>NC_140593.1:874285195-880174578 GCF_964204655.1 Triturus cristatus | reverse complement strand
TGCTGGTCATTCAATATATTCTTCAGATGAAAGGCTGATTAAAATGTTTTTTTTGTCTCAGCAAAGGAGAGAAAATCTCCTCCGCAACACTTCCTCTGCTGGTCATTCAATATATTCTGCAGATGAAAGGCTGATGAACGTTTTTTTTTGTCTCAGCAACACAGAAAAATTCTCTTCCGCAACACTGCCTCTGCTGGTCATTCAGTATATTCTGCAGATGGAAAAGTCCACTGTTAGTACATTATAAGAACTTGAATATTTCCAAAATAATGCAACAAAACAAAAAACGTATTTTTACCAAGCATTATTAATTAGGACTATGGAGTCTATAATATTGTGAAAATTCACAGCTGAATAAAAATTCAAATCTCAATATTTTTTCAACCTAGCATACTTCTCTCAATCCGGTCTTATTTGCTACCAATCTCGACACAACTCAAGCACCTATAT
The DNA here is from genome assembly GCF_964204655.1 of Triturus cristatus. Taxonomy (NCBI): domain Eukaryota; kingdom Metazoa; phylum Chordata; class Amphibia; order Caudata; family Salamandridae; genus Triturus; species Triturus cristatus. The sequence goes on along the minus strand of NC_140593.1, from coordinate 880,174,128 downwards.
TAGGACTTAGATAAAAAGATCTCATGGCCAGCCAACTGACATCATACCCATCTCTCTGCAATTCTTTTAGGTTATGGTACACCACTAGCAATTAAGTGAGCTGATAAGTTGAGGGAGGAAGGTTCATGCTACAGTTATTGGGAATATTGAAAACTATGAATAACAGATTCTAACATCTTCATTTTAGCACATCCCTATCAGCTAACCCTATAGAGAAGGCCAGAATATTATGATCAACCACACCTTCAAAAAAATGTATAAGCCTCAAATAATGCCAGAGTTTCTTTCATCTCAACATCTCAGTCTTCATCTGGGTGTCCTGTCTACCCTGCTACCCATTTCAATACCATGAGAAATATATCCCATTGCTTGCTAGGCAATTGATTGGCCCTCATGCCAGATGACATCCTCCTGTAGCTTTATCATGTTAGGGCACCACCTGACCAATCGCTCTGGGGGACTATTACACAAGAGGACGAGACATCAGCAATTACTCACTGGGTAATTCTCTGTAATTAACAATGCAAGAAAGTAGGCGGTGTAAGGGGAATGTACTTTGTACCATTGCAACCATCGGGCTCCTTTTCAACGTTGGCTGGAGTTACAAGAACAGACTATTCTAAATAGTAATACATCTTGAGTATCAGAGTCCCACAAACAGAGTGCAGGGAAACCGGTTAAATGAGCTTTCTTTCATGTGAAAGTCAATCACTCTAACTTAAGAAAACTCATTCCAGCCTCAAAGAGTAATTTCCTCTGAGGGAATATTGCTAGCAAACGTATCTAAAGAACGATTTGTCAGCCTTGTAGACGGCCAAAGTCTTTGATAAACTATCAAGACACTCATAGCATCATACACATTGCTACCGTCTTGACAAATTATATTGACGCGCAAGACCCCACTAAAAGATACGGGGAGATGTCAGATGCTATGAACTTCTTTTAATGAGAAGCAAAATGATTAAATGCGAGTTGGACTTACCATATAAATGGATGAAGTGCAGCAGGCTCTTGAATTTTTGCTTTGTTTCTCTCAGCATCGTAGAGAAATTCTCTTCCGCAACACTGCCTCTGTTGGTCAATTCAATGTATCCTGCAGATGAAAGGCTGATGAACTTTTTTTTTTTTTGAACGCAGACAAATTCTCCTCTGCAACACTTTCTCTGCTGGTCATTCAATATATTCTTCAGATGAAAGGCTGATTAAAATGTTTTTTTTGTCTCAGCAAAGGAGAGAAAATCTCCTCCGCAACACTTCCTCTGCTGGTCATTCAATATATTCTGCAGATGAAAGGCTGATGAACGTTTTTTTTTGTCTCAGCAACACAGAAAAATTCTCTTCCGCAACACTGCCTCTGCTGGTCATTCAGTATATTCTTCAGATGGAAAAGTCCACTGTTAGTACATTATAAGAACTTGAATATTTCCAAAATAATGCAACAAAACCAAAAACTTATTTTTACCAAGCATTATTAATTAGGACTATGGAGTCTATAATATTGTGAAAATTCACAGCTCAATCAAAATTCAAATCTCAATTTTTTTCAACCTAGCATACTTCTCTCAATCCGGTCTTATTTGCTACCAATCTCGACACAACTCAAGCACCTATATTAGGACTTAGATAAAAAGATCTCATGGCCAGCCAACTGACATCATACCCATCTCTCTGCAATTCTTTTAGGTTATGGTACACCACTAGCAATTAAGTGAGCTGATAAGTTGAGGGAGTAAGGTTCGTGCTACAGTTATTGGGAATATTGAAAACTATGAATAACAGATTCTAACATCTTCATTTTAGCACATCCCTATCAGCTAACCCTATAGAGAAGGCAAGAATATTATGATCAACCACACCTTCAAAAAAATGTATAAGCCTCAAATAATGCCAGAGTTTCTTTCATCTCAACATCTCAGTCTTCATCTGGGTGTCCTGTCTACCCTGCTACCCATTTCAATACCATGAGAAATATATCCCATTGCTTGCTAGGCAATTGATTGGCCCTCATGTCAGATGACATCCTCCTGTAGCTTTATCATGTTAGGGCACCACCTGACCAATCGCTCCGGGGGACTATTACACAAGAGGACAAGACATCAGCAATTACTCACTGGGTAATTCTCTGTAATTAACAATGCAAGAAAGTAGGCGGTGTAAGGGGAATGTACTTTGTACCATTGCAACCATCGGGCTCCTTTTCAACGTTGGCTGGAGTTACAAGAACAGACTATTCCAAATAGTAATACATCTTGAGTATCAGAGTCCCACAAACAGAGTGCAGGGAAACCGGTTAAATGAGCTTTCTTTCATGTGAAAGTCAATCACTCTAACTTAAGAAAACTCATTCCAGCCTCAAAGAGTAATTTCCTCTGAGGGAATATTGCTAGCAAAAGTATCTAAAGAAAGATTTGTCAGCCTTGTAGACGGCCAAAGTCTTTGATAAACTATCAAGACACTCATAGCATCATACACATTGCTACCGTCTTGACAAATTATATTGACGCGCAAGACCCCACTAAAAGATATGGGGAGATGTCAGATGCTATGAACTTCTTTTAATGAGAAGCAAAATGATTAAATGCGAGTTGGACTTACCATATAAATGGATGAAGTGCAGCAGGCTCTTGAATTTTTGTTTTTGTTTCTCTCAGCATCGTAGAGAAATTCTCTTCTGCAACACTGCCTCTGTTGGTCAATTCAATGTATCCTGCAGATGAAAGGCGGATGAACTTTTTTTTTTTTTTTGAACGCAGACAAATTCTCCTCCGCAACACTTCCTCTGCTGGTCATTCAATATATTCTTCAGATGAAAGGCTGATTAAAATGTTTTTTTTGTCTCAGCAAAGGAGAGAAAATCTCTAGTGCAACACTGCCTCTGTTGGTCATTCAATATATTCTGCAGATGAAAGGCTGATGAATGTTTTTTTTTTTTTTTTTTTAACGCAGACAAATTCTCCTCCGCAACACTTCCTCTGCTGGTCATTCAATATATTCTGCAGATGAAAGGCTGATGAAAATGGTTTTTTTGTCACAGCAAAGGAGAGAAAATCTCTTCTGCAACACTGCCTCTGTTGTTAAATTCAATGTATCCTGCAGATGAAAGGCTGATGAACGTTTTTTTTTTTTTTTGGAATGCAGACAAATTCTCCTCTGCAACACTTTCTCTGCTGGTCATTCAATATATTCTTCAGATGAATGGCTGATTAAAATGTTTTTTTTGTCTCAGCAAAGGAGAGAAAATCTCTAATGCAACACTGCCTCTGTTGGTCATTCAATATATTCTGCAGATGAAAGGCTGATGAATGTTTTTTTTTTTTTTTTTAACGCAGACAAATTCTCCTCCGCAACACTTCCTCTGCTGGTCATTCAATATATTCTGCAGATGAAAGGCTGATGAACGTTTTTTTTTGTCTCAGCAACACAAAAAAATTCTCTTCCGCAACACTGCCTCTGCTGGTCATTCAGTATATTCTGCAGATGGAAAAGTCCACTGTTAGTACATTATAAGAACTTGAATATTTCCAAAATAATGCAACAAAACAAAAAACGTATTTTTACCAAGCATTATTAATTAGGACTATGGAGTCTATAATATTGTGAAAATTCACAGCTGAATAAAAATTCAAATCTCAATTTTTTTTCAACCTAGCATACTTCTCTCAATCCGGTCTTATTTGCTACCAATCTCGACACAACTCAAGCACCTATATTAGGACTTAGATAAAAAGATCTCATGGCCAGCCAACTGACATCATACCCATCTCTCTGCAATTCTTTTAGGTTATGGTACACCACTAGCAATTAAGTGAGCTGATAAGTTGAGGGAGGAAGGTTCATGCTACAGTTATTGGGAATATTGAAAACTATGAATAACAGATTCTAACATCTTCATTTTAGCACATCCCTATCAGCTAACCCTATAGAGAAGGCCAGAATATTATGATCAACCACACCTTCAAAAAAATGTATAAGCCTCAAATAATGCCAGAGTTTCTTTCATCTCAACATCTCAGTCTTCATCTGGGTGTCCTGTCTACCCTGCTACCCATTTCAATACCATGAGAAATATATCCCATTGCTTGCTAGGCAATTGATTGGCCCTCATGCCAGATGACATCCTCCTGTAGCTTTATCATGTTAGGGCACCACCTGACCAATCGCTCTGGGGGACTATTACACAAGAGGACGAGACATCAGCAATTACTCACTGGGTAATTCTCTGTAATTAACAATGCAAGAAAGTAGGCGGTGTAAGGGGAATGTACTTTGTACCATTGCAACCATCGGGCTCCTTTTCAACGTTGGCTGGAGTTACAAGAACAGACTATTCTAAATAGTAATACATCTTGAGTATCAGAGTCCCACAAACAGAGTGCAGGGAAACCGGTTAAATGAGCTTTCTTTCATGTGAAAGTCAATCACTCTAACTTAAGAAAACTCATTCCAGCCTCAAAGAGTAATTTCCTCTGAGGGAATATTGCTAGCAAACGTATCTAAAGAACGATTTGTCAGCCTTGTAGACGGCCAAAGTCTTTGATAAACTATCAAGACACTCATAGCATCATACACATTGCTACCGTCTTGACAAATTATATTGACGCGCAAGACCCCACTAAAAGATACGGGGAGATGTCAGATGCTATGAACTTCTTTTAATGAGAAGCAAAATGATTAAATGCGAGTTGGACTTACCATATAAATGGATGAAGTGCAGCAGGCTCTTGAATTTTTGCTTTGTTTCTCTCAGCATCGTAGAGAAATTCTCTTCCGCAACACTGCCTCTGTTGGTCAATTCAATGTATCCTGCAGATGAAAGGCTGATGAACTTTTTTTTTTTTTGAACGCAGACAAATTCTCCTCTGCAACACTTTCTCTGCTGGTCATTCAATATATTCTTCAGATGAAAGGCTGATTAAAATGTTTTTTTTGTCTCAGCAAAGGAGAGAAAATCTCCTCCGCAACACTTCCTCTGCTGGTCATTCAATATATTCTGCAGATGAAAGGCTGATGAACGTTTTTTTTTGTCTCAGCAACACAGAAAAATTCTCTTCCGCAACACTGCCTCTGCTGGTCATTCAGTATATTCTTCAGATGGAAAAGTCCACTGTTAGTACATTATAAGAACTTGAATATTTCCAAAATAATGCAACAAAACCAAAAACTTATTTTTACCAAGCATTATTAATTAGGACTATGGAGTCTATAATATTGTGAAAATTCACAGCTCAATCAAAATTCAAATCTCAATTTTTTTCAACCTAGCATACTTCTCTCAATCCGGTCTTATTTGCTACCAATCTCGACACAACTCAAGCACCTATATTAGGAATTAGATAAAAAGATCTCATGGCCAGCCAACTGACATCATACCCATCTCTCTGCAATTCTTTTAGGTTATGGTACACCACTAGCAATTAAGTGAGCTGATAAGTTGAGGGAGTAAGGTTCGTGCTACAGTTATTGGGAATATTGAAAACTATGAATAACAGATTCTAACATCTTCATTTTAGCACATCCCTATCAGCTAACCCTATAGAGAAGGCAAGAATATTATGATCAACCACACCTTCAAAAAAATGTATAAGCCTCAAATAATGCCAGAGTTTCTTTCATCTCAACATCTCAGTCTTCATCTGGGTGTCCTGTCTACCCTGCTACCCATTTCAATACCATGAGAAATATATCCCATTGCTTGCTAGGCAATTGATTGGCCCTCATGTCAGATGACATCCTCCTGTAGCTTTATCATGTTAGGGCACCACCTGACCAATCGCTCCGGGGGACTATTACACAAGAGGACAAGACATCAGCAATTACTCACTGGGTAATTCTCTGTAATTAACAATGCAAGAAAGTAGGCGGTGTAAGGGGAATGTACTTTGTACCATTGCAACCATCGGGCTCCTTTTCAACGTTGGCTGGAGTTACAAGAACAGACTATTCCAAATAGTAATACATCTTGAGTATCAGAGTCCCACAAACAGAGTGCAGGGAAACCGGTTAAATGAGCTTTCTTTCATGTGAAAGTCAATCACTCTAACTTAAGAAAACTCATTCCAGCCTCAAAGAGTAATTTCCTCTGAGGGAATATTGCTAGCAAAAGTATCTAAAGAAAGATTTGTCAGCCTTGTAGACGGCCAAAGTCTTTGATAAACTATCAAGACACTCATAGCATCATACACATTGCTACCGTCTTGACAAATTATATTGACGCGCAAGACCCCACTAAAAGATATGGGGAGATGTCAGATGCTATGAACTTCTTTTAATGAGAAGCAAAATGATTAAATGCGAGTTGGACTTACCATATAAATGGATGAAGTGCAGCAGGCTCTTGAATTTTTGTTTTTGTTTCTCTCAGCATCGTAGAGAAATTCTCTTCTGCAACACTGCCTCTGTTGGTCAATTCAATGTATCCTGCAGATGAAAGGCGGATGAACTTTTTTTTTTTTTTTGAACGCAGACAAATTCTCCTCCGCAACACTTCCTCTGCTGGTCATTCAATATATTCTTCAGATGAAAGGCTGATTAAAATGTTTTTTTTGTCTCAGCAAAGGAGAGAAAATCTCTAGTGCAACACTGCCTCTGTTGGTCATTCAATATATTCTGCAGATGAAAGGCTGATGAATGTTTTTTTTTTTTTTTTTTAACGCAGACAAATTCTCCTCCGCAACACTTCCTCTGCTGGTCATTCAATATATTCTGCAGATGAAAGGCTGATGAAAATGTTTTTTTTGTCACAGCAAAGGAGAGAAAATCTCTTCTGCAACACTGCCTCTGTTGTTAAATTCAATGTATCCTGCAGATGAAAGGCTGATGAACGTTTTTTTTTTTTTTTGGAATGCAGACAAATTCTCCTCTGCAACACTTTCTCTGCTGGTCATTCAATATATTCTTCAGATGAATGGCTGATTAAAATGTTTTTTTTGTCTCAGCAAAGGAGAGAAAATCTCTAATGCAACACTGCCTCTGTTGGTCATTCAATATATTCTGCAGATGAAAGGCTGATGAATGTTTTTTTTTTTTTTTTTAACGCAGACAAATTCTCCTCCGCAACACTTCCTCTGCTGGTCATTCAATATATTCTGCAGATGAAAGGCTGATGAACGTTTTTTTTTGTCTCAGCAACACAAAAAAATTCTCTTCCGCAACACTGCCTCTGCTGGTCATTCAGTATATTCTGCAGATGGAAAAGTCCACTGTTAGTACATTATAAGAACTTGAATATTTCCAAAATAATGCAACAAAACAAAAAACGTATTTTTACCAAGCATTATTAATTAGGACTATGGAGTCTATAATATTGTGAAAATTCACAGCTGAATAAAAATTCAAATCTCAATTTTTTTTCAACCTAGCATACTTCTCTCAATCCGGTCTTATTTGCTACCAATCTCGACACAACTCAAGCACCTATATTAGGACTTAGATAAAAAGATCTCATGGCCAGCCAACTGACATCATACCCATCTCTCTGCAATTCTTTTAGGTTATGGTACACCACTAGCAATTAAGTGAGCTGATAAGTTGAGGGAGGAAGGTTCATGCTACAGTTATTGGGAATATTGAAAACTATGAATAACAGATTCTAACATCTTCATTTTAGCACATCCCTATCAGCTAACCCTATAGAGAAGGCCAGAATATTATGATCAACCACACCTTCAAAAAAATGTATAAGCCTCAAATAATGCCAGAGTTTCTTTCATCTCAACATCTCAGTCTTCATCTGGGTGTCCTGTCTACCCTGCTACCCATTTCAATACCATGAGAAATATATCCCACTGCTTGCTAGGCAATTGATTGGCCCTCATGCCAGATGACATCCTCCTGTAGCTTTATCATGTTAGGGCACCACCTGACCAATCGCTCTGGGGGACTATTACACAAGAGGACGAGACATCAGCAATTACTCACTGGGTAATTCTCTGTAATTAACAATGCAAGAAAGTAGGCGGTGTAAGGGGAATGTACTTTGTACCATTGCAACCATCGGGCTCCTTTTCAACGTTGGCTGGAGTTACAAGAACAGACTATTCTAAATAGTAATACATCTTGAGTATCAGAGTCCCACAAACAGAGTGCAGGGAAACCGGTTAAATGAGCTTTCTTTCATGTGAAAGTCAATCACTCTAACTTAAGAAAACTCATTCCAGCCTCAAAGAGTAATTTCCTCTGAGGGAATATTGCTAGCAAACGTATCTAAAGAACGATTTGTCAGCCTTGTAGACGGCCAAAGTCTTTGATAAACTATCAAGACACTCATAGCATCATACACATTGCTACCGTCTTGACAAATTATATTGACGCGCAAGACCCCACTAAAAGATATGGGGAGATGTCAGATGCTATGAACTTCTTTTAATGAGAAGCAAAATGATTAAATGCGAGTTGGACTTACCATATAAATGGATGAAGTGCAGCAGGCTCTTGAATTTTTGTTTTGTTTCTCTCAGCATCGTAGAGAAATTCTCTTCCGCAACACTGCCTCTGTTGGTCAATTCAATGTATCCTGCAGATGAAAGGCTGATGAACTTTTTTTTTTTTTGAACGCAGACAAATTCTCCTCTGCAACACTTTCTCTGCTGGTCATTCAATATATTCTTCAGATGAAAGGCTGATTAAAATGTTTTTTTTGTCTCAGCAAAGGAGAGAAAATCTCCTCCGCAACACTTCCTCTGCTGGTCATTCAATATATTCTGCAGATGAAAGGCTGATGAACGTTTTTTTTTGTCTCAGCAACGCAGAAAAATTCTCTTCCGCAACACTGCCTCTGCTGGTCATTCAGTATATTCTGCAGATGGAAAAGTCCACTGTTAGTACATTATAAGAACTTGAATATTTCCAAAATAATGCAACAAAACAAAAAACGTATTTTTACCAAGCATTATTAATTAGGACTATGGAGTCTATAATATTGCGAAAATTCACAGCTCAATCAAAATTCAAATCTCAATTTTTTTCAACCTAGCATACTTCTCTCAATCCGGTCTTATTTGCTACCAATCTCGACACAACTCAAGCACCTATATTAGGACTTAGATAAAAAGATCTCATGGCCAGCCAACTGACATCATACCCATCTCGCTGCAATTCTTTTAGGTTATGGTACACCACTAGCAATTAAGTGAGCTGATAAGTTGAGGGAGTAAGGTTCGTGCTACAGTTATTGGGAATATTGAAAACTATGAATAACAGATTCTAACATCTTCATTTTAGCACATCCCTATCAGCTAACCCTATAGAGAAGGCAAGAATATTATGATCAACCACACCTTCAAAAAAATGTATAAGCCTCAAATAATGCCAGAGTTTCTTTCATCTCAACATCTCAGTCTTCATCTGGGTGTCCTGTCTACCCTGCTACCCATTTCAATACCATGAGAAATATATCCCATTGCTTGCTAGGCAATTGATTGGCCCTCATGTCAGATGACATCCTCCTGTAGCTTTATCATGTTAGGGCACCACCTGACCAATTGCTCCGGGGGACTATTACACAAGAGGACAAGACATCAGCAATTACTCACTGGGTAATTCTCTGTAATTAACAATGCAAGAAAGTAGGCGGTGTAAGGGGAATGTACTTTGTACCATTGCAACCATCGGGCTCCTTTTCAACGTTGGCTGGAGTTACAAGAACAGACTATTCCAAATAGTAATACATCTTGAGTATCAGAGTCCCACAAACAAAGTGCAGGGAAACCGGTTAAATGAGCTTTCTTTCATGTGAAAGTCAATCACTCTAACTTAAGAAAACTCATTCCAGCCTCAAAGAGTAATTTCCTCTGAGGGAATATTGCTAGCAAAAGTATCTAAAGAAAGATTTGTCAGCCTTGTAGACGGCCAAAGTCTTTGATAAACTATCAAGACACTCATAGCATCATACACATTGCTACCGTCTTGACAAATTATATTGACGCGCAACACCCCACTAAAAGGTACGGGGAGATGTCAGATGCTATGAACTTCTTTTAATGAGAAGCAAAATGATTAAATGCGAGTTGGACTTACCATATAAATGGATGAAGTGCAGCAGGCTCTTGAATTTTTGTTTTTGTTTCTCTCAGCATCGTAGAGAAATTCTCTTCCGCAACACTGCCTCTGTTGGTCAATTCAATGTATCCTGCAGATGAAAGGCGGATGAACTTTTTTTTTTTTTTTGAACGCAGACAAATTCTCCTCCGCAACACTTCCTCTGCTGGTCATTCAATATATTCTTCAGATGAAAGGCTGATTAAAATGTTTTTTTTGTCTCAGCAAAGGAGAGAAAATCTCTAGTGCAACACTGCCTCTGTTGGTCATTCAATATATTCTGCAGATGAAAGGCTGATGAATGTTTTTTTTTTTTTTTTTAACGCAGACAAATTCTCCTCCGCAACACTTCCTCTGCTGGTCATTCAATATATTCTGCAGATGAAAGGCTGATGAAAATGTTTTTTTTGTCACAGCAAAGGAGAGAAAATCTCTTCTGCAACACTGCCTCTGTTGTTAAATTCAATGTATCCTGCAGATGAAAGGCTGATGAACGTTTTTTTTTGTCTCAGCAACACAGAAAAATTCTCTTCCGCAACACTGCCTCTGCTGGTCATTCAGTATATTCTGCAGATGGAAAAGTCCACTGTTAGTACATTATAAGAACTTGAATATTTCCAAAATAATGCAACAAAACAAAAAACGTATTTTTACCAAGCATTATTAATTAGGACTATGGAGTCTATAATATTGTGAAAATTCACAGCTGAATAAAAATTCAAATCTCAATATTTTTTCAACCTAGCATACTTCTCTCAATCCGGTCTTATTTGCTACCAATCTCGACACAACTCAAGCACCTATATTAGGACTTAGATAAAAAGATCTCATGGCCAGCCAACTGACATCATACCCATCTCTCTGCAATTCCTTTAGGTTATGGTACACCACTAGCAATTAAGTGAGCTGATAAGTTGAGGGAGGAAGGTTCATGCTACAGTTATTGGGAATATTGAAAACTATGAATAACAGATTCTAACATCTTCATTTTAGCACATCCCTATCAGCTAACCCTATAGAGAAGGCAAGAATATTATGATCAACCACACCTTCAAAAAAATGTATAAGCCTCAAATAATGCCAGAGTTTCTTTCATCTCAACATCTCAGTCTTCATCTGGATGTCCTGTCTACCCTGCTACCCATTTCAATACCATGAGAAATATATCCCATTGCTTGCTAGGCAATTGATTGGCCCTCATGCCAGATGACATCCTCCTGTAGCTTTATCATGTTAGGGCACCACCTGACCAATCGCTCTGGGGGACTATTACACAAGAGGACGAGACATCAGCAATTACTCACTGGGTAATTCTCTGTAATTAACAATGCAAGAAAGTAGGCGGTGTAAGGGGAATGTACTTTGTACCATTGCAACCATCGGGCTCCTTTTCAACGTTGGCTGGAGTTACAAGAACAGACTATTCTAAATAGTAATACATCTTGAGTATCAGAGTCCCACAAAGAGAGTGCAGGGAAACCGGTTAAATGAGCTTTCTTTCATGTGAAAGTCAATCACTCTAACTTAAGAAAACTCATTCCAGCCTCAAAGAGTAATTTCCTCTGAGGGAATATTGCTAGCAAACGTATCTAAAGAACGATTTGTCAGCCTTGTAGACGGCCAAAGTCTTTGATAAACTATCAAGACACTCATAGCATCATACACATTGCTACCGTCTTGACAAATTATATTGACGCGCAAGACCCCACTAAAAGATACGGGGAGATGTCAGATGCTATGAACTTCTTTTAATGAGAAGCAAAATGATTAAATGCGAGTTGGACTTACCATATAAATGGATGAAGTGCAGCAGGCTCTTGAATTTTTGTTTTGTTTCTCTCAGCATCGTAGAGAAATTCTCTTCCGCAACACTGCCTCTGTTGGTCAATTCAATGTATCCTGCAGATGAAAGGCTGATGAACTTTTTTTTTTTTTTGAACGCAGACAAATTCTCCTCTGCAACACTTTCTCTGCTGGTCATTCAATATATTCTTCAGATGAAAGGCTGATTAAAATGTTTTTTTTGTCTCAGCAAAGGAGAGAAAATCTCTTCTGCAACACTGCCTCTGTTGTTCATTCAATATATTCTGCAGATGAAAGGCTGATGAACGTTTTTTTTTGTCTCAGCAACACAGAAAAATTCTCTTCCGCAACACTGCCTCTGCTGGTCATTCAGTATATTCTGCAGATGGAAAAGTCCACTGTTAGTACATTATAAGAACTTGAATATTTCCAAAATAATGCAACAAAACAAAAAACTTATTTTTACCAAGCATTATTAATTAGGACTATGGAGTCAATAATATTGTGAACATTCACAGCTCAATCAAAATTCAAATCTCAATTTTTTTCAACCTAGCATACTTCTCTCAATCCGGTCTTATTTGCTACCAATCTCGACACAACTCAAGCACCTATATTAGGACTTAGATAAAAAGATCTCATGGCCAGCCAACTGACATCATACCCATCTCTCTGCAATTCTTTTAGGTTATGGTACACCACTAGCAATTAAGTGAGCTGATAAGTTGAGGGAGTAAGGTTCGTGCTACAGTTATTGGGAATATTGAAAACTATGAATAACAGATTCTAACATCTTCATTTTAGCACATCCCTATCAGCTAACCCTATAGAGAAGGCAAGAATATTATGATCAACCACACCTTCAAAAAAATGTATAAGCCTCAAATAATGCCAGAGTTTCTTTCATCTCAACATCTCAGTCTTCATCTGGGTGTCCTGTCTACCCTGCTACCCATTTCAATACCATGAGAAATATATCCCATTGCTTGCTAGGCAATTGATTGGCCCTCATGTCAGATGACATCCTCCTGTAGCTTTATCATGTTAGGGCACCACCTGACCAATCGCTCCGGGGGACTATTACACAAGAGGACAAGACATCAGCAATTACTCACTGGGTAATTCTCTGTAATTAACAATGCAAGAAAGTAGGCGGTGTAAGGGGAATGTACTTTGTACCATTGCAACCATCGGGCTCCTTTTCAACGTTGGCTGGAGTTACAAGAACAGACTATTCCAAATAGTATTACATCTTGAGTATCAGAGTCCCACAAACAGAGTGCAGGGAAACCGGTTAAATGAGCTTTCTTTCATGTGAAAGTCAATCACTCTAACTTAAGAAAACTCATTCCAGCCTCAAAGAGTAATTTCCTCTGAGGGAATATTGCTAGCAAAAGTATCTAAAGAAAGATTTGTCAGCCTTGTAGACGGCCAAAGTCTTTGATAAACTATCAAGACACTCATAGCATCATACACATTGCTACCGTCTTGACAAATTATATTGACGCGCAAGACCCCACTAAAAGGTACGGGGAGATGTCAGATGCTATGAACTTCTTTTAATGAGAAGCAAAATGATTAAATGCGAGTTGGACTTACCATATAAATGGATGAAGTGCAGCAGGCTCTTGAATTTTTGTTTTTGTTTCTCTCAGCATCGTAGAGAAATTCTCTTCTGCAACACTGCCTCTGTTGGTCAATTCAATGTATCGTGCAGATGAAAGGCTGATGAACGTTTTTTTTTTTTTTTTGGAATGCAGACAAATTCTCCTCTGCAACACTTTCTCTGCTGGTCATTCAATATATTCTTCAGATGAAAGGCTGATTAAAATGTTTTTTTTTGTCTCAGCAAAGGAGAGAAAATCTCTTCTGCAACACTGCCTCTGTTGTTAAATTCAATGTATCCTGCAGATGAAAGGCTGATGAACGTTTTTTTTTTTTTTGGAATGCAGACAAATTCTCCTCTGCAACACTTTCTCTGCTGGTCATTCAATATATTCTTCAGATGAAAGGCTGATTAAAATGTTTTTTTTGTCTCAGCAAAGGAGAGAAAATCTCTAGTGCAACACTGCCTCTGTTGGTCATTCAATATATTCTGCAGATGAAAGGCTGATGAATGTTTTTTTTTTTTTTTTTAACGCAGACAAATTCTCCTCCGCAACACTTCCTCTGCTGGTCATTCAATATATTCTGCAGATGAAAGGCTGATGAACGTTTTTTTTTGTCTCAGCAACACAGAAAAATTCTCTTCCGCAACACTGCCTCTGCTGGTCATTCAGTGTATTCTGCAGATGGAAAAGTCCACTGTTAGTACATTATAAGAACTTGAATATTTCCAAAATAATGCAACAAAACAAAAAACTTATTTTTACCAAGCATTATTAATTAGGACTATGGAGTCTATAATATTGTGAAAATTCACAGCTCAATCAAAATTCAAATCTCAATTTTTTTCAACCTAGCATACTTCTCTCAATCCGGTCTTATTTGCTACCAATCTCGACACAACTCAAGCACCTATATTAGGACTTAGATAAAAAGATCTCATGGCCAGCCAACTGACATCATACCCATCTCTCTGCAATTCTTTTAGGTTATGGTACACCACTAGCAATTAAGTGAGCTGATAAGTTGAGGGAGTAAGGTTCGTGCTACAGTTATTGGGAATATTGAAAACTATGAATAACAGATTCTAACATCTTCATTTTAGCACATCCCTATCAGCTAACCCTATAGAGAAGGCAAGAGTATTATGATCAACCACACCTTCAAAAAAATGTATAAGCCTCAAATAATGCCAGAGTTTCTTTCATCTCAACATCTCAGTCTTCATCTGGGTGTCCTGTCTACCCTGCTACCCATTTCAATACCATGAGAAATATATCCCATTGCTTGCTAGGCAATTGATTGGCCCTCATGTCAGATGACATCCTCCTGTAGCTTTATCATGTTAGGGCACCACCTGACCAATCGCTCCGGGGGACTATTACACAAGAGGACAAGACATCAGCAATTACTCACTGGGTAATTCTCTGTAATTAACAATGCAAGAAAGTAGGCGGTGTAAGGGGAATGTACTTTGTACCATTGCAACCATCGGGCTCCTTTTCAACGTTGGCTGGAGTTACAAGAACAGACTATTCCAAATAGTAATACATCTTGAGTATCAGAGTCCCACAAACAGAGTGCAGGGAAACCGGTTAAATGAGCTTTCTTTCATGTGAAAGTCAATCACTCTAACTTAAGAAAACTCATTCCAGCCTCAAAGAGTAATTTCCTCTGAGGGAATATAGCTAGCAAAAGTATCTAAAGAAAGATTTGTCAGCCTTGTAGACGGCCAAAGTCTTTGATAAACTATCAAGACACTCATAGCATCATACACATTGCTACCGTCTTGACAAATTATATTGACGCGCAAGACCCCACTAAAAGGTACGGGGAGATGTCAGATGCTATGAACTTCTTTTAATGAGAAGCAAAATGATTAAATGCGAGTTGGACTTACCATATAAATGGATGAAGTGCAGCAGGCTCTTGAATTTTTGTTTTTGTTTCTTTCAGCATCGTAGAGAAATTCTCTTCTGCAACACTGCCTCTGTTGGTCAATTCAATGTATCCTGCAGATGAAAGGCTGATGAACGTTTTTTTTTTTTTTTTGGAATGCAGACAAATTCTCCTCTGCAACACTTTCTCTGCTGGTCATTCAATATATTCTTCAGATGAAAGGCTGATTAAAATGTTTTTTTTGTCTCAGCAAAGGAGAGAAAATCTCTTCTGCAACACTGCCTCTGTTGTTAAATTCAATGTATCCTGCAGATGAAAGGCTGATGAACGTTTTTTTTTTTTTTTTTGGAATGCAGACAAATTCTCCTCTGCAACACTTTCTCTGCTGGTCATTCAATATATTCTTCAGATGAAAGGCTGATTAAAATGTTTTTTTTGTCTCAGCAAAGGAGAGAAAATCTCTAGTGCAACACTGCCTCTGTTGGTCATTCAATATATTCTGCAGATGAAAGGCTGATGAATGTTTTTTTTTTTTTTTTTTAACGCAGACAAATTCTCCTCCGCAACACTTCCTCTGCTGGTCATTCAATATATTCTGCAGATGAAAGGCTGATGAACGTTTTTTTTTGTCTCAGCAACACAGAAAAATTCTCTTCCGCAACACTGCCTCTGCTGGTCATTCAGTATATTCTGCAGATGGAAAAGTCCACTGTTAGTACATTATAAGAACTTGAATATTTACAAAATAATGCAACAAAACAAAAAACGTATTTTTACCAAGCATTATTAATTAGGACTATGGAGTCTATAATATTGTGAAAATTCACAGCTGAATAAAAATTCAAATCTCAATTTTTTTTCAACCTAGCATACTTCTCTCAATCCGGTCTTATTTGCTACCAATCTCGACACAACTCAAGCACCTATATTAGGACTTAGATAAAAAGATCTCATGGCCAGCCAACTGACATCATACCCATCTCTCTGCAATTCTTTTAGGTTATGGTACACCACTAGCAATTAAGTGAGCTGATAAGTTGAGGGAGGAAGGTTCATGCTACAGTTATTGGGAATATTGAAAACTATGAATAACAGATTCTAACATATTCATTTTAGCACATCCCTATCAGCTAACCCTATAGAGAAGGCAAGAATATTATGATCAACCACACCTTCAAAAAAATGTATAAGCCTCAAATAATGCCAGAGTTTCTTTCATCTCAACATCTCAGTCTTCATCTGGGTGTCCTGTCTACCCTGCTACCCATTTCAATACCATGAGAAATATATCCCACTGCTTGCTAGGCAATTGATTGGCCCTCATGCCAGATGACATCCTCCTGTAGCTTTATCATGTTAGGGCACCACCTGACCAATCGCTCTGGGGGACTATTACACAAGAGGACGAGACATCAGCAATTACTCACTGGGTAATTCTCTGTAATTAACAATGCAAGAAAGTAGGCGGTGTAAGGGGAATGTACTTTGTACCATTGCAACCATCGGGCTCCTTTTCAACGTTGGCTGGAGTTACAAGAACAGACTATTCTAAATAGTAATACATCTTGAGTATCAGAGTCCCACAAACAGAGTGCAGGGAAACCGGTTAAATGAGCTTTCTTTCATGTGAAAGTCAATCACTCTAACTTAAGAAAACTCATTCCAGCCTCAAAGAGTAATTTCCTCTGAGGGAATATTGCTAGCAAACGTATCTAAAGAACGATTTGTCAGCCTTGTAGATGGCCAAAGTCTTTGATAAACTATCAAGACACTCATAGCATCATACACATTGCTACCGTCTTGACAAATTATATTGACGCGCAAGACCCCACTAAAAGATATGGGGAGATGTCAGATGCTATGAACTTCTTTTAATGAGAAGCAAAATGATTAAATGCGAGTTGGACTTACCATATAAATGGATGAAGTGCAGCAGGCTCTTGAATTTTTGTTTTGTTTCTCTCAGCATCGTAGAGAAATTCTCTTCCGCAACACTGCCTCTGTTGGTCAATTCAATGTATCCTGCAGATTAAAGGCTGATGAACTGTTTTTTTTTTTTGAACGCAGACAAATTCTCCTCTGCAACACTTTCTCTGCTGGTCATTCAATATATTCTTCAGATGAAAGGCTGATTAAAATGTTTTTTTTGTCTCAGCAAAGGAGAGAAAATCTCCTCCGCAACACTTCCTCTGCTGGTCATTCAATATATTCTGCAGATGAAAGGCTGATGAACGTTTTTTTTTGTCTCAGCAACACAGAAAAATTCTCTTCCGCAACACTGCCTCTGCTGGTCATTCAGTATATTCTGCAGATGGAAAAGTCCACTGTTAGTACATTATAAGAACTTGAATATTTCCAAAATAATGCAACAAAACAAAAAACTTATTTTTACCAAGCATTATTAATTAGGACTATGGAGTCTATAATATTGTGAAAATTCACAGCTCAATCAAAATTCAAATCTCAATTTTTTTCAACCTAGCATACTTCTCTCAATCCGGTCTTATTTGCTACCAATCTCGACACAACTCAAGCACCTATATTAGGACTTAGATAAAAAGATCTCATGGCCAGCCAACTGACATCATACCCATCTCTCTGCAATTCTTTTAGGTTATGGTACACCACTAGCAATTAAGTGAGCTGATAAGTTGAGGGAGTAAGGTTCGTGCTACAGTTATTGGGAATATTGAAAACTATGAATAACTGATTCTAACATCTTCATTTTAGCACATCCCTATCAGCTAACCCTATAGAGAAGGCAAGAATATTATGATCAACCACACCTTCAAAAAAATGTATAAGCCTCAAATAATGCCAGAGTTTCTTTCATCTCAACATCTCAGTCTTCATCTGGGTGTCCTGTCTACCCTGCTACCCATTTCAATACCATGAGAAATATATCCCATTGCTTGCTAGGCAATTGATTGGCCCTCATGTCAGATGACATCCTCCTGTAGCTTTATCATGTTAGGGCACCACCTGACCAATCGCTCCGGGGGACTATTACACAAGAGGACAAGACATCAGCAATTACTCACTGGGTAATTCTCTGTAATTAACAATGCAAGAAAGTAGGCGGTGTAAGGGGAATGTACTTTGTACCATTGCAACCATCGGGCTCCTTTTCAACGTTGGCTGGAGTTACAAGAACAGACTATTCCAAATAGTAATACATCTTGAGTATCAGAGTCCCACAAACAGAGTGCAGGGAAACCGGTTAAATGAGCTTTCTTTCATGTGAAAGTCAATCACTTTAACTTAAGAAAACTCATTCCAGCCTCAAAGAGTAATTTCCTCTGAGGGAATATTGCTAGCAAAAGTATCTAAAGAAAGATTTGTCAGCCTTGTAGACGGCCAAAGTCTTTGATAAACTATCAAGACACTCATAGCATCATACACATTGCTACCGTCTTGACAAATTATATTGACACGCAAGACCCCACTAAAAGGTACGGGGAGATGTCAGATGCTATGAACTTCTTTTAATGAGAAGCAAAATGATTAAATGCGAGTTGGACTTACCATATAAATGGATGAAGTGCAGCAGGCTCTTGAATTTTTGTTTTTGTTTCTCTCAGCATCGTAGAGAAATTCTCTTCCGCAACACTGCCTCTGTTGGTCAATTCAATGTATCCTGCAGATGAAAGGCGGATGAACTTTTTTTTTTTTTTGAACGCAGACAAATTCTCCTCCGCAACACTTCCTCTGCTGGTCATTCAATATATTCTTCAGATGAAAGGCTGATTAAAATGTTTTTTTTGTCTCAGCAAAGGAGAGAAAATCTCTAGTGCAACACTGCCTCTGTTGGTCATTCAATATATTCTGCAGATGAAAGGCTGATGAATGTTTTTTTTTTTTTTAACGCAGACAAATTCTCCTCCGCAACACTTCCTCTGCTGGTCATTCAATATATTCTGCAGATGAAAGGCTGATGAACGTTTTTTTTTGTCTCAGCAACACAGAAAAATTCTCTTCCGCAACACTGCCTCTGCTGGTCATTCAGTATATTCTGCAGATGGAAAAGTCCACTGTTAGTACATTATAAGAACTTGAATATTTCCAAAATAATGCAACAAAACAAAAAACGTATTTTTACCAAGCATTATTAATTAGGACTATGGAGTCTATAATATTGTGAAAATTCACAGCTGAATAAAAATTCAAATCTCAATATTTTTTCAACCTAGCAAACTTCTCTCAATCCGGTCTTATTTGCTACCAATCTCGACACAACTCAAGCACCTATATTAGGACTTAGATAAAAAGATCTCATGGCCAGCCAACTGACATCATACCCATCTCTCTGCAATTCTTTTAGGTTATGGTACACCACTAGCAATTAAGTGAGCTGATAAGTTGAGGGAGGAAGGTTCATGCTACAGTTATTGGGAATATTGAAAACTATGAATAACAGATTCTAACATCTTCATTTTAGCACATCCCTATCAGCTAACCCTATAGAGAAGGCAAGAATATTATGATCAACCACACCTTCAAAAAAATGTATAAGCCTCAAATAATGCCAGAGTTTCTTTCATCTCAACATCTCAGTCTTCATCTGGGTGTCCTGTCTACCCTGCTACCCATTTCAATACCATGAGAAATATATCCCATTGCTTGCTAGGCAATTGATTGGCCCTCATGCCAGATGACATCCTCCTGTAGCTTTATCATGTTAGGGCACCACCTGACCAATCGCTCTGGGGGACTATTACACAAGAGGACGAGACATCAGCAATTACTCACTGGGTAATTCTCTGTAATTAACAATGCAAGAAAGTAGGCGGTGTAAGGGGAATGTACTTTGTACCATTGCAACCATCGGGCTCCTTTTCAACGTTGGCTGGAGTTACAAGAACAGACTATTCCAAATAGTAATACATCTTGAGTATCAGAGTCCCACAAACAGAGTGCAGGGAAACCGGTTAAATGAGCTTTCTTTCATGTGAAAGTCAATCACTCTAACTTAAGAAAACTCATTCCAGCCTCAAAGAGTAATTTCCTCTGAGGGAATATTGCTAGCAAAAGTATCTAAAGAAAGATTTGTCAGCCTTGTAGACGGCCAAAGTCTTTGATAAACTATCAAGACACTCATAGCATCATACACATTGCTACCGTCTTGACAAATTATATTGACGCGCAAGACCCCACTAAAAGGTACGGGGAGATGTCAGATGCTATGAACTTCTTTTAATGAGAAGCAAAATGATTAAATGCGAGTTGGACTTACCATATAAATGGATGAAGTGCAGCAGGCTCTTGAATTTTTGTTTTTGTTTCTCTCAGCATCGTAGAGAAATTCTCTTCCGCAACACTGCCTCTGTTGGTCAATTCAATGTATCCTGCAGATGAAAGGCGGATGAACTTTTTTTTTTGAACGCAGACAAATTCTCCTCCGCAACACTTCCTCTGCTGGTCATTCAATATATTCTTCAGATGAAAGGCTGATTAAAATGTTTTTTTTGTCTCAGCAAAGGAGAGAAAATCTCTAGTGCAACACTGCCTCTGTTGGTCATTCAATATATTCTGCAGATGAAAGGCTGATGAATGTTTTTTTTTTTTTTTTAACGCAGACAAATTCTCCTCCGCAACACTTCCTCTGCTGGTCATTCAATATATTCTGCAGATGAAAGGCTGATGAACGTTTTTTTTTGTCTCAGCAACACAGAAAAATTCTCTTCCGCAACACTGCCTCTGCTGGTCATTCAGTATATTCTGCAGATGGAAAAGTCCACTGTTAGTACATTATAAGAACTTGAATATTTCCAAAATAATGCAACAAAACAAAAAACGTATTTTTACCAAGCATTATTAATTAGGACTATGGAGTCTATAATATTGTGAAAATTCACAGCTGAATAAAAATTCAAATCTCAATATTTTTTCAACCTAGCATACTTCTCTCAATCCGGTCTTATTTGCTACCAATCTCGACACAACTCAAGCACCTATATTAGGACTTAGATAAAAAGATCTCATGGCCAGCCAACTGACATCATACCCATCTCTCTGCAATTCTTTTAGGTTATGGTACACCACTAGCAATTAAGTGAGCTGATAAGTTGAGGGAGGAAGGTTCATGCTACAGTTATTGGGAATATTGAAAACTATGAATAACAGATTCTAACATCTTCATTTTAGCACATCCCTATCAGCTAACCCTATAGAGAAGGCAAGAATATTATGATCAACCACACCTTCAAAAAAATTTATAAGCCTCAAATAATGCCAGAGTTTCTTTCATCTCAACATCTCAGTCTTCATCTGGGTGTCCTGTCTACCCTGCTACCCATTTCAATACCATGAGAAATATATCCCATTGCTTGCTAGGCAATTGATTGGCCCTCATGCCAGATGACATCCTCCTGTAGCTTTATCATGTTAGGGCACCACCTGACCAATCGCTCTGGGGGACTATTACACAAGAGGACGAGACATCAGCAATTACTCACTGGGTAATTCTCTGTAATTAACAATGCAAGAAAGTAGGCGGTGTAAGGGGAATGTACTTTGTACCATTGCAACCATCGGGCTCCTTTTCAACGTTGGCTGGAGTTACAAGAACAGACTATTCTAAATAGTAATACATCTTGAGTATCAGAGTCCCACAAACAGAGTGCAGGGAAACCGGTTAAATGAGATTTCTTTCATGTGAAAGTCAATCACTCTAACTTAAGAAAACTCATTCCAGCCTCAAAGAGTAATTTCCTCTGAGGGAATATTGCTAGCAAAAGTATCTAAAGAAAGATTTGTCAGCCTTGTAGACGGCCAAAGTCTTTGATAAACTATCAAGACACTCATAGCATCATACACATTGCTACCGTCTTGACAAATGATATTGACGCGCAAGACCCCACTAAAAGGTACGGGGAGATGTCAGATGCTATGAACTTCTTTTAATGAGAAGCAAAATGATTAAATGCGAGTTGGACTTACCATATAAATGGATGAAGTGCAGCAGGCTCTTGAATTTTTGTTTTTGTTTCTCTCAGCATCGTAGAGAAATTCTCTTCCGCAACACTGCCTCTGTTGGTCAATTCAATGTATCCTGCAGATGAAAGGCGGATGAACTTTTTTTTTTTTTTTGAACGCAGACAAATTCTCCTCCGCAACACTTCCTCTGCTGGTCATTCAATATATTCTTCAGATGAAAGGCTGATTAAAATGTTTTTTTTGTCTCAGCAAAGGAGAGAAAATCTCTATTGCAACACTGCCTCTGTTGGTCATTCAATATATTCTGCAGATGAAAGGCTGATGAATGTTTTTTTTTTTTTTTTAACGCAGACAAATTCTCCTCCGCAACACTTCCTCTGCTGGTCATTCAATATATTCTGCAGATGAAAGGCTGATGAACGTTTTTTTTTGTCTCAGCAACACAGAAAAATTCTCTTCCGCAACACTGCCTCTGCTGGTCATTCAGTATATTCTGCAGATGGAAAAGTCCACTGTTAGTACATTATAAGAACTTGAATATTTCCAAAATAATGCAACAAAACAAAAAACGTATTTTTACCAAGCATTATTAATTAGGACTATGGAGTCTATAATATTGTGAAAATTCACAGCTGAATAAAAATTCAAATCTCAATATTTTTTCAACCTAGCATACTTCTCTCAATCCGGTCTTATTTGCTACCAATCTCGACACAACTCAAGCACCTATATTAGGACTTAGATAAAAAGATCTCATGGCCAGCCAACTGACATCATACCCATCTCTCTGCAATTCTTTTAGGTTATGGTACACCACTAGCAATTAAGTGAGCTGATAAGTTGAGGGAGGAAGGTTCATGCTACAGTTATTGGGAATATTGAAAACTATGAATAACAGATTCTAACATCTTCATTTTAGCACATCCCTATCAGCTAACCCTATAGAGAAGGCAAGAATATTATGATCAACCACACCTTCAAAAAAATGTATAAGCCTCAAATAATGCCAGAGTTTCTTTCATCTCAACATCTCAGTCTTCATCTGGGTGTCCTGTCTACCCTGCTACCCATTTCAATACCATGAGAAATATATCCCATTGCTTGCTAGGCAATTGATTGGCCCTCATGCCAGATGACATCCTCCTGTAGCTTTATCATGTTAGGGCACCACCTGACCAATCGCTCTGGGGGACTATTACACAAGAGGACGAGACATCAGCAATTACTCACTGGGTAATTCTCTGTAATTAACAATGCAAGAAAGTAGGCGGTGTAAGGGGAATGTACTTTGTACCATTGCAACCATCGGGCTCCTTTTCAACGTTGGCTGGAGTTACAAGAACAGACTATTCTAAATAGTAATACATCTTGAGTATCAGAGTCCCACAAAGAGAGTGCAGGGAAACCGGTTAAATGAGCTTTCTTTCATGTGAAAGTCAATCACTCTAACTTAAGAAAACTCATTCCAGCCTCAAAGAGTAATTTCCTCTGAGGGAATATTGCTAGCAAACGTATCTAAAGAACGATTTGTCAGCCTTGTAGACGGCCAAAGTCTTTGATAAACTATCAAGACACTCATAGCATCATACACATTGCTACCGTCTTGACAAATTATATTGACGCGCAAGACCCCACTAAAAGATACGGGGAGATGTCAGATGCTATGAACTTCTTTTAATGAGAAGCAAAATGATTAAATGCGAGTTGGACTTACCATATAAATGGATGAAGTGCAGCAGGCTCTTGAATTTTTGTTTTGTTTCTCTCAGCATCGTAGAGAAATTCTCTTCCGCAACACTGCCTCTGTTGGTCAATTCAATGTATCCTGCAGATGAAAGGCTGATGAACTTTTTTTTTTTTTTTGAACGCAGACAAATTCTCCTCTGCAACACTTTCTCTGCTGGTCATTCAATATATTCTTCAGATGAAAGGCTGATTAAAATGTTTTTTTTGTCTCAGCAAAGGAGAGAAAATCTCTTCTGCAACACTGCCTCTGTTGTTCATTCAATATATTCTGCAGATGAAAGGCTGATTAATGTTTTTTTTTTGTCTCAGCAACGCAGAAAAATTCTCCTCCGCAACACTTCCTCTGCTGGTCATTCAATATATTCTGCAGATGAAAGGCTGATGAACGTTTTTTTTTGTCTCAGCAACGCAGAAAAATTCTCTTCCGCAACACTGCCTCTGCTGGTCATTCAGTATATTCTGCAGATGGAAAAGTCCACTGTTAGTACATTATAAGAACTTGAATATTTCCAAAATAATGCAACAAAACAAAAAACTTATTTTTACCAAGCATTATTAATTAGGACTATGGAGTCTATAATATTGTGAAAATTCACAGCTCAATCAAAATTCAAATCTCAATTTTTTTCAACCTAGCATACTTCTCTCAATCCGGTCTTATTTGCTACCAATCTCGACACAACTCAAGCACCTATATTAGGACTTAGATAAAAAGATCTCATGGCCAGCCAACTGACATCATACCCATCTCTCTGCAATTCTTTTAGGTTATGGTACACCACTAGCAATTAAGTGAGCTGATAAGTTGAGGGAGTAAGGTTCGTGCTACAGTTATTGGGAATATTGAAAACTATGAATAACAGATTCTAACATCTTCATTTTAGCACATCCCTATCAGCTAACCCTATAGAGAAGGCAAGAATATTATGATCAACCACACCTTCAAAAAAATGTATAAGCCTCAAATAATGCCAGAGTTTCTTTCATCTCAACATCTCAGTCTTCATCTGGGTGTCCTGTCTACCCTGCTACCCATTTCAATACCATGAGAAATATATCCCATTGCTTGCTAGGCAATTGATTGGCCCTCATGCCAGATGACATCCTCCTGTAGCTTTATCATGTTAGGGCACCACCTGACCAATCGCTCTGGGGGACTATTACACAAGAGGACGAGACATCAGCAATTACTCACTGGGTAATTCTCTGTAATTAACAATGCAAGAAAGTAGGCGGTGTAAGGGGAATGTTCTTTGTACCATTGCAACCATCGGGCTCCTTTTCAACGTTGGCTGGAGTTACAAGAACAGACTATTCTAAATAGTAATACATCTTGAGTATCAGAGTCCCACAAACAGAGTGCAGGGAAACCGGTTAAATGAGCTTTCTTTCATGTGAAAGTCAATCACTCTAACTTAAGAAAACTCATTCCAGCCTCAAAGAGTAATTTCCTCTGAGGGAATATTGCTAGCAAACGTATCTAAAGAACGATTTGTCAGCCTTGTAGACGGCCAAAGTCTTTGATAAACTATCAAGACACTCATAGCATCATACACATTGCTACCGTCTTGACAAATTATATTGACGCGCAAGACCCCACTAAAAGATACGGGGAGATGTCAGATGCTATGAACTTCTTTTAATGAGAAGCAAAATGATTAAATGCGAGTTGGACTTACCATATAAATGGATGAAGTGCAGCAGGCTCTTGAATTTTTGTTTTGTTTCTCTCAGCATCGTAGAGAAATTCTCTTCCGCAACACTGCCTCTGTTGGTCAATTCAATGTATCCTGCAGATGAAAGGCTGATGAACTTTTTTTTTTTTTTGAACGCAGACAAATTCTCCTCTGCAACACTTTCTCTGCTGGTCATTCAATATATTCTTCAGATGAAAGGCTGATTAAAATGTTTTTTTTGTCTCAGCAAAGGAGAGAAAATCTCTTCTGCAACACTGCCTCTGTTGTTCATTCAATATATTCTGCAGATGAAAGGCTGATTAATGTTTTTTTTTTGTCTCAGCAACGCAGAAAAATTCTCCTCCGCAACACTTCCTCTGCTGGTCATTCAATATATTCTGCAGATGAAAGGCTGATGAACGTTTTTTTTTGTCTCAGCAACGCAGAAAAATTCTCTTCCGCAACACTGCCTCTGCTGGTCATTCAGTATATTCTGCAGATGGAAAAGTCCACTGTTAGTACATTATAAGAACTTGAATATTTCCAAAATAATGCAACAAAACAAAAAACTTATTTTTACCAAGCATTATTAATTAGGACTATGGAGTCTATAATATTGTGAAAATTCACAGCTCAATCAAAATTCAAATCTCAATTTTTTTCAACCTAGCATACTTCTCTCAATCCGGTCTTATTTGCTACCAATCTCGACACAACTCAAGCACCTATATTAGGACTTAGATAAAAAGATCTCATGGCCAGCCAACTGACATCATACCCATCTCTCTGCAATTCTTTTAGGTTATGGTACACCACTAGCAATTAAGTGAGCTGATAAGTTGAGGGAGTAAGGTTCGTGCTACAGTTATTGGGAATATTGAAAACTATGAATAACAGATTCTAACATCTTCATTTTAGCACATCCCTATCAGCTAACCCTATAGAGAAGGCAAGAATATTATGATCAACCACACCTTCAAAAAAATGTATAAGCCTCAAATAATGCCAGAGTTTCTTTCATCTCAACATCTCAGTCTTCATCTGGGTGTCCTGTCTACCCTGCTACCCATTTCAATACCATGAGAAATATATCCCATTGCTTGCTAGGCAATTGATTGGCCCTCATGCCAGATGACATCCTCCTGTAGCTTTATCATGTTAGGGCACCACCTGACCAATCGCTCTGGGGGACTATTACACAAGAGGACGAGACATCAGCAATTACTCACTGGGTAATTCTCTGTAATTAACAATGCAAGAAAGTAGGCGGTGTAAGGGGAATGTACTTTGTACCATTGCAACCATCGGGCTCCTTTTCAACGTTGGCTGGAGTTACAAGAACAGACTATTCTAAATAGTAATACATCTTGAGTATCAGAGTCCCACAAACAGAGTGCAGGGAAACCGGTTAAATGAGCTTTCTTTCATGTGAAAGTCAATCACTCTAACTTAAGAAAACTCATTCCAGCCTCAAAGAGTAATTTCCTCTGAGGGAATATTGCTAGCAAACGTATCTAAAGAACGATTTGTCAGCCTTGTAGACGGCCAAAGTCTTTGATAAACTATCAAGACACTCATAGCATCATACACATTGCTACCGTCTTGACAAATTATATTGACGCGCAAGACCCCACTAAAAGATACGGGGAGATGTCAGATGCTATGAACTTCTTTTAATGAGAAGCAAAATGATTAAATGCGAGTTGGACTTACCATATAAATGGATGAAGTGCAGCAGGCTCTTGAATTTTTGTTTTGTTTCTCTCAGCATCGTAGAGAAATTCTCTTCCGCAACACTGCCTCTGTTGGTCAATTCAATGTATCCTGCAGATGAAAGGCTGATGAACTTTTTTTTTTTTTTGAACGCAGACAAATTCTCCTCTGCAACACTTTCTCTGCTGGTCATTCAATATATTCTTCAGATGAAAGGCTGATTAAAATGTTTTTTTTGTCTCAGCAAAGGAGAGAAAATCTCTTCTGCAACACTGCCTCTGTTGTTCATTCAATATATTCTGCAGATGAAAGGCTGATTAATGTTTTTTTTTTGTCTCAGCAACGCAGAAAAATTCTCCTCCGCAACACTTCCTCTGCTGGTCATTCAATATATTCTGCAGATGAAAGGCTGATGAACGTTTTTTTTTGTCTCAGCAACGCAGAAAAATTCTCTTCCGCAACACTGCCTCTGCTGGTCATTCAGTATATTCTGCAGATGGAAAAGTCCACTGTTAGTACATTATAAGAACTTGAATATTTCCAAAATAATGCAACAAAACAAAAAACTTATTTTTACCAAGCATTATTAATTAGGACTATGGAGTCTATAATATTGTGAAAATTCACAGCTCAATCAAAATTCAAATCTCAATTTTTTTCAACCTAGCATACTTCTCTCAATCCGGTCTTATTTGCTACCAATCTCGACACAACTCAAGCACCTATATTAGGACTTAGATAAAAAGATCTCATGGCCAGCCAACTGACATCATACCCATCTCTCTGCAATTCTTTTAGGTTATGGTACACCACTAGCAATTAAGTGAGCTGATAAGTTGAGGGAGTAAGGTTCGTGCTACAGTTATTGGGAATATTGAAAACTATGAATAACAGATTCTAACATCTTCATTTTAGCACATCCCTATCAGCTAACCCTATAGAGAAGGCAAGAATATTATGATCAACCACACCTTCAAAAAAATGTATAAGCCTCAAATAATGCCAGAGTTTCTTTCATCTCAACATCTCAGTCTTCATCTGGGTGTCCTGTCTACCCTGCTACCCATTTCAATACCATGAGAAATATATCCCATTGCTTGCTAGGCAATTGATTGGCCCTCATGCCAGATGACATCCTCCTGTAGCTTTATCATGTTAGGGCACCACCTGACCAATCGCTCTGGGGGACTATTACACAAGAGGACGAGACATCAGCAATTACTCACTGGGTAATTCTCTGTAATTAACAATGCAAGAAAGTAGGCGGTGTAAGGGGAATGTACTTTGTACCATTGCAACCATCGGGCTCCTTTTCAACGTTGGCTGGAGTTACAAGAACAGACTATTCTAAATAGTAATACATCTTGAGTATCAGAGTCCCACAAACAGAGTGCAGGGAAACCGGTTAAATGAGCTTTCTTTCATGTGAAAGTCAATCACTCTAACTTAAGAAAACTCATTCCAGCCTCAAAGAGTAATTTCCTCTGAGGGAATATTGCTAGCAAACGTATCTAAAGAACGATTTGTCAGCCTTGTAGACGGCCAAAGTCTTTGATAAACTATCAAGACACTCATAGCATCATACACATTGCTACCGTCTTGACAAATTATATTGACGCGCAAGACCCCACTAAAAGATACGGGGAGATGTCAGATGCTATGAACTTCTTTTAATGAGAAGCAAAATGATTAAATGCGAGTTGGACTTACCATATAAATGGATGAAGTGCAGCAGGCTCTTGAATTTTTGTTTTGTTTCTCTCAGCATCGTAGAGAAATTCTCTTCCGCAACACTGCCTCTGTTGGTCAATTCAATGTATCCTGCAGATGAAAGGCTGATGAACTTTTTTTTTTTTTTGAACGCAGACAAATTCTCCTCTGCAACACTTTCTCTGCTGGTCATTCAATATATTCTTCAGATGAAAGGCTGATTAAAATGTTTTTTTTGTCTCAGCAAAGGAGAGAAAATCTCTTCTGCAACACTGCCTCTGTTGTTCATTCAATATATTCTGCAGATGAAAGGCTGATTAATGTTTTTTTTTTGTCTCAGCAACGCAGAAAAATTCTCCTCCGCAACACTTCCTCTGCTGGTCATTCAATATATTCTGCAGATGAAAGGCTGATGAACGTTTTTTTTGTCTCAGCAACGCAGAAAAATTCTCTTCCGCAACACTGCCTCTGCTGGTCATTCAGTATATTCTGCAGATGGAAAAGTCCACTGTTAGTACATTATAAGAACTTGAATATTTCCAAAATAATGCAACAAAACAAAAAACTTATTTTTACCAAGCATTATTAATTAGGACTATGGAGTCTATAATATTGTGAAAATTCACAGCTCAATCAAAATTCAAATCTCAATTTTTTTCAACCTAGCATACTTCTCTCAATCCGGTCTTATTTGCTACCAATCTCGACACAACTCAAGCACCTATATTAGGACTTAGATAAAAAGATCTCATGGCCAGCCAACTGACATCATACCCATCTCTCTGCAATTCTTTTAGGTTATGGTACACCACTAGCAATTAAGTGAGCTGATAAGTTGAGGGAGTAAGGTTCGTGCTACAGTTATTGGGAATATTGAAAACTATGAATAACAGATTCTAACATCTTCATTTTAGCACATCCCTATCAGCTAACCCTATAGAGAAGGCAAGAATATTATGATCAACCACACCTTCAAAAAAATGTATAAGCCTCAAATAATGCCAGAGTTTCTTTCATCTCAACATCTCAGTCTTCATCTGGGTGTCCTGTCTACCCTGCTACCCATTTCAATACCATGAGAAATATATCCCATTGCTTGCTAGGCAATTGATTGGCCCTCATGTCAGATGACATCCTCCTGTAGCTTTATCATGTTAGGGCACCACCTGACCAATCGCTCCGGGGGACTATTACACAAGAGGACAAGACATCAGCAATTACTCACTGGGTAATTCTCTGTAATTAACAATGCAAGAAAGTAGGCGGTGTAAGGGGAATGTACTTTGTACCATTGCAACCATCGGGCTCCTTTTCAACGTTGGCTGGAGTTACAAGAACAGACTATTCCAAATAGTAATACATCTTGAGTATCAGAGTCCCACAAACAGAGTGCAGGGAAACCGGTTAAATGAGCTTTCTTTCATGTGAAAGTCAATCACTCTAACTTAAGAAAACTCATTCCAGCCTCAAAGAGTAATTTCCTCTGAGGGAATATTGCTAGCAAAAGTATCTAAAGAAAGATTTGTCAGCCTTGTAGACGGCCAAAGTCTTTGATAAACTATCAAGACACTCATAGCATCATACACATTGCTACCGTCTTGACAAATTATATTGACGCACAAGACCCCACTAAAAGGTACGGGGAGATGTCAGATGCTATGAACTTCTTTTAATGAGAAGCAAAATGATTAAATGCGAGTTGGACTTACCATATAAATGGATGAAGTGCAGCAGGCTCTTGAATTTTTGTTTTTGTTTCTCTCAGCATCGTAGAGAAATTCTCTTCCGCAACACTGCCTCTGTTGGTCAATTCAATGTATCCTGCAGATGAAAGGCGGATGAACTTTTTTTTTTTTTTTGAACGCAGACAAATTCTCCTCCGCAACACTTCCTCTGCTGGTCATTCAATATATTCTTCAGATGAAAGGCTGATTAAAATGTTTTTTTTGTCTCAGCAAAGGAGAGAAAATCTCTAGTGCAACACTGCCTCTGTTGGTCATTCAATATATTCTGCAGATGAAAGGCTGATGAATGTTTTTTTTTTTTTTTTAACGCAGACAAATTCTCCTCCGCAACACTTCCTCTGCTGGTCATTCAATATATTCTGCAGATGAAAGGCTGATGAACGTTTTTTTTTGTCTCAGCAACACAGAAAAATTCTCTTCCGCAACACTGCCTCTGCTGGTCATTCAGTATATTCTGCAGATGGAAAAGTCCACTGTTAGTACATTATAAGAACTTGAATATTTCCAAAATAATGCAACAAAACAAAAAACGTATTTTTACCAAGCATTATTAATTAGGACTATGGAGTCTATAATATTGTGAAAATTCACAGCTGAATAAAAATTCAAATCTCAATATTTTTTCAACCTAGCATACTTCTCTCAATCCGGTCTTATTTGCTACCAATCTCGACACAACTCAAGCACCTATATTAGGACTTAGATAAAAAGATCTCATGGCCAGCCAACTGACATCATACCCATCTCTCTGCAATTCTTTTAGGTTATGGTACACCACTAGCAATTAAGTGAGCTGATAAGTTGAGGGAGGAAGGTTCATGCTACAGTTATTGGGAATATTGAAAACTATGAATAACTGATTCTAACATCTTCATTTTAGCACATCCCTATCAGCTAACCCTATAGAGAAGGCAAGAATATTATGATCAACCACACCTTCAAAAAAATGTATAAGCCTCAAATAATGCCAGAGTTTCTTTCATCTCAACATCTCAGTCTTCATCTGGGTGTCCTGTCTACCCTGCTACCCATTTCAATACCATGAGAAATATATCCCATTGCTTGCTAGGCAATTGATTGGCCCTCATGTCAGATGACATCCTCCTGTAGCTTTATCATGTTAGGGCACCACCTGACCAATCGCTCCGGGGGACTATTACACAAGAGGACAAGACATCAGCAATTACTCACTGGGTAATTCTCTGTAATTAACAATGCAAGAAAGTAGGCGGTGTAAGGGGAATGTACTTTGTACCATTGCAACCATCGGGCTCCTTTTCAACGTTGGCTGGAGTTACAAGAACAGACTATTCTAAATAGTAATACATCTTGAGTATCAGAGTCCCACAAAGAGAGTGCAGGGAAACCGGTTAAATGAGCTTTCTTTCATGTGAAAGTCAATCACTCTAACTTAAGAAAACTCATTCCAGCCTCAAAGAGTAATTTCCTCTGAGGGAATATTGCTAGCAAAAGTATCTAAAGAACGATTTGTCAGCCTTGTAGACGGCCAAAGTCTTTGATAAACTATCAAGACACTCATAGCATCATACACATTGCTACCGTCTTGACAAATTATATTGACGCGCAAGACCCCACTAAAAGGTACGGGGAGATGTCAGATGCTATGAACTTCTTTTAATGAGAAGCAAAATGATTAAATGCGAGTTGGACTTACCATATAAATGGATGAAGTGCAGCAGGCTCTTGAATTTTTGTTTTTGTTTCTCTCAGCATCGTAGAGAAATTCTCTTCCGCAACACTGCCTCTGTTGGTCAATTCAATGTATCCTGCAGATGAAAGGCTGATGAACGTTTTTTTTGGAATGCAGACAAATTCTCCTCTGCAACACTTTCTCTGCTGGTCATTCAATATATTCTTCAGATGAAAGGCTGATTAAAATGTTTTTTTTGTCTCAGCAAAGGAGAGAAAATCTCTAGTGCAACACTGCCTCTGTTGGTCATTCAATATATTCTGCAGATGAAAGGCTGATGAATGTTTTTTTTTTTTTTTAACGCAGACAAATTCTCCTCCGCAACACTTCCTCTGCTGGTCATTCAATATATTCTGCAGATGAAAGGCTGATGAACGTTTTTTTTTGTCTCAGCAACACAGAAAAATTCTCTTCCGCAACACTGCCTCTGCTGGTCATTCAGTATATTCTGCAGATGGAAAAGTCCACTGTTAGTACATTATAAGAACTTGAATATTTCCAAAATAATGCAACAAAACAAAAAACTTATTTTTACCAAGCATTATTAATTAGGACTATGGAGTCTATAATATTGTGAAAATTCACAGCTCAATCAAAATTCAAATCTCAATATTTTTTCAACCTAGCATACTTCTCTCAATCCGGTCTTATTTGCTACCAATCTCGACACAACTCAAGCACCTATATTAGGACTTAGATAAAAAGATCTCATGGCCAGCCAACTGACATCATACCCATCTCTCTGCAATTCTTTTAGGTTATGGTACACCACTAGCAATTAAGTGAGCTGATAAGTTGAGGGAGGAAGGTTCATGCTACAGTTATTGGGAATATTGAAAACTATGAATAACAGATTCTAACATCTTCATTTTAGCACATCCCTATCAGCTAACCCTATAGAGAAGGCAAGAATATTATGATCAACCACACCTTCAAAAAAATTTATAAGCCTCAAATAATGCCAGAGTTTCTTTCATCTCAACATCTCAGTCTTCATCTGGGTGTCCTGTCTACCCTGCTACCCATTTCAATACCATGAGAAATATATCCCATTGCTTGCTAGGCAATTGATTGGCCCTCATGCCAGATGACATCCTCCTGTAGCTTTATCATGTTAGGGCACCACCTGACCAATCGCTCTGGGGGACTATTACACAAGAGGACGAGACATCAGCAATTACTCACTGGGTAATTCTCTGTAATTAACAATGCAAGAAAGTAGGCGGTGTAAGGGGAATGTACTTTGTACCATTGCAACCATCGGGCTCCTTTTCAACGTTGGCTGGAGTTACAAGAACAGACTATTCTAAATAGTAATACATCTTGAGTATCAGAGTCCCACAAACAGAGTGCAGGGAAACCGGTTAAATGAGCTTTCTTTCATGTGAAAGTCAATCACTCTAACTTAAGAAAACTCATTCCAGCCTCAAAGAGTAATTTCCTCTGAGGGAATATTGCTAGCAAAAGTATCTAAAGAAAGATTTGTCAGCCTTGTAGACGGCCAAAGTCTTTGATAAACTATCAAGACACTCATAGCATCATACACATTGCTACCGTCTTGACAAATTATATTGACGCACAAGACCCCACTAAAAGGTACGGGGAGATGTCAGATGCTATGAACTTCTTTTAATGAGAAGCAAAATGATTAAATGCGAGTTGGACTTACCATATAAATGGATGAAGTGCAGCAGGCTCTTGAATTTTTGTTTTTGTTTCTCTCAGCATCGTAGAGAAATTCTCTTCCGCAACACTGCCTCTGTTGGTCAATTCAATGTATCCTGCAGATGAAAGGCGGATGAACTTTTTTTTTTTTTTTGAACGCAGACAAATTCTCCTCCGCAACACTTCCTCTGCTGGTCATTCAATATATTCTTCAGATGAAAGGCTGATTAAAATGTTTTTTTTGTCTCAGCAAAGGAGAGAAAATCTCTAGTGCAACACTGCCTCTGTTGGTCATTCAATATATTCTGCAGATGAAAGGCTGATGAATGTTTTTTTTTTTTTTTTAACGCAGACAAATTCTCCTCCGCAACACTTCCTCTGCTGGTCATTCAATATATTCTGCAGATGAAAGGCTGATGAACGTTTTTTTTTGTCTCAGCAACACAGAAAAATTCTCTTCCGCAACACTGCCTCTGCTGGTCATTCAGTATATTCTGCAGATGGAAAAGTCCACTGTTAGTACATTATAAGAACTTGAATATTTCCAAAATAATGCAACAAAACAAAAAACGTATTTTTACCAAGCATTATTAATTAGGACTATGGAGTCTATAATATTGTGAAAATTCACAGCTGAATAAAAATTCAAATCTCAATATTTTTTCAACCTAGCATACTTCTCTCAATCCGGTCTTATTTGCTACCAATCTCGACACAACTCAAGCACCTATATTAGGACTTAGATAAAAAGATCTCATGGCCAGCCAACTGACATCATACCCATCTCTCTGCAATTCTTTTAGGTTATGGTACACCACTAGCAATTAAGTGAGCTGATAAGTTGAGGGAGGAAGGTTCATGCTACAGTTATTGGGAATATTGAAAACTATGAATAACTGATTCTAACATCTTCATTTTAGCACATCCCTATCAGCTAACCCTATAGAGAAGGCAAGAATATTATGATCAACCACACCTTCAAAAAAATGTATAAGCCTCAAATAATGCCAGAGTTTCTTTCATCTCAACATCTCAGTCTTCATCTGGGTGTCCTGTCTACCCTGCTACCCATTTCAATACCATGAGAAATATATCCCATTGCTTGCTAGGCAATTGATTGGCCCTCATGTCAGATGACATCCTCCTGTAGCTTTATCATGTTAGGGCACCACCTGACCAATCGCTCCGGGGGACTATTACACAAGAGGACAAGACATCAGCAATTACTCACTGGGTAATTCTCTGTAATTAACAATGCAAGAAAGTAGGCGGTGTAAGGGGAATGTACTTTGTACCATTGCAACCATCGGGCTCCTTTTCAACGTTGGCTGGAGTTACAAGAACAGACTATTCTAAATAGTAATACATCTTGAGTATCAGAGTCCCACAAAGAGAGTGCAGGGAAACCGGTTAAATGAGCTTTCTTTCATGTGAAAGTCAATCACTCTAACTTAAGAAAACTCATTCCAGCCTCAAAGAGTAATTTCCTCTGAGGGAATATTGCTAGCAAAAGTATCTAAAGAACGATTTGTCAGCCTTGTAGACGGCCAAAGTCTTTGATAAACTATCAAGACACTCATAGCATCATACACATTGCTACCGTCTTGACAAATTATATTGACGCGCAAGACCCCACTAAAAGGTACGGGGAGATGTCAGATGCTATGAACTTCTTTTAATGAGAAGCAAAATGATTAAATGCGAGTTGGACTTACCATATAAATGGATGAAGTGCAGCAGGCTCTTGAATTTTTGTTTTTGTTTCTCTCAGCATCGTAGAGAAATTCTCTTCCGCAACACTGCCTCTGTTGGTCAATTCAATGTATCCTGCAGATGAAAGGCTGATGAACGTTTTTTTTGGAATGCAGACAAATTCTCCTCTGCAACACTTTCTCTGCTGGTCATTCAATATATTCTTCAGATGAAAGGCTGATTAAAATGTTTTTTTTGTCTCAGCAAAGGAGAGAAAATCTCTAGTGCAACACTGCCTCTGTTGGTCATTCAATATATTCTGCAGATGAAAGGCTGATGAATGTTTTTTTTTTTTTTAACGCAGACAAATTCTCCTCCGCAACACTTCCTCTGCTGGTCATTCAATATATTCTGCAGATGAAAGGCTGATGAACGTTTTTTTTTGTCTCAGCAACACAGAAAAATTCTCTTCCGCAACACTGCCTCTGCTGGTCATTCAGTATATTCTGCAGATGGAAAAGTCCACTGTTAGTACATTATAAGAACTTGAATATTTCCAAAATAATGCAACAAAACAAAAAACTTATTTTTACCAAGCATTATTAATTAGGACTATGGAGTCTATAATATTGTGAAAATTCACAGCTCAATCAAAATTCAAATCTCAATATTTTTTCAACCTAGCATACTTCTCTCAATCCGGTCTTATTTGCTACCAATCTCGACACAACTCAAGCACCTATATTAGGACTTAGATAAAAAGATCTCATGGCCAGCCAACTGACATCATACCCATCTCTCTGCAATTCTTTTAGGTTATGGTACACCACTAGCAATTAAGTGAGCTGATAAGTTGAGGGAGTAAGGTTCGTGCTACAGTTATTGGGAATATTGAAAACTATGAATAACAGATTCTAACATCTTCATTTTAGCACATCCCTATCAGCTAACCCTATAGAGAAGGCAAGAATATTATGATCAACCACACCTTCAAAAAAATGTATAAGCCTCAAATAATGCCAGAGTTTCTTTCATCTCAACATCTCAGTCTTCATCTGGGTGTCCTGTCTACCCTGCTACCCATTTCAATACCATGAGAAATATATCCCATTGCTTGCTAGGCAATTGATTGGCCCTCATGTCAGATGACATCCTCCTGTAGCTTTATCATGTTAGGGCACCACCCGACCAATCGCTCTGGGGGACTATTACACAAGAGGACGAGACATCAGCAATTACTCACTGGGTAATTCTCTGTAATTAACAATGCAAGAAAGTAGGCGGTGTAAGGGGAATGTACTTTGTACCATTGCAACCATCGGGCTCCTTTTCAACGTTGGCTGGAGTTACAAGAACAGACTATTCTAAATAGTAATACATCTTGAGTATCAGAGTCCCACAAACAGAGTGCAGGGAAACCGGTTAAATGAGCTTTCTTTCATGTGAAAGTCAATCACTCTAACTTAAGAAAACTCATTCCAGCCTCAAAGAGTAATTTCCTCTGAGGGAATATTGCTAGCAAACGTATCTAAAGAACGATTTGTCAGCCTTGTAGACGGCCAAAGTCTTTGATAAACTATCAAGACACTCATAGCATCATACACATTGCTACCGTCTTGACAAATTATATTGACGCGCAAGACCCCACTAAAAGATACGGGGAGATGTCAGATGCTATGAACTTCTTTTAATGAGAAGCAAAATGATTAAATGCGAGTTGGACTTACCATATAAATGGATGAAGTGCAGCAGGCTCTTGAATTTTTGTTTTGTTTCTCTCAGCATCGTAGAGAAATTCTCTTCCGCAACACTGCCTCTGTTGCTCAATTCAATGTATCCTGCAGATGAAAGGCTGATGAACTTTTTTTTTTTTTTGAACGCAGACAAATTCTCCTCTGCAACACTTTCTCTGCTGGTCATTCAATATATTCTTCAGATGAAAGGCTGATTAAAATGTTTTTTTTGTCTCAGCAAAGGAGAGAAAATCTCTTCTGCAACACTGCCTCTGTTGTTCATTCAATATATTCTGCAGATGAAAGGCTGATTAATGTTTTTTTTTTGTCTCAGCAACGCAGAAAAATTCTCCTCCGCAACACTTCCTCTGCTGGTCATTCAATATATTCTGCAGATGAAAGGCTGATGAACGTTTTTTTTGTCTCAGCAACGCAGAAAAATTCTCTTCCGCAACACTGCCTCTGCTGGTCATTCAGTATATTCTGCAGATGGAAAAGTCCACTGTTAGTACATTATAAGAACTTGAATATTTCCAAAATAATGCAACAAAACAAAAAACTTATTTTTACCAAGCATTATTAATTAGGACTATGGAGTCTATAATATTGTGAAAATTCACAGCTCAATCAAAATTCAAATCTCAATTTTTTTCAACCTAGCATACTTCTCTCAATCCGGTCTTATTTGCTACCAATCTCGACACAACTCAAGCACCTATATTAGGACTTAGATAAAAAGATCTCATGGCCAGCCATCTGACATCATACCCATCTCTCTGCAATTCTTTTAGGTTATGGTACACCACTAGCAATTAAGTGAGCTGATAAGTTGAGGGAGTAAGGTTCGTGCTACAGTTATTGGGAATATTGAAAACTATGAATAACAGATTCTAACATCTTCATTTTAGCACATCCCTATCAGCTAACCCTATAGAGAAGGCAAGAATATTATGATCAACCACACCTTCAAAAAAATGTATAAGCCTCAAATAATGCCAGAGTTTCTTTCATCTCAACATCTCAGTCTTCATCTGGGTGTCCTGTCTACCCTGCTACCCATTTCAATACCATGAGAAATATATCCCATTGCTTGCTAGGCAATTGATTGGCCCTCATGTCAGATGACATCCTCCTGTAGCTTTATCATGTTAGGGCACCACCCGACCAATCGCTCTGGGGGACTATTACACAAGAGGACGAGACATCAGCAATTACTCACTGGGTAATTCTCTGTAATTAACAATGCAAGAAAGTAGGCGGTGTAAGGGGAATGTACTTTGTACCATTGCAACCATCGGGCTCCTTTTCAACGTTGGCTGGAGTTACAAGAACAGACTATTCTAAATAGTAATACATCTTGAGTATCAGAGTCACACAAACAGAGTGCAGGGAAACCGGTTAAATGAGCTTTCTTTCATGTGAAAGTCAATCACTCTAACTTAAGAAAACTCATTCCAGCCTCAAAGAGTAATTTCCTCTGAGGGAATATTGCTAGCAAACGTATCTAAAGAACGATTTGTCAGCCTTGTAGACGGCCAAAGTCTTTGATAAACTATCAAGACACTCATAGCATCATACACATTGCTACCGTCTTGACAAATTATATTGACGCGCAAGACCCCACTAAAAGATACGGGGAGATGTCAGATGCTATGAACTTCTTTTAATGAGAAGCAAAATGATTAAATGCGAGTTGGACTTACCATATAAATGGATGAAGTGCAGCAGGCTCTTGAATTTTTGTTTTGTTTCTCTCAGCATCGTAGAGAAATTCTCTTCCGCAACACTGCCTCTGTTGGTCAATTCAATGTATCCTGCAGATGAAAGGCTGATGAACTTTTTTTTTTTTTTGAACGCAGACAAATTCTCCTCTGCAACACTTTCTCTGCTGGTCATTCAATATATTCTTCAGATGAAAGGCTGATTAAAATGTTTTTTTTGTCTCAGCAAAGGAGAGAAAATCTCTTCTGCAACACTGCCTCTGTTGTTCATTCTATATATTCTGCAGATGAAAGGCTGATTAATGTTTTTTTTTTGTCTCAGCAACGCAGAAAAATTCTCCTCCGCAACACTTCCTCTGCTGGTCATTCAATATATTCTGCAGATGAAAGGCTGATGAACGTTTTTTTTTGTCTCAGCAACGCAGAAAAATTCTCTTCCGCAACACTGCCTCTGCTGGTCATTCAGTATATTCTGCAGATGGAAAAGTCCACTGTTAGTACATTATAAGAACTTGAATATTTCCAAAATAATGCAACAAAACAAAAAACGTATTTTTACCAAGCATTATTAATTAGGACTATGGAGTCTATAATATTGTGAAAATTCACAGCTCAATCAAAATTCAAATCTCAATATTTTTTCAACCTAGCATACTTCTCTCAATCCGGTCTTATTTGCTACCAATCTCGACACAACTCAAGCACCTATATTAGGACTTAGATAAAAAGATCTCATGGCCAGCCAACTGACATCATACCCATCTCTCTGCAATTCTTTTAGGTTATGGTACACCACTAGCAATTAAGTGAGCTGATAAGTTGAGGGAGGAAGGTTCATGCTACAGTTATTGGGAATATTGAAAACTATGAATAACAGATTCTAACATCTTCATTTTAGCACATCCCTATCAGCTAACCCTATAGAGAAGGCAAGAATATTATGATCAACCACACCTTCAAAAAAATGTATAAGCCTCAAATAATGCCAGAGTTTCTTTCATCTCAACATCTCAGTCTTCATCTGGGTGGTCCTGTCTACCCTGCTACCCATTTCAATACCATGAGAAATATATCCCATTGCTTGCTAGGCAATTGATTGGCCCTCATGCCAGATGACATCCTCCTGTAGCTTTATCATGTTAGGGCACCACCTGACCAATCGCTCTGGGGGACTATTACACAAGAGGACGAGACATCAGCAATTACTCACTGGGTAATTCTCTGTAATTAACAATGCAAGAAAGTAGGCAGTGTAAGGGGAATGTACTTTGTACCATTGCAACCATCGGGCTCCTTTTCAACGTTGGCTGGAGTTACAAGAACAGACTATTCTAAATAGTAATACATCTTGAGTATCAGAGTCACACAAACAGAGTGCAGGGAAACCGGTTAAATGAGCTTTCTTTCATGTGAAAGTCAATCACTCTAACTTAAGAAAACTCATTCCAGCCTCAAAGAGTAATTTCCTCTGAGGGAATATTGCTAGCAAACGTATCTAAAGAACGATTTGTCAGCCTTGTAGACGGCCAAAGTCTTTGATAAACTATCAAGACACTCATAGCATCATACACATTGCTACCGTCTTGACAAATTATATTGACGCGCAAGACCCCACTAAAAGATACGGGGAGATGTCAGATGCTATGAACTTCTTTTAATGAGAAGCAAAATGATTAAATGCGAGTTGGACTTACCATATAAATGGATGAAGTGCAGCAGGCTCTTGAATTTTTGTTTTGTTTCTCTCAGCATCGTAGAGAAATTCTCTTCCGCAACACTGCCTCTGTTGGTCAATTCAATGTATCCTGCAGATGAAAGGCTGATGAACTTTTTTTTTTTTTTTGAACGCAGACAAATTCTCCTCTGCAACACTTTCTCTGCTGGTCATTCAATATATTCTTCAGATGAAAGGCTGATTAAAATGTTTTTTTTGTCTCAGCAAAGGAGAGAAAATCTCTTCTGCAACACTGCCTCTGTTGTTCATTCAATATATTCTGCAGATGAAAGGCTGATTAATGTTTTTTTTTTGTCTCAGCAACGCAGAAAAATTCTCCTCCGCAACACTTCCTCTGCTGGTCATTCAATATATTCTGCAGATGAAAGGCTGATGAACGTTTTTTTTTGTCTCAGCAACACAGAAAAATTCTCTTCCGCAACACTGCCTCTGCTGGTCATTCAGTATATTCTGCAGATGGAAAAGTCCACTGTTAGTACATTATAAGAACTTGAATATTTCCAAAATAATGCAACAAAACAAAAAACTTATTTTTACCAAGCATTATTAATTAGGACTATGGAGTCTATAATATTGTGAAAATTCACAGCTCAATCAAAATTCAAATCTCAATATTTTTTCAACCTAGCATACTTCTCTCAATCCGGTCTTATTTGCTACCAATCTCGACACAACTCAAGCACCTATATTAGGACTTAGATAAAAAGATCTCATGGCCAGCCAACTGACATCATACCCATCTCTCTGCAATTCTTTTAGGTTATGGTACACCACTAGCAATTAAGTGAGCTGATAAGTTGAGGGAGTAAGGTTCGTGCTACAGTTATTGGGAATATTGAAAACTATGAATAACAGATTCTAACATCTTCATTTTAGCACATCCCTATCAGCTAACCCTATAGAGAAGGCAAGAATATTATGACCAACCACACCTTCAAAAAAATGTATAAGCCTCAAATAATGCCAGAGTTTCTTTCATCTCAACATCTCAGTCTTCATCTGGGTGTCCTGTCTACCCTGCTACCCATTTCAATACCATGAGAAATATATCCCATTGCTTGCTAGGCAATTGATTGGCCCTCATGTCAGATGACATCCTCCTGTAGCTTTATCATGTTAGGGCACCACCTGACCAATCGCTCTGGGGGACTATTACACAAGAGGACGAGACATCAGCAATTACTCACTGGGTAATTCTCTGTAATTAACAATGCAAGAAAGTAGGCGGTGTAAGGGGAATGTACTTTGTACCATTGCAACCATCGGGCTCCTTTTCAACGTTGGCTGGAGTTACAAGAACAGACTATTCTAAATAGTAATACATCTTGAGTATCAGAGTCACACAAACAGAGTGCAGGGAAACCAGTTAAATGAGCTTTCTTTCATGTGAAAGTCAATCACTCTAACTTAAGAAAACTCATTCCAGCCTCAAAGAGTAATTTCCTCTGAGGGAATATTGCTAGCAAACGTATCTAAAGAACGATTTGTCAGCCTTGTAGACGGCCAAAGTCTTTGATAAACTATCAAGACACTCATAGCATCATACACATTGCTACCGTCTTGACAAATTATATTGACGCGCAAGACCCCACTAAAAGATACGGGGAGATGTCAGATGCTATGAACTTCTTTTAATGAGAAGCAAAATGATTAAATGCGAGTTGGACTTACCATATAAATGGATGAAGTGCAGCAGGCTCTTGAATTTTTGTTTTGTTTCTCTCAGCATCGTAGAGAAATTCTCTTC
Source organism: Triturus cristatus (assembly GCF_964204655.1). Classification (NCBI taxonomy): domain Eukaryota; kingdom Metazoa; phylum Chordata; class Amphibia; order Caudata; family Salamandridae; genus Triturus; species Triturus cristatus. The sequence goes on along the minus strand of NC_140593.1, from coordinate 880,131,256 downwards.
CGCAACACTGCCTCTGTTGGTCAATTCAATGTATCCTGCAGATGAAAGGCTGATGAACTTTTTTTTTTTTTTTGAACGCAGACAAATTCTCCTCCGCAACACTTCCTCTGCTGGTCATTCAATATATTCTTCAGATGAAAGGCTGATTAAAATGTTTTTTTTGTCTCAGCAAAGGAGAGAAAATCTCTTCTGCAACACTGCCTCTGTTGTTAAATTCAATGTATCCTGCAGATGAAAGGCTGATGAACGTTTTTTTTTTTTTTTTGGAATGCAGACAAATTCTCCTCTGCAACACTTTCTCTGCTGGTCATTCAATATATTCTTTAGATGAAAGGCTGATTAAAATGTTTTTTTTGTCTCAGCAAAGGAGAGAAAATCTCTAGTGCAACACTGCCTCTGTTGGTCATTCAATATATTCTGCAGATGAAAGGCTGATGAATGTTTTTTTGCTTTTTTTTAACGCAGACAAATTCTCCTCCGCAACACTTCCTCTGCTGGTCATTCAATATATTCTGCAGATGAAAGGCTGATGAACGTTTTTTTGTGTCTCAGCAACACAGAAAAATTCTCTTCCGCAACACTGCCTCTGCTGGTCATTCAGTATATTCTGCAGATGGAAAAGTCCACTGTTAGTACATTATAAGAACTTGAATATTTCCAAAATAATGCAACAAAACAAAAAACGTATTTTTACCAAGCATTATTAATTAGGACTATGGAGTCTATAATATTGTGAAAATTCACAGCTGAATAAAAATTCAAATCTCAATTTTTTTTCAACCTAGCATACTTCTCTCAATCCGGTCTTATTTGCTACCAATCTCGACACAACTCAAGCACCTATATTAGGACTTAGATAAAAAGATCTCATGGCCAGCCAACTGACATCATACCCATCTCTCTGCAATTCTTTTAGGTTATGGTACACCACTAGCAATTAAGTGAGCTGATAAGTTGAGGGAGGAAGGTTCATGCTACAGTTATTGGGAATATTGAAAACTATGAATAACAGATTCTAACATCTTCATTTTAGCACATCCCTATCAGCTAACCCTATAGAGAAGGCAAGAATATTATGATCAACCACACCTTCAAAAAAATGTATAAGCCTCAAATAATGCCAGAGTTTCTTTCATCTCAACATCTCAGTCTTCATCTGGGTGTCCTGTCTACCCTGCTACCCATTTCAATACCATGAGAAATATATCCCATTGCTTGCTAGGCAATTGATTGGCCCTCATGCCAGATGACATCCTCCTGTAGCTTTATCATGTTAGGGCACCACCTGACCAATCGCTCTGGGGGACTATTACACAAGAGGACGAGACATCAGCAATTACTCACTGGGTAATTCTCTGTAATTAACAATGCAAGAAAGTAGGCGGTGTAAGGGGAATGTACTTTGTACCATTGCAACCATCAGGCTCCTTTTCAACGTTGGCTGGAGTTACAAGAACAGACTATTCTAAATAGTAATACATCTTGAGTATCAGAGTCCCACAAACAGAGTGCAGGGAAACCGGTTAAATGAGCTTTCTTTCATGTGAAAGTCAATCACTCTAACTTAAGAAAACTCATTCCAGCCTCAAAGAGTAATTTCCTCTGAGGGAATATTGCTAGCAAACGTATCTAAAGAACGATTTGTCAGCCTTGTAGACGGCCAAAGTCTTTGATAAACTATCAAGACACTCATAGCATCATACACATTGCTACCGTCTTGACAAATTATATTGACGCGCAAGACCCCACTAAAAGATACGGGGAGATGTCAGATGCTATGAACTTCTTTTAATGAGAAGCAAAATGATTAAATGCGAGTTGGACTTACCATATAAATGGATGAAGTGCAGCAGGCTCTTGAATTTTTGTTTTGTTTCTCTCAGCATCGTAGAGAAATTCTCTTCCGCAACACTGCCTCTGTTGGTCAATTCAATGTATCCTGCAGATGAAAGGCTGATGAACTTTTTTTTTTTTTGAACGCAGACAAATTCTCCTCTGCAACACTTTCTCTGCTGGTCATTCAATATATTCTTCAGATGAAAGGCTGATTAAAATGTTTTTTTTGTCTCAGCAAAGGAGAGAAAATCTCTTCTGCAACACTGCCTCTGTTGTTCATTCAATATATTCTGCAGATGAAAGGCTGATTAATGTTTTTTTTTTGTCTCAGCAACGCAGAAAAATTCTCCTCCGCAACACTGCCTCTGTTGGTCATTCAATATATTCTGCAGATGAAAGGCTGATGAACGTTTTTTTTGGAATGCAGACAAATTCTCCTCTGCAACACTTTCTCTGCTGGTCATTCAATATATTCTTCAGATGAAAGGCTGATTAAAATGTTTTTTTTGTCTCAGCAAAGGAGAGAAAATCTCTAGTGCAACACTGCCTCTGTTGGTCATTCAATATATTCTGCAGATGAAAGGCTGATGAATGTTTTTTTTTTTTTTTAACGCAGACAAATTCTCCTCCGCAACACTTCCTCTGCTGGTCATTCAATATATTCTGCAGATGAAAGGCTGATGAAGGTTTTTTTTTGTCTCAGCAACACAGAAAAATTCTCTTCCGCAACACTGCCTCTGCTGGTCATTCAGTATATTCTGCAGATGGAAAAGTCCACTGTTAGTACATTATAAGAACTTGAATATTTCCAAAATAATGCAACAAAACAAAAAACTTATTTTTACCAAGCATTATTAATTAGGACTATGGAGTCTATAATATTGTGAAAATTCACAGCTCAATCAAAATTCAAATCTCAATATTTTTTCAACCTAGCATACTTCTCTCAATCCGGTCTTATTTGCTACCAATCTCGACACAACTCAAGCACCTATATTAGGACTTAGATAAAAAGATCTCATGGCCAGCCATCTGACATCATACCCATCTCTCTGCAATTCTTTTAGGTTATGGTACACCACTAGCAATTAAGTGAGCTGATAAGTTGAGGGAGTAAGGTTCGTGCTACAGTTATTGGGAATATTGAAAACTATGAATAACAGATTCTAACATCTTCATTTTAGCACATCCCTATCAGCTAACCCTATAGAGAAGGCAAGAATATTATGATCAACCACACCTTCAAAAAAATGTATAAGCCTCAAATAATGCCAGAGTTTCTTTCATCTCAACATCTCAGTCTTCATCTGGGTGTCCTGTCTACCCTGCTACCCATTTCAATACCATGAGAAATATATCCCATTGCTTGCTAGGCAATTGATTGGCCCTCATGTCAGATGACATCCTCCTGTAGCTTTATCATGTTAGGGCACCACCCGACCAATCGCTCTGGGGGACTATTACACAAGAGGACGAGACATCAGCAATTACTCACTGGGTAATTCTCTGTAATTAACAATGCAAGAAAGTAGGCGGTGTAAGGGGAATGTACTTTGTACCATTGCAACCATCGGGCTCCTTTTCAACGTTGGCTGGAGTTACAAGAACAGACTATTCTAAATAGTAATACATCTTGAGTATCAGAGTCACACAAACAGAGTGCAGGGAAACCGGTTAAATGAGCTTTCTTTCATGTGAAAGTCAATCACTCTAACTTAAGAAAACTCATTCCAGCCTCAAAGAGTAATTTCCTCTGAGGGAATATTGCTAGCAAACGTATCTAAAGAACGATTTGTCAGCCTTGTAGACGGCCAAAGTCTTTGATAAACTATCAAGACACTCATAGCATCATACACATTGCTACCGTCTTGACAAATTATATTGACGCGCAAGACCCCACTAAAAGACACGGGGAGATGTCAGATGCTATGAACTTCTTTTAATGAGAAGCAAAATGATTAAATGCGAGTTGGACTTACCATATAAATGGATGAAGTGCAGCAGGCTCTTGAATTTTTGTTTTGTTTCTCTCAGCATCGTAGAGAAATTCTCTTCCGCAACACTGCCTCTGTTGGTCAATTCAATGTATCCTGCAGATGAAAGGCTGATGAACTTTTTTTTTTTTTTGAACGCAGACAAATTCTCCTCTGCAACACTTTCTCTGCTGGTCATTCAATATATTCTTCAGATGAAAGGCTGATTAAAATGTTTTTTTTGTCTCAGCAAAGGAGAGAAAATCTCTTCTGCAACACTGCCTCTGTTGTTCATTCAATATATTCTGCAGATGAAAGGCTGATTAATGTTTTTTTTTTGTCTCAGCAACGCAGAAAAATTCTCCTCCGCAACACTTCCTCTGCTGGTCATTCAATATATTCTGCAGATGAAAGGCTGATGAACGTTTTTTTTTGTCTCAGCAACGCAGAAAAATTCTCTTCCGCAACACTGCCTCTGCTGGTCATTCAGTATATTCTGCAGATGGAAAAGTCCACTGTTAGTACATTATAAGAACTTGAATATTTCCAAAATAATGCAACAAAACAAAAAACTTATTTTTACCAAGCATTATTAATTAGGACTATGGAGTCTATAATATTGTGAAAATTCACAGCTCAATCAAAATTCAAATCTCAATTTTTTTCAACCTAGCATACTTCTCTCAATCCGGTCTTATTTGCTACCAATCTCAACAGAACTCAAGCACCTATATTAGGACTTAGATAAAAAGATCTCATGGCCAGCCAACTGACATCATACCCATCTCTCTGCAATTCTTTTAGGTTATGGTACACCACTAGCAATTAAGTGAGCTGATAAGTTGAGGGAGTAAGGTTCGTGCTACAGTTATTGGGAATATTGAAAACTATGAATAACAGATTCTAACATCTTCATTTTAGCACATCCCTATCAGCTAACCCTATAGAGAAGGCAAGAATATTATGATCAACCACACCTTCAAAAAAATGTATAAGCCTCAAATAATGCCAGAGTTTCTTTCATCTCAACATCTCAGTCTTCATCTGGGTGTCCTGTCTACCCTGCTACCCATTTCAATACCATGAGAAATATATCCCATTGCTTGCTAGGCAATTGATTGGCCCTCATGTCAGATGACATCCTCCTGTAGCTTTATCATGTTAGGGCACCACCTGACCAATCGCTCCGGGGGACTATTACACAAGAGGACAAGACATCAGCAATACTCACTGGGTAATTCTCTGTAATTAACAATGCAAGAAAGTAGGCGGTGTAAGGGGAATGTACTTTGTACCATTGCAACCATCGGGCTCCTTTTCAACGTTGGCTGGAGTTACAAGAACAGACTATTCCAAATAGTAATACATCTTGAGTATCAGAGTCCCACAAACAGAGTGCAGGGAAACCGGTTAAATGAGCTTTCTTTCATGTGAAAGTCAATCACTCTAACTTAAGAAAACTCATTCCAGCCTCAAAGAGTAATTTCCTCTGAGGGAATATTGCTAGCAAAAGTATCTAAAGAAAGATTTGTCAGCCTTGTAGACGGCCAAAGTCTTTGATAAACTATCAAGACACTCATAGCATCATACACATTGCTACCGTCTTGACAAATTATATTGACGCGCAAGACCCCACTAAAAGGTACGGGGAGATGTCAGATGCTATGAACTTCTTTTAATGAGAAGCAAAATGATTAAATGCGAGTTGGACTTACCATATAAATGGATGAAGTGCAGCAGGCTCTTGAATTTTTGTTTTTGTTTCTCTCAGCATCGTAGAGAAATTCTCTTCCGCAACACTGCCTCTGTTGGTCAATTCAATGTATCCGGCAGATGAAAGGCTGATGAACTTTTTTTTTTTTTTTTTAACGCAGACAAATTCTCCTCCGCAACACTTCCTCTGCTGGTCATTCAATATATTCTTCAGATGAAAGGCTGATTAAAATGTTTTTTTTTGTCTCAGCAAAGGAGAGAAAATCTCTTCTGCAACACTGCCTCTGTTGTTAAATTCAATGTATCCTGCAGATGAAAGGCTGATGAACGTTTTTTTTGGAATGCAGACAAATTCTCCTCTGCAACACTTTCTCTGCTGGTCATTCAATATATTCTTCAGATGAAAGGCTGATTAAAATGTTTTTTTTGTCTCAGCAACGCAGACAAATTCTCCTCCGCAACACTTCCTCTGCTGGTCATTCAATATATTCTGCAGATGAAAGGCTGATGAACGTTTTTTTTTGTCTCAGCAACACAGAAAAATTCTCTTCCGCAACACTGCCTCTGCTGGTCATTCAGTATATTCTGCAGATGGAAAAGTCCACTGTTAGTACATTATAAGAACTTGAATATTTCCAAAATAATGCAACAAAACAAAAAACTTATTTTTACCAAGCATTATTAATTAGGACTATGGAGTCTATAATATTGTGAAAATTCACAGCTCAATCAAAATTCAAATCTCAATATTTTTTCAACCTAGCATACTTCTCTCAATCCGGTCTTATTTGCTACCAATCTCGACACAACTCAAGCACCTATATTAGGACTTAGATAAAAAGATCTCATGGCCAGCCAACTGACATCATACCCATCTCTCTGCAATTCTTTTAGGTTATGGTACACCACTAGCAATTAAGTGAGCTGATAAGTTGAGGGAGTAAGGTTCGTGCTACAGTTATTGGGAATATTGAAAACTATGAATAACAGATTCTAACATCTTCATTTTAGCACATCCCTATCAGCTAACCCTATAGAGAAGGCAAGAATATTATGATCAACCACACCTTCAAAAAAATGTATAAGCCTCAAATAATGCCAGAGTTTCTTTCATCTCAACATCTCAGTCTTCATCTGGGTGTCCTGTCTACCCTGCTACCCATTTCAATACCATGAGAAATATATCCCATTGCTTGCTAGGCAATTGATTGGCCCTCATGTCAGATGACATCCTCCTGTAGCTTTATCATGTTAGGGCACCACCCGACCAATCGCTCTGGGGGACTATTACACAAGAGGACGAGACATCAGCAATTACTCACTGGGTAATTCTCTGTAATAACAATGCAAGAAAGTAGGCGGTGTAAGGGGAATGTACTTTGTACCATTGCAACCATCGGGCTCCTTTTCAACGTTGGCTGGAGTTACAAGAACAGACTATTCTAAATAGTAATACATCTTGAGTATCAGAGTCACACAAACAGAGTGCAGGGAAACCGGTTAAATGAGCTTTCTTTCATGTGAAAGTCAATCACTCTAACTTAAGAAAACTCATTCCAGCCTCAAAGAGTAATTTCCTCTGAGGGAATATTGCTAGCAAACGTATCTAAAGAACGATTTGTCAGCCTTGTAGACGGCCAAAGTCTTTGATAAACTATCAAGACACTCATAGCATCATACACATTGCTACCGTCTTGACAAATTATATTGACGCGCAAGACCCCACTAAAAGATACGGGGAGATGTCAGATGCTATGAACTTCTTTTAATGAGAAGCAAAATGATTAAATGCGAGTTGGACTTACCATATAAATGGATGAAGTGCAGCAGGCTCTTGAATTTTTGTTTTGTTTCTCTCAGCATCGTAGAGAAATTCTCTTCCGCAACACTGCCTCTGTTGGTCAATTCAATGTATCCTGCAGATGAAAGGCTGATGAACTTTTTTTTTTTTTTGAACGCAGACAAATTCTCCTCTGCAACACTTTCTCTGCTGGTCATTCAATATATTCTTCAGATGAAAGGCTGATTAAAATGTTTTTTTTGTCTCAGCAAAGGAGAGAAAATCTCTTCTGCAACACTGCCTCTGTTGTTCATTCAATATATTCTGCAGATGAAAGGCTGATTAATGTTTTTTTTTTGTCTCAGCAACGCAGAAAAATTCTCCTCCGCAACACTTCCTCTGCTGGTCATTCAATATATTCTGCAGATGAAAGGCTGATGAACGTTTTTTTTTGTCTCAGCAACGCAGAAAAATTCTCTTCCGCAACACTGCCTCTGCTGGTCATTCAGTATATTCTGCAGATGGAAAAGTCCACTGTTAGTACATTATAAGAACTTGAATATTTCCAAAATAATGCAACAAAACAAAAAACTTATTTTTACCAAGCATTATTAATTAGGACTATGGAGTCTATAATATTGTGAAAATTCACAGCTCAATCAAAATTCAAATCTCAATTTTTTTCAACCTAGCATACTTCTCTCAATCCGGTCTTATTTGCTACCAATCTCGACACAACTCAAGCACCTATATTAGGACTTAGATAAAAAGATCTCATGGCCAGCCAACTGACATCATACCCATCTCTCTGCAATTCTTTTAGGTTATGGTACACCACTAGCAATTAAGTGAGCTGATAAGTTGAGGGAGTAAGGTTCGTGCTACAGTTATTGGGAATATTGAAAACTATGAATAACAGATTCTAACATCTTCATTTTAGCACATCCCTATCAGCTAACCCTATAGAGAAGGCAAGAATATTATGATCAACCACACCTTCAAAAAAATGTATAAGCCTCAAATAATGCCAGAGTTTCTTTCATCTCAACATCTCAGTCTTCATCTGGGTGTCCTGTCTACCCTGCTACCCATTTCAATACCATGAGAAATATATCCCATTGCTTGCTAGGCAATTGATTGGCCCTCATGCCAGATGACATCCTCCTGTAGCTTTATCATGTTAGGGCACCACCTGACCAATCGCTCTGGGGGACTATTACACAAGAGGACGAGACATCAGCAATTACTCACTGGGTAATTCTCTGTAATTAACAATGCAAGAAAGTAGGCGGTGTAAGGGGAATGTACTTTGTACCATTGCAACCATCGGGCTCCTTTTCAACGTTGGCTGGAGTTACAAGAACAGACTATTCTAAATAGTAATACATCTTGAGTATCAGAGTCCCACAAACAGAGTGCAGGGAAACCGGTTAAATGAGCTTTCTTTCATGTGAAAGTCAATCACTCTAACTTAAGAAAACTCATTCCAGCCTCAAAGAGTAATTTCCTCTGAGGGAATATTGCTAGCAAACGTATCTAAAGAACGATTTGTCAGCCTTGTAGACGGCCAAAGTCTTTGATAAACTATCAAGACACTCATAGCATCATACACATTGCTACCGTCTTGACAAATTATATTGACGCGCAAGACCCCACTAAAAGATACGGGGAGATGTCAGATGCTATGAACTTCTTTTAATGAGAAGCAAAATGATTAAATGCGAGTTGGACTTACCATATAAATGGATGAAGTGCAGCAGGCTCTTGAATTTTTGTTTTGTTTCTCTCAGCATCGTAGAGAAATTCTCTTCCGCAACACTGCCTCTGTTGGTCAATTCAATGTATCCTGCAGATGAAAGGCTGATGAACTTTTTTTTTTTTTTGAACGCAGACAAATTCTCCTCTGCAACACTTTCTCTGCTGGTCATTCAATATATTCTTCAGATGAAAGGCTGATTAAAATGTTTTTTTTTGTCTCAGCAAAGGAGAGAAAATCTCTTCTGCAACACTGCCTCTGTTGTTAAATTCAATGTATCCTGCAGATGAAAGGCTGATGAACGTTTTTTTTGGAATGCAGACAAATTCTCCTCTGCAACACTTTCTCTGCTGGTCATTCAATATATTCTTCAGATGAAAGGCTGATTAAAATGTTTTTTTTGTCTCAGCAAAGGAGAGAAAATCTCTAGTGCAACACTGCCTCTGTTGGTCATTCAATATATTCTGCAGATGAAAGGCTGATGAATGTTTTTTTTTTTTTTTTAACGCAGACAAATTCTCCTCCGCAACACTTCCTCTGCTGGTCATTCAATATATTCTGCAGATGAAAGGCTGATGAACGTTTTTTTTTGTCTCAGCAACACAGAAAAATTCTCTTCCGCAACACTGCCTCTGCTGGTCATTCAGTATATTCTGCAGATGGAAAAGTCCACTGTTAGTACATTATAAGAACTTGAATATTTCCAAAATAATGCAACAAAACAAAAAACTTATTTTTACCAAGCATTATTAATTAGGACTATGGAGTCTATAATATTGTGAAAATTCACAGCTCAATCAAAATTCAAATCTCAATATTTTTTCAACCTAGCATACTTCTCTCAATCCGGTCTTATTTGCTACCAATCTCGACACAACTCAAGCACCTATATTAGGACTTAGATAAAAAGATCTCATGGCCAGCCAACTGACATCATACCCATCTCTCTGCAATTCTTTTAGGTTATGGTACACCACTAGCAATTAAGTGAGCTGATAAGTTGAGGGAGTAAGGTTCGTGCTACAGTTATTGGGAATATTGAAAACTATGAATAACAGATTCTAACATCTTCATTTTAGCACATCCCTATCAGCTAACCCTATAGAGAAGGCAAGAATATTATGATCAACCACACCTTCAAAAAAATGTATAAGCCTCAAATAATGCCAGAGTTTCTTTCATCTCAACATCTCAGTCTTCATCTGGGTGTCCTGTCTACCCTGCTACCCATTTCAATACCATGAGAAATATATCCCATTGCTTGCTAGGCAATTGATTGGCCCTCATGTCAGATGACATCCTCCTGTAGCTTTATCATGTTAGGGCACCACCCGACCAATCGCTCTGGGGGACTATTACACAAGAGGACGAGACATCAGCAATTACTCACTGGGTAATTCTCTGTAATAACAATGCAAGAAAGTAGGCGGTGTAAGGGGAATGTACTTTGTACCATTGCAACCATCGGGCTCCTTTTCAACGTTGGCTGGAGTTACAAGAACAGACTATTCTAAATAGTAATACATCTTGAGTATCAGAGTCACACAAACAGAGTGCAGGGAAACCGGTTAAATGAGCTTTCTTTCATGTGAAAGTCAATCACTCTAACTTAAGAAAACTCATTCCAGCCTCAAAGAGTAATTTCCTCTGAGGGAATATTGCTAGCAAACGTATCTAAAGAACGATTTGTCAGCCTTGTAGACGGCCAAAGTCTTTGATAAACTATCAAGACACTCATAGCATCATACACATTGCTACCGTCTTGACAAATTATATTGACGCGCAAGACCCCACTAAAAGATACGGGGAGATGTCAGATGCTATGAACTTCTTTTAATGAGAAGCAAAATGATTAAATGCGAGTTGGACTTACCATATAAATGGATGAAGTGCAGCAGGCTCTTGAATTTTTGTTTTGTTTCTCTCAGCATCGTAGAGAAATTCTCTTCCGCAACACTGCCTCTGTTGGTCAATTCAATGTATCCTGCAGATGAAAGGCTGATGAACTTTTTTTTTTTTTTGAACGCAGACAAATTCTCCTCTGCAACACTTTCTCTGCTGGTCATTCAATATATTCTTCAGATGAAAGGCTGATTAAAATGTTTTTTTTGTCTCAGCAAAGGAGAGAAAATCTCTTCTGCAACACTGCCTCTGTTGTTCATTCAATATATTCTGCAGATGAAAGGCTGATTAATGTTTTTTTTTTGTCTCAGCAACGCAGAAAAATTCTCCTCCGCAACACTTCCTCTGCTGGTCATTCAATATATTCTGCAGATGAAAGGCTGATGAACGTTTTTTTTTGTCTCAGCAACGCAGAAAAATTCTCTTCCGCAACACTGCCTCTGCTGGTCATTCAGTATATTCTGCAGATGGAAAAGTCCACTGTTAGTACATTATAAGAACTTGAATATTTCCAAAATAATGCAACAAAACAAAAAACGTATTTTTACCAAGCATTATTAATTAGGACTATGGAGTCTATAATATTGTGAAAATTCACAGCTGAATAACAATTCAAATCTCAATTTTTTTTCAACCTAGCATACTTCTCTCAATCCGGTCTTATTTGCTACCAATCTCGACACAACTCAAGCACCTATATTAGGACTTAGATAAAAAGATCTCATGGCCAGCCAACTGACATCATACCCATCTCTCTGCAATTCTTTTAGGTTATGGTACACCACTAGCAATTAAGTGAGCTGATAAGTTGAGGGAGGAAGGTTCATGCTACAGTTATTGGGAATATTGAAAACTATGAATAACAGATTCTAACATCTTCATTTTAGCACATCCCTATCAGCTAACCCTATAGAGAAGGCAAGAATATTATGATCAACCACACCTTCAAAAAAATGTATAAGCCTCAAATAATGCCAGAGTTTCTTTCATCTCAACATCTCAGTCTTCATCTGGGTGTCCTGTCTACCCTGCTACCCATTTCAATACCATGAGAAATATATCCCATTGCTTGCTAGGCAATTGATTGGCCCTCATGCCAGATGACATCCTCCTGTAGCTTTATCATGTTAGGGCACCACCTGACCAATCGCTCTGGGGGACTATTACACAAGAGGACGAGACATCAGCAATTACTCACTGGGTAATTCTCTGTAATTAACAATGCAAGAAAGTAGGCGGTGTAAGGGGAATGTACTTTGTACCATTGCAACCATCGGGCTCCTTGTCAACGTTGGCTGGAGTTACAAGAACAGACTATTCTAAATAGTAATACATCTTGAGTATCAGAGTCACACAAACAGAGTGCAGGGAAACCGGTTAAATGAGCTTTCTTTCATGTGAAAGTCAATCACTCTAACTTAAGAAAACTCATTCCAGCCTCAAAGAGTAATTTCCTCTGAGGGAATATTGCTAGCAAACGTATCTAAAGAACGATTTGTCAGCCTTGTAGACGGCCAAAGTCTTTGATAAACTATCAAGACACTCATAGCATCATACACATTGCTACCGTCTTGACAAATTATATTGACGCGCAAGACCCCACTAAAAGATACGGGGAGATGTCAGATGCTATGAACTTCTTTTAATGAGAAGCAAAATGATTAAATGCGAGTTGGACTTACCATATAAATGGATGAAGTGCAGCAGGCTCTTGAATTTTTGTTTTGTTTCTCTCAGCATCGTAGAGAAATTCTCTTCCGCAACACTGCCTCTGTTGGTCAATTCAATGTATCCTGCAGATGAAAGGCTGATGAACTTTTTTTTTTTTTTGAACGCAGACAAATTCTCCTCTGCAACACTTTCTCTGCTGGTCATTCAATATATTCTTCAGATGAAAGGCTGATTAAAATGTTTTTTTTGTCTCAGCAAAGGAGAGAAAATCTCTTCTGCAACACTGCCTCTGTTGTTCATTCAATATATTCTGCAGATGAAAGGCTGATTAATGTTTTTTTTTTGTCTCAGCAACGCAGAAAAATTCTCCTCCGCAACACTTCCTCTGCTGGTCATTCAATATATTCTGCAGATGAAAGGCTGATGAACGTTTTTTTTTGTCTCAGCAACGCAGAAAAATTCTCTTCCGCAACACTGCCTCTGCTGGTCATTCAGTATATTCTGCAGATGGAAAAGTCCACTGTTAGTACATTATAAGAACTTGAATATTTCCAAAATAATGCAACAAAACAAAAAACGTATTTTTACCAAGCATTATTAATTAGGACTATGGAGTCTATAATATTGTGAAAATTCACAGCTGAATAAAAATTCAAATCTCAATTTTTTTTCAACCTAGCATACTTCTCTCAATCCGGTCTTATTTGCTACCAATCTCGACACAACTCAAGCACCTATATTAGGACTTAGATAAAAAGATCTCATGGCCAGCCAACTGACATCATACCCATCTCTCTGCAATTCTTTTAGGTTATGGTACACCACTAGCAATTAAGTGAGCTGATAAGTTGAGGGAGGAAGGTTCATGCTACAGTTATTGGGAATATTGAAAACTATGAATAACAGATTCTAACATCTTCATTTTAGCACATCCCTATCAGCTAACCCTATAGAGAAGGCAAGAATATTATGATCAACCACACCTTCAAAAAAATGTATAAGCCTCAAATAATGCCAGAGTTTCTTTCATCTCAACATCTCAGTCTTCATCTGGGTGTCCTGTCTACCCTGCTACCCATTTCAATACCATGAGAAATATATCCCATTGCTTGCTAGGCAATTGATTGGCCCTCATGCCAGATGACATCCTCCTGTAGCTTTATCATGTTAGGGCACCACCTGACCAATCGCTCTGGGGGACTATTACACAAGAGGACGAGACATCAGCAATTACTCACTGGGTAATTCTCTGTAATTAACAATGCAAGAAAGTAGGCGGTGTAAGGGGAATGTACTTTGTACCATTGCAACCATCGGGCTCCTTTTCAACGTTGGCTGGAGTTACAAGAACAGACTATTCTAAATAGTAATACATCTTGAGTATCAGAGTCACACAAACAGAGTGCAGGGAAACCGGTTAAATGAGCTTTCTTTCATGTGAAAGTCAATCACTCTAACTTAAGAAAACTCATTCCAGCCTCAAAGAGTAATTTCCTCTGAGGGAATATTGCTAGCAAACGTATCTAAAGAACGATTTGTCAGCCTTGTAGACGGCCAAAGTCTTTGATAAACTATCAAGACACTCATAGCATCATACACATTGCTACCGTCTTGACAAATTATATTGACGCGCAAGACCCCACTAAAAGATACGGGGAGATGTCAGATGCTATGAACTTCTTTTAATGAGAAGCAAAATGATTAAATGCGAGTTGGACTTACCATATAAATGGATGAAGTGCAGCAGGCTCTTGAATTTTTGTTTTGTTTCTCTCAGCATCGTAGAGAAATTCTCTTCCGCAACACTGCCTCTGTTGGTCAATTCAATGTATCCTGCAGATGAAAGGCTGATGAACTTTTTTTTTTTTTGAACGCAGACAAATTCTCCTCCGCAACACTTCCTCTGCTGGTCATTCAATATATTCTTCAGATGAAAGGCTGATTAAAATGTTTTTTTTGTCTCAGCAAAGGAGAGAAAATCTCTTCTGCAACACTGCCTCTGTTGTTAAATTCAATGTATCCTGCAGATGAAAGGCTGATGAACGTTTTTTTTTTTTTTTTGGAATGCAGACAAATTCTCCTCTGCAACACTTTCTCTGCTGGTCATTCAATATATTCTTCAGATGAAAGGCTGATTAAAATGTTTTTTTTGTCTCAGCAAAGGAGAGAAAATCTCTAGTGCAACACTGCCTCTGTTGGTCATTCAATATATTCTGCAGATGAAAGGCTGATGAATGTTTTTTTTTTTTTTTTAACGCAGACAAATTCTCCTCCGCAACACTTCCTCTGCTGGTCATTCAATATATTCTGCAGATGAAAGGCTGATTAAAATGTTTTTTTTGTCTCAGCAAAGGAGAGAAATTCCCTTCTGCAACACTGCCTCTGTTGGTCATGCAATATATTCTGCAGATGAAAGGCTGATTAATGTTTTTTTTTGTCTCAGCAACGCAGAGAAATTCTCTTCCGCAAAACTGCCTCTGTTGGTCAATTCAATGTATCCTGCAGATGAAAGGCTGATGAACGTTTTTTTTTTTGTTTTTTTAACGCAGACAAATTCTCCCCTGCAACACTTCCTCTGCTGGTCATTCAATATATTCTGCAGATGAAAGGCTGATGAATGTTTTTTTTTGTCTCAGCAACGCAGAAAAATTCTCTTCCGCAACACTGCCTCTGCTGGTCATTCAGTATATTCTGCAGATGGAAAAGTCCACGGTTAGTACATTATAAGAACTTGAATATTTCCAAAATAATGCAACAAAACAAAAAACTTATTTTTACCAAGCATTATTAATTAGGATTATGGAGTCTATAATATTGTGAAAATTCACAGCTGAATAAAAATTCAAATCTAAATTTTTTTTCAACCTAGCATACTTCTCTCAATCCGTTCTTATGTGCTACCAATCTCGACACAACTCAAGCACCTATATTAGGACTTAGATAAAAAGATCTCATGGCCAGCCAACTGACATCATACCCATCTCTCTGCAATTCTTTTAGGTTATGGTACACCACTAGCAATTAAGTGAGCTGATAAGTTGAGGGAGGAAGGTTCATGCTACAGTTATTGGGAATATTGAAAATTATGAATAACAGATTCTAACATCTTCATTTTAGCACATCCCCATCAGCTAACCCTATAGAGAAGGCAAGAATATTATGATCAACCACACCTTCAAAAAAATGTATAAGCCTCAAATAATGCCAGAGTTTCTTTCATCTCAACATCTCAGTCTTCATCTGGGTGTCCTGTCTACCCTGCTACCCATTTCAATACCATGAGAAATATATCCCATTGCTTGCTAGGCAATTGATTGGCCCTCATGTCAGATGACATCCTCCTGTAGCTTTATCATGTTAGGGCACCACCTGACCAATCGCTCCGGGGGACTATTACACAAGAGGACAAGACATCAGCAATTACTCACTGGGTAATTCTCTGTAATTAACAATGCAAGAAAGTAGGCGGTGTAAGGGGAATGTACTTTGTACCATTGCAACCATCGGGCTCCTTTTCAACGTTGGCTGGAGTTACAAGAACAGACTATTCCAAATAGTAATACATCTTGAGTATCAGAGTCCCACAAACAGAGTGCAGGGAAACCGGTTAAATGAGCTTTCTTTCATGTGAAAGTCAATCACTCTAACTTAAGAAAACTCATTCCAGCCTCAAAGAGTAATTTCCTCTGAGGGAATATTGCTAGCAAAAGTATCTAAAGAAAGATTTGTCAGCCTTGTAGACGGCCAAAGTCTTTGATAAACTATCAAGACACTCATAGCATCATACACATTGCTACCGTCTTGACAAATGATATTGACGCGCAAGACCCCACTAAAAGGTACGGGGAGATGTCAGATGCTATGAACTTCTTTTAATGAGAAGCAAAATGATTAAATGCGAGTTGGACTTACCATATAAATGGATGAAGTGCAGCAGGCTCTTGAATTTTTGTTTTTGTTTCTCTCAGCATCGTAGAGAAATTCTCTTCCGCAACACTGCCTCTGTTGGTCAATTCAATGTATCCTGCAGATGAAAGGCTGATGAACTTTTTTTTTTTTTTGAACGCAGACAAATTCTCCTCCGCAACACTTCCTCTGCTGGTCATTCAATATATTCTTCAGATGAAAGGCTGATTAAAATGTTTTTTTTGTCTCAGCAAAGGAGAGAAAATCTCTTCTGCAACACTGCCTCTGTTGTTAAATTCAATGTATCCTGCAGATGAAAGGCTGATGAACGTTTTTTTTTTTTTTTTGGAATGCAGACAAATTCTCCTCTGCAACACTTTCTCTGCTGGTCATTCAATATATTCTTCAGATGAAAGGCTGATTAAAATGTTTTTTTTGTCTCAGCAAAGGAGAGAAAATCTCTAGTGCAACACTGCCTCTGTTGGTCATTCAATATATTCTGCAGATGAAAGGCTGATGAATGTTTTTTTTTTTTTTTTAACGCAGACAAATTCTCCTCCGCAACACTTCCTCTACTGGTCATTCAATATATTCTGCAGATGAAAGGCTGATTAAAATGTTTTTTTTGTCTCAGCAAAGGAGAGAAATTCCCTTCTGCAACACTGCCTCTGTTGGTCATGCAATATATTCTGCAGATGAAAGGCTGATTAATGTTTTTTTTTGTCTCAGCAACGCAGAGAAATTCTCTTCCGCAAAACTGCCTCTGTTGGTCAATTCAATGTATCCTGCAGATGAAAGGCTGATGAACGTTTTTTTTTTTGTTTTTTTAACGCAGACAAATTCTCCCCTGCAACACTTCCTCTGCTGGTTATTCAATATATTCTGCAGATGAAAGGCTGATGAATGTTTTTTTTTGTCTCAGCAACGCAGAAAAATTCTCTTCCGCAACACTGCCTCTGCTGGTCATTCAGTATATTCTGCAGATGGAAAAGTCCACGGTTAGTACATTATAAGAACTTGAATATTTCCAAAATAATGCAACAAAACAAAAAACTTATTTTTACCAAGCATTATTAATTAGGATTATGGAGTCTATAATATTGTGAAAATTCACAGCTGAATAAAAATTCAAATCTAAATTTTTTTTCAACCTAGCATACTTCTCTCAATCCGTTCTTATGTGCTACCAATCTCGACACAACTCAAGCACCTATATTAGGACTTAGATAAAAAGATCTCATGGCCAGCCAACTGACATCATACCCATCTCTCTGCAATTCTTTTAGGTTATGGTACACCACTAGCAATTAAGTGAGCTGATAAGTTGAGGGAGGAAGGTTCATGCTACAGTTATTGGGAATATTGAAAATTATGAATAACAGATTCTAACATCTTCATTTTAGCACATCCCCATCAGCTAACCCTATAGAGAAGGCAAGAATATGATGATCAACCACCCCTTCAAAAAAATGTATAAGCCTCAAATAATGCCAGAGTTTCTTTCATCTCAACATCTCAGTCTTCATCTGGGTGTCCTGTCTACCCTGCTACCCATTTCAATACCATGAGAAATATATCCCATTGCTTGCTAGGCAATTGATTGGCCCTCATGCCAGATGACATCCTCCTGTAGCTTTATCATGTTAGGGCACCACCTGACCAATCGCTCTGGGGGACTATTACACAAGAGGACGAGACATCAGCAATTACTCACTGGGTAATTCTCTGTAATTAACAATGCAAGAAAGTAGGCGGTGTAAGGGGAATGTACTTTGTACCATTGCAACCATCGGGCTCCTTTTCAACGTTGGCTGGAGTTACAAGAACAGACTATTCCAAATAGTAATACATCTTGAGTATCAGAGTCCCACAAACAGAGTGCAGGGAAACCGGTTAAATGAGCTTTCTTTCATGTGAAAGTCAATCACTCTAACTTAAGAAAACTCATTCCAGCCTCAAAGAGTAATTTCCTCTGAGGGAATATTGCTAGCAAAAGTATCTAAAGAAAGATTTGTCAGCCTTGTAGACGGCCAAAGTCTTTGATAAACTATCAAGACACTCATAGCATCATACACATTGCTACCGTCTTGACAAATTATATTGACGCGCAAGACCCCACTAAAAGATACGGGGAGATGTCAGATGCTATGAACTTCTTTTAATGAGAAGCAAAATGATTAAATGCGAGTTGGACTTACCATATAAATGGATGAAGTGCAGCAGGCTCATGAATTTTTTTTTTTGTTTCTCTCAGCATCGTAGAGAAATTCTCTTCCGCAACACTGCCTCTGTTGGTCAATTCAATGTATCCTGCAGATGAAAGGCTGATGAACTTTTTTTTTTTTTGAACGCAGACAAATTCTCCTCCGCAACACTTCCTCTGCTGGTCATTCAATATATTCTTCAGATGAAAGGCTGATTAAAGTGTTTATTTTGTCTCAGCAAAGGAGAGAAATTCTCTTCTGCAACACTGCCTCTGTTGGTCATTCAATATATTCTGCAGATGAAAGGCTGATGAACGTTTTTTTTTTGTCTCAGCAACGCAGAGAAATTCTCTTCTGCAACACTGCCTCTGTTGGTCAATTCAATGTATCCTGCAGATGAAAGGCTGATGAACTTTTTTTTTTTGGAACGCAGACAAATTCTCCTCTGCAACAATTTCTCTGCTGGTCATTCAATATATTCTGCAGATGAAAGGCTGATGAACGTTTTTTTTTGTCTCAGCAACGCAGAAAATTTATCTTCCGCATCACTGCCTCTGCTGGTCATTCAGTATATTCTGCAGATGGAAAAGTCCACTGTTAGTACATTATAAGAACTTGAAAATTTCCAAAATAATGCAACAAAACAAAAAACTTATTTTTACCAAGCATTATTAATTAGGACTATGGAGTCAATAATATTGTGAAAATTCACAGCTCAATAAAAATTCAAATCTCAATTTTTTTCAACCTAGCATACTTCTCTTAATCCGGTCTTATTTGCTACCAATCTTGACACAACTCAAGCACCTATATTAGGACTTAGATAAAAAGATCTCATGGCCAGCCAACTGACATCATACCCATCTCTCTGCAATTCTTTTAGGTTATGGTACACCACTAGCAATTAAGTAAGCTGATAAGTTGAGGGAGGAAGGTTCATGCTGCAGTTATTGGGAATATTGAAAACTATGAATAACAGATTCTAACATCTTCATTTTAGCACATCCCTATCAGCTAACCCTATAGAGAAGGCAAGAATATTATGATCAACCACACCTTCAAAAAAATGTATAAGCCTCAAATAATGCCAGAGTTTCTTTCATCTCAACATCTCAGTCTTCATCTGGGTGTCCTGTCTACCCTGCTACCCATTTCAATACCACAAGAAATATATCCCATTGCTTGCTAGGCAATTGATTGGCCCTCATGTCAGATGACATCCTCCTGTAGCTTTATCATGTTAGGGCACCACCTGACCAATCGCTCTGGGGGACTATTACACTGTCGTAAATAAAGTATTACGCACTCAGAATTTCTATAGGTATCAATATGATCATGTATAAAGCAAGAGGCTGAGTCTGTGGTATCTGGTTCAAAAGGGCTTTATTCAAATAACTCGAGTTATAGGGAGAATAGTTCCGTCACCACAAGGGATCAGGACGGGTCTGGGATTTCTCAATAATTCTCAATCTTTATTCACAGAGTACAGTATATATACATTCAATATTATACGTAAGCAGGAGCGCTTCAGGCAGAGCAAGAGAGAATGAGATAAGAGCATGTGGGCGTGTAAGTAGCCGTGAAGGTGGGCGTCCATGTGGGCGTCCACGTGATGATCATTGGTGAATGTCATAGGTGGGTGGATACCTGGAGGGGGTTGCGTGATCAGCTGGAACTTTACTGGAACTTTGCCTTACTTGTGCTCAACTCAAGTATGACGTGTAATTGACGTGTGACTGGGCGAAGGCTGCTTGTGCAGTCGGGGAGTCTGGAAGAGAGGCCTTCAGTGTCAGGACGACCAGCACATCTTGTATTATCTGATATCTGAAGTCCGGAGCAGGGACTGGTCTGTGACATAGGTTGCCCATCACCAAGAGCCGATGTGGCGTCTATTTCTTCATTCACTGCGTGGGCCTTACATGGGGGCTATGGGCTTTTCACTGACGTGAGCTTTGCAATCACACAAAAGAAGACAGAAAGGCTAGGCTCTCTCCTTTGCAGACGGGTGGTGTTTATTTCTCCTTCTCCAGGCAGAAATGTGGTTCAGTAGGAGTAAGCAGATAACCGTGCTCAATACTGTCTCGGCACCTCGGACAGGGCCCCTTTGGCTGAGGCCCAAGTGTGCAAGGCCAAAGATATGCAGCTGCAGCTCTCAGAGCGTCTGAGGCCTGAAACCTCTTTTCGGCTCTGGCTGAGCCACAAAAACGGGCTTTCATGAAAATGACACGAGTACAGGAAAACATGATGCAAAACGTGTAGGCCTCAATGCAGAGTTGTCGTTTCTCTCATGGGAGACTGGATGATGGCAGGCCACGTTATAGCATAAGCATCATGATAGACAGGCCATGGAGGGGAAATGCATGGGATACATGCATGTGTACATAAAGCATTGGGGGGCACATAGGGGACACATAGGTCTCATAATTTTTATTTCCTCATTCCCTCCTTGTCCCCTTCATGTCACATCTATTCTCATGAGACAGTCGATCTGTTCTTGCAGCATTATTTTTCCATTTTCAATGCTCTGTAAATGGGGATGTGGAACACATGCAGTAGCACACAGGCCGCAAACGGCCGGGCCACACTGCAGACATAGACAACAACTGAATATCATCAGTAGTATTAACCCACAGACGGTCAATACTTTCCATCCCCATGCCGATATTATTCCCCAGAGCCAACCGGACCAAGTTCACGTGCCTGGGTCTTGGTGTATGCTTTAGGCAATCTTGTGGAGCCTTGTTATTGCTTTGTATACAGACGGTGCGTTATTAGGGATGAAAACGCAACAGCTGGAGCCGATGATCCTACAAGCCCCGCCCCTATCCACCGGGATGACGTCAAGAACAAGACGATTCTGAAGAACGACCATTCTCATAGCAGACTGTTCCTGGGTCAAGTTCCCCAGGGCTGATGCAGTCTCATTGGCAACTGTTTCTAGAATCCTTGTTAACCTGCGGATAAGTTTACTATTCTGGACGGGACCTATGAAGAAAAAGAATCCTTTGTTGAAATCTGTATATTGCTCCCAAGCTGTCTCAGTCTGGTCAATGCCGGAGGCATCGAGCCCTCGTCTGTGTCTGATAAGTGCTAGTTGGAGATCTTGATGATAGTTCGATGGGGCCAAGAAAACGGGTGGTAAAAGAAATGATATGTAGCACGTCCCACCCCAGTCTAAGGGCAGTTGCAAATAGGCTGTCTGGCCACAAATAAAGTAGGTGTGTCGTGATGCTCTGAAATAGGACTTTCCTATGTCTTTAAACACTATTATAGTATTACACTCGCTGTGCCCCAAATGTACTGAGCCTTCTTTTCTGACACACAAGTTCCCTTTTACTGGCAGGACTGTAATTGAGGATGGACCTAAATTGTGTATGGGCTTTACATTCAACACTATAAAGTCGAGGGTCGCATTTCCTTGCAGATACTCTTCATTTTCTAGATCTGTACCTTTCCTTTGGGGAAGACCTTCTTCATCTGGGAAACATGCTTCATTCATGACTTTATTCAAGTTACCCCATACCCAGTCGCCCCTACACTCCTTGTCTTGACATTCTTTGGCATCACCGTTGATGGATGTCATTAAGGTAAACCATGCTCCGCAAGAACCATTATGGGAGAACGGAAAAGGGAAAAGAGGCAACACTCCCTTCACCTTCTGATACGGGGGAAGTCGGCCACAGACCCAGCAGTCTGTAGCATTGCTAGTCTGATGTGAATGGTGCAGCATCTGAATAAAGGTATTGTTGCGTAAGGCAAGTCGATATGATAGCTCATGGGATGGCAGATCACTAAATGTGTGCTTTATGATATCATTAGTGGAGGAGTGTAAGAGTGAGGCAATAGGAGGAAAAATAGCATGTAGTATTAAGCTGATACATATTATCGTGATGCATAGAAGAGATAGAAAAATCAAGGTCACTATACATCTACTACGTAATATTTTACAGTATTTTCTTTTCATTTTGCTCTTTTTATCATTATCATTGTCCAAGATCTTATGCAAGCCAGAATACATGTTCAACCGCTTCACCACCTAGTGGACTTAATTGATCAAACGGGTTCTGACTTTTTAGATCTAAGTTTAGCTTTGTACTCCTGCTGAGGAGTCTCCTCTAGTAAATGGTGCTCAAAGTCTGAAAAGTTCTTTTCCTTTGTAAAAGAGTGGTGAAGGTGCAACCATCCTTTCCGTCCTTTGACTTTAACGGCTGTCCTCGTGGTCCAGAGCACTAACTTCGGCGCCTTCCATCCAGGAGCGATGGAGTGTTCCTTGACCTGGGTGTTGTCAGGGAAGGCGGCAGCAACCTGCGAACGACAAGAGAGTAGTGCAGACATCAAGGAAGCCACGTAATCTGTCAGCATGTTACTATTAACATCAGTAATCTTTTTAGGCATCGGAGTGCCCCACATATTCGGTGGTCTACCAAAGACCACTTCATAGGGAGATAAGCCTGTTCTAGAATGGGCTATCATTCGCATGTAAAAGAGGGCAACCGGCAGGGCTACCATCCAATCTACACCTTTGTCTGCGCAAATCTTTGCTAGTTTTATCTTTAAGGTCTGATTGTGTCTTTCTACAAGGCCTGCTGCCTCAGGATGTCGTACGCAGTGGAACTTCCAGGTATACCCTAACAGAAGGGACACCTGTTTCATGAGTTCAGAGGAGAAAGGCTGACCGTTGTCGGAATATACGACACGCGGTAATCCATAGCGTGGGAAAAACTCTCGCACCAATTGTCTGGCGGTAGTTACAGCAGTATAATCAGGGACTGGATAAGCTTCTGTCCACCTTGTCAGTGAACATACTACTACCAGGACATATTTGTAACTTCTACATCTGTCCATTTGGATATAATCCATCTGGAGGACTTCAAAAGGGTGGTCAGGTGGATGGAATCCACCTTGTTCCATCGGAATGCCTTTACCTGGATTGAATTGGCAACAGATCATACATGTTCTGACCATTTGTTTCGCTGCTGCACGCAGGTGCTTGTTGAACCATATATTCTGTAAGCTGTCTAGCATTGCTTTCTCTCCTAAGTGTGCAGGGCTATATGCGGTATTTATGATCACTTGTACCATCGAATCAGGAAGAAACCATGTTGCTTTGCCCTTAGTCATCCAACCCTGATCAGTCAGTACCCCTCCTTGTTCCGACCATTTCTTTAATTCGTCTAGAGTAGCATGTGTCTGTATGTCTTGCACATCCCTGGAAGGATCCCTGACTGTCATGGCTTTGGTCATTGATGGTATCTGTGAGTTCGTCATGTCTAGTGGGGTCTGAGCTGTCTGTTTAGCAGTTCGGTCTGCCAGATCATTGCCTTGAGAAATGGTATCTGTTGCTTTCGTATGTGCTTTGCATTTCAGGATAGCTATGGCTGTCGGTAAATGTATTGCTTCCAGAAGAGCTTGTATAAGGGGGCCATGCTGTATCTTGGCCCCGTGAGAGGTCAAGAAACCTCTTTCTCTCCACAATACTCCGAAGTCATGAACTACCCCATATGCGTATTGTGAATCGGTGTAAATGTTTACTCTCAAGTGCTTAGCTCTTATGCATGCTTGTGTCAGGGCGATGAGCTCTGCTGCTTGTGCTGACAGTATGTCTATTCTTTTAGTCTCTATTATTTCAGTAGCAGTGGTCACTGCATACGCTGCCACTAATTCTCCCGCCCCCGTCCTCATGCATGAGCCGTCAACATAGAGTGTTAGGTCAGGGTCTGGGAGTGCAACGTCTGTCAAGTCTTGTCTTGGCTTAGTCACGGTATGTATTACTTCAACACAGTCATGTGGGGAAACGTTTTCTGTATTGGAGGGCAAAAGAGTAGCAGGATTCAATATGTTGCATCGTCTGATCTCTATGTGTGGTTGAAATAACGTCAGCTCGTAACCTGTCAGTCTCGCTACAGTCAGGTGTTGGGTTTGTGTTCGGTTCAAGAGAACCTCCACTGTGTGTGGTACTTGTACTGTCAGGGGGTGGCCCAGCACTATTGAGTCACTTTGTCTTATGGCTAAGGCCGTTGCTGCAACAGATTTTAGGCACGCAGGCAAAGCCTGTGCTACTGGGTCCAATGTACTAGAAAAATAAGCACAGGGCTTGTGTTTTCCTGCATGATCTTGTGTTAGGACAGATAGTGCTGTTCCATCCCGCTCTGTCACAAAAAACATAAAAGATTTGTTGTAATCAGGGATCGCTAAAACTGGTGCTTGACATAAAGCTCTTTTTAATTCTTCAAATGCCACAGTGTGTTCTTGTGTCCAAGGGAGGACATTAGTAGAAGCTGCCTCCTGTGTCGTCAACTGTATTAGGGGCTTGGCTATGTAAACATACTGGGGGATCCACTGCCTGCAATAGGAAGTGAGGCCAATGAATGCACGTACCTCCTTTTGTGTCTTGGGCTGTGAAAGGCCAGAAATCAATTGAATACGTTCTGGTGTCAGTCGCCTAAGCTTAGTAGAACAAAAAAAAACTGCTCACAACTAATTCCCCTGAAAGATCACAATAAAACATGAGAAAAGGGAAGAGCAACATACCTATTTCCTCGGCTTAATTTCTAAGGGGGCTAATTTGATTTCTAAGGGGCTAGCGGGAAGCGAACCTCCTCAGGGGCCAGCAGGAAGCCAATATTCTCCTCAGGAAGCCAATATTCTCCTCCTTCCCCCCTTTTTGACAGGAGGAAATCTGAAACAGATTTCACTGCTGTCAAACACTATCAAACCCTGTGTCTTGTCAACACTATCGATCCCTGTGTGCAGCAACTGGGCGTAAGCAAAATTATAGGAGATGCACAGCGCATTTGAAATGGCGAGAAATCCTTCTAGCAAATGTACAAACCCCATTGTGTTAGCTCATAGGCTGGCCAAATGACATCTCATATGCAAATGTCCCTATTATGTGAACCTACACCAACCTGAAGTCAATATTAATGCTAGGAGGCCCTAATAGGAATGCTAAGCTTCCTAAATATTTGGAAAACCAAGTTTAAGAACATTTATTAATGTTGATAATTTCATAATTAATAATTTATCTGCTAAAGAAACCAGTCATTTTGCAATAATTTCCACCTATACAATAAGCTGCATCCCTCGCCTTTCATATTCAAACGTCTCCCTTCAGAAGCCCAAACCCAATAGCCTAATTTAAAAACATGTCAACTATTGGCGCCACCATTTACAAGAATGAGCTTACTAAAGCAAACTTTAAAAAGGAAATCCTGTCAGATATTTTCTCATTACCCTAAATACCGAGCCTCATTTGTGGAAGCCCATTTACAACATTCTAAAAGGCAGAGTTGTCACTCTGGGGTGGCAGTCCTTATTTAAAACAGGCATTTCAAGTGTTAAGATGCCAGTGTACAGATCATAATTGTTCCTTAATGTCCAATCTGGAAACATATGACCGAGGCTGCCTGTCTATAAGAGAAGTGCAGTCATGTGACACATATTTCAGTCTTGCATAACCTTTTTTCTTCTTTTATTCATCTCCAATACCAATTAGACATACACTGATAACGTGTTGTCTGCTATTTTGACAGCATGATAATGGTAATATCATGTCTGTGAAATTTAGTAATAACTAATAACATATATAAATGAGCAGTGATGCGCAATTACCGTACCTACAGCTCAGAGGCGAACATTCTGGCCTGCTTAATTTGTCAGGCTTATTATCAATAACTGATTTTCCTTTCCTGCCTTACTCACCCCCCATCTGACAGAAGCTCATCCTAATGATGAGCAGCTGTCAGCTGGACTGACTGCGTTATTTCTAACACACAGGACCAGCAAGAATAATCAAAAATGAAAAACACACAAACATTTCTTTTTGGAAAGGTGTTATGCATCTATTTCAACACAATGTACCCTGATCTCCTATTTGAAGGCGCATATCTCATGTTTCTTCTCATACATTGTAACCATTGGATCATTCTTCCAATCCAACTGGTGGCAGCTTTGGGCCACAATTTCCACTGTGAAAATTGTCTGAATTTGAAAATCGTTTTTATATAGGCATATAGCCCTTAAAATTTCAAGCAAGAGCATCATTTTACTTTTTGTCTAGAAGCAATGTAACATTTGCTAAAAAATAAAACAACAGTCTTCCATAGACATTTCCTCGGGGCACTGGTCTTGCACAGAATCGAACAAAGGAAGGTTTCTCGACTTTCATTTCTCAGCTGCCCTGTCTTATCAGAGAAGCTAAAAATAGCCCCTCAGCGCGGCTTGAGCCTGGGCTGCCAGCCATCTGTGTTTTTTTTTTTTTATCTACTCCTGGCCCTCAAGGCTCTCCGGCTGTAGGCATTACACAGATGCTATGTCAGAGAAGCTTTCTAAGCAGTGCCTGTGTTCTGTTCCTTTTCCGGCCCCCACCTTACTTGCTTCAAGGTCAGAATCTGTCTCCGATTTCTATTACACATTCTGCTCTATTCAGCCCCCACCTTCTCCTCACTCTGAAGCTGTCAAAGACAAAAAGTCTTCTCAATTCCATATAAACTGCAAAATTTCGCCCTATTGAAAGATCGTTTTTATATACAATTTGTTCTCAGGGGGTCGTAATCTTATTTTTCTAATCTCAGTTTAGTAGAAACGCTCACTGTGAATAATGTACAGCACATAATTTACTAGTACAGGGCAGATATTGGGTAGTACTTCACACAATGGTACTTATTTTATCAACCTCTAATACGTGGGAGTCTCTGCATGTTCAGCCTGAATCAGGACCCACAACCGTCTGGACCCAGCACATTGGCTCACAATTTGCAAATTCGAAATACCCACAATTTTTCTCAAGCTAAACTTTTAACCGATCACTAATTATTTTTTCGTTAACACTTTGTACATTAGGGGTGTCATCAAATCACAGGTGTTGCTCCTTCTCTAGCTACACCCCTCTCAATTTCCTTTTGACAACGTAATCAAATGTTGGACCATGTAAACACCAGCTATGCGCTGTTCTTTTGGTGGGAGGCTCAAGAACCTTTGGGCTACTATATCATTATTATATGTATCGGGGTACTTGCGGTGGCACTCTAACTGATCTTTCTACTGGGGCCTCTCTTGCTAGTTCCTCTGAAAGGACGGGATAAATACCAGCAACAACAGTATTTCTTTCTCTTTCAGTCTGTTCTCTTTTTACCCGCTCCCCTTCCTCCTGTAACTTCTTTTCTTTGGCTTTTTCAGACTCCTGTCTACTTCTCTCTGCTTTGTGGAACACTTACTCTGTTCTTCTATGTGACTCCTTGCGCCAAAACTCAATGGCATCCTTCTGACCAGGTCTACATTTTCTCTTCCATAGCTCTTCCTCTACCTTCATGATGCATTCCGCATCCCACGTTCCCGTGATAGGCCATCTATACTTTGTCTCTAAATCCTTCGTGTAATCCACCCATAGTTCTAAAAACAACACGGCATCTAAACCATGCTTACAGTACATAAAATGTCCAGGTGTGTCTCTAGGCGGAATGTTAACTGGTTCCTCTAGTACACCTTTTCTGGTACATATCTTACGCAGTTTCGAAAACAACGGCATGTTGGAATGTAACCGAAAACAAAATTCACAATAAACTAAAAACAAAAATCACAATGAAACAAACTTTCATACTAACCTGACACATTCAAACCTAACTGAACCTAACTAAGACAATAACATTCATACAGTTAAATCGGTGCACCTGAATACTTGACTTGAATACTTGATGCATGCTCTTGAATACTTGAAAACATACCGGTCTCACAAGTGAGACACGTCTTTACCGTGTTCATTAAATGAACCCGTCTTTATGCAATCCCCATGAAAAACTCACCGGGAAGCAGAACTTGAAGGCCTCGGACACTTGACGCTGCGCAGGGAATGGCGTATCTTTGGTGGATCTCTAGAAACCTCGGACACAGCTCTCTCACAGGGTGGGCTCTGGGTTGGGACGCAATCCTCACCGCCTCGTATGGATGCCTGGTCGCAGTCCGTCTCCTTCGTTGGCCTGAAGGAGTTGGCGGGAAAACCCGCGACGAGCGCGCTTGAAGTCCGTCACGGCTGTAGAAGGGGGCAAAACTGGACCTTCATCTCCGGCGCGTGGGGAAAGAGATTTGTCCCTATTGGGCGCCATTAAATGTCGTAAATAAAGTATTACGCACTCAGAATTTCTATAGGTATCAATATGATCATGTATAAAG
The DNA here is from genome assembly GCF_964204655.1 of Triturus cristatus. NCBI lineage: Eukaryota > Metazoa > Chordata > Amphibia > Caudata > Salamandridae > Triturus > Triturus cristatus. The sequence goes on along the minus strand of NC_140593.1, from coordinate 880,102,348 downwards.
CAAGAGGCTGAGTCTGTGGTATCAGGTTCAAAAGGGCTTTATTCAAATAACTCGAGTTATAGGGAGAATAGTTCCATCACCACAAGGGATCAGGACGGGTCTGGGATTTCTCAATAATTCTTAATCTTTATTCACAGAGTACAGTATATATACATTAAATATTATACGTAAGCAGGAGCGCTTCAGGCAGAGCAAGAGAGAATGAGATAAGAGCATGTGGGCGTGTAAGTAGGCGTGAAGGTGGGCGTCCATGTGGGCGTCCACGTGATGATCATTGGTGAATGTCATAGGTGGGTGGATACCTGGAGGGGGTTGCGTGATCAGCTGGAACTTTACTGGAACTTTGCCTTATTTGTGCTCAACTCGAGTATGACGTGTAATTGACGTGTGACTGGGGGAAGGCTGCTTGTGCAGTCGGGGAGTCTGGAAGAGAGGCCTTCAGTCTCAGGACGACCAGCACATCTTGTATTATCTGATATCTGAAGTCCGGAGCAGGGACTGGTCTGTGACATAGGTTGCCCATCACCAAGAGCCGATGTGGCGTCTATTTCTTCATTCACTGCGTGGGCCTTACATGGGGGCTGTGGGCTTTTCACTGACGTGAGCTTTGCAATCACACAAAAGAAGACAGAAAGGCTAGGCTATCTCCTTTGCAGACGGGTGGTGTTTATTCCTCCTTCTCCAGGCAGGAATGTGGTTCAGTAGGAGTAAGCAGATAACCGTGCTCAATACTGTCTCGGCACCTCGGACAGGGCCCCTTTGGCTGAGGCCCAAGTGTGCAAGGCCAAAGATATGCAGCTGCAGCTCTCAGAGCGTCTGAGGCCTCAAACCTCTTTTCGGCTCTGGCTGAGCCACAAAAACGGGCTTTCATGAAAATGACACGAGTACAGGAAAACATGATGCAAAACGTGTAGGCCTCAATGCAAAGTTGTCGTTTCTCTCATGGGAGACTGGATGATGGCAGGCCACGTTATAGCATAAGCATCATGATAGACAGGCCAAGGAGGGGAAATGCATGGGATACATGCATGTGTACATAAAGCATTAGGGGACACATAGGTCTCATAATTTTTATTTCCTCAACACAAGAGGACGAGACATCAGCAATTACTCACTGGGTAATTCTCTGTAATTAACAATGCAAGAAAGTAGGCGGTGTAAGGGGAATGTACTTTGTACCATTGCAACCATCGGGCTCCTTTTCAACGTTGGCTGGAGTTACAAGAACAGACTATTCTAAATAGTAATACTTCTTGAGTATCAGAGTCCCACAAACAGAGTGCAGGGAAACCGGTTAAATGAGCTTTCTTTCATGTGAAAGTCAATCACTCTAACTTAAGAAAACTCATTCCAGCCTCAAAGAGTAATTTCCTCTGAGGGAATATTGCTAGCAAAAGTATCTAAAGAAAGATTTGTCAGCCTTGTAGACGGCCAAAGTCTTTGATAAACTATCAAGACACTCATAGCATCATACACATTGCTACCGTCTTGACAAATTATATTGACGCGTAAGACCCCACTAAAAGGTACGGGGAGATGTCAGATGCTATGAACTTCTTTTAATGAGAAGCAAAATGATTAAATGCGAGTTGGACTTACCATATAAATGGATGAAGTGCAGCAGGCTCATGAATTTTTTTTTTGTTTCTCTCAGCATCGTAGAGAAATTCTCTTCCGCAACACTGCCTCTGTTGGTCAATTCAATGTATCCTGCAGATGAAAGGCTGATGAACGTTTTTTTTTTTTTTTTTTAACGCAGACTAATTCTCCTCCGCAACACTTCCTCTGCTGGTCATTCAATATATTCTTCAGATGAAAGGCTGATCAAAGTGTTTTTTTTGTCTCAGCAAAGGAGAGAAATTCTCTTCCGCAACACTGCCTCTGTTGGTCAATTCAATGTATCCTGCAGATGAAAGGCTGATGAACGTTTTTTTTTTTTTTTTGGAACGCAGACATTCTCCTCTGCAACACTTTCTCTGCTGGTCATTCAATATATTCTTCAGATGAAAGGCTGATTAAAATGTTTTTTTTGTCTCAGCAAAGGAAAGAAAATCTCTTCTGCAACACTGCCTCTGTTGGTCATTCAATATATTCTGCAGATGAAGGGCTGATGAACGTTTTTTTGTGTTTTTTTTAACGCAGACAAATTCTCCTCCGTAACACTTCCTCTGCTGGTCATTAAATTTATCCTGGAGATGAAAGGCTGATGAACGTTTTTTTAGTTTTTTTTGGAACGTAGACAAATTCTCCTCTGCAACACTTTCTCTGCTGGTCATTCAACATATTCTTCAGATGAAAGGCTGATGAACGTTTTTTTTTTGTCTCAGCAACGCAGAGAAATTGTCTTCTGCAACACTGCCTCTGTTGGTCATTCAATATATTCTGCAGATGAAAGGCTGATGAACATTTTTTTTTGTTTTTTTTAACGCATACAAATTCTCCTCCGCAACACTTCCTCTGCGGGTCATTAAATTTATCCTGCAGATGAAAGGCTGATGAACGTTTTTTTTGGAACGCAGACAAATTCTCCTCTGCAACACTTTCTCTGCTGGTCATTCAATATATTCTTCAGATGAAAGGCTGATTAAAGTGTTTTTTTTGTCTCAGCAATGCAGAGAAATTCTCTTCCGCAAAACTGCCTCTGTTGGTCAATTCAATGTATCCTGCAGATGAAAGGCTGATGTACGTTTTTTTTTATTTTTTTGGAACGCAGACAAATTCTCCTCTGCAACACTTTCTCTGCTGGTCATTCAATATATTCTTCAGATGAAAGGTTGATTAAAATGTTTTTTTGTCTCAGCAAAGGAGAGAAAATCTCTTCTGCAACACTGCCTCTGTTGGTCAATTCAATGTATCCTGCAGATGAAAGGCTGATGAACGTTTTTTTTTTTTTTTTTTTTGGAACGCAGACAAATTCTCCTCTGCAACACTTTCTCTGCTGGTCATTCAATATATTCATCAGATGAAAGGCTGATTAATGGTTTTTTTTTGTCTCAGCAACGCAGACAAATTCTCCTCCGCAACACTTTCTCTGCTGGTCATTCAATATATTCTGCAGATGAAAGGCTGATGAACGTTTTTTTTTGTCTCAGCAAAAGAGAGAAATTCTCTTCTGCAACACTGCCTCTGTTGTTCATTCAATATATTCTGCAGATGAAAGGCTGATTAAAGTGTTTTTTTTGTCTCAGCAAAGGAGAGAAAGTCTCTTCTGCAACACTGCCTCTCTGTTGGTCATTCAATATATTCTGCAGATGAAAGGCTGATGAACTTTTTTTTTTTTTGAACGCAGACAAATTCTCCTCCGCAACACTTCCTCTGCTGGTCATTCAATATATTCTGCAGATGAAAGGCTGATGAACGTTTTTTTTTTTTTTTTTTTTGGAACGCAGACAAATTCTCCTCTGCAACACTTTCTCTGCTGGTCATTCAATATATTCATCAGATGAAAGGCTGATTAATGTTTTTTTTTCGTCTCAGCAACGCAGAAAAATTCTCCTCCGCAACACTTCCTCTGCTGGTCATTCAATATATTCTGCAGATGAAAGGCTGATGAACGTTTTTTTTTGTCTCAGCAACGCAGAAAAATTCTCTTCCGCAAAACTGCCTCTGTTGGTCAATTCAATGTATCCTGCAGATGAAAGGCTGATGAACGTTTTTTTTTTGTTTTTTTAACGCAGACAAATTCTCCCCTGCAACACTTCCTCTGCTGGTCATTCAATATATTCTGCAGATGAAAGGCTGATGAACGTTTTTTTTTGTCTCAGCAACGCAGAAAAATTCTCCTTCGCAACACTTCCTCTGCTGGTCATTCAATATATTCTGCAGATGAAAGGCTGATGAACGTTTTTTTTGTCTCAGCAACGCAGAAAAATTCTCTTCCGCAACACTGTCTCTGCTGGTCATTCAGTATATTCTGCAGATGGAAAAGTCCACTGTTAGTACATTATAAGAACTTGAATATTTCCAAAATAATGCAACAAAACAAAAAACGTATTTTTACCAAGCATTATTAACCCCTTCCCTGCTCATGACGGAACCGTTCCGTCATGAGCCACGGTTGCCGTGTGCTCATGACGGAACGGTTCCGTCATGACAATCCTGTCGGCGGCCGCTCCGCCTGCGCGGCGCTGTTTCCCCGCCTGTGCGGGGCGACAACGCAAATGGGCGGAGTCATGACGGAACCGTTCCGTCATGAGCACAGCTCAACTGTGGCTCATGACGGAGCGGCTCCGTCATGAGCACAGGCCCGCCGCGCTGCCCCCCTGCCCCCCCCAGCGCTGCAGCGGAATGTCCGCAGCAGCGAAGGGGTTAATTAGGACTATGGAGTCTATAATATTGTGAAAATTCACAGCTCAATAAAAATTCAAATCTCAATTTTTTTTCAACCTAGCATACTTCTCTCAATCCGGTCTTATTTGCTACCAATCTCGACACAACTCAAGCACCTATATTAGGACTTAGATAAAAAATATCTCATGGCCAGCGAACTGACATCATACCCATCTCTCTGCAATTCTTTTAGGATATGGTACACCACTAGCAATTAAGTGAGCTGATAAGTTGAGGGAGGAAGGTTCATGCTACAGTTATTGGGAATATTGAAAACTATGAATAACAGATTCTAACATCTTCATTTTAGCACATCCCTATCAGCTAACCCTATAGAGAAGGCAAGAATATTATGATCAACCACACCTTCAAAAAAATGTATAAGCTGATGATTAAAGTGTTTATTTTGTCTCAGCAAAGGAGAGAAATTCTCTTCCGCAACACTGCCTCTGTTGGTCATTCAATATATTCTGCAGATGAAAGGCTGATGAACGTTTTTTTTTGTCTCAGCAACGCAGAGAAATTCTCTTCTGCAACACTGCCTCTGCTGGTCATTCAATATATTTTTCAGATGAAAGGCTGATTAAAGTGTTTTTTTTGTCTCAGCAACGCAGAGAAATTCTCTTCTGCAACACTGCCTCTGTTGGTCATTCAATATATTCTGCAGATGAAAGGCTGATGAACGTTTTTTTTTTTTTTTTTTGGAACGCAGACAAATTCTCCTCTGCAACACTTTCTCTGCTGGTCATTCAATATATTCTTCAGATGAAAGGCTGATTAAAGTGTTTTTTTTGTCTCAGCAACGCAGAGAAATTCTCTTCTGCAACACTGCCTCTGTTGGTCAATTCAATGTATCCTGCAGATGAAAGGCTGATGAACGTTTTTTTTTTTTTCTGGAACGCAGACAAATTCTCCTCTGCAACACTTTCTCTGCTGGTCATTCAATATATTCTTCAGATGAAAGGCTGATTAAAATGTTTTTTTTGTCTCAGCAAAGGAGAGAAAATCTCTTCTGCAACACTGCCTCTGTTGGTCATTCAATATATTCTGCAGATGAAAGGCTGATGAACGTTTTTTTTTTTTTTTTTTGGAACGCAGACAAATTCTCCTCTGCAACACTTTCTCTGCTGGTCATTCAATATATTCTTCAGATGAAAGGCTGATTAAAACGTTTTTTTTGTCTCAGCAAAGGAGAGAAAATCTCTTCTGCAACACTGCCTCTGTTGGTCATTCAATATATTCTGCAGATGAAAGGCTGATGAACGTTTTTTTTTTGTTTTTTTTTAACGCAGACAAATTCTCCTCCGCAACACTTCCTCTGCTGGTCATTCAATATATTCTGCAGATGAAAGGCTGATGAACGTTTTTTTTGTCTCAGCAACGCAGAAAAATTCTCTTCCGCAACACTGCCTCTGTTGGTCATTCAGTATATTCTGCAGATGGAAAAGTCCACTGTTAGTACATTATAAGAACTTGAATATTTCCAAAATAATGCAACAAAACAAAAAACTTATTTTTACCAAGCATTATTATTTAGGACTATGAAGTCTATAATATTGTGAAAATTCACAGCTGAATAAAAATTCAAATCTCAATTTTTTTTCAACCTAGCATACTTCTCTCAATCCGGTCTTATTTGCTACCAATCTCGACACAACTCAAGCACCTATATTAGGACTTAGATAAAAAGATCTAATGGCCAGCCAACTGACATCATACTCATCTCTCTGCAATTCTTTTAGGTTATGGTACACCACTAGCAATTAAGTGAGCTGATAAGTTGAGGGAGGAAGGTTCATGCTACAGTTATTGGGAATATTGAAAACTATGAATAACAGATTCTAACATCTTCATTTTAGCACATCCCTATCAGCTAACCCTATAGAGAAGGCAAGAATATTATGATCAACCACACCTTCAAAAAAATGTATAAGCCTCAAATAATGCCAGAGTTTCTTTCATCTCAACATCTGTCTTCATCTGGGTGCCCTGTCTACCCTGCTACCCATTTCAATACCATGAGAAATATATCCCATTGCTTGCTCGGCAATTGATTGGCCCTCATGTCAGATGACGTCCTCCTGTAGCTTTATCATGTTAGGGCACCACCTGACCAATCGCTCTGGGGGACTATTACACAAGAGGACGAAACATCAGCAATTACTCACTGGGTAATTCTCTGTAATTAACAATGCAAGAAAGTAGGCGGTGTAAGGGGAATGTACTTTGTATCATTGCAACCATCGGGCTCCTTTTCAACGTTGGCTGGAGTTACAAGAACAGACTATTCTAAATAGTAATACATCTTGAGTATCAGAGTCCCACAAACAGAGTGCAGGGAAACCGGTAAAATGAGCTTTCTTTCATGTGAAAGTCAATCACTCTAACTTAAGAAAACTCATTCCAGCCTCAAAGAGTAATTTCCTCTGAGGGAATATTGCTAGCAAAAGTATCTAAAGAAAGATTTGTCAGCCTTGTAGACGGCCAAAGTCTTTGATAAACTATCAAGACACTCATAGCATCATACACATTGCTACCGTCTTGACAAATTATATTGACGCGTAAGACCCCACTAAAAGGTACGGGGAGATGTCAGATGCTATGAACTTCTTTTAATGAGAAGCAAAATGATTAAATGCGAGTTGGACTTACCATATAAATGGATGAAGTGCAGCAGGCTCATGAATTTTTTTTTTTGTTTCTCTCAGCATCGTAGAGAAATTCTCTTCCGCAACACTGCCTCTGTTGGTCAATTCAATGTATCCTGCAGATGAAAGGCTGATGAACTTTTTTTTTTTTTTGAACGCAGACAAATTCTCCTCCGCAACACTTCCTCAGCTGGTCATTCAATATATTCTTCAGATGAAAGGCTGATTAAAGTGTTTTTTTTGTCTCAGCAACGCAGAGAAATTCTCTTCTGCAACACTGCCTCTGTTGGTCAATTCAATGTATCCTGCAGATGAAAGGCTGATGAACGTTTTTTTTTTTTTGGAACGCAGACAAATTCTCCTCTGCAACACTTTCTCTGCTGGTCATTCAATATATTCTTCAGATGAAAGGCTGATTAAAATTTTTTTTTGTCTCAGCAAAGGAGAGAAAATCTCTTCTGCAACACTGCCTCTGTTGGTCATTCAATATATTCTGCAGATGAAAGGCTGATGAACGTTTTTTTTTTTTTTTTTTGGAACGCAGACAAATTCTCCTCTGCAACACTTTCTCTGCTGGTCATTCAATATATTCTTCAGATGAAAGGCTGATTAAAACGTTTTTTTTGTCTCAGCAAAGGAGAGAAAATCTCTTCTGCAACACTGCCTCTGTTGGTCATTCAATATATTCTGCAGATGAAAGGCTGATGAACGTTTTTTTTTTGTTTTTTTTTAACGCAGACAAATTCTCCTCCGCAACACTTCCTCTGCTGGTCATTCAATATATTCTGCAGATGAAAGGCTGATGAACGTTTTTTTTTGTCTCAGCAACGCAGAAAAATTATCTTCCGCAACACTGCCTCTGCTGGTCATTCAGTATATTCTGCAGATGGAAAAGTCCACTGTTAGTACATTATAAGAACTTGAATATTTCCAAAATAAAGCAACAAAACAAAAAACGTATTTTTACCAAGCATTATTAATTAGGACTATGGAGTCTATAATATTGTGAAAATTCACAGCTGAATAAAAATTCAAATCTCAATTTTTTTTCAACCTAGCATACTTCTCTCAATCCGGTCTTATTTGCTACCAATCTCGACACAACTCAAGCACCTATATTAGGACTTAGATAAAAAGATCTAATGGCCAGCCAACTGACATCATACCCATCTCTTTGCAATTCTTTTAGGTTATGGTACACCACTAGCAATTAAGTGAGCTGATAAGTTGAGGGAGGAAGGTTCATGCTACAGTTATTGGGAATATTGAAAACTATGAATAACAGATTCTAACATCTTCATTTTAGCACATCCCTATCAGCTAACCCTATAGAGAAGGCAAGAATATTATGATCAACCACACCTTCAAAAAAATGTATAAGCCTCAAATAATGCCAGAGTTTCTTTCATCTCAACATCTGTCTTCATCTGGGTGCCCTGTCTACCCTGCTACCCATTTCAATACCATGAGAAATATATCCCATTGCTTGCTAGGCAATTGATTGGCCCTCATGTCAGATGACATCCTCCGGTAGCTTTATCATGTTAGGGCACCACCTGACCAATCGCTCTGGGGGACTATTACACAAGAGGACGAAACATCAGCAATTACTCACTGGGTAATTCTCTGTAATTAACAATGCAAGAAAGTAGGCGGTGTAAGGGGAATGTACTTTGTACCATTGCAACCATCGGGCTCCTTTTCAACGTTGGCTGGAGTTACAAGAACAGATTATTCTAAATAGTAATACATTTTGAGTATCAGAGTCCCACAAACAGAGTGCAGGGAAACCGGTTAAATGAGCTTTCTTTCATGTGAAAGTCAATCACTCTAACTTAAGAAAACTCATTCCAGCCTCAAAGAGTAATTTCCTCTGAGGGAATATTGCTAGCAAAAGAATCTAAAGAAAGATTTGTCAGCCTTGTAGACGGCCAAAGTCTTTGATAAACTATCAAGACACTCATAGCATCATACACATTGCTACCGTCTTGACAAATTATATTGACGCGTAAGACCCCACTAAAAGGTACGGGGAGACGTCAGATGCTATGAACTTCTTTTAATGAGAAGCAAAATGATTAAATGCGAGTTGGACTTACCATATAAATGGATGAAGTGCAGCAGGCTCATGAATTTTTTTTTTTGTTTCTCTCAGCATCGTAGAGAAATTCTCTTCCGCAACACTGCCTCTGTTGGTCAATTCAATGTATCCTGCAGATGAAAGGCTGATTAACTTTTTTTTTTTTTTTTTGAACGCAGACAAATTCTCCTCCGCAACACTTCCTCTGCTGGTCATTCAATATATTCTTCAGATGAAAGGCTGATTAAAGTGTTTATTTTGTCTCAGCAAAGGAGAGAAATTCTCTTCCGCAACACTGCCTCTGTTGGTCATTCAATATATTCTGCAGATGAAAGGCTGATGAACGTTTTTTTTTGTCTCAGCAACGCAGAGAAATTCTCTTCTGCAACACTGCCTCTGCTGGTCATTCAATATATTTTTCAGATGAAAGGCTGATTAAAGTGTTTTTTTTGTCTCAGCAACGCAGAGAAATTCTCTTCTGCAACACTGCCTCTGTTGGTCATTCAATATATTCTGCAGATGAAAGGCTGATGAACGTTTTTTTTTTTTTTTTTTGGAACGCAGACAAATTCTCCTCTGCAACACTTTCTCTGCTGGTCATTCAATATATTCTTCAGATGAAAGGCTGATTAAAGTGTTTATTTTGTCTCAGCAAAGGAGAGAAATTCTCTTCCGCAACACTGCCTCTGTTGGTCATTCAGTATATTCTGCAGATGGAAAAGTCCACTGTTAGTACATTATAAGAACTTGAATATTTCCAAAATAATGCAACAAAACAAAAAACTTATTTTTACCAAGCATTATTATTTAGGACTATGAAGTCTATAATATTGTGAAAATTCACAGCTGAATAAAAATTCAAATCTCAATTTTTTTTCAACCTAGCATACTTCTCTCAATCCGGTCTTATTTGCTACCAATCTCGACACAACTCAAGCACCTATATTAGGACTTAGATAAAAAGATCTAATGGCCAGCCAACTGACATCATACCCATCTCTTTGCAATTCTTTTAGGTTATGGTACACCACTAGCAATTAAGTGAGCTGATAAGTTGAGGGAGGAAGGTTCATGCTACAGTTATTGGGAATATTGAAAACTATGAATAACAGATTCTAACATCTTCATTTTAGCACATCCCTATCAGCTAACCCTATAGAGAAGGCAAGAATATTATGATCAACCACACCTTCAAAAAAATGTATAAGCCTCAAATAATGCCAGAGTTTCTTTCATCTCAACATCTGTCTTCATCTGGGTGCCCTGTCTACCCTGCTACCCATTTCAATACCATGAGAAATATATCCCATTGCTTGCTAGGCAATTGATTGGCCCTCATGTCAGATGACATCCTCCGGTAGCTTTATCATGTTAGGGCACCACCTGACCAATCGCTCTGGGGGACTATTACACAAGAGGACGAAACATCAGCAATTACTCACTGGGTAATTCTCTGTAATTAACAATGCAAGAAAGTAGGCGGTGTAAGGGGAATGTACTTTGTACCATTGCAACCATCGGGCTCCTTTTCAACGTTGGCTGGAGTTACAAGAACAGATTATTCTAAATAGTAATACATCTTGAGTATCAGAGTCCCACAAACAGAGTGCAGGGAAACCGGTTAAATGAGCTTTCTTTCATGTGAAAGTCAATCACTCTAACTTAAGAAAACTCATTCCAGCCTCAAAGAGTAATTTCCTCTGAGGGAATATTGCTAGCAAAAGAATCTAAAGAAAGATTTGTCAGCCTTGTAGACGGCCAAAGTCTTTGATAAACTATCAAGACACTCATAGCATCATACACATTGCTACCGTCTTGACAAATTATATTGACGCGTAAGACCCCACTAAAAGGTACGGGGAGACGTCAGATGCTATGAACTTCTTTTAATGAGAAGCAAAATGATTAAATGCGAGTTGGACTTACCATATAAATGGATGAAGTGCAGCAGGCTCATGAATTTTTTTTTTTGTTTCTCTCAGCATCGTAGAGAAATTCTCTTCCGCAACACTGCCTCTGTTGGTCAATTCAATGTATCCTGCAGATGAAAGGCTGATTAACTTTTTTTTTTTTTTTTTTGAACGCAGACAAATTCTCCTCCGCAACACTTCCTCTGCTGGTCATTCAATATATTCTTCAGATGAAAGGCTGATTAAAGTGTTTATTTTGTCTCAGCAAAGGAGAGAAATTCTCTTCCGCAACACTGCCTCTGTTGGTCATTCAATATATTCTGCAGATGAAAGGCTGATGAACGTTTTTTTTTGTCTCAGCAACGCAGAGAAATTCTCTTCTGCAACACTGCCTCTGCTGGTCATTCAATATATTTTTCAGATGAAAGGCTGATTAAAGTGTTTTTTTTGTCTCAGCAACGCAGAGAAATTCTCTTCTGCAACACTGCCTCTGTTGGTCATTCAATATATTCTGCAGATGAAAGGCTGATGAACGTTTTTTTTTTTTTTTTTTGGAACGCAGACAAATTCTCCTCTGCAACACTTTCTCTGCTGGTCATTCAATATATTCTTCAGATGAAAGGCTGATTAAAGTGTTTATTTTGTCTCAGCAAAGGAGAGAAATTCTCTTCCGCAACACTGCCTCTGTTGGTCATTCAGTATATTCTGCAGATGGAAAAGTCCACTGTTAGTACATTATAAGAACTTGAATATTTCCAAAATAATGCAACAAAACAAAAAACTTATTTTTACCAAGCATTATTATTTAGGACTATGAAGTCTATAATATTGTGAAAATTCACAGCTGAATAAAAATTCAAATCTCAATTTTTTTTCAACCTAGCATACTTCTCTCAATCCGGTCTTATTTGCTACCAATCTCGACACAACTCAAGCACCTATATTAGGACTTAGATAAAAAGATCTAATGGCCAGCCATCTGACATCATACTCATCTCTCTGCAATTCTTTTAGGTTATGGTACACCACTAGCAATTAAGTGAGCTGATAAGTTGAGGGAGGAAGGTTCATGCTACAGTTATTGGGAATATTGAAAACTATGAATAACAGATTCTAACATCTTCATTTTAGCACATCCCTATCAGCTAACCCTATAGAGAAGGCAAGAATATTATGATCAACCACACCTTCAAAAAAATGTATAAGCCTCAAATAATGCCAGAGTTTCTTTCATCTCAACATCTGTCTTCATCTGGGTGCCCTGTCTACCCTGCTACCCATTTCAATACCATGAGAAATATATCCCATTGCTTGCTCGGCAATTGATTGGCCCTCATGTCAGATGACATCCTCCTGTAGCTTTATCATGTTAGGGCACCACCTGACCAATCGCTCTGGGGGACTATTACACAAGAGGACGAAACATCAGCAATTACTCACTGGGTAATTCTCTGTAATTAACAATGCAAGAAAGTAGGCGGTGTAAGGGGAATGTACTTTGTATCATTGCAACCATCGGGCTCCTTTTCAACGTTGGCTGGAGTTACAAGAACAGACTATTCTAAATAGTAATACATCTTGAGTATCAGAGTCCCACAAACAGAGTGCAGGGAAACCGGTAAAATGAGCTTTCTTTCATGTGAAAGTCAATCACTCTAACTTAAGAAAACTCATTCCAGCCTCAAAGAGTAATTTCCTCTGAGGGAATATTGCTAGCAAAAGTATCTAAAGAAAGATTTGTCAGCCTTGTAGACGGCCAAAGTCTTTGATAAACTATCAAGACACTCATAGCATCATACACATTGCTACCGTCTTGACAAATTATATTGACGCGTAAGACCCCACTAAAAGGTACGGGGAGATGTCAGATGCTATGAACTTCTTTTAATGAGAAGCAAAATGATTAAATGCGAGTTGGACTTACCATATAAATGGATGAAGTGCAGCAGGCTCATGAATGTTTTTTTTTGTTTCTCTCAGCATCGTAGAGAAATTCTCTTCCGCAACACTGCCTCTGTTGGTCAATTCAATGTATCCTGCAGATGAAAGGCTGATGAACTTTTTTTTTTTTTTTGAACGCAGACAAATTCTCCTCCGCAACACTTCCTCAGCTGGTCATTCAATATATTCTTCAGATGAAAGGCTGATTAAAGTGTTTTTTTTGTCTCAGCAACGCAGAGAAATTCTCTTCTGCAACACTGCCTCTGTTGGTCAATTCAATGTATCCTGCAGATGAAAGGCTGATGAACGTTTTTTTTTTTTTTTGGAACGCAGACAAATTCTCCTCTGCAACACTTTCTCTGCTGGTCATTCAATATATTCTTCAGATGAAAGGCTGATTAAAGTGTTTTTTTTGTCTCAGCAACGCAGAGAAATTCTCTTCTGCAACACTGCCTCTGTTTGTCATTCAATATATTCTGCAGATGAAAGGCTGATGAACGTTTTTTTTTTGTTTTTTTTTAACGCAGACAAATTCTCCTCCGCAACACTTCCTCTGCTGGTCATTCAATATATTCTGCAGATGAAAGGCTGATGAACGTTTTTTTTTGTCTCAGCAACGCAGAAAAATTATCTTCCGCAACACTGCCTCTGCTGGTCATTCAGTATATTCTGCAGATGGAAAAGTCCACTGTTAGTACATTATAAGAACTTGAATATTTCCAAAATAAAGCAACAAAACAAAAAACGTATTTTTACCAAGCATTATTAATTAGGACTATGGAGTCTATAATATTGTGAAAATTCACAGCTGAATAAAAATTCAAATCTCAATTTTTTTTCAACCTAGCATACTTCTCTCAATCCGGTCTTATTTGCTACCAATCTCGACACAACTCAAGCACCTATATTAGGACTTAGATAAAAAGATCTAATGGCCAGCCAACTGACATCATACCCATCTCTTTGCAATTCTTTTAGGTTATGGTACACCACTAGCAATTAAGTGAGCTGATAAGTTGAGGGAGGAAGGTTCATGCTACAGTTATTGGGAATATTGAAAACTATGAATAACAGATTCTAACATCTTCATTTTAGCACATCCCTATCAGCTAACCCTATAGAGAAGGCAAGAATATTATGATCAACCACACCTTCAAAAAAATGTATAAGCCTCAAATAATGCCAGAGTTTCTTTCATCTCAACATCTGTCTTCATCTGGGTGCCCTGTCTACCCTGCTACCCATTTCAATACCATGAGAAATATATCCCATTGCTTGCTAGGCAATTGATTGGCCCTCATGTCAGATGACATCCTCCGGTAGCTTTATCATGTTAGGGCACCACCTGACCAATCGCTCTGGGGGACTATTACACAAGAGGACGAAACATCAGCAATTACTCACTGGGTAATTCTCTGTAATTAACAATGCAAGAAAGTAGGCGGTGTAAGGGGAATGTACTTTGTACCATTGCAACCATCGGGCTCCTTTTCAACGTTGGCTGGAGTTACAAGAACAGATTATTCTAAATAGTAATACATCTTGAGTATCAGAGTCCCACAAACAGAGTGCAGGGAAACCGGTTAAATGAGCTTTCTTTCATGTGAAAGTCAATCACTCTAACTTAAGAAAACTCATTCCAGCCTCAAAGAGTAATTTCCTCTGAGGGAATATTGCTAGCAAAAGAATCTAAAGAAAGATTTGTCAGCCTTGTAGACGGCCAAAGTCTTTGATAAACTATCAAGACACTCATAGCATCATACACATTGCTACCGTCTTGACAAATTATATTGACGCGTAAGACCCCACTAAAAGGTACGGGGAGACGTCAGATGCTATGAACTTCTTTTAATGAGAAGCAAAATGATTAAATGCGAGTTGGACTTACCATATAAATGGATGAAGTGCAGCAGGCTCATGAATTTTTTTTTTTGTTTCTCTCAGCATCGTAGAGAAATTCTCTTCCGCAACACTGCCTCTGTTGGTCAATTCAATGTATCCTGCAGATGAAAGGCTGATTAACTTTTTTTTTTTTTTTTTGAACGCAGACAAATTCTCCTCCGCAACACTTCCTCTGCTGGTCATTCAATATATTCTTCAGATGAAAGGCTGATTAAAGTGTTTATTTTGTCTCAGCAAAGGAGAGAAATTCTCTTCCGCAACACTGCCTCTGTTGGTCATTCAATATATTCTGCAGATGAAAGGCTGATGAACGTTTTTTTTTGTCTCAGCAACGCAGAGAAATTCTCTTCTGCAACACTGCCTCTGCTGGTCATTCAATATATTTTTCAGATGAAAGGCTGATTAAAGTGTTTTTTTTGTCTCAGCAACGCAGAGAAATTCTCTTCTGCAACACTGCCTCTGTTGGTCATTCAATATATTCTGCAGATGAAAGGCTGATGAACGTTTTTTTTTTTTTTTTTTGGAACGCAGACAAATTCTCCTCTGCAACACTTTCTCTGCTGGTCATTCAATATATTCTTCAGATGAAAGGCTGATTAAAGTGTTTATTTTGTCTCAGCAAAGGAGAGAAATTCTCTTCCGCAACACTGCCTCTGTTGGTCATTCAGTATATTCTGCAGATGGAAAAGTCCACTGTTAGTACATTATAAGAACTTGAATATTTCCAAAATAATGCAACAAAACAAAAAACTTATTTTTACCAAGCATTATTATTTAGGACTATGAAGTCTATAATATTGTGAAAATTCACAGCTGAATAAAAATTCAAATCTCAATTTTTTTTCAACCTAGCATACTTCTCTCAATCCGGTCTTATTTGCTACCAATCTCGACACAACTCAAGCACCTATATTAGGACTTAGATAAAAAGATCTAATGGCCAGCCAACTGACATCATACTCATCTCTCTGCAATTCTTTTAGGTTATGGTACACCACTAGCAATTAAGTGAGCTGATAAGTTGAGGGAGGAAGGTTCATGCTACAGTTATTGGGAATATTGAAAACTATGAATAACAGATTCTAACATCTTCATTTTAGCACATCCCTATCAGCTAACCCTATAGAGAAGGCAAGAATATTATGATCAACCACACCTTCAAAAAATGTATAAGCCTCAAATAATGCCAGAGTTTCTTTCATCTCAACATCTGTCTTCATCTGGGTGCCCTGTCTACCCTGCTACCCATTTCAATACCATGAGAAATATATCCCATTGCTTGCTCGGCAATTGATTGGCCCTCATGTCAGATGACATCCTCCTGTAGCTTTATCATGTTAGGGCACCACCTGACCAATCGCTCTGGGGGACTATTACACAAGAGGACGAAACATCAGCAATTACTCACTGGGTAATTCTCTGTAATTAACAATGCAAGAAAGTAGGCGGTGTAAGGGGAATGTACTTTGTATCATTGCAACCATCGGGCTCCTTTTCAACGTTGGCTGGAGTTACAAGAACAGACTATTCTAAATAGTAATACATCTTGAGTATCAGAGTCCCACAAACAGAGTGCAGGGAAACCGGTTAAATGAGCTTTCTTTCATGTGAAAGTCAATCACTCTAACTTAAGAAAACTCATTCCAGCCTCAAAGAGTAATTTCCTCTGGGGGAATATTGCTAGCAAAAGTATCTAAAGAAAGATTTGTCAGCCTTGTAGACGGCCAAAGTCTTTGATAAACTATCAAGACACTCATAGCATCATACACATTGCTACCGTCTTGACAAATTATATTGACGCGTAAGACCCCACTAAAAGGTACGGGGAGATGTCAGATGCTATGAACTTCTTTTAATGAGAAGCAAAATGATTAAATGCGAGTTGGACTTACCATATAAATGGATGAAGTGCAGCAGGCTCATGAATTTTTTTTTTTGTTTCTCTCAGCATCGTAGAGAAATTCTCTTCCGCAACACTGCCTCTGTTGGTCAATTCAATGTATCCTGCAGATGAAAGGCTGATGAACTTTTTTTTTTTTTTTTTTGAACGCAGACAAATTCTCCTCCGCAACACTTCCTCTGCTGGTCATTCAATAGATTCTTCAGATGAAAGGCTGATTAAAGTGTTTATTTTGTCTCAGCAAAGGAGAGAAATTCTCTTCCGCAACACTGCCTCTGTTGGTCATTCAATATATTCTGCAGATGAAAGGCTGATGAACGTTTTTTTTTGTCTCAGCAACGCAGAGAAATTCTCTTCTGCAACACTGCCTCTGCTGGTCATTCAATATATTTTTCAGATGAAAGGCTGATTAAAGTGTTTTTTTTGTCTCAGCAACGCAGAGAAATTCTCTTCTGCAACACTGCCTCTGTTGGTCATTCAATATATTCTGCAGATGAAAGGCTGATGAACGTTTTTTTTTTTTTTTTTTGGAACGCAGACAAATTCTCCTCTGCAACACTTTCTCTGCTGGTCATTCAATATATTCTTCAGATGAAAGGCTGATTAAAACGTTTTTTTTTGTCTCAGCAAAGGAGAGAAAATCTCTTCTGCAACACTGCCTCTGTTGGTCATTCAATATATTCTGCAGATGAAAGGCTGATGAACGTTTTTTTTTTGTTTTTTTTTAACGCAGACAAATTCTCCTCCGCAACACTTCCTCTGCTGGTCATTCAATATATTCTGCAGATGAAAGGCTGATGAACGTTTTTTTTTGTCTCAGCAACGCAGAAAAATTATCTTCCGCAACACTGCCTCTGTTGGTCATTCAGTATATTCTGCAGATGGAAAAGTCCACTGTTAGTACATTATAAGAACTTGAATATTTCCAAAATAATGCAACAAAACAAAAAACTTATTTTTACCAAGCATTATTATTTAGGACTATGAAGTCTATAATATTGTGAAAATTCACAGCTGAATAAAAATTCAAATCTCAATTTTTTTTCAACCTAGCATACTTCTCTCAATCCGGTCTTATTTGCTACCAATCTCGACACAACTCAAGCACCTATATTAGGACTTAGATAAAAAGATCTAATGGCCAGCCAACTGACATCATACTCATCTCTCTGCAATTCTTTTAGGTTATGGTACACCACTAGCAATTAAGTGAGCTGATAAGTTGAGGGAGGAAGGTTCATGCTACAGTTATTGGGAATATTGAAAACTATGAATAACAGATTCTAACATCTTCATTTTAGCACATCCCTATCAGCTAACCCTATAGAGAAGGCAAGAATATTATGATCAACCACACCTTCAAAAAAATGTATAAGCCTCAAATAATGCCAGAGTTTCTTTCATCTCAACATCTGTCTTCATCTGGGTGCCCTGTCTACCCTGCTACCCATTTCAATACCATGAGAAATATATCCCATTGCTTGCTAGGCAATTGATTGGCCCTCATGTCAGATGACATCCTCCTGTAGCTTTATCATGTTAGGGCACCACCTGACCAATCGCTCTGGGGGACTATTACACAGGAGGACGAAACATCAGCAATTACTCACTGGGTAATTCTCTGTAATTAACAATGCAAGAAAGTAGGCGGTGTAAGGGGAATGTACTTTGTATCATTGCAACCATCGGGCTCCTTTTCAACGTTGGCTGGAGTTACAAGAACAGACTATTCTAAATAGTAATACATCTTGAGTATCAGAGTCCCACAAACAGAGTGCAGGGAAACCGGTTAAATGAGCTTTCTTTCATGTGAAAGTCAATCACTCTAACTTAAGAAAACTCATTCCAGCCTCAAAGAGTAATTTCCTCTGAGGGAATATTGCTAGCAAAAGTATCTAAAGAAAGATTTGTCAGCCTTGTAGACGGCCAAAGTCTTTGATAAACTATCAAGACACTCATAGCATCATACACATTGCTACCGTCTTGACAAATTATATTGACGCGTAAGACCCCACTAAAAGGTACGGGGAGATGTCAGATGCTATGAACTTCTTTTAACGAGAAGCAAAATGATTAAATGCGAGTTGGACTTACCATATAAATGGATGAAGTGCAGCAGGCTCATGAATTTTTTTTTTTTGTTTCTCTCAGCATCGTAGAGAAATTCTCTTCCGCAACACTGCCTCTGTTGGTCAATTCAATGTATCCTGCAGATGAAAGGCTGATGAACCTTTTTTTTTTTTTTTTTGAACGCAGACAAATACTCCTCCGCAACACTTCCTCTGCTGGTCATTCAATAGATTCTTCAGATGAAAGGCTGATTAAAGTGTTTATTTTGTCTCAGCAAAGGAGAGAAATTCTCTTCCGCAACACTGCCTCTGTTGGTCATTCAATATATTCTGCAGATGAAAGGCTGATGAACGTTTTTTTTTTGTCTCAGCAACGCAGAGAAATTCTCTTCTGCAACACTGCCTCTGCTGGTCATTCAATATATTTTTCAGATGAAAGGCTGATTAAAGTGTTTTTTTTGTCTCAGCAACGCAGAGAAATTCTCTTCTGCAACACTGCCTCTGTTGGTCATTCAATATATTCTGCAGATGAAAGGCTGATGAACGTTTTTTTTTTTTTTTTTTGGAACGCAGACAAATTCTCCTCTGCAACACTTTCTCTGCTGGTCATTCAATATATTCTTCAGATGAAAGGCTGATTAAAGTGTTTATTTTGTCTCAGCAAAGGAGAGAAATTCTCTTCCGCAACACTGCCTCTGTTGGTCATTCAGTATATTCTGCAGATGGAAAAGTCCACTGTTAGTACATTATAAGAACTTGAATATTTCCAAAATAATGCAACAAAACAAAAAACTTATTTTTACCAAGCATTATTATTTAGGACTATGAAGTCTATAATATTGTGAAAATTCACAGCTGAATAAAAATTCAAATCTCAATTTTTTTTCAACCTAGCATACTTGTCTCAATCCGGTCTTATTTGCTACCAATCTCGACACAACTCAAGCACCTATATTAGGACTTAGATAAAAAGATCTAATGGCCAGCCAACTGACATCATACTCATCTCTCTGCAATTCTTTTAGGTTATGGTACACCACTAGCAATTAAGTGAGCTGATAAGTTGAGGGAGGAAGGTTCATGCTACAGTTATTGGGAATATTGAAAACTATGAATAACAGATTCTAACATCTTCATTTTAGCACATCCCTATCAGCTAACCCTATAGAGAAGGCAAGAATATTATGATCAACCACACCTTCAAAAAAATGTATAAGCCTCAAATAATGCCAGAGTTTCTTTCATCTCAACATCTGTCTTCATCTGGGTGCCCTGTCTACCCTGCTACCCATTTCAATACCATGAGAAATATATCCCATTGCTTGCTCGGCAATTGATTGGCCCTCATGTCAGATGACATACTCCTGTAGCTTTATCATGTTAGGGCACCACCTGACCAATCGCTCTGGGGGACTATTACACAAGAGGACGAAACATCAGCAATTACTCACTGGGTAATTCTCTGTAATTAACAATGCAAGAAAGTAGGCGGTGTAAGGGGAATGTACTTTGTATCATTGCAACCATCGGGCTCCTTTTCAACGTTGGCTGGAGTTACAAGAACAGACTATTCTAAATAGTAATACATCTTGAGTATCAGAGTCCCACAAACAGAGTGCAGGGAAACCGGTTAAATGAGCTTTCTTTCATGTGAAAGTCAATCACTCTAACTTAAGAAAACTCATTCCAGCCTCAAAGAGTAATTTCCTCTGGGGGAATATTGCTAGCAAAAGTATCTAAAGAAAGATTTGTCAGCCTTGTAGACGGCCAAAGTCTTTGATAAACTATCAAGACACTCATAGCATCATACACATTGCTACCGTCTTGACAAATTATATTGACGCGTAAGACCCCACTAAAAGGTACGGGGAGATGTCAGATGCTATGAACTTCTTTTAATGAGAAGCAAAATGATTAAATGCGAGTTGGACTTACCATATAAATGGATGAAGTGCAGCAGGCTCATGAATTTTTTTTTTTGTTTCTCTCAGCATCGTAGAGAAATTCTCTTCCGCAACACTGCCTCTGTTGGTCAATTCAATGTATCCTGCAGATGAAAGGCTGATGAACTTTTTTTTTTTTTTTTTTGAACGCAGACAAATTCTCCTCCGCAACACTTCCTCTGCTGGTCATTCAATAGATTCTTCAGATGAAAGGCTGATTAAAGTGTTTATTTTGTCTCAGCAAAGGAGAGAAATTCTCTTCCGCAACACTGCCTCTGTTGGTCATTCAATATATTCTGCAGATGAAAGGCTGATGAACGTTTTTTTTTGTCTCAGCAACGCAGAGAAATTCTCTTCTGCAACACTGCCTCTGCTGGTCATTCAATATATTTTTCAGATGAAAGGCTGATTAAAGTGTTTTTTTTGTCTCAGCAACGCAGAGAAATTCTCTTCTGCAACACTGCCTCTGTTGGTCATTCAATATATTCTGCAGATGAAAGGCTGATGAACGTTTTTTTTTTTTTTTTTGGAACGCAGACAAATTCTCCTCTGCAACACTTTCTCTGCTGGTCATTCAATATATTCTTCAGATGAAAGGCTGATTAAAACGTTTTTTTTTGTCTCAGCAAAGGAGAGAAAATCTCTTCTGCAACACTGCCTCTGTTGGTCATTCAATATATTCTGCAGATGAAAGGCTGATGAACGTTTTTTTTTTGTTTTTTTTTAACGCAGACAAATTCTCCTCCGCAACACTTCCTCTGCTGGTCATTCAATATATTCTGCAGATGAAAGGCTGATGAACGTTTTTTTTTGTCTCAGCAACGCAGAAAAATTATCTTCCGCAACACTGCCTCTGTTGGTCATTCAGTATATTCTGCAGATGGAAAAGTCCACTGTTAGTACATTATAAGAACTTGAATATTTCCAAAATAATGCAACAAAACAAAAAACTTATTTTTACCAAGCATTATTATTTAGGACTATGAAGTCTATAATATTGTGAAAATTCACAGCTGAATAAAAATTCAAATCTCAATTTTTTTTCAACCTAGCATACTTCTCTCAATCCGGTCTTATTTGCTACCAATCTCGACACAACTCAAGCACCTATATTAGGACTTAGATAAAAAGATCTAATGGCCAGCCAACTGACATCATACTCATCTCTCTGCAATTCTTTTAGGTTATGGTACACCACTAGCAATTAAGTGAGCTGATAAGTTGAGGGAGGAAGGTTCATGCTACAGTTATTGGGAATATTGAAAACTATGAATAACAGATTCTAACATCTTCATTTTAGCACATCCCTATCAGCTAACCCTATAGAGAAGGCAAGAATATTATGATCAACCACACCTTCAAAAAAATGTATAAGCCTCAAATAATGCCAGAGTTTCTTTCATCTCAACATCTGTCTTCATCTGGGTGCCCTGTCTACCCTGCTACCCATTTCAATACCATGAGAAATATATCCCATTGCTTGCTAGGCAATTGATTGGCCCTCATGTCAGATGACATCCTCCTGTAGCTTTATCATGTTAGGGCACCACCTGACCAATCGCTCTGGGGGACTATTACACAGGAGGACGAAACATCAGCAATTACTCACTGGGTAATTCTCTGTAATTAACAATGCAAGAAAGTAGGCGGTGTAAGGGGAATGTACTTTGTATCATTGCAACCATCGGGCTCCTTTTCAACGTTGGCTGGAGTTACAAGAACAGACTATTCTAAATAGTAATACATCTTGAGTATCAGAGTCCCACAAACAGAGTGCAGGGAAACCGGTTAAATGAGCTTTCTTTCATGTGAAAGTCAATCACTCTAACTTAAGAAAACTCATTCCAGCCTCAAAGAGTAATTTCCTCTGAGGGAATATTGCTAGCAAAAGTATCTAAAGAAAGATTTGTCAGCCTTGTAGACGGCCAAAGTCTTTGATAAACTATCAAGACACTCATAGCATCATACACATTGCTACCGTCTTGACAAATTATATTGACGCGTAAGACCCCACTAAAAGGTACGGGGAGATGTCAGATGCTATGAACTTCTTTTAACGAGAAGCAAAATGATTAAATGCGAGTTGGACTTACCATATAAATGGATGAAGTGCAGCAGGCTCATGAATTTTTTTTTTTTGTTTCTCTCAGCATGGTAGAGAAATTCTCTTCCGCAACACTGCCTCTGTTGGTCAATTCAATGTATCCTGCAGATGAAAGGCTGATGAACCTTTTTTTTTTTTTTTTTGAACGCAGACAAATACTCCTCCGCAACACTTCCTCTGCTGGTCATTCAATAGATTCTTCAGATGAAAGGCTGATTAAAGTGTTTATTTTGTCTCAGCAAAGGAGAGAAATTCTCTTCCGCAACACTGCCTCTGTTGGTCATTCAATATATTCTGCAGATGAAAGGCTGATGAACGTTTTTTTTTTGTCTCAGCAACGCAGAGAAATTCTCTTCTGCAACACTGCCTCTGCTGGTCATTCAATATATTTTTCAGATGAAAGGCTGATTAAAGTGTTTTTTTTGTCTCAGCAACGCAGAGAAATTCTCTTCTGCAACACTGCCTCTGTTGGTCATTCAATATATTCTGCAGATGAAAGGCTGATGAACGTTTTTTTTTTTTTTTTTTGGAACGCAGACAAATTCTCCTCTGCAACACTTTCTCTGCTGGTCATTCAATATATTCTTCAGATGAAAGGCTGATTAAAGTGTTTATTTTGTCTCAGCAAAGGAGAGAAATTCTCTTCCGCAACACTGCCTCTGTTGGTCATTCAGTATATTCTGCAGATGGAAAAGTCCACTGTTAGTACATTATAAGAACTTGAATATTTCCAAAATAATGCAACAAAACAAAAAACTTATTTTTACCAAGCATTATTATTTAGGACTATGAAGTCTATAATATTGTGAAAATTCACAGCTGAATAAAAATTCAAATCTCAATTTTTTTTCAACCTAGCATACTTGTCTCAATCCGGTCTTATTTGCTACCAATCTCGACACAACTCAAGCACCTATATTAGGACTTAGATAAAAAGATCTAATGGCCAGCCAACTGACATCATACTCATCTCTCTGCAATTCTTTTAGGTTATGGTACACCACTAGCAATTAAGTGAGCTGATAAGTTGAGGGAGGAAGGTTCATGCTACAGTTATTGGGAATATTGAAAACTATGAATAACAGATTCTAACATCTTCATTTTAGCACATCCCTATCAGCTAACCCTATAGAGAAGGCAAGAATATTATGATCAACCACACCTTCAAAAAAATGTATAAGCCTCAAATAATGCCAGAGTTTCTTTCATCTCAACATCTGTCTTCATCTGGGTGCCCTGTCTACCCTGCTACCCATTTCAATACCATGAGAAATATATCCCATTGCTTGCTCGGCAATTGATTGGCCCTCATGTCAGATGACATACTCCTGTAGCTTTATCATGTTAGGGCACCACCTGACCAATCGCTCTGGGGGACTATTACACAAGAGGACGAAACATCAGCAATTACTCACTGGGTAATTCTCTGTAATTAACAATGCAAGAAAGTAGGCGGTGTAAGGGGAATGTACTTTGTATCATTGCAACCATCGGGCTCCTTTTCAACGTTGGCTGGAGTTACAAGAACAGACTATTCTAAATAGTAATACATCTTGAGTATCAGAGTCCCACAAACAGAGTGCAGGGAAACCGGTAAAATGAGCTTTCTTTCATGTGAAAGTCAATCACTCTAACTTAAGAAAACTCATTCCAGCCTCAAAGAGTAATTTCCTCTGAGGGAATATTGCTAGCAAAAGTATCTAAAGAAAGATTTGTCAGCCTTGTAGACGGCCAAAGTCTTTGATAAACTATCAAGACACTCATAGCATCATACACATTGCTACCGTCTTGACAAATTATATTGACGCGTAAGACCCCACTAAAAGGTACGGGGAGATGTCAGATGCTATGAACTTCTTTTAATGAGAAGCAAAATGATTAAATGCGAGTTGGACTTACCATATAAATGGATGAAGTGCAGCAGGCTCATGAAATTTTTTTTTTGTTTCTCTCAGCATCGTAGAGAAATTCTCTTCCGCAACACTGCCTCTGTTGGTCAATTCAATGTATCCTGCAGATGAAAGGCTGATGAACTTTTTTTTTTTTTTTGAACGCAGACAAATTCTCCTCCGCAACACTTCCTCAGCTGGTCATTCAATATATTCTTCAGATGAAAGGCTGATTAAAGTGTTTTTTTTGTCTCAGCAACGCAGAGAAATTCTCTTCTGCAACACTGCCTCTGTTGGTCAATTCAATGTATCCTGCAGATGAAAGGCTGATGAACATTTTTTTTTTTTTTTGGAACGCAGACAAATTCTCCTCCGCAACACTTTCTCTGCTGGTCATTCAATATATTCTTCAGATGAAAGGCTGATTAAAGTGTTTATTTTGTCTCAGCAAAGGAGAGAAATTCTCTTCCGCAACACTGCCTCTGTTGGTCATTCAATATATTCTGCAGATGAAAGGCTGATGAACGTTTTTTTTTGTCTCAGCAACGCAGAGAAATTCTCTTCTGCAACACTGCCTCTGCTGGTCATTCAATATATTTTTCAGATGAAAGGCTGATTAAAGTGTTTTTTTTGTCTCAGCAACGCAGAGAAATTCTCTTCTGCAACACTGCCTCTGTTGGTCATTCAATATATTCTGCAGATGAAAGGCTGATGAACGTTTTTTTTTTTTTTTTTTGGAACGCAGACAAATTCTCCTCTGCAACACTTTCTCTGCTGGTCATTCAATATATTCTTCAGATGAAAGGCTGATTAAAGTGTTTATTTTGTCTCAGCAAAGGAGAGAAATTCTCTTCCGCAACACTGCCTCTGTTGGTCATTCAGTATATTCTGCAGATGGAAAAGTCCACTGTTAGTACATTATAAGAACTTGAATATTTCCAAAATAATGCAACAAAACAAAAAACTTATTTTTACCAAGCATTATTATTTAGGACTATGAAGTCTATAATATTGTGAAAATTCACAGCTGAATAAAAATTCAAATCTCAATTTTTTTTCAACCTAGCATACTTCTCTCAATCCGGTCTTATTTGCTACCAATCTCGACACAACTCAAGCACCTATATTAGGACTTAGATAAAAAGATCTAATGGCCAGCCAACTGACATCATACTCATCTCTCTGCAATTCTTTTAGGTTATGGTACACCACTAGCAATTAAGTGAGCTGATAAGTTGAGGGAGGAAGGTTCATGCTACAGTTATTGGGAATATTGAAAACTATGAATAACAGATTCTAACATCTTCATTTTAGCACATCCCTATCAGCTAACCCTATAGAGAAGGCAAGAATATTATGATCAACCACACCTTCAAAAAAATGTATAAGCCTCAAATAATGCCAGAGTTTCTTTCATCTCAACATCTGTCTTCATCTGGGTGCCCTGTCTACCCTGCTACCCATTTCAATACCATGAGAAATATATCCCATTGCTTGCTCGGCAATTGATTGGCCCTCATGTCAGATGACATCCTCCTGTAGCTTTATCATGTTAGGGCACCACCTGACCAATCGCTCTGGGGGACTATTACACAAGAGGACGAAACATCAGCAATTACTCACTGGGTAATTCTCTGTAATTAACAATGCAAGAAAGTAGGCGGTGTAAGGGGAATGTACTTTGTATCATTGCAACCATCGGGCTCCTTTTCAACGTTGGCTGGAGTTACAAGAACAGACTATTCTAAATAGTAATACATCTTGAGTATCAGAGTCCCACAAACAGAGTGCAGGGAAACCGGTTAAATGAGCTTTCTTTCATGTCAAAGTCAATCACTCTAACTTAAGAAAACTCATTCCAGCCTCAAAGAGTAATTTCCTCTGAGGGAATATTGCTAGCAAAAGTATCTAAAGAAAGATTTGTCAGCCTTGTAGACGGCCAAAGTCTTTGATAAACTATCAAGACACTCATAGCATCATACACATTGCTACCGTCTTGACAAATTATATTGACGCGTAAGACCCCACTAAAAGGTACGGGGAGTTCTTTTAATGAGAAGCAAAATGATTAAATGCGAGTTGGACTTACCATATAAATGGATGAAGTGCAGCAGGCTCATGAATTTTTTTTTTTGTTTCTCTCAGCATCGTAGAGAAATTCTCTTCCGCAACACTGCCTCTGTTGGTCAATTCAATGTATCCTGCAGATGAAAGGCTGATGAACTTTTTTTTTTTTTTTTGAAGGCAGACAAATTCTCCTCCGCAACACTTCCTCTGCTGGTCATTCAATAGAATCTTCAGATGAAAGGCTGATTAAAGTGTTTATTTTGTCTCAGCAAAGGAGAGAAATTCTCTTCCGCAACACTGCCTCTGTTGGTCATTCAATATATTCTGCAGATGAAAGGCTGATGAACGTTTTTTTTTGTCTCAGCAACGCAGAGAAATTCTCTTCTGCAACACTGCCTCTGCTGGTCATTCAATATATTTTTCAGATGAAAGGCTGATTAAAGTGTTATTTTTGTCTCAGCAACGCAGAGAAATTCTCTTCCGCAAAACTGTCTCTGTTGGTCAATTCAATGTATCCTGCAGATGAAAGGCTGATGAACGTTTTTGGTTTTTTTTTGGAACGCAGACAAATTCTCCTCTGCAACACTTTCTCTGCTGGTCATTCAATATATTCTTCAGATGAAAGGCTGATTAAAATGTTTTTTTTGTCTCAGCAAAGGAGAGAAAATCTCTTCTGCAACACTGCCTCTGTTGGTCATTCAATATATTCTGCAGATGAAAGGCTGATGAACGTTTTTTTTCTTTTATTTAACGCAGACAAATTCTCCTCCGCAACACTTCCTCTGCTGGTCATTCAGTATATTCTGCAGATGAAAGGCTGATGAACGTTTTTTTTTGTCTCAGCAACGCAGAAAAATTATCTTCCGCAACACTGCCTCTGCTGGTCATTCAGTATATTCTGCAGATGGAAAAGTCCACTGTTAGTACATTATAAGAACTTGAATATTTCCAAAATAATGCAACAAAACAAAAAACTTATTTTTACCAAGCATTATTAATTAGGACTATGACGTCTATAATATTGTGAAAATTCACAGCTGAATAAAAATTCAATTCTAAATTTTTTTTCAACCTAGCATACTTCTCTCAATCCGGTCTTATTTGCTACCAATCTCGACACAACTCAAGCACCTATATTAGGACTTAGATAAAAAGATCTCATGGCCAGCCAACTG
Organism: Triturus cristatus; assembly: GCF_964204655.1. Lineage (NCBI taxonomy): Eukaryota > Metazoa > Chordata > Amphibia > Caudata > Salamandridae > Triturus > Triturus cristatus. The sequence goes on along the minus strand of NC_140593.1, from coordinate 880,074,391 downwards.
ACATCATACCCATCTCTCTGCAATTCTTTTAGGTTATGGTACACCACTAGCAATTAAGTGAGCTGATAAGTTGAGGGAGGAAGGTTCATGCTGCAGTTATTGGGAATATTGAAAACTATGAATAACAGATTCTAACATCTTCATTTTAGCACATCCCTATCAGCTAACCCTATAGAGAAGGCAAGAATATTATGATCAACCACACCTTCAAAAATATGTATAAGCCTCAAATATTGCCAGAGTTTCTTTCATCTCAACATCTCAGTCTTCATCTGGGTGTCCTGTCTACCCTGCTACCCATTTCAATACCATGAGAAATATATCCCATTGCTTGCTAGGCAATTGATTGGCCCTCATGTCAGATGACATCCTCCTGTAGCTTTATCATGTTAGGGCACCACCTGACCAATCGCTCTGGGGGACTATTACACACGAGGACGAGACATCAGCAATTACTCACTGGGTAATTCTCTGTAATTAACAATGCAAGAAAGTAGGCGGTGTAAGGGGAATGTACTTTGTACCATTGCAACCATCGGGCTCCTTTTCAACGTTGGCTGGAGTTACAAGAACAGACTATTCTAAATAGTAATACTTCTTGAGTATCAGAGTCCCACAAACAGAGTGCAGGAAACCGGTTAAATGAGCTTTCTTTCATGTGAAAGTCAATCACTCTAACTTAAGAAACTCATTCCAGCCTCAAAGAGTAATTTCCTCTGAGGGAATATTGCTAGCAAAAGTATCTAAAGAAAGATTTGTCTGCCTTGTAGACGGCCAAAGTCTTTGATAAACTATCAAGACACTCATAGCATCATACACATTGCTACCGTCTTGACAAATTATATTGACGCGTAAGACCCCACTAAAAGGTATGGGGAGTTGTCAGATGCTATGAACTTCTTTTAATGAGAAGCAAAATGATTAAATGCGAGTTGGACTTACCATATAAATGGATGAAGTGCAGCAGGCTCTTGAATTTTTGTTTTTGTTTCTCTCAGCATCGTAGAGAAATTCTCTTCTGCAACACTGCCTCTGTTGGTCAATTCAATGTATCCTGCAGATGAAAGGCTGATGAACTTTTTTTTTTTTTGAACGCAGACAAATTCACCTCCGCAACACTTCCTCTGCTGGTCATTCAATATATTCTTCAGATGAAAGGCTGATTAAAGTGTTTATTTTGTCTCAGCAAAGGAGAGAAATTCTCTTCCGCAACACTGCCTCTGTTGGTCATTCAATATATTCTGCAGATGAAACGCTGATGAACGTTTTTTTTGTCTCAGCAACGCAGAGAAATTCTCTTCTGCAGCACTGCCTCTGTTGGTCATTCAATATATTCTGCAGATGAAAGGCTGATGAACGTTTTTTTTTGGAACGCCGACAAATTCTCCTCTGCAACACTTTCTCTGCTGGTCATTCAATATATTCTTCAGATGAAAGGCTGATTAAAGTGTTTTTTTTGTCTCAGCAACGCAGAGAAATTCTCTTCTGCAACACTGCCTCTGTTGGTCAATTCAATGTATCCTGCAGATGAAAGGCTGATGAACGTTTTTTTTTTTTTTTTTGGAACGCAGACAAATTCTCCTCTGCAACACTTTCTCTGCTGGTCATTCAATATATTCTTCAGATGAAAGGCTGATTAAAGTGTGTTTTTTGTCTCAGCAACGCAGAGAAATTCTCTACCGCAAAACTGCCTCTGTTGGTCAATTCAATGTATCCTGCAGATGAAAGGCTGATGAACTTTTTTTTTTTTTTTTTTGAACGCAGACAAATTCTTCTCCGCAACACTTCCTCTGCTGGTCATTCAATATATTCTTCAGATGAAAGGCTGATTAAAGTGTTTATTTTGTCTCAGCAAAGGAGAGAAATTATCTTCCGCAACACTGCCTCTGTTGGTCATTCAATATATTCTGCAGATGAAAGGCTGATGAACGGTTTTTTTTCTCTCAGCAACGCTGAGAAATTCTCTTCTGCAACACTGCCTCTGCTGGTCATTCAATATATTTTTCAGATGAAAGGCTGATTAAAGTGTTTTTTTTGTCTCAGCAACGCAGAGAAATTCTCTTCCGCAAAACTGCCTCTGTTGGTCAATTCAATGTATCCTGCAGATGAAAGGCTGATGAACGTTTTTGGTTTTTTTTTGGAACGCAGACAAATTCTCCTCTGCAACACTTTCTCTGCTGGTCATTCAATATATTCTTCAGATGAAAGGCTGATTAAAATGTTTTTTTTGTCTCAGCAAAGGAGAGAAAATCTCTTCTGCAACACTGCCTCTGTTGGTCATTCAATATATTCTGCAGATGAAAGGCTGATGAACGTTTTTTTTTTGTTTTTTTTTAACGCAGACAAATTCTCCTCCGCAACACTTCCTCTGCTGGTCATTCAATATATTCTGCAGATGAAAGGCTGATGAACGTTTTTTTTTGTCTCAGCAACGCAGAAAAATTATCTTCCGCAACACTGCCTCTGCTGGTCATTCAGTATATTCTGCAGATGGAAAAGTCCACTGTTAGTACATTATAAGAACTTGAATATTTCCAAAATAATGCAACAAAACAAAAAACTTATTTTTACCAAGCATTATTAATTAGGACTATGACGTCTATAATATTGTGAAAATTCACAGCTGAATAAAAATTCAATTCTAAATTTTTTTTCAACCTAGCATACTTCTCTCAATCCGGTCTTATTTGCTACCAATCTCGACACAACTCAAGCACCTATATTAGGACTTAGATAAAAAGATCTCATGGCCAGCCAACTGACATCATACCCATCTCTCTGCAATTCTTTTAGGTTATGGTACACCACTAGCAATTAAGTGAGCTGATAAGTTGAGGGAGGAAGGTTCATGCTACAGTTATTGGGAATATTGAAAACTATGAATAACAGATTCTAACATCTTCATTTTAGCACATCCCTATCAGCTAACCCTATAGAGAAGGCAAGAATATTATGATCAACCACACCTTCAAAAAATGTATAAGCCTCAAATAAGGCCAGAGTTTCTTTCATCTCAACATCTCAGTCTTCATCTGGGTGTCCTGTCTACCCTGCTACCCATTTCAATACCATGAGAAATATATCCCATTGCTTGCTAGGCAATTGATTGTCCCTCATGTCAGATGACATCCTCCTGTAGCTTTATCATGTTAGGGCACCACCTGACCAATCGCTCTGGGGGACTATTACACAAGAGGACGAGACATCAGCAATTACTCACTGGGTAATTCTCTGTAATTAACAATGAAAGAAAGTAGGCGGTGTAAGGGGAATGTACTTTGTACCATTGCAACCATCGGGCTCCTTTTCAACGTTGGCTGGAGTTACAAGAACAGACTATTCTAAATAGTAATACATCTTGAGTATCAGAGACCCACAAACAGAGTGCAGGGAAACCGGTTAAATGAGCTTTCTTTCATGTCAAAGTCAATCACTCTAACTTAAGAAAACTCATTCCAGCCTCAAAGAGTAATTTCCTCTGAGGGAATATTGCTAGCAAAAGTATCTAAAGAAAGATTTGTCAGCCTTGTAGACCGCCAAAGTCTTTGATATACTATCAAGACACTCATAGCATCATACACATTGCTACCGTCTTGACAAATTATATTGACGCGTAAGACCCCACTAAAAGGTACGGGGAGATGTCAGATGCTATGAACTTCTTTTAATGAGAAGCAAAATGATTAAATGCGAGTTGGACTTACCATATAAATGGATGAAGTGCAGCAGGCTCATGAATTTTTTTTTTGTTTCTCTCAGCATCATAGAGAAATTCTCTTCTGCAACACTGCCTCTGTTGGTCAATTCAATGTATCCTGCAGATGAAAGGCTGATGAACTTTTTTTTTTTTTTTTTTTCAACGCAGACAAATTCTCCTCCGCAACACTTCCTCTGCTGGTCATTCAATAGAATCTTCAGATGAAAGGCTGATTAAAGTGTTTATTTTGTCTCAGCAAAGGAGAGAAATTCTCTTCCGCAACACTGCCTCTGTTGGTCATTCAATATATTCTGCAGATGAAAGGCTGATGAACGTTTTTTTTTGTCTCAGCAACGCAGAGAAATTCTCTTCTGCAACACTGCCTCTGCTGGTCATTCAATATATTTTTCAGATGAAAGGCTGATTAAAGTGTTTATTTTGTCTCAGCAACGCAGAGAAATTCTCTTCCGCAAAACTGCCTCTGTTGGTCAATTCAATGTATCCTGCAGATGAAAGGCTGATGAACGTTTTTGGTTTTTTTTTGGAACGCAGACAAATTCTCCTCTGCAACACTTTCTCTGCTGGTCATTCAATATATTCTTCAGATGAAAGGCTGATTAAAATGTTTTTTTTGTCTCAGCAAAGGAGAGAAAATCTCTTCTGCAACACTGCCTCTGTTGGTCATTCAATATATTCTGCAGATGAAAGGCTGATGAACGTTTTTTTTCTTTTATTTAACGCAGACAAATTCTCCTCCGCAACACTTCCTCTGCTGGTCATTCAGTATATTCTGCAGATGAAAGGCTGATGAACGTTTTTTTTTGTCTCAGCAACGCAGAAAAATTATCTTCCGCAACACTGCCTCTGCTGGTCATTCAGTATATTCTGCAGATGGAAAAGTCCACTGTTAGTACATTATAAGAACTTGAATATTTCCAAAATAATGCAACAAAACAAAAAACTTATTTTTACCAAGCATTATTAATTAGGACTATGACGTCTATAATATTGTGAAAATTCACAGCTGAATAAAAATTCAATTCTAAATTTTTTTTCAACCTAGCATACTTCTCTCAATCCGGTCTTATTTGCTACCAATCTCGACACAACTCAAGCACCTATATTAGGACTTAGATAAAAAGATCTCATGGCCAGCCAACTGACATCATACCCATCTCTCTGCAATTCTTTTAGGTTATGGTACACCACTAGCAATTAAGTGAGCGGATAAGTTGAGGGAGGAAGGTTCATGCTGCAGTTATTGGGAATATTGAAAACTATGAATAACAGATTCTAACATCTTCATTTTAGCACATCCCTATCAGCTAACCCTATAGAGAAGGCAAGAATATTATGATCAACCACACCTTCAAAAATATGTATAAGCCTCAAATATTGCCAGAGTTTCTTTCATCTCAACATCTCAGTCTTCATCTGGGTGTCCTGTCTACCCTGCTACCCATTTCAATACCATGAGAAATATATCCCATTGCTTGCTAGGCAATTGATTGGCCCTCATGTCAGATGACATCCTCCTGTAGCTTTATCATGTTAGGGCACCACCTGACCAATCGCTCTGGGGGACTATTACACACGAGGACGAGACATCAGCAATTACTCACTGGGTAATTCTCTGTAATTAACAATGCAAGAAAGTAGGCGGTGTAAGGGGAATGTACTTTGTACCATTGCAACCATCGGGCTCCTTTTCAACGTTGGCTGGAGTTACAAGAACAGACTATTCTAAATAGTAATACTTCTTGAGTATCAGAGTCCCACAAACAGAGTGCAGGAAACCGGTTAAATGAGCTTTCTTTCATGTGAAAGTCAATCACTCTAACTTAAGAAACTCATTCCAGCCTCAAAGAGTAATTTCCTCTGAGGGAATATTGCTAGCAAAAGTATCTAAAGAAAGATTTGTCTGCCCTGTAGACGGCCAAAGTCTTTGATAAACTATCAAGACACTCATAGCATCATACACATTGCTACCGTCTTGACAAATTATATTGACGCGTAAGACCCCACTAAAAGGTATGGGGAGTTGTCAGATGCTATGAACTTCTTTTAATGAGAAGCAAAATGATTAAATGCGAGTTGGACTTACCATATAAATGGATGAAGTGCAGCAGGCTCTTGAATTTTTGTTTTTGTTTCTCTCAGCATCGTAGAGAAATTCTCTTCCGCAACACTGCCTCTGTTGGTCAATTCAATGTATCCTGCAGATGAAAGGCTGATGAACTTTTTTTTTTTTTGAACGCAGACAAATTCTCCTCCGCAACACTTCCTCTGCTGGTCATTCAATATATTCTTCAGATGAAAGGCTGATTAAAGTGTTTATTTTGTCTCAGCAAAGGAGAGAAATTCTCTTCCGCAACACTGCCTCTGTTGGTCATTCAATATATTCTGCAGATGAAACGCTGATGAACGTTTTTTTTGTCTCAGCAACGCAGAGAAATTCTCTTCTGCAGCACTGCCTCTGTTGGTCATTCAATATATTCTGCAGATGAAAGGCTGATAAACGTTTTTTTTTGGAACGCCGACAAATTCTCCTCTGCAACACTTTCTCTGCTGGTCATTCAATATATTCTTCAGATGAAAGGCTGATTAAAGTGTTTTTTTTGTCTCAGCAACGCAGAGAAATTCTCTTCTGCAACACTGCCTCTGTTGGTCAATTCAATGTATCCTGCAGATGAAAGGCTGATGAACGTTTTTTTTTTTTTTTTTTTGGAACGCAGACAAATTCTCCTCTGCAACACTTTCTCTGCTGGTCATTCAATATATTCTTCAGATGAAAGGCTGATTAAAGTGTGTTTTTTGTCTCAGCAACGCAGAGAAATTCTCTTCCGCAAAACTGCCTCTGTTGGTCAATTCAATGTATCCTGCAGATGAAAGGCTGATGAACTTTTTTTTTTTTTTTTTTGAACGCAGACAAATTCTTCTCCGCAACACTTCCTCTGCTGGTCATTCAATATATTCTTCAGATGAAAGGCTGATTAAAGTGTTTATTTTGTCTCAGCAAAGGAGAGAAATTCTCTTCCGCAACACTGCCTCTGTTGGTCATTCAATATATTCTGCAGATGAAAGGCTGATGAACGTTTTTTTTTGTCTCAGCAACGCAGAGAAATTCTCTTCTGCAACACTGCCTCTGCTGGTCATTCAATATATTTTTCAGATGAAAGGCTGATTAAAGTGTTTTTTTTGTCTCAGCAACGCAGAGAAATTCTCTTCCGCAAAACTGCCTCTGTTGGTCAATTCAATGTATCCTGCAGATGAAAGGCTGATGAACGTTTTTGGGTTTTTTTTGGAACGCAGACAAATTCTCCTCTGCAACACTTTCTCTGCTGGTCATTCAATATATTCTTCAGATGAAAGGCTGATTAAAATGTTTTTTTTGTCTCAGCAAAGGAGAGAAAATCTCTTCTGCAACACTGCCTCTGTTGGTCATTCAATATATTCTGCAGATGAAACGCTGATGAACGTTTTTTTTGTCTCAGCAACGCAGAGAAATTCTCTTCTGCAGCACTGCCTCTTTTGGTCATTCAATATATTCTGCAGTTGAAAGGCTGAACGTTTTTTTTTTGTTTTTTTTTGGAACGCAGACAAATTCTCCTCTGCAACACTTTCTCTGCTGGTCATTCAATATATTCTTCAGATGAAAGGCTGATTAAAATGTTTTTTTTGTCTCAGCAAAGGAGAGAAAATCTCTTCTGCAACACTGCCTCTGTTGGTCATTCAATATATTCTGCAGATGAAAGGCTGATGAACGTTTTTTTTCTTTTTTTTTAACGCAGACAAATTCTCCTCCGCAACACTTCCTCTGCTGGTCATTCAGTATATTCTGCAGATGAAAGGCTGATGAACGTTTTTTTTTGTCTCAGCAACGCAGAAAAATTATCTTCCGCAACACTGCCTCTGCTGGTCATTCAGTATATTCTGCAGATGGAAAAGTCCACTGTTAGTACATTATAAGAACTTGAATATTTCCAAAATAATGCAACAAAAAACTTATTTTTACCAAGCATTATTAATTAGGACTATGACGTCTATAATATTGTGAAAATTCACAGCTGAATAAAAATTCAATTCTAAATTTTTTTTCAACCTAGCATACTTCTCTCAATCCAGTCTTATTTGCTACCAATCTCGACACAACTCAAGCACCTATATTAGGACTTAGATAAAAAGATCTCATGGCCAGCCAACTGACATCATACCCATCTCTCTGCAATTCTTTTAGGTTATGGTACACCACTAGCAATTAAGTGAGCTGATAAGTTGAGGGAGGAAGGTTCATGCTACAGTTATTGGGAATATTGAAAACTATGAATAACAGATTCTAACATCTTCATTTTAGCACATCCCTATCAGCTAACCCTATAGAGAAGGCAAGAATATTATGATCAACCACACCTTCAAAAAATGTATAAGCCTCAAATAATGCCAGAGTTTCTTTCATCTCAACATCTGTCTTCATCTGGGTGCCCTGTCTACCCTGCTACCCATTTCAATACCATGAGAAATATATCCCATTGCTTGCTCGGCAATTGATTGGCCCTCATGTCAGATGACATCCTCCTGTAGCTTTATCATGTTAGGGCACCACCTGACCAATCGCTCTGGGGGACTATTACACAAGAGGACGAAACATCAGCAATTACTCACTGGGTAATTCTCTGTAATTAACAATGCAAGAAAGTAGGCGGTGTAAGGGGAATGTACTTTGTATCATTGCAACCATCGGGCTCCTTTTCAACGTTGGCTGGAGTTACAAGAACAGACTATTCTAAATAGTAATACATCTTGAGTATCAGAGTCCCACAAACAGAGTGCAGGGAAACCGGTTAAATGAGCTTTCTTTCATGTGAAAGTCAATCACTCTAACTTAAGAAAACTCATTCCAGCCTCAAAGAGTAATTTCCTCTGAGGGAATATTGCTAGCAAAAGTATCTAAAGAAAGATTTGTCAGCCTTGTAGACGGCCAAAGTCTTTGATAAACTATCAAGACACTCATAGCATCATACACATTGCTACCGTCTTGACAAATTATATTGACGCGTAAGACCCCACTAAAAGGTACGGGGAGATGTCAGATGCTATGAACTTCTTTTAATGAGAAGCAAAATGATTAAATGCGAGTTGGACTTACCATATAAATGGATGAAGTGCAGCAGGCTCATGAATTTTTTTTTTTGTTTCTCTCAGCATCGTAGAGAAATTCTCTTCCGCAACACTGCCTCTGTTGGTCAATTCAATGTATCCTGCAGATGAAAGGCTGATGAACTTTTTTTTTTTTTTTTGAAGGCAGACAAATTCTCCTCCGCAACACTTCCTCTGCTGGTCATTCAATAGAATCTTCAGATGAAAGGCTGATTAAAGTGTTTATTTTGTCTCAGCAAAGGAGAGAAATTCTCTTCCGCAACACTGCCTCTGTTGGTCATTCAATATATTCTGCAGATGAAAGGCTGATGAACGTTTTTTTTTGTCTCAGCAACGCAGAGAAATTCTCTTCTGCAACACTGCCTCTGCTGGTCATTCAATATATTTTTCAGATGAAAGGCTGATTAAAGTGTTATTTTTGTCTCAGCAACGCAGAGAAATTCTCTTCCGCAAAACTGCCTCTGTTGGTCAATTCAATGTATCCTGCAGATGAAAGGCTGATGAACGTTTTTGGTTTTTTTTTGGAACGCAGACAAATTCTCCTCTGCAACACTTTCTCTGCTGGTCATTCAATATATTCTTCAGATGAAAGGCTGATTAAAATGTTTTTTTTGTCTCAGCAAAGGAGAGAAAATCTCTTCTGCAACACTGCCTCTGTTGGTCATTCAATATATTCTGCAGATGAAAGGCTGATGAACGTTTTTTTTCTTTTATTTAACGCAGACAAATTCTCCTCCGCAACACTTCCTCTGCTGGTCATTCAGTATATTCTGCAGATGAAAGGCTGATGAACGTTTTTTTTTGTCTCAGCAACGCAGAAAAATTATCTTCCGCAACACTGCCTCTGCTGGTCATTCAGTATATTCTGCAGATGGAAAAGTCCACTGTTAGTACATTATAAGAACTTGAATATTTCCAAAATAATGCAACAAAACAAAAAACTTATTTTTACCAAGCATTATTAATTAGGACTATGACGTCTATAATATTGTGAAAATTCACAGCTGAATAAAAATTCAATTCTAAATTTTTTTTCAACCTAGCATACTTCTCTCAATCCGGTCTTATTTGCTACCAATCTCGACACAACTCAAGCACCTATATTAGGACTTAGATAAAAAGATCTCATGGCCAGCCAACTGACATCATACCCATCTCTCTGCAATTCTTTTAGGTTATGGTACACCACTAGCAATTAAGTGAGCTGATAAGTTGAGGGAGGAAGGTTCATGCTGCAGTTATTGGGAATATTGAAAACTATGAATAACAGATTCTAACATCTTCATTTTAGCACATCCCTATCAGCTAACCCTATAGAGAAGGCAAGAATATTATGATCAACCACACCTTCAAAAATATGTATAAGCCTCAAATATTGCCAGAGTTTCTTTCATCTCAACATCTCAGTCTTCATCTGGGTGTCCTGTCTACCCTGCTACCCATTTCAATACCATGAGAAATATATCCCATTGCTTGCTAGGCAATTGATTGGCCCTCATGTCAGATGACATCCTCCTGTAGCTTTATCATGTTAGGGCACCACCTGACCAATCGCTCTGGGGGACTATTACACACGAGGACGAGACATCAGCAATTACTCACTGGGTAATTCTCTGTAATTAACAATGCAAGAAAGTAGGCGGTGTAAGGGGAATGTACTTTGTACCATTGCAACCATCGGGCTCCTTTTCAACGTTGGCTGGAGTTACAAGAACAGACTATTCTAAATAGTAATACTTCTTGAGTATCAGAGTCCCACAAACAGAGTGCAGGAAACCGGTTAAATGAGCTTTCTTTCATGTGAAAGTCAATCACTCTAACTTAAGAAACTCATTCCAGCCTCAAAGAGTAATTTCCTCTGAGGGAATATTGCTAGCAAAAGTATCTAAAGAAAGATTTGTCTGCCTTGTAGACGGCCAAAGTCTTTGATAAACTATCAAGACACTCATAGCATCATACACATTGCTACCGTCTTGACAAATTATATTGACGCGTAAGACCCCACTAAAAGGTATGGGGAGTTGTCAGATGCTATGAACTTCTTTTAATGAGAAGCAAAATGATTAAATGCGAGTTGGACTTACCATATAAATGGATGAAGTGCAGCAGGCTCTTGAATTTTTGTTTTTGTTTCTCTCAGCATCGTAGAGAAATTCTCTTCTGCAACACTGCCTCTGTTGGTCAATTCAATGTATCCTGCAGATGAAAGGCTGATGAACTTTTTTTTTTTTTGAACGCAGACAAATTCACCTCCGCAACACTTCCTCTGCTGGTCATTCAATATATTCTTCAGATGAAAGGCTGATTAAAGTGTTTATTTTGTCTCAGCAAAGGAGAGAAATTCTCTTCCGCAACACTGCCTCTGTTGGTCATTCAATATATTCTGCAGATGAAACGCTGATGAACGTTTTTTTTGTCTCAGCAACGCAGAGAAATTCTCTTCTGCAGCACTGCCTCTGTTGGTCATTCAATATATTCTGCAGATGAAAGGCTGATGAACGTTTTTTTTTGGAACGCCGACAAATTCTCCTCTGCAACACTTTCTCTGCTGGTCATTCAATATATTCTTCAGATGAAAGGCTGATTAAAGTATTTTTTTTGTCTCAGCAACGCAGAGAAATTCTCTTCTGCAACACTGCCTCTGTTGGTCAATTCAATGTATCCTGCAGATGAAAGGCTGATGAACGTTTTTTTTTTTTTTTTTTTGAACGCAGACAAATTCTCCTCTGCAACACTTTCTCTGCTGGTCATTCAATATATTCTTCAGATGAAAGGCTGATTAAAGTGTGTTTTTTGTCTCAGCAACGCAGAGAAATTCTCTTCCGCAAAACTGCCTCTGTTGGTCAATTCAATGTATCCTGCAGATGAAAGGCTGATGAACGTTTTTTGTTTTTTTTTGGAACGCAGACAAATTCTCTTCCGCAACACTTCCTCTGCTGGTCATTCAATATATTCTTCAGATGAAAGGCTGATTAAAGTGTTTATTTTGTCTCAGCAAAGGAGAGAAATTCTCTTCCGCAACACTGCCTCTGTTGGTCATTCAATATATTCTGCAGATGAAACGCTGATGAACGTTTTTTTTGTCTCAGCAACGCAGAGAAATTCTCTTCTGCAGCACTGCCTCTGTTGGTCATTCAATATATTCTGCAGATGAAAGGCTGATAAACGTTTTTTTTTGGAACGCCGACAAATTCTCCTCTGCAACACTTTCTCTGCTGGTCATTCAATATATTCTTCAGATGAAAGGCTGATTAAAGTGTTTTTTTTGTCTCAGCAACGCAGAGAAATTCTCTTCTGCAACACTGCCTCTGTTGGTCAATTCAATGTATCCTGCAGATGAAAGGCTGATGAACGTTTTTTTTTTTTTTTTTGGAACGCAGACAAATTCTCCTCTGCAACACTTTCTCTGCTGGTCATTCAATATATTCTTCAGATGAAAGGCTGATTAAAGTGTGTTTTTTGTCTCAGCAACGCAGAGAAATTCTCTTCCGCAAAACTGCCTCTGTTGGTCAATTCAATGTATCCTGCAGATGAAAGGCTGATGAACTTTTTTTTTTTTTTTTTTGAACGCAGACAAATTCTTCTCCGCAACACTTCCTCTGCTGGTCATTCAATATATTCTTCAGATGAAAGGCTGATTAAAGTGTTTATTTTGTCTCAGCAAAGGAGAGAAATTATCTTCCGCAACACTGCCTCTGTTGGTCATTCAATATATTCTGCAGATGAAAGGCTGATGAACGGTTTTTTTTCTCTCAGCAACGCTGAGAAATTCTCTTCTGCAACACTGCCTCTGCTGGTCATTCAATATATTTTTCAGATGAAAGGCTGATTAAAGTGTTTTTTTTGTCTCAGCAACGCAGAGAAATTCTCTTCCGCAAAACTGCCTCTGTTGGTCAATTCAATGTATCCTGCAGATGAAAGGCTGATGAACGTTTTTGGTTTTTTTTTGGAACGCAGACAAATTCTCCTCTGCAACACTTTCTCTGCTGGTCATTCAATATATTCTTCAGATGAAAGGCTGATTAAAATGTTTTTTTTGTCTCAGCAAAGGAGAGAAAATCTCTTCTGCAACACTGCCTCTGTTGGTCATTCAATATATTCTGCAGATGAAAGGCTGATGAACGTTTTTTTTTTGTTTTTTTTTAACGCAGACAAATTCTCCTCCGCAACACTTCCTCTGCTGGTCATTCAATATATTCTGCAGATGAAAGGCTGATGAACGTTTTTTTTTGTCTCAGCAACGCAGAAAAATTCTCTTCCGCAACACTGCCTCTGCTGGTCATTCAGTATATTCTGCAGATGGAAAAGTCCACTGTTAGTACATTATAAGAACTTGAATATTTCCAAAATAATGCAACAAAACAAAAAACTTATTTTTACCAAGCATTATTAATTAGGACTATGACGTCTATAATATTGTGAAAATTCACAGCTGAATAAAAATTCAATTCTAAATTTTTTTTCACCCTAGCATACTTCTCTCAATCCGGTCTTATTTGCTACCAATCTCGACACAACTCAAGCACCTATATTAGGACTTAGATAAAAAGATCTCATGGCCAGCCAACTGACATCATACCCATCTCTCTGCAATTCTTTTAGGTTATGGTACACCACTAGCAATTAAGTGAGCTGATAAGTTGAGGGAGGAAGGTTCATGCTACAGTTATTGGGAATATTGAAAACTATGAATAACAGATTCTAACATCTTCATTTTAGCACATCCCTATCAGCTAACCCTATAGAGAAGGCAAGAATATTATGATCAACCACACCTTCAAAAAATGTATAAGCCTCAAATAAGGCCAGAGTTTCTTTCATCTCAACATCTCAGTCTTCATCTGGGTGTCCTGTCTACCCTGCTACCCATTTCAATACCATGAGAAATATATCCCATTGCTTGCTAGGCAATTGATTGTCCCTCATGTCAGATGACATCCTCCTGTAGCTTTATCATGTTAGGGCACCACCTGACCAATCGCTCTGGGGGACTATTACACAAGAGGACGAGACATCAGCAATTACTCACTGGGTAATTCTCTGTAATTAACAATGAAAGAAAGTAGGCGGTGTAAGGGGAATGTACTTTGTACCATTGCAACCATCGGGCTCCTTTTCAACGTTGGCTGGAGTTACAAGAACAGACTATTCTAAATAGTAATACATCTTGAGTATCAGAGACCCACAAACAGAGTGCAGGGAAACCGGTTAAATGAGCTTTCTTTCATGTCAAAGTCAATCACTCTAACTTAAGAAAACTCATTCCAGCCTCAAAGAGTAATTTCCTCTGAGGGAATATTGCTAGCAAAAGTATCTAAAGAAAGATTTGTCAGCCTTGTAGACCGCCAAAGTCTTTGATATACTATCAAGACACTCATAGCATCATACACATTGCTACCGTCTTGACAAATTATATTGACGCGTAAGACCCCACTAAAAGGTACGGGGAGATGTCAGATGCTATGAACTTCTTTTAATGAGAAGCAAAATGATTAAATGCGAGTTGGACTTACCATATAAATGGATGAAGTGCAGCAGGCTCATGAATTTTTTTTTTGTTTCTCTCAGCATCATAGAGAAATTCTCTTCTGCAACACTGCCTCTGTTGGTCAATTCAATGTATCCTGCAGATGAAAGGCTGATGAACTTTTTTTTTTTTTTTTTTCAACGCAGACAAATTCTCCTCCGCAACACTTCCTCTGCTGGTCATTCAATAGAATCTTCAGATGAAAGGCTGATTAAAGTGTTTATTTTGTCTCAGCAAAGGAGAGAAATTCTCTTCCGCAACACTGCCTCTGTTGGTCATTCAATATATTCTGCAGATGAAAGGCTGATGAACGTTTTTTTTTGTCTCAGCAACGCAGAGAAATTCTCTTCTGCAACACTGCCTCTGCTGGTCATTCAATATATTTTTCAGATGAAAGGCTGATTAAAGTGTTTATTTTGTCTCAGCAACGCAGAGAAATTCTCTTCCGCAAAACTGCCTCTGTTGGTCAATTCAATGTATCCTGCAGATGAAAGGCTGATGAACGTTTTTGGTTTTTTTTTGGAACGCAGACAAATTCTCCTCTGCAACACTTTCTCTGCTGGTCATTCAATATATTCTTCAGATGAAAGGCTGATTAAAATGTTTTTTTTGTCTCAGCAAAGGAGAGAAAATCTCTTCTGCAACACTGCCTCTGTTGGTCATTCAATATATTCTGCAGATGAAAGGCTGATGAACGTTTTTTTTCTTTTATTTAACGCAGACAAATTCTCCTCCGCAACACTTCCTCTGCTGGTCATTCAGTATATTCTGCAGATGAAAGGCTGATGAACGTTTTTTTTTGTCTCAGCAACGCAGAAAAATTATCTTCCGCAACACTGCCTCTGCTGGTCATTCAGTATATTCTGCAGATGGAAAAGTCCACTGTTAGTACATTATAAGAACTTGAATATTTCCAAAATAATGCAACAAAACAAAAAACTTATTTTTACCAAGCATTATTAATTAGGACTATGACGTCTATAATATTGTGAAAATTCACAGCTGAATAAAAATTCAATTCTAAATTTTTTTTCAACCTAGCATACTTCTCTCAATCCGGTCTTATTTGCTACCAATCTCGACACAACTCAAGCACCTATATTAGGACTTAGATAAAAAGATCTCATGGCCAGCCAACTGACATCATACCCATCTCTCTGCAATTCTTTTAGGTTATGGTACACCACTAGCAATTAAGTGAGCTGATAAGTTGAGGGAGGAAGGTTCATGCTGCAGTTATTGGGAATATTGAAAACTATGAATAACAGATTCTAACATCTTCATTTTAGCACATCCCTATCAGCTAACCCTATAGAGAAGGCAAGAATATTATGATCAACCACACCTTCAAAAATATGTATAAGCCTCAAATATTGCCAGAGTTTCTTTCATCTCAACATCTCAGTCTTCATCTGGGTGTCCTGTCTACCCTGCTACCCATTTCAATACCATGAGAAATATATCCCATTGCTTGCTAGGCAATTGATTGGCCCTCATGTCAGATGACATCCTCCTGTAGCTTTATCATGTTAGGGCACCACCTGACCAATCGCTCTGGGGGACTATTACACACGAGGACGAGACATCAGCAATTACTCACTGGGTAATTCTCTGTAATTAACAATGCAAGAAAGTAGGCGGTGTAAGGGGAATGTACTTTGTACCATTGCAACCATCGGGCTCCTTTTCAACGTTGGCTGGAGTTACAAGAACAGACTATTCTAAATAGTAATACTTCTTGAGTATCAGAGTCCCACAAACAGAGTGCAGGAAACCGGTTAAATGAGCTTTCTTTCATGTGAAAGTCAATCACTCTAACTTAAGAAACTCATTCCAGCCTCAAAGAGTAATTTCCTCTGAGGGAATATTGCTAGCAAAAGTATCTAAAGAAAGATTTGTCTGCCCTGTAGACGGCCAAAGTCTTTGATAAACTATCAAGACACTCATAGCATCATACACATTGCTACCGTCTTGACAAATTATATTGACGCGTAAGACCCCACTAAAAGGTATGGGGAGTTGTCAGATGCTATGAACTTCTTTTAATGAGAAGCAAAATGATTAAATGCGAGTTGGACTTACCATATAAATGGATGAAGTGCAGCAGGCTCTTGAATTTTTGTTTTTGTTTCTCTCAGCATCGTAGAGAAATTCTCTTCCGCAACACTGCCTCTGTTGGTCAATTCAATGTATCCTGCAGATGAAAGGCTGATGAACTTTTTTTTTTTTTTGAACGCAGACAAATTCTCCTCCGCAACACTTCCTCTGCTGGTCATTCAATATATTCTTCAGATGAAAGGCTGATTAAAGTGTTTATTTTGTCTCAGCAAAGGAGAGAAATTCTCTTCCGCAACACTGCCTCTGTTGGTCATTCAATATATTCTGCAGATGAAACGCTGATGAACGTTTTTTTTGTCTCAGCAACGCAGAGAAATTCTCTTCTGCAGCACTGCCTCTGTTGGTCATTCAATATATTCTGCAGATGAAAGGCTGATAAACGTTTTTTTTTGGAACGCCGACAAATTCTCCTCTGCAACACTTTCTCTGCTGGTCATTCAATATATTCTTCAGATGAAAGGCTGATTAAAGTGTTTTTTTTGTCTCAGCAACGCAGAGAAATTCTCTTCTGCAACACTGCCTCTGTTGGTCAATTCAATGTATCCTGCAGATGAAAGGCTGATGAACGTTTTTTTTTTTTTTTTTTTGGAACGCAGACAAATTCTCCTCTGCAACACTTTCTCTGCTGGTCATTCAATATATTCTTCAGATGAAAGGCTGATTAAAGTGTGTTTTTTGTCTCAGCAACGCAGAGAAATTCTCTTCCGCAAAACTGCCTCTGTTGGTCAATTCAATGTATCCTGCAGATGAAAGGCTGATGAACTTTTTTTTTTTTTTTTTTGAACGCAGACAAATTCTTCTCCGCAACACTTCCTCTGCTGGTCATTCAATATATTCTTCAGATGAAAGGCTGATTAAAGTGTTTATTTTGTCTCAGCAAAGGAGAGAAATTCTCTTCCGCAACACTGCCTCTGTTGGTCATTCAATATATTCTGCAGATGAAAGGCTGATGAACGTTTTTTTTTGTCTCAGCAACGCAGAGAAATTCTCTTCTGCAACACTGCCTCTGCTGGTCATTCAATATATTTTTCAGATGAAAGGCTGATTAAAGTGTTTTTTTTGTCTCAGCAACGCAGAGAAATTCTCTTCCGCAAAACTGCCTCTGTTGGTCAATTCAATGTATCCTGCAGATGAAAGGCTGATGAACGTTTTTGGGTTTTTTTTGGAACGCAGACAAATTCTCCTCTGCAACACTTTCTCTGCTGGTCATTCAATATATTCTTCAGATGAAAGGCTGATTAAAATGTTTTTTTTGTCTCAGCAAAGGAGAGAAAATCTCTTCTGCAACACTGCCTCTGTTGGTCATTCAATATATTCTGCAGATGAAACGCTGATGAACGTTTTTTTTGTCTCAGCAACGCAGAGAAATTCTCTTCTGCAGCACTGCCTCTTTTGGTCATTCAATATATTCTGCAGTTGAAAGGCTGAACGTTTTTTTTTTGTTTTTTTTTGGAACGCAGACAAATTCTCCTCTGCAACACTTTCTCTGCTGGTCATTCAATATATTCTTCAGATGAAAGGCTGATTAAAATGTTTTTTTTGTCTCAGCAAAGGAGAGAAAATCTCTTCTGCAACACTGCCTCTGTTGGTCATTCAATATATTCTGCAGATGAAAGGCTGATGAACGTTTTTTTTCTTTTTTTTTAACGCAGACAAATTCTCCTCCGCAACACTTCCTCTGCTGGTCATTCAGTATATTCTGCAGATGAAAGGCTGATGAACGTTTTTTTTTGTCTCAGCAACGCAGAAAAATTATCTTCCGCAACACTGCCTCTGCTGGTCATTCAGTATATTCTGCAGATGGAAAAGTCCACTGTTAGTACATTATAAGAACTTGAATATTTCCAAAATAATGCAACAAAAAACTTATTTTTACCAAGCATTATTAATTAGGACTATGACGTCTATAATATTGTGAAAATTCACAGCTGAATAAAAATTCAATTCTAAATTTTTTTTCAACCTAGCATACTTCTCTCAATCCAGTCTTATTTGCTACCAATCTCGACACAACTCAAGCACCTATATTAGGACTTAGATAAAAAGATCTCATGGCCAGCCAACTGACATCATACCCATCTCTCTGCAATTCTTTTAGGTTATGGTACACCACTAGCAATTAAGTGAGCTGATAAGTTGAGGGAGGAAGGTTCATGCTACAGTTATTGGGAATATTGAAAACTATGAATAACAGATTCTAACATCTTCATTTTAGCACATCCCTATCAGCTAACCCTATAGAGAAGGCAAGAATATTATGATCAACCACACCTTCAAAAAAATGTATAAGCCTCAAATAATGCCAGAGTTTCTTTCATCTCAACATCTGTCTTCATCTGGGTGCCCTGTCTACCCTGCTACCCATTTCAATACCATGAGAAATATATCCCATTGCTTGCTAGGCAATTGATTGGCCCTCATGTCAGATGACATCCTCCTGTAGCTTTATCATGTTAGGGCACCACCTGACCAATCGCTCTGGGGGACTATTACACAAGAGGATGAAACATCAGCAATTACTCACTGGGTAATTCTCTGTAATTAACAATGCAAGAAAGTAGGCGGTGTAAGGGGAATGTACTTTGTATCATTGTAACCATCGGGCTCCTTTTCAACGTTGGCTGGAGTTACAAGAACAGACTATTCTAAATAGTAATACATCTTGAGTATCAGAGTCCCACAAACAGAGTGCAGGGAAACAGGTTAAATGAGCTTTCTTTCATGTGAAAGTCAATCACTCTAACTTAAGAAAACTCATTCCAGCCTCAAAGAGTAATTTCCTCTGAGGGAATATTGCTAGCAAAAGCATCTAAAGAAAGATTTGTCAGCCTTGTAGACGGCCAAAGTCTTTGATAAACTATCAAGACACTCATAGCATCATACACATTGCTACCGTCTTGACAAATTATATTGACGCGTAAGACCCCACTAAAAGGTACGGGGAGATGTCAGATGCTATGAACTTCTTTTAATGAGAAGCAAAATGATTAAATGCGAGTTGGACTTACCATATAAATGGATGAAGTGCAGCAGGCTCATGAATTTTTTTTTTTGTTTCTCTCAGCATCGTAGAGAAATTCTCTTCCGCAACACTGCCTCTGTTGGTCAATTCAATGTATCCTGCAGATGAAAGGCTGATGAACTTTTTTTTTTTTTTTTTTGAACGCAGACAAATTCTCCTCCGCAACACTTCCTCTGCTGGTCATTCAATAGAATCTTCAGATGAAAGGCTGATTAAAGTGTTTATTTTGTCTCAGCAAAGGAGAGAAATTCTCTTCCGCAACACTGCCTCTGTTGGTCATTCAATATATTCTGCAGATGAAAGGCTGACGAACGTTTTTTTTTGTCTCAGCAACGCAGAGAAATTCTCTTCTGCAACACTGCCTCTGCTGGTCATTCAATATATTTTTCAGATGAAAGGCTGATGAACGTTTTTTTGTTTTTTTTTTGGAACGCAGACAAATTCTCCTCTGCAACACTTTCTCTGCTGGTCATTCAATATATTCTTCAGATGAAAGGCTGATTAAAGTGTGTTTTTTGTCTCAGCAACGCAGAGAAATTCTCTTCCGCAAAACTGCCTCTGTTGGTCAATTCAATGTATCCTGCAGATGAAAGGCTGATGAACGTTTTTGGTTTTTTTTTTGGAACGCAGACAAATTCTCCTCTGCAACACTTTCTCTGCTGGTCATTCAATATATTCTTCAGATGAAAGGCTGATTAAAATGTTTTTTTTGTCTCAGCAAAGGAGAGAAAATCTCTTCTGCAACACTGCCTCTGTTGGTCATTCAATATATTCTGCAGATGAAAGGCTGATGAACGTTTTTTTTCTTTTTTTTAACGCAGACAAATTCTCCTCCGCAACACTTCCTCTGCTGGTCATTCAGTATATTCTGCAGATGAAAGGCTGATGAACGTTTTTTTTGTCTCAGCAACGCAGAAAAATTATCTTCCGCAACACTGCCTCTGCTGGTCATTCAGTATATTCTGCAGATGGAAAAGTCCACTGTTAGTACATTATAAGAACTTGAATATTTCCAAAATAATGCAACAAAACAAAAAACTTATTTTTACCAAGCATTATTAATTAGGACTATGACGTCTATAATATTGTGAAAATTCACAGCTGAATAAAAATTAAATTCTAAATTTTTTTTCAACCTAGCATACTTCTCTCAATCCGGTCTTATTTGCTACCAATCTCGACACAACTCAAGCACCTATATTAGGACTTAGATAAAAAGATCTAATGGCCAGCCAACTGACATCATACCCATCTCTCTGCAATTCTTTTAGGTTATGGTACACCACTAGCAATTAAGTGAGCTGATAAGTTGAGGGAGGAAGGTTCATGCTACAGTTATTGGGAATATTGAAAACTATGAATAACAGATTCTAACATCTTCATTTTAGCACATCCCTATCAGCTAACCCTATAGAGAAGGCAAGAATATTATGATCAACCACACCTTCAAAAAAATGTATAAGCCTCAAATAATGCCAGAGTTTCTTTCATCTCAACATCTGTCTTCATCTGGGTGCCCTCTCTACCCTGCTACCCATTTCAATACCATGAGAAATATATCCCATTGCTTGCTCGGCAATTGATTGGCCCTCATGTCAGATGACATCCTCCTGTAGCTTTATCATGTTAGGGCACCACCTGACCAATCGCTCTGGGGGACTATTACACAAGAGGACGAAACATCAGCAATTACTCACTGGGTAATTCTCTGTAATTAACAATGCAAGAAAGTAGGCGGTGTAAGGGGAATGTACTTTGTATCATTGCAACCATCGGGCTCCTTTTCAACGTTGGCTGGAGTTACAAGAACAGACTATTGTAAATAGTAATACATCTTGAGTATCAGAGTCCCACAAACAGAGTGCAGGGAAACCGGTTAAATGAGCTTTCTTTCATGTGAAAGTCAATCACTCTAACTTAAGAAAACTCATTCCAGCCTCAAAGAGTAATTTCCTCTGAGGGAATATTGCTAGCAAAAGTATCTAAAGAAAGATTTGTCAGCCTTGTAGACGGCCAAAGTCTTTGATAAACTATCAAGACACTCATAGCATCATACACATTGCTACCGTCTTGACAAATTATATTGACGCGTAAGACCCCACTAAAAGGTACGGGGAGATGTCAGATGCTATGAACTTCTTTTAATGAGAAGCAAAATGATTAAATGCGAGTTGGACTTACCATATAAATGGATGAAGTGCAGCAGGCTCATGAATTTTTTTTTTTGTTTCTCTCAGCATCGTAGAGAAATTCTCTTCCGCAACACTGCCTCTGTTGGTCAATTCAATGTATCCTGCAGATGAAAGGCTGATGAACTTTTTTTTTTTTTTTGAACGCAGACAAATTCTCCTCTGCAACACTTCCCCTGCTGGGCATTCAATAGATTCTTCAGATGAAAGGCTGATTAAAGTGTTTATTTTGTCTCAGCAAAGGAGAGAAATTCTCTTCCGCAACACTGCCTCTGTTGGTCATTCAATATATTCTGCAGATGAAAGGCTGATGAACGTTTTTTTTTGTCTCAGCAATGCAGAGAAATTCTCTTCTGCAACACTCCCTCTGTTGGTCATTCAATATATTCTGCAGATGAAAGGCTGATGAACGTTTTTTTTTTTTTTTTTGGAACGCAGACAAATTCTCCTCTGCAACACTTTCTCTGCTGGTCATTCAATATATTCTTCAGATGAAAGGCTGATTAAAACGTTTTTTTTGTCTCAGCAAAGGAGAGAAAATCTCTTCTGCAACACTGCCTCTGTTGGTCATTCAATATATTCTGCAGATGAAAGGCTGATGAACGTTTTTTTTTTGTTTTTTTTTAACGCAGACAAATTCTCCTCCGCAACACTTCCTCTGCTGGTCATTCAATATATTCTGCAGATGAAAGGCTGATGAACGTTTTTTTTTGTCTCAGCAACGCAGAAAAATTATCTTCCGCAACACTGCCTCTGCTGGTCATTCAGTATATTCTGCAGATGGAAAAGTCCACTGTTAGTACATTATAAGAACTTGAATATTTCCAAAATAAAGCAACAAAACAAAAAACGTATTTTTACCAAGCATTATTAATTAGGACTATGGAGTCTATAATATTGTGAAAATTCACAGCTGAATAAAAATTCAAATCTCAATTTTTTTTCAACCTAGCATACTTCTCTCAATCCGGTCTTATTTGCTACCAATCTCGACACAACTCAAGCACCTATATTAGGACTTAGATAAAAAGATCTAATGGCCAGCCAACTGACATCATACCCATCTCTTTGCAATTCTTTTAGGTTATGGTACACCACTAGCAATTAAGTGAGCTGATAAGTTGAGGGAGGAAGGTTCATGCTACAGTTATTGGGAATATTGAAAACTATGAATAACAGATTCTAACATCTTCATTTTAGCACATCCCTATCAGCTAACCCTATAGAGAAGGCAAGAATATTATGATCAACCACACCTTCAAAAAAATGTATAAGCCTCAAATAATGCCAGAGTTTCTTTCATCTCAACATCTGTCTTCATCTGGGTGCCCTGTCTACCCTGCTACCCATTTCAATACCATGAGAAATATATCCCATTGCTTGCTAGGCAATTGATTGGCCCTCATGTCAGATGACATCCTCCGGTAGCTTTATCATGTTAGGGCACCACCTGACCAATCGCTCTGGGGGACTATTACACAAGAGGACGAAACATCAGCAATTACTCACTGGGTAATTCTCTGTAATTAACAATGCAAGAAAGTAGGCGGTGTAAGGGGAATGTACTTTGTACCATTGCAACCATCGGGCTCCTTTTCAACGTTGGCTGGAGTTACAAGAACAGATTATTCTAAATAGTAATACATCTTGAGTATCAGAGTCCCACAAACAGAGTGCAGGGAAACCGGTTAAATGAGCTTTCTTTCATGTGAAAGTCAATCACTCTAACTTAAGAAAACTCATTCCAGCCTCAAAGAGTAATTTCCTCTGAGGGAATATTGCTAGCAAAAGAATCTAAAGAAAGATTTGTCAGCCTTGTAGACGGCCAAAGTCTTTGATAAACTATCAAGACACTCATAGCATCATACACATTGCTACCGTCTTGACAAATTATATTGACGCGTAAGACCCCACTAAAAGGTACGGGGAGACGTCAGATGCTATGAACTTCTTTTAATGAGAAGCAAAATGATTAAATGCGAGTTGGACTTACCATATAAATGGATGAAGTGCAGCAGGCTCATGAATTTTTTTTTTTGTTTCTCTCAGCATCGTAGAGAAATTCTCTTCCGCAACACTGCCTCTGTTGGTCAATTCAATGTATCCTGCAGATGAAAGGCTGATTAACTTTTTTTTTTTTTTTTTTGAACGCAGACAAATTCTCCTCCGCAACACTTCCTCTGCTGGTCATTCAATATATTCTTCAGATGAAAGGCTGATTAAAGTGTTTATTTTGTCTCAGCAAAGGAGAGAAATTCTCTTCCGCAACACTGCCTCTGTTGGTCATTCAATATATTCTGCAGATGAAAGGCTGATGAACGTTTTTTTTTGTCTCAGCAACGCAGAGAAATTCTCTTCTGCAACACTGCCTCTGCTGGTCATTCAATATATTTTTCAGATGAAAGGCTGATTAAAGTGTTTTTTTTGTCTCAGCAACGCAGAGAAATTCTCTTCTGCAACACTGCCTCTGTTGGTCATTCAATATATTCTGCAGATGAAAGGCTGATGAACGTTTTTTTTTTTTTTTTTTGGAACGCAGACAAATTCTCCTCTGCAACACTTTCTCTGCTGGTCATTCAATATATTCTTCAGATGAAAGGCTGATTAAAGTGTTTATTTTGTCTCAGCAAAGGAGAGAAATTCTCTTCCGCAACACTGCCTCTGTTGGTCATTCAGTATATTCTGCAGATGGAAAAGTCCACTGTTAGTACATTATAAGAACTTGAATATTTCCAAAATAATGCAACAAAACAAAAAACTTATTTTTACCAAGCATTATTATTTAGGACTATGAAGTCTATAATATTGTGAAAATTCACAGCTGAATAAAAATTCAAATCTCAATTTTTTTTCAACCTAGCATACTTCTCTCAATCCGGTCTTATTTGCTACCAATCTCGACACAACTCAAGCACCTATATTAGGACTTAGATAAAAAGATCTAATGGCCAGCCAACTGACATCATACCCATCTCTTTGCAATTCTTTTAGGTTATGGTACACCACTAGCAATTAAGTGAGCTGATAAGTTGAGGGAGGAAGGTTCATGCTACAGTTATTGGGAATATTGAAAACTATGAATAACAGATTCTAACATCTTCATTTTAGCACATCCCTATCAGCTAACCCTATAGAGAAGGCAAGAATATTATGATCAACCACACCTTCAAAAAAATGTATAAGCCTCAAATAATGCCAGAGTTTCTTTCATCTCAACATCTGTCTTCATCTGGGTGCCCTGTCTACCCTGCTACCCATTTCAATACCATGAGAAATATATCCCATTGCTTGCTAGGCAATTGATTGGCCCTCATGTCAGATGACATCCTCCGGTAGCTTTATCATGTTAGGGCACCACCTGACCAATCGCTCTGGGGGACTATTACACAAGAGGACGAAACATCAGCAATTACTCACTGGGTAATTCTCTGTAATTAACAATGCAAGAAAGTAGGCGGTGTAAGGGGAATGTACTTTGTACCATTGCAACCATCGGGCTCCTTTTCAACGTTGGCTGGAGTTACAAGAACAGATTATTCTAAATAGTAATACATCTTGAGTATCAGAGTCCCACAAACAGAGTGCAGGGAAACCGGTTAAATGAGCTTTCTTTCATGTGAAAGTCAATCACTCTAACTTAAGAAAACTCATTCCAGCCTCAAAGAGTAATTTCCTCTGAGGGAATATTGCTAGCAAAAGAATCTAAAGAAAGATTTGTCAGCCTTGTAGACGGCCAAAGTCTTTGATAAACTATCAAGACACTCATAGCATCATACACATTGCTACCGTCTTGACAAATTATATTGACGCGTAAGACCCCACTAAAAGGTACGGGGAGACGTCAGATGCTATGAACTTCTTTTAATGAGAAGCAAAATGATTAAATGCGAGTTGGACTTACCATATAAATGGATGAAGTGCAGCAGGCTCATGAATTTTTTTTTTTGTTTCTCTCAGCATCGTAGAGAAATTCTCTTCCGCAACACTGCCTCTGTTGGTCAATTCAATGTATCCTGCAGATGAAAGGCTGATTAACTTTTTTTTTTTTTTTTTTGAACGCAGACAAATTCTCCTCCGCAACACTTCCTCTGCTGGTCATTCAATATATTCTTCAGATGAAAGGCTGATTAAAGTGTTTATTTTGTCTCAGCAAAGGAGAGAAATTCTCTTCCGCAACACTGCCTCATTTGGTCATTCAATATATTCTGCAGATGAAAGGCTGATGAACGTTTTTTTTTGTCTCAGCAACGCAGAGAAATTCTCTTCTGCAACACTGCCTCTGCTGGTCATTCAATATATTTTTCAGATGAAAGGCTGATTAAAGTGTTTTTTTTGTCTCAGCAACGCAGAGAAATTCTCTTCTGCAACACTGCCTCTGTTGGTCATTCAATATATTCTGCAGATGAAAGGCTGATGAACGTTTTTTTTTTTTTTTTTTGGAACGCAGACAAATTCTCCTCTGCAACACTTTCTCTGCTGGTCATTCAATATATTCTTCAGATGAAAGGCTGATTAAAGTGTTTATTTTGTCTCAGCAAAGGAGAGAAATTCTCTTCCGCAACACTGCCTCTGTTGGTCATTCAGTATATTCTGCAGATGGAAAAGTCCACTGTTAGTACATTATAAGAACTTGAATATTTCCAAAATAATGCAACAAAACAAAAAACTTATTTTTACCAAGCATTATTATTTAGGACTATGAAGTCTATAATATTGTGAAAATTCACAGCTGAATAAAAATTCAAATCTCAATTTTTTTTCAACCTAGCATACTTCTCTCAATCCGGTCTTATTTGCTACCAATCTCGACACAACTCAAGCACCTATATTAGGACTTAGATAAAAAGATCTAATGGCCAGCCAACTGACATCATACTCATCTCTCTGCAATTCTTTTAGGTTATGGTACACCACTAGCAATTAAGTGAGCTGATAAGTTGAGGGAGGAAGGTTCATGCTACAGTTATTGGGAATATTGAAAACTATGAATAACAGATTCTAACATCTTCATTTTAGCACATCCCTATCAGCTAACCCTATAGAGAAGGCAAGAATATTATGATCAACCACACCTTCAAAAAAATGTATAAGCCTCAAATAATGCCAGAGTTTCTTTCATCTCAACATCTGTCTTCATCTGGGTGCCCTGTCTACCCTGCTACCCATTTCAATACCATGAGAAATATATCCCATTGCTTGCTCGGCAATTGATTGGCCCTCATGTCAGATGACATCCTCCTGTAGCTTTATCATGTTAGGGCACCACCTGACCAATCGCTCTGGGGGACTATTACACAAGAGGACGAAACATCAGCAATTACTCACTGGGTAATTCTCTGTAATTAACAATGCAAGAAAGTAGGCGGTGTAAGGGGAATGTACTTTGTATCATTGCAACCATCGGGCTCCTTTTCAACGTTGGCTGGAGTTACAAGAACAGACTATTCTAAATAGTAATACATCTTGAGTATCAGAGTCCCACAAACAGAGTGCAGGGAAACCGGTAAAATGAGCTTTCTTTCATGTGAAAGTCAATCACTCTAACTTAAGAAAACTCATTCCAGCCTCAAAGAGTAATTTCCTCTGAGGGAATATTGCTAGCAAAAGTATCTAAAGAAAGATTTGTCAGCCTTGTAGACGGCCAAAGTCTTTGATAAACTATCAAGACACTCATAGCATCATACACATTGCTACCGTCTTGACAAATTATATTGACGCGTAAGACCCCACTAAAAGGTACGGGGAGATGTCAGATGCTATGAACTTCTTTTAATGAGAAGCAAAATGATTAAATGCGAGTTGGACTTACCATATAAATGGATGAAGTGCAGCAGGCTCATGAATGTTTTTTTTTGTTTCTCTCAGCATCGTAGAGAAATTCTCTTCCGCAACACTGCCTCTGTTGGTCAATTCAATGTATCCTGCAGATGAAAGGCTGATGAACTTTTTTTTTTTTTTTGAACGCAGACAAATTCTCCTCCGCAACACTTCCTCAGCTGGTCATTCAATATATTCTTCAGATGAAAGGCTGATTAAAGTGTTTTTTTTGTCTCAGCAACGCAGAGAAATTCTCTTCTGCAACACTGCCTCTGTTGGTCAATTCAATGTATCCTGCAGATGAAAGGCTGATGAACGTTTTTTTTTTTTTTTGGAACGCAGACAAATTCTCCTCTGCAACACTTTCTCTGCTGGTCATTCAATATATTCTTCAGATGAAAGGCTGATTAAAGTGTTTTTTTTGTCTCAGCAACGCAGAGAAATTCTCTTCTGCAACACTGCCTCTGTTTGTCATTCAATATATTCTGCAGATGAAAGGCTGATGAACGTTTTTTTTTTGTTTTTTTTTAACGCAGACAAATTCTCCTCCGCAACACTTCCTCTGCTGGTCATTCAATATATTCTGCAGATGAAAGGCTGATGAACGTTTTTTTTTGTCTCAGCAACGCAGAAAAATTATCTTCCGCAACACTGCCTCTGCTGGTCATTCAGTATATTCTGCAGATGGAAAAGTCCACTGTTAGTACATTATAAGAACTTGAATATTTCCAAAATAAAGCAACAAAACAAAAAACGTATTTTTACCAAGCATTATTAATTAGGACTATGGAGTCTATAATATTGTGAAAATTCACAGCTGAATAAAAATTCAAATCTCAATTTTTTTTCAACCTAGCATACTTCTCTCAATCCGGTCTTATTTGCTACCAATCTCGACACAACTCAAGCACCTATATTAGGACTTAGATAAAAAGATCTAATGGCCAGCCAACTGACATCATACCCATCTCTTTGCAATTCTTTTAGGTTATGGTACACCACTAGCAATTAAGTGAGCTGATAAGTTGAGGGAGGAAGGTTCATGCTACAGTTATTGGGAATATTGAAAACTATGAATAACAGATTCTAACATCTTCATTTTAGCACATCCCTATCAGCTAACCCTATAGAGAAGGCAAGAATATTATGATCAACCACACCTTCAAAAAATGTATAAGCCTCAAATAATGCCAGAGTTTCTTTCATCTCAACATCTGTCTTCATCTGGGTGCCCTGTCTACCCTGCTACCCATTTCAATACCATGAGAAATATATCCCATTGCTTGCTAGGCAATTGATTGGCCCTCATGTCAGATGACATCCTCCGGTAGCTTTATCATGTTAGGGCACCACCTGACCAATCGCTCTGGGGGACTATTACACAAGAGGACGAAACATCAGCAATTACTCACTGGGTAATTCTCTGTAATTAACAATGCAAGAAAGTAGGCGGTGTAAGGGGAATGTACTTTGTACCATTGCAACCATCGGGCTCCTTTTCAACGTTGGCTGGAGTTACAAGAACAGATTATTCTAAATAGTAATACATCTTGAGTATCAGAGTCCCACAAACAGAGTGCAGGGAAACCGGTTAAATGAGCTTTCTTTCATGTGAAAGTCAATCACTCTAACTTAAGAAAACTCATTCCAGCCTCAAAGAGTAATTTCCTCTGAGGGAATATTGCTAGCAAAAGAATCTAAAGAAAGATTTGTCAGCCTTGTAGACGGCCAAAGTCTTTGATAAACTATCAAGACACTCATAGCATCATACACATTGCTACCGTCTTGACAAATTATATTGACGCGTAAGACCCCACTAAAAGGTACGGGGAGACGTCAGATGCTATGAACTTCTTTTAATGAGAAGCAAAATGATTAAATGCGAGTTGGACTTACCATATAAATGGATGAAGTGCAGCAGGCTCATGAATTTTTTTTTTTGTTTCTCTCAGCATCGTAGAGAAATTCTCTTCCGCAACACTGCCTCTGTTGGTCAATTCAATGTATCCTGCAGATGAAAGGCTGATTAACTTTTTTTTTTTTTTTTTGAACGCAGACAAATTCTCCTCCGCAACACTTCCTCTGCTGGTCATTCAATATATTCTTCAGATGAAAGGCTGATTAAAGTGTTTATTTTGTCTCAGCAAAGGAGAGAAATTCTCTTCCGCAACA
This sequence comes from Triturus cristatus, assembly GCF_964204655.1. Lineage (NCBI taxonomy): Eukaryota > Metazoa > Chordata > Amphibia > Caudata > Salamandridae > Triturus > Triturus cristatus. The sequence continues at coordinate 880,044,692 of NC_140593.1, read as the reverse complement.
CTGCCTCTGTTGGTCATTCAATATATTCTGCAGATGAAAGGCTGATGAACGTTTTTTTTTGTCTCAGCAACGCAGAGAAATTCTCTTCTGCAACACTGCCTCTGCTGGTCATTCAATATATTTTTCAGATGAAAGGCTGATTAAAGTGTTTTTTTTGTCTCAGCAACGCAGAGAAATTCTCTTCTGCAACACTGCCTCTGTTGGTCATTCAATATATTCTGCAGATGAAAGGCTGATGAACGTTTTTTTTTTTTTTTTTTGGAACGCAGACAAATTCTCCTCTGCAACACTTTCTCTGCTGGTCATTCAATATATTCTTCAGATGAAAGGCTGATTAAAGTGTTTATTTTGTCTCAGCAAAGGAGAGAAATTCTCTTCCGCAACACTGCCTCTGTTGGTCATTCAGTATATTCTGCAGATGGAAAAGTCCACTGTTAGTACATTATAAGAACTTGAATATTTCCAAAATAATGCAACAAAACAAAAAACTTATTTTTACCAAGCATTATTATTTAGGACTATGAAGTCTATAATATTGTGAAAATTCACAGCTGAATAAAAATTCAAATCTCAATTTTTTTTCAACCTAGCATACTTCTCTCAATCCGGTCTTATTTGCTACCAATCTCGACACAACTCAAGCACCTATATTAGGACTTAGATAAAAAGATCTAATGGCCAGCCAACTGACATCATACTCATCTCTCTGCAATTCTTTTAGGTTATGGTACACCACTAGCAATTAAGTGAGCTGATAAGTTGAGGGAGGAAGGTTCATGCTACAGTTATTGGGAATATTGAAAACTATGAATAACAGATTCTAACATCTTCATTTTAGCACATCCCTATCAGCTAACCCTATAGAGAAGGCAAGAATATTATGATCAACCACACCTTCAAAAAATGTATAAGCCTCAAATAATGCCAGAGTTTCTTTCATCTCAACATCTGTCTTCATCTGGGTGCCCTGTCTACCCTGCTACCCATTTCAATACCATGAGAAATATATCCCATTGCTTGCTCGGCAATTGATTGGCCCTCATGTCAGATGACATCCTCCTGTAGCTTTATCATGTTAGGGCACCACCTGACCAATCGCTCTGGGGGACTATTACACAAGAGGACGAAACATCAGCAATTACTCACTGGGTAATTCTCTGTAATTAACAATGCAAGAAAGTAGGCGGTGTAAGGGGAATGTACTTTGTATCATTGCAACCATCGGGCTCCTTTTCAACGTTGGCTGGAGTTACAAGAACAGACTATTCTAAATAGTAATACATCTTGAGTATCAGAGTCCCACAAACAGAGTGCAGGGAAACCGGTTAAATGAGCTTTCTTTCATGTGAAAGTCAATCACTCTAACTTAAGAAAACTCATTCCAGCCTCAAAGAGTAATTTCCTCTGAGGGAATATTGCTAGCAAAAGTATCTAAAGAAAGATTTGTCAGCCTTGTAGACGGCCAAAGTCTTTGATAAACTATCAAGACACTCATAGCATCATACACATTGCTACCGTCTTGACAAATTATATTGACGCGTAAGACCCCACTAAAAGGTACGGGGAGATGTCAGATGCTATGAACTTCTTTTAATGAGAAGCAAAATGATTAAATGCGAGTTGGACTTACCATATAAATGGATGAAGTGCAGCAGGCTCATGAATTTTTTTTTTTGTTTCTCTCAGCATCGTAGAGAAATTCTCTTCCGCAACACTGCCTCTGTTGGTCAATTCAATGTATCCTGCAGGTGAAAGGCTGATGAACTTTTTTTTTTTTTTTTTTGAACGCAGACAAATTCTCCTCCGCAACACTTCCTCTGCTGGTCATTCAATAGATTCTTCAGATGAAAGGCTGATTAAAGTGTTTATTTTGTCTCAGCAAAGGAGAGAAATTCTCTTCCGCAACACTGCCTCTGTTGGTCATTCAATATATTCTGCAGATGAAAGGCTGATGAACGTTTTTTTTTGTCTCAGCAACGCAGAGAAATTCTCTTCTGCAACACTGCCTCTGCTGGTCATTCAATATATTTTTCAGATGAAAGGCTGATTAAAGTGTTTTTTTTGTCTCAGCAACGCAGAGAAATTCTCTTCTGCAACACTGCCTCTGTTGGTCATTCAATATATTCTGCAGATGAAAGGCTGATGAACGTTTTTTTTTTTTTTTTTTGGAACGCAGACAAATTCTCCTCTGCAACACTTTCTCTGCTGGTCATTCAATATATTCTTCAGATGAAAGGCTGATTAAAACGTTTTTTTTTGTCTCAGCAAAGGAGAGAAAATCTCTTCTGCAACACTGCCTCTGTTGGTCATTCAATATATTCTGCAGATGAAAGGCTGATGAACGTTTTTTTTTTGTTTTTTTTTAACGCAGACAAATTCTCCTCCGCAACACTTCCTCTGCTGGTCATTCAATATATTCTGCAGATGAAAGGCTGATGAACGTTTTTTTTTGTCTCAGCAACGCAGAAAAATTATCTTCCGCAACACTGCCTCTGTTGGTCATTCAGTATATTCTGCAGATGGAAAAGTCCACTGTTAGTACATTATAAGAACTTGAATATTTCCAAAATAATGCAACAAAACAAAAAAATTATTTTTACCAAGCATTATTATTTAGGACTATGAAGTCTATAATATTGTGAAAATTCACAGCTGAATAAAAATTCAAATCTCAATTTTTTTTCAACCTAGCATACTTCTCTCAATCCGGTCTTATTTGCTACCAATCTCGACACAACTCAAGCACCTATATTAGGACTTAGATAAAAAGATCTAATGGCCAGCCAACTGACATCATACTCATCTCTCTGCAATTCTTTTAGGTTATGGTACACCACTAGCAATTAAGTGAGCTGATAAGTTGAGGGAGGAAGGTTCATGCTACAGTTATTGGGAATATTGAAAACTATGAATAACAGATTCTAACATCTTCATTTTAGCACATCCCTATCAGCTAACCCTATAGAGAAGGCAAGAATATTATGATCAACCACACCTTCAAAAAAATGTATAAGCCTCAAATAATGCCAGAGTTTCTTTCATCTCAACATCTGTCTTCATCTGGGTGCCCTGTCTACCCTGCTACCCATTTCAATACCATGAGAAATATATCCCATTGCTTGCTCGGCAATTGATTGGCCCTCATGTCAGATGACATCCTCCTGTAGCTTTATCATGTTAGGGCACCACCTGACCAATCGCTCTGGGGGACTATTACACAAGAGGACGAAACATCAGCAATTACTCACTGGGTAATTCTCTGTAATTAACAATGCAAGAAAGTAGGCGGTGTAAGGGGAATGTACTTTGTATCATTGCAACAATCGGGCTCCTTTTCAACGTTGGCTGGAGTTACAAGAACAGACTATTCTAAATAGTAATACATCTTGAGTATCAGAGTCCCACAAACAGAGTGCAGGGAAACCGGTTAAATGAGCTTTCTTTCATGTCAAAGTCAATCACTCTAACTTAAGAAAACTCATTCCAGCCTCAAAGAGTAATTTCCTCTGAGGGAATATTGCTAGCAAAAGTATCTAAAGAAAGATTTGTCAGCCTTGTAGACGGCCAAAGTCTTTGATAAACTATCAAGACACTCATAGCATCATACACATTGCTACCGTCTTGACAAATTATATTGACGCGTAAGACCCCACTAAAAGGTACGGGGAGATGTCAGATGCTATGAACTTCTTTTAATGAGAAGCAAAATGATTAAATGCGAGTTGGACTTACCATATAAATGGATGAAGTGCAGCAGGCTCATGAATTTTTTTTTTTGTTTCTCTCAGCATCGTAGAGAAATTCTCTTCCGCAACACTGCCTCTGTTGGTCAATTCAATGTATCCTGCAGATGAAAGGCTGATGAACTTTTTTTTTTTTTTTTGAAGGCAGACAAATTCTCCTCCGCAACACTTCCTCTGCTGGTCATTCAATAGAATCTTCAGATGAAAGGCTGATTAAAGTGTTTATTTTGTCTCAGCAAAGGAGAGAAATTCTCTTCCGCAACACTGCCTCTGTTGGTCATTCAATATATTCTGCAGATGAAAGGCTGATGAACGTTTTTTTTTGTCTCAGCAACGCAGAGAAATTCTCTTCTGCAACACTGCCTCTGCTGGTCATTCAATATATTTTTCAGATGAAAGGCTGATTAAAGTGTTATTTTTGTCTCAGCAACGCAGAGAAATTCTCTTCCGCAAAACTGCCTCTGTTGGTCAATTCAATGTATCCTGCAGATGAAAGGCTGATGAACGTTTTTGGTTTTTTTTTGGAACGCAGACAAATTCTCCTCTGCAACACTTTCTCTGCTGGTCATTCAATATATTCTTCAGATGAAAGGCTGATTAAAATGTTTTTTTTGTCTCAGCAAAGGAGAGAAAATCTCTTCTGCAACACTGCCTCTGTTGGTCATTCAATATATTCTGCAGATGAAAGGCTGATGAACGTTTTTTTTCTTTTATTTAACGCAGACAAATTCTCCTCCGCAACACTTCCTCTGCTGGTCATTCAGTATATTCTGCAGATGAAAGGCTGATGAACGTTTTTTTTTGTCTCAGCAACGCAGAAAAATTATCTTCCGCAACACTGCCTCTGCTGGTCATTCAGTATATTCTGCAGATGGAAAAGTCCACTGTTAGTACATTATAAGAACTTGAATATTTCCAAAATAATGCAACAAAACAAAAAACTTATTTTTACCAAGCATTATTAATTAGGACTATGACGTCTATAATATTGTGAAAATTCACAGCTGAATAAAAATTCAATTCTAAATTTTTTTTCAACCTAGCATACTTCTCTCAATCCGGTCTTATTTGCTACCAATCTCGACACAACTCAAGCACCTATATTAGGACTTAGATAAAAAGATCTCATGGCCAGCCAACTGACATCATACCCATCTCTCTGCAATTCTTTTAGGTTATGGTACACCACTAGCAATTAAGTGAGCTGATAAGTTGAGGGAGGAAGGTTCATGCTGCAGTTATTGGGAATATTGAAAACTATGAATAACAGATTCTAACATCTTCATTTTAGCACATCCCTATCAGCTAACCCTATAGAGAAGGCAAGAATATTATGATCAACCACACCTTCAAAAATATGTATAAGCCTCAAATATTGCCAGAGTTTCTTTCATCTCAACATCTCAGTCTTCATCTGGGTGTCCTGTCTACCCTGCTACCCATTTCAATACCATGAGAAATATATCCCATTGCTTGCTAGGCAATTGATTGGCCCTCATGTCAGATGACATCCTCCTGTAGCTTTATCATGTTAGGGCACCACCTGACCAATCGCTCTGGGGGACTATTACACACGAGGACGAGACATCAGCAATTACTCACTGGGTAATTCTCTGTAATTAACAATGCAAGAAAGTAGGCGGTGTAAGGGGAATGTACTTTGTACCATTGCAACCATCGGGCTCCTTTTCAACGTTGGCTGGAGTTACAAGAACAGACTATTCTAAATAGTAATACTTTTTGAGTATCAGAGTCCCACAAACAGAGTGCAGGAAACCGGTTAAATGAGCTTTCTTTCATGTGAAAGTCAATCACTCTAACTTAAGAAACTCATTCCAGCCTCAAAGAGTAATTTCCTCTGAGGGAATATTGCTAGCAAAAGTATCTAAAGAAAGATTTGTCTGCCTTGTAGACGGCCAAAGTCTTTGATAAACTATCAAGACACTCATAGCATCATACACATTGCTACCGTCTTGACAAATTATATTGACGCGTAAGACCCCACTAAAAGGTATGGGGAGTTGTCAGATGCTATGAACTTCTTTTAATGAGAAGCAAAATGATTAAATGCGAGTTGGACTTACCATATAAATGGATGAAGTGCAGCAGGCTCTTGAATTTTTGTTTTTGTTTCTCTCAGCATCGTAGAGAAATTCTCTTCTGCAACACTGCCTCTGTTGGTCAATTCAATGTATCCTGCAGATGAAAGGCTGATGAACTTTTTTTTTTTTTTGAACGCAGACAAATTCACCTCCGCAACACTTCCTCTGCTGGTCATTCAATATATTCTTCAGATGAAAGGCTGATTAAAGTGTTTATTTTGTCTCAGCAAAGGAGAGAAATTCTCTTCCGCAACACTGCCTCTGTTGGTCATTCAATATATTCTGCAGATGAAACGCTGATGAACGTTTTTTTTGTCTCAGCAACGCAGAGAAATTCTCTTCTGCAGCACTGCCTCTGTTGGTCATTCAATATATTCTGCAGATGAAAGGCTGATGAACGTTTTTTTTTGGAACGCCGACAAATTCTCCTCTGCAACACTTTCTCTGCTGGTCATTCAATATATTCTTCAGATGAAAGGCTGATTAAAGTGTTTTTTTTGTCTCAGCAACGCAGAGAAATTCTCTTCTGCAACACTGCCTCTGTTGGTCAATTCAATGTATCCTGCAGATGAAAGGCTGATGAACGTTTTTTTTTTTTTTTTTGGAACGCAGACAAATTCTCCTCTGCAACACTTTCTCTGCTGGTCATTCAATATATTCTTCAGATGAAAGGCTGATTAAAGTGTGTTTTTTGTCTCAGCAACGCAGAGAAATTCTCTTCCGCAAAACTGCCTCTGTTGGTCAATTCAATGTATCCTGCAGATGAAAGGCTGATGAACGTTTTTTGTTTTTTTTTGGAACGCAGACAAATTCTCTTCCGCAACACTTCCTCTGCTGGTCATTCAATATATTCTTCAGATGAAAGGCTGATTAAAGTGTTTATTTTGTCTCAGCAAAGGAGAGAAATTCTCTTCCGCAACACTGCCTCTGTTGGTCATTCAATATATTCTGCAGATGAAACGCTGATGAACGTTTTTTTTGTCTCAGCAACGCAGAGAAATTCTCTTCTGCAGCACTGCCTCTGTTGGTCATTCAATATATTCTGCAGATGAAAGGCTGATAAACGTTTTTTTTTGGAACGCCGACAAATTCTCCTCTGCAACACTTTCTCTGCTGGTCATTCAATATATTCTTCAGATGAAAGGCTGATTAAAGTGTTTTTTTTGTCTCAGCAACGCAGAGAAATTCTCTTCTGCAACACTGCCTCTGTTGGTCAATTCAATGTATCCTGCAGATGAAAGGCTGATGAACGTTTTTTTTTTTTTTTTTGGAACGCAGACAAATTCTCCTCTGCAACACTTTCTCTGCTGGTCATTCAATATATTCTTCAGATGAAAGGCTGATTAAAGTGTGTTTTTTGTCTCAGCAACGCAGAGAAATTCTCTTCCGCAAAACTGCCTCTGTTGGTCAATTCAATGTATCCTGCAGATGAAAGGCTGATGAACTTTTTTTTTTTTTTTTTTGAACGCAGACAAATTCTTCTCCGCAACACTTCCTCTGCTGGTCATTCAATATATTCTTCAGATGAAAGGCTGATTAAAGTGTTTATTTTGTCTCAGCAAAGGAGAGAAATTATCTTCCGCAACACTGCCTCTGTTGGTCATTCAATATATTCTGCAGATGAAAGGCTGATGAACGGTTTTTTTTCTCTCAGCAACGCTGAGAAATTCTCTTCTGCAACACTGCCTCTGCTGGTCATTCAATATATTTTTCAGATGAAAGGCTGATTAAAGTGTTTTTTTTGTCTCAGCAACGCAGAGAAATTCTCTTCCGCAAAACTGCCTCTGTTGGTCAATTCAATGTATCCTGCAGATGAAAGGCTGATGAACGTTTTTGGTTTTTTTTTGGAACGCAGACAAATTCTCCTCTGCAACACTTTCTCTGCTGGTCATTCAATATATTCTTCAGATGAAAGGCTGATTAAAATGTTTTTTTTGTCTCAGCAAAGGAGAGAAAATCTCTTCTGCAACACTGCCTCTGTTGGTCATTCAATATATTCTGCAGATGAAAGGCTGATGAACGTTTTTTTTTTGTTTTTTTTTAACGCAGACAAATTCTCCTCCGCAACACTTCCTCTGCTGGTCATTCAATATATTCTGCAGATGAAAGGCTGATGAACGTTTTTTTTTGTCTCAGCAACGCAGAAAAATTCTCTTCCGCAACACTGCCTCTGCTGGTCATTCAGTATATTCTGCAGATGGAAAAGTCCACTGTTAGTACATTATAAGAACTTGAATATTTCCAAAATAATGCAACAAAACAAAAAACTTATTTTTACCAAGCATTATTAATTAGGACTATGACGTCTATAATATTGTGAAAATTCACAGCTGAATAAAAATTCAATTCTAAATTTTTTTTCAACCTAGCATACTTCTCTCAATCCGGTCTTATTTGCTACCAATCTCGACACAACTCAAGCACCTATATTAGGACTTAGATAAAAAGATCTCATGGCCAGCCAACTGACATCATACCCATCTCTCTGCAATTCTTTTAGGTTATGGTACACCACTAGCAATTAAGTGAGCTGATAAGTTGAGGGAGGAAGGTTCATGCTACAGTTATTGGGAATATTGAAAACTATGAATAACAGATTCTAACATCTTCATTTTAGCACATCCCTATCAGCTAACCCTATAGAGAAGGCAAGAATATTATGATCAACCACACCTTCAAAAAATGTATAAGCCTCAAATAAGGCCAGAGTTTCTTTCATCTCAACATCTCAGTCTTCATCTGGGTGTCCTGTCTACCCTGCTACCCATTTCAATACCATGAGAAATATATCCCATTGCTTGCTAGGCAATTGATTGTCCCTCATGTCAGATGACATCCTCCTGTAGCTTTATCATGTTAGGGCACCACCTGACCAATCGCTCTGGGGGACTATTACACAAGAGGACGAGACATCAGCAATTACTCACTGGGTAATTCTCTGTAATTAACAATGAAAGAAAGTAGGCGGTGTAAGGGGAATGTACTTTGTACCATTGCAACCATCGGGCTCCTTTTCAACGTTGGCTGGAGTTACAAGAACAGACTATTCTAAATAGTAATACATCTTGAGTATCAGAGACCCACAAACAGAGTGCAGGGAAACCGGTTAAATGAGCTTTCTTTCATGTCAAAGTCAATCACTCTAACTTAAGAAAACTCATTCCAGCCTCAAAGAGTAATTTCCTCTGAGGGAATATTGCTAGCAAAAGTATCTAAAGAAAGATTTGTCAGCCTTGTAGACCGCCAAAGTCTTTGATATACTATCAAGACACTCATAGCATCATACACATTGCTACCGTCTTGACAAATTATATTGACGCGTAAGACCCCACTAAAAGGTACGGGGAGATGTCAGATGCTATGAACTTCTTTTAATGAGAAGCAAAATGATTAAATGCGAGTTGGACTTACCATATAAATGGATGAAGTGCAGCAGGCTCATGAATTTTTTTTTTGTTTCTCTCAGCATCATAGAGAAATTCTCTTCTGCAACACTGCCTCTGTTGGTCAATTCAATGTATCCTGCAGATGAAAGGCTGATGAACTTTTTTTTTTTTTTTTTTTCAACGCAGACAAATTCTCCTCCGCAACACTTCCTCTGCTGGTCATTCAATAGAATCTTCAGATGAAAGGCTGATTAAAGTGTTTATTTTGTCTCAGCAAAGGAGAGAAATTCTCTTCCGCAACACTGCCTCTGTTGGTCATTCAATATATTCTGCAGATGAAAGGCTGATGAACGTTTTTTTTTGTCTCAGCAACGCAGAGAAATTCTCTTCTGCAACACTGCCTCTGCTGGTCATTCAATATATTTTTCAGATGAAAGGCTGATTAAAGTGTTTATTTTGTCTCAGCAACGCAGAGAAATTCTCTTCCGCAAAACTGCCTCTGTTGGTCAATTCAATGTATCCTGCAGATGAAAGGCTGATGAACGTTTTTGGTTTTTTTTTGGAACGCAGACAAATTCTCCTCTGCAACACTTTCTCTGCTGGTCATTCAATATATTCTTCAGATGAAAGGCTGATTAAAATGTTTTTTTTGTCTCAGCAAAGGAGAGAAAATCTCTTCTGCAACACTGCCTCTGTTGGTCATTCAATATATTCTGCAGATGAAAGGCTGATGAACGTTTTTTTTCTTTTATTTAACGCAGACAAATTCTCCTCCGCAACACTTCCTCTGCTGGTCATTCAGTATATTCTGCAGATGAAAGGCTGATGAACGTTTTTTTTTGTCTCAGCAACGCAGAAAAATTATCTTCCGCAACACTGCCTCTGCTGGTCATTCAGTATATTCTGCAGATGGAAAAGTCCACTGTTAGTACATTATAAGAACTTGAATATTTCCAAAATAATGCAACAAAACAAAAAACTTATTTTTACCAAGCATTATTAATTAGGACTATGACGTCTATAATATTGTGAAAATTCACAGCTGAATAAAAATTCAATTCTAAATTTTTTTTCAACCTAGCATACTTCTCTCAATCCGGTCTTATTTGCTACCAATCTCGACACAACTCAAGCACCTATATTAGGACTTAGATAAAAAGATCTCATGGCCAGCCAACTGACATCATACCCATCTCTCTGCAATTCTTTTAGGTTATGGTACACCACTAGCAATTAAGTGAGCTGATAAGTTGAGGGAGGAAGGTTCATGCTGCAGTTATTGGGAATATTGAAAACTATGAATAACAGATTCTAACATCTTCATTTTAGCACATCCCTATCAGCTAACCCTATAGAGAAGGCAAGAATATTATGATCAACCACACCTTCAAAAATATGTATAAGCCTCAAATATTGCCAGAGTTTCTTTCATCTCAACATCTCAGTCTTCATCTGGGTGTCCTGTCTACCCTGCTACCCATTTCAATACCATGAGAAATATATCCCATTGCTTGCTAGGCAATTGATTGGCCCTCATGTCAGATGACATCCTCCTGTAGCTTTATCATGTTAGGGCACCACCTGACCAATCGCTCTGGGGGACTATTACACACGAGGACGAGACATCAGCAATTACTCACTGGGTAATTCTCTGTAATTAACAATGCAAGAAAGTAGGCGGTGTAAGGGGAATGTACTTTGTACCATTGCAACCATCGGGCTCCTTTTCAACGTTGGCTGGAGTTACAAGAACAGACTATTCTAAATAGTAATACTTCTTGAGTATCAGAGTCCCACAAACAGAGTGCAGGAAACCGGTTAAATGAGCTTTCTTTCATGTGAAAGTCAATCACTCTAACTTAAGAAACTCATTCCAGCCTCAAAGAGTAATTTCCTCTGAGGGAATATTGCTAGCAAAAGTATCTAAAGAAAGATTTGTCTGCCCTGTAGACGGCCAAAGTCTTTGATAAACTATCAAGACACTCATAGCATCATACACATTGCTACCGTCTTGACAAATTATATTGACGCGTAAGACCCCACTAAAAGGTATGGGGAGTTGTCAGATGCTATGAACTTCTTTTAATGAGAAGCAAAATGATTAAATGCGAGTTGGACTTACCATATAAATGGATGAAGTGCAGCAGGCTCTTGAATTTTTGTTTTTGTTTCTCTCAGCATCGTAGAGAAATTCTCTTACGCAACACTGCCTCTGTTGGTCAATTCAATGTATCCTGCAGATGAAAGGCTGATGAACTTTTTTTTTTTTTGAACGCAGACAAATTCTCCTCCGCAACACTTCCTCTGCTGGTCATTCAATATATTCTTCAGATGAAAGGCTGATTAAAGTGTTTATTTTGTCTCAGCAAAGGAGAGAAATTCTCTTCCGCAACACTGCCTCTGTTGGTCATTCAATATATTCTGCAGATGAAACGCTGATGAACGTTTTTTTTGTCTCAGCAACGCAGAGAAATTCTCTTCTGCAGCACTGCCTCTGTTGGTCATTCAATATATTCTGCAGATGAAAGGCTGATAAACGTTTTTTTTTGGAACGCCGACAAATTCTCCTCTGCAACACTTTCTCTGCTGGTCATTCAATATATTCTTCAGATGAAAGGCTGATTAAAGTGTGTTTTTTGTCTCAGCAACGCAGAGAAATTCTCTTCCGCAAAACTGCCTCTGTTGGTCAATTCAATGTATCCTGCAGATGAAAGGCTGATGAACTTTTTTTTTTTTTTTTTTGAACGCAGACAAATTCTTCTCCGCAACACTTCCTCTGCTGGTCATTCAATATATTCTTCAGATGAAAGGCTGATTAAAGTGTTTATTTTGTCTCAGCAAAGGAGAGAAATTCTCTTCCGCAACACTGCCTCTGTTGGTCATTCAATATATTCTGCAGATGAAAGGCTGATGAACGTTTTTTTTTGTCTCAGCAACGCAGAGAAATTCTCTTCTGCAACACTGCCTCTGCTGGTCATTCAATATATTTTTCAGATGAAAGGCTGATTAAAGTGTTTTTTTTGTCTCAGCAACGCAGAGAAATTCTCTTCCGCAAAACTGCCTCTGTTGGTCAATTCAATGTATCCTGCAGATGAAAGGCTGATGAACGTTTTTGGGTTTTTTTTGGAACGCAGACAAATTCTCCTCTGCAACACTTTCTCTGCTGGTCATTCAATATATTCTTCAGATGAAAGGCTGATTAAAATGTTTTTTTTGTCTCAGCAAAGGAGAGAAAATCTCTTCTGCAACACTGCCTCTGTTGGTCATTCAATATATTCTGCAGATGAAACGCTGATGAACGTTTTTTTTGTCTCAGCAACGCAGAGAAATTCTCTTCTGCAGCACTGCCTCTTTTGGTCATTCAATATATTCTGCAGTTGAAAGGCTGAACGTTTTTTTTTTGTTTTTTTTTGGAACGCAGACAAATTCTCCTCTGCAACACTTTCTCTGCTGGTCATTCAATATATTCTTCAGATGAAAGGCTGATTAAAATGTTTTTTTTGTCTCAGCAAAGGAGAGAAAATCTCTTCTGCAACACTGCCTCTGTTGGTCATTCAATATATTCTGCAGATGAAAGGCTGATGAACGTTTTTTTTCTTTTTTTTTAACGCAGACAAATTCTCCTCCGCAACACTTCCTCTGCTGGTCATTCAGTATATTCTGCAGATGAAAGGCTGATGAACGTTTTTTTTTGTCTCAGCAACGCAGAAAAATTATCTTCCGCAACACTGCCTCTGCTGGTCATTCAGTATATTCTGCAGATGGAAAAGTCCACTGTTAGTACATTATAAGAACTTGAATATTTCCAAAATAATGCAACAAAAAACTTATTTTTACCAAGCATTATTAATTAGGACTATGACGTCTATAATATTGTGAAAATTCACAGCTGAATAAAAATTCAATTCTAAATTTTTTTTCAACCTAGCATACTTCTCTCAATCCAGTCTTATTTGCTACCAATCTCGACACAACTCAAGCACCTATATTAGGACTTAGATAAAAAGATCTCATGGCCAGCCAACTGACATCATACCCATCTCTCTGCAATTCTTTTAGGTTATGGTACACCACTAGCAATTAAGTGAGCTGATAAGTTGAGGGAGGAAGGTTCATGCTACAGTTATTGGGAATATTGAAAACTATGAATAACAGATTCTAACATCTTCATTTTAGCACATCCCTATCAGCTAACCCTATAGAGAAGGCAAGAATATTATGATCAACCACACCTTCAAAAAATGTATAAGCCTCAAATAATGCCAGAGTTTCTTTCATCTCAACATCTGTCTTCATCTGGGTGCCCTGTCTACCCAGCTACCCATTTCAATACCATGAGAAATATATCCCATTGCTTGCTCGGCAATTGATTGGCCCTCATGTCAGATGACATCCTCCTGTAGCTTTATCATGTTAGGGCACCACCTGACCAATCGCTCTGGGGGACTATTACACAAGAGGACGAAACATCAGCAATTACTCACTGGGTAATTCTCTGTAATTAACAATGCAAGAAAGTAGGCGGTGTAAGGGGAATGTACTTTGTATCATTGCAACCATCGGGCTCCTTTTCAACGTTGGCTGGAGTTACAAGAACAGACTATTCTAAATAGTAATACATCTTGAGTATCAGAGTCCCACAAACAGAGTGCAGGGAAACCGGTTAAATGAGCTTTCTTTCATGTGAAAGTCAATCACTCTAACTTAAGAAAACTCATTCCAGCCTCAAAGAGTAATTTCCTCTGAGGGAATATTGCTAGCAAAAGTATCTAAAGAAAGATTTGTCAGCCTTGTAGACCGCCAAAGTCTTTGATATACTATCAAGACACTCATAGCATCATACACATTGCTACCGTCTTGACAAATTATATTGACGCGTAAGACCCCACTAAAAGGTACGGGGAGATGTCAGATGCTATGAACTTCTTTTAATGAGAAGCAAAATGATTAAATGCGAGTTGGACTTACCATATAAATGGATGAAGTGCAGCAGGCTCATGAATTTTTTTTTTGTTTCTCTCAGCATCATAGAGAAATTCTCTTCTGCAACACTGCCTCTGTTGGTCAATTCAATGTATCCTGCAGATGAAAGGCTGATGAACTTTTTTTTTTTTTTTTGAAGGCAGACAAATTCTCCTCCGCAACACTTCCTCTGCTGGTCATTCAATAGAATCTTCAGATGAAAGGCTGATTAAAGTGTTTATTTTGTCTCAGCAAAGGAGAGAAATTCTCTTCCGCAACACTGCCTCTGTTGGTCATTCAATATATTCTGCAGATGAAAGGCTGATGAACGTTTTTTTTTGTCTCAGCAACGCAGAGAAATTCTCTTCTGCAACACTGCCTCTGCTGGTCATTCAATATATTTTTCAGATGAAAGGCTGATTAAAGTGTTTATTTTGTCTCAGCAACGCAGAGAAATTCTCTTCCGCAAAACTGCCTCTGTTGGTCAATTCAATGTATCCTGCAGATGAAAGGCTGATGAACGTTTTTGGTTTTTTTTTGGAACGCAGACAAATTCTCCTCTGCAACACTTTCTCTGCTGGTCATTCAATATATTCTTCAGATGAAAGGCTGATTAAAATGTTTTTTTTGTCTCAGCAAAGGAGAGAAAATCTCTTCTGCAACACTGCCTCTGTTGGTCATTCAATATATTCTGCAGATGAAAGGCTGATGAACGTTTTTTTTCTTTTATTTAACGCAGACAAATTCTCCTCCGCAACACTTCCTCTGCTGGTCATTCAGTATATTCTGCAGATGAAAGGCTGATGAACGTTTTTTTTTGTCTCAGCAACGCAGAAAAATTATCTTCCGCAACACTGCCTCTGCTGGTCATTCAGTATATTCTGCAGATGGAAAAGTCCACTGTTAGTACATTATAAGAACTTGAATATTTCCAAAATAATGCAACAAAACAAAAAACTTATTTTTACCAAGCATTATTAATTAGGACTATGACGTCTATAATATTGTGAAAATTCACAGCTGAATAAAAATTCAATTCTAAATTTTTTTTCAACCTAGCATACTTCTCTCAATCCGGTCTTATTTGCTACCAATCTCGACACAACTCAAGCACCTATATTAGGACTTAGATAAAAAGATCTCATGGCCAGCCAACTGACATCATACCCATCTCTCTGCAATTCTTTTAGGTTATGGTACACCACTAGCAATTAAGTGAGCTGATAAGTTGAGGGAGGAAGGTTCATGCTGCAGTTATTGGGAATATTGAAAACTATGAATAACAGATTCTAACATCTTCATTTTAGCACATCCCTATCAGCTAACCCTATATAGAAGGCAAGAATATTATGATCAACCACACCTTCAAAAATATGTATAAGCCTCAAATATTGCCAGAGTTTCTTTCATCTCAACATCTCAGTCTTCATCTGGGTGTCCTGTCTACCCTGCTACCCATTTCAATACCATGAGAAATATATCCCATTGCTTGCTAGGCAATTGATTGGCCCTCATGTCAGATGACATCCTCCTGTAGCTTTATCATGTTAGGGCACCACCTGACCAATCGCTCTGGGGGACTATTACACACGAGGACGAGACATCAGCAATTACTCACTGGGTAATTCTCTGTAATTAACAATGCAAGAAAGTAGGCGGTGTAAGGGGAATGTACTTTGTACCATTGCAACCATCGGGCTCCTTTTCAACGTTGGCTGGAGTTACAAGAACAGACTATTCTAAATAGTAATACTTCTTGAGTATCAGAGTCCCACAAACAGAGTGCAGGAAACCGGTTAAATGAGCTTTCTTTCATGTGAAAGTCAATCACTCTAACTTAAGAAACTCATTCCAGCCTCAAAGAGTAATTTCCTCTGAGGGAATATTGCTAGCAAAAGTATCTAAAGAAAGATTTGTCTGCCCTGTAGACGGCCAAAGTCTTTGATAAACTATCAAGACACTCATAGCATCATACACATTGCTACCGTCTTGACAAATTATATTGACGCGTAAGACCCCACTAAAAGGTATGGGGAGTTGTCAGATGCTATGAACTTCTTTTAATGAGAAGCAAAATGATTAAATGCGAGTTGGACTTACCATATAAATGGATGAAGTGCAGCAGGCTCTTGAATTTTTGTTTTTGTTTCTCTCAGCATCGTAGAGAAATTCTCTTCCGCAACACTGCCTCTGTTGGTCAATTCAATGTATCCTGCAGATGAAAGGCTGATGAACTTTTTTTTTTTTTGAACGCAGACAAATTCTCCTCCGCAACACTTCCTCTGCTGGTCATTCAATATATTCTTCAGATGAAAGGCTGATTAAAGTGTTTATTTTGTCTCAGCAAAGGAGAGAAATTCTCTTCCGCAACACTGCCTCTGTTGGTCATTCAATATATTCTGCAGATGAAACGCTGATGAACGTTTTTTTTGTCTCAGCAACGCAGAGAAATTCTCTTCTGCAGCACTGCCTCTGTTGGTCATTCAATATATTCTGCAGATGAAAGGCTGATAAACGTTTTTTTTTGGAACGCAGACAAATTCTCCTCTGCAACACTTTCTCTGCTGGTCATTCAATATATTCTTCAGATGAAAGGCTGATTAAAGTGTTTTTTTTGTCTCAGCAACGCAGAGAAATTCTCTTCTGCAACACTGCCTCTGTTGGTCAATTCAATGTATCCTGCAGATGAAAGGCTGATGAACGTTTTTTTTTTTGTTTTTTTGGAACGCAGACAAATTCTCCTCTGCAACACTTTCTCTGCTGGTCATTCAATATATTCTTCAGATGAAAGGCTGATTAAAGTGTGTTTTTTGTCTCAGCAACGCAGAGAAATTCTCTTCCGCAAAACTGCCTCTGTTGGTCAATTCAATGTATCCTGCAGATGAAAGGCTGATGAACTTTTTTTTTTTTTTTTTTGAACGCAGACAAATTCTTCTCCGCAACACTTCCTCTGCTGGTCATTCAATATATTCTTCAGATGAAAGGCTGATTAAAGTGTTTATTTTGTCTCAGCAAAGGAGAGAAATTCTCTTCCGCAACACTGCCTCTGTTGGTCATTCAATATATTCTGCAGATGAAAGGCTGATGAACGTTTTTTTTTGTCTCAGCAACGCAGAGAAATTCTCTTCTGCAACACTGCCTCTGCTGGTCATTCAATATATTTTTCAGATGAAAGGCTGATTAAAGTGTTTTTTTTGTCTCAGCAACGCAGAGAAATTCTCTTCCGCAAAACTGCCTCTGTTGGTCAATTCAATGTATCCTGCAGATGAAAGGCTGATGAACGTTTTTGGGTTTTTTTTGGAACGCAGACAAATTCTCCTCTGCAACACTTTCTCTGCTGGTCATTCAATATATTCTTCAGATGAAAGGCTGATTAAAATGTTTTTTTTGTCTCAGCAAAGGAGAGAAAATCTCTTCTGCAACACTGCCTCTGTTGGTCATTCAATATATTCTGCAGATGAAACGCTGATGAACGTTTTTTTTGTCTCAGCAACGCAGAGAAATTCTCTTCTGCAGCACTGCCTCTTTTGGTCATTCAATATATTCTGCAGTTGAAAGGCTGAACGTTTTTTTTTTGTTTTTTTTTGGAACGCAGACAAATTCTCCTCTGCAACACTTTCTCTGCTGGTCATTCAATATATTCTTCAGATGAAAGGCTGATTAAAATGTTTTTTTTGTCTCAGCAAAGGAGAGAAAATCTCTTCTGCAACACTGCCTCTGTTGGTCATTCAATATATTCTGCAGATGAAAGGCTGATGAACGTTTTTTTTCTTTTTTTTTAACGCAGACAAATTCTCCTCCGCAACACTTCCTCTGCTGGTCATTCAGTATATTCTGCAGATGAAAGGCTGATGAACGTTTTTTTTTGTCTCAGCAACGCAGAAAAATTATCTTCCGCAACACTGCCTCTGCTGGTCATTCAGTATATTCTGCAGATGGAAAAGTCCACTGTTAGTACATTATAAGAACTTGAATATTTCCAAAATAATGCAACAAAAAACTTATTTTTACCAAGCATTATTAATTAGGACTATGACGTCTATAATATTGTGAAAATTCACAGCTGAATAAAAATTCAATTCTAAATTTTTTTTCAACCTAGCATACTTCTCTCAATCCAGTCTTATTTGCTACCAATCTCGACACAACTCAAGCACCTATATTAGGACTTAGATAAAAAGATCTCATGGCCAGCCAACTGACATCATACCCATCTCTCTGCAATTCTTTTAGGTTATGGTACACCACTAGCAATTAAGTGAGCTGATAAGTTGAGGGAGGAAGGTTCATGCTACAGTTATTGGGAATATTGAAAACTATGAATAACAGATTCTAACATCTTCATTTTAGCACATCCCTATCAGCTAACCCTATAGAGAAGGCAAGAATATTATGATCAACCACACCTTCAAAAAATGTATAAGCCTCAAATAATGCCAGAGTTTCTTTCATCTCAACATCTGTCTTCATCTGGGTGCCCTGTCTACCCAGCTACCCATTTCAATACCATGAGAAATATATCCCATTGCTTGCTCGGCAATTGATTGGCCCTCATGTCAGATGACATCCTCCTGTAGCTTTATCATGTTAGGGCACCACCTGACCAATCGCTCTGGGGGACTATTACACAAGAGGACGAAACATCAGCAATTACTCACTGGGTAATTCTCTGTAATTAACAATGCAAGAAAGTAGGCGGTGTAAGGGGAATGTACTTTGTATCATTGCAACCATCGGGCTCCTTTTCAACGTTGGCTGGAGTTACAAGAACAGACTATTCTAAATAGTAATACATCTTGAGTATCAGAGTCCCACAAACAGAGTGCAGGGAAACCGGTTAAATGAGCTTTCTTTCATGTGAAAGTCAATCACTCTAACTTAAGAAAACTCATTCCAGCCTCAAAGAGTAATTTCCTCTGAGGGAATATTGCTAGCAAAAGTATCTAAAGAAAGATTTGTCAGCCTTGTAGACCGCCAAAGTCTTTGATATACTATCAAGACACTCATAGCATCATACACATTGCTACCGTCTTGACAAATTATATTGACGCGTAAGACCCCACTAAAAGGTACGGGGAGATGTCAGATGCTATGAACTTCTTTTAATGAGAAGCAAAATGATTAAATGCGAGTTGGACTTACCATATAAATGGATGAAGTGCAGCAGGCTCATGAATTTTTTTTTTGTTTCTCTCAGCATCATAGAGAAATTCTCTTCTGCAACACTGCCTCTGTTGGTCAATTCAATGTATCCTGCAGATGAAAGGCTGATGAACTTTTTTTTTTTTTTTTGAAGGCAGACAAATTCTCCTCCGCAACACTTCCTCTGCTGGTCATTCAATAGAATCTTCAGATGAAAGGCTGATTAAAGTGTTTATTTTGTCTCAGCAAAGGAGAGAAATTCTCTTCCGCAACACTGCCTCTGTTGGTCATTCAATATATTCTGCAGATGAAAGGCTGATGAACGTTTTTTTTTGTCTCAGCAACGCAGAGAAATTCTCTTCTGCAACACTGCCTCTGCTGGTCATTCAATATATTTTTCAGATGAAAGGCTGATTAAAGTGTTTATTTTGTCTCAGCAACGCAGAGAAATTCTCTTCCGCAAAACTGCCTCTGTTGGTCAATTCAATGTATCCTGCAGATGAAAGGCTGATGAACGTTTTTGGTTTTTTTTTGGAACGCAGACAAATTCTCCTCTGCAACACTTTCTCTGCTGGTCATTCAATATATTCTTCAGATGAAAGGCTGATTAAAATGTTTTTTTTGTCTCAGCAAAGGAGAGAAAATCTCTTCTGCAACACTGCCTCTGTTGGTCATTCAATATATTCTGCAGATGAAAGGCTGATGAACGTTTTTTTTCTTTTATTTAACGCAGACAAATTCTCCTCCGCAACACTTCCTCTGCTGGTCATTCAGTATATTCTGCAGATGAAAGGCTGATGAACGTTTTTTTTTGTCTCAGCAACGCAGAAAAATTATCTTCCGCAACACTGCCTCTGCTGGTCATTCAGTATATTCTGCAGATGGAAAAGTCCACTGTTAGTACATTATAAGAACTTGAATATTTCCAAAATAATGCAACAAAACAAAAAACTTATTTTTACCAAGCATTATTAATTAGGACTATGACGTCTATAATATTGTGAAAATTCACAGCTGAATAAAAATTCAATTCTAAATTTTTTTTCAACCTAGCATACTTCTCTCAATCCGGTCTTATTTGCTACCAATCTCGACACAACTCAAGCACCTATATTAGGACTTAGATAAAAAGATCTCATGGCCAGCCAACTGACATCATACCCATCTCTCTGCAATTCTTTTAGGTTATGGTACACCACTAGCAATTAAGTGAGCTGATAAGTTGAGGGAGGAAGGTTCATGCTGCAGTTATTGGGAATATTGAAAACTATGAATAACAGATTCTAACATCTTCATTTTAGCACATCCCTATCAGCTAACCCTATATAGAAGGCAAGAATATTATGATCAACCACACCTTCAAAAATATGTATAAGCCTCAAATATTGCCAGAGTTTCTTTCATCTCAACATCTCAGTCTTCATCTGGGTGTCCTGTCTACCCTGCTACCCATTTCAATACCATGAGAAATATATCCCATTGCTTGCTAGGCAATTGATTGGCCCTCATGTCAGATGACATCCTCCTGTAGCTTTATCATGTTAGGGCACCACCTGACCAATCGCTCTGGGGGACTATTACACACGAGGACGAGACATCAGCAATTACTCACTGGGTAATTCTCTGTAATTAACAATGCAAGAAAGTAGGCGGTGTAAGGGGAATGTACTTTGTACCATTGCAACCATCGGGCTCCTTTTCAACGTTGGCTGGAGTTACAAGAACAGACTATTCTAAATAGTAATACTTCTTGAGTATCAGAGTCCCACAAACAGAGTGCAGGAAACCGGTTAAATGAGCTTTCTTTCATGTGAAAGTCAATCACTCTAACTTAAGAAACTCATTCCAGCCTCAAAGAGTAATTTCCTCTGAGGGAATATTGCTAGCAAAAGTATCTAAAGAAAGATTTGTCTGCCCTGTAGACGGCCAAAGTCTTTGATAAACTATCAAGACACTCATAGCATCATACACATTGCTACCGTCTTGACAAATTATATTGACGCGTAAGACCCCACTAAAAGGTATGGGGAGTTGTCAGATGCTATGAACTTCTTTTAATGAGAAGCAAAATGATTAAATGCGAGTTGGACTTACCATATAAATGGATGAAGTGCAGCAGGCTCTTGAATTTTTGTTTTTGTTTCTCTCAGCATCGTAGAGAAATTCTCTTCCGCAACACTGCCTCTGTTGGTCAATTCAATGTATCCTGCAGATGAAAGGCTGATGAACTTTTTTTTTTTTTGAACGCAGACAAATTCTCCTCCGCAACACTTCCTCTGCTGGTCATTCAATATATTCTTCAGATGAAAGGCTGATTAAAGTGTTTATTTTGTCTCAGCAAAGGAGAGAAATTCTCTTCCGCAACACTGCCTCTGTTGGTCATTCAATATATTCTGCAGATGAAACGCTGATGAACGTTTTTTTTGTCTCAGCAACGCAGAGAAATTCTCTTCTGCAGCACTGCCTCTGTTGGTCATTCAATATATTCTGCAGATGAAAGGCTGATAAACGTTTTTTTTTGGAACGCAGACAAATTCTCCTCTGCAACACTTTCTCTGCTGGTCATTCAATATATTCTTCAGATGAAAGGCTGATTAAAGTGTTTTTTTTGTCTCAGCAACGCAGAGAAATTCTCTTCTGCAACACTGCCTCTGTTGGTCAATTCAATGTATCCTGCAGATGAAAGGCTGATGAACGTTTTTTTTTTTGTTTTTTTGGAACGCAGACAAATTCTCCTCTGCAACACTTTCTCTGCTGGTCATTCAATATATTCTTCAGATGAAAGGCTGATTAAAGTGTGTTTTTTGTCTCAGCAACGCAGAGAAATTCTCTTCCGCAAAACTGCCTCTGTTGGTCAATTCAATGTATCCTGCAGATGAAAGGCTGATGAACTTTTTTTTTTTTTTTTTTGAACGCAGACAAATTCTTCTCCGCAACACTTCCTCTGCTGGTCATTCAATATATTCTTCAGATGAAAGGCTGATTAAAGTGTTTATTTTGTCTCAGCAAAGGAGAGAAATTCTCTTCCGCAACACTGCCTCTGTTGGTCATTCAATATATTCTGCAGATGAAAGGCTGATGAACGTTTTTTTTTGTCTCAGCAACGCAGAGAAATTCTCTTCTGCAACACTGCCTCTGCTGGTCATTCAATATATTTTTCAGATGAAAGGCTGATTAAAGTGTTTTTTTTGTCTCAGCAACGCAGAGAAATTCTCTTCCGCAAAACTGCCTCTGTTGGTCAATTCAATGTATCCTGCAGATGAAAGGCTGATGAACGTTTTTGGGTTTTTTTTGGAACGCAGACAAATTCTCCTCTGCAACACTTTCTCTGCTGGTCATTCAATATATTCTTCAGATGAAAGGCTGATTAAAATGTTTTTTTTGTCTCAGCAAAGGAGAGAAAATCTCTTCTGCAACACTGCCTCTGTTGGTCATTCAATATATTCTGCAGATGAAACGCTGATGAACGTTTTTTTTGTCTCAGCAACGCAGAGAAATTCTCTTCTGCAGCACTGCCTCTTTTGGTCATTCAATATATTCTGCAGTTGAAAGGCTGAACGTTTTTTTTTTGTTTTTTTTTGGAACGCAGACAAATTCTCCTCTGCAACACTTTCTCTGCTGGTCATTCAATATATTCTTCAGATGAAAGGCTGATTAAAATGTTTTTTTTGTCTCAGCAAAGGAGAGAAAATCTCTTCTGCAACACTGCCTCTGTTGGTCATTCAATATATTCTGCAGATGAAAGGCTGATGAACGTTTTTTTTCTTTTTTTTTAACGCAGACAAATTCTCCTCCGCAACACTTCCTCTGCTGGTCATTCAGTATATTCTGCAGATGAAAGGCTGATGAACGTTTTTTTTTGTCTCAGCAACGCAGAAAAATTATCTTCCGCAACACTGCCTCTGCTGGTCATTCAGTATATTCTGCAGATGGAAAAGTCCACTGTTAGTACATTATAAGAACTTGAATATTTCCAAAATAATGCAACAAAAAACTTATTTTTACCAAGCATTATTAATTAGGACTATGACGTCTATAATATTGTGAAAATTCACAGCTGAATAAAAATTCAATTCTAAATTTTTTTTCAACCTAGCATACTTCTCTCAATCCAGTCTTATTTGCTACCAATCTCGACACAACTCAAGCACCTATATTAGGACTTAGATAAAAAGATCTCATGGCCAGCCAACTGACATCATACCCATCTCTCTGCAATTCTTTTAGGTTATGGTACACCACTAGCAATTAAGTGAGCTGATAAGTTGAGGGAGGAAGGTTCATGCTACAGTTATTGGGAATATTGAAAACTATGAATAACAGATTCTAACATCTTCATTTTAGCACATCCCTATCAGCTAACCCTATAGAGAAGGCAAGAATATTATGATCAACCACACCTTCAAAAAAATGTATAAGCCTCAAATAATGCCAGAGTTTCTTTCATCTCAACATCTGTCTTCATCTGGGTGCCCTGTCTACCCTGCTACCCATTTCAATACCATGAGAAATATATCCCATTGCTTGCTAGGCAATTGATTGGCCCTCATGTCAGATGACATCCTCCTGTAGCTTTATCATGTTAGGGCACCACCTGACCAATCGCTCTGGGGGACTATTACACAAGAGGATGAAACATCAGCAATTACTCACTGGGTAATTCTCTGTAATTAACAATGCAAGAAAGTAGGCGGTGTAAGGGGAATGTACTTTGTATCATTGTAACCATCGGGCTCCTTTTCAACGTTGGCTGGAGTTACAAGAACAGACTATTCTAAATAGTAATACATCTTGAGTATCAGAGTCCCACAAACAGAGTGCAGGGAAACAGGTTAAATGAGCTTTCTTTCATGTGAAAGTCAATCACTCTAACTTAAGAAAACTCATTCCAGCCTCAAAGAGTAATTTCCTCTGAGGGAATATTGCTAGCAAAAGCATCTAAAGAAAGATTTGTCAGCCTTGTAGACGGCCAAAGTCTTTGATAAACTATCAAGACACTCATAGCATCATACACATTGCTACCGTCTTGACAAATTATATTGACGCGTAAGACCCCACTAAAAGGTACGGGGAGATGTCAGATGCTATGAACTTCTTTTAATGAGAAGCAAAATGATTAAATGCGAGTTGGACTTACCATATAAATGGATGAAGTGCAGCAGGCTCATGAATTTTTTTTTTTGTTTCTCTCAGCATCGTAGAGAAATTCTCTTCCGCAACACTGCCTCTGTTGGTCAATTCAATGTATCCTGCAGATGAAAGGCTGATGAACTTTTTTTTTTTTTTTTTTGAACGCAGACAAATTCTCCTCCGCAACACTTCCTCTGCTGGTCATTCAATAGAATCTTCAGATGAAAGGCTGATTAAAGTGTTTATTTTGTCTCAGCAAAGGAGAGAAATTCTCTTCCGCAACACTGCCTCTGTTGGTCATTCAATATATTCTGCAGATGAAAGGCTGACGAACGTTTTTTTTTGTCTCAGCAACGCAGAGAAATTCTCTTCTGCAACACTGCCTCTGCTGGTCATTCAATATATTTTTCAGATGAAAGGCTGATGAACGTTTTTTTGTTTTTTTTTTGGAACACAGACAAATTCTCCTCTGCAACACTTTCTCTGCTGGTCATTCAATATATTCTTCAGATGAAAGGCTGATTAAAGTGTGTTTTTTGTCTCAGCAACGCAGAGAAATTCTCTTCCGCAAAACTGCCTCTGTTGGTCAATTCAATGTATCCTGCAGATGAAAGGCTGATGAACGTTTTTGGTTTTTTTTTTGGAACGCAGACAAATTCTCCTCTGCAACACTTTCTCTGCTGGTCATTCAATATATTCTTCAGATGAAAGGCTGATTAAAATGTTTTTTTTGTCTCAGCAAAGGAGAGAAAATCTCTTCTGCAACACTGCCTCTGTTGGTCATTCAATATATTCTGCAGATGAAAGGCTGATGAACGTTTTTTTTCTTTTTTTTAACGCAGACAAATTCTCCTCCGCAACACTTCCTCTGCTGGTCATTCAGTATATTCTGCAGATGAAAGGCTGATGAACGTTTTTTTTGTCTCAGCAACGCAGAAAAATTATCTTCCGCAACACTGCCTCTGCTGGTCATTCAGTATATTCTGCAGATGGAAAAGTCCACTGTTAGTACATTATAAGAACTTGAATATTTCCAAAATAATGCAACAAAACAAAAAACTTATTTTTACCAAGCATTATTAATTAGGACTATGACGTCTATAATATTGTGAAAATTCACAGCTGAATAAAAATTAAATTCTAAATTTTTTTTCAACCTAGCATACTTCTCTCAATCCGGTCTTATTTGCTACCAATCTCGACACAACTCAAGCACCTATATTAGGACTTAGATAAAAAGATCTAATGGCCAGCCAACTGACATCATACCCATCTCTCTGCAATTCTTTTAGGTTATGGTACACCACTAGCAATTAAGTGAGCTGATAAGTTGAGGGAGGAAGGTTCATGCTACAGTTATTGGGAATATTGAAAACTATGAATAACAGATTCTAACATCTTCATTTTAGCACATCCCTATCAGCTAACCCTATAGAGAAGGCAAGAATATTATGATCAACCACACCTTCAAAAAAATGTATAAGCCTCAAATAATGCCAGAGTTTCTTTCATCTCAACATCTGTCTTCATCTGGGTGCCCTCTCTACCCTGCTACCCATTTCAATACCATGAGAAATATATCCCATTGCTTGCTCGGCAATTGATTGGCCCTCATGTCAGATGACATCCTCCTGTAGCTTTATCATGTTAGGGCACCACCTGACCAATCGCTCTGGGGGACTATTACACAAGAGGACGAAACATCAGCAATTACTCACTGGGTAATTCTCTGTAATTAACAATGCAAGAAAGTAGGCGGTGTAAGGGGAATGTACTTTGTATCATTGCAACCATCGGGCTCCTTTTCAACGTTGGCTGGAGTTACAAGAACAGACTATTGTAAATAGTAATACATCTTGAGTATCAGAGTCCCACAAACAGAGTGCAGGGAAACCGGTTAAATGAGCTTTCTTTCATGTGAAAGTCAATCACTCTAACTTAAGAAAACTCATTCCAGCCTCAAAGAGTAATTTCCTCTGAGGGAATATTGCTAGCAAAAGTATCTAAAGAAAGATTTGTCAGCCTTGTAGACGGCCAAAGTCTTTGATAAACTATCAAGACACTCATAGCATCATACACATTGCTACCGTCTTGACAAATTATATTGACGCGTAAGACCCCACTAAAAGGTACGGGGAGATGTCAGATGCTATGAACTTCTTTTAATGAGAAGCAAAATGATTAAATGCGAGTTGGACTTACCATATAAATGGATGAAGTGCAGCAGGCTCATGAATTTTTTTTTTTGTTTCTCTCAGCATCGTAGAGAAATTCTCTTCCGCAACACTGCCTCTGTTGGTCAATTCAATGTATCCTGCAGATGAAAGGCTGATGAACTTTTTTTTTTTTTTTTGAACGCAGACAAATTCTCCTCTGCAACACTTCCCCTGCTGGGCATTCAATAGATTCTTCAGATGAAAGGCTGATTAAAGTGTTTATTTTGTCTCAGCAAAGGAGAGAAATTATCTTCCGCAACACTGCCTCTGTTGGTCATTCAATATATTCTGCAGATGAAAGGCTGATGAACGTTTTTTTTTGTCTCAGCAATGCAGAGAAATTCTCTTCTGCAACACTCCCTCTGTTGGTCATTCAATATATTCTGCAGATGAAAGGCTGATGAACGTTTTTTTTTTTTTTTTTGGAACGCAGACAAATTCTCCTCTGCAACACTTTCTCTGCTGGTCATTCAATATATTCTTCAGATGAAAGGCTGATTAAAACGTTTTTTTTGTCTCAGCAAAGGAGAGAAAATCTCTTCTGCAACACTGCCTCTGTTGGTCATTCAATATATTCTGCAGATGAAAGGCTGATGAACGTTTTTTTTTTGTTTTTTTTAAACGCAGACAAATTCTCCTCCGCAACACTTCCTCTGCTGGTCATTCAATATATTCTGCAGATGAAAGGCTGATGAACGTTTTTTTTTGTCTCAGCAACGCAGAAAAATTCTCTTCCGCAACACTGCCTCTGCTGGTCATTCAGTATATTCTGCAGATGAAAGGCTGATGAACGTTTTTTTTTGGAACGCCGACAAATTCTCCTCTGCAACACTTTCTCTGCTGGTCATTCAATATATTCTTCAGATGAAAGGCTGATTAAAGTGTTTTTTTTGTCTCAGCAACGCAGAGAAATTCTCTTCTGCAACACTGCCTCTGTTGGTCAATTCAATGTATCCTGCAGATGAAAGGCTGATGAACGTTTTTTTTTTTTTTTTGGAATGCAGACAAATTCTCCTCTGCAACACTTTCTCTGCTGGTCATTCAATATATTTTTCAGATGAAAGGCTGATTAAAGTGTTATTTTTGTCTCAGCAACGCAGAGAAATTCTCTTCCGCAAAACTGCCTCTGTTGGTCAATTCAATGTATCCTGCAGATGAAAGGCTGATGAACGTTTTTGGTTTTTTTTTGGAACGCAGACAAATTCTCCTCTGCAACACTTTCTCTGCTGGTCATTCAATATATTCTTCAGATGAAAGGCTGATTAAAATGTTTTTTTTGTCTCAGCAAAGGAGAGAAAATCTCTTCTGCAACACTGCCTCTGTTGGTCATTCAATATATTCTGCAGATGAAAGGCTGATGAACGTTTTTTTTCTTTTTTTTAACGCAGACAAATTCTCCTCCGCAACACTTCCTCTGCTGGTCATTCAGTATATTCTGCAGATGAAAGGCTGATGAACGTTTTTTTTGTCTCAGCAACGCAGAAAAATTATCTTCCGCAACACTGCCTCTGCTGGTCATTCAGTATATTCTGCAGATGGAAAAGTCCACTGTTAGTACATTATAAGAACTTGAATATTTCCAAAATAATGCAACAAAACAAAAAACTTATTTTTACCAAGCATTATTAATTAGGACTATGACGTCTATAATATTGTGAAAATTCACAGCTGAATAAAAATTAAATTCTAAATTTTTTTTCAACCTAGCATACTTCTCTCAATCCGGTCTTATTTGCTACCAATCTCGACACAACTCAAGCACCTATATTAGGACTTAGATAAAAAGATCTCATGGCCAGCCAACTGACATCATACCCATCTCTCTGCAATTCTTTTAGGTTATGGTACACCACTAGCAATTAAGTGAGCTGATAAGTTGAGGGAGGAAGGTTCATGCTACAGTTATTGGGAATATTGAAAACTATGAATAACAGATTCTAACATCTTCATTTTAGCACATCCCTATCAGCTAACCCTATAGAGAAGGCAAGAATATTATGATCAACCACACCTTCAAAAAATGTATAAGCCTCAAATAAGGCCAGAGTTTCTTTCATCTCAACATCTCAGTCTTCATCTGGGTGTCCTGTCTACCCTGCTACCCATTTCAATACCATGAGAAATATATCCCATTGCTTGCTAGGCAATTGATTGTCCCTCATGTCAGATGACATCCTCCTGTAGCTTTATCATGTTAGGGCACCACCTGACCAATCGCTCTGGGGGACTATTACACAAGAGGACGAGACATCAGCAATTACTCACTGGGTAATTCTCTGTAATTAACAATGAAAGAAAGTAGGCGGTGTAAGGGGAATGTACTTTGTACCATTGCAACCATCGGGCTCCTTTTCAACGTTGGCTGGAGTTACAAGAACAGACTATTCTAAATAGTAATACATCTTGAGTATCAGAGACCCACAAACAGAGTGCAGGGAAACCGGTTAAATGAGCTTTCTTTCATGTCAAAGTCAATCACTCTAACTTAAGAAAACTCATTCCAGCCTCAAAGAGTAATTTCCTCTGAGGGAATATTGCTAGCAAAAGTATCTAAAGAAAGATTTGTCAGCCTTGTAGACCGCCAAAGTCTTTGATATACTATCAAGACACTCATAGCATCATAAACATTGCTACCGTCTTGACAAATTATATTGACGCGTAAGACCCCACTAAAAGGTACGGGGAGATGTCAGATGCTATGAACTTCTTTTAATGAGAAGCAAAATGATTAAATGCGAGTTGGACTTACCATATAAATGGATGAAGTGCAGCAGGCTCATGAATTTTTTTTTTTGTTTCTCTCAGCATCGTAGAGAAATTCTCTTCCGCAACACTGCCTCTGTTGGTCAATTCAATGTATCCTGCAGATGAAAGGCTGATGAACTTTTTTTTTTTTTTTTTGAACGCAGACAAATTCTCCTCCGCAACACTTCCTCTGCTGGTCATTCAATAGAATCTTCAGATGAAAGGCTGATTAAAGTGTTTATTTTGTCTCAGCAAAGGAGAGAAATTCTCTTCCGCAACACTGCCTCTGTTGGTCATTCAATATATTCTGCAGATGAAAGGCTGATGAACGTTTTTTTTTGTCTCAGCAACGCAGAGAAATTCTCTTCTGCAACACTGCCTCTGCTGGTCATTCAATATATTTTTCAGATGAAAGGCTGATTAAAGTGTTATTTTTGTCTCAGCAACGCAGAGAAATTCTCTTCCGCAAAACTGCCTCTGTTGGTCAATTCAATGTATCCTGCAGATGAAAGGCTGATGAACGTTTTTGGTTTTTTTTTGGAACGCAGACAAATTCTCCTCTGCAACACTTTCTCTGCTGGTCATTCAATATATTCTTCAGATGAAAGGCTGATTAAAATGTTTTTTTTGTCTCAGCAAAGGAGAGAAAATCTCTTCTGCAACACTGCCTCTGTTGGTCATTCAATATATTCTGCAGATGAAAGGCTGATGAACGTTTTTTTTCTTTTTTTTAACGCAGACAAATTCTCCTCCGCAACACTTCCTCTGCTGGTCATTCAGTATATTCTGCAGATGAAAGGCTGATGAACGTTTTTTTTTGTCTCAGCAACGCAGAAAAATTATCTTCCGCAACACTGCCTCTGTTGGTCATTCAATATATTCTGCAGATGAAAGGCTGATGAACGTTTTTTTTTGGAACGCCGACAAATTCTCCTCTGCAACACTTTCTCTGCTGGTCATTCAATATATTCTTCAGATGAAAGGCTGATTAAAGTGTTTTTTTTTGTCTCAGCAACGCAGAGAAATTCTCTTCTGCAACACTGCCTCTGTTGGTCAATTCAATGTATCCTGCAGATGAAAGGCTGATGAACATTTTTTTTTTTTTTTTTTGGAACGCAGACAAATTCTCCTCTGCAACACTTTCTCTGCTGGTCATTCAATATATTCTTCAGATGAAAGGCTGATTAAAGTGTGTTTTTTGTCTCAGCAACGCAGAGAAATTCTCTTCCGCAAAACTGCTTCTGTTGGTCAATTCAATGTATCCTGCAGATGAAAGGCTGATGAACGTTTTTTGTTTTTTTTTGGAACGCAGACAAATTCTCCTCCGCAACACTTCCTCTGCTAGTCATTCAATATATTCTTCAGATGAAAGGCTGATTAAAGTGTTTATTTTGTCTCAGCAAAGGAGAGAAATTCTCTTCCGCAACACTGCCTCTGTTGGTCATTCAATATATTCTGCAGATGAAACGCTGATGAATGTTTTTTTTGTCTCAGCAACGCAGAGAAATTCTCTTCTGCAGCACTGCCTCTGTTGGTCATTCAATATATTCTGCAGATGAAAGGCTGATAAACGTTTTTTTTGTCTCAGCAACGCAGAAAAATTCTCTTCTGCAACACTGCCTCTGCTGGTCATTCAGTATATTCTGCAGATGGAAAAGTCCACTGTTAGTACATTATAAGAACTTGAATATTTCCAAAATAATGCAACAAAACAAAAAACGTATTTTTACCAAGCATTATTAATTAGGACTATGACGTCTATAATATTGTGAAAATTCACAGCTGAATAAAAATTAAATTCTAAATTTTTTTTCAACCTAGCATACTTCTCTCAATCCGGTCTTATTTGCTACCAATCTCGACACAACTCAAGCACCTATATTAGGACTTAGATAAAAAGATCTCATGGCCAGCCAACTGACATCATACCCATCTCTCTGCAATTCTTTTAGGTTATGGTACACCACTAGCAATTAAGTGAGCTGATAAGTTGAGGGAGGAAGGTTCATGCTACAGTTATTGGGAATATTGAAAACTATGAATAACAGATTCTAACATCTTCATTTTAGCACATCCCTATCAGCTAACCCTATAGAGAAGGCAAGAATATTATGATCAACCACACCTTCAAAAAATGTATAAGCCTCAAATAAGGCCAGAGTTTCTTTCATCTCAACATCTCAGTCTTCATCTGGGTGTCCTGTCTACCCTGCTACCCATTTCAATACCATGAGAAATATATCCCATTGCTTGCTAGGCAATTGATTGTCCCTCATGTCAGATGACATCCTCCTGTAGCTTTATCATGTTAGGGCACCACCTGACCAATCGCTCTGGGGGACTATTACACAAGAGGACGAGACATCAGCAATTACTCACTGGGTAATTCTCTGTAATTAACAATGAAAGAAAGTAGGCGGTGTAAGGGGAATGTACTTTGTACCATTGCAACCATCGGGCTCCTTTTCAACGTTGGCTGGAGTTACAAGAACAGACTATTCTAAATAGTAATACATCTTGAGTATCAGAGACCCACAAACAGAGTGCAGGGAAACCGGTTAAATGAGCTTTCTTTCATGTCAAAGTCAATCACTCTAACTTAAGAAAACTCATTCCAGCCTCAAAGAGTAATTTCCTCTGAGGGAATATTGCTAGCAAAAGTATCTAAAGAAAGATTTGTCAGCCTTGTAGACCGCCAAAGTCTTTGATATACTATCAAGACACTCATAGCATCATACACATTGCTAGCGTCTTGACAAATTATATTGACGCGTAAGACCCCACTAAACGGTACGGGGAGATGTCAGATGCTATGAACTTCTTTTAATGAGAAGCAAAATGATTAAATGCGAGTTGGACTTACCATATAAGTGGATGAAGTGCAGCAGGCTCATGAATTTTTTTTTTTGTTTCTCTCAGCATCGTAGAGAAATTCTGTTCCGCAACACTGCCTCTGTTGGTCAATTCAATGTATCCTGCAGATGAAAGGCTGATGAACTTTTTTTTTTTTTTTTTTGAACGCAGACAAATTCTCCTCCGCAACACTTCCTCTGCTGGTCATTCAATAGAATCTTCAGATGAAAGGCTGATTAAAGTGTTTATTTTGTCTCAGCAAAGGAGAGAAATTCTCTTCCGCAACACTGCCTCTGTTGGTCATTCAATATATTCTGCAGATGAAAGGCTGATGAACGTTTTTTTTTGTCTCAGCAACGCAGAGAAATTCTCTTCTGCAACACTGCCTCTGCTGGTCATTCAATATATTTTTCAGATGAAAGGCTGATTAAAGTGTTATTTTTGTCTCAGCAACGCAGAGAAATTCTCTTCCGCAAAACTGCCTCTGTTGGTCAATTCAATGTATCCTGCAGATGAAAGGCTGATGAACGTTTTTGTTTTTTTTTTGGAACGCAGACAAATTCTCCTCTGCAACACTTTCTCTGCTGGTCATTCAATATATTCTTCAGATGAAAGGCTGATTAAAATGTTTTTTTTGTCTCAGCAAAGGAGAGAAAATCTCTTCTGCAACACTGCCTCTGTTGGTCATTCAATATATTCTGCAGATGAAAGGCTGATGAACGTTTTTTTTCTTTTTTTTAACGCAGACAAATTCTCCTCCGCAACACTTCCTCTGCTGGTCATTCAGTATATTCTGCAGATGAAAGGCTGATGAACGTTTTTTTTTGTCTCAGCAACGCAGAAAAATTATCTTCCGCAACACTGCCTCTGTTGGTCATTCAATATATTCTGCAGATGAAAGGCTGATGAACGTTTTTTTTTGGAACGCCGACAAATTCTCCTCTGCAACACTTTCTCTGCTGGTCATTCAATATATTCTTCAGATGAAAGGCTGATTAAAGTGTTTTTTTTGTCTCAGCAACGCAGAGAAATTCTCTTCTGCAACACTGCCTCTGTTGGTCAATTCAATGTATCCTGCAGATGAAAGGCTGATGAACATTTTTTTTTTTTTTTTTTGGAACGCAGACAAATTCTCCTCTGCAACACTTTCTCTGCTGGTCATTCAATATATTCTTCAGATGAAAGGCTGATTAAAGTGTGTTTTTTGTCTCAGCAACGCAGAGAAATTCTCTTCCGCAAAACTGCTTCTGTTGGTCAATTCAATGTATCCTGCAGATGAAAGGCTGATGAACGTTTTTTGTTTTTTTTTGGAACGCAGACAAATTCTCCTCCGCAACACTTCCTCTGCTAGTCATTCAATATATTCTTCAGATGAAAGGCTGATTAAAGTGTTTATTTTGTCTCAGCAAAGGAGAGAAATTCTCTTCCGCAACACTGCCTCTGTTGGTCATTCAATATATTCTGCAGATGAAACGCTGATGAATGTTTTTTTTGTCTCAGCAACGCAGAGAAATTCTCTTCTGCAGCACTGCCTCTGTTGGTCATTCAATATATTCTGCAGATGAAAGGCTGATAAACGTTTTTTTTGTCTCAGCAACGCAGAAAAATTCTCTTCTGCAACACTGCCTCTGCTGGTCATTCAGTATATTCTGCAGATGGAAAAGTCCACTGTTAGTACATTATAAGAACTTGAATATTTCCAAAATAATGCAACAAAACAAAAAACGTATTTTTACCAAGCATTATTAATTAGGACTATGACGTCTATAATATTGTGAAAATTCACAGCTGAATAAAAATTCAATTCTAAATTTTTTTTCAACCTAGCATACTTCTCTCAATCCGGTCTTATTTGCTACCAATCTCGACACAACTCAAGCACCTATATTAGGACTTAGATAAAAAGATCTCATGGCCAGCCAACTGACATCATACCCATCTCTCTGCAATTCTTTTAGGTTATGGTACACCACTAGGAATTAAGTGAGCTGATAAGTGGAGGGAGGAAGGTTCATGCTACAGTTATTGGGAATATTGAAAACTATGAATAACAGATTCTAACATCTTCATTTTAGCACATCCCTATCAGCTAACCCTATAGAGAAGGCAAGAATATTATGATCAACCACACCTTCAAAAAATGTATAAGCCTCAAATAAGGCCAGAGTTTCTTTCATCTCAACATCTCAGTCTTCATCTGGGTGTCCTGTCTACCCTGCTACCCATTTCAATACCATGAGAAATATATCCCATTGCTTGCTAGGCAATTGATTGTCCCTCATGTCAGATGACATCCTCCTGTAGCTTTATCATGTTAGGGCACCACCTGACCAATCGCTCTGGGGGACTATTACACAAGAGGACGAGACATCAGCAATTACTCACTGGGTAATTCTCTGTAATTAACAATGCAAGAAAGTAGGCGGTGTAAGGGGAATGTACTTTGTACCATTGCAACCATCGGGCTCCTTTTCAACGTTGGCTGGAGTTACAAGAACAGACTATTCTAAATAGTAATACATCTTGAGTATCAGAGACCCACAAACAGAGTGCAGGGAAACCGGTTAAATGAGCTTTCTTTCATGTCAAAGTCAATCACTCTAACTTAAGAAAACTCATTCCAGCCTCAAAGAGTAATTTCCTCTGAGGGAATATTGCTAGCAAAAGTATCTAAAGAAAGATTTGTCAGCCTTGTAGACGGCCAAAGTCTTTGATAAACTATCAAGACACTCATAGCATCATACACATTGCTACCGTCTTGACAAATTATATTGACGCGTAAGACCCCACTAAAAGGTACGGGGAGATGTCAGATGCTATGAACTTCTTTTAATGAGAAGCAAAATGATTAAATGCGAGTTGGACTTACCATATAAATGGATGAAGTGCAGCAGGCTCTTGAATTTGTGTTTTTGTTTCTCTCAGCATCGTAGAGAAATTCTCTTCTGCAACACTGCCTCTGTTGGTCATTCAATATATTCTGCAGATGAAACGCTGATGAACGTTTTTTTTTGTCTCAGCAACGCAGAGAAATTCTCTTCTGCAACACTGCCTCTGCTGGTCATTCAATATATTTTTCAGATGAAAGGCTGATTAAAGTGTTTTTTTTGTCTCAGCAACGCAGAGAAATTCTCTTCCGCAAAACTGCCTCTGTTGGTCAATTCAATGTATCCTGCAGATGAAAGGCTGATGAACGTTTTTGGGTTTTTTTTGGAATGCAGACAAATTCTCCTCTGCAACACTTTCTCTGCTGGTCATTCAATATATTCTTCAGATGAAAGGCTGATTAAAATGTTTTTTTTGTCTCAGCAAAGGAGAGAAAATCTCTTCTGCAACACTGCCTCTGTTGGTCATTCAATATATTCTGCAGATGAAACGCTGATGAACGTTTTTTTTGTCTTAGCAACGCAGAGAAATTCTCTTCTGCAGCACTGCCTCTTTTGGTCATTCAATATATTCTGCAGATGAAAGGCTGAACGTTTTTTTTTGTTTTTTTTTGGAACGCAGACAAATTCTCCTCTGCAACACTTTCTCTGCTGGTCATTCAATATATTCTTCAGATGAAAGGCTGATTAAAGTGTTTTTTTTGTCTCAGCAAAGGAGAGACATTCTTTTTTGCAACACTGCCTCTGTTGGTCATTCAATATATTCTGCAGATGAAAGGCCGATGAACGTTTTTTTTTGTCTCAGCAACGCAGAAAAATTCTCTTCCGCAACACTGCCTCTGCTGGTCATTCAGTATATTCTGCAGATGGCAAAGTCCACTGTTAGTACATTATAAGAACTTGAATATTTCCAAAATAATGCAACAATACAAAAAACTTATTTTTACCAAGCATTATTAATTAGGACTATGGAGTCTATAATATTGTGAAAATTCACAGCTGAATAAAAATTCAAATCTCAAGTTTTTTTTCAACCTAGCATACTTCTCTCAATCCGGTCTTATTTGCTACCAATCTCGACACAACTCAAGCACCTATATTAGGACTTGGATAAAAAGATCTCATGGCCAGCCAACTGACATCATACCCATCTCTCTGCAATTCTTTTAGGTTATGGTACACCACTAGCAATTAAGTGAGCTGATAAGTTGAGGGAGGAAGGTTCATGCTGCAGTTATTGGGAATATTGAAAACTATGAATAACAGATTCTAACATCTTCATTTTAGCACATCCCTATCAGCTAACCCTATAGAGAAGGCAAGAATATTATGATCAACCACACCTTCAAAAATATGTATAAGCCTCAAATATTGCCAGAGTTTCTTTCATCTCAACATCTCAGTCTTCATCTGGGTGTCCTGTCTACCCTGCTACCCATTTCAATACCATGAGAAATATATCCCATTGCTTGCTAGGCAATTGATTGGCCCTCATGTCAGATGACATCCTCCTGTAGCTTTATCATGTTAGGGCACCACCTGACCAATCGCTCTGGGGGACTATTACACACGAGGACGAGACATCAGCAATTACTCACTGGGTAATTCTCTGTAATTAACAATGCAAGAAAGTAGGCGGTGTAAGGGGAATGTACTTTGTACCATTGCAACCATCGGGCTCCTTTTCAACGTTGGCTGGAGTTACAAGAACAGACTATTCTAAATAGTAATACTTCTTGAGTATCAGAGTCCCACAAACAGAGTGCAGGAAACCGGTTAAATGAGCTTTCTTTCATGTGAAAGTCAATCACTCTAACTTAAGAAACTCATTCCAGCCTCAAAGAGTAATTTCCTCTGAGGGAATATTGCTAGCAAAAGTATCTAAAGAAAGATTTGTCTGCCTTGTAGACGGCCAAAGTCTTTGATAAACTATCAAGACACTCATAGCATCATACACATTGCTACCGTCTTGACAAATTATATTGACGCGTAAGACCCCACTAAAAGGTATGGGGAGTTGTCAGATGCTATGAACTTCTTTTAATGAGAAGCAAAATGATTAAATGCGAGTTGGACTTACCATATAAATGGATGCAGTGCAGCAGGCTCTTGAATTTTTGGTTTTGTTTCTCTCAGCATCGTAGAGAAATTCTCTTCCGCAACACTGCCTCTGTTGGTCAATTCAATGTATCCTGCAGATGAAAGGCTGATGAACTTTTTTTTTTTTTTGAACGCAGACAAATTCTCCTCCGCAACACTTCCTCTGCTGGTCATTCAATATATTCTTCAGATGAAAGGCTGATTAAAGTGTTTATTTTGTCTCAGCAAAGGAGAGAAATTCTCTTCCGCAACACTGCCTCTGTTGGTCATTCAATATATTCTGCAGATGAAACGCTGATGAACGTTTTTTTTGTCTCAGCAACGCAGAGAAATTCTCTTCTGCAGCACTGCCTCTGTTGGTCATTCAATATATTCTGCAGATGAAAGGCTGATGAACGTTTTTTTTTGGAACGCCGACAAATTCTCCTCTGCACCACTTTCTCTGCTGGTCATTCAATATATTCTTCAGATGAAAGGCTGATTAAAGTGTTTTTTTTGTCTCAGCAACGCAGAGAAATTCTCTTCTGCAACACTGCCTCTGTTGGTCAATTCAATGTATCCTGCAGATGAAAGGCTGATGAACGTGTTTTTTTTTTTTTGGAACGCAGACAAATTCTCCTCTGCAACACTTTCTCTACTGGTCATTGAATATATTCTTCAAATGAAAGGCTGATTAAAATGTTTTTTTTGTCTCAGCAAAGGAGAGAAAATCTCTTCTGCAACACTGCCTCTGTTGGTCATTCAATATATTCTGCAGATGAAAGGTTGATGAACGTTTTTTTTTTTTACGCAGACAAATTCTCCTCAACACTTCCTCTGCTGGTCATTCAATATATTCTGCAGATGAAAGGCTGATGAACGTTTTTTTGTGTCTCAGCAACGCAGAAAAATTATCTTCGGCAACACTGCCTCTGCTGGTCATTCAGTATATTCTGCAGATGGAAAAGTCCACTGTTAGTACATTATAAGAACTTGAATATTTCCAAAATAATGCAACAAAACAAAAAACTTATTTTTACCAAGCATTATTAATTAGGACTATGACGTCTATAATATTGTGAAAATTCACAGCCGAATAAAAATTCAATTCTAAATTTTTTTTCAACCTAGCATACTTCTCTCAATCCGGTCTTATTTGCTACCAATCTCGACACAACTCAAGCACCTATATTAGGACTTAGATAAAAAGATCTCATGGCCAGCTAACTGACATCATACCCATCTCTCTGCAATTCTTTTAGGTTATGGTACACCACTAGCAATTAAGTGAGCTGATAAGTTGAGGGAGGAAGGTTCATGCTACAGTTATTGGGAATATTGAAAACTATGAATAACAGATTCTAACATCTTCATTTTAGCACATCCCTATCAGCTAACCCTATAGAGAAGGCAAGAATATTATGATCAACCACACCTTCAAAAAAATGTATAAGCCTCAAATAATGCCAGAGTTTCTTTCATCTCAACATCTGTCTTCATCTGGGTGCCCTGTCTACCCTGCTACCCATTTCAATACCATGAGAAATATATCCCATTGCTTGCTAGGCAATTGATTGGCCCTCATGTCAGATGACATCCTCCTGTAGCTTTATCATGTTAGGGCACCACCTGACCAATCGCTCTGGGGGACTATTACACAAGAGGATGAAACATCAGCAATTACTCACTGGGTAATTCTCTGTAATTAACAATGCAAGAAAGTAGGCGGTGTAAGGGGAATGTACTTTGTATCATTGCAACCATCGGGCTCCTTTTCAACGTTGGCTGGAGTTACAAGAACAGACTATTCTAAATAGTAATACATCTTGAGTATCAGAGTCCCACAAACAGAGTGCAGGGAAACAGGTTAAATGAGCTTTCTTTCATGTGAAAGTCAATCACTCTAACTTAAGAAAACTCATTCCAGCCTCAAAGAGTAATTTCCTCTGAGGGAATATTGCTTGCAAAAGTATCTAAAGACACTCATAGCATCATACACATTGCTACCGTCTTGACAAATTATATTGACGCGTAAGACCCCACTAAAAGGTACGGGGAGATGTCAGATGCTATGAACTTCTTTTAATGAGAAGCAAAATGATTAAATGCGAGTTGGACTTACCATATAAATGGATGAAGTGCAGCAGGCTCATGAATTTTTTTTTTTGTTTCTCTCAGCATCGTAGAGAAATTCTCTTCCGCAACACTGCCTCTGTTGGTCAATTCAATGTATCCTGCAGATGAAAGGCTGATGAACTTTTTTTTTTTTTTTTTTGAACGCAGACAAATTCTCCTCCGCAACACTTCCTCTGCTGGTCATTCAATAGATTCTTCAGATGAAAGGCTGATTAAAGTGTTTATTTTGTCTCAGCAAAGGAGAG
This sequence comes from Triturus cristatus, assembly GCF_964204655.1. Classification (NCBI taxonomy): domain Eukaryota; kingdom Metazoa; phylum Chordata; class Amphibia; order Caudata; family Salamandridae; genus Triturus; species Triturus cristatus. The sequence continues at coordinate 880,005,068 of NC_140593.1, read as the reverse complement.
AAATTCTCTTCCGCAACACTGCCTCTGTTGGTCATTCAATATATTCTGCAGATGAAAGGCTGATGAACGTTTTTTTTTGTCTCAGCAACGCAGAGAAATTCTCTTCTGCAACACTGCCTCTGCTGGTCATTCAATATATTTTTCAGATGAAAGGCTGATTAAAGTGTTTTTTTTGTCTCAGCAACGCAGAGAAATTCTCTTCCGCAAAACTGCCTCTGTTGGTCAATTCAATGTATCCTGCAGATGAAAGGCTGATGAACGTTTTTGGGTTTTTTTTGGAACGCAGACAAATTCTCCTCTGCAACACTTTCTCTGCTGGTCATTCAATATATTCTTCAGATGAAAGGCTGATTAAAATGTTTTTTTTGTCTCAGCAAAGGAGAGAAAATCTCTTCTGCAACACTGCCTCTGTTGGTCATTCAATATATTCTGCAGATGAAACGCTGATGAACGTTTTTTTTGTCTCAGCAACGCAGAGAAATTCTCTTCTGCAGCACTGCCTCTTTTGGTCATTCAATATATTCTGCAGTTGAAAGGCTGAACGTTTTTTTTTTGTTTTTTTTTGGAACGCAGACAAATTCTCCTCTGCAACACTTTCTCTGCTGGTCATTCAATATATTCTTCAGATGAAAGGCTGATTAAAGTGTTTTTTTTGTCTCAGCAAAGGAGAGACATTCTTTTTTGCAACACTGCCTCTGTTGGTCATTCAATATATTCTGCAGATGAAACGCTGATGAACGTTTTTTTTGTCTCAGCAACGCAGAGAAATTCTCTTCTGCAGCACTGCCTCTTTTGGTCATTCAATATATTCTGCAGTTGAAAGGCTGAACGTTTTTTTTTTGTTTTTTTATGGAACGCAGACAAATTCTCCTCTGCAACACTTTCTCTGTTGGTCATTCAATATATTCTGCAGATGAAAGGCCGATGAACGTTTTTTTTTGTCTCAGCAACGCTGAAAAATTCTCTTCCGCAACACTGCCTCTGCTGGTCATTCAGTATATTCTGCAGATGGCAAAGTCCACTGTTAGTACATTATAAGAACTTGAATATTTCCAAAATAATGCAACAATACAAAAAACTTATTTTTACCAAGCATTATTAATTAGGACTATGGAGTCTATAATATTGTGAAAATTCACAGCTGAATAAAAATTCAAATCTCAAGTTTTTTTTCAACCTAGCATACTTCTCTCAATCCGGTCTTATTTGCTACCAATCTCTTCACAACTCAAGCACCTATATTAGGACTTGGATAAAAAGATCTCATGGCCAGCCAACTGACATCATACCCATCTCTCTGCAATTCTTTTAGGTTATGGTACACCACTAGCAATTAAGTGAGCTGATAAGTTGAGGGAGGAAGGTTCATGCTGCAGTTATTGGGAATATTGAAAACTATGAATAACAGATTCTAACATCTTCATTTTAGCACATCCCTATCAGCTAACCCTATAGAGAAGGCAAGAATATTATGATCAACCACACCTTCAAAAATATGTATAAGCCTCAAATATTGCCAGAGTTTCTTTCATCTCAACATCTCAGTCTTCATCTGGGTGTCCTGTCTACCCTGCTACCCATTTCAATACCATGAGAAATATATCCCATTGCTTGCTAGGCAATTGATTGGCCCTCATGTCAGATGACATCCTCCTGTAGCTTTATCATGTTAGGGCACCACCTGACCAATCGCTCTGGGGGACTATTACACACGAGGACGAGACATCAGCAATTACTCACTGGGTAATTCTCTGTAATTAACAATGCAAGAAAGTAGGCGGTGTAAGGGGAATGTACTTTGTACCATTGCAACCATCGGGCTCCTTTTCAACGTTGGCTGGAGTTACAAGAACAGACTATTCTAAATAGTAATACTTCTTGAGTATCAGAGTCCCACAAACAGAGTGCAGGAAACCGGTTAAATGAGCTTTCTTTCATGTGAAAGTCAATCACTCTAACTTAAGAAACTCATTCCAGCCTCAAAGAGTAATTTCCTCTGAGGGAATATTGCTAGCAAAAGTATCTAAAGAAAGATTTGTCTGCCTTGTAGACGGCCAAAGTCTTTGATAAACTATCAAGACACTCATAGCATCATACACATTGCTACCGTCTTGACAAATTATATTGACGCGTAAGACCCCACTAAAAGGTATGGGGAGTTGTCAGATGCTATGAACTTCTTTTAATGAGAAGCAAAATGATTAAATGCGAGTTGGACTTACCATATAAATGGATGCAGTGCAGCAGGCTCTTGAATTTTTGTTTTTGTTTCTCTCAGCATCGTAGAGAAATTCTCTTCCGCAACACTGCCTCTGTTGGTCAATTCAATGTATCCTGCAGATGAAAGGCTGATGAACTTTTTTTTTTTTTTTTAACGCAGACAAATTCTCCTCCGCAACACTTCCTCTGCTGGTCATTCAATATATTCTTCTGATGAAAGGCTGATTAAAGTGTTTATTTTGTCTCAGCAAAGGAGAGAAATTCTCTTCCGCAACACTGCCTCTGTTGGTCATTCAATATATTCTGCAGATGAAATGCTGATGAACGTTTTTTTTGTCTCAGCAACGCAGAGAAATTCTCTTCTGCAGCACTGCCTCTGTTGGTCATTCAATATATTCTGCAGATGAAAGGCTGATGAACGTTTTTTTTTGGAACGCCGACAAATTCTCCTCTGCAACACTTTCTCTGCTGGTCATTCAATATATTCTTCAGATGAAAGGCTGATTAAAGTGTTTTTTTTGTCTCAGCAACGCAGAGAAATTCTCTTCTGCAACACTGCCTCTGTTGGTCAATTCAATGTATCCTGCAGATGAAAGGCTGATGAACGTGTTTTTTTTTTTTTTGGAACGCAGACAAATTCTCCTCTGCAACACTTTCTCTACTGGTCATTGAATATATTCTTCAGATGAAAGGCTGATTAAAATGTTTTTTTTCGTCTCAGCAAAGGAGAGAAAATCTCTTCTGCAACACTGCCTCTGTTGGTCATTCAATATATTCTGCAGATGAAAGGTTGATGAACGTTTTTTTTTTTTACGCAGACAAATTCTCCTCAACACTTCCTCTGCTGGTCATTCAATATATTCTGCAGATGAAAGGCTGATGAACGTTTTTTTGTGTCTCAGCAACGCAGAAAAATTATCTTCCGCAACACTGCCTCTGCTGGTCATTCAGTATATTCTGCAGATGGAAAAGTCCACTGTTAGTACATTATAAGAACTTGAATATTTCCAAAATAATGCAACAAAACAAAAAACTTATTTTTACCAAGCATTATTAATTAGGACTATGACGTCTATAATATTGTGAAAATTCACAGCTGAATAAAAATTCAATTCTAAATTTTTTTTCAACCTAGCATACTTCTCTCAATCCGGTCTTATTTGCTACCAATCTCGACACAACTCAAGCACCTATATTAGGACTTAGATAAAAAGATCTCATGGCCAGCTAACTGACATCATACCCATCTCTCTGCAATTCTTTTAGGTTATGGTACACCACTAGCAATTAAGTGAGCTGATAAGTTGAGGGAGGAAGGTTCATGCTACAGTTATTGGGAATATTGAAAACTATGAATAACAGATTCTAACATCTTCATTTTAGCACATCCCTATCAGCTAACCCTATAGAGAAGGCAAGAATATTATGATCAACCACACCTTCAAAAAAATGTATAAGCCTCAAATAATGCCAGAGTTTCTTTCATCTCAACATCTGTCTTCATCTGGGTGCCCTGTCTACCCTGCTACCCATTTCAATACCATGAGAAATATATCCCATTGCTTGTTCGGCAATTGATTGGCCCTCATGTCAGATGACATCCTCCTGTAGCTTTATCATGTTAGGGCACCACCTGACCAATCGCTCTGGGGGACTATTACACAAGCGGATGAAACATCAGCAATTACTCACTGGGTAATTCTCTGTAATTAACAATGCAAGAAAGTAGGCGGTGTAAGGGGAATGTACTTTGTATCATTGCAACCATCGGGCTCCTTTTCAACGTTGGCTGGAGTTACAAGAACAGACTATTCTAAATAGTAATACATCTTGAGTATCAGAGTCCCACAAACAGAGTGCAGGGAAACAGGTTAAATGAGCTTTCTTTCATGTGAAAGTCAATCACTCTAACTTAAGAAAACTCATTCCAGCCTCAAAGAGTAATTTCCTCTGAGGGAATATTGCTAGCAAAAGTATCTAAAGAAAGATTTGTCAGCCTTGTAGACGGCCAAAGTCTTTGATAAACTATCAAGACACTCATAGCATCATACACATTGCTACCGTCTTGACAAATTATATTGACGCGTAAGACCCCACTAAAAGGTACGGGGAGATGTCAGATGCTATGAACTTCTTTTAATGAGAAGCAAAATGATTAAATGCGAGTTGGACTTACCATATAAATGGATGAAGTGCAGCAGGCTCATGAATTTTTTTTTTTGTTTCTCTCAGCATCGTAGAGAAATTCTCTTCCGCAACACTGCCTCTGTTGGTCAATTCAATGTATCCTGCAGATGAAAGGCTGATGAACTTTTTTTTTTTTTTTTTTGAACGCAGACAAATTCTCCTTCGCAACACTTCCTCTGCTGGTCATTCAATAGATTCTTCAGATGAAAGGCTGATTAAAGTGTTTATTTTGTCTCAGCAAAGGAGAGAAATTATCTTCCGCAACACTGCCTCTGTTGGTCATTCAATATATTCTGCAGATGAAAGGCTGATGAACGTTTTTTTTTGTCTCAGCAACGCAGAGAAATTCTCTTCTGCAACACTGCCTCTGCTGGTCATTCAATATATTTTTCAGATGAAAGGCTGATTAAAGTGTTTTTTTTGTCTCAGCAACGCAGAGAAATTCTCTTCCGCAAAACTGCCTCTGTTGGTCAATTCAATGTATCCTGCAGATGAAAGGCTGATGAACGTTTTTGGGTTTTTTTTGGAACGCAGACAAATTCTCCTCTGCAACACTTTCTCTGCTGGTCATTCAATATATTCTTCAGATGAAAGGCTGATTAAAATGTTTTTTTTGTCTCAGCAAAGGAGAGAAAATCTCTTCTGCAACACTGCCTCTGTTGGTCATTCAATATATTCTGCAGATGAAACGCTGATGAACGTTTTTTTTGTCTCAGCAACGCAGAGAAATTCTCTTCTGCAGCACTGCCTCTTTTGGTCATTCAATATATTCTGCAGTTGAAAGGCTGAACGTTTTTTTTTTGTTTTTTTTTGGAACGCAGACAAATTCTCCTCTGCAACACTTTCTCTGCTGGTCATTCAATATATTCTTCAGATGAAAGGCTGATTAAAGTGTTTTTTTTGTCTCAGCAAAGGAGAGACATTCTTTTTTGCAACACTGCCTCTGTTGGTCATTCAATATATTCTGCAGATGAAACGCTGATGAACGTTTTTTTTGTCTCAGCAACGCAGAGAAATTCTCTTCTGCAGCACTGCCTCTTTTGGTCATTCAATATATTCTGCAGTTGAAAGGCTGAACGTTTTTTTTTTGTTTTTTTTTGGAACGCAGACAAATTCTCCTCTGCAACACTTTCTCTGCTGGTCATTCAATATATTCTTCAGATGAAAGGCTGATTAAAGTGTTTTTTTTGTCTCAGCAAAGGAGAGACATTCTTTTTTGCAACACTGCCTCTGTTGGTCATTCAATATATTCTGCAGATGAAAGGCCGATGAACTTTTTTTTTGTCTCAGCAACGCTGAAAAATTCTCTTCCGCAACACTGCCTCTGCTGGTCATTCAGTATATTCTGCAGATGGAAAAGTCCACTGTTAGTACATTATAAGAACTTGAATATTTCCAAAATAATGCAACAAAATAAAAAACTTATTTTTACCAAGCATTATTAATTAGGACTATGGAGTCTATAATATTGTGAAAGTTTACAGCTCAAAAAAAATTCAAATCTCAATTTTTTTTCAACCTAGCATACTTCTCTCAATCCGGTCTTATTTGCTACCAATCTCGACACAACTCAAGCACCTATATTAGGACTTGGATAAAAAGATCTCATGGCCAGCCAACTGACATCATACCCATCTCTCTGCAATTCTTTTAGGTTATGGTACACCACTAGCAATTAAGTGAGCTGATAAGTTGAGGGAGGAAGGTTCATGCTGCAGTTATTGGGAATATTGAAAACTATGAATAACAGATTCTAACATCTTCATTTTAGCACATCCCTATCAGCTAACCCTATAGAGAAGGCAAGAATATTATGATCAACCACACCTTCAAAAATATGTATAAGCCTCAAATATTGCCAGAGTTTCTTTCATCTCAACATCTCAGTCTTCATCTGGGTGTCCTGTCTACCCTGCTACCCATTTCAATACCATGAGAAATATATCCCATTGCTTGCTAGGCAATTGATTGGCCCTCATGTCAGATGACATCCTCCTGTAGCTTTATCATGTTAGGGCACCACCTGACCAATCGCTCTGGGGGACTATTACACACGAGGACGAGACATCAGCAATTACTCACTGGGTAATTCTCTGTAATTAACAATGCAAGAAAGTAGGCGGTGTAAGGGGAATGTACTTTGTACCATTGCAACCATCGGGCTCCTTTTCAACGTTGGCTGGAGTTACAAGAACAGACTATTCTAAATAGTAATACTTCTTGAGTATCAGAGTCCCACAAACAGAGTGCAGGAAACCGGTTAAATGAGCTTTCTTTCATGTGAAAGTCAATCACTCTAACTTAAGAAACTCATTCCAGCCTCAAAGAGTAATTTACTCTGAGGGAATATTGCTAGCAAAAGTATCTAAAGAAAGATTTGTCTGCCTTGTAGACGGCCAAAGTCTTTGATAAACTATCAAGACACTCATAGCATCATACACATTGCTACCGTCTTGACAAATTATATTGACGCGTAAGACCCCACTAAAAGGTATGGGGAGTTGTCAGATGCTATGAACTTCTTTTAATGAGAAGCAAAATGATTAAATGCGAGTTGGACTTACCATATAAATGGATGCAGTGCAGCAGGCTCTTGAATTTTTGTTTTTGTTTCTCTCAGCATCGTAGAGAAATTCTCTTCCGCAACACTGCCTCTGTTGGTCAATTCAATGTATCCTGCAGATGAAAGGCTGATGAACGTTTTTTTTGTCTCAGCAACGCAGAGAAATTCTCTTCTGCAGCACTGCCTCTGTTGGTCATTCAATATATTCTGCAGATGAAAGGCTGATGAACGTTTTTTTTTGGAACGCCGACAAATTCTCCTCTGCAACACTTTCTCTGCTGGTCATTCAATATATTCTTCAGATGAAAGGCTGATTAAAGTGTTTATTTTGTCTCAGCAAAGGAGAGAAATTCTCTTCCGCAACACTGCCTCTGTTGGTCATTCAATATATTCTGCAGATGAAATGCTGATGAACGTTTTTTTTGTCTCAGCAACGCAGAGAAATTCTCTTCTGCAGCACTGCCTCTGTTGGTCATTCAATATATTCTGCAGATGAAAGGCTGATGAACGTTTTTTTTTGGAACGCCGACAAATTCTCCTCTGCAACACTTTCTCTGCTGGTCATTCAATATATTCTTCAGATGAAAGGCTGATTAAAGTGTTTTTTTTGTCTCAGCAACGCAGAGAAATTCTCTTCTGCAACACTGCCTCTGTTGGTCAATTCAATGTATCCTGCAGATGAAAGGCTGATGAACGTGTTTTTTTTTTTTTGGAACGCAGACAAATTCTCCTCTGCAACACTTTCTCTACTGGTCATTGAATATATTCTTCAGATGAAAGGCTAATTAAAATGTTTTTTTTGTCTCAGCAAAGGAGAGAAAATCTCTTCTGCAACACTGCCTCTGTTGGTCATTCAATATATTCTGCAGATGAAAGGTTGATGAACGTTTTTTTTTTTTACGCAGACAAATTCTCCTCAACACTTCCTCTGCTGGTCATTCAATATATTCTGCAGATGAAAGGCTGATGAACGTTTTTTTGTGTCTCAGCAACGCAGAAAAATTATCTTCCGCAACACTGCCTCTGCTGGTCATTCAGTATATTCTGCAGATGGAAAAGTCCACTGTTAGTACATTATAAGAACTTGAATATTTCCAAAATAATGCAACAAAACAAAAAACTTATTTTTACCAAGCATTATTAATTAGGACTATGACGTCTATAATATTGTGAAAATTCACAGCTGAATAAAAATTCAATTCTAAATTTTTTTTCAACCTAGCATACTTCTCTCAATCCGGTCTTATTTGCTACCAATCTCGACACAACTCAAGCACCTATATTAGGACTTAGATAAAAAGATCTCATGGCCAGCTAACTGACATCATACCCATCTCTCTGCAATTCTTTTAGGTTATGGTACACCACTAGCAATTAAGTGAGCTGATAAGTTGAGGGAGGAAGGTTCATGCTACAGTTATTGGGAATATTGAAAACTATGAATAACAGATTCTAACATCTTCATTTTAGCACATCCCTATCAGCTAACCCTATAGAGAAGGCAAGAATATTATGATCAACCACACCTTCAAAAAAATGTATAAGCCTCAAATAATGCCAGAGTTTCTTTCATCTCAACATCTGTCTTCATCTGGGTGCCCTGTCTACCCTGCTACCCATTTCAATACCATGAGAAATATATCCCATTGCTTGCTAGGCAATTGATTGGCCCTCATGTCAGATGACATCCTCCTGTAGCTTTATCATGTTAGGGCACCACCTGACCAATCGCTCTGGGGGACTATTACACAAGAGGATGAAACATCAGCAATTACTCACTGGGTAATTCTCTGTAATTAACAATGCAAGAAAGTAGGCGGAGTAAGGGGAATGTACTTTGTATCATTGCAACCATCGGGCTCCTTTTCAACGTTGGCTGGAGTTACAAGAACAGACTATTCTAAATAGTAATACATCTTGAGTATCAGAGTCCCACAAACAGAGTGCAGGGAAACAGGTTAAATGAGCTTTCTTTCATGTGAAAGTCAATCACTCTAACTTAAGAAAACTCATTCCAGCCTCAAAGAGTAATTTCCTCTGAGGGAATATTGCTAGCAAAAGTATCTAAAGAAAGATTTGTCAGCCTTGTAGACGGCCAAAGTCTTTGATAAACTATCAAGACACTCATAGCATCATACACATTGCTACCGTCTTGACCAATTATATTGACGCGTAAGACCCCACTAAAAGGTACGGGGAGATGTCAGATGCTATGAACTTCTTTTAATGAGAAGCAAAATGATTAAATGCGAGTTGGACTTACCATATAAATGGATGAAGTGCAGCAGGCTCATGAATTTTTTTTTTTGTTTCTCTCAGCATCGTAGAGAAATTCTCTTCCGCAACACTGCCTCTGTTGGTCAATTCAATGTATCCTGCAGATGAAAGGCTGATGAACTTTTTTTTTTTTTTTTTTTGAACGCAGACAAATTCTCCTCCGCAACACTTCCTCTGCTTGTCATTCAATAGATTCTTCAGATGAAAGGCTGATTAAAGTGTTTATTTTGTCTCAGCAAAGGAGAGAAATTCTCTTCCGCAACACTGCCTCTGTTGGTCATTCAATATATTCTGCAGATGAAAGGCTGATGAACGTTTTTTTTTGTCTCAGCAACGCAGAGAAATTCTCTTCTGCAACACTGCCTCTGCTGGTCATTCAATATATTTTTCAGATGAAAGGCTGATTAAAGTGTTTTTTTTGTCTCAGCAACGCAGAGAAATTCTCTTCCGCAAAACTGCCTCTGTTGGTCAATTCAATGTATCCTGCAGATGAAAGGCTGATGAACGTTTTTGGGTTTTTTTTGGAACGCAGACAAATTCTCCTCTGCAACACTTTCTCTGCTGGTCATTCAATATATTCTTCAGATGAAAGGCTGATTAAAATGTTTTTTTTGTCTCAGCAAAGGAGAGAAAATCTCTTCTGCAACACTGCCTCTGTTGGTCATTCAATATATTCTGCAGATGAAAGGCTGATGAACGTTTTTTTTCTTTTTTTTAACGCAGACAAATTCTCCTCCGCAACACTTCCTCTGCTGGTCATTCAATATATTCTGCAGATGAAAGGCTGATGAACGTTTTTTTTTGTCTCAGCAACGCAGAAAAATTCTCTTCCGCAACACTGCCTCTGCTGGTCATTCAGTATATTCTGCAGATGGAAAAGTCCACTGTTAGTACATTATAAGAACTTGAATATTTCCAAAATAATGCAACAAAACAAAAAACTTATTTTTACCAAGCATTATTAATTAGGACTATGACGTCTATAATATTGTGAAAATTCACAGCTGAATAAAAATTCAATTCTAAATTTTTTTTCAACCTAGCATACTTCTCTCAATCCGGTCTTATTTGCTACCAATCTCGACACAACTCAAGCACCTATATTAGGACTTGGATAAAAAGATCTCATGGCCAGCCAACTGACATCATACCCATCTCTCTGCAATTCTTTTAGGTTATGGTACACCACTAGCAATTAAGTGAGCTGATAAGTTGAGGGAGGAAGGTTCATGCTGCAGTTATTGGGAATATTGAAAACTATGAATAACAGATTCTAACATCTTCATTTTAGCACATCCCTATCAGCTAACCCTATAGAGAAGGCAAGAATATTATGATCAACCACACCTTCAAAAATATGTATAAGCCTCAAATATTGCCAGAGTTTCTTTCATCTCAACATCTCAGTCTTCATCTGGGTGTCCTGTCTACCCTGCTACCCATTTCAATACCATGAGAAATATATCCCATTGCTTGCTAGGCAATTGATTGGCCCTCATGTCAGATGACATCCTCCTGTAGCTTTATCATGTTAGGGCACCACCTGACCAATCGCTCTGGGGGACTATTACACAAGAGGACGAGACATCAGCAATTACTCACTGGGTAATTCTCTGTAATTAACAATGCAAGAAAGTAGGCGGTGTAAGGGGAATGTACTTTGTACCATTGCAACCATCGGGCTCCTTTTCAACGTTGGCTGGAGTTACAAGAACAGACTATTCTAAATAGTAATACATCTTGAGTATCAGAGTCCCACAAACAGAGTGCAGGGAAACCGGTTAAATGAGCTTTCTTTCATGTCAAAGTCAATCACTCTAACTTAAGAAAACTCATTCCAGCCTCAAAGAGTAATTTCCTCTGAGGGAATATTGCTAGCAAAAGTATCTAAAGAAAGATTTGTCAGCCTTGTAGACGGCCAAAGTCTTTGATAAACTATCAAGACACTCATAGCATCATACACATTGCTACCGTCTTGACAAATTATATTGACGCGTAAGACCCCACTAAAAGGTACGGGGAGATGTCAGATGCTATGAACTTCTTTTAATGAGAAGCAAAATGATTAAATGCGAGTTGGACTTACCATATAAATGGATGAAGTGCAGCAGGCTCTTGAATTTGTGTTTTTGTTTCTCTCAGCATCGTAGAGAAATTCTCTTCTGCAACACTGCCTCTGTTGGTCATTCAATATATTCTGCAGATGAAACGCTGATGAACGTTTTTTTTTGTCTCAGCAACGCAGAGAAATTCTCTTCTGCAACACTGCCTCTGCTGGTCATTCAATATATTTTTCAGATGAAAGGCTGATTAAAGTGTTTTTTTTGTCTCAGCAACGCAGAGAAATTCTCTTCCGCAAAACTGCCTCTGTTGGTCAATTCAATGTATCCTGCAGATGAAAGGCTGATGAACGTTTTTGGGTTTTTTTTGGAATGCAGACAAATTCTCCTCTGCAACACTTTCTCTGCTGGTCATTCAATATATTCTTCAGATGAAAGGCTGATTAAAATGTTTTTTTTGTCTCAGCAAAGGAGAGAAAATCTCTTCTGCAACACTGCCTCTGTTGGTCATTCAATATATTCTGCAGATGAAACGCTGATGAACGTTTTTTTTGTCTCAGCAACGCAGAGAAATTCTCTTCTGCAGCACTGCCTCTTTTGGTCATTCAATATATTCTGCAGATGAAAGGCTGAACGTTTTTTTTTTGTTTTTTTTTGGAACGCAGACAAATTCTCCTCTGCAACACTTTCTCTGCTGGTCATTCAATATATTCTTCAGATGAAAGGCTGATTAAAGTGTTTTTTTTTGTCTCAGCAAAGGAGAGACATTCTTTTTTGCAACACTGCCTCTGTTGGTCATTCAATATATTCTGCAGATGAAAGGCCGATGAACGTTTTTTTTTGTCTCAGCAACGCAGAAAAATTCTCTTCCGCAACACTGCCTCTGCTGGTCATTCAGTATATTCTGCAGATGGCAAAGTCCACTGTTAGTACATTATAAGAACTTGAATATTTCCAAAATAATGCAACAATACAAAAAACTTATTTTTACCAAGCATTATTAATTAGGACTATGGAGTCTATAATATTGTGAAAATTCACAGCTGAATAAAAATTCAAATCTCAAGTTTTTTTTCAACCTAGCATACTTCTCTCAATCCGGTCTTATTTGCTACCAATCTCGACACAACTCAAGCACCTATATTAGGACTTGGATAAAAAGATCTCATGGCCAGCCAACTGACATCATACCCATCTCTCTGCAATTCTTTTAGGTTATGGTACACCACTAGCAATTAAGTGAGCTGATAAGTTGAGGGAGGAAGGTTCATGCTGCAGTTATTGGGAATATTGAAAACTATGAATAACAGATTCTAACATCTTCATTTTAGCACATCCCTATCAGCTAACCCTATAGAGAAGGCAAGAATATTATGATCAACCACACCTTCAAAAATATGTATAAGCCTCAAATATTGCCAGAGTTTCTTTCATCTCAACATCTCAGTCTTCATCTGGGTGTCCTGTCTACCCTGCTACCCATTTCAATACCATGAGAAATATATCCCATTGCTTGCTAGGCAATTGATTGGCCCTCATGTCAGATGACATCCTCCTGTAGCTTTATCATGTTAGGGCACCACCTGACCAATCGCTCTGGGGGACTATTACACACGAGGACGAGACATCAGCAATTACTCACTGGGTAATTCTCTGTAATTAACAATGCAAGAAAGTAGGCGGTGTAAGGGGAATGTACTTTGTACCATTGCAACCATCGGGCTCCTTTTCAACGTTGGCTGGAGTTACAAGAACAGACTATTCTAAATAGTAATACTTCTTGAGTATCAGAGTCCCACAAACAGAGTGCAGGAAACCGGTTAAATGAGCTTTCTTTCATGTGAAAGTCAATCACTCTAACTTAAGAAACTCATTCCAGCCTCAAAGAGTAATTTCCTCTGAGGGAATATTGCTAGCAAAAGTATCTAAAGAAAGATTTGTCTGCCTTGTAGACGGCCAAAGTCTTTGATAAACTATCAAGACACTCATAGCATCATACACATTGCTACCGTCTTGACAAATTATATTGACGCGTAAGACCCCACTAAAAGGTATGGGGAGTTGTCAGATGCTATGAACTTCTTTTAATGAGAAGCAAAATGATTAAATGCGAGTTGGACTTACCATATAAATGGATGCAGTGCAGCAGGCTCTTGAATTTTTGGTTTTGTTTCTCTCAGCATCGTAGAGAAATTCTCTTCCGCAACACTGCCTCTGTTGGTCAATTCAATGTATCCTGCAGATGAAAGGCTGATGAACTTTTTTTTTTTTTTGAACGCAGACAAATTCTCCTCCGCAACACTTCCTCTGCTGGTCATTCAATATATTCTTCAGATGAAAGGCTGATTAAAGTGTTTATTTTGTCTCAGCAAAGGAGAGAAATTCTCTTCCGCAACACTGCCTCTGTTGGTCATTCAATATATTCTGCAGATGAAACGCTGATGAACGTTTTTTTTGTCTCAGCAACGCAGAGAAATTCTCTTCTGCAGCACTGCCTCTGTTGGTCATTCAATATATTCTGCAGATGAAAGGCTGATGAACGTTTTTTTTTGGAACGCCGACAAATTCTCCTCTGCACCACTTTCTCTGCTGGTCATTCAATATATTCTTCAGATGAAAGGCTGATTAAAGTGTTTTTTTTGTCTCAGCAACGCAGAGAAATTCTCTTCTGCAACACTGCCTCTGTTGGTCAATTCAATGTATCCTGCAGATGAAAGGCTGATGAACGTGTTTTTTTTTTTTTGGAACGCAGACAAATTCTCCTCTGCAACACTTTCTCTACTGGTCATTGAATATATTCTTCAGATGAAAGGCTGATTAAAATGTTTTTTTTGTCTCAGCAAAGGAGAGAAAATCTCTTCTGCAACACTGCCTCTGTTGGTCATTCAATATATTCTGCAGATGAAAGGTTGATGAACGTTTTTTTTTTTTACGCAGACAAATTCTCCTCAACACTTCCTCTGCTGGTCATTCAATATATTCTGCAGATGAAAGGCTGATGAACGTTTTTTTGTGTCTCAGCAACGCAGAAAAATTATCTTCGGCAACACTGCCTCTGCTGGTCATTCAGTATATTCTGCAGATGGAAAAGTCCACTGTTAGTACATTATAAGAACTTGAATATTTCCAAAATAATGCAACAAAACAAAAAACTTATTTTTACCAAGCATTATTAATTAGGACTATGACGTCTATAATATTGTGAAAATTCACAGCCGAATAAAAATTCAATTCTAAATTTTTTTTCAACCTAGCATACTTCTCTCAATCCGGTCTTATTTGCTACCAATCTCGACACAACTCAAGCACCTATATTAGGACTTAGATAAAAAGATCTCATGGCCAGCTAACTGACATCATACCCATCTCTCTGCAATTCTTTTAGGTTATGGTACACCACTAGCAATTAAGTGAGCTGATAAGTTGAGGGAGGAAGGTTCATGCTACAGTTATTGGGAATATTGAAAACTATGAATAACAGATTCTAACATCTTCATTTTAGCACATCCCTATCAGCTAACCCTATAGAGAAGGCAAGAATATTATGATCAACCACACCTTCAAAAAAATGTATAAGCCTCAAATAATGCCAGAGTTTCTTTCATCTCAACATCTGTCTTCATCTGGGTGCCCTGTCTACCCTGCTACCCATTTCAATACCATGAGAAATATATCCCATTGCTTGCTAGGCAATTGATTGGCCCTCATGTCAGATGACATCCTCCTGTAGCTTTATCATGTTAGGGCACCACCTGACCAATCGCTCTGGGGGACTATTACACAAGAGGATGAAACATCAGCAATTACTCACTGGGTAATTCTCTGTAATTAACAATGCAAGAAAGTAGGCGGTGTAAGGGGAATGTACTTTGTATCATTGCAACCATCGGGCTCCTTTTCAACGTTGGCTGGAGTTACAAGAACAGACTATTCTAAATAGTAATACATCTTGAGTATCAGAGTCCCACAAACAGAGTGCAGGGAAACAGGTTAAATGAGCTTTCTTTCATGTGAAAGTCAATCACTCTAACTTAAGAAAACTCATTCCAGCCTCAAAGAGTAATTTCCTCTGAGGGAATATTGCTAGCAAAAGTATCTAAAGACACTCATAGCATCATACACATTGCTACCGTCTTGACAAATTATATTGACGCGTAAGACCCCACTAAAAGGTACGGGGAGATGTCAGATGCTATGAACTTCTTTTAATGAGAAGCAAAATGATTAAATGCGAGTTGGACTTACCATATAAATGGATGAAGTGCAGCAGGCTCATGAATTTTTTTTTTTGTTTCTCTCAGCATCGTAGAGAAATTCTCTTCCGCAACACTGCCTCTGTTGGTCAATTCAATGTATCCTGCAGATGAAAGGCTGATGAACTTTTTTTTTTTTTTTTTTGAACGCAGACAAATTCTCCTCCGCAACACTTCCTCTGCTGGTCATTCAATAGATTCTTCAGATGAAAGGCTGATTAAAGTGTTTATTTTGTCTCAGCAAAGGAGAGAAATTCTCTTCCGCAACACTGCCTCTGTTGGTCATTCAATATATTCTGCAGATGAAAGGCTGATGAACGTTTTTTTTTGTCTCAGCAACGCAGAGAAATTCTCTTCTGCAACACTGCCTCTGCTGGTCATTCAATATATTTTTCAGATGAAAGGCTGATTAAAGTGTTTTTTTTGTCTCAGCAACGCAGAGAAATTCTCTTCCGCAAAACTGCCTCTGTTGGTCAATTCAATGTATCCTGCAGATGAAAGGCTGATGAACGTTTTTGGGTTTTTTTTGGAACGCAGACAAATTCTCTTCTGCAACACTTTCTCTGCTGGTCATTCAATATATTCTGCAGTTGAAAGGCTGAACGTTTTTTTTTTGTTTTTTTTTGGAACGCAGACAAATTCTCCTCTGCAACACTTTCTCTGCTGGTCATTCAATATATTCTTCAGATGAAAGGCTGATTAAAGTGTTTTTTTTGTCTCAGCAAAGGAGAGACATTCTTTTTTGCAACACTGCCTCTGTTGGTCATTCAATATATTCTGCAGATGAAACGCTGATGAACGTTTTTTTTGTCTCAGCAACGCAGAGAAATTCTCTTCTGCAGCACTGCCTCTTTTGGTCATTCAATATATTCTGCAGTTGAAAGGCTGAACGTTTTTTTTTTGTTTTTTTATGGAACGCAGACAAATTCTCCTCTGCAACACTTTCTCTGTTGGTCATTCAATATATTCTGCAGATGAAAGGCCGATGAACGTTTTTTTTTGTCTCAGCAACGCTGAAAAATTCTCTTCCGCAACACTGCCTCTGCTGGTCATTCAGTATATTCTGCAGATGGCAAAGTCCACTGTTAGTACATTATAAGAACTTGAATATTTCCAAAATAATGCAACAATACAAAAAACTTATTTTTACCAAGCATTATTAATTAGGACTATGGAGTCTATAATATTGTGAAAATTCACAGCTGAATAAAAATTCAAATCTCAAGTTTTTTTTCAACCTAGCATACTTCTCTCAATCCGGTCTTATTTGCTACCAATCTCTTCACAACTCAAGCACCTATATTAGGACTTGGATAAAAAGATCTCATGGCCAGCCAACTGACATCATACCCATCTCTCTGCAATTCTTTTAGGTTATGGTACACCACTAGCAATTAAGTGAGCTGATAAGTTGAGGGAGGAAGGTTCATGCTGCAGTTATTGGGAATATTGAAAACTATGAATAACAGATTCTAACATCTTCATTTTAGCACATCCCTATCAGCTAACCCTATAGAGAAGGCAAGAATATTATGATCAACCACACCTTCAAAAATATGTATAAGCCTCAAATATTGCCAGAGTTTCTTTCATCTCAACATCTCAGTCTTCATCTGGGTGTCCTGTCTACCCTGCTACCCATTTCAATACCATGAGAAATATATCCCATTGCTTGCTAGGCAATTGATTGGCCCTCATGTCAGATGACATCCTCCTGTAGCTTTATCATGTTAGGGCACCACCTGACCAATCGCTCTGGGGGACTATTACACACGAGGACGAGACATCAGCAATTACTCACTGGGTAATTCTCTGTAATTAACAATGCAAGAAAGTAGGCGGTGTAAGGGGAATGTACTTTGTACCATTGCAACCATCGGGCTCCTTTTCAACGTTGGCTGGAGTTACAAGAACAGACTATTCTAAATAGTAATACTTCTTGAGTATCAGAGTCCCACAAACAGAGTGCAGGAAACCGGTTAAATGAGCTTTCTTTCATGTGAAAGTCAATCACTCTAACTTAAGAAACTCATTCCAGCCTCAAAGAGTAATTTCCTCTGAGGGAATATTGCTAGCAAAAGTATCTAAAGAAAGATTTGTCTGCCTTGTAGACGGCCAAAGTCTTTGATAAACTATCAAGACACTCATAGCATCATACACATTGCTACCGTCTTGACAAATTATATTGACGCGTAAGACCCCACTAAAAGGTATGGGGAGTTGTCAGATGCTATGAACTTCTTTTAATGAGAAGCAAAATGATTAAATGCGAGTTGGACTTACCATATAAATGGATGCAGTGCAGCAGGCTCTTGAATTTTTGTTTTTGTTTCTCTCAGCATCGTAGAGAAATTCTCTTCCGCAACACTGCCTCTGTTGGTCAATTCAATGTATCCTGCAGATGAAAGGCTGATGAACTTTTTTTTTTTTTTTTAACGCAGACAAATTCTCCTCCGCAACACTTCCTCTGCTGGTCATTCAATATATTCTTCAGATGAAAGGCTGATTAAAGTGTTTATTTTGTCTCAGCAAAGGAGAGAAATTCTCTTCCGCAACACTGCCTCTGTTGGTCATTCAATATATTCTGCAGATGAAATGCTGATGAACGTTTTTTTTGTCTCAGCAACGCAGAGAAATTCTCTTCTGCAGCACTGCCTCTGTTGGTCATTCAATATATTCTGCAGATGAAAGGCTGATGAACGTTTTTTTTTGGAACGCCGACAAATTCTCCTCTGCAACACTTTCTCTGCTGGTCATTCAATATATTCTTCAGATGAAAGGCTGATTAAAGTGTTTTTTTTGTCTCAGCAACGCAGAGAAATTCTCTTCTGCAACACTGCCTCTGTTGGTCAATTCAATGTATCCTGCAGATGAAAGGCTGATGAACGTGTTTTTTTTTTTTTTGGAACGCAGACAAATTCTCCTCTGCAACACTTTCTCTACTGGTCATTGAATATATTCTTCAGATGAAAGGCTGATTAAAATGTTTTTTTTCGTCTCAGCAAAGGAGAGAAAATCTCTTCTGCAACACTGCCTCTGTTGGTCATTCAATATATTCTGCAGATGAAAGGTTGATGAACGTTTTTTTTTTTTACGCAGACAAATTCTCCTCAACACTTCCTCTGCTGGTCATTCAATATATTCTGCAGATGAAAGGCTGATGAACGTTTTTTTGTGTCTCAGCAACGCAGAAAAATTATCTTCCGCAACACTGCCTCTGCTGGTCATTCAGTATATTCTGCAGATGGAAAAGTCCACTGTTAGTACATTATAAGAACTTGAATATTTCCAAAATAATGCAACAAAACAAAAAACTTATTTTTACCAAGCATTATTAATTAGGACTATGACGTCTATAATATTGTGAAAATTCACAGCTAAATAAAAATTCAATTCTAAATTTTTTTTCAACCTAGCATACTTCTCTCAATCCGGTCTTATTTGCTACCAATCTCGACACAACTCAAGCACCTATATTAGGACTTAGATAAAAAGATCTCATGGCCAGCTAACTGACATCATACCCATCTCTCTGCAATTCTTTTAGGTTATGGTACACCACTAGCAATTAAGTGAGCTGATAAGTTGAGGGAGGAAGGTTCATGCTACAGTTATTGGGAATATTGAAAACTATGAATAACAGATTCTAACATCTTCATTTTAGCACATCCCTATCAGCTAACCCTATAGAGAAGGCAAGAATATTATGATCAACCACACCTTCAAAAAAATGTATAAGCCTCAAATAATGCCAGAGTTTCTTTCATCTCAACATCTGTCTTCATCTGGGTGCCCTGTCTACCCTGCTACCCATTTCAATACCATGAGAAATATATCCCATTGCTTGTTCGGCAATTGATTGGCCCTCATGTCAGATGACATCCTCCTGTAGCTTTATCATGTTAGGGCACCACCTGACCAATCGCTCTGGGGGACTATTACACAAGCGGATGAAACATCAGCAATTACTCACTGGGTAATTCTCTGTAATTAACAATGCAAGAAAGTAGGCGGTGTAAGGGGAATGTACTTTGTATCATTGCAACCATCGGGCTCCTTTTCAACGTTGGCTGGAGTTACAAGAACAGACTATTCTAAATAGTAATACATCTTGAGTATCAGAGTCCCACAAACAGAGTGCAGGGAAACAGGTTAAATGAGCTTTCTTTCATGTGAAAGTCAATCACTCTAACTTAAGAAAACTCATTCCAGCCTCAAAGAGTAATTTCCTCTGAGGGAATATTGCTAGCAAAAGTATCTAAAGAAAGATTTGTCAGCCTTGTAGACGGCCAAAGTCTTTGATAAACTATCAAGACACTCATAGCATCATACACATTGCTACCGTCTTGACAAATTATATTGACGCGTAAGACCCCACTAAAAGGTACGGGGAGATGTCAGATGCTATGAACTTCTTTTAATGAGAAGCAAAATGATTAAATGCGAGTTGGACTTACCATATAAATGGATGAAGTGCAGCAGGCTCATGAATTTTTTTTTTTGTTTCTCTCAGCATCGTAGAGAAATTCTCTTCCGCAACACTGCCTCTGTTGGTCAATTCAATGTATCCTGCAGATGAAAGGCTGATGAACTTTTTTTTTTTTTTTTTTGAACGCAGACAAATTCTCCTTCGCAACACTTCCTCTGCTGGTCATTCAATAGATTCTTCAGATGAAAGGCTGATTAAAGTGTTTATTTTGTCTCATCAAAGGAGAGAAATTATCTTCCGCAACACTGCCTCTGTTGGTCATTCAATATATTCTGCAGATGAAAGGCTGATGAACGTTTTTTTTTGTCTCAGCAACGCAGAGAAATTCTCTTCTGCAACACTGCCTCTGCTGGTCATTCAATATATTTTTCAGATGAAAGGCTGATTAAAGTGTTTTTTTTGTCTCAGCAACGCAGAGAAATTCTCTTCCGCAAAACTGCCTCTGTTGGTCAATTCAATGTATCCTGCAGACGAAAGGCTGATGAACGTTTTTGGGTTTTTTTTGGAACGCAGACAAATTCTCCTCTGCAACACTTTCTCTGCTGGTCATTCAATATATTCTTCAGATGAAAGGCTGATTAAAATGTTTTTTTTGTCTCAGCAAAGGAGAGAAAATCTCTTCTGCAACACTGCCTCTGTTGGTCATTCAATATATTCTGCAGATGAAACGCTGATGAACGTTTTTTTTGTCTCAGCAACGCAGAGAAATTCTCTTCTGCAGCACTGCCTCTTTTGGTCATTCAATATATTCTGCAGTTGAAAGGCTGAACGTTTTTTTTTTGTTTTTTTTTGGAACGCAGACAAATTCTCCTCTGCAACACTTTCTCTGCTGGTCATTCAATATATTCTTCAGATGAAAGGCTGATTAAAGTGTTTTTTTTGTCTCAGCAAAGGAGAGACATTCTTTTTTGCAACACTGCCTCTGTTGGTCATTCAATATATTCTGCAGATGAAACGCTGATGAACGTTTTTTTTGTCTCAGCAACGCAGAGAAATTCTCTTCTGCAGCACTGCCTCTTTTGGTCATTCAATATATTCTGCAGTTGAAAGGCTGAACGTTTTTTTTTTGTTTTTTTTTGGAACGCAGACAAATTCTCCTCTGCAACACTTTCTCTGCTGGTCATTCAATATATTCTTCAGATGAAAGGCTGATTAAAGTGTTTTTTTTGTCTCAGCAAAGGAGAGACATTCTTTTTTGCAACACTGCCTCTGTTGGTCATTCAATATATTCTGCAGATGAAAGGCCGATGAACTTTTTTTTTGTCTCAGCAACGCTGAAAAATTCTCTTCCGCAACACTGCCTCTGCTGGTCATTCAGTATATTCTGCAGATGGAAAAGTCCACTGTTAGTACATTATAAGAACTTGAATATTTCCAAAATAATGCAACAAAATAAAAAACTTATTTTTACCAAGCATTATTAATTAGGACTATGGAGTCTATAATATTGTGAAAGTTTACAGCTCAAAAAAAATTCAAATCTCAATTTTTTTTCAACCTAGCATACTTCTCTCAATCCGGTCTTATTTGCTACCAATCTCGACACAACTCAAGCACCTATATTAGGACTTGGATAAAAAGATCTCATGGCCAGCCAACTGACATCATACCCATCTCTCTGCAATTCTTTTAGGTTATGGTACACCACTAGCAATTAAGTGAGCTGATAAGTTGAGGGAGGAAGGTTCATGCTGCAGTTATTGGGAATATTGAAAACTATGAATAACAGATTCTAACATCTTCATTTTAGCACATCCCTATCAGCTAACCCTATAGAGAAGGCAAGAATATTATGATCAACCACACCTTCAAAAATATGTATAAGCCTCAAATATTGCCAGAGTTTCTTTCATCTCAACATCTCAGTCTTCATCTGGGTGTCCTGTCTACCCTGCTACCCATTTCAATACCATGAGAAATATATCCCATTGCTTGCTAGGCAATTGATTGGCCCTCATGTCAGATGACATCCTCCTGTAGCTTTATCATGTTAGGGCACCACCTGACCAATCGCTCTGGGGGACTATTACACACGAGGACGAGACATCAGCAATTACTCACTGGGTAATTCTCTGTAATTAACAATGCAAGAAAGTAGGCGGTGTAAGGGGAATGTACTTTGTACCATTGCAACCATCGGGCTCCTTTTCAACGTTGGCTGGAGTTACAAGAACAGACTATTCTAAATAGTAATACTTCTTGAGTATCAGAGTCCCACAAACAGAGTGCAGGAAACCGGTTAAATGAGCTTTCTTTCATGTGAAAGTCAATCACTCTAACTTAAGAAACTCATTCCAGCCTCAAAGAGTAATTTACTCTGAGGGAATATTGCTAGCAAAAGTATCTAAAGAAAGATTTGTCTGCCTTGTAGACGGCCAAAGTCTTTGATAAACTATCAAGACACTCATAGCATCATACACATTGCTACCGTCTTGACAAATTATATTGACGCGTAAGACCCCACTAAAAGGTATGGGGAGTTGTCAGATGCTATGAACTTCTTTTAATGAGAAGCAAAATGATTAAATGCGAGTTGGACTTACCATATAAATGGATGCAGTGCAGCAGGCTCTTGAATTTTTGTTTTTGTTTCTCTCAGCATCGTAGAGAAATTCTCTTCCGCAACACTGCCTCTGTTGGTCAATTCAATGTATCCTGCAGATGAAAGGCTGATGAACTTTTTTTTTTTTTTTGAACGCAGACAAATTCTCCTCCGCAACACTTCCTCTGCTGGTCATTCAATATATTCTTCAGATGAAAGGCTGATTAAAGTGTTTATTTTGTCTCAGCAAAGGAGAGAAATTCTCTTCCGCAACACTGCCTCTGTTGGTCATTCAATATATTCTGCAGATGAAATGCTGATGAACGTTTTTTTTGTCTCAGCAACGCAGAGAAATTCTCTTCTGCAGCACTGCCTCTGTTGGTCATTCAATATATTCTGCAGATGAAAGGCTGATGAACGTTTTTTTTTGGAACGCCGACAAATTCTCCTCTGCAACACTTTCTCTGCTGGTCATTCAATATATTCTTCAGATGAAAGGCTGATTAAAGTGTTTTTTTTGTCTCAGCAACGCAGAGAAATTCTCTTCTGCAACACTGCCTCTGTTGGTCAATTCAGTGTATCCTGCAGATGAAAGGCTGATGAACGTGTTTTTTTTTTTTTGGAACGCAGACAAATTCTCCTCTGCAACACTTTCTCTACTGGTCATTGAATATATTCTTCAGATGAAAGGCTAATTAAAATGTTTTTTTTGTCTCAGCAAAGGAGAGAAAATCTCTTCTGCAACACTGCCTCTGTTGGTCATTCAATATATTCTGCAGATGAAAGGTTGATGAACGTTTTTTTTTTTTACGCAGACAAATTCTCCTCAACACTTCCTCTGCTGGTCATTCAATATATTCTGCAGATGAAAGGCTGATGAACGTTTTTTTGTGTCTCAGCAACGCAGAAAAATTATCTTCCGCAACACTGCCTCTGCTGGTCATTCAGTATATTCTGCAGATGGAAAAGTCCACTGTTAGTACATTATAAGAACTTGAATATTTCCAAAATAATGCAACAAAACAAAAAACTTATTTTTACCAAGCATTATTAATTAGGACTATGACGTCTATAATATTGTGAAAATTCACAGCTGAATAAAAATTCAATTCTAAATTTTTTTTCAACCTAGCATACTTCTCTCAATCCGGTCTTATTTGCTACCAATCTCGACACAACTCAAGCACCTATATTAGGACTTAGATAAAAAGATCTCATGGCCAGCTAACTGACATCATACCCATCTCTCTGCAATTCTTTTAGGTTATGGTACACCACTAGCAATTAAGTGAGCTGATAAGTTGAGGGAGGAAGGTTCATGCTACAGTTATTGGGAATATTGAAAACTATGAATAACAGATTCTAACATCTTCATTTTAGCACATCCCTATCAGCTAACCCTATAGAGAAGGCAAGAATATTATGATCAACCACACCTTCAAAAAAATGTATAAGCCTCAAATAATGCCAGAGTTTCTTTCATCTCAACATCTCAGTCTTCATCTGGGTGTCCTGTCTACCCTGCTACCCATTTCAATATGATGATAAATAGATCCCATTGCTTGCTAGGCAATTGATTGGCCCTCATGTCAGATGGCATCCTCCTGTAGCTTTATCATGTTAGGGCACCACCTGACCAATCGCTCTGGGGGACTATTACACAAGAGGACGAGACATCAGCAATTACTCACTGGGTAATTCTCTGTAATTAACAATGCAAGAAAGTAGGCGGTGTAAGGGGAATGTACTTTGTACCATTGCAACCATCGGGCTCCTTTTCAACGTTGGCTGGAGTTACAAGAACAGACTATTCTAAATAGTAATACATCTTGAGTATCAGAGTCCCACAAACAGAGTGCAGGGAAA
Source organism: Triturus cristatus (assembly GCF_964204655.1). Classification (NCBI taxonomy): domain Eukaryota; kingdom Metazoa; phylum Chordata; class Amphibia; order Caudata; family Salamandridae; genus Triturus; species Triturus cristatus. Next base: position 879,980,611 of record NC_140593.1, on the reverse strand, counting down.
CCGGTTAAATGAGCTTTCTTTCATGTCAAAGTCAATCACTCTAACTTAAGAAAACTCATTCCAGCCTCAAAGAGTAATTTCCTCTGAGGGAATATTGCTAGCAAAAGTATCTAAAGAAAGATTTGTCAGCCTTGTAGACGGCCAAAGTCTTTGATAAACTATCAAGACACTCATAGCATCATACACATTGTTACCGTCTTGACAAATTATATTGACGCGTAAGACCCCACTAAAAGGTACGGGGAGATGTCAGATGCTATGAACTTCTTTTAATGAGAAGCAAAATGATTAAATGCGAGTTGGACTTACCATATAAATGGATGAAGTGCAGCAGGCTCATGACTTTTTTTTTTTTGTTTCTCTCAGCATCGTAGAGAAATTCTCTTCCGCAACACTGCCTCTGTTGGTCAATTCAATGTATCCTGCAGATGAAAGGCTGATGAACTTTTTTTTTTTTTTTGAACGCAGACAAATTCTCCTCCGCAACACTTCCTCTGCTGGTCATTCAATATATTCTTCAGATGAAAGGCTGATTAAAGTGTCTATTTTGTCTCAGCAAAGGAGAGAAATTCTCTTCCGCAACACTGCCTCTGTTGGTTATTCAATATATTCTGCAGATGAAACGCTGATGAACGTTTTTTTTGTCTCAGCAACGCAGAGAAATTCTCTTCTGCAGCACTGCCTCTGTTGGTCATTCAATATATTCTGCAGATGAAAGGCTGATGAACGTTTTTTTTTGGAACGCCGACAAATTCTCCTATGCAACACTTTCTCTGCTGGTCATTCAATATATTCTTCAGATGAAAGGCTGATTAAAGTGTTTTTTTTGTCTCAGCAACGCAGAGAAATTCTCTTCTGCAACACTGCCTCTGTTGGTCAATTCAATGTATCCTGCAGATGAAAGGCTGATGAACGTTTTTTTTGTTTTTTTTTGGAACGCAGACAAATTCTCCTCTGCAACACTTTCTCTGCTGGTCATTCAATATATTCTTCAGATGAAAGGCTGATTAAAGTGTGTTTTTTGTCTCAGCAACGCAGAGAAATTCTCTTCCGCAAAACTGCCTCTGTTGGTCAATTCAATGTATCCTGCAGATGAAAGGCTGATGAACTTTTTTTTTTTTTTTTGAACGCAGACAAATTCTCCTCCGCAACACTTCCTCTGCTGGTCATTCAATATATTCTTCAGATGAAAGGCTGATTAAAGTGTTTATTTTGTCTCAGCAAAGGAGAGAAATTCTCTTCCGCAACACTGCCTCTGTTCGTCATTCAATATATTTTTCAGATGAAAGGCTGATTAAAGTGTTTTTTTTGTCTCAGCAACGCAGAGAAATTCTCTTCTGCAACACTGCCTCTGTTGGTCATTCAATATATTCTGCAGATGAAAGGCTGATGAACGTTTTTTTTTTTTTTGGAACGCAGACAAATTCTCCTCTGCAACACTTTCTCTGCTGGTCATTCAATATATTCTTCAGATGAAAGGCTGATTAAAACTTATTTTTGTCTCAGCAAAGGAGAGAAAATCTCTTCTGCAACACTGCCTCTGTTGGTCATTCAATATATTCTGCAGATGAAAGGCTGATGAACGTTTTTTTTTTTTTTTTTTTTAACGCAGACAAATTCTCCTCCGCAACACTTCCTCTGCTGGTCATTCAATATATTCTGCAGATGAAAGGCTGATGAACGTTTTTCTTTGTCTCAGCAACGCAGAAAAATTCTCTTCCGCAACACTGCCTCTGCTGGTCATTCAGTATATTCTGCAGATGGAAAAGTCCACTGTTAGTACATTATAAGAACTTGAATATTTCCAAAATAATGCAACAAAACAAAAAACTTATTTTTACCAAGAATTATTAATTAGGACTATGACGTCTATATTATTGTGAAAATTCACAGCTGAATAAAAATTCAATTTTAAATTTTTTTTCAACCTAGCATACTTCTCTCAATCCGGTCTTATTTGCTACCAATCTCGACACAACTCAAGCACCTATATTAGGACTTAGATAAAAAGATCTAATGGCCAGCCAACTGACATCATACCCATCTCTCTGCAATTCTTTTAGGTTATGGTACACCACTAGCAATTAAGTGAGCTGATAAGTTGAGGAAGGAAGTTTCATGCTACAGTTATTGGGAATATTGAAAACTATGAATAACAGATTCTAACATCTTCATTTTAGCACATCCCTATCAGCTAACCCTATAGAGAAGGCAAGAATATTATGATCAACCACACCTTCAAAAAAATGTATAAGCCTCAAATAATGCCAGAGTTTCTTTCATCTCAACATCTGTCTTCATCTGGGTGCCCTGTCTACCCTGCTACCCATTTCAATACCATGAGAAATATATCCCATTGCTTGCTAGGCAATTGATTGGCCCTCATGTCAGATGACATCCTCCTGTAGCTTTATCATGTTAGGGCACCACCTGACCAATCGCTCTGGGGGACTATTACACACGAGGACGAAACATCAGCAATTACTCACTGGGTAATTCTCTGTAATTAACAATGCAAGAAAGTAGGCGGTGTAAGGGGAATGTACTTTGTACCATTGCAACCATCGGGCTCCTTTTCAACGTTGGCTGGTGTTACAAGAACAGACTATTCTAAATAGTAATACATCTTGAGTATCAGAGTCCCACAAACAGAGTGCAGGGAAACCGGTTAAATGAGCTTTCTTTCATGTGAAAGTCAATCACTCTAACTTAAGAAAACTCATTCCGGCCTCAAAGAGTAATTTCCTCTGAGGGAATATTGCTAGCAAAAGAATCTAAAGAAAGATTTGTCAGCCTTGTAGACGGCCAAAGTCTTTGATAAACTATCAAGACACTCATAGCATCATACACATTGCTACCGTCTTGACAAATTATATTGACGCGTAAAACCCCACTAAAAGGTACGGGGAGATGTCAGATGCTATGAACTTCTTTTAATGAGAAGCAAAATGATTAAATGCGAGTTGGACTTACCATATAAATGGATGAAGTGCAGCAGGCTCATGAATTTTTTTTTTTGTTTCTCTCAGCATCGTAGAGAAATTCTCTTCCGCAACACTGCCTCTGTTGGTCAATTCAATGTATCCTGCAGATGAAAGGCTGATGAATTTTTTTTTTTTTTTTTTGAACGCAGACAAATTCTCCTCCGTAACACTTCCTCTGCTGGTCATTCAATATATTCTTCAGATGAAAGGCTGATTAAAGTGTTTATTTTGTCTCAGCAAAGGAGAGAAATTCTCTTCCGCAACACTGCCTCTGTTGGTCATTCAATATATTCTGCAGATGAAAGGCTGATTAAAGTGTTTTTTTTGTCTCAGCAACGCAGAGAAATTCTCTTCTGCAACACTGCCTCTGTTGGTCAATTCAATATATCCTGCAGATGAAAGGCTGATGAACGTTTTTTTTCTTTTTTTTTTAACGCACAAATTCTCCTCCGCAACACTTCCTCTGCTGGTCATTCAATATATTCTGCAGATGAAAGGCTGATGAACGTTTTTTTTTGTCTCAGCAATGCAGAAAAATTCTCTTCCGCAACACTGCCTCTGCTGGTAATTCAGTATATTCTGCAGATGGAAAAGTCCACTGTTAGTACATTATAAGAACTTGAATATTTCCAAAATAAAGCAACAAAACAAAAAACGTATTTTTACCAAGCATTATTAATTAGGACTATGGAGTCTATAATATTGTGAAAATTCACAGCTGAATAAAAATTCAAATCTCAATTTTTTTTCAACCTAGCATACTTCTCTCAATCCGGTCTTATTTGCTACCAATCTCGACACAACTCAAGCACCTATATTAGGACTTAGATAAAAAGATCTCATGGCCAGCCAACTGACATCATACCCATCTCTCTGCAATTCTTTTAGGTTATGGTACACCACTAGCAATTAAGTGAGCTGATAAGTTGAGGGAGGAAGGTTCATGCTGCAGTTATTGGGAATATTGAAAACTATGAATAACAGATTCTAACATCTTCATTTTAGCACATCCCTATCAGCTAACCCTATAGAGAAGGCAAGAATATTATGATCAACCACACCTTCAAAAAAATGTATAAGCCTCAAATAATGCCAGAGTTTCTTTCATCTTAACATCTCAGTCTTCATCTGGGTGTCCTGTCTACCCTGCTACCCATTTCAATACCATGAGAAATATATCCCATTGCTTGCTAGGCAATTGATTGGCCCTCATGTCAGATGACATCCTCCTGTTAGCTTTATAATGTTAGGGCACCACCTGACCAATCGCTCTGGGGGACTATTACACAAGAGGATGAGACATCAGCAATTACTCACTGGGTAATTCTCTGTAATTAACAATGCAAGAAAGTAGGCGGTGTAAGGGGAATGTACTTTGTACCATTGCAACCATCGGGCTCCTTTTCAACGTTGGCTGGAGTTACAAGAACAGACTATTCTAAATAGTAATACATCTTGAGTATTAGAGTCCCACAAACAGAGTGCAGGGAAACCGGTTAAATGAGCTTTCTTTCATGTGAAAGTCAATCACTCTAACTTAAGAAAACTCATTCCAGCCTCAAAGAGTAATTTCCTCTGAGGGAATATTGCTAGCAAAAGTATCTAAAGAAAGATTTGTCAGCCTTGTAGACGGCCAAAGTCTTTGATAAACTATCAAGACACTCATAGCATCATACACATTGCTACCGTCTTGACAAATTATATTGACGCGTAAGACCCCACTAAAAGGTACGGGGAGATGTCAGATGCTATGAACTTCTTTTAATGAGAAGCAAAATGATTAAATGCGAGTGGGACTTACCATATAAATGGATGAAGTGCAGCAGGCTCTTGAATTTTTGTTTTTGTTTCTCTCAGCATCGTAGAGAAATTCTCTTCTGCAACACTGCCTCTGTTGGTCATTCAATATATTCTGCAGATGAAACGCTGATGAACGTTTTTTTTGTCTCAGCAACGCAGAGAAATTCTCTTCTGCAGCACTGCCTCTTTTGGTCATTCAATATATTCTGCAGATGAAAGGCTGAACGTTTTTTTTTGTTTTATTTTGGAACGCAGACAAATTCTCCTCTGCAACACTTTCTCTGCTGGTCATTCAATATATTCTTCAGATGAAAGGCTGATTAAAGTGTTTTTTTTGTCTCAGCAAAGGAGAGACATTCTCTTTTGCAACACTGCCTCTGCTGGTCATTCAATATATTCTGCAGATGAAAGGCTGATGAACTTTTTTTTTTAACGCAGACAAATTCTCCTCCGCAACACTTCCTCTGCTGGTCATTCAATATATTCTGCAGATGAAAGGCTGATGAACGTTTTTTTTTGTCTCAGCAATGCAGAAAAATTCTCTTCCGCAACACTGCCTCTGCTGGTCATTCAGTATATTCTGCAGATGGAAAAGTCCACTGTTAGTACATTATAAGAACTTGAATATTTCCAAAATAAAGCAACAAAACAAAAAACGTATTTTTACCAAGCATTATTAATTAGGACTATGGAGTCTATAATATTGTGAAAATTCACAGCTGAATAAAAATTCAAACCTCAAGTTTTTTTTCAACCTAGCATACTTCTCTCAATCCGGTCTTATTTGCTACCAATCTCGACACAACTCAAGCACCTATATTAGGACTTAGATAAAAAGATCTCATGGCCAGCCAACTGACATCATACCCATCTCTCTGCAATTCTTTTAGGTTATGGTACACCACTAGCAATTAAGTGAGCTGATAAGTTGAGGGAGGAAGGTTCATGCTACAGTTATTGGGAAAATTGAAAACTATGAATAACAGATTCTAACATCTTCATTTTAGCACATCCCTATCAGCTAACCCTATAGAGAAGGCAAGAATATTATGATCAACCACACCTTCAAAAAAATGTATAAGCCTCAAATAATGCCAGAGTTTCTTTCATCTTAACATCTCAGTCTTCATCTGGGTGTCCTGTCTACCCTGCTACCCATTTCAATACCATGAGAAATATATCCCATTGCTTGCTAGGCAATTGATTGGCCCTCATGTCAGATGACATCCTCCTGTAGCTTTATCATGTTAGGGCACCACCTGACCAATCGCTCTGGGGGACTATTACACAAGAGGATGAGACATCAGCACTTACTCCCTGGGTAATTCTCTGTAATTAACAATGCAAGAAAGTAGGCGGTGTAAGGGGAATGTACTTTGTACCATTGCAACCATCGGGCTCCTTTTCAACGTTGGCTGGAGTTACAAGAACAGACTATTCTAAATAGTAATACATCTTGAGTATCAGAGTCCCACAAACAGAGTGCAGGGAAACCGGTTAAATGAGCTTTCTTTCATGTGAAAGTCAATCACTCTAACTTAAGAAAACTCATTCCAGCCTCAAAGAGTAATTTCCTCTGAGGGAATATTGCTAGCAAAAGTATCTAAAGAAAGATTTGTCAGCCTTGTAGACGGCCAAAGTCTTTGATAAACTATCAAGACACTCATAGCATCATACACATTGCTACCGTCTTGACAAATTATATTGACGCGTAAGACCCCACTAAAAGGTACGGGGAGATGTCAGATGCTATGAACTTCTTTTAATGAGAAGCAAAATGATTAAATGCGAGTTGGACTTACCATATAAATGGATGAAGTGCAGCAGGCTCATGATTTTTTTTTTTTGTTTCTCTCAGCATCGTAGAGAAATTCTCTTCCGCAACACTGCCTCTGTTGGTCAATTCAATGTATCCTGCAGATGAAAGGCTGATGAACTTTTTTTTTTTTTTTTGAACGCAGACAAATTCTCCTCCGCAACACTTCCTCTGCTGGTCATTCAATATATTCTTCAGATGAAAGGCTGATTAAAGTGTCTATTTTGTCTCAGCAAAGGAGAGAAATTATCTTCCGCAACACTGCCTCTGTTGGTCATTCAATATATTCTGCAGATGAAACGCTGATGAACGTTTTTTTTGTCTCAGCAACGCAGAGAAATTCTCTTCTGCAGCACTGCCTCTGTTGGTCATTCAATATATTCTGCAGATGAAAGGCTGATGAACGTTTTTTTTTGGAACGCCGACAAATTCTCCTATGCAACACTTTCTCTGCTGGTCATTCAATATATTCTTCAGATGAAAGGCTGATTAAAGTGTTTTTTTTGTCTCAGCAACGCAGAGAAATTCTCTTCTGCAACACTGCCTCTGTTGGTCATTCAATATATTTTTCAGATGAAAGGCTGATTAAAGTGTTTTTTTTGTCTCAGCAACGCAGAGAAATTCTCTTCTGCAACACTGCCTCTGTTGGTCATTCAATATATTCTGCAGATGAAAGGCTGATGAACGTTTTTTTTTTTTTTGGAACGCAGACAAATTCTCCTCTGCAACACTTTCTCTGCTGGTCATTCAATATATTCTTCAGATGAAAGGCTGATTAAAGTGTTTATTTTGTCTCAGCAAAGGAGAGAAATGCTCTTCCGCAACACTGCCTCTGTTCGTCATTCAATATATTTTTCAGATGAAAGGCTGATTAAAGTGTTTTTTTTGTCTCAGCAACGCAGAGAAATTCTCTTCTGCAACACTGCCTCTGTTGGTCAATTCAATGTATCCTGCAGATGAAAGGCTGATGAACTTTTTTTTTTTTTTTTTTGAACGCAGACAAATTCTCCTCCGTAACACTTCCTCTGCTGGTCATTCAATATATTCTTCAGATGAAAGGCTGATTAAAGTGTTTATTTTGTCTCAGCAAAGGAGAGAAATTCTCTTCCGCAACACTGCCTCTGTTGGTCATTCAATATATTCTGCAGATGAAAGGCTGATGAACTTTTTGTTTTGTCTCAGCAACGAAGAGAAATTCTCTTCCGCAACACTGCCTCTGTTGGTCATTCAATATATTCTGCAGATGAAACGCTGATGAACGTTTTTTTTGTCTCAGCAACGCAGAGAAATTCTCTTCTGCAGCACTGCCTCTGTTGGTCATTCAATATATTCTGCAGATGAAAGGCTGATGAACTTTTTTTTTTGGAACGCCGACAAATTCTCCTCTGCAACACTTTCTCTGCTGGTCATTCAATATATTCTTCAGATGAAAGGCTGATTAAAGTGTTTTTTTTTGTCTCAGCAACGCAGAGAAATTCTCTTCTGCAACACTGCCTCTGTTGGTCAATTCAATATATCCTGCAGATGAAAGGCTGATGAACGTTTTTTTTCTTTTTTTTTTAACGCAGACAAATTCTCCTCCGCAACACTTCCTCTGCTGGTCGTTCAATATATTCTGCAGATGAAAGGCTGATGAACGTTTTTTTTTGTCTCAGCAATGCAGAAAAATTCTCTTGCGCAACACTGCCTCTGCTGGTAATTCAGTATATTCTGCAGATGGAAAAGTCCACTGTTAGTACATTATAAGAACTTGAATATTTCCAAAATAAAGCAACAAAACAAAAAACGTATTTGTACCAAGCATTATTAATTAGGACTATGGAGTCTATAATATTGTGAAAATTCACAGCTGAATAAAAATTCAAATATCAATTATTTTTCAACCTAGCATACTTCTCTCAATCCGGTCTTATTTGCTACCAATCTCGACACAACTCAAGCACCTATATTAGGACTTAGATAAAAAGATCTCATGGCCAGCCAACTGACATCATACCCATCTCTCTGCAATTCTTTTAGGTTATGGTACACCACTAGCAATTAAGTGAGCTGATAAGTTGAGGGAGGAAGGTTCATGCTACAGTTATTGGGAAAATTGAAAACTATGAATAACAGATTCTAACATCTTCATTTTAGCACATCCCTATCAGCTAACCCTATAGAGAAGGCAAGAATATTATGATCAACCACACCTTCAAAAAAATGTATAAGCCTCAAATAATGCCAGAGTTTCTTTCATCTTAACATCTCAGTCTTCATCTGGGTGTCCTGTCTACCCTGCTACCCATTTCAATACCATGAGAAATATATCCCATTGCTTGCTAGGCAATTGATTGGCCCTCATGTCAGATGACATCCTCCTGTAGCTTTATCATGTTAGGGCACCACCTGACCAATCGCTCTGGGGGACTATTACACAAGAGGATGAGACATCAGCAATTACTCACTGGGTAATTCTCTGTAATTAACAATGCAAGAAAGTAGGCGGTGTAAGGGAAATGTACTTTGTACCATTGCAACCATCGGGCTCCTTTTCAACGTTGGCTGGAATTACAGGAACAGACTATTCTAAATAGTAATACATCTTGAGTATCAGAGTCCCACAAACAGAGTGCAGGGAAACCGGTTAAATGAGCTTTCTTTCATGTGAAAGTCAATCACTCTAACTTAAGAAAACTCATTCCAGCCTCAAAGAGTAATTTCCTCTGAGGGAATATTGCTAGCAAAAGTATCTAAAGAAAGATTTGTCAGCCTTGTAGACGGCCAAAGTCTTTGATAAACTATCAAGACACTCATAGCATAATACACATTGCTACCGGCTTGACAAATTATATTGACGCGTAAGACCCCACTAAAAGGTACGGGGAGATGTCAGATGCTATGAACTTCTTTTAATGAGAAGCAAAATGATTAAATGCGAGTTGGACTTACCATATAAATGGATGAAGTGCAGCAGGCTCATGAATTTTTTTTTTTGTTTCTCTCAGCATCGTAGAGAAATTCTCTTCCGCAACACTGCCTCTGTTGGTCAATTCAATGTATCCTGCAGATGAAAGGCTGATGAACTTTTTTTTTTTTTTTGAACGCAGACAAATTCTCCTCCGCAACACTTCCTCTGCTGGTCATTCAATATATTCTTCAGATGAAAGGCTGATTAAAGTGTTTATTTTGTCTCAGCAAAGGAGAGAAATTCTCTTCCGCAACACTGCCTCTGTTGGTCATTCAATATATTCTGCAGATGAAACGCTGATGAACGTTTTTTTTGTCTCAGCAACGCAGAGAAATTCTCTTCTGCAGCACTGCCTCTGTTGGTCATTCAATATATTCTGCAGATGAAAGGCTGATGAACTTTTTTTTTTGGAACGCCAACAAATTCTCCTCTGCAACACTTTCTCTGCTGCTCATTCAATATATTCTTCAGATGAAAGGCTGATTAAAGTGTTTTTTTTGTCTCAGCAACACAGAGAAATTCTCTTCTGCAACACTGCCTCTGTTGGTCAATTCAATGTATCCTGCAGATGAAAGGCTGATGAACGTTTTTTTTTTTTTTTTGGAACGCAGACAAATTCTCCTCTGCAACACTTTCTCTGCTGGTCATTCAATATATTCTTCAGATGAAAGGCTGATTAAAATGTTTTTTTTGTCTCAGCAAAGGAGAGAAAATCTCTTCTGCAACACTGCCTCTGTTGGTCATTCAATATATTCTGCAGATGAAAGGCTGATGAACGTTTTTTTTTTGTTTTTTTTTAACGCAGACAAATTCTCCTCCGCAACACTTCCTCTGCTGGTCATTCAATATATTCTGCAGATGAAAGGCTGATGAACGTTTTGTTTTTGTCTCAGCAACGCAGAAAAATTATCTTCCGCAACACTGCCTCTGCTGGTCATTCAGTATATTCTGCAGATGGAAAAGTCCACTGTTAGTACATTATAAGAACTTGAATATTTCCAAAATAAAGCAACAAAACAAAAAACGTATTTTTACCAAGCATTAATAATTAGGACTATGGAGTCTATAATATTGTGAAAATTCACAGCTGAATAAAAATTCAAATCTCAATTTTTTTTCAACCTAGCATACTTCTCTCAATCCGGTCTTATTTGCTACCAATCTCGACACAACTCAAGCACCTATATTAGGACTTAGATAAAAAGATCTAATGGCCAGCCAACTGACATCATACACATCTCTCTGCAATTCTTTTAGGTTATGGTACACCACTAGCAATTAAGTGAGCTGATAAGTTGAGGGAGGAAGGTTCATGCTACAGTTATTGGGAATATTGAAAACTATGAATAACAGATTCTAACATCTTCATTTTAGCACATCCCTATCAGCTAACCCTATAGAGAAGGCAAGAATATTATGATCAACCACACCTTCAAAAAAATGTATAAGCCTCAAATAATGCCAGAGTTTCTTTCATCTCAACATCTGTCTTCATCTGGGTGCCCTGTCTACCCTGCTACCCATTTCAATACCATGAGAAATATATCCCATTGCTTGCTAGGCAATTGATTGGCCCTCATGTCAGATGACATCCTCCTGTAGCTTTATCATGTTAGGGCACCACCTGACCAATCGCTCTGGGGGACTATTACACAGGAGGACGAAACATCAGCAATTACTCACTGGGTAATTCTCTGTAATTAACAATGCAAGAAAGTAGGCGGTGTAAGGGGAATGTACTTTGTATCATTGCAACCATCGGGCTCCTTTTCAACGTTGGCTGGAGTTACAAGAACAGACTATTCTAAATAGTAATACATCTTGAGTATCAGAGTCCCACAAACAGAGTGCAGGGAAACCGGTTAAATGAGCTTTCTTTCATGTGAAAGTCAATCACTCTAACTTAAGAAAACTCATTCCAGCCTCAAAGAGTAATTTCCTCTGAGGGAATATTGCTAGCAAAAGTATCTAAAGAAAGATTTGTCATCCTTGTAGACGGCCAAAGTCTTTGATAAACTATCAAGACACTCATAGCATCATACACATTGCTACCGTCTTGACAAATTATATTGACGCGTAAGACCCCACTAAAAGGTACGGGGAGATGTCAGATGCTATGAACTTCTTTTAACGAGAAGCAAAATGATTAAATTCGAGTTGGACTTACCATATAAATGGATGAAGTGCAGCAGGCTCATGAATTTTTTTTTTTTGTTTCTCTCAGCATCGTAGAGAAATTCTCTTCCGCAACACTGCCTCTGTTGGTCAATTCAATGTATCCTGCAGATGAAAGGCTGATGAACTTTTTTTTTTTTTTTTTTGAACGCAGACAAATTCTCCTCCGCAACACTTCCTCTGCTGGTCATTCAATAGATTCTTCAGATGAAAGGCTGATTAAAGTGTTTATTTTGTCTCAGCAAAGGAGAGAAATTCTCTTCCGCAACACTGCCTCTGTTGGTCATTCAATGTATCCTGCAGATGAAAGGCTGATGAACGTTTTTTTTTTTTTTTTTTTGAAACGCAGACAAATTCTCCTCTGCAACACTTTCTCTGCTGGTCATTCAATATATTCTGCAGATGAACGGCTGATGAACGTTTTTTTTTGTCTCAGCAACGAAGAGAAATTCTCTTCTGCAACACTGCCTCTGTTGGTCAATTCAATGTATCCTGCAGATGAAAGGCTGATGAACGTTTTTTTTTTTTTTGGAACGCAGACAAATTCTCCTCTGCAACACTTTCTCTGCTGGTCATTCAATATATTCTTCAGATGAAAGGCTGATTAAAGTGTTTTTTTTGTCTCAGCAAAGGAGAGAAATTCTCTTCTGCAACACTGCCTCTGTCTGTTGGTCAATTCAATGTACCCTGCAGATGAATGGCTGATGAACGTTTTTTTTTTTTTTTGGGAACGCAGACAAATTCTCCTCTGCAACACTTTCTCTGCTGGTCATTCAATATATTCTTCAGATGAAAGGCTGATTAAAATGTTTTTTTTGTCTCAGCAAAGCAGAGAAAATCTCTTCTGCAACACTGCCTCTGTTGGTCATTCAATATATTCTGCAGATGAAAGGCTGATGAACGTTTTTTTCTGTCTCAGCAACGCAGAAAAATTATCTTCCGCAACACTGCCTCTGATGGTCATTCAGTATATTCTGCAGATGGAAAAGTCCACTGTTAGTACATTATAAGAACTTGAATATTTACAAAATAATGCAACAAAACAAAAAACTTATTTTTACCAAGCATTATTAATTAGGACTATGGAGTCTATAATATTGTGAAAATTCACAGCTGAATAAAAATTCAAATCTCAATTTTTTTTCAATCTAGCATACTTCTCTCAATCCGGTCTTATTTGCTACCAATCTCGACACAACTCAAGCACCTATATTAGGACTTAGATAAAAAGATCTCATGGCCAGCCAACTGACATCATACCCATCTCTCTGCAATTCTTTTAGGTTATGGTACACCACTAGCAATTAAGTGAGCTGATAAGTTGAGGGAGGAAGGTTCATGCTACAGTTATTGGGAATATTGAAAACTATGAATAACAGATTCTAACATCTTCATTTTAGCACATCCCTATCAGCTAACCCTATAGAGAAGGCAAGAATATTATGATCAACCACACCTTCAAAAAAATGTATAAGCCTCAAATAATGCCAGAGTTTCTTTCATCTCAACATCTCAGTCTTCATCTGTGTGTCCTGTCTACCCTGCTACCCATTTCAATACCATGAGAAATATATCCCATTGCTTGCTAGGCAATTGATTGGCCCTCATGTCAGATGACATCCTCCTGTAGCTTTATCATGTTAGGGCACCACGTGACCAATCGCTCTGGGGTACTATTACACAAGAGGACGAGACATCAGCAATTAGTCACTGGGTAATTCTCTGTAATTAACAATGCAAGAAAGTAGGCGGTGTAAGGGGAATGTACTTTGTACCATTGCAACCATCGGGCTCCTTTTCAACGTTGGCTGGAGTTAAAAGAGCAGACTATTCTAAATAGTAATACTTCTTGAGTATCAGAGTCCCACAAACAGAGTGCAGGGAAACCGGTTAAATGAGCTTTCTTTCATGTGAAAGTCAATCACTCTAACTTAAGAAAACTCATTCCAGCCTCAAAGAGTAATTTCCTCTGAGGGAATATTGCTAGCAAAAGTATCTAAAGAAAGATTTGTCAGCCTTGTAGACGGCCAAAGTCTTTGATAAACTATCAAGACACTCATAGCATCATACACATTGCTACCGTCTTGACAAATTATATTGACGCGTAAGACCCCACTAAAAGGTATGGGGAGTTGTCAGATGCTATGAACTTCTTTTAATGAGAAGCAAAATGATTAAATGCGAGTTGGACTTGCCATATAAATGGATGAAGTGCAGCAGGCTCATGAATTTTTTTTTTGTTTCTCTCAGCATCGTAGAGAAATTCTCTTCCGCAACACTGCCTCTGTTGGTCAATTCAATGTATCCTGCAGATGAAAGGCTGATGAACTTTTTTTTTTTTTGAACGCAGACAAATTCTCCTCCGCAACACTTTCTCTGCTGCTCATTCAATATATTCTGCAGATGAAAGGCTGATGAACGTTTTTTTCTGTCTCAGCAACGCAGAAAAATTATCTTCCGCAACACTGCCTCTGATGGTCATTCAGTATATTCTGCAGATGGAAAAGTCCACTGTTAGTACATTATAAGAACTTGAATATTTACAAAATAATGCAACAAAACAAAAAACTTATTTTTACCAAGCATTATTAATTAGGACTATGGAGTCTATAATATTGTGAAAATTCACAGCTGAATAAAAATTCAAATCTCAATTTTTTTTCAATCTAGCATACTTCTCTCAATCCGGTCTTATTTGCTACCAATCTCGACACAACTCAAGCACCTATATTAGGACTTAGATAAAAAGATCTCATGGCCAGCCAACTGACATCATACCCATCTCTCTGCAATTCTTTTAGGTTATGGTACACCACTAGCAATTAAGTGAGCTGATAAGTTGAGGGAGGAAGGTTCATGCTACAGTTATTGGGAATATTGAAAACTATGAATAACAGATTCTAACATCTTCATTTTAGCACATCCCTATCAGCTAACCCTATAGAGAAGGCAAGAATATTATGATCAACCACACCTTCAAAAAAATGTATAAGCCTCAAATAATGCCAGAGTTTCTTTCATCTCAACATCTCAGTCTTCATCTGTGTGTCCTGTCTACCCTGCTACCCATTTCAATACCATGAGAAATATATCCCATTGCTTGCTAGGCAATTGATTGGCCCTCATGTCAGATGACATCCTCCTGTAGCTTTATCATGTTAGGGCACCACGTGACCAATCGCTCTGGGGTACTATTACACAAGAGGACGAGACATCAGCAATTAGTCACTGGGTAATTCTCTGTAATTAACAATGCAAGAAAGTAGGCGGTGTAAGGGGAATGTACTTTGTACCATTGCAACCATCGGGCTCCTTTTCAACGTTGGCTGGAGTTAAAAGAGCAGACTATTCTAAATAGTAATACTTCTTGAGTATCAGAGTCCCACAAACAGAGTGCAGGGAAACCGGTTAAATGAGCTTTCTTTCATGTGAAAGTCAATCACTCTAACTTAAGAAAACTCATTCCAGCCTCAAAGAGTAATTTCCTCTGAGGGAATATTGCTAGCAAAAGTATCTAAAGAAAGATTTGTCAGCCTTGTAGACGGCCAAAGTCTTTGATAAACTATCAAGACACTCATAGCATCATACACATTGCTACCGTCTTGACAAATTATATTGACGCGTAAGACCCCACTAAAAGGTATGGGGAGTTGTCAGATGCTATGAACTTCTTTTAATGAGAAGCAAAATGATTAAATGCGAGTTGGACTTGCCATATAAATGGATGAAGTGCAGCAGGCTCATGAATTTTTTTTTTGTTTCTCTCAGCATCGTAGAGAAATTCTCTTCCGCAACACTGCCTCTGTTGGTCAATTCAATGTATCCTGCAGATGAAAGGCTGATGAACTTTTTTTTTTTTTGAACGCAGACAAATTCTCCTCCGCAACACTTCCTCTGCTGGTCATTCAATATATTCTTCAGATGAAAGGCTGATTAAAGTGTTTATTTTGTCTCAGCAAAGGAGAGAAATTCTCTTCCGCAACACTGCCTCTGTTGGTCATTCAATATATTCTGCAGATGAAACGCTGATGAACGTTTTTTTTGTCTCAGCAACGCAGAGAAATTCTCTTCTGCAGCACTGCCTCTGTTGGTCATTCAATATATTCTGCAGATGAAAGGCTGATGAACTTTTTTTTTTGGAACGCCAACAAATTCTCCTCTGCAACACTTTCTCTGCTGCTCATTCAATATATTCTTCAGATGAAAGGCTGATTAAAGTGTTTTTTTTGTCTCAGCAACACAGAGAAATTCTCTTCTGCAACACTGCCTCTGTTGGTCAATTCAATGTATCCTGCAGATGAAAGGCTGATGAACGTTTTTTTTTTTTTTTTGGAACGCAGACAAATTCTCCTCTGCAACACTTTCTCTGCTGGTCATTCAATATATTCTTCAGATGAAAGGCTGATTAAAATGTTTTTTTTGTCTCAGCAAAGGAGAGAAAATCTCTTCTGCAACACTGCCTCTGTTGGTCATTCAATATATTCTGCAGATGAAAGGCTGATGAACGTTTTTTTTTTGTTTTTTTTTAACGCAGACAAATTCTCCTCCGCAACACTTCCTCTGCTGGTCATTCAATATATTCTGCAGATGAAAGGCTGATGAACGTTTTGTTTTTGTCTCAGCAACGCAGAAAAATTATCTTCCGCAACACTGCCTCTGCTGGTCATTCAGTATATTCTGCAGATGGAAAAGTCCACTGTTAGTACATTATAAGAACTTGAATATTTCCAAAATAAAGCAACAAAACAAAAAACGTATTTTTACCAAGCATTAATAATTAGGACTATGGAGTCTATAATATTGTGAAAATTCACAGCTGAATAAAAATTCAAATCTCAATTTTTTTTCAACCTAGCATACTTCTCTCAATCCGGTCTTATTTGCTACCAATCTCGACACAACTCAAGCACCTATATTAGGACTTAGATAAAAAGATCTAATGGCCAGCCAACTGACATCATACACATCTCTCTGCAATTCTTTTAGGTTATGGTACACCACTAGCAATTAAGTGAGCTGATAAGTTGAGGGAGGAAGGTTCATGCTACAGTTATTGGGAATATTGAAAACTATGAATAACAGATTCTAACATCTTCATTTTAGCACATCCCTATCAGCTAACCCTATAGAGAAGGCAAGAATATTATGATCAACCACACCTTCAAAAAAATGTATAAGCCTCAAATAATGCCAGAGTTTCTTTCATCTCAACATCTGTCTTCATCTGGGTGCCCTGTCTACCCTGCTACCCATTTCAATACCATGAGAAATATATCCCATTGCTTGCTAGGCAATTGATTGGCCCTCATGTCAGATGACATCCTCCTGTAGCTTTATCATGTTAGGGCACCACCTGACCAATCGCTCTGGGGGACTATTACACAGGAGGACGAAACATCAGCAATTACTCACTGGGTAATTCTCTGTAATTAACAATGCAAGAAAGTAGGCGGTGTAAGGGGAATGTACTTTGTATCATTGCAACCATCGGGCTCCTTTTCAACGTTGGCTGGAGTTACAAGAACAGACTATTCTAAATAGTAATACATCTTGAGTATCAGAGTCCCACAAACAGAGTGCAGGGAAACCGGTTAAATGAGCTTTCTTTCATGTGAAAGTCAATCACTCTAACTTAAGAAAACTCATTCCAGCCTCAAAGAGTAATTTCCTCTGAGGGAATATTGCTAGCAAAAGTATCTAAAGAAAGATTTGTCATCCTTGTAGACGGCCAAAGTCTTTGATAAACTATCAAGACACTCATAGCATCATACACATTGCTACCGTCTTGACAAATTATATTGACGCGTAAGACCCCACTAAAAGGTACGGGGAGATGTCAGATGCTATGAACTTCTTTTAACGAGAAGCAAAATGATTAAATTCGAGTTGGACTTACCATATAAATGGATGAAGTGCAGCAGGCTCATGAATTTTTTTTTTTTGTTTCTCTCAGCATCGTAGAGAAATTCTCTTCCGCAACACTGCCTCTGTTGGTCAATTCAATGTATCCTGCAGATGAAAGGCTGATGAACTTTTTTTTTTTTTTTTTTGAACGCAGACAAATTCTCCTCCGCAACACTTCCTCTGCTGGTCATTCAATAGATTCTTCAGATGAAAGGCTGATTAAAGTGTTTATTTTGTCTCAGCAAAGGAGAGAAATTCTCTTCCGCAACACTGCCTCTGTTGGTCATTCAATGTATCCTGCAGATGAAAGGCTGATGAACGTTTTTTTTTTTTTTTTTTTGAAACGCAGACAAATTCTCCTCTGCAACACTTTCTCTGCTGGTCATTCAATATATTCTGCAGATGAACGGCTGATGAACGTTTTTTTTTGTCTCAGCAACGAAGAGAAATTCTCTTCTGCAACACTGCCTCTGTTGGTCAATTCAATGTATCCTGCAGATGAAAGGCTGATGAACGTTTTTTTTTTTTTTGGAACGCAGACAAATTCTCCTCTGCAACACTTTCTCTGCTGGTCATTCAATATATTCTTCAGATGAAAGGCTGATTAAAGTGTTTTTTTTGTCTCAGCAAAGGAGAGAAATTCTCTTCTGCAACACTGCCTCTGTCTGTTGGTCAATTCAATGTACCCTGCAGATGAATGGCTGATGAACGTTTTTTTTTTTTTTTGGGAACGCAGACAAATTCTCCTCTGCAACACTTTCTCTGCTGGTCATTCAATATATTCTTCAGATGAAAGGCTGATTAAAATGTTTTTTTTGTCTCAGCAAAGCAGAGAAAATCTCTTCTGCAACACTGCCTCTGTTGGTCATTCAATATATTCTGCAGATGAAAGGCTGATGAACGTTTTTTTCTGTCTCAGCAACGCAGAAAAATTATCTTCCGCAACACTGCCTCTGATGGTCATTCAGTATATTCTGCAGATGGAAAAGTCCACTGTTAGTACATTATAAGAACTTGAATATTTACAAAATAATGCAACAAAACAAAAAACTTATTTTTACCAAGCATTATTAATTAGGACTATGGAGTCTATAATATTGTGAAAATTCACAGCTGAATAAAAATTCAAATCTCAATTTTTTTTCAATCTAGCATACTTCTCTCAATCCGGTCTTATTTGCTACCAATCTCGACACAACTCAAGCACCTATATTAGGACTTAGATAAAAAGATCTCATGGCCAGCCAACTGACATCATACCCATCTCTCTGCAATTCTTTTAGGTTATGGTACACCACTAGCAATTAAGTGAGCTGATAAGTTGAGGGAGGAAGGTTCATGCTACAGTTATTGGAAATATTGAAAACTATGAATAACAGATTCTAACATCTTCATTTTAGCACATCCCTATCAGCTAACCCTATAGAGAAGGCAAGAATATTATGATCAACCACACCTTCAAAAAAATGTATAAGCCTCAAATAATGCCAGAGTTTCTTTCATCTCAACATCTCAGTCTTCATCTGTGTGTCCTGTCTACCCTGCTACCCATTTCAATACCATGAGAAATATATCCCATTGCTTGCTAGGCAATTGATTGGCCCTCATGTCAGATGACATCCTCCTGTAGCTTTATCATGTTAGGGCACCACGTGACCAATCGCTCTGGGGTACTATTACACAAGAGGACGAGACATCAGCAATTAGTCACTGGGTAATTCTCTGTAATTAACAATGCAAGAAAGTAGGCGGTGTAAGGGGAATGTACTTTGTACCATTGCAACCATCGGGCTCCTTTTCAACGTTGGCTGGAGTTAAAAGAGCAGACTATTCTAAATAGTAATACTTCTTGAGTATCAGAGTCCCACAAACAGAGTGCAGGGAAACCGGTTAAATGAGCTTTCTTTCATGTGAAAGTCAATCACTCTAACTTAAGAAAACTCATTCCAGCCTCAAAGAGTAATTTCCTCTGAGGGAATATTGCTAGCAAAAGTATCTAAAGAAAGATTTGTCAGCCTTGTAGACGGCCAAAGTCTTTGATAAACTATCAAGACACTCATAGCATCATACACATTGCTACCGTCTTGACAAATTATATTGACGCGTAAGACCCCACTAAAAGGTATGGGGAGTTGTCAGATGCTATGAACTTCTTTTAATGAGAAGCAAAATGATTAAATGCGAGTTGGACTTGCCATATAAATGGATGAAGTGCAGCAGGCTCATGAATTTTTTTTTTGTTTCTCTCAGCATCGTAGAGAAATTCTCTTCCGCAACACTGCCTCTGTTGGTCAATTCAATGTATCCTGCAGATGAAAGGCTGATGAACTTTTTTTTTTTTTGAACGCAGACAAATTCTCCTCCGCAACACTTTCTCTGCTGCTCATTCAATATATTCTGCAGATGAAAGGCTGATGAACGTTTTTTTCTGTCTCAGCAACGCAGAAAAATTATCTTCCGCAACACTGCCTCTGATGGTCATTCAGTATATTCTGCAGATGGAAAAGTCCACTGTTAGTACATTATAAGAACTTGAATATTTACAAAATAATGCAACAAAACAAAAAACTTATTTTTACCAAGCATTATTAATTAGGACTATGGAGTCTATAATATTGTGAAAATTCACAGCTGAATAAAAATTCAAATCTCAATTTTTTTTCAATCTAGCATACTTCTCTCAATCCGGTCTTATTTGCTACCAATCTCGACACAACTCAAGCACCTATATTAGGACTTAGATAAAAAGATCTCATGGCCAGCCAACTGACATCATACCCATCTCTCTGCAATTCTTTTAGGTTATGGTACACCACTAGCAATTAAGTGAGCTGATAAGTTGAGGGAGGAAGGTTCATGCTACAGTTATTGGGAATATTGAAAACTATGAATAACAGATTCTAACATCTTCATTTTAGCACATCCCTATCAGCTAACCCTATAGAGAAGGCAAGAATATTATGATCAACCACACCTTCAAAAAAATGTATAAGCCTCAAATAATGCCAGAGTTTCTTTCATCTCAACATCTCAGTCTTCATCTGTGTGTCCTGTCTACCCTGCTACCCATTTCAATACCATGAGAAATATATCCCATTGCTTGCTAGGCAATTGATTGGCCCTCATGTCAGATGACATCCTCCTGTAGCTTTATCATGTTAGGGCACCACGTGACCAATCGCTCTGGGGTACTATTACACAAGAGGACGAGACATCAGCAATTAGTCACTGGGTAATTCTCTGTAATTAACAATGCAAGAAAGTAGGCGGTGTAAGGGGAATGTACTTTGTACCATTGCAACCATCGGGCTCCTTTTCAACGTTGGCTGGAGTTAAAAGAGCAGACTATTCTAAATAGTAATACTTCTTGAGTATCAGAGTCCCACAAACAGAGTGCAGGGAAACCGGTTAAATGAGCTTTCTTTCATGTGAAAGTCAATCACTCTAACTTAAGAAAACTCATTCCAGCCTCAAAGAGTAATTTCCTCTGAGGGAATATTGCTAGCAAAAGTATCTAAAGAAAGATTTGTCAGCCTTGTAGACGGCCAAAGTCTTTGATAAACTATCAAGACACTCATAGCATCATACACATTGCTACCGTCTTGACAAATTATATTGACGCGTAAGACCCCACTAAAAGGTATGGGGAGTTGTCAGATGCTATGAACTTCTTTTAATGAGAAGCAAAATGATTAAATGCGAGTTGGACTTGCCATATAAATGGATGAAGTGCAGCAGGCTCATGAATTTTTTTTTTGTTTCTCTCAGCATCGTAGAGAAATTCTCTTCCGCAACACTGCCTCTGTTGGTCAATTCAATGTATCCTGCAGATGAAAGGCTGATGAACTTTTTTTTTTTTTGAACGCAGACAAATTCTCCTCCGCAACACTTTCTCTGCTGCTCATTCAATATATTCTGCAGATGAAAGGCTGATGAACGTTTTTTTCTGTCTCAGCAACGCAGAAAAATTATCTTCCGCAACACTGCCTCTGATGGTCATTCAGTATATTCTGCAGATGGAAAAGTCCACTGTTAGTACATTATAAGAACTTGAATATTTACAAAATAATGCAACAAAACAAAAAACTTATTTTTACCAAGCATTATTAATTAGGACTATGGAGTCTATAATATTGTGAAAATTCACAGCTGAATAAAAATTCAAATCTCAATTTTTTTTCAATCTAGCATACTTCTCTCAATCCGGTCTTATTTGCTACCAATCTCGACACAACTCAAGCACCTATATTAGGACTTAGATAAAAAGATCTCATGGCCAGCCAACTGACATCATACCCATCTCTCTGCAATTCTTTTAGGTTATGGTACACCACTAGCAATTAAGTGAGCTGATAAGTTGAGGGAGGAAGGTTCATGCTACAGTTATTGGGAATATTGAAAACTATGAATAACAGATTCTAACATCTTCATTTTAGCACATCCCTATCAGCTAACCCTATAGAGAAGGCAAGAATATTATGATCAACCACACCTTCAAAAAAATGTATAAGCCTCAAATAATGCCAGAGTTTCTTTCATCTCAACATCTCAGTCTTCATCTGTGTGTCCTGTCTACCCTGCTACCCATTTCAATACCATGAGAAATATATCCCATTGCTTGCTAGGCAATTGATTGGCCCTCATGTCAGATGACATCCTCCTGTAGCTTTATCATGTTAGGGCACCACGTGACCAATCGCTCTGGGGTACTATTACACAAGAGGACGAGACATCAGCAATTAGTCACTGGGTAATTCTCTGTAATTAACAATGCAAGAAAGTAGGCGGTGTAAGGGGAATGTACTTTGTACCATTGCAACCATCGGGCTCCTTTTCAACGTTGGCTGGAGTTAAAAGAGCAGACTATTCTAAATAGTAATACTTCTTGAGTATCAGAGTCCCACAAACAGAGTGCAGGGAAACCGGTTAAATGAGCTTTCTTTCATGTGAAAGTCAATCACTCTAACTTAAGAAAACTCATTCCAGCCTCAGAGTAATTTCCTCTGAGGGAATATTGCTAGCAAAAGTATCTAAAGAAAGATTTGTCAGCCTTGTAGACGGCCAAAGTCTTTGATAAACTATCAAGACACTCATAGCATCATACACATTGCTACCGTCTTGACAAATTATATTGACGCGTAAGACCCCACTAAAAGGTATGGGGAGTTGTCAGATGCTATGAACTTCTTTTAATGAGAAGCAAAATGATTAAATGCGAGTTGGACTTGCCATATAAATGGATGAAGTGCAGCAGGCTCATGAATTTCTTTTTTGTTTCTCTCAGCATCGTAGAGAAATTCTCTTCCGCAACACTGCCTCTGTTGGTCAATTCAATGTATCCTGCAGATGAAAGGCTGATGAACTTTTTTTTTTTTTGAACGCAGACAAATTCTTCTCCGCAACACTTTCTCTGCTGCTCATTCAATATATTCTGCAGATGAAAGGCTGATGAACGTTTTTTTCTGTCTCAGCAACGCAGAAAAATTATCTTCCGCAACACTGCCTCTGATGGTCATTCAGTATATTCTGCAGATGGAAAAGTCCACTGTTAGTACATTATAAGAACTTGAATATTTACAAAATAATGCAACAAAACAAAAAACTTATTTTTACCAAGCATTATTAATTAGGACTATGGAGTCTATAATATTGTGAAAATTCACAGCTGAATAAAAATTCAAATCTCAATTTTTTTTCAATCTAGCATACTTCTCTCAATCCGGTCTTATTTGCTACCAATCTCGACACAACTCAAGCACCTATATTAGGACTTAGATAAAAAGATCTCATGGCCAGCCAACTGACATCATACCCATCTCTCTGCAATTCTTTTAGGTTATGGTACACCACTAGCAATTAAGTGAGCTGATAAGTTGAGGGAGGAAGGTTCATGCTACAGTTATTGGGAATATTGAAAACTATGAATAACAGATTCTAACATCTTCATTTTAGCACATCCCTATCAGCTAACCCTATAGAGAAGGCAAGAATATTATGATCAACCACACCTTCAAAAAAATGTATAAGCCTCAAATAATGCCAGAGTTTCTTTCATCTCAACATCTCAGTCTTCATCTGGGTGTCCTGTCTACCCTGCTACCCATTTCAATACCATGAGAAATATATCCCATTGCTTGCTAGGCAATTGATTGGCCCTCATGTCAGATGACATCCTCCTGTAGCTTTATCATGTTAGGGCACCACGTGACCAATCGCTCTGGGGTACTTTTACACAAGAGGACGAGACATCAGCAATTAGTCACTGGGTAATTCTCTGTAATTAACAATGCAAGAAAGTAGGCGGTGTAAGGGGAATGTACTTTGTACCATTGCAACCATCGGGCTCCTTTTCAACGTTGGCTGGAGTTAAAAGAGCAGACTATTCTAAATAGTAATACTTCTTGAGTATCAGAGTCCCACAAACAGAGTGCAGGGAAACCGGTTAAATGAGCTTTCTTTCATGTGAAAGTCAATCACTCTAACTTAAGAAAACTCATTCCAGCCTCAAAGAGTAATTTCCTCTGAGGGAATATTGCTAGCAAAAGTATCTAAAGAAATATTTGTCAGCCTTGTAGACGGCCAAAGTCTTTGATAAACTATCAAGACACTCATAGCATCATACACATTGCTACCGTCTTGACAAATTATATTGACGCGTAAGACCCCACTAAAAGGTATGGGGAGTTGTCAGATGCTATGAACTTCTTTTAATGAGAAGCAAAATGATTAAATGCGAGTTGGACTTGCCATATAAATGGATGAAGTGCAGCAGGCTCATGAATTTTTTTTTTGTTTCTCTCAGCATCGTAGAGAAATTCTCTTCCGCAACACTGCCTCTGTTGGTCAATTCAATGTATCCTGCAGATGAAAGGCTGATGAACTTTTTTTTTTTTTGAACGCAGACAAATTCTCCTCCGCAACACTTTCTCTGCTGCTCATTCAATATATTCTGCAGATGAAAGGCTGATGAACGTTTTTTTTTGTCTCAGCAACGCAGAAAAATTCTCTTCCGCAACACTGCCTCTGCTGGTCATTCAGTATATTCTGCAGATGGAAAAGTCCACTGTTAGTACATTATAAGAACTTGAATATTTCCAAAATAATGCAACAAAACAAAAAACTTATTTTTACCAAGCATTATTAATTAGGACTATGGAGTCTATAATATTGTGAAAATTCACAGCTGAATAAAAATTCAAATCTCAATTTTTTTTCAACCTAGCATACTTATCTCAATCCGGTCTTATTTGCTACCAATCTCGACACAACTCAAGCACCTATATTAGGACTTAGATAAAAAGATCTCATGGCCAGCCAACTGACATCATACCCATCTCTCTGCAAATCTTTTAGGTTATGGTACACCACTAGCAATTAAGTGAGCTGATAAGTTGAGGGAGGAAGGTTCATGCTACAGTTATTGGGAATATTGAAACTATGAATAACAGATTCTAACATCTTCATTTTAGCACATCCCTATCAGCTAACCCTATAGAGAAGGCAAGAATATTATGATCAACCACACCTTCAAAAAAATGTATAAGCCTCAAATAATGCCAGAGTTTCTTTCATCTCAACACCTCAGTCTTCATCTGGGTGTCCTGTCTACCCTGCTACCCATTTCAATACCATGAGAAATATATCCCATTGCTTGCTAGGCAATTGATTGGCCCTCATGTCAGATGACATCCTCCTGTAGCTTTATCATGTTAGGGCACCACGTGACCAATCGCTCTGGGGTACTTTTACACAAGAGGACGAGACATCAGCAATTACTCACTGGGTAATTCTCTGTAATTAACAATGCAAGAAAGTAGGCGGTGTAAGGGGAATGTACTTTGTACCATTGCAACCATCGGGCTCCTTTTCAACGTTGGCTGGAGTTAAAAGAGCAGACTATTCTAAATAGTAATACTTCTTGAGTATCAGAGTCCCACAAACAGAGTGCAGGGAAACCGGTTAAATGAGCTTTCTTTCATGTGAAAGTCAATCACTCTAACTTAAGAAAACTCATTCCAGCCTCAAAGAGTAATTTCCTCTGAGGGAATATTGCTAGCAAAAGTATCTAAAGAAATATTTGTCAGCCTTGTAGACGGCCAAAGTCTTTGATAAACTATCAAGACACTCATAGCATCATACACATTGCTACCGTCTTGACAAATTATATTGACGCGTAAGACCCCACTAAAAGGTATGGGGAGTTGTCAGATGCTATGAACTTCTTTTAATGAGAAGCAAAATGATTAAATGCGAGTTGGACTTGCCATATAAATGGATGAAGTGCAGCAGGCTCATGAATTTTTTTTTTGTTTCTCTCAGCATCGTAGAGAAATTCTCTTCCGCAACACTGCCTCTGTTGGTCAATTCAATGTATCCTGCAGATGAAAGGCTGATGAACTTTTTTTTTTTTTGAACGCAGACAAATTCTCCTCCGCAACACTTTCTCTGCTGCTCATTCAATATATTCTGCAGATGAAAGGCTGATGAACGTTTTTTTTTGTCTCAGCAACGCAGAAAAATTCTCTTCCGCAACACTGCCTCTGCTGGTCATTCAGTATATTCTGCAGATGGAAAAGTCCACTGTTAGTACATTATAAGAACTTGAATATTTCCAAAATAATGCAACAAAACAAAAAACTTATTTTTACCAAGCATTATTAATTAGGACTATGGAGTCTATAATATTGTGAAAATTCACAGCTGAATAAAAATTCAAATCTCAATTTTTTTTCAACCTAGCATACTTATCTCAATCCGGTCTTATTTGCTACCAATCTCGACACAACTCAAGCACCTATATTAGGACTTAGATAAAAAGATCTCATGGCCAGCCAACTGACATCATACCCATCTCTCTGCAAATCTTTTAGGTTATGGTACACCACTAGCAATTAAGTGAGCTGATAAGTTGAGGGAGGAAGGTTCATGCTACAGTTATTGGGAATATTGAAAACTATGAATAACAGATTCTAACATCTTCATTTTAGCACATCCCTATCAGCTAACCCTATAGAGAAGGCAAGAATATTATGATCAACCACACCTTCAAAAAAATGTATAAGCCTCAAATAATGCCAGAGTTTCTTTCATCTCAACACCTCAGTCTTCATCTGGGTGTCCTGTCTACCCTGCTACCCATTTCAATACCATGAGAAATATATCCCATTGCTTGCTAGGCAATTGATTGGCCCTCATGTCAGATGACATCCTCCTGTAGCTTTATCATGTTAGGGCACCACGTGACCAATCGCTCTGGGGTACTTTTACACAAGAGGACGAGACATCAGCAATTACTCACTGGGTAATTCTCTGTAATTAACAATGCAAGAAAGTAGGCGGTGTAAGGGGAATGTACTTTGTACCATTGCAGCCATCGGGCTCCTTTTCAACGTTGGCTGGAGTTAAAAGAGCAGACTATTCTAAATAGTAATACTTCTTGAGTATCAGAGTCCCACAAACAGAGTGCAGGGAAACCGGTTAAATGAGCTTTCTTTCATGTGAAAGTCAATCACTCTAACTTAAGAAAACTCATTCCAGCCTCAAAGAGTAATTTCCTCTGAGGGAATATTGCTAGCAAAAGTATCTAAAGAAAGATTTGTCAGCCTTGTAGACGGCCAAAGTCTTTGATAAACTATCAAGACACTCATAGCATCATACACATTGCTACCGTCTTGACAAATTATATTGACGCGTAAGACCCCACTAAAAGGTATGGGGAGTTGTCAGATGCTATGAACTTCTTTTAATGAGAAGCAAAATGATTAAATGCGAGTTGGACTTGCCATATAAATGGATGAAGTGCAGCAGGCTCATGAATTTTTTTTTTGTTTCTCTCAGCATCGTAGAGAAATTCTCTTCCGCAACACTGCCTCTGTTGGTCAATTCAATGTATCCTGCAGATGAAAGGCTGATGAACTTTTTTTTTTTTGAACGCAGACAAATTCTCCTCCGCAACACTTTCTCTGCTGCTCATTCAATATATTCTGCAGATGAAAGGCTGATGAACGTTTTTTTTTGTCTCAGCAACGCAGAAAAATTCTCTTCCGCAACACTGCCTCTGCTGGTCATTCAGACTATTCTGCAGATGGAAAAGTCCACTGTTAGTACATTATAAGAAATTGAATATTTCCAAAATAATGCAACAAAACAAAAAACTTATTTTTACCAAGCATTATTAATTAGGATTATGGAGTCTATAATATTGTGAAAATTCACAGCTGAATAAAAATTCAAATCTCAATTTTTTTTCAACCTAGCATACTTATCTCAATCCGGTCTTATTTGCTACCAATCTCGACACAACTCAAGCACCTATATTAGGACTTAGATAAAAAGATCTCATGGCCAGCCAACTGACATCATACCCATCTCTCTGCAATTCTTTTAGGTTATGGTACACCACTAGCAATTAAGTGAGCTGATAAGTTGAGGGGGGAAGGTTCATGCTACAGTTATTGGGAATATTGAAAACTATGAATAACAGATTCTAACATCTTCATTTTAGCACATCCCTATCAGCTAACCCTATAGAGAAGGCAAGAATATTATGATCAACCACACCTTCAAAAAAATGTATAAGCCTCAAATAATGCCAGAGTTTCTTTCATCTCAACACCTCAGTCTTCATCTGGGTGTCCTGTCTACCCTGCTACCCATTTCAATACCATGAGAAATATATCCCATTGCTTGCTAGGCAATTGATTGGCCCTCATGTCAGATGACATCCTCCTGTAGCTTTATCATGTTAGGGCACCACGTGACCAATCGCTCTGGGGTACTTTTACACAAGAGGACGAGACATCAGCAATTACTCACTGGGTAATTCTCTGTAATTAACAATGCAAGAAAGTAGGCGGTGTAAGGGGAATGTACTTTGTACCATTGCAGCCATCGGGCTCCTTTTCAACGTTGGCTGGAGTTAAAAGAGCAGACTATTCTAAATAGTAATACTTCTTGAGTATCAGAGTCCCACAAACAGAGTGCAGGGAAACCGGTTAAATGAGCTTTCTTTCATGTGAAAGTCAATCACTCTAACTTAAGAAAACTCATTCCAGCCTCAAAGAGTAATTTCCTCTGAGGGAATATTGCTAGCAAAAGTATCTAAAGAAAGATTTGTCAGCCTTGTAGACGGCCAAAGTCTTTGATAAACTATCAAGACACTCATAGCATCATACACATTGCTACCGTCTTGACAAATTATATTGACGCGTAAGACCCCACTAAAAGGTATGGGGAGTTGTCAGATGCTATGAACTTCTTTTAATGAGAAGCAAAATGATTAAATGCGAGTTGGACTTGCCATATAAATGGATGAAGTGCAGCAGGCTCATGAATTTTTTTTTTGTTTCTCTCAGCATCGTAGAGAAATTCTCTTCCGCAACACTGCCTCTGTTGGTCAATTCAATGTATCCTGCAGATGAAAGGCTGATGAACTTTTTTTTTTTTTGAACGCAGACAAATTCTCCTCCGCAACACTTTCTCTGCTGCTCATTCAATATATTCTGCAGATGAAAGGCTGATGAACGTTTTTTTTTGTCTCAGCAACGCAGAAAAATTCTCTTCCGCAACACTGCCTCTGCTGGTCATTCAGTATATTCTGCAGATGGAAAAGTCCACTGTTAGTACATTATAAGAACTTGAATATTTCCAAAATAATGCAACAAAACAAAAAACTTATTTTTACCAAGCATTATTAATTAGGACTATGGAGTCTATAATATTGTGAAAATTCACAGCTGAATAAAAATTCAAATCTCAATTTTTTTTCAACCTAACATACTTATCTCAATCCGGTCTTATTTGCTACCAATCTCGACACAACTCAAGCACCTATATTAGGACTTAGATAAAAAGATCTCATGGCCAGCCAACTGACATCATACCCATCTCTCTGCAATTCTTTTAGGTTATGGTACACCACTAGCAATTAAGTGAGCTGATAAGTTGAGGGAGGAAGGTTCATGCTACAGTTATTGGGAATATTGAAAACTATGAATAACAGATTCTAACATCTTCATTTTAGCACATCCCTATCAGCTAACCCTATAGAGAAGGCAAGAATATTATGATCAACCACACCTTCAAAAAAATGTATAAGCCTCAAATAATGCCAGAGTTTCTTTCATCTCAACACCTCAGTCTTCATCTGGGTGTCCTGTCTACCCTGCTACCCATTTCAATACCATGAGAAATATATCCCATTGCTTGCTAGGCAATTGATTGGCCCTCATGTCAGATGACATCCTCCTGTAGCTTTATCATGTTAGGGCACCACGTGACCAATCGCTCTGGGGTACTTTTACACAAGAGGACGAGACATCAGCAATTACTCACTGGGTAATTCTCTGTAATTAACAATGCAAGAAAGTAGGCGGTGTAAGGGGAATGTACTTTGTACCATTGCAACCATCGGGCTCCTTTTCAACGTTGGCTGGAGTTAAAAGAGCAGACTATTCTAAATAGTAATACTTCTTGAGTATCAGAGTCCCACAAACAGAGTGCAGGGAAACCGGTTAAATGAGCTTTCTTTCATGTGAAAGTCAATCACTCTAACTTAAGAAAACTCATTCCAGCCTCAAAGAGTAATTTCCTCTGAGGGAATATTGCTAGCAAAAGTATCTAAAGAAATATTTGTCAGCCTTGTAGACGGCCAAAGTCTTTGATAAACTATCAAGACACTCATAGCATCATACACATTGCTACCGTCTTGACAAATTATATTGACGCGTAAGACCCCACTAAAAGGTATGGGGAGTTGTCAGATGCTATGAACTTCTTTTAATGAGAAGCAAAATGATTAAATGCGAGTTGGACTTGCCATATAAATGGATGAAGTGCAGCAGGCTCATGAATTTTTTTTTTGTTTCTCTCAGCATCGTAGAGAAATTCTCTTCCGCAACACTGCCTCTGTTGGTCAATTCAATGTATCCTGCAGATGAAAGGCTGATGAACTTTTTTTTTTTTTTGAACGCAGACAAATTCTCCTCCGCAACACTTTCTCTGCTGCTCATTCAATATATTCTGCAGATGAAAGGCTGATGAACGTTTTTTTTTGTCTCAGCAACGCAGAAAAATTCTCTTCCGCAACACTGCCTCTGCTGGTCATTCAGTATATTCTGCAGATGGAAAAGTCCACTGTTAGTACATTATAAGAACTTGAATATTTCCAAAATAATGCAACACAACAAAAAACTTATTTTTACCAAGCATTATTAATTAGGACTATGGAGTCTATAATATTGTGAAAATTCACAGCTGAATAAAAATTCAAATCTCAATTTTTTTTCAACCTAGCATACTTATCTCAATCCGGTCTTATTTGCTACCAATCTCGACACAACTCAAGCACCTATATTAGGACTTAGATAAAAAGATCTCATGGCCAGCCAACTGACATCATACCCATCTCTCTGCAAATCTTTTAGGTTATGGTACACCACTAGCAATTAAGTGAGCTGATAAGTTGAGGGAGGAAGGTTCATGCTACAGTTATTGGGAATATTGAAAACTATGAATAACAGATTCTAACATCTTCATTTTAGCACATCCCTATCAGCTAACCCTATAGAGAAGGCAAGAATATTATGATCAACCACACCTTCAAAAAAATGTATAAGCCTCAAATAATGCCAGAGTTTCTTTCATCTCAACACCTCAGTCTTCAGCTGGGTGTCCTGTCTACCCTGCTACCCATTTCAATACCATGAGAAATATATCCCATTGCTTGCTAGGCAATTGATTGGCCCTCATGTCAGATGACATCCTCCTGTAGCTTTATCATGTTAGGGCACCACGTGACCAATCGCTCTGGGGTACTTTTACACAAGAGGACGAGACATCAGCAATTACTCACTGGGTAATTCTCTGTA
Source organism: Triturus cristatus (assembly GCF_964204655.1). Classification (NCBI taxonomy): domain Eukaryota; kingdom Metazoa; phylum Chordata; class Amphibia; order Caudata; family Salamandridae; genus Triturus; species Triturus cristatus. The sequence goes on along the minus strand of NC_140593.1, from coordinate 879,949,114 downwards.
ATTAACAATGCAAGAAAGTAGGCGGTGTAAGGGGAATGTACTTTGTACCATTGCAGCCATCGGGCTCCTTTTCAAGGTTGGCTGGAGTTAAAAGAGCAGACTATTCTAAATAGTAATACTTCTTGAGTATCAGAGTCCCACAAACAGAGTGCAGGGAAACCGGTTAAATGAGCTTTCTTTCATGTGAAAGTCAATCACTCTAACTTAAGAAAACTCATTCCAGCCTCAAAGAGTAATTTCCTCTGAGGGAATATTGCTAGCAAAAGTATCTAAAGAAAGATTTGTCAGCCTTGTAGACGGCCAAAGTCTTTGATAAACTATCAAGACACTCATAGCATCATACACATTGCTACCGTCTTGACAAATTATATTGACGCGTAAGACCCCACTAAAAGGTATGGGGAGTTGTCAGATGCTATGAACTTCTTTTAATGAGAAGCAAAATGATTAAATGCGAGTTGGACTTGCCATATAAATGGATGAAGTGCAGCAGGCTCATGAATTTTGTCTTTGTTTCTCTCAGCATCGTAGAGAAATTCTCTTCCGCAACACTGCCTCTGTTGGTCAATTCAATGTATCCTGCAGATGAAAGGCTGATGAACTTTTTTTTTTTTTGAACGCAGACAAATTCTCCTCCGCAACACTTTCTCTGCTGCTCATTCAATATATTCTGCAGATGAAAGGCTGGTGAACGTTTTTTTTTGTCTCAGCAACTCAGAAAAATTCTCTTCCGCAACACTGCCTCTGCTGGTCATTCAGTATATTCTGCAGATGGAAAAGTCCACTGTTAGTACATTATAAGAACTTGAATATTTCCAAAATAATGCAACAAAACAAAAAACTTATTTTTACCAAGCATTATTAATTAGGACTATGGAGTCTATAATATTGTGAAAATTCACAGCTGAATAAAAATTCAAATCTCAATTTTTTCTCAACCTAGCATACTTATCTCAATCCGGTCTTATTTGCTACCAATCTCGACACAACTCAAGCACCTATATTAGGACTTAGATAAAAAGATCTCATGGCCAGCCAACTGACATCATACCCATCTCTCTGCAATTCTTTTAGGTTATGGTACACCACTAGCAATTAAGTGAGCTGATAAGTTGAGGGAGGAAGGTTCATGCTACAGTTATTGGGAATATTGAAAACTATGAATAACAGATTCTAACATCTTCATTTTAGCACATCCCTATCAGCTAACCCTATAGAGAAGGCAAGAATATTATGATCAACCACACCTTCAAAAAAATGTATAAGCCTCAAATAATGCCAGAGTTTCTTTCATCTCAACACCTCAGTCTTCATCTGGGTGTCCTGTCTACCCTGCTACCCATTTCAATACCATGAGAAATATATCCCATTGCTTGCTAGGCAATTGATTGGCCCTCATGTCAGATGACATCCTCCTGTAGCTTTATCATGTTAGGGCACCACGTGACCAATCGCTCTGGGGTACTTTTACACAAGAGGACGAGACATCAGCAATTACTCACTGGGTAATTCTCTGTAATTAACAATGCAAGAAAGTAGGCGGTGTAAGGGGAATGTACTTTGTACCATTGCAACCATCGGGCTCCTTTTCAACGTTGGCTGGAGTTAAAAGAGCAGACTATTCTAAATAGTAATACTTCTTGAGTATCAGAGTCCCACAAACAGAGTGCAGGGAAACCGGTTAAATGAGCTTTCTTTCATGTGAAAGTCAATCACTCTAACTTAAGAAAACTCATTCCAGCCTCAAAGAGTAATTTCCTCTGAGGGAATATTGCTAGCAAAAGTATCTAAAGAAATATTTGTCAGCCTTGTAGACGGCCAAAGTCTTTGATAAACTATCAAGACACTCATAGCATCATACACATTGCTACCGTCTTGACAAATTATATTGACGCGTAAGACCCCACTAAAAGGTATGGGGAGTTGTCAGATGCTATGAACTTCTTTTAATGAGAAGCAAAATGATTAAATGCGAGTTGGACTTGCCATATAAATGGATGAAGTGCAGCAGGCTCATGAATTTTTTTTTTGTTTCTCTCAGCATCGTAGAGAAATTCTCTTCCGCAACACTGCCTCTGTTGGTCAATTCAATGTATCCTGCAGATGAAAGGCTGATGAACTTTTTTTTTTTTTGAACGCAGACAAATTCTCCTCCGCAACACTTTCTCTGCTGCTCATTCAATATATTCTGCAGATGAAAGGCTGATGAACGTTTTTTTTTGTCTCAGCAACGCAGAAAAATTCTCTTCCGCAACACTGCCTCTGCTGGTCATTCAGTATATTCTGCAGATGGAAAAGTCCACTGTTAGTACATTATAAGAACTTGAATATTTCCAAAATAATGCAACAAAACAAAAAACTTATTTTTACCAAGCATTATTAATTAGGACTATGGAGTCTATAATATTGTGAAAATTCACAGCTGAATAAAAATTCAAATCTCAATTTTTTTTCAACCTAGCATACTTATCTCAATCCGGTCTTATTTGCTACCAATCTCGACACAACTCAAGCACCTATATTAGGACTTAGATAAAAAGATCTCATGGCCAGCCAACTGACATCATACCCATCTCTCTGCAAATCTTTTAGGTTATGGTACACCACTAGCAATTAAGTGAGCTGATAAGTTGAGGGAGGAAGGTTCATGCTACAGTTATTGGGAATATTGAAAACTATGAATAACAGATTCTAACATCTTCATTTTAGCACATCCCTATCAGCTAACCCTATAGAGAAGGCAAGAATATTATGATCAACCACACCTTCAAAAAAATGTATAAGCCTCAAATAATGCCAGAGTTTCTTTCATCTCAACACCTCAGTCTTCATCTGGGTGTCCTGTCTACCCTGCTACCCATTTCAATACCATGAGAAATATATCCCATTGCTTGCTAGGCAATTGATTGGCCCTCATGTCAGATGACATCCTCCTGTAGCTTTATCATGTTAGGGCACCACGTGACCAATCGCTCTGGGGTACTTTTACACAAGAGGACGAGACATCAGCAATTACTCACTGGGTAATTCTCTGTAATTAACAATGCAAGAAAGTAGGCGGTGTAAGGGGAATGTACTTTGTACCATTGCAACCATCGGGCTCCTTTTCAACGTTGGCTGGAGTTAAAAGAGCAGACTATTCTAAATAGTAATACTTCTTGAGTATCAGAGTCCCACAAACAGAGTGCAGGGAAACCGGTTAAATGAGCTTTCTTTCATGTGAAAGTCAATCACTCTAACTTAAGAAAACTCATTCCAGCCTCAAAGAGTAATTTCCTCTGAGGGAATATTGCTAGCAAAAGTATCTAAAGAAATATTTGTCAGCCTTGTAGACGGCCAAAGTCTTTGATAAACTATCAAGACACTCATAGCATCATACACATTGCTACCGTCTTGACAAATTATATTGACGCGTAAGACCCCACTAAAAGGTATGGGGAGTTGTCAGATGCTATGAACTTCTTTTAATGAGAAGCAAAATGATTAAATGCGAGTTGGACTTGCCATATAAATGGATGAAGTGCAGCAGGCTCATGAATTTTTTTTTTGTTTCTCTCAGCATCGTAGAGAAATTCTCTTCCGCAACACTGCCTCTGTTGGTCAATTCAATGTATCCTGCAGATGAAAGGCTGATGAACTTTTTTTTTTTTTTGAACGCAGACAAATTCTCCTCCGCAACACTTTCTCTGCTGCTCATTCAATATATTCTGCAGATGAAAGGCTGATGAACGTTTTTTTTTGTCTCAGCAACGCAGAAAAATTCTCTTCCGCAACACTGCCTCTGCTGGTCATTCAGTATATTCTGCAGATGGAAAAGTCCACTGTTAGTACATTATAAGAACTTGAATATTTCCAAAATAATGCAACAAAACAAAAAACTTATTTTTACCAAGCATTATTAATTAGGACTATGGAGTCTATAATATTGTGAAAATTCACAGCTGAATAAAAATTCAAATCTCAATTTTTTTTCAACCTAGCATACTTATCTCAATCCGGTCTTATTTGCTACCAATCTCGACACAACTCAAGCACCTATATTAGGACTTAGATAAAAAGATCTCATGGCCAGCCAACTGACATCATACCCATCTCTCTGCAAATCTTTTAGGTTATGGTACACCACTAGCAATTAAGTGAGCTGATAAGTTGAGGGAGGAAGGTTCATGCTACAGTTATTGGGAATATTGAAAACTATGAATAACAGATTCTAACATCTTCATTTTAGCACATCCCTATCAGCTAACCCTATAGAGAAGGCAAGAATATTATGATCAACCACACCTTCAAAAAAATGTATAAGCCTCAAATAATGCCAGAGTTTCTTTCATCTCAACACCTCAGTCTTCATCTGGGTGTCCTGTCTACCCTGCTACCCATTTCAATACCATGAGAAATATATCCCATTGCTTGCTAGGCAATTGATTGGCCCTCATGTCAGATGACATCCTCCTGTAGCTTTATCATGTTAGGGCACCACGTGACCAATCGCTCTGGGGTACTTTTACACAAGAGGACGAGACATCAGCAATTACTCACTGGGTAATTCTCTGTAATTAACAATGCAAGAAAGTAGGCGGTGTAAGGGGAATGTACTTTGTACCATTGCAGCCATCGGGCTCCTTTTCAACGTTGGCTGGAGTTAAAAGAGCAGACTATTCTAAATAGTAATACTTCTTGAGTATCAGAGTCCCACAAACAGAGTGCAGGGAAACCGGTTAAATGAGCTTTCTTTCATGTGAAAGTCAATCACTCTAACTTAAGAAAACTCATTCCAGCCTCAAAGAGTAATTTCCTCTGAGGGAATATTGCTAGCAAAAGTATCTAAAGAAAGATTTGTCAGCCTTGTAGACGGCCAAAGTCTTTGATAAACTATCAAGACACTCATAGCATCATACACATTGCTACCGTCTTGACAAATTATATTGACGCGTAAGACCCCACTAAAAGGTATGGGGAGTTGTCAGATGCTATGAACTTCTTTTAATGAGAAGCAAAATGATTAAATGCGAGTTGGACTTGCCATATAAATGGATGAAGTGCAGCAGGCTCATGAATTTTTTTTTTGTTTCTCTCAGCATCGTAGAGAAATTCTCTTCCGCAACACTGCCTCTGTTGGTCAATTCAATGTATCCTGCAGATGAAAGGCTGATGAACTTTTTTTTTTTTGAACGCAGACAAATTCTCCTCCGCAACACTTTCTCTGCTGCTCATTCAATATATTCTGCAGATGAAAGGCTGATGAACGTTTTTTTTTGTCTCAGCAACGCAGAAAAATTCTCTTCCGCAACACTGCCTCTGCTGGTCATTCAGACTATTCTGCAGATGGAAAAGTCCACTGTTAGTACATTATAAGAAATTGAATATTTCCAAAATAATGCAACAAAACAAAAAACTTATTTTTACCAAGCATTATTAATTAGGATTATGGAGTCTATAATATTGTGAAAATTCACAGCTGAATAAAAATTCAAATCTCAATTTTTTTTCAACCTAGCATACTTATCTCAATCCGGTCTTATTTGCTACCAATCTCGACACAACTCAAGCACCTATATTAGGACTTAGATAAAAAGATCTCATGGCCAGCCAACTGACATCATACCCATCTCTCTGCAATTCTTTTAGGTTATGGTACACCACTAGCAATTAAGTGAGCTGATAAGTTGAGGGGGGAAGGTTCATGCTACAGTTATTGGGAATATTGAAAACTATGAATAACAGATTCTAACATCTTCATTTTAGCACATCCCTATCAGCTAACCCTATAGAGAAGGCAAGAATATTATGATCAACCACACCTTCAAAAAAATGTATAAGCCTCAAATAATGCCAGAGTTTCTTTCATCTCAACACCTCAGTCTTCATCTGGGTGTCCTGTCTACCCTGCTACCCATTTCAATACCATGAGAAATATATCCCATTGCTTGCTAGGCAATTGATTGGCCCTCATGTCAGATGACATCCTCCTGTAGCTTTATCATGTTAGGGCACCACGTGACCAATCGCTCTGGGGTACTTTTACACAAGAGGACGAGACATCAGCAATTACTCACTGGGTAATTCTCTGTAATTAACAATGCAAGAAAGTAGGCGGTGTAAGGGGAATGTACTTTGTACCATTGCAGCCATCGGGCTCCTTTTCAACGTTGGCTGGAGTTAAAAGAGCAGACTATTCTAAATAGTAATACTTCTTGAGTATCAGAGTCCCACAAACAGAGTGCAGGGAAACCGGTTAAATGAGCTTTCTTTCATGTGAAAGTCAATCACTCTAACTTAAGAAAACTCATTCCAGCCTCAAAGAGTAATTTCCTCTGAGGGAATATTGCTAGCAAAAGTATCTAAAGAAAGATTTGTCAGCCTTGTAGACGGCCAAAGTCTTTGATAAACTATCAAGACACTCATAGCATCATACACATTGCTACCGTCTTGACAAATTATATTGACGCGTAAGACCCCACTAAAAGGTATGGGGAGTTGTCAGATGCTATGAACTTCTTTTAATGAGAAGCAAAATGATTAAATGCGAGTTGGACTTGCCATATAAATGGATGAAGTGCAGCAGGCTCATGAATTTTTTTTTTGTTTCTCTCAGCATCGTAGAGAAATTCTCTTCCGCAACACTGCCTCTGTTGGTCAATTCAATGTATCCTGCAGATGAAAGGCTGATGAACTTTTTTTTTTTTTGAACGCAGACAAATTCTCCTCCGCAACACTTTCTCTGCTGCTCATTCAATATATTCTGCAGATGAAAGGCTGATGAACGTTTTTTTTTGTCTCAGCAACGCAGAAAAATTCTCTTCCGCAACACTGCCTCTGCTGGTCATTCAGTATATTCTGCAGATGGAAAAGTCCACTGTTAGTACATTATAAGAACTTGAATATTTCCAAAATAATGCAACAAAACAAAAAACTTATTTTTACCAAGCATTATTAATTAGGACTATGGAGTCTATAATATTGTGAAAATTCACAGCTGAATAAAAATTCAAATCTCAATTTTTTTTCAACCTAACATACTTATCTCAATCCGGTCTTATTTGCTACCAATCTCGACACAACTCAAGCACCTATATTAGGACTTGGATAAAAAGATCTCATGGCCAGCCAACTGACATCATACCCATCTCTCTGCAATTCTTTTAGGTTATGGTACACCACTAGCAATTAAGTGAGCTGATAAGTTGAGGGAGGAAGGTTCATGCTACAGTTATTGGGAATATTGAAAACTATGAATAACAGATTCTAACATCTTCATTTTAGCACATCCCTATCAGCTAACCCTATAGAGAAGGCAAGAATATTATGATCAACCACACCTTCAAAAAAATGTATAAGCCTCAAATAATGCCAGAGTTTCTTTCATCTCAACACCTCAGTCTTCATCTGGGTGTCCTGTCTACCCTGCTACCCATTTCAATACCATGAGAAATATATCCCATTGCTTGCTAGGCAATTGATTGGCCCTCATGTCAGATGACATCCTCCTGTAGCTTTATCATGTTAGGGCACCACGTGACCAATCGCTCTGGGGTACTTTTACACAAGAGGACGAGACATCAGCAATTACTCACTGGGTAATTCTCTGTAATTAACAATGCAAGAAAGTAGGCGGTGTAAGGGGAATGTACTTTGTACCATTGCAACCATCGGGCTCCTTTTCAACGTTGGCTGGAGTTAAAAGAGCAGACTATTCTAAATAGTAATACTTCTTGAGTATCAGAGTCCCACAAACAGAGTGCAGGGAAACCGGTTAAATGAGCTTTCTTTCATGTGAAAGTCAATCACTCTAACTTAAGAAAACTCATTCCAGCCTCAAAGAGTAATTTCCTCTGAGGGAATATTGCTAGCAAAAGTATCTAAAGAAATATTTGTCAGCCTTGTAGACGGCCAAAGTCTTTGATAAACTATCAAGACACTCATAGCATCATACACATTGCTACCGTCTTGACAAATTATATTGACGCGTAAGACCCCACTAAAAGGTATGGGGAGTTGTCAGATGCTATGAACTTCTTTTAATGAGAAGCAAAATGATTAAATGCGAGTTGGACTTGCCATATAAATGGATGAAGTGCAGCAGGCTCATGAATTTTTTTTTTGTTTCTCTCAGCATCGTAGAGAAATTCTCTTCCGCAACACTGCCTCTGTTGGTCAATTCAATGTATCCTGCAGATGAAAGGCTGATGAACTTTTTTTTTTTTTTGAACGCAGACAAATTCTCCTCCGCAACACTTTCTCTGCTGCTCATTCAATATATTCTGCAGATGAAAGGCTGATGAACGTTTTTTTTTGTCTCAGCAACGCAGAAAAATTCTCTTCCGCAACACTGCCTCTGCTGGTCATTCAGTATATTCTGCAGATGGAAAAGTCCACTGTTAGTACATTATAAGAACTTGAATATTTCCAAAATAATGCAACACAACAAAAAACTTATTTTTACCAAGCATTATTAATTAGGACTATGGAGTCTATAATATTGTGAAAATTCACAGCTGAATAAAAATTCAAATCTCAATTTTTTTTCAACCTAGCATACTTATCTCAATCCGGTCTTATTTGCTACCAATCTCGACACAACTCAAGCACCTATATTAGGACTTAGATAAAAAGATCTCATGGCCAGCCAACTGACATCATACCCATCTCTCTGCAAATCTTTTAGGTTATGGTACACCACTAGCAATTAAGTGAGCTGATAAGTTGAGGGAGGAAGGTTCATGCTACAGTTATTGGGAATATTGAAAACTATGAATAACAGATTCTAACATCTTCATTTTAGCACATCCCTATCAGCTAACCCTATAGAGAAGGCAAGAATATTATGATCAACCACACCTTCAAAAAAATGTATAAGCCTCAAATAATGCCAGAGTTTCTTTCATCTCAACACCTCAGTCTTCAGCTGGGTGTCCTGTCTACCCTGCTACCCATTTCAATACCATGAGAAATATATCCCATTGCTTGCTAGGCAATTGATTGGCCCTCATGTCAGATGACATCCTCCTGTAGCTTTATCATGTTAGGGCACCACGTGACCAATCGCTCTGGGGTACTTTTACACAAGAGGACGAGACATCAGCAATTACTCACTGGGTAATTCTCTGTAATTAACAATGCAAGAAAGTAGGCGGTGTAAGGGGAATGTACTTTGTACCATTGCAGCCATCGGGCTCCTTTTCAAGGTTGGCTGGAGTTAAAAGAGCAGACTATTCTAAATAGTAATACTTCTTGAGTATCAGAGTCCCACAAACAGAGTGCAGGGAAACCGGTTAAATGAGCTTTCTTTCATGTGAAAGTCAATCACTCTAACTTAAGAAAACTCATTCCAGCCTCAAAGAGTAATTTCCTCTGAGGGAATATTGCTAGCAAAAGTATCTAAAGAAAGATTTGTCAGCCTTGTAGACGGCCAAAGTCTTTGATAAACTATCAAGACACTCATAGCATCATACACATTGCTACCGTCTTGACAAATTATATTGACGCGTAAGACCCCACTAAAAGGTATGGGGAGTTGTCAGATGCTATGAACTTCTTTTAATGAGAAGCAAAATGATTAAATGCGAGTTGGACTTGCCATATAAATGGATGAAGTGCAGCAGGCTCATGAATTTTGTCTTTGTTTCTCTCAGCATCGTAGAGAAATTCTCTTCCGCAACACTGCCTCTGTTGGTCAATTCAATGTATCCTGCAGATGAAAGGCTGATGAACTTTTTTTTTTTTTTGAACGCAGACAAATTCTCCTCCGCAACACTTTCTCTGCTGCTCATTCAATATATTCTGCAGATGAAAGGCTGGTGAACGTTTTTTTTTGTCTCAGCAACTCAGAAAAATTCTCTTCCGCAACACTGCCTCTGCTGGTCATTCAGTATATTCTGCAGATGGAAAAGTCCACTGTTAGTACATTATAAGAACTTGAATATTTCCAAAATAATGCAACAAAACAAAAAACTTATTTTTACCAAGCATTATTAATTAGGACTATGGAGTCTATAATATTGTGAAAATTCACAGCTGAATAAAAATTCAAATCTCAATTTTTTTTCAACCTAGCATACTTATCTCAATCCGGTCTTATTTGCTACCAATCTCGACACAACTCAAGCACCTATATTAGGACTTAGATAAAAAGATCTCATGGCCAGCCAACTGACATCATACCCATCTCTCTGCAATTCTTTTAGGTTATGGTACACCACTAGCAATTAAGTGAGCTGATAAGTTGAGGGAGGAAGGTTCATGCTACAGTTATTGGGAATATTGAAAACTATGAATAACAGATTCTAACATCTTCATTTTAGCACATCCCTATCAGCTAACCCTATAGAGAAGGCAAGAATATTATGATCAACCACACCTTCAAAAAAATGTATAAGCCTCAAATAATGCCAGAGTTTCTTTCATCTCAACACCTCAGTCTTCATCTGGGTGTCCTGTCTACCCTGCTACCCATTTCAATACCATGAGAAATATATCCCATTGCTTGCTAGGCAATTGATTGGCCCTCATGTCAGATGACATCCTCCTGTAGCTTTATCATGTTAGGGCACCACGTGACCAATCGCTCTGGGGTACTTTTACACAAGAGGACGAGACATCAGCAATTACTCACTGGGTAATTCTCTGTAATTAACAATGCAAGAAAGTAGGCGGTGTAAGGGGAATGTACTTTGTACCATTGCAACCATCGGGCTCCTTTTCAACGTTGGCTGGAGTTAAAAGAGCAGACTATTCTAAATAGTAATACTTCTTGAGTATCAGAGTCCCACAAACAGAGTGCAGGGAAACCGGTTAAATGAGCTTTCTTTCATGTGAAAGTCAATCACTCTAACTTAAGAAAACTCATTCCAGCCTCAAAGAGTAATTTCCTCTGAGGGAATATTGCTAGCAAAAGTATCTAAAGAAAGATTTGTCAGCCTTGTAGATGGCCAAAGTCTTTGATAAACTATCAAGACACTCATAGCATCATACACATTGCTACCGTCTTGACAAATTATATTGACGCGTAAGACCCCACTAAAAGGTATGGGGAGTTGTCAGATGCTATGAACTTCTTTTAATGAGAAGCAAAATGATTAAATGCGAGTTGGACTTGCCATACAAATGGATGAAGTGCAGCAGGCTCATGAATTTTTTTTTTGTTTCTCTCAGCATCGTAGAGAAATTCTCTTCCGCAACACTGCCTCTGTTGGTCAATTCAATGTATCCTGCAGATGAAAGGCTGATGAACTTTTTTTTTTTTGAACGCAGACAAATTCTCCTCCGCAACACTTTCTCTGCTGCTCATTCAATATATTCTGCAGATGAAAGGCTGATGAACGTTTTTTTTTGTCTCAGCAACTCAGAAAAATTCTCTTCCGCAACACTGCCTCTGCTGGTCATTCAGTATATTCTGCAGATGGAAAAGTCCACTGTTAGTACATTATAAGAACTTGAATATTTCCAAAATAATGCAACAAAACAAAAAACTTATTTTTACCAAGCATTATTAATTAGGACTATGGAGTCTATAATATTGTGAAAATTCACAGCTGAATAAAAATTCAAATCTCAATTTTTTTTCAACCTAGCATACTTATCTCAATCCGGTCTTATTTGCTACCAATCTCGACACAACTCAAGCACCTATATTAGGACTTAGATAAAAAGATCTCATGGCCAGCCAACTGACATCATACCCATCTCTCTGCAATTCTTTTAGGTTATGGTACACCACTAGCAATTAAGTGAGCTGATAAGTTGAGGGAGGAAGGTTCATGCTACAGTTATTGGGAATATTGAAAACTATGAATAACAGATTCTAACATCTTCATTTTAGCACATCCCTATCAGCTAACCCTATAGAGAAGGCAAGAATATTATGATCAACCACACCTTCAAAAAAATGTATAAGCCTCAAATAATGCCAGAGTTTCTTTCATCTCAACACCTCAGTCTTCATCTGGGTGTCCTGTCTACCCTGCTACCCATTTCAATACCATGAGAAATATATCCCATTGCTTGCTAGGCAATTGATTGGCCCTCATGTCAGATGACATCCTCCTGTAGCTTTATCATGTTAGGGCACCACGTGACCAATCGCTCTGGGGTACTTTTACACAAGAGGACGAGACATCAGCAATTACTCACTGGGTAATGCTCTGTAATTAACAATGCAAGAAAGTAGGCGGTGTAAGGGGAATGTACTTTGTACCATTGCAACCATCGGGCTCCTTTTCAACGTTGGCTGGAGTTAAAAGAGCAGACTATTCTAAATAGTAATACTTCTTGAGTATCAGAGTCCCACAAACAGAGTGCAGGGAAACCGGTTAAATGAGCTTTCTTTCATGTGAAAGTCAATCACTCTAACTTAAGAAAACTCATTCCAGCCTCAAAGAGTAATTTCCTCTGAGGGAATATTGCTAGCAAAAGTATCTAAAGAAAGATTTGTCAGCCTTGTAGACGGCCAAAGTCTTTGATAAACTATCAAGACACTCATAGCATCATACACATTGCTACCGTCTTGACAAATTATATTGACGCGTAAGACCCCACTAAAAGGTATGGGGAGTTGTCAGATGCTATGAACTTCTTTTAATGAGAAGCAAAATGATTAAATGCGAGTTGGACTAGCCATATAAATGGATGAAGTGCAGCAGGCTCATGAATTTTTTTTTTGTTTCTCTCAGCATCGTAGAGAAATTCTCTCCCGCAACACTGCCTCTGTTGGTCAATTCAATGTATCCTGCAGATGAAAGGCTGATGAACTTTTTTTTGAACGCAGACAAATTCTCCTCCGCAACACTTTCTCTGCTGCTCATTCAATATATTCTGCAGATGAAAGGCTGATGAACGTTTTTTTTTGTCTCAGCAACTCAGAAAAATTCTCTTCCGCAACACTGCCTCTGCTGGTCATTCAGTATATTCTGCAGATGGAAAAGTCCACTGTTAGTACATTATAAGAACTTGAATATTTCCAAAATAATGCAACAAAACAAAAAACTTATTTTTACCAAGCATTATTAATTATGACTATGGAGTCTATAATATTGTGAAAATTCACAGCTGAATAAAAATTCAAATCTCAATTTTTTTTCAACCTAGCATACTTATCTCAATCCGGTCTTATTTGCTACCAATCTCGACACAACTCAAGCACCTATATTAGGACTTAGATAAAAAGATCTCATGGCCAGCCAACTGACATCATACCCATCTCTCTGCAATTCTTTTAGGTTATGGTACACCACTAGCAATTAAGTGAGCTGATAAGTTGAGGGAGGAAGGTTCATGCTACAGTTATTGGGAATATTGAAAACTATGAATAACAGATTCTAACATCTTCATTTTAGCACATCCCTATCAGCTAACCCTATAGAGAAGGCAAGAATATTATGATCAACCACACCTTCAAAAAAATGTATAAGCCTCAAATAATGCCAGAGTTTCTTTCATCTCAACACCTCAGTCTTCATCTGGGTGTCCTGTCTACCCTGCTACCCATTTCAATACCATGAGAAATATATCCCATTGCTTGCTAGGCAATTGATTGGCCCTCATGTCAGATGACATCCTCCTGTAGCTTTATCATGTTAGGGCACCACGTGACCAATCGCTCTGGGGTACTTTTACACAAGAGGACGAGACATCAGCAATTACTCACTGGGTAATTCTCTGTAATTAACAATGCAAGAAAGTAGGCGGTGTAAGGGGAATGTACTTTGTACCATTGCAACCATCGGGCTCCTTTTCAACGTTGGCTGGAGTTAAAAGAGCAGACTATTCTAAATAGTAATACTTCTTGAGTATCAGAGTCCCACAAACAGAGTGCAGGGAAACCGGTTAAATGAGCTTTCTTTCATGTGAAAGTCAATCACTCTAACTTAAGAAAACTCATTCCAGCCTCAAAGAGTAATTTCCTCTGAGGGAATATTGCTAGCAAAAGTATCTAAAGAAAGATTTGTCAGCCTTGTAGATGGCCAAAGTCTTTGATAAACTATCAAGACACTCATAGCATCATACACATTGCTACCGTCTTGACAAATTATATTGACGCGTAAGACCCCACTAAAAGGTATGGGGAGTTGTCAGATGCTATGAACTTCTTTTAATGAGAAGCAAAATGATTAAATGCGAGTTGGACTTGCCATACAAATGGATGAAGTGCAGCAGGCTCATGAATTTTTTTTTTGTTTCTCTCAGCATCGTAGAGAAATTCTCTTCCGCAACACTGCCTCTGTTGGTCAATTCAATGTATCCTGCAGATGAAAGGCTGATGAACTTTTTTTTTTTTGAACGCAGACAAATTCTCCTCCGCAACACTTTCTCTGCTGCTCATTCAATATATTCTGCAGATGAAAGGCTGATGAACGTTTTTTTTTGTCTCAGCAACGCAGAAAAATTCTCTTCCGCAACACTGCCTCTGCTGGTCATTCAGTATATTCTGCAGATGGAAAAGTCCACTGTTAGTACATTATAAGAACTTGAATATTTCCAAAATAATGCAACAAAACAAAAAACTTATTTTTACCAAGCATTATTAATTAGGACTATGGAGTCTATAATATTGTGAAAATTCACAGCTGAATAAAAATTCAAATCTCAATTTTTTTTCAACCTAGCATACTTATCTCAATCCGGTCTTATTTGCTACCAATCTCGACACAACTCAAGCACCTATATTAGGACTTAGATAAAAAGATCTCATGGCCAGCCAACTGACATCATACCCATCTCTCTGCAATTCTTTTAGGTTATGGTACACCACTAGCAATTAAGTGAGCTGATAAGTTGAGGGAGGAAGGTTCATGCTACAGTTATTGGGAATATTGAAAACTATGAATAACAGATTCTAACATCTTCATTTTAGCACATCCCTATCAGCTAACCCTATAGAGAAGGCAAGAATATTATGATCAACCCCACCTTCAAAAAAATGTATAAGCCTCAAATAATGCCAGAGTTTCTTTCATCTCAACACCTCAGTCTTCATCTGGGTGTCCTGTCTACCCTGCTACCCATTTCAATACCATGAGAAATATATCCCATTGCTTGCTAGGCAATTGATTGGCCCTCATGTCAGATGACATCCTCCTGTAGCTTTATCATGTTAGGGCACCACGTGACCAATCGCTCTGGGGTACTTTTACACAAGAGGACGAGACATCAGCAATTACTCACTGGGTAATTCTCTGTAATTAACAATGCAAGAAAGTAGGCGGTGTAAGGGGAATGTACTTTGTACCATTGCAACCATCGGGCTCCTTTTCAACGTTGGCTGGAGTTAAAAGAGCAGACTATTCTAAATAGTAATACTTCTTGAGTATCAGAGTCCCACAAACAGAGTGCAGGGAAACCGGTTAAATGAGCTTTCTTTCATGTGAAAGTCAATCACTCTAACTTAAGAAAACTCATTCCAGCCTCAAAGAGTAATTTCCTCTGAGGGAATATTGCTAGCAAAAGTATCTAAAGAAAGATTTGTCAGCCTTGTAGATGGCCAAAGTCTTTGATAAACTATCAAGACACTCATAGCATCATACACATTGCTACCGTCTTGACAAATTATATTGACGCGTAAGACCCCACTAAAAGGTATGGGGAGTTGTCAGATGCTATGAACTTCTTTTAATGAGAAGCAAAATGATTAAATGCGAGTTGGACTTGCCATACAAATGGATGAAGTGCAGCAGGCTCATGAATTTTTTTTTTGTTTCTCTCAGCATCGTAGAGAAATTCTCTTCCGCAACACTGCCTCTGTTGGTCAATTCAATGTATCCTGCAGATGAAAGGCTGATGAACTTTTTTTTTTTTTGAACGCAGACAAATTCTCCTCCGCAACACTTCCTCTGCTGGTCATTCAATATATTCTTCAGATGAAAGGCTGATTAAAGTGTTTTTTTTTGTCTCAGCAACGAAGAGAAATTCTCTTCTGCAACACTGCCTCTGTTGGTCAATTCAATGTATCCTGCAGATGAAAGGCTGATGAACGTTTTTTTTTTTTTTTTGGAACGCAGACAAATTCTCCTCTGCAACACTTTCTCTGCTGGTCATTCAATATATTCTTCAGATGAAAGGCTGATTAAAATGTTTTTTTTGTCTCAGCAAAGGAGAGAAAATTCTCTTCTGCAACACTGCCTCTGTTGGTCATTCAATATATTCTGCAGATGAAAGGCTGATGAACATTTTTTTTTTGTCTCAGCAACGCAGAGAAATTCACTTCTGCAACACTGCCTCTGTTGGTCAATTCAATGTATCCTGCAGATGAAAGGCTGATGAACGTTTTTTTTTTTTTTTTTTGGAACGCAGACAAATTCTCCTCTGCAACACTTTCTCTGCTGGTCATTCAATATATTCTGCAGATGAACGGCTGATGAACGTTTTTTTTTGTCTCAGCAACGAAGAGAAATTCTCTTCTGCAACACTGCCTCTGTTGGTCAATTCAATGTATCCTGCAGATGAAAGGCTGATGAACGTTTTTTTTTTTTTTGGAACGCAGACAAATTCTCCTCTGCAATACTTTCTCTGCTGGTCATTCAATATATTCTTCAGATGAAAGGCTGATTAAAGTGTTTTTTTTGTCTCAGCAAAGGAGAGAAATTCTCTTCTGCAACACTGCCTCTGTTGGTCAATTCAATGTATCCTGCAGATGAAAGGCTGATGAACGTTTTTTGTTTTTTTTTGGAACGTAGACAAATTCTCCTCTGCAACACTTTCTCTGCTGGTCATTCAATATATTCTGCAGATAAAAGGCTGATTAAAATGTTTTTTTTGTCTCAGCAAAGGAGAGAAAATCTCTTCTGCAACACTGCCCCTGTTGGTCATTCAATATATTCTGCAGATGAAAGACTGATGAACGTTTTTTTTTTTTAACGCAGACAAATTCTCCTCCGCAACACTTCCTCTGCTGGTCATTCAATATATTCTGCAGATGAAAGGCTGATGAACGTTTTTTTGTGTCTCAGCAACGCAGAAAAATTCTCTTCCGCAACACTGCCTCTGCTGGTCATTCAGTATATTCTGCAGATGAAAGGCTGATGAACGTTTTTTTTTGTCTCAGCAACGCAGAGAAATTCTCTTCTGCAACACTGCCTCTGTTGGTCAATTCAATGTATCCTGCAGATGTAAGGCTGATGAACGTTTTTTTTTTTTTTTTTGGAACGCAGACAAATTCTCCTCTGCAACACTTTCTCTGCTGATCTTTCAATATATTCTTCATATGAAAGGCTGATTAAAATGTTTTTTTTGTCTCAGCAAAGGAGATAAAATCTCTTCTGCAACACAGCCTCTGTTGGTCATTCAATATTTTCTGCAGATGAAAGGCTGATGAACGTTTTTTTTTGTTTTTTTTTTAACGCAGACAAATTCTCCTCCGCAACACTTCCTCTGCTGGTCATTCAATATATTCTCCAGATGAAAGGCTGATGAACGTTTTTTTGTGTCTTAGCAACACAGAAAAATTCTCTTCCGCAACACTGCCTCTGCTGGTCATTCAGTATATTCTGCAGATGGAAAAGTCCACTGTTAGTACATTATAAGAACTTGAATATTTCCAAAATAATGCAACAAAACAAAAAACTTATTTTTACCAAGCATTATTAATTAGGATTATGGAGTCTATAATATTGTAAAAATTCACAGCTGAATACAAATTCAAATCTCAATTTTTTTTCAACCTAGCATACTTCTCTCAATCCGGTCTTATTTGCTACAAATCTCGACACAACTCAAGCACCTATATTAGGACTTAGATAAAAAGATCTCATGGCCAGCCAACTGACATCATACCCATCTCTCTGCAATTCTTTTAGGTTATGGTACACCACTAGCAATTAAGTGAGCTGATAAGTTGAGGGAGGAAGGTTCATGCTACAGTTATTGGGAATATTGAAAACTATGAATAACAGATTCTAACATCTTCATTTTAGCACATCCCTATCAGCTAACCCTATAGAGAAGGCAAGAATATTATGATCAACCACACCTTCAAAAAATGTATAAGCCTCAAATAATGCCAGAGTTTCTTTCATCTCAACATCTTAGTCTTCATCTGGGTGTCCTGTCTACCCTGCTACCCATTTCAATACCATGAGAAATGTATCCCATTGCTTGCTAGGCAATTGATTGGCCCTCATGTCAGATGACATCCTCCTGTAGCTTTATCATGTTAGGGCACCACCTGACCAATCGCTCTGGGGGACTATTACACAAGAGGACGAGACATCAGCAATTACTCACTGGGTAATTCTCTGTAATTAACAATGCAAGAAAGTAGGCGGTGTAAGGGGAATGTACTTTGTACCATTGCAACCATCGGGCTCCTTTTCAACGTTGGCTGGAGTTACAATAACAGACTATTCTAAATAGTAATACATCTTGAGTATCAGAGTCCCACAAACAGAGTGCAGGGAAACCGGTTAAATGAGCTTTCTTTCATGTGAAAGTCAATCACTCTAACTTAAGAAAACTCATTCCAGCCTCAAAGAGTAATTTCCTCTGAGGGAATATTGCTGGCAAAAGTATCTAAAGAAAGATTTGTAAGCCTTGTAGACGGCCAAAGTCTTTGATAAACTATCAAGACACTCATAGCATCATACACGTTGCTACCGTCTTGACAAATTATATTGACGCGTAAGACCCCACTAAAAGGTACGGGGAGATGTCAGATGCTATGAACTTCTTTTAATGAGAAGCAAAATGATTAAATGCGAGTTGGACTTACCATATAAATGGATGAAGTGCAGCAGGCTCATGAATTTTTTTTTTTGTTTCTCTCAGCATCGTAGAGAAATTCTCTTCCGCAACACTGCCTCTGTTGGTCAATTCAATGTATCCTGCAGATGAAAGGCTGATTAACGTTTTTTTTTGTCTCAGCAACGCAGAGAAATTCTCTTCTGCAACACTGCCTCTGTTGGACAATTCAATGTATCCTGCAGATGAAAGGCTGATGAACGTTTTTTTTTTTTTTTTTTGGAACGCAGACAAATTCTCCTCTGCAACATTTCCTCTGCTGGTCATTCAATATATTCTTCAGATGAAAGGCTGATTAAAGTGTTTTGTTTGTCTCAGCAAAGGAGAGAAATTCTCTTCTGTAACACTGCCTCTGTTGGTCATTCAATATATTCTGCAGATGAAAGGCTGATTAACGTTTTTTTTTTGTCTCAGCAACGCAGAGAAATTCTCTTCTGCAACACTGCCTTTGTTGGTCAATTCAATGTATCCTGCAGATGAAAGGCTGATGAACGTTTTTTTTTTTTTTTTTGGAACGCAGACAAATTCTCCTCTGCAACACTTTCTCTGCTGGTCATTCAAAATATTCTGCAGATGAACGGCTGATGAACGTTTTTTTTTGTCTCAGCAACGAAGAGAAATTCTCTTCTGCAACACTGCCTCTGTTGGTCAATTCAATGTATCCTGCAGATGAAAGGCTGATGAACGTTTTTTTTTTTTTTGGAACGCAGACAAATTCTCCTCTGCAACACTTTCTCTGCTGGTCATTCAATATATTCTTCAGATGAAAGGCTGATTAAAGTGTTTTTTTTGTCTCAGCAAAGGAGAGAAATTCTCTTCTGCAACACTGCCTCTGTTGGTCAATTCAATGTATCCTGCAGATGAAAGGCTGATGAACTTTTTTTTTTTTTTTTTTGGAACGCAGACAAATTCTCCTCTGCAACACTTTCTCTGCTGGTCATTCAATATATTCTGCAGATGAAAGGCTGATTAAAATGTTTTTTTTGTCTCAGCAAAGGAGAGAAAATCTCTTCTGCAACACTGCCTCTGTTGGTCATTCAATATATTCTGCAGATGAAAGACTGATGAACGTTTTTTTTTTTTTAACGCAGACAAATTCTCCTCCGCAACACTTCCTCTGCTGGTCATTCAATATATTCTGCAGATGAAAGACTGATGAACGTTTTTTTGTGTCTCAGCAACGCAGAAAAATTCTCTTCCGCAACACTGCCTCTGCTGGTCATTCAGTATATTCTGCAGATGAAAGGCTGATGAACGTTTTTTTTTGTCTCAGCAACGCAGAGAAATTCTCTTCTGCAACACTGCCTCTGTTGGTCAATTCAATGTATCCTGCAGATGTAAGGCTGATGAACGTTTTTTTTTTTTTTTTTGGAACGCAGACAAATTCTCCTCTGCAACACTTTCTCTGCTGATCTTTCAATATATTCTTCAGATGAAAGGCTGATTAAAATGTTTTTTTTTGTCTCAGCAAAGGAGAGAAAATCTCTTCTGCAACACAGCCTCTGTTGGTCATTCAATATTTTCTGCAGATGAAAGGCTGGTGAACGTTTTTTTTTGGTTTTTTTTTTAACGCAGACAAATTCTCCTCCGCAACACTTCCTCTGCTGGTCATTCAATATATTCTCCAGATGAAAGGCTGATGAACATTTTTTTGTGTCTTAGCAACACAGAAAAATTCTCTTCCGCAACACTGCCTCTGCTGGTCATTCAGTATATTCTGCAGATGGAAAAGTCCACTGTTAGTACATTATAAGAACTTGAATATTTCCAAAATAATGCAACAAAACAAAAAACTTATTTTTACCAAGCATTATTAATTAGGATTATGGAGTCTATAATATTGTGAAAATTCACAGCTGAATAAAAATTCAAATCTCAATTTTTTTTCAACCTAGCATACTTATCTCAATCCGGTCTTATTTGCTACCAATCTCGACACAACTCAAGCACCTATATTAGGACTTAGATAAAAAGATCTCATGGCCAGCCAACTGACATCATACCCATCTCTCTGCAATTCTTTTAGGTTATGGTACACCACTAGCAATTAAGTGAGCTGATAAGTTGAGGGAGGAAGGTTCATGCTACAGTTATTGGGAATATTGAAAACTATGAATAACAGATTCTAACATCTTCATTTTAGCACATCCCTATCAGCTAACCCTATAGAGAAGGCAAGAATATTATGATCAACCACACCTTCAAAAAAATGTATAAGCCTCAAATAATGCCAGAGTTTCTTTCATCTCAACACCTCAGTCTTCAGCTGGGTGTCCTGTCTACCCTGCTACCCATTTCAATACCATGAGAAATATATCCCATTGCTTGCTAGGCAATTGATTGGCCCTCATGTCAGATGACATCCTCCTGTAGCTTTATCATGTTAGGGCACCACGTGACCAATCGCTCTGGGGTACTTTTACACAAGAGGACGAGACATCAGCAATTACTCACTGGGTAATTCTCTGTAATTAACAATGCAAGAAAGTAGGCGGTGTAAGGGGAATGTACTTTGTACCATTGCAGCCATCGGGCTCCTTTTCAACGTTGGCTGGAGTTAAAAGAGCAGACTATTCTAAATAGTAATACTTCTTGAGTATCAGAGTCCCACAAACAGAGTGCAGGGAAACCGGTTAAATGAGCTTTCTTTCATGTGAAAGTCAATCACTCTAACTTAAGAAAACTCATTCCAGCCTCAAAGAGTAATTTCCTCTGAGGGAATATTGCTAGCAAAAGTATCTAAAGAAAGATTTGTCAGCCTTGTAGACGGCCAAAGTCTTTGATAAACTATCAAGACACTCATAGCATCATACACATTGCTACCGTCTTGACAAATTATATTGACGCGTAAGACCCCACTAAAAGGTATGGGGAGTTGTCAGATGCTATGAACTTCTTTTAATGAGAAGCAAAATGATTAAATGCGAGTTGGACTTGCCATATAAATGGATGAAGTGCAGCAGGCTCATGAATTTTTTTTTTGTTTCTCTCAGCATCGTAGAGAAATTCTCTTCCGCAACACTGCCTCTGTTGGTCAATTCAATGTATCCTGCAGATGAAAGGCTGATGAACTTTTTTTTTTTTTGAACGCAGACAAATTCTCCTCCGCAACACTTTCTCTGCTGCTCATTCAATATATTCTGCAGATGAAAGGCTGATGAACGTTTTTTTTTGTCTCAGCAACGCAGAAAAATTCTCTTCCGCAACACTGCCTCTGCTGGTCATTCAGTATATTCTGCAGATGGAAAAGTCCACTGTTAGTACATTATAAGAACTTGAATATTTCCAAAATAATGCAACAAAACAAAAAACTTATTTTTACCAAGCATTATTAATTAGGACTATGGAGTCTATAATATTGTGAAAATTCACAGCTGAATAAAAATTCAAATCTCAATTTTTTTTCAACCTAGCATACTTCTCTCAATCCGGTCTTATTTGCTTCCAATCTCGACACAACTCAAGCACCTATATTAGGACTTAGATAAAAAGATCTCATGGCCAGCCAACTGACATCATACCCATCTCTCTGCAATTCTTTTAGGTTATGGTACACCACTAGCAATTAAGTGAGCTGATAAGTTGAGGGAGGAAGGTTCATGCTACAGTTACTGGGAATATTGAAAACTATGAATAACAGATTCTAACATCTTCATTTTAGCACATCCCTATCAGCTAACCCTATAGAGAAGGCAAGAATATTATGATCAACCACACCTTCAAAAAAATGTATAAGCCTCAAATAATGCCAGAGTTTCTTTCATCTCAACATCTCAGTCTTCATCTGGGTGTCCTGTCTACCCTGCTACCCCTTTCAATACCATGAGAAATGTATCCCATTGCTTGCTAGGCAATTGATTGGCCCTCATGTCAGATGACATCCTCCTGTAGCTTTATCATGTTAGGGCACCACCTGACCAATCGCTCTGGGGGAATATTACACAAGAGGACGAGACATCAGCAATTACTCACTGGGTAATTCTCTGTAATTAACAATGCAAGAAAGTAGGCGGTGTAAGGGGAATGTACTTTGTACCATTGCAACCATCGGGCTCCTTTTCAACGTTGGCTGGAGTTACAAGAACAGACTATTCTAAATAGTAATACATCTTGAGTATCAGAGTCCCACAAACAGAGTGCAGGGAAACCGGTTAAATGAGCTTTCTTTCATGTGAAAGTCAATCACTCTAACTTAAGAAAACTCATTCCAGCCTCAAAGAGTAATTTCCTCTGAGGGAATATTGCTAGCAAAAGTATCTAAAGAAACATTTGTCAACCTTGTAGACGGCCAAAGTCTTTGATAAACTATCAAGACACTCATAGCATCATACACATTGCTACCGTCTTGACAAATTATATTGACGCGTAAGACCCCACTAAAAGGTATGGGGAGATGTCAGATGCTATGAACTTCTTTTAATGAGAAGCAAAATGATTAAATGCGAGTTGGACTTACCATATAAATGGATGAAGTGCAGCAGGCTCATGAATTTTTTTTTGTTTCTCTCAGCATCGTAGAGAAATTCTCTTCCGCAACACTGCCTCTGTTGGTCAATTCAATGTATCCTGCAGATGAAAGGCTGATGAACTTTTTTTTTTTTAACGCAGACAAATTCTCCTCCGCAACACTTCCTCTGCTGGTCATTCAATATATTCTTCAGATGAAAGGCTGATTAAAGTGTTTTTTTTTGTCTCAGCAAAGGAGAGAAATTCTCTTCTGCAACACTGCCTCTGTTGGTCATTCAATATATTCTGCAGATGAAAGGCTGATGAACTTTTTTTTTGTCTCAGCAACGAAGAGAAATTCTCTTCTGCAACACTGCCTCTGTTGGTCAATTCAATGTATCCTGCAGATGAAAGGCTGATGAACGTTTTGTTTTTTTTTTGGAACGCAGACAAATTCTCCTCTGCAACACTTTCTCTGCTGGTCATTCAATATATTCTTCAGATGAAAGGCTGATTAAAATGTTTTTTTTGTCTCAGCAAAGGAGAGAAAATTCTCTTCTGCAACACTGCCTCTGTTGGTCATTCAATATATTCTGCAGATGAAAGGCTGATGAACATTTTTTTTTTTTTTTTAACGCAGACAAATTCTCCTCCGTAACACTTCCTCTGCTGGTCATTCAATATATTCTCCAGATGAAAGGCTGATGAACGTTTTTTTGTGTCTCAGCAACGCAGAAAAATTCTCTTCCGCAACACTGCCTCTGCTGGTCATTCAGTATATTCTGCAGATGGAAAAGTCCACTGTTAGTACATTATAAGAACTTGAATATTTCCAAAATAATGCAACAAAACAAAAAACTTATTTTTACCAAGCATTATTAATTAGGACTATGGAGTCTATAATATTGTGAAAATTGACAGCTGAATAAAAATTCAAATCTCAATTTTTTTTCAACCTAGCATACTTATCTCAATCCGGTCTTATTTGCTACCAATCTCGACACAACTCAAAAACCTATATTAGGACTTAGATAAAAAGATCTCATGGCCAGCCAACTGACATCATACCCATCTCTCTGCAATTCTTTTAGGTTATGGTACACCACTAGCAATTAAGTGAGCTGATAAGTTGAGGGAGGAAGGTTCATGCTACAGTTATTGGGAATATTGAAAACTATGAATAACAGATTCTAACATCTTCATTTTAGCACATCCCTATCAGCTAACCCTATAGAGAAGGCAAGAATATTATGATCAACCACACCTTCAAAAAAATGTATAAGCCTCAAATAATGCCAGAGTTTCTTTCATCTCAACACCTCAGTCTTCATCTGGGTGTCCTGTCTACCCTGCTACCCATTTCAATACCATGAGAAATATATCCCATTGCTTGCTAGGCAATTGATTGGCCCTCATGTCAGATGACATCCTCCTGTAGCTTTATCATGTTAGGGCACCACGTGACCAATCGCTCTGGGGTACTTTTACACAAGAGGACGAGACATCAGCAATTACTCACTGGGTAATTCTCTGTAATTAACAATGCAAGAAAGTAGGCGGTGTAAGGGGAATGTACTTTGTACCATTGCAACCATCGGGCTCCTTTTCAACGTTGGCTGGAGTTAAAAGAGCAGACTATTCTAAATAGTAATACTTCTTGAGTATCAGAGTCCCACAAACAGAGTGCAGGGAAACCGGTTAAATGAGCTTTCTTTCATGTGAAAGTCAATCACTCTAACTTAAGAAAACTCATTCCAGCCTCAAAGAGTAATTTCCTCTGAGGGAATATTGCTAGCAAAAGTATCTAAAGAAAGATTTGTCAGCCTTGTAGATGGCCAAAGTCTTTGATAAACTATCAAGACACTCATAGCATCATACACATTGCTACCGTCTTGACAAATTATATTGACGCGTAAGACCCCACTAAAAGGTATGGGGAGATGTCAGATGCTATGAACTTCTTTTAATGAGAAGCAAAATGATTAAATGCGAGTTGGACTTACCATATAAATGGATGAAGTGCAGCAGGCTCATGAATTTTTTTTTGTTTCTCTCAGCATCGTAGAGAAATTCTCTTCCGCAACACTGCCTCTGTTGGTCAATTCAATGTATCCTGCAGATGAAAGGCTGATGAACTTTTTTTTTTTTTGAACGCAGACAAATTCTCCTCCGCAACACTTTCTCTGCTGCTCATTCAATATATTCTGCAGATGAAAGGCTGATTAAAATGTTTTTTTTGTCTCAGCAACGCAGAAAAATTCTATTCCGCAACACTGCCTCTGCTGGTCATTCAGTATATTCTGTAGATGGAAAAGTCCACTGTTAGTACATTATAAGAACTTGAATATTTCCAAAATAATGCAACAAAACAAAAAACTTATTTTTACCAAGCATTATTAATTAGGACTATGGAGTCTATAATATTGTGAAAATTCACAGCTGAATAAAAATTCAAATCTCAATTTTTTTTCAACCTAGCATACTTCTCTCAATCCGGTCTTATTTGCTTCCAATCTCGACACAACTCAAGCACCTATATTAGGACTTAGATAAAAAGATCTCATGGCCAGCCAACTGACATCATACCCATCTCTCTGCAATTCTTTTAGGTTATGGTACACCACTAGCAATTAAGTGAGCTGATAAGTTGAGGGAGGAAGGTTCATGCTACAGTTACTGGGAATATTGAAAACTATGAATAACAGATTCTAACATCTTCATTTTAGCACATCCCTATCAGCTAACCCTATAGAGAAGGCAAGAATATTATGATCAACCACACCTTCAAAAAAATGTATAAGCCTCAAATAATGCCAGAGTTTCTTTCATCTCAACATCTCAGTCTTCATCTGGGTGTCCTGTCTACCCTGCTACCCCTTTCAATACCATGAGAAATGTATCCCATTGCTTGCTAGGCAATTGATTGGCCCTCATGTCAGATGACATCCTCCTGTAGCTTTATCATGTTAGGGCACCACCTGACCAATCGCTCTGGGGGAATATTACACAAGAGGACGAGACATCAGCAATTACTCACTGGGTAATTCTCTGTAATTAACAATGCAAGAAAGTAGGCGGTGTAAGGGGAATGTACTTTGTACCATTGCAACCATCGGGCTCCTTTTCAACGTTGGCTGGAGTTACAAGAACAGACTATTCTAAATAGTAATACATCTTGAGTATCAGAGTCCCACAAACAGAGTGCAGGGAAACCGGTTAAATGAGCTTTCTTTCATGTGAAAGTCAATCACTCTAACTTAAGAAAACTCATTCCAGCCTCAAAGAGTAATTTCCTCTGAGGGAATATTGCTAGCAAAAGTATCTAAAGAAACATTTGTCAACCTTGTAGACGGCCAAAGTCTTTGATAAACTATCAAGACACTCATAGCATCATACACATTGCTACCGTCTTGACAAATTATATTGACGCGTAAGACCCCACTAAAAGGTATGGGGAGATGTCAGATGCTATGAACTTCTTTTAATGAGAAGCAAAATGATTAAATGCGAGTTGGACTTACCATATAAATGGATGAAGTGCAGCAGGCTCATGAATTTTTTTTTGTTTCTCTCAGCATCGTAGAGAAATTCTCTTCCGCAACACTGCCTCTGTTGGTCAATTCAATGTATCCTGCAGATGAAAGGCTGATGAACTTTTTTTTTTTTTGAACGCAGACAAATTCTCCTCCGCAACACTTTCTCTGCTGGTCATTCAATATATTCTCCAGATGAAAGGCTGATGAACGTTTTTTTGTGTCTCAGCAACGCAGAAAAATTCTCTTCCGCAACACTGCCTCTGCTGGTCATTCAGTATATTCTGTAGATGGAAAAGTCCACTGTTAGTACATTATAAGAACTTGAATATTTCCAAAATAATGCAACAAAACAAAAATCTTATTTTTACCAAGCATTATTAATTAGGACTATGGAGTCTATAATATTGTGAAAATTCACAGCTGAATAAAAATTCAAATATCAATTTTTTTTCAACCTAGCATACTTATCTCAATCCGGTCTTATTTGCTACCAATCTCGACACAACTCAAGCACCTATATTAGGACTTAGATAAAAAGATCTCATGGCCAGCCAACTGACATCATACCCATCTCTCTGCAATTCTTTTAGGTTATGGTACACCACTAGCAATTAAGTGAGCTGATAAGTTGAGGGAGGAAGGTTCATGCTACAGTTATTGGGAATATTGAAAACTATGAATAACAGATTCTAACATCTTCATTTTAGCACATCCCTATCAGCTAACCCTATAGAGAAGGCAAGAATATTATGATCAACCACACCTTCAAAAAAATGAATAAGCCTCAAATAATGCCAGAGTTTCTTTCATCTCAACACCTTAGTCTTCATCTGGGTGTCCTGTCTACCCTGCTACCCATTTCAATACCATGAGAAATATATCCCATTGCTTGCTAGGCAATTGATTGGCCCTCATGTCAGATGACATCCTCCTGTAGCTTTATCATGTTAGGGCACCACGTGACCAATCGCTCTGGGGTACTTTTACACAAGAGGACGAGACATCAGCAATTACTCACTGGGTAATTCTCTGTAATTAACAATGCAAGAAAGTAGGCGGTGTAAGGGGAATGTACTTTGTACCATTGCAACCATCGGGCTCCTTTTCAACGTTGGCTGGAGTTAAAAGAGCAGACTATTCTAAATAGTAATACTTCTTGAGTATCAGAGTCCCACAAACAGAGTGCAGGGAAACCGGTTAAATGAGCTTTCTTTCATGTGAAAGTCAATCACTCTAACTTAAGAAAACTCATTCCAGCCTCAAAGAGTAATTTCCTCTGAGGGAATATTGCTAGCAAAAGTATCTAAAGAAAGATTTGTCAGCCTTGTAGACGGCCAAAGTCTTTGATAAACTATCAAGACACTCATAGCATCATACACATTGCTACCGTCTTGACAAATTATATTGACGCGTAAGACCCCACTAAAAGGTATGGGGAGTTGTCAGATGCTATGAACTTCTTTTAATGAGAAGCAAAATGATTAAATGCGAGTTGGACTTGCCATATAAATGGATGAAGTGCAGCAGGCTCATGAATTTTTTTTTTGTTTCTCTCAGCATCGTAGAGAAATTCTCTTCCGCAACACTGCCTCTGTTGGTCAATTCAATGTATCCTGCAGATGAAAGGCTGATGAACTTTTTTTTTTTTTGAACGCAGACAAATTCTCCTCCGCAACACTTTCTCTGCTGCTCATTCAATATATTCTGCAGATGAAAGGCTGATGAACGTTTTTTTTTGTCTCAGCAACGCAGAAAAATTCTCTTCCGCAACACTGCCTCTGCTGGTCATTCAGTATATTCTGCAGATGGAAAAGTCCACTGTTAGTACATTATAAGAACTTGAATATTTCCAAAATAATGCAACAAAACAAAAATCTTATTTTTACCAAGCATTATTAATTAGGACTATGGAGTCTATAATATTGTGAAAATTCACAGCTGAATAAAAATTCAAATCTCAATTTTTTTTCAACCTAGCATACTTATCTCAATCCGGTCTTATTTGCTACCAATCTCGACACAACTCAAGCACCTATATTAGGACTTAGATAAAAAGATCTCATGGCCAGCCAACTGACATCATACCCATCTCTCTGCAATTCTTTTAGGTTATGGTACACCACTAGCAATTAAGTGAGCTGATAAGTTGAGGGAGGAAGGTTCATGCTACAGTTATTGGGAATATTGAAAACTATGAATAACAGATTCTAACATCTTCATTTTAGCACATCCCTATCAGCTAACCCTATAGAGAAGGCAAGAATATTATGATCAACCACACCTTCAAAAAAATGAATAAGCCTCAAATAATGCCAGAGTTTCTTTCATCTCAACACCTCAGTCTTCATCTGGGTGTCCTGTCTACCCTGCTACCCATTTCAATACCATGAGAAATATATCCCATTGCTTGCTAGGCAATTGATTGGCCCTCATGTCAGATGACATCCTCCTGTAGCTTTATCATGTTAGGGCACCACGTGACCAATCGCTCTGGGGTACTTTTACACAAGAGGACGAGACATCAGCAATTACTCACTGGGTAATTCTCTGTAATTAACAATGCAAGAAAGTAGGCGGTGTAAGGGGAATGTACTTTGTACCATTGCAACCATCGGGCTCCTTTTCAACGTTGGCTGGAGTTAAAAGAGCAGACTATTCTAAATAGTAATACTTCTTGAGTATCAGAGTCCCACAAACAGAGTGCAGGGAAACCGGTTAAATGAGCTTTCTTTCATGTGAAAGTCAATCACTCTAACTTAAGAAAACTCATTCCAGCCTCAAAGAGTAATTTCCTCTGAGGGAATATTGCTAGCAAAAGTATCTAAAGAAAGATTTGTCAGCCTTGTAGACGGCCAAAGTCTTTGATAAACTATCAAGACACTCATAGCATCATACACATTGCTACCGTCTTGACAAATTATATTGACGCGTAAGACCCCACTAAAAGGTATGGGGAGTTGTCAGATGCTATGAACTTCTTTTAATGAGAAGCAAAATGATTAAATGCGAGTTGGACTTGCCATATAAATGGATGAAGTGCAGCAGGCTCATGAATTTTTTTTTTGTTTCTCTCAGCATCGTAGAGAAATTCTCTTCCGCAACACTGCCTCTGTTGGTCAATTCAATGTATCCTGCAGATGAAAGGCTGATGAACTTTTTTTTTTTTTGAACGCAGACAAATTCTCCTCCGCAACACTTTCTCTGCTGCTCATTCAATATATTCTGCAGA
Organism: Triturus cristatus; assembly: GCF_964204655.1. Classification (NCBI taxonomy): domain Eukaryota; kingdom Metazoa; phylum Chordata; class Amphibia; order Caudata; family Salamandridae; genus Triturus; species Triturus cristatus. The sequence continues at coordinate 879,919,177 of NC_140593.1, read as the reverse complement.
TGAAAGGCTGATGAACGTTTTTTTTTGTCTCAGCAACGCAGAAAAATTCTCTTCCGCAACACTGCCTCTGCTGGTCATTCAGTATATTCTGCAGATGGAAAAGTCCACTGTTAGTACATTATAAGAACTTGAATATTTCCAAAATAATGCAACAAAACAAAAAACTTATTTTTACCAAGCATTATTAATTAGGACTATGGAGTCTATAATATTGTGAAAATTCACAGCTGAATAAAAATTCAAATCTCAATTTTTTTTCAACCTAGCATACTTCTCTCAATCCGGTCTTATTTGCTTCCAATCTCGACACAACTCAAGCACCTATATTAGGACTTAGATAAAAAGATCTCATGGCCAGCCAACTGACATCATACCCATCTCTCTGCAATTCTTTTAGGTTATGGTACACCACTAGCAATTAAGTGAGCTGATAAGTTGAGGGAGGAAGGTTCATGCTACAGTTACTGGGAATATTGAAAACTATGAATAACAGATTCTAACATCTTCATTTTAGCACATCCCTATCAGCTAACCCTATAGAGAAGGCAAGAATATTATGATCAACCACACCTTCAAAAAAATGTATAAGCCTCAAATAATGCCAGAGTTTCTTTCATCTCAACATCTCAGTCTTCATCTGGGTGTCCTGTCTACCCTGCTACCCCTTTCAATACCATGAGAAATGTATCCCATTGATTGCTAGGCAATTGATTGGCCCTCATGTCAGATGACATCCTCCTGTAGCTTTATCATGTTAGGGCACCACCTGACCAATCGCTCTGGGGGAATATTACACAAGAGGACGAGACATCAGCAATTACTCACTGGGTAATTCTCTGTAATTAACAATGCAAGAAAGTAGGCGGTGTAAGGGGAATGTACTTTGTACCATTGCAACCATCGGGCTCCTTTTCAACGTTGGCTGGAGTTACAAGAACAGACTATTCTAAATAGTAATACATCTTGAGTATCAGAGTCCCACAAACAGAGTGCAGGGAAACCGGTTAAATGAGCTTTCTTTCATGTGAAAGTCAATCACTCTAACTTAAGAAAACTCATTCCAGCCTCAAAGAGTAATTTCCTCTGAGGGAATATTGCTAGCAAAAGTATCTAAAGAAACATTTGTCAACCTTGTAGACGGCCAAAGTCTTTGATAAACTATCAAGACACTCATAGCATCATACACATTGCTACCGTCTTGACAAATTATATTGACGCGTAAGACCCCACTAAAAGGTATGGGGAGATGTCAGATGCTATGAACTTCTTTTAATGAGAAGCAAAATGATTAAATGCGAGTTGGACTTACCATATAAATGGATGAAGTGCAGCAGGCTCATGAATTTTTTTTTTGTTTCTCTCAGCATCGTAGAGAAATTCTCTTCTGCAACACTGCCTCTGTTGGTCAATTCAATGTATCCTGCAGATGAAAGGCTGATGAACTTTTTTTTTTTTTAACGCAGACAAATTCTCCTCCGCAACACTTCCTCTGCTGGTCATTCAATATATTCTTCAGATGAAAGGCTGATTAAAGTGTTTTTTTTTGTCTCAGCAAAGGAGAGAAATTCTCTTCTGCAACACTGCCTCTGTTGGTCATTCAATATATTCTGCAGATGAAAGGCTGATGAACTTTTTTTTTGTCTCAGCAACGAAGAGAAATTCTCTTCTGCAACACTGCCTCTGTTGGTCAATTCAATGTATCCTGCAGATGAAAGGCTGAAGAACGTTTTTTTTTTTTTTTGGAACGCAGACAAATTCTCCTCTGCAACACTTTCTCTGCTGGTCATTCAATATATTCTTCAGATGAAAGGCTGATTAAAATGTTTTTTTTGTTTCAGCAAAGGAGAGAAAATTCTCTTCTGCAACACTGCCTCTGTTGGTCATTCAATATATTCTGCAGATGAAAGGCTGATGAACATTTTTTTTTTTTTTTTAACGCAGACAAATTCTCCTCCGTAACACTTCCTCTGCTGGTCATTCAATATATTCTCCAGATGAAAGGCTGATGAACGTTTTTTTGTGTCTCAGCAACGCAGAAAAATTCTCTTCCGCAACACTGCCTCTGCTGGTCATTCAGTATATTCTGCAGATGGAAAAGTCCACTGTTAGTACATTATAAGAACTTGAATATTTCCAAAATAATGCAACAAAACAAAAATCTTATTTTTACCAAGCATTATTAATTAGGACTATGGAGTCTATAATATTGTAAAAATTCACAGCTGAATAAAAATTCAAATCTCAATTTTTTTTCAACCTAGCATACTTCTCTCAATCCGGTCTTATTTGCTACAAATCTCGACACAACTCAAGCACCTATATTAGGACTTAGATAAAAAGATCTCATGGCCAGCCAACTGACATCATACCCATCTCTCTGCAATTCTTTTAGGTTATGGTACACCACTAGCAATTAAGTGAGCTGATAAGTTGAGGGAGGAAGGTTCATGCTACAGTTATTGGGAATATTGAAAACTATGAATAACAGATTCTAACATCTTCATTTTAGCACATCCCTATCAGCTAACCCTATAGAGAAGGCAAGAATATTATGATCAACCACACCTTCAAAAAATGTATAAGCCTCAAATAATGCCAGAGTTTCTTTCATCTCAACATCTTAGTCTTCATCTGGGTGTCCTGTCTACCCTGCTACCCATTTCAATACCATGAGAAATGTATCCCATTGCTTGCTAGGCAATTGATTGGCCCTCATGTCAGATGACATCCTCCTGTAGCTTTATCATGTTAGGGCACCACCTGACCAATCGCTCTGGGGGACTATTACACAAGAGGACGAGACATCAGCAATTACTCACTGGGTAATTCTCTGTAATTAACAATGCAAGAAAGTAGGCGGTGTAAGGGGAATGTACTTTGTACCATTGCAACCATCGGGCTCCTTTTCAACGTTGGCTGGAGTTACAATAACAGACTATTCTAAATAGTAATACATCTTGAGAATCAGAGTCCCACAAACAGAGTGCAGGGAAACCGGTTAAATGAGCTTTCTTTCATGTGAAAGTCAATCACTCTAACTTAAGAAAACTCATTCCAGCCTCAAAGAGTAATTTCCTCTGAGGGAATATTGCTGGCAAAAGTATCTAAAGAAAGATTTGTAAGCCTTGTAGACGGCCAAAGTCTTTGATAAACTATCAAGACACTCATAGCATCATACACGTTGCTACCGTCTTGACAAATTATATTGACGCGTAAGACCCCACTAAAAGGTACGGGGAGATGTCAGATGCTATGAACTTCTTTTAATGAGAAGCAAAATGATTAAATGCGAGTTGGACTTACCATATAAATGGATGAAGTGCAGCAGGCTCATGAATTTTTTTTTTTGTTTCTCTCAGCATCGTAGAGAAATTCTCTTCCGCAACACTGCCTCTGTTGGTCAATTCAATGTATCCTGCAGATGAAAGGCTGATTAACGTGTTTTTTTTGTCTCAGCAACGCAGAGAAATTCTCTTCTGCAACACTGCCTCTGTTGGTCAATTCAATGTATCCTGCAGATGAAAGGCTGATGAACGTTTTTTTTTTTTTTTCTTTGGAACGCAGACAAATTCTCCTCTGCAACACTTTCTCTGCTGGTCATTCAATATATTTTGCAGATGAACGGCTGATGAACGTTTTTTTTTGTCTCAGCAACGAAGAGAAATTCTCTTCTGCAACACTGCCTCTGTTGGTCAATTCAATGTATCCTGCAGATGAAAGGCTGATGAACGTTTTTTTTTTTTTTGGAACGCAGACAAATTCTCCTCTGCAACACTTTCTCTGCTGGTCATTCAATATATTCTTCAGATGAAAGGCTGATTAAAGTGTTTTTTTTGTCTCAGCAAAGGAGAGAAATTCTCTTCTGCAACACTGCCTCTGTTGGTCAATTCAATGTATCCTGCAGATGAAAGGCTGATGAACGTTTTTTTTTTTTTTGGAACGCAGACAAATTCTCCTCTGCAACACTTTCTCTGCTGGTCATTCAATATATTCTGCAGATGAAAGGCTGATTAAAATGTTTTTTTTGTCTCAGCAAAGGAGAGAAAATCTCTTCTGCAACACTGCCTCTGTTGGTCATTCAATATATTCTGCAGATGAAAGACTGATGAACGTTTTTTTTTTTTTAACGCAGACAAATTCTCCTCCGCAACACTTCCTCTGCTGGTCATTCAATATATTCTGCAGATGAAAGGCTGATGAACGTTTTTTTGTGTCTCAGCAACGCAGAAAAATTCTCTTCCGCAACACTGCCTCTGCTGGTCATTCAGTATATTCTGCAGATGAAAGGCTGATGAACTTTTTTTTTTTGTCTCAGCAACGCAGAGAAATTCTCTTCTGCAACACTGCCTCTGTTGGTCAATTCAATGTATCCTGCAGATGTAAGGCTGATGAACGTTTTTTTTTTTTTTTTGGAACGCAGACAAATTCTCCTCTGCAACACTTTCTCTGCTGATCTTTCAATATATTCTTCAGATGAAAGGCTGATTAAAATGTTTTTTTTTGTCTCAGCAAAGGAGAGAAAATCTCTTCTGCAACACAGCCTCTGTTGGTCATTCAATATTTTCTGCAGATGAAAGGCTGATGAACGTTTTTTTTTGTTTTTTTTTTAACGCAGACAAATTCTCCTCCGCAACACTTCCTCTGCTGGTCATTCAATATATTCTCCAGATGAAAGGCTGATGAACGTTTTTTTGTGTCTTAGCAACACAGAAAAATTCTCTTCCGCAACACTGCCTCTGCTGGTCATTCAGTATATTCTGCAGATGGAAAAGTCCACTGTTAGTACATTATAAGAACTTGAATATTTCCAAAATAATGCAACAAAAAAAAAACTTATTTTTACCAAGCATTATTTTTTTTTTGAAACCGTTTATTACAAAATTCAAAAAATATACAAAGATGGGCCTACAACCTTCAGGCCGGCCGCTAGCAAGCAAGAGGAGCATGTGATACAAACAATAGCGCGCAGGCCGCGGCAAAGGGAAATGCACAGGAGTTAGAAGCGGTGGTAGCCACACCATCCGGACCCCACATAACGGTTTCATTTTAATATAAATAACAACAAAAAACAAATCCACAAGGCAACCCACAATCGAAAACAGCAGCATGTGCTCCCCTAGAGGGGGGACCCTACCAATCCATAGGAGTATCAAGGGGGGGAAAAGGTCAGGACGGGGACTAGGTGGACTCAGTGCCCGGAACCGGGGAGATAAACTGGCTAAGGGGACGGGGCCGGTGACGGATCGGGCAATAACGGCGGGGTACAGATTCCCCCGCGGTAGGCGTTCCAGGGGCCCCATACTTTCACCCATGTCCCAGGCTTACCTCTCGCAACATACACTACCTTTTCCCGAAACATGCACCAATCCATGTTATCCTTCCATGCCGAGACAGTCGGCGACCTCTGGGAACCCCACAGTTGAGCAATGTCGCGTTTGGCCACCATATATCCCAGAGTCACCCACCACGTCTGCGGCACCGAGTAGTCGGTTGGCTCCCACACATTCAGAAGGCATCTCCTCACTTCGGGCAGCAGCGACACACGCGTAACCACCCGCAGGACCTCATGCACACCACGCCAGAATCGCTCCACCTCCGGGCATTCCCACAAAATATGGAGAAAGGTCCCCAAAGAACCACACCCACGCTTATACAACCCATCCACAGCATAGCCCATACGCAGTAGCCTTGGCCCCGTAACATAGACCCTATGGAGTATCTTGAGCTGGACAAAGCGAAGGCGGGCCGGTATGGCCACCTCTTTCGGGGAGGCCACCGCAGATACCCAGTCCTCGTCATCCAGCTCCAATCCATCGGCAACCCATGCCTCACGAAGGTTAGTCAGCAGTCCCGAGCGGTCATTGATAAGTTTTTTATAGATTAATGAAATCGTGCTGTCCGGTACATGTCCATCTAGCACTCTATCCTCCAGAGGGGAATACTCCGGGATGGAGGCAGCGTCCGGGAATACGGAGCATAGCGCATGACGGATCTGCATATACCGAAAGTACTCCCTGTCCTGCAACTGGAATTCTGTCTGCAGCATCTCGAACGTTTTGAATCCCCCCCTCGTCCAGAGATCCACCCTGCTGATGCCTATCATGTCCCACTTCTCAAAGCCCTTCGAGGTCCACAGGGAGCCCAACTGCTCAGATGCGTATAGTGGCGATGCCCGGGTCAAACGATCTTTCCACCCCATCGCCACGTTAGCCGCGTGCCACACTCGTACCATGACACGCGTGGGGCCCGTCAGACGTGCGTCAAGCGAGCTGGAGTAAAGCGCTCGGTTATAATCGCCACCCGGCAGTAACATCTTATCCATTTCAAAGGCCGGGTTTAGAGCGGGCCCGTACAGGCCGTGATTAATCGCAGCCAGCTGGGAGGCCCAATAATACCGTTTGATATCCGGTAGGGCAATCCCCCCGTCATACCACGGGAGCGTCAGCTTCGCCAGGGCGATACGCGGTCTACCTTCCCAGAACAGTCGGCGCTGCAAACTCTCCACCTCGCGAAAGTAGCGCGCCGGGACGACGTCCATTGTGTTCTGCAGAGCGTACAGGAAACGCGGCAGCGACATCATCTTAAACAATGCCGCCCGGCCGAGCGGCGAGAGCGGCAAGCGCCTCCAACGCGCGACATCCTCCTTCAGGCGCTGGAGGGGGGGAAGCAAGTTCTGACCATATCGGGCCTCCGCGCCCAGGGTAATGAAGACACCCAGGTACCTAAATCCCCGCGGGGCGATCTGGATAGGACAGCCCCGCGGAAGGATAGGATCCTCCCCAGAGAGAACATACACGCACGATTTAGCCCAGTTGATGACAAGGCCGGAGTTAAGGCCAAATGAATGCAATACGTCGACCAGTACTATCAGTGATTTACGTGGGGAAGCCAGGTACAGGAGAATGTCATCAGCGTACAGAGATACGCGGTCTTCATACTCGGGGGACCAGCGGAGACCACGAATAGAAGGTTCCCACCGCAGCCACTCCGCCAGGGGCTCCAGGGCAAGCGCGAAAAGGAGCGGTGATAATGGGCAGCCCTGTCGCGTGCCCCTGCCCAGCTCAAACGGAGCCGACACTCTACCGTTCACAACCACCTGCGCCAGCGGGCCAGAGTACAACAATTTTACCCAACCGATGAATCCTGGGCCAAACCCAAACTTCGCGAGCTTTGCCCAAATATATGGCCATTCAAGTGTGTCAAACGCCATAGTGGCGTCCAAGGACGCCAAAATGGCCGGCTCCCATATGAACGGGACACGTGCGAGCACCCCATGCAAACGCCGCAGGTTAAGCACTGTGTTGCGATGAGGGATAAAGCCGGACTGATCCTGGTGAATCAAGTCACACACTACGCCAACCAGCCGATTGGCCAACACCTTGGCGAGAATTTTGGGCTCCGCATTCAATAGCGAAATAGGCCGATAGGATGTGACCCGGTCCCGTGGCCTCCCCTCCTTATGGATAACCACGATAGTAGCTAGACGCTGGTCTAGTGGGAGGGAACCCGCCGAGTGGGCCGCGAGGAACATAGCACGGAGATGCGGCGCCAGCGTATCCGGTCGCAGTTTATACAACTCGATGGGAAGACCATTAGGACCCATGGCCTTGCCGGAAGCGACCGAGCGTATGGCGAGGGCAATTTCTTCGGAAGTTGGAGCGGCGTCCAACGACACTCTGTCCTCCTCCGAAAGGGAAGGCTGTGCGATATCCCTGAGCAGGCATGGGAATCCTCTTCAGAGCGGGGGGACACCGGGGAATACACCCCACGGAAATAGTCTGCAAAGCAGGAGACAATTTCTTCTGGTTCAGTGACACACACACCATTCTGTTTCTCAATCAACGGGACAACTCGACTCGCTCTCTCCTTTTTGTCCAGCCACGCAATCAATTTACCCGCCTTATCACCCACATCATACAGTCTCCCCTGTTGCTCTCTACTGAGGCCCCTGGCCGCCTCCGTGACGAGGGCCTTATAGGCCGCTTGCTTGAGTCGGAGAACATGTAATTTGTCATCCGTCACCCCACATTCTAGATCACCCTCCAACTCGGTTATCTCAGCTTCAACACGGGTCACCTCCTCCCGCTCGCGCCTCCGGGAATGGGAAATAAGGGACAAGGCCTCTCCCCGGAGTACCGTCTTGAACGCCTCCCACAGTGAGACCGCCGATGACACAGACCCCACATTCTCGTCAAAGTAGCGCTTAAGGGATTTAACCAGCTCTGCGCGAATGGTGGGGTCACGCAGGTACCAGGGATTCATCGGGACCACCCTACCCGCTCCCCTCGGAAGAATATCAAAGTGCAACAAGAGCGGGGAGTGGTCCGAAATAACCCCGTGCCAAATGGCGCACCTCCCCTATCCTCCCCACATGCACCGCCGGAACCAGGACATAATCTAGCCGTGAGAGACTACCATGAGCCCCTGAATGGAAGGTGTACTGTAGCTGCGTGGGATGTTTCAGACGCCAACAATCCACCAGCCCCAAGGTATCCAAAAGGCCAGACAACCACGCCTGGGCACGGGGGAGATCCCTAGGGGGGTGACGATCCACAGTTCCGGAAACCACAGCATTAAAATCCCCCCCCACCACTAGAATCCCCTCCGGAAGGCCAAGGAGGAGGCGCCCCAGATCCGCAAAGGAGGTCGTCTGCAGCCCCGGCGGGACATAGACAGACACGAAAACGACCACTCTGCCCTCCATTCTACCCACCAAAACCGTGTAACGTCCCCTGTCGTCATGGAGCACCTCATCAATCTCCAACGGGAGCGAGTTCTTAACCATAAAGCCCACACCCCTTGAACCAGACGTGAAGCCCGAATGGGCCACAAGGCGGTAGCCCCGTCGATTCATAGCACAAAAGGAGTTGCCAATGAGGTGTGTCTCCTGCAGAAAAACTATATCGGGCGAAATTCGCTTCAAGAACTGCAGGACCACACCTCGTTTTATCCTGTCCCCCAATCCATTAACATTCCAGGACAACAGACTCAGTCCCCTACCCCCCATCATAAACAGAAGCCATCACTCGTCCCCCAGAGAGCACTTTAGAAATAACACAACGATAGTTTTGCCTTGTGGTGTAAACGAACAACACCCCACCCCAACCCACCCACCCCAACAAAACTCCCCCCTCCCTGCACCCCTGCATGAGCCCAGACAGCCCCCCCAACTTGCAGTGTGCCTGTCGCCCCTATATAATGAAACTAGCTAGACCCCCTAGAGGAGGAAAGAGTACCCCTTCTAGACCCCACACAACCTCCCAGGGAGGGGAAAGAACAAAGACAGAAGCTTGGTCGAAAGTGGCATCATAGTCGTCCAGAGTGAGGCCCAATATCAACCCCTCAGTCCCGATCCAGTGGGCCGTCTCCTCCCGCCGCCCCCCCCCCCACCATCTCGATCACTACCCCCAGACAGAGTGTCCAGCCAGTCCCCGGCCGCTTCGGGACGATCAAAAAAGTGCGTGCGACCATCCACCTCTACCCGCAGCTTGGCCGGGAAGAGCATGGCGTATTTTAAGTTCATGTCCCGGAGCCGGCGCTTGACGCCCAGGAAACTCAGTCTCTGCTTCTGGACCGCTTGGGTAAAATCAGGATAAAAGTTCACCTCCATATTTTCCAGCTTAATCGGCCCTTGCAGTCTGGAGGCTTGCAAGATCGCGTCCCTGTCCCTAAAGTTAAAAATCCGGGCAATGAGAGGCCGCGGAGTGGCTCCGACCTTCGGCCTTCCCCCGGGAACTCTGTGGGCCCTCTCCATGGCAAAGAATTTACTCAGTCCCCGAGGCTGGAGATGGGTAGCGATCAGGTCCTCTACACAAAGATCCGCCGCCGCCTCCTCCCGTCCCTCGGGTACTCCGATGATGCGGATGTTATTCCTCCGCACTCGCCTGACGAAGTCGGTGCACCTCCGTTTGGAGGGCCGCCACCTCAGTCGTGAGGCCCGACGCGGTTTGGGCCAAAGAATCAACCCGGTCGTTGGTCTTGGAGAGATCAGCCCTCACCAGGCCGACATCCACGAGGACCGCGTCGATCTTATGCGCCAAGGTGTCGAACCGCTGGCCCACCGAGGCCTTCATCTCAGCAATGGCGCCCATGACGTCTTGCAGAGTCAGATCCATGGGCAAATCCGGGGCATCAGGGGGGCCCTCAGAGGACTTGTGCGGCCCGCCGGGAGATCCCTTCTGGAGGGTATAGCGGTCCATGATGTTGGCCTGATGTACGGCGCCACGCCGGGTCGACTTGGTCTTCGACCGATCTCCATCTTGTTTCGTGGCCATCGCCACGGGTCTCACACCCGCACCTGCTACGTCGTAGAGGACAAGCGATCAAGGCCACGAGCTCCGGGGGGCCACCCCAGGTCGGCGGGGTGGGTCACAGCCGGCAGGCAGGCAGGGTCCCCCAGCGAGTCCACACCAACACAAGGAGCTCCGCGATCTCACTTGCAGAGACGGCAAGGGGGTGCGAAAGTGAAAGCAAAAGTGCGGGGTACGCGACTCGCCAGGCCCAGCCCGCCGTTATTGTTCACTTTGCCACTGGGTCACCCCCCAGCGCAAATCCGGGGTCCGGCGAGAAGTAGGCCGCAAACTTCAATCGGTGCTCACTCCGGTACCCGAAGTCCGATTCGAGAACGGGGAACGGGTACCACCTCAGCTCAGGCTCACCGACACAGTCCCCTCAACCAAGGCAGGATGAAGACAGGATAAACGTAGGAGGTTGCGGAGGTCCTCGGGAACCTCGCACCTACGCTGCCATCTTGGTTGCGCGCTAGGCTCCTCCTCTTACCAAGCATTATTAATTAGGACTATGGAGTCTATAATATTGTGAAAATTCACAGCTGAATAAAAATTCAAATCTCAATTTTTTTTCAACCTAGCATACTTCTCTCAATCCGGTCTTATTTGCTACCAATCTCGACACAACTCAAGCACCTATATTAGGACTTAGATAAAAAGATCTCATGGCCAGCCAACTGACATCATACCCATCTCTCTGCAATTCTTTTAGGTTATGGTACACCACTAGCAATTAAGTGAGCTGATAAGTTGAGGGAGGAAGGTTCATGCTACAGTTATTGGGAATATTGTAAACTATGAATAACAGATTCTAACATCTTCATTTTAGCACATCCCTATCAGCTAACCCTATAGAGAAGGCAAGAATATTATGATCAACCACACCTTCAAAAAAATGTATAAGCCTCAAATAATGCCAGAGTTTCTTTCATCTCAACATCTCAGTCTTCATCTGGGTGTCCTGTCTACCCTGCTACCCATTTCAATACCATGAGAAATGTATCCCATTGCTTGCTAGGCAATTGATTGGCCCTCATGTCAGATGACATCCTCCTGTAGCTTTATCATGTTAGGGCACCACCTGACCAATCGCTCTGGGGGACTATTACACAAGAGGACGAGACATCAGCAATTACTCACTGGGTAATTTTCTGTAATTAACAATGCAAGAAAGTAGGCGGTGTAAGGGGAATGTACTTTGAACCATTGCAACCATCGGGCTCCTTTTCAACGTTGGCTGGAGTTACAAGAACAGACTATTCTAAATAGTAATACATCTTGAGTATCAGAGTCCCACAAACAGAGTGCAGGGAAACCGGTTAAATGAGCTTTCTTTCATGTGAAAGTCAATCACTCTAACTTAAGAAAACTAATTCCAGCCTCAAAGAGTAATTTCCTCTGAGGGAATATTGCTGGCAAAAGTATCTAAAGAAAGATTTGTCAGCCTTGTAGACGGCCAAAGTCTTTGATAAACTATCAAGACACTCATAGCATCATACACATTGCTACCGTCTTGACAAATTATATTGACGCGTAAGACCCCACTAAAAGGTACGGGGAGATGTCAGATGCTATGAACTTCTTTTAATGAGAAGCAAAATTATTAAATGCGAGTTGGACTTACCATATAAATGGATGAAGTGCAGCAGGCTCATGAATTTTTTTTTTTGTTTCTCTCAGCATCGTAGAGAAATTCTCTTCCGCAACACTGCCTCTGTTGGTCAATTCAATGTATCCTGCAGATGAAAGGCTGATGAACTTTTTTTTTTTTTTTTAACGCAGACAAATTCTCCTCTGCAACACTTCCTCTGCTGGTCATTCAATATATTCTTCAGATGAAAGGCTGATTAAAGTGTTTTGTTTGTCTCAGCAAAGGAGAGAAATTCTCTTCTGCAACACTGCCTCTGTTGGTCAATTCAATGTATCCTGCAGATGAAAGGCTGATGAACGTTTTTTTTTTTTTTTGGAACGCAGACAAATTCTCCTCTGCAACACTTTCTCTGCTGGTCATTCAATATATTCTGCAGATGAACGGCTGATGAACGTTTTTTTTTTGTCTCAGCAACGCAGAGAAATTCTCTTCTGCAACACTGCTTCTGTTGGTCAATTCAATGTATCCTGCAGATGAAAGGCTGATGAACGTTTTTTTTTTTTTTTGGAACGCAGACAAATTCTCCTCCGCAACACTTCCTCTGCTGGTCATTCAATATATTGTGCAGATGAAAGGCTGATGAACGTTTTTTTGTGTCTCAGCAACGCAGAAAAATTCTCTTCCGCAACACTGCCTCTGCTGGTCATTCAGTATATTCTGCAGATGAAAGGCTGATGAACGTTTTTTTTTGTATCAGCAACGCAGAGAAATTCTCTTCTGCAACACTGCCTCTGTTGGTCAATTCAATGTATCCTGCAGATGTAAGGCTGACGAACGTTTTTTTTTTTTTTTTTGGAACGCAGACAAATTCTCCTCCGCAACACTTCCTCTGCTGGTCATTCAATATATTCTGCAGATGAAAGGCTGATGAACGTTTTTTTGTGTCTCAGCAACGCAGAAAAATTCTCTTCCGCAACACTGCCTCTGCTGGTCATTCAGTATATTCTGCAGATGGAAAAGTCCACTGTTAGTACATTATAGGAACTTGAATATTTCCAAAATAATGCAAAAAAACAAAAAACTTATTTTTACCAAGCATTATTAATTAGGACTATGGAGTCTATAATATTGTGAAAATTCACAGCTGAATAAAAATTCAAATCTCAATTTTTTTTCAACCTAGCATACTTCTCTCAATCCGGTCTTATTTGCTACCAATCTCGACACAACTCAAGCACCTATATTAGGTCTTAGATAAAAAGATCTCATGGCCAGCCAACTGACATCATACCCATCTCTCTGCAATTCTTTTAGGTTATGGTACACCACTAGCAATTAAGTGAGCTGATAAGTTGAGGGAGGAAGTTGCATGCTACAGTTATTGGGAATATTGAAAACTATGAATAACAGATTCTAACATCTTCATTTTAGCACATCCCTATCAGCTAACCCTATAGAGAAGGCAAGAATATTATGATCAACCACACCTTCAAAAAATGTATAAGCCTCAAATAATGCCAGAGTTTCTTTCATCTCAACATCTCAGTCTTCATCTGGGTGTCCTGTCTACCCTGCTACCCATTTCAATACCATGAGAAATGTATCCCATTGCTTGCTAGGCAATTGATTGGCCCTCATGTCAGATGACATCCTCCTGTAGCTTTATCATGTTAGGGCACCACCTGACCAATCGCTCTGGGGGACTATTACACAAGAGGACGAGACATCAGCAATTACTCACTGGGTAATTCTCTGTAATTAACAATGCAAGAAAGTAGGCGGTGTAAGGGGAATGTACTTTGTACCATTGCAACCATCGGGCTCCTTTTCAACGTTGGCTGGAGTTACAAGAACAGACTATTCTAAATAGAAATACATCTTGAGTATCAGAGTCCCACAAACAGAGTGCAGGGAAACCGGTTAAATGAGCTTTCTTTCATGTGAAAGTCAATCACTCTAACTTAAGAAAACTAATTCCAGCCTCAAAGAGTAATTTCCTCTGTGGGAATATTGCTGGCAAAAGTATCTAAAGAAAGATTTGTCAGCCTTGTAGATGGCCAAAGTCTTTGAGAAACTATCAAGACACTCATAGCATCATACACATTGCTACCGTCTTGACAAATTATATTGACGCGTAAGACCCCACTAAAAGGTACAGGGAGATGTCAGATGCTATGAACTTCTTTTAATGAGAAGCAAAATGATTAAATGAGAGTTGGACTTACCATATAAATGTATGAAGTGCAGCAGGCTCATGAATTTTTTTTTTTGTTTCTCTCAGCATCGTAGAGAAATTCTCTTCCGCAACACTGCCTCTGTTGGTCAATTCAATGTATCCTGCAGATGAAAGGCTGATGAACTTTTTTTTTTTGTAACGCAGACAAATTCTCCTCTGCAACACTTCCTCTGCTGGTCATTCAATATATTCTTCAGATGAAAGGCTGATTAAAGTGTTTTGTTTGTCTCAGCAAAGGAGAGAAATTCTCTTCTGCAACACTGCCTCTGTTGGTCATTCAATATATTCTGCAGATGAAAGGCTGATTAACGTTTTTTTTTTTTTTTTTAACGCAGACAAATTCTCCTCCGTAACACTTCCTCTGCTGGTCATTCAATATATTCTCCAGATGAAAGGCTGATGAACGTTTTTTTGTGTCTTAGCAACACAGAAAAATTCTCTTCCGCAACACTGCCTCTGCTGGTCATTCAGTATATTCTGCAGATGGAAAAGTCCACTGTTAGTACATTATAAGAACTTGAATATTTCCAAAATAATGCAAAAAAACAAAAAACTTATTTTTACCAAGCATTATTAATTAGGACTATGGAGTCTATAATATTGTGAAAATTCACAGCTGAATAAAAATTCAAATCTCAATTTTTTTTCAACCTAGCATACTTCTCTCAATCCGGTCTTATTTGCTACCAATCTCGACACAACTCAAGCACCTATATTAGGTCTTAGATAAAAAGATCTCATGGCCAGCCAACTGACATCATACCCATCTCTCTGCAATTCTTTTAGGTTATGGTACACCACTAGCAATTAAGTGAGCTGATAAGTTGAGGGAGGAAGGTTCATGCTACAGTTATTGGGAATATTGAAAACTATGAATAACAGATTCTAACATCTTCATTTTAGCACATCCCTATCAGCTAACCCTATAGAGAAGGCAAGAATATTATGATCAACCACACCTTCAAAAAATGTATAAGCCTCAAATAATGCCAGAGTTTCTTTCATCTCAACATCTCAGTCTTCATCTGGGTGTCCTGTCTACCCTGCTACCCATTTCAATACCATGAGAAATGTATCCCATTGCTTGCTAGGCAATTGATTGGCCCTCATGTCAGATGACATCCTCCTGTAGCTTTATCATGTTAGGGCACCACCTGACCAATCGCTCTGGGGGACTATTACACAAGAGGACGAGACATCAGCAATTACTCACTGGGTAATTCTCTGTAATTAACAATGCAAGAAAGTAGGCGGTGTAAGGGGAATGTACTTTGTACCATTGCAACCATCGGGCTCCTTTTCAACGTTGGCTGGAGTTACAAGAACAGACTATTCTAAATAGAAATACATCTTGAGTATCAGAGTCCCACAAACAGAGTGCAGGGAAACCGGTTAAATGAGCTTTCTTTCATGTGAAAGTCAATCACTCTAACTTAAGAAAACTAATTCCAGCCTCAAAGAGTAATTTCCTCTGTGGGAATATTGCTGGCAAAAGTATCTAAAGAAAGATTTGTCAGCCTTGTAGACGGCCAAAGTCTTTGAGAAACTATCAAGACACTCATAGCATCATACACATTGCTACCGTCTTGACAAATTATATTGACGCGTAAGACCCCACTAAAAGGTACAGGGAGATGTCAGATGCTATGAACTTCTTTTAATGAGAAGCAAAATGATTAAATGAGAGTTGGACTTACCATATAAATGTATGAAGTGCAGCAGGCTCATGAATTTTTTTTTTTGTTTCTCTCAGCATCGTAGAGAAATTCTCTTCTGCAACACTGCCTCTGTTGGTCAATTCAATGTATCCTGCAGATGAAAGGCTGATGAACTTTTTTTTTTTTAACGCAAACAAATTCTCCTCCGCAACACTTCCTCTGCTGGTCATTCAATATATTCTTCAGATGAAAGGCTGATTAAAGTGTTTTTTTTTGTCTCAGCAAAGGAGAGAAATTCTCTTCTGCAACACTGCCTCTGTTGGTCATTCAATATATTCTGCAGATGAAAGGCTGATGAACTTTTTTTTTGTCTCAGCAACGAAGAGAAATTCTCTTCTGCAACACTGCCTCTGTTGGTCAATTCAATGTATCCTGCAGATGAAAGGCTGAAGAACGTTTTTTTTTTTTTTTGGAACGCAGACAAATTCTCCTCTGCAACACTTTCTCTGCTGGTCATTCAATATATTCTTCAGATGAAAGGCTGATTAAAATGTTTTTTTTGTTTCAGCAAAGGAGAGAAAATTCTCTTCTGCAACACTGCCTCTGTTGGTCATTCAATATATTCTGCAGATGAAAGGCTGATGAACATTTTTTTTTTTTTTTTAACGCAGACAAATTCTCCTCCGTAACACTTCCTCTGCTGGTCATTCAATATATTCTCCAGATGAAAGGCTGATGAACGTTTTTTTGTGTCTCAGCAACGCAGAAAAATTCTCTTCCGCAACACTGCCTCTGCTGGTCATTCAGTATATTCTGCAGATGGAAAAGTCCACTGTTAGTACATTATAAGAACTTGAATATTTCCAAAATAATGCAACAAAACAAAAATCTTATTTTTACCAAGCATTATTAATTAGGACTATGGAGTCTATAATATTGTAAAAATTCACAGCTGAATAAAAATTCAAATCTCAATTTTTTTTCAACCTAGCATACTTCTCTCAATCCGGTCTTATTTGCTACAAATCTCGACACAACTCAAGCACCTATATTAGGACTTAGATAAAAAGATCTCATGGCCAGCCAACTGACATCATACCCATCTCTCTGCAATTCTTTTAGGTTATGGTACACCACTAGCAATTAAGTGAGCTGATAAGTTGAGGGAGGAAGGTTCATGCTACAGTTATTGGGAATATTGAAAACTATGAATAACAGATTCTAACATCTTCATTTTAGCACATCCCTATCAGCTAACCCTATAGAGAAGGCAAGAATATTATGATCAACCACACCTTCAAAAAATGTATAAGCCTCAAATAATGCCAGAGTTTCTTTCATCTCAACATCTTAGTCTTCATCTGGGTGTCCTGTCTACCCTGCTACCCATTTCAATACCATGAGAAATGTATCCCATTGCTTGCTAGGCAATTGATTGGCCCTCATGTCAGATGACATCCTCCTGTAGCTTTATCATGTTAGGGCACCACCTGACCAATCGCTCTGGGGGACTATTACACAAGAGGACGAGACATCAGCAATTACTCACTGGGTAATTCTCTGTAATTAACAATGCAAGAAAGTAGGCGGTGTAAGGGGAATGTACTTTGTACCATTGCAACCATCGGGCTCCTTTTCAACGTTGGCTGGAGTTACAATAACAGACTATTCTAAATAGTAATACATCTTGAGTATCAGAGTCCCACAAACAGAGTGCAGGGAAACCGGTTAAATGAGCTTTCTTTCATGTGAAAGTCAATCACTCTAACTTAAGAAAACTCATTCCAGCCTCAAAGAGTAATTTCCTCTGAGGGAATATTGCTGGCAAAAGTATCTAAAGAAAGATTTGTAAGCCTTGTAGACGGCCAAAGTCTTTGATAAACTATCAAGACACTCATAGCATCATACACGTTGCTACCGTCTTGACAAATTATATTGACGCGTAAGACCCCACTAAAAGGTATGGGGAGATGTCAGATGCTATGAACTTCTTTTAATGAGAAGCAAAATGATTAAATGCGAGTTGGACTTACCATATAAATGGATGAAGTGCAGCAGGCTCATGAATTTTTTTTTTTGTTTCTCTCAGCATCGTAGAGAAATTCTCTTCCGCAACACTGCCTCTGTTGGTCAATTCAATGTATCCTGCAGATGAAAGGCTGATTAACGTGTTTTTTTTGTCTCAGCAACGCAGAGAAATTCTCTTCTGCAACACTGCCTCTGTTGGTCAATTCAATGTATCCTGCAGATGAAAGGCTGATGAACGTTTTTTTTTTTTTTTTTTGGAACGCAGACAAATTCTCCTCTGCAACACTTTCTCTGCTGGTCATTCAATATATTTTGCAGATGAACGGCTGATGAACGTTTTTTTTTGTCTCAGCAACGAAGAGAAATTCTCTTCTGCAACACTGCCTCTGTTGGTCAATTCAATGTATCCTGCAGATGAAAGGCTGATGAACGTTTTTTTTTTTTTTGGAACGCAGACAAATTCTCCTCTGCAACACTTTCTCTGCTGGTCATTCAATATATTCTTCAGATGAAAGGCTGATTAAAGTGTTTTTTTTGTCTCAGCAAAGGAGAGAAATTCTCTTCTGCAACACTGCCTCTGTTGGTCAATTCAATGTATCCTGCAGATGAAAGGCTGATGAACGTTTTTTTTTTTTTTTTGGAACGCAGACAAATTCTCCTCTGCAACACTTTCTCTGCTGGTCATTCAATATATTCTGCAGATGAAAGGCTGATTAAAATGTTTTTTTTGTCTCAGCAAAGGAGAGAAAATCTCTTCTGCAACACTGCCTCTGTTGGTCATTCAATATATTCTGCAGATGAAAGACTGATGAACGTTTTTTTTTTTTTAACGCAGACAAATTCTCCTCCGCAACACTTCCTCTGCTGGTCATTCAATATATTCTGCAGATGAAAGGCTGATGAACGTTTTTTTGTGTCTCAGCAACGCAGAAAAATTCTCTTCCGCAACACTGCCTCTGCTGGTCATTCAGTATATTCTGCAGATGAAAGGCTGATGAACTTTTTTTTTTTGTCTCAGCAACGCAGAGAAATTCTCTTCTGCAACACTGCCTCTGTTGGTCAATTCAATGTATCCTGCAGATGTAAGGCTGATGAACGTTTTTTTTTTTTTTTTGGAACGCAGACAAATTCTCCTCTGCAACACTTTCTCTGCTGATCTTTCAATATATTCTTCAGATGAAAGGCTGATTAAAATGTTTTTTTTTGTCTCAGCAAAGGAGAGAAAATCTCTTCTGCAACACAGCCTCTGTTGGTCATTCAATATTTTCTGCAGATGAAAGGCTGATGAACGTTTTTTTTTGTTTTTTTTTTAACGCAGACAAATTCTCCTCCGCAACACTTCCTCTGCTGGTCATTCAATATATTCTCCAGATGAAAGGCTGATGAACGTTTTTTTGTGTCTTAGCAACACAGAAAAATTCTCTTCCGCAACACTGCCTCTGCTGGTCATTCAGTATATTCTGCAGATGGAAAAGTCCACTGTTAGTACATTATAAGAACTTGAATATTTCCAAAATAATGCAACAAAAAAAAAAACTTATTTTTACCAAGCATTATTTTTTTTTTTAAACCGTTTATTACAAAATTCAAAAAATATACAAAGATGGGCCTACAACCTTCAGGCCGGCCGCTAGCAAGCAAGAGGAGCATGTGATACAAACAATAGCGCGCAGGCCGCGGCAAAGGGAAATGCACAGGAGTTAGAAGCGGTGGTAGCCACACCATCCGGACCCCACATAACGGTTTCATTTTAATATAAATAACAACAAAAAACAAATCCACAAGGCAACCCACAATCGAAAACAGCAGCATGTGCTCCCCTAGAGGGGGGACCCTACCAATCCATAGGAGTATCAAGGGGGGGAAAAGGTCAGGACGGGGACTAGGTGGACTCAGTGCCCGGAACCGGGGAGATAAACTGGCTAAGGGGACGGGGCCGGTGACGGATCGGGCAATAACGGCGGGGTACAGATTCCCCCGCGGTAGGCGTTCCAGGGGCCCCATACTTTCACCCATGTCCCAGGCTTACCTCTCGCAACATACACTACCTTTTCCCGAAACATGCACCAATCCATGTTATCCTTCCATGCCGAGACAGTCGGCGACCTCTGGGAACCCCACAGTTGAGCAATGTCGCGTTTGGCCACCATATATCCCAGAGTCACCCACCACGTCTGCGGCACCGAGTAGTCGGTTGGCTCCCACACATTCAGAAGGCATCTCCTCGCTTCGGGCAGCAGCGACACACGCGTAACCACCCGCAGGACCTCATGCACACCACGCCAGAATCGCTCCACCTCCGGGCATTCCCACAAAATATGGAGAAAGGTCCCCAAAGAACCACACCCACGCTTATACAACCCATCCACAGCATAGCCCATACGCAGTAGCCTTGGCCCCGTAACATAGACCCTATGGAGTATCTTGAGCTGGACAAAGCGAAGGCGGGCCGGTATGGCCACCTCTTTCGGGGAGGCCACCGCAGATACCCAGTCCTCGTCATCCAGCTCCAATCCATCGGCAACCCATGCCTCACGAAGGTTAGTCAGCAGTCCCGAGCGGTCATTGATAAGTTTTTTATAGATTAATGAAATCGTGCTGTCCGGTACATGTCCATCTAGCACTCTATCCTCCAGAGGGGAATACTCCGGGATGGAGGCAGCGTCCGGGAATACGGAGCATAGCGCATGACGGATCTGCATATACCGAAAGTACTCCCTGTCCTGCAACTGGAATTCTGTCTGCAGCATCTCGAACGTTTTGAATCCCCCCCTCGTCCAGAGATCCACCCTGCTGATGCCTATCATGTCCCACTTCTCAAAGCCCTTCGAGGTCCACAGGGAGCCCAACTGCTCAGATGCGTATAGTGGCGATGCCCGGGTCAAACGATCTTTCCACCCCATCGCCACGTTAGCCGCGTGCCACACTCGTACCATGACACGCGTGGGGCCCGTCAGACGTGCGTCAAGCGAGCTGGAGTAAAGCGCTCGGTTATAATCGCCACCCGGCAGTAACATCTTATCCATTTCAAAGGCCGGGTTTAGAGCGGGCCCGTACAGGCCGTGATTAATCGCAGCCAGCTGGGAGGCCCAATAATACCGTTTGATATCCGGTAGGGCAATCCCCCCGTCATACCACGGGAGCGTCAGCTTCGCCAGGGCGATACGCGGTCTACCTTCCCAGAACAGTCGGCGCTGCAAACTCTCCACCTCGCGAAAGTAGCGCGCCGGGACGACGTCCATTGTGTTCTGCAGAGCGTACAGGAAACGCGGCAGCGACATCATCTTAAACAATGCCGCCCGGCCGAGCGGCGAGAGCGGCGAGCGGCGAGAGCGGCAAGCGCCTCCAACGCGCGACATCCTCCTTCAGGCGCTGGAGGGGGGGAAGCAAGTTCTGACCATATCGGGCCTCCGCGCCCAGGGTAATGAAGACACCCAGGTACCTAAATCCCCGCGGGGCGATCTGGATAGGACAGCCCCGCGGAAGGATAGGATCCTCCCCAGAGAGAACATACACGCACGATTTAGCCCAGTTGATGACAAGGCCGGAGTTAAGGCCAAATGAATGCAATACGTCGACCAGTACTATCAGTGATTTACGTGGGGAAGCCAGGTACAGGAGAATGTCATCAGCGTACAGAGATACGCGGTCTTCATACTCGGGGGACCAGCGGAGACCACGAATAGAAGGTTCCCACCGCAGCCACTCCGCCAGGGGCTCCAGGGCAAGCGCGAAAAGGAGCGGTGATAATGGGCAGCCCTGTCGCGTGCCCCTGCCCAGCTCAAACGGAGCCGACACTCTACCGTTCACAACCACCTGCGCCAGCGGGCCAGAGTACAACAATTTTACCCAACCGATGAATCCTGGGCCAAACCCAAACTTCGCGAGCGTCGCCCAAATATATGGCCATTCAAGTGTGTCAAACGCCATAGTGGCGTCCAAGGACGCCAAAATGGCCGGCTCCCATATGAACGGGACACGTGCGAGCACCCCATGCAAACGCCGCAGGTTAAGCGCTGTGTTGCGATGAGGGATAAAGCCGGACTGATCCTGGTGAATCAAGTCACACACTACGCCAACCAGCCGATTGGCCAACACCTTGGCGAGAATTTTGGGCTCCGCATTCAATAGCGAAATAGGCCGATAGGATGTGACCCGGTCCCGTGGCCTCCCCTCCTTATGGATAACCACGATAGTAGCTAGACGCTGGTCTAGTGGGAGGGAACCCGCCGAGTGGGCCGCGAGGAACATAGCACGGAGATGCGGCGCCAGCGTATCCGGTCGCAGTTTATACAACTCGATGGGAAGACCATTAGGACCCATGGCCTTGCCGAAAGCGACCGAGCGTATGGCGAGGGCAATTTCTTCGGAAGTTGGAGCGGCGTCCAACGACACTCTGTCCTCCTCCGAAAGGGAAGGCTGTGCGATATCCCTGAGCAGGCATGGGAATCCTCTTCAGAGCGGGGGGACACCGGGGAATACACCCCACGGAAATAGTCTGCAAAGCAGGAGACAATTTCTTCTGGTTCAGTGACACACACACCATTCTGTTTCTCAATCAACGGGACAACTCGACTCGCTCTCTCCTTTTTGTCCAGCCACGCAATCAATTTACCCGCCTTATCACCCACATCATACAGTCTCCCCTGTTGCTCTCTACTGAGGCCCCTGGCCGCCTCCGTGACGAGGGCCTTATAGGCCGCTTGCTTGAGTCGGAGAACATGTAATTTGTCATCCGTCACCCCACATTCTAGATCACCCTCCAACTCGGTTATCTCAGCTTCAACACGGGTCACCTCCTCCCGCTCGCGCCTCCGGGAATGGGAAATAAGGGACAAGGCCTCTCCCCGGAGTACCGTCTTGAACGCCTCCCACAGTGAGACCGCCGATGACACAGACCCCACATTCTCGTCAAAGTAGCGCTTAAGGGATTTAACCAGCTCTGCGCGAATGGTGGGGTCACGCAGGTACCAGGGATTCATCGGGACCACCCTACCCGCTCCCCTCGGAAGAATATCAAAGTGCAACAAGAGCGGGGAGTGGTCCGAAATAACCCCGTGCCAAATGGCGCACCTCCCCTATCCTCCCCACATGCACCGCCGGAACCAGGACATAATCTAGCCGTGAGAGACTACCATGAGCCCCTGAATGGAAGGTGTACTGTAGCTGCGTGGGATGTTTCAGACGCCAACAATCCACCAGCCCCAAGGTATCCAAAAGGCCAGACAACCACGCCTGGGCACGGGGGAGATCCCTAGGGGGGTGACGATCCACAGTTCCGGAAACCACAGCATTAAAATCCCCCCCCACCACTAGAATCCCCTCCGGAAGGCAAGGAGGAGGCGCCCCAGATCCGCAAAGGAGGTCGTCTGCAGCCCCGGCGGGACATAGACAGACACGAAAACGACCACTCTGCCCTCCATTCTACCCACCAAAACCGTGTAACGTCCCCTGTCGTCATGGAGCACCTCATCAATCTCCAACGGGAGCGAGTTCTTAACCATAATGCCCACACCCCTTGAACCAGACGTGAAGCCCGAATGGGCCACAAGGCGGTAGCCCCGTCGATTCATAGCACAAAATGAGTTGCCAATGAGGTGTGTCTCCTGCAGAAAAACTATATCGGGCGAAATTCGCTTCAAGAACTGCAGGACCACACCTCGTTTTATCCTGTCCCCCAATCCATTAACATTCCAGGACAACAGACTCAGTCCCCTACCCCCCATCATAAACAGAAGCCATCACTCGTCCCCCAGAGAGCACTTTAGAAATAACACAACGATAGTTTTGCCTTGTGGTGTAAACGAACAACACCCCACCCCAACCCACCCACCCCAACAAAACTCCCCCCTCCCTGCACCCCTGCATGAGCCCAGACAGCCCCCCCAACTTGCAGTGTGCCTGTCGCCCCTATATAATGAAACTAGCTAGACCCCCTAGAGGAGGAAAGAGTACCCCTTCTAGACCCCACACAACCTCCCAGGGAGGGGAAAGAACAAAGACAGAAGCTTGGTCGAAAGTGGCATCATAGTCGTCCAGAGTGAGGCCCAATATCAACCCCTCAGTCCCGATCCAGTGGGCCGTCTCCTCCCGCCGCCCCCCCCCCACCATCTCGATCACTACCCCCAGACAGAGTGTCCAGCCAGTCCCCGGCCGCTTCGGGACGATCAAAAAAGTGCGTGCGACCATCCACCTCTACCCGCAGCTTGGCCGGGAAGAGCATGGCGTATTTTAAGTTCATGTCCCGGAGCCGGCGCTTGACGCCCAGGAAACTCAGTCTCTGCTTCTGGACCGCTTGGGTAAAATCAGGATAAAAGTTCACCTCCATATTTTCCAGCTTAATCGGCCCTTGCAGTCTGGAGGCTTGCAAGATCGCGTCCCTGTCCCTAAAGTTAAAAATCCGGGCAATGAGAGGCCGCGGAGTGGCTCCGACCTTCGGCCTTCCCCCGGGAACTCTGTGGGCCCTCTCCATGGCAAAGAATTTACTCAGTCCCCGAGGCTGGAGATGGGTAGCGATCAGGTCCTCTACAAAAAGATCCGCCGCCGCCTCCTCCCGTCCCTCGGGTACTCCGATGATGCGGATGTTATTCCTCCGCACTCGCCTGACGAAGTCGGTGCACCTCCGTTTGGAGGGCCGCCACCTCAGTCGTGAGGCCCGACGCGGTTTGGGCCAAAGAATCAACCCGGTCGTTGGTCTTGGAGAGATCAGCCCTCACCAGGCCGACATCCACGAGGACCGCGTCGATCTTATGCGCCAAGGTGTCGAACCGCTGGCCCACCGAGGCCTTCATCTCAGCAATGGCGCCCATGACGTCTTGCAGAGTCAGATCCGTGGGCAAATCCGGGGCATCAGGGGGGCCCTCAGAGGACTTGTGCGGCCCGCCGGGAGATCCCTTCTGGAGGGTATAGCGGTCCATGATGTTGGCCTGATGTACGGCGCCACGCCGGGTCGACTTGGTCTTCGACCGATCTCCATCTTGTTTCGTGGCCATCGCCACGGGTCTCACACCCGCACCTGCTACGTCGTAGAGGGCAAGCGATCAAGGCCACGAGCTCCGGGGGGCCACCCCAGGTCGGCAGGGTGGGTCACAGCCGGCAGGCAGGCAGGGTCCCCCAGCGAGTCCACACCAACACAAGGAGCTCCGCGATCTCACTTGCAGAGACGGCAAGGGGGTGCGAAAGTGAAAGCAAAAGTGCGGGGTACGCGACTCGCCAGGCCCAGCCCGCCGTTATTGTTCACTTTGCCACTGGGTCACCCCCCAGCGCAAATCCGGGGTCCGGCGAGAAGTAGGCCGCAAACTTCAATCGGTGCTCACTCCGGTACCCGAAGTCCGATTCGAGAACGGGGAACGGGTACCACCTCAGCTCAGGCTCACCGACACAGTCCCCTCAACCAAGGCAGGATGAAGACAGGATAAACGTAGGAGGTTGCGGAGGTCCTCGGGAACCTCGCACCTACGCTGCCATCTTGGTTGCGCGCTAGGCTCCTCCTCTTACCAAGCATTATTAATTAGGACTATGGAGTCTATAATATTGTGAAAATTCACAGCTGAATAAAAATTCAAATCTCAATTTTTTTTCAACCTAGCATACTTCTCTCAATCCGGTCTTATTTGCTACCAATCTCGACACAACTCAAGCACCTATATTAGGACTTAGATAAAAAGATCTCATGGCCAGCCAACTGACATCATACCCATCTCTCTGCAATTCTTTTAGGTTATGGTACACCACTAGCAATTAAGTGAGCTGATAAGTTGAGGGAGGAAGGTTCATGCTACAGTTATTGGGAATATTGTAAACTATGAATAACA
The DNA here is from genome assembly GCF_964204655.1 of Triturus cristatus. Lineage (NCBI taxonomy): Eukaryota > Metazoa > Chordata > Amphibia > Caudata > Salamandridae > Triturus > Triturus cristatus. The sequence goes on along the minus strand of NC_140593.1, from coordinate 879,893,561 downwards.
GATTCTAACATCTTCATTTTAGCACATCCCTATCAGCTAACCCTATAGAGAAGGCAAGAATATTATGATCAACCACACCTTCAAAAAAATGTATAAGCCTCAAATAATGCCAGAGTTTCTTTCATCTCAACATCTCAGTCTTCATCTGGGTGTCCTGTCTACCCTGCTACCCATTTCAATACCATGAGAAATGTATCCCATTGCTTGCTAGGCAATTGATTGGCCCTCATGTCAGATGACATCCTCCTGTAGCTTTATCATGTTAGGGCACCACCTGACCAATCGCTCTGGGGGACTATTACACAAGAGGACGAGACATCAGCAATTACTCACTGGGTAATTCTCTGTAATTAACAATGCAAGAAAGTAGGCGGTGTAAGGGGAATGTACTTTGTACCATTGCAACCATCGGGCTCCTTTTCAACGTTGGCTGGAGTTACAAGAACAGACTATTCTAAATAGTAATACATCTTGAGTATCAGAGTCCCACAAACAGAGTGCAGGGAAACCGGTTAAATGAGCTTTCTTTCATGTGAAAGTCAATCACTCTAACTTAAGAAAACTAATTCCAGCCTCAAAGAGTAATTTCCTCTGAGGGAATATTGCTGGCAAAAGTATCTAAAGAAAGATTTGTCAGCCTTGTAGACGGCCAAAGTCTTTGATAAACTATCAAGACACTCATAGCATCATACACATTGCTACCGTCTTGACAAATTATATTGACGCGTAAGACCCCACTAAAAGGTACGGGGAGATGTCAGATGCTATGAACTTCTTTTAATGAGAAGCAAAATTATTAAATGCGAGTTGGACTTACCATATAAATGGATGAAGTGCAGCAGGCTCATGAATTTTTTTTTTTGTTTCTCTCAGCATCGTAGAGAAATTCTCTTCCGCAACACTGCCTCTGTTGGTCAATTCAATGTATCCTGCAGATGAAAGGCTGATGAACTTTTTTTTTTTTTTTTAACGCAGACAAATTCTCCTCTGCAACACTTCCTCTGCTGGTCATTCAATATATTCTTCAGATGAAAGGCTGATTAAAGTGTTTTGTTTGTCTCAGCAAAGGAGAGAAATTCTCTTCTGCAACACTGCCTCTGTTGGTCAATTCAATGTATCCTGCAGATGAAAGGCTGATGAACGTTTTTTTTTTTTTTTGGAACGCAGACAAATTCTCCTCTGCAACACTTTCTCTGCTGGTCATTCAATATATTCTGCAGATGAACGGCTGATGAACGTTTTTTTTTTGTCTCAGCAACGCAGAGAAATTCTCTTCTGCAACACTGCTTCTGTTGGTCAATTCAATGTATCCTGCAGATGAAAGGCTGATGAAAGTTTTTTTTTTTTTTTGGAACGCAGACAAATTCTCCTCCGCAACACTTCCTCTGCTGGTCATTCAATATATTGTGCAGATGAAAGGCTGATGAACGTTTTTTTGTGTCTCAGCAACGCAGAAAAATTCTCTTCCGCAACACTGCCTCTGCTGGTCATTCAGTATATTCTGCAGATGAAAGGCTGATGAACGTTTTTTTTTGTATCAGCAACGCAGAGAAATTCTCTTCTGCAACACTGCCTCTGTTGGTCAATTCAATGTATCCTGCAGATGTAAGGCTGACGAACGTTTTTTTTTTTTTTTTTGGAACGCAGACAAATTCTCCTCCGCAACACTTCCTCTGCTGGTCATTCAATATATTCTGCAGATGAAAGGCTGATGAACGTTTTTTTGTGTCTCAGCAACGCAGAAAAATTCTCTTCCGCAACACTGCCTCTGCTGGTCATTCAGTATATTCTGCAGATGGAAAAGTCCACTGTTAGTACATTATAGGAACTTGAATATTTCCAAAATAATGCAACAAAACAAAAAACGTATTTTTACCAAGCATTATTAATTAGGACTATGGAGTCTATAATATTGTGAAAATTCACAGCTGAATAAAAATTCAAATCTCAATTTTTTTTCAACCTAGCATACTTCTCTCAATCCGGTCTTATTTGCTACCAATCTCGACACAACTCAAGCACCTATATTAGGTCTTAGATAAAAAGATCTCATGGCCAGCCAACTGACATCATACCCATCTCTCTGCAATTCTTTTAGGTTATGGTACACCACTAGCAATTAAGTGAGCTGATAAGTTGAGGGAGGAAGGTTCATGCTACAGTTATTGGGAATATTGAAAACTATGAATAACAGATTCTAACATCTTCATTTTAGCACATCCCTATCAGCTAACCCTATAGAGAAGGCAAGAATATTATGATCAACCACACCTTCAAAAAATGTATAAGCCTCAAATAATGCCAGAGTTTCTTTCATCTCAACATCTCAGTCTTCATCTGGGTGTCCTGTCTACCCTGCTACCCATTTCAATACCATGAGAAATGTATCCCATTGCTTGCTAGGCAATTGATTGGCCCTCATGTCAGATGACATCCTCCTGTAGCTTTATCATGTTAGGGCACCACCTGACCAATCGCTCTGGGGGACTATTACACAAGAGGACGAGACATCAGCAATTACTCACTGGGTAATTCTCTGTAATTAACAATGCAAGAAAGTAGGCGGTGTAAGGGGAATGTACTTTGTACCATTGCAACCATCGGGCTCCTTTTCAACGTTGGCTGGAGTTACAAGAACAGACTATTCTAAATAGAAATACATCTTGAGTATCAGAGTCCCACAAACAGAGTGCAGGGAAACCGGTTAAATGAGCTTTCTTTCATGTGAAAGTCAATCACTCTAACTTAAGAAAACTAATTCCAGCCTCAAAGAGTAATTTCCTCTGTGGGAATATTGCTGGCAAAAGTATCTAAAGAAAGATTTGTCAGCCTTGTAGATGGCCAAAGTCTTTGAGAAACTATCAAGACACTCATAGCATCATACACATTGCTACCGTCTTGACAAATTATATTGACGCGTAAGACCCCACTAAAAGGTACAGGGAGATGTCAGATGCTATGAACTTCTTTTAATGAGAAGCAAAATGATTAAATGAGAGTTGGACTTACCATATAAATGTATGAAGTGCAGCAGGCTCATGAATTTTTTTTTTTGTTTCTCTCAGCATCGTAGAGAAATTCTCTTCCGCAACACTGCCTCTGTTGGTCAATTCAATGTATCCTGCAGATGAAAGGCTGATGAACTTTTTTTTTTTGTAACGCAGACAAATTCTCCTCTGCAACACTTCCTCTGCTGGTCATTCAATATATTCTTCAGATGAAAGGCTGATTAAAGTGTTTTGTTTGTCTCAGCAAAGGAGAGAAATTCTCTTCTGCAACACTGCCTCTGTTGGTCATTCAATATATTCTGCAGATGAAAGGCTGATGAACTTTTTTTTTGTCTCAGCAACGAAGAGAAATTCTCTTCTGCAACACTGCCTCTGTTGGTCAATTCAATGTATCCTGCAGATGAAAGGCTGAAGAACGTTTTTTTTTTTTTTTGGAACGCAGACAAATTCTCCTCTGCAACACTTTCTCTGCTGGTCATTCAATATATTCTTCAGATGAAAGGCTGATTAAAATGTTTTTTTTGTTTCAGCAAAGGAGAGAAAATTCTCTTCTGCAACACTGCCTCTGTTGGTCATTCAATATATTCTGCAGATGAAAGGCTGATGAACATTTTTTTTTTTTTTTTAACGCAGACAAATTCTCCTCCGTAACACTTCCTCTGCTGGTCATTCAATATATTCTCCAGATGAAAGGCTGATGAACGTTTTTTTGTGTCTCAGCAACGCAGAAAAATTCTCTTCCGCAACACTGCCTCTGCTGGTCATTCAGTATATTCTGCAGATGGAAAAGTCCACTGTTAGTACATTATAAGAACTTGAATATTTCCAAAATAATGCAACAAAACAAAAATCTTATTTTTACCAAGCATTATTAATTAGGACTATGGAGTCTATAATATTGTAAAAATTCACAGCTGAATAAAAATTCAAATCTCAATTTTTTTTCAACCTAGCATACTTCTCTCAATCCGGTCTTATTTGCTACAAATCTCGACACAACTCAAGCACCTATATTAGGACTTAGATAAAAAGATCTCATGGCCAGCCAACTGACATCATACCCATCTCTCTGCAATTCTTTTAGGTTATGGTACACCACTAGCAATTAAGTGAGCTGATAAGTTGAGGGAGGAAGGTTCATGCTACAGTTATTGGGAATATTGAAAACTATGAATAACAGATTCTAACATCTTCATTTTAGCACATCCCTATCAGCTAACCCTATAGAGAAGGCAAGAATATTATGATCAACCACACCTTCAAAAAATGTATAAGCCTCAAATAATGCCAGAGTTTCTTTCATCTCAACATCTTAGTCTTCATCTGGGTGTCCTGTCTACCCTGCTACCCATTTCAATACCATGAGAAATGTATCCCATTGCTTGCTAGGCAATTGATTGGCCCTCATGTCAGATGACATCCTCCTGTAGCTTTATCATGTTAGGGCACCACCTGACCAATCGCTCTGGGGGACTATTACACAAGAGGACGAGACATCAGCAATTACTCACTGGGTAATTCTCTGTAATTAACAATGCAAGAAAGTAGGCGGTGTAAGGGGAATGTACTTTGTACCATTGCAACCATCGGGCTCCTTTTCAACGTTGGCTGGAGTTACAATAACAGACTATTCTAAATAGTAATACATCTTGAGTATCAGAGTCCCACAAACAGAGTGCAGGGAAACCGGTTAAATGAGCTTTCTTTCATGTGAAAGTCAATCACTCTAACTTAAGAAAACTCATTCCAGCCTCAAAGAGTAATTTCCTCTGAGGGAATATTGCTGGCAAAAGTATCTAAAGAAAGATTTGTAAGCCTTGTAGACGGCCAAAGTCTTTGATAAACTATCAAGACACTCATAGCATCATACACGTTGCTACCGTCTTGACAAATTATATTGACGCGTAAGACCCCACTAAAAGGTACGGGGAGATGTCAGATGCTATGAACTTCTTTTAATGAGAAGCAAAATGATTAAATGCGAGTTGGACTTACCATATAAATGGATGAAGTGCAGCAGGCTCATGAATTTTTTTTTTTGTTTCTCTCAGCATCGTAGAGAAATTCTCTTCCGCAACACTGCCTCTGTTGGTCAATTCAATGTATCCTGCAGATGAAAGGCTGATTAACGTGTTTTTTTTGTCTCAGCAACGCAGAGAAATTCTCTTCTGCAACACTGCCTCTGTTGGTCAATTCAATGTATCCTGCAGATGAAAGGCTGATGAACGTTTTTTTTTTTTTTTTTTGGAACGCAGACAAATTCTCCTCTGCAACACTTTCTCTGCTGGTCATTCAATATATTTTGCAGATGAACGGCTGATGAACGTTTTTTTTTGTCTCAGCAACGAAGAGAAATTCTCTTCTGCAACACTGCCTCTGTTGGTCAATTCAATGTATCCTGCAGATGAAAGGCTGATGAACGTTTTTTTTTTTTTTGGAACGCAGACAAATTCTCCTCTGCAACACTTTCTCTGCTGGTCATTCAATATATTCTTCAGATGAAAGGCTGATTAAAGTGTTTTTTTTGTCTCAGCAAAGGAGAGAAATTCTCTTCTGCAACACTGCCTCTGTTGGTCAATTCAATGTATCCTGCAGATGAAAGGCTGATGAACGTTTTTTTTTTTTTTTTGGAACGCAGACAAATTCTCCTCTGCAACACTTTCTCTGCTGGTCATTCAATATATTCTGCAGATGAAAGGCTGATTAAAATGTTTTTTTTGTCTCAGCAAAGGAGAGAAAATCTCTTCTGCAACACTGCCTCTGTTGGTCATTCAATATATTCTGCAGATGAAAGACTGATGAACGTTTTTTTTTTTTTAACGCAGACAAATTCTCCTCCGCAACACTTCCTCTGCTGGTCATTCAATATATTCTGCAGATGAAAGGCTGATGAACGTTTTTTTGTGTCTCAGCAACGCAGAAAAATTCTCTTCCGCAACACTGCCTCTGCTGGTCATTCAGTATATTCTGCAGATGAAAGGCTGATGAACTTTTTTTTTTTGTCTCAGCAACGCAGAGAAATTCTCTTCTGCAACACTGCCTCTGTTGGTCAATTCAATGTATCCTGCAGATGTAAGGCTGATGAACGTTTTTTTTTTTTTTTTGGAACGCAGACAAATTCTCCTCTGCAACACTTTCTCTGCTGATCTTTCAATATATTCTTCAGATGAAAGGCTGATTAAAATGTTTTTTTTTGTCTCAGCAAAGGAGAGAAAATCTCTTCTGCAACACAGCCTCTGTTGGTCATTCAATATTTTCTGCAGATGAAAGGCTGATGAACGTTTTTTTTTGTTTTTTTTTTAACGCAGACAAATTCTCCTCCGCAACACTTCCTCTGCTGGTCATTCAATATATTCTCCAGATGAAAGGCTGATGAACGTTTTTTTGTGTCTTAGCAACACAGAAAAATTCTCTTCCGCAACACTGCCTCTGCTGGTCATTCAGTATATTCTGCAGATGGAAAAGTCCACTGTTAGTACATTATAAGAACTTGAATATTTCCAAAATAATGCAACAAAAAAAAAAACTTCTTTTTACCAAGCATTATTTTTTTTTTTAAACCGTTTATTACAAAATTCAAAAAATATACAAAGATGGGCCTACAACCTTCAGGCCGGCCGCTAGCAAGCAAGAGGAGCATGTGATACAAACAATAGCGCGCAGGCCGCGGCAAAGGGAAATGCACAGGAGTTAGAAGCGGTGGTAGCCACACCATCCGGACCCCACATAACGGTTTCATTTTAATATAAATAACAACAAAAAACAAATCCACAAGGCAACCCACAATCGAAAACAGCAGCATGTGCTCCCCTAGAGGGGGGACCCTACCAATCCATAGGAGTATCAAGGGGGGGAAAAGGTCAGGACGGGGACTAGGTGGACTCAGTGCCCGGAACCGGGGAGATAAACTGGCTAAGGGGACGGGGCCGGTGACGGATCGGGCAATAACGGCGGGGTACAGATTCCCCCGCGGTAGGCGTTCCAGGGGCCCCATACTTTCACCCATGTCCCAGGCTTACCTCTCGCAACATACACTACCTTTTCCCGAAACATGCACCAATCCATGTTATCCTTCCATGCCGAGACAGTCGGCGACCTCTGGGAACCCCACAGTTGAGCAATGTCGCGTTTGGCCACCATATATCCCAGAGTCACCCACCACGTCTGCGGCACCGAGTAGTCGGTTGGCTCCCACACATTCAGAAGGCATCTCCTCGCTTCGGGCAGCAGCGACACACGCGTAACCACCCGCAGGACCTCATGCACACCACGCCAGAATCGCTCCACCTCCGGGCATTCCCACAAAATATGGAGAAAGGTCCCCAAAGAACCACACCCACGCTTATACAACCCATCCACAGCATAGCCCATACGCAGTAGCCTTGGCCCCGTAACATAGACCCTATGGAGTATCTTGAGCTGGACAAAGCGAAGGCGGGCCGGTATGGCCACCTCTTTCGGGGAGGCCACCGCAGATACCCAGTCCTCGTCATCCAGCTCCAATCCATCGGCAACCCATGCCTCACGAAGGTTAGTCAGCAGTCCCGAGCGGTCATTGATAAGTTTTTTATAGATTAATGAAATCGTGCTGTCCGGTACATGTCCATCTAGCACTCTATCCTCCAGAGGGGAATACTCCGGGATGGAGGCAGCGTCCGGGAATACGGAGCATAGCGCATGACGGATCTGCATATACCGAAAGTACTCCCTGTCCTGCAACTGGAATTCTGTCTGCAGCATCTCGAACGTTTTGAATCCCCCCCTCGTCCAGAGATCCACCCTGCTGATGCCTATCATGTCCCACTTCTCAAAGCCCTTCGAGGTCCACAGGGAGCCCAACTGCTCAGATGCGTATAGTGGCGATGCCCGGGTCAAACGATCTTTCCACCCCATCGCCACGTTAGCCGCGTGCCACACTCGTACCATGACACGCGTGGGGCCCGTCAGACGTGCGTCAAGCGAGCTGGAGTAAAGCGCTCGGTTATAATCGCCACCCGGCAGTAACATCTTATCCATTTCAAAGGCCGGGTTTAGAGCGGGCCCGTACAGGCCGTGATTAATCGCAGCCAGCTGGGAGGCCCAATAATACCGTTTGATATCCGGTAGGGCAATCCCCCCGTCATACCACGGGAGCGTCAGCTTCGCCAGGGCGATACGCGGTCTACCTTCCCAGAACAGTCGGCGCTGCAAACTCTCCACCTCGCGAAAGTAGCGCGCCGGGACGACGTCCATTGTGTTCTGCAGAGCGTACAGGAAACGCGGCAGCGACATCATCTTAAACAATGCCGCCCGGCCGAGCGGCGAGAGCGGCAAGCGCCTCCAACGCGCGACATCCTCCTTCAGGCGCTGGAGGGGGGGAAGCAAGTTCTGACCATATCGGGCCTCCGCGCCCAGGGTAATGAAGACACCCAGGTACCTAAATCCCCGCGGGGCGATCTGGATAGGACAGCCCCGCGGAAGGATAGGATCCTCCCCAGAGAGAACATACACGCACGATTTAGCCCAGTTGATGACAAGGCCGGAGTTAAGGCCAAATGAATGCAATACGTCGACCAGTACTATCAGTGATTTACGTGGGGAAGCCAGGTACAGGAGAATGTCATCAGCGTACAGAGATACGCGGTCTTCATACTCGGGGGACCAGCGGAGACCACGAATAGAAGGTTCCCACCGCAGCCACTCCGCCAGGGGCTCCAGGGCAAGCGCGAAAAGGAGCGGTGATAATGGGCAGCCCTGTCGCGTGCCCCTGCCCAGCTCAAACGGAGCCGACACTCTACCGTTCACAACCACCTGCGCCAGCGGGCCAGAGTACAACAATTTTACCCAACCGATGAATCCTGGGCCAAACCCAAACTTCGCGAGCGTCGCCCAAATATATGGCCATTCAAGTGTGTCAAACGCCATAGTGGCGTCCAAGGACGCCAAAATGGCCGGCTCCCATATGAACGGGACACGTGCGAGCACCCCATGCAAACGCCGCAGGTTAAGCGCTGTGTTGCGATGAGGGATAAAGCCGGACTGATCCTGGTGAATCAAGTCACACACTACGCCAACCAGCCGATTGGCCAACACCTTGGCGAGAATTTTGGGCTCCGCATTCAATAGCGAAATAGGCCGATAGGATGTGACCCGGTCCCGTGGCCTCCCCTCCTTATGGATAACCACGATAGTAGCTAGACGCTGGTCTAGTGGGAGGGAACCCGCCGAGTGGGCCGCGAGGAACATAGCACGGAGATGCGGCGCCAGCGTATCCGGTCGCAGTTTATACAACTCGATGGGAAGACCATTAGGACCCATGGCCTTGCCGAAAGCGACCGAGCGTATGGCGAGGGCAATTTCTTCGGAAGTTGGAGCGGCGTCCAACGACACTCTGTCCTCCTCCGAAAGGGAAGGCTGTGCGATATCCCTGAGCAGGCATGGGAATCCTCTTCAGAGCGGGGGGACACCGGGGAATACACCCCACGGAAATAGTCTGCAAAGCAGGAGACAATTTCTTCTGGTTCAGTGACACACACACCATTCTGTTTCTCAATCAACGGGACAACTCGACTCGCTCTCTCCTTTTTGTCCAGCCACGCAATCAATTTACCCGCCTTATCACCCACATCATACAGTCTCCCCTGTTGCTCTCTACTGAGGCCCCTGGCCGCCTCCGTGACGAGGGCCTTATAGGCCGCTTGCTTGAGTCGGAGAACATGTAATTTGTCATCCGTCACCCCACATTCTAGATCACCCTCCAACTCGGTTATCTCAGCTTCAACACGGGTCACCTCCTCCCGCTCGCGCCTCCGGGAATGGGAAATAAGGGACAAGGCCTCTCCCCGGAGTACCGTCTTGAACGCCTCCCACAGTGAGACCGCCGATGACACAGACCCCACATTCTCGTCAAAGTAGCGCTTAAGGGATTTAACCAGCTCTGCGCGAATGGTGGGGTCACGCAGGTACCAGGGATTCATCGGGACCACCCTACCCGCTCCCCTCGGAAGAATATCAAAGTGCAACAAGAGCGGGGAGTGGTCCGAAATAACCCCGTGCCAAATGGCGCACCTCCCCTATCCTCCCCACATGCACCGCCGGAACCAGGACATAATCTAGCCGTGAGAGACTACCATGAGCCCCTGAATGGAAGGTGTACTGTAGCTGCGTGGGATGTTTCAGACGCCAACAATCCACCAGCCCCAAGGTATCCAAAAGGCCAGACAACCACGCCTGGGCACGGGGGAGATCCCTAGGGGGGTGACGATCCACAGTTCCGGAAACCACAGCATTAAAATCCCCCCCCACCACTAGAATCCCCTCCGGAAGGCAAGGAGGAGGCGCCCCAGATCCGCAAAGGAGGTCGTCTGCAGCCCCGGCGGGACATAGACAGACACGAAAACGACCACTCTGCCCTCCATTCTACCCACCAAAACCGTGTAACGTCCCCTGTCGTCATGGAGCACCTCATCAATCTCCAACGGGAGCGAGTTCTTAACCATAATGCCCACACCCCTTGAACCAGACGTGAAGCCCGAATGGGCCACAAGGCGGTAGCCCCGTCGATTCATAGCACAAAATGAGTTGCCAATGAGGTGTGTCTCCTGCAGAAAAACTATATCGGGCGAAATTCGCTTCAAGAACTGCAGGACCACACCTCGTTTTATCCTGTCCCCCAATCCATTAACATTCCAGGACAACAGACTCAGTCCCCTACCCCCCATCATAAACAGAAGCCATCACTCGTCCCCCAGAGAGCACTTTAGAAATAACACAACGATAGTTTTGCCTTGTGGTGTAAACGAACAACACCCCACCCCAACCCACCCACCCCAACAAAACTCCCCCCTCCCTGCACCCCTGCATGAGCCCAGACAGCCCCCCCAACTTGCAGTGTGCCTGTCGCCCCTATATAATGAAACTAGCTAGACCCCCTAGAGGAGGAAAGAGTACCCCTTCTAGACCCCACACAACCTCCCAGGGAGGGGAAAGAACAAAGACAGAAGCTTGGTCGAAAGTGGCATCATAGTCGTCCAGAGTGAGGCCCAATATCAACCCCTCAGTCCCGATCCAGTGGGCCGTCTCCTCCCGCCGCCCCCCCCCCACCATCTCGATCACTACCCCCAGACAGAGTGTCCAGCCAGTCCCCGGCCGCTTCGGGACGATCAAAAAAGTGCGTGCGACCATCCACCTCTACCCGCAGCTTGGCCGGGAAGAGCATGGCGTATTTTAAGTTCATGTCCCGGAGCCGGCGCTTGACGCCCAGGAAACTCAGTCTCTGCTTCTGGACCGCTTGGGTAAAATCAGGATAAAAGTTCACCTCCATATTTTCCAGCTTAATCGGCCCTTGCAGTCTGGAGGCTTGCAAGATCGCGTCCCTGTCCCTAAAGTTAAAAATCCGGGCAATGAGAGGCCGCGGAGTGGCTCCGACCTTCGGCCTTCCCCCGGGAACTCTGTGGGCCCTCTCCATGGCAAAGAATTTACTCAGTCCCCGAGGCTGGAGATGGGTAGCGATCAGGTCCTCTACAAAAAGATCCGCCGCCGCCTCCTCCCGTCCCTCGGGTACTCCGATGATGCGGATGTTATTCCTCCGCACTCGCCTGACGAAGTCGGTGCACCTCCGTTTGGAGGGCCGCCACCTCAGTCGTGAGGCCCGACGCGGTTTGGGCCAAAGAATCAACCCGGTCGTTGGTCTTGGAGAGATCAGCCCTCACCAGGCCGACATCCACGAGGACCGCGTCGATCTTATGCGCCAAGGTGTCGAACCGCTGGCCCACCGAGGCCTTCATCTCAGCAATGGCGCCCATGACGTCTTGCAGAGTCAGATCCGTGGGCAAATCCGGGGCATCAGGGGGGCCCTCAGAGGACTTGTGCGGCCCGCCGGGAGATCCCTTCTGGAGGGTATAGCGGTCCATGATGTTGGCCTGATGTACGGCGCCACGCCGGGTCGACTTGGTCTTCGACCGATCTCCATCTTGTTTCGTGGCCATCGCCACGGGTCTCACACCCGCACCTGCTACGTCGTAGAGGGCAAGCGATCAAGGCCACGAGCTCCGGGGGGCCACCCCAGGTCGGCAGGGTGGGTCACAGCCGGCAGGCAGGCAGGGTCCCCCAGCGAGTCCACACCAACACAAGGAGCTCCGCGATCTCACTTGCAGAGACGGCAAGGGGGTGCGAAAGTGAAAGCAAAAGTGCGGGGTACGCGACTCGCCAGGCCCAGCCCGCCGTTATTGTTCACTTTGCCACTGGGTCACCCCCCAGCGCAAATCCGGGGTCCGGCGAGAAGTAGGCCGCAAACTTCAATCGGTGCTCACTCCGGTACCCGAAGTCCGATTCGAGAACGGGGAACGGGTACCACCTCAGCTCAGGCTCACCGACACAGTCCCCTCAACCAAGGCAGGATGAAGACAGGATAAACGTAGGAGGTTGCGGAGGTCCTCGGGAACCTCGCACCTACGCTGCCATCTTGGTTGCGCGCTAGGCTCCTCCTCTTACCAAGCATTATTAATTAGGACTATGGAGTCTATAATATTGTGAAAATTCACAGCTGAATAAAAATTCAAATCTCAATTTTTTTTCAACCTAGCATACTTCTCTCAATCCGGTCTTATTTGCTACCAATCTCGACACAACTCAAGCACCTATATTAGGACTTAGATAAAAAGATCTCATGGCCAGCCAACTGACATCATACCCATCTCTCTGCAATTCTTTTAGGTTATGGTACACCACTAGCAATTAAGTGAGCTGATAAGTTGAGGGAGGAAGGTTCATGCTACAGTTATTGGGAATATTGTAAACTATGAATAACAGATTCTAACATCTTCATTTTAGCACATCCCTATCAGCTAACCCTATAGAGAAGGCAAGAATATTATGATCAACCACACCTTCAAAAAAATGTATAAGCCTCAAATAATGCCAGAGTTTCTTTCATCTCAACATCTCAGTCTTCATCTGGGTGTCCTGTCTACCCTGCTACCCATTTCAATACCATGAGAAATGTATCCCATTGCTTGCTAGGCAATTGATTGGCCCTCATGTCAGATGACATCCTCCTGTAGCTTTATCATGTTAGGGCACCACCTGACCAATCGCTCTGGGGGACTATTACACAAGAGGACGAGACATCAGCAATTACTCACTGGGTAATTCTCTGTAATTAACAATGCAAGAAAGTAGGCGGTGTAAGGGGAATGTACTTTGTACCATTGCAACCATCGGGCTCCTTTTCAACGTTGGCTGGAGTTACAAGAACAGACTATTCTAAATAGTAATACATCTTGAGTATCAGAGTCCCACAAACAGAGTGCAGGGAAACCGGTTAAATGAGCTTTCTTTCATGTGAAAGTCAATCACTCTAACTTAAGAAAACTAATTCCAGCCTCAAAGAGTAATTTCCTCTGAGGGAATATTGCTGGCAAAAGTATCTAAAGAAAGATTTGTCAGCCTTGTAGACGGCCAAAGTCTTTGATAAACTATCAAGACACTCATAGCATCATACACATTGCTACCGTCTTGACAAATTATATTGACGCGTAAGACCCCACTAAAAGGTACGGGGAGATGTCAGATGCTATGAACTTCTTTTAATGAGAAGCAAAATTATTAAATGCGAGTTGGACTTACCATATAAATGGATGAAGTGCAGCAGGCTCATGAATTTTTTTTTTTGTTTCTCTCAGCATCGTAGAGAAATTCTCTTCCGCAACACTGCCTCTGTTGGTCAATTCAATGTATCCTGCAGATGAAAGGCTGATGAACTTTTTTTTTTTTTTTTAACGCAGACAAATTCTCCTCTGCAACACTTCCTCTGCTGGTCATTCAATATATTCTTCAGATGAAAGGCTGATTAAAGTGTTTTGTTTGTCTCAGCAAAGGAGAGAAATTCTCTTCTGCAACACTGCCTCTGTTGGTCAATTCAATGTATCCTGCAGATGAAAGGCTGATGAACGTTTTTTTTTTTTTTTGGAACGCAGACAAATTCTCCTCTGCAACACTTTCTCTGCTGGTCATTCAATATATTCTGCAGATGAACGGCTGATGAACGTTTTTTTTTTGTCTCAGCAACGCAGAGAAATTCTCTTCTGCAACACTGCTTCTGTTGGTCAATTCAATGTATCCTGCAGATGAAAGGCTGATGAAAGTTTTTTTTTTTTTTTGGAACGCAGACAAATTCTCCTCCGCAACACTTCCTCTGCTGGTCATTCAATATATTGTGCAGATGAAAGGCTGATGAACGTTTTTTTGTGTCTCAGCAACGCAGAAAAATTCTCTTCCGCAACACTGCCTCTGCTGGTCATTCAGTATATTCTGCAGATGAAAGGCTGATGAACGTTTTTTTTTGTATCAGCAACGCAGAGAAATTCTCTTCTGCAACACTGCCTCTGTTGGTCAATTCAATGTATCCTGCAGATGTAAGGCTGACGAACGTTTTTTTTTTTTTTTTTGGAACGCAGACAAATTCTCCTCCGCAACACTTCCTCTGCTGGTCATTCAATATATTCTGCAGATGAAAGGCTGATGAACGTTTTTTTGTGTCTCAGCAACGCAGAAAAATTCTCTTCCGCAACACTGCCTCTGCTGGTCATTCAGTATATTCTGCAGATGGAAAAGTCCACTGTTAGTACATTATAGGAACTTGAATATTTCCAAAATAATGCAACAAAACAAAAAACGTATTTTTACCAAGCATTATTAATTAGGACTATGGAGTCTATAATATTGTGAAAATTCACAGCTGAATAAAAATTCAAATCTCAATTTTTTTTCAACCTAGCATACTTCTCTCAATCCGGTCTTATTTGCTACCAATCTCGACACAACTCAAGCACCTATATTAGGACTTAGATAAAAAGATCTCATGGCCAGCCAACTGACAGCATACCCATCTCTCTGCAATTCTTTTAGGTTATGGTACACCACTAGCAATTAAGTGAGCTGATAAGTTGAGGGAGGAAGGTTCATGCTACAGTTATTGGGAATATTGTAAACTATGAATAACAGATTCTAACATCTTCATTTTAGCACATCCCTATCAGCTAACCCTATAGAGAAGGCAAGAATATTATGATCAACCACACCTTCAAAAAATGTATAAGCCTCAAATAATGCCAGAGTTTCTTTCATCTCAACATCTCAGTCTTCATCTGGGTGTCCTGTCTACCCTGCTACCCATTTCAATACCATGAGAAATGTATCCCATTGCTTGCTAGGCAATTGATTGGCCCTCATGTCAGATGACATCCTCCTGTAGCTTTATCATGTTAGGGCACCACCTGACCAATCGCTCTGGGGGACTATTACACAAGAGGACGAGACATCAGCAATTACTCACTGGGTAATTCTCTGTAATTAACAATGCAAGAAAGTAGGCGGTGTAAGGGGAATGTACTTTGTACCATTGCAACCATCGGGCTCCTTTTCAACGTTGGCTGGAGTTACAAGAACAGACTATTCTAAATAGTAATACATCTTGAGTATCAGAGTCCCACAAACAGAGTGCAGGGAAACCGGTTAAATGAGCTTTCTTTCATGTGAAAGTCAATCACTCTAACTTAAGAAAACTAATTCCAGCCTCAAAGAGTAATTTCCTCTGTGGGAATATTGCTGGCAAAAGTATCTAAAGAAAGATTTGTCAGCCTTGTAGACGGCCAAAGTCTTTGAGAAACTATCAAGACACTCATAGCATCATACACATTGCTACCGTCTTGACAAATTATATTGACGCGTAAGACCCCACTAAAAGGTACAGGGAGATGTCAGATGCTATGAACTTCTTTTAATGAGAAGCAAAATGATTAAATGAGAGTTGGACTTACCATATAAATGTATGAAGTGCAGCAGGCTCATGAATTTTTTTTTTTGTTTCTCTCAGCATCGTAGAGAAATTCTCTTCCGCAACACTGCCTCTGTTGGTCAATTCAATGTATCCTGCAGATGAAAGGCTGATGAACTTTTTTTTTTTGTAACGCAGACAAATTCTCCTCTGCAACACTTCCTCTGCTGGTCATTCAATATATTCTTCAGATGAAAGGCTGATTAAAGTGTTTTGTTTGTCTCAGCAAAGGAGAGAAATTCTCTTCTGCAACACTGCCTCTGTTGGTCATTCAATATATTCTGCAGATGAAAGGCTGATTAACGTTTTTTTTTTTTTTTTTAACGCAGACAAATTCTCCTCCGTAACACTTCCTCTGCTGGTCATTCAATATATTCTCCAGATGAAAGGCTGATGAACGTTTTTTTGTGTCTTAGCAACACAGAAAAATTCTCTTCCGCAACACTGCCTCTGCTGGTCATTCAGTATATTCTGCAGATGGAAAAGTCCACTGTTAGTACATTATAAGAACTTGAATATTTCCAAAATAATGCAAAAAAACAAAAAACTTATTTTTACCAAGCATTATTAATTAGGACTATGGAGTCTATAATATTGTGAAAATTCACAGCTGAATAAAAATTCAAATCTCAATTTTTTTTCAACCTAGCATACTTCTCTCAATCCGGTCTTATTTGCTACCAATCTCGACACAACTCAAGCACCTATATTAGGTCTTAGATAAAAAGATCTCATGGCCAGCCAACTGACATCATACCCATCTCTCTGCAATTCTTTTAGGTTATGGTACACCACTAGCAATTAAGTGAGCTGATAAGTTGAGGGAGGAAGGTTCATGCTACAGTTATTGGGAATATTGAAAACTATGAATAACAGATTCTAACATCTTCATTTTAGCACATCCCTATCAGCTAACCCTATAGAGAAGGCAAGAATATTATGATCAACCACACCTTCAAAAAATGTATAAGCCTCAAATAATGCCAGAGTTTCTTTCATCTCAACATCTCAGTCTTCATCTGGGTGTCCTGTCTACCCTGCTACCCATTTCAATACCATGAGAAATGTATCCCATTGCTTGCTAGGCAATTGATTGGCCCTCATGTCAGATGACATCCTCCTGTAGCTTTATCATGTTAGGGCACCACCTGACCAATCGCTCTGGGGGACTATTACACAAGAGGACGAGACATCAGCAATTACTCACTGGGTAATTCTCTGTAATTAACAATGCAAGAAAGTAGGCGGTGTAAGGGGAATGTACTTTGTACCATTGCAACCATCGGGCTCCTTTTCAACGTTGGCTGGAGTTACAAGAACAGACTATTCTAAATAGTAATACATCTTGAGTATCAGAGTCCCACAAACAGAGTGCAGGGAAACCGGTTAAATGAGCTTTCTTTCATGTGAAAGTCAATCACTCTAACTTAAGAAAACTAATTCCAGCCTCAAAGAGTAATTTCCTCTGAGGGAATATTGCTGGCAAAAGTATCTAAAGAAAGATTTGTCAGCCTTGTAGATGGCCAAAGTCTTTGATAAACTATCAAGACACTCATAGCATCATACACATTGCTACCGTCTTGACAAATTATATTGACGCGTAAGACCCCACTAAAAGGTACGGGGAGATGTCAGATGCTATGAACTTCTTTTAATGAGAAGCAAAATGATTAAATGCGAGTTGGACTTACCATATAAATGGATGAAGTGCAGCAGGCTCATGTATTTTTTTTTTTGTTTCTCTCAGCATCGTAGAGAAATTCTCTTCCGCAACACTGCCTCTGTTGGTCAATTCAATGTATCCTGCAGATGAAAGGCTGATGAACTTTTTTTTTTTTAACGCAGACAAATTCTCCTCTGCAACACTTCCTCTGCTGGTCATTCAATATATTCTTCAGATGAAAGGCTGATTAAAGTGTTTTGTTTGTCTCAGCAAAGGAGAGAAATTCTCTTCTGCAACACTGCCTCTGTTGGTCATTCAATATATTCTGCAGATGAAAGGCTGATTAACGTTTTTTTTTTTTTTTTTAACGCAGACAAATTCTCCTCCGTAACACTTCCTCTGCTGGTCATTCAATATATTCTCCAGATGAAAGGCTGATGAACGTTTTTTTGTGTCTTAGCAACACAGAAAAATTCTCTTCCGCAACACTGCCTCTGCTGGTCATTCAGTATATTCTGCAGATGGAAAAGTCCACTGTTAGTACATTATAAGAACTTGAATATTTCCAAAATAATGCAACAAAACAAAAAACTTATTTTTACCAAGCATTATTAATTAGGACTATGGAGTCTATAATATTGTGAAAATTCACAGCTGAATAAAAATTCAAATCTCAATTTTTTTTCAACCTAGCATACTTCTCTCAATCCGGTCTTATTTGCTACCAATCTCGACACAACTCAAGCACCTATATTAGGTCTTAGATAAAAAGATCTCATGGCCAGCCAACTGACATCATACCCATCTCTCTGCAATTCTTTTAGGTTATGGTACACCACTAGCAATTAAGTGAGCTGATAAGTTGAGGGAGGAAGGTTCATGCTACAGTTATTGGGAATATTGAAAACTATGAATAACAGATTCTAACATCTTCATTTTAGCACATCCCTATCAGCTAACCCTATAGAGAAGGCAAGAATATTATGATCAACCACACCTTCAAAAAATGTATAAGCCTCAAATAATGCCAGAGTTTCTTTCATCTCAACATCTCAGTCTTCATCTGGGTGTCCTGTCTACCCTGCTACCCATTTCAATACCATGAGAAATGTATCCCATTGCTTGCTAGGCAATTGATTGGCCCTCATGTCAGATGACATCCTCCTGTAGCTTTATCATGTTAGGGCACCACCTGACCAATCGCTCTGGGGGACTATTACACAAGAGGACGAGACATCAGCAATTACTCACTGGGTAATTCTCTGTAATTAACAATGCAAGAAAGTAGGCGGTGTAAGGGGAATGTACTTTGTACCATTGCAACCATCGGGCTCCTTTTCAACGTTGGCTGGAGTTACAAGAACAGACTATTCTAAATAGTAATACATCTTGAGTATCAGAGTCCCACAAACAGAGTGCAGGGAAACCGGTTAAATGAGCTTTCTTTCATGTGAAAGTCAATCACTCTAACTTAAGAAAACTAATTCCAGCCTCAAAGAGTAATTTCCTCTGAGGGAATATTGCTGGCAAAAGTATCTAAAGAAAGATTTGTCAGCCTTGTAGATGGCCAAAGTCTTTGATAAACTATCAAGACACTCATAGCATCATACACATTGCTACCGTCTTGACAAATTATATTGACGCGTAAGACCCCACTAAAAGGTACGGGGAGATGTCAGATGCTATGAACTTCTTTTAATGAGAAGCAAAATGATTAAATGCGAGTTGGACTTACCATATAAATGGATGAAGTGCAGCAGGCTCATGTATTTTTTTTTTTGTTTCTCTCAGCATCGTAGAGAAATTCTCTTCCGCAACACTGCCTCTGTTGGTCAATTCAATGTATCCTGCAGATGAAAGGCTGATGAACTTTTTTTTTTTTAACGCAGACAAATTCTCCTCTGCAACACTTCCTCTGCTGGTCATTCAATATATTCTTCAGATGAAAGGCTGATTAAAGTGTTTTGTTTGTCTCAGCAAAGGAGAGAAATTCTCTTCTGCAACACTGCCTCTGTTGGTCATTCAATATATTCTGCAGATGAAAGGCTGATTAACGTTTTTTTTTTTTTTTTTAACGCAGACAAATTCTCCTCCGTAACACTTCCTCTGCTGGTCATTCAATATATTCTCCAGATGAAAGGCTGATGAACGTTTTTTTGTGTCTTAGCAACACAGAAAAATTCTCTTCCGCAACACTGCCTCTGCTGGTCATTCAGTATATTCTGCAGATGGAAAAGTCCACTGTTAGTACATTATAAGAACTTGAATATTTCCAAAATAATGCAACAAAACAAAAAACTTATTTTTACCAAGCATTATTAATTAGGACTATGGAGTCTATAATATTGTGAAAATTCACAGCTGAATAAAAATTCAAATCTCAATTTTTTTTCAACCTAGCATACTTCTCTCAATCCGGTCTTATTTGCTACCAATCTCGACACAACTCAAGCACCTATATTAGGTCTTAGATAAAAAGATCTCATGGCCAGCCAACTGACATCATACCCATCTCTCTGCAATTCTTTTAGGTTATGGTACACCACTAGCAATTAAGTGAGCTGATAAGTTGAGGGAGGAAGGTTCATGCTACAGTTATTGGGAATATTGAAAACTATGAATAACAGATTCTAACATCTTCATTTTAGCACATCCCTATCAGCTAACCCTATAGAGAAGGCAAGAATATTATGATCAACCACACCTTCAAAAAATGTATAAGCCTCAAATAATGCCAGAGTTTCTTTCATCTCAACATCTCAGTCTTCATCTGGGTGTCCTGTCTACCCTGCTACCCATTTCAATACCATGAGAAATGTATCCCATTGCTTGCTAGGCAATTGATTGGCCCTCATGTCAGATGACATCCTCCTGTAGCTTTATCATGTTAGGGCACCACCTGACCAATCGCTCTGGGGGACTATTACACAAGAGGACGAGACATCAGCAATTACTCACTGGGTAATTCTCTGTAATTAACAATGCAAGAAAGTAGGCGGTGTAAGGGGAATGTACTTTGTACCATTGCAACCATTGGGCTCCTTTTCAACGTTGGCTGGAGTTACAAGAACAGACTATTCTAAATAGTAATACATCTTGAGTATCAGAGTCCCACAAACAGAGTGCAGGGAAACCGGTTAAATGAGCTTTCTTTCATGTGAAAGTCAATCACTCTAACTTAAGAAAACTAATTCCAGCCTCAAAGAGTAATTTCCTCTGAGGGAATATTGCTGGCAAAAGTATCTAAAGAAAGATTTGTCAGCCTTGTAGACGGCCAAAGTCTTTGATAAACTATCAAGACACTCATAGCATCATACACATTGCTACCGTCTTGACAAATTATATTGACGCGTAAGACCCCACTAAAAGGTACGGGGAGATGTCAGATGCTATGAACTTCTTTTAATGAGAAGCAAAATTATTAAATGCGAGTTGGACTTACCATATAAATGGATGAAGTGCAGCAGGCTCATGAATTTTTTTTTTTGTTTCTCTCAGCATCGTAGAGAAATTCTCTTCCGCAACACTGCCTCTGTTGGTCAATTCAATGTATCCTGCAGATGAAAGGCTGATGAACTTTTTTTTTTTTTTTAACGCAGACAAATTCTCCTCTGCAACACTTCCTCTGCTGGTCATTCAATATATTCTTCAGATGAAAGGCTGATTAAAGTGTTTTGTTTGTCTCAGCAAAGGAGAGAAATTCTCTTCTGCAACACTGCCTCTGTTGGTCAATTCAATGTATCCTGCAGATGAAAGGCTGATGAACGTTTTTTTTTTTTTTTGGAACGCAGACAAATTCTCCTCTGCAACACTTTCTCTGCTGGTCATTCAATATATTCTGCAGATGAACGGCTGATGAACGTTTTTTTTTTGTCTCAGCAACGCAGAGAAATTCTCTTCTGCAACACTGCTTCTGTTGGTCAATTCAATGTATCCTGCAGATGAAAGGCTGATGAACGTTTTTTTTTTTTTTTGGAACGCAGACAAATTCTCCTCCGCAACACTTCCTCTGCTGGTCATTCAATATATTGTGCAGATGAAAGGCTGATGAACGTTTTTTTGTGTCTCAGCAACGCAGAAAAATTCTCTTCCGCAACACTGCCTCTGCTGGTCATTCAGTATATTCTGCAGATGAAAGGCTGATGAACGTTTTTTTTTGTCTCAGCAACGCAGAGAAATTCTCTTCTGCAACACTGCCTCTGTTGGTCAATTCAATGTATCCTGCAGATGTAAGGCTGACGAACGTTTTTCTTTTTTTTTTTGGAACGCAGACAAATTCTCCTCTGCAACACTTTCTCTGCTGGTCATTCAATATATTCTTCAGATGAAAGGCTGATTAAAATGTTTTTTTTTGTCTCAGCAAAGGAGAGAAAATCTCTTCTGCAACACAGCCTCTGTTGGTCATTCAATATATTCTGCAGATGAAAGACTGATGAACGTTTTTTTTTTGTTTTTTTTAACGCAGACAAATTCTCCTCTGCAACACTTCCTCTGCTGGTCATTCAATATATTCTTCAGATGAAAGGCTGATTAAAGTGTTTTGTTTGTCTCAGCAAAGGAGAGAAATTCTCTTCTGCAACACTGCCTCTGTTGGTCAATTCAATGTATCCTGCAAATGAAAGGCTGAGGAACGTGTTTTTTTTTTTTTGGAACGCAGACAAATTCTCCTCTGCAACACTTTCTCTGCTGGTCATTCAATATATTCTGCAGATGAACGGCTGATGGACGTTTTTTTTTTGTCTCAGCAACGCAGACAAATTCTCTTCTGCAACACTGCTTCTGTTGGTCAATTCAATGTATCCTGCAGATGAAAGGCTGAGGAACGTGTTTTTTTTTTTTTGGAACGCAGACAAATTCTCCTCTGCAACACTTTCTCTGCTGGTCATTCAATATATTCTGCAGATGAACGGCTGATGGACGTTTTTTTTTTGTCTCAGCAACGCAGACAAATTCTCTTCTGCAACACTGCTTCTGTTGGTCAATTCAATGTATCCTGCAGATGAAAGGCTGATAAACGTTTTTTTTTTGTTTTTTTTAACGCAGACAAATTCTCCTCTGCAACACTTCCTCTGCTGGTCATTCAATATATTCTTCAGATGAAAGGCTGATTAAAGTGTTTTGTTTGTCTCAGCAAAGGAGAGAAATTCTCTTCTGCAACACTGCCTCTGTTGGTCAATTCAATGTATCCTGCAGATGAAAGGCTGAGGAACGTGTTTTTTTTTTTTTGGAACGCAGACAAATTCTCCTCTGCAACACTTTCTCTGCTGGTCATTCAATATATTCTGCAGATGAACGGCTGATGGACGTTTTTTTTTGTCTCAGCAACGCAGACAAATTCTCTTCTGCAACACTGCTTCTGTTGGTCAATTCAATGTATCCTGCAGATGAAAGGCTGATGAACGTTTTATTTTTTTTTTGGAACGCAGACAAATTCTCCTCTGCAACACTGCCTCTGTTGGTCATTCAATATATTCTGCAGATGAAAGGCTGATGAACGTTTTTTTTTTGTCTCAGCAACGCAGAGAAATTCTCTTCTGCAACACTGCCTCTGTTGGACAATTCAATGTATCCTGCAGATGAAAGGCTGATGAACGTTTTTTTTTTTTTTTTGGAACGCAGACAAATTCTCCTCTGCAACACTTTCTCTGCTGGTCATTCAATATATTCTTCAGATGAAAGGCTGATTAAAATGTTTTTTTTGTCTCAGCAAAGGAGAGAAAATCTCTTCTGCAACACTGCCTCTGTTGGTCATTCAATATATTCTGCAGATGAAAGACTGATGAACGTTTTTTTTTTTAACGCAGACAAATTCTCCTCCGCAACACTTCCTCTGCTGGTCATTCAATATATTCTGCAGATGAAAGGCTGATGAACGTTTTTTTGTGTCTCAGCAACGCAGAAAAATTCTCTTCCGCAACACTGCCTCTGCTGGTCATTCAGTATATTCTGCAGATGGAAAAGTCCACTGTTAGTACATTATAAGAACTTGAATATTTCCAAAATAATGCAACAAAACAAAAAACTTATTTTTACCAAGCAATATTAATTAGGACTATGGAGTCTATAATATTGTGAAAATTCACAGCTGAATAAAAATTCAAATCTCAATTTTTTTTCAACCTAGCATACTTCTCTCAATCCGGTCTTATTTGCTACCAATCTCGACACAACTCAAGCACCTATATTAGGACTTAGATAAAAAGATCTCATGGCCAGCCAACTGACATCATACCCATCTCTCTGCAATTCTTTTAGGTTATGGTACACCACTAGCAATTAAGTGAGCTGATAAGTTGAGGGAGGAAGGTTCATGCTACAGTTATTGGGAATATTGAAAACTATGAATAACAGATTCTAACATCTTCATTTTAGCACATCCCTATCAGCTAACCCTATAGAGAAGGCAAGAATATTATGATCAACCACACCTTCAAAAAATGTATAAGCCTCAAATAATGCCAGAGTTTCTTTCATCTCAACATCTCAGTCTTCATCTGGGTGTCCTGTCTACCCTGCTACCCATTTCAATACCATGAGAAATGTATCCCATTGCTTGCTAGGCAATTGATTGGCCCTCATGTCAGATGACATCCTCCTGTAGCTTTATCATGTTAGGGCACCACCTGACCAATCGCTCTGGGGGACTATTACACAAGAGGACGAGACATCAGCAATTACTCACTGGGTAATTCTCTGTAATTAACAATGCAAGAAAGTAGGCGGTGTAAGGGGAATGTACTTTGTACCATTGCAACCATCGGGCTCCTTTTCAACGTTGGCTGGAGTTAAAAGAGCAGACTATTCTAAATAGTAATACTTCTTGAGTATCAGAGTCCCACAAACAGAGTGCAGGGAAACCGGTTAAATGAGCTTTCTTTCATGTGAAAGTCAATCACTCTAACTTAAGAAAACGAATTCCAGCCTCAAAGAGTAATTTCCTCTGAGGGAATATTGCTGGCAAAAGTATCTAAAGAAAGATTTGTCAGCCTTGTAGACGGCCAAAGTCTTTGATAAACTATCAAGACACTCATAGCATCATACACATTACTACCGTCTTGACAAATTATATTGACGCGTAAGACTCCACTAAAAGGTACGGGGAGATGTCAGATGCTATGAACTTCTTTTATTGAGAAGCAAAATGATTAAATGCGAGTTGGACTTACCATATAAATGGATGAAGTGCAGCAGGCTCATGAATTTTTTTTTTTTGTTTCTCTCAGCATCGTAGAGAAATTCTCTTCCGCAACACTGCCTCTGTTGGTCAATTCAATGTATCCTGCAGATAAAAGGCTGATGAACTTTCTTTTTTTTTTAACGCAGACAAATTCTCCTCCGCAACACTTCCTCTGCTGGTCATTCAATATATTCTTCAGATGAACGGCTGATGGACGTTTTTTTTTTGTCTCAGCAACGCAGACAAATTCTCTTCTGCAACACTGCTTCTGTTGGTCAATTCAATGTATCCTGCAGATGACAGGCTGATAAACGTTTTTTTTTTGTTTTTTTTAACGCAGACAAATTCTCCTCTGCAACACTTCCTCTGCTGGTCATTCAATATATTCTTCAGATGAAAGGCTGATTAAAGTGTTTTGTTTGTCTCAGCAAAGGAGAGAAATTCTCTTCTGCAACACTGCCTCTGTTGGTCAATTCAATGTATCCTGCAGATGAAAGGCTGAGGAACGTGTTTTTTTTTTTTTGGAACGCAGACAAATTCTCCTCTGCAACACTTTCTCTGCTGGTCATTCAATATATTCTGCAGATGAACGGCTGATGGACGTTTTTTTTTGTCTCAGCAACGCAGACAAATTCTCTTCTGCAACACTGCTTCTGTTGGTCAATTCAATGTATCCTGCAGATGAAAGGCTGATGAACGTTTTATTTTTTTTTTGGAACGCAGACAAATTCTCCTCTGCAACACTGCCTCTGTTGGTCATTCAATATATTCTGCAGATGAAAGGCTGATGAACGTTTTTTTTTTGTCTCAGCAACGCAGAGAAATTCTCTTCTGCAACACTGCCTCTGTTGGACAATTCAATGTATCCTGCAGATGAAAGGCTGATGAACGTTTTTTTTTTTTTTTTTGGAACGCAGACAAATTCTCCTCTGCAACACTTTCTCTGCTGGTCATTCAATATATTCTTCAGATGAAAGGCTGATTAAAATGTTTTTTTTGTCTCAGCAAAGGAGAGAAAATCTCTTCTGCAACACTGCCTCTGTTGGTCATTCAATATATTCTGCAGATGAAAGACTGATGAACGTTTTTTTTTTTAACGCAGACAAATTCTCCTCCGCAACACTTCCTCTGCTGGTCATTCAATATATTCTGCAGATGAAAGGCTGATGAACGTTTTTTTGTGTCTCAGCAACGCAGAAAAATTCTCTTCCGCAACACTGCCTCTGCTGGTCATTCAGTATATTCTGCAGATGGAAAAGTCCACTGTTAGTACATTATAAGAACTTGAATATTTCCAAAATAATGCAACAAAACAAAAAACTTATTTTTACCAAGCAATATTAATTAGGACTATGGAGTCTATAATATTGTGAAAATTCACAGCTGAATAAAAATTCAAATCTCAATTTTTTTTCAACCTAGCATACTTCTCTCAATCCGGTCTTATTTGCTACCAATCTCGACACAACTCAAGCACCTATATTAGGACTTAGATAAAAAGAGCTCATGGCCAGCCAACTGACATCATACCCATCTCTCTGCAATTCTTTTAGGTTATGGTACACCACTAGCAATTAAGTGAGCTGATAAGTTGAGGGAGGAAGGTTCATGCTACAGTTATTGGGAATATTGAAAACTATGAATAACAGATTCTAACATCTTCATTTTAGCACATCCCTATCAGCTAACCCTATAGAGAAGGCAAGAATATTATGATCAACCACACCTTCAAAAAATGTATAAGCCTCAAATAATGCCAGAGTTTCTTTCATCTCAACATCTCAGTCTTCATCTGGGTGTCCTGTCTACCCTGCTACCCATTTCAATACCATGAGAAATGTATCCCATTGCTTGCTAGGCAATTGATTGGCCCTCATGTCAGATGACATCCTCCTGTAGCTTTATCATGTTAGGGCACCACCTGACCAATCGCTCTGGGGGACTATTACACAAGAGGACGAGACATCAGCAATTACTCACTGGGTAATTCTCTGTAATTAACAATGCAAGAAAGTAGGCGGTGTAAGGGGAATGTACTTTGTACCATTGCAACCATCGGGCTCCTTTTCAACGTTGGCTGGAGTTAAAAGAGCAGACTATTCTAAATAGTAATACATCTTGAGTATCAGAGTTCCACAAACAGAGTGCAGGGAAACCGGTTAAATGAGCTTTCTTTCATGTGAAAGTCAATCACTCTAACTTAAGAAAACGAATTCCAGCCTCAAAGAGTAATTTCCTCTGAGGGAATATTGCTGGCAAAAGTATCTAAAGAAAGATTTGTCAGCCTTGTAGACGGCCAAAGTCTTTGATAAACTATCAAGACACTCATAGCATCATACACATTACTACCGTCTTGACAAATTATATTGACGCGTAAGACTCCACTAAAAGGTACGGGGAGATGTCAGATGCTATGAACTTCTTTTATTGAGAAGCAAAATGATTAAATGCGAGTTGGACTTACCATATAAATGGATGAAGTGCAGCAGGCTCATGAATTTTTTTTTTTTGTTTCTCTCAGCATCGTAGAGAAATTCTCTTCCGCAACACTGCCTCTGTTGGTCAATTCAATGTATCCTGCAGATAAAAGGCTGATGAACTTTCTTTTTTTTTTTAACGCAGACAAATTCTCCTCCGCAACACTTCCTCTGCTGGTCATTCAATATATTCTTCAGATGAAAGGCTGATTAAAGTGTTTTTTTTGTCTCAGCAAAGGAGAGAAATTCTCTTCTGCAACACTGCCTCTGTTGGTCATTCAATATATTCTGCAGATGAGAGGCTGATGAACTTTTTGTTTTGTCTCAGCAACGAAGAGAAATTCTCTTCTGCAACACTGCCTCTGTTGGTCAATTCAATGTATCCTGCAGATTAAAGGCTGATGAACGTTTTTTGTTTTTTTTTGGAACGCAGACAAATTCTCCTCTGCAACACTTTCTCTGCTGGTCATTCAATATATTCTTCAGATGAAAGGCTGATTAAAATGTTTTTTTTGTCTCAGCAAAGGAGAGAAAATCTCTTCTGCAACACTGCCTCTGTTGGTCATTCAATATATTCTGCAGATGAAAGGCTGATGAACGTTTTTTTTTTTGTCTCAGCAACGCAGAGAAATTCTCTTCTGCAACACTGCCTCTGTTGGTCAATTCAATGTATCCTGCAGATGTAAGGCTGACGAACGTTTTTTGGTTTTTTTTTGGAACGCAGACAAATTCTCCTCTGCAACACTTTCTCTGCTGGTCATTCAATATATTCTTCAGATGAAAGGCTGATTAAAATGTTTTTTTTGTCTCAGCAAAGGAGAGAAAATCTCTTCTGCAACACTGCCTCTGTTGGTCATTCAATATATTCTGCATATGAAAGACTGATGAACGTTTTTTTTTTTAACGCAGACAAATTCTCCTCCGTAACACTTCCTCTGCTGGTCATTCAATATATTCTCCAGATGAAAGGCTGATGAACGTTTTTTTGTGTCTTAGCAACACAGAAAAATTCTATTCCGCAACACTGCCTCTGCTGGTCATTCAGTATATTCTGCAGATGGAAAAGTCCACTGTTAGTACATTATAAGAACTTGAATATTTCCAAAATAATGCAACAAAACAAAAAACTTATTTTTACCAAGCATTATTAATTAGGACTATGGAGTCTATAATATTGTGAAAATTCACAGCTGAATAAAAATTCAAATCTCAATTTTTTTTCAACCTAGCATACTTCTCTCAATCCGGTCTTATTTGCTACCAATCTCGACACAACTCAAGCACCTATATTAGGACTTAGATAAAAAGATCTCATGGCCAGCCAACTGACATCATACCCATCTCTCTGCAATTCTTTTAGGTTATGGTACACCACTAGCAATTAAGTGAGCTGATAAGTTGAGGGAGGAAGGTTCATGCTACAGTTATTGGGAATATTGAAAACTATGAATAACAGATTCTAACATCTTCATTTTAGCACATCCCTATCAGCTAACCCTATAGAGAAGGCAAGAATATTATGAACAACCACACCTTCAAAAAATGTATAAGCCTCAAATAATGCCAAAATTTCTTTCATCTCAACATCTCAGTCTTCATCTGGGTGTCCTGTCTACCCTGCTACCCATTTCAATACCATGAGAAATGTATCCCATTGATTGCTAGGCAATTGATTGGCCCTCATGTCAGATGACATCCTCCTGTAGCTTTATCATGTTAGGGCACCACCTGACCAATCGCTCTGGGGGACTATTACACAAGAGGACGAGACATCAGCAATTACTCACTGGGTAATTCTCTGTAATTAACAATGCAAGAAAGTAGGCGGTGTAAGGGGAATGTACTTTGTACCATTGCAACCATCGGGCTCCTTTTCAACGTTGGCTGGAGTTACAAGAACAGACTATTCTAAATAGTAATACATCTTGAGTATCAGAGTCCCACAAACAGAGTGCAGGGAAACCGGTTAAATGAGCTTTCTTTCATGTGAAAGTCAATCACTCTAACTTAAGAAAACTAATTCCAGCCTCAAAGAGTAATTTCCTCTGAGGGAATATTGCTGGCAAAAGTATCTAAAGAAAGATTTGTCAGCCTTGTAGACGGCCAAAGTCTTTGATAAACTATCAAGACACTCATAGCATCATACACATTGCTACCGTCTTGACAAATTATATTGACGCGTAAGACCCCACTAAAAGGTACGGGGAGATGTCAGATGCTATGAACTTCTTTTAATGAGAAGCAAAATTATTAAATGCGAGTTGGACTTACCATATAAATGGATGAAGTGCAGCAGGCTCATGAATTTTTTTTTTTGTTTCTCTCAGCATCGTAGAGAAATTCTCTTCCGCAACACTGCCTCTGTTGGTCAATTCAATGTATCCTGCAGATGAAAGGCTCATGAACTTTTTTTTTTTTTTTAACGCAGACAAATTCTCCTCTGCAACACTTCCTCTGCTGGTCATTCAATATATTCTTCAGATGAAAGGCTGATTAAAGTGTTTTGTTTGTCTCAGCAAAGGAGAGAAATTCTCTTCTGCAACACTGCCTCTGTTGGTCATTCAATATATTCTGCAGATGAAAGGCTGATTAAAATGTTTTTTTTGTCTCAGCAACGCAGAAAAATTCTATTCCGCAACACTGCCTCTGCTGGTCATTCAGTATATTCTGCAGATGGAAAAGTCCACTGTTAGTACATTATAAGAACTTGAATATTTCCAAAATAATGCAACAAAACAAAAAACTTATTTTTACCAAGCAATATTAATTAGGACTATGGAGTCTATAATATTGTGAAAATTCACAGCTGAATAAAAATTCAAATCTCAATTTTTTTTCAACCTAGCATACTTCTCTCAATCCGGTCTTATTTGCTACCAATCTCGACACAACTCAAGCACCTATATTAGGACTTAGATAAAAAGATCTCATGGCCAGCCAACTGACATCATACCCATCTCTCTGCAATTCTTTTAGGTTATGGTACACCACTAGCAATTAAGTGAGCTGATAAGTTGAGGGAGGAAGGTTCATGCTACAGTTATTGGGAATATTGAAAACTATGAATAACAGATTCTAACATCTTCATTTTAGCACATCCCTATCAGCTAACCCTATAGAGAAGGCAAGAATATTATGATCAACCACACCTTCAAAAAATGTATAAGCCTCAAATAATGCCAGAGTTTCTTTCATCTCAACATCTCAGTCTTCATCTGGGTGTCCTGTCTACCCTGCTACCCATTTCAATACCATGAGAAATGTATCCCATTGCTTGCTAGGCAATTGATTGGCCCTCATGTCAGATGACATCCTCCTGTAGCTTTATCATGTTAGGGCACCACCTGACCAATCGCTCTGGGGGACTATTACACAAGAGGACGAGACATCAGCAATTACTCACTGGGTAATTCTCTGTAATTAACAATGCAAGAAAGTAGGCGGTGTAAGGGGAATGTACTTTGTACCATTGCAACCATCGGGCTCCTTTTCAACGTTGGCTGGAGTTACAAGAACAGACTATTCTAAATAGTAATACATCTTGAGTATCAGAGTTCCACAAACAGAGTGCAGGGAAACCGGTTAAATGAGCTTTCTTTCATGTGAAAGTCAATCACTCTAACTTAAGAAAACGAATTCCAGCCTCAAAGAGTAATTTCCTCTGAGGGAATATTGCTGGCAAAAGTATCTAAAGAAAGATTTGTCAGCCTTGTAGACGGCCAAAGTCTTTGATAAACTATCAAGACACTCATAGCATCATACACATTACTACCGTCTTGACAAATTATATTGACGCGTAAGACTCCACTAAGAGGTACGGGGAGATGTCAGATGCTATGAACTTCTTTTATTGAGAAGCAAAATGATTAAATGCGAGTTGGACTTACCATATAAATGGATGAAGTGCAGCAGGCTCATGAATTTTTTTTTTTTGTTTCTCTCAGCATCGTAGAGAAATTCTCTTCCGCAACACTGCCTCTGTTGGTCAATTCAATGTATCCTGCAGATAAAAGGCTGATGAACTTTCTTTTTTTTTTAACGCAGACAAATTCTCCTCCGCAACACTTCCTCTGCTGGTCATTCAATATATTCTTCAGATGAAAGGCTGATTAAAGTGTTTTTTTTGTCTCAGCAAAGGAGAGAAATTCTCTTCTGCAACACTGCCTCTGTTGGTCATTCAATATATTCTGCAGATGAGAGGCTGATGAACTTTTTGTTTTGTCTCAGCAACGAAGAGAAATTCTCTTCTGCAACACTGCCTCTGTTGGTCAATTCAATGTATCCTGCAGATTAAAGGCTGATGAACGTTTTTTGTTTTTTTTTGGAACGCAGACAAATTCTCCTCTGCAACACTTTCTCTGCTGGTCATTCAATATATTCTTCAGATGAAAGGCTGATTAAAATGTTTTTTTTGTCTCAGCAAAGGAGAGAAAATCTCTTCTGCAACACTGCCTCTGTTGGTCATTCAATATATTCTGCAGATGAAAGGCTGATGAACGTTTTTTTTTTTGTCTCAGCAACGCAGAGAAATTCTCTTCTGCAACACTGCCTCTGTTGGTCAATTCAATGTATCCTGCAGATGTAAGGCTGACGAACGTTTTTTGGTTTTTTTTTGGAACGCAGACAAATTCTCCTCTGCAACACTTTCTCTGCTGGTCATTCAATATATTCTTCAGATGAAAGGCTGATTAAAATGTTTTTTTTGTCTCAGCAAAGGAGAGAAAATCTCTTCTGCAACACTGCCTCTGTTGGTCATTCAATATATTCTGCATATGAAAGACTGATGAACGTTTTTTTTTTTAACGCAGACAAATTCTCCTCCGTAACACTTCCTCTGCTGGTCATTCAATATATTCTCCAGATGAAAGGCTGATGAACGTTTTTTTGTGTCTTAGCAACACAGAAAAATTCTCTTCCGCAACACTGCCTCTGCTGGTCATTCAGTATATTCTGCAGATGGAAAAGTCCACTGTTAGTACATTATAAGAACTTGAATATTTCCAAAATAATGCAACAAAACAAAAAACTTATTTTTACCAAGCATTATTAATTAGGACTATGGAGTCTATAATATTGTGAAAATTCACAGCTGAATAAAAATTCAAATCTCAATTTTTTTTCAACCTAGCATACTTCTCTCAATCCGGTCTTATTTGCTACCAATCTCGACACAACTCAAGCACCTATATTAGGACTTAGATAAAAAGATCTCATGGCCAGCCAACTGACATCATACCCATCTCTCTGCAATTCTTTTAGGTTATGGTACACCACTAGCAATTAAGTGAGCTGATAAGTTGAGGGAGGAAGGTTCATGCTACAGTTATTGGGAATATTGAAAACTATGAATAACAGATTCTAACATCTTCATTTTAGCACATCCCTATCAGCTAACCCTATAGAGAAGGCAAGAATATTATGAACAACCACACCTTCAAAAAATGTATAAGCCTCAAATAATGCCCAAATTTCTTTCATCTCAACATCTCAGTCTTCATCTGGGTGTCCTGTCTACCCTGCTACCCATTTCAATACCATGAGAAATGTATCCCATTGATTGCTAGGCAATTGATTGGCCCTCATGTCAGATGACATCCTCCTGTAGCTTTATCATGTTAGGGCACCACCTGACCAATCGCTCTGGGGGACTATTACACAAGAGGACGAGACATCAGCAATTACTCACTGGGTAATTCTCTGTAATTAACAATGCAAGAAAGTAGGCGGTGTAAGGGGAATGTACTTTGTACCATTGCAACCATCGGGCTCCTTTTCAACGTTGGCTGGAGTTACAAGAACAGACTATTCTAAATAGTAATACATCTTGAGTATCAGAGTCCCACAAACAGAGTGCAGGGAAACCGGTTAAATGAGCTTTCTTTCATGTGAAAGTCAATCACTCTAACTTAAGAAAACTAATTCCAGCCTCAAAGAGTAATTTCCTCTGAGGGAATATTGCTGGCAAAAGTATCTAAAGAAAGATTTGTCAGCCTTGTAGACGGCCAAAGTCTTTGATAAACTATCAAGACACTCATAGCATCATACACATTGCTACCGTCTTGACAAATTATATTGACGCGTAAGACCCCACTAAAAGGTACGGGGAGATGTCAGATGCTATGAACTTCTTTTAATGAGAAGCAAAATTATTAAATGCGAGTTGGACTTACCATATAAATGGATGAAGTGCAGCAGGCTCATGAATTTTTTTTTTTGTTTCTCTCAGCATCGTAGAGAAATTCTCTTCCGCAACACTGCCTCTGTTGGTCAATTCAATGTATCCTGCAGATGAAAGGCTGATGAACTTTTTTTTTTTTTTTTAACGCAGACAAATTCTCCTCTGCAACACTTCCTCTGCTGGTCATTCAATATATTCTTCAGATGAAAGGCTGATTAAAGTGTTTTGTTTGTCTCAGCAAAGGAGAGAAATTCTCTTCTGCAACACTGCCTCTGTTGGTCAATTCAATGTATCCTGCAGATGAAAGGCTGATGAACGTTTGTTTTTTTTTTTGGAACGCAGACAAATTCTCCTCTGCAACACTTTCT
Source organism: Triturus cristatus (assembly GCF_964204655.1). Classification (NCBI taxonomy): domain Eukaryota; kingdom Metazoa; phylum Chordata; class Amphibia; order Caudata; family Salamandridae; genus Triturus; species Triturus cristatus. The sequence continues at coordinate 879,859,876 of NC_140593.1, read as the reverse complement.
CTGCTGGTCATTCAATATATTCTGCAGATGAACGGCTGATGAACGTTTTTTTTTTGTCTCAGCAACGCAAAGAAATTCTCTTCTGCAACACTGCTTCTGTTGGTCAATTCAATGTATCCTGCAGATGAAAGGCTGATGAACGTTTTTTTTTTTTTTTGGAACGCAGACAAATTCTCCTCCGCAACACTTCCTCTGCTGGTCATTCAATATATTGTGCAGATGAAAGGCTGATGAACGTTTTTTTGTGTCTCAGCAACGCAGAAAAATTCTCTTCCGCAACACTGCCTCTGCTGGTCATTCAGTATATTCTGCAGATGAAAGGCTGATGAACGTTTTTTTTTGTCTCAGCAACGCAGAGAAATTCTCTTCTGCAACACTGCCTCTGTTGGTCAATTCAATGTATCCTGCAGATGTAAGGCTGACGAACGTTTTTCTTTTTTTTTTTGGAACGCAGACAAATTCTCCTCTGCAACACTTTCTCTGCTGGTCATTCAATATATTCTTCAGATGAAAGGCTGATTAAAATTTTTTTTTTGTCTCAGCAAAGGAGAGAAAATCTCTTCTGCAACACAGCCTCTGTTGGTCATTCAATATATTCTGCAGATGAAAGACTGATGAACGTTTTTTTTTTGTTTTTTTTAACGCAGACAAATTCTCCTCTGCAACACTTCCTCTGCTGGTCATTCAATATATTCTTCAGATGAAAGGCTGATTAAAGTGTTTTGTTTGTCTCAGCAAAGGAGAGAAATTCTCTTCTGCAACACTGCCTCTGTTGGTCAATTCAATGTATCCTGCAGATGAAAGGCTGAGGAACGTGTTTTTTTTTTTTTGGAACGCAGACAAATTCTCCTCTGCAACACTTTCTCTGCTGGTCATTCAATATATTCTGCAGATGAACGGCTGATGGACGTTTTTTTTTTGTCTCAGCAACGCAGACAAATTCTCTTCTGCAACACTGCTTCTGTTGGTCAATTCAATGTATCCTGCAGATGAAAGGCTGATAAACGTTTTTTTTTTGTTTTTTTTAACGCAGACAAATTCTCCTCTGCAACACTTCCTCTGCTGGTCATTCAATATATTCTTCAGATGAAAGGCTGATTAAAGTGTTTTGTTTGTCTCAGCAAAGGAGAGAAATTCTCTTCTGCAACACTGCCTCTGTTGGTCAATTCAATGTATCCTGCAGATGAAAGGCTGAGGAACGTGTTTTTTTTTTTTTGGAACGCAGACAAATTCTCCTCTGCAACACTTTCTCTGCTGGTCATTCAATATATTCTGCAGATGAACGGCTGATGGACGTTTTTTTTTGTCTCAGCAACGCAGACAAATTCTCTTCTGCAACACTGCTTCTGTTGGTCAATTCAATGTATCCTGCAGATGAAAGGCTGATGAACGTTTTATTTTTTTTTTGGAACGCAGACAAATTCTCCTCTGCAACACTGCCTCTGTTGGTCATTCAATATATTCTGCAGATGAAAGGCTGATGAACGTTTTTTTTTTGTCTCAGCAACGCAGAGAAATTCTCTTCTGCAACACTGCCTCTGTTGGACAATTCAATGTATCCTGCAGATGAAAGGCTGATGAACGTTTTTTTTTTTTTTTTGGAACGCAGACAAATTCTCCTCTGCAACACTTTCTCTGCTGGTCATTCAATATATTCTTCAGATGAAAGGCTGATTAAAATGTTTTTTTTGTCTCAGCAAAGGAGAGAAAATCTCTTCTGCAACACTGCCTCTGTTGGTCATTCAATATATTCTGCAGACGAAAGACTGATGAACGTTTTTTTTTTTAACGCAGACAAATTCTCCTCCGCAACACTTCCTCTGCTGGTCATTCAATATATTCTGCAGATGAAAGGCTGATGAACGTTTTTTTGTGTCTCAGCAACGCAGAAAAATTCTCTTCCGCAACACTGCCTCTGCTGGTCATTCAGTATATTCTGCAGATGGAAAAGTCCACTGTTAGTACATTATAAGAACTTGAATATTTCCAAAATAATGCAACAAAACAAAAAACTTATTTTTACCAAGCAATATTAATTAGGACTATGGAGTCTATAATATTGTGAAAATTCACAGCTGAATAAAAATTCAAATCTCAATTTTTTTTCAACCTAGCATACTTCTCTCAATCCGGTCTTATTTGCTACCAATCTCGACACAACTCAAGCACCTATATTAGGACTTAGATAAAAAGATCTCATGGCCAGCCAACTGACATCATACCCATCTCTCTGCAATTCTTTTAGGTTATGGTACACCACTAGCAATTAAGTGAGCTGATAAGTTGAGGGAGGAAGGTTCATGCTACAGTTATTGGGAATATTGAAAACTATGAATAACAGATTCTAACATCTTCATTTTAGCACATCCCTATCAGCTAACCCTATAGAGAAGGCAAGAATATTATGATCAACCACACCTTCAAAAAATGTATAAGCCTCAAATAATGCCAGAGTTTCTTTCATCTCAACATCTCAGTCTTCATCTGGGTGTCCTGTCTACCCTGCTACCCATTTCAATACCATGAGAAATGTATCCCATTGCTTGCTAGGCAATTGATTGGCCCTCATGTCAGATGACATCCTCCTGTAGCTTTATCATGTTAGGGCACCACCTGACCAATCGCTCTGGGGGACTATTACACAAGAGGACGAGACATCAGCAATTACTCACTGGGTAATTCTCTGTAATTAACAATGCAAGAAAGTAGGCGGTGTAAGGGGAATGTACTTTGTACCATTGCAACCATCGGGCTCCTTTTCAACGTTGGCTGGAGTTACAAGAACAGACTATTCTAAATAGTAATACATCTTGAGTATCAGAGTTCCACAAACAGAGTGCAGGGAAACCGGTTAAATGAGCTTTCTTTCATGTGAAAGTCAATCACTCTAACTTAAGAAAACGAATTCCAGCCTCAAAGAGTAATTTCCTCTGAGGGAATATTGCTGGCAAAAGTATCTAAAGAAAGATTTGTCAGCCTTATAGACGGCCAAAGTCTTTGATAAACTATCAAGACACTCATAGCATCATACACATTACTACCGTCTTGACAAATTATATTGACGCGTAAGACTCCACTAAAAGGTACGGGGAGATGTCAGATGCTATGAACTTCTTTTATTGAGAAGCAAAATGATTAAATGCGAGTTGGACTTACCATATAAATGGATGAAGTGCAGCAGGCTCATGATTTTTTTTTTTTTGTTTCTCTCAGCATCGTAGAGAAATTCTCTTCCGCAACACTGCCTCTGTTGGTCAATTCAATGTATCCTGCAGATGAAAGGCTGATGAACTTTCTTTTTTTTTTAACGCAGACAAATTCTCCTCCGCAACACTTCCTCTGCTGGTCATTCAATATATTCTTCAGATGAAAGGCTGATTAAAGTGTTTTTTTTGTCTCAGCAAAGGAGAGAAATTCTCTTCTGCAACACTGCCTCTGTTGGTCATTCAATATATTCTGCAGATGAGAGGCTGATGAACTTTTTGTTTTGTCTCAGCAACGAAGAGAAATTCTCTTCTGCAACACTGCCTCTGTTGGTCAATTCAATGTATCCTGCAGATTAAAGGCTGATGAACGTTTTTTGTTTTTTTTTGGAACGCAGACAAATTCTCCTCTGCAACACTTTCTCTGCTGGTCATTCAATATATTCTTCAGATGAAAGGCTGATTAAAATGTTTTTTTTGTCTCAGCAAAGGAGAGAAAATCTCTTCTGCAACACTGCCTCTGTTGGTCATTCAATATATTCTGCAGATGAAAGGCTGATGAACGTTTTTTTTTTGTCTCAGCAACGCAGAGAAATTCTCTTCTGCAACACTGCCTCTGTTGGTCAATTCAATGTATCCTGCAGATGTAAGGCTGACGAACGTTTTTTGGTTTTTTTTGGAACGCAGACAAATTCTCCTCTGCAACACTTTCTCTGCTGGTCATTCAATATATTCTTCAGATGAAAGGCTGATTAAAATGTTTTTTTTGTCTCAGCAAAGGAGAGAAAATCTCTTCTGCAACACTGCCTCTGTTGGTCATTCAATATATTCTGCATATGAAAGACTGATGAACGTTTTTTTTTTTAACGCAGACAAATTCTCCTCCGTAACACTTCCTCTGCTGGTCATTCAATATATTCTCCAGATGAAAGGCTGATGAACGTTTTTTTGTGTCTTAGCAACACAGAAAAATTCTCTTCCGCAACACTGCCTCTGCTGGTCATTCAGTATATTCTGCAGATGGAAAAGTCCACTGTTAGTACATTATAAGAACTTGAATATTTCCAAAATAATGCAACAAAACAAAAAACTTATTTTTACCAAGCAATATTAATTAGGACTATGGAGTCTATAATATTGTGAAAATTCACAGCTGAATAAAAATTCAAATCTCAATTTTTTTTCAACCTAGCATACTTCTCTCAATCCGGTCTTATTTGCTACCAATCTCGACACAACTCAAGCACCTATATTAGGACTTAGATAAAAAGATCTCATGGCCAGCCAACTGACATCATACCCATCTCTCTGCAATTCTTTTAGGTTATGGTACACCACTAGCAATTAAGTGAGCTGATAAGTTGAGGGAGGAAGGTTCATGCTACAGTTATTGGGAATATTGAAAACTATGAATAACAGATTCTAACATCTTCATTTTAGCACATCCCTATCAGCTAACCCTATAGAGAAGGCAAGAATATTATGATCAACCACACCTTCAAAAAATGTATAAGCCTCAAATAATGCCAGAGTTTCTTTCATCTCAACATCTCAGTCTTCATCTGGGTGTCCTGTCTACCCTGCTACCCATTTCAATACCATGAGAAATGTATCCCATTGCTTGCTAGGCAATTGATTGGCCCTCATGTCAGATGACATCCTCCTGTAGCTTTATCATGTTAGGGCACCACCTGACCAATCGCTCTGGGGGACTATTACACAAGAGGACGAGACATCAGCAATTACTCACTGGGTAATTCTCTGTAATTAACAATGCAAGAAAGTAGGCGGTGTAAGGGGAATGTACTTTGTACCATTGCAACCATCGGGCTCCTTTTCAACGTTGGCTGGAGTTACAAGAACAGACTATTCTAAATAGTAATACATCTTGAGTATCAGAGTTCCACAAACAGAGTGCAGGGAAACCGGTTAAATGAGCTTTCTTTCATGTGAAAGTCAATCACTCTAACTTAAGAAAACGAATTCCAGCCTCAAAGAGTAATTTCCTCTGAGGGAATATTGCTGGCAAAAGTATCTAAAGAAAGATTTGTCAGCCTTATAGACGGCCAAAGTCTTTGATAAACTATCAAGACACTCATAGCATCATACACATTACTACCGTCTTGACAAATTATATTGACGCGTAAGACTCCACTAAAAGGTACGGGGAGATGTCAGATGCTATGAACTTCTTTTATTGAGAAGCAAAATGATTAAATGCGAGTTGGACTTACCATATAAATGGATGAAGTGCAGCAGGCTCATGAATTTTTTTTTTTGTTTCTCTCAGCATCGTAGAGAAATTCTCTTCCGCAACACTGCCTCTGTTGGTCAATTCAATGTATCCTGCAGATGAAAGGCTGATGAACTTTCTTTTTTTTTTAACGCAGACAAATTCTCCTCCGCAACACTTCCTCTGCTGGTCATTCAATATATTCTTCAGATGAAAGGCTGATTAAAGTGTTTTTTTTGTCTCAGCAAAGGAGAGAAATTCTCTTCTGCAACACTGCCTCTGTTGGTCATTCAATATATTCTGCAGATGAGAGGCTGATGAACTTTTTGTTTTGTCTCAGCAACGAAGAGAAATTCTCTTCTGCAACACTGCCTCTGTTGGTCAATTCAATGTATCCTGCAGATTAAAGGCTGATGAACGTTTTTTGTTTTTTTTTGGAACGCAGACAAATTCTCCTCTGCAACACTTTCTCTGCTGGTCATTCAATATATTCTTCAGATGAAAGGCTGATTAAAATGTTTTTTTTGTCTCAGCAAAGGAGAGAAAATCTCTTCTGCAACACTGCCTCTGTTGGTCATTCAATATATTCTGCAGATGAAAGGCTGATGAACGTTTTTTTTTTTGTCTCAGCAACGCAGAGAAATTCTCTTCTGCAACACTGCCTCTGTTGGTCAATTCAATGTATCCTGCAGATGTAAGGCTGACGAACGTTTTTTGGTTTTTTTTGGAACGCAGACAAATTCTCCTCTGCAACACTTTCTCTGCTGGTCATTCAATATATTCTTCAGATGAAAGGCTGATTAAAATGTTTTTTTTGTCTCAGCAAAGGAGAGAAAATCTCTTCTGCAACACTGCCTCTGTTGGTCATTCAATATATTCTGCATATGAAAGACTGATGAACGTTTTTTTTTTTAACGCAGACAAATTCTCCTCCGTAACACTTCCTCTGCTGGTCATTCAATATATTCTCCAGATGAAAGGCTGATGAACGTTTTTTTGTGTCTTAGTAACACAGAAAAATTCTCTTCCGCAACACTGCCTCTGCTGGTCATTCAGTATATTCTGCAGATGGAAAAGTCCACTGTTAGTACATTATAAGAACTTGAATATTTCCAAAATAATGCAACAAAACAAAAAACTTATTTTTACCAAGCATTATTAACTAGGACTATGGAGTCTATAATATTGTGAAAATTCACAGCTGAATAAAAATTCAAATCTCAATTTTTTTTCAACCTAGCATACTTCTCTCAATCCGGTCTTATTTGCTACCAATCTCGACACAACTCAAGCACCTATATTAGGACTTAGATAAAAAGATCTCATGGCCAGCCAACTGACATCATACCCATCTCTCTGCAATTCTTTTAGGTTATGGTACACCACTAGCAATTAAGTGAGCTGATAAGTTGAGGGAGGAAGGTTCATGCTACAGTTATTGGGAATATTGAAAACTATGAATAACAGATTCTAACATCTTCATTTTAGCACATCCCTATCAGCTAACCCTATAGAGAAGGCAAGAATATTATGAACAACCACACCTTCAAAAAATGTATAAGCCTCAAATAATGCCAGAGTTTCTTTCATCTCAACATCTCAGTCTTCATCTGGGTGTCCTGTCTACCCTGCTACCCATTTCAATACCATGAGAAATGTATCCCATTGCTTGCTAGGCAATTGATTGGCCCTCATGTCAGATGACATCCTCCTGTAGCTTTATCATGTTAGGGCACCACCTGACCAATCGCTCTGGGGGACTATTACACAAGAGGACGAGACATCAGCAATTACTCACTGGGTAATTCTCTGTAATTAACAATGCAAGAAAGTACGCGGTGTAAGGGGAATGTACTTTGTACCATTGCAACCATCGGGCTCCTTTTCAACGTTGGCTGGAGTTACAAGAACAGACTATTCTAAATAGTAATACATCTTGAGTATCAGAGTCCCACAAACAGAGTGCAGGGAAACCGGTTAAATGAGCTTTCTTTCATGTGAATGTCAATCACTCTAACTTAAGAAAACTAATTCCAGCCTCAAAGAGTAATTTCCTCTGAGGGAATATTGCTGGCAAAAGTATCTAAAGAAAGATTTGTCAGCCTTGTAGACGGCCAAAGTCTTTGATAAACTATCAAGACACTCATAGCATCATACACATTGCTACCGTCTTGACAAATTATATTGACGCGTAAGACCCCACTAAAAGGTACGGGGAGATGTCAGATGCAATGAACTTCTTTTAATGAGAAGCAAAATGATTAAATGCGAGTTGAACTTACCATATAAATGGATGAAGTGCAGCAGGCTCATGAATTTTTTTTTTTGTTTCTCTCAGCATCGTAGAGAAATTCTCTTCCACAACACTGCCTCTGTTGGTCAATTCAATGTATCCTGCAGATGAAAGGCTGATGAACTTTTTTTTTTTTTAACGCAGACAAATTCTCCTCTGCAACACTTCCTCTGCTGGTCATTCAATATATTCTTCAGATGAAAGGCTGATTAAAGTGTTTTGTTTGTCTCAGCAAAGGAGAGAATTTCTCTTCTGCAACACTGCCTCTGTTGGTCATTCAATATATTCTGCAGATGAAAGGCTGATTAACTTTTTTTTTTTTTTTTTTTTAACGCAGACAAATTCTCCTCCGTAACACTTCCTCTGCTGGTCATTCAATATATTCTCCAGATGAAAGGCTGATGAACGTTTTTTTGTGTCTTAGCAACACAGAAAAATTCTCTTCCGCAACACTGCCTCTGCTGGTCATTCAGTATATTCTGCAGATGGAAAAGTCCACTGTTAGTACATTATAAGAACTTGAATATTTCCAAAATAATGCAACAAAACAAAAAACTTATTTTTACCAAGCATTATTAATTAGGACTATGGAGTCTATAATATTGTGAAAATTCACAGCTGAATAAAAATTCAAATCTCAATTTTTTTTCAACCTAGCATACTTCTCTCAATCCGGTCTTATTTGCTACCAATCTCGACACAACTCAAGCACCTATATTAGGACTTAGATAAAAAGATCTCATGGCCAGCCAACTGACATCATACCCATCTCTCTGCAATTCTTTTAGGTTATGGTACACCACTAGCAATTAAGTGAGCTGATAAGTTGAGGGAGGAAGGTTCATGCTACAGTTATTGGGAATATTGAAAACTATGAATAACAGATTCTAACATCTTCATTTTAGCACATCCCTATCAGCTAACCCTATAGAGAAGGCAAGAATATTATGATCAACCACACCTTCAAAAAATGTATAAGCCTCAAATAATGCCAGAGTTTCTTTCATCTCAACATCTCAGTCTTCATCTGGGAGTCCTGTCTACCCTGCAACCCATTTCAATACCATGAGAAATGTATCCCATTGCTTGCTAGGCAATTGATTGGCCCTCATGTCAGATGACATCCTCCTGTAGCTTTATCATGTTAGGGCACCACCTGACCAATCGCTCTGGGGGACTATTACACAAGAGGACGAGACATCAGCAATTACTCACTGGGTAATTCTCTGTAATTAACAATGCAAGAAAGTACGCGGTGTAAGGGGAATGTACTTTGTACCATTGCAACCATCGGGCTCCTTTTCAACGTTGGCTGGAGTTACAAGAACAGACTATTCTAAATAGTAATACTTCATGAGTATCAGAGTCCCACAAAAAGAGTGCAGGGAAACCGGTTAAATGAGCTTTCTTTCATGTGAAAGTCAATCACTCTAACTTAAGAAAACTCATTCCAGAATCAAAGAGTAATTTCCTCTGAGGGAATATTGCTAGCAAAAGTATCTAAAGAAAGATTTGTCAGCCTTGTAGACGGCCAAAGTCTTTGATAAACTATCAAGACACTCATAGCATCATACACATTGCTACCGTCTTGACAAATTATATTGACGCGTAAGACCCCACTAAAAGCTATGGGGAGATGTCAGATGCTATGAACTTCTTTTAATGAGAAGCAAAATGATTAAATGCGAGTTGGACTTACCATATAAATGGATGAAGTGCAGCAGGCTCATGAATTTTTTTTTTGTTTCTCTCAGCATCGTGGAGAAATTCTCTTCCGCAACACTGCCTCTGTTGGTCAATTCAATGTATCCTGCAGATGAAAGGCTGATGAACTTTTTTTTTTTTTAACGCAGACAAATTCTCCTCTGCAACACTTCCTCTGCTGGTCATTCAATATATTCTTCAGATGAAAGGCTGATTAAAGTGTTTTGTTTGTCTCAGCAAAGGAGAGAAATTCTCTTCTGCAACACTGCCTCTGTTGGTCATTCAATATATTCTGCAGATGAAAGGCTGATTAACGTTTTTTTTTTGTCTCAGCAGCGCAGAGAAATTCTCTCCTGCAACACTGCCTCTGTTGGTCAATTCAATGTATCCTGCAGATGAAAGGCTGATGAACGTTTTTTTTTTGTTTTTTTTGGAACACAGACAAATTCTCCTCTGCAACACTTTCTCTGCTGGTCATTCTATATATTCTGCGGATGAACGGCTGATGAATGTTTTTTTTTTGTCTCAGCAACGCAGAGAAATTCTCCTCCGCAACACTTCCTCTGCTGGTCATTCAATATATTCTTCAGATGAAAGGCTGATTAAACTGTTTTTTTGTCTCAGCAAAGGAGAGAAAATCTCTTCTGCAACACTGCCTCTGTTGGTCATTCAATATATTCTGCAGATGAAAGGCTGATGAGCGTTTTTTTTTTGTCTCAGCAGCGCAGAGAAATTCTCTTCTACAACACTGCCTCTGTTGGTCAATTCAATGTATCCTGCAGATGAAAGGCTGATGAAAGTTTTTTTTTTTTTTTTTGGAACGCAGACAAATTCTCCTCCGCAACACTTCCTCTGCTGGTCATTCAATATGTTCTGCAGATGAAAGGCTGATGAACGTTTTTTTGTGTCTCAGCAACGCAGAAAAATTCTCTTCCGCAATACTGCCTCTGCTGGACATTCAGTATATTCTGCAGATGGAAAAGTCTACTGTTAGTACATTATAAGAACTTGAATATTTCCAAAATAATGCAACAAAACAAAAAACTTATTTTTACCAAGCATTATTAACTAGGACTATGGAGTCTATAATATTGTGAAAATTCACAGCTGAATAAAAATTCAAATCTCAATTTTTTTTCAACCTAGCATACTTCTCTCAATCCGGTCTTATTTGCTACCAATCTCGACACAACTCAAGCACCTATATTAGGACTTAGATAAAAAGATCTCATGGCCAGCCAACTGACATCATACCCATCTCTCTGCAATTCTTTTAGGTTATGGTACACCACTAGCAATTAAGTGAGCTGATAAGTTGAGGGAGGAAGGTTCATGCTACAGTTATTGGGAATATTGAAAACTATGAATAACAGATTCTAACATCTTCATTTTAGCACATCCCTATCAGCTAACCCTATAGAGAAGGCAAGAATATTATGAACAACCACACCTTCAAAAAATGTATAAGCCTCAAATAATGCCAGAGTTTCTTTCATCTCAACATCTCAGTCTTCATCTGGGTGTCCTGTCTACCCTGCTACCCATTTCAATACCATGAGAAATGTATCCCATTGCTTGCTAGGCAATTGATTGGCCCTCATGTCAGATGACATCCTCCTGTAGCTTTATCATGTTAGGGCACCACCTGACCAATCGCTCTGGGGGACTATTACACAAGAGGACGAGACATCAGCAATTACTCACTGGGTAATTCTCTGTAATTAACAATGCAAGAAAGTACGCGGTGTAAGGGGAATGTACTTTGTACCATTGCAACCATCGGGCTCCTTTTCAACGTTGGCTGGAGTTACAAGAACAGACTATTCTAAATAGTAATACATCTTGAGTATCAGAGTCCCACAAACAGAGTGCAGGGAAACCGGTTAAATGAGCTTTCTTTCATGTGAATGTCAATCACTCTAACTTAAGAAAACTAATTCCAGCCTCAAAGAGTAATTTCCTCTGAGGGAATATTGCTGGCAAAAGTATCTAAAGAAAGATTTGTCAGCCTTGTAGACGGCCAAAGTCTTTGATAAACTATCAAGACACTCATAGCATCATACACATTGCTACCGTCTTGACAAATTATATTGACGCGTAAGACCCCACTAAAAGGTACGGGGAGATGTCAGATGCAATGAACTTCTTTTAATGAGAAGCAAAATGATTAAATGCGAGTTGAACTTACCATATAAATGGATGAAGTGCAGCAGGCTCATGAATTTTTTTTTTTGTTTCTCTCAGCATCGTAGAGAAATTCTCTTCCACAACACTGCCTCTGTTGGTCAATTCAATGTATCCTGCAGATGAAAGGCTGATGAACTTTTTTTTTTTTTAACGCAGACAAATTCTCCTCTGCAACACTTCCTCTGCTGGTCATTCAATATATTCTTCAGATGAAAGGCTGATTAAAGTGTTTTGTTTGTCTCAGCAAAGGAGAGAATTTCTCTTCTGCAACACTGCCTCTGTTGGTCATTCAATATATTCTGCAGATGAAAGGCTGATTAACTTTTTTTTTTTTTTTTTTTTAACGCAGACAAATTCTCCTCCGTAACACTTCCTCTGCTGGTCATTCAATATATTCTCCAGATGAAAGGCTGATGAACGTTTTTTTGTGTCTTAGCAACACAGAAAAATTCTCTTCCGCAACACTGCCTCTGCTGGTCATTCAGTATATTCTGCAGATGGAAAAGTCCACTGTTAGTACATTATAAGAACTTGAATATTTCCAAAATAATGCAACAAAACAAAAAACTTATTTTTACCAAGCATTATTAATTAGGACTATGGAGTCTATAATATTGTGAAAATTCACAGCTGAATAAAAATTCAAATCTCAATTTTTTTTCAACCTAGCATACTTCTCTCAATCCGGTCTTATTTGCTACCAATCTCGACACAACTCAAGCACCTATATTAGGACTTAGATAAAAAGATCTCATGGCCAGCCAACTGACATCATACCCATCTCTCTGCAATTCTTTTAGGTTATGGTACACCACTAGCAATTAAGTGAGCTGATAAGTTGAGGGAGGAAGGTTCATGCTACAGTTATTGGGAATATTGAAAACTATGAATAACAGATTCTAACATCTTCATTTTAGCACATCCCTATCAGCTAACCCTATAGAGAAGGCAAGAATATTATGATCAACCACACCTTCAAAAAATGTATAAGCCTCAAATAATGCCAGAGTTTCTTTCATCTCAACATCTCAGTCTTCATCTGGGAGTCCTGTCTACCCTGCAACCCATTTCAATACCATGAGAAATGTATCCCATTGCTTGCTAGGCAATTGATTGGCCCTCATGTCAGATGACATCCTCCTGTAGCTTTATCATGTTAGGGCACCACCTGACCAATCGCTCTGGGGGACTATTACACAAGAGGACGAGACATCAGCAATTACTCACTGGGTAATTCTCTGTAATTAACAATGCAAGAAAGTACGCGGTGTAAGGGGAATGTACTTTGTACCATTGCAACCATCGGGCTCCTTTTCAACGTTGGCTGGAGTTACAAGAACAGACTATTCTAAATAGTAATACTTCATGAGTATCAGAGTCCCACAAAAAGAGTGCAGGGAAACCGGTTAAATGAGCTTTCTTTCATGTGAAAGTCAATCACTCTAACTTAAGAAAACTCATTCCAGAATCAAAGAGTAATTTCCTCTGAGGGAATATTGCTAGCAAAAGTATCTAAAGAAAGATTTGTCAGCCTTGTAGACGGCCAAAGTCTTTGATAAACTATCAAGACACTCATAGCATCATACACATTGCTACCGTCTTGACAAATTATATTGACGCGTAAGACCCCACTAAAAGCTATGGGGAGATGTCAGATGCTATGAACTTCTTTTAATGAGAAGCAAAATGATTAAATGCGAGTTGGACTTACCATATAAATGGATGAAGTGCAGCAGGCTCATGAATTTTTTTTTTGTTTCTCTCAGCATCGTGGAGAAATTCTCTTCCGCAACACTGCCTCTGTTGGTCAATTCAATGTATCCTGCAGATGAAAGGCTGATGAACTTTTTTTTTTTTTAACGCAGACAAATTCTCCTCTGCAACACTTCCTCTGCTGGTCATTCAATATATTCTTCAGATGAAAGGCTGATTAAAGTGTTTTGTTTGTCTCAGCAAAGGAGAGAAATTCTCTTCTGCAACACTGCCTCTGTTGGTCATTCAATATATTCTGCAGATGAAAGGCTGATTAACGTTTTTTTTTTGTCTCAGCAGCGCAGAGAAATTCTCTCCTGCAACACTGCCTCTGTTGGTCAATTCAATGTATCCTGCAGATGAAAGGCTGATGAACGTTTTTTTTTTGTTTTTTTTGGAACACAGACAAATTCTCCTCTGCAACACTTTCTCTGCTGGTCATTCTATATATTCTGCGGATGAACGGCTGATGAATGTTTTTTTTTTGTCTCAGCAACGCAGAGAAATTCTCCTCCGCAACACTTCCTCTGCTGGTCATTCAATATATTCTTCAGATGAAAGGCTGATTAAACTGTTTTTTTGTCTCAGCAAAGGAGAGAAAATCTCTTCTGCAACACTGCCTCTGTTGGTCATTCAATATATTCTGCAGATGAAAGGCTGATGAGCGTTTTTTTTTTGTCTCAGCAGCGCAGAGAAATTCTCTTCTACAACACTGCCTCTGTTGGTCAATTCAATGTATCCTGCAGATGAAAGGCTGATGAAAGTTTTTTTTTTTTTTTTCGGAACGCAGACAAATTCTCCTCCGCAACACTTCCTCTGCTGGTCATTCAATATGTTCTGCAGATGAAAGGCTGATGAACGTTTTTTTGTGTCTCAGCAACGCAGAAAAATTCTCTTCCGCAATACTGCCTCTGCTGGACATTCAGTATATTCTGCAGATGGAAAAGTCTACTGTTAGTACATTATAAGAACTTGAATATTTCCAAAATAATGCAACAAAACAAAAAACTTATTTTTACCAAGCATTATTAACTAGGACTATGGAGTCTATAATATTGTGAAAATTCACAGCTGAATAAAAATTCAAATCTCAATTTTTTTTCAACCTAGCATACTTCTCTCAATCCGGTCTTATTTGCTACCAATCTCGACACAACTCAAGCACCTATATTAGGACTTAGATAAAAAGATCTCATGGCCAGCCAACTGACATCATACCCATCTCTCTGCAATTCTTTTAGGTTATGGTACACCACTAGCAATTAAGTGAGCTGATAAGTTGAGGGAGGAAGGTTCATGCTACAGTTATTGGGAATATTGAAAACTATGAATAACAGATTCTAACATCTTCATTTTAGCACATCCCTATCAGCTAACCCTATAGAGAAGGCAAGAATATTATGATCAACCACACCTTCAAAAAATGTATAAGCCTCAAATAATGCCAGAGTTTCTTTCATCTCAACATCTCAGTCTTCATCTGGGTGTCCTGTCTACCCTGCTACCCATTTCAATACCATGAGAAATGTATCCCATTGCTTGCTAGGCAATTGATTGGCCCTCATGTCAGATGACATCCTCCTGTAGCTTTATCATGTTAGGGCACCACCTGACCAATCGCTCTGGGGGACTATTACACAAGAGGACGAGACATCAGCAATTACTCACTGGGTAATTCTCTGTAATTAACAATGCAAGAAAGTAGGCGGTGTAAGGGGAATGTACTTTGTACCATTGCAACCATCGGGCTCCTTTTCAACGTTGGCTGGAGTTACAAGAACAGACTATTCTAAATAGTAATACATCTTGAGTATCAGAGTTCCACAAACAGAGTGCAGGGAAACCGGTTAAATGAGCTTTCTTTCATGTGAAAGTCAATCACTCTAACTTAAGAAAACGAATTCCAGCCTCAAAGAGTAATTTCCTCTGAGGGAATATTGCTGGCAAAAGTATCTAAAGAAAGATTTGTCAGCCTTGTAGACGGCCAAAGTCTTTGATAAACTATCAAGACACTCATAGCATCATACACATTACTACCGTCTTGACAAATTATATTGACGCGTAAGACTCCACTAAGAGGTACGGGGAGATGTCAGATGCTATGAACTTCTTTTATTGAGAAGCAAAATGATTAAATGCGAGTTGGACTTACCATATAAATGGATGAAGTGCAGCAGGCTCATGAATTTTTTTTTTTTGTTTCTCTCAGCATCGTAGAGAAATTCTCTTCCGCAACACTGCCTCTGTTGGTCAATTCAATGTATCCTGCAGATAAAAGGCTGATGAACTTTCTTTTTTTTTTAACGCAGACAAATTCTCCTCCGCAACACTTCCTCTGCTGGTCATTCAATATATTCTTCAGATGAAAGGCTGATTAAAGTGTTTTTTTTGTCTCAGCAAAGGAGAGAAATTCTCTTCTGCAACACTGCCTCTGTTGGTCATTCAATATATTCTGCAGATGAGAGGCTGATGAACTTTTTGTTTTGTCTCAGCAACGAAGAGAAATTCTCTTCTGCAACACTGCCTCTGTTGGTCAATTCAATGTATCCTGCAGATTAAAGGCTGATGAACGTTTTTTGTTTTTTTTTGGAACGCAGACAAATTCTCCTCTGCAACACTTTCTCTGCTGGTCATTCAATATATTCTTCAGATGAAAGGCTGATTAAAATGTTTTTTTTGTCTCAGCAAAGGAGAGAAAATCTCTTCTGCAACACTGCCTCTGTTGGTCATTCAATATATTCTGCAGATGAAAGGCTGATGAACGTTTTTTTTTTTGTCTCAGCAACGCAGAGAAATTCTCTTCTGCAACACTGCCTCTGTTGGTCAATTCAATGTATCCTGCAGATGTAAGGCTGACGAACGTTTTTTGTTTTTTTTTTGGAACGCAGACAAATTCTCCTCTGCAACACTTTCTCTGCTGGTCATTCAATATATTCTTCAGATGAAAGGCTGATTAAAATGTTTTTTTTGTCTCAGCAAAGGAGAGAAAATCTCTTCTGCAACACTGCCTCTGTTGGTCATTCAATATATTCTGCATATGAAAGACTGATGAACGTTTTTTTTTTTAACGCAGACAAATTCTCCTCCGTAACACTTCCTCTGCTGGTCATTCAATATATTCTCCAGATGAAAGGCTGATGAACGTTTTTTTGTGTCTTAGCAACACAGAAAAATTCTCTTCCGCAACACTGCCTCTGCTGGTCATTCAGTATATTCTGCAGATGGAAAAGTCCACTGTTAGTACATTATAAGAACTTGAATATTTCCAAAATAATGCAACAAAACAAAAAACTTATTTTTACCAAGCATTATTAATTAGGACTATGGAGTCTATAATATTGTGAAAATTCACAGCTGAATAAAAATTCAAATCTCAATTTTTTTTCAACCTAGCATACTTCTCTCAATCCGGTCTTATTTGCTACCAATCTCGACACAACTCAAGCACCTATATTAGGACTTAGATAAAAAGATCTCATGGCCAGCCAACTGACATCATACCCATCTCTCTGCAATTCTTTTAGGTTATGGTACACCACTAGCAATTAAGTGAGCTGATAAGTTGAGGGAGGAAGGTTCATGCTACAGTTATTGGGAATATTGAAAACTATGAATAACAGATTCTAACATCTTCATTTTAGCACATCCCTATCAGCTAACCCTATAGAGAAGGCAAGAATATTATGAACAACCACACCTTCAAAAAATGTATAAGCCTCAAATAATGCCAAAATTTCTTTCATCTCAACATCTCAGTCTTCATCTGGGTGTCCTGTCTACCCTGCTACCCATTTCAATACCATGAGAAATGTATCCCATTGATTGCTAGGCAATTGATTGGCCCTCATGTCAGATGACATCCTCCTGTAGCTTTATCATGTTAGGGCACCACCTGACCAATCGCTCTGGGGGACTATTACACAAGAGGACGAGACATCAGCAATTACTCACTGGGTAATTCTCTGTAATTAACAATGCAAGAAAGTAGGCGGTGTAAGGGGAATGTACTTTGTACCATTGCAACCATCGGGCTCCTTTTCAACGTTGGCTGGAGTTACAAGAACAGACTATTCTAAATAGTAATACATCTTGAGTATCAGAGTCCCACAAACAGAGTGCAGGGAAACCGGTTAAATGAGCTTTCTTTCATGTGAAAGTCAATCACTCTAACTTAAGAAAACTAATTCCAGCCTCAAAGAGTAATTTCCTCTGAGGGAATATTGCTGGCAAAAGTATCTAAAGAAAGATTTGTCAGCCTTGTAGACGGCCAAAGTCTTTGATAAACTATCAAGACACTCATAGCATCATACACATTGCTACCGTCTTGACAAATTATATTGACGCGTAAGACCCCACTAAAAGGTACGGGGAGATGTCAGATGCTATGAACTTCTTTTAATGAGAAGCAAAATTATTAAATGCGAGTTGGACTTACCATATAAATGGATGAAGTGCAGCAGGCTCATGAATTTTTTTTTTTGTTTCTCTCAGCATCGTAGAGAAATTCTCTTCCGCAACACTGCCTCTGTTGGTCAATTCAATGTATCCTGCAGATGAAAGGCTGATGAACTTTTTTTTTTTTTTTTAACGCAGACAAATTCTCCTCTGCAACACTTCCTCTGCTGGTCATTCAATATATTCTTCAGATGAAAGGCTGATTAAAGTGTTTTGTTTGTCTCAGCAAAGGAGAGAAATTCTCTTCTGCAACACTGCCTCTGTTGGTCAATTCAATGTATCCTGCAGATGAAAGGCTGATGAACGTTTGTTTTTTTTTTTGGAACGCAGACAAATTCTCCTCTGCAACACTTTCTCTGCTGGTCATTCAATATATTCTGCAGATGAACGGCTGATGAACGTTTTTTTTTTGTCTCAGCAACGCAAAGAAATTCTCTTCTGCAACACTGCTTCTGTTGGTCAATTCAATGTATCCTGCAGATGAAAGGCTGATGAACGTTTTTTTTTTTTTTTGGAACGCAGACAAATTCTCCTCCGCAACACTTCCTCTGCTGGTCATTCAATATATTGTGCAGATGAAAGGCTGATGAACGTTTTTTTGTGTCTCAGCAACGCAGAAAAATTCTCTTCCGCAACACTGCCTCTGCTGGTCATTCAGTATATTCTGCAGATGAAAGGCTGATGAACGTTTTTTTTTGTCTCAGCAACGCAGAGAAATTCTCTTCTGCAACACTGCCTCTGTTGGTCAATTCAATGTATCCTGCAGATGTAAGGCTGACGAACGTTTTTCTTTTTTTTTTTGGAACGCAGACAAATTCTCCTCTGCAACACTTTCTCTGCTGGTCATTCAATATATTCTTCAGATGAAAGGCTGATTAAAATTTTTTTTTTGTCTCAGCAAAGGAGAGAAAATCTCTTCTGCAACACAGCCTCTGTTGGTCATTCAATATATTCTGCAGATGAAAGACTGATGAACGTTTTTTTTTTGTTTTTTTTAACGCAGACAAATTCTCCTCTGCAACACTTCCTCTGCTGGTCATTCAATATATTCTTCAGATGAAAGGCTGATTAAAGTGTTTTGTTTGTCTCAGCAAAGGAGAGAAATTCTCTTCTGCAACACTGCCTCTGTTGGTCAATTCAATGTATCCTGCAGATGAAAGGCTGAGGAACGTGTTTTTTTTTTTTGGAACGCAGACAAATTCTCCTCTGCAACACTTTCTCTGCTGGTCATTCAATATATTCTGCAGATGAACGGCTGATGGACGTTTTTTTTTTGTCTCAGCAACGCAGACAAATTCTCTTCTGCAACACTGCTTCTGTTGGTCAATTCAATGTATCCTGCAGATGAAAGGCTGATAAACGTTTTTTTTTTGTTTTTTTTAACGCAGACAAATTCTCCTCTGCAACACTTCCTCTGCTGGTCATTCAATATATTCTTCAGATGAAAGGCTGATTAAAGTGTTTTGTTTGTCTCAGCAAAGGAGAGAAATTCTCTTCTGCAACACTGCCTCTGTTGGTCAATTCAATGTATCCTGCAGATGAAAGGCTGAGGAACGTGTTTTTTTTTTTTTGGAACGCAGACAAATTCTCCTCTGCAACACTTTCTCTGCTGGTCATTCAATATATTCTGCAGATGAACGGCTGATGGACGTTTTTTTTTGTCTCAGCAACGCAGACAAATTCTCTTCTGCAACACTGCTTCTGTTGGTCAATTCAATGTATCCTGCAGATGAAAGGCTGATGAACGTTTTATTTTTTTTTTGGAACGCAGACAAATTCTCCTCTGCAACACTGCCTCTGTTGGTCATTCAATATATTCTGCAGATGAAAGGCTGATGAACGTTTTTTTTTTGTCTCAGCAACGCAGAGAAATTCTCTTCTGCAACACTGCCTCTGTTGGACAATTCAATGTATCCTGCAGATGAAAGGCTGATGAACGTTTTTTTTTTTTTTTTGGAACGCAGACAAATTCTCCTCTGCAACACTTTCTCTGCTGGTCATTCAATATATTCTTCAGATGAAAGGCTGATTAAAATGTTTTTTTTGTCTCAGCAAAGGAGAGAAAATCTCTTCTGCAACACTGCCTCTGTTGGTCATTCAATATATTCTGCAGACGAAAGACTGATGAACGTTTTTTTTTTTAACGCAGACAAATTCTCCTCCGCAACACTTCCTCTGCTGGTCATTCAATATATTCTGCAGATGAAAGGCTGATGAACGTTTTTTTGTGTCTCAGCAACGCAGAAAAATTCTCTTCCGCAACACTGCCTCTGCTGGTCATTCAGTATATTCTGCAGATGGAAAAGTCCACTGTTAGTACATTATAAGAACTTGAATATTTCCAAAATAATGCAACAAAACAAAAAACTTATTTTTACCAAGCAATATTAATTAGGACTATGGAGTCTATAATATTGTGAAAATTCACAGCTGAATAAAAATTCAAATCTCAATTTTTTTTCAACCTAGCATACTTCTCTCAATCCGGTCTTATTTGCTACCAATCTCGACACAACTCAAGCACCTATATTAGGACTTAGATAAAAAGATCTCATGGCCAGCCAACTGACATCATACCCATCTCTCTGCAATTCTTTTAGGTTATGGTACACCACTAGCAATTAAGTGAGCTGATAAGTTGAGGGAGGAAGGTTCATGCTACAGTTATTGGGAATATTGAAAACTATGAATAACAGATTCTAACATCTTCATTTTAGCACATCCCTATCAGCTAACCCTATAGAGAAGGCAAGAATATTATGATCAACCACACCTTCAAAAAATGTATAAGCCTCAAATAATGCCAGAGTTTCTTTCATCTCAACATCTCAGTCTTCATCTGGGTGTCCTGTCTACCCTGCTACCCATTTCAATACCATGAGAAATGTATCCCATTGCTTGCTAGGCAATTGATTGGCCCTCATGTCAGATGACATCCTCCTGTAGCTTTATCATGTTAGGGCACCACCTGACCAATCGCTCTGGGGGACTATTACACAAGAGGACGAGACATCAGCAATTACTCACTGGGTAATTCTCTGTAATTAACAATGCAAGAAAGTAGGCGGTGTAAGGGGAATGTACTTTGTACCATTGCAACCATCGGGCTCCTTTTCAACGTTGGCTGGAGTTACAAGAACAGACTATTCTAAATAGTAATACATCTTGAGTATCAGAGTTCCACAAACAGAGTGCAGGGAAACCGGTTAAATGAGCTTTCTTTCATGTGAAAGTCAATCACTCTAACTTAAGAAAACGAATTCCAGCCTCAAAGAGTAATTTCCTCTGAGGGAATATTGCTGGCAAAAGTATCTAAAGAAAGATTTGTCAGCCTTATAGACGGCCAAAGTCTTTGATAAACTATCAAGACACTCATAGCATCATACACATTACTACCGTCTTGACAAATTATATTGACGCGTAAGACTCCACTAAAAGGTACGGGGAGATGTCAGATGCTATGAACTTCTTTTATTGAGAAGCAAAATGATTAAATGCGAGTTGGACTTACCATATAAATGGATGAAGTGCAGCAGGCTCATGATTTTTTTTTTTTCTCAGCATCGTAGAGAAATTCTCTTCCGCAACACTGCCTCTGTTGGTCAATTCAATGTATCCTGCAGATGAAAGGCTGATGAACTTTCTTTTTTTTTTAACGCAGACAAATTCTCCTCCGCAACACTTCCTCTGCTGGTCATTCAATATATTCTTCAGATGAAAGGCTGATTAAAGTGTTTTTTTTGTCTCAGCAAAGGAGAGAAATTCTCTTCTGCAACACTGCCTCTGTTGGTCATTCAATATATTCTGCAGATGAGAGGCTGATGAACGTTTTGTTTTGTCTCAGCAACGAAGAGAAATTCTCTTCTGCAACACTGCCTCTGTTGGTCAATTCAATGTATCCTGCAGATTAAAGGCTGATGAACGTTTTTTGTTTTTTTTTGGAACGCAGACAAATTCTCCTCTGCAACACTTTCTCTGCTGGTCATTCAATATATTCTTCAGATGAAAGGCTGATTAAAATGTTTTTTTTGTCTCAGCAAAGGAGAGAAAATCTCTTCTGCAACACTGCCTCTGTTGGTCATTCAATATATTCTGCAGATGAAAGGCTGATGAACGTTTTTTTTTTGTCTCAGCAACGCAGAGAAATTCTCTTCTGCAACACTGCCTCTGTTGGTCAATTCAATGTATCCTGCAGATGTAAGGCTGACGAACGTTTTTTGGTTTTTTTTGGAACGCAGACAAATTCTCCTCTGCAACACTTTCTCTGCTGGTCATTCAATATATTCTTCAGATGAAAGGCTGATTAAAATGTTTTTTTTGTCTCAGCAAAGGAGAGAAAATCTCTTCTGCAACACTGCCTCTGTTGGTCATTCAATATATTCTGCATATGAAAGACTGATGAACGTTTTTTTTTTTAACGCAGACAAATTCTCCTCCGTAACACTTCCTCTGCTGGTCATTCAATATATTCTCCAGATGAAAGGCTGATGAACGTTTTTTTGTGTCTTAGCAACACAGAAAAATTCTCTTCCGCAACACTGCCTCTGCTGGTCATTCAGTATATTCTGCAGATGGAAAAGTCCACTGTTAGTACATTATAAGAACTTGAATATTTCCAAAATAATGCAACAAAACAAAAAACTTATTTTTACCAAGCAATATTAATTAGGACTATGGAGTCTATAATATTGTGAAAATTCACAGCTGAATAAAAATTCAAATCTCAATTTTTTTTCAACCTAGCATACTTCTCTCAATCCGGTCTTATTTGCTACCAATCTCGACACAACTCAAGCACCTATATTAGGACTTAGATAAAAAGATCTCATGGCCAGCCAACTGACATCATACCCATCTCTCTGCAATTCTTTTAGGTTATGGTACACCACTAGCAATTAAGTGAGCTGATAAGTTGAGGGAGGAAGGTTCATGCTACAGTTATTGGGAATATTGAAAACTATGAATAACAGATTCTAACATCTTCATTTTAGCACATCCCTATCAGCTAACCCTATAGAGAAGGCAAGAATATTATGATCAACCACACCTTCAAAAAATGTATAAGCCTCAAATAATGCCAGAGTTTCTTTCATCTCAACATCTCAGTCTTCATCTGGGTGTCCTGTCTACCCTGCTACCCATTTCAATACCATGAGAAATGTATCCCATTGCTTGCTAGGCAATTGATTGGCCCTCATGTCAGATGACATCCTCCTGTAGCTTTATCATGTTAGGGCACCACCTGACCAATCGCTCTGGGGGACTATTACACAAGAGGACGAGACATCAGCAATTACTCACTGGGTAATTCTCTGTAATTAACAATGCAAGAAAGTAGGCGGTGTAAGGGGAATGTACTTTGTACCATTGCAACCATCGGGCTCCTTTTCAACGTTGGCTGGAGTTACAAGAACAGACTATTCTAAATAGTAATACATCTTGAGTATCAGAGTTCCACAAACAGAGTGCAGGGAAACCGGTTAAATGAGCTTTCTTTCATGTGAAAGTCAATCACTCTAACTTAAGAAAACGAATTCCAGCCTCAAAGAGTAATTTCCTCTGAGGGAATATTGCTGGCAAAAGTATCTAAAGAAAGATTTGTCAGCCTTATAGACGGCCAAAGTCTTTGATAAACTATCAAGACACTCATAGCATCATACACATTACTACCGTCTTGACAAATTATATTGACGCGTAAGACTCCACTAAAAGGTACGGGGAGATGTCAGATGCTATGAACTTCTTTTATTGAGAAGCAAAATGATTAAATGCGAGTTGGACTTACCATATAAATGGATGAAGTGCAGCAGGCTCATGAATTTTTTTTTTTGTTTCTCTCAGCATCGTAGAGAAATTCTCTTCCGCAACACTGCCTCTGTTGGTCAATTCAATGTATCCTGCAGATGAAAGGCTGATGAACTTTCTTTTTTTTTTAACGCAGACAAATTCTCCTCCGCAACACTTCCTCTGCTGGTCATTCAATATATTCTTCAGATGAAAGGCTGATTAAAGTGTTTTTTTTGTCTCAGCAAAGGAGAGAAATTCTCTTCTGCAACACTGCCTCTGTTGGTCATTCAATATATTCTGCAGATGAGAGGCTGATGAACTTTTTGTTTTGTCTCAGCAACGAAGAGAAATTCTCTTCTGCAACACTGCCTCTGTTGGTCAATTCAATGTATCCTGCAGATTAAAGGCTGATGAACGTTTTTTGTTTTTTTTTGGAACGCAGACAAATTCTCCTCTGCAACACTTTCTCTGCTGGTCATTCAATATATTCTTCAGATGAAAGGCTGATTAAAATGTTTTTTTTGTCTCAGCAAAGGAGAGAAAATCTCTTCTGCAACACTGCCTCTGTTGGTCATTCAATATATTCTGCAGATGAAAGGCTGATGAACGTTTTTTTTTTTGTCTCAGCAACGCAGAGAAATTCTCTTCTGCAACACTGCCTCTGTTGGTCAATTCAATGTATCCTGCAGATGTAAGGCTGACGAACGTTTTTTGGTTTTTTTTGGAACGCAGACAAATTCTCCTCTGCAACACTTTCTCTGCTGGTCATTCAATATATTCTTCAGATGAAAGGCTGATTAAAATGTTTTTTTTGTCTCAGCAAAGGAGAGAAAATCTCTTCTGCAACACTGCCTCTGTTGGTCATTCAATATATTCTGCATATGAAAGACTGATGAACGTTTTTTTTTTTAACGCAGACAAATTCTCCTCCGTAACACTTCCTCTGCTGGTCATTCAATATATTCTCCAGATGAAAGGCTGATGAACGTTTTTTTGTGTCTTAGTAACACAGAAAAATTCTCTTCCGCAACACTGCCTCTGCTGGTCATTCAGTATATTCTGCAGATGGAAAAGTCCACTGTTAGTACATTATAAGAACTTGAATATTTCCAAAATAATGCAACAAAACAAAAAACTTATTTTTACCAAGCATTATTAACTAGGACTATGGAGTCTATAATATTGTGAAAATTCACAGCTGAATAAAAATTCAAATCTCAATTTTTTTTCAACCTAGCATACTTCTCTCAATCCGGTCTTATTTGCTACCAATCTCGACACAACTCAAGCACCTATATTAGGACTTAGATAAAAAGATCTCATGGCCAGCCAACTGACATCATACCCATCTCTCTGCAATTCTTTTAGGTTATGGTACACCACTAGCAATTAAGTGAGCTGATAAGTTGAGGGAGGAAGGTTCATGCTACAGTTATTGGGAATATTGAAAACTATGAATAACAGATTCTAACATCTTCATTTTAGCACATCCCTATCAGCTAACCCTATAGAGAAGGCAAGAATATTATGAACAACCACACCTTCAAAAAATGTATAAGCCTCAAATAATGCCAGAGTTTCTTTCATCTCAACATCTCAGTCTTCATCTGGGTGTCCTGTCTACCCTGCTACCCATTTCAATACCATGAGAAATGTATCCCATTGCTTGCTAGGCAATTGATTGGCCCTCATGTCAGATGACATCCTCCTGTAGCTTTATCATGTTAGGGCACCACCTGACCAATCGCTCTGGGGGACTATTACACAAGAGGACGAGACATCAGCAATTACTCACTGGGTAATTCTCTGTAATTAACAATGCAAGAAAGTACGCGGTGTAAGGGGAATGTACTTTGTACCATTGCAACCATCGGGCTCCTTTTCAACGTTGGCTGGAGTTACAAGAACAGACTATTCTAAATAGTAATACATCTTGAGTATCAGAGTCCCACAAACAGAGTGCAGGGAAACCGGTTAAATGAGCTTTCTTTCATGTGAATGTCAATCACTCTAACTTAAGAAAACTAATTCCAGCCTCAAAGAGTAATTTCCTCTGAGGGAATATTGCTGGCAAAAGTATCTAAAGAAAGATTTGTCAGCCTTGTAGACGGCCAAAGTCTTTGATAAACTATCAAGACACTCATAGCATCATACACATTGCTACCGTCTTGACAAATTATATTGACGCGTAAGACCCCACTAAAAGGTACGGGGAGATGTCAGATGCAATGAACTTCTTTTAATGAGAAGCAAAATGATTAAATGCGAGTTGAACTTACCATATAAATGGATGAAGTGCAGCAGGCTCATGAATTTTTTTTTTTGTTTCTCTCAGCATCGTAGAGAAATTCTCTTCCACAACACTGCCTCTGTTGGTCAATTCAATGTATCCTGCAGATGAAAGGCTGATGAACTTTTTTTTTTTTTAACGCAGACAAATTCTCCTCTGCAACACTTCCTCTGCTGGTCATTCAATATATTCTTCAGATGAAAGGCTGATTAAAGTGTTTTGTTTGTCTCAGCAAAGGAGAGAATTTCTCTTCTGCAACACTGCCTCTGTTGGTCATTCAATATATTCTGCAGATGAAAGGCTGATTAACTTTTTTTTTTTTTTTTTTTTAACGCAGACAAATTCTCCTCCGTAACACTTCCTCTGCTGGTCATTCAATATATTCTCCAGATGAAAGGCTGATGAACGTTTTTTTGTGTCTTAGCAACACAGAAAAATTCTCTTCCGCAACACTGCCTCTGCTGGTCATTCAGTATATTCTGCAGATGGAAAAGTCCACTGTTAGTACATTATAAGAACTTGAATATTTCCAAAATAATGCAACAAAACAAAAAACTTATTTTTACCAAGCATTATTAATTAGGACTATGGAGTCTATAATATTGTGAAAATTCACAGCTGAATAAAAATTCAAATCTCAATTTTTTTTCAACCTAGCATACTTCTCTCAATCCGGTCTTATTTGCTACCAATCTCGACACAACTCAAGCACCTATATTAGGACTTAGATAAAAAGATCTCATGGCCAGCCAACTGACATCATACCCATCTCTCTGCAATTCTTTTAGGTTATGGTACACCACTAGCAATTAAGTGAGCTGATAAGTTGAGGGAGGAAGGTTCATGCTACAGTTATTGGGAATATTGAAAACTATGAATAACAGATTCTAACATCTTCATTTTAGCACATCCCTATCAGCTAACCCTATAGAGAAGGCAAGAATATTATGATCAACCACACCTTCAAAAAATGTATAAGCCTCAAATAATGCCAGAGTTTCTTTCATCTCAACATCTCAGTCTTCATCTGGGAGTCCTGTCTACCCTGCAACCCATTTCAATACCATGAGAAATGTATCCCATTGCTTGCTAGGCAATTGATTGGCCCTCATGTCAGATGACATCCTCCTGTAGCTTTATCATGTTAGGGCACCACCTGACCAATCGCTCTGGGGGACTATTACACAAGAGGACGAGACATCAGCAATTACTCACTGGGTAATTCTCTGTAATTAACAATGCAAGAAAGTACGCGGTGTAAGGGGAATGTACTTTGTACCATTGCAACCATCGGGCTCCTTTTCAACGTTGGCTGGAGTTACAAGAACAGACTATTCTAAATAGTAATACTTCATGAGTATCAGAGTCCCACAAAAAGAGTGCAGGGAAACCGGTTAAATGAGCTTTCTTTCATGTGAAAGTCAATCACTCTAACTTAAGAAAACTCATTCCAGAATCAAAGAGTAATTTCCTCTGAGGGAATATTGCTAGCAAAAGTATCTAAAGAAAGATTTGTCAGCCTTGTAGACGGCCAAAGTCTTTGATAAACTATCAAGACACTCATAGCATCATACACATTGCTACCGTCTTGACAAATTATATTGACGCGTAAGACCCCACTAAAAGCTATGGGGAGATGTCAGATGCTATGAACTTCTTTTAATGAGAAGCAAAATGATTAAATGCGAGTTGGACTTACCATATAAATGGATGAAGTGCAGCAGGCTCATGAATTTTTTTTTTGTTTCTCTCAGCATCGTGGAGAAATTCTCTTCCGCAACACTGCCTCTGTTGGTCAATTCAATGTATCCTGCAGATGAAAGGCTGATGAACTTTTTTTTTTTTTAACGCAGACAAATTCTCCTCTGCAACACTTCCTCTGCTGGTCATTCAATATATTCTTCAGATGAAAGGCTGATTAAAGTGTTTTGTTTGTCTCAGCAAAGGAGAGAAATTCTCTTCTGCAACACTGCCTCTGTTGGTCATTCAATATATTCTGCAGATGAAAGGCTGATTAACGTTTTTTTTTTGTCTCAGCAGCGCAGAGAAATTCTCTCCTGCAACACTGCCTCTGTTGGTCAATTCAATGTATCCTGCAGATGAAAGGCTGATGAACGTTTTTTTTTTGTTTTTTTTGGAACACAGACAAATTCTCCTCTGCAACACTTTCTCTGCTGGTCATTCTATATATTCTGCGGATGAACGGCTGATGAATGTTTTTTTTTTGTCTCAGCAACGCAGAGAAATTCTCCTCCGCAACACTTCCTCTGCTGGTCATTCAATATATTCTTCAGATGAAAGGCTGATTAAACTGTTTTTTTGTCTCAGCAAAGGAGAGAAAATCTCTTCTGCAACACTGCCTCTGTTGGTCATTCAATATATTCTGCAGATGAAAGGCTGATGAGCGTTTTTTTTTTGTCTCAGCAGCGCAGAGAAATTCTCTTCTACAACACTGCCTCTGTTGGTCAATTCAATGTATCCTGCAGATGAAAGGCTGATGAAAGTTTTTTTTTTTTTTTTTGGAACGCAGACAAATTCTCCTCCGCAACACTTCCTCTGCTGGTCATTCAATATGTTCTGCAGATGAAAGGCTGATGAACGTTTTTTTGTGTCTCAGCAACGCAGAAAAATTCTCTTCCGCAATACTGCCTCTGCTGGACATTCAGTATATTCTGCAGATGGAAAAGTCTACTGTTAGTACATTATAAGAACTTGAATATTTCCAAAATAATGCAACAAAACAAAAAACTTATTTTTACCAAGCATTATTAACTAGGACTATGGAGTCTATAATATTGTGAAAATTCACAGCTGAATAAAAATTCAAATCTCAATTTTTTTTCAACCTAGCATACTTCTCTCAATCCGGTCTTATTTGCTACCAATCTCGACACAACTCAAGCACCTATATTAGGACTTAGATAAAAAGATCTCATGGCCAGCCAACTGACATCATACCCATCTCTCTGCAATTCTTTTAGGTTATGGTACACCACTAGCAATTAAGTGAGCTGATAAGTTGAGGGAGGAAGGTTCATGCTACAGTTATTGGGAATATTGAAAACTATGAATAACAGATTCTAACATCTTCATTTTAGCACATCCCTATCAGCTAACCCTATAGAGAAGGCAAGAATATTATGAACAACCACACCTTCAAAAAATGTATAAGCCTCAAATAATGCCAGAGTTTCTTTCATCTCAACATCTCAGTCTTCATCTGGGTGTCCTGTCTACCCTGCTACCCATTTCAATACCATGAGAAATGTATCCCATTGCTTGCTAGGCAATTGATTGGCCCTCATGTCAGATGACATCCTCCTGTAGCTTTATCATGTTAGGGCACCACCTGACCAATCGCTCTGGGGGACTATTACACAAGAGGACGAGACATCAGCAATTACTCACTGGGTAATTCTCTGTAATTAACAATGCAAGAAAGTACGCGGTGTAAGGGGAATGTACTTTGTACCATTGCAACCATCGGGCTCCTTTTCAACGTTGGCTGGAGTTACAAGAACAGACTATTCTAAATAGTAATACATCTTGAGTATCAGAGTCCCACAAACAGAGTGCAGGGAAACCGGTTAAATGAGCTTTCTTTCATGTGAATGTCAATCACTCTAACTTAAGAAAACTAATTCCAGCCTCAAAGAGTAATTTCCTCTGAGGGAATATTGCTGGCAAAAGTATCTAAAGAAAGATTTGTCAGCCTTGTAGACGGCCAAAGTCTTTGATAAACTATCAAGACACTCATAGCATCATACACATTGCTACCGTCTTGACAAATTATATTGACGCGTAAGACCCCACTAAAAGGTACGGGGAGATGTCAGATGCAATGAACTTCTTTTAATGAGAAGCAAAATGATTAAATGCGAGTTGAACTTACCATATAAATGGATGAAGTGCAGCAGGCTCATGAATTTTTTTTTTTGTTTCTCTCAGCATCGTAGAGAAATTCTCTTCCACAACACTGCCTCTGTTGGTCAATTCAATGTATCCTGCAGATGAAAGGCTGATGAACTTTTTTTTTTTTTAACGCAGACAAATTCTCCTCTGCAACACTTCCTCTGCTGGTCATTCAATATATTCTTCAGATGAAAGGCTGATTAAAGTGTTTTGTTTGTCTCAGCAAAGGAGAGAATTTCTCTTCTGCAACACTGCCTCTGTTGGTCATTCAATATATTCTGCAGATGAAAGGCTGATTAACTTTTTTTTTTTTTTTTTTTTAACGCAGACAAATTCTCCTCCGTAACACTTCCTCTGCTGGTCATTCAATATATTCTCCAGATGAAAGGCTGATGAACGTTTTTTTGTGTCTTAGCAACACAGAAAAATTCTCTTCCGCAACACTGCCTCTGCTGGTCATTCAGTATATTCTGCAGATGGAAAAGTCCACTGTTAGTACATTATAAGAACTTGAATATTTCCAAAATAATGCAACAAAACAAAAAACTTATTTTTACCAAGCATTATTAATTAGGACTATGGAGTCTATAATATTGTGAAAATTCACAGCTGAATAAAAATTCAAATCTCAATTTTTTTTCAACCTAGCATACTTCTCTCAATCCGGTCTTATTTGCTACCAATCTCGACACAACTCAAGCACCTATATTAGGACTTAGATAAAAAGATCTCATGGCCAGCCAACTGACATCATACCCATCTCTCTGCAATTCTTTTAGGTTATGGTACACCACTAGCAATTAAGTGAGCTGATAAGTTGAGGGAGGAAGGTTCATGCTACAGTTATTGGGAATATTGAAAACTATGAATAACAGATTCTAACATCTTCATTTTAGCACATCCCTATCAGCTAACCCTATAGAGAAGGCAAGAATATTATGATCAACCACACCTTCAAAAAATGTATAAGCCTCAAATAATGCCAGAGTTTCTTTCATCTCAACATCTCAGTCTTCATCTGGGAGTCCTGTCTACCCTGCAACCCATTTCAATACCATGAGAAATGTATCCCATTGCTTGCTAGGCAATTGATTGGCCCTCATGTCAGATGACATCCTCCTGTAGCTTTATCATGTTAGGGCACCACCTGACCAATCGCTCTGGGGGACTATTACACAAGAGGACGAGACATCAGCAATTACTCACTGGGTAATTCTCTGTAATTAACAATGCAAGAAAGTACGCGGTGTAAGGGGAATGTACTTTGTACCATTGCAACCATCGGGCTCCTTTTCAACGTTGGCTGGAGTTACAAGAACAGACTATTCTAAATAGTAATACTTCATGAGTATCAGAGTCCCACAAAAAGAGTGCAGGGAAACCGGTTAAATGAGCTTTCTTTCATGTGAAAGTCAATCACTCTAACTTAAGAAAACTCATTCCAGAATCAAAGAGTAATTTCCTCTGAGGGAATATTGCTAGCAAAAGTATCTAAAGAAAGATTTGTCAGCCTTGTAGACGGCCAAAGTCTTTGATAAACTATCAAGACACTCATAGCATCATACACATTGCTACCGTCTTGACAAATTATATTGACGCGTAAGACCCCACTAAAAGCTATGGGGAGATGTCAGATGCTATGAACTTCTTTTAATGAGAAGCAAAATGATTAAATGCGAGTTGGACTTACCATATAAATGGATGAAGTGCAGCAGGCTCATGAATTTTTTTTTTGTTTCTCTCAGCATCGTGGAGAAATTCTCTTCCGCAACACTGCCTCTGTTGGTCAATTCAATGTATCCTGCAGATGAAAGGCTGATGAACTTTTTTTTTTTTTAACGCAGACAAATTCTCCTCTGCAACACTTCCTCTGCTGGTCATTCAATATATTCTTCAGATGAAAGGCTGATTAAAGTGTTTTGTTTGTCTCAGCAAAGGAGAGAAATTCTCTTCTGCAACACTGCCTCTGTTGGTCATTCAATATATTCTGCAGATGAAAGGCTGATTAACGTTTTTTTTTTGTCTCAGCAGCGCAGAGAAATTCTCTCCTGCAACACTGCCTCTGTTGGTCAATTCAATGTATCCTGCAGATGAAAGGCTGATGAACGTTTTTTTTTTGTTTTTTTTGGAACACAGACAAATTCTCCTCTGCAACACTTTCTCTGCTGGTCATTCTATATATTCTGCGGATGAACGGCTGATGAATGTTTTTTTTTTGTCTCAGCAACGCAGAGAAATTCTCCTCCGCAACACTTCCTCTGCTGGTCATTCAATATATTCTTCAGATGAAAGGCTGATTAAACTGTTTTTTTGTCTCAGCAAAGGAGAGAAAATCTCTTCTGCAACACTGCCTCTGTTGGTCATTCAATATATTCTGCAGATGAAAGGCTGATGAGCGTTTTTTTTTTGTCTCAGCAGCGCAGAGAAATTCTCTTCTACAACACTGCCTCTGTTGGTCAATTCAATGTATCCTGCAGATGAAAGGCTGATGAAAGTTTTTTTTTTTTTTTTCGGAACGCAGACAAATTCTCCTCCGCAACACTTCCTCTGCTGGTCATTCAATATGTTCTGCAGATGAAAGGCTGATGAACGTTTTTTTGTGTCTCAGCAACGCAGAAAAATTCTCTTCCGCAATACTGCCTCTGCTGGACATTCAGTATATTCTGCAGATGGAAAAGTCTACTGTTAGTACATTATAAGAACTTGAATATTTCCAAAATAATGCAACAAAACAAAAAACTTATTTTTACCAAGCATTATTAACTAGGACTATGGAGTCTATAATATTGTGAAAATTCACAGCTGAATAAAAATTCAAATCTCAATTTTTTTTCAACCTAGCATACTTCTCTCAATCCGGTCTTATTTGCTACCAATCTCGACACAACTCAAGCACCTATATTAGGACTTAGATAAAAAGATCTCATGGCCAGCCAACTGACATCATACCCATCTCTCTGCAATTCTTTTAGGTTATGGTACACCACTAGCAATTAAGTGAGCTGATAAGTTGAGGGAGGAAGGTTCATGCTACAGTTATTGGGAATATTGAAAACTATGAATAACAGATTCTAACATCTTCATTTTAGCACATCCCTATCAGCTAACCCTATAGAGAAGGCAAGAATATTATGAACAACCACACCTTCAAAAAATGTATAAGCCTCAAATAATGCCAGAGTTTCTTTCATCTCAACATCTCAGTCTTCATCTGGGTGTCCTGTCTACCCTGCTACCCATTTCAATACCATGAGAAATGTATCCCATTGCTTGCTAGGCAATTGATTGGCCCTCATGTCAGATGACATCCTCCTGTAGCTTTATCATGTTAGGGCACCACCTGACCAATCGCTCTGGGGGACTATTACACAAGAGGACGAGACATCAGCAATTACTCACTGGGTAATTCTCTGTAATTAACAATGCAAGAAAGTACGCGGTGTAAGGGGAATGTACTTTGTACCATTGCAACCATCGGGCTCCTTTTCAACGTTGGCTGGAGTTACAAGAACAGACTATTCTAAATAGTAATACATCTTGAGTATCAGAGTCCCACAAACAGAGTGCAGGGAAACCGGTTAAATGAGCTTTCTTTCATGTGAATGTCAATCACTCTAACTTAAGAAAACTAATTCCAGCCTCAAAGAGTAATTTCCTCTGAGGGAATATTGCTGGCAAAAGTATCTAAAGAAAGATTTGTCAGCCTTGTAGACGGCCAAAGTCTTTGATAAACTATCAAGACACTCATAGCATCATACACATTGCTACCGTCTTGACAAATTATATTGACGCGTAAGACCCCACTAAAAGGTACGGGGAGATGTCAGATGCAATGAACTTCTTTTAATGAGAAGCAAAATGATTAAATGCGAGTTGAACTTACCATATAAATGGATGAAGTGCAGCAGGCTCATGAATTTTTTTTTTTGTTTCTCTCAGCATCGTAGAGAAATTCTCTTCCACAACACTGCCTCTGTTGGTCAATTCAATGTATCCTGCAGATGAAAGGCTGATGAACTTTTTTTTTTTTTAACGCAGACAAATTCTCCTCTGCAACACTTCCTCTGCTGGTCATTCAATATATTCTTCAGATGAAAGGCTGATTAAAGTGTTTTGTTTGTCTCAGCAAAGGAGAGAATTTCTCTTCTGCAACACTGCCTCTGTTGGTCATTCAATATATTCTGCAGATGAAAGGCTGATTAACTTTTTTTTTTTTTTTTTTTTAACGCAGACAAATTCTCCTCCGTAACACTTCCTCTGCTGGTCATTCAATATATTCTCCAGATGAAAGGCTGATGAACGTTTTTTTGTGTCTTAGCAACACAGAAAAATTCTCTTCCGCAACACTGCCTCTGCTGGTCATTCAGTATATTCTGCAGATGGAAAAGTCCACTGTTAGTACATTATAAGAACTTGAATATTTCCAAAATAATGCAACAAAACAAAAAACTTATTTTTACCAAGCATTATTAATTAGGACTATGGAGTCTATAATATTGTGAAAATTCACAGCTGAATAAAAATTCAAATCTCAATTTTTTTTCAACCTAGCATACTTCTCTCAATCCGGTCTTATTTGCTACCAATCTCGACACAACTCAAGCACCTATATTAGGACTTAGATAAAAAGATCTCATGGCCAGCCAACTGACATCATACCCATCTCTCTGCAATTCTTTTAGGTTATGGTACACCACTAGCAATTAAGTGAGCTGATAAGTTGAGGGAGGAAGGTTCATGCTACAGTTATTGGGAATATTGAAAACTATGAATAACAGATTCTAACATCTTCATTTTAGCACATCCCTATCAGCTAACCCTATAGAGAAGGCAAGAATATTATGATCAACCACACCTTCAAAAAATGTATAAGCCTCAAATAATGCCAGAGTTTCTTTCATCTCAACATCTCAGTCTTCATCTGGGAGTCCTGTCTACCCTGCAACCCATTTCAATACCATGAGAAATGTATCCCATTGCTTGCTAGGCAATTGATTGGCCCTCATGTCAGATGACATCCTCCTGTAGCTTTATCATGTTAGGGCACCACCTGACCAATCGCTCTGGGGGACTATTACACAAGAGGACGAGACATCAGCAATTACTCACTGGGTAATTCTCTGTAATTAACAATGCAAGAAAGTACGCGGTGTAAGGGGAATGTACTTTGTACCATTGCAACCATCGGGCTCCTTTTCAACGTTGGCTGGAGTTACAAGAACAGACTATTCTAAATAGTAATACTTCATGAGTATCAGAGTCCCACAAAAAGAGTGCAGGGAAACCGGTTAAATGAGCTTTTTTCATGTGAAAGTCAATCACTCTAACTTAAGAAAACTCATTCCAGAATCAAAGAGTAATTTCCTCTGAGGGAATATTGCTAGCAAAAGTATCTAAAGAAAGATTTGTCAGCCTTGTAGACGGCCAAAGTCTTTGATAAACTATCAAGACACTCATAGCATCATACACATTGCTACCGTCTTGACAAATTATATTGACGCGTAAGACCCCACTAAAAGCTATGGGGAGATGTCAGATGCTATGAACTTCTTTTAATGAGAAGCAAAATGATTAAATGCGAGTTGGACTTACCATATAAATGGATGAAGTGCAGCAGGCTCATGAATTTTTTTTTTGTTTCTCTCAGCATCGTGGAGAAATTCTCTTCCGCAACACTGCCTCTGTTGGTCAATTCAATGTATCCTGCAGATGAAAGGCTGATGAACTTTTTTTTTTTTTTAACGCAGACAAATTCTCCTCTGCAACACTTCCTCTGCTGGTCATTCAATATATTCTTCAGATAAAAGGCTGATTAAAGTGTTTTGTTTGTCTCAGCAAAGGAGAGAAATTCTCTTCTGCAACACTGCCTCTGTTGGTCATTCAATATATTCTGCAGATGAAAGGCTGATTAACGTTTTTTTTTTGTCTCAGCAGCGCAGAGAAATTCTCTCCTGCAACACTGCCTCTGTTGGTCAATTCAATGTATCCTGCAGATGAAAGGCTGATGAACGTTTTTTTTTTGTTTTTTTTGGAACACAGACAAATTCTCCTCTGCAACACTTTCTCTGCTGGTCATTCTATATATTCTGCGGATGAACGGCTGATGAATGTTTTTTTTTTGTCTCAGCAACGCAGAGAAATTCTCCTCCGCAACACTTCCTCTGCTGGTCATTCAATATATTCTTCAGATGAAAGGCTGATTAAACTGTTTTTTTGTCTCAGCAAAGGAGAGAAAATCTCTTCTGCAACACTGCCTCTGTTGGTCATTCAATATATTCTGCAGATGAAAGGCTGATGAGCGTTTTTTTTTTGTCTCAGCAGCGCAGAGAAATTCTCTTCTACAACACTGCCTCTGTTGGTCAATTCAATGTATCCTGCAGATGAAAGGCTGATGAAAGTTTTTTTTTTTTTTTTTGGAACGCAGACAAATTCTCCTCCGCAACACTTCCTCTGCTGGTCATTCAATATGTTCTGCAGATGAAAGGCTGATGAACGTTTTTTTGTGTCTCAGCAACGCAGAAAAATTCTCTTCCGCAATACTGCCTCTGCTGGACATTCAGTATATTCTGCAGATGGAAAAGTCTACTGTTAGTACATTATAAGAACTTGAATATTTCCAAAATAATGCAACAAAACAAAAAACTTATTTTTACCAAGCATTATTAACTAGGACTATGGAGTCTATAATATTGTGAAAATTCACAGCTGAATAAAAATTCAAATCTCAATTTTTTTTCAACCTAGCATACTTCTCTCAATCCGGTCTTATTTGCTACCAATCTCGACACAACTCAAG
Source organism: Triturus cristatus (assembly GCF_964204655.1). Taxonomy (NCBI): domain Eukaryota; kingdom Metazoa; phylum Chordata; class Amphibia; order Caudata; family Salamandridae; genus Triturus; species Triturus cristatus. The sequence continues at coordinate 879,823,264 of NC_140593.1, read as the reverse complement.
CACCTATATTAGGACTTAGATAAAAAGATCTCATGGCCAGCCAACTGACATCATACCCATCTCTCTGCAATTCTTTTAGGTTATGGTACACCACTAGCAATTAAGTGAGCTGATAAGTTGAGGGAGGAAGGTTCATGCTACAGTTATTGGGAATATTGAAAACTATGAATAACAGATTCTAACATCTTCATTTTAGCACATCCCTATCAGCTAACCCTATAGAGAAGGCAAGAATATTATGATCAACCACACCTTCAAAAAATGTATAAGCCTCAAATAATGCCAGAGTTTCTTTCATCTCAACATCTCAGTCTTCATCTGGGTGTCCTGTCTACCCTGCTACCCATTTCAATACCATGAGAAATGTATCCCATTGCTTGCTAGGCAATTGATTGGCCCTCATGTCAGATGACATCCTCCTGTAGCTTTATCATGTTAGGGCACCACCTGACCAATCGCTCTGGGGGACTATTACACAAGAGGACGAGACATCAGCAATTACTCACTGGGTAATTCTCTGTAATTAACAATGCAAGAAAGTACGCGGTGTAAGGGGAATGTACTTTGTACCATTGCAACCATCGGGCTCCTTTTCAACGTTGGCTGGAGTTACAAGAACAGACTATTCTAAATAGTAATACATCTTGAGTATCAGAGTCCCACAAACAGAGTGCAGGGAAACCGGTTAAATGAGCTTTCTTTCATGTGAATGTCAATCACTCTAACTTAAGAAAACTAATTCCAGCCTCAAAGAGTAATTTCCTCTGAGGGAATATTGCTGGCAAAAGTATCTAAAGAAAGATTTGTCAGCCTTGTAGACGGCCAAAGTCTTTGATAAACTATCAAGACACTCATAGCATCATACACATTGCTACCGTCTTGACAAATTATATTGACGCGTAAGACCCCACTAAAAGGTACGGGGAGATGTCAGATGCAATGAACTTCTTTTAATGAGAAGCAAAATGATTAAATGCGAGTTGAACTTACCATATAAATGGATGAAGTGCAGCAGGCTCATGAATTTTTTTTTTTGTTTCTCTCAGCATCGTAGAGAAATTCTCTTCCACAACACTGCCTCTGTTGGTCAATTCAATGTATCCTGCAGATGAAAGGCTGATGAACTTTTTTTTTTTTTAACGCAGACAAATTCTCCTCTGCAACACTTCCTCTGCTGGTCATTCAATATATTCTTCAGATGAAAGGCTGATTAAAGTGTTTTGTTTGTCTCAGCAAAGGAGAGAATTTCTCTTCTGCAACACTGCCTCTGTTGGTCATTCAATATATTCTGCAGATGAAAGGCTGATTAACTTTTTTTTTTTTTTTTTTTAACGCAGACAAATTCTCCTCCGTAACACTTCCTCTGCTGGTCATTCAATATATTCTCCAGATGAAAGGCTGATGAACGTTTTTTTGTGTCTTAGCAACACAGAAAAATTCTCTTCCGCAACACTGCCTCTGCTGGTCATTCAGTATATTCTGCAGATCGAAAAGTCCACTGTTAGTACATTATAAGAACTTGAATATTTCCAAAATAATGCAACAAAACAAAAAACTTATTTTTACCAAGCATTATTAATTAGGACTATGGAGTCTATAATATTGTGAAAATTCACAGCTGAATAAAAATTCAAATCTCAATTTTTTTTCAACCTAGCATACTTCTCTCAATCCGGTCTTATTTGCTACCAATCTCGACACAACTCAAGCACCTATATTAGGACTTAGATAAAAAGATCTCATGGCCAGCCAACTGACATCATACCCATCTCTCTGCAATTCTTTTAGGTTATGGTACACCACTAGCAATTAAGTGAGCTGATAAGTTGAGGGAGGAAGGTTCATGCTACAGTTATTGGGAATATTGAAAACTATGAATAACAGATTCTAACATCTTCATTTTAGCACATCCCTATCAGCTAACCCTATAGAGAAGGCAAGAATATTATGATCAACCACACCTTCAAAAAATGTATAAGCCTCAAATAATGCCAGAGTTTCTTTCATCTCAACATCTCAGTCTTCATCTGGGAGTCCTGTCTACCCTGCAACCCATTTCAATACCATGAGAAATGTATCCCATTGCTTGCTAGGCAATTGATTGGCCCTCATGTCAGATGACATCCTCCTGTAGCTTTATCATGTTAGGGCACCACCTGACCAATCGCTCTGGGGGACTATTACACAAGAGGACGAGACATCAGCAATTACTCACTGGGTAATTCTCTGTAATTAACAATGCAAGAAAGTACGCGGTGTAAGGGGAATGTACTTTGTACCATTGCAACCATCGGGCTCCTTTTCAACGTTGGCTGGAGTTACAAGAACAGACTATTCTAAATAGTAATACTTCATGAGTATCAGAGTCCCACAAAAAGAGTGCAGGGAAACCGGTTAAATGAGCTTTCTTTCATGTGAAAGTCAATCACTCTAACTTAAGAAAACTCATTCCAGAATCAAAGAGTAATTTCCTCTGAGGGAATATTGCTAGCAAAAGTATCTAAAGAAAGATTTGTCAGCCTTGTAGACGGCCAAAGTCTTTGATAAACTATCAAGACACTCATAGCATCATACACATTGCTACCGTCTTGACAAATTATATTGACGCGTAAGACCCCACTAAAAGCTATGGGGAGATGTCAGATGCTATGAACTTCTTTTAATGAGAAGCAAAATGATTAAATGCGAGTTGGACTTACCATATAAATGGATGAAGTGCAGCAGGCTCATGAATTTTTTTTTTGTTTCTCTCAGCATCGTGGAGAAATTCTCTTCCGCAACACTGCCTCTGTTGGTCAATTCAATGTATCCTGCAGATGAAAGGCTGATGAACTTTTTTTTTTTTTAACGCAGACAAATTCTCCTCTGCAACACTTCCTCTGCTGGTCATTCAATATATTCTTCAGATGAAAGGCTGATTAAAGTGTTTTGTTTGTCTCAGCAAAGGAGAGAAATTCTCTTCTGCAACACTGCCTCTGTTGGTCATTCAATATATTCTGCAGATGAAAGGCTGATTAACGTTTTTTTTTTGTCTCAGCAGCGCAGAGAAATTCTCTCCTGCAACACTGCCTCTGTTGGTCAATTCAATGTATCCTGCAGATGAAAGGCTGATGAACGTTTTTTTTTTGTTTTTTTTGGAACACAGACAAATTCTCCTCTGCAACACTTTCTCTGCTGGTCATTCTATATATTCTGCGGATGAACGGCTGATGAATGTTTTTTTTTTGTCTCAGCAACGCAGAGAAATTCTCCTCCGCAACACTTCCTCTGCTGGTCATTCAATATATTCTTCAGATGAAAGGCTGATTAAACTGTTTTTTTGTCTCAGCAAAGGAGAGAAAATCTCTTCTGCAACACTGCCTCTGTTGGTCATTCAATATATTCTGCAGATGAAAGGCTGATGAGCGTTTTTTTTTTGTCTCAGCAGCGCAGAGAAATTCTCTTCTACAACACTGCCTCTGTTGGTCAATTCAATGTATCCTGCAGATGAAAGGCTGATGAAAGTTTTTTTTTTTTTTTTCGGAACGCAGACAAATTCTCCTCCGCAACACTTCCTCTGCTGGTCATTCAATATGTTCTGCAGATGAAAGGCTGATGAACGTTTTTTTGTGTCTCAGCAACGCAGAAAAATTCTCTTCCGCAATACTGCCTCTGCTGGACATTCAGTATATTCTGCAGATGGAAAAGTCTACTGTTAGTACATTATAAGAACTTGAATATTTCCAAAATAATGCAACAAAACAAAAAACTTATTTTTACCAAGCATTATTAACTAGGACTATGGAGTCTATAATATTGTGAAAATTCACAGCTGAATAAAAATTCAAATCTCAATTTTTTTTCAACCTAGCATACTTCTCTCAATCCGGTCTTATTTGCTACCAATCTCGACACAACTCAAGCACCTATATTAGGACTTAGATAAAAAGATCTCATGGCCAGCCAACTGACATCATACCCATCTCTCTGCAATTCTTTTAGGTTATGGTACACCACTAGCAATTAAGTGAGCTGATAAGTTGAGGGAGGAAGGTTCATGCTACAGTTATTGGGAATATTGAAAACTATGAATAACAGATTCTAACATCTTCATTTTAGCACATCCCTATCAGCTAACCCTATAGAGAAGGCAAGAATATTATGAACAACCACACCTTCAAAAAATGTATAAGCCTCAAATAATGCCAGAGTTTCTTTCATCTCAACATCTCAGTCTTCATCTGGGTGTCCTGTCTACCCTGCTACCCATTTCAATACCATGAGAAATGTATCCCATTGCTTGCTAGGCAATTGATTGGCCCTCATGTCAGATGACATCCTCCTGTAGCTTTATCATGTTAGGGCACCACCTGACCAATCGCTCTGGGGGACTATTACACAAGAGGACGAGACATCAGCAATTACTCACTGGGTAATTCTCTGTAATTAACAATGCAAGAAAGTACGCGGTGTAAGGGGAATGTACTTTGTACCATTGCAACCATCGGGCTCCTTTTCAACGTTGGCTGGAGTTACAAGAACAGACTATTCTAAATAGTAATACATCTTGAGTATCAGAGTCCCACAAACAGAGTGCAGGGAAACCGGTTAAATGAGCTTTCTTTCATGTGAATGTCAATCACTCTAACTTAAGAAAACTAATTCCAGCCTCAAAGAGTAATTTCCTCTGAGGGAATATTGCTGGCAAAAGTATCTAAAGAAAGATTTGTCAGCCTTGTAGACGGCCAAAGTCTTTGATAAACTATCAAGACACTCATAGCATCATACACATTGCTACCGTCTTGACAAATTATATTGACGCGTAAGACCCCACTAAAAGGTACGGGGAGATGTCAGATGCAATGAACTTCTTTTAATGAGAAGCAAAATGATTAAATGCGAGTTGAACTTACCATATAAATGGATGAAGTGCAGCAGGCTCATGAATTTTTTTTTTTGTTTCTCTCAGCATCGTAGAGAAATTCTCTTCCACAACACTGCCTCTGTTGGTCAATTCAATGTATCCTGCAGATGAAAGGCTGATGAACTTTTTTTTTTTTTAACGCAGACAAATTCTCCTCTGCAACACTTCCTCTGCTGGTCATTCAATATATTCTTCAGATGAAAGGCTGATTAAAGTGTTTTGTTTGTCTCAGCAAAGGAGAGAATTTCTCTTCTGCAACACTGCCTCTGTTGGTCATTCAATATATTCTGCAGATGAAAGGCTGATTAACTTTTTTTTTTTTTTTTTTTTAACGCAGACAAATTCTCCTCCGTAACACTTCCTCTGCTGGTCATTCAATATATTCTCCAGATGAAAGGCTGATGAACGTTTTTTTGTGTCTTAGCAACACAGAAAAATTCTCTTCCGCAACACTGCCTCTGCTGGTCATTCAGTATATTCTGCAGATGGAAAAGTCCACTGGTAGTACATTATAAGAACTTGAATATTTCCAAAATAATGCAACAAAACAAAAAACTTATTTTTACCAAGCATTATTAATTAGGACTATGGAGTCTATAATATTGTGAAAATTCACAGCTGAATAAAAATTCAAATCTCAATTTTTTTTCAACCTAGCATACTTCTCTCAATCCGGTCTTATTTGCTACCAATCTCGACACAACTCAAGCACCTATATTAGGACTTAGATAAAAAGATCTCATGGCCAGCCAACTGACATCATACCCATCTCTCTGCAATTCTTTTAGGTTATGGTACACCACTAGCAATTAAGTGAGCTGATAAGTTGAGGGAGGAAGGTTCATGCTACAGTTATTGGGAATATTGAAAACTATGAATAACAGATTCTAACATCTTCATTTTAGCACATCCCTATCAGCTAACCCTATAGAGAAGGCAAGAATATTATGATCAACCACACCTTCAAAAAATGTATAAGCCTCAAATAATGCCAGAGTTTCTTTCATCTCAACATCTCAGTCTTCATCTGGGAGTCCTGTCTACCCTGCAACCCATTTCAATACCATGAGAAATGTATCCCATTGCTTGCTAGGCAATTGATTGGCCCTCATGTCAGATGACATCCTCCTGTAGCTTTATCATGTTAGGGCACCACCTGACCAATCGCTCTGGGGGACTATTACACAAGAGGACGAGACATCAGCAATTACTCACTGGGTAATTCTCTGTAATTAACAATGCAAGAAAGTACGCGGTGTAAGGGGAATGTACTTTGTACCATTGCAACCATCGGGCTCCTTTTCAACGTTGGCTGGAGTTACAAGAACAGACTATTCTAAATAGTAATACTTCATGAGTATCAGAGTCCCACAAAAAGAGTGCAGGGAAACCGGTTAAATGAGCTTTCTTTCATGTGAAAGTCAATCACTCTAACTTAAGAAAACTCATTCCAGAATCAAAGAGTAATTTCCTCTGAGGGAATATTGCTAGCAAAAGTATCTAAAGAAAGATTTGTCAGCCTTGTAGACGGCCAAAGTCTTTGATAAACTATCAAGACACTCATAGCATCATACACATTGCTACCGTCTTGACAAATTATATTGACGCGTAAGACCCCACTAAAAGCTATGGGGAGATGTCAGATGCTATGAACTTCTTTTAATGAGAAGCAAAATGATTAAATGCGAGTTGGACTTACCATATAAATGGATGAAGTGCAGCAGGCTCATGAATTTTTTTTTTGTTTCTCTCAGCATCGTGGAGAAATTCTCTTCCGCAACACTGCCTCTGTTGGTCAATTCAATGTATCCTGCAGATGAAAGGCTGATGAACTTTTTTTTTTTTTAACGCAGACAAATTCTCCTCTGCAACACTTCCTCTGCTGGTCATTCAATATATTCTTCAGATAAAAGGCTGATTAAAGTGTTTTGTTTGTCTCAGCAAAGGAGAGAAATTCTCTTCTGCAACACTGCCTCTGTTGGTCATTCAATATATTCTGCAGATGAAAGGCTGATTAACGTTTTTTTTTTGTCTCAGCAGCGCAGAGAAATTCTCTCCTGCAACACTGCCTCTGTTGGTCAATTCAATGTATCCTGCAGATGAAAGGCTGATGAACGTTTTTTTTTTGTTTTTTTTGGAACACAGACAAATTCTCCTCTGCAACACTTTCTCTGCTGGTCATTCTATATATTCTGCGGATGAACGGCTGATGAATGTTTTTTTTTTGTCTCAGCAACGCAGAGAAATTCTCCTCCGCAACACTTCCTCTGCTGGTCATTCAATATATTCTTCAGATGAAAGGCTGATTAAACTGTTTTTTTGTCTCAGCAAAGGAGAGAAAATCTCTTCTGCAACACTGCCTCTGTTGGTCATTCAATATATTCTGCAGATGAAAGGCTGATGAGCGTTTTTTTTTTGTCTCAGCAGCGCAGAGAAATTCTCTTCTACAACACTGCCTCTGTTGGTCAATTCAATGTATCCTGCAGATGAAAGGCTGATGAAAGTTTTTTTTTTTTTTTTTGGAACGCAGACAAATTCTCCTCCGCAACACTTCCTCTGCTGGTCATTCAATATGTTCTGCAGATGAAAGGCTGATGAACGTTTTTTTGTGTCTCAGCAACGCAGAAAAATTCTCTTCCGCAATACTGCCTCTGCTGGACATTCAGTATATTCTGCAGATGGAAAAGTCTACTGTTAGTACATTATAAGAACTTGAATATTTCCAAAATAATGCAACAAAACAAAAAACTTATTTTTACCAAGCATTATTAACTAGGACTATGGAGTCTATAATATTGTGAAAATTCACAGCTGAATAAAAATTCAAATCTCAATTTTTTTTCAACCTAGCATACTTCTCTCAATCCGGTCTTATTTGCTACCAATCTCGACACAACTCAAGCACCTATATTAGGACTTAGATAAAAAGATCTCATGGCCAGCCAACTGACATCATACCCATCTCTCTGCAATTCTTTTAGGTTATGGTACACCACTAGCAATTAAGTGAGCTGATAAGTTGAGGGAGGAAGGTTCATGCTACAGTTATTGGGAATATTGAAAACTATGAATAACAGATTCTAACATCTTCATTTTAGCACATCCCTATCAGCTAACCCTATAGAGAAGGCAAGAATATTATGATCAACCACACCTTCAAAAAATGTATAAGCCTCAAATAATGCCAGAGTTTCTTTCATCTCAACATCTCAGTCTTCATCTGGGTGTCCTGTCTACCCTGCTACCCATTTCAATACCATGAGAAATGTATCCCATTGCTTGCTAGGCAATTGATTGGCCCTCATGTCAGATGACATCCTCCTGTAGCTTTATCATGTTAGGGCACCACCTGACCAATCGCTCTGGGGGACTATTACACAAGAGGACGAGACATCAGCAATTACTCACTGGGTAATTCTCTGTAATTAACAATGCAAGAAAGTACGCGGTGTAAGGGGAATGTACTTTGTACCATTGCAACCATCGGGCTCCTTTTCAACGTTGGCTGGAGTTACAAGAACAGACTATTCTAAATAGTAATACATCTTGAGTATCAGAGTCCCACAAACAGAGTGCAGGGAAACCGGTTAAATGAGCTTTCTTTCATGTGAATGTCAATCACTCTAACTTAAGAAAACTAATTCCAGCCTCAAAGAGTAATTTCCTCTGAGGGAATATTGCTGGCAAAAGTATCTAAAGAAAGATTTGTCAGCCTTGTAGACGGCCAAAGTCTTTGATAAACTATCAAGACACTCATAGCATCATACACATTGCTACCGTCTTGACAAATTATATTGACGCGTAAGACCCCACTAAAAGGTACGGGGAGATGTCAGATGCAATGAACTTCTTTTAATGAGAAGCAAAATGATTAAATGCGAGTTGAACTTACCATATAAATGGATGAAGTGCAGCAGGCTCATGAATTTTTTTTTTTGTTTCTCTCAGCATCGTAGAGAAATTCTCTTCCACAACACTGCCTCTGTTGGTCAATTCAATGTATCCTGCAGATGAAAGGCTGATGAACTTTTTTTTTTTTTAACGCAGACAAATTCTCCTCTGCAACACTTCCTCTGCTGGTCATTCAATATATTCTTCAGATGAAAGGCTGATTAAAGTGTTTTGTTTGTCTCAGCAAAGGAGAGAATTTCTCTTCTGCAACACTGCCTCTGTTGGTCATTCAATATATTCTGCAGATGAAAGGCTGATTAACTTTTTTTTTTTTTTTTTTTAACGCAGACAAATTCTCCTCCGTAACACTTCCTCTGCAGGTCATTCAATATATTCTCCAGATGAAAGGCTGATGAACGTTTTTATGTGTCTTAGCAACACAGAAAAATTCTCTTCCGCAACACTGCCTCTGCTGGTCATTCAGTATATTCTGCAGATGGAAAAGTCCACTGTTAGTACATTATAAGAACTTGAATATTTCCAAAATAATGCAACAAAACAAAAAACTTATTTTTACCAAGCATTATTAATTAGGACTATGGAGTCTATAATATTGTGAAAATTCACAGCTGAATAAAAATTCAAATCTCAATTTTTTTTCAACCTAGCATACTTCTCTCAATCCGGTCTTATTTGCTACCAATCTCGACACAACTCAAGCACCTATATTAGGACTTAGATAAAAAGATCTCATGGCCAGCCAACTGACATCATACCCATCTCTCTGCAATTCTTTTAGGTTATGGTACACCACTAGCAATTAAGTGAGCTGATAAGTTGAGGGAGGAAGGTTCATGCTACAGTTATTGGGAATATTGAAAACTATGAATAACAGATTCTAACATCTTCATTTTAGCACATCCCTATCAGCTAACCCTATAGAGAAGGCAAGAATATTATGATCAACCACACCTTCAAAAAATGTATAAGCCTCAAATAATGCCAGAGTTTCTTTCATCTCAACATCTCAGTCTTCATCTGGGAGTCCTGTCTACCCTGCAACCCATTTCAATACCATGAGAAATGTATCCCATTGCTTGCTAGGCAATTGATTGGCCCTCATGTCAGATGACATCCTCCTGTAGCTTTATCATGTTAGGGCACCACCTGACCAATCGCTCTGGGGGACTATTACACAAGAGGACGAGACATCAGCAATTACTCACTGGGTAATTCTCTGTAATTAACAATGCAAGAAAGTACGCGGTGTAAGGGGAATGTACTTTGTACCATTGCAACCATCGGGCTCCTTTTCAACGTTGGCTGGAGTTACAAGAACAGACTATTCTAAATAGTAATACTTCATGAGTATCAGAGTCCCACAAAAAGAGTGCAGGGAAACCGGTTAAATGAGCTTTCTTTCATGTGAAAGTCAATCACTCTAACTTAAGAAAACTCATTCCAGAATCAAAGAGTAATTTCCTCTGAGGGAATATTGCTAGCAAAAGTATCTAAAGAAAGATTTGTCAGCCTTGTAGACGGCCAAAGTCTTTGATAAACTATCAAGACACTCATAGCATCATACACATTGCTACCGTCTTGACAAATTATATTGACGCGTAAGACCCCACTAAAAGCTATGGGGAGATGTCAGATGCTATGAACTTCTTTTAATGAGAAGCAAAATGATTAAATGCGAGTTGGACTTACCATATAAATGGATGAAGTGCAGCAGGCTCATGAATTTTTTTTTTGTTTCTCTCAGCATCGTGGAGAAATTCTCTTCCGCAACACTGCCTCTGTTGGTCAATTCAATGTATCCTGCAGATGAAAGGCTGATGAACTTTTTTTTTTTTTAACGCAGACAAATTCTCCTCTGCAACACTTCCTCTGCTGGTCATTCAATATATTCTTCAGATAAAAGGCTGATTAAAGTGTTTTGTTTGTCTCAGCAAAGGAGAGAAATTCTCTTCTGCAACACTGCCTCTGTTGGTCATTCAATATATTCTGCAGATGAAAGGCTGATTAACGTTTTTTTTTTGTCTCAGCAGCGCAGAGAAATTCTCTCCTGCAACACTGCCTCTGTTGGTCAATTCAATGTATCCTGCAGATGAAAGGCTGATGAACGTTTTTTTTTTGTTTTTTTTGGAACACAGACAAATTCTCCTCTGCAACACTTTCTCTGCTGGTCATTCTATATATTCTGCGGATGAACGGCTGATGAATGTTTTTTTTTTGTCTCAGCAACGCAGAGAAATTCTCCTCCGCAACACTTCCTCTGCTGGTCATTCAATATATTCTTCAGATGAAAGGCTGATTAAACTGTTTTTTTGTCTCAGCAAAGGAGAGAAAATCTCTTCTGCAACACTGCCTCTGTTGGTCATTCAATATATTCTGCAGATGAAAGGCTGATGAGCGTTTTTTTTTTGTCTCAGCAGCGCAGAGAAATTCTCTTCTACAACACTGCCTCTGTTGGTCAATTCAATGTATCCTGCAGATGAAAGGCTGATGAAAGTTTTTTTTTTTTTTTTTGGAACGCAGACAAATTCTCCTCCGCAACACTTCCTCTGCTGGTCATTCAATATGTTCTGCAGATGAAAGGCTGATGAACGTTTTTTTGTGTCTCAGCAACGCAGAAAAATTCTCTTCCGCAATACTGCCTCTGCTGGACATTCAGTATATTCTGCAGATGGAAAAGTCTACTGTTAGTACATTATAAGAACTTGAATATTTCCAAAATAATGCAACAAAACAAAAAACTTATTTTTACCAAGCATTATTAACTAGGACTATGGAGTCTATAATATTGTGAAAATTCACAGCTGAATAAAAATTCAAATCTCAATTTTTTTTCAACCTAGCATACTTCTCTCAATCCGGTCTTATTTGCTACCAATCTCGACACAACTCAAGCACCTATATTAGGACTTAGATAAAAAGATCTCATGGCCAGCCAACTGACATCATACCCATCTCTCTGCAATTCTTTTAGGTTATGGTACACCACTAGCAATTAAGTGAGCTGATAAGTTGAGGGAGGAAGGTTCATGCTACAGTTATTGGGAATATTGAAAACTATGAATAACAGATTCTAACATCTTCATTTTAGCACATCCCTATCAGCTAACCCTATAGAGAAGGCAAGAATATTATGATCAACCACACCTTCAAAAAATGTATAAGCCTCAAATAATGCCAGAGTTTCTTTCATCTCAACATCTCAGTCTTCATCTGGGTGTCCTGTCTACCCTGCTACCCATTTCAATACCATGAGAAATGTATCCCATTGCTTGCTAGGCAATTGATTGGCCCTCATGTCAGATGACATCCTCCTGTAGCTTTATCATGTTAGGGCACCACCTGACCAATCGCTCTGGGGGACTATTACACAAGAGGACGAGACATCAGCAATTACTCACTGGGTAATTCTCTGTAATTAACAATGCAAGAAAGTACGCGGTGTAAGGGGAATGTACTTTGTACCATTGCAACCATCGGGCTCCTTTTCAACGTTGGCTGGAGTTACAAGAACAGACTATTCTAAATAGTAATACATCTTGAGTATCAGAGTCCCACAAACAGAGTGCAGGGAAACCGGTTAAATGAGCTTTCTTTCATGTGAATGTCAATCACTCTAACTTAAGAAAACTAATTCCAGCCTCAAAGAGTAATTTCCTCTGAGGGAATATTGCTGGCAAAAGTATCTAAAGAAAGATTTGTCAGCCTTGTAGACGGCCAAAGTCTTTGATAAACTATCAAGACACTCATAGCATCATACACATTGCTACCGTCTTGACAAATTATATTGACGCGTAAGACCCCACTAAAAGGTACGGGGAGATGTCAGATGCAATGAACTTCTTTTAATGAGAAGCAAAATGATTAAATGCGAGTTGAACTTACCATATAAATGGATGAAGTGCAGCAGGCTCATGAATTTTTTTTTTTGTTTCTCTCAGCATCGTAGAGAAATTCTCTTCCACAACACTGCCTCTGTTGGTCAATTCAATGTATCCTGCAGATGAAAGGCTGATGAACTTTTTTTTTTTTTAACGCAGACAAATTCTCCTCTGCAACACTTCCTCTGCTGGTCATTCAATATATTCTTCAGATGAAAGGCTGATTAAAGTGTTTTGTTTGTCTCAGCAAAGGAGAGAATTTCTCTTCTGCAACACTGCCTCTGTTGGTCATTCAATATATTCTGCAGATGAAAGGCTGATTAACTTTTTTTTTTTTTTTTTTTAACGCAGACAAATTCTCCTCCGTAACACTTCCTCTGCAGGTCATTCAATATATTCTCCAGATGAAAGGCTGATGAACGTTTTTATGTGTCTTAGCAACACAGAAAAATTCTCTTCCGCAACACTGCCTCTGCTGGTCATTCAGTATATTCTGCAGATCGAAAAGTCCACTGTTAGTACATTATAAGAACTTGAATATTTCCAAAATAATGCAACAAAACAAAAAACTTATTTTTACCAAGCATTATTAATTAGGACTATGGAGTCTATAATATTGTGAAAATTCACAGCTGAATAAAAATTCAAATCTCAATTTTTTTTCAACCTAGCATACTTCTCTCAATCCGGTCTTATTTGCTACCAATCTCGACACAACTCAAGCACCTATATTAGGACTTAGATAAAAAGATCTCATGGCCAGCCAACTGACATCATACCCATCTCTCTGCAATTCTTTTAGGTTATGGTACACCACTAGCAATTAAGTGATCTGATAAGTTGAGGGAGGAAGGTTCATGCTACAGTTATTGGGAATATTGAAAACTATGAATAACAGATTCTAACATCTTCATTTTAGCACATCCCTATCAGCTAACCCTATAGAGAAGGCAAGAATATTATGATCAACCACACCTTCAAAAAATGTATAAGCCTCAAATAATGCCAGAGTTTCTTTCATCTCAACATCTCAGTCTTCATCTGGGAGTCCTGTCTACCCTGCAACCCATTTCAATACCATGAGAAATGTATCCCATTGCTTGCTAGGCAATTGATTGGCCCTCATGTCAGATGACATCCTCCTGTAGCTTTATCATGTTAGGGCACCACCTGACCAATCGCTCTGGGGGACTATTACACAAGAGGACGAGACATCAGCAATTACTCACTGGGTAATTCTCTGTAATTAACAATGCAAGAAAGTACGCGGTGTAAGGGGAATGTACTTTGTACCATTGCAACCATCGGGCTCCTTTTCAACGTTGGCTGGAGTTACAAGAACAGACTATTCTAAATAGTAATACTTCATGAGTATCAGAGTCCCACAAAAAGAGTGCAGGGAAACCGGTTAAATGAGCTTTCTTTCATGTGAAAGTCAATCACTCTAACTTAAGAAAACTCATTCCAGAATCAAAGAGTAATTTCCTCTGAGGGAATATTGCTAGCAAAAGTATCTAAAGAAAGATTTGTCAGCCTTGTAGACGGCCAAAGTCTTTGATAAACTATCAAGACACTCATAGCATCATACACATTGCTACCGTCTTGACAAATTATATTGACGCGTAAGACCCCACTAAAAGCTATGGGGAGATGTCAGATGCTATGAACTTCTTTTAATGAGAAGCAAAATGATTAAATGCGAGTTGGACTTACCATATAAATGGATGAAGTGCAGCAGGCTCATGAATTTTTTTTTTGTTTCTCTCAGCATCGTGGAGAAATTCTCTTCCGCAACACTGCCTCTGTTGGTCAATTCAATGTATCCTGCAGATGAAAGGCTGATGAACTTTTTTTTTTTTTAACGCAGACAAATTCTCCTCTGCAACACTTCCTCTGCTGGTCATTCAATATATTCTTCAGATGAAAGGCTGATTAAAGTGTTTTGTTTGTCTCAGCAAAGGAGAGAAATTCTCTTCTGCAACACTGCCTCTGTTGGTCATTCAATATATTCTGCAGATGAAAGGCTGATTAACGTTTTTTTTTTGTCTCAGCAGCGCAGAGAAATTCTCTCCTGCAACACTGCCTCTGTTGGTCAATTCAATGTATCCTGCAGATGAAAGGCTGATGAACGTTTTTTTTTTGTTTTTTTTGGAACACAGACAAATTCTCCTCTGCAACACTTTCTCTGCTGGTCATTCTATATATTCTGCGGATGAACGGCTGATGAATGTTTTTTTTTTGTCTCAGCAACGCAGAGAAATTCTCCTCCGCAACACTTCCTCTGCTGGTCATTCAATATATTCTTCAGATGAAAGGCTGATTAAACTGTTTTTTTGTCTCAGCAAAGGAGAGAAAATCTCTTCTGCAACACTGCCTCTGTTGGTCATTCAATATATTCTGCAGATGAAAGGCTGATGAGCGTTTTTTTTTTGTCTCAGCAGCGCAGAGAAATTCTCTTCTACAACACTGCCTCTGTTGGTCAATTCAATGTATCCTGCAGATGAAAGGCTGATGAAAGTTTTTTTTTTTTTTTCGGAACGCAGACAAATTCTCCTCCGCAACACTTCCTCTGCTGGTCATTCAATATGTTCTGCAGATGAAAGGCTGATGAACGTTTTTTTGTGTCTCAGCAACGCAGAAAAATTCTCTTCCGCAATACTGCCTCTGCTGGACATTCAGTATATTCTGCAGATGGAAAAGTCTACTGTTAGTACATTATAAGAACTTGAATATTTCCAAAATAATGCAACAAAACAAAAAACTTATTTTTACCAAGCATTATTAACTAGGACTATGGAGTCTATAATATTGTGAAAATTCACAGCTGAATAAAAATTCAAATCTCAATTTTTTTTCAACCTAGCATACTTCTCTCAATCCGGTCTTATTTGCTACCAATCTCGACACAACTCAAGCACCTATATTAGGACTTAGATAAAAAGATCTCATGGCCAGCCAACTGACATCATACCCATCTCTCTGCAATTCTTTTAGGTTATGGTACACCACTAGCAATTAAGTGAGCTGATAAGTTGAGGGAGGAAGGTTCATGCTACAGTTATTGGGAATATTGAAAACTATGAATAACAGATTCTAACATCTTCATTTTAGCACATCCCTATCAGCTAACCCTATAGAGAAGGCAAGAATATTATGAACAACCACACCTTCAAAAAATGTATAAGCCTCAAATAATGCCAGAGTTTCTTTCATCTCAACATCTCAGTCTTCATCTGGGTGTCCTGTCTACCCTGCTACCCATTTCAATACCATGAGAAATGTATCCCATTGCTTGCTAGGCAATTGATTGGCCCTCATGTCAGATGACATCCTCCTGTAGCTTTATCATGTTAGGGCACCACCTGACCAATCGCTCTGGGGGACTATTACACAAGAGGACGAGACATCAGCAATTACTCACTGGGTAATTCTCTGTAATTAACAATGCAAGAAAGTACGCGGTGTAAGGGGAATGTACTTTGTACCATTGCAACCATCGGGCTCCTTTTCAACGTTGGCTGGAGTTACAAGAACAGACTATTCTAAATAGTAATACATCTTGAGTATCAGAGTCCCACAAACAGAGTGCAGGGAAACCGGTTAAATGAGCTTTCTTTCATGTGAATGTCAATCACTCTAACTTAAGAAAACTAATTCCAGCCTCAAAGAGTAATTTCCTCTGAGGGAATATTGCTGGCAAAAGTATCTAAAGAAAGATTTGTCAGCCTTGTAGACGGCCAAAGTCTTTGATAAACTATCAAGACACTCATAGCATCATACACATTGCTACCGTCTTGACAAATTATATTGACGCGTAAGACCCCACTAAAAGGTACGGGGAGATGTCAGATGCAATGAACTTCTTTTAATGAGAAGCAAAATGATTAAATGCGAGTTGAACTTACCATATAAATGGATGAAGTGCAGCAGGCTCATGAATTTTTTTTTTTGTTTCTCTCAGCATCGTAGAGAAATTCTCTTCCACAACACTGCCTCTGTTGGTCAATTCAATGTATCCTGCAGATGAAAGGCTGATGAACTTTTTTTTTTTTTAACGCAGACAAATTCTCCTCTGCAACACTTCCTCTGCTGGTCATTCAATATATTCTTCAGATGAAAGGCTGATTAAAGTGTTTTGTTTGTCTCAGCAAAGGAGAGAATTTCTCTTCTGCAACACTGCCTCTGTTGGTCATTCAATATATTCTGCAGATGAAAGGCTGATTAACTTTTTTTTTTTTTTTTTTTTAACGCAGACAAATTCTCCTCCGTAACACTTCCTCTGCTGGTCATTCAATATATTCTCCAGATGAAAGGCTGATGAACGTTTTTTTGTGTCTTAGCAACACAGAAAAATTCTCTTCCGCAACACTGCCTCTGCTGGTCATTCAGTATATTCTGCAGATGGAAAAGTCCACTGTTAGTACATTATAAGAACTTGAATATTTCCAAAATAATGCAACAAAACAAAAAACTTATTTTTACCAAGCATTATTAATTAGGACTATGGAGTCTATAATATTGTGAAAATTCACAGCTGAATAAAAATTCAAATCTCAATTTTTTTTCAACCTAGCATACTTCTCTCAATCCGGTCTTATTTGCTACCAATCTCGACACAACTCAAGCACCTATATTAGGACTTAGATAAAAAGATCTCATGGCCAGCCAACTGACATCATACCCATCTCTCTGCAATTCTTTTAGGTTATGGTACACCACTAGCAATTAAGTGAGCTGATAAGTTGAGGGAGGAAGGTTCATGCTACAGTTATTGGGAATATTGAAAACTATGAATAACAGATTCTAACATCTTCATTTTAGCACATCCCTATCAGCTAACCCTATAGAGAAGGCAAGAATATTATGATCAACCACACCTTCAAAAAATGTATAAGCCTCAAATAATGCCAGAGTTTCTTTCATCTCAACATCTCAGTCTTCATCTGGGAGTCCTGTCTACCCTGCAACCCATTTCAATACCATGAGAAATGTATCCCATTGCTTGCTAGGCAATTGATTGGCCCTCATGTCAGATGACATCCTCCTGTAGCTTTATCATGTTAGGGCACCACCTGACCAATCGCTCTGGGGGACTATTACACAAGAGGACGAGACATCAGCAATTACTCACTGGGTAATTCTCTGTAATTAACAATGCAAGAAAGTACGCGGTGTAAGGGGAATGTACTTTGTACCATTGCAACCATCGGGCTCCTTTTCAACGTTGGCTGGAGTTACAAGAACAGACTATTCTAAATAGTAATACTTCATGAGTATCAGAGTCCCACAAAAAGAGTGCAGGGAAACCGGTTAAATGAGCTTTCTTTCATGTGAAAGTCAATCACTCTAACTTAAGAAAACTCATTCCAGAATCAAAGAGTAATTTCCTCTGAGGGAATATTGCTAGCAAAAGTATCTAAAGAAAGATTTGTCAGCCTTGTAGACGGCCAAAGTCTTTGATAAACTATCAAGACACTCATAGCATCATACACATTGCTACCGTCTTGACAAATTATATTGACGCGTAAGACCCCACTAAAAGCTATGGGGAGATGTCAGATGCTATGAACTTCTTTTAATGAGAAGCAAAATGATTAAATGCGAGTTGGACTTACCATATAAATGGATGAAGTGCAGCAGGCTCATGAATTTTTTTTTTGTTTCTCTCAGCATCGTGGAGAAATTCTCTTCCGCAACACTGCCTCTGTTGGTCAATTCAATGTATCCTGCAGATGAAAGGCTGATGAACTTTTTTTTTTTTTAACGCAGACAAATTCTCCTCTGCAACACTTCCTCTGCTGGTCATTCAATATATTCTTCAGATGAAAGGCTGATTAAAGTGTTTTGTTTGTCTCAGCAAAGGAGAGAAATTCTCTTCTGCAACACTGCCTCTGTTGGTCATTCAATATATTCTGCAGATGAAAGGCTGATTAACGTTTTTTTTTTGTCTCAGCAGCGCAGAGAAATTCTCTCCTGCAACACTGCCTCTGTTGGTCAATTCAATGTATCCTGCAGATGAAAGGCTGATGAACGTTTTTTTTTTGTTTTTTTTGGAACACAGACAAATTCTCCTCTGCAACACTTTCTCTGCTGGTCATTCTATATATTCTGCGGATGAACGGCTGATGAATGTTTTTTTTTTGTCTCAGCAACGCAGAGAAATTCTCCTCCGCAACACTTCCTCTGCTGGTCATTCAATATATTCTTCAGATGAAAGGCTGATTAAACTGTTTTTTTGTCTCAGCAAAGGAGAGAAAATCTCTTCTGCAACACTGCCTCTGTTGGTCATTCAATATATTCTGCAGATGAAAGGCTGATGAGCGTTTTTTTTTTGTCTCAGCAGCGCAGAGAAATTCTCTTCTACAACACTGCCTCTGTTGGTCAATTCAATGTATCCTGCAGATGAAAGGCTGATGAAAGTTTTTTTTTTTTTTTTTGGAACGCAGACAAATTCTCCTCCGCAACACTTCCTCTGCTGGTCATTCAATATGTTCTGCAGATGAAAGGCTGATGAACGTTTTTTTGTGTCTCAGCAACGCAGAAAAATTCTCTTCCGCAATACTGCCTCTGCTGGACATTCAGTATATTCTGCAGATGGAAAAGTCTACTGTTAGTACATTATAAGAACTTGAATATTTCCAAAATAATGCAACAAAACAAAAAACTTATTTTTACCAAGCATTATTAACTAGGACTATGGAGTCTATAATATTGTGAAAATTCACAGCTGAATAAAAATTCAAATCTCAATTTTTTTTCAACCTAGCATACTTCTCTCAATCCGGTCTTATTTGCTACCAATCTCGACACAACTCAAGCACCTATATTAGGACTTAGATAAAAAGATCTCATGGCCAGCCAACTGACATCATACCCATCTCTCTGCAATTCTTTTAGGTTATGGTACACCACTAGCAATTAAGTGAGCTGATAAGTTGAGGGAGGAAGGTTCATGCTACAGTTATTGGGAATATTGAAAACTATGAATAACAGATTCTAACATCTTCATTTTAGCACATCCCTATCAGCTAACCCTATAGAGAAGGCAAGAATATTATGATCAACCACACCTTCAAAAAATGTATAAGCCTCAAATAATGCCAGAGTTTCTTTCATCTCAACATCTCAGTCTTCATCTGGGTGTCCTGTCTACCCTGCTACCCATTTCAATACCATGAGAAATGTATCCCATTGCTTGCTAGGCAATTGATTGGCCCTCATGTCAGATGACATCCTCCTGTAGCTTTATCATGTTAGGGCACCACCTGACCAATCGCTCTGGGGGACTATTACACAAGAGGACGAGACATCAGCAATTACTCACTGGGTAATTCTCTGTAATTAACAATGCAAGAAAGTACGCGGTGTAAGGGGAATGTACTTTGTACCATTGCAACCATCGGGCTCCTTTTCAACGTTGGCTGGAGTTACAAGAACAGACTATTCTAAATAGTAATACATCTTGAGTATCAGAGTCCCACAAACAGAGTGCAGGGAAACCGGTTAAATGAGCTTTCTTTCATGTGAATGTCAATCACTCTAACTTAAGAAAACTAATTCCAGCCTCAAAGAGTAATTTCCTCTGAGGGAATATTGCTGGCAAAAGTATCTAAAGAAAGATTTGTCAGCCTTGTAGACGGCCAAAGTCTTTGATAAACTATCAAGACACTCATAGCATCATACACATTGCTACCGTCTTGACAAATTATATTGACGCGTAAGACCCCACTAAAAGCTATGGGGAGATGTCAGATGCTATGAACTTCTTTTAATGAGAAGCAAAATGATTAAATGCGAGTTGGACTTACCATATAAATGGATGAAGTGCAGCAGGCTCATGAATTTTTTTTTTGTTTCTCTCAGCATCGTGGAGAAATTCTCTTCCGCAACACTGCCTCTGTTGGTCAATTCAATGTATCCTGCAGATGAAAGGCTGATGAACTTTTTTTTTTTTTAACGCAGACAAATTCTCCTCTGCAACACTTCCTCTGCTGGTCATTCAATATATTCTTCAGATGAAAGGCTGATTAAAGTGTTTTGTTTGTCTCAGCAAAGGAGAGAAATTCTCTTCTGCAACACTGCCTCTGTTGGTCATTCAATATATTCTGCAGATGAAAGGCTGATTAACGTTTTTTTTTTGTCTCAGCAGCGCAGAGAAATTCTCTCCTGCAACACTGCCTCTGTTGGTCAATTCAATGTATCCTGCAGATGAAAGGCTGATGAACGTTTTTTTTTTGTTTTTTTTGGAACACAGACAAATTCTCCTCTGCAACACTTTCTCTGCTGGTCATTCTATATATTCTGCGGATGAACGGCTGATGAATGTTTTTTTTTTGTCTCAGCAACGCAGAGAAATTCTCCTCCGCAACACTTCCTCTGCTGGTCATTCAATATATTCTTCAGATGAAAGGCTGATTAAACTGTTTTTTTGTCTCAGCAAAGGAGAGAAAATCTCTTCTGCAACACTGCCTCTGTTGGTCATTCAATATATTCTGCAGATGAAAGGCTGATGAGCGTTTTTTTTTTGTCTCAGCAGCGCAGAGAAATTCTCTTCTACAACACTGCCTCTGTTGGTCAATTCAATGTATCCTGCAGATGAAAGGCTGATGAAAGTTTTTTTTTTTTTTTTTGGAACGCAGACAAATTCTCCTCCGCAACACTTCCTCTGCTGGTCATTCAATATGTTCTGCAGATGAAAGGCTGATGAACGTTTTTTTGTGTCTCAGCAACGCAGAAAAATTCTCTTCCGCAATACTGCCTCTGCTGGACATTCAGTATATTCTGCAGATGGAAAAGTCTACTGTTAGTACATTATAAGAACTTGAATATTTCCAAAATAATGCAACAAAACAAAAAACTTATTTTTACCAAGCATTATTAACTAGGACTATGGAGTCTATAATATTGTGAAAATTCACAGCTGAATAAAAATTCAAATCTCAATTTTTTTTCAACCTAGCATACTTCTCTCAATCCGGTCTTATTTGCTACCAATCTCGACACAACTCAAGCACCTATATTAGGACTTAGATAAAAAGATCTCATGGCCAGCCAACTGACATCATACCCATCTCTCTGCAATTCTTTTAGGTTATGGTACACCACTAGCAATTAAGTGAGCTGATAAGTTGAGGGAGGAAGGTTCATGCTACAGTTATTGGGAATATTGAAAACTATGAATAACAGATTCTAACATCTTCATTTTAGCACATCCCTATCAGCTAACCCTATAGAGAAGGCAAGAATATTATGATCAACCACACCTTCAAAAAATGTATAAGCCTCAAATAATGCCAGAGTTTCTTTCATCTCAACATCTCAGTCTTCATCTGGGTGTCCTGTCTACCCTGCTACCCATTTCAATACCATGAGAAATGTATCCCATTGCTTGCTAGGCAATTGATTGGCCCTCATGTCAGATGACATCCTCCTGTAGCTTTATCATGTTAGGGCACCACCTGACCAATCGCTCTGGGGGACTATTACACAAGAGGACGAGACATCAGCAATTACTCACTGGGTAATTCTCTGTAATTAACAATGCAAGAAAGTACGCGGTGTAAGGGGAATGTACTTTGTACCATTGCAACCATCGGGCTCCTTTTCAACGTTGGCTGGAGTTACAAGAACAGACTATTCTAAATAGTAATACATCTTGAGTATCAGAGTCCCACAAACAGAGTGCAGGGAAACCGGTTAAATGAGCTTTCTTTCATGTGAATGTCAATCACTCTAACTTAAGAAAACTAATTCCAGCCTCAAAGAGTAATTTCCTCTGAGGGAATATTGCTGGCAAAAGTATCTAAAGAAAGATTTGTCAGCCTTGTAGACGGCCAAAGTCTTTGATAAACTATCAAGACACTCATAGCATCATACACATTGCTACCGTCTTGACAAATTATATTGACGCGTAAGACCCCACTAAAAGGTACGGGGAGATGTCAGATGCAATGAACTTCTTTTAATGAGAAGCAAAATGATTAAATGCGAGTTGAACTTACCATATAAATGGATGAAGTGCAGCAGGCTCATGAATTTTTTTTTTTGTTTCTCTCAGCATCGTAGAGAAATTCTCTTCCACAACACTGCCTCTGTTGGTCAATTCAATGTATCCTGCAGATGAAAGGCTGATGAACTTTTTTTTTTTTTAACGCAGACAAATTCTCCTCTGCAACACTTCCTCTGCTGGTCATTCAATATATTCTTCAGATGAAAGGCTGATTAAAGTGTTTTGTTTGTCTCAGCAAAGGAGAGAATTTCTCTTCTGCAACACTGCCTCTGTTGGTCATTCAATATATTCTGCAGATGAAAGGCTGATTAACTTTTTTTTTTTTTTTTTTTTAACGCAGACAAATTCTCCTCCGTAACACTTCCTCTGCTGGTCATTCAATATATTCTCCAGATGAAAGGCTGATGAACGTTTTTTTGTGTCTTAGCAACACAGAAAAATTCTCTTCCGCAACACTGCCTCTGCTGGTCATTCAGTATATTCTGCAGATGGAAAAGTCCACTGTTAGTACATTATAAGAACTTGAATATTTCCAAAATAATGCAACAAAACAAAAAACTTATTTTTACCAAGCATTATTAATTAGGACTATGGAGTCTATAATATTGTGAAAATTCACAGCTGAATAAAAATTCAAATCTCAATTTTTTTTCAACCTAGCATACTTCTCTCAATCCGGTCTTATTTGCTACCAATCTCGACACAACTCAAGCACCTATATTAGGACTTAGATAAAAAGATCTCATGGCCAGCCAACTGACATCATACCCATCTCTCTGCAATTCTTTTAGGTTATGGTACACCACTAGCAATTAAGTGAGCTGATAAGTTGAGGGAGGAAGGTTCATGCTACAGTTATTGGGAATATTGAAAACTATGAATAACAGATTCTAACATCTTCATTTTAGCACATCCCTATCAGCTAACCCTATAGAGAAGGCAAGAATATTATGATCAACCACACCTTCAAAAAATGTATAAGCCTCAAATAATGCCAGAGTTTCTTTCATCTCAACATCTCAGTCTTCATCTGGGAGTCCTGTCTACCCTGCAACCCATTTCAATACCATGAGAAATGTATCCCATTGCTTGCTAGGCAATTGATTGGCCCTCATGTCAGATGACATCCTCCTGTAGCTTTATCATGTTAGGGCACCACCTGACCAATCGCTCTGGGGGACTATTACACAAGAGGACGAGACATCAGCAATTACTCACTGGGTAATTCTCTGTAATTAACAATGCAAGAAAGTACGCGGTGTAAGGGGAATGTACTTTGTACCATTGCAACCATCGGGCTCCTTTTCAACGTTGGCTGGAGTTACAAGAACAGACTATTCTAAATAGTAATACTTCATGAGTATCAGAGTCCCACAAAAAGAGTGCAGGGAAACCGGTTAAATGAGCTTTCTTTCATGTGAAAGTCAATCACTCTAACTTAAGAAAACTCATTCCAGAATCAAAGAGTAATTTCCTCTGAGGGAATATTGCTAGCAAAAGTATCTAAAGAAAGATTTGTCAGCCTTATAGACGGCCAAAGTCTTTGATAAACTATCAAGACACTCATAGCATCATACACATTACTACCGTCTTGACAAATTATATTGACGCGTAAGACTCCACTAAAAGGTACGGGGAGATGTCAGATGCTATGAACTTCTTTTATTGAGAAGCAAAATGATTAAATGCGAGTTGGACTTACCATATAAATGGATGAAGTGCAGCAGGCTCATGAATTTTTTTTTTTTGTTTCTCTCAGCATCGTAGAGAAATTCTCTTCCGCAACACTGCCTCTGTTGGTCAATTCAATGTATCCTGCAGATGAAAGGCTGATGAACTTTCTTTTTTTTTTAACGCAGACAAATTCTCCTCCGCAACACTTCCTCTGCTGGTCATTCAATATATTCTTCAGATGAAAGGCTGATTAAAGTGTTTTTTTTGTCTCAGCAAAGGAGAGAAATTCTCTTCTGCAACACTGCCTCTGTTGGTCATTCAATATATTCTGCAGATGAGAGGCTGATGAACTTTTTGTTTTGTCTCAGCAACGAAGAGAAATTCTCTTCTGCAACACTGCCTCTGTTGGTCAATTCAATGTATCCTGCAGATTAAAGGCTGATGAACGTTTTTTGTTTTTTTTTGGAACGCAGACAAATTCTCCTCTGCAACACTTTCTCTGCTGGTCATTCAATATATTCTTCAGATGAAAGGCTGATTAAAATGTTTTTTTTGTCTCAGCAAAGGAGAGAAAATCTCTTCTGCAACACTGCCTCTGTTGGTCATTCAATATATTCTGCAGATGAAAGGCTGATGAACGTTTTTTTTTTTGTCTCAGCAACGCAGAGAAATTCTCTTCTGCAACACTGCCTCTGTTGGTCAATTCAATGTATCCTGCAGATGTAAGGCTGACGAACGTTTTTTGTTTTTTTTTGGAACGCAGACAAATTCTCCTCTGCAACACTTTCTCTGCTGGTCATTCAATATATTCTTCAGATGAAAGGCTGATTAAAATGTTTTTTTTGTCTCAGCAAAGGAGAGAAAATCTCTTCTGCAACACTGCCTCTGTTGGTCATTCAATATATTCTGCATATGAAAGACTGATGAACGTTTTTTTTTTTAACGCAGACAAATTCTCCTCCGTAACACTTCCTCTGCTGGTCATTCAATATATTCTCCAGATGAAAGGCTGATGAACGTTTTTTTGTGTCTTAGTAACACAGAAAAATTCTCTTCCGCAACACTGCCTCTGCTGGTCATTCAGTATATTCTGCAGATGGAAAAGTCCACTGTTAGTACATTATAAGAACTTGAATATTTCCAAAATAATGCAACAAAACAAAAAACTTATTTTTACCAAGCATTATTAACTAGGACTATGGAGTCTATAATATTGTGAAAATTCACAGCTGAATAAAAATTCAAATCTCAATTTTTTTTCAACCTAGCATACTTCTCTCAATCCGGTCTTATTTGCTACCAATCTCGACACAACTCAAGCACCTATATTAGGACTTAGATAAAAAGATCTCATGGCCAGCCAACTGACATCATACCCATCTCTCTGCAATTCTTTTAGGTTATGGTACACCACTAGCAATTAAGTGAGCTGATAAGTTGAGGGAGGAAGGTTCATGCTACAGTTATTGGGAATATTGAAAACTATGAATAACAGATTCTAACATCTTCATTTTAGCACATCCCTATCAGCTAACCCTATAGAGAAGGCAAGAATATTATGAACAACCACACCTTCAAAAAATGTATAAGCCTCAAATAATGCCAGAGTTTCTTTCATCTCAACATCTCAGTCTTCATCTGGGTGTACTGTCTACCCTGCTACCCATTTCAATACCATGAGAAATGTATCCCATTGCTTGCTAGGCAATTGATTGGCCCTCATGTCAGATGACATCCTCCTGTAGCTTTATCATGTTAGGGCACCACCTGACCAATCGCTCTGGGGGACTATTACACAAGAGGACGAGACATCAGCAATTACTCACTGGGTAATTCTCTGTAATTAACAATGCAAGAAAGTACGCGGTGTAAGGGGAATGTACTTTGTACCATTGCAACCATCGGGCTCCTTTTCAACGTTGGCTGGAGTTACAAGAACAGACTATTCTAAATAGTAATACATCTTGAGTATCAGAGTCCCACAAACAGAGTGCAGGGAAACCGGTTAAATGAGCTTTCTTTCATGTGAATGTCAATCACTCTAACTTAAGAAAACTAATTCCAGCCTCAAAGAGTAATTTCCTCTGAGGGAATATTGCTGGCAAAAGTATCTAAAGAAAGATTTGTCAGCCTTGTAGACGGCCAAAGTCTTTGATAAACTATCAAGACACTCATAGCATCATACACATTGCTACCGTCTTGACAAATTATATTGACGCGTAAGACCCCACTAAAAGGTACGGGGAGATGTCAGATGCAATGAACTTCTTTTAATGAGAAGCAAAATGATTAAATGCGAGTTGAACTTACCATATAAATGGATGAAGTGCAGCAGGCTCATGAATTTTTTTTTTTGTTTCTCTCAGCATCGTAGAGAAATTCTCTTCCACAACACTGCCTCTGTTGGTCAATTCAATGTATCCTGCAGATGAAAGGCTGATGAACTTTTTTTTTTTTTAACGCAGACAAATTCTCCTCTGCAACACTTCCTCTGCTGGTCATTCAATATATTCTTCAGATGAAAGGCTGATTAAAGTGTTTTGTTTGTCTCAGCAAAGGAGAGAAATTCTCTTCTGCAACACTGCCTCTGTTGGTCATTCAATATATTCTGCAGATGAAAGGCTGATTAACGTTTTTTTTTTGTCTCAGCAGCGCAGAGAAATTCTCTCCTGCAACACTGCCTCTGTTGGTCAATTCAATGTATCCTGCAGATGAAAGGCTGATGAACGTTTTTTTTTTGTTTTTTTTGGAACACAGACAAATTCTCCTCTGCAACACTTTCTCTGCTGGTCATTCTATATATTCTGCGGATGAACGGCTGATGAATGTTTTTTTTTTGTCTCAGCAACGCAGAGAAATTCTCCTCCGCAACACTTCCTCTGCTGGTCATTCAATATATTCTTCAGATGAAAGGCTGATTAAACTGTTTTTTTGTCTCAGCAAAGGAGAGAAAATCTCTTCTGCAACACTGCCTCTGTTGGTCATTCAATATATTCTGCAGATGAAAGGCTGATGAGCGTTTTTTTTTTGTCTCAGCAGCGCAGAGAAATTCTGTTCTACAACACTGCCTCTGTTGGTCAATTCAATGTATCCTGCAGATGAAAGGCTGATGAAAGTTTTTTTTTTTTTTTTTGGAACGCAGACAAATTCTCCTCCGCAACACTTCCTCTGCTGGTCATTCAATATGTTCTGCAGATGAAAGGCTGATGAACGTTTTTTTGTGTCTCAGCAACGCAGAAAAATTCTCTTCCGCAATACTGCCTCTGCTGGACATTCAGTATATTCTGCAGATGGAAAAGTCTACTGTTAGTACATTATAAGAACTTGAATATTTCCAAAATAATGCAACAAAACAAAAAACTTATTTTTACCAAGCATTATTAACTAGGACTATGGAGTCTATAATATTGTGAAAATTCACAGCTGAATAAAAATTCAAATCTCAATTTTTTTTCAACCTAGCATACTTCTCTCAATCCGGTCTTATTTGCTACCAATCTCGACACAACTCAAGCACCTATATTAGGACTTAGATAAAAAGATCTCATGGCCAGCCAACTGACATCATACCCATCTCTCTGCAATTCTTTTAGGTTATGGTACACCACTAGCAATTAAGTGAGCTGATAAGTTGAGGGAGGAAGGTTCATGCTACAGTTATTGGGAATATTGAAAACTATGAATAACAGATTCTAACATCTTCATTTTAGCACATCCCTATCAGCTAACCCTATAGAGAAGGCAAGAATATTATGATCAACCACACCTTCAAAAAATGTATAAGCCTCAAATAATGCCAGAGTTTCTTTCATCTCAACATCTCAGTCTTCATCTGGGTGTACTGTCTACCCTGCTACCCATTTCAATACCATGAGAAATGTATCCCATTGCTTGCTAGGCAATTGATTGGCCCTCATGTCAGATGACATCCTCCTGTAGCTTTATCATGTTAGGGCACCACCTGACCAATCGCTCTGGGGGACTATTACACAAGAGGACGAGACATCAGCAATTACTCACTGGGTAATTCTCTGTAATTAACAATGCAAGAAAGTACGCGGTGTAAGGGGAATGTACTTTGTACCATTGCAACCATCGGGCTCCTTTTCAACGTTGGCTGGAGTTACAAGAACAGACTATTCTAAATAGTAATACATCTTGAGTATCAGAGTCCCACAAACAGAGTGCAGGGAAACCGGTTAAATGAGCTTTCTTTCATGTGAATGTCAATCACTCTAACTTAAGAAAACTAATTCCAGCCTCAAAGAGTAATTTCCTCTGAGGGAATATTGCTGGCAAAAGTATCTAAAGAAAGATTTGTCAGCCTTGTAGACGGCCAAAGTCTTTGATAAACTATCAAGACACTCATAGCATCATACACATTGCTACCGTCTTGACAAATTATATTGACGCGTAAGACCCCACTAAAAGGTACGGGGAGATGTCAGATGCAATGAACTTCTTTTAATGAGAAGCAAAATGATTAAATGCGAGTTGAACTTACCATATAAATGGATGAAGTGCAGCAGGCTCATGAATTTTTTTTTTTGTTTCTCTCAGCATCGTAGAGAAATTCTCTTCCACAACACTGCCTCTGTTGGTCAATTCAATGTATCCTGCAGATGAAAGGCTGATGAACTTTTTTTTTTTTTAACGCAGACAAATTCTCCTCTGCAACACTTCCTCTGCTGGTCATTCAATATATTCTTCAGATGAAAGGCTGATTAAAGTGTTTTGTTTGTCTCAGCAAAGGAGAGAAATTCTCTTCTGCAACACTGCCTCTGTTGGTCATTCAATATATTCTGCAGATGAAAGGCTGATTAACGTTTTTTTTTTGTCTCAGCAGCGCAGAGAAATTCTCTCCTGCAACACTGCCTCTGTTGGTCAATTCAATGTATCCTGCAGATGAAAGGCTGATGAACGTTTTTTTTTTGTTTTTTTTGGAACACAGACAAATTCTCCTCTGCAACACTTTCTCTGCTGGTCATTCTATATATTCTGCGGATGAACGGCTGATGAATGTTTTTTTTTTGTCTCAGCAACGCAGAGAAATTCTCCTCCGCAACACTTCCTCTGCTGGTCATTCAATATATTCTTCAGATGAAAGGCTGATTAAACTGTTTTTTTGTCTCAGCAAAGGAGAGAAAATCTCTTCTGCAACACTGCCTCTGTTGGTCATTCAATATATTCTGCAGATGAAAGGCTGATGAGCGTTTTTTTTTTGTCTCAGCAGCGCAGAGAAATTCTCTTCTACAACACTGCCTCTGTTGGTCAATTCAATGTATCCTGCAGATGAAAGGCTGATGAAAGTTTTTTTTTTTTTTTTTGGAACGCAGACAAATTCTCCTCCGCAACACTTCCTCTGCTGGTCATTCAATATGTTCTGCAGATGAAAGGCTGATGAACGTTTTTTTGTGTCTCAGCAACGCAGAAAAATTCTCTTCCGCAATACTGCCTCTGCTGGACATTCAGTATATTCTGCAGATGGAAAAGTCTACTGTTAGTACATTATAAGAACTTGAATATTTCCAAAATAATGCAACAAAACAAAAAACTTATTTTTACCAAGCATTATTAACTAGGACTATGGAGTCTATAATATTGTGAAAATTCACAGCTGAATAAAAATTCAAATCTCAATTTTTTTTCAACCTAGCATACTTCTCTCAATCCGGTCTTATTTGCTACCAATCTCGACACAACTCAAGCACCTATATTAGGACTTAGATAAAAAGATCTCATGGCCACCCAACTGACATCATACCCATCTCTCTGCAATTCTTTTAGGTTATGGTACACCACTAGCAATTAAGTGAGCTGATAAGTTGAGGGAGGAAGGTTCATGCTACAGTTATTGGGAATATTGAAAACTATGAATAACAGATTCTAACATCTTCATTTTAGCACATCCCTATCAGCTAACCCTATAGAGAAGGCAAGAATATTATGATCAACCACACCTTCAAAAAATGTATAAGCCTCAAATAATGCCAGAGTTTCTTTCATCTCAACATCTCAGTCTTCATCTGGGTGTCCTGTCTACCCTGCTACCCATTTCAATACCATGAGAAATGTATCCCATTGCTTGCTAGGCAATTGATTGGCCCTCATGTCAGATGACATCCTCCTGTAGCTTTATCATGTTAGGGCACCACCTGACCAATCGCTCTGGGGGACTATTACACAAGAGGACGAGACATCAGCAATTACTCACTGGGTAATTCTCTGTAATTAACAATGCAAGAAAGTACGCGGTGTAAGGGGAATGTACTTTGTACCATTGCAACCATCGGGCTCCTTTTCAACGTTGGCTGGAGTTACAAGAACAGACTATTCTAAATAGTAATACATCTTGAGTATCAGAGTCCCACAAACAGAGTGCAGGGAAACCGGTTAAATGAGCTTTCTTTCATGTGAATGTCAATCACTCTAACTTAAGAAAACTAATTCCAGCCTCAAAGAGTAATTTCCTCTGAGGGAATATTGCTGGCAAAAGTATCTAAAGAAAGATTTGTCAGCCTTGTAGACGGCCAAAGTCTTTGATAAACTATCAAGACACTCATAGCATCATACACATTGCTACCGTCTTGACAAATTATATTGACGCGTAAGACCCCACTAAAAGGTACGGGGAGATGTCAGATGCAATGAACTTCTTTTAATGAGAAGCAAAATGATTAAATGCGAGTTGAACTTACCATATAAATGGATGAAGTGCAGCAGGCTCATGAATTTTTTTTTTTGTTTCTCTCAGCATCGTAGAGAAATTCTCTTCCACAACACTGCCTCTGTTGGTCAATTCAATGTATCCTGCAGATGAAAGGCTGATGAACTTTTTTTTTTTTTTAACGCAGACAAATTCTCCTCTGCAACACTTCCTCTGCTGGTCATTCAATATATTCTTCAGATGAAAGGCTGATTAAAGTGTTTTGTTTGTCTCAGCAAAGGAGAGAATTTCTCTTCTGCAACACTGCCTCTGTTGGTCATTCAATATATTCTGCAGATGAAAGGCTGATTAACTTTTTTTTTTTTTTTTTTTTAACGCAGACAAATTCTCCTCCGTAACACTTCCTCTGCTGGTCATTCAATATATTCTCCAGATGAAAGGCTGATGAACGTTTTTTTGTGTCTTAGCAACACAGAAAAATTCTCTTCCGCAACACTGCCTCTGCTGGTCATTCAGTATATTCTGCAGATGGAAAAGTCCACTGTTAGTACATTATAAGAACTTGAATATTTCCAAAATAATGCAACAAAACAAAAAACTTATTTTTACCAAGCATTATTAATTAGGACTATGGAGTCTATAATATTGTGAAAATTCACAGCTGAATAAAAATTCAAATCTCAATTTTTTTTCAACCTAGCATACTTCTCTCAATCCGGTCTTATTTGCTACCAATCTCGACACAACTCAAGCACCTATATTAGGACTTAGATAAAAAGATCTCATGGCCAGCCAACTGACATCATACCCATCTCTCTGCAATTCTTTTAGGTTATGGTACACCACTAGCAATTAAGTGAGCTGATAAGTTGAGGGAGGAAGGTTCATGCTACAGTTATTGGGAATATTGAAAACTATGAATAACAGATTCTAACATCTTCATTTTAGCACATCCCTATCAGCTAACCCTATAGAGAAGGCAAGAATATTATGATCAACCACACCTTCAAAAAATGTATAAGCCTCAAATAATGCCAGAGTTTCTTTCATCTCAACATCTCAGTCTTCATCTGGGAGTCCTGTCTACCCTGCAACCCATTTCAATACCATGAGAAATGTATCCCATTGCTTGCTAGGCAATTGATTGGCCCTCATGTCAGATGACATCCTCCTGTAGCTTTATCATGTTAGGGCACCACCTGACCAATCGCTCTGGGGGACTATTACACAAGAGGACGAGACATCAGCAATTACTCACTGGGTAATTCTCTGTAATTAACAATGCAAGAAAGTACGCGGTGTAAGGGGAATGTACTTTGTACCATTGCAACCATCGGGCTCCTTTTCAACGTTGGCTGGAGTTACAAGAACAGACTATTCTAAATAGTAATACTTCATGAGTATCAGAGTCCCACAAAAAGAGTGCAGGGAAACCGGTTAAATGAGCTTTCTTTCATGTGAAAGTCAATCACTCTAACTTAAGAAAACTCATTCCAGAATCAAAGAGTAATTTCCTCTGAGGGAATATTGCTAGCAAAAGTATCTAAAGAAAGATTTGTCAGCCTTATAGACGGCCAAAGTCTTTGATAAACTATCAAGACACTCATAGCATCATACACATTACTACCGTCTTGACAAATTATATTGACGCGTAAGACTCCACTAAAAGGTACGGGGAGATGTCAGATGCTATGAACTTCTTTTATTGAGAAGCAAAATGATTAAATGCGAGTTGGACTTACCATATAAATGGATGAAGTGCAGCAGGCTCATGAATTTTTTTTTTTTGTTTCTCTCAGCATCGTAGAGAAGTTCTCTTCCGCAACACTGCCTCTGTTGGTCAATTCAATGTATCCTGCAGATGAAAGGCTGATGAACTTTCTTTTTTTTTTAACGCAGACAAATTCTACTCCGCAACACTTCCTCTGCTGGTCATTCAATATATTCTTCAGATGAAAGGCTGATTAAAGTGTTTTTTTTGTCTCAGCAAAGGAGAGAAATTCTCTTCTGCAACACTGCCTCTGTTGGTCATTCAATATATTCTGCAGATGAGAGGCTGATGAACTTTTTGTTTTGTCTCAGCAACGAAGAGAAATTCTCTTCTGCAACACTGCCTCTGTTGGTCAAATCAATGTATCCTGCAGATTAAAGGCTGATGAACGTTTTTTGTTTTTTTTTGGAACGCAGACAAATTCTCCTCTGCAACACTTTCTCTGCTGGTCATTCAATATATTCTTCAGATGAAAGGCTGATTAAAATGTTTTTTTTGTCTCAGCAAAGGAGAGAAAATCTCTTCTGCAACACTGCCTCTGTTGGTCATTCAATATATTCTGCAGATGAAAGGCTGATGAACGTTTTTTTTTTTGTCTCAGCAACGCAGAGAAATTCTCTTCTGCAACACTGCCTCTGTTGGTCAATTCAATGTATCCTGCAGATGTAAGGCTGACGAACGTTTTTTGGTTTTTTTTGGAACGCAGACAAATTCTCCTCTGCAACACTTTCTCTGCTGGTCATTCAATATATTCTTCAGATGAAAGGCTGATTAAAATGTTTTTTTTGTCTCAGCAAAGGAGAGAAAATCTCTTCCGCAACACTGCCTCTGTTGGTCATTCAATATATTCTGCATATGAAAGACTGATGAACGTTTTTTTTTTTAACGCAGACAAATTCTCCTCCGTAACACTTCCTCTGCTGGTCATTCAATATATTCTCCAGATGAAAGGCTGATGAACGTTTTTTTGTGTCTTAGTAACACAGAAAAATTCTCTTCCGCAACACTGCCTCTGCTGGTCATTCAGTATATTCTGCAGATGGAAAAGTCCACTGTTAGTACATTATAAGAACTTGAATATTTCCAAAATAATGCAACAAAACAAAAAACTTATTTTTACCAAGCATTATTAACTAGGACTATGGAGTCTATAATATTGTGAAAATTCACAGCTGAATAAAAATTCAAATCTCAATTTTTTTTCAACCTAGCATACTTCTCTCAATCCGGTCTTATTTGCTACCAATCTCGACACAACTCAAGCACCTATATTAGGACTTAGATAAAAAGATCTCATGGCCAGCCAACTGACATCATACCCATCTCTCTGCAATTCTTTTAGGTTATGGTACACCACTAGCAATTAAGTGAGCTGATAAGTTGAGGGAGGAAGGTTCATGCTACAGTTATTGGGAATATTGAAAACTATGAATAACAGATTCTAACATCTTCATTTTAGCACATCCCTATCAGCTAACCCTATAGAGAAGGCAAGAATATTATGAACAACCACACCTTCAAAAAATGTATAAGCCTCAAATAATGCCAGAGTTTCTTTCATCTCAACATCTCAGTCTTCATCTGGGTGTCCTGTCTACCCTGCTACCCATTTCAATACCATGAGAAATGTATCCCATTGCTTGCTAGGCAATTGATTGGCCCTCATGTCAGATGACATCCTCCTGTAGCTTTATCATGTTAGGGCACCACCTGACCAATCGCTCTGGGGGACTATTACACAAGAGGACGAGACATCAGCAATTACTCACTGGGTAATTCTCTGTAATTAACAATGCAAGAAAGTACGCGGTGTAAGGGGAATGTACTTTGTACCATTGCAACCATCGGGCTCCTTTTCAACGTTGGCTGGAGTTACAAGAACAGACTATTCTGAATAGTAATACATCTTGAGTATCAGAGTCCCACAAACAGAGTGCAGGGAAACCGGTTAAATGAGCTTTCTTTCATGTGAATGTCAATCACTCTAACTTAAGAAAACTAATTCCAGCCTCAAAGAGTAATTTCCTCTGAGGGAATATTGCTGGCAAAAGTATCTAAAGAAAGATTTGTCAGCCTTGTAGACGGCCAAAGTCTTTGATAAACTATCAAGACACTCATAGCATCATACACATTGCTACCGTCTTGACAAATTATATTGACGCGTAAGACCCCACTAAAAGGTACGGGGAGATGTCAGATGCAATGAACTTCTTTTAATGAGAAGCAAAATGATTAAATGCGAGTTGAACTTACCATATAAATGGATGAAGTGCAGCAGGCTCATGAATTTTTTTTTTTGTTTCTCTCAGCATCGTAGAGAAATTCTCTTCCACAACACTGCCTCTGTTGGTCAATTCAATGTATCCTGCAGATGAAAGGCTGATGAACTTTTTTTTTTTTTAACGCAGACAAATTCTCCTCTGCAACACTTCCTCTGCTGGTCATTCAATATATTCTTCAGATGAAAGGCTGATTAAAATGTTTTTTTTGTCTCAGCAAAGGAGAGAAAATCTCTTCCGCAACACTGCCTCTGTTGGTCATTCAATATATTCTGCATATGAAAGACTGATGAACGTTTTTTTTTTTAACGCAGACAAATTCTCCTCCGTAACACTTCCTCTGCTGGTCATTCAATATATTCTCCAGATGAAAGGCTGATGAACGTTTTTTTGTGTCTTAGTAACACAGAAAAATTCTCTTCCGCAACACTGCCTCTGCTGGTCATTCAGTATATTCTGCAGATGGAAAAGTCCACTGTTAGTACATTATAAGAACTTGAATATTTCCAAAATAATGCAACAAAACAAAAAACTTATTTTTACCAAGCATTATTAACTAGGACTATGGAGTCTATAATATTGTGAAAATTCACAGCTGAATAAAAATTCAAATCTCAATTTTTTTTCAACCTAGCATACTTCTCTCAATCCGGTCTTATTTGCTACCAATCTCGACACAACTCAAGCACCTATATTAGGACTTAGATAAAAAGATCTCATGGCCAGCCAACTGACATCATACCCATCTCTCTGCAATTCTTTTAGGTTATGGTACACCACTAGCAATTAAGTGAGCTGATAAGTTGAGGGAGGAAGGTTCATGCTACAGTTATTGGGAATATTGAAAACTATGAATAACAGATTCTAACATCTTCATTTTAGCACATCCCTATCAGCTAACCCTATAGAGAAGGCAAGAATATTATGAACAACCACACCTTCAAAAAATGTATAAGCCTCAAATAATGCCAGAGTTTCTTTCATCTCAACATCTCAGTCTTCATCTGGGTGTCCTGTCTACCCTGCTACCCATTTCAATACCATGAGAAATGTATCCCATTGCTTGCTAGGCAATTGATTGGCCCTCATGTCAGATGACATCCTCCTGTAGCTTTATCATGTTAGGGCACCACCTGACCAATCGCTCTGGGGGACTATTACACAAGAGGACGAGACATCAGCAATTACTCACTGGGTAATTCTCTGTAATTAACAATGCAAGAAAGTACGCGGTGTAAGGGGAATGTACTTTGTACCATTGCAACCATCGGGCTCCTTTTCAACGTTGGCTGGAGTTACAAGAACAGACTATTCTAAATAGTAATACATCTTGAGTATCAGAGTCCCACAAACAGAGTGCAGGGAAACCGGTTAAATGAGCTTTCTTTCATGTGAATGTCAATCACTCTAACTTAAGAAAACTAATTCCAGCCTCAAAGAGTAATTTCCTCTGAGGGAATATTGCTGGCAAAAGTATCTAAAGAAAGATTTGTCAGCCTTGTAGACGGCCAAAGTCTTTGATAAACTATCAAGACACTCATAGCATCATACACATTGCTACCGTCTTGACAAATTATATTGACGCGTAAGACCCCACTAAAAGGTACGGGGAGATGTCAGATGCAATGAACTTCTTTTAATGAGAAGCAAAATGATTAAATGCGAGTTGAACTTACCATATAAATGGATGAAGTGCAGCAGGCTCATGAATTTTTTTTTTTGTTTCTCTCAGCATCGTAGAGAAATTCTCTTCCACAACACTGCCTCTGTTGGTCAATTCAATGTATCCTGCAGATGAAAGGCTGATGAACTTTTTTTTTTTTTAACGCAGACAAATTCTCCTCTGCAACACTTCCTCTGCTGGTCATTCAATATATTCTTCAGATGAAAGGCTGATTAAAGTGTTTTGTTTGTCTCAGCAAAGGAGAGAATTTCTCTTCTGCAACACTGCCTCTGTTGGTCATTCAATATATTCTGCAGATGAAAGGCTGATTAACTTTTTTTTTTTTTTTTTTTAACGCAGACAAATTCTCCTCCGTAACACTTCCTCTGCTGGTCATTCAATATATTCTCCAGATGAAAGGCTGATGAACGTTTTTTTGTGTCTTAGCAACACAGAAAAATTCTCTTCCGCAACACTGCCTCTGCTGGTCATTCAGTATATTCTGCAGATGGAAAAGTCCACTGTTAGTACATTATAAGAACTTGAATATTTCCAAAATAATGCAACAAAACAAAAAACTTATTTTTACCAAGCATTATTAATTAGGACTATGGAGTCTATAATATTGTGAAAATTCACAGCTGAATAAAAATTCAAATCTCAATTTTTTTTCAACCTAGCATACTTCTCTCAATCCGGTCTTATTTGCTACCAATCTCGACACAACTCAAGCACCTATATTAGGACTTAGATAAAAAGATCTCATGGCCAGCCAACTGACATCATACCCATCTCTCTGCAATTCTTTTAGGTTATGGTACACCACTAGCAATTAAGTGAGCTGATAAGTTGAGGGAGGAAGGTTCATGCTACAGTTATTGGGAATATTGAAAACTATGAATAACAGATTCTAACATCTTCATTTTAGCACATCCCTATCAGCTAACCCTATAGAGAAGGCAAGAATATTATGATCAACCACACCTTCAAAAAATGTATAAGCCTCAAATAATGCCAGAGTTTCTTTCATCTCAACATCTCAGTCTTCATCTGGGAGTCCTGTCTACCCTGCAACCCATTTCAATACCATGAGAAATGTATCCCATTGCTTGCTAGGCAATTGATTGGCCCTCATGTCAGATGACATCCTCCTGTAGCTTTATCATGTTAGGGCACCACCTGACCAATCGCTCTGGGGGACTATTACACAAGAGGACGAGACATCAGCAATTACTCACTGGGTAATTCTCTGTAATTAACAATGCAAGAAAGTACGCGGTGTAAGGGGAATGTACTTTGTACCATTGCAACCATCGGGCTCCTTTTCAACGTTGGCTGGAGTTACAAGAACAGACTATTCTAAATAGTAATACTTCATGAGTATCAGAGTCCCACAAAAAGAGTGCAGGGAAACCGGTTAAATGAGCTTTCTTTCATGTGAAAGTCAATCACTCTAACTTAAGAAAACTCATTCCAGAATCAAAGAGTAATTTCCTCTGAGGGAATATTGCTAGCAAAAGTATCTAAAGAAAGATTTGTCAGCCTTGTAGACGGCCAAAGTCTTTGATAAACTATCAAGACACTCATAGCATCATACACATTGCTACCGTCTTGACAAATTATATTGACGCGTAAGACCCCACTAAAAGCTATGGGGAGATGTCAGATGCTATGAACTTCTTTTAATGAGAAGCAAAATGATTAAATGCGAGTTGGACTTACCATATAAATGGATGAAGTGCAGCAGGCTCATGAATTTTTTTTTTGTTTCTCTCAGCATCGTGGAGAAATTCTCTTCCGCAACACTGCCTCTGTTGGTCAATTCAATGTATCCTGCAGATGAAAGGCTGATGAACTTTTTTTTTTTTTTAACGCAGACAAATTCTCCTCTGCAACACTTCCTCTGCTGGTCATTCAATATATTCTTCAGATGAAAGGCTGATTAAAGTGTTTTGTTTGTCTCAGCAAAGGAGAGAAATTCTCTTCTGCAACACTGCCTCTGTTGGTCATTCAATATATTCTGCAGATGAAAGGCTGATTAACGTTTTTTTTTTGTCTCAGCAGCGCAGAGAAATTCTCTCCTGCAACACTGCCTCTGTTGGTCAATTCAATGTATCCTGCAGATGAAAGGCTGATGAACGTTTTTTTTTTGTTTTTTTTGGAACACAGACAAATTCTCCTCTGCAACACTTTCTCTGCTGGTCATTCTATATATTCTGCGGATGAACGGCTGATGAATGTTTTTTTTTTGTCTCAGCAACGCAGAGAAATTCTCCTCCGCAACACTTCCTCTGCTGGTCATTCAATATATTCTTCAGATGAAAGGCTGATTAAACTGTTTTTTTGTCTCAGCAAAGGAGAGAAAATCTCTTCTGCAACACTGCCTCTGTTGGTCATTCAATATATTCTGCAGATGAAAGGCTGATGAGCGTTTTTTTTTTGTCTCAGCAGCGCAGAGAAATTCTCTTCTACAACACTGCCTCTGTTGGTCAATTCAATGTATCCTGCAGATGAAAGGCTGATGAAAGTTTTTTTTTTTTTTTTTGGAACGCAGACAAATTCTCCTCCGCAACACTTCCTCTGCTGGTCATTCAATATGTTCTGCAGATGAAAGGCTGATGAACGTTTTTTTGTGTCTCAGCAACGCAGAAAAATTCTCTTCCGCAATACTGCCTCTGCTGGACATTCAGTATATTCTGCAGATGGAAAAGTCTACTGTTAGTACATTATAAGAACTTGAATATTTCCAAAATAATGCAACAAAACAAAAAACTTATTTTTACCAAGCATTATTAACTAGGACTATGGAGTCTATAATATTGTGAAAATTCACAGCTGAATAAAAATTCAAATCTCAATTTTTTTTCAACCTAGCATACTTCTCTCAATCCGGTCTTATTTGCTACCAATCTCGACACAACTCAAGCACCTATATTAGGACTTAGATAAAAAGATCTCATGGCCAGCCAACTGACATCATACCCATCTCTCTGCAATTCTTTTAGGTTATGGTACACCACTAGCAATTAAGTGAGCTGATAAGTTGAGGGAGGAAGGTTCATGCTACAGTTATTGGGAATATTGAAAACTATGAATAACAGATTCTAACATCTTCATTTTAGCACATCCCTATCAGCTAACCCTATAGAGAAGGCAAGAATATTATGATCAACCACACCTTCAAAAAATGTATAAGCCTCAAATAATGCCAGAGTTTCTTTCATCTCAACATCTCAGTCTTCATCTGGGTGTCCTGTCTACCCTGCTACCCATTTCAATACCATGAGAAATGTATCCCATTGCTTGCTAGGCAATTGATTGGCCCTCATGTCAGATGACATCCTCCTGTAGCTTTATCATGTTAGGGCACCACCTGACCAATCGCTCTGGGGGACTATTACACAAGAGGACGAGACATCAGCAATTACTCACTGGGTAATTCTCTGTAATTAACAATGCAAGAAAGTACGCGGTGTAAGGGGAATGTACTTTGTACCATTGCAACCATCGGGCTCCTTTTCAACGTTGGCTGGAGTTACAAGAACAGACTATTCTAAATAGTAATACATCTTGAGTATCAGAGTCCCACAAACAGAGTGCAGGGAAACCGGTTAAATGAGCTTTCTTTCATGTGAATGTCAATCACTCTAACTTAAGAAAACTAATTCCAGCCTCAAAGAGTAATTTCCTCTGAGGGAATATTGCTGGCAAAAGTATCTAAAGAAAGATTTGTCAGCCTTGTAGACGGCCAAAGTCTTTGATAAACTATCAAGACACTCATAGCATCATACACATTGCTACCGTCTTGACAAATTATATTGACGCGTAAGACCCCACTAAAAGGTACGGGGAGATGTCAGATGCAATGAACTTCTTTTAATGAGAAGCAAAATGATTAAATGCGAGTTGAACTTACCATATAAATGGATGAAGTGCAGCAGGCTCATGAATTTTTTTTTTTGTTTCTCTCAGCATCGTAGAGAAATTCTCTTCCACAACACTGCCTCTGTTGGTCAATTCAATGTATCCTGCAGATGAAAGGCTGATGAACTTTTTTTTTTTTTTAACGCAGACAAATTCTCCTCTGCAACACTTCCTCTGCTGGTCATTCAATATATTCTTCAGATGAAAGGCTGATTAAAGTGTTTTGTTTGTCTCAGCAAAGGAGAGAATTTCTCTTCTGCAACACTGCCTCTGTTGGTCATTCAATATATTCTGCAGATGAAAGGCTGATTAACTTTTTTTTATTTTTTTTTTTTTAACGCAGACAAATTCTCCTCCGTAACACTTCCTCTGCTGGTCATTCAATATATTCTCCAGATGAAAGGCTGATGAACGTTTTTTTGTGTCTTAGCAACACAGAAAAATTCTCTTCCGCAACACTGCCTCTGCTGGTCATTCAGTATATTCTGCAGATGGAAAAGTCCACTGTTAGTACATTATAAGAACTTGAATATTTCCAAAATAATGCAACAAAACAAAAAACTTATTTTTACCAAGCATTATTAATTAGGACTATGGAGTCTATAATATTGTGAAAATTCACAGCTGAATAAAAATTCAAATCTCAATTTTTTTTCAACCTAGCATACTTCTCTCAATCCGGTCTTATTTGCTACCAATCTCGACACAACTCAAGCACCTATATTAGGACTTAGATAAAAAGATCTCATGGCCAGCCAACTGACATCATACCCATCTCTCTGCAATTCTTTTAGGTTATGGTACACCACTAGCAATTAAGTGAGCTGATAAGTTGAGGGAGGAAGGTTCATGCTACAGTTATTGGGAATATTGAAAACTATGAATAACAGATTCTAACATCTTCATTTTAGCACATCCCTATCAGCTAACCCTATAGAGAAGGCAAGAATATTATGATCAACCACACCTTCAAAAAATGTATAAGCCTCAAATAATGCCAGAGTTTCTTTCATCTCAACATCTCAGTCTTCATCTGGGAGTCCTGTCTACCCTGCAATCCATTTCAATACCATGAGAAATGTATCCCATTGCTTGCTAGGCAATTGATTGGCCCTCATGTCAGATGACATCCTCCTGTAGCTTTATCATGTTAGGGCACCACCTGACCAATCGCTCTGGGGGACTATTACACAAGAGGACGAGACATCAGCAATTACTCACTGGGTAATTCTCTGTAATTAACAATGCAAGAAAGTACGCGGTGTAAGGGGAATGTACTTTGTACCATTGCAACCATCGGGCTCCTTTTCAACGTTGGCTGGAGTTACAAGAACAGACTATTCTAAATAGTAATACTTCATGAGTATCAGAGTCCCACAAAAAGAGTGCAGGGAAACCGGTTAAATGAGCTTTCTTTCATGTGAAAGTCAATCACTCTAACTTAAGAAAACTCATTCCAGAATCAAAGAGTAATTTCCTCTGAGGGAATATTGCTAGCAAAAGTATCTAAAGAAAGATTTGTCAGCCTTGTAGACGGCCAAAGTCTTTGATAAACTATCAAGACACTCATAGCATCATACACATTGCTACCGTCTTGACAAATTATATTGACGCGTAAGACCCCACTAAAAGCTATGGGGAGATGTCAGATGCTATGAACTTCTTTTAATGAGAAGCAAAATGATTAAATGCGAGTTGGACTTACCATATAAATGGATGAAGTGCAGCAGGCTCATGAATTTTTTTTTTGTTTCTCTCAGCATCGTGGAGAAATTCTCTTCCGCAACACTGCCTCTGTTGGTCAATTCAATGTATCCTGCAGATGAAAGGCTGATGAACTTTTTTTTTTTTTAACGCAGACAAATTCTCCTCTGCAACACTTCCTCTGCTGGTCATTCAATATATTCTTCAGATGAAAGGCTGATTAAAGTGTTTTGTTTGTCTCAGCAAAGGAGAGAAATTCTCTTCTGCAACACTGCCTCTGTTGGTCATTCAATATATTCTGCAGATGAAAGGCTGATTAACGTTTTTTTTTTGTCTCAGCAGCG
Organism: Triturus cristatus; assembly: GCF_964204655.1. Lineage (NCBI taxonomy): Eukaryota > Metazoa > Chordata > Amphibia > Caudata > Salamandridae > Triturus > Triturus cristatus. The sequence goes on along the minus strand of NC_140593.1, from coordinate 879,780,536 downwards.
CAGAGAAATTCTCTCCTGCAACACTGCCTCTGTTGGTCAATTCAATGTATCCTGCAGATGAAAGGCTGATGAACGTTTTTTTTTGTTTTTTTTGGAACACAGACAAATTCTCCTCTGCAACACTTTCTCTGCTGGTCATTCTATATATTCTGCGGATGAACGGCTGATGAATGTTTTTTTTTTGTCTCAGCAACGCAGAGAAATTCTCCTCCGCAACACTTCCTCTGCTGGTCATTCAATATATTCTTCAGATGAAAGGCTGATTAAACTGTTTTTTTGTCTCAGCAAAGGAGAGAAAATCTCTTCTGCAACACTGCCTCTGTTGGTCATTTAATATATTCTGCAGATGAAAGGCTGATGAACGTTTTTTTTTTGTCTCAGCAACGCAGAGAAATTCTCTTCTGCAACACTGCCTCTGTTGGTCAATTCAATGTATCCTGCAGATGAAAGGCTGATGAACGTTTTTTTTTTTTTGGAACGCAGACAAATTCTTTTCTGCAACACTTTCTCTGCTGGTCATTCAATATATTTTTCAGATGAAAGGCTGATTAAAGTGTTTTTTTTGTCTCAGCAACGCAGAGAAATTCTCTTCCGCAAAACTGCCTCTGTTGGTCAATTCAATGTATCCTGCAGATGAAAGGCTGATGAACGTTTTTGGGGTTTTTTTGGAACGCAGACAAATTCTCCTCTGCAACACTTTCTCTGCTGGTCATTCAATATATTCTTCAGATGAAAGGCTGATTAAAGTGTTTTTTTTGTCTCAGCAAAGGAGAGAAATTCTCTTCTGCAACACTGCCTCTGTTGGTCATTCAATATATTCTGCAGATGAAAGGCTGATGAACGTTTTTTTTTTGTCTCAGCAACGCAGAGAAATTCTCTTCTGCAACACTGCCTCTGTTGGTCAATTCAATGTATCCTGCAGATGAAAGGCTGATGAACGTTTTTTTTTTTGGAACGCAGACAAATTCTCCTCTGCAACACTTTCTCTGCTGGCCATTCAATATATTCTTCAGATGAAAGGCTGATTAAAAAGTTTTTTTTGTCTCAGCAAAGGAGAGAAAATCTCTTCCGCAACACTGCCTCTGCTGGTCATTCAGTATATTCTGCAGATGGAAAAGTCCATTTTTAGTACATTATAAGAACTTGAATATTTCCAAAATAATGCAACAAAACAAAACACTTATTTTTACCAAGCATTATCAATTAGGACTATGGAGTCTATAATATTGTGAAAATTCACAGCTGAATAAAAATTCAAATCTCAATTTTTTTTCAACCTAGCATACTTCTCTCAATCCGGTCTTATTTGCTACCAATCTCGACACAACTCAAGCACCTATATTAGGACTTAGATAAAAAGATTAGAGGGCAGAGGGCAGAAGTCAGGTGAGTTTTCATGACAGCACATCCCTCTCCCCGCGACCTCTACCAGGAGCCAGGTTTGTCGGGATATTTCGCATGGAAGGCTTTTACACACCGAGGAGCATGTACCCCCCTGGCAGGTTCCCAAGAATCTTCTTCCCGTCCGTATCCTTTCCAAGATACCAGGTACCAGAGTCTGGACCCCCGCATTTTTGAGTCTAGGATGGCCCTGACTTCGTACTCCGGTTCATTGTCTATCCAGACAGGAGAAGGATTCTTCTTCACCGGGGTGTAGGAAGGTTTCAGCAGTGACACGTGAAATACTGGATGTATTTTTAGAGATTTTGGTAGCGCTAGCATCATAGCCCTAGGGGAGATAACTTTCTTTATCTTGTATGGCCCGATGTACCTTGGGTTGAAGATGCTGTATTTCCGGAACCGTATGTTTCTGGTTGATAACCATACTACATCATCCTTCTGATAAGGAGGATTAGGTTTCCGGTGTTTATCTGCCTGGTCTTTGTACACTATTTTAGCTTTAGCCAAGTTTTTGTATGTACTCAGTAGGATTTTTCGAATGTTTTTGGTTCGGGTATCAACTTCCGGGACCCCCGGCCCGCTCACTGGTTGGATCAAAGAGGTAAAACGAGGATGGAAGCCGTAGTTGCTATAATAGGGTGAGTACTGTGTAGATTGATGTGTGGCGCTATTGTAAGCCACTTCGGCCAAACAGAGCCATTCAACCCAGGAATCCGAATTGTCTGCCACATAGCAACGCAGGTACTGCTTAAGATTCTGGTTGAGTCGCTCAGTTTGCCCATCCGACTGGGGGTGGAAGCTAGTTGATTTGGACGACTTCATGTGTAACGCCTTACACCACTCCTTCCAGAACTTAGCTGTAAATTGAGGGCCTCGGTCCGAAACGATATTGGCCGGGAGTCCGTGTACTCTTATAATGTGGACCAGGAGTAACTGGGCTAACTGCCCTGCAGTGGGTTCTTTGGCACATGCGATAAAATGTCCCATCTTGGTGAGGCTGTCTACCACTACCACGATGGTTGTACAACCTTGGTCCTTTGGAAGACCCACTATAAAATCAATAGAGATGGTTTCCCATGGTTTCAACGGTGTGGGTAGAGGTTGCAAGAGACCCTGAGTCTTCCCATGGTCCGTTTTGACTCTCGCACAAGTTTCACAGTGCCTTACCATGTTCGTGGTGTCTTTCACCACCGATGGCCACCAGAATTGTCTTGCTATTCTGTCAAGAGTTTTTCTGACCCCATTATGGCCAGCGCTGGGCGTGGAGTTACACATCTGCCATACTTCCTCCCGCAATGACTTCGTTGGTACCAGCAATTGATTGCCTTTCATCTGCAGACCTTGGTGTAGCTTCCATTGCGGATGTGTTTTCAACCATTGTCTCCAGTAAGTGGTCTTGATTCCTACGAGTATCCTTTGAAGGAAGTCATCCGTATGTAAAACTCCAATGACCTTCTTTGGGTCCAAAATAGCCTGCTGTTCTTCTGTCGTATGTTCAAGGGGGGTAGTCTGCCGGGATAAGGCATCTGCCTTTCTGTTCTCTGTCCCAGGTCGATATGTCACTATAAAGTGGAATTCCGAGAAAAACAACATCCATCGCAACTGCCTAGGAGATAACATGCGAGTTGAGCGCATGAACTGCAGATTGCGATGATCAGTATAGACCGTGACTACATGTTTGGCTCCTAATAACCAGTGCCTCCAATCCATGAAGGCTTCTTTAATGGCTAAGAGCTCTTTTTCCGCTATAGTGTATCGGGTCTCAGCAGGGTTTAACTTCCTGGATAGGTAGGCAACTGGATGTAATTGCCCGGTAACCGCATGTCTCTGTGAAAGAATAGCCCCTATAGCTACATCAGAGGCGTCTGCCTCTACAATGTAAGGACGCTCAGGGTCAGGGTGAGCCAACACCGGAGCGGTCACAAAGGCATCTTTCAAACATTGAATGGAATGTTCGGCTTCAGCGGACCAACCAAACTTTACGTTCTTTCGTAGTAGGGCTGTGATGGGTGCCACCATGTTTGAGAATCCGTTAATAAACCTGCGATAAAAGTTCGCGAATCCCAGGAAACATTGGACGTCCCTCACTGTGGCAGGTTGGGGCCAGGTTTTTACCGCCAAAATTTTCCTGTCAGACATTTCTTGCCCGTTGGGTGTCAGTATTACTCCTAGAAACTCCACCTTATCCACATGGAACTAGCATTTGCTGAGTTTACAATACAAGTTGTTTCTTCGTAACACCTCAAATACTTGACAGACATGCGCCCGATGCTCCTCAACCGAGTAAGAGTAAATGAGGATGTCATCTATGTATGCTACCACGAACCTGTCCAAGAACTCCCGCAACACCTCATTCACGAAGTATTGAAATGCAGCGGGAGCGTTGCACAGGCCGAAGGGCATTACGGTATATTCATACAGCCCATACCGTGTCCTAAAGGCTGTCTTCCATTCGTCCCCCTCTCTTACCCTTACGAGGTGATATGCCCCCTTTAAATCAAGCCGCGTGTATATGACTGCTGTTTTGACTTGTTCCAAAAGGACAGGGATTAAGGGTAAGGGGTATCTATTTTTTATGGTGATATCGTTTAGGGCGCGAAAGTCTATACAAGCCCTCTTTTCTCCGTTGGCTTTAGGAATAAAAAAGAGGGGAGAGGCAGCCGGAGATCTGGAAGGACGGATAAAGCCATTCTCTAGGTATTTGTCCAAGTATTCACGTAAGTGGGAGTTCTCGGCTTCGGTCAAAGCATATAAGCGCCCACAGGGAATCAAGGCCCCCGGAACCAGATCTATGCGGCAATCGTAATGCCTATGAGGGGGTAATGTGTCTGCCATCTTTTCACAAAAAACGTCCTGATATTCCGAATACCAAGACGGAAGCTGTACATCCGTTTCTGCTGCCGTCGCTACGCTATAGGATGAAATCAAGGCTCCCCCCTTGTCCGTACCCCGGCCTGTACAATGAGCTTTGCACCAGGCCCCACTAAACCTCACCTTTCCTTCTTTCCAATCTATATCAGGGTTATGCTTTCTTAACCAGGGGAGCCCCAATATTACTCCGTATTGCGGAGCTTGGAGGATGTTGAACTGGGCCGTCTCGGTATGGTCCTGCTCGCACTGCATGAGCAAAGGTTGTGTATTAGATTCAATGGGGCCAGTACTTAATTTCTTTCCATCTACCGCCAGAACCTCTTCGGGATGGTCTTTCCTTACTAACACGAGTCCCAAGCTTAAAGCCACTTCCCGATCCATGAATAGCCCGGTGGCACCGGAATCAACCATGGCTTCTATAGGTTGCCATCCCTTGGGGGTTTTGAGGTGTATAGGAAGAAAAAAATGGTGTGTAGTATACTCCGTCTGTTTAGATAACGAAGGGACATGAATACCACTCAAGGAGTTCCCTTCAGCGTTCCCTGAGTGTATTAGTTTCCCTCTTTATCTTCCGTTGTGCGTCCGGAGGTTTTAGCCACTCCAAATCCAGTCTTGGGTTTGGCCAAACACTCCCTAACAAAGTGGCCTTTTTTACCACAGTACATGCAAAGCCCCTCTTTGCGTCTATTGTCTCTCTCAGCTGGTGTGAGCGGTGCCCGTACGGACCCTATATCCATAGGTTCTACGTGAGCTCCAGCCCCCACACCTATGCCTCTGTTGCGGTCAAAGCGCAGAGGGGGTCTGTCTACTTTTTTCCTGTCCCCTCTACGTTCCCCTAGCCTATAGTCTAATCTCAAGGCCAGATTTATTAAGTCTATGCACGTGGAGGGTTGGGGGTCAATTTGAGCGATTACGTCCTTCAGGTCGTCTTTTAACCCTTGATAGAATAGCGCCTCTTTCTTGTCCTCGGGCCACTGAGTTTCGGCCACTAGTCTCTGAAAGGTGTTAACATAGGTAACTATATCCTTGGTACCCTGTCTTAGTTCTAGCAGCTCTCTATCTGCTGTGAAGGATGCCGCTCGGCGATCAAAAACTGTTTCGAATTCTTTCTTAAACTCATCCCAATCATATAACAGGGGGTCATCTCTCCGAACATACGGCACGGCCCATTGTGCGGCTTCCCCCGTTAAGTAGGATATCATAAAGGCCACTCTGGCCTGATTTGTGGGAAAGGCTTTCGGTTTGCACGAAAAATGTAGCAATACCTGTGTCATAAAGACTTGGACTTTAGTGGCATCACCCTGAAAACGTTTAGGGGCGGCCAAGGGAATGGGAGTAGGAATTTCTACGGTTACTGGCGTGGTTGTAGAGGGGGTTCCAAACTGGAACATACCCCGACTGCTCCATGCCCTACCTGGGCATCAAAGGGGTTTCGCTGTAACCGGTTTACTGAGTCCTGTAGAGCGGCCGTCTCAGCCCTAGAGGCTGCTACCTCATGTCGGGAATCAGCTACCTCTTGTTGAAGATTTACTAAGGTGGCCAATACATCCTCTAGGGTGGTCATGGTAACAATGAACCGAGCGGGAGAGGTATATTAAGTTTAAGGCAGATTATTCTGTCAGGTCCCGCGTAGGCCTCTCAGGATCGGTTCGTTGCTCAATGGGGGCCCCCTATTGACAACCCTAATTCCGGATAGCCGTAAAGGCACGGAAGATTAAGGGGGTCAATCGAGGGGAAGGAAAGGATGGGAACAGCGGGGAGGGAGATCTGTAAAGGAAGCACAGGTTTGGTTAGCCGGATTTCCTGTAGCTGAATTGTCTTTACACCCACTTGACTCACATAAACAATTCAGTCTACCTGTAAAGAAAAATAACCAATTCTAGCTGTGACAGCAGAAGGGCGATTAAATATCGTCAAGGCCGCTTCAACGCCAGCTAGCTGCAGTGTGCACCGGGACGTCGCTATTCTGTATGGGTACTCACAGGGCGCGACTGTAGATACACAAACAATACATAAGAACCCCCCCCTTGTTTTATACCATCAGCAGAATATACCTTTTTGCCAATATAGGGTATCACCATATACCCACCAAAGAGGTTGTGCAGGTAGGCATCACTGAGGAAGGAAGGTCTTACGCTGTAGCCTAGCTGCCCCTCTACAAACCCCCAGCTAGAAGACAACACAACACACACAGTTCATGAATACAAGTTCAGCAGTGACTTCAGGAAAGGCAAAACATTGGTGTATAAAGAATTCACAGCGTGGTATTTAGGGTCATACCACCTGGTAAAGGTCAAGCGTTAATGTCGAGCGCTCCACGCACTCACTCCGGTTCTCTTAAATGCCTGTCACAAAGTCTCACAAGCTTATTCGCAGTCTTTGTTATCACGAAGCACGGAAACACAAACGGAAGCACAAACGTGTGCCCTAAAGGACTCTTGGCGGTGTCACTGACACCCTTACCGCACCCGGGGAACTCCACAATGAGATCTGCAACACGGTCAGGTCAGGCTCCAGAATAATCTGCGAGCAGTTCTCCGCGGTTCCTGGCTAAATGGATTCCCGTCTTTTGCACCGCGTCACTTCCTGTGCGCGCGCGTCGGGCCTAGAGGCTGCTGGGACGTGTAGTTCCTTGGCAGCTTTGGTAGTATCCCATATGCCCCGCATCGCGCCGACATGGTTCGCGGCCTGATTCCAACGGCCCGCTTCTTCCCTGAGGGACGGGGAGAGGGCAGAGGTCAGGTGAGTTTTCATGACACTAACATCTTCATTTTAGCACATCCCTATCAGCTAACCCTATAGAGAAGGCAAGAATATTATGATCAACCACACCTTCAAAAAAATCTATAAGCCTCAAATAATGCCAGAGTTTCTTTCATCTCAACATCTCAGTCTTCATCTGGGTGTCCTGTCTACCCTGCTACCCATTTCAATACCATGAGAAATATATCCCATTGCTTGCTAGGCAATTGATTGGCCCTCATGTCAGATGACATCCTCCTGTAGCTTTATCATGTTAGGGCACCACTTGACCAATCGCTCTGGGGGACTATTACAGAAGAGGACGAGACATCAGCAATTACTCACTGGGTAATTCTCTGTAATTAACAATGCAAGAAAGTAGGCGGTGTAAGTGTGGAAATATGGATTTTTCTGGTCAGTTATGTCCCCTATCTTGGACCCCAATGGTTCTATGTGCATGTTACAAGTACATGTATGTTCCCTCCAGTTCCAGTTATGAAGACGCAAATACATGTGCGTCCACCGTTAACACGTCCTCTTTCAGATCCGCCATGAATGGGCCGGATATTCCATTCCTAAGTACGAAAGGCCACCACCTTTATATGGTTCACTTATGCCATTTTACAGTCCAGGCAAGTAGGCCCTGATTCTGTCATCAAGCTTTTCTTGCCTTCTGCCTCTGAAAGCTCCAGTCTGAGCCTGCATCTGTGACCATGAACTTTGTCTCATTCTCTGCGCGGCTCACGAAGCCTGACATCAGCCTGCTGCCTGCCAAAAACTGTATTTCACCTTCGAAAATTATCTGCTCCGCTCCCTGCCCAATGCATTCCTGTCTAGTAGCTTAAGTAAACATTCTGCCAGCTACCAAGCAAAGGCCCGACTTCTCTGTCTTCATACAAGTAATTCATAGCCCTGTTACTATGGAAGATTCCGCCCTCGCATCTAGTGTAGACACTTAGACGCTTGTACACGCACTAACCGTCAGTATAGTCAGTATAGAATAAGATTCTACTCTAAGAGACCTCTCTTTCGGATAACATAGTTCTTTAAACATAGGATGTTAGATATGATTTGGGATTAGGTTGACTTGACCCTCCAGACTTCTGTCGCCACATGTAGAGCTAAATATCAAGTCCCCTTCACCCCCTAGTTGCACGTCAATCACACGTCATACTGCTGCGCGCGCATTTCTGCCAAGTATTTCTGCTGACATTGCGAAATTCTTTCATGTAACCAACCCTCTTATGACATCACATCTGATGACGTTCTGTAAACACACCCAGTTACGCCTATCTTTGCCACATATGAATATATTATCTCCACTATCAATTGTTACGCCTCTTGTATTAGCTTCACCGTAATGCTTATTGTATAAAAGTAATTTATTGTCAATAACGTATGTACTTCACTTCCTGAACCTTCGTGGTGATGGAACCTGGAGCAACCGATTATAATCGACCTCTGGAATAAAGCCCATTCCGAACCTCTAATACCACGGATTCTGCCTCTTATTTACTGAGCTATTTCATTATGTTTCTGTATCAAATTAAGTCCCGGTAATTAAATTATTTACCACATGAATGGCGCCCGAATAGGGACACTTTCTCATCTCACGCGCCGGCGGTGCGTTGCAGGCCCGGTCTCCTGCCACAGCTGGACGGACAATAACGCGTACCAGCAGGATTTCCTGTATCTCCCTCCGGTCAAGCGGGGGCGACTGAGGCTGCGATCAACACCCAGACGAGGCGGTGAGAAGTGCGAAGTATCCCGACCAGAGCCTAGCTGAGAGAGCAAGATCCGAGGTATACAGAGGCCCACCAGTTTCCGAAGTCCCAAGTCGAGTCCAGTGTCCGAAGCGTTCGAGTCGAGTCCAGTCCGGTTCAAGTTCAGTCCAGTTTCTGAGGCCTTCCGTTTCCGAGCTACCCGGTGAGTACCATTACTGGGGAGGCGTTCTGGCGTGCACATAAGTTGTGCCGGTCCAGACGGGTTTGGGTACACAAATCCGGTCTGCACTGTTTCAGCAGTGTATCTGTACTGTTTAGCAGTATATCTAGTATATCAAGTATATAAATTCAGAATAATTCAGTTCAAGTCGAGTATCATGTTTAATGATTAAGTTTTCCTTAGATCGTCATCATCATTGTTGCTCAGTTAAATGTTAAATGTTAAATGTTTATAGTACGTTCTGCATATTGTGGTATGAATGACTGTTCATTATTGTGATTACTGTATTAAGTTTGTTCAAGATCAAGTATCAGATCAGTTCTCAATATGCCGCTCTTTTCGAAACTAAGACAGATCACAACTAGAAAAGGGGTACTCGAAGAAGCTGTTCCCATTCCTCCTAGGGACACTCCAGGGTACTTCATGTATCATAAACATGGCCTAGACGCCATATTATTTCTTGATCTATGGGTAGACTACACTAAGGAATTACCAGAAAGTCAGAGGTGGCCCGCAGCGGGGACCTGGGATGCAGAGTGCATCGTGAAAGTAGAGGAAGAATTATGGAAAAAGAAAGCTAGACAATCACAGAAAGACGCCATTGAATTATGGCGTAAAGAATCATATAGACGTACAGAAAAAGCACGTAGACAGGAAGAGAAGAGTAAAGAGAATTCCAATGAAGTCCGAGAAAATCTATTAATTAAAGAAGGTGCACGAGTGAAATCAGAACAAGTAGACAGACAAAGAAATGCCCTTATGAATGGTATGTATCCCCTTCTGGCTGAAGGATTACCTAAGGCTACTCCAGGGATACCAAAAGACTTGCCAACCCCATTATTTCCAATAAAGGTACATCCTAAGGGGCATCCTAGAACCACAGAAGATGTTTTTCTTTCCTCATATTTAGATGACGCAGCTCCCGAGTATGCTCATCCCGCCCCACATAGACCGCCCGCCAGGGAGGTTCAACGCCAAGATCCAGTACCCGTATCGCTACAGCAACAAGTTCTGACACAAGTTCCGGCAAGCACATCTGTTTCTGCATCTGTTCCTACAGCTACTTCTATAGCTGTATCCACGCCTATAGTTGCTGTATCACGTTCAACGAATCCTTTCACACCCGATACCCCAGATGGGGCTACCGGAGGTGCTACCAATATCTTTTCTACGCCACCTAGAATAAATAAACTTACTTTTCAAGAGTCAGCACATTCACGTACCCCCAAACTCATAAATGCCCGTACGCTTAAGGAACTTCTTATAGATTGTAGATATGACCCTGTGCCCGGAAAAGAGGACGAAATGACCCTAGCATCATTACGTATCAGACGAGCCGCAGTGTATTTAGGGAAATTACCAGGAATGACTGCACATCTAGATAATATATATCATTTTGTCCAAACCGGGCGAGATTCTGAATGTATTAACAGAGCTATGGAATACCAGAAAGTGGAAATACAGGGGGAACTGTTGCGTTTCCTCATAAATTGTGTGATCAGAAATCAAGACCGACCGGGGGTAGACCCGGAAGCAATGCAGATTCTTACCAGATGGAGCCAGAATATATCAGAAGGGAGACATGATAAGCAAAACTGTATAATAGCCATGTGCCGAAAGATCCGTAAAGAAATAGAACGCCTACACGAAGAAAGATTAGCGGTAGACCAGTTCGAACAAAGCGAGGAAGAAGCATCAGGACTGCCCACAGGACAGTCAGAAACTATAGCCTATGTAGGTAGAAGAAGATCTTGTAATAGTACTAGATGTCTTACTGATCCGATACGTCCGATGTGTCTAGAAAATAACAGGAAATTTCAAACACCAATAATAAATATAAGGTCTAACGAGCATTCATTCCAAGCAGCAGATAAATTACTCCGAGAACGAAGGGGTTATCATTTTCTCGATTCTATAGATGAACAAGAATTAGCCAGGTCAGCTGTCCATTGGGTTGACAGTCCCGGGAAGTATAGTGATGACACAGTAGCACACACATTTTTGAATCTCACCCCAGATGAACAGCGTTTAGCTGGGATTTATATGATTCAACAACTTCTTATACTATATAAAAGCCAACATTCAGATCCTGGTCCCTTACCTGATATATTGACCGAATTACTCACGAATAGATGGAGAGGTTCAGGTACTAAGCTAATTAAAGAAATACTAGAATCAAGAAAGCAGTACATTCTTTTTATATGCCCAGAACATGTCTCACTGCCCATCAAGGAAAGAACCATGTATTACATGGACAGACAGAATCCCTTACGAGAAGTGCACCCAATAAAGGGCGAGGACAATGAGTTTAAACGTGTATATGTATATACGCCCATATCGAAAATAGAATTGTTGGAAATGAAGAAAGTGGTACCCAGTCATGACAAAGACCCAGCGGGTTTCCACCGAGAAATTAAAGACATGTTACTCATGGGAGAGTATACCTATCCCGACATTATGACAATATTAAAGGTATTGATGCCTGCTGGCATTTATGAAAAACTCAAGGAAAAAGAGTGGGAGGTAGGAGACCAAAAGATAGATTGGACAGCATTAGAAGCAGAAGAAAAGGCCCGAGGTCCAGGTTCGGGGCTTGGGGACAAAACTAAAGCACTACCAGGTCTACTAGTACAGGTACTGCCACGTTTATTAACCACGAAAAAGGAAGACTGGGGTGCAATTTCAGCCTGTAAACAAAAGCAAGATGAAGACACTAGTGATTTCTATGCACGATTTGAGAAATGTTTTGGTATAAATAGTGGTATAAAAGCAAGTAGCGAATCATACCCACATCTGTTTGTGACAAAATTAGTTGAAAATTCTTTGCCCCAAGTGAAGAATAGAGTATTAAAATTCGAGAGCACATGGCAAGGTAACACTCCATCACAAATGTTACAAATGTTACAGTATCATCACAATAGAATTAGAGAGGAACAAGATCATGAACAAAGACGCATGAAAGACACGAAAATGAAAATGCTAGTCTCCCAGACAGTTCCAGCTGAAGGACATAAAAAGGGTACGACACATTCTGGCGATTTAGCAGGACCTGTAAAAGGGACATGCAACTATTGTAAACAACTAGGTCATCATGTACACGATTGTCCAGTCCTGAAGCGTAATATCGCCACGGGCATTACAAAAGAAAGACCACGGCCACTTAGACAGGATCAGAATGAACAGGGAGCCTTGCAGCATGCACAGGCCATGCCAGCTCCACAACAGTCTATACAGTTTGTGCCAGCTGCACCAGCACTGCCTGTTGCTGCCACGCAAACCACGACACGACAACTGTACCAGACCGCACAGTATGACTATCCTGATTATCAACGATATGCATGAACCAGCCTAGAGAGGGAAGTTGACTTACCCCTTATCGAGATCCCTGTAGATCAAGAAGGACCTTATGTACATAGTGAATTATTAGGCCAAGACAGAAAATTTTTACTCGATACAGGGGCAAGTCGAACAACCATAAAACGTAGTGAAGTTCCAGGGGCACCCCTCTCAGGCTCACAGAATATTTCCCTTGGTTTTTCAGGAAAACCTATTGTTAATGAAGTGTCACAACCTCTTCCACTTACGATAGGACCTTTGACCCGAACTACAGATTTATTGCTTACTAAATCATGTCCAGAAAACCTGTTAGGAATAAAAACATTGAAAGCTCTAGGAGCTATAATATGTTGTTCTCCGGAAGGAGTAAGATTGTTTTTACGTGATTTTAAAGGTCATTATGTGTCTAGAGACATGGATCCCCGATTGCAGACTTTACCTACGCATCTATGGGCACAAGGCCCTACTGATGTTGGTTGCATGAATATTACACCCTATCGAGTTACACTAAAGGCAGGAGTGGTACTACCACGAATGCGACAATACAAGTTACCACCAGATGCTGTAGTGGCTTTACTACAAATCATTGACGAGCTCATTGCCCAAGGAGTGGTTGTAGAAACGGACTCCAATGTATGTAATTCACCGATAATTCCGATTCTCAAACGAACAGATCCGAAGGCCCCGCCAGTATATCGATTAATTGTTGATCTGCGCGAATTAAATAAGTGTATTGTGCCACAATTCCCTGTGGTCCCCGATATCTCATCATTACTGACAGCTATTGATTCCGAAGCAACATTCTTTACTGTAATTGATCTCAAAAATGCCTTTTTCAGCGTCCCAATAGATCCGGAAAGCCAATATTTGTTCGGATTTAGTTTAAATGGACGTAGCTTTAAATTCTCACGCGCACCTCAAGGATTTACAGAAAGCCCCAGCATCTATAGCCAAGCACTGAAACGAGAATTTGACAGTATCCACATGCCAGTTAACACTGCTTTGCTTCAATATGTCGATGATCTGCTGATCACCGCCCGAAGCGAACCTGAATGTGAAAAAGCATCACTGACGGTTTTACAATTTCTAGCCGGAAAGGGGCACAAGGTGTCCCCTTCTAAGCTGCAATTCTGTGTCCAGCGAGTTATTTACCTTGGTCACTCGCTGTCCAAGGAGGGAAGGCAGCTTACACCAGACCGCATTCAGTTAATAGCTAACATGCCAATACCCAAGACACAAAAGGAGGTGCGGGCTTTTATAGGCCTCACTTCATATTGTAGACAGTGGATCCCTCAGTATGCATTTCTGGCAAAACCACTCATTCAGTTGACAACACAGGAGGCAGCCACATCGACTGTTCTCCCTTGGACTCAGGAACACACACACGCTTTTGAAAGCTTAAAGAAAGCTTTATGTCAAGCACCAGTTTTAGCAACACCATGTTACAGAAAACAGTTTACACTCTTTATTACAGAACGAGAAGGTACTGCCTTGTCAGTACTCACACAGGAACAAGCAGGAGCACACAAACCATGTGCTTATTTTTCTAGTACATTAGATCCCGTAGCTCAGGCTCTGCCTGCGTGCCTAAAATCAGTGGCAGCGACAGCTTTAGCAATCAGACAAAGCGATGCCATAGTGTTAGGACATCCATTAACAGTACAAGTACCACACGCAGTAGAGGTTCTTGTGAACCGAACGCAAACACAACACTTGACTATAGCAAGACTTACAGGGTACGAACTAACATTGTTTCAGCCACATATAGAAATCAGACGTTGTAACACATTGAATCCTGCCACACTTTTACCTGTAAATGGAACAGACCCATTAGCCCACGACTGTATTGATGTTATTACAATCACGACGAAACCCAGACAAGACTTGACAGATGTCCCATTGTCAGACCCAGACCTGACGTTGTATGTAGATGGTTCATGTATGAGAACAAGTACAGGAGAGTTAGTGGCCGCTTACGCAGTCACAACAGATACTGAAATCATTGAAACAAATTGCATAAATACCTTGTCCGCTCAAGCAGCAGAGCTCGTCGCTCTGACACAAGCCTGTATTCGAGCCACAAATAAAAAAGTCAACATATACACTGATTCACGTTATGCATTCGGAGTCGTACATGACTTCGGCATGCTGTGGCGAGAGAGAGGTTATTTAACTTCTCACGGTGCCCACATTCAGCACGGACCCCTCATTCATGCCTTATTAGATGCAATACATTTACCCATTGCAATATCGATTATGAAATGCAAAGCACATACGAAAGTTACTGATATCATTTCTCAAGGCAATGATCTAGCTGATAGAACAGCTAAACAGACTGCTCAAACTCAAACATCCGATATGACAAAGACAATAGTCCAGACGCCAACACATTGTATGACGGTTAAAGATCCTACTCTTGACGTAATTGATATACAGACACATGCTACACCAGAAGAAATAAAGAAATGGACGGAATTAGGAGGGATCCAAACGGATCAAGGATGGTTGATGAAGGAAAAGTCTGTGTGGTTCCTTCCTGATTCAATGGTCCAAGTCATTATTAACACTATCCATAGTCCAGCGCATCTAGGAGAGAAAGCTATGCTAGACAGCATTCAACATATTTGGTTCAACAAGCATTTACGAGCTGCAGCCAAACAAAAGGTTCGTACCTGTCTGATCTGTTGCCAGTTCAACCCAGGAAAAAGCGTTCCCGTAGAACAAGGTGGATTTCAGCCTCCTGATCACCCTTTTGAAGTCCTCCAGATGGATTATATCCAGATGGAATGATGCAGAGGATTCAAATATGTTCTCGTAGTTGTGTGTGCTCTTTCCCGTTGGACGGAGGCATACCCGGTTTCAGATTACACTGCCCCGACTACTGCCAAACAGTTGGTTCGAGAATTCTTCCCACGATACGGTTTACCACGTGTTGTTCACTCAGATAACGGCCAGCCGTTCTCATCCGAATTAATGAAACACGTTTCACTTTTGTTAGGCTATCAGTGGAGATTCCACTGTGTCCGACACCCCGAAGCAGCGGGTCTCGTAGAAAGACATAATCAGACTCTGAAAATAGGATTATCCAAAATATGCAGAGAAAAAGGTGTCGACTGGGTAGTAGCATTACCAGTTGCACTCTTTTACACAAGAATGGTAGCACACTCTCGAACAGGGCTATCCCCGTATGAAGTGATCTTCGGCAGACCACCAAATATGTGGGGGACGCCTATACCACGCAAAATAACTGATATTGACTGTAACATGCTGACAGATTACTTGGCTTCCTTGATGTCTGCACTACAATCTTGTCGTTCACAGGTAGTTGCAGCTTTTCCTGACAACACTGAGCTGAAACCCCATGACGTGGTTCCGGGAGACTTAGTCCTCGTGAGGAACTTTGATCGAAAGACGCAGCTGGAACCTAGGTGGAGGTCACCTCAGCTGGTGTTGCTCACAACAAGAACAGCCGTGAAGATCGAAGGCAGAAAAGGATGGATTCATTCAAGTCATATCAAGAAATTTCATGGACTGAAATCAGATGTGAATAGCACACCTTATGTGTCTTCACCCATTGACTCAAAACTTCCTTTTGTGGAAAAAAGTGACTTCGAACTTTATAAATTAAAGCTCAGGCCCAATCAGTCGAGCAATTTGATTGTTTAAGTCCTCTCCAAGGTGAAGCGGTTGAATTGTCTCTGACATGTATCCCTTGGACCTGAATAGAGAATACACCCGAAAAATGTTGAAACGACAGGCGTACTGTAAATCACTGCGTAGTCATTGCATAGTGACGTTATTAATTTTGTTTTTCTCAAGTCTTTTAATAATTACTGCAAGTATATTGTTGCACATATATTATCCTATTTCTAGACATGTTTACAATGTTACTGCTGAACATTCTTTTAGTGAATTACCTCCGCTTGAATTGTCATACAGATTTGCGCTGCGCAATAACACTTTTATTAGTATGTTACATCATTCCCATCAGGTTAGCAATGCTACAAATTGTTGGATATGTGGCCGACTCCCTCCCTATCAGAATGATAAAGGAATTCTACCTCTTTTTCCATACCCGTTCACACACAACGGCTCCTGTGGAGCATGGTTTAGTTTAATTAATTCCCAAGATTCGAACTCTGCAGTTTATCAAGACAATGGGGTATGGGGAAATCTGAACTTAGTTTTACTTAAGGTCTGCCACCCCAACAAGGAGGGACTTCCCAAAGGAACAGGAACTGATCTAGAAAATGAAGTATATGGATTAGGTAACTTTACGCTTAATCTCCTGATTTTGAATGTCGAATCCGAAGCTACTTCAATTTTGCCCGCTATGTCAATACTTCCAGTAAAAGGTGAATTATGTATAAGAAAGAATGGTTCCATACACATGGGCCATAGTAAATGCACCACTGTAGTAGAATTTAGTGATCAAGGCAAGTCTACATTTAGAGCTTCCCGCCATTCCTATTTCATATGTGGTCAGACGGCATATGTACGTTTGCCTCTAGATTGGGATGGTACCTGCTACATTGGATTCCTTTTGCCACCTGTTTTCCTAGCTCCTCCTGATTATCACAGAAATACTCATTTAGTACACAATAGAGAAAGGAGAGATCTCCCAATAGTCGATTACACTGAAACGGCATGGGAAAAATACACAGATTTCAATAAAGGTCTCTTTCCCTATATAGGTACCGTTACTAATAGTAAACTGATACGTAGATTGACTAGAACCCTTGAAGCAGTAGTGAACGAAACTATTTCCGCCTTAGGCAATTTAACAGAAGAGCAGTCTGCTATGCGGATTGTTGTGCTTCAAAATCGTCTTGTCCTTGACGTCATCCTGGCCGATAGGGGCGGAGCTTGTAGGGTCATCGGATCAAGCTGTTGCATATTCATACCAGAAAATTCGCCATCTGTATATAAGGCCATAACCCGCCTTCATAAGATTGTAAGCCAGATACACCAGAATCCAGGCACCTGGACTTGGTCCGGTTGGTTTTGGAGCGTGATATCAGCCTGGGGATGGAGAGTTCTATCCTTCCTAGGTATTGGCCTTCTCATACTATTCAGTTGCTGCTTATGCCTGCAATGTGGACCAGCGATTTGTGGTCTGTGTGCCACATCGTGCATTCCACATCAAGATTTTCATTCAAGATCCCGGAAGAAGAAAGAAGAACAAATGATGCTATATGAACAGATCAATGGATTAATGAAGATTGATATCTCTTGACGGGCAAGTAGGGGACAAGGAGGGAATGTGGAAATATGGATTTTTCTGGTCAGTTATGTCCCCTATCTTGGACCCCAACGGTTCTATGTGCATGTTACAAGTACATGTATGTTCCCTCCAGTTCCAGTTATGAAGACGCAAATACATGTGCGTCCACCGTTAACATGTCCTCTTTCAGATCCGCCATGAATGGGCCGGATATTCCATTCCTAAGTACGAAAGGCCACCGCCTTTATATGGTTCACTTATGCCATTTTACAGTCCAGGCAAGTAGGCCCTGATTCTGTCATCAAGCTTTTCTTGCCTTCTGCCTCTGAAAGCTCCAGTCTGAGCCTGCATCTGTGACCATGAACTTTGTCTCATTCTCTGCGCGGCTCACGAAGCCTGACATCAGCCTGCTGCCTGCCAAAAACTGTATTTCACCTTCGAAAATTATCTGCTCCGCTCCCTGCCCAATGCATTCCTGTCTAGTAGCTTAAGTAAACATTCTGCCAGCTACCAAGCAAAGGCCCGACTTCTCTGTCTTCATACAAGTAATTCATAGCCCTGTTACTATGGAAGATTCCGCCCTCGCATCTAGTGTAGACACTTAGACGCTTGTACACGCACTAACCGTCAGTATAGTCAGTATAGAATAAGATTCTACTCTAAGAGACCTCTCTTTCGGATAACATAGTTCTTTAAACATAGGATGTTAGATATGATTTGGGATTAGGTTGACTTGACCCTCCAGACTTCTGTCGCCACATGTAGAGCTAAATATCAAGTCCCCTTCACCCCCTAGTTGCACGTCAATCACACGTCATACTGCTGCGCGCGCATTTCTGCCAAGTATTTCTGCTGACATTGCGAAATTCTTTCATGTAACCAACCCTCTTATGACATCACATCTGATGACGTTCTGTAAACACACCCAGTTACGCCTATCTTTGCCACATATGAATATATTATCTCCATTATCAATTGTTACGCCTCTTGTATTAGCTTCACCGTAATGCTTATTGTATAAAAGTAATTTATTGTCAATAACGTATGTACTTCACTTCCTGAACCTTCGTGGTGATGGAACCTGGAGCAACCGATTATAATCGACCTCTGGAATAAAGCCCATTCCGAACCTCTAATACCACGGATTCTGCCTCTTATTTACTGAGCTATTTCATTGTTTCTGTATCAAATTAAGTCCCGGTAATTAAATTATTTACCACATAAGGGGAATGTACTTTGTATCATTGCAACCATCGGGCTCCTTTTCAACGTTGGCTGGAGTTACAAGAACAGACTATGCTAAATAGTAATACATCTTGAGTATCAGAGTCCCACAAACAGAGTGCAGGGAAACCGGTTAAATGAGCTTTCTTTCATGTGAAAGTCAATCACTCTAACTTAAGAAAACTCATTCCAGCCTCAAAGAGTAATTTTCTCTGAGGGACTATTGCTAGCAAAAGTATCTAAAGAAAGATTTGTCAGCCTTGTAGACGGCCAAAGTCTTTGATAAACTATCAAGACACTCATAGCATCATACACATTGCTACCGTCTTGACAAATTATATTGACGCGTAAGACCCCACTAAAAGGTACGGGGAGATGTCAGATGCTATGAACTTCTTTTAATGAGAAGCAAAATGATTAAATGCGAGTTGAACTTACCATATAAATGGATGAAGTGCAGCAGGCTCATGAATTTTTTTTTTTGATTCTCTCAGCATCGTAGAGAAATTCTCTTCCGCCACACTGCCTCTGTTGGACAATTCAATGTATCCTGCAGATGAAAGGCTGATGAACTTGTTTTTTTTTTGAACACAGACAAATTCTCCTCCGCAACACTTCCTCTGCTGGTCATTCAATATATTCTTCAGATGAAAGGCTGATTAAAGTGTTTTTTTTGTCTCAGCAAAGGAGAGAAATTCTCCTCTGCAACACTGCCTCTGTTGGTCAATTCAATGTATCCTGCAGATGAAAGGCTGATGAACTTTTTTTTTTTCGAACACAGACAAATTCTCCTCCGCAACACTTCCTCTGCTGGTCATTCAATATATTCCTCAGATGAAAGGCTGATTAAAGTGGTTTTTTTGTCTCAGCAAAGGAGAGAAATTCTCTTCTGCAACACTGCCTCTGTTGGTCATTCAATATATTCTGCAGATGAAAGGCTGATTAATGTTTTTTTTTGGTCTCAGCAACGCAGAGAAATACTCTTCCGCAAAACTGCCTCTGTTGGTCAATTCAATGTATCCTGCAGATGAAAGGCTGATGAACGTTTTTTTTTTTTTTTGTTGGAACGCAGACAAATTCTCCTCTGCAACACTTTCTCTGCTGGTCATTCAATATATTCTTCAGATGAAAGGCTGATTAAAATGTTTTTTTTGTCTCGGCAAAGGAGAGAAAATCTCTTCTGCAACACTGCCTCTGTTGATCATTCAATATATTCTGCAGATGAAAGGCTGATTAAAATGTTTTTTTTGTCTCAGCAACGCAGAAAAATTCTCTTCCGCAACACTGCCTCTGCTGGTCATTCAGTATATTCTGCAGATGGAAAAGTCCACTGTTAGTACATTATAAGAACTTGAATATTTCCAAAATAATGCAACAATAAAAAAAACGTATTTTTACCAAGCATTATTAATTAGGACTATGGAGTCTATAATATTGTGAAAATTCACAGCTCAATTAAAATTCAAATCTCCATTTTTTTTCAACCTAGCATACTTCTCATAATCCGGTTTTATTTGCTACCAATCTCGACACATCTCAAGCACCTATATTAGGACTTAGATAAAAAGATCTCATGGCAAGCCAACTGACATCATACCCTTCTCTCTGCAATTCTTATAGGTTATGGTACACCACTGGTAATTAAGTGAGCTGATAAGTTGAGGGAGGAAGTTTCATGCTACAGTTATTGGGAATATTGAAAACTATGAATAACAGATTCTAACATCTTCATTTTAGCACATCCCTATCAGCTAACCCTATAGAGAAGGCAAGAATATTATGATCAACCACACCTTCAAAAAAATGTATAAGCCTCAAATAATGCCAGAGTTTCTTTCATCTCAACATCTCAGTCTTTATCTGGGTGTCCTGTCTACCCTGCTACCCATTTCAATACGATGATAAATAGATCCCATTGCTTGCTAGGCAATTGATTGGCCCTCATGTCAGATGACATCCTCCTGTAGCTTTATCATGTTAAGGCACCACCTGACCAATCGCTCTGGGGGACTATTACACAAGAGGACGAGACATCAGCAATTACTCACTGGGTAATTCTCTGTAATTAACAATGCAAGAAAGTAGGCGGTGTAAGGGGAATGTACTTTGTACCATTGCAACCATCGGGCTCCTTTTCAACGTTGGCTGGAGTTACAAAAACAGACTATTCTAAATAGTAATACATCTTGAGTATCAGAGTCCCACAAACAGAGTGCAGGGAAACCGGTTAAATGAGCTTTCTTTCATGTCAAAGTCAATCACTCTAACTTAAGAAAACTAATTCCAGCCTCAAAGAGTAATTTCCTCTGAGGGAATATTGCTAGCAAAAGTATCTAAAGAAAGATTTGTCAGCCTTGTAGACGGCCAAAGTCTTTGATAAACTATCAAGACACTCATAGCATCATACACATTGCTACCGTCTTGACAAATTATATTGACGCGTAAGACCCCACTAAAAGGTACGGGGAGATGTCAGATGCTATGAACTTCTTTTAATGAGAAGCAAAATGATTAAATGCGAGTTGGACTTACCATATAAATGGATGAAGTGCAGCAGGCTCATGAATTTTTTTTTTTGTTTCTCTCAGCATCGTAGAGAAATTCTCTTCTGCAACACTGCCTCTGTTGGTCAATTCAATGTATCCTGCAGATGAAAGGCTGATGAACTTTTTTTTTTTTTTTTTTTGAACGCAGACAAATTCTCCTCCGCAACTCTTACTCTGCTGGTCATTCAATATATTCTTCAGATGAAAGGCTGATTAAAGTGTTTTTTTTGTCTCAGTAAAGGAGAGAAATTCTCTTCTGCAACACTGCCTCTGTTGGTCATTCAATATATTCTGCAGATGAAAGGCTGATTAAAGTGTTTTTTTTGTCTCAGCAACGCAGAGAAATTCTCTTCTGCAACACTGTCTCTGTTGGTCAATTCAATGTATCCTGCAGATGAAAGGCTGATGAACGTTTTTTTTTTTTTTTTGGGACCGTAGACAAATTCTCCTCTGCAACACTTTCTCTGCTGGTCATTCAATATATTCTTCAGATGAAAGGCTGATTAAAGTGTTTTTTTTGTCTCAGCAAAGGAGAGAAATTCTCTTCTGCAACACTGCCTCTGTTGGTCAATTCAATGTATCCTGCAGATGAAAGGCTGATGAACTTTTTTTTTTTCGAACACAGACAAATTCTCCTCCGCAACACTTCCTCTGCTGGTCATTCAATATATTCCTCAGATGAAAGGCTGATTAAAGTGGTTTTTTTGTCTCAGCAAAGGAGAGAAATTCTCTTCTGCAACACTGCCTCTGTTGGTCATTCAATATATTCTGCAGATGAAAGGCTGATTAATGTTTTTTTTTTGTCTCAGCAACGCAGAGAAATACTCTTCCGCAAAACTGCCTCTGTTGGTCAATTCAATGTATCCTGCAGATGAAAGGCTGATGAACGTTTTTTTTTTTTTTTTGGAACGCAGACAAATTCTCCTCTGCAACACTTTCTCTGCTGGTCATTCAATATATTCTTCAGATGAAAGGCTGATTAAAATGTTTTTTTTGTCTCGGCAAAGGAGAGAAAATCTCTTCTGCAACACTGCCTCTGTTGATCATTCAATATATTCTGCAGATGAAAGGCTGATTAAAATGTTTTTTTTGTCTCAGCAACGCAGAAAAATTCTCTTCCGCAACACTGCCTCTGCTGGTCATTCAGTATATTCTGCAGATGGAAAAGTCCACTGTTAGTACATTATAAGAACTTGAATATTTCCAAAATAATGCAACAACAAAAAAAAAAACGTATTTTTACCAAGCATTATTAATTAGGACTATGGAGTCTATAATATTGTGAAAATTCACAGCTCAATTAAAATTCAAATCTCCATTTTTTTTCAACCTAGCATACTTCTCATAATCCGGTTTTATTTGCTACCAATCTCGACACATCTCAAGCACCTATATTAGGACTTAGATAAAAAGATCTCATGGCAAGCCAACTGACATCATACCCTTCTCTCTGCAATTCTTATAGGTTATGGTACACCACTGGTAATTAAGTGAGCTGATAAGTTGAGGGAGGAAGTTTCATGCTACAGTTATTGGGAATATTGAAAACTATGAATAACAGATTCTAACATCTTCATTTTAGCACATCCCTATCAGCTAACCCTATAGAGAAGGCAAGAATATTATGATCAACCACACCTTCAAAAAAATGTATAAGCCTCAAATAATGCCAGAGTTTCTTTCATCTCAACATCTCAGTCTTTATCTGGGTGTCCTGTCTACCCTGCTACCCATTTCAATACGATGATAAATAGATCCCATTGCTTGCTAGGCAATTGATTGGCCCTCATGTCAGATGACATCCTCCTGTAGCTTTATCATGTTAAGGCACCACCTGACCAATCGCTCTGGGGGACTATTACACAAGAGGACGAGACATCAGCAATTACTCACTGGGTAATTCTCTGTAATTAACAATGCAAGAAAGTAGGCGGTGTAAGGGGAATGTACTTTGTACCATTGCAACCATCGGGCTCCTTTTCAACGTTGGCTGGAGTTACAAAAACAGACTATTCTAAATAGTAATACATCTTGAGTATCAGAGTCCCACAAACAGAGTGCAGGGAAACCGGTTAAATGAGCTTTCTTTCATGTCAAAGTCAATCACTCTAACTTAAGAAAACTCATTCCAGCCTCAAAGAGTAATTTCCTCTGAGGGAATATTGCTAGCAAAAGTATCTAAAGAAAGATTTGTCAGCCTTGTAGACGGCCAAAGTCTTTGATAAACTATCAAGACACTCATAGCATCATACACATTGCTACCGTCTTGACAAATTATATTGACGCGTAAGACCCCACTAAAAGGTACGGGGAGATGTCAGATGCTATGAACTTCTTTTAATGAGAAGCAAAATGATTAAATGCGAGTTGGACTTACCATATAAATGGATGAAGTGCAGCAGGCTCATGAATTTTTTTTTTTGTTTCTCTCAGCATCGTAGAGAAATTCTCTTCTGCAACACTGCCTCTGTTGGTCAATTCAATGTATCCTGCAGATGAAAGGCTGATGAACTTTTTTTTTTTTTTTTTTTGAACGCAGACAAATTCTCCTCCGCAACTCTTACTCTGCTGGTCATTCAATATATTCTTCAGATGAAAGGCTGATTAAAGTGTTTTTTTTGTCTCAGTAAAGGAGAGAAATTCTCTTCTGCAACACTGCCTCTGTTGGTCATTCAATATATTCTGCAGATGAAAGGCTGATTAAAGTGTTTTTTTTGTCTCAGCAACGCAGAGAAATTCTCTTCTGCAACACTGTCTCTGTTGGTCAATTCAATGTATCCTGCAGATGAAAGGCTGATGAACGTTTTTTTTTTTTTTTTGGGACCGTAGACAAATTCTCCTCTGCAACACTTTCTCTGCTGGTCATTCAATATATTCTTCAGATGAAAGGCTGATTAAAGTGTTTTTTTTGTCTCAGCAAAGGAGAGAAATTCTCTTCTGCAACACTGCCTCTATTGGTCAATTCAATGTATCCTGCAGATGAAAGGCTGATGAACTTTTTTTTTTTCGAACACAGACAAATTCTCCTCCGCAACACTTCCTCTGCTGGTCATTCAATATATTCCTCAGATGAAAGGCTGATTAAAGTGGTTTTTTTGTCTCAGCAAAGGAGAGAAATTCTCTTCTGCAACACTGCCTCTGTTGGTCATTCAATATATTCTGCAGATGAAAGGCTGATTAATGTTTTTTTTTTGTCTCAGCAACGCAGAGAAATACTCTTCCGCAAAACTGCCTCTGTTGGTCAATTCAATGTATCCTGCAGATGAAAGGCTGATGAACGTTTTTTTTTTTTTTTTTGGAACGCAGACAAATTCTCCTCTGCAACACTTTCTCTGCTGGTCATTCAATATATTCTTCAGATGAAAGGCTGATTAAAATGTTTTTTTTGTCTCGGCAAAGGAGAGAAAATCTCTTCTGCAACACTGCCTCTGTTGATCATTCAATATATTCTGCAGATGAAAGGCTGATTAAAATGTTTTTTTTGTCTCAGCAACGCAGAAAAATTCTCTTCCGCAACACTGCCTCTGCTGGTCATTCAGTATATTCTGCAGATGGAAAAGTCCACTGTTAGTACATTATAAGAACTTGAATATTTCCAAAATAATGCAACAACAAAAAAAAAAAACGTATTTTTACCAAGCATTATTAATTAGGACTATGGAGTCTATAATATTGTGAAAATTC
Organism: Triturus cristatus; assembly: GCF_964204655.1. Taxonomy (NCBI): domain Eukaryota; kingdom Metazoa; phylum Chordata; class Amphibia; order Caudata; family Salamandridae; genus Triturus; species Triturus cristatus. The sequence continues at coordinate 879,755,564 of NC_140593.1, read as the reverse complement.
ACAGCTCAATTAAAATTCAAATCTCCATTTTTTTTCAACCTAGCATACTTCTCATAATCCGGTTTTATTTGCTACCAATCTCGACACAACTCAAGCACCTATATTAGGACTTAGATAAAAAGATCTCATGGCCAGCCAACTGACATCATACCCTTCTCTCTGCAATTCTTATAGGTTATGGTACACCACTGGTAATTAAGTGAGCTGATAAGTTGAGGGAGGAAGTTTCATGCTACAGTTATTGGGAATATTGAAAACTATGAATAACAGATTCTAACATCTTCATTTTAGCACATCCCTATCAGCTAACCCTATAGAGAAGGCAAGAATATTATGATCAACCACACCTTCAAAAAAATGTATAAGCCTCAAATAATGCCAGAGTTTCTTTCATCTCAACATCTCAGTCTTTATCTGGGTGTCCTGTCTACCCTGCTACCCATTTCAATACGATGATAAATAGATCCCATTGCTTGCTAGGCAATTGATTGGCCCTCATGTCAGATGACATCCTCCTGTAGCTTTATCATGTTAGGGCACCACCTGACCAATCGCTCTGGGGGACTATTACACAAGAGGACGAGACATCAGCAATTACTCACTGGGTAATTCTCTGTAATTAACAATGCAAGAAAGTAGGCGGTGTAAGGGGAATGTACTTTGTACCATTGCAACCATCGGGCTCCTTTTCAACGTTGGCTGGAGTTACAAAAACAGACTATTCTAAATAGTAATACATCTTGAGTATCAGAGTCCCACAAACAGAGTGCAGGGAAACCGGTTAAATGAGCTTTCTTTCATGTCAAAGTCAATCACTCTAACTTAAGAAAACTCATTCCAGCCTCAAAGAGTAATTTCCTCTGAGGGAATATTGCTAGCAAAAGTATCTAAAGAAAGATTTGTCAGCCTTGTAGACGGCCAAAGTCTTTGATAAACTATCAAGACACTCATAGCATCATACACATTGCTACCGTCTTGACAAATTATATTGACGCGTAAGACCCCACTAAAAGGTACGGGGAGATGTCAGATGCTATGAACTTCTTTTAATGAGAAGCAAAATGATTAAATGCGAGTTGGACTTACCATATAAATGGATGAAGTGCAGCAGGCTCATGAATTTTTTTTTTTGTTTCTCTCAGCATCGTAGAGAAATTCTCTTCTGCAACACTGCCTCTGTTGGTCAATTCAATGTATCCTGCAGATGAAAGGCTGATGAACTTTTTTTTTTTTTTTTTTGAACGCAGACAAATTCTCCTCCGCAACTCTTACTCTGCTGGTCATTCAATATATTCTTCAGATGAAAGGCTGATTAAAGTGTTTTTTTTGTCTCAGTAAAGGAGAGAAATTCTCTTCTGCAACACTGCCTCTGTTGGTCATTCAATATATTCTGCAGATGAAAGGCTGATTAAAGTGTTTTTTTTGTCTCAGCAACGCAGAGAAATTCTCTTCTGCAACACTGTCTCTGTTGGTCAATTCAATGTATCCTGCAGATGAAAGGCTGATGAACGTTTTTTTTTTTTTTTTGGGACCGTAGACAAATTCTCCTCTGCAACACTTTCTCTGCTGGTCATTCAATATATTCTTCAGATGAAAGGCTGATTAAAGTGTTTTTTTTGTCTCAGCAAAGGAGAGAAATTCTCTTCTGCAACACTGCCTCTGTTGGTCAATTCAATGTATCCTGCAGATGAAAGGCTGATGAACTTTTTTTTTTTCGAACACAGACAAATTCTCCTCCGCAACACTTCCTCTGCTGGTCATTCAATATATTCCTCAGATGAAAGGCTGATTAAAGTGGTTTTTTTGTCTCAGCAAAGGAGAGAAATTCTCTTCTGCAACACTGCCTCTGTTGGTCATTCAATATATTCTGCAGATGAAAGGCTGATTAATGTTTTTTTTTTGTCTCAGCAACGCAGAGAAATACTCTTCCGCAAAACTGCCTCTGTTGGTCAATTCAATGTATCCTGCAGATGAAAGGCTGATGAACGTTTTTTTTTTTTTTTTGGAACGCAGACAAATTCTCCTCTGCAACACTTTCTCTGCTGGTCATTCAATATATTCTTCAGATGAAAGGCTGATTAAAATGTTTTTTTTGTCTCGGCAAAGGAGAGAAAATCTCTTCTGCAACACTGCCTCTGTTGATCATTCAATATATTCTGCAGATGAAAGGCTGATTAAAATGTTTTTTTTGTCTCAGCAACGCAGAAAAATTCTCTTCCGCAACACTGCCTCTGCTGGTCATTCAGTATATTCTGCAGATGGAAAAGTCCACTGTTAGTACATTATAAGAACTTGAATATTTCCAAAATAATGCAACAACAAAAAAAAAAACGTATTTTTACCAAGCATTATTAATTAGGACTATGGAGTCTATAATATTGTGAAAATTCACAGCTCAATTAAAATTCAAATCTCCATTTTTTTTCAACCTAGCATACTTCTCATAATCCGGTTTTATTTGCTACCAATCTCGACACAACTCAAGCACCTATATTAGGACTTAGATAAAAAGATCTCATGGCCAGCCAACTGACATCATACCCTTCTCTCTGCAATTCTTATAGGTTATGGTACACCACTGGTAATTAAGTGAGCTGATAAGTTGAGGGAGGAAGTTTCATGCTACAGTTATTGGGAATATTGAAAACTATGAATAACAGATTCTAACATCTTCATTTTAGCACATCCCTATCAGCTAACCCTATAGAGAAGGCAAGAATATTATGATCAACCACACCTTCAAAAAAATGTATAAGCCTCAAATAATGCCAGAGTTTCTTTCATCTCAACATCTCAGTCTTTATCTGGGTGTCCTGTCTACCCTGCTACCCATTTCAATACGATGATAAATAGATCCCATTGCTTGCTAGGCAATTGATTGGCCCTCATGTCAGATGACATCCTCCTGTAGCTTTATCATGTTAGGGCACCACCTGACCAATCGCTCTGGGGGACTATTACACAAGAGGACGAGACATCAGCAATTACTCACTGGGTAATTCTCTGTAATTAACAATGCAAGAAAGTAGGCGGTGTAAGGGGAATGTACTTTGTACCATTGCAACCATCGGGCTCCTTTTCAACGTTGGCTGGAGTTACAAAAACAGACTATTCTAAATAGTAATACATCTTGAGTATCAGAGTCCCACAAACAGAGTGCAGGGAAACCGGTTAAATGAGCTTTCTTTCATGTCAAAGTCAATCACTCTAACTTAAGAAAACTCATTCCAGCCTCAAAGAGTAATTTCCTCTGAGGGAATATTGCTAGCAAAAGTATCTAAAGAAAGATTTGTCAGCCTTGTAGACGGCCAAAGTCTTTGATAAACTATCAAGACACTCATAGCATCATACACATTGCTACCGTCTTGACAAATTATATTGACGCGTAAGACCCCACTAAAAGGTACGGGGAGATGTCAGATGCTATGAACTTCTTTTAATGAGAAGCAAAATGATTAAATGCGAGTTGGACTTACCATATAAATGGATGAAGTGCAGCAGGCTCATGAATTTTTTTTTTTGTTTCTCTCAGCATCGTAGAGAAATTCTCTTCTGCAACACTGCCTCTGTTGGTCAATTCAATGTATCCTGCAGATGAAAGGCTGATGAACTTTTTTTTTTTTTTTTTTGAACGCAGACAAATTCTCCTCCGCAACTCTTACTCTGCTGGTCATTCAATATATTCTTCAGATGAAAGGCTGATTAAAGTGTTTTTTTTGTCTCAGTAAAGGAGAGAAATTCTCTTCTGCAACACTGCCTCTGTTGGTCATTCAATATATTCTGCAGATGAAAGGCTGATTAAAGTGTTTTTTTTGTCTCAGCAACGCAGAGAAATTCTCTTCTGCAACACTGCCTCTGTTGGTCAATTCAATGTATCCTGCAGATGAAAGGCTGATGAACTTTTTTTTTTTCGAACACAGACATATTCTCCTCCGCAACACTTCCTCTGCTGGTCATTCAATATATTCCTCAGATGAAAGGCTGATTAAAGTGGTTTTTTTGTCTCAGCAAAGGAGAGAAATTCTCTTCCGCAAAACTGCCTCTGTTGGTCAATTCAATGTATCCTGCAGATGAAAGGCTGATGAACGTTTTTTTTTTTTTTTTTGGAACGCAGACAAATTCTCCTCTGCAACACTTTCTCTGCTGGTCATTCAATATATTCTTCAGATGAAAGGCTGATTAAAATGTTTTTTTTGTCTCGGCAAAGGAGAGAAAATCTCTTCTGCAACACTGCCTCTGTTGATCATTCAATATATTCTGCAGATGAAAGGCTGATTAAAATGTTTTTTTTGTCTCAGCAACGCAGAAAAATTCTCTTCCACAACACTGCCTCTGCTGGTCATTCAGTATATTCTGCAGATGGAAAAGTCCACTGTTAGTACATTATAAGAACTTGAATATTTCCAAAATAATGCAACAATAAAAAAAACGTATTTTTACCAAGCATTAATAATTAGGACTATGGAGTCTATAATATTGTGAAAATTCACAGCTCAATTAAAATTCAAATCTCCATTTTTTTTCAACCTAGCATACTTCTCATAATCCGGTTTTATTTGCTACCAATCTCGACACAACTCAAGCACCTATATTAGGACTTAGATAAAAAGATCTCATGGCCAGCCAACTGACATCATACCCTTCTCTCTGCAATTCTTATAGGTTATGGTACACCACTGGTAATTAAGTGAGCTGATAAGTTGAGGGAGGAAGTTTCATGCTACAGTTATTGGGAATATTGAAAACTATGAATAACAGATTCTAACATCTTCATTTTAGCACATCCCTATCAGCTAACCCTATAGAGAAGGCAAGAATATTATGATCAACCACACCTTCAAAAAAATGTATAAGCCTCAAATAATGCCAGAGTTTCTTTCATCTCAACATCTCAGTCTTCATCTGGGTGTCCTGTCTACCCTGCTACCCATTTCAATACGATGATAAATAGATCCCATTGCTTGCTAGGCAATTGATTGGCCCTCATGTCAGATGACATCCTCCTGTAGCTTTATCATGTTAGGGCACCACCTGACCAATCGCTCTGGGGGACTATTACACAAGAGGACGAGACATCAGCAATTACTCACTGGGTAATTCTCTGTAATTAACAATGCAAGAAAGTAGGCGGTGTAAGGGGAATGTACTTTGTACCATTGCAACCATCGGGCTCCTTTTCAACGTTGGCTGGAGTTACAAAAACAGACTATTCTAAATAGTAATACATCTTGAGTATCAGAGTCCCACAAACAGAGTGCAGGGAAACCGGTTAAATGAGCTTTCTTTCATGTCAAAGTCAATCACTCTAACTTAAGAAAACTCATTCCAGCCTCAAAGAGTAATTTCCTCTGAGGGAATATTGCTAGCAAAAGTATCTAAAGAAAGATTTGTCAGCCTTGTAGACGGCCAAAGTCTTTGATAAACTATCAAGACACTCATAGCATCATACACATTGCTACCGTCTTGACAAATTATATTGACGCGTAAGACCCCACTAAAAGGTACGGGGAGATGTCAGATGCTATGAACTTCTTTTAATGAGAAGCAAAATGATTAAATGCGAGTTGGACTTACCATATAAATGGATGAAGTGCAGCAGGCTCATGAAATTTTTTTTTTGTTTCTCTCAGCATCGTAGAGAAATTCTCTTCTGCAACACTGCCTCTGTTGGTCAATTCAATGTATCCTGCAGATGAAAGGCTGATGAACTTTTTTTTTTTTTTTTTTGAACGCAGACAAATTCTCCTCTGCAACTCTTACTCTGCTGGTCATTCAATATATTCTTCAGATGAAAGGCTGATTAAAAGTGTTTTTTTTGTCTCAGTAAAGGAGAGAAATTCTCTTCTGCAACACTGCCTCTGTTGGTCATTCAATATATTCTGCAGATGAAAGGCTGATTAAAGTGTTTTTTTTGTCTCAGCAACGCAGAGAAATTCTCTTCTGCAACACTGCCTCTGTTGGTCAATTCAATGTATCCTGCAGATGAAAGGCTGATGAACGTTTTTTTTTTTTTTTTGGACCGTAGACAAATTCTCCTCTGCAACACTTTCTCTGCTGGTCATTCAATATATTCTTCAGATGAAAGGCTGATTAAAGTGTTTTTTTTGTCTCAGCAAAGGATAGAAATTCTCTTCTGCAACACTGCCTCTGTTGGTCAATTCAATGTATCCTGCAGATGAAAGGCTGATGAACTTTTTTTTTTTCGAACACAGACAAATTCTCCTCCGCAACACTTCCTCTGCTGGTCATTCAATATATTCCTCAGATGAAAGGCTGATTAAAGTGTTTTTTTTGTCTCAGCAAAGGAGAGAAATTCTCTTCTGCAACACTGCCTCTGTTGGTCATTCAATATATTCTGCAGATGAAAGGCTGATTAATGTTTTTTTTTTGTCTCAGCAACGCAGAGAAATACTCTTCCGCAAAACTGCCTCTGTTGGTCAATTCAATGTATCCTGCAGATGAAAGGCTGATGAACGTTTTTTTTTTTTTTTGTGGAACGCAGACAAATTCTCCTCTGCAACACTTTCTCTGCTGGTCATTCAATATATTCTTCAGATGAAAGGCTGATTAAAATGTTTTTTTTGTCTCGGCAAAGGAGAGAAAATCTCTTCTGCAACACTGCCTCTGTTGATCATTCAATATATTCTGCAGATGAAAGGCTGATTAAAGTGTTTTTTTTGTCTCAGCAAAGGAGAGAAATTCTCTTCTGCAACACTGCCTCTGTTGGTCAATTCAATGTATCCTGCAGATGAAAGACTGATGAACTTTTTTTTTTCGAACACAGACAAATTCTCCTCCGCAACACTTCCTCTGCTGGTCATTCAATATATTCCTCAGATGAAAGGCTGATTAAAGTGGTTTTTTTGTCTCAGCAAAGGAGAGAAATTCTCTTCTGCAACACTGCCTCTGTTGGTCATTCAATATATTCTGCAGATGAAAGGCTGATTAATGTTTTTTTTTTGTCTCAGCAACGCAGAGAAATACTCTTCCGCAAAACTGCCTCTGTTGGTCAATTCAATGTATCCTGCAGATGAAAGGCTGATGAACGTTTTTTTTTTTTTTTTTGGAACGCAGACAAATTCTCCTCTGCAACACTTTCTCTGCTGGTCATTCAATATATTCTTCAGATGAGAGGCTGATTAAAATGTTTTTTTTGTCTCGGCAAAGGAGAGAAAATCTCTTCTGCAACACTGCCTCTGTTTATCATTCAATATATTCTGCAGATGAAAGGCTGATTAAAATGTTTTTTTTGTCTCGGCAAAGGAGAGAAAATCTCTTCTGCAACACTGCCTCTGTTGATCATTCAATATATTCTGCAGATGAAAGGCTGATTAAAATGTTTTTTTTGTCTCAGCAACGCAGAAAAATTCTCTTCCGCAACACTGCCTCTGCTGGTCATTCAGTATATTCTGCAGATGGAAAAGTCCACTGTTAGTACATTATAAGAACTTGAATATTTCCAAAATAATGCAACAATAAAAAAAACGTATTTTTACCAAGCATTATTAATTAGGACTATGGAGTCTATAATATTGTGAAAATTCACAGCTCAATTAAAATTCAAATCTCCATTTTTTTTCAACCTAGCATACTTCTCATAATCCGGTTTTATTTGCTACCAATCTCGACACAACTCAAGCACCTATATTAGGACTTAGATAAAAAGATCTCATGGCCAGCCAACTGACATCATACCCTTCTCTCTGCAATTCTTATAGGTTATGGTACACCACTGGTAATTAAGTGAGCTGATAAGTTGAGGGAGGAAGTTTCATGCTACAGTTATTGGGAATATTGAAAACTATGAATAACAGATTCTAACATCTTCATTTTAGCACATCCCTATCAGCTAACCCTATAGAGAAGGCAAGAATATTATGATCAACCACACCTTCAAAAAAATGTATAAGCCTCAAATAATGCCAGAGTTTCTTTCATCTCAACATCTCAGTCTTTATCTGGGTGTCCTGTCTACCCTGCTACCCATTTCAATACGATGATAAATAGATCCCATTGCTTGCTAGGCAATTGATTGGCCCTCATGTCAGATGACATCCTCCTGTAGCTTTATCATGTTAGGGCACCACCTGACCAATCGCTCTGGGGGACTATTACACAAGAGGACGAGACATCAGCAATTACTCACTGGGTAATTCTCTGTAATTAACAATGCAAGAAAGTAGGCGGTGTAAGGGGAATGTACTTTGTACCATTGCAACCATCGGGCTCCTTTTCAACGTTGGCTGGAGTTACAAAAACAGACTATTCTAAATAGTAATACATCTTGAGTATCAGAGTCCCACAAACAGAGTGCAGGGAAACCGGTTAAATGAGCTTTCTTTCATGTCAAAGTCAATCACTCTAACTTAAGAAAACTCATTCCAGCCTCAAAGAGTAATTTCCTCTGAGGGAATATTGCTAGCAAAAGTATCTAAAGAAAGATTTGTCAGCCTTGTAGACGGCCAAAGTCTTTGATAAACTATCAAGACACTCATAGCATCATACACATTGCTACCGTCTTGACAAATTATATTGACGCGTAAGACCCCACTAAAAGGTACGGGGAGATGTCAGATGCTATGAACTTCTTTTAATGAGAAGCAAAATGATTAAATGCGAGTTGGACTTACCATATAAATGGATGAAGTGCAGCAGGCTCATGAATTTTTTTTTTTGTTTCTCTCAGCATCGTAGAGAAATTCTCTTCTGCAACACTGCCTCTGTTGGTCAATTCAATGTATCCTGCAGATGAAAGGCTGATGAACTTTTTTTTTTTTTTTTTGAACGCAGACAAATTCTCCTCCGCAACTCTTACTCTGCTGGTCATTCAATATATTCTTCAGATGAAAGGCTGATTAAAGTGTTTTTTTTGTCTCAGTAAAGGAGAGAAATTCTCTTCTGCAACACTGCCTCTGTTGGTCATTCAATATATTCTGCAGATGAAAGGCTGATTAAAGTGTTTTTTTTGTCTCAGCAACGCAGAGAAATTCTCTTCTGCAACACTGCCTCTGTTGGTCAATTCAATGTATCCTGCAGATGAAAGGCTGATGAACTTTTTTTTTTTCGAACACAGACATATTCTCCTCCGCAACACTTCCTCTGCTGGTCATTCAATATATTCCTCAGATGAAAGGCTGATTAAAGTGGTTTTTTTGTCTCAGCAAAGGAGAGAAATTCTCTTCCGCAAAACTGCCTCTGTTGGTCAATTCAATGTATCCTGCAGATGAAAGGCTGATGAACGTTTTTTTTTTTTTTTTTGGAACGCAGACAAATTCTCCTCTGCAACACTTTCTCTGCTGGTCATTCAATATATTCTTCAGATGAAAGGCTGATTAAAATGTTTTTTTTGTCTCGGCAAAGGAGAGAAAATCTCTTCTGCAACACTGCCTCTGTTGATCATTCAATATATTCTGCAGATGAAAGGCTGATTAAAATGTTTTTTTTGTCTCAGCAACGCAGAAAAATTCTCTTCCACAACACTGCCTCTGCTGGTCATTCAGTATATTCTGCAGATGGAAAAGTCCACTGTTAGTACATTATAAGAACTTGAATATTTCCAAAATAATGCAACAATAAAAAAAACGTATTTTTACCAAGCATTATTAATTAGGACTATGGAGTCTATAATATTGTGAAAATTCACAGCTCAATTAAAATTCAAATCTCCATTTTTTTTCAACCTAGCATACTTCTCATAATCCGGTTTTATTTGCTACCAATCTCGACACAACTCAAGCACCTATATTAGGACTTAGATAAAAAGATCTCATGGCCAGCCAACTGACATCATACCCTTCTCTCTGCAATTCTTATAGGTTATGGTACACCACTGGTAATTAAGTGAGCTGATAAGTTGAGGGAGGAAGTTTCATGCTACAGTTATTGGGAATATTGAAAACTATGAATAACAGATTCTAACATCTTCATTTTAGCACATCCCTATCAGCTAACCCTATAGAGAAGGCAAGAATATTATGATCAACCACACCTTCAAAAAAATGTATAAGCCTCAAATAATGCCAGAGTTTCTTTCATCTCAACATCTCAGTCTTCATCTGGGTGTCCTGTCTACCCTGCTACCCATTTCAATACGATGATAAATAGATCCCATTGCTTGCTAGGCAATTGATTGGCCCTCATGTCAGATGACATCCTCCTGTAGCTTTATCATGTTAGGGCACCACCTGACCAATCGCTCTGGGGGACTATTACACAAGAGGTCGAGACATCAGCAATTACTCACTGGGTAATTCTCTGTAATTAACAATGCAAGAAAGTAGGCGGTGTAAGGGGAATGTACTTTGTACCATTGCAACCATCGGGCTCCTTTTCAACGTTGGCTGGAGTTACAAAAACAGACTATTCTAAATAGTAATACATCTTGAGTATCAGAGTCCCACAAACAGAGTGCAGGGAAACCGGTTAAATGAGCTTTCTTTCATGTCAAAGTCAATCACTCTAACTTAAGAAAACTCATTCCAGCCTCAAAGAGTAATTTCCTCTGAGGGAATATTGCTAGCAAAAGTATCTAAAGAAAGATTTGTCAGCCTTGTAGACGGCCAAAGTCTTTGATAAACTATCAAGACACTCATAGCATCATACACATTGCTACCGTCTTGACAAATTATATTGACGCGTAAGACCCCACTAAAAGGTACGGGGAGATGTCAGATGCTATGAACTTCTTTTAATGAGAAGCAAAATGATTAAATGCGAGTTGGACTTACCATATAAATGGATGAAGTGCAGCAGGCTCATGAAATTTTTTTTTTGTTTCTCTCAGCATCGTAGAGAAATTCTCTTCTGCAACACTGCCTCTGTTGGTCAATTCAATGTATCCTGCAGATGAAAGGCTGATGAACTTTTTTTTTTTTTTTTTTGAACGCAGACAAATTCTCCTCTGCAACTCTTACTCTGCTGGTCATTCAATATATTCTTCAGATGAAAGGCTGATTAAAAGTGTTTTTTTTGTCTCAGTAAAGGAGAGAAATTCTCTTCTGCAACACTGCCTCTGTTGGTCATTCAATATATTCTGCAGATGAAAGGCTGATTAAAGTGTTTTTTTTGTCTCAGCAACGCAGAGAAATTCTCTTCTGCAACACTGCCTCTGTTGGTCAATTCAATGTATCCTGCAGATGAAAGGCTGATGAACGGTTTTTTTTTTTTTTTGGACCGTAGACAAATTCTCCTCTGCAACACTTTCTCTGCTGGTCATTCAATATATTCTTCAGATGAAAGGCTGATTAAAGTGTTTTTTTTGTCTCAGCAAAGGATAGAAATTCTCTTCTGCAACACTGCCTCTGTTGGTCAATTCAATGTATCCTGCAGATGAAAGGCTGATGAACTTTTTTTTTTTCGAACACAGACAAATTCTCCTCCGCAACACTTCCTCTGCTGGTCACTCAATATATTCCTCAGATGAAAGGCTGATTAAAGTGTTTTTTTTGTCTCAGCAAAGGAGAGAAATTCTCTTCTGCAACACTGCCTCTGTTGGTCATTCAATATATTCTGCAGATGAAAGGCTGATTAATGTTTTTTTTTTGTCTCAGCAACGCAGAGAAATACTCTTCCGCAAAACTGCCTCTGTTGGTCAATTCAATGTATCCTGCAGATGAAAGGCTGATGAACGTTTTTTTGTTTTTTTTTTGGAACGCAGACAAATTCTCCTCTGCAACACTTTCTCTGCTGGTCATTCAATATATTCTTCAGATGAAAGGCTGATTAAAATGTTTTTTTTGTCTCGGCAAAGGAGAGAAAATCTCTTCTGCAACACTGCCTCTGTTGATCATTCAATATATTCTGCAGATGAAAGGCTGATTAAAGTGTTTTTTTTGTCTCAGCAAAGGAGAGAAATTCTCTTCTGCAACACTGCCTCTGTTGGTCAATTCAATGTATCCTGCAGATGAAAGACTGATGAACTTTTTTTTTTTCGAACACAGACAAATTCTCCTCCGCAACACTTCCTCTGCTGGTCATTCAATATATTCCTCAGATGAAAGGCTGATTAAAGTGGTTTTTTTGTCTCAGCAAAGGAGAGAAATTCTCTTCTGCAACACTGCCTCTGTTGGTCATTCAATATATTCTGCAGATGAAAGGCTGATTAATGTTTTTTTTTTGTCTCAGCAACGCAGAGAAATACTCTTCCGCAAAACTGCCTCTGTTGGTCAATTCAATGTATCCTGCAGATGAAAGGCTGATGAACGTTTTTTTTTTTTTTTTTGGAACGCAGACAAATTCTCCTCTGCAACACTTTCTCTGCTGGTCATTCAATATATTCTTCAGATGAGAGGCTGATTAAAATGTTTTTTTTGTCTCGGCAAAGGAGAGAAAATCTCTTCTGCAACACTGCCTCTGTTTATCATTCAATATATTCTGCAGATGAAAGGCTGATTAAAATGTTTTTTTTGTCTCGGCAAAGGAGAGAAAATCTCTTCTGCAACACTGCCTCTGTTGATCATTCAATATATTCTGCAGATGAAAGGCTGATTAAAATGTTTTTTTTGTCTCAGCAACGCAGAAAAATTCTCTTCCGCAACACTGCCTCTGCTGGTCATTCAGTATATTCTGCAGATGGAAAAGTCCACTGTTAGTACATTATAAGAACTTGAATATTTCCAAAATAATGCAACAATAAAAAAAACGTATTTTTACCAAGCATTATTAATTAGGACTATGGAGTCTATAATATTGTGAAAATTCACAGCTCAATTAAAATTCAAATCTCCATTTTTTTTCAACCTAGCATACTTCACATAATCCGGTTTTATTTGCTACCAATCTCGACACAACTCAAGCACCTATATTAGGACTTAGATAAAAAGATCTCATGGCCAGCCAACTGACATCATACCCTTCTCTCTGCAATTCTTATAGGTTATGGTACACCACTGGTAATTAAGTGAGCTGATAAGTTGAGGGAGGAAGTTTCATGCTACAGTTATTGGGAATATTGAAAACTATGAATAACAGATTTTAACATCTTCATTTTAGCACATCCCTATCAGCTAACCCTATAGAGAAGGCAAGAATATTATGATCAACCACACCTTCAAAAAAATGTATAAGCCTCAAATAATGCCAGAGTTTCTTTCATCTCAACATCTCAGTCTTCATCTGGGTGTCCTGTCTACCCTGCTACCCATTTCAATACGATGATAAATAGATCCCATTGCTTGCTAGGCAATTGATTGGCCCTCATGTCAGATGACATCCTCCTGTAGCTTTATCATGTTAGGGCACCACCTGACCAATCGCTCTGGGGGACTATTACACAAGAGGACGAGACATCAGCAATTACTCACTGGGTAATTCTCTGTAATTAACAATGCAAGAAAGTAGGCGGTGTAAGGGGAATGTACTTTGTACCATTGCAACCATCGGGCTCCTTTTCAACGTTGGCTGGAGTTACAAAAACAGACTATTCTAAATAGTAATACATATTGAGTATCAGAGTCCCACAAACAGAGTGCAGGGAAACCGGTTAAATGAGCTTTCTTTCATGTCAAAGTCAATCACTCTAACTTAAGAAAACTCATTCCAGCCTCAAAGAGTAATTTCCTCTGAGGGAATATTGCTAGCAAAAGTATCTAAAGAAAGATTTGTCAGCCTTGTAGACGGCCAAAGTCTTTGATAAACTATCAAGACACTCATAGCATCATACACATTGCTACCGTCTTGACAAATTATATTGACGCGTAAGACCCCACTAAAAGGTACGGGGAGATGTCAGATGCTATGAACTTCTTTTAATGAGAAGCAAAATGATTAAATGCGAGTTGGACTTACCATATAAATGGATGAAGTGCAGCAGGCTCATGAAATTTCTTTTTTGTTTCTCTCAGCATCGTAGAGAAATTCTCTTCTGCAACACTGCCTCTGTTGGTCAATTCAATGTATCCTGCAGATGAAAGGCTGATGAACGTTTTTTTTTTTTTTTGGACCGTAGACAAATTCTCCTCTGCAACACTTTCTCTGCTGGTCATTCAATATATTCTTCAGATGAAAGGCTGATTAAAGTGTTTTTTTTGTCTCAGCAAAGGAGAGAAATTCTCTTCTGCAACACTGCCTCTGTTGGTCAATTCAATGTATCCTGCAGATGAAAGGCTGATGAACTTTTTTTTTTTCGAACACAGACAAATTCTCCTCCGCAACACTTCCTCTGCTGGTCATTCAATATATTCCTCAGATGAAAGGCTGATTAAAGTGTTTTTTTTGTCTCAGCAAAGGAGAGAAATTCTCTTCTGCAACACTGCCTCTGTTGGTCATTCAATATATTCTGCAGATGAAAGGCTGATTAATGTTTTTTTTTTGTCTCAGCAACGCAGAGAAATACTCTTCCGCAAAACTGCCTCTGTTGGTCAATTCAATGTATCCTGCAGATGAAAGGCTGATGAACGTTTTTTTTTTTTGTAATGCAGACAAATTCTCCTCTGCAACACTTTCTCTGCTGGTCATTCAATATATTCTTCAGATGAAAGGCTGATTAAAATGTTTTTTTTGTCTCGGCAAAGGAGAGAAAATCTCTTCTGCAACACTGCCTCTGTTGATCATTCAATATATTCTGCAGATGAAAGGCTGATTAAAATGTTTTTTTTGTCTCAGCAACGCAGAAAAATTCTCTTCCGCAACACTGCCTCTGCTGGTCATTCAGTATATTCTGCAGATGGAAAAGTCCACTGTTAGTACATTATAAGAACTTGAATATTTCCAAAATAATGCAACAATAAAAAAAACGTATTTTTACCAAGCATTATTAATTAGGACTATGGAGTCTATAATATTGTGAAAATTCACAGCTCAATAAAAATTCAAATCTCAATTTTTTTTCAACCTAGCATACTTCTCTCAATCCGGTTTTATTTGCTACTAATCTCGACACAACTCAAGCACCTATATTAGGACTTAGATAAAAAGATCTCATGGCCAGCCAACTGACATCATACCCTTCTCTCTGCAATTCTTATAGGTTATGGTACACCACTAGTAATTAAGTGAGCTGATAAGTTGAGGGAGGAAGTTTCATGCTACAGTTATTGGGAATATTGAAAACTATGAATAACAGATTCTAACATCTTCATTTTAGCACATCCCTATCAGCTAACCCTATAGAGAAGGCAAGAATATTATGATCAACCACACCTTCAAAAAAATGTATAAGCCTCAAATAATGCCAGAGTTTCTTTCATCTCAACATCTCAGTCTTCATCTGGGTGTCCTGTCTACCCTGCTACCCATTTCAATACGATGATAAATAGATCCCATTGCTTGCTAGGCAATTGATTGGCCCTCATGTCAGATGACATCCTCCTGTAGCTTTATCATGTTAGGGCACCACCTGACCAATCGCTCTGGGGGACTATTACACAAGAGGACGAGACATCAGCAATTACTCACTGGGTAATTCTCTGTAATTAACAATGCAATAAAGTAGGCGGTGTAAGGGGAATGTACTTTGTACCATTGCAACCATCGGGCTCCTTTTCAACGTTGGCTGGAGTTACAAGAACAGACTCTTCTAAATAGTAATACATCTTGTGTATCAGAGTCCCACAAACAGAGTGCAGGGAAACCGGTTAAATGAGCTTTCTTTCATGTCAAAGTCAATCACTCTAACTTAAGAAAACTCATTCCAGCCTCAAAGAGTAATTTCCTCTGAGGGAATATTGCTAGCAAAAGTATCTAAAGAAAGATTTGTCAGCCTTGTAGACGGCCAAAGTCTTTGATAAACTATCAAGACACTCATAGCATCATACACATTGCTACCGTCTTGACAAATTATATTGACGTGTAAGACCCCACTAAAAGGTACGGGGAGATGTCAGATGCTATGAACTTCTTTTAATGAGAAGCAAAATGATTAAATGCGAGTTGGACTTATATAAATGGATGAAGTGCAGCAGGCTCATGAATTTTTTTTTTGTTTCTCTCAGCATCGTAGAGAAATTCTCTTCTGCAACACTGCCTCTGTTGGTCAATTCAATGTATCCTGCAGATGAAAGGCTGATGAACTATTTTTTTTTTTTTAACGCAGACAAATTCTCCTCCGCAACACTTACTCTGCTGGTCATTCAATATATTCTTCAGATGAAAGGCCGATTAAAGTGTTTTTTTTGTCTCAGCAAAGGAGAGAAAATCTCTTCTGCAACACTGCCTCTGTTGATCATTCAATATATTCTGCAGATGAAAGGCTGATTAAAATGTTTTTTTTGTCTCAGCAAAGGAGAGAAATTCTCTTCTGCAACACTGCCTCTGTTGGTCAATTCAATGTATCCTGCAGATGAAAGGCTGATGAACGTTTTTTTTTTTTTTTTTGGACCGTAGACAAATTCTCCTCTGCAACACTTTCTCTGCTGGTCATTCAATATATTCTTCAGATGAAAGGCTGATTAAAGTGTTTTTTTTGTCTCAGCAAAGGAGAGAAATTCTCTTCTGCAACACTGCCTCTGTTGGTCATTCAATATATTCTGCAGATGAAAGGCTGATGAACTTTTTTTTTTGTCTCAGCAACGCAGAGAAATTCTCTTCTGCAACACTGCCTCTGTTGGTCAATTCAATGTATCCTGCAGATGAAAGGCTGATGAACGTTTTTTTTCTTCGAACACAGACAAATTCTCCTCCGCAACACTTCCTCTGCTGGTCATTCAATATATTCCTCAGATGAAAGGCTGATTAAAATGTTTTTTTTGTCTCGGCAAAGGAGAGAAAATCTCTTCTGCAACACTGCCTCTGTTGATCATTCAATATATTCTGCAGATGAAAGGCTGATTAAAATGTTTTTTTTGTCTCAGCAACGCAGAAAAATTCTCTTCCGCAACACTGCCTCTGCTGGTCATTCAGTATATTCTGCAGATGGAAAAGTCCACTGTTAGTACATTATAAGAACTTGAATATTTCCAAAATAATGCAACAATAAAAAAAACTTATTTTTACCAAGCATTATTAATTAGGACTGTGGAGTCTATAATATTGTGAAAATTTACAGCTCAATTAAAATTCAAATCTCCATTTTTTTTTTCAACCTAGCATACTTCTCATAATCCGTTTTTATTTGCTACCAATCTCGACACAACTCAAGCACCTATATTAGGACTTAGATAAAAAGATCTCATGGCCAGCCAACTGACATCATACCCTTCTCTCTGCAATTCTTATAGGTTATGGTACACCACTGGTAATTAAGTGAGCTGATAAGTTGAGGGAGGAAGTTTCATGCTACAGTTATTGGGAATATTGAAAACTATGAATAACAGATTCTAACATCTTCATTTTAGCACATCCCTATCAGCTAACCCTATAGAGAAGGCAAGAATATTATGATCAACCACACCTTCAAAAAAATGTATAAGCCTCAAATAATGCCAGAGTTTCTTTCATCTCAGTCTTCATCTGGGTGTCCTGTCTACCCTGCTACCCATTTCAATACGATGATAAATAGATCCCATTGCTTGCTAGGCAATTGATTGGCCCTCATGTCAGATGACATCCTCCTGTAGCTTTATCATGTTAGGGCACCACCTGACCAATCGCTCTGGGGGACTATTACACAAGAGGACGAGACATCAGCAATTACTCACTGGGTAATTCTCTGTAATTAACAATGCAAGAAAGTAGGCGGTGTAAGGGGAATGTACTTTGTACCATTGCAACCATCGGGCTCCTTTTCAACGTTGGCTGGAGTTACAAGAACAGACTATTCTAAATAGTAATACATCTTGAGTATCAGAGTCCCACAAACAGAGTGCAGGGAAACCGGTTAAATGAGCTTTCTTTCATGTCAAAGTCAATCACTCTAACTTAAGAAAACTCATTCCAGCCTCAAAGAGTAATTTCCTCTGAGGGAATATTGCTAGCAAAAGTATCTAAAGAAAGATTTGTCAGCCTTGTAGACGGCCAAAGTCTTTGATAAACTATCAAGACACTCATAGCATCATACACATTGCTACCGTCTTGACAAATTATATTGACGTGTAAGACCCCACTAAAAGGTACGGGGAGATGTCAGATGCTATGAACTTCTTTTAATGAGAAGCAAAATGATTAAATGCGAGTTGGACTTACCATATAAATGGATGAAGTGCAGCAGGCTCATGAATTTTTTTTTTTGTTTCTCTCAGCATCGTAGAGAAATTCTCTTCTGCAACACTGCCTCTGTTGGTCAATTCAATGTATCCTGCAGATGAAAGGCTGATGAACTTTTTTTTTTTTTTTTGAACGCAGACAAATTCTCCTCCGCAACACTTACTCTGCTGGTCATTCAATATATTCTTCAGATGAAAGGCCGATTAAAGTGTTTTTTTTGTCTCAGCAAAGGAGAGAAAATCTCTTCTGCAACACTGCCTCTGTTGATCATTCAATATATTCTGCAGATGAAAGGCTGATTAAAATGTTTTTTTTGTCTCAGCAAAGGAGAGAAATTCTCTTCTGCAACACTGCCTCTGTTGGTCAATTCAATGTATCCTGCAGATGAAAGGCTGATGAACGTTTTTTTGTTTTTTTTTGGACCGTAGACAAATTCTCCTCTGCAACACTTTCTCTGCTGGTCATTCAATATATTCTTCAGATGAAAGGCTGATTAAAGTGGTTTTTTTGTCTCAGCAAAGGAGAGAAATTCTCTTCTGCAACACTGCCTCTGTTGGTCATTCAATATATTCTGCAGATGAAAGGCTGATGAACTTTTTTTTTTTGTCTCAGCAACGCAGAGAAATTCTCTTCTGCAACACTGCCTCTGTTGGTCAATTCAATGTATCCTGCAGATGAAAGGCTGATGAACGTTTTTTTTCTTCGAACACAGACAAATTCTCCTCCGCAACACTTACTCTGCTGGTCATTCAATATATTCTTCAGATGAAAGGCTGATTAAAGTGTTTTTTTTGTCTCAGCAAAGGAGAGAAATTCTCTTCTGCAACACTGCCTCTCTTGGTCATTCAATATATTCTGCAGATGGAAAAGTCCACTGTTAGTACATTATAAGAACTTGAATATTTCCAAAATAATGCAACAATAAAAAAAACGTATTTTTACCAAGCATTATTAATTAGGACTATGGAGTCTATAATATTGTGAAAATTCACAGCTCAATTAAAATTCAAATCTCCATTTTTTTTCAACCTAGCATACTTCACATAATCCGGTTTTATTTGCTACCAATCTCGACACAACTCAAGCACCTATATTAGGACTTAGATAAAAAGATCTCATGGCCAGCCAACTGACATCATACCCTTCTCTCTGCAATTCTTATAGGTTATGGTACACCACTGGTAATTAAGTGAGCTGATAAGTTGAGGGAGGAAGTTTCATGCTACAGTTATTGGGAATATTGAAAACTATGAATAACAGATTTTAACATCTTCATTTTAGCACATCCCTATCAGCTAACCCTATAGAGAAGGCAAGAATATTATGATCAACCACACCTTCAAAAAAATGTATAAGCCTCAAATAATGCCAGAGTTTCTTTCATCTCAACATCTCAGTCTTCATCTGGGTGTCCTGTCTACCCTGCTACCCATTTCAATACGATGATAAATAGATCCCATTGCTTGCTAGGCAATTGATTGGCCCTCATGTCAGATGACATCCTCCTGTAGCTTTATCATGTTAGGGCACCACCTGACCAATCGCTCTGGGGGACTATTACACAAGAGGACGAGACATCAGCAATTACTCACTGGGTAATTCTCTGTAATTAACAATGCAAGAAAGTAGGCGGTGTAAGGGGAATGTACTTTGTACCATTGCAACCATCGGGCTCCTTTTCAACGTTGGCTGGAGTTACAAAAACAGACTATTCTAAATAGTAATACATCTTGAGTATCAGAGTCCCACAAACAGAGTGCAGGGAAACCGGTTAAATGAGCTTTCTTTCATGTCAAAGTCAATCACTCTAACTTAAGAAAACTCATTCCAGCCTCAAAGAGTAATTTCCTCTGAGGGAATATTGCTAGCAAAAGTATCTAAAGAAAGATTTGTCAGCCTTGTAGACGGCCAAAGTCTTTGATAAACTATCAAGACACTCATAGCATCATACACATTGCTACCGTCTTGACAAATTATATTGACGCGTAAGACCCCACTAAAAGGTACGGGGAGATGTCAGATGCTATGAACTTCTTTTAATGAGAAGCAAAATGATTAAATGCGAGTTGGACTTACCATATAAATGGATGAAGTGCAGCAGGCTCATGAAATTTCTTTTTTGTTTCTCTCAGCATCGTAGAGAAATTCTCTTCTGCAACACTGCCTCTGTTGGTCAATTCAATGTATCCTGCAGATGAAAGGCTGATGAACGTTTTTTTTTTTTTTTGGACCGTAGACAAATTCTCCTCTGCAACACTTTCTCTGCTGGTCATTCAATATATTCTTCAGATGAAAGGCTGATTAAAGTGTTTTTTTTGTCTCAGCAAAGGAGAGAAATTCTCTTCTGCAACACTGCCTCTGTTGGTCAATTCAATGTATCCTGCAGATGAAAGGCTGATGAACTTTTTTTTTTTCGAACACAGACAAATTCTCCTCCGCAACACTTCCTCTGCTGGTCATTCAATATATTCCTCAGATGAAAGGCTGATTAAAGTGTTTTTTTTGTCTCAGCAAAGGAGAGAAATTCTCTTCTGCAACACTGCCTCTGTTGGTCATTCAATATATTCTGCAGATGAAAGGCTGATTAATGTTTTTTTTTTGTCTCAGCAACGCAGAGAAATACTCTTCCGCAAAACTGCCTCTGTTGGTCAATTCAATGTATCCTGCAGATGAAAGGCTGATGAACGTTTTTTTTTTTTGTAATGCAGACAAATTCTCCTCTGCAACACTTTCTCTGCTGGTCATTCAATATATTCTTCAGATGAAAGGCTGATTAAAATGTTTTTTTTGTCTCGGCAAAGGAGAGAAAATCTCTTCTGCAACACTGCCTCTGTTGATCATTCAATATATTCTGCAGATGAAAGGCTGATTAAAATGTTTTTTTTGTCTCAGCAACGCAGAAAAATTCTCTTCCGCAACACTGCCTCTGCTGGTCATTCAGTATATTCTGCAGATGGAAAAGTCCACTGTTAGTACATTATAAGAACTTGAATATTTCCAAAATAATGCAACAATAAAAAAAACGTATTTTTACCAAGCATTATTAATTAGGACTATGGAGTCTATAATATTGTGAAAATTCACAGCTCAATAAAAATTCAAATCTCAATTTTTTTTCAACCTAGCATACTTCTCTCAATCCGGTTTTATTTGCTACTAATCTCGACACAACTCAAGCACCTATATTAGGACTTAGATAAAAAGATCTCATGGCCAGCCAACTGACATCATACCCTTCTCTCTGCAATTCTTATAGGTTATGGTACACCACTAGTAATTAAGTGAGCTGATAAGTTGAGGGAGGAAGTTTCATGCTACAGTTATTGGGAATATTGAAAACTATGAATAACAGATTCTAACATCTTCATTTTAGCACATCCCTATCAGCTAACCCTATAGAGAAGGCAAGAATATTATGATCAACCACACCTTCAAAAAAATGTATAAGCCTCAAATAATGCCAGAGTTTCTTTCATCTCAACATCTCAGTCTTCATCTGGGTGTCCTGTCTACCCTGCTACCCATTTCAATACGATGATAAATAGATCCCATTGCTTGCTAGGCAATTGATTGGCCCTCATGTCAGATGACATCCTCCTGTAGCTTTATCATGTTAGGGCACCACCTGACCAATCGCTCTGGGGGACTATTACACAAGAGGACGAGACATCAGCAATTACTCACTGGGTAATTCTCTGTAATTAACAATGCAATAAAGTAGGCGGTGTAAGGGGAATGTACTTTGTACCATTGCAACCATCGGGCTCCTTTTCAACGTTGGCTGGAGTTACAAGAACAGACTCTTCTAAATAGTAATACATCTTGTGTATCAGAGTCCCACAAACAGAGTGCAGGGAAACCGGTTAAATGAGCTTTCTTTCATGTCAAAGTCAATCACTCTAACTTAAGAAAACTCATTCCAGCCTCAAAGAGTAATTTCCTCTGAGGGAATATTGCTAGCAAAAGTATCTAAAGAAAGATTTGTCAGCCTTGTAGACGGCCAAAGTCTTTGATAAACTATCAAGACACTCATAGCATCATACACATTGCTACCGTCTTGACAAATTATATTGACGTGTAAGACCCCACTAAAAGGTACGGGGAGATGTCAGATGCTATGAACTTCTTTTAATGAGAAGCAAAATGATTAAATGCGAGTTGGACTTATATAAATGGATGAAGTGCAGCAGGCTCATGAATTTTTTTTTTGTTTCTCTCAGCATCGTAGAGAAATTCTCTTCTGCAACACTGCCTCTGTTGGTCAATTCAATGTATCCTGCAGATGAAAGGCTGATGAACTATTTTTTTTTTTTGAACGCAGACAAATTCTCCTCCGCAACACTTACTCTGCTGGTCATTCAATATATTCTTCAGATGAAAGGCCGATTAAAGTGTTTTTTTTGTCTCAGCAAAGGAGAGAAAATCTCTTCTGCAACACTGCCTCTGTTGATCATTCAATATATTCTGCAGATGAAAGGCTGATTAAAATGTTTTTTTTGTCTCAGCAAAGGAGAGAAATTCTCTTCTGCAACACTGCCTCTGTTGGTCAATTCAATGTATCCTGCAGATGAAAGGCTGATGAACGTTTTTTTTTTTTTTTTTTGGACCGTAGACAAATTCTCCTCTGCAACACTTTCTCTGCTGGTCATTCAATATATTCTTCAGATGAAAGGCTGATTAAAGTGTTTTTTTTGTCTCAGCAAAGGAGAGAAATTCTCTTCTGCAACACTGCCTCTGTTGGTCATTCAATATATTCTGCAGATGAAAGGCTGATGAACTTTTTTTTTTGTCTCAGCAACGCAGAGAAATTCTCTTCTGCAACACTGCCTCTGTTGGTCAATTCAATGTATCCTGCAGATGAAAGGCTGATGAACGTTTTTTTTCTTCGAACACAGACAAATTCTCCTCCGCAACACTTCCTCTGCTGGTCATTCAATATATTCCTCAGATGAAAGGCTGATTAAAATGTTTTTTTTGTCTCGGCAAAGGAGAGAAAATCTCTTCTGCAACACTGCCTCTGTTGATCATTCAATATATTCTGCAGATGAAAGGCTGATTAAAATGTTTTTTTTGTCTCAGCAACGCAGAAAAATTCTCTTCCGCAACACTGCCTCTGCTGGTCATTCAGTATATTCTGCAGATGGAAAAGTCCACTGTTAGTACATTATAAGAACTTGAATATTTCCAAAATAATGCAACAATAAAAAAAACTTATTTTTACCAAGCATTATTAATTAGGACTGTGGAGTCTATAATATTGTGAAAATTTACAGCTCAATTAAAATTCAAATCTCCATTTTTTTTTTCAACCTAGCATACTTCTCATAATCCGTTTTTATTTGCTACCAATCTCGACACAACTCAAGCACCTATATTAGGACTTAGATAAAAAGATCTCATGGCCAGCCAACTGACATCATACCCTTCTCTCTGCAATTCTTATAGGTTATGGTACACCACTGGTAATTAAGTGAGCTGATAAGTTGAGGGAGGAAGTTTCATGCTACAGTTATTGGGAATATTGAAAACTATGAATAACAGATTCTAACATCTTCATTTTAGCACATCCCTATCAGCTAACCCTATAGAGAAGGCAAGAATATTATGATCAACCACACCTTCAAAAAAATGTATAAGCCTCAAATAATGCCAGAGTTTCTTTCATCTCAGTCTTCATCTGGGTGTCCTGTCTACCCTGCTACCCATTTCAATACGATGATAAATAGATCCCATTGCTTGCTAGGCAATTGATTGGCCCTCATGTCAGATGACATCCTCCTGTAGCTTTATCATGTTAGGGCACCACCTGACCAATCGCTCTGGGGGACTATTACACAAGAGGACGAGACATCAGCAATTACTCACTGGGTAATTCTCTGTAATTAACAATGCAAGAAAGTAGGCGGTGTAAGGGGAATGTACTTTGTACCATTGCAACCATCGGGCTCCTTTTCAACGTTGGCTGGAGTTACAAGAACAGACTATTCTAAATAGTAATACATCTTGAGTATCAGAGTCCCACAAACAGAGTGCAGGGAAACCGGTTAAATGAGCTTTCTTTCATGTCAAAGTCAATCACTCTAACTTAAGAAAACTCATTCCAGCCTCAAAGAGTAATTTCCTCTGAGGGAATATTGCTAGCAAAAGTATCTAAAGAAAGATTTGTCAGCCTTGTAGACGGCCAAAGTCTTTGATAAACTATCAAGACACTCATAGCATCATACACATTGCTACCGTCTTGACAAATTATATTGACGTGTAAGACCCCACTAAAAGGTACGGGGAGATGTCAGATGCTATGAACTTCTTTTAATGAGAAGCAAAATGATTAAATGCGAGTTGGACTTACCATATAAATGGATGAAGTGCAGCAGGCTCATGAATTTTTTTTTTTGTTTCTCTCAGCATCGTAGAGAAATTCTCTTCTGCAACACTGCCTCTGTTGGTCAATTCAATGTATCCTGCAGATGAAAGGCTGATGAACTTTTTTTTTTTTTTTTGAACGCAGACAAATTCTCCTCCGCAACACTTACTCTGCTGGTCATTCAATATATTCTTCAGATGAAAGGCCGATTAAAGTGTTTTTTTTGTCTCAGCAAAGGAGAGAAAATCTCTTCTGCAACACTGCCTCTGTTGATCATTCAATATATTCTGCAGATGAAAGGCTGATTAAAATGTTTTTTTTGTCTCAGCAAAGGAGAGAAATTCTCTTCTGCAACACTGCCTCTGTTGGTCAATTCAATGTATCCTGCAGATGAAAGGCTGATGAACGTTTTTTTGTTTTTTTTTGGACCGTAGACAAATTCTCCTCTGCAACACTTTCTCTGCTGGTCATTCAATATATTCTTCAGATGAAAGGCTGATTAAAGTGGTTTTTTTGTCTCAGCAAAGGAGAGAAATTCTCTTCTGCAACACTGCCTCTGTTGGTCATTCAATATATTCTGCAGATGAAAGGCTGATGAACTTTTTTTTTTTGTCTCAGCAACGCAGAGAAATTCTCTTCTGCAACACTGCCTCTGTTGGTCAATTCAATGTATCCTGCAGATGAAAGGCTGATGAACGTTTTTTTTCTTCGAACACAGACAAATTCTCCTCCGCAACACTTACTCTGCTGGTCATTCAATATATTCTTCAGATGAAAGGCTGATTAAAGTGTTTTTTTTGTCTCAGCAAAGGAGAGAAATTCTCTTCTGCAACACTGCCTCTCTTGGTCATTCAATATATTCTGCAGATGAAAGGCTGATTAATGTTTTTTTTTTGTCTCAGCAACGCAGAGAAATACTCTTCCGCAAAACTGCCTCTGTTGGTCAATTCAATGTATCCTGCAGATGAAAGGCTGATGAACGTTTTTTTTTTTTTTTTTGGAACGCAGACAAATTCTCCTCTGCAACACTTTCTCTGCTGGTCATTCAATATATTCCTCAGATGAAAGGCTGATTAAAATGTTTTTTTTGTCTCGGCAAAGGAGAGAAAATCTCTTCTGCAACACTGCCTCTGTTGATCATTCAATATATTCTGCAGATGAAAGGCTGATTAAAATGTTTTTTTTGTCTCAGCAACGCAGAAAAATTCTCTTCCGCAACACTGCCTCTGCTGGTCATTCAGTATATTCTGCAGATGGAAAAGTCCACTGTTAGTACATTATAAGAACTTGAATATTTCCAAAATAATGCAACAATAAAAAAAACGTATTTTTACCAAGCATTATTAATTAGGACTATGGAGTCTATAATATTGTGAAAATTCACAGCTCAATAAAAATTCAAATCTCAATTTTTTTTCAACCTAGCATACTTCTCTTAATCCGGTTTTATTTGCTACCAATCTCGACACAACTCAAGCACCTATATTAGGACTTAGATAAAAAGATCTCATGGCCAGCCAACTGACATCATACCCTTCTCTCTGCAATTCTTATAGGTTATGGTACACCACTAGTAATTAAGTGAGCTGATAAGTTGAGGGAGGAAGTTTCATGCTACAGTTATTGGGAATATTGAAAACTATGAATAACAGATTCTAACATCTTCATTTTAGCACATCCCTATCAGCTAACCCTATAGAGAAGGCAAGAATATTATGATCAACCACACCTTCAAAAAAATGTATAAGCCTCAAATAATGCCAGAGTTTCTTTCATCTCAACATCTCAGTCTTCATCTGGGTGTCCTGTCTACCCTGCTACCCATTTCAATACGATGATAAATAGAACCCATTGCTTGCTAGGCAATTGATTGGCCCTCATGTCAGATGACATCCTCCTGTAGCTTTATCATGTTAGGGCACCACCTGACCAATCGCTCTGGGGGACTATTACACAAGAGGACGAGACATCAGCAATTACTCACTGGGTAATTCTCTGTAATTAACAATGCAAGAAAGTAGGCGGTGTAAGGGGAATGTACTTTGTACCATTGCAACCATCGGGCTCCTTTTCAACGTTGGCTGGAGTTACAAAAACAGACTATTCTAAATAGTAATACATCTTGAGTATCAGAGTCCCACAAACAGAGTGCAGGGAAACCGGTTAAATGAGCTTTCTTTCATGTCAAAGTCAATCACTCTAACTTAAGAAAACTCATTCCAGCCTCAAAGAGTAATTTCCTCTGAGGGAATATTGCTAGCAAAAGTATCTAAAGAAAGATTTGTCAGCCTTGTAGACGGCCAAAGTCTTTGATAAACTATCAAGACACTCATAGCATCATACACATTGCTACCGTCTTGACAAATTATATTGACGCGTAAGACCCCACTAAAAGGTACGGGGAGATGTCAGATGCTATGAACTTCTTTTAATGAGAAGCAAAATGATTAAATGCGAGTTGGACTTACCATATAAATGGATGAAGTGCAGCAGGCTCATGAAATTTCTTTTTTGTTTCTCTCAGCATCGTAGAGAAATTCTCTTCTGCAACACTGCCTCTGTTGGTCAATTCAATGTATCCTGCAGATGAAAGGCTGATGAACTTTTTTTTTTTTGAACGCAGACAAATTCTCCTCCGCAACTCTTACTCTGATGGTCATTCAATATATTCTTCAGATGAAAGGCTGATTAAAGTGTTTTTTTGGTCTCAGTAAAGGAGAGAAATTCTCTTCTGCAACACTGCCTCTGTTGGTCATTCAATATATTCTGCAGATGAAAGGCTGATTAAAGTGTTTTTTTTGTCTCAGCAACGCAGAGAAATTCTCTTCTGCAACACTGCCTCTGTTGGTCAATTCAATGTATCCTGCAGATGAAAGGCTGATGAACGTTTTTTTTTTTTTTTTGGACCGTAGACAAATTCTCCTCTGCAACACTTTCTCTGCTGGTCATTCAATATATTCTTCAGATGAAAGGCTGATTAAAGTGTTTTTTTTGTCTCAGCAAAGGAGAGAAATTCTCTTCTGCAACACTGCCTCTGTTGGTCAATTCAATGTATCCTGCAGATGAAAGGCTGATGAACTTTTTTTTTTTCGAACACAGACAAATTCTCCTCCGCAACACTTCCTCTGCTGGTCATTCAATATATTCCTCAGCTGAAAGGCTGATTAAAGTGTTTTTTTTGTCTCAGCAAAGGAGAGAAATTCTCTTCTGCAACACTGCCTCTGTTGGTCATTCAATATATTCTGCAGATGAAAGGCTGATTAATGTTTTTTTTTTGTCTCAGCAACGCAGAGAAATACTCTTCCGCAAAACTGCCTCTGTTGGTCAATTCAATGTATCCTGCAGATGAAAGGCTGATGAACGTTTTTTTTTTTTTGTAACGCAGACAAATTCTCCTCTGCAACACTTTCTCTGCTGGTCATTCAATATATTCTTCAGATGAAAGGCTGATTAAAATGTTTTTTTTGTCTCGGCAAAGGAGAGAAAATCTCTTCTGCAACACTGCCTCTGTTGATCATTCAATATATTCTGCAGATGAAAGGCTGATTAAAATGTTTTTTTTGTCTCAGCAACGCAGAAAAATTCTCTTCCGCAACACTGCCTCTGCTGGTCATTCAGTATATTCTGCAGATGGAAAAGTCCACTGTTAGTACATTATAAGAACTTGAATATTTCCAAAATAATGCAACAATAAAAAAAACGTATTTTTACCAAGCATTATTAATTAGGACTATGGAGTCTATAATATTGTGAAAATTCACAGCTCAATAAAAATTCAAATCTCAATTTTTTTTCAACCTAGCATACTTCTCTCAATCCGGTTTTATTTGCTACTAATCTCGACACAACTCAAGCACCTATATTAGGACTTAGATAAAAAGATCTCATGGCCAGCCAACTGACATCATACCCTTCTCTCTGCAATTCTTATAGGTTATGGTACACCACTAGTAATTAAGTGAGCTGATAAGTTGAGGGAGGAAGTTTCATGCTACAGTTATTGGGAATATTGAAAACTATGAATAACAGATTCTAACATCTTCATTTTAGCACATCCCTATCAGCTAACCCTATAGAGAAGGCAAGAATATTATGATCAACCACACCTTCAAAAAAATGTATAAGCCTCAAATAATGCCAGAGTTTCTTTCATCTCAACATCTCAGTCTTCATCTGGGTGTCCTGTCTACCCTGCTACCCATTTCAATACGATGATAAATAGATCCCATTGCTTGCTAGGCAATTGATTGGCCCTCATGTCAGATGACATCCTCCTGTAGCTTTATCATGTTAGGGCACCACCTGACCAATCGCTCTGGGGGACTATTACACAAGAGGACGAGACATCAGCAATTACTCACTGGGTAATTCTCTGTAATTAACAATGCAAGAAAGTAGGCGGTGTAAGGGGAATGTACTTTGTACCATTGCAACCATCGGGCTCCTTTTCAACGTTGGCTGGAGTTACAAGAACAGACTCTTCTAAATAGTAATACATCTTGTGTATCAGAGTCCCACAAACAGAGTGCAGGGAAACCGGTTAAATGAGCTTTCTTTCATGTCAAAGTCAATCACTCTAACTTAAGAAAACTCATTCCAGCCTCAAAGAGTAATTTCCTCTGAGGGAATATTGCTAGCAAAAGTATCTAAAGAAAGATTTGTCAGCCTTGTAGACGGCCAAAGTCTTTGATAAACTATCAAGACACTCATAGCATCATACACATTGCTACCGTCTTGACAAATTATATTGACGTGTAAGACCCCACTAAAAGGTACGGGGAGATGTCAGATGCTATGAACTTCTTTTAATGAGAAGCAAA
Organism: Triturus cristatus; assembly: GCF_964204655.1. Lineage (NCBI taxonomy): Eukaryota > Metazoa > Chordata > Amphibia > Caudata > Salamandridae > Triturus > Triturus cristatus. The sequence goes on along the minus strand of NC_140593.1, from coordinate 879,726,302 downwards.
ATGATTAAATGCGAGTTGGACTTATCATATAAATGGATGAAGTGCAGCAGGCTCATGAATTTTTTTTTTGTTTCTCTCAGCATCGTAGAGAAATTCTCTTCTGCAACACTGCCTCTGTTGGTCAATTCAATGTATCCTGCAGATGAAAAGCTGATGAACTATTTTTTTTTTTTGAACGCAGACAAATTCTCCTCCGCAACACTTACTCTGCTGGTCATTCAATATATTCTTCAGATGAAAGGCCGATTAAAGTGTTTTTTTTGTCTCAGCAAAGGAGAGAAAATCTCTTCTGCAACACTGCCTCTGTTGATCATTCAATATATTCTGCAGATGAAAGGCTGATTAAAATGTTTTTTTTGTCTCAGCAAAGGAGAGAAATTCTCTTCTGCAACACTGCCTCTGTTGGTCAATTCAATGTATCCTGCAGATGAAAGGCTGATGAACGTTTTTTTTTTTTTTTTTGGACCGTAGACAAAATCTCCTCTCTAACACTTTCTCTGCTGGTCATTCAATATATTCTTCAGATGAAAGGCTGATTAAAGTGTTTTTTTTGTCTCAGCAAAGGAGAGAAATTCTCTTCTGCAACACTGCCTCTGTTGGTCATTCAATATATTCTGCAGATGAAAGGCTGATGAACTTTTTTTTTTGTCTCAGCAACGCAGAGAAATTCTCTTCTGCAACACTGCCTCTGTTGGTCAATTCAATGTATCCTGCAGATGAAAGGCTGATGAACGTTTTTTTTCTTCGAACACAGACAAATTCTCCTCCGCAACACTTCCTCTGCTGGTCATTCAATATATTCCTCAGATGAAAGGCTGATTAAAATGTTTTTTTTGTCTCGGCAAAGGAGAGAAAATCTCTTCTGCAACACTGCCTCTGTTGATCATTCAATATATTCTGCAGATGAAAGGCTGATTAAAATGTTTTTTTTGTCTCAGCAACGCAGAAAAATTCTCTTCCGCAACACTGCCTCTGCTGGTCATTCAGTATATTCTGCAGATGGAAAAGTCCACTGTTAGTACATTATAAGAACTTGAATATTTCCAAAATAATGCAACAATAAAAAAAACTTATTTTTACCAAGCATTATTAATTAGGACTGTGGAGTCTATAATATTGTGAAAATTTACAGCTCAATTAAAATTCAAATCTCCATTTTTTTTTCAACCTAGCATACTTCTCATAATCCGTTTTTATTTGCTACCAATCTCGACACAACTCAAGCACCTATATTAGGACTTAGATAAAAAGATCTCATGGCCAGCCAACTGACATCATACCCTTCTCTCTGCAATTCTTATAGGTTATGGTACACCACTGGTAATTAAGTGAGCTGATAAGTTGAGGGAGGAAGTTTCATGCTACAGTTATTGGGAATATTGAAAACTATGAATAACAGATTCTAACATCTTCATTTTAGCACATCCCTATCAGCTAACCCTATAGAGAAGGCAAGAATATTATGATCAACCACACCTTCAAAAAAATGTATAAGCCTCAAATAATGCCAGAGTTTCTTTCATCTCAGTCTTCATCTGGGTGTCCTGTCTACCCTGCTACCCATTTCAATACGATGATAAATAGATCCCATTGCTTGCTAGGCAATTGATTGGCCCTCATGTCAGATGACATCCTCCTGTAGCTTTATCATGTTAGGGCACCACCTGACCAATCGCTCTGGGGGACTATCACACAAGAGGACGAGACATCAGCAATTACTCACTGGGTAATTCTCTGTAATTAACAATGCAAGAAAGTAGGCGGTGTAAGGGGAATGTACTTTGTACCATTGCAACCATCGGGCTCCTTTTCAACGTTGGCTGGAGTTACAAGAACAGACTATTCTAAATAGTAATACATCTTGAGTATCAGAGTCCCACAAACAGAGTGCAGGGAAACCGGTTAAATGAGCTTTCTTTCATGTCAAAGTCAATCACTCTAACTTAAGGAAACTCATTCCAGCCTCAAAGAGTAATTTCCTCTGAGGGAATATTGCTAGCAAAAGTATCTAAAGAAAGATTTGTCAGCCTTGTAGACGGCCAAAGTCTTTGATAAACTATCAAGACACTCATAGCATCATACACATTGCTACCGTCTTGACAAATTATATTGACGCGTAAGACCCCACTAAAAGGTACGGGGAGATGTCAGATGCTATGAACTTCTTTTAATGAGAAGCAAAATGATTAAATGCGAGTTGGACTTACCATATAAATGGATGAAGTGCAGCAGGCTCATGAAATTTTTTTTTTGTTTCTCTCAGCATCGTAGAGAAATTCTCTTCTGCAACACTGCCTCTGTTGGTCAATTCAATGTATCCTGCAGATGAAAGGCTGATTAACTTTTTTTTTTTCGAACACAGACAAATTCTCCTCCGCAACACTTCCTCTGCTGGTCATTCAATATATTCCTCAGATGAAAGGCTGATTAAAGTGGGTTTTTTGTCTCAGCAAAGGAGAGAAATTCTCTTCTGCAACACTGCCTCTGTTGGTCATTCAATATATTCTGCAGATGAAAGGCTGATTAAAATGTTTTTTTTGTCTCAGCAACGCAGAAAAATTCTCTTCCGCAACACTGCCTCTGCTGGTCATTCAGTATATTCTGCAGACGGAAAAGTCCTCTGTTAGTACATTATAAGAACTTGAATATTTCCAAAATAATGCAACAATAAAAAAAACGTATTTTTACCAAGCATTATTAATTAGGACTATGGAGTCTATAATATTGTGAAAATTCACAGCTCAATAAAAATTCAAATCTCAATTTTTTTTCAACCTAGCATACTTCTCTCAATCCGGTTTAATTTGCTACTAATCTCGACACAACTCAAGCACCTATATTAGGACTTAGATAAAAAGATCTCATGGCCAGCCAACTGACATCATACCCTTCTCTCTGCAATTCTTATAGGTTATGGTACACCACTAGTAATTAAGTGAGCTGATAAGTTGAGGGAGGAAGTTTCATGCTACAGTTATTGGGAATATTGAAAACTATGAATAACAGATTCTAACATCTTCATTTTAGCACATCCCTATCAGCTAACCCTATAGAGAAGGCAAGAATATTATGATCAACCACACCTTCAAAAAAATGTATAAGCCTCAAATAATGCCAGAGTTTCTTTCATCTCAACATCTCAGTCTTCATCTGGGTGTCCTGTCTACCCTGCTACCCATTTCAATACGATGATAAATAGATCCCATTGCTTGCTAGGCAATTGATTGGCCCTCATGTCAGATGACATCCTCCTGTAGCTTTATCATGTTAGGGCACCACCTGACCAATCGCTCTGGGGGACTATTACACAAGAGGACGAGACATCAGCAATTACTCACTGGGTAATTCTCTGTAATTAACAATGCAAGAAAGTAGGCGGTGTAAGGGGAATGTACTTTGTACCATTGCAACCATCGGGCTCCTTTTCAACGTTGGCTGGAGTTACAAGAACAGACTCTTCTAAATAGTAATACATCTTGTGTATCAGAGTCCCACAAACAGAGTGCAGGGAAACCGGTTAAATGAGCTTTCTTTCATGTCAAAGTCAATCACTCTAACTTAAGAAAACTCATTCCAGCCTCAAAGAGTAATTTCCTCTGAGGGAATATTGCTAGCAAAAGTATCTAAAGAAAGATTTGTCAGCCTTGTAGACGGCCAAAGTCTTTGATAAACTATCAAGACACTCATAGCATCATACACATTGCTACCGTCTTGACAAATTATATTGACGTGTAAGACCCCACTAAAAGGTACGGGGAGATGTCAGATGCTATGAACTTCTTTTAATGAGAAGCAAAATGATTAAATGCGAGTTGGACTTATCATATAAATGGATGAAGTGCAGCAGGCTCATGAATTTTTTTTTTGTTTCTCTCAGCATCGTAGAGAAATTCTCTTCTGCAACACTGCCTCTGTTGGTCAATTCAATGTATCCTGCAGATGAAAGGCTGATTAACTTTTTTTTTTTCGAACACAGACAAATTCTCCTCCGCAACACTTCCTCTGCTGGTCATTCAATATATTCCTCAGATGAAAGGCTGATTAAAGTGGGTTTTTTGTCTCAACAAAGGAGAGAAATTCTCTTCTGCAACACTGCCTCTGTTGGTCATTCAATATATTCTGCAGATGAAAGGCTGATTAATGTTTTTTTTTTGTCTCAGCAACGCAGAGAAATACTCTTCCGCAAAACTGCCTCTGTTGGTCAATTCAATGTATCCTGCAGATGAAAGGCTGATGAACGTTTTTTTTTTTTTTTTTGGAACGCAGACAAATTCTCCTCTGCAACACTTTCTCTGCTGGTCATTCAATATATTCTTCAGATGAAAGGCTGATTAAAATGTTTTTTTTGTCTCAGCAAAGGAGAGAAAATCTCTTCTGCAACACTGCCTCTGTTGATCATTCAATATATTCTGCAGATGAAAGGCTGATTAAAATGTTTTTTTTGTCTCAGCAACGCAGAAAAATTCTCTTCCGCAACACTGCCTCTGCTGGTCATTCAGTATATTCTGCAGACGGAAAAGTCCACTGTTAGTACATTATAAGAACTTGAATATTTCCAAAATAATGCAACAATAAAAAAAACTTATTTTTACCAAGCATTATTAATTAGGACTATGGAGTCTATAATATTGTGAAAATTCACAGCTCAATAAAAATTCAAATCTCAATTTTTTTTCAACCTAGCATACTTCTCTCAATCCGGTTTTATTTGCTACCAATCTCGACAACTCAAGCACCTATATTAGGACTTAGATAAAAAGATCTCATGGCCAGCCAACTGACATCATACCCTTCTCTCTGCAATTCTTATAGGTTATGGTACACCACTAGTAATTAAGTGAGCTGATAAGTTGAGGGAGGAAGTTTCATGCTACAGTTATTGGGAATATTGAAAACTATAAATAACAGATTCTAACATCTTCATTTTAGCACATCCCTATCAGCTAACCCTATAGAGAAGGCAAGAATATTATGATCAACCACACCTTCAAAAAAATGTATAATCCTCAAATAATGCCAGAGTTTCTTTCATCAAAACATCTCAGTCTTCATCTGGGTGTCCTGTCTACCCTGCTACCCATTTCAATACGATGATAAATAGATCCCATTGCTTGCTAGGCAATTGATTGGCCCTCATGTCAGATGACATCCTCCTGTAGCTTTATCATGTTAGGGCACCACCTGACCAATCGCTCTGGGGGACTATTACACAAGAGGACGAGACATCAGCAATTACTCACTGGGTAATTCTCTGTAATTAACAATGCAAGAAAGTAGGCGGTGTAAGGGGAATGTACTTTGTACCATTGCAACCATCGGGCTCCTTTTCAACGTTGGCTGGAGTTACTAAAACAGACTATTCTAAATAGTAATACATCTTGAGTATCAGAGTCCCACAAACAGAGTGCAGGGAAACCGGTTAAATGAGCTTTCTTTCATGTCAAAGTCAATCACTCTAACTTAAGAAAACTCATTCCAGCCTCAAAGAGTAATTTCCTCTGAGGGAATATTGCTAGCAAAAGTATCTAAAGAAAGATTTGTCAGCCTTGTAGACGGCCAAAGTCTTTGATAAACTATCAAGACACTCATAGCATCATACACATTGCTACCGTCTTGACAAATTATATTGACGCGTAAGACCCCACTAAAAGGTACGGGGAGATGTCAGATGCTATGAACTTCTTTTAATGAGAAGCAAAATGATTAAATGCGAGTTGGACTTACCATATAAATGGATGAAGTGCAGCAGGCTCATGAAATTTTTTTTTTGTTTCTCTCAGCATCGTAGAGAAATTCTCTTCTGCAACACTGCCTCTGTTGGTCAATTCAATGTATCCTGCAGATGAAAGGCTGATGAACTTTTTTTTTTTTTTTTTTGAACGCAGACAAATTCTCCTCCGCAACTCTTACTCTGCTGGTCATTCAATATATTCTTCAGATGAAAGGCTGATTAAAAGTGTTTTTTTTGTCTCAGTAAAGGAGAGAAATTCTCTTCTGCAACACTGCCTCTGTTGGTCATTCAATATATTCTGCAGATGAAAGGCTGATTAAAGTGTTTTTTTTGTCTCAGCAACGCAGAGAAATTCTCTTCTGCAACACTGCCTCTGTTGGTCAATTCAATGTATCCTGCAGATGAAAGGCTGATGAACGTTTTTTTTTTTTTTTGGACCGTAGACAAATTCTCCTCTGCAACACTTTCTCTGCTGGTCATTCAATATATTCTTCAGATGAAAGGCTGATTAAAGTGTTTTTTTTGTCTCAGCAAAGGAGAGAAATTCTCTTCTGCAACACTGCCTCTGTTGGTCAATTCAATGTATCCTGCAGATGAAAGGCTGATGAACTTTTTTTTTTTCGAACACAGACATATTCTCCTCCGCAACACTTCCTCTGCTGGTCATTCAATATATTCCTCAGATGAAAGGCTGATTAAAGTGGTTTTTTTGTCTCAGCAAAGGAGAGAAATTCTCTTCCGCAAAACTGCCTCTGTTGGTCAATTCAATATATTCTGCAGATGAAAGGCTGATTAAAGTGTTTTTTTTGTCTCAGCAACGCAGAGAAATTCTCTTCTGCAACACTGCCTCTGTTGGTCAATTCAATGTATCCTGCAGATGAAAGGCTGATGAACGTTTTTTTTTTTTTTTGGACCGTAGACAAATTCTCCTCTGCAACACTTTCTCTGCTGGTCATTCAATATATTCTTCAGATGAAAGGCTGATTAAAGTGTTTTTTTTGTCTCAGCAAAGGAGAGAAATTCTCTTCTGCAACACTGCCTCTGTTGGTCAATTCAATGTATCCTGCAGATGAAAGGCTGATGAACTTTTTTTTTTTCGAACACAGACAAATTCTCCTCCGCAACACTTCCTCTGCTGGTCATTCAATATATTCCTCAGATGAAAGGCTGATTAAAGTGGTTTTTTTGTCTCAGCAAAGGAGAGAAATTCTCTTCTGCAACACTGCCTCTGTTGGTCATTCAATATATTCTGCAGATGAAAGGCTGATTAATGTTTTTTTTTTGTCTCAGCAACGCAGAGAAATACTCTTCCGCAAAACTGCCTCTGTTGGTCAATTCAATGTATCCTGCAGATGAAAGGCTGATGAACGTTTTTTTTTTTTTGTAACGCAGACAAATTCTCCTCTGCAACACTTTCTCTGCTGGTCATTCAATATATTCTTCAGATGAAAGGCTGATTAAAATGTTTTTTTTGTCTCGGCAAAGGAGAGAAAATCTCTTCTGCAACACTGCCTCTGTTGATCATTCAATATATTCTGCAGATGAAAGGCTGATTAAAATGTTTTTTTTGTCTCAGCAACGCAGAAAAATTCTCTTCCGCAACACTGCCTCTGCTGGTCATTCAGTATATTCTGCAGATGGAAAAGTCCACTGTTAGTACATTATAAGAACTTGAATATTTCCAAAATAATGCAACAATAAAAAAAACGTATTTTTACCAAGCATTATTAATTAGGACTATGGAGTCTATAATATTGTGAAAATTCACAGCTCAATTAAAATTCAAATCTCCATTTTTTTTCAACCTAGCATACTTCTCTCAATCCGGTTTTATTTGCTACCAATCTCGACACAACTCAAGCACCTATATTAGGACTTAGATAAAAAGATCTCATGGCCAGCCAACTGACATCATACCCTTCTCTCTGCAATTCTTATAGGTTATGGTACACCACTAGTAATTAAGTGAGCTGATAAGTTGAGGGAGGAAGTTTCATGCTACAGTTATTGGGAATATTGAAAACTATGAATAACAGATTCTAACATCTTCATTTTAGCACATCCCTATCAGCTAACCCTATAGAGAAGGCAAGAGTATTATGATCAACCACACCTTCAAAAAAATGTATAAGCCTCAAATAATGCCAGAGTTTCTTTCATCTCAACATCTCAGTCTTCATCTGGGTGTCCTGTCTACCCTGCTACCCATTTCAATACGATGATAAATAGATCCCATTGCTTGCTAGGCAATTGATTGGCCCTCATGTCAGATGACATCCTCCTGTAGCTTTATCATGTTAGGGCACCACCTGACCAATCGCTCTGGGGGACTATTACACAAGAGGACGAGACATCAGCAATTACTCACTGGGTAATTCTCTGTAATTAACAATGCAAGAAAGTAGGCGGTGTAAGGGGAATGTACTTTGTACCATTGCAACCATCGGGCTCCTTTTCAACGTTGGCTGGAGTTACAAGAACAGACTCTTCTAAATAGTAATACATCTTGTGTATCAGAGTCCCACAAACAGAGTGCAGGGAAACCGGTTAAATGAGCTTTCTTTCATGTCAAAGTCAATCACTCTAACTTAAGAAAACTCATTCCAGCCTCAAAGAGTAATTTCCTCTGAGGGAATATTGCTAGCAAAAGTATCTAAAGAAAGATTTGTCAGCCTTGTAGACGGCCAAAGTCTTTGATAAACTATCAAGACACTCATAGCATCATACACATTGCTACCGTCTTGACAAATTATATTGACGTGTAAGACCCCACTAAAAGGTACGGGGAGATGTCAGATGCTATGAACTTCTTTTAATGAGAAGCAAAATGATTAAATGCGAGTTGGACTTATCATATAAATGGATGAAGTGCAGCAGGCTCATGAATTTTTTTTTTTGTTTCTCTCAGCATCGTAGAGAAATTCTCTTCTGCAACACTGCCTCTGTTGGTCAATTCAATGTATCCTGCAGATGAAAGGCTGATGAACTATTTTTTTTTTTTGAACGCAGACAAATTCTCCTCCGCAACACTTACTCTGCTGGTCATTCAATATATTCTTCAGATGAAAGGCCGATTAAAGTGTTTTTTTTGTCTCAGCAAAGGAGAGAAAATCTCTTCTGCAACACTGCCTCTGTTGGTCATTCAATATATTCTGCAGATGAAAGGCTGATTAAAGTGTTTTTTTTGTCTCAGCAACGCAGAGAAATTCTCTTCTGCAACACTGCCTCTGTTGGTCAATTCAATGTATCCTGCAGATGAAAGGCTGATGAACCTTTTTTTTTTTTTTTTGGACCGTAGACAAATTCTCCTCTGCAACACTTTCTCTGCTGGTCATTCAATATATTCTTCAGATGAAAGGCTGATTAAAGTGTTTTTTTTGTCTCAGCAAAGGAGAGAAATTCTCTTCTGCAACACTGCCTCTGTTGGTCAATTCAATGTATCCTGCAGAGGAAAGGCTGATGAACGTTTTTTTTTTTTTTTTTTGGACCGTAGACAAATTCTCCTCTGCAACACTTTCTCTGCTGGTCATTCAATATATTCTTCAGATGAAAGGCTGATTAAAGTGTTTTTTTTGTCTCAGCAAAGGAGAGAAATTCTCTTCTGCAACACTGCCTCTGTTGGTCATTCAATATATTCTGCAGATGAAAGGCTGATGAACTTTTTTTTTTTGTCTCAGCAACGCAGAGAAATTCTCTTCTGCAACACTGCCTCTGTTGGTCAATTCAATGTATCCTGCAGATGAAAGGCTGATGAACGTTTTTTTTCTTTGAACACAGACAAATTCTCCTCCGCAACACTTCCTCTGCTGGTCATTCAATATATTCCTCAGATGAAAGGCTGATTAAAATGTTTTTTTTGTCTCGGCAAAGGAGAGAAAATCTCTTCTGCAACACTGCCTCTGTTGATCATTCAATATATTCTGCAGATGAAAGGCTGATTAAAATGTTTTTTTTGTCTCAGCAACGCAGAAAAATTCTCTTCCGCAACACTGCCTCTGCTGGTCATTCAGTATATTCTGCAGATGGAAAAGTCCACTGTTAGTACATTATAAGAACTTGAATATTTCCAAAATAATGCAACAATAAAAAAAACTTATTTTTACCAAGCATTATTAATTAGGACTATGGAGTCTATAATATTGTGAAAATTCACAGCTCAATTAAAATTCAAATCTCCATTTTTTTTTCAACCTAGCATACTTCTCATAATCCGTTTTTATTTGCTACCAATCTCGACACAACTCAAGCACCTATATTAGGACTTAGATAAAAAGATCTCATGGCCAGCCAACTGACATCATACCCTTCTCTCTGCAATTCTTATAGGTTATGGTACACCACTGGTAATTAAGTGAGCTGATAAGTTGAGGGAGGAAGTTTCATGCTACAGTTATTGGGAATATTGAAAACTATGAATAACAGATTCTAACATCTTCATTTTAGCACATCCCTATCAGCTAACCCTATAGAGAAGGCAAGAATATTATGATCAACCACACCTTCAAAAAAATGTATAAGCCTCAAATAATGCCAGAGTTTCTTTCATCTCAGTCTTCATCTGTGTGTCCTGTCTACCCTGCTACCCATTTCAATACGATGATAAATAGATCCCATTGCTTGCTAGGCAATTGATTGGCCCTCATGTCAGATGACATCCTCCTGTAGCTTTATCATGTTAGGGCACCACCTGACCAATCGCTCTGGGGGACTATCACACAAGAGGACGAGACATCAGCAATTACTCACTGGGTAATTCTCTGTAATTAACAATGCAAGAAAGTAGGCGGTGTAAGGGGAATGTACTTTGTACCATTGCAACCATCGGGCTCCTTTTCAACGTTGGCTGGAGTTACAAGAACAGACTATTCTAAATAGTAATACATCTTGAGTATCAGAGTCCCACAAACAGAGTGCAGGGAAACCGGTTAAATGAGCTTTCTTTCATGTCAAAGTCAATCACTCTAACTTAAGAAAACTCATTCCAGCCTCAAAGAGTAATTTCCTCTGAGGGGATATTGCTAGCAAAAGTATCTAAAGAAAGATTTGTCAGCCTTGTAGACGGCCAAAGTCTTTGATAAACTATCAAGACACTCATAGCATCATACACATTGCTACCGTCTTGACAAATTATATTGACGTGTAAGACCCCACTAAAAGGTACGGGGAGATGTCAGATGCTATGAACTTCTTTTAATGAGAAGCAAAATGATTAAATGCGAGTTGGACTTACCATATAAATGGATGAAGTGCAGCAGGCTCATGAAATTTTTTTTTTGTTTCTCTCAGCATCGTAGAGAAATTCTCTTCTGCAACACTGCCTCTGTTGGTCAATTCAATGTATCCTGCAGATGAAAGGCTGATTAACTTTTTTTTTTTCGAACACAGACAAATTCTCCTCCGCAACACTTCCTCTGCTGGTCATTCAATATATTCCTCAGATGAAAGGCTGATTAAAGTGGGTTTTTTGTCTCAGCAAAGGAGAGAAATTCTCTTCTGCAACACTGCCTCTCTTGGTCATTCAATATATTCTGCAGATGAAAGGCTGATTAATGTTTTTTTTTTGTCTCAGCAACGCAGAGAAATACTCTTCCGCAAAACTGCCTCTGTTGGTCAATTCAATGTATCCTGCAGATGAAAGGCTGATGAACGTTTTTTTTTTTTTTTTTTGGAACGCAGACAAATTCTCCTCTGCAACACTTTCTCTGCTGGTCATTCAATATATTCTTCAGATGAAAGGCTGATTAAAATGTTTTTTTTGTCTCGGCAAAGGAGAGAAAATCTCTTCTGCAACACTGCCTCTGTTGATCATTCAATATATTCTGCAGATGAAAGGCTGATTAAAATGTTTTTTTTGTCTCAGCAACGCAGAAAAATTCTCTTCCGCAACACTGCCTCTGCTGGTCATTCAGTATATTCTGCAGACGGAAAAGTCCACTGTTAGTACATTATAAGAACTTGAATATTTCCAAAATAATGCAACAATAAAAAAAACTTATTTTTACCAAGCATTATTAATTAGGACTATGGAGTCTATAATATTGTGAAAATTCACAGCTCAATTAAAATTCAAATCTCCATTTTTTTTTCAACCTAGCATACTTCTCATTATCCGGTTTTATTTGCTACCAATCTCGACACAACTCAAGCACCTATATTAGGACTTAGATAAAAAGATCTCATGGCCAGCCAACTGACATCATACCCTTCTCTCTGCAATTCTTATAGGTTATGGTACACCACTGGTAATTAAGTGAGCTGATAAGTTGAGGGAGGAAGTTTCATGCTACAGTTATTGGGAATATTGAAAACTATGAATAACAGATTCTAACATCTTCATTTTAGCACATCCCTATCAGCTAACCCTATAGAGAAGGCAAGAATATTATGATCAACCACACCTTCAAAAAAATGTATAAGCCTCAAATAATGCCAGAGTTTCTTTCATCTCAGTCTTCATCTGGGTGTCCTGTCTACCCTGCTACCCATTTCAATACGATGATAAATAGATCCCATTGCTTGCTAGGCAATTGATTGGCCCTCATGTCAGATGACATCCTCTTGTAGCTTTATCATGTTAGGGCACCACCTGACCAATCGCTCTGGGGGACTATTACACAAGAGGACGAGACATCAGCAATTACTCACTGGGTAATTCTCTGTAATTAACAATGCAAGAAAGTAGGCGGTGTAAGGGGAATGTACTTTGTACCATTGCAACCATCGGGCTCCTTTTCAACGTTGGCTGGAGTTACAAGAACAGACTATTCTAAATAGTAATACATCTTGAGTATCAGAGTCCCACAAACAGAGTGCAGGGAAACCGGTTAAATGAGCTTTCTTTCATGTCAAAGTCAATCACTCTAACTTAAGAAAACTCATTCCAGCCTCAAAGAGTAATTTCCTCTGAGGGAATATTGCTAGCAAAAGTATCTAAATAAAGATTTGTCAGCCTTGTAGACGGCCAAAGTCTTTGATAAACTATCAAGACACTCATAGCATCATACACATTGCAACCGTCTTGACAAATTATATTGACGTGTAAGACCCCACTAAAAGGTACGGGGAGATGTCAGATGCTATGAACTTCTTTTAATGAGAAGCAAAATGATTAAATGCGAGTTGGACTTACCATATAAATGGATGAAGTGCAGCAGGCTCATGAATTTTTTTTTTTGTTTCTCTCAGCATCGTAGAGAAATTCTCTTCTGCAACACTGCCTCTGTTGGTCAATTCAATGTATCCTGCAGATGAAAGGCTGATGAACTTTTTTTTTTTCGAACACAGACAAATTCTCCTCCGCAACACTTCCTCTGCTGGTCATTCAATATATTCCTCAGATGAAAGGCTGATTAAAGTGGGTTTTTTGTCTCAGCAAAGGAGAGAAATTCTCTTCTGCAACACTGCCTCTGTTGGTCATTCAATATATTCTGCAGATGAAAGGCTGATTAATGTTTTTTTTTTGTCTCAGCAACGCAGAGAAATACTCTTCCGCAAAACTGCCTCTGTTGGTCAATTCAATGTATCCTGCAGATGAAAGGCTGATGAACGTTTTTTTTTTTTTTTTGGAACGCAGACAAATTCTCCTCTGCAACACTTTCTCTGCTGGTCATTCAATATATTCTTCAGATGAAAGGCTGATTAAAATGTTTTTTTTGTCTCAGCAAAGGAGAGAAAATCTCTTCTGCAACACTGCCTCTGTTGATGATTCAATATATTCTGCATAAGAAAGGCTGATTAAAATGTTTTTTTTGTCTCAGCAACGCAGAAAAATTCTCTTCCGCAACACTGCCTCTGCTGGTCATTCAGTATATTCTGCAGACGGAAAAGTCCACTGTTAGTACATTATAAGAACTTGAATATTTCCAAAATAATGCAACAATAAAAAAAACTTATTTTTACCAAGCATTATTAATTAGGACTATGGAGTCTATAATATTGTGAAAGTTTACAGCTCAAAAAAAATTCAAATCTCAATTTTTTTTCAACCTAGCATACTTCTCTCAATCCGGTCTTATTTGCTACCAATCTCGTCATAACTCAAGCACCTATATTAGGACTTAGATAAAAAGATCTCATGGCCAGCCAACTGACATCATACCCTTCTCTCTGCAATTCTTATAGGTTATGGTACACCACTAGTAATTAAGTGAGCTGATAAGTTGAGGGAGGAAGTTTCATGCTACAGTTATTGGGAATATTGAAAACTATGAATAACAGATTCTAACATCTTCATTTTAGCACATCCCTATCAGCTAACCCTATAGAGAAGGCAAGAATATTATGATCAACCACACCTTCAAAAAAATGTATAAGCCTCAAATAATGCCAGAGTTTCTTTCATCTCAACATCTCAGTCTTCATCTGGGTGTCCTGTCTACCCTGCTACCCATTTCAATACGATGATAAATAGATCCCATTGCTTGCTAGGCAATTGATTGGCCCTCATGTCAGATGACATCCTCCTGTAGCTTTATCATGTTAGGGCACCACCTGACCAATCGCTCTGGGGGACTATTACACAAGAGGACGAGACATCAGCAATTACTCACTGGGTAATTCTCTGTAATTAACAATGCAAGAAAGTAGGCGGTGTAAGGGGAATGTACTTTGTACCATTGCAACCATCGGGCTCCTTTTCAACGTTGGCTGGAGTTACAAGAACAGACTATTCTAAATAGTAATACATCTTGAGTATCAGAGTCCCACAAACAGAGTGCAGGGAAACCGGTTAAATGAGCTTTCTTTCATGTCAAAGTCAATCACTCTAACTTAAGAAAACTCATTCCAGCCTCAAAGAGTAATTTCCTCTGAGGGAATATTGCTAGCAAAAGTATCTAAAGAAAGATTTGTCAGCCTTGTAGACGGCCAAAGTCTTTGATAAACTATCAAGACACTCATAGCATCATACACATTGCTACCGTCTTGACAAATTATATTGACGCGTAAGACCCCACTAAAAGGTACGGGGAGATGTCAGATGCTATGAACTTCTTTTAATGAGAAGCAAAATGATTAAATGCGAGTTGGACTTACCATATAAATGGATGAAGTGCAGCAGGCTCATGAATTTTTTTTTTGGTTCTCTCAGCATCGTAGAGAAATTCTCTTCTGCAACACTGCCTCTGTTGGTCAATTCAATGTATCCTGCAGATGAAAGGCTGATGAACTTTTTTTTTTTGACCGCAGACAAATTCTCCTCCGCAACACTTACTCTGCTGGTCATTAAATATATTCTTCAGATGAAAGGCTGATTAAAGTGTTTTTTTTGTCTCAGCAAAGGAGAGAAATTCTCTTCTGCAACACTGCCTCTGTTGGTCATTCAATATATTCTGCAGATGAAAGGCTGATGAACTTTTTTTTTTGTCTCAGCAACGCAGAGAAATTCTCTTCTGCAACACTGCCTCTGTTGGTCAATTCAATGTATCCTGCAGATGAAAGGCTGATGAACGTTTTTTTTTTTGGAACGCAGACAAATTCTCCTCTGCAACACTTTCTCTGCTGGTCATTCAATATATTCTTCAGATGAAAGGCTGATTAAAATGTTTTTTTTGTCTCGGCAAAGGAGAGAAAATCTCTTCTGCAACACTGCCTCTGTTGATCATTCAATATATTCTGCAGATGAAAGGCTGATTAAAATGTTTTTTTTGTCTCGGCAAAGGAGAGAAAATCTCTTCTGCAACACTGCCTCTGTTGGTCATTCAATATATTCTGCAGATGAAAGGCTGATTAAAATGTTTTTTTTGTCTCAGCAACGCAGAAAAATTATATTCCGCAACACTGCCTCTGCTGGTCATTCAGTATATTCTGCAGATGGAAAAGTCCACTGTTAGTACATTATAAGAACTTGAATATTTCCAAAATAATGCAACAAAATAAAAAACTTATTTTTACCAAGCATTATTAATTAGGACTATGGAGTCTATAATATTGTGAAAGTTTACAGCTCAAAAAAAATTCAAATCTCAATTTTTTTTCAACCTAGCATACTTCTCTCAATCCGGTCTTATTTGCTACCAATCTCGACACAACTCAAGCACCTATATTAGGACTTAGATAAAAAGATCTCATGGCCAGCAAACTGACATCATACCCTTCTCTCTGCAATTCTTATAGGTTATGGTACACCACTAGCAATTAAGTAAGCTGAAAAGTTGAGGGAGGAAGTTTCATGCTACAGTTATTGGGAATATTGAAAACTATGAATAACAGATTCTAACATCTTCATATTAGCACATCCCTATCAGCTAACCCTATAGAGAAGGCAAGAATATTATGATCAACCACACCTTCAAAAAAATGTATAAGCCTCAAATAATGCCAGAGTTTCTTTCATCTCAACATCTCAGTCTTCATCTGGGTGTCCTGTCTACCCTGCTACCCATTTCAATACGATGATAAATAGATCCCATTGCTTGCTAGGCAATTGATTGGCCCTCATGTCAGATGACATCCTCCTGTAGCTTTATCATGTTAGGGCACCACCTGACCAATCGCTCTGGGGAACTATTACACAAGAGGACGAGACATCAGCAATTACTCACTGGGTAATTCTCTGTAATTAACAATGCAAGAAAGTAGGCGGTGTAAGGGGAATGTACTTTGTACCATTGCAACCATCGGGCTCCTTTTCAACGTTGGCTGGAGTTACAAGAACAGACTATTCTAAATAGTAATACATCTTGAGTATCAGAGTCCCACAAACAGAGTGCAGGGAAACCGGTTAAATGAGCTTTCTTTCATGTCAAAGTCAATCACTCTAACTTAAGAAAACTCATTCCAGCCTCAAAGAGTAATTTCCTCTGAGGGAATATTGCTAGCAAAAGTATCTAAAGAAAGATTTGTCAGCCTTGTAGACGGCCAAAGTCTTTGATAAACTATCAAGACACTCATAGCATCATACACATTGCTACCGTCTTGACAAATTATATTGACGCGTAAGACCCCACTAAAAGGTACGGGGAGATGTCAGATGCTATGAACTTCTTTTAATGAGAAGCAAAATGATTAAATGCGAGTTGGACTTACCATATAAATGGATGAAGTGCAGCAGGCTCATGAATTTTTTTTTTGTTTCTCTCAGCATCGTAGAGAAATTCTCTTCTGCAACACTGCCTCTGTTGGTCAATTCAATGTATCCTGCAGATGAAAGGCTGATGAACTTTTTTTTTTTTGAACGCAGACAAATTCTCCTCCGCAACACTTACTCTGCTGGTCATTCAATATATTCTTCAGATGAAAGGCTGATTAAAGAACAAGTTACTAACCTTCGGTAACGATGTATCTGTAAGAAACATTAGTTAGTTAGATTCCTCACCTTAGAATATCCCCAGGCGTCAGGCTGGATCCGGAAGATTTTTCGTCAGCAATACCCCTTGCGCGTCGCTAGGCGTCGTCTGCGGCTCCGCGTCCGTCGTCGGCGTCGTGCGCCGGGATGACGTCGTCGGAGTACTTAGACGCCGCCCTCGCGCGCTGACGTCAGTTCTTGTACATAGCCTTCCGCGCCAGGAACGCAGAGCCATGCAAAGACCGACACTGGTGCCAAAAATAAAATCTAGGGGCCTGAAAGGACAACCTTAACCCTAGATGTCAGTTCGCAGAACGGGGAGGATGGGTGGGTCGGTGAGGAATCTAACTAACTAATGTTTCTTACAGATACATCGTTACCGAAGGTTAGTAACTTGTTCATCTGAAAGAAACACGTTAGTTAGATTCCTCACCTTAGAATAGATACCCAAGCAATACCATCCCCGGTGGTGGGTCTGCGAACCAAGATCACACCAGAAAGTCCTGGAGGACAGAACGGCCAAAGAAGCCATCCCTCCGGACTTGGCTGTCAAGGCAATAATGCCTGGCAAACGTGTGTAGAGAAGCCCACGTCGCCGCCTGACAGATGTCCTGCAAAGGGACTCCCCGTCCCAAGGCAGTAGTAGCCGCCGTGGCCCGAGTAGAATGGGCGCGCAGCCCAACAGGAGGGTCCTTTTTAGCCAAGGAATAGCAGATTTTTATACACAAAACGACCCACCGAGAGATGGTTCGTTTGTGCACAGCTTTCCCCTTCTTAGCGCCCACGTACCCAACAAAAAGCTGGTCGTCCACCCGGAACTGTTTTGTGCGGTCCAGATAGAAGGAGAGCGCACGCTTTGGGTCCAGACGGTGGAGCCTCTCTTCCTCTTTGGAAGGATGCGGAGGCGGAAAGAAGGTGGGCAAGGTGACAGACTGCCCAAGGTGAAATGGAGTCACCACTTTAGGAAGAAAAGAGGGACGAGGCCGAAGGACAACCTTGTCCGGATGAACAGATAGAAAAGGAGGCTTTGAAGATAAAGCCTGGAGCTCACTCACCCGTCTAGCCGAGGTGATGGCTACCAGAAAAGCAGTCTTTAGAGTTAGAAGACGAAGAGGGCAATTGTGAAGAGGCTCGAAGGGAGCGCACATCAGGAATGTCAAAACCAGATTCAAGTCCCACTGAGGCATTACAAAAGGGACAGGAGGGAACGTGTGTGTAATGCCTTTGAGAAAGCGTGTAACCACAGGGGACTTGAAAAGAGAAGGCTGATCAGGAAGCCGCAAGAAGGCGGAGATGGCAGCAAGATAACCTTTCAGGGTGCCCAGGGCAGAGCCCTGCCGGGCCAGAGAAAGAAGGAAGAGGAGAACCTCAGAAAGAGGGGCGGAAAGGGGATCCACAGCCTTTGCTGTGCACCATGCCACAAATTTGTTCCACCGGCAGGCGTATACCGACTTTGTGGAGGGACGCCTGGCTGCCAGAATGATATCACAGACTTCAGGAGGCAAGTCAAATGGCATCAACTGCCGCCGCTCAATCTCCACGCATGGAGGTGGAGGCTGGACAGGTTCGGGTGGAGGACCGTCCCCTGCTGCTGCGACAGAAGATCCTCCCGAAGGGGCAGACGTATCGGGGGATCGGTCAACAGACTGAGTAGCTCGGGATACCAGTATCTTCGTGCCCAATCCGGAGCCACCAAGATGACTTGGGCCCGGTCGCGCCTGATCTTCTTCAGCACTCTGGGCAGAAGTGGTATAGGCGGAAAGGCGTACAACAGACCGCAACTCCACTCGTGACGAAAAGCGTCGCCGAGCGAGTGCCGCCTTGGAAATTCCAACGCGCAGAACTGCTGACATTGCGCGTTCTCTTCGGTGGCGAATAGATCTAACCAAGGCTCTCCCCACTGCTGAAAGAGGCCTTGCACCACTTCGGAGTTCAGACGCCATTCGTGATCCATCATGCACCGGCGGCTGAGTTCGTCTGCTCTGGCGTTCAGAGAGCCCGCCAGATGTTGAACCACCAGGGTGACGCCCTGGTGTTCCAGCCATGTCCAGAGGCGCAGAGCCTCCTGACAAAGGGTCCACGACCCCACCCCGCCCTGTTTGTTGCAGTACCACATGGCGGTGGTGTTGTCCGTGAACACCTGCACGACACTTCCCCTGACAGAGGGAAGGAAGGCTTTCAGTGCAAGCCGGATCGCTCTCAACTCCAACAGGTTGATGTGGAGACGAGACTCCGCCGGAGACCAGAGGCCTCTGATCTCCGCCTCTCCCATATGGCCACCCCAACCCAGGAGGGACGCATCCGTCACTACGACATGCTCCGGTTGGGGAAGGGAGAGGCTCTTGCCCTTGACCCACTCGCGGTCCGTGAGCCACCACTGCAACTGCTGTGCAGTGCCCTCCGAGATCAAGACATGGTCGGACAGGTTGCCGTGATGCTGGGCCCACTGAAACTTCAGGTCCCACTGCAGAGCCCGCATGCGCCGCCTGGCGTGATGCACTAGTAGGATGCAGGAGGCCATCAGCCCCAGAAGCCGCAACACTAGCCTGACCGAAACCCGGGATAGAGGCCGAAAGATGGGAATCAGGGCCTGTATATCCCGGACCCGCTGTTCCGGTGGATGGACCCGGAACTGCGCCGAATCGAGAACCGCTCCGATGAAGAGGAGCTTCTGAGAGGGACTCAAGAGTGACTTCGGCACGTTGATGGAAAACCCCAGCAAATGCAGGAGATCCGCCGTAGTCTGGAGGTGGGAGACGACTGCCTGGGGCGAGCCCGCCTTCAACAACCAGTCGTCGAGATAGGGGAAGACTGGGACCCCTGATCTGCGCAGATGAGCTGCGACCACCGCCATCACTTTCGTGAACACCCGAGGGGCACTGGTGAGGCCGAAGGGGAGCACGGTAAACTGAAAGTGCTCTTGGCCCACCGTGAACCGCAGGTAACGCCGGTGGGCCGGCAGGACGGGGATGTGGAAATATGCGTCCTGTAAGTCCAACGCTACCATCCAGTCTCCAGGGTCTAGGGCAGCTAAAACCTGAGCCAACGTTAGCATCTTGAACCTTTCCTTTCGGAGGAAGGCATTGACGTTCCGGAGGTCCAAGATAGGGCGCAGGCCCCCCTTGCCCTTCTTGGGAACCAGAAAGTAGTGGGAATAACAACCACGACCTACTTCTGGACTCGGAACGCGCTCGACGGCCCCCTTGGCCAAGAGAGCCGAAACTTCCTCGCGGAGAAGATCCAAATGATCCCCCGAGATACGGTGGTGCTGTGGTGGCATGGCTGGAGGGGTCGTCTCGAAGGGGAGGGAGTAGCCCCTTCGGACGATTTGCAGCACCCACCTGTCCGATGTTATGGACCGCCAGTGGAGCAGGTGATGGCGAACTCTGCCGCCCACTGGCGTGGTATGGGCCTGAAAGCTCGGACTAGGAAGGCTTTGAGGCGGATGCTGCCGGGGTGGATGTGGGCTGACCACGTCGGCCTCCATTTCCGCCACGGCGGAAGCCACGTCCGCGACCGCGCGCAGGTTGGTTCTGCGGCTGGTGGCTCTGCGGACGTGAGGAGGCGCCCCTTCCTTGGCCACGAAAGGGGCGAAAAGCGGAGGTGTGCGCCCGCGGAGCCGAGAGGCCCAAGGACTTGGCCGTAGCCCGGGAGTCCTTAAAGCGGTTCAGCGCACTGTCCGCCTTCTCACCAAACAGGCGAGTGCCATCAAAGGGCATGTCCATGAGGGTGTTCTGGACATCCCCGGAAAATGACGTGGACCGCATCCAGGCGTGGCGGCGGAGCGCCACCGTGGTGGAAATCGCCCGACCTAGCGAGTCCGTGGTGTCAAGCCCACATCTTATGGCGTGCCGTGCTGCATCCCTCCCATCGGCCAGAGCCTGGGAAAGACGTGGCCGGACCTCCTCCGGACACAGGGGCAGCACGTCCTCCACCGTATCCCACAGGGAATGGGAATAACGGTCCAAGAGACAGGCGGTATTTAAGGACCGCAGGCCCAAACTAAGGGACGAGAACAGTTTCTTGCCAAACTGCTCGAGTCTCTTGGAATCCCGGTCCGGCGGAGCGGTCAGGAAGGAGGATTGGGAAGTAGAGGCCTGGATAACCAGACTCTCGGGGGTGGGGTGTTGGGACAGGAAGCTGGGGTCGCCCGGAGCAGGGCGGTGGCGCCTGGCAACGTTCCTATCCACAGGAGGAACTGTGGAGGGCTTGGACCAGGTGCCCTGCAGAACGTCAGTGAGGGCCTCGTTAAACGGCAGCAGAGGCTCAGTGGAGCTTGCTGAGGTTTGAAGCACCTCAGTGAGGATGTTGGTCCTCACAGCCACGGCAGGCAACTCGAGCCCAAGGGCCTCAGCCGCCTTGCGCAGCACCACAGAAAATGCTGCACCCTCCTCCGAAGCCACGGTCGGAGGAGAAGTGAATCCAGCGTCTGGCGAGGTGTCCAGCCCGCTGGCCTCCCCCAGTTCATCTGCCCAGTCCTGAGAAAGCTGTGACTGAACAGCCAGAGGGTCCTCGAACCCCTCCCAGTCGCCCCCTTCTTCCGATTCCTGATAAACAGGAGGAATGATCGGAACCGGACTGTAGAGATGGTAGGTCTCTAGCGGCGTCGGATGCGGCGTCGGCGGACGCCGTGCCGGCGTCGGGTCCGGATGAGGGCTAAACTGGGGCGTCGGCGTCACAGGCGTCGGCGTCGGCGGCGCCGGTGACGGCGTCGGTGGTTCAGGCGTCGGCGCCGGTGGAGGAGTGACAAGGTCAACCGGCGTCGACTGGGGCCCAGGCATGGGCCCCGCGGGGACCTGCGGCGTCGAGACCGGAGTCGTCGACGGCGCCGGGGCCGGAGCCGCCGGCACGCGAGGTCGCCCAGTCGAGCCCGCGGGGCCCGAAGGCGCGCCAGCGGGCGTCGACGGCGGGGCCAGGCTCCTCATGGCCGAGAGGAAGGCGCTGATCTCCGCCGGCGCCGCGTCAGCCCCAGGGACCGGAAGGTATGGGGGCGGACGCGGCACCTGCGGCTCCGCCGGAGCCGCGGGGGTGGAACCACTTGGACCCTCGGCCGAGTCGCGCGACCGGCGAGGGGAGTCCGAAGAGCGATGTCGCCTCTTGGACTTCTTTGAGTGCTTGGACTTACCCGACGACTTGGAGCCCGACGAGCGATGGTGGCGTCGGCTAGGGCTCCGCGAGCGATCCTTGGACCTCCTCCTGGACCGGGATCGCGCACGACGCGGAGCCGAGTGGCGAAGCTCGAGAAGCTTGCGGGACCGCTCCCGCCTAGCCTTCGAAGTCAGGGCCTGGCAGTCGTTGCACGACTCCGCGTCGTGGTCGAGGCCTAAGCAATAGAGGCACCGGCGGTGGTGATCGGTCACCGACATCAGTCGATGACAGTCTTCACAAGCCTTGAACCCAGGCATCCTACCGGCACCAGATGTCGACAGACAGGGATCAAAAATGATCAAAAAGAGTTAGTCAAAAAAGACTAAAAGGGGTAGCTCTCCCGGATCTGCGCTTACTGGCGCGGAAAAAAGAAGAACTGACGTCAGCGCGCGAGGGCGGCGTCTAAGTACTCCGACGACGTCATCCCGGCGCACGACGCCGACGACGGACGCGGAGCCGCAGACGACGCCTAGCGACGCGCAAGGGGTATTGCTGACGAAAAATCTTCCGGATCCAGCCTGACGCCTGGGGATATTCTAAGGTGAGGAATCTAACTAACGTGTTTCTTTCAGATGTGTTTTTTTTGTCTCAGCAAAGGAGAGAAATTCTCTTCTGCAACACTGCCTCTGTTGGTTATTCAATATATTCTGCAGATGAAAGGCTGATGAACTTTTTTTTTTGTCTCAGCAACGCAGTGAAATTCTCTTCTGCAACACTGCCTCTGTTGGTCAATTCAATGTATCCTGCAGATGAAAGGCTGATGAACGGTTTTTTTTTTGGAACGCAGACAAATTCTCCTCTGCAACACTTTCTCTGCTGGTCATTCAATATATTCTTCAGATGAAAGGCTGATTAAAATGTTTTTTTTGTCTCGGCAAAGGAGAGAAAATCTCTTCTGCAACACTGCCTCTGTTGATCATTCAATATATTCTGCAGATGAAAGGCTGATTAAAATGTTTTTTTTGTCTCGGCAAAGGAGAGAAAATCTCTTCTGCAACACTGCCTCTGTTGGTCATTCAATATATTCTGCAGATGAAAGGCTGATTAAAATGTTTTTTTTGTCTCAGCAAAGGAGAGAAATTCTCTTCTGCAACACTGCCTCTGTTGGTCATTCAATATATTCTGCAGATGAAAGGCTGATGAACTTTTTTTTTTTGTCTCAGCAACGCAGAAAAATTCTATTCCGCAACACTGCCTCTGCTGGTCATTCAGTATATTCTGCAGATGGAAAAGTCCACAGTACATTATAAGAACTTGAATATTTCCAAAATAATGCAACAAAACAAAAAACTTATTTTTACCAAGCATTATTAATTAGGACTATGGAGTCTATAATATTGTGAAAATTCACAGCTGAATAAAAATTCAAATCTCAATTTTTTTTCAACCTAGCATACTTCTCTCAATCCGGTCTTATTTGCTTCCAATCTCGACACAACTCAAGCACCTATATTAGGACTTAGATAAAAAGATCTCATGGCCAGCCAACTGACATCATACCCATCTCTCTGCAATTCTTTTAGGTTATGGTACACCACTAGCAATTAAGTGAGCTGATAAGTTGAGGGAGGAAGGTTCATGCTACAGTTACTGGGAATATTGAAAACTATGAATAACAGATTCTAACATCTTCATTTTAGCACATCCCTATCAGCTAACCCTATAGAGAAGGCAAGAATATTATGATCAACCACACCTTCAAAAAAATGTATAAGCCTCAAATAATGCCAGAGTTTCTTTCATCTCAACATCTCAGTCTTCATCTGGGTGTCCTGTCTACCCTGCTACCCATTTCAATACGATGATAAATAGATCCCATTGCTTGCTAGGCAATTGATTGGCCCTCATGTCAGATGACATCCTCCTGTAGCTTTATCATGTTAGGGCACCACCTGACCAATCGCTCTGGGGGACTATTACACAAGAGGACGAGACATCAGCAATTACTCACTGGGTAATTCTCTGTAATTAACAATGCAAGAAAGTAGGCGGTGTAAGGGGAATGTACTTTGTACCATTGCAACCATCGGGCTCCTTTTCAACGTTGGCTGGAGTTACAAGAACAGACTATTCTAAATAGTAATACATCTTGAGTATCAGAGTCCCACAAACAGAGTGCAGGGAAACCGGTTAAATGAGCTTTCTTTCATGTCAAAGTCAATCACTCTAACTTAAGAAAACTCATTCCAGCCTCAAAGAGTAATTTCCTCTGAGGGAATATTGCTAGCAAAAGTATCTAAAGAAAGATTTGTCAGCCTTGTAGACGGCCAAAGTCTTTGATAAACTATCAAGACACTCATAGCATCATACACATTGCTACCGTCTTGACAAATTATATTGACGCGTAAGACCCCACTAAAAGGTACGGGGAGATGTCAGATGCTATGAACTTCTTTTAATGAGAAGCAAAATGATTAAATGCGAGTTGGACTTACCATATAAATGGATGAAGTGCAGCAGGCTCATGAATTTTTTTTTTTGTTTCTCTCAGCATCGTAGAGAAATTCTCTTCTGCAACACTGCCTCTGTTGGTCAATTCAATGTATCCTGCAGATGAAAGGCTGATGAACTTTTTTTTTTTTGAACGCAGACAAATTCTCCTCCGCAACACTTACTCTGCTGGTCATTCAATATATTCTTCAGATGAAAGGCTGATTAAAGTGTTTTTTTTGTCTCAGCAAAGGAGAGAAATTCTCTTCTGCAACACTGCCTCTGTTGGTCATTCAATATATTCTGCAGATGAAAGGCTGATGAACTTTTTTTTTTGTCTCAGCAACGCAGAGAAATTCTCTTCTGCAACACTGCCTCTGTTGGTCAATTCAATGTATCCTGCAGATGAAAGGCTGATGAACGGTTTTTTTTTTGGAACGCAGACAAATTCTCCTCTGTAACACTTTCTCTGCTGGTCATTCAATATATTCTTCAGATGAAAGGCTGATTAAAATGTTTTTTTTGTCTCGGCAAAGGAGAGAAAATCTCTTCTGCAACACTGCCTCTGTTGATCATTCAATATATTCTGCAGATGAAAGGCTGATTAAAATGTTTTTTTTGTCTCGGCAAAGGAGAGAAAATCTCTTCTGCAACACTGCCTCTGTTGGTCATTCAATATATTCTGCAGATGAAAGGCTGATTAAAATGTTTTTTTTGTCTCAGCAACGCAGAAAAATTCTATTCCGCAACACTGCCTCTGCTGGTCATTCAGTATATTCTGCAGATGGAAAAGTCCACTGTTAGTACATTATAAGAACTTGAATATTTCCAAAATAATGCAACAAAATAAAAAACTTATTTTTACCAAGCATTATTAATTAGGACTATGGAGTCTATAATATTGTGAAAGTTTACAGCTCAAAAAAAATTTAAATCTCATTTTTTTTTCAACCTAGCATACTTCTCTCAATCCGGTCTTATTTGCTACCAATCTCGTCATAACTCAAGCACCTATATTAGGACTTAGATAAAAAGATCTCATGGCCAGCCAACTGACATCATACCCTTCTCTCTGCAATTCTTATAGGTTATGGTACACCACTAGTAATTATGTGAGCTGATAAGTTGAGGGAGGAAGTTTCATGCTACAGTTATTGGGAATATTGAAAACTATGAATAACAGATTCTAACATCTTCATTTTAGCACATCCCTATCAGCTAACCCTATAGAGAAGGCAAGAATATTATGATCAACCACACCTTCAAAAAAATGTATAAGCCTCAAATAATGCCAGAGTTTCTTTCATCTCAACATCTCAGTCTTCATCTGGGTGTCCTGTCTACCCTGCTACCCATTTCAATACGATGATAAATAGATCCCATTGCTTGCTAGGCAATTGATTGGCCCTCATGTCAGATGACATCCTCCTGTAGCTTTATCATGTTAGGGCACCACCTGACCAATCGCTCTGGGGGATTATTACACAAGAGGACGAGACATCAGCAATTACTCACTGGGTAATTCTCTGTAATTAACAATGCAAGAAAGTAGGCGGTGTAAGGGGAATGTACTTTGTACCATTGCAACCATCGGGCTGCTTTTCAACGTTGGCTGGAGTTACAAGAACAGACTATTCTAAATAGTAATACATCTTGAGTATCAGAGTCCCACAAACAGAGTGCAGGGAAACCGGTTAAATGAGCTTTCTTTCATGTCAAAGTCAATCACTCTAACTTAAGAAAACTCATTCCAGCCTCAAAGAGTAATTTCCTCTGAGGGAATATTGCTAGCAAAAGTATCTAAAGAAAGATTTGTCAGCCTTGTAGACGGCCAAAGTCTTTGATAAACTATCAAGACACTCATAGCATCATACACATTGCTACCATCTTGACAAATTATATTGACGCGTAAGACCCCACTAAAAGGTACGGGGAGATGTCAGATGCTATGAACTTCTTTTAATGAGAAGCAAAATGATTAAATGCGAGTTGGACTTACCATATAAATGGATGAAGTGCAGCAGGCTCATGAATTTTTTTTTTTGTTTCTCTCAGCATCGTAGAGAAATTCTCTTCTGCAACACTGCCTCTGTTGGTCAATTCAATGTATCCTGCAGATGAAAGGCTGATGAACTTTTTTTTTTTTTTTTTTTTGAACGCAGACAAATTCTCCTCCGCAACACTTACTCTGCTGGTCATTCAATATATTCTTCAGATGAAAGGCTGATTAAAGTGTTTTTTTTGTCTCAGCAAAGGAGAGAAATTCTCTTCTGCAACACTGCCTCTGTTGGTCATTCAATATATTCTGCAGATGAAAGGCTGATGAACTTTTTTTTTTTGTCTCAGCAACGCAGAGAAATTCTCTTCTGCAACACTGCCTCTGTTGGTCAATTTAATGTATCCTGCAGATGAAAGGCTGATGAACTTTTTTTTTTTGAACGCAGACAAATTCTCCTCCGCAACACTTACTCTGCTGGTCATTCAATATATTCTTCAGATGAAAGGCTGATTAAAGTGTTTTTTTTGTCTCAGCAAAGGAGAGAAATTCTCTTCTGCAACACTGCCTCTGTTGGTCATTCAATATATTCTGCAGATGAAAGGCTGATGAACTTTTTTTTTTGTCTCAGCAACGCAGAGAAATTCTCTTCTGCAACACTGCCTCTGTTGGTCAATTCAATGTATCCTGCAGATGAAAGGCTGATGAACGGTTTTTTTTTTGGAACGCAGACAAATTCTCCTCTGCAACACTTTCTCTGCTGGTCATTCCATATATTCTTCAGATGAAAGGCTGATTAAAATGTTTTTTTTGTCTCGGCAAAGGAGAGAAAATCTCTTCTGCAACACTGCCTCTGTTGATCATTCAATATATTCTGCAGATGAAAGGCTGATTAAAATGTTTTTTTTGTCTCGGCAAAGGAGAGAAAATCTCTTCTGCAACACTGCCTCTGTTGGTCATTCAATATATTCTGCAGATGAAAGGCTGATTAAAATGTTTTTTTTGTCTCAGCAACGCAGAAAAATTCTCTTCCGCAACACTGCCTCTGCTGGTCATTCAGTATATTCTGCAGACGGAAAAGTCCACTGTTAGTACATTATAAGAACTTGAATATTTCCAAAATAATGCAACAAAATAAAAAACTTATTTTTACCAAGCATTATTAATTAGGACTATGGAGTCTATAATATTGTGAAAGTTTACAGCTCAAAAAAAATTCAAATCTCAATTTTTTTTCAACCTAGCATACTTCTCTCAATCCGGTCTTATTTGCTACCAATCTCGACACAACTCAAGCACCTATATTAGGACTTAGATAAAAATATCTCATGGCCAGCCAACTGACATCATACCCTTCTCTCTGCAATTCTTATAGGTTATGGTACACCACTAGCAATTAAGTAAGCTGAAAAGTTGAGGGAGGAAGTTTCATGCTACAGTTATTGGGAATATTGAAAACTATGAATAACAGATTCTAACATCTTCATTTTAGCACATCCCTATCAGCTAACCCTATAGAGAAGGCAAGAATATTATGATCAACCACACCTTCAAAAAAATGTATAAGCCTCAAATAATGCCAGAGTTTCTTTCATCTCAACATCTCAGTCTTCATCTGGGTGTCCTGTCTACCCTGCTACCCATTTCAATACGATGATAAATAGATCCCATTGCTTGCTAGGCAATTGATTGGCCCTCATGTCAGATGACATCCTCCTGTAGCTTTATCATGTTAGGGCACCACCTGACCAATCGCTCTGGGGGACTATTACACAAGAGGACGAGACATCAGCAATTACTCACTGGGTAATTCTCTGTAATTAACAATGCAAGAAAGTAGGCGGTGTAAGGGGAATGTACTTTGTACCATTGCAACCATCGGGCTCCTTTTCAACGTTGGCTGGAGTTACAAGAACAGACTATTCTAAATAGTAATACATCTTGAGTATCAGAGTCCCACAAACAGAGTGCAGGGAAACCGGTTAAATGAGCTTTCTTTCATGTCAAAGTCAATCACTCTAACTTAAGAAAACTCATTCCAGCCTCAAAGAGTAATTTCCTCTGAGGGAATATTGCTAGCAAAAGTATCTAAAGAAAGATTTGTCAGCCTTGTAGACGGCCAAAGTCTTTGATAAACTATCAAGACACTCATAGCATCATACACATTGCTACCATCTTGACAAATTATATTGACGCGTAAGACCCCACTAAAAGGTACGGGGAGATGTCAGATGCTATGAACTTCTTTTAATGAGAAGCAAAATGATTAAATGCGAGTTGGACTTACCATATAAATGGATGAAGTGCAGCAGGCTCATGAATTTTTTTTTTTGTTTCTCTCAGCATCGTAGAGAAATTCTCTTCTGCAACACTGCCTCTGTTGGTCAATTCAATGTAACCTGCAGATGAAAGGCTGA
The DNA here is from genome assembly GCF_964204655.1 of Triturus cristatus. Taxonomy (NCBI): domain Eukaryota; kingdom Metazoa; phylum Chordata; class Amphibia; order Caudata; family Salamandridae; genus Triturus; species Triturus cristatus. The sequence continues at coordinate 879,697,296 of NC_140593.1, read as the reverse complement.
TGAACTTTTTTTTTTTTTTTTTTTTTTTTTGAACGCAGACAAATTCTCCTCCGCAACACTTACTCTGCTGGTCATTCAATATATTCTTCAGATGAAAGGCTGATTAAAGTGTTTTTTTTTGTCTCAGCAAAGGAGAGAAATTCTCTTCTGCAACACTGCCTCTGTTGGTCATTCAATATATTCTGCAGATGAAAGGCTGATGAACTTTTTTTTTTGTCTCAGCAACGCAGAGAAATTCTCTTCTGCAACACTGCCTCTGTTGGTCAATTTAATGTATCCTGCAGATGAAAGGCTGATGAACTTTTTTTTTTTGAACGCAGACAAATTCTCCTCCGCAACACTTACTCTGCTGGTCATTCAATATATTCTTCAGATGAAAGGCTGATTAAAGTGTTTTTTTTGTCTCAGCAAAGGAGAGAAATTCTCTTCTGCAACACTGCCTCTGTTGGTCATTCAATATATTCTGCAGATGAAAGGCTGATGAAAGTTTTTTTTTTTTTTGGACCGTAGACAAATTCTCCTCTGCAACACTTTCTCTGCTGGTCATTCAATATATTCTTCAGATGAAAGGCTGATTAAAGTGGTTTTTTTGTCTCAGCAAAGGAGAGAAATTCTCTTCTGCAACACTGCCTCTGTTGGTCATTCAATATATTCTGCAGATGAAAGGCTGATGAACTTTTTTTTTTGTCTCAGCAACGCAGAAAAATTCTATTCCGCAACACTGCCTCTGCTGGTCATTCAGTATATTCTGCAGATGGAAAAGTCCACTGTTAGTACATTATAAGAACTTGAATATTTCCAAAATAATGCAACAAAATAAAAAACGTATTTTTACCAAGCATTATTAATTAGGACTATGGAGTCTATAATATTGTTAAAGTTTACAGCTCAAAAAAAATTCAAATCTCATTTTTTTTTCAACCTAGCATACTTCTCTCAATCCGGTCTTATTTGCTACCAATCTCGACACAACTCAAGCACCTATATTAGGACTTAGATAAAAAGATCTCATGGCCAGCCAACTGACATCATACCCTTCTCTCTGCAATTCTTATAGGTTATGGTACACCACTAGCAATTAAGTAAGCTGAAAAGTTGAGGGAGGAAGTTTCATGCTACAGTTATTGGGAATATTGAAAACTATGAATAACAGATTCTAACATCTTCATTTTAGCACATCCCTATCAGCTAACCCTATAGAGAAGGCAAGAATATTATGATCAACCACACCTTCAAAAAAATGTATAAGCCTCAAATAATGCCAGAGTTTCTTTCATCTCAACATCTCAGTCTTCATCTGGGTGTCCTGTCTACCCTGCTACCCATTTCAATACGATGATAAATAGATCCCATTGCTTGCTAGGCAATTGATTGGCCCTCATGTCAGATGACATCCTCCTGTAGCTTTATCATGTTAGGGCACCACCTGACCAATCGCTCTGGGGGACCTATTACACAAGAGGACGAGACATCAGCAATTACTCACTGGGTAATTCTCTGTAATTAACAATGCAAGAAAGTAGGCGGTGTAAGGGGAATGTACTTTGTACCATTGCAACCATCGGGCTCCTTTTCAACGTTGGCTGGAGTTACAAGAACAGACTATTCTAAATAGTAATACATCTTGAGTATCAGAGTCCCACAAACAGAGTGCAGGGAAACCGGTTAAATGAGCTTTCTTTCATGTCAAAGTCAATCACTCTAACTTAAGAAAACTCATTCCAGCCTCAAAGAGTAATTTCCTCTGAGGGAATATTGCTAGCAAAAGTATCTAAAGAAAGATTTGTCAGCCTTGTAGACGGCCAAAGTCTTTGATAAACTATCAAGACACTCATAGCATCATACACATTGCTACCATCTTGACAAATTATATTGACGCGTAAGACCCCACTAAAAGGTACGGGGAGATGTCAGATGCTATGAACTTCTTTTAATGAGAAGCAAAATGATTAAATGCGAGTTGGACTTACCATATAAATGGATGAAGTGCAGCAGGCTCATGAATTTTTTTTTTGTTTCTCTCAGCATCGTAGAGAAATTCTCTTCTGCAACACTGCCTCTGTTGGTCAATTCAATGTATCCTGCAGATGAAAGGCTGATGAACTTTTTTTTTTTTTTTTTTTGAACGCAGACAAATTCTCCTCCGCAACACTTACTCTGCTGGTCATTCAATATATTCTTCAGATGAAAGGCTGTTAAAGTGTTTTTTTTGTCTCAGCAAAGGAGAGAAATTCTCTTCTGCAACACTGCCTCTGTTGGTCATTCAATATATTCTGCAGATGAAAGGCTGATGAACTTTTTTTTTTTGTCTCAGCAACGCAGAGAAATTCTCTTCTGCAACACTGCCTCTGTTGGTCAATTTAATGTATCCTGCAGATGAAAGGCTGATGAACTTTTTTTTTTTGAACGCAGACAAATTCTCCTCCGCAACACTTACTCTGCTGGTCATTCAATATATTCTTCAGATGAAAGGCTGATTAAAGTGTTTTTTTTGTCTCAGCAAAGGAGAGAAATTCTGTTCTGCAACACTGCCTCTGTTGGTCATTCAATATATTCTGCAGATGAAAGGCTGATGAACTTTTTTTTTTGTCTCAGCAATGCAGAGAAATTCTCTTCTGCAACACTGCCTCTGTTGGTCAATTCAATGTATCCTGCAGATGAAAGGCTGATGAACGGTTTTTTTTTTGGAACGCAGACAAATTCTCCTCTGCAACACTTTCTCTGCTGGTCATTCCATATATTCTTCAGATGAAAGGCTGATTAAAATGTTTTTTTTGTCTCGGCAAAGGAGAGAAAATCTCTTCTGCAACACTGCCTCTGTTGATCATTCAATATATTCTGCAGATGAAAGGCTGATTAAAATGTTTTTTTTGTCTCGGCAAAGGAGAGAAAATCTCTTCTGCAACACTGCCTCTGTTGGTCATTCAATATATTCTGCAGATGAAAGGCTGATTAAAATGTTTTTTTTGTCTCAGCAACGCAGAAAAATTCTATTCCGCAACACTGCCTCTGCTGGTCATTCAGTATATTCTGCAGATGGAAAAGTCCACTGTTAGTACATTATAAGAACTTGAATATTTCCAAAATAATGCAACAAAATAAAAAACTTATTTTTACCAAGCATTATTAATTAGGACTATGGAGTCTATAATATTGTGAAAGTTTACAGCTCAAAAAAAATTCAAATCTCATTTTTTTTTCAACCTAGCATACTTCTCTCAATCCGGTCTTATTTGCTACCAATCTCGACACAACTCAAGCACCTATATTAGGACTTAGATAAAAAGATCTCATGGCCAGCCAACTGACATCATACCCTTCTCTCTGCAATTCTTATAGGTTATGGTACACCACTAGCAATTAAGTAAGCTGAAAAGTTGAGGGAGGAAGTTTCATGCTACAGTTATTGGGAATATTGAAAACTATGAATAACAGATTCTAACATCTTCATTTTAGCACATCCCTATCAGCTAACCCTATAGAGAAGGCAAGAATATTATGATCAACCACACCTTCAAAAAAATGTATAAGCCTCAAATAATGCCAGAGTTTCTTTCATCTCAACATCTCAGTCTTCATCTGGGTGTCCTGTCTACCCTGCTACCCATTTCAATACGATGATAAATAGATCCCATTGCTTGCTAGGCAATTGATTGTCCCTCATGTCAGATGACATCCTCCTGTAGCTTTATCATGTTAGGGCACCACCTGACCAATCGCTCTGGGGGACTATTACACAAGAGGACAAGACATCAGCAATTACTCACTGGTAATTCTCTGTAATTAACAATGCAAGAAAGTAGGCGGTGTAAGGGGAATGTACTTTGTACCATTGCAACCATCGGGCTCCTTTTCAACGTTGGCTGGAGTTACAAGAACAGACTATTCTAAATAGTAATACATCTTGAGTATCAGAGTCCCACAAACAGAGTGCAGGGAAACCGGTTAAATTAGCTTTCTTTCATGTCAAAGTCAATCACTCTAACTTAAGAAAACTCATTCCAGCCTCAAAGAGTAATTTCCTCTGAGGGAATATTGCTAGCAAAAGTATCTAAAGAAAGATTTGTCAGCCTTGTAGACGGCCAAAGTCTTTGATAAACTATCAAGACACTCATAGCATCATACACATTGCTACCATCTTGACAAATTATATTGACGCGTAAGACCCCACTAAAAGGTACGGGGAGATGTCAGATGCTATGAACTTCTTTTAATGAGAAGCAAAATGATTAAATGCAAGTTGGACTTACCATATAAATGGATGAAGTGCAGCAGGCTCATGAATTTTTTTTTTTGTTTCTCTCAGCATCGTAGAGAAATTCTCTTCTGCAACACTGCCTCTGTTGGTCAATTCAATGTATCCTGCAGATGAAAGGCTGATGAACTTTTTTTTTTTTTTTTTTGGAACGCAGACAAATTCTCCTCCGCAACACTTACTCTGCTGGTCATTCAATATATTCTTCAGATGAAAGGCTGATTAAAGTGTTTTTTTTGTCTCAGCAAAGGAGAGAAATTCTCTTCTGCAACACTGCCTCTGTTGGTCATTCAATATATTCTGCAGATGAAAGGCTGATGAACTTTTTTTTTTTGTCTCAGCAACGCAGAGAAATTCTCTTCTGCAACACTGCCTCTGTTGGTCAATTCAATGTATCCTGCAGATGAAAGGCTGATGAACTTTTTTTTTTTGAACGCAGACAAATTCTCCTCTGCAACACTTTCTCTGCTGGTCATTCAATATATTCTTCAGATGAAAGGCTGATTAAAGTGTTTTTTTTGTCTCAGCAAAGGAGAGAAATTCTCTTCTGCAACACTGCCTCTGTTGGTCATTCAATATATTCTGCAGATGAAAGGCTGATGAACTTTTTTTTTTGTCTCAGCAACACAGAGAAATTCTCTTCTGCAACACTGCCTCTGTTGGTCAATTCAATGTATCCTGCAGATGAAAGGCTGATGAATGTTTTTTTTTTTGGAACGCAGACAAATTCTCCTCTGCAACACTTTCTCTGCTGGTCATTCAATATATTCTTCAGATGAAAGGCTGATTAAAATGTTTTTTTTGTCTCGGCAAAGGAGAGAAAATCTCTTCTGCAACACTGCCTCTGTTGATCATTCAATATATTCTGCAGATGAAAGGCTGATTAAAATGTTATTTTTGTCTCGGCAAAGGAGAGAAAATCTCTTCTGCAACACTGCCTCTGTTGGTCATTCAATATATTCTGCAGATGAAAGGCTGATTAAAATGTTTTTTTTGTCTCAGCAACGCAGAAAAATTCTCTTCCGCAACACTGCCTCTGCTGGTCATTCAGTATATTCTGCAGATGGAAAAGTCCACTGTTAGTACATTATAAGAACTTGAATATTTCCAAAATAATGCAACAATAAAAAAAACTTATTTTTACCAAGCATTATTAATTAGGACTATGGAGTCTATAATATTGTGAAAATTCACAGCTCAATAAAAATTCAAATCTCAATTTTTTTTCAACCTAGCATACTTCTCTCAATCCGGTTTTATTTGCTACCAATCTCGACACAACTCAAGCACCTATATTAGGACTTAGATAAAAAGATCTCATGGCCAGCCAACTGACATCATACCCGTCTCTCTGCAATTCTTATAGGTTATGGTACACCACTAGTAATTAAGTGAGCTGATAAGTTGAGGGAGGAAGTTTCATGCTACAGTTATTGGGAATATTGAAAACTATAAATAACAGATTCTAACATCTTCATTTTAGCACATCCCTATCAGCTAACCCTATAGAGAAGGCAAGAATATTATGATCAACCACACCTTCAAAAAAATGTATAATCCTCAAATAATGCCAGAGTTTCTTTCATCTCAACATCTCAGTCTTCATCTGGGTGTCCTGTCTACCCTGCTACCCATTTCAATACGATGATAAATAGATCCCATTGCTTGCTAGGCAATTGATTGGCCCTCATGTCAGATGACATCCTCCTGTAGCTTTATCATGTTAGGGCACCACCTGACCAATCGCTCTGGGGGACTATTACACAAGAGGACGAGACATCAGCAATTACTCACTGGGTAATTCTCTGTAATTAACAATGCAAGAAAGTAGGCGGTGTAAGGGGAATGTACTTTGTACCATTGCAACCATCGGGCTCCTTTTCAACGTTGGCTGGAGTTACAAAAACAGACTATTCTAAATAGTAATACATCTTGAGTATCAGAGTCCCACAAACAGAGTGCAGGGAAACCGGTTAAATGAGCTTCCTTTCATGTCAAAGTCAATCACTCTAACTTAAGAAAACTCATTCCAGCCTCAAAGAGTAATTTCCTCTGAGGGAATATTGCTAGCAAAAGTATCTAAAGAAAGATTTGTCAGCCTTGTAGACGGCCAAAGTCTTTGATAAACTATCAAGACACTCATAGCATCATACACATTGCTACCGTCTTGACAAATTATATTGACGCGTAAGACCCCACTAAAAGGTACGGGGAGATGTCAGATGCTATGAACTTCTTTGAATGAGAAGCAAAATGATTAAATGCGAGTTGGACTTACCATATAAATGGATGAAGTGCAGCAGGCTCATGAAATTTTTTTTTTGTTTCTCTCAGCATCGTAGAGAAATTCTCTTCTGCAACACTGCCTCTGTTGGTCAATTCAATGTATCCTGCAGATGAAAGGCTGATGAACTTTTTTTTTTTCGAACACAGACAAATTCTCCTCCGCAACACTTCCTCTGCTGGTCATTCAATATATTCCTCAGATGAAAGGCTGATTAAAGTGGGTTTTTTGTCTCAGCAAAGGAGAGAAATTCTCTTCTGCAACACTGCCTCTGTTGGTCATTCAATATATTCTGCAGATGAAAGGCTGATTAATGTTTTTTTTTTGTCTCAGCAACGCAGAGAAATACTCTTCCGCAAAACTGCCTCTGTTGGTCAATTCAATGTATCCTGCAGATGAAAGGCTGATGAACGTTTTTTTTTTTTTTTTGGAACGCAGACAAATTCTCCTCTGCAACACTTTCTCTGCTGGTCATTCAATATATTCTTCAGATGAAAGGCTGATTAAAATGTTTTTTTTGTCTCAGCAAAGGAGAGAAAATCTCTTCTGCAACACTGCCTCTGTTGATGATTCAATATATTCTGCAGATGAAAGGCTGATTAAAATGTTTTTTTTGTCTCAGCAACGCAGAAAAATTCTCTTCCGCAACACTGCCTCTGCTGGTCATTCAGTATATTCTGCAGACGGAAAAGTCCACTGTTAGTACATTATAAGAACTTGAATATTTCCAAAATAATGCAACAATAAAAAAAACTTATTTTTACCAAGCATTATTAATTAGGACTATGGAGTCTATAATATTGTGAAAGTTTACAGCTCAAAAAAAATTCAAATCTCAATTTTTTTTCAACCTAGCATACTTCTCTCAATCCGGTCTTATTTGCTACCAATCTCGTCATAACTCAAGCACCTATATTAGGACTTAGATAAAAAGATCTCATGGCCAGCCAACTGACATCATACCCGTCTCTCTGCAATTCTTATAGGTTATGGTACACCACTAGTAATTAAGTGAGCTGATAAGTTGAGGGAGGAAGTTTCATGCTACAGTTATTGGGAATATTGAAAACTATAAATAACAGATTCTAACATCTTCATTTTAGCACATCCCTATCAGCTAACCCTATAGAGAAGGCAAGAATATTATGATCAACCACAACTTCAAAAAAATGTATAAGCCTCAAATAATGCCAGAGTTTCTTTCATCTCAACATCTCAGTCTTCATCTGGGTGTCCTGTCTACCCTGCTACCCATTTCAATACGATGATAAATAGATCCCATTGCTTGCTAGGCAATTGATTGGCCCTCATGTCAGATGACATCCTCCTGTAGCTTTATCATGTTAGGGCACCACCTGACCAATCGCTCTGGGGGACTATTACACAAGAGGACGAGACATCAGCAATTACTCACTGGGTAATTCTCTGTAATTAACAATGCAAGAAAGTAGGCGGTGTAAGGGGAATGTACTTTGTACCATTGCAACCATCGGGCTCCTTTTCAACGTTGGCTGGAGTTACAAAAACAGACTATTCTAAATAGTAATACATCTTGAGTATCAGAGTCCCACAACCAGAGTGCAGGGAAACCGGTTAAATGAGCTTTCTTTCATGTCAAAGTCAATCACTCTAACTTAAGAAAACTCATTCCAGCCTCAAAGAGTAATTTCCTCTGAGGGAATATTGCTAGCAAAAGTATCTAAAGAAAGATTTGTCAGCCTTGTAGACGGCCAAAGTCTTTGATAAACTATCAAGACACTCATAGCATCATACACATTGCTACCGTCTTGACAAATTATATTGACGCGTAAGACCCCACTAAAAGGTACGGGGAGATGTCAGATGCTATGAACTTCTTTTAATGAGAAGCAAAATGATTAAATGCGAGTTGGACTTACCATATAAATGGATGAAGTGCAGCAGGCTCATGAAATTTTTTTTTTGTTTCTCTCAGCATCGTAGAAAAATTCTCTTCTGCAACACTGCCTCTGTTGGTCAATTCAATGTATCCTGCAGATGAAAGGCTGATGAACTTTTTTTTTTTCGAACACAGACAAATTCTCCTCCGCAACACTTCCTCTGCTGGTCATTCAATATATTCCTCAGATGAAAGGCTGATTAAAGTGGGTTTTTTGTCTCAGCAAAGGAGAGAAATTCTCTTCTGCAACACTGCCTCTGTTGGTCATTCAATATATTCTGCAGATGAAAGGCTGATTAATGTTTTTTTTTTGTCTCAGCAATGCAGAGAAATACTCTTCCTCAAAACTGCCTCTGTTGGTCAATTCAATGTATCCTGCAGATGAAAGGCTGATGAACGTTTTTTTTTTTTTTTTGGAACGCAGACAAATTCTCCTCTGCAACACTTTCTCTGCTGGTCATTCAATATATTCTTCAGATGAAAGGCTGATTAAAATGTTTTTTTTGTCTCAGCAAAGGAGAGAAAATCTCTTCTGCAACACTGCCTCTGTTGATGATTCAATATATTCTGCAGATGAAAGGCTGATTAAAATGTTTTTTTTTGTCTCAGCAACGCAGAAAAATTCTCTTCCGCAACACTGCCTCTGCTGGTCATTCAGTATATTCTGCAGACGGAAAAGTCCACTGTTAGTACATTATAAGAACTTGAATATTTCCAAAATAATGCAACAATAAAAAAAACTTATTTTTACCAAGCATTATTAATTAGGACTATGGAGTCTATAATATTGTGAAAGTTTACAGCTCAAAAAAAATTCAAATCTCAATTTTTTTTCAACCTAGCATACTTCTCTTAATCCGGTCTTATTTGCTACCAATCTCGTCATAACTCAAGCACCTATATTAGGACTTAGATAAAAAGATCTCATGGCCAGCCAACTGACATCATACCCTTCTCTCTGCAATTCTTATAGGTTATGGTACACCACTAGTAATTAAGTGAGCTGATAAGTTGAGGGAGGAAGTTTCATGCTACAGTTATTGGGAATATTGAAAACTATGAATAACAGATTCTAACATCTTCATTTTAGCACATCCCTATCAGCTAACCCTATAGAGAAGGCAAGAATATTATGATCAACCACACCTTCAAAAAAATGTATAAGCCTCAAATAATGCCAGAGTTTCTTTCATCTCAACATCTCAGTCTTCATCTGGGTGTCCTGTCTACCCTGCTACCCATTTCAATACGATGATAAATAGATCCCTTTGCTTGCTAGGCAATTGATTGGCCCTCATGTCAGATGACATCCTCCTGTAGCTTTATCATGTTAGGGCACCACCTGACCAATCGCTCTGGGGGACTATTACACAAGAGGACGAGACATCAGCAATTACTCACTGGGTAATTCTCTGTAATTAACAATGCAAGAAAGTAGGCGGTGTAAGGGGAATGTACTTTGTACCATTGCAACCATCGGGCTCCTTTTCAACGTTGGCTGGAGTTACAAGAACAGACTATTCTAAATAGTAATACATCTTGAGTATCAGAGTCCCACAAACAGAGTGCAGGGAAACCGGTTAAATGAGCTTTCTTTCATGTCAAAGTCAATCACTCTAACTTAAGAAAACTCATTCCAGCCTCAAAGAGTAATTTCCTCTGAGGGAATATTGCTAGCAAAAGTATCTAAAGAAAGATTTGTCAGCCTTGTAGACGGCCAAAGTCTTTGATAAACTATCAAGACACTCATAGCATCATACACATTGCTACCGTCTTGACAAATTATATTGACGCGTAAGACCCCACTAAAAGGTACGGGGAGATGTCAGATGCTATGAACTTCTTTTAATGAGAAGCAAAATGATTAAATGCGAGTTGGACTTACCATATAAATGGATGAAGTGCAGCAGGCTCATGAATTTTTTTTTTGGTTCTCTCAGCATCGTAGAGAAATTCTCTTCTGCAACACTGCCTCTGTTGGTCAATTCAATGTATCCTGCAGATGAAAGGCTGATGAACTTTTTTTTTTTGAACGCAGACAAATTCTCCTCCGCAACACTTACTCTGCTGGTCATTCAATATATTCTTCAGATGAAAGGCTGATTAAAGTGTTTTTTTTGTCTCAGCAAAGGAGAGAAATTCTCTTCTGCAACACTGCCTCTGTTGGTCATTCAATATATTCTGCAGATGAAAGGCTGATGAACTTTTTTTTTTGTCTCAGCAACGCAGAGAAATTCTCTTCTGCAACACTGCCTCTGTTGGTCAATTCAATGTATCCTGCAGATGAAAGGCTGATGAACGGTTTTTTTTTTGGAACGCAGACAAATTCTCCTCTGCAACACTTTCTCTGCTGGTCATTCAATATATTCTTCAGATGAAAGGCTGATTAAAATGTTTTTTTTGTCTCGGCAAAGGAGAGAAAATCTCTTCTGCAACACTGCCTCTGTTGATCATTCAATATATTCTGCAGATGAAAGGCTGATTAAAATGTTTTTTTTGTCTCGGCAAAGGAGAGAAAATCTCTTCTGCAACACTGCCTCTGTTGGTCATTCAATATATTCTGCAGATGAAAGGCTGATTAAAATGTTTTTTTTGTCTCAGCAACGCAGAAAAATTCTATTCCGCAACACTGCCTCTGCTGGTCATTCAGTATATTCTGCAGATGGAAAAGTCCACTGTTAGTACATTATAAGAACTTGAATATTTCCAAAATAATGCAACAAAATAAAAAACTTATTTTTACCAAGCATTATTAATTAGGACTATGGAGTCTATAATATTGTGAAAGTTTACAGCTCAAAAAAAATTCAAATCTCAATTTTTTTTCAACCTAGCATACTTCTCTCAATCCGGTCTTATTTGCTACCAATCTCGACACAACTCAAGCACCTATATTAGGACTTAGATAAAAAGATCTCATGGCCAGCCAACTGACATCATACCCTTCTCTCTGCAATTCTTATAGGTTATGGTACACCACTAGCAATTAAGTAAGCTGAAAAGTTGAGGGAGGAAGTTTCATGCTACAGTTATTGGGAATATTGAAAACTATGAATAACAGATTCTAACATCTTCATATTAGCACATCCCTATCAGCTAACCCTATAGAGAAGGCAAGAATATTATGATCAACCACACCTTCAAAAAAATGTATAAGCCTCAAATAATGCCAGAGTTTCTTTCATCTCAACATCTCAGTCTTCATCTGGGTGTCCTGTCTACCCTGCTACCCATTTCAATACGATGATAAATAGATCCCATTGCTTGCTAGGCAATTGATTGGCCCTCATGTCAGATGACATCCTCCTGTAGCTTTATCATGTTAGGGCACCACCTGACCAATCGCTCTGGGGGACTATTACACAAGAGGACGAGACATCAGCAATTACTCACTGGGTAATTCTCTGTAATTAACAATGCAAGAAAGTAGGCGGTGTAAGGGGAATGTACTTTGTACCATTGCAACCATCGGGCTCCTTTTCAACGTTGGCTGGAGTTACAAGAACAGACTATTCTAAATAGTAATACATCTTGAGTATCAGAGTCCCACAAACAGAGTGCAGGGAAACCGGTTAAATGAGCTTTCTTTCATGTCAAAGTCAATCACTCTAACTTAAGAAAACTCATTCCAGCCTCAAAGAGTAATTTCCTCTGAGGGAATATTGCTAGCAAAAGTATCTAAAGAAAGATTTGTCAGCCTTGTAGACGGCCAAAGTCTTTGATAAACTATCAAGACACTCATAGCATCATACACATTGCTACCGTCTTGACAAATTATATATTTACGCGTAAGACCCCACTAAAAGGTACGGGGAGATGTCAGATGCTATGAACTTCTTTTAATGAGAAGCAAAATGATTAAATGCGAGTTGGACTTACCATATAAATGGATGAAGTGCAGCAGGCTCATGAATTTTTTTTTTGTTTCTCTCAGCATCGTAGAGAAATTCTCTTCTGCAACACTGCCTCTGTTGGTCAATTCAATGTATCCTGCAGATGAAAGGCTGATGAACTTTTTTTTTTTTGAACGCAGACAAATTCTCCTCCGCAACACTTACTCTGCTGGTCATTCAATATATTCTTCAGATGAAAGGCTGATTAAAGTGTTTTTTTTGTCTCAGCAAAGGAGAGAAATTCTCTTCTGCAACACTGCCTCTGTTGGTTATTCAATATATTCTGCAGATGAAAGGCTGATGAACTTTTTTTTTTGTCTCAGCAACGCAGTGAAATTCTCTTCTGCAACACTGCCTCTGTTGGTCAATTCAATGTATCCTGCACATGAAAGGCTGATGAACGTTTTTTTTTTTGGAACGCAGACAAATTCTCCTCTGCAACACTTTCTCTGCTGGTCATTCAATATATTCTTCAGATGAAAGGCTGATTAAAATGTTTTTTTTGTCTCGGCAAAGGAGAGAAAATCTCTTCTGCAACACTGCCTCTGTTGATCATTCAATATATTCTGCAGATGAAAGGCTGATTAAAATGTTTTTTTTGTCTCGGCAAAGGAGAGAAAATCTCTTCTGCAACACTGCCTCTGTTGGTCATTCAATATATTCTGCAGATGAAAGGCTGATTAAAATGTTTTTTTTGTCTCAGCAACGCAGAAAAATTCTATTCCGCAACACTGCCTCTGCTGGTCATTCAGTATATTCTGCAGATGGAAAAGTCCACTGTTAGTACATTATAAGAACTTGAATATTTCCAAAATAATGCAACAAAACAAAAAACTTATTTTTACCAAGCATTATTAATTAGGACTATGGAGTCTATAATATTGTGAAAATTCACAGCTGAATAAAAATTCAAATCTCAATTTTTTTTCAACCTAGCATACTTCTCTCAATCCGGTCTTATTTGCTTCCAATCTCGACACAACTCAAGCACCTATATTAGGACTTAGATAAAAAGATCTCATGGCCAGCCAACTGACATCATACCCATCTCTCTGCAATTCTTTTAGGTTATGGTACACCACTAGCAATTAAGTGAGCTGATAAGTTGAGGGAGGAAGGTTCATGCTACAGTTACTGGGAATATTGAAAACTATGAATAACAGATTCTAACATCTTCATTTTAGCACATCCCTATCAGCTAACCCTATAGAGAAGGCAAGAATATTATGATCAACCACACCTTCAAAAAAATGTATAAGCCTCAAATAATGCCAGAGTTTCTTTCATCTCAACATCTCAGTCTTCATCTGGGTGTCCTGTCTACCCTGCTACCCATTTCAATACGATGATAAATAGATCCCATTGCTTGCTAGGCAATTGATTGGCCCTCATGTCAGATGACATCCTCCTGTAGCTTTATCATGTTAGGGCACCACCTGACCAATCGCTCTGGGGGACTATTACACAAGAGGACGAGACATCAGCAATTACTCACTGGGTAATTCTCTGTAATTAACAATGCAAGAAAGTAGGCGGTGTAAGGGGAATGTACTTTGTACCATTGCAACCATCGGGCTCCTTTTCAACGTTGGCTGGAGTTACAAGAACAGACTATTCTAAATAGTAATACATCTTGAGTATCAGAGTCCCACAAACAGAGTGCAGGGAAACCGGTTAAATGAGCTTTCTTTCATGTCAAAGTCAATCACTCTAACTTAAGAAAACTCATTCCAGCCTCAAAGAGTAATTTCCTCTGAGGGAATATTGCTAGCAAAAGTATCTAAAGAAAGATTTGTCAGCCTTGTAGACGGCCAAAGTCTTTGATAAACTATCAAGACACTCATAGCATCATACACATTGCTACCGTCTTGACAAATTATATTGACGCGTAAGACCCCACTAAAAGGTACGGGGAGATGTCAGATGCTATGAACTTCTTTTAATGAGAAGCAAAATGATTAAATGCGAGTTGGACTTACCATATAAATGGATGAAGTGCAGCAGGCTCATGAATTTTTTTTTTGTTTCTCTCAGCATCGTAGAGAAATTCTCTTCTGCAACACTGCCTCTGTTGGTCAATTCAATGTATCCTGCAGATGAAAGGCTGATGAACTTTTTTTTTTTTGAACGCAGACAAATTCTCCTCCGCAACACTTACTCTGCTGGTCATTCAATATATTCTTCAGATGAAAGGCTGATTAAAGTGTTTTTTTTGTCTCAGCAAAGGAGAGAAATTCTCTTCTGCAACACTGCCTCTGTTGGTCATTCAATATATTCTGCAGATGAAAGGCTGATGAACTTTTTTTTTTGTCTCAGCAACGCAGAGAAATTCTCTTCTGCAACACTGCCTCTGTTGGTCAATTCAATGTATCCTGCAGATGAAAGGCTGATGAACGGTTTTTTTTTTGGAACGCAGACAAATTCTCCTCTGCAACACTTTCTCTGCTGGTCATTCAATATATTCTTCAGATGAAAGGCTGATTAAAATGTTTTTTTTGTCTCGGCAAAGGAGAGAAAATCTCTTCTGCAACACTGCCTCTGTTGATCATTCAATATATTCTGCAGATGAAAGGCTGATTAAAATGTTTTTTTTGTCTCGGCAAAGGAGAGAAAATCTCTTCTGCAACACTGCCTCTGTTGGTCATTCAATATATTCTGCAGATGAAAGGCTGATTAAAATGTTTTTTTTGTCTCAGCAACGCAGAAAAATTCTATTCCGCAACACTGCCTCTGCTGGTCATTCAGTATATTCTGCAGATGGAAAAGTCCACTGTTAGTACATTATAAGAACTTGAATATTTCCAAAATAATGCAACAAAACAAAAAACTTATTTTTACCAAGCATTATTAATTAGGACTATGGAGTCTATAATATTGTGAAAGTTTACAGCTCAAAAAAAATTCAAATCTCATTTTTTTTTCAACCTAGCATACTTCTCTCAATCCGGTCTTATTTGCTACCAATCTCGTCATAACTCAAGCACCTATATTAGGACTTAGATAAAAAGATCTCATGGCCAGCCAACTGACATCATACCCTTCTCTCTGCAATTCTTATAGGTTATGGTACACCACTAGTAATTATGTGAGCTGATAAGTTGAGGGAGGAAGTTTCATGCTACAGTTATTGGGAATATTGAAAACTATGAATAACAGATTCTAACATCTTCATTTTAGCACATCCCTATCAGCTAACCCTATAGAGAAGGCAAGAATATTATGATCAACCACACCTTCAAAAAAATGTATAAGCCTCAAATAATGCCAGAGTTTCTTTCATCTCAACATCTCAGTCTTCATCTGGGTGTCCTGTCTACCCTGCTACCCATTTCAATACGATGATAAATAGATCCCATTGCTTGCTAGGCAATTGATTGGCCCTCATGTCAGATGACATCCTCCTGTAGCTTTATCATGTTAGGGCACCACCTGACCAATCGCTCTGGGGGACTATTACACAAGAGGACGAGACATCAGCAATTACTCACTGGGTAATTCTCTGTAATTAACAATGCAAGAAAGTAGGCGGTGTAAGGGGAATGTACTTTGTACCATTGCAACCATCGGGCTCCTTTTCAACGTTGGCTGGAGTTACAAGAACAGACTATTCTAAATAGTAATACATCTTGAGTATCAGAGTCCCACAAACAGAGTGCAGGGAAACCGGTTAAATGAGCTTTCTTTCATGTCAAAGTCAATCACTCTAACTTAAGAAAACTCATTCCAGCCTCAAAGAGTAATTTCCTCTGAGGGAATATTGCTAGCAAAAGTATCTAAAGAAAGATTTGTCAGCCTTGTAGATGGCCAAAGTCTTTGATAAACTATCAAGACACTCATAGCATCATACACATTGCTACCGTCTTGACAAATTATATTGACGCGTAAGACCCCACTAAAAGGTACGGGGAGATGTCAGATGCTATGAACTTCTTTTAATGAGAAGCAAAATGATTAAATGCGAGTTGGACTTACCATATAAATGGATGAAGTGCAGCAGGCTCATGAATTTTTTTTTTTGTTTCTCTCAGCATCGTAGAGAAATTCTCTTCTGCAACACTGCCTCTGTTGGTCAATTCAATGTATCCTGCAGATGAAAGGCTGATGAACTTTTTTTTTTTGAACGCAGACAAATTCTCCTCCGCAACACTTACTCTGCTGGTCATTCAATATATTCTTCAGATGAAAGGCTGATTAAAGTGTTTTTTTTGTCTCAGCAAAGGAGAGAAATTCTCTTCTGCAACACTGCCTCTGTTGGTCATTCAATATATTCTGCAGATGAAAGGCTGATGAACTTTTTTTTTTGTCTCAGCAACGCAGAGAAATTCTCTTCTGCAACACTGCCTCTGTTGGTCAATTCAATGTATCCTGCAGATGAAAGGCTGATGAACGGTTTTTTTTTTGGAACGCAGACAAATTCTCCTCTGCAACACTTTCTCTGCTGGTCATTCAATATATTCTTCAGATGAAAGGCTGATTAAAATGTTTTTTTTGTCTCGGCAAAGGAGAGAAAATCTCTTCTGCAACACTGCCTCTGTTGATCATTCAATATATTCTGCAGATGAAAGGCTGATTAAAATGTTTTTTTTGTCTCGGCAAAGGAGAGAAAATCTCTTCTGCAACACTGCCTCTGTTGGTCATTCAATATATTCTGCAGATGAAAGGCTGATTAAAATGTTTTTTTTGTCTCAGCAACGCAGAAAAATTCTATTCCGCAACACTGCCTCTGCTGGTCATTCAGTATATTCTGCAGATGGAAAAGTCCACTGTTAGTACATTATAAGAACTTGAATATTTCCAAAATAATGCAACAAAACAAAAAACTTATTTTTACCAAGCATTATTAATTAGGACTATGGAGTCTATAATATTGTGAAAGTTTACAGCTCAAAAAAAATTCAAATCTCATTTTTTTTTCAACCTAGCATACTTCTCTCAATCCGGTCTTATTTGCTACCAATCTCGTCATAACTCAAGCACCTATATTAGGACTTAGATAAAAAGATCTCATGGCCAGCCAACTGACATCATACCCTTCTCTCTGCAATTCTTATAGGTTATGGTACACCACTAGTAATTATGTGAGCTGATAAGTTGAGGGAGGAAGTTTCATGCTACAGTTATTGGGAATATTGAAAACTATGAATAACAGATTCTAACATCTTCATTTTAGCACATCCCTATCAGCTAACCCTATAGAGAAGGCAAGAATATTATGATCAACCACACCTTCAAAAAAATGTATAAGCCTCAAATAATGCCAGAGTTTCTTTCATCTCAACATCTCAGTCTTCATCTGGGTGTCCTGTCTACCCTGCTACCCATTTCAATACGATGATAAATAGATCCCATTGCTTGCTAGGCAATTGATTGGCCCTCATGTCAGATGACATCCTCCTGTAGCTTTATCATGTTAGGGCACCACCTGACCAATCGCTCTGGGGGACTATTACACAAGAGGACGAGACATCAGCAATTACTCACTGGGTAATTCTCTGTAATTAACAATGCAAGAAAGTAGGCGGTGTAAGGGGAATGTACTTTGTACCATTGCAACCATCGGGCTCCTTTTCAACGTTGGCTGGAGTTACAAGAACAGACTATTCTAAATAGTAATACATCTTGAGTATCAGAGTCCCACAAACAGAGTGCAGGGAAACCGGTTAAATGAGCTTTCTTTCATGTCAAAGTCAATCACTCTAACTTAAGAAAACTCATTCCAGCCTCAAAGAGTAATTTCCTCTGAGGGAATATTGCTAGCAAAAGTATCTAAAGAAAGATTTGTCAGCCTTGTAGATGGCCAAAGTCTTTGATAAACTATCAAGACACTCATAGCATCATACACATTGCTACCGTCTTGACAAATTATATTGACGCGTAAGACCCCACTAAAAGGTACGGGGAGATGTCAGATGCTATGAACTTCTTTTAATGAGAAGCAAAATGATTAAATGCGAGTTGGACTTACCATATAAATGGATGAAGTGCAGCAGGCTCATGAATTTTTTTTTTTGTTTCTCTCAGCATCGTAGAGAAATTCTCTTCTGCAACACTGCCTCTGTTGGTCAATTCAATGTATCCTGCAGATGAAAGGCTGATGAACTTTTTTTTTTTGAACGCAGACAAATTCTCCTCCGCAACACTTACTCTGCTGGTCATTCAATATATTCTTCAGATGAAAGGCTGATTAAAGTGTTTTTTTTGTCTCAGCAAAGGAGAGAAATTCTCTTCTGCAACACTGCCTCTGTTGGTCATTCAATATATTCTGCAGATGAAAGGCTGATGAACTTTTTTTTTTGTCTCAGCAACGCAGAGAAATTCTCTTCTGCAACACTGCCTCTGTTGGTCAATTCAATGTATCCTGCAGATGAAAGGCTGATGAACGGTTTTTTTTTTGGAACGCAGACAAATTCTCCTCTGCAACACTTTCTCTGCTGGTCATTCAATATATTCTTCAGATGAAAGGCTGATTAAAATGTTTTTTTTGTCTCGGCAAAGGAGAGAAAATCTCTTCTGCAACACTGCCTCTGTTGATCATTCAATATATTCTGCAGATGAAAGGCTGATTAAAATGTTTTTTTTGTCTCGGCAAAGGAGAGAAAATCTCTTCTGCAACACTGCCTCTGTTGGTCATTCAATATATTCTGCAGATGAAAGGCTGATTAAAATGTTTTTTTTGTCTCAGCAACGCAGAAAAATTCTATTCCGCAACACTGCCTCTGCTGGTCATTCAGTATATTCTGCAGATGGAAAAGTCCACTGTTAGTACATTATAAGAACTTGAATATTTCCAAAATAATGCAACAAAACAAAAAACTTATTTTTACCAAGCATTATTAATTAGGACTATGGAGTCTATAATATTGTGAAAGTTTACAGCTCAAAAAAAATTCAAATCTCATTTTTTTTTCAACCTAGCATACTTCTCTCAATCCGGTCTTATTTGCTACCAATCTCGTCATAACTCAAGCACCTATATTAGGACTTAGATAAAAAGATCTCATGGCCAGCCAACTGACATCATACCCTTCTCTCTGCAATTCTTATAGGTTATGGTACACCACTAGTAATTATGTGAGCTGATAAGTTGAGGGAGGAAGTTTCATGCTACAGTTATTGGGAATATTGAAAACTATGAATAACAGATTCTAACATCTTCATTTTAGCACATCCCTATCAGCTAACCCTATAGAGAAGGCAAGAATATTATGATCAACCACACCTTCAAAAAAATGTATAAGCCTCAAATAATGCCAGAGTTTCTTTCATCTCAACATCTCAGTCTTCATCTGGGTGTCCTGTCTACCCTGCTACCCATTTCAATACGATGATAAATAGATCCCATTGCTTGCTAGGCAATTGATTGGCTCTCATGTCAGATGACATCCTCCTGTAGCTTTATCATGTTAGGGCACCACCTGACCAATCGCTCTGGGGGACTATTACACAAGAGGACGAGACATCAGCAATTACTCACTGGGTAATTCTCTGTAATTAACAATGCAAGAAAGTAGGCGGTGTAAGGGGAATGTACTTTGTACCATTGCAACCATCGGGCTCCTTTTCAACGTTGGCTGGAGTTACAAGAACAGACTATTCTAAATAGTAATACATCTTGAGTATCAGAGTCCCACAAACAGAGTGCAGGGAAACCGGTTAAATGAGCTTTCTTTCATGTCAAAGTCAATCACTCTAACTTAAGAAAACTCATTCCAGCCTCAAAGAGTAATTTCCTCTGAGGGAATATTGCTAGCAAAAGTATCTAAAGAAAGATTTGTCAGCCTTGTAGATGGCCAAAGTCTTTGATAAACTATCAAGACACTCATAGCATCATACACATTGCTACCGTCTTGACAAATTATATTGACGCGTAAGACCCCACTAAAAGGTACGGGGAGATGTCAGATGCTATGAACTTCTTTTAATGAGAAGCAAAATGATTAAATGCGAGTTGGACTTACCATATAAATGGATGAAGTGCAGCAGGCTCATGAATTTTTTTTTTTGTTTCTCTCAGCATCGTAGAGAAATTCTCTTCTGCAACACTGCCTCTGTTGGTCAATTCAATGTATCCTGCAGATGAAAGGCTGATGAACTTTTTTTTTTTGAACGCAGACAAATTCTCCTCCGCAACACTTACTCTGCTGGTCATTCAATATATTCTTCAGATGAAAGGCTGATTAAAGTGTTTTTTTTGTCTCAGCAAAGGAGAGAAATTCTCTTCTGCAACACTGCCTCTGTTGGTCATTCAATATATTCTGCAGATGAAAGGCTGATGAACTTTTTTTTTTGTCTCAGCAACGCAGAGAAATTCTCTTCTGCAACACTGCCTCTGTTGGTCAATTCAATGTATCCTGCAGATGAAAGGCTGATGAACGGTTTTTTTTTTGGAACGCAGACAAATTCTCCTCTGCAACACTTTCTCTGCTGGTCATTCAATATATTCTTCAGATGAAAGGCTGATTAAAATGTTTTTTTTGTCTCGCCAAAGGAGAGAAAATCTCTTCTGCAACACTGCCTCTGTTGATCATTCAATATATTCTGCAGATGAAAGGCTGATTAAAATGTTTTTTTTGTCTCGGCAAAGGAGAGACAATCTCTTCTGCAACACTGCCTCTGTTGGTCATTCAATATATTCTGCAGATGAAAGGCTGATTAAAATGTTTTTTTTGTCTCAGCAACGCAGAAAAATTCTATTCCGCAACACTGCCTCTGCTGGTCATTCAGTATATTCTGCAGATGGAAAAGTCCACTGTTAGTACATTATAAGAACTTGAATATTTCCAAAATAATGCAACAAAACAAAAAACTTATTTTTACCAAGCATTATTAATTAGGACTATGGAGTCTATAATATTGTGAAAGTTTACAGCTCAAAAAAAATTCAAATCTCATTTTTTTTTCAACCTAGCATACTTCTCTCAATCCGGTCTTATTTGCTACCAATCTCGTCATAACTCAAGCACCTATATTAGGACTTAGATAAAAAGATCTCATGGCCAGCCAACTGACATCATACCCTTCTCTCTGCAATTCTTATAGGTTATGGTACACCACTAGTAATTATGTGAGCTGATAAGTTGAGGGAGGAAGTTTCATGCTACAGTTATTGGGAATATTGAAAACTATGAATAACAGATTCTAACATCTTCATTTTAGCACATCCCTATCAGCTAACCCTATAGAGAAGGCAAGAATATTATGATCAACCACACCTTCAAAAAAATGTATAAGCCTCAAATAATGCCAGAGTTTCTTTCATCTCAACATCTCAGTCTTCATCTGGGTGTCCTGTCTACCCTGCTACCCATTTCAATACGATGATAAATAGATCCCATTGCTTGCTAGGCAATTGATTGGCCCTCATGTCAGATGACATCCTCCTGTAGCTTTATCATGTTAGGGCACCACCTGACCAATCGCTCTGGGGGACTATTACACAAGAGGACGAGACATCAGCAATTACTCACTGGGTAATTCTCTGTAATTAACAATGCAAGAAAGTAGGCGGTGTAAGGGGAATGTACTTTGTACCATTGCAACCATCGGGCTCCTTTTCAACGTTGGCTGGAGTTACAAGAACAGACTATTCTAAATAGTAATACATCTTGAGTATCAGAGTCCCACAAACAGAGTGCAGGGAAACCGGTTAAATGAGCTTTCTTTCATGTCAAAGTCAATCACTCTAACTTAAGAAAACTCATTCCAGCCTCAAAGAGTAATTTCCTCTGAGGGAATATTGCTAGCAAAAGTATCTAAAGAAAGATTTGTCAGCCTTGTAGATGGCCAAAGTCTTTGATAAACTATCAAGACACTCATAGCATCATACACATTGCTACCGTCTTGACAAATTATATTGACGCGTAAGACCCCACTAAAAGGTACGGGGAGATGTCAGATGCTATGAACTTCTTTTAATGAGAAGCAAAATGATTAAATGCGAGTTGGACTTACCATATAAATGGATGAAGTGCAGCAGGCTCATGAATTTTTTTTTTTGTTTCTCTCAGCATCGTAGAGAAATTCTCTTCTGCAACACTGCCTCTGTTGGTCAATTCAATGTATCCTGCAGATGAAAGGCTGATGAACTTTTTTTTTTTGAACGCAGACAAATTCTCCTCCGCAACACTTACTCTGCTGGTCATTCAATATATTCTTCAGATGAAAGGCTGATTAAAGTGTTTTTTTTGTCTCAGCAAAGGAGAGAAATTCTCTTCTGCAACACTGCCTCTGTTGGTCATTCAATATATTCTGCAGATGAAAGGCTGATGAACTTTTTTTTTTGTCTCAGCAACGCAGAGAAATTCTCTTCTGCAACACTGCCTCTGTTGGTCAATTCAATGTATCCTGCAGATGAAAGGCTGATGAACGGTTTTTTTTTTGGAACGCAGACAAATTCTCCTCTGCAACACTTTCTCTGCTGGTCATTCAATATATTCTTCAGATGAAAGGCTGATTAAAATGTTTTTTTTGTCTCGCCAAAGGAGAGAAAATCTCTTCTGCAACACTGCCTCTGTTGATCATTCAATATATTCTGCAGATGAAAGGCTGATTAAAATGTTTTTTTTGTCTCGGCAAAGGAGAGAAAATCTCTTCTGCAACACTGCCTCTGTTGGTCATTCAATATATTCTGCAGATGAAAGGCTGATTAAAATGTTTTTTTTGTCTCAGCAACGCAGAAAAATTCTATTCCGCAACACTGCCTCTGCTGGTCATTCAGTATATTCTGCAGATGGAAAAGTCCACTGTTAGTACATTATAAGAAATTGAATATTTCCAAAATAATGCAACAAAATAAAAAACTTATTTTTACCAAGCATTATTAATTAGGACTATGGAGTCTATAATATTGTGAAAGTTTACAGCTCAAAAAAAATTCAAATCTCATTTTTTTTTCAACCTAGCATACTTCTCTCAATCCGGTCTTATTTGCTACCAATCTCGTCATAACTCAAGCACCTATATTAGGACTTAGATAAAAAGATCTCATGGCCAGCCAACTGACATCATACCCTTCTCTCTGCAATTCTTATAGGTTATGGTACACCACTAGTAATTATGTGAGCTGATAAGTTGAGGGAGGAAGTTTCATGCTACAGTTATTGGGAATATTGAAAACTATGAATAACAGATTCTAACATCTTCATTTTAGCACATCCCTATCAGCTAACCCTATAGAGAAGGCAAGAATATTATGATCAACCACACCTTCAAAAAAATGTATAAGCCTCAAATAATGCCAGAGTTTCTTTCATCTCAACATCTCAGTCTTCATCTGGGTGTCCTGTCTACCCTGCTACCCATTTCAATACGATGATAAATAGATCCCATTGCTTGCTAGGCAATTGATTGGCCCTCATGTCAGATGACATCCTCCTGTAGCTTTATCATGTTAGGGCACCACCTGACCAATCGCTCTGGGGGACTATTACACAAGAGGACGAGACATCAGCAATTACTCACTGGGTAATTCTCTGTAATTAACAATGCAAGAAAGTAGGCGGTGTAAGGGGAATGTACTTTGTACCATTGCAACCATCGGGCTCCTTTTCAACGTTGGCTGGAGTTACAAGAACAGACTATTCTAAATAGTAATACATCTTGAGTATCAGAGTCCCACAAACAGAGTGCAGGGAAACCGGTTAAATGAGCTTTCTTTCATGTCAAAGTCAATCACTCTAACTTAAGAAAACTCATTCCAGCCTCAAAGAGTAATTTCCTCTGAGGGAATATTGCTAGCAAAAGTATCTAAAGAAAGATTTGTCAGCCTTGTAGACGGCCAAAGTCTTTGATAAACTATCAAGACACTCATAGCATCATACACATTGCTACCGTCTTGACAAATTATATTGACGCGTAAGACCCCACTAAAAGGTACGGGGAGATGTCAGATGCTATGAACTTCTTTTAATGAGAAGCAAAATGATTAAATGCGAGTTGGACTTACCATATAAATGGATGAAGTGCAGCAGGCTCATGAATTTTTTTTTTTGTTTCTCTCAGCATCGTAGAGAAATTCTCTTCTGCAACACTGCCTCTGTTGGTCAATTCAATGTATCCTGCAGATGAAAGGCTGATGAACTTTTTTTTTTTTGAACGCAGACAAATTCTCCTCCGCAACACTTACTCTGCTGGTCATTCAATATATTCTTCAGATGAAAGGCTGATTAAAGTGTTTTTTTTGTCTCAGCAAAGGAGAGAAATTCTCTTCTGCAACACTGCCTCTGTTGGTCATTCAATATATTCTGCAGATGAAAGGCTGATGAACTTTTTTTTTTTGTCTCAGCAACGCAGAGAAATTCTCTTCTGCAACACTGCCTCTGTTGGTCAATTTAATGTATCCTGCAGATGAAAGGCTGATGAACTTTTTTTTTTTTAACGCAGACAAATTCTCCTCCGCAACACTTACTCTGCTGGTCATTCAATATATTCTTCAGATGAAAGGCTGATTAAAGTGTTTTTTTTGTCTCAGCAAAGGAGAGAAATTCTCTTCTGCAACACTGCCTCTGTTGGTCATTCAATATATTCTGCAGATGAAAGGCTGATGAACGTTTTTTTTTTTTTTGGACCGTAGACAAATTCTCCTCTGCAACACTTTCTCTGCTGGTCATTCAATATATTCTTCAGATGAAAGGCTGATTAAAGTGTTTTTTTTGTCTCAGCAAAGGAGAGAAATTCTCTTCTGCAACACTGCCTCTGTTGGTCAATTCAATGTATCCTGCAGATGAAAGGCTGATGAACTTTTTTTTTTTCGAACACAGACAAATTCTCCTCCGCAACACTTCCTCTGCTGGTCATTCAATATATTCTTCAGATGAAAGGCTGATTAAAGTGGTTTTTTTGTCTCAGCAAAGGAGAGAAATTCTCTTCTGCAACACTGCCTCTGTTGGTCATTCAATATATTCTGCAGATGAAAGGCTGATGAACTTTTTTTTTTGTCTCAGCAACGCAGAAAAATTCTATTCCGCAACACTGCCTCTGCTGGTCATTAAGTATATTCTGCAGATGGAAAAGTCCACTGTTAGTACATTATAAGAACTTGAATATTTCCAAAATAATGCAACAAAATAAAAAACTTATTTTTACCAAGCATTATTAATTAGGACTATGGAGTCTATAATATTGTGAAAGTTTACAGCTCAAAAAAAATTCAAATCTCATTTTTTTTTCAACCTAGCATACTTCTCTCAATCCGGTCTTATTTGCTACCAATCTCGACACAACTCAAGCACCTATATTAGGACTTAGATAAAAAGATCTCATGGCCAGCCAACTGACATCATACCCTTCTCTCTGCAATTCTTATAGGTTATGGTACACCACTAGCAATTAAGTAAGCTGAAAAGTTGAGGGAGGAAGTTTCATGCTACAGTTATTGGGAATATTGAAAACTATGAATAACAGATTCTAACATCTTCATTTTAGCACATCCCTATCAGCTAACCCTATAGAGAAGGCAAGAATATTATGATCAACCACACCTTCAAAAAAATGTATAAGCCTCAAATAATGCCAGAGTTTCTTTCATCTCAACATCTCAGTCTTCATCTGGGTGTCCTGTCTACCCTGCTACCCATTTCAATACGATGATAAATAGATCCCATTGCTTGCTAGGCAATTGATTGGCCCTCATGTCAGATGACATCCTCCTGTAGCTTTATCATGTTAGGGCACCACCTGACCAATCGCTCTGGGGGACTATTACACAAGAGGACGAGACATCAGCAATTACTCACTGGGTAATTCTCTGTAATTAACAATGCAAGAAAGTAGG
Source organism: Triturus cristatus (assembly GCF_964204655.1). Classification (NCBI taxonomy): domain Eukaryota; kingdom Metazoa; phylum Chordata; class Amphibia; order Caudata; family Salamandridae; genus Triturus; species Triturus cristatus. Next base: position 879,671,175 of record NC_140593.1, on the reverse strand, counting down.
CGGTGTAAGGGGAATGTACTTTGTACCATTGCAACCATCGGGCTCCTTTTCAACGTTGGCTGGAGTTACAAGAACAGACTATTCTAAATAGTAATACATCTTGAGTATCAGAGTCCCACAAACAGAGTGCAGGGAAACCGGTTAAATGAGCTTTCTTTCATGTCAAAGTCAATCACTCTAACTTAAGAAAACTCATTCCAGCCTCAAAGAGTAATTTCCTCTGAGGGAATATTGCTAGCAAAAGTATCTAAAGAAAGATTTGTCAGCCTTGTAGACGGCCAAAGTCTTTGATAAACTATCAAGACACTCATAGCATCATACACATTGCTACCGTCTTGACAAATTATATTGACGCGTAAGACCCCACTAAAAGGTACGGGGAGATGTCAGATGCTATGAACTTCTTTTAATGAGAAGCAAAATGATTAAATGCGAGTTGGACTTACCATATAAATGGATGAAGTGCAGCAGGCTCATGAATTTTTTTTTTTGTTTCTCTCAGCATCGTAGAGAAATTCTCTTCTGCAACACTGCCTCTGTTGGTCAATTCAATGTATCCTGCAGATGAAAGGCTGATGAACTTTTTTTTTTTTGAACGCAGACAAATTCTCCTCCGCAACACTTACTCTGCTGGTCATTCAATATATTCTTCAGATGAAAGGCTGATTAAAGTGTTTTTTTTGTCTCAGCAAAGGAGAGAAATTCTCTTCTGCAACACTGCCTCTGTTGGTCATTCAATATATTCTGCAGATGAAAGGCTGATGAACTTTTTTTTTTTGTCTCAGCAACGCAGAGAAATTCTCTTCTGCAACACTGCCTCTGTTGGTCAATTTAATGTATCCTGCAGATGAAAGGCTGATGAACTTTTTTTTTTTTAACGCAGACAAATTCTCCTCCGCAACACTTACTCTGCTGGTCATTCAATATATTCTTCAGATGAAAGGCTGATTAAAGTGTTTTTTTTGTCTCAGCAAAGGAGAGAAATTCTCTTCTGCAACACTGCCTCTGTTGGTCATTCAATATATTCTGCAGATGAAAGGCTGATGAACGTTTTTTTTTTTTTTGGACCGTAGACAAATTCTCCTCTGCAACACTTTCTCTGCTGGTCATTCAATATATTCTTCAGATGAAAGGCTGATTAAAGTGTTTTTTTTGTCTCAGCAAAGGAGAGAAATTCTCTTCTGCAACACTGCCTCTGTTGGTCAATTCAATGTATCCTGCAGATGAAAGGCTGATGAACTTTTTTTTTTTCGAACACAGACAAATTCTCCTCCGCAACACTTCCTCTGCTGGTCATTCAATATATTCTTCAGATGAAAGGCTGATTAAAGTGGTTTTTTTGTCTCAGCAAAGGAGAGAAATTCTCTTCTGCAACACTGCCTCTGTTGGTCATTCAATATATTCTGCAGATGAAAGGCTGATGAACTTTTTTTTTTGTCTCAGCAACGCAGAAAAATTCTATTCCGCAACACTGCCTCTGCTGGTCATTAAGTATATTCTGCAGATGGAAAAGTCCACTGTTAGTACATTATAAGAACTTGAATATTTCCAAAATAATGCAACAAAATAAAAAACTTATTTTTACCAAGCATTATTAATTAGGACTATGGAGTCTATAATATTGTGAAAGTTTACAGCTCAAAAAAAATTCAAATCTCATTTTTTTTTCAACCTAGCATACTTCTCTCAATCCGGTCTTATTTGCTACCAATCTCGACACAACTCAAGCACCTATATTAGGACTTAGATAAAAAGATCTCATGGCCAGCCAACTGACATCATACCCTTCTCTCTGCAATTCTTATAGGTTATGGTACACCACTAGCAATTAAGTAAGCTGAAAAGTTGAGGGAGGAAGTTTCATGCTACAGTTATTGGGAATATTGAAAACTATGAATAACAGATTCTAACATCTTCATTTTAGCACATCCCTATCAGCTAACCCTATAGAGAAGGCAAGAATATTATGATCAACCACACCTTCAAAAAAATGTATAAGCCTCAAATAATGCCAGAGTTTCTTTCATCTCAACATCTCAGTCTTCATCTGGGTGTCCTGTCTACCCTGCTACCCATTTCAATACGATGATAAATAGATCCCATTGCTTGCTAGGCAATTGATTGGCCCTCATGTCAGATGACATCCTCCTGTAGCTTTATCATGTTAGGGCACCACCTGACCAATCGCTCTGGGGGACTATTACACAAGAGGACGAGACATCAGCAATTACTCACTGGGTAATTCTCTGTAATTAACAATGCAAGAAAGTAGGCGGTGTAAGGGGAATGTACTTTGTACCATTGCAACCATCGGGCTCCTTTTCAACGTTGGCTGGAGTTACAAGAACAGACTATTCTAAATAGTAATACATCTTGAGTATCAGAGTCCCACAAACAGAGTGCAGGGAAACCGGTTAAATGAGCTTTCTTTCATGTCAAAGTCAATCACTCTAACTTAAGAAAACTCATTCCAGCCTCAAAGAGTAATTTCCTCTGAGGGAATATTGCAGCAAAAGTATCTAAAGAAAGATTTGTCAGCCTTGTAGACGGCCAAAGTCTTTGATAAACTATCAACACACTCATAGCATCATACACATTGCTACCATCTTGACAAATTATATTGACGCGTAAGACCCCACTAAAAGGTACGGGGAGATGTCAGATGCTATGAACTTCTTTTAATGAGAAGCAAAATGATTAAATGCGAGTTGGACTTACCATATAAATGGATGAAGTGCAGCAGGCTCATGAATTTTTTTTTTTGTTTCTCTCAGCATCGTAGAGAAATTCTCTTCTGCAACACTGCCTCTGTTGGTCAATTCAATGTAACCTGCAGATGAAAGGCTGATGAACTTTTTTTTTTTTTTTTTTTGAACGCAGACAAATTCTCCTCCGCAACACTTACTCTGCTGGTCATTCAATATATTCTTCAGATGAAAGGCTGATTAAAGTGTTTTTTTTGTCTCAGCAAAGGAGAGAAATTCTCTTCTGCAACACTGCCTCTGTTGGTCATTCAATATATTCTGCAGATGAAAGGCTGATGAACTTTTTTTTTTTGTCTCAGCAACGCAGAGAAATTCTCTTCTGCAACACTGCCTCTGTTGGTCAATTTAATGTATCCTGCAGATGAAAGGCTGATGAACTTTTTTTTTTGAACGCAGACAAATTCTCCTCCGCAACATTTACTCTGCTGGTCATTCAATATATTCTTCAGATGAAAGGCTGATTAAAGTGTTTTTTTTGTCTCAGCAAAGGAGAGAAATTCTCTTCTGCAACACTGCCTCTGTTGGTCATTCAATATATTCTGCAGATGAAAGGCTGATGAACTTTTTTTTTTGTCTCAGCAACGCAGAGAAATTCTCTTCTGCAACACTGCCTCTGTTGGTCAATTCAATGTATCCTGCAGATGAAAGGCTGATGAACGGTTTTTTTTTTGGAACGCAGACAAATTCTCCTCTGCAACACTTTCTCTGCTGGTCATTCCATATATTCTTCAGATGAAAGGCTGATTAAAATGTTTTTTTTGTCTCGGCAAAGGAGAGAAAATCTCTTCTGCAACACTGCCTCTGTTGGTCATTCAATATATTCTGCAGATGAAAGGCTGATTAAAATGTTTTTTTTGTCTCAGCAACGCAGAAAAATTCTATTCCGCAACACTGCCTCTGCTGGTCATTCAGTATATTCTGCAGATGGAAAAGTCCACTGTTAGTACATTATAAGAACTTGAATATTTCCAAAATAATGCAACAAAATAAAAAACTTATTTTTACCAAGAATTATTAATTAGGACTATGGAGTCTATAATATTGTGAAAGTTTACAGCTCAAAAAAAATTCAAATCTCATTTTTTTTTCAACCTAGCATACTTCTCTCAATCCGGTCTTATTTGCTACCAATCTCGACACAACTCAAGCACCTATATTAGGACTTAGATAAAAAGATCTCATGGCCAGCCAACTGACATCATACCCTTCTCTCTGCTATTCTTATAGGTTATGGTACACCACTAGCAATTAAGTAAGCTGAAAAGTTGAGGGAGGAAGTTTCATGCTACAGTTATTGGGAATATTGAAAACTATGAATAACAGATTCTAACATCTTCATTTTAGCACATCCCTATCAGCTAACCCTATAGAGAAGGCAAGAATATTATGATCAACCACACCTTCAAAAAAATGTATAAGCCTCAAATAATGCCAGAGTTTCTTTCATCTCAACATCTCAGTCTTCATCTGGGTGTCCTGTCTACCCTGCTACCCATTTCAATACGATGATAAATAGATCCCATTGCTTGCTAGGCAATTGATTGGCCCTCATGTCAGATGACATCCTCCTGTAGCTTTATCATGTTAGGGCACCACCTGACCAATCGCTCTGGGGGACTATTACACAAGAGGACGAGACATCAGCAATTACTCACTGGGTAATTCTCTGTAATTAACAATGCAAGAAAGTAGGCGGTGTAAGGGGAATGTACTTTGTACCATTGCAACCATCGGGCTCCTTTTCAACGTTGGCTGGAGTTACAAGAACAGACTATTCTAAATAGTAATACATCTTGAGTATCGGAGTCCCACAAACAGAGTGCAGGGAAACCGGTTAAATGAGCTTTCTTTCATGTCAAAGTCAATCACTCTAACTTAAGAAAACTCATTCCAGCCTCAAAGAGTAATTTCCTCTGAGGGAATATTGCTAGCAAAAGTATCTAAAGAAAGATTTGTCAGCCTTGTAGACGGCCAAAGTCTTTGATAAACTATCAAGACACTCATAGCATCATACACATTGCTACCATCTTGACAAATTATATTGACGCGTAAGACCCCACTAAAAGGTACGGGGAGATGTCAGATGCTATGAACTTCTTTTAATGAGAAGCAAAATGATTAAATGCGAGTTGGACTTACCATATAAATGGATGAAGTGCAGCAGGCTCATGAATTTTTTTTTTTGTTTCTCTCAGCATCGTAGAGAAATTCTCTTCTGCAACACTGCCTCTGTTGGTCAATTCAATGTATCCTGCAGATGAAAGGCTGATGAACTTTTTTTTTTTTTTTTTTTGAACGCAGACAAATTCTCCTCCGCAACACTTACTCTGCTGGTCATTCAATATATTCTTCAGATGAAAGGCTGATTAAAGTGTTTTTTTTGTCTCAGCAAAGGAGAGAAATTCTCTTCTGCAACACTGCCTCTGTTGGTCATTCAATATATTCTGCAGATGAAAGGCTGATGAACTTTTTTTTTTTGTCTCAGCAACGCAGAGAAATTCTCTTCTGCAACACTGCCTCTGTTGGTCAATTCAATGTATCCTGCAGATGAAAGGCTGATGAACTTTTTTTTTTTGAACGCAGACAAATTCTCCTCCGCAACACTTACTCTGCTGGTCATTCAATATATTCTTCAGATGAAAGGCTGATTAAAGTGTTTTTTTTGTCTCAGCAAAGGAGAGAAATTCTCTTCTGCAACACTGCCTCTGTTGGTCATTCAATATATTCTGCAGATGAAAGGCTGATGAACGTTTTTTTTTTTTTTGGACCGTAGACAAATTCTCCTCTGCAACACTTTCTCTGCTGGTCATTCAATATATTCTTCAGATGAAAGGCTGATTAAAGTGTTTTTTTTGTCTCAGCAAAGGAGAGAAATTCTCTTCTGCAACACTGCCTCTGTTGGTCAATTCAATGTATCCTGCAGATGAAAGGCTGATGAACTTTTTTTTTTTCGAACACAGACAAATTCTCCTCCGCAACACTTCCTCTGCTGGTCATTCAATATATTCTTCAGATGAAAGGCTGATTAAAGTGGTTTTTTTGTCTCAGCAAAGGAGAGAAATTCTCTTCTGCAACACTGCCTCTGTTGGTCATTCAATATATTCTGCAGATGAAAGGCTGATGAACTTTTTTTTTTGTCTCAGCAACGCAGAAAAATTCTATTCCGCAACACTGCCTCTGCTGGTCATTCAGTATATTCTGCAGATGGAAAAGTCCACTGTTAGTACATTATAAGAACTTGAATATTTCCAAAATAATGCAACAAAATAAAAAACTTATTTTTACCAAGCATTATTAATTAGGACTTTGGAGTCTATAATATTGTGAAAGTTTACAGCTCAAAAAAAATTCAAATCTCATTTTTTTTTCAACCTAGCATACTTCTCTCAATCCGGTCTTATTTGCTACCAATCTCGTCATAACTCAAGCACCTATATTAGGACTTAGATAAAAAGATCTCATGGCCAGCCAACTGACATCATACCCTTCTCTCTGCAATTCTTATAGGTTATGGTACACCACTAGTAATTATGTGAGCTGATAAGTTGAGGGAGGAAGTTTCATGCTACAGTTATTGGGAATATTGAAAACTATGAATAACAGATTCTAACATCTTCATTTTAGCACATCCCTATCAGCTAACCCTATAGAGAAGGCAAGAATATTATGATCAACCACACCTTCAAAAAAATGTATAAGCCTCAAATAATGCCAGAGTTTCTTTCATCTCAACATCTCAGTCTTCATCTGGGTGTCCTGTCTACCCTGCTACCCATTTCAATACGATGATAAATAGATCCCATTGCTTGCTAGGCAATTGATTGGCCCTCATGTCAGATGACATCCTCCTGTAGCTTTATCATGTTAGGGCACCACCTGACCAATCGCTCTGGGGGACTATTACACAAGAGGACGAGACATCAGCAATTACTCACTGGGTAATTCTCTGTAATTAACAATGCAAGAAAGTAGGCGGTGTAAGGGGAATGTACTTTGTACCATTGCAACCATCGGGCTCCTTTTCAACGTTGGCTGGAGTTACAAGAACAGACTATTCTAAATAGTAATACATCTTGAGTATCAGAGTCCCACAAACAGAGTGCAGGGAAACCGGTTAAATGAGCTTTCTTTCATGTCAAAGTCAATCACTCTAACTTAAGAAAACTCATTCCAGCCTCAAAGAGTAATTTCCTCTGAGGGAATATTGCTAGCAAAAGTATCTAAAGAAAGATTTGTCAGCCTTGTAGATGGCCAAAGTCTTTGATAAACTATCAAGACACTCATAGCATCATACACATTGCTACCGTCTTGACAAATTATATTGACGCGTAAGACCCCACTAAAAGGTACGGGGAGATGTCAGATGCTATGAACTTCTTTTAATGAGAAGCAAAATGATTAAATGCGAGTTGGACTTACCATATAAATGGATGAAGTGCAGCAGGCTCATGAATTTTTTTTTTTGTTTCTCTCAGCATCGTAGAGAAATTCTCTTCTGCAACACTGCCTCTGTTGGTCAATTCAATGTATCCTGCAGATGAAAGGCTGATGAACTTTTTTTTTTTGAACGCAGACAAATTCTCCTCCGCAACACTTACTCTGCTGGTCATTCAATATATTCTTCAGATGAAAGGCTGATTAAAGTGTTTTTTTTGTCTCAGCAAAGGAGAGAAATTCTCTTCTGCAACACTGCCTCTGTTGGTCATTCAATATATTCTGCAGATGAAAGGCTGATGAACTTTTTTTTTTGTCTCAGCAACGCAGAGAAATTCTCTTCTGCAACACTGCCTCTGTTGGTCAATTCAATGTATCCTGCAGATGAAAGGCTGATGAACGGTTTTTTTTTTGGAACGCAGACAAATTCTCCTCTGCAACACTTTCTCTGCTGGTCATTCAATATATTCTTCAGATGAAAGGCTGATTAAAATGTTTTTTTTGTCTCGCCAAAGGAGAGAAAATCTCTTCTGCAACACTGCCTCTGTTGATCATTCAATATATTCTGCAGATGAAAGGCTGATTAAAATGTTTTTTTTGTCTCGGCAAAGGAGAGAAAATCTCTTCTGCAACACTGCCTCTGTTGGTCATTCAATATATTCTGCAGATGAAAGGCTGATTAAAATGTTTTTTTTGTCTCAGCAACGCAGAAAAATTCTATTCCGCAACACTGCCTCTGCTGGTCATTCAGTATATTCTGCAGATGGAAAAGTCCACTGTTAGTACATTATAAGAAATTGAATATTTCCAAAATAATGCAACAAAATAAAAAACTTATTTTTACCAAGCATTATTAATTAGGACTATGGAGTCTATAATATTGTGAAAGTTTACAGCTCAAAAAAAATTCAAATCTCATTTTTTTTTCAACCTAGCATACTTCTCTCAATCCGGTCTTATTTGCTACCAATCTCGTCATAACTCAAGCACCTATATTAGGACTTAGATAAAAAGATCTCATGGCCAGCCAACTGACATCATACCCTTCTCTCTGCAATTCTTATAGGTTATGGTACACCACTAGTAATTATGTGAGCTGATAAGTTGAGGGAGGAAGTTTCATGCTACAGTTATTGGGAATATTGAAAACTATGAATAACAGATTCTAACATCTTCATTTTAGCACATCCCTATCAGCTAACCCTATAGAGAAGGCAAGAATATTATGATCAACCACACCTTCAAAAAAATGTATAAGCCTCAAATAATGCCAGAGTTTCTTTCATCTCAACATCTCAGTCTTCATCTGGGTGTCCTGTCTACCCTGCTACCCATTTCAATACGATGATAAATAGATCCCATTGCTTGCTAGGCAATTGATTGGCCCTCATGTCAGATGACATCCTCCTGTAGCTTTATCATGTTAGGGCACCACCTGACCAATCGCTCTGGGGGACTATTACACAAGAGGACGAGACATCAGCAATTACTCACTGGGTAATTCTCTGTAATTAACAATGCAAGAAAGTAGGCGGTGTAAGGGGAATGTACTTTGTACCATTGCAACCATCGGGCTCCTTTTCAACGTTGGCTGGAGTTACAAGAACAGACTATTCTAAATAGTAATACATCTTGAGTATCAGAGTCCCACAAACAGAGTGCAGGGAAACCGGTTAAATGAGCTTTCTTTCATGTCAAAGTCAATCACTCTAACTTAAGAAAACTCATTCCAGCCTCAAAGAGTAATTTCCTCTGAGGGAATATTGCTAGCAAAAGTATCTAAAGAAAGATTTGTCAGCCTTGTAGACGGCCAAAGTCTTTGATAAACTATCAAGACACTCATAGCATCATACACATTGCTACCGTCTTGACAAATTATATTGACGCGTAAGACCCCACTAAAAGGTACGGGGAGATGTCAGATGCTATGAACTTCTTTTAATGAGAAGCAAAATGATTAAATGCGAGTTGGACTTACCATATAAATGGATGAAGTGCAGCAGGCTCATGAATTTTTTTTTTTGTTTCTCTCAGCATCGTAGAGAAATTCTCTTCTGCAACACTGCCTCTGTTGGTCAATTCAATGTATCCTGCAGATGAAAGGCTGATGAACTTTTTTTTTTTTGAACGCAGACAAATTCTCCTCCGCAACACTTACTCTGCTGGTCATTCAATATATTCTTCAGATGAAAGGCTGATTAAAGTGTTTTTTTTGTCTCAGCAAAGGAGAGAAATTCTCTTCTGCAACACTGCCTCTGTTGGTCATTCAATATATTCTGCAGATGAAAGGCTGATGAACTTTTTTTTTTTGTCTCAGCAACGCAGAGAAATTCTCTTCTGCAACACTGCCTCTGTTGGTCAATTTAATGTATCCTGCAGATGAAAGGCTGATGAACTTTTTTTTTTTTAACGCAGACAAATTCTCCTCCGCAACACTTACTCTGCTGGTCATTCAATATATTCTTCAGATGAAAGGCTGATTAAAGTGTTTTTTTTGTCTCAGCAAAGGAGAGAAATTCTCTTCTGCAACACTGCCTCTGTTGGTCATTCAATATATTCTGCAGATGAAAGGCTGATGAACGTTTTTTTTTTTTTTGGACCGTAGACAAATTCTCCTCTGCAACACTTTCTCTGCTGGTCATTCAATATATTCTTCAGATGAAAGGCTGATTAAAGTGTTTTTTTTGTCTCAGCAAAGGAGAGAAATTCTCTTCTGCAACACTGCCTCTGTTGGTCAATTCAATGTATCCTGCAGATGAAAGGCTGATGAACTTTTTTTTTTTCGAACACAGACAAATTCTCCTCCGCAACACTTCCTCTGCTGGTCATTCAATATATTCTTCAGATGAAAGGCTGATTAAAGTGGTTTTTTTGTCTCAGCAAAGGAGAGAAATTCTCTTCTGCAACACTGCCTCTGTTGGTCATTCAATATATTCTGCAGATGAAAGGCTGATGAACTTTTTTTTTTGTCTCAGCAACGCAGAAAAATTCTATTCCGCAACACTGCCTCTGCTGGTCATTAAGTATATTCTGCAGATGGAAAAGTCCACTGTTAGTACATTATAAGAACTTGAATATTTCCAAAATAATGCAACAAAATAAAAAACTTATTTTTACCAAGCATTATTAATTAGGACTATGGAGTCTATAATATTGTGAAAGTTTACAGCTCAAAAAAAATTCAAATCTCATTTTTTTTTCAACCTAGCATACTTCTCTCAATCCGGTCTTATTTGCTACCAATCTCGACACAACTCAAGCACCTATATTAGGACTTAGATAAAAAGATCTCATGGCCAGCCAACTGACATCATACCCTTCTCTCTGCAATTCTTATAGGTTATGGTACACCACTAGCAATTAAGTAAGCTGAAAAGTTGAGGGAGGAAGTTTCATGCTACAGTTATTGGGAATATTGAAAACTATGAATAACAGATTCTAACATCTTCATTTTAGCACATCCCTATCAGCTAACCCTATAGAGAAGGCAAGAATATTATGATCAACCACACCTTCAAAAAAATGTATAAGCCTCAAATAATGCCAGAGTTTCTTTCATCTCAACATCTCAGTCTTCATCTGGGTGTCCTGTCTACCCTGCTACCCATTTCAATACGATGATAAATAGATCCCATTGCTTGCTAGGCAATTGATTGGCCCTCATGTCAGATGACATCCTCCTGTAGCTTTATCATGTTAGGGCACCACCTGACCAATCGCTCTGGGGGACTATTACACAAGAGGACGAGACATCAGCAATTACTCACTGGGTAATTCTCTGTAATTAACAATGCAAGAAAGTAGGCGGTGTAAGGGGAATGTACTTTGTACCATTGCAACCATCGGGCTCCTTTTCAACGTTGGCTGGAGTTACAAGAACAGACTATTCTAAATAGTAATACATCTTGAGTATCAGAGTCCCACAAACAGAGTGCAGGGAAACCGGTTAAATGAGCTTTCTTTCATGTCAAAGTCAATCACTCTAACTTAAGAAAACTCATTCCAGCCTCAAAGAGTAATTTCCTCTGAGGGAATATTGCAGCAAAAGTATCTAAAGAAAGATTTGTCAGCCTTGTAGACGGCCAAAGTCTTTGATAAACTATCAACACACTCATAGCATCATACACATTGCTACCATCTTGACAAATTATATTGACGCGTAAGACCCCACTAAAAGGTACGGGGAGATGTCAGATGCTATGAACTTCTTTTAATGAGAAGCAAAATGATTAAATGCGAGTTGGACTTACCATATAAATGGATGAAGTGCAGCAGGCTCATGAATTTTTTTTTTTGTTTCTCTCAGCATCGTAGAGAAATTCTCTTCTGCAACACTGCCTCTGTTGGTCAATTCAATGTAACCTGCAGATGAAAGGCTGATGAACTTTTTTTTTTTTTTTTTTTTGAACGCAGACAAATTCTCCTCCGCAACACTTACTCTGCTGGTCATTCAATATATTCTTCAGATGAAAGGCTGATTAAAGTGTTTTTTTTGTCTCAGCAAAGGAGAGAAATTCTCTTCTGCAACACTGCCTCTGTTGGTCATTCAATATATTCTGCAGATGAAAGGCTGATGAACTTTTTTTTTTTGTCTCAGCAACGCAGAGAAATTCTCTTCTGCAACACTGCCTCTGTTGGTCAATTTAATGTATCCTGCAGATGAAAGGCTGATGAACTTTTTTTTTTGAACGCAGACAAATTCTCCTCCGCAACATTTACTCTGCTGGTCATTCAATATATTCTTCAGATGAAAGGCTGATTAAAGTGTTTTTTTTGTCTCAGCAAAGGAGAGAAATTCTCTTCTGCAACACTGCCTCTGTTGGTCATTCAATATATTCTGCAGATGAAAGGCTGATGAACTTTTTTTTTTGTCTCAGCAACGCAGAGAAATTCTCTTCTGCAACACTGCCTCTGTTGGTCAATTCAATGTATCCTGCAGATGAAAGGCTGATGAACGGTTTTTTTTTTGGAACGCAGACAAATTCTCCTCTGCAACACTTTCTCTGCTGGTCATTCCATATATTCTTCAGATGAAAGGCTGATTAAAATGTTTTTTTTGTCTCGGCAAAGGAGAGAAAATCTCTTCTGCAACACTGCCTCTGTTGGTCATTCAATATATTCTGCAGATGAAAGGCTGATTAAAATGTTTTTTTTGTCTCAGCAACGCAGAAAAATTCTATTCCGCAACACTGCCTCTGCTGGTCATTCAGTATATTCTGCAGATGGAAAAGTCCACTGTTAGTACATTATAAGAACTTGAATATTTCCAAAATAATGCAACAAAATAAAAAACTTATTTTTACCAAGAATTATTAATTAGGACTATGGAGTCTATAATATTGTGAAAGTTTACAGCTCAAAAAAAATTCAAATCTCATTTTTTTTTCAACCTAGCATACTTCTCTCAATCCGGTCTTATTTGCTACCAATCTCGACACAACTCAAGCACCTATATTAGGACTTAGATAAAAAGATCTCATGGCCAGCCAACTGACATCATACCCTTCTCTCTGCTATTCTTATAGGTTATGGTACACCACTAGCAATTAAGTAAGCTGAAAAGTTGAGGGAGGAAGTTTCATGCTACAGTTATTGGGAATATTGAAAACTATGAATAACAGATTCTAACATCTTCATTTTAGCACATCCCTATCAGCTAACCCTATAGAGAAGGCAAGAATATTATGATCAACCACACCTTCAAAAAAATGTATAAGCCTCAAATAATGCCAGAGTTTCTTTCATCTCAACATCTCAGTCTTCATCTGGGTGTCCTGTCTACCCTGCTACCCATTTCAATACGATGATAAATAGATCCCATTGCTTGCTAGGCAATTGATTGGCCCTCATGTCAGATGACATCCTCCTGTAGCTTTATCATGTTAGGGCACCACCTGACCAATCGCTCTGGGGGACTATTACACAAGAGGACGAGACATCAGCAATTACTCACTGGGTAATTCTCTGTAATTAACAATGCAAGAAAGTAGGCGGTGTAAGGGGAATGTACTTTGTACCATTGCAACCATCGGGCTCCTTTTCAACGTTGGCTGGAGTTACAAGAACAGACTATTCTAAATAGTAATACATCTTGAGTATCGGAGTCCCACAAACAGAGTGCAGGGAAACCGGTTAAATGAGCTTTCTTTCATGTCAAAGTCAATCACTCTAACTTAAGAAAACTCATTCCAGCCTCAAAGAGTAATTTCCTCTGAGGGAATATTGCTAGCAAAAGTATCTAAAGAAAGATTTGTCAGCCTTGTAGACGGCCAAAGTCTTTGATAAACTATCAAGACACTCATAGCATCATACACATTGCTACCATCTTGACAAATTATATTGACGCGTAAGACCCCACTAAAAGGTACGGGGAGATGTCAGATGCTATGAACTTCTTTTAATGAGAAGCAAAATGATTAAATGCGAGTTGGACTTACCATATAAATGGATGAAGTGCAGCAGGCTCATGAATTTTTTTTTTTGTTTCTCTCAGCATCGTAGAGAAATTCTCTTCTGCAACACTGCCTCTGTTGGTCAATTCAATGTATCCTGCAGATGAAAGGCTGATGAACTTTTTTTTTTTTTTTTTTTGAACGCAGACAAATTCTCCTCCGCAACACTTACTCTGCTGGTCATTCAATATATTCTTCAGATGAAAGGCTGATTAAAGTGTTTTTTTTGTCTCAGCAAAGGAGAGAAATTCTCTTCTGCAACACTGCCTCTGTTGGTCATTCAATATATTCTGCAGATGAAAGGCTGATGAACTTTTTTTTTTTGTCTCAGCAACGCAGAGAAATTCTCTTCTGCAACACTGCCTCTGTTGGTCAATTCAATGTATCCTGCAGATGAAAGGCTGATGAACTTTTTTTTTTTGAACGCAGACAAATTCTCCTCCGCAACACTTACTCTGCTGGTCATTCAATATATTCTTCAGATGAAAGGCTGATTAAAGTGTTTTTTTTGTCTCAGCAAAGGAGAGAAATTCTCTTCTGCAACACTGCCTCTGTTGGTCATTCAATATATTCTGCAGATGAAAGGCTGATGAACGTTTTTTTTTTTTTTGGACCGTAGACAAATTCTCCTCTGCAACACTTTCTCTGCTGGTCATTCAATATATTCTTCAGATGAAAGGCTGATTAAAGTGTTTTTTTTGTCTCAGCAAAGGAGAGAAATTCTCTTCTGCAACACTGCCTCTGTTGGTCAATTCAATGTATCCTGCAGATGAAAGGCTGATGAACTTTTTTTTTTTCGAACACAGACAAATTCTCCTCCGCAACACTTCCTCTGCTGGTCATTCAATATATTCTTCAGATGAAAGGCTGATTAAAGTGGTTTTTTTGTCTCAGCAAAGGAGAGAAATTCTCTTCTGCAACACTGCCTCTGTTGGTCATTCAATATATTCTGCAGATGAAAGGCTGATGAACTTTTTTTTTTGTCTCAGCAACGCAGAAAAATTCTATTCCGCAACACTGCCTCTGCTGGTCATTCAGTATATTCTGCAGATGGAAAAGTCCACTGTTAGTACATTATAAGAACTTGAATATTTCCAAAATAATGCAACAAAATAAAAAACTTATTTTTACCAAGCATTATTAATTAGGACTTTGGAGTCTATAATATTGTGAAAGTTTACAGCTCAAAAAAAATTCAAATCTCAATTTTTTTTCAACCTAGCATACTTCTCTCAATCCGGTCTTATTTGCTACCAATCTCGTCATAACTCAAGCACCTATATTAGGACTTAGATAAAAAGATCTCATGGCCAGCCAACTGACATCATACCCTTCTCTCTGCAATTCTTATAGGTTATGGTACACCACTAGTAATTATGTGAGCTGATAAGTTGAGGGAGGAAGTTTCATGCTACAGTTATTGGGAATATTGAAAACTATGAATAACAGATTCTAACATCTTCATTTTAGCACATCCCTATCAGCTAACCCTATAGAGAAGGCAAGAATATTATGATCAACCACACCTTCAAAAAAATGTATAAGCCTCAAATAATGCCAGAGTTTCTTTCATCTCAACATCTCAGTCTTCATCTGGGTGTCCTGTCTACCCTGCTACCCATTTCAATACGATGATAAATAGATCCCATTGCTTGCTAGGCAATTGATTGGCCCTCATGTCAGATGACATCCTCCTGTAGCTTTATCATGTTAGGGCACCACCTGACCAATCGCTCTGGGGGACTATTACACAAGAGGACGAGACATCAGCAATTACTCACTGGGTAATTCTCTGTAATTAACAATGCAAGAAAGTAGGCGGTGTAAGGGGAATGTACTTTGTACCATTGCAACCATCGAGCTCCTTTTCAACGTTGGCTGGAGTTACAAGAACAGACTATTCTAAATAGTAATACATCTTGAGTATCAGAGTCCCACAAACAGAGTGCAGGGAAACCGGTTAAATTAGCTTTCTTTCATGTCAAAGTCAATCACTCTAACTTAAGAAAACTCATTCCAGCCTCAAAGAGTAATTTCCTCTGAGGGAATATTGCTAGCAAAAGTATCTAAAGAAAGATTTGTCAGCCTTGTAGACGGCCAAAGTCTTTGATAAACTATCAAGACACTCATAGCATCATACACATTGCTACCATCTTGACAAATTATATTGACGCGTAAGACCCCACTAAAAGGTACGGGGAGATGTCAGATGCTATGAACTTCTTTTAATGAGAAGCAAAATGATTAAATGCGAGTTGGACTTACCATATAAATGGATGAAGTGCAGCAGGCTCATGAATTTTTTTTTTGTTTCTCTCAGCATCGTAGAGAAATTCTCTTCTGCAACACTGCCTCTGTTGGTCAATTCAATGTATCCTGCAGATGAAAGGCTGATGAACTTTTTTTTTTTTTTTTTTTTGAACGCAGACAAATTCTCCTCCGCAACACTTACTCTGCTGGTCATTCAATATATTCTTCAGATGAAAGGCTGATTAAAGTGTTTTTTTTGTCTCAGCAAAGGAGAGAAATTCTCTTCTGCAACACTGCCTCTGTTGGTCATTCAATATATTCTGCAGATGAAAGGCTGATGAACTTTTTTTTTTTGTCTCAGCAACGCAGAGAAATTCTCTTCTGCAACACTGCCTCTGTTGGTCAATTCAATGTATCCTGCAGATGAAAGGCTGATGAACTTTTTTTTTTTGAACGCAGACAAATTCTCCTCCGCAACACTTACTCTGCTGGTCATTCAATATATTCTTCAGATGAAAGGCTGATTAAAGTGTTTTTTTTTGTCTCAGCAAAGGAGAGAAATTCTCTTCTGCAACACTGCCTCTGTTGGTCATTCAATATATTCTGCAGATGAAAGGCTGATGAACGTTTTTTTTTTTTTTGGACCGTAGACAAATTCTCCTCTGCAACACTTTCTCTGCTGGTCATTCAATATATTCTTCAGATGAAAGGCTGATTAAAGTGTTTTTTTTGTCTCAGCAAAGGAGAGAAATTCTCTTCTGCAACACTGCCTCTGTTGGTCAATTCAATGTATCCTGCAGATGAAAGGCTGATGAACTTTTTTTTTTTCGAACACAGACAAATTCTCCTCCGCAACACTTCCTCTGCTGGTCATTCAATATATTCTTCAGATGAAAGGCTGATTAAAGTGGTTTTTTTGTCTCAGCAAAGGAGAGAAATTCTCTTCTGCAACACTGCCTCTGTTGGTCATTCAATATATTCTGCAGATGAAAGGCTGATGAACTTTTTTTTTTTGTCTCAGCAACGCAGAAAAATTCTATTCCGCAACACTGCCTCTGCTGGTCATTCAGTATATTCTGCAGATGGAAAAGTCCACTGTTAGTACATTATAAGAACTTGAATATTTCCAAAATAATGCAACAAAATAAAAAACTTATTTTTACCAAGCATTATTAATTAGGACTATGGAGTCTATAATATTGTGAAAGTTTACAGCTCAAAAAAAATTCAAATCTCAATTTTTTTTCAACCTAGCATACTTCTCTCAATCCGGTCTTATTTGCTACCAATCTCGACACAACTCAAGCACCTATATTAGGACTTAGATAAAAAGATCTCATGGCCAGCCAACTGACATCATACCCTTCTCTCTGCAATTCTTATAGTTTATGGTACACCACTAGGAATTAAGTGAGCTGATAAGTTGAGGGAGGAAGTTTCATGCTACAGTTATTGGGAATATTGAAAACTATGAATAACAGATTCTAACATCTTCATTTTAGCACATCCCTATCAGCTAACCCTATAGAGAAGGCAAGAATATTATGATCAACCACACCTTCAAAAAAATGTATAAGCCTCAAATAATGCCAGAGTTTCTTTCATCTCAACATCTCAGTCTTCATCTGGGTGTCCTGTCTACCCTGCTACCCATTTCAATACGATGATAAATAGATCCCATTGCTTGCTAGGCAATTGATTGGCCCTCATGTCTGATGACATCCTCCTGTAGCTTTATCATGTTAGGGCACCACCTGACCAATCGCTCTGGGGGACTATTACACAAGAGGACGAGACATCAGCAATTACTCACTGGTAATTCTCTGTAATTAACAATGCAAGAAAGTAGGCGGTGTAAGGGGAATGTACTTTGTACCATTGCAACCATCGGGCTCCTTTTCAACGTTGGCTGGAGTTACAAGAACAGACTATTCTAAATAGTAATACATCTTGAGTATCAGAGTCCCACAAACAGAGTGCAGGGAAACCGGTTAAATTAGCTTTCTTTCATGTCAAAGTCAATCACTCTAACTTAAGAAAACTCATTCCAGCCTCAAAGAGTAATTTCCTCCGAGGGAATATTGCTAGCAAAAGTATCTAAAGAAAGATTTGTCAGCCTTGTAGACGGCCAAAGTCTTTGATAAACTATCAAGACACTCATAGCATCATACACATTGCTACCATCTTGACAAATTATATTGACGCGTAAGACCCCACTAAAAGGTACGGGGAGATGTCAGATGCTATGAACTTCTTTTAATGAGAAGCAAAATGATTAAATGCGAGTTGGACTTACCATATAAATGGATGAAGTGCAGCAGGCTCATGAATTTTTTTTTTTGTTTCTCTCAGCATCGTAGAGAAATTCTCTTCTGCAACACTGCCTCTGTTGGTCAATTCAATGTATCCTGCAGATGAAAGGCTGATGAACTTTTTTTTTTTTTTTTTTTGGAACGCAGACAAATTCTCCTCCGCAACACTTACTCTGCTGGTCATTCAATATATTCTTCAGATGAAAGGCTGATTAAAGTGTTTTTTTTGTCTCAGCAAAGGAGAGAAATTCTCTTCTGCAACACTGCCTCTGTTGGTCATTCAATATATTCTGCAGATGAAAGGCTGATGAACTTTTTTTTTTTGTCTCAGCAACGCAGAGAAATTCTCTTCTGCAACACTGCCTCTGTTGGTCAATTCAATGTATCCTGCAGATGAAAGGCTGATGAACTTTTTTTTTTTGAACGCAGACAAATTCTCCTCCGCAACACTTACTCTGCTGGTCATTCAATATATTCTTCAGATGAAAGGCTGATTAAAGTGTTTTTTTTGTCTCAGCAAAGGAGAGAAATTCTCTTCTGCAACACTGCCTCTGTTGGTCATTCAATATATTCTGCAGATGAAAGGCTGATGAACTTTTTTTTTTGTCTCAGCAACGCAGAGAAATTCTCTTCTGCAACACTGCCTCTGTTGGTCAATTCAATGTATCCTGCAGATGAAAGGCTGATGAATGTTTTTTTTTTTGGAACGCAGACAAATTCTCCTCTGCAACACTTTCTCTGCTGGTCATTCAATATATTCTTCAGATGAAAGGCTGATTAAAATGTTTTTTTTGTCTCGGCAAAGGAGAGAAAATCTCTTCTGCAACACTGCCTCTGTTGATCATTCAATATATTCTGCAGATGAAAGGCTGATTAAAATGTTATTTTTGTCTCGGCAAAGGAGAGAAAATCTCTTCTGCAACACTGCCTCTGTTGGTCATTCAATATATTCTGCAGATGAAAGGCTGATTAAAATGTTTTTTTTGTCTCAGCAACGCAGAAAAATTCTATTCCGCAACACTGCCTCTGCTGGTCATTCAGTATATTCTGCAGATGGAAAAGTCCACTGTTAGTACATTATAAGAACTTGAATATTTCCAAAATAATGCAACAAAATAAAAAACTTATTTTTACCAAGCATTATTAATTAGGACTATGGAGTCTATAATATTGTGAAAGTTTACAGCTCAAAAAAAATTCAAATCTCAATTTTTTTTCAACCTAGCATACTTCTCTCAATCCGGTCTTATTTGCTACCAATCTCGACACAACTCAAGCACCTATATTAGGACTTAGATAAAAAGATCTCATGGCCAGCCAACTGACATCATACCCTTCTCTCTGCAATTCTTATAGTTTATGGTACACCACTAGTAATTAAGTGAGCTGATAAGTTGAGGGAGGAAGTTTCATGCTACAGTTATTGGGAATATTGAAAACTATGAATAACAGATTCTAACATCTTCATTTTAGCACATCCCTATCAGCTAACCCTATAGAGAAGGCAAGAATATTATGATCAACCACACCTTCAAAAAAATGTATAAGCCTCAAATAATGCCAGAGTTTCTTTCATCTCAACATCTCAGTCTTCATCTGGGTGTCCTGTCTACCCTGCTACCCATTTCAATACGATGATAAATAGATCCCATTGCTTGCTAGGCAATTGATTGGCCCTCATGTCAGATGACATCCTCCTGTAGCTTTATCATGTTAGGGCACCACCTGACCAATCGCTCTGGGGGACTATTACACAAGAGGACGAGACATCAGCAATTACTCACTGGTAATTCTCTGTAATTAACAATGCAAGAAAGTAGGCGGTGTAAGGGGAATGTACTTTGTACCATTGCAACCATCGGGCTCCTTTTCAACGTTGGCTGGAGTTACAAGAACAGACTATTCTAAATAGTAATACATCTTGAGTATCAGAGTCCCACAAACAGAGTGCAGGGAAACCGGTTAAATTAGCTTTCTTTCATGTCAAAGTCAATCACTCTAACTTAAGAAAACTCATTCCAGCCTCAAAGAGTAATTTCCTCTGAGGGAATATTGCTAGCAAAAGTATCTAAAGAAAGATTTGTCAGCCTTGTAGACGGCCAAAGTCTTTGATAAACTATCAAGACACTCATAGCATCATACACATTGCTACCATCTTGACAAATTATATTGACGCGTAAGACCCCACTAAAAGGTACGGGGAGATGTCAGATGCTATGAACTTCTTTTAATGAGAAGCAAAATGATTAAATGCGAGTTGGACTTACCATATAAATGGATGAAGTGCAGCAGGCTCATGAATTTTTTTTTTTGTTTCTCTCAGCATCGTAGAGAAATTCTCTTCTGCAACACTGCCTCTGTTGGTCAATTCAATGTATCCTGCAGATGAAAGGCTGATGAACTTTTTTTTTTTTTTTTTTTGAACGCAGACAAATTCTCCTCCACAACACTTACTCTGCTGGTCATTCAATATATTCTTCAGATGAAAGGCTGATTAAAGTGTTTTTTTTGTCTCAGCAAAGGAGAGAAATTCTCTTCTGCAACACTGCCTCTGTTGGTCATTCAATATATTCTGCAGATGAAAGGCTGATGAACTTTTTTTTTTGTCTCAGCAACGCAGAGAAATTCTCTTCTGCAACACTGCCTCTGTTGGTCAATTCAATGTATCCTGCAGATGAAAGGCTGATGAACTTTTTTTTTTTGAACGCAGACAAATTCTCCTCCGCAACACTTACTCTGCTGGTCATTCAATATATTCTTCAGATGAAAGGCTGATTAAAGTGTTTTTTTTGTCTCAGCAAAGGAGAGAAATTCTCTTCTGCAACACTGCCTCTGTTGGTCATTCAATATATTCTGCAGATGAAAGGCTGATGAACTTTTTTTTTTGTCTCAGCAACGCAGAGAAATTCTCTTCTGCAACACTGCCTCTGTTGGTCAATTCAATGTATCCTGCAGATGAAAGGCTGATGAATGTTTTTTTTTTTTGGAACGCAGACAAATTCTCCTCTGCAACACTTTCTCTGCTGGTCATTCAATATATTCTTCAGATGAAAGGCTGATTAAAATGTTTTTTTTGTCTCGGCAAAGGAGAGAAAATCTCTTCTGCAACACTGCCTCTGTTGATCATTCAATATATTCTGCAGATGAAAGGCTGATTAAAATGTTATTTTTGTCTCGGCAAAGGAGAGAAAATCTCTTCTGCAACACTGCCTCTGTTGGTCATTCAATATATTCTGCAGATGAAAGGCTGATGAACTTTTTTTTTTTGTCTCAGCAACGCAGAAAAATTCTATTCCGCAACACTGCCTCTGCTGGTCATTCAGTATATTCTGCAGATGGAAAAGTCCACTGTTAGTACATTATAAGAACTTGAATATTTCCAAAATAATGCAACAAAATAAAAAACTTATTTTTACCAAGCATTATTAATTAGGACTTTGGAGTCTATAATATTGTGAAAGTTTACAGCTCAAAAAAAATTCAAATCTCATTTTTTTTTCAACCTAGCATACTTCTCTCAATCCGGTCTTATTTGCTACCAATCTCGTCATAACTCAAGCACCTATATTAGGACTTAGATAAAAAGATCTCATGGCCAGCCAACTGACATCATACCCTTCTCTCTGCAATTCTTATAGGTTATGGTACACCACTAGTAATTATGTGAGCTGATAAGTTGAGGGAGGAAGTTTCATGCTACAGTTATTGGGAATATTGAAAACTATGAATAACAGATTCTAACATCTTCATTTTAGCACATCCCTATCAGCTAACCCTATAGAGAAGGCAAGAATATTATGATCAACCACACCTTCAAAAAAATGTATAAGCCTCAAATAATGCCAGAGTTTCTTTCATCTCAACATCTCAGTCTTCATCTGGGTGTCCTGTCTACCCTGCTACCCATTTCAATACGATGATAAATAGATCCCATTGCTTGCTAGGCAATTGATTGGCCCTCATGTCAGATGACATCCTCCTGTAGCTTTATCATGTTAGGGCACCACCTGACCAATCGCTCTGGGGGACTATTACACAAGAGGACGAGACATCAGCAATTACTCACTGGGTAATTCTCTGTAATTAACAATGCAAGAAAGTAGGCGGTGTAAGGGGAATGTACTTTGTACCATTGCAACCATCGGGCTCCTTTTCAACGTTGGCTGGAGTTACAAGAACAGACTATTCTAAATAGTAATACATCTTGAGTATCAGAGTCCCACAAACAGAGTGCAGGGAAACCGGTTAAATGAGCTTTCTTTCATGTCAAAGTCAATCACTCTAACTTAAGAAAACTCATTCCAGCCTCAAAGAGTAATTTCCTCTGAGGGAATATTGCTAGCAAAAGTATCTAAAGAAAGATTTGTCAGCCTTGTAGACGGCCAAAGTCTTTGATAAACTATCAAGACACTCATAGCATCATACACATTGCTACCATCTTGACAAATTATATTGACGCGTAAGACCCCACTAAAAGGTACGGGGAGATGTCAGATGCTATGAACTTCTTTTAATGAGAAGCAAAATGATTAAATGCGAGTTGGACTTACCATATAAATGGATGAAGTGCAGCAGGCTCATGAATTTTTTTTTTTGTTTCTCTCAGCATCGTAGAGAAATTCTCTTCTGCAACACTGCCTCTGTTGGTCAATTCAATGTATCCTGCAGATGAAAGGCTGATGAACTTTTTTTTTTTTTTTTTGAACGCAGACAAATTCTCCTCCGCAACACTTACTCTGCTGGTCATTCAATATATTCTTCAGATGAAAGGCTGATTAAAGTGTTTTTTTTGTCTCAGCAAAGGAGAGAAATTCTCTTCTGCAACACTGCCTCTGTTGATCATTCAATATATTCTGCAGATGAAAGGCTGATGAACTTTTTTTTTTGTCTCAGCAACGCAGAGAAATTCTCTTCTGCAACACTGCCTCTGTTGGTCAATTCAATGTATCCTGCAGATGAAAGGCTGATTAACTTTTTTTTTTTCGAACACAGACAAATTCTCCTCCGCAACACTTCCTCTGCTGGTCATTCAATATATTCTTCAGATGAAAGGCTGATTAAAGTGGTTTTTTTGTCTCAGCAAAGGAGAGAAATTCTCTTCTGCAACACTGCCTCTGTTGGTCATTCAATATATTCTGCAGATGAAAGGCTGATTAACTTTTTTTTTTTGTCTCAGCAACGCAGAAAAATTCTATTCCGCAACACTGCCTCTGCTGGTCATTCAGTATATTCTGCAGATGGAAAAGTCCACTGTTAGTACATTATAAGAACTTGAATATTTCCAAAATAATGCAACAAAATAAAAAACTTATTTTTACCAAGCATTATTAATTAGGACTTTGGAGTCTATAATATTGTGAAAGTTTACAGCTCAAAAAAAATTCAAATCTCAATTTTTTTTCAACCTAGCATACTTCTCTCAATCCGGTCTTATTTGCTACCAATCTCGTCATAACTCAAGCACCTATATTAGGACTTAGATAAAAAGATCTCATGGCCAGCCAACTGACATCATACCCTTCTCTCTGCAATTCTTATAGGTTATGGTACACCACTAGTAATTATGTGAGCTGATAAGTTGAGGGAGGAAGTTTCATGCTACAGTTATTGGGAATATTGAAAACTATGAATAACAGATTCTAACATCTTCATTTTAGCACATCCCTATCAGCTAACCCTATAGAGAAGGCAAGAATATTATGATCAACCACACCTTCAAAAAAATGTATAAGCCTCAAATAATGCCAGAGTTTCTTTCATCTCAACATCTCAGTCTTCATCTGGGTGTCCTGTCTACCCTGCTACCCATTTCAATACGATGATAAATAGATCCCATTGCTTGCTAGGCAATTGATTGGCCCTCATGTCAGATGACATCCTCCTGTAGCTTTATCATGTTAGGGCACCACCTGACCAATCGCTCTGGGGGACTATTACACAAGAGGACGAGACATCAGCAATTACTCACTGGGTAATTCTCTGTAATTAACAATGCAAGAAAGTAGGCGGTGTAAGGGGAATGTACTTTGTACCATTGCAACCATCGGGCTCCTTTTCAACGTTGGCTGGAGTTACAAGAACAGACTATTCTAAATAGTAATACATCTTGAGTATCAGAGTCCCACAAACAGAGTGCAGGGAAACCGGTTAAATTAGCTTTCTTTCATGTCAAAGTCAATCACTCTAACTTAAGAAAACTCATTCCAGCCTCAAAGAGTAATTTCCTCTGAGGGAATATTGCTAGCAAAAGTATCTAAAGAAAGATTTGTCAGCCTTGTAGACGGCCAAAGTCTTTGATAAACTATCAAGACACTCATAGCATCATACACATTGCTACCATCTTGACAAATTATATTGACGCGTAAGACCCCACTAAAAGGTACGGGGAGATGTCAGATGCTATGAACTTCTTTTAATGAGAAGCAAAATGATTAAATGCGAGTTGGACTTACCATATAAATGGATGAAGTGCAGCAGGCTCATGAATTTTTTTTTTTGTTTCTCTCAGCATCGTAGAGAAATTCTCTTCTGCAACACTGCCTCTGTTGGTCAATTCAATGTATCCTGCAGATGAAAGGCTGATGAACTTTTTTTTTTTTTTTTTTTGAACGCAGACAAATTCTCCTCCGCAACACTTACTCTGCTGGTCATTCAATATATTCTTCAGATGAAAGGCTGATTAAAGTGTTTTTTTTGTCTCAGCAAAGGAGAGAAATTCTCTTCTGCAACACTGCCTCTGTTGGTCATTCAATATATTCTGCAGATGAAAGGCTGATGAACTTTTTTTTTTGTCTCAGCAACGCAGAGAAATTCTCTTCTGCAACACTGCCTCTGTTGGTCAATTCAATGTATCCTGCAGATGAAAGGCTGATGAACTTTTTTTTTTTGAACGCAGACAAATTCTCCTCCGCAACACTTACTCTGCTGGTCATTCAATATATTCTTCAGATGAAAGGCTGATTAAAGTGTTTTTTTTGTCTCAGCAAAGGAGAGAAATTCTCTTCTGCAACACTGCCTCTGTTGGTCATTCAATATATTCTGCAGATGAAAGGCTGATGAACTTTTTTTTTTGTCTCAGCAACGCAGAGAAATTCTCTTCTGCAACACTGCCTCTGTTGGTCAATTCAATGTATCCTGCAGATGAAAGGCTGATGAATGTTTTTTTTTTTTGGAACGCAGACAAATTCTCCTCTGCAACACTTTCTCTGCTGGTCATTCAATATATTCTTCAGATGAAAGGCTGATTAAAATGTTTTTTTTGTCTCGGCAAAGGAGAGAAAATCTCTTCTGCAACACTGCCTCTGTTGATCATTCAATATATTCTGCAGATGAAAGGCTGATTAAAATGTTATTTTTGTCTCGGCAAAGGAGAGAAAATCTCTTCTGCAACACTGCCTCTGTTGGTCATTCAATATATTCTGCAGATGAAAGGCTGATGAACTTTTTTTTTTGTCTCAGCAACGCAGAAAAATTCTATTCCGCAACACTGCCTCTGCTGGTCATTCAGTATATTCTGCAGATGGAAAAGTCCACTGTTAGTACATTATAAGAACTTGAATATTTCCAAAATAATGCAACAAAATAAAAAACTTATTTTTACCAAGCATTATTAATTAGGACTTTGGAGTCTATAATATTGTGAAAGTTTACAGCTCAAAAAAAATTCAAATCTCATTTTTTTTTCAACCTAGCATACTTCTCTCAATCCGGTCTTATTTGCTACCAATCTCGTCATAACTCAAGCACCTATATTAGGACTTAGATAAAAAGATCTCATGGCCAGCCAACTGACATCATACCCTTCTCTCTGCAATTCTTATAGGTTATGGTACACCACTAGTAATTATGTGAGCTGATAAGTTGAGGGAGGAAGTTTCATGCTACAGTTATTGGGAATATTGAAAACTATGAATAACAGATTCTAACATCTTCATTTTAGCACATCCCTATCAGCTAACCCTATAGAGAAGGCAAGAATATTATGATCAACCACACCTTCAAAAAAATGTATAAGCCTCAAATAATGCCAGAGTTTCTTTCATCTCAACATCTCAGTCTTCATCTGGGTGTCCTGTCTACCCTGCTACCCATTTCAATACGATGATAAATAGATCCCATTGCTTGCTAGGCAATTGATTGGCCCTCATGTCAGATGACATCCTCCTGTAGCTTTATCATGTTAGGGCACCACCTGACCAATCGCTCTGGGGGACTATTACACAAGAGGACGAGACATCAGCAATTACTCACTGGGTAATTCTCTGTAATTAACAATGCAAGAAAGTAGGCGGTGTAAGGGGAATGTACTTTGTACCATTGCAACCATCGGGCTCCTTTTCAACGTTGGCTGGAGTTACAAGAACAGACTATTCTAAATAGTAATACATCTTGAGTATCAGAGTCCCACAAACAGAGTGCAGGGAAACCGGTTAAATGAGCTTTCTTTCATGTCAAAGTCAATCACTCTAACTTAAGAAAACTCATTCCAGCCTCAAAGAGTAATTTCCTCTGAGGGAATATTGCTAGCAAAAGTATCTAAAGAAAGATTTGTCAGCCTTGTAGACGGCCAAAGTCTTTGATAAACTATCAAGACACTCATAGCATCATACACATTGCTACCATCTTGACAAATTATATTGACGCGTAAGACCCCACTAAAAGGTACGGGGAGATGTCAGATGCTATGAACTTCTTTTAATGAGAAGCAAAATGATTAAATGCGAGTTGGACTTACCATATAAATGGATGAAGTGCAGCAGGCTCATGAATTTTTTTTTTTGTTTCTCTCAGCATCGTAGAGAAATTCTCTTCTGCAACACTGCCTCTGTTGGTCAATTCAATGTATCCTGCAGATGAAAGGCTGATGAACTTTTTTTTTTTTTTTTTGAACGCAGACAAATTCTCCTCCGCAACACTTACTCTGCTGGTCATTCAATATATTCTTCAGATGAAAGGCTGATTAAAGTGTTTTTTTTGTCTCAGCAAAGGAGAGAAATTCTCTTCTGCAACACTGCCTCTGTTGATCATTCAATATATTCTGCAGATGAAAGGCTGATGAACTTTTTTTTTTGTCTCAGCAACGCAGAGAAATTCTCTTCTGCAACACTGCCTCTGTTGGTCAATTCAATGTATCCTGCAGATGAAAGGCTGATTAACTTTTTTTTTTTCGAACACAGACAAATTCTCCTCCGCAACACTTCCTCTGCTGGTCATTCAATATATTCTTCAGATGAAAGGCTGATTAAAGTGGTTTTTTTGTCTCAGCAAAGGAGAGAAATTCTCTTCTGCAACACTGCCTCTGTTGGTCATTCAATATATTCTGCAGATGAAAGGCTGATTAACTTTTTTTTTTTGTCTCAGCAACGCAGAAAAATTCTATTCCGCAACACTGCCTCTGCTGGTCATTCAGTATATTCTGCAGATGGAAAAGTCCACTGTTAGTACATTATAAGAACTTGAATATTTCCAAAATAATGCAACAAAATAAAAAACTTATTTTTACCAAGCATTATTAATTAGGACTTTGGAGTCTATAATATTGTGAAAGTTTACAGCTCAAAAAAAATTCAAATCTCAATTTTTTTTCAACCTAGCATACTTCTCTCAATCCGGTCTTATTTGCTACCAATCTCGTCATAACTCAAGCACCTATATTAGGACTTAGATAAAAAGATCTCATGGCCAGCCAACTGACATCATACCCTTCTCTCTGCAATTCTTATAGGTTATGGTACACCACTAGTAATTATGTGAGCTGATA
Source organism: Triturus cristatus (assembly GCF_964204655.1). Lineage (NCBI taxonomy): Eukaryota > Metazoa > Chordata > Amphibia > Caudata > Salamandridae > Triturus > Triturus cristatus. The sequence goes on along the minus strand of NC_140593.1, from coordinate 879,643,202 downwards.
AGTTGAGGGAGGAAGTTTCATGCTACAGTTATTGGGAATATTGAAAACTATGAATAACAGATTCTAACATCTTCATTTTAGCACATCCCTATCAGCTAACCCTATAGAGAAGGCAAGAATATTATGATCAACCACACCTTCAAAAAAATGTATAAGCCTCAAATAATGCCAGAGTTTCTTTCATCTCAACATCTCAGTCTTCATCTGGGTGTCCTGTCTACCCTGCTACCCATTTCAATACGATGATAAATAGATCCCATTGCTTGCTAGGCAATTGATTGGCCCTCATGTCAGATGACATCCTCCTGTAGCTTTATCATGTTAGGGCACCACCTGACCAATCGCTCTGGGGGACTATTACACAAGAGGACGAGACATCAGCAATTACTCACTGGGTAATTCTCTGTAATTAACAATGCAAGAAAGTAGGCGGTGTAAGGGGAATGTACTTTGTACCATTGCAACCATCGGGCTCCTTTTCAACGCTGGCTGGAGTTACAAGAACAGACTATTCTAAATAGTAATACATCTTGAGTATCAGAGTCCCACAAACAGAGTGCAGGGAAACCGGTTAAATTAGCTTTCTTTCATGTCAAAGTCAATCACTCTAACTTAAGAAAACTCATTCCAGCCTCAAAGAGTAATTTCCTCTGAGGGAATATTGCTAGCAAAAGTATCTAAAGAAAGATTTGTCAGCCTTGTAGACGGCCAAAGTCTTTGATAAACTATCAAGACACTCATAGCATCATACACATTGCTACCATCTTGACAAATTATATTGACGCGTAAGACCCCACTAAAAGGTACGGGGAGATGTCAGATGCTATGAACTTCTTTTAATGAGAAGCAAAATGATTAAATGCGAGTTGGACTTACCATATAAATGGATGAAGTGCAGCAGGCTCATGAATTTTTTTTTTTGTTTCTCTCAGCATCGTAGAGAAATTCTCTTCTGCAACACTGCCTCTGTTGGTCAATTCAATGTATCCTGCAGATGAAAGGCTGATGAACTTTTTTTTTTTTTTTTTTTGAACGCAGACAAATTCTCCTCCGCAACACTTACTCTGCTGGTCATTCAATATATTCTTCAGATGAAAGGCTGATTAAAGTGTTTTTTTTGTCTCAGCAAAGGAGAGAAATTCTCTTCTGCAACACTGCCTCTGTTGGTCATTCAATATATTCTGCAGATGAAAGGCTGATGAACTTTTTTTTTTGTCTCAGCAACGCAGAGAAATTCTCTTCTGCAACACTGCCTCTGTTGGTCAATTCAATGTATCCTGCAAATGAAAGGCTGATGAACTTTTTTTTTTTGAACGCAGACAAATTCTCCTCCGCAACACTTACTCTGCTGGTCATTCAATATATTCTTCAGATGAAAGGCTGATTAAAGTGTTTTTTTTGTCTCAGCAAAGGAGAGAAATTCTCTTCTGCAACACTGCCTCTGTTGGTCATTCAATATATTCTGCAGATGAAAGGCTGATGAACGTTTTTTTTTTTTTGGACCGTAGACAAATTCTCCTCTGCAACACTTTCTCTGCTGGTCATTTAATATATTCTTCAGATGAAAGGCTGATTAAAGTGTTTTTTTTGTCTCAGCAAAGGAGAGAAATTCTCTTCTGCAACACTGCCTCTGTTGGTCAATTCAATGTATCCTGCAGATGAAAGGCTGATGAACTTTTTTTTTTTCGAACACAGACAAATTCTCCTCCGCAACACTTCCTCTGCTGGTCATTCAATATATTCTTCAGATGAAAGGCTGATTAAAGTGGTTTTTTTGTCTCAGCAAAGGAGAGAAATTCTCTTCTGCAACACTGCCTCTGTTGGTCATTCAATATATTCTGCAGATGAAAGGCTGATGAACTTTTTTTTTTTGTCTCAGCAACGCAGAAAAATTCTATTCCGCAACACTGCCTCTGCTGGTCATTCAGTATATTCTGCAGATGGAAAAGTCCACTGTTAGTACATTATAAGAACTGGAATATTTCCAAAATAATGCAACAAAATAAAAAACTTATTTTTACCAAGCATTATTAATTAGGACTTTGGAGTCTATAATATTGTGAAAGTTTACAGCTCAAAAAAAATTCAAATCTCAATTTTTTTTCAACCTAGCATACTTCTCTCAATCCGGTCTTATTTGCTACCAATCTCGACACAACTCAAGCACCTATATTAGGACTTAGATAAAAAGATCTCATGGCCAGCCAACTGACATCATACCCTTCTCTCTGCAATTCTTATAGGTTATGGTACACCACTAGCATTTAAGTAAGCTGAAAAGTTGAGGGAGGAAGTTTCATGCTACAGTTATTGGGAATATTGAAAACTATGAATAACAGATTCTAACATCTTCATTTTAGCACATCCCTATCAGCTAACCCTATAGAGAAGGCAAGAATATTATGATCAACCACACCTTCAAAAAAATGTATAAGCCTCAAATAATGCCAGAGTTTCTTTCATCTCAACATCTCAGTCTTCATCTGGGTGTCCTGTCTACCCTGCTACCCATTTCAATACGATGATAAATAGATCCCATTGCTTGCTAGGCAATTGATTGGCCCTCATGTCAGATGACATCCTCCTGTAGCTTTATCATGTTAGGGCACCACCTGACCAATCGCTCTGGGGGACTATTACACAAGAGGACGAGACATCAGCAATTACTCACTGGGTAATTCTCTGTAATTAACAATGCAAGAAAGTAGGCGGTGTAAGGGGAATGTACTTTGTACCATTGCAACCATCGGGCTCCTTTTCAACGTTGGCTGGAGTTACAAGAACAGACTATTCTAAATAGTAATACATCTTGAGTATCGGAGTCCCACAAACAGAGTGCAGGGAAACCGGTTAAATGAGCTTTCTTTCATGTCAAAGTCAATCACTCTAACTTAAGAAAACTCATTCCAGCCTCAAAGAGTAATTTCCTCTGAGGGAATATTGCTAGCAAAAGTATCTAAAGAAAGATTTGTCAGCCTTGTAGACGGCCAAAGTCTTTGATAAACTATCAAGACACTCATAGCATCATACACATTGCTACCATCTTGACAAATTATATTGACGCGTAAGACCCCACTAAAAGGTACGGGGAGATGTCAGATGCTATGAACTTCTTTTAATGAGAAGCAAAATGATTAAATGCGAGTTGGACTTACCATATAAATGGATGAAGTGCAGCAGGCTCATGAATTTTTTTTTTTGTTTCTCTCAGCATCGTAGAGAAATTCTCTTCTGCAACACTGCCTCTGTTGGTCAATTCAATGTATCCTGCAGATGAAAGGCTGATGAACTTTTTTTTTTTTTTTTTTTGAACGCAGACAAATTCTCCTCCGCAACACTTACTCTGCTGGTCATTCAATATATTCTTCAGATGAAAGGCTGATTAAAGTGTTTTTTTTGTCTCAGCAAAGGAGAGAAATTCTCTTCTGCAACACTGCCTCTGTTGGTCATTCAATATATTCTGCAGATGAAAGGCTGATGAACTTTTTTTTTTTGTCTCAGCAACGCAGAGAAATTCTCTTCTGCAACACTGCCTCTGTTGGTCAATTCAATGTATCCTGCAGATGAAAGGCTGATGAACTTTTTTTTTTTGAACGCAGACAAATTCTCCTCCGCAACACTTACTCTGCTGGTCATTCAATATATTCTTCAGATGAAAGGCTGATTAAAGTGTTTTTTTTGTCTCAGCAAAGGAGAGAAATTCTCTTCTGCAACACTGCCTCTGTTGGTCATTCAATATATTCTGCAGATGAAAGGCTGATGAACGTTTTTTTTTTTTTTGGACCGTAGACAAATTCTCCTCTGCAACACTTTCTCTGCTGGTCATTCAATATATTCTTCAGATGAAAGGCTGATTAAAGTGTTTTTTTTGTCTCAGCAAAGGAGAGAAATTCTCTTCTGCAACACTGCCTCTGTTGGTCAATTCAATGTATCCTGCAGATGAAAGGCTGATGAACTTTTTTTTTTTCGAACACAGACAAATTCTCCTCCGCAACACTTCCTCTGCTGGTCATTCAATATATTCTTCAGATGAAAGGCTGATTAAAGTGGTTTTTTTGTCTCAGCAAAGGAGAGAAATTCTCTTCTGCAACACTGCCTCTGTTGGTCATTCAATATATTCTGCAGATGAAAGGCTGATGAACTTTTTTTTTTGTCTCAGCAACGCAGAAAAATTCTATTCCGCAACACTGCCTCTGCTGGTCATTCAGTATATTCTGCAGATGGAAAAGTCCACTGTTAGTACATTATAAGAACTTGAATATTTCCAAAATAATGCAACAAAATAAAAAACTTATTTTTACCAAGCATTATTAATTAGGACTTTGGAGTCTATAATATTGTGAAAGTTTACAGCTCAAAAAAAATTCAAATCTCAATTTTTTTTCAACCTAGCATACTTCTCTCAATCCGGTCTTATTTGCTACCAATCTCGTCATAACTCAAGCACCTATATTAGGACTTAGATAAAAAGATCTCATGGCCAGCCAACTGACATCATACCCTTCTCTCTGCAATTCTTATAGGTTATGGTACACCACTAGTAATTATGTGAGCTGATAAGTTGAGGGAGGAAGTTTCATGCTACAGTTATTGGGAATATTGAAAACTATGAATAACAGATTCTAACATCTTCATTTTAGCACATCCCTATCAGCTAACCCTATAGAGAAGGCAAGAATATTATGATCAACCACACCTTCAAAAAAATGTATAAGCCTCAAATAATGCCAGAGTTTCTTTCATCTCAACATCTCAGTCTTCATCTGGGTGTCCTGTCTACCCTGCTACCCATTTCAATACGATGATAAATAGATCCCATTGCTTGCTAGGCAATTGATTGGCCCTCATGTCAGATGACATCCTCCTGTAGCTTTATCATGTTAGGGCACCACCTGACCAATCGCTCTGGGGGACTATTACACAAGAGGACGAGACATCAGCAATTACTCACTGGGTAATTCTCTGTAATTAACAATGCAAGAAAGTAGGCGGTGTAAGGGGAATGTACTTTGTACCATTGCAACCATCGAGCTCCTTTTCAACGTTGGCTGGAGTTACAAGAACAGACTATTCTAAATAGTAATACATCTTGAGTATCAGAGTCCCACAAACAGAGTGCAGGGAAACCGGTTAAATTAGCTTTCTTTCATGTCAAAGTCAATCACTCTAACTTAAGAAAACTCATTCCAGCCTCAAAGAGTAATTTCCTCTGAGGGAATATTGCTAGCAAAAGTATCTAAAGAAAGATTTGTCAGCCTTGTAGACGGCCAAAGTCTTTGATAAACTATCAAGACACTCATAGCATCATACACATTGCTACCATCTTGACAAATTATATTGACGCGTAAGACCCCACTAAAAGGTACGGGGAGATGTCAGATGCTATGAACTTCTTTTAATGAGAAGCAAAATGATTAAATGCGAGTTGGACTTACCATATAAATGGATGAAGTGCAGCAGGCTCATGAATTTTTTTTTTGTTTCTCTCAGCATCGTAGAGAAATTCTCTTCTGCAACACTGCCTCTGTTGGTCAATTCAATGTATCCTGCAGATGAAAGGCTGATGAACTTTTTTTTTTTTTTTTTTTTGAACGCAGACAAATTCTCCTCCGCAACACTTACTCTGCTGGTCATTCAATATATTCTTCAGATGAAAGGCTGATTAAAGTGTTTTTTTTGTCTCAGCAAAGGAGAGAAATTCTCTTCTGCAACACTGCCTCTGTTGGTCATTCAATATATTCTGCAGATGAAAGGCTGATGAACTTTTTTTTTTTGTCTCAGCAACGCAGAGAAATTCTCTTCTGCAACACTGCCTCTGTTGGTCAATTCAATGTATCCTGCAGATGAAAGGCTGATGAACTTTTTTTTTTTGAACGCAGACAAATTCTCCTCCGCAACACTTACTCTGCTGGTCATTCAATATATTCTTCAGATGAAAGGCTGATTAAAGTGTTTTTTTTTGTCTCAGCAAAGGAGAGAAATTCTCTTCTGCAACACTGCCTCTGTTGGTCATTCAATATATTCTGCAGATGAAAGGCTGATGAACGTTTTTTTTTTTTTTGGACCGTAGACAAATTCTCCTCTGCAACACTTTCTCTGCTGGTCATTCAATATATTCTTCAGATGAAAGGCTGATTAAAGTGTTTTTTTTGTCTCAGCAAAGGAGAGAAATTCTCTTCTGCAACACTGCCTCTGTTGGTCAATTCAATGTATCCTGCAGATGAAAGGCTGATGAACTTTTTTTTTTTCGAACACAGACAAATTCTCCTCCGCAACACTTCCTCTGCTGGTCATTCAATATATTCTTCAGATGAAAGGCTGATTAAAGTGGTTTTTTTGTCTCAGCAAAGGAGAGAAATTCTCTTCTGCAACACTGCCTCTGTTGGTCATTCAATATATTCTGCAGATGAAAGGCTGATGAACTTTTTTTTTTTGTCTCAGCAACGCAGAAAAATTCTATTCCGCAACACTGCCTCTGCTGGTCATTCAGTATATTCTGCAGATGGAAAAGTCCACTGTTAGTACATTATAAGAACTTGAATATTTCCAAAATAATGCAACAAAATAAAAAACTTATTTTTACCAAGCATTATTAATTAGGACTATGGAGTCTATAATATTGTGAAAGTTTACAGCTCAAAAAAAATTCAAATCTCAATTTTTTTTCAACCTAGCATACTTCTCTCAATCCGGTCTTATTTGCTACCAATCTCGACACAACTCAAGCACCTATATTAGGACTTAGATAAAAAGATCTCATGGCCAGCCAACTGACATCATACCCTTCTCTCTGCAATTCTTATAGTTTATGGTACACCACTAGGAATTAAGTGAGCTGATAAGTTGAGGGAGGAAGTTTCATGCTACAGTTATTGGGAATATTGAAAACTATGAATAACAGATTCTAACATCTTCATTTTAGCACATCCCTATCAGCTAACCCTATAGAGAAGGCAAGAATATTATGATCAACCACACCTTCAAAAAAATGTATAAGCCTCAAATAATGCCAGAGTTTCTTTCATCTCAACATCTCAGTCTTCATCTGGGTGTCCTGTCTACCCTGCTACCCATTTCAATACGATGATAAATAGATCCCATTGCTTGCTAGGCAATTGATTGGCCCTCATGTCTGATGACATCCTCCTGTAGCTTTATCATGTTAGGGCACCACCTGACCAATCGCTCTGGGGGACTATTACACAAGAGGACGAGACATCAGCAATTACTCACTGGTAATTCTCTGTAATTAACAATGCAAGAAAGTAGGCGGTGTAAGGGGAATGTACTTTGTACCATTGCAACCATCGGGCTCCTTTTCAACGTTGGCTGGAGTTACAAGAACAGACTATTCTAAATAGTAATACATCTTGAGTATCAGAGTCCCACAAACAGAGTGCAGGGAAACCGGTTAAATTAGCTTTCTTTCATGTCAAAGTCAATCACTCTAACTTAAGAAAACTCATTCCAGCCTCAAAGAGTAATTTCCTCCGAGGGAATATTGCTAGCAAAAGTATCTAAAGAAAGATTTGTCAGCCTTGTAGACGGCCAAAGTCTTTGATAAACTATCAAGACACTCATAGCATCATACACATTGCTACCATCTTGACAAATTATATTGACGCGTAAGACCCCACTAAAAGGTACGGGGAGATGTCAGATGCTATGAACTTCTTTTAATGAGAAGCAAAATGATTAAATGCGAGTTGGACTTACCATATAAATGGATGAAGTGCAGCAGGCTCATGAATTTTTTTTTTTGTTTCTCTCAGCATCGTAGAGAAATTCTCTTCTGCAACACTGCCTCTGTTGGTCAATTCAATGTATCCTGCAGATGAAAGGCTGATGAACTTTTTTTTTTTTTTTTTTTGGAACGCAGACAAATTCTCCTCCGCAACACTTACTCTGCTGGTCATTCAATATATTCTTCAGATGAAAGGCTGATTAAAGTGTTTTTTTTGTCTCAGCAAAGGAGAGAAATTCTCTTCTGCAACACTGCCTCTGTTGGTCATTCAATATATTCTGCAGATGAAAGGCTGATGAACTTTTTTTTTTTGTCTCAGCAACGCAGAGAAATTCTCTTCTGCAACACTGCCTCTGTTGGTCAATTCAATGTATCCTGCAGATGAAAGGCTGATGAACTTTTTTTTTTTGAACGCAGACAAATTCTCCTCCGCAACACTTACTCTGCTGGTCATTCAATATATTCTTCAGATGAAAGGCTGATTAAAGTGTTTTTTTTGTCTCAGCAAAGGAGAGAAATTCTCTTCTGCAACACTGCCTCTGTTGGTCATTCAATATATTCTGCAGATGAAAGGCTGATGAACTTTTTTTTTTGTCTCAGCAACGCAGAGAAATTCTCTTCTGCAACACTGCCTCTGTTGGTCAATTCAATGTATCCTGCAGATGAAAGGCTGATGAATGTTTTTTTTTTTGGAACGCAGACAAATTCTCCTCTGCAACACTTTCTCTGCTGGTCATTCAATATATTCTTCAGATGAAAGGCTGATTAAAATGTTTTTTTTGTCTCGGCAAAGGAGAGAAAATCTCTTCTGCAACACTGCCTCTGTTGATCATTCAATATATTCTGCAGATGAAAGGCTGATTAAAATGTTATTTTTGTCTCGGCAAAGGAGAGAAAATCTCTTCTGCAACACTGCCTCTGTTGGTCATTCAATATATTCTGCAGATGAAAGGCTGATTAAAATGTTTTTTTTGTCTCAGCAACGCAGAAAAATTCTATTCCGCAACACTGCCTCTGCTGGTCATTCAGTATATTCTGCAGATGGAAAAGTCCACTGTTAGTACATTATAAGAACTTGAATATTTCCAAAATAATGCAACAAAATAAAAAACTTATTTTTACCAAGCATTATTAATTAGGACTATGGAGTCTATAATATTGTGAAAGTTTACAGCTCAAAAAAAATTCAAATCTCAATTTTTTTTCAACCTAGCATACTTCTCTCAATCCGGTCTTATTTGCTACCAATCTCGACACAACTCAAGCACCTATATTAGGACTTAGATAAAAAGATCTCATGGCCAGCCAACTGACATCATACCCTTCTCTCTGCAATTCTTATAGTTTATGGTACACCACTAGTAATTAAGTGAGCTGATAAGTTGAGGGAGGAAGTTTCATGCTACAGTTATTGGGAATATTGAAAACTATGAATAACAGATTCTAACATCTTCATTTTAGCACATCCCTATCAGCTAACCCTATAGAGAAGGCAAGAATATTATGATCAACCACACCTTCAAAAAAATGTATAAGCCTCAAATAATGCCAGAGTTTCTTTCATCTCAACATCTCAGTCTTCATCTGGGTGTCCTGTCTACCCTGCTACCCATTTCAATACGATGATAAATAGATCCCATTGCTTGCTAGGCAATTGATTGGCCCTCATGTCAGATGACATCCTCCTGTAGCTTTATCATGTTAGGGCACCACCTGACCAATCGCTCTGGGGGACTATTACACAAGAGGACGAGACATCAGCAATTACTCACTGGTAATTCTCTGTAATTAACAATGCAAGAAAGTAGGCGGTGTAAGGGGAATGTACTTTGTACCATTGCAACCATCGGGCTCCTTTTCAACGTTGGCTGGAGTTACAAGAACAGACTATTCTAAATAGTAATACATCTTGAGTATCAGAGTCCCACAAACAGAGTGCAGGGAAACCGGTTAAATTAGCTTTCTTTCATGTCAAAGTCAATCACTCTAACTTAAGAAAACTCATTCCAGCCTCAAAGAGTAATTTCCTCTGAGGGAATATTGCTAGCAAAAGTATCTAAAGAAAGATTTGTCAGCCTTGTAGACGGCCAAAGTCTTTGATAAACTATCAAGACACTCATAGCATCATACACATTGCTACCATCTTGACAAATTATATTGACGCGTAAGACCCCACTAAAAGGTACGGGGAGATGTCAGATGCTATGAACTTCTTTTAATGAGAAGCAAAATGATTAAATGCGAGTTGGACTTACCATATAAATGGATGAAGTGCAGCAGGCTCATGAATTTTTTTTTTTGTTTCTCTCAGCATCGTAGAGAAATTCTCTTCTGCAACACTGCCTCTGTTGGTCAATTCAATGTATCCTGCAGATGAAAGGCTGATGAACTTTTTTTTTTTTTTTTTTGAACGCAGACAAATTCTCCTCCACAACACTTACTCTGCTGGTCATTCAATATATTCTTCAGATGAAAGGCTGATTAAAGTGTTTTTTTTGTCTCAGCAAAGGAGAGAAATTCTCTTCTGCAACACTGCCTCTGTTGGTCATTCAATATATTCTGCAGATGAAAGGCTGATGAACTTTTTTTTTTGTCTCAGCAACGCAGAGAAATTCTCTTCTGCAACACTGCCTCTGTTGGTCAATTCAATGTATCCTGCAGATGAAAGGCTGATGAACTTTTTTTTTTTGAACGCAGACAAATTCTCCTCCGCAACACTTACTCTGCTGGTCATTCAATATATTCTTCAGATGAAAGGCTGATTAAAGTGTTTTTTTTGTCTCAGCAAAGGAGAGAAATTCTCTTCTGCAACACTGCCTCTGTTGGTCATTCAATATATTCTGCAGATGAAAGGCTGATGAACTTTTTTTTTTGTCTCAGCAACGCAGAGAAATTCTCTTCTGCAACACTGCCTCTGTTGGTCAATTCAATGTATCCTGCAGATGAAAGGCTGATGAATGTTTTTTTTTTTTGGAACGCAGACAAATTCTCCTCTGCAACACTTTCTCTGCTGGTCATTCAATATATTCTTCAGATGAAAGGCTGATTAAAATGTTTTTTTTGTCTCGGCAAAGGAGAGAAAATCTCTTCTGCAACACTGCCTCTGTTGATCATTCAATATATTCTGCAGATGAAAGGCTGATTAAAATGTTATTTTTGTCTCGGCAAAGGAGAGAAAATCTCTTCTGCAACACTGCCTCTGTTGGTCATTCAATATATTCTGCAGATGAAAGGCTGATGAACTTTTTTTTTTTGTCTCAGCAACGCAGAAAAATTCTATTCCGCAACACTGCCTCTGCTGGTCATTCAGTATATTCTGCAGATGGAAAAGTCCACTGTTAGTACATTATAAGAACTTGAATATTTCCAAAATAATGCAACAAAATAAAAAACTTATTTTTACCAAGCATTATTAATTAGGACTTTGGAGTCTATAATATTGTGAAAGTTTACAGCTCAAAAAAAATTCAAATCTCATTTTTTTTTCAACCTAGCATACTTCTCTCAATCCGGTCTTATTTGCTACCAATCTCGTCATAACTCAAGCACCTATATTAGGACTTAGATAAAAAGATCTCATGGCCAGCCAACTGACATCATACCCTTCTCTCTGCAATTCTTATAGGTTATGGTACACCACTAGTAATTATGTGAGCTGATAAGTTGAGGGAGGAAGTTTCATGCTACAGTTATTGGGAATATTGAAAACTATGAATAACAGATTCTAACATCTTCATTTTAGCACATCCCTATCAGCTAACCCTATAGAGAAGGCAAGAATATTATGATCAACCACACCTTCAAAAAAATGTATAAGCCTCAAATAATGCCAGAGTTTCTTTCATCTCAACATCTCAGTCTTCATCTGGGTGTCCTGTCTACCCTGCTACCCATTTCAATACGATGATAAATAGATCCCATTGCTTGCTAGGCAATTGATTGGCCCTCATGTCAGATGACATCCTCCTGTAGCTTTATCATGTTAGGGCACCACCTGACCAATCGCTCTGGGGGACTATTACACAAGAGGACGAGACATCAGCAATTACTCACTGGGTAATTCTCTGTAATTAACAATGCAAGAAAGTAGGCGGTGTAAGGGGAATGTACTTTGTACCATTGCAACCATCGGGCTCCTTTTCAACGTTGGCTGGAGTTACAAGAACAGACTATTCTAAATAGTAATACATCTTGAGTATCAGAGTCCCACAAACAGAGTGCAGGGAAACCGGTTAAATGAGCTTTCTTTCATGTCAAAGTCAATCACTCTAACTTAAGAAAACTCATTCCAGCCTCAAAGAGTAATTTCCTCTGAGGGAATATTGCTAGCAAAAGTATCTAAAGAAAGATTTGTCAGCCTTGTAGACGGCCAAAGTCTTTGATAAACTATCAAGACACTCATAGCATCATACACATTGCTACCATCTTGACAAATTATATTGACGCGTAAGACCCCACTAAAAGGTACGGGGAGATGTCAGATGCTATGAACTTCTTTTAATGAGAAGCAAAATGATTAAATGCGAGTTGGACTTACCATATAAATGGATGAAGTGCAGCAGGCTCATGAATTTTTTTTTTTGTTTCTCTCAGCATCGTAGAGAAATTCTCTTCTGCAACACTGCCTCTGTTGGTCAATTCAATGTATCCTGCAGATGAAAGGCTGATGAACTTTTTTTTTTTTTTTTTGAACGCAGACAAATTCTCCTCCGCAACACTTACTCTGCTGGTCATTCAATATATTCTTCAGATGAAAGGCTGATTAAAGTGTTTTTTTTGTCTCAGCAAAGGAGAGAAATTCTCTTCTGCAACACTGCCTCTGTTGATCATTCAATATATTCTGCAGATGAAAGGCTGATGAACTTTTTTTTTTGTCTCAGCAACGCAGAGAAATTCTCTTCTGCAACACTGCCTCTGTTGGTCAATTCAATGTATCCTGCAGATGAAAGGCTGATTAACTTTTTTTTTTTCGAACACAGACAAATTCTCCTCCGCAACACTTCCTCTGCTGGTCATTCAATATATTCTTCAGATGAAAGGCTGATTAAAGTGGTTTTTTTGTCTCAGCAAAGGAGAGAAATTCTCTTCTGCAACACTGCCTCTGTTGGTCATTCAATATATTCTGCAGATGAAAGGCTGATTAACTTTTTTTTTTTGTCTCAGCAACGCAGAAAAATTCTATTCCGCAACACTGCCTCTGCTGGTCATTCAGTATATTCTGCAGATGGAAAAGTCCACTGTTAGTACATTATAAGAACTTGAATATTTCCAAAATAATGCAACAAAATAAAAAACTTATTTTTACCAAGCATTATTAATTAGGACTTTGGAGTCTATAATATTGTGAAAGTTTACAGCTCAAAAAAAATTCAAATCTCAATTTTTTTTCAACCTAGCATACTTCTCTCAATCCGGTCTTATTTGCTACCAATCTCGTCATAACTCAAGCACCTATATTAGGACTTAGATAAAAAGATCTCATGGCCAGCCAACTGACATCATACCCTTCTCTCTGCAATTCTTATAGGTTATGGTACACCACTAGTAATTATGTGAGCTGATAAGTTGAGGGAGGAAGTTTCATGCTACAGTTATTGGGAATATTGAAAACTATGAATAACAGATTCTAACATCTTCATTTTAGCACATCCCTATCAGCTAACCCTATAGAGAAGGCAAGAATATTATGATCAACCACACCTTCAAAAAAATGTATAAGCCTCAAATAATGCCAGAGTTTCTTTCATCTCAACATCTCAGTCTTCATCTGGGTGTCCTGTCTACCCTGCTACCCATTTCAATACGATGATAAATAGATCCCATTGCTTGCTAGGCAATTGATTGGCCCTCATGTCAGATGACATCCTCCTGTAGCTTTATCATGTTAGGGCACCACCTGACCAATCGCTCTGGGGGACTATTACACAAGAGGACGAGACATCAGCAATTACTCACTGGGTAATTCTCTGTAATTAACAATGCAAGAAAGTAGGCGGTGTAAGGGGAATGTACTTTGTACCATTGCAACCATCGGGCTCCTTTTCAACGTTGGCTGGAGTTACAAGAACAGACTATTCTAAATAGTAATACATCTTGAGTATCAGAGTCCCACAAACAGAGTGCAGGGAAACCGGTTAAATTAGCTTTCTTTCATGTCAAAGTCAATCACTCTAACTTAAGAAAACTCATTCCAGCCTCAAAGAGTAATTTCCTCTGAGGGAATATTGCTAGCAAAAGTATCTAAAGAAAGATTTGTCAGCCTTGTAGACGGCCAAAGTCTTTGATAAACTATCAAGACACTCATAGCATCATACACATTGCTACCATCTTGACAAATTATATTGACGCGTAAGACCCCACTAAAAGGTACGGGGAGATGTCAGATGCTATGAACTTCTTTTAATGAGAAGCAAAATGATTAAATGCGAGTTGGACTTACCATATAAATGGATGAAGTGCAGCAGGCTCATGAATTTTTTTTTTTGTTTCTCTCAGCATCGTAGAGAAATTCTCTTCTGCAACACTGCCTCTGTTGGTCAATTCAATGTATCCTGCAGATGAAAGGCTGATGAACTTTTTTTTTTTTTTTTTTTGAACGCAGACAAATTCTCCTCCGCAACACTTACTCTGCTGGTCATTCAATATATTCTTCAGATGAAAGGCTGATTAAAGTGTTTTTTTTGTCTCAGCAAAGGAGAGAAATTCTCTTCTGCAACACTGCCTCTGTTGGTCATTCAATATATTCTGCAGATGAAAGGCTGATGAACTTTTTTTTTTGTCTCAGCAACGCAGAGAAATTCTCTTCTGCAACACTGCCTCTGTTGGTCAATTCAATGTATCCTGCAGATGAAAGGCTGATGAACTTTTTTTTTTTGAACGCAGACAAATTCTCCTCCGCAACACTTACTCTGCTGGTCATTCAATATATTCTTCAGATGAAAGGCTGATTAAAGTGTTTTTTTTGTCTCAGCAAAGGAGAGAAATTCTCTTCTGCAACACTGCCTCTGTTGGTCATTCAATATATTCTGCAGATGAAAGGCTGATGAACTTTTTTTTTTGTCTCAGCAACGCAGAGAAATTCTCTTCTGCAACACTGCCTCTGTTGGTCAATTCAATGTATCCTGCAGATGAAAGGCTGATGAATGTTTTTTTTTTTTGGAACGCAGACAAATTCTCCTCTGCAACACTTTCTCTGCTGGTCATTCAATATATTCTTCAGATGAAAGGCTGATTAAAATGTTTTTTTTGTCTCGGCAAAGGAGAGAAAATCTCTTCTGCAACACTGCCTCTGTTGATCATTCAATATATTCTGCAGATGAAAGGCTGATTAAAATGTTATTTTTGTCTCGGCAAAGGAGAGAAAATCTCTTCTGCAACACTGCCTCTGTTGGTCATTCAATATATTCTGCAGATGAAAGGCTGATGAACTTTTTTTTTTGTCTCAGCAACGCAGAAAAATTCTATTCCGCAACACTGCCTCTGCTGGTCATTCAGTATATTCTGCAGATGGAAAAGTCCACTGTTAGTACATTATAAGAACTTGAATATTTCCAAAATAATGCAACAAAATAAAAAACTTATTTTTACCAAGCATTATTAATTAGGACTTTGGAGTCTATAATATTGTGAAAGTTTACAGCTCAAAAAAAATTCAAATCTCATTTTTTTTTCAACCTAGCATACTTCTCTCAATCCGGTCTTATTTGCTACCAATCTCGTCATAACTCAAGCACCTATATTAGGACTTAGATAAAAAGATCTCATGGCCAGCCAACTGACATCATACCCTTCTCTCTGCAATTCTTATAGGTTATGGTACACCACTAGTAATTATGTGAGCTGATAAGTTGAGGGAGGAAGTTTCATGCTACAGTTATTGGGAATATTGAAAACTATGAATAACAGATTCTAACATCTTCATTTTAGCACATCCCTATCAGCTAACCCTATAGAGAAGGCAAGAATATTATGATCAACCACACCTTCAAAAAAATGTATAAGCCTCAAATAATGCCAGAGTTTCTTTCATCTCAACATCTCAGTCTTCATCTGGGTGTCCTGTCTACCCTGCTACCCATTTCAATACGATGATAAATAGATCCCATTGCTTGCTAGGCAATTGATTGGCCCTCATGTCAGATGACATCCTCCTGTAGCTTTATCATGTTAGGGCACCACCTGACCAATCGCTCTGGGGGACTATTACACAAGAGGACGAGACATCAGCAATTACTCACTGGGTAATTCTCTGTAATTAACAATGCAAGAAAGTAGGCGGTGTAAGGGGAATGTACTTTGTACCATTGCAACCATCGGGCTCCTTTTCAACGTTGGCTGGAGTTACAAGAACAGACTATTCTAAATAGTAATACATCTTGAGTATCAGAGTCCCACAAACAGAGTGCAGGGAAACCGGTTAAATGAGCTTTCTTTCATGTCAAAGTCAATCACTCTAACTTAAGAAAACTCATTCCAGCCTCAAAGAGTAATTTCCTCTGAGGGAATATTGCTAGCAAAAGTATCTAAAGAAAGATTTGTCAGCCTTGTAGACGGCCAAAGTCTTTGATAAACTATCAAGACACTCATAGCATCATACACATTGCTACCATCTTGACAAATTATATTGACGCGTAAGACCCCACTAAAAGGTACGGGGAGATGTCAGATGCTATGAACTTCTTTTAATGAGAAGCAAAATGATTAAATGCGAGTTGGACTTACCATATAAATGGATGAAGTGCAGCAGGCTCATGAATTTTTTTTTTTGTTTCTCTCAGCATCGTAGAGAAATTCTCTTCTGCAACACTGCCTCTGTTGGTCAATTCAATGTATCCTGCAGATGAAAGGCTGATGAACTTTTTTTTTTTTTTTTTGAACGCAGACAAATTCTCCTCCGCAACACTTACTCTGCTGGTCATTCAATATATTCTTCAGATGAAAGGCTGATTAAAGTGTTTTTTTTGTCTCAGCAAAGGAGAGAAATTCTCTTCTGCAACACTGCCTCTGTTGATCATTCAATATATTCTGCAGATGAAAGGCTGATGAACTTTTTTTTTTGTCTCAGCAACGCAGAGAAATTCTCTTCTGCAACACTGCCTCTGTTGGTCAATTCAATGTATCCTGCAGATGAAAGGCTGATTAACTTTTTTTTTTTCGAACACAGACAAATTCTCCTCCGCAACACTTCCTCTGCTGGTCATTCAATATATTCTTCAGATGAAAGGCTGATTAAAGTGGTTTTTTTGTCTCAGCAAAGGAGAGAAATTCTCTTCTGCAACACTGCCTCTGTTGGTCATTCAATATATTCTGCAGATGAAAGGCTGATTAACTTTTTTTTTTTGTCTCAGCAACGCAGAAAAATTCTATTCCGCAACACTGCCTCTGCTGGTCATTCAGTATATTCTGCAGATGGAAAAGTCCACTGTTAGTACATTATAAGAACTTGAATATTTCCAAAATAATGCAACAAAATAAAAAACTTATTTTTACCAAGCATTATTAATTAGGACTTTGGAGTCTATAATATTGTGAAAGTTTACAGCTCAAAAAAAATTCAAATCTCAATTTTTTTTCAACCTAGCATACTTCTCTCAATCCGGTCTTATTTGCTACCAATCTCGTCATAACTCAAGCACCTATATTAGGACTTAGATAAAAAGATCTCATGGCCAGCCAACTGACATCATACCCTTCTCTCTGCAATTCTTATAGGTTATGGTACACCACTAGTAATTATGTGAGCTGATAAGTTGAGGGAGGAAGTTTCATGCTACAGTTATTGGGAATATTGAAAACTATGAATAACAGATTCTAACATCTTCATTTTAGCACATCCCTATCAGCTAACCCTATAGAGAAGGCAAGAATATTATGATCAACCACACCTTCAAAAAAATGTATAAGCCTCAAATAATGCCAGAGTTTCTTTCATCTCAACATCTCAGTCTTCATCTGGGTGTCCTGTCTACCCTGCTACCCATTTCAATACGATGATAAATAGATCCCATTGCTTGCTAGGCAATTGATTGGCCCTCATGTCAGATGACATCCTCCTGTAGCTTTATCATGTTAGGGCACCACCTGACCAATCGCTCTGGGGGACTATTACACAAGAGGACGAGACATCAGCAATTACTCACTGGGTAATTCTCTGTAATTAACAATGCAAGAAAGTAGGCGGTGTAAGGGGAATGTACTTTGTACCATTGCAACCATCGGGCTCCTTTTCAACGCTGGCTGGAGTTACAAGAACAGACTATTCTAAATAGTAATACATCTTGAGTATCAGAGTCCCACAAACAGAGTGCAGGGAAACCGGTTAAATTAGCTTTCTTTCATGTCAAAGTCAATCACTCTAACTTAAGAAAACTCATTCCAGCCTCAAAGAGTAATTTCCTCTGAGGGAATATTGCTAGCAAAAGTATCTAAAGAAAGATTTGTCAGCCTTGTAGACGGCCAAAGTCTTTGATAAACTATCAAGACACTCATAGCATCATACACATTGCTACCATCTTGACAAATTATATTGACGCGTAAGACCCCACTAAAAGGTACGGGGAGATGTCAGATGCTATGAACTTCTTTTAATGAGAAGCAAAATGATTAAATGCGAGTTGGACTTACCATATAAATGGATGAAGTGCAGCAGGCTCATGAATTTTTTTTTTTGTTTCTCTCAGCATCGTAGAGAAATTCTCTTCTGCAACACTGCCTCTGTTGGTCAATTCAATGTATCCTGCAGATGAAAGGCTGATGAACTTTTTTTTTTTTTTTTTTTGAACGCAGACAAATTCTCCTCCGCAACACTTACTCTGCTGGTCATTCAATATATTCTTCAGATGAAAGGCTGATTAAAGTGTTTTTTTTGTCTCAGCAAAGGAGAGAAATTCTCTTCTGCAACACTGCCTCTGTTGGTCATTCAATATATTCTGCAGATGAAAGGCTGATGAACTTTTTTTTTTGTCTCAGCAACGCAGAGAAATTCTCTTCTGCAACACTGCCTCTGTTGGTCAATTCAATGTATCCTGCAAATGAAAGGCTGATGAACTTTTTTTTTTTGAACGCAGACAAATTCTCCTCCGCAACACTTACTCTGCTGGTCATTCAATATATTCTTCAGATGAAAGGCTGATTAAAGTGTTTTTTTTGTCTCAGCAAAGGAGAGAAATTCTCTTCTGCAACACTGCCTCTGTTGGTCATTCAATATATTCTGCAGATGAAAGGCTGATGAACGTTTTTTTTTTTTTGGACCGTAGACAAATTCTCCTCTGCAACACTTTCTCTGCTGGTCATTTAATATATTCTTCAGATGAAAGGCTGATTAAAGTGTTTTTTTTGTCTCAGCAAAGGAGAGAAATTCTCTTCTGCAACACTGCCTCTGTTGGTCAATTCAATGTATCCTGCAGATGAAAGGCTGATGAACTTTTTTTTTTTCGAACACAGACAAATTCTCCTCCGCAACACTTCCTCTGCTGGTCATTCAATATATTCTTCAGATGAAAGGCTGATTAAAGTGGTTTTTTTGTCTCAGCAAAGGAGAGAAATTCTCTTCTGCAACACTGCCTCTGTTGGTCATTCAATATATTCTGCAGATGAAAGGCTGATGAACTTTTTTTTTTTGTCTCAGCAACGCAGAAAAATTCTATTCCGCAACACTGCCTCTGCTGGTCATTCAGTATATTCTGCAGATGGAAAAGTCCACTGTTAGTACATTATAAGAACTGGAATATTTCCAAAATAATGCAACAAAATAAAAAACTTATTTTTACCAAGCATTATTAATTAGGACTTTGGAGTCTATAATATTGTGAAAGTTTACAGCTCAAAAAAAATTCAAATCTCAATTTTTTTTCAACCTAGCATACTTCTCTCAATCCGGTCTTATTTGCTACCAATCTCGACACAACTCAAGCACCTATATTAGGACTTAGATAAAAAGATCTCATGGCCAGCCAACTGACATCATACCCTTCTCTCTGCAATTCTTATAGGTTATGGTACACCACTAGCATTTAAGTAAGCTGAAAAGTTGAGGGAGGAAGTTTCATGCTACAGTTATTGGGAATATTGAAAACTATGAATAACAGATTCTAACATCTTCATTTTAGCACATCCCTATCAGCTAACCCTATAGAGAAGGCAAGAATATTATGATCAACCACACCTTCAAAAAAATGTATAAGCCTCAAATAATGCCAGAGTTTCTTTCATCTCAACATCTCAGTCTTCATCTGGGTGTCCTGTCTACCCTGCTACCCATTTCAATACGATGATAAATAGATCCCATTGCTTGCTAGGCAATTGATTGGCCCTCATGTCAGATGACATCCTCCTGTAGCTTTATCATGTTAGGGCACCACCTGACCAATCGCTCTGGGGGACTATTACACAAGAGGACGAGACATCAGCAATTACTCACTGGGTAATTCTCTGTAATTAACAATGCAAGAAAGTAGGCGGTGTAAGGGGAATGTACTTTGTACCATTGCAACCATCGGGCTCCTTTTCAACGTTGGCTGGAGTTACAAGAACAGACTATTCTAAATAGTAATACATCTTGAGTATCAGAGTCCCACAAACAGAGTGCAGGGAAACCGGTTAAATGAGCTTTCTTTCATGTCAAAGTCAATCACTCTAACTTAAGAAAACTCATTCCAGCCTCAAAGAGTAATTTCCTCTGAGGGAATATTGCTAGCAAAAGTATCTAAAGAAAGATTTGTCAGCCTTGTAGACGGCCAAAGTCTTTGATAAACTATCAAGACACTCATAGCATCATACACATTGCTACCATCTTGACAAATTATATTGACGCGTAAGACCCCACTAAAAGGTACGGGGAGATGTCAGATGCTATGAACTTCTTTTAATGAGAAGCAAAATGATTAAATGCGAGTTGGACTTACCATATAAATGGATGAAGTGCAGCAGGCTCATGAATTTTTTTTTTTGTTTCTCTCAGCATCGTAGAGAAATTCTCTTCTGCAACACTGCCTCTGTTGGTCAATTCAATGTATCCTGCAGATGAAAGGCTGATGAACTTTTTTTTTTTTTGTTTTTTGAACGCAGACAAATTCTCCTCCGCAACACTTACTCTGCTGGTCATTCAATATATTCTTCAGATGAAAGGCTGATTAAAGTGTTTTTTTTGTCTCAGCAAAGGAGAGAAATTCTCTTCTGCAACACTGCCTCTGTTGGTCATTCAATATATTCTGCAGATGAAAGGCTGATGAACTTTTTTTTTTTGTCTCAGCAACGCAGAGAAATTCTCTTCTGCAACACTGCCTCTGTTGGTCAATTCAATGTATCCTGCAGATGAAAGGCTGATGAACTTTTTTTGTTTTGAACGCAGACAAATTCTCCTCCGCAACACTTACTCTGCTGGTCATTCAATATATTCTTCAGATGAAAGGCTGATTAAAGTGTTTTTTTTGTCTCAGCAAAGGAGAGAAATTCTCTTCTGCAACACTGCCTCTGTTGGTCATTCAATATATTCTGCAGATGAAAGGCTGATGAACTTTTTTTTTTGTCTCAGCAACGCAGAGAAATTCTCTTCTGCAACACTGCCTCTGTTGGTCAATTCAATGTATCCTGCAGATGAAAGGCTGATGAACGGTTTTTTTTTTGGAACGCAGACAAATTCTCCTCTGCAACACTTTCTCTGCTGGTCATTCAATATATTCTTCAGATGAAAGGCTGATTAAAATGTTTTTTTTGTCTCGGCAAAGGAGAGAAAATCTCTTCTGCAACACTGCCTCTGTTGATCATTCAATATATTCTGCAGATGAAAGGCTGATTAAAATGTTTTTTTTGTCTCGGCAAAGGAGAGAAAATCTCTTCTGCAACACTGCCTCTGTTGGTCATTCAATATATTCTGCAGATGAAAGGCTGATTAAAATGTTTTTTTTGTCTCGGCAAAGGAGAGAAAATCTCTTCTGCAACACTGCCTCTGTTGGTCATTCAATATATTCTGCAGATGAAAGGCTGATTAAAATGTTTTTTTTGTCTCAGCAACGCAGAAAAATTCTATTCCGCAACACTGCCTCTGCTGGTCATTCAGTATATTCTGCAGATGGAAAAGTCCACTGTTAGTACATTATAAGAACTTGAATATTTCCAAAATAATGCAACAAAATAAAAAACTTATTTTTACCAAGCATTATTAATTAGGACTATGGAGTCTATAATATTGTGAAAGTTTACAGCTCAAAATAAATTCAAATCTCAATTTTTTTTCAACCTAGCATACTTCTCTCAATCCGGTCTTATTTGCTACCAATCTCGACACAACTCAAGCACCTATATTAGGACTTAGATAAAAAGATCTCATGGCCAGCCAACTGACATCATACCCTTCTCTCTGCAATTCTTATAGGTTATGGTACACCACTAGCAATTAAGTAAGCTGAAAAGTTGAGGGAGGAAGTTTCATGCTACAGTTATTGGGAATATTGAAAACTATGAATAACAGATTCTAACATCTTCATTTTAGCACATCCCTATCAGCTAACCCTATAGAGAAGGCAAGAATATTATGATCAACCA
Organism: Triturus cristatus; assembly: GCF_964204655.1. Lineage (NCBI taxonomy): Eukaryota > Metazoa > Chordata > Amphibia > Caudata > Salamandridae > Triturus > Triturus cristatus. The sequence goes on along the minus strand of NC_140593.1, from coordinate 879,620,917 downwards.
CACCTTCAAAAAAATGTATAAGCCTCAAATAATGCCAGAGTTTCTTTCATCTCAACATCTCAGTCTTCATCGGGGTGTCCTGTCTACCCTGCTACCCATTTCAATACGATGATAAATAGATCCCATTGCTTGCTAGGCAATTGATTGGCCCTCATGTCAGATGACATCCTCCTGTAACTTTATCATGTTAGGGCACCACCTGACCAATCGCTCTGGGGGACTATTACACAAGAGGACGAGACATCAGCAATTACTCACTGGGTAATTCTCTGTAATTAACAATGCAAGAAAGTAGGCGGTGTAAGGGGAATGTACTTTGTACCATTGCAACCATCGGGCTCCTTTTCAACGTTGGCTGGAGTTACAAGAACAGACTATTCTAAATAGTAATACATCTTGAGTATCAGAGTCCCACAAACAGAGTGCAGGGAAACCGGTTAAATGAGCTTTCTTTCATGTCAAAGTCAATCACTCTAACTTAAGAAAACTCATTCCAGCCTCAAAGAGTAATTTCCTCTGAGGGAATATTGCTAGCAAAAGTATCTAAAGAAAGATTTGTCAGCCTTGTAGACGGCCAAAGTCTTTGATAAACTATCAAGACACTCATAGCATCATACACATTGCTACTATCTTGACAAATTATATTGACGCGTAAGACCCCACTAAAAGGTACGGGGAGATGTCAGATGCTATGAACTTCTTTTAATGAGAAGCAAAATGATTAAATGCGAGTTGGACTTACCATATAAATGGATGAAGTGCAGCAGGCTCATGAATTTTTTTTTTTGTTTCTCTCAGCATCGTAGAGAAATTCTCTTCTGCAACACTGCCTCTGTTGGTCAATTCAATGTATCCTGCAGATGAAAGGCTGATGAACTTTTTTTTTTTTTTTTTGAACGCAGACAAATTCTCCTCCGCAACACTTACTCTGCTGGTCATTCAATATATTCTTCAGATGAAAGGCTGATTAAAGTGTTTTTTTTGTCTCAGCAAAGGAGAGAAATTCTCTTCTGCAACACTGCCTCTGTTGGTCATTCAATATATTCTGCAGATGAAAGGCTGATGAACTTTTTTTTTTGTCTCAGCAACGCAGAGAAATTCTCTTCTGCAACACTGCCTCTGTTGGTCAATTCAATGTATCCTGCAGATGAAAGGCTGATGAACTTTTTTTTTTTGAACGCAGACAAATTCTCTTCCGCAACACTTACTCTGCTGGTCATTCAATATATTCTTCAGATGAAAGGCTGATTAAAGTGTTTTTTTTGTCTCAGCAAAGGAGAGAAATTCTCTTCTGCAACACTGCCTCTGTTGGTCATTCAATATATTCTGCAGATGAAAGGCTGATGAACTTTTTTTTTGTCTCAGCAACGCAGAGAAATTCTCTTCTGCAACACTGCCTCTGTTGGTCAATTCAATGTATCCTGCAGATGAAAGGCTGATGAACGTTTTTTTTTTTTGGAACGCAGACAAATTCTCCTCTGCAACACTTTCTCTGCTGGTCATTCAATATATTCTTCAGATGAAAGGCTGATTAAAATGTTTTTTTTGTCTCGGCAAAGGAGAGAAAATCTCTTCTGCAACACTGCCTCTGTTGATCATTCAATATATTCTGCAGATGAAAGGCTGATTAAAATGTTTTTTTTGTCTCGGCAAAGGAGAGAAAATCTCTTCTGCAACACTGCCTCTGTTGGTCATTCAATATATTCTGCAGATGAAAGGCTGATTAAAATGTTTTTTTTGTCTCAGCAACGCAGAAAAATTCTATTCCGCAACACTGCCTCTGCTGGTCATTCAGTATATTCTGCAGATGGAAAAGTCCACTGTTAGTACATTATAAGAACTTGAATATTTCCAAAATAATGCAACAAAATAAAAAACTTATTTTTACCAAGCATTATTAATTAGGACTATGGAGTCTATAATATTGTGAAAGTTTACAGCTCAAAATAAATTCAAATCTCATTTTTTTTTCAACCTAGCATACTTCTCTCAATCCGGTCTTATTTGCTACCAATCTCGACACAACTCAAGCACCTATATTAGGACTTAGATAAAAAGATCTCATGGCCAGCCAACTGACATCATACCCTTCTCTCTGCAATTCTTATAGGTTATGGTACACCACTAGCAATTAAGTAAGCTGAAAAGTTGAGGGAGGAAGTTTCATGCTACAGTTATTGGGAATATTGAAAACTATGAATAACAGATTCTAACATCTTCATTTTAGCACATCCCTATCAGCTAACCCTATAGAGAAGGCAAGAATATTATGATCAACCACACCTTCAAAAAAATGTATAAGCCTCAAATAATGCCAGAGTTTCTTTCATCTCAACATCTCAGTCTTCATCTGGGTGTCCTGTCTACCCTGCTACCCATTTCAATACGATGATAAATAGATCCCATTGCTTGCTAGGCAATTGATTGGCCCTCATGTCAGATGACATCCTCCTGTAGCTTTATCATGTTAGGGCACCACCTGACCAATCGCTCTGGGGGACTATTACACAAGAGGACGAGACATCAGCAATTACTCACTGGGTAATTCTCTGTAATTAACAATGCAAGAAAGTAGGCGGTGTAAGGGGAATGTACTTTGTACCATTGCAACCATCGGGCTCCTTTTCAACGTTGGCTGGAGTTACAAGAACAGACTATTCTAAATAGTAATACATCTTGAGTATCAGAGTCCCACAAACAGAGTGCAGGGAAACCGGTTAAATGAGCTTTCTTTCATGTCAAAGTCAATCACTCTAACTTAAGAAAACTCATTCCAGCCTCAAAGAATAATTTCCTCTGAGGGAATATTGCTAGCAAAAGTATCTAAAGAAAGATTTGTCAGCCTTGTAGACGGCCAAAGTCTTTGATAAACTATCAAGACACTCATAGCATCATACACATTGCTACCGTCTTGACAAATTATATTGACGCGTAAGACCCCACTAAAAGGTACGGGGAGATGTCAGATGCTATGAACTTCTTTTAATGAGAAGCAAAATGATTAAATGCAAGTTGGACTTACCATATAAATGGATGAAGTGCAGCAGGCTCATGAATTTTTTTTTTTGTTTCTCTCAGCATCGTAGAGAAATTCTCTTCTGCAACACTGCCTCTGTTGGTCAATTCAATGTATCCTGCAGATGAAAGGCTGATGAACTTTTTTTTTTTTTTTTTTTTTGAACGCAGACAAATTCTCCTCCGCAACACTTACTCTGCTGGTCATTCAATATATTCTTCAGATGAAAGGCTGATTAAAGTGTTTTTTTTGTCTCAGCAAAGGAGAGAAATTCTCTTCTGCAACACTGCCTCTGTTGGTCATTCAATATATTCTGCAGATGAAAGGCTGATGAACTTTTTTTTTTGTCTCAGCAACGCAGAGAAATTCTCTTCTGCAACACTGCCTCTGTTGGTCAATTCAATGTATCCTGCAGATGAAAGGCTGATGAACTTTTTTTTTATGAACGCAGACAAATTCTCTTCCGCAACACTTACTCTGCTGGTCATTCAATATATTCTTCAGATGAAAGGCTGATTAAAGTGTTTTTTTTGTCTCAGCAAAGGAGAGAAATTCTCTTCTGCAACACTGCCTCTGTTGGTCATTCAATATATTCTGCAGATGAAAGGCTGATGAACTTTTTTTTTTGTCTCAGCAACGCAGAGAAATTCTCTTCTGCAACACTGCCTCTGTTGGTCAATTCAATGTATCCTGCAGATGAAAGGCTGATGAACGGTTTTTTTTTTTGGAACGCAGACAAATTCTCCTCTGCAACACTTTCTCTGCTGGTCATTCAATATATTCTTCAGATGAAAGGCTGATTAAAATGTTTTTTTTGTCTCGGCAAAGGAGAGAAAATCTCTTCTGCAACACTGCCTCTGTTGATCATTCAATATATTCTGCAGATGAAAGGCTGATTAAAATGTTTTTTTGTCTCGGCAAAGGAGAGAAAATCTCTTCTGCAACACTGCCTCTGTTGGTCATTCAATATATTCTGCAGATGAAAGGCTGATTAAAATGTTTTTTTTGTCTCAGCAACGCAGAAAAATTCTATTCCGCAACACTGCCTCTGCTGGTCATTCAGTATATTCTGCAGATGGAAAAGTCCACTGTTAGTACATTATAAGAACTTGAATATTTCCAAAATAATGCAACAAAATAAAAAACGTATTTTTACCAAGCATTATTAATTAGGACTATGGAGTCTATAATATTGTGAAAGTTTACAGCTCAAAAAAAATTCAAATCTCAATTTTTTTTCAACCTAGCATACTTCTCTCAATCCGGTCTTATTTGCTACCAATCTCGACACAACTCAAGCACCTATATTAGGACTTAGATAAAAAGATCTCATGGCCAGCCAACTGACATCATACCCTTCTCTCTGCAATTCTTATAGGTTATGGTACACCACTAGCAATTAAGTAAGCTGAAAAGTTGAGGGAGGAAGTTTCATGCTACAGTTATTGGGAATATTGAAAACTATGAATAACAGATTCTAACATCTTCATTTTAGCACATCCCTATCAGCTAACCCTATAGAGAAGGCAAGAATATTATGATCAACCACACCTTCAAAAAAATGTATAAGCCTCAAATAATGCCAGAGTTTCTTTCATCTCAACATCTCAGTCTTCATCTGGGTGTCCTGTCTACCCTGCTACCCATTTCAATACGATGATAAATAGATCCCATTGCTTGCTAGGCAATTGATTGGCCCTCATGTCAGATGACATCCTCCTGTAGCTTTATCATGTTAGGGCACCACCTGACCAATCGCTCTGGGGGACTATTACACAAGAGGACGAGACATCAGCAATTACTCACTGGGTAATTCTCTGTAATTAACAATGCAAGAAAGTAGGCGGTGTAAGGGGAATGTACTTTGTACCATTGCAACCATCGGGCTCCTTTTCAACGTTGGCTGGAGTTACAAGAACAGACTATTCTAAATAGTAATACATCTTGAGTATCAGAGTCCCACAAACAGAGTGCAGGGAAACCGGTTAAATGAGCTTTCTTTCATGTCAAAGTCAATCACTCTAACTTAAGAAAACTCATTCCAGCCTCAAAGAATAATTTCCTCTGAGGGAATATTGCTAGCAAAAGTATCTAAAGAAAGATTTGTCAGCCTTGTAGACGGCCAAAGTCTTTGATAAACTATCAAGACACTCATAGCATCATACACATTGCTACCGTCTTGACAAATTATATTGACGCGTAAGACCCCACTAAAAGGTACGGGGAGATGTCAGATGCTATGAACTTCTTTTAATGAGAAGCAAAATGATTAAATGCAAGTTGGACTTACCATATAAATGGATGAAGTGCAGCAGGCTCATGAATTTTTTTTTTTGTTTCTCTCAGCATCGTAGAGAAATTCTCTTCTGCAACACTGCCTCTGTTGGTCAATTCAATGTATCCTGCAGATGAAAGGCTGATGAACTTTTTTTTTTGTCTCAGCAACGCAGAGAAATTCTCTTCTGCAACACTGCCTCTGTTGGTCAATTCAATGTATCCTGCAGATGAAAGGCTGATTAAGGTTTTTTTTTTTTTTGGACCGTAGACAAATTCTCCTCTGCAACACTTTCTCTGCTGGTCATTCAATATATTCTTCAGATGAAAGGCTGATTAAAGTGTTTTTTGTGTCTCAGCAAAGGAGAGAAATTCTCTTCTGCAACACTGCCTCTGTTGGTCAATTCAATGTATCCTGCAGATGAAAGGCTGATGAACTTTTTTTTTTTGTCTCAGCAACGCAGAGAAATTCTCTTCTGCAACACTGCCTCCGTTGGTCAATTCAATGTATCCTGCAGATGAAAGGCTGATGAACGTTTTTTTTTTTTTTGGACCGTAGACAAATTCTCCTCTGCAACACTTTCTCTGCTGGTCATTCAATATATTCTTCAGATGAAAGGCTGATTAAAGTGTTTTTTTTGTCTCAGCAAAGGAGAGAAATTCTCTTCTGCAACACTGCCTCTGTTGGTCAATTCAATGTATCCTGCAGATGAAAGGCTGATGAACATTTTTTTTTTCGAACACAGACAAATTCTCCTCCGCAACACTTCCTCTGCTGGTCATTCAATATATTCTTCAGATGAAAGGCTGATTAAAGTGGTTTTTTTGTCTCAGCAAAGGAGAGAAATTCTCTTCTGCAACACTGCCTCTGTTGGTCATTCAATATATTCTGCAGATGAAAGGCTGATTAAAATGTTTTTTTTGTCTCAGCAACGCAGAAAAATTCTATTCCGCAACACTGCCTCTGCTGGTCATTCAGTATATTCTGCAGATGGAAAAGTCCACTGTTAGTACATTATAAGAACTTGAATATTTCCAAAATAATGCAACAAAATAAAAAACTTATTTTTACCAAGCATTATTAATTAGGACTATGGAGTCTATAATATTGTGAAAGTTTACAGCTCAAAAAAAATTCAAATCTCAATTTTTTTTCAACCTAGCATACTTCTCTCAATCCGGTCTTATTTGCTACCAATCTCGACACAACTCAAGCACCTATATTAGGACTTAGATAAAAAGATCTCATGGCCAGCCAACTGACATCATACCCTTCTCTCTGCAATTCTTATAGGTTATGGTACACCACTAGCAATTAAGTAAGCTGAAAAGTTGAGGGAGGAAGTTTCATGCTACAGTTATTGGGAATATTGAAAACTATGAATAACAGATTCTAACATCTTCATTTTAGCACATCCCTATCAGCTAACCCTATAGAGAAGGCAAGAATATTATGATCAACCACACCTTCAAAAAAATGTATAAGCCTCAAATAATGCCAGAGTTTCTTTCATCTCAACATCTCAGTCTTCATCTGGGTGTCCTGTCTACCCTGCTACCCATTTCAATACGATGATAAATAGATCCCATTGCTTGCTAGGCAATTGATTGGCCCTCATGTCAGATGACATCCTCCTGTAGCTTTATCATGTTAGGGCACCACCTGACCAATCGCTCTGGGGGACTATTACACAAGAGGACGAGACATCAGCAATTACTCACTGGGTAATTCTCTGTAATTAACAATGCAAGAAAGTAGGCGGTGTAAGGGGAATGTACTTTGTACCATTGCAACCATCGGGCTCCTTTTCAACGTTGGCTGGAGTTACAAGAACAGACTATTCTAAATAGTAATACATCTTGAGTATCAGAGTCCCACAAACAGAGTGCAGGGAAACCGGTTAAATTAGCTTTCTTTCATGTCAAAGTCAATCACTCTAACTTAAGAAAACTCATTCCAGCCTCAAAGAGTAATTTCCTCTGAGGGAATATTGCTAGCAAAAGTATCTAAAGAAAGATTTGTCAGCCTTGTAGACGGCCAAAGTCTTTGATAAACTATCAAGACACTCATAGCATCATACACATTGCTACCATCTTGACAAATTATATTGACGTGTAAGACCCCACTAAAAGGTACGGGGAGATGTCAGATGCTATGAACTTCTTTTAATGAGAAGCAAAATGATTAAATGCGAGTTGGACTTACCATATAAATGGATGAAGTGCAGCAGGCTCATGAATTTTTTTTTTTGTTTCTCTCAGCATCGTAGAGAAATTCTCTTCTGCAACACTGCCTCTGTTGGTCAATTCAATGTATCCTGCAGATGAAAGGCTGATGAACTCTTTTTTTTTTTTTTTTTGAACGCAGACAAATTCTCCTCCGCAACACTTACTCTGCTGGTCATTCAATATATTCTTCAGATGAAAGGCTGATTAAAGTGTTTTTTTTGTCTCAGCAAAGGAGAGAAATTCTCTTCTGCAACACTGCCTCTGTTGGTCATTCAATATATTCTGCAGATGAAAGGCTGATGAACTTTTTTTTTTGTCTCAGCAATGCAGAGAAATTCTCTTCTGCAACACTGCCTCTGTTGGTCAATTCAATGTATCCTGCAGATGAAAGGCTGATGAACGTTTTTTTTTTTTTTTTGGACCGTAGACAAATTCTCCTCTGCAACACTTTCTCTGCTGGTCATTCAATATATTCTTCAGATGAAAGGCTGATTAAAGTGTTTTTTTGTCTCAGCATAGGAGAGAAATTCTCTTCTGCAACACTGCCTCTGTTGGTCAATTCAATGTATCCTGCAGATGAAAGGCTGATGAACGTTTTTTTTTTTTGGAACGCAGACAAATTCTCCTCTGCAACACTTTCTCTGCTGGTCATTCAATATATTCTTCAGATGAAAGGCTGATTAAAATGTTTTTTTTGTCTCGGCAAAGGAGAGAAAATCTCTTCTGCAACACTGCCTCTGTTGATCATTCAATATATTCTGCAGATGAAAGGCTGATTAAAATGTTTTTTTTGTCTCGGCAAAGGAGAGAAAATCTCTTCTGCAACACTGCCTCTGTTGGTCATTCAATATATTCTGCAGATGAAAGGCTGATTAAAATGGTTTTTTTGTCTCAGCAACGCAGAAAAATTCTATTCCGCAACACTGCCTCTGCTGGTCATTCAGTATATTCTGCAGATGGAAAAGTCCACTGTTAGTACATTATAAGAACTTGAATATTTCCAAAATAATGCAACAAAATAAAAAACTTATTTTTACCAAGCATTATTAATTAGGACTATGGAGTCTATAATATTGTGAAAGTTTACAGCTCAAAAAAATTCAAATCTCAATTTTTTTTCAACCTAGCATACTTCTCTCAATCCGGTCTTATTTGCTACCAATCTCGACACAACTCAAGCACCTATATTAGGACTTAGATAAAAAGATCTCATGGCCAGCCAACTGACATCATACCCTTCTCTCTGCAATTCTTATAGGTTATGGTACACCACTAGCAATTAAGTAAGCTGAAAAGTTGAGGGAGGAAGTTTCATGCTACAGTTATTGGGAATATTGAAAACTATGAATAACAGATTCTAACATCTTCATTTTAGCACATCCCTATCAGCTAACCCTATAGAGAAGGCAAGAATATTATGATCAACCACACCTTCAAAAAAATGTATAAGCCTCAAATAATGCCAGAGTTTCTTTCATCTCAACATCTCAGTCTTCATCTGGGTGTCCTGTCTACCCTGCTACCCATTTCAATACGATGATAAATAGATCCCATTGCTTGCTAGGCAATTGATTGGCCAACATGTCAGATGACATCCTCCTGTAGCTTTATCATGTTAGGGCACCACCTGACCAATCGCTCTGGGGGACTATTACACAAGAGGACGAGACATCAGCAATTACTCACTGGGTAATTCTCTGTAATTAACAATGCAAGAAAGTAGGCGGTGTAAGGGGAATGTACTTTGTACCATTGCAACCATCGGGCTCCTTTTCAACGTTGGCTGGAGTTACAAGAACAGACTATTCTAAATAGTAATACATCTTGAGTATCAGAGTCCCACAAACAGAGTGCAGGGAAACCGGTTAAATTAGCTTTCTTTCATGTCAAAGTCAATCACTCTAACTTAAGAAAACTCATTCCAGCCTCAAAGAGTAATTTCCTCTGAGGGAATATTGCTAGCAAAAGTATCTAAAGAAAGATTTGTCAGCCTTGTAGACGGCCAAAGTCTTTGATAAACTATCAAGACACTCATAGCATCATACACATTGCTACCGTCTTGACAAATTATATTGACGCGTAAGACCCCACTAAAAGGTACGGGGAGATGTCAGATGCTATGAACTTCTTTTAATGAGAAGCAAAATGATTAAATGCAAGTTGGACTTACCATATAAATGGATGAAGTGCAGCAGGCTCATGAATTTTTTTTTTTGTTTCTCTCAGCATCGTAGAGAAATTCTCTTCTGCAACACTGCCTCTGTAGGTCAATTCAATGTATCCTGCAGATGAAAGGCTGATGAACGTTTTTTTTTTTTTTTGGACCGTAGACAAATTCTCCTCTGCAACACTTTCTCTGCTGGTCATTCAATATATTCTTCAGGTGAAAGGCTGATTAAAGTGTTTTTTTTGTCTCAGCAAAGGAGAGAAATTCTCTTCTGCAACACTGCCTCTGTTGGTCAATTCAATGTATCCTGCAGATGAAAGGCTGATGAACTTTTTTTTTTTCGAACACAGACAAATTCTCCTCCGGAACACTTCCTCTGCTGGTCATTCAATATATTCTTCAGATGAAAGGCTGATTAAAGTGGTCTTTTTTGTCTCAGCAAAGGAGAGAAATTCTCTTCTGCAACACTGCCTCTGTTGGTCATTCAATATATTCTGCAGATGAAAGGCTGATTAACTTTTTTTTTTGTCTCAGCAACGCAGAAAAATTCTATTCCGCAACACTGCCTCTGCTGGTCATTCAGTATATTCTGCAGATGGAAAAGTCCACTGTTAGTACATTATAAGAACTTGAATATTTCCAAAATAATGCAACAAAATAAAAAACTTATTTTTACCAAGTATTATTAATTAGGACTATGGAGTCTATAATATTGTGAAAGTTTACAGCTCAAAAAAAATTCAAATCTCAATTTTTTTTCAACCTAGCATACTTCTCTCAATCCGGTCTTATTTGCTACCAATCTCGACACAACTCAAGCACCTATATTAGGACTTAGATAAAAAGATCTCATGGCCAGCCAACTGACATCATACCCTTCTCTCTGCAATTCTTATAGGTTATGGTACACCACTAGCAATTAAGTAAGCTGAAAAGTTGAGGGAGGAAGTTTCATGCTACAGTTATTGGGAATATTGAAAACTATGAATAACAGATTCTAACATCTTCATTTTAGCACATCCCTATCAGCTAACCCTATAGAGAAGGCAAGAATATTATGATCAACCACACCTTCAAAAAAATGTATAAGCCTCAAATAATGCCAGAGTTTCTTTCATCTCAACATCTCAGTCTTCATCTGGGTGTCCTGTCTACCCTGCTACCCATTTCAATACGATGATAAATAGATCCCATTGCTTGCTAGGCAATTGATTGGCCCTCATGTCAGATGACATCCTCCTGTAGCTTTATCATGTTAGGGCACCACCTGACCAATCGCTCTGGGGGACTATTACACAAGAGGACGAGACATCAGCAATTACTCACTGGGTAATTCTCTGTAATTAACAATGCAAGAAAGTAGGCGGTGTAAGGGGAATGTACTTTGTACCATTGCAACCATCGGGCTCCTTTTCAACGTTGGCTGGAGTTACAAGAACAGACTATTCTAAATAGTAATACATCTTGAGTATCAGAGTCCCACAAACAGAGTGCAGGGAAACCGGTTAAATGAGCTTTCTTTCATGTCAAAGTCAATCACTCTAACTTAAGAAAACTCATTCCAGCCTCAAAGAATAATTTCCTCTGAGGGAATATTGCTAGCAAAAGTATCTAAAGAAAGATTTGTCAGCCTTGTAGACGGCCAAAGTCTTTGATAAACTATCAAGACACTCATAGCATCATACACATTGCTACCGTCTTGACAAATTATATTGACGCGTAAGACCCCACTAAAAGGTACGGGGAGATGTCAGATGCTATGAACTTCTTTTAATGAGAAGCAAAATGATTAAATGCAAGTTGGACTTACCATATAAATGGATGAAGTGCAGCAGGCTCATGAATTTTTTTTTTTGTTTCTCTCAGCATCGTAGAGAAATTCTCTTCTGCAACACTGCCTCTGTTGGTCAATTCAATGTATCCTGCAGATGAAAGGCTGATGAACGTTTTTTTTTTTTTTTGGACCGTAGACAAATTCTCCTCTGCAACACTTTCTCTGCTGGTCATTCAATATATTCTTCAGGTGAAAGGCTGATTAAAGTGTTTTTTTTGTCTCAGCAAAGGAGAGAAATTCTCTTCTGCAACACTGCCTCTGTTGGTCAATTCAATGTATCCTGCAGATGAAAGGCTGATGAACTTTTTTTTTTTCGAACACAGACAAATTCTCCTCCGGAACACTTCCTCTGCTGGTCATTCAATATATTCTTCAGATGAAAGGCTGATTAAAGTGGTCTTTTTTGTCTCAGCAAAGGAGAGAAATTCTCTTCTGCAACACTGCCTCTGTTGGTCATTCAATATATTCTGCAGATGAAAGGCTGATTAACTTTTTTTTTTGTCTCAGCAACGCAGAAAAATTCTATTCCGCAACACTGCCTCTGCTGGTCATTCAGTATATTCTGCAGATGGAAAAGTCCACTGTTAGTACATTATAAGAACTTGAATATTTCCAAAATAATGCAACAAAATAAAAAACTTATTTTTACCAAGCATTATTAATTAGGACTATGGAGTCTATAATATTGTGAAAGTTTACAGCTCAAAAAAAATTCAAATCTCAATTTTTTTTCAACCTAGCATACTTCTCTCAATCCGGTCTTATTTGCTACCAATCTCGACACAACTCAAGCACCTATATTAGGACTTAGATAAAAAGATCTCATGGCCAGCCAACTGACATCATACCCTTCTCTCTGCAATTCTTATAGGTTATGGTACACCACTAGTAATTATGTGAGCTGATAAGTTGAGGGAGGAAGTTTCATGCTACAGTTATTGGGAATATTGAAAACTATGAATAACAGATTCTAACATCTTCATTTTAGCACATCCCTATCAGCTAACCCTATAGAGAAGGCAAGAATATTATGATCAACCCCACCTTCAAAAAAATGTATAAGCCTCAAATAATGCCAGAGTTTATTTCATCTCAACATCTCAGTCTTCATCTGGGTGTCCTGTCTACCCTGCTACCCATTTCAATACGATGATAAATAGATCCCATTGCTTGCTAGGCAATTGATTGGCCCTCATGTCAGATGACATCCTCCTGTAGCTTTATCATGTTAGGGCACCACCTGACCAATCGCTCTGGGGGACTATTACACAAGAGGACGAGACATCAGCAATTACTCACTGGGTAATTCTCTGTAATTAACAATGCAAGAAAGTAGGCGGTGTAAGGGGAATGTACTTTGTACCATTGCAACCATCGGGCTCCTTTTCAACGTTGGCTGGAGTTACAAGAACAGACTATTCTAAATAGTAATACATCTTGAGTATCAGAGTCCCACAAACAGAGTGCAGGGAAACCGGTTAAATTAGCTTTCTTTCATGTCAAAGTCAATCACTCTAACTTAAGAAAACTCATTCCAGCCTCAAAGAGTAATTTCCTCTGAGGGAATATTGCTAGCAAAAGTATCTAAAGAAAGATTTGTCAGCCTTGTAGACGGCCAAAGTCTTTGATAAACTATCAAGACACTCATAGCATCATACACATTGCTACCGTCTTGACAAATTATGTTGACGCGCAAGACCCCACTAAAAGGTACGGGGAGATGTCAGATGCTATGAACTTCTTTTAATGAGAAGCAAAACGATTAAATGCGAGTTGGACTTACCATATAAATGGATGAAGTGCAGCAGGCTCATGAATTTTTTTTTTTGTTTCTCTCAGCATCGTAGAGAAATTCTCTTCTGCAACACTGCCTCTGTTGGTCATTCAATATATTCTGCAGATGAAAGGCTGATGAACTTTTTTTTTTGTCTCAGCAACGCAGAGAAATTCTCTTCTGCAACACTGCCTCTGTTGGTCAATTCAATGTATCCTGCATATGAAAGGCTGATGAACGTTTTTTTTTTTTTTTTGGACCGTAGACAAATTCTCCTCTGCAACACTTTCTCTGCTGGTCATTCAATATATTCTTCAGATGAAAGGCTGATTAAAGTGTTTTTTTTGTCTCAGCAAAGGAGAGAAATTCTCTTCTGCAACACTGCCTCTGTTGGTCAATTCAATGTATCCTGCAGATAAAAGGCTGATGAACTTTTTTTTTTTGTCTCAGCAACGCAGAGAAATTCTCTTCTGCAACACTGCCTCTGTAGGTCAATTCAATGTATCCTGCAGATGAAAGGCTGATGAACGTTTTTTTTTTTTTTTTGGACCGTAGACAAATTCTCCTCTGCAACACTTTCTCTGCTGGTCATTCAATATATTCTTCAGGTGAAAGGCTGATTAAAGTGTTTTTTTTGTCTCAGCAAAGGAGAGAAATTCTCTTCTGCAACACTGCCTCTGTTGGTCAATTCAATGTATCCTGCAGATAAAAGGCTGATGAACTTTTTTTTTTTGTCTCAGCAAAGGAGAGAAATTCTCTTCTGCAACACTGCCTCTGTTGGTCAATTCAATGTATCCTGCAGATGAAAGGCTGATGAACTTTTTTTTTTTCGAACACAGACAAATTCTCCTCCGGAACACTTCCTCTGCTGGTCATTCAATATATTCTTCAGATGAAAGGCTGATTAAAATGTTTTTTTTGTCTCGGCAAAGGAGAGAAAATCTCTTCTGCAACACTGCCTCTGTTGATCATTCAATATATTCTGCAGATGAAAGGCTGATTAAAATGTTTTTTTTGTCTCGGCAAAGGAGAGAAAATCTCTTCTGCAACACTGCCTCTGTTGGTCATTCAATATATTCTGCAGATGAAAGGCTGATTAAAATGTTTTTTTTGTCTCAGCAACGCAGAAAAATTCTATTCCGCAACACTGCCTCTGCTGGTCATTCAGTATATTCTGCAGATGGAAAAGTCCACTGGTAGTACATTATAAGAACTTGAATATTTCCAAAATAATGCAACAAAATAAAAAACTTATTTTTACCAAGCATTATTAATTAGGACTATGGAGTCTATAATATTGTGAAAGTTTACAGCTCAAAAAAAATTCAAATCTCAATTTTTTTTCAACCTAGCATACTTCTCTCAATCCGGTCTTATTTGCTACCAATCTCGACACAACTCAAGCACCTATATTAGGACTTAGATAAAAAGATCTCATGGCCAGCCAACTGACATCATACCCTTCTCTCTGCAATTCTTATAGGTTATGGTACACCACTAGCAATTAAGTAAGCTGAAAAGTTGAGGGAGGAAGTTTCATGCTACAGTTATTGGGAATATTGAAAACTATGAATAACAGATTCTAACATCTTCATTTTAGCACATCCCTATCAGCTAACCCTATAGAGAAGGCAAGAATATTATGATCAACCACACCTTCAAAAAAATGTATAAGCCTCAAATAATGCCAGAGTTTCTTTCATCTCAACATCTCAGTCTTCATCTGGGTGTCCTGTCTACCCTGCTACCCATTTCAATATGATGATAAATAGATCCCATTGCTTGCTAGGCAATTGATTGGCCCTCATGTCAGATGACATCCTCCTGTAGCTTTATCATGTTAGGGCACCACCTGACCAATCGCTCTGGGGGACTATTACACAAGAGGACGAGACATCAGCAATTACTCACTGGGTAATTCTCTGTAATTAACAATGCAAGAAAGTAGGCGGTGTAAGGGGAATGTACTTTGTACCATTGCAACCATCGGGCTCCTTTTCAACGTTGGCTGGAGTTACAAGAACAGACTATTCTAAATAGTCATACATCTTGAGTATCAGAGTCCCACCAACAGAGTGCAGGGAAACCGGTTAAATGAGCTTTCTTTCATGTCAAAGTCAATCACTCTAACTTAAGAAAACTCATTCCAGCCTCAAAGAGTAATTTCCTCTGAGGGAATATTGCTAGCAAAAGTATCTAAAGAAAGATTTGTCAGCCTTGTAGACGGCCAAAGTCTTTGATAAACTATCAAGACACTCATAGCATCATACACATTGCTACCGTCTTGACAAATTATATTGACGCGTAAGACCCCACTAAAAGGTACAGGGAGATGTCAGATGCTATGAACTTCTTTTAATGAAAAGCAAAATGATTAAATCCGAGTTGGACTTACCATATAAATGGATGAAGTGCAGCAGGCTCATGAATTATTTTTTTTTGTTTCTCTCAGCATCGTAGAGAAATTCTCTTCTGCAACACTGCCTCTGTTGGTCAATTCAATGTATCCTGCAGATGAAAGGCTGATGAACTTTTTTTTTTTGAACGCAGACAAATTCTCCTCCGCAACACTTACTCTGCTGGTCATTCAATATATTCTTCAGATGAAAGGCTGATTAAAGTGTTTTTTTTGTCTCAGCAAAGGAGAGAAATTCTCTTCTGCAACACTGCCTCTGTTGGTCATTCAATATATTCTGCAGATGAAAGGCTGATGAACTTTTTTTTTTTGTCTCAGCAACGCAGAGAAATTCTCTTCTGCAACACTGCCTCTGTTGGTCAATTCAATGTATCCTGCAGATGAAAGGCTGATGAACGTTTTTTTTTTTTTTTTGGACCGTAGACAAATTCTCCTCTGCAACACTTTCTCTGCTGGTCATTCAATATATTCTTCAGATGAAAGGCTGATTAAAGTGTTTTTTTTGTCTCAGCAAAGGAGAGAAATTCTCTTCTGCAACACTGCCTCTGTTGGTCAATTCAATGTATCCTGCAGATGAAAGGCTGATGAACTTTTTTTTTTTCGAACACAGACAAAATCTCCTCCGCAACACTTCCTCTGCTGGTCATTCAATATATTCTTCAGATGAAAGGCTGATTAAAGTGGTTTTTTTGTCTCAGCAAAGGAGAGAAATTCTCTTCTGCAACACTGCCTCTGTTGGTCATTCAATATATTCTGCAGATAAAAGGCTGATGAACTTTTTTTTTTGTCTCAGCAACACAGAAAAATTCTATTCCGCAACACTGCCTCTGCTGGTCATTCAGTATATTCTGCAGATGGAAAAGTCCACTGTTAGTACATTATAAGAACTTGAATATTTCCAAAATAATGCAACAAAATAAAAAACTTATTTTTACCAAGCATTATTAATTAGGACTATGGAGTCTATAATATTGTGAAAGTTTACAGCTCAAAAAAATTCAAATCTCAATTTTTTTTCAACCTAGCATACTTCTCTCAATCCGGTCTTATTTGCTACCAATCTCGACACAACTCAAGCACCTATATTAGGACTTAGATAAAAAGATCTCATGGCCAGCCAACTGACATCATACCCTTCTCTCTGCAATTCTTATAGGTTATGGTACACCACTAGCAATTAAGTAAGCTGAAAAGTTGAGGGAGGAAGTTTCATGCTACAGTTATTGGGAATATTGAAAACTATGAATAACAGATTCTAACATCTTCATTTTAGCACATCCCTATCAGCTAACCCTATAAAGAAGGCAAGAATATTATGATCAACCACACCTTCAAAAAAATGTATAAGCCTCAAATAATGCCAGAGTTTCTTTCATCTCAACATCTCAGTCTTCATCTGGGTGTCCTGTCTACCCTGCTACCCATTTCAATATGATGATAAATAGATCCCATTGCTTGCTAGGCAATTGATTGGCCCTCATGTCAGATGGCATCCTCCTGTAGCTTTATCATGTTAGGGCACCACCTGGCCAATCGCTCTGGGGGACTATTACACAAGAGGACGAGACATCAGCAATTACTCACTGGGTAATTCTCTGTAATTAACAATGCAAGAAAGTAGGCGGTGTAAGGGGAATGTACTTTGTACCATTGCAACCATCGGCCTCCTTTTCAACGTTGGCTGGAGTTACAAGAACAGACTATTCTAAATAGTAATACATCTTGAGTATCAGAGTCCCACAAACAGAGTGCAGGGAAACCGGTTAAATGAGCTTTCTTTCATGTCAAAGTCAATCACTCTAACTTAAGAAAACTCATTCCAGCCTCAAAGAGTAATTTCCTCTGAGGGAATATTGCTAGCAAAAGTATCTAAAGAAAGATTTGTCAGCCTTGTAGACGGCCAAAGTCTTTGATAAACTATCAAGACACTCATAGCATCATACACATTGCTACCATCTTGACAAATTATATTGACGTGTAAGACCCCACTAAAAGGTACGGGGAGATGTCAGATGCTATGAACTTCTTTTAATGAGAAGCAAAATGATTAAATGCGAGTTGGACTTACCATATAAATGGATGAAGTGCAGCAGGCTCATGAATTCTTTTTTTTGTTTCTCTCAGCATCGTAGAGAAATTCTCTTCTGCAACACTGCCTCTGTTGGTCAATTCAATGTATCCTGCAGATGAAAGGCTGATGAAATTTTTTTGTTTTGAACGCAGACAAATTCTCCTCCGCAACACTTACTCTGCTGGTCATTCAATATATTCTTCAGATGAAAGGCTGATTAAAGTGTTTTTTTTGTCTCAGCAGAGGAGAGAAATTCTCTTCTGCAACACTGCCTCTGTTGGTCATTCAATATATTCTCCAGATGAAAGGCTGATGAACTTTTTTTTGTCTCAGCAACGCAGAGAAATTCTCTTCTGCAACACTGCCTCTGTTGGTCAATTCAATGTATCCTGCAGATGAAAGGCTGATGAACGTTTTTTTTTTTGGAACGCAGACAAATTCTCCTCTGCAACACTTTCTCTGCTGGTCATTCAATATATTCTTCAGATGAAAGGCTGATTAAAATGTTTTTTTTGTCTCGGCAAAGGAGAGAAAATCTCTTCTGCAACACTGCCTCTGTTGATCATTCAATATATTCTGCAGATGAAAGGCTGATTAAAATGTTTTTTTTGTCTCGGCAAAGGAGAGAAAATCTCTTCTGCAACACTGCCTCTGTTGGTCATTCAATATATTCTGCAGATGAAAGGCTGATTAAAATGTTTTTTTTGTCTCAGCAACGCAGAAAAATTCTATTCCGCAACACTGCCTCTGCTGGTCATTCAGTATATTCTGCAGATGGAAAAGTCCACTGTTAGTACATTATAAGAACTTGAATATTTCCAAAATAATGCAACAAAATAAAAAACTTATTTTTACCAAGCATTATTAATTAGGACTATGGAGTCTATAATATTGTGAAAGTTTACAGCTCAAAAAAAATTCAAATCTCAATTTTTTTTCAACCTAGCATACTTCTCTCAATCCGGTCTTATTTGCTACCAATCTCGACACAACTCAAGCACCTATATTAGGACTTAGATAAAAAGATCTCATGGCCAGCCAACTGACATCATACCCTTCTCTCTGCAATTCTTATAGGTTATGGTACACCACTAGTAATTATGTGAGCTGATAAGTTGAGGGAGGAAGTTTCATGCTACAGTTATTGGGAATATTGAAAACTATGAATAACAGATTCTAACATCTTCATTTTAGCACATCCCTATCAGCTAACCCTATAGAGAAGGCAAGAATATTATGATCAACCACACCTTCAAAAAAATGTATAAGCCTCAAATAATGCCAGAGTTTCTTTCATCTCAACATCTCAGTCTTCATCTGGGTGTCCTGTCTACCCTGCTACCCATTTCAATACGATGATAAATAGATCCCATTGCTTGCTAGGCAATTGATTGGCCCTCATGTCAGATGACATCCTCCTGTAGCTTTATCATGTTAGGGCACCACCTGACCAATCGCTCTGGGGGACTATTACACAAGAGGACGAGACATCAGCAATTACTCACTGGGTAATTCTCTGTAATTAACAATGCAAGAAAGTAGGCGGTGTAAGGGGAATGTACTTTGTACCATTGCAACCATCGGGCTCCTTTTCAACGTTGGCTGGAGTTACAAGAACAGACTATTCTAAATAGTAATACATCTTGAGTATCAGAGTCCCACAAACAGAGTGCAGGGAAACCGGTTAAATTAGCTTTCTTTCATGTCAAAGTCAATCACTCTAACTTAAGAAAACTCATTCCAGCCTCAAAGAGTAATTTCCTCTGAGGGAATATTGCTAGCAAAAGTATCTAAAGAAAGATTTGTCAGCCTTGTAGACGGCCAAAGTCTTTGATAAACTATCAAGACACTCATAGCATCATACACATTGCTACCATCTTGACAAATTATATTGACGCGTAAGACCCCACTAAAAGGTACGGGGAGATGTCAGATGCTATGAACTTCTTTTAATGAGAAGCAAAATGATTAAATGCGAGTTGGACTTACCATATAAATGGATGAAGTGCAGCAGGCTCATGAATTCTTTTTTTTGTTTCTCTCAGCATCGTAGAGAAATTCTCTTCTGCAACACTGCCTCTGTTGGTCAATTCAATGTATCCTGCAGATGAAAGGCTGATGAACTTTTTTTGTTTTGAACGCAGACAAATTCTCCTCCGCAACACTTACTCTGCTGGTCATTCAATATATTCTTCAGATGAAAGGCTGATTAAAGTGTTTTTTTTGTCTCAGCAAAGGAGAGAAATTCTCTTCTGCAACACTGCCTCTGTTGGTCATTCAATATATTCTGCAGATGAAAGGCTGATGAACTTTTTTTTTTGTCTCAGCAACGCAGAGAAATTCTCTTCTGCAACACTGCCTCTGTTGGTCAATTCAATGTATCCTGCAGATGAAAGGCTGATGAACGTTTTTTTTTTTTGGAACGCAGACAAATTCTCCTCTGCAACACTTTCTCTGCTGGTCATTCAATATATTCTTCAGATGAAAGGCTGATTAAAATGTTTTTTTTGTCTCGGCAAAGGAGAGAAAATCTCTTCTGCAACACTGCCTCTGTTGATCATTCAATATATTCTGCAGATGAAAGGCTGATTAAAATGTTTTTTTTGTCTCGGCAAAGGAGAGAAAATCTCTTCTGCAACACTGCCTCTGTTGGTCATTCAATATATTCTGCAGATGAAAGGCTGATTAAAATGTTTTTTTTGTCTCAGCAACGCAGAAAAATTCTATTCCGCAACACTGCCTCTGCTGGTCATTCAGTATATTCTGCAGATGGAAAAGTCCACTGTTAGTACATTATAAGAACTTGAATATTTCCAAAATAATGCAACAAAATAAAAAACTTATTTTTACCAAGCATTATTAATTAGGACTATGGAGTCTATAATATTGTGAAAGTTTACAGCTCAAAAAAATTCAAATCTCCATTTTTTTTCAACCTAGCATACTTCTCTCAATCCGGTCTTATTTGCTACCAATCTCGACACAACTCAAGCACCTATATTAGGACTTAGATAAAAAGATCTCATGGCCAGCCAACTGACATCATACCCTTCTCTCTGCAATTCTTATAGGTTATGGTACACCACTAGCAATTAAGTAAGCTGAAAAGTTGAGGGAGGAAGTTTCATGCTACAGTTATTGGGAATATTGAAAACTATGAATAACAGATTCTAACATCTTCATTTTAGCACATCCCTATCAGCTAACCCTATAAAGAAGGCAAGAATATTATGATCAACCACACCTTCAAAAAAATGTATAAGCCTCAAATAATGCCAGAGTTTCTTTCATCTCAACATCTCAGTCTTCATCTGGGTGTCCTGTCTACCCTGCTACCCATTTCAATATGATGATAAATAGATCCCATTGCTTGCTAGGCAATTGATTGGCCCTCATGTCAGATGGCATCCTCCTGTAGCTTTATCATGTTAGGGCACCACCTGGCCAATCGCTCTGGGGGACTATTACACAAGAGGACGAGACATCAGCAATTACTCACTGGGTAATTCTCTGTAATTAACAATGCAAGAAAGTAGGCGGTGTAAGGGGAATGTACTTTGTACCATTGCAACCATCGGCCTCCTTTTCAACGTTGGCTGGAGTTACAAGAACAGACTATTCTAAATAGTAATACATCTTGAGTATCAGAGTCCCACAAACAGAGTGCAGGGAAACCGGTTAAATGAGCGTTCTTTCATGTCAAAGTCAATCACTCTAACTTAAGAAAACTCATTCCAGCCTCAAAGAGTAATTTCCTCTGAGGGAATATTGCTAGCAAAAGTATCTAAAGAAAGATTTGTCAGCCTTGTAGACGGCCAAAGTCTTTGATAAACTATCAAGACACTCATAGCATCATACACATTGCTACCATCTTGACAAATTATATTGACGCGTAAGACCCCACTAAAAGGTACGGGGAGATGTCAGATGCTATGAACTTCTTTTAATGAGAAGCAAAATGATTAAATGCGAGTTGGACTTACCATATAAATGGATGAAGTGCAGCAGGCTCATGAATTCTTTTTTTTGTTTCTCTCAGCATCGTAGAGAAATTCTCTTCTGCAACACTGCCTCTGTTGGTCAATTCAATGTATCCTGCAGATGAAAGGCTGATGAAATTTTTTTGTTTTGAACGCAGACAAATTCTCCTCCGCAACACTTACTCTGCTGGTCATTCAATATATTCTTCAGATGAAAGGCTGATTAAAGTGTTTTTTTTGTCTCAGCAGAGGAGAGAAATTCTCTTCTGCAACACTGCCTCTGTTGGTCATTCAATATATTCTCCAGATGAAAGGCTGATGAACTTTTTTTTTTGTCTCAGCAACGCAGAGAAATTCTCTTCTGCAACACTGCCTCTGTTGGTCAATTCAATGTATCCTGCAGATGAAAGGCTGATGAACGTTTTTTTTTTTTGGAACGCAGACAAATTCTCCTCTGCAACACTTTCTCTGCTGGTCATTCAATATATTCTTCAGATGAAAGGCTGATTAAAATGTTTTTTTTGTCTCGGCAAAGGAGAGAAAATCTCTTCTGCAACACTGCCTCTGTTGATCATTCAATATATTCTGCAGATGAAAGGCTGATTAAAATGTTTTTTTTGTCTCGGCAAAGGAGAGAAAATCTCTTCTGCAACACTGCCTCTGTTGGTCATTCAATATATTCTGCAGATGAAAGGCTGATTAAAATGTTTTTTTTGTCTCAGCAACGCAGAAAAATTCTATTCCGCAACACTGCCTCTGCTGGTCATTCAGTATATTCTGCAGATGGAAAAGTCCACTGTTAGTACATTATAAGAACTTGAATATTTCCAAAATAATGCAACAAAATAAAAAACTTATTTTTACCAAGCATTATTAATTAGGACTATGGAGTCTATAATATTGTGAAAGTTTACAGCTCAAAAAAATTCAAATCTCAATTTTTTTTCAACCTAGCATACTTCTCTCAATCCGGTCTTATTTGCTACCAATCTCGACACAACTCAAGCACCTATATTAGGACTTAGATAAAAAGATCTCATGGCCAGCCAACTGACATCATACCCTTCTCTCTGCAATTCTTATAGGTTATGGTACACCACTAGCAATTAAGTAAGCTGAAAAGTTGAGGGAGGAAGTTTCATGCTACAGTTATTGGGAATATTGAAAACTATGAATAACAGATTCTAACATCTTCATTTTAGCACATCCCTATCAGCTAACCCTATAAAGAAGGCAAGAATATTATGATCAACCACACCTTCAAAAAAATGTATAAGCCTCAAATAATGCCAGAGTTTCTTTCATCTCAACATCTCAGTCTTCATCTGGGTGTCCTGTCTACCCTGCTACCCATTTCAATATGATGATAAATAGATCCCATTGCTTGCTAGGCAATTGATTGGCCCTCATGTCAGATGGCATCCTCCTGTAGCTTTATCATGTTAGGGCACCACCTGGCCAATCGCTCTGGGGGACTATTACACAAGAGGACGAGACATCAGCAATTACTCACTGGGTAATTCTCTGTAATTAACAATGCAAGAAAGTAGGCGGTGTAAGGGGAATGTACTTTGTACCATTGCAACCATCGGCCTCCTTTTCAACGTTGGCTGGAGTTACAAGAACAGACTATTCTAAATAGTAATACATCTTGAGTATCAGAGTCCCACAAACAGAGTGCAGGGAAACCGGTTAAATGAGCTTTCTTTCATGTCAAAGTCAATCACTCTAACTTAAGAAAACTCATTCCAGCCTCAAAGAGTAATTTCCTCTGAGGGAATATTGCTAGCAAAAGTATCTAAAGAAAGATTTGTCAGCCTTGTAGACGGCCAAAGTCTTTGATAAACTATCAAGACACTCATAGCATCATACACATTGCTACCATCTTGACAAATTATATTGACGCGTAAGACCCCACTAAAAGGTACGGGGAGATGTCAGATGCTATGAACTTCTTTTAATGAGAAGCAAAATGATTAAATGCGAGTTGGACTTACCATATAAATGGATGAAGTGCAGCAGGCTCATGAATTCTTTTTTTTGTTTCTCTCAGCATCGTAGAGAAATTCTCTTCTGCAACACTGCCTCTGTTGGTCAATTCAATGTATCCTGCAGATGAAAGGCTGATGAAATTTTTTTGTTTTGAACGCAGACAAATTCTCCTCCGCAACACTTACTCTGCTGGTCATTCAATATATTCTTCAGATGAAAGGCTGATTAAAGTGTTTTTTTTGTCTCAGCAGAGGAGAGAAATTCTCTTCTGCAACACTGCCTCTGTTGGTCATTCAATATATTCTCCAGATGAAAGGCTGATGAACTTTTTTTTTTGTCTCAGCAACGCAGAGAAATTCTCTTCTGCAACACTGCCTCTGTTGGTCAATTCAATGTATCCTGCAGATGAAAGGCTGATGAACGTTTTTTTTTTTGGAACGCAGACAAATTCTCCTCTGCAACACTTTCTCTGCTGGTCATTCAATATATTCTTCAGATGAAAGGCTGATTAAAATGTTTTTTTTGTCTCGGCAAAGGAGAGAAAATCTCTTCTGCAACACTGCCTCTGTTGATCATTCAATATATTCTGCAGATGAAAGGCTGATTAAAATGTTTTTTTTGTCTTGGCAAAGGAGAGAAAATCTCTTCTGCAACACTGCCTCTGTTGGTCATTCAATATATTCTGCAGATGAAAGGCTGATTAAAATGTTTTTTTTGTCTCAGCAACGCAGAAAAATTCTATTCCGCAACACTGCCTCTGCTGGTCATTCAGTATATTCTGCAGATGGAAAAGTCCACTGTTAGTACATTATAAGAACTTGAATATTTCCAAAATAATGCAACAAAATAAAAAACTTATTTTTACCAAGCATTATTAATTAGGACTATGGAGTCTATAATATTGTGAAAGTTTACAGCTCAAAAAAAATTCAAATCTCAATTTTTTTTCAACCTAGCATACTTCTCTCAATCCGGTCTTATTTGCTACCAATCTCGACACAACTCAAGCACCTATATTAGGACTTAGATAAAAAGATCTCATGGCCAGCCAACTGACATCATACCCTTCTCTCTGCAATTCTTATAGGTTATGGTACACCACTAGTAATTATGTGAGCTGATAAGTTGAGGGAGGAAGTTTCATGCTACAGTTATTGGGAATATTGAAAACTATGAATAACAGATTCTAACATCTTCATTTTAGCACATCCCTATCAGCTAACCCTATAGAGAAGGCAAGAATATTATGATCAACCACACCTTCAAGAAAATGTATAAGCCTCAAATAATGCCAGAGTTTCTTTCATCTCAACATCTCAGTCTTCATCTGGGTGTCCTGTCTACCCTGCTACCCATTTCAATACGATGATAAATAGATCCCATTGCTTGCTAGGCAATTGATTGGCCCTCATGTCAGATGACATCCTCCTGTAGCTTTATCATGTTAGGGCACCACCTGACCAATCGCTCTGGGGGACTATTACACAAGAGGACGAGACATCAGCAATTACTCACTGGGTAATTCTCTGTAATTAACAATGCAAGAAAGTAGGCGGTGTAAGGGGAATGTACTTTGTACCATTGCAACCATCGGGCTCCTTTTCAACGTTGGCTGGAGTTACAAGAACAGACTATTCTAAATAGTAATACATCTTGAGTATCAGAGTCCCACAAACAGAGTGCAGGGAAACCGGTTAAATTAGCTTTCTTTCATGTCAAAGTCAATCACTCTAACTTAAGAAAACTCATTCCAGCCTCAAAGAGTAATTTCCTCTGAGGGAATATTGCTAGCAAAAGTATCTAAAGAAAGATTTGTCAGCCTTGTAGACGGCCAAAGTCTTTGATAAACTATCAAGACACTCATAGCATCATACACATTGCTACCATCTTGACAAATTATATTGACGCGTAAGACCCCACTAAAAGGTACGGGGAGATGTCAGATGCTATGAACTTCTTTTAATGAGAAGCAAAATGATTAAATGCGAGTTGGACTTACCATATAAATGGATGAAGTGCAGCAGGCTCATGAATTCTTTTTTTTTGTTTCTCTCAGCATCGTAGAGAAATTCTCTTCTGCAACACTGCCTCTGTTGGTCAATTCAATGTATCCTGCAGATGAAAGGCTGATGAACTTTTTTTGTTTTGAACGCAGACAAATTCTCCTCCGCAACACTTACTCTGCTGGTCATTCAATATATTCTTCAGATGAAAGGCTGATTAAAGTGTTTTTTTTGTCTCAGCAAAGGAGAGAAATTCTCTTCTGCAACACTGCCTCTGTTGGTCATTCAATATATTCTGCAGATGAAAGGCTGATGAACTTTTTTTTTTGTCTCAGCAACGCAGAGAAATTCTCTTCTGCAACACTGCCTCTGTTGGTCAATTCAATGTATCCTGCAGATGAAAGGCTGATGAACGTTTTTTTTTTTGGAACGCAGACAAATTCTCCTCTGCAACACTTTCTCTGCTGGTCATTCAATATATTCTTCAGATGAAAGGCTGATTAAAATGTTTTTTTTGTCTCGGCAAAGGAGAGAAAATCTCTTCTGCAACACTGCCTCTGTTGATCATTCAATATTTTCTGCAGATGAAAGGCTGATTAAAATGTTTTTTTTGTCTCGGCAAAGGAGAGAAAATCTCTTCTGCAACACTGCCTCTGTTGGTCATTCAATATATTCTGCAGATGAAAGGCTGATTAAAATGTTTTTTTTGTCTCAGCAACGCAGAAAAATTCTATTCCGCAACACTGCCTCTGCTGGTCATTCAGTATATTCTGCAGATGGAAAAGTCCACTGGTAGTACATTATAAGAACTTGAATATTTCCAAAATAATGCAACAAAATAAAAAACTTATTTTTACCAAGCATTATTAATTAGGACTATGGAGTCTATAATATTGTGAAAGTTTACAGCTCAAAAAAAATTCAAATCTCAATTTTTTTTCAACCTAGCATACTTCTCTCAATCCGGTCTTATTTGCTACCAATCTCGACACAACTCAAGCACCTATATTAGGACTTAGATAAAAAGATCTCATGGCCAGCCAACTGACATCATACCCTTCTCTCTGCAATTCTTATAGGTTATGGTACACCACTAGCAATTAAGTAAGCTGAAAAGTTGAGGGAGGAAGTTTCATGCTACAGTTATTGGGAATATTGAAAACTATGAATAACAGATTCTAACATCTTCATTTTAGCACATCCCTATCAGCTAACCCTATAGAGAAGGCAAGAATATTATGATCAACCACACCTTCAAAAAAATGTATAAGCCTCAAATAATGCCAGAGTTTCTTTCATCTCAACATCTCAGTCTTCATCTGGGTGTCCTGTCTACCCTGCTACCCATTTCAATATGATGATAAATAGATCCCATTGCTTGCTAGGCAATTGATTGGCCCTCATGTCAGATGGCATCCTCCTGTAGCTTTATCATGTTAGGGCACCACCTGACCAATCGCTCTGGGGGACTATTACACAAGAGGACGAGACATCAGCAATAACTCACTGGGTAATTCTCTGTAATTAACAATGCAAGAAAGTAGGCGGTGTAAGGGGAATGTACTTTGTACCATTGCAACCATCGGGCTCCTTTTCAATGTTGGCTGGAGTTACAAGAACAGACTATTCTAAATAGTAATACATCTTGAGTATCAGAGTCCCACAAACAGAGTGCAGGGAAACCGGTTAAATGAGCTTTCTTTCATGTCAAAGTCAATCACTCTAACTTAAGAAAACTCATTCCAGCCTCAAAGAGTAATTTCCTCTGAGGGAATATTGCTAGCAAAAGTATCTAAAGAAAGATTTGTCAGCCTTGTAGACGGCCAAAGTCTTTGATAAACTATCAAGACACTCATAGCATCATACACATTGCTACCATCTTGACAAATTATATTGACGCGTAAGACCCCACTAAAAGGTACGGGGAGATGTCAGATGCTATGAACTTCTTTTAATGAGAAGCAAAATGATTAAATGCGAGTTGGACTTACCATATAAATGGATGCAGTGCAGCAGGCTCATGAATTCTTTTTTTTTGTTTCTCTCAGCATCGTAGAGAAATTCTCTTCTGCAACACTGCCTCTGTTGGTCAATTCAATGTATCCTGCAGATGAAAGGCTGATGAACTTTTTTTGTTTTGAACGCAGACAAATTCTCCTCCGCAACACTTACTCTGCTGGTCATTCAATATATTCTTCAGATGAAAGGCTGATTAAAGTGTTTTTTTTGTCTCAGCAAAGGAGAGAAATTCTCTTCTGCAACACTGCCTCTGTTGGTCATTCAATATATTCTGCAGATGAAAGGCTGATGAACTTTTTTTTTTGTCTCAGCAACGCAGAGAAATTCTCTTCTGCAACACTGCCTCTGTTGGTCAATTCAATGTATCCTGCAGATGAAAGGCTGATGAACGTTTTTTTTTTTGGAACGCAGACAAATTCTCCTCTGCAACACTTTCTCTGCTGGTCATTCAATATATTCTTCAGATGAAAGGCTGATTAAAATGTTTTTTTTGTCTCGGCAAAGGAGAGAAAATCTCTTCTGCAACACTGCCTCTGTTGATCATTCAATATTTTCTGCAGATGAAAGGCTGATTAAAATGTTTTTTTTGTCTCGGCAAAGGAGAGAAAATCTCTTCTGCAACACTGCCTCTGTTGGTCATTCAATATATTCTGCAGATGAAAGGCTGATTAAAATGTTTTTTTTGTCTCAGCAACGCAGAAAAATTCTATTCCGCAACACTGCCTCTGCTGGTCATTCAGTATATTCTGCAGATGGAAAAGTCCACTGGTAGTACATTATAAGAACTTGAATATTTCCAAAATAATGCAACAAAATAAAAAACTTATTTTTACCAAGCATTATTAATTAGGACTATGGAGTCTATAATATTGTGAAAGTTTACAGCTCAAAAAAAATTCAAATCTCAATTTTTTTTCAACCTAGAATACTTCTCTCAATCCGGTCTTATTTGCTACCAATCTCGACACAACTCAAGCACCTATATTAGGACTTAGATAAAAAGATCTCATGGCCAGCCAACTGACATCATACCCTTCTCTCTGCAATTCTTATAGGTTATGGTACACCACTAGCAATTAAGTAAGCTGAAAAGTTGAGGGAGGAAGTTTCATGCTACAGTTATTGGGAATATTGAAAACTATGAATAACAGATTCTAACATCTTCATTTTAGCACATCCCTATCAGCTAACCCTATAGAGAAGGCAAGAATATTATGATCAACCACACCTTCAAAAAAATGTATAAGCCTCAAATAATGCCAGAGTTTCTTTCATCTCAACATCTCAGTCTTCATCTGGGTGTCCTGTCTACCCTGCTACCCATTTCAATATGATGATAAATAGATCCCATTGCTTGCTAGGCAATTGATTGGCCCTCATGTCAGATGGCATCCTCCTGTAGCTTTATCATGTTAGGGCACCACCTGACCAATCGCTCTGGGGGACTATTACACAAGAGGACGAGACATCAGCAATAACTCACTGGGTAATTCTCTGTAATTAACAATGCAAGAAAGTAGGCGGTGTAAGGGGAATGTACTTTGTACCATTGCAACCATCGGGCTCCTTTTCAATGTTGGCTGGAGTTACAAGAACAGACTATTCTAAATAGTAATACATCTTGAGTATCAGAGTCCCACAAACAGAGTGCAGGGAAACCGGTTAAATGAGCTTTCTTTCATGTCAAAGTCAATCACTCTAACTTAAGAAAACTCATTCCAGCCTCAAAGAGTAATTTCCTCTGAGGGAATATTGCTAGCAAAAGTATCTAAAGAAAGATTTGTCAGCCTTGTAGACGGCCAAAGTCTTTGATAAACTATCAAGACACTCATAGCATCATACACATTGCTACCATCTTGACAAATTATATTGACGCGTAAGACCCCACTAAAAGGTACGGGGAGATGTCAGATGCTATGAACTTCTTTTAATGAGAAGCAAAATGATTAAATGCGAGTTGGACTTACCATATAAATGGATGAAGTGCAGCAGGCTCATGAATTCTTTTTTTTGTTTCTCTCAGCATCGTAGAGAAATTCTCTTCTGCAACACTGCCTCTGTTGGTCAATTCAATGTATCCTGCAGATGAAAGGCTGATGAACTTTTTTTGTTTTGAACGCAGACAAATTCTCCTCTGCAACACTTACTCTGCTGGTCATTCAATATATTCTTCAGATGAAAGGCTGATTAAAGTGTTTTTTTTGTCTCAGCAAAGGAGAGAAATTCTCTTCTGCAACACTGCCTCTGTTGGTCATTCAATATATTCTGCAGATGAAAGGCTGATGAACTTTTTTTTTTGTCTCAGCAACGCAGAGAAATTCTCTTCTGCAACACTGCCTCTGTTGGTCAATTCAATGTATCCTGCAGATGAAAGGCTGATGAACGTTTTTTTTTTTTGGAACGCAGACAAATTCTCCTCTGCAACACTTTCTCTGCTGGTCATTCAATATATTCTTCAGATGAAAGGCTGATTAAAATGTTTTTTTTGTCTCGGCAAAGGAGAGAAAATCTCTTCTGCAACACTGCCTCTGTTGATCATTCAATATATTCTGCAGATGAAAGGCTGATTAAAATGTTTTTTTTGTCTCGGCAAAGGAGAGAAAATCTCTTCTGCAACACTGCCTCTGTTGGTCATTCAATATATTCTGCAGATGAAAGGCTGATTAAAATGTTTTTTTTGTCTCAGCAACGCAGAAAAATTCTATTCCGCAACACTGCCTCTGCTGGTCATTCAGTATATTCTGCAGATGGAAAAGTCCACTGTTAGTACATTATAAGAACTTGAATATTTCCAAAATAATGCAACAAAATAAAAAACTTATTTTTACCAAGCATTATTAATTAGGACTATGGAGTCTATAATATTGTGAAAGTTTACAGCTCAAAAAAAATTCAAATCTCAATTTTTTTCAACCTAGCATACTTCTCTCAATCCGGTCTTATTTGCTACCAATCTCGACACAACTCAAGCACCTATATTAGGACTTAGATAAAAAGATCTCATGGCCAGCCAACTGACATCATACCCTTCTCTCTGCAATTCTTATAGGTTATGGTACACCACTAGCAATTAAGTAAGCTGAAAAGTTGAGGGAGGAAGTTTCATGCTACAGTTATTGGGAATATTGAAAACTATGAATAACAGATTCTAACATCTTCATTTTAGCACATCCCTATCAGCTAACCCTATAGAGAAGGCAAGAATATTATGATCAACCACACCTTCAAAAACATGTATAAGCCTCAAATAATGCCAGAGTTTCTTTCATCTCAACATCTCAGTCTTCATCTGGGTGTCCTGTCTACCCTGCTACCCATTTCAATATGATGATAAATAGATCCCATTGCTTGCTAGGCAATTGATTGGCCCTCATGTCAGATGGCATCCTCCTGTAGCTTTATCATGTTAGGGCACCACCTGACCAATCGCTCTGGGGTACTATTACACAAGAGGACGAGACATCAGGAATTACTCACTGGGTAATTCTCTGTAATTAACAATGCAAGAAAGTAGGCAGTGTAAGGGGAATGTACTTTGTACCATTGCAACCATCGGGCTCCTTTTCAACGTTGGCTGGAGTTACAAGAACAGACTATTCTAAATAGTAATACATCTTGAGTATCAGAGTCCCACAAACAGAGTGCAGGGAAACCGGTTAAATGAGCTTTCTTTCATGTCAAAGTCAATCACTCTAACTTAAGAAAACTCATTCCAGCCTCAAAGAGTAATTTCCTCTGAGGGAATATTGCTAGCAAAAGTATCTAAAGAAAGATTTGTCAGCCTTGTAGACGGCCAAAGTCTTTGATAAACTATCAAGACACTCATAGCATCATACACATTGCTACCATCTTGACAAATTATATTGACGCGTAAGACCCCACTAAAAGGTACGGGGAGATGTCAGATGCTATGAACTTCTTTTAATGAGAAGCAAAATGATTAAATGCGAGTTGGACTTACCATATAAATGGATGAAGTGCAGCAGGCTCATGAATTCTTTTTTTTGTTTCTCTCAGCATCGTAGAGAAATTCTCTTCTGCAACACTGCCTCTGTTGGTCAATTCAATGTATCCTGCAGATGAAAGGCTGATTAAAGTGTTTTTTTTGTCTCAGCAAAGGAGAGAAATTCTCTTCTGCAACACTGCCTCTGTTGGTCATTCAATATATTCTGCAGATGAAAGGCTGATGAACTTTTTTTTTGTCTCAGCAACGCAGAGAAATTCTCTTCTGCAACACTGCCTCTGTTGGTCAATTCAATGTATCCTGCAGATGAAAGGCTGATGAACGTTTTTTTTTTTGGAACGCAGACAAATTCTCCTCTGCAACACTTTCTCTGCTGGTCATTCAATATATTCTTCAGATGAAAGGCTGATTAAAATGTTTTTTTTGTCTCGGCAAAGGAGAGAAAATCTCTTCTGCAACACTGCCTCTGTTGATCATTCAATATATTCTGCAGATGAAAGGCTGATTAAAATGTTTTTTTTGTCTCGGCAAAGGAGAGAAAATCTCTTCTGCAACACTGCCTCTGTTGGTCATTCAATATATTCTGCAGATGAAAGGCTGATTAAAATGTTTTTTTTGTCTCAGCAACGCAGACAAATTCTATTCCGCAACACTGCCTCTGCTGGTCATTCAGTATATTCTGCAGATGGAAAAGTCCACTGTTAGTACATTATAAGAACTTGAATATTTCCAAAATAATGCAACAAAATAAAAAACTTATTTTTACCAAGCATTATTAATTAGGACTATGGAGTCTATAATATTGTGAAAGTTTACAGCTCAAAAAAAATTCAAATCTCAATTTTTTTTCAACCTAGCATACTTCTCTCAATCCGGTCTTATTTGCTACCAATCTCGACACAACTCAAGCACCTATATTAGGACTTAGATAAAAAGATCTCATGGCCAGCCAACTGACATCATACCCTTCTCTCTGCAATTCTTATAGGTTATGGTACACCACTAGCAATTAAGTAAGCTGAAAAGTTGAGGGAGGAAGTTTCATGCTACAGTTATTGGGAATATTGAAAACTATGAATAACAGATTCTAACATCTTCATTTTAGCACATCCCTATCAGCTAACCCTATAGAGAAGGCAAGAATATTATGATCAACCACACCTTCAAAAACATGTATAAGCCTCAAATAATGCCAGAGTTTCTTTCATCTCAACATCTCAGTCTTCATCTGGGTGTCCTGTCTACCCTGCTACCCATTTCAATATGATGATAAATAGATCCCATTGCTTGCTAGGCAATTGATTGGCCCTCATGTCAGATGGCATCCTCCAGTAGCTTTATCATGTTAGGGCACCACCTGACCAATCGCTCTGGGGGACTATTACACAAGAGGACGAGACATCAGCAATTACTCACTGGGTAATTCTCTGTAATTAACAATGCAAGAAAGTAGGCGGTGTAAGGGGAATGTACTTTGTACCATTGCAACCATCGGGCTCCTTTTCAACGTTGGCTGGAGTTACAAGAACAGACTATTCTAAATAGTAATACATCTTGAGTATCAGAGTCCCACAAACAGAGTGCAGGGAAACCGGTTAAATGAGCTTTCTTTCATGTCAAAGTCAATCACTCTAACTTAAGAAAACTCATTCCAGCCTCAAAGAGTAATTTCCTCTGAGGGAATATTGCTAGCAAAAGTATCTAAAGAAAGATTTGTCAGCCTTGTAGACGGCCAAAGTCTTTGATAAACTATCAAGACACTCATAGCATCATACACATTGCTACCATCTTGACAAATTATATTGACGCGTAAGACCCCACTAAAAGGTACGGGGAGATGTCAGATGCTATGAACTTCTTTTAATGAGAAGCAAAATGATTAAATGCGAGTTGGACTTACCATATAAATGGATGAAGTGCAGCAGGCTCATGAATTCTTTTTTTTGTTTCTCTCAGCATCGTAGAGAAATTCTCTTCTGCAACACTGCCTCTGTTGGTCAATTCAATGTATCCTGCAGATGAAAGGCTGATTAAAGTGTTTTTTTTGTCTCAGCAAAGGAGAGAAATTCTCTTCTGCAACACTGCCTCTGTTGGTCATTCAATATATTCTACAGATGAAAGGCTGATGAACTTTTTTTTTTGTCTCAGCAACGCAGAGAAATTCTCTTCTGCAACACTGCCTCTGTTGGTCAATTCAATGTATCCTGCAGATGAAAGGCTGATGAACGTTTTTTTTTTTGGAACGCAGACAAATTCTCCTCTGCAACACTTTCTCTGCTGGTCATTCAATATATTCTTCAGATGAAAGGCTGATTAAAATGTTTTTTTTGTCTCGGCAAAGGAGAGAAAATCTCTTCTGCAACACTGCCTCTGTTGAT
This sequence comes from Triturus cristatus, assembly GCF_964204655.1. NCBI lineage: Eukaryota > Metazoa > Chordata > Amphibia > Caudata > Salamandridae > Triturus > Triturus cristatus. The sequence goes on along the minus strand of NC_140593.1, from coordinate 879,586,800 downwards.
CATTCAATATATTCTGCAGATGAAAGGCTGATTAAAATGTTTTTTTTGTCTCGGCAAAGGAGAGAAAATCTCTTCTGCAACACTGCCTCTGTTGGTCATTCAATATATTATGCAGATGAAAGGCTGATTAAAATGTTTTTTTTGTCTCAGCAACGCAGAAAAATTCTATTCCGCAACACTGCCTCTGCTGGTCATTCAGTATATTCTGCAGATGGAAAAGTCCACTGTTAGTACATTATAAGAACTTGAATATTTCCAAAATAATGCAACAAAATAAAAAACTTATTTTTACCAAGCATTATTAATTAGGACTATGGAGTCTATAATATTGTGAAAGTTTACAGCTCAAAAAAAATTCAAATCTCAATTTTTTTTCAACCTAGCATACTTCTCTCAATCCGGTCTTATTTGCTACCAATCTCGACACAACTCAAGCACCTATATTAGGACTTAGATAAAAAGATCTCATGGCCAGCCAACTGACATCATACCCTTCTCTCTGCAATTCATATAGGTTATGGTACACCACTAGCAATTAAGTAAGCTGAAAAGTTGAGGGAGGAAGTTTCATGCTACAGTTATTGGGAATATTGAAAACTATGAATAACAGATTCTAACATCTTCATTTTAGCACATCCCTATCAGCTAACCCTATAGAGAAGGCAAGAATATTATGATCAACCACACCTTCAAAAAATGTATAAGCCTCAAATAATGCCAGAGTTTCTTTCATCTCAACATCTCAGTCTTCATCTGGGTGTCCTGTCTACCCTGCTACCCATTTCAATATGATGATAAATAGATCCCATTGCTTGCTAGGCAATTGATTGGCCCTCATGTCAGATGGCATCCTCCTGTAGCTTTATCATGTTAGGGCACCACCTGACCAATCGCTCTGGGGGACTATTACACAAGAGGACGAGACATCAGCAATTACTCACTGGGTAATTCTCTGTAATTAACAATGCAAGAAAGTAGGCGGTGTAAGGGGAATGTACTTTGTACCATTGCAACCATCGGGCTCCTTTTCAATGTTGGCTGGAGTTACAAGAACAGACTATTCTAAATAGTAATACATCTTGAGTATCAGAGTCCCACAAACAGAGTGCAGGGAAACCGGTTAAATGAGCTTTCTTTCATGTCAAAGTCAATCACTCTAACTTAAGAAAACTCATTCCAGCCTCAAAGAGTAATTTCCTCTGAGGGAATATTGCTAGCAAAAGTATCTAAAGAAAGATTTGTCAGCCTTGTAGACGGCCAAAGTCTTTGATAAACTATCAAGACACTCATAGCATCATACACATTGCTACCATCTTGACAAATTATATTGACGCGTAAGACCCCACTAAAAGGTACGGGGAGATGTCAGATGCTATGAACTTCTTTTAATGAGAAGCAAAATGATTAAATGCGAGTTGGACTTACCATATAAATGGATGAAGTGCAGCAGGCTCATGAATTCTTTTTTTTGTTTCTCTCAGCATCGTAGAGAAATTCTCTTCTGCAACACTGCCTCTGTTGGTCAATTCAATGTATCCTGCAGATGAAAGGCTGATTAAAGTGTTTTTTTTGTCTCAGCAAAGGAGAGAAATTCTCTTCTGCAACACTGCCTCTGTTGGTCATTCAATATATTCTGCAGATGAAAGGCTGATGAACTTTTTTTTTTGTCTCAGCAACGCAGAGAAATTCTCTTCTGCAACACTGCCTCTGTTGGTCAATTCAATGTATCCTGCAGATGAAAGGCTGATGAACGTTTTTTTTTTTGGAACGCAGACAAATTCTCCTCTGCAACACTTTCTCTGCTGGTCATTCAATATATTCTTCAGATGAAAGGCTGATTAAAATGTTTTTTTTGTCTCGGCAAAGGAGAGAAAATCTCTTCTGCAACACTGCCTCTGTTGATCATTCAATATATTCTGCAGATGAAAGGCTGATTAAAATGTTTTTTTTGTCTCGGCAAAGGAGAGAAAATCTCTTCTGCAACACTGCCTCTGTTGGTCATTCAATATATTCTGCAGATGAAAGGCTGATTAAAATGTTTTTTTTGTCTCAGCAACGCAGAAAAATTCTATTCCGCAACACTGCCTCTGCTGGTCATTCAGTATATTCTGCAGATGGAAAAGTCCACTGTTAGTACATTATAAGAACTTGAATATTTCCAAAATAATGCAACAAAATAAAAAACTTATTTTTACCAAGCATTATTAATTAGGACTATGGAGTCTATAATATTGTGAAAGTTTACAGCTCAAAAAAAATTCAAATCTCAATTTTTTTTCAACCTAGCATACTTCTCTCAATCCGGTCTTATTTGCTACCAATCTCGACACAACTCATGCACCTATATTAGGACTTAGATAAAAAGATCTCATGGCCAGCCAACTGACATCATACCCTTCTCTCTGCAATTCATATAGGTTATGGTACACCACTAGCAATTAAGTAAGCTGAAAAGTTGAGGGAGGAAGTTTCATGCTACAGTTATTGGGAATATTGAAAACTATGAATAACAGATTCTAACATCTTCATTTTAGCACATCCCTATCAGCTAACCCTATAGAGAAGGCAAGAATATTATGATCAACCACACCTTCAAAAAATGTATAAGCCTCAAATAATGCCAGAGTTTCTTTCATCTCAACATCTCAGTCTTCATCTGGGTGTCCTGTCTACCCTGCTACCCATTTCAATATGATGATAAATAGATCCCATTGCTTGCTAGGCAATTGATTGGCCCTCATGTCAGATGGCATCCTCCTGTAGCTTTATCATGTTAGGGCACCACCTGACCAATCGCTCTGGGGGACTATTACACAAGAGGACGAGACATCAGCAATTACTCACTGGGTAATTCTCTGTAATTAACAATGCAAGAAAGTAGGCGGTGTAAGGGGAATGTACTTTGTACCATTGCAACCATCGGGCTCCTTTTCAATGTTGGCTGGAGTTACAAGAACAGACTATTCTAAATAGTAATACATCTTGAGTATCAGAGTCCCACAAACAGAGTGCAGGGAAACCGGTTAAATGAGCTTTCTTTCATGTCAAAGTCAATCACTCTAACTTAAGAAAACTCATTCCAGCCTCAAAGAGTAATTTCCTCTGAGGGAATATTGCTAGCAAAAGTATCTAAAGAAAGATTTGTCAGCCTTGTAGACGGCCAAAGTCTTTGATAAACTATCAAGACACTCATAGCATCATACACATTGCTACCATCTTGACAAATTATATTGACGCGTAAGACCCCACTAAAAGGTACGGGGAGATGTCAGATGCTATGAACTTCTTTTAATGAGAAGCAAAATGATTAAATGCGAGTTGGACTTACCATATAAATGGATGAAGTGCAGCAGGCTCATGAATTCTTTTTTTTTGTTTCTCTCAGCATCGTAGAGAAATTCTCTTCTGCAACACTGCCTCTGTTGGTCAATTCAATGTATCCTGCAGATGAAAGGCTGATGAACTTTTTTTGTTTTGAACGCAGACAAATTCTCCTCCGCAACACTTACTCTGCTGGTCATTCAATATATTCTTCAGATGAAAGGCTGATTAAAGTGTTTTTTTTGTCTCAGCAAAGGAGAGAAATTCTCTTCTGCAACACTGCCTCTGTTGGTCATTCAATATATTCTGCAGATGAAAGGCTGATGAACTTTTTTTTTTGTCTCAGCAACGCAGAGAAATTCTCTTCTGCAACACTGCCTCTGTTGGTCAATTCAATATATTCTGCAGATGAAAGGCTGATGAACTTTTTTTTTTGTCTCAGCAACGCAGAGAAATTCTCTTCTGCAACACTTTCTCTGCTGGTCATTCAATATATTCTTCAGATGAAAGGCTGATTAAAATGTTTTTTTTGTCTCGGCAAAGGAGAGAAAATCTCTTCTGCAACACTGCCTCTGTTGATCATTCAATATATTCTGCAGATGAAAGGCTGATTAAAATGTTTTTTTTGTCTCGGCAAAGGAGAGAAAATCTCTTCTGCAACACTGCCTCTGTTGGTCATTCAATATATTCTGCAGATAAAAGGCTGATGAACTTTTTTTTTTTGTCTCAGCAACGCAGAAAAATTCTATTCCGCAACACTGCCTCTGCTGGTCATTCAGTATATTCTGCAGATGGAAAAGTCCACTGTTAGTACATTATAAGAACTTGAATATTTCCAAAATAATGCAACAAAATAAAAAACTTATTTTTACCAAGCATTATTAATTAGGACTATGGAGTCTATAATATTGTGAAAGTTTACAGCTCAAAAAAAATTCAAATCTCAATTTTTTTTCAACCTAGCATACTTCTCTCAATCCGGTCTTATTTGCTACCAATCTCGACACAACTCAAGCACCTATATTAGGACTTAGATAAAAAGATCTCATGGCCAGCCAACTGACATCATACCCTTCTCTCTGCAATTCTTATAGGTTATGGTACACCACTAGCAATTAAGTAAGCTGAAAAGTTGAGGGAGGAAGTTTCATGCTACAGTTATTGGGAATATTGAAAACTATGAATAACAGATTCTAACATCTTCATTTTAGCACATCCCTATCAGCTAACCCTATAGAGAAGGCAAGAATATTATGATCAACCACACCTTCAAAAAAATGTATAAGCCTCAAATAATGCCAGAGTTTCTTTCATCTCAACATCTCAGTCTTCATCTGGGTGTCCTGTCTACCCTGCTACCCATTTCAATATGATGATAAATAGATCCCATTGCTTGCTAGGCAATTGATTGGCCCTCATGTCAGATGGCATCCTCCTGTAGCTTTATCATGTTAGGGCACCACCTGACCAATCGCTCTGGGGGACTATTACACAAGAGGACGAGACATCAGCAATTACTCACTGGGTAATTCTCTGTAATTAACAATGCAAGAAAGTAGGCGGTGTAAGGGGAATGTACTTTGTACCATTGCAACCATCGGGCTCCTTTTCAATGTTGGCTGGAGTTACAAGAACAGACTATTCTAAATAGTAATACATCTTGAGTATCAGAGTCCCACAAACAGAGTGCAGGGAAACCGGTTAAATGAGCTTTCTTTCATGTCAAAGTCAATCACTCTAACTTAAGAAAACTCATTCCAGCCTCAAAGAGTAATTTCCTCTGAGGGAATATTGCTAGCAAAAGTATCTAAAGAAAGATTTGTCAGCCTTGTAGACGGCCAAAGTCTTTGATAAACTATCAAGACACTCACAGCATCATACTCATTGCTACCATCTTGACAAATTATATTGACGCGTAAGACCCCACTAAAAGGTACGGGGAGATGTCAGATGCTATGAACTTCTTTTAATGAGAAGCAAAATGATTAAATGCGAGTTGGACTTACCATATAAATGGATGAAGTGCAGCAGGCTCATGAATTCTTTTTTTTGTTTCTCTCAGCATCGTAGAGAAATTCTCTTCTGCAACACTGCCTCTGTTGGTCAATTCAATGTATCCTGCAGATGAAAGGCTGATGAACTTTTTTTGTTTTGAACGCAGACAAATTCTCCTCCGCAACACTTACTCTGCTGGTCATTCAATATATTCTTCAGATGAAAGGCTGATTAAAGTGTTTTTTTGTCTCAGCAAAGGAGAGAAATTCTCTTCTGCAACACTGCCTCTGTTGGTCATTCAATATATTCTGCAGATGAAAGGCTGGTGAACTTTTTTTTTTGTCTCAGCAACGCAGAAAAATTCTATTCCGCAACACTGCCTCTGCTGGTCATTCAGTATATTCTGCAGATGGAAAAGTCCACTGTTAGTACATTATAAGAACTTGAATATTTCCAAAATAATGCAACAAAATAAAAAAATTATTTTTACCAAGCCTTATTAATTAGGACTATGGAGTCTATAATATTGTGAAAGTTTACAGCTCAAAAAAAATTCAAATCTCAATTTTTTTCAACCTAGCATACTTCTCTCAATCCGGTCTTATTTGCTACCAATCTCGACACAACTCAAGCACCTATATTAGGACTTAGATAAAAAGATCTCATGGCCAGCCAACTGACATCATACCCTTCTCTCTGCAATTCTTATAGGTTATGGTACACCACTAGCAATTAAGTAAGCTGAAAAGTTGAGGGAGGAAGTTTCATGCTACAGTTATTGGGAATATTGAAAACTATGAATAACAGATTCTAACATCTTTATTTTAGCACATCCCTATCAGCTAACCCTATAGAGAAGGCAAGAATATTATGATCAACCACACCTTCAAAAAAATGTATAAGCCTCAAATAATGCCAGAGTTTCTTTCATCTCAACATCTCAGTCTTCATCTGGGTGTCCTGTCTACCCTGCTACCCATTTCAATAAGATGATAAATAGATCCCATTGCTTGCTAGGCAATTGATTGGCCCTCATGTCAGATGACATCCTCCTGTAGCTTTATCATGTTAGGGCACCACCTGACCAATCGCTCTGGGGGACTATTACACAAGAGGACGAGACATCAGCAATTACTCACTGGGTAATTCTCTGTAATTAACAATGCAAGAAAGTAGGCGGTGTAAGGGGAATGTACTTTGTACCATTGCAACCATCGGGCTCCTTTTCAACGTTGGCTGGAGTTACAAGAACAGACTATTCTAAATAGTAATACATCTTGAGTATCAGAGTCCCACAAACAGAGTGCAGGGAAACCGGTTAAATGAGCTTTCTTTCATGTCAAAGTCAATCACTCTAACTTAAGAAAACTCATTCCAGCCTCAAAGAGTAATTTCCTCTGAGGGAATATTGCTAGCAAAAGTATCTAAAGAAAGATTTGTCAGCCTTGTAGACGGCCAAAGTCTTTGATAAACTATCAAGACACTCATAGCATCATACACATTGCTACCGTCTTGACAAATTATATTGACGCGTAAGACCCCACTAAAAGGTACGGGGAGATGTCAGATGCTATGAACTTCTTTTAATGAGAAGCAAAATGATTAAATGCGAGTTGGACTTACCATATAAATGGATGAAGTGCAGCAGGCTCATGAATTCTTTTTTTTGTTTCTCTCAGCATCGTAGAGAAATTCTCTTCTGCAACACTGCCTCTGTTGGTCAATTCAATGTATCCTGCAGATGAAAGGCTGATTAAAGTGTTTTTTTTGTCTCAGCAAAGGAGAGAAATTCTCTTCTGCAACACTGCCTCTGTTGGTCATTCAATATATTCTGCAGATGAAAGGCTGATGAACTTTTTTTTTTGTCTCAGCAACGCAGAGAAATTCTCTTCTGCAACACTGCCTCTGTTGGTCAATTCAATGTATCCTGCAGATGAAAGGCTGATGAACGTTTTTTTTTTTGGAACGCAGACAAATTCTCCTCTGCAACACTTTCTCTTCTGGTCATTCAATATATTCTTCAGATGAAAGGCTGATTAAAATGTTTTTTTTGTCTCGGCAAAGGAGAGAAAATCTCTTCTGCAACACTGCCTCTGTTGATCATTCAATATATTCTGCAGATGAAAGGCTGATTAAAATGTTTTTTTTGTCTCGGCAAAGGAGAGAAAATCTCTTCTGCAACACTGCCTCTGTTGGTCATTCAATATATTCTGCAGATGAAAGGCTGATTAAAATGTTTTTTTTGTCTCAGCAACGCAGAAAAATTCTATTCCGCAACACTGCCTCTGCTGGTCATTCAGTATATTCTGCAGATGGAAAAGTCCACTGTTAGTACATTATAAGAACTTGAATATTTCCAAAATAATGCAACAAAATAAAAAACTTATTTTTACCAAGCATTATTAATTAGGACTATGGAGTCTATAATATTGTGAAAGTTTACAGCTCAAAAAAAATTCAAATCTCAATTTTTTTTCAACCTAGCATACTTCTCTCAATCCGGTCTTATTTGCTACCAATCTCGACACAACTCAAGCACCTATATTAGGACTTAGATAAAAAGATCTCATGGCCAGCCAACTGACATCATACCCTTCTCTCTGCAATTCTTATAGGTTATGGTACACCACTAGCAATTAAGTAAGCTGAAAAGTTGAGGGAGGAAGTTTCATGCTACAGTTATTGGGAATATTGAAAACTATGAATAACAGATTCTAACATCTTCATTTTAGCACATCCCTATCAGCTAACCCTATAGAGAAGGCAAGAATATTATGATCAACCACACCTTCAAAAACATGTATAAGCCTCAAATAATGCCAGAGTTTCTTTCATCTCAACATCTCAGTCTTCATCTGGGTGTCCTGTCTACCCTGCTACCCATTTCAATATGATGATAAATAGATCCCATTGCTTGCTAGGCAATTGATTGGCCCTCATGTCAGATGGCATCCTCCTGTAGCTTTATCATGTTAGGGCACCACCTGACCAATCGCTCTGGGGGACTATTACACAAGAGGACGAGACATCAGCAATTACTCACTGGGTAATTCTCTGTAATTAACAATGCAAGAAAGTAGGCGGTGTAAGGGGAATGTACTTTGTACCATTGCAACCATCGGGCTCCTTTTCAACGTTGGCTGGAGTTACAAGAACAGACTATTCTAAATAGTAATACATCTTGAGTATCAGAGTCCCACAAACAGAGTGCAGGGAAACCGGTTAAATGAGCTTTCTTTCATGTCAAAGTCAATCACTCTAACTTAAGAAAACTCATTCCAGCCTCAAAGAGTAATTTCCTCTGAGGGAATATTGCTAGCAAAAGTATCTAAAGAAAGATTTGTCAGCCTTGTAGACGGCCAAAGTCTTTGATAAACTATCAAGACACTCATAGCATCATACACATTGCTACCATCTTGACAAATTATATTGACGCGTAAGACCCCACTAAAAGGTACGGGGAGATGTCAGATGCTATGAACTTCTTTTAATGATTAGCAAAATGATTAAATGCGAGTTGGACTTACCATATAAATGGATGAAGTGCAGCAGGCTCATGAATTCTTTTTTTTGTTTCTCTCAGCATCGTAGAGAAATTCTCTTCTGCAACACTGCCTCTGTTGGTCAATTCAATGTATCCTGCAGATGAAAGGCTGATTAAAGTGTTTTTTTTGTCTCAGCAAAGGAGAGAAATTCTCTTCTGCAACACTGCCTCTGTTGGTCATTCAATATATTCTGCAGATGAAAGGCTGATGAACTTTTTTTTTTGTCTCAGCAACGCAGAGAAATTCTCTTCTGCAACACTGCCTCTGTTGGTCAATTCAATGTATCCTGCAGATGAAAGGCTGATGAACGTTTTTTTTTTTGGAACGCAGACAAATTCTCCTCTGCAACACTTTCTCTTCTGGTCATTCAATATATTCTTCAGATGAAAGGCTGATTAAAATGTTTTTTTTGTCTCGGCAAAGGAGAGAAAATCTCTTCTGCAACACTGCCTCTGTTGATCATTCAATATATTCTGCAGATGAAAGGCTGATTAAAATGTTTTTTTTGTCTCGGCAAAGGAGAGAAAATCTCTTCTGCAACACTGCCTCTGTTGGTCATTCAATATATTCTGCAGATGAAAGGCTGATTAAAATGTTTTTTTTGTCTCAGCAACGCAGAAAAATTCTATTCCGCAACACTGCCTCTGCTGGTCATTCAGTATATTCTGCAGATGGAAAAGTCCACTGTTAGTACATTATAAGAACTTGAATATTTCCAAAATAATGCAACAAAATAAAAAACTTATTTTTACCAAGCATTATTAATTAGGACTATGGAGTCTATAATATTGTGAAAGTTTACAGCTCAAAAAAAATTCAAATCTCAATTTTTTTTCAACCTAGCATACTTCTCTCAATCCGGTCTTATTTGCTACCAATCTCGACACAACTCAAGCACCTATATTAGGACTTAGATAAAAAGATCTCATGGCCAGCCAACTGACATCATACCCTTCTCTCTGCAATTCATATAGGTTATGGTACACCACTAGCAATTAAGTAAGCTGAAAAGTTGAGGGAGGAAGTTTCATGCTACAGTTATTGGGAATATTGAAAACTATGAATAACAGATTCTAACATCTTCATTTTAGCACATCCCTATCAGCTAACCCTATAGAGAAGGCAAGAATATTATGATCAACCACACCTTCAAAAAATGTATAAGCCTCAAATAATGCCAGAGTTTCTTTCATCTCAACATCTCAGTCTTCATCTGGGTGTCCTGTCTACCCTGCTACCCATTTCAATATGATGATAAATAGATCCCATTGCTTGCTAGGCAATTGATTGGCCCTCATGTCAGATGGCATCCTCCTGTAGCTTTATCATGTTAGGGCACCACCTGACCAATCGCTCTGGGGGACTATTACACAAGAGGACGAGACATCAGCAATTACTCACTGGGTAATTCTCTGTAATTAACAATGCAAGAAAGTAGGCGGTGTAAGGGGAATGTACTTTGTACCATTGCAACCATCGGGCTCCTTTTCAATGTTTGCTGGAGTTACAAGAACAGACTATTCTAAATAGTAATACATCTTGAGTATCAGAGTCCCACAAACAGAGTGCAGGGAAACCGGTTAAATGAGCTTTCTTTCATGTCAAAGTCAATCACTCTAACTTAAGAAAACTCATTCCAGCCTCAAAGAGTAATTTCCTCTGAGGGAATATTGCTAGCAAAAGTATCTAAAGAAAGATTTGTCAGCCTTGTAGACGGCCAAAGTCTTTGATAAACTATCAAGACACTCATAGCATCATACACATTGCTACCATCTTGACAAATTATATTGACGCGTAAGACCCCACTAAAAGGTACGGGGAGATGTCAGATGCTATGAACTTCTTTTAATGAGAAGCAAAATGATTAAATGCGAGTTGGACTTACCATATAAATGGATGAAGTGCAGCAGGCTCATGAATTCTTTTTTTTTGTTTCTCTCAGCATCGTAGAGAAATTCTCTTCTGCAACACTGCCTCTGTTGGTCAATTCAATGTATCCTGCAGATGAAAGGCTGATGAACTTTTTTTGTTTTGAACGCAGACAAATTCTCCTCCGCAACACTTACTCTGCTGGTCATTCAATATATTCTTCAGATGAAAGGCTGATTAAAGTGTTTTTTTTGTCTCAGCAAAGGAGAGAAATTCTCTTCTGCAACACTGCCTCTGTTGGTCATTCAATATATTCTGCAGATGAAAGGCTGATGAACTTTTTTTTTTGTCTCAGCAACGCAGAGAAATTCTCTTCTGCAACACTGCCTCTGTTGGTCAATTCAATATATTCTGCAGATGAAAGGCTGATGAACTTTTTTTTTTGTCTCAGCAACGCAGAGAAATTCTCTTCTGCAACACTTTCTCTGCTGGTCATTCAATATATTCTTCAGATGAAAGGCTGATTAAAATGTTTTTTTTGTCTCGGCAAAGGAGAGAAAATCTCTTCTGCAACACTGCCTCTGTTGATCATTCAATATATTCTGCAGATGAAAGGCTGATTAAAATGTTTTTTTTGTCTCGGCAAAGGAGAGAAAATCTCTTCTGCAACACTGCCTCTGTTGGTCATTCAATATATTCTGCAGATAAAAGGCTGATGAACTTTTTTTTTTTGTCTCAGCAACGCAGAAAAATTCTATTCCGCAACACTGCCTCTGCTGGTCATTCAGTATATTCTGCAGATGGAAAAGTCCACTGTTAGTACATTATAAGAACTTGAATATTTCCAAAATAATGCAACAAAATAAAAAACTTATTTTTACCAAGCATTATTAATTAGGACTATGGAGTCTATAATATTGTGAAAGTTTACAGCTCAAAAAAAATTCAAATCTCAATTTTTTTTCAACCTAGCATACTTCTCTCAATCCGGTCTTATTTGCTACCAATCTCGACACAACTCAAGCACCTATATTAGGACTTAGATAAAAAGATCTCATGGCCAGCCAACTGACATCATACCCTTCTCTCTGCAATTCTTATAGGTTATGGTACACCACTAGCAATTAAGTAAGCTGAAAAGTTGAGGGAGGAAGTTTCATGCTACAGTTATTGGGAATATTGAAAACTATGAATAACAGATTCTAACATCTTCATTTTAGCACATCCCTATCAGCTAACCCTATAGAGAAGGCAAGAATATTATGATCAACCACACCTTCAAAAAAATGTATAAGCCTCAAATAATGCCAGAGTTTCTTTCATCTCAACATCTCAGTCTTCATCTGGGTGTCCTGTCTACCCTGCTACCCATTTCAATATGATGATAAATAGATCCCATTGCTTGCTAGGCAATTGATTGGCCCTCATGTCAGATGGCATCCTCCTGTAGCTTTATCATGTTAGGGCACCACCTGACCAATCGCTCTGGGGGACTATTACACAAGAGGACGAGACATCAGCAATTACTCACTGGGTAATTCTCTGTAATTAACAATGCAAGAAAGTAGGCGGTGTAAGGGGAATGTACTTTGTACCATTGCAACCATCGGGCTCCTTTTCAATGTTGGCTGGAGTTACAAGAACAGACTATTCTAAATAGTAATACATCTTGAGTATCAGAGTCCCACAAACAGAGTGCAGGGAAACCGGTTAAATGAGCTTTCTTTCATGTCAAAGTCAATCACTCTAACTTAAGAAAACTCATTCCAGCCTCAAAGAGTAATTTCCTCTGAGGGAATATTGCTAGCAAAAGTATCTAAAGAAAGATTTGTCAGCCTTGTAGACGGCCAAAGTCTTTGATAAACTATCAAGACACTCACAGCATCATACACATTGCTACCATCTTGACAAATTATATTGACGCGTAAGACCCCACTAAAAGGTACGGGGAGATGTCAGATGCTATGAACTTCTTTTAATGAGAAGCAAAATGATTAAATGCGAGTTGGACTTACCATATAAATGGATGAAGTGCAGCAGGCTCATGAATTCTTTTTTTTGTTTCTCTCAGCATCGTAGAGAAATTCTCTTCTGCAACACTGCCTCTGTTGGTCAATTCAATGTATCCTGCAGATGAAAGGCTGATGAACTTTTTTTGTTTTGAACGCAGACAAATTCTCCTCCGCAACACTTACTCTGCTGGTCATTCAATATATTCTTCAGATGAAAGGCTGATTAAAGTGTTTTTTTGTCTCAGCAAAGGAGAGAAATTCTCTTCTGCAACACTGCCTCTGTTGGTCATTCAATATATTCTGCAGATGAAAGGCTGGTGAACTTTTTTTTTTGTCTCAGCAACGCAGAAAAATTCTATTCCGCAACACTGCCTCTGCTGGTCATTCAGTATATTCTGCAGATGGAAAAGTCCACTGTTAGTACATTATAAGAACTTGAATATTTCCAAAATAATGCAACAAAATAAAAAACTTATTTTTACCAAGCATTATTAATTAGGACTATGGAGTCTATAATATTGTGAAAGTTTACAGCTCAAAAAAAATTCAAATCTCAATTTTTTTCAACCTAGCATACTTCTCTCAATCCGGTCTTATTTGCTACCAATCTCGACACAACTCAAGCACCTATATTAGGACTTAGATAAAAAGATCTCATGGCCAGCCAACTGACATCATACCCTTCTCTCTGCAATTCTTATAGGTTATGGTACACCACTAGCAATTAAGTAAGCTGAAAAGTTGAGGGAGGAAGTTTCATGCTACAGTTATTGGGAATATTGAAAACTATGAATAACAGATTCTAACATCTTTATTTTAGCACATCCCTATCAGCTAACCCTATAGAGAAGGCAAGAATATTATGATCAACCACACCTTCAAAAAAATGTATAAGCCTCAAATAATGCCAGAGTTTCTTTCATCTCAACATCTCAGTCTTCATCTGGGTGTCCTGTCTACCCTGCTACCCATTTCAATAAGATGATAAATAGATCCCATTGCTTGCTAGGCAATTGATTGGCCCTCATGTCAGATGACATCCTCCTGTAGCTTTATCATGTTAGGGCACCACCTGACCAATCGCTCTGGGGGACTATTACACAAGAGGACGAGACATCAGCAATTACTCACTGGGTAATTCTCTGTAATTAACAATGCAAGAAAGTAGGCGGTGTAAGGGGAATGTACTTTGTACCATTGCAACCATCGGGCTCCTTTTCAACGTTGGCTGGAGTTACAAGAACAGACTATTCTAAATAGTAATACATCTTGAGTATCAGAGTCCCACAAACAGAGTGCAGGGAAACCGGTTAAATGAGCTTTCTTTCATGTCAAAGTCAATCACTCTAACTTAAGAAAACTCATTCCAGCCTCAAAGAGTAATTTCCTCTGAGGGAATATTGCTAGCAAAAGTATCTAAAGAAAGATTTGTCAGCCTTGTAGACGGCCAAAGTCTTTGATAAACTATCAAGACACTCATAGCATCATACACATTGCTACCGTCTTGACAAATTATATTGACGCGTAAGACCCCACTAAAAGGTACGGGGAGATGTCAGATGCTATGAACTTCTTTTAATGAGAAGCAAAATGATTAAATGCGAGTTGGACTTACCATATAAATGGATGAAGTGCAGCAGGCTCATGAATTCTTTTTTTTGTTTCTCTCAGCATCGTAGAGAAATTCTCTTCTGCAACACTGCCTCTGTTGGTCAATTCAATGTATCCTGCAGATGAAAGGCTGATTAAAGTGTTTTTTTTGTCTCAGCAAAGGAGAGAAATTCTCTTCTGCAACACTGCCTCTGTTGGTCATTCAATATATTCTGCAGATGAAAGGCTGATGAACTTTTTTTTTTGTCTCAGCAACGCAGAGAAATTCTCTTCTGCAACACTGCCTCTGTTGGTCAATTCAATGTATCCTGCAGATGAAAGGCTGATGAACGTTTTTTTTTTTGGAACGCAGACAAATTCTCCTCTGCAACACTTTCTCTTCTGGTCATTCAATATATTCTTCAGATGAAAGGCTGATTAAAATGTTTTTTTTGTCTCGGCAAAGGAGAGAAAATCTCTTCTGCAACACTGCCTCTGTTGATCATTCAATATATTCTGCAGATGAAAGGCTGATTAAAATGTTTTTTTTGTCTCGGCAAAGGAGAGAAAATCTCTTCTGCAACACTGCCTCTGTTGGTCATTCAATATATTCTGCAGATGAAAGGCTGATTAAAATGTTTTTTTTGTCTCAGCAACGCAGAAAAATTCTATTCCGCAACACTGCCTCTGCTGGTCATTCAGTATATTCTGCAGATGGAAAAGTCCACTGTTAGTACATTATAAGAACTTGAATATTTCCAAAATAATGCAACAAAATAAAAAACTTATTTTTACCAAGCATTATTAATTAGGACTATGGAGTCTATAATATTGTGAAAGTTTACAGCTCAAAAAAAATTCAAATCTCAATTTTTTTTCAACCTAGCATACTTCTCTCAATCCGGTCTTATTTGCTACCAATCTCGACACAACTCAAGCACCTATATTAGGACTTAGATAAAAAGATCTCATGGCCAGCCAACTGACATCATACCCTTCTCTCTGCAATTCTTATAGGTTATGGTACACCACTAGCAATTAAGTAAGCTGAAAAGTTGAGGGAGGAAGTTTCATGCTACAGTTATTGGGAATATTGAAAACTATGAATAACAGATTCTAACATCTTCATTTTAGCACATCCCTATCAGCTAACCCTATAGAGAAGGCAAGAATATTATGATCAACCACACCTTCAAAAACATGTATAAGCCTCAAATAATGCCAGAGTTTCTTTCATCTCAACATCTCAGTCTTCATCTGGGTGTCCTGTCTACCCTGCTACCCATTTCAATATGATGATAAATAGATCCCATTGCTTGCTAGGCAATTGATTGGCCCTCATGTCAGATGGCATCCTCCTGTAGCTTTATCATGTTAGGGCACCACCTGACCAATCGCTCTGGGGGACTATTACACAAGAGGACGAGACATCAGCAATTACTCACTGGGTAATTCTCTGTAATTAACAATGCAAGAAAGTAGGCGGTGTAAGGGGAATGTACTTTGTACCATTGCAACCATCGGGCTCCTTTTCAACGTTGGCTGGAGTTACAAGAACAGACTATTCTAAATAGTAATACATCTTGAGTATCAGAGTCCCACAAACAGAGTGCAGGGAAACCGGTTAAATGAGCTTTCTTTCATGTCAAAGTCAATCACTCTAACTTAAGAAAACTCATTCCAGCCTCAAAGAGTAATTTCCTCTGAGGGAATATTGCTAGCAAAAGTATCTAAAGAAAGATTTGTCAGCCTTGTAGACGGCCAAAGTCTTTGATAAACTATCAAGACACTCATAGCATCATACACATTGCTACCATCTTGACAAATTATATTGACGCGTAAGACCCCACTAAAAGGTACGGGGAGATGTCAGATGCTATGAACTTCTTTTAATGATTAGCAAAATGATTAAATGCGAGTTGGACTTACCATATAAATGGATGAAGTGCAGCAGGCTCATGAATTCTTTTTTTTGTTTCTCTCAGCATCGTAGAGAAATTCTCTTCTGCAACACTGCCTCTGTTGGTCAATTCAATGTATCCTGCAGATGAAAGGCTGATTAAAGTGTTTTTTTTGTCTCAGCAAAGGAGAGAAATTCTCTTCTGCAACACTGCCTCTGTTGGTCATTCAATATATTCTGCAGATGAAAGGCTGATGAACTTTTTTTTTTGTCTCAGCAACGCAGAGAAATTCTCTTCTGCAACACTGCCTCTGTTGGTCAATTCAATGTATCCTGCAGATGAAAGGCTGATGAACGTTTTTTTTTTTGGAACGCAGACAAATTCTCCTCTGCAACACTTTCTCTTCTGGTCATTCAATATATTCTTCAGATGAAAGGCTGATTAAAATGTTTTTTTTGTCTCGGCAAAGGAGAGAAAATCTCTTCTGCAACACTGCCTCTGTTGATCATTCAATATATTCTGCAGATGAAAGGCTGATTAAAATGTTTTTTTTGTCTCGGCAAAGGAGAGAAAATCTCTTCTGCAACACTGCCTCTGTTGGTCATTCAATATATTCTGCAGATGAAAGGCTGATTAAAATGTTTTTTTTGTCTCAGCAACGCAGAAAAATTCTATTCCGCAACAGTGCCTCTGCTGGTCATTCAGTATATTCTGCAGATGGAAAAGTCCACTGTTAGTACATTATAAGAACTTGAATATTTCCAAAATAATGCAACAAAATAAAAAACTTATTTTTACCAAGCATTATTAATTAGGACTATGGAGTCTATAATATTGTGAAAGTTTACAGCTCAAAAAAAATTCAAATCTCAATTTTTTTTCAACCTAGCATACTTCTCTCAATCCGGTCTTATTTGCTACCAATCTCGACACAACTCAAGCACCTATATTAGGACTTAGATAAAAAGATCTCATGGCCAGCCAACTGACATCATACCCTTCTCTCTGCAATTCATATAGGTTATGGTACACCACTAGCAATTAAGTAAGCTGAAAAGTTGAGGGAGGAAGTTTCATGCTACAGTTATTGGGAATATTGAAAACTATGAATAACAGATTCTAACATCTTCATTTTAGCACATCCCTATCAGCTAACCCTATAGAGAAGGCAAGAATATTATGATCAACCACACCTTCAAAAAATGTATAAGCCTCAAATAATGCCAGAGTTTCTTTCATCTCAACATCTCAGTCTTCATCTGGGTGTCCTGTCTACCCTGCTACCCATTTCAATATGATGATAAATAGATCCCATTGCTTGCTAGGCAATTGATTGGCCCTCATGTCAGATGGCATCCTCCTGTAGCTTTATCATGTTAGGGCACCACCTGACCAATCGCTCTGGGGGACTATTACACAAGAGGACGAGACATCAGCAATTACTCACTGGGTAATTCTCTGTAATTAACAATGCAAGAAAGTAGGCGGTGTAAGGGGAATGTACTTTGTACCATTGCAACCATCGGGCTCCTTTTCAATGTTGGCTGGAGTTACAAGAACAGACTATTCTAAATAGTAATACATCTTGAGTATCAGAGTCCCACAAACAGAGTGCAGGGAAACCGGTTAAATGAGCTTTCTTTCATGTCAAAGTCAATCACTCTAACTTAAGAAAACTCATTCCAGCCTCAAAGAGTAATTTCCTCTGAGGGAATATTGCTAGCAAAAGTATCTAAAGAAAGATTTGTCAGCCTTGTAGACGGCCAAAGTCTTTGATAAACTATCAAGACACTCATAGCATCATACACATTGCTACCATCTTGACAAATTATATTGACGCGTAAGACCCCACTAAAAGGTACGGGGAGATGTCAGATGCTATGAACTTCTTTTAATGAGAAGCAAAATGATTAAATGCGAGTTGGACTTACCATATAAATGGATGAAGTGCAGCAGGCTCATGAATTCTTTTTTTTTGTTTCTCTCAGCATCGTAGAGAAATTCTCTTCTGCAACACTGCCTCTGTTGGTCAATTCAATGTATCCTGCAGATGAAAGGCTGATGAACTTTTTTTGTTTTGAACGCAGACAAATTCTCCTCCGCAACACTTACTCTGCTGGTCATTCAATATATTCTTCAGATGAAAGGCTGATTAAAGTGTTTTTTTTGTCTCAGCAAAGGAGAGAAATTCTCTTCTGCAACACTGCCTCTGTTGGTCATTCAATATATTCTGCAGATGAAAGGCTGATGAACTTTTTTTTTTGTCTCAGCAACGCAGAGAAATTCTCTTCTGCAACACTGCCTCTGTTGGTCAATTCAATGTATCCTGCAGATGAAAGGCTGATGAACGTTTTTTTTTTTGGAACGCAGACAAATTCTCCTCTGCAACACTTTCTCTGCTGGTCATTCAATATATTCTTCAGATGAAAGGCTGATTAAAATGTTTTTTTTGTCTCGGCAAAGGAGAGAAAATCTCTTCTGCAACACTGCCTCTGTTGATCATTCAATATATTCTGCAGATGAAAGGCTGATTAAAATGTTTTTTTTGTCTCGGCAAAGGAGAGAAAATCTCTTCTGCAACACTGCCTCTGTTGGTCATTCAATATATTCTGCAGATGAAAGGCTGATTAAAATGTTTTTTTTGTCTCAGCAACGCAGGAAAATTCTATTCCGCAACACTGCCTCTGCTGGTCATTCAGTATATTCTGCAGATGGAAAAGTCCACTGGTAGTACATTATAAGAACTTGAATATTTCCAAAATAATGCAACAAAATAAAAAACTTATTTTTACCAAGCATTATTAATTAGGACTATGGAGTCTATAATATTGTGAAAGTTTACAGCTCAAAAAAAATTCAAATCTCAATTTTTTTTCAACCTAGCATACTTCTCTCAATCCGGTCTTATTTGCTACCAATCTCGACACAACTCAAGCACCTATATTAGGACGTAGATAAAAAGATCTCATGGCCAGCCAACTGACATCATACCCTTCTCTCTGCAATTCTTATAGGTTATGGTACACCACTAGCAATTAAGTAAGCTGAAAAGTTGAGGGAGGAAGTTTCATGCTACAGTTATTGGGAATATTGAAAACTATGAATAACAGATTCTAACATCTTCATTTTAGCACATCCCTATCAGCTAACCCTATAGAGAAGGCAAGAATATTATGATCAACCACACCTTCAAAAAAATGTATAAGCCTCAAATAATGCCAGAGTTTCTTTCATCTCAACATCTCAGTCTTCATCTGGGTGTCCTGTCTACCCTGCTACCCATTTCA
Organism: Triturus cristatus; assembly: GCF_964204655.1. NCBI lineage: Eukaryota > Metazoa > Chordata > Amphibia > Caudata > Salamandridae > Triturus > Triturus cristatus. The sequence goes on along the minus strand of NC_140593.1, from coordinate 879,567,280 downwards.
ATATGATGATAAATAGATCCCATTGCTTGCTAGGCAATTGATTGGCCCTCATGTCAGATGGCATCCTCCTGTAGCTTTATCATGTTAGGGCACCACCTGACCAATCGCTCTGGGGGACTATTACACAAGAGGACGAGACATCAGCAATTACTCACTGGGTAATTCTCTGTAATTAACAATGCAAGAAAGTAGGCGGTGTAAGGGGAATGTACTTTGTACCATTGCAACCATCGGGCTCCTTTTCAATGTTGGCTGGAGTTACAAGAACAGACTATTCTAAATAGTAATACATCTTGAGTATCAGAGTCCCACAAACAGAGTGCAGGGAAACCGGTTAAATGAGCTTTCTTTCATGTCAAAGTCAATCACTCTAACTTAAGAAAACTCATTCCAGCCTCAAAGAGTAATTTCCTCTGAGGGAATATTGCTAGCAAAAGTATCTAAAGAAAGATTTGTCAGCCTTGTAGACGGCCAAAGTCTTTGATAAACTATCAAGACACTCATAGCATCATACACATTGCTACCGTCTTGACAAATTATATTGACGCGTAAGACCCCACTAAAAGGTACGGGGAGATGTCAGATGCTATGAACTTCTTTTAATGAGAAGCAAAATGATTAAATGCGAGTTGGACTTACCATATAAATGGATGAAGTGCAGCAGGCTCATGAATTTTTTTTTTTTGTTTCTCTCAGCATCGTAGAGAAATTCTCTTCTGCAACACTGCCTCTGTTGGTCAATTCAATGTATCCTGCAGATGAAAGGCTGATGAACTTTTTTTTTTTTTTTGAACGCAGACAAATTCTCCTCCGCAACACTTACTCTGCTGGTCATTCAATATATTCTTCAGATGAAAGGCTGATTAAAGTGTTTTTTTTGTCTCAGCAAAGGAGAGAAATTCTCTTCTGCAACACTGCCTCTGTTGGTCATTCAATATATTCTGCAGATGAAAGGCTGATGAACTTTTTTTTTTGTCTCAGCAACGCAGAGAAATTCTCTTCTGCAACACTGCCTCTGTTGGTCAATTCAATGTATCCTGCAGATGAAAGGCTGATGAACTTTTTTTTTTTTTTTGAACGCAGACAAATTCTCCTCCGCAACACTTACTCTGCTGGTCATTCAATATATTCTTCAGATGAAAGGCTGATTAAAGTGTTTTTTTTGTCTCAGCAAAGGAGAGAAATTCTCTTCTGCAACACTGCCTCTGTTGGTCATTCAATATATTCTGCAGATGAAAGGCTGGTGAACTTTTTTTTTTTGTCTCAGCAACGCAGAAAAATTCTATTCCGCAACACTGCCTCTGCTGGTCATTCAGTATATTCTGCAGATGGAAAAGTCCACTGTTAGTACATTATAAGAACTTGAATATTTCCAAAATAATGCAACAAAATAAAAAACTTATTTTTACCAAGCATTATTAATTAGGACTATGGAGTCTATAATATTGTGAAAGTTTACAGCTCAAAAAAAATTCAAATCTCAATTTTTTTTCAACCTAGCATACTTCTCTCAATCCGGTCTTATTTGCTACCAATCTCGACACAACTCAAGCACCTATATTAGGACTTAGATAAAAAGATCTCATGGCCAGCCAACTGACATCATACCCTTCTCTCTGCAATTCTTATAGGTTATGGTACACCACTAGCAATTAAGTAAGCTGAAAAGTTGAGGGAGGAAGTTTCATGCTACAGTTATTGGGAATATTGAAAACTATGAATAACAGATTCTAACATCTTCATTTTAGCACATCCCTATCAGCTAACCCTATAGAGAAGGCAAGAATATTATGATCAACCACACCTTCAAAAAATGTATAAGCCTCAAATAATGCCAGAGTTTCTTTCATCTCAACATCTCAGTCTTCATCTGGGTGTCCTGTCTACCCTGCTACCCATTTCAATATGATGATAAATAGATCCCATTGCTTGCTAGGCAATTGATTGGCCCTCATGTCAGATGGCATCCTCCTGTAGCTTTATCATGTTAGGGCACCACCTGACCAATCGCTCTGGGGGACTATTACACAAGAGGACGAGACATCAGCAATTACTCACTGGGTAATTCTCTGTAATTAACAATGCAAGAAAGTAGGCGGTGTAAGGGGAATGTACTTTGTACCATTGCAACCATCGGGCTCCTTTTCAATGTTGGCTGGAGTTACAAGAACAGACTATTCTAAATAGTAATACATCTTGAGTATCAAGACACTCATAGCATCATACACATTGCTACCATCTTGACAAATTATATTGACGCGTAAGACCCCACTAAAAGGTACGGGGAGATGTCAGATGCTATGAACATCTTTTAATGAGAAGCAAAATGATTAAATGCGAGTTGGACTTACCATATAAATGGATGAAGTGCAGCAGGCTCATGAATTCTTTTTTTTGTTTCTCTCAGCATCGTAGAGAAATTCTCTTCTGCAACACTGCCTCTGTTGGTCAATTCAATGTATCCTGCAGATGAAAGGCTGATGAACTTTTTTTGTTTTGAACGCAGACAAATTCTCCTCCGCAACACTTACTCTGCTGGTCATTCAATATATTCTTCAGATGAAAGGCTGATTAAAGTGTTTTTTTTGTCTCAGCAAAGGAGAGAAATTCTCTTCTGCAACACTGCCTCTGTTGGTCATTCAATATATTCTGCAGATGAAAGGCTGATGAACTTTTTTTTTTGTCTCAGCAACGCAGAGAAATTCTCTTCTGCAACACTGCCTCTGTTGGTCAATTCAATGTATCCTGCAGATGAAAGGCTGATGAACGTTTTTTTTTTTGGAACGCAGACAAATTCTCCTCTGCAACACTTTCTCTGCTGGTCATTCAATATATTCTTCAGATGAAAGGCTGATTAAAATGTTTTTTTTGTCTCGGCAAAGGAGAGAAAATCTCTTCTGCAACACTGCCTCTGTTGATCATTCAATATATTCTGCAGATGAAAGGCTGATTAAAATGTTTTTTTTGTCTCGGCAAAGGAGAGAAAATCTCTTCTGCAACACTGCCTCTGTTGGTCATTCAATATATTCTGCAGATGAAAGGCTGATTAAAATGTTTTTTTTGTCTCAGCAACGCAGAAAAATTCTATTCCGCAACACTGCCTCTGCTGGTCATTCAGTATATTCTGCAGATGGAAAAGTCCACTGTTAGTACATTATAAGAACTTGAATATTTCCAAAATAATGCAACAAAATAAAAAACTTATTTTTACCAAGCATTATTAATTAGGACTATGGAGTCTATAATATTGTGAAAGTTTACAGCTCAAAAAAAATTCAAATCTCAATTTTTTTTCAACCTAGCATACTTCTCTCAATCCGGTCTTATTTGCTACCAATCTCGACACAACTCAAGCACCTATATTAGGACTTAGATAAAAAGATCTCATGGCCAGCCAACTGACATCATACCCTTCTCTCTGCAATTCTTATAGGTTATGGTACACCACTAGCAATTAAGTAAGCTGAAAAGTTGAGGGAGGAAGTTTCATGCTACAGTTATTGGGAATATTGAAAACTATGAATAACAGATTCTAACATCTTCATTTTAGCACATCCCTATCAGCTAACCCTATAGAGAAGGCAAGAATATTATGATCAACCACACCTTCAAAAAAATGTATAAGCCTCAAATAATGCCAGAGTTTCTTTCATCTCAACATCTCAGTCTTCATCTGGGTGTCCTGTCTACCCTGCTACCCATTTCAATATGATGATAAATAGATCCCATTGCTTGCTAGGCAATTGATTGGCCCTCATGTCAGATGACATCCTCCTGTAGCTTTATCATGTTAGGGCACCACCTGACCAATCGCTCTGGGGAACTATTACACAAGAGGACGAGACATCAGCAATTACTCACTGGGTAATTCTCTGTAATTAACAATGCAAGAAAGTAGGCGGTGTAAGGGGAATGTACTTTGTACCATTGCAACCATCGGGCTCCTTTTCAACGTTGGCTGGAGTTACAAGAACAGACTATTCTAAATAGTAATACATCTTGAGTATCAGAGTCCCACAAACAGAGTGCAGGGAAACCGGTTAAATGAGCTTTCTTTCATGTCAAAGTCAATCACTCTAACTTAAGAAAACTCATTCCAGCCTCAAAGAGTAATTTCCTCTGAGGGAATATTGCTAGCAAAAGTATCTAAAGAAAGATTTGTCAGCCTTGTAGACGGCCAAAGTCTTTGATAAACTATCAAGACACTCATAGCATCATACACATTGCTACCGTCTTGACAAATTATATTGACGCGTAAGACCCCACTAAAAGGTACGGGGAGATGTCAGATGCTATGAACTTCTTTTAATGAGAAGCAAAATGATTAAATGCGAGTTGGACTTACCATATAAATGGATGAAGTGCAGCAGGCTCATGAATTTCTTTTTTTTGTTTCTCTCAGCATCGTAGAGAAATTCTCTTCTGCAACACTGCCTCTGTTGGTCAATTCAATGTATCCTGCAGATGAAAGGCTGATGAACTTTTTTTTTTTTTTTTGAACGCAGACAAATTCTCCTCCGCAACACTTACTCTGCTGGTCATTCAATATATTCTTCAGATGAAAGGCTGATTAAAGTGTTTTTTTTGTCTCAGCAAAGGAGAGAAATTCTCTTCTGCAACACTGCCTCTGTTGGTCATTCAATATATTCTGCAGATGAAAGGCTGATGAACTTTTTTTTTTGTCTCAGCAACGCAGAGAAATTCTCTTCTGCAACACTGCCTCTGTTGGTCAATTCAATGTATCCTGCAGATGAAAGGCTGATGAACTTTTTTTTTTTTTTTGAACGCAGACAAATTCTCCTCCGCAACACTTACTCTGCTGGTCATTCAATATATTCTTCAGATGAAAGGCTGATTAAAGTGTTTTTTTTGTCTCAGCAAAGGAGAGAAATTCTCTTCTGCAACACTGCCTCTGTTGGTCATTCAATATATTCTGCAGATGAAAGGCTGGTGAACTTTTTTTTTTTGTCTCAGCAACGCAGAAAAATTCTATTCCGCAACACTGCCTCTGCTGGTCATTCAGTATATTCTGCAGATGGAAAAGTCCACTGTTAGTACATTATAAGAACTTGAATATTTCCAAAATAATGCAACAAAATAAAAAACTTATTTTTACCAAGCATTATTAATTAGGACTATGGAGTCTATAATATTGTGAAAGTTTACAGCTCAAAAAAAATTCAAATCTCAATTTTTTTTCAACCTAGCATACTTCTCTCAATCCGGTCTTATTTGCTACCAATCTCGACACAACTCAAGCACCTATATTAGGACTTAGATAAAAAGATCTCATGGCCAGCCAACTGACATCATACCCTTCTCTCTGCAATTCTTATAGGTTATGGTACACCACTAGCAATTAAGTAAGCTGAAAAGTTGAGGGAGGAAGTTTCATGCTACAGTTATTGGGAATATTGAAAACTATGAATAACAGATTCTAACATCTTCATTTTAGCACATCCCTATCAGCTAACCCTATAGAGAAGGCAAGAATATTATGATCAACCACACCTTCAAAAACATGTAGAAGCCTCAAATAATGCCAGAGTTTCTTTCATCTCAACATCTCAGTCTTCATCTGGGTGTCCTGTCTACCCTGCTACCCATTTCAATATGATGATAAATAGATCCCATTGCTTGCTAGGCAATTGATTGGCCCTCATGTCAGATGACATCCTCCTGTAGCTTTATCATGTTAGGGCACCACCTGACCAATCGCTCTGGGGGACTATTACACAAGAGGACGAGACATCAGCAATTACTCACTGGGTAATTCTCTGTAATTAACAATGCAAGAAAGTAGGCGGTGTAAGGGGAATGTACTTTGTACCATTGCAACCATCGGGCTCCTTTTCAACGTTGGCTGGAGTTACAAGAACAGACTATTCTAAATAGTAATACATCTTGAGTATCAGAGTCCCACAAACAGAGTGCAGGGAAACCGGTTAAATGAGCTTTCTTTCATGTCAAAGTCAATCACTTTAACTTAAGAAAACTCATTCCAGCCTCAAAGAGTAATTTCCTCTGAGGGAATATTGCTAGCAAAAGTATCTAAAGAAAGATTTGTCAGCCTTGTAGACGGCCAAAGTCTTTGATAAACTATCAAGACACTCATAGCATCATACACATTGCTACCGTCTTGACAAATTATATTGACGCGTAAGACCCCACTAAAAGGTACGGGGAGATGTCAGATGCTATGAACTTCTTTTAATGAGAAGCAAAATGATTAAATGCGAGTTGGACTTACCATATAAATGGATGAAGTGCAGCAGGCTCATGAATTTTTTTTTTTTGTTTCTCTCAGCATCGTAGAGAAATTCTCTTCTGCAACACTGCCTCTGTTGGTCAATTCAATGTATCCTGCAGATGAAAGGCTGATGAACTTTTTTTTTTTTTTTTGAACGCAGACAAATTCTCCTCCGCAACACTTACTCTGCTGGTCATTCAATATATTCTTCAGATGAAAGGCTGATTAAAGTGTTTTTTTTGTCTCAGCAAAGGAGAGAAATTCTCTTCTGCAACACTGCCTCTGTTGGTCATTCAATATATTCTGCAGATGAAAGGCTGATGAACTTTTTTTATTGTCTCAGCAACGCAGAGAAATTCTCTTCTGCAACACTGCCTCTGTTGGTCAATTCAATGTATCCTGCAGATGAAAGGCTGATGAACGTTTTTTTTTTTTTTTGGACCGTAGACAAATTCTCCTCTGCAACACTTTCTCTGCTGGTCATTCAATATATTCTTCAGATGAAAGGCTGATTAAAGTGTTTTTTTTGTCTCAGCAAAGGAGAGAAATTCTCTTCTGCAACACTGCCTCTGTTGGTCAATTCAATGTATCCTGCAGATGAAAGGCTGATGAACTTTTTTTTTTTCGAACACAGACAAATTCTCCTCCGCAACACTTCCTCTGCTGGTCATTCAATATATTCTTCAGATGAAAGGCTGATTAAAGTTTTTTTTGTCTCAGCAAAGGAGAGAAATTCTCTTCTGCAACACTGCCTCTGTTGGTCATTCAATATATTCTGCAGATGAAAGGCTGGTGAACTTTTTTTTTTGTCTCAGCAACGCAGAAAAATTCTATTCCGCAACACTGCCTCTGCTGGTCATTCAGTATATTCTGCAGATGGAAAAGTCCACTGTTAGTACATTATAAGAACTTGAATATTTCCAAAATAATGCAACAAAATAAAAAACTTATTTTTACCAAGCATTATTAATTAGGACTATGGAGTCTATAATATTGTGAAAGTTTACAGCTCAAAAAAAATTCAAATCTCAATTTTTTTTCAACCTAGCATACTTCTCTCAATCCGGTCTTATTTGCTACCAATCTCGACACAACTCAAGCACCTATATTAGGACTTAGATAAAAAGATCTCATGGCCAGCCAACTGACATCATACCCTTCTCTCTGCAATTCTTATAGGTTATGGTACACCACTAGCAATTAAGTAAGCTGAAAAGTTGAGGGAGGAAGTTTCATGCTACAGTTATTGGGAATATTGAAAACTATGAATAACAGATTCTAACATCTTCATTTTAGCACATCCCTATCAGCTAACCCTATAGAGAAGGCAAGAATATTATGATCAACCACACCTTCAAAAAAATGTATAAGCCTCAAATAATGCCAGAGTTTCTTTCATCTCAACATCTCAGTCTTCATCTGGGTGTCCTGTCTACCCTGCTACCCATTTCAATATGATGATAAATAGATCCCATTGCTTGCTAGGCAATTGATTGGCCCTCATGTCAGATGGCATCCTCCTGTAGCTTTATCATGTTAGGGCACCACCTGACCAATCGCTCTGGGGGACTATTACACAAGAGGACGAGACATCAGCAATTACTCACTGGGTAATTCTCTGTAATTAACAATGCAAGAAAGTAGGCGGTGTAAGGGGAATGTACTTTGTACCATTGCAACCATCGGGCTCCTTTTCAACGTTGGCTGGAGTTACAAGAACAGACTATTCTAAATAGTAATACATCTTGAGTATCAGAGTCCCACAAACAGAGTGCAGGGAAACCGGTTAAATGAGCTTTCTTTCATGTCAAAGTCAATCACTCTAACTTAAGAAAACTCATTCCAGCCTCAAAGAGTAATTTCCTCTGAGGGAATATTGCTAGCAAAAGTATCTAAAGAAAGATTTGTCAGCCTTGTAGACGGCCAAAGTCTTTGATAAACTATCAAGACACTCATAGCATCATACACATTGCTACCGTCTTGACAAATTATATTGACGCGTAAGACCCCACTAAAAGGTACGGGGAGATGTCAGATGCTATGAACTTCTTTTAATGAGAAGCAAAATGATTAAATGCGAGTTGGACTTACCATATAAATGGATGAAGTGCAGCAGGCTCATGAATTATTTTTTTTTGTTTCTCTCAGCATCGTAGAGAAATTCTCTTCTGCAACACTGCCTCTGTTGGTCAATTCAATGTATCCTGCAGATGAAAGGCTGATGAACTTTTTTTGTTTTGAACGCAGACAAATTCTCCTCCGCAACACTTACTCTGCTGGTCATTCAATATATTCTTCAGATGAAAGGCTGATTAAAGTGTTTTTTTTGTCTCAGCAAAGGAGAGAAATTCTCTTCTGCAACACTGCCTCTGTTGGTCATTCAATATATTCTGCAGATGAAAGGCTGATGAACTTTTTTTTTTGTCTCAGCAACGCAGAGAAATTCTCTTCTGCAACACTGCCTCTGTTGGTCAATTCAATGTATCCTGCAGATGAAAGGCTGATGAACGTTTTTTTTTTTGGAACGCAGACAAATTCTCCTCTGCAACACTTTCTCTGCTGGTCATTCAATATATTCTTCAGATGAAAGGCTGATTAAAATGTTTTTTTTGTCTCGGCAAAGGAGAGAAAATCTCTTCTGCAACACTGCCTCTGTTGATCATTCAATATATTCTGCAGATGAAAGGCTGATTAAAATGTTTTTTTTGTCTCGGCAAAGGAGAGAAAATCTCTTCTGCAACACTGCCTCTGTTGGTCATTCAATATATTCTGCAGATGAAAGGCTGATTAAAATGTTTTTTTTGTCTCAGCAACGCAGGAAAATTCTATTCCGCAACACTGCCTCTGCTGGTCATTCAGTATATTCTGCAGATGGAAAAGTCCACTGGTAGTACATTATAAGAACTTGAATATTTCCAAAATAATGCAACAAAATAAAAAACTTATTTTTACCAAGCATTATTAATTAGGACTATGGAGTCTATAATATTGTGAAAGTTTACAGCTCAAAAAAAATTCAAATCTCAATTTTTTTTCAACCTAGCATACTTCTCTCAATCCGGTCTTATTTGCTACCAATCTCGACACAACTCAAGCACCTATATTAGGACGTAGATAAAAAGATCTCATGGCCAGCCAACTGACATCATACCCTTCTCTCTGCAATTCTTATAGGTTATGGTACACCACTAGCAATTAAGTAAGCTGAAAAGTTGAGGGAGGAAGTTTCATGCTACAGTTATTGGGAATATTGAAAACTATGAATAACAGATTCTAACATCTTCATTTTAGCACATCCCTATCAGCTAACCCTATAGAGAAGGCAAGAATATTATGATCAACCACACCTTCAAAAAAATGTATAAGCCTCAAATAATGCCAGAGTTTCTTTCATCTCAACATCTCAGTCTTCATCTGGGTGTCCTGTCTACCCTGCTACCCATTTCAATATGATGATAAATAGATCCCATTGCTTGCTAGGCAATTGATTGGCCCTCATGTCAGATGGCATCCTCCTGTAGCTTTATCATGTTAGGGCACCACCTGACCAATCGCTCTGGGGGACTATTACACAAGAGGACGAGACATCAGCAATTACTCACTGGGTAATTCTCTGTAATTAACAATGCAAGAAAGTAGGCGGTGTAAGGGGAATGTACTTTGTACCATTGCAACCATCGGGCTCCTTTTCAATGTTGGCTGGAGTTACAAGAACAGACTATTCTAAATAGTAATACATCTTGAGTATCAGAGTCCCACAAACAGAGTGCAGGGAAACCGGTTAAATGAGCTTTCTTTCATGTCAAAGTCAATCACTCTAACTTAAGAAAACTCATTCCAGCCTCAAAGAGTAATTTCCTCTGAGGGAATATTGCTAGCAAAAGTATCTAAAGAAAGATTTGTCAGCCTTGTAGACGGCCAAAGTCTTTGATAAACTATCAAGACACTCACAGCATCATACACATTGCTACCATCTTGACAAATTATATTGACGCGTAAGACCCCACTAAAAGGTACGGGGAGATGTCAGATGCTATGAACTTCTTTTAATGAGAAGCAAAATGATTAAATGCGAGTTGGACTTACCATATAAATGGATGAAGTGCAGCAGGCTCATGAATTCTTTTTTTTGTTTCTCTCAGCATCGTAGAGAAATTCTCTTCTGCAACACTGCCTCTGTTGGTCAATTCAATGTATCCTGCAGATGAAAGGCTGATGAACTTTTTTTGTTTTGAACGCAGACAAATTCTCCTCCGCAACACTTACTCTGCTGGTCATTCAATATATTCTTCAGATGAAAGGCTGATTAAAGTGTTTTTTTTGTCTCAGCAAAGGAGAGAAATTCTCTTCTGCAACACTGCCTCTGTTGGTCATTCAATATATTCTGCAGATGAAAGGCTGATGAACTTTTTTTTTTGTCTCAGCAACGCAGAGAAATTCTCTTCTGCAACACTGCCTCTGTTGGTCAATTGAATGTATCCTGCAGATGAAAGGCTGATGAACGTTTTTTTTTTTGGAACGCAGACAAATTCTCCTCTGCAACACTTTCTCTGCTGGTCATTCAATATATTCTTCAGATGAAAGGCTGATTAAAATGTTTTTTTTGTCTCGGCAAAGGAGAGAAAATCTCTTCTGCAACACTGCCTCTGTTGATCATTCAATATATTCTGCAGATGAAAGGCTGATTAAAATGTTTTTTTTGTCTCGGCAAAGGAGAGAAAATCTCTTCTGCAACACTGCCTCTGTTGGTCATTCAATATATTCTGCAGATGAAAGGCTGATTAAAATGTTTTTTTTGTCTCAGCAACGCAGAAAAATTCTATTCCGCAACACTGCCTCTGCTGGTCATTCAGTATATTCTGCAGATGGAAAAGTCCACTGTTAGTACATTATAAGAACTTGAATATTTCCAAAATAATGCAACAAAATAAAAAACTTATTTTTACCAAGCATTATTAATTAGGACTATGGAGTCTATAATATTGTGAAAGTTTACAGCTCAAAAAAAATTCAAATCTCAATTTTTTTTCAACCTAGCATACTTCTCTCAATCCGGTCTTATTTGCTACCAATCTCGACACAACTCAAGCACCTATATTAGGACTTAGATAAAAAGATCTCATGGCCAGCCAACTGACATCATACCCTTCTCTCTGCAATTCTTATAGGTTATGGTACACCACTAGCAATTAAGTAAGCTGAAAAGTTGAGGGAGGAAGTTTCATGCTACAGTTATTGGGAATATTGAAAACTATGAATAACAGATTCTAACATCTTCATTTTAGCACATCCCTATCAGCTAACCCTATAGAGAAGGCAAGAATATTATGATCAACCACACCTTCAAAAAAATGTATAAGCCTCAAATAATGCCAGAGTTTCTTTCATCTCAACATCTCAGTCTTCATCTGGGTGTCCTGTCTACCCTGCTACCCATTTCAATATGATGATAAATAGATCCCATTGCTTGCTAGGCAATTGATTGGCCCTCATGTCAGATGACATCCTCCTGTAGCTTTATCATGTTAGGGCACCACCTGACCAATCGCTCTGGGGAACTATTACACAAGAGGACGAGACATCAGCAATTACTCACTGGGTAATTCTCTGTAATTAACAATGCAAGAAAGTAGGCGGTGTAAGGGGAATGTACTTTGTACCATTGCAACCATCGGGCTCCTTTTCAACGTTGGCTGGAGTTACAAGAACAGACTATTCTAAATAGTAATACATCTTGAGTATCAGAGTCCCACAAACAGAGTGCAGGGAAACCGGTTAAATGAGCTTTCTTTCATGTCAAAGTCAATCACTCTAACTTAAGAAAACTCATTCCAGCCTCAAAGAGTAATTTCCTCTGAGGGAATATTGCTAGCAAAAGTATCTAAAGAAAGATTTGTCAGCCTTGTAGACGGCCAAAGTCTTTGATAAACTATCAAGACACTCATAGCATCATACACATTGCTACCGTCTTGACAAATTATATTGACGCGTAAGACCCCACTAAAAGGTACGGGGAGATGTCAGATGCTATGAACTTCTTTTAATGAGAAGCAAAATGATTAAATGCGAGTTGGACTTACCATATAAATGGATGAAGTGCAGCAGGCTCATGAATTTTTTTTTTTTGTTTCTCTCAGCATCGTAGAGAAATTCTCTTCTGCAACACTGCCTCTGTTGGTCAATTCAATGTATCCTGCAGATGAAAGGCTGATGAACTTTTTTTTTTTTTTTTGAACGCAGACAAATTCTCCTCCGCAACACTTACTCTGCTGGTCATTCAATATATTCTTCAGATGAAAGGCTGATTAAAGTGTTTTTTTTGTCTCAGCAAAGGAGAGAAATTCTCTTCTGCAACACTGCCTCTGTTGGTCATTCAATATATTCTGCAGATGAAAGGCTGATGAACTTTTTTTTTTGTCTCAGCAACGCAGAGAAATTCTCTTCTGCAACACTGCCTCTGTTGGTCAATTCAATGTATCCTGCAGATGAAAGGCTGATGAACTTTTTTTTTTTTGAACGCAGACAAATTCTCCTCCGCAACACTTACTCTGCTGGTCATTCAATATATTCTTCAGATGAAAGGCTGATTAAAGTGTTTTTTTTGTCTCAGCAAAGGAGAGAAATTCTCTTCTGCAACACTGCCTCTGTTGGTCATTCAATATATTCTGCAGATGAAAGGCTGGTGAACTTTTTTTTTTTGTCTCAGCAACGCAGAAAAATTCTATTCCGCAACACTGCCTCTGCTGGTCATTCAGTATATTCTGCAGATGGAAAAGTCCACTGTTAGTACATTATAAGAACTTGAATATTTCCAAAATAATGCAACAAAATAAAAAACTTATTTTTACCAAGCATTATTAATTAGGACTATGGAGTCTATAATATTGTGAAAGTTTACAGCTCAAAAAAAATTCAAATCTCAATTTTTTTTCAACCTAGCATACTTCTCTCAATCCGGTCTTATTTGCTACCAATCTCGACACAACTCAAGCACCTATATTAGGACTTAGATAAAAAGATCTCATGGCCAGCCAACTGACATCATACCCTTCTCTCTGCAATTCTTATAGGTTATGGTACACCACTAGCAATTAAGTAAGCTGAAAAGTTGAGGGAGGAAGTTTCATGCTACAGTTATTGGGAATATTGAAAACTATGAATAACAGATTCTAACATCTTCATTTTAGCACATCCCTATCAGCTAACCCTATAGAGAAGGCAAGAATATTATGATCAACCACACCTTCAAAAACATGTATAAGCCTCAAATAATGCCAGAGTTTCTTTCATCTCAACATCTCAGTCTTCATCTGGGTGTCCTGTCTACCCTGCTACCCATTTCAATATGATGATAAATAGATCCCATTGCTTGCTAGGCAATTGATTGGCCCTCATGTCAGATGACATCCTCCTGTAGCTTTATCATGTTAGGGCACCACCTGACCAATCGCTCTGGGGAACTATTACACAAGAGGACGAGACATCAGCAATTACTCACTGGGTAATTCTCTGTAATTAACAATGCAAGAAAGTAGGCGGTGTAAGGGGAATGTACTTTGTACCATTGCAACCATCGGGCTCCTTTTCAACGTTGGCTGGAGTTACAAGAACAGACTATTCTAAATAGTAATACATCTTGAGTATCAGAGTCCCACAAACAGAGTGCAGGGAAACCGGTTAAATGAGCTTTCTTTCATGTCAAAGTCAATCACTCTAACTTAAGAAAACTCATTCCAGCCTCAAAGAGTAATTTCCTCTGAGGGAATATTGCTAGCAAAAGTATCTAAAGAAAGATTTGTCAGCCTTGTAGACGGCCAAAGTCTTTGATAAACTATCAAGACACTCATAGCATCATACACATTGCTACCGTCTTGACAAATTATATTGACGCGTAAGACCCCACTAAAAGGTACGGGGAGATGTCAGATGCTATGAACTTCTTTTAATGAGAAGCAAAATGATTAAATGCGAGTTGGACTTACCATATAAATGGATGAAGTGCAGCAGGCTCATGAATTTTTTTTTTTTGTTTCTCTCAGCATCGTAGAGAAATTCTCTTCTGCAACACTGCCTCTGTTGGTCAATTCAATGTATCCTGCAGATGAAAGGCTGATGAACTTTTTTTTTTTTTTTTGAACGCAGACAAATTCTCCTCCGCAACACTTACTCTGCTGGTCATTCAATATATTCTTCAGATGAAAGGCTGATTAAAGTGTTTTTTTTGTCTCAGCAAAGGAGAGAAATTCTCTTCTGCAACACTGCCTCTGTTGGTCATTCAATATATTCTGCAGATGAAAGGCTGATGAACTTTTTTTTTTGTCTCAGCAACGCAGAGAAATTCTCTTCTGCAACACTGCCTCTGTTGGTCAATTCAATGTATCCTGCAGATGAAAGGCTGATGAACTTTTTTTTTTTTTTTGAACGCAGACAAATTCTCCTCCGCAACACTTACTCTGCTGGTCATTCAATATATTCTTCAGATGAAAGGCTGATTAAAGTGTTTTTTTTGTCTCAGCAAAGGAGAGAAATTCTCTTCTGCAACACTGCCTCTGTTGGTCATTCAATATATTCTGCAGATGAAAGGCTGGTGAACTTTTTTTTTTTGTCTCAGCAACGCAGAAAAATTCTATTCCGCAACACTGCCTCTGCTGGTCATTCAGTATATTCTGCAGATGGAAAAGTCCACTGTTAGTACATTATAAGAACTTGAATATTTCCAAAATAATGCAACAAAATAAAAAACTTATTTTTACCAAGCATTATTAATTAGGACTATGGAGTCTATAATATTGTGAAAGTTTACAGCTCAAAAAAAATTCAAATCTCAATTTTTTTTCAACCTAGCATACTTCTCTCAATCCGGTCTTATTTGCTACCAATCTCGACACAACTCAAGCACCTATATTAGGACTTAGATAAAAAGATCTCATGGCCAGCCAACTGACATCATACCCTTCTCTCTGCAATTCTTATAGGTTATGGTACACCACTAGCAATTAAGTAAGCTGAAAAGTTGAGGGAGGAAGTTTCATGCTACAGTTATTGGGAATATTGAAAACTATGAATAACAGATTCTAACATCTTCATTTTAGCACATCCCTATCAGCTAACCCTATAGAGAAGGCAAGAATATTATGATCAACCACACCTTCAAAAACATGTATAAGCCTCAAATAATGCCAGAGTTTCTTTCATCTCAACATCTCAGTCTTCATCTGGGTGTCCTGTCTACCCTGCTACCCATTTCAATATGATGATAAATAGATCCCATTGCTTGCTAGGCAATTGATTGGCCCTCATGTCAGATGACATCCTCCTGTAGCTTTATCATGTTAGGGCACCACCTGACCAATCGCTCTGGGGGACTATTACACAAGAGGACGAGACATCAGCAATTACTCACTGGGTAATTCTCTGTAATTAACAATGCAAGAAAGTAGGCGGTGTAAGGGGAATGTACTTTGTACCATTGCAACCATCGGGCTCCTTTTCAACGTTGGCTGGAGTTACAAGAACAGACTATTCTAAATAGTAATACATCTTGAGTATCAGAGTCCCACAAACAGAGTGCAGGGAAACCGGTTAAATGAGCTTTCTTTCATGTCAAAGTCAATCACTTTAACTTAAGAAAACTCATTCCAGCCTCAAAGAGTAATTTCCTCTGAGGGAATATTGCTAGCAAAAGTATCTAAAGAAAGATTTGTCAGCCTTGTAGACGGCCAAAGTCTTTGATAAACTATCAAGACACTCATAGCATCATACACATTGCTACCGTCTTGACAAATTATATTGACGCGTAAGACCCCACTAAAAGGTACGGGGAGATGTCAGATGCTATGAACTTCTTTTAATGAGAAGCAAAATGATTAAATGCGAGTTGGACTTACCATATAAATGGATGAAGTGCAGCAGGCTCATGAATTTTTTTTTTTTGTTTCTCTCAGCATCGTAGAGAAATTCTCTTCTGCAACACTGCCTCTGTTGGTCAATTCAATGTATCCTGCAGATGAAAGGCTGATGAACTTTTTTTTTTTTTTTTGAACGCAGACAAATTCTCCTCCGCAACACTTACTCTGCTGGTCATTCAATATATTCTTCAGATGAAAGGCTGATTAAAGTGTTTTTTTTGTCTCAGCAAAGGAGAGAAATTCTCTTCTGCAACACTGCCTCTGTTGGTCATTCAATATATTCTGCAGATGAAAGGCTGATGAACTTTTTTTATTGTCTCAGCAACGCAGAGAAATTCTCTTCTGCAACACTGCCTCTGTTGGTCAATTCAATGTATCCTGCAGATGAAAGGCTGATGAACGTTTTTTTTTTTTTGGACCGTAGACAAATTCTCCTCTGCAACACTTTCTCTGCTGGTCATTCAATATATTCTTCAGATGAAAGGCTGATTAAAGTGTTTTTTTTGTCTCAGCAAAGGAGAGAAATTCTCTTCTGCAACACTGCCTCTGTTGGTCAATTCAATGTATCCTGCAGATGAAAGGCTGATGAACTTTTTTTTTTTCGAACACAGACAAATTCTCCTCCGCAACACTTCCTCTGCTGGTCATTCAATATATTCTTCAGATGAAAGGCTGATTAAAGTTTTTTTTGTCTCAGCAAAGGAGAGAAATTCTCTTCTGCAACACTGCCTCTGTTGGTCATTCAATATATTCTGCAGATGAAAGGCTGGTGAACTTTTTTTTTTGTCTCAGCAACGCAGAAAAATTCTATTCCGCAACACTGCCTCTGCTGGTCATTCAGTATATTCTGCAGATGGAAAAGTCCACTGTTAGTACATTATAAGAACTTGAATATTTCCAAAATAATGCAACAAAATAAAACACTTATTTTTACCAAGCATTATTAATTAGGACTATGGAGTCTATAATATTGTGAAAGTTTACAGCTCAAAAAAAATTCAAATCTCAATTTTTTTTCAACCTAGCATACTTCTCTCAATCCGGTCTTATTTGCTACCAATCTCGACACAACTCAAGCACCTATATTAGGACTTAGATAAAAAGATCTCATGGCCAGCCAACTGACATCATACCCTTCTCTCTGCAATTCTTATAGGTTATGGTACACCACTAGCAATTAAGTAAGCTGAAAAGTTGAGGGAGGAAGTTTCATGCTACAGTTATTGGGAATATTGAAAACTATGAATAACAGATTCTAACATCTTCATTTTAGCACATCCCTATCAGCTAACCCTATAGAGAAGGCAAGAATATTATGATCAACCACACCTTCAAAAAAATGTATAAGCCTCAAATAATGCCAGAGTTTCTTTCATCTCAACATCTCAGTCTTCATCTGGGTGTCCTGTCTACCCTGCTACCCATTTCAATATGATGATAAATAGATCCCATTGCTTGCTAGGCAATTGATTGGCCCTCATGTCAGATGGCATCCTCCTGTAGCTTTATCATGTTAGGGCACCACCTGACCAATCGCTCTGGGGGACTATTACACAAGAGGACGAGACATCAGCAATTACTCACTGGGTAATTCTCTGTAATTAACAATGCAAGAAAGTAGGCGGTGTAAGGGGAATGTACTTTGTACCATTGCAACCATCGGGCTCCTTTTCAACGTTGGCTGGAGTTACAAGAACAGACTATTCTAAATAGTAATACATCTTGAGTATCAGAGTCCCACAAACAGAGTGCAGGGAAACCGGTTAAATGAGCTTTCTTTCATGTCAAAGTCAATCACTCTAACTTAAGAAAACTCATTCCAGCCTCAAAGAGTAATTTCCTCTGAGGGAATATTGCTAGCAAAAGTATCTAAAGAAAGATTTGTCAGCCTTGTAGACGGCCAAAGTCTTTGATAAACTATCAAGACACTCATAGCATCATACACATTGCTACCGTCTTGACAAATTATATTGACGCGTAAGACCCCACTAAAAGGTACGGGGAGATGTCAGATGCTATGAACTTCTTTTAATGAGAAGCAAAATGATTAAATGCGAGTTGGACTTACCATATAAATGGATGAAGTGCAGCAGGCTCATGAATTATTTTTTTTTGTTTCTCTCAGCATCGTAGAGAAATTCTCTTCTGCAACACTGCCTCTGTTGGTCAATTCAATGTATCCTGCTGATGAACTTTTTTTTTTTTTTTTTGAACGCAGACAAATTCTCCTCCGCAACACTTACTCTGCTGGTCATTCAATATATTCTTCAGATGAAAGGCTGATTAAAGTGTTTTTTTTGTCTCAGCAAAGGAGAGAAATTCTCTTCTGCAACACTGCCTCTGTTGGTCATTCAATATATTCTGCAGATGAAAGGCTGATGAACTTTTTTTTTTTGTCTCAGCAACGCAGAGAAATTCTCTTCTGCAACACTGCCTCTGTTGGTCAATTCAATGTATCCTGCAGATGAAAGGCTGATGAACGTTTTTTTTTTTTTTTTTGGACCGTAGACAAATTCTCCTCTGCAACACTTTCTCTGCTGGTCATTCAATATATTCTTCAGATGAAAGGCTGATTAAAGTGTTTTTTTTGTCTCAGCAAAGGAGAGAAATTCTCTTCTGCAACACTGCCTCTGTTGGTCATTCAATATATTCTGCAGATAAAAGGCTGATGAACTTTTTTTTTTTGTCTCAGCAACGCAGAAAAATTCTATTCCGCAACACTGCCTCTGCTGGTCATTCAGTATATTCTGCAGATGGAAAAGTCCACTGTTAGTACATTATAAGAACTTGAATATTTCCAAAATAATGCAACAAAATAAAAAACTTATTTTTACCAAGCATTATTAATTAGGACTATGGAGTCTATAATATTGTGAAAGTTTACAGCTCAAAAAAAATTCAAATCTCAATTTTTTTTCAACCTAGCATACTTCTCTCAATCCGGTCTTATTTGCTACCAATCTCGACACAACTCAAGCACCTATATTAGGACTTAGATAAAAAGATCTCATGGCCAGCCAACTGACATCATACCCTTCTCTCTGCAATTCTTATAGGTTATGGTACACCACTAGCAATTAAGTAAGCTGAAAAGTTGAGGGAGGAAGTTTCATGCTACAGTTATTGGGAATATTGAAAACTATGAATAACAGATTCTAACATCTTCATTTTAGCACATCCCTATCAGCTAACCCTATAGAGAAGGCAAGAATATTATGATCAACCACACCTTCAAAAAAATGTATAAGCCTCAAATAATGCCAGAGTTTCTTTCATCTCAACATCTCAGTCTTCATCTGGGTGTCCTGTCTACCCTGCTACCCATTTAAATACGATGATAAATAGATCCCATTGCTTGCTAGGCAATTGATTGGCCCTCATGTCAGATGACATCCTCCTGTAGCTTTATCATGTTAGGGCACCACCTGACCAATCGCTCTGGGGGACTATTACACAAGAGGACGAGACATCAGCAATTACTCACTGGGTAATTCTCTGTAATTAACAATGCAAGAAAGTAGGCGGTGTAAGGGGAATGTACTTTGTACCATTGCAACCATCGGGCTCCTTTTCAACGTTGGCTGGAGTTACAAGAACAGACTATTCTAAATAGTAATACATCTTGAGTATCAGAGTCCCACAAACAGAGTGCAGGGAAACCGGTTAAATGAGCTTTCTTTCATGTCAAAGTCAATCACTCTAACTTAAGAAAACTCATTCCAGCCTCAAAGAGTAATTTCCTCTGAGGGAATATTGCTAGCAAAAGTATCTAAAGAAAGATTTGTCAGCCTTGTAGACGGTTAAAGTCTTTGATAAACTATCAAGACACTCATAGCATCATACACATTGCTACCGTCTTGACAAATTATATTGACGCGTAAGACCCCACTAAAAGGTACGGGGAGATGTCAGATGCTATGAACTTCTTTTAATGAGAAGCAAAATGATTAAATGCGAGTTGTACTTACCATATAAATGGATGAAGTGCAGCAGGCTCATGAATTTTTTTTTTGTTTCTCTCAGCATCGTAGAGAAATTCTCTTCTGCAACACTGCCTCTGTTGGTCAATTCAATGTATCCTGCAGATGAAAGGCTGATGAACTTTTTTTTTTTTTTGAACGCAGACAAATTCTCCTCCGCAACACTTACTCTGCTGGTCATTCAATATATTCTTCAGATGAAAGGCTGATTAAAGTGTTTTTTTTGTCTCAGCAAAGGAGAGAAATTCTCTTCTGCAACACTGCCTCTGTTGGTCATTCAATATATTCTGCAGATGAAAGGCTGATGAACTTTTTTTTTTTGTCTCAGCAACGCAGAGAAATTCTCTTCTGCAACACTGCCTCTGTTGGTCAATTCAATGTATCCTGCAGATGAAAGGCTGATGAACGTTTTTTTTTTTTTTGGACCGTAGACAAATTCTCCTCTGCAACACTTTCTCTGCTGGTCATTCAATATATTCTTCAGATGAAAGGCTGATTAAAGTTTTTTTTGTCTCAGCAAAGGAGAGAAATTCTCTTCTGCAACACTGCCTCTGTTGGTCATTCAATATATTCTGCAGATGAAAGGCTGGTGAACTTTTTTTTTTGTCTCAGCAACGCAGAAAAATTCTATTCCGCAACACTGCCTCTGCTGGTCATTCAGTATATTCTGCAGATGGAAAAGTCCACTGTTAGTACATTATAAGAACTTGAATATTTCCAAAATAATGCAACAAAATAAAAAACTTATTTTTACCAAGCATTATTAATTAGGACTATGGAGTCTATAATATTGTGAAAGTTTACAGCTCAAAAAAAATTCAAATCTCAATTTTTTTTCAACCTAGCATACTTCTCTCAATCCGGTCTTATTTGCTACCAATCTCGACACAACTCAAGCACCTATATTAGGACTTAGATAAAAAGATCTCATGGCCAGCCAACTGACATCATACCCTTCTCTCTGCAATTCTTATAGGTTATGGTACACCACTAGCAATTAAGTAAGCTGAAAAGTTGAGGGAGGAAGTTTCATGCTACAGTTATTGGGAATATTGAAAACTATGAATAACAGATTCTAACATCTTCATTTTAGCACATCCCTATCAGCTAACCCTATAGAGAAGGCAAGAATATTATGATCAACCACACCTTCAAAAAAATGTATAAGCCTCAAATAATGCCAGAGTTTCTTTCATCTCAACATCTCAGTCTTCATCTGGGTGTCCTGTCTACCCTGCTACCCATTTCAATATGATGATAAATAGATCCCATTGCTTGCTAGGCAATTGATTGGCCCTCATGTCAGATGGCATCCTCCTGTAGCTTTATCATGTTAGAGCACCACCTGACCAATCGCTCTGGGGGACTATTACACAAGAGGACGAGACATCAGCAATTACTCACTGGGTAATTCTCTGTAATTAACAATGCAAGAAAGTAGGCGGTGTAAGGGGAATGTACTTTGTACCATTGCAACCATCGGGCTCCTTTTCAACGTTGGCTGGAGTTACAAGAACAGACTATTCTAAATAGTAATACATCTTGAGTATCAGAGTCCCACAAACAGAGTGCAGGGAAACCGGTTAAATGAGCTTTCTTTCATGTCAAAGTCAATCACTCTAACTTAAGAAAACTCATTCCAGCCTCAAAGAGTAATTTCCTCTGAGGGAATATTGCTAGCAAAAGTATCTAAAGAAAGATTTGTCAGCCTTGTAGACGGCCAAAGTCTTTGATAAACTATCAAGACACTCATAGCATCATACACATTGCTACCGTCTTGACAAATTATATTGACGCGTAAGACCCCACTAAAAGGTACGGGGAGATGTCAGATGCTATGAACTTCTTTTAATGAGAAGCAAAATGATTAAATGCGAGTTGGACTTACCATATAAATGGATGAAGTGCAGCAGGCTCATGAATTATTTTTTTTTGTTTCTCTCAGCATCGTAGAGAAATTCTCTTCTGCAACACTGCCTCTGTTGGTCAATTCAATGTATCATGCTGATGAACTTTTTTTTTTTTTTTTGAACGCAGACAAATTCTCCTCCGCAACACTTACTCTGCTGGTCATTCAATATATTCTTCAGATGAAAGGCTGATTAAAGTGTTTTTTTTGTCTCAGCAAAGGAGAGAAATTCTCTTCTGCAACACTGCCTCTGTTGGTCATTCAATATATTCTGCAGATGAAAGGCTGATGAACTTTTTTTTTTTGTCTCAGCAACGCAGAGAAATTCTCTTCTGCAACACTGCCTCTGTTGGTCAATTCAATGTATCCTGCAGATGAAAGGCTGATGAACGTTTTTTTTTTTTTTTTTGGACCGTAGACAAATTCTCCTCTGCAACACTTTCTCTGCTGGTCATTCAATATATTCTTCAGATGAAAGGCTGATTAAAGTGTTTTTTTTGTCTCAGCAAAGGAGAGAAATTCTCTTCTGCAACACTGCCTCTGTTGGTCAATTCAATGTATCCTGCAGATGAAAGGCTGATGAACTTTTTTTTTTTCGAACACAGACAAATTCTCCTCCGCAACACTTCCTCTGCTGGTCATTCAATATATTCTTCAGATGAAAGGCTGATTAAAGTGGTTTTTTTGTCTCAGCAAAGGAGAGAAATTCTCTTCTGCAACACTGCCTCTGTTGGTCATTCAATATATTCTGCAGATAAAAGGCTGATGAACTTTTTTTTTTTGTCTCAGCAACGCAGAAAAATTCTATTCCGCAACACTGCCTCTGCTGGTCATTCAGTATATTCTGCAGATGGAAAAGTCCACTGTTAGTACATTATAAGAACTTGAATATTTCCAAAATAATGCAACAAAATAAAAAACTTATTTTTACCAAGCATTATTAATTAGGACTATGGAGTCTATAATATTGTGAAAGTTTACAGCTCAAAAAAAATTCAAATCTCAATTTTTTTCAACCTAGCATACTTCTCTCAATCCGGTCTTATTTGCTACCAATCTCGACACAACTCAAGCACCTATATTAGGACTTAGATAAAAAGATCTCATGGCCAGCCAACTGACATCATACCCTTCTCTCTGCAATTCTTATAGGTTATGGTACACCACTAGCAATTAAGTAAGCTGAAAAGTTGAGGGAGGAAGTTTCATGCTACAGTTATTGGGAATATTGAAAACTATGAATAACAGATTCTAACATCTTCATTTTAGCACATCCCTATCAGCTAACCCTATAGAGAAGGCAAGAATATTATGATCAACCACACCTTCAAAAAAATGTATAAGCCTCAAATAATGCCAGAGTTTCTTTCATCTCAACATCTCAGTCTTCATCTGGGTGTCCTGTCTACCCTGCTACCCATTTCAATATGATGATAAATAGATCCCATTGCTTGCTAGGCAATTGATTGGCCCTCATGTCAGATGGCATCCTCCTGTAGCTTTATCATGTTAGGGCACCACCTGACCAATCGCTCTGGGGGACTATTACACAAGAGGACGAGACATCAGCAATTACTCACTGGGTAATTCTCTGTAATTAACAATGCAAGAAAGTAGGCGGTGTAAGGGGAATGTACTTTGTACCATTGCAACCATCGGGCTCCTTTTCAACGTTGGCTGGAGTTACAAGAACAGACTATTCTAAATAGTAATACATCTTGAGTATCAGAGTCCCACAAACAGAGTGCAGGGAAACCGGTTAAATGAGCTTTCTTTCATGTCAAAGTCAATCACTCTAACTTAAGAAAACTCATTCCAGCCTCAAAGAGTAATTTCCTCTGAGGGAATATTGCTAGCAAAAGTATCTAAAGAAAGATTTGTCAGCCTTGTAGACGGCCAAAGTCTTTGATAAACTATCAAGACACTCATAGCATCATACACATTGCTACCGTCTTGACAAATTATATTGACGCGTAAGACCCCACTAAAAGGTACGGGGAGATGTCAGATGCTATGAACTTCTTTTAATGAGAAGCAAAATGATTAAATGCGAGTTGGACTTACCATATAAATGGATGAAGTGCAGCAGGCTCATGAATTATTTTTTTTTGTTTCTCTCAGCATCGTAGAGAAATTCTCTTCTGCAACACTGCCTCTGTTGGTCAATTCAATGTATCCTGCTGATGAACTTTTTTTTTTTTTTTTTGAACGCAGACAAATTCTCCTCCGCAACACTTACTCTGCTGGTCATTCAATATATTCTTCAGATGAAAGGCTGATTAAAGTGTTTTTTTTGTCTCAGCAAAGGAGAGAAATTCTCTTCTGCAACACTGCCTCTGTTGGTCATTCAATATATTCTGCAGATGAAAGGCTGATGAACTTTTTTTTTTTGTCTCAGCAACGCAGAGAAATTCTCTTCTGCAACACTGCCTCTGTTGGTCAATTCAATGTATCCTGCAGATGAAAGGCTGATGAACTTTTTTTTTTTTTTGAACGCAGACAAATTCTCCTCCGCAACACTTACTCTGCTGGTCATTCAATATATTCTTCAGATGAAAGGCTGATTAAAGTGTTTTTTTTGTCTCAGCAAAGGAGAGAAATTCTCTTCTGCAACACTGCCTCTGTTGGTCATTCAATATATTCTGCAGATGAAAGGCTGATGAACTTTTTTTTTTTGTCTCAGCAACGCAGAGAAATTCTCTTCTGCAACACTGCCTCTGTTGGTCAATTCAATGTATCCTGCAGATGAAAGGCTGATGAACGTTTTTTTTTTTTTTGGACCGTAGACAAATTCTCCTCTGCAACACTTTCTCTGCTGGTCATTCAATATATTCTTCAGATGAAAGGCTGATTAAAGTTTTTTTTGTCTCAGCAAAGGAGAGAAATTCTCTTCTGCAACACTGCCTCTGTTGGTCATTCAATATATTCTGCAGATGAAAGGCTGGTGAACTTTTTTTTTTGTCTCAGCAACGCAGAAAAATTCTATTCCGCAACACTGCCTCTGCTGGTCATTCAGTATATTCTGCAGATGGAAAAGTCCACTGTTAGTACATTATAAGAACTTGAATATTTCCAAAATAATGCAACAAAATAAAAAACTTATTTTTACCAAGCATTATTAATTAGGACTATGGAGTCTATAATATTGTGAAAGTTTACAGCTCAAAAAAAATTCAAATCTCAATTTTTTTTCAACCTAGCATACTTCTCTCAATCCGGTCTTATTTGCTACCAATCTCGACACAACTCAAGCACCTATATTAGGACTTAGATAAAAAGATCTCATGGCCAGCCAACTGACATCATACCCTTCTCTCTGCAATTCTTATAGGTTATGGTACACCACTAGCAATTAAGTAAGCTGAAAAGTTGAGGGAGGAAGTTTCATGCTACAGTTATTGGGAATATTGAAAACTATGAATAACAGATTCTAACATCTTCATTTTAGCACATCCCTATCAGCTAACCCTATAGAGAAGGCAAGAATATTATGATCAACCACACCTTCAAAAAAATGTATAAGCCTCAAATAATGCCAGAGTTTCTTTCATCTCAACATCTCAGTCTTCATCTGGGTGTCCTGTCTACCCTGCTACCCATTTCAATATGATGATAAATAGATCCCATTGCTTGCTAGGCAATTGATTGGCCCTCATGTCAGATGGCATCCTCCTGTAGCTTTATCATGTTAGAGCACCACCTGACCAATCGCTCTGGGGGACTATTACACAAGAGGACGAGACATCAGCAATTACTCACTGGGTAATTCTCTGTAATTAACAATGCAAGAAAGTAGGCGGTGTAAGGGGAATGTACTTTGTACCATTGCAACCATCGGGCTCCTTTTCAACGTTGGCTGGAGTTACAAGAACAGACTATTCTAAATAGTAATACATCTTGAGTATCAGAGTCCCACAAACAGAGTGCAGGGAAACCGGTTAAATGAGCTTTCTTTCATGTCAAAGTCAATCACTCTAACTTAAGAAAACTCATTCCAGCCTCAAAGAGTAATTTCCTCTGAGGGAATATTGCTAGCAAAAGTATCTAAAGAAAGATTTGTCAGCCTTGTAGACGGCCAAAGTCTTTGATAAACTATCAAGACACTCATAGCATCATACACATTGCTACCGTCTTGACAAATTATATTGACGCGTAAGACCCCACTAAAAGGTACGGGGAGATGTCAGATGCTATGAACTTCTTTTAATGAGAAGCAAAATGATTAAATGCGAGTTGGACTTACCATATAAATGGATGAAGTGCAGCAGGCTCATGAATTATTTTTTTTTGTTTCTCTCAGCATCGTAGAGAAATTCTCTTCTGCAACACTGCCTCTGTTGGTCAATTCAATGTATCATGCTGATGAACTTTTTTTTTTTTTTTTTGAACGCAGACAAATTCTCCTCCGCAACACTTACTCTGCTGGTCATTCAATATATTCTTCAGATGAAAGGCTGATTAAAGTGTTTTTTTTGTCTCAGCAAAGGAGAGAAATTCTCTTCTGCAACACTGCCTCTGTTGGTCATTCAATATATTCTGCAGATGAAAGGCTGATGAACTTTTTTTTTTTGTCTCAGCAACGCAGAGAAATTCTCTTCTGCAACACTGCCTCTGTTGGTCAATTCAATGTATCCTGCAGATGAAAGGCTGATGAACGTTTTTTTTTTTTTTTTTTGGACCGTAGACAAATTCTCCTCTGCAACACTTTCTCTGCTGGTCATTCAATATATTCTTCAGATGAAAGGCTGATTAAAGTGTTTTTTTTGTCTCAGCAAAGGAGAGAAATTCTCTTCTGCAACACTGCCTCTGTTGGTCAATTCAATGTATCCTGCAGATGAAAGGCTGATGAACTTTTTTTTTTTCGAACACAGACAAATTCTCCTCCGCAACACTTCCTCTGCTGGTCATTCAATATATTCTTCAGATGAAAGGCTGATTAAAGTGGTTTTTTTGTCTCAGCAAAGGAGAGAAATTCTCTTCTGCAACACTGCCTCTGTTGGTCATTCAATATATT
The DNA here is from genome assembly GCF_964204655.1 of Triturus cristatus. Lineage (NCBI taxonomy): Eukaryota > Metazoa > Chordata > Amphibia > Caudata > Salamandridae > Triturus > Triturus cristatus. Next base: position 879,540,219 of record NC_140593.1, on the reverse strand, counting down.
CTGCAGATAAAAGGCTGATGAACTTTTTTTTTTTGTCTCAGCAACGCAGAAAAATTCTATTCCGCAACACTGCCTCTGCTGGTCATTCAGTATATTCTGCAGATGGAAAAGTCCACTGTTAGTACATTATAAGAACTTGAATATTTCCAAAATAATGCAACAAAATAAAAAACTTATTTTTACCAAGCATTATTAATTAGGACTATGGAGTCTATAATATTGTGAAAGTTTACAGCTCAAAAAAAATTCAAATCTCAATTTTTTTTCAACCTAGCATACTTCTCTCAATCCGGTCTTATTTGCTACCAATCTCGACACAACTCAAGCACCTATATTAGGACTTAGATAAAAAGATCTCATGGCCAGCCAACTGACATCATACCCTTCTCTCTGCAATTCTTATAGGTTATGGTACACCACTAGCAATTAAGTAAGCTGAAAAGTTGAGGGAGGACGTTTCATGCTACAGTTATTGGGAATATTGAAAACTATGAATAACAGATTCTAACATCTTCATTTTAGCACATCCCTATCAGCTAACCCTATAGAGAAGGCAAGAATATTATGATCAACCACACCTTCAAAAAAATGTATAAGCCTCAAATAATGCCAGAGTTTCTTTCATCTCAACATCTCAGTCTTCATCTGGGTGTCCTGTCTACCCTGCTACCCATTTCAATACGATGATAAATAGATCCCATTGCTTGCTAGGCAATTGATTGGCCCTCATGTCAGATGACATCCTCCTGTAGCTTTATCATGTTAGGGCACCACCTGACCAATCGCTCTGGGGGCCTATTACACAAGAGGACGAGACATCAGCAATTACTCACTGGGTAATTCTCTGTAATTAACAATGCAAGAAAGTAGGCGGTGTAAGGGGAATGTACTTTGTACCATTGCAACCATCGGGCTCCTTTTCAACGTTGGCTGGAGTTACAAGAACAGACTATTCTAAATAGTAATACATCTTGAGTATCAGAGTCCCACAAACAGAGTGCAGGGAAACCGGTTAAATGAGCTTTCTTTCATGTCAAAGTCAATCACTCTAACTTAAGAAAACTCATTCCAGCCTCAAAGAGTAATTTCCTCTGAGGGAATATTGCTAGCAAAAGTATCTAAAGAAAGATTTGTCAGCCTTGTAGACGGCCAAAGTCTTTGATAAACTATCAAGACACTCATAGCATCATACACATTGCTACCGTCTTGACAAATTATATTGACGCGTAAGACCCCACTAAAAGGTACGGGGAGATGTCAGATGCTATGAACTTCTTTTAATGAGAAGCAAAATGATTAAATGCGAGTTGTACTTACCATATAAATGGATGAAGTGCAGCAGGCTCATGAATTTTTTTTTTTGTTTCTCTCAGCATCGTAGAGAAATTCTCTTCTGCAACACTGCCTCTGTTGGTCAATTCAATGTATCCTAAAGATGAAAGGCTGATGAACTTTTTTTTTTTTTTTGAACTCAGACAAATTCTCCTCCGCAACACTTACTCTGCTGGTCATTCAATATATTCTTCAGATGAAAGGCTGATTAAAGTGTTTTTTTTGTCTCAGCAAAGGAGAGAAATTCTCTTCTGCAACACTGCCTCTGTTGGTCATTCAATATATTCTTCAGATGAAAGGCTGATTAAAGTGTTTTTTTTGTCTCAGCAACGCAGAGAAATTCTCTTCTGCAACACTGCCTCTCTTGGTCAATTCAATGTATCCTGCAGATGAAAGGCTGGTGAACTTTTTTTTTTTTTTTTGGACCGTAGACAAATTCTCCTCTGCAACACTTTCTCTGCTGGTCATTCAATATATTCTTCAGATGAAAGGCTGATTAAAGTTTTTTTTTGTCTCAGCAAAGGAGAGAAATTCTCTTCTGCAACACTGCCTCTGTTGGTCATTCAATATATTCTGCAGATGAAAGGCTGGTGAACTTTTTTTTTTTGTCTCAGCAACGCAGAAAAATTCTATTCCGCAACACTGCCTCTGCTGGTCATTCAGTATATTCTGCAGATGGAAAAGTCCACTGTTAGTACATTATAAGAACTTGAATATTTCCAAAATAATGCAACAAAATAAAAAACTTATTTTTACCAAGCATTATTAATTAGGACTATGGAGTCTATAATATTGTGAAAGTTTACAGCTCAAAAAAAATTCAAATCTCAATTTTTTTTCAACCTAGCATACTTCTCTCAATCCGGTCTTATTTGCTACCAATCTCGACACAACTCAAGCACCTATATTAGGACTTAGATAAAAAGATCTCATGGCCAGCCAACTGACATCATACCCTTCTCTCTGCAATTCTTATAGGTTATGGTACACCACTAGCAATTAAGTAAGCTGAAAAGTTGAGGGAGGAAGTTTCATGCTACAGTTATTGGGAATATTGAAAACTATGAATAACAGATTCTAACATCTTCATTTTAGCACATCCCTATCAGCTAACCCTATAGAGAAGGCAAGAATATTATGATCAACCACACCTTCAAAAAAATGTATAAGCCTCAAATAATGCCAGAGTTTCTTTCATCTCAACATCTCAGTCTTCATCTGGGTGTCCTGTCTACCCTGCTACCCATTTCAATATGATGATAAATAGATCCCATTGCTTGCTAGGCAATTGATTGGCCCTCATGTCAGATGGCATCCTCCTGTAGCTTTATCATGTTAGGGCACCACCTGACCAATCGCTCTGGGGGACTATTACACAAGAGGACGAGACATCAGCAATTACTCACTGGGTAATTCTCTGTAATTAACAATGCAAGAAAGTAGGCGGTGTAAGGGGAATGTACTTTGTACCATTGCAACCATCGGGCTCCTTTTCAACGTTGGCTGGAGTTACAAGAACAGACTATTCTAAATAGTAATACATCTTGAGTATCAGAGTCCCACAAACAGAGTGCAGGGAAACCGGTTAAATGAGCTTTCTTTCATGTCAAAGTCAATCACTCTAACTTAAGAAAACTCATTCCAGCCTCAAAGAGTAATTTCCTCTGAGGGAATATTGCTAGCAAAAGTATCTAAAGAAAGATTTGTCAGCCTTGTAGACGGCCAAAGTCTTTGATAAACTATCAAGACACTCATAGCATCATACACATTGCTACCGTCTTGACAAATTATATTGACGCGTAAGACCCCACTAAAAGGTACGGGGAGATGTCAGATGCTATGAACTTCTTTTAATGAGAAGCAAAATGATTAAATGCGAGTTGGACTTACCATATAAATGGATGAAGTGCAGCAGGCTCATGAATTTTTTTTTTTGTTTCTCTCAGCATCGTAGAGAAATTCTCTTCTGCAACACTGCCTCTGTTGGTCAATTCAATGTATCCTACAGATGAAAGGCTGATGAACGTTTTTTTTTTTTTTTTTGAACGCAGACAAATTCTCCTCTGCAACACTTTCTCTGCTGGTCATTCAATATATTCTTCAGATGAAAGGCTGATTAAAGTGTTTTTTTTGTCTCAGCAAAGGAGAGAAATTCTCTTCTGCAACACTGCCTCTGTTGGTCAATTCAATGTATCCTGCAGATGAAAGGCTGATGAACTTTTTTTTTTTCGAACACAGACAAATTCTCCTCCGCAACACTTCCTCTGCTGGTCATTCAATATATTCTTCAGATGAAAGGCTGATTAAAGTGGTTTTTTTGTCTCAGCAAAGGAGAGAAATTCTCTTCTGCAACACTGCCTCTGTTGGTCATTCAATATATTCTTCAGATGAAAGGCTGATTAAAGTGTTTCTTTTGTCTCAGCAAAGGAGAGAAATTCTCTTCTGCAACACTGTCTCTGTTGGTCATTCAATATATTCTGCAGATGAAAGGCTGATGAACTTTTTTTTTTTGTCTCAGCAACGCAGAGAAATTCTCTTCTGCAACACTGCCTCTGTTGGTCAATTCAATGTATCCTGCAGATGAAAGGCTGATGAACGGTTTTTTTTTTTTGGACCGTAGACAAATTCTCCTCTGCAACACTTTCTCTGCTGGTCATTCAATATATTCTTCAGATGAAAGGCTGATTAAAGTGTTTTTTTTGTCTCAGCAAAGGAGAGAAATTCTCTTCTGCAACACTGCCTCTGTTGATCATTCAATATATTCTGCAGATGAAAGGCTGATTAAAATGTTTTTTTTGTCTCAGCAACGCAGAAAAATTCTATTCCGCAACACTGCCTCTGCTGGTCATTCAGTATATTCTGCAGATGGAAAAGTCCACTGTTAGTACATTATAAGAACTTGAATATTTCCAAAATAATGCAACAAAATAAAAAACTTATTTTTACCAAGCATTATTAATTAGGACTATGGAGTCTATAATATTGTGAAAGTTTACAGCTCAAAAAAAATTCAAATCTCAATTTTTTTTCAACCTAGCATACTTCTCTCAATCCGGTCTTATTTGCTACCAATCTCGACACAACTCAAGCACCTATATTAGGACTTAGATAAAAAGATCTCATGGCCAGCCAACTGACATCATACCCTTCTCTCTGCAATTCTTATAGGTTATGGTACACCACTAGCAATTAAGTAAGCTGAAAAGTTGAGGGAGGAAGTTTCATGCTACAGTTATTGGGAATATTGAAAACTATGAATAACAGATTCTAACATCTTTATTTTAGCACATCCCTATCAGCTAACCCTATAGAGAAGGCAAGAATATTATGATCAACCACACCTTCAAAAAAATGTATAAGCCTCAAATAATGCCAGAGTTTCTTTCATCTCAACATCTCAGTCTTCATCTGGGTGTCCTGTCTACCCTGCTACCCATTTCAATAAGATGATAAATAGATCCCATTGCTTGCTAGGCAATTGATTGGCCCTCATGTCAGATGACATCCTCCTGTAGCTTTATCATGTTAGGGCACCACCTGACCAATCGCTCTGGGGGACTATTACACAAGAGGACGAGACATCAGCAATTACTCACTGGGTAATTCTCTGTAATTAACAATGCAAGAAAGTAGGCGGTGTAAGGGGAATGTACTTTGTACCATTGCAACCATCGGGCTCCTTTTCAACGTTGGCTGGAGTTACAAGAACAGACTATTCTAAATAGTAATACATCTTGAGTATCAGAGTCCCACAAACAGAGTGCAGGGAAACCGGTTAAATGAGCTTTCTTTCATGTCAAAGTCAATCACTCTAACTTAAGAAAACTCATTCCAGCCTCAAAGAGTAATTTCCTCTGAGGGAATATTGCTAGCAAAAGTATCTAAAGAAAGATTTGTCAGCCTTGTAGACGGCCAAAGTCTTTGATAAACTATCAAGACACTCATAGCATCATACACATTGCTACCGTCTTGACAAATTATATTGACGCGTAAGACCCCACTAAAAGGTACGGGGAGATGTCAGATGCTATGAACTTCTTTTAATGAGAAGCAAAATGATTAAATGCGAGTTGGACTTACCATATAAATGGATGAAGTGCAGCAGGCTCATGAATTTTTTTTTTTGTTTCTCTCAGCATCGTAGAGAAATTCTCTTCTGCAACACTGCCTCTGTTGGTCAATTCAATGTATCCTACAGATGAAAGGCTGATGAACGTTTTTTTTTTTTTTTTTGAACGCAGACAAATTCTCCTCTGCAACACTTTCTCTGCTGGTCATTCAATATATTCTTCAGATGAAAGGCTGATTAAAGTGTTTTTTTTGTCTCAGCAAAGGAGAGAAATTCTCTTCTGCAACACTGCCTCTGTTGGTCAATTCAATGTATCCTGCAGATGAAAGGCTGATGAACTTTTTTTTTTTGTCTCAGCAACGCAGAGAAATTCTCTTCTGCAACACTGCCTCTGTTGGTCAATTCAATGTATCCTGCAGATGAAAGGCTGATTAAAGTGTTTTTTTTGTCTCAGCAAAGGAGAGAAATTCTCTTCTGCAACACTGCCTCTGTTGATCATTCAATATATTCTGCAGATGAAAGGCTGATTAAAATGTTTTTTTTGTCTCAGCAACGCAGAAAAATTCTATTCCGCAACACTGCCTCTGCTGGTCATTCAGTATATTCTGCAGATGGAAAAGTCCACTGTTAGTACATTATAAGAACTTGAATATTTCCAAAATAATGCAACAAAATAAAAAACTTATTTTTACCAAGCATTATTAATTAGGACTATGGAGTCTATAATATTGTGAAAGTTTACAGCTCAAAAAAAATTCAAATCTCAATTTTTTTTCAACCTAGCATACTTCTCTCAATCCGGTCTTATTTGCTACCAATCTCGACACAACTCAAGCACCTATATTAGGACTTAGATAAAAAGATCTCATGGCCAGCCAACTGACATCATACCCTTCTCTCTGCAATTCTTATAGGTTATGGTACACCACTAGCAATTAAGTAAGCTGAAAAGTTGAGTGAGGAAGTTTCATGCTACAGTTATTGGGAATATTGAAAACTATGAATAACAGATTCTAACATCTTCATTTTAGCACATCCCTATCAGCTAACCCTATAGAGAAGGCAAGAATATTATGATTAACCACACCTTCAAAAAAATGTATAAGCCTCAAATAATGCCAGAGTTTCTTTCATCTCAACATCTCAGTCTTCATCTGGGTGTCCTGTCTACCCTGCTACCCATTTCAATATGATGATAAATAGATCCCATTGCTTGCTATGCAATTGATTGGCCCTCATGTCAGATGACATCCTCCTGTAGCTTTATCATGTTAGGGCACCACCTGACCAATCGCTCTGGGGGACTATTACACAAGAGGACGAGACATCAGCAATTACTCACTGGGTAATTCTCTGTAATTAACAATGCAAGAAAGTAGGCGGTGTAAGGGGAATGTACTTTGTACCATTGCAACCATCGGGCTCCTTTTCAACGTTGGCTGGAGTTACAAGAACAGACTATTCTAAATAGTAATTCATCTTGAGTATCAGAGTCCCACAAACAGAGTGCAGGGAAACCGGTTAAATTAGCTTTCTTTCATGTCAAAGTCAATCACTCTAACTTAAGAAAACTCATTCCAGCCTCAAAGAGTAATTTCCTCTGAGGGAATATTGCTAGCAAAAGTATCTAAAGAAAGATTTGTCAGCCTTGTAGACGGCCAAAGTCTTTGATAAACTATCAAGACACTCATAGCATCATACACATTGCTACCGTCTTGACAAATTATATTGACGCGTAAGACCCCACTAAAAGGTACGGGGAGATGTCAGATGCTATGAACTTCTTTTAATGAGAAGCAAAATGATTAAATGCGAGTTGGACTTACCATATAAATGGATGAAGTGCAGCAGGCTCATGAATTTTTTTTTTTTGTTTCTCTCAGCATCGTAGAGAAATTCTCTTCTGCAACACTGCCTCTGTTGGTCAATTCAATGTATCCTGCAGATGAAAGGCTGATGAACTTTTTTTTTTTTTTTTTTTGAACGCAGACAAATTCTCCTCCGCAACACTTACTCTGCTGGTCATTCAATATATTCTTCAGATGAAAGGCTGATTAAAGTGTTTTTTTTGTCTCAGCAAAGGAGAGAAATTCTCTTCTGCAACACTGCCTCTGTTGGTCATTCAATATATTCTGCAGATGAAAGGCTGATGAACTTTTTTTTTGTCTCAGCAAAGGAGAGAAATTCTCTTCTGCAACACTGCCTCTGTTGGTCAATTCAATGTATCCTGCAGATGAAAGGCTGATGAACTTTTTTTTTTTCGAACACAGACAAATTCTCCTCCGCAACACTTCCTCTGCTGGTCATTCAATATATTCTTCAGATGAAAGGCTGATTAAAGTGGTTTTTTTGTCTCAGCAAAGGAGAGAAATTCTCTTCTGCAACACTGCCTCTGTTGGTCATTCAATATATTCTGCAGATAAAAGGCTGATGAATTTTTTTTTTTGTCTCAGCAACGCAGAAAAATTCTATTCCGCAACACTGCCTCTGCTGGTCATTCAGTATATTCTGCAGATGGAAAAGTCCACTGTTAGTACATTATAAGAACTTGAATATTTCCAAAATAATGCAACAAAATAAAAAACTTATTTTTACCAAGCATTATTAATTAGGACTATGGAGTCTATAATATTGTGAAAGTTTACAGCTCAAAAAAAATTCAAATCTCAATTTTTTTTCAACCTAGCATACTTCTCTCAATCCGGTCTTATTTGCTACCAATCTCGACACAACTCAAGCACCTATATTAGGACTTAGATAAAAAGATCTCATGGCCAGCCAACTGACATCATACCCTTCTCTCTGCAATTCTTATAGGTTATGGTACACCACTAGCAATTAAGTAAGCTGAAAAGTTGAGGGAGGAAGTTTCATGCTACAGTTATTGGGAATATTGAAAACTATGAATAACAGATTCTAACATCTTCATTTTAGCACATCCCTATCAGCTAACCCTATAGAGAAGGCAAGAATATTATGATCAACCACACCTTCAAAAAAATGTATAAGCCTCAAATAATGCCAGAGTTTCTTTCATCTCAACATCTCAGTCTTCATCTGGGTGTCCTGTCTACCCTGCTACCCATTTCAATATGATGATAAATAGATCCCATTGCTTGCTAGGCAATTGATTGGCCCTCATGTCAGATGGCATCCTCCTGTAGCTTTATCATGTTAGGGCACCACCTGACCAATCGCTCTGGGGGACTATTACACAAGAGGACGAGACATCAGCAATTACTCACTGGGTAATTCTCTGTAATTAACAATGCAAGAAAGTAGGCGGTGTAAGGGGAATGTACTTTGTACCATTGCAACCATCGGGCTCCTTTTCAACGTTGGCTGGAGTTACAAGAACAGACTATTCTAAATAGTAATACATCTTGAGTATCAGAGTCCCACAAACAGAGTGCAGGGAAACCGGTTAAATGAGCTTTCTTTCATGTCAAAGTCAATCACTCTAACTTAAGAAAACTCATTCCAGCCTCAAAGAGTAATTTCCTCTGAGGGAATATTGCTAGCAAAAGTATCTAAAGAAAGATTTGTCAGCCTTGTAGACGGCCAAAGTCTTTGATAAACTATCAAGACACTCATAGCATCATACACATTGCTACCGTCTTGACAAATTATATTGACGCGTAAGACCCCACTAAAAGGTACGGGGAGATGTCAGATGCTATGAACTTCTTTTAATGAGAAGCAAAATGATTAAATGCGAGTTGGACTTACCATATAAATGGATGAAGTGCAGCAGGCTCATGAATTATTTTTTTTGTTTCTCTCAGCATCGTAGAGAAATTCTCTTCTGCAACACTGCCTCTGTTGGTCAATTCAATGTATCCTAAAGATGAAAGGCTGATGAACTTTTTTTTTTTTTTTGAACTCAGACAAATTCTCCTCCGCAACACTTACTCTGCTGGTCATTCAATATATTCTTCAGATGAAAGGCTGATTAAAGTGTTTTTTTTGTCTCAGCAAAGGAGAGAAATTCTCTTCTGCAACACTGCCTCTGTTGGTCATTCAATATATTCTGCAGATGAAAGGCTGATGAACTTTTTTTTTTGTCTCAGCAACGCAGAGAAATTCTCTTCTGCAACACTGCCTCTGTTGGTCAATTCAATGTATCCTGCAGATGAAAGGCTGATGAACGTTTTTTTTTTTTTTGGACCGTAGACAAATTCTCCTCTGCAACACTTTCTCTGCTGGTCATTCAATATATTCTTCAGATGAAAGGCTGATTAAAGTTTTTTTTTGTCTCAGCAAAGGAGAGAAATTCTCTTCTGCAACACTGCCTCTGTTGGTCATTCAATATATTCTGCAGATGAAAGGCTGGTGAACTTTTTTTTTTTGTCTCAGCAACGCAGAAAAATTCTATTCCGCAACACTGCCTCTGCTGGTCATTCAGTATATTCTGCAGATGGAAAAGTCCACTGTTAGTACATTATAAGAACTTGAATATTTCCAAAATAATGCAACAAAATAAAAAACTTATTTTTACCAAGCATTATTAATTAGGACTATGGAGTCTATAATATTGTGAAAGTTTACAGCTCAAAAAAAATTCAAATCTCAATTTTTTTTCAACCTAGCATACTTCTCTCAATCCGGTCTTATTTGCTACCAATCTCGACACAACTCAAGCACCTATATTAGGACTTAGATAAAAAGATCTCATGGCCAGCCAACTGACATCATACCCTTCTCTCTGCAATTCTTATAGGTTATGGTACACCACTAGCAATTAAGTAAGCTGAAAAGTTGAGGGAGGAAGTTTCATGCTACAGTTATTGGGAATATTGAAAACTATGAATAACAGATTCTAACATCTTTATTTTAGCACATCCCTATCAGCTAACCCTATAGAGAAGGCAAGAATATTATGATCAACCACACCTTCAAAAAAATGTATAAGCCTCAAATAATGCCAGAGTTTCTTTCATCTCAACATCTCAGTCTTCATCTGGGTGTCCTGTCTACCCTGCTACCCATTTCAATAAGATGATAAATAGATCCCATTGCTTGCTAGGCAATTGATTGGCCCTCATGTCAGATGACATCCTCCTGTAGCTTTATCATGTTAGGGCACCACCTGACCAATCGCTCTGGGGGACTATTACACAAGAGGACGAGACATCAGCAATTACTCACTGGGTAATTCTCTGTAATTAACAATGCAAGAAAGTAGGCGGTGTAAGGGGAATGTACTTTGTACCATTGCAACCATCGGGCTCCTTTTCAACGTTGGCTGGAGTTACAAGAACAGACTATTCTAAATAGTAATACATCTTGAGTATCAGAGTCCCACAAACAGAGTGCAGGGAAACCGGTTAAATGAGCTTTCTTTCATGTCAAAGTCAATCACTCTAACTTAAGAAAACTCATTCCAGCCTCAAAGAGTAATTTCCTCTGAGGGAATATTGCTAGCAAAAGTATCTAAAGAAAGATTTGTCAGCCTTGTAGACGGCCAAAGTCTTTGATAAACTATCAAGACACTCATAGCATCATACACATTGCTACCGTCTTGACAAATTATATTGACGCGTAAGACCCCACTAAAAGGTACGGGGAGATGTCAGATGCTATGAACTTCTTTTAATGAGAAGCAAAATGATTAAATGCGAGTTGGACTTACCATATAAATGGATGAAGTGCAGCAGGCTCATGAATTTTTTTTTTTGTTTCTCTCAGCATCGTAGAGAAATTCTCTTCTGCAACACTGCCTCTGTTGGTCAATTCAATGTATCCTACAGATGAAAGGCTGATGAACGTTTTTTTTTTTTTTTTGAACGCAGACAAATTCTCCTCTGCAACACTTTCTCTGCTGGTCATTCAATATATTCTTCAGATGAAAGGCTGATTAAAGTGTTTTTTTTGTCTCAGCAAAGGAGAGAAATTCTCTTCTGCAACACTGCCTCTGTTGGTCAATTCAATGTATCCTGCAGATGAAAGGCTGATGAACTTTTTTTTTTTCGAACACAGACAAATTCTCCTCCGCAACACTTCCTCTGCTGGTCATTCAATATATTCTTCAGATGAAAGGCTGATTAAAGTGGTTTTTTTGTCTCAGCAAAGGAGAGAAATTCTCTTCTGCAACACTGCCTCTGTTGGTCATTCAATATATTCTGCAGATGAAAGGCTGATGAACTTTTTTTTTGTCTCAGCAAAGGAGAGAAATTCTCTTCTGCAACACTGCCTCTGTTGGTCAATTCAATGTATCCTGCAGATGAAAGGCTGATGAACTTTTTTTTTTTCGAACACAGACAAATTCTCCTCCGCAACACTTCCTCTGCTGGTCATTCAATATATTCTTCAGATGAAAGGCTGATTAAAGTGGTTTTTTTGTCTCAGCAAAGGAGAGAAATTCTCTTCTGCAACACTGCCTCTGTTGGTCATTCAATATATTCTGCAGATAAAAGGCTGATGAATTTTTTTTTTTGTCTCAGCAACGCAGGAAAATTCTATTCCGCAACACTGCCTCTGCTGGTCATTCAGTATATTCTGCAGATGGAAAAGTCCACTGTTAGTACATTATAAGAACTTGAATATTTCCAAAATAATGCAACAAAATAAAAAACTTATTTTTACCAAGCATTATTAATTAGGACTATGGAGTCTATAATATTGTGAAAGTTTACAGCTCAAAAAAAATTCAAATCTCAATTTTTTTTCAACCTAGCATACTTCTCTCAATCCGGTCTTATTTGCTACCAATCTCGACACAACTCAAGCACCTATATTAGGACTTAGATAAAAAGATCTCATGGCCAGCCAACTGACATCATACCCTTCTCTCTGCAATTCTTATAGGTTATGGTACACCACTAGCAATTAAGTAAGCTGAAAAGTTGAGTGAGGAAGTTTCATGCTACAGTTATTGGGAATATTGAAAACTATGAATAACAGATTCTAACATCTTCATTTTAGCACATCCCTATCAGCTAACCCTATAGAGAAGGCAAGAATATTATGATTAACCACACCTTCAAAAAAATGTATAAGCCTCAAATAATGCCAGAGTTTCTTTCATCTCAACATCTCAGTCTTCATCTGGGTGTCCTGTCTACCCTGCTACCCATTTCAATATGATGATAAATAGATCCCATTGCTTGCTATGCAATTGATTGGCCCTCATGTCAGATGACATCCTCCTGTAGCTTTATCATGTTAGGGCACCACCTGACCAATCGCTCTGGGGGACTATTACACAAGAGGACGAGACATCAGCAATTACTCACTGGGTAATTCTCTGTAATTAACAATGCAAGAAAGTAGGCGGTGTAAGGGGAATGTACTTTGTACCATTGCAACCATCGGGCTCCTTTTCAACGTTGGCTGGAGTTACAAGAACAGACTATTCTAAATAGTAATTCATCTTGAGTATCAGAGTCCCACAAACAGAGTGCAGGGAAACCGGTTAAATTAGCTTTCTTTCATGTCAAAGTCAATCACTCTAACTTAAGAAAACTCATTCCAGCCTCAAAGAGTAATTTCCTCTGAGGGAATATTGCTAGCAAAAGTATCTAAAGAAAGATTTGTCAGCCTTGTAGACGGCCAAAGTCTTTGATAAACTATCAAGACACTCATAGCATCATACACATTGCTACCGTCTTGACAAATTATATTGACGCGTAAGACCCCACTAAAAGGTACGGGGAGATGTCAGATGCTATGAACTTCTTTTAATGAGAAGCAAAATGATTAAATGCGAGTTGGACTTACCATATAAATGGATGAAGTGCAGCAGGCTCATGAATTTTTTTTTTTTGTTTCTCTCAGCATCGTAGAGAAATTCTCTTCTGCAACACTGCCTCTGTTGGTCAATTCAATGTATCCTGCAGATGAAAGGCTGATGAACTTTTTTTTTTTTTTTTTTTGAACGCAGACAAATTCTCCTCCGCAACACTTACTCTGCTGGTCATTCAATATATTCTTCAGATGAAAGGCTGATTAAAGTGTTTTTTTTGTCTCAGCAAAGGAGAGAAATTCTCTTCTGCAACACTGCCTCTGTTGGTCATTCAATATATTCTGCAGATGAAAGGCTGATGAACTTTTTTTTTGTCTCAGCAAAGGAGAGAAATTCTCTTCTGCAACACTGCCTCTGTTGGTCAATTCAATGTATCCTGCAGATGAAAGGCTGATGAACTTTTTTTTTTTCGAACACAGACAAATTCTCCTCCGCAACACTTCCTCTGCTGGTCATTCAATATATTCTTCAGATGAAAGGCTGATTAAAGTGGTTTTTTTGTCTCAGCAAAGGAGAGAAATTCTCTTCTGCAACACTGCCTCTGTTGGTCATTCAATATATTCTGCAGATAAAAGGCTGATGAATTTTTTTTTTTGTCTCAGCAACGCAGAAAAATTCTATTCCGCAACACTGCCTCTGCTGGTCATTCAGTATATTCTGCAGATGGAAAAGTCCACTGTTAGTACATTATAAGAACTTGAATATTTCCAAAATAATGCAACAAAATAAAAAACTTATTTTTACCAAGCATTATTAATTAGGACTATGGAGTCTATAATATTGTGAAAGTTTACAGCTCAAAAAAAATTCAAATCTCAATTTTTTTTCAACCTAGCATACTTCTCTCAATCCGGTCTTATTTGCTACCAATCTCGACACAACTCAAGCACCTATATTAGGACTTAGATAAAAAGATCTCATGGCCAGCCAACTGACATCATACCCTTCTCTCTGCAATTCTTATAGGTTATGGTACACCACTAGCAATTAAGTAAGCTGAAAAGTTGAGGGAGGAAGTTTCATGCTACAGTTATTGGGAATATTGAAAACTATGAATAACAGATTCTAACATCTTCATTTTAGCACATCCCTATCAGCTAACCCTATAGAGAAGGCAAGAATATTATGATCAACCACACCTTCAAAAAAATGTATAAGCCTCAAATAATGCCAGAGTTTCTTTCATCTCAACATCTCAGTCTTCATCTGGGTGTCCTGTCTACCCTGCTACCCATTTCAATATGATGATAAATAGATCCCATTGCTTGCTAGGCAATTGATTGGCCCTCATGTCAGATGGCATCCTCCTGTAGCTTTATCATGTTAGGGCACCACCTGACCAATCGCTCTGGGGGACTATTACACAAGAGGACGAGACATCAGCAATTACTCACTGGGTAATTCTCTGTAATTAACAATGCAAGAAAGTAGGCGGTGTAAGGGGAATGTACTTTGTACCATTGCAACCATCGGGCTCCTTTTCAACGTTGGCTGGAGTTACAAGAACAGACTATTCTAAATAGTAATACATCTTGAGTATCAGAGTCCCACAAACAGAGTGCAGGGAAACCGGTTAAATGAGCTTTCTTTCATGTCAAAGTCAATCACTCTAACTTAAGAAAACTCATTCCAGCCTCAAAGAGTAATTTCCTCTGAGGGAATATTGCTAGCAAAAGTATCTAAAGAAAGATTTGTCAGCCTTGTAGACGGCCAAAGTCTTTGATAAACTATCAAGACACTCATAGCATCATACACATTGCTACCGTCTTGACAAATTATATTGACGCGTAAGACCCCACTAAAAGGTACGGGGAGATGTCAGATGCTATGAACTTCTTTTAATGAGAAGCAAAATGATTAAATGCGAGTTGGACTTACCATATAAATGGATGAAGTGCAGCAGGCTCATGAATTATTTTTTTTGTTTCTCTCAGCATCGTAGAGAAATTCTCTTCTGCAACACTGCCTCTGTTGGTCAATTCAATGTATCCTAAAGATGAAAGGCTGATGAACTTTTTTTTTTTTTTTGAACTCAGACAAATTCTCCTCCGCAACACTTACTCTGCTGGTCATTCAATATATTCTTCAGATGAAAGGCTGATTAAAGTGTTTTTTTTGTCTCAGCAAAGGAGAGAAATTCTCTTCTGCAACACTGCCTCTGTTGGTCATTCAATATATTCTGCAGATGAAAGGCTGATGAACTTTTTTTTTTGTCTCAGCAACGCAGAGAAATTCTCTTCTGCAACACTGCCTCTGTTGGTCAATTCAATGTATCCTGCAGATGAAAGGCTGATGAACGTTTTTTTTTTTTTTGGACCGTAGACAAATTCTCCTCTGCAACACTTTCTCTGCTGGTCATTCAATATATTCTTCAGATGAAAGGCTGATTAAAGTTTTTTTTTGTCTCAGCAAAGGAGAGAAATTCTCTTCTGCAACACTGCCTCTGTTGGTCATTCAATATATTCTGCAGATGAAAGGCTGGTGAACTTTTTTTTTTTGTCTCAGCAACGCAGAAAAATTCTATTCCGCAACACTGCCTCTGCTGGTCATTCAGTATATTCTGCAGATGGAAAAGTCCACTGTTAGTACATTATAAGAACTTGAATATTTCCAAAATAATGCAACAAAATAAAAAACTTATTTTTACCAAGCATTATTAATTAGGACTATGGAGTCTATAATATTGTGAAAGTTTACAGCTCAAAAAAAATTCAAATCTCAATTTTTTTTCAACCTAGCATACTTCTCTCAATCCGGTCTTATTTGCTACCAATCTCGACACAACTCAAGCACCTATATTAGGACTTAGATAAAAAGATCTCATGGCCAGCCAACTGACATCATACCCTTCTCTCTGCAATTCTTATAGGTTATGGTACACCACTAGCAATTAAGTAAGCTGAAAAGTTGAGGGAGGAAGTTTCATGCTACAGTTATTGGGAATATTGAAAACTATGAATAACAGATTCTAACATCTTTATTTTAGCACATCCCTATCAGCTAACCCTATAGAGAAGGCAAGAATATTATGATCAACCACACCTTCAAAAAAATGTATAAGCCTCAAATAATGCCAGAGTTTCTTTCATCTCAACATCTCAGTCTTCATCTGGGTGTCCTGTCTACCCTGCTACCCATTTCAATAAGATGATAAATAGATCCCATTGCTTGCTAGGCAATTGATTGGCCCTCATGTCAGATGACATCCTCCTGTAGCTTTATCATGTTAGGGCACCACCTGACCAATCGCTCTGGGGGACTATTACACAAGAGGACGAGACATCAGCAATTACTCACTGGGTAATTCTCTGTAATTAACAATGCAAGAAAGTAGGCGGTGTAAGGGGAATGTACTTTGTACCATTGCAACCATCGGGCTCCTTTTCAACGTTGGCTGGAGTTACAAGAACAGACTATTCTAAATAGTAATACATCTTGAGTATCAGAGTCCCACAAACAGAGTGCAGGGAAACCGGTTAAATGAGCTTTCTTTCATGTCAAAGTCAATCACTCTAACTTAAGAAAACTCATTCCAGCCTCAAAGAGTAATTTCCTCTGAGGGAATATTGCTAGCAAAAGTATCTAAAGAAAGATTTGTCAGCCTTGTAGACGGCCAAAGTCTTTGATAAACTATCAAGACACTCATAGCATCATACACATTGCTACCGTCTTGACAAATTATATTGACGCGTAAGACCCCACTAAAAGGTACGGGGAGATGTCAGATGCTATGAACTTCTTTTAATGAGAAGCAAAATGATTAAATGCGAGTTGGACTTACCATATAAATGGATGAAGTGCAGCAGGCTCATGAATTTTTTTTTTTGTTTCTCTCAGCATCGTAGAGAAATTCTCTTCTGCAACACTGCCTCTGTTGGTCAATTCAATGTATCCTACAGATGAAAGGCTGATGAACGTTTTTTTTTTTTTTTTTGAACGCAGACAAATTCTCCTCTGCAACACTTTCTCTGCTGGTCATTCAATATATTCTTCAGATGAAAGGCTGATTAAAGTGTTTTTTTTGTCTCAGCAAAGGAGAGAAATTCTCTTCTGCAACACTGCCTCTGTTGGTCAATTCAATGTATCCTGCAGATGAAAGGCTGATGAACTTTTTTTTTTTCGAACACAGACAAATTCTCCTCCGCAACACTTCCTCTGCTGGTCATTCAATATATTCTTCAGATGAAAGGCTGATTAAAGTGGTTTTTTTGTCTCAGCAAAGGAGAGAAATTCTCTTCTGCAACACTGCCTCTGTTGGTCATTCAATATATTCTGCAGATGAAAGGCTGATGAACTTTTTTTTTGTCTCAGCAAAGGAGAGAAATTCTCTTCTGCAACACTGCCTCTGTTGGTCAATTCAATGTATCCTGCAGATGAAAGGCTGATGAACTTTTTTTTTTTCGAACACAGACAAATTCTCCTCCGCAACACTTCCTCTGCTGGTCATTCAATATATTCTTCAGATGAAAGGCTGATTAAAGTGGTTTTTTTGTCTCAGCAAAGGAGAGAAATTCTCTTCTGCAACACTGCCTCTGTTGGTCATTCAATATATTCTGCAGATAAAAGGCTGATGAATTTTTTTTTTTGTCTCAGCAACGCAGGAAAATTCTATTCCGCAACACTGCCTCTGCTGGTCATTCAGTATATTCTGCAGATGGAAAAGTCCACTGTTAGTACATTATAAGAACTTGAATATTTCCAAAATAATGCAACAAAATAAAAAACTTATTTTTACCAAGCATTATTAATTAGGACTATGGAGTCTATAATATTGTGAAAGTTTACAGCTCAAAAAAAATTCAAATCTCAATTTTTTTTCAACCTAGCATACTTCTCTCAATCCGGTCTTATTTGCTACCAATCTCGACACAACTCAAGCACCTATATTAGGACTTAGATAAAAAGATCTCATGGCCAGCCAACTGACATCATACCCTTCTCTCTGCAATTCTTATAGGTTATGGTACACCACTAGCAATTAAGTAAGCTGAAAAGTTGAGGGAGGAAGTTTCATGCTACAGTTATTGGGAATATTGAAAACTATGAATAACAGATTCTAACATCTTCATTTTAGCACATCCCTATCAGCTAACCCTATAGAGAAGGCAAGAATATTATGATCAACCACACCTTCAAAAAAATGTATAAGCCTCAAATAATGCCAGAGTTTCTTTCATCTCAACATCTCAGTCTTCATCTGGGTGTCCTGTCTACCCTGCTACCCATTTCAATATGATGATAAATAGATCCCATTGCTTGCTAGGCAATTGATTGGCCCTCATGTCAGATGGCATCCTCCTGTAGCTTTATCATGTTAGGGCACCACCTGACCAATCGCTCTGGGGGACTATTACACAAGAGGACGAGACATCAGCAATTACTCACTGGGTAATTCTCTGTAATTAACAATGCAAGAAAGTAGGCGGTGTAAGGGGAATGTACTTTGTACCATTGCAACCATCGGGCTCCTTTTCAACGTTGGCTGGAGTTACAAGAACAGACTATTCTAAATAGTAATACATCTTGAGTATCAGAGTCCCACAAACAGAGTGCAGGGAAACCGGTTAAATGAGCTTTCTTTCATGTCAAAGTCAATCACTCTAACTTAAGAAAACACATTCCAGCCTCAAAGAGTAATTTCCTCTGAGGGAATATTGCTAGCAAAAGTATCTAAAGAAAGATTTGTCAGCCTTGTAGACGGCCAAAGTCTTTGATAAACTATCAAGACACTCATAGCATCATACACATTGCTACCGTCTTGACAAATTATATTGACGCGCAAGACCCCACTAAAAGGTACGGGGAGATGTCAGATGCTATGAACTTCTTTTAATGAGAAGCAAAATGATTAAATGCGAGTTGGACTTACCATATAAATGGATGAAGTGCAGCAGGCTCATGAATTATTTTTTTTTGTTTCTCTCAGCATCGTAGAGAAATTCTCTTCTGCAACACTGCCTCTGTTGGTCAATTCAATGTATCCTGCTGATGAACTTTTTTTTTTTTTTTTGAACGCAGACAAATTCTCCTCCGCAACACTTACTCTGCTGGTCATTCAATATATTCTTCAGATGAAAGGCTGATTAAAGTGTTTTTTTTGTCTCAGCAAAGGAGAGAAATTCTCTTCTGCAACACTGCCTCTGTTGGTCATTCAATATATTCTGCAGATGAAAGGCTGATGAACTTTTTTTTTTTGTCTCAGCAACGCAGAGAAATTCTCTTCTGCAACACTGCCTCTGTTGGTCAATTCAATGTATCCTGCAGATGAAAGGCTGATGAACGTTTTTTTTTTTTTTTTTTGGACCGTAGACAAATTCTCCTCTGCAACACTTTCTCTGCTGGTCATTCAATATATTCTTCAGATGAAAGGCTGATTAAAGTGTTTTTTTTGTCTCAGCAAAGGAGAGAAATTCTCTTCTGCAACACTGCCTCTGTTGGTCAATTCAATGTATCCTGCAGATGAAAGGCTGATGAACTTTTTTTTTTTCGAACACAGACAAATTCTCCTCCGCAACACTTCCTCTGCTGGTCATTCAATATATTCTTCAGATGAAAGGCTGATTAAAGTGGTTTTTTTGTCTCAGCAAAGGAGAGAAATTCTCTTCTGCAACACTGCCTCTGTTGGTCATTCAATATATTCTGCAGATAAAAGGCTGATGAACTTTTTTTTTTTGTCTCAGCAACGCAGAAAAATTCTATTCCGCAACACTGCCTCTGCTGGTCATTCAGTATATTCTGCAGATGGAAAAGTCCACTGTTAGTACATTATAAGAACTTGAATATTTCCAAAATAATGCAACAAAATAAAAAACTTATTTTTACCAAGCATTATTAATTAGGACTATGGAGTCTATAATATTGTGAAAGTTTACAGCTCAAAAAAAATTCAAATCTCAATTTTTTTTCAACCTAGCATACTTCTCTCAATCCGGTCTTATTTGCTACCAATCTCGACACAACTCAAGCACCTATATTAGGACTTAGATAAAAAGATCTCATGGCCAGCCAACTGACATCATACCCTTCTCTCTGCAATTCTTATAGGTTATGGTACACCACTAGCAATTAAGTAAGCTGAAAAGTTGAGGGAGGAAGTTTCATGCTACAGTTATTGGGAATATTGAAAACTATGAATAACAGATTCTAACATCTTCATTTTAGCACATCCCTATCAGCTAACCCTATAGAGAAGGCAAGAATATTATGATCAACCACACCTTCAAAAAAATGTATAAGCCTCAAATAATGCCAGAGTTTCTTTCATCTCAACATCTCAGTCTTCATCTGGGTGTCCTGTCTACCCTGCTACACATTTCAATACGATGATAAATAGATCCCATTGCTTGCTAGGCAATTGATTGGCCCTCATGTCAGATGACATCCTCCTGTAGCTTTATCATGTTAGGGCACCACCTGACCAATCGCTCTGGGGGACTATTACACAAGAGGACGAGACATCAGCAATTACTCACTGGGTAATTCTCTGTAATTAACAATGCAAGAAAGTAGGCGGTGTAAGGGGAATGTACTTTGTACCATTGCAACCATCGGGCTCCTTTTCAACGTTGGCTGGAGTTACAATAACAGACTATTCTAAATAGTAATACATCTTGAGTATCAGAGTCCCACAAACAGAATGCAGGGAAACCGGTTAAATGAGCTTTCTTTCATGTCAAAATCAATCACTCTAACTTAAGAAAACTCATTCCAGCCTCAAAGAGTAATTTCCTCTGAGGGAATATTGCTAGCAAAAGTATCTAAAGAAAGATTTGTCAGCCTTGTAGACGGCCAAAGTCTTTGATAAACTATCAAGACACTCATAGCATCATACACATTGCTACCGTCTTGACAAATTATATTGATGCGTAAGACCCCACTAAAAGGTACGGGGAGATGTCAGATGCTATGAACTTCTTTTAATGAGAAGCAAAATGATTAAATGCGAGTTGTACTTACCATATAAATGGATGAAGTGCAGCAGGCTCATGAATTTTTTTTTTTGTTTCTCTCAGCATCGTAGAGAAATTCTCTTCTGCAACACTGCCTCTGTTGGTCAATTCAATGTATCCTGCAGATGAAAGGCTGATGAACTTTTTTTTTTTTTTTTGAACGCAGACAAATTCTCCTCCGCAACACTTACTCTGCTGGTCATTCAATATATTCTTCAGATGAAAGGCTGATTAAAGTGTTTTTTTTGTCTCAGCAAAGGAGAGAAATTCTCTTCTGCAACACTGCCTCTGTTGGTCATTCAATATATTCTGCAGATGAAAGGCTGATGAACTTTTTTTTTTTTGTCTCAGCAACGCAGAGAAATTCTCTTCTGTAACACTGCCTCTGTTGGTCAATTCAATGTATCCTGCAGATGAAAGGCTGATGAACGTTTTTTTTTTTTTTGGACCGTAGACAAATTCTCCTCTGCAACACTTTCTCTGCTGGTCATTCAATATATTCTTCAGATGAAAGGCTGATTAAAGTTTTTTTTTGTCTCAGCAAAGGAGAGAAATTCTCTTCTGCAACACTGCCTCTGTTGGTCATTCAATATATTCTGCAGATGAAAGGCTGGTGAACTTTTTTTTTTTGTCTCAGCAACGCAGAAAAATTCTATTCCGCAACACTGCCTCTGCTGGTCATTCAGTATATTCTGCAGATGGAAAAGTCCACTGTTAGTACATTATAAGAACTTGAATATTTCCAAAATAATGCAACAAAATAAAAAACTTATTTTTACCAAGCATTATTAATTAGGACTATGGAGTCTATAATATTGTGAAAGTTTACAGCTCAAAAAAAATTCAAATCTCAATTTTTTTTCAACCTAGCATACTTCTCTCAATCCGGTCTTATTTGCTACCAATCTCGACACAACTCAAGCACCTATATTAGGACTTAGATAAAAAGATCTCATGGCCAGCCAACTGACATCATACCCTTCTCTCTGCAATTCTTATAGGTTATGGTACACCACTAGCAATTAAGTAAGCTGAAAAGTTGAGGGAGGAAGTTTCATGCTACAGTTATTGGGAATATTGAAAACTATGAATAACAGATTCTAACATCTTCATTTTAGCACATCCCTATCAGCTAACCCTATAGAGAAGGCAAGAATATTATGATCAACCACACCTTCAAAAAAATGTATAAGCCTCAAATAATGCCAGAGTTTCTTTCATCTCAACATCTCAGTCTTCATCTGGGTGTCCTGTCTACCCTGCTACCCATTTCAATATGATGATAAATAGATCCCATTGCTTGCTATGCAATTGATTGGCCCTCATGTCAGATGACATCCTCCTGTAGCTTGGTCATGTTAGGGCACCACCTGACCAATCGCTCTGGGGGACTATTACACAAGAGGACGAGACATCAGCAATTACTCACTGGGTAATTCTCTGTAATTAACAATGCAAGAAAGTAGGCGGTGTAAGGGGAATGTACTTTGTACCATTGCAACCATCGGGCTCCTTTTCAACGTTGGCTGGAGTTACAAGAACAGACTATTCTAAATAGTAATACATCTTGAGTATCAGAGTCCCACAAACAGAGTGCAGGGAAACCGGTTAAATGAGCTTTCTTTCATGTCAAAGTCAATCACTCTAACTTAAGAAAACTCATTCCAGCCTCAAAGAGTAATTTCCTCTGAGGGAATATTGCTAGCAAAAGTATCTAAAGAAAGATTTGTCAGCCTTGTAGACGGCCAAAGTCTTTGATAAACTATCAAGACACTCATAGCATCATACACATTGCTACCGTCTTGACAAATTATATTGACGCGTAAGACCCCACTAAAAGGTACGGGGAGATGTCAGATGCTATGAACTTCTTTTAATGAGAAGCAAAATGATTAAATGCGAGTTGTACTTACCATATAAATGGATGAAGTGCAGCAGGCTCATGAATTTTTTTTTTTGTTTCTCTCAGCATCGTAGAGAAATTCTCTTCTGCAACACTGCCTCTGTTGGTCAATTCAATGTATCCTGCAGATGAAAGGCTGATGAACTTTTTTTTTTTTTTTGAACGCAGACAAATTCTCCTCCGCAACACTTACTCTGCTGGTCATTCAATATATTCTTCAGATGAAAGGCTGATTAAAGTGTTTTTTTTGTCTCAGCAAAAGAGAGAAATTCTCTTCTGCAACACTGCCTCTGTTGGTCATTCAATATATTCTGCAGATGAAAGGCTGATGAACTTTTTTTTTTTGTCTCAGCAACGCAGAGAAATTCTCTTCTGCAACACTGCCTCTGTTGGTCAATTCAATGTATCCTGCAGATGAAAGGCTGATGAACGTTTTTTTTTTTTTTTGGACCGTAGACAAATTCTCCTCTGCAACACTTTCTCTGCTGGTCATTCAATATATTCTTCAGATGAAAGGCTGATTAAAGTTTTTTTTTGTCTCAGCAAAGGAGAGAAATTCTCTTCTGCAACACTGCCTCTGTTGGTCATTCAATATATTCTGCAGATAAAAGGCTGATGAACTTTTTTTTTTTGTCTCAGCAACGCAGAAAAATTCTATTCCGCAACACTGCCTCTGCTGGTCATTCAGTATATTCTTCAGATGGAAAAGTCCACTGTTAGTACATTATAAGAACTTGAATATTTCCAAAATAATGCAACAAAATAAAAAACTTATTTTTACCAAGCATTATTAATTAGGACTATGGAGTCTATAATATTGTGAAAGTTTACAGCTCAAAAAAAATTCAAATCTCAATTTTTTTTCAACCTAGCATACTTCTCTCAATCCGGTCTTATTTGCTACCAATCTCGACACAACTCAAGCACCTATATTAGGACTTAGATAAAAAGATCTCATGGCCAGCCAACTGACATCATACCCTTCTCTCTGCAATTCTTATAGGTTATGGTACACCACTAGCAATTAAGTAAGCTGAAAAGTTGAGGGAGGAAGTTTCATGCTACAGTTATTGGGAATATTGAAAACTATGAATAACAGATTCTAACATCTTCATTTTAGCACATCCCTATCAGCTAACCCTATAGAGAAGGCAAGAATATTATGATCAACCACACCTTCAAAAAAATTTATAAGCCTCAAATAATGCCAGAGTTTCTTTCATCTCAACATCTCAGTCTTCATCTGGGTGTCCTGTCTACCCTGCTACCCATTTCAATACGATGATAAATAGATCCCATTGCTTGCTAGGCAATTGATTGGCCCTCATGTCAGATGACATCCTCCTGTAGCTTTATCATGTTAGGGCACCACCTGACCAATCGCTCTGGGGGACTATTACACAAGAGGACGAGACATCAGCAATTACTCACTGGGTAATTCTCTGTAATTAACAATGCAAGAAAGTAGGCGGTGTAAGGGGAATGTACTTTGTACCATTGCAACCATCGGGCTCCTTTTCAACGTTGGCTGGAGTTACAAGAACAGACTATTCTAAATAGTAATACATCTTGAGTATCAGAGTCCCACAAACAGAATGCAGGGAAACCGGTTAAATGAGCTTTCTTTCATGTCAAAGTCAATCACTCTAACTTAAGAAAACTCATTCCAGCCTCAAAGAGTAATTTCCTCTGAGGGAATATTGCTAGCAAAAGTATCTAAAGAAAGATTTGTCAGCCTTGTAGACGGCCAAAGTCTTTGATAAACTATCAAGACACTCATAGCATCATACACATTGCTACCGTCTTGACAAATTATATTGATGCGTAAGACCCCACTAAAAGGTACGGGGAGATGTCAGATGCTATGAACTTCTTTTAATGAGAAGCAAAATGATTAAATGCGAGTTGTACTTACCATATAAATGGATGAAGTGCAGCAGGCTCATGAATTTTTTTTTTTGTTTCTCTCAGCATCGTAGAGAAATTCTCTTCTGCAACACTGCCTCTGTTGGTCAATTCAATGTATCCTGCAGATGAAAGGCTGATGAACTTTTTTTTTTTTTTTGAACGCAGACAAATTCTCCTCCGCAACACTTACTCTGATGGTCATTCAATATATTCTTCAGATGAAAGGCTGATTAAAGTGTTTTTTTTGTCTCAGCAAAGGAGAGAAATTCTCTTCTGCAACACTGCCTCTGTTGGTCAATTCAATGTATCCTGCAGATGAAAGGCTGATGAACTTTTTTTTTTTCGAACACAGACAAATTCTCCTCCGCAACACTTCCTCTGCTGGTCATTCAATATATTCTTCAGATGAAAGGCTGATTAAAGTGGTTTTTTTGTCTCAGCAAAGGAGAGAAATTCTCTTCTGCAACACTGCCTCTGTTGGTCATTCAATATATTCTTCAGATGAAAGGCTGATTAAAGTGTTTCTTTTGTCTCAGCAAAGGAGAGAAATTCTCTTCTGCAACACTGCCTCTGTTGGTCATTCAATATATTCTGCAGATGAAAGGCTGATGAACTTTTTTTTTTTGTCTCAGCAACGCAGAGAAATTCTCTTCTGCAACACTGCCTCTGTTGGTCAATTCAATGTATCCTGCAGATGAAAGGCTGATGAACGTTTTTTTTTTTTTTGGACCGTAGACAAATTCTCCTCTGCAACACTTTCTCTGCTGGTCATTCAATATATTCTTCAGATGAAAGGCTGATTAAAGTTTTTTTTGTCTCAGCAAAGGAGAGAAATTCTCTTCTGCAACACTGCCTCTGTTGGTCATTCAATATATTCTGCAGATGAAAGGCTGGTGAACTTTTTTTTTTGTCTCAGCAACGCAGAAAAATTCTATTCCGCAACACTGCCTCTGCTGGTCATTCAGTATATTCTGCAGATGGAAAAGTCCACTGTTAGTACATTATAAGAACTTGAATATTTCCAAAATAATGCAACAAAATAAAAAACTTATTTTTACCAAGCATTATTAATTAGGACTATGGAGTCTATAATATTGTGAAAGTTTACAGCTCAAAAAAAATTCAAATCTCAATTTTTTTTCAACCTAGCATACTTCTCTCAATCCGGTCTTATTTGCTACCAATCTCGACACAACTCAAGCACCTATATTAGGACTTAGATAAAAAGATCTCATGGCCAGCCAACTGACATCATACCCTTCTCTCTGCAATTCTTATAGGTTATGGTACACCACTAGCAATTAAGTAAGCTGAAAAGTTGAGGGAGGAAGTTTCATGCTACAGTTATTGGGAATATTGAAAACTATGAATAACAGATTCTAACATCTTCATTTTAGCACATCCCTATCAGCTAACCCTATAGAGAAGGCAAGAATATTATGATCAACCACACCTTCAAAAAAATGTATAAGCCTCAAATAATGCCAGAGTTTCTTTCATCTCAACATCTCAGTCTTCATCTGGGTGTCCTGTCTACCCTGCTACCCATTTCAATATGATGATAAATAGATCCCATTGCTTGCTAGGCAATTGATTGGCCCTCATGTCAGATGGCATCCTCCTGTAGCTTTATCATGTTAGAGCACCACCTGACCAATCGCTCTGGGGGACTATTACACAAGAGGACGAGACATCAGCAATTACTCACTGGGTAATTCTCTGTAATTAACAATGCAAGAAAGTAGGCGGTGTAAGGGGAATGTACTTTGTACCATTGCAACCATCGGGCTCCTTTTCAACGTTGGCTGGAGTTACAAGAACAGACTATTCTAAATAGTAATACATCTTGAGTATCAGAGTCCCACAAACAGAGTGCAGGGAAACCGGTTAAATGAGCTTTCTTTCATGTCAAAGTCAATCACTCTAACTTAAGAAAACTCATTCCAGCCTCAAAGAGTAATTTCCTCTGAGGGAATATTGCTAGCAAAAGTATCTAAAGAAAGATTTGTCAGCCTTGTAGACGGCCAAAGTCTTTGATAAACTATCAAGACACTCATAGCATCATACACATTGCTACCGTCTTGACAAATTATATTGACGCGTAAGACCCCACTAAAAGGTACGGGGAGATGTCAGATGCTATGAACTTCTTTTAATGAGAAGCAAAATGATTAAATGCGAGTTGGACTTACCATATAAATGGATGAAGTGCAGCAGGCTCATGAATTATTTTTTTTTGTTTCTCTCAGCATCGTAGAGAAATTCTCTTCTGCAACACTGCCTCTGTTGGTCAATTCAATGTATCCTGCTGATGAACTTTTTTTTTTTTTTTGAACGCAGACAAATTCTCCTCCGCAACACTTACTCTGCTGGTCATTCAATATATTCTTCAGATGAAAGGCTGATTAAAGTGTTTTTTTTGTCTCAGCAAAGGAGAGAAATTCTCTTCGGCAACACTGCCTCTGTTGGTCATTCAATATATTCTGCAGATGAAAGGCTGATGAACTTTTTTTTTTTGTCTCAGCAACGCAGAGAAATTCTCTTCTGCAACACTGCCTCTGTTGGTCAATTCAATGTATCCTGCAGATGAAAGGCTGATGAACGTTTTTTTTTTTTTTTTTTGGACCGTAGACAAATTCTCCTCTGCAACACTTTCTCTGCTGGTCATTCAATATATTCTTCAGATGAAAGGCTGATTAAAGTGTTTTTTTTGTCTCAGCAAAGGAGAGAAATTCTCTTCTGCAACACTGCCTCTGTTGGTCAATTCAATGTATCCTGCAGATGAAAGGCTGATGAACTTTTTTTTTTTCGAACACAGACAAATTCTCCTCCGCAACACTTCCTCTGCTGGTCATTCAATATATTCTTCAGATGAAAGGCTGATTAAAGTGGTTTTTTTGTCTCAGCAAAGGAGAGAAATTCTCTTCTGCAACACTGCCTCTGTTGGTCATTCAATATATTCTGCAGATAAAAGGCTGATGAACTTTTTTTTTTTGTCTCAGCAACGCAGAAAAATTCTATTCCGCAACACTGCCTCTGCTGGTCATTCAGTATATTCTGCAGATGGAAAAGTCCACTGTTAGTACATTATAAGAACTTGAATATTTCCAAAATAATGCAACAAAATAAAAAACTTATTTTTACCAAGCATTATTAATTAGGACTATGGAGTCTATAATATTGTGAAAGTTTACAGCTCAAAAAAAATTCAAATCTCAATTTTTTTTCAACCTAGCATACTTCTCTCAATCCGGTCTTATTTGCTACCAATCTCGACACAACTCAAGCACCTATATTAGGACTTAGATAAAAAGATCTCATGGCCAGCCAACTGACATCATACCCTTCTCTCTGCAATTCTTATAGGTTATGGTACACCACTAGCAATTAAGTAAGCTGAAAAGTTGAGGGAGGAAGTTTCATGCTACAGTTATTGGGAATATTGAAAACTATGAATAACAGATTCTAACATCTTCATTTTAGCACATCCCTATCAGCTAACCCTATAGAGAAGGCAAGAATATTATGATCAACCACACCTTCAAAAAAATGTATAAGCCTCAAATAATGCCAGAGTTTCTTTCATCTCAACATCTCAGTCTTCATCTGGGTGTCCTGTCTACCCTGCTACCCATTTCAATACGATGATAAATAGATCCCATTGCTTGCTAGGCAATTGATTGGCCCTCATGTCAGATGACATCCTCCTGTAGCTTTATCATGTTAGGGCACCACCTGACCAATCGCTCTGGGGGACTATTACACAAGAGGACGAGACATCAGCAATTACTCACTGGGTAATTCTCTGTAATTAACAATGCAAGAAAGTAGGCGGTGTAAGGGGAATGTACTTTGTACCATTGCAACCATCGGGCTCCTTTTCAACGTTGGCTGGAGTTACAATAACAGACTATTCTAAATAGTAATACATCTTGAGTATCAGAGTCCCACAAACAGAATGCAGGGAAACCGGTTAAATGAGCTTTCTTTCATGTCAAAGTCAATCACTCTAACTTAAGAAAACTCATTCCAGCCTCAAAGAGTAATTTCCTCTGAGGGAATATTGCTAGCAAAAGTATCTAAAGAAAGATTTGTCAGCCTTGTAGACGGCCAAAGTCTTTGATAAACTATCAAGACACTCATAGCATCATACACATTGCTACCGTCTTGACAAATTATATTGATGCGTAAGACCCCACTAAAAGGTACGGGGAGATGTCAGATGCTATGAACTTCTTTTAATGAGAAGCAAAATGATTAAATGCGAGTTGGACTTACCATATAAATGGATGAAGTGCAGCAGGCTCATGAATTATTTTTTTTTGTTTCTCTCAGCATCGTAGAGAAATTCTCTTCTGCAACACTGCCTCTGTTGGTCAATTCAATGTATCCTGCTGATGAACTTTTTTTTTTTTTTTGAACGCAGACAAATTCTCCTCCGCAACACTTACTCTGCTGGTCATTCAATATATTCTTCAGATGAAAGGCTGATTAAAGTGTTTTTTTTGTCTCAGCAAAGGAGAGAAATTCTCTTCTGCAACACTGCCTCTGTTGGTCATTCAATATATTCTGCAGATGAAAGGCTGATGAACTTTTTTTTTTTGTCTCAGCAACGCAGAGAAATTCTCTTCTGCAACACTGCCTCTGTTGGTCAATTCAATGTATCCTGCAGATGAAAGGCTGATGAACGTTTTTTTTTTTTTTTTTTGGACCGTAGACAAATTCTCCTCTGCAACACTTTCTCTGCTGGTCATTCAATATATTCTTCAGATGAAAGGCTGATTAAAGTGTTTTTTTTGTCTCAGCAAAGGAGAGAAATTCTCTTCTGCAACACTGCCTCTGTTGGTCAATTCAATGTATCCTGCAGATGAAAGGCTGATGAACTTTTTTTTTTTCGAACACAGACAAATTCTCCTCCGCAACACTTCCTCTGCTGGTCATTCAATATATTCTTCAGATGAAAGGCTGATTAAAGTGGTTTTTTTGTCTCAGCAAAGGAGAGAAATTCTCTTCTGCAACACTGCCTCTGTTGGTCATTCAATATATTCTGCAGATAAAAGGCTGATGAACTTTTTTTTTTTGTCTCAGCAACGCAGAAAAATTCTATTCTGCAACACTGCCTCTGCTGGTCATTCAGTATATTCTGCAGATGGAAAAGTCCACTGTTAGTACATTATAAGAACTTGAATATTTCCAAAATAATGCAACAAAATAAAAAACTTATTTTTACCAAGCATTATTAATTAGGACTATGGAGTCTATAATATTGTGAAAGTTTACAGCTCAAAAAAAATTCAAATCTCAATTTGTTTTCAACCTAGCATACTTCTCTCAATCCGGTCTTATTTGCTACCAATCTCGACACAACTCAAGCACCTATATTAGGACTTAGATAAAAAGATCTCATGGCCAGCCAACTGACATCATACCCTTCTCTCTGCAATTCTTATAGGTTATGGTACACCACTAGCAATTAAGTAAGCTGAAAAGTTGAGGGAGGAAGTTTCATGCTACAGTTATTGGGAATATTGAAAACTATGAATAACAGATTCTAACATCTTCATTTTAGCACATCCCTATCAGCTAACCCTATAGAGAAGGCAAGAATATTATGATCAACCACACCTTCAAAAAAATGTATAAGCCTCAAATAATGCCAGAGTTTCTTTCATCTCAACATCTCAGTCTTCATCTGGGTGTCCTGTCTACCCTGCTACCCATTTCAATATGATGATAAATAGATCCCATTGCTTGCTAGGCAATTGATTGGCCCTCATGTCAGATGGCATCCTCCTGTAGCTTTATCATGTTAGAGCACCACCTGACCAATCGCTCTGGGGGACTATTACACAAGAGGACGAGACATCAGCAATTACTCACTGGGTAATTCTCTGTAATTAACAATGCAAGAAAGTAGGCGGTGTAAGGGGAATGTACTTTGTACCATTGCAACCATCGGGCTCCTTTTCAACGTTGGCTGGAGTTACAAGAACAGACTATTCTAAATAGTAATACATCTTGAGTATCAGAGTCCCACAAACAGAGTGCAGGGAAACCGGTTAAATGAGCTTTCTTTCATGTCAAAGTCAATCACTCTAACTTAAGAAAACTCATTCCAGCCTCAAAGAGTAATTTCCTCTGAGGGAATATTGCTAGCAAAAGTATCTAAAGAAAGATTTGTCAGCCTTGTAGACGGCCAAAGTCTTTGATAAACTATCAAGACACTCATAGCATCATACACATTGCTACCGTCTTGACAAATTATATTGACGCGTAAGACCCCACTAAAAGGTACGGGGAGATGTCAGATGCTATGAACTTCTTTTAATGAGAAGCAAAATGATTAAATGCGAGTTGGACTTACCATATAAATGGATGAAGTGCAGCAGGCTCATGAATTATTTTTTTTTGTTTCTCTCAGCATCGTAGAGAAATTCTCTTCTGCAACACTGCCTCTGTTGGTCAATTCAATGTATCCTGCTGATGAACTTTTTTTTTTTTTTTGAACGCAGACAAATTCTCCTCCGCAACACTTACTCTGCTGGTCATTCAATATATTCTTCAGATGAAAGGCTGATTAAAGTGTTTTTTTTGTCTCAGCAAAGGAGAGAAATTCTCTTCGGCAACACTGCCTCTGTTGGTCATTCAATATATTCTGCAGATGAAAGGCTGATGAACTTTTTTTTTTTGTCTCAGCAACGCAGAGAAATTCTCTTCTGCAACACTGCCTCTGTTGGTCAATTCAATGTATCCTGCAGATGAAAGGCTGATGAACGTTTTTTTTTTTTTTTTTTGGACCGTAGACAAATTCTCCTCTGCAACACTTTCTCTGCTGGTCATTCAATATATTCTTCAGATGAAAGGCTGATTAAAGTGTTTTTTTTGTCTCAGCAAAGGAGAGAAATTCTCTTCTGCAACACTGCCTCTGTTGGTCAATTCAATGTATCCTGCAGATGAAAGGCTGATGAACTTTTTTTTTTTCGAACACAGACAAATTCTCCTCCGCAACACTTCCTCTGCTGGTCATTCAATATATTCTTCAGATGAAAGGCTGATTAAAGTGGTTTTTTTGTCTCAGCAAAGGAGAGAAATTCTCTTCTGCAACACTGCCTCTGTTGGTCATTCAATATATTCTGCAGATAAAAGGCTGATGAACTTTTTTTTTTTGTCTCAGCAACGCAGAAAAATTCTATTCCGCAACACTGCCTCTGCTGGTCATTCAGTATATTCTGCAGATGGAAAAGTCCACTGTTAGTACATTATAAGAACTTGAATATTTCCAAAATAATGCAACAAAATAAAAAACTTATTTTTACCAAGCATTATTAATTAGGACTATGGAGTCTATAATATTGTGAAAGTTTACAGCTCAAAAAAAATTCAAATCTCAATTTTTTTTCAACCTAGCATACTTCTCTCAATCCGGTCTTATTTGCTACCAATCTCGACACAACTCAAGCACCTATATTAGGACTTAGATAAAAAGATCTCATGGCCAGCCAACTGACATCATACCCTTCTCTCTGCAATTCTTATAGGTTATGGTACACCACTAGCAATTAAGTAAGCTGAAAAGTTGAGGGAGGAAGTTTCATGCTACAGTTATTGGGAATATTGAAAACTATGAATAACAGATTCTAACATCTTCATTTTAGCACATCCCTATCAGCTAACCCTATAGAGAAGGCAAGAATATTATGATCAACCACACCTTCAAAAAAATGTATAAGCCTCAAATAATGCCAGAGTTTCTTTCATCTCAACATCTCAGTCTTCATCTGGGTGTCCTGTCTACCCTGCTACCCATTTCAATACGATGATAAATAGATCCCATTGCTTGCTAGGCAATTGATTGGCCCTCATGTCAGATGACATCCTCCTGTAGCTTTATCATGTTAGGGCACCACCTGACCAATCGCTCTGGGGGACTATTACACAAGAGGACGAGACATCAGCAATTACTCACTGGGTAATTCTCTGTAATTAACAATGCAAGAAAGTAGGCGGTGTAAGGGGAATGTACTTTGTACCATTGCAACCATCGGGCTCCTTTTCAACGTTGGCTGGAGTTACAATAACAGACTATTCTAAATAGTAATACATCTTGAGTATCAGAGTCCCACAAACAGAATGCAGGGAAACCGGTTAAATGAGCTTTCTTTCATGTCAAAGTCAATCACTCTAACTTAAGAAAACTCATTCCAGCCTCAAAGAGTAATTTCCTCTGAGGGAATATTGCTAGCAAAAGTATCTAAAGAAAGATTTGTCAGCCTTGTAGACGGCCAAAGTCTTTGATAAACTATCAAGACACTCATAGCATCATACACATTGCTACCGTCTTGACAAATTATATTGATGCGTAAGACCCCACTAAAAGGTACGGGGAGATGTCAGATGCTATGAACTTCTTTTAATGAGAAGCAAAATGATTAAATGCGAGTTGGACTTACCATATAAATGGATGAAGTGCAGCAGGCTCATGAATTATTTTTTTTTGTTTCTCTCAGCATCGTAGAGAAATTCTCTTCTGCAACACTGCCTCTGTTGGTCAATTCAATGTATCCTGCTGATGAACTTTTTTTTTTTTTTTGAACGCAGACAAATTCTCCTCCGCAACACTTACTCTGCTGGTCATTCAATATATTCTTCAGATGAAAGGCTGATTAAAGTGTTTTTTTTGTCTCAGCAAAGGAGAGAAATTCTCTTCTGCAACACTGCCTCTGTTGGTCATTCAATATATTCTGCAGATGAAAGGCTGATGAACTTTTTTTTTTTGTCTCAGCAACGCAGAGAAATTCTCTTCTGCAACACTGCCTCTGTTGGTCAATTCAATGTATCCTGCAGATGAAAGGCTGATGAACGTTTTTTTTTTTTTTTTTTGGACCGTAGACAAATTCTCCTCTGCAACACTTTCTCTGCTGGTCATTCAATATATTCTTCAGATGAAAGGCTGATTAAAGTGTTTTTTTTGTCTCAGCAAAGGAGAGAAATTCTCTTCTGCAACACTGCCTCTGTTGGTCAATTCAATGTATCCTGCAGATGAAAGGCTGATGAACTTTTTTTTTTTCGAACACAGACAAATTCTCCTCCGCAACACTTCCTCTGCTGGTCATTCAATATATTCTTCAGATGAAAGGCTGATTAAAGTGGTTTTTTTGTCTCAGCAAAGGAGAGAAATTCTCTTCTGCAACACTGCCTCTGTTGGTCATTCAATATATTCTGCAGATAAAAGGCTGATGAACTTTTTTTTTTTGTCTCAGCAACGCAGAAAAATTCTATTCTGCAACACTGCCTCTGCTGGTCATTCAGTATATTCTGCAGATGGAAAAGTCCACTGTTAGTACATTATAAGAACTTGAATATTTCCAAAATAATGCAACAAAATAAAAAACTTATTTTTACCAAGCATTATTAATTAGGACTATGGAGTCTATAATATTGTGAAAGTTTACAGCTCAAAAAAAATTCAAATCTCAATTTTTTTTCAACCTAGCATACTTCTCTCAATCCGGTCTTATTTGCTACCAATCTCGACACAACTCAAGCACCTATATTAGGACTTAGATAAAAAGATCTCATGGCCAGCCAACTGACATCATACCCTTCTCTCTGCAATTCTTATAGGTTATGGTACACCACTAGCAATTAAGTAAGCTGAAAAGTTGAGGGAGGAAGTTTCATGCTACAGTTATTGGGAATATTGAAAACTATGAATAACAGATTCTAACATCTTCATTTTAGCACATCCCTATCAGCTAACCCTATAGAGAAGGCAAGAATATTATGATCAACCACACCTTCAAAAAAATGTATAAGCCTCAAATAATGCCAGAGTTTCTTTCATCTCAACATCTCAGTCTTCATCTGGGTGTCCTGTCTACCCTGCTACCCATTTCAATACGATGATAAATAGATCCCATTGCTTGCTAGGCAATTGATTGGCCCTCATGTCAGATGACATCCTCCTGTAGCTTTATCATGTTAGGGCACCACCTGACCAATCGCTCTGGGGGACTATTACACAAGAGGACGAGACATCAGCAATTACTCACTGGGTAATTCTCTGTAATTAACAATGCAAGAAAGTAGGCGGTGTAAGGGGAATGTACTTTGTACCATTGCAACCATCGGGCTCCTTTTCAACGTTGGCTGGAGTTACAATAACAGACTATTCTAAATAGTAATACATCTTGAGTATCAGAGTCCCACAAACAGAATGCAGGGAAACCGGTTAAATGAGCTTTCTTTCATGTCAAAGTCAATCACTCTAACTTAAGAAAACTCATTCCAGCCTCAAAGAGTAATTTCCTCTGAGGGAATATTGCTAGCAAAAGTATCTAAAGAAAGATTTGTCAGCCTTGTAGACGGCCAAAGTCTTTGATAAACTATCAAGACACTCATAGCATCATACACATTGCTACCGTCTTGACAAATTATATTGATGCGTAAGACCCCACTAAAAGGTACGGGGAGATGTCAGATGCTATGAACTTCTTTTAATGAGAAGCAAAATGATTAAATGCGAGTTGTACTTACCATATAAATGGATGAAGTGCAGCAGGCTCATGAATTTTTTTTTTTGTTTCTCTCAGCATCGTAGAGAAATTCTCTTCTGCAACACTGCCTCTGTTGGTCAATTCAATGTATCCTGCAGATGAAAGGCTGATGAACTTTTTTTTTTTTTTTGAACGCAGACAAATTCTCCTCCGCAACACTTACTCTGATGGTCATTCAATATATTCTTCAGATGAAAGGCTGATTAAAGTGTTTTTTTTGTCTCAGCAAAGGAGAGAAATTCTCTTCTGCAACACTGCCTCTGTTGGTCATTCAATATATTCTGCAGATGAAAGGCTGATGAACTTTTTTTTTTTGTCTCAGCAACGCAGAGAAATTCTCTTCTGCAACACTGCCTCTGTTGGTCAATTCAATGTATCCTGCAGATGAAAGGCTGATGAACGTTTTTTTTTTTTTTTGGACCGTAGACAAATTCTCCTCTGCAACACTTTCTCTGCTGGTCATTCAATATATTCTTCAGATGAAAGGCTGATTAAAGTTTTTTTTTGTCTCAGCAAAGGAGAGAAATTCTCTTCTGCAACACTGCCTCTGTTGGTCATTCAATATATTCTGCAGATGAAAGGCTGGTGAACTTTTTTTTTTTGTCTCAGCAACGCAGAAAAATTCTATTCCGCAACACTGCCTCTGCTGGTCATTCAGTATATTCTGCAGATGGAAAAGTCCACTGTTAGTACATTATAAGAACTTGAATATTTCCAAAATAATGCAACAAAATAAAAAACTTATTTTTACCAAGCATTATTAATTAGGACTATGGAGTCTATAATATTGTGAAAGTTTACAGCTCAAAAAAAATTCAAATCTCAATTTTTTTTCAACCTAGCATACTTCTCTCAATCCGGTCTTATTTGCTACCAATCTCGACACAACTCAAGCACCTATATTAGGACTTAGATAAAAAGATCTCATGGCCAGCCAACTGACATCATACCCTTCTCTCTGCAATTCTTATAGGTTATGGTACACCACTAGCAATTAAGTAAGCTGAAAAGTTGAGGGAGGAAGTTTCATGCTACAGTTATTGGGAATATTGAAAACTATGAATAACAGATTCTAACATCTTTATTTTAGCACATCCCTATCAGCTAACCCTATAGAGAAGGCAAGAATATTATGATCAACCACACCTTCAAAAAAATGTATAAGCCTCAAATAATGCCAGAGTTTCTTTCATCTCAACATCTCAGTCTTCATCTGGGTGTCCTGTCTACCCTGCTACCCATTTCAATAAGATGATAAATAGATCCCATTGCTTGCTAGGCAATTGATTGGCCCTCATGTCAGATGACATCCTCCTGTAGCTTTATCATGTTAGGGCACCACCTGACCAATCGCTCTGGGGGACTATTACACAAGAGGACGAGACATCAGCAATTACTCACTGGGTAATTCTCTGTAATTAACAATGCAAGAAAGTAGGCGGTGTAAGGGGAATGTACTTTGTACCATTTCAACCATCGGGCTCCTTTTCAACGTTGGCTGGAGTTACAAGAACAGACTATTCTAAATAGTAATACATCTTGAGTATCAGAGTCCCACAAACAGAGTGCAGGGAAACCGGTTAAATGAGCTTTCTTTCATGTCAAAGTCAATCACTCTAACTTAAGAAAACTCATTCCAGCCTCAAAGAGTAATTTCCTCCGAGGGAATATTGCTAGCAAAAGTATCTAAAGAAAGATTTGTCAGCCTTGTAGACGGCCAAAGTCTTTGATAAACTATCAAGACACTCATAGCATCATACACATTGCTACCGTCTTGACAAATTATATTTACGCGTAAGACCCCACTAAAAGGTACGGGGAGATGTCAGATGCTATGAACTTCTTTTAATGAGAAGCAAAATGATTAAATGCGAGTTGGACTTACCATATAAATGGATGAAGTGCAGCAGGCTCATGAATTTCTTTTTTTGTTTCTCTCAGCATCGTAGAGAAATTCTCTTCTGCAACACTGCCTCTGTTGGTCAATTCAATGTATCCTGCAGATGAAAGGCTGATGAACGTTTTTTTTTTTTTTTTTGAACGCAGACAAATTCTCCTCTGCAACACTTTCTCTGCTGGTCATTCAATATATTCTTCAGATGAAAGGCTGATTAAAGTGTTTTTTTTGTCTCAGCAAAGGAGAGAAATTCTCTTCTGCAACACTGCCTCTGTTGGTCAATTCAATGTATCCTGCAGATGAAAGGCTGATGAACTTTTTTTTTTTCGAACACAGACAAATTCTCCTCCGCAACACTTCCTCTGCTGGTCATTCAATATATTCTTCAGATGAAAGGCTGATTAAAGTGGTTTTTTTGTCTCAGCAAAGGAGAGAAATTCTCTTCTGCAACACTGCCTCTGTTGGTCATTCAATATATTCTTCAGATGAAAGGCTGATTAAAGTGTTTCTTTTGTCTCAGCAAAGGAGAGAAATTCTCTTCTGCAACACTGCCTCTGTTGGTCATTCAATATATTCTGCAGATGAAAGGCTGATGAACTTTTTTTTTTTGTCTCAGCAACGCAGAGAAATTCTCTTCTGCAACACTGCCTCTGTTGGTCAATTCAATGTATCCTGCAGATGAAAGGCTGATGAACGGTTTTTTTTTTTTTTTTTGGACCGTAGACAAATTCTCCTCTGCAACACTTTCTCTGCTGGTCATTCAATATATTCTTCAGATGAAAGGCTGATTAAAGTGTTTTTTTTGTCTCAGCAAAGGAGAGAAATTCTCTTCTGCAACACTGCCTCTGTTGATCATTCAATATATTCTGCAGATGAAAGGCTGATTAAAATGTTTTTTTTGTCTCAGCAACGCAGAAAAATTCTATTCCGCAACACTGCCTCTGCTGGTCATTCAGTATATTCTGCAGATGGAAAAGTCCACTGTTAGTACATTATAAGAACTTGAATATTTCCAAAATAATGCAACAAAATAAAAAACTTATTTTTACCAAGCATTATTAATTAGGACTATGGAGTCTATAATATTGTGAAAGTTTACAGCTCAAAAAAAATTCAAATCTCAATTTTTTTTCAACCTAGCATACTTCTCTCAATCCGGTCTTATTTGCTACCAATCTCGACACAACTCAAGCACCTATATTAGGACTTAGATAAAAAGATCTCATGGCCAGCCAACTGACATCATACCCTTCTCTCTGCAATTCTTATAGGTTATGGTACACCACTAGCAATTAAGTAAGCTGAAAAGTTGAGGGAGGAAGTTTCATGCTACAGTTATTGGGAATATTGAAAACTATGAATAACAGATTCTAACATCTTCATTTTAGCACATCCCTATCAGCTAACCCTATAGAGAAGGCAAGAATATTATGATCAACCACACCTTCAAAAAAATGTATAAGCCTCAAATAATGCCAGAGTTTCTTTCATCTCAACATCTCAGTCTTCATCTGGGTGTCCTGTCTACCCTGCTACCCATTTCAATATGATGATAAATAGATCCCATTGCTTGCTATGCAATTGATTGGCCCTCATGTCAGATGAC
Organism: Triturus cristatus; assembly: GCF_964204655.1. Lineage (NCBI taxonomy): Eukaryota > Metazoa > Chordata > Amphibia > Caudata > Salamandridae > Triturus > Triturus cristatus. Next base: position 879,501,255 of record NC_140593.1, on the reverse strand, counting down.
ATCCTCCTGTAGCTTGGTCATGTTAGGGCACCACCTGACCAATCGCTCTGGGGGACTATTACACAAGAGGACGAGACATCAGCAATTACTCACTGGGTAATTCTCTGTAATTAACAATGCAAGAAAGTAGGCGGTGTAAGGGGAATGTACTTTGTACCATTGCAACCATCGGGCTCCTTTTCAACGTTGGCTGGAGTTACAAGAACAGACTATTCTAAATAGTAATACATCTTGAGTATCAGAGTCCCACAAACAGAGTGCAGGGAAACCGGTTAAATGAGCTTTCTTTCATGTCAAAGTCAATCACTCTAACTTAAGAAAACTCATTCCAGCCTCAAAGAGTAATTTCCTCTGAGGGAATATTGCTAGCAAAAGTATCTAAAGAAAGATTTGTCAGCCTTGTAGACGGCCAAAGTCTTTGATAAACTATCAAGACACTCATAGCATCATACACATTGCTACCGTCTTGACAAATTATATTGACGCGTAAGACCCCACTAAAAGGTACGGGGAGATGTCAGATGCTATGAACTTCTTTTAATGAGAAGCAAAATGATTAAATGCGAGTTGTACTTACCATATAAATGGATGAAGTGCAGCAGGCTCATGAATTTTTTTTTTTGTTTCTCTCAGCATCGTAGAGAAATTCTCTTCTGCAACACTGCCTCTGTTGGTCAATTCAATGTATCCTGCAGATGAAAGGCTGATGAACTTTTTTTTTTTTTTTGAACGCAGACAAATTCTCCTCCGCAACACTTACTCTGCTGGTCATTCAATATATTCTTCAGATGAAAGGCTGATTAAAGTGTTTTTTTGTCTCAGCAAAAGAGAGAAATTCTCTTCTGCAACACTGCCTCTGTTGGTCATTCAATATATTCTGCAGATGAAAGGCTGATGAACTTTTTTTTTTTGTCTCAGCAACGCAGAGAAATTCTCTTCTGCAACACTGCCTCTGTTGGTCAATTCAATGTATCCTGCAGATGAAAGGCTGATGAACGTTTTTTTTTTTTTTTGGACCGTAGACAAATTCTCCTCTGCAACACTTTCTCTGCTGGTCATTCAAAATATTTTTCAGATGAAAGGCTGATTAAAGTTTTTTTTTGTCTCAGCAAAGGAGAGAAATTCTCTTCTGCAACACTGCCTCTGTTGGTCATTCAATATATTCTGCAGATAAAAGGCTGATGAACTTTTTTTTTTGTCTCAGCAACGCAGAAAAATTCTATTCCGCAACACTGCCTCTGCTGGTCATTCAGTATATTCTTCAGATGGAAAAGTCCACTGTTAGTACATTATAAGAACTTGAATATTTCCAAAATAATGCAACAAAATAAAAAACTTATTTTTACCAAGCATTATTAATTAGGACTATGGAGTCTATAATATTGTGAAAGTTTACAGCTCAAAAAAAATTCAAATCTCAATTTTTTTTCAACCTAGCATACTTCTCTCAATCCGGTCTTATTTGCTACCAATCTCGACACAACTCAAGCACCTATATTAGGACTTAGATAAAAAGATCTCATGGCCAGCCAACTGACATCATACCCTTCTCTCTGCAATTCTTATAGGTTATGGTACACCACTAGCAATTAAGTAAGCTGAAAAGTTGAGGGAGGAAGTTTCATGCTACAGTTATTGGGAATATTGAAAACTATGAATAACAGATTCTAACATCTTCATTTTAGCACATCCCTATCAGCTAACCCTATAGAGAAGGCAAGAATATTATGATCAACCACACCTTCAAAAAAATTTATAAGCCTCAAATAATGCCAGAGTTTCTTTCATCTCAACATCTCAGTCTTCATCTGGGTGTCCTGTCTACCCTGCTACCCATTTCAATACGATGATAAATAGATCCCATTGCTTGCTAGGCAATTGATTGGCCCTCATGTCAGATGACATCCTCCTGTAGCTTTATCATGTTAGGGCACCACCTGACCAATCGCTCTGGGGGACTATTACACAAGAGGACGAGACATCAGCAATTACTCACTGGGTAATTCTCTGTAATTAACAATGCAAGAAAGTAGGCGGTGTAAGGGGAATGTACTTTGTACCATTTCAACCATCGGGCTCCTTTTCAACGTTGGCTGGAGTTACAAGAACAGACTATTCTAAATAGTAATACATCTTGAGTATCAGAGTCCCACAAACAGAGTGCAGGGAAACCGGTTAAATGAGCTTTCTTTCATGTCAAAGTCAATCACTCTAACTTAAGAAAACTCATTCCAGCCTCAAAGAGTAATTTCCTCCGAGGGAATATTGCTAGCAAAAGTATCTAAAGAAAGATTTGTCAGCCTTGTAGACGGCCAAAGTCTTTGATAAACTATCAAGACACTCATAGCATCATACACATTGCTACCGTCTTGACAAATTATATTTACGCGTAAGACCCCACTAAAAGGTACGGGGAGATGTCAGATGCTATGAACTTCTTTTAATGAGAAGCAAAATGATTAAATGCGAGTTGGACTTACCATATAAATGGATGAAGTGCAGCAGGCTCATGAATTTTTTTTTTTGTTTCTCTCAGCATCGTAGAGAAATTCTCTTCTGCAACACTGCCTCTGTTGGTCAATTCAATGTATCCTGCAGATGAAAGGCTGATGAACGTTTTTTTTTTTTTTTTTGAACGCAGACAAATTCTCCTCTGCAACACTTTCTCTGCTGGTCATTCAATATATTCTTCAGATGAAAGGCTGATTAAAGTGTTTTTTTTGTCTCAGCAAAGGAGAGAAATTCTCTTCTGCAACACTGCCTCTGTTGGTCAATTCAATGTATCCTGCAGATGAAAGGCTGATGAACTTTTTTTTTTCGAACACAGACAAATTCTCCTCCGCAACACTTCCTCTGCTGGTCATTCAATATATTCTTCAGATGAAAGGCTGATTAAAGTGGTTTTTTTGTCTCAGCAAAGGAGAGAAATTCTCTTCTGCAACACTGCCTCTGTTGGTCATTCAATATATTCTTCAGATGAAAGGCTGATTAAAGTGTTTCTTTTGTCTCAGCAAAGGAGAGAAATTCTCTTCTGCAACACTGCCTCTGTTGGTCATTCAATATATTCTGCAGATGAAAGGCTGATGAACTTTTTTTTTTTGTCTCAGCAACGCAGAGAAATTCTCTTCTGCAACACTGCCTCTGTTGGTCAATTCAATGTATCCTGCAGATGAAAGGCTGATGAACGGTTTTTTTTTTTTTTTTTGGACCGTAGACAAATTCTCCTCTGCAACACTTTCTCTGCTGGTCATTCAATATATTCTTCAGATGAAAGGCTGATTAAAGTGTTTTTTTTGTCTCAGCAAAGGAGAGAAATTCTCTTCTGCAACACTGCCTCTGTTGATCATTCAATATATTCTGCAGATGAAAGGCTGATTAAAATGTTTTTTTTGTCTCAGCAACGCAGAAAAATTCTATTCCGCAACACTGCCTCTGCTGGTCATTCAGTATATTCTGCAGATGGAAAAGTCCACTGTTAGTACATTATAAGAACTTGAATATTTCCAAAATAATGCAACAAAATAAAAAACTTATTTTTACCAAGCATTATTAATTAGGACTATGGAGTCTATAATATTGTGAAAGTTTACAGCTCAAAAAAAATTCAAATCTCAATTTTTTTTCAACCTAGCATACTTCTCTCAATCCGGTCTTATTTGCTACCAATCTCGACACAACTCAAGCACCTATATTAGGACTTAGATAAAAAGATCTCATGGCCAGCCAACTGACATCATACCCTTCTCTCTGCAATTCTTATAGGTTATGGTACACCACTAGCAATTAAGTAAGCTGAAAAGTTGAGGGAGGAAGTTTCATGCTACAGTTATTGGGAATATTGAAAACTATGAATAACAGATTCTAACATCTTCATTTTAGCACATCCCTATCAGCTAACCCTATAGAGAAGGCAAGAATATTATGATCAACCACACCTTCAAAAAAATGTATAAGCCTCAAATAATGCCAGAGTTTCTTTCATCTCAACATCTCAGTCTTCATCTGGGTGTCCTGTCTACCCTGCTACCCATTTCAATATGATGATAAATAGATCCCATTGCTTGCTATGCAATTGATTGGCCCTCATGTCAGATGACATCCTCCTGTAGCTTGGTCATGTTAGGGCACCACCTGACCAATCGCTCTGGGGGACTATTACACAAGAGGACGAGACATCAGCAATTACTCACTGGGTAATTCTCTGTAATTAACAATGCAAGAAAGTAGGCGGTGTAAGGGGAATGTACTTTGTACCATTGCAACCATCGGGCTCCTTTTCAACGTTGGCTGGAGTTACAAGAACAGACTATTCTAAATAGTAATACATCTTGAGTATCAGAGTCCCACAAACAGAGTGCAGGGAAACCGGTTAAATGAGCTTTCTTTCATGTCAAAGTCAATCACTCTAACTTAAGAAAACTCATTCCAGCCTCAAAGAGTAATTTCCTCTGAGGGAATATTGCTAGCAAAAGTATCTAAAGAAAGATTTGTCAGCCTTGTAGACGGCCAAAGTCTTTGATAAACTATCAAGACACTCATAGCATCATACACATTGCTACCGTCTTGACAAATTATATTGACGCGTAAGACCCCACTAAAAGGTACGGGGAGATGTCAGATGCTATGAACTTCTTTTAATGAGAAGCAAAATGATTAAATGCGAGTTGTACTTACCATATAAATGGATGAAGTGCAGCAGGCTCATGAATTTTTTTTTTTGTTTCTCTCAGCATCGTAGAGAAATTCTCTTCTGCAACACTGCCTCTGTTGGTCAATTCAATGTATCCTGCAGATGAAAGGCTGATGAACTTTTTTTTTTTTTTTGAACGCAGACAAATTCTCCTCCGCAACACTTACTCTGCTGGTCATTCAATATATTCTTCAGATGAAAGGCTGATTAAAGTGTTTTTTTTGTCTCAGCAAAAGAGAGAAATTCTCTTCTGCAACACTGCCTCTGTTGGTCATTCAATATATTCTGCAGATGAAAGGCTGATGAACTTTTTTTTTTTGTCTCAGCAACGCAGAGAAATTCTCTTCTGCAACACTGCCTCTGTTGGTCAATTCAATGTATCCTGCAGATGAAAGGCTGATGAACGTTTTTTTTTTTTTTTGGACCGTAGACAAATTCTCCTCTGCAACACTTTCTCTGCTGGTCATTCAATATATTCTTCAGATGAAAGGCTGATTAAAGTTTTTTTTTGTCTCAGCAAAGGAGAGAAATTCTCTTCTGCAACACTGCCTCTGTTGGTCATTCAATATATTCTGCAGATAAAAGGCTGATGAACTTTTTTTTTTGTCTCAGCAACGCAGAAAAATTCTATTCCGCAACACTGCCTCTGCTGGTCATTCAGTATATTCTTCAGATGGAAAAGTCCACTGTTAGTACATTATAAGAACTTGAATATTTCCAAAATAATGCAACAAAATAAAAAACTTATTTTTACCAAGCATTATTAATTAGGACTATGGAGTCTATAATATTGTGAAAGTTTACAGCTCAAAAAAAATTCAAATCTCAATTTTTTTTCAACCTAGCATACTTCTCTCAATCCGGTCTTATTTGCTACCAATCTCGACACAACTCAAGCACCTATATTAGGACTTAGATAAAAAGATCTCATGGCCAGCCAACTGACATCATACCCTTCTCTCTGCAATTCTTATAGGTTATGGTACACCACTAGCAATTAAGTAAGCTGAAAAGTTGAGGGAGGAAGTTTCATGCTACAGTTATTGGGAATATTGAAAACTATGAATAACAGATTCTAACATCTTCATTTTAGCACATCCCTATCAGCTAACCCTATAGAGAAGGCAAGAATATTATGATCAACCACACCTTCAAAAAAATTTATAAGCCTCAAATAATGCCAGAGTTTCTTTCATCTCAACATCTCAGTCTTCATCTGGGTGTCCTGTCTACCCTGCTACCCATTTCAATACGATGATAAATAGATCCCATTGCTTGCTAGGCAATTGATTGGCCCTCATGTCAGATGACATCCTCCTGTAGCTTTATCATGTTAGGGCACCACCTGACCAATCGCTCTGGGGGACTATTACACAAGAGGACGAGACATCGGCAATTACTCACTGGGTAATTCTCTGTAATTAACAATGCAAGAAAGTAGGCGGTGTAAGGGGAATGTACTTTGTACCATTGCAACCATCGGGCTCCTTTTCAACGTTGGCTGGAGTTACAAGAACAGACTATTCTAAATAGTAATACATCTTGAGTATCAGAGTCCCACAAACAGAATGCAGGGAAACCGGTTAAATGAGCTTTCTTTCATGTCAAAGTCAATCACTCTAACTTAAGAAAACTCATTCCAGCCTCAAAGAGTAATTTCCTCTGAGGGAATATTGCTAGCAAAAGTATCTAAAGAAAGATTTGTCAGCCTTGTAGACGGCCAAAGTCTTTGATAAACTATCAAGACACTCATAGCATCATACACATTGCTACCGTCTTGACAAATTATATTGATGCGTAAGACCCCACTAAAAGGTACGGGGAGATGTCAGATGCTATGAACTTCTTTTAATGAGAAGCAAAATGATTAAATGCGAGTTGTACTTACCATATAAATGGATGAAGTGCAGCAGGCTCATGAATTTTTTTTTTTGTTTCTCTAAGCATCGTAGAGAAATTCTCTTCTGCAACACTGCCTCTGTTGGTCAATTCAATGTATCCTGCAGATGAAAGGCTGATGAACTTTTTTTTTTTTTTTGAACGCAGACAAATTCTCCTCCGCAACACTTACTCTGATGGTCATTCAATATATTCTTCAGATGAAAGGCTGATTAAAGTGTTTTTTTTGTCTCAGCAAAGGAGAGAAATTCTCTTCTGCAACACTGCCTCTGTTGGTCATTCAATATATTCTGCAGATGAAAGGCTGATGAACTTTTTTTTTTTGTCTCAGCAACGCAGAGAAATTCTCTTCTGCAACACTGCCTCTGTTGGTCAATTCAATGTATCCTGCAGATGAAAGGCTGATGAACGTTTTTTTTTTTTTTGGACCGTAGACAAATTCTCCTCTGCAACACTTTCTCTGCTGGTCATTCAATATATTCTTCAGATGAAAGGCTGATTAAAGTTTTTTTTTGTCTCAGCAAAGGAGAGAAATTCTCTTCTGCAACACTGCCTCTGTTGGTCATTCAATATATTCTGCAGATGAAAGGCTGGTGAACTTTTTTTTTTTGTCTCAGCAACGCAGAAAAATTCTATTCCGCAACACTGCCTCTGCTGGTCATTCAGTATATTCTGCAGATGGAAAAGTCCACTGTTAGTACATTATAAGAACTTGAATATTTCCAAAATAATGCAACAAAATAAAAAACTTATTTTTACCAAGCATTATTAATTAGGACTATGGAGTCTATAATATTGTGAAAGTTTACAGCTCAAAAAAAATTCAAATCTCAATTTTTTTTCAACCTAGCATACTTCTCTCAATCCGGTCTTATTTGCTACCAATCTCGACACAACTCAAGCACCTATATTAGGACTTAGATAAAAAGATCTCATGGCCAGCCAACTGACATCATACCCTTCTCTCTGCAATTCTTATAGGTTATGGTACACCACTAGCAATTAAGTAAGCTGAAAAGTTGAGGGAGGAAGTTTCATGCTACAGTTATTGGGAATATTGAAAACTATGAATAACAGATTCTAACATCTTCATTTTAGCACATCCCTATCAGCTAACCCTATAGAGAAGGCAAGAATATTATGATTAACCACACCTTCAAAAAAATGTATAAGCCTCAAATAATGCCAGAGTTTCTTTCATCTCAACATCTCAGTCTTCATCTGGGTGTCCTGTCTACCCTGCTACCCATTTCAATATGATGATAAATAGATCCCATTGCTTGCTATGCAATTGATTGGCCCTCATGTCAGATGACATCCTCCTGTAGCTTTATCATGTTAGGGCACCACCTGACCAATCGCTCTGGGGGACTATTACACAAGAGGACGAGACATCAGCAATTACTCACTGGGTAATTCTCTGTAATTAACAATGCAAGAAAGTAGGCGGTGTAAGGGGAATGTACTTTGTACCATTGCAACCATCGGGCTCCTTTTCAACGTTGGCTGGAGTTACAAGAACAGACTATTCTAAATAGTAATTCATCTTGAGTATCAGAGTCCCACAAACAGAGTGCAGGGAAACCGGTTAAATTAGCTTTCTTTCATGTCAAAGTCAATCACTCTAACTTAAGAAAACTCATTCCAGCCTCAAAGAGTAATTTCCTCTGAGGGAATATTGCTAGCAAAAGTATCTAAAGAAAGATTTGTCAGCCTTGTAGACGGCCAAAGTCTTTGATAAACTATCAAGACACTCATAGCATCATACACATTGCTACCGTCTTGACAAATTATATTGACGCGTAAGACCCCACTAAAAGGTACGGGGAGATGTCAGATGCTATGAACTTCTTTTAATGAGAAGCAAAATGATTAAATGCGAGTTGGACTTACCATATAAATGGATGAAGTGCAGCAGGCTCATGAATTTTTTTTTTTTGTTTCTCTCAGCATCGTAGAGAAATTCTCTTCTGCAACACTGCCTCTGTTGGTCAATTCAATGTATCCTGCAGATGAAAGGCTGATGAACTTTTTTTTTTTTTTTTTTTGAACGCAGACAAATTCTCCTCCGCAACACTTACTCTGCTGGTCATTCAATATATTCTTCAGATGAAAGGCTGATTAAAGTGTTTTTTTTGTCTCAGCAAAGGAGAGAAATTCTCTTCTGCAACACTGCCTCTGTTGGTCATTCAATATATTCTGCAGATGAAAGGCTGATGAACTTTTTTTTTGTCTCAGCAAAGGAGAGAAATTCTCTTCTGCAACACTGCCTCTGTTGGTCAATTCAATGTATCCTGCAGATGAAAGGCTGATGAACTTTTTTTTTTTCGAACACAGACAAATTCTCCTCCGCAACACTTCCTCTGCTGGTCATTCAATATATTCTTCAGATGAAAGGCTGATTAAAGTGGTTTTTTTGTCTCAGCAAAGGAGAGAAATTCTCTTCTGCAACACTGCCTCTGTTGGTCATTCAATATATTCTGCAGATAAAAGGCTGATGAATTTTTTTTTTTGTCTCAGCAACGCAGAAAAATTCTATTCCGCAACACTGCCTCTGCTGGTCATTCAGTATATTCTGCAGATGGAAAAGTCCACTGTTAGTACATTATAAGAACTTGAATATTTCCAAAATAATGCAACAAAATAAAAAACTTATTTTTACCAAGCATTATTAATTAGGACTATGGAGTCTATAATATTGTGAAAGTTTACAGCTCAAAAAAAATTCAAATCTCAATTTTTTTTCAACCTAGCATACTTCTCTCAATCCGGTCTTATTTGCTACCAATCTCGACACAACTCAAGCACCTATATTAGGACTTAGATAAAAAGATCTCATGGCCAGCCAACTGACATCATACCCTTCTCTCTGCAATTCTTATAGGTTATGGTACACCACTAGCAATTAAGTAAGCTGAAAAGTTGAGGGAGGAAGTTTCATGCTACAGTTATTGGGAATATTGAAAACTATGAATAACAGATTCTAACATCTTCATTTTAGCACATCCCTATCAGCTAACCCTATAGAGAAGGCAAGAATATTATGATCAACCACACCTTCAAAAAAATGTATAAGCCTCAAATAATGCCAGAGTTTCTTTCATCTCAACATCTCAGTCTTCATCTGGGTGTCCTGTCTACCCTGCTACCCATTTCAATATGATGATAAATAGATCCCATTGCTTGCTAGGCAATTGATTGGCCCTCATGTCAGATGGCATCCTCCTGTAGCTTTATCATGTTAGGGCACCACCTGACCAATCGCTCTGGGGGACTATTACACAAGAGGACGAGACATCAGCAATTACTCACTGGGTAATTCTCTGTAATTAACAATGCAAGAAAGTAGGCGGTGTAAGGGGAATGTACTTTGTACCATTGCAACCATCGGGCTCCTTTTCAACGTTGGCTGGAGTTACAAGAACAGACTATTCTAAATAGTAATACATCTTGAGTATCAGAGTCCCACAAACAGAGTGCAGGGAAACCGGTTAAATGAGCTTTCTTTCATGTCAAAGTCAATCACTCTAACTTAAGAAAACTCATTCCAGCCTCAAAGAGTAATTTCCTCTGAGGGAATATTGCTAGCAAAAGTATCTAAAGAAAGATTTGTCAGCCTTGTAGACGGCCAAAGTCTTTGATAAACTATCAAGACACTCATAGCATCATACACATTGCTACCGTCTTGACAAATTATATTGACGCGTAAGACCCCACTAAAAGGTACGGGGAGATGTCAGATGCTATGAACTTCTTTTAATGAGAAGCAAAATGATTAAATGCGAGTTGGACTTACCATATAAATGGATGAAGTGCAGCAGGCTCATGAATTATTTTTTTTGTTTCTCTCAGCATCGTAGAGAAATTCTCTTCTGCAACACTGCCTCTGTTGGTCAATTCAATGTATCCTAAAGATGAAAGGCTGATGAACTTTTTTTTTTTTTTTGAACTCAGACAAATTCTCCTCCGCAACACTTACTCTGCTGGTCATTCAATATATTCTTCAGATGAAAGGCTGATTAAAGTGTTTTTTTTGTCTCAGCAAAGGAGAGAAATTCTCTTCTGCAACACTGCCTCTGTTGGTCATTCAATATATTCTGCAGATGAAAGGCTGATGAACTTTTTTTTTTGTCTCAGCAACGCAGAGAAATTCTCTTCTGCAACACTGCCTCTGTTGGTCAATTCAATGTATCCTGCAGATGAAAGGCTGATGAACGTTTTTTTTTTTTTTGGACCGTAGACAAATTCTCCTCTGCAACACTTTCTCTGCTGGTCATTCAATATATTCTTCAGATGAAAGGCTGATTAAAGTTTTTTTTTGTCTCAGCAAAGGAGAGAAATTCTCTTCTGCAACACTGCCTCTGTTGGTCATTCAATATATTCTGCAGATGAAAGGCTGGTGAACTTTTTTTTTTTGTCTCAGCAACGCAGAAAAATTCTATTCCGCAACACTGCCTCTGCTGGTCATTCAGTATATTCTGCAGATGGAAAAGTCCACTGTTAGTACATTATAAGAACTTGAATATTTCCAAAATAATGCAACAAAATAAAAAACTTATTTTTACCAAGCATTATTAATTAGGACTATGGAGTCTATAATATTGTGAAAGTTTACAGCTCAAAAAAAATTCAAATCTCAATTTTTTTTCAACCTAGCATACTTCTCTCAATCCGGTCTTATTTGCTACCAATCTCGACACAACTCAAGCACCTATATTAGGACTTAGATAAAAAGATCTCATGGCCAGCCAACTGACATCATACCCTTCTCTCTGCAATTCTTATAGGTTATGGTACACCACTAGCAATTAAGTAAGCTGAAAAGTTGAGGGAGGAAGTTTCATGCTACAGTTATTGGGAATATTGAAAACTATGAATAACAGATTCTAACATCTTTATTTTAGCACATCCCTATCAGCTAACCCTATAGAGAAGGCAAGAATATTATGATCAACCACACCTTCAAAAAAATGTATAAGCCTCAAATAATGCCAGAGTTTCTTTCATCTCAACATCTCAGTCTTCATCTGGGTGTCCTGTCTACCCTGCTACCCATTTCAATAAGATGATAAATAGATCCCATTGCTTGCTAGGCAATTGATTGGCCCTCATGTCAGATGACATCCTCCTGTAGCTTTATCATGTTAGGGCACCACCTGACCAATCGCTCTGGGGGACTATTACACAAGAGGACGAGACATCAGCAATTACTCACTGGGTAATTCTCTGTAATTAACAATGCAAGAAAGTAGGCGGTGTAAGGGGAATGTACTTTGTACCATTGCAACCATCGGGCTCCTTTTCAACGTTGGCTGGAGTTACAAGAACAGACTATTCTAAATAGTAATACATCTTGAGTATCAGAGTCCCACAAACAGAGTGCAGGGAAACCGGTTAAATGAGCTTTCTTTCATGTCAAAGTCAATCACTCTAACTTAAGAAAACTCATTCCAGCCTCAAAGAGTAATTTCCTCTGAGGGAATATTGCTAGCAAAAGTATCTAAAGAAAGATTTGTCAGCCTTGTAGACGGCCAAAGTCTTTGATAAACTATCAAGACACTCATAGCATCATACACATTGCTACCGTCTTGACAAATTATATTGACGCGTAAGACCCCACTAAAAGGTACGGGGAGATGTCAGATGCTATGAACTTCTTTTAATGAGAAGCAAAATGATTAAATGCGAGTTGGACTTACCATATAAATGGATGAAGTGCAGCAGGCTCATGAATTTTTTTTTTTGTTTCTCTCAGCATCGTAGAGAAATTCTCTTCTGCAACACTGCCTCTGTTGGTCAATTCAATGTATCCTACAGATGAAAGGCTGATGAACGTTTTTTTTTTTTTTTTTGAACGCAGACAAATTCTCCTCTGCAACACTTTCTCTGCTGGTCATTCAATATATTCTTCAGATGAAAGGCTGATTAAAGTGTTTTTTTTGTCTCAGCAAAGGAGAGAAATTCTCTTCTGCAACACTGCCTCTGTTGGTCAATTCAATGTATCCTGCAGATGAAAGGCTGATGAACTTTTTTTTTTTCGAACACAGACAAATTCTCCTCCGCAACACTTCCTCTGCTGGTCATTCAATATATTCTTCAGATGAAAGGCTGATTAAAGTGGTTTTTTTGTCTCAGCAAAGGAGAGAAATTCTCTTCTGCAACACTGCCTCTGTTGGTCATTCAATATATTCTGCAGATGAAAGGCTGATGAACTTTTTTTTTGTCTCAGCAAAGGAGAGAAATTCTCTTCTGCAACACTGCCTCTGTTGGTCAATTCAATGTATCCTGCAGATGAAAGGCTGATGAACTTTTTTTTTTTCGAACACAGACAAATTCTCCTCCGCAACACTTCCTCTGCTGGTCATTCAATATATTCTTCAGATGAAAGGCTGATTAAAGTGGTTTTTTTGTCTCAGCAAAGGAGAGAAATTCTCTTCTGCAACACTGCCTCTGTTGGTCATTCAATATATTCTGCAGATAAAAGGCTGATGAATTTTTTTTTTTGTCTCAGCAACGCAGGAAAATTCTATTCCGCAACACTGCCTCTGCTGGTCATTCAGTATATTCTGCAGATGGAAAAGTCCACTGTTAGTACATTATAAGAACTTGAATATTTCCAAAATAATGCAACAAAATAAAAAACTTATTTTTACCAAGCATTATTAATTAGGACTATGGAGTCTATAATATTGTGAAAGTTTACAGCTCAAAAAAAATTCAAATCTCAATTTTTTTTCAACCTAGCATACTTCTCTCAATCCGGTCTTATTTGCTACCAATCTCGACACAACTCAAGCACCTATATTAGGACTTAGATAAAAAGATCTCATGGCCAGCCAACTGACATCATACCCTTCTCTCTGCAATTCTTATAGGTTATGGTACACCACTAGCAATTAAGTAAGCTGAAAAGTTGAGGGAGGAAGTTTCATGCTACAGTTATTGGGAATATTGAAAACTATGAATAACAGATTCTAACATCTTCATTTTAGCACATCCCTATCAGCTAACCCTATAGAGAAGGCAAGAATATTATGATCAACCACACCTTCAAAAAAATGTATAAGCCTCAAATAATGCCAGAGTTTCTTTCATCTCAACATCTCAGTCTTCATCTGGGTGTCCTGTCTACCCTGCTACCCATTTCAATATGATGATAAATAGATCCCATTGCTTGCTAGGCAATTGATTGGCCCTCATGTCAGATGGCATCCTCCTGTAGCTTTATCATGTTAGGGCACCACCTGACCAATCGCTCTGGGGGACTATTACACAAGAGGACGAGACATCAGCAATTACTCACTGGGTAATTCTCTGTAATTAACAATGCAAGAAAGTAGGCGGTGTAAGGGGAATGTACTTTGTACCATTGCAACCATCGGGCTCCTTTTCAACGTTGGCTGGAGTTACAAGAACAGACTATTCTAAATAGTAATACATCTTGAGTATCAGAGTCCCACAAACAGAGTGCAGGGAAACCGGTTAAATGAGCTTTCTTTCATGTCAAAGTCAATCACTCTAACTTAAGAAAACACATTCCAGCCTCAAAGAGTAATTTCCTCTGAGGGAATATTGCTAGCAAAAGTATCTAAAGAAAGATTTGTCAGCCTTGTAGACGGCCAAAGTCTTTGATAAACTATCAAGACACTCATAGCATCATACACATTGCTACCGTCTTGACAAATTATATTGACGCGCAAGACCCCACTAAAAGGTACGGGGAGATGTCAGATGCTATGAACTTCTTTTAATGAGAAGCAAAATGATTAAATGCGAGTTGGACTTACCATATAAATGGATGAAGTGCAGCAGGCTCATGAATTATTTTTTTTTGTTTCTCTCAGCATCGTAGAGAAATTCTCTTCTGCAACACTGCCTCTGTTGGTCAATTCAATGTATCCTGCTGATGAACTTTTTTTTTTTTTTTTGAACGCAGACAAATTCTCCTCCGCAACACTTACTCTGCTGGTCATTCAATATATTCTTCAGATGAAAGGCTGATTAAAGTGTTTTTTTTGTCTCAGCAAAGGAGAGAAATTCTCTTCTGCAACACTGCCTCTGTTGGTCATTCAATATATTCTGCAGATGAAAGGCTGATGAACTTTTTTTTTTTGTCTCAGCAACGCAGAGAAATTCTCTTCTGCAACACTGCCTCTGTTGGTCAATTCAATGTATCCTGCAGATGAAAGGCTGATGAACGTTTTTTTTTTTTTTTTTTGGACCGTAGACAAATTCTCCTCTGCAACACTTTCTCTGCTGGTCATTCAATATATTCTTCAGATGAAAGGCTGATTAAAGTGTTTTTTTTGTCTCAGCAAAGGAGAGAAATTCTCTTCTGCAACACTGCCTCTGTTGGTCAATTCAATGTATCCTGCAGATGAAAGGCTGATGAACTTTTTTTTTTTCGAACACAGACAAATTCTCCTCCGCAACACTTCCTCTGCTGGTCATTCAATATATTCTTCAGATGAAAGGCTGATTAAAGTGGTTTTTTTGTCTCAGCAAAGGAGAGAAATTCTCTTCTGCAACACTGCCTCTGTTGGTCATTCAATATATTCTGCAGATAAAAGGCTGATGAACTTTTTTTTTTTGTCTCAGCAACGCAGAAAAATTCTATTCCGCAACACTGCCTCTGCTGGTCATTCAGTATATTCTGCAGATGGAAAAGTCCACTGTTAGTACATTATAAGAACTTGAATATTTCCAAAATAATGCAACAAAATAAAAAACTTATTTTTACCAAGCATTATTAATTAGGACTATGGAGTCTATAATATTGTGAAAGTTTACAGCTCAAAAAAAATTCAAATCTCAATTTTTTTTCAACCTAGCATACTTCTCTCAATCCGGTCTTATTTGCTACCAATCTCGACACAACTCAAGCACCTATATTAGGACTTAGATAAAAAGATCTCATGGCCAGCCAACTGACATCATACCCTTCTCTCTGCAATTCTTATAGGTTATGGTACACCACTAGCAATTAAGTAAGCTGAAAAGTTGAGGGAGGAAGTTTCATGCTACAGTTATTGGGAATATTGAAAACTATGAATAACAGATTCTAACATCTTCATTTTAGCACATCCCTATCAGCTAACCCTATAGAGAAGGCAAGAATATTATGATCAACCACACCTTCAAAAAAATGTATAAGCCTCAAATAATGCCAGAGTTTCTTTCATCTCAACATCTCAGTCTTCATCTGGGTGTCCTGTCTACCCTGCTACCCATTTCAATACGATGATAAATAGATCCCATTGCTTGCTAGGCAATTGATTGGCCCTCATGTCAGATGACATCCTCCTGTAGCTTTATCATGTTAGGGCACCACCTGACCAATCGCTCTGGGGGACTATTACACAAGAGGACGAGACATCAGCAATTACTCACTGGGTAATTCTCTGTAATTAACAATGCAAGAAAGTAGGCGGTGTAAGGGGAATGTACTTTGTACCATTGCAACCATCGGGCTCCTTTTCAACGTTGGCTGGAGTTACAATAACAGACTATTCTAAATAGTAATACATCTTGAGTATCAGAGTCCCACAAACAGAATGCAGGGAAACCGGTTAAATGAGCTTTCTTTCATGTCAAAATCAATCACTCTAACTTAAGAAAACTCATTCCAGCCTCAAAGAGTAATTTCCTCTGAGGGAATATTGCTAGCAAAAGTATCTAAAGAAAGATTTGTCAGCCTTGTAGACGGCCAAAGTCTTTGATAAACTATCAAGACACTCATAGCATCATACACATTGCTACCGTCTTGACAAATTATATTGATGCGTAAGACCCCACTAAAAGGTACGGGGAGATGTCAGATGCTATGAACTTCTTTTAATGAGAAGCAAAATGATTAAATGCGAGTTGTACTTACCATATAAATGGATGAAGTGCAGCAGGCTCATGAATTTTTTTTTTTGTTTCTCTCAGCATCGTAGAGAAATTCTCTTCTGCAACACTGCCTCTGTTGGTCAATTCAATGTATCCTGCAGATGAAAGGCTGATGAACTTTTTTTTTTTTTTTTGAACGCAGACAAATTCTCCTCCGCAACACTTACTCTGCTGGTCATTCAATATATTCTTCAGATGAAAGGCTGATTAAAGTGTTTTTTTTGTCTCAGCAAAGGAGAGAAATTCTCTTCTGCAACACTGCCTCTGTTGGTCATTCAATATATTCTGCAGATGAAAGGCTGATGAACTTTTTTTTTTGTCTCAGCAACGCAGAGAAATTCTCTTCTGTAACACTGCCTCTGTTGGTCAATTCAATGTATCCTGCAGATGAAAGGCTGATGAACGTTTTTTTTTTTTTTTTTTGGACCGTAGACAAATTCTCCTCTGCAACACTTTCTCTGCTGGTCATTCAATATATTCTTCAGATGAAAGGCTGATTAAAGTGTTTTTTTTGTCTCAGCAAAGGAGAGAAATTCTCTTCTGCAACACTGCCTCTGTTGGTCAATTCAATGTATCCTGCAGATGAAAGGCTGATGAACTTTTTTTTTTTCGAACACAGACAAATTCTCCTCCGCAACACTTCCTCTGCTGGTCATTCAATATATTCTTCAGATGAAAGGCTGATTAAAGTGGTTTTTTTGTCTCAGCAAAGGAGAGAAATTCTCTTCTGCAACACTGCCTCTGTTGGTCATTCAATATATTCTGCAGATAAAAGGCTGATGAACTTTTTTTTTTTGTCTCAGCAACGCAGAAAAATTCTATTCCGCAACACTGCCTCTGCTGGTCATTCAGTATATTCTGCAGATGGAAAAGTCCACTGTTAGTACATTATAAGAACTTGAATATTTCCAAAATAATGCAACAAAATAAAAAACTTATTTTTACCAAGCATTATTAATTAGGACTATGGAGTCTATAATATTGTGAAAGTTTACAGCTCAAAAAAAATTAAAATCTCAATTTTTTTTCAACCTAGCATACTTCTCTCAATCCGGTCTTATTTGCTACCAATCTCGACACAACTCAAGCACCTATATTAGGACTTAGATAAAAAGATCTCATGGCCAGCCAACTGACATCATACCCTTCTCTCTGCAATTCTTATAGGTTATGGTACACCACTAGCAATTAAGTAAGCTGAAAAGTTGAGGGAGGAAGTTTCATGCTACAGTTATTGGGAATATTGAAAACTATGAATAACAGATTCTAACATCTTCATTTTAGCACATCCCTATCAGCTAACCCTATAGAGAAGGCAAGAATATTATGATCAACCACACCTTCAAAAAAATGTATAAGCCTCAAATAATGCCAGAGTTTCTTTCATCTCAACATCTCAGTCTTCATCTGGGTGTCCTGTCTACCCTGCTACCCATTTCAATATGATGATAAATAGATCCCATTGCTTGCTAGGCAATTGATTGGCCCTCATGTCAGATGGCATCCTCCTGTAGCTTTATCATGTTAGGGCACCACCTGACCAATCGCTCTGGGGGACTATTACACAAGAGGACGAGACATCAGCAATTACTCACTGGGTAATTCTCTGTAATTAACAATGCAAGAAAGTAGGCGGTGTAAGGGGAATGTACTTTGTACCATTGCAACCATCGGGCTCCTTTTCAACGTTGGCTGGAGTTACAAGAACAGACTATTCTAAATAGTAATACATCTTGAGTATCAGAGTCCCACAAACAGAGTGCAGGGAAACCGGTTAAATGAGCTTTCTTTCATGTCAAAGTCAATCACTCTAACTTAAGAAAACACATTCCAGCCTCAAAGAGTAATTTCCTCTGAGGGAATATTGCTAGCAAAAGTATCTAAAGAAAGATTTGTCAGCCTTGTAGACGGCCAAAGTCTTTGATAAACTATCAAGACACTCATAGCATCATACACATTGCTACCGTCTTGACAAATTATATTGACGCGCAAGACCCCACTAAAAGGTACGGGGAGATGTCAGATGCTATGAACTTCTTTTAATGAGAAGCAAAATGATTAAATGCGAGTTGGACTTACCATATAAATGGATGAAGTGCAGCAGGCTCATGAATTATTTTTTTTTGTTTCTCTCAGCATCGTAGAGAAATTCTCTTCTGCAACACTGCCTCTGTTGGTCAATTCAATGTATCCTGCTGATGAACTTTTTTTTTTTTTTTGAACGCAGACAAATTCTCCTCCGCAACACTTACTCTGCTGGTCATTCAATATATTCTTCAGATGAAAGGCTGATTAAAGTGTTTTTTTTGTCTCAGCAAAGGAGAGAAATTCTCTTCTGCAACACTGCCTCTGTTGGTCATTCAATATATTCTGCAGATGAAAGGCTGATGAACTTTTTTTTTTTGTCTCAGCAACGCAGAGAAATTCTCTTCTGCAACACTGCCTCTGTTGGTCAATTCAATGTATCCTGCAGATGAAAGGCTGATGAACGTTTTTTTTTTTTTTTTTTGGACCGTAGACAAATTCTCCTCTGCAACACTTTCTCTGCTGGTCATTCAATATATTCTTCAGATGAAAGGCTGATTAAAGTGTTTTTTTTGTCTCAGCAAAGGAGAGAAATTCTCTTCTGCAACACTGCCTCTGTTGGTCAATTCAATGTATCCTGCAGATGAAAGGCTGATGAACTTTTTTTTTTTCGAACACAGACAAATTCTCCTCCGCAACACTTCCTCTGCTGGTCATTCAATATATTCTTCAGATGAAAGGCTGATTAAAGTGGTTTTTTTGTCTCAGCAAAGGAGAGAAATTCTCTTCTGCAACACTGCCTCTGTTGGTCATTCAATATATTCTGCAGATAAAAGGCTGATGAACTTTTTTTTTTTGTCTCAGCAACGCAGAAAAATTCTATTCCGCAACACTGCCTCTGCTGGTCATTCAGTATATTCTGCAGATGGAAAAGTCCACTGTTAGTACATTATAAGAACTTGAATATTTCCAAAATAATGCAACAAAATAAAAAACTTATTTTTACCAAGCATTATTAATTAGGACTATGGAGTCTATAATATTGTGAAAGTTTACAGCTCAAAAAAAATTCAAATCTCAATTTTTTTTCAACCTAGCATACTTCTCTCAATCCGGTCTTATTTGCTACCAATCTCGACACAACTCAAGCACCTATATTAGGACTTAGATAAAAAGATCTCATGGCCAGCCAACTGACATCATACCCTTCTCTCTGCAATTCTTATAGGTTATGGTACACCACTAGCAATTAAGTAAGCTGAAAAGTTGAGGGAGGAAGTTTCATGCTACAGTTATTGGGAATATTGAAAACTATGAATAACAGATTCTAACATCTTCATTTTAGCACATCCCTATCAGCTAACCCTATAGAGAAGGCAAGAATATTATGATCAACCACACCTTCAAAAAAATGTATAAGCCTCAAATAATGCCAGAGTTTCTTTCATCTCAACATCTCAGTCTTCATCTGGGTGTCCTGTCTACCCTGCTACCCATTTCAATACGATGATAAATAGATCCCATTGCTTGCTAGGCAATTGATTGGCCCTCATGTCAGATGACATCCTCCTGTAGCTTTATCATGTTAGGGCACCACCTGACCAATCGCTCTGGGGGACTATTACACAAGAGGACGAGACATCAGCAATTACTCACTGGGTAATTCTCTGTAATTAACAATGCAAGAAAGTAGGCGGTGTAAGGGGAATGTACTTTGTACCATTGCAACCATCGGGCTCCTTTTCAACGTTGGCTGGAGTTACAATAACAGACTATTCTAAATAGTAATACATCTTGAGTATCAGAGTCCCACAAACAGAATGCAGGGAAACCGGTTAAATGAGCTTTCTTTCATGTCAAAGTCAATCACTCTAACTTAAGAAAACTCATTCCAGCCTCAAAGAGTAATTTCCTCTGAGGGAATATTGCTAGCAAAAGTATCTAAAGAAAGATTTGTCAGCCTTGTAGACGGCCAAAGTCTTTGATAAACTATCAAGACACTCATAGCATCATACACATTGCTACCGTCTTGACAAATTATATTGATGCGTAAGACCCCACTAAAAGGTACGGGGAGATGTCAGATGCTATGAACTTCTTTTAATGAGAAGCAAAATGATTAAATGCGAGTTGTACTTACCATATAAATGGATGAAGTGCAGCAGGCTCATGAATTTTTTTTTTTGTTTCTCTCAGCATCGTAGAGAAATTCTCTTCTGCAACACTGCCTCTGTTGGTCAATTCAATGTATCCTGCAGATGAAAGGCTGATGAACTTTTTTTTTTTTTTTGAACGCAGACAAATTCTCCTCCGCAACACTTACTCTGATGGTCATTCAATATATTCTTCAGATGAAAGGCTGATTAAAGTGTTTTTTTTGTCTCAGCAAAGGAGAGAAATTCTCTTCTGCAACACTGCCTCTGTTGGTCATTCAATATATTCTGCAGATGAAAGGCTGATGAACTTTTTTTTTTTGTCTCAGCAACGCAGAGAAATTCTCTTCTGCAACACTGCCTCTGCTGGTCATTCAGTATATTCTGCAGATGGAAAAGTCCACTGTTAGTACATTATAAGAACTTGAATATTTCCAAAATAATGCAACAAAATAAAAAACTTATTTTTACCAAGCATTATTAATTAGGACTATGGAGTCTATAATATTGTGAAAGTTTACAGCTCAAAAAAAATTAAAATCTCAATTTTTTTTCAACCTAGCATACTTCTCTCAATCCGGTCTTATTTGCTACCAATCTCGACACAACTCAAGCACCTATATTAGGACTTAGATAAAAAGATCTCATGGCCAGCCAACTGACATCATACCCTTCTCTCTGCAATTCTTATAGGTTATGGTACACCACTAGCAATTAAGTAAGCTGAAAAGTTGAGGGAGGAAGTTTCATGCTACAGTTATTGGGAATATTGAAAACTATGAATAACAGATTCTAACATCTTCATTTTAGCACATCCCTATCAGCTAACCCTATAGAGAAGGCAAGAATATTATGATCAACCACACCTTCAAAAAAATGTATAAGCCTCAAATAATGCCAGAGTTTCTTTCATCTCAACATCTCAGTCTTCATCTGGGTGTCCTGTCTACCCTGCTACCCATTTCAATATGATGATAAATAGATCCCATTGCTTGCTAGGCAATTGATTGGCCCTCATGTCAGATGGCATCCTCCTGTAGCTTTATCATGTTAGGGCACCACCTGACCAATCGCTCTGGGGGACTATTACACAAGAGGACGAGACATCAGCAATTACTCACTGGGTAATTCTCTGTAATTAACAATGCAAGAAAGTAGGCGGTGTAAGGGGAATGTACTTTGTACCATTGCAACCATCGGGCTCCTTTTCAACGTTGGCTGGAGTTACAAGAACAGACTATTCTAAATAGTAATACATCTTGAGTATCAGAGTCCCACAAACAGAGTGCAGGGAAACCGGTTAAATGAGCTTTCTTTCATGTCAAAGTCAATCACTCTAACTTAAGAAAACACATTCCAGCCTCAAAGAGTAATTTCCTCTGAGGGAATATTGCTAGCAAAAGTATCTAAAGAAAGATTTGTCAGCCTTGTAGACGGCCAAAGTCTTTGATAAACTATCAAGACACTCATAGCATCATACACATTGCTACCGTCTTGACAAATTATATTGACGCGCAAGACCCCACTAAAAGGTACGGGGAGATGTCAGATGCTATGAACTTCTTTTAATGAGAAGCAAAATGATTAAATGCGAGTTGGACTTACCATATAAATGGATGAAGTGCAGCAGGCTCATGAATTATTTTTTTTTGTTTCTCTCAGCATCGTAGAGAAATTCTCTTCTGCAACACTGCCTCTGTTGGTCAATTCAATGTATCCTGCTGATGAACTTTTTTTTTTTTTTTGAACGCAGACAAATTCTCCTCCGCAACACTTACTCTGCTGGTCATTCAATATATTCTTCAGATGAAAGGCTGATTAAAGTGTTTTTTTTGTCTCAGCAAAGGAGAGAAATTCTCTTCTGCAACACTGCCTCTGTTGGTCATTCAATATATTCTGCAGATGAAAGGCTGATGAACTTTTTTTTTTTGTCTCAGCAACGCAGAGAAATTCTCTTCTGCAACACTGCCTCTGTTGGTCAATTCAATGTATCCTGCAGATGAAAGGCTGATGAACGTTTTTTTTTTTTTTTTTTGGACCGTAGACAAATTCTCCTCTGCAACACTTTCTCTGCTGGTCATTCAATATATTCTTCAGATGAAAGGCTGATTAAAGTGTTTTTTTTGTCTCAGCAAAGGAGAGAAATTCTCTTCTGCAACACTGCCTCTGTTGGTCAATTCAATGTATCCTGCAGATGAAAGGCTGATGAACTTTTTTTTTTTCGAACACAGACAAATTCTCCTCCGCAACACTTCCTCTGCTGGTCATTCAATATATTCTTCAGATGAAAGGCTGATTAAAGTGGTTTTTTTGTCTCAGCAAAGGAGAGAAATTCTCTTCTGCAACACTGCCTCTGTTGGTCATTCAATATATTCTGCAGATAAAAGGCTGATGAACTTTTTTTTTTTGTCTCAGCAACGCAGAAAAATTCTATTCCGCAACACTGCCTCTGCTGGTCATTCAGTATATTCTGCAGATGGAAAAGTCCACTGTTAGTACATTATAAGAACTTGAATATTTCCAAAATAATGCAACAAAATAAAAAACTTATTTTTACCAAGCATTATTAATTAGGACTATGGAGTCTATAATATTGTGAAAGTTTACAGCTCAAAAAAAATTCAAATCTCAATTTTTTTTCAACCTAGCATACTTCTCTCAATCCGGTCTTATTTGCTACCAATCTCGACACAACTCAAGCACCTATATTAGGACTTAGATAAAAAGATCTCATGGCCAGCCAACTGACATCATACCCTTCTCTCTGCAATTCTTATAGGTTATGGTACACCACTAGCAATTAAGTAAGCTGAAAAGTTGAGGGAGGAAGTTTCATGCTACAGTTATTGGGAATATTGAAAACTATGAATAACAGATTCTAACATCTTCATTTTAGCACATCCCTATCAGCTAACCCTATAGAGAAGGCAAGAATATTATGATCAACCACACCTTCAAAAAAATGTATAAGCCTCAAATAATGCCAGAGTTTCTTTCATCTCAACATCTCAGTCTTCATCTGGGTGTCCTGTCTACCCTGCTACCCATTTCAATACGATGATAAATAGATCCCATTGCTTGCTAGGCAATTGATTGGCCCTCATGTCAGATGACATCCTCCTGTAGCTTTATCATGTTAGGGCACCACCTGACCAATCGCTCTGGGGGACTATTACACAAGAGGACGAGACATCAGCAATTACTCACTGGGTAATTCTCTGTAATTAACAATGCAAGAAAGTAGGCGGTGTAAGGGGAATGTACTTTGTACCATTGCAACCATCGGGCTCCTTTTCAACGTTGGCTGGAGTTACAATAACAGACTATTCTAAATAGTAATACATCTTGAGTATCAGAGTCCCACAAACAGAATGCAGGGAAACCGGTTAAATGAGCTTTCTTTCATGTCAAAGTCAATCACTCTAACTTAAGAAAACTCATTCCAGCCTCAAAGAGTAATTTCCTCTGAGGGAATATTGCTAGCAAAAGTATCTAAAGAAAGATTTGTCAGCCTTGTAGACGGCCAAAGTCTTTGATAAACTATCAAGACACTCATAGCATCATACACATTGCTACCGTCTTGACAAATTATATTGATGCGTAAGACCCCACTAAAAGGTACGGGGAGATGTCAGATGCTATGAACTTCTTTTAATGAGAAGCAAAATGATTAAATGCGAGTTGTACTTACCATATAAATGGATGAAGTGCAGCAGGCTCATGAATTTTTTTTTTTGTTTCTCTCAGCATCGTAGAGAAATTCTCTTCTGCAACACTGCCTCTGTTGGTCAATTCAATGTATCCTGCAGATGAAAGGCTGATGAACTTTTTTTTTTTTTTTGAACGCAGACAAATTCTCCTCCGCAACACTTACTCTGATGGTCATTCAATATATTCTTCAGATGAAAGGCTGATTAAAGTGTTTTTTTTGTCTCAGCAAAGGAGAGAAATTCTCTTCTGCAACACTGCCTCTGTTGGTCATTCAATATATTCTGCAGATGAAAGGCTGATGAACTTTTTTTTTTTGTCTCAGCAACGCAGAGAAATTCTCTTCTGCAACACTGCCTCTGCTGGTCATTCAGTATATTCTGCAGATGGAAAAGTCCACTGTTAGTACATTATAAGAACTTGAATATTTCCAAAATAATGCAACAAAATAAAAAACTTATTTTTACCAAGCATTATTAATTAGGACTATGGAGTCTATAATATTGTGAAAGTTTACAGCTCAAAAAAAATTAAAATCTCAATTTTTTTTCAACCTAGCATACTTCTCTCAATCCGGTCTTATTTGCTACCAATCTCGACACAACTCAAGCACCTATATTAGGACTTAGATAAAAAGATCTCATGGCCAGCCAACTGACATCATACCCTTCTCTCTGCAATTCTTATAGGTTATGGTACACCACTAGCAATTAAGTAAGCTGAAAAGTTGAGGGAGGAAGTTTCATGCTACAGTTATTGGGAATATTGAAAACTATGAATAACAGATTCTAACATCTTCATTTTAGCACATCCCTATCAGCTAACCCTATAGAGAAGGCAAGAATATTATGATCAACCACACCTTCAAAAAAATGTATAAGCCTCAAATAATGCCAGAGTTTCTTTCATCTCAACATCTCAGTCTTCATCTGGGTGTCCTGTCTACCCTGCTACCCATTTCAATATGATGATAAATAGATCCCATTGCTTGCTAGGCAATTGATTGGCCCTCATGTCAGATGGCATCCTCCTGTAGCTTTATCATGTTAGGGCACCACCTGACCAATCGCTCTGGGGGACTATTACACAAGAGGACGAGACATCAGCAATTACTCACTGGGTAATTCTCTGTAATTAACAATGCAAGAAAGTAGGCGGTGTAAGGGGAATGTACTTTGTACCATTGCAACCATCGGGCTCCTTTTCAACGTTGGCTGGAGTTACAAGAACAGACTATTCTAAATAGTAATACATCTTGAGTATCAGAGTCCCACAAACAGAGTGCAGGGAAACCGGTTAAATGAGCTTTCTTTCATGTCAAAGTCAATCACTCTAACTTAAGAAAACACATTCCAGCCTCAAAGAGTAATTTCCTCTGAGGGAATATTGCTAGCAAAAGTATCTAAAGAAAGATTTGTCAGCCTTGTAGACGGCCAAAGTCTTTGATAAACTATCAAGACACTCATAGCATCATACACATTGCTACCGTCTTGACAAATTATATTGACGCGCAAGACCCCACTAAAAGGTACGGGGAGATGTCAGATGCTATGAACTTCTTTTAATGAGAAGCAAAATGATTAAATGCGAGTTGGACTTACCATATAAATGGATGAAGTGCAGCAGGCTCATGAATTATTTTTTTTTGTTTCTCTCAGCATCGTAGAGAAATTCTCTTCTGCAACACTGCCTCTGTTGGTCAATTCAATGTATCCTGCAGATGAAAGGCTGATGAACTTTTTTTTTTTTTTTTGAACGCAGACAAATTCTCCTCCGCAACACTTACTCTGCTGGTCATTCAATATATTCTTCAGATGAAAGGCTGATTAAAGTGTTTTTTTTGTCTCAGCAAAGGAGAGAAATTCTCTTCTGCAACACTGCCTCTGTTGGTCATTCAATATATTCTGCAGATGAAAGGCTGATGAACTTTTTTTTTTTTGTCTCAGCAACGCAGAGAAATTCTCTTCTGTAACACTGCCTCTGTTGGTCAATTCAATGTATCCTGCAGATGAAAGGCTGATGAACGTTTTTTTTTTTTTTTTTTGGACCGTAGACAAATTCTCCTCTGCAACACTTTCTCTGCTGGTCATTCAATATATTCTTCAGATGAAAGGCTGATTAAAGTGTTTTTTTTGTCTCAGCAAAGGAGAGAAATTCTCTTCTGCAACACTGCCTCTGTTGGTCAATTCAATGTATCCTGCAGATGAAAGGCTGATGAACTTTTTTTTTTTCGAACACAGACAAATTCTCCTCCGCAACACTTCCTCTGCTGGTCATTCAATATATTCTTCAGATGAAAGGCTGATTAAAGTGGTTTTTTTGTCTCAGCAAAGGAGAGAAATTCTCTTCTGCAACACTGCCTCTGTTGGTCATTCAATATATTCTGCAGATAAAAGGCTGATGAACTTTTTTTTTTTGTCTCAGCAACGCAGAAAAATTCTATTCCGCAACACTGCCTCTGCTGGTCATTCAGTATATTCTGCAGATGGAAAAGTCCACTGTTAGTACATTATAAGAACTTGAATATTTCCAAAATAATGCAACAAAATAAAAAACTTATTTTTACCAAGCATTATTAATTAGGACTATGGAGTCTATAATATTGTGAAAGTTTACAGCTCAAAAAAAATTAAAATCTCAATTTTTTTTCAACCTAGCATACTTCTCTCAATCCGGTCTTATTTGCTACCAATCTCGACACAACTCAAGCACCTATATTAGGACTTAGATAAAAAGATCTCATGGCCAGCCAACTGACATCATACCCTTCTCTCTGCAATTCTTATAGGTTATGGTACACCACTAGCAATTAAGTAAGCTGAAAAGTTGAGGGAGGAAGTTTCATGCTACAGTTATTGGGAATATTGAAAACTATGAATAACAGATTCTAACATCTTCATTTTAGCACATCCCTATCAGCTAACCCTATAGAGAAGGCAAGAATATTATGATCAACCACACCTTCAAAAAAATGTATAAGCCTCAAATAATGCCAGAGTTTCTTTCATCTCAACATCTCAGTCTTCATCTGGGTGTCCTGTCTACCCTGCTACCCATTTCAATATGATGATAAATAGATCCCATTGCTTGCTAGGCAATTGATTGGCCCTCATGTCAGATGGCATCCTCCTGTAGCTTTATCATGTTAGGGCACCACCTGACCAATCGCTCTGGGGGACTATTACACAAGAGGACGAGACATCAGCAATTACTCACTGGGTAATTCTCTGTAATTAACAATGCAAGAAAGTAGGCGGTGTAAGGGGAATGTACTTTGTACCATTGCAACCATCGGGCTCCTTTTCAACGTTGGCTGGAGTTACAAGAACAGACTATTCTAAATAGTAATACATCTTGAGTATCAGAGTCCCACAAACAGAGTGCAGGGAAACCGGTTAAATGAGCTTTCTTTCATGTCAAAGTCAATCACTCTAACTTAAGAAAACACATTCCAGCCTCAAAGAGTAATTTCCTCTGAGGGAATATTGCTAGCAAAAGTATCTAAAGAAAGATTTGTCAGCCTTGTAGACGGCCAAAGTCTTTGATAAACTATCAAGACACTCATAGCATCATACACATTGCTACCGTCTTGACAAATTATATTGACGCGCAAGACCCCACTAAAAGGTACGGGGAGATGTCAGATGCTATGAACTTCTTTTAATGAGAAGCAAAATGATTAAATGCGAGTTGGACTTACCATATAAATGGATGAAGTGCAGCAGGCTCATGAATTATTTTTTTTTGTTTCTCTCAGCATCGTAGAGAAATTCTCTTCTGCAACACTGCCTCTGTTGGTCAATTCAATGTATCCTGCTGATGAACTTTTTTTTTTTTTTTGAACGCAGACAAATTCTCCTCCGCAACACTTACTCTGCTGGTCATTCAATATATTCTTCAGATGAAAGGCTGATTAAAGTGTTTTTTTTGTCTCAGCAAAGGAGAGAAATTCTCTTCTGCAACACTGCCTCTGTTGGTCATTCAATATATTCTGCAGATGAAAGGCTGATGAACTTTTTTTTTTTGTCTCAGCAACGCAGAGAAATTCTCTTCTGCAACACTGCCTCTGTTGGTCAATTCAATGTATCCTGCAGATGAAAGGCTGATGAACGTTTTTTTTTTTTTTTTTTGGACCGTAGACAAATTCTCCTCTGCAACACTTTCTCTGCTGGTCATTCAATATATTCTTCAGATGAAAGGCTGATTAAAGTGTTTTTTTTGTCTCAGCAAAGGAGAGAAATTCTCTTCTGCAACACTGCCTCTGTTGGTCAATTCAATGTATCCTGCAGATGAAAGGCTGATGAACTTTTTTTTTTTCGAACACAGACAAATTCTCCTCCGCAACACTTCCTCTGCTGGTCATTCAATATATTCTTCAGATGAAAGGCTGATTAAAGTGGTTTTTTTGTCTCAGCAAAGGAGAGAAATTCTCTTCTGCAACACTGCCTCTGTTGGTCATTCAATATATTCTGCAGATAAAAGGCTGATGAACTTTTTTTTTTTGTCTCAGCAACGCAGAAAAATTCTATTCCGCAACACTGCCTCTGCTGGTCATTCAGTATATTCTGCAGATGGAAAAGTCCACTGTTAGTACATTATAAGAACTTGAATATTTCCAAAATAATGCAACAAAATAAAAAACTTATTTTTACCAAGCATTATTAATTAGGACTATGGAGTCTATAATATTGTGAAAGTTTACAGCTCAAAAAAAATTCAAATCTCAATTTTTTTTCAACCTAGCATACTTCTCTCAATCCGGTCTTATTTGCTACCAATCTCGACACAACTCAAGCACCTATATTAGGACTTAGATAAAAAGATCTCATGGCCAGCCAACTGACATCATACCCTTCTCTCTGCAATTCTTATAGGTTATGGTACACCACTAGCAATTAAG
Organism: Triturus cristatus; assembly: GCF_964204655.1. Lineage (NCBI taxonomy): Eukaryota > Metazoa > Chordata > Amphibia > Caudata > Salamandridae > Triturus > Triturus cristatus. The sequence goes on along the minus strand of NC_140593.1, from coordinate 879,471,989 downwards.
TAAGCTGAAAAGTTGAGGGAGGAAGTTTCATGCTACAGTTATTGGGAATATTGAAAACTATGAATAACAGATTCTAACATCTTCATTTTAGCACATCCCTATCAGCTAACCCTATAGAGAAGGCAAGAATATTATGATCAACCACACCTTCAAAAAAATGTATAAGCCTCAAATAATGCCAGAGTTTCTTTCATCTCAACATCTCAGTCTTCATCTGGGTGTCCTGTCTACCCTGCTACCCATTTCAATACGATGATAAATAGATCCCATTGCTTGCTAGGCAATTGATTGGCCCTCATGTCAGATGACATCCTCCTGTAGCTTTATCATGTTAGGGCACCACCTGACCAATCGCTCTGGGGGACTATTACACAAGAGGACGAGACATCAGCAATTACTCACTGGGTAATTCTCTGTAATTAACAATGCAAGAAAGTAGGCGGTGTAAGGGGAATGTACTTTGTACCATTGCAACCATCGGGCTCCTTTTCAACGTTGGCTGGAGTTACAATAACAGACTATTCTAAATAGTAATACATCTTGAGTATCAGAGTCCCACAAACAGAATGCAGGGAAACCGGTTAAATGAGCTTTCTTTCATGTCAAAGTCAATCACTCTAACTTAAGAAAACTCATTCCAGCCTCAAAGAGTAATTTCCTCTGAGGGAATATTGCTAGCAAAAGTATCTAAAGAAAGATTTGTCAGCCTTGTAGACGGCCAAAGTCTTTGATAAACTATCAAGACACTCATAGCATCATACACATTGCTACCGTCTTGACAAATTATATTGATGCGTAAGACCCCACTAAAAGGTACGGGGAGATGTCAGATGCTATGAACTTCTTTTAATGAGAAGCAAAATGATTAAATGCGAGTTGTACTTACCATATAAATGGATGAAGTGCAGCAGGCTCATGAATTTTTTTTTTTGTTTCTCTCAGCATCGTAGAGAAATTCTCTTCTGCAACACTGCCTCTGTTGGTCAATTCAATGTATCCTGCAGATGAAAGGCTGATGAACTTTTTTTTTTTTTTTGAACGCAGACAAATTCTCCTCCGCAACACTTACTCTGATGGTCATTCAATATATTCTTCAGATGAAAGGCTGATTAAAGTGTTTTTTTTGTCTCAGCAAAGGAGAGAAATTCTCTTCTGCAACACTGCCTCTGTTGGTCATTCAATATATTCTGCAGATGAAAGGCTGATGAACTTTTTTTTTTTGTCTCAGCAACGCAGAGAAATTCTCTTCTGCAACACTGCCTCTGCTGGTCATTCAGTATATTCTGCAGATGGAAAAGTCCACTGTTAGTACATTATAAGAACTTGAATATTTCCAAAATAATGCAACAAAATAAAAAACTTATTTTTACCAAGCATTATTAATTAGGACTATGGAGTCTATAATATTGTGAAAGTTTACAGCTCAAAAAAAATTAAAATCTCAATTTTTTTTCAACCTAGCATACTTCTCTCAATCCGGTCTTATTTGCTACCAATCTCGACACAACTCAAGCACCTATATTAGGACTTAGATAAAAAGATCTCATGGCCAGCCAACTGACATCATACCCTTCTCTCTGCAATTCTTATAGGTTATGGTACACCACTAGCAATTAAGTAAGCTGAAAAGTTGAGGGAGGAAGTTTCATGCTACAGTTATTGGGAATATTGAAAACTATGAATAACAGATTCTAACATCTTCATTTTAGCACATCCCTATCAGCTAACCCTATAGAGAAGGCAAGAATATTATGATCAACCACACCTTCAAAAAAATGTATAAGCCTCAAATAATGCCAGAGTTTCTTTCATCTCAACATCTCAGTCTTCATCTGGGTGTCCTGTCTACCCTGCTACCCATTTCAATATGATGATAAATAGATCCCATTGCTTGCTAGGCAATTGATTGGCCCTCATGTCAGATGGCATCCTCCTGTAGCTTTATCATGTTAGGGCACCACCTGACCAATCGCTCTGGGGGACTATTACACAAGAGGACGAGACATCAGCAATTACTCACTGGGTAATTCTCTGTAATTAACAATGCAAGAAAGTAGGCGGTGTAAGGGGAATGTACTTTGTACCATTGCAACCATCGGGCTCCTTTTCAACGTTGGCTGGAGTTACAAGAACAGACTATTCTAAATAGTAATACATCTTGAGTATCAGAGTCCCACAAACAGAGTGCAGGGAAACCGGTTAAATGAGCTTTCTTTCATGTCAAAGTCAATCACTCTAACTTAAGAAAACACATTCCAGCCTCAAAGAGTAATTTCCTCTGAGGGAATATTGCTAGCAAAAGTATCTAAAGAAAGATTTGTCAGCCTTGTAGACGGCCAAAGTCTTTGATAAACTATCAAGACACTCATAGCATCATACACATTGCTACCGTCTTGACAAATTATATTGACGCGCAAGACCCCACTAAAAGGTACGGGGAGATGTCAGATGCTATGAACTTCTTTTAATGAGAAGCAAAATGATTAAATGCGAGTTGGACTTACCATATAAATGGATGAAGTGCAGCAGGCTCATGAATTATTTTTTTTTGTTTCTCTCAGCATCGTAGAGAAATTCTCTTCTGCAACACTGCCTCTGTTGGTCAATTCAATGTATCCTGCTGATGAACTTTTTTTTTTTTTTTTGAACGCAGACAAATTCTCCTCCGCAACACTTACTCTGCTGGTCATTCAATATATTCTTCAGATGAAAGGCTGATTAAAGTGTTTTTTTTGTCTCAGCAAAGGAGAGAAATTCTCTTCTGCAACACTGCCTCTGTTGGTCATTCAATATATTCTGCAGATGAAAGGCTGATGAACTTTTTTTTTTTGTCTCAGCAACGCAGAGAAATTCTCTTCTGCAACACTGCCTCTGTTGGTCAATTCAATGTATCCTGCAGATGAAAGGCTGATGAACGTTTTTTTTTTTTTTTTTTGGACCGTAGACAAATTCTCCTCTGCAACACTTTCTCTGCTGGTCATTCAATATATTCTTCAGATGAAAGGCTGATTAAAGTGTTTTTTTTGTCTCAGCAAAGGAGAGAAATTCTCTTCTGCAACACTGCCTCTGTTGGTCAATTCAATGTATCCTGCAGATGAAAGGCTGATGAACTTTTTTTTTTTCGAACACAGACAAATTCTCCTCCGCAACACTTCCTCTGCTGGTCATTCAATATATTCTTCAGATGAAAGGCTGATTAAAGTGGTTTTTTTGTCTCAGCAAAGGAGAGAAATTCTCTTCTGCAACACTGCCTCTGTTGGTCATTCAATATATTCTGCAGATAAAAGGCTGATGAACTTTTTTTTTTTGTCTCAGCAACGCAGAAAAATTCTATTCTGCAACACTGCCTCTGCTGGTCATTCAGTATATTCTGCAGATGGAAAAGTCCACTGTTAGTACATTATAAGAACTTGAATATTTCCAAAATAATGCAACAAAATAAAAAACTTATTTTTACCAAGCATTATTAATTAGGACTATGGAGTCTATAATATTGTGAAAGTTTACAGCTCAAAAAAAATTCAAATCTCAATTTTTTTTCAACCTAGCATACTTCTCTCAATCCGGTCTTATTTGCTACCAATCTCGACACAACTCAAGCACCTATATTAGGACTTAGATAAAAAGATCTCATGGCCAGCCAACTGACATCATACCCTTCTCTCTGCAATTCTTATAGGTTATGGTACACCACTAGCAATTAAGTAAGCTGAAAAGTTGAGGGAGGAAGTTTCATGCTACAGTTATTGGGAATATTGAAAACTATGAATAACAGATTCTAACATCTTCATTTTAGCACATCCCTATCAGCTAACCCTATAGAGAAGGCAAGAATATTATGATCAACCACACCTTCAAAAAAATGTATAAGCCTCAAATAATGCCAGAGTTTCTTTCATCTCAACATCTCAGTCTTCATCTGGGTGTCCTGTCTACCCTGCTACCCATTTCAATACGATGATAAATAGATCCCATTGCTTGCTAGGCAATTGATTGGCCCTCATGTCAGATGACATCCTCCTGTAGCTTTATCATGTTAGGGCACCACCTGACCAATCGCTCTGGGGGACTATTACACAAGAGGACGAGACATCAGCAATTACTCACTGGGTAATTCTCTGTAATTAACAATGCAAGAAAGTAGGCGGTGTAAGGGGAATGTACTTTGTACCATTGCAACCATCGGGCTCCTTTTCAACGTTGGCTGGAGTTACAATAACAGACTATTCTAAATAGTAATACATCTTGAGTATCAGAGTCCCACAAACAGAATGCAGGGAAACCGGTTAAATGAGCTTTCTTTCATGTCAAAGTCAATCACTCTAACTTAAGAAAACTCATTCCAGCCTCAAAGAGTAATTTCCTCTGAGGGAATATTGCTAGCAAAAGTATCTAAAGAAAGATTTGTCAGCCTTGTAGACGGCCAAAGTCTTTGATAAACTATCAAGACACTCATAGCATCATACACATTGCTACCGTCTTGACAAATTATATTGATGCGTAAGACCCCACTAAAAGGTACGGGGAGATGTCAGATGCTATGAACTTCTTTTAATGAGAAGCAAAATGATTAAATGCGAGTTGTACTTACCATATAAATGGATGAAGTGCAGCAGGCTCATGAATTTTTTTTTTTGTTTCTCTCAGCATCGTAGAGAAATTCTCTTCTGCAACACTGCCTCTGTTGGTCAATTCAATGTATCCTGCAGATGAAAGGCTGATGAACTTTTTTTTTTTTTTTGAACGCAGACAAATTCTCCTCCGCAACACTTACTCTGATGGTCATTCAATATATTCTTCAGATGAAAGGCTGATTAAAGTGTTTTTTTTGTCTCAGCAAAGGAGAGAAATTCTCTTCTGCAACACTGCCTCTGTTGGTCATTCAATATATTCTGCAGATGAAAGGCTGATGAACTTTTTTTTTTTGTCTCAGCAACGCAGAGAAATTCTCTTCTGCAACACTGCCTCTGTTGGTCAATTCAATGTATCCTGCAGATGAAAGGCTGATGAACGTTTTTTTTTTTTTTTGGACCGTAGACAAATTCTCCTCTGCAACACTTTCTCTGCTGGTCATTCAATATATTCTTCAGATGAAAGGCTGATTAAAGTTTTTTTTTGTCTCAGCAAAGGAGAGAAATTCTCTTCTGCAACACTGCCTCTGTTGGTCATTCAATATATTCTGCAGATGAAAGGCTGGTGAACTTTTTTTTTTTGTCTCAGCAACGCAGAAAAATTCTATTCCGCAACACTGCCTCTGCTGGTCATTCAGTATATTCTGCAGATGGAAAAGTCCACTGTTAGTACATTATAAGAACTTGAATATTTCCAAAATAATGCAACAAAATAAAAAACTTATTTTTACCAAGCATTATTAATTAGGACTATGGAGTCTATAATATTGTGAAAGTTTACAGCTCAAAAAAAATTCAAATCTCAATTTTTTTTCAACCTAGCATACTTCTCTCAATCCGGTCTTATTTGCTACCAATCTCGACACAACTCAAGCACCTATATTAGGACTTAGATAAAAAGATCTCATGGCCAGCCAACTGACATCATACCCTTCTCTCTGCAATTCTTATAGGTTATGGTACACCACTAGCAATTAAGTAAGCTGAAAAGTTGAGGGAGGAAGTTTCATGCTACAGTTATTGGGAATATTGAAAACTATGAATAACAGATTCTAACATCTTTATTTTAGCACATCCCTATCAGCTAACCCTATAGAGAAGGCAAGAATATTATGATCAACCACACCTTCAAAAAAATGTATAAGCCTCAAATAATGCCAGAGTTTCTTTCATCTCAACATCTCAGTCTTCATCTGGGTGTCCTGTCTACCCTGCTACCCATTTCAATAAGATGATAAATAGATCCCATTGCTTGCTAGGCAATTGATTGGCCCTCATGTCAGATGACATCCTCCTGTAGCTTTATCATGTTAGGGCACCACCTGACCAATCGCTCTGGGGGACTATTACACAAGAGGACGAGACATCAGCAATTACTCACTGGGTAATTCTCTGTAATTAACAATGCAAGAAAGTAGGCGGTGTAAGGGGAATGTACTTTGTACCATTTCAACCATCGGGCTCCTTTTCAACGTTGGCTGGAGTTACAAGAACAGACTATTCTAAATAGTAATACATCTTGAGTATCAGAGTCCCACAAACAGAGTGCAGGGAAACCGGTTAAATGAGCTTTCTTTCATGTCAAAGTCAATCACTCTAACTTAAGAAAACTCATTCCAGCCTCAAAGAGTAATTTCCTCCGAGGGAATATTGCTAGCAAAAGTATCTAAAGAAAGATTTGTCAGCCTTGTAGACGGCCAAAGTCTTTGATAAACTATCAAGACACTCATAGCATCATACACATTGCTACCGTCTTGACAAATTATATTTACGCGTAAGACCCCACTAAAAGGTACGGGGAGATGTCAGATGCTATGAACTTCTTTTAATGAGAAGCAAAATGATTAAATGCGAGTTGGACTTACCATATAAATGGATGAAGTGCAGCAGGCTCATGAATTTTTTTTTTTGTTTCTCTCAGCATCGTAGAGAAATTCTCTTCTGCAACACTGCCTCTGTTGGTCAATTCAATGTATCCTGCAGATGAAAGGCTGATGAACGTTTTTTTTTTTTTTTTTGAACGCAGACAAATTCTCCTCTGCAACACTTTCTCTGCTGGTCATTCAATATATTCTTCAGATGAAAGGCTGATTAAAGTGTTTTTTTTGTCTCAGCAAAGGAGAGAAATTCTCTTCTGCAACACTGCCTCTGTTGGTCAATTCAATGTATCCTGCAGATGAAAGGCTGATGAACTTTTTTTTTTTCGAACACAGACAAATTCTCCTCCGCAACACTTCCTCTGCTGGTCATTCAATATATTCTTCAGATGAAAGGCTGATTAAAGTGGTTTTTTTGTCTCAGCAAAGGAGAGAAATTCTCTTCTGCAACACTGCCTCTGTTGGTCATTCAATATATTCTTCAGATGAAAGGCTGATTAAAGTGTTTCTTTTGTCTCAGCAAAGGAGAGAAATTCTCTTCTGCAACACTGCCTCTGTTGGTCATTCAATATATTCTGCAGATGAAAGGCTGATGAACTTTTTTTTTTTGTCTCAGCAACGCAGAGAAATTCTCTTCTGCAACACTGCCTCTGTTGGTCAATTCAATGTATCCTGCAGATGAAAGGCTGATGAACGGTTTTTTTTTTTTTTTTTGGACCGTAGACAAATTCTCCTCTGCAACACTTTCTCTGCTGGTCATTCAATATATTCTTCAGATGAAAGGCTGATTAAAGTGTTTTTTTTGTCTCAGCAAAGGAGAGAAATTCTCTTCTGCAACACTGCCTCTGTTGATCATTCAATATATTCTGCAGATGAAAGGCTGATTAAAATGTTTTTTTTGTCTCAGCAACGCAGAAAAATTCTATTCCGCAACACTGCCTCTGCTGGTCATTCAGTATATTCTGCAGATGGAAAAGTCCACTGTTAGTACATTATAAGAACTTGAATATTTCCAAAATAATGCAACAAAATAAAAAACTTATTTTTACCAAGCATTATTAATTAGGACTATGGAGTCTATAATATTGTGAAAGTTTACAGCTCAAAAAAAATTCAAATCTCAATTTTTTTTCAACCTAGCATACTTCTCTCAATCCGGTCTTATTTGCTACCAATCTCGACACAACTCAAGCACCTATATTAGGACTTAGATAAAAAGATCTCATGGCCAGCCAACTGACATCATACCCTTCTCTCTGCAATTCTTATAGGTTATGGTACACCACTAGCAATTAAGTAAGCTGAAAAGTTGAGGGAGGAAGTTTCATGCTACAGTTATTGGGAATATTGAAAACTATGAATAACAGATTCTAACATCTTCATTTTAGCACATCCCTATCAGCTAACCCTATAGAGAAGGCAAGAATATTATGATCAACCACACCTTCAAAAAAATGTATAAGCCTCAAATAATGCCAGAGTTTCTTTCATCTCAACATCTCAGTCTTCATCTGGGTGTCCTGTCTACCCTGCTACCCATTTCAATATGATGATAAATAGATCCCATTGCTTGCTATGCAATTGATTGGCCCTCATGTCAGATGACATCCTCCTGTAGCTTGGTCATGTTAGGGCACCACCTGACCAATCGCTCTGGGGGACTATTACACAAGAGGACGAGACATCAGCAATTACTCACTGGGTAATTCTCTGTAATTAACAATGCAAGAAAGTAGGCGGTGTAAGGGGAATGTACTTTGTACCATTGCAACCATCGGGCTCCTTTTCAACGTTGGCTGGAGTTACAAGAACAGACTATTCTAAATAGTAATACATCTTGAGTATCAGAGTCCCACAAACAGAGTGCAGGGAAACCGGTTAAATGAGCTTTCTTTCATGTCAAAGTCAATCACTCTAACTTAAGAAAACTCATTCCAGCCTCAAAGAGTAATTTCCTCTGAGGGAATATTGCTAGCAAAAGTATCTAAAGAAAGATTTGTCAGCCTTGTAGACGGCCAAAGTCTTTGATAAACTATCAAGACACTCATAGCATCATACACATTGCTACCGTCTTGACAAATTATATTGACGCGTAAGACCCCACTAAAAGGTACGGGGAGATGTCAGATGCTATGAACTTCTTTTAATGAGAAGCAAAATGATTAAATGCGAGTTGTACTTACCATATAAATGGATGAAGTGCAGCAGGCTCATGAATTTTTTTTTTTGTTTCTCTCAGCATCGTAGAGAAATTCTCTTCTGCAACACTGCCTCTGTTGGTCAATTCAATGTATCCTGCAGATGAAAGGCTGATGAACTTTTTTTTTTTTTTTGAACGCAGACAAATTCTCCTCCGCAACACTTACTCTGCTGGTCATTCAATATATTCTTCAGATGAAAGGCTGATTAAAGTGTTTTTTTTGTCTCAGCAAAAGAGAGAAATTCTCTTCTGCAACACTGCCTCTGTTGGTCATTCAATATATTCTGCAGATGAAAGGCTGATGAACTTTTTTTTTTGTCTCAGCAACGCAGAGAAATTCTCTTCTGCAACACTGCCTCTGTTGGTCAATTCAATGTATCCTGCAGATGAAAGGCTGATGAACGTTTTTTTTTTTTTTTGGACCGTAGACAAATTCTCCTCTGCAACACTTTCTCTGCTGGTCATTCAATATATTCTTCAGATGAAAGGCTGATTAAAGTTTTTTTTTGTCTCAGCAAAGGAGAGAAATTCTCTTCTGCAACACTGCCTCTGTTGGTCATTCAATATATTCTGCAGATAAAAGGCTGATGAACTTTTTTTTTTGTCTCAGCAACGCAGAAAAATTCTATTCCGCAACACTGCCTCTGCTGGTCATTCAGTATATTCTTCAGATGGAAAAGTCCACTGTTAGTACATTATAAGAACTTGAATATTTCCAAAATAATGCAACAAAATAAAAAACTTATTTTTACCAAGCATTATTAATTAGGACTATGGAGTCTATAATATTGTGAAAGTTTACAGCTCAAAAAAAATTCAAATCTCAATTTTTTTTCAACCTAGCATACTTCTCTCAATCCGGTCTTATTTGCTACCAATCTCGACACAACTCAAGCACCTATATTAGGACTTAGATAAAAAGATCTCATGGCCAGCCAACTGACATCATACCCTTCTCTCTGCAATTCTTATAGGTTATGGTACACCACTAGCAATTAAGTAAGCTGAAAAGTTGAGGGAGGAAGTTTCATGCTACAGTTATTGGGAATATTGAAAACTATGAATAACAGATTCTAACATCTTCATTTTAGCACATCCCTATCAGCTAACCCTATAGAGAAGGCAAGAATATTATGATCAACCACACCTTCAAAAAAATTTATAAGCCTCAAATAATGCCAGAGTTTCTTTCATCTCAACATCTCAGTCTTCATCTGGGTGTCCTGTCTACCCTGCTACCCATTTCAATACGATGATAAATAGATCCCATTGCTTGCTAGGCAATTGATTGGCCCTCATGTCAGATGACATCCTCCTGTAGCTTTATCATGTTAGGGCACCACCTGACCAATCGCTCTGGGGGACTATTACACAAGAGGACGAGACATCAGCAATTACTCACTGGGTAATTCTCTGTAATTAACAATGCAAGAAAGTAGGCGGTGTAAGGGGAATGTACTTTGTACCATTTCAACCATCGGGCTCCTTTTCAACGTTGGCTGGAGTTACAAGAACAGACTATTCTAAATAGTAATACATCTTGAGTATCAGAGTCCCACAAACAGAGTGCAGGGAAACCGGTTAAATGAGCTTTCTTTCATGTCAAAGTCAATCACTCTAACTTAAGAAAACTCATTCCAGCCTCAAAGAGTAATTTCCTCCGAGGGAATATTGCTAGCAAAAGTATCTAAAGAAAGATTTGTCAGCCTTGTAGACGGCCAAAGTCTTTGATAAACTATCAAGACACTCATAGCATCATACACATTGCTACCGTCTTGACAAATTATATTTACGCGTAAGACCCCACTAAAAGGTACGGGGAGATGTCAGATGCTATGAACTTCTTTTAATGAGAAGCAAAATGATTAAATGCGAGTTGGACTTACCATATAAATGGATGAAGTGCAGCAGGCTCATGAATTTTTTTTTTTGTTTCTCTCAGCATCGTAGAGAAATTCTCTTCTGCAACACTGCCTCTGTTGGTCAATTCAATGTATCCTGCAGATGAAAGGCTGATGAACGTTTTTTTTTTTTTTTTTGAACGCAGACAAATTCTCCTCTGCAACACTTTCTCTGCTGGTCATTCAATATATTCTTCAGATGAAAGGCTGATTAAAGTGTTTTTTTTGTCTCAGCAAAGGAGAGAAATTCTCTTCTGCAACACTGCCTCTGTTGGTCAATTCAATGTATCCTGCAGATGAAAGGCTGATGAACTTTTTTTTTTCGAACACAGACAAATTCTCCTCCGCAACACTTCCTCTGCTGGTCATTCAATATATTCTTCAGATGAAAGGCTGATTAAAGTGGTTTTTTTGTCTCAGCAAAGGAGAGAAATTCTCTTCTGCAACACTGCCTCTGTTGGTCATTCAATATATTCTTCAGATGAAAGGCTGATTAAAGTGTTTCTTTTGTCTCAGCAAAGGAGAGAAATTCTCTTCTGCAACACTGCCTCTGTTGGTCATTCAATATATTCTGCAGATGAAAGGCTGATGAACTTTTTTTTTTTGTCTCAGCAACGCAGAGAAATTCTCTTCTGCAACACTGCCTCTGTTGGTCAATTCAATGTATCCTGCAGATGAAAGGCTGATGAACGTTTTTTTTTTTTTTTTTTGGACCGTAGACAAATTCTCCTCTGCAACACTTTCTCTGCTGGTCATTCAATATATTCTTCAGATGAAAGGCTGATTAAAGTGTTTTTTTTGTCTCAGCAAAGGAGAGAAATTCTCTTCTGCAACACTGCCTCTGTTGATCATTCAATATATTCTGCAGATGAAAGGCTGATTAAAATGTTTTTTTTGTCTCAGCAACGCAGAAAAATTCTATTCCGCAACACTGCCTCTGCTGGTCATTCAGTATATTCTGCAGATGGAAAAGTCCACTGTTAGTACATTATAAGAACTTGAATATTTCCAAAATAATGCAACAAAATAAAAAACTTATTTTTACCAAGCATTATTAATTAGGACTATGGAGTCTATAATATTGTGAAAGTTTACAGCTCAAAAAAAATTCAAATCTCAATTTGTTTTCAACCTAGCATACTTCTCTCAATCCGGTCTTATTTGCTACCAATCTCGACACAACTCAAGCACCTATATTAGGACTTAGATAAAAAGATCTCATGGCCAGCCAACTGACATCATACCCTTCTCTCTGCAATTCTTATAGGTTATGGTACACCACTAGCAATTAAGTAAGCTGAAAAGTTGAGGGAGGAAGTTTCATGCTACAGTTATTGGGAATATTGAAAACTATGAATAACAGATTCTAACATCTTCATTTTAGCACATCCCTATCAGCTAACCCTATAGAGAAGGCAAGAATATTATGATCAACCACACCTTCAAAAAAATGTATAAGCCTCAAATAATGCCAGAGTTTCTTTCATCTCAACATCTCAGTCTTCATCTGGGTGTCCTGTCTACCCTGCTACCCATTTCAATATGATGATAAATAGATCCCATTGCTTGCTATGCAATTGATTGGCCCTCATGTCAGATGACATCCTCCTGTAGCTTGGTCATGTTAGGGCACCACCTGACCAATCGCTCTGGGGGACTATTACACAAGAGGACGAGACATCAGCAATTACTCACTGGGTAATTCTCTGTAATTAACAATGCAAGAAAGTAGGCGGTGTAAGGGGAATGTACTTTGTACCATTGCAACCATCGGGCTCCTTTTCAACGTTGGCTGGAGTTACAAGAACAGACTATTCTAAATAGTAATACATCTTGAGTATCAGAGTCCCACAAACAGAGTGCAGGGAAACCGGTTAAATGAGCTTTCTTTCATGTCAAAGTCAATCACTCTAACTTAAGAAAACTCATTCCAGCCTCAAAGAGTAATTTCCTCTGAGGGAATATTGCTAGCAAAAGTATCTAAAGAAAGATTTGTCAGCCTTGTAGACGGCCAAAGTCTTTGATAAACTATCAAGACACTCATAGCATCATACACATTGCTACCGTCTTGACAAATTATATTGACGCGTAAGACCCCACTAAAAGGTACGGGGAGATGTCAGATGCTATGAACTTCTTTTAATGAGAAGCAAAATGATTAAATGCGAGTTGTACTTACCATATAAATGGATGAAGTGCAGCAGGCTCATGAATTTTTTTTTTTGTTTCTCTCAGCATCGTAGAGAAATTCTCTTCTGCAACACTGCCTCTGTTGGTCAATTCAATGTATCCTGCAGATGAAAGGCTGATGAACTTTTTTTTTTTTTTTGAACGCAGACAAATTCTCCTCCGCAACACTTACTCTGCTGGTCATTCAATATATTCTTCAGATGAAAGGCTGATTAAAGTGTTTTTTTTGTCTCAGCAAAAGAGAGAAATTCTCTTCTGCAACACTGCCTCTGTTGGTCATTCAATATATTCTGCAGATGAAAGGCTGATGAACTTTTTTTTTTTGTCTCAGCAACGCAGAGAAATTCTCTTCTGCAACACTGCCTCTGTTGGTCAATTCAATGTATCCTGCAGATGAAAGGCTGATGAACGTTTTTTTTTTTTTTTGGACCGTAGACAAATTCTCCTCTGCAACACTTTCTCTGCTGGTCATTCAATATATTCTTCAGATGAAAGGCTGATTAAAGTTTTTTTTTGTCTCAGCAAAGGAGAGAAATTCTCTTCTGCAACACTGCCTCTGTTGGTCATTCAATATATTCTGCAGATAAAAGGCTGATGAACTTTTTTTTTTGTCTCAGCAACGCAGAAAAATTCTATTCCGCAACACTGCCTCTGCTGGTCATTCAGTATATTCTTCAGATGGAAAAGTCCACTGTTAGTACATTATAAGAACTTGAATATTTCCAAAATAATGCAACAAAATAAAAAACTTATTTTTACCAAGCATTATTAATTAGGACTATGGAGTCTATAATATTGTGAAAGTTTACAGCTCAAAAAAAATTCAAATCTCAATTTTTTTTCAACCTAGCATACTTCTCTCAATCCGGTCTTATTTGCTACCAATCTCGACACAACTCAAGCACCTATATTAGGACTTAGATAAAAAGATCTCATGGCCAGCCAACTGACATCATACCCTTCTCTCTGCAATTCTTATAGGTTATGGTACACCACTAGCAATTAAGTAAGCTGAAAAGTTGAGGGAGGAAGTTTCATGCTACAGTTATTGGGAATATTGAAAACTATGAATAACAGATTCTAACATCTTCATTTTAGCACATCCCTATCAGCTAACCCTATAGAGAAGGCAAGAATATTATGATCAACCACACCTTCAAAAAAATTTATAAGCCTCAAATAATGCCAGAGTTTCTTTCATCTCAACATCTCAGTCTTCATCTGGGTGTCCTGTCTACCCTGCTACCCATTTCAATACGATGATAAATAGATCCCATTGCTTGCTAGGCAATTGATTGGCCCTCATGTCAGATGACATCCTCCTGTAGCTTTATCATGTTAGGGCACCACCTGACCAATCGCTCTGGGGGACTATTACACAAGAGGACGAGACATCAGCAACTACTCACTGGGTAATTCTCTGTAATTAACAATGCAAGAAAGTAGGCGGTGTAAGGGGAATGTACTTTGTACCATTGCAACCATCGGGCTCCTTTTCAACGTTGGCTGGAGTTACAAGAACAGACTATTCTAAATAGTAATACATCTTGAGTATCAGAGTCCCACAAACAGAATGCAGGGAAACCGGTTAAATGAGCTTTCTTTCATGTCAAAGTCAATCACTCTAACTTAAGAAAACTCATTCCAGCCTCAAAGAGTAATTTCCTCTGAGGGAATATTGCTAGCAAAAGTATCTAAAGAAAGATTTGTCAGCCTTGTAGACGGCCAAAGTCTTTGATAAACTATCAAGACACTCATAGCATCATACACATTGCTACCGTCTTGACAAATTATATTGATGCGTAAGACCCCACTAAAAGGTACGGGGAGATGTCAGATGCTATGAACTTCTTTTAATGAGAAGCAAAATGATTAAATGCGAGTTGTACTTACCATATAAATGGATGAAGTGCAGCAGGCTCATGAATTTTTTTTTTTGTTTCTCTAAGCATCGTAGAGAAATTCTCTTCTGCAACACTGCCTCTGTTGGTCAATTCAATGTATCCTGCAGATGAAAGGCTGATGAACTTTTTTTTTTTTTTTGAACGCAGACAAATTCTCCTCCGCAACACTTACTCTGATGGTCATTCAATATATTCTTCAGATGAAAGGCTGATTAAAGTGTTTTTTTTGTCTCAGCAAAGGAGAGAAATTCTCTTCTGCAACACTGCCTCTGTTGGTCATTCAATATATTCTGCAGATGAAAGGCTGATGAACTTTTTTTTTTTGTCTCAGCAACGCAGAGAAATTCTCTTCTGCAACACTGCCTCTGTTGGTCAATTCAATGTATCCTGCAGATGAAAGGCTGATGAACGTTTTTTTTTTTTTTGGACCGTAGACAAATTCTCCTCTGCAACACTTTCTCTGCTGGTCATTCAATATATTCTTCAGATGAAAGGCTGATTAAAGTTTTTTTTTGTCTCAGCAAAGGAGAGAAATTCTCTTCTGCAACACTGCCTCTGTTGGTCATTCAATATATTCTGCAGATGAAAGGCTGGTGAACTTTTTTTTTTTGTCTCAGCAACGCAGAAAAATTCTATTCCGCAACACTGCCTCTGCTGGTCATTCAGTATATTCTGCAGATGGAAAAGTCCACTGTTAGTACATTATAAGAACTTGAATATTTCCAAAATAATGCAACAAAATAAAAAACTTATTTTTACCAAGCATTATTAATTAGGACTATGGAGTCTATAATATTGTGAAAGTTTACAGCTCAAAAAAAATTCAAATCTCAATTTTTTTTCAACCTAGCATACTTCTCTCAATCCGGTCTTATTTGCTACCAATCTCGACACAACTCAAGCACCTATATTAGGACTTAGATAAAAAGATCTCATGGCCAGCCAACTGACATCATACCCTTCTCTCTGCAATTCTTATAGGTTATGGTACACCACTAGCAATTAAGTAAGCTGAAAAGTTGAGGGAGGAAGTTTCATGCTACAGTTATTGGGAATATTGAAAACTATGAATAACAGATTCTAACATCTTCATTTTAGCACATCCCTATCAGCTAACCCTATAGAGAAGGCAAGAATATTATGATCAACCACACCTTCAAAAAAATGTATAAGCCTCAAATAATGCCAGAGTTTCTTTCATCTCAACATCTCAGTCTTCATCTGGGTGTCCTGTCTACCCTGCTACCCATTTCAATATGATGATAAATAGATCCCATTGCTTGCTATGCAATTGATTGGCCCTCATGTCAGATGACATCCTCCTGTAGCTTGGTCATGTTAGGGCACCACCTGACCAATCGCTCTGGGGGACTATTACACAAGAGGACGAGACATCAGCAATTACTCACTGGGTAATTCTCTGTAATTAACAATGCAAGAAAGTAGGCGGTGTAAGGGGAATGTACTTTGTACCATTGCAACCATCGGGCTCCTTTTCAACGTTGGCTGGAGTTACAAGAACAGACTATTCTAAATAGTAATACATCTTGAGTATCAGAGTCCCACAAACAGAGTGCAGGGAAACCGGTTAAATGAGCTTTCTTTCATGTCAAAGTCAATCACTCTAACTTAAGAAAACTCATTCCAGCCTCAAAGAGTAATTTCCTCTGAGGGAATATTGCTAGCAAAAGTATCTAAAGAAAGATTTGTCAGCCTTGTAGACGGCCAAAGTCTTTGATAAACTATCAAGACACTCATAGCATCATACACATTGCTACCGTCTTGACAAATTATATTGACGCGTAAGACCCCACTAAAAGGTACGGGGAGATGTCAGATGCTATGAACTTCTTTTAATGAGAAGCAAAATGATTAAATGCGAGTTGTACTTACCATATAAATGGATGAAGTGCAGCAGGCTCATGAATTTTTTTTTTTGTTTCTCTCAGCATCGTAGAGAAATTCTCTTCTGCAACACTGCCTCTGTTGGTCAATTCAATGTATCCTGCAGATGAAAGGCTGATGAACTTTTTTTTTTTTTTTGAACGCAGACAAATTCTCCTCCGCAACACTTACTCTGCTGGTCATTCAATATATTCTTCAGATGAAAGGCTGATTAAAGTGTTTTTTTTGTCTCAGCAAAAGAGAGAAATTCTCTTCTGCAACACTGCCTCTGTTGGTCATTCAATATATTCTGCAGATGAAAGGCTGATGAACTTTTTTTTTTTGTCTCAGCAACGCAGAGAAATTCTCTTCTGCAACACTGCCTCTGTTGGTCAATTCAATGTATCCTGCAGATGAAAGGCTGATGAACGTTTTTTTTTTTTTTTGGACCGTAGACAAATTCTCCTCTGCAACACTTTCTCTGCTGGTCATTCAATATATTCTTCAGATGAAAGGCTGATTAAAGTTTTTTTTTGTCTCAGCAAAGGAGAG
Organism: Triturus cristatus; assembly: GCF_964204655.1. NCBI lineage: Eukaryota > Metazoa > Chordata > Amphibia > Caudata > Salamandridae > Triturus > Triturus cristatus. The sequence continues at coordinate 879,454,850 of NC_140593.1, read as the reverse complement.
AAATTCTCTTCTGCAACACTGCCTCTGTTGGTCATTCAATATATTCTGCAGATAAAAGGCTGATGAACTTTTTTTTTTGTCTCAGCAACGCAGAAAAATTCTATTCCGCAACACTGCCTCTGCTGGTCATTCAGTATATTCTTCAGATGGAAAAGTCCACTGTTAGTACATTATAAGAACTTGAATATTTCCAAAATAATGCAACAAAATAAAAAACTTATTTTTACCAAGCATTATTAATTAGGACTATGGAGTCTATAATATTGTGAAAGTTTACAGCTCAAAAAAAATTCAAATCTCAATTTTTTTTCAACCTAGCATACTTCTCTCAATCCGGTCTTATTTGCTACCAATCTCGACACAACTCAAGCACCTATATTAGGACTTAGATAAAAAGATCTCATGGCCAGCCAACTGACATCATACCCTTCTCTCTGCAATTCTTATAGGTTATGGTACACCACTAGCAATTAAGTAAGCTGAAAAGTTGAGGGAGGAAGTTTCATGCTACAGTTATTGGGAATATTGAAAACTATGAATAACAGATTCTAACATCTTCATTTTAGCACATCCCTATCAGCTAACCCTATAGAGAAGGCAAGAATATTATGATCAACCACACCTTCAAAAAAATTTATAAGCCTCAAATAATGCCAGAGTTTCTTTCATCTCAACATCTCAGTCTTCATCTGGGTGTCCGGTCTACCCTGCTACCCATTTCAATACGATGATAAATAGATCCCATTGCTTGCTAGGCAATTGATTGGCCCTCATGTCAGATGACATCCTCCTGTAGCTTTATCATGTTAGGGCACCACCTGACCAATCGCTCTGGGGGACTATTACACAAGAGGACGAGACATCAGCAATTACTCACTGGGTAATTCTCTGTAATTAACAATGCAAGAAAGTAGGCGGTGTAAGGGGAATGTACTTTGTACCATTGCAACCATCGGGCTCCTTTTCAACGTTGGCTGGAGTTACAAGAACAGACTATTCTAAATAGTAATACATCTTGAGTATCAGAGTCCCACAAACAGAATGCAGGGAAACCGGTTAAATGAGCTTTCTTTCATGTCAAAGTCAATCACTCTAACTTAAGAAAACTCATTCCAGCCTCAAAGAGTAATTTCCTCTGAGGGAATATTGCTAGCAAAAGTATCTAAAGAAAGATTTGTCAGCCTTGTAGACGGCCAAAGTCTTTGATAAACTATCAAGACACTCATAGCATCATACACATTGCTACCGTCTTGACAAATTATATTGATGCGTAAGACCCCACTAAAAGGTACGGGGAGATGTCAGATGCTATGAACTTCTTTTAATGAGAAGCAAAATGATTAAATGCGAGTTGTACTTACCATATAAATGGATGAAGTGCAGCAGGCTCATGAATTTTTTTTTTTGTTTCTCTCAGCATCGTAGAGAAATTCTCTTCTGCAACACTGCCTCTGTTGGTCAATTCAATGTATCCTGCAGATGAAAGGCTGATGAACTTTTTTTTTTTTTTTGAACGCAGACAAATTCTCCTCCGCAACACTTACTCTGATGGTCATTCAATATATTCTTCAGATGAAAGGCTGATTAAAGTGTTTTTTTTGTCTCAGCAAAGGAGAGAAATTCTCTTCTGCAACACTGCCTCTGTTGGTCATTCAATATATTCTGCAGATGAAAGGCTGATGAACTTTTTTTTTTTGTCTCAGCAACGCAGAGAAATTCTCTTCTGCAACACTGCCTCTGTTGGTCAATTCAATGTATCCTGCAGATGAAAGGCTGATGAACGTTTTTTTTTTTTTTTGGACCGTAGACAAATTCTCCTCTGCAACACTTTCTCTGCTGGTCATTCAATATATTCTTCAGATGAAAGGCTGATTAAAGTTTTTTTTTGTCTCAGCAAAGGAGAGAAATTCTCTTCTGCAACACTGCCTCTGTTGGTCATTCAATATATTCTGCAGATGAAAGGCTGGTGAACTTTTTTTTTTTGTCTCAGCAACGCAGAAAAATTCTATTCCGCAACACTGCCTCTGCTGGTCATTCAGTATATTCTGCAGATGGAAAAGTCCACTGTTAGTACATTATAAGAACTTGAATATTTCCAAAATAATGCAACAAAATAAAAAACTTATTTTTACCAAGCATTATTAATTAGGACTATGGAGTCTATAATATTGTGAAAGTTTACAGCTCAAAAAAAATTCAAATCTCAATTTTTTTTCAACCTAGCATACTTCTCTCAATCCGGTCTTATTTGCTACCAATCTCGACACAACTCAAGCACCTATATTAGGACTTAGATAAAAAGATCTCATGGCCAGCCAACTGACATCATACCCTTCTCTCTGCAATTCTTATAGGTTATGGTACACCACTAGCAATTAAGTAAGCTGAAAAGTTGAGGGAGGAAGTTTCATGCTACAGTTATTGGGAATATTGAAAACTATGAATAACAGATTCTAACATCTTTATTTTAGCACATCCCTATCAGCTAACCCTATAGAGAAGGCAAGAATATTATGATCAACCACACCTTCAAAAAAATGTATAAGCCTCAAATAATGCCAGAGTTTCTTTCATCTCAACATCTCAGTCTTCATCTGGGTGTCCTGTCTACCCTGCTACCCATTTCAATAAGATGATAAATAGATCCCATTGCTTGCTAGGCAATTGATTGGCCCTCATGTCAGATGACATCCTCCTGTAGCTTTATCATGTTAGGGCACCACCTGACCAATCGCTCTGGGGGACTATTACACAAGAGGACGAGACATCAGCAATTACTCACTGGGTAATTCTCTGTAATTAACAATGCAAGAAAGTAGGTGGTGTAAGGGGAATGTACTTTGTACCATTGCAACCATCGGGCTCCTTTTCAACGTTGGCTGGAGTTACAAGAACAGACTATTCTAAATAGTAATACATCTTGAGTATCAGAGTCCCACAAACAGAGTGCAGGGAAACCGGTTAAATGAGCTTTCTTTCATGTCAAAGTCAATCACTCTAACTTAAGAAAACTCATTCCAGCCTCAAAGAGTAATTTCCTCCGAGGGAATATTGCTAGCAAAAGTATCTAAAGAAAGATTTGTCAGCCTTGTAGACGGCCAAAGTCTTTGATAAACTATCAAGACACTCATAGCATCATACACATTGCTACCGTCTTGACAAATTATATTGACGCGTAAGACCCCACTAAAAGGTACGGGGAGATGTCAGATGCTATGAACTTCTTTTAATGAGAAGCAAAATGATTAAATGCGAGTTGGACTTACCATATAAATGGATGAAGTGCAGCAGGCTCATGAATTTTTTTTTTTGTTTCTCTCAGCATCGTAGAGAAATTCTCTTCTGCAACACTGCCTCTGTTGGTCAATTCAATGTATCCTGCAGATGAAAGGCTGATGAACGTTTTTTTTTTTTTTTTTTGAACGCAGACAAATTCTCCTCTGCAACACTTTCTCTGCTGGTCATTCAATATATTCTTCAGATGAAAGGCTGATTAAAGTGTTTTTTTTGTCTCAGCAAAGGAGAGAAATTCTCTTCTGCAACACTGCCTCTGTTGGTCAATTCAATGTATCCTGCAGATGAAAGGCTGATGAACTTTTTTTTTTTCGAACACAGACAAATTCTCCTCCGCAACACTTCCTCTGCTGGTCATTCAATATATTCTTCAGATGAAAGGCTGATTAAAGTGGTTTTTTTGTCTCAGCAAAGGAGAGAAATTCTCTTCTGCAACACTGCCTCTGTTGGTCATTCAATATATTCTTCAGATGAAAGGCTGATTAAAGTGTTTCTTTTGTCTCAGCAAAGGAGAGAAATTCTCTTCTGCAACACTGCCTCTGTTGGTCATTCAATATATTCTGCAGATGAAAGGCTGATGAACTTTTTTTTTTTGTCTCAGCAACGCAGAGAAATTCTCTTCTGCAACACTGCCTCTGTTGGTCAATTCAATGTATCCTGCAGATGAAAGGCTGATGAACGGTTTTTTTTTTTTTTGGACCGTAGACAAATTCTCCTCTGCAACACTTTCTCTGCTGGTCATTCAATATATTCTTCAGATGAAAGGCTGATTAAAGTGTTTTTTTTGTCTCAGCAAAGGAGAGAAATTCTCTTCTGCAACACTGCCTCTGTTGATCATTCAATATATTCTGCAGATGAAAGGCTGATTAAAATGTTTTTTTTGTCTCAGCAACGCAGAAAAATTCTATTCCGCAACACTGCCTCTGCTGGTCATTCAGTATATTCTGCAGATGGAAAAGTCCACTGTTAGTACATTATAAGAACTTGAATATTTCCAAAATAATGCAACAAAATAAAAAACTTATTTTTACCAAGCATTATTAATTAGGACTATGGAGTCTATAATATTGTGAAAGTTTACAGCTCAAAAAAAATTCAAATCTCAATTTTTTTTCAACCTAGCATACTTCTCTCAATCCGGTCTTATTTGCTACCAATCTCGACACAACTCAAGCACATATATTAGGACTTAGATAAAAAGATCTCATGGCCAGCCAACTGACATCATACCCTTCTCTCTGCAATTCTTATAGGTTATGGTACACCACTAGCAATTAAGTAAGCTGAAAAGTTGAGGGAGGAAGTTTCATGCTACAGTTATTGGGAATATTGAAAACTATGAATAACAGATTCTAACATCTTCATTTTAGCACATCCCTATCAGCTAACCCTATAGAGAAGGCAAGAATATTATGATCAACCACACCTTCAAAAAAATGTATAAGCCTCAAATAATGCCAGAGTTTCTTTCATCTCAACATCTCAGTCTTCATCTGGGTGTCCTGTCTACCCTGCTACCCATTTCAATATGATGATAAATAGATCCCATTGCTTGCTATGCAATTGATTGGCCCTCATGTCAGATGACATCCTCCTGTAGCTTGGTCATGTTAGGGCACCACCTGACCAATCGCTCTGGGGGACTATTACACAAGAGGACGAGACATCAGCAATTACTCACTGGGTAATTCTCTGTAATTAACAATGCAAGAAAGTAGGCGGTGTAAGGGGAATGTACTTTGTACCATTGCAACCATCGGGCTCCTTTTCAACGTTGGCTGGAGTTACAAGAACAGACTATTCTAAATAGTAATACATCTTGAGTATCAGAGTCCCACAAACAGAGTGCAGGGAAACCGGTTAAATGAGCTTTCTTTCATGTCAAAGTCAATCACTCTAACTTAAGAAAACTCATTCCAGCCTCAAAGAGTAATTTCCTCTGAGGGAATATTGCTAGCAAAAGTATCTAAAGAAAGATTTGTCAGCCTTGTAGACGGCCAAAGTCTTTGATAAACTATCAAGACACTCATAGCATCATACACATTGCTACCGTCTTGACAAATTATATTGACGCGTAAGACCCCACTAAAAGGTACGGGGAGATGTCAGATGCTATGAACTTCTTTTAATGAGAAGCAAAATGATTAAATGCGAGTTGGACTTACCATATAAATGGATGAAGTGCAGCAGGCTCATGAATTTTTTTTTTTTCTTTCTCTCAGCATCGTAGAGAAATTCTCTTCTGCAACACTGCCTCTGTTGGTCAATTCAATGTATCCTGCAGATGAAAGGCTGATGAACGTTTTTTTTTTTTTTTTTGAACGCAGACAAATTCTCATCCGCAACACTTACTCTGCTGGTCATTCAATATATTCTTCAGATGAAAGGCTGATTAAAGTGTTTTTTTGTCTCAGCAAAGGAGAGAAATTCTCTTCTGCAACACTGCCTCTGTTGGTCATTCAATATATTCTGCAGATGAAAGGCTGATGAACTTTTTTTTTGTCTCAGCAAAGGAGAGAAATTCTCTTCTGCAACACTGCCTCTGTTGGTCAATTCAATGTATCCTGCAGATGAAAGGCTGATGAACTTTTTTTTTTTCGAACACAGACAAATTCTCCTCCGCAACACTTCCTCTGCTGGTCATTCAATATATTCTTCAGATGAAAGGCTGATTAAAGTGGTTTTTTTGTCTCAGCAAAGGAGAGAAATTCTCTTCTGCAACACTGCCTCTGTTGGTCATTCAATATATTCTGCAGATAAAAGGCTGATGAACTTTTTTTTTTTGTCTCAGCAACGCAGAAAAATTCTATTCCGCAACACTGCCTCTGCTGGTCATTCAGTATATTCTGCAGATGGAAAAGTCCACTGTTAGTACATTATAAGAACTTGAATATTTCCAAAATAATGCAACAAAATAAAAAACTTATTTTTACCAAGCATTATTAATTAGGACTATGGAGTCTATAATATTGTGAAAGTTTACAGCTCAAAAAAAATTCAAATCTCAATTTTTTTTCAACCTAGCATACTTCTCTCAATCCGGTCTTATTTGCTACCAATCTCGACACAACTCAAGCACCTATATTAGGACTTAGATAAAAAGATCTCATGGCCAGCCAACTGACATCATACCCTTCTCTCTGCAATTCTTATAGGTTATGGTACACCACTAGCAATTAAGTAAGCTGAAAAGTTGAGGGAGGAAGTTTCATGCTACAGTTATTGGGAATATTGAAAACTATGAATAACAGATTCTAACATCTTTATTTTAGCACATCCCTATCAGCTAACCCTATAGAGAAGGCAAGAATATTATGATCAACCACACCTTCAAAAAAATGTATAAGCCTCAAATAATGCCAGAGTTTCTTTCATCTCAACATCTCAGTCTTCATCTGGGTGTCCTGTCTACCCTGCTACCCATTTCAATAAGATGATAAATAGATCCCATTGCTTGCTAGGCAATTGATTGGCCCTCATGTCAGATGACATCCTCCTGTAGCTTTATCATGTTAGGGCACCACCTGACCAATCGCTCTGGGGGACTATTACACAAGAGGACGAGACATCAGCAATTACTCACTGGGTAATTCTCTGTAATTAACAATGCAAGAAAGTAGGCGGTGTAAGGGGAATGTACTTTGTACCATTGCAACCATCGGGCTCCTTTTCAACGTTGGCTGGAGTTACAAGAACAGACTATTCTAAATAGTAATACATCTTGAGTATCAGAGTCCCACAAACAGAGTGCAGGGAAACCGGTTAAATGAGCTTTCTTTCATGTCAAAGTCAATCACTCTAACTTAAGAAAACTCATTCCAGCCTCAAAGAGTAATTTCCTCTGAGGGAATATTGCTAGCAAAAGTATCTAAAGAAAGATTTGTCAGCCTTGTAGACGGCCAAAGTCTTTGATAAACTATCAAGACACTCATAGCATCATACACATTGCTACCGTCTTGACAAATTATATTGACGCGTAAGACCCCACTAAAAGGTACGGGGAGATGTCAGATGCTATGAACTTCTTTTAATGAGAAGCAAAATGATTAAATGCGAGTTGGACTTACCATATAAATGGATGAAGTGCAGCAGGCTCATGAATTTTTTTTTTTGTTTCTCTCAGCATCGTAGAGAAATTCTCTTCTGCAACACTGCCTCTGTTGGTCAATTCAATGTATCCTGCAGATGAAAGGCTGATGAACGTTTTTTTTTTTTTTTTTTGGACCGTAGACAAATTCTCCTCTGCAACACTTTCTCTGCTGGTCATTCAATATATTCTTCAGATGAAAGGCTGATTAAAGTGTTTTTTTTGTCTCAGCAAAGGAGAGAAATTCTCTTCTGCAACACTGCCTCTGTTGGTCAATTCAATGTATCCTGCAGATGAAAGGCTGATGAACTTTTTTTTTTTCGAACACAGACAAATTCTCCTCCGCAACACTTCCTCTGCTGGTCATTCAATATATTCTTCAGATGAAAGGCTGATTAAAGTGGTTTTTTTGTCTCAGCAAAGGAGAGAAATTCTCTTCTGCAACACTGCCTCTGTTGGTCATTCAATATATTCTGCAGATGAAAGGCTGATGAACTTTTTTTTTTGTCTCAGCAACGCAGAAAAATTCTATTCCGCAACACTGCCTCTGCTGGTCATTCAGTATATTCTGCAGATGGAAAAGTCCACTGTTAGTACATTATAAGAACTTGAATATTTCCAAAATAATGCAACAAAATAAAAAACTTATTTTTACCAAGCATTATTAATTAGGACTATGGAGTCTATAATATTGTGAAAGTTTACAGCTCAAAAAAAATTCAAATCTCAATTTTTTTTCAACCTAGCATACTTCTCTCAATCCGGTCTTATTTGCTACCAATCTCGACACAACTCAAGCACCTATATTAGGACTTAGATAAAAAGATCTCATGGCCAGCCAACTGACATCATACCCTTCTCTCTGCAATTCTTATAGGTGATGGTACACCACTAGCAATTAAGTAAGCTGAAAAGTTGAGGGAGGAAGTTTCATGCTACAGTTATTGGGAATATTGAAAACTATGAATAACAGATTCTAACATCTTTATTTTAGCACATCCCTATCAGCTAACCCTATAGAGAAGGCAAGAATATTATGATCAACCACACCTTCAAAAAAATGTATAAGCCTCAAATAATGCCAGAGTTTCTTTCATCTCAACATCTCAGTCTTCATCTGGGTGTCCTGTCTACCCTGCTACCCATTTCAATAAGATGATAAATAGATCCCATTGCTTGCTAGGCAATTGATTGGCCCTCATGTCAGATGACATCCTCCTGTAGCTTTATCATGTTAGGGCACCACCTGACCAATCGCTCTGGGGGACTATTACACAAGAGGACGAGACATCAGCAATTACTCACTGGGTAATTCTCTGTAATTAACAATGCAAGAAAGTAGGCGGTGTAAGGGGAATGTACTTTGTACCATTGCAACCATCGGGCTCCTTTTCAACGTTGGCTGGAGTTACAAGAACAGACTATTCTAAATAGTAATACATCTTGAGTATCAGAGTCCCACAAACAGAGTGCAGGGAAACCGGTTAAATGAGCTTTCTTTCATGTCAAAGTCAATCACTCTAACTTAAGAAAACTCATTCCAGCCTCAAAGAGTAATTTCCTCTGAGGGAATATTGCTAGCAAAAGTATCTAAAGAAAGATTTGTCAGCCTTGTAGACGGCCAAAGTCTTTGATAAACTATCAAGACACTCATAGCATCATACACATTGCTACCGTCTTGACAAATTATATTGACGCGTAAGACCCCACTAAAAGGTACGGGGAGATGTCAGATGCTATGAACTTCTTTTAATGAGAAGCAAAATGATTAAATGCGAGTTGGACTTACCATATAAATGGATGAAGTGCAGCAGGCTCATGAATTTTTTTTTTTTGTTTCTCTCCGCATCGTAGAGAAATACTCTTCTGCAACACTGCCTCTGTTGGTCAATTCAATGTATCCTGCAGATGAAAGGCTGATGAACGTTTTTTTTTTTTTTTTTTGGACCGTAGACAAATTCTCCTCTGCAACACTTTCTCTGCTGGTCATTCAATATATTCTTCAGATGAAAGGCTGATTAAAGTGTTTTTTTTGTCTCAGCAAAGGAGAGAAATTCTCTTCTGCAACACTGCCTCTGTTGGTCAATTCAATGTATCCTGCAGATGAAAGGCTGATGAACTTTTTTTTTTTCGAACACAGACAAATTCTCCTCCGCAACACTTCCTCTGCTGGTCATTCAATATATTCTTCAGATGAAAGGCTGATTAAAGTGGTTTTTTTGTCTCAGCAAAGGAGAGAAATTCTCTTCTGCAACACTGCCTCTGTTGGTCATTCAATATATTCTGCAGATGAAAGGCTGATGAACTTTTTTTTTTGTCTCAGCAACGCAGAAAAATTCTATTCCGCAACACTGCCTCTGCTGGTCATTCAGTATATTCTGCAGATGGAAAAGTCCACTGTTAGTACATTATAAGAACTTGAATATTTCCAAAATAATGCAACAAAATAAAAAACTTATTTTTACCAAGCATTATTAATTAGGACTATGGAGTCTATAATATTGTGAAAGTTTACAGCTCAAAAAAAATTCAAATCTCAATTTTTTTTCAACCTAGCATACTTCTCTCAATCCGGTCTTATTTGCTACCAATCTCGACACAACTCAAGCACCTATATTAGGACTTAGATAAAAAGATCTCATGGCCAGCCAACTGACATCATACCCTTCTCTCTGCAATTCTTATAGGTGATGGTACACCACTAGCAATTAAGTAAGCTGAAAAGTTGAGGGAGGAAGTTTCATGCTACAGTTATTGGGAATATTGAAAACTATGAATAACAGATTCTAACATCTTTATTTTAGCACATCCCTATCAGCTAACCCTATAGAGAAGGCAAGAATATTATGATCAACCACACCTTCAAAAAAATGTATAAGCCTCAAATAATGCCAGAGTTTCTTTCATCTCAACATCTCAGTCTTCATCTGGGTGTCCTGTCTACCCTGCTACCCATTTCAATAAGATGATAAATAGATCCCATTGCTTGCTAGGCAATTGATTGGCCCTCATGTCAGATGACATCCTCCTGTAGCTTTATCATGTTAGGGCACCACCTGACCAATCGCTCTGGGGGACTATTACACAAGAGGACGAGACATCAGCAATTACTCACTGGGTAATTCTCTGTAATTAACAATGCAAGAAAGTAGGCGGTGTAAGGGGAATGTACTTTGTACCATTGCAACCATCGGGCTCCTTTTCAACGTTGGCTGGAGTTACAAGAACAGACTATTCTAAATAGTAATACATCTTGAGTATCAGAGTCCCACAAACAGAGTGCAGGGAAACCGGTTAAATGAGCTTTCTTTCATGTCAAAGTCAATCACTCTAACTTAAGAAAACTCATTCCAGCCTCAAAGAGTAATTTCCTCTGAGGGAATATTGCTAGCAAAAGTATCTAAAGAAAGATTTGTCAGCCTTGTAGACGGCCAAAGTCTTTGATAAACTATCAAGACACTCATAGCATCATACACATTGCTACCGTCTTGACAAATTATATTGACGCGTAAGACCCCACTAAAAGGTACGGGGAGATGTCAGATGCTATGAACTTCTTTTAATGAGAAGCAAAATGATTAAATGCGAGTTGGACTTACCATATAAATGGATGAAGTGCAGCAGGCTCATGAATTTTTTTTTTTTGTTTCTCTCAGCATCGTAGAGAAATACTCTTCTGCAACACTGCCTCTGTTGGTCAATTCAATGTATCCTGCAGATGAAAGGCTGATGAACGTTTTTTTTTTTTTTTTTGGACCGTAGACAAATTCTCCTCTGCAACACTTTCTCTGCTGGTCATTCAATATATTCTTCAGATGAAAGGCTGATTAAAGTGTTTTTTTTGTCTCAGCAAAGGAGAGAAATTCTCTTCTGCAACACTGCCTCTGTTGGTCAATTCAATGTATCCTGCAGATGAAAGGCTGATGAACTTTTTTTTTTTCGAACACAGACAAATTCTCCTCCGCAACACTTTCTCTGCTGGTCATTCAATATATTCTTCAGATGAAAGGCTGATTAAAGTGTTTTTTTTGTCTCAGCAAAGGAGAGAAATTCTCTTCTGCAACACTGCCTCTGTTGGTCAATTCAATGTATCCTGCAGATGAAAGGCTGATGAACTTTTTTTTTTTCGAACACAGACAAATTCTCCTCCGCAACACTTCCTCTGCTGGTCATTCAATATATTCTTCAGATGAAAGGCTGATTAAAGTGGTTTTTTTGTCTCAGCAAAGGAGAGAAATTCTCTTCTGCAACACTGCCTCTGTTGGTCATTCAATATATTCTGCAGATGAAAGGCTGATGAACTTTTTTTTTTGTCTCAGCAACGCAGAAAAATTCTATTCCGCAACACTGCCTCTGCTGGTCATTCAGTATATTCTGCAGATGGAAAAGTCCACTGTTAGTACATTAAAAGAACTTGAATATTTCCAAAATAATGCAACAAAATAAAAAACTTATTTTTACCAAGCATTATTAATTAGGACTATGGAGTCTATAATATTGTGAAAGTTTACAGCTCAAAAAAAATTCAAATCTCAATTTTTTTTCAACCTAGCATACTTCTCTCAATCCGGTCTTATTTGCTACCAATCTCGACACAACTCAAGCACCTATATTAGGACTTAGATAAAAAGATCTCATGGCCAGCCAACTGACATCATACCCTTCTCTCTGCAATTCTTATAGGTGATGGTACACCACTAGCAATTAAGTAAGCTGAAAAGTTGAGGGAGGAAGTTTCATGCTACAGTTATTGGGAATATTGAAAACTATGAATAACAGATTCTAACATCTTTATTTTAGCACATCCCTATCAGCTAACCCTATAGAGAAGGCAAGAATATTATGATCAACCACACCTTCAAAAAAATGTATAAGCCTCAAATAATGCCAGAGTTTCTTTCATCTCAACATCTCAGTCTTCATCTGGGTGTCCTGTCTACCCTGCTACCCATTTCAATAAGATGATAAATAGATCCCATTGCTTGCTAGGCAATTGATTGGCCCTCATGTCAGATGACATCCTCCTGTAGCTTTATCATGTTAGGGCACCACCTGACCAATCGCTCTGGGGGACTATTACACAAGAGGACGAGACATCAGCAATTACTCACTGGGTAATTCTCTGTAATTAACAATGCAAGAAAGTAGGCGGTGTAAGGGGAATGTACTTTGTACCATTGCAACCATCGGGCTCCTTTTCAACGTTGGCTGGAGTTACAAGAACAGACTATTCTAAATAGTAATACATCTTGAGTATCAGAGTCCCACAAACAGAGTGCAGGGAAACCGGTTAAATGAGCTTTCTTTCATGTCAAAGTCAATCACTCTAACTTAAGAAAACTCATTCCAGCCTCAAAGAGTAATTTCCTCTGAGGGAATATTGCTAGCAAAAGTATCTAAAGAAAGATTTGTCAGCCTTGTAGACGGCCAAAGTCTTTGATAAACTATCAAGACACTCATAGCATCATACACATTGCTACCGTCTTGACAAATTATATTGACGCGTAAGACCCCACTAAAAGGTACGGGGAGATGTCAGATGCTATGAACTTCTTTTAATGAGAAGCAAAATGATTAAATGCGAGTTGGACTTACCATATAAATGGATGAAGTGCAGCAGGCTCATGAATTTTTTTTTTTTGTTTCTCTCCGCATCGTAGAGAAATACTCTTCTGCAACACTGCCTCTGTTGGTCAATTCAATGTATCCTGCAGATGAAAGGCTGATGAACGTTTTTTTTTTTTTTTTTTGGACCGTAGACAAATTCTCCTCTGCAACACTTTCTCTGCTGGTCATTCAATATATTCTTCAGATGAAAGGCTGATTAAAGTGTTTTTTTTGTCTCAGCAAAGGAGAGAAATTCTCTTCTGCAACACTGCCTCTGTTGGTCAATTCAATGTATCCTGCAGATGAAAGGCTGATGAACTTTTTTTTTTTCGAACACAGACAAATTCTCCTCCGCAACACTTCCTCTGCTGGTCATTCAATATATTCTTCAGATGAAAGGCTGATTAAAGTGGTTTTTTTGTCTCAGCAAAGGAGAGAAATTCTCTTCTGCAACACTGCCTCTGTTGGTCATTCAATATATTCTGCAGATGAAAGGCTGATGAACTTTTTTTTTTGTCTCAGCAACGCAGAAAAATTCTATTCCGCAACACTGCCTCTGCTGGTCATTCAGTATATTCTGCAGATGGAAAAGTCCACTGTTAGTACATTATAAGAACTTGAATATTTCCAAAATAATGCAACAAAATAAAAAACTTATTTTTACCAAGCATTATTAATTAGGACTATGGAGTCTATAATATTGTGAAAGTTTACAGCTCAAAAAAAATTCAAATCTCAATTTTTTTTCAACCTAGCATACTTCTCTCAATCCGGTCTTATTTGCTACCAATCTCGACACAACTCAAGCACCTATATTAGGACTTAGATAAAAAGATCTCATGGCCAGCCAACTGACATCATACCCTTCTCTCTGCAATTCTTATAGGTGATGGTACACCACTAGCAATTAAGTAAGCTGAAAAGTTGAGGGAGGAAGTTTCATGCTACAGTTATTGGGAATATTGAAAACTATGAATAACAGATTCTAACATCTTTATTTTAGCACATCCCTATCAGCTAACCCTATAGAGAAGGCAAGAATATTATGATCAACCACACCTTCAAAAAAATGTATAAGCCTCAAATAATGCCAGAGTTTCTTTCATCTCAACATCTCAGTCTTCATCTGGGTGTCCTGTCTACCCTGCTACCCATTTCAATAAGATGATAAATAGATCCCATTGCTTGCTAGGCAATTGATTGGCCCTCATGTCAGATGACATCCTCCTGTAGCTTTATCATGTTAGGGCACCACCTGACCAATCGCTCTGGGGGACTATTACACAAGAGGACGAGACATCAGCAATTACTCACTGGGTAATTCTCTGTAATTAACAATGCAAGAAAGTAGGCGGTGTAAGGGGAATGTACTTTGTACCATTGCAACCATCGGGCTCCTTTTCAACGTTGGCTGGAGTTACAAGAACAGACTATTCTAAATAGTAATACATCTTGAGTATCAGAGTCCCACAAACAGAGTGCAGGGAAACCGGTTAAATGAGCTTTCTTTCATGTCAAAGTCAATCACTCTAACTTAAGAAAACTCATTCCAGCCTCAAAGAGTAATTTCCTCTGAGGGAATATTGCTAGCAAAAGTATCTAAAGAAAGATTTGTCAGCCTTGTAGACGGCCAAAGTCTTTGATAAACTATCAAGACACTCATAGCATCATACACATTGCTACCGTCTTGACAAATTATATTGACGCGTAAGACCCCACTAAAAGGTACGGGGAGATGTCAGATGCTATGAACTTCTTTTAATGAGAAGCAAAATGATTAAATGCGAGTTGGACTTACCATATAAATGGATGAAGTGCAGCAGGCTCATGAATTTTTTTTTTTTGTTTCTCTCAGCATCGTAGAGAAATACTCTTCTGCAACACTGCCTCTGTTGGTCAATTCAATGTATCCTGCAGATGAAAGGCTGATGAACGTTTTTTTTTTTTTTTTTGGACCGTAGACAAATTCTCCTCTGCAACACTTTCTCTGCTGGTCATTCAATATATTCTTCAGATGAAAGGCTGATTAAAGTGTTTTTTTTGTCTCAGCAAAGGAGAGAAATTCTCTTCTGCAACACTGCCTCTGTTGGTCAATTCAATGTATCCTGCAGATGAAAGGCTGATGAACTTTTTTTTTTTCGAACACAGACAAATTCTCCTCCGCAACACTTCCTCTGCTGGTCATTCAATATATTCTTCAGATGAAAGGCTGATTAAAGTGTTTTTTTTGTCTCAGCAAAGGAGAGAAATTCTCTTCTGCAACACTGCCTCTGTTGGTCATTCAATATATTCTGCAGATGAAAGGCTGGTGAACTTTTTTTTTTTGTCTCAGCAACGCAGAAAAATTCTATTCCGCAACACTGCCTCTGCTGGTCATTCAGTATATTCTGCAGATGAAAAAGTCCACTGTTAGTACATTATAAGAACTTGAATATTTCCAAAATAATGCAACAAAATAAAAAACTTATTTTTACCAAGCATTATTAATTAGGACTATGGAGTCTATAATATTGTGAAAGTTTACAGCTCAAAAAAAATTCAAATCTCAATTTTTTTTCAACCTAGCATACTTCTCTCAATCCGGTCTTATTTGCTACCAATCTCGACACAACTCAAGCACCTATATTAGGACTTAGATAAAAAGATCTCATGGCCAGCCAACTGACATCATACCCTTCTCTCTGCAATTCTTATAGGTTATGGTACACCACTAGCAATTAAGTAAGCTGAAAAGTTGAGGGAGGAAGTTTCATGCTACAGTTATTGGGAATATTGAAAACTATGAATAACAGATTCTAACATCTTTATTTTAGCACATCCCTATCAGCTAACCCTATAGAGAAGGCAAGAATATTATGATCAACCACACCTTCAAAAAAATGTATAAGCCTCAAATAATGCCAGAGTTTCTTTCATCTCAACATCTCAGTCTTCATCTGGGTGTCCTGTCTACCCTGCTACCCATTTCAATACGATGATAAATAGATCCCATTGCTTGCTAGGCAATTGATTGGCCCTCATGTCAGATGACATCCTCCTGTAGCTTTATCATGTTAGGGCACCACCTGACCAATCGCTCTGGGGGACTATTACACAAGAGGACGAGACATCAGCAATTACTCACTGGGTAATTCTCTGTAATTAACAATGCAAGAAAGTAGGCGGTGTAAGGGGAATGTACTTTGTACCATTGCAACCATCGGGCTCCTTTTCAACGTTGGCTGGAGTTACAAGAACAGACTATTCTAAATAGTAATACATCTTGAGTATCAGAGTCCCACAAACAGAGTGCAGGGAAACCGGTTAAATGAGCTTTCTTTCATGTCAAAGTCAATCACTCTAACTTAAGAAAACTCATTCCAGCCTCAAAGAGTAATTTCCTCTGAGGGAATATTGCTAGCAAAAGTATCTAAAGAAAGATTTGTCAGCCTTGTAGACGGCCAAAGTCTTTGATAAACTATCAAGACACTCATAGCATCATACACATTGCTACCGTCTTGACAAATTATATTGACGCGTAAGACCCCACTAAAAGGTACGGGGAGATGTCAGATGCTATGAACTTCTTTTAATGAGAAGCAAAATGATTAAATGCGAGTTGGACTTACCATATAAATGGATGAAGTGCAGCAGGCTCATGAATTTTTTTTTTGTTTCTCTCAGCATCGTAGAGAAATTCTCTTCTGCAACACTGCCTCTGTTGGTCAATTCAATGTATCCTGCAGATGAAAGGCTGATGAACGTTTTTTTTTTTTTTTTTTGGACCGTAGACAAATTCTCCTCTGCAACACTTTCTCTGCTGGTCATTCAATATATTCTTCAGATGAAAGGCTGATTAAAGTGTTTTTTTTGTCTCAGCAAAGGAGAGAAATTCTCTTCTGCAACACTGCCTCTGTTGGTCAATTCAATGTATCCTGCAGATGAAAGGCTGATGAACTTTTTTTTTTTCGAACACAGACAAATTCTCCTCCGCAACACTTCCTCTGCTGGTCATTCAATATATTCTTCAGATGAAAGGCTGATTAAAGTGGTTTTTTTGTCTCAGCAAAGGAGAGAAATTCTCTTCTGCAACACTGCCTCTGTTGGTCATTCAATATATTCTGCAGATGAAAGGCTGATGAACTTTTTTTTTTGTCTCAGCAACGCAGAAAAATTCTATTCCGCAACACTGCCTCTGCTGGTCATTCAGTATATTCTGCAGATGGAAAAGTCCACTGTTAGTACATTATAAGAACTTGAATATTTCCAAAATAATGCAACAAAATAAAAAACTTATTTTTACCAAGCATTATTAATTAGGACTATGGAGTCTATAATATTGTGAAAGTTTACAGCTCAAAAAAAATTCAAATCTCAATTTTTTTTCAACCTAGCATACTTCTCTCAATCCGGTCTTATTTGCTACCAATCTCGACACAACTCAAGCACCTATATTAGGACTTAGATAAAAAGATCTCATGGCCAGCCAACTGACATCATACCCTTCTCTCTGCAATTCTTATAGGTGATGGTACACCACTAGCAATTAAGTAAGCTGAAAAGTTGAGGGAGGAAGTTTCATGCTACAGTTATTGGGAATATTGAAAACTATGAATAACAGATTCTAACATCTTTATTTTAGCACATCCCTATCAGCTAACCCTATAGAGAAGGCAAGAATATTATGATCAACCACACCTTCAAAAAAATGTATAAGCCTCAAATAATGCCAGAGTTTCTTTCATCTCAACATCTCAGTCTTCATCTGGGTGTCCTGTCTACCCTGCTACCCATTTCAATAAGATGATAAATAGATCCCATTGCTTGCTAGGCAATTGATTGGCCCTCATGTCAGATGACATCCTCCTGTAGCTTTATCATGTTAGGGCACCACCTGACCAATCGCTCTGGGGGACTATTACACAAGAGGACGAGACATCAGCAATTACTCACTGGGTAATTCTCTGTAATTAACAATGCAAGAAAGTAGGCGGTGTAAGGGGAATGTACTTTGTACCATTGCAACCATCGGGCTCCTTTTCAACGTTGGCTGGAGTTACAAGAACAGACTATTCTAAATAGTAATACATCTTGAGTATCAGAGTCCCACAAACAGAGTGCAGGGAAACCGGTTAAATGAGCTTTCTTTCATGTCAAAGTCAATCACTCTAACTTAAGAAAACTCATTCCAGCCTCAAAGAGTAATTTCCTCTGAGGGAATATTGCTAGCAAAAGTATCTAAAGAAAGATTTGTCAGCCTTGTAGACGGCCAAAGTCTTTGATAAACTATCAAGACACTCATAGCATCATACACATTGCTACCGTCTTGACAAATTATATTGACGCGTAAGACCCCACTAAAAGGTACGGGGAGATGTCAGATGCTATGAACTTCTTTTAATGAGAAGCAAAATGATTAAATGCGAGTTGGACTTACCATATAAATGGATGAAGTGCAGCAGGCTCATGAATTTTTTTTTTTGTTTCTCTCAGCATCGTAGAGAAATACTCTTCTGCAACACTGCCTCTGTTGGTCAATTCAATGTATCCTGCAGATGAAAGGCTGATGAACGTTTTTTTTTTTTTTTTTGGACCGTAGACAAATTCTCCTCTGCAACACTTTCTCTGCTGGTCATTCAATATATTCTTCAGATGAAAGGCTGATTAAAGTGTTTTTTTTGTCTCAGCAAAGGAGAGAAATTCTCTTCTGCAACACTGCCTCTGTTGGTCAATTCAATGTATCCTGCAGATGAAAGGCTGATGAACTTTTTTTTTTTCGAACACAGACAAATTCTCCTCCGCAACACTTCCTCTGCTGGTCATTCAATATATTCTTCAGATGAAAGGCTGATTAAAGTGTTTTTTTTGTCTCAGCAAAGGAGAGAAATTCTCTTCTGCAACACTGCCTCTGTTGGTCATTCAATATATTCTGCAGATGAAAGGCTGGTGAACTTTTTTTTTTTGTCTCAGCAACGCAGAAAAATTCTATTCCGCAACACTGCCTCTGCTGGTCATTCAGTATATTCTGCAGATGGAAAAGTCCACTGTTAGTACATTATAAGAACTTGAATATTTCCAAAATAATGCAACAAAATAAAAAACTTATTTTTACCAAGCATTATTAATTAGGACTATGGAGTCTATAATATTGTGAAAGTTTACAGCTCAAAAAAAATTCAAATCTCAATTTTTTTTCAACCTAGCATACTTCTCTCAATCCGGTCTTATTTGCTACCAATCTCGACACAACTCAAGCACCTATATTAGGACTTAGATAAAAAGATCTCATGGCCAGCCAACTGACATCATACCCTTCTCTCTGCAATTCTTATAGGTTATGGTACACCACTAGCAATTAAGTAAGCTGAAAAGTTGAGGGAGGAAGTTTCATGCTACAGTTATTGGGAATATTGAAAACTATGAATAACAGATTCTAACATCTTTATTTTAGCACATCCCTATCAGCTAACCCTATAGAGAAGGCAAGAATATTATGATCAACCACACCTTCAAAAAAATGTATAAGCCTCAAATAATGCCAGAGTTTCTTTCATCTCAACATCTCAGTCTTCATCTGGGTGTCCTGTCTACCCTGCTACCCATTTCAATACGATGATAAATAGATCCCATTGCTTGCTAGGCAATTGATTGGCCCTCATGTCAGATGACATCCTCCTGTAGCTTTATCATGTTAGGGCACCACCTGACCAATCGCTCTGGGGGACTATTACACAAGAGGACGAGACATCAGCAATTACTCACTGGGTAATTCTCTGTAATTAACAATGCAAGAAAGTAGGCGGTGTAAGGGGAATGTACTTTGTACCATTGCAACCATCGGGCTCCTTTTCAACGTTGGCTGGAGTTACAAGAACAGACTATTCTAAATAGTAATACATCTTGAGTATCAGAGTCCCACAAACAGAGTGCAGGGAAACCGGTTAAATGAGCTTTCTTTCATGTCAAAGTCAATCACTCTAACTTAAGAAAACTCATTCCAGCCTCAAAGAGTAATTTCCTCTGAGGGAATATTGCTAGCAAAAGTATCTAAAGAAAGATTTGTCAGCCTTGTAGACGGCCAAAGTCTTTGATAAACTATCAAGACACTCATAGCATCATACACATTGCTACCGTCTTGACAAATTATATTGACGCGTAAGACCCCACTAAAAGGTACGGGGAGATGTCAGATGCTATGAACTTCTTTTAATGAGAAGCAAAATGATTAAATGCGAGTTGGACTTACCATATAAATGGATGAAGTGCAGCAGGCTCATGAATTTTTTTTTTTGTTTCTCTCAGCATCGTAGAGAAATTCTCTTCTGCAACACTGCCTCTGTTGGTCAATTCAATGTATCCTGCAGATGAAAGGCTGATGAACGTTTTTTTTTTTTTTTTTGGACCGTAGACAAATTCTCCTCTGCAACACTTTCTCTGCTGGTCATTCAATATATTCTTCAGATGAAAGGCTGATTAAAGTGTTTTTTTTGTCTCAGCAAAGGAGAGAAATTCTCTTCTGCAACACTGCCTCTGTTGGTCAATTCAATGTATCCTGCAGATGAAAGGCTGGTGAACTTTTTTTTTTTCGAACACAGACAAATTCTCCTCCGCAACACTTCCTCTGCTGGTCATTCAATATATTCTTCAGATGAAAGGCTGATTAAAGTGGTTTTTTTGTCTCAGCAAAGGAGAGAAATTCTCTTCTGCAACACTGCCTCTGTTGGTCATTCAATATATTCTGCAGATGAAAGGCTGATGAACTTTTTTTTTTGTCTCAGCAACGCAGAAAAATTCTATTCCGCAACACTGCCTCTGCTGGTCATTCAGTATATTCTGCAGATGGAAAAGTCCACTGTTAGTACATTATAAGAACTTGAATATTTCCAAAATAATGCAACAAAATAAAAAACTTATTTTTACCAAGCATTATTAATTAGGACTATGGAGTCTATAATATTGTGAAAGTTTACAGCTCAAAAAAAATTCAAATCTCAATTTTTTTTCAACCTAGCATACTTCTCTCAATCCTGTCTTATTTGCTACCAATCTCGACACAACTCAAGCACCTATATTAGGACTTAGATAAAAAGATCTCATGGCCAGCCAACTGACATCATACCCTTCTCTCTGCAATTCTTATAGGTTATGGTACACCACTAGCAATTAAGTAAGCTGAAAAGTTGAGGGAGGAAGTTTCATGCTACAGTTATTGGGAATATTGAAAACTATGAATAACAGATTCTAACATCTTTATTTTAGCACATCCCTATCAGCTAACCCTATAGAGAAGGCAAGAATATTATGATCAACCACACCTTCAAAAAAATGTATAAGCCTCAAATAATGCCAGAGTTTCTTTCATCTCAACATCTCAGTCTTCATCTGGGTGTCCTGTCTACCCTGCTACCCATTTCAATAAGATGATAAATAGATCCCATTGCTTGCTAGGCAATTGATTGGCCCTCATGTCAGATGACATCCTCCTGTAGCTTTATCATGTTAGGGCACCACCTGACCAATCGCTCTGGGGGACTATTACACAAGAGGACGAGACATCAGCAATTACTCACTGGGTAATTCTCTGTAATTAACAATGCAAGAAAGTAGGCGGTGTAAGGGGAATGTACTTTGTACCATTGCAACCATCGGGCTCCTTTTCAACGTTGGCTGGAGTTACAAGAACAGACTATTCTAAATAGTAATACATCTTGAGTATCAGAGTCCCACAAACAGAGTGCAGGGAAACCGGTTAAATGAGCTTTCTTTCATGTCAAAGTCAATCACTCTAACTTAAGAAAACTCATTCCAGCCTCAAAGAGTAATTTCCTCTGAGGGAATATTGCTAGCAAAAGTATCTAAAGAAAGATTTGTCAGCCTTGTAGACGGCCAAAGTCTTTGATAAACTATCAAGACACTCATAGCATCATACACATTGCTACCGTCTTGACAAATTATATTGACGCGTAAGACCCCACTAAAAGGTACGGGGAGATGTCAGATGCTATGAACTTCTTTTAATGAGAAGCAAAATGATTAAATGCGAGTTGGACTTACCATATAAATGGATGAAGTGCAGCAGGCTCATGAATTTTTTTTTTTGTTTCTCTCAGCATCGTAGAGAAATTCTCTTCTGCAACACTGCCTCTGTTGGTCAATTCAATGTATCCTGCAGATGAAAGGCTGATGAACTTTTTTTTTTTGAACGCAGACAAATTCTCCTCTGCAACACTTTCTCTGCTGGTCATTCAATATATTCTTCAGATGAAAGGCTGATTAAAGTGTTTTTTTTGTCTCAGCAAAGGAGAGAAATTCTCTTCTGCAACACTGCCTCTGTTGGTCAATTCAATGTATCCTGCAGATGAAAGGCTGATGAACTTTTTTTTTTTCGAACACAGACAAATTCTCCTCCGCAACACTTCCTCTGCTGGTCATTCAATATATTCTTCAGATGAAAGGCTGATTAAAGTGGTTTTTTTGTCTCAGCAAAGGAGAGAAATTCTCTTCTGCAACACTGCCTCTGTTGGTCATTCAATATATTCTGCAGATGAAAGGCTGATGAACTTTTTTTTTTGTCTCAGCAACGCAGAAAAATTCTATTCCGCAACACTGCCTCTGCTGGTCATTCAGTATATTCTGCAGATGGAAAAGTCCACTGTTAGTACATTATAAGAACTTGAATATTTCCAAAATAATGCAACAAAATAAAAAACTTATTTTTACCAAGCATTATTAATTAGGACTATGGAGTCTATAATATTGTGAAAGTTTACAGCTCAAAAAAAATTCAAATCTCAATTTTTTTTCAACCTAGCATACTTCTCTCAATCCGGTCTTATTTGCTACCAATCTCGACACAACTCAAGCACCTATATTAGGACTTAGATAAAAAGATCTCATGGCCAGCCAACTGACATCATACCCTTCTCTCTGCAATTCTTATAGGTGATGGTACACCACTAGCAATTAAGTAAGCTGAAAAGTTGAGGGAGGAAGTTTCATGCTACAGTTATTGGGAATATTGAAAACTATGAATAACAGATTCTAACATCTTTATTTTAGCACATCCCTATCAGCTAACCCTATAGAGAAGGCAAGAATATTATGATCAACCACACCTTCAAAAAAATGTATAAGCCTCAAATAATGCCAGAGTTTCTTTCATCTCAACATCTCAGTCTTCATCTGGGTGTCCTGTCTACCCTGCTACCCATTTCAATAAGATGATAAATAGATCCCATTGCTTGCTAGGCAATTGATTGGCCCTCATGTCAGATGACATCCTCCTGTAGCTTTATCATGTTAGGGCACCACCTGACCAATCGCTCTGGGGGACTATTACACAAGAGGACGAGACATCAGCAATTACTCACTGGGTAATTCTCTGTAATTAACAATGCAAGAAAGTAGGCGGTGTAAGGGGAATGTACTTTGTACCATTGCAACCATCGGGCTCCTTTTCAACGTTGGCTGGAGTTACAAGAACAGACTATTCTAAATAGTAATACATCTTGAGTATCAGAGTCCCACAAACAGAGTGCAGGGAAACCGGTTAAATGAGCTTTCTTTCATGTCAAAGTCAATCACTCTAACTTAAGAAAACTCATTCCAGCCTCAAAGAGTAATTTCCTCTGAGGGAATATTGCTAGCAAAAGTATCTAAAGAAAGATTTGTCAGCCTTGTAGACGGCCAAAGTCTTTGATAAACTATCAAGACACTCATAGCATCATACACATTGCTACCGTCTTGACAAATTATATTGACGCGTAAGACCCCACTAAAAGGTACGGGGAGATGTCAGATGCTATGAACTTCTTTTAATGAGAAGCAAAATGATTAAATGCGAGTTGGACTTACCATATAAATGGATGAAGTGCAGCAGGCTCATGAATTTTTTTTTTTGTTTCTCTCAGCATCGTAGAGAAATTCTCTTCTGCAACACTGCCTCTGTTGGTCAATTCAATGTATCCTGCAGATGAAAGGCTGATGAACTTTTTTTTTTTGAACGCAGACAAATTCTCCTCTGCAACACTTTCTCTGCTGGTCATTCAATATATTCTTCAGATGAAAGGCTGATTAAAGTGTTTTTTTTGTCTCAGCAAAGGAGAGAAATTCTCTTCTGCAACACTGCCTCTGTTGGTCAATTCAATGTATCCTGCAGATGAAAGGCTGATGAACTTTTTTTTTTTCGAACACAGACAAATTCTCCTCCGCAACACTTCCTCTGCTGGTCATTCAATATATTCTTCAGATGAAAGGCTGATTAAAGTGGTTTTTTTGTCTCAGCAAAGGAGAGAAATTCTCTTCTGCAACACTGCCTCTGTTGGTCATTCAATATATTCTGCGGATGAAAGGCTGATGAACTTTTTTTTTTGTCTCAGCAACGCAGAAAAATTCTATTCCGCAACACTGCCTCTGCTGGTCATTCAGTATATTCTGCAGATGGAAAAGTCCACTGTTAGTACATTATAAGAACTTGAATATTTCCAAAATAATGCAACAAAATAAAAAACTTATTTTTACCAAGCATTATTAATTAGGACTATGGAGTCTATAATATTGTGAAAGTTTACAGCTCAAAAAAAATTCAAATCTCAATTTTTTTTCAACCTAGCATACTTCTCTCAATCCGGTCTTATTTGCTACCAATCTCGACACAACTCAAGCACCTATATTAGGACTTAGATAAAAAGATCTCATGGCCAGCCAACTGACATCATACCCTTCTCTCTGCAATTCTTATAGGTGATGGTACACCACTAGCAATTAAGTAAGCTGAAAAGTTGAGGGAGGAAGTTTCATGCTACAGTTATTGGGAATATTGAAAACTATGAATAACAGATTCTAACATCTTTATTTTAGCACATCCCTATCAGCTAACCCTATAGAGAAGGCAAGAATATTATGATCAACCACACCTTCAAAAAAATGTATAAGCCTCAAATAATGCCAGAGTTTCTTTCATCTCAACATCTCAGTCTTCATCTGGGTGTCCTGTCTACCCTGCTACCCATTTCAATAAGATGATAAATAGATCCCATTGCTTGCTAGGCAATTGATTGGCCCTCATGTCAGATGACATCCTCCTGTAGCTTTATCATGTTAGGGCACCACCTGACCAATCGCTCTGGGGGACTATTACACAAGAGGACGAGACATCAGCAATTACTCACTGGGTAATTCTCTGTAATTAACAATGCAAGAAAGTAGGCGGTGTAAGGGGAATGTACTTTGTACCATTGCAACCATCGGGCTCCTTTTCAACGTTGGCTGGAGTTACAAGAACAGACTATTCTAAATAGTAATACATCTTGAGTATCAGAGTCCCACAAACAGAGTGCAGGGAAACCGGTTAAATGAGCTTTCTTTCATGTCAAAGTCAATCACTCTAACTTAAGAAAACTCATTCCAGCCTCAAAGAGTAATTTCCTCTGAGGGAATATTGCTAGCAAAAGTATCTAAAGAAAGATTTGTCAGCCTTGTAGACGGCCAAAGTCTTTGATAAACTATCAAGACACTCATAGCATCATACACATTGCTACCGTCTTGACAAATTATATTGACGCGTAAGACCCCACTAAAAGGTACGGGGAGATGTCAGATGCTATGAACTTCTTTTAATGAGAAGCAAAATGATTAAATGCGAGTTGGACTTACCATATAAATGGATGAAGTGCAGCAGGCTCATGAATTTTTTTTTTTGTTTCTCTCAGCATCGTAGAGAAATACTCTTCTGCAACACTGCCTCTGTTGGTCAATTCAATGTATCCTGCAGATGAAAGGCTGATGAACGTTTTTTTTTTTTTTTTTGGACCGTAGACAAATTCTCCTCTGCAACACTTTCTCTGCTGGTCATTCAATATATTCTTCAGATGAAAGGCTGATTAAAGTGTTTTTTTTGTCTCAGCAAAGGAGAGAAATTCTCTTCTGCAACACTGCCTCTGTTGGTCAATTCAATGTATCCTGCAGATGAAAGGCTGATGAACTTTTTTTTTTTCGAACACAGACAAATTCTCCTCCGCAACACTTCCTCTGCTGGTCATTCAATATATTCTTCAGATGAAAGGCTGATTAAAGTGTTTTTTTTGTCTCAGCAAAGGAGAGAAATTCTCTTCTGCAACACTGCCTCTGTTGGTCATTCAATATATTCTGCAGATGAAAGGCTGGTGAACTTTTTTTTTTTGTCTCAGCAACGCAGAAAAATTCTATTCCGCAACACTGCCTCTGCTGGTCATTCAGTATATTCTGCAGATGGAAAAGTCCACTGTTAGTACATTATAAGAACTTGAATATTTCCAAAATAATGCAACAAAATAAAAAACTTATTTTTACCAAGCATTATTAATTAGGACTATGGAGTCTATAATATTGTGAAAGTTTACAGCTCAAAAAAAATTCAAATCTCAATTTTTTTTCAACCTAGCATACTTCTCTCAATCCGGTCTTATTTGCTACCAATCTCGACACAACTCAAGCACCTATATTAGGACTTAGATAAAAAGATCTCATGGCCAGCCAACTGACATCATACCCTTCTCTCTGCAATTCTTATAGGTTATGGTACACCACTAGCAATTAAGTAAGCTGAAAAGTTGAGGGAGGAAGTTTCATGCTACAGTTATTGGGAATATTGAAAACTATGAATAACAGATTCTAACATCTTTATTTTAGCACATCCCTATCAGCTAACCCTATAGAGAAGGCAAGAATATTATGATCAACCACACCTTCAAAAAAATGTATAAGCCTCAAATAATGCCAGAGTTTCTTTCATCTCAACATCTCAGTCTTCATCTGGGTGTCCTGTCTACCCTGCTACCCATTTCAATACGATGATAAATAGATCCCATTGCTTGCTAGGCAATTGATTGGCCCTCATGTCAGATGACATCCTCCTGTAGCTTTATCATGTTAGGGCACCACCTGACCAATCGCTCTGGGGGACTATTACACAAGAGGACGAGACATCAGCAATTACTCACTGGGTAATTCTCTGTAATTAACAATGCAAGAAAGTAGGCGGTGTAAGGGGAATGTACTTTGTACCATTGCAACCATCGGGCTCCTTTTCAACGTTGGCTGGAGTTACAAGAACAGACTATTCTAAATAG
This sequence comes from Triturus cristatus, assembly GCF_964204655.1. Taxonomy (NCBI): domain Eukaryota; kingdom Metazoa; phylum Chordata; class Amphibia; order Caudata; family Salamandridae; genus Triturus; species Triturus cristatus. The sequence goes on along the minus strand of NC_140593.1, from coordinate 879,427,775 downwards.
TAATACATCTTGAGTATCAGAGTCCCACAAACAGAGTGCAGGGAAACCGGTTAAATGAGCTTTCTTTCATGTCAAAGTCAATCACTCTAACTTAAGAAAACTCATTCCAGCCTCAAAGAGTAATTTCCTCTGAGGGAATATTGCTAGCAAAAGTATCTAAAGAAAGATTTGTCAGCCTTGTAGACGGCCAAAGTCTTTGATAAACTATCAAGACACTCATAGCATCATACACATTGCTACCGTCTTGACAAATTATATTGACGCGTAAGACCCCACTAAAAGGTACGGGGAGATGTCAGATGCTATGAACTTCTTTTAATGAGAAGCAAAATGATTAAATGCGAGTTGGACTTACCATATAAATGGATGAAGTGCAGCAGGCTCATGAATTTTTTTTTTTGTTTCTCTCAGCATCGTAGAGAAATTCTCTTCTGCAACACTGCCTCTGTTGGTCAATTCAATGTATCCTGCAGATGAAAGGCTGGTGAACTTTTTTTTTTTCGAACACAGACAAATTCTCCTCCGCAACACTTACTCTGCTGGTCATTCAATATATTCTTCAGATGAAAGGCTGATTAAAGTGTTTTTTTTGTCTCAGCAAAGGAGAGAAATTCTCTTCTGCAACACTGCCTCTGTTGGTCATTCAATATATTCTGCAGATGAAAGGCTGATGAACTTTTTTTTTTTGTCTCAGCAAAGGAGAGAAATTCTCTTCTGCAACACTGCCTCTGTTGGTCATTCAATATATTCTGCAGATGAAAGGCTGATGAACTTTTTTTTTTTGTCTCAGCAACGCAGAGAAATTCTCTTCTGCAACACTGCCTCTGTTGGTCAATTCAATGTATCCTGCAGATGAAAGGCTGATGAACTTTTTTTTTTTCGAACACAGACAAATTCTCCTCTGCAACACTTTCTCTGCTGGTCATTCAATATATTCTTCAGATGAAAGGCTGATTAAAGTGTTTTTTTTTGTCTCAGCAAAGGAGAGAAATTCTCTTCTGCAACACTGCCTCTGTTGGTCATTCAATATATTCTGCAGATGAAAGGCTGATGAACTTTTTTTTTGTCTCAGCAACGCAGAAAAATTCTATTCCGCAACACTGCCTCTGCTGGTCATTCAGTATATTCTGCAGATGGAAAAGTCCACTGTTAGTACATTATAAGAACTTGAATATTTCCAAAATAATGCAACAAAATAAAAAACTTATTTTTACCAAGCATTATTAATTAGGACTATGGAGTCTATAATATTGTGAAAGTTTACAGCTCAAAAAAAATTCAAATCTCAATTTTTTTTCAACCTAGCATACTTCTCTCAATCCGGTCTTATTTGCTACCAATCTCGACACAACTCAAGCACCTATATTAGGACTTAGATAAAAAGATCTCATGGCCAGCCAACTGACATCATACCCTTCTCTCTGCAATTCTTATAGGTTATGGTACACCACTAGCAATTAAGTAAGCTGAAAAGTTGAGGGAGGAAGTTTCATGCTACAGTTATTGGGAATATTGAAAACTATGAATAACAGATTCTAACATCTTTATTTTAGCACATCCCTATCAGCTAACCCTATAGAGAAGGCAAGAATATTATGATCAACCACACCTTCAAAAAAATGTATAAGCCTCAAATAATGCCAGAGTTTCTTTCATCTCAACATCTCAGTCTTCATCTGGGTGTCCTGTCTACCCTGCTACCCATTTCAATAAGATGATAAATAGATCCCATTGCTTGCTAGGCAATTGATTGGCCCTCATGTCAGATGACATCCTCCTGTAGCTTTATCATGTTAGGGCACCACCTGACCAATCGCTCTGGGGGACTATTACACAAGAGGACGAGACATCAGCAATTACTCACTGGGTAATTCTCTGTAATTAACAATGCAAGAAAGTAGGCGGTGTAAGGGGAATGTACTTTGTACCATTGCAACCATCGGGCTCCTTTTCAACGTTGGCTGGAGTTACAAGAACAGACTATTCTAAATAGTAATACATCTTGAGTATCAGAGTCCCACAAACAGAGTGCAGGGAAACCGGTTAAATGAGCTTTCTTTCATGTCAAAGTCAATCACTCTAACTTAAGAAAACTCATTCCAGCCTCAAAGAGTAATTTCCTCTGAGGGAATATTGCTAGCAAAAGTATCTAAAGAAAGATTTGTCAGCCTTGTAGACGGCCAAAGTCTTTGATAAACTATCAAGACACTCATAGCATCATACACATTGCTACCGTCTTGACAAATTATATTGACGCGTAAGACCCCACTAAAAGGTACGGGGAGATGTCAGATGCTATGAACTTCTTTTAATGAGAAGCAAAATGATTAAATGCGAGTTGGACTTACCATATAAATGGATGAAGTGCAGCAGGCTCATGAATTTTTTGTTTTTGTTTCTCTCAGCATCGTAGAGAAATTCTCTTCTGCAACACTGCCTCTGTTGGTCAATTCAATGTATCCTGCAGATGAAAGGCTGATGAACGTTTTTTTTTTTTGAACGCAGACAAATTCTCCTCCGCAACACTTACTCTGCTGGTCATTCAATATATTCTTCAGATGAAAGGCTGATTAAAGTGTTTTTTTTGTCTCAGCAAAGGAGAGAAATTCTCTTCTGCAACACTGCCTCTGTTGGTCATTCAATATATTCTGCAGATGAAAGGCTGATGAACTTTTTTTTTTTGTCTCAGCAAAGGAGAGAAATTCTCTTCTGCAACACTGCCTCTGTTGGTCATTCAATATATTCTGCAGATGAAAGGCTGATGAACTTTTTTTTTTTGTCTCAGCAACGCAGAGAAATTCTCTTCTGCAACACTGCCTCTGTTGGTCAATTCAATGTATCCTGCAGATGAAAGGCTGATGAACGTTTTTTTTTTTTTTTTGGACCGTAGACAAATTCTCCTCTGCAACACTTTCGCTGCTGGTCATTCAATATATTCTTCAGATGAAAGGCTGATTAAAGTGTTTTTTTTTGTCTCAGCAAAGGAGAGAAATTCTCTTCTGCAACACTGCCTCTGTTGGTCATTCAATATATTCTGCAGATGAAAGGCTGATGAACTTTTTTTTTTGTCTCAGCAACGCAGAAAAATTCTATTCCGCAACACTGCCTCTGCTGGTCATTCAGTATATTCTGCAGATGGAAAAGTCCACTGTTAGTACATTATAAGAACTTGAATATTTCCAAAATAATGCAACAAAATAAAAAACTTATTTTTACCAAGCATTATTAATTAGGACTATGGAGTCTATAATATTGTGAAAGTTTACAGCTCAAAAAAAATTCAAATCTCAATTTTTTTTCAACCTAGCATACTTCTCTCAATCCGGTCTTATTTGCTACCAATCTCGACACAACTCAAGCACCTATATTAGGACTTAGATAAAAAGATCTCATGGCCAGCCAACTGACATCATACCCTTCTCTCTGCAATTCTTATAGGTTATGGTACACCACTAGCAATTAAGTAAGCTGAAAAGTTGAGGGAGGAAGTTTCATGCTACAGTTATTGGGAATATTGAAAACTATGAATAACAGATTCTAACATCTTTATTTTAGCACATCCCTATCAGCTAACCCTATAGAGAAGGCAAGAATATTATGATCAACCACACCTTCAAAAAAATGTATAAGCCTCAAATAATGCCAGAGTTTCTTTCATCTCAACATCTCAGTCTTCATCTGGGTGTCCTGTCTACCCTGCTACCCATTTCAATAAGATGATAAATAGATCCCATTGCTTGCTAGGCAATTGATTGGCCCTCATGTCAGATGACATCCTCCTGTAGCTTTATCATGTTAGGGCACCACCTGACCAATCGCTCTGGGGGACTATTACACAAGAGGACGAGACATCAGCAATTACTCACTGGGTAATTCTCTGTAATTAACAATGCAAGAAAGTAGGCGGTGTAAGGGGAATGTACTTTGTACCATTGCAACCATCGGGCTCCTTTTCAACGTTGGCTGGAGTTACAAGAACAGACTATTCTAAATAGTAATACATCTTGAGTATCAGAGTCCCACAAACAGAGTGCAGGGAAACCGGTTAAATGAGCTTTCTTTCATGTCAAAGTCAATCACTCTAACTTAAGAAAACTCATTCCAGCCTCAAAGAGTAATTTCCTCTGAGGGAATATTGCTAGCAAAAGTATCTAAAGAAAGATTTGTCAGCCTTGTAGACGGCCAAAGTCTTTGATAAACTATCAAGACACTCATAGCATCATACACATTGCTACCGTCTTGACAAATTATATTGACGCGTAAGACCCCACTAAAAGGTACGGGGAGATGTCAGATGCTATGAACTTCTTTTAATGAGAAGCAAAATGATTAAATGCGAGTTGGACTTACCATATAAATGGATGAAGTGCAGCAGGCTCATGAATTTTTTGTTTTTGTTTCTCTCAGCATCGTAGAGAAATTCTCTTCTGCAACACTGCCTCTGTTGGTCAATTCAATGTATCCTGCAGATGAAAGGCTGATGAACGTTTTTTTTTTTTGAACGCAGACAAATTCTCCTCCGCAACACTTACTCTGCTGGTCATTCAATATATTCTTCAGATGAAAGGCTGATTAAAGTGTTTTTTTTGTCTCAGCAAAGGAGAGAAATTCTCTTCTGCAACACTGCCTCTGTTGGTCATTCAATATATTCTGCAGATGAAAGGCTGATGAACTTTTTTTTTTTGTCTCAGCAAAGGAGAGAAATTCTCTTCTGCAACACTGCCTCTGTTGGTCATTCAATATATTCTGCAGATGAAAGGCTGATGAACTTTTTTTTTTTGTCTCAGCAACGCAGAGAAATTCTCTTCTGCAACACTGCCTCTGTTGGTCAATTCAATGTATCCTGCAGATGAAAGGCTGATGAACGTTTTTTTTTTTTTTTTGGACCGTAGACAAATTCTCCTCTGCAACACTTTCGCTGCTGGTCATTCAATATATTCTTCAGATGAAAGGCTGATTAAAGTGTTTTTTTTTGTCTCAGCAAAGGAGAGAAATTCTCTTCTGCAACACTGCCTCTGTTGGTCATTCAATATATTCTGCAGATGAAAGGCTGATGAACTTTTTTTTTTGTCTCAGCAACGCAGAAAAATTCTATTCCGCAACACTGCCTCTGCTGGTCATTCAGTATATTCTGCAGATGGAAAAGTCCACTGTTAGTACATTATAAGAACTTGAATATTTCCAAAATAATGCAACAAAATAAAAAACTTATTTTTACCAAGCATTATTAATTAGGACTATGGAGTCTATAATATTGTGAAAGTTTACAGCTCAAAAAAAATTCAAATCTCAATTTTTTTTCAACCTAGCATACTTCTCTCAATCCGGTCTTATTTGCTACCAATCTCGACACAACTCAAGCACCTATATTAGGACTTAGATAAAAAGATCTCATGGCCAGCCAACTGACATCATACCCTTCTCTCTGCAATTCTTATAGGTTATGGTACACCACTAGCAATTAAGTAAGCTGAAAAGTTGAGGGAGGAAGTTTCATGCTACAGTTATTGGGAATATTGAAAACTATGAATAACAGATTCTAACATCTTTATTTTAGCACATCCCTATCAGCTAACCCTATAGAGAAGGCAAGAATATTATGATCAACCACACCTTCAAAAAAATGTATAAGCCTCAAATAATGCCAGAGTTTCTTTCATCTCAACATCTCAGTCTTCATCTGGGTGTCCTGTCTACCCTGCTACCCATTTCAATAAGATGATAAATAGATCCCATTGCTTGCTAGGCAATTGATTGGCCCTCATGTCAGATGACATCCTCCTGTAGCTTTATCATGTTAGGGCACCACCTGACCAATCGCTCTGGGGGACTATTACACAAGAGGACGAGACATCAGCAATTACTCACTGGGTAATTCTCTGTAATTAACAATGCAAGAAAGTAGGCGGTGTAAGGGGAATGTACTTTGTACCATTGCAACCATCGGGCTCCTTTTCAACGTTGGCTGGAGTTACAAGAACAGACTATTCTAAATAGTAATACATCTTGAGTATCAGAGTCCCACAAACAGAGTGCAGGGAAACCGGTTAAATGAGCTTTCTTTCATGTCAAAGTCAATCACTCTAACTTAAGAAAACTCATTCCAGCCTCAAAGAGTAATTTCCTCTGAGGGAATATTGCTAGCAAAAGTATCTAAAGAAAGATTTGTCAGCCTTGTAGACGGCCAAAGTCTTTGATAAACTATCAAGACACTCATAGCATCATACACATTGCTACCGTCTTGACAAATTATATTGACGCGTAAGACCCCACTAAAAGGTACGGGGAGATGTCAGATGCTATGAACTTCTTTTAATGAGAAGCAAAATGATTAAATGCGAGTTGGACTTACCATATAAATGGATGAAGTGCAGCAGGCTCATGAATTTTTTGTTTTTGTTTCTCTCAGCATCGTAGAGAAATTCTCTTCTGCAACACTGCCTCTGTTGGTCAATTCAATGTATCCTGCAGATGAAAGGCTGATGAACGTTTTTTTTTTTTGAACGCAGACAAATTCTCCTCCGCAACACTTACTCTGCTGGTCATTCAATATATTCTTCAGATGAAAGGCTGATTAAAGTGTTTTTTTTGTCTCAGCAAAGGAGAGAAATTCTCTTCTGCAACACTGCCTCTGTTGGTCATTCAATATATTCTGCAGATGAAAGGCTGATGAACTTTTTTTTTTTGTCTCACCAAAGGAGAGAAATTCTCTTCTGCAACACTGCCTCTGTTGGTCATTCAATATATTCTGCAGATGAAAGGCTGATGAACGTTTTTTTTTTTTTTTGGACCGTAGACAAATTCTCCTCTGCAACACTTTCGCTGCTGGTCATTCAATATATTCTTCAGATGAAAGGCTGATTAAAGTGTTTTTTTTTGTCTCAGCAAAGGAGAGAAATTCTCTTCTGCAACACTGCCTCTGTTGGTCATTCAATATATTCTGCAGATGAAAGGCTGATGAACTTTTTTTTTTGTCTCAGCAACGCAGAAAAATTCTATTCCGCAACACTGCCTCTGCTGGTCATTCAGTATATTCTGCAGATGGAAAAGTCCACTGTTAGTACATTATAAGAACTTGAATATTTCCAAAATAATGCAACAAAATAAAAAACTTATTTTTACCAAGCATTATTAATTAGGACTATGGAGTCTATAATATTGTGAAAGTTTACAGCTCAAAAAAAATTCAAATCTCAATTTTTTTTCAACCTAGCATACTTCTCTCAATCCGGTCTTATTTGCTACCAATCTCGACACAACTCAAGCACCTATATTAGGACTTAGATAAAAAGATCTCATGGCCAGCCAACTGACATCATACCCTTCTCTCTGCAATTCTTATAGGTTATGGTACACCACTAGCAATTAAGTAAGCTGAAAAGTTGAGGGAGGAAGTTTCATGCTACAGTTATTGGGAATATTGAAAACTATGAATAACAGATTCTAACATCTTTATTTTAGCACATCCCTATCAGCTAACCCTATAGAGAAGGCAAGAATATTATGATCAACCACACCTTCAAAAAAATGTATAAGCCTCAAATAATGCCAGAGTTTCTTTCATCTCAACATCTCAGTCTTCATCTGGGTGTCCTGTCTACCCTGCTACCCATTTCAATAAGATGATAAATAGATCCCATTGCTTGCTAGGCAATTGATTGGCCCTCATGTCAGATGACATCCTCCTGTAGCTTTATCATGTTAGGGCACCACCTGACCAATCGCTCTGGGGGACTATTACACAAGAGGACGAGACATCAGCAATTACTCACTGGGTAATTCTCTGTAATTAACAATGCAAGAAAGTAGGCGGTGTAAGGGGAATGTACTTTGTACCATTGCAACCATCGGGCTCCTTTTCAACGTTGGCTGGAGTTACAAGAACAGACTATTCTAAATAGTAATACATCTTGAGTATCAGAGTCCCACAAACAGAGTGCAGGGAAACCGGTTAAATGAGCTTTCTTTCATGTCAAAGTCAATCACTCTAACTTAAGAAAACTCATTCCAGCCTCAAAGAGTAATTTCCTCTGAGGGAATATTGCTAGCAAAAGTATCTAAAGAAAGATTTGTCAGCCTTGTAGACGGCCAAAGTCTTTGATAAACTATCAAGACACTCATAGCATCATACACATTGCTACCGTCTTGACAAATTATATTGACGCGTAAGACCCCACTAAAAGGTACGGGGAGATGTCAGATGCTATGAACTTCTTTTAATGAGAAGCAAAATGATTAAATGCGAGTTGGACTTACCATATAAATGGATGAAGTGCAGCAGGCTCATGAATTTTTTGTTTTTGTTTCTCTCAGCATCGTAGAGAAATTCTCTTCTGCAACACTGCCTCTGTTGGTCAATTCAATGTATCCTGCAGATGAAAGGCTGATGAACGTTTTTTTTTTTTGAACGCAGACAAATTCTCCTCCGCAACACTTACTCTGCTGGTCATTCAATATATTCTTCAGATGAAAGGCTGATTAAAGTGTTTTTTTTGTCTCAGCAAAGGAGAGAAATTCTCTTCTGCAACACTGCCTCTGTTGGTCATTCAATATATTCTGCAGATGAAAGGCTGATGAACTTTTTTTTTTTGTCTCAGCAAAGGAGAGAAATTCTCTTCTGCAACACTGCCTCTGTTGGTCATTCAATATATTCTGCAGATGAAAGGCTGATGAACTTTTTTTTTTTGTCTCAGCAACGCAGAGAAATTCTCTTCTGCAACACTGCCTCTGTTGGTCAATTCAATGTATCCTGCAGATGAAAGGCTGATGAACGTTTTTTTTTTTTTTTTGGACCGTAGACAAATTCTCCTCTGCAACACTTTCGCTGCTGGTCATTCAATATATTCTTCAGATGAAAGGCTGATTAAAGTGTTTTTTTTTGTCTCAGCAAAGGAGAGAAATTCTCTTCTGCAACACTGCCTCTGTTGGTCATTCAATATATTCTGCAGATGAAAGGCTGATGAACTTTTTTTTTTGTCTCAGCAACGCAGAAAAATTCTATTCCGCAACACTGCCTCTGCTGGTCATTCAGTATATTCTGCAGATGGAAAAGTCCACTGTTAGTACATTATAAGAACTTGAATATTTCCAAAATAATGCAACAAAATAAAAAACTTATTTTTACCAAGCATTATTAATTAGGACTATGGAGTCTATAATATTGTGAAAGTTTACAGCTCAAAAAAAATTCAAATCTCAATTTTTTTTCAACCTAGCATACTTCTCTCAATCCGGTCTTATTTGCTACCAATCTCGACACAACTCAAGCACCTATATTAGGACTTAGATAAAAAGATCTCATGGCCAGCCAACTGACATCATACCCTTCTCTCTGCAATTCTTATAGGTTATGGTACACCACTAGCAATTAAGTAAGCTGAAAAGTTGAGGGAGGAAGTTTCATGCTACAGTTATTGGGAATATTGAAAACTATGAATAACAGATTCTAACATCTTTATTTTAGCACATCCCTATCAGCTAACCCTATAGAGAAGGCAAGAATATTATAATCAACCACACCTTCAAAAAAATGTATAAGCCTCAAATAATGCCAGAGTTTCTTTCATCTCAACATCTCAGTCTTCATCTGGGTGTCCTGTCTACCCTGCTACCCATTTCAATAAGATGATAAATAGATCCCATTGCTTGCTAGGCAATTGATTGGCCCTCATGTCAGATGACATCCTCCTGTAGCTTTATCATGTTAGGGCACCACCTGACCAATCGCTCTGGGGGACTATTACACAAGAGGACGAGACATCAGCAATTACTCACTGGGTAATTCTCTGTAATTAACAATGCAAGAAAGTAGGCGGTGTAAGGGGAATGTACTTTGTACCATTGCAACCATCGGGCTCCTTTTCAACGTTGGCTGGAGTTACAAGAACAGACTATTCTAAATAGTAATACATCTTGAGTATCAGAGTCCCACAAACAGAGTGCAGGGAAACCGGTTAAATGAGCTTTCTTTCATGTCAAAGGCAATCACTCTAACTTAAGAAAACTCATTCCAGCCTCAAAGAGTAATTTCCTCTGAGGGAATATTGCTAGCAAAAGTATCTAAAGAAAGATTTGTCAGCCTTGTAGACGGCCAAAGTCTTTGATAAACTATCAAGACACTCATAGCATCATACACATTGCTACCGTCTTGACAAATTATATTGACGCGTAAGACCCCACTAAAAGGTACGGGGAGATGTCAGATGCTATGAACTTCTTTTAATGAGAAGCAAAATGATTAAATGCGAGTTGGACTTACCATATAAATGGATGAAGTGCAGCAGGCTCATGAATTTTTTGTTTTTGTTTCTCTCAGCATCGTAGAGAAATTCTCTTCTGCAACACTGCCTCTGTTGGTCAATTCAATGTATCCTGCAGATGAAAGGCTGATGAACGTTTTTTTTTTTTGAACGCAGACAAATTCTCCTCCGCAACACTTACTCTGCTGGTCATTCAATATATTCTTCAGATGAAAGGCTGATTAAAGTGTTTTTTTTGTCTCAGCAAAGGAGAGAAATTCTCTTCTGCAACACTGCCTCTGTTGGTCATTCAATATATTCTGCAGATGAAAGGCTGATGAACTTTTTTTTTTTGTCTCAGCAAAGGAGAGAAATTCTCTTCTGCAACACTGCCTCTGTTGGTCATTCAATATATTCTGCAGATGAAAGGCTGATGAACTTTTTTTTTTTGTCTCAGCAACGCAGAGAAATTCTCTTCTGCAACACTGCCTCTGTTGGTCAATTCAATGTATCCTGCAGATGAAAGGCTGATGAACGTTTTTTTTTTTTTTTTGGACCGTAGACAAATTCTCCTCTGCAACACTTTCTCTGCTGGTCATTCAATATATTCTTCAGATGAAAGGCTGATTAAAGTGTTTTTTTTTGTCTCAGCAAAGGAGAGAAATTCTCTTCTGCAACACTGCCTCTGTTGGTCATTCAATATATTCTGCAGATGAAAGGCTGATGAACTTTTTTTTTTGTCTCAGCAACGCAGAAAAATTCTATTCCGCAACACTGCCTCTGCTGGTCATTCAGTATATTCTGCAGATGGAAAAGTCCACTGTTAGTACATTATAAGAACTTGAATATTTCCAAAATAATGCAACAAAATAAAAAACTTATTTTTACCAAGCATTATTAATTAGGACTATGGAGTCTATAATATTGTGAAAGTTTACAGCTCAAAAAAAATTCAAATCTCAATTTTTTTTCAACCTAGCATACTTCTCTCAATCCGGTCTTATTTGCTACCAATCTCGACACAACTCAAGCACCTATATTAGGACTTAGATAAAAAGATCTCATGGCCAGCCAACTGACATCATAACCTTCTCTCTGCAATTCTTATAGGTTATGGTACACCACTAGCAATTAAGTAAGCTGAAAAGTTGAGGGAGGAAGTTTCATGCTACAGTTATTGGGAATATTGAAAACTATGAATAACAGATTCTAACATCTTTATTTTAGCACATCCCTATCAGCTAACCCTATAGAGAAGGCAAGAATATTATAATCAACCACACCTTCAAAAAAATGTATAAGCCTCAAATAATGCCAGAGTTTCTTTCATCTCAACATCTCAGTCTTCATCTGGGTGTCCTGTCTACCCTGCTACCCATTTCAATAAGATGATAAATAGATCCCATTGCTTGCTAGGCAATTGATTGGCCCTCATGTCAGATGACATCCTCCTGTAGCTTTATCATGTTAGGGCACCACCTGACCAATCGCTCTGGGGGACTATTACACAAGAGGACGAGACATCAGCAATTACTCACTGGGTAATTCTCTGTAATTAACAATGCAAGAAAGTAGGCGGTGTAAGGGGAATGTACTTTGTACCATTGCAACCATCGGGCTCCTTTTCAACGTTGGCTGGAGTTACAAGAACAGACTATTCTAAATAGTAATACATCTTGAGTATCAGAGTCCCACAAACAGAGTGCAGGGAAACCGGTTAAATGAGCTTTCTTTCATGTCAAAGTCAATCACTCTAACTTAAGAAAACTCATTCCAGCCTCAAAGAGTAATTTCCTCTGAGGGAATATTGCTAGCAAAAGTATCTAAAGAAAGATTTGTCAGCCTTGTAGACGGCCAAAGTCTTTGATAAACTATCAAGACACTCATAGCATCATACACATTGCTACCGTCTTGACAAATTATATTGACGCGTAAGACCCCACTAAAAGGTACGGGGAGATGTCCGATGCTATGAACTTCTTTTAATGAGAAGCAAAATGATTAAATGCGAGTTGGACTTACCATATAAATGGATGAAGTGCAGCAGGCTCATGAATTTTTTTTTTTTGTTTCTCTCAGCATCGTAGAGAAATTCTCTTCTGCAACACTGCCTCTGTTGGTCAATTCAATGTATCCTGCAGATGAAAGGCTGATGAACGTTTTTTTTTTTTTTTTTGAACGCAGACAAATTCTCCTCTGCAACACTTTCTCTGCTGGTCATTCAATATATTCTTCAGATGAAAGGCTGATTAAAGTGTTTTTTTTGTCTCAGCAAAGGAGAGAAATTCTCTTCTGCAACACTGCCTCTGTTGGTCAATTCAATGTATCCTGCAGATGAAAGGCTGATGAACTTTTTTTTTTTCGAACACAGACAAATTCTCCTCCGCAACACTTCCTCTGCTGGTCATTCAATATATTCTTCAGATGAAAGGCTGATTAAAGTGTTTTTTTTGTCTCAGCAAAGGAGAGAAATTCTCTTCTGCAACACTGCCTCTGTTGGTCATTCAATATATTCTTCAGATGAAAGGCTGATTAAAGTGTTTCTTTTGTCTCAGCAAAGGAGAGAAATTCTCTTCTGCAACACTGCCTCTGTTGGTCATTCAATATATTCTGCAGATGAAAGGCTGATGAACTTTTTTTTTTTGTCTCAGCAACGCAGAGAAATTCTCTTCTGCAACACTGCCTCTGTTGGTCAATTCAATGTATCCTGCAGATGAAAGGCTGATGAACGTTTTTTTTTTTTTTTTGGACCGTAGACAAATACTCCTCTGCAACACTTTCTCTGCTGGTCATTCAATATATTCTTCAGATGAAAGGCTGATTAAAGTGTTTTTTTTGTCTCAGCAAAGGAGAGAAATTCTCTTCTGCAACACTGCCTCTGTTGGTCATTCAATATATTCTGCAGATGAAAGGCTGATGAACTTTTTTTTTTTGTCTCAGCAACGCAGAGAAATTCTCTTCTGCAACACTGCCTCTGTTGGTCAATTCAATGTATCCTGCAGATGAAAGGCTGATGAACGGTTTTTTTTTTTTTTTGGACCGTAGACAAATTCTCCTCTGCAACACTTTCTCTGCTGGTCATTCAATATATTCTTCAGATGAAAGGCTGATTAAAGTGTTTTTTTTGTCTCAGCAAAGGAGAGAAATTCTCTTCTGCAACACTGCCTCTGTTGATCATTCAATATATTCTGCAGATGAAAGGCTGATTAAAATGTTTTTTTTGTCTCAGCAACGCAGAAAAATTCTATTCCGCAACACTGCCTCTGCTGGTCATTCAGTATATTCTGCAGATGGAAAAGTCCACTGTTAGTACATTATAAGAACTTGAATATTTCCAAAATAATGCAACAAAATAAAAAACTTATTTTTACCAAGCATTATTAATTAGGACTATGGAGTCTATAATATTGTGAAAGTTTACAGCTCAAAAAAAATTCAAATCTCAATTTTTTTTCAACCTAGCATACTTCTCTCAATCCGGTCTTATTTGCTACCAATCTTGACACAACTCAAGCACCTATATTAGGACTTAGATAAAAAGATCTCATGGCCAGCCAACTGACATCATACCCTTCTCTCTGCAATTCTTATAGGTTATGGTACACCACTAGCAATTAAGTAAGCTGAAAAGTTGAGGGAGGAAGTTTCATGCTACAGTTATTGGGAATATTGAAAACTATGAATAACAGATTCTAACATCTTTATTTTAGCACATCCCTATCAGCTAACCCTATAGAGAAGGCAAGAATATTATGATCAACCACACCTTCAAAAAAATGTATAAGCCTCAAATAATGCCAGAGTTTCTTTCATCTCAACATCTCAGTCTTCATCTGGGTGTCCTGTCTACCCTGCTACCCATTTCAATAAGATGATAAATAGATCCCATTGCTTGCTAGGCAATTGATTGGCCCTCATGTCAGATGACATCCTCCTGTAGCTTTATCATGTTAGGGCACCACCTGACCAATCGCTCTGGGGGACTATTACACAAGAGGACGAGACATCAGCAATTACTCACTGGGTAATTCTCTGTAATTAACAATGCAAGAAAGTAGGCGGTGTAAGGGGAATGTACTTTGTACCATTGCAACCATCGGGCTCCTTTTCAACGTTGGCTGGAGTTACAAGAACAGACTATTCTAAATAGTAATACATCTTGAGTATCAGAGTCCCACAAACAGAGTGCAGGGAAACCGGTTAAATGAGCTTTCTTTCATGTCAAAGTCAATCACTCTAACTTAAGAAAACTCATTCCAGCCTCAAAGAGTAATTTCCTCTGAGGGAATATTGCTAGCAAAAGTATCTAAAGAAAGATTTGTCAGCCTTGTAGACGGCCAAAGTCTTTGATAAACTATCAAGACACTCATAGCATCATACACATTGCTACCGTCTTGACAAATTATATTGACGCGTAAGACCCCACTAAAAGGTACGGGGAGATGTCAGATGCTATGAACTTCTTTTAATGAGAAGCAAAATGATTAAATGCGAGTTGGACTTACCATATAAATGGATGAAGTGCAGCAGGCTCATGAATTTTTTGTTTTTGTTTCTCTCAGCATCGTAGAGAAATTCTCTTCTGCAACACTGCCTCTGTTGGTCAATTCAATGTATCCTGCAGATGAAAGGCTGATGAACGTTTTTTTTTTTTGAACGCAGACAAATTCTCCTCCGCAACACTTACTCTGCTGGTCATTCAATATATTCTTCAGATGAAAGGCTGATTAAAGTGTTTTTTTTGTCTCAGCAAAGGAGAGAAATTCTCTTCTGCAACACTGCCTCTGTTGGTCATTCAATATATTCTGCAGATGAAAGGCTGATGAACTTTTTTTTTTTGTCTCAGCAAAGGAGAGAAATTCTCTTCTGCAACACTGCCTCTGTTGGTCATTCAATATATTCTGCAGATGAAAGGCTGATGAACTTTTTTTTTTTGTCTCAGCAACGCAGAGAAATTCTCTTCTGCAACACTGCCTCTGTTGGTCAATTCAATGTATCCTGCAGATGAAAGGCTGATGAACTTTTTTTTTTTCGAACACAGACAAATTCTCCTCTGCAACACTTTCTCTGCTGGTCATTCAATATATTCTTCAGATGAAAGGCTGATTAAAGTGTTTTTTTTTGTCTCAGCAAAGGAGAGAAATTCTCTTCTGCAACACTGCCTCTGTTGGTCATTCAATATATTCTGCAGATGAAAGGCTGATGAACTTTTTTTTTTGTCTCAGCAACGCAGAAAAATTCTATTCCGCAACACTGCCTCTGCTGGTCATTCAGTATATTCTGCAGATGGAAAAGTCCACTGTTAGTACATTATAAGAACTTGAATATTTCCAAAATAATGCAACAAAATAAAAAACTTATTTTTACCAAGCATTATTAATTAGGACTATGGAGTCTATAATATTGTGAAAGTTTACAGCTCAAAAAAAATTCAAATCTCAATTTTTTTTCAACCTAGCATACTTCTCTCAATCCGGTCTTATTTGCTACCAATCTCGACACAACTCAAGCACCTATATTAGGACTTAGATAAAAAGATCTCATGGCCAGCCAACTGACATCATACCCTTCTCTCTGCAATTCTTATAGGTTATGGTACACCACTAGCAATTAAGTAAGCTGAAAAGTTGAGGGAGGAAGTTTCATGCTACAGTTATTGGGAATATTGAAAACTATGAATAACAGATTCTAACATCTTTATTTTAGCACATCCCTATCAGCTAACCCTATAGAGAAGGCAAGAATATTATGATCAACCACACCTTCAAAAAAATGTATAAGCCTCAAATAATGCCAGAGTTTCTTTCATCTCAACATCTCAGTCTTCATCTGGGTGTCCTGTCTACCCTGCTACCCATTTCAATAAGATGATAAATAGATCCCATTGCTTGCTAGGCAATTGATTGGCCCTCATGTCAGATGACATCCTCCTGTAGCTTTATCATGTTAGGGCACCACCTGACCAATCGCTCTGGGGGACTATTACACAAGAGGACGAGACATCAGCAATTACTCACTGGGTAATTCTCTGTAATTAACAATGCAAGAAAGTAGGCGGTGTAAGGGGAATGTACTTTGTACCATTGCAACCATCGGGCTCCTTTTCAACGTTGGCTGGAGTTACAAGAACAGACTATTCTAAATAGTAATACATCTTGAGTATCAGAGTCCCACAAACAGAGTGCAGGGAAACCGGTTAAATGAGCTTTCTTTCATGTCAAAGTCAATCACTCTAACTTAAGAAAACTCATTCCAGCCTCAAAGAGTAATTTCCTCTGAGGGAATATTGCTAGCAAAAGTATCTAAAGAAAGATTTGTCAGCCTTGTAGACGGCCAAAGTCTTTGATAAACTATCAAGACACTCATAGCATCATACACATTGCTACCGTCTTGACAAATTATATTGACGCGTAAGACCCCACTAAAAGGTACGGGGAGATGTCAGATGCTATGAACTTCTTTTAATGAGAAGCAAAATGATTAAATGCGAGTTGGACTTACCATATAAATGGATGAAGTGCAGCAGGCTCATGAATTTTTTTTTTTGTTTCTCTCAGCATCGTAGAGAAATTCTCTTCTGCAACACTGCCTCTGTTGGTCAATTCAATGTATCCTGCAGATGAAAGGCTGATGAACTTTTTTTTTTTTTTTGAACGCAGACAAATTCTCCTCTGCAACACTTTCTCTGCTGGTCATTCAATATATTCTTCAGATGAAAGGCTGATTAAAGTGTTTTTTTTGTCTCAGCAAAGGAGAGAAATTCTCTTCTGCAACACTGCCTCTGTTGGTCAATTCAATGTATCCTGCAGATGAAAGGCTGATGAACTTTTTTTTTTTCGAACACAGACAAATTCTCCTCCGCAACACTTCCTCTGCTGGTCATTCAATATATTCTTCAGATGAAAGGCTGATTAAAGTGGTTTTTTTGTCTCAGCAAAGGAGAGAAATTCTCTTCTGCAACACTGCCTCTGTTGGTCATTCAATATATTCTGCAGATGAAAGGCTGATGAACTTTTTTTTTTGTCTCAGCAACGCAGAAAAATTCTATTCCGCAACACTGCCTCTGCTGGTCATTCAGTATATTCTGCAGATGGAAAAGTCCACTGTTAGTACATTATAAGAACTTGAATATTTCCAAAATAATGCAACAAAATAAAAAACTTATTTTTACCAAGCATTATTAATTAGGACTATGGAGTCTATAATATTGTGAAAGTTTACAGCTCAAAAAAAATTCAAATCTCAATTTTTTTTCAACCTAGCATACTTCTCTCAATCCGGTCTTATTTGCTACCAATCTCGACACAACTCAAGCACCTATATTAGGACTTAGATAAAAAGATCTCATGGCCAGCCAACTGACATCATACCCTTCTCTCTGCAATTCTTATAGGTTATGGTACACCACTAGCAATTAAGTAAGCTGAAAAGTTGAGGGAGGAAGTTTCATGCTACAGTTATTGGGAATATTGAAAACTATGAATAACAGATTCTAACATCTTTATTTTAGCACATCCCTATCAGCTAACCCTATAGAGAAGGCAAGAATATTATGATCAACCACACCTTCAAAAAAATGTATAAGCCTCAAATAATGCCAGAGTTTCTTTCATCTCAACATCTCAGTCTTCATCTGGGTGTCCTGTCTACCCTGCTACCCATTTCAATAAGATGATAAATAGATCCCATTGCTTGCTAGGCAATTGATTGGCCCTCATGTCAGATGACATCCTCCTGTAGCTTTATCATGTTAGGGTACCACCTGACCAATCGCTCTGGGGGACTATTACACAAGAGGACGAGACATCAGCAATTACTCACTGGGTAATTCTCTGTAATTAACAATGCAAGAAAGTAGGCGGTGTAAGGGGAATGTACTTTGTACCATTGCAACCATCGGGCTCCTTTTCAACGTTGGCTGGAGTTACAAGAACAGACTATTCTAAATAGTAATACATCTTGAGTATCAGAGTCCCACAAACAGAGTGCAGGGAAACCGGTTAAATGAGCTTTCTTTCATGTCAAAGTCAATCACTCTAACTTAAGAAAACTCATTCCAGCCTCAAAGAGTAATTTCCTCTGAGGGAATATTGCTAGCAAAAGTATCTAAAGAAAGATTTGTCAGCCTTGTAGACGGCCAAAGTCTTTGATAAACTATCAAGACACTCATAGCATCATACACATTGCTACCGTCTTGACAAATTATATTGACGCGTAAGACCCCACTAAAAGGTACGGGGAGATGTCAGATGCTATGAACTTCTTTTAATGAGAAGCAAAATGATTAAATGCGAGTTGGACTTACCATATAAATGGATGAAGTGCAGCAGGCTCATGAATTTTTTGTTTTTGTTTCTCTCAGCATCGTAGAGAAATTCTCTTCTGCAACACTGCCTCTGTTGGTCAATTCAATGTATCCTGCAGATGAAAGGCTGATGAACGTTTTTTTTTTTTGAACGCAGACAAATTCTCCTCCGCAACACTTACTCTGCTGGTCATTCAATATATTCTTCAGATGAAAGGCTGATTAAAGTGTTTTTTTTGTCTCAGCAAAGGAGAGAAATTCTCTTCTGCAACACTGCCTCTGTTGGTCATTCAATATATTCTGCAGATGAAAGGCTGATGAACTTTTTTTTTTTGTCTCAGCAAAGGAGAGAAATTCTCTTCTGCAACACTGCCTCTGTTGGTCATTCAATATATTCTGCAGATGAAAGGCTGATGAACTTTTTTTTTTTGTCTCAGCAACGCAGAGAAATTCTCTTCTGCAACACTGCCTCTGTTGGTCAATTCAATGTATCCTGCAGATGAAAGGCTGATGAACTTTTTTTTTTTCGAACACAGACAAATTCTCCTCTGCAACACTTTCTCTGCTGGTCATTCAATATATTCTTCAGATGAAAGGCTGATTAAAGTGTTTTTTTTTGTCTCAGCAAAGGAGAGAAATTCTCTTCTGCAACACTGCCTCTGTTGGTCATTCAATATATTCTGCAGATGAAAGGCTGATGAACTTTTTTTTTTGTCTCAGCAACGCAGAAAAATTCTATTCCGCAACACTGCCTCTGCTGGTCATTCAGTATATTCTGCAGATGGAAAAGTCCACTGTTAGTACATTATAAGAACTTGAATATTTCCAAAATAATGCAACAAAATAAAAAACTTATTTTTACCAAGCATTATTAATTAGGACTATGGAGTCTATAATATTGTGAAAGTTTACAGCTCAAAAAAAATTCAAATCTCAATTTTTTTTCAACCTAGCATACTTCTCTCAATCCGGTCTTATTTGCTACCAATCTCGACACAACTCAAGCACCTATATTAGGACTTAGATAAAAAGATCTCATGGCCAGCCAACTGACATCATACCCTTCTCTCTGCAATTCTTATAGGTTATGGTACACCACTAGCAATTAAGTAAGCTGAAAAGTTGAGGGAGGAAGTTTCATGCTACAGTTATTGGGAATATTGAAAACTATGAATAACAGATTCTAACATCTTTATTTTAGCACATCCCTATCAGCTAACCCTATAGAGAAGGCAAGAATATTATGATCAACCACACCTTCAAAAAAATGTATAAGCCTCAAATAATGCCAGAGTTTCTTTCATCTCAACATCTCAGTCTTCATCTGGGTGTCCTGTCTACCCTGCTACCCATTTCAATAAGATGATAAATAGATCCCATTGCTTGCTAGGCAATTGATTGGCCCTCATGTCAGATGACATCCTCCTGTAGCTTTATCATGTTAGGGCACCACCTGACCAATCGCTCTGGGGGACTATTACACAAGAGGACGAGACATCAGCAATTACTCACTGGGTAATTCTCTGTAATTAACAATGCAAGAAAGTAGGCGGTGTAAGGGGAATGTACTTTGTACCATTGCAACCATCGGGCTCCTTTTCAACGTTGGCTGGAGTTACAAGAACAGACTATTCTAAATAGTAATACATCTTGAGTATCAGAGTCCCACAAACAGAGTGCAGGGAAACCGGTTAAATGAGCTTTCTTTCATGTCAAAGTCAATCACTCTAACTTAAGAAAACTCATTCCAGCCTCAAAGAGTAATTTCCTCTGAGGGAATATTGCTAGCAAAAGTATCTAAAGAAAGATTTGTCAGCCTTGTAGACGGCCAAAGTCTTTGATAAACTATCAAGACACTCATAGCATCATACACATTGCTACCGTCTTGACAAATTATATTGACGCGTAAGACCCCACTAAAAGGTACGGGGAGATGTCCGATGCTATGAACTTCTTTTAATGAGAAGCAAAATGATTAAATGCGAGTTGGACTTACCATATAAATGGATGAAGTGCAGCAGGCTCATGAATTTTTTTTTTTTGTTTCTCTCAGCATCGTAGAGAAATTCTCTTCTGCAACACTGCCTCTGTTGGTCAATTCAATGTATCCTGCAGATGAAAGGCTGATGAACGTTTTTTTTTTTTTTTTTGAACGCAGACAAATTCTCCTCTGCAACACTTTCTCTGCTGGTCATTCAATATATTCTTCAGATGAAAGGCTGATTAAAGTGTTTTTTTTGTCTCAGCAAAGGAGAGAAATTCTCTTCTGCAACACTGCCTCTGTTGGTCAATTCAATGTATCCTGCAGATGAAAGGCTGATGAACTTTTTTTTTTTCGAACACAGACAAATTCTCCTCCGCAACACTTCCTCTGCTGGTCATTCAATATATTCTTCAGATGAAAGGCTGATTAAAGTGTTTTTTTTGTCTCAGCAAAGGAGAGAAATTCTCTTCTGCAACACTGCCTCTGTTGGTCATTCAATATATTCTTCAGATGAAAGGCTGATTAAAGTGTTTCTTTTGTCTCAGCAAAGGAGAGAAATTCTCTTCTGCAACACTGCCTCTGTTGGTCATTCAATATATTCTGCAGATGAAAGGCTGATGAACTTTTTTTTTTTGTCTCAGCAACGCAGAGAAATTCTCTTCTGCAACACTGCCTCTGTTGGTCAATTCAATGTATCCTGCAGATGAAAGGCTGATGAACGTTTTTTTTTTTTTTTTGGACCGTAGACAAATACTCCTCTGCAACACTTTCTCTGCTGGTCATTCAATATATTCTTCAGATGAAAGGCTGATTAAAGTGTTTTTTTTGTCTCAGCAAAGGAGAGAAATTCTCTTCTGCAACACTGCCTCTGTTGGTCATTCAATATATTCTGCAGATGAAAGGCTGATGAACTTTTTTTTTTTGTCTCAGCAACGCAGAGAAATTCTCTTCTGCAACACTGCCTCTGTTGGTCAATTCAATGTATCCTGCAGATGAAAGGCTGATGAACGGTTTTTTTTTTTTTTTGGACCGTAGACAAATTCTCCTCTGCAACACTTTCTCTGCTGGTCATTCAATATATTCTTCAGATGAAAGGCTGATTAAAGTGTTTTTTTTGTCTCAGCAAAGGAGAGAAATTCTCTTCTGCAACACTGCCTCTGTTGATCATTCAATATATTCTGCAGATGAAAGGCTGATTAAAATGTTTTTTTTGTCTCAGCAACGCAGAAAAATTCTATTCCGCAACACTGCCTCTGCTGGTCATTCAGTATATTCTGCAGATGGAAAAGTCCACTGTTAGTACATTATAAGAACTTGAATATTTCCAAAATAATGCAACAAAATAAAAAACTTATTTTTACCAAGCATTATTAATTAGGACTATGGAGTCTATAATATTGTGAAAGTTTACAGCTCAAAAAAAATTCAAATCTCAATTTTTTTTCAACCTAGCATACTTCTCTCAATCCGGTCTTATTTGCTACCAATCTTGACACAACTCAAGCACCTATATTAGGACTTAGATAAAAAGATCTCATGGCCAGCCAACTGACATCATACCCTTCTCTCTGCAATTCTTATAGGTTATGGTACACCACTAGCAATTAAGTAAGCTGAAAAGTTGAGGGAGGAAGTTTCATGCTACAGTTATTGGGAATATTGAAAACTATGAATAACAGATTCTAACATCTTTATTTTAGCACATCCCTATCAGCTAACCCTATAGAGAAGGCAAGAATATTATGATCAACCACACCTTCAAAAAAATGTATAAGCCTCAAATAATGCCAGAGTTTCTTTCATCTCAACATCTCAGTCTTCATCTGGGTGTCCTGTCTACCCTGCTACCCATTTCAATAAGATGATAAATAGATCCCATTGCTTGCTAGGCAATTGATTGGCCCTCATGTCAGATGACATCCTCCTGTAGCTTTATCATGTTAGGGCACCACCTGACCAATCGCTCTGGGGGACTATTACACAAGAGGACGAGACATCAGCAATTACTCACTGGGTAATTCTCTGTAATTAACAATGCAAGAAAGTAGGCGGTGTAAGGGGAATGTACTTTGTACCATTGCAACCATCGGGCTCCTTTTCAACGTTGGCTGGAGTTACAAGAACAGACTATTCTAAATAGTAATACATCTTGAGTATCAGAGTCCCACAAACAGAGTGCAGGGAAACCGGTTAAATGAGCTTTCTTTCATGTCAAAGTCAATCACTCTAACTTAAGAAAACTCATTCCAGCCTCAAAGAGTAATTTCCTCTGAGGGAATATTGCTAGCAAAAGTATCTAAAGAAAGATTTGTCAGCCTTGTAGACGGCCAAAGTCTTTGATAAACTATCAAGACACTCATAGCATCATACACATTGCTACCGTCTTGACAAATTATATTGACGCGTAAGACCCCACTAAAAGGTACGGGGAGATGTCAGATGCTATGAACTTCTTTTAATGAGAAGCAAAATGATTAAATGCGAGTTGGACTTACCATATAAATGGATGAAGTGCAGCAGGCTCATGAATTTTTTGTTTTTGTTTCTCTCAGCATCGTAGAGAAATTCTCTTCTGCAACACTGCCTCTGTTGGTCAATTCAATGTATCCTGCAGATGAAAGGCTGATGAACGTTTTTTTTTTTTGAACGCAGACAAATTCTCCTCCGCAACACTTACTCTGCTGGTCATTCAATATATTCTTCAGATGAAAGGCTGATTAAAGTGTTTTTTTTGTCTCAGCAAAGGAGAGAAATTCTCTTCTGCAACACTGCCTCTGTTGGTCATTCAATATATTCTGCAGATGAAAGGCTGATGAACTTTTTTTTTTTGTCTCAGCAAAGGAGAGAAATTCTCTTCTGCAACACTGCCTCTGTTGGTCATTCAATATATTCTGCAGATGAAAGGCTGATGAACTTTTTTTTTTTGTCTCAGCAACGCAGAGAAATTCTCTTCTGCAACACTGCCTCTGTTGGTCAATTCAATGTATCCTGCAGATGAAAGGCTGATGAACTTTTTTTTTTTCGAACACAGACAAATTCTCCTCTGCAACACTTTCTCTGCTGGTCATTCAATATATTCTTCAGATGAAAGGCTGATTAAAGTGTTTTTTTTTGTCTCAGCAAAGGAGAGAAATTCTCTTCTGCAACACTGCCTCTGTTGGTCATTCAATATATTCTGCAGATGAAAGGCTGATGAACTTTTTTTTTTGTCTCAGCAACGCAGAAAAATTCTATTCCGCAACACTGCCTCTGCTGGTCATTCAGTATATTCTGCAGATGGAAAAGTCCACTGTTAGTACATTATAAGAACTTGAATATTTCCAAAATAATGCAACAAAATAAAAAACTTATTTTTACCAAGCATTATTAATTAGGACTATGGAGTCTATAATATTGTGAAAGTTTACAGCTCAAAAAAAATTCAAATCTCAATTTTTTTTCAACCTAGCATACTTCTCTCAATCCGGTCTTATTTGCTACCAATCTCGACACAACTCAAGCACCTATATTAGGACTTAGATAAAAAGATCTCATGGCCAGCCAACTGACATCATACCCTTCTCTCTGCAATTCTTATAGGTTATGGTACACCACTAGCAATTAAGTAAGCTGAAAAGTTGAGGGAGGAAGTTTCATGCTACAGTTATTGGGAATATTGAAAACTATGAATAACAGATTCTAACATCTTTATTTTAGCACATCCCTATCAGCTAACCCTATAGAGAAGGCAAGAATATTATGATCAACCACACCTTCAAAAAAATGTATAAGCCTCAAATAATGCCAGAGTTTCTTTCATCTCAACATCTCAGTCTTCATCTGGGTGTCCTGTCTACCCTGCTACCCATTTCAATAAGATGATAAATAGATCCCATTGCTTGCTAGGCAATTGATTGGCCCTCATGTCAGATGACATCCTCCTGTAGCTTTATCATGTTAGGGCACCACCTGACCAATCGCTCTGGGGGACTATTACACAAGAGGACGAGACATCAGCAATTACTCACTGGGTAATTCTCTGTAATTAACAATGCAAGAAAGTAGGCGGTGTAAGGGGAATGTACTTTGTACCATTGCAACCATCGGGCTCCTTTTCAACGTTGGCTGGAGTTACAAGAACAGACTATTCTAAATAGTAATACATCTTGAGTATCAGAGTCCCACAAACAGAGTGCAGGGAAACCGGTTAAATGAGCTTTCTTTCATGTCAAAGTCAATCACTCTAACTTAAGAAAACTCATTCCAGCCTCAAAGAGTAATTTCCTCTGAGGGAATATTGCTAGCAAAAGTATCTAAAGAAAGATTTGTCAGCCTTGTAGACGGCCAAAGTCTTTGATAAACTATCAAGACACTCATAGCATCATACACATTGCTACCGTCTTGACAAATTATATTGACGCGTAAGACCCCACTAAAAGGTACGGGGAGATGTCAGATGCTATGAACTTCTTTTAATGAGAAGCAAAATGATTAAATGCGAGTTGGACTTACCATATAAATGGATGAAGTGCAGCAGGCTCATGAATTTTTTTTTTTGTTTCTCTCAGCATCGTAGAGAAATTCTCTTCTGCAACACTGCCTCTGTTGGTCAATTCAATGTATCCTGCAGATGAAAGGCTGATGAACTTTTTTTTTTTTTTTGAACGCAGACAAATTCTCCTCTGCAACACTTTCTCTGCTGGTCATTCAATATATTCTTCAGATGAAAGGCTGATTAAAGTGTTTTTTTTGTCTCAGCAAAGGAGAGAAATTCTCTTCTGCAACACTGCCTCTGTTGGTCAATTCAATGTATCCTGCAGATGAAAGGCTGATGAACTTTTTTTTTTTCGAACACAGACAAATTCTCCTCCGCAACACTTCCTCTGCTGGTCATTCAATATATTCTTCAGATGAAAGGCTGATTAAAGTGGTTTTTTTGTCTCAGCAAAGGAGAGAAATTCTCTTCTGCAACACTGCCTCTGTTGGTCATTCAATATATTCTGCAGATGAAAGGCTGATGAACTTTTTTTTTTGTCTCAGCAACGCAGAAAAATTCTATTCCGCAACACTGCCTCTGCTGGTCATTCAGTATATTCTGCAGATGGAAAAGTCCACTGTTAGTACATTATAAGAACTTGAATATTTCCAAAATAATGCAACAAAATAAAAAACTTATTTTTACCAAGCATTATTAATTAGGACTATGGAGTCTATAATATTGTGAAAGTTTACAGCTCAAAAAAAATTCAAATCTCAATTTTTTTTCAACCTAGCATACTTCTCTCAATCCGGTCTTATTTGCTACCAATCTCGACACAACTCAAGCACCTATATTAGGACTTAGATAAAAAGATCTCATGGCCAGCCAACTGACATCATACCCTTCTCTCTGCAATTCTTATAGGTTATGGTACACCACTAGCAATTAAGTAAGCTGAAAAGTTGAGGGAGGAAGTTTCATGCTACAGTTATTGGGAATATTGAAAACTATGAATAACAGATTCTAACATCTTTATTTTAGCACATCCCTATCAGCTAACCCTATAGAGAAGGCAAGAATATTATGATCAACCACACCTTCAAAAAAATGTATAAGCCTCAAATAATGCCAGAGTTTCTTTCATCTCAACATCTCAGTCTTCATCTGGGTGTCCTGTCTACCCTGCTACCCATTTCAATAAGATGATAAATAGATCCCATTGCTTGCTAGGCAATTGATTGGCCCTCATGTCAGATGACATCCTCCTGTAGCTTTATCATGTTAGGGTACCACCTGACCAATCGCTCTGGGGGACTATTACACAAGAGGACGAGACATCAGCAATTACTCACTGGGTAATTCTCTGTAATTAACAATGCAAGAAAGTAGGCGGTGTAAGGGGAATGTACTTTGTACCATTGCAACCATCGGGCTCCTTTTCAACGTTGGCTGGAGTTACAAGAACAGACTATTCTAAATAGTAATACATCTTGAGTATCAGAGTCCCACAAACAGAGTGCAGGGAAACCGGTTAAATGAGCTTTCTTTCATGTCAAAGTCAATCACTCTAACTTAAGAAAACTCATTCCAGCCTCAAAGAGTAATTTCCTCTGAGGGAATATTGCTAGCAAAAGTATCTAAAGAAAGATTTGTCAGCCTTGTAGACGGCCAAAGTCTTTGATAAACTATCAAGACACTCATAGCATCATACACATTGCTACCGTCTTGACAAATTATATTGACGCGTAAGACCCCACTAAAAGGTACGGGGAGATGTCAGATGCTATGAACTTCTTTTAATGAGAAGCAAAATGATTAAATGCGAGTTGGACTTACCATATAAATGGATGAAGTGCAGCAGGCTCATGAATTTTTTGTTTTTGTTTCTCTCAGCATCGTAGAGAAATTCTCTTCTGCAACACTGCCTCTGTTGGTCAATTCAATGTATCCTGCAGATGAAAGGCTGATGAACGTTTTTTTTTTTTGAACGCAGACAAATTCTCCTCCGCAACACTTACTCTGCTGGTCATTCAATATATTCTTCAGATGAAAGGCTGATTAAAGTGTTTTTTTTGTCTCAGCAAAGGAGAGAAATTCTCTTCTGCAACACTGCCTCTGTTGGTCATTCAATATATTCTGCAGATGAAAGGCTGATGAACTTTTTTTTTTTGTCTCAGCAAAGGAGAGAAATTCTCTTCTGCAACACTGCCTCTGTTGGTCATTCAATATATTCTGCAGATGAAAGGCTGATGAACTTTTTTTTTTTGTCTCAGCAACGCAGAGAAATTCTCTTCTGCAACACTGCCTCTGTTGGTCAATTCAATGTATCCTGCAGATGAAAGGCTGATGAACTTTTTTTTTTTCGAACACAGACAAATTCTCCTCTGCAACACTTTCTCTGCTGGTCATTCAATATATTCTTCAGATGAAAGGCTGATTAAAGTGTTTTTTTTTGTCTCAGCAAAGGAGAGAAATTCTCTTCTGCAACACTGCCTCTGTTGGTCATTCAATATATTCTGCAGATGAAAGGCTGATGAACTTTTTTTTTTGTCTCAGCAACGCAGAAAAATTCTATTCCGCAACACTGCCTCTGCTGGTCATTCAGTATATTCTGCAGATGGAAAAGTCCACTGTTAGTACATTATAAGAACTTGAATATTTCCAAAATAATGCAACAAAATAAAAAACTTATTTTTACCAAGCATTATTAATTAGGACTATGGAGTCTATAATATTGTGAAAGTTTACAGCTCAAAAAAAATTCAAATCTCAATTTTTTTTCAACCTAGCATACTTCTCTCAATCCGGTCTTATTTGCTACCAATCTCGACACAACTCAAGCACCTATATTAGGACTTAGATAAAAAGATCTCATGGCCAGCCAACTGACATCATACCCTTCTCTCTGCAATTCTTATAGGTTATGGTACACCACTAGCAATTAAGTAAGCTGAAAAGTTGAGGGAGGAAGTTTCATGCTACAGTTATTGGGAATATTGAAAACTATGAATAACAGATTCTAACATCTTTATTTTAGCACATCCCTATCAGCTAACCCTATAGAGAAGGCAAGAATATTATGATCAACCACACCTTCAAAAAAATGTATAAGCCTCAAATAATGCCAGAGTTTCTTTCATCTCAACATCTCAGTCTTCATCTGGGTGTCCTGTCTACCCTGCTACCCATTTCAATAAGATGATAAATAGATCCCATTGCTTGCTAGGCAATTGATTGGCCCTCATGTCAGATGACATCCTCCTGTAGCTTTATCATGTTAGGGCACCACCTGACCAATCGCTCTGGGGGACTATTACACAAGAGGACGAGACATCAGCAATTACTCACTGGGTAATTCTCTGTAATTAACAATGCAAGAAAGTAGGCGGTGTAAGGGGAATGTACTTTGTACCATTGCAACCATCGGGCTCCTTTTCAACGTTGGCTGGAGTTACAAGAACAGACTATTCTAAATAGTAATACATCTTGAGTATCAGAGTCCCACAAACAGAGTGCAGGGAAACCGGTTAAATGAGCTTTCTTTCATGTCAAAGTCAATCACTCTAACTTAAGAAAACTCATTCCAGCCTCAAAGAGTAATTTCCTCTGAGGGAATATTGCTAGCAAAAGTATCTAAAGAAAGATTTGTCAGCCTTGTAGACGGCCAAAGTCTTTGATAAACTATCAAGACACTCATAGCATCATACACATTGCTACCGTCTTGACAAATTATATTGACGCGTAAGACCCCACTAAAAGGTACGGGGAGATGTCAGATGCTATGAACTTCTTTTAATGAGAAGCAAAATGATTAAATGCGAGTTGGACTTACCATATAAATGGATGAAGTGCAGCAGGCTCATGAATTTTTTGTTTTTGTTTCTCTCAGCATCGTAGAGAAATTCTCTTCTGCAACACTGCCTCTGTTGGTCAATTCAATGTATCCTGCAGATGAAAGGCTGATGAACGTTTTTTTTTTTTGAACGCAGACAAATTCTCCTCCGCAACACTTACTCTGCTGGTCATTCAATATATTCTTCAGATGAAAGGCTGATTAAAGTGTTTTTTTTGTCTCAGCAAAGGAGAGAAATTCTCTTCTGCAACACTGCCTCTGTTGGTCATTCAATATATTCTGCAGATGAAAGGCTGATGAACTTTTTTTTTTTGTCTCAGCAAAGGAGAGAAATTCTCTTCTGCAACACTGCCTCTGTTGGTCATTCAATATATTCTGCAGATGAAAGGCTGATGAACTTTTTTTTTTTGTCTCAGCAACGCAGAGAAATTCTCTTCTGCAACACTGCCTCTGTTGGTCAATTCAATGTATCCTGCAGATGAAAGGCTGATGAACGTTTTTTTTTTTTTTTTGGACCGTAGACAAATTCTCCTCTGCAACACTTTCGCTGCTGGTCATTCAATATATTCTTCAGATGAAAGGCTGATTAAAGTGTTTTTTTTTGTCTCAGCAAAGGAGAGAAATTCTCTTCTGCAACACTGCCTCTGTTGGTCATTCAATATATTCTGCAGATGAAAGGCTGATGAACTTTTTTTTTTGTCTCAGCAACGCAGAAAAATTCTATTCCGCAACACTGCCTCTGCTGGTCATTCAGTATATTCTGCAGATGGAAAAGTCCACTGTTAGTACATTATAAGAACTTGAATATTTCCAAAATAATGCAACAAAATAAAAAACTTATTTTTACCAAGCATTATTAATTAGGACTATGGAGTCTATAATATTGTGAAAGTTTACAGCTCAAAAAAAATTCAAATCTCAATTTTTTTTCAACCTAGCATACTTCTCTCAATCCGGTCTTATTTGCTACCAATCTCGACACAACTCAAGCACCTATATTAGGACTTAGATAAAAAGATCTCATGGCCAGCCAACTGACATCATACCCTTCTCTCTGCAATTCTTATAGGTTATGGTACACCACTAGCAATTAAGTAAGCTGAAAAGTTGAGGGAGGAAGTTTCATGCTACAGTTATTGGGAATATTGAAAACTATGAATAACAGATTTTAACATCTTTATTTTAGCACATCCCTATCAGCTAACCCTATAGAGAAGGCAAGAATATTATGATCAACCACACCTTCAAAAAAATGTATAAGCCTCAAATAATGCCAGAGTTTCTTTCATCTCAACATCTCAGTCTTCATCTGGGTGTCCTGTCTACCCTGCTACCCATTTCAATAAGATGATAAATAGATCCCATTGCTTGCTAGGCAATTGATTGGCCCTCATGTCAGATGACATCCTCCTGTAGCTTTATCATGTTAGGGCACCACCTGACCAATCGCTCTGGGGGACTATTACACAAGAGGACGAGACATCAGCAATTACTCACTGGGTAATTCTCTGTAATTAACAATGCAAGAAAGTAGGCGGTGTAAGGGGAATGTACTTTGTACCATTGCAACCATCGGGCTCCTTTTCAACGTTGGCTGGAGTTACAAGAACAGACTATTCTAAATAGTAATACATCTTGAGTATCAGAGTCCCACAAACAGAGTGCAGGGAAACCGGTTAAATGAGCTTTCTTTCATGTCAAAGTCAATCACTCTAACTTAAGAAAACTCATTCCAGCCTCAAAGAGTAATTTCCTCTGAGGGAATATTGCTAGCAAAAGTATCTAAAGAAAGATTTGTCAGCCTTGTAGACGGCCAAAGTCTTTGATAAACTATCAAGACACTCATAGCATCATACACATTGCTACCGTCTTGACAAATTATATTGACGCGTAAGACCCCACTAAAAGGTACGGGGAGATGTCAGATGCTATGAACTTCTTTTAATGAGAAGCAAAATGATTAAATGCGAGTTGGACTTACCATATAAATGGATGAAGTGCAGCAGGCTCATGAATTTTTTGTTTTTGTTTCTCTCAGCATCGTAGAGAAATTCTCTTCTGCAACACTGCCTCTGTTGGTCAATTCAATGTATCCTGCAGATGAAAGGCTGATGAACGTTTTTTTTTTTTGAACGCAGACAAATTCTCCTCCGCAACACTTACTCTGCTGGTCATTCAATATATTCTTCAGATGAAAGGCTGATTAAAGTGTTTTTTTTGTCTCAGCAAAGGAGAGAAATTCTCTTCTGCAACACTGCCTCTGTTGGTCATTCAATATATTCTGCAGATGAAAGGCTGATGAACTTTTTTTTTTTGTCTCAGCAAAGGAGAGAAATTCTCTTCTGCAACACTGCCTCTGTTGGTCATTCAATATATTCTGCAGATGAAAGGCTGATGAACTTTTTTTTTTTGTCTCAGCAACGCAGAGAAATTCTCTTCTGCAACACTGCCTCTGTTGGTCAATTCAATGTATCCTGCAGATGAAAGGCTGATGAACTTTTTTTTTTTCGAACACAGACAAATTCTCCTCTGCAACACTTTCTCTGCTGGTCATTCAATATATTCTTCAGATGAAAGGCTGATTAAAGTGTTTTTTTTTGTCTCAGCAAAGGAGAGAAATTCTCTTCTGCAACACTGCCTCTGTTGGTCATTCAATATATTCTGCAGATGAAAGGCTGATGAACTTTTTTTTTTGTCTCAGCAACGCAGAAAAATTCTATTCCGCAACACTGCCTCTGCTGGTCATTCAGTATATTCTGCAGATGGAAAAGTCCACTGTTAGTACATTATAAGAACTTGAATATTTCCAAAATAATGCAACAAAATAAAAAACTTATTTTTACCAAGCATTATTAATTAGGACTATGGAGTCTATAATATTGTGAAAGTTTACAGCTCAAAAAAAATTCAAATCTCAATTTTTTTTCAACCTAGCATACTTCTCTCAATCCGGTCTTATTTGCTACCAATCTCGACACAACTCAAGCACCTATATTAGGACTTAGATAAAAAGATCTCATGGCCAGCCAACTGACATCATACCCTTCTCTCTGCAATTCTTATAGGTTATGGTACACCACTAGCAATTAAGTAAGCTGAAAAGTTGAGGGAGGAAGTTTCATGCTACAGTTATTGGGAATATTGAAAACTATGAATAACAGATTCTAACATCTTTATTTTAGCACATCCCTATCAGCTAACCCTATAGAGAAGGCAAGAATATTATGATCAACCACACCTTCAAAAAAATGTATAAGCCTCAAATAATGCCAGAGTTTCTTTCATCTCAACATCTCAGTCTTCATCTGGGTGTCCTGTCTACCCTGCTACCCATTTCAATAAGATGATAAATAGATCCCATTGCTTGCTAGGCAATTGATTGGCCCTCATGTCAGATGACATCCTCCTGTAGCTTTATCATGTTAGGGCACCACCTGACCAATCGCTCTGGGGGACTATTACACAAGAGGACGAGACATCAGCAATTACTCACTGGGTAATTCTCTGTAATTAACAATGCAAGAAAGTAGGCGGTGTAAGGGGAATGTACTTTGTACCATTGCAACCATCGGGCTCCTTTTCAACGTTGGCTGGAGTTACAAGAACAGACTATTCTAAATAGTAATACATCTTGAGTATCAGAGTCCCACAAACAGAGTGCAGGGAAACCGGTTAAATGAGCTTTCTTTCATGTCAAAGTCAATCACTCTAACTTAAGAAAACTCATTCCAGCCTCAAAGAGTAATTTCCTCTGAGGGAATATTGCTAGCAAAAGTATCTAAAGAAAGATTTGTCAGCCTTGTAGACGGCCAAAGTCTTTGATAAACTATCAAGACACTCATAGCATCATACACATTGCTACCGTCTTGACAAATTATATTGACGCGTAAGACCCCACTAAAAGGTACGGGGAGATGTCAGATGCTATGAACTTCTTTTAATGAGAAGCAAAATGATTAAATGCGAGTTGGACTTACCATATAAATGGATGAAGTGCAGCAGGCTCATGAATTTTTTGTTTTTGTTTCTCTCAGCATCGTAGAGAAATTCTCTTCTGCAACACTGCCTCTGTTGGTCAATTCAATGTATCCTGCAGATGAAAGGCTGATGAACGTTTTTTTTTTTTGAACGCAGACAAATTCTCCTCCGCAACACTTACTCTGCTGGTCATTCAATATATTCTTCAGATGAAAGGCTGATTAAAGTGTTTTTTTTGTCTCAGCAAAGGAGAGAAATTCTCTTCTGCAACACTGCCTCTGTTGGTCATTCAATATATTCTGCAGATGAAAGGCTGATGAACTTTTTTTTTTTGTCTCAGCAAAGGAGAGAAATTCTCTTCTGCAACACTGCCTCTGTTGGTCATTCAATATATTCTGCAGATGAAAGGCTGATGAACTTTTTTTTTTTGTCTCAGCAACGCAGAGAAATTCTCTTCTGCAACACTGCCTCTGTTGGTCAATTCAATGTATCCTGCAGATGAAAGGCTGATGAACGTTTTTTTTTTTTTTTTGGACCGTAGACAAATTCTCCTCTGCAACACTTTCGCTGCTGGTCATTCAATATATTCTTCAGATGAAAGGCTGATTAAAGTGTTTTTTTTTGTCTCAGCAAAGGAGAGAAATTCTCTTCTGCAACACTGCCTCTGTTGGTCATTCAATATATTCTGCAGATGAAAGGCTGATGAACTTTTTTTTTTGTCTCAGCAACGCAGAAAAATTCTATTCCGCAACACTGCCTCTGCTGGTCATTCAGTATATTCTGCAGATGGAAAAGTCCACTGTTAGTACATTATAAGAACTTGAATATTTCCAAAATAATGCAACAAAATAAAAAACTTATTTTTACCAAGCATTATTAATTAGGACTATGGAGTCTATAATATTGTGAAAGTTTACAGCTCAAAAAAAATTCAAATCTCAATTTTTTTTCAACCTAGCATACTTCTCTCAATCCGGTCTTATTTGCTACCAATCTCGACACAACTCAAGCACCTATATTAGGACTTAGATAAAAAGATCTCATGGCCAGCCAACTGACATCATACCCTTCTCTCTGCAATTCTTATAGGTTATGGTACACCACTAGCAATTAAGTAAGCTGAAAAGTTGAGGGAGGAAGTTTCATGCTACAGTTATTGGGAATATTGAAAACTATGAATAACAGATTCTAACATCTTTATTTTAGCACATCCCTATCAGCTAACCCTATAGAGAAGGCAAGAATATTATGATCAACCACACCTTCAAAAAAATGTATAAGCCTCAAATAATGCCAGAGTTTCTTTCATCTCAACATCTCAGTCTTCATCTGGGTGTCCTGTCTACCCTGCTACCCATTTCAATAAGATGATAAATAGATCCCATTGCTTGCTAGGCAATTGATTGGCCCTCATGTCAGATGACATCCTCCTGTAGCTTTATCATGTTAGGGCACCACCTGACCAATCGCTCTGGGGGACTATTACACAAGAGGACGAGACATCAGCAATTACTCACTGGGTAATTCTCTGTAATTAACAATGCAAGAAAGTAGGCGGTGTAAGGGGAATGTACTTTGTACCATTGCAACCATCGGGCTCCTTTTCAACGTTGGCTGGAGTTACAAGAACAGACTATTCTAAATAGTAATACATCTTGAGTATCAGAGTCCCACAAACAGAGTGCAGGGAAACCGGTTAAATGAGCTTTCTTTCATGTCAAAGTCAATCACTCTAACTTAAGAAAACTCATTCCAGCCTCAAAGAGTAATTTCCTCTGAGGGAATATTGCTAGCAAAAGTATCTAAAGAAAGATTTGTCAGCCTTGTAGACGGCCAAAGTCTTTGATAAACTATCAAGACACTCATAGCATCATACACATTGCTACCGTCTTGACAAATTATATTGACGCGTAAGACCCCACTAAAAGGTACGGGGAGATGTCAGATGCTATGAACTTCTTTTAATGAGAAGCAAAATGATTAAATGCGAGTTGGACTTACCATATAAATGGATGAAGTGCAGCAGGCTCATGAATTTTTTGTTTTTGTTTCTCTCAGCATCGTAGAGAAATTCTCTTCTGCAACACTGCCTCTGTTGGTCAATTCAATGTATCCTGCAGATGAAAGGCTGATGAACGTTTTTTTTTTTTGAACGCAGACAAATTCTCCTCCGCAACACTTACTCTGCTGGTCATTCAATATATTCTTCAGATGAAAGGCTGATTAAAGTGTTTTTTTTGTCTCAGCAAAGGAGAGAAATTCTCTTCTGCAACACTGCCTCTGTTGGTCATTCAATATATTCTGCAGATGAAAGGCTGATGAACTTTTTTTTTTGTCTCAGCAAAGGAGAGAAATTCTCTTCTGCAACACTGCCTCTGTTGGTCATTCAATATATTCTGCAGATGAAAGGCTGATGAACTTTTTTTTTTGTCTCAGCAACGCAGAAAAATTCTATTCCGCAACACTGCCTCTGCTGGTCATTCAGTATATTCTGCAGATGGAAAAGTCCACTGTTAGTACATTATAAGAACTTGAATATTTCCAAAATAATGCAACAAAATAAAAAACTTATTTTTACCAAGCATTATTAATTAGGACTATGGAGTCTATAATATTGTGAAAGTTTACAGCTCAAAAAAAATTCAAATCTCAATTTTTTTTCAACCTAGCATACTTCTCTCAATCCGGTCTTATTTGCTACCAATCTCGACACAACTCAAGCACCTATATTAGGACTTAGATAAAAAGATCTCATGGCCAGCCAACTGACATCATACCCTTCTCTCTGCAATTCTTATAGGTTATGGTACACCACTAGCAATTAAGTAAGCTGAAAAGTTGAGGGAGGAAGTTTCATGCTACAGTTATTGGGAATATTGAAAACTATGAATAACAGATTCTAACATCTTTATTTTAGCACATCCCTATCAGCTAACCCTATAGAGAAGGCAAGAATATTATGATCAACCACACCTTCAAAAAAATGTATAAGCCTCAAATAATGCCAGAGTTTCTTTCATCTCAACATCTCAGTCTTCATCTGGGTGTCCTGTCTACCCTGCTACCCATTTCAATAAGATGATAAATAGATCCCATTGCTTGCTAGGCAATTGATTGGCCCTCATGTCAGATGACATCCTCCTGTAGCTTTATCATGTTAGGGCACCACCTGACCAATCGCTCTGGGGGACTATTACACAAGAGGACGAGACATCAGCAATTACTCAATGGGTAATTCTCTGTAATTAACAATGCAAGAAAGTAGGCGGTGTAAGGGGAATGTACTTTGTACCATTGCAACCATCGGGCTCCTTTTCAACGTTGGCTGGAGTTACAAGAACAGACTATTCTAAATAGTAATACATCTTGAGTATCAGAGTCCCACAAACAGAGTGCAGGGAAACCGGTTAAATGAGCTTTCTTTCATGTCAAAGTCAATCACTCTAACTTAAGAAAACTCATTCCAGCCTCAAAGAGTAATTTCCTCTGAGGGAATATTGCTAGCAAAAGTATCTAAAGAAAGATTTGTCAGCCTTGTAGACGGCCAAAGTCTTTGATAAACTATCAAGACACTCATAGCATCATACACATTGCTACCGTCTTGACAAATTATATTGACGCGTAAGACCCCACTAAAAGGTACGGGGAGATGTCAGATGCTATGAACTTCTTTTAATGAGAAGCAAAATGATTAAATGCGAGTTGGACTTACCATATAAATGGATGAAGTGCAGCAGGCTCATGAATTTTTTGTTTTTGTTTCTCTCAGCATCGTAGAGAAATTCTCTTCTGCAACACTGCCTCTGTTGGTCAATTCAATGTATCCTGCAGATGAAAGGCTGATGAACGTTTTTTTTTTTTGAACGCAGACAAATTCTCCTCCGCAACACTTACTCTGCTGGTCATTCAATATATTCTTCAGATGAAAGGCTGATTAAAGTGTTTTTTTTGTCTCAGCAAAGGAGAGAAATTCTCTTCTGCAACACTGCCTCTGTTGGTCATTCAATATATTCTGCAGATGAAAGGCTGATGAACTTTTTTTTTTTGTCTCAGCAAAGGAGAGAAATTCTCTTCTGCAACACTGCCTCTGTTGGTCATTCAATATATTCTGCAGATGAAAGGCTGATGAACTTTTTTTTTTTGTCTCAGCAACGCAGAGAAATTCTCTTCTGCAACACTGCCTCTGTTGGTCAATTCAATGTATCCTGCAGATGAAAGGCTGATGAACGTTTTTTTTTTTTTTTTGGACCGTAGACAAATTCTCCTCTGCAACACTTTCTCTGCTGGTCATTCAATATATTCTTCAGATGAAAGGCTGATTAAAGTGTTTTTTTTTGTCTCAGCAAAGGAGAGAAATTCTCTTCTGCAACACTGCCTCTGTTGGTCATTCAATATA
The DNA here is from genome assembly GCF_964204655.1 of Triturus cristatus. Classification (NCBI taxonomy): domain Eukaryota; kingdom Metazoa; phylum Chordata; class Amphibia; order Caudata; family Salamandridae; genus Triturus; species Triturus cristatus. Next base: position 879,390,562 of record NC_140593.1, on the reverse strand, counting down.
TTCTGCAGATGAAAGGCTGATGAACTTTTTTTTTTGTCTCAGCAACGCAGAAAAATTCTATTCCGCAACACTGCCTCTGCTGGTCATTCAGTATATTCTGCAGATGGAAAAGTCCACTGTTAGTACATTATAAGAACTTGAATATTTCCAAAATAATGCAACAAAATAAAAAACTTATTTTTACCAAGCATTATTAATTAGGACTATGGAGTCTATAATATTGTGAAAGTTTACAGCTCAAAAAAAATTCAAATCTCAATTTTTTTTCAACCTAGCATACTTCTCTCAATCCGGTCTTATTTGCTACCAATCTCGACACAACTCAAGCACCTATATTAGGACTTAGATAAAAAGATCTCATGGCCAGCCAACTGACATCATAACCTTCTCTCTGCAATTCTTATAGGTTATGGTACACCACTAGCAATTAAGTAAGCTGAAAAGTTGAGGGAGGAAGTTTCATGCTACAGTTATTGGGAATATTGAAAACTATGAATAACAGATTCTAACATCTTTATTTTAGCACATCCCTATCAGCTAACCCTATAGAGAAGGCAAGAATATTATAATCAACCACACCTTCAAAAAAATGTATAAGCCTCAAATAATGCCAGAGTTTCTTTCATCTCAACATCTCAGTCTTCATCTGGGTGTCCTGTCTACCCTGCTACCCATTTCAATAAGATGATAAATAGATCCCATTGCTTGCTAGGCAATTGATTGGCCCTCATGTCAGATGACATCCTCCTGTAGCTTTATCATGTTAGGGCACCACCTGACCAATCGCTCTGGGGGACTATTACACAAGAGGACGAGACATCAGCAATTACTCACTGGGTAATTCTCTGTAATTAACAATGCAAGAAAGTAGGCGGTGTAAGGGGAATGTACTTTGTACCATTGCAACCATCGGGCTCCTTTTCAACGTTGGCTGGAGTTACAAGAACAGACTATTCTAAATAGTAATACATCTTGAGTATCAGAGTCCCACAAACAGAGTGCAGGGAAACCGGTTAAATGAGCTTTCTTTCATGTCAAAGTCAATCACTCTAACTTAAGAAAACTCATTCCAGCCTCAAAGAGTAATTTCCTCTGAGGGAATATTGCTAGCAAAAGTATCTAAAGAAAGATTTGTCAGCCTTGTAGACGGCCAAAGTCTTTGATAAACTATCAAGACACTCATAGCATCATACACATTGCTACCGTCTTGACAAATTATATTGACGCGTAAGACCCCACTAAAAGGTACGGGGAGATGTCCGATGCTATGAACTTCTTTTAATGAGAAGCAAAATGATTAAATGCGAGTTGGACTTACCATATAAATGGATGAAGTGCAGCAGGCTCATGAATTTTTTTTTTTTGTTTCTCTCAGCATCGTAGAGAAATTCTCTTCTGCAACACTGCCTCTGTTGGTCAATTCAATGTATCCTGCAGATGAAAGGCTGATGAACGTTTTTTTTTTTTTTTTTGAACGCAGACAAATTCTCCTCTGCAACACTTTCTCTGCTGGTCATTCAATATATTCTTCAGATGAAAGGCTGATTAAAGTGTTTTTTTTGTCTCAGCAAAGGAGAGAAATTCTCTTCTGCAACACTGCCTCTGTTGGTCAATTCAATGTATCCTGCAGATGAAAGGCTGATGAACTTTTTTTTTTTCGAACACAGACAAATTCTCCTCCGCAACACTTCCTCTGCTGGTCATTCAATATATTCTTCAGATGAAAGGCTGATTAAAGTGTTTTTTTTGTCTCAGCAAAGGAGAGAAATTCTCTTCTGCAACACTGCCTCTGTTGGTCATTCAATATATTCTTCAGATGAAAGGCTGATTAAAGTGTTTCTTTTGTCTCAGCAAAGGAGAGAAATTCTCTTCTGCAACACTGCCTCTGTTGGTCATTCAATATATTCTGCAGATGAAAGGCTGATGAACTTTTTTTTTTTGTCTCAGCAACGCAGAGAAATTCTCTTCTGCAACACTGCCTCTGTTGGTCAATTCAATGTATCCTGCAGATGAAAGGCTGATGAACGTTTTTTTTTTTTTTTTGGACCGTAGACAAATTCTCCTCTGCAACACTTTCTCTGCTGGTCATTCAATATATTCTTCAGATGAAAGGCTGATTAAAGTGTTTTTTTTGTCTCAGCAAAGGAGAGAAATTCTCTTCTGCAACACTGCCTCTGTTGGTCATTCAATATATTCTGCAGATGAAAGGCTGATGAACTTTTTTTTTTGTCTCAGCAACGCAGAGAAATTCTCTTCTGCAACACTGCCTCTGTTGGTCAATTCAATGTATCCTGCAGATGAAAGGCTGATGAACGGTTTTTTTTTTTTTTTGGACTGTAGACAAATTCTCCTCTGCAACACTTTCTCTGCTGGTCATTCAATATATTCTTCAGATGAAAGGCTGATTAAAGTGTTTTTTTTGTCTCAGCAAAGGAGAGAAATTCTCTTCTGCAACACTGCCTCTGTTGATCATTCAATATATTCTGCAGATGAAAGGCTGATTAAAATGTTTTTTTTGTCTCAGCAACGCAGAAAAATTCTATTCCGCAACACTGCCTCTGCTGGTCATTCAGTATATTCTGCAGATGGAAAAGTCCACTGTTAGTACATTATAAGAACTTGAATATTTCCAAAATAATGCAACAAAATAAAAAACTTATTTTTACCAAGCATTATTAATTAGGACTATGGAGTCTATAATATTGTGAAAGTTTACAGCTCAAAAAAAATTCAAATCTCAATTTTTTTTCAACCTAGCATACTTCTCTCAATCCGGTCTTATTTGCTACCAATCTTGACACAACTCAAGCACCTATATTAGGACTTAGATAAAAAGATCTCATGGCCAGCCAACTGACATCATACCCTTCTCTCTGCAATTCTTATAGGTTATGGTACACCACTAGCAATTAAGTAAGCTGAAAAGTTGAGGGAGGAAGTTTCATGCTACAGTTATTGGGAATATTGAAAACTATGAATAACAGATTCTAACATCTTTATTTTAGCACATCCCTATCAGCTAACCCTATAGAGAAGGCAAGAATATTATGATCAACCACACCTTCAAAAAAATGTATAAGCCTCAAATAATGCCAGAGTTTCTTTCATCTCAACATCTCAGTCTTCATCTGGGTGTCCTGTCTACCCTGCTACCCATTTCAATAAGATGATAAATAGATCCCATTGCTTGCTAGGCAATTGATTGGCCCTCATGTCAGATGACATCCTCCTGTAGCTTTATCATGTTAGGGCACCACCTGACCAATCGCTCTGGGGGACTATTACACAAGAGGACGAGACATCAGCAATTACTCACTGGGTAATTCTCTGTAATTAACAATGCAAGAAAGTAGGCGGTGTAAGGGGAATGTACTTTGTACCATTGCAACCATCGGGCTCCTTTTCAACGTTGGCTGGAGTTACAAGAACAGACTATTCTAAATAGTAATACATCTTGAGTATCAGAGTCCCACAAACAGAGTGCAGGGAAACCGGTTAAATGAGCTTTCTTTCATGTCAAAGTCAATCACTCTAACTTAAGAAAACTCATTCCAGCCTCAAAGAGTAATTTCCTCTGAGGGAATATTGCTAGCAAAAGTATCTAAAGAAAGATTTGTCAGCCTTGTAGACGGCCAAAGTCTTTGATAAACTATCAAGACACTCATAGCATCATACACATTGCTACCGTCTTGACAAATTATATTGACGCGTAAGACCCCACTAAAAGGTACGGGGAGATGTCAGATGCTATGAACTTCTTTTAATGAGAAGCAAAATGATTAAATGCGAGTTGGACTTACCATATAAATGGATGAAGTGCAGCAGGCTCATGAATTTTTTGTTTTTGTTTCTCTCAGCATCGTAGAGAAATTCTCTTCTGCAACACTGCCTCTGTTGGTCAATTCAATGTATCCTGCAGATGAAAGGCTGATGAACGTTTTTTTTTTTTGAACGCAGACAAATTCTCCTCCGCAACACTTACTCTGCTGGTCATTCAATATATTCTTCAGATGAAAGGCTGATTAAAGTGTTTTTTTTGTCTCAGCAAAGGAGAGAAATTCTCTTCTGCAACACTGCCTCTGTTGGTCATTCAATATATTCTGCAGATGAAAGGCTGATGAACTTTTTTTTTTGTCTCAGCAAAGGAGAGAAATTCTCTTCTGCAACACTGCCTCTGTTGGTCATTCAATATATTCTGCAGATGAAAGGCTGATGAACTTTTTTTTTTTGTCTCAGCAACGCAGAGAAATTCTCTTCTGCAACACTGCCTCTGTTGGTCAATTCAATGTATCCTGCAGATGAAAGGCTGATGAACTTTTTTTTTTTCGAACACAGACAAATTCTCCTCTGCAACACTTTCTCTGCTGGTCATTCAATATATTCTTCAGATGAAAGGCTGATTAAAGTGTTTTTTTTTGTCTCAGCAAAGGAGAGAAATTCTCTTCTGCAACACTGCCTCTGTTGGTCATTCAATATATTCTGCAGATGAAAGGCTGATGAACTTTTTTTTTTGTCTCAGCAACGCAGAAAAATTCTATTCCGCAACACTGCCTCTGCTGGTCATTCAGTATATTCTGCAGATGGAAAAGTCCACTGTTAGTACATTATAAGAACTTGAATATTTCCAAAATAATGCAACAAAATAAAAAACTTATTTTTACCAAGCATTATTAATTAGGACTATGGAGTCTATAATATTGTGAAAGTTTACAGCTCAAAAAAAATTCAAATCTCAATTTTTTTTCAACCTAGCATACTTCTCTCAATCCGGTCTTATTTGCTACCAATCTCGACACAACTCAAGCACCTATATTAGGACTTAGATAAAAAGATCTCATGGCCAGCCAACTGACATCATACCCTTCTCTCTGCAATTCTTATAGGTTATGGTACACCACTAGCAATTAAGTAAGCTGAAAAGTTGAGGGAGGAAGTTTCATGCTACAGTTATTGGGAATATTGAAAACTATGAATAACAGATTCTAACATCTTTATTTTAGCACATCCCTATCAGCTAACCCTATAGAGAAGGCAAGAATATTATGATCAACCACACCTTCAAAAAAATGTATAAGCCTCAAATAATGCCAGAGTTTCTTTCATCTCAACATCTCAGTCTTCATCTGGGTGTCCTGTCTACCCTGCTACCCATTTCAATAAGATGATAAATAGATCCCATTGCTTGCTAGGCAATTGATTGGCCCTCATGTCAGATGACATCCTCCTGTAGCTTTATCATGTTAGGGCACCACCTGACCAATCGCTCTGGGGGACTATTACACAAGAGGACGAGACATCAGCAATTACTCACTGGGTAATTCTCTGTAATTAACAATGCAAGAAAGTAGGCGGTGTAAGGGGAATGTACTTTGTACCATTGCAACCATCGGGCTCCTTTTCAACGTTGGCTGGAGTTACAAGAACAGACTATTCTAAATAGTAATACATCTTGAGTATCAGAGTCCCACAAACAGAGTGCAGGGAAACCGGTTAAATGAGCTTTCTTTCATGTCAAAGTCAATCACTCTAACTTAAGAAAACTCATTCCAGCCTCAAAGAGTAATTTCCTCTGAGGGAATATTGCTAGCAAAAGTATCTAAAGAAAGATTTGTCAGCCTTGTAGACGGCCAAAGTCTTTGATAAACTATCAAGACACTCATAGCATCATACACATTGCTACCGTCTTGACAAATTATATTGACGCGTAAGACCCCACTAAAAGGTACGGGGAGATGTCAGATGCTATGAACTTCTTTTAATGAGAAGCAAAATGATTAAATGCGAGTTGGACTTACCATATAAATGGATGAAGTGCAGCAGGCTCATGAATTTTTTTTTTTGTTTCTCTCAGCATCGTAGAGAAATTCTCTTCTGCAACACTGCCTCTGTTGGTCAATTCAATGTATCCTGCAGATGAAAGGCTGATGAACTTTTTTTTTTTTTTTGAACGCAGACAAATTCTCCTCTGCAACACTTTCTCTGCTGGTCATTCAATATATTCTTCAGATGAAAGGCTGATTAAAGTGTTTTTTTTGTCTCAGCAAAGGAGAGAAATTCTCTTCTGCAACACTGCCTCTGTTGGTCAATTCAATGTATCCTGCAGATGAAAGGCTGATGAACTTTTTTTTTTTCGAACACAGACAAATTCTCCTCCGCAACACTTCCTCTGCTGGTCATTCAATATATTCTTCAGATGAAAGGCTGATTAAAGTGGTTTTTTTGTCTCAGCAAAGGAGAGAAATTCTCTTCTGCAACACTGCCTCTGTTGGTCATTCAATATATTCTGCAGATGAAAGGCTGATGAACTTTTTTTTTTGTCTCAGCAACGCAGAAAAATTCTATTCCGCAACACTGCCTCTGCTGGTCATTCAGTATATTCTGCAGATGGAAAAGTCCACTGTTAGTACATTATAAGAACTTGAATATTTCCAAAATAATGCAACAAAATAAAAAACTTATTTTTACCAAGCATTATTAATTAGGACTATGGAGTCTATAATATTGTGAAAGTTTACAGCTCAAAAAAAATTCAAATCTCAATTTTTTTTCAACCTAGCATACTTCTCTCAATCCGGTCTTATTTGCTACCAATCTCGACACAACTCAAGCACCTATATTAGGACTTAGATAAAAAGATCTCATGGCCAGCCAACTGACATCATACCCTTCTCTCTGCAATTCTTATAGGTTATGGTACACCACTAGCAATTAAGTAAGCTGAAAAGTTGAGGGAGGAAGTTTCATGCTACAGTTATTGGGAATATTGAAAACTATGAATAACAGATTCTAACATCTTTATTTTAGCACATCCCTATCAGCTAACCCTATAGAGAAGGCAAGAATATTATGATCAACCACACCTTCAAAAAAATGTATAAGCCTCAAATAATGCCAGAGTTTCTTTCATCTCAACATCTCAGTCTTCATCTGGGTGTCCTGTCTACCCTGCTACCCATTTCAATAAGATGATAAATAGATCCCATTGCTTGCTAGGCAATTGATTGGCCCTCATGTCAGATGACATCCTCCTGTAGCTTTATCATGTTAGGGTACCACCTGACCAATCGCTCTGGGGGACTATTACACAAGAGGACGAGACATCAGCAATTACTCACTGGGTAATTCTCTGTAATTAACAATGCAAGAAAGTAGGCGGTGTAAGGGGAATGTACTTTGTACCATTGCAACCATCGGGCTCCTTTTCAACGTTGGCTGGAGTTACAAGAACAGACTATTCTAAATAGTAATACATCTTGAGTATCAGAGTCCCACAAACAGAGTGCAGGGAAACCGGTTAAATGAGCTTTCTTTCATGTCAAAGTCAATCACTCTAACTTAAGAAAACTCATTCCAGCCTCAAAGAGTAATTTCCTCTGAGGGAATATTGCTAGCAAAAGTATCTAAAGAAAGATTTGTCAGCCTTGTAGACGGCCAAAGTCTTTGATAAACTATCAAGACACTCATAGCATCATACACATTGCTACCGTCTTGACAAATTATATTGACGCGTAAGACCCCACTAAAAGGTACGGGGAGATGTCAGATGCTATGAACTTCTTTTAATGAGAAGCAAAATGATTAAATGCGAGTTGGACTTACCATATAAATGGATGAAGTGCAGCAGGCTCATGAATTTTTTGTTTTTGTTTCTCTCAGCATCGTAGAGAAATTCTCTTCTGCAACACTGCCTCTGTTGGTCAATTCAATGTATCCTGCAGATGAAAGGCTGATGAACGTTTTTTTTTTTTGAACGCAGACAAATTCTCCTCCGCAACACTTACTCTGCTGGTCATTCAATATATTCTTCAGATGAAAGGCTGATTAAAGTGTTTTTTTTGTCTCAGCAAAGGAGAGAAATTCTCTTCTGCAACACTGCCTCTGTTGGTCATTCAATATATTCTGCAGATGAAAGGCTGATGAACTTTTTTTTTTTGTCTCAGCAAAGGAGAGAAATTCTCTTCTGCAACACTGCCTCTGTTGGTCATTCAATATATTCTGCAGATGAAAGGCTGATGAACTTTTTTTTTTTGTCTCAGCAACGCAGAGAAATTCTCTTCTGCAACACTGCCTCTGTTGGTCAATTCAATGTATCCTGCAGATGAAAGGCTGATGAACTTTTTTTTTTTCGAACACAGACAAATTCTCCTCTGCAACACTTTCTCTGCTGGTCATTCAATATATTCTTCAGATGAAAGGCTGATTAAAGTGTTTTTTTTTGTCTCAGCAAAGGAGAGAAATTCTCTTCTGCAACACTGCCTCTGTTGGTCATTCAATATATTCTGCAGATGAAAGGCTGATGAACTTTTTTTTTTGTCTCAGCAACGCAGAAAAATTCTATTCCGCAACACTGCCTCTGCTGGTCATTCAGTATATTCTGCAGATGGAAAAGTCCACTGTTAGTACATTATAAGAACTTGAATATTTCCAAAATAATGCAACAAAATAAAAAACTTATTTTTACCAAGCATTATTAATTAGGACTATGGAGTCTATAATATTGTGAAAGTTTACAGCTCAAAAAAAATTCAAATCTCAATTTTTTTTCAACCTAGCATACTTCTCTCAATCCGGTCTTATTTGCTACCAATCTCGACACAACTCAAGCACCTATATTAGGACTTAGATAAAAAGATCTCATGGCCAGCCAACTGACATCATACCCTTCTCTCTGCAATTCTTATAGGTTATGGTACACCACTAGCAATTAAGTAAGCTGAAAAGTTGAGGGAGGAAGTTTCATGCTACAGTTATTGGGAATATTGAAAACTATGAATAACAGATTCTAACATCTTTATTTTAGCACATCCCTATCAGCTAACCCTATAGAGAAGGCAAGAATATTATGATCAACCACACCTTCAAAAAAATGTATAAGCCTCAAATAATGCCAGAGTTTCTTTCATCTCAACATCTCAGTCTTCATCTGGGTGTCCTGTCTACCCTGCTACCCATTTCAATAAGATGATAAATAGATCCCATTGCTTGCTAGGCAATTGATTGGCCCTCATGTCAGATGACATCCTCCTGTAGCTTTATCATGTTAGGGCACCACCTGACCAATCGCTCTGGGGGACTATTACACAAGAGGACGAGACATCAGCAATTACTCACTGGGTAATTCTCTGTAATTAACAATGCAAGAAAGTAGGCGGTGTAAGGGGAATGTACTTTGTACCATTGCAACCATCGGGCTCCTTTTCAACGTTGGCTGGAGTTACAAGAACAGACTATTCTAAATAGTAATACATCTTGAGTATCAGAGTCCCACAAACAGAGTGCAGGGAAACCGGTTAAATGAGCTTTCTTTCATGTCAAAGTCAATCACTCTAACTTAAGAAAACTCATTCCAGCCTCAAAGAGTAATTTCCTCTGAGGGAATATTGCTAGCAAAAGTATCTAAAGAAAGATTTGTCAGCCTTGTAGACGGCCAAAGTCTTTGATAAACTATCAAGACACTCATAGCATCATACACATTGCTACCGTCTTGACAAATTATATTGACGCGTAAGACCCCACTAAAAGGTACGGGGAGATGTCAGATGCTATGAACTTCTTTTAATGAGAAGCAAAATGATTAAATGCGAGTTGGACTTACCATATAAATGGATGAAGTGCAGCAGGCTCATGAATTTTTTGTTTTTGTTTCTCTCAGCATCGTAGAGAAATTCTCTTCTGCAACACTGCCTCTGTTGGTCAATTCAATGTATCCTGCAGATGAAAGGCTGATGAACGTTTTTTTTTTTTGAACGCAGACAAATTCTCCTCCGCAACACTTACTCTGCTGGTCATTCAATATATTCTTCAGATGAAAGGCTGATTAAAGTGTTTTTTTTGTCTCAGCAAAGGAGAGAAATTCTCTTCTGCAACACTGCCTCTGTTGGTCATTCAATATATTCTGCAGATGAAAGGCTGATGAACTTTTTTTTTTTGTCTCAGCAAAGGAGAGAAATTCTCTTCTGCAACACTGCCTCTGTTGGTCATTCAATATATTCTGCAGATGAAAGGCTGATGAACTTTTTTTTTTTGTCTCAGCAACGCAGAGAAATTCTCTTCTGCAACACTGCCTCTGTTGGTCAATTCAATGTATCCTGCAGATGAAAGGCTGATGAACGTTTTTTTTTTTTTTTTGGACCGTAGACAAATTCTCCTCTGCAACACTTTCGCTGCTGGTCATTCAATATATTCTTCAGATGAAAGGCTGATTAAAGTGGTTTTTTTTGTCTCAGCAAAGGAGAGAAATTCTCTTCTGCAACACTGCCTCTGTTGGTCATTCAATATATTCTGCAGATGAAAGGCTGATGAACTTTTTTTTTTGTCTCAGCAACGCAGAAAAATTCTATTCCGCAACACTGCCTCTGCTGGTCATTCAGTATATTCTGCAGATGGAAAAGTCCACTGTTAGTACATTATAAGAACTTGAATATTTCCAAAATAATGCAACAAAATAAAAAACTTATTTTTACCAAGCATTATTAATTAGGACTATGGAGTCTATAATATTGTGAAAGTTTACAGCTCAAAAAAAATTCAAATCTCAATTTTTTTTCAACCTAGCATACTTCTCTCAATCCGGTCTTATTTGCTACCAATCTCGACACAACTCAAGCACCTATATTAGGACTTAGATAAAAAGATCTCATGGCCAGCCAACTGACATCATACCCTTCTCTCTGCAATTCTTATAGGTTATGGTACACCACTAGCAATTAAGTAAGCTGAAAAGTTGAGGGAGGAAGTTTCATGCTACAGTTATTGGGAATATTGAAAACTATGAATAACAGATTCTAACATCTTTATTTTAGCACATCCCTATCAGCTAACCCTATAGAGAAGGCAAGAATATTATGATCAACCACACCTTCAAAAAAATGTATAAGCCTCAAATAATGCCAGAGTTTCTTTCATCTCAACATCTCAGTCTTCATCTGGGTGTCCTGTCTACCCTGCTACCCATTTCAATAAGATGATAAATAGATCCCATTGCTTGCTAGGCAATTGATTGGCCCTCATGTCAGATGACATCCTCCTGTAGCTTTATCATGTTAGGGCACCACCTGACCAATCGCTCTGGGGGACTATTACACAAGAGGACGAGACATCAGCAATTACTCACTGGGTAATTCTCTGTAATTAACAATGCAAGAAAGTAGGCGGTGTAAGGGGAATGTACTTTGTACCATTGCAACCATCGGGCTCCTTTTCAACGTTGGCTGGAGTTACAAGAACAGACTATTCTAAATAGTAATACATCTTGAGTATCAGAGTCCCACAAACAGAGTGCAGGGAAACCGGTTAAATGAGCTTTCTTTCATGTCAAAGTCAATCACTCTAACTTAAGAAAACTCATTCCAGCCTCAAAGAGTAATTTCCTCTGAGGGAATATTGCTAGCAAAAGTATCTAAAGAAAGATTTGTCAGCCTTGTAGACGGCCAAAGTCTTTGATAAACTATCAAGACACTCATAGCATCATACACATTGCTACCGTCTTGACAAATTATATTGACGCGTAAGACCCCACTAAAAGGTACGGGGAGATGTCAGATGCTATGAACTTCTTTTAATGAGAAGCAAAATGATTAAATGCGAGTTGGACTTACCATATAAATGGATGAAGTGCAGCAGGCTCATGAATTTTTTGTTTTTGTTTCTCTCAGCATCGTAGAGAAATTCTCTTCTGCAACACTGCCTCTGTTGGTCAATTCAATGTATCCTGCAGATGAAAGGCTGATGAACGTTTTTTTTTTTTGAACGCAGACAAATTCTCCTCCGCAACACTTACTCTGCTGGTCATTCAATATATTCTTCAGATGAAAGGCTGATTAAAGTGTTTTTTTTGTCTCAGCAAAGGAGAGAAATTCTCTTCTGCAACACTGCCTCTGTTGGTCATTCAATATATTCTGCAGATGAAAGGCTGATGAACTTTTTTTTTGTCTCAGCAAAGGAGAGAAATTCTCTTCTGCAACACTGCCTCTGTTGGTCAATTCAATGTATCCTGCAGATGAAAGGCTGATGAACTTTTTTTTTTTCAACACAGACAAATTCTCCTCCGCAACACTTCCTCTGCTGGTCATTCAATATATTCTTCAGATGAAAGGCTGATTAAAGTGTTTTTTTTGTCTCAGCAAAGGAGAGAAATTCTCTTCTGCAACACTGCCTCTGTTGGTCATTCAATATATTCTGCAGATGAAAGGCTGATGAACTTTTTTTTTGTCTCAGCAAAGGAGAGAAATTCTCTTCTGCAACACTGCCTCTGTTGGTCAATTCAATGTATCCTGCAGATGAAAGGCTGATGAACTTTTTTTTTTTCGAACACAGACAAATTCTCCTCCGCAACACTTCCTCTGCTGGTCATTCAATATATTCTTCAGATGAAAGGCTGATTAAAGTGGTTTTTTTGTCTCAGCAAAGGAGAGAAATTCTCTTCTGCAACACTGCCTCTGTTGGTCATTCAATATATTCTGCAGATGAAAGGCTGATGAACTTTTTTTTTTTGTCTCAGCAACGCAGAAAAATTCTATTCCGCAACACTGCCTCTGCTGGTCATTCAGTATATTCTGCAGATGGAAAAGTCCACTGTTAGTACATTATAAGAACTTGAATATTTCCAAAATAATGCAACAAAATAAAAAACTTATTTTTACCAAGCATTATTAATTAGGACTATGGAGTCTATAATATTGTGAAAGTTTACAGCTCAAAAAAAATTCAAATCTCAATTTTTTTTCAACCTAGCATACTTCTCTCAATCCGGTCTTATTTGCTACCAATCTCGACACAACTCAAGCACCTATATTAGGACTTAGATAAAAAGATCTCATGGCCAGCCAACTGACATCATACCCTTCTCTCTGCAATTCTTATAGGTTATGGTACACCACTAGCAATTAAGTAAGCTGAAAAGTTGAGGGAGGAAGTTTCATGCTACAGTTATTGGGAATATTGAAAACTATGAATAACAGATTCTAACATCTTTATTTTAGCACATCCCTATCAGCTAACCCTATAGAGAAGGCAAGAATATTATGATCAACCACACCTTCAAAAAAATGTATAAGCCTCAAATAATGCCAGAGTTTCTTTCATCTCAACATCTCAGTCTTCATCTGGGTGTCCTGTCTACCCTGCTACCCATTTCAATAAGATGATAAATAGATCCCATTGCTTGCTAGGCAATTGATTGGCCCTCATGTCAGATGACATCCTCCTGTAGCTTTATCATGTTAGGGCACCACCTGACCAATCGCTCTGGGGGACTATTACACAAGAGGACGAGACATCAGCAATTACTCACTGGGTAATTCTCTGTAATTAACAATGCAAGAAAGTAGGCGGTGTAAGGGGAATGTACTTTGTACCATTGCAACCATCGGGCTCCTTTTCAACGTTGGCTGGAGTTACAAGAACAGACTATTCTAAATAGTAATACATCTTGAGTATCAGAGTCCCACAAACAGAGTGCAGGGAAACCGGTTAAATGAGCTTTCTTTCATGTCAAAGTCAATCACTCTAACTTAAGAAAACTCATTCCAGCCTCAAAGAGTAATTTCCTCTGAGGGAATATTGCTAGCAAAAGTATCTAAAGAAAGATTTGTCAGCCTTGTAGACGGCCAAAGTCTTTGATAAACTATCAAGACACTCATAGCATCATACACATTGCTACCGTCTTGACAAATTATATTGACGCGTAAGACCCCACTAAAAGGTACGGGGAGATGTCAGATGCTATGAACTTCTTTTAATGAGAAGCAAAATGATTAAATGCGAGTTGGACTTACCATATAAATGGATGAAGTGCAGCAGGCTCATGAATTTTTTGTTTTTGTTTCTCTCAGCATCGTAGAGAAATTCTCTTCTGCAACACTGCCTCTGTTGGTCAATTCAATGTATCCTGCAGATGAAAGGCTGATGAACGTTTTTTTTTTTTGAACGCAGACAAATTCTCCTCCGCAACACTTACTCTGCTGGTCATTCAATATATTCTTCAGATGAAAGGCTGATTAAAGTGTTTTTTTTGTCTCAGCAAAGGAGAGAAATTCTCTTCTGCAACACTGCCTCTGTTGGTCATTCAATATATTCTGCAGATGAAAGGCTGATGAACTTTTTTTTTTTGTCTCAGCAAAGGAGAGAAATTCTCTTCTGCAACACTGCCTCTGTTGGTCATTCAATATATTCTGCAGATGAAAGGCTGATGAACTTTTTTTTTTTGTCTCAGCAACGCAGAGAAATTCTCTTCTGCAACACTGCCTCTGTTGGTCAATTCAATGTATCCTGCAGATGAAAGGCTGATGAACGTTTTTTTTTTTTTTTTGGACCGTAGACAAATTCTCCTCTGCAACACTTTCGCTGCTGGTCATTCAATATATTCTTCAGATGAAAGGCTGATTAAAGTGTTTTTTTTTGTCTCAGCAAAGGAGAGAAATTCTCTTCTGCAACACTGCCTCTGTTGGTCATTCAATATATTCTGCAGATGAAAGGCTGATGAACTTTTTTTTTTGTCTCAGCAACGCAGAAAAATTCTATTCCGCAACACTGCCTCTGCTGGTCATTCAGTATATTCTGCAGATGGAAAAGTCCACTGTTAGTACATTATAAGAACTTGAATATTTCCAAAATAATGCAACAAAATAAAAAACTTATTTTTACCAAGCATTATTAATTAGGACTATGGAGTCTATAATATTGTGAAAGTTTACAGCTCAAAAAAAATTCAAATCTCAATTTTTTTTTCAACCTAGCATACTTCTCTCAATCCGGTCTTATTTGCTACCAATCTCGACACAACTCAAGCACCTATATTAGGACTTAGATAAAAAGATCTCATGGCCAGCCAACTGACATCATACCCTTCTCTCTGCAATTCTTATAGGTTATGGTACACCACTAGCAATTAAGTAAGCTGAAAAGTTGAGGGAGGAAGTTTCATGCTACAGTTATTGGGAATATTGAAAACTATGAATAACAGATTCTAACATCTTTATTTTAGCACATCCCTATCAGCTAACCCTATAGAGAAGGCAAGAATATTATGATCAACCACACCTTCAAAAAAATGTATAAGCCTCAAATAATGCCAGAGTTTCTTTCATCTCAACATCTCAGTCTTCATCTGGGTGTCCTGTCTACCCTGCTACCCATTTCAATAAGATGATAAATAGATCCCATTGCTTGCTAGGCAATTGATTGGCCCTCATGTCAGATGACATCCTCCTGTAGCTTTATCATGTTAGGGCACCACCTGACCAATCGCTCTGGGGGACTATTACACAAGAGGACGAGACATCAGCAATTACTCACTGGGTAATTCTCTGTAATTAACAATGCAAGAAAGTAGGCGGTGTAAGGGGAATGTACTTTGTACCATTGCAACCATCGGGCTCCTTTTCAACGTTGGCTGGAGTTACAAGAACAGACTATTCTAAATAGTAATACATCTTGAGTATCAGAGTCCCACAAACAGAGTGCAGGGAAACCGGTTAAATGAGCTTTCTTTCATGTCAAAGTCAATCACTCTAACTTAAGAAAACTCATTCCAGCCTCAAAGAGTAATTTCCTCTGAGGGAATATTGCTAGCAAAAGTATCTAAAGAAAGATTTGTCAGCCTTGTAGACGGCCAAAGTCTTTGATAAACTATCAAGACACTCATAGCATCATACACATTGCTACCGTCTTGACAAATTATATTGACGCGTAAGACCCCACTAAAAGGTACGGGGAGATGTCCGATGCTATGAACTTCTTTTAATGAGAAGCAAAATGATTAAATGCGAGTTGGACTTACCATATAAATGGATGAAGTGCAGCAGGCTGATGAACTTTTTTTTTTTGTCTCAGCAACGCAGAGAAATTCTCTTCTGCAACACTGCCTCTGTTGGTCAATTCAATGTATCCTGCAGATGAAAGGCTGATGAACTTTTTTTTTTTTTTTTTTGAACGCAGACAAATTCTCCTCCGCAACACTTACTCTGCTGGTCATTCAATATATTCTTCAGATGAAAGGCTGATTAAAGTGTTTTTTTTGTCTCAGCAAAGGAGAGAAATTCTCTTCTGCAACACTGCCTCTGTTGGTCATTCAATATATTCTGCAGATGAAAGGCTGATGAACTTTTTTTTTGTCTCAGCAAAGGAGAGAAATTCTCTTCTGCAACACTGCCTCTGTTGGTCAATTCAATGTATCCTGCAGATGAAAGGCTGATGAACTTTTTTTTTTTCAACACAGACAAATTCTCCTCCGCAACACTTCCTCTGCTGGTCATTCAATATATTCTTCAGATGAAAGGCTGATTAAAGTGTTTTTTTTGTCTCAGCAAAGGAGAGAAATTCTCTTCTGCAACACTGCCTCTGTTGGTCATTCAATATATTCTGCAGATGAAAGGCTGATGAACTTTTTTTTTGTCTCAGCAAAGGAGAGAAATTCTCTTCTGCAACACTGCCTCTGTTGGTCAATTCAATGTATCCTGCAGATGAAAGGCTGATGAACTTTTTTTTTTTCGAACACAGACAAATTCTCCTCCGCAACACTTCCTCTGCTGGTCATTCAATATATTCTTCAGATGAAAGGCTGATTAAAGTGGTTTTTTTGTCTCAGCAAAGGAGAGAAATTCTCTTCTGCAACACTGCCTCTGTTGGTCATTCAATATATTCTGCAGATGAAAGGCTGATGAACTTTTTTTTTTTGTCTCAGCAACGCAGAAAAATTCTATTCCGCAACACTGCCTCTGCTGGTCATTCAGTATATTCTGCAGATGGAAAAGTCCACTGTTAGTACATTATAAGAACTTGAATATTTCCAAAATAATGCAACAAAATAAAAAACTTATTTTTACCAAGCATTATTAATTAGGACTATGGAGTCTATAATATTGTGAAAGTTTACAGCTCAAAAAAAATTCAAATCTCAATTTTTTTTCAACCTAGCATACTTCTCTCAATCCGGTCTTATTTGCTACCAATCTCGACACAACTCAAGCACCTATATTAGGACTTAGATAAAAAGATCTCATGGCCAGCCAACTGACATCATACCCTTCTCTCTGCAATTCTTATAGGTTATGGTACACCACTAGCAATTAAGTAAGCTGAAAAGTTGAGGGAGGAAGTTTCATGCTACAGTTATTGGGAATATTGAAAACTATGAATAACAGATTCTAACATCTTCATTTTAGCACATCCCTATCAGCTAACCCTATAGAGAAGGCAAGAATATTATGATCAACCACACCTTCAAAAAAATGTATAAGCCTCAAATAATGCCAGAGTTTCTTTCATCTCAACATCTCAGTCTTCATCTGGGTGTCCTGTCTACCCTGCTACCCATTTCAATATGATGATAAATAGATCCCATTGCTTGCTATGCAATTGATTGGCCCTCATGTCAGATGACATCCTCCTGTAGCTTTATCATGTTAGGGCACCACCTGACCAATCGCTCTGGGGGACTATTACACAAGAGGACGAGACATCAGCAATTACTCACTGGGTAATTCTCTGTAATTAACAATGCAAGAAAGTAGGCGGTGTAAGGGGAATGTACTTTGTACCATTGCAACCATCGGGCTCCTTTTCAACGTTGGCTGGAGTTACAAGAACAGACTATTCTAAATAGTAATACATCTTGAGTATCAGAGTCCCACAAACAGAGTGCAGGGAAACCGGTTAAATGAGCTTTCTTTCATGTCAAAGTCAATCACTCTAACTTAAGAAAACTCATTCCAGCCTCAAAGAGTAATTTCCTCTGAGGGAATATTGCTAGCAAAAGTATCTAAAGAAAGATTTGTCAGCCTTGTAGACGGCCAAAGTCTTTGATAAACTATCAAGACACTCATAGCATCATACACATTGCTACCGTCTTGACAAATTATATTGACGCGTAAGACCCCACTAAAAGGTACGGGGAGATGTCAGATGCTATGAACTTCTTTTAATGAGAAGCAAAATGATTAAATGCGAGTTGGACTTACCATATAAATGGATGAAGTGCAGCAGGCTCATGAATTTTTTTTTTTGTTTCTCTCAGCATCGTAGAGAAATTCTCTTCTGCAACACTGCCTCTGTTGGTCAATTCAATATATCCTGCAGATGAAAGGCTGATGAACGTTTTTTTTTTTTTTTTTGAACGCAGACAAATTCTCCTCTGCAACACTTTCTCTGCTGGTCATTCAATATATTCTTCAGATGAAAGGCTGATTAAAGTGTTTTTTTTGTCTCAGCAAAGGAGAGAAATTCTCTTCTGCAACACTGCCTCTGTTGGTCAATTCAATGTATCCTGCAGATGAAAGGCTGATGAACTTTTTTTTTTTCGAACACAGACAAATTCTCCTTCGCAACACTTCCTCTGCTGGTCATTCAATATATTCTTCAGATGAAAGGCTGATTAAAGTGGTTTTTTTGTCTCAGCAAAGGAGAGAAATTCTCTTCTGCAACACTGCCTCTGTTGGTCATTCAATATATTCTTCAGATGAAAGGCTGATTAAAGTGTTTCTTTTGTCTCAGCAAAGGAGAGAAATTCTCTTCTGCAACACTGCCTCTGTTGGTCAGACAATATATTCTGCAGATGAAAGGCTGATGAACTTTTTTTTTTTGTCTCAGCAACGCAGAGAAATTCTCTTCTGCAACACTGCCTCTGTTGGTCAATTCAATGTATCCTGCAGATGAAAGGCTGATGAACGTTTTTTTTTTTTTTTGGACCGTAGACAAATTCTCCTCTGCAACACTTTCTCTGCTGGTCATTCAATATATTCTTCAGATGAAAGGCTGATTAAAGTGTTTTTTTTGTCTCAGCAAAGGAGAGAAATTCTCTTCTGCAACACTGCCTCTGTTGATCATTCAATATATTCTGCAGATGAAAGGCTGATTAAAATGTTTTTTTTGTCTCAGCAACGCAGAAAAATTCTATTCCGCAACACTGCCTCTGCTGGTCATTCAGTATATTCTGCAGATGGAAAAGTCCACTGTTAGTACATTATAAGAACTTGAATATTTCCAAAATAATGCAACAAAATAAAAAACTTATTTTTACCAAGCATTATTAATTAGGACTATGGAGTCTATAATATTGTGAAAGTTTACAGCTCAAAAAAAATTCAAATCTCAATTTTTTTTCAACCTAGCATACTTCTCTCAATCCGGTCTTATTTGCTACCAATCTCGACACAACTCAAGCACCTATATTAGGACTTAGATAAAAAGATCTCATGGCCAGCCAACTGACATCATACCCTTCTCTCTGCAATTCTTATAGGTTATGGTACACCACTAGCAATTAAGTAAGCTGAAAAGTTGAGGGAGGAAGTTTCATGCTACAGTTATTGGGAATATTGAAAACTATGAATAACAGATTCTAACATCTTCATTTTAGCACATCCCTATCAGCTAACCCTATAGAGAAGGCAAGAATATTATGATCAACCACACCTTCAAAAAAATGTATAAGCCTCAAATAATGCCAGAGTTTCTTTCATCTCAACATCTCAGTCTTCATCTGGGTGTCCTGTCTACCCTGCTACCCATTTCAATAAGATGATAAATAGATCCCATTGCTTGCTAGGCAATTGATTGGCCCTCATGTCAGATGACATCCTCCTGTAGCTTTATCATGTTAGGGCACCACCTGACCAATCGCTCTGGGGGACTATTACACAAGAGGACGAGACATCAGCAATTACTCACTGGGTAATTCTCTGTAATTAACAATGCAAGAAAGTAGGCGGTGTAAGGGGAATGTACTTTGTACCATTGCAACCATCGGGCTCCTTTTCAACGTTGGCTGGAGTTACAAGAACAGACTATTCTAAATAGTAATACATCTTGAGTATCAGAGTCCCACAAACAGAGTGCAGGGAAACCGGTTAAATGAGCTTTCTTTCATGTCAAAGTCAATCACTCTAACTTAAGAAAACTCATTCCAGCCTCAAAGAGTAATTTCCTCTGAGGGAATATTGCTAGCAAAAGTATCTAAAGAAAGATTTGTCAGCCTTGTAGACGGCCAAAGTCTTTGATAAACTATCAAGACACTCATAGCATCATACACATTGCTACCGTCTTGACAAATTATATTGACGCGTAAGACCCCACTAAAAGGTACGGGGAGATGTCAGATGCTATGAACTTCTTTTAATGAGAAGCAAAATGATTAAATGCGAGTTGGACTTACCATATAAATGGATGAAGTGCAGCAGGCTCATGAATTTTTTTTTTTTGTTTCTCTCAGCATCGTAGAGAAATTCTCTTCTGCAACACTGCCTCTGTTGGTCAATTCAATGTATCCTGCAGATGAAAGGCTGATGAACTTTTTTTTTTTTTTGAACGCAGACAAATTCTCCTCCGCAACACTTACTCTGCTGGTCATTCAATATATTCTTCAGATGAAAGGCTGATTAAAGTGTTTTTTTTGTCTCAGCAAAGGAGAGAAATTCTCTTCTGCAACACTGCCTCTGTTGGTCATTCAATATATTCTGCAGATGAAAGGCTGATGAACTTTTTTTTTTTGTCTCAGCAACGCAGAAAAATTCTATTCCGCAACACTGCCTCTGCTGGTCATTCAGTATATTCTGCAGATGGAAAAGTCCACTGTTAGTACATTATAAGAACTTGAATATTTCCAAAATAATGCAACAAAATAAAAAACTTATTTTTACCAAGCATTATTAATTAGGACTATGGAGTCTATAATATTGTGAAAGTTTACAGCTCAAAAAAAATTCAAATCTCAATTTTTTTTTAACCTAGCATACTTCTCTCAATCCGGTTTTATTTGCTACCAATCTCGACACAACTCAAGCACCTATATTAGGACTTAGATAAAAAGATCTCATGGCCAGCCAACTGACATCATACCCTTCTCTCTGCAATTCTTATAGGTTATGGTACACCACTAGCAATTAAGTAAGCTGAAAAGTTGAGGGAGGAAGTTTCATGCTACAGTTATTGGGAATATTGAAAACTATGAATAACAGATTCTAACATCTTTATTTTAGCACATCCCTATCAGCTAACCCTATAGAGAAGGCAAGAATATTATGATCAACCACACCTTCAAAAAAATGTATAAGCCTCAAATAATGCCAGAGTTTCTTTCATCTCAACATCTCAGTCTTCATCTGGGTGTCCTGTCTACCCTGCTACCCATTTCAATAAGATGATAAATAGATCCCATTGCTTGCTAGGCAATTGATTGGCCCTCATGTCAGATGACATCCTCCTGTAGCTTTATCATGTTAGGGCACCACCTGACCAATCGCTCTGGGGGACTATTACACAAGAGGACGAGACATCAGCAATTACTCACTGGGTAATTCTCTGTAATTAACAATGCAAGAAAGTAGGCGGTGTAAGGGGAATGTACTTTGTACCATTGCAACCATCGGGCTCCTTTTCAACGTTGGCTGGAGTTACAAGAACAGACTATTCTAAATAGTAATACATCTTGAGTATCAGAGTCCCACAAACAGAGTGCAGGGAAACCGGTTAAATGAGCTTTCTTTCATGTCAAAGTCAATCACTCTAACTTAAGAAAACTCATTCCAGCCTCAAAGAGTAATTTCCTCTGAGGGAATATTGCTAGCAAAAGTATCTAAAGAAAGATTTGTCAGCCTTGTAGACGGACAAAGTCTTTGATAAACTATCAAGACACTCATAGCATCATACACATTGCTACCGTCTTGACAAATTATATTGACGCGTAAGACCCCACTAAAAGGTACGGGGAGATGTCAGATGCTATGAACTTCTTTTAATGAGAAGCAAAATGATTAAATGCGAGTTGGACTTACCATATAAATGGATGAAGTGCAGCAGGCTCATGAATTTTTTTTTTGTTTCTCTCAGCATCGTAGAGAAATTCTCTTCTGCAACACTGCCTCTGTTGGTCAATTCAATGTATCCTGCAGATGAAAGGCTGATGAACTTTTTTTTTTTTTTTGAACGCAGACAAATTCTCCTCCGCAACACTTACTCTGCTGGTCATTCAATATATTCTTCAGATGAAAGGCTGATTAAAGTGTTTTTTTTGTCTCAGCAAAGGAGAGAAATTCTCTTCTGCAACACTGCCTCTGTTGGTCATTCAATATATTCTGCAGATGAAAGGCTGATGAACTTTTTTTTTTTGTCTCAGCAACGCAGAAAAATTCTATTCCGCAACACTGCCTCTGCTGGTCATTCAGTATATTCTGCAGATGGAAAAGTCCACTGTTAGTACATTATAAGAACTTGAATATTTCCAAAATAATGCAACAAAATAAAAAACTTATTTTTACCAAGCATTATTAATTAGGACTATGGAGTCTATAATATTGTGAAAGTTTACAGCTCAAAAAAAATTCAAATCTCAATTTTTTTTTAACCTAGCATACTTCTCTCAATCCGGTTTTATTTGCTACCAATCTCGACACAACTCAAGCACCTATATTAGGACTTAGATAAAAAGATCTCATGGCCAGCCAACTGACATCATACCCTTCTCTCTGCAATTCTTATAGGTTATGGTACACCACTAGCAATTAAGTAAGCTGAAAAGTTGAGGGAGGAAGTTTCATGCTACAGTTATTGGGAATATTGAAAACTATGAATAACAGATTCTAACATCTTCATTTTAGCACATCCCTATCAGCTAACCCTATAGAGAAGGCAAGAATATTATGATCAACCACACCTTCAAAAAAATGTATAAGCCTCAAATAATGCCAGAGTTTCTTTCATCTCAACATCTCAGTCTTCATCTGGGTGTCCTGTCTACCCTGCTACCCATTTCAATACGATGATAAATAGATCCCATTGCTTGCTAGGCAATTGATTGGCCCTCATGTCAGATGACATCCTCCTGTAGCTTTATCATGTTAGGGCACCACCTGACCAATCGCTCTGGGGGACTATTACACAAGAGGACGAGACATCAGCAATTACTCACTGGGTAATTCTCTGTAATTAACAATGCAAGAAAGTAGGCGGTGTAAGGGGAATGTACTTTGTACCATTGCAACCATCGGGCTCCTTTTCAACGTTGGCTGGAGTTACAAGAACAGACTATTCTAAATAGTAATACATCTTGAGTATCAGAGTCCCACAAACAGAGTGCAGGGAAACTGGTTAAATGAGCTTTCTTTCATGTCAAAGTCAATCACTCTAACTTAAGAAAACTCATTCCAGCCTCAAAGAGTAATTTCCTCTGAGGGAATATTGCTAGCAAAAGTATCTAAAGAAAGATTTGTCAGCCTTGTAGACGGACAAAGTCTTTGATAAACTATCAAGACACTCATAGCATCATACACATTGCTACCGTCTTGACAAATTATATTGACGCGTAAGACCCCACTAAAAGGTACGGGGAGATGTCAGATGCTATGAACTTCTTTTAATGAGAAGCAAAATGATTAAATGCGAGTTGGACTTACCATATAAATGGATGAAGTGCAGCAGGCTCATGAATTTTTTTTTTGTTTCTCTCAGCATCGTAGAGAAATTCTCTTCTGCAACACTGCCTCTGTTGGTCAATTCAATGTATCCTGCAGATGAAAGGCTGATGAACTTTTTTTTTTTTTTTGAACGCAGACAAATTCTCCTCCGCAACACTTACTCTGCTGGTCATTCAATATATTCTTCAGATGAAAGGCTGATTAAAGTGTTTTTTTTGTCTCAGCAAAGGAGAGAAATTCTCTTCTGCAACACTGCCTCTGTTGGTCATTCAATATATTCTGCAGATGAAAGGCTGATGAACTTTTTTTTTTTGTCTCAGCAACGCAGAAAAATTCTATTCCGCAACACTGCCTCTGCTGGTCATTCAGTATATTCTGCAGATGGAAAAGTCCACTGTTAGTACATTATAAGAACTTGAATATTTCCAAAATAATGCAACAAAATAAAAAACTTATTTTTACCAAGCATTATTAATTAGGACTATGGAGTCTATAATATTGTGAAAGTTTACAGCTCAAAAAAAATTCAAATCTCAATTTTTTTTTAACCTAGCATACTTCTCTCAATCCGGTTTTATTTGCTACCAATCTCGACACAACTCAAGCACCTATATTAGGACTTAGATAAAAAGATCTCATGGCCAGCCAACTGACATCATACCCTTCTCTCTGCAATTCTTATAGGTTATGGTACACCACTAGCAATTAAGTAAGCTGAAAAGTTGAGGGAGGAAGTTTCATGCTACAGTTATTGGGAATATTGAAAACTATGAATAACAGATTCTAACATCTTCATTTTAGCACATCCCTATCAGCTAACCCTATAGAGAAGGCAAGAATATTATGATCAACCACACCTTCAAAAAAATGTATAAGCCTCAAATAATGCCAGAGTTTCTTTCATCTCAACATCTCAGTCTTCATCTGGGTGTCCTGTCTACCCTGCTACCCATTTCAATACGATGATAAATAGATCCCATTGCTTGCTAGGCAATTGATTGGCCCTCATGTCAGATGACATCCTCCTGTAGCTTTATCATGTTAGGGCACCACCTGACCAATCGCTCTGGGGGACTATTACACAAGAGGACGAGACATCAGCAATTACTCACTGGGTAATTCTCTGTAATTAACAATGCAAGAAAGTAGGCGGTGTAAGGGGAATGTACTTTGTACCATTGCAACCATCGGGCTCCTTTTCAACGTTGGCTGGAGTTACAAGAACAGACTATTCTAAATAGTAATACATCTTGAGTATCAGAGTCCCACAAACAGAGTGCAGGGAAACTGGTTAAATGAGCTTTCTTTCATGTCAAAGTCAATCACTCTAACTTAAGAAAACTCATTCCAGCCTCAAAGAGTAATTTCCTCTGAGGGAATATTGCTAGCAAAAGTATCTAAAGAAAGATTTGTCAGCCTTGTAGACGGCCAAAGTCTTTGATAAACTATCAAGACACTCATAGCATCATACACATTGCTACCGTCTTGACAAATTATATTGACGCGTAAGACCCCACTAAAAGGTACGGGGAGATGTCAGATGCTATGAACTTCTTTTAATGAGAAGCAAAATGATTAAATGCGAGTTGGACTTACCATATAAATGGATGAAGTGCAGCAGGCTCATGAATTTTTTTTTTTGTTTCTCTCAGCATCGTAGAGAAATTCTCTTCTGCAACACTGCCTCTGTTGGTCAATTCAATGTATCCTGCAGATGAAAGGCTGATGAACTTTTTTTTTTTTTTTTTGAACGCAGACAAATTCTCCTCCGCAACACTTACTCTGCTGGTCATTCAATATATTCTTCAGATGAAAGGCTGATTAAAGTGTTTTTTTTGTCTCAGCAAAGGAGAGAAATTCTCTTCTGCAACACTGCCTCTGTTGGTCATTCAATATATTCTGCAGATGAAAGGCTGATGAACTTTTTTTTTTTGTCTCAGCAACGCAGAAAAATTCTATTCCGCAACACTGCCTCTGCTGGTCATTCAGTATATTCTGCAGATGGAAAAGTCCACTGTTAGTACATTATAAGAACTTGAATATTTCCAAAATAATGCAACAAAATAAAAAACTTATTTTTACCAAGCATTATTAATTAGGACTATGGAGTCTATAATATTGTGAAAGTTTACAGCTCAAAAAAAATTCAAATCTCAATTTTTTTTCAACCTAGCATACTTCTCTCAATCCGGTCTTATTTGCTACCAATCTCGACACAACTCAAGCACCTATATTAGGACTTAGATAAAAATATCTCATGGCCAGCCAACTGACATCATACCCTTCTCTCTGCAATTCTTATAGGTTATGGTACACCACTAGCAATTAAGTAAGCTGAAAAGTTGAGTGAGGAAGTTTCATGCTACAGTTATTGGGAATATTGAAAACTATGAATAACAGATTCTAACATCTTCATTTTAGCACATCCCTATCAGCTAACCCTATAGAGAAGGCAAGAATATTATGATCAACCACACCTTCAAAAAAATGTATAAGCCTCAAATAATGCCAGAGTTTCTTTCATCTCAACATCTCAGTCTTCATCTGGGTGTCCTGTCTACCCTGCTACCCATTTCAATACGATGATAAATAGATCCCATTGCTTGCTAGGCAATTGATTGGCCCTCATGTCAGATGACATCCTCCTGTAGCTTTATCATGTTAGGGCACCACCTGACCAATCGCTCTGGGGGACTATTACACAAGAGGACGAGACATCAGCAATTACTCACTGGGTAATTCTCTGTAATTAACAATGCAAGAAAGTAGGCGGTGTAAGGGGAATGTACTTTGTACCATTGCAACCATCGGGCTCCTTTTCAACGTTGGCTGGAGTTACAAGAACAGACTATTCTAAATAGTAATACATCTTGAGTATCAGAGTCCCACAAACAGAGTGCAGGGAAACCGGTTAAATGAGCTTTCTTTCATGTCAAAGTCAATCACTCTAACTTAAGAAAACTCATTCCAGCCTCAAAGAGTAATTTCCTCTGAGGGAATATTGCTAGCAAAAGTATCTAAAGAAAGATTTGTCAGCCTTGTAGACGGCCAAAGTCTTTGATAAACTATCAAGACACTCATAGCATCATACACATTGCTACCGTCTTGACAAATTATATTGACGCGTAAGACCCCACTAAAAGGTACGGGGAGATGTCAGATGCTATGAACTTCTTTTAATGAGAAGCAAAATGATTAAATGCGAGTTGGACCTACCATATAAATGGATGAAGTGCAGCAGGCTCATGAATTTTTTTTTTTTGTTTCTCTCAGCATCGTAGAGAAATTCTCTTCTGCAACACTGCCTCTGTTGGTCAATTCAATGTATCCTGCAGATGAAAGGCTGATGAACTTTTTTTTTTTTTTGAACGCAGACAAATTCTCCTCCGCAACACTTACTCTGCTGGTCATTCAATATATTCTTCAGATGAAAGGCTGATTAAAGTGTTTTTTTTGTCTCAGCAAAGGAGAGAAATTCTCTTCTGCAACACTGCCTCTGTTGGTCATTCAATATATTCTGCAGATGAAAGGCTGATGAACTTTTTTTTTTTGTCTCAGCAAAGGAGAGAAATTCTCTTCTGCAACACTGCCTCTGTTGGTCATTCAATATATTCTGCAGATGAAAGGCTGATGAACTTTTTTTTTTTGTCTCAGCAACGCAGAGAAATTCTCTTCTGCAACACTGCCTCTGTTGGTCATTCAATATATTCTTCAGATGAAAGGCTGATTAAAGTGTTTTTTTTTGTCTCAGCAAAGGAAAGAAATTCTCTTCTGCAACACTGCCTCTGTTGGTCATTCAATATATTCTGCAGATGAAAGGCTGATGAACTTTTTTTTTTTGTCTCAGCAACGCAGAAAAATTCTATTCCGCAACACTGCCTCTGCTGGTCATTCAGTATATTCTGCAGATGGAAAAGTCCACTGTTAGTACATTATAAGAACTTGAATATTTCCAAAATAATGCAACAAAATAAAAAACTTATTTTTACCAAGCATTATTAATTAGGACTATGGAGTCTATAATATTGTGAAAGTTTACAGCTCAAAAAAAATTCAAATCTCAATTTTTTTTCAACCTAGCATACTTCTCTCAATCCGGTCTTATTTGCTACCAATCTCGACACAACTCAAGCACCTATATTAGGACTTAGATAAAAAGATCTCATGGCCAGCCAACTGACATCATACCCTTCTCTCTGCAATTCTTATAGGTTATGGTACACCACTAGCAATTAAGTAAGCTGAAAAGTTGAGGGAGGAAGTTTCATGCTACAGTTATTGGGAATATTGAAAACTATGAATAACAGATTCTAACATCTTTATTTTAGCACATCCCTATCAGCTAACCCTATAGAGAAGGCAAGAATATTATGATCAACCACACCTTCAAAAAAATGTATAAGCCTCAAATAATGCCAGAGTTTCTTTCATCTCAACATCTCAGTCTTCATCTGGGTGTCCTGTCTACCCTGCTACCCATTTCAATAAGATGATAAATAGATCCCATTGCTTGCTAGGCAATTGATTGGCCCTCATGTCAGATGACATCCTCCTGTAGCTTTATCATGTTAGGGCACCACCTGACCAATCGCTCTGGGGGACTATTACACAAGAGGACGAGACATCAGCAATTACTCACTGGGTAATTCTCTGTAATTAACAATGCAAGAAAGTAGGCGGTGTAAGGGGAATGTACTTTGTACCATTGCAACCATCGGGCTCCTTTTCAACGTTGGCTGGAGTTACAAGAACAGACTATTCTAAATAGTAATACATCTTGAGTATCAGAGTCCCACAAACAGAGTGCAGGGAAACCGGTTAAATGAGCTTTCTTTCATGTCAAAGTCAATCACTCTAACTTAAGAAAACTCATTCCAGCCTCAAAGAGTAATTTCCTCTGAGGGAATATTGCTAGCAAAAGTATCTAAAGAAAGATTTGTCAGCCTTGTAGACGGACAAAGTCTTTGATAAACTATCAAGACACTCATAGCATCATACACATTGCTACCGTCTTGACAAATTATATTGACGCGTAAGACCCCACTAAAAGGTACGGGGAAATGTCAGATGCTATGAACTTCTTTTAATGAGAAGCAAAATGATTAAATGCGAGTTGGACTTACCATATAAATGGATGAAGTGCAGCAGGATCATGAATTTTTTTTTTTGTTTCTCTCAGCATCGTAGAGAAATTCTCTTCTGCAACACTGCCTCTGTTGGTCAATTCAATGTATCCTGCAGATGAAAGGCTGATGAACTTTTTTTTTTTTTTGAACGCAGACAAATTCTCCTCCGCAACACTTACTCTGCTGGTCATTCAATATATTCTTCAGATGAAAGGCTGATTAAAGTGTTTTTTTTGTCTCAGCAAAGGAGAGAAATTCTCTTCTGCAACACTGCCTCTGTTGGTCATTCAATATATTCTGCAGATGAAAGGCTGATGAACTTTTTTTTTTTGTCTCAGCAACGCAGAAAAATTCTATTCCGCAACACTGCCTCTGCTGGTCATTCAGTATATTCTGCAGATGGAAAAGTCCACTGTTAGTACATTATAAGAACTTGAATATTTCCAAAATAATGCAACAAAATAAAAAACTTATTTTTACCAAGCATTATTAATTAGGACTATGGAGTCTATAATATTGTGAAAGTTTACAGCTCAAAAAAAATTCAAATCTCAATTTTTTTTCAACCTAGCATACTTCTCTCAATCCGGTCTTATTTGCTACCAATCTCGACACAACTCAAGCACCTATATTAGGACTTAGATAAAAATATCTCATGGCCAGCCAACTGACATCATACCCTTCTCTCTGCAATTCTTATAGGTTATGGTACACCACTAGCAATTAAGTAAGCTGAAAAGTTGAGTGAGGAAGTTTCATGCTACAGTTATTGGGAATATTGAAAACTATGAATAACAGATTCTAACATCTTCATTTTAGCACATCCCTATCAGCTAACCCTATAGAGAAGGCAAGAATATTATGATCAACCACACCTTCAAAAAAATGTATAAGCCTCAAATAATGCCAGAGTTTCTTTCATCTCAACATCTCAGTCTTCATCTGGGTGTCCTGTCTACCCTGCTACCCATTTCAATACGATGATAAATAGATCCCATTGCTTGCTAGGCAATTGATTGGCCCTCATGTCAGATGACATCCTCCTGTAGCTTTATCATGTTAGGGCACCACCTGACCAATCGCTCTGGGGGACTATTACACAAGAGGACGAGACATCAGCAATTACTCACTGGGTAATTCTCTGTAATTAACAATGCAAGAAAGTAGGCGGTGTAAGGGGAATGTACTTTGTACCATTGCAACCATCGGGCTCCTTTTCAACGTTGGCTGGAGTTACAAGAACAGACTATTCTAAATAGTAATACATCTTGAGTATCAGAGTCCCACAAACAGAGTGCAGGGAAACCGGTTAAATGAGCTTTCTTTCATGTCAAAGTCAATCACTCTAACTTAAGAAAACTCATTCCAGCCTCAAAGAGTAATTTCCTCTGAGGGAATATTGCTAGCAAAAGTATCTAAAGAAAGATTTGTCAGCCTTGTAGACGGCCAAAGTCTTTGATAAACTATCAAGACACTCATAGCATCATACACATTGCTACCGTCTTGACAAATTATATTGACGCGTAAGACCCCACTAAAAGGTACGGGGAGATGTCAGATGCTATGAACTTCTTTTAATGAGAAGCAAAATGATTAAATGCGAGTTGGACTTACCATATAAATGGATGAAGTGCAGCAGGCTCATGAATTTTTTTTTTTTGTTTCTCTCAGCATCGTAGAGAAATTCTCTTCTGCAACACTGCCTCTGTTGGTCAATTCAATGTATCCTGCAGATGAAAGGCTGATGAACTTTTTTTTTTTTTTGAACGCAGACAAATTCTCCTCCGCAACACTTACTCTGCTGGTCATTCAATATATTCTTCAGATGAAAGGCTGATTAAAGTGTTTTTTTTGTCTCAGCAAAGGAGAGAAATTCTCTTCTGCAACACTGCCTCTGTTGGTCATTCAATATATTCTGCAGATGAAAGGCTGATGAACTTTTTTTTTTTGTCTCAGCAAAGGAGAGAAATTCTCTTCTGCAACACTGCCTCTGTTGGTCATTCAATATATTCTGCAGATGAAAGGCTGATGAACTTTTTTTTTTTGTCTCAGCAACGCAGAGAAATTCTCTTCTGCAACACTGCCTCTGTTGGTCAATTCAATGTATCCTGCAGATGAAAGGCTGATGAACGCTTTTTTTTTTTTTTTGGACCGTAGACAAATTCTCCTCTGCAACACTTTCTCTGCTGGTCATTCAATATATTCTTCAGATGAAAGGCTGATTAAAGTGTTTTTTTTTGTCTCAGCAAAGGAAAGAAATTCTCTTCTGCAACACTGCCTCTGTTGGTCATTCAATATATTCTGCAGATGAAAGGCTGATGAACTTTTTTTTTTTGTCTCAGCAACGCAGAAAAATTCTATTCCGCAACACTGCCTCCACTGGTCATTCAGTATATTCTGCAGATGGAAAAGTCCACTGTTAGTACATTATAAGAACTTGAATATTTCCAAAATAATGCAACAAAATAAAAAACTTATTTTTACCAAGCATTATTAATTAGGACTATGGAGTCTATAATATTGTGAAAGTTTACAGCTCAAAAAAAATTCAAATCTCAATTTTTTTTCAACCTAGCATACTTCTCTCAATCCGGTCTTATTTGCTACCAATCTCGACACAACTCAAGCACCTATATTAGGACTTAGATAAAAAGATCTCATGGCCAGCCAACTGACATCATACCCTTCTCTCTGCAATTCTTATAGGTTATGGTACACCACTAGCAATTAAGTAAGCTGAAAAGTTGAGGGAGGAAGTTTCATGCTACAGTTATTGGGAATATTGAAAACTATGAATAACAGATTCTAACATCTTTATTTTAGCACATCCCTATCAGCTAACCCTATAGAGAAGGCAAGAATATTATGATCAACCACACCTTCAAAAAAATGTATAAGCCTCAAATAATGCCAGAGTTTCTTTCATCTCAACATCTCAGTCTTCATCTGGGTGTCCTGTCTACCCTGCTACCCATTTCAATAAGATGATAAATAGATCCCATTGCTTGCTAGGCAATTGATTGGCCCTCATGTCAGATGACATCCTCCTGTAGCTTTATCATGTTAGGGCACCACCTGACCAATCGCTCTGGGGGACTATTACACAAGAGGACGAGACATCAGCAATTACTCACTGGGTAATTCTCTGTAATTAACAATGCAAGAAAGTAGGCGGTGTAAGGGGAATGTACTTTGTACCATTGCAACCATCGGGCTCCTTTTCAACGTTGGCTGGAGTTACAAGAACAGACTATTCTAAATAGTAATACATCTTGAGTATCAGAGTCCCACAAACAGAGTGCAGGGAAACCGGTTAAATGAGCTTTCTTTCATGTCAAAGTCAATCACTCTAACTTAAGAAAACTCATTCCAGCCTCAAAGAGTAATTTCCTCTGAGGGAATATTGCTAGCAAAAGTATCTAAAGAAAGATTTGTCAGCCTTGTAGACGGCCAAAGTCTTTGATAAACTATCAAGACACTCATAGCATCATACACATTGCTACCGTCTTGACAAATTATATTGACGCGTAAGACCCCACTAAAAGGTACGGGGAGATGTCAGATGCTATGAACTTCTTTTAATGAGAAGCAAAATGATTAAATGCGAGTTGGACTTACCATATAAATGGATGAAGTGCAGCAGGCTCATGAATTTTTTTTTTTTGTTTCTCTCAGCATCGTAGAGAAATTCTCTTCTGCAGCACTGCCTCTGTTGGTCAATTCAATGTATCCTGCAGATGAAAGGCTGATGAACTTTTTTTTTTTTTTGAACGCAGACAAATTCTCCTCCGCAACACTTACTCTGCTGGTCATTCAATATATTCTTCAGATGAAAGGCTGATTAAAGTGTTTTTTTTTGTCTCAGCAAAGGAAAGAAATTCTCTTCTGCAACACTGCCTCTGTTGGTCATTCAATATATTCTGCAGATGAAAGGCTGATGAACTTTTTTTTTTTGTCTCAGCAACGCAGAAAAATTCTATTCCGCAACACTGCCTCTGCTGGTCATTCAGTATATTCTGCAGATGGAAAAGTCCACTGTTAGTACATTATAAGAACTTGAATATTTCCAAAATAATGCAACAAAATAAAAAACTTATTTTTACCAAGCATTATTAATTAGGACTATGGAGTCTATAATATTGTGAAAGTTTACAGCTCAAAAAAAATTCAAATCTCAATTTTTTTTCAACCTAGCATACTTCTCTCAATCCGGTCTTATTTGCTACCAATCTCGACACAACTCAAGCACCTATATTAGGACTTAGATAAAAATATCTCATGGCCAGCCAACTGACATCATACCCTTCTCTCTGCAATTCTTATAGGTTATGGTACACCACTAGCAATTAAGTAAGCTGAAAAGTTGAGTGAGGAAGTTTCATGCTACAGTTATTGGGAATATTGAAAACTATGAATAACAGATTCTAACATCTTCATTTTAGCACATCCCTATCAGCTAACCCTATAGAGAAGGCAAGAATATTATGATCAACCACACCTTCAAAAAAATGTATAAGCCTCAAATAATGCCAGAGTTTCTTTCATCTCAACATCTCAGTCTTCATCTGGGTGTCCTGTCTACCCTGCTACCCATTTCAATACGATGATAAATAGATCCCATTGCTTGCTAGGCAATTGATTGGCCCTCATGTCAGATGACATCCTCCTGTAGCTTTATCATGTTAGGGCACCACCTGACCAATCGCTCTGGGGGACTATTACACAAGAGGACGAGACATCAGCAATTACTCACTGGGTAATTCTCTGTAATTAACAATGCAAGAAAGTAGGCGGTGTAAGGGGAATGTACTTTGTACCATTGCAACCATCGGGCTCCTTTTCAACGTTGGCTGGAGTTACAAGAACAGACTATTCTAAATAGTAATACATCTTGAGTATCAGAGTCCCACAAACAGAGTGCAGGGAAACCGGTTAAATGAGCTTTCTTTCATGTCAAAGTCAATCACTCTAACTTAAGAAAACTCATTCCAGCCTCAAAGAGTAATTTCCTCTGAGGGAATATTGCTAGCAAAAGTATCTAAAGAAAGATTTGTCAGCCTTGTAGACGGCCAAAGTCTTTGATAAACTATCAAGACACTCATAGCATCATACACATTGCTACCGTCTTGACAAATTATATTGACGCGTAAGACCCCACTAAAAGGTACGGGGAGATGTCAGATGCTATGAACTTCTTTTAATGAGAAGCAAAATGATTAAATGCGAGTTGGACTTACCATATAAATGGATGAAGTGCAGCAGGCTCATGAATTTTTTTTTTTTGTTTCTCTCAGCATCGTAGAGAAATTCTCTTCTGCAACACTGCCTCTGTTGGTCAATTCAATGTATCCTGCAGATGAAAGGCTGATGAACTTTTTTTTTTTTTTGAACGCAGACAAATTCTCCTCCGCAACACTTACTCTGCTGGTCATTCAATATATTCTTCAGATGAAAGGCTGATTAAAGTGTTTTTTTTGTCTCAGCAAAGGAGAGAAATTCTCTTCTGCAACACTGCCTCTGTTGGTCATTCAATATATTCTGCAGATGAAAGGCTGATGAACTTTTTTTTTTGTCTCAGCAAAGGAGAGAAATTCTCTTCTGCAACACTGCCTCTGTTGGTCATTCAATATATTCTGCAGATGAAAGGCTGATGAACTTTTTTTTTTTGTCTCAGCAACGCAGAGAAATTCTCTTCTGCAACACTGCCTCTGTTGGTCAATTCAATGTATCCTGCAGATGAAAGGCTGATGAACGTTTTTTTTTTTTTTTTGGACCGTAGACAAATTCTCCTCTGCAACACTTTCTCTGCTGGTCATTCAATATATTCTTCAGATGAAAGGCTGATTAAAGTGTTTTTTTTTGTCTCAGCAAAGGAAAGAAATTCTCTTCTGCAACACTGCCTCTGTTGGTCATTCAATATATTCTGCAGATGAAAGGCTGATGAACTTTTTTTTTTTGTCTCAGCAACGCAGAAAAATTCTATTCCGCAACACTGCCTCTGCTGGTCATTCAGTATATTCTGCAGATGGAAAAGTCCACTGTTAGTACATTATAAGAACTTGAATATTTCCAAAATAATGCAACAAAATAAAAAACTTATTTTTACCAAGCATTATTAATTAGGACTATGGAGTCTATAATATTGTGAAAGTTTACAGCTCAAAAAAAATTCAAATCTCAATTTTTTTTCAACCTAGCATACTTCTCTCAATCCGGTCTTATTTGCTACCAATCTCGACACAACTCAAGCACCTATATTAGGACTTAGATAAAAATATCTCATGGCCAGCCAACTGACATCATACCCTTCTCTCTGCAATTCTTATAGGTTATGGTACACCACTAGCAATTAAGTAAGCTGAAAAGTTGAGTGAGGAAGTTTCATGCTACAGTTATTGGGAATATTGAAAACTATGAATAACAGATTCTAACATTTTCATTTTAGCACATCCCTATCAGCTAACCCTATAGAGAAGGCAAGAATATTATGATCAACCACACCTTCAAAAAAATGTATAAGCCTCAAATAATGCCAGAGTTTCTTTCATCTCAACATCTCAGTCTTCATCTGGGTGTCCTGTCTACCCTGCTACCCATTTCAATACGATGATAAATAGATCCCATTGCTTGCTAGGCAATTGATTGGCCCTCATGTCAGATGACATCCTCCTGTAGCTTTATCATGTTAGGGCACCACCTGACCAATCGCTCTGGGGGACTATTACACAAGAGGACGAGACATCAGCAATTACTCACTGGGTAATTCTCTGTAATTAACAATGCAAGAAAGTAGGCGGTGTAAGGGGAATGTACTTTGTACCATTGCAACCATCGGGCTCCTTTTCAACGTTGGCTGGAGTTACAAGAACAGACTATTCTAAATAGTAATACATCTTGAGTATCAGAGTCCCACAAACAGAGTGCAGGGAAACCGGTTAAATGAGCTTTCTTTCATGTCAAAGTCAATCACTCTAACTTAAGAAAACTCATTCCAGCCTCAAAGAGTAATTTCCTCTGAGGGAATATTGCTAGCAAAAGTATCTAAAGAAAGATTTGTCAGCCTTGTAGACGGCCAAAGTCTTTGATAAACTATCAAGACACTCATAGCATCATACACATTGCTACCGTCTTGACAAATTATATTGACGCGTAAGACCCCACTAAAAGGTACGGGGAGATGTCAGATGCTATGAACTTCTTTTAATGAGAAGCAAAATGATTAAATGCGAGTTGGACTTACCATATAAATGGATGAAGTGCAGCAGGCTCATGAATTTTTTTTTTTGTTTCTCTCAGCATCGTAGAGAAATTCTCTTCTGCAACACTGCCTCTGTTGGTCAATTCAATGTATCCTGCAGATGAAAGGCTGATGAACTTTTTTTTTTTTTTTGAACGCAGACAAATTCTCCTCCGCAACACTTACTCTGCTGGTCATTCAATATATTCTTCAGATGAAAGGCTGATTAAAGTGTTTTTTTTGTCTCAGCAAAGGAGAGAAATTCTCTTCTGCAACACTGCCTCTGTTGGTCATTCAATATATTCTGCAGATGAAAGGCTGATGAACTTTTTTTTTTTGTCTCAGCAACGCAGAAAAATTCTATTCCGCAACACTGCCTCTGCTGGTCATTCAGTATATTCTGCAGATGGAAAAGTCCACTGTTAGTACATTATAAGAACTTGAATATTTCCAAAATAATGCAACAAAATAAAAAACTTATTTTTACCAAGCATTATTAATTAGGACTATGGAGTCTATAATATTGTGAAAGTTTACAGCTCAAAAAAAATTCAAATCTCAATTTTTTTTCAACCTAGCATACTTCTCTCAATCCGGTCTTATTTGCTACCAATCTCGACACAACTCAAGCACCTATATTAGGACTTAGATAAAAATATCTCATGGCCAGCCAACTGACATCATACCCTTCTCTCTGCAATTCTTATAGGTTATGGTACACCACTAGCAATTAAGTAAGCTGAAAAGTTGAGTGAGGAAGTTTCATGCTACAGTTATTGGGAATATTGAAAACTATGAATAACAGATTCTAACATCTTCATTTTAGCACATCCCTATCAGCTAACCCTATAGAGAAGGCAAGAATATTATGATCAACCACACCTTCAAAAAAATGTATAAGCCTCAAATAATGCCAGAGTTTCTTTCATCTCAACATCTCAGTCTTCATCTGGGTGTCCTGTCTACCCTGCTACCCATTTCAATACGATGATAAATAGATCCCATTGCTTGCTAGGCAATTGATTGGCCCTCATGTCAGATGACATCCTCCTGTAGCTTTATCATGTTAGGGCACCACCTGACCAATCGCTCTGGGGGACTATTACACAAGAGGACGAGACATCAGCAATTACTCACTGGGTAATTCTCTGTAATTAACAATGCAAGAAAGTAGGCGGTGTAAGGGGAATGTACTTTGTACCATTGCAACCATCGGGCTCCTTTTCAACGTTGGCTGGAGTTACAAGAACAGACTATTCTAAATAGTAATACATCTTGAGTATCAGAGTCCCACAAACAGAGTGCAGGGAAACCGGTTAAATGAGCTTTCTTTCATGTCAAAGTCAATCACTCTAACTTAAGAAAACTCATTCCAGCCTCAAAGAGTAATTTCCTCTGAGGGAATATTGCTAGCAAAAGTATCTAAAGAAAGATTTGTCAGCCTTGTAGACGGCCAAAGTCTTTGATAAACTATCAAGACACTCATAGCATCATACACATTGCTACCGTCTTGACAAATTATATTGACGCGTAAGACCCCACTAAAAGGTACGGGGAGATGTCAGATGCTATGAACTTCTTTTAATGAGAAGCAAAATGATTAAATGCGAGTTGGACTTACCATATAAATGGATGAAGTGCAGCAGGCTCATGAATTTTTTTTTTTGTTTCTCTCAGCATCGTAGAGAAATTCTCTTCTGCAACACTGCCTCTGTTGGTCAATTCAATGTATCCTGCAGATGAAAGGCTGATGAACTTTTTTTTTTTTTTGAACGCAGACAAATTCTCCTCCGCAACACTTACTCTGCTGGTCAATTCAATATATTCTTCAGATGAAAGGCTGATTAAAGTGTTTTTTTTGTCTCAGCAAAGGAGAGAAATTCTCTTCTGCAACACTGCCTCTGTTGGTCATTCAATATATTCTGCAGATGAAAGGCTGATGAACTTTTTTTTTTTGTCTCAGCAAAGGAGAGAAATTCTCTTCTGCAACACTGCCTCTGTTGGTCATTCAATATATTCTGCAGATGAAAGGCTGATGAACTTTTTTTTTTTGTCTCAGCAACGCAGAGAAATTCTCTTCTGCAACACTGCCTCTGTTGGTCAATTCAATGTATCCTGCAGATGAAAGGCTGATGAACGTTTTTTTTTTTTTTTTGGACCGTAGACAAATTCTCCTCTGCAACACTTTCTCTGCTGGTCATTCAATATATTCTTCAGATGAAAGGCTGATTAAAGTGTTTTTTTTGTCTCAGCAAAGGAGAGAAATTCTCTTCTGCAACACTGCCTCTGTTGGTCATTCAATATATTCTGCAGATGAAAGGCTGATGAACTTTTTTTTTTTGTCTCAGCAACGCAGAAAAATTCTATTCCGCAACACTGCCTCTGCTGGTCATTCAGTATATTCTGCAGATGGAAAAGTCCACTGTTAGTACATTATAAGAACTTGAATATTTCCAAAATAATGCAACAAAATAAAAAACTTATTTTTACCAAGCATTATTAATTAGGACTATGGAGTCTATAATATTGTGAAAGTTTACAGCTCAAAAAAAATTCAAATCTCAATTTTTTTTCAACCTAGCATACTTCTCTCAATCCGGTCTTATTTGCTACCAATCTCGACACAACTCAAGCACCTATATTAGGACTTAGATAAAAATATCTCATGGCCAGCCAACTGACATCATACCCTTCTCTCTGCAATTCTTATAGGTTATGGTACACCACTAGCAATTAAGTAAGCTGAAAAGTTGAGTGAGGAAGTTTCATGCTACAGTTATTGGGAATATTGAAAACTATGAATAACAGATTCTAACATCTTCATTTTAGCACATCCCTATCAGCTAACCCTATAGAGAAGGCAAGAATATTATGATCAACCACACCTTCAAAAAAATGTATAAGCCTCAAATAATGCCAGAGTTTCTTTCATCTCAACATCTCAGTCTTCATCTGGGTGTCCTGTCTACCCTGCTACCCATTTCAATACGATGATAAATAGATCCCATTGCTTGCTAGGCAATTGATTGGCCCTCATGTCAGATGACATCCTCCTGTAGCTTTATCATGTTAGGGCACCACCTGACCAATCGCTCTGGGGGACTATTACACAAGAGGACGAGACATCAGCAATTACTCACTGGGTAATTCTCTGTAATTAACAATGCAAGAAAGTAGGCGGTGTAAGGGGAATGTACTTTGTACCATTGCAACCATCGGGCTCCTTTTCAACGTTGGCTGGAGTTACAAGAACAGACTATTCTAAATAGTAATACATCTTGAGTATCAGAGTCCCACAAACAGAGTGCAGGGAAACCGGTTAAATGAGCTTTCTTTCATGTCAAAGTCAATCACTCTAACTTAAGAAAACTCATTCCAGCCTCAAAGAGTAATTTCCTCTGAGGGAATATTGCTAGCAAAAGTATCTAAAGAAAGATTTGTCAGCCTTGTAGACGGCCAAAGTCTTTGATAAACTATCAAGACACTCATAGCATCATACACATTGCTACCGTCTTGACAAATTATATTGACGCGTAAGACCCCACTAAAAGGTACGGGGAGATGTCAGATGCTATGAACTTCTTTTAATGAGAAGCAAAATGATTAAATGCGAGTTGGACTTACCATATAAATGGATGAAGTGCAGCAGGCTCATGAATTTTTTTTTTTGTTTCTCTCAGCATCGTAGAGAAATTCTCTTCTGCAACACTGCCTCTGTTGGTCAATTCAATGTATCCTGCAGATGAAAGGCTGATGAACGTTTTTTTTTTTTTTTTTTGAACGCAGACAAATTCTCCTCCGCAACACTTTCTCTGCTGGTCATTCAATATATTCTTCAGATGAAAGGCTGATTAAAGTGTTTTTTTTGTCTCAGCAAAGGAGAGAAATTCTCTTCTGCAACACTGCCTCTGTTGGTCAATTCAATGTATCCTGCAGATGAAAGGCTGATGAAAGTTTTTTTTTTTCGAACACAGACAAATTCTCCTCCGCAACACTTCCTCTGCTGGTCATTCAATATATTCTTCAGATGAAAGGCTGATTAAAGTGGTTTTTTTGTCTCAGCAAAGGAGAGAAATTCTCTTCTGCAACACTGCCTCTGTTGGTCATTCAATATATTCTGCAAATGAAAGGCTGATGAACTTTTTTTTTTGTCTCAGCAACGCAGAAAAATTCTATTCCGCAACACTGCCTCTGCTGGTCATTCAGTATATTCTGCAGATGGAAAAGTCCACTGTTAGTACATTATAAGAACTTGAATATTTCCAAAATAATGCAACAAAATAAAAAACTTATTTTTACCAAGCATTATTAATTAGGACTATGGAGTCTATAATATTGTGAAAGTTTACAGCTCAAAAAAAATTCAAATCTCAATTTTTTTTCAACCTAGCATACTTCTCTCAATCCGGTCTTATTTGCTACCAATCTCGACACAACTCAAGCACCTATATTAGGACTTAGATAAAAAGATCTCATGGCCAGCCAACTGACATCATACCCTTCTCTCTGCAATTCTTATAGGTTATGGTACACCACTAGCAATTAAGTAAGCTGAAAAGTTGAGGGAGGAAGTTTCATGCTACAGTTATTGGGAATATTGAAAACTATGAATAACAGATTCTAACATCTTTATTTTAGCACATCCCTATCAGCTAACCCTATAGAGAAGGCAAGAATATTATGATCAACCACACCTTCAAAAAAATGTATAAGCCTCAAATAATGCCAGAGTTTCTTTCATCTCAACATCTCAGTCTTCATCTGGGTGTCCTGTCTACCCTGCTACCCATTTCAATAAGATGATAAATAGATCCCATTGCTTGCTAGGCAATTGATTGGCCCTCATGTCAGATGACATCCTCCTGTAGCTTTATCATGTTAGGGCACCACCTGACCAATCGCTCTGGGGGACTATTACACAAGAGGACGAGACATCAGCAATTACTCACTGGGTAATTCTCTGTAATTAACAATGCAAGAAAGTAGGCGGTGTAAGGGGAATGTACTTTGTACCATTGCAACCATCGGGCTCCTTTTCAACGTTGGCTGGAGTTACAAGAACAGACTATTCTAAATAGTAATACATCTTGAGTATCAGAGTCCCACAAATAGAGTGCAGGGAAACCGGTTAAATGAGCTTTCTTTCATGTCAAAGTCAATCACTCTAACTTAAGAAAACTCATTCCAGCCTCAAAGAGTAATTTCCTCTGAGGGAATATTGCTAGCAAAAGTATCTAAAGAAAGATTTGTCAGCCTTGTAGACGGCCAAAGTCTTTGATAAACTATCAAGACACTCATAGCATCATACACATTGCTACCGTCTTGACAAATTATATTGACGCGTAAGACCCCACTAAAAGGTACGGGGAGATGTCAGATGCTATGAACTTCTTTTAATGAGAAGCAAAATGATTAAATGCGAGTTGGACTTACCATATAAATGGATGAAGTGCAGCAGGCTCATGAATTTTTTTTTTTGTTTCTCTCAGCATCGTAGAGAAATTCTCTTCTGCAACACTGCCTCTGTTCGTCAATTCAATGTATCCTGCAGATGAAAGGCTGATGAACGTTTTTTTTTGTTTTTTTTTAACGCAGACAAATTCTCCTCTGCAACACTTTCTCTGCTGGTCATTCAATATATTCTTCAGATGAAAGGCTGATTAAAGTGGTTTTTTTGTCTCAGCAAAGGAGAGAAATTCTCTTCTGCAACACTGCCTCTGTTGGTCAATTTAATGTATCCTGCAGATGAAAGGCTGATGAACTTTTTTTTTTTCGAACACAGACAAATTCTCCTCCGCAACACTTCCTCTGCTGGTCATTCAATATATTCTTCAGATGAAAGGCTGATTAAAGTGTTTTTTTTGTCTCAGCAAAGGAGAGAAATTCTCTTCTGCAACACTGCCTCTGTTGGTCATTCAATATATTCTGCAGATGAAAGGCTGATGAACTTTTTTTTTTGTCTCAGCAACGCAGAAAAATTCTATTCCGCAACACTG
The DNA here is from genome assembly GCF_964204655.1 of Triturus cristatus. NCBI lineage: Eukaryota > Metazoa > Chordata > Amphibia > Caudata > Salamandridae > Triturus > Triturus cristatus. The sequence goes on along the minus strand of NC_140593.1, from coordinate 879,348,798 downwards.
CCTCTGCTGGTCATTCAGTATATTCTGCAGATGGAAAAGTCCACTGTTAGTACATTATAAGAACTTGAATATTTCCAAAATAATGCAACAAAATAAAAAACTTATTTTTACCAAGCATTATTAATTAGGACTGTGGAGTCTATAATATTGTGAAAGTTTACAGCTCAAAAAAAATTCAAATCTCAATTTTTTTTCAACCTAGCATACTTCTCTCAATCCGGTCTTATTTGCTACCAATCTCGACACAACTCAAGCACCTATATTAGGACTTAGATAAAAAGATCTCATGGCCAGCCAACTGACATCATACCCTTCTCTCTGCAATTCTCATAGGTTATGGTACACCACTAGCAATTAAGTAAGCTGAAAAGTTGAGGGAGGAAGTTTCATGCTACAGTTATTGGGAATATTGAAAACTATGAATAACAGATTCTAACATATTTATTTTAGCACATCCCTATCAGCTAACCCTATAGAGAAGGCAAGAATATTATGATCAACCACACCTTCAAAAAAATGTATAAGCCTCAAATAATGCCAGAGTTTCTTTCATCTCAACATCTCAGTCTTCATCTGGGTGTCCTGTCTACCCTGCTACCCATTTCAATAAGATGATAAATAGATCCCATTGCTTGCTAGGCAATTGATTGGCCCTCATGTCAGATGACATCCTCCTGTAGCTTTATCATGTTAGGGCACCACCTGACCAATCGCTCTGGGGGACTATTACACAAGAGGACGAGACATCAGCAATTACTCACTGGGTAATTCTCTGTAATTAACAATGCAAGAAAGTAGGCGGTGTAAGGGGAATGTACTTTGTACCATTGCAACCATCGGGCTCCTTTTCAACGTTGGCTGGAGTTACAAGAACAGACTATTCTAAATAGTAATACATCTTGAGTATCAGAGTCCCACAAACAGAGTGCAGGGAAACCGGTTAAATGAGCTTTCTTTCATGTCAAAGTCAATCACTCTAACTTAAGAAAACTCATTCCAGCCTCAAAGAGTAATTTCCTCTGAGGGAATATTGCTAGCAAAAGTATCTAAAGAAAGATTTGTCAGCCTTGTAGACGGCCAAAGTCTTTGATAAACTATCAAGACACTCATAGCATCATACACATTGCTACCGTCTTGACAAATTATATTGACGCGTAAGACCCCACTAAAAGGTACGGGGAGATGTCAGATGCTATGAACTTCTTTTAATGAGAAGCAAAATGATTAAATGCGAGTTGGACTTACCATATAAATGGATGAAGTGCAGCAGGCTCATGAATTTTTTTTTTTGTTTCTCTCAGCATCGTAGAGAAATTCTCTTCTGCAACACTGCCTCTGTTGGTCAATTCAATGTATCCTGCAGATGAAAGGCTGATGAACTTTTTTTTTTTTTTGAACGCAGACAAATTCTCCTCCGCAACACTTACTCTGCTGGTCATTCAATATATTCTTCAGATGAAAGGCTGATTAAAGTGTTTTTTTTGTCTCAGCAAAGGAGAGAAATTCTCTTCTGCAACACTGCCTCTGTTGGTCATTCAATATATTCTGCAGATGAAAGGCTGATGAACTTTTTTTTTTTGTCTCAGCAAAGGAGAGAAATTCTCTTCTGCAACACTGCCTCTGTTGGTCATTCAATATATTCTGCAGATGAAAGGCTGATGAACTTTTTTTTTTTGTCTCAGCAACGCAGAGAAATTCTCTTCTGCAACACTGCCTCTGTTGGTCAATTCAATGTATCCTGCAGATGAAAGGCTGATGAACGTTTTTTTTTTTTTTTTGGACCGTAGACAAATTCTCCTCTGCAACACTTTCTCTGCTGGTCATTCAATATATTCTTCAGATGAAAGGCTGATTAAAGTGTTTTTTTTGTCTCAGCAAAGGAGAGAAATTCTCTTCTGCAACACTGCCTCTGTTGGTCATTTAATATATTCTGCAGATGAAAGGCTGATGAACTTTTTTTTTTTGTCTCAGCAACGCAGAAAAATTCTATTCCGCAACACTGCCTCTGCTGGTCATTCAGTATATTCTGCAGATGGAAAAGTCCACTGTTAGTACATTATAAGAACTTGAATATTTCCAAAATAATGCAACAAAATAAAAAACTTATTTTTACCAAGCATTATTAATTAGGACTATGGAGTCTATAATATTGTGAAAGTTTACAGCTCAAAAAAAATTCAAATCTCAATTTTTTTTCAACCTAGCATACTTCTCTCAATCCGGTCTTATTTGCTACCAATCTCGACACAACTCAAGCACCTATATTAGGACTTAGATAAAAATATCTCATGGCCAGCCAACTGACATCATACCCTTCTCTCTGCAATTCTTATAGGTTATGGTACACCACTAGCAATTAAGTAAGCTGAAAAGTTGAGTGAGGAAGTTTCATGCTACAGTTATTGGGAATATTGAAAACTATGAATAACAGATTCTAACATCTTCATTTTAGCACATCCCTATCAGCTAACCCTATAGAGAAGGCAAGAATATTATGATCAACCACACCTTCAAAAAAATGTATAAGCCTCAAATAATGCCAGAGTTTCTTTCATCTCAACATCTCAGTCTTCATCTGGGTGTCCTGTCTACCCTGCTACCCATTTCAATACGATGATAAATAGATCCCATTGCTTGCTAGGCAATTGATTGGCCCTCATGTCAGATGACATCCTCCTGTAGCTTTATCATGTTAGGGCACCACCTGACCAATCGCTCTGGGGGACTATTACACAAGAGGACGAGACATCAGCAATTACTCACTGGGTAATTCTCTGTAATTAACAATGCAAGAAAGTAGGCGGTGTAAGGGGAATGTACTTTGTACCATTGCAACCATCGGGCTCCTTTTCAACGTTGGCTGGAGTTACAAGAACAGACTATTCTAAATAGTAATACATCTTGAGTATCAGAGTCCCACAAACAGAGTGCAGGGAAACCGGTTAAATGAGCTTTCTTTCATGTCAAAGTCAATCACTCTAACTTAAGAAAACTCATTCCAGCCTCAAAGAGTAATTTCCTCTGAGGGAATATTGCTAGCAAAAGTATCTAAAGAAAGATTTGTCAGCCTTGTAGACGGCCAAAGTCTTTGATAAACTATCAAGACACTCATAGCATCATACACATTGCTACCGTCTTGACAAATTATATTGACGCGTAAGACCCCACTAAAAGGTACGGGGAGATGTCAGATGCTATGAACTTCTTTTAATGAGAAGCAAAATGATTAAATGCGAGTTGGACTTACCATATAAATGGATGAAGTGCAGCAGGCTCATGAATTTTTTTTTTTGTTTCTCTCAGCATCGTAGAGAAATTCTCTTCTGCAACACTGCCTCTGTTGGTCAATTCAATGTATCCTGCAGATGAAAGGCTGATGAACTTTTTTTTTTTTTTTGAACGCAGACAAATTCTCCTCCGCAACACTTACTCTGCTGGTCATTCAATATATTCTTCAGATGAAAGGCTGATTAAAGTGTTTTTTTTGTCTCAGCAAAGGAGAGAAATTCTCTTCTGCAACACTGCCTCTGTTGGTCATTCAATATATTCTGCAGATGAAAGGCTGATGAACTTTTTTTTTTTGTCTCAGCAACGCAGAAAAATTCTATTCCGCAACACTGCCTCTGCTGGTCATTCAGTATATTCTGCAGATGGAAAAGTCCACTGTTAGTACATTATAAGAACTTGAATATTTCCAAAATAATGCAACAAAATAAAAAACTTATTTTTACCAAGCATTATTAATTAGGACTATGGAGTCTATAATATTGTGAAAGTTTACAGCTCAAAAAAAATTCAAATCTCAATTTTTTTTCAACCTAGCATACTTCTCTCAATCCGGTCTTATTTGCTACCAATCTCGACACAACTCAAGCACCTATATTAGGACTTAGATAAAAATATCTCATGGCCAGCCAACTGACATCATACCCTTCTCTCTGCAATTCTTATAGGTTATGGTACACCACTAGCAATTAAGTAAGCTGAAAAGTTGAGTGAGGAAGTTTCATGCTACAGTTATTGGGAATATTGAAAACTATGAATAACAGATTCTAACATCTTCATTTTAGCACATCCCTATCAGCTAACCCTATAGAGAAGGCAAGAATATTATGATCAACCACACCTTCAAAAAAATGTATAAGCCTCAAATAATGCCAGAGTTTCTTTCATCTCAACATCTCAGTCTTCATCTGGGTGTCCTGTCTACCCTGCTACCCATTTCAATACGATGATAAATAGATCCCATTGCTTGCTAGGCAATTGATTGGCCCTCATGTCAGATGACATCCTCCTGTAGCTTTATCATGTTAGGGCACCACCTGACCAATCGCTCTGGGGGACTATTACACAAGAGGACGAGACATCAGCAATTACTCACTGGGTAATTCTCTGTAATTAACAATGCAAGAAAGTAGGCGGTGTAAGGGGAATGTACTTTGTACCATTGCAACCATCGGGCTCCTTTTCAACGTTGGCTGGAGTTACAAGAACAGACTATTCTAAATAGTAATACATCTTGAGTATCAGAGTCCCACAAACAGAGTGCAGGGAAACCGGTTAAATGAGCTTTCTTTCATGTCAAAGTCAATCACTCTAACTTAAGAAAACTCATTCCAGCCTCAAAGAGTAATTTCCTCTGAGGGAATATTGCTAGCAAAAGTATCTAAAGAAAGATTTGTCAGCCTTGTAGACGGCCAAAGTCTTTGATAAACTATCAAGACACTCATAGCATCATACACATTGCTACCGTCTTGACAAATTATATTGACGCGTAAGACCCCACTAAAAGGTACGGGGAGATGTCAGATGCTATGAACTTCTTTTAATGAGAAGCAAAATGATTAAATGCGAGTTGGACTTACCATATAAATGGATGAAGTGCAGCAGGCTCATGAATTTTTTTTTTTGTTTCTCTCAGCATCGTAGAGAAATTCTCTTCTGCAACACTGCCTCTGTTGGTCAATTCAATGTATCCTGCAGATGAAAGGCTGATGAACTTTTTTTTTTTTTTGAACGCAGACAAATTCTCCTCCGCAACACTTACTCTGCTGGTCATTCAATATATTCTTCAGATGAAAGGCTGATTAAAGTGTTTTTTTTGTCTCAGCAAAGGAGAGAAATTCTCTTCTGCAACACTGCCTCTGTTGGTCATTCAATATATTCTGCAGATGAAAGGCTGATAAACTTTTTTTTTTTGTCTCAGCAACGCAGAAAAATTCTATTCCGCAACACTGCCTCTGCTGGTCATTCAGTATATTCTGCAGATGGAAAAGTCCACTGTTAGTACATTATAAGAACTTGAATATTTCCAAAATAATGCAACAAAATAAAAAACTTATTTTTACCAAGCATTATTAATTAGGACTATGGAGTCTATAATATTGTGAAAGTTTACAGCTCAAAAAAAATTCAAATCTCAATTTTTTTTCAACCTAGCATACTTCTCTCAATCCGGTCTTATTTGCTACCAATCTCGACACAACTCAAGCACCTATATTAGGACTTAGATAAAAATATCTCATGGCCAGCCAACTGACATCATACCCTTCTCTCTGCAATTCTTATAGGTTATGGTACACCACTAGCAATTAAGTAAGCTGAAAAGTTGAGTGAGGAAGTTTCATGCTACAGTTATTGGGAATATTGAAAACTATGAATAACAGATTCTAACATCTTCATTTTAGCACATCCCTATCAGCTAACCCTATAGAGAAGGCAAGAATATTATGATCAACCACACCTTCAAAAAAATGTATAAGCCTCAAATAATGCCAGAGTTTCTTTCATCTCAACATCTCAGTCTTCATCTGGGTGTCCTGTCTACCCTGCTACCCATTTCAATACGATGATAAATAGATCCCATTGCTTGCTAGGCAATTGATTGGCCCTCATGTCAGATGACATCCTCCTGTAGCTTTATCATGTTAGGGCACCACCTGACCAATCGCTCTGGGGGACTATTACACAAGAGGACGAGACATCAGCAATTACTCACTGGGTAATTCTCTGTAATTAACAATGCAAGAAAGTAGGCGGTGTAAGGGGAATGTACTTTGTACCATTGCAACCATCGGGCTCCTTTTCAACGTTGGCTGGAGTTACAAGAACAGACTATTCTAAATAGTAATACATCTTGAGTATCAGAGTCCCACAAACAGAGTGCAGGGAAACCGGTTAAATGAGCTTTCTTTCATGTCAAAGTCAATCACTCTAACTTAAGAAAACTCATTCCAGCCTCAAAGAGTAATTTCCTCTGAGGGAATATTGCTAGCAAAAGTATCTAAAGAAAGATTTGTCAGCCTTGTAGACGGCCAAAGTCTTTGATAAACTATCAAGACACTCATAGCATCATACACATTGCTACCGTCTTGACAAATTATATTGACGCGTAAGACCCCACTAAAAGGTACGGGGAGATGTCAGATGCTATGAACTTCTTTTAATGAGAAGCAAAATGATTAAATGCGAGTTGGACTTACCATATAAATGGATGAAGTGCAGCAGGCTCATGAATTTTTTTTTTTGTTTCTCTCAGCATCGTAGAGAAATTCTCTTCTGCAACACTGCCTCTGTTGGTCAATTCAATGTATCCTGCAGATGAAAGGCTGATGAACTTTTTTTTTTTTTTGAACGCAGACAAATTCTCCTCCGCAACACTTACTCTGCTGGTCATTCAATATATTCTTCAGATGAAAGGCTGATTAAAGTGTTTTTTTTGTCTCAGCAAAGGAGAGAAATTCTCTTCTGCAACACTGCCTCTGTTGGTCATTCAATATATTCTGCAGATGAAAGGCTGATGAACTTTTTTTTTTTGTCTCAGCAAAGGAGAGAAATTCTCTTCTGCAACACTGCCTCTGTTGGTCATTCAATATATTCTGCAGATGAAAGGCTGATGAACTTTTTTTTTTTGTCTCAGCAACGCAGAGAAATTCTCTTCTGCAACACTGCCTCTGTTGGTCAATTCAATGTATCCTGCAGATGAAAGGCTGATGAAAGTTTTTTTTTTTTTTTTGGACCGTAGACAAATTCTCCTCTGCAACACTTTCTCTGCTGGTCATTCAATATATTCTTCAGATGAAAGGCTGATTAAAGTGTTTTTTTTTGTCTCAGCAAAGGAGAGAAATTCTCTTCTGCAACACTGCCTCTGTTGGTCATTCAATATATTCTGCAGATGAAAGGCTGATGAACTTTTTTTTTTTGTCTCAGCAACGCAGAAAAATTCTATTCCGCAACACTGCCTCTGCTGGTCATTCAGTATATTCTGCAGATGGAAAAGTCCACTGTTAGTACATTATAAGAACTTGAATATTTCCAAAATAATGCAACAAAATAAAAAACTTATTTTTACCAAGCATTATTAATTAGGACTATGGAGTCTATAATATTGTGAAAGTTTACAGCTCAAAAAAAATTCAAATCTCAATTTTTTTTCAACCTAGCATACTTCTCTCAATCCGGTCTTATTTGCTACCAATCTCGACACAACTCAAGCACCTATATTAGGACTTAGATAAAAAGATCTCATGGCCAGCCAACTGACATCATACCCTTCTCTCTGCAATTCTTATAGGTTATGGTACACCACTAGCAATTAAGTAAGCTGAAAAGTTGAGGGAGGAAGTTTCATGCTACAGTTATTGGGAATATTGAAAACTATGAATAACAGATTCTAACATCTTTATTTTAGCACATCCCTATCAGCTAACCCTATAGAGAAGGCAAGAATATTATGATCAACCACACCTTCAAAAAAATGTATAAGCCTCAAATAATGCCAGAGTTTCTTTCATCTCAACATCTCAGTCTTCATCTGGGTGTCCTGTCTACCCTGCTACCCATTTCAATAAGATGATAAATAGATCCCATTGCTTGCTAGGCAATTGATTGGCCCTCATGTCAGATGACATCCTCCTGTAGCTTTATCATGTTAGGGCACCACCTGACCAATCGCTCTGGGGGACTATTACACAAGAGGACGAGACATCAGCAATTACTCACTGGGTAATTCTCTGTAATTAACAATGCAAGAAAGTAGGCGGTGTAAGGGGAATGTACTTTGTACCATTGCAACCATCGGGCTCCTTTTCAACGTTGGCTGGAGTTACAAGAACAGACTATTCTAAATAGTAATACATCTTGAGTATCAGAGTCCCACAAACAGAGTGCAGGGAAACCGGTTAAATGAGCTTTCTTTCATGTCAAAGTCAATCACTCTAACTTAAGAAAACTCATTCCAGCCTCAAAGAGTAATTTCCTCTGAGGGAATATTGCTAGCAAAAGTATCTAAAGAAAGATTTGTCAGCCTTGTAGACGGACAAAGTCTTTGATAAACTATCAAGACACTCATAGCATCATACACATTGCTACCGTCTTGACAAATTATATTGACGCGTAAGACCCCACTAAAAGGTACGGGGAGATGTCAGATGCTATGAACTTCTTTTAATGAGAAGCAAAATGATTAAATGCGAGTTGGACTTACCATATAAATGGATGAAGTGCAGCAGGCTCATGAATTTTTTTTTTTGTTTCTCTCAGCATCGTAGAGAAATTCTCTTCTGCAACACTGCCTCTGTTGGTCAATTCAATGTATCCTGCAGATGAAAGGCTGATGAACGTTTTTTTTTTTTTTTTTTGAACGCAGACAAATTCTCCTCTGCAACACTTTCTCTGCTGGTCATTCAATATATTCTTCAGATGAAAGGCTGATTAAAGTGTTTTTTTTGTCTCAGCAAAGGAGAGAAATTCTCTTCTGCAACACTGCCTCTGTTGGTCAATTCAATGTATCCTGCAGATGAAAGGCTGATGAAAGTTTTTTTTTTTCGAACACAGACAAATTCTCCTCCGCAACACTTCCTCTGCTGGTCATTCAATATATTCTTCAGATGAAAGGCTGATTAAAGTGGTTTTTTTGTCTCAGCAAAGGAGAGAAATTCTCTTCTGCAACACTGCCTCTGTTGGTCATTCAATATATTCTGCAAATGAAAGGCTGATGAACTTTTTTTTTTGTCTCAGCAACGCAGAAAAATTCTATTCCGCAACACTGCCTCTGCTGGTCATTCAGTATATTCTGCAGATGGAAAAGTCCACTGTTAGTACATTATAAGAACTTGAATATTTCCAAAATAATGCAACAAAATAAAAAACTTATTTTTACCAAGCATTATTAATTAGGACTATGGAGTCTATAATATTGTGAAAGTTTACAGCTCAAAAAAAATTCAAATCTCAATTTTTTTTCAACCTAGCATACTTCTCTCAATCCGGTCTTATTTGCTACCAATCTCGACACAACTCAAGCACCTATATTAGGACTTAGATAAAAAGATCTCATGGCCAGCCAACTGACATCATACCCTTCTCTCTGCAATTCTCATAGGTTATGGTACACCACTAGCAATTAAGTAAGCTGAAAAGTTGAGGGAGGAAGTTTCATGCTACAGTTATTGGGAATATTGAAAACTATGAATAACAGATTCTAACATCTTTATTTTAGCACATCCCTATCAGCTAACCCTATAGAGAAGGCAAGAATATTATGATCAACCACACCTTCAAAAAAATGTATAAGCCTCAAATAATGCCAGAGTTTCTTTCATCTCAACATCTCAGTCTTCATCTGGGTGTCCTGTCTACCCTGCTACCCATTTCAATAAGATGATAAATAGATCCCATTGCTTGCTAGGCAATTGATTGGCCCTCATGTCAGATGACATCCTCCTGTAGCTTTATCATGTTAGGGCACCACCTGACCAATCGCTCTGGGGGACTATTACACAAGAGGACGAGACATCAGCAATTACTCACTGGGTAATTCTCTGTAATTAACAATGCAAGAAAGTAGGCGGTGTAAGGGGAATGTACTTTGTACCATTGCAACCATCGGGCTCCTTTTCAACGTTGGCTGGAGTTACAAGAACAGACTATTCTAAATAGTAATACATCTTGAGTATCAGAGTCCCACAAATAGAGTGCAGGGAAACCGGTTAAATGAGCTTTCTTTCATGTCAAAGTCAATCACTCTAACTTAAGAAAACTCATTCCAGCCTCAAAGAGTAATTTCCTCTGAGGGAATATTGCTAGCAAAAGTATCTAAAGAAAGATTTGTCAGCCTTGTAGACGGCCAAAGTCTTTGATAAACTATCAAGACACTCATAGCATCATACACATTGCTACCGTCTTGACAAATTATATTGACGCGTAAGACCCCACTAAAAGGTACGGGGAGATGTCAGATGCTATGAACTTCTTTTAATGAGAAGCAAAATGATTAAATGCGAGTTGGACTTACCATATAAATGGATGAAGTGCAGCAGGCTCATGAATTTTTTTTTTTGTTTCTCTCAGCATCGTAGAGAAATTCTCTTCTGCAACACTGCCTCTGTTCGTCAATTCAATGTATCCTGCAGATGAAAGGCTGATGAACGTTTTTTTTTGTTTTTTTTTAACGCAGACAAATTCTCCTCTGCAACACTTTCTCTGCTGGTCATTCAATATATTCTTCAGATGAAAGGCTGATTAAAGTGGTTTTTTTGTCTCAGCAAAGGAGAGAAATTCTCTTCTGCAACACTGCCTCTGTTGGTCAATTTAATGTATCCTGCAGATGAAAGGCTGATGAACTTTTTTTTTTTCGAACACAGACAAATTCTCCTCCGCAACACTTCCTCTGCTGGTCATTCAATATATTCTTCAGATGAAAGGCTGATTAAAGTGTTTTTTTTGTCTCAGCAAAGGAGAGAAATTCTCTTCTGCAACACTGCCTCTGCTGGTCATTCAATATATTCTTCAGATGAAAGGCTGATTAAAGTGTTTTTTTTGTCTCAGCAAAGGAGAGAAATTCTCTTCTGCAACACTGCCTCTGTTGGTCAATTCAATGTATCCTGCAGATGAAAGGCTGATGAACTTTTTTTTTTTTCGAACACAGACAAATTCTCCTCCGCAACACTTCCTCAGCTGGTCATTCAATATATTCTTCAGATGAAAGGCTGATTAAAGTGGTTTTTTTGTCTCAGCAAAGGAGAGAAATTCTCTTCTGCAACACTGCCTCTGTTGGTCATTCAATATATTCTGCAGATGAAAGGCTGATGAACTTTTTTTTTTGTCTCAGCAACGCAGAAAAATTCTATTCCGCAACACTGCCTCTGCTGGTCATTCAGTATATTCTGCAGATGGAAAAGTCCACTGTTAGTACATTATAAGAACTTGAATATTTCCAAAATAATGCAACAAAATAAAAAACTTATTTTTACCAAGCATTATTAATTAGGACTATGGAGTCTATAATATTGTGAAAGTTTACAGCTCAAAAAAAATTCAAATCTCAATTTTTTTTCAACCTAGCATACTTCTCTCAATCCGGTCTTATTTGCTACCAATCTCGACACAACTCAAGCACCTATATTAGGACTTAGATAAAAAGATCTCATGGCCAGCCAACTGACATCATACCCTTCTCTCTGCAATTCTTATAGGTTATGGTACACCACTAGCAATTAAGTAAGCTGAAAAGTTGAGGGAGGAAGTTTCATGCTACAGTTATTGGGAATATTGAAAACTATGAATAACAGATTCTAACATCTTTATTTTAGCACATCCCTATCAGCTAACCCTATAGAGAAGGCAAGAATATTATGATCAACCACACCTTCAAAAAAATGTATAAGCCTCAAATAATGCCAGAGTTTCTTTCATCTCAACATCTCAGTCTTCATCTGGGTGTCCTGTCTACCCTGCTACCCATTTCAATAAGATGATAAATAGATCCCATTGCTTGCTAGGCAATTGATTGGCCCTCATGTCAGATGACATCCTCCTGTAGCTTTATCATGTTAGGGCACCACCTGACCAATCGCTCTGGGGGACTATTACACAAGAGGACGAGACATCAGCAATTACTCACTGGGTAATTCTCTGTAATTAACAATGCAAGAAAGTAGGCGGTGTAAGGGGAATGTACTTTGTACCATTGCAACCATCGGGCTCCTTTTCAACGTTGGCTGGAGTTACAAGAACAGACTATTCTAAATAGTAATACATCTTGAGTATCAGAGTCCCACAAATAGAGTGCAGGGAAACCGGTTAAATGAGCTTTCTTTCATGTCAAAGTCAATCACTCTAACTTAAGAAAACTCATTCCAGCCTCAAAGAGTAATTTCCTCTGAGGGAATATTGCTAGCAAAAGTATCTAAAGAAAGATTTGTCAGCCTTGTAGACGGCCAAAGTCTTTGATAAACTATCAAGACACTCATAGCATCATACACATTGCTACCGTCTTGACAAATTATATTGACGCGTAAGACCCCACTAAAAGGTACGGGGAGATGTCAGATGCTATGAACTTCTTTTAATGAGAAGCAAAATGATTAAATGCGAGTTGGACTTACCATATAAATGGATGAAGTGCAGCAGGCTCATGAATTTTTTTTTTTGTTTCTCTCAGCATCGTAGAGAAATTCTCTTCTGCAACACTGCCTCTGTTCGTCAATTCAATGTATCCTGCAGATGAAAGGCTGATGAACGTTTTTTTTTGTTTTTTTTTAACGCAGACAAATTCTCCTCTGCAACACTTTCTCTGCTGGTCATTCAATATATTCTTCAGATGAAAGGCTGATTAAAGTGGTTTTTTTGTCTCAGCAAAGGAGAGAAATTCTCTTCTGCAACACTGCCTCTGTTGGTCAATTTAATGTATCCTGCAGATGAAAGGCTGATGAACTTTTTTTTTTTCGAACACAGACAAATTCTCCTCCGCAACACTTCCTCTGCTGGTCATTCAATATATTCTTCAGATGAAAGGCTGATTAAAGTGTTTTTTTTGTCTCAGCAAAGGAGAGAAATTCTCTTCTGCAACACTGCCTCTGTTGGTCATTCAATATATTCTGCAGATGAAAGGCTGATGAACTTTTTTTTTTGTCTCAGCAACGCAGAAAAATTCTATTCCGCAACACTGCCTCTGCTGGTCATTCAGTATATTCTGCAGATGGAAAAGTCCACTGTTAGTACATTATAAGAACTTGAATATTTCCAAAATAATGCAACAAAATAAAAAACTTATTTTTACCAAGCATTATTAATTAGGACTGTGGAGTCTATAATATTGTGAAAGTTTACAGCTCAAAAAAAATTCAAATCTCAATTTTTTTTCAACCTAGCATACTTCTCTCAATCCGGTCTTATTTGCTACCAATCTCGACACAACTCAAGCACCTATATTAGGACTTAGATAAAAAGATCTCATGGCCAGCCAACTGACATCATACCCTTCTCTCTGCAATTCTCATAGGTTATGGTACACCACTAGCAATTAAGTAAGCTGAAAAGTTGAGGGAGGAAGTTTCATGCTACAGTTATTGGGAATATTGAAAACTATGAATAACAGATTCTAACATATTTATTTTAGCACATCCCTATCAGCTAACCCTATAGAGAAGGCAAGAATATTATGATCAACCACACCTTCAAAAAAATGTATAAGCCTCAAATAATGCCAGAGTTTCTTTCATCTCAACATCTCAGTCTTCATCTGGGTGTCCTGTCTACCCTGCTACCCATTTCAATAAGATGATAAATAGATCCCATTGCTTGCTAGGCAATTGATTGGCCCTCATGTCAGATGACATCCTCCTGTAGCTTTATCATGTTAGGGCACCACCTGACCAATCGCTCTGGGGGACTATTACACAAGAGGACGAGACATCAGCAATTACTCACTGGGTAATTCTCTGTAATTAACAATGCAAGAAAGTAGGCGGTGTAAGGGGAATGTACTTTGTACCATTGCAACCATCGGGCTCCTTTTCAACGTTGGCTGGAGTTACAAGAACAGACTATTCTAAATAGTAATACATCTTGAGTATCAGAGTCCCACAAACAGAGTGCAGGGAAACCGGTTAAATGAGCTTTCTTTCATGTCAAAGTCAATCACTCTAACTTAAGAAAACTCATTCCAGCCTCAAAGAGTAATTTCCTCTGAGGGAATATTGCTAGCAAAAGTATCTAAAGAAAGATTTGTCAGCCTTGTAGACGGCCAAAGTCTTTGATAAACTATCAAGACACTCATAGCATCATACACATTGCTACCGTCTTGACAAATTATATTGACGCGTAAGACCCCACTAAAAGGTACGGGGAGATGTCAGATGCTATGAACTTCTTTTAATGAGAAGCAAAATGATTAAATGCGAGTTGGACTTACCATATAAATGGATGAAGTGCAGCAGGCTCATGAATTTTTTTTTTTGTTTCTCTCAGCATCGTAGAGAAATTCTCTTCTGCAACACTGCCTCTGTTGGTCAATTCAATGTATCCTGCAGATGAAAGGCTGATGAACGTTTTTTTTTTTTTTTTGAACGCAGACAAATTCTCCTCTGCAACACTTTCTCTGCTGGTCATTCAATATATTCTTCAGATGAAAGGCTGATTAAAGTGTTTTTTTTGTCTCAGCAAAGGAGAGAAATTCTCTTCTGCAACACTGCCTCTGTTGGTCAATTCAATGTATCCTGCAGATGAAAGGCTGATGAACTTTTTTTTTTTCGAACACAGACAAATTCTCCTCCGCAACACTTCCTCTGCTGGTCATTCAATATATTCTTCAGATGAAAGGCTGATTAAAGTGGTTTTTTTGCCTCAGCAAAGGAGAGAAATTCTCTTCTGCAACACTGCCTCTGTTGGTCATTCAATATATTCTGCAGATGAAAGGCTGATGAACTTTTTTTTTTATCTCGGCAACGCAGAAAAATTCTATTCCGCAACACTGCCTCTGCTGGTCATTCAGTATATTCTGCAGATGGAAAAGTCCACTGTTAGTACATTATAAGAACTTGAATATTTCCAAAATAATGCAACAAAATAAAAAACTTATTTTTACCAAGCATTATTAATTAGGACTATGGAGTCTATAATATTGTGAAAGTTTACAGCTCAAAAAAAATTCAAATCTCAATTTTTTTTTCAACCTAGCATACTTCTCTCAATCCGGTCTTATTTGCTACCAATCTCGACACAACTCAAGCACCTATATTAGGACTTAGATAAAAAGATCTCATGGCCAGCCAACTGACATCATACCCTTCTCTCTGCAATTCTTATAGGTTATGGTACACCACTAGCAATGAAGTAAGCTGAAAAGTTGAGGGAGGAAGTTTCATGCTACAGTTATTGGGAATATTGAAAACTATGAATAACAGATTCTAACATCTTTATTTTAGCACATCCCTATCAGCTAACCCTATAGAGAAGGCAAGAATATTATGATCAACCACACCTTCAAAAAAATGTATAAGCCTCAAATAATGCCAGAGTTTCTTTCATCTCAACATCTCAGTCTTCATCTGGGTGTCCTGTCTACCCTGCTACCCATTTCAATAAGATGATAAATAGATCCCATTGCTTGCTAGGCAATTGATTGGCCCTCATGTCAGATGACATCCTCCTGTAGCTTTATCATGTTAGGGCACCACCTGACCAATCGCACTGGGGGACTATTACACAAGAGGACGAGACATCAGCAATTACTCACTGGGTAATTCTCTGTAATTAACAATGCAAGAAAGTAGGCGGTGTAAGGGGAATGTACTTTGTACCATTGCAACCATCGGGCTCCTTTTCAACGTTGGCTGGAGTTACAAGAACAGACTATTCTAAATAGTAATACATCTTGAGTATCAGAGTCCCACAAACAGAGTGCAGGGAAACCGGTTAAATGAGCTTTCTTTCATGTCAAAGTCAATCACTCTAACTTAAGAAAACTCATTCCAGCCTCAAAGAGTAATTTCCTCTGAGGGTATATTGCTAGCAAAAGTATCTAAAGAAAGATTTGTCAGCCTTGTAGACGGCCAAAGTCTTTGATAAACTATCAAGACACTCATAGCATCATACACATTGCTACCGTCTTGACAAATTATATTGACGCGTAAGACCCCACTAAAAGGTACGGGGAGATGTCAGATGCTATGAACTTCTTTTAATGAGAAGCAAAATGATTAAATGCGAGTTGGACTTACCATATAAATGGATGAAGTGCCGCAGGCTCATGAATTTTTTTTTTTGTTTCTCTCAGCATCGTAGAGAAATTCTCTTCTGCAACACTGCCTCTGTTGGTCAATTCAATGTATCCTGCAGATGAAAGGCTGATGAACGTTTTTTTTTTTTTTTTTGAACGCAGACAAATTCTCCTCTGCAACACTTTCTCTGCTGGTCATTCAATATATTCTTCAGATGAAAGGCTGATTAAAGTGTTTTTTTTGTCTCAGCAAAGGAGAGAAATTCTCTTCTGCAACACTGCCTCTGTTGGTCAATTCAATGTATCCTGCAGATGAAAGGCTGATGAACTTTTTTTTTTTTCGAACACAGACAAATTCTCCTCCGCAACACTTCCTCAGCTGGTCATTCAATATATTCTTCAGATGAAAGGCTGATTAAAGTGGTTTTTTTGTCTCAGCAAAGGAGAGAAATTCTCTTCTGCAACACTGCCTCTGTTGGTCATTCAATATATTCTGCAGATGAAAGGCTGATGAACTTTTTTTTTTGTCTCAGCAACGCAGAAAAATTCTATTCCGCAACACTGCCTCTGCTGGTCATTCAGTATATTCTGCAGATGGAAAAGTCCACTGTTAGTACATTATAAGAACTTGAATATTTCCAAAATATTGCAACAAAATAAAAAACTTATTTTTACCAAGCATTATTAATTAGGACTATGGAGTCTATAATATTGTGAAAGTTTACAGCTCAAAAAAAATTCAAATCTCAATTTGTTTTCCACCTAGCATACTTCTCTCAATCCGGTCTTATTTGCTACCAATCTCGACACAACTCAAGCACCTATATTAGGACTTAGATAAAAAGATCTCATGGCCAGCCAACTGACATCATACCCTTCTCTCTGCAATTCTTATAGGTTATGGTACACCACTAGCAATTAAGTAAGCTGAAAAGTTGAGGGAGGAAGTTTCATGCTACAGTTATTGGGAATATTGAAAACTATGAATAACAGATTCTAACATCTTTATTTTAGCACATCCCTATCAGCTAACCCTATAGAGAAGGCAAGAATATTATGATCAACCACACCTTCAAAAAAATGTATAAGCCTCAAATAATGCCAGAGTTTCTTTCATCTCAACATCTCAGTCTTCATCTGGGTGTCCTGTCTACCCTGCTACCCATTTCAATAAGATGATAAATAGATCCCATTGCTTGCTAGGCAATTGATTGGCCCTCATGTCAGATGACATCCTCCTGTAGCTTTATCATGTTAGGGCACCACCTGACCAATCGCTCTGGGGGACTATTACACAAGAGGACGAGACATCAGCAATTACTCACTGGGTAATTCTCTGTAATTAACAATGCAAGAAAGTAGGCGGTGTAAGGGGAATGTACTTTGTACCATTGCAACCATCGGGCTCCTTTTCAACGTTGGCTGGAGTTACAAGAACAGACTATTCTAAATAGTAATACATCTTGAGTATCAGAGTCCCACAAACAGAGTGCAGGGAAACCGGTTAAATGAGCTTTCTTTCATGTCAAAGTCAATCACTCTAACTTAAGAAAACTCATTCCAGCCTCAAAGAGTAATTTCCTCTGAGGGAATATTGCTAGCAAAAGTATCTAAAGAAAGATTTGTCAGCCTTGTAGACGGCCAAAGTCTTTGATAAACTATCAAGACACTCATAGCATCATACACATTGCTACCGTCTTGACAAATTATATTGACGCGTAAGACCCCACTAAAAGGTACGGGGAGATGTCAGATGCTATGAACTTCTTTTAATGAGAAGCAAAATGATTAAATGCGAGTTGGACTTACCATATAAATGGATGAAGTGCAGCAGGCTCATGAATTTTTGTTTTTGTTTCTCTCAGCATCGTAGAGAAATTCTCTTCTGCAACACTGCCTCTGTTGGTCAATTCAATGTATCCTGCAGATGAAAGGCTGATGAACGGTTTTTTTTTTTTTTTTCAACGCAGACAAATTCTCCTCTGCAACACTTTCTCTGCTGGTCATTCAATATATTCTTCAGATGAAAGGCTGATTAAAGTGTTTTTTTTGTCTCAGCAAAGGAGAGAAATTCTCTTCTGCAACACTGCCTCTGTTGGTCAATTCAATGTATCCTGCAGATGAAAGGCTGATGAACTTTTTTTTTTTCGAACACAGACAAATTCTCCTCCGCAACACTTCCTCTGCTGGTCATTCAATATATTCTTCAGATGAAAGGCTGATTAAAGTGGTTTTTTTGTCTCAGCAAAGGAGAGAAATTCTCTTCTGCAACACTGCCTCTGTTGGTCATTCAATATATTCTGCAGATGAAAGGCTGATGAACTTTTTTTTTGTCTCAGCAACGCAGAAAAATTCTATTCCGCAACACTGCCTCTGCTGGTCATTCAGTATATTCTGCAGATGGAAAAGTCCACTGTTAGTACATTATAAGAACTTGAATATTTCCAAAATAATGCAACAAAATAAAAAACTTATTTTTACCAAGCATTATTAATTAGGACTATGGAGTCTATAATATTGTGAAAGTTTACAGCTCAAAAAAAATTCAAATCTCAATTTTTTTTCAACCTAGCATACTTCTCTCAATCCGGTCTTATTTGCTACCAATCTCGACACAACTCAAGCACCTATATTAGGACTTAGATAAAAAGATCTCATGGCCAGCCAACTGACATCATACCCTTCTCTCTGCAATTCTTATAGGTTATGGTACACCACTAGCAATTAAGTAAGCTGAAAAGTTGAGGGAGGAAGTTTCATGCTACAGTTATTGGGAATATTGAAAACTATGAATAACAGATTCTAACATCTTTATTTTAGCACATCCCTATCAGCTAACCCTATAGAGAAGGCAAGAATATTATGATCAACCACACCTTCAAAAAAATGTATAAGCCTCAAATAATGCCAGAGTTTCTTTCATCTCAACATCTCAGTCTTCATCTGGGTGTCCTGTCTACCCTGCTACCCATTTCAATAAGATGATAAATAGATCCCATTGCTTGCTAGGCAATTGATTGGCCCTCATGTCAGATGACATCCTCCTGTAGCTTTATCATGTTAGGGCACCACCTGACCAATCGCTCTGGGGGACTATTACACAAGAGGACGAGACATCAGCAATTACTCACTGGGTAATTCTCTGTAATTAACAATGCAAGAAAGTAGGCGGTGTAAGGGGAATGTACTTTGTACCATTGCAACCATCGGGCTCCTTTTCAACGTTGGCTGGAGTTACAAGAACAGACTATTCTAAATAGTAATACATCTTGAGTATCAGAGTCCCACAAATAGAGTGCAGGGAAACCGGTTAAATGAGCTTTCTTTCATGTCAAAGTCAATCACTCTAACTTAAGAAAACTCATTCCAGCCTCAAAGAGTAATTTCCTCTGAGGGAATATTGCTAGCAAAAGTATCTAAAGAAAGATTTGTCAGCCTTGTAGACGGCCAAAGTCTTTGATAAACTATCAAGACACTCATAGCATCATACACATTGCTACCGTCTTGACAAATTATATTGACGCGTAAGACCCCACTAAAAGGTACGGGGAGATGTCAGATGCTATGAACTTCTTTTAATGAGAAGCAAAATGATTAAATGCGAGTTGGACTTACCATATAAATGGATGAAGTGCAGCAGGCTCATGAATTTTTTTTTTTGTTTCTCTCAGCATCGTAGAGAAATTCTCTTCTGCAACACTGCCTCTGTTCGTCAATTCAATGTATCCTGCAGATGAAAGGCTGATGAACGTTTTTTTTTGTTTTTTTTTAACGCAGACAAATTCTCCTCTGCAACACTTTCTCTGCTGGTCATTCAATATATTCTTCAGATGAAAGGCTGATTAAAGTGGTTTTTTTGTCTCAGCAAAGGAGAGAAATTCTCTTCTGCAACACTGCCTCTGTTGGTCAATTTAATGTATCCTGCAGATGAAAGGCTGATGAACTTTTTTTTTTTCGAACACAGACAAATTCTCCTCCGCAACACTTCCTCTGCTGGTCATTCAATATATTCTTCAGATGAAAGGCTGATTAAAGTGTTTTTTTTGTCTCAGCAAAGGAGAGAAATTCTCTTCTGCAACACTGCCTCTGTTGGTCATTCAATATATTCTGCAGATGAAAGGCTGATGAACTTTTTTTTTTGTCTCAGCAACGCAGAAAAATTCTATTCCGCAACACTGCCTCTGCTGGTCATTCAGTATATTCTGCAGATGGAAAAGTCCACTGTTAGTACATTATAAGAACTTGAATATTTCCAAAATAATGCAACAAAATAAAAAACTTATTTTTACCAAGCATTATTAATTAGGACTGTGGAGTCTATAATATTGTGAAAGTTTACAGCTCAAAAAAAATTCAAATCTCAATTTTTTTTCAACCTAGCATACTTCTCTCAATCCGGTCTTATTTGCTACCAATCTCGACACAACTCAAGCACCTATATTAGGACTTAGATAAAAAGATCTCATGGCCAGCCAACTGACATCATACCCTTCTCTCTGCAATTCTCATAGGTTATGGTACACCACTAGCAATTAAGTAAGCTGAAAAGTTGAGGGAGGAAGTTTCATGCTACAGTTATTGGGAATATTGAAAACTATGAATAACAGATTCTAACATATTTATTTTAGCACATCCCTATCAGCTAACCCTATAGAGAAGGCAAGAATATTATGATCAACCACACCTTCAAAAAAATGTATAAGCCTCAAATAATGCCAGAGTTTCTTTCATCTCAACATCTCAGTCTTCATCTGGGTGTCCTGTCTACCCTGCTACCCATTTCAATAAGATGATAAATAGATCCCATTGCTTGCTAGGCAATTGATTGGCCCTCATGTCAGATGACATCCTCCTGTAGCTTTATCATGTTAGGGCACCACCTGACCAATCGCTCTGGGGGACTATTACACAAGAGGACGAGACATCAGCAATTACTCACTGGGTAATTCTCTGTAATTAACAATGCAAGAAAGTAGGCGGTGTAAGGGGAATGTACTTTGTACCATTGCAACCATCGGGCTCCTTTTCAACGTTGGCTGGAGTTACAAGAACAGACTATTCTAAATAGTAATACATCTTGAGTATCAGAGTCCCACAAACAGAGTGCAGGGAAACCGGTTAAATGAGCTTTCTTTCATGTCAAAGTCAATCACTCTAACTTAAGAAAACTCATTCCAGCCTCAAAGAGTAATTTCCTCTGAGGGAATATTGCTAGCAAAAGTATCTAAAGAAAGATTTGTCAGCCTTGTAGACGGCCAAAGTCTTTGATAAACTATCAAGACACTCATAGCATCATACACATTGCTACCGTCTTGACAAATTATATTGACGCGTAAGACCCCACTAAAAGGTACGGGGAGATGTCAGATGCTATGAACTTCTTTTAATGAGAAGCAAAATGATTAAATGCGAGTTGGACTTACCATATAAATGGATGAAGTGCAGCAGGCTCATGAATTTTTTTTTTTGTTTCTCTCAGCATCGTAGAGAAATTCTCTTCTGCAACACTGCCTCTGTTGGTCAATTCAATGTATCCTGCAGATGAAAGGCTGATGAACGTTTTTTTTTTTTTTTTGAACGCAGACAAATTCTCCTCTGCAACACTTTCTCTGCTGGTCATTCAATATATTCTTCAGATGAAAGGCTGATTAAAGTGTTTTTTTTGTCTCAGCAAAGGAGAGAAATTCTCTTCTGCAACACTGCCTCTGTTGGTCAATTCAATGTATCCTGCAGATGAAAGGCTGATGAACTTTTTTTTTTTCGAACACAGACAAATTCTCCTCCGCAACACTTCCTCTGCTGGTCATTCAATATATTCTTCAGATGAAAGGCTGATTAAAGTGGTTTTTTTGCCTCAGCAAAGGAGAGAAATTCTCTTCTGCAACACTGCCTCTGTTGGTCATTCAATATATTCTGCAGATGAAAGGCTGATGAACTTTTTTTTTTATCTCGGCAACGCAGAAAAATTCTATTCCGCAACACTGCCTCTGCTGGTCATTCAGTATATTCTGCAGATGGAAAAGTCCACTGTTAGTACATTATAAGAACTTGAATATTTCCAAAATAATGCAACAAAATAAAAAACTTATTTTTACCAAGCATTATTAATTAGGACTATGGAGTCTATAATATTGTGAAAGTTTACAGCTCAAAAAAAATTCAAATCTCAATTTTTTTTTCAACCTAGCATACTTCTCTCAATCCGGTCTTATTTGCTACCAATCTCGACACAACTCAAGCACCTATATTAGGACTTAGATAAAAAGATCTCATGGCCAGCCAACTGACATCATACCCTTCTCTCTGCAATTCTTATAGGTTATGGTACACCACTAGCAATGAAGTAAGCTGAAAAGTTGAGGGAGGAAGTTTCATGCTACAGTTATTGGGAATATTGAAAACTATGAATAACAGATTCTAACATCTTTATTTTAGCACATCCCTATCAGCTAACCCTATAGAGAAGGCAAGAATATTATGATCAACCACACTTTCAAAAAAATGTATAAGCCTCAAATAATGCCAGAGTTTCTTTCATCTCAACATCTCAGTCTTCATCTGGGTGTCCTGTCTACCCTGCTACCCATTTCAATAAGATGATAAATAGATCCCATTGCTTGCTAGGCAATTGATTGGCCCTCATGTCAGATGACATCCTCCTGTAGCTTTATCATGTTAGGGCACCACCTGACCAATCGCACTGGGGGACTATTACACAAGAGGACGAGACATCAGCAATTACTCACTGGGTAATTCTCTGTAATTAACAATGCAAGAAAGTAGGCGGTGTAAGGGGAATGTACTTTGTACCATTGCAACCATCGGGCTCCTTTTCAACGTTGGCTGGAGTTACAAGAACAGACTATTCTAAATAGTAATACATCTTGAGTATCAGAGTCCCACAAACAGAGTGCAGGGAAACCGGTTAAATGAGCTTTCTTTCATGTCAAAGTCAATCACTCTAACTTAAGAAAACTCATTCCAGCCTCAAAGAGTAATTTCCTCTGAGGGTATATTGCTAGCAAAAGTATCTAAAGAAAGATTTGTCAGCCTTGTAGACGGCCAAAGTCTTTGATAAACTATCAAGACACTCATAGCATCATACACATTGCTACCGTCTTGACAAATTATATTGACGCGTAAGACCCCACTAAAAGGTACGGGGAGATGTCAGATGCTATGAACTTCTTTTAATGAGAAGCAAAATGATTAAATGCGAGTTGGACTTACCATATAAATGGATGAAGTGCCGCAGGCTCATGAATTTTTTTTTTTGTTTCTCTCAGCATCGTAGAGAAATTCTCTTCTGCAACACTGCCTCTGTTGGTCAATTCAATGTATCCTGCAGATGAAAGGCTGATGAACGTTTTTTTTTTTTTTTTTGAACGCAGACAAATTCTCCTCTGCAACACTTTCTCTGCTGGTCATTCAATATATTCTTCAGATGAAAGGCTGATTAAAGTGTTTTTTTTGTCTCAGCAAAGGAGAGAAATTCTCTTCTGCAACACTGCCTCTGTTGGTCAATTCAATGTATCCTGCAGATGAAAGGCTGATGAACTTTTTTTTTTTTCGAACACAGACAAATTCTCCTCCGCAACACTTCCTCAGCTGGTCATTCAATATATTCTTCAGATGAAAGGCTGATTAAAGTGGTTTTTTTGTCTCAGCAAAGGAGAGAAATTCTCTTCTGCAACACTGCCTCTGTTGGTCATTCAATATATTCTGCAGATGAAAGGCTGATGAACTTTTTTTTTTGTCTCAGCAACGCAGAAAAATTCTATTCCGCAACACTGCCTCTGCTGGTCATTCAGTATATTCTGCAGATGGAAAAGTCCACTGTTAGTACATTATAAGAACTTGAATATTTCCAAAATATTGCAACAAAATAAAAAACTTATTTTTACCAAGCATTATTAATTAGGACTATGGAGTCTATAATATTGTGAAAGTTTACAGCTCAAAAAAAATTCAAATCTCAATTTGTTTTCCACCTAGCATACTTCTCTCAATCCGGTCTTATTTGCTACCAATCTCGACACAACTCAAGCACCTATATTAGGACTTAGATAAAAAGATCTCATGGCCAGCCAACTGACATCATACCCTTCTCTCTGCAATTCTTATAGGTTATGGTACACCACTAGCAATTAAGTAAGCTGAAAAGTTGAGGGAGGAAGTTTCATGCTACAGTTATTGGGAATATTGAAAACTATGAATAACAGATTCTAACATCTTTATTTTAGCACATCCCTATCAGCTAACCCTATAGAGAAGGCAAGAATATTATGATCAACCACACCTTCAAAAAAATGTATAAGCCTCAAATAATGCCAGAGTTTCTTTCATCTCAACATCTCAGTCTTCATCTGGGTGTCCTGTCTACCCTGCTACCCATTTCAATAAGATGATAAATAGATCCCATTGCTTGCTAGGCAATTGATTGGCCCTCATGTCAGATGACATCCTCCTGTAGCTTTATCATGTTAGGGCACCACCTGACCAATCGCTCTGGGGGACTATTACACAAGAGGACGAGACATCAGCAATTACTCACTGGGTAATTCTCTGTAATTAACAATGCAAGAAAGTAGGCGGTGTAAGGGGAATGTACTTTGTACCATTGCAACCATCGGGCTCCTTTTCAACGTTGGCTGGAGTTACAAGAACAGACTATTCTAAATAGTAATACATCTTGAGTATCAGAGTCCCACAAACAGAGTGCAGGGAAACCGGTTAAATGAGCTTTCTTTCATGTCAAAGTCAATCACTCTAACTTAAGAAAACTCATTCCAGCCTCAAAGAGTAATTTCCTCTGAGGGAATATTGCTAGCAAAAGTATCTAAAGAAAGATTTGTCAGCCTTGTAGACGGCCAAAGTCTTTGATAAACTATCAAGACACTCATAGCATCATACACATTGCTACCGTCTTGACAAATTATATTGACGCGTAAGACCCCACTAAAAGGTACGGGGAGATGTCAGATGCTATGAACTTCTTTTAATGAGAAGCAAAATGATTAAATGCGAGTTGGACTTACCATATAAATGGATGAAGTGCAGCAGGCTCATGAATTTTTGTTTTTGTTTCTCTCAGCATCGTAGAGAAATTCTCTTCTGCAACACTGCCTCTGTTGGTCAATTCAATGTATCCTGCAGATGAAAGGCTGATGAACGTTTTTTTTTTTTTTTTTCAACGCAGACAAATTCTCCTCTGCAACACTTTCTCTGCTGGTCATTCAATATATTCTTCAGATGAAAGGCTGATTAAAGTGTTTTTTTTGTCTCAGCAAAGGAGAGAAATTCTCTTCTGCAACACTGCCTCTGTTGGTCAATTCAATGTATCCTGCAGATGAAAGGCTGATGAACTTTTTTTTTTTCGAACACAGACAAATTCTCCTCCGCAACACTTCCTCTGCTGGTCATTCAATATATTCTTCAGATGAAAGGCTGATTAAAGTGGTTTTTTTGTCTCAGCAAAGGAGAGAAATTCTCTTCTGCAACACTGCCTCTGTTGGTCATTCAATATATTCTGCAGATGAAAGGCTGATGAACTTTTTTTTTGTCTCAGCAACGCAGAAAAATTCTATTCCGCAACACTGCCTCTGCTGGTCATTCAGTATATTCTGCAGATGGAAAAGTCCACTGTTAGTACATTATAAGAACTTGAATATTTCCAAAATAATGCAACAAAATAAAAAACTTATTTTTACCAAGCATTATTAATTAGGACTATGGAGTCTATAATATTGTGAAAGTTTACAGCTCAAAAAAAATTCAAATCTCAATTTTTTTTCAACCTAGCATACTTCTCTCAATCCGGTCTTATTTGCTACCAATCTCGACACAACTCAAGCACCTATATTAGGACTTAGATAAAAAGATCTCATGGCCAGCCAACTGACATCATACCCTTCTCTCTGCAATTCTTATAGGTTATGGTACACCACTAGCAATTAAGTAAGCTGAAAAGTTGAGTGAGGAAGTTTCATGCTACAGTTATTGGGAATATTGAAAACTATGAATAACAGATTCTAACATCTTCATTTTAGCACATCCCTATCAGCTAACCCTATAGAGAAGGCAAGAATATTATGATCAACCACACCTTCAAAAAAATGTATAAGCCTCAAATAATGCCAGAGTTTCTTTCATCTCAACATCTCAGTCTTCATCTGGGTGTCCTGTCTACCCTGCTACCCATTTCAATACGATGATAAATAGATCCCATTGCTTGCTAGGCAATTGATTGGCCCTCATGTCAGATGACATCCTCCTGTAGCTTTATCATGTTAGGGCACCACCTGACCAATCGCTCTGGGGGACTATTACACAAGAGGACGAGACATCAGCAATTACTCACTGGGTAATTCTCTGTAATTAACAATGCAAGAAAGTAGGCGGTGTAAGGGGAATGTACTTTGTACCATTGCAACCATCGGGCTCCTTTTCAACGTTGGCTGGAGTTACAAGAACAGACTATTCTAAATAGTAATACATCTTGAGTATCAGAGTCCCACAAACAGAGTGCAGGGAAACCGGTTAAATGAGCTTTCTTTCATGTCAAAGTCAATCACTCTAACTTAAGAAAACTCATTCCAGCCTCAAAGAGTAATTTCCTCTGAGGGAATATTGCTAGCAAAAGTATCTAAAGAAAGATTTGTCAGCCTTGTAGACGGCCAAAGTCTTTGATAAACTATCTAGACACTCATAGCATCATACACATTGCTACCGTCTTGACAAATTATATTGACGCGTAAGACCCCACTAAAAGGTACGGGGAGATGTCAGATGCTATGAACTTCTTTTAATGAGAAGCAAAATGATTAAATGCGAGTTGGACTTACCATATAAATGGATGAAGTGCAGCAGGCTCATGAATTTTTTTTTTTGTTTCTCTCAGCATCGTAGAGAAATTCTCTTCTGCAACACTGCCTCTGTTGGTCAATTCAATGTATCCTGCAGATGAAAGGCTGATGAACGTTTTTTTTTTTTTTTTTGAACGCAGACAAATTCTCCTCTGCAACACTTTCTCTGCTGGTCATTCAATATATTCTTCAGATGAAAGGCTGATTAAAGTGTTTTTTTTGTCTCAGCAAAGGAGAGAAATTCTCTTCTGCAACACTGCCTCTGTTGGTCAATTCAATGTATCCTGCAGATGAAAGGCTGATGAACTTTTTTTTTTTCGAACACAGACAAATTCTCCTCCGCAACACTTCCTCTGCTGGTCATTCAATATATTCTTCAGATGAAAGGCTGATTAAAGTGGTTTTTTTGTCTCAGCAAAGGAGAGAAATTCTCTTCTGCAACACTGCCTCTGTTGGTCATTCAATATATTCTGCAGATGAAAGGCTGATGAACTTTTTTTTTGTCTCAGCAACGCAGAAAAATTCTATTCCGCAACACTGCCTCTGCTGGTCATTCAGTATATTCTGCAGATGGAAAAGTCCACTGTTAGTACATTATAAGAACTTGAATATTTCCAAAATAATGCAACAAAATAAAAAACTTATTTTTACCAAGCATTATTAATTAGGACTATGGAGTCTATAATATTGTGAAAGTTTACAGCTCAAAAAAAATTCAAATCTCAATTTTTTTTTCAACCTAGCATACTTCTCTCAATCCGGTCTTATTTGCTACCAATCTCGACACAACTCAAGCACCTATATTAGGACTTAGATAAAAAGATCTCATGGCCAGCCAACTGACATCATACCCTTCTCTCTGCAATTCTTATAGGTTATGGTACACCACTAGCAATGAAGTAAGCTGAAAAGTTGAGGGAGGAAGTTTCATGCTACAGTTATTGGGAATATTGAAAACTATGAATAACAGATTCTAACATCTTTATTTTAGCACATCCCTATCAGCTAACCCTATAGAGAAGGCAAGAATATTATGATCAACCACACCTTCAAAAAAATGTATAAGCCTCAAATAATGCCAGAGTTTCTTTCATCTCAACATCTCAGTCTTCATCTGGGTGTCCTGTCTACCCTGCTACCCATTTCAATAAGATGATAAATAGATCCCATTGCTTGCTAGGCAATTGATTGGCCCTCATGTCAGATGACATCCTCCTGTAGCTTTATCATGTTAGGGCACCACCTGACCAATCGCTCTGGGGGACTATTACACAAGAGGACGAGACATCAGCAATTACTCACTGGGTAATTCTCTGTAATTAACAATGCAAGAAAGTAGGCGGTGTAAGGGGAATGTACTTTGTACCATTGCAACCATCGGGCTCCTTTTCAACGTTGGCTGGAGTTACAAGAACAGACTATTCTAAATAGTAATACATCTTGAGTATCAGAGTCCCACAAACAGAGTGCAGGGAAACCGGTTAAATGAGCTTTCTTTCATGTCAAAGTCAATCACTCTAACTTAAGAAAACTCATTCCAGCCTCAAAGAGTAATTTCCTCTGAGGGAATATTGCTAGCAAAAGTATCTAAAGAAAGATTTGTCAGCCTTGTAGACGGCCAAAGTCTTTGATAAACTATCAAGACACTCATAGCATCATACACATTGCTACCGTCTTGACAAATTATATTGACGCGTAAGACCCCACTAAAAGGTACGGGGAGATATCAGATGCTATGAACTTCTTTTAATGAGAAGCAAAATGATTAAATGCGAGTTGGACTTACCATATAAATGGATGAAGTGCCGCAGGCTCATGAATTTTTTTTTTTGTTTCTCTCAGCATCGTAGAGAAATTCTCTTCTGCAACACTGCCTCTGTTGGTCAATTCAATGTATCCTGCAGATGAAAGGCTGATTAACGTTTTTTTTTTTTTTTTTGAACGCAGACAAATTCTCCTCTGCAACACTTTCTCTGCTGGTCATTCAATATATTCTTCAGATGAAAGGCTGATTAAAGTGTTTTTTTTGTCTCAGCAAAGGAGAGAAATTCTCTTCTGCAACACTGCCTCTGTTGGTCAATTCAATGTATCCTGCAGATGAAAGGCTGATGAACTTTTTTTTTTTCGAACACAGACAAATTCTCCTCCGCAACACTTCCTCAGCTGGTCATTCAATATATTCTTCAGATGAAAGGCTGATTAAAGTGTTTTTTTTGTCTCAGCAAAGGAGAGAAATTCTCTTCTGCAACACTGCCTCTGTTGGTCATTCAATATATTCTGCAGATGAAAGGCTGATGAACTTTTTTTTTTGTCTCAGCAACGCAGAAAAATTCTATTCCGCAACACTGCCTCTGCTGGTCATTCAGTATATTCTGCAGATGGAAAAGTCCACTGTTAGTACATTATAAGAACTTGAATATTTCCAAAATAATGCAACAAAATAAAAAACTTATTTTTACCAAGCATTATTAATTAGGACTATGGAGTCTATAATATTGTGAAAGTTTACAGCTCAAAAAAAATTCAAATCTCAATTTTTTTTTCAACCTAGCATACTTCTCTCAATCCGGTCTTATTTGCTACCAATCTCGACACAACTCAAGCACCTATATTAGGACTTAGATAAAAAGATCTCATGGCCAGCCAACTGACATCATACCCTTCTCTCTGCAATTCTTATAGGTTATGGTACACCACTAGCAATGAAGTAAGCTGAAAAGTTGAGGGAGGAAGTTTCATGCTACAGTTATTGGGAATATTGAAAACTATGAATAACAGATTCTAACATCTTTATTTTAGCACATCCCTATCAGCTAACCCTATAGAGAAGGCAAGAATATTATGATCAACCACACCTTCAAAAAAATGTATAAGCCTCAAATAATGCCAGAGTTTCTTTCATCTCAACATCTCAGTCTTCATCTGGGTGTCCTGTCTACCCTGCTACCCATTTCAATAAGATGATAAATAGATCCCATTGCTTGCTAGGCAATTGATTGGCCCTCATGTCAGATGACATCCTCCTGTAGCTTTATCATGTTAGGGCACCACCTGACCAATCGCTCTGGGGGACTATTACACAAGAGGACGAGACATCAGCAATTACTCACTGGGTAATTCTCTGTAATTAACAATGCAAGAAAGTAGGCGGTGTAAGGGGAATGTACTTTGTACCATTGCAACCATCGGGCTCCTTTTCAACGTTGGCTGGAGTTACAAGAACAGACTATTCTAAATAGTAATACATCTTGAGTATCAGAGTCCCACAAACAGAGTGCAGGGAAACCGGTTAAATGAGCTTTCTTTCATGTCAAAGTCAATCACTCTAACTTAAGAAAACTCATTCCAGCCTCAAAGAGTAATTTCCTCTGAGGGAATATTGCTAGCAAAAGTATCTAAAGAAAGATTTGTCAGCCTTGTAGACGGCCAAAGTCTTTGATAAACTATCTAGACACTCATAGCATCATACACATTGCTACCGTCTTGACAAATTATATTGACGCGTAAGACCCCACTAAAAGGTACGGGGAGATGTCAGATGCTATGAACTTCTTTTAATGAGAAGCAAAATGATTAAATGCGAGTTGGACTTACCATATAAATGGATGAAGTGCAGCAGGCTCATGAATTTTTTTTTTTGTTTCTCTCAGCATCGTAGAGAAATTCTCTTCTGCAACACTGCCTCTGTTGGTCAATTCAATGTATCCTGCAGATGAAAGGCTGATGAACGTTTTTTTTTTTCTTTTTCAACGCAGACAAATTCTCCTCTGCAACACTTTCTCTGCTGGTCATTCAATATATTCTTCAGATGAAAGGCTGATTAAAGTGTTTTTTTTGTCTCAGCAAAGGAGAGAAATTCTCTTCTGCAACACTGCCTCTGTTGGTCAATTCAATGTATCCTGCAGATGAAAGGCTGATGAACTTTTTTTTTTTCGAACACAGACAAATTCTCCTCCGCAACACTTCCTCTGCTGGTCATTCAATATATTCTTCAGATGAAAGGCTGATTAAAGTGGTTTTTTTGTCTCAGCAAAGGAGAGAAATTCTCTTCTGCAACACTGCCTCTGTTGGTCATTCAATATATTCTGCAGATGAAAGGCTGATGAACTTTTTTTTTTGTCTCAGCAACGCAGAAAAATTCTATTCCGCAACACTGCCTCTGCTGGTCATTCAGTATATTCTGCAGATGGAAAAGTCCACTGTTAGTACATTATAAGAACTTGAATATTTCCAAAATAATGCAACAAAATAAAAAACTTATTTTTACCAAGCATTATTAATTAGGACTATGGAGTCTATAATATTGTGAAAGTTTACAGCTCAAAAAAAATTCAAATCTCAATTTTTTTTCAACCTAGCATACTTCTCTCAATCCGGTCTTATTTGCTACCAATCTCGACACAACTCAAGCACCTATATTAGGACTTAGATAAAAATATCTCATGGCCAGCCAACTGACATCATACCCTTCTCTCTGCAATTCTTATAGGTTATGGTACACCACTAGCAATTAAGTAAGCTGAAAAGTTGAGTGAGGAAGTTTCATGCTACAGTTATTGGGAATATTGAAAACTATGAATAACAGATTCTAACATCTTCATTTTAGCACATCCCTATCAGCTAACCCTATAGAGAAGGCAAGAATATTATGATCAACCACACCTTCAAAAAAATGTATAAGCCTCAAATAATGCCAGAGTTTCTTTCATCTCAACATCTCAGTCTTCATCTGGGTGTCCTGTCTACCCTGCTACCCATTTCAATACGATGATAAATAGATCCCATTGCTTGCTAGGCAATTGATTGGCCCTCATGTCAGATGACATCCTCCTGTAGCTTTATCATGTTAGGGCACCACCTGACCAATCGCTCTGGGGGACTATTACACAAGAGGACGAGACATCAGCAATTACTCACTGGGTAATTCTCTGTAATTAACAATGCAAGAAAGTAGGCGGTGTAAGGGGAATGTACTTTGTACCATTGCAACCATCGGGCTCCTTTTCAACGTTGGCTGGAGTTACAAGAACAGACTATTCTAAATAGTAATACATCTTGAGTATCAGAGTCCCACAAACAGAGTGCAGGGAAACCGGTTAAATGAGCTTTCTTTCATGTCAAAGTCAATCACTCTAACTTAAGAAAACTCATTCCAGCCTCAAAGAGTAATTTCCTCTGAGGGAATATTGCTAGCAAAAGTATCTAAAGAAAGATTTGTCAGCCTTGTAGACGGCCAAAGTCTTTGATAAACTATCTAGACACTCATAGCATCATACACATTGCTACCGTCTTGACAAATTATATTGACGCGTAAGACCCCACTAAAAGGTACGGGGAGATGTCAGATGCTATGAACTTCTTTTAATGAGAAGCAAAATGATTAAATGCGAGTTGGACTTACCATATAAATGGATGAAGTGCAGCAGGCTCATGAATTTTTTTTTTTGTTTCTCTCAGCATCGTAGAGAAATTCTCTTCTGCAACACTGCCTCTGTTGGTCAATTCAATGTATCCTGCAGATGAAAGGCTGATGAACGTTTTTTTTTTTTTTTTTGAACGCAGACAAATTCTCCTCTGCAACACTTTCTCTGCTGGTCATTCAATATATTCTTCAGATGAAAGGCTGATTAAAGTGTTTTTTTTGTCTCAGCAAAGGAGAGAAATTCTCTTCTGCAACACTGCCTCTGTTGGTCAATTCAATGTATCCTGCAGATGAAAGGCTGATGAACTTTTTTTTTTTCGAACACAGACAAATTCTCCTCCGCAACACTTCCTCTGCTGGTCATTCAATATATTCTTCAGATGAAAGGCTGATTAAAGTGGTTTTTTTGTCTCAGCAAAGGAGAGAAATTCTCTTCTGCAACACTGCCTCTGTTGGTCATTCAATATATTCTGCAGATGAAAGGCTGATGAACTTTTTTTTTGTCTCAGCAACGCAGAAAAATTCTATTCCGCAACACTGCCTCTGCTGGTCATTCAGTATATTCTGCAGATGGAAAAGTCCACTGTTAGTACATTATAAGAACTTGAATATTTCCAAAATAATGCAACAAAATAAAAAACTTATTTTTACCAAGCATTATTAATTAGGACTATGGAGTCTATAATATTGTGAAAGTTTACAGCTCAAAAAAAATTCAAATCTCAATTTTTTTTCAACCTAGCATACTTCTCTCAATCCGGTCTTATTTGCTACCAATCTCGACACAACTCAAGCACCTATATTAGGACTTAGATAAAAAGATCTCATGGCCAGCCAACTGACATCATACCCTTCTCTCTGCAATTCTTATAGGTTATGGTACACCACTAGCAATGAAGTAAGCTGAAAAGTTGAGTGAGGAAGTTTCATGCTACAGTTATTGGGAATATTGAAAACTATGAATAACAGATTCTAACATCTTCATTTTAGCACATCCCTATCAGCTAACCCTATAGAGAAGGCAAGAATATTATGATCAACCACACCTTCAAAAAAATGTATAAGCCTCAAATAATGCCAGAGTTTCTTTCATCTCAACATCTCAGTCTTCATCTGGGTGTCCTGTCTACCCTGCTACCCATTTCAATACGATGATAAATAGATCCCATTGCTTGCTAGGCAATTGATTGGCCCTCATGTCAGATGACATCCTCCTGTAGCTTTATCATGTTAGGGCACCACCTGACCAATCGCTCTGGGGGACTATTACACAAGAGGACGAGACATCAGCAATTACTCACTGGGTAATTCTCTGTAATTAACAATGCAAGAAAGTAGGCGGTGTAAGGGGAATGTACTTTGTACCATTGCAACCATCGGGCTCCTTTTCAACGTTGGCTGGAGTTACAAGAACAGACTATTCTAAATAGTAATACATCTTGAGTATCAGAGTCCCACAAACAGAGTGCAGGGAAACCGGTTAAATGAGCTTTCTTTCATGTCAAAGTCAATCACTCTAACTTAAGAAAACTCATTCCAGCCTCAAAGAGTAATTTCCTCTGAGGGAATATTGCTAGCAAAAGTATCTAAAGAAAGATTTGTCAGCCTTGTAGACGGCCAAAGTCTTTGATAAACTATCTAGACACTCATAGCATCATACACATTGCTACCGTCTTGACAAATTATATTGACGCGTAAGACCCCACTAAAAGGTACGGGGAGATGTCAGATGCTATGAACTTCTTTTAATGAGAAGCAAAATGATTAAATGCGAGTTGGACTTACCATATAAATGGATGAAGTGCAGCAGGCTCATGAATTTTTTTTTTTGTTTCTCTCAGCATCGTAGAGAAATTCTCTTCTGCAACACTGCCTCTGTTGGTCAATTCAATGTATCCTGCAGATGAAAGGCTGATGAACGTTTTTTTTTTTTTTTTTGAACGCAGACAAATTCTCCTCTGCAACACTTTCTCTGCTGGTCATTCAATATATTCTTCAGATGAAAGGCTGATTAAAGTGTTTTTTTTGTCTCAGCAAAGGAGAGAAATTCTCTTCTGCAACACTGCCTCTGTTGGTCAATTCAATGTATCCTGCAGATGAAAGGCTGATGAACTTTTTTTTTTTCGAACACAGACAAATTCTCCTCCGCAACACTTCCTCTGCTGGTCATTCAATATATTCTTCAGATGAAAGGCTGATTAAAGTGGTTTTTTTGTCTCAGCAAAGGAGAGAAATTCTCTTCTGCAACACTGCCTCTGTTGGTCATTCAATATATTCTGCAGATGAAAGGCTGATGAACTTTTTTTTTGTCTCAGCAACGCAGAAAAATTCTATTCCGCAACACTGCCTCTGCTGGTCATTCAGTATATTCTGCAGATGGAAAAGTCCACTGTTAGTACATTATAAGAACTTGAATATTTCCAAAATAATGCAACAAAATAAAAAACTTATTTTTACCAAGCATTATTAATTAGGACTATGGAGTCTATAATATTGTGAAAGTTTACAGCTCAAAAAAAATTCAAATCTCAATTTTTTTTTCAACCTAGCATACTTCTCTCAATCCGGTCTTATTTGCTACCAATCTCGACACAACTCAAGCACCTATATTAGGACTTAGATAAAAAGATCTCATGGCCAGCCAACTGACATCATACCCTTCTCTCTGCAATTCTTATAGGTTATGGTACACCACTAGCAATGAAGTAAGCTGAAAAGTTGAGGGAGGAAGTTTCATGCTACAGTTATTGGGAATATTGAAAACTATGAATAACAGATTCTAACATCTTTATTTTAGCACATCCCTATCAGCTAACCCTATAGAGAAGGCAAGAATATTATGATCAACCACACCTTCAAAAAAATGTATAAGCCTCAAATAATGCCAGAGTTTCTTTCATCTCAGCATCTCAGTCTTCATCTGGGTGTCCTGTCTACCCTGCTACCCATTTCAATAAGATGATAAATAGATCCCATTGCTTGCTAGGCAATTGATTGGCCCTCATGTCAGATGACATCCTCCTGTAGCTTTATCATGTTAGGGCACCACCTGACCAATCGCTCTGGGGGACTATTACACAAGAGGACGAGACATCAGCAATTACTCACTGGGTAATTCTCTGTAATTAACAATGCAAGAAAGTAGGCGGTGTAAGGGGAATGTACTTTGTACCATTGCAACCATCGGGCTCCTTTTCAACGTTGGCTGGAGTTACAAGAACAGACTATTCTAAATAGTAATACATCTTGAGTATCAGAGTCCCACAAACAGAGTGCAGGGAAACCGGTTAAATGAGCTTTCTTTCATGTCAAAGTCAATCACTCTAACTGAAGAAAACTCATTCCAGCCTCAAAGAGTAATTTCCTCTGAGGGAATATTGCTAGCAAAAGTATCTAAAGAAAGATTTGTCAGCCTTGTAGACGGCCAAAGTCTTTGATAAACTATCAAGACACTCATAGCATCATACACATTGCTACCGTCTTGACAAATTATATTGACGCGTAAGACCCCACTAAAAGGTACGGGGAGATGTCAGATGCTATGAACTTCTTTTAATGAGAAGCAAAATGATTAAATGCGAGTTGGACTTACCATATAAATGGATGAAGTGCCGCAGGCTCATGAATTTTTTTTTTTGTTTCTCTCAGCATCGTAGAGAAATTCTCTTCTGCAACACTGCCTCTGTTGGTCAATTCAATGTATCCTGCAGATGAAAGGCTGATTAACGTTTTTTTTTTTTTTTTTGAACGCAGACAAATTCTCCTCTGCAACACTTTCTCTGCTGGTCATTCAATATATTCTTCAGATGAAAGGCTGATTAAAGTGTTTTTTTTGTCTCAGCAAAGGAGAGAAATTCTCTTCTGCAACACTGCCTCTGTTGGTCAATTCAATGTATCCTGCAGATGAAAGGCTGATGAACTTTTTTTTTTTCGAACACAGACAAATTCTCCTCCGCAACACTTCCTCAGCTGGTCATTCAATATATTCTTCAGATGAAAGGCTGATTAAAGTGTTTTTTTTGTCTCAGCAAAGGAGAGAAATTCTCTTCTGCAACACTGCCTCTGTTGGTCATTCAATATATTCTGCAGATGAAAGGCTGATGAACTTTTTTTTTTGTCTCAGCAACGCAGAAAAATTCTATTCCGCAACACTGCCTCTGCTGGTCATTCAGTATATTCTGCAGATGGAAAAGTCCACTGTTAGTACATTATAAGAACTTGAATATTTCCAAAATAATGCAACAAAATAAAAAACTTATTTTTACCAAGCATTATTAATTAGGACTATGGAGTCTATAATATTGTGAAAGTTTACAGCTCAAAAAAAATTCAAATCTAAATTTTTTTTTCAACCTAGCATACTTCTCTCAATCCGGTCTTATTTGCTACCAATCTCGACACAACTCAAGCACCTATATTAGGACTTAGATAAAAAGATCTCATGGCCAGCCAACTGACATCATACCCTTCTCTCTGCAATTTTTATAGGTTATGGTACACCACTAGCAATGAAGTAAGCTGAAAAGTTGAGGGAGGAAGTTTCATGCTACAGTTATTGGGAATATTGAAAACTATGAATAACAGATTCTAACATCTTTATTTTAGCACATCCCTATCAGCTAACCCTATAGAGAAGGCAAGAATATTATGATCAACCACACCTTCAAAAAAATGTATAAGCCTCAAATAATGCCAGAGTTTCTTTCATCTCAACATCTCAGTCTTCATCTGGGTGTCCTGTCTACCCTGCTACCCATTTCAATAAGATGATAAATAGATCCCATTGCTTGCTAGGCAATTGATTGGCCCTCATGTCAGATGACATCCTCCTGTAGCTTTATCATGTTAGGGCACCACCTGACCAATCGCTCTGGGGGACTATTACACAAGAGGACGAGACATCAGCAATTACTCACTGGGTAATTCTCTGTAATTAACAATGCAAGAAAGTAGGCGGTGTAAGGGGAATGTACTTTGTACCATTGCAACCATCGGGCTCCTTTTCAACGTTGGCTGGAGTTACAAGAACAGACTATTCTAAATAGTAATACATCTTGAGTATCAGAGTCCCACAAACAGAGTGCAGGGAAACCGGTTAAATGAGCTTTCTTTCATGTCAAAGTCAATCACTCTAACTTAAGAAAACTCATTCCAGCCTCAAAGAGTAATTTCCTCTGAGGGAATATTGCTAGCAAAAGTATCTAAGAAAGATTTGTCAGCCTTGTAGACGGCCAAAGTCTTTGATAAACTATCAAGACACTCATAGCATCATACACATTGCTACCGTCTTGACAAATTATATTGACGCGTAAGACCCCACTAAAAGGTACGGGGAGATGTTAGATGCTATGAACTTCTTTTAATGAGAAGCAAAATGATTAAATGCGAGTTGGACTTACCATATAAATGGATGAAGTGCAGCAGGCTCATGATTTTTTTTTTTGTTTCTCTCAGCATCGTAGAGAAATTCTCTTCTGCAACACTGCCTCTGTTGGTCAATTCAATGTATCCTGCAGATGAAAGGCTGATGAACGTTTTTTTTTTTTTTTTTCAACGCAGACAAATTCTCCTCTGCAACACTTTCTCTGCTGGTCATTCAATATATTCTTCAGATGAAAGGCTGATTAAAGTGTTTTTTTTGTCTCAGCAAAGGAGAGAAATTCTCTTCTGCAACACTGCCTCTGTTGGTCAATTCAATGTATCCTGCAGATGAAAGGCTGATGAACTTTTTTTTTTTCGAACACAGACAAATTCTCCTCCGCAACACTTCCTCTGCTGGTCATTCAATATATTCTTCAGATGAAAGGCTGATTAAAGTGGTTTTTTTGTCTCAGCAAAGGAGAGAAATTCTCTTCTGCAACACTGCCTCTGTTGGTCATTCAATATATTCTGCAGATGAAAGGCTGATGAACTTTTTTTTTTGTCTCAGCAACGCAGAAAAATTCTATTCCGCAACACTGCCTCTGCTGGTCATTCAGTATATTCTGCAGATGGAAAAGTCCACTGTTAGTACATTATAAGAACTTGAATATTTCCAAAATAATGCAACAAAATAAAAAACTTATTTTTACCAAGCATTATTAA
Source organism: Triturus cristatus (assembly GCF_964204655.1). NCBI lineage: Eukaryota > Metazoa > Chordata > Amphibia > Caudata > Salamandridae > Triturus > Triturus cristatus. The sequence goes on along the minus strand of NC_140593.1, from coordinate 879,310,427 downwards.
TTAGGACTATGGAGTCTATAATATTGTGAAAGTTTACAGCTCAAAAAAAATTCAAATCTCAATTTTTTTTCAACCTAGCATACTTCTCTCAATCCGGTCTTATTTGCTACCAATCTCGACACAACTCAAGCACCTATATTAGGACTTAGATAAAAATATCTCATGGCCAGCCAACTGACATCATACCCTTCTCTCTGCAATTCTTATAGGTTATGGTACACCACTAGCAATTAAGTAAGCTGAAAAGTTGAGTGAGGAAGTTTCATGCTACAGTTATTGGGAATATTGAAAACTATGAATAACAGATTCTAACATCTTCATTTTAGCACATCCCTATCAGCTAACCCTATAGAGAAGGCAAGAATATTATGATCAACCACACCTTCAAAAAAATGTATAAGCCTCAAATAATGCCAGAGTTTCTTTCATCTCAACATCTCAGTCTTCATCTGGGTGTCCTGTCTACCCTGCTACCCATTTCAATACGATGATAAATAGATCCCATTGCTTGCTAGGCAATTGATTGGCCCTCATGTCAGATGACATCCTCCTGTAGCTTTATCATGTTAGGGCACCACCTGACCAATCGCTCTGGGGGACTATTACACAAGAGGACGAGACATCAGCAATTACTCACTGGGTAATTCTCTGTAATTAACAATGCAAGAAAGTAGGCGGTGTAAGGGGAATGTACTTTGTACCATTGCAACCATCGGGCTCCTTTTCAACGTTGGCTGGAGTTACAAGAACAGACTATTCTAAATAGTAATACATCTTGAGTATCAGAGTCCCACAAACAGAGTGCAGGGAAACCGGTTAAATGAGCTTTCTTTCATGTCAAAGTCAATCACTCTAACTTAAGAAAACTCATTCCAGCCTCAAAGAGTAATTTCCTCTGAGGGAATATTGCTAGCAAAAGTATCTAAAGAAAGATTTGTCAGCCTTGTAGACGGCCAAAGTCTTTGATAAACTATCTAGACACTCATAGCATCATACACATTGCTACCGTCTTGACAAATTATATTGACGCGTAAGACCCCACTAAAAGGTACGGGGAGATGTCAGATGCTATGAACTTCTTTTAATGAGAAGCAAAATGATTAAATGCGAGTTGGACTTACCATATAAATGGATGAAGTGCAGCAGGCTCATGAATTTTTTTTTTTGTTTCTCTCAGCATCGTAGAGAAATTCTCTTCTGCAACACTGCCTCTGTTGGTCAATTCAATGTATCCTGCAGATGAAAGGCTGATGAACGTTTTTTTTTTTTTTTTTGAACGCAGACAAATTCTCCTCTGCAACACTTTCTCTGCTGGTCATTCAATATATTCTTCAGATGAAAGGCTGATTAAAGTGTTTTTTTTGTCTCAGCAAAGGAGAGAAATTCTCTTCTGCAACACTGCCTCTGTTGGTCAATTCAATGTATCCTGCAGATGAAAGGCTGATGAACTTTTTTTTTTTCGAACACAGACAAATTCTCCTCCGCAACACTTCCTCTGCTGGTCATTCAATATATTCTTCAGATGAAAGGCTGATTAAAGTGGTTTTTTTGTCTCAGCAAAGGAGAGAAATTCTCTTCTGCAACACTGCCTCTGTTGGTCATTCAATATATTCTGCAGATGAAAGGCTGATGAACTTTTTTTTTTGTCTCAGCAACGCAGAAAAATTCTATTCCGCAACACTGCCTCTGCTGGTCATTCAGTATATTCTGCAGATGGAAAAGTCCACTGTTAGTACATTATAAGAACTTGAATATTTCCAAAATAATGCAACAAAATAAAAAACTTATTTTTACCAAGCATTATTAATTAGGACTATGGAGTCTATAATATTGTGAAAGTTTACAGCTCAAAAAAAATTCAAATCTCAATTTTTTTTCAACCTAGCATACTTCTCTCAATCCGGTCTTATTTGCTACCAATCTCGACACAACTCAAGCACCTATATTAGGACTTAGATAAAAAGATCTCATGGCCAGCCAACTGACATCATACCCTTCTCTCTGCAATTCTTATAGGTTATGGTACACCACTAGCAATTAAGTAAGCTGAAAAGTTGACTGAGGAAGTTTCATGCTACAGTTATTGGGAATATTGAAAACTATGAATAACAGATTCTAACATCTTCATTTTAGCACATCCCTATCAGCTAACCCTATAGAGAAGGCAAGAATATTATGATCAACCACACCTTCAAAAAAATGTATAAGCCTCAAATAATGCCAGAGTTTCTTTCATCTCAACATCTCAGTCTTCATCTGGGTGTCCTGTCTACCCTGCTACCCATTTCAATACGATGATAAATAGATCCCATTGCTTGCTAGGCAATTGATTGGCCCTCATGTCAGATGACATCCTCCTGTAGCTTTATCATGTTAGGGCACCACCTGACCAATCGCTCTGGGGGACTATTACACAAGAGGACGAGACATCAGCAATTACTCACTGGGTAATTCTCTGTAATTAACAATGCAAGAAAGTAGGCGGTGTAAGGGGAATGTACTTTGTACCATTGCAACCATCGGGCTCCTTTTCAACGTTGGCTGGAGTTACAAGAACAGACTATTCTAAATAGTAATACATCTTGAGTATCAGAGTCCCACAAACAGAGTGCAGGGAAACCGGTTAAATGAGCTTTCTTTCATGTCAAAGTCAATCACTCTAACTTAAGAAAACTCATTCCAGCCTCAAAGAGTAATTTCCTCTGAGGGAATATTGCTAGCAAAAGTATCTAAAGAAAGATTTGTCAGCCTTGTAGACGGCCAAAGTCTTTGATAAACTATCTAGACACTCATAGCATCATACACATTGCTACCGTCTTGACAAATTATATTGACGCGTAAGACCCCACTAAAAGGTACGGGGAGATGTCAGATGCTATGAACTTCTTTTAATGAGAAGCAAAATGATTAAATGCGAGTTGGACTTACCATATAAATGGATGAAGTGCAGCAGGCTCATGAATTTTTTTTTTTGTTTCTCTCAGCATCGTAGAGAAATTCTCTTCTGCAACACTGCCTCTGTTGGTCAATTCAATGTATCCTGCAGATGAAAGGCTGATGAACGTTTTTTTTTTTTTTTTGAACGCAGACAAATTCTCCTCTGCAACACTTTCTCTGCTGGTCATTCAATATATTCTTCAGATGAAAGGCTGATTAAAGTGTTTTTTTTGTCTCAGCAAAGGAGAGAAATTCTCTTCTGCAACACTGCCTCTGTTGGTCAATTCAATGTATCCTGCAGATGAAAGGCTGATGAACTTTTTTTTTTTCGAACACAGACAAATTCTCCTCCGCAACACTTCCTCTGCTGGTCATTCAATATATTCTTCAGATGAAAGGCTGATTAAAGTGGTTTTTTTGTCTCAGCAAAGGAGAGAAATTCTCTTCTGCAACACTGCCTCTGTTGGTCATTCAATATATTCTGCAGATGAAAGGCTGATGAACTTTTTTTTTGTCTCAGCAACGCAGAAAAATTCTATTCCGCAACACTGCCTCTGCTGGTCATTCAGTATATTCTGCAGATGGAAAAGTCCACTGTTAGTACATTATAAGAACTTGAATATTTCCAAAATAATGCAACAAAATAAAAAACTTATTTTTACCAAGCATTATTAATTAGGACTATGGAGTCTATAATATTGTGAAAGTTTACAGCTCAAAAAAAATTCAAATCTCAATTTTTTTTCAACCTAGCATACTTCTCTCAATCCGGTCTTATTTGCTACCAATCTCGACACAACTCAAGCACCTATATTAGGACTTAGATAAAAAGATCTCATGGCCAGCCAACTGACATCATACCCTTCTCTCTGCAATTCTTATAGGTTATGGTACACCACTAGCAATTAAGTAAGCTGAAAAGTTGAGTGAGGAAGTTTCATGCTACAGTTATTGGGAATATTGAAAACTATGAATAACAGATTCTAACATCTTCATTTTAGCACATCCCTATCAGCTAACCCTATAGAGAAGGCAAGAATATTATGATCAACCACACCTTCAAAAAAATGTATAAGCCTCAAATAATGCCAGAGTTTCTTTCATCTCAACATCTCAGTCTTCATCTGGGTGTCCTGTCTACCCTGCTACCCATTTCAATACGATGATAAATAGATCCCATTGCTTGCTAGGCAATTGATTGGCCCTCATGTCAGATGACATCCTCCTGTAGCTTTATCATGTTAGGGCACCACCTGACCAATCGCTCTGGGGGACTATTACACAAGAGGACGAGACATCAGCAATTACTCACTGGGTAATTCTCTGTAATTAACAATGCAAGAAAGTAGGCGGTGTAAGGGGAATGTACTTTGTACCATTGCAACCATCGGGCTCCTTTTCAACGTTGGCTGGAGTTACAAGAACAGACTATTCTAAATAGTAATACATCTTGAGTATCAGAGTCCCACAAACAGAGTGCAGGGAAACCGGTTAAATGAGCTTTCTTTCATGTCAAAGTCAATCACTCTAACTTAAGAAAACTCATTCCAGCCTCAAAGAGTAATTTCCTCTGAGGGAATATTGCTAGCAAAAGTATCTAAAGAAAGATTTGTCAGCCTTGTAGACGGCCAAAGTCTTTGATAAACTATCTAGACACTCATAGCATCATACACATTGCTACCGTCTTGACAAATTATATTGACGCGTAAGACCCCACTAAAAGGTACGGGGAGATGTCAGATGCTATGAACTTCTTTTAATGAGAAGCAAAATGATTAAATGCGAGTTGGACTTACCATATAAATGGATGAAGTGCAGCAGGCTCATGAATTTTTTTTTTTGTTTCTCTCAGCATCGTAGAGAAATTCTCTTCTGCAACACTGCCTCTGTTGGTCAATTCAATGTATCCTGCAGATGAAAGGCTGATGAACGTTTTTTTTTTTTTTTTTGAACGCAGACAAATTCTCCTCTGCAACACTTTCTCTGCTGGTCATTCAATATATTCTTCAGATGAAAGGCTGATTAAAGTGTTTTTTTTGTCTCAGCAAAGGAGAGAAATTCTCTTCTGCAACACTGCCTCTGTTGGTCAATTCAATGTATCCTGCAGATGAAAGGCTGATGAACTTTTTTTTTTTCGAACACAGACAAATTCTCCTCCGCAACACTTCCTCTGCTGGTCATTCAATATATTCTTCAGATGAAAGGCTGATTAAAGTGGTTTTTTTGTCTCAGCAAAGGAGAGAAATTCTCTTCTGCAACACTGCCTCTGTTGGTCATTCAATATATTCTGCAGATGAAAGGCTGATGAACTTTTTTTTTGTCTCAGCAACGCAGAAAAATTCTATTCCGCAACACTGCCTCTGCTGGTCATTCAGTATATTCTGCAGATGGAAAAGTCCACTGTTAGTACATTATAAGAACTTGAATATTTCCAAAATAATGCAACAAAATAAAAAACTTATTTTTACCAAGCATTATTAATTAGGACTATGGAGTCTATAATATTGTGAAAGTTTACAGCTCAAAAAAAATTCAAATCTCAATTTTTTTTTCAACCTAGCATACTTCTCTCAATCCGGTCTTATTTGCTACCAATCTCGACACAACTCAAGCACCTATATTAGGACTTAGATAAAAAGATCTCATGGCCAGCCAACTGACATCATACCCTTCTCTCTGCAATTCTTATAGGTTATGGTACACCACTAGCAATGAAGTAAGCTGAAAAGTTGAGGGAGGAAGTTTCATGCTACAGTTATTGGGAATATTGAAAACTATGAATAACAGATTCTAACATCTTTATTTTAGCACATCCCTATCAGCTAACCCTATAGAGAAGGCAAGAATATTATGATCAACCACACCTTCAAAAAAATGTATAAGCCTCAAATAATGCCAGAGTTTCTTTCATCTCAACATCTCAGTCTTCATCTGGGTGTCCTGTCTACCCTGCTACCCATTTCAATAAGATGATAAATAGATCCCATTGCTTGCTAGGCAATTGATTGGCCCTCATGTCAGATGACATCCTCCTGTAGCTTTATCATGTTAGGGCACCACCTGACCAATCGCTCTGGGGGACTATTACACAAGAGGACGAGACATCAGCAATTACTCACTGGGTAATTCTCTGTAATTAACAATGCAAGAAAGTAGGCGGTGTAAGGGGAATGTACTTTGTACCATTGCAACCATCGGGCTCCTTTTCAACGTTGGCTGGAGTTACAAGAACAGACTATTCTAAATAGTAATACATCTTGAGTATCAGAGTCCCACAAACAGAGTGCAGGGAAACCGGTTAAATGAGCTTTCTTTCATGTCAAAGTCAATCACTCTAACTTAAGAAAACTCATTCCAGCCTCAAAGAGTAATTTCCTCTGAGGGAATATTGCTAGCAAAAGTATCTAAAGAAAGATTTGTCAGCCTTGTAGACGGCCAAAGTCTTTGATAAACTATCAAGACACTCATAGCATCATACACATTGCTACCGTCTTGACAAATTATATTGACGCGTAAGACCCCACTAAAAGGTACGGGGAGATGTCAGATGCTATGAACTTCTTTTAATGAGAAGCAAAATGATTAAATGCGAGTTGGACTTACCATATAAATGGATGAAGTGCCGCAGGCTCATGAATTTTTTTTTTTGTTTCTCTCAGCATCGTAGAGAAATTCTCTTCTGCAACACTGCCTCTGTTGGTCAATTCAATGTATCCTGCAGATGAAAGGCTGATTAACGTTTTTTTTTTTTTTTTTGAACGCAGACAAATTCTCATCTGCAACACTTTCTCTGCTGGTCATTCAATATATTCTTCAGATGAAAGGCTGATTAAAGTGTTTTTTTTGTCTCAGCAAAGGAGAGAAATTCTCTTCTGCAACACTGCCTCTGTTGGTCAATTCAATGTATCCTGCAGATGAAAGGCTGATGAACTTTTTTTTTTTTGAACACAGACAAATTCTCCTCCGCAACACTTCCTCAGCTGGTCATTCAATATATTCTTCAGATGAAAGGCTGATTAAAGTGGTTTTTTTGTCTCAGCAAAGGAGAGAAATTCTCTTCTGCAACACTGCCTCTGTTGGTCATTCAATATATTCTGCAGATGAAAGGCTGATGAACTTTTTTTTTTGTCTCAGCAACGCAGAAAAATTCTATTCCGCAACACTGCCTCTGCTGGTCATTCAGTATATTCTGTAGATGGAAAAGTCCACTGTTAGTACATTATAAGAACTTGAATATTTCCAAAATAATGCAACAAAATAAAAAACTTATTTTTACCAAGCATTATTAATTAGGACTATGGAGTCTATAATATTGTGAAAGTTTACAGCTCAAAAAAAATTCAAATCTCAATTTTTTTTTCAACCTAGCATACTTCTCTCAATCCGGTCTTATTTGCTACCAATCTCGACACAACTCAAGCACCTATATTAGGACTTAGATAAAAAGATCTCATGGCCAGCCAACTGACATCATACCCTTCTCTCTGCAATTCTTATAGGTTATGGTACACCACTAGCAATGAAGTAAGCTGAAAAGTTGAGGGAGGAAGTTTCATGCTACAGTTATTGGGAATATTGAAAACTATGAATAACAGATTCTAACATCTTTATTTTAGCACATCCCTATCAGCTAACCCTATAGAGAAGGCAAGAATATTATGATCAACCACACCTTCAAAAAAATGTATAAGCCTCAAATAATGCCAGAGTTTCTTTCATCTCAACATCTCAGTCTTCATCTGGGTGTCCTGTCTACCCTGCTACCCATTTCAATAAGATGATAAATAGATCCCATTGCTTGCTAGGCAATTGATTGGCCCTCATGTCAGATGACATCCTCCTGTAGCTTTATCATGTTAGGGCACCACCTGACCAATCGCTCTGGGGGACTATTACACAAGAGGACGAGACATCAGCAATTACTCACTGGGTAATTCTCTGTAATTAACAATGCAAGAAAGTAGGCGGTGTAAGGGGAATGTACTTTGTACCATTGCAACCATCGGGCTCCTTTTCAACGTTGGCTGGAGTTACAAGAACAGACTATTCTAAATAGTAATACATCTTGAGTATCAGAGTCCCACAAACAGAGTGCAGGGAAACCGGTTAAATGAGCTTTCTTTCATGTCAAAGTCAATCACTCTAACTTAAGAAAACTCATTCCAGCCTCAAAGAGTAATTTCCTCTGAGGGAATATTGCTAGCAAAAGTATCTAAAGAAAGATTTGTCAGCCTTGTAGACGGCCAAAGTCTTTGATAAACTATCAAGACACTCATAGCATCATACACATTGCTACCGTCTTGACAAATTATATTGACGCGTAAGACCCCACTAAAAGGTACGGGGAGATGTCAGATGCTATGAACTTCTTTTAATGAGAAGCAAAATGATTAAATGCGAGTTGGACTTACCATATAAATGGATGAAGTGCCGCAGGCTCATGAATTTTTTTTTTTGTTTCTCTCAGCATCGTAGAGAAATTCTCTTCTGCAACACTGCCTCTGTTGGTCAATTCAATGTATCCTGCAGATGAAAGGCTGATTAACGTTTTTTTTTTTTTTTTTGAACGCAGACAAATTCTCCTCTGCAACACTTTCTCTGCTGGTCATTCAATATATTCTTCAGATGAAAGGCTGATTAAAGTGTTTTTTTTGTCTCAGCAAAGGAGAGAAATTCTCTTCTGCAACACTGCCTCTGTTGGTCAATTCAATGTATCCTGCAGATGAAAGGCTGATGAACTTTTTTTTTTTTGAACACAGACAAATTCTCCTCCGCAACACTTCCTCAGCTGGTCATTCAATATATTCTTCAGATGAAAGGCTGATTAAAGTGGTTTTTTGTCTCAGCAAAGGAGAGAAATTCTCTTCTGCAACACTGCCTCTGTTGGTCATTCAATATATTCTGCAGATGAAAGGCTGATGAACTTTTTTTTTTGTCTCAGCAACGCAGAAAAATTCTATTCCGCAACACTGCCTCTGCTGGTCATTCAGTATATTCTGTAGATGGAAAAGTCCACTGTTAGTACATTATAAGAACTTGAATATTTCCAAAATAATGCAACAAAATAAAAAACTTATTTTTACCAAGCATTATTAATTAGGACTATGGAGTCTATAATATTGTGAAAGTTTACAGCTCAAAAAAAATTCAAATCTAAATTTTTTTTTCAACCTAGCATACTTCTCTCAATCCGGTCTTATTTGCTACCAATCTCGACACAACTCAAGCACCTATATTAGGACTTAGATAAAAAGATCTCATGGCCAGCCAACTGACATCATACCCTTCTCTCTGCAATTCTTATAGGTTATGGTACACCACTAGCAATGAAGTAAGCTGAAAAGTTGAGGGAGGAAGTTTCATGCTACAGTTATTGGGAATATTGAAAACTATGAATAACAGATTCTAACATCTTTATTTTAGCACATCCCTATCAGCTAACCCTATAGAGAAGGCAAGAATATTATGATCAACCACACCTTCAAAAAAATGTATAAGCCTCAAATAATGCCAGAGTTTCTTTCATCTCAACATCTCAGTCTTCATCTGGGTGTCCTGTCTACCCTGCTACCCATTTCAATAAGATGATAAATAGATCCCATTGCTTGCTAGGCAATTGATTGGCCCTCATGTCAGATGACATCCTCCTGTAGCTTTATCATGTTAGGGCACCACCTGACCAATCGCTCTGGGGGACTATTACACAAGAGGACGAGACATCAGCAATTACTCACTGGGTAATTCTCTGTAATTAACAATGCAAGAAAGTAGGCGGTGTAAGGGGAATGTACTTTGTACCATTGCAACCATCGGGCTCCTTTTCAACGTTGGCTGGAGTTACAAGAACAGACTATTCTAAATAGTAATACATCTTGAGTATCAGAGTCCCACAAACAGAGTGCAGGGAAACCGGTTAAATGAGCTTTCTTTCATGTCAAAGTCAATCACTCTAACTTAAGAAAACTCATTCCAGCCTCAAAGAGTAATTTCCTCTGAGGGAATATTGCTAGCAAAAGTATCTAAAGAAAGATTTGTCAGCCTTGTAGACGGCCAAAGTCTTTGATAAACTATCAAGACACTCATAGCATCATACACATTGCTACCGTCTTGACAAATTATATTGACGCGTAAGACCCCACTAAAAGGTACGGGGAGATGTCAGATGCTATGAACTTCTTTTAATGAGAAGCAAAATGATTAAATGCGAGTTGGACTTACCATATAAATGGATGAAGTGCAGCAGGCTCATGAATTTTTTTTTTTGTTTCTCTCAGCATCGTAGAGAAATTCTCTTCTGCAACACTGCCTCTGTTGGTCAATTCAATGTATCCTGCAGATGAAAGGCTGATGAACGTTTTTTTTTTTTTTTTTCAACGCAGACAAATTCTCCTCTGCAACACTTTCTCTGCTGGTCATTCAATATATTCTTCAGATGAAAGGCTGATTAAAGTGTTTTTTTTGTCTCAGCAAAGGAGAGAAATTCTCTTCTGCAACACTGCCTCTGTTGGTCAATTCAATGTATCCTGCAGATGAAAGGCTGATGAACTTTTTTTTTTTCGAACACAGACAAATTCTCCTCCGCAACACTTCCTCTGCTGGTCATTCAATATATTCTTCAGATGAAAGGCTGATTAAAGTGGTTTTTTTTGTCTCAGCAAAGGAGAGAAATTCTCTTCTGCAACACTGCCTCTGTTGGTCATTCAATATATTCTGCAGATGAAAGGCTGATGAACTTTTTTTTTTGTCTCAGCAACGCAGAAAAATTCTATTCCGCAACACTGCCTCTGCTGGTCATTCAGTATATTCTGCAGATGGAAAAGTCCACTGTTAGTACATTATAAGAACTTGAATATTTCCAAAATAATGCAACAAAATAAAAAACTTATTTTTACCAAGCATTATTAATTAGGACTATGGAGTCTATAATATTGTGAAAGTTTACAGCTCAAAAAAAATTCAAATCTCAATTTTTTTTCAACCTAGCATACTTCTCTCAATCCGGTCTTATTTGCTACCAATCTCGACACAACTCAAGCACCTATATTAGGACTTAGATAAAAAGATCTCATGGCCAGCCAACTGACATCATACCCTTCTCTCTGCAATTCTTATAGGTTATGGTACACCACTAGCAATGAAGTAAGCTGAAAAGTTGAGGGAGGAAGTTTCATGCTACAGTTATTGGGAATATTGAAAACTATGAATAACAGATTCTAACATCTTTATTTTAGCACATCCCTATCAGCTAACCCTATAGAGAAGGCAAGAATATTATGATCAACCACACCTTCAAAAAAATGTATAAGCCTCAAATAATGCCAGAGTTTCTTTCATCTCAACATCTCAGTCTTCATCTGGGTGTCCTGTCTACCCTGCTACCCATTTCAATAAGATGATAAATAGATCCCATTGCTTGCTAGGCAATTGATTGGCCCTCATGTCAGATGACATCCTCCTGTAGCTTTATCATGTTAGGGCACCACCTGACCAATCGCTCTGGGGGACTATTACACAAGAGGACGAGACATCAGCAATTACTCACTGGGTAATTCTCTGTAATTAACAATGCAAGAAAGTAGGCGGTGTAAGGGGAATGTACTTTGTACCATTGCAACCATCGGGCTCCTTTTCAACGTTGGCTGGAGTTACAAGAACAGACTATTCTAAATAGTAATACATCTTGAGTATCAGAGTCCCACAAACAGAGTGCAGGGAAACCGGTTAAATGAGCTTTCTTTCATGTCAAAGTCAATCACTCTAACTTAAGAAAACTCATTCCAGCCTCAAAGAGTAATTTCCTCTGAGGGAATATTGCTAGCAAAAGTATCTAAAGAAAGATTTGTCAGCCTTGTAGACGGCCAAAGTCTTTGATAAACTATCTAGACACTCATAGCATCATACACATTGCTACCGTCTTGACAAATTATATTGACGCGTAAGACCCCACTAAAAGGTACGGGGAGATGTGAGATGCTATGAACTTCTTTTAATGAGAAGCAAAATGATTAAATGCGAGTTGGACTTACCATATAAATGGATGAAGTGCAGCAGGCTCATGAATTTTTTTTTTTGTTTCTCTCAGCATCGTAGAGAAATTCTCTTCTGCAACACTGCCTCTGTTGGTCAATTCAATGTATCCTGCAGATGAAAGGCTGATGAACGTTTTTTTTTTTTTTTTTTGAACGCAGACAAATTCTCCTCTGCAACACTTTCTCTGCTGGTCATTCAATATATTCTTCAGATGAAAGGCTGATTAAAGTGTTTTTTTTGTCTCAGCAAAGGAGAGAAATTCTCTTCTGCAACACTGCCTCTGTTGGTCAATTCAATGTATCCTGCAGATGAAAGGCTGATGAACTTTTTTTTTTTCGAACACAGACAAATTCTCCTCCGCAACACTTCCTCTGCTGGTCATTCAATATATTCTTCAGATGAAAGGCTGATTAAAGTGGTTTTTTTGTCTCAGCAAAGGAGAGAAATTCTCTTCTGCAACACTGCCTCTGTTGGTCATTCAATATATTCTGCAGATGAAAGGCTGATGAACTTTTTTTTTTGTCTCAGCAACGCAGAAAAATTCTATTCCGCAACACTGCCTCTGCTGGTCATTCAGTATATTCTGCAGATGGAAAAGTCCACTGTTAGTACATTATAAGAACTTGAATATTTCCAAAATAATGCAACAAAATAAAAAACTTATTTTTACCAAGCATTATTAATTAGGACTATGGAGTCTATAATATTGTGAAAGTTTACAGCTCAAAAAAAATTCAAATCTCAATTTTTTTTTCAACCTAGCATACTTCTCTCAATCCGGTCTTATTTGCTACCAATCTCGACACAACTCAAGCACCTATATTAGGACTTAGATAAAAAGATCTCATGGCCAGCCAACTGACATCATACCCTTCTCTCTGCAATTCTTATAGGTTATGGTACACCACTAGCAATGAAGTAAGCTGAAAAGTTGAGGGAGGAAGTTTCATGCTACAGTTATTGGGAATATTGAAAACTATGAATAACAGATTCTAACATCTTTATTTTAGCACATCCCTATCAGCTAACCCTATAGAGAAGGCAAGAATATTATGATCAACCACACCTTCAAAAAAATGTATAAGCCTCAAATAATGCCAGAGTTTCTTTCATCTCAACATCTCAGTCTTCATCTGGGTGTCCTGTCTACCCTGCTACCCATTTCAATAAGATGATAAATAGATCCCATTGCTTGCTAGGCAATTGATTGGCCCTCATGTCAGATGACATCCTCCTGTAGCTTTATCATGTTAGGGCACCACCTGACCAATCGCTCTGGGGGACTATTACACAAGAGGACGAGACATCAGCAATTACTCACTGGGTAATTCTCTGTAATTAACAATGCAAGAAAGTAGGCGGTGTAAGGGGAATGTACTTTGTACCATTGCAACCATCGGGCTCCTTTTCAACGTTGGCTGGAGTTACAAGAACAGACTATTCTAAATAGTAATACATCTTGAGTATCAGAGTCCCACAAACAGAGTGCAGGGAAACCGGTTAAATGAGCTTTCTTTCATGTCAAAGTCAATCACTCTAACTTAAGAAAACTCATTCCAGCCTCAAAGAGTAATTTCCTCTGAGGGAATATTGCTAGCAAAAGTATCTAAAGAAAGATTTGTCAGCCTTGTAGACGGCCAAAGTCTTTGATAAACTATCTAGACACTCATAGCATCATACACATTGCTACCGTCTTGACAAATTATATTGACGCGTAAGACCCCACTAAAAGGTACGGGGAGATGTGAGATGCTATGAACTTCTTTTAATGAGAAGCAAAATGATTAAATGCGAGTTGGACTTACCATATAAATGGATGAAGTGCAGCAGGCTCATGAATTTTTTTTTTTGTTTCTCTCAGCATCGTAGAGAAATTCTCTTCTGCAACACTGCCTCTGTTGGTCAATTCAATGTATCCTGCAGATGAAAGGCTGATGAACGTTTTTTTTTTTTTTTTTTGAACGCAGACAAATTCTCCTCTGCAACACTTTCTCTGCTGGTCATTCAATATATTCTTCAGATGAAAGGCTGATTAAAGTGTTTTTTTTGTCTCAGCAAAGGAGAGAAATTCTCTTCTGCAACACTGCCTCTGTTGGTCAATTCAATGTATCCTGCAGATGAAAGGCTGATGAACTTTTTTTTTTTCGAACACAGACAAATTCTCCTCCGCAACACTTCCTCTGCTGGTCATTCAATATATTCTTCAGATGAAAGGCTGATTAAAGTGGTTTTTTTGTCTCAGCAAAGGAGAGAAATTCTCTTCTGCAACACTGCCTCTGTTGGTCATTCAATATATTCTGCAGATGAAAGGCTGATGAACTTTTTTTTTTGTCTCAGCAACGCAGAAAAATTCTATTCCGCAACACTGCCTCTGCTGGTCATTCAGTATATTCTGCAGATGGAAAAGTCCACTGTTAGTACATTATAAGAACTTGAATATTTCCAAAATAATGCAACAAAATAAAAAACTTATTTTTACCAAGCATTATTAATTAGGACTATGGAGTCTATAATATTGTGAAAGTTTACAGCTCAAAAAAAATTCAAATCTCAATTTTTTTTTCAACCTAGCATACTTCTCTCAATCCGGTCTTATTTGCTACCAATCTCGACACAACTCAAGCACCTATATTAGGACTTAGATAAAAAGATCTCATGGCCAGCCAACTGACATCATACCCTTCTCTCTGCAATTCTTATAGGTTATGGTACACCACTAGCAATGAAGTAAGCTGAAAAGTTGAGGGAGGAAATTTCATGCTACAGTTATTGGGAATATTGAAAACTATGAATAACAGATTCTAACATCTTTATTTTAGCACATCCCTATCAGCTAACCCTATAGAGAAGGCAAGAATATTATGATCAACCACACCTTCAAAAAAATGTATAAGCCTCAAATAATGCCAGAGTTTCTTTCATCTCAACATCTCAGTCTTCATCTGGGTGTCCTGTCTACCCTGCTACCCATTTCAATAAGATGATAAATAGATCCCATTGCTTGCTAGGCAATTGATTGGCCCTCATGTCAGATGACATCCTCCTGTAGCTTTATCATGTTAGGGCACCACCTGACCAATCGCTCTGGGGGACTATTACACAAGAGGACGAGACATCAGCAATTACTCACTGGGTAATTCTCTGTAATTAACAATGCAAGAAAGTAGGCGGTGTAAGGGGAATGTACTTTGTACCATTGCAACCATCGGGCTCCTTTTCAACGTTGGCTGGAGTTACAAGAACAGACTATTCTAAATAGTAATACATCTTGAGTATCAGAGTCCCACAAACAGAGTGCAGGGAAACCGGTTAAATGAGCTTTCTTTCATGTCAAAGTCAATCACTCTAACTTAAGAAAACTCATTCCAGCCTCAAAGAGTAATTTCCTCTGAGGGAATATTGCTAGCAAAAGTATCTAAAGAAAGATTTGTCAGCCTTGTAGACGGCCAAAGTCTTTGATAAACTATCAAGACACTCATAGCATCATACACATTGCTACCGTCTTGACAAATTATATTGACGCGTAAGACCCCACTAAAAGGTACGGGGAGATGTCAGATGCTATGAACTTCTTTTAATGAGAAGCAAAATGATTAAATGCGAGTTGGACTTACCATATAAATGGATGAAGTGCCGCAGGCTCATGAATTTTTTTTTTTGTTTCTCTCAGCATCGTAGAGAAATTCTCTTCTGCAACACTGCCTCTGTTGGTCAATTCAATGTATCCTGCAGATGAAAGGCTGATGAACGTTTTTTTTTTTTTTTGAACGCAGACAAATTCTCCTCTGCAACACTTTCTCTGCTGGTCATTCAATATATTCTTCAGATGAAAGGCTGATTAAAGTGTTTTTTTTGTCTCAGCAAAGGAGAGAAATTCTCTTCTGCAACACTGCCTCTGTTGGTCAATTCAATGTATCCTGCAGATGAAAGGCTGATGAACTTTTTTTTTTTCGAACACAGACAAATTCTCCTCCGCAACACTTCCTCTGCTGGTCATTCAATATATTCTTCAGATGAAAGGCTGATTAAAGTGGTTTTTTTGTCTCAGCAAAGGAGAGAAATTCTCTTCTGCAACACTGCCTCTGTTGGTCATTCAATATATTCTGCAGATGAAAGGCTGATGAACTTTTTTTTTTGTCTCAGCAACGCAGAAAAATTCTATTCCACAACACTGCCTCTGCTGGTCATTCAGTATATTCTGCAGATGGAAAAGTCCACTGTTAGTACATTATAAGAACTTGAATATTTCCAAAATAATGCAACAAAATAAAAAACTTATTTTTACCAAGCATTATTAATTAGGACTATGGAGTCTATAATATTGTGAAAGTTTACAGCTCAAAAAAAATTCAAATCTCAATTTTTTTTTCAACCTAGCATACTTCTCTCAATCCGGTCTTATTTGCTACCAATCTCGACACAACTCAAGCACCTATATTAGGACTTAGATAAAAAGATCTCATGGCCAGCCAACTGACATCATACCCTTCTCTCTGCAATTCTTATAGGTTATGGTACACCACTAGCAATGAAGTAAGCTGAAAAGTTGAGTGAGGAAGTTTCATGCTACAGTTATTGGGAATATTGAAAACTATGAATAACAGATTCTAACATCTTCATTTTAGCACATCCCTATCAGCTAACCCTATAGAGAAGGCAAGAATATTATGATCAACCACACCTTCAAAAAAATGTATAAGCCTCAAATAATGCCAGAGTTTCTTTCATCTCAACATCTCAGTCTTCATCTGGGTGTCCTGTCTACCCTGCTACCCATTTCAATAAGATGATAAATAGATCCCATTGCTTGCTAGGCAATTGATTGGCCCTCATGTCAGATGACATCCTCCTGTAGCTTTATCATGTTAGGGCACCACCTGACCAATCGCTCTGGGGGACTATTACACAAGAGGACGAGACATCAGCAATTACTCACTGGGTAATTCTCTGTAATTAACAATGCAAGAAAGTAGGCGGTGTAAGGGGAATGTACTTTGTACCATTGCAACCATCGGGCTCCTTTTCAACGTTGGCTGGAGTTACAAGAACAGACTATTCTAAATAGTAATACATCTTGAGTATCAGAGTCCCACAAACAGAGTGCAGGGAAACCGGTTAAATGAGCTTTCTTTCATGTCAAAGTCAATCACTCTAACTTAAGAAAACTCATTCCAGCCTCAAAGAGTAATTTCCTCTGAGGGAATATTGCTAGCAAAAGTATCTAAAGAAAGATTTGTCAGCCTTGTAGACGGCCAAAGTCTTTGATAAACTATCTAGACACTCATAGCATCATACACATTGCTACCGTCTTGACAAATTATATTGACGCGTAAGACCCCACTAAAAGGTACGGGGAGATGTCAGATGCTATGAACTTCTTTTAATGAGAAGCAAAATGATTAAATGCGAGTTGGACTTACCATATAAATGGATGAAGTGCAGCAGGCTCATGAATTTTTTTTTTTGTTTCTCTCAGCATCGTAGAGAAATTCTCTTCTGCAACACTGCCTCTGTTGGTCAATTCAATGTATCCTGCAGATGAAAGGCTGATGAACGTTTTTTTTTTTTTTTTTGAACGCAGACAAATTCTCCTCTGCAACACTTTCTCTGCTGGTCATTCAATATATTCTTCAGATGAAAGGCTGATTAAAGTGTTTTTTTTGTCTCAGCAAAGGAGAGAAATTCTCTTCTGCAACACTGCCTCTGTTGGTCAATTCAATGTATCCTGCAGATGAAAGGCTGATGAACTTTTTTTTTTTCGAACACAGACAAATTCTCCTCCGCAACACTTCCTCTGCTGGTCATTCAATATATTCTTCAGATGAAAGGCTGATTAAAGTGTTTTTTTTGTCTCAGCAAAGGAGAGAAATTCTCTTCTGCAACACTGCCTCTGTTGGTCATTCAACATATTCTGCAGATGAAAGGCTGATGAACTTTTTTTTTTGTCTCAGCAACGCAGAAAAATTCTATTCCGCAACACTGCCTCTGCTGGTCATTCAGTATATTCTGCAGATGGAAAAGTCCACTGTTAGTACATTATAAGAACTTGAATATTTCCAAAATAATGCAACAAAATAAAAAACTTATTTTTACCAAGCATTATTAATTAGGACTATGGAGTCTATAATATTGTGAAAGTTTACAGCTCAAAAAAAATTCAAATCTCAATTTTTTTTTCCACCTAGCATACTTCTCTCAATCCGGTCTTATTTGCTACCAATCTCGACACAACTCAAGCACCTATATTAGGACTTAGATAAAAAGATCTCATGGCCAGCCAACTGACATCATACCCTTCTCTCTGCAATTCTTATAGGTTATGGTACACCACTAGCAATGAAGTAAGCTGAAAAGTTGAGGGAGGAAGTTTCATGCTACAGTTATTGGGAATATTGAAAACTATGAATAACAGATTCTAACATCTTTATTTTAGCACATCCCTATCAGCTAACCCTATAGAGAAGGCAAGAATATTATGATCAACCACACCTTCAAAAAAATGTATAAGCCTCAAATAATGCCAGAGTTTCTTTCATCTCAACATCTCAGTCTTCATCTGGGTGTCCTGTCTACCCTGCTACCCATTTCAATAAGATGATAAATAGATCCCATTGCTTGCTAGGCAATTGATTGGCCCTCATGTCAGATGACATCCTCCTGTAGCTTTATCATGTTAGGGCACCACCTGACCAATCGCTCTGGGGGACTATTACACAAGAGGACGAGACATCAGCAATTACTCACTGGGTAATTCTCTGTAATTAACAATGCAAGAAAGTAGGCGGTGTAAGGGGAATGTACTTTGTACCATTGCAACCATCGGGCTCCTTTTCAACGTTGGCTGGAGTTACAAGAACAGACTATTCTAAATAGTAATACATCTTGAGTATCAGAGTCCCACAAACAGAGTGCAGGGAAACCGGTTAAATGAGCTTTCTTTCATGTCAAAGTCAATCACTCTAACTTAAGAAAACTCATTCCAGCCTCAAAGAGTAATTTCCTCTGAGGGAATATTGCTAGCAAAAGTATCTAAAGAAAGATTTGTCAGCCTTGTAGACGGCCAAAGTCTTTGATAAACTATCAAGACACTCATAGCATCATACACATTGCTACCGTCTTGACAAATTATATTGACGCGTAAGACCCCACTAAAAGGTACGGGGAGATGTCAGATGCTATGAACTTCTTTTAATGAGAAGCAAAATGATTAAATGCGAGTTGGACTTACCATATAAATGGATGAAGTGCCGCAGGCTCATGAATTTTTTTTTTTGTTTCTCTCAGCATCGTAGAGAAATTCTCTTCTGCAACACTGCCTCTGTTGGTCAATTCAATGTATCCTGCAGATGAAAGGCTGATTAACGTTTTTTTTTTTTTTTTTGAACGCAGACAAATTCTCCTCTGCAACACTTTCTCTGCTGGTCATTCAATATATTCTTCAGATGAAAGGCTGATTAAAGTGTTTTTTTTGTCTCAGCAAAGGAGAGAAATTCTCTTCTGCAACACTGCCTCTGTTGGTCAATTCAATGTATCCTGCAGATGAAAGGCTGATGAACTTTTTTTTTTTTGAACACAGACAAATTCTCCTCCGCAACACTTCCTCAGCTGGTCATTCAATATATTCTTCAGATGAAAGGCTGATTAAAGTGGTTTTTTTGTCTCAGCAAAGGAGAGAAATTCTCTTCTGCAACACTGCCTCTGTTGGTCATTCAATATATTCTGCAGATGAAAGGCTGATGAACTTTTTTTTTTGTCTCAGCAACGCAGAAAAATTCTATTCCGCAACACTGCCTCTGCTGGTCATTCAGTATATTCTGTAGATGGAAAAGTCCACTGTTAGTACATTATAAGAACTTGAATATTTCCAAAATAATGCAACAAAATAAAAAACTTATTTTTACCAAGCATTATTAATTAGGACTATGGAGTCTATAATATTGTGAAAGTTTACAGCTCAAAAAAAATTCAAATCTCAATTTTTTTTTCAACCTAGCATACTTCTCTCAATCCGGTCTTATTTGCTACCAATCTCGACACAACTCAAGCACCTATATTAGGACTTAGATAAAAAGATCTCATGGCCAGCCAACTGACATCATACCCTTCTCTCTGCAATTCTTATAGGTTATGGTACACCACTAGCAATGAAGTAAGCTGAAAAGTTGAGGGAGGAAGTTTCATGCTACAGTTATTGGGAATATTGAAAACTATGAATAACAGATTCTAACATCTTTATTTTAGCACATCCCTATCAGCTAACCCTATAGAGAAGGCAAGAATATTATGATCAACCACACCTTCAAAAAAATGTATAAGCCTCAAATAATGCCAGAGTTTCTTTCATCTCAACATCTCAGTCTTCATCTGGGTGTCCTGTCTACCCTGCTACCCATTTCAATAAGATGATAAATAGATCCCATTGCTTGCTAGGCAATTGATTGGCCCTCATGTCAGATGACATCCTCCTGTAGCTTTATCATGTTAGGGCACCACCTGACCAATCGCTCTGGGGGACTATTACACAAGAGGACGAGACATCAGCAATTACTCACTGGGTAATTCTCTGTAATTAACAATGCAAGAAAGTAGGCGGTGTAAGGGGAATGTACTTTGTACCATTGCAACCATCGGGCTCCTTTTCAACGTTGGCTGGAGTTACAAGAACAGACTATTCTAAATAGTAATACATCTTGAGTATCAGAGTCCCACAAACAGAGTGCAGGGAAACCGGTTAAATGAGCTTTCTTTCATGTCAAAGTCAATCACTCTAACTTAAGAAAACTCATTCCAGCCTCAAAGAGTAATTTCCTCTGAGGGAATATTGCTAGCAAAAGTATCTAAAGAAAGATTTGTCAGCCTTGTAGACGGCCAAAGTCTTTGATAAACTATCAAGACACTCATAGCATCATACACATTGCTACCGTCTTGACAAATTATATTGACGCGTAAGACCCCACTAAAAGGTACGGGGAGATGTCAGATGCTATGAACTTCTTTTAATGAGAAGCAAAATGATTAAATGCGAGTTGGACTTACCATATAAATGGATGAAGTGCCGCAGGCTCATGAATTTTTTTTTTTGTTTCTCTCAGCATCGTAGAGAAATTCTCTTCTGCAACACTGCCTCTGTTGGTCAATTCAATGTATCCTGCAGATGAAAGGCTGATTAACGTTTTTTTTTTTTTTTTTGAACGCAGACAAATTCTCCTCTGCAACACTTTCTCTGCTGGTCATTCAATATATTCTTCAGATGAAAGGCTGATTAAAGTGTTTTTTTTGTCTCAGCAAAGGAGAGAAATTCTCTTCTGCAACACTGCCTCTGTTGGTCAATTCAATGTATCCTGCAGATGAAAGGCTGATGAACTTTTTTTTTTTTGAACACAGACAAATTCTCCTCCGCAACACTTCCTCAGCTGGTCATTCAATATATTCTTCAGATGAAAGGCTGATTAAAGTGGTTTTTTGTCTCAGCAAAGGAGAGAAATTCTCTTCTGCAACACTGCCTCTGTTGGTCATTCAATATATTCTGCAGATGAAAGGCTGATGAACTTTTTTTTTTGTCTCAGCAACGCAGAAAAATTCTATTCCGCAACACTGCCTCTGCTGGTCATTCAGTATATTCTGTAGATGGAAAAGTCCACTGTTAGTACATTATAAGAACTTGAATATTTCCAAAATAATGCAACAAAATAAAAAACTTATTTTTACCAAGCATTATTAATTAGGACTATGGAGTCTATAATATTGTGAAAGTTTACAGCTCAAAAAAAATTCAAATCTCAATTTTTTTTTCAACCTAGCATACTTCTCTCAATCCGGTCTTATTTGCTACCAATCTCGACACAACTCAAGCACCTATATTAGGACTTAGATAAAAAGATCTCATGGCCAGCCAACTGACATCATACCCTTCTCTCTGCAATTCTTATAGGTTATGGTACACCACTAGCAATGAAGTAAGCTGAAAAGTTGAGGGAGGAAGTTTCATGCTACAGTTATTGGGAATATTGAAAACTATGAATAACAGATTCTAACATCTTTATTTTAGCACATCCCTATCAGCTAACCCTATAGAGAAGGCAAGAATATTATGATCAACCACACCTTCAAAAAAATGTATAAGCCTCAAATAATGCCAGAGTTTCTTTCATCTCAACATCTCAGTCTTCATCTGGGTGTCCTGTCTACCCTGCTACCCATTTCAATAAGATGATAAATAGATCCCATTGCTTGCTAGGCAATTGATTGGCCCTCATGTCAGATGACATCCTCCTGTAGCTTTATCATGTTAGGGCACCACCTGACCAATCGCTCTGGGGGACTATTACACAAGAGGACGAGACATCAGCAATTACTCACTGGGTAATTCTCTGTAATTAACAATGCAAGAAAGTAGGCGGTGTAAGGGGAATGTACTTTGTACCATTGCAACCATCGGGCTCCTTTTCAACGTTGGCTGGAGTTACAAGAACAGACTATTCTAAATAGTAATACATCTTGAGTATCAGAGTCCCACAAACAGAGTGCAGGGAAACCGGTTAAATGAGCTTTCTTTCATGTCAAAGTCAATCACTCTAACTTAAGAAAACTCATTCCAGCCTCAAAGAGTAATTTCCTCTGAGGGAATATTGCTAGCAAAAGTATCTAAAGAAAGATTTGTCAGCCTTGTAGACGGCCAAAGTCTTTGATAAACTATCAAGACACTCATAGCATCATACACATTGCTACCGTCTTGACAAATTATATTGACGCGTAAGACCCCACTAAAAGGTACGGGGAGATGTCAGATGCTATGAACTTCTTTTAATGAGAAGCAAAATGATTAAATGCGAGTTGGACTTACCATATAAATGGATGAAGTGCCGCAGGCTCATGAATTTTTTTTTTTGTTTCTCTCAGCATCGTAGAGAAATTCTCTTCTGCAACACTGCCTCTGTTGGTCAATTCAATGTATCCTGCAGATGAAAGGCTGATGAACGTTTTTTTTTTTTTTTGAACGCAGACAAATTCTCCTCTGCAACACTTTCTCTGCTGGTCATTCAATATATTCTTCAGATGAAAGGCTGATTAAAGTGTTTTTTTTGTCTCAGCAAAGGAGAGAAATTCTCTTCTGCAACACTGCCTCTGTTGGTCAATTCAATGTATCCTGCAGATGAAAGGCTGATGAACTTTTTTTTTTTCGAACACAGACAAATTCTCCTCCGCAACACTTCCTCTGCTGGTCATTCAATATATTCTTCAGATGAAAGGCTGATTAAAGTGGTTTTTTTGTCTCAGCAAAGGAGAGAAATTCTCTTCTGCAACACTGCCTCTGTTGGTCATTCAATATATTCTGCAGATGAAAGGCTGATGAACTTTTTTTTTTGTCTCAGCAACGCAGAAAAATTCTATTCCACAACACTGCCTCTGCTGGTCATTCAGTATATTCTGCAGATGGAAAAGTCCACTGTTAGTACATTATAAGAACTTGAATATTTCCAAAATAATGCAACAAAATAAAAAACTTATTTTTACCAAGCATTATTAATTAGGACTATGGAGTCTATAATATTGTGAAAGTTTACAGCTCAAAAAAAATTCAAATCTCAATTTTTTTTTCAACCTAGCATACTTCTCTCAATCCGGTCTTATTTGCTACCAATCTCGACACAACTCAAGCACCTATATTAGGACTTAGATAAAAAGATCTCATGGCCAGCCAACTGACATCATACCCTTCTCTCTGCAATTCTTATAGGTTATGGTACACCACTAGCAATGAAGTAAGCTGAAAAGTTGAGTGAGGAAGTTTCATGCTACAGTTATTGGGAATATTGAAAACTATGAATAACAGATTCTAACATCTTCATTTTAGCACATCCCTATCAGCTAACCCTATAGAGAAGGCAAGAATATTATGATCAACCACACCTTCAAAAAAATGTATAAGCCTCAAATAATGCCAGAGTTTCTTTCATCTCAACATCTCAGTCTTCATCTGGGTGTCCTGTCTACCCTGCTACCCATTTCAATAAGATGATAAATAGATCCCATTGCTTGCTAGGCAATTGATTGGCCCTCATGTCAGATGACATCCTCCTGTAGCTTTATCATGTTAGGGCACCACCTGACCAATCGCTCTGGGGGACTATTACACAAGAGGACGAGACATCAGCAATTACTCACTGGGTAATTCTCTGTAATTAACAATGCAAGAAAGTAGGCGGTGTAAGGGGAATGTACTTTGTACCATTGCAACCATCGGGCTCCTTTTCAACGTTGGCTGGAGTTACAAGAACAGACTATTCTAAATAGTAATACATCTTGAGTATCAGAGTCCCACAAACAGAGTGCAGGGAAACCGGTTAAATGAGCTTTCTTTCATGTCAAAGTCAATCACTCTAACTTAAGAAAACTCATTCCAGCCTCAAAGAGTAATTTCCTCTGAGGGAATATTGCTAGCAAAAGTATCTAAAGAAAGATTTGTCAGCCTTGTAGACGGCCAAAGTCTTTGATAAACTATCTAGACACTCATAGCATCATACACATTGCTACCGTCTTGACAAATTATATTGACGCGTAAGACCCCACTAAAAGGTACGGGGAGATGTCAGATGCTATGAACTTCTTTTAATGAGAAGCAAAATGATTAAATGCGAGTTGGACTTACCATATAAATGGATGAAGTGCAGCAGGCTCATGAATTTTTTTTTTTGTTTCTCTCAGCATCGTAGAGAAATTCTCTTCTGCAACACTGCCTCTGTTGGTCAATTCAATGTATCCTGCAGATGAAAGGCTGATGAACGTTTTTTTTTTTTTTTTTGAACGCAGACAAATTCTCCTCTGCAACACTTTCTCTGCTGGTCATTCAATATATTCTTCAGATGAAAGGCTGATTAAAGTGTTTTTTTTGTCTCAGCAAAGGAGAGAAATTCTCTTCTGCAACACTGCCTCTGTTGGTCAATTCAATGTATCCTGCAGATGAAAGGCTGATGAACTTTTTTTTTTTCGAACACAGACAAATTCTCCTCCGCAACACTTCCTCTGCTGGTCATTCAATATATTCTTCAGATGAAAGGCTGATTAAAGTGTTTTTTTTGTCTCAGCAAAGGAGAGAAATTCTCTTCTGCAACACTGCCTCTGTTGGTCATTCAACATATTCTGCAGATGAAAGGCTGATGAACTTTTTTTTTTGTCTCAGCAACGCAGAAAAATTCTATTCCGCAACACTGCCTCTGCTGGTCATTCAGTATATTCTGCAGATGGAAAAGTCCACTGTTAGTACATTATAAGAACTTGAATATTTCCAAAATAATGCAACAAAATAAAAAACTTATTTTTACCAAGCATTATTAATTAGGACTATGGAGTCTATAATATTGTGAAAGTTTACAGCTCAAAAAAAATTCAAATCTCAATTTTTTTTTCCACCTAGCATACTTCTCTCAATCCGGTCTTATTTGCTACCAATCTCGACACAACTCAAGCACCTATATTAGGACTTAGATAAAAAGATCTCATGGCCAGCCAACTGACATCATACCCTTCTCTCTGCAATTCTTATAGGTTATGGTACACCACTAGCAATGAAGTAAGCTGAAAAGTTGAGGGAGGAAGTTTCATGCTACAGTTATTGGGAATATTGAAAACTATGAATAACAGATTCTAACATCTTTATTTTAGCACATCCCTATCAGCTAACCCTATAGAGAAGGCAAGAATATTATGATCAACCACACCTTCAAAAAAATGTATAAGCCTCAAATAATGCCAGAGTTTCTTTCATCTCAACATCTCAGTCTTCATCTGGGTGTCCTGTCTACCCTGCTACCCATTTCAATAAGATGATAAATAGATCCCATTGCTTGCTAGGCAATTGATTGGCCCTCATGTCAGATGACATCCTCCTGTAGCTTTATCATGTTAGGGCACCACCTGACCAATCGCTCTGGGGGACTATTACACAAGAGGACGAGACATCAGCAATTACTCACTGGGTAATTCTCTGTAATTAACAATGCAAGAAAGTAGGCGGTGTAAGGGGAATGTACTTTGTACCATTGCAACCATCGGGCTCCTTTTCAACGTTGGCTGGAGTTACAAGAACAGACTATTCTAAATAGTAATACATCTTGAGTATCAGAGTCCCACAAACAGAGTGCAGGGAAACCGGTTAAATGAGCTTTCTTTCATGTCAAAGTCAATCACTCTAACTTAAGAAAACTCATTCCAGCCTCAAAGAGTAATTTCCTCTGAGGGAATATTGCTAGCAAAAGTATCTAAAGAAAGATTTGTCAGCCTTGTAGACGGCCAAAGTCTTTGATAAACTATCAAGACACTCATAGCATCATACACATTGCTACCGTCTTGACAAATTATATTGACGCGTAAGACCCCACTAAAAGGTACGGGGAGATGTCAGATGCTATGAACTTCTTTTAATGAGAAGCAAAATGATTAAATGCGAGTTGGACTTACCATATAAATGGATGAAGTGCCGCAGGCTCATGAATTTTTTTTTTTGTTTCTCTCAGCATCGTAGAGAAATTCTCTTCTGCAACACTGCCTCTGTTGGTCAATTCAATGTATCCTGCAGATGAAAGGCTGATTAACGTTTTTTTTTTTTTTTTTGAACGCAGACAAATTCTCCTCTGCAACACTTTCTCTGCTGGTCATTCAATATATTCTTCAGATGAAAGGCTGATTAAAGTGTTTTTTTTGTCTCAGCAAAGGAGAGAAATTCTCTTCTGCAACACTGCCTCTGTTGGTCAATTCAATGTATCCTGCAGATGAAAGGCTGATGAACTTTTTTTTTTTTGAACACAGACAAATTCTCCTCCGCAACACTTCCTCAGCTGGTCATTCAATATATTCTTCAGATGAAAGGCTGATTAAAGTGGTTTTTTTGTCTCAGCAAAGGAGAGAAATTCTCTTCTGCAACACTGCCTCTGTTGGTCATTCAATATATTCTGCAGATGAAAGGCTGATGAACTTTTTTTTTTGTCTCAGCAACGCAGAAAAATTCTATTCCGCAACACTGCCTCTGCTGGTCATTCAGTATATTCTGTAGATGGAAAAGTCCACTGTTAGTACATTATAAGAACTTGAATATTTCCAAAATAATGCAACAAAATAAAAAACTTATTTTTACCAAGCATTATTAATTAGGACTATGGAGTCTATAATATTGTGAAAGTTTACAGCTCAAAAAAAATTCAAATCTCAATTTTTTTTTCAACCTAGCATACTTCTCTCAATCCGGTCTTATTTGCTACCAATCTCGACACAACTCAAGCACCTATATTAGGACTTAGATAAAAAGATCTCATGGCCAGCCAACTGACATCATACCCTTCTCTCTGCAATTCTTATAGGTTATGGTACACCACTAGCAATGAAGTAAGCTGAAAAGTTGAGGGAGGAAGTTTCATGCTACAGTTATTGGGAATATTGAAAACTATGAATAACAGATTCTAACATCTTTATTTTAGCACATCCCTATCAGCTAACCCTATAGAGAAGGCAAGAATATTATGATCAACCACACCTTCAAAAAAATGTATAAGCCTCAAATAATGCCAGAGTTTCTTTCATCTCAACATCTCAGTCTTCATCTGGGTGTCCTGTCTACCCTGCTACCCATTTCAATAAGATGATAAATAGATCCCATTGCTTGCTAGGCAATTGATTGGCCCTCATGTCAGATGACATCCTCCTGTAGCTTTATCATGTTAGGGCACCACCTGACCAATCGCTCTGGGGGACTATTACACAAGAGGACGAGACATCAGCAATTACTCACTGGGTAATTCTCTGTAATTAACAATGCAAGAAAGTAGGCGGTGTAAGGGGAATGTACTTTGTACCATTGCAACCATCGGGCTCCTTTTCAACGTTGGCTGGAGTTACAAGAACAGACTATTCTAAATAGTAATACATCTTGAGTATCAGAGTCCCACAAACAGAGTGCAGGGAAACCGGTTAAATGAGCTTTCTTTCATGTCAAAGTCAATCACTCTAACTTAAGAAAACTCATTCCAGCCTCAAAGAGTAATTTCCTCTGAGGGAATATTGCTAGCAAAAGTATCTAAAGAAAGATTTGTCAGCCTTGTAGACGGCCAAAGTCTTTGATAAACTATCAAGACACTCATAGCATCATACACATTGCTACCGTCTTGACAAATTATATTGACGCGTAAGACCCCACTAAAAGGTACGGGGAGATGTCAGATGCTATGAACTTCTTTTAATGAGAAGCAAAATGATTAAATGCGAGTTGGACTTACCATATAAATGGATGAAGTGCCGCAGGCTCATGAATTTTTTTTTTTGTTTCTCTCAGCATCGTAGAGAAATTCTCTTCTGCAACACTGCCTCTGTTGGTCAATTCAATGTATCCTGCAGATGAAAGGCTGATTAACGTTTTTTTTTTTTTTTTTGAACGCAGACAAATTCTCCTCTGCAACACTTTCTCTGCTGGTCATTCAATATATTCTTCAGATGAAAGGCTGATTAAAGTGTTTTTTTTGTCTCAGCAAAGGAGAGAAATTCTCTTCTGCAACACTGCCTCTGTTGGTCAATTCAATGTATCCTGCAGATGAAAGGCTGATGAACTTTTTTTTTTTTGAACACAGACAAATTCTCCTCCGCAACACTTCCTCAGCTGGTCATTCAATATATTCTTCAGATGAAAGGCTGATTAAAGTGGTTTTTTGTCTCAGCAAAGGAGAGAAATTCTCTTCTGCAACACTGCCTCTGTTGGTCATTCAATATATTCTGCAGATGAAAGGCTGATGAACTTTTTTTTTTGTCTCAGCAACGCAGAAAAATTCTATTCCGCAACACTGCCTCTGCTGGTCATTCAGTATATTCTGTAGATGGAAAAGTCCACTGTTAGTACATTATAAGAACTTGAATATTTCCAAAATAATGCAACAAAATAAAAAACTTATTTTTACCAAGCATTATTAATTAGGACTATGGAGTCTATAATATTGTGAAAGTTTACAGCTCAAAAAAAATTCAAATCTAAATTTTTTTTTCAACCTAGCATACTTCTCTCAATCCGGTCTTATTTGCTACCAATCTCGACACAACTCAAGCACCTATATTAGGACTTAGATAAAAAGATCTCATGGCCAGCCAACTGACATCATACCCTTCTCTCTGCAATTCTTATAGGTTATGGTACACCACTAGCAATGAAGTAAGCTGAAAAGTTGAGGGAGGAAGTTTCATGCTACAGTTATTGGGAATATTGAAAACTATGAATAACAGATTCTAACATCTTTATTTTAGCACATCCCTATCAGCTAACCCTATAGAGAAGGCAAGAATATTATGATCAACCACACCTTCAAAAAAATGTATAAGCCTCAAATAATGCCAGAGTTTCTTTCATCTCAACATCTCAGTCTTCATCTGGGTGTCCTGTCTACCCTGCTACCCATTTCAATAAGATAATAAATAGATCCCATTGCTTGCTAGGCAATTGATTGGCCCTCATGTCAGATGACATCCTCCTGTAGCTTTATCATGTTAGGGCACCACCTGACCAATCGCTCTGGGGGACTATTACACAAGAGGACGAGACATCAGCAATTACTCACTGGGTAATTCTCTGTAATTAACAATGCAAGAAAGTAGGCGGTGTAAGGGGAATGTACTTTGTACCATTGCAACCATCGGGCTCCTTTTCAACGTTGGCTGGAGTTACAAGAACAGACTATTCTAAATAGTAATACATCTTGAGTATCAGAGTCCCACAAACAGAGTGCAGGGAAACCGGTTAAATGAGCTTTCTTTCATGTCAAAGTCAATCACTCTAACTTAAGAAAACTCATTCCAGCCTCAAAGAGTAATTTCCTCTGAGGGAATATTGCTAGCAAAAGTATCTAAAGAAAGATTTGTCAGCCTTGTAGACGGCCAAAGTCTTTGATAAACTATCAAGACACTCATAGCATCATACACATTGCTACCGTCTTGACAAATTATATTGACGCGTAAGACCCCACTAAAAGGTACGGGGAGATGTCAGATGCTATGAACTTCTTTTAATGAGAAGCAAAATGATTAAATGCGAGTTGGACTTACCATATAAATGGATGAAGTGCAGCAGGCTCATGAATTTTTTTTTTTGTTTCTCTCAGCATCGTAGAGAAATTCTCTTCTGCAACACTGCCTCTGTTGGTCAATTCAATGTATCCTGCAGATGAAAGGCTGATGAACGTTTTTTTTTTTTTTTTTCAACGCAGACAAATTCTCCTCTGCAACACTTTCTCTGCTGGTCATTCAATATATTCTTCAGATGAAAGGCTGATTAAAGTGTTTTTTTTGTCTCAGCAAAGGAGAGAAATTCTCTTCTGCAACACTGCCTCTGTTGGTCAATTCAATGTATCCTGCAGATGAAAGGCTGATGAACTTTTTTTTTTTCGAACACAGACAAATTCTCCTCCGCAACACTTCCTCTGCTGGTCATTCAATATATTCTTCAGATGAAAGGCTGATTAAAGTGGTTTTTTTTGTCTCAGCAAAGGAGAGAAATTCTCTTCTGCAACACTGCCTCTGTTGGTCATTCAATATATTCTGCAGATGAAAGGCTGATGAACTTTTTTTTTTGTCTCAGCAACGCAGAAAAATTCTATTCCGCAACACTGCCTCTGCTGGTCATTCAGTATATTCTGCAGATGGAAAAGTCCACTGTTAGTACATTATAAGAACTTGAATATTTCCAAAATAATGCAACAAAATAAAAAACTTATTTTTACCAAGCATTATTAATTAGGACTATGGAGTCTATAATATTGTGAAAGTTTACAGCTCAAAAAAAATTCAAATCTCAATTTTTTTTCAACCTAGCATACTTCTCTCAATCCGGTCTTATTTGCTACCAATCTCGACACAACTCAAGCACCTATATTAGGACTTAGATAAAAAGATCTCATGGCCAGCCAACTGACATCATACCCTTCTCTCTGCAATTCTTATAGGTTATGGTACACCACTAGCAATGAAGTAAGCTGAAAAGTTGAGGGAGGAAGTTTCATGCTACAGTTATTGGGAATATTGAAAACTATGAATAACAGATTCTAACATCTTTATTTTAGCACATCCCTATCAGCTAACCCTATAGAGAAGGCAAGAATATTATGATCAACCACACCTTCAAAAAAATGTATAAGCCTCAAATAATGCCAGAGTTTCTTTCATCTCAACATCTCAGTCTTCATCTGGGTGTCCTGTCTACCCTGCTACCCATTTCAATAAGATGATAAATAGATCCCATTGCTTGCTAGGCAATTGATTGGCCCTCATGTCAGATGACATCCTCCTGTAGCTTTATCATGTTAGGGCACCACCTGACCAATCGCTCTGGGGGACTATTACACAAGAGGACGAGACATCAGCAATTACTCACTGGGTAATTCTCTGTAATTAACAATGCAAGAAAGTAGGCGGTGTAAGGGGAATGTACTTTGTACCATTGCAACCATCGGGCTCCTTTTCAACGTTGGCTGGAGTTACAAGAACAGACTATTCTAAATAGTAATACATCTTGAGTATCAGAGTCCCACAAACAGAGTGCAGGGAAACCGGTTAAATGAGCTTTCTTTCATGTCAAAGTCAATCACTCTAACTTAAGAAAACTCATTCCAGCCTCAAAGAGTAATTTCCTCTGAGGGAATATTGCTAGCAAAAGTATCTAAAGAAAGATTTGTCAGCCTTGTAGACGGCCAAAGTCTTTGATAAACTATCTAGACACTCATAGCATCATACACATTGCTACCGTCTTGACAAATTATATTGACGCGTAAGACCCCACTAAAAGGTACGGGGAGATGTGAGATGCTATGAACTTCTTTTAATGAGAAGCAAAATGATTAAATGCGAGTTGGACTTACCATATAAATGGATGAAGTGCAGCAGGCTCATGAATTTTTTTTTTTGTTTCTCTCAGCATCGTAGAGAAATTCTCTTCTGCAACACTGCCTCTGTTGGTCAATTCAATGTATCCTGCAGATGAAAGGCTGATGAACGTTTTTTTTTTTTTTTTTTGAACGCAGACAAATTCTCCTCTGCAACACTTTCTCTGCTGGTCATTCAATATATTCTTCAGATGAAAGGCTGATTAAAGTGTTTTTTTTGTCTCAGCAAAGGAGAGAAATTCTCTTCTGCAACACTGCCTCTGTTGGTCAATTCAATGTATCCTGCAGATGAAAGGCTGATGAACTTTTTTTTTTTCGAACACAGACAAATTCTCCTCCGCAACACTTCCTCTGCTGGTCATTCAATATATTCTTCAGATGAAAGGCTGATTAAAGTGGTTTTTTTGTCTCAGCAAAGGAGAGAAATTCTCTTCTGCAACACTGCCTCTGTTGGTCATTCAATATATTCTGCAGATGAAAGGCTGATGAACTTTTTTTTTTGTCTCAGCAACGCAGAAAAATTCTATTCCGCAACACTGCCTCTGCTGGTCATTCAGTATATTCTGCAGATGGAAAAGTCCACTGTTAGTACATTATAAGAACTTGAATATTTCCAAAATAATGCAACAAAATAAAAAACTTATTTTTACCAAGCATTATTAATTAGGACTATGGAGTCTATAATATTGTGAAAGTTTACAGCTCAAAAAAAATTCAAATCTCAATTTTTTTTTCAACCTAGCATACTTCTCTCAATCCGGTCTTATTTGCTACCAATCTCGACACAACTCAAGCACCTATATTAGGACTTAGATAAAAAGATCTCATGGCCAGCCAACTGACATCATACCCTTCTCTCTGCAATTCTTATAGGTTATGGTACACCACTAGCAATGAAGTAAGCTGAAAAGTTGAGGGAGGAAGTTTCATGCTACAGTTATTGGGAATATTGAAAACTATGAATAACAGATTCTAACATCTTTATTTTAGCACATCCCTATCAGCTAACCCTATAGAGAAGGCAAGAATATTATGATCAACCACACCTTCAAAAAAATGTATAAGCCTCAAATAATGCCAGAGTTTCTTTCATCTCAACATCTCAGTCTTCATCTGGGTGTCCTGTCTACCCTGCTACCCATTTCAATAAGATGATAAATAGATCCCATTGCTTGCTAGGCAATTGATTGGCCCTCATGTCAGATGACATCCTCCTGTAGCTTTATCATGTTAGGGCACCACCTGACCAATCGCTCTGGGGGACTATTACACAAGAGGACGAGACATCAGCAATTACTCACTGGGTAATTCTCTGTAATTAACAATGCAAGAAAGTAGGCGGTGTAAGGGGAATGTACTTTGTACCATTGCAACCATCGGGCTCCTTTTCAACGTTGGCTGGAGTTACAAGAACAGACTATTCTAAATAGTAATACATCTTGAGTATCAGAGTCCCACAAACAGAGTGCAGGGAAACCGGTTAAATGAGCTTTCTTTCATGTCAAAGTCAATCACTCTAACTTAAGAAAACTCATTCCAGCCTCAAAGAGTAATTTCCTCTGAGGGAATATTGCTAGCAAAAGTATCTAAAGAAAGATTTGTCAGCCTTGTAGACGGCCAAAGTCTTTGATAAACTATCTAGACACTCATAGCATCATACACATTGCTACCGTCTTGACAAATTATATTGACGCGTAAGACCCCACTAAAAGGTACGGGGAGATGTGAGATGCTATGAACTTCTTTTAATGAGAAGCAAAATGATTAAATGCGAGTTGGACTTACCATATAAATGGATGAAGTGCAGCAGGCTCATGAATTTTTTTTTTTGTTTCTCTCAGCATCGTAGAGAAATTCTCTTCTGCAACACTGCCTCTGTTGGTCAATTCAATGTATCCTGCAGATGAAAGGCTGATGAACGTTTTTTTTTTTTTTTTTTGAACGCAGACAAATTCTCCTCTGCAACACTTTCTCTGCTGGTCATTCAATATATTCTTCAGATGAAAGGCTGATTAAAGTGTTTTTTTTGTCTCAGCAAAGGAGAGAAATTCTCTTCTGCAACACTGCCTCTGTTGGTCAATTCAATGTATCCTGCAGATGAAAGGCTGATGAACTTTTTTTTTTTCGAACACAGACAAATTCTCCTCCGCAACACTTCCTCTGCTGGTCATTCAATATATTCTTCAGATGAAAGGCTGATTAAAGTGGTTTTTTTGTCTCAGCAAAGGAGAGAAATTCTCTTCTGCAACACTGCCTCTGTTGGTCATTCAATATATTCTGCAGATGAAAGGCTGATGAACTTTTTTTTTTGTCTCAGCAACGCAGAAAAATTCTATTCCGCAACACTGCCTCTGCTGGTCATTCAGTATATTCTGCAGATGGAAAAGTCCACTGTTAGTACATTATAAGAACTTGAATATTTCCAAAATAATGCAACAAAATAAAAAACTTATTTTTACCAAGCATTATTAATTAGGACTATGGAGTCTATAATATTGTGAAAGTTTACAGCTCAAAAAAAATTCAAATCTCAATTTTTTTTTCAACCTAGCATACTTCTCTCAATCCGGTCTTATTTGCTACCAATCTCGACACAACTCAAGCACCTATATTAGGACTTAGATAAAAAGATCTCATGGCCAGCCAACTGACATCATACCCTTCTCTCTGCAATTCTTATAGGTTATGGTACACCACTAGCAATGAAGTAAGCTGAAAAGTTGAGGGAGGAAGTTTCATGCTACAGTTATTGGGAATATTGAAAACTATGAATAACAGATTCTAACATCTTTATTTTAGCACATCCCTATCAGCTAACCCTATAGAGAAGGCAAGAATATTATGATCAACCACACCTTCAAAAAAATGTATAAGCCTCAAATAATGCCAGAGTTTCTTTCATCTCAACATCTCAGTCTTCATCTGGGTGTCCTGTCTACCCTGCTACCCATTTCAATAAGATGATAAATAGATCCCATTGCTTGCTAGGCAATTGATTGGCCCTCATGTCAGATGACATCCTCCTGTAGCTTTATCATGTTAGGGCACCACCTGACCAATCGCTCTGGGGGACTATTACACAAGAGGACGAGACATCAGCAATTACTCACTGGGTAATTCTCTGTAATTAACAATGCAAGAAAGTAGGCGGTGTAAGGGGAATGTACTTTGTACCATTGCAACCATCGGGCTCCTTTTCAACGTTGGCTGGAGTTACAAGAACAGACTATTCTAAATAGTAATACATCTTGAGTATCAGAGTCCCACAAACAGAGTGCAGGGAAACCGGTTAAATGAGCTTTCTTTCATGTCAAAGTCAATCACTCTAACTTAAGAAAACTCATTCCAGCCTCAAAGAGTAATTTCCTCTGAGGGAATATTGCTAGCAAAAGTATCTAAAGAAAGATTTGTCAGCCTTGTAGACGGCCAAAGTCTTTGATAAACTATCAAGACACTCATAGCATCATACACATTGCTACCGTCTTGACAAATTATATTGACGCGTAAGACCCCACTAAAAGGTACGGGGAGATGTCAGATGCTATGAACTTCTTTTAATGAGAAGCAAAATGATTAAATGCGAGTTGGACTTACCATATAAATGGATGAAGTGCCGCAGGCTCATGAATTTTTTTTTTTGTTTCTCTCAGCATCGTAGAGAAATTCTCTTCTGCAACACTGCCTCTGTTGGTCAATTCAATGTATCCTGCAGATGAAAGGCTGATGAACGTTTTTTTTTTTTTTTGAACGCAGACAAATTCTCCTCTGCAACACTTTCTCTGCTGGTCATTCAATATATTCTTCAGATGAAAGGCTGATTAAAGTGTTTTTTTTGTCTCAGCAAAGGAGAGAAATTCTCTTCTGCAACACTGCCTCTGTTGGTCAATTCAATGTATCCTGCAGATGAAAGGCTGATGAACTTTTTTTTTTTCGAACACAGACAAATTCTCCTCCGCAACACTTCCTCTGCTGGTCATTCAATATATTCTTCAGATGAAAGGCTGATTAAAGTGGTTTTTTTGTCTCAGCAAAGGAGAGAAATTCTCTTCTGCAACACTGCCTCTGTTGGTCATTCAATATATTCTGCAGATGAAAGGCTGATGAACTTTTTTTTTTGTCTCAGCAACGCAGAAAAATTCTATTCCACAACACTGCCTCTGCTGGTCATTCAGTATATTCTGCAGATGGAAAAGTCCACTGTTAGTACATTATAAGAACTTGAATATTTCCAAAATAATGCAACAAAATAAAAAACTTATTTTTACCAAGCATTATTAATTAGGACTATGGAGTCTATAATATTGTGAAAGTTTACAGCTCAAAAAAAATTCAAATCTCAATTTTTTTTTCAACCTAGCATACTTCTCTCAATCCGGTCTTATTTGCTACCAATCTCGACACAACTCAAGCACCTATATTAGGACTTAGATAAAAAGATCTCATGGCCAGCCAACTGACATCATACCCTTCTCTCTGCAATTCTTATAGGTTATGGTACACCACTAGCAATGAAGTAAGCTGAAAAGTTGAGTGAGGAAGTTTCATGCTACAGTTATTGGGAATATTGAAAACTATGAATAACAGATTCTAACATCTTCATTTTAGCACATCCCTATCAGCTAACCCTATAGAGAAGGCAAGAATATTATGATCAACCACACCTTCAAAAAAATGTATAAGCCTCAAATAATGCCAGAGTTTCTTTCATCTCAACATCTCAGTCTTCATCTGGGTGTCCTGTCTACCCTGCTACCCATTTCAATACGATGATAAATAGATCCCATTGCTTGCTAGGCAATTGATTGGCCCTCATGTCAGATGACATCCTCCTGTAGCTTTATCATGTTAGGGCACCACCTGACCAATCGCTCTGGGGGACTATTACACAAGAGGACGAGACATCAGCAATTACTCACTGGGTAATTCTCTGTAATTAACAATGCAAGAAAGTAGGCGGTGTAAGGGGAATGTACTTTGTACCATTGCAACCATCGGGCTCCTTTTCAACGTTGGCTGGAGTTACAAGAACAGACTATTCTAAATAGTAATACATCTTGAGTATCAGAGTCCCACAAACAGAGTGCAGGGAAACCGGTTAAATGAGCTTTCTTTCATGTCAAAGTCAATCACTCTAACTTAAGAAAACTCATTCCAGCCTCAAAGAGTAATTTCCTCTGAGGGAATATTGCTAGCAAAAGTATCTAAAGAAAGATTTGTCAGCCTTGTAGACGGCCAAAGTCTTTGATAAACTATCTAGACACTCATAGCATCATACACATTGCTACCGTCTTGACAAATTATATTGACGCGTAAGACCCCACTAAAAGGTACGGGGAGATGTCAGATGCTATGAACTTCTTTTAATGAGAAGCAAAATGATTAAATGCGAGTTGGACTTACCATATAAATGGATGAAGTGCAGCAGGCTCATGAATTTTTTTTTTTGTTTCTCTCAGCATCGTAGAGAAATTCTCTTCTGCAACACTGCCTCTGTTGGTCAATTCAATGTATCCTGCAGATGAAAGGCTGATGAACGTTTTTTTTTTTTTTTTTGAACGCAGACAAATTCTCCTCTGCAACACTTTCTCTGCTGGTCATTCAATATATTCTTCAGATGAAAGGCTGATTAAAGTGTTTTTTTTGTCTCAGCAAAGGAGAGAAATTCTCTTCTGCAACACTGCCTCTGTTGGTCAATTCAATGTATCCTGCAGATGAAAGGCTGATGAACTTTTTTTTTTTCGAACACAGACAAATTCTCCTCCGCAACACTTCCTCTGCTGGTCATTCAATATATTCTTCAGATGAAAGGCTGATTAAAGTGTTTTTTTTGTCTCAGCAAAGGAGAGAAATTCTCTTCTGCAACACTGCCTCTGTTGGTCATTCAACATATTCTGCAGATGAAAGGCTGATGAACTTTTTTTTTTGTCTCAGCAACGCAGAAAAATTCTATTCCGCAACACTGCCTCTGCTGGTCATTCAGTATATTCTGCAGATGGAAAAGTCCACTGTTAGTACATTATAAGAACTTGAATATTTCCAAAATAATGCAACAAAATAAAAAACTTATTTTTACCAAGCATTATTAATTAGGACTATGGAGTCTATAATATTGTGAAAGTTTACAGCTCAAAAAAAATTCAAATCTCAATTTTTTTTTCCACCTAGCATACTTCTCTCAATCCGGTCTTATTTGCTACCAATCTCGACACAACTCAAGCACCTATATTAGGACTTAGATAAAAAGATCTCATGGCCAGCCAACTGACATCATACCCTTCTCTCTGCAATTCTTATAGGTTATGGTACACCACTAGCAATTAAGTAAGCTGAAAAGTTGAGGGAGGAAGTTTCATGCTACAGTTATTGGGAATATTGAAAACTATGAATAACAGATTCTAACATCTTTATTTTAGCACATCCCTATCAGCTAACCCTATAGAGAAGGCAAGAATATTATGATCAACCACACCTTCAAAAAAATGTATAAGCCTCAAATAATGCCAGAGTTTCTTTCATCTCAACATCTCAGTCTTCATCTGGGTGTCCTGTCTACCCTGCTACCCATTTCAATAAGATGATAAATAGATCCCATTGCTTGCTAGGCAATTGATTGGCCCTCATGTCAGATGACATCCTCCTGTAGCTTTATCATGTTAGGGCACCACCTGACCAATCGCTCTGGGGGACTATTACACAAGAGGACGAGACATCAGCAATTACTCACTGGGTAATTCTCTGTAATTAACAATGCAAGAAAGTAGGCGGTGTAAGGGGAATGTACTTTGTACCATTGCAACCATCGGGCTCCTTTTCAACGTTGGCTGGAGTTACAAGAACAGACTATTCTAAATAGTAATACATCTTGAGTATCAGAGTCCCACAAACAGAGTGCAGGGAAACCGGTTAAATGAGCTTTCTTTCATGTCAAAGTCAATCACTCTAACTTAAGAAAACTCATTCCAGCCTCAAAGAGTAATTTCCTCTGAGGGAATATTGCTAGCAAAAGTATCTAAAGAAAGATTTGTCAGCCTTGTAGACGGCCAAAGTCTTTGATAAACTATCAAGACACTCATAGCATCATACACATTGCTACCGTCTTGACAAATTATATTGACGCGTAAGACCCCACTAAAAGGTACGGGGAGATGTCAGATGCTATGAACTTTTTTTAATGAGAAGCAAAATGATTAAATGCGAGTTGGACTTACCATATAAATGGATGAA
This sequence comes from Triturus cristatus, assembly GCF_964204655.1. Classification (NCBI taxonomy): domain Eukaryota; kingdom Metazoa; phylum Chordata; class Amphibia; order Caudata; family Salamandridae; genus Triturus; species Triturus cristatus. The sequence continues at coordinate 879,271,332 of NC_140593.1, read as the reverse complement.
GTGCAGCAGGCTCATGAATTTTTTTTTTTGTTTCTCTCAGCATCGTAGAGAAATTCTCTTCTGCAACACTGCCTCTGTTGGTCAATTCAATGTATCCTGCAGATGAAAGGCTGATGAACGTTTTTTTTTTTTTTTTTCAACGCAGACAAATTCTCCTCTGCAACACTTTCTCTGCTGGTCATTCAATATATTCTTCAGATGAAAGGCTGATTAAAGTGTTTTTTTTGTCTCAGCAAAGGAGAGAAATTCTCTTCTGCAACACTGCCTCTGTTGGTCAATTCAATGTATCCTGCAGATGAAAGGCTGATGAACTTTTTTTTTTTCGAACACAGACAAATTCTCCTCCGCAACACTTCCTCTGCTGGTCATTCAATATATTCTTCAGATGAAAGGCTGATTAAAGTGTTTTTTTTGTCTCAGCAAAGGAGAGAAATTCTCTTCTGCAACACTGCCTCTGTTGGTCAATTCAATGTATCCTGCAGATGAAAGGCTGATGAACTTTTTTTTTTTCGAACACAGACAAATTCTCCTCCGCAACACTTCCTCTGCTGGTCATTCAATATATTCTTCAGATGAAAGGCTGATTAAAGTGGTTTTTTTGTCTCAGCAAAGGAGAGAAATTCTCTTCTGCAACACTGCCTCTGTTGGTCATTCAATATATTCTGCAGATGAAAGGCTGATGAACTTTTTTTTTTGTCTCAGCAACGCAGAAAAATTCTATTCCGCAACACTGCCTCTGCTGGTCATTCAGTATATTCTGCAGATGGAAAAGTCCACTGTTAGTACATTATAAGAACTTGAATATTTCCAAAATAATGCAACAAAATAAAAAACTTATTTTTACCAAGCATTATTAATTAGGACTATGGAGTCTATAATATTGTGAAAGTTTACAGCTCAAAAAAAATTCAAATCTCAATTTTTTTTCAACCTAGCATACTTCTCTCAATCCGGTCTTATTTGCTACCAATCTCGACACAACTCAAGCACCTATATTAGGACTTAGATAAAAAGATCTCATGGCCAGCCAACTGACATCATACCCTTCTCTCTGCAATTCTTATAGGTTATGGTACACCACTAGCAATTAAGTAAGCTGAAAAGTTGAGGGAGGAAGTTTCATGCTACAGTTATTGGGAATATTGAAAACTATGAATAACAGATTCTAACATCTTTATTTTAGCACATCCCTATCAGCTAACCCTATAGAGAAGGCAAGAATATTATGATCAACCACACCTTCAAAAAAATGTATAAGCCTCAAATAATGCCAGAGTTTCTTTCATCTCAACATCTCAGTCTTCATCTGGGTGTCCTGTCTACCCTGCTACCCATTTCAATAAGATGATAAATAGATCCCATTGCTTGCTAGGCAATTGATTGGCCCTCATGTCAGATGACATCCTCCTGTAGCTTTATCATGTTAGGGCACCACCTGACCAATCGCTCTGGGGGACTATTACACAAGAGGACGAGACATCAGCAATTACTCACTGGGTAATTCTCTGTAATTAACAATGCAAGAAAGTAGGCGGTGTAAGGGGAATGTACTTTGTACCATTGCAACCATCGGGCTCCTTTTCAACGTTGGCTGGAGTTACAAGAACAGACTATTCTAAATAGTAATACATCTTGAGTATCAGAGTCCCACAAACAGAGTGCAGGGAAACCGGTTAAATGAGCTTTCTTTCATGTCAAAGTCAATCACTCTAACTTAAGAAAACTCATTCCAGCCTCAAAGAGTAATTTCCTCTGAGGGAATATTGCTAGCAAAAGTATCTAAAGAAAGATTTGTCAGCCTTGTAGACGGCCAAAGTCTTTGATAAACTATCAAGACACTCATAGCATCATACACATTGCTACCGTCTTGACAAATTATATTGACGCGTAAGACCCCACTAAAAGGTACGGGGAGATGTCAGATGCTATGAACTTCTTTTAATGAGAAGCAAAATGATTAAATGCGAGTTGGACTTACCATATAAATGGATGAAGTGCAGCAGGCTCATGAATTTTTTTTTTTGTTTCTCTCAGCATCGTAGAGAAATTCTCTTCTGCAACACTGCCTCTGTTGGTCAATTCAATGTATCCTGCAGATGAAAGGCTGATGAACGTTTTTTTTTTTTTTTTTCAACGCAGACAAATTCTCCTCTGCAACACTTTCTCTGCTGGTCATTCAATATATTCTTCAGATGAAAGGCTGATTAAAGTGTTTTTTTTGTCTCAGCAAAGGAGAGAAATTCTCTTCTGCAACACTGCCTCTGTTGGTCAATTCAATGTATCCTGCAGATGAAAGGCTGATGAACTTTTTTTTTTTCGAACACAGACAAATTCTCCTCCGCAACACTTCCTCTGCTGGTCATTCAATATATTCTTCAGATGAAAGGCTGATTAAAGTGGTTTTTTTGTCTCAGCAAAGGAGAGAAATTCTCTTCTGCAACACTGCCTCTGTTGGTCATTCAATATATTCTGCAGATGAAAGGCTGATGAACTTTTTTTTTTGTCTCAGCAACGCAGAAAAATTCTATTCCGCAACACTGCCTCTGCTGGTCATTCAGTATATTCTGCAGATGGAAAAGTCCACTGTTAGTACATTATAAGAACTTGAATATTTCCAAAATAATGCAACAAAATAAAAAACTTATTTTTACCAAGCATTATTAATTAGGACTATGGAGTCTATAATATTGTGAAAGTTTACAGCTCAAAAAAAATTCAAATCTCAATTTTTTTTCAACCTAGCATACTTCTCTCAATCCGGTCTTATTTGCTACCAATCTCGACACAACTCAAGCACCTATATTAGGACTTAGATAAAAATATCTCATGGCCAGCCAACTGACATCATACCCTTCTCTCTGCAATTCTTATAGGTTATGGTACACCACTAGCAATTAAGTAAGCTGAAAAGTTGAGTGAGGAAGTTTCATGCTACAGTTATTGGGAATATTGAAAACTATGAATAACAGATTCTAACATCTTCATTTTAGCACATCCCTATCAGCTAACCCTATAGAGAAGGCAAGAATATTATGATCAACCACACCTTCAAAAAAATGTATAAGCCTCAAATAATGCCAGAGTTTCTTTCATCTCAACATCTCAGTCTTCATCTGGGTGTCCTGTCTACCCTGCTACCCATTTCAATACGATGATAAATAGATCCCATTGCTTGCTAGGCAATTGATTGGCCCTCATGTCAGATGACATCCTCCTGTAGCTTTATCATGTTAGGGCACCACCTGACCAATCGCTCTGGGGGACTATTACACAAGAGGACGAGACATCAGCAATTACTCACTGGGTAATTCTCTGTAATTAACAATGCAAGAAAGTAGGCGGTGTAAGGGGAATGTACTTTGTACCATTGCAACCATCGGGCTCCTTTTCAACGTTGGCTGGAGTTACAAGAACAGACTATTCTAAATAGTAATACATCTTGAGTATCAGAGTCCCACAAACAGAGTGCAGGGAAACCGGTTAAATGAGCTTTCTTTCATGTCAAAGTCAATCACTCTAACTTAAGAAAACTCATTCCAGCCTCAAAGAGTAATTTCCTCTGAGGGAATATTGCTAGCAAAAGTATCTAAAGAAAGATTTGTCAGCCTTGTAGACGGCCAAAGTCTTTGATAAACTATCTAGACACTCATAGCATCATACACATTGCTACCGTCTTGACAAATTATATTGACGCGTAAGACCCCACTAAAAGGTACGGGGAGATGTCAGATGCTATGAACTTCTTTTAATGAGAAGCAAAATGATTAAATGCGAGTTGGACTTACCATATAAATGGATGAAGTGCAGCAGGCTTATGAATTTTTTTTTTTGTTTCTCTCAGCATCGTAGAGAAATTCTCTTCTGCAACACTGCCTCTGTTGGTCAATTCAATGTATCCTGCAGATGAAAGGCTGATGAACGTTTTTTTTTTTTTTTTTTTAACGCAGACAAATTCTCCTCTGCAACACTTTCTCTGCTGGTCATTCAATATATTCTTCAGATGAAAGGCTGATTAAAGTGTTTTTTTTGTCTCAGCAAAGGAGAGAAATTCTCTTCTGCAACACTGCCTCTGTTGGTCAATTCAATGTATCCTGCAGATGAAAGGCTGATGAACTTTTTTTTTTTCGAACACAGACAAATTCTCCTCCGCAACACTTCCTCTGCTGGTCATTCAATATATTCTTCAGATGAAAGGCTGATTAAAGTGGTTTTTTTGTCTCAGCAAAGGAGAGAAATTCTCTTCTGCAACACTGCCTCTGTTGGTCATTCAATATATTCTGCAGATGAAAGGCTGATGAACTTTTTTTTTTGTCTCAGCAACGCAGAAAAATTCTATTCCGCAACACTGCCTCTGCTGGTCATTCAGTATATTCTGCAGATGGAAAAGTCCACTGTTAGTACATTATAAGAACTTGAATATTTCCAAAATAATGCAACAAAATAAAAAACTTATTTTTACCAAGCATTATTAATTAGGACTATGGAGTCTATAATATTGTGAAAGTTTACAGCTCAAAAAAAATTCAAATCTCAATTTTTTTTTCAACCTAGCATACTTCTCTCAATCCGGTCTTATTTGCTACCAATCTCGACACAACTCAAGCACCTATATTAGGACTTAGATAAAAAGATCTCATGGCCAGCCAACTGACATCATACCCTTCTCTCTGCAATTCTTATAGGTTATGGTACACCACTAGCAATGAAGTAAGCTGAAAAGTTGAGGGAGGAAGTTTCATGCTACAGTTATTGGGAATATTGAAAACTATGAATAACAGATTCTAACATCTTTATTTTAGCACATCCCTATCAGCTAACCCTATAGAGAAGGCAAGAATATTATGATCAACCACACCTTCAAAAAAATGTATAAGCCTCAAATAATGCCAGAGTTTCTTTCATCTCAACATCTCAGTCTTCATCTGGGTGTCCTGTCTACCCTGCTACCCATTTCAATAAGATGATAAATAGATCCCATTGCTTGCTAGGCAATTGATTGGCCCTCATGTCAGATGACATCCTCCTGTAGCTTTATCATGTTAGGGCACCACCTGACCAATCGCTCTGGGGGACTATTACACAAGAGGACGAGACATCAGCAATTACTCACTGGGTAATTCTCTGTAATTAACAATGCAAGAAAGTAGGCGGTGTAAGGGGAATGTACTTTGTACCATTGCAACCATCGGGCTCCTTTTCAACGTTGGCTGGAGTTACAAGAACAGACTATTCTAAATAGTAATACATCTTGAGTATCAGAGTCCCACAAACAGAGTGCAGGGAAACCGGTTAAATGAGCTTTCTTTCATGTCAAAGTCAATCACTCTAACTTAAGAAAACTCATTCCAGCCTCAAAGAGTAATTTCCTCTGAGGGAATATTGCTAGCAAAAGTATCTAAAGAAAGATTTGTCAGCCTTGTAGACGGCCAAAGTCTTTGATAAACTATCAAGACACTCATAGCATCATACACATTGCTACCGTCTTGACAAATTATATTGACGCGTAAGACCCCACTAAAAGGTACGGGGAGATGTCAGATGCTATGAACTTCTTTTAATGAGAAGCAAAATGATTAAATGCGAGTTGGACTTACCATATAAATGGATGAAGTGCAGCAGGCTCATGAATTTTTTTTTTTGTTTCTCTCAGCATCGTAGAGAAATTCTCTTCTGCAACACTGCCTCTGTTGGTCAATTCAATGTATCCTGCAGATGAAAGGCTGATGAACGTTTTTTTTTTTTTTTTTCAACGCAGACAAATTCTCCTCTGCAACACTTTCTCTGCTGGTCATTCAATATATTCTTCAGATGAAAGGCTGATTAAAGTGTTTTTTTTGTCTCAGCAAAGGAGAGAAATTCTCTTCTGCAACACTGCCTCTGTTGGTCAATTCAATGTATCCTGCAGATGAAAGGCTGATGAACTTTTTTTTTTTCGAACACAGACAAATTCTCCTCCGCAACACTTCCTCTGCTGGTCATTCAATATATTCTTCAGATGAAAGGCTGATTAAAGTGGTTTTTTTGTCTCAGCAAAGGAGAGAAATTCTCTTCTGCAACACTGCCTCTGTTGGTCATTCAATATATTCTGCAGATGAAAGGCTGATGAACTTTTTTTTTTGTCTCAGCAACGCAGAAAAATTCTATTCCGCAACACTGCCTCTGCTGGTCATTCAGTATATTCTGCAGATGGAAAAGTCCACTGTTAGTACATTATAAGAACTTGAATATTTCCAAAATAATGCAACAAAATAAAAAACTTATTTTTACCAAGCATTATTAATTAGGACTATGGAGTCTATAATATTGTGAAAGTTTACAGCTCAAAAAAAATTCAAATCTCAATTTTTTTTCAACCTAGCATACTTCTCTCAATCCGGTCTTATTTGCTACCAATCTCGACACAACTCAAGCACCTATATTAGGACTTAGATAAAAATATCTCATGGCCAGCCAACTGACATCATACCCTTCTCTCTGCAATTCTTATAGGTTATGGTACACCACTAGCAATTAAGTAAGCTGAAAAGTTGAGTGAGGAAGTTTCATGCTACAGTTATTGGGAATATTGAAAACTATGAATAACAGATTCTAACATCTTCATTTTAGCACATCCCTATCAGCTAACCCTATAGAGAGAATATTATGATCAACCACACCTTCAAAAAAATGTATAAGCCTCAAATAATGCCAGAGTTTCTTTCATCTCAACATCTCAGTCTTCATCTGGGTGTCCTGTCTACCCTGCTACCCATTTCAATAAGATGATAAATAGATCCCATTGCTTGCTAGGCAATTGATTGGCCCTCATGTCAGATGACATCCTCCTGTAGCTTTATCATGTTAGGGCACCACCTGACCAATCGCTCTGGGGGACTATTACACAAGAGGACGAGACATCAGCAATTACTCACTGGGTAATTCTCTGTAATTAACAATGCAAGAAAGTAGGCGGTGTAAGGGGAATGTACTTTGTACCATTGCAACCATCGGGCTCCTTTTCAACGTTGGCTGGAGTTACAAGAACAGACTATTCTAAATAGTAATACATCTTGAGTATCAGAGTCCCACAAACAGAGTGCAGGGAAACCGGTTAAATGAGCTTTCTTTCATGTCAAAGTCAATCACTCTAACTTAAGAAAACTCATTCCAGCCTCAAAGAGTCATTTCCTCTGAGGGAATATTGCTAGCAAAAGTATCTAAAGAAAGATTTGTCAGCCTTGTAGACGGCCAAAGTCTTTGATAAACTATCAAGACACTCATAGCATCATACACATTGCTACCGTCTTGACAAATTATATTGACGCGTAAGACCCCACTAAAAGGTACGGGGAGATGTCAGATGCTATGAACTTCTTTTAATGAGAAGCAAAATGATTAAATGCGAGTTGGACTTACCATATAAATGGATGAAGTACCGCAGGCTCATGAATTTTTTTTTTTGTTTCTCTCAGCATCGTAGAGAAATTCTCTTCTGCAACACTGCCTCTGTTGGTCAATTCAATGTATCCTGCAGATGAAAGGCTGATGAACGTTTTTTTTTTTTTTTTTTAACGCAGACAAATTCTCCTCTGCAACACTTTCTCTGCTGGTCATTCAATATATTCTTCAGATGAAAGGCTGATTAAAGTGTTTTTTTTGTCTCAGCAAAGGAGAGAAATTCTCTTCTGCAACACTGCCTCTGTTGGTCAATTCAATGTATCCTGCAGATGAAAGGCTGATGAACTTTTTTTTTTTCGAACACAGACAAATTCTCCTCCGCAACACTTCCTCTGCTGGTCATTCAATATATTCTTCAGATGAAAGGCTGATTAAAGTGTTTTTTTTGTCTCAGCAAAGGAGAGAAATTCTCTTCTGCAACACTGCCTCTGTTGGTCAATTCAATGTATCCTGCAGATGAAAGGCTGATGAACTTTTTTTTTTTCGAACACAGACAAATTCTCCTCCGCAACACTTCCTCTGCTGGTCATTCAATATATTCTTCAGATGAAAGGCTGATTAAAGTGGTTTTTTTGTCTCAGCAAAGGAGAGAAATTCTCTTCTGCAACACTGCCTCTGTTGGTCATTCAATATATTCTGCAGATGAAAGGCTGATGAACTTTTTTTTTTGTCTCAGCAACGCAGAAAAATTCTATTCCGCAACACTGCCTCTGCTGGTCATTCAGTATATTCTGCAGATGGAAAAGTCCACTGTTAGTACATTATAAGAACTTGAATATTTCCAAAATAATGCAACAAAATAAAAAACTTATTTTTACCAAGCATTATTAATTAGGACTATGGAGTCTATAATATTGTGAAAGTTTACAGCTCAAAAAAAATTCAAATCTCAATTTTTTTTCAACCTAGCATACTTCTCTCAATCCGGTCTTATTTGCTACCAATCTCGACACAACTCAAGCACCTATATTAGGACTTAGATAAAAAGATCTCATGGCCAGCCAACTGACATCATACCCTTCTCTCTGCAATTCTTATAGGTTATGGTACACCACTAGCAATTAAGTAAGCTGAAAAGTTGAGGGAGGAAGTTTCATGCTACAGTTATTGGGAATATTGAAAACTATGAATAACAGATTCTAACATCTTTATTTTAGCACATCCCTATCAGCTAACCCTATAGAGAAGGCAAGAATATTATGATCAACCACACCTTCAAAAAAATGTATAAGCCTCAAATAATGCCAGAGTTTCTTTCATCTCAACATCTCAGTCTTCATCTGGGTGTCCTGTCTACCCTGCTACCCATTTCAATAAGATGATAAATAGATCCCATTGCTTGCTAGGCAATTGATTGGCCCTCATGTCAGATGACATCCTCCTGTAGCTTTATCATGTTAGGGCACCACCTGACCAATCGCTCTGGGGGACTATTACACAAGAGGACGAGACATCAGCAATTACTCACTGGGTAATTCTCTGTAATTAACAATGCAAGAAAGTAGGCGGTGTAAGGGGAATGTACTTTGTACCATTGCAACCATCGGGCTCCTTTTCAACGTTGGCTGGAGTTACAAGAACAGACTATTCTAAATAGTAATACATCTTGAGTATCAGAGTCCCACAAACAGAGTGCAGGGAAACCGGTTAAATGAGCTTTCTTTCATGTCAAAGTCAATCACTCTAACTTAAGAAAACTCATTCCAGCCTCAAAGAGTAATTTCCTCTGAGGGAATATTGCTAGCAAAAGTATCTAAAGAAAGATTTGTCAGCCTTGTAGACGGCCAAAGTCTTTGATAAACTATCAAGACACTCATAGCATCATACACATTGCTACCGTCTTGACAAATTATATTGACGCGTAAGACCCCACTAAAAGGTACGGGGAGATGTCAGATGCTATGAACTTCTTTTAATGAGAAGCAAAATGATTAAATGCGAGTTGGACTTACCATATAAATGGATGAAGTGCAGCAGGCTCATGAATTTTTTTTTTTGTTTCTCTCAGCATCGTAGAGAAATTCTCTTCTGCAACACTGCCTCTGTTGGTCAATTCAATGTATCCTGCAGATGAAAGGCTGATGAACGTTTTTTTTTTTTTTTCTCAACGCAGACAAATTCTCCTCTGCAACACTTTCTCTGCTGGTCATTCAATATATTCTTCAGATGAAAGGCTGATTAAAGTGTTTTTTTTGTCTCAGCAAAGGAGAGAAATTCTCTTCTGCAACACTGCCTCTGTTGGTCAATTCAATGTATCCTGCAGATGAAAGGCTGATGAACTTTTTTTTTTTCGAACACAGACAAATTCTCCTCCGCAACACTTCCTCTGCTGGTCATTCAATATATTCTTCAGATGAAAGGCTGATTAAAGTGGTTTTTTTGTCTCAGCAAAGGAGAGAAATTCTCTTCTGCAACACTGCCTCTGTTGGTCATTCAATATATTCTGCAGATGAAAGGCTGATGAACTTTTTTTTTTGTCTCAGCAACGCAGAAAAATTCTATTCCGCAACACTGCCTCTGCTGGTCATTCAGTATATTCTGCAGATGGAAAAGTCCACTGTTAGTACATTATAAGAACTTGAATATTTCCAAAATAATGCAACAAAATAAAAAACTTATTTTTACCAAGCATTATTAATTAGGACTATGGAGTCTATAATATTGTGAAAGTTTACAGCTCAAAAAAAATTCAAATCTCAATTTTTTTTCAACCTAGCATACTTCTCTCAATCCGGTCTTATTTGCTACCAATCTCGACACAACTCAAGCACCTATATTAGGACTTAGATAAAAATATCTCATGGCCAGCCAACTGACATCATACCCTTCTCTCTGCAATTCTTATAGGTTATGGTACACCACTAGCAATTAAGTAAGCTGAAAAGTTGAGTGAGGAAGTTTCATGCTACAGTTATTGGGAATATTGAAAACTATGAATAACAGATTCTAACATCTTCATTTTAGCACATCCCTATCAGCTAACCCTATAGAGAAGGCAAGAATATTATGATCAACCACACCTTCAAAAAAATGTATAAGCCTCAAATAATGCCAGAGTTTCTTTCATCTCAACATCTCAGTCTTCATCTGGGTGTCCTGTCTACCCTGCTACCCATTTCAATACGATGATAAATAGATCCCATTGCTTGCTAGGCAATTGATTGGCCCTCATGTCAGATGACATCCTCCTGTAGCTTTATCATGTTAGGGCACCACCTGACCAATCGCTCTGGGGGACTATTACACAAGAGGACGAGACATCAGCAATTACTCACTGGGTAATTCTCTGTAATTAACAATGCAAGAAAGTAGGCGGTGTAAGGGGAATGTACTTTGTACCATTGCAACCATCGGGCTCCTTTTCAACGTTGGCTGGAGTTACAAGAACAGACTATTCTAAATAGTAATACATCTTGAGTATCAGAGTCCCACAAACAGAGTGCAGGGAAACCGGTTAAATGAGCTTTCTTTCATGTCAAAGTCAATCACTCTAACTTAAGAAAACTCATTCCAGCCTCAAAGAGTAATTTCCTCTGAGGGAATATTGCTAGCAAAAGTATCTAAAGAAAGATTTGTCAGCCTTGTAGACGGCCAAAGTCTTTGATAAACTATCTAGACACTCATAGCATCATACACATTGCTACCGTCTTGACAAATTATATTGACGCGTAAGACCCCACTAAAAGGTACGGGGAGATGTCAGATGCTATGAACTTCTTTTAATGAGAAGCAAAATGATTAAATGCGAGTTGGACTTACCATATAAATGGATGAAGTGCAGCAGGCTTATGAATTTTTTTTTTTGTTTCTCTCAGCATCGTAGAGAAATTCTCTTCTGCAACACTGCCTCTGTTGGTCAATTCAATGTATCCTGCAGATGAAAGGCTGATGAACGTTTTTTTTTTTTTTTTTTTAACGCAGACAAATTCTCCTCTGCAACACTTTCTCTGCTGGTCATTCAATATATTCTTCAGATGAAAGGCTGATTAAAGTGTTTTTTTTGTCTCAGCAAAGGAGAGAAATTCTCTTCTGCAACACTGCCTCTGTTGGTCAATTCAATGTATCCTGCAGATGAAAGGCTGATGAACTTTTTTTTTTTCGAACACAGACAAATTCTCCTCCGCAACACTTCCTCTGCTGGTCATTCAATATATTCTTCAGATGAAAGGCTGATTAAAGTGGTTTTTTTGTCTCAGCAAAGGAGAGAAATTCTCTTCTGCAACACTGCCTCTGTTGGTCATTCAATATATTCTGCAGATGAAAGGCTGATGAACTTTTTTTTTTGTCTCAGCAACGCAGAAAAATTCTATTCCGCAACACTGCCTCTGCTGGTCATTCAGTATATTCTGCAGATGGAAAAGTCCACTGTTAGTACATTATAAGAACTTGAATATTTCCAAAATAATGCAACAAAATAAAAAACTTATTTTTACCAAGCATTATTAATTAGGACTATGGAGTCTATAATATTGTGAAAGTTTACAGCTCAAAAAAAATTCAAATCTCAATTTTTTTTTCAACCTAGCATACTTCTCTCAATCCGGTCTTATTTGCTACCAATCTCGACACAACTCAAGCACCTATATTAGGACTTAGATAAAAAGATCTCATGGCCAGCCAACTGACATCATACCCTTCTCTCTGCAATTCTTATAGGTTATGGTACACCACTAGCAATGAAGTAAGCTGAAAAGTTGAGGGAGGAAGTTTCATGCTACAGTTATTGGGAATATTGAAAACTATGAATAACAGATTCTAACATCTTTATTTTAGCACATCCCTATCAGCTAACCCTATAGAGAAGGCAAGAATATTATGATCAACCACACCTTCAAAAAAATGTATAAGCCTCAAATAATGCCAGAGTTTCTTTCATCTCAACATCTCAGTCTTCATCTGGGTGTCCTGTCTACCCTGCTACCCATTTCAATAAGATGATAAATAGATCCCATTGCTTGCTAGGCAATTGATTGGCCCTCATGTCAGATGACATCCTCCTGTAGCTTTATCATGTTAGGGCACCACCTGACCAATCGCTCTGGGGGACTATTACACAAGAGGACGAGACATCAGCAATTACTCACTGGGTAATTCTCTGTAATTAACAATGCAAGAAAGTAGGCGGTGTAAGGGGAATGTACTTTGTACCATTGCAACCATCGGGCTCCTTTTCAACGTTGGCTGGAGTTACAAGAACAGACTATTCTAAATAGTAATACATCTTGAGTATCAGAGTCCCACAAACAGAGTGCAGGGAAACCGGTTAAATGAGCTTTCTTTCATGTCAAAGTCAATCACTCTAACTTAAGAAAACTCATTCCAGCCTCAAAGAGTAATTTCCTCTGAGGGAATATTGCTAGCAAAAGTATCTAAAGAAAGATTTGTCAGCCTTGTAGACGGCCAAAGTCTTTGATAAACTATCAAGACACTCATAGCATCATACACATTGCTACCGTCTTGACAAATTATATTGACGCGTAAGACCCCACTAAAAGGTACGGGGAGATGTCAGATGCTATGAACTTCTTTTAATGAGAAGCAAAATGATTAAATGCGAGTTGGACTTACCATATAAATGGATGAAGTGCAGCAGGCTCATGAATTTTTTTTTTTGTTTCTCTCAGCATCGTAGAGAAATTCTCTTCTGCAACACTGCCTCTGTTGGTCAATTCAATGTATCCTGCAGATGAAAGGCTGATGAACGTTTTTTTTTTTTTTTTTCAACGCAGACAAATTCTCCTCTGCAACACTTTCTCTGCTGGTCATTCAATATATTCTTCAGATGAAAGGCTGATTAAAGTGTTTTTTTTGTCTCAGCAAAGGAGAGAAATTCTCTTCTGCAACACTGCCTCTGTTGGTCAATTCAATGTATCCTGCAGATGAAAGGCTGATGAACTTTTTTTTTTTCGAACACAGACAAATTCTCCTCCGCAACACTTCCTCTGCTGGTCATTCAATATATTCTTCAGATGAAAGGCTGATTAAAGTGGTTTTTTTGTCTCAGCAAAGGAGAGAAATTCTCTTCTGCAACACTGCCTCTGTTGGTCATTCAATATATTCTGCAGATGAAAGGCTGATGAACTTTTTTTTTTGTCTCAGCAACGCAGAAAAATTCTATTCCGCAACACTGCCTCTGCTGGTCATTCAGTATATTCTGCAGATGGAAAAGTCCACTGTTAGTACATTATAAGAACTTGAATATTTCCAAAATAATGCAACAAAATAAAAAACTTATTTTTACCAAGCATTATTAATTAGGACTATGGAGTCTATAATATTGTGAAAGTTTACAGCTCAAAAAAAATTCAAATCTCAATTTTTTTTCAACCTAGCATACTTCTCTCAATCCGGTCTTATTTGCTACCAATCTCGACACAACTCAAGCACCTATATTAGGACTTAGATAAAAAGATCTCATGGCCAGCCAACTGACATCATACCCTTCTCTCTGCAATTCTTATAGGTTATGGTACACCACTAGCAATGAAGTAAGCTGAAAAGTTGAGGGAGGAAGTTTCATGCTACAGTTATTGGGAATATTGAAAACTATGAATAACAGATTCTAACATCTTTATTTTAGCACATCCCTATCAGCTAACCCTATAGAGAAGGCAAGAATATTATGATCAACCACACCTTCAAAAAAATGTATAAGCCTCAAATAATGCCAGAGTTTCTTTCATCTCAACATCTCAGTCTTCATCTGGGTGTCCTGTCTACCCTGCTACCCATTTCAATAAGATGATAAATAGATCCCATTGCTTGCTAGGCAATTGATTGGCCCTCATGTCAGATGACATCCTCCTGTAGCTTTATCATGTTAGGGCACCACCTGACCAATCGCTCTGGGGGACTATTACACAAGAGGACGAGACATCAGCAATTACTCACTGGGTAATTCTCTGTAATTAACAATGCAAGAAAGTAGGCGGTGTAAGGGGAATGTACTTTGTACCATTGCAACCATCGGGCTCCTTTTCAACGTTGGCTGGAGTTACAAGAACAGACTATTCTAAATAGTAATACATCTTGAGTATCAGAGTCCCACAAACAGAGTGCAGGGAAACCGGTTAAATGAGCTTTCTTTCATGTCAAAGTCAATCACTCTAACTTAAGAAAACTCATTCCAGCCTCAAAGAGTAATTTCCTCTGAGGGAATATTGCTAGCAAAAGTATCTAAAGAAAGATTTGTCAGCCTTGTAGACGGCCAAAGTCTTTGATAAACTATCAAGACACTCATAGCATCATACACATTGCTACCGTCTTGACAAATTATATTGACGCGTAAGACCCCACTAAAAGGTACGGGGAGATGTCAGATGCTATGAACTTCTTTTAATGAGAAGCAAAATGATTAAATGCGAGTTGGACTTACCATATAAATGGATGAAGTGCAGCAGGCTCATGAATTTTTTTTTTTGTTTCTCTCAGCATCGTAGAGAAATTCTCTTCTGCAACACTGCCTCTGTTGGTCAATTCAATGTATCCTGCAGATGAAAGGCTGATGAACGTTTTTTTTTTTTCTTTCAACGCAGACAAATTCTCCTCTGCAACACTTTCTCTGCTGGTCATTCAATATATTCTTCAGATGAAAGGCTGATTAAAGTGTTTTTTTTGTCTCAGCAAAGGAGAGAAATTCTCTTCTGCAACACTGCCTCTGTTGGTCAATTCAATGTATCCTGCAGATGAAAGGCTGATGAACTTTTTTTTTTTCGAACACAGACAAATTCTCCTCCGCAACACTTCCTCTGCTGGTCATTCAATATATTCTTCAGATGAAAGGCTGATTAAAGTGGTTTTTTTGTCTCAGCAAAGGAGAGAAATTCTCTTCTACAACACTGCCTCTGTTGGTCATTCAATATATTCTGCAGATGAAAGGCTGATGAACTTTTTTTTTTGTCTCAGCAACGCAGAAAAATTCTATTCCGCAACACTGCCTCTGCTGGTCATTCAGTATATTCTGCAGATGGAAAAGTCCACTGTTAGTACATTATAAGAACTTGAATATTTCCAAAATAATGCAACAAAATAAAAAACTTATTTTTACCAAGCATTATTAATTAGGACTATGGAGTCTATAATATTGTGAAAGTTTACAGCTCAAAAAAAATTCAAATCTCAATTTTTTTTCAACCTAGCATACTTCTCTCAATCCGGTCTTATTTGCTACCAATCTCGACACAACTCAAGCACCTATATTAGGACTTAGATAAAAATATCTCATGGCCAGCCAACTGACATCATACCCTTCTCTCTGCAATTCTTATAGGTTATGGTACACCACTAGCAATTAAGTAAGCTGAAAAGTTGAGTGAGGAAGTTTCATGCTACAGTTATTGGGAATATTGAAAACTATGAATAACAGATTCTAACATCTTCATTTTAGCACATCCCTATCAGCTAACCCTATAGAGAAGGCAAGAATATTATGATCAACCACACCTTCAAAAAAATGTATAAGCCTCAAATAATGCCAGAGTTTCTTTCATCTCAACATCTCAGTCTTCATCTGGGTGTCCTGTCTACCCTGCTACCCATTTCAATACGATGATAAATAGATCCCATTGCTTGCTAGGCAATTGATTGGCCCTCATGTCAGATGACATCCTCCTGTAGCTTTATCATGTTAGGGCACCACCTGACCAATCGCTCTGGGGGACTATTACACAAGAGGACGAGACATCAGCAATTACTCACTGGGTAATTCTCTGTAATTAACAATGCAAGAAAGTAGGCGGTGTAAGGGGAATGTACTTTGTACCATTGCAACCATCGGGCTCCTTTTCAACGTTGGCTGGAGTTACAAGAACAGACTATTCTAAATAGTAATACATCTTGAGTATCAGAGTCCCACAAACAGAGTGCAGGGAAACCGGTTAAATGAGCTTTCTTTCATGTCAAAGTCAATCACTCTAACTTAAGAAAACTCATTCCAGCCTCAAAGAGTAATTTCCTCTGAGGGAATATTGCTAGCAAAAGTATCTAAAGAAAGATTTGTCAGCCTTGTAGACGGCCAAAGTCTTTGATAAACTATCTAGACACTCATAGCATCATACACATTGCTACCGTCTTGACAAATTATATTGACGCGTAAGACCCCACTAAAAGGTACGGGGAGATGTCAGATGCTATGAACTTCTTTTAATGAGAAGCAAAATGATTAAATGCGAGTTGGACTTACCATATAAATGGATGAAGTGCAGCAGGCTTATGAATTTTTTTTTTTGTTTCTCTCAGCATCGTAGAGAAATTCTCTTCTGCAACACTGCCTCTGTTGGTCAATTCAATGTATCCTGCAGATGAAAGGCTGATGAACGTTTTTTTTTTTTTTTTTTTAACGCAGACAAATTCTCCTCTGCAACACTTTCTCTGCTGGTCATTCAATATATTCTTCAGATGAAAGGCTGATTAAAGTGTTTTTTTTGTCTCAGCAAAGGAGAGAAATTCTCTTCTGCAACACTGCCTCTGTTGGTCAATTCAATGTATCCTGCAGATGAAAGGCTGATGAACTTTTTTTTTTTCGAACACAGACAAATTCTCCTCCGCAACACTTCCTCTGCTGGTCATTCAATATATTCTTCAGATGAAAGGCTGATTAAAGTGGTTTTTTTGTCTCAGCAAAGGAGAGAAATTCTCTTCTGCAACACTGCCTCTGTTGGTCATTCAATATATTCTGCAGATGAAAGGCTGATGAACTTTTTTTTTTGTCTCAGCAACGCAGAAAAATTCTATTCCGCAACACTGCCTCTGCTGGTCATTCAGTATATTCTGCAGATGGAAAAGTCCACTGTTAGTACATTATAAGAACTTGAATATTTCCAAAATAATGCAACAAAATAAAAAACTTATTTTTACCAAGCATTATTAATTAGGACTATGGAGTCTATAATATTGTGAAAGTTTACAGCTCAAAAAAAATTCAAATCTCAATTTTTTTTTCAACCTAGCATACTTCTCTCAATCCGGTCTTATTTGCTACCAATCTCGACACAACTCAAGCACCTATATTAGGACTTAGATAAAAAGATCTCATGGCCAGCCAACTGACATCATACCCTTCTCTCTGCAATTCTTATAGGTTATGGTACACCACTAGCAATGAAGTAAGCTGAAAAGTTGAGGGAGGAAGTTTCATGCTACAGTTATTGGGAATATTGAAAACTATGAATAACAGATTCTAACATCTTTATTTTAGCACATCCCTATCAGCTAACCCTATAGAGAAGGCAAGAATATTATGATCAACCACACCTTCAAAAAAATGTATAAGCCTCAAATAATGCCAGAGTTTCTTTCATCTCAACATCTCAGTCTTCATCTGGGTGTCCTGTCTACCCTGCTACCCATTTCAATAAGATGATAAATAGATCCCATTGCTTGCTAGGCAATTGATTGGCCCTCATGTCAGATGACATCCTCCTGTAGCTTTATCATGTTAGGGCACCACCTGACCAATCGCTCTGGGGGACTATTACACAAGAGGACGAGACATCAGCAATTACTCACTGGGTAATTCTCTGTAATTAACAATGCAAGAAAGTAGGCGGTGTAAGGGGAATGTACTTTGTACCATTGCAACCATCGGGCTCCTTTTCAACGTTGGCTGGAGTTACAAGAACAGACTATTCTAAATAGTAATACATCTTGAGTATCAGAGTCCCACAAACAGAGTGCAGGGAAACCGGTTAAATGAGCTTTCTTTCATGTCAAAGTCAATCACTCTAACTTAAGAAAACTCATTCCAGCCTCAAAGAGTAATTTCCTCTGAGGGAATATTGCTAGCAAAAGTATCTAAAGAAAGATTTGTCAGCCTTGTAGACGGCCAAAGTCTTTGATAAACTATCAAGACACTCATAGCATCATACACATTGCTACCGTCTTGACAAATTATATTGACGCGTAAGACCCCACTAAAAGGTACGGGGAGATGTCAGATGCTATGAACTTCTTTTAATGAGAAGCAAAATGATTAAATGCGAGTTGGACTTACCATATAAATGGATGAAGTGCAGCAGGCTCATGAATTTTTTTTTTTGTTTCTCTCAGCATCGTAGAGAAATTCTCTTCTGCAACACTGCCTCTGTTGGTCAATTCAATGTATCCTGCAGATGAAAGGCTGATGAACGTTTTTTTTTTTTTTTTTCAACGCAGACAAATTCTCCTCTGCAACACTTTCTCTGCTGGTCATTCAATATATTCTTCAGATGAAAGGCTGATTAAAGTGTTTTTTTTGTCTCAGCAAAGGAGAGAAATTCTCTTCTGCAACACTGCCTCTGTTGGTCAATTCAATGTATCCTGCAGATGAAAGGCTGATGAACTTTTTTTTTTTCGAACACAGACAAATTCTCCTCCGCAACACTTCCTCTGCTGGTCATTCAATATATTCTTCAGATGAAAGGCTGATTAAAGTGGTTTTTTTGTCTCAGCAAAGGAGAGAAATTCTCTTCTGCAACACTGCCTCTGTTGGTCATTCAATATATTCTGCAGATGAAAGGCTGATGAACTTTTTTTTTTGTCTCAGCAACGCAGAAAAATTCTATTCCGCAACACTGCCTCTGCTGGTCATTCAGTATATTCTGCAGATGGAAAAGTCCACTGTTAGTACATTATAAGAACTTGAATATTTCCAAAATAATGCAACAAAATAAAAAACTTATTTTTACCAAGCATTATTAATTAGGACTATGGAGTCTATAATATTGTGAAAGTTTACAGCTCAAAAAAAATTCAAATCTCAATTTTTTTTCAACCTAGCATACTTCTCTCAATCCGGTCTTATTTGCTACCAATCTCGACACAACTCAAGCACCTATATTAGGACTTAGATAAAAAGATCTCATGGCCAGCCAACTGACATCATACCCTTCTCTCTGCAATTCTTATAGGTTATGGTACACCACTAGCAATGAAGTAAGCTGAAAAGTTGAGGGAGGAAGTTTCATGCTACAGTTATTGGGAATATTGAAAACTATGAATAACAGATTCTAACATCTTTATTTTAGCACATCCCTATCAGCTAACCCTATAGAGAAGGCAAGAATATTATGATCAACCACACCTTCAAAAAAATGTATAAGCCTCAAATAATGCCAGAGTTTCTTTCATCTCAACATCTCAGTCTTCATCTGGGTGTCCTGTCTACCCTGCTACCCATTTCAATAAGATGATAAATAGATCCCATTGCTTGCTAGGCAATTGATTGGCCCTCATGTCAGATGACATCCTCCTGTAGCTTTATCATGTTAGGGCACCACCTGACCAATCGCTCTGGGGGACTATTACACAAGAGGACGAGACATCAGCAATTACTCACTGGGTAATTCTCTGTAATTAACAATGCAAGAAAGTAGGCGGTGTAAGGGGAATGTACTTTGTACCATTGCAACCATCGGGCTCCTTTTCAACGTTGGCTGGAGTTACAAGAACAGACTATTCTAAATAGTAATACATCTTGAGTATCAGAGTCCCACAAACAGAGTGCAGGGAAACCGGTTAAATGAGCTTTCTTTCATGTCAAAGTCAATCACTCTAACTTAAGAAAACTCATTCCAGCCTCAAAGAGTAATTTCCTCTGAGGGAATATTGCTAGCAAAAGTATCTAAAGAAAGATTTGTCAGCCTTGTAGACGGCCAAAGTCTTTGATAAACTATCAAGACACTCATAGCATCATACACATTGCTACCGTCTTGACAAATTATATTGACGCGTAAGACCCCACTAAAAGGTACGGGGAGATGTCAGATGCTATGAACTTCTTTTAATGAGAAGCAAAATGATTAAATGCGAGTTGGACTTACCATATAAATGGATGAAGTGCAGCAGGCTCATGAATTTTTTTTTTTGTTTCTCTCAGCATCGTAGAGAAATTCTCTTCTGCAACACTGCCTCTGTTGGTCAATTCAATGTATCCTGCAGATGAAAGGCTGATGAACGTTTTTTTTTTTTCTTTCAACGCAGACAAATTCTCCTCTGCAACACTTTCTCTGCTGGTCATTCAATATATTCTTCAGATGAAAGGCTGATTAAAGTGTTTTTTTTGTCTCAGCAAAGGAGAGAAATTCTCTTCTGCAACACTGCCTCTGTTGGTCAATTCAATGTATCCTGCAGATGAAAGGCTGATGAACTTTTTTTTTTTCGAACACAGACAAATTCTCCTCCGCAACACTTCCTCTGCTGGTCATTCAATATATTCTTCAGATGAAAGGCTGATTAAAGTGGTTTTTTTGTCTCAGCAAAGGAGAGAAATTCTCTTCTACAACACTGCCTCTGTTGGTCATTCAATATATTCTGCAGATGAAAGGCTGATGAACTTTTTTTTTTGTCTCAGCAACGCAGAAAAATTCTATTCCGCAACACTGCCTCTGCTGGTCATTCAGTATATTCTGCAGATGGAAAAGTCCACTGTTAGTACATTATAAGAACTTGAATATTTCCAAAATAATGCAACAAAATAAAAAACTTATTTTTACCAAGCATTATTAATTAGGACTATGGAGTCTATAATATTGTGAAAGTTTACAGCTCAAAAAAAATTCAAATCTCAATTTTTTTTCAACCTAGCATACTTCTCTCAATCCGGTCTTATTTGCTACCAATCTCGACACAACTCAAGCACCTATATTAGGACTTAGATAAAAATATCTCATGGCCAGCCAACTGACATCATACCCTTCTCTCTGCAATTCTTATAGGTTATGGTACACCACTAGCAATTAAGTAAGCTGAAAAGTTGAGTGAGGAAGTTTCATGCTACAGTTATTGGGAATATTGAAAACTATGAATAACAGATTCTAACATCTTCATTTTAGCACATCCCTATCAGCTAACCCTATAGAGAGAATATTATGATCAACCACACCTTCAAAAAAATGTATAAGCCTCAAATAATGCCAGAGTTTCTTTCATCTCAACATCTCAGTCTTCATCTGGGTGTCCTGTCTACCCTGCTACCCATTTCAATAAGATGATAAATAGATCCCATTGCTTGCTAGGCAATTGATTGGCCCTCATGTCAGATGACATCCTCCTGTAGCTTTATCATGTTAGGGCACCACCTGACCAATCGCTCTGGGGGACTATTACACAAGAGGACGAGACATCAGCAATTACTCACTGGGTAATTCTCTGTAATTAACAATGCAAGAAAGTAGGCGGTGTAAGGGGAATGTACTTTGTACCATTGCAACCATCGGGCTCCTTTTCAACGTTGGCTGGAGTTACAAGAACAGACTATTCTAAATAGTAATACATCTTGAGTATCAGAGTCCCACAAACAGAGTGCAGGGAAA
Source organism: Triturus cristatus (assembly GCF_964204655.1). NCBI lineage: Eukaryota > Metazoa > Chordata > Amphibia > Caudata > Salamandridae > Triturus > Triturus cristatus. The sequence continues at coordinate 879,249,607 of NC_140593.1, read as the reverse complement.
CCGGTTAAATGAGCTTTCTTTCATGTCAAAGTCAATCACTCTAACTTAAGAAAACTCATTCCAGCCTCAAAGAGTAATTTCCTCTGAGGGAATATTGCTAGCAAAAGTATCTAAAGAAAGATTTGTCAGCCTTGTCTTTGATAAACTATCAAGACACTCATAGCATCATACACATTGCTACCGTCTTGACAAATTATATTGACGCGTAAGACCCCACTAAAAGGTACGGGGAGATGTCAGATGCTATGAACTTCTTTTAATGAGAAGCAAAATGATTAAATGCGAGTTGGACTTACCATATAAATGGATGAAGTGCAGCAGGCTCATGAATTTTTTTTTTTGTTTCTCTCAGCATCGTAGAGAAATTCTCTTCTGCAACACTGCCTCTGTTGGTCAATTCAATGTATCCTGCAGATGAAAGGCTGATGAACGTTTTTTTTTTTTCTTTCAACGCAGACAAATTCTCCTCTGCAACACTTTCTCTGCTGGTCATTCAATATATTCTTCAGATGAAAGGCTGATTAAAGTGTTTTTTTTGTCTCAGCAAAGGAGAGAAATTCTCTTCTGCAACACTGCCTCTGTTGGTCAATTCAATGTATCCTGCAGATGAAAGGCTGATGAACTTTTTTTTTTTCGAACACAGACAAATTCTCCTCCGCAACACTTCCTCTGCTGGTCATTCAATATATTCTTCAGATGAAAGGCTGATTAAAGTGGTTTTTTTGTCTCAGCAAAGGAGAGAAATTCTCTTCTGCAACACTGCCTCTGTTGGTCATTCAATATATTCTGCAGATGAAAGGCTGATGAACTTTTTTTTTTGTCTCAGCAACGCAGAAAAATTCTATTCCGCAACACTGCCTCTGCTGGTCATTCAGTATATTCTGCAGATGGAAAAGTCCACTGTTAGTACATTATAAGAACTTGAATATTTCCAAAATAATGCAACAAAATAAAAAACTTATTTTTACCAAGCATTATTAATTAGGACTATGGAGTCTATAATATTGTGAAAGTTTACAGCTCAAAAAAAATTCAAATCTCAATTTTTTTTCAACCTAGCATACTTCTCTCAATCCGGTCTTATTTGCTACCAATCTCGACACAACTCAAGCACCTATATTAGGACTTAGATAAAAATATCTCATGGCCAGCCAACTGACATCATACCCTTCTCTCTGCAATTCTTATAGGTTATGGTACACCACTAGCAATTAAGTAAGCTGAAAAGTTGAGTGAGGAAGTTTCATGCTACAGTTATTGGGAATATTGAAAACTATGAATAACAGATTCTAACATCTTCATTTTAGCACATCCCTATCAGCTAACCCTATAGAGAAGGCAAGAATATTATGATCAACCACACCTTCAAAAAAATGTATAAGCCTCAAATAATGCCAGAGTTTCTTTCATCTCAACATCTGTGTCTTCATCTGGGTGTCCTGTCTACCCTGCTACCCATTTCAATAAGATGATAAATAGATCCCATTGCTTGCTAGGCAATTGATTGGCCCTCATGTCAGATGACATCCTCCTGTAGCTTTATCATGTTAGGGCACCACCTGACCAATCGCTCTGGGGGACTATTACACAAGAGGACGAGACATCAGCAATTACTCACTGGGTAATTCTCTGTAATTAACAATGCAAGAAAGTAGGCGGTGTAAGGGGAATGTACTTTGTACCATTGCAACCATCGGGCTCCTTTTCAACGTTGGCTGGAGTTACAAGAACAGACTATTCTAAATAGTAATACATCTTGAGTATCAGAGTCCCACAAACAGAGTGCAGGGAAACCGGTTAAATGAGCTTTCTTTCATGTCAAAGTCAATCACTCTAACTTAAGAAAACTCATTCCAGCCTCAAAGAGTCATTTCCTCTGAGGGAATATTGCTAGCAAAAGTATCTAAAGAAAGATTTGTCAGCCTTGTAGACGGCCAAAGTCTTTGATAAACTATCAAGACACTCATAGCATCATACACATTGCTACCGTCTTGACAAATTATATTGACGCGTAAGACCCCACTAAAAGGTACGGGGAGATGTCAGATGCTATGAACTTCTTTTAATGAGAAGCAAAATGATTAAATGCGAGTTGGACTTACCATATAAATGGATGAAGTACCGCAGGCTCATGAATTTTTTTTTTTGTTTCTCTCAGCATCGTAGAGAAATTCTCTTCTGCAACACTGCCTCTGTTGGTCAATTCAATGTATCCTGCAGATGAAAGGCTGATGAACGTTTTTTTTTTTTTTTTTGAACGCAGACAAATTCTCCTCTGCAACACTTTCTCTGCTGGTCATTCAATATATTCTTCAGATGAAAGGCTGATTAAAGTGTTTTTTTTGTCTCAGCAAAGGAGAGAAATTCTCTTCTGCAACACTGCCTCTGTTGGTCAATTCAATGTATCCTGCAGATGAAAGGCTGATGAACTTTTTTTTTTTCGAACACAGACAAATTCTCCTCCGCAACACTTCCTCAGCTGGTCATTCAATATATTCTTCAGATGAAAGGCTGATTAAAGTGGTTTTTTTGTCTCAGCAAAGGAGAGAAATTCTCTTCTGCAACACTGCCTCTGTTGGTCATTCAATATATTCTGCAGATGAAAGGCTGATGAACTTTTTTTTTTGTCTCAGCAACGCAGAAAAATTCTATTCCGCAACACTGCCTCTGCTGGTCATTCAGTATATTCTGCAGATGGAAAAGTCCACTGTTAGTACATTATAAGAACTTGAATATTTCCAAAATAATGCAACAAAATAAAAAACTTATTTTTACCAAGCATTATTAATTAGGACTATGGAGTCTATAATATTGTGAAAGTTTACAGCTCAAAAAAAATTCAAATCTCAATTTTTTTTCCACCTAGCATACTTCTCTCAATCCGGTCTTATTTGCTACCAATCTCGACACAACTCAAGCACCTATATTAGGACTTAGATAAAAAGATCTCATGGCCAGCCAACTGACATCATACCCTTCTCTCTGCAATTCTTATAGGTTATGGTACACCACTAGCAATTAAGTAAGCTGAAAAGTTGAGGGAGGAAGTTTCATGCTACAGTTATTGGGAATATTGAAAACTATGAATAACAGATTCTAACATCTTTATTTTAGCACATCCCTATCAGCTAACCCTATAGAGAAGGCAAGAATATTATGATCAACCACACCTTCAAAAAAATGTATAAGCCTCAAATAATGCCAGAGTTTCTTTCATCTCAACATCTCAGTCTTCATCTGGGTGTCCTGTCTACCCTGCTACCCATTTCAATAAGATGATAAATAGATCCCATTGCTTGCTAGGCAATTGATTGGCCCTCATGTCAGATGACATCCTCCTGTAGCTTTATCATGTTAGGGCACCACCTGACCAATCGCTCTGGGGGACTATTACACAAGAGGACGAGACATCAGCAATTACTCACTGGGTAATTCTCTGTAATTAACAATGCAAGAAAGTAGGCGGTGTAAGGGGAATGTACTTTGTACCATTGCAACCATCGGGCTCCTTTTCAACGTTGGCTGGAGTTACAAGAACAGACTATTCTAAATAGTAATACATCTTGAGTATCAGAGTCCCACAAACAGAGTGCAGGGAAACCGGTTAAATGAGCTTTCTTTCATGTCAAAGTCAATCACTCTAACTTAAGAAAACTCATTCCAGCCTCAAAGAGTAATTTCCTCTGAGGGAATATTGCTAGCAAAAGTATCTAAAGAAAGATTTGTCAGCCTTGTAGACGGCCAAAGTCTTTGATAAACTATCAAGACACTCATAGCATCATACACATTGCTACCGTCTTGACAAATTATATTGACGCGTAAGACCCCACTAAAAGGTACGGGGAGATGTCAGATGCTATGAACTTCTTTTAATGAGAAGCAAAATGATTAAATGCGAGTTGGACTTACCATATAAATGGATGAAGTGCAGCAGGCTCATGAATTTTTTTTTTTGTTTCTCTCAGCATCGTAGAGAAATTCTCTTCTGCAACACTGCCTCTGTTGGTCAATTCAATGTATCCTGCAGATGAAAGGCTGATGAACGTTTTTTTTTTTTTTTTTCAACGCAGACAAATTCTCCTCTGCAACACTTTCTCTGCTGGTCATTCAATATATTCTTCAGATGAAAGGCTGATTAAAGTGTTTTTTTTGTCTCAGCAAAGGAGAGAAATTCTCTTCTGCAACACTGCCTCTGTTGGTCAATTCAATGTATCCTGCAGATGAAAGGCTGATGAACTTTTTTTTTTTCGAACACAGACAAATTCTCCTCCGCAACACTTCCTCTGCTGGTCATTCAATATATTCTTCAGATGAAAGGCTGATTAAAGTGGTTTTTTTGTCTCAGCAAAGGAGAGAAATTCTCTTCTGCAACACTGCCTCTGTTGGTCATTCAATATATTCTGCAGATGAAAGGCTGATGAACTTTTTTTTTTGTCTCAGCAACGCAGAAAAATTCTATTCCGCAACACTGCCTCTGCTGGTCATTCAGTATATTCTGCAGATGGAAAAGTCCACTGTTAGTACATTATAAGAACTTGAATATTTCCAAAATAATGCAACAAAATAAAAAACTTATTTTTACCAAGCATTATTAATTAGGACTATGGAGTCTATAATATTGTGAAAGTTTACAGCTCAAAAAAAATTCAAATCTCAATTTTTTTTCAACCTAGCATACTTCTCTCAATCCGGTCTTATTTGCTACCAATCTCGACACAACTCAAGCACCTATATTAGGACTTAGATAAAAATATCTCATGGCCAGCCAACTGACATCATACCCTTCTCTCTGCAATTCTTATAGGTTATGGTACACCACTAGCAATTAAGTAAGCTGAAAAGTTGAGTGAGGAAGTTTCATGCTACAGTTATTGGGAATATTGAAAACTATGAATAACAGATTCTAACATCTTCATTTTAGCACATCCCTATCAGCTAACCCTATAGAGAAGGCAAGAATATTATGATCAACCACACCTTCAAAAAAATGTATAAGCCTCAAATAATGCCAGAGTTTCTTTCATCTCAACATCTCAGTCTTCATCTGGGTGTCCTGTCTACCCTGCTACCCATTTCAATACGATGATAAATAGATCCCATTGCTTGCTAGGCAATTGATTGGCCCTCATGTCAGATGACATCCTCCTGTAGCTTTATCATGTTAGGGCACCACCTGACCAATCGCTCTGGGGGACTATTACACAAGAGGACGAGACATCAGCAATTACTCACTGGGTAATTCTCTGTAATTAACAATGCAAGAAAGTAGGCGGTGTAAGGGGAATGTACTTTGTACCATTGCAACCATCGGGCTCCTTTTCAACGTTGGCTGGAGTTACAAGAACAGACTATTCTAAATAGTAATACATCTTGAGTATCAGAGTCCCACAAACAGAGTGCAGGGAAACCGGTTAAATGAGCTTTCTTTCATGTCAAAGTCAATCACTCTAACTTAAGAAAACTCATTCCAGCCTCAAAGAGTAATTTCCTCTGAGGGAATATTGCTAGCAAAAGTATCTAAAGAAAGATTTGTCAGCCTTGTAGACGGCCAAAGTCTTTGATAAACTATCAAGACACTCATAGCATCATACACATTGCTACCGTCTTGACAAATTATATTGACGCGTAAGACCCCACTAAAAGGTACGGGGAGATGTCAGATGCTATGAACTTCTTTTAATGAGAAGCAAAATGATTAAATGCGAGTTGGACTTACCATATAAATGGATGAAGTGCAGCAGGCTTATGAATTTTTTTTTTTGTTTCTCTCAGCATCGTAGAGAAATTCTCTTCTGCAACACTGCCTCTGTTGGTCAATTCAATGTATCCTGCAGATGAAAGGCTGATGAACGTTTTTTTTTTTTTTTTTTTAACGCAGACAAATTCTCCTCTGCAACACTTTCTCTGCTGGTCATTCAATATATTCTTCAGATGAAAGGCTGATTAAAGTGTTTTTTTTGTCTCAGCAAAGGAGAGAAATTCTCTTCTGCAACACTGCCTCTGTTGGTCAATTCAATGTATCCTGCAGATGAAAGGCTGATGAACTTTTTTTTTTTCGAACACAGACAAATTCTCCTCCGCAACACTTCCTCTGCTGGTCATTCAATATATTCTTCAGATGAAAGGCTGATTAAAGTGGTTTTTTTATCTCAGCAAAGGAGAGAAATTCTCTTCTGCAACACTGCCTCTGTTGGTCATTCAATATATTCTGCAGATGAAAGGCTGATGAACTTTTTTTTTTGTCTCAGCAACGCAGAAAAATTCTATTCCGCAACACTGCCTCTGCTGGTCATTCAGTATATTCTGCAGATGGAAAAGTCCACTGTTAGTACATTATAAGAACTTGAATATTTCCAAAATAATGCAACAAAATAAAAAACTTATTTTTACCAAGCATTATTAATTAGGACTATGGAGTCTATAATATTGTGAAAGTTTACAGCTCAAAAAAAATTCAAATCTCAATTTTTTTTCCACCTAGCATACTTCTCTCAATCCGGTCTTATTTGCTACCAATCTCGACACAACTCAAGCACCTATATTAGGACTTAGATAAAAAGATCTCATGGCCAGCCAACTGACATCATACCCTTCTCTCTGCAATTCTTATAGGTTATGGTACACCACTAGCAATTAAGTAAGCTGAAAAGTTGAGGGAGGAAGTTTCATGCTACAGTTATTGGGAATATTGAAAACTATGAATAACAGATTCTAACATCTTTATTTTAGCACATCCCTATCAGCTAACCCTATAGAGAAGGCAAGAATATTATGATCAACCACACCTTCAAAAAAATGTATAAGCCTCAAATAATGCCAGAGTTTCTTTCATCTCAACATCTCAGTCTTCATCTGGGTGTCCTGTCTACCCTGCTACCCATTTCAATAAGATGATAAATAGATCCCATTGCTTGCTAGGCAATTGATTGGCCCTCATGTCAGATGACATCCTCCTGTAGCTTTATCATGTTAGGGCACCACCTGACCAATCGCTCTGGGGGACTATTACACAAGAGGACGAGACATCAGCAATTACTCACTGGGTAATTCTCTGTAATTAACAATGCAAGAAAGTAGGCGGTGTAAGGGGAATGTACTTTGTACCATTGCAACCATCGGGCTCCTTTTCAACGTTGGCTGGAGTTACAAGAACAGACTATTCTAAATAGTAATACATCTTGAGTATCAGAGTCCCACAAACAGAGTGCAGGGAAACCGGTTAAATGAGCTTTCTTTCATGTCAAAGTCAATCACTCTAACTTAAGAAAACTCATTCCAGCCTCAAAGAGTAATTTCCTCTGAGGGAATATTGCTAGCAAAAGTATCTAAAGAAAGATTTGTCAGCCTTGTAGACGGCCAAAGTCTTTGATAAACTATCAAGACACTCATAGCATCATACACATTGCTACCGTCTTGACAAATTATATTGACGCGTAAGACCCCACTAAAAGGTACGGGGAGATGTCAGATGCTATGAACTTCTTTTAATGAGAAGCAAAATGATTAAATGCGAGTTGGACTTACCATATAAATGGATGAAGTGCAGCAGGCTCATGAATTTTTTTTTTTGTTTCTCTCAGCATCGTAGAGAAATTCTCTTCTGCAACACTGCCTCTGTTGGTCAATTCAATGTATCCTGCAGATGAAAGGCTGATGAACGTTTTTTTTTTTTTTTTTCAACGCAGACAAATTCTCCTCTGCAACACTTTCTCTGCTGGTCATTCAATATATTCTTCAGATGAAAGGCTGATTAAAGTGTTTTTTTTGTCTCAGCAAAGGAGAGAAATTCTCTTCTGCAACACTGCCTCTGTTGGTCAATTCAATGTATCCTGCAGATGAAAGGCTGATGAACTTTTTTTTTTTCGAACACAGACAAATTCTCCTCCGCAACACTTCCTCTGCTGGTCATTCAATATATTCTTCAGATGAAAGGCTGATTAAAGTGGTTTTTTTGTCTCAGCAAAGGAGAGAAATTCTCTTCTGCAACACTGCCTCTGTTGGTCATTCAATATATTCTGCAGATGAAAGGCTGATGAACTTTTTTTTTTGTCTCAGCAACGCAGAAAAATTCTATTCCGCAACACTGCCTCTGCTGGTCATTCAGTATATTCTGCAGATGGAAAAGTCCACTGTTAGTACATTATAAGAACTTGAATATTTCCAAAATAATGCAACAAAATAAAAAACTTATTTTTACCAAGCATTATTAATTAGGACTATGGAGTCTATAATATTGTGAAAGTTTACAGCTCAAAAAAAATTCAAATCTCAATTTTTTTTCAACCTAGCATACTTCTCTCAATCCGGTCTTATTTGCTACCAATCTCGACACAACTCAAGCACCTATATTAGGACTTAGATAAAAATATCTCATGGCCAGCCAACTGACATCATACCCTTCTCTCTGCAATTCTTATAGGTTATGGTACACCACTAGCAATTAAGTAAGCTGAAAAGTTGAGTGAGGAAGTTTCATGCTACAGTTATTGGGAATATTGAAAACTATGAATAACAGATTCTAACATCTTCATTTTAGCACATCCCTATCAGCTAACCCTATAGAGAAGGCAAGAATATTATGATCAACCACACCTTCAAAAAAATGTATAAGCCTCAAATAATGCCAGAGTTTCTTTCATCTCAACATCTCAGTCTTCATCTGGGTGTCCTGTCTACCCTGCTACCCATTTCAATACGATGATAAATAGATCCCATTGCTTGCTAGGCAATTGATTGGCCCTCATGTCAGATGACATCCTCCTGTAGCTTTATCATGTTAGGGCACCACCTGACCAATCGCTCTGGGGGACTATTACACAAGAGGACGAGACATCAGCAATTACTCACTGGGTAATTCTCTGTAATTAACAATGCAAGAAAGTAGGCGGTGTAAGGGGAATGTACTTTGTACCATTGCAACCATCGGGCTCCTTTTCAACGTTGGCTGGAGTTACAAGAACAGACTATTCTAAATAGTAATACATCTTGAGTATCAGAGTCCCACAAACAGAGTGCAGGGAAACCGGTTAAATGAGCTTTCTTTCATGTCAAAGTCAATCACTCTAACTTAAGAAAACTCATTCCAGCCTCAAAGAGTAATTTCCTCTGAGGGAATATTGCTAGCAAAAGTATCTAAAGAAAGATTTGTCAGCCTTGTAGACGGCCAAAGTCTTTGATAAACTATCAAGACACTCATAGCATCATACACATTGCTACCGTCTTGACAAATTATATTGACGCGTAAGACCCCACTAAAAGGTACGGGGAGATGTCAGATGCTATGAACTTCTTTTAATGAGAAGCAAAATGATTAAATGCGAGTTGGACTTACCATATAAATGGATGAAGTGCAGCAGGCTTATGAATTTTTTTTTTTGTTTCTCTCAGCATCGTAGAGAAATTCTCTTCTGCAACACTGCCTCTGTTGGTCAATTCAATGTATCCTGCAGATGAAAGGCTGATGAACGTTTTTTTTTTTTTTTTTTTAACGCAGACAAATTCTCCTCTGCAACACTTTCTCTGCTGGTCATTCAATATATTCTTCAGATGAAAGGCTGATTAAAGTGTTTTTTTTGTCTCAGCAAAGGAGAGAAATTCTCTTCTGCAACACTGCCTCTGTTGGTCAATTCAATGTATCCTGCAGATGAAAGGCTGATGAACTTTTTTTTTTTCGAACACAGACAAATTCTCCTCCGCAACACTTCCTCTGCTGGTCATTCAATATATTCTTCAGATGAAAGGCTGATTAAAGTGGTTTTTTTATCTCAGCAAAGGAGAGAAATTCTCTTCTGCAACACTGCCTCTGTTGGTCATTCAATATATTCTGCAGATGAAAGGCTGATGAACTTTTTTTTTTGTCTCAGCAACGCAGAAAAATTCTATTCCGCAACACTGCCTCTGCTGGTCATTCAGTATATTCTGCAGATGGAAAAGTCCACTGTTAGTACATTATAAGAACTTGAATATTTCCAAAATAATGCAACAAAATAAAAAACTTATTTTTACCAAGCATTATTAATTAGGACTATGGAGTCTATAATATTGTGAAAGTTTACAGCTCAAAAAAAATTCAAATCTCAATTTTTTTTCCACCTAGCATACTTCTCTCAATACGGTCTTATTTGCTACCAATCTCGACACAACTCAAGCACCTATATTAGGACTTAGATAAAAAGATCTCATGGCCAGCCAACTGACATCATACCCTTCTCTCTGCAATTCTTATAGGTTATGGTACACCACTAGCAATTAAGTAAGCTGAAAAGTTGAGGGAGGAAGTTTCATGCTACAGTTATTGGGAATATTGAAAACTATGAATAACAGATTCTAACATCTTTATTTTAGCACATCCCTATCAGCTAACCCTATAGAGAAGGCAAGAATATTATGATCAACCACACCTTCAAAAAAATGTATAAGCCTCAAATAATGCCAGAGTTTCTTTCATCTCAACATCTCAGTCTTCATCTGGGTGTCCTGTCTACCCTGCTACCCATTTCAATAAGATGATAAATAGATCCCATTGCTTGCTAGGCAATTGATTGGCCCTCATGTCAGATGACATCCTCCTGTAGCTTTATCATGTTAGGGCACCACCTGACCAATCGCTCTGGGGGACTATTACACAAGAGGACGAGACATCAGCAATTACTCACTGGGTAATTCTCTGTAATTAACAATGCAAGAAAGTAGGCGGTGTAAGGGGAATGTACTTTGTACCATTGCAACCATCGGGCTCCTTTTCAACGTTGGCTGGAGTTACAAGAACAGACTATTCTAAATAGTAATACATCTTGAGTATCAGAGTCCCACAAACAGAGTGCAGGGAAACCGGTTAAATGAGCTTTCTTTCATGTCAAAGTCAATCACTCTAACTTAAGAAAACTCATTCCAGCCTCAAAGAGTAATTTCCTCTGAGGGAATATTGCTAGCAAAAGTATCTAAAGAAAGATTTGTCAGCCTTGTCTTTGATAAACTATCAAGACACTCATAGCATCATACACATTGCTACCGTCTTGACAAATTATATTGACGCGTAAGACCCCACTAAAAGGTACGGGGAGATGTCAGATGCTATGAACTTCTTTTAATGAGAAGCAAAATGATTAAATGCGAGTTGGACTTACCATATAAATGGATGAAGTGCAGCAGGCTCATGAATTTTTTTTTTTGTTTCTCTCAGCATCGTAGAGAAATTCTCTTCTGCAACACTGCCTCTGTTGGTCAATTCAATGTATCCTGCAGATGAAAGGCTGATGAACGTTTTTTTTTTTTTTTCAACGCAGACAAATTCTCCTCTGCAACACTTTCTCTGCTGGTCATTCAATATATTCTTCAGATGAAAGGCTGATTAAAGTGTTTTTTTTGTCTCAGCAAAGGAGAGAAATTCTCTTCTGCAACACTGCCTCTGTTGGTCAATTCAATGTATCCTGCAGATGAAAGGCTGATGAACTTTTTTTTTTTCGAACACAGACAAATTCTCCTCCGCAACACTTCCTCTGCTGGTCATTCAATATATTCTTCAGATGAAAGGCTGATTAAAGTGTTTTTTTTGTCTCAGCAAAGGAGAGAAATTCTCTTCTGCAACACTGCCTCTGTTGGTCATTCAATATATTCTGCAGATGAAAGGCTGATGAACTTTTTTTTTTGTCTCAGCAACGCAGAAAAATTCTATTCCGCAACACTGCCTCTGCTGGTCATTCAGTATATTCTGCAGATGGAAAAGTCCACTGTTAGTACATTATAAGAACTTGAATATTTCCAAAATAATGCAACAAAATAAAAAACTTATTTTTACCAAGCATTATTAATTAGGACTATGGAGTCTATAATATTGTGAAAGTTTACAGCTCAAAAAAAATTCAAATCTCAATTTTTTTTCAACCTAGCATACTTCTCTCAATCCGGTCTTATTTGCTACCAATCTCGACACAACTCAAGCACCTATATTAGGACTTAGATAAAAATATCTCATGGCCAGCCAACTGACATCATACCCTTCTCTCTGCAATTCTTATAGGTTATGGTACACCACTAGCAATTAAGTAAGCTGAAAAGTTGAGTGAGGAAGTTTCATGCTACAGTTATTGGGAATATTGAAAACTATGAATAACAGATTCTAACATCTTCATTTTAGCACATCCCTATCAGCTAACCCTATAGAGAAGGCAAGAATATTATGATCAACCACACCTTCAAAAAAATGTATAAGCCTCAAATAATGCCAGAGTTTCTTTCATCTCAACATCTCAGTCTTCATCTGGGTGTCCTGTCTACCCTGCTACCCATTTCAATACGATGATAAATAGATCCCATTGCTTGCTAGGCAATTGATTGGCCCTCATGTCAGATGACATCCTCCTGTAGCTTTATCATGTTAGGGCACCACCTGACCAATCGCTCTGGGGGACTATTACACAAGAGGACGAGACATCAGCAATTACTCACTGGGTAATTCTCTGTAATTAACAATGCAAGAAAGTAGGCGGTGTAAGGGGAATGTACTTTGTACCATTGCAACCATCGGGCTCCTTTTCAACGTTGGCTGGAGTTACAAGAACAGACTATTCTAAATAGTAATACATCTTGAGTATCAGAGTCCCACAAACAGAGTGCAGGGAAACCGGTTAAATGAGCTTTCTTTCATGTCAAAGTCAATCACTCTAACTTAAGAAAACTCATTCCAGCCTCAAAGAGTAATTTCCTCTGAGGGAATATTGCTAGCAAAAGTATCTAAAGAAAGATTTGTCAGCCTTGTAGACGGCCAAAGTCTTTGATAAACTATCAAGACACTCATAGCATCATACACATTGCTACCGTCTTGACAAATTATATTGACGCGTAAGACCCCACTAAAAGGTACGGGGAGATGTCAGATGCTATGAACTTCTTTTAATGAGAAGCAAAATGATTAAATGCGAGTTGGACTTACCATATAAATGGATGAAGTGCAGCAGGCTCATGAATTTTTTTTTTGTTTCTCTCAGCATCGTAGAGAAATTCTCTTCTGCAACACTGCCTCTGTTGGTCAATTCAATGTATCCTGCAGATGAAAGGCTGATGAACGTTTTTTTTTTTTTTTTCAACGCAGACAAATTCTCCTCTGCAACACTTTCTCTGCTGGTCATTCAATATATTCTTCAGATGAAAGGCTGATTAAAGTGTTTTTTTTGTCTCAGCAAAGGAGAGAAATTCTCTTCTGCAACACTGCCTCTGTTGGTCAATTCAATGTATCCTGCAGATGAAAGGCTGATTAACTTTTTTTTTTTCGAACACAGACAAATTCTCCTCCGCAACACTTCCTCTGCTGGTCATTCAATATATTCTTCAGATGAAAGGCTGATTAAAGTGGTTTTTTTGTCTCAGCAAAGGAGAGAAATTCTCTTCTGCAACACTGCCTCTGTTGGTCATTCAATATATTCTGCAGATGAAAGGCTGATGAACTTTTTTTTTTGTCTCAGCAACGCAGAAAAATTCTATTCCGCAACAATGCCTCTGCTGGTCATTCAGTATATTCTGCAGATGGAAAAGTCCACTGTTAGTACATTATAAGAACTTGAATATTTCCAAAATAATGCAACAAAATAAAAAACTTATTTTTACCAAGCATTATTAATTAGGACTATGGAGTCTATAATATTGTGAAAGTTTACAGCTCAAAAAAAATTCAAATCTCAATTTTTTTTCCACCTAGCATACTTCTCTCAATCCGGTCTTATTTGCTACCAATCTCGACACAACTCAAGCACCTATATTAGGACTTAGATAAAAAGATCTCATGGCCAGCCAACTGACATCATACCCTTCTCTCTGCAATTCTTATAGGTTATGGTACACCACTAGCAATTAAGTAAGCTGAAAAGTTGAGGGAGGAAGTTTCATGCTACAGTTATTGGGAATATTGAAAACTATGAATAACAGATTCTAACATCTTTATTTTAGCACATCCCTATCAGCTAACCCTATAGAGAAGGCAAGAATATTATGATCAACCACACCTTCAAAAAAATGTATAAGCCTCAAATAATGCCAGAGTTTCTTTCATCTCAACATCTCAGTCTTCATCTGGGTGTCCTGTCTACCCTGCTACCCATTTCAATAAGATGATAAATAGATCCCATTGCTTGCTAGGCAATTGATTGGCCCTCATGTCAGATGACATCCTCCTGTAGCTTTATCATGTTAGGGCACCACCTGACCAATCGCTCTGGGGGACTATTACACAAGAGGACGAGACATCAGCAATTACTCACTGGGTAATTCTCTGTAATTAACAATGCAAGAAAGTAGGCGGTGTAAGGGGAATGTACTTTGTACCATTGCAACCATCGGGCTCCTTTTCAACGTTGGCTGGAGTTACAAGAACAGACTATTCTAAATAGTAATACATCTTGAGTATCAGAGTCCCACAAACAGAGTGCAGGGAAACCGGTTAAATGAGCTTTCTTTCATGTCAAAGTCAATCACTCTAACTTAAGAAAACTCATTCCAGCCTCAAAGAGTAATTTCCTCTGAGGGAATATTGCTAGCAAAAGTATCTAAAGAAAGATTTGTCAGCCTTGTAGACGGCCAAAGTCTTTGATAAACTATCAAGACACTCATAGCATCATACACATTGCTACCGTCTTGACAAATTATATTGACGCGTAAGACCCCACTAAAAGGTACGGGGAGATGTCAGATGCTATGAACTTCTTTTAATGAGAAGCAAAATGATTAAATGCGAGTTGGACTTACCATATAAATGGATGAAGTGCAGCAGGCTCATGAATTTTTTTTTTTGTTTCTCTCAGCATCGTAGAGAAATTCTCTTCTGCAACATTGCCTCTGTTGGTCAATTCAATGTATCCTGCAGATGAAAGGCTGATGAACGTTTTTTTTTTTTTTTTTCAACGCAGACAAATTCTCCTCTGCAACACTTTCTCTGCTGGTCATTCAATATATTCTTCAGATGAAAGGCTGATTAAAGTGTTTTTTTTGTCTCAGCAAAGGAGAGAAATTCTCTTCTGCAACACTGCCTCTGTTGGTCAATTCAATGTATCCTGCAGATGAAAGGCTGATGAACTTTTTTTTTTTCGAACACAGACAAATTCTCCTCCGCAACACTTCCTCTGCTGGTCATTCAATATATTCTTCAGATGAAAGGCTGATTAAAGTGGTTTTTTTGTCTCAGCAAAGGAGAGAAATTCTCTTCTACAACACTGCCTCTGTTGGTCATTCAATATATTCTGCAGATGAAAGGCTGATGAACTTTTTTTTTTGTCTCAGCAACGCAGAAAAATTCTATTCCGCAACACTGCCTCTGCTGGTCATTCAGTATATTCTGCAGATGGAAAAGTCCACTGTTAGTACATTATAAGAACTTGAATATTTCCAAAATAATGCAACAAAATAAAAAACTTATTTTTACCAAGCATTATTAATTAGGACTATGGAGTCTATAATATTGTGAAAGTTTACAGCTCAAAAAAAATTCAAATCTCAATTTTTTTTCAACCTAGCATACTTCTCTCAATCCGGTCTTATTTGCTACCAATCTCGACACAACTCAAGCACCTATATTAGGACTTAGATAAAAATATCTCATGGCCAGCCAACTGACATCATACCCTTCTCTCTGCAATTCTTATAGGTTATGGTACACCACTAGCAATTAAGTAAGCTGAAAAGTTGAGTGAGGAAGTTTCATGCTACAGTTATTGGGAATATTGAAAACTATGAATAACAGATTCTAACATCTTCATTTTAGCACATCCCTATCAGCTAACCCTATAGAGAAGGCAAGAATATTATGATCAACCACACCTTCAAAAAAATGTATAAGCCTCAAATAATGCCAGAGTTTCTTTCATCTCAACATCTCAGTCTTCATCTGGGTGTCCTGTCTACCCTGCTACCCATTTCAATACGATGATAAATAGATCCCATTGCTTGCTAGGCAATTGATTGGCCCTCATGTCAGATGACATCCTCCTGTAGCTTTATCATGTTAGGGCACCACCTGACCAATCGCTCTGGGGGACTATTACACAAGAGGACGAGACATCAGCAATTACTCACTGGGTAATTCTCTGTAATTAACAATGCAAGAAAGTAGGCGGTGTAAGGGGAATGTACTTTGTACCATTGCAACCATCGGGCTCCTTTTCAACGTTGGCTGGAGTTACAAGAACAGACTATTCTAAATAGTAATACATCTTGAGTATCAGAGTCCCACAAACAGAGTGCAGGGAAACCGGTTAAATGAGCTTTCTTTCATGTCAAAGTCAATCACTCTAACTTAAGAAAACTCATTCCAGCCTCAAAGAGTAATTTCCTCTGAGGGAATATTGCTAGCAAAAGTATCTAAAGAAAGATTTGTCAGCCTTGTAGACGGCCAAAGTCTTTGATAAACTATCTAGACACTCATAGCATCATACACATTGCTACCGTCTTGACAAATTATATTGACGCGTAAGACCCCACTAAAAGGTACGGGGAGATGTCAGATGCTATGAACTTCTTTTAATGAGAAGCAAAATGATTAAATGCGAGTTGGACTTACCATATAAATGGATGAAGTGCAGCAGGCTTATGAATTTTTTTTTTTGTTTCTCTCAGCATCGTAGAGAAATTCTCTTCTGCAACACTGCCTCTGTTGGTCAATTCAATGTATCCTGCAGATGAAAGGCTGATGAACGTTTTTTTTTTTTTTTGAACGCAGACAAATTCTCCTCTGCAACACTTTCTCTGCTGGTCATTCAATATATTCTTCAGATGAAAGGCTGATTAAAGTGTTTTTTTTGTCTCAGCAAAGGAGAGAAATTCTCTTCTGCAACAATGCCTCTGTTGGTCAATTCAATGTATCCTGCAGATGAAAGGCTGATGAACTTTTTTTTTTTCGAACACAGACAAATTCTCCTCCGCAACACTTCCTCTGCTGGTCATTCAATATATTCTTCAGATGAAAGGCTGATTAAAGTGGTTTTTTTGTCTCAGCAAAGGAGAGAAATTCTCTTCTGCAACACTGCCTCTGTTGGTCATTCAATATATTCTGCAGATGAAAGGCTGATGAACTTTTTTTTTTGTCTCAGCAACGCAGAAAAATTCTATTCCGCAACAATGCCTCTGCTGGTCATTCAGTATATTCTGCAGATGGAAAAGTCCACTGTTAGTACATTATAAGAACTTGAATATTTCCAAAATAATGCAACAAAATAAAAAACTTATTTTTACCAAGCATTATTAATTAGGACTATGGAGTCTATAATATTGTGAAAGTTTACAGCTCAAAAAAAATTCAAATCTCAATTTTTTTTCCACCTAGCATACTTCTCTCAATCCGGTCTTATTTGCTACCAATCTCGACACAACTCAAGCACCTATATTAGGACTTAGATAAAAAGATCTCATGGCCAGCCAACTGACATCATACCCTTCTCTCTGCAATTCTTATAGGTTATGGTACACCACTAGCAATTAAGTAAGCTGAAAAGTTGAGGGAGGAAGTTTCATGCTACAGTTATTGGGAATATTGAAAACTATGAATAACAGATTCTAACATCTTTATTTTAGCACATCCCTATCAGCTAACCCTATAGAGAAGGCAAGAATATTATGATCAACCACACCTTCAAAAAAATGTATAAGCCTCAAATAATGCCAGAGTTTCTTTCATCTCAACATCTCAGTCTTCATCTGGGTGTCCTGTCTACCCTGCTACCCATTTCAATAAGATGATAAATAGATCCCATTGCTTGCTAGGCAATTGATTGGCCCTCATGTCAGATGACATCCTCCTGTAGCTTTATCATGTTAGGGCACCACCTGACCAATCGCTCTGGGGGACTATTACACAAGAGGACGAGACATCAGCAATTACTCACTGGGTAATTCTCTGTAATTAACAATGCAAGAAAGTAGGCGGTGTAAGGGGAATGTACTTTGTACCATTGCAACCATCGGGCTCCTTTTCAACGTTGGCTGGAGTTACAAGAACAGACTATTCTAAATAGTAATACATCTTGAGTATCAGAGTCCCACAAACAGAGTGCAGGGAAACCGGTTAAATGAGCTTTCTTTCATGTCAAAGTCAATCACTCTAACTTAAGAAAACTCATTCCAGCCTCAAAGAGTAATTTCCTCTGAGGGAATATTGCTAGCAAAAGTATCTAAAGAAAGATTTGTCAGCCTTGTAGACGGCCAAAGTCTTTGATAAACTATCAAGACACTCATAGCATCATACACATTGCTACCGTCTTGACAAATTATATTGACGCGTAAGACCCCACTAAAAGGTACGGGGAGATGTCAGATGCTATGAACTTCTTTTAATGAGAAGCAAAATGATTAAATGCGAGTTGGACTTACCATATAAATGGATGAAGTGCAGCAGGCTCATGAATTTTTTTTTTTGTTTCTCTCAGCATCGTAGAGAAATTCTCTTCTGCAACATTGCCTCTGTTGGTCAATTCAATGTATCCTGCAGATGAAAGGCTGATGAACGTTTTTTTTTTTTTTTTTCAACGCAGACAAATTCTCCTCTGCAACACTTTCTCTGCTGGTCATTCAATATATTCTTCAGATGAAAGGCTGATTAAAGTGTTTTTTTTGTCTCAGCAAAGGAGAGAAATTCTCTTCTGCAACACTGCCTCTGTTGGTCAATTCAATGTATCCTGCAGATGAAAGGCTGATGAACTTTTTTTTTTTCGAACACAGACAAATTCTCCTCCGCAACACTTCCTCTGCTGGTCATTCAATATATTCTTCAGATGAAAGGCTGATTAAAGTGGTTTTTTTGTCTCAGCAAAGGAGAGAAATTCTCTTCTACAACACTGCCTCTGTTGGTCATTCAATATATTCTGCAGATGAAAGGCTGATGAACTTTTTTTTTTGTCTCAGCAACGCAGAAAAATTCTATTCCGCAACACTGCCTCTGCTGGTCATTCAGTATATTCTGCAGATGGAAAAGTCCACTGTTAGTACATTATAAGAACTTGAATATTTCCAAAATAATGCAACAAAATAAAAAACTTATTTTTACCAAGCATTATTAATTAGGACTATGGAGTCTATAATATTGTGAAAGTTTACAGCTCAAAAAAAATTCAAATCTCAATTTTTTTTCAACCTAGCATACTTCTCTCAATCCGGTCTTATTTGCTACCAATCTCGACACAACTCAAGCACCTATATTAGGACTTAGATAAAAATATCTCATGGCCAGCCAACTGACATCATACCCTTCTCTCTGCAATTCTTATAGGTTATGGTACACCACTAGCAATTAAGTAAGCTGAAAAGTTGAGTGAGGAAGTTTCATGCTACAGTTATTGGGAATATTGAAAACTATGAATAACAGATTCTAACATCTTCATTTTAGCACATCCCTATCAGCTAACCCTATAGAGAAGGCAAGAATATTATGATCAACCACACCTTCAAAAAAATGTATAAGCCTCAAATAATGCCAGAGTTTCTTTCATCTCAACATCTCAGTCTTCATCTGGGTGTCCTGTCTACCCTGCTACCCATTTCAATACGATGATAAATAGATCCCATTGCTTGCTAGGCAATTGATTGGCCCTCATGTCAGATGACATCCTCCTGTAGCTTTATCATGTTAGGGCACCACCTGACCAATCGCTCTGGGGGACTATTACACAAGAGGACGAGACATCAGCAATTACTCACTGGGTAATTCTCTGTAATTAACAATGCAAGAAAGTAGGCGGTGTAAGGGGAATGTACTTTGTACCATTGCAACCATCGGGCTCCTTTTCAACGTTGGCTGGAGTTACAAGAACAGACTATTCTAAATAGTAATACATCTTGAGTATCAGAGTCCCACAAACAGAGTGCAGGGAAACCGGTTAAATGAGCTTTCTTTCATGTCAAAGTCAATCACTCTAACTTAAGAAAACTCATTCCAGCCTCAAAGAGTAATTTCCTCTGAGGGAATATTGCTAGCAAAAGTATCTAAAGAAAGATTTGTCAGCCTTGTAGACGGCCAAAGTCTTTGATAAACTATCTAGACACTCATAGCATCATACACATTGCTACCGTCTTGACAAATTATATTGACGCGTAAGACCCCACTAAAAGGTACGGGGAGATGTCAGATGCTATGAACTTCTTTTAATGAGAAGCAAAATGATTAAATGCGAGTTGGACTTACCATATAAATGGATGAAGTGCAGCAGGCTTATGAATTTTTTTTTTTGTTTCTCTCAGCATCGTAGAGAAATTCTCTTCTGCAACACTGCCTCTGTTGGTCAATTCAATGTATCCTGCAGATGAAAGGCTGATGAACGTTTTTTTTTTTTTTTTTTGAACGCAGACAAATTCTCCTCTGCAACACTTTCTCTGCTGGTCATTCAATATATTCTTCAGATGAAAGGCTGATTAAAGTGTTTTTTTTGTCTCAGCAAAGGAGAGAAATTCTCTTCTGCAACAATGCCTCTGTTGGTCAATTCAATGTATCCTGCAGATGAAAGGCTGATGAACTTTTTTTTTTTTCGAACACAGACAAATTCTCCTCCGCAACACTTCCTCTGCTGGTCATTCAATATATTCTTCAGATGAAAGGCTGATTAAAGTGGTTTTTTTGTCTCAGCAAAGGAGAGAAATTCTCTTCTGCAACACTGCCTCTGTTGGTCATTCAATATATTCTGCAGATGAAAGGCTGATGAACTTTTTTTTTTGTCTCAGCAACGCAGAAAAATTCTATTCCGCAACACTGCCTCTGCTGGTCATTCAGTATATTCTGCAGATGGAAAAGTCCACTGTTAGTACATTATAAGAACTTGAATATTTCCAAAATAATGCAACAAAATAAAAAACTTATTTTTACCAAGCATTATTAATTAGGACTATGGAGTCTATAATATTGTGAAAGTTTACAGCTCAAAAAAAATTCAAATCTCAATTTTTTTTTCAACCTAGCATACTTCTCTCAATCCGGTCTTATTTGCTACCAATCTCGACACAACTCAAGCACCTATATTAGGACTTAGATAAAAAGATCTCATGGCCAGCCAACTGACATCATACCCTTCTCTCTGCAATTCTTATAGGTTATGGTACACCACTAGCAATGAAGTAAGCTGAAAAGTTGAGGGAGGAAGTTTCATGCTACAGTTATTGGGAATATTGAAAACTATGAATAACAGATTCTAACATCTTTATTTTAGCACATCCCTATCAGCTAACCCTATAGAGAAGGCAAGAATATTATGATCAACCACACCTTCAAAAAAATGTATAAGCCTCAAATAATGCCAGAGTTTCTTTCATCTCAACATCTCAGTCTTCATCTGGGTGTCCTGTCTACCCTGCTACCCATTTCAATAAGATGATAAATAGATCCCATTGCTTGCTAGGCAATTGATTGGCCCTCATGTCAGATGACATCCTCCTGTAGCTTTATCATGTTAGGGCACCACCTGACCAATCGCTCTGGGGGACTATTACACAAGAGGACGAGACATCAGCAATTACTCACTGGGTAATTCTCTGTAATTAACAATGCAAGAAAGTAGGCGGTGTAAGGGGAATGTACTTTGTACCATTGCAACCATCGGGCTCCTTTTCAACGTTGGCTGGAGTTACAAGAACAGACTATTCTAAATAGTAATACATCTTGAGTATCAGAGTCCCACAAACAGAGTGCAGGGAAACCGGTTAAATGAGCTTTCTTTCATGTCAAAGTCAATCACTCTAACTTAAGAAAACTCATTCCAGCCTCAAAGAGTAATTTCCTCTGAGGGAATATTGCTAGCAAAAGTATCTAAAGAAAGATTTGTCAGCCTTGTAGACGGCCAAAGTCTTTGATAAACTATCAAGACACTCATAGCATCATACACATTGCTACCGTCTTGACAAATTATATTGACGCGTAAGACCCCACTAAAAGGTACGGGGAGATGTCAGATGCTATGAACTTCTTTTAATGAGAAGCAAAATGATTAAATGCGAGTTGGACTTACCATATAAATGGATGAAGTGCCGCAGGCTCATGAATTTTTTTTTTTGTTTCTCTCAGCATCGTAGAGAAATTCTCTTCTGCAACACTGCCTCTGTTGGTCAATTCAATGTATCCTGCAGATGAAAGGCTGATGAACGTTTTTTTTTTTTTTTTTGAACGCAGACAAATTCTCCTCTGCAACACTTTCTCTGCTGGTCATTCAATATATTCTTCAGATGAAAGGCTGATTAAAGTGTTTTTTTTGTCTCAGCAAAGGAGAGAAATTCTCTTCTGCAACACTGCCTCTGTTGGTCAATTCAATGTATCCTGCAGATGAAAGGCTGATGAACTTTTTTTTTTTCGAACACAGACAAATTCTCCTCCGCAACACTTCCTCAGCTGGTCATTCAATATATTCTTCAGATGAAAGGCTGATTAAAGTGGTTTTTTTGTCTCAGCAAAGGAGAGAAATTCTCTTCTGCAACACTGCCTCTGTTGGTCATTCAATATATTCTGCAGATGAAAGGCTGATGAACTTTTTTTTTTGTCTCAGCAACGCAGAAAAATTCTATTCCGCAACACTGCCTCTGCTGGTCATTCAGTATATTCTGCAGATGGAAAAGTCCACTGTTAGTACATTATAAGAACTTGAATATTTCCAAAATAATGCAACAAAATAAAAAACTTATTTTTACCAAGCATTATTAATTAGGACTATGGAGTCTATAATATTGTGAAAGTTTACAGCTCAAAAAAAATTCAAATCTCAATTTTTTTTCCACCTAGCATACTTCTCTCAATCCGGTCTTATTTGCTACCAATCTCGACACAACTCAAGCACCTATATTAGGACTTAGATAAAAAGATCTCATGGCCAGCCAACTGACATCATACCCTTCTCTCTGCAATTCTTATAGGTTATGGTACACCACTAGCAATTAAGTAAGCTGAAAAGTTGAGGGAGGAAGTTTCATGCTACAGTTATTGGGAATATTGAAAACTATGAATAACAGATTCTAACATCTTTATTTTAGCACATCCCTATCAGCTAACCCTATAGAGAAGGCAAGAATATTATGATCAACCACACCTTCAAAAAAATGTATAAGCCTCAAATAATGCCAGAGTTTCTTTCATCTCAACATCTCAGTCTTCATCTGGGTGTCCTGTCTACCCTGCTACCCATTTCAATAAGATGATAAATAGATCCCATTGCTTGCTAGGCAATTGATTGGCCCTCATGTCAGATGACATCCTCCTGTAGCTTTATCATGTTAGGGCACCACCTGACCAATCGCTCTGGGGGACTATTACACAAGAGGACGAGACATCAGCAATTACTCACTGGGTAATTCTCTGTAATTAACAATGCAAGAAAGTAGGCGGTGTAAGGGGAATGTACTTTGTACCATTGCAACCATCGGGCTCCTTTTCAACGTTGGCTGGAGTTACAAGAACAGACTATTCTAAATAGTAATACATCTTGAGTATCAGAGTCCCACAAACAGAGTGCAGGGAAACCGGTTAAATGAGCTTTCTTTCATGTCAAAGTCAATCACTCTAACTTAAGAAAACTCATTCCAGCCTCAAAGAGTAATTTCCTCTGAGGGAATATTGCTAGCAAAAGTATCTAAAGAAAGATTTGTCAGCCTTGTAGACGGCCAAAGTCTTTGATAAACTATCAAGACACTCATAGCATCATACACATTGCTACCGTCTTGACAAATTATATTGACGCGTAAGACCCCACTAAAAGGTACGGGGAGATGTCAGATGCTATGAACTTCTTTTAATGAGAAGCAAAATGATTAAATGCGAGTTGGACTTACCATATAAATGGATGAAGTGCCGCAGGCTCATGAATTTTTTTTTTTGTTTCTCTCAGCATCGTAGAGAAATTCTCTTCTGCAACACTGCCTCTGTTGGTCAATTCAATGTATCCTGCAGATGAAAGGCTGATGAACGTTTTTTTTTTTTTTTTGAACGCAGACAAATTCTCCTCTGCAACACTTTCTCTGCTGGTCATTCAATATATTCTTCAGATGAAAGGCTGATTAAAGTGTTTTTTTCGTCTCAGCAAAGGAGAGAAATTCTCTTCTGCAACACTGCCTCTGTTGGTCAATTCAATGTATCCTGCAGATGAAAGGCTGATGAACTTTTTTTTTTTCGAACACAGACAAATTCTCCTCCGCAACACTTCCTCAGCTGGTCATTCAATATATTCTTCAGATGAAAGGCTGATTAAAGTGGTTTTTTTGTCTCAGCAAAGGAGAGAAATTCTCTTCTGCAACACTGCCTCTGTTGGTCATTCAATATATTCTGCAGATGAAAGGCTGATGAACTTTTTTTTTTGTCTCAGCAACGCAGAAAAATTCTATTCCGCAACACTGCCTCTGCTGGTCATTCAGTATATTCTGCAGATGGAAAAGTCCACTGTTAGTACATTATAAGAACTTGAATATTTCCAAAATAATGCAACAAAATAAAAAACTTATTTTTACCAAGCATTATTAATTAGGACTATGGAGTCTATAATATTGTGAAAGTTTACAGCTCAAAAAAAATTCAAATCTCAATTTTTTTTCCACCTAGCATACTTCTCTCAATCCGGTCTTATTTGCTACCAATCTCGACACAACTCAAGCACCTATATTAGGACTTAGATAAAAAGATCTCATGGCCAGCCAACTGACATCATACCCTTCTCTCTGCAATTCTTCTAGGTTATGGTACACCACTAGCAATTAAGTAAGCTGAAAAGTTGAGGGAGGAAGTTTCATGCTACAGTTATTGGGAATATTGAAAACTATGAATAACAGATTCTAACATCTTTATTTTAGCACATCCCTATCAGCTAACCCTATAGAGAAGGCAAGAATATTATGATCAACCACACCTTCAAAAAAATGTATAAGCCTCAAATAATGCCAGAGTTTCTTTCATCTCAACATCTCAGTCTTCATCTGGGTGTCCTGTCTACCCTGCTACCCATTTCAATAAGATGATAAATAGATCCCATTGCTTGCTAGGCAATTGATTGGCCCTCATGTCAGATGACATCCTCCTGTAGCTTTATCATGTTAGGGCACCACCTGACCAATCGCTCTGGGGGACTATTACACAAGAGGACGAGACATCAGCAATTACTCACTGGGTAATTCTCTGTAATTAACAATGCAAGAAAGTAGGCGGTGTAAGGGGAATGTACTTTGTACCATTGCAACCATCGGGCTCCTTTTCAACGTTGGCTGGAGTTACAAGAACAGACTATTCTAAATAGTAATACATCTTGAGTATCAGAGTCCCACAAACAGAGTGCAGGGAAACCGGTTAAATGAGCTTTCTTTCATGTCAAAGTCAATCACTCTAACTTAAGAAAACTCATTCCAGCCTCAAAGAGTAATTTCCTCTGAGGGAATATTGCTAGCAAAAGTATCTAAAGAAAGATTTGTCAGCCTTGTAGACGGCCAAAGTCTTTGATAAACTATCAAGACACTCATAGCATCATACACATTGCTACCGTCTTGACAAATTATATTGACGCGTAAGACCCCACTAAAAGGTACGGGGAGATGTCAGATGCTATGAACTTCTTTTAATGAGAAGCAAAATGATTAAATGCGAGTTGGACTTACCATATAAATGGATGAAGTGCAGCAGGCTCATGAATTTTTTTTTTGTTTCTCTCAGCATCGTAGAGAAATTCTCTTCTGCAACACTGCCTCTGTTGGTCAATTCAATGTATCCTGCAGATGAAAGGCTGATGAACGTTTTTTTTTTTTTTTTCAACGCAGACAAATTCTCCTCTGCAACACTTTCTCTGCTGGTCATTCAATATATTCTTCAGATGAAAGGCTGATTAAAGTGTTTTTTTTGTCTCAGCAAAGGAGAGAAATTCTCTTCTGCAACACTGCCTCTGTTGGTCAATTCAATGTATCCTGCAGATGAAAGGCTGATGAACTTTTTTTTTTTCGAACACAGACAAATTCTCCTCCGCAACACTTCCTCTGCTGGTCATTCAATATATTCTTCAGATGAAAGGCTGATTAAAGTGGTTTTTTTGTCTCAGCAAAGGAGAGAAATTCTCTTCTGCAACACTGCCTCTGTTGGTCATTCAATATATTCTGCAGATGAAAGGCTGATGAACTTTTTTTTTTGTCTCAGCAACGCAGAAAAATTCTATTCCGCAACACTGCCTCTGCTGGTCATTCAGTATATTCTGCAGATGGAAAAGTCCACTGTTAGTACATAATAAGAACTTGAATATTTCCAAAATAATGCAACAAAATAAAAAACTTATTTTTACCAAGCATTATTAATTAGGACTATGGAGTCTATAATATTGTGAAAGTTTACAGCTCAAAAAAAATTCAAATCTCAATTTTTTTTCAACCTAGCATACTTCTCTCAATCCGGTCTTATTTGCTACCAATCTCGACACAACTCAAGCACCTATATTAGGACTTAGATAAAAATATCTCATGGCCAGCCAACTGACATCATACCCTTCTCTCTGCAATTCTTATAGGTTATGGTACACCACTACCAATTAAGTAAGCTGAAAAGTTGAGTGAGGAAGTTTCATGCTACAGTTATTGGGAATATTGAAAACTATGAATAACAGATTCTAACATCTTCATTTTAGCACATCCCTATCAGCTAACCCTATAGAGAAGGCAAGAATATTATGATCAACCACACCTTCAAAAAAATGTATAAGCCTCAAATAATGCCAGAGTTTCTTTCATCTCAACATCTCAGTCTTCATCTGGGTGTCCTGTCTACCCTGCTACCCATTTCAATACGATGATAAATAGATCCCATTGCTTGCTAGGCAATTGATTGGCCCTCATGTCAGATGACATCCTCCTGTAGCTTTATCATGTTAGGGCACCACCTGACCAATCGCTCTGGGGGACTATTACACAAGAGGACGAGACATCAGCAATTACTCACTGGGTAATTCTCTGTAATTAACAATGCAAGAAAGTAGGCGGTGTAAGGGGAATGTACTTTGTACCATTGCAACCATCGGGCTCCTTTTCAACGTTGGCTGGAGTTACAAGAACAGACTATTCTAAATAGTAATACATCTTGAGTATCAGAGTCCCACAAACAGAGTGCAGGGAAACCGGTTAAATGAGCTTTCTTTCATGTCAAAGTCAATCACTCTAACTTAAGAAAACTCATTCCAGCCTCAAAGAGTAATTTCCTCTGAGGGAATATTGCTAGCAAAAGTATCTAAAGAAAGATTTGTCAGCCTTGTAGACGGCCAAAGTCTTTGATAAACTATCAAGACACTCATAGCATCATACACATTGCTACCGTCTTGACAAATTATATTGACGCGTAAGACCCCACTAAAAGGTACGGGGAGATGTCAGATGCTATGAACTTCTTTTAATGAGAAGCAAAATGATTAAATGCGAGTTGGACTTACCATATAAATGGATGAAGTGCAGCAGGCTCATGAATTTTTTTTTTTGTTTCTCTCAGCATCGTAGAGAAATTCTCTTCTGCAACACTGCCTCTGTTGGTCAATTCAATGTATCCTGCAGATGAAAGGCTGATGAACGTTTTTTTTTTTTTTTTTCAACGCAGACAAATTCTCCTCTGCAACACTTTCTCTGCTGGTCATTCAATATATTCTTCAGATGAAAGGCTGATTAAAGTGTTTTTTTTGTCTCAGCAAAGGAGAGAAATTCTCTTCTGCAACACTGCCTCTGTTGGTCAATTCAATGTATCCTGCAGATGAAAGGCTGATGAACTTTTTTTTTTTCGAACACAGACAAATTCTCCTCCGCAACACTTCCTCTGCTGGTCATTCAATATATTCTTCAGATGAAAGGCTGATTAAAGTGGTTTTTTTGTCTCAGCAAAGGAGAGAAATTCTCTTCTGCAACACTGCCTCTGTTGGTCATTCAATATATTCTGCAGATGAAAGGCTGATGAACTTTTTTTTTTGTCTCAGCAACGCAGAAAAATTATATTCCGCAACACTGCCTCTGCTGGTCATTCAGTATATTCTGCAGATGGAAAAGTCCACTGTTAGTACATTATAAGAACTTGAATATTTCCAAAATAATGCAACAAAATAAAAAACTTATTTTTACCAAGCATTATTAATTAGGACTATGGAGTCTATAATATTGTGAAAGTTTACAGCTCAAAAAAAATTCAAATCTCAATTTTTTTTCAACCTAGCATACTTCTCTCAATCCGGTCTTATTTGCTACCAATCTCGACACAACTCAAGCACCTATATTAGGACTTAGATAAAAATATCTCATGGCCAGCCAACTGACATCATACCCTTCTCTCTGCAATTCTTATAGGTTATGGTACACCACTAGCAATTAAGTAAGCTGAAAAGTTGAGTGAGGAAGTTTCATGCTACAGTTATTGGGAATATTGAAAACTATGAATAACAGATTCTAACATCTTCATTTTAGCACATCCCTATCAGCTAACCCTATAGAGAAGGCAAGAATATTATGATCAACCACACCTTCAAAAAAATGTATAAGCCTCAAATAATGCCAGAGTTTCTTTCATCTCAACATCTCAGTCTTCATCTGGGTGTCCTGTCTACCCTGCTACCCATTTCAATACGATGATAAATAGATCCCATTGCTTGCTAGGCAATTGATTGGCCCTTATGTCAGATGACATCCTCCTGTAGCTTTATCATGTTAGGGCACCACCTGACCAATCGCTCTGGGGGACTATTACACAAGAGGACGAGACATCAGCAATTACTCACTGGGTAATTCTCTGTAATTAACAATGCAAGAAAGTAGGCGGTGTAAGGGGAATGTACTTTGTACCATTGCAACCATCGGGCTCCTTTTCAACGTTGGCTGGAGTTACAAGAACAGACTATTCTAAATAGTAATACATCTTGAGTATCAGAGTCCCACAAACAGAGTGCAGGGAAACCGGTTAAATGAGCTTTCTTTCATGTCAAAGTCAATCACTCTAACTTAAGAAAACTCATTCCAGCCTCAAAGAGTAATTTCCTCTGAGGGAATATTGCTAGCAAAAGTATCTAAAGAAAGATTTGTCAGCCTTGTAGACGGCCAAAGTCTTTGATAAACTATCAAGACACTCATAGCATCATACACATTGCTACCGTCTTGACAAATTATATTGACGCGTAAGACCCCACTAAAAGGTACGGGGAGATGTCAGATGCTATGAACTTCTTTTAATGAGAAGCAAAATGATTAAATGCGAGTTGGACTTACCATATAAATGGATGAAGTGCAGCAGGCTCATGAATTTTTTTTTTTGTTTCTCTCAGCATCGTAGAGAAATTCTCTTCTGCAACACTGCCTCTGTTGGTCAATTCAATGTATCCTGCAGATGAAAGGCTGATGAACGTTTTTTTTTTTTTTTTTCAACGCAGACAAATTCTCCTCTGCAACACTTTCTCTGCTGGTCATTCAATATATTCTTCAGATGAAAGGCTGATTAAAGTGTTTTTTTTGTCTCAGCAAAGGAGAGAAATTCTCTTCTGCAACACTGCCTCTGTTGGTCAATTCAATGTATCCTGCAGATGAAAGGCTGATGAACTTTTTTTTTTTCGAACACAGACAAATTCTCCTCCGCAACACTTCCTCTGCTGGTCATTCAATATATTCTTCAGATGAAAGGCTGATTAAAGTGGTTTTTTTGTCTCAGCAAAGGAGAGAAATTCTCTTCTGCAACACTGCCTCTGTTGGTCATTCAATATATTCTGCAGATGAAAGGCTGATGAACTTTTTTTTTTGTCTCAGCAACGCAGAAAAATTCTATTCCGCAACACTGCCTCTGCTGGTCATTCAGTATATTCTGCAGATGGAAAAGTCCACTGTTAGTACATTATAAGAACTTGAATATTTCCAAAATAATGCAACAAAATAAAAAACTTATTTTTACCAAGCATTATTAATTAGGACTATGGAGTCTATAATATTGTGAAAGTTTACAGCTCAAAAAAAATTCAAATCTCAATTTTTTTTCAACCTAGCATACTTCTCTCAATCCGGTCTTATTTGCTACCAATCTCGACACAACTCAAGCACCTATATTAGGACTTAGATAAAAATATCTCATGGCCAGCCAACTGACATCATACCCTTCTCTCTGCAATTCTTATAGGTTATGGTACACCACTAGCAATTAAGTAAGCTGAAAAGTTGAGTGAGGAAGTTTCATGCTACAGTTATTGGGAATATTGAAAACTATGAATAACAGATTCTAACATCTTCATTTTAGCACATCCCTATCAGCTAACCCTATAGAGAAGGCAAGAATATTATGATCAACCACACCTTCAAAAAAATGTATAAGCCTCAAATAATGCCAGAGTTTCTTTCATCTCAACATCTCAGTCTTCCTCTGGGTGTCCTGTCTACCCTGCTACCCATTTCAATACGATGATAAATAGATCCCATTGCTTGCTAGGCAATTGATTGGCCCTCATGTCAGATGACATCCTCCTGTAGCTTTATCATGTTAGGGCACCACCTGACCAATCGCTCTGGGGGACTATTACACAAGAGGACGAGACATCAGCAATTACTCACTGGGTAATTCTCTGTAATTAACAATGCAAGAAAGTAGGCGGTGTAAGGGGAATGTACTTTGTACCATTGCAACCATCGGGCTCCTTTTCAACGTTGGCTGGAGTTACAAGAACAGACTATTCTAAATAGTAATACATCTTGAGTATCAGAGTCCCACAAACAGAGTGCAGGGAAACCGGTTAAATGAGCTTTCTTTCATGTCAAAGTCAATCACTCTAACTTAAGAAAACTCATTCCAGCCTCAAAGAGTAATTTCCTCTGAGGGAATATTGCTAGCAAAAGTATCTAAAGAAAGATTTGTCAGCCTTGTAGACGGCCAAAGTCTTTGATAAACTATCAAGACACTCATAGCATCATACACATTGCTACCGTCTTGACAAATTATATTGACGCGTAAGACCCCACTAAAAGGTACGGGGAGATGTCAGATGCTATGAACTTCTTTTAATGAGAAGCAAAATGATTAAATGCGAGTTGGACTTACCATATAAATGGATGAAGTGCAGCAGGCTCATGAATTTTTTTTTTTGTTTCTCTCAGCATCGTAGAGAAATTCTCTTCTGCAACACTGCCTCTGTTGGTCAATTCAATGTATCCTGCAGATGAAAGGCTGATGAACGTTTTTTTTTTTTTTTTTCAACGCAGACAAATTCTCCTCTGCAACACTTTCTCTGCTGGTCATTCAATATATTCTTCAGATGAAAGGCTGATTAAAGTGTTTTTTTTGTCTCAGCAAAGGAGAGAAATTCTCTTCTGCAACACTGCCTCTGTTGGTCAATTCAATGTATCCTGCAGATGAAAGGCTGATGAACTTTTTTTTTTTCGAACACAGACAAATTCTCCTCCGCAACACTTCCTCTGCTGGTCATTCAATATATTCTTCAGATGAAAGGCTGATTAAAGTGGTTTTTTTGTCTCAGCAAAGGAGAGAAATTCTCTTCTACAACACTGCCTCTGTTGGTCATTCAATATATTCTGCAGATGAAAGGCTGATGAACTTTTTTTTTTGTCTCAGCAACGCAGAAAAATTCTATTCCGCAACACTGCCTCTGCTGGTCATTCAGTATATTCTGCAGATGGAAAAGTCCACTGTTAGTACATTATAAGAACTTGAATATTTCCAAAATAATGCAACAAAATAAAAAACTTATTTTTACCAAGCATTATTAATTAGGACTATGGAGTCTATAATATTGTGAAAGTTTACAGCTCAAAAAAAATTCAAATCTCAATTTTTTTTCAACCTAGCATACTTCTCTCAATCCGGTCTTATTTGCTACCAATCTCGACACAACTCAAGCACCTATATTAGGACTTAGATAAAAATATCTCATGGCCAGCCAACTGACATCATACCCTTCTCTCTGCAATTCTTATAGGTTATGGTACACCACTAGCAATTAAGTAAGCTGAAAAGTTGAGTGAGGAAGTTTCATGCTACAGTTATTGGGAATATTGAAAACTATGAATAACAGATTCTAACATCTTCATTTTAGCACATCCCTATCAGCTAACCCTATAGAGAAGGCAAGAATATTATGATCAACCACACCTTCAAAAAAATGTATAAGCCTCAAATAATGCCAGAGTTTCTTTCATCTGAACATCTCAGTCTTCATCTGGGTGTCCTGTCTACCCTGCTACCCATTTCAATACGATGATAAATAGATCCCATTGCTTGCTAGGCAATTGATTGGCCCTTATGTCAGATGACATCCTCCTGTAGCTTTATCATGTTAGGGCACCACCTGACCAATCGCTCTGGGGGACTATTACACAAGAGGACGAGACATCAGCAATTACTCACTGGGTAATTCTCTGTAATTAACAATGCAAGAAAGTAGGCGGTGTAAGGGGAATGTACTTTGTACCATTGCAACCATCGGGCTCCTTTTCAACGTTGGCTGGAGTTACAAGAACAGACTATTCTAAATAGTAATACATCTTGAGTATCAGAGTCCCACAAACAGAGTGCAGGGAAACCGGTTAAATGAGCTTTCTTTCATGTCAAAGTCAATCACTCTAACTTAAGAAAACTCATTCCAGCCTCAAAGAGTAATTTCCTCTGAGGGAATATTGCTAGCAAAAGTATCTAAAGAAAGATTTGTCAGCCTTGTAGACGGCCAAAGTCTTTGATAAACTATCAAGACACTCATAGCATCATACACATTGCTACCGTCTTGACAAATTATATTGACGCGTAAGACCCCACTAAAAGGTACGGGGAGATGTCAGATGCTATGAACTTCTTTTAATGAGAAGCAAAATGATTAAATGCGAGTTGGACTTACCATATAAATGGATGAAGTGCAGCAGGCTCATGAATTTTTTTTTTTGTTTCTCTCAGCATCGTAGAGAAATTCTCTTCTGCAACACTGCCTCTGTTGGTCAATTCAATGTATCCTGCAGATGAAAGGCTGATGAACTTTTTTTTTTTTTTTTTCAACGCAGACAAATTCTCCTCTGCAACACTTTCTCTGCTGGTCATTCAATATATTCTTCAGATGAAAGGCTGATTAAAGTGTTTTTTTTGTCTCAGCAAAGGAGAGAAATTCTCTTCTGCAACACTGCCTCTGTTGGTCAATTCAATGTATCCTGCAGATGAAAGGCTGATGAACTTTTTTTTTTTCGAACACAGACAAATTCTCCTCCGCAACACTTCCTCTGCTGGTCATTCAATATATTCTTCAGATGAAAGGCTGATTAAAGTGGTTTTTTTGTCTCAGCAAAGGAGAGAAATTCTCTTCTGCAACACTGCCTCTGTTGGTCATTCAATATATTCTGCAGATGAAAGGCTGATGAACTTTTTTTTTTGTCTCAGCAACGCAGAAAAATTCTATTCCGCAACACTGCCTCTGCTGGTCATTCAGTATATTCTGCAGATGGAAAAGTCCACTGTTAGTACATTATAAGAACTTGAATATTTCCAAAATAATGCAACAAAATAAAAAACTTATTTTTACCAAGCATTATTAATTAGGACTATGGAGTCTATAATATTGTGAAAGTTTACAGCTCAAAAAAAATTCAAATCTCAATTTTTTTTCAACCTAGCATACTTCTCTCAATCCGGTCTTATTTGCTACCAATCTCGACACAACTCAAGCACCTATATTAGGACTTAGATAAAAATATCTCATGGCCAGCCAACTGACATCATACCCTTCTCTCTGCAATTCTTATAGGTTATGGTACACCACTAGCAATTAAGTAAGCTGAAAAGTTGAGTGAGGAAGTTTCATGCTACAGTTATTGGGAATATTGAAAACTATGAATAACAGATTCTAACATCTTCATTTTAGCACATCCCTATCAGCTAACCCTATAGAGAAGGCAAGAATATTATATTCAACCACACCTTCAAAAAAATGTATAAGCCTCAAATAATGCCAGAGTTTCTTTCATCTCAACATCTCAGTCTTCATCTGGGTGTCCTGTCTACCCTGCTACCCATTTCAATACGATGATAAATAGATCCCATTGCTTGCTAGGCAATTGATTGGCCCTTATGTCAGATGACATCCTCCTGTAGCTTTATCATGTTAGGGCACCACCTGACCAATCGCTCTGGGGGACTATTACACAAGAGGACGAGACATCAGCAATTACTCACTGGGTAATTCTCTGTAATTAACAATGCAAGAAAGTAGGCGGTGTAAGGGGAATGTACTTTGTACCATTGCAACCATCGGGCTCCTTTTCAACGTTGGCTGGAGTTACAAGAACAGACTATTCTAAATAGTAATACATCTTGAGTATCAGAGTCCCACAAACAGAGTGCAGGGAAACCGGTTAAATGAGCTTTCTTTCATGTCAAAGTCAATCACTCTAACTTAAGAAAACTCATTCCAGCCTCAAAGAGTAATTTCCTCTGAGGGAATATTGCTAGCAAAAGTATCTAAAGAAAGATTTGTCAGCCTTGTAGACGGCCAAAGTCTTTGATAAACTATCAAGACACTCATAGCATCATACACATTGCTACCGTCTTGACAAATTATATTGACGCGTAAGACCCCACTAAAAGGTACGGGGAGATGTCAGATGCTATGAACTTCTTTTAATGAGAAGCAAAATGATTAAATGCGAGTTGGACTTACCATATAAATGGATGAAGTGCAGCAGGCTCATGAATTTTTTTTTTTGTTTCTCTCAGCATCGTAGAGAAATTCTCTTCTGCAACACTGCCTCTGTTGGTCAATTCAATGTATCCTGCAGATGAAAGGCTGATGAACGTTTTTTTTTTTTTTTTTCAACGCAGACAAATTCTCCTCTGCAACACTTTCTCTGCTGGTCATTCAATATATTCTTCAGATGAAAGGCTGATTAAAGTGTTTTTTTTGTCTCAGCAAAGGAGAGAAATTCTCTTCTGCAACACTGCCTCTGTTGGTCAATTCAATGTATCCTGCAGATGAAAGGCTGATGAACTTTTTTTTTTTCGAACACAGACAAATTCTCCTCCGCAACACTTCCTCTGCTGGTCATTCAATATATTCTTCAGATGAAAGGCTGATTAAAGTGGTTTTTTTGTCTCAGCAAAGGAGAGAAATTCTCTTCTGCAACACTGCCTCTGTTGGTCATTCAATATATTCTGCAGATGAAAGGCTGATGAACTTTTTTTTTTGTCTCAGCAACGCAGAAAAATTCTATTCCGCAACACTGCCTCTGCTGGTCATTCAGTATATTCTGCAGATGGAAAAGTCCACTGTTAGTACATTATAAGAACTTGAATATTTCCAAAATAATGCAACAAAATAAAAAACTTATTTTTACCAAGCATTATTAATTAGGACTATGGAGTCTATAATATTGTGAAAGTTTACAGCTCAAAAAAAATTCAAATCTCAATTTTTTTTCAACCTAGCATACTTCTCTCAATCCGGTCTTATTTGCTACCAATCTCGACACAACTCAAGCACCTATATTAGGACTTAGATAAAAATATCTCATGGCCAGCCAACTGACATCATACCCTTCTCTCTGCAATTCTTATAGGTTATGGTACACCACTAGCAATTAAGTAAGCTGAAAAGTTGAGTGAGGAAGTTTCATGCTACAGTTATTGGGAATATTGAAAACTATGAATAACAGATTCTAACATCTTCATTTTAGCACATCCCTATCAGCTAACCCTATAGAGAAGGCAAGAATATTATGATCAACCACACCTTCAAAAAAATGTATAAGCCTCAAATAATGCCAGAGTTTCTTTCATCTCAACATCTCAGTCTTCCTCTGGGTGTCCTGTCTACCCTGCTACCCATTTCAATACGATGATAAATAGATCCCATTGCTTGCTAGGCAATTGATTGGCCCTCATGTCAGATGACATCCTCCTGTAGCTTTATCATGTTAGGGCACCACCTGACCAATCGCTCTGGGGGACTATTACACAAGAGGACGAGACATCAGCAATTACTCACTGGGTAATTCTCTGTAATTAACAATGCAAGAAAGTAGGCGGTGTAAGGGGAATGTACTTTGTACCATTGCAACCATCGGGCTCCTTTTCAACGTTGGCTAGAGTTACAAGAACAGACTATTCTAAATAGTAATACATCTTGAGTATCAGAGTCCCACAAACAGAGTGCAGGGAAACCGGTTAAATGAGCTTTCTTTCATGTCAAAGTCAATCACTCTAACTTAAGAAAACTCATTCCAGCCTCAAAGAGTAATTTCCTCTGAGGGAATATTGCTAGCAAAAGTATCTAAAGAAAGATTTGTCAGCCTTGTAGACGGCCAAAGTCTTTGATAAACTATCAAGACACTCATAGCATCATACACATTGCTACCGTCTTGACAAATTATATTGACGCGTAAGACCCCACTAAAAGGTACGGGGAGATGTCAGATGCTATGAACTTCTTTTAATGAGAAGCAAAATGATTAAATGCGAGTTGGACTTACCATATAAATGGATGAAGTGCAGCAGGCTCATGAATTTTTTTTTTTGTTTCTCTCAGCATCGTAGAGAAATTCTCTTCTGCAACACTGCCTCTGTTGGTCAATTCAATGTATCCTGCAGATGAAAGGCTGATGAACGTTTTTTTTTTTTTTTTCAACGCAGACAAATTCTCCTCTGCAACACTTTCTCTGCTGGTCATTCAATATATTCTTCAGATGAAAGGCTGATTAAAGTGTTTTTTTTGTCTCAGCAAAGGAGAGAAATTCTCTTCTGCAACACTGCCTCTGTTGGTCAATTCAATGTATCCTGCAGATGAAAGGCTGATGAACTTTTTTTTTTTCGAACACAGACAAATTCTCCTCCGCAACACTTCCTCTGCTGGTCATTCAATATATTCTTCAGATGAAAGGCTGATTAAAGTGTTTTTTTTGTCTCAGCAAAGGAGAGAAATTCTCTTCTGCAACACTGCCTCTGTTGGTCATTCAATATATTCTGCAGATGAAAGGCTGATGAACTTTTTTTTTTGTCTCAGCAACGCAGAAAAATTCTATTCCGCAACACTGCCTCTGCTGGTCATTCAGTATATTCTGCAGATGGAAAAGTCCACTGTTAGTACATTATAAGAACTTGAATATTTCCAAAATAATGCAACAAAATAAAAAACTTATTTTTACCAAGCATTATTAATTAGGACTATGGAGTCTATAATATTGTGAAAGTTTACAGCTCAAAAAAAATTCAAATCTCAATTTTTTTTCCACCTAGCATACTTCTCTCAATCCGGTCTTATTTGCTACCAATCTCGACACAACTCAAGCACCTATATTAGGACTTAGATAAAAAGATCTCATGGCCAGCCAACTGACATCATACCCTTCTCTCTGCAATTCTTATAGGTTATGGTACACCACTAGCAATTAAGTAAGCTGAAAAGTTGAGGGAGGAAGTTTCATGCTACAGTTATTGGGAATATTGAAAACTATGAATAACAGATTCGAACATCTTTATTTTAGCACATCCCTATCAGCTAACCCTATAGAGAAGGCAAGAATATTATGATCAACCACACCTTCAAAAAAATGTATAAGCCTCAAATAATGCCAGAGTTTCTTTCATCTCAACATCTCAGTCTTCATCTGGGTGTCCTGTCTACCCTGCTACCCATTTCAATAAGATGATAAATAGATCCCATTGCTTGCTAGGCAATTGATTGGCCCTCATGTCAGATGACATCCTCCTGTAGCTTTATCATGTTAGGGCACCACCTGACCAATCGCTCTGGGGGACTATTACACAAGAGGACGAGACATCAGCAATTACTCACTGGGTAATTCTCTGTAATTAACAATGCAAGAAAGTAGGCGGTGTAAGGGGAATGTACTTTGTACCATTGCAACCATCGGGCTCCTTTTCAACGTTGGCTGGAGTTACAAGAACAGACTATTCTAAATAGTAATACATCTTGAGTATCAGAGTCCCACAAACAGAGTGCAGGGAAACCGGTTAAATGAGCTTTCTTTCATGTCAAAGTCAATCACTAACTTAAGAAAACTCATTCCAGCCTCAAAGAGTAATTTCCTCTGAGGGAATATTGCTAGCAAAAGTATCTAAAGAAAGATTTGTCAGCCTTGTAGACGGCCAAAGTCTTTGATAAACTATCAAGACACTCATAGCATCATACACATTGCTACCGTCTTGACAAATTATATTGACGCGTAAGACCCCACTAAAAGGTACGGGGAGATGTCAGATGCTATGAACTTCTTTTAATGAGAAGCAAAATGATTAAATGCGAGTTGGACTTACCATATAAATGGATGAAGTGCAGCAGGCTCATGAATTTTTTTTTTTGTTTCTCTCAGCATCGTAGAGAAATTCTCTTCTGCAACACTGCCTCTGTTGGTCAATTCAATGTATCCTGCAGATGAAAGGCTGATGAACGTTTTTTTTTTTTTTTTTCAACGCAGACAAATTCTCCTCTGCAACACTTTCTCTGCTGGTCATTCAATATATTCTTCAGATGAAAGGCTGATTAAAGTGTTTTTTTTGTCTCAGCAAAGGAGAGAAATTCTCTTCTGCAACACTGCCTCTGTTGGTCAATTCAATGTATCCTGCAGATGAAAGGCTGATGAACTTTTTTTTTTCGAACACAGACAAATTCTCCTCCGCAACACTTCCTCTGCTGGTCATTCAATATATTCTTCAGATGAAAGGCTGATTAAAGTGGTTTTTTTGTCTCAGCAAAGGAGAGAAATTCTCTTCTACAACACTGCCTCTGTTGGTCATTCAATATATTCTGCAGATGAAAGGCTGATGAACTTTTTTTTTTGTCTCAGCAACGCAGAAAAATTCTATTCCGCAACACTGCCTCTGCTGGTCATTCAGTATATTCTGCAGATGGAAAAGTCCACTGTTAGTACATTATAAGAACTTGAATATTTCCAAAATAATGCAACAAAATAAAAAACTTATTTTTACCAAGCATTATTAATTAGGACTATGGAGTCTATAATATTGTGAAAGTTTACAGCTCAAAAAAAATTCAAATCTCAATTTTTTTTCCACCTAGCATACTTCTCTCAATCCGGTCTTATTTGCTACCAATCTCGACACAACTCAAGCACCTATATTAGGACTTAGATAAAAAGATCTCATGGCCAGCCAACTGACATCATACCCTTCTCTCTGCAATTCTTATAGGTTATGGTACACCACTAGCAATTAAGTAAGCTGAAAAGTTGAGGGAGGAAGTTTCATGCTACAGTTATTGGGAATATTGAAAACTATGAATAACAGATTCTAACATCTTTATTTTAGCACATCCCTATCAGCTAACCCTATAGAGAAGGCAAGCATATTATGATCAACCACACCTTCAAAAAAATGTATAAGCCTCAAATAATGCCAGAGTTTCTTTCATCTCAACATCTCAGTCTTCATCTGGGTGTCCTGTCTACCCTGCTACCCATTTCAATAAGATGATAAATAGATCCCATTGCTTGCTAGGCAATTGATTGGCCCTCATGTCAGATGACATCCTCCTGTAGCTTTATCATGTTAGGGCACCACCTGACCAATCGCTCTGGGGGACTATTACACAAGAGGACGAGACATCAGCAATTACTCACTGGGTAATTCTCTGTAATTAACAATGCAAGAAAGTAGGCGGTGTAAGGGGAATGTACTTTGTACCATTGCAACCATCGGGCTCCTTTTCAACGTTGGCTGGAGTTACAAGAACAGACTATTCTAAATAGTAATACATCTTGAGTATCAGAGTCCCACAAACAGAGTGCAGGGAAACCGGTTAAATGAGCTTTCTTTCATGTCAAAGTCAATCACTCTAACTTAAGAAAACTCATTCCAGCCTCAAAGAGTAATTTCCTCTGAGGGAATATTGCTAGCAAAAGTATCTAAAGAAAGATTTGTCAGCCTTGTAGACGGCCAAAGTCTTTGATAAACTATCAAGACACTCATAGCATCATACACATTGCTACCGTCTTGACAAATTATATTGACGCGTAAGACCCCACTAAAAGGTACGGGGAGATGTCAGATGCTATGAACTTCTTTTAATGAGAAGCAAAATGATTAAATGCGAGTTGGACTTACCATATAAATGGATGAAGTGCAGCAGGCTCATGAATTTTTTTTTTTGTTTCTCTCAGCATCGTAGAGAAATTCTCTTCTGCAACACTGCCTCTGTTGGTCAATTCAATGTATCCTGCAGATGAAAGGCTGATGAACGTTTTTTTTTTTTTTTTTCAACGCAGACAAATTCTCCTCTGCAACACTTTCTCTGCTGGTCATTCAATATATTCTTCAGATGAAAGGCTGATTAAAGTGTTTTTTTTGTCTCAGCAAAGGAGAGAAATTCTCTTCTGCAACACTGCCTCTGTTGGTCAATTCAATGTATCCTGCAGATGAAAGGCTGATTAACTTTTTTTTTTTCGAACACAGACAAATTCTCCTCCGCAACACTTCCTCTGCTGGTCATTCAATATATTCTTCAGATGAAAGGCTGATTAAAGTGTTTTTTTTGTCTCAGCAAAGGAGAGAAATTCTCTTCTGCAACACTGCCTCTGTTGGTCATTCAATATATTCTGCAGATGAAAGGCTGATGAACTTTTTTTTTTGTCTCAGCAACGCAGAAAAATTCTATTCCGCAACACTGCCTCTGCTGGTCATTCAGTATATTCTGCAGATGGAAAAGTCCACTGTTAGTACATTATAAGAACTTGAATATTTCCAAAATAATGCAACAAAATAAAAAACTTATTTTTACCAAGCATTATTAATTAGGACTATGGAGTCTATAATATTGTGAAAGTTTACAGCTCAAAAAAAATTCAAATCTCAATTTTTTTTCCACCTAGCATACTTCTCTCAATCCGGTCTTATTTGCTACCAATCTCGACACAACTCAAGCACCTATATTAGGACTTAGATAAAAAGATCTCATGGCCAGCCAACTGACATCATACCCTTCTCTCTGCAATTCTTATAGGTTATGGTACACCACTAGCAATTAAGTAAGCTGAAAAGTTGAGGGAGGAAGTTTCATGCTACAGTTATTGGGAATATTGAAAACTATGAATAACAGATTCGAACATCTTTATTTTAGCACATCCCTATCAGCTAACCCTATAGAGAAGGCAAGAATATTATGATCAACCACACCTTCAAAAAAATGTATAAGCCTCAAATAATGCCAGAGTTTCTTTCATCTCAACATCTCAGTCTTCATCTGGGTGTCCTGTCTACCCTGCTACCCATTTCAATAAGATGATAAATAGATCCCATTGCTTGCTAGGCAATTGATTGGCCCTCATGTCAGATGACATCCTCCTGTAGCTTTATCATGTTAGGGCACCACCTGACCAATCGCTCTGGGGGACTATTACACAAGAGGACGAGACATCAGCAATTACTCACTGGGTAATTCTCTGTAATTAACAATGCAAGAAAGTAGGCGGTGTAAGGGGAATGTACTTTGTACCATTGCAACCATCGGGCTCCTTTTCAACGTTGGCTGGAGTTACAAGAACAGACTATTCTAAATAGTAATACATCTTGAGTATCAGAGTCCCACAAACAGAGTGCAGGGAAACCGGTTAAATGAGCTTTCTTTCATGTCAAAGTCAATCACTAACTTAAGAAAACTCATTCCAGCCTCAAAGAGTAATTTCCTCTGAGGGAATATTGCTAGCAAAAGTATCTAAAGAAAGATTTGTCAGCCTTGTAGACGGCCAAAGTCTTTGATAAACTATCAAGACACTCATAGCATCATACACATTGCTACCGTCTTGACAAATTATATTGACGCGTAAGACCCCACTAAAAGGTACGGGGAGATGTCAGATGCTATGAACTTCTTTTAATGAGAAGCAAAATGATTAAATGCGAGTTGGACTTACCATATAAATGGATGAAGTGCAGCAGGCTCATGAATTTTTTTTTTTGTTTCTCTCAGCATCGTAGAGAAATTCTCTTCTGCAACACTGCCTCTGTTGGTCAATTCAATGTATCCTGCAGATGAAAGGCTGATGAACGTTTTTTTTTTTTTTTTCAACGCAGACAAATTCTCCTCTGCAACACTTTCTCTGCTGGTCATTCAATATATTCTTCAGATGAAAGGCTGATTAAAGTGGTTTTTTTGTCTCAGCAAAGGAGAGAAATTCTCTTCTACAACACTGCCTCTGTTGGTCATTCAATATATTCTGCAGATGAAAGGCTGATGAACTTTTTTTTTTGTCTCAGCAACGCAGAAAAATTCTATTCCGCAACACTGCCTCTGCTGGTCATTCAGTATATTCTGCAGATGGAAAAGTCCACTGTTAGTACATTATAAGAACTTGAATATTTCCAAAATAATGCAACAAAATAAAAAACTTATTTTTACCAAGCATTATTAATTAGGACTATGGAGTCTATAATATTGTGAAAGTTTACAGCTCAAAAAAAATTCAAATCTCAATTTTTTTTCCAGATCTCATGGCCAGCCAACTGACATCATACCCTTCTCTCTGCAATTCTTATAGGTTATGGTACACCACTAGCAATTAAGTAAGCTGAAAAGTTGAGGGAGGAAGTTTCATGCTACAGTTATTGGGAATATTGAAAACTATGAATAACAGATTCTAACATCTTTATTTTAGCACATCCCTATCAGCTAACCCTATAGAGAAGGCAAGCATATTATGATCAACCACACCTTCAAAAAAATGTATAAGCCTCAAATAATGCCAGAGTTTCTTTCATCTCAACATCTCAGTCTTCATCTGGGTGTCCTGTCTACCCTGCTACCCATTTCAATAAGATGATAAATAGATCCCATTGCTTGCTAGGCAATTGATTGGCCCTCATGTCAGATGACATCCTCCTGTAGCTTTATCATGTTAGGGCACCACCTGACCAATCGCTCTGGGGGACTATTACACAAGAGGACGAGACATCAGCAATTACTCACTGGGTAATTCTCTGTAATTAACAATGCAAGAAAGTAGGCGGTGTAAGGGGAATGTACTTTGTACCATTGCAACCATCGGGCTCCTTTTCAACGTTGGCTGGAGTTACAAGAACAGACTATTCTAAATAGTAATACATCTTGAGTATCAGAGTCCCACAAACAGAGTGCAGGGAAACCGGTTAAATGAGCTTTCTTTCATGTCAAAGTCAATCACTCTAACTTAAGAAAACTCATTCCAGCCTCAAAGAGTAATTTCCTCTGAGGGAATATTGCTAGCAAAAGTATCTAAAGAAAGATTTGTCAGCCTTGTAGACGGCCAAAGTCTTTGATAAACTATCAAGACACTCATAGCATCATACACATTGCTACCGTCTTGACAAATTATATTGACGCGTAAGACCCCACTAAAAGGTACGGGGAGATGTCAGATGCTATGAACTTCTTTTAATGAGAAGCAAAATGATTAAATGCGAGTTGGACTTACCATATAAATGGATGAAGTGCAGCAGGCTCATGAATTTTTTTTTTTGTTTCTCTCAGCATCGTAGAGAAATTCTCTTCTGCAACACTGCCTCTGTTGGTCAATTCAATGTATCCTGCAGATGAAAGGCTGATGAACGTTTTTTTTTTTTTTTTTCAACGCAGACAAATTCTCCTCTGCAACACTTTCTCTGCTGGTCATTCAATATATTCTTCAGATGAAAGGCTGATTAAAGTGTTTTTTTTGTCTCAGCAAAGGAGAGAAATTCTCTTCTGCAACACTGCCTCTGTTGGTCAATTCAATGTATCCTGCAGATGAAAGGCTGATTAACTTTTTTTTTTTCGAACACAGACAAATTCTCCTCCGCAACACTTCCTCTGCTGGTCATTCAATATATTCTTCAGATGAAAGGCTGATTAAAGTGTTTTTTTTGTCTCAGCAAAGGAGAGAAATTCTCTTCTGCAACACTGCCTCTGTTGGTCATTCAATATATTCTGCAGATGAAAGGCTGATGAACTTTTTTTTTTGTCTCAGCAACGCAGAAAAATTCTATTCCGCAACACTGCCTCTGCTGGTCATTCAGTATATTCTGCAGATGGAAAAGTCCACTGTTAGTACATTATAAGAACTTGAATATTTCCAAAATAATGCAACAAAATAAAAAACTTATTTTTACCAAGCATTATTAATTAGGACTATGGAGTCTATAATATTGTGAAAGTTTACAGCTCAAAAAAAATTCAAATCTCAATTTTTTTTCCACCTAGCATACTTCTCTCAATCCGGTCTTATTTGCTACCAATCTCGACACAACTCAAGCACCTATATTAGGACTTAGATAAAAAGATCTCATGGCCAGCCAACTGACATCATACCCTTCTCTCTGCAATTCTTATAGGTTATGGTACACCACTAGCAATTAAGTAAGCTGAAAAGTTGAGGGAGGAAGTTTCATGCTACAGTTATTGGGAATATTGAAAACTATGAATAACAGATTCGAACATCTTTATTTTAGCACATCCCTATCAGCTAACCCTATAGAGAAGGCAAGAATATTATGATCAACCACACCTTCAAAA
Source organism: Triturus cristatus (assembly GCF_964204655.1). Classification (NCBI taxonomy): domain Eukaryota; kingdom Metazoa; phylum Chordata; class Amphibia; order Caudata; family Salamandridae; genus Triturus; species Triturus cristatus. Next base: position 879,205,163 of record NC_140593.1, on the reverse strand, counting down.
AAATGTATAAGCCTCAAATAATGCCAGAGTTTCTTTCATCTCAACATCTCAGTCTTCATCTGGGTGTCCTGTCTACCCTGCTACCCATTTCAATAAGATGATAAATAGATCCCATTGCTTGCTAGGCAATTGATTGGCCCTCATGTCAGATGACATCCTCCTGTAGCTTTATCATGTTAGGGCACCACCTGACCAATCGCTCTGGGGGACTATTACACAAGAGGACGAGACATCAGCAATTACTCACTGGGTAATTCTCTGTAATTAACAATGCAAGAAAGTAGGCGGTGTAAGGGGAATGTACTTTGTACCATTGCAACCATCGGGCTCCTTTTCAACGTTGGCTGGAGTTACAAGAACAGACTATTCTAAATAGTAATACATCTTGAGTATCAGAGTCCCACAAACAGAGTGCAGGGAAACCGGTTAAATGAGCTTTCTTTCATGTCAAAGTCAATCACTAACTTAAGAAAACTCATTCCAGCCTCAAAGAGTAATTTCCTCTGAGGGAATATTGCTAGCAAAAGTATCTAAAGAAAGATTTGTCAGCCTTGTAGACGGCCAAAGTCTTTGATAAACTATCAAGACACTCATAGCATCATACACATTGCTACCGTCTTGACAAATTATATTGACGCGTAAGACCCCACTAAAAGGTACGGGGAGATGTCAGATGCTATGAACTTCTTTTAATGAGAAGCAAAATGATTAAATGCGAGTTGGACTTACCATATAAATGGATGAAGTGCAGCAGGCTCATGAATTTTTTTTTTTGTTTCTCTCAGCATCGTAGAGAAATTCTCTTCTGCAACACTGCCTCTGTTGGTCAATTCAATGTATCCTGCAGATGAAAGGCTGATGAACGTTTTTTTTTTTTTTTTTCAACGCAGACAAATTCTCCTCTGCAACACTTTCTCTGCTGGTCATTCAATATATTCTTCAGATGAAAGGCTGATTAAAGTGTTTTTTTTGTCTCAGCAAAGGAGAGAAATTCTCTTCTGCAACACTGCCTCTGTTGGTCAATTCAATGTATCCTGCAGATGAAAGGCTGATGAACTTTTTTTTTTTCGAACACAGACAAATTCTCCTCCGCAACACTTCCTCTGCTGGTCATTCAATATATTCTTCAGATGAAAGGCTGATTAAAGTGGTTTTTTTGTCTCAGCAAAGGAGAGAAATTCTCTTCTACAACACTGCCTCTGTTGGTCATTCAATATATTCTGCAGATGAAAGGCTGATGAACTTTTTTTTTTGTCTCAGCAACGCAGAAAAATTCTATTCCGCAACACTGCCTCTGCTGGTCATTCAGTATATTCTGCAGATGGAAAAGTCCACTGTTAGTACATTATAAGAACTTGAATATTTCCAAAATAATGCAACAAAATAAAAAACTTATTTTTACCAAGCATTATTAATTAGGACTATGGAGTCTATAATATTGTGAAAGTTTACAGCTCAAAAAAAATTCAAATCTCAATTTTTTTTCCACCTAGCATACTTCTCTCAATCCGGTCTTATTTGCTACCAATCTCGACACAACTCAAGCACCTATATTAGGACTTAGATAAAAAGATCTCATGGCCAGCCAACTGACATCATACCCTTCTCTCTGCAATTCTTATAGGTTATGGTACACCACTAGCAATTAAGTAAGCTGAAAAGTTGAGGGAGGAAGTTTCATGCTACAGTTATTGGGAATATTGAAAACTATGAATAACAGATTCTAACATCTTTATTTTAGCACATCCCTATCAGCTAACCCTATAGAGAAGGCAAGCATATTATGATCAACCACACCTTCAAAAAAATGTATAAGCCTCAAATAATGCCAGAGTTTCTTTCATCTCAACATCTCAGTCTTCATCTGGGTGTCCTGTCTACCCTGCTACCCATTTCAATAAGATGATAAATAGATCCCATTGCTTGCTAGGCAATTGATTGGCCCTCATGTCAGATGACATCCTCCTGTAGCTTTATCATGTTAGGGCACCACCTGACCAATCGCTCTGGGGGACTATTACACAAGAGGACGAGACATCAGCAATTACTCACTGGGTAATTCTCTGTAATTAACAATGCAAGAAAGTAGGCGGTGTAAGGGGAATGTACTTTGTACCATTGCAACCATCGGGCTCCTTTTCAACGTTGGCTGGAGTTACAAGAACAGACTATTCTAAATAGTAATACATCTTGAGTATCAGAGTCCCACAAACAGAGTGCAGGGAAACCGGTTAAATGAGCTTTCTTTCATGTCAAAGTCAATCACTCTAACTTAAGAAAACTCATTCCAGCCTCAAAGAGTAATTTCCTCTGAGGGAATATTGCTAGCAAAAGTATCTAAAGAAAGATTTGTCAGCCTTGTAGACGGCCAAAGTCTTTGATAAACTATCAAGACACTCATAGCATCATACACATTGCTACCGTCTTGACAAATTATATTGACGCGTAAGACCCCACTAAAAGGTACGGGGAGATGTCAGATGCTATGAACTTCTTTTAATGAGAAGCAAAATGATTAAATGCGAGTTGGACTTACCATATAAATGGATGAAGTGCAGCAGGCTCATGAATTTTTTTTTTTGTTTCTCTCAGCATCGTAGAGAAATTCTCTTCTGCAACACTGCCTCTGTTGGTCAATTCAATGTATCCTGCAGATGAAAGGCTGATGAACGTTTTTTTTTTTTTTTTTCAACGCAGACAAATTCTCCTCTGCAACACTTTCTCTGCTGGTCATTCAATATATTCTTCAGATGAAAGGCTGATTAAAGTGTTTTTTTTGTCTCAGCAAAGGAGAGAAATTCTCTTCTGCAACACTGCCTCTGTTGGTCAATTCAATGTATCCTGCAGATGAAAGGCTGATGAACTTTTTTTTTTTCGAACACAGACAAATTCTCCTCCGCAACACTTCCTCTGCTGGTCATTCAATATATTCTTCAGATGAAAGGCTGATTAAAGTGGTTTTTTTGTCTCAGCAAAGGAGAGAAATTCTCTTCTACAACACTGCCTCTGTTGGTCATTCAATATATTCTGCAGATGAAAGGCTGATGAACTTTTTTTTTTGTCTCAGCAACGCAGAAAAATTCTATTCCGCAACACTGCCTCTGCTGGTCATTCAGTATATTCTGCAGATGGAAAAGTCCACTGTTAGTACATTATAAGAACTTGAATATTTCCAAAATAATGCAACAAAATAAAAAACTTATTTTTACCAAGCATTATTAATTAGGACTATGGAGTCTATAATATTGTGAAAGTTTACAGCTCAAAAAAAATTCAAATCTCAATTTTTTTTCCACCTAGCATACTTCTCTCAATCCGGTCTTATTTGCTACCAATCTCGACACAACTCAAGCACCTATATTAGGACTTAGATAAAAAGATCTCATGGCCAGCCAACTGACATCATACCCTTCTCTCTGCAATTCTTATAGGTTATGGTACACCACTAGCAATTAAGTAAGCTGAAAAGTTGAGGGAGGAAGTTTCATGCTACAGTTATTGGGAATATTGAAAACTATGAATAACAGATTCTAACATCTTTATTTTAGCACATCCCTATCAGCTAACCCTATAGAGAAGGCAAGCATATTATGATCAACCACACCTTCAAAAAAATGTATAAGCCTCAAATAATGCCAGAGTTTCTTTCATCTCAACATCTCAGTCTTCATCTGGGTGTCCTGTCTACCCTGCTACCCATTTCAATAAGATGATAAATAGATCCCATTGCTTGCTAGGCAATTGATTGGCCCTCATGTCAGATGACATCCTCCTGTAGCTTTATCATGTTAGGGCACCACCTGACCAATCGCTCTGGGGGACTATTACACAAGAGGACGAGACATCAGCAATTACTCACTGGGTAATTCTCTGTAATTAACAATGCAAGAAAGTAGGCGGTGTAAGGGGAATGTACTTTGTACCATTGCAACCATCGGGCTCCTTTTCAACGTTGGCTGGAGTTACAAGAACAGACTATTCTAAATAGTAATACATCTTGAGTATCAGAGTCCCACAAACAGAGTGCAGGGAAACCGGTTAAATGAGCTTTCTTTCATGTCAAAGTCAATCACTCTAACTTAAGAAAACTCATTCCAGCCTCAAAGAGTAATTTCCTCTGAGGGAATATTGCTAGCAAAAGTATCTAAAGAAAGATTTGTCAGCCTTGTAGACGGCCAAAGTCTTTGATAAACTATCAAGACACTCATAGCATCATACACATTGCTACCGTCTTGACAAATTATATTGACGCGTAAGACCCCACTAAAAGGTACGGGGAGATGTCAGATGCTATGAACTTCTTTTAATGAGAAGCAAAATGATTAAATGCGAGTTGGACTTACCATATAAATGGATGAAGTGCAGCAGGCTCATGAATTTTTTTTTTTGTTTCTCTCAGCATCGTAGAGAAATTCTCTTCTGCAACACTGCCTCTGTTGGTCAATTCAATGTATCCTGCAGATGAAAGGCTGATGAACGTTTTTTTTTTTTTTTTTCAACGCAGACAAATTCTCCTCTGCAACACTTTCTCTGCTGGTCATTCAATATATTCTTCAGATGAAAGGCTGATTAAAGTGTTTTTTTTGTCTCAGCAAAGGAGAGAAATTCTCTTCTGCAACACTGCCTCTGTTGGTCAATTCAATGTATCCTGCAGATGAAAGGCTGATGAACTTTTTTTTTTTCGAACACAGACAAATTCTCCTCCGCAACACTTCCTCTGCTGGTCATTCAATATATTCTTCAGATGAAAGGCTGATTAAAGTGGTTTTTTTGTCTCAGCAAAGGAGAGAAATTCTCTTCTGCAACACTGCCTCTGTTGGTCATTCAATATATTCTGCAGATGAAAGGCTGATGAACTTTTTTTTTTGTCTCAGCAACGCAGAAAAATTCTATTCCGCAACACTGCCTCTGCTGGTCATTCAGTATATTCTGCAGATGGAAAAGTCCACTGTTAGTACATTATAAGAACTTGAATATTTCCAAAATAATGCAACAAAATAAAAAACTTATTTTTACCAAGCATTATTAATTAGGACTATGGAGTCTATAATATTGTGAAAGTTTACAGCTCAAAAAAAATTCAAATCTCAATTTTTTTTCAACCTAGCATACTTCTCTCAATCCGGTCTTATTTGCTACCAATCTCGACACAACTCAAGCACCTATATTAGGACTTAGATAAAAATATCTCATGGCCAGCCAACTGACATCATACCCTTCTCTCTGCAATTCTTATAGGTTATGGTACACCACTAGCAATTAAGTAAGCTGAAAAGTTGAGTGAGGAAGTTTCATGCTACAGTTATTGGGAATATTGAAAACTATGAATAACAGATTCTAACATCTTCATTTTAGCACATCCCTATCAGCTAACCCTATAGAGAAGGCAAGAATATTATGATCAACCACACCTTCAAAAAAATGTATAAGCCTCAAATAATGCCAGAGTTTCTTTCATCTCAACATCTCAGTCTTCATCTGGGTGTCCTGTCTACCCTGCTACCCATTTCAATACGATGATAAATAGATCCCATTGCTTGCTAGGCAATTGATTGGCCCTCATGTCAGATGACATCCTCCTGTAGCTTTATCATGTTAGGGCACCACCTGACCAATCGCTCTGGGGGACTATTACACAAGAGGACGAGACATCAGCAATTACTCACTGGGTAATTCTCTGTAATTAACAATGCAAGAAAGTAGGCGGTGTAAGGGGAATGTACTTTGTACCATTGCAACCATCGGGCTCCTTTTCAACGTTGGCTGGAGTTACAAGAACAGACTATTCTAAATAGTAATACATCTTGAGTATCAGAGTCCCACAAACAGAGTGCAGGGAAACCGGTTAAATGAGCTTTCTTTCATGTCAAAGTCAATCACTCTAACTTAAGAAAACTCATTCCAGCCTCAAAGAGTAATTTCCTCTGAGGGAATATTGCTAGCAAAAGTATCTAAAGAAAGATTTGTCAGCCTTGTAGACGGCCAAAGTCTTTGATAAACTATCAAGACACTCATAGCATCATACACATTGCTACCGTCTTGACAAATTATATTGACGCGTAAGACCCCACTAAAAGGTACGGGGAGATGTCAGATGCTATGAACTTCTTTTAATGAGAAGCAAAATGATTAAATGCGAGTTGGACTTACCATATAAATGGATGAAGTGCAGCAGGCTCATGAATTTTTTTTTTTGTTTCTCTCAGCATCGTAGAGAAATTCTCTTCTGCAACACTGCCTCTGTTGGTCAATTCAATGTATCCTGCAGATGAAAGGCTGATGAACGTTTTTTTTTTTTTTTTTGAACGCAGACAAATTCTCCTCTGCAACACTTTCTCTGCTGGTCATTCAATATATTCTTCAGATGAAAGGCTGATTAAAGTGTTTTTTTTGTCTCAGCAAAGGAGAGAAATTCTCTTCTGCAACACTGCCTCTGTTGGTCAATTCAATGTATCCTGCAGATGAAAGGCTGATGAACTTTTTTTTTTTCGAACACAGACAAATTCTCCTCCGCAACACTTCCTCTGCTGGTCATTCAATATATTCTTCAGATGAAAGGCTGATTAAAGTGGTTTTTTTGTCTCAGCAAAGGAGAGAAATTCTCTTCTGCAACACTGCCTCTGTTGGTCATTCAATATATTCTGCAGATGAAAGGCTGATGAACTTTTTTTTTTGTCTCAGCAACGCAGAAAAATTCTATTCCGCAACACTGCCTCTGCTGGTCATTCAGTATATTCTGCAGATGGAAAAGTCCACTGTTAGTACATTATAAGAACTTGAATATTTCCAAAATAATGCAACAAAATAAAAAACTTATTTTTACCAAGCATTATTAATTAGGACTATGGAGTCTATAATATTGTGAAAGTTTACAGCTCAAAAAAAATTCAAATCTCAATTTTTTTTCAACCTAGCATACTTCTCTCAATCCGGTCTTATTTGCTACCAATCTCGACACAACTCAAGCACCTATATTAGGACTTAGATAAAAAGATCTCATGGCCAGCCAACTGACATCATACCCTTCTCTCTGCAATTCTTATAGGTTATGGTACACCACTAGCAATTAAGTAAGCTGAAAAGTTGAGGGAGGAAGTTTCATGCTACAGTTATTGGGAATATTGAAAACTATGAATAACAGATTCTAACATCTTTATTTTAGCACATCCCTATCAGCTAACCCTATAGAGAAGGCAAGAATATTATGATCAACCACACCTTCAAAAAAATGTATAAGCCTCAAATAATGCCAGAGTTTCTTTCATCTCAACATCTCAGTCTTCATCTGGGTGTCCTGTCTACCCTGCTACCCATTTCAATAAGATGATAAATAGATCCCATTGCTTGCTAGGCAATTGATTGGCCCTCATGTCAGATGACATCCTCCTGTAGCTTTATCATGTTAGGGCACCACCTGACCAATCGCTCTGGGGGACTATTACACAAGAGGACGAGACATCAGCAATTACTCACTGGGTAATTCTCTGTAATTAACAATGCAAGAAAGTAGGCGGTGTAAGGGGAATGTACTTTGTACCATTGCAACCATCGGGCTCCTTTTCAACGTTGGCTGGAGTTACAAGAACAGACTATTCTAAATAGTAATACATCTTGAGTATCAGAGTCCCACAAACAGAGTGCAGGGAAACCGGTTAAATGAGCTTTCTTTCATGTCAAAGTCAATCACTCTAACTTAAGAAAACTCATTCCAGCCTCAAAGAGTAATTTCCTCTGAGGGAATATTGCTAGCAAAAGTATCTAAAGAAAGATTTGTCAGCCTTGTAGACGGCCAAAGTCTTTGATAAACTATCAAGACACTCATAGCATCATACACATTGCTACCGTCTTGACAAATTATATTGACGCGTAAGACCCCACTAAAAGGTACGGGGAGATGTCAGATGCTATGAACTTCTTTTAATGAGAAGCAAAATGATTAAATGCGAGTTGGACTTACCATATAAATGGATGAAGTGCAGCAGGCTCATGAATTTTTTTTTTTGTTTCTCTCAGCATCGTAGAGAAATTCTCTTCTGCAACACTGCCTCTGTTGGTCAATTCAATGTATCCTGCAGATGAAAGGCTGATGAACGTTTTTTTTTTTTTTTTTCAACGCAGACAAATTCTCCTCTGCAACACTTTCTCTGCTGGTCATTCAATATATTCTTCAGATGAAAGGCTGATTAAAGTGTTTTTTTGTCTCAGCAAAGGAGAGAAATTCTCTTCTGCAACACTGCCTCTGTTGGTCAATTCAATGTATCCTGCAGATGAAAGGCTGATGAACTTTTTTTTTTCGAACACAGACAAATTCTCCTCCGCAACACTTCCTCTGCTGGTCATTCAATATATTCTTCAGATGAAAGGCTGATTAAAGTGGTTTTTTTGTCTCAGCAAAGGAGAGAAATTCTCTTCTGCAACACTGCCTCTGTTGGTCATTCAATATATTCTGCAGATGAAAGGCTGATGAACTTTTTTTTTTGTCTCAGCAACGCAGAAAAATTCTATTCCGCAACACTGCCTCTGCTGGTCATTCAGTATATTCTGCAGATGGAAAAGTCCACTGTTAGTACATTATAAGAACTTGAATATTTCCAAAATAATGCAACAAAATAAAAAACTTATTTTTACCAAGCATTATTAATTAGGACTATGGAGTCTATAATATTGTGAAAGTTTACAGCTCAAAAAAAATTCAAATCTCAATTTTTTTTCAACCTAGCATACTTCTCTCAATCCGGTCTTATTTGCTACCAATCTCGACACAACTCAAGCACCTATATTAGGACTTAGATAAAAATATCTCATGGCCAGCCAACTGACATCATACCCTTCTCTCTGCAATTCTTATAGGTTATGGTACACCACTAGCAATTAAGTAAGCTGAAAAGTTGAGTGAGGAAGTTTCATGCTACAGTTATTGGGAATATTGAAAACTATGAATAACAGATTCTAACATCTTCATTTTAGCACATCCCTATCAGCTAACCCTATAGAGAAGGCAAGAATATTATGATCAACCACACCTTCAAAAAAATGTATAAGCCTCAAATAATGCCAGAGTTTCTTTCATCTCAACATCTCAGTCTTCATCTGGGTGTCCTGTCTACCCTGCTACCCATTTCAATAAGATGATAAATAGATCCCATTGCTTGCTAGGCAATTGATTGGCCCTCATGTCAGATGACATCCTCCTGTAGCTTTATCATGTTAGGGCACCACCTGACCAATCGCTCTGGGGGACTATTACACAAGAGGACGAGACATCAGCAATTACTCACTGGGTAATTCTCTGTAATTAACAATGCAAGAAAGTAGGCGGTGTAAGGGGAATGTACTTTGTACCATTGCAACCATCGGGCTCCTTTTCAACGTTGGCTGGAGTTACAAGAACAGACTATTCTAAATAGTAATACATCTTGAGTATCAGAGTCCCACAAACAGAGTGCAGGGAAACCGGTTAAATGAGCTTTCTTTCATGTCAAAGTCAATCACTCTAACTTAAGAAAACTCATTCCAGCCTCAAAGAGTAATTTCCTCTGAGGGAATATTGCTAGCAAAAGTATCTAAAGAAAGATTTGTCAGCCTTGTAGACGGCCAAAGTCTTTGATAAACTATCAAGACACTCATAGCATCATACACATTGCTACCGTCTTGACAAATTATATTGACGCGTAAGACCCCACTAAAAGGTACGGGGAGATGTCAGATGCTATGAACTTCTTTTAATGAGAAGCAAAATGATTAAATGCGAGTTGGACTTACCATATAAATGGATGAAGTGCAGCAGGCTCATGAATTTTTTTTTTTGTTTCTCTCAGCATCGTAGAGAAATTCTCTTCTGCAACACTGCCTCTGTTGGTCAATTCAATGTATCCTGCAGATGAAAGGCTGATGAACATTTTTTTTTTTTTTTTTCAACGCAGACAAATTCTCCTCTGCAACACTTTCTCTGCTGGTCATTCAATATATTCTTCAGATGAAAGGCTGATTAAAGTGTTTTTTTTGTCTCAGCAAAGGAGAGAAATTCTCTTCTGCAACACTGCCTCTGTTGGTCAATTCAATGTATCCTGCAGATGAAAGGCTGATGAACTTTTTTTTTTTCGAACACAGACAAATTCTCCTCCGCAACACTTCCTCTGCTGGTCATTCAATATATTCTTCAGATGAAAGGCTGATTAAAGTGGTTTTTTTGTCTCAGCAAAGGAGAGAAATTCTCTTCTGCAACACTGCCTCTGTTGGTCATTCAATATATTCTGCAGATGAAAGGCTGATGAACTTTTTTTTTTGTCTCAGCAACGCAGAAAAATTCTATTCCGCAACACTGCCTCTGCTGGTCATTCAGTATATTCTGCAGATGGAAAAGTCCACTGTTAGTACATTATAAGAACTTGAATATTTCCAAAATAATGCAACAAAATAAAAAACTTATTTTTACCAAGCATTATTAATTAGGACTATGGAGTCTATAATATTGTGAAAGTTTACAGCTCAAAAAAAACTTCAAATCTCAATTTTTTTTCAACCTAGCATACTTCTCTCAATCCGGTCTTATTTGCTACCAATCTCGACACAACTCAAGCACCTATATTAGGACTTAGATAAAAATATCTCATGGCCAGCCAACTGACATCATACCCTTCTCTCTGCAATTCTTATAGGTTATGGTACACCACTAGCAATTAAGTAAGCTGAAAAGTTGAGTGAGGAAGTTTCATGCTACAGTTATTGGGAATATTGAAAACTATGAATAACAGATTCTAACATCTTCATTTTAGCACATCCCTATCAGCTAACCCTATAGAGAAGGCAAGAATATTATGATCAACCACACCTTCAAAAAAATGTATAAGCCTCAAATAATGCCAGAGTTTCTTTCATCTCAACATCTCAGTCTTCATCTGGGTGTCCTGTCTACCCTGCTACCCATTTCAATACGATGATAAATAGATCCCATTGCTTGCTAGGCAATTGATTGGCCCTCATGTCAGATGACATCCTCCTGTAGCTTTATCATGTTAGGGCACCACCTGACCAATCGCTCTGGGGGACTATTACACAAGAGGACGAGACATCAGCAATTACTCACTGGGTAATTCTCTGTAATTAACAATGCAAGAAAGTAGGCGGTGTAAGGGGAATGTACTTTGTACCATTGCAACCATCGGGCTCCTTTTCAACGTTGGCTGGAGTTACAAGAACAGACTATTCTAAATAGTAATACATCTTGAGTATCAGAGTCCCACAAACAGAGTGCAGGGAAACCGGTTAAATGAGCTTTCTTTCATGTCAAAGTCAATCACTCTAACTTAAGAAAACTCATTCCAGCCTCAAAGAGTAATTTCCTCTGAGGGAATATTGCTAGCAAAAGTATCTAAAGAAAGATTTGTCAGCCTTGTAGACGGCCAAAGTCTTTGATAAACTATCAAGACACTCATAGCATCATACACATTGCTACCGTCTTGACAAATTATATTGACGCGTAAGACCCCACTAAAAGGTACGGGGAGATGTCAGATGCTATGAACTTCTTTTAATGAGAAGCAAAATGATTAAATGCGAGTTGGACTTACCATATAAATGGATGAAGTGCAGCAGGCTCATGAATTTTTTTTTTTGTTTCTCTCAGCATCGTAGAGAAATTCTCTTCTGCAACACTGCCTCTGTTGGTCAATTCAATGTATCCTGCAGATGAAAGGCTGATGAACGTTTTTTTTTTTTTTTTTGAACGCAGACAAATTCTCCTCTGCAACACTTTCTCTGCTGGTCATTCAATATATTCTTCAGATGAAAGGCTGATTAAAGTGTTTTTTTTGTCTCAGCAAAGGAGAGAAATTCTCTTCTGCAACACTGCCTCTGTTGGTCAATTCAATGTATCCTGCAGATGAAAGGCTGATGAACTTTTTTTTTTTCGAACACAGACAAATTCTCCTCCGCAACACTTCCTCTGCTGGTCATTCAATATATTCTTCAGATGAAAGGCTGATTAAAGTGGTTTTTTTGTCTCAGCAAAGGAGAGAAATTCTCTTCTGCAACACTGCCTCTGTTGGTCATTCAATATATTCTGCAGATGAAAGGCTGATGAACTTTTTTTTTTGTCTCAGCAACGCAGAAAAATTCTATTCCGCAACACTGCCTCTGCTGGTCATTCAGTATATTCTGCAGATGGAAAAGTCCACTGTTAGTACATTATAAGAACTTGAATATTTCCAAAATAATGCAACAAAATAAAAAACTTATTTTTACCAAGCATTATTAATTAGGACTATGGAGTCTATAATATTGTGAAAGTTTACAGCTCAAAAAAAATTCAAATCTCAATTTTTTTTCAACCTAGCATACTTCTCTCAATCCGGTCTTATTTGCTACCAATCTCGACACAACTCAAGCACCTATATTAGGACTTAGATAAAAAGATCTCATGGCCAGCCAACTGACATCATACCCTTCTCTCTGCAATTCTTATAGGTTATGGTACACCACTAGCAATTAAGTAAGCTGAAAAGTTGAGGGAGGAAGTTTCATGCTACAGTTATTGGGAATATTGAAAACTATGAATAACAGATTCTAACATCTTTATTTTAGCACATCCCTATCAGCTAACCCTATAGAGAAGGCAAGAATATTATGATCAACCACACCTTCAAAAAAATGTATAAGCCTCAAATAATGCCAGAGTTTCTTTCATCTCAACATCTCAGTCTTCATCTGGGTGTCCTGTCTACCCTGCTACCCATTTCAATAAGATGATAAATAGATCCCATTGCTTGCTAGGCAATTGATTGGCCCTCATGTCAGATGACATCCTCCTGTAGCTTTATCATGTTAGGGCACCACCTGACCAATCGCTCTGGGGGACTATTACACAAGAGGACGAGACATCAGCAATTACTCACTGGGTAATTCTCTGTAATTAACAATGCAAGAAAGTAGGCGGTGTAAGGGGAATGTACTTTGTACCATTGCAACCATCGGGCTCCTTTTCAACGTTGGCTGGAGTTACAAGAACAGACTATTCTAAATAGTAATACATCTTGAGTATCAGAGTCCCACAAACAGAGTGCAGGGAAACCGGTTAAATGAGCTTTCTTTCATGTCAAAGTCAATCACTCTAACTTAAGAAAACTCATTCCAGCCTCAAAGAGTAATTTCCTCTGAGGGAATATTGCTAGCAAAAGTATCTAAAGAAAGATTTGTCAGCCTTGTAGACGGCCAAAGTCTTTGATAAACTATCAAGACACTCATAGCATCATACACATTGCTACCGTCTTGACAAATTATATTGACGCGTAAGACCCCACTAAAAGGTACGGGGAGATGTCAGATGCTATGAACTTCTTTTAATGAGAAGCAAAATGATTAAATGCGAGTTGGACTTACCATATAAATGGATGAAGTGCAGCAGGCTCATGAATTTTTTTTTTTGTTTCTCTCAGCATCGTAGAGAAATTCTCTTCTGCAACACTGCCTCTGTTGGTCAATTCAATGTATCCTGCAGATGAAAGGCTGATGAACGTTTTTTTTTTTTTTTTTCAACGCAGACAAATTCTCCTCTGCAACACTTTCTCTGCTGGTCATTCAATATATTCTTCAGATGAAAGGCTGATTAAAGTGTTTTTTTTGTCTCAGCAAAGGAGAGAAATTCTCTTCTGCAACACTGCCTCTGTTGGTCAATTCAATGTATCCTGCAGATGAAAGGCTGATGAACTTTTTTTTTTTCGAACACAGACAAATTCTCCTCCGCAACACTTCCTCTGCTGGTCATTCAATATATTCTTCAGATGAAAGGCTGATTAAAGTGTTTTTTTTGTCTCAGCAAAGGAGAGAAATTCTCTTCTGCAACACTGCCTCTGTTGGTCATTCAATATATTCTGCAGATGAAAGGCTGATGAACTTTTTTTTTTGTCTCAGCAACGCAGAAAAATTCTATTCCGCAACACTGCCTCTGCTGGTCATTCAGTATATTCTGCAGATGGAAAAGTCCACTGTTAGTACATTATAAGAACTTGAATATTTCCAAAATAATGCAACAAAATAAAAAACTTATTTTTACCAAGCATTATTAATTAGGACTATGGAGTCTATAATATTGTGAAAGTTTACAGCTCAAAAAAAATTCAAATCTCAATTTTTTTTCAACCTAGCATACTTCTCTCAATCCGGTCTTATTTGCTACCAATCTCGACACAACTCAAGCACCTATATTAGGACTTAGATAAAAATATCTCATGGCCAGCCAACTGACATCATACCCTTCTCTCTGCAATTCTTATAGGTTATGGTACACCACTAGCAATTAAGTAAGCTGAAAAGTTGAGTGAGGAAGTTTCATGCTACAGTTATTGGGAATATTGAAAACTATGAATAACAGATTCTAACATCTTCATTTTAGCACATCCCTATCAGCTAACCCTATAGAGAAGGCAAGAATATTATGATCAACCACACCTTCAAAAAAATGTATAAGCCTCAAATAATGCCAGAGTTTCTTTCATCTCAACATCTCAGTCTTCATCTGGGTGTCCTGTCTACCCTGCTACCCATTTCAATACGATGATAAATAGATCCCATTGCTTGCTAGGCAATTGATTGGCCCTCATGTCAGATGACATCCTCCTGTAGCTTTATCATGTTAGGGCACCACCTGACCAATCGCTCTGGGGGACTATTACACAAGAGGACGAGACATCAGCAATTACTCACTGGGTAATTCTCTGTAATTAACAATGCAAGAAAGTAGGCGGTGTAAGGGGAATGTACTTTGTACCATTGCAACCATCGGGCTCCTTTTCAACGTTGGCTGGAGTTACAAGAACAGACTATTCTAAATAGTAATACATCTTGAGTATCAGAGTCCCACAAACAGAGTGCAGGGAAACCGGTTAAATGAGCTTTCTTTCATGTCAAAGTCAATCACTCTAACTTAAGAAAACTCATTCCAGCCTCAAAGAGTAATTTCCTCTGAGGGAATATTGCTAGCAAAAGTATCTAAAGAAAGATTTGTCAGCCTTGTAGACGGCCAAAGTCTTTGATAAACTATCAAGACACTCATAGCATCATACACATTGCTACCGTCTTGACAAATTATATTGACGCGTAAGACCCCACTAAAAGGTACGGGGAGATGTCAGATGCTATGAACTTCTTTTAATGAGAAGCAAAATGATTAAATGCGAGTTGGACTTACCATATAAATGGATGAAGTGCAGCAGGCTCATGAATTTTTTTTTTTGTTTCTCTCAGCATCGTAGAGAAATTCTCTTCTGCAACACTGCCTCTGTTGGTCAATTCAATGTATCCTGCAGATGAAAGGCTGATGAACGTTTTTTTTTTTTTTTTGAACGCAGACAAATTCTCCTCTGCAACACTTTCTCTGCTGGTCATTCAATATATTCTTCAGATGAAAGGCTGATTAAAGTGTTTTTTTTGTCTCAGCAAAGGAGAGAAATTCTCTTCTGCAACACTGCCTCTGTTGGTCAATTCAATGTATCCTGCAGATGAAAGGCTGATGAACTTTTTTTTTTGTCTCAGCAACGCAGAAAAATTCTATTCCGCAACACTGCCTCTGCTGGTCATTCAGTATATTCTGCAGATGGAAAAGTCCACTGTTAGTACATTATAAGAACTTGAATATTTCCAAAATAATGCAACAAAATAAAAAACTTATTTTTACCAAGCATTATTAATTAGGACTATGGAGTCTATAATATTGTGAAAGTTTACAGCTCAAAAAAAATTCAAATCTCAATTTTTTTTCAACCTAGCATACTTCTCTCAATCCGGTCTTATTTGCTACCAATCTCGACACAACTCAAGCACCTATATTAGGACTTAGATAAAAAGATCTCATGGCCAGCCAACTGACATCATACCCTTCTCTCTGCAATTCTTATAGGTTATGGTACACCACTAGCAATTAAGTAAGCTGAAAAGTTGAGGGAGGAAGTTTCATGCTACAGTTATTGGGAATATTGAAAACTATGAATAACAGATTCTAACATCTTCATTTTAGCACATCCCTATCAGCTAACCCTATAGAGAAGGCAAGAATATTATGATCAACCACACCTTCAAAAAAATGTATAAGCCTCAAATAATGCCAGAGTTTCTTTCATCTCAACATCTCAGTCTTCATCTGGGTGTCCTGTCTACCCTGCTACCCATTTCAATACGATGATAAATAGATCCCATTGCTTGCTAGGCAATTGATTGGCCCTCATGTCAGATGACATCCTCCTGTAGCTTTATCATGTTAGGGCACCACCTGACCAATCGCTCTGGGGGACTATTACACAAGAGGACGAGACATCAGCAATTACTCACTGGGTAATTCTCTGTAATTAACAATGCAAGAAAGTAGGCGGTGTAAGGGGAATGTACTTTGTACCATTGCAACCATCGGGCTCCTTTTCAACGTTGGCTGGAGTTACAAGAACAGACTATTCTAAATAGTAATACATCTTGAGTATCAGAGTCCCACAAACAGAGTGCAGGGAAACCGGTTAAATGAGCTTTCTTTCATGTCAAAGTCAATCACTCTAACTTAAGAAAACTCATTCCAGCCTCAAAGAGTAATTTCCTCTGAGGGAATATTGCTAGCAAAAGTATCTAAAGAAAGATTTGTCAGCCTTGTAGACGGCCAAAGTCTTTGATAAACTATCTAGACACTCATAGCATCATACACATTGCTACCGTCTTGACAAATTATATTGACGCGTAAGACCCCACTAAAAGGTACGGGGAGATGTCAGATGCTATGAACTTCTTTTAATGAGAAGCAAAATGATTAAATGCGAGTTGGACTTACCATATAAATGGATGAAGTGCAGCAGGCTCATGAATTTTTTTTTTGTTTCTCTCAGCATCGTAGAGAAATTCTCTTCTGCAACACTGCCTCTGTTGGTCAATTCAATGTATCCTGCAGATGAAAGGCTGATGAACGTTTTTTTTTTTTTTTTTGAACGCAGACAAATTCTCCTCTGCAACACTTTCTCTGCTGGTCATTCAATATATTCTTCAGATGAAAGGCTGATTAAAGTGTTTTTTTTGTCTCAGCAAAGGAGAGAAATTCTCTTCTGCAACACTGCCTCTGTTGGTCAATTCAATGTATCCTGCAGATGAAAGGCTGATGAACTTTTTTTTTTCGAACACAGACAAATTCTCCTCCGCAACACTTCCTCTGCTGGTCATTCAATATATTCTTCAGATGAAAGGCTGATTAAAGTGGTTTTTTTGTCTCAGCAAAGGAGAGAAATTCTCTTCTGCAACACTGCCTCTGTTGGTCATTCAATATATTCTGCAGATGAAAGGCTGATGAACTTTTTTTTTTGTCTCAGCAACGCAGAAAAATTCTATTCCGCAACACTGCCTCTGCTGGTCATTCAGTATATTCTGCAGATGGAAAAGTCCACTGTTAGTACATTATAAGAACTTGAATATTTCCAAAATAATGCAACAAAATAAAAAACTTATTTTTACCAAGCATTATTAATTAGGACTATGGAGTCTATAATATTGTGAAAGTTTACAGCTCAAAAAAAATTCAAATCTCAATTTTTTTTCCACCTAGCATACTTCTCTCAATCCGGTCTTATTTGCTACCAATCTCGACACAACTCAAGCACCTATATTAGGACTTAGATAAAAAGATCTCATGGCCAGCCAACTGACATCATACCCTTCTCTCTGCAATTCTTATAGGTTATGGTACACCACTAGCAATTAAGTAAGCTGAAAAGTTGAGGGAGGAAGTTTCATGCTACAGTTATTGGGAATATTGAAAACTATGAATAACAGATTCTAACATCTTTATTTTAGCACATCCCTATCAGCTAACCCTATAGAGAAGGCAAGAATATTATGATCAACCACACCTTCAAAAAAATGTATAAGCCTCAAATAATGCCAGAGTTTCTTTCATCTCAACATCTCAGTCTTCATCTGGGTGTCCTGTCTACCCTGCTACCCATTTCAATAAGATGATAAATAGATCCCATTGCTTGCTAGGCAATTGATTGGCCCTCATGTCAGATGACATCCTCCTGTAGCTTTATCATGTTAGGGCACCACCTGACCAATCGCTCTGGGGGACTATTACACAAGAGGACGAGACATCAGCAATTACTCACTGGGTAATTCTCTGTAATTAACAATGCAAGAAAGTAGGCGGTGTAAGGGGAATGTACTTTGTACCATTGCAACCATCGGGCTCCTTTTCAACGTTGGCTGGAGTTACAAGAACAGACTATTCTAAATAGTAATACATCTTGAGTATCAGAGTCCCACAAACAGAGTGCAGGGAAACCGGTTAAATGAGCTTTCTTTCATGTCAAAGTCAATCACTCTAACTTAAGAAAACTCATTCCAGCCTCAAAGAGTAATTTCCTCTGAGGGAATATTGCTAGCAAAAGTATCTAAAGAAAGATTTGTCAGCCTTGTAGACGGCCAAAGTCTTTGATAAACTATCAAGACACTCATAGCATCATACACATTGCTACCGTCTTGACAAATTATATTGACGCGTAAGACCCCACTAAAAGGTACGGGGAGATGTCAGATGCTATGAACTTCTTTTAATGAGAAGCAAAATGATTAAATGCGAGTTGGACTTACCATATAAATGGATGAAGTGCAGCAGGCTCATGAATTTTTTTTTTTGTTTCTCTCAGCATCGTAGAGAAATTCTCTTCTGCAACACTGCCTCTGTTGGTCAATTCAATGTATCCTGCAGATGAAAGGCTGATGAACGTTTTTTTTTTTTTTTTTGAACGCAGACAAATTCTCCTCTGCAACACTTTCTCTGCTGGTCATTCAATATATTCTTCAGATGAAAGGCTGATTAAAGTGTTTTTTTTGTCTCAGCAAAGGAGAGAAATTCTCTTCTGCAACACTGCCTCTGTTGGTCAATTCAATGTATCCTGCAGATGAAAGGCTGATGAACTTTTTTTTTTTCGAACACAGACAAATTCTCCTCCGCAACACTTCCTCTGCTGGTCATTCAATATATTCTTCAGATGAAAGGCTGATTAAAGTGGTTTTTTTGTCTCAGCAAAGGAGAGAAATTCTCTTCTGCAACACTGCCTCTGTTGGTCATTCAATATATTCTGCAGATGAAAGGCTGATGAACTTTTTTTTTTGTCTCAGCAACGCAGAAAAATTCTATTCCGCAACACTGCCTCTGCTGGTCATTCAGTATATTCTGCAGATGGAAAAGTCCACTGTTAGTACATTATAAGAACTTGAATATTTCCAAAATAATGCAACAAAATAAAAAACTTATTTTTACCAAGCATTATTAATTAGGACTATGGAGTCTATAATATTGTGAAAGTTTACAGCTCAAAAAAAATTCAAATCTCAATTTTTTTTCAACCTAGCATACTTCTCTCAATCCGGTCTTATTTGCTACCAATCTCGACACAACTCAAGCACCTATATTAGGACTTAGATAAAAAGATCTCATGGCCAGCCAACTCACATCATACCCTTCTCTCTGCAATTCTTATAGGTTATGGTACACCACTAGCAATTAAGTAAGCTGAAAAGTTGAGTGAGGAAGTTTCATGCTACAGTTATTGGGAATATTGAAAACTATGAATAACAGATTCTAACATCTTCATTTTAGCACATCCCTATCAGCTAACCCTATAGAGAAGGCAAGAATATTATGATCAACCACACCTTCAAAAAAATGTATAAGCCTCAAATAATGCCAGAGTTTCTTTCATCTCAACATCTCAGTCTTCATCTGGGTGTCCTGTCTACCCTGCTACCCATTTCAATACGATGATAAATAGATCCCATTGCTTGCTAGGCAATTGATTGGCCCTCATGTCAGATGACATCCTCCTGTAGCTTTATCATGTTAGGGCACCACCTGACCAATCGCTCTGGGGGACTATTACACAAGAGGACGAGACATCAGCAATTACTCACTGGGTAATTCTCTGTAATTAACAATGCAAGAAAGTAGGCGGTGTAAGGGGAATGTACTTTGTACCATTGCAACCATCGGGCTCCTTTTCAACGTTGGCTGGAGTTACAAGAACAGACTATTCTAAATAGTAATACATCTTGAGTATCAGAGTCCCACAAACAGCGTGCAGGGAAACCGGTTAAATGAGCTTTCTTTCATGTCAAAGTCAATCACTCTAACTTAAGAAAACTCATTCCAGCCTCAAAGAGTAATTTCCTCTGAGGGAATATTGCTAGCAAAAGTATCTAAAGAAAGATTTGTCAGCCTTGTAGACGGCCAAAGTCTTTGATAAACTATCAAGACACTCATAGCATCATACACATTGCTACCGTCTTGACAAATTATATTGACGCGTAAGACCCCACTAAAAGGTACGGGGAGATGTCAGATGCTATGAACTTCTTTTAATGAGAAGCAAAATGATTAAATGCGAGTTGGACTTACCATATAAATGGATGAAGTGCAGCAGGCTCATGAATTTTTTTTTTTGTTTCTCTCAGCATCGTAGAGAAATTCTCTTCTGCAACACTGCCTCTGTTGGTCAATTCAATGTATCCTGCAGATGAAAGGCTGATGAACGTTTTTTTTTTTTTTTTTGAACGCAGACAAATTTTCCTCTGCAACACTTTCTCTGCTGGTCATTCAATATATTCTTCAGATGAAAGGCTGATTAAAGTGTTTTTTTTGTCTCAGCAAAGGAGAGAAATTCTCTTCTGCAACACTGCCTCTGTTGGTCAATTCAATGTATCCTGCAGATGAAAGGCTGATGAACTTTTTTTTTTTTCGAACACAGACAAATTCTCCTCCGCAACACTTCCTCTGCTGGTCATTCAGTATATTCTGCAGATGGAAAAGTCCACTGTTAGTACATTATAAGAACTTGAATATTTCCAAAATAATGCAACAAAATAAAAAACTTATTTTTACCAAGCATTATTAATTAGGACTATGGAGTCTATAATATTGTGAAAGTTTACAGCTCAAAAAAAATTCAAATCTCAATTTTTTTTCAACCTAGCATACTTCTCTCAATCCGGTCTTATTTGCTACCAATCTCGACACAACTCAAGCACCTATATTAGGACTTAGATAAAAATATCTCATGGCCAGCCAACTGACATCATACCCTTCTCTCTGCAATTCTTATAGGTTATGGTACACCACTAGCAATTAAGTAAGCTGAAAAGTTGAGTGAGGAAGTTTCATGCTACAGTTATTGGGAATATTGAATACTATGAATAACAGATTCTAACATCTTCATTTTAGCACATCCCTATCAGCTAACCCTATAGAGAAGGCAAGAATATTATGATCAACCACACCTTCAAAAAAATGTATAAGCCTCAAATAATGCCAGAGTTTCTTTCATCTCAACATCTCAGTCTTCATCTGGGTGTCCTGTCTACCCTGCTACCCATTTCAATACGATGATAAATAGATCCCATTGCTTGCTAGGCAATTGATTGGCCCTCATGTCAGATGACATCCTCCTGTAGCTTTATCATGTTAGGGCACCACCTGACCAATCGCTCTGGGGGACTATTACACAAGAGGACGAGACATCAGCAATTACTCACTGGGTAATTCTCTGTAATTAACAATGCAAGAAAGTAGGCGGTGTAAGGGGAATGTACTTTGTACCATTGCAACCATCGGGCTCCTTTTCAACGTTGGCTGGAGTTACAAGAACAGACTATTCTAAATAGTAATACATCTTGAGTATCAGAGTCCCACAAACAGAGTGCAGGGAAACCGGTTAAATGAGCTTTCTTTCATGTCAAAGTCAATCACTCTAACTTAAGAAAACTCATTCCAGCCTCAAAGAGTAATTTCCTCTGAGGGAATATTGCTAGCAAAAGTATCTAAAGAAAGATTTGTCAGCCTTGTAGACGGCCAAAGTCTTTGATAAACTATCAAGACACTCATAGCATCATACACATTGCTACCGTCTTGACAAATTATATTGACGCGTAAGACCCCACTAAAAGGTACGGGGAGATGTCAGATGCTATGAACTTCTTTTAATGAGAAGCAAAATGATTAAATGCGAGTTGGACTTACCATATAAATGGATGAAGTGCAGCAGGCTCATGAATTTTTTTTTTTGTTTCTCTCAGCATCGTAGAGAAATTCTCTTCTGCAACACTGCCTCTGTTGGTCAATTCAATGTATCCTGCAGATGAAAGGCTGATGAACGTTTTTTTTTTTTTTTTTGAACGCAGACAAATTTTCCTCTGCAACACTTTCTCTGCTGGTCATTCAATATATTCTTCAGATGAAAGGCTGATTAAAGTGTTTTTTTTGTCTCAGCAAAGGAGAGAAATTCTCTTCTGCAACACTGCCTCTGTTGGTCAATTCAATGTATCCTGCAGATGAAAGGCTGATGAACTTTTTTTTTTTTCGAACACAGACAAATTCTCCTCCGCAACACTTCCTCTGCTGGTCATTCAGTATATTCTGCAGATGGAAAAGTCCACTGTTAGTACATTATAAGAACTTGAATATTTCCAAAATAATGCAACAAAATAAAAAACTTATTTTTACCAAGCATTATTAATTAGGACTATGGAGTCTATAATATTGTGAAAGTTTACAGCTCAAAAAAAATTCAAATCTCAATTTTTTTTCAACCTAGCATACTTCTCTCAATCCGGTCTTATTTGCTACCAATCTCGACACAACTCAAGCACCTATATTAGGACTTAGATAAAAATATCTCATGGCCAGCCAACTGACATCATACCCTTCTCTCTGCAATTCTTATAGGTTATGGTACACCACTAGCAATTAAGTAAGCTGAAAAGTTGAGTGAGGAAGTTTCATGCTACAGTTATTGGGAATATTGAAAACTATGAATAACAGATTCTAACATCTTCATTTTAGCACATCCCTATCAGCTAACCCTATAGAGAAGGCAAGAATATTATGATCAACCACACCTTCAAAAAAATGTATAAGCCTCAAATAATGCCAGAGTTTCTTTCATCTCAACATCTCAGTCTTCATCTGGGTGTCCTGTCTACCCTGCTACCCATTTCAATACGATGATAAATAGATCCCATTGCTTGCTAGGCAATTGATTGGCCCTCATGTCAGATGACATCCTCCTGTAGCTTTATCATGTTAGGGCACCACCTGACCAATCGCTCTGGGGGACTATTACACAAGAGGACGAGACATCAGCAATTACTCACTGGGTAATTCTCTGTAATTAACAATGCAAGAAAGGAGGCGGTGTAAGGGGAATGTACTTTGTACCATTGCAACCATCGGGCTCCTTTTCAACGTTGGCTGGAGTTACAAGAACAGACTATTCTAAATAGTAATACATCTTGAGTATCAGAGTCCCACAAACAGAGTGCAGGGAAACCGGTTAAATGAGCTTTCTTTCATGTCAAAGTCAATCACTCTAACTTAAGAAAACTCATTCCAGCCTCAAAGAGTAATTTCCTCTGAGGGAATATTGCTAGCAAAAGTATCTAAAGAAAGATTTGTCAGCCTTGTAGACGGCCAAAGTCTTTGATAAACTATCAAGACACTCATAGCATCATACACATTGCTACCGTCTTGACAAATTATATTGACGCGTAAGACCCCACTAAAAGGTACGGGGAGATGTCAGATGCTATGAACTTCTTTTAATGAGAAGCAAAATGATTAAATGCGAGTTGGACTTACCATATAAATGGATGAAGTGCAGCAGGCTCATGAATTTTTTTTTTTGTTTCTCTCAGCATCGTAGAGAAATTCTCTTCTGCAACACTGCCTCTGTTGGTCAATTCAATGTATCCTGCAGATGAAAGGCTGATGAACGTTTTTTTTTTTTTTTTCAACGCAGACAAATTCTCCTCTGCAACACTTTCTCTGCTGGTCATTCAATATATTCTTCAGATGAAAGGCTGATTAAAGTGTTTTTTTTGTCTCAGCAAAGGAGAGAAATTCTCTTCTGCAACACTGCCTCTGTTGGTCAATTCAATGTATCCTGCAGATGAAAGGCTGATGAACTTTTTTTTTTTCGAACACAGACAAATTCTCCTCCGCAACACTTCCTCTGCTGGTCATTCAATATATTCTTCAGATGAAAGGCTGATTAAAGTGGTTTTTTTGTCTCAGCAAAGGAGAGAAATTCTCTTCTGCAACACTGCCTCTGTTGGTCATTCAATATATTCTGCAGATGAAAGGCTGATGAACTTTTTTTTTTGTCTCAGCAACGCAGAAAAATTCTATTCCGCAACACTGCCTCTGCTGGTCATTCAGTATATTCTGCAGATGGAAAAGTCCACTGTTAGTACATTATAAGAACTTGAATATTTCCAAAATAATGCAACAAAATAAAAAACTTATTTTTACCAAGCATTATTAATTAGGACTATGGAGTCTATAATATTGTGAAAGTTTACAGCTCAAAAAAAATTCAAATCTCAATTTTTTTTCAACCTAGCATACTTCTCTCAATCCGGTCTTATTTGCTACCAATCTCGACACAACTCAAGCACCTATATTAGGACTTAGATAAAAAGATCTCATGGCCAGCCAACTGACATCATACCCTTCTCTCTGCAATTCTTATAGGTTATGGTACACCACTAGCAATTAAGTAAGCTGAAAAGTTGAGGGAGGAAGTTTCATGCTACAGTTATTGGGAATATTGAAAACTATGAATAACAGATTCTAACATCTTTATTTTAGCACATCCCTATCAGCTAACCCTATAGAGAAGGCAAGAATATTATGATCAACCACACCTTCAAAAAAATGTATAAGCCTCAAATAATGCCAGAGTTTCTTTCATCTCAACATCTCAGTCTTCATCTGGGTGTCCTGTCTACCCTGCTACCCATTTCAATAAGATGATAAATAGATCCCATTGCTTGCTAGGCAATTGATTGGCCCTCATGTCAGATGACATCCTCCTGTAGCTTTATCATGTTAGGGCACCACCTGACCAATCGCTCTGGGGGACTATTACACAAGAGGACGAGACATCAGCAATTACTCACTGGGTAATTCTCTGTAATTAACAATGCAAGAAAGTAGGCGGTGTAAGGGGAATGTACTTTGTACCATTGCAACCATCGGGCTCCTTTTCAACGTTGGCTGGAGTTACAAGAACAGACTATTCTAAATAGTAATACATCTTGAGTATCAGAGTCCCACAAACAGAGTGCAGGGAAACCGGTTAAATGAGCTTTCTTTCATGTCAAAGTCAATCACTCTAACTTAAGAAAACTCATTCCAGCCTCAAAGAGTAATTTCCTCTGAGGGAATATTGCTAGCAAAAGTATCTAAAGAAAGATTTGTCAGCCTTGTAGACGGCCAAAGTCTTTGATAAACTATCAAGACACTCATAGCATCATACACATTGCTACCGTCTTGACAAATTATATTGACGCGTAAGACCCCACTAAAAGGTACGGGGAGATGTCAGATGCTATGAACTTCTTTTAATGAGAAGCAAAATGATTAAATGCGAGTTGGACTTACCATATAAATGGATGAAGTGCAGCAGGCTCATGAATTTTTTTTTTGTTTCTCTCAGCATCGTAGAGAAATTCTCTTCTGCAACACTGCCTCTGTTGGTCAATTCAATGTATCCTGCAGATGAAAGGCTGATGAACGTTTTTTTTTTTTTTTTTCAACGCAGACAAATTCTCCTCTGCAACACTTTCTCTGCTGGTCATTCAATATATTCTTCAGATGAAAGGCTGATTAAAGTGTTTTTTTTGTCTCAGCAAAGGAGAGAAATTCTCTTCTGCAACACTGCCTCTGTTGGTCAATTCAATGTATCCTGCAGATGAAAGGCTGATGAACTTTTTTTTTTTCGAACACAGACAAATTCTCCTCCGCAACACTTCCTCTGCTGGTCATTCAATATATTCTTCAGATGAAAGGCTGATTAAAGTGGTTTTTTTGTCTCAGCAAAGGATAGAAATTCTCTTCTACAACACTGCCTCTGTTGGTCATTCAATATATTCTGCAGATGAAAGGCTGATGAACTTTTTTTTTTGTCTCAGCAACGCAGAAAAATTCTATTCCGCAACACTGCCTCTGCTGGTCATTCAGTATATTCTGCAGATGGAAAAGTCCACTGTTAGTACATTATAAGAACTTGAATATTTCCAAAATAATGCAACAAAATAAAAAACTTATTTTTACCAAGCATTATTAATTAGGACTATGGAGTCTATAATATTGTGAAAGTTTACAGCTCAAAAGAAATTCAAATCTCAATTTTTTTTCCACCTAGCATACTTCTCTCAATCCGGTCTTATTTGCTACCAATCTCGACACAACTCAAGCACCTATATTAGGACTTAGATAAAAAGATCTCATGGCCAGCCAACTGACATCATACCCTTCTCTCTGCAATTCTTATAGGTTATGGTACACCACTAGCAATTAAGTAAGCTGAAAAGTTGAGGGAGGAAGTTTCATGCTACAGTTATTGGGAATATTGAAAACTATGAATAACAGATTCTAACATCTTCATTTTAGCACATCCCTATCAGCTAACCCTATAGAGAAGGCAAGAATATTATGATCAACCACACCTTCAAAAAAATGTATAAGCCTCAAATAATGCCAGAGTTTCTTTCATCTCAACATCTCAGTCTTCATCTGGGTGTCCTGTCTACCCTGCTACCCATTTCAATACGATGATAAATAGATCCCATTGCTTGCTAGGCAATTGATTGGCCCTCATGTCAGATGACATCCTCCTGTAGCTTTATCATGTTAGGGCACCACCTGACCAATCGCTCTGGGGGACTATTACACAAGAGGACGAGACATCAGCAATTACTCACTGGGTAATTCTCTGTAATTAACAATGCAAGAAAGTAGGCGGTGTAAGGGGAATGTACTTTGTACCATTGCAACCATCGGGCTCCTTTTCAACGTTGGCTGGAGTTACAAGAACAGACTATTCTAAATAGTAATACATCTTGAGTATCAGAGTCCCACAAACAGAGTGCAGGGAAACCGGTTAAATGAGCTTTCTTTCATGTCAAAGTCAATCACTCTAACTTAAGAAAACTCATTCCAGCCTCAAAGAGTAATTTCCTCTGAGGGAATATTGCTAGCAAAAGTATCTAAAGAAAGATTTGTCAGCCTTGTAGACGGCCAAAGTCTTTGATAAACTATCTAGACACTCATAGCATCATACACATTGCTACCGTCTTGACAAATTATATTGACGCGTAAGACCCCACTAAAAGGTACGGGGAGATGTCAGATGCTATGAACTTCTTTTAATGAGAAGCAAAATGATTAAATGCGAGTTGGACTTACCATATAAATGGATGAAGTGCAGCAGGCTCATGAATTTTTTTTTTTGTTTCTCTCAGCATCGTAGAGAAATTCTCTTCTGCAACACTGCCTCTGTTGGTCAATTCAATGTATCCTGCAGATGAAAGGCTGATGAACGTTTTTTTTTTTTTTTTGAACGCAGACAAATTCTCCTCTGCAACACTTTCTCTGCTGGTCATTCAATATATTCTTCAGATGAAAGGCTGATTAAAGTGTTTTTTTTGTCTCAGCAAAGGAGAGAAATTCTCTTCTGCAACACTGCCTCTGTTGGTCAATTCAATGTATCCTGCAGATGAAAGGCTGATGAACTTTTTTTTTTTCGAACACAGACAAATTCTCCTCCGCAACACTTCCTCTGCTGGTCATTCAATATATTCTTCAGATGAAAGGCTGATTAAAGTGGTTTTTTTGTCTCAGCAAAGGAGAGAAATTCTCTTCTGCAACACTGCCTCTGTTGGTCATTCAATATATTCTGCAGATGAAAGGCTGATGAACTTTTTTTTTTGTCTCAGCAACGCAGAAAAATTCTATTCCGCAACACTGCCTCTGCTGGTCATTCAGTATATTCTGCAGATGGAAAAGTCCACTGTTAGTACATTATAAGAACTTGAATATTTCCAAAATAATGCAACAAAATAAAAAACTTATTTTTACCAAGCATTATTAATTAGGACTATGGAGTCTATAATATTGTGAAAGTTTACAGCTCAAAAAAAATTCAAATCTCAATTTTTTTTCAACCTAGCATACTTCTCTCAATCCGGTCTTATTTGCTACCAATCTCGACACAACTCAAGCACCTATATTAGGACTTAGATAAAAATATCTCATGGCCAGCCAACTGACATCATACCCTTCTCTCTGCAATTCTTATAGGTTATGGTACACCACTAGCAATTAAGTAAGCTGAAAAGTTGAGTGAGGAAGTTTCATGCTACAGTTATTGGGAATATTGAAAACTATGAATAACAGATTCTAACATCTTCATTTTAGCACATCCCTATCAGCTAACCCTATAGAGAAGGCAAGAATATTATGATCAACCACACCTTCAAAAAAATGTATAAGCCTCAAATAATGCCAGAGTTTCTTTCATCTCAACATCTCAGTCTTCATCTGGGTGTCCTGTCTACCCTGCTACCCATTTCAATACGATGATAAATAGATCCCATTGCTTGCTAGGCAATTGATTGGCCCTCATGTCAGATGACATCCTCCTGTAGCTTTATCATGTTAGGGCACCACCTGACCAATCGCTCTGGGGGACTATTACACAAGAGGACGAGACATCAGCAATTACTCACTGGGTAATTCTCTGTAATTAACAATGCAAGAAAGTAGGCGGTGTAAGGGGAATGTACTTTGTACCATTGCAACCATCGGGCTCCTTTTCAACGTTGGCTGGAGTTACAAGAACAGACTATTCTAAATAGTAATACATCTTGAGTATCAGAGTCCCACAAACAGAGTGCAGGGAAACCGGTTAAATGAGCTTTCTTTCATGTCAAAGTCAATCACTCTAACTTAAGAAAACTCATTCCAGCCTCAAAGAGTAATTTCCTCTGAGGGAATATTGCTAGCAAAAGTATCTAAAGAAAGATTTGTCAGCCTTGTAGACGGCCAAAGTCTTTGATAAACTATCTAGACACTCATAGCATCATACACATTGCTACCGTCTTGACAAATTATATTGACGCGTAAGACCCCACTAAAAGGTACGGGGAGATGTCAGATGCTATGAACTTCTTTTAATGAGAAGCAAAATGATTAAATGCGAGTTGGACTTACCATATAAATGGATGAAGTGCAGCAGGCTCATGAATTTTTTTTTTTGTTTCTCTCAGCATCGTAGAGAAATTCTCTTCTGCAACACTGCCTCTGTTGGTCAATTCAATGTATCCTGCAGATGAAAGGCTGATGAACGTTTTTTTTTTTTTTTTGAACGCAGACAAATTCTCCTCTGCAACACTTTCTCTGCTGGTCATTCAATATATTCTTCAGATGAAAGGCTGATTAAAGTGTTTTTTTTGTCTCAGCAAAGGAGAGAAATTCTCTTCTGCAACACTGCCTCTGTTGGTCAATTCAATGTATCCTGCAGATGAAAGGCTGATGAACTTTTTTTTTTTCGAACACAGACAAATTCTCCTCCGCAACACTTCCTCTGCTGGTCATTCAATATATTCTTCAGATGAAAGGCTGATTAAAGTGGTTTTTTTGTCTCAGCAAAGGAGAGAAATTCTCTTCTGCAACACTGCCTCTGTTGGTCATTCAATATATTCTGCAGATGAAAGGCTGATGAACTTTTTTTTTTGTCTCAGCAACGCAGAAAAATTCTATTCCGCATTACTGCCTCTGCTGGTCATTCAGTATATTCTGCAGATGGAAAAGTCCACTGTTAGTACATTATAAGAACTTGAATATTTCCAAAATAATGCAACAAAATAAAAAACTTATTTTTACCAAGCATTATTAATTAGGACTATGGAGTCTATAATATTGTGAAAGTTTACAGCTCAAAAAAAATTCAAATCTCAATTTTTTTTCAACCTAGCATACTTCTCTCAATCCGGTCTTATTTGCTACCAATCTCGACACAACTCAAGCACCTATATTAGGACTTAGATAAAAATATCTCATGGCCAGCCAACTGACATCATACCCTTCTCTCTGCAATTCTTATAGGTTATGGTACACCACTAGCAATTAAGTAAGCTGAAAAGTTGAGTGAGGAAGTTTCATGCTACAGTTATTGGGAATATTGAAAACTATGAATAACAGATTCTAACATCTTTATTTTAGCACATCCCTATCAGCTAACCCTATAGAGAAGGCAAGAATATTATGATCAACCACACCTTCAAAAAAATGTATAAGCCTCAAATAATGCCAGAGTTTCTTTCATCTCAACATCTCAGTCTTCATCTGGGTGTCCTGTCTACCCTGCTACCCATTTCAATAAGATGATAAATAGATCCCATTGCTTGCTAGGCAATTGATTGGCCCTCATGTCAGATGACATCCTCCTGTAGCTTTATCATGTTAGGGCACCACCTGACCAATCGCTCTGGGGGACTATTACACAAGAGGACGAGACATCAGCAATTACTCACTGGGTAATTCTCTGTAATTAACAATGCAAGAAAGTAGGCGGTGTAAGGGGAATGTACTTTGTACCATTGCAACCATCGGGCTCCTTTTCAACGTTGGCTGGAGTTACAAGAACAGACTATTCTAAATAGTAATACATCTTGAGTATCAGAGTCCCACAAACAGAGTGCAGGGAAACCGGTTAAATGAGCTTTCTTTCATGTCAAAGTCAATCACTCTAACTTAAGAAAACTCATTCCAGCCTCAAAGAGTAATTTCCTCTGAGGGAATATTGCTAGCAAAAGTATCTAAAGAAAGATTTGTCAGCCTTGTAGACGGCCAAAGTCTTTGATAAACTATCAAGACACTCATAGCATCATACACATTGCTACCGTCTTGACAAATTATATTGACGCGTAAGACCCCACTAAAAGGTACGGGGAGATGTCAGATGCTATGAACTTCTTTTAATGAGAAGCAAAATGATTAAATGCGAGTTGGACTTACCATATAAATGGATGAAGTGCAGCAGGCTCATGAATTTTTTTTTTTGTTTCTCTCAGCATCGTAGAGAAATTCTCTTCTGCAACACTGCCTCTGTTGGTCAATTCAATGTATCCTGCAGATGAAAGGCTGATGAACGTTTTTTTTTTTTTTTTTGAACGCAGACAAATTCTCCTCTGCAACACTTTCTCTGCTGGTCATTCAATATATTCTTCAGATGAAAGGCTGATTAAAGTGTTTTTTTTGTCTCAGCAAAGGAGAGAAATTCTCTTCTGCAACACTGCCTCTGTTGGTCAATTCAATGTATCCTGCAGATGAAAGGCTGATGAACTTTTTTTTTTGTCTCAGCAACGCAGAAAAATTCTATTCCGCAACACTGCCTCTGCTGGTCATTCAGTATATTCTGCAGATGGAAAAGTCCACTGTTAGTACATTATAAGAACTTGAATATTTCCAAAATAATGCAACAAAATAAAAAACTTATTTTTACCAAGCATTATTAATTAGGACTATGGAGTCTATAATATTGTGAAAGTTTACAGCTCAAAAAAAATTCAAATCTCAATTTTTTTTCAACCTAGCATACTTCTCTCAATCCGGTCTTATTTGCTACCAATCTCGACACAACTCAAGCACCTATATTAGGACTTAGATAAAAATATCTCATGGCCAGCCAACTGACATCATACCCTTCTCTCTGCAATTCTTATAGGTTATGGTACACCACTAGCAATTAAGTAAGCTGAAAAGTTGAGTGAGGAAGTTTCATGCTACAGTTATTGGGAATATTGAAAACTATGAATAACAGATTCTAACATCTTCATTTTAGCACATCCCTATCAGCTAACCCTATAGAGAAGGCAAGAATATTATGATCAACCACACCTTCAAAAAAATGTATAAGCCTCAAATAATGCCAGAGTTTCTTTCATCTCAACATCTCAGTCTTCATCTGGGTGTCCTGTCTACCCTGCTACCCATTTCAATACGATGATAAATAGATCCCATTGCTTGCTAGGCAATTGATTGGCCCTCATGTCAGATGACATCCTCCTGTAGCTTTATCATGTTAGGGCACCACCTGACCAATCGCTCTGGGGGACTATTACACAAGAGGACGAGACATCAGCAATTACTCACTGGGTAATTCTCTGTAATTAACAATGCAAGAAAGTAGGCGGTGTAAGGGGAATGTACTTTGTACCATTGCAACCATCGGGCTCCTTTTCAACGTTGGCTGGAGTTACAAGAACAGACTATTCTAAATAGTAATACATCTTGAGTATCTGAGTCCCACAAACAGAGTGCAGGGAAACCGGTTAAATGAGCTTTCTTTCATGTCAAAGTCAATCACTCTAACTTAAGAAAACTCATTCCAGCCTCAAAGAGTAATTTCCTCTGAGGGAATATTGCTAGCAAAAGTATCTAAAGAAAGATTTGTCAGCCTTGTAGACGGCCAAAGTCTTTGATAAACTATCAAGACACTCATAGCATCATACACATTGCTACCGTCTTGACAAATTATATTGACGCGTAAGACCCCACTAAAAGGTACGGGGAGATGTCAGATGCTATGAACTTCTTTTAATGAGAAGCAAAATGATTAAATGCGAGTTGGACTTACCATATAAATGGATGAAGTGCAGCAGGCTCATGAATTTTTTTTTTTGTTTCTCTCAGCATCGTAGAGAAATTCTCTTCTGCAACACTGCCTCTGTTGGTCAATTCAATGTATCCTGCAGATGAAAGGCTGATGAACGTTTTTTTTTTTTTTTTTCAACGCAGACAAATTCTCCTCTGCAACACTTTCTCTGCTGGTCATTCAATATATTCTTCAGATGAAAGGCTGATTAAAGTGTTTTTTTTGTCTCAGCAAAGGAGAGAAATTCTCTTCTGCAACACTGCCTCTGTTGGTCAATTCAATGTATCCTGCAGATGAAAGGCTGATGAACTTTTTTTTTTTCGAACACAGACAAATTCTCCTCCGCAACACTTCCTCTGCTGGTCATTCAATATATTCTTCAGATGAAAGGCTGATTAAAGTGGTTTTTTTGTCTCAGCAAAGGAGAGAAATTCTCTTCTGCAACACTGCCTCTGTTGGTCATTCAATATATTCTGCAGATAAAAGGCTGATGAACTTTTTTTTTTGTCTCAGCAACGCAGAAAAATTCTATTCCGCAACACTGCCTCTGCTGGTCATTCAGTATATTCTGCAGATGGAAAAGTCCACTGTTAGTACATTATAAGAACTTGAATATTTCCAAAATAATGCAACAAAATAAAAAACTTATTTTTACCAAGCATTATTAATTAGGACTATGGAGTCTATAATATTGTGAAAGTTTACAGCTCAAAAAAAATTCAAATCTCAATTTTTTTTCCACCTAGCATACTTCTCTCAATCCGGTCTTATTTGCTACCAATCTCGACACAACTCAAGCACCTATATTAGGACTTAGATAAAAAGATCTCATGGCCAGCCAACTGACATCATACCCTTCTCTCTGCAATTCTTATAGGTTATGGTACACCACTAGCAATTAAGTAAGCTGAAAAGTTGAGTGAGGAAGTTTCATGCTACAGTTATTGGGAATATTGAAAACTATGAATAACAGATTCTAACATCTTCATTTTAGCACATCCCTATCAGCTAACCCTATAGAGAAGGCAAGAATATTATGATCAACCACACCTTCAAAAAAATGTATAAGCCTCAAATAATGCCAGAGTTTCTTTCATCTCAACATCTCAGTCTTCATCTGGGTGTCCTGTCTACCCTGCTACCCATTTCAATACGATGATAAATAGATCCCATTGCTTGCTAGGCAATTGATTGGCCTTCATGTCAGATGACATCCTCCTGTAGCTTTATCATGTTAGGGCACCACCTGACCAATCGCTCTGGGGGACTATTACACAAGAGGACGAGACATCAGCAATTACTCACTGGGTAATTCTCTGTAATTAACAATGCAAGAAAGGAGGCGGTGTAAGGGGAATGTACTTTGTACCATTGCAACCATCGGGCTCCTTTTCAACGTTGGCTGGAGTTACAAGAACAGACTATTCTAAATAGTAATACATCTTGAGTATCAGAGTCCCACAAACAGAGTGCAGGGAAACCGGTTAAATGAGCTTTCTTTCATGTCAAAGTCAATCACTCTAACTTAAGAAAACTCATTCCAGCCTCAAAGAGTAATTTCCTCTGAGGGAATATTGCTAGCAAAAGTATCTAAAGAAAGATTTGTCAGCCTTGTAGACGGCCAAAGTCTTTGATAAACTATCAAGACACTCATAGCATCATACACATTGCTACGGTCTTGACAAATTATATTGACGCGTAAGACCCCACTAAAAGGTACGGGGAGATGTCAGATGCTATGAACTTCTTTTAATGAGAAGCAAAATGATTAAATGCGAGTTGGACTTACCATATAAATGGATGAAGTGCAGCAGGCTCATGAATTTTTTTTTTTGTTTCTCTCAGCATCGTAGAGAAATTCTCTTCTGCAACACTGCCTCTGTTGGTCAATTCAATGTATCCTGCAGATGAAAGGCTGATGAACGTTTTTTTTTTTTTTTTTTGAACGCAGACAAATTCTCCTCTGCAACACTTTCTCTGCTGGTCATTCAATATATTCTTCAGATGAAAGGCTGATTAAAGTGTTTTTTTTGTCTCAGCAAAGGAGAGAAATTCTCTTCTGCAACACTGCCTCTGTTGGTCAATTCAATGTATCCTGCAGATGAAAGGCTGATGAACTTTTTTTTTTTCGAACACAGACAAATTCTCCTCCGCAACACTTCCTCTGCTGGTCATTCAATATATTCTTCAGATGAAAGGCTGATTAAAGTGTTTTTTTTGTCTCAGCAAAGGAGAGAAATTCTCTTCTGCAACACTGCCTCTGTTGGTCATTCAATATATTCTGCAGATGAAAGGCTGATGAACTTTTTTTTTTGTCTCAGCAACGCAGAAAAATTCTATTCCGCAACACTGCCTCTGCTGGTCATTCAGTATATTCTGCAGATGGAAAAGTCCACTGTTAGTACATTATAAGAACTTGAATATTTCCAAAATAATGCAACAAAATAAAAAACTTATTTTTACCAAGCATTATTAATTAGG
The DNA here is from genome assembly GCF_964204655.1 of Triturus cristatus. Classification (NCBI taxonomy): domain Eukaryota; kingdom Metazoa; phylum Chordata; class Amphibia; order Caudata; family Salamandridae; genus Triturus; species Triturus cristatus. Next base: position 879,170,169 of record NC_140593.1, on the reverse strand, counting down.
ACTATGGAGTCTATAATATTGTGAAAGTTTACAGCTCAAAAAAAATTCAAATCTCAATTTTTTTTCAACCTAGCATACTTCTCTCAATCCGGTCTTATTTGCTACCAATCTCGACACAACTCAAGCACCTATATTAGGACTTAGATAAAAATATCTCATGGCCAGCCAACTGACATCATACCCTTCTCTCTGCAATTCTTATAGGTTATGGTACACCACTAGCAATTAAGTAAGCTGAAAAGTTGAGTGAGGAAGTTTCATGCTACAGTTATTGGGAATATTGAAAACTATGAATAACAGATTCTAACATCTTCATTTTAGCACATCCCTATCAGCTAACCCTATAGAGAAGGCAAGAATATTATGATCAACCACACCTTCAAAAAAATGTATAAGCCTCAAATAATGCCAGAGTTTCTTTCATCTCAACATCTCAGTCTTCATCTGGGTGTCCTGTCTACCCTGCTACCCATTTCAATACGATGATAAATAGATCCCATTGCTTGCTAGGCAATTGATTGGCCCTCATGTCAGATGACATCCTCCTGTAGCTTTATCATGTTAGGGCACCACCTGACCAATCGCTCTGGGGGACTATTACACAAGAGGACGAGACATCAGCAATTACTCACTGGGTAATTCTCTGTAATTAACAATGCAAGAAAGTAGGCGGTGTAAGGGGAATGTACTTTGTACCATTGCAACCATCGGGCTCCTTTTCAACGTTGGCTGGAGTTACAAGAACAGACTATTCTAAATAGTAATACATCTTGAGTATCAGAGTCCCACAAACAGAGTGCAGGGAAACCGGTTAAATGAGCTTTCTTTCATGTCAAAGTCAATCACTCTAACTTAAGAAAACTCATTCCAGCCTCAAAGAGTAATTTCCTCTGAGGGAATATTGCTAGCAAAAGTATCTAAAGAAAGATTTGTCAGCCTTGTAGACGGCCAAAGTCTTTGATAAACTATCAAGACACTCATAGCATCATACACATTGCTACCGTCTTGACAAATTATATTGACGCGTAAGACCCCACTAAAAGGTACGGGGAGATGTCAGATGCTATGAACTTCTTTTAATGAGAAGCAAAATGATTAAATGCGAGTTGGACTTACCATATAAATGGATGAAGTGCAGCAGGCTCATGAATTTTTTTTTTTGTTTCTCTCAGCATCGTAGAGAAATTCTCTTCTGCAACACTGCCTCTGTTGGTCAATTCAATGTATCCTGCAGATGAAAGGCTGATGAACGTTTTTTTTTTTTTTTGAACGCAGACAAATTCTCCTCTGCAACACTTTCTCTGCTGGTCATTCAATATATTCTTCAGATGAAAGGCTGATTAAAGTGTTTTTTTTGTCTCAGCAAAGGAGAGAAATTCTCTTCTGCAACACTGCCTCTGTTGGTCAATTCAATGTATCCTGCAGATGAAAGGCTGATGAACTTTTTTTTTTTCGAACACAGACAAATTCTCCTCCGCAACACTTCCTCTGCTGGTCATTCAATATATTCTTCAGATGAAAGGCTGATTAAAGTGGTTTTTTTGTCTCAGCAAAGGAGAGAAATTCTCTTCTGCAACACTGCCTCTGTTGGTCATTCAATATATTCTGCAGATGAAAGGCTGATGAACTTTTTTTTTTGTCTCAGCAACGCAGAAAAATTCTATTCCGCAACACTGCCTCTGCTGGTCATTCAGTATATTCTGCAGATGGAAAAGTCCACTGTTAGTACATTATAAGAACTTGAATATTTCCAAAATAATGCAACAAAATAAAAAACTTATTTTTACCAAGCATTATTAATTAGGACTATGGAGTCTATAATATTGTGAAAGTTTACAGCTCAAAAAAAATTCAAATCTCAATTTTTTTTCAACCTAGCATACTTCTCTCAATCCGGTCTTATTTGCTACCAATCTCGACACAACTCAAGCACCTATATTAGGACTTAGATAAAAATATCTCATGGCCAGCCAACTGACATCATACCCTTCTCTCTGCAATTCTTATAGGTTATGGTACACCACTAGCAATTAAGTAAGCTGAAAAGTTGAGTGAGGAAGTTTCATGCTACAGTTATTGGGAATATTGAAAACTATGAATAACAGATTCTAACATCTTCATTTTAGCACATCCCTATCAGCTAACCCTATAGAGAAGGCAAGAATATTATGATCAACCACACCTTCAAAAAAATGTATAAGCCTCAAATAATGCCAGAGTTTCTTTCATCTCAACATCTCAGTCTTCATCTGGGTGTCCTGTCTACCCTGCTACCCATTTCAATACGATGATAAATAGATCCCATTGCTTGCTAGGCAATTGATTGGCCCTCATGTCAGATGACATCCTCCTGTAGCTTTATCATGTTAGGGCACCACCTGACCAATCGCTCTGGGGGACTATTACACAAGAGGACGAGACATCAGCAATTACTCACTGGGTAATTCTCTGTAATTAACAATGCAAGAAAGTAGGCGGTGTAAGGGGAATGTACTTTGTACCATTGCAACCATCGGGCTCCTTTTCAACGTTGGCTGGAGTTACAAGAACAGACTATTCTAAATAGTAATACATCTTGAGTATCAGAGTCCCACAAACAGAGTGCAGGGAAACCGGTTAAATGAGCTTTCTTTCATGTCAAAGTCAATCACTCTAACTTAAGAAAACTCATTCCAGCCTCAAAGAGTAATTTCCTCTGAGGGAATATTGCTAGCAAAAGTATCTAAAGAAAGATTTGTCAGCCTTGTAGACGGCCAAAGTCTTTGATAAACTATCAAGACACTCATAGCATCATACACATTGCTACCGTCTTGACAAATTATATTGACGCGTAAGACCCCACTAAAAGGTACGGGGAGATGTCAGATGCTATGAACTTCTTTTAATGAGAAGCAAAATGATTAAATGCGAGTTGGACTTACCATATAAATGGATGAAGTGCAGCAGGCTCATGAATTTTTTTTTTTGTTTCTCTCAGCATCGTAGAGAAATTCTCTTCTGCAACACTGCCTCTGTTGGTCAATTCAATGTATCCTGCAGATGAAAGGCTGATGAACGTTTTTTTTTTTTTTTTGAACGCAGACAAATTCTCCTCTGCAACACTTTCTCTGCTGGTCATTCAATATATTCTTCAGATGAAAGGCTGATTAAAGTGTTTTTTTTGTCTCAGCAAAGGAGAGAAATTCTCTTCTGCAACACTGCCTCTGTTGGTCAATTCAATGTATCCTGCAGATGAAAGGCTGATGAACTTTTTTTTTTTCGAACACAGACAAATTCTCCTCCGCAACACTTCCTCTGCTGGTCATTCAATATATTCTTCAGATGAAAGGCTGATTAAAGTGGTTTTTTTGTCTCAGCAAAGGAGAGAAATTCTCTTCTGCAACACTGCCTCTGTTGGTCATTCAATATATTCTGCAGATGAAAGGCTGATGAACTTTTTTTTTTGTCTCAGCAACGCAGAAAAATTCTATTCCGCAACACTGCCTCTGCTGGTCATTCAGTATATTCTGCAGATGGAAAAGTCCACTGTTAGTACATTATAAGAACTTGAATATTTCCAAAATAATGCAACAAAATAAAAAACTTATTTTTACCAAGCATTATTAATTAGGACTATGGAGTCTATAATATTGTGAAAGTTTACAGCTCAAAAAAAATTCAAATCTCAATTTTTTTTCAACCTAGCATACTTCTCTCAATCCGGTCTTATTTGCTACCAATCTCGACACAACTCAAGCACCTATATTAGGACTTAGATAAAAATATCTCATGGCCAGCCAACTGACATCATACCCTTCTCTCTGCAATTCTTATAGGTTATGGTACACCACTAGCAATTAAGTAAGCTGAAAAGTTGAGTGAGGAAGTTTCATGCTACAGTTATTGGGAATATTGAAAACTATGAATAACAGATTCTAACATCTTCATTTTAGCACATCCCTATCAGCTAACCCTATAGAGAAGGCAAGAATATTATGATCAACCACACCTTCAAAAAAATGTATAAGCCTCAAATAATGCCAGAGTTTCTTTCATCTCAACATCTCAGTCTTCATCTGGGTGTCCTGTCTACCCTGCTACCCATTTCAATACGATGATAAATAGATCCCATTGCTTGCTAGGCAATTGATTGGCCCTCATGTCAGATGACATCCTCCTGTAGCTTTATCATGTTAGGGCACCACCTGACCAATCGCTCTGGGGGACTATTACACAAGAGGACGAGACATCAGCAATTACTCACTGGGTAATTCTCTGTAATTAACAATGCAAGAAAGTAGGCGGTGTAAGGGGAATGTACTTTGTACCATTGCAACCATCGGGCTCCTTTTCAACGTTGGCTGGAGTTACAAGAACAGACTATTCTAAATAGTAATACATCTTGAGTATCAGAGTCCCACAAACAGAGTGCAGGGAAACCGGTTAAATGAGCTTTCTTTCATGTCAAAGTCAATCACTCTAACTTAAGAAAACTCATTCCAGCCTCAAAGAGTAATTTCCTCTGAGGGAATATTGCTAGCAAAAGTATCTAAAGAAAGATTTGTCAGCCTTGTAGACGGCCAAAGTCTTTGATAAACTATCAAGACACTCATAGCATCATACACATTGCTACCGTCTTGACAAATTATATTGACGCGTAAGACCCCACTAAAAGGTACGGGGAGATGTCAGATGCTATGAACTTCTTTTAATGAGAAGCAAAATGATTAAATGCGAGTTGGACTTACCATATAAATGGATGAAGTGCAGCAGGCTCATGAATTTTTTTTTTTGTTTCTCTCAGCATCGTAGAGAAATTCTCTTCTGCAACACTGCCTCTGTTGGTCAATTCAATGTATCCTGCAGATGAAAGGCTGATGAACGTTTTTTTTTTTTTTTTTGAACGCAGACAAATTCTCCTCTGCAACACTTTCTCTGCTGGTCATTCAATATATTCTTCAGATGAAAGGCTGATTAAAGTGTTTTTTTTGTCTCAGCAAAGGAGAGAAATTCTCTTCTGCAACACTGCCTCTGTTGGTCAATTCAATGTATCCTGCAGATGAAAGGCTGATGAACTTTTTTTTTTTCGAACACAGACAAATTCTCCTCCGCAACACTTCCTCTGCTGGTCATTCAATATATTCTTCAGATGAAAGGCTGATTAAAGTGGTTTTTTTGTCTCAGCAAAGGAGAGAAATTCTCTTCTGCAACACTGCCTCTGTTGGTCATTCAATATATTCTGCAGATGAAAGGCTGATGAACTTTTTTTTTTGTCTCAGCAACGCAGAAAAATTCTATTCCGCAACACTGCCTCTGCTGGTCATTCAGTATATTCTGCAGATGGAAAAGTCCACTGTTAGTACATTATAAGAACTTGAATATTTCCAAAATAATGCAACAAAATAAAAAACTTATTTTTACCAAGCATTATTAATTAGGACTATGGAGTCTATAATATTGTGAAAGTTTACAGCTCAAAAAAAATTCAAATCTCAATTTTTTTTCAACCTAGCATACTTCTCTCAATCCGGTCTTATTTGCTACCAATCTCGACACAACTCAAGCACCTATATTAGGACTTAGATAAAAATATCTCATGGCCAGCCAACTGACATCATACCCTTCTCTCTGCAATTCTTATAGGTTATGGTACACCACTAGCAATTAAGTAAGCTGAAAAGTTGAGTGAGGAAGTTTCATGCTACAGTTATTGGGAATATTGAAAACTATGAATAACAGATTCTAACATCTTCATTTTAGCACATCCCTATCAGCTAACCCTATAGAGAAGGCAAGAATATTATGATCAACCACACCTTCAAAAAAATGTATAAGCCTCAAATAATGCCAGAGTTTCTTTCATCTCAACATCTCAGTCTTCATCTGGGTGTCCTGTCTACCCTGCTACCCATTTCAATACGATGATAAATAGATCCCATTGCTTGCTAGGCAATTGATTGGCCCTCATGTCAGATGACATCCTCCTGTAGCTTTATCATGTTAGGGCACCACCTGACCAATCGCTCTGGGGGACTATTACACAAGAGGACGAGACATCAGCAATTACTCACTGGGTAATTCTCTGTAATTAACAATGCAAGAAAGTAGGCGGTGTAAGGGGAATGTACTTTGTACCATTGCAACCATCGGGCTCCTTTTCAACGTTGGCTGGAGTTACAAGAACAGACTATTCTAAATAGTAATACATCTTGAGTATCTGAGTCCCACAAACAGAGTGCAGGGAAACCGGTTAAATGAGCTTTCTTTCATGTCAAAGTCAATCACTCTAACTTAAGAAAACTCATTCCAGCCTCAAAGAGTAATTTCCTCTGAGGGAATATTGCTAGCAAAAGTATCTAAAGAAAGATTTGTCAGCCTTGTAGACGGCCAAAGTCTTTGATAAACTATCAAGACACTCATAGCATCATACACATTGCTACCGTCTTGACAAATTATATTGACGCGTAAGACCCCACTAAAAGGTACGGGGAGATGTCAGATGCTATGAACTTCTTTTAATGAGAAGCAAAATGATTAAATGCGAGTTGGACTTACCATATAAATGGATGAAGTGCAGCAGGCTCATGAATTTTTTTTTTTGTTTCTCTCAGCATCGTAGAGAAATTCTCTTCTGCAACACTGCCTCTGTTGGTCAATTCAATGTATCCTGCAGATGAAAGGCTGATGAACGTTTTTTTTTTTTTTTTTCAACGCAGACAAATTCTCCTCTGCAACACTTTCTCTGCTGGTCATTCAATATATTCTTCAGATGAAAGGCTGATTAAAGTGTTTTTTTTGTCTCAGCAAAGGAGAGAAATTCTCTTCTGCAACACTGCCTCTGTTGGTCAATTCAATGTATCCTGCAGATGAAAGGCTGATGAACTTTTTTTTTTTCGAACACAGACAAATTCTCCTCCGCAACACTTCCTCTGCTGGTCATTCAATATATTCTTCAGATGAAAGGCTGATTAAAGTGGTTTTTTTGTCTCAGCAAAGGAGAGAAATTCTCTTCTGCAACACTGCCTCTGTTGGTCATTCAATATATTCTGCAGATAAAAGGCTGATGAACTTTTTTTTTTGTCTCAGCAACGCAGAAAAATTCTATTCCGCAACACTGCCTCTGCTGGTCATTCAGTATATTCTGCAGATGGAAAAGTCCACTGTTAGTACATTATAAGAACTTGAATATTTCCAAAATAATGCAACAAAATAAAAAACTTATTTTTACCAAGCATTATTAATTAGGACTATGGAGTCTATAATATTGTGAAAGTTTACAGCTCAAAAAAAATTCAAATCTCAATTTTTTTTCCACCTAGCATACTTCTCTCAATCCGGTCTTATTTGCTACCAATCTCGACACAACTCAAGCACCTATATTAGGACTTAGATAAAAAGATCTCATGGCCAGCCAACTGACATCATACCCTTCTCTCTGCAATTCTTATAGGTTATGGTACACCACTAGCAATTAAGTAAGCTGAAAAGTTGAGTGAGGAAGTTTCATGCTACAGTTATTGGGAATATTGAAAACTATGAATAACAGATTCTAACATCTTCATTTTAGCACATCCCTATCAGCTAACCCTATAGAGAAGGCAAGAATATTATGATCAACCACACCTTCAAAAAAATGTATAAGCCTCAAAGAATGCCAGAGTTTCTTTCATCTCAACATCTCAGTCTTCATCTGGGTGTCCTGTCTACCCTGCTACCCATTTCAATACGATGATAAATAGATCCCATTGCTTGCTAGGCAATTGATTGGCCCTCATGTCAGATGACATCCTCCTGTAGCTTTATCATGTTAGGGCACCACCTGACCAATCGCTCTGGGGGACTATTACACAAGAGGACGAGACATCAGCAATTACTCACTGGGTAATTCTCTGTAATTAACAATGCAAGAAAGGAGGCGGTGTAAGGGGAATGTACTTTGTACCATTGCAACCATCGGGCTCCTTTTCAACGTTGGCTGGAGTTACAAGAACAGACTATTCTAAATAGTAATACATCTTGAGTATCAGAGTCCCACAAACAGAGTGCAGGGAAACCGGTTAAATGAGCTTTCTTTCATGTCAAAGTCAATCACTCTAACTTAAGAAAACTCATTCCAGCCTCAAAGAGTAATTTCCTCTGAGGGAATATTGCTAGCAAAAGTATCTAAAGAAAGATTTGTCAGCCTTGTAGACGGCCAAAGTCTTTGATAAACTATCAAGACACTCATAGCATCATACACATTGCTACGGTCTTGACAAATTATATTGACGCGTAAGACCCCACTAAAAGGTACGGGGAGATGTCAGATGCTATGAACTTCTTTTAATGAGAAGCAAAATGATTAAATGCGAGTTGGACTTACCATATAAATGGATGAAGTGCAGCAGGCTCATGAATTTTTTTTTTTGTTTCTCTCAGCATCGTAGAGAAATTCTCTTCTGCAACACTGCCTCTGTTGGTCAATTCAATGTATCCTGCAGATGAAAGGCTGATGAACGTTTTTTTTTTTTTTTTTTGAACGCAGACAAATTCTCCTCTGCAACACTTTCTCTGCTGGTCATTCAATATATTCTTCAGATGAAAGGCTGATTAAAGTGTTTTTTTTGTCTCAGCAAAGGAGAGAAATTCTCTTCTGCAACACTGCCTCTGTTGGTCAATTCAATGTATCCTGCAGATGAAAGGCTGATGAACTTTTTTTTTTTCGAACACAGACAAATTCTCCTCCGCAACACTTCCTCTGCTGGTCATTCAATATATTCTTCAGATGAAAGGCTGATTAAAGTGGTTTTTTTGTCTCAGCAAAGGAGAGAAATTCTCTTCTGCAACACTGCCTCTGTTGGTCATTCAATATATTCTGCAGATGAAAGGCTGATGAACTTTTTTTTTTGTCTCAGCAACGCAGAAACATTCTATTCCGCAACACTGCCTCTGCTGGTCATTCAGTATATTCTGCAGATGGAAAAGTCCACTGTTAGTACATTATAAGAACTTGAATATTTCCAAAATAATGCAACAAAATAAAAAACTTATTTTTACCAAGCATTATTAATTAGGACTATGGAGTCTATAATATTGTGAAAGTTTACAGCTCAAAAAAAATTCAAATCTCAATTTTTTTTCAACCTAGCATACTTCTCTCAATCCGGTCTTATTTGCTACCAATCTCGACACAACTCAAGCACCTATATTAGGACTTAGATAAAAATATCTCATGGCCAGCCAACTGACATCATACCCTTCTCTCTGCAATTCTTATAGGTTATGGTACACCACGAGCAATTAAGTAAGCTGAAAAGTTGAGTGAGGAAGTTTCATGCTACAGTTATTGGGAATATTGAAAACTATGAATAACAGATTCTAACATCTTCATTTTAGCACATCCCTATCAGCTAACCCTATAGAGAAGGCAAGAATATTATGATCAACCACACCTTCAAAAAAATGTATAAGCCTCAAATAATGCCAGAGTTTCTTTCATCTCAACATCTCAGTCTTCATCTGGGTGTCCTGTCTACCCTGCTACCCATTTCAATACGATGATAAATAGATCCCATTGCTTGCTAGGCAATTGATTGGCCCTCATGTCAGATGACATCCTCCTGTAGCTTTATCATGTTAGGGCACCACCTGACCAATCGCTCTGGGGGACTATTACACAAGAGGACGAGACATCAGCAATTACTCACTGGGTAATTCTCTGTAATTAACAATGCAAGAAAGTAGGGGGTGTAAGGGGAATGTACTTTGTACCATTGCAACCATCGGGCTCCTTTTCAACGTTGGCTGGAGTTACAAGAACAGACTATTCTAAATAGTAATACATCTTGAGTATCAGAGTCCCACAAACAGAGTGCAGGGAAACCGGTTAAATGAGCTTTCTTTCATGTCAAAGTCAATCACTCTAACTTAAGAAAACTCATTCCAGCCTCAAAGAGTAATTTCCTCTGAGGGAATATTGCTAGCAAAAGTATCTAAAGAAAGATTTGTCAGCCTTGTAGACGGCCAAAGTCTTTGATAAACTATCAAGACACTCATAGCATCATACACATTGCTACCGTCTTGACAAATTATATTGACGCGTAAGACCCCACTAAAAGGTACGGGGAGATGTCAGATGCTATGAACTTCTTTTAATGAGAAGCAAAATGATTAAATGCGAGTTGGACTTACCATATAAATGGATGAAGTGCAGCAGGCTCATGAATTTTTTTTTTTGTTTCTCTCAGCATCGTAGAGAAATTCTCTTCTGCAACACTGCCTCTGTTGGTCAATTCAATGTATCCTGCAGATGAAAGGCTGATGAACGTTTTTTTTTTTTTTTTTTTGAACGCAGACAAATTCTCCTCTGCAACACTTTCTCTGCTGGTCATTCAATATATTCTTCAGATGAAAGGCTGATTAAAGTGTTTTTTTTGTCTCAGCAAAGGAGAGAAATTCTCTTCTGCAACACTGCCTCTGTTGGTCAATTCAATGTATCCTGCAGATGAAAGGCTGATGAACTTTTTTTTTTTCGAACACAGACAAATTCTCCTCCGCAACACTGCCTCTGTTGGTCATTCAATATATTCTGCAGATGAAAGGCTGATGAACTTTTTTTTTTTGTCTTAGCAACGCAGACAAATTCTCTTCTGCAACACTGCCTCTGTTGGTCAATTCAATGTATCCTGCAGATTAAAGGCTGATGAACGTTTTTTTTTTTTTTTTGGACCGTAGACAAATTCTCCTCTGCAACACTTTCTCTGCTGGTCATTCAATATATTCTTCAGATGAAAGGCTGATTAAAGTGGTTTTTTTGTCTCAGCAAAGGAGAGAAATTCTCTTCTGCAACACTGCCTCTGTTGGTCATTCAATATATTCTGCAGATGAAAGGCTGATGAACTTTTTTTTTTGTCTCAGCAACGCAGAAAAATTCTATTTCGCAACACTGCCTCTGCTGGTCATTCAGTATATTCTGCAGATGGAAAAGTCCACTGTTAGTACATTATAAGAACTTGAATATTTCCAAAATAATGCAACAAAATAAAAAACTTATTTTTACCAAGCATTATTAATTAGGACTATGGAGTCTATAATATTGTGAAAGTTTACAGCTCAAAAAAAATTCAAATCTCAAGTTTTTTTCAACCTAGCATACTTCTCTCAATCCGGTCTTATTTGCTACCAATCTCGACACAACTCAAGCACCTATATTAGGACTTAGATAAAAATATCTCATGGCCAGCCAACTGACATCATACCCTTCTCTCTGCAATTCTTATAGGTTATGGTACACCACTAGCAATTAAGCTGAAAAGTTGAGGGAGGAAGTTTCATGCTACAGTTATTGGGAATATTGAAAACTATGAATAACAGATTCTAACATCTTCATTTTAGCACATCCCTATCAGCTAACCCTATAGAGAAGGCAAGAATATTATGATCAACCACACCTTCAAAAAAATGTATAAGCCTCAAATAATGCCAGAGTTTCTTTCATCTCAACATCTCAGTCTTCATCTGGGTGTCCTGTCTACCCTGCTACCCATTTCAATACGATGATAAATAGATCCCATTGCTTGCTAGGCAATTGATTGGCCCTCATGTCAGATGACATCCTCCTGTAGCTTTATCATGTTAGGGCACCACCTGACCAATCGCTCTGGGGGACTATTACACAAGAGGACGAGACATCAGCAATTACTCACTGGGTAATTCTCTGTAATTAACAATGCAAGAAAGTAGGCGGTGTAAGGGGAATGTACTTTGTACCATTGCAACCATCGGGCTCCTTTTCAACGTTGGCTGGAGTTACAAGAACAGACTATTCTAAATAGTAATACATCTTGAGTATCAGAGTCCCACAAACAGAGTGCAGGGAAACCGGTTAAATGAGCTTTCTTTCATGTCAAAGTCAATCACTCTAACTTAAGAAAACTCATTCCAGCCTCAAAGATTAATTTCCTCTGAGGGAATATTGCTAGCAAAAGTATCTAAAGAAAGATTTGTCAGCCTTGTAGACGGCCAAAGTCTTTGATAAACTATCAAGACACTCATAGCATCATACACATTGCTACCGTCTTGACAAATTATATTGACGCGTAAGACCCCACTAAAAGGTACGGGGAGATGTCAGATGCTATGAACTTCTTTTAATGAGAAGCAAAATGATTAAATGCGAGTTGGACTTACCATATAAATGGATGAAGTGCAGCAGGCTCATGAATTTTTTTTTTTGTTTCTCTCAGCATCGTAGAGAAATTCTCTTCTGCAACACTTCCTCTGTTGGTCAATTCAATGTATCCTGCAGATGAAAGGCTGATGAACTTTTTTTTTTTTTTTTTTTGAACGCAGACAAATTCTCCTCCGCAACACTTACTCTGCTGGTCATTCAATATATTCTTCAGATGAAAGGCTGATTAAAGTGTTTTTTTTGTCTCAGCAAAGGAGAGAAATTCTCTTCTGCAACACTGCCTCTGTTGGTCATTCAATATATTCTGCAGATGAAAGGCTGATGAACTTTTTTTTTTTGTCTCAGCAACGCAGAGAAATTCTCTTCTGCAACACTGCCTCTGTTGGTCAATTCAATGTATCCTGCAGATGAAAGGCTGATGAACGTTTTTTTTTTTTTTTGGGACCGTAGACAAATTCTCCTCTGCAACACTTTCTCTGCTGGTCATTCAATATATTCTTCAGATGAAAGGCTGATTAAAGTGTTTTTTTTGTCTCAGCAAAGGAGAGAAATTCTCTTCTGCAACACTGCCTCTGTTGGTCATTCAATATATTCTGCAGATGAAAGGCTGATGAACTTTTTTTTTTTGTCTCAGCAACGCAGAAAAATTCTATTCCACAACACTGCCTCTGCTGGTCATTCAGTATATTCTGCAGATGTAAAAGTCCACTGTTAGTACATTATAAGAACTTGAATATTTCCAAAATAATGCAACAAAATAAAAAACTTATTTTTACCAAGCATTATTAATTAGGACTATGGAGTCTATAATATTGTGAAAGTTTACAGCTCAAAAAAAATTCAAATCTCAAGTTTTTTTTCAACCTAGCATACTTCTCTCAATCCGGTCTTATTTGCTACCAATCTCGACACAACTCAAGCACCTATATTAGGACTTAGATAAAAAGATCTCATGGCCAGCCAACTGACATCATACCCTTCTCTCTGCAATTCTTATAGGTTATGGTACACCACTAGCAATTAAGTAAGCTGAAAAGTTGAGGGAGGAAGTTTCATGCTACAGTTATTGGGAATATTGAAAACTATGAATAACAGATTCTAACATCTTTATTTTAGCACATCCCTATCAGCTAACCCTATAGAGAAGGCAAGAATATTATGATCAACCACACCTTCAAAAAAATGTATAAGCCTCAAATAATGCCAGAGTTTCTTTCATCTCAACATCTCAGTCTTCATCTGGGTGTCCTGTCTACCCTGCTACCCATTTCAATAAGATGATAAATAGATCCCATTGCTTGCTAGGCAATTGATTGGCCCTCATGTCAGATGACATCCTCCTGTAGCTTTATCATGTTAGGGCACCACCTGACCAATCGCTCTGGGGGACTATTACACAAGAGGACGAGACATCAGCAATTACTCACTGGGTAATTCTCTGTAATTAACAATGCAAGAAAGTAGGCGGTGTAAGGGGAATGTACTTTGTACCATTGCAACCATCGGGCTCCTTTTCAACGTTGGCTGGAGTTACAAGAACAGACTATTCTAAATAGTAATACATCTTGAGTATCAGAGTCCCACAAACAGAGTGCAGGGAAACCGGTTAAATGAGCTTTCTTTCATGTCAAAGTCAATCACTCTAACTTAAGAAAACTCATTCCAGCCTCAAAGAGTAATTTCCTCTGAGGGAATATTGCTAGCAAAAGTATCTAAAGAAAGATTTGTCAGCCTTGTAGACGGCCAAAGTCTTTGATAAACTATCAAGACACTCATAGCATCATACACATTGCTACCGTCTTGACAAATTATATTGACGCGTAAGACCCCACTAAAAGGTACGGGGAGATGTCAGATGCTATGAACTTTTTTTAATGAGAAGCAAAATGATTAAATGCGAGTTGGACTTACCATATAAATGGATGAAGTGCAGCAGGCTCATGAATTTTTTTTTTTGTTTCTCTCAGCATCGTAGAGAAATTCTCTTCTGCAACACTGCCTCTGTTGGTCAATTCAATGTATCCTGCAGATGAAAGGCTGATGAACGTTTTTTTTTTTTGGACCGTAGACAAATTCTCCTCTGCAACACTTTCTCTGCTGGTCATTCAATATATTCTTCAGATGAAAGGCTGATTAAAGTGTTTTTTTTGTCTCAGCAAAGGAGAGAAATTCTCTTCTGCAACACTGCCTCTGTTGGTCAATTCAATGTATCCTGCAGATGAAAGGCTGATGAACTTTTTTTTTTTTTGTTTTGAACGCAGACAAATTCTCCTCTGCAACACTTTCTCTGCTGGTCATTCAATATATTCTTCAGATGAAAGGCTGATTAAAGTGTTTTTTTGTCTCAGCAAAGGAGAGAAATTCTCTTCTGCAACACTGCCTCTGTTGGTCAATTCAATGTATCCTGCAGATGAAAGGCTGATGAACTTTTTTTTTTTCGAACACAGACAAATTCTCCTCCGCAACACTTCCTCTGCTGGTCATTCAATATATTCTTCAGATGAAAGGCTGATTAAAGTGGTTTTTTTGTCTCAGCAAAGGAGAGAAATTCTCTTCTGCAACACTGCCTCTGTTGGTCATTCAATATATTCTGCAGATGAAAGGCTGATGAACTTTTTTTTTTTGTCTCAGCAACGCAGAGAAATTCTCTTCTGCAACACTGCCTCTGTTGGTCAATTCAATGTATCCTGCAGATGAAAGGCTGATGAACGTTTTTTTTTTTTTTTTGGACCGTAGACAAATTCTCCTCTGCAACACTTTCTCTGCTGGTCATTCAATATATTCTTCAGATGAAAGGCTGATTAAAGTGTTTTTTTTGTCTCAGCAAAGGAGAGAAATTCTCTTCTGCAACACTGCCTCTGTTGGTCATTCAATATATTCTGCAGATGAAAGGCTGATGAACTTTTTTTTTTTGTCTCAGCAACGCAGAAAAATTCTATTCCGCAACACTGCCTTTGCTGGTCATTCAGTATATTCTGCAGATGGAAAAGTCCACTGTTAGTACATTATAAGAACTTGAATATTTCCAAAATAATGCAACAAAATAAAAAACTTATTTTTACCAAGCATTATTAATTAGGACTATGGAGTCTATAATATTGTGAAAGTTTACAGCTCAAAAAAAATTCAAATCTCAATTTTTTTTCAACCTAGCATACTTCTCTCAATCCGGTCTTATTTGCTACCAATCTCGACACAACTCAAGCACCTATATTAGGACTTAGATAAAAAGATCTCATGGCCAGCCAACTGACATCATACCCTTCTCTCTGCAATTCTTATAGGTTATGGTATACCACTAGCAATTAAGTAAGCTGAAAAGTTGAGGGAGGAAGTTTCATGCTACAGTTATTGGGAATATTGAAAACTATGAATAACAGATTCTAACATCTTTATTTTAGCACATCCCTATCAGCTAACCCTATAGAGAAGGCAAGAATATTATGATCAACCACACCTTCAAAAAAATGTATAAGCCTCAAATAATGCCAGAGTTTCTTTCATCTCAACATCTCAGTCTTCATCTGGGTGTCCTGTCTACCCTGCTACCCATTTCAATAAGATGATAAATAGATCCCATTGCTTGCTAGGCAATTGATTGGCCCTCATGTCAGATGACATCCTCCTGTAGCTTTATCATGTTAGGGCACCACCTGACCAATCGCTCTGGGGGACTATTACACAAGAGGACGAGACATCAATTACTCACTGGGTAATTCTCTGTAATTAACAATGCAAGAAAGTAGGCGGTGTAAGGGGAATGTACTTTGTACCATTGCAACCATCGGGCTCCTTTTCAACGTTGGCTGGAGTTACAAGAACAGACTATTCTAAATAGTAATACATCTTGAGTATCAGAGTCCCACAAACAGAGTGCAGGGAAACCGGTTAAATGAGCTTTCTTTCATGTCAAAGTCAATCACTCTAACTTAAGAAAACTCATTCCAGCCTCAAAGAGTAATTTCCTCTGAGGGAATATTGCTAGCAAAAGTATCTAAAGAAAGATTTGTCAGCCTTGTAGACGGCCAAAGTCTTTGATAAACTATCAAGACACTCATAGCATCATACACATTGCTACCGTCTTGACAAATTATATTGACGCGTAAGACCCCACTAAAAGGTACGGGGAGATGTCAGATGCTATGAACTTCTTTTAATGAGAAGCAAAATGATTAAATGCGAGTTGGACTTACCATATAAATGGATGAAGTGCAGCAGGCTCATGAATTTTTTTTTTCGTTTCTCTCAGCATCGTAGAGAAATTCTCTTCTGCAACACTGCCTCTGTTGGTCAATTCAATGTATCCTGCAGATGAAAGGCTGATGAACGTTTTTTTTTTTTTTTTTGAACGCAGACAAATTCTCCTCTGCAACACTTTCTCTGCTGGTCATTCAATATATTCTTCAGATGAAAGGCTGATTAAAGTGTTTGTTTTGTCTCAGCAAAGGAGAGAAATTCTCTTCTGCAACACTGCCTCTGTTGGTCAATTCAATGTATCCTGCAGATGAAAGGCTGATGAACTTTTTTTTTTCGAACACAGACAAATTCTCCTCCGCAACACTTCCTCTGCTGGTCATTCAATATATTCTTCAGATGAAAGGCTGATTAAAGTGGTTTTTTTGTCTCGGCAAAGGAGAGAAATTCTCTTCTGCAACACTGCCTCTGTTGGTCATTCAATATATTCTGCAGATGAAAGGCTGATGAACTTTTTTTTTTGTCTCAGCAACGCAGAAAAATTCTATTCCGCAACACTGCCTCTGCTGGTCATTCAGTATATTCTGCAGATGGAAAAGTCCACTGTTAGTACATTATAAGAACTTGAATATTTCCAAAATAATGCAACAAAATAAAAAACTTATTTTTACCAAGCATTATTAATTAGGACTATGGAGTCTATAATATTGTGAAAGTTTACAGCTCAAAAAAAATTCAAATCTCAATTTTTTTTCAACCTAGCATACTTCTCTCAATCCGGTCTTATTTGCTACCAATCTCGACACAACTCAAGCACCTATATTAGGACTTAGATAAAAAGATTTCATGGCAAGCCAACTGACATCATACCCTTCTCTCTGCAATTCTTATAGGTTATGGTATACCACTAGCAATTAAGTAAGCTGAAAAGTTGAGGGAGGAAGTTTCATGCTACAGTTATTGGGAATATTGAAAACTATGAATAACAGATTCTAACATCTTTATTTTAGCACATCCCTATCAGCTAACCCTATAGAGAAGGCAAGAATATTATGATCAACCACACCTTCAAAAAAATGTATAAGCCTCAAATAATGCCAGAGTTTCTTTCATCTCAACATCTCAGTCTTCATCTGGGTGTCCTGTCTACCCTGCTACCCATTTCAATAAGATGATAAATAGATCCCATTGCTTGCTAGGCAATTGATTGGCCCTCATGTCAGATGACATCCTCCTGTAGCTTTATCATGTTAGGGCACCACCTGACCAATCGCTCTGGGGGACTATTACACAAGAGGACGAGACATCAGCAATTACTCACTGGGTAATTCTCTGTAATTAACAATGCAAGAAAGTAGGCGGTGTAAGGGGAATGTACTTTGTACCATTGCAACCATCGGGCTCCTTTTCAACGTTGGCTGGAGTTACAAGAACAGACTATTCTAAATAGTAATACATCTTGAGTATCAGAGTCCCACAAACAGAGTGCAGGGAAACCGGTTAAATGAGCTTTCTTTCATGTCAAAGTCAATCACTCTAACTTAAGAAAACTCATTCCAGCCTCAAAGAGTAATTTCCTCTGAGGGAATATTGCTAGCAAAAGTATCTAAAGAAAGATTTGTCAGCCTTGTAGACGGCCAAAGTCTTTGATAAACTATCAAGACACTCATAGCATCATACACATTGCTACCGTCTTGACAAATTATATTGACGCGTAAGACCCCACTAAAAGGTACGGGGAGATGTCAGATGCTATGAACTTCTTTTAATGAGAAGCAAAATGATTAAATGCGAGTTGGACTTACCATATAAATGGATGAAGTGCAGCAGGCTCATGAATTTTTTTTTTTGTTTCTCTCAGCATCGTAGAGAAATTCTCTTCTACAACACTGCCTCTGTTGGTCAATTCAATGTATCCTGCAGATGAAAGGCTGATGAACGTTTTTTTTTTTTTTTTGAACGCAGACAAATTCTCCTCTGCAACACTTTCTCTGCTGGTCATTCAATATATTCTTCAGATAAAAGGCTGATTAAAGTGTTTTTTTTGTCTCAGCAAAGGAGAGAAATTCTCTTCTGCAACACTGCCTCTGTTGGTCAATTCAATGTATCCTGCAGATGAAAGGCTGATGAACTTTTTTTTTTTGTCTCAGCAACGCAGAGAAATTCTCTTCTGCAACACTGCCTCTGTTGGTCAATTCAATGTATCCTGCAGATGAAAGGCTGATGAACGGTTTTTTTTTTTTTTGTGCCGTAGAAAAATTCTCCTCTGCAACACTTCCTCTGCTGGTCATTCAATATATTCTTCAGATGAAAGGCTGATTAAAGTGGTTTTTTTGTCTCAGCAAAGGAGAGAAATTCTCTTCTGCAACACTGCCTCTGTTGGTCATTCAATATATTCTGCAGATGAAAGGCTGATTAAAATGTTTTTTTTGTCTCAGCAACGCAGAAAAATTACATTCCGCAACACTGCCTCTGCTGGTCATTCAGTATATTCTGCAGATGGAAAAGTCCACTGTTAGTACATTATAAGAACTTGAATATTTCCAAAATAATGCAACAAAATAAAAAACTTATTTTTACCAAGCATTATTAATTAGGACTATGGAGTCTATAATATTGTGAAAGTTTACAGCTCAAAAAAAATTCAAATCTCAAGTTTTTTTTCAACCTAGCCTACTTCTCTCAATCCGGTCTTATTTGCTACCAATCTCGACACAACTCAAGCACCTATATTAGGACTTAGATAAAAAGATTTCATGGCAAGCCAACTGACATCATACCCTTCTCTCTGCAATTCTTATAGGTTATGGTATACCACTAGCAATTAAGTAAGCTGAAAAGTTGAGGGAGGAAGTTTCATGCTACAGTTATTGGGAATATTGAAAACTATGAATAACAGATTCTAACATCTTTATTTTAGCACATCCCTATCAGCTAACCCTATAGAGAAGGCAAGAATATTATGATCAACCACACCTTCAAAAAAATGTATAAGCCTCAAATAATGCCAGAGTTTCTTTCATCTCAACATCTCAGTCTTCATCTGGGTGTCCTGTCTACCCTGCTACCCATTTCAATAAGATGATAAATAGATCCCATTGCTTGCTAGGCAATTGATTGGCCCTCATGTCAGATGACATCCTCCTGTAGCTTTATCATGTTAGGGCACCACCTGACCAATCGCTCTGGGGGACTATTACACAAGAGGACGAGACATCAGCAATTACTCACTGGGTAATTCTCTGTAATTAACAATGCAAGAAAGTAGGCGGTGTAAGGGGAATGTACTTTGTACCATTGCAACCATCGGGCTCCTTTTCAACGTTGGCTGGAGTTACAAGAACAGACTATTCTAAATAGTAATACATCTTGAGTATCAGAGTCCCACAAACAGAGTGCAGGGAAACCGGTTAAATGAGCTTTCTTTCATGTCAAAGTCAATCACTCTAACTTAAGAAAACTCATTCCAGCCTCAAAGAGTAATTTCCTCTGAGGGAATATTGCTAGCAAAAGTATCTAAAGAAAGATTTGTCAGCCTTGTAGACGGCCAAAGTCTTTGATAAACTATCAAGACACTCATAGCATCATACACATTGCTACCGTCTTGACAAATTATATTGACGCGTAAGACCCCACTAAAAGGTACGGGGAGATGTCAGATGCTATGAACTTCTTTTAATGAGAAGCAAAATGATTAAATGCGAGTTGGACTTACCATATAAATGGATGAAGTGCAGCAGGCTCATGAATTTTTTTTTTTGTTTCTCTCAGCATCGTAGAGAAATTCTCTTCTACAACACTGCCTCTGTTGGTCAATTCAATGTATCCTGCAGATGAAAGGCTGATGAACGTTTTTTTTTTTTTTTTGAACGCAGACAAATTCTCCTCTGCAACACTTTCTCTGCTGGTCATTCAATATATTCTTCAGATAAAAGGCTGATTAAAGTGTTTTTTTTGTCTCAGCAAAGGAGAGAAATTCTCTTCTGCAACACTGCCTCTGTTGGTCAATTCAATGTATCCTGCAGATGAAAGGCTGATGAACTTTTTTTTTTTGTCTCAGCAACGCAGAGAAATTCTCTTCTGCAACACTGCCTCTGTTGGTCAATTCAATGTATCCTGCAGATGAAAGGCTGATGAACGGTTTTTTTTTTTTTTGTGCCGTAGAAAAATTCTCCTCTGCAACACTTCCTCTGCTGGTCATTCAATATATTCTTCAGATGAAAGGCTGATTAAAGTGGTTTTTTTGTCTCAGCAAAGGAGAGAAATTCTCTTCTGCAACACTGCCTCTGTTGGTCATTCAATATATTCTGCAGATGAAAGGCTGATTAAAATGTTTTTTTTGTCTCAGCAACGCAGAAAAATTACATTCCGCAACACTGCCTCTGCTGGTCATTCAGTATATTCTGCAGATGGAAAAGTCCACTGTTAGTACATTATAAGAACTTGAATATTTCCAAAATAATGCAACAAAATAAAAAACTTATTTTTACCAAGCATTATTAATTAGGACTATGGAGTCTATAATATTGTGAAAGTTTACAGCTCAAAAAAAATTCAAATCTCAAGTTTTTTTTCAACCTAGCCTACTTCTCTCAATCCGGTCTTATTTGCTACCAATCTCGACACAACTCAAGCACCTATATTAGGACTTAGATAAAAAGATCTCATGGCCAGCCAACTGACATCATACCCTTCTCTCTGCAATTCTTATAGGTTATGGTACACCACTAGCAATTAAGTAAGCTGAAAAGTTGAGGGAGGAAGTTTCATGCTACAGTTATTGGGAATATTGAAAACTATGAATAACAGATTCTAACATCTTCATTTTAGCACATCCCTATCAGCTAACCCTATAGAGAAGGCAAAAATATTATGATCAACCACACCTTCAAAAAAATTTATAAGCCTCAAATAATGCCAGAGTTTCTTTCATCTCAACATCTCAGTCTTCATCTGGGTGTCCTGTCTACCCTGCTACCCATTTCAATACGATGATACATAGATCCCATTGCTTGCTAGGCAATTGATTGGCCCTCATGTCAGATGACATCCTCCTGTAGCTTTATCATGTTAGGGCACCACCTGACCAATCGCTCTGGGGGACTATTACACAAGAGGACGAGACATCAGCAATTACTCACTGGGTAATTCTCTGTAATTAACAATGCAAGAAAGTAGGGGGTGTAAGGGGAATGTACTTTGTACCATTGCAACCATCGGGCTCCTTTTCAACGTTGGCTGGAGTTACAAGAACAGACTATTCTAAATAGTAATACATCTTTAGTATCAGAGTCCCACAAACAGAGTGCAGGGAAACCGGTTAAATGAGCTTTCTTTCATGTCAAAGTCAATCACTCTAACTTAAGAAAACTCATTCCAGCCTCAAAGAGTAATTTCCTCTGAGGGAATATTGCTAGCAAAAGTATCTAAAGAAAGATTTGTCAGCCTTGTAGACGGCCAAAGTCTTTGATAAACTATCAAGACACTCATAGCATCATACACATTGCTACCGTCTTGACAAATTATATTGACGCGTAAGACCCCACTAAAAGGTACGGGGAGATGTCAGATGCTATGAACTTCTTTTAATGAGAAGCTAAAAGATTAAATGCGAGTTGGACTTACCATATAAATGGATGAAGTGCAGCAGGCTCATGAATTTTTTTTTTTGTTTCTCTCAGCATCGTAGAGAAATTCTCTTCTGCAACACTGCCTCTGTTGGTCAATTCAATGTATCCTGCAGATGAAAGGCTGATGAACCTTTTTTTTTTTTTTTTGAACGCAGACAAATTCTCCTCTGCAACACTTTCTCTGCTGGTCATTCAATATATTCTTCAGATGAAAGGCTGATTAAAGTGTTTTTTTTGTCTCAGCAAAGGAGATAAATTCTCTTCTGCAACACTGCCTCTGTTGGTCAATTCAATGTATCCTGCAGATGAAAGGCTGATGAACTTTTATTTTTTCGAACACAGACAAATTCTCCTCTGCAACACTTCCTCTGCTGGTCATTCAATATATTCTTCAGATGAAAGGCTGATTAAAGTGGTTTTTTTGTCTCAGCAAAGGAGAGAAATTCTCTTCTGCAACACTGCCTCTGTTGGTCATTCAATATATTCTGCAGATGAAAGGCTGATTAAAATGTTTTTTTTGTCTCAGCAACGCAGAAAAATTATATTCCGCAACACTGCCTCTGCTGGTCATTCAGTATATTCTGCAGATGGAAAAGTCCACTGTTAGTACATTATAAGAACTTGAATATTTCCAAAATAATGCAACAAAATAAAAAACTTATTTTTACCAAGCATTATTAATTAGGACTATGGAGTCTATAATATTGTGAAAGTTTACAGCTCAAAAAAAATTCAAATCTCAAGTTTTTTTTCAACCTAGCATACTTCTCTCAATCCGGTCTTATTTGCTACCAATCTCGACACAACTCAAGCACCTATATTAGGACTTAGATAAAAAGATCTCATGGCCAGCCAACTGACATCATACCCTTCTCTCTGCAATTCTTATAGGTTATGGTACACCACTAGCAATTAAGTAAGCTGAAAAGTTGAGGGAGGAAGTTTCATGCTACAGTTATTGGGAATATTGAAAACTATGAATAACAGATTCTAACATCTTCATTTTAGCACATCCCTATCAGCTAACCCTATAGAGAAGGCAAAAATATTATGATCAACCACACCTTCAAAAAAATTTATAAGCCTCAAATAATGCCAGAGTTTCTTTCATCTCAACATCTCAGTCTTCATCTAGGTGTCCTGTCTACCCTGCTACCCATTTCAATAAGATGATAAATAGATCCCATTGCTTGCTAGGCAATTGATTGGCCCTCATGTCAGATGACATCCTCCTGTAGCTTTATCATGTTAGGGCACCACCTGACCAATCGCTCTGGGGGACTATTACACAAGAGGACGAGACATCAGCAATTACTCACTGGGTAATTCTCTGTAATTAACAATGCAAGAAAGTAGGGGGTGTAAGGGGAATGTACTTTGTACCATTGCAACCATCGGGCTCCTTTTCAACGTTGGCTGGAGTTACAAGAACAGACTATTCTAAATAGTAATACATCTTGAGTATCAGAGTCCCACAAACAGAGTGCAGGGAAACCGGTTAAATGAGCTTTATTTCATGTCAAAGTCAATCACTCTAACTTAAGAAAACTCATTCCAGCCTCAAAGAGTAATTTCCTCTGAGGGAATATTGCTAGCAAAAGTATCTAAAGAAAGATTTGTCAGCCTTGTAGACGGCCAAAGTCTTTGATAAACTATCAAGACACTCATAGCATCATACACATTGCTACCGTCTTGACAAATTATATTGACGCGTAAGACCCCACTAAAAGGTACGGGGAGATGTCAGATGCTATGAACTTCTTTTAATGAGAAGCAAAATGATTAAATGCGAGTTGGACTTACCATATAAATGGATGAAGTGCAGCAGGCTCATGAATTTTTTTTTTCGTTTCTCTCAGCATCGTAGAGAAATTCTCTTCTGCAACACTGCCTCTGTTGGTCAATTCAATGTATCCTGCAGATGAAAGGCTGATGAACGTTTTTTTTTTTTTTTTTGAACGCAGACAAATTCTCCTCTGCAACACTTTCTCTGCTGGTCATTCAATATATTCTTCAGATGAAAGGCTGATTAAAGTGTTTGTTTTGTCTCAGCAAAGGAGAGAAATTCTCTTCTGCAACACTGCCTCTGTTGGTCAATTCAATGTATCCTGCAGATGAAAGGCTGATGAACTTTTTTTTTTCGAACACAGACAAATTCTCCTCCGCAACACTTCCTCTGCTGGTCATTCAATATATTCTTCAGATGAAAGGCTGATTAAAGTGGTTTTTTTGTCTCGGCAAAGGAGAGAAATTCTCTTCTGCAACACTGCCTCTGTTGGTCATTCAATATATTCTGCAGATGAAAGGCTGATGAACTTTTTTTTTTGTCTCAGCAACGCAGAAAAATTCTATTCCGCAACACTGCCTCTGCTGGTCATTCAGTATATTCTGCAGATGGAAAAGTCCACTGTTAGTACATTATAAGAACTTGAATATTTCCAAAATAATGCAACAAAATAAAAAACTTATTTTTACCAAGCATTATTAATTAGGACTATGGAGTCTATAATATTGTGAAAGTTTACAGCTCAAAAAAAATTCAAATCTCAAGTTTTTTTTCAACCTAGCCTACTTCTCTCAATCCGGTCTTATTTGCTACCAATCTCGACACAACTCAAGCACCTATATTAGGACTTAGATAAAAAGATCTCATGGCCAGCCAACTGACATCATACCCTTCTCTCTGCAATTCTTATAGGTTATGGTACACCACTAGCAATTAAGTAAGCTGAAAAGTTGAGGGAGGAAGTTTCATGCTACAGTTATTGGGAATATTGAAAACTATGAATAACAGATTCTAACATCTTCATTTTAGCACATCCCTATCAGCTAACCCTATAGAGAAGGCAAAAATATTATGATCAACCACACCTTCAAAAAAATTTATAAGCCTCAAATAATGCCAGAGTTTCTTTCATCTCAACATCTCAGTCTTCATCTGGGTGTCCTGTCTACCCTGCTACCCATTTCAATACGATGATACATAGATCCCATTGCTTGCTAGGCAATTGATTGGCCCTCATGTCAGATGACATCCTCCTGTAGCTTTATCATGTTAGGGCACCACCTGACCAATCGCTCTGGGGGACTATTACACAAGAGGACGAGACATCAGCAATTACTCACTGGGTAATTCTCTGTAATTAACAATGCAAGAAAGTAGGGGGTGTAAGGGGAATGTACTTTGTACCATTGCAACCATCGGGCTCCTTTTCAACGTTGGCTGGAGTTACAAGAACAGACTATTCTAAATAGTAATACATCTTTAGTATCAGAGTCCCACAAACAGAGTGCAGGGAAACCGGTTAAATGAGCTTTCTTTCATGTCAAAGTCAATCACTCTAACTTAAGAAAACTCATTCCAGCCTCAAAGAGTAATTTCCTCTGAGGGAATATTGCTAGCAAAAGTATCTAAAGAAAGATTTGTCAGCCTTGTAGACGGCCAAAGTCTTTGATAAACTATCAAGACACTCATAGCATCATACACATTGCTACCGTCTTGACAAATTATATTGACGCGTAAGACCCCACTAAAAGGTACGGGGAGATGTCAGATGCTATGAACTTCTTTTAATGAGAAGCTAAAAGATTAAATGCGAGTTGGACTTACCATATAAATGGATGAAGTGCAGCAGGCTCATGAATTTTTTTTTTTGTTTCTCTCAGCATCGTAGAGAAATTCTCTTCTGCAACACTGCCTCTGTTGGTCAATTCAATGTATCCTGCAGATGAAAGGCTGATGAACCTTTTTTTTTTTTTTGAACGCAGACAAATTCTCCTCTGCAACACTTTCTCTGCTGGTCATTCAATATATTCTTCAGATGAAAGGCTGATTAAAGTGTTTTTTTTGTCTCAGCAAAGGAGATAAATTCTCTTCTGCAACACTGCCTCTGTTGGTCAATTCAATGTATCCTGCAGATGAAAGGCTGATGAACTTTTATTTTTTCGAACACAGACAAATTCTCCTCTGCAACACTTCCTCTGCTGGTCATTCAATATATTCTTCAGATGAAAGGCTGATTAAAGTGGTTTTTTTGTCTCAGCAAAGGAGAGAAATTCTCTTCTGCAACACTGCCTCTGTTGGTCATTCAATATATTCTGCAGATGAAAGGCTGATTAAAATGTTTTTTTTGTCTCAGCAACGCAGAAAAATTATATTCCGCAACACTGCCTCTGCTGGTCATTCAGTATATTCTGCAGATGGAAAAGTCCACTGTTAGTACATTATAAGAACTTGAATATTTCCAAAATAATGCAACAAAATAAAAAACTTATTTTTACCAAGCATTATTAATTAGGACTATGGAGTCTATAATATTGTGAAAGTTTACAGCTCAAAAAAAATTCAAATCTCAAGTTTTTTTTCAACCTAGCATACTTCTCTCAATCCGGTCTTATTTGCTACCAATCTCGACACAACTCAAGCACCTATATTAGGACTTAGATAAAAAGATCTCATGGCCAGCCAACTGACATCATACCCTTCTCTCTGCAATTCTTATAGGTTATGGTACACCACTAGCAATTAAGTAAGCTGAAAAGTTGAGGGAGGAAGTTTCATGCTACAGTTATTGGGAATATTGAAAACTATGAATAACAGATTCTAACATCTTCATTTTAGCACATCCCTATCAGCTAACCCTATAGAGAAGGCAAAAATATTATGATCAACCACACCTTCAAAAAAATTTATAAGCCTCAAATAATGCCAGAGTTTCTTTCATCTCAACATCTCAGTCTTCATCTAGGTGTCCTGTCTACCCTGCTACCCATTTCAATAAGATGATAAATAGATCCCATTGCTTGCTAGGCAATTGATTGGCCCTCATGTCAGATGACATCCTCCTGTAGCTTTATCATGTTAGGGCACCACCTGACCAATCGCTCTGGGGGACTATTACACAAGAGGACGAGACATCAGCAATTACTCACTGGGTAATTCTCTGTAATTAACAATGCAAGAAAGTAGGGGGTGTAAGGGGAATGTACTTTGTACCATTGCAACCATCGGGCTCCTTTTCAACGTTGGCTGGAGTTACAAGAACAGACTATTCTAAATAGTAATACATCTTGAGTATCAGAGTCCCACAAACAGAGTGCAGGGAAACCGGTTAAATGAGCTTTATTTCATGTCAAAGTCAATCACTCTAACTTAAGAAAACTCATTCCAGCCTCAAAGAGTAATTTCCTCTGAGGGAATATTGCTAGCAAAAGTATCTAAAGAAAGATTTGTCAGCCTTGTAGACGGCCAAAGTCTTTGATAAACTATCAAGACACTCATAGCATCATACACATTGCTACCGTCTTGACAAATTATATTGACGCGTAAGACCCCACTAAAAGGTACGGGGAGATGTCAGATGCTATGAACTTCTTTTAATGAGAAGCAAAATGATTAAATGCGAGTTGGACTTACCATATAAATGGATGAAGTGCAGCAGGCTCATGAATTTTTTTTTTCGTTTCTCTCAGCATCGTAGAGAAATTCTCTTCTGCAACACTGCCTCTGTTGGTCAATTCAATGTATCCTGCAGATGAAAGGCTGATGAACGTTTTTTTTTTTTTTTTTGAACGCAGACAAATTCTCCTCTGCAACACTTTCTCTGCTGGTCATTCAATATATTCTTCAGATGAAAGGCTGATTAAAGTGTTTGTTTTGTCTCAGCAAAGGAGAGAAATTCTCTTCTGCAACACTGCCTCTGTTGGTCAATTCAATGTATCCTGCAGATGAAAGGCTGATGAACTTTTTTTTTTCGAACACAGACAAATTCTCCTCCGCAACACTTCCTCTGCTGGTCATTCAATATATTCTTCAGATGAAAGGCTGATTAAAGTGGTTTTTTTGTCTCGGCAAAGGAGAGAAATTCTCTTCTGCAACACTGCCTCTGTTGGTCATTCAATATATTCTGCAGATGAAAGGCTGATGAACTTTTTTTTTTGTCTCAGCAACGCAGAAAAATTCTATTCCGCAACACTGCCTCTGCTGGTCATTCAGTATATTCTGCAGATGGAAAAGTCCACTGTTAGTACATTATAAGAACTTGAATATTTCCAAAATAATGCAACAAAATAAAAAACTTATTTTTACCAAGCATTATTAATTAGGACTATGGAGTCTATAATATTGTGAAAGTTTACAGCTCAAAAAAAATTCAAATCTCAATTTTTTTTCAACCTAGCATACTTCTCTCAATCCGGTCTTATTTGCTACCAATCTCGACACAACTCAAGCACCTATATTAGGACTTAGATAAAAAGATTTCATGGCAAGCCAACTGACATCATACCCTTCTCTCTGCAATTCTTATAGGTTATGGTATACCACTAGCAATTAAGTAAGCTGAAAAGTTGAGGGAGGAAGTTTCATGCTACAGTTATTGGGAATATTGAAAACTATGAATAACAGATTCTAACATCTTTATTTTAGCACATCCCTATCAGCTAACCCTATAGAGAAGGCAAGAATATTATGATCAACCACACCTTCAAAAAAATGTATAAGCCTCAAATAATGCCAGAGTTTCTTTCATCTCAACATCTCAGTCTTCATCTGGGTGTCCTGTCTACCCTGCTACCCATTTCAATAAGATGATAAATAGATCCCATTGCTTGCTAGGCAATTGATTGGCCCTCATGTCAGATGACATCCTCCTGTAGCTTTATCATGTTAGGGCACCACCTGACCAATCGCTCTGGGGGACTATTACACAAGAGGACGAGACATCAGCAATTACTCACTGGGTAATTCTCTGTAATTAACAATGCAAGAAAGTAGGCGGTGTAAGGGGAATGTACTTTGTACCATTGCAACCATCGGGCTCCTTTTCAACGTTGGCTGGAGTTACAAGAACAGACTATTCTAAATAGTAATACATCTTGAGTATCAGAGTCCCACAAACAGAGTGCAGGGAAACCGGTTAAATGAGCTTTCTTTCATGTCAAAGTCAATCACTCTAACTTAAGAAAACTCATTCCAGCCTCAAAGAGTAATTTCCTCTGAGGGAATATTGCTAGCAAAAGTATCTAAAGAAAGATTTGTCAGCCTTGTAGACGGCCAAAGTCTTTGATAAACTATCAAGACACTCATAGCATCATACACATTGCTACCGTCTTGACAAATTATATTGACGCGTAAGACCCCACTAAAAGGTACGGGGAGATGTCAGATGCTATGAACTTCTTTTAATGAGAAGCAAAATGATTAAATGCGAGTTGGACTTACCATATAAATGGATGAAGTGCAGCAGGCTCATGAATTTTTTTTTTTGTTTCTCTCAGCATCGTAGAGAAATTCTCTTCTACAACACTGCCTCTGTTGGTCAATTCAATGTATCCTGCAGATGAAAGGCTGATGAACGTTTTTTTTTTTTTTTTGAACGCAGACAAATTCTCCTCTGCAACACTTTCTCTGCTGGTCATTCAATATATTCTTCAGATAAAAGGCTGATTAAAGTGTTTTTTTTGTCTCAGCAAAGGAGAGAAATTCTCTTCTGCAACACTGCCTCTGTTGGTCAATTCAATGTATCCTGCAGATGAAAGGCTGATGAACTTTTTTTTTTTGTCTCAGCAACGCAGAGAAATTCTCTTCTGCAACACTGCCTCTGTTGGTCAATTCAATGTATCCTGCAGATGAAAGGCTGATGAACGGTTTTTTTTTTTTTTGGGCCGTAGAAAAATTCTCCTCTGCAACACTTCCTCTGCTGGTCATTCAATATATTCTTCAGATGAAAGGCTGATTAAAGTGTTTTTTTTGTCTCAGCAAAGGAGATAAATTCTCTTCTGCAACACT
Source organism: Triturus cristatus (assembly GCF_964204655.1). Taxonomy (NCBI): domain Eukaryota; kingdom Metazoa; phylum Chordata; class Amphibia; order Caudata; family Salamandridae; genus Triturus; species Triturus cristatus. Next base: position 879,140,408 of record NC_140593.1, on the reverse strand, counting down.
GCCTCTGTTGGTCAATTCAATGTATCCTGCAGATGAAAGGCTGATGAACTTTTATTTTTTCGAACACAGACAAATTCTCCTCTGCAACACTTCCTCTGCTGGTCATTCAATATATTCTTCAGATGAAAGGCTGATTAAAGTGGTTTTTTTGTCTCAGCAAAGGAGAGAAATTCTCTTCTGCAACACTGCCTCTGTTGGTCATTCAATATATTCTGCAGATGAAAGGCTGATTAAAATGTTTTTTTTGTCTCAGCAACGCAGAAAAATTATATTCCGCAACACTGCCTCTGCTGGTCATTCAGTATATTCTGCAGATGGAAAAGTCCACTGTTAGTACATTATAAGAACTTGAATATTTCCAAAATAATGCAACAAAATAAAAAACTTATTTTTACCAAGCATTATTAATTAGGACTATGGAGTCTATAATATTGTGAAAGTTTACAGCTCAAAAAAAATTCAAATCTCAAGTTTTTTTTCAACCTAGCATACTTCTCTCAATCCGGTCTTATTTGCTACCAATCTCGACACAACTCAAGCACCTATATTAGGACTTAGATAAAAAGATCTCATGGCCAGCCAACTGACATCATACCCTTCTCTCTGCAATTCTTATAGGTTATGGTACACCACTAGCAATTAAGTAAGCTGAAAAGTTGAGGGAGGAAGTTTCATGCTACAGTTATTGGGAATATTGAAAACTATGAATAACAGATTCTAACATCTTCATTTTAGCACATCCCTATCAGCTAACCCTATAGAGAAGGCAAAAATATTATGATCAACCACACCTTCAAAAAAATTTATAAGCCTCAAATAATGCCAGAGTTTCTTTCATCTCAACATCTCAGTCTTCATCTAGGTGTCCTGTCTACCCTGCTACCCATTTCAATAAGATGATAAATAGATCCCATTGCTTGCTAGGCAATTGATTGGCCCTCATGTCAGATGACATCCTCCTGTAGCTTTATCATGTTAGGGCACCACCTGACCAATCGCTCTGGGGGACTATTACACAAGAGGACGAGACATCAGCAATTACTCACTGGGTAATTCTCTGTAATTAACAATGCAAGAAAGTAGGGGGTGTAAGGGGAATGTACTTTGTACCATTGCAACCATCGGGCTCCTTTTCAACGTTGGCTGGAGTTACAAGAACAGACTATTCTAAATAGTAATACATCTTGAGTATCAGAGTCCCACAAACAGAGTGCAGGGAAACCGGTTAAATGAGCTTTCTTTCATGTCAAAGTCAATCACTCTAACTTAAGAAAACTCATTCCAGCCTCAAAGAGTAATTTCCTCTGAGGGAATATTGCTAGCAAAAGTATCTAAAGAAAGATTTGTCAGCCTTGTAGACGGCCAAAGTCTTTGATAAACTATCAAGACACTCATAGCATCATACACATTGCTACCGTCTTGACAAATTATATTGACGCGTAAGACCCCACTAAAAGGTACGGGGAGATGTCAGATGCTATGAACTTCTTTTAATGAGAAGCAAAAAGATTAAATGCGAGTTGGACTTACCATATAAATGGATGAAGTGCAGCAGGCTCATGAATTTTTTTTTTTGTTTCTCTCAGCATCGTAGAGAAATTCTCTTCTGCAACACTGCCTCTGTTGGTCAATTCAATGTATCCTGCAGATGAAAGGCTGATGAACCTTTTTTTTTTTTTGAACGCAGACAAATTCTCCTCTGCAACACTTTCTCTGCTGGTCATTCAATATATTCTTCAGATGAAAGGCTGATTAAAGTGTTTTTTTTGTCTCAGCAAAGGAGATAAATTCTCTTCTGCAACACTGCCTCTGTTGGTCAATTCAATGTATCCTGCAGATGAAAGGCTGATGAACTTTTTTTTTTTCGAACACAGACAAATTCTCCTCTGCAACACTTCCTCTGCTGGTCATTCAATATATTCTTCAGATGAAAGGCTGATTAAAGTGGTTTTTTTGTCTCAGCAAAGGAGAGAAATTCTCTTCTGCAACACTGCCTCTGTTGGTCATTCAATATATTCTGCAGATGAAAGGCTGATTAAAATGTTTTTTTTGTCTCAGCAACGCAGAAAAATTATATTCCGCAACACTGCCTCTGCTGGTCATTCAGTATATTCTGCAGATGGAAAAGTCCACTGTTAGTACATTATAAGAACTTGAATATTTCCAAAATAATGCAACAAAATAAAAAACTTATTTTTACCAAGCATTATTAATTAGGACTATGGAGTCTATAATATTGTGAAAGTTTACAGCTCAAAAAAAATTCAAATCTCAAGTTTTTTTTCAACCTAGCATACTTCTCTCAATCCGGTCTTATTTGCTACCAATCTCGACACAACTCAAGCACCTATATTAGGACTTAGATAAAAAGATCTCATGGCCAGCCAACTGACATCATACCCTTCTCTCTGCAATTCTTATAGGTTATGGTACACCACTAGCAATTAAGTAAGCTGAAAAGTTGAGGGAGGAAGTTTCATGCTACAGTTATTGGGAATATTGAAAACTATGAATAACAGATTCTAACATCTTCATTTTAGCACATCCCTATCAGCTAACCCTATAGAGAAGGCAAAAATATTATGATCAACCACACCTTCAAAAAAATTTATAAGCCTCAAATAATGCCAGAGTTTCTTTCATCTCAACATCTCAGTCTTCATCTAGGTGTCCTGTCTACCCTGCTACCCATTTCAATAAGATGATAAATAGATCCCATTGCTTGCTAGGCAATTGATTGGCCCTCATGTCAGATGACATCCTCCTGTAGCTTTATCATGTTAGGGCACCACCTGACCAATCGCTCTGGGGGACTATTACACAAGAGGACGAGACATCAGCAATTACTCACTGGGTAATTCTCTGTAATTAACAATGCAAGAAAGTAGGGGGTGTAAGGGGAATGTACTTTGTACCATTGCAACTATCGGGCTCCTTTTCAACGTTGGCTGGAGTTACAAGAACAGACTATTCTAAATAGTAATACATCTTGAGTATCAGAGTCCCACAAACAGAGTGCAGGGAAACCGGTTAAATGAGCTTTCTTTCATGTCAAAGTCAATCACTCTAACTTAAGAAAACTCATTCCAGCCTAAAAGAGTAATTTCCTCTGAGGGAATATTGCTAGCAAAAGTATCTAAAGAAAGATTTGTCAGCCTTGTAGACGGCCAAAGTCTTTGATAAACTATCAAGACACTCATAGCATCATACACATTGCTACCGTCTTGACAAATTATATTGACGCGTAAGACCCCACTAAAAGGTACGGGGAGATGTCAGATGCTATGAACTTCTTTTAATGAGAAGCAAAAAGATTAAATGCGAGTTGGACTTACCATATAAATGGATGAAGTGCAGCAGGCTCATGAATTTTTTTTTTTGTTTCTCTCAGCATCGTAGAGAAATTCTCTTCTGCAACACTGCCTCTGTTGGTCAATTCAATGTATCCTGCAGATGAAAGGCTGATGAACCTTTTTTTTTTTTTTTTTTGAACGCAGACAAATTCTCCTCTGCAACACTTTCTCTGCTGGTCATTCAATATATTCTTCAGATGAAAGGCTGATTAAAGTGTTTTTTTTGTCTCAGCAAAGGAGATAAATTCTCTTCTGCAACACTGCCTCTGTTGGTCAATTCAATGTATCCTGCAGATGAAAGGCTGATGAACTTTTTTTTTTTCGAACACAGACAAATTCTCCTCTGCAACACTTCCTCTGCTGGTCATTCAATATATTCTTCAGATGAAAGGCTGATTAAAGTGGTTTTTTTGTCTCAGCAAAGGAGAGAAATTCTCTTCTGCAACACTGCCTCTGTTGGTCATTCAATATATTCTGCAGATGAAAGGCTGATTAAAATGTTTTTTTTGTCTCAGCAACGCAGAAAAATTATATTCCGCAACACTGCCTCTGCTGGTCATTCAGTATATTCTGCAGATGGAAAAGTCCACTGTTAGTACATTATAAGAACTTGAATATTTCCAAAATAATGCAACAAAATAAAAAACTTATTTTTACCAAGCATTATTAATTAGGACTATGGAGTCTATAATATTGTGAAAGTTTACAGCTCAAAAAAAATTCAAATCTCAATTTTTTTTCAACCTAGCATACTTCTCTCAATCCGGTCTTATTTGCTACCAATCTCGACACAACTCAAGCACCTATATTAGGACTTAGATAAAAAGATCTCATGGCCAGCCAACTGACATCATACCCTTCTCTCTGCAATTCTTATAGGTTATGGTACACCACTAGCAATTAAGTAAGCTGAAAAGTTGAGGGAGGAAGTTTCATGCTACAGTTATTGGGAATATTGAAAACTATAAATAACAGATTCTAACATCTTCATTTTAGCACATCCCTATCAGCTAACCCTATAGAGAAGGCAAAAATATTATGATCAACCACACCTTCAAAAAAATGTATAAGCCTCAAATAATGCCAGAGTTTCTTTCATCTCAACATCTCAGTCTTCATCTGGGTGTCCTGTCTACCCTGCTACCCATTTCAATACGATGATAAATAGATCCCATTGCTTGCTAGGCAATTGATTGGCCCTCATGTCAGATGACATCCTCCTGTAGCTTTATCATGTTAGGGCACCACCTGACCAATCGCTCTGGGGGACTATTACACAAGAGGACGAGACATCAGCAATTACTCACTGGGTAATTCTCTGTAATTAACAATGCAAGAAAGTAGGGGGTGTAAGGGGAATGTACTTTGTACCATTGCAACCATCGGGCTCCTTTTCAACGTTGGCTGGAGTTACAAGAACAGACTATTCTAAATAGTAATACATCTTGAGTATCAGAGTCCCACAAACAGAGTGCAGGGAAACCGGTTAAATGAGCTTTCTTTCATGTCAAAGTCAATCACTCTAACTTAAGAAAACTCATTCCAGCCTCAAAGAGTAATTTCCTCTGAGGGAATATTGCTAGCAAAAGTATCTAAAGAAAGATTTGTCAGCCTTGTAGACGGCCAAAGTCTTTGATAAACTATCAAGACACTCATAGCATCATACACATTGCTACCGTCTTGACAAATTATATTGACGCGTAAGACCCCACTAAAAGGTACGGGGAGATGTCAGATGCTATGAACTTCTTTTAATGAGAAGCAAAAAGATTAAATGCGAGTTGGACTTACCATATAAATGGATGAAGTGCAGCAGGCTCATGAATTTTTTTTTTTGTTTCTCTCAGCATCGTAGAGAAATTCTCTTCTGCAACACTGCCTCTGTTGGTCAATTCAATGTATCCTGCAGATGAAAGGCTGATGAACCTTTTTTTTTTTTTTTTTTGAACGCAGACAAATTCTCCTCTGCAACACTTTCTCTGCTGGTCATTCAATATATTCTTCAGATGAAAGGCTGATTAAAGTGTTTTTTTTGTCTCAGCAAAGGAGATAAATTCTCTTCTGCAACACTGCCTCTGTTGGTCAATTCAATGTATCCTGCAGATGAAAGGCTGATGAACTTTTATTTTTTCGAACACAGACAAATTCTCCTCTGCAACACTTCCTCTGCTGGTCATTCAATATATTCTTCAGATGAAAGGCTGATTAAAGTGGTTTTTTTGTCTCAGCAAAGGAGAGAAATTCTCTTCTGCAACACTGCCTCTGTTGGTCATTCAATATATTCTGCAGATGAAAGGCTGATTAAAATGTTTTTTTTGTCTCAGCAACGCAGAAAAATTATATTCCGCAACACTGCCTCTGCTGGTCATTCAGTATATTCTGCAGATGGAAAAGTCCACTGTTAGTACATTATAAGAACTTGAATATTTCCAAAATAATGCAACAAAATAAAAAACTTATTTTTACCAAGCATTATTAATTAGGACTATGGAGTCTATAATATTGTGAAAGTTTACAGCTCAAAAAAAATTCAAATCTCAAGTTTTTTTTCAACCTAGCATACTTCTCTCAATCCGGTCTTATTTGCTACCAATCTCGACACAACTCAAGCACCTATATTAGGACTTAGATAAAAAGATCTCATGGCCAGCCAACTGACATCATACCCTTCTCTCTGCAATTCTTATAGGTTATGGTACACCACTAGCAATTAAGTAAGCTGAAAAGTTGAGGGAGGAAGTTTCATGCTACAGTTATTGGGAATATTGAAAACTATGAATAACAGATTCTAACATCTTCATTTTAGCACATCCCTATCAGCTAACCCTATAGAGAAGGCAAAAATATTATGATCAACCACACCTTCAAAAAAATGTATAAGCCTCAAATAATGCCAGAGTTTCTTTCATCTCAACATCTCAGTCTTCATCTGGGTGTCCTGTCTACCCTGCTACCCATTTCAATACGATGATAAATAGATCCCATTGCTTGCTAGGCAATTGATTGGCCCTCATGTCAGATGACATCCTCCTGTAGCTTTATCATGTTAGGGCACCACCTGACCAATCGCTCTGGGGGACTATTACACAAGAGGACGAGACATCAGCAATTACTCACTGGGTAATTCTCTGTAATTAACAATGCAAGAAAGTAGGGGGTGTAAGGGGAATGTACTTTGTACCATTGCAACCATCGGGCTCCTTTTCAACGTTGGCTGGAGTTACAAGAACAGACTATTCTAAATAGTAATACATCTTGAGTATCAGAGTCCCACAAACAGAGTGCAGGGAAACCGGTTAAATGAGCTTTCTTTCATGTCAAAGTCAATCACTCTAACTTAAGAAAACTCATTCCAGCCTCAAAGAGTAATTTCCTCTGAGGGAATATTGCTAGCAAAAGTATCTAAAGAAAGATTTGTCAGCCTTGTAGACGGCCAAAGTCTTTGATAAACTATCAAGACACTCATAGCATCATACACATTGCTACCGTCTTGACAAATTATATTGACGCGTAAGACCCCACTAAAAGGTACGGGGAGATGTCAGATGCTATGAACTTCTTTTAATGAGAAGCAAAAAGATTAAATGCGAGTTGGACTTACCATATAAATGGATGAAGTGCAGCAGGCTCATGAATTTTTTTTTTTGTTTCTCTCAGCATCGTAGAGAAATTCTCTTCTGCAACACTGCCTCTGTTGGTCAATTCAATGTATCCTGCAGATGAAAGGCTGATGAACGTTTTTTTTTTTTTGGACCGTAGACAAATTCTCCTCTGCAACACTTTCTCTGCTGGTCATTCAATATATTCTTCAGATGAAAGGCTGATTAAAGTGTTTTTTTTTGTCTCAGCAAAGGAGAGAAATTCTCTTCTGCAACACTGCCTCTGTTGGTCAATTCAATGTATCCTGCAGATGAAAGGCTGATGAACTTTTTTTTTTATTTTTTGAACGCAGACAAATTCTCCTCTGCAACACTTTCTCTGCTGGTCATTCAATATATTCTTCAGATGAAAGGCTGATTAAAGTGTTTGTTTTGTCTCAGCAAAGGAGAGAAATTCTCTTCTGCAACACTGCCTCTGTTGGTCAATTCAATGTATCCTGCAGATGAAAGGCTGATGAACTTTTTTTTTTCGAACACAGACAAATTCTCCTCCGCAACACTTCCTCTGCTGGTCATTCAATATATTCTTCAGATGAAAGGCTGATTAAAGTGGTTTTTTTGTCTCAGCAAAGGAGAGAAATTCTCTTCTGCAACACTGCCTCTGTTGGTCATTCAATATATTCTGCAGATGAAAGGCTGATGAACTTTTTTTTTTGTCTCAGCAACGCAGAAAAATTCTATTCCGCAACACTGCCTCTGCTGGTCATTCAGTATATTCTGCAGATGGAAAAGTCCACTGTTAGTACATTATAAGAACTTGAATATTTCCAAAATAATGCAACAAAATAAAAAACTTATTTTTACCAAGCATTATTAATTAGGACTATGGAGTCTATAATATTGTGAAAGTTTACAGCTCAAAAAAAAATCAAATCTCAATTTTTTTTCAACCTAGCATACTTCTCTCAATCCGGTCTTATTTGCTACCAATCTCGACACAACTCAAGCACCTATATTAGGACTTAGATAAAAAGATTTCATGGCAAGCCAACTGACATCATACCCTTCTCTCTGCAATTCTTATAGGTTATGGTATACCACTAGCAATTAAGTAATCTGAAAAGTTGAGGGAGGAAGTTTCATGCTACAGTTATTGGGAATATTGAAAACTATGAATAACAGATTCTAACATCTTTATTTTAGCACATCCCTATCAGCTAACCCTATAGAGAAGGCAAGAATATTATGATCAACCACACCTTCAAAAAAAATGTATAAGCCTCAAATAATGCCAGAGTTTCTTTCATCTCAACATCTCAGTCTTCATCTGGGTGTCCTGTCTACCCTGCTACCCATTTCAATAAGATGATAAATAGATCCCATTGCTTGCTAGGCAATTGATTGGCCCTCATGTCAGATGACATCCTCCTGTAGCTTTATCATGTTAGGGCACCACCTGACCAATCGCTCTGGGGGACTATTACACAAGAGGACGAGACATCAGCAATTACTCACTGGGTAATTCTCTGTAATTAACAATGCAAGAAAGTAGGGGGTGTAAGGGGAATGTACTTTGTACCATTGCAACCATCGGGCTCCTTTTCAACGTTGGCTGGAGTTACAAGAACAGACTATTCTAAATAGTAATACATCTTGAGTATCAGAGTCCCACAAACAGAGTGCAGGGAAACCGGTTAAATGAGCTTTATTTCATGTCAAAGTCAATCACTCTAACTTAAGAAAACTCATTCCAGCCTCAAAGAGTAATTTCCTCTGAGGGAATATTGCTAGCAAAAGTATCTAAAGAAAGATTTGTCAGCCTTGTAGACGGCCAAAGTCTTTGATAAACTATCAAGACACTCATAGCATCATACACATTGCTACCGTCTTGACAAATTATATTGACGCGTAAGACCCCACTAAAAGGTACGGGGAGATGTCAGATGCTATGAACTTCTTTTAATGAGAAGCAAAAAGATTAAATGCGAGTTGGACTTACCATATAAATGGATGAAGTGCAGCAGGCTCATGATTTTTTTTTTTTGTTTCTCTCAGCATCGTAGAGAAATTCTCTTCTGCAACACTGCCTCTGTTGGTCAATTCAATGTATCCTGCAGATGAAAGGCTGATGAACCTTTTTTTTTTTTTTTTTTGAACGCAGACAAATTCTCCTCTGCAACACTTTCTCTGCTGGTCATTCAATATATTCTTCAGATGAAAGGCTGATTAAAGTGTTTTTTTTGTCTCAGCAAAGGAGATAAATTCTCTTCTGCAACACTGCCTCTGTTGGTCAATTCAATGTATCCTGCAGATGAAAGGCTGATGAACTTTTTGTTTTTCGAACACAGACAAATTCTCCTCTGCAACACTTCCTCTGCTGGTCATTCAATATATTCTTCAGATGAAAGGCTGATTAAAGTGGTTTTTTTGTCTCAGCAAAGGAGAGAAATTCTCTTCTGCAACACTGCCTCTGTTGGTCATTCAATATATTCTGCAGATGAAAGGCTGATTAAAATGTTTTTTTTGTCTCAGCAACGCAGAAAAATTATATTCCGCAACACTGCCTCTGCTGGTCATTCAGTATATTCTGCAGATGGAAAAGTCCACTGTTAGTACATTATAAGAACTTGAATATTTCCAAAATAATGCAACAAAATAAAAAACTTATTTTTACCAAGCATTATTAATTAGGACTATGGAGTCTATAATATTGTGAAAGTTTACAGCTCAAAAAAAATTCAAATCTCAAGTTTTTTTTCAACCTAGCATACTTCTCTCAATCCGGTCTTATTTGCTACCAATCTCGACACAACTCAAGCACCTATATTAGGACTTAGATAAAAAGATCTCATGGCCAGCCAACTGACATCATACCCTTCTCTCTGCAATTCTTATAGGTTATGGTACACCACTAGCAATTAAGTAAGCTGAAAAGTTGAGGGAGGAAGTTTCATGCTACAGTTATTGGGAATATTGAAAACTATGAATAACAGATTCTAACATCTTCATTTTAGCACATCCCTATCAGCTAACCCTATAGAGAAGGCAAAAATATTATGATCAACCACACCTTCAAAAAAATGTATAAGCCTCAAATAATGCCAGAGTTTCTTTCATCTCAACATCTCAGTCTTCATCTGGGTGTCCTGTCTACCCTGCTACCCATTTCAATACGATGATAAATAGATCCCATTGCTTGCTAGGCAATTGATTGGCCCTCATGTCAGATGACATCCTCCTGTAGCTTTATCATGTTAGGGCACCACCTGACCAATCGCTCTGGGGGACTATTACACAAGAGGACGAGACATCAGCAATTACTCACTGGGTAATTCTCTGTAATTAACAATGCAAGAAAGTAGGGGGTGTAAGGGGAATGTACTTTGTACCATTGCAACCATCGGGCTCCTTTTCAACGTTGGCTGGAGTTACAAGAACAGACTATTCTAAATAGTAATACATCTTGAGTATCAGAGTCCCACAAACAGAGTGCAGGGAAACCGGTTAAATGAGCTTTCTTTCATGTCAAAGTCAATCACTCTAACTTAAGAAAACTCATTCCAGCCTCAAAGAGTAATTTCCTCTGAGGGAATATTGCTAGCAAAAGTATCTAAAGAAAGATTTGTCAGCCTTGTAGACGGCCAAAGTCTTTGATAAACTATCAAGACACTCATAGCATCATACACATTGCTACCGTCTTGACAAATTATATTGACGCGTAAGACCCCACTAAAAGGTACGGGGAGATGTCAGATGCTATGAACTTCTTTTAATGAGAAGCAAAAAGATTAAATGCGAGTTGGACTTACCATATAAATGGATGAAGTGCAGCAGGCTCATGAATTTTTTTTTTTGTTTCTCTCAGCATCGTAGAGAAATTCTCTTCTGCAACACTGCCTCTGTTGGTCAATTCAATGTATCCTGCAGATGAAAGGCTGATGAACCTTTTTTTTTTTTTTTTTTGAACGCAGACAAATTCTCCTCTGCAACACTTTCTCTGCTGGTCATTCAATATATTCTTCAGATGAAAGGCTGATTAAAGTGTTTTTTTTGTCTCAGCAAAGGAGATAAATTCTCTTCTGCAACACTGCCTCTGTTGGTCAATTCAATGTATCCTGCAGATGAAAGGCTGATGAACTTTTATTTTTTCGAACACAGACAAATTCTCCTCTGCAACACTTCCTCTGCTGGTCATTCAATATATTCTTCAGATGAAAGGCTGATTAAAGTGGTTTTTTTGTCTCAGCAAAGGAGAGAAATTCTCTTCTGCAACACTGCCTCTGTTGGTCATTCAATATATTCTGCAGATGAAAGGCTGATTAAAATGTTTTTTTTGTCTCAGCAACGCAGAAAAATTATATTCCGCAACACTGCCTCTGCTGGTCATTCAGTATATTCTGCAGATGGAAAAGTCCACTGTTAGTACATTATAAGAACTTGAATATTTCCAAAATAATGCAACAAAATAAAAAACTTATTTTTACCAAGCATTATTAATTAGGACTATGGAGTCTATAATATTGTGAAAGTTTACAGCTCAAAAAAAATTAAAATCTCAAGTTTTTTTTCAACCTAGCATACTTCTCTCAATCCGGTCTTATTTGCTACCAATCTCGACACAACTCAAGCACCTATATTAGGACTTAGATAAAAAGATCTCATGGCCAGCCAACTGACATCATACCCTTCTCTCTGCAATTCTTATAGGTTATGGTACACCACTAGCAATTAAGTAAGCTGAAAAGTTGAGGGAGGAAGTTTCATGCTACAGTTATTGGGAATATTGAAAACTATGAATAACAGATTCTAACATCTTCATTTTAGCACATCCCTATCAGCTAACCCTATAGAGAAGGCAAAAATATAATGATCAACCACACCTTCAAAAAAATGTATAAGCCTCAAATAATGCCAGAGTTTCTTTCATCTCAACATCTCAGTCTTCATCTGGGTGTCCTGTCTACCCTGCTACCCATTTCAATACGATGATAAATAGATCCCATTGCTTGCTAGGCAATTGATTGGCCCTCATGTCAGATGACATCCTCCTGTAGCTTTATCATGTTAGGGCACCACCTGACCAATCGCTCTGGGGGACTATTACACAAGAGGACGAGACATCAGCAATTACTCACTGGGTAATTCTCTGTAATTAACAATGCAAGAAAGTAGGGGGTGTAAGGGGAATGTACTTTGTACCATTGCAACCATCGGGCTCCTTTTCAACGTTGGCTGGAGTTACAAGAACAGACTATTCTAAATAGTAATACATCTTGAGTATCAGAGTCCCACAAACAGAGTGCAGGGAAACCGGTTAAATGAGCTTTCTTTCATGTCAAAGTCAATCACTCTAACTTAAGAAAACTCATTCCAGCCTCAAAGAGTAATTTCCTCTGAGGGAATATTGCTAGCAAAAGTATCTAAAGAAAGATTTGTCAGCCTTGTAGACGGCCAAAGTCTTTGATAAACTATCAAGACACTCATAGCATCATACACATTGCTACCGTCTTGACAAATTATATTGACGCGTAAGACCCCACTAAAAGGTACGGGGAGATGTCAGATGCTATGAACTTCTTTTAATGAGAAGCAAAAAGATTAAATGCGAGTTGGACTTACCATATAAATGGATGAAGTGCAGCAGGCTCATGAATTTTTTTTTTTGTTTCTCTCAGCATCGTAGAGAAATTCTCTTCTGCAACACTGCCTCTGTTGGTCAATTCAATGTATCCTGCAGATGAAAGGCTGATGAACGTTTTTTTTTTTTGGACCGTAGACAAATTCTCCTCTGCAACACTTTCTCTGCTGGTCATTCAATATATTCTTCAGATGAAAGGCTGATTAAAGTGTTTTTTTTTGTCTCAGCAAAGGAGAGAAATTCTCTTCTGCAACACTGCCTCTGTTGGTCAATTCAATGTATCCTGCAGATGAAAGGCTGATGAACTTTTTTTTTTTTTTTTTGAACGCAGACAAATTCTCCTCTGCAACACTTTCTCTGCTGGTCATTCAATATATTCTTCAGATGAAAGGCTGATTAAAGTGTTTGTTTTGTCTCAGCAAAGGAGAGAAATTCTCTTCTGCAACACTGCCTCTGTTGGTCAATTCAATGTATCCTGCAGATGAAAGGCTGATGAACTTTTTTTTTTCGAACACAGACAAATTCTCCTCCGCAACACTTCCTCTGCTGGTCATTCAATATATTCTTCAGATGAAAGGCTGATTAAAGTGGTTTTTTCGTCTCAGCAAAGGAGAGAAATTCTCTTCTGCAACACTGCCTCTGTTGGTCATTCAATATATTCTGCAGATGAAAGGCTGATGAACTTTTTTTTTTGTCTCAGCAACGCAGAAAAATTCTATTCCGCAACACTGCCTCTGCTGGTCATTCAGTATATTCTGCAGATGGAAAAGTCCACTGTTAGTACATTATAAGAACTTGAATATTTCCAAAATAATGCAACAAAATAAAAAACTTATTTTTACCAAGCATTATTAATTAGGACTATGGAGTCTATAATATTGTGAAAGTTTACAGCTCAAAAAAAATTCAAATCTCAATTTTTTTTCAACCTAGCATACTTCTCTCAATCCGGTCTTATTTGCTACCAATCTCGACACAACTCAAGCACCTATATTAGGACTTAGATAAAAAGATTTCATGGCAAGCCAACTGACATCATACCCTTCTCTCTGCAATTCTTATAGGGTATGGTATACCACTAGCAATTAAGTAAGCTGAAAAGTTGAGGGAGGAAGTTTCATGCTACAGTTATTGGGAATATTGAAAACTATGAATAACAGATTCTAACATCTTTATTTTAGCACATCCCTATCAGCTAACCCTATAGAGAAGGCAAGAATATTATGATCAACCACACCTTCAAAAAAATGTATAAGCCTCAAATAATGCCAGAGTTTCTTTCATCTCAACATCTCAGTCTTCATCTGGGTGTCCTGTCTACCCTGCTACCCATTTCAATAAGATGATAAATAGATCCCATTGCTTGCTAGGCAATTGATTGGCCCTCATGTCAGATGACATCCTCCTGTAGCTTTATCATGTTAGGGCACCACCTGACCAATCGCTCTGGGGGACTATTACACAAGAGGACGAGACATCAGCAATTACTCACTGGGTAATTCTCTGTAATTAACAATGCAAGAAAGTAGGCGGTGTAAGGGGAATGTACTTTGTACCATTGCAACCATCGGGCTCCTTTTCAACGTTGGCTGGAGTTACAAGAACAGACTATTCTAAATAGTAATACATCTTGAGTATCAGAGTCCCACAAACAGAGTGCAGGGAAACCGGTTAAATGAGCTTTCTTTCATGTCAAAGTCAATCACTCTAACTTAAGAAAACTCATTCCAGCCTCAAAGAGTAATTTCCTCTGAGGGAATATTGCTAGCAAAAGTATCTAAAGAAAGATTTGTCAGCCTTGTAGACGGCCAAAGTCTTTGATAAACTATCAAGACACTCATAGCATCATACACATTGCTACCGTCTTGACAAATTATATTGACGCGTAAGACCCCACTAAAAGGTACGGGGAGATGTCAGATGCTATGAACTTCTTTTAATGAGAAGCAAAAAGATTAAATGCGAGTTGGACTTACCATATAAATGGATGAGGTGCAGCAGGCTCATGAATTTTTTTTTTGTTTCTCTCAGCATCGTAGAGAAATTCTCTTCTGCAACACTGCCTCTGTTGGTCAATTCAATGTATCCTGCAGATGAAAGGCTGATGAACGTTTTTTTTTTTTTGGACCGTAGACAAATTCTCCTCTGCAACACTTTCTCTGCTGGTCATTCAATATATTCTTCAGATGAAAGGCTGATTAAAGTGTTTGTTTTGTCTCAGCAAAGGAGAGAAATTCTCTTCTGCAACACTGCCTCTGTTGGTCAATTCAATGTATCCTGCAGATGAAAGGCTGATGAACTTTTTTTTTTTCGAACACAGACAAATTCTCCTCCGCAACACTTCCTCTGCTGGTCATTCAATATATTCTTCAGATGAAAGGCTGATTAAAGTGGTTTTTTTGTCTCAGCAAAGGAGAGAAATTCTCTTCTGCAACACTGCCTCTGTTGGTCATTCAATATATTCTGCAGATGAAAGGCTGATGAACTTTTTTTTTTGTCTCAGCAACGCAGAAAAATTCTATTCCGCAACACTGCCTCTGCTGGTCATTCAGTATATTCTGCAGATGGAAAAGTCCACTGTTAGTACATTATAAGAACTTGAATATTTCCAAAATAATGCAACAAAATAAAAAACTTATTTTTACCAAGCATTATTAATTAGGACTATGGAGTCTATAATATTGTGAAAGTTTACAGCTCAAAAAAAATTCAAATCTCAATTTTTTTTCAACCTAGCATACTTCTCTCAATCCGGTCTTATTTGCTACCAATCTCGACACAACTCAAGCACCTATATTAGGACTTAGATAAAAAGATTTCATGGCAAGCCAACTGACATCATACCCTTCTCTCTGCAATTCTTATAGGGTATGGTATACCACTAGCAATTAAGTAAGCTGAAAAGTTGAGGGAGGAAGTTTCATGCTACAGTTATTGGGAATATTGAAAACTATGAATAACAGATTCTAACATCTTTATTTTAGCACATCCCTATCAGCTAACCCTATAGAGAAGGCAAGAATATTATGATCAACCACACCTTCAAAAAAATGTATAAGCCTCAAATAATGCCAGAGTTTCTTTCATCTCAACATCTCAGTCTTCATCTGGGTGTCCTGTCTACCCTGCTACCCATTTCAATAAGATGATAAATAGATCCCATTGCTTGCTAGGCAATTGATTGGCCCTCATGTCAGATGACATCCTCCTGTAGCTTTATCATGTTAGGGCACCACCTGACCAATCGCTCTGGGGGACTATTACACAAGAGGACGAGACATCAGCAATTACTCACTGGGTAATTCTCTGTAATTAACAATGCAAGAAAGTAGGCGGTGTAAGGGGAATGTACTTTGTACCATTGCAACCATCGGGCTCCTTTTCAACGTTGGCTGGAGTTACAAGAACAGACTATTCTAAATAGTAATACATCTTGAGTATCAGAGTCCCACAAACAGAGTGCAGGGAAACCGGTTAAATGAGCTTTCTTTCATGTCAAAGTCAATCACTCTAACTTAAGAAAACTCATTCCAGCCTCAAAGAGTAATTTCCTCTGAGGGAATATTGCTAGCAAAAGTATCTAAAGAAAGATTTGTCAGCCTTGTAGACGGCCAAAGTCTTTGATAAACTATCAAGACACTCATAGCATCATACACATTGCTACCGTCTTGACAAATTATATTGACGCGTAAGACCCCACTAAAAGGTACGGGGAGATGTCAGATGCTATGAACTTCTTTTAATGAGAAGCAAAAAGATTAAATGCGAGTTGGACTTACCATATAAATGGATGAGGTGCAGCAGGCTCATGAATTTTTTTTTTGTTTCTCTCAGCATCGTAGAGAAATTCTCTTCTGCAACACTGCCTCTGTTGGTCAATTCAATGTATCCTGCAGATGAAAGGCTGATGAACGTTTTTTTTTTTTTGGACCGTAGACAAATTCTCCTCTGCAACACTTTCTCTGCTGGTCATTCAATATATTCTTCAGATGAAAGGCTGATTAAAGTGTTTGTTTTGTCTCAGCAAAGGAGAGAAATTCTCTTCTGCAACACTGCCTCTGTTGGTCAATTCAATGTATCCTGCAGATGAAAGGCTGATGAACTTTTTTTTTTTCGAACACAGACAAATTCTCCTCCGCAACACTTCCTCTGCTGGTCATTCAATATATTCTTCAGATGAAAGGCTGATTAAAGTGGTTTTTTTGTCTCAGCAAAGGAGAGAAATTCTCTTCTGCAACACTGCCTCTGTTGGTCATTCAATATATTCTGCAGATGAAAGGCTGATGAACTTTTTTTTTTGTCTCAGCAACGCAGAAAAATTCTATTCCGCAACACTGCCTCTGCTGGTCATTCAGTATATTCTGCAGATGGAAAAGTCCACTGTTAGTACATTATAAGAACTTGAATATTTCCAAAATAATGCAACAAAATAAAAAACTTATTTTTACCAAGCATTATTAATTAGGACTATGGAGTCTATAATATTGTGAAAGTTTACAGCTCAAAAAAAATTCAAATCTCAAGTTTTTTTTCAACCTAGCATACTTCTCTCAATCCGGTCTTATTTGCTACCAATCTCGACACAACTCAAGCACCTATATTAGGACTTAGATAAAAAGATCTCATGGCCAGCCAACTGACATCATACCCTTCTCTCTGCAATTCTTATAGGTTATGGTACACCACTAGCAATTAAGTAAGCTGAAAAGTTGAGGGAGGAAGTTTCATGCTACAGTTATTGGGAATATTGAAAACTATGAATAACAGATTCTAACATCTTTATTTTAGCACATCCCTATCAGCTAACCCTATAGAGAAGGCAAGAATATTATGATCAACCACACCTTCAAAAAAATGTATAAGCCTCAAATAATGCCAGAGTTTCTTTCATCTCAACATCTCAGTCTTCATCTGGGTGTCCTGTCTACCCTGCTACCCATTTCAATAAGATGATAAATAGATCCCATTGCTTGCTAGGCAATTGATTGGCCCTCATGTCAGATGACATCCTCCTGTAGCTTTATCATGTTAGGGCACCACCTGACCAATCGCTCTGGGGGACTATTACACAAGAGGACGAGACATCAGCAATTACTCACTGGGTAATTCTCTGTAATTAACAATGCAAGAAAGTAGGCGGTGTAAGGGGAATGTACTTTGTACCATTGCAACCATCGGGCTCCTTTTCAACGTTGGCTGGAGTTACAAGAACAGACTATTCTAAATAGTAATACATCTTGAGTATCAGAGTCCCACAAACAGAGTGCAGGGAAACCGGTTAAATGAGCTTTCTTTCATGTCAAAGTCAATCACTCTAACTTAAGAAATCTCATTCCAGCCTCAAAGAGTAATTTCCTCTGAGGGAATATTGCTAGCAAAAGTATCTAAAGAAAGATTTGTCAGCCTTGTAGACGGCCAAAGTCTTTGATAAACTATCAAGACACTCATAGCATCATACACATTGCTACCGTCTTGACAAATTATATTGACGCGTAAGACCCCACTAAAAGGTACGGGGAGATGTCAGATGCTATGAACTTCTTTTAATGAGAAGCAAAAAGATTAAATGCGAGTTGGACTTACCATATAAATGGATGAAGTGCAGCAGGCTCATGAATTTTTTTTTTTGTTTCTCTCAGCATCGTAGAGAAATTCTCTTCTGCAACACTGCCTCTGTTGGTCAATTCAATGTATCCTGCAGATGAAAGGCTGATGAACGTTTTTTTTTTTTTGGACCGTAGACAAATTCTCCTCTGCAACACTTTCTCTGCTGGTCATTCAATATATTCTTCAGATGAAAGGCTGATTAAAGTGTTTTTTTTGTCTCAGCAAAGGAGAGAAATTCTCTTCTGCAACACTGCCTCTGTTGGTCAATTCAATGTATCCTGCAGATGAAAGGCTGATGAACTTTTTTTTTTTTTTTTTAACGCAGACAAATTCTCCTCTGCAACACTTTCTCTGCTGGTCATTCAATATATTCTTCAGATGAAAGGCTGATTAAAGTGTTTGTTTTGTCTCAGCAAAGGAGAGAAATTCTCTTCTGCAACACTGCCTCTGTTGGTCAATTCAATGTATCCTGCAGATGAAAGGCTGATGAACTTTTTTTTTTCGAACACAGACAAATTCTCCTCCGCAACACTTCCTCTGCTGGTCATTCAATATATTCTTTAGATGAAAGGCTGATTAAAGTGGTTTTTTTGTCTCAGCAAAGGAGAGAAATTCTCTTCTGCAACACTGCCTCTGTTGGTCATTCAATATATTCTGCAGATGAAAGGCTGATGAACTTTTTTTTTTGTCTCAGCAACGCAGAAAAATTCTATTCCGCAACACTGCCTCTGCTGGTCATTCAGTATATTCTGCAGATGGAAAAGTCCACTGTTAGTACATTATAAGAACTTGAATATTTCCAAAATAATGCAACAAAATAAAAAACTTATTTTTACCAAGCATTATTAATTAGGACTATGGAGTCTATAATATTGTGAAAGTTTACAGCTCAAAAAAAATTCAAATCTCAAGTTTTTTTTCAACCTAGCATACTTCTCTCAATCCGGTCTTATTTGCTACCAATCTCGACACAACTCAAGCACCTATATTAGGACTTAGATAAAAAGATCTCATGGCCAGCCAACTGACATCATACCCTTCTCTCTGCAATTCTTATAGGTTATGGTACACCACTAGCAATTAAGTAAGCTGAAAAGTTGAGGGAGGAAGTTTCATGCTACAGTTATTGGGAATATTGAAAACTATGAATAACAGATTCTAACATCTTTATTTTAGCACATCCCTATCAGCTAACCCTATAGAGAAGGCAAGAATATTATGATCAACCACACCTTCAAAAAAATGTATAAGCCTCAAATAATGCCAGAGTTTCTTTCATCTCAACATCTCAGTCTTCATCTGGGTGTCCTGTCTACCCTGCTACCCATTTCAATAAGATGATAAATAGATCCCATTGCTTGCTAGGCAATTGATTGGCCCTCATGTCAGATGACATCCTCCTGTAGCTTTATCATGTTAGGGCACCACCTGACCAATCGCTCTGGGGGACTATTACACAAGAGGACGAGACATCAGCAATTACTCACTGGGTAATTCTCTGTAATTAACAATGCAAGAAAGTAGGCGGTGTAAGGGGAATGTACTTTGTACCATTGCAACCATCGGGCTCCTTTTCAACGTTGGCTGGAGTTACAAGAACAGACTATTCTAAATAGTAATACATCTTGAGTATCAGAGTCCCACAAACAGAGTGCAGGGAAACCGGTTAAATGAGCTTTCTTTCATGTCAAAGTCAATCACTCTAACTTAAGAAAACTCATTCCAGCCTCAAAGAGTAATTTCCTCTGAGGGAATATTGCTAGCAAAAGTATCTAAAGAAAGATTTGTCAGCCTTGTAGACGGCCAAAGTCTTTGATAAACTATCAAGACACTCATAGCATCATACACATTGCTACCGTCTTGACAAATTATATTGACGCGTAAGACCCCACTAAAAGGTACGGGGAGATGTCAGATGCTATGAACTTCTTTTAATGAGAAGCAAAAAGATTAAATGCGAGTTGGACTTACCATATAAATGGATGAAGTGCAGCAGGCTCATGAATTTTTTTTTTTGTTTCTCTCAGCATCGTAGAGAAATTCTCTTCTGCAACACTGCCTCTGTTGGTCAATTCAATGTATCCTGCAGATGAAAGGCTGATGAACCTTTTTTTTTTTTTTTTTTTGAACGCAGACAAATTCTCCTCTGCAACACTTTCTCTGCTGGTCATTCAATATATTCTTCAGATGAAAGGCTGATTAAAGTGTTTTTTTGTCTCAGCAAAGGAGATAAATTCTCTTCTGCAACACTGCCTCTGTTGGTCAATTCAATGTATCCTGCAGATGAAAGGCTGATGAACTTTTTTTTTTTCGAACACAGACAAATTCTCCTCTGCAACACTTCCTCTGCTGGTCATTCAATATATTCTTCAGATGAAAGGCTGATTAAAGTGTTTTTTTTGTCTCAGCAAAGGAGAGAAATTCTCTTCTGCAACACTGACTCTGTTGGTCATTCAATATATTCTGCAGATGAAAGGCTGATTAAAATGTTTTTTTTGTCTCAGCAACGCAGAAAAATTATATTCCGCAACACTGCCTCTGCTGGTCATTCAGTATATTCTGCAGATGGAAAAGTCCACTGTTAGTACATTATAAGAACTTGAATATTTCCAAAATAATGCAACAAAATAAAAAACTTATTTTTACCAAGCATTATTAATTAGGACTATGGAGTCTATAATATTGTGAAAGTTTACAGCTCAAAAAAAATTCAAATCTCAAGTTTTTTTTCAACCTAGCATACTTCTCTCAATCCGGTCTTATTTGCTACCAATCTCGACACAACTCAAGCACCTATATTAGGACTTAGATAAAAAGATCTCATGGCCAGCCAACTGACATCATACCCTTCTCTCTGCAATTCTTATAGGTTATGGTACACCACTAGCAATTAAGTAAGCTGAAAAGTTGAGGGAGGAAGTTTCATGCTACAGTTATTGGGAATATTGAAAACTATGAATAACAGATTCTAACATCTTCATTTTAGCACATCCCTATCAGCTAACCCTATAGAGAAGGCAAAAATATTATGATCAACCACACCTTCAAAAAAATGTATAAGCCTCAAATAATGCCAGAGTTTCTTTCATCTCAACATCTCAGTCTTCATCTGGGTGTCCTGTCTACCCTGCTACCCATTTCAATACGATGATAAATAGATCCCATTGCTTGCTAGGCAATTGATTGGCCCTCATGTCAGATGACATCCTCCTGTAGCTTTATCATGTTAGGGCACCACCTGACCAATCGCTCTGGGGGACTATTACACAAGAGGACGAGACATCAGCAATTACTCACTGGGTAATTCTCTGTAATTAACAATGCAAGAAAGTAGGCGGTGTAAGGGGAATGTACTTTGTACCATTGCAACCATCGGGCTCCTTTTCAACGTTGGCTGGAGTTACAAGAACAGACTATTCTAAATAGTAATACATCTTGAGTATCAGAGTCCCACAAACAGAGTGCAGGGAAACCGGTTAAATGAGCTTTCTTTCATGTCAAAGTCAATCACTCTAACTTAAGAAAACTCATTCCAGCCTCAAAGAGTAATTTCCTCTGAGGGAATATTGCTAGCAAAAGTATCTAAAGAAAGATTTGTCAGCCTTGTAGACGGCCAAAGTCTTTGATAAACTATCAAGACACTCATAGCATCATACACATTGCTACCGTCTTGACAAATTATATTGACGCGTAAGACCCCACTAAAAGGTACGGGGAGATGTCAGATGCTATGAACTTCTTTTAATGAGAAGCAAAAAGATTAAATGCGAGTTGGACTTACCATATAAATGGATGAAGTGCAGCAGGCTCATGAATTTTTTTTTTTGTTTCTCTCAGCATCGTAGAGAAATTCTCTTCTGCAACACTGCCTCTGTTGGTCAATTCAATGTATCCTGCAGATGAAAGGCTGATGAACCTTTTTTTTTTTTTTTTTTTTGAACGCAGACAAATTCTCCTCTGCAACACTTTCTCTGCTGGTCATTCAATATATTCTTCAGATGAAAGGCTGATTAAAGTGTTTTTTTGTCTCAGCAAAGGAGATAAATTCTCTTCTGCAACACTGCCTCTGTTGGTCAATTCAATGTATCCTGCAGATGAAAGGCTGATGAACTTTTTTTTTTTCGAACACAGACAAATTCTCCTCTGCAACACTTCCTCTGCTGGTCATTCAATATATTCTTCAGATGAAAGGCTGATTAAAGTGGTTTTTTTGTCTCAGCAAAGGAGAGAAATTCTCTTCTGCAACACTGACTCTGTTGGTCATTCAATATATTCTGCAGATGAAAGGCTGATTAAAATGTTTTTTTTGTCTCAGCAACGCAGAAAAATTATATTCCGCAACACTGCCTCTGCTGGTCATTCAGTATATTCTGCAGATGGAAAAGTCCACTGTTAGTACATTATAAGAACTTGAATATTTCCAAAATAATGCAACAAAATAAAAAACTTATTTTTACCAAGCATTATTAATTAGGACTATGGAGTCTATAATATTGTGAAAGTTTACAGCTCAAAAAAAATTCAAATCTCAAGTTTTTTTTCAACCTAGCATACTTCTCTCAATCCGGTCTTATTTGCTACCAATCTCGACACAACTCAAGCACCTATATTAGGACTTAGATAAAAAGATCTCATGGCCAGCCAACTGACATCATACCCTTCTCTCTGCAATTCTTATAGGTTATGGTACACCACTAGCAATTAAGTAAGCTGAAAAGTTGAGGGAGGAAGTTTCATGCTACAGTTATTGGGAATATTGAAAACTATGAATAACAGATTCTAACATCTTCATTTTAGCACATCCCTATCAGCTAACCCTATAGAGAAGGCAAAAATATTATGATCAACCACACCTTCAAAAAAATGTATAAGCCTCAAATAATGCCAGAGTTTCTTTCATCTCAACATCTCAGTCTTCATCTGGGTGTCCTGTCTACCCTGCTACCCATTTCAATACGATGATAAATAGATCCCATTGCTTGCTAGGCAATTGATTGGCCCTCATGTCAGATGACATCCTCCTGTAGCTTTATCATGTTAGGGCACCACCTGACCAATCGCTCTGGGGGACTATTACACAAGAGGACGAGACATCAGCAATTACTCACTGGGTAATTCTCTGTAATTAACAATGCAAGAAAGTAGGCGGTGTAAGGGGAATGTACTTTGTACCATTGCAACCATCGGGCTCCTTTTCAACGTTGGCTGGAGTTACAAGAACAGACTATTCTAAATAGTAATACATCTTGAGTATCAGAGTCCCACAAACAGAGTGCAGGGAAACCGGTTAAATGAGCTTTCTTTCATGTCAAAGTCAATCACTCTAACTTAAGAAAACTCATTCCAGCCTCAAAGAGTAATTTCCTCTGAGGGAATATTGCTAGCAAAAGTATCTAAAGAAAGATTTGTCAGCCTTGTAGACGGCCAAAGTCTTTGATAAACTATCAAGACACTCATAGCATCATACACATTGCTACCGTCTTGACAAATTATATTGACGCGTAAGACCCCACTAAAAGGTACGGGGAGATGTCAGATGCTATGAACTTCTTTTAATGAGAAGCAAAAAGATTAAATGCGAGTTGGACTTACCATATAAATGGATGAAGTGCAGCAGGCTCATGAATTTTTTTTTTTGTTTCTCTCAGCATCGTAGAGAAATTCTCTTCTGCAACACTGCCTCTGTTGGTCAATTCAATGTATCCTGCAGATGAAAGGCTGATGAACGTTTTTTTTTTTTTGGACCGTAGACAAATTCTCCTCTGCAACACTTTCTCTGCTGGTCATTCAATATATTCTTCAGATGAAAGGCTGATTAAAGTGTTTTTTTTGTCTCAGCAAAGGAGAGAAATTCTCTTCTGCAACACTGCCTCTGTTGGTCAATTCAATGTATCCTGCAGATGAAAGGCTGATGAACTTTTTTTTTTTTTTTTTTTAACGCAGACAAATTCTCCTCTGCAACACTTTCTCTGCTGGTCATTCAATATATTCTTCAGATGAAAGGCTGATTAAAGTGTTTGTTTTGTCTCAGCAAAGGAGAGAAATTCTCTTCTGCAACACTGCCTCTGTTGGTCAATTCAATGTATCCTGCAGATGAAAGGCTGATGAACTTTTTTTTTTCGAACACAGACAAATTCTCCTCCGCAACACTTCCTCTGCTGGTCATTCAATATATTCTTCAGATGAAAGGCTGATTAAAGTGGTTTTTTTGTCTCAGCAAAGGAGAGAAATTCTCTTCTGCAACACTGCCTCTGTTGGTCATTCAATATATTCTGCAGATGAAAGGCTGATGAACTTTTTTTTTTGTCTCAGCAACGCAGAAAAATTCTATTCCGCAACACTGCCTCTGCTGGTCATTCAGTATATTCTGCAGATGGAAAAGTCCACTGTTAGTACATTATAAGAACTTGAATATTTCCAAAATAATGCAACAAAATAAAAAACTTATTTTTACCAAGCATTATTAATTAGGACTATGGAGTCTATAATATTGTGAAAGTTTACAGCTCAAAAAAAATTCAAATCTCAAGTTTTTTTTCAACCTAGCATACTTCTCTCAATCCGGTCTTATTTGCTACCAATCTCGACACAACTCAAGCACCTATATTAGGACTTAGATAAAAAGATCTCATGGCCAGCCAACTGACATCATACCCTTCTCTCTGCAATTCTTATAGGTTATGGTACACCACTAGCAATTAAGTAAGCTGAACAGTTGAGGGAGGAAGTTTCATGCTACAGTTATTGGGAATATTGAAAACTATGAATAACAGATTCTAACATCTTTATTTTAGCACATCCCTATCAGCTAACCCTATAGAGAAGGCAAGAATATTATGATCAACCACACCTTCAAAAAAATGTATAAGCCTCAAATAATGCCAGAGTTTCTTTCATCTCAACATCTCAGTCTTCATCTGGGTGTCCTGTCTACCCTGCTACCCATTTCAATAAGATGATAAATAGATCCCATTGCTTGCTAGGCAATTGATTGGCCCTCATGTCAGATGACATCCTCCTGTAGCTTTATCATGTTAGGGCACCACCTGACCAATCGCTCTGGGGGACTATTACACAAGAGGACGAGACATCAGCAATTACTCACTGGGTAATTCTCTGTAATTAACAATGCAAGAAAGTAGGCGGTGTAAGGGGAATGTACTTTGTACCATTGCAACCATCGGGCTCCTTTTCAACGTTGGCTGGAGTTACAAGAACAGACTATTCTAAATAGTAATACATCTTGAGTATCAGAGTCCCACAAACAGAGTGCAGGGAAACCGGTTAAATGAGCTTTCTTTCATGTCAAAGTCAATCACTCTAACTTAAGAAAACTCATTCCAGCCTCAAAGAGTAATTTCCTCTGAGGGAATATTGCTAGCAAAAGTATCTAAAGAAAGATTTGTCAGCCTTGTAGACGGCCAAAGTCTTTGATAAACTATCAAGACACTCATAGCATCATACACATTGCTACCGTCTTGACAAATTATATTGACGCGTAAGACCCCACTAAAAGGTACGGGGAGATGTCAGATGCTATGAACTTCTTTTAATGAGAAGCAAAAAGATTAAATGCGAGTTGGACTTACCATATAAATGGATGAAGTGCAGCAGGCTCATGAATTTTTTTTTTTGTTTCTCTCAGCATCGTAGAGAAATTCTCTTCTGCAACACTGCCTCTGTTGGTCAATTCAATGTATCCTGCAGATGAAAGGCTGATGAACCTTTTTTTTTTTTTTTTTTTTGAACGCAGACAAATTCTCCTCTGCAACACTTTCTCTGCTGGTCATTCAATATATTCTTCAGATGAAAGGCTGATTAAAGTGTTTTTTTGTCTCAGCAAAGGAGATAAATTCTCTTCTGCAACACTGCCTCTGTTGGTCAATTCAATGTATCCTGCAGATGAAAGGCTGATGAACTTTTTTTTTTTCGAACACAGACAAATTCTCCTCTGCAACACTTCCTCTGCTGGTCATTCAATATATTCTTCAGATGAAAGGCTGATTAAAGTGGTTTTTTTGTCTCAGCAAAGGAGAGAAATTCTCTTCTGCAACACTGACTCTGTTGGTCATTCAATATATTCTGCAGATGAAAGGCTGATTAAAATGTTTTTTTTGTCTCAGCAACGCAGAAAAATTATATTCCGCAACACTGCCTCTGCTGGTCATTCAGTATATTCTGCAGATGGAAAAGTCCACTGTTAGTACATTATAAGAACTTGAATATTTCCAAAATAATGCAACAAAATAAAAAACTTATTTTTACCAAGCATTATTAATTAGGACTATGGAGTCTATAATATTGTGAAAGTTTACAGCTCAAAAAAAATTCAAATCTCAAGTTTTTTTTCAACCTAGCATACTTCTCTCAATCCGGTCTTATTTGCTACCAATCTCGACACAACTCAAGCACCTATATTAGGACTTAGATAAAAAGATCTCATGGCCAGCCAACTGACATCATACCCTTCTCTCTGCAATTCTTATAGGTTATGGTACACCACTAGCAATTAAGTAAGCTGAAAAGTTGAGGGAGGAAGTTTCATGCTACAGTTATTGGGAATATTGAAAACTATGAATAACAGATTCTAACATCTTCATTTTAGCACATCCCTATCAGCTAACCCTATAGAGAAGGCAAAAATATTATGATCAACCACACCTTCAAAAAAATGTATAAGCCTCAAATAATGCCAGAGTTTCTTTCATCTCAACATCTCAGTCTTCATCTGGGTGTCCTGTCTACCCTGCTACCCATTTCAATACGATGATAAATAGATCCCATTGCTTGCTAGGCAATTGATTGGCCCTCATGTCAGATGACATCCTCCTGTAGCTTTATCATGTTAGGGCACCACCTGACCAATCGCTCTGGGGGACTATTACACAAGAGGACGAGACATCAGCAATTACTCACTGGGTAATTCTCTGTAATTAACAATGCAAGAAAGTAGGGGGTGTAAGGGGAATGTACTTTGTACCATTGCAACCATCGGGCTCCTTTTCAACGTTGGCTGGAGTTACAAGAACAGACTATTCTAAATAGTAATACATCTTGAGTATCAGAGTCCCACAAACAGAGTGCAGGGAAACCGGTTAAATGAGCTTTCTTTCATGTCAAAGTCAATCACTCTAACTTAAGAAAACTCATTCCAGCCTCAAAGAGTAATTTCCTCTGAGGGAATATTGCTAGCAAAAGTATCTAAAGAAAGATTTGTCAGCCTTGTAGACGGCCAAAGTCTTTGATAAACTATCAAGACACTCATAGCATCATACACATTGCTACCGTCTTGACAAATTATATTGACGCGTAAGACCCCACTAAAAGGTACGGGGAGATGTCAGATGCTATGAACTTCTTTTAATGAGAAGCAAAAAGATTAAATGCGAGTTGGACTTACCATATAAATGGATGAAGTGCAGCAGGCTCATGAATTTTTTTTTTTGTTTCTCTCAGCATCGTAGAGAAATTCTCTTCTGCAACACTGCCTCTGTTGGTCAATTCAATGTATCCTGCAGATGAAAGGCTGATGAACGTTTTTTTTTTTTTGGACCGTAGACAAATTCTCCTCTGCAACACTTTCTCTGCTGGTCATTCAATATATTCTTCAGATGAAAGGCTGATTAAAGTGTTTTTTTTGTCTCAGCAAAGGAGAGAAATTCTCTTCTGCAACACTGCCTCTGTTGGTCAATTCAATGTATCCTGCAGATGAAAGGCTGATGAACTTTTTTTTTTTTTTTTTGAACGCAGACAAATTCTCCTCTGCAACACTTTCTCTGCTGGTCATTCAATATATTCTTCAGATGAAAGGCTGATTAAAGTGTTTGTTTTGTCTCAGCAAAGGAGAGAAATTCTCTTCTGCAACACTGCCTCTGTTGGTCAATTCAATGTATCCTGCAGATGAAAGGCTGATGAACTTTTTTTTTTCGAACACAGACAAATTCTCCTCCGCAACACTTCCTCTGCTGGTCATTCAATATATTCTTCAATATATTCTTGCTGATTAAAGTGGTTTTTTTGTCTCAGCAAAGGAGAGAAATTCTCTTCTGCAACACTGCCTCTGTTGGTCATTCAATATATTCTGCAGATGAAAGGCTGATGAACTTTTTTTTTTGTCTCAGCAACGCAGAAAAATTCTATTCCGCAACACTGCCTCTGCTGGTCATTCAGTATATTCTGCAGATGGAAAAGTCCACTGTTAGTACATTATAAGAACTTGAATATTTCCAAAATAATGCAACAAAATAAAAAACTTATTTTTACCAAGCATTATTAATTAGGACTATGGAGTCTATAATATTGTTAAAGTTTACAGCTCAAAAAAAATTCAAATCTCAATTTTTTTTCAACCTAGCATACTTCTCTCAATCCGGTCTTATTTGCTACCAATCTCGACACAACTCAAGCACCTATATTAGGACTTAGATAAAAAGATTTCATGGCAAGCCAACTGACATCATACCCTTCTCTCTGCAATTCTTATAGGTTATGGTATACCACTAGCAATTAAGTAAGCTGAAAAGTTGAGGGAGGAAGTTTCATGCTACAGTTATTGGGAATATTGAAAACTATGAATAACAGATTCTAACATCTTTATTTTAGCACATCCCTATCAGCTAACCCTATAGAGAAGGCAAGAATATTATGATCAACCACACCTTCAAAAAAATGTATAAGCCTCAAATAATGCCAGAGTTTCTTTCATCTCAACATCTCAGTCTTCATCTGGGTGTCCTGTCTACCCTGCTACCCATTTCAATAAGATGATAAATAGATCCCATTGCTTGCTAGGCAATTGATTGGCCCTCATGTCAGATGACATCCTCCTGTAGCTTTATCATGTTAGGGCACCACCTGACCAATCGCTCTGGGGGACTATTACACAAGAGGACGAGACATTAGCAATTACTCACTGGGTAATTCTCTGTAATTAACAATGCAAGAAAGTAGGCGGTGTAAGGGGAATGTACTTTGTACCATTGCAACCATCGGGCTCCTTTTCAACGTTGGCTGGAGTTACAAGAACAGACTATTCTAAATAGTAATACATCTTGAGTATCAGAGTCCCACAAACAGAGTGCAGGGAAACCGGTTAAATGAGCTTTCTTTCATGTCAAAGTCAATCACTCTAACTTAAGAAAACTCATTCCAGCCTCAAAGAGTAATTTCCTCTGAGAGAATATTGCTAGCAAAAGTATCTAAAGAAAGATTTGTCAGCCTTGTAGACGGCCAAAGTCTTTGATAAACTATCAAGACACTCATAGCATCATACACATTGCTACCGTCTTGACAAATTATATTGACGCGTAAGACCCCACTAAAAGGTACGGGGAGATGTCAGATGCTATGAACTTCTTTTAATGAGAAGCAAAAAGATTAAATGCGAGTTGGACTTACCATATAAATGGATGAAGTGCAGCAGGCTCATGAATTTTTTTTTTTGTTTCTCTCAGCATCGTAGAGAAATTCTCTTCTGCAACACTGCCTCTGTTGGTCAATTCAATGTATCCTGCAGATGAAAGGCTGATGAACGTTTTTTTTTTTTGGACCGTAGACAAATTCTCCTCTGCAACACTTTCTCTGCTGGTCATTCAATATATTCTTCAGATGAAAGGCTGATTAAAGTGTTTTTTTTGTCTCAGCAAAGGAGAGAAATTCTCTTCTGCAACACTGCCTCTGTTGGTCAATTCAATGTATCCTGCAGATGAAAGGCTGATGAACTTTTTTTTTTTTTTTTTGAACGCAGACAAATTCTCCTCTGCAACACTTTCTCTGCTGGTCATTCAATATATTCTTCAGATGAAAGGCTGATTAAAGTGTTTGTTTTGTCTCAGCAAAGGAGAGAAATTCTCTTCTGCAACACTGCCTCTGTTGGTCATTCAATATATTCTGCAGATGAAAGGCTGATTAAAATGTTTTTTTTGTCTCAGCAACGCAGAAAAATTATATTCCGCAACACTGCCTCTGCTGGTCATTCAGTATATTCTGCAGATGGAAAAGTCCACTGTTAGTACATTATAAGAACTTGAATATTTCCAAAATAATGCAACAAAATAAAAAACTTATTTTTACCAAGCATTATTAATTAGGACTATGGAGTCTATAATATTGTGAAAGTTTACAGCTCAAAAAAAATTCAAATCTCAAGTTTTTTTTCAACCTAGCATACTTCTCTCAATCCGGTCTTATTTGCTACCAATCTCGACACAACTCAAGCACCTATATTAGGACTTAGATAAAAAGATCTCATGGCCAGCCAACTGACATCATACCCTTCTCTCTGCAATTCTTATAGGTTATGGTACACCACTAGCAATTAAGTAAGCTGAAAAGTTGAGGGAGGAAGTTTCATGCTACAGTTATTGGGAATATTGAAAACTATGAATAACAGATTCTAACATCTTCATTTTAGCACATCCCTATCAGCTAACCCTATAGAGAAGGCAAAAATATTACGATCAACCACACCTTCAAAAAAATGTATAAGCCTCAAATAATGCCAGAGTTTCTTTCATCTCAACATCTCAGTCTTCATCTGGGTGTCCTGTCTACCCTGCTACCCATTTCAATACGATGATAAATAGATCCCATTGCTTGCTAGGCAATTGATTGGCCCTCATGTCAGATGACATCCTCCTGTAGCTTTATCATGTTAGGGCACCACCTGACCAATCGCTCTGGGGGACTATTACACAAGAGGACGAGACATCAGCAATTACTCACTGGGTAATTCTCTGTAATTAACAATGCAAGAAAGTAGGGGGTGTAAGGGGAATGTACTTTGTACCATTGCAACCATCGGGCTCCTTTTCAACGTTGGCTGGAGTTACAAGAACAGACTATTCTAAATAGTAATACATCTTGAGTATCAGAGTCCCACAAACAGAGTGCAGGGAAACCGGTTAAATGAGCTTTCTTTCATGTCAAAGTCAATCACTCTAACTTAAGAAAACTCATTCCAGCCTCAAAGAGTAATTTCCTCTGAGGGAATATTGCTAGCAAAAGTATCTAAAGAAAGATTTGTCAGCCTTGTAGACGGCCAAAGTCTTTGATAAACTATCAAGACACTCATAGCATCATACACATTGCTACCGTCTTGACAAATTATATTGACGCGTAAGACCCCACTAAAAGGTACGGGGAGATGTCAGATGCTATGAACTTCTTTTAATGAGAAGCAAAAAGATTAAATGCGAGTTGGACTTACCATATAAATGGATGAAGTGCAGCAGGCTCATGAATTTTTTTTTTTGTTTCTCTCAGCATCGTAGAGAAATTCTCTTCTGCAACACTGCCTCTGTTGGTCAATTCAATGTATCCTGCAGATGAAAGGCTGATGAACGTTTTTTTTTTTTTGGACCGTAGACAAATTCTCCTCTGCAACACTTTCTCTGCTGGTCATTCAATATATTCTTCAGATGAAAGGCTGATTAAAGTGTTTTTTTTTGTCTCAGCAAAGGAGAGAAATTCTCTTCTGCAACACTGCCTCTGTTGGTCAATTCAATGTATCCTGCAGATGAAAGGCTGATGAACTTTTTTTTTTTTTTTTTGAACGCAGACAAATTCTCCTCTGCAACACTTTCTCTGCTGGTCATTCAATATATTCTTCAGATGAAAGGCTGATTAAAGTGTTTGTTTTGTCTCAGCAAAGGAGAGAAATTCTCTTCTGCAACACTGCCTCTGTTGGTCAATTCAATGTATCCTGCAGATGAAAGGCTGATGAACTTTTTTTTTTCGAACACAGACAAATTCTCCTCCGCAACACTTCCTCTGCTGGTCATTCAATATATTCTTCAATATATTCTTGCTGATTAAAGTGGTTTTTTTGTCTCAGCAAAGGAGAGAAATTCTCTTCTGCAACACTGCCTCTGTTGGTCATTCAATATATTCTGCAGATGAAAGGCTGATGAACTTTTTTTTTTGTCTCAGCAACGCAGAAAAATTCTATTCCGCAACACTGCCTCTGCTGGTCATTCAGTATATTCTGCAGATGGAAAAGTCCACTGTTAGTACATTATAAGAACTTGAATATTTCCAAAATAATGCAACAAAATAAAAAACTTATTTTTACCAAGCATTATTAATTAGGACTATGGAGTCTATAATATTGTTAAAGTTTACAGCTCAAAAAAAATTCAAATCTCAATTTTTTTTCAACCTAGCATACTTCTCTCAATCCGGTCTTATTTGCTACCAATCTCGACACAACTCAAGCACCTATATTAGGACTTAGATAAAAAGATTTCATGGCAAGCCAACTGACATCATACCCTTCTCTCTGCAATTCTTATAGGTTATGGTATACCACTAGCAATTAAGTAAGCTGAAAAGTTGAGGGAGGAAGTTTCATGCTACAGTTATTGGGAATATTGAAAACTATGAATAACAGATTCTAACATCTTTATTTTAGCACATCCCTATCAGCTAACCCTATAGAGAAGGCAAGAATATTATGATCAACCACACCTTCAAAAAAATGTATAAGCCTCAAATAATGCCAGAGTTTCTTTCATCTCAACATCTCAGTCTTCATCTGGGTGTCCTGTCTACCCTGCTACCCATTTCAATAAGATGATAAATAGATCCCATTGCTTGCTAGGCAATTGATTGGCCCTCATGTCAGATGACATCCTCCTGTAGCTTTATCATGTTAGGGCACCACCTGACCAATCGCTCTGGGGGACTATTACACAAGAGGACGAGACATTAGCAATTACTCACTGGGTAATTCTCTGTAATTAACAATGCAAGAAAGTAGGCGGTGTAAGGGGAATGTACTTTGTACCATTGCAACCATCGGGCTCCTTTTCAACGTTGGCTGGAGTTACAAGAACAGACTATTCTAAATAGTAATACATCTTGAGTATCAGAGTCCCACAAACAGAGTGCAGGGAAACCGGTTAAATGAGCTTTCTTTCATGTCAAAGTCAATCACTCTAACTTAAGAAAACTCATTCCAGCCTCAAAGAGTAATTTCCTCTGAGAGAATATTGCTAGCAAAAGTATCTAAAGAAAGATTTGTCAGCCTTGTAGACGGCCAAAGTCTTTGATAAACTATCAAGACACTCATAGCATCATACACATTGCTACCGTCTTGACAAATTATATTGACGCGTAAGACCCCACTAAAAGGTACGGGGAGATGTCAGATGCTATGAACTTCTTTTAATGAGAAGCAAAAAGATTAAATGCGAGTTGGACTTACCATATAAATGGATGAAGTGCAGCAGGCTCATGAATTTTTTTTTTTGTTTCTCTCAGCATCGTAGAGAAATTCTCTTCTGCAACACTGCCTCTGTTGGTCAATTCAATGTATCCTGCAGATGAAAGGCTGATGAACGTTTTTTTTTTTTGGACCGTAGACAAATTCTCCTCTGCAACACTTTCTCTGCTGGTCATTCAATATATTCTTCAGATGAAAGGCTGATTAAAGTGTTTTTTTTGTCTCAGCAAAGGAGAGAAATTCTCTTCTGCAACACTGCCTCTGTTGGTCAATTCAATGTATCCTGCAGATGAAAGGCTGATGAACTTTTTTTTTTTTTTTTTGAACGCAGACAAATTCTCCTCTGCAACACTTTCTCTGCTGGTCATTCAATATATTCTTCAGATGAAAGGCTGATTAAAGTGTTTGTTTTGTCTCAGCAAAGGAGAGAAATTCTCTTCTGCAACACTGCCTCTGTTGGTCATTCAATATATTCTGCAGATGAAAGGCTGATTAAAATGTTTTTTTTGTCTCAGCAACGCAGAAAAATTATATTCCGCAACACTGCCTCTGCTGGTCATTCAGTATATTCTGCAGATGGAAAAGTCCACTGTTAGTACATTATAAGAACTTGAATATTTCCAAAATAATGCAACAAAATAAAAAACTTATTTTTACCAAGCATTATTAATTAGGACTATGGAGTCTATAATATTGTGAAAGTTTACAGCTCAAAAAAAATTCAAATCTCAAGTTTTTTTTCAACCTAGCATACTTCTCTCAATCCGGTCTTATTTGCTACCAATCTCGACACAACTCAAGCACCTATATTAGGACTTAGATAAAAAGATCTCATGGCCAGCCAACTGACATCATACCCTTCTCTCTGCAATTCTTATAGGTTATGGTACACCACTAGCAATTAAGTAAGCTGAAAAGTTGAGGGAGGAAGTTTCATGCTACAGTTATTGGGAATATTGAAAACTATGAATAACAGATTCTAACATCTTCATTTTAGCACATCCCTATCAGCTAACCCTATAGAGAAGGCAAAAATATTACGATCAACCACACCTTCAAAAAAATGTATAAGCCTCAAATAATGCCAGAGTTTCTTTCATCTCAACATCTCAGTCTTCATCTGGGTGTCCTGTCTACCCTGCTACCCATTTCAATACGATGATAAATAGATCCCATTGCTTGCTAGGCAATTGATTGGCCCTCATGTCAGATGACATCCTCCTGTAGCTTTATCATGTTAGGGCACCACCTGACCAATCGCTCTGGGGGACTATTACACAAGAGGACGAGACATCAGCAATTACTCACTGGGTAATTCTCTGTAATTAACAATGCAAGAAAGTAGGGGGTGTAAGGGGAATGTACTTTGTACCATTGCAACCATCGGGCTCCTTTTCAACGTTGGCTGGAGTTACAAGAACAGACTATTCTAAATAGTAATACATCTTGAGTATCAGAGTCCCACAAACAGAGTGCAGGGAAACCGGTTAAATGAGCTTTCTTTCATGTCAAAGTCAATCACTCTAACTTAAGAAAACTCATTCCAGCCTCAAAGAGTAATTTCCTCTGAGGGAATATTGCTAGCAAAAGTATCTAAAGAAAGATTTGTCAGCCTTGTAGACGGCCAAAGTCTTTGATAAACTATCAAGACACTCATAGCATCATACACATTGCTACCGTCTTGACAAATTATATTGACGCGTAAGACCCCACTAAAAGGTACGGGGAGATGTCAGATGCTATGAACTTCTTTTAATGAGAAGCAAAAAGATTAAATGCGAGTTGGACTTACCATATAAATGGATGAAGTGCAGCAGGCTCATGAATTTTTTTTTTTGTTTCTCTCAGCATCGTAGAGAAATTCTCTTCTGCAACACTGCCTCTGTTGGTCAATTCAATGTATCCTGCAGATGAAAGGCTGATGAACGTTTTTTTTTTTTGGACCGTAGACAAATTCTCCTCTGCAACACTTTCTCTGCTGGTCATTCAATATATTCTTCAGATGAAAGGCTGATTAAAGTGTTTTTTTTTGTCTCAGCAAAGGAGAGAAATTCTCTTCTGCAACACTGCCTCTGTTGGTCAATTCAATGTATCCTGCAGATGAAAGGCTGATGAACTTTTTTTTTTTTTTTTTGAACGCAGACAAATTCTCCTCTGCAACACTTTCTCTGCTGGTCATTCAATATATTCTTCAGATGAAAGGCTGATTAAAGTGTTTGTTTTGTCTCAGCAAAGGAGAGAAATTCTCTTCTGCAACACTGCCTCTGTTGGTCAATTCAATGTATCCTGCAGATGAAAGGCTGATGAACTTTTTTTTTTCGAACACAGACAAATTCTCCTCCGCAACACTTCCTCTGCTGGTCATTCAATATATTCTTCAGATGAAAGGCTGATTAAAGTGGTTTTTTTGTCTCAGCAAAGGAGAGAAATTCTCTTCTGCAACACTGCCTCTGTTGGTCATTCAATATATTCTGCAGATGAAAGGCTGATGAACTTTTTTTTTTGTCTCAGCAACGCAGAAAAATTCTATTCCGCAACACTGCCTCTGCTGGTCATTCAGTATATTCTGCAGATGGAAAAGTCCACTGTTAGTACATTATAAGAACTTGAATATTTCCAAAATAATGCAACAAAATAAAAAACTTATTTTTACCAAGCATTATTAATTAGGACTATGGAGTCTATAATATTGTTTAAGTTTACAGCTCAAAAAAAATTCAAATCTCAAGTTTTTTTTCAACCTAGCATACTTCTCTCAATCCGGTCTTATTTGCTACCAATCTCGACACAACTCAAGCACCTATATTAGGACTTAGATAAAAAGATCTCATGGCCAGCCAACTGACATCATACCCTTCTCTCTGCAATTCTTATAGGTTATGGTACACCACTAGCAATTAAGTAAGCTGAAAAGTTGAGGGAGGAAGTTTCATGCTACAGTTATTGGGAATATTGAAAACTATGAATAACAGATTCTAACATCTTTATTTTAGCACATCCCTATCAGCTAACCCTATAGAGAAGGCAAGAATATTATGATCAACCACACCTTCAAAAAAATGTATAAGCCTCAAATAATGCCAGAGTTTCTTTCATCTCAACATCTCAGTCTTCATCTGGGTGTCCTGTCTACCCTGCTACCCATTTCAATAAGATGATAAATAGATCCCATTGCTTGCTAGGCAATTGATTGGCCCTCATGTCAGATGACATCCTCCTGTAGCTTTATCATGTTAGGGCACCACCTGACCAATCGCTCTGGGGGACTATTACACAAGAGGACGAGACATCAGCAATTACTCACTGGGTAATTCTCTGTAATTAACAATGCAAGAAAGTAGGCGGTGTAAGGGGAATGTACTTTGTACCATTGCAACCATCGGGCTCCTTTTCAACGTTGGCTGGAGTTACAAGAACAGACTATTCTAAATAGTAATACATCTTGAGTATCAGAGTCCCACAAACAGAGTGCAGGGAAACCGGTTAAATGAGCTTTCTTTCATGTCAAAGTCAATCACTCTAACTTAAGAAAACTCATTCCAGCCTCAAAGAGTAATTTCCTCTGAGGGAATATTGCTAGCAAAAGTATCTAAAGAAAGATTTGTCAGCCTTGTAGACGGCCAAAGTCTTTGATAAACTATCAAGACACTCATAGCATCATACACATTGCTACCGTCTTGACAAATTATATTGACGCGTAAGACCCCACTAAAAGGTACGGGGAGATGTCAGATGCTATGAACTTCTTTTAATGAGAAGCAAAAAGATTAAATGCGAGTTGGACTTACCATATAAATGGATGAAGTGCAGCAGGCTCATGAATTTTTTTTTTTGTTTCTCTCAGCATCGTAGAGAAATTCTCTTCTGCAACACTGCCTCTGTTGGTCAATTCAATGTATCCTGCAGATGAAAGGCTGATGAACGTTTTTTTTTTTTTTGGACCGTAGACAAATTCTCCTCTGCAACACTTTCTCTGCTGGTCATTCAATATATTCTTCAGATGAAAGGCTGATTAAAGTGTTTTTTTTTGTCTCAGCAAAGGAGAGAAATTCTCTTCTGCAACACTGCCTCTGTTGGTCAATTCAATGTATCCTGCAGATGAAAGGCTGATGAACTTTTTTTTTTTTTTTTTGAACGCAGACAAATTCTCCTCTGCAACACTTTCTCTGCTGGTCATTCAATATATTCTTCAGATGAAAGGCTGATTAAAGTGTTTGTTTTGTCTCAGCAAAGGAGAGAAATTCTCTTCTGCAACACTGCCTCTGTTGGTCAATTCAATGTATCCTGCAGATGAAAGGCTGATGAACTTTTTTTTTTCGAACACAGACAAATTCTCCTCCGCAACACTTCCTCTGGTGGTCATTCAATATATTCTTCAGATGAAAGGCTGATTAAAGTGGTTTTTTTGTCTCAGCAAAGGAGAGAAATTCTCTTCTGCAACACTGCCTCTGTTGGTCATTCAATATATTCTGCAGATGAAAGGCTGATGAACTTTTTTTTTTGTCTCAGCAACGCAGAAAAATTATATTCCGCAACACTGCCTCTGCTGGTCATTCAGTATATTCTGCAGATGGAAAAGTCCACTGTTAGTACATTATAAGAACTTGAATATTTCCAAAATAATGCAACAAAATAAAAAACTTATTTTTACCAAGCATTATTAATTAGGACTATGGAGTCTATAATATTGTGAAAGTTTACAGCTCAAAAAAAATTCAAATCTCAATTTTTTTTCAACCTAGCATACTTCTCTCAATCCGGTCTTATTTGCTACCAATCTCGACACAACTCAAGCACCTATATTAGGACTTAGATAAAAAGATTTCATGGCAAGCCAACTGACATCATACCCTTCTCTCTGCAATTCTTATAGGTTATGGTATACCACTAGCAATTAAGTAAGCTGAAAAGTTGAGGGAGGAAGTTTCATGCTACAGTTATTGGGAATATTGAAAACTATGAATAACAGATTCTAACATCTTTATTTTAGCACATCCCTATCAGCTAACCCTATAGAGAAGGCAAGAATATTATGATCAACCACACCTTCAAAAAAATGTATAAGCCTCAAATAATGCCAGAGTTTCTTTCATCTCAACATCTCAGTCTTCATCTGGGTGTCCTGTCTACCCTGCTACCCATTTCAATAAGATGATAAATAGATCCCATTGCTTGCTAGGCAATTGATTGGCCCTCATGTCAGATGACATCCTCCTGTAGCTTTATCATGTTAGGGCACCACCTGACCAATCGCTCTGGGGGACTATTACACAAGAGGACGAGACATCAGCAATTACTCACTGGGTAATTCTCTGTAATTAACAATGCAAGAAAGTAGGCGGTGTAAGGGGAATGTACTTTGTACCATTGCAACCATCGGGCTCCTTTTCAACGTTGGCTGGAGTTACAAGAACAGACTATTCTAAATAGTAATACATCTTGAGTATCAGAGTCCCACAAACAGAGTGCAGGGAAACCGGTTAAATGAGCTTTCTTTCATGTCAAAGTCAATCACTCTAACTTAAGAAAACTCATTCCAGCCTCAAAGAGTAATTTCCTCTGAGGGAATATTGCTAGCAAAAGTATCTAAAGAAAGATTTGTCAGCCTTGTAGACGGCCAAAGTCTTTGATAAACTATCAAGACACTCATAGCATCATACACATTGCTACCGTCTTGACAAATTATATTGACGCGTAAGACCCCACTAAAAGGTACGGGGAGATGTCAGATGCTATGAACTTCTTTTAATGAGAAGCAAAAAGATTAAATGCGAGTTGGACTTACCATATAAATGGATGAAGTGCAGCAGGCTCATGAATTTTTTTTTTTGTTTCTCTCAGCATCGTAGAGAAATTCTCTTCTGCAACACTGCCTCTGTTGGTCAATTCAATGTATCCTGCAGATGAAAGGCTGATGAACGTTTTTTTTTTTTTTGGACCGTAGACAAATTCTCCTCTGCAACACTTTCTCTGCTGGTCATTCAATATATTCTTCAGATGAAAGGCTGATTAAAGTGTTTTTTTTTGTCTCAGCAAAGGAGAGAAATTCTCTTCTGCAACACTGCCTCTGTTGGTCAATTTAATGTATCCTGCAGATGAAAGGCTGATGAACTTTTTTTTTTTTTTTTGGAACGCAGACAAATTCTCCTCTGCAACACTTTCTCTGCTGGTCATTCAATATATTCTTCAGATGAAAGGCTGATTAAAGTGTTTGTTTTGTCTCAGCAAAGGAGAGAAATTCTCTTCTGCAACACTGCCTCTGTTGGTCAATTCAATGTATCCTGCAGATGAAAGGCTGATGAACTTTTTTTTTTCGAACACAGACAAATTCTCCTCCGCAACACTTCCTCTGCTGGTCATTCAATATATTCTTCAGATGAAAGGCTGATTAAAGTGGTTTTTTTGTCTCAGCAAAGGAGAGAAATTCTCTTCTGCAACACTGCCTCTGTTGGTCATTCAATATATTCTGCAGATGAAAGGCTGATGAACTTTTTTTTTTGTCTCAGCAACGCAGAAAAATTCTATTCCGCAACACTGCCTCTGCTGGTCATTCAGTATATTCTGCAGATGGAAAAGTCCACTGTTAGTACATTATAAGAACTTGAATATTTCCAAAATAATGCAACAAAATAAAAAACTTATTTTTACCAAGCATTATTAATTAGGACTATGGAGTCTATAATATTGTGAAAGTTTACAGCTCAAAAAAAATTCAAATCTCAATTTTTTTTCAACCTAGCATACTTCTCTCAATCCGGTCTTATTTGCTACCAATCTCGACACAACTCAAGCACCTATATTAGGACTTAGATAAAAAGATTTCATGGCAAGCCAACTGACATCATACCCTTCTCTCTGCAATTCTTATAGGTTATGGTATACCACTAGCAATTAAGTAAGCTGAAAAGTTGAGGGAGGAAGTTTCATGCTACAGTTATTGGGAATATTGAAAACTATGAATAACAGATTCTAACATCTTTATTTTAGCACATCCCTATCAGCTAACCCTATAGAGAAGGCAAGAATATTATGATCAACCACACCTTCAAAAAAATGTATAAGCCTCAAATAATGCCAGAGTTTCTTTCATCTCAACATCTCAGTCTTCATCTGGGTGTCCTGTCTACCCTGCTACCCATTTCAATAAGATGATAAATAGATCCCATTGCTTGCTAGGCAATTGATTGGCCCTCATGTCAGATGACATCCTCCTGTAGCTTTATCATGTTAGGGCACCACCTGACCAATCGCTCTGGGGGACTATTACACAAGAGGACGAGACATCAGCAATTACTCACTGGGTAATTCTCTGTAATTAACAATGCAAGAAAGTAGGCGGTGTAAGGGGAATGTACTTTGTACCATTGCAACCATCGGGCTCCTTTTCAACGTTGGCTGGAGTTACAAGAACAGACTATTCTAAATAGTAATACATCTTGAGTATCAGAGTCCCACAAACAGAGTGCAGGGAAACCGGTTAAATGAGCTTTCTTTCATGTCAAAGTCAATCACTCTAACTTAAGAAAACTCATTCCAGCCTCAAAGAGTAATTTCCTCTGAGGGAATATTGCTAGCAAAAGTATCTAAAGAAAGATTTGTCAGCCTTGTAGACGGCCAAAGTCTTTGATAAACTATCAAGACACTCATAGCATCATACACATTGCTACCGTCTTGACAAATTATATTGACGCGTAAGACCCCACTAAAAGGTACGGGGAGATGTCAGATGCTATGAACTTCTTTTAATGAGAAGCAAAAAGATTAAATGCGAGTTGGACTTACCATATAAATGGATGAAGTGCAGCAGGCTCATGAATTTTTTTTTTTGTTTCTCTCAGCATCGTAGAGAAATTCTCTTCTGCAACACTGCCTCTGTTGGTCAATTCAATGTATCCTGCAGATGAAAGGCTGATGAACGTTTTTTTTTTTTTTGGACCGTAGACAAATTCTCCTCTGCAACACTTTCTCTGCTGGTCATTCAATATATTCTTCAGATGAAAGGCTGATTAAAGTGTTTTTTTTTGTCTCAGCAAAGGAGAGAAATTCTCTTCTGCAACACTGCCTCTGTTGGTCAATTTAATGTATCCTGCAGATGAAAGGCTGATGAACTTTTTTTTTTTTTTTTGGAACGCAGACAAATTCTCCTCTGCAACACTTTCTCTGCTGGTCATTCAATATATTCTTCAGATGAAAGGCTGATTAAAGTGTTTGTTTTGTCTCAGCAAAGGAGAGAAATTCTCTTCTGCAACACTGCCTCTGTTGGTCAATTCAATGTATCCTGCAGATGAAAGGCTGATGAACTTTTTTTTTTCGAACACAGACAAATTCTCCTCCGCAACACTTCCTCTGCTGGTCATTCAATATATTCTTCAGATGAAAGGCTGATTAAAGTGGTTTTTTTGTCTCAGCAAAGGAGAGAAATTCTCTTCTGCAACACTGCCTCTGTTGGTCATTCAATATATTCTGCAGATGAAAGGCTGATGAACTTTTTTTTTTGTCTCAGCAACGCAGAAAAATTCTATTCCGCAACACTGCCTCTGCTGGTCATTCAGTATATTCTGCAGATGGAAAAGTCCACTGTTAGTACATTATAAGAACTTGAATATTTCCAAAATAATGCAACAAAATAAAAAACTTATTTTTACCAAGCATTATTAATTAGGACTATGGAGTCTATAATATTGTGAAAGTTTACAGCTCAAAAAAAATTCAAATCTCAATTTTTTTTCAACCTAGCATACTTCTCTCAATCCGGTCTTATTTGCTACCAATCTCGACACAACTCAAGCACCTATATTAGGACTTAGATAAAAAGATTTCATGGCAAGCCAACTGACATCATACCCTTCTCTCTGCAATTCTTATAGGTTATTGTATACCACTAGCAATTAAGTAAGCTGAAAAGTTGAGGGAGGAAGTTTCATGCTACAGTTATTGGGAATATTGAAAACTATGAATAACAGATTCTAACATCTTTATTTTAGCACATCCCTATCAGCTAACCCTATAGAGAAGGCAAGAATATTATGATCAACCACACCTTCAAAAAAATGTATAAGCCTCAAATAATGCCAGAGTTTCTTTCATCTCAACATCTCAGTCTTCATCTGGGTGTCCTGTCTACCCTGCTACCCATTTCAATAAGATGATAAATAGATCCCATTGCTTGCTAGGCAATTGATTGGCCCTCATGTCAGATGACATCCTCCTGTAGCTTTATCATGTTAGGGCACCACCTGACCAATCGCTCTGGGGGACTATTACACAAGAGGACGAGACATCAGCAATTACTCACTGGGTAATTCTCTGTAATTAACAATGCAAGAAAGTAGGCGGTGTAAGGGGAATGTACTTTGTACCATTGCAACCATCGGGCTCCTTTTCAACGTTGGCTGGAGTTACAAGAACAGACTATTCTAAATAGTAATACATCTTGAGTATCAGAGTCCCACAAACAGAGTGCAGGGAAACCGGTTAAATGAGCTTTCTTTCATGTCAAAGTCAATCACTCTAACTTAAGAAAACTCATTCCAGCCTCAAAGAGTAATTTCCTCTGAGGGAATATTGCTAGCAAAAGTATCTAAAGAAAGATTTGTCAGCCTTGTAGACGGCCAAAGTCTTTGATAAACTATCAAGACACTCATAGCATCATACACATTGCTACCGTCTTGACAAATTATATTGACGCGTAAGACCCCACTAAAAGGTACGGGGAGATGTCAGATGCTATGAACTTCTTTTAATGAGAAGCAAAAAGATTAAATGCGAGTTGGACTTACCATATAAATGGATGAAGTGCAGCAGGCTCATGAATTTTTTTTTTTGTTTCTCTCAGCATCGTAGAGAAATTCTCTTCTGCAACACTGCCTCTGTTGGTCAATTCAATGTATCCTGCAGATGAAAGGCTGATGAACGTTTTTTTTTTTTTGGACCGTAGACAAATTCTCCTCTGCAACACTTTCTCTGCTGGTCATTCAATATATTCTTCAGATGAAAGGCTGATTAAAGTGTTTTTTTTTGTCTCAGCAAAGGAGAGAAATTCTCTTCTGCAACACTGCCTCTGTTGGTCAATTCAATGTATCCTGCAGATGAAAGGCTGATGAACTTTTTTTTTTTTTTTTTGAACGCAGACAAATTCTCCTCTGCAACACTTTCTCTGCTGGTCATTCAATATATTCTTCAGATGAAAGGCTGATTAAAGTGTTTGTTTTGTCTCAGCAAAGGAGAGAAATTCTCTTCTGCAACACTGCCTCTGTTGGTCAATTCAATGTATCCTGCAGATGAAAGGCTGATGAACTTTTTTTTTTCGAACACAGACAAATTCTCCTCCGCAACACTTCCTCTGCTGGTCATTCAATATATTCTTCAGATGAAAGGCTGATTAAAGTGTTTTTTTTGTCTCAGCAAAGGAGAGAAATTCTCTTCTGCAACACTGCCTCTGTTGGTCATTCAATATATTCTGCAGATGAAAGGCTGATGAACTTTTTTTTTTGTCTCAGCAACGCAGAAAAATTCTATTCCGCAACACTGCCTCTGCTGGTCATTCAGTATATTCTGCAGATGGAAAAGTCCACTGTTAGTACATTATAAGAACTTGAATATTTCCAAAATAATGCAACAAAATAAAAAACTTATTTTTACCAAGCATTATTAATTAGGACTATGGAGTCTATAATATTGTGAAAGTTTACAGCTCAAAAAAAATTCAAATCTCAATTTTTTTTCAACCTAGCATACTTCTCTCAATCCGGTCTTATTTGCTACCAATCTCGACACAACTCAAGCACCTATATTAGGACTTAGATAAAAAGATTTCATGGCAAGCCAACTGACATCATACCCTTCTCTCTGCAATTCTTATAGGTTATGGTATACCACTAGCAATTAAGTAAGCTGAAAAGTTGAGGGAGGAAGTTTCATGCTACAGTTATTGGGAATATTGAAAACTATGAATAACAGATTCTAACATCTTTATTTTAGCACATCCCTATCAGCTAACCCTATAGAGAAGGCAAGAATATTATGATCAACCACACCTTCAAAAAAATGTATAAGCCTCAAATAATGCCAGAGTTTCTTTCATCTCAACATCTCAGTCTTCATCTGGGTGTCCTGTCTACCCTGCTACCCATTTCAATAAGATGATAAATAGATCCCATTGCTTGCTAGGCAATTGATTGGCCCTCATGTCAGATGACATCCTCCTGTAGCTTTATCATGTTAGGGCACCACCTGACCAATCGCTCTGGGGGACTATTACACAAGAGGACGAGACATCAGCAATTACTCACTGGGTAATTCTCTGTAATTAACAATGCAAGAAAGTAGGCGGTGTAAGGGGAATGTACTTTGTACCATTGCAACCATCGGGCTCCTTTTCAACGTTGGCTGGAGT
Organism: Triturus cristatus; assembly: GCF_964204655.1. NCBI lineage: Eukaryota > Metazoa > Chordata > Amphibia > Caudata > Salamandridae > Triturus > Triturus cristatus. The sequence goes on along the minus strand of NC_140593.1, from coordinate 879,095,593 downwards.
TACAAGAACAGACTATTCTAAATAGTAATACATCTTGAGTATCAGAGTCCCACAAACAGAGTGCAGGGAAACCGGTTAAATGAGCTTTCTTTCATGTCAAAGTCAATCACTCTAACTTAAGAAAACTCATTCCAGCCTCAAAGAGTAATTTCCTCTGAGGGAATATTGCTAGCAAAAGTATCTAAAGAAAGATTTGTCAGCCTTGTAGACGGCCAAAGTCTTTGATAAACTATCAAGACACTCATAGCATCATACACATTGCTACCGTCTTGACAAATTATATTGACGCGTAAGACCCCACTAAAAGGTACGGGGAGATGTCAGATGCTATGAACTTCTTTTAATGAGAAGCAAAAAGATTAAATGCGAGTTGGACTTACCATATAAATGGATGAAGTGCAGCAGGCTCATGAATTTTTTTTTTTGTTTCTCTCAGCATCGTAGAGAAATTCTCTTCTGCAACACTGCCTCTGTTGGTCAATTCAATGTATCCTGCAGATGAAAGGCTGATGAACGTTTTTTTTTTTTTGGACCGTAGACAAATTCTCCTCTGCAACACTTTCTCTGCTGGTCATTCAATATATTCTTCAGATGAAAGGCTGATTAAAGTGTTTTTTTTTGTCTCAGCAAAGGAGAGAAATTCTCTTCTGCAACACTGCCTCTGTTGGTCAATTCAATGTATCCTGCAGATGAAAGGCTGATGAACTTTTTTTTTTTTTTTTTGAACGCAGACAAATTCTCCTCTGCAACACTTTCTCTGCTGGTCATTCAATATATTCTTCAGATGAAAGGCTGATTAAAGTGTTTGTTTTGTCTCAGCAAAGGAGAGAAATTCTCTTCTGCAACACTGCCTCTGTTGGTCAATTCAATGTATCCTGCAGATGAAAGGCTGATGAACTTTTTTTTTTCGAACACAGACAAATTCTCCTCCGCAACACTTCCTCTGCTGGTCATTCAATATATTCTTCAGATGAAAGGCTGATTAAAGTGTTTTTTTTGTCTCAGCAAAGGAGAGAAATTCTCTTCTGCAACACTGCCTCTGTTGGTCATTCAATATATTCTGCAGATGAAAGGCTGATGAACTTTTTTTTTTGTCTCAGCAACGCAGAAAAATTATATTCCGCAACACTGCCTCTGCTGGTCATTCAGTATATTCTGCAGATGGAAAAGTCCACTGTTAGTACATTATAAGAACTTGAATATTTCCAAAATAATGCAACAAAATAAAAAACTTATTTTTACCAAGCATTATTAATTAGGACTATGGAGTCTATAATATTGTGAAAGTTTACAGCTCAAAAAAAATTCAAATCTCAATTTTTTTTCAACCTAGCATACTTCTCTCAATCCGGTCTTATTTGCTACCAATCTCGACACAACTCAAGCACCTATATTAGGACTTAGATAAAAAGATTTCATGGCAAGCCAACTGACATCATACCCTTCTCTCTGCAATTCTTATAGGTTATGGTATACCACTAGCAATTAAGTAAGCTGAAAAGTTGAGGGAGGAAGTTTCATGCTACAGTTATTGGGAATATTGAAAACTATGAATAACAGATTCTAACATCTTTATTTTAGCACATCCCTATCAGCTAACCCTATAGAGAAGGCAAGAATATTATGATCAACCACACCTTCAAAAAAATGTATAAGCCTCAAATAATGCCAGAGTTTCTTTCATCTCAACATCTCAGTCTTCATCTGGGTGTCCTGTCTACCCTGCTACCCATTTCAATAAGATGATAAATAGATCCCATTGCTTGCTAGGCAATTGATTGGCCCTCATGTCAGATGACATCCTCCTGTAGCTTTATCATGTTAGGGCACCACCTGACCAATCGCTCTGGGGGACTATTACACAAGAGGACGAGACATCAGCAATTACTCACTGGGTAATTCTCTGTAATTAACAATGCAAGAAAGTAGGCGGTGTAAGGGGAATGTACTTTGTACCATTGCAACCATCGGGCTCCTTTTCAACGTTGGCTGGAGTTACAAGAACAGACTATTCTAAATAGTAATACATCTTGAGTATCAGAGTCCCACAAACAGAGTGCAGGGAAACCGGTTAAATGAGCTTTCTTTCATGTCAAAGTCAATCACTCTAACTTAAGAAAACTCATTCCAGCCTCAAAGAGTAATTTCCTCTGAGGGAATATTGCTAGCAAAAGTATCTAAAGAAAGATTTGTCAGCCTTGTAGACGGCCAAAGTCTTTGATAAACTATCAAGACACTCATAGCATCATACACATTGCTACCGTCTTGACAAATTATATTGACGCGTAAGACCCCACTAAAAGGTACGGGGAGATGTCAGATGCTATGAACTTCTTTTAATGAGAAGCAAAAAGATTAAATGCGAGTTGGACTTACCATATAAATGGATGAAGTGCAGCAGGCTCATGAATTTTTTTTTTTGTTTCTCTCAGCATCGTAGAGAAATTCTCTTCTGCAACACTGCCTCTGTTGGTCAATTCAATGTATCCTGCAGATGAAAGGCTGATGAACGTTTTTTTTTTTTTGGACCGTAGACAAATTCTCCTCTGCAACACTTTCTCTGCTGGTCATTCAATATATTCTTCAGATGAAAGGCTGATTAAAGTGTTTTTTTTGTCTCAGCAAAGGAGAGAAATTCTCTTCTGCAACACTGCCTCTGTTGGTCAATTCAATGTATCCTGCAGATGAAAGGCTGATGAACTTTTTTTTTTTTTTTTTGAACGCAGACAAATTCTCCTCTGCAACACTTTCTCTGCTGGTCATTCAATATATTCTTCAGATGAAAGGCTGATTAAAGTGTTTGTTTTGTCTCAGCAAAGGAGAGAAATTCTCTTCTGCAACACTGCCTCTGTTGGTCAATTCAATGTATCCTGCAGATGAAAGGCTGATGAACTTTTTTTTTTCGAACACAGACAAATTCTCCTCCGCAACACTTCCTCTGCTGGTCATTCAATATATTCTTCAGATGAAAGGCTGATTAAAGTGGTTTTTTTGTCTCAGCAAAGGAGAGAAATTCTCTTCTGCAACACTGACTCTGTTGGTCATTCAATATATTCTGCAGATGAAAGGCTGATTAAAATGTTTTTTTTGTCTCAGCAACGCAGAAAAATTCTATTCCGCAACACTGCCTCTGCTGGTCATTCAGTATATTCTGCAGATGGAAAAGTCCACTGTTAGTACATTATAAGAACTTGAATATTTCCAAAATAATGCAACAAAATAAAAAACTTATTTTTACCAAGCATTATTAATTAGGACTATGGAGTCTATAATATTGTGAAAGTTTACAGCTCAAAAAAAATTCAAATCTCAATTTTTTTTCAACCTAGCATACTTCTCTCAATCCGGTCTTATTTGCTACCAATCTCGACACAACTCAAGCACCTATATTAGGACTTAGATAAAAAGATTTCATGGCAAGCCAACTGACATCATACCCTTCTCTCTGCAATTCTTATAGGTTATGGTATACCACTAGCAATTAAGTAAGCTGAAAAGTTGAGGGAGGAAGTTTCATGCTACAGTTATTGGGAATATTGAAAACTATGAATAACAGATTCTAACATCTTTATTTTAGCACATCCCTATCAGCTAACCCTATAGAGAAGGCAAGAATATTATGATCAACCACACCTTCAAAAAAATGTATAAGCCTCAAATAATGCCAGAGTTTCTTTCATCTCAACATCTCAGTCTTCATCTGGGTGTCCTGTCTACCCTGCTACCCATTTCAATAAGATGATAAATAGATCCCATTGCTTGCTAGGCAATTGATTGGCCCTCATGTCAGATGACATCCTCCTGTAGCTTTATCATGTTAGGGCACCACCTGACCAATCGCTCTGGGGGACTATTACACAAGAGGACGAGACATCAGCAATTACTCACTGGGTAATTCTCTGTAATTAACAATGCAAGAAAGTAGGCGGTGTAAGGGGAATGTACTTTGTACCATTGCAACCATCGGGCTCCTTTTCAACGTTGGCTGGAGTTACAAGAACAGACTATTCTAAATAGTAATACATCTTGAGTATCAGAGTCCCACAAACAGAGTGCAGGGAAACCGGTTAAATGAGCTTTCTTTCATGTCAAAGTCAATCACTCTAACTTAAGAAAACTCATTCCAGCCTCAAAGAGTAATTTCCTCTGAGGGAATATTGCTAGCAAAAGTATCTAAAGAAAGATTTGTCAGCCTTGTAGACGGCCAAAGTCTTTGATAAACTATCAAGACACTCATAGCATCATACACATTGCTACCGTCTTGACAAATTATATTGACGCGTAAGACCCCACTAAAAGGTACGGGGAGATGTCAGATGCTATGAACTTCTTTTAATGAGAAGCAAAAAGATTAAATGCGAGTTGGACTTACCATATAAATGGATGAAGTGCAGCAGGCTCATGAATTTTTTTTTTTGTTTCTCTCAGCATCGTAGAGAAATTCTCTTCTGCAACACTGCCTCTGTTGGTCAATTCAATGTATCCTGCAGATGAAAGGCTGATGAACGTTTTTTTTTTTTTGGACCGTAGACAAATTCTCCTCTGCAACACTTTCTCTGCTGGTCATTCAATATATTCTTCAGATGAAAGGCTGATTAAAGTGTTTTTTTTTGTCTCAGCAAAGGAGAGAAATTCTCTTCTGCAACACTGCCTCTGTTGGTCAATTCAATGTATCCTGCAGATGAAAGGCTGATGAACTTTTTTTTTTTTTTTTTGAACGCAGACAAATTCTCCTCTGCAACACTTTCTCTGCTGGTCATTCAATATATTCTTCAGATGAAAGGCTGATTAAAGTGTTTGTTTTGTCTCAGCAAAGGAGAGAAATTCTCTTCTGCAACACTGCCTCTGTTGGTCAATTCAATGTATCCTGCAGATGAAAGGCTGATGAACTTTTTTTTTTCGAACACAGACAAATTCTCCTCCGCAACACTTCCTCTGCTGGTCATTCAATATATTCTTCAGATGAAAGGCTGATTAAAGTGTTTTTTTTGTCTCAGCAAAGGAGAGAAATTCTCTTCTGCAACACTGCCTCTGTTGGTCATTCAATATATTCTGCAGATGAAAGGCTGATGAACTTTTTTTTTTGTCTCAGCAACGCAGAAAAATTATATTCCGCAACACTGCCTCTGCTGGTCATTCAGTATATTCTGCAGATGGAAAAGTCCACTGTTAGTACATTATAAGAACTTGAATATTTCCAAAATAATGCAACAAAATAAAAAACTTATTTTTACCAAGCATTATTAATTAGGACTATGGAGTCTATAATATTGTGAAAGTTTACAGCTCAAAAAAAATTCAAATCTCAATTTTTTTTCAACCTAGCATACTTCTCTCAATCCGGTCTTATTTGCTACCAATCTCGACACAACTCAAGCACCTATATTAGGACTTAGATAAAAAGATTTCATGGCAAGCCAACTGACATCATACCCTTCTCTCTGCAATTCTTATAGGTTATGGTATACCACTAGCAATTAAGTAAGCTGAAAAGTTGAGGGAGGAAGTTTCATGCTACAGTTATTGGGAATATTGAAAACTATGAATAACAGATTCTAACATCTTTATTTTAGCACATCCCTATCAGCTAACCCTATAGAGAAGGCAAGAATATTATGATCAACCACACCTTCAAAAAAATGTATAAGCCTCAAATAATGCCAGAGTTTCTTTCATCTCAACATCTCAGTCTTCATCTGGGTGTCCTGTCTACCCTGCTACCCATTTCAATAAGATGATAAATAGATCCCATTGCTTGCTAGGCAATTGATTGGCCCTCATGTCAGATGACATCCTCCTGTAGCTTTATCATGTTAGGGCACCACCTGACCAATCGCTCTGGGGGACTATTACACAAGAGGACGAGACATCAGCAATTACTCACTGGGTAATTCTCTGTAATTAACAATGCAAGAAAGTAGGCGGTGTAAGGGGAATGTACTTTGTACCATTGCAACCATCGGGCTCCTTTTCAACGTTGGCTGGAGTTACAAGAACAGACTATTCTAAATAGTAATACATCTTGAGTATCAGAGTCCCACAAACAGAGTGCAGGGAAACCGGTTAAATGAGCTTTCTTTCATGTCAAAGTCAATCACTCTAACTTAAGAAAACTCATTCCAGCCTCAAAGAGTAATTTCCTCTGAGGGAATATTGCTAGCAAAAGTATCTAAAGAAAGATTTGTCAGCCTTGTAGACGGCCAAAGTCTTTGATAAACTATCAAGACACTCATAGCATCATACACATTGCTACCGTCTTGACAAATTATATTGACGCGTAAGACCCCACTAAAAGGTACGGGGAGATGTCAGATGCTATGAACTTCTTTTAATGAGAAGCAAAAAGATTAAATGCGAGTTGGACTTACCATATAAATGGATGAAGTGCAGCAGGCTCATGAATTTTTTTTTTTGTTTCTCTCAGCATCGTAGAGAAATTCTCTTCTGCAACACTGCCTCTGTTGGTCAATTCAATGTATCCTGCAGATGAAAGGCTGATGAACGTTTTTTTTTTTTTGGACCGTAGACAAATTCTCCTCTGCAACACTTTCTCTGCTGGTCATTCAATATATTCTTCAGATGAAAGGCTGATTAAAGTGTTTTTTTTTGTCTCAGCAAAGGAGAGAAATTCTCTTCTGCAACACTGCCTCTGTTGGTCAATTCAATGTATCCTGCAGATGAAAGGCTGATGAACTTTTTTTTTTTTTTTTTGAACGCAGACAAATTCTCCTCTGCAACACTTTCTCTGCTGGTCATTCAATATATTCTTCAGATGAAAGGCTGATTAAAGTGTTTGTTTTGTCTCAGCAAAGGAGAGAAATTCTCTTCTGCAACACTGCCTCTGTTGGTCAATTCAATGTATCCTGCAGATGAAAGGCTGATGAACTTTTTTTTTTCGAACACAGACAAATTCTCCTCCGCAACACTTCCTCTGCTGGTCATTCAATATATTCTTCAGATGAAAGGCTGATTAAAGTGGTTTTTTTGTCTCAGCAAAGGAGAGAAATTCTCTTCTGCAACACTGCCTCTGTTGGTCATTCAATATATTCTGCAGATGAAAGGCTGATGAACTTTTTTTTTTGTCTCAGCAACGCAGAAAAATTCTATTCCGCAACACTGCCTCTGCTGGTCATTCAGTATATTCTGCAGATTGAAAAGTCCACTGTTAGTACATTATAAGAACTTGAATATTTCCAAAATAATGCAACAAAATAAAAAACTTATTTTTACCAAGCATTATTAATTAGGACTATGGAGTCTATAATATTGTGAAAGTTTACAGCTCAAAAAAAATTCAAATCTCAATTTTTTTTCAACCTAGCATACTTCTCTCAATCCGGTCTTATTTGCTACCAATCTCGACACAACTCAAGCACCTATATTAGGACTTAGATAAAAAGATTTCATGGCAAGCCAACTGACATCATACCCTTCTCTCTGCAATTCTTATAGGTTATGGTATACCACTAGCAATTAAGTAAGCTGAAAAGTTGAGGGAGGAAGTTTCATGCTACAGTTATTGGGAATATTGAAAACTATGAATAACAGATTCTAACATCTTCATTTTAGCACATCCCTATCAGCTAACCCTATAGAGAAGGCAAAAATATTATGATCAACCACACCTTCAAAAAAATGTATAAGCCTCAAATAATGCCAGAGTTTCTTTCATCTCAACATCTCAGTCTTCATCTGGGTGTCCTGTCTACCCTGCTACCCATTTCAATACGATGATAAATAGATCCCATTGCTTGCTAGGCAATTGATTGGCCCTCATGTCAGATGACATCCTCCTGTAGCTTTATCATGTTAGGGCACCACCTGACCAATCGCTCTGGGGGACTATTACACAAGAGGACGAGACATCAGCAATTACTCACTGGGTAATTCTCTGTAATTAACAATGCAAGAAAGTAGGCGGTGTAAGGGGAATGTACTTTGTACCATTGCAACCATCGGGCTCCTTTTCAACGTTGGCTGGAGTTACAAGAACAGACTATTCTAAATAGTAATACATCTTGAGTATCAGAGTCCCACAAACAGAGTGCAGGGAAACCGGTTAAATGAGCTTTCTTTCATGTCAAAGTCAATCACTCTAACTTAAGAAAACTCATTCCAGCCTCAAAGAGTAATTTCCTCTGAGGGAATATTGCTAGCAAAAGTATCTAAAGAAAGATTTGTCAGCCTTGTAGACGGCCAAAGTCTTTGATAAACTATCAAGACACTCATAGCATCATACACATTGCTACCGTCTTGACAAATTATATTGACGCGTAAGACCCCACTAAAAGGTACGGGGAGATGTCAGATGCTATGAACTTCTTTTAATGAGAAGCAAAAAGATTAAATGCGAGTTGGACTTACCATATAAATGGATGAAGTGCAGCAGGCTCATGAATTTTTTTTTTTGTTTCTCTCAGCATCGTAGAGAAATTCTCTTCTGCAACACTGCCTCTGTTGGTCAATTCAATGTATCCTGCAGATGAAAGGCTGATGAACCTTTTTTTTTTTTTTTTTTTTGAACGCAGACAAATTCTCCTCTGCAACACTTTCTCTGCTGGTCATTCAATATATTCTTCAGATGAAAGGCTGATTAAAGTGTTTTTTTGTCTCAGCAAAGGAGATAAATTCTCTTCTGCAACACTGCCTCTGTTGGTCAATTCAATGTATCCTGCAGATGAAAGGCTGATGAACTTTTTTTTTTTCGAACACAGACAAATTCTCCTCTGCAACACTTCCTCTGCTGGTCATTCAATATATTCTTCAGATGAAAGGCTGATTAAAGTGGTTTTTTTGTCTCAGCAAAGGAGAGAAATTCTCTTCTGCAACACTGCCTCTGTTGGTCATTCAATATATTCTGCAGATGAAAGGCTGATTAAAATGTTTTTTTTGTCTCAGCAACGCAGAAAAATTCTATTCCGCAACACTGCCTCTGCTGGTCATTCAGTATATTCTGCAGATGGAAAAGTCCACTGTTAGTACATTATAAGAACTTGAATATTTCCAAAATAATGCAACAAAACAAAAAACTTATTTTTACCAAGCATTATTAATTAGGACTATGGAGTCTATAATATTGTGAAAATTCACAGCTCAATAAAATTTCAAATCTCAATTTTTTTTTCAACCTAGCATACTTCTCTCAATCCGGTCTTATTTGCTACCAATCTCGACACAACTCAAGCACCTATATTAGGACTTAGATAAAAAGATATCATGGCCAGCCAACTGACATCATACCCATCTCTCTGCAATTCTTTTAGGTTATGGTACACCACTAGCTATTAAGTGAGCTGATAAGTTGAGGGAGGAAGGTTCATGCTACAGTTATTGGGAATATTGAAAACTATGAATGAAAGATTTGGATCACATATTGCACTTGTAAATATGTTGCAAATTAAAGGGGAAACAACATAATGTTCATATTTACAAAATACCATGTACATTCTAAACAACGTGAAAGAGTGCTTGCAACCTAACCTGGTGAGGTGGCCATGAAGGTATAACATGCATAACCTCCCCTTCAAAATAGAGTGCTCTAAATTAGGAGTAATTGTTGGAGCAATACTGCGTGTAATTGAGTTAGCGAACTCCAGCTAGTATTTCAGTAGGGTCAAAGTGTGTGCCAAGTTGTCAGCCGGCTCAAAGGTATTTAACATCAAGAAAGGGGTGCTGGAGCAGCTAAAATTAAAGCGCTCCGTAGTGCTGGAAATGCACCAGAGGGAAATAAGGTGATTTAGGTAGACATTCCACATGGTGCACACCAGTGAAACCATTCACATCAGAAAACCATGCAGTGTTCCACATTGCATCAATAAACATCTTCATACAGTTTAAGAAAAGAATAAGGATTAAATCTTGCTTTGGGGATAATAGATATATGCCGATCACATTGTGAGAGCCATATATCCAGCCCTAGAGAAGCCGCTAAGACTATTAAAGTTAATTTTTAGGTCGTCTCTACAGTGCTTGTGCTGTAAGGCGATCTGTTGTCTGTACTTTGTGGGGTCTGACTTCTCTCACACTTTAGATTGGCTTAATTATCTTCCATTTAACAATGGTAGCCTGCAAATGGCTACTGGTGGGTGAGTGTCCCAACTTTTCCTGAAAAGTTCACTCCAAGGGAATATTGCTAAGAACTTGAATATTTCCAAAATAATGCAACAAAATAAAAAACTTATTTTTATCAAGCATTATTAATTAGGACTATGGAGTCTATAATATTGTGAAAGTTTACAGCTCAAAAAAAATTCAAATCTCAAGTTTTTTTTCAACCTAGCATACTTCTCTCAATCCGGTCTTATTTGCTACCAATCTCGACACAACTCAAGCACCTATATTAGGACTTAGATAAAAAGATCTCATGGCCAGCCAACTGACATCATACCCTTCTCTCTGCAATTCTTATAGGTTATGGTACACCACTAGCAATTAAGTAAGCTGAAAAGTTGAGGGAGGAAGTTTCATGCTACAGTTATTGGGAATATTGAAAACTATGAATAACAGATTCTAACATCTTCATTTTAGCACATCCCTATCAGCTAACCCTATAGAGAAGGCAAAAATATTATGATCAACCACACCTTCAAAAAAATGTATAAGCCTCAAATAATGCCAGAGTTTCTTTCATCTCAACATCTCAGTCTTCATCTGGGTGTCCTGTCTACCCTGCTACCCATTTCAATACGATGATAAATAGATCCCATTGCTTGCTAGGCAATTGATTGGCCCTCATGTCAGATGACATCCTCCTGTAGCTTTATCATGTTAGGGCACCACCTGACCAATCGCTCTGGGGGACTATTACACAAGAGGACGAGACATCAGCAATTACTCACTGGGTAATTCTCTGTAATTAACAATGCAAGAAAGTAGGGGGTGTAAGGGGAATGTACTTTGTACCATTGCAACCATCGGGCTCCTTTTCAACGTTGGCTGGAGTTACAAGAACAGACTATTCTAAATAGTAATACATCTTGAGTATCAGAGTCCCACAAACAGAGTGCAGGGAAACCGGTTAAATGAGCTTTCTTTCATGTCAAAGTCAATCACTCTAACTTAAGAAAACTCATTCCAGCCTCAAAGAGTAATTTCCTCTGAGGGAATATTGCTAGCAAAAGTATCTAAAGAAAGATTTGTCAGCCTTGTAGACGGCCAAAGTCTTTGATAAACTATCAAGACACTCATAGCATCATACACATTGCTACCGTCTTGACAAATTATATTGACGCGTAAGACCCCACTAAAAGGTACGGGGAGATGTCAGATGCTATGAACTTCTTTTAATGAGAAGCAAAAAGATTAAATGCGAGTTGGACTTACCATATAAATGGATGAAGTGCAGCAGGCTCATGAATTTTTTTTTTTGTTTCTCTCAGCATCGTAGAGAAATTCTCTTCTGCAACACTGCCTCTGTTGGTCAATTCAATGTATCCTGCAGATGAAAGGCTGATGAACGTTTTTTTTTTTTTGGACCGTAGACAAATTCTCCTCTGCAACACTTTCTCTGCTGGTCATTCAATATATTCTTCAGATGAAAGGCTGATTAAAGTGTTTTTTTTTGTCTCAGCAAAGGAGAGAAATTCTCTTCTGCAACACTGCCTCTGTTGGTCAATTCAATGTATCCTGCAGATGAAAGGCTGATGAACTTTTTTTTTTTTTTTTTGAACGCAGACAAATTCTCCTCTGCAACACTTTCTCTGCTGGTCATTCAATATATTCTTCAGATGAAAGGCTGATTAAAGTGTTTGTTTTGTCTCAGCAAAGGAGAGAAATTCTCTTCTGCAACACTGCCTCTGTTGGTCAATTCAATGTATCCTGCAGATGAAAGGCTGATGAACTTTTTTTTTTTTTTTTTGAACGCAGACAAATTCTCCTCTGCAACACTTTCTCTGCTGGTCATTCAATATATTCTTCAGATGAAAGGCTGATTAAAGTGTTTGTTTTGTCTCAGCAAAGGAGAGAAATTCTCTTCTGCAACACTGCCTCTGTTGGTCAATTCAATGTATCCTGCAGATGAAAGGCTGATGAACTTTTTTTTTTCGAACACAGACAAATTCTCCTCCGCAACACTTCCTCTGCTGGTCATTCAATATATTCTTCAGATGAAAGGCTGATTAAAGTGGTTTTTTTGTCTCAGCAAAGGAGAGAAATTCTCTTCTGCAACACTGACTCTGTTGGTCATTCAATATATTCTGCAGATGAAAGGCTGATTAAAATGTTTTTTTTGTCTCAGCAACGCAGAAAAATTCTATTCCGCAACACTGCCTCTGCTGGTCATTCAGTATATTCTGCAGATGGAAAAGTCCACTGTTAGTACATTATAAGAACTTGAATATTTCCAAAATAATGCAACAAAATAAAAAACTTATTTTTACCAAGCATTATTAATTAGGACTATGGAGTCTATAATATTGTGAAAGTTTACAGCTCAAAAAAAATTCAAATCTCAATTTTTTTTCAACCTAGCATACTTCTCTCAATCCGGTCTTATTTGCTACCAATCTCGACACAACTCAAGCACCTATATTAGGACTTAGATAAAAAGATTTCATGGCAAGCCAACTGACATCATACCCTTCTCTCTGCAATTCTTATAGGTTATGGTATACCACTAGCAATTAAGTAAGCTGAAAAGTTGAGGGAGGAAGTTTCATGCTACAGTTATTGGGAATATTGAAAACTATGAATAACAGATTCTAACATCTTTATTTTAGCACATCCCTATCAGCTAACCCTATAGAGAAGGCAAGAATATTATGATCAACCACACCTTCAAAAAAATGTATAAGCCTCAAATAATGCCAGAGTTTCTTTCATCTCAACATCTCAGTCTTCATCTGGGTGTCCTGTCTACCCTGCTACCCATTTCAATAAGATGATAAATAGATCCCATTGCTTGCTAGGCAATTGATTGGCCCTCATGTCAGATGACATCCTCCTGTAGCTTTATCATGTTAGGGCACCACCTGACCAATCGCTCTGGGGGACTATTACACAAGAGGACGAGACATCAGCAATTACTCACTGGGTAATTCTCTGTAATTAACAATGCAAGAAAGTAGGCGGTGTAAGGGGAATGTACTTTGTACCATTGCAACCATCGGGCTCCTTTTCAACGTTGGCTGGAGTTACAAGAACAGACTATTCTAAATAGTAATACATCTTGAGTATCAGAGTCCCACAAACAGAGTGCAGGGAAACCGGTTAAATGAGCTTTCTTTCATGTCAAAGTCAATCACTCTAACTTAAGAAAACTCATTCCAGCCTCAAAGAGTAATTTCCTCTGAGGGAATATTGCTAGCAAAAGTATCTAAAGAAAGATTTGTCAGCCTTGTAGACGGCCAAAGTCTTTGATAAACTATCAAGACACTCATAGCATCATACACATTGCTACCGTCTTGACAAATTATATTGACGCGTAAGACCCCACTAAAAGGTACGGGGAGATGTCAGATGCTATGAACTTCTTTTAATGAGAAGCAAAAAGATTAAATGCGAGTTGGACTTACCATATAAATGGATGAAGTGCAGCAGGCTCATGAATTTTTTTTTTTGTTTCTCTCAGCATCGTAGAGAAATTCTCTTCTGCAACACTGCCTCTGTTGGTCAATTCAATGTATCCTGCAGATGAAAGGCTGATGAACGTTTTTTTTTTTTTGGACCGTAGACAAATTCTCCTCTGCAACACTTTCTCTGCTGGTCATTCAATATATTCTTCAGATGAAAGGCTGATTAAAGTGTTTTTTTTTGTCTCAGCAAAGGAGAGAAATTCTCTTCTGCAACACTGCCTCTGTTGGTCAATTCAATGTATCCTGCAGATGAAAGGCTGATGAACTTTTTTTTTTTTTTTTTGAACGCAGACAAATTCTCCTCTGCAACACTTTCTCTGCTGGTCATTCAATATATTCTTCAGATGAAAGGCTGATTAAAGTGTTTGTTTTGTCTCAGCAAAGGAGAGAAATTCTCTTCTGCAACACTGCCTCTGTTGGTCAATTCAATGTATCCTGCAGATGAAAGGCTGATGAACTTTTTTTTTTCGAACACAGACAAATTCTCCTCCGCAACACTTCCTCTGCTGGTCATTCAATATATTCTTCAGATGAAAGGCTGATTAAAGTGTTTTTTTTGTCTCAGCAAAGGAGAGAAATTCTCTTCTGCAACACTGCCTCTGTTGGTCATTCAATATATTCTGCAGATGAAAGGCTGATGAACTTTTTTTTTTGTCTCAGCAACGCAGAAAAATTATATTCCGCAACACTGCCTCTGCTGGTCATTCAGTATATTCTGCAGATGGAAAAGTCCACTGTTAGTACATTATAAGAACTTGAATATTTCCAAAATAATGCAACAAAATAAAAAACTTATTTTTACCAAGCATTATTAATTAGGACTATGGAGTCTATAATATTGTGAAAGTTTACAGCTCAAAAAAAATTCAAATCTCAATTTTTTTTCAACCTAGCATACTTCTCTCAATCCGGTCTTATTTGCTACCAATCTCGACACAACTCAAGCACCTATATTAGGACTTAGATAAAAAGATTTCATGGCAAGCCAACTGACATCATACCCTTCTCTCTGCAATTCTTATAGGTTATGGTATACCACTAGCAATTAAGTAAGCTGAAAAGTTGAGGGAGGAAGTTTCATGCTACAGTTATTGGGAATATTGAAAACTATGAATAACAGATTCTAACATCTTTATTTTAGCACATCCCTATCAGCTAACCCTATAGAGAAGGCAAGAATATTATGATCAACCACACCTTCAAAAAAATGTATAAGCCTCAAATAATGCCAGAGTTTCTTTCATCTCAACATCTCAGTCTTCATCTGGGTGTCCTGTCTACCCTGCTACCCATTTCAATAAGATGATAAATAGATCCCATTGCTTGCTAGGCAATTGATTGGCCCTCATGTCAGATGACATCCTCCTGTAGCTTTATCATGTTAGGGCACCACCTGACCAATCGCTCTGGGGGACTATTACACAAGAGGACGAGACATCAGCAATTACTCACTGGGTAATTCTCTGTAATTAACAATGCAAGAAAGTAGGCGGTGTAAGGGGAATGTACTTTGTACCATTGCAACCATCGGGCTCCTTTTCAACGTTGGCTGGAGTTACAAGAACAGACTATTCTAAATAGTAATACATCTTGAGTATCAGAGTCCCACAAACAGAGTGCAGGGAAACCGGTTAAATGAGCTTTCTTTCATGTCAAAGTCAATCACTCTAACTTAAGAAAACTCATTCCAGCCTCAAAGAGTAATTTCCTCTGAGGGAATATTGCTAGCAAAAGTATCTAAAGAAAGATTTGTCAGCCTTGTAGACGGCCAAAGTCTTTGATAAACTATCAAGACACTCATAGCATCATACACATTGCTACCGTCTTGACAAATTATATTGACGCGTAAGACCCCACTAAAAGGTACGGGGAGATGTCAGATGCTATGAACTTCTTTTAATGAGAAGCAAAAAGATTAAATGCGAGTTGGACTTACCATATAAATGGATGAAGTGCAGCAGGCTCATGAATTTTTTTTTTTGTTTCTCTCAGCATCGTAGAGAAATTCTCTTCTGCAACACTGCCTCTGTTGGTCAATTCAATGTATCCTGCAGATGAAAGGCTGATGAACGTTTTTTTTTTTTTGGACCGTAGACAAATTCTCCTCTGCAACACTTTCTCTGCTGGTCATTCAATATATTCTTCAGATGAAAGGCTGATTAAAGTGTTTTTTTTTGTCTCAGCAAAGGAGAGAAATTCTCTTCTGCAACACTGCCTCTGTTGGTCAATTCAATGTATCCTGCAGATGAAAGGCTGATGAACTTTTTTTTTTTTTTTTTGAACGCAGACAAATTCTCCTCTGCAACACTTTCTCTGCTGGTCATTCAATATATTCTTCAGATGAAAGGCTGATTAAAGTGTTTGTTTTGTCTCAGCAAAGGAGAGAAATTCTCTTCTGCAACACTGCCTCTGTTGGTCAATTCAATGTATCCTGCAGATGAAAGGCTGATGAACTTTTTTTTTTCGAACACAGACAAATTCTCCTCCGCAACACTTCCTCTGCTGGTCATTCAATATATTCTTCAGATGAAAGGCTGATTAAAGTGGTTTTTTTGTCTCAGCAAAGGAGAGAAATTCTCTTCTGCAACACTGCCTCTGTTGGTCATTCAATATATTCTGCAGATGAAAGGCTGATGAACTTTTTTTTTTGTCTCAGCAACGCAGAAAAATTCTATTCCGCAACACTGCCTCTGCTGGTCATTCAGTATATTCTGCAGATTGAAAAGTCCACTGTTAGTACATTATAAGAACTTGAATATTTCCAAAATAATGCAACAAAATAAAAAACTTATTTTTACCAAGCATTATTAATTAGGACTATGGAGTCTATAATATTGTGAAAGTTTACAGCTCAAAAAAAATTCAAATCTCAATTTTTTTTCAACCTAGCATACTTCTCTCAATCCGGTCTTATTTGCTACCAATCTCGACACAACTCAAGCACCTATATTAGGACTTAGATAAAAAGATTTCATGGCAAGCCAACTGACATCATACCCTTCTCTCTGCAATTCTTATAGGTTATGGTATACCACTAGCAATTAAGTAAGCTGAAAAGTTGAGGGAGGAAGTTTCATGCTACAGTTATTGGGAATATTGAAAACTATGAATAACAGATTCTAACATCTTCATTTTAGCACATCCCTATCAGCTAACCCTATAGAGAAGGCAAAAATATTATGATCAACCACACCTTCAAAAAAATGTATAAGCCTCAAATAATGCCAGAGTTTCTTTCATCTCAACATCTCAGTCTTCATCTGGGTGTCCTGTCTACCCTGCTACCCATTTCAATACGATGATAAATAGATCCCATTGCTTGCTAGGCAATTGATTGGCCCTCATGTCAGATGACATCCTCCTGTAGCTTTATCATGTTAGGGCACCACCTGACCAATCGCTCTGGGGGACTATTACACAAGAGGACGAGACATCAGCAATTACTCACTGGGTAATTCTCTGTAATTAACAATGCAAGAAAGTAGGCGGTGTAAGGGGAATGTACTTTGTACCATTGCAACCATCGGGCTCCTTTTCAACGTTGGCTGGAGTTACAAGAACAGACTATTCTAAATAGTAATACATCTTGAGTATCAGAGTCCCACAAACAGAGTGCAGGGAAACCGGTTAAATGAGCTTTCTTTCATGTCAAAGTCAATCACTCTAACTTAAGAAAACTCATTCCAGCCTCAAAGAGTAATTTCCTCTGAGGGAATATTGCTAGCAAAAGTATCTAAAGAAAGATTTGTCAGCCTTGTAGACGGCCAAAGTCTTTGATAAACTATCAAGACACTCATAGCATCATACACATTGCTACCGTCTTGACAAATTATATTGACGCGTAAGACCCCACTAAAAGGTACGGGGAGATGTCAGATGCTATGAACTTCTTTTAATGAGAAGCAAAAAGATTAAATGCGAGTTGGACTTACCATATAAATGGATGAAGTGCAGCAGGCTCATGAATTTTTTTTTTTGTTTCTCTCAGCATCGTAGAGAAATTCTCTTCTGCAACACTGCCTCTGTTGGTCAATTCAATGTATCCTGCAGATGAAAGGCTGATGAACCTTTTTTTTTTTTTTTTTTTTGAACGCAGACAAATTCTCCTCTGCAACACTTTCTCTGCTGGTCATTCAATATATTCTTCAGATGAAAGGCTGATTAAAGTGTTTTTTTGTCTCAGCAAAGGAGATAAATTCTCTTCTGCAACACTGCCTCTGTTGGTCAATTCAATGTATCCTGCAGATGAAAGGCTGATGAACTTTTTTTTTTTCGAACACAGACAAATTCTCCTCTGCAACACTTCCTCTGCTGGTCATTCAATATATTCTTCAGATGAAAGGCTGATTAAAGTGGTTTTTTTGTCTCAGCAAAGGAGAGAAATTCTCTTCTGCAACACTGCCTCTGTTGGTCATTCAATATATTCTGCAGATGAAAGGCTGATTAAAATGTTTTTTTTGTCTCAGCAACGCAGAAAAATTCTATTCCGCAACACTGCCTCTGCTGGTCATTCAGTATATTCTGCAGATGGAAAAGTCCACTGTTAGTACATTATAAGAACTTGAATATTTCCAAAATAATGCAACAAAACAAAAAACTTATTTTTACCAAGCATTATTAATTAGGACTATGGAGTCTATAATATTGTGAAAATTCACAGCTCAATAAAATTTCAAATCTCAATTTTTTTTTCAACCTAGCATACTTCTCTCAATCCGGTCTTATTTGCTACCAATCTCGACACAACTCAAGCACCTATATTAGGACTTAGATAAAAAGATATCATGGCCAGCCAACTGACATCATACCCATCTCTCTGCAATTCTTTTAGGTTATGGTACACCACTAGCTATTAAGTGAGCTGATAAGTTGAGGGAGGAAGGTTCATGCTACAGTTATTGGGAATATTGAAAACTATGAATGAAAGATTTGGATCACATATTGCACTTGTAAATATGTTGCAAATTAAAGGGGAAACAACATAATGTTCATATTTACAAAATACCATGTACATTCTAAACAACGTGAAAGAGTGCTTGCAACCTAACCTGGTGAGGTGGCCATGAAGGTATAACATGCATAACCTCCCCTTCAAAATAGAGTGCTCTAAATTAGGAGTAATTGTTGGAGCAATACTGCGTGTAATTGAGTTAGCGAACTCCAGCTAGTATTTCAGTAGGGTCAAAGTGTGTGCCAAGTTGTCAGCCGGCTCAAAGGTATTTAACATCAAGAAAGGGGTGCTGGAGCAGCTAAAATTAAAGCGCTCCGTAGTGCTGGAAATGCACCAGAGGGAAATAAGGTGATTTAGGTAGACATTCCACATGGTGCACACCAGTGAAACCATTCACATCAGAAAACCATGCAGTGTTCCACATTGCATCAATAAACATCTTCATACAGTTTAAGAAAAGAATAAGGATTAAATCTTGCTTTGGGGATAATAGATATATGCCGATCACATTGTGAGAGCCATATATCCAGCCCTAGAGAAGCCGCTAAGACTATTAAAGTTAATTTTTAGGTCGTCTCTACAGTGCTTGTGCTGTAAGGCGATCTGTTGTCTGTACTTTGTGGGGTCTGACTTCTCTCACACTTTAGATTGGCTTAATTATCTTCCATTTAACAATGGTAGCCTGCAAATGGCTACTGGTGGGTGAGTGTCCCAACTTTTCCTGAAAAGTTCACTCCAAGGGAATATTGCTAAGAACTTGAATATTTCCAAAATAATGCAACAAAATAAAAAACTTATTTTTATCAAGCATTATTAATTAGGACTATGGAGTCTATAATATTGTGAAAGTTTACAGCTCAAAAAAAATTCAAATCTCAAGTTTTTTTTCAACCTAGCATACTTCTCTCAATCCGGTCTTATTTGCTACCAATCTCGACACAACTCAAGCACCTATATTAGGACTTAGATAAAAAGATCTCATGGCCAGCCAACTGACATCATACCCTTCTCTCTGCAATTCTTATAGGTTATGGTACACCACTAGCAATTAAGTAAGCTGAAAAGTTGAGGGAGGAAGTTTCATGCTACAGTTATTGGGAATATTGAAAACTATGAATAACAGATTCTAACATCTTCATTTTAGCACATCCCTATCAGCTAACCCTATAGAGAAGGCAAAAATATTATGATCAACCACACCTTCAAAAAAATGTATAAGCCTCAAATAATGCCAGAGTTTCTTTCATCTCAACATCTCAGTCTTCATCTGGGTGTCCTGTCTACCCTGCTACCCATTTCAATACGATGATAAATAGATCCCATTGCTTGCTAGGCAATTGATTGGCCCTCATGTCAGATGACATCCTCCTGTAGCTTTATCATGTTAGGGCACCACCTGACCAATCGCTCTGGGGGACTATTACACAAGAGGACGAGACATCAGCAATTACTCACTGGGTAATTCTCTGTAATTAACAATGCAAGAAAGTAGGGGGTGTAAGGGGAATGTACTTTGTACCATTGCAACCATCGGGCTCCTTTTCAACGTTGGCTGGAGTTACAAGAACAGACTATTCTAAATAGTAATACATCTTGAGTATCAGAGTCCCACAAACAGAGTGCAGGGAAACCGGTTAAATGAGCTTTCTTTCATGTCAAAGTCAATCACTCTAACTTAAGAAAACTCATTCCAGCCTCAAAGAGTAATTTCCTCTGAGGGAATATTGCTAGCAAAAGTATCTAAAGAAAGATTTGTCAGCCTTGTAGACGGCCAAAGTCTTTGATAAACTATCAAGACACTCATAGCATCATACACATTGCTACCGTCTTGACAAATTATATTGACGCGTAAGACCCCACTAAAAGGTACGGGGAGATGTCAGATGCTATGAACTTCTTTTAATGAGAAGCAAAAAGATTAAATGCGAGTTGGACTTACCATATAAATGGATGAAGTGCAGCAGGCTCATGAATTTTTTTTTTTGTTTCTCTCAGCATCGTAGAGAAATTCTCTTCTGCAACACTGCCTCTGTTGGTCAATTCAATGTATCCTGCAGATGAAAGGCTGATGAACGTTTTTTTTTTTTTGGACCGTAGACAAATTCTCCTCTGCAACACTTTCTCTGCTGGTCATTCAATATATTCTTCAGATGAAAGGCTGATTAAAGTGTTTTTTTTTGTCTCAGCAAAGGAGAGAAATTCTCTTCTGCAACACTGCCTCTGTTGGTCAATTCAATGTATCCTGCAGATGAAAGGCTGATGAACTTTTTTTTTTTTTTTTTGAACGCAGACAAATTCTCCTCTGCAACACTTTCTCTGCTGGTCATTCAATATATTCTTCAGATGAAAGGCTGATTAAAGTGTTTGTTTTGTCTCAGCAAAGGAGAGAAATTCTCTTCTGCAACACTGCCTCTGTTGGTCAATTCAATGTATCCTGCAGATGAAAGGCTGATGAACTTTTTTTTTTCGAACACAGACAAATTCTCCTCCGCAACACTTCCTCTGCTGGTCATTCAATATATTCTTCAATATATTCTTGCTGATTAAAGTGGTTTTTTTGTCTCAGCAAAGGAGAGAAATTCTCTTCTGCAACACTGCCTCTGTTGGTCATTCAATATATTCTGCAGAAGAAAGGCTGATGAACTTTTTTTTTTGTCTCAGCAACGCAGAAAAATTCTATTCCGCAACACTGCCTCTGCTGGTCATTCAGTATATTCTGCAGATGGAAAAGTCCACTGTTAGTACATTATAAGAACTTGAATATTTCCAAAATAATGCAACAAAATAAAAAACTTATTTTTACCAAGCATTATTAATTAGGACTATGGAGTCTATAATATTGTGAAAGTTTACAGCTCAAAAAAAATTCAAATCTCAATTTTTTTTCAACCTAGCATACTTCTCTCAATCCGGTCTTATTTGCTACCAATCTCGACACAACTCAAGCACCTATATTAGGACTTAGATAAAAAGATTTCATGGCAAGCCAACTGACATCATACCCTTCTCTCTGCAATTCTTATAGGTTATGGTATACCACTAGCAATTAAGTAAGCTGAAAAGTTGAGGGAGGAAGTTTCATGCTACAGTTATTGGGAATATTGAAAACTATGAATAACAGATTCTAACATCTTCATTTTAGCACATCCCTATCAGCTAACCCTATAGAGAAGGCAAAAATATTATGATCAACCACACCTTCAAAAAAATGTATAAGCCTCAAATAATGCCAGAGTTTCTTTCATCTCAACATCTCAGTCTTCATCTGGGTGTCCTGTCTACCCTGCTACCCATTTCAATACGATGATAAATAGATCCCATTGCTTGCTAGGCAATTGATTGGCCCTCATGTCAGATGACATCCTCCTGTAGCTTTATCATGTTAGGGCACCACCTGACCAATCGCTCTGGGGGACTATTACACAAGAGGACGAGACATCAGCAATTACTCACTGGGTAATTCTCTGTAATTAACAATGCAAGAAAGTAGGGGGTGTAAGGGGAATGTACTTTGTACCATTGCAACCATCGGGCTCCTTTTCAACGTTGGCTGGAGTTACAAGAACAGACTATTCTAAATAGTAATACATCTTGAGTATCAGAGTCCCACAAACAGAGTGCAGGGAAACCGGTTAAATGAGCTTTCTTTCATGTCAAAGTCAATCACTCTAACTTAAGAAAACTCATTCCAGCCTCAAAGAGTAATTTCCTCTGAGGGAATATTGCTAGCAAAAGTATCTAAAGAAAGATTTGTCAGCCTTGTAGACGGCCAAAGTCTTTGATAAACTATCAAGACACTCATAGCATCATACACATTGCTACCGTCTTGACAAATTATATTGACGCGCAAGACCCCACTAAAAGGTACGGGGAGATGTCAGATGCTATGAACTTCTTTTAATGAGAAGCAAAAAGATTAAATGCGAGTTGGACTTACCATATAAATGGATGAAGTGCAGCAGGCTCATGAATTTTTTTTTTTGTTTCTCTCAGCATCGTAGAGAAATTCTCTTCTGCAACACTGCCTCTGTTGGTCAATTCAATGTATCCTGCAGATGAAAGGCTGATGAAGGTTTTTTTTTTTTTGGACCGTAGACAAATTCTCCTCTGCAACACTTTCTCTGCTGGTCATTCAATATATTCTTCAGATGAAAGGCTGATTAAAGTGTTTTTTTTTGTCTCAGCAAAGGAGAGAAATTCTCTTCTGCAACACTGCCTCTGTTGGTCAATTCAATGTATCCTGCAGATGAAAGGCTGATGAACTTTTTTTTTTTTTTTTTTGAACGCAGACAAATTCTCCTCTGCAACACTTTCTCTGCTGGTCATTCAATATATTCTTCAGATGAAAGGCTGATTAAAGTGTTTGTTTTGTCTCAGCAAAGGAGAGAAATTCTCTTCTGCAACACTGCCTCTGTTGGTCAATTCAATGTATCCTGCAGATGAAAGGCTGATGAACTTTTTTTTTTCGAACACAGACAAATTCTCCTCCGCAACACTTCCTCTGCTGGTCATTCAATATATTCTTCAGATGAAAGGCTGATTAAAGTGGTTTTTTTGTCTCAGCAAAGGAGAGAAATTCTCTTCTGCAACACTGCCTCTGTTGGTCATTCAATATATTCTGCAGATGAAAGGCTGATGAACTTTTTTTTTTGTCTCAGCAACGCAGAAAAATTCTATTCCGCAACACTGCCTCTGCTGGTCATTCAGTATATTCTGCAGATGGAAAAGTCCACTGTTAGTACATTATAAGAACTTGAATATTTCCAAAATAATGCAACAAAATAAAAAACTTATTTTTACCAAGCATTATTAATTAGGACTATGGAGTCTATAATATTGTGAAAGTTTACAGCTCAAAAAAAATTCTAATCTCAATTTTTTTTCAACCTAGCATACTTCTCTCAATCCGGTCTTATTTGCTACCAATCTCGACACAACTCAAGCACCTATATTAGGACTTAGATAAAAAGATTTCATGGCAAGCCAACTGACATCATACCCTTCTCTCTGCAATTCTTATAGGTTATGGTATACCACTAGCAATTAAGTAAGCTTAAAAGTTGAGGGAGGAAGTTTCATGCTACAGTTATTGGGAATATTGAAAACTATGAATAACAGATTCTAACATCTTTATTTTAGCACATCCCTATCAGCTAACCCTATAGAGAAGGCAAGAATATTATGATCAACCACACCTTCAAAAAAATGTATAAGCCTCAAATAATGCCAGAGTTTCTTTCATCTCAACATCTCAGTCTTCATCTGGGTGTCCTGTCTACCCTGCTACCCATTTCAATAAGATGATAAATAGATCCCATTGCTTGCTAGGCAATTGATTGGCCCACATGTCAGATGACATCCTCCTGTAGCTTTATCATGTTAGGGCACCACCTGACCAATCGCTCTGGGGGACTATTACACAAGAGGACGAGACATCAGCAATTACTCACTGGGTAATTCTCTGTAATTAACAATGCAAGAAAGTAGGCGGTGTAAGGGGAATGTACTTTGTACCATTGCAACCATCGGGCTCCTTTTCAACGTTGGCTGGAGTTACAAGAACAGACTATTCTAAATAGTAATACATCTTGAGTATCAGAGTCCCACAAACAGAGTGCAGGGAAACCGGTTAAATGAGCTTTCTTTCATGTCAAAGTCAATCACTCTAACTTAAGAAAACTCATTCCAGCCTCAAAGAGTAATTTCCTCTGAGGGAATATTGCTAGCAAAAGTATCTAAAGAAAGATTTGTCAGCCTTGTAGACGGCCAAAGTCTTTGATAAACTATCAAGACACTCATAGCATCATACACATTGCTACCGTCTTGACAAATTATATTGACGCGTAAGACCCCACTAAAAGGTACGGGGAGATGTCAGATGCTATGAACTTCTTTTAATGAGAAGCAAAAAGATTAAATGCGAGTTGGACTTACCATATAAATGGATGAAGTGCAGCAGGCTCATGAATTTTTTTTTTTGTTTCTCTCAGCATCGTAGAGAAATTCTCTTCTGCAACACTGCCTCTGTTGGTCAATTCAATGTATCCTGCAGATGAAAGGCTGATGAACTTTTTTTTTTTTTTTTTGAACGCAGACAAATTCTCCTCTGCAACACTTTCTCTGCTGGTCATTCAATATATTCTTCAGATGAAAGGCTGATTAAAGTGTTTGTTTTGTCTCAGCAAAGGAGAGAAATTCTCTTCTGCAACACTGCCTCTGTTGGTCAATTCAATGTATCCTGCAGATGAAAGGCTGATGAACTTTTTTTTTTCGAACACAGACAAATTCTCCTCCGCAACACTTCCTCTGCTGGTCATTCAATATATTCTTCAGATGAAAGGCTGATTAAAGTGGTTTTTTTGTCTCAGCAAAGGAGAGAAATTCTCTTCTGCAACACTGCCTCTGTTGGTCATTCAATATATTCTGCAGATGAAAGGCTGATGAACTTTTTTTTTTGTCTCAGCAACGCAGAAAAATTCTATTCCGCAACACTGCCTCTGCTGGTCATTCAGTATATTCTGCAGATGGAAAAGTCCACTGTTAGTACATTATAAGAACTTGAATATTTCCAAAATAATGCAACAAAATAAAAAACTTATTTTTACCAAGCATTATTAATTAGGACTATGGAGTCTATAATATTGTGAAAGTTTACAGCTCAAAAAAAATTCAAATCTCAAGTTTTTTTTCAACCTAGCATACTTCTCTCAATCCGGTCTTATTTGCTACCAATCTCGACACAACTCAAGCACCTATATTAGGACTTAGATAAAAAGATCTCATGGCCAGCCAACTGACATCATACCCTTCTCTCTGCAATTCTTATAGGTTATGGTACACCACTAGCAATTAAGTAAGCTGAAAAGTTGAGGGAGGAAGTTTCATGCTACAGTTATTGGGAATATTGAAAACTATGAATAACAGATTCTAACATCTTCATTTTAGCACATCCCTATCAGCTAACCCTATAGAGAAGGCAAAAATATTATGATCAACCACACCTTCAAAAAAATGTATAAGCCTCAAATAATGCCAGAGTTTCTTTCATCTCAACATCTCAGTCTTCATCTGGGTGTCCTGTCTACCCTGCTACCCATTTCAATACGATGATAAATAGATCCCATTGCTTGCTAGGCAATTGATTGGCCCTCATGTCAGATGACATCCTCCTGTAGCTTTATCATGTTAGGGCACCACCTGACCAATCGCTCTGGGGGACTATTACACAAGAGGACGAGACATCAGCAATTACTCACTGGGTAATTCTCTGTAATTAACAATGCAAGAAAGTAGGGGGTGTAAGGGGAATGTACTTTGTACCATTGCAACCATCGGGCTCCTTTTCAACGTTGGCTGGAGTTACAAGAACAGACTATTCTAAATAGTAATACATCTTGAGTATCAGAGTCCCACAAACAGAGTGCAGGGAAACCGGTTAAATGAGCTTTCTTTCATGTCAAAGTCAATCACTCTAACTTAAGAAAACTCATTCCAGCCTCAAAGAGTAATTTCCTCTGAGGGAATATTGCTAGCAAAAGTATCTAAAGAAAGATTTGTCAGCCTTGTAGACGGCCAAAGTCTTTGATAAACTATCAAGACACTCATAGCATCATACACATTGCTACCGTCTTGACAAATTATATTGACGCGCAAGACCCCACTAAAAGGTACGGGGAGATGTCAGATGCTATGAACTTCTTTTAATGAGAAGCAAAAAGATTAAATGCGAGTTGGACTTACCATATAAATGGATGAAGTGCAGCAGGCTCATGAATTTTTTTTTTTGTTTCTCTCAGCATCGTAGAGAAATTCTCTTCTGCAACACTGCCTCTGTTGGTCAATTCAATGTATCCTGCAGATGAAAGGCTGATGAAGGTTTTTTTTTTTTTGGACCGTAGACAAATTCTCCTCTGCAACACTTTCTCTGCTGGTCATTCAATATATTCTTCAGATGAAAGGCTGATTAAAGTGTTTTTTTTTGTCTCAGCAAAGGAGAGAAATTCTCTTCTGCAACACTGCCTCTGTTGGTCAATTCAATGTATCCTGCAGATGAAAGGCTGATGAACTTTTTTTTTTTTTTTTTTGAACGCAGACAAATTCTCCTCTGCAACACTTTCTCTGCTGGTCATTCAATATATTCTTCAGATGAAAGGCTGATTAAAGTGTTTGTTTTGTCTCAGCAAAGGAGAGAAATTCTCTTCTGCAACACTGCCTCTGTTGGTCAATTCAATGTATCCTGCAGATGAAAGGCTGATGAACTTTTTTTTTTCGAACACAGACAAATTCTCCTCCGCAACACTTCCTCTGCTGGTCATTCAATATATTCTTCAGATGAAAGGCTGATTAAAGTGGTTTTTTTGTCTCAGCAAAGGAGAGAAATTCTCTTCTGCAACACTGCCTCTGTTGGTCATTCAATATATTCTGCAGATGAAAGGCTGATGAACTTTTTTTTTTGTCTCAGCAACGCAGAAAAATTATATTCCGCAACACTGCCTCTGCTGGTCATTCAGTATATTCTGCAGATGGAAAAGTCCACTGTTAGTACATTATAAGAACTTGAATATTTCCAAAATAATGCAACAAAATAAAAAACTTATTTTTACCAAGCATTATTAATTAGGACTATGGAGTCTATAATATTGTGAAAGTTTACAGCTCAAAAAAAATTCAAATCTCAATTTTTTTTCAACCTAGCATACTTCTCTCAATCCGGTCTTATTTGCTACCAATCTCGACACAACTCAAGCACCTATATTAGGACTTAGATAAAAAGATTTCATGGCAAGCCAACTGACATCATACCCTTCTCTCTGCAATTCTTATAGGTTATGGTATACCACTAGCAATTAAGTAAGCTTAAAAGTTGAGGGAGGAAGTTTCATGCTACAGTTATTGGGAATATTGAAAACTATGAATAACAGATTCTAACATCTTTATTTTAGCACATCCCTATCAGCTAACCCTATAGAGAAGGCAAGAATATTATGATCAACCACACCTTCAAAAAAATGTATAAGCCTCAAATAATGCCAGAGTTTCTTTCATCTCAACATCTCAGTCTTCATCTGGGTGTCCTGTCTACCCTGCTACCCATTTCAATAAGATGATAAATAGATCCCATTGCTTGCTAGGCAATTGATTGGCCCACATGTCAGATGACATCCTCCTGTAGCTTTATCATGTTAGGGCACCACCTGACCAATCGCTCTGGGGGACTATTACACAAGAGGACGAGACATCAGCAATTACTCACTGGGTAATTCTCTGTAATTAACAATGCAAGAAAGTAGGCGGTGTAAGGGGAATGTACTTTGTACCATTGCAACCATCGGGCTCCTTTTCAACGTTGGCTGGAGTTACAAGAACAGACTATTCTAAATAGTAATACATCTTGAGTATCAGAGTCCCACAAACAGAGTGCAGGGAAACCGGTTAAATGAGCTTTCTTTCATGTCAAAGTCAATCACTCTAACTTAAGAAAACTCATTCCAGCCTCAAAGAGTAATTTCCTCTGAGGGAATATTGCTAGCAAAAGTATCTAAAGAAAGATTTGTCAGCCTTGTAGACGGCCAAAGTCTTTGATAAACTATCAAGACACTCATAGCATCATACACATTGCTACCGTCTTGACAAATTATATTGACGCGTAAGACCCCACTAAAAGGTACGGGGAGATGTCAGATGCTATGAACTTCTTTTAATGAGAAGCAAAAAGATTAAATGCGAGTTGGACTTACCATATAAATGGATGAAGTGCAGCAGGCTCATGAATTTTTTTTTTTGTTTCTCTCAGCATCGTAGAGAAATTCTCTTCTGCAACACTGCCTCTGTTGGTCAATTCAATGTATCCTGCAGATGAAAGGCTGATGAACGTTTTTTTTTTTTTGGACCGTAGACGAATTCTCCTCTGCAACACTTTCTCTGCTGGTCATTCAATATATTCTTCAGATGAAAGGCTGATTAAAGTGTTTTTTTTTGTCTCAGCAAAGGAGAGAAATTCTCTTCTGCAACACTGCCTCTGTTGGTCAATTCAATGTATCCTGCAGATGAAAGGCTGATGAACTTTTTTTTTTTTTTTTTGAACGCAGACAAATTCTCCTCTGCAACACTTTCTCTGCTGGTCATTCAATATATTCTTCAGATGAAAGGCTGATTAAAGTGTTTGTTTTGTCTCAGCAAAGGAGAGAAATTCTCTTCTGCAACACTGCCTCTGTTGGTCAATTCAATGTATCCTGCAGATGAAAGGCTGATGAACTTTTTTTTTTCGAACACAGACAAATTCTCCTCCGCAACACTTCCTCTGCTGGTCATTCAATATATTCTTCAGATGAAAGGCTGATTAAAGTGGTTTTTTTGTCTCAGCAAAGGAGAGAAATTCTCTTCTGCAACACTGCCTCTGTTGGTCATTCAATATATTCTGCAGATGAAAGGCTGATGAACTTTTTTTTTTGTCTCAGCAACGCAGAAAAATTCTATTCCGCAACACTGCCTCTGCTGGTCATTCAGTATATTCTGCAGATGGAAAAGTCCACTGTTAGTACATTATAAGAACTTGAATATTTCCAAAATAATGCAACAAAATAAAAAACTTATTTTTACCAAGCATTATTAATTAGGACTATGGAGTCTATAATATTGTGAAAGTTTACAGCTCAAAAAAAATTCAAATCTCAATTTTTTTTCAACCTAGCATACTTCTCTCAATCCGGTCTTATTTGCTACCAATCTCGACACAACTCAAGCACCTATATTAGGACTTAGATAAAAAGATTTCATGGCAAGCCAACTGACATCATACCCTTCTCTCTGCAATTCTTATAGGTTATGGTATACCACTAGCAATTAAGTAAGCTGAAAAGTTGAGGGAGGAAGTTTCATGCTACAGTTATTGGGAATATTGAAAACTATGAATAACAGATTCTAACATCTTTATTTTAGCACATCCCTATCAGCTAACCCTATAGAGAAGGCAAGAATATTATGATCAACCACACCTTCAAAAAAATGTATAAGCCTCAAATAATGCCAGAGTTTCTTTCATCTCAACATCTCAGTCTTCATCTGGGTGTCCTGTCTACCCTGCTACCCATTTCAATAAGATGATAAATAGATCCCATTGCTTGCTAGGCAATTGATTGGCCCTCATGTCAGATGACATCCTCCTGTAGCTTTATCATGTTAGGGCACCACCTGACCAATCGCTCTGGGGGACTATTACACAAGAGGACGAGACATCAGCAATTACTCACTGGGTAATTCTCTGTAATTAACAATGCAAGAAAGTAGGCGGTGTAAGGGGAATGTACTTTGTACCATTGCAACCATCGGGCTCCTTTTCAAAGTTGGCTGGAGTTACAAGAACAGACTATTCTAAATAGTAATACATCTTGAGTATCAGAGTCCCACAAACAGAGTGCAGGGAAACCGGTTAAATGAGCTTTCTTTCATGTCAAAGTCAATCACTCTAACTTAAGAAAACTCATTCCAGCCTCAAAGAGTAATTTCCTCTGAGGGAATATTGCTAGCAAAAGTATCTAAAGAAAGATTTGTCAGCCTTGTAGACGGCCAAAGTCTTTGATAAACTATCAAGACACTCATAGCATCATACACATTGCTACCGTCTTGACAAATTATATTGACGCGTAAGACCCCACTAAAAGGTACGGGGAGATGTCAGATGCTATGAACTTCTTTTAATGAGAAGCAAAAAGATTAAATGCGAGTTGGACTTACCATATAAATGGATGAAGTGCAGCAGGCTCATGAATTTTTTTTTTTGTTTCTCTCAGCATCGTAGAGAAATTCTCTTCTGCAACACTGCCTCTGTTGGTCAATTCAATGTATCCTGCAGATGAAAGGCTGATGAACGTTTTTTTTTTTTTGGACCGTAGACAAATTCTCCTCTGCAACACTTTCTCTGCTGGTCATTCAATATATTCTTCAGATGAAAGGCTGATTAAAGTGTTTTTTTTTGTCTCAGCAAAGGAGAGAAATTCTCTTCTGCAACACTGCCTCTGTTGGTCAATTCAATGTATCCTGCAGATGAAAGGCTGATGAACTTTTTTTTTTTTTTTTTGAACGCAGACAAATTCTCCTCTGCAACACTTTCTCTGCTGGTCATTCAATATATTCTTCAGATGAAAGGCTGATTAAAGTGTTTGTTTTGTCTCAGCAAAGGAGAGAAATTCTCTTCTGCAACACTGCCTCTGTTGGTCAATTCAATGTATCCTGCAGATGAAAGGCTGATGAACTTTTTTTTTTCGAACACAGACAAATTCTCCTCCGCAACACTTCCTCTGCTGGTCATTCAATATATTCTTCAGATGAAAGGCTGATTAAAGTGGTTTTTTTGTCTCAGCAAAGGAGAGAAATTCTCTTCTGCAACACTGCCTCTGTTGGTCATTCAATATATTCTGCAGATGAAAGGCTGATGAACATTTTTTTTTGTCTCAGCAACGCAGAAAAATTCTATTCCGCAACACTGCCTCTGCTGGTCATTCAGTATATTCTGCAGATGGAAAAGTCCACTGTTAGTACATTATAAGAACTTGAATATTTCCAAAATAATGCAACAAAATAAAAAACTTATTTTTACCAAGCATTATTAATTAGGACTATGGAGTCTATAATATTGTGAAAGTTTACAGCTCAAAAAAAATTCAAATCTCAATTTTTTTTCAACCTAGCATACTTCTCTCAATCCGGTCTTATTTGCTACCAATCTCGACACAACTCAAGCACCTATATTAGGACTTAGATAAAAAGATTTCATGGCAAGCCAACTGACATCATACCCTTCTCTCTGCAATTCTTATAGGTTATGGTATACCACTAGCAATTAAGTAAGCTGAAAAGTTGAGGGAGGAAGTTTCATGCTACAGTTATTGGGAATATTGAAAACTATGAATAACAGATTCTAACATCTTTATTTTAGCACATCCCTATCAGCTAACCCTATAGAGAAGGCAAGAATATTATGATCAACCACACCTTCAAAAAAATGTATAAGCCTCAAATAATGCCAGAGTTTCTTTCATCTCAACATCTCAGTCTTCATCTGGGTGTCCTGTCTACCCTGCTACCCATTTCAATAAGATGATAAATAGATCCCATTGCTTGCTAGGCAATTGATTGGCCCTCATGTCAGATGACATCCTCCTGTAGCTTTATCATGTTAGGGCACCACCTGACCAATCGCTCTGGGGGACTATTACACAAGAGGACGAGACATCAGCAATTACTCACTGGGTAATTCTCTGTAATTAACAATGCAAGAAAGTAGGCGGTGTAAGGGGAATGTACTTTGTACCATTGCAACCATCGGGCTCCTTTTCAACGTTGGCTGGAGTTACAAGAACAGACTATTCTAAATAGTAATACATCTTGAGTATCAGAGTCCCACAAACAGAGTGCAGGGAAACCGGTTAAATGAGCTTTCTTTCATGTCAAAGTCAATCACTCTAACTTAAGAAAACTCATTCCAGCCTCAAAGAGTAATTTCCTCTGAGGGAATATTGCTAGCAAAAGTATCTAAAGAAAGATTTGTCAGCCTTGTAGACGGCCAAAGTCTTTGATAAACTATCAAGACACTCATAGCATCATACACATTGCTACCGTCTTGACAAATTATATTGACGCGTAAGACCCCACTAAAAGGTACGGGGAGATGTCAGATGCTATGAACTTCTTTTAATGAGAAGCAAAAAGATTAAATGCGAGTTGGACTTACCATATAAATGGATGAAGTGCAGCAGGCTCATGAATTTTTTTTTTTGTTTCTCTCAGCATCGTAGAGAAATTCTCTTCTGCAACACTGCCTCTGTTGGTCAATTCAATGTATCCTGCAGATGAAAGGCTGATGAACGTTTTTTTTTTTTGGACCGTAGACAAATTCTCCTCTGCAACACTTTCTCTGCTGGTCATTCAATATATTCTTCAGATGAAAGGCTGATTAAAGTGTTTTTTTTTGTCTCAGCAAAGGAGAGAAATTCTCTTCTGCAACACTGCCTCTGTTGGTCAATTCAATGTATCCTGCAGATGAAAGGCTGATGAACTTTTTTTTTTTTTTTTTGAACGCAGACAAATTCTCCTCTGCAACACTTTCTCTGCTGGTCATTCAATATATTCTTCAGATGAAAGGCTGATTAAAGTGTTTGTTTTGTCTCAGCAAAGGAGAGAAATTCTCTTCTGCAACACTGCCTCTGTTGGTCAATTCAATGTATCCTGCAGATGAAAGGCTGATGAACTTTTTTTTTTCGAACACAGACAAATTCTCCTCCGCAACACTTCCTCTGCTGGTCATTCAATATATTCTTCAGATGAAAGGCTGATTAAAGTGGTTTTTTTGTCTCAGCAAAGGAGAGAAATTCTCTTCTGCAACACTGCCTCTGTTGGTCATTCAATATATTCTGCAGATGAAAGGCTGATGAACTTTTTTTTTTGTCTCAGCAACGCAGAAAAATTATATTCCGCAACACTGCCTCTGCTGGTCATTCAGTATATTCTGCAGATGGAAAAGTCCACTGTTAGTACATTATAAGAACTTGAATATTTCCAAAATAATGCAACAAAATAAAAAACTTATTTTTACCAAGCATTATTAATTAGGACTATGGAGTCTATAATATTGTGAAAGTTTACAGCTCAAAAAAAATTCAAATCTCAAGTTTTTTTTCAACCTAGCATACTTCTCTCAATCCGGTCTTATTTGCTACCAATCTCGACACAACTCAAGCACCTATATTAGGACTTAGATAAAAAGATCTCATGGCCAGCCAACTGACATCATACCCTTCTCTCTGCAATTCTTATAGGTTATGGTACACCACTAGCAATTAAGTAAGCTGAAAAGTTGAGGGAGGAAGTTTCATGCTACAGTTATTGGGAATATTGAAAACTATGAATAACAGATTCTAACATCTTCATTTTAGCACATCCCTATCAGCTAACCCTATAGAGAAGGCAAAAATATTATGATCAACCACACCTTCAAAAAAATGTATAAGCCTCAAATAATGCCAGAGTTTCTTTCATCTCAACATCTCAGTCTTCATCTGGGTGTCCTGTCTACCCTGCTACCCATTTCAATACGATGATAAATAGATCCCATTGCTTGCTAGGCAATTGATTGGCCCTCATGTCAGATGACATCCTCCTGTAGCTTTATCATGTTAGGGCACCACCTGACCAATCGCTCTGGGGGACTATTACACAAGAGGACGAGACATCAGCAATTACTCACTGGGTAATTCTCTGTAATTAACAATGCAAGAAAGTAGGGGGTGTAAGGGGAATGTACTTTGTACCATTGCAACCATCGGGCTCCTTTTCAACGTTGGCTGGAGTTACAAGAACAGACTATTCTAAATAGTAATACATCTTGAGTATCAGAGTCCCACAAACAGAGTGCAGGGAAACCGGTTAAATGAGCTTTCTTTCATGTCAAAGTCAATCACTCTAACTTAAGAAAACTCATTCCAGCCTCAAAGAGTAATTTCCTCTGAGGGAATATTGCTAGCAAAAGTATCTAAAGAAAGATTTGTCAGCCTTGTAGACGGCCAAAGTCTTTGATAAACTATCAAGACACTCATAGCATCATACACATTGCTACCGTCTTGACAAATTATATTGACGCGCAAGACCCCACTAAAAGGTACGGGGAGATGTCAGATGCTATGAACTTCTTTTAATGAGAAGCAAAAAGATTAAATGCGAGTTGGACTTACCATATAAATGGATGAAGTGCAGCAGGCTCATGAATTTTTTTTTTTGTTTCTCTCAGCATCGTAGAGAAATTCTCTTCTGCAACACTGCCTCTGTTGGTCAATTCAATGTATCCTGCAGATGAAAGGCTGATGAAGGTTTTTTTTTTTTTGGACCGTAGACAAATTCTCCTCTGCAACACTTTCTCTGCTGGTCATTCAATATATTCTTCAGATGAAAGGCTGATTAAAGTGTTTTTTTTTGTCTCAGCAAAGGAGAGAAATTCTCTTCTGCAACACTGCCTCTGTTGGTCAATTCAATGTATCCTGCAGATGAAAGGCTGATGAACTTTTTTTTTTTTTTTTTTGAACGCAGACAAATTCTCCTCTGCAACACTTTCTCTGCTGGTCATTCAATATATTCTTCAGATGAAAGGCTGATTAAAGTGTTTGTTTTGTCTCAGCAAAGGAGAGAAATTCTCTTCTGCAACACTGCCTCTGTTGGTCAATTCAATGTATCCTGCAGATGAAAGGCTGATGAACTTTTTTTTTTCGAACACAGACAAATTCTCCTCCGCAACACTTCCTCTGCTGGTCATTCAATATATTCTTCAGATGAAAGGCTGATTAAAGTGGTTTTTTTGTCTCAGCAAAGGAGAGAAATTCTCTTCTGCAACACTGCCTCTGTTGGTCATTCAATATATTCTGCAGATGAAAGGCTGATGAACTTTTTTTTTTGTCTCAGCAACGCAGAAAAATTCTATTCCGCAACACTGCCTCTGCTGGTCATTCAGTATATTCTGCAGATGGAAAAGTCCACTGTTAGTACATTATAAGAACTTGAATATTTCCAAAATAATGCAACAAAATAAAAAACTTATTTTTACCAAGCATTATTAATTAGGACTATGGAGTCTATAATATTGTGAAAGTTTACAGCTCAAAAAAAATTCAAATCTCAATTTTTTTTCAACCTAGCATACTTCTCTCAATCCGGTCTTATTTGCTACCAATCTCGACACAACTCAAGCACCTATATTAGGACTTAGATAAAAAGATTTCATGGCAAGCCAACTGACATCATACCCTTCTCTCTGCAATTCTTATAGGTTATGGTATACCACTAGCAATTAAGTAAGCTTAAAAGTTGAGGGAGGAAGTTTCATGCTACAGTTATTGGGAATATTGAAAACTATGAATAACAGATTCTAACATCTTTATTTTAGCACATCCCTATCAGCTAACCCTATAGAGAAGGCAAGAATATTATGATCAACCACACCTTCAAAAAAATGTATAAGCCTCAAATAATGCCAGAGTTTCTTTCATCTCAACATCTCAGTCTTCATCTGGGTGTCCTGTCTACCCTGCTACCCATTTCAATAAGATGATAAATAGATCCCATTGCTTGCTAGGCAATTGATTGGCCCACATGTCAGATGACATCCTCCTGTAGCTTTATCATGTTAGGGCACCACCTGACCAATCGCTCTGGGGGACTATTACACAAGAGGACGAGACATCAGCAATTACTCACTGGGTAATTCTCTGTAATTAACAATGCAAGAAAGTAGGCGGTGTAAGGGGAATGTACTTTGTACCATTGCAACCATCGGGCTCCTTTTCAACGTTGGCTGGAGTTACAAGAACAGACTATTCTAAATAGTAATACATCTTGAGTATCAGAGTCCCACAAACAGAGTGCAGGGAAACCGGTTAAATGAGCTTTCTTTCATGTCAAAGTCAATCACTCTAACTTAAGAAAACTCATTCCAGCCTCAAAGAGTAATTTCCTCTGAGGGAATATTGCTAGCAAAAGTATCTAAAGAAAGATTTGTCAGCCTTGTAGACGGCCAAAGTCTTTGATAAACTATCAAGACACTCATAGCATCATACACATTGCTACCGTCTTGACAAATTATATTGACGCGTAAGACCCCACTAAAAGGTACGGGGAGATGTCAGATGCTATGAACTTCTTTTAATGAGAAGCAAAAAGATTAAATGCGAGTTGGACTTACCATATAAATGGATGAAGTGCAGCAGGCTCATGAATTTTTTTTTTTGTTTCTCTCAGCATCGTAGAGAAATTCTCTTCTGCAACACTGCCTCTGTTGGTCAATTCAATGTATCCTGCAGATGAAAGGCTGATGAACGTTTTTTTTTTTTTGGACCGTAGACGAATTCTCCTCTGCAACACTTTCTCTGCTGGTCATTCAATATATTCTTCAGATGAAAGGCTGATTAAAGTGTTTTTTTTTGTCTCAGCAAAGGAGAGAAATTCTCTTCTGCAACACTGCCTCTGTTGGTCAATTCAATGTATCCTGCAGATGAAAGGCTGATGAACTTTTTTTTTTTTTTTTTGAACGCAGACAAATTCTCCTCTGCAACACTTTCTCTGCTGGTCATTCAATATATTCTTCAGATGAAAGGCTGATTAAAGTGTTTGTTTTGTCTCAGCAAAGGAGAGAAATTCTCTTCTGCAACACTGCCTCTGTTGGTCAATTCAATGTATCCTGCAGATGAAAGGCTGATGAACTTTTTTTTTTCGAACACAGACAAATTCTCCTCCGCAACACTTCCTCTGCTGGTCATTCAATATATTCTTCAGATGAAAGGCTGATTAAAGTGGTTTTTTTGTCTCAGCAAAGGAGAGAAATTCTCTTCTGCAACACTGCCTCTGTTGGTCATTCAATATATTCTGCAGATGAAAGGCTGATGAACTTTTTTTTTTGTCTCAGCAACGCAGAAAAATTCTATTCCGCAACACTGCCTCTGCTGGTCATTCAGTATATTCTGCAGATGGAAAAGTCCACTGTTAGTACATTATAAGAACTTGAATATTTCCAAAATAATGCAACAAAATAAAAAACTTATTTTTACCAAGCATTATTAATTAGGACTATGGAGTCTATAATATTGTGAAAGTTTACAGCTCAAAAAAAATTCAAATCTCAATTTTTTTTCAACCTAGCATACTTCTCTCAATCCGGTCTTATTTGCTACCAATCTCGACACAACTCAAGCACCTATATTAGGACTTAGATAAAAAGATTTCATGGCAAGCCAACTGACATCATACCCTTCTCTCTGCAATTCTTATAGGTTATGGTATACCACTAGCAATTAAGTAAGCTGAAAAGTTGAGGGAGGAAGTTTCATGCTACAGTTATTGGGAATATTGAAAACTATGAATAACAGATTCTAACATCTTTATTTTAGCACATCCCTATCAGCTAACCCTATAGAGAAGGCAAGAATATTATGATCAACCACACCTTCAAAAAAATGTATAAGCCTCAAATAATGCCAGAGTTTCTTTCATCTCAACATCTCAGTCTTCATCTGGGTGTCCTGTCTACCCTGCTACCCATTTCAATAAGATGATAAATAGATCCCATTGCTTGCTAGGCAATTGATTGGCCCACATGTCAGATGACATCCTCCTGTAGCTTTATCATGTTAGGGCACCACCTGACCAATCGCTCTGGGGGACTATTACACAAGAGGACGAGACATCAGCAATTACTCACTGGGTAATTCTCTGTAATTAACAATGCAAGAAAGTAGGCGGTGTAAGGGGAATGTACTTTGTACCATTGCAACCATCGGGCTCCTTTTCAACGTTGGCTGGAGTTACAAGAACAGACTATTCTAAATAGTAATACATCTTGAGTATCAGAGTCCCACAAACAGAGTGCAGGGAAACCGGTTAAATGAGCTTTCTTTCATGTCAAAGTCAATCACTCTAACTTAAGAAAACTCATTCCAGCCTCAAAGAGTAATTTCCTCTGAGGGAATATTGCTAGCAAAAGTATCTAAAGAAAGATTTGTCAGCCTTGTAGACGGCCAAAGTCTTTGATAAACTATCAAGACACTCATAGCATCATACACATTGCTACCGTCTTGACAAATTATATTGACGCGTAAGACCCCACTAAAAGGTACGGGGAGATGTCAGATGCTATGAACTTCTTTTAATGAGAAGCAAAAAGATTAAATGCGAGTTGGACTTACCATATAAATGGATGAAGTGCAGCAGGCTCATGAATTTTTTTTTTTGTTTCTCTCAGCATCGTAGAGAAATTCTCTTCTGCAACACTGTCTCTGTTGGTCAATTCAATGTATCCTGCAGATGAAAGGCTGATGAACGTTTTTTTTTTTTTTGGACCGTAGACAAATTCTCCTCTGCAACACTTTCTCTGCTGGTCATTCAATATATTCTTCAGATGAAAGGCTGATTAAAGTGTTTTTTTTTGTCTCAGCAAAGGAGAGAAATTCTCTTCTGCAACACTGCCTCTGTTGGTCAATTCAATGTATCCTGCAGATGAAAGGCTGATGAACTTTTTTTTTTTTTTTTTGAACGCAGACAAATTCTCCTCTGCAACACTTTCTCTGCTGGTCATTCAATATATTCTTCAGATGAAAGGCTGATTAAAGTGTTTGTTTTGTCTCAGCAAAGGAGAGAAATTCTCTTCTGCAACACTGCCTCTGTTGGTCAATTCAATGTATCCTGCAGATGAAAGGCTGATGAACTTTTTTTTTTCGAACACAGACAAATTCTCCTCCGCAACACTTCCTCTGCTGGTCATTCAATATATTCTTCAGATGAAAGGCTGATTAAAGTGGTTTTTTTGTCTCAGCAAAGGAGAGAAATTCTCTTCTGCAACACTGCCTCTGTTGGTCATTCAATATATTCTGCAGATGAAAGGCTGATGAACTTTTTTTTTTGTCTCAGCAACGCAGAAAAATTCTATTCCGCAACACTGCCTCTGCTGGTCATTCAGTATATTCTGCAGATGGAAAAGTCCACTGTTAGTACATTATAAGAACTTGAATATTTCCAAAATAATGCAACAAAATAAAAAACTTATTTTTACCAAGCATTATTAATTAGGACTATGGAGTCTATAATATTGTGAAAGTTTACAGCTCAAAAAAAATTCAAATCTCAATTTTTTTTCAACCTAGCATACTTCTCTCAATCCGGTCTTATTTGCTACCAATCTCGACACAACTCAAGCACCTATATTAGGACTTAGATAAAAAGATTTCATGGCAAGCCAACTGACATCATACCCTTCTCTCTGCAATTCTTATAGGTTATGGTATACCACTAGCAATTAAGTAAGCTGAAAAGTTGAGGGAGGAAGTTTCATGCTACAGTTATTGGGAATATTGAAAACTATGAATAACAGATTCTAACATCTTTATTTTAGCACATCCCTATCAGCTAACCCTATAGAGAAGGCAAGAATATTATGATCAACCACACCTTCAAAAAAATGTATAAGCCTCAAATAATGCCAGAGTTTCTTTCATCTCAACATCTCAGTCTTCATCTGGGTGTCCTGTCTACCCTGCTACCCATTTCAATAAGATGATAAATAGATCCCATTGCTTGCTAGGCAATTGATTGGCCCTCATGTCAGATGACATCCTCCTGTAGCTTTATCATGTTAGGGCACCACCTGACCAATCGCTCTGGGGGACTATTACACAAGAGGACGAGACATCAGCAATTACTCACTGGGTAATTCTCTGTAATTAACAATGCAAGAAAGTAGGCGGTGTAAGGGGAATGTACTTTGTACCATTGCAACCATCGGGCTCCTTTTCAACGTTGGCTGGAGTTACAAGAACAGACTATTCTAAATAGTAATACATCTTGAGTATCAGAGTCCCACAAACAGAGTGCAGGGAAACCGGTTAAATGAGCTTTCTTTCATGTCAAAGTCAATCACTCTAACTTAAGAAAACTCATTCCAGCCTCAAAGAGTAATTTCCTCTGAGGGAATATTGCTAGCAAAAGTATCTAAAGAAAGATTTGTCAGCCTTGTAGACGGCCAAAGTCTTTGATAAACTATCAAGACACTCATAGCATCATACACATTGCTACCGTCTTGACAAATTATATTGACGCGTAAGACCCCACTAAAAGGTACGGGGAGATGTCAGATGCTATGAACTTCTTTTAATGAGAAGCAAAAAGATTAAATGCGAGTTGGACTTACCATATAAATGGATGAAGTGCAGCAGGCTCATGAATTTTTTTTTTTGTTTCTCTCAGCATCGTAGAGAAATTCTCTTCTGCAACACTGCCTCTGTTGGTCAATTCAATGTATCCTGCAGATGAAAGGCTGATGAACGTTTTTTTTTTTTTGGACCGTAGACAAATTCTCCTCTGCAACACTTTCTCTGCTGGTCATTCAATATATTCTTCAGATGAAAGGCTGATTAAAGTGTTTTTTTTTGTCTCAGCAAAGGAGAGAAATTCTCTTCTGCAACACTGCCTCTGTTGGTCAATTCAATGTATCCTGCAGATGAAAGGCTGATGAACTTTTTTTTTTTTTTTTTGAACGCAGACAAATTCTCCTCTGCAACACTTTCTCTGCTGGTCATTCAATATATTCTTCAGATGAAAGGCTGATTAAAGTGTTTGTTTTGTCTCAGCAAAGGAGAGAAATTCTCTTCTGCAACACTGCCTCTGTTGGTCAATTCAATGTATCCTGCAGATGAAAGGCTGATGAACTTTTTTTTTTCGAACACAGACAAATTCTCCTCCGCAACACTTCCTCTGCTGGTCATTCAATATATTCTTCAGATGAAAGGCTGATTAAAGTGGTTTTTTTGTCTCAGCAAAGGAGAGAAATTCTCTTCTGCAACACTGCCTCTGTTGGTCATTCAATATATTCTGCAGATGAAAGGCTGATGAACTTTTTTTTTTGTCTCAGCAACGCAGAAAAATTCTATTCCGCAACACTGCCTCTGCTGGTCATTCAGTATATTCTGCAGATGGAAAAGTCCACTGTTAGTACATTATAAGAACTTGAATATTTCCAAAATAATGCAACAAAATAAAAAACTTATTTTTACCAAGCATTATTAATTAGGACTATGGAGTCTATAATATTGTGAAAGTTTACAGCTCAAAAAAAATTCAAATCTCAATTTT
Source organism: Triturus cristatus (assembly GCF_964204655.1). NCBI lineage: Eukaryota > Metazoa > Chordata > Amphibia > Caudata > Salamandridae > Triturus > Triturus cristatus. The sequence goes on along the minus strand of NC_140593.1, from coordinate 879,054,415 downwards.
TTTTCAACCTAGCATACTTCTCTCAATCCGGTCTTATTTGCTACCAATCTCGACACAACTCAAGCACCTATATTAGGACTTAGATAAAAAGATTTCATGGCAAGCCAACTGACATCATACCCTTCTCTCTGCAATTCTTATAGGTTATGGTATACCACTAGCAATTAAGTAAGCTGAAAAGTTGAGGGAGGAAGTTTCATGCTACAGTTATTGGGAATATTGAAAACTATGAATAACAGATTCTAACATCTTCATTTTAGCACATCCCTATCAGCTAACCCTATAGAGAAGGCAAAAATATTATGATCAACCACACCTTCAAATAAATGTATAAGCCTCAAATAATGCCAGAGTTTCTTTCATCTCAACATCTCAGTCTTCATCTGGGTGTCCTGTCTACCCTGCTACCCATTTCAATACGATGATAAATAGATCCCATTGCTTGCTAGGCAATTGATTGGCCCTCATGTCAGATGACATCCTCCTGTAGCTTTATCATGTTAGGGCACCACCTGACCAATCGCTCTGGGGGACTATTACACAAGAGGACGAGACATCAGCAATTACTCACTGGGTAATTCTCTGTAATTAACAATGCAAGAAAGTAGGCGGTGTAAGGGGAATGTACTTTGTACCATTGCAACCATCGGGCTCCTTTTCAACGTTGGCTGGAGTTACAAGAACAGACTATTCTAAATAGTAATACATCTTGAGTATCAGAGTCCCACAAACAGAGTGCAGGGAAACCGGTTAAATGAGCTTTATTTCATGTCAAAGTCAATCACTCTAACTTAAGAAAACTCATTCCAGCCTCAAAGAGTAATTTCCTCTGAGGGAATATTGCTAGCAAAAGTATCTAAAGAAAGATTTGTCAGCCTTGTAGACGGCCAAAGTCTTTGATAAACTATCAAGACACTCATAGCATCATACACATTGCTACCGTCTTGACAAATTATATTGACGCGTAAGACCCCACTAAAAGGTACGGGGAGATGTCAGATGCTATGAACTTCTTTTAATGAGAAGCAAAAAGATTAAATGCGAGTTGGACTTACCATATAAATGGATGAAGTGCAGCAGGCTCATGAATTTTTTTTTTTGTTTCTCTCAGCATCGTAGAGAAATTCTCTTCTGCAACACTGCCTCTGTTGGTCAATTCAATGTATCCTGCAGATGAAAGGCTGATGAACCTTTTTTTTTTTTTTTTTTTTGAACGCAGACAAATTCTCCTCTGCAACACTTTCTCTGCTGGTCATTCAATATATTCTTCAGATGAAAGGCTGATTAAAGTGTTTTTTTGTCTCAGCAAAGGAGATAAATTCTCTTCTGCAACACTGCCTCTGTTGGTCAATTCAATGTATCCTGCAGATGAAAGGCTGATGAACTTTTTTTTTTTCGAACACAGACAAATTCTCCTCTGCAACACTTCCTCTGCTGGTCATTCAATATATTCTTCAGATGAAAGGCTGATTAAAGTGGTTTTTTTGTCTCAGCAAAGGAGAGAAATTCTCTTCTGCAACACTGCCTCTGTTGGTCATTCAATATATTCTGCAGATGAAAGGCTGATTAAAATGTTTTTTTTGTCTCAGCAACGCAGAAAAATTCTATTCCGCAACACTGCCTCTGCTGGTCATTCAGTATATTCTGCAGATGGAAAAGTCCACTGTTAGTACATTATAAGAACTTGAATATTTCCAAAATAATGCAACAAAATAAAAAACTTATTTTTACCAAGCATTATTAATTAGGACTATGGAGTCTATAATATTGTGAAAGTTTACAGCTCAAAAAAAATTCAAATCTCAAGTTTTTTTTCAACCTAGCATACTTCTCTCAATCCGGTCTTATTTGCTACCAATCTCGACACAACTCAAGCACCTATATTAGGACTTAGATAAAAAGATCTCATGGCCAGCCAACTGACATCATACCCTTCTCTCTGCAATTCTTATAGGTTATGGTACACCACTAGCAATTAAGTAAGCTGAAAAGTTGAGGGAGGAAGTTTCATGCTACAGTTATTGGGAATATTGAAAACTATGAATAACAGATTCTAACATCTTCATTTTAGCACATCCCTATCAGCTAACCCTATAGAGAAGGCAAAAATATTATGATCAACCACACCTTCAAAAAAATGTATAAGCCTCAAATAATGCCAGAGTTTCTTTCATCTCAACATCTCAGTCTTCATCTGGGTGTCCTGTCTACCCTGCTACCCATTTCAATACGATGATAAATAGATCCCATTGCTTGCTAGGCAATTGATTGGCCCTCATGTCAGATGACATCCTCCTGTAGCTTTATCATGTTAGGGCACCACCTGACCAATCGCTCTGGGGGACTATTACACAAGAGGACGAGACATCAGCAATTACTCACTGGGTAATTCTCTGTAATTAACAATGCAAGAAAGTAGGGGGTGTAAGGGGAATGTACTTTGTACCATTGCAACCATCGGGCTCCTTTTCAACGTTGGCTGGAGTTACAAGAACAGACTATTCTAAATAGTAATACATCTTGAGTATCAGAGTCCCACAAACAGAGTGCAGGGAAACCGGTTAAATGAGCTTTCTTTCATGTCAAAGTCAATCACTCTAACTTAAGAAAACTCATTCCAGCCTCAAAGAGTAATTTCCTCTGAGGGAATATTGCTAGCAAAAGTATCTAAAGAAAGATTTGTCAGCCTTGTAGACGGCCAAAGTCTTTGATAAACTATCAAGACACTCATAGCATCATACACATTGCTACCGTCTTGACAAATTATATTGACGCGTAAGACCCCACTAAAAGGTACGGGGAGATGTCAGATGCTATGAACTTCTTTTAATGAGAAGCAAAAAGATTAAATGCGAGTTGGACTTACCATATAAATGGATGAAGTGCAGCAGGCTCTTGAATTTTTTTTTTTGTTTCTCTCAGCATCGTAGAGAAATTCTCTTCTGCAACACTGCCTCTGTTGGTCAATTCAATGTATCCTGCAGATGAAAGGCTGATGAACGTTTTTTTTTTTTTTGGACCGTAGACAAATTCTCCTCTGCAACACTTTCTCTGCTGGTCATTCAATATATTCTTCAGATGAAAGGCTGATTAAAGTGTTTTTTTTTGTCTCAGCAAAGGAGAGAAATTCTCTTCTGCAACACTGCCTCTGTTGGTCAATTCAATGTATCCTGCAGATGAAAGGCTGATGAACTTTTTTTTTTTTTTTTTGAACGCAGACAAATTCTCCTCTGCAACACTTTCTCTGCTGGTCATTCAATATATTCTTCAGATGAAAGGCTGATTAAAGTGTTTGTTTTGTCTCAGCAAAGGAGAGAAATTCTCTTCTGCAACACTGCCTCTGTTGGTCAATTCAATGTATCCTGCAGATGAAAGGCTGATGAACTTTTTTTTTTCGAACACAGACAAATTCTCCTCCACAACACTTCCTCTGCTGGTCATTCAATATATTCTTCAATATATTCTTGCTGATTAAAGTGGTTTTTTTGTCTCAGCAAAGGAGAGAAATTCTCTTCTGCAACACTGCCTCTGTTGGTCATTCAATATATTCTGCAGAAGAAAGGCTGATGAACTTTTTTTTTTGTCTCAGCAACGCAGAAAAATTCTATTCCGCAACACTGCCTCTGCTGGTCATTCAGTATATTCTGCAGATGGAAAAGTCCACTGTTAGTACATTATAAGAACTTGAATATTTCCAAAATAATGCAACAAAATAAAAAACTTATTTTTACCAAGCATTATTAATTAGGACTATGGAGTCTATAATATTGTGAAAGTTTACAGCTCAAAAAAAATTCAAATCTCAATTTTTTTTCAACCTAGCATACTTCTCTCAATCCGGTCTTATTTGCTACCAATCTCGACACAACTCAAGCACCTATATTAGGACTTAGATAAAAAGATTTCATGGCAAGCCAACTGACATCATACCCTTCTCTCTGCAATTCTTATAGGTTATGGTATACCACTAGCAATTAAGTAAGCTGAAAAGTTGAGGGAGGAAGTTTCATGCTACAGTTATTGGGAATATTGAAAACTATGAATAACAGATTCTAACATCTTTATTTTAGCACATCCCTATCAGCTAACCCTATAGAGAAGGCAAGAATATTATGATCAACCACACCTTCAAAAAAATGTATAAGCCTCAAATAATGCCAGAGTTTCTTTCATCTCAACATCTCAGTCTTCATCTGGGTGTCCTGTCTACCCTGCTACCCATTTCAATAAGATGATAAATAGATCCCATTGCTTGCTAGGCAATTGATTGGCCCTCTTGTCAGATGACATCCTCCTGTAGCTTTATCATGTTAGGGCACCACCTGACCAATCGCTCTGGGGGACTATTACACAAGAGGACGAGACATCAGCAATTACTCATTGGGTAATTCTCTGTAATTAACAATGCAAGAAAGTAGGCGGTGTAAGGGGAATGTACTTTGTACCATTGCAACCATCGGGCTCCTTTTCAACGTTGGCTGGAGTTACAAGAACAGACTATTCTAAATAGTAATACATCTTGAGTATCAGAGTCCCACAAACAGAGTGCAGGGAAACCGGTTAAATGAGCTTTCTTTCATGTCAAAGTCAATCACTCTAACTTAAGAAAACTCATTCCAGCCTCAAAGAGTAATTTCCTCTGAGGGAATATTGCTAGCAAAAGTATCTAAAGAAAGATTTGTCAGCCTTGTAGACGGCCAAAGTCTTTGATAAACTATCAAGACACTCATAGCATCATACACATTGCTACCGTCTTGACAAATTATATTGACGCGTAAGACCCCACTAAAAGGTACGGGGAGATGTCAGATGCTATGAACTTCTTTTAATGAGAAGCAAAAAGATTAAATGCGAGTTGGACTTACCATATAAATGGATGAAGTGCAGCAGGCTCATGAATTTTTTTTTTTGTTTCTCTCAGCATCGTAGAGAAATTCTCTTCTGCAACACTGCCTCTGTTGGTCAATTCAATGTATCCTGCAGATGAAAGGCTGATGAACGTTTTTTTTTTTTTGGACCGTAGACGAATTCTCCTCTGCAACACTTTCTCTGCTGGTCATTCAATATATTCTTCAGATGAAAGGCTGATTAAAGTGTTTTTTTTTGTCTCAGCAAAGGAGAGAAATTCTCTTCTGCAACACTGCCTCTGTTGGTCAATTCAATGTATCCTGCAGATGAAAGGCTGATGAACTTTTTTTTTTTTTTTTTGAACGCAGACAAATTCTCCTCTGCAACACTTTCTCTGCTGGTCATTCAATATATTCTTCAGATGAAAGGCTGATTAAAGTGTTTGTTTTGTCTCAGCAAAGGAGAGAAATTCTCTTCTGCAACACTGCCTCTGTTGGTCAATTCAATGTATCCTGCAGATGAAAGGCTGATGAACTTTTTTTTTTCGAACACAGACAAATTCTCCTCCGCAACACTTCCTCTGCTGGTCATTCAATATATTCTTCAGATGAAAGGCTGATTAAAGTGGTTTTTTTGTCTCAGCAAAGGAGAGAAATTCTCTTCTGCAACACTGCCTCTGTTGGTCATTCAATATATTCTGCAGATGAAAGGCTGATGAACTTTTTTTTTTGTCTCAGCAACGCAGAAAAATTCTATTCCGCAACACTGCCTCTGCTGGTCATTCAGTATATTCTGCAGATGGAAAAGTCCACTGTTAGTACATTATAAGAACTTGAATATTTCCAAAATAATGCAACAAAATAAAAAACTTATTTTTACCAAGCATTATTAATTAGGACTATGGAGTCTATAATATTGTGAAAGTTTACAGCTCAAAAAAAATTCAAATCTCAATTTTTTTTCAACCTAGCATACTTCTCTCAATCCGGTCTTATTTGCTACCAATCTCGACACAACTCAAGCACCTATATTAGGACTTAGATAAAAAGATTTCATGGCAAGCCAACTGACATCATACCCTTCTCTCTGCAATTCTTATAGGTTATGGTATACCACTAGCAATTAAGTAAGCTGAAAAGTTGAGGGAGGAAGTTTCATGCTACAGTTATTGGGAATATTGAAAACTATGAATAACAGATTCTAACATCTTTATTTTAGCACATCCCTATCAGCTAACCCTATAGAGAAGGCAAGAATATTATGATCAACCACACCTTCAAAAAAATGTATAAGCCTCAAATAATGCCAGAGTTTCTTTCATCTCAACATCTCAGTCTTCATCTGGGTGTCCTGTCTACCCTGCTACCCATTTCAATAAGATGATAAATAGATCCCATTGCTTGCTAGGCAATTGATTGGCCCTCATGTCAGATGACATCCTCCTGTAGCTTTATCATGTTAGGGCACCACCTGACCAATCGCTCTGGGGGACTATTACACAAGAGGACGAGACATCAGCAATTACTCACTGGGTAATTCTCTGTAATTAACAATGCAAGAAAGTAGGCGGTGTAAGGGGAATGTACTTTGTACCATTGCAACCATCGGGCTCCTTTTCAACGTTGGCTGGAGTTACAAGAACAGACTATTCTAAATAGTAATACATCTTGAGTATCAGAGTCCCACAAACAGAGTGCAGGGAAACCGGTTAAATGAGCTTTCTTTCATGTCAAAGTCAATCACTCTAACTTAAGAAAACTCATTCCAGCCTCAAAGAGTAATTTCCTCTGAGGGAATATTGCTAGCAAAAGTATCTAAAGAAAGATTTGTCAGCCTTGTAGACGGCCAAAGTCTTTGATAAACTATCAAGACACTCATAGCATCATACACATTGCTACCGTCTTGACAAATTATATTGACGCGTAAGACCCCACTAAAAGGTACGGGGAGATGTCAGATGCTATGAACTTCTTTTAATGAGAAGCAAAAAGATTAAATGCGAGTTGGACTTACCATATAAATGGATGAAGTGCAGCAGGCTCATGAATTTTTTTTTTTGTTTCTCTCAGCATCGTAGAGAAATTCTCTTCTGCAACACTGCCTCTGTTGGTCAATTCAATGTATCCTGCAGATGAAAGGCTGATGAACGTTTTTTTTTTTTTGGACCGTAGACAAATTCTCCTCTGCAACACTTTCTCTGCTGGTCATTCAATATATTCTTCAGATGAAAGGCTGATTAAAGTGTTTTTTTTTGTCTCAGCAAAGGAGAGAAATTCTCTTCTGCAACACTGCCTCTGTTGGTCAATTCAATGTATCCTGCAGATGAAAGGCTGATGAACTTTTTTTTTTTTTTTTTGAACGCAGACAAATTCTCCTCTGCAACACTTTCTCTGCTGGTCATTCAATATATTCTTCAGATGAAAGGCTGATTAAAGTGTTTGTTTTGTCTCAGCAAAGGAGAGAAATTCTCTTCTGCAACACTGCCTCTGTTGGTCAATTCAATGTATCCTGCAGATGAAAGGCTGATGAACTTTTTTTTTTCGAACACAGACAAATTCTCCTCCGCAACACTTCCTCTGCTGGTCATTCAATATATTCTTCAGATGAAAGGCTGATTAAAGTGGTTTTTTTGTCTCAGCAAAGGAGAGAAATTCTCTTCTGCAACACTGCCTCTGTTGGTCATTCAATATATTCTGCAGATGAAAGGCTGATGAACTTTTTTTTTTGTCTCAGCAACGCAGAAAAATTCTATTCCGCAACACTGCCTCTGCTGGTCATTCAGTATATTCTGCAGATGGAAAAGTCCACTGTTAGTACATTATAAGAACTTGAATATTTCCAAAATAATGCAACAAAATAAAAAACTTATTTTTACCAAGCATTATTAATTAGGACTATGGAGTCTATAATATTGTGAAAGTTTACAGCTCAAAAAAAATTCAAATCTCAATTTTTTTTCAACCTAGCATACTTCTCTCAATCCGGTCTTATTTGCTACCAATCTCGACACAACTCAAGCACCTATATTAGGACTTAGATAAAAAGATTTCATGGCAAGCCAACTGACATCATACCCTTCTCTCTGCAATTCTTATAGGTTATGGTATACCACTAGCAATTAAGTAAGCTGAAAAGTTGAGGGAGGAAGTTTCATGCTACAGTTATTGGGAATATTGAAAACTATGAATAACAGATTCTAACATCTTTATTTTAGCACATCCCTATCAGCTAACCCTATAGAGAAGGCAAGAATATTATGATCAACCACACCTTCAAAAAAATGTATAAGCCTCAAATAATGCCAGAGTTTCTTTCATCTCAACATCTCAGTCTTCATCTGGGTGTCCTGTCTACCCTGCTACCCATTTCAATAAGATGATAAATAGATCCCATTGCTTGCTAGGCAATTGATTGGCCCTCATGTCAGATGACATCCTCCTGTAGCTTTATCATATTAGGGCACCACCTGACCAATCGCTCTGGGGGACTATTACACAAGAGGACGAGACATCAGCAATTACTCACTGGGTAATTCTCTGTAATTAACAATGCAAGAAAGTAGGCGGTGTAAGGGGAATGTACTTTGTACCATTGCAACCATCGGGCTCCTTTTCAACGTTGGCTGGAGTTACAAGAACAGACTATTCTAAATAGTAATACATCTTGAGTATCAGAGTCCCACAAACAGAGTGCAGGGAAACCGGTTAAATGAGCTTTCTTTCATGTCAAAGTCAATCACTCTAACTTAAGAAAACTCATTCCAGCCTCAAAGAGTAATTTCCTCTGAGGGAATATTGCAAACAAAAGTATCTAAAGAAAGATTTGTCAGCCTTGTAGACGGCCAAAGTCTTTGATAAACTATCAAGACACTCATAGCATCATACACATTGCTACCGTCTTGACAAATTATATTGACGCGTAAGACCCCACTAAAAGGTACGGGGAGATGTCAGATGCTATGAACTTCTTTTAATGAGAAGCAAAAAGATTAAATGCGAGTTGGACTTACCATATAAATGGATGAAGTGCAGCAGGCTCATGAATTTTTTTTTTTGTTTCTCTCAGCATCGTAGAGAAATTCTCTTCTGCAACACTGCCTCTGTTGGTCAATTCAATGTATCCTGCAGATGAAAGGCTGATGAACGTTTTTTTTTTTTTGGACCGTAGACAAATTCTCCTCTGCAACACTTTCTCTGCTGGTCATTCAATATATTCTTCAGATGAAAGGCTGATTAAAGTGTTTTTTTTTGTCTCAGCAAAGGAGAGAAATTCTCTTCTGCAACACTGCCTCTGTTGGTCAATTCAATGTATCCTGCAGATGAAAGGCTGATGAACTTTTTTTTTTTTTTTTTGAACGCAGACAAATTCTCCTCTGCAACACTTTCTCTGCTGGTCATTCAATATATTCTTCAGATGAAAGGCTGATTAAAGTGTTTGTTTGGTCTCAGCAAAGGAGAGAAATTCTCTTCTGCAACACTGCCTCTGTTGGTCAATTCAATGTATCCTGCAGATGAAAGGCTGATGAACTTTTTTTTTTCGAACACAGACAAATTCTCCTCCGCAACACTTCCTCTGCTGGTCATTCAATATATTCTTCAGATGAAAGGCTGATTAAAGTGGTTTTTTTGTCTCAGCAAAGGAGAGAAATTCTCTTCTGCAACACTGCCTCTGTTGGTCATTCAATATATTCTGCAGATGAAAGGCTGATGAACTTTTTTTTTTGTCTCAGCAACGCAGAAAAATTATATTCCGCAACACTGCCTCTGCTGGTCATTCAGTATATTCTGCAGATGGAAAAGTCCACTGTTAGTACATTATAAGAACTTGAATATTTCCAAAATAATGCAACAAAATAAAAAACTTATTTTTACCAAGCATTATTAATTAGGACTATGGAGTCTATAATATTGTGAAAGTTTACAGCTCAAAAAAAATTCAAATCTCAAGTTTTTTTTCAACCTAGCATACTTCTCTCAATCCGGTCTTATTTGCTACCAATCTCGACACAACTCAAGCACCTATATTAGGACTTAGATAAAAAGATCTCATGGCCAGCCAACTGACATCATACCCTTCTCTCTGCAATTCTTATAGGTTATGGTACACCACTAGCAATTAAGTAAGCTGAAAAGTTGAGGGAGGAAGTTTCATGCTACAGTTATTGGGAATATTGAAAACTATGAATAACAGATTCTAACATCTTCATTTTAGCACATCCCTATCAGCTAACCCTATAGAGAAGGCAAAAATATTATGATCAACCACACCTTCAAAAAAATTTATAAGCCTCAAATAATGCCAGAGTTTCTTTCATCTCAACATCTCAGTCTTCATCTGGGTGTCCTGTCTACCCTGCTACCCATTTCAATACGATGATAAATAGATCCCATTGCTTGCTAGGCAATTGATTGGCCCTCATGTCAGATGACATCCTCCTGTAGCTTTATCATGTTAGGGCACCACCTGACCAATCGCTCTGGGGGACTATTACACAAGAGGACGAGACATCAGCAATTACTCACTGGGTAATTCTCTGTAATTAACAATGCAAGAAAGTAGGGGGTGTAAGGGGAATGTACTTTGTACCATTGCAACCATCGGGCTCCTTTTCAACGTTGGCTGGAGTTACAAGAACAGACTATTCTAAATAGTAATACATCTTGAGTATCAGAGTCCCACAAACAGAGTGCAGGGAAACCGGTTAAATGAGCTTTCTTTCATGTCAAAGTCAATCACTCTAACTTAAGAAAACTCATTCCAGCCTCAAAGAGTAATTTCCTCTGAGGGAATATTGCTAGCAAAAGTATCTAAAGAAAGATTTGTCAGCCTTGTAGACGGCCAAAGTCTTTGATAAACTATCAAGACACTCATAGCATCATACACATTGCTACCGTCTTGACAAATTATATTGACGCGTAAGACCCCACTAAAAGGTACGGGGAGATGTCAGATGCTATGAACTTCTTTTAATGAGAAGCAAAAAGATTAAATGCGAGTTGGACTTACCATATAAATGGATGAAGTGCAGCAGGCTCATGAATTTTTTTTTTTGTTTCTCTCAGCATCGTAGAGAAATTCTCTTCTGCAACACTGCCTCTGTTGGTCAATTCAATGTATCCTGCAGATGAAAGGCTGATGAACCTTTTTTTTTTTTTTTTTTGAACGCAGACAAATTCTCCTCTGCAACACTTTCTCTGCTGGTCATTCAATATATTCTTCAAATGAAAGGCTGATTAAAGTGTTTTTTTTGTCTCAGCAAAGGAGATAAATTCTCTTCTGCAACACTGCCTCTGTTGGTCAATTCAATGTATCCTGCAGATGAAAGGCTGATGAACTTTTTTTTTTTCGAACACAGACAAATTCTCCTCTGCAACACTTCCTCTGCTGGTCATTCAATATATTCTTCAGATGAAAGGCTGATTAAAGTGTTTTTTTTGTCTCAGCAAAGGAGAGAAATTCTCTTCTGCAACACTGCCTCTGTTGGTCATTCAATATATTCTGCAGATGAAAGGCTGATTAAAATGTTTTTTTTGTCTCAGCAACGCAGAAAAATTATATTCCGCAACACTGCCTCTGCTGGTCATTCAGTATATTCTGCAGATGGAAAAGTCCACTGTTAGTACATTATAAGAACTTGAATATTTCCAAAATAATGCAACAAAATAAAAAACTTATTTTTACCAAGCATTATTAATTAGGACTATGGAGTCTATAATATTGTGAAAGTTTACAGCTCAAAAAAAATTAAAATCTCAAGTTTTTTTTCAACCTAGCATACTTCTCTCAATCCGGTCTTATTTGCTACCAATCTCGACACAACTCAAGCACCTATATTAGGACTTAGATAAAAAGATCTCATGGCCAGCCAACTGACATCATACCCTTCTCTCTGCAATTCTTATAGGTTATGGTACACCACTAGCAATTAAGTAAGCTGAAAAGTTGAGGGAGGAAGTTTCATGCTACAGTTATTGGGAATATTGAAAACTATGAATAACAGATTCTAACATCTTCATTTTAGCACATCCCTATCAGCTAACCCTATAGAGAAGGCAAAAATATTATGATCAACCACACCTTCAAAAAAATGTATAAGCCTCAAATAATGCCAGAGTTTCTTTCATCTCAACATCTCAGTCTTCATCTGGGTGTCCTGTCTACCCTGCTACCCATTTCAATACGATGATAAATAGATCCCATTGCTTGCTAGGCAATTGATTGGCCCTCATGTCAGATGACATCCTCCTGTAGCTTTATCATGTTAGGGCACCACCTGACCAATCGCTCTGGGGGACTATTACACAAGAGGACGAGACATCAGCAATTACTCACTGGGTAATTCTCTGTAATTAACAATGCAAGAAAGTAGGGGGTGTAAGGGGAATGTACTTTGTACCATTGCAACCATCGGGCTCCTTTTCAACGTTGGCTGGAGTTACAAGAACAGACTATTCTAAATAGTAATACATCTTGAGTATCAGAGTCCCACAAACAGAGTGCAGGGAAACCGGTTAAATGAGCTTTCTTTCATGTCAAAGTCAATCACTCTAACTTAAGAAAACTCATTCCAGCCTCAAAGAGTAATTTCCTCTGAGGGAATATTGCTAGCAAAAGTATCTAAAGAAAGATTTGTCAGCCTTGTAGACGGCCAAAGTCTTTGATAAACTATCAAGACACTCATAGCATCATACACATTGCTACCGTCTTGACAAATTATATTGACGCGCAAGACCCCACTAAAAGGTACGGGGAGATGTCAGATGCTATGAACTTCTTTTAATGAGAAGCAAAAAGATTAAATGCGAGTTGGACTTACCATATAAATGGATGAAGTGCAGCAGGCTCATGAATTTTTTTTTTTGTTTCTCTCAGCATCGTAGAGAAATTCTCTTCTGCAACACTGCCTCTGTTGGTCAATTCAATGTATCCTGCAGATGAAAGGCTGATGAAGGTTTTTTTTTTTTTGGACCGTAGACAAATTCTCCTCTGCAACACTTTCTCTGCTGGTCATTCAATATATTCTTCAGATGAAAGGCTGATTAAAGTGTTTGTTTTGTCTCAGCAAAGGAGAGAAATTCTCTTCTGCAACACTGCCTCTGTTGGTCAATTCAATGTATCCTGCAGATGAAAGGCTGATGAACTTTTTTTTTTCGAACACAGACAAATTCTCCTCCGCAACACTTCCTCTGCTGGTCATTCAATATATTCTTCAGATGAAAGGCTGATTAAAGTGTTTTTTTTGTCTCAGCAAAGGAGAGAAATTCTCTTCTGCAACACTGCCTCTGTTGGTCATTCAATATATTCTGCAGATGAAAGGCTGATGAACTTTTTTTTTTGTCTCAGCAACGCAGAAAAATTCTATTCCGCAACACTGCCTCTGCTGGTCATTCAGTATATTCTGCAGATGGAAAAGTCCACTGTTAGTACATTATAAGAACTTGAATATTTCCAAAATAATGCAACAAAATAAAAAACTTATTTTTACCAAGCATTATTAATTAGGACTATGGAGTCTATAATATTGTGAAAGTTTACAGCTCAAAAAAAATTCAAATCTCAATTTTTTTTCAACCTAGCATACTTCTCTCAATCCGGTCTTATTTGCTACCAATCTCGACACAACTCAAGCACCTATATTAGGACTTAGATAAAAAGATTTCATGGCAAGCCAACTGACATCATACCCTTCTCTCTGCAATTCTTATAGGTTATGGTATACCACTAGCAATTAAGTAAGCTGAAAAGTTGAGGGAGGAAGTTTCATGCTACAGTTATTGGGAATATTGAAAACTATGAATAACAGATTCTAACATCTTTATTTTAGCACATCCCTATCAGCTAACCCTATAGAGAAGGCAAGAATATTATGATCAACCACACCTTCAAAAAAATGTATAAGCCTCAAATAATGCCAGAGTTTCTTTCATCTCAACATCTCAGTCTTCATCTGGGTGTCCTGTCTACCCTGCTACCCATTTCAATAAGATGATAAATAGATCCCATTGCTTGCTAGGCAATTGATTGGCCCTCATGTCAGATGACATCCTCCTGTAGCTTTATCATGTTAGGGCACCACCTGACCAATCGCTCTGGGGGACTATTACACAAGAGGACGAGACATCAGCAATTACTCACTGGGTAATTCTCTGTAATTAACAATGCAAGAAAGTAGGCGGTGTAAGGGGAATGTACTTTGTACCATTGCAACCATCGGGCTCCTTTTCAACGTTGGCTGGAGTTACAAGAACAGACTATTCTAAATAGTAATACATCTTGAGTATCAGAGTCCCACAAACAGAGTGCAGGGAAACCGGTTAAATGAGCTTTCTTTCATGTCAAAGTCAATCACTCTAACTTAAGAAAACTCATTCCAGCCTCAAAGAGTAATTTCCTCTGAGGGAATATTGCAAACAAAAGTATCTAAAGAAAGATTTGTCAGCCTTGTAGACGGCCAAAGTCTTTGATAAACTATCAAGACACTCATAGCATCATACACATTGCTACCGTCTTGACAAATTATATTGACGCGTAAGACCCCACTAAAAGGTACGGGGAGATGTCAGATGCTATGAACTTCTTTTAATGAGAAGCAAAAAGATTAAATGCGAGTTGGACTTACCATATAAATGGATGAAGTGCAGCAGGCTCATGAATTTTTTTTTTTGTTTCTCTCAGCATCGTAGAGAAATTCTCTTCTGCAACACTGCCTCTGTTGGTCAATTCAATGTATCCTGCAGATGAAAGGCTGATGAACGTTTTTTTTTTTTTGGACCGTAGACAAATTCTCCTCTGCAACACTTTCTCTGCTGGTCATTCAATATATTCTTCAGATGAAAGGCTGATTATAGTGTTTTTTTTTGTCTCAGCAAAGGAGAGAAATTCTCTTCTGCAACACTGCCTCTGTTGGTCAATTCAATGTATCCTGCAGATGAAAGGCTGATGAACTTTTTTTTTTTTTTTTGAACGCAGACAAATTCTCCTCTGCAACACTTTCTCTGCTGGTCATTCAATATATTCTTCAGATGAAAGGCTGATTAAAGTGTTTGTTTGGTCTCAGCAAAGGAGAGAAATTCTCTTCTGCAACACTGCCTCTGTTGGTCAATTCAATGTATCCTGCAGATGAAAGGCTGATGAACTTTTTTTTTTCGAACACAGACAAATTCTCCTCCGCAACACTTCCTCTGCTGGTCATTCAATATATTCTTCAGATGAAAGGCTGATTAAAGTGGTTTTTTTGTCTCAGCAAAGGAGAGAAATTCTCTTCTGCAACACTGCCTCTGTTGGTCATTCAATATATTCTGCAGATGAAAGGCTGATGAACTTTTTTTTTTGTCTCAGCAACGCAGAAAAATTATATTCCGCAACACTGCCTCTGCTGGTCATTCAGTATATTCTGCAGATGGAAAAGTCCACTGTTAGTACATTATAAGAACTTGAATATTTCCAAAATAATGCAACAAAATAAAAAACTTATTTTTACCAAGCATTATTAATTAGGACTATGGAGTCTATAATATTGTGAAAGTTTACAGCTCAAAAAAAATTCAAATCTCAAGTTTTTTTTCAACCTAGCATACTTCTCTCAATCCGGTCTTATTTGCTACCAATCTCGACACAACTCAAGCACCTATATTAGGACTTAGATAAAAAGATCTCATGGCCAGCCAACTGACATCATACCCTTCTCTCTGCAATTCTTATAGGTTATGGTACACCACTAGCAATTAAGTAAGCTGAAAAGTTGAGGGAGGAAGTTTCATGCTACAGTTATTGGGAATATTGAAAACTATGAATAACAGATTCTAACATCTTCATTTTAGCACATCCCTATCAGCTAACCCTATAGAGAAGGCAAAAATATTATGATCAACCACACCTTCAAAAAAATTTATAAGCCTCAAATAATGCCAGAGTTTCTTTCATCTCAACATCTCAGTCTTCATCTGGGTGTCCTGTCTACCCTGCTACCCATTTCAATACGATGATAAATAGATCCCATTGCTTGCTAGGCAATTGATTGGCCCTCATGTCAGATGACATCCTCCTGTAGCTTTATCATGTTAGGGCACCACCTGACCAATCGCTCTGGGGGACTATTACACAAGAGGACGAGACATCAGCAATTACTCACTGGGTAATTCTCTGTAATTAACAATGCAAGAAAGTAGGGGGTGTAAGGGGAATGTACTTTGTACCATTGCAACCATCGGGCTCCTTTTCAACGTTGGCTGGAGTTACAAGAACAGACTATTCTAAATAGTAATACATCTTGAGTATCAGAGTCCCACAAACAGAGTGCAGGGAAACCGGTTAAATGAGCTTTCTTTCATGTCAAAGTCAATCACTCTAACTTAAGAAAACTCATTCCAGCCTCAAAGAGTAATTTCCTCTGAGGGAATATTGCTAGCAAAAGTATCTAAAGAAAGATTTGTCAGCCTTGTAGACGGCCAAAGTCTTTGATAAACTATCAAGACACTCATAGCATCATACACATTGCTACCGTCTTGACAAATTATATTGACGCGTAAGACCCCACTAAAAGGTACGGGGAGATGTCAGATGCTATGAACTTCTTTTAATGAGAAGCAAAAAGATTAAATGCGAGTTGGACTTACCATATAAATGGATGAAGTGCAGCAGGCTCATGAATTTTTTTTTTTGTTTCTCTCAGCATCGTAGAGAAATTCTCTTCTGCAACACTGCCTCTGTTGGTCAATTCAATGTATCCTGCAGATGAAAGGCTGATGAACCTTTTTTTTTTTTTTTTTTGAACGCAGACAAATTCTCCTCTGCAACACTTTCTCTGCTGGTCATTCAATATATTCTTCAAATGAAAGGCTGATTAAAGTGTTTTTTTTGTCTCAGCAAAGGAGATAAATTCTCTTCTGCAACACTGCCTCTGTTGGTCAATTCAATGTATCCTGCAGATGAAAGGCTGATGAACTTTTTTTTTTTCGAACACAGACAAATTCTCCTCTGCAACACTTCCTCTGCTGGTCATTCAATATATTCTTCAGATGAAAGGCTGATTAAAGTGTTTTTTTTGTCTCAGCAAAGGAGAGAAATTCTCTTCTGCAACACTGCCTCTGTTGGTCATTCAATATATTCTGCAGATGAAAGGCTGATTAAAATGTTTTTTTTGTCTCAGCAACGCAGAAAAATTATATTCCGCAACACTGCCTCTGCTGGTCATTCAGTATATTCTGCAGATGGAAAAGTCCACTGTTAGTACATTATAAGAACTTGAATATTTCCAAAATAATGCAACAAAATAAAAAACTTATTTTTACCAAGCATTATTAATTAGGACTATGGAGTCTATAATATTGTGAAAGTTTACAGCTCAAAAAAAATTAAAATCTCAAGTTTTTTTTCAACCTAGCATACTTCTCTCAATCCGGTCTTATTTGCTACCAATCTCGACACAACTCAAGCACCTATATTAGGACTTAGATAAAAAGATCTCATGGCCAGCCAACTGACATCATACCCTTCTCTCTGCAATTCTTATAGGTTATGGTACACCACTAGCAATTAAGTAAGCTGAAAAGTTGAGGGAGGAAGTTTCATGCTACAGTTATTGGGAATATTGAAAACTATGAATAACAGATTCTAACATCTTCATTTTAGCACATCCCTATCAGCTAACCCTATAGAGAAGGCAAAAATATTATGATCAACCACACCTTCAAAAAAATGTATAAGCCTCAAATAATGCCAGAGTTTCTTTCATCTCAACATCTCAGTCTTCATCTGGGTGTCCTGTCTACCCTGCTACCCATTTCAATACGATGATAAATAGATCCCATTGCTTGCTAGGCAATTGATTGGCCCTCATGTCAGATGACATCCTCCTGTAGCTTTATCATGTTAGGGCACCACCTGACCAATCGCTCTGGGGGACTATTACACAAGAGGACGAGACATCAGCAATTACTCACTGGGTAATTCTCTGTAATTAACAATGCAAGAAAGTAGGGGGTGTAAGGGGAATGTACTTTGTACCATTGCAACCATCGGGCTCCTTTTCAACGTTGGCTGGAGTTACAAGAACAGACTATTCTAAATAGTAATACATCTTGAGTATCAGAGTCCCACAAACAGAGTGCAGGGAAACCGGTTAAATGAGCTTTCTTTCATGTCAAAGTCAATCACTCTAACTTAAGAAAACTCATTCCAGCCTCAAAGAGTAATTTCCTCTGAGGGAATATTGCTAGCAAAAGTATCTAAAGAAAGATTTGTCAGCCTTGTAGACGGCCAAAGTCTTTGATAAACTATCAAGACACTCATAGCATCATACACATTGCTACCGTCTTGACAAATTATATTGACGCGCAAGACCCCACTAAAAGGTACGGGGAGATGTCAGATGCTATGAACTTCTTTTAATGAGAAGCAAAAAGATTAAATGCGAGTTGGACTTACCATATAAATGGATGAAGTGCAGCAGGCTCATGAATTTTTTTTTTTGTTTCTCTCAGCATCGTAGAGAAATTCTCTTCTGCAACACTGCCTCTGTTGGTCAATTCAATGTATCCTGCAGATGAAAGGGTGATGAAGGTTTTTTTTTTTTTGGACCGTAGACAAATTCTCCTCTGCAACACTTTCTCTGCTGGTCATTCAATATATTCTTCAGATGAAAGGCTGATTAAAGTGTTTGTTTTGTCTCAGCAAAGGAGAGAAATTCTCTTCTGCAACACTGCCTCTGTTGGTCAATTCAATGTATCCTGCAGATGAAAGGCTGATGAACTTTTTTTTTTCGAACACAGACAAATTCTCCTCCGCAACACTTCCTCTGCTGGTCATTCAATATATTCTTCAGATGAAAGGCTGATTAAAGTGGTTTTTTTGTCTCAGCAAAGGAGAGAAATTCTCTTCTGCAACACTGCCTCTGTTGGTCATTCAATATATTCTGCAGATGAAAGGCTGATGAACTTTTTTTTTTGTCTCAGCAACGCAGAAAAATTCTATTCCGCAACACTGCCTCTGCTGGTCATTCAGTATATTCTGCAGATGGAAAAGTCCACTGTTAGTACATTATAAGAACTTGAATATTTCCAAAATAATGCAACAAAATAAAAAACTTATTTTTACCAAGCATTATTAATTAGGACTATGGAGTCTATAATATTGTGAAAGTTTACAGCTCAAAAAAAATTCAAATCTCAAGTTTTTTTTCAACCTAGCATACTTCTCTCAATCCGGTCTTATTTGCTACCAATCTCGACACACCTCAAGCACCTATATTGGGACTTAGATAAAAAGATCTCATGGCCAGCCAACTGACATCATACCCTTCTCTCTGCAATTCTTATAGGTTATGGTACACCACTAGCAATTAAGTAAGCTGAAAAGTTGAGGGAGGAAGTTTCATGCTACAGTTATTGGGAATATTGAAAACTATGAATAACAGATTCTAACATCTTCATTTTAGCACATCCCTATCAGCTAACCCTATAGAGAAGGCAAAAATATTATGATCAACCACACCTTCAAAAAAATGTATAAGCCTCAAATAATGCCAGAGTTTCTTTCATCTCAACATCTCAGTCTTCATCTGGGTGTCCTGTCTACCCTGCTACCCATTTCAATACGATGATAAATAGATCCCATTGCTTGCTAGGCAATTCATTGGCCCTCATGTCAGATGACATCCTCCTGTAGCTTTATCATGTTAGGGCACCACCTGACCAATCGCTCTGGGGGACTATTACACAAGAGGACGAGACATCAGCAATTACTCACTGGGTAATTCTCTGTAATTAACAATGCAAGAAAGTAGGGGGTGTAAGGGGAATGTACTTTGTACCATTGCAACCATCGGGCTCCTTTTCAACGTTGGCTGGAGTTACAAGAACAGACTATTCTAAATAGTAATACATCTTGAGTATCAGAGTCCCACAAACAGAGTGCAGGGAAACCGGTTAAATGAGCTTTCTTTCATGTCAAAGTCAATCACTCTAACTTAAGAAAACTCATTCCAGCCTCAAAGAGTAATTTCCTCTGAGGGAATATTGCTAGCAAAAGTATCTAAAGAAAGATTTGTCAGCCTTGTAGACGGCCAAAGTCTTTGATAAACTATCAAGACACTCATAGCATCATACACATTGCTACCGTCTTGACAAATTATATTGACGCGTAAGACCCCACTAAAAGGTACGGGGAGATGTCAGATGCTATGAACTTCTTTTAATGAGAAGCAAAAAGATTAAATGCGAGTTGGACTTACCATATAAATGGATGAAGTGCAGCAGGCTCATGAATTTTTTTTTTTGTTTCTCTCAGCATCGTAGAGAAATTCTCTTCTGCAACACTGCCTCTGTTGGTCAATTCAATGTATCCTGCAGATGAAAGGCTGATGAACGTTTTTTTTTTTTGGACCGTAGACAAATTCTCCTCTGCAACACTTTCTCTGCTGGTCATTCAATATATTCTTCAGATGAAAGGCTGATTAAAGTGTTTTTTTTTGTCTCAGCAAAGGAGAGAAATTCTCTTCTGCAACACTGCCTCTGTTGGTCAATTCAATGTATCCTGCAGATGAAAGGCTGATGAACTTTTTTTTTTTTTTTTGAACGCAGACAAATTCTCCTCTGCAACACTTTCTCTGCTGGTCATTCAATATATTCTTCAGATGAAAGGCTGATTAAAGTGTTTGTTTTGTCTCAGCAAAGGAGAGAAATTCTCTTCTGCAACACTGCCTCTGTTGGTCAATTCAATGTATCCTGCAGATGAAAGGCTGATGAACTTTTTTTTTTCGAACACAGACAAATTCTCCTCCGCAACACTTCCTCTGCTGGTCATTCAATATATTCTTCAGATGAAAGGCTGATTAAAGTGGTTTTTTTGTCTCAGCAAAGGAGAGAAATTCTCTTCTGCAACACTGCCTCTGTTGGTCATTCAATATATTCTGCAGATGAAAGGCTGATGAACTTTTTTTTTTGTCTCAGCAACGCAGAAAAATTCTATTCCGCAACACTGCCTCTGCTGGTCATTCAGTATATTCTGCAGATGGAAAAGTCCACTGTTAGTACATTATAAGAACTTGAATATTTCCAAAATAATGCAACAAAATAAAAAACTTATTTTTACCAAGCATTATTAATTAGGACTATGGAGTCTATAATATTGTGAAAGTTTACAGCTCAAAAAAAATTCAAATCTCAATTTTTTTTCAACCTAGCATACTTCTCTCAATCCGGTCTTATTTGCTACCAATCTCGACACAACTCAAGCACCTATATTAGGACTTAGATAAAAAGATTTCATGGCAAGCCAACTGACATCATACCCTTCTCTCTGCAATTCTTATAGGTTATGGTATACCACTAGCAATTAAGTAAGCTGAAAAGTTGAGGGAGGAAGTTTCATGCTACAGTTATTGGGAATATTGAAAACTATGAATAACAGATTCTAACATCTTTATTTTAGCACATCCCTATCAGCTAACCCTATAGAGAAGGCAAGAATATTATGATCAACCACACCTTCAAATAAATGTATAAGCCTCAAATAATGCCAGAGTTTCTTTCATCTCAACATCTCAGTCTTCATCTGGGTGTCCTGTCTACCCTGCTACCCATTTCAATAAGATGATAAATAGATCCCATTGCTTGCTAGGCAATTGATTGGCCCTCTTGTCAGATGACATCCTCCTGTAGCTTTATCATGTTAGGGCACCACCTGACCAATCGCTCTGGGGGACTATTACACAAGAGGACGAGACATCAGCAATTACTCACTGGGTAATTCTCTGTAATTAACAATGCAAGAAAGTAGGCGGTGTAAGGGGAATGTACTTTGTACCATTGCAACCATCGGGCTCCTTTTCAACGTTGGCTGGAGTTACAAGAACAGACTATTCTAAATAGTAATACATCTTGAGTATCAGAGTCCCACAAACAGAGTGCAGGGAAACCGGTTAAATGAGCTTTCTTTCATGTCAAAGTCAATCACTCTAACTTAAGAAAACTCATTCCAGCCTCAAAGAGTAATTTCCTCTGAGGGAATATTGCTAGCAAAAGTATCTAAAGAAAGATTTGTCAGCCTTGTAGACGGCCAAAGTCTTTGATAAACTATCAAGACACTCATAGCATCATACACATTGCTACCGTCTTGACAAATTATATTGACGCCTAAGACCCCACTAAAAGGTACGGGGAGATGTCAGATGCTATGAACTTCTTTTAATGAGAAGCAAAAAGATTAAATGCGAGTTGGACTTACCATATAAATGGATGAAGTGCAGCAGGCTCATGAATTTTTTTTTTTGTTTCTCTCAGCATCGTAGAGAAATTCTCTTCTGCAACACTGCCTCTGTTGGTCAATTCAATGTATCCTGCAGATGAAAGGCTGATGAACGTTTTTTTTTTTTTGGACCGTAGACAAATTCTCCTCTGCAACACTTTCTCTGCTGGTCATTCAATATATTCTTCAGATGAAAGGCTGATTAAAGTGTTTTTTTTGTCTCAGCAAAGGAGAGAAATTCTCTTCTGCAACACTGCCTCTGTTGGTCAATTCAATGTATCCTGCAGATGAAAGGCTGATGAACTTTTTTTTTTTTTTTTTTAACGCAGACAAATTCTCCTCTGCAACACTTTCTCTGCTGGTCATTCAATATATTCTTCAGATGAAAGGCTGATTAAAGTGTTTGTTTTGTCTCAGCAAAGGAGAGAAATTCTCTTCTGCAACACTGCCTCTGTTGGTCAATTCAATGTATCCTGCAGATGAAAGGCTGATGAACTTTTTTTTTTCGAACACAGACAAATTCTCCTCCGCAACACTTCCTCTGCTGGTCATTCAATATATTCTTCAGATGAAAGGCTGATTAAAGTGGTTTTTTTGTCTCAGCAAAGGAGAGAAATTCTCTTCTGCAACACTGCCTCTGTTGGTCATTCAATATATTCTGCAGATGAAAGGCTGATGAACTTTTTTTTTTGTCTCAGCAACGCAGAAAAATTCTATTCCGCAACACTGCCTCTGCTGGTCATTCAGTATATTCTGCAGATGGAAAAGTCCACTGTTAGTACATTATAAGAACTTGAATATTTCCAAAATAATGCAACAAAATAAAAAACTTATTTTTACCAAGCATTATTAATTAGGACTATGGAGTCTATAATATTGTGAAAGTTTACAGCTCAAAAAAAATTCAAATCTCAATTTTTTTTCAACCTAGCATACTTCTCTCAATCCGGTCTTATTTGCTACCAATCTCGACACAACTCAAGCACCTATATTAGGACTTAGATAAAAAGATTTCATGGCAAGCCAACTGACATCATACCCTTCTCTCTGCAATTCTTATAGGTTATGGTATACCACTAGCAATTAAGTAAGCTGAAAAGTTGAGGGAGGAAGTTTCATGCTACAGTTATTGGGAATATTGAAAACTATGAATAACAGATTCTAACATCTTTATTTTAGCACATCCCTATCAGCTAACCCTATAGAGAAGGCAAGAATATTATGATCAACCACACCTTCAAATAAATGTATAAGCCTCAAATAATGCCAGAGTTTCTTTCATCTCAACATCTCAGTCTTCATCTGGGTGTCCTGTCTACCCTGCTACCCATTTCAATAAGATGATAAATAGATCCCATTGCTTGCTAGGCAATTGATTGGCCCTCTTGTCAGATGACATCCTCCTGTAGCTTTATCATGTTAGGGCACCACCTGACCAATCGCTCTGGGGGACTATTACACAAGAGGACGAGACATCAGCAATTACTCACTGGGTAATTCTCTGTAATTAACAATGCAAGAAAGTAGGCGGTGTAAGGGGAATGTACTTTGTACCATTGCAACCATCGGGCTCCTTTTCAACGTTGGCTGGAGTTACAAGAACAGACTATTCTAAATAGTAATACATCTTGAGTATCAGAGTCCCACAAACAGAGTGCAGGGAAACCGGTTAAATGAGCTTTCTTTCATGTCAAAGTCAATCACTCTAACTTAAGAAAACTCATTCCAGCCTCAAAGAGTAATTTCCTCTGAGGGAATATTGCTAGCAAAAGTATCTAAAGAAAGATTTGTCAGCCTTGTAGACGGCCAAAGTCTTTGATAAACTATCAAGACACTCATAGCATCATACACATTGCTACCGTCTTGACAAATTATATTGACGCGTAAGACCCCACTAAAAGGTACGGGGAGATGTCAGATGCTATGAACTTCTTTTAATGAGAAGCAAAAAGATTAAATGCGAGTTGGACTTACCATATAAATGGATGAAGTGCAGCAGGCTCATGAATTTTTTTTTTTGTTTCTCTCAGCATCGTAGAGAAATTCTCTTCTGCAACACTGCCTCTGTTGGTCAATTCAATGTATCCTGCAGATGAAAGGCTGATGAACGTTTTTTTTTTTTTGGACCGTAGACAAATTCTCCTCTGCAACACTTTCTCTGCTGGTCATTCAATATATTCTTCAGATGAAAGGCTGATTAAAGTGTTTTTTTTGTCTCAGCAAAGGAGAGAAATTCTCTTCTGCAACACTGCCTCTGTTGGTCAATTCAATGTATCCTGCAGATGAAAGGCTGATGAACTTTTTTTTTTTTTTTTTTAACGCAGACAAATTCTCCTCTGCAACACTTTCTCTGCTGGTCATTCAATATATTCTTCAGATGAAAGGCTGATTAAAGTGTTTGTTTTGTCTCAGCAAAGGAGAGAAATTCTCTTCTGCAACACTGCCTCTGTTGGTCAATTCAATGTATCCTGCAGATGAAAGGCTGATGAACTTTTTTTTTTCGAACACAGACAAATTCTCCTCCGCAACACTTCCTCTGCTGGTCATTCAATATATTCTTCAGATGAAAGGCTGATTAAAGTGGTTTTTTTGTCTCAGCAAAGGAGAGAAATTCTCTTCTGCAACACTGCCTCTGTTGGTCATTCAATATATTCTGCAGATGAAAGGCTGATGAACTTTTTTTTTTGTCTCAGCAACGCAGAAAAATTCTATTCCGCAACACTGCCTCTGCTGGTCATTCAGTATATTCTGCAGATGGAAAAGTCCACTGTTAGTACATTATAAGAACTTGAATATTTCCAAAATAATGCAACAAAATAAAAAACTTATTTTTACCAAGCATTATTAATTAGGACTATGGAGTCTATAATATTGTGAAAGTTTACAGCTCAAAAAAAATTCAAATCTCAATTTTTTTTCAACCTAGCATACTTCTCTCAATCCGGTCTTATTTGCTACCAATCTCGACACAACTCAAGCACCTATATTAGGACTTAGATAAAAAGATTTCATGGCAAGCCAACTGACATCATACCCTTCTCTCTGCAATTCTTATAGGTTATGGTATACCACTAGCAATTAAGTAAGCTGAAAAGTTGAGGGAGGAAGTTTCATGCTACAGTTATTGGGAATATTGAAAACTATGAATAACAGATTCTAACATCTTTATTTTAGCACATCCCTATCAGCTAACCCTATAGAGAAGGCAAGAATATTATGATCAACCACACCTTCAAATAAATGTATAAGCCTCAAATAATGCCAGAGTTTCTTTCATCTCAACATCTCAGTCTTCATCTGGGTGTCCTGTCTACCCTGCTACCCATTTCAATAAGATGATAAATAGATCCCATTGCTTGCTAGGCAATTGATTGGCCCTCTTGTCAGATGACATCCTCCTGTAGCTTTATCATGTTAGGGCACCACCTGACCAATCGCTCTGGGGGACTATTACACAAGAGGACGAGACATCAGCAATTACTCACTGGGTAATTCTCTGTAATTAACAATGCAAGAAAGTAGGCGGTGTAAGGGGAATGTACTTTGTACCATTGCAACCATCGGGCTCCTTTTCAACGTTGGCTGGAGTTACAAGAACAGACTATTCTAAATAGTAATACATCTTGAGTATCAGAGTCCCACAAACAGAGTGCAGGGAAACCGGTTAAATGAGCTTTCTTTCATGTCAAAGTCAATCACTCTAACTTAAGAAAACTCATTCCAGCCTCAAAGAGTAATTTCCTCTGAGGGAATATTGCTAGCAAAAGTATCTAAAGAAAGATTTGTCAGCCTTGTAGACGGCCAAAGTCTTTGATAAACTATCAAGACACTCATAGCATCATACACATTGCTACCGTCTTGACAAATTATATTGACGCGTAAGACCCCACTAAAAGGTACGGGGAGATGTCAGATGCTATGAACTTCTTTTAATGAGAAGCAAAAAGATTAAATGCGAGTTGGACTTACCATATAAATGGATGAAGTGCAGCAGGCTCATGAATTTTTTTTTTTGTTTCTCTCAGCATCGTAGAGAAATTCTCTTCTGCAACACTGCCTCTGTTGGTCAATTCAATGTATCCTGCAGATGAAAGGCTGATGAACGTTTTTTTTTTTTTGGACCGTAGACAAATTCTCCTCTGCAACACTTTCTCTGCTGGTCATTCAATATATTCTTCAGATGAAAGGCTGATTAAAGTGTTTTTTTTGTCTCAGCAAAGGAGAGAAATTCTCTTCTGCAACACTGCCTCTGTTGGTCAATTCAATGTATCCTGCAGATGAAAGGCTGATGAACCTTTTTTTTTTTTTTTTGAACGCAGACAAATTCTCCTCTGCAACACTTTCTCTGCTGGTCATTCAATATATTCTTCAGATGAAAGGCTGATTAAAGTGTTTGTTTTGTCTCAGCAAAGGAGAGAAATTCTCTTCTGCAACACTGCCTCTGTTGGTCATTCAATATATTCTGCAGATGAAAGGCTGATTAAAATGTTTTTTTTGTCTCAGCAACGCAGAAAAATTATATTCCGCAACACTGCCTCTGCTGGTCATTCAGTATATTCTGCAGATGGAAAAGTCCACTGTTAGTACATTATAAGAACTTGAATATTTCCAAAATAATGCAACAAAATAAAAAACTTATTTTTACCAAGCATTATTAATTAGGACTATGGAGTCTATAATATTGTGAAAGTTTACAGCTCAAGAAAAATTCAAATCTCAAGTTTTTTTTCAACCTAGCATACTTCTCTCAATCCGGTCTTATTTGCTACCAATCTCGACACAACTCAAGCACCTATATTAGGACTTAGATAAAAAGATCTCATGGCCAGCCAACTGACATCATACCCTTCTCTCTGCAATTCTTATAGGTTATGGTACACCACTAGCAATTAAGTAAGCTGAAAAGTTGAGGGAGGAAGTTTCATGCTACAGTTATTGGGAATATTGAAAACTATGAGTAACAGATTCTAACATCTTCATTTTAGCACATCCCTATCAGCTAACCCTATAGAGAAGGCAAAAATATTATGATCAACCACACCTTCAAAAAAATGTATAAGCCTCAAATAATGCCAGAGTTTCTTTCATCTCAACATCTCAGTCTTCATCTGGGTGTCCTGTCTACCCTGCTACCCATTTCAATACGATGATAAATAGATCCCATTGCTTGCTAGGCAATTGATTGGCCCTCATGTCAGATGACATCCTCCTGTAGCTTTATCATGTTAGGGCACCACCTGACCAATCGCTCTGGGGGACTATTACACAAGAGGACGAGACATCAGCAATTACTCACTGGGTAATTCTCTGTAATTAACAATGCAAGAAAGTAGGGGGTGTAAGGGGAATGTACTTTGTACCATTGCAACCATCGGGCTCCTTTTCAACGTTGGCTGGAGTTACAAGAACAGACTATTCTAAATAGTAATACATCTTGAGTATCAGAGTCCCACAAACAGAGTGCAGGGAAACCGGTTAAATGAGCTTTCTTTCATGTCAAAGTCAATCACTCTAACTTAAGAAAACTCATTCCAGCCTCAAAGAGTAATTTCCTCTGAGGGAATATTGCTAGCAAAAGTATCTAAAGAAAGATTTGTCAGCCTTGTAGACGGCCAAAGTCTTTGATAAACTATCAAGACACTCATAGCATCATACACATTGCTACCGTCTTGACAAATTATATTGACGCGTAAGACCCCACTAAAAGGTACGGGGAGATGTCAGATGCTATGAACTTCTTTTAATGAGAAGCAAAAAGATTAAATGCGAGTTGGACTTACCATATAAATGGATGAAGTGCAGCAGGCTCATGAATTTTTTTTTTTGTTTCTCTCAGCATCGTAGAGAAATTCTCTTCTGCAACACTGCCTCTGTTGGTCAATTCAATGTATCCTGCAGATGAAAGGCTGATGAACTTTTTTTTTTTTTTTTGGACCGTAGACAAATTCTCCTCTGCAACACTTTCTCTGCTGGTCATTCAATATATTCTTCAGATGAAAGGCTGATTAAAGTGTTTGTTTTGTCTCAGCAAAGGAGAGAAATTCTCTTCTGCAACACTGCCTCTGTTGGTCAATTCAATGTATCCTGCAGATGAAAGGCTGATGAACTTTTTTTTTTCGAACACAGACAAATTCTCCTCCGCAACACTTCCTCTGCTGGTCATTCAATATATTCTTCAGATGAAAGGCTGATTAAAGTGTTTTTTTTGTCTCAGCAAAGGAGAGAAATTCTCTTCTGCAACACTGCCTCTGTTGGTCATTCAATATATTCTGCAGATGAAAGGCTGATGAACTTTTTTTTTTGTCTCAGCAACGCAGAAAAATTCTATTCCGCAACACTGCCTCTGCTGGTCATTCAGTATATTCTGCAGATGGAAAAGTCCACTGTTAGTACATTATAAGAACTTGAATATTTCCAAAATAATGCAACAAAATAAAAAACTTATTTTTACCAAGCATTATTAATTAGGACTATGGAGTCTATAATATTGTGAAAGTTTACAGCTCAAAAAAAATTCAAATCTCAAGTTTTTTTCAACCTAGCATACTTCTCTCAATCCGGTCTTATTTGCTACCAATCTCGACACAACTCAAGCACCTATATTAGGACTTAGATAAAAAGATTTCATGGCAAGCCAACTGACATCATACCCTTCTCTCTGCAATTCTTATAGGTTATGGTATACCACTAGCAATTAAGTAAGCTGAAAAGTTGAGGGAGGAAGTTTCATGCTACAGTTATTGGGAATATTGAAAACTATGAATAACAGATTCTAACATCTTTATTTTAGCACATCCCTATCAGCTAACCCTATAGAGAAGGCAAGAATATTATGATCAACCACACCTTCAAATAAATGTATAAGCCTCAAATAATGCCAGAGTTTCTTTCATCTCAACATCTCAGTCTTCATCTGGGTGTCCTGTCTACCCTGCTACCCATTTCAATAAGATGATAAATAGATCCCATTGCTTGCTAGGCAATTGATTGGCCCTCTTGTCAGATGACATCCTCCTGTAGCTTTATCATGTTAGGGCACCACCTGACCAATCGCTCTGGGGGACTATTACACAAGAGGACGAGACATCAGCAATTACTCACTGGGTAATTCTCTGTAATTAACAATGCAAGAAAGTAGGCGGTGTAAGGGGAATGTACTTTGTACCATTGCAACCATCGGGCTCCTTTTCAACGTTGGCTGGAGTTACAAGAACAGACTATTCTAAATAGTAATACATCTTGAGTATCAGAGTCCCACAAACAGAGTGCAGGGAAACCGGTTAAATGAGCTTTCTTTCATGTCAAAGTCAATCACTCTAACTTAAGAAAACTCATTCCAGCCTCAAAGAGTAATTTCCTCTGAGGGAATATTGCTAGCAAAAGTATCTAAAGAAAGATTTGTCAGCCTTGTAGACGGCCAAAGTCTTTGATAAACTATCAAGACACTCATAGCATCATACACATTGCTACCGTCTTGACAAATTATATTGACGCGTAAGACCCCACTAAAAGGTACGGGGAGATGTCAGATGCTATGAACTTCTTTTAATGAGAAGCAAAAAGATTAAATGCGAGTTGGACTTACCATATAAATGGATGAAGTGCAGCAGGCTCATGAATTTTTTTTTTTGTTTCTCTCAGCATCGTAGAGAAATTCTCTTCTGCAACACTGCCTCTGTTGGTCAATTCAATGTATCCTGCAGATGAAAGGCTGATGAACGTTTTTTTTTTTTTGGACCGTAGACAAATTCTCCTCTGCAACACTTTCTCTGCTGGTCATTCAATATATTCTTCAGATGAAAGGCTGATTAAAGTGTTTTTTTTGTCTCAGCAAAGGAGAGAAATTCTCTTCTGCAACACTGCCTCTGTTGGTCAATTCAATGTATCCTGCAGATGAAAGGCTGATGAACCTTTTTTTTTTTTTTTTGAACGCAGACAAATTCTCCTCTGCAACACTTTCTCTGCTGGTCATTCAATATATTCTTCAGATGAAAGGCTGATTAAAGTGTTTGTTTTGTCTCAGCAAAGGAGAGAAATTCTCTTCTGCAACACTGCCTCTGTTGGTCATTCAATATATTCTGCAGATGAAAGGCTGATTAAAATGTTTTTTTTGTCTCAGCAACGCAGAAAAATTATATTCCGCAACACTGCCTCTGCTGGTCATTCAGTATATTCTGCAGATGGAAAAGTCCACTGTTAGTACATTATAAGAACTTGAATATTTCCAAAATAATGCAACAAAATAAAAAACTTATTTTTACCAAGCATTATTAATTAGGACTATGGAGTCTATAATATTGTGAAAGTTTACAGCTCAAGAAAAATTCAAATCTCAAGTTTTTTTTCAACCTAGCATACTTCTCTCAATCCGGTCTTATTTGCTACCAATCTCGACACAACTCAAGCACCTATATTAGGACTTAGATAAAAAGATCTCATGGCCAGCCAACTGACATCATACCCTTCTCTCTGCAATTCTTATAGGTTATGGTACACCACTAGCAATTAAGTAAGCTGAAAAGTTGAGGGAGGAAGTTTCATGCTACAGTTATTGGGAATATTGAAAACTATGAATAACAGATTCTAACATCTTCATTTTAGCACATCCCTATCAGCTAACCCTATAGAGAAGGCAAAAATATTATGATCAACCACACCTTCAAAAAAATGTATAAGCCTCAAATAATGCCAGAGTTTCTTTCATCTCAACATCTCAGTCTTCATCTGGGTGTCCTGTCTACCCTGCTACCCATTTCAATACGATGATAAATAGATCCCATTGCTTGCTAGGCAATTGATTGGCCCTCATGTCAGATGACATCCTCCTGTAGCTTTATCATGTTAGGGCACCACCTGACCAATCGCTCTGGGGGACTATTACACAAGAGGACGAGACATCAGCAATTACTCACTGGGTAATTCTCTGTAATTAACAATGCAAGAAAGTAGGGGGTGTAAGGGGAATGTACTTTGTACCATTGCAACCATCGGGCTCCTTTTCAACGTTGGCTGGAGTTACAAGAACAGACTATTCTAAATAGTAATACATCTTGAGTATCAGAGTCCCACAAACAGAGTGCAGGGAAACCGGTTAAATGAGCTTTCTTTCATGTCAAAGTCAATCACTCTAACTTAAGAAAACTCATTCCAGCCTCAAAGAGTAATTTCCTCTGAGGGAATATTGCTAGCAAAAGTATCTAAAGAAAGATTTGTCAGCCTTGTAGACGGCCAAAGTCTTTGATAAACTATCAAGACACTCATAGCATCATACACATTGCTACCGTCTTGACAAATTATATTGACGCGTAAGACCCCACTAAAAGGTACGGGGAGATGTCAGATGCTATGAACTTCTTTTAATGAGAAGCAAAAAGATTAAATGCGAGTTGGACTTACCATATAAATGGATGAAGTGCAGCAGGCTCATGAATTTTTTTTTTTGTTTCTCTCAGCATCGTAGAGAAATTCTCTTCTGCAACACTGCCTCTGTTGGTCAATTCAATGTATCCTGCAGATGAAAGGCTGATGAACGTTTTTTTTTTTTTGGACCGTAGACAAATTCTCCTCTGCAACACTTTCTCTGCTGGTCATTCAATATATTCTTCAGATGAAAGGCTGATTAAAGTGTTTTTTTTTGTCTCAGCAAAGGAGAGAAATTCTCTTCTGCAACACTGCCTCTGTTGGTCAAGTCAATGTATCCTGCAGATGAAAGGCTGATGAACTTTTTTTTTTTTTTTTTGAACGCAGACAAATTCTCCTCTGCAACACTTTCTCTGCTGGTCATTCAATATATTCTTCAGATGAAAGGCTGATTAAAGTGTTTGTTTTGTCTCAGCAAAGGAGAGAAATTCTCTTCTGCAACACTGCCTCTGTTGGTCAATTCAATGTATCCTGCAGATGAAAGGCTGATGAACTTTTTTTTTTCGAACACAGACAAATTCTCCTCCGCAACACTTCCTCTGCTGGTCATTCAATATATTCTTCAGATGAAAGGCTGATTAAAGTGGTTTTTTTGTCTCAGCAAAGGAGAGAAATTCTCTTCTGCAACACTGCCTCTGTTGGTCATTCAATATATTCTGCAGATGAAAGGCTGATGAACTTTTTTTTTTGTCTCAGCAACGCAGAAAAATTCTATTCCGCAACACTGCCTCTGCTGGTCATTCAGTATATTCTGCAGATGGAAAAGTCCACTGTTAGTACATTATAAGAACTTGAATATTTCCAAAATAATGCAACAAAATAAAAAACTTATTTTTACCAAGCATTATTAATTAGGACTATGGAGTCTATAATATTGTGAAAGTTTACAGCTCAAAAAAAATTCAAATCTCAAGTTTTTTTCAACCTAGCATACTTCTCTCAATCCGGTCTTATTTGCTACCAATCTCGACACAACTCAAGCACCTATATTAGGACTTAGATAAAAAGATTTCATGGCAAGCCAACTGACATCATACCCTTCTCTCTGCAATTCTTATAGGTTATGGTATACCACTAGCAATTAAGTAAGCTGAAAAGTTGAGGGAGGAAGTTTCATGCTACAGTTATTGGGAATATTGAAAACTATGAATAACAGATTCTAACATCTTTATTTTAGCACATCCCTATCAGCTAACCCTATAGAGAAGGCAAGAATATTATGATCAACCACACCTTCAAATAAATGTATAAGCCTCAAATAATGCCAGAGTTTCTTTCATCTCAACATCTCAGTCTTCATCTGGGTGTCCTGTCTACCCTGCTACCCATTTCAATAAGATGATAAATAGATCCCATTGCTTGCTAGGCAATTGATTGGCCCTCTTGTCAGATGACATCCTCCTGTAGCTTTATCATGTTAGGGCACCACCTGACCAATCGCTCTGGGGGACTATTACACAAGAGGACGAGACATCAGCAATTACTCACTGGGTAATTCTCTGTAATTAACAATGCAAGAAAGTAGGCGGTGTAAGGGGAATGTACTTTGTACCATTGCAACCATCGGGCTCCTTTTCAACGTTGGCTGGAGTTACAAGAACAGACTATTCTAAATAGTAATACATCTTGAGTATCAGAGTCCCACAAACAGAGTGCAGGGAAACCGGTTAAATGAGCTTTCTTTCATGTCAAAGTCAATCACTCTAACTTAAGAAAACTCATTCCAGCCTCAAAGAGTAATTTCCTCTGAGGGAATATTGCTAGCAAAAGTATCTAAAGAAAGATTTGTCAGCCTTGTAGACGGCCAAAGTCTTTGATAAACTATCAAGACACTCATAGCATCATACACATTGCTACCGTCTTGACAAATTATATTGACGCGTAAGACCCCACTAAAAGGTACGGGGAGATGTCAGATGCTATGAACTTCTTTTAATGAGAAGCAAAAAGATTAAATGCGAGTTGGACTTACCATATAAATGGATGAAGTGCAGCAGGCTCATGAATTTTTTTTTTTGTTTCTCTCAGCATCGTAGAGAAATTCTCTTCTGCAACACTGCCTCTGTTGGTCAATTCAATGTATCCTGCAGATGAAAGGCTGATGAACGTTTTCTTTTTTTTTGGACCGTAGACAAATTCTCCTCTGCAACACTTTCTCTGCTGGTCATTCAATATATTCTTCAGATGAAAGGCTGATTAAAGTGTTTTTTTTGTCTCAGCAAAGGAGAGAAATTCTCTTCTGCAACACTGCCTCTGTTGGTCAATTCAATGTATCCTGCAGATGAAAGGCTGATGAACCTTTTTTTTTTTTTTTTGAACGCAGACAAATTCTCCTCTGCAACACTTTCTCTGCTGGTCATTCAATATATTCTTCAGATGAAAGGCTGATTAAAGTGTTTGTTTTGTCTCAGCAAAGGAGAGAAATTCTCTTCTGCAACACTGCCTCTGTTGGTCATTCAATATATTCTGCAGATGAAAGGCTGATTAAAATGTTTTTTTGTCTCAGCAACGCAGAAAAATTATATTCCGCAACACTGCCTCTGCTGGTCATTCAGTATATTCTGCAGATGGAAAAGTCCACTGTTAGTACATTATAAGAACTTGAATATTTCCAAAATAATGCAACAAAATAAAAAACTTATTTTTACCAAGCATTATTAATTAGGACTATGGAGTCTATAATATTGTGAAAGTTTACAGCTCAAGAAAAATTCAAATCTCAAGTTTTTTTTCAACCTAGCATACTTCTCTCAATCCGGTCTTATTTGCTACCAATCTCGACACAACTCAAGCACCTATATTAGGACTTAGATAAAAAGATCTCATGGCCAGCCAACTGACATCATACCCTTCTCTCTGCAATTCTTATAGGTTATGGTACACCACTAGCAATTAAGTAAGCTGAAAAGTTGAGGGAGGAAGTTTCATGCTACAGTTATTGGGAATATTGAAAACTATGAATAACAGATTCTAACATCTTCATTTTAGCACATCCCTATCAGCTAACCCTATAGAGAAGGCAAAAATATTATGATCAACCACACCTTCAAAAAAATGTATAAGCCTCAAATAATGCCAGAGTTTCTTTCATCTCAACATCTCAGTCTTCATCTGGGTGTCCTGTCTACCCTGCTACCCATTTCAATACGATGATAAATAGATCCCATTGCTTGCTAGGCAATTGATTGGCCCTCATGTCAGATGACATCCTCCTGTAGCTTTATCATGTTAGGGCACCACCTGACCAATCGCTCTGGGGGACTATTACACAAGAGGACGAGACATCAGCAATTACTCACTGGGTAATTCTCTGTAATTAACAATGCAAGAAAGTAGGGGGTGTAAGGGGAATGTACTTTGTACCATTGCAACCATCGGGCTCCTTTTCAACGTTGGCTGGAGTTACAAGAACAGACTATTCTAAATAATAATACATCTTGAGTATCAGAGTCCCACAAACAGAGTGCAGGGAAACCGGTTAAATGAGCTTTCTTTCATGTCAAAGTCAATCACTCTAACTTAAGAAAACTCATTCCAGCCTCAAAGAGTAATTTCCTCTGAGGGAATATTGCTAGCAAAAGTATCTAAAGAAAGATTTGTCAGCCTTGTAGACGGCCAAAGTCTTTGATAAACTATCAAGACACTCATAGCATCATACACATTGCTACCGTCTTGACAAATTATATTGACGCGTAAGACCCCACTAAAAGGTACGGGAAGATGTCAGATGCTATGAACTTCTTTTAATGAGAAGCAAAAAGATTAAATGCGAGTTGGACTTACCATATAAATGGATGAAGTGCAGCAGGCTCATGAATTTTTTTTTTTGTTTCTCTCAGCATCGTAGAGAAATTCTCTTCTGCAACACTGCCTCTGTTGGTCAATTCAATGTATCCTGCAGATGAAAGGCTGATGACCGTTTTTTTTTTTTTGGACCGTAGACAAATTCTCCTCTGCAACACTTTCTCTGCTGGTCATTCAATATATTCTTCAGATGAAAGGCTGATTAAAGTGTTTTTTTTGTCTCAGCAAAGGAGAGAAATTCTCTTCTGCAACACTGCCTCTGTTGGTCAATTCAATGTATCCTGCAGATGAAAGGCTGATGAACTTTTTTTTTTTTTTTTTTAACGCAGACAAATTCTCCTCTGCAACACTTTCTCTGCTGGTCATTCAATATATTCTTCAGATGAAAGGCTGATTAAAGTGTTTGTTTTGTCTCAGCAAAGGAGAGAAATTCTCTTCTGCAACACTGCCTCTGTTGGTCAATTCAATGTATCCTGCAGATGAAAGGCTGATGAACTTTTTTTTTTCGAACACAGACAAATTCTCCTCCGCAACACTTCCTCTGCTGGTCATTCAATATATTCTTCAGATGAAAGGCTGATTAAAGTGGTTTTTTTGTCTCAGCAAAGGAGAGAAATTCTCTTCTGCAACACTGCCTCTGTTGGTCGTTCAATATATTCTGCAGATGAAAGGCTGATGAACTTTTTTTTTTGTCTCAGCAACGCAGAAAAATTCTATTCCGCAACACTGCCTCTGCTGGTCATTCAGTATATTCTGCAGATGGAAAAGTCCACTGTTAGTACATTATAAGAACTTGAATATTTCCAAAATAATGCAACAAAATAAAAAACTTATTTTTACCAAGCATTATTAATTAGGACTATGGAGTCTATAATATTGTGAAAGTTTACAACTCAAAAAAAATTCAAATCTCAATTTTTTTTCAACCTAGCATACTTCTCTCAATCCGGTCTTATTTGCTACCAATCTCGACACAACTCAAGCACCTATATTAGGACTTAGATAAAAAGATTTCATGGCAAGCCAACTGACATCATACCCTTCTCTCTGCAATTCTTATAGGTTATGGTATACCACTAGCAATTAAGTAAGCTGAAAAGTTGAGGGAGGAAGTTTCATGCTACAGTTATTGGGAATATTGAAAACTATGAATAACAGATTCTAACATCTTTATTTTAGCACATCCCTATCAGCTAACCCTAT
Source organism: Triturus cristatus (assembly GCF_964204655.1). Classification (NCBI taxonomy): domain Eukaryota; kingdom Metazoa; phylum Chordata; class Amphibia; order Caudata; family Salamandridae; genus Triturus; species Triturus cristatus. The sequence goes on along the minus strand of NC_140593.1, from coordinate 879,017,896 downwards.
AGAGAAGGCAAGAATATTATGATCAACCACACCTTCAAAAAAATGTATAAGCCTCAAATAATGCCAGAGTTTCTTTCATCTCAACATCTCAGTCTTCATCTGGGTGTCCTGTCTACCCTGCTACCCATTTCAATAAGATGATAAATAGATCCCATTGCTTGCTAGGCAATTGATTGGCCCTCATGTCAGATGACATCCTCCTGTAGCTTTATCATGTTAGGGCACCACCTGACCAATCGCTCTGGGGGACTATTACACAAGAGGACGAGACATCAGCAATTACTCACTGGGTAATTCTCTGTAATTAACAATGCAAGAAAGTAGGCGGTGTAAGGGGAATGTACTTTGTACCATTGCAACCATCGGGCTCCTTTTCAACGTTGGCTGGAGTTACAAGAACAGACTATTCTAAATAGTAATACATCTTGAGTATCAGAGTCCCACAAACAGAGTGCAGGGAAACCGGTTAAATGAGCTTTCTTTCATGTCAAAGTCAATCACTCTAACTTAAGAAAACTCATTCCAGCCTCAAAGAGTAATTTCCTCTGAGGGAATATTGCTAGCAAAAGTATCTAAAGAAAGATTTGTCAGCCTTGTAGACGGCCAAAGTCTTTGATAAACTATCAAGACACTCATAGCATCATACACATTGCTACCGTCTTGACAAATTATATTGACGCGTAAGACCCCACTAAAAGGTACGGGGAGATGTCAGATGCTATGAACTTCTTTTAATGAGAAGCAAAAAGATTAAATGCGAGTTGGACTTACCATATAAATGGATGAAGTGCAGCAGGCTCATGAATTTTTTTTTTTTGTTTCTCTCAGCACCGTAGAGAAATTCTCTTCTGCAACACTGCCTCTGTTGGTCAATTCAATGTATCCTGCAGATGAAAGGCTGATGAACCTTTTTTTTTTTTTTTTTTGAACGCAGACAAATTCTCCTCTGCAACACTTTCTCTGCTGGTCATTCAATATATTCTTCAGATGAAAGGCTGATTAAAGTGTTTTTTTTGTCTCAGCAAAGGAGATAAATTCTCTTCTGCAACACTGCCTCTGTTGGTCAATTCAATGTATCCTGCAGATGAAAGGCTGATGAACTTTTTTTTTTTCGAACACAGACAAATTCTCCTCTGCAACACTTCCTCTGCTGGTCATTCAATATATTCTTCAGATGAAAGGCTGATTAAAGTGGTTTTTTTGTCTCAGCAAAGGAGAGAAATTCTCTTCTGCAACACTGCCTCTGTTGGTCATTCAATATATTCTGCAGATGAAAGGCTGATTAAAATGTTTTTTTTGTCTCAGCAACGCAGAAAAATTATATTCCGCAACACTGCCTCTGCTGGTCATTCAGTATATTCTGCAGATGGAAAAGTCCACTGTTAGTACATTATAAGAACTTGAATATTTCCAAAATAATGCAACAAAATAAAAAACCTATTTTTACCAAGCATTATTAATTAGGACTATGGAGTCTATAATATTGTGAAAGTTTACAGCTCAAAAAAAATTCAAATCTCAATTTTTTTTCAACCTAGCATACTTCTCTCAATCCGGTCTTATTTGCTACCAATCTCGACACAACTCAAGCACCTATATTAGGACTTAGATAAAAAGATTTCATGGCAAGCCAACTGACATCATACCCTTCTCTCTGCAATTCTTATAGGTTATGGTATACCACTAGCAATTAAGTAAGCTGAAAAGTTGAGGGAGGAAGTTTCATGCTACAGTTATTGGGAATATTGAAAACTATGAATAACAGATTCTAACATCTTTATTTTAGCACATCCCTATCAGCTAACCCTATAGAGAAGGCAAGAATATTATGATCAACCACACCTTCAAAAAAATGTATAAGCCTCAAATAATGCCAGAGTTTCTTTCATCTCAACATCTCAGTCTTCATCTGGGTGTCCTGTCTACCCTGCTACCCATTTCAATACGATGATAAATAGATCCCATTGCTTGCTAGGCAATTGATTGGCCCTCATGTCAGATGACATCCTCCTGTAGCTTTATCATGTTAGGGCACCACCTGACCAATCGCTCTGGGGGACTATTACACAAGAGGACGAGACATCAGCAATTACTCACTGGGTAATTCTCTGTAATTAACAATGCAAGAAAGTAGGCGGTGTAAGGGGAATGTACTTTGTACCATTGCAACCATCGGGCTCCTTTTCAACGTTGGCTGGAGTTACAAGAACAGACTATTCTAAATAGTAATACATCTTGAGTATCAGAGTCCCACAAACAGAGTGCAGGGAAACCGGTTAAATGAGCTTTCTTTCATGTCAAAGTCAATCACTCTAACTTAAGAAAACTCATTCCAGCCTCAAAGAGTAATTTCCTCTGAGGGAATATTGCTAGCAAAAGTATCTAAAGAAAGATTTGTCAGCCTTGTAGACGGCCAAAGTCTTTGATAAACTATCAAGACACTCATAGCATCATACACATTGCTACCGTCTTGACAAATTATATTGACGCGTAAGACCCCACTAAAAGGTACGGGGAGATGTCAGATGCTATGAACTTCTTTTAATGAGAAGCAAAAAGATTAAATGCGAGTTGGACTTACCATATAAATGGATGAAGTGCAGCAGGCTCATGAATTTTTTTTTTTGTTTCTCTCAGCATCGTAGAGAAATTCTCTTCTGCAACACTGCCTCTGTTGGTCAATTCAATGTATCCTGCAGATGAAAGGCTGATGAACGTTTTCTTTTTTTTTGGACCGTAGACAAATTCTCCTCTGCAACACTTTCTCTGCTGGTCATTCAATATATTCTTCAGATGAAAGGCTGATTAAAGTGTTTTTTTTTGTCTCAGCAAAGGAGAGAAATTCTCTTCTGCAACACTGCCTCTGTTGGTCAATTCAATGTATCCTGCAGATGAAAGGCTGATGAACTTTTTTTTTTTTTTTTTGAACGCAGACAAATTCTCCTCTGCAACACTTTCTCTGCTGGTCATTCAATATATTCTTCAGATGAAAGGCTGATTAAAGTGTTTGTTTTGTCTCAGCAAAGGAGAGAAATTCTCTTCTGCAACACTGCCTCTGTTGGTCAATTCAATATATCCTGCAGATGAAAGGCTGATGAACTTTTTTTTTTTCGAACACAGACAAATTCTCCTCCGCAACACTTCCTCTGCTGGTCATTCAATATATTCTTCAGATGAAAGGCTGATTAAAGTGGTTTTTTTGTCTCAGCAAAGGAGAGAAATTCTCTTCTGCAACACTGCCTCTGTTGGTCATTCAATATATTCTGCAGATGAAAGGCTGATGAACTTTTTTTTTTGTCTCAGCAACGCAGAAAAATTCTATTCCGCAACACTGCCTCTGCTGGTCATTCAGTATATTCTGCAGATGGAAAAGTCCACTGTTAGTACATTATAAGAACTTGAATATTTCCAAAATAATGCAACAAAATAAAAAACTTATTTTTACCAAGCATTATTAATTAGGACTATGGAGTCTATAATATTGTGAAAGTTTACAGCTCAAAAAAAATTCAAATCTCAATTTTTTTTCAACCTAGCATACTTCTCTCAATCCGGTCTTATTTGCTACCAATCTCGACACAACTCAAGCACCTATATTAGGACTTAGATAAAAAGATTTCATGGCAAGCCAACTGACATCATACCCTTCTCTCTGCAATTCTTATAGGTTATGGTATACCACTAGCAATTAAGTAAGCTGAAAAGTTGAGGGAGGAAGTTTCATGCTACAGTTATTGGGAATATTGAAAACTATGAATAACAGATTCTAACATCTTCATTTTAGCACATCCCTATCAGCTAACCCTATAGAGAAGGCAAAAATATTATGATCAACCACACCTTCAAAAAAATGTATAAGCCTCAAATAATGCCAGAGTTTCTTTCATCTCAACATCTCAGTCTTCATCTGGGTGTCCTGTCTACCCTGCTACCCATTTCAATACGATGATAAATAGATCCCATTGCTTGCTAGGCAATTGATTGGCCCTCATGTCAGATGACATCCTCCTGTAGCTTTATCATGTTAGGGCACCACCTGACCAATCGCTCTGGGGGACTATTACACAAGAGGACGAGACATCAGCAATTACTCACTGGGTAATTCTCTGTAATTAACAATGCAAGAAAGTAGGGGGTGTAAGGGGAATGTACTTTGTACCATTGCAACCATCGGGCTCCTTTTCAACGTTGGCTGGAGTTACAAGAACAGACTATTCTAAATAGTAATACATCTTGAGTATCAGAGTCCCACAAACAGAGTGCAGGGAAACCGGTTAAATGAGCTTTCTTTCATGTCAAAGTCAATCACTCTAACTTAAGAAAACTCATTCCAGCCTCAAAGAGTAATTTCCTCTGAGGGAATATTGCTAGCAAAAGTATCTAAAGAAAGATTTGTCAGCCTTGTAGACGGCCAAAGTCTTTGATAAACTATCAAGACACTCATAGCATCATACACATTGCTACCGTCTTGACAAATTATATTGACGCGTAAGACCCCACTAAAAGGTACGGGGAGATGTCAGATGCTATGAACTTCTTTTAATGAGAAGCAAAAAGATTAAATGCGAGTTGGACTTACCATATAAATGGATGAAGTGCAGCAGGCTCATGAATTTTTTTTTTGTTTCTCTCAGCATCGTAGAGAAATTCTCTTCTGCAACACTGCCTCTGTTGGTCAATTCAATGTATCCTGCAGATGAAAGGCTGATGAACGTTTTTTTTTTTTTGGACCGTAGACAAATTCTCCTCTGCAACACTTTCTCTGCTGGTCATTCAATATATTCTTCAGATGAAAGGCTGATTAAAGTGTTTTTTTTTGTCTCAGCAAAGGAGAGAAATTCTCTTCTGCAACACTGCCTCTGTTGGTCAATTCAATGTATCCTGCAGATGAAAGGCTGATGAACTTTTTTTTTTTTTTTTTGAACGCAGACAAATTCTCCTCTGCAACACTTTCTCTGCTGGTCATTCAATATATTCTTCAGATGAAAGGCTGATTAAAGTGTTTGTTTTGTCTCAGCAAAGGAGAGAAATTCTCTTCTGCAACACTGCCTCTGTTGGTCAATTCAATGTATCCTGCAGAATAAAGGCTGATGAACTTTTTTTTTCGAACACAGACAAATTCTCCTCCGCAACACTTCCTCTGCTGGTCATTCAATATATTCTTCAATATATTCTTGCTGATTAAAGTGGTTTTTTTGTCTCAGCAAAGGAGAGAAATTCTCTTCTGCAACACTGCCTCTGTTGGTCATTCAATATATTCTGCAGATGAAAGGCTGATGAACTTTTTTTTTTGTCTCAGCAACGCAGAAAAATTCTATTCCGCAACACTGCCTCTGCTGGTCATTCAGTATATTCTGCAGATGGAAAAGTCCACTGTTAGTACATTATAAGAACTTGAATATTTCCAAAATAATGCAACAAAATAAAAAACTTATTTTTACCAAGCATTATTAATTAGGACTATGGAGTCTATAATATTGTGAAAGTTTACAGCTCAAAAAAAATTCAAATCTCAATTTTTTTTCAACCTAGCATACTTCTCTCAATCCGGTCTTATTTGCTACCAATCTCGACACAACTCAAGCACCTATATTAGGACTTAGATAAAAAGATTTCATGGCAAGCCAACTGACATCATACCCTTCTCTCTGCAATTCTTATAGGTTATGGTATACCACTAGCAATTAAGTAAGCTGAAAAGTTGAGGGAGGAAGTTTCATGCTACAGTTATTGGGAATATTGAAAACTATGAATAACAGATTCTAACATCTTTATTTTAGCACATCCCTATCAGCTAACCCTATAGAGAAGGCAAGAATATTATGATCAACCACACCTTCAAAAAAATGTATAAGCCTCAAATAATGCCAGAGTTTCTTTCATCTCAACATCTCAGTCTTCATCTGGGTGTCCTGTCTACCCTGCTACCCATTTCAATACGATGATAAATAGATCCCATTGCTTGCTAGGCAATTGATTGGCCCTCATGTCAGATGACATCCTCCTGTAGCTTTATCATGTTAGGGCACCACCTGACCAATCGCTCTGGGGGACTATTACACAAGAGGACGAGACATCAGCAATTACTCACTGGGTAATTCTCTGTAATTAACAATGCAAGAAAGTAGGCGGTGTAAGGGGAATGTACTTTGTACCATTGCAACCATCGGGCTCCTTTTCAACGTTGGCTGGAGTTACAAGAACAGACTATTCTAAATAGTAATACATCTTGAGTATCAGAGTCCCACAAACAGAGTGCAGGGAAACCGGTTAAATGAGCTTTCTTTCATGTCAAAGTCAATCACTCTAACTTAAGAAAACTCATTCCAGCCTCAAAGAGTAATTTCCTCTGAGGGAATATTGCTAGCAAAAGTATCTAAAGAAAGATTTGTCAGCCTTGTAGACGGCCAAAGTCTTTGATAAACTATCAAGACACTCATAGCATCATACACATTGCTACCGTCTTGACAAATTATATTGACGCGTAAGACCCCACTAAAAGGTACGGGGAGATGTCAGATGCTATGAACTTCTTTTAATGAGAAGCAAAAAGATTAAATGCGAGTTGGACTTACCATATAAATGGATGAAGTGCAGCAGGCTCATGAATTTTTTTTTTTGTTTCTCTCAGCATCGTAGAGAAATTCTCTTCTGCAACACTGCCTCTGTTGGTCAATTCAATGTATCCTGCAGATGAAAGGCTGATGAACGGTTTTTTTTTTTTGGACCGTAGACAAATTCTCCTCTGCAACACTTTCTCTGCTGGTCATTCAATATATTCTTCAGATGAAAGGCTGATTAAAGTGTTTTTTTTGTCTCAGCAAAGGAGAGAAATTCTCTTCTGCAACACTGCCTCTGTTGGTCAATTCAATGTATCCTGCAGATGAAAGGCTGATGAACTTTTTTTTTTTTTTTTTGAACGCAGACAAATTCTCCTCTGCAACACTTTCTCTGCTGGTCATTCAATATATTCTTCAGATGAAAGGCTGATTAAAGTGTTTGTTTTGTCTCAGCAAAGGAGAGAAATTCTCTTCTGCAACACTGCCTCTGTTGGTCAATTCAATGTATCCTGCAGATGAAAGGCTGATGAACTTTTTTTTTTCGAACACAGACAAATTCTCCTCCGCAACACTTCCTCTGCTGGTCATTCAATATATTCTTCAGATGAAAGGCTGATTAAAGTGGTTTTTTTGTCTCAGCAAAGGAGAGAAATTCTCTTCTGCAACACTGCCTCTGTTGGTCATTCAATATATTCTGCAGATGAAAGGCTGATGAACTTTTTTTTTTGTCTCAGCAACGCAGAAAAATTCTATTCCGCAACACTGCCTCTGCTGGTCATTCAGTATATTCTGCAGATGGAAAAGTCCACTGTTAGTACATTATAAGAACTTGAATATTTCCAAAATAATGCAACAAAATAAAAAACTTATTTTTACCAAGCATTATTAATTAGGACTATGGAGTCTATAATATTGTGAAAGTTTACAGCTCAAAAAAAATTCAAATCTCAATTTTTTTTCAACCTAGCATACTTCTCTCAATCCGGTCTTATTTGCTACCAATCTCGACACAACTCAAGCACCTATATTAGGACTTAGATAAAAAGATTTCATGGCAAGCCAACTGACATCATACCCTTCTCTCTGCAATTCTTATAGGTTATGGTATACCACTAGCAATTAAGTAAGCTGAAAAGTTGAGGGAGGAAGTTTCATGCTACAGTTATTGGGAATATTGAAAACTATGAATAACAGATTCTAACATCTTTATTTTAGCACATCCCTATCAGCTAACCCTATAGAGAAGGCAAGAATATTATGATCAACCACACCTTCAAAAAAATGTATAAGCCTCAAATAATGCCAGAGTTTCTTTCATCTCAACATCTCAGTCTTCATCTGGGTGTCCTGTCTACCCTGCTACCCATTTCAATAAGATGATAAATAGATCCCATTGCTTGCTAGGCAATTGATTGGCCCTCATGTCAGATGACATCCTCCTGTAGCTTTATCATGTTAGGGCACCACCTGACCAATCGCTCTGGGGGACTATTACACAAGAGGACGAGACATCAGCAATTACTCACTGGGTAATTCTCTGTAATTAACAATGCAAGAAAGTAGGCGGTGTAAGGGGAATATACTTTGTACCATTGCAACCATCGGGCTCCTTTTCAACGTTGGCTGGAGTTACAAGAACAGACTATTCTAAATAGTAATACATCTTGAGTATCAGAGTCCCACAAACAGAGTGCAGGGAAACCGGTTAAATGAGCTTTCTTTCATGTCAAAGTCAATCACTCTAACTTAAGAAAACTCATTCCAGCCTCAAAGAGTAATTTCCTCTGAGGGAATATTGCTAGCAAAAGTATCTAAAGAAAGATTTGTCAGCCTTGTAGACGGCCAAAGTCTTTGATAAACTATCAAGACACTCATAGCATCATACACATTGCTACCGTCTTGACAAATTATATTGACGCGTAAGACCCCACTAAAAGGTACGGGGAGATGTCAGATGCTATGAACTTCTTTTAATGAGAAGCAAAAAGATTAAATGCGAGTTGGACTTACCATATAAATGGATGAAGTGCAGCAGGCTCATGAATTTTTTTTTTTGTTTCTCTCAGCATCGTAGAGAAATTCTCTTCTGCAACACTGCCTCTGTTGGTCAATTCAATGTATCCTGCAGATGAAAGGCTGATGAACGTTTTTTTTTTTTTGGACCGTAGACAAATTCTCCTCTGCAACACTTTCTCTGCTGGTCATTCAATATATTCTTCAGATGAAAGGCTGATTAAAGTGTTTTTTTTGTCTCAGCAAAGGAGAGAAATTCTCTTCTGCAACACTGCCTCTGTTGGTCAATTCAATGTATCCTGCAGATGAAAGGCTGATGAACTTTTTTTTTTTTTTTTTGAACGCAGACAAATTCTCCTCTGCAACACTTTCTCTGCTGGTCATTCAATATATTCTTCAGATGAAAGGCTGATTAAAGTGTTTGTTTTGTCTCAGCAAAGGAGAGAAATTCTCTTCTGCAACACTGCCTCTGTTGGTCAATTCAATGTATCCTGCAGATGAAAGGCTGATGAACTTTTTTTTTTCGAACACAGACAAATTCTCCTCCGCAACACTTCCTCTGCTGGTCATTCAATATATTCTTCAGATGAAAGGCTGATTAAAGTGGTTTTTTTGTCTCAGCAAAGGAGAGAAATTCTCTTCTGCAACACTGCCTCTGTTGGTCATTCAATATATTCTGCAGATGAAAGGCTGATGAACTTTTTTTTTGTCTCAGCAACGCAGAAAAATTCTATTCCGCAACACTGCCTCTGCTGGTCATTCAGTATATTCTGCAGATGGAAAAGTCCACTGTTAGTACATTATAAGAACTTGAATATTTCCAAAATAATGCAACAAAATAAAAAACTTATTTTTACCAAGCATTATTAATTAGGACTATGGAGTCTATAATATTGTGAAAGTTTACAGCTCAAAAAAAATTCAAATCTCAATTTTTTTTCAACCTAGCATACTTCTCTCAATCCGGTCTTATTTGCTACCAATCTCGACACAACTCAAGCACCTATATTAGGACTTAGATAAAAAGATTTCATGGCAAGCCAACTGACATCATACCCTTCTCTCTGCAATTCTTATAGGTTATGGTATACCACTAGCAATTAAGTAAGCTGAAAAGTTGAGGGAGGAAGTTTCATGCTACAGTTATTGGGAATATTGAAAACTATGAATAACAGATTCTAACATCTTTATTTTAGCACATCCCTATCAGCTAACCCTATAGAGAAGGCAAGAATATTATGATCAACCACACCTTCAAAAAAATGTATAAGCCTCAAATAATGCCAGAGTTTCTTTCATCTCAACATCTCAGTCTTCATCTGGGTGTCCTGTCTACCCTGCTACCCATTTCAATAAGATGATAAATAGATCCCATTGCTTGCTAGGCAATTGATTGGCCCTCATGTCAGATGACATCCTCCTGTAGCTTTATCATGTTAGGGCACCACCTGACCAATCGCTCTGGGGGACTATTACACAAGAGGACGAGACATCAGCAATTACTCACTGGGTAATTCTCTGTAATTAACAATGCAAGAAAGTAGGCGGTATAAGGGGAATGTACTTTGTACCATTGCAACCATCGGGCTCCTTTTCAACGTTGGCTGGAGTTACAAGAACAGACTATTCTAAATAGTAATACATCTTGAGTATCAGAGTCCCACAAACAGAGTGCAGGGAAACCGGTTAAATGAGCTTTCTTTCATGTCAAAGTCAATCACTCTAACTTAAGAAAACTCATTCCAGCCTCAAAGAGTAATTTCCTCTGAGGGAATATTGCTAGCAAAAGTATCTAAAGAAAGATTTGTCAGCCTTGTAGACGGCCAAAGTCTTTGATAAACTATCAAGACACTCATAGCATCATACACATTGCTACCGTCTTGACAAATTATATTGACGCGTAAGACCCCACTAAAAGGTACGGGGAGATGTCAGATGCTATGAACTTCTTTTAATGAGAAGCAAAAAGATTAAATGCGAGTTGGACTTACCATATAAATGGATGAAGTGCAGCAGGCTCATGAATTTTTTTTTTTGTTTCTCTCAGCATCGTAGAGAAATTCTCTTCTGCAACACTGCCTCTGTTGGTCAATTCAATGTATCCTGCAGATGAAAGGCTGATGAACGTTTTTATTTTTTGGACCGTAGACAAATTCTCCTCTGCAACACTTTCTCTGCTGGTCATTCAATATATTCTTCAGATGAAAGGCTGATTAAAGTGTTTTTTTTGTCTCAGCAAAGGAGAGAAATTCTCTTCTGCAACACTGCCTCTGTTGGTCAATTCAATGTATCCTGCAGATGAAAGGCTGATGAACTTTTTTTTTTTTTTTTGAACGCAGACAAATTCTCCTCTGCAACACTTTCTCTGCTGGTCATTCAATATATTCTTCAGATGAAAGGCTGATTAAAGTGTTTGTTTTGTCTCAGCAAAGGAGAGAAATTCTCTTCTGCAACACTGCCTCTGTTGGTCAATTCAATGTATCCTGCAGATGAAAGGCTGATGAACTTTTTTTTTTCGAACACAGACAAATTCTCCTCCGCAACACTTCCTCTGCTGGTCATTCAATATATTCTTCAGATGAAAGGCTGATTAAAGTGGTTTTTTTGTCTCAGCAAAGGAGAGAAATTCTCTTCTGCAACACTGCCTCTGTTGGTCATTCAATATATTCTGCAGATGAAAGGCTGATGAACTTTTTTTTTTGTCTCAGCAACGCAGAAAAATTCTATTCCGCAACACTGCCTCTGCTGGTCATTCAGTATATTCTGCAGATGGAAAAGTCCACTGTTAGTACATTATAAGAACTTGAATATTTCCAAAATAATGCAACAAAATAAAAAACTTATTTTTACCAAGCATTATTAATTAGGACTATGGAGTCTATAATATTGTGAAAGTTTACAGCTCAAAAAAAATTCAAATCTCAATTTTTTTTCAACCTAGCATACTTCTCTCAATCCGGTCTTATTTGCTACCAATCTCGACACAACTCAAGCACCTATATTAGGACTTAGATAAAAATATCTCATGGCCAGCCAACTGACATCATACCCTTCTCTCTGCAATTCTTATAGGTTATGGTATACCACTAGCAATTAAGTAAGCTGAAAAGTTGAGGGAGGAAGTTTCATGCTACAGTTATTGGGAATATTGAAAACTATGAATAACAGATTCTAACATCTTTATTTTAGCACATCCCTATCAGCTAACCCTATAGAGAAGGCAAGAATATTATGATCAACCACACCTTCAAAAAAATGTATAAGCCTCAAATAATGCCAGAGTTTCTTTCATCTCAACATCTCAGTCTTCATCTGGGTGTCCTGTCTACCCTGCTACCCATTTCAATAAGATGATAAATAGATCCCATTGCTTGCTAGGCAATTGATTGGCCCTCATGTCAGATGACATCCTCCTGTAGCTTTATCATGTTAGGGCACCACCTGACCAATCGCTCTGGGGGACTATTACACAAGAGGACGAGACATCAGCAATTACTCACTGGGTAATTCTCTGTAATTAACAATGCAAGAAAGTAGGCGGTGTAAGGGGAATGTACTTTGTACCATTGCAACCATCGGGCTCCTTTTCAACGTTGGCTGGAGTTACAAGAACAGACTATTCTAAATAGTAATACATCTTGAGTATCAGAGTCCCACAAACAGAGTGCAGGGAAACCGGTTAAATGAGCTTTCTTTCATGTCAAAGTCAATCACTCTAACTTAAGAAAACTCATTCCAGCCTCAAAGAGTAATTTCCTCTGAGGGAATATTGCTAGCAAAAGTATCTAAAGAAAGATTTGTCAGCCTTGTAGACGGCCAAAGTCTTTGATAAACTATCAAGACACTCATAGCATCATACACATTGCTACCGTCTTGACAAATTATATTGACGCGTAAGACCCCACTAAAAGGTACGGGGAGATGTCAGATGCTATGAACTTCTTTTAATGAGAAGCAAAAAGATTAAATGCGAGTTGGACTTACCATATAAATGGATGAAGTGCAGCAGGCTCATGAATTTTTTTTTTTGTTTCTCTCAGCATCGTAGAGAAATTCTCTTCTGCAACACTGCCTCTGTTGGTCAATTCAATGTATCCTGCAGATGAAAGGCTGATGAACGTTTTTTTTTTTTTGGACCGTAGACGAATTCTCCTCTGCAACACTTTCTCTGCTGGTCATTCAATATATTCTTCAGATGAAAGGCTGATTAAAGTGTTTTTTTTGTCTCAGCAAAGGAGAGAAATTCTCTTCTGCAACACTGCCTCTGTTGGTCAATTCAATGTATCCTGCAGATGAAAGGCTGATGAACTTTTTTTTTTTTTTTTTTTGAACGCAGACAAATTCTCCTCTGCAACACTTTCTCTGCTGGTCATTCAATATATTCTTCAGATGAAAGGCTGATTAAAGTGTTTTTTTTGTCTCAGCAAAGGAGAGAAATTCTCTTCTGCAACACTGCCTCTGTTGGTCAATTCAATGTATCCTGCAGATGAAAGGCTGATGAACTTTTTTTTTTTCGAACACAGACAAATTCTCCTCCGCAACACTTCCTCTGCTGGTCATTCAATATATTCTTCAGATGAAAGGCTGATTAAAGTGGTTTTTTTGTCTCAGCAAAGGAGAGAAATTCTCTTCTGCAACACTGCCTCTGTTGGTCATTCAATATATTCTGCAGATGAAAGGCTGATGAACTTTTTTTTTTGTCTCAGCAACGCAGAAAAATTCTATTCCGCAACACTGCCTCTGCTGGTCATTCAGTATATTCTGCAGATTGAAAAGTCCACTGTTAGTACATTATAAGAACTTGAATATTTCCAAAATAATGCAACAAAATAAAAAACTTATTTTTACCAAGCATTATTAATTAGGACTATGGAGTCTATAATATTGTGAAAGTTTACAGCTCAAAAAAAATTCAAATCTCAATTTTTTTTCAACCTAGCATACTTCTCTCAATCCGGTCTTATTTGCTACCAATCTCGACACAACTCAAGCACCTATATTAGGACTTAGATAAAAATATCTCATGGCCAGCCAACTGACATCATACCCTTCTCTCTGCAATTCTTATAGGTTATGGTACACCACTAGCAATTAAGTAAGCTGAAAAGTTGAGGGAGGAAGTTTCATGCTACAGTTATTGGGAATATTGAAAACTATGAATAACAGATTCTAACATCTTCATTTTAGCACATCCCTATCAGCTAACCCTATAGAGAAGGCAAGAATATTATGATCAACCACACCTTCAAAAAAATGTATAAGCCTCAAATAATGCCAGAGTTTCTTTCATCTCAACATCTCAGTCTTCATCTGGGTGTCCTGTCTACCCTGCTACCCATTTCAATAAGATGATAAATAGATCCCATTGCTTGCTAGGCAATTGATTGGCCCTCATGTCAGATGACATCCTCCTGTAGCTTTATCATGTTAGGGCACCACCTGACCAATCGCTCTGGGGGACTATTACACAAGAGGACGAGACATCAGCAATTACTCACTGGGTAATTCTCTGTAATTAACAATGCAAGAAAGTAGGCGGTGTAAGGGGAATGTACTTTGTACCATTGCAACCATCGGGCTCCTTTTCAACGTTGGCTGGAGTTACAAGAACAGACTATTCTAAATAGTAATACATCTTGAGTATCAGAGTCCCACAAACAGAGTGCAGGGAAACCGGTTAAATGAGCTTTCTTTCATGTCAAAGTCAATCACTCTAACTTAAGAAAACTCATTCCAGCCTCAAAGAGTAATTTCCTCTGAGGGAATATTGCTAGCAAAAGTATCTAAAGAAAGATTTGTCAGCCTTGTAGACGGCCAAAGTCTTTGATAAACTATCAAGACACTCATAGCATCATACACATTGCTACCGTCTTGACAAATTATATTGACGCGTAAGACCCCACTAAAAGGTACGGGGAGATGTCAGATGCTATGAACTTCTTTTAATGAGAAGCAAAATGATTAAATGCGAGTTGGACTTACCATATAAATGGATGAAGTGCAGCAGGCTCATGAATTTTTTTTTTTGTTTCTCTCAGCATCGTAGAGAAATTCTCTTCTGCAACACTGCCTCTGTTGGTCAATTCAATGTATCCTGCAGATGAAAGGCTGATGAACCTTTTTTTTTTTTTTTTTGAACGCAGACAAATTCTCCTCTGCAACACTTTCTCTGCTGGTCATTCAATATATTCTTCAGATGAAAGGCTGATTAAAGTGGTTTTTTTGTCTCAGCAAAGGAGAGAAATTCTCTTCTGCAACACTGCCTCTGTTGGTCAATTCAATGTATCCTGCAGATGAAAGGCTGATGAACTTTTTTTTTTTCGAACACAGACAAATTCTCCTCCGCAACACTTCCTCTGCTGGTCATTCAATATATTCTTCAGATGAAAGGCTGATTAAAGTGGTTTTTTTGTCTCAGCAAAGGAGAGAAATTCTCTTCTGCAACACTGCCTCTGTTGGTCATTCAATATATTCTGCAGATGAAAGGCTGATTAAAATGTTTTTTTTGTCTCAGCAACGCAGAAAAATTATATTCCGCAACACTGCCTCTGCTGGTCATTCAGTATATTCTGCAGATGGAAAAGTCCACTGTTAGTACATTATAAGAACTTGAATATTTCCAAAATAATGCAACAAAATAAAAAACTTATTTTTACCAAGCATTATTAATTAGGACTATGGAGTCTATAATATTGTGAAAGTTTACAGCTCAAAAAAAATTCAAATCTCAAGTTTTTTTTCAACCTAGCATACTTCTCTCAATCCGGTCTTATTTGCTACCAATCTCGACACAACTCAAGCACCTATATTAGGACTTAGATAAAAAGATCTCATGGCCAGCCAACTGACATCATACCCTTCTCTCTGCAATTCTTATAGGTTATGGTACACCACTAGCAATTAAGTAAGCTGAAAAGTTGAGGGAGGAAGTTTCATGCTACAGTTATTGGGAATATTGAAAACTATGAATAACAGATTCTAACATCTTCATTTTAGCACATCCCTATCAGCTAACCCTATAGAGAAGGCAAAAATATTATGATCAACCACACCTTCAAAAAAATGTATAAGCCTCAAATAATGCCAGAGTTTCTTTCATCTCAACATCTCAGTCTTCATCTGGGTGTCCTGTCTACCCTGCTACCCATTTCAATACGATGATAAATAGATCCCATTGCTTGCTAGGCAATTGATTGGCCCTCATGTCAGATGACATCCTCCTGTAGCTTTATCATGTTAGGGCACCACCTGACCAATCGCTCTGGGGGACTATTACATAAGAGGACGAGACATCAGCAATTACTCACTGGGTAATTCTCTGTAATTAACAATGCAAGAAAGTAGGGGGTGTAAGGGGAATGTACTTTGTACCATTGCAACCATCGGGCTCCTTTTCAACGTTGGCTGGAGTTACAAGAACAGACTATTCTAAATAGTAATACATCTTGAGTATCAGAGTCCCACAAACAGAGTGCAGGGAAACCGGTTAAATGAGCTTTCTTTCATGTCAAAGTCAATCACTCTAACTTAAGAAAACTCATTCCAGCCTCAAAGAGTAATTTCCTCTGAGGGAATATTGCTAGCAAAAGTATCTAAAGAAAGATTTGTCAGCCTTGTAGACGGCCAAAGTCTTTGATAAACTATCAAGACACTCATAGCATCATACACATTGCTACCATCTTGACAAATTATATTGACGCGTAAGACCCCACTAAAAGGTACGGGGAGATGTCAGATGCTATGAACTTCTTTTAATGAGAAGCAAAAAGATTAAATGCGAGTTGGACTTACCATATAAATGGATGAAGTGCAGCAGGCTCATGAATTTTTTTTTTTGTTTCTCTCAGCATCGTAGAGAAATTCTCTTCTGCAACACTGCCTCTGTTGGTCAATTCAATGTATCCTGCAGATGAAAGGCTGATGAACGTTTTTTTTTTTTTGGACCGTAGACGAATTCTCCTCTGCAACACTTTCTCTGCTGGTCATTCAATATATTCTTCAGATGAAAGGCTGATTAAAGTGTTTTTTTTGTCTCAGCAAAGGAGAGAAATTCTCTTCTGCAACACTGCCTCTGTTGGTCAATTCAATGTATCCTGCAGATGAAAGGCTGATGAACTTTTTTTTTTTTTTTTTTGAACGCAGACAAATTCTCCTCTGCAACACTTTCTCTGCTGGTCATTCAATATATTCTTCAGATGAAAGGCTGATTAAAGTGTTTTTTTTGTCTCAGCAAAGGAGAGAAATTCTCTTCTGCAACACTGCCTCTGTTGGTCAATTCAATGTATCCTGCAGATGAAAGGCTGATGAACTTTTTTTTTTTCGAACACAGACAAATTCTCCTCCGCAACACTTCCTCTGCTGGTCATTCAATATATTCTTCAGATGAAAGGCTGATTAAAGTGGTTTTTTTGACTCAGCAAAGGAGAGAAATTCTCTTCTGCAACACTGCCTCTGTTGGTCATTCAATATATTCTGCAGATGAAAGGCTGATTAAAATGTTTTTTTTGTCTCAGCAACGCAGAAAAATTCTATTCCGCAACACTGCCTCTGCTGGTCATTCAGTATATTCTGCAGATGGAAAAGTCCACTGTTAGTACATTATAAGAACTTGAATATTTCCAAAATAATGCAACAAAATAAAAAACTTATTTTTACCAAGCATTATTAATTAGGACTATGGAGTCTATAATATTGTGAAAGTTTACAGCTCAAAAAAAATTCAAATCTCAAGTTTTTTTTCAACCTAGCATACTTCTCTCAATCCGGTCTTATTTGCTACCAATCTCGACACAACTCAAGCACCTATATTAGGACTTAGATAAAAAGATCTCATGGCCAGCCAACTGACATCATACCCTTCTCTCTGCAATTCTTATAGGTTATGGTACACCACTAGCAATTAAGTAAGCTGAAAAGTTGAGGGAGGAAGTTTCATGCTACAGTTATTGGGAATATTGAAAACTATGAATAACAGATTCTAACATCTTCATTTTAGCACATCCCTATCAGCTAACCCTATAGAGAAGGCAAAAATATTATGATCAACCACACCTTCAAAAAAATGTATAAGCCTCAAATAATGCCAGAGTTTCTTTCATCTCAACATCTCAGTCTTCATCTGGGTGTCCTGTCTACCCTGCTACCCA
Source organism: Triturus cristatus (assembly GCF_964204655.1). Taxonomy (NCBI): domain Eukaryota; kingdom Metazoa; phylum Chordata; class Amphibia; order Caudata; family Salamandridae; genus Triturus; species Triturus cristatus. The sequence goes on along the minus strand of NC_140593.1, from coordinate 879,000,177 downwards.
TTTCAATACGATGATAAATAGATCCCATTGCTTGCTAGGCAATTGATTGGCCCTCATGTCAGATGACATCCTCCTGTAGCTTTATCATGTTAGGGCACCACCTGACCAATCGCTCTGGGGGAATATTACACAAGAGGACGAGACATCAGCAATTACTCACTGGGTAATTCTCTGTAATTAACAATGCAAGAAAGTAGGGGGTGTAAGGGGAATGTACTTTGTACCATTGCAACCATCGGGCTCCTTTTCAACGTTGGCTGGAGTTACAAGAACAGACTATTCTAAATAGTAATACATCTTGAGTATCAGAGTCCCACAAACAGAGTGCAGGGAAACCGGTTAAATGAGCTTTCTTTCATGTCAAAGTCCATCACTCTAACTTAAGAAAACTCATTCCAGCCTCAAAGAGTAATTTCCTCTGAGGGAATATTGCTAGCAAAAGTATCTAAAGAAAGATTTGTCAGCCTTGTAGACGGCCAAAGTCTTTGATAAACTATCAAGACACTCATAGCATCATACACATTGCTACCGTCTTGACAAATTATATTGACGCGTAAGACCCCACTAAAAGGTACGGGGAGATGTCAGATGCTATGAACTTCTTTTAATGAGAAGCAAAAAGATTAAATGCGAGTTGGACTTACCATATAAATGGATGAAGTGCAGCAGGCTCATGAATTTTTTTTTTTGTTTCTCTCAGCATCGTAGAGAAATTCTCTTCTGCAACACTGCCTCTGTTGGTCAATTCAATGTATCCTGCAGATGAAAGGCTGATGAACGTTTTTTTTTTTTTGGACCGTAGACAAATTCTCCTCTGCAACACTTTCTCTGCTGGTCATTCAATATATTCTTCAGATGAAAGGCTGATTAAAGTGTTTTTTTTGTCTCAGCAAAGGAGAGAAATTCTCTTCTGCAACACTGCCTCTGTTGGTCAATTCAATGTATCCTGCAGATGAAAGGCTGATGAACTTTTTTTTTTTTTTTTTTGAACGCAGACAAATTCTCCTCTGCAGCACTTTCTCTGCTGGTCATTCAATATATTCTTCAGATGAAAGGCTGATTAAAGTGTTTTTTTTGTCTCAGCAAAGGAGAGAAATTCTCTTCTGCAACACTGCCTCTGTTGGTCAATTCAATGTATCCTGCAGATGAAAGGCTGATTAACTTTTTTTTTTTCGAACACAGACAAATTCTCCTCCGCAACACTTCCTCTGCTGGTCATTCAATATATTCTTCAGATGAAAGGCTAGTTAAAGTGTTTTTTTTGTCTCAGCAAAGGAGAGAAATTCTCTTCTGCAACACTGCCTCTGTTGGTCATTCAATATATTCTGCAGATGAAAGGCTGATTAAAATGTTTTTTTTGTCTCAGCAACGCAGAAAAATTATATTCCGCAACACTGCCTCTGCTGGTCATTCAGTATATTTTGCAGATGGAAAAGTCCACTGTTAGTACATTATAAGAACTTGAATATTTCCAAAATAATGCAACAAAATAAAAAACTTATTTTTACCAAGCATTATTAATTAGGACTATGGAGTCTATAATATTGTGAAAGTTTACAGCTCAAAAAAAATTCAAATCTCAAGTTTTTTTTCAACCTAGCATACTTCTCTCAATCCGGTCTTATTTGCTACCAATCTCGACACAACTCAAGCACCTATATTAGGACTTAGATAAAAAGATCTCATGGCCAGCCAACTGACATCATACCCTTCTCTCTGCAATTCTTATAGGTTATGGTACACCACTAGCAATTAAGTAAGCTGAAAAGTTGAGGGAGGAAGTTTCATGCTACAGTTATTGGGAATATTGAAAACTATGAATAACAGATTCTAACATCTTCATTTTAGCACATCCCTATCAGCTAACCCTATAGAGAAGGCAAAAATATTATGATCAACCACACCTTCAAAAAAATGTATAAGCCTCAAATAATGCCAGAGTTTCTTTCATCTCAACATCTCAGTCTTCATCTGGGTGTCCTGTCTACCCTGCTACCCATTTCAATACGATGATAAATAGATCCCATTGCTTGCTAGGCAATTGATTGGCCCTCATGTCAGATGACATCCTCCTGTAGCTTTATCATGTTAGGGCACCACCTGACCAATCGCTCTGGGGGACTATTACACAAGAGGACGAGACATCAGCAATTACTCACTGGGTAATTCTCTGTAATTAACAATGCAAGAAAGTAGGGGGTGTAAGGGGAATGTACTTTGTACCATTGCAACCATCGGGCTCCTTTTCAACGTTGGCTGGTGTTACAAGAACAGACTATTCTAAATAGTAATATATCTTGAGTATCAGAGTCCCACAAACAGAGTGCAGGGAAACCGGTTAAATGAGCTTTCTTTCATGTCAAAGTCAATCACTCTAACTTAAGAAAACTCATTCCAGCCTCAAAGAGTAATTTCCTCTGAGGGAATATTGCTAGCAAAAGTATCTAAAGAAAGATTTGTCAGCCTTGTAGACGGCCAAAGTCTTTGATAAACTATCAAGACACTCATAGCATCATACACATTGCTACCGTCTTGACAAATTATATTGACGCGTAAGACCCCACTAAAAGGTACGGGGAGATGTCAGATGCTATGAACTTCTTTTAATGAGAAGCAAAATGATTAAATGCGAGTTGGACTTACCATATAAATGGATGAAGTGCAGCAGGCTCATGAATTTTTTTTTTTGTTTCTCTCAGCATCGTAGAGAAATTCTCTTCTGCAACACTGCCTCTGTTGGTCAATTCAATGTATCCTGCAGATGAAAGGCTGATGAACGTTTTTTTTTTTTGGACCGTAGACAAATTCTCCTCTGCAACACTTTCTCTGCTGGTCATTCAATATATTCTTCAGATGAAAGGCTGATTAAAGTGTTTTTTTTGTCTCAGCAAAGGAGAGAAATTCTCTTCTGCAACACTGCCTCTGTTGGTCAATTCAATGTATCCTGCAGATGAAAGGCTGATGAACTTTTTTTTTTTTTTTTTTTTTGAACGCAGACAAATTCTCCTCTGCAACACTTTCTCTGCTGGTCATTCAATATATTCTTCAGATGAAAGGCTGATTAAAGTGTTTTTTTTGTCTCAGCAAAGGAGAGAAATTCTCTTCTGCAACACTGCCTCTGTTGGTCAATTCAATGTATCCTGCAGATGAAAGGCTGATGAACTTTTTTTTTTTCGAACACAGACAAATTCTCCTCCGCAACACTTCCTCTGCTGGTCATTCAATATATTCTTCAGATGAAAGGCTGATTAAAGTGGTTTTTTTGTCTCAGCAAAGGAGAGAAATTCTCTTCTGCAACACTGCCTCTGTTGGTCATTCAATATATTCTGCAGATGAAAGGCTGATGAACTTTTTTTTTTGTCTCCGCAACGCAGAAAAATTCTATTCCGCAACACTGCCTCTGCTGGTCATTCAGTATATTCTGCAGATGGAAAAGTCCACTGTTAGTACATTATAAGAACTTGAATATTTCCAAAATAATGCAACAAAATAAAAAACTTATTTTTACCAAGCATTATTAATTAGGACTATGGAGTCTATAATATTGTGAAAGTTTACAGCTCAAAAAAAATTCAAATCTCAATTTTTTTTCAACCTAGCATACTTCTCTCAATCCGGTCTTATTTGCTACCAATCTCGACACAACTCAAGCACCTATATTAGGACTTAGATAAAAATATCTCATGGCCAGCCAACTGACATCATACCCTTCTCTCTGCAATTCTTATAGGTTATGGTACACCACTAGCAATTAAGTAAGCTGAAAAGTTGAGGGAGGAAGTTTCATGCTACAGTTATTGGGAATATTGAAAACTATGAATAACAGATTCTAACATCTTCATTTTAGCACATCCCTATCAGCTAACCCTATAGAGAAGGCAAGAATATTATGATCAACCACACCTTCAAAAAAATGTATAAGCCTCAAATAATGCCAGAGATTCTTTCATCTCAACATCTCAGTCTTCATCTGGGTGTCCTGTCTACCCTGCTACCCATTTCAATAAGATGATAAATAGATCCCATTGCTTGCTAGGCAATTGATTGGCCCTCATGTCAGATGACATCCTCCTGTAGCTTTATCATGTTAGGGCACCACCTGACCAATCGCTCTGGGGGACTATTACACAAGAGGACGAGACATCAGCAATTACTCACTGGGTAATTCTCTGTAATTAACAATGCAAGAAAGTAGGCGGTGTAAGGGGAATGTACTTTGTACCATTGCAACCATCGGGCTCCTTTTCAACGTTGGCTGGAGTTACAAGAACAGACTATTCTAAATAGTAATACATCTTGAGTATCAGAGTCCCACAAACAGAGTGCAGGGAAACCGGTTAAATGAGCTTTCTTTCATGTCAAAGTCAATCACTCTAACTTAAGAAAACTCATTCCAGCCTCAAAGAGTAATTTCCTCTGAGGGAATATTGCTAGCAAAAGTATCTAAAGAAAGATTTGTCAGCCTTGTAGACGGCCAAAGTCTTTGATAAACTATCAAGACACTCATAGCATCATACACATTGCTACCGTCTTGACAAATTATATTGACGCGTAAGACCCCACTAAAAGGTACGGGGAGATGTCAGATGCTATGAACTTCTTTTAATGAGAAGCAAAATGATTAAATGCGAGTTGGACTTACCATATAAATGGATGAAGTGCAGCAGGCTCATGAAATTTTTTTTTTGTTTCTCTCAGCATCGTAGAGAAATTCTCTTCTGCAACACTGCCTCTGTTGGTCAATTCAATGTATCCTGCAGATGAAAGGCTGATGAACGTTTTTTTTTTAACGCAGACAAATTCTCCTCTGCAACACTTTCTCTGCTGGTCATTCAATATATTCTTCAGATGAAAGGCTGATTAAAGTGTTTTTTTTGTCTCAGCAAAGGAGAGAAATTCTCTTCTGCAACACTGCCTCTGTTGGTCAATTCAATGTATCCTGCAGATGAAAGGCTGATGAACTTTTTTTTTTTCGAACACAGACAAATTCTCCTCCGCAACACTTCCTCTGCTGGTCATTCAATATATTCTTCAGATGAAAGGCTGATTAAAGTGGTTTTTTTGTCTCAGCAAAGGAGAGAAATTCTCTTCTGCAACACTGCCTCTGTTGGTCATTCAATATATTCTGCAGATGAAAGGCTGATTAAAATGTTTTTTTTGTCTCAGCAACGCAGAAAAATTATATTCCGCAACACTGCCTCTGCTGGTCATTCAGTATAATCTGCAGATGGAAAAGTCCACTGTTAAAACATTATAAGAACTTGAATATTTCCAAAATAATGCAACAAAATAAAAAACTTATTTTTACCAAGCATTATTAATTAGGACTATGGAGTCTATAATATTGTGAAAGTTTACAGCTCAAAAAAAATTCAAATCTCAAGTTTTTTTTCAACCTAGCATACTTCTCTCAATCCGGTCTTATTTGCTACCAATCTCGACACAACTCAAGCACCTATATTAGGACTTAGATAAAAAGATCTCATGGCCAGCCAACTGACATCATACCCTTCTCTCTGCAATTCTTATAGGTTATGGTACACCACTAGCAATTAAGTAAGCTGAAAAGTTGAGGGAGGAAGTTTCATGCTACAGTTATTGGGAATATTGAAAACTATGAATAACAGATTCTAACATCTTCATTTTAGCACATCCCTATCAGCTAACCCTATAGAGAAGGCAAAAATATTATGATCAACCACACCTTCAAAAAAATGTATAAGCCTCAAATAATGCCAGAGTTTCTTTCATCTCAACATCTCAGTCTTCATCTGGGTGTCCTGTCTACCCTGCTACCCATTTCAATACGATGATAAATAGATCCCATTGCTTGCTAGGCAATTGATTGGCCCTCATGTCAGATGACATCCTCCTGTAGCTTTATCATGTTAGGGCACCACCTGACCAATCGCTCTGGGGGACTATTACACAAGAGGACGAGACATCAGCAATTACTCACTGGGTAATTCTCTGTAATTAACAATGCAAGAAAGTAGGGGGTGTAAGGGGAATGTACTTTGTACCATTGCAACCATCGGGCTCCTTTTCAACGTTGGCTGGAGTTACAAGAACAGACTATTCTAAATAGTAATACATCTTGAGTATCAGAGTCCCACAAACAGAGTGCAGGGAAACCGGTTAAATGAGCGTTCTTTCATGTCAAAGTCAATCACTCTAACTTAAGAAAACTCATTCCAGCCTCAAAGAGTAATTTCCTCTGAGGGAATATTGCTAGCAAAAGTATCTAAAGAAAGATTTGTCAGCCTTGTAGACGGCCAAAGTCTTTGATAAACTATCAAGACACTCATAGCATCATACACATTGCTACCGTCTTGACAAATTATATTGACGCGTAAGACCCCACTAAAAGGTACGGGGAGATGTCAGATGCTATGAACTTCTTTTAATGAGAAGCAAAAAGATTAAATGCGAGTTGGACTTACCATATAAATGGATGAAGTGCAGCAGGCTCATGAATTTTTTTTTTTGTTTCTCTCAGCATCATAGAGAAATTCTCTTCTGCAACACTGCCTCTGTTGGTCAATTCAATGTATCCTGCAGATGAAAGGCTGATGAACGTTTTTTTTTTTTTGGACCGTAGACAAATTCTCCTCTGCAACACTTTCTCTGCTGGTCATTCAATATATTCTTCAGATGAAAGGCTGATTAAAGTGTTTTTTTTGTCTCAGCAAAGGAGAGAAATTCTCTTCTGCAACACTGCCTCTGTTGGTCAATTCAATGTATCCTGCAGATGAAAGGCTGATGAACTTTTTTTTTTTCGAACACAGACAAATTCTCCTCCGCAACACTTCCTCTGCTGGTCATTCAATATATTCTTCAGATGAAAGGCTGATTAAAGTGGTTTTTTTGTCTCAGCAAAGGAGAGAAATTCTCTTCTGCAACACTGCCTCTGTTGGTCATTCAATATATTCTGCAGATGAAAGGCTGATGAACTTTTTTTTTTGTCTCAGCAACGCAGAAAAATTCTATTCCGCAACACTGCCTCTGCTGGTCATTCAGTATATTCTGCAGATTGAAAAGTCCACTGTTAGTACATTATAAGAACTTGAATATTTCCAAAATAATGCAACAAAATAAAAAACTTATTTTTACCAAGCATTATTAATTAGGACTATGGAGTCTATAATATTGTGAAAGTTTACAGCTCAAAAAAAATTCAAATCTCAATTTTTTTTCAACCTAGCATACTTCTCTCAATCCGGTCTTATTTGCTACCAATCTCGACACAACTCAAGCACCTATATTAGGACTTAGATAAAAATATCTCATGGCCAGCCAACTGACATCATACCCTTCTCTCTGCAATTCTTATAGGTTATGGTACACCACTAGCAATTAAGTAAGCTGAAAAGTTGAGGGAGGAAGTTTCATGCTACAGTTATTGGGAATATTGAAAACTATGAATAACAGATTCTAACATCTTCATTTTAGCACATCCCTATCAGCTAACCCTATAGAGAAGGCAAGAATATTATGATCAACCACACCTTCAAAAAAATGTATAAGCCTCAAATAATGCCAGAGTTTCTTTCATCTCAACATCTCAGTCTTCATCTGGGTGTCCTGTCTACCCTGCTACCCATTTCAATAAGATGATAAATAGATCCCATTGCTTGCTAGGCAATTGATTGGCCCTCATGTCAGATGACATCCTCCTGTAGCTTTATCATGTTAGGGCACCACCTGACCAATCGCTCTGGGGGACTATTACACAAGAGGACGAGACATCAGCAATTACTCACTGGGTAATTCTCTGTAATTAACAATGCAAGAAAGTAGGCGGTGTAAGGGGAATGTACTTTGTACCATTGCAACCATCGGGCTCCTTTTCAACGTTGGCTGGAGTTACAAGAACAGACTATTCTAAATAGTAATACATCTTGAGTATCAGAGTCCCACAAACAGAGTGCAGGGAAACCGGTTAAATGAGCTTTCTTTCATGTCAAAGTCAATCACTCTAACTTAAGAAAACTCATTCCAGCCTCAAAGAGTAATTTCCTCTGAGGGAATATTGCTAGCAAAAGTATCTAAAGAAAGATTTGTCAGCCTTGTAGACGGCCAAAGTCTTTGATAAACTATCAAGACACTCATAGCATCATACACATTGCTACCGTCTTGACAAATTATATTGACGCGTAAGACCCCACTAAAAGGTACGGGGAGATGTCAGATGCTATGAACTTCTTTTAATGAGAAGCAAAATGATTAAATGCGAGTTGGACTTACCATATAAATGGATGAAGTGCAGCAGGCTCATGAATTTTTTTTTTTGTTTCTCTCAGCATCGTAGAGAAATTCTCTTCTGCAACACTGCCTCTGTTGGTCAATTCAATGTATCCTGCAGATGAAAGGCTGATGAACCTTTTTTTTTTTTTTTTTGAACGCAGACAAATTCTCCTCTGCAACACTTTCTCTGCTGGTCATTCAATATATTCTTCAGATGAAAGGCTGATTAAAGTGGTTTTTTTGTCTCAGCAAAGGAGAGAAATTCTCTTCTGCAACACTGCCTCTGTTGGTCAATTCAATGTATCCTGCAGATGAAAGGCTGATGAACTTTTTTTTTTTCGAACACAGACAAATTCTCCTCCGCAACACTTCCTCTGCTGGTCATTCAATATATTCTTCAGATGAAAGGCTGATTAAAGTGGTTTTTTTGTCTCAGCAAAGGAGAGAAATTCTCTTCTGCAACACTGCCTCTGTTGGTCATTCAATATATTCTGCAGATGAAAGGCTGATTAAAATGTTTTTTTTGTCTCAGCAACGCAGAAAAATTATATTCCGCAACACTGCCTCTGCTGGTCATTCAGTATATTCTGCAGATGGAAAAGTCCACTGTTAGTACATTATAAGAACTTGAATATTTCCAAAATAATGCAACAAAATAAAAAACTTATTTTTACCAAGCATTATTAATTAGGACTATGGAGTCTATAATATTGTGAAAGTTTACAGCTCAAAAAAAATTCAAATCTCAAGTTTTTTTTCAACCTAGCATACTTCTCTCAATCCGGTCTTATTTGCTACCAATCTCGACACAACTCAAGCACCTATATTAGGACTTAGATAAAAAGATCTCATGGCCAGCCAACTGACATCATACCCTTCTCTCTGCAATTCTTATAGGTTATGGTACACCACTAGCAATTAAGTAAGCTGAAAAGTTGAGGGAGGAAGTTTCATGCTACAGTTATTGGGAATATTGAAAACTATGAATAACAGATTCTAACATCTTCATTTTAGCACATCCCTATCAGCTAACCCTATAGAGAAGGCAAAAATATTATGATCAACCACACCTTCAAAAAAATGTATAAGCCTCAAATAATGCCAGAGTTTCTTTCATCTCAACATCTCAGTCTTCATCTGGGTGTCCTGTCTACCCTGCTACCCATTTCAATACGATGATAAATAGATCCCATTGCTTGCTAGGCAATTGATTGGCCCTCATGTCAGATGACATCCTCCTGTAGCTTTATCATGTTAGGGCACCACCTGACCAATCGCTCTGGGGGACTATTACATAAGAGGACGAGACATCAGCAATTACTCACTGGGTAATTCTCTGTAATTAACAATGCAAGAAAGTAGGGGGTGTAAGGGGAATGTACTTTGTACCATTGCAACCATCGGGCTCCTTTTCAACGTTGGCTGGAGTTACAAGAACAGACTATTCTAAATAGTAATACATCTTGAGTATCAGAGTCCCACAAACAGAGTGCAGGGAAACCGGTTAAATGAGCTTTCTTTCATGTCAAAGTCAATCACTCTAACTTAAGAAAACTCATTCCAGCCTCAAAGAGTAATTTCCTCTGAGGGAATATTGCTAGCAAAAGTATCTAAAGAAAGATTTGTCAGCCTTGTAGACGGCCAAAGTCTTTGATAAACTATCAAGACACTCATAGCATCATACACATTGCTACCATCTTGACAAATTATATTGACGCGTAAGACCCCACTAAAAGGTACGGGGAGATGTCAGATGCTATGAACTTCTTTTAATGAGAAGCAAAAAGATTAAATGCGAGTTGGACTTACCATATAAATGGATGAAGTGCAGCAGGCTCATGAATTTTTTTTTTTGTTTCTCTCAGCATCGTAGAGAAATTCTCTTCTGCAACACTGCCTCTGTTGGTCAATTCAATGTATCCTGCAGATGAAAGGCTGATGAACGTTTTTTTTTTTTTGGACCGTAGACGAATTCTCCTCTGCAACACTTTCTCTGCTGGTCATTCAATATATTCTTCAGATGAAAGGCTGATTAAAGTGTTTTTTTTGTCTCAGCAAAGGAGAGAAATTCTCTTCTGCAACACTGCCTCTGTTGGTCAATTCAATGTATCCTGCAGATGAAAGGCTGATGAACTTTTTTTTTTTTTTTTTTGAACGCAGACAAATTCTCCTCTGCAACACTTTCTCTGCTGGTCATTCAATATATTCTTCAGATGAAAGGCTGATTAAAGTGTTTTTTTTGTCTCAGCAAAGGAGAGAAATTCTCTTCTGCAACACTGCCTCTGTTGGTCAATTCAATGTATCCTGCAGATGAAAGGCTGATGAACTTTTTTTTTTTCGAACACAGACAAATTCTCCTCCGCAACACTTCCTCTGCTGGTCATTCAATATATTCTTCAGATGAAAGGCTGATTAAAGTGGTTTTTTTGACTCAGCAAAGGAGAGAAATTCTCTTCTGCAACACTGCCTCTGTTGGTCATTCAATATATTCTGCAGATGAAAGGCTGATTAAAATGTTTTTTTTGTCTCAGCAACGCAGAAAAATTCTATTCCGCAACACTGCCTCTGCTGGTCATTCAGTATATTCTGCAGATGGAAAAGTCCACTGTTAGTACATTATAAGAACTTGAATATTTCCAAAATAATGCAACAAAATAAAAAACTTATTTTTACCAAGCATTATTAATTAGGACTATGGAGTCTATAATATTGTGAAAGTTTACAGCTCAAAAAAAATTCAAATCTCAAGTTTTTTTTCAACCTAGCATACTTCTCTCAATCCGGTCTTATTTGCTACCAATCTCGACACAACTCAAGCACCTATATTAGGACTTAGATAAAAAGATCTCATGGCCAGCCAACTGACATCATACCCTTCTCTCTGCAATTCTTATAGGTTATGGTACACCACTAGCAATTAAGTAAGCTGAAAAGTTGAGGGAGGAAGTTTCATGCTACAGTTATTGGGAATATTGAAAACTATGAATAACAGATTCTAACATCTTCATTTTAGCACATCCCTATCAGCTAACCCTATAGAGAAGGCAAAAATATTATGATCAACCACACCTTCAAAAAAATGTATAAGCCTCAAATAATGCCAGAGTTTCTTTCATCTCAACATCTCAGTCTTCATCTGGGTGTCCTGTCTACCCTGCTACCCATTTCAATACGATGATAAATAGATCCCATTGCTTGCTAGGCAATTGATTGGCCCTCATGTCAGATGACATCCTCCTGTAGCTTTATCATGTTAGGGCACCACCTGACCAATCGCTCTGGGGGAATATTACACAAGAGGACGAGACATCAGCAATTACTCACTGGGTAATTCTCTGTAATTAACAATGCAAGAAAGTAGGGGGTGTAAGGGGAATGTACTTTGTACCATTGCAACCATCGGGCTCCTTTTCAACGTTGGCTGGAGTTACAAGAACAGACTATTCTAAATAGTAATACATCTTGAGTATCAGAGTCCCACAAACAGAGTGCAGGGAAACCGGTTAAATGAGCTTTCTTTCATGTCAAAGTCCATCACTCTAACTTAAGAAAACTCATTCCAGCCTCAAAGAGTAATTTCCTCTGAGGGAATATTGCTAGCAAAAGTATCTAAAGAAAGATTTGTCAGCCTTGTAGACGGCCAAAGTCTTTGATAAACTATCAAGACACTCATAGCATCATACACATTGCTACCGTCTTGACAAATTATATTGACGCGTAAGACCCCACTAAAAGGTACGGGGAGATGTCAGATGCTATGAACTTCTTTTAATGAGAAGCAAAAAGATTAAATGCGAGTTGGACTTACCATATAAATGGATGAAGTGCAGCAGGCTCATGAATTTTTTTTTTTGTTTCTCTCAGCATCGTAGAGAAATTCTCTTCTGCAACACTGCCTCTGTTGGTCAATTCAATGTATCCTGCAGATGAAAGGCTGATGAACGTTTTTTTTTTTTTGGACCGTAGACAAATTCTCCTCTGCAACACTTTCTCTGCTGGTCATTCAATATATTCTTCAGATGAAAGGCTGATTAAAGTGTTTTTTTTGTCTCAGCAAAGGAGAGAAATTCTCTTCTGCAACACTGCCTCTGTTGGTCAATTCAATGTATCCTGCAGATGAAAGGCTGATGAACTTTTTTTTTTTTTTTTTTGAACGCAGACAAATTCTCCTCTGCAGCACTTTCTCTGCTGGTCATTCAATATATTCTTCAGATGAAAGGCTGATTAAAGTGTTTTTTTTGTCTCAGCAAAGGAGAGAAATTCTCTTCTGCAACACTGCCTCTGTTGGTCAATTCAATGTATCCTGCAGATGAAAGGCTGATTAACTTTTTTTTTTCGAACACAGACAAATTCTCCTCCGCAACACTTCCTCTGCTGGTCATTCAATATATTCTTCAGATGAAAGGCTAGTTAAAGTGTTTTTTTTGTCTCAGCAAAGGAGAGAAATTCTCTTCTGCAACACTGCCTCTGTTGGTCATTCAATATATTCTGCAGATGAAAGGCTGATTAAAATGTTTTTTTTGTCTCAGCAACGCAGAAAAATTATATTCCGCAACACTGCCTCTGCTGGTCATTCAGTATATTTTGCAGATGGAAAAGTCCACTGTTAGTACATTATAAGAACTTGAATATTTCCAAAATAATGCAACAAAATAAAAAACTTATTTTTACCAAGCATTATTAATTAGGACTATGGAGTCTATAATATTGTGAAAGTTTACAGCTCAAAAAAAATTCAAATCTCAAGTTTTTTTTCAACCTAGCATACTTCTCTCAATCCGGTCTTATTTGCTACCAATCTCGACACAACTCAAGCACCTATATTAGGACTTAGATAAAAAGATCTCATGGCCAGCCAACTGACATCATACCCTTCTCTCTGCAATTCTTATAGGTTATGGTACACCACTAGCAATTAAGTAAGCTGAAAAGTTGAGGGAGGAAGTTTCATGCTACAGTTATTGGGAATATTGAAAACTATGAATAACAGATTCTAACATCTTCATTTTAGCACATCCCTATCAGCTAACCCTATAGAGAAGGCAAAAATATTATGATCAACCACACCTTCAAAAAAATGTATAAGCCTCAAATAATGCCAGAGTTTCTTTCATCTCAACATCTCAGTCTTCATCTGGGTGTCCTGTCTACCCTGCTACCCATTTCAATACGATGATAAATAGATCCCATTGCTTGCTAGGCAATTGATTGGCCCTCATGTCAGATGACATCCTCCTGTAGCTTTATCATGTTAGGGCACCACCTGACCAATCGCTCTGGGGGACTATTACACAAGAGGACGAGACATCAGCAATTACTCACTGGGTAATTCTCTGTAATTAACAATGCAAGAAAGTAGGGGGTGTAAGGGGAATGTACTTTGTACCATTGCAACCATCGGGCTCCTTTTCAACGTTGGCTGGTGTTACAAGAACAGACTATTCTAAATAGTAATATATCTTGAGTATCAGAGTCCCACAAACAGAGTGCAGGGAAACCGGTTAAATGAGCTTTCTTTCATGTCAAAGTCAATCACTCTAACTTAAGAAAACTCATTCCAGCCTCAAAGAGTAATTTCCTCTGAGGGAATATTGCTAGCAAAAGTATCTAAAGAAAGATTTGTCAGCCTTGTAGACGGCCAAAGTCTTTGATAAACTATCAAGACACTCATAGCATCATACACATTGCTACCGTCTTGACAAATTATATTGACGCGTAAGACCCCACTAAAAGGTACGGGGAGATGTCAGATGCTATGAACTTCTTTTAATGAGAAGCAAAATGATTAAATGCGAGTTGGACTTACCATATAAATGGATGAAGTGCAGCAGGCTCATGAATTTTTTTTTTTGTTTCTCTCAGCATCGTAGAGAAATTCTCTTCTGCAACACTGCCTCTGTTGGTCAATTCAATGTATCCTGCAGATGAAAGGCTGATGAACGTTTTTTTTTTTTGGACCGTAGACAAATTCTCCTCTGCAACACTTTCTCTGCTGGTCATTCAATATATTCTTCAGATGAAAGGCTGATTAAAGTGTTTTTTTTGTCTCAGCAAAGGAGAGAAATTCTCTTCTGCAACACTGCCTCTGTTGGTCAATTCAATGTATCCTGCAGATGAAAGGCTGATGAACTTTTTTTTTTTTTTTTTTTTTGAACGCAGACAAATTCTCCTCTGCAACACTTTCTCTGCTGGTCATTCAATATATTCTTCAGATGAAAGGCTGATTAAAGTGTTTTTTTTGTCTCAGCAAAGGAGAGAAATTCTCTTCTGCAACACTGCCTCTGTTGGTCAATTCAATGTATCCTGCAGATGAAAGGCTGATGAACTTTTTTTTTTTCGAACACAGACAAATTCTCCTCCGCAACACTTCCTCTGCTGGTCATTCAATATATTCTTCAGATGAAAGGCTGATTAAAGTGGTTTTTTTGTCTCAGCAAAGGAGAGAAATTCTCTTCTGCAACACTGCCTCTGTTGGTCATTCAATATATTCTGCAGATGAAAGGCTGATGAACTTTTTTTTTTGTCTCCGCAACGCAGAAAAATTCTATTCCGCAACACTGCCTCTGCTGGTCATTCAGTATATTCTGCAGATGGAAAAGTCCACTGTTAGTACATTATAAGAACTTGAATATTTCCAAAATAATGCAACAAAATAAAAAACTTATTTTTACCAAGCATTATTAATTAGGACTATGGAGTCTATAATATTGTGAAAGTTTACAGCTCAAAAAAAATTCAAATCTCAATTTTTTTTCAACCTAGCATACTTCTCTCAATCCGGTCTTATTTGCTACCAATCTCGACACAACTCAAGCACCTATATTAGGACTTAGATAAAAATATCTCATGGCCAGCCAACTGACATCATACCCTTCTCTCTGCAATTCTTATAGGTTATGGTACACCACTAGCAATTAAGTAAGCTGAAAAGTTGAGGGAGGAAGTTTCATGCTACAGTTATTGGGAATATTGAAAACTATGAATAACAGATTCTAACATCTTCATTTTAGCACATCCCTATCAGCTAACCCTATAGAGAAGGCAAGAATATTATGATCAACCACACCTTCAAAAAAATGTATAAGCCTCAAATAATGCCAGAGATTCTTTCATCTCAACATCTCAGTCTTCATCTGGGTGTCCTGTCTACCCTGCTACCCATTTCAATAAGATGATAAATAGATCCCATTGCTTGCTAGGCAATTGATTGGCCCTCATGTCAGATGACATCCTCCTGTAGCTTTATCATGTTAGGGCACCACCTGACCAATCGCTCTGGGGGACTATTACACAAGAGGACGAGACATCAGCAATTACTCACTGGGTAATTCTCTGTAATTAACAATGCAAGAAAGTAGGCGGTGTAAGGGGAATGTACTTTGTACCATTGCAACCATCGGGCTCCTTTTCAACGTTGGCTGGAGTTACAAGAACAGACTATTCTAAATAGTAATACATCTTGAGTATCAGAGTCCCACAAACAGAGTGCAGGGAAACCGGTTAAATGAGCTTTCTTTCATGTCAAAGTCAATCACTCTAACTTAAGAAAACTCATTCCAGCCTCAAAGAGTAATTTCCTCTGAGGGAATATTGCTAGCAAAAGTATCTAAAGAAAGATTTGTCAGCCTTGTAGACGGCCAAAGTCTTTGATAAACTATCAAGACACTCATAGCATCATACACATTGCTACCGTCTTGACAAATTATATTGACGCGTAAGACCCCACTAAAAGGTACGGGGAGATGTCAGATGCTATGAACTTCTTTTAATGAGAAGCAAAATGATTAAATGCGAGTTGGACTTACCATATAAATGGATGAAGTGCAGCAGGCTCATGAAATTTTTTTTTTGTTTCTCTCAGCATCGTAGAGAAATTCTCTTCTGCAACACTGCCTCTGTTGGTCAATTCAATGTATCCTGCAGATGAAAGGCTGATGAACGTTTTTTTTTTAACGCAGACAAATTCTCCTCTGCAACACTTTCTCTGCTGGTCATTCAATATATTCTTCAGATGAAAGGCTGATTAAAGTGTTTTTTTTGTCTCAGCAAAGGAGAGAAATTCTCTTCTGCAACACTGCCTCTGTTGGTCAATTCAATGTATCCTGCAGATGAAAGGCTGATGAACTTTTTTTTTTTCGAACACAGACAAATTCTCCTCCGCAACACTTCCTCTGCTGGTCATTCAATATATTCTTCAGATGAAAGGCTGATTAAAGTGGTTTTTTTGTCTCAGCAAAGGAGAGAAATTCTCTTCTGCAACACTGCCTCTGTTGGTCATTCAATATATTCTGCAGATGAAAGGCTGATTAAAATGTTTTTTTTGTCTCAGCAACGCAGAAAAATTATATTCCGCAACACTGCCTCTGCTGGTCATTCAGTATATTCTGCAGATGGAAAAGTCCACTGTTAAAACATTATAAGAACTTGAATATTTCCAAAATAATGCAACAAAATAAAAAACTTATTTTTACCAAGCATTATTAATTAGGACTATGGAGTCTATAATATTGTGAAAGTTTACAGCTCAAAAAAAATTCAAATCTCAAGTTTTTTTTCAACCTAGCATACTTCTCTCAATCCGGTCTTATTTGCTACCAATCTCGACACAACTCAAGCACCTATATTAGGACTTAGATAAAAAGATCTCATGGCCAGCCAACTGACATCATACCCTTCTCTCTGCAATTCTTATAGGTTATGGTACACCACTAGCAATTAAGTAAGCTGAAAAGTTGAGGGAGGAAGTTTCATGCTACAGTTATTGGGAATATTGAAAACTATGAATAACAGATTCTAACATCTTCATTTTAGCACATCCCTATCAGCTAACCCTATAGAGAAGGCAAAAATATTATGATCAACCACACCTTCAAAAAAATGTATAAGCCTCAAATAATGCCAGAGTTTCTTTCATCTCAACATCTCAGTCTTCATCTGGGTGTCCTGTCTACCCTGCTACCCATTTCAATACGATGATAAATAGATCCCATTGCTTGCTAGGCAATTGATTGGCCCTCATGTCAGATGACATCCTCCTGTAGCTTTATCATGTTAGGGCACCACCTGACCAATCGCTCTGGGGGACTATTACACAAGAGGACGAGACATCAGCAATTACTCACTGGGTAATTCTCTGTAATTAACAATGCAAGAAAGTAGGGGGTGTAAGGGGAATGTACTTTGTACCATTGCAACCATCGGGCTCCTTTTCAACGTTGGCTGGAGTTACAAGAACAGACTATTCTAAATAGTAATACATCTTGAGTATCAGAGTCCCACAAACAGAGTGCAGGGAAACCGGTTAAATGAGCGTTCTTTCATGTCAAAGTCAATCACTCTAACTTAAGAAAACTCATTCCAGCCTCAAAGAGTAATTTCCTCTGAGGGAATATTGCTAGCAAAAGTATCTAAAGAAAGATTTGTCAGCCTTGTAGACGGCCAAAGTCTTTGATAAACTATCAAGACACTCATAGCATCATACACATTGCTACCGTCTTGACAAATTATATTGACGCGTAAGACCCCACTAAAAGGTACGGGGAGATGTCAGATGCTATGAACTTCTTTTAATGAGAAGCAAAAAGATTAAATGCGAGTTGGACTTACCATATAAATGGATGAAGTGCAGCAGGCTCATGAATTTTTTTTTTTGTTTCTCTCAGCATCATAGAGAAATTCTCTTCTGCAACACTGCCTCTGTTGGTCAATTCAATGTATCCTGCAGATGAAAGGCTGATGAACGTTTTTTTTTTTTTGGACCGTAGACAAATTCTCCTCTGCAACACTTTCTCTGCTGGTCATTCAATATATTCTTCAGATGAAAGGCTGATTAAAGTGTTTTTTTTGTCTCAGCAAAGGAGAGAAATTCTCTTCTGCAACACTGCCTCTGTTGGTCAATTCAATGTATCCTGCAGATGAAAGGCTGATGAACTTTTTTTTTTTTTTTTTTTGAACGCAGACAAATTCTCCTCTGCAACACTTTCTCTGCTGGTCATTCAATATATTCTTCAGATGAAAGGCTGATTAAAGTGTTTTTTTTGTCTCAGCAAAGGAGAGAAATTCTCTTCTGCAACACTGCCTCTGTTGGTCAATTCAATGTATCCTGCAGATGAAAGGCTGATGAACTTTTTTTTTTTCGAACACAGACAAATTCTCCTCCGCAACACTTCCTCTGCTGGTCATTCAATATATTCTTCAGATGAAAGGCTGATTAAAGTGGTTTTTTTGTCTCAGCAAAGGAGAGAAATTCTCTTCTGCAACACTGCCTCTGTTGGTCATTCAATATATTCTGCAGATGAAAGGCTGATGAACTTTTTTTTTTGTCTCAGCAACGCAGAAAAATTCTATTCCGCAACACTGCCTCTGCTGGTCATTCAGTATATTCTGCAGATTGAAAAGTCCACTGTTAGTACATTATAAGAACTTGAATATTTCCAAAATAATGCAACAAAATAAAAAACTTATTTTTACCAAGCATTATTAATTAGGACTATGGAGTCTATAATATTGTGAAAGTTTACAGCTCAAAAAAAATTCAAATCTCAATTTTTTTTCAACCTAGCATACTTCTCTCAATCCGGTCTTATTTGCTACCAATCTCGACACAACTCAAGCACCTATATTAGGACTTAGATAAAAATATCTCATGGCCAGCCAACTGACATCATACCCTTCTCTCTGCAATTCTTATAGGTTATGGTACACCACTAGCAATTAAGTAAGCTGAAAAGTTGAGGGAGGAAGTTTCATGCTACAGTTATTGGGAATATTGAAAACTATGAATAACAGATTCTAACATCTTCATTTTAGCACATCCCTATCAGCTAACCCTATAGAGAAGGCAAGAATATTATGATCAACCACACCTTCAAAAAAATGTATAAGCCTCAAATAATGCCAGAGTTTCTTTCATCTCAACATCTCAGTCTTCATCTGGGTGTCCTGTCTACCCTGCTACCCATTTCAATAAGATGATAAATAGATCCCATTGCTTGCTAGGCAATTGATTGGCCCTCATGTCAGATGACATCCTCCTGTAGCTTTATCATGTTAGGGCACCACCTGACCAATCGCTCTGGGGGACTATTACACAAGAGGACGAGACATCAGCAATTACTCACTGGGTAATTCTCTGTAATTAACAATGCAAGAAAGTAGGCGGTGTAAGGGGAATGTACTTTGTACCATTGCAACCATCGGGCTCCTTTTCAACGTTGGCTGGAGTTACAAGAACAGACTATTCTAAATAGTAATACATCTTGAGTATCAGAGTCCCACAAACAGAGTGCAGGGAAACCGGTTAAATGAGCTTTCTTTCATGTCAAAGTCAATCACTCTAACTTAAGAAAACTCATTCCAGCCTCAAAGAGTAATTTCCTCTGAGGGAATATTGCTAGCAAAAGTATCTAAAGAAAGATTTGTCAGCCTTGTAGACGGCCAAAGTCTTTGATAAACTATCAAGACACTCATAGCATCATACACATTGCTACCGTCTTGACAAATTATATTGACGCGTAAGACCCCACTAAAAGGTACGGGGAGATGTCAGATGCTATGAACTTCTTTTAATGAGAAGCAAAATGATTAAATGCGAGTTGGACTTACCATATAAATGGATGAAGTGCAGCAGGCTCATGAATTTTTTTTTTTGTTTCTCTCAGCATCGTAGAGAAATTCTCTTCTGCAACACTGCCTCTGTTGGTCAATTCAATGTATCCTGCAGATGAAAGGCTGATGAACCTTTTTTTTTTTTTTTTGAACGCAGACAAATTCTCCTCTGCAACACTTTCTCTGCTGGTCATTCAATATATTCTTCAGATGAAAGGCTGATTAAAGTGGTTTTTTTGTCTCAGCAAAGGAGAGAAATTCTCTTCTGCAACACTGCCTCTGTTGGTCAATTCAATGTATCCTGCAGATGAAAGGCTGATGAACTTTTTTTTTTTCGAACACAGACAAATTCTCCTCCGCAACACTTCCTCTGCTGGTCATTCAATATATTCTTCAGATGAAAGGCTGATTAAAGTGGTTTTTTTGTCTCAGCAAAGGAGAGAAATTCTCTTCTGCAACACTGCCTCTGTTGGTCATTCAATATATTCTGCAGATGAAAGGCTGATTAAAATGTTTTTTTTGTCTCAGCAACGCAGAAAAATTATATTCCGCAACACTGCCTCTGCTGGTCATTCAGTATATTCTGCAGATGGAAAAGTCCACTGTTAGTACATTATAAGAACTTGAATATTTCCAAAATAATGCAACAAAATAAAAAACTTATTTTTACCAAGCATTATTAATTAGGACTATGGAGTCTATAATATTGTGAAAGTTTACAGCTCAAAAAAAATTCAAATCTCAAGTTTTTTTTCAACCTAGCATACTTCTCTCAATCCGGTCTTATTTGCTACCAATCTCGACACAACTCAAGCACCTATATTAGGACTTAGATAAAAAGATCTCATGGCCAGCCAACTGACATCATACCCTTCTCTCTGCAATTCTTATAGGTTATGGTACACCACTAGCAATTAAGTAAGCTGAAAAGTTGAGGGAGGAAGTTTCATGCTACAGTTATTGGGAATATTGAAAACTATGAATAACAGATTCTAACATCTTCATTTTAGCACATCCCTATCAGCTAACCCTATAGAGAAGGCAAAAATATTATGATCAACCACACCTTCAAAAAAATGTATAAGCCTCAAATAATGCCAGAGTTTCTTTCATCTCAACATCTCAGTCTTCATCTGGGTGTCCTGTCTACCCTGCTACCCATTTCAATACGATGATAAATAGATCCCATTGCTTGCTAGGCAATTGATTGGCCCTCATGTCAGATGACATCCTCCTGTAGCTTTATCATGTTAGGGCACCACCTGACCAATCGCTCTGGGGGACTATTACATAAGAGGACGAGACATCAGCAATTACTCACTGGGTAATTCTCTGTAATTAACAATGCAAGAAAGTAGGGGGTGTAAGGGGAATGTACTTTGTACCATTGCAACCATCGGGCTCCTTTTCAACGTTGGCTGGAGTTACAAGAACAGACTATTCTAAATAG
Organism: Triturus cristatus; assembly: GCF_964204655.1. Classification (NCBI taxonomy): domain Eukaryota; kingdom Metazoa; phylum Chordata; class Amphibia; order Caudata; family Salamandridae; genus Triturus; species Triturus cristatus. The sequence continues at coordinate 878,978,873 of NC_140593.1, read as the reverse complement.
TAATACATCTTGAGTATCAGAGTCCCACAAACAGAGTGCAGGGAAACCGGTTAAATGAGCTTTCTTTCATGTCAAAGTCAATCACTCTAACTTAAGAAAACTCATTCCAGCCTCAAAGAGTAATTTCCTCTGAGGGAATATTGCTAGCAAAAGTATCTAAAGAAAGATTTGTCAGCCTTGTAGACGGCCAAAGTCTTTGATAAACTATCAAGACACTCATAGCATCATACACATTGCTACCATCTTGACAAATTATATTGACGCGTAAGACCCCACTAAAAGGTACGGGGAGATGTCAGATGCTATGAACTTCTTTTAATGAGAAGCAAAAAGATTAAATGCGAGTTGGACTTACCATATAAATGGATGAAGTGCAGCAGGCTCATGAATTTTTTTTTTTGTTTCTCTCAGCATCGTAGAGAAATTCTCTTCTGCAACACTGCCTCTGTTGGTCAATTCAATGTATCCTGCAGATGAAAGGCTGATGAACGTTTTTTTTTTTTTGGACCGTAGACGAATTCTCCTCTGCAACACTTTCTCTGCTGGTCATTCAATATATTCTTCAGATGAAAGGCTGATTAAAGTGTTTTTTTTGTCTCAGCAAAGGAGAGAAATTCTCTTCTGCAACACTGCCTCTGTTGGTCAATTCAATGTATCCTGCAGATGAAAGGCTGATGAACTTTTTTTTTTTTTTTTTTGAACGCAGACAAATTCTCCTCTGCAACACTTTCTCTGCTGGTCATTCAATATATTCTTCAGATGAAAGGCTGATTAAAGTGTTTTTTTTGTCTCAGCAAAGGAGAGAAATTCTCTTCTGCAACACTGCCTCTGTTGGTCAATTCAATGTATCCTGCAGATGAAAGGCTGATGAACTTTTTTTTTTTCGAACACAGACAAATTCTCCTCCGCAACACTTCCTCTGCTGGTCATTCAATATATTCTTCAGATGAAAGGCTGATTAAAGTGGTTTTTTTGACTCAGCAAAGGAGAGAAATTCTCTTCTGCAACACTGCCTCTGTTGGTCATTCAATATATTCTGCAGATGAAAGGCTGATTAAAATGTTTTTTTTGTCTCAGCAACGCAGAAAAATTCTATTCCGCAACACTGCCTCTGCTGGTCATTCAGTATATTCTGCAGATGGAAAAGTCCACTGTTAGTACATTATAAGAACTTGAATATTTCCAAAATAATGCAACAAAATAAAAAACTTATTTTTACCAAGCATTATTAATTAGGACTATGGAGTCTATAATATTGTGAAAGTTTACAGCTCAAAAAAAATTCAAATCTCAAGTTTTTTTTCAACCTAGCATACTTCTCTCAATCCGGTCTTATTTGCTACCAATCTCGACACAACTCAAGCACCTATATTAGGACTTAGATAAAAAGATCTCATGGCCAGCCAACTGACATCATACCCTTCTCTCTGCAATTCTTATAGGTTATGGTACACCACTAGCAATTAAGTAAGCTGAAAAGTTGAGGGAGGAAGTTTCATGCTACAGTTATTGGGAATATTGAAAACTATGAATAACAGATTCTAACATCTTCATTTTAGCACATCCCTATCAGCTAACCCTATAGAGAAGGCAAAAATATTATGATCAACCACACCTTCAAAAAAATGTATAAGCCTCAAATAATGCCAGAGTTTCTTTCATCTCAACATCTCAGTCTTCATCTGGGTGTCCTGTCTACCCTGCTACCCATTTCAATACGATGATAAATAGATCCCATTGCTTGCTAGGCAATTGATTGGCCCTCATGTCAGATGACATCCTCCTGTAGCTTTATCATGTTAGGGCACCACCTGACCAATCGCTCTGGGGGAATATTACACAAGAGGACGAGACATCAGCAATTACTCACTGGGTAATTCTCTGTAATTAACAATGCAAGAAAGTAGGGGGTGTAAGGGGAATGTACTTTGTACCATTGCAACCATCGGGCTCCTTTTCAACGTTGGCTGGAGTTACAAGAACAGACTATTCTAAATAGTAATACATCTTGAGTATCAGAGTCCCACAAACAGAGTGCAGGGAAACCGGTTAAATGAGCTTTCTTTCATGTCAAAGTCCATCACTCTAACTTAAGAAAACTCATTCCAGCCTCAAAGAGTAATTTCCTCTGAGGGAATATTGCTAGCAAAAGTATCTAAAGAAAGATTTGTCAGCCTTGTAGACGGCCAAAGTCTTTGATAAACTATCAAGACACTCATAGCATCATACACATTGCTACCGTCTTGACAAATTATATTGACGCGTAAGACCCCACTAAAAGGTACGGGGAGATGTCAGATGCTATGAACTTCTTTTAATGAGAAGCAAAAAGATTAAATGCGAGTTGGACTTACCATATAAATGGATGAAGTGCAGCAGGCTCATGAATTTTTTTTTTTGTTTCTCTCAGCATCGTAGAGAAATTCTCTTCTGCAACACTGCCTCTGTTGGTCAATTCAATGTATCCTGCAGATGAAAGGCTGATGAACGTTTTTTTTTTTTTGGACCGTAGACAAATTCTCCTCTGCAACACTTTCTCTGCTGGTCATTCAATATATTCTTCAGATGAAAGGCTGATTAAAGTGTTTTTTTTGTCTCAGCAAAGGAGAGAAATTCTCTTCTGCAACACTGCCTCTGTTGGTCAATTCAATGTATCCTGCAGATGAAAGGCTGATGAACTTTTTTTTTTTTTTTTTTTTGAACGCAGACAAATTCTCCTCTGCAGCACTTTCTCTGCTGGTCATTCAATATATTCTTCAGATGAAAGGCTGATTAAAGTGTTTTTTTTGTCTCAGCAAAGGAGAGAAATTCTCTTCTGCAACACTGCCTCTGTTGGTCAATTCAATGTATCCTGCAGATGAAAGGCTGATTAACTTTTTTTTTTTCGAACACAGACAAATTCTCCTCCGCAACACTTCCTCTGCTGGTCATTCAATATATTCTTCAGATGAAAGGCTAGTTAAAGTGTTTTTTTTGTCTCAGCAAAGGAGAGAAATTCTCTTCTGCAACACTGCCTCTGTTGGTCATTCAATATATTCTGCAGATGAAAGGCTGATTAAAATGTTTTTTTTGTCTCAGCAACGCAGAAAAATTATATTCCGCAACACTGCCTCTGCTGGTCATTCAGTATATTTTGCAGATGGAAAAGTCCACTGTTAGTACATTATAAGAACTTGAATATTTCCAAAATAATGCAACAAAATAAAAAACTTATTTTTACCAAGCATTATTAATTAGGACTATGGAGTCTATAATATTGTGAAAGTTTACAGCTCAAAAAAAATTCAAATCTCAAGTTTTTTTTCAACCTAGCATACTTCTCTCAATCCGGTCTTATTTGCTACCAATCTCGACACAACTCAAGCACCTATATTAGGACTTAGATAAAAAGATCTCATGGCCAGCCAACTGACATCATACCCTTCTCTCTGCAATTCTTATAGGTTATGGTACACCACTAGCAATTAAGTAAGCTGAAAAGTTGAGGGAGGAAGTTTCATGCTACAGTTATTGGGAATATTGAAAACTATGAATAACAGATTCTAACATCTTCATTTTAGCACATCCCTATCAGCTAACCCTATAGAGAAGGCAAAAATATTATGATCAACCACACCTTCAAAAAAATGTATAAGCCTCAAATAATGCCAGAGTTTCTTTCATCTCAACATCTCAGTCTTCATCTGGGTGTCCTGTCTACCCTGCTACCCATTTCAATACGATGATAAATAGATCCCATTGCTTGCTAGGCAATTGATTGGCCCTCATGTCAGATGACATCCTCCTGTAGCTTTATCATGTTAGGGCACCACCTGACCAATCGCTCTGGGGGACTATTACACAAGAGGACGAGACATCAGCAATTACTCACTGGGTAATTCTCTGTAATTAACAATGCAAGAAAGTAGGGGGTGTAAGGGGAATGTACTTTGTACCATTGCAACCATCGGGCTCCTTTTCAACGTTGGCTGGTGTTACAAGAACAGACTATTCTAAATAGTAATATATCTTGAGTATCAGAGTCCCACAAACAGAGTGCAGGGAAACCGGTTAAATGAGCTTTCTTTCATGTCAAAGTCAATCACTCTAACTTAAGAAAACTCATTCCAGCCTCAAAGAGTAATTTCCTCTGAGGGAATATTGCTAGCAAAAGTATCTAAAGAAAGATTTGTCAGCCTTGTAGACGGCCAAAGTCTTTGATAAACTATCAAGACACTCATAGCATCATACACATTGCTACCGTCTTGACAAATTATATTGACGCGTAAGACCCCACTAAAAGGTACGGGGAGATGTCAGATGCTATGAACTTCTTTTAATGAGAAGCAAAATGATTAAATGCGAGTTGGACTTACCATATAAATGGATGAAGTGCAGCAGGCTCATGAATTTTTTTTTTTGTTTCTCTCAGCATCGTAGAGAAATTCTCTTCTGCAACACTGCCTCTGTTGGTCAATTCAATGTATCCTGCAGATGAAAGGCTGATGAACGTTTTTTTTTTTTGGACCGTAGACAAATTCTCCTCTGCAACACTTTCTCTGCTGGTCATTCAATATATTCTTCAGATGAAAGGCTGATTAAAGTGTTTTTTTTGTCTCAGCAAAGGAGAGAAATTCTCTTCTGCAACACTGCCTCTGTTGGTCAATTCAATGTATCCTGCAGATGAAAGGCTGATGAACTTTTTTTTTTTTTTTTTTTTTGAACGCAGACAAATTCTCCTCTGCAACACTTTCTCTGCTGGTCATTCAATATATTCTTCAGATGAAAGGCTGATTAAAGTGTTTTTTTTGTCTCAGCAAAGGAGAGAAATTCTCTTCTGCAACACTGCCTCTGTTGGTCAATTCAATGTATCCTGCAGATGAAAGGCTGATGAACTTTTTTTTTTTCGAACACAGACAAATTCTCCTCCGCAACACTTCCTCTGCTGGTCATTCAATATATTCTTCAGATGAAAGGCTGATTAAAGTGGTTTTTTTGTCTCAGCAAAGGAGAGAAATTCTCTTCTGCAACACTGCCTCTGTTGGTCATTCAATATATTCTGCAGATGAAAGGCTGATGAACTTTTTTTTTTGTCTCCGCAACGCAGAAAAATTCTATTCCGCAACACTGCCTCTGCTGGTCATTCAGTATATTCTGCAGATGGAAAAGTCCACTGTTAGTACATTATAAGAACTTGAATATTTCCAAAATAATGCAACAAAATAAAAAACTTATTTTTACCAAGCATTATTAATTAGGACTATGGAGTCTATAATATTGTGAAAGTTTACAGCTCAAAAAAAATTCAAATCTCAAGTTTTTTTTCAACCTAGCATACTTCTCTCAATCCGGTCTTATTTGCTACCAATCTCGACACAACTCAAGCACCTATATTAGGACTTAGATAAAAAGATCTCATGGCCAGCCAACTGACATCATACCCTTCTCTCTGCAATTCTTATAGGTTATGGTACACCACTAGCAATTAAGTAAGCTGAAAAGTTGAGGGAGGAAGTTTCATGCTACAGTTATTGGGAATATTGAAAACTATGAATAACAGATTCTAACATCTTCATTTTAGCACATCCCTATCAGCTAACCCTATAGAGAAGGCAAAAATATTATGATCAACCACACCTTCAAAAAAATGTATAAGCCTCAAATAATGCCAGAGTTTCTTTCATCTCAACATCTCAGTCTTCATCTGGGTGTCCTGTCTACCCTGCTACCCATTTCAATACGATGATAAATAGATCCCATTGCTTGCTAGGCAATTGATTGGCCCTCATGTCAGATGACATCCTCCTGTAGCTTTATCATGTTAGGGCACCACCTGACCAATCGCTCTGGGGGAATATTACACAAGAGGACGAGACATCAGCAATTACTCACTGGGTAATTCTCTGTAATTAACAATGCAAGAAAGTAGGGGGTGTAAGGGGAATGTACTTTGTACCATTGCAACCATCGGGCTCCTTTTCAACGTTGGCTGGAGTTACAAGAACAGACTATTCTAAATAGTAATACATCTTGAGTATCAGAGTCCCACAAACAGAGTGCAGGGAAACCGGTTAAATGAGCTTTCTTTCATGTCAAAGTCCATCACTCTAACTTAAGAAAACTCATTCCAGCCTCAAAGAGTAATTTCCTCTGAGGGAATATTGCTAGCAAAAGTATCTAAAGAAAGATTTGTCAGCCTTGTAGACGGCCAAAGTCTTTGATAAACTATCAAGACACTCATAGCATCATACACATTGCTACCGTCTTGACAAATTATATTGACGCGTAAGACCCCACTAAAAGGTACGGGGAGATGTCAGATGCTATGAACTTCTTTTAATGAGAAGCAAAAAGATTAAATGCGAGTTGGACTTACCATATAAATGGATGAAGTGCAGCAGGCTCATGAATTTTTTTTTTTGTTTCTCTCAGCATCGTAGAGAAATTCTCTTCTGCAACACTGCCTCTGTTGGTCAATTCAATGTATCCTGCAGATGAAAGGCTGATGAACGTTTTTTTTTTTTTGGACCGTAGACAAATTCTCCTCTGCAACACTTTCTCTGCTGGTCATTCAATATATTCTTCAGATGAAAGGCTGATTAAAGTGTTTTTTTTGTCTCAGCAAAGGAGAGAAATTCTCTTCTGCAACACTGCCTCTGTTGGTCAATTCAATGTATCCTGCAGATGAAAGGCTGATGAACTTTTTTTTTTTTTTTTTTTTGAACGCAGACAAATTCTCCTCTGCAGCACTTTCTCTGCTGGTCATTCAATATATTCTTCAGATGAAAGGCTGATTAAAGTGTTTTTTTTGTCTCAGCAAAGGAGAGAAATTCTCTTCTGCAACACTGCCTCTGTTGGTCAATTCAATGTATCCTGCAGATGAAAGGCTGATTAACTTTTTTTTTTTCGAACACAGACAAATTCTCCTCCGCAACACTTCCTCTGCTGGTCATTCAATATATTCTTCAGATGAAAGGCTAGTTAAAGTGTTTTTTTTGTCTCAGCAAAGGAGAGAAATTCTCTTCTGCAACACTGCCTCTGTTGGTCATTCAATATATTCTGCAGATGAAAGGCTGATTAAAATGTTTTTTTTGTCTCAGCAACGCAGAAAAATTATATTCCGCAACACTGCCTCTGCTGGTCATTCAGTATATTTTGCAGATGGAAAAGTCCACTGTTAGTACATTATAAGAACTTGAATATTTCCAAAATAATGCAACAAAATAAAAAACTTATTTTTACCAAGCATTATTAATTAGGACTATGGAGTCTATAATATTGTGAAAGTTTACAGCTCAAAAAAAATTCAAATCTCAAGTTTTTTTTCAACCTAGCATACTTCTCTCAATCCGGTCTTATTTGCTACCAATCTCGACACAACTCAAGCACCTATATTAGGACTTAGATAAAAAGATCTCATGGCCAGCCAACTGACATCATACCCTTCTCTCTGCAATTCTTATAGGTTATGGTACACCACTAGCAATTAAGTAAGCTGAAAAGTTGAGGGAGGAAGTTTCATGCTACAGTTATTGGGAATATTGAAAACTATGAATAACAGATTCTAACATCTTCATTTTAGCACATCCCTATCAGCTAACCCTATAGAGAAGGCAAAAATATTATGATCAACCACACCTTCAAAAAAATGTATAAGCCTCAAATAATGCCAGAGTTTCTTTCATCTCAACATCTCAGTCTTCATCTGGGTGTCCTGTCTACCCTGCTACCCATTTCAATACGATGATAAATAGATCCCATTGCTTGCTAGGCAATTGATTGGCCCTCATGTCAGATGACATCCTCCTGTAGCTTTATCATGTTAGGGCACCACCTGACCAATCGCTCTGGGGGACTATTACACAAGAGGACGAGACATCAGCAATTACTCACTGGGTAATTCTCTGTAATTAACAATGCAAGAAAGTAGGGGGTGTAAGGGGAATGTACTTTGTACCATTGCAACCATCGGGCTCCTTTTCAACGTTGGCTGGTGTTACAAGAACAGACTATTCTAAATAGTAATATATCTTGAGTATCAGAGTCCCACAAACAGAGTGCAGGGAAACCGGTTAAATGAGCTTTCTTTCATGTCAAAGTCAATCACTCTAACTTAAGAAAACTCATTCCAGCCTCAAAGAGTAATTTCCTCTGAGGGAATATTGCTAGCAAAAGTATCTAAAGAAAGATTTGTCAGCCTTGTAGACGGCCAAAGTCTTTGATAAACTATCAAGACACTCATAGCATCATACACATTGCTACCGTCTTGACAAATTATATTGACGCGTAAGACCCCACTAAAAGGTACGGGGAGATGTCAGATGCTATGAACTTCTTTTAATGAGAAGCAAAATGATTAAATGCGAGTTGGACTTACCATATAAATGGATGAAGTGCAGCAGGCTCATGAATTTTTTTTTTTGTTTCTCTCAGCATCGTAGAGAAATTCTCTTCTGCAACACTGCCTCTGTTGGTCAATTCAATGTATCCTGCAGATGAAAGGCTGATGAACGTTTTTTTTTTTTGGACCGTAGACAAATTCTCCTCTGCAACACTTTCTCTGCTGGTCATTCAATATATTCTTCAGATGAAAGGCTGATTAAAGTGTTTTTTTTGTCTCAGCAAAGGAGAGAAATTCTCTTCTGCAACACTGCCTCTGTTGGTCAATTCAATGTATCCTGCAGATGAAAGGCTGATGAACTTTTTTTTTTTTTTTTTTTTTGAACGCAGACAAATTCTCCTCTGCAACACTTTCTCTGCTGGTCATTCAATATATTCTTCAGATGAAAGGCTGATTAAAGTGTTTTTTTTGTCTCAGCAAAGGAGAGAAATTCTCTTCTGCAACACTGCCTCTGTTGGTCAATTCAATGTATCCTGCAGATGAAAGGCTGATGAACTTTTTTTTTTTCGAACACAGACAAATTCTCCTCCGCAACACTTCCTCTGCTGGTCATTCAATATATTCTTCAGATGAAAGGCTGATTAAAGTGGTTTTTTTGTCTCAGCAAAGGAGAGAAATTCTCTTCTGCAACACTGCCTCTGTTGGTCATTCAATATATTCTGCAGATGAAAGGCTGATGAACTTTTTTTTTTGTCTCCGCAACGCAGAAAAATTCTATTCCGCAACACTGCCTCTGCTGGTCATTCAGTATATTCTGCAGATGGAAAAGTCCACTGTTAGTACATTATAAGAACTTGAATATTTCCAAAATAATGCAACAAAATAAAAAACTTATTTTTACCAAGCATTATTAATTAGGACTATGGAGTCTATAATATTGTGAAAGTTTACAGCTCAAAAAAAATTCAAATCTCAATTTTTTTTCAACCTAGCATACTTCTCTCAATCCGGTCTTATTTGCTACCAATCTCGACACAACTCAAGCACCTATATTAGGACTTAGATAAAAATATCTCATGGCCAGCCAACTGACATCATACCCTTCTCTCTGCAATTCTTATAGGTTATGGTACACCACTAGCAATTAAGTAAGCTGAAAAGTTGAGGGAGGAAGTTTCATGCTACAGTTATTGGGAATATTGAAAACTATGAATAACAGATTCTAACATCTTCATTTTAGCACATCCCTATCAGCTAACCCTATAGAGAAGGCAAGAATATTATGATCAACCACACCTTCAAAAAAATGTATAAGCCTCAAATAATGCCAGAGATTCTTTCATCTCAACATCTCAGTCTTCATCTGGGTGTCCTGTCTACCCTGCTACCCATTTCAATAAGATGATAAATAGATCCCATTGCTTGCTAGGCAATTGATTGGCCCTCATGTCAGATGACATCCTCCTGTAGCTTTATCATGTTAGGGCACCACCTGACCAATCGCTCTGGGGGACTATTACACAAGAGGACGAGACATCAGCAATTACTCACTGGGTAATTCTCTGTAATTAACAATGCAAGAAAGTAGGCGGTGTAAGGGGAATGTACTTTGTACCATTGCAACCATCGGGCTCCTTTTCAACGTTGGCTGGAGTTACAAGAACAGACTATTCTAAATAGTAATACATCTTGAGTATCAGAGTCCCACAAACAGAGTGCAGGGAAACCGGTTAAATGAGCTTTCTTTCATGTCAAAGTCAATCACTCTAACTTAAGAAAACTCATTCCAGCCTCAAAGAGTAATTTCCTCTGAGGGAATATTGCTAGCAAAAGTATCTAAAGAAAGATTTGTCAGCCTTGTAGACGGCCAAAGTCTTTGATAAACTATCAAGACACTCATAGCATCATACACATTGCTACCGTCTTGACAAATTATATTGACGCGTAAGACCCCACTAAAAGGTACGGGGAGATGTCAGATGCTATGAACTTCTTTTAATGAGAAGCAAAATGATTAAATGCGAGTTGGACTTACCATATAAATGGATGAAGTGCAGCAGGCTCATGAAATTTTTTTTTTGTTTCTCTCAGCATCGTAGAGAAATTCTCTTCTGCAACACTGCCTCTGTTGGTCAATTCAATGTATCCTGCAGATGAAAGGCTGATGAACGTTTTTTTTTTAACGCAGACAAATTCTCCTCTGCAACACTTTCTCTGCTGGTCATTCAATATATTCTTCAGATGAAAGGCTGATTAAAGTGTTTTTTTTGTCTCAGCAAAGGAGAGAAATTCTCTTCTGCAACACTGCCTCTGTTGGTCAATTCAATGTATCCTGCAGATGAAAGGCTGATGAACTTTTTTTTTTTCGAACACAGACAAATTCTCCTCCGCAACACTTCCTCTGCTGGTCATTCAATATATTCTTCAGATGAAAGGCTGATTAAAGTGGTTTTTTTGTCTCAGCAAAGGAGAGAAATTCTCTTCTGCAACACTGCCTCTGTTGGTCATTCAATATATTCTGCAGATGAAAGGCTGATGAACTTTTTTTTTTGTCTCCGCAACGCAGAAAAATTCTATTCCGCAACACTGCCTCTGCTGGTCATTCAGTATATTCTGCAGATGGAAAAGTCCACTGTTAGTACATTATAAGAACTTGAATATTTCCAAAATAATGCAACAAAATAAAAAACTTATTTTTACCAAGCATTATTAATTAGGACTATGGAGTCTATAATATTGTGAAAGTTTACAGCTCAAAAAAAATTCAAATCTCAATTTTTTTTCAACCTAGCATACTTCTCTCAATCCGGTCTTATTTGCTACCAATCTCGACACAACTCAAGCACCTATATTAGGACTTAGATAAAAATATCTCATGGCCAGCCAACTGACATCATACCCTTCTCTCTGCAATTCTTATAGGTTATGGTACACCACTAGCAATTAAGTAAGCTGAAAAGTTGAGGGAGGAAGTTTCATGCTACAGTTATTGGGAATATTGAAAACTATGAATAACAGATTCTAACATCTTCATTTTAGCACATCCCTATCAGCTAACCCTATAGAGAAGGCAAGAATATTATGATCAACCACACCTTCAAAAAAATGTATAAGCCTCAAATAATGCCAGAGATTCTTTCATCTCAACATCTCAGTCTTCATCTGGGTGTCCTGTCTACCCTGCTACCCATTTCAATAAGATGATAAATAGATCCCATTGCTTGCTAGGCAATTGATTGGCCCTCATGTCAGATGACATCCTCCTGTAGCTTTATCATGTTAGGGCACCACCTGACCAATCGCTCTGGGGGACTATTACACAAGAGGACGAGACATCAGCAATTACTCACTGGGTAATTCTCTGTAATTAACAATGCAAGAAAGTAGGCGGTGTAAGGGGAATGTACTTTGTACCATTGCAACCATCGGGCTCCTTTTCAACGTTGGCTGGAGTTACAAGAACAGACTATTCTAAATAGTAATACATCTTGAGTATCAGAGTCCCACAAACAGAGTGCAGGGAAACCGGTTAAATGAGCTTTCTTTCATGTCAAAGTCAATCACTCTAACTTAAGAAAACTCATTCCAGCCTCAAAGAGTAATTTCCTCTGAGGGAATATTGCTAGCAAAAGTATCTAAAGAAAGATTTGTCAGCCTTGTAGACGGCCAAAGTCTTTGATAAACTATCAAGACACTCATAGCATCATACACATTGCTACCGTCTTGACAAATTATATTGACGCGTAAGACCCCACTAAAAGGTACGGGGAGATGTCAGATGCTATGAACTTCTTTTAATGAGAAGCAAAATGATTAAATGCGAGTTGGACTTACCATATAAATGGATGAAGTGCAGCAGGCTCATGAAATTTTTTTTTTGTTTCTCTCAGCATCGTAGAGAAATTCTCTTCTGCAACACTGCCTCTGTTGGTCAATTCAATGTATCCTGCAGATGAAAGGCTGATGAACGTTTTTTTTTTAACGCAGACAAATTCTCCTCTGCAACACTTTCTCTGCTGGTCATTCAATATATTCTTCAGATGAAAGGCTGATTAAAGTGTTTTTTTTGTCTCAGCAAAGGAGAGAAATTCTCTTCTGCAACACTGCCTCTGTTGGTCAATTCAATGTATCCTGCAGATGAAAGGCTGATGAACTTTTTTTTTTTCGAACACAGACAAATTCTCCTCCGCAACACTTCCTCTGCTGGTCATTCAATATATTCTTCAGATGAAAGGCTGATTAAAGTGGTTTTTTTGTCTCAGCAAAGGAGAGAAATTCTCTTCTGCAACACTGCCTCTGTTGGTCATTCAATATATTCTGCAGATGAAAGGCTGATTAAAATGTTTTTTTTGTCTCAGCAACGCAGAAAAATTATATTCCGCAACACTGCCTCTGCTGGTCATTCAGTATATTCTGCAGATGGAAAAGTCCACTGTTAAAACATTATAAGAACTTGAATATTTCCAAAATAATGCAACAAAATAAAAAACTTATTTTTACCAAGCATTATTAATTAGGACTATGGAGTCTATAATATTGTGAAAGTTTACAGCTCAAAAAAAATTCAAATCTCAAGTTTTTTTTCAACCTAGCATACTTCTCTCAATCCGGTCTTATTTGCTACCAATCTCGACACAACTCAAGCACCTATATTAGGACTTAGATAAAAAGATCTCATGGCCAGCCAACTGACATCATACCCTTCTCTCTGCAATTCTTATAGGTTATGGTACACCACTAGCAATTAAGTAAGCTGAAAAGTTGAGGGAGGAAGTTTCATGCTACAGTTATTGGGAATATTGAAAACTATGAATAACAGATTCTAACATCTTCATTTTAGCACATCCCTATCAGCTAACCCTATAGAGAAGGCAAAAATATTATGATCAACCACACCTTCAAAAAAATGTATAAGCCTCAAATAATGCCAGAGTTTCTTTCATCTCAACATCTCAGTCTTCATCTGGGTGTCCTGTCTACCCTGCTACCCATTTCAATACGATGATAAATAGATCCCATTGCTTGCTAGGCAATTGATTGGCCCTCATGTCAGATGACATCCTCCTGTAGCTTTATCATGTTAGGGCACCACCTGACCAATCGCTCTGGGGGACTATTACACAAGAGGACGAGACATCAGCAATTACTCACTGGGTAATTCTCTGTAATTAACAATGCAAGAAAGTAGGGGGTGTAAGGGGAATGTACTTTGTACCATTGCAACCATCGGGCTCCTTTTCAACGTTGGCTGGAGTTACAAGAACAGACTATTCTAAATAGTAATACATCTTGAGTATCAGAGTCCCACAAACAGAGTGCAGGGAAACCGGTTAAATGAGCGTTCTTTCATGTCAAAGTCAATCACTCTAACTTAAGAAAACTCATTCCAGCCTCAAAGAGTAATTTCCTCTGAGGGAATATTGCTAGCAAAAGTATCTAAAGAAAGATTTGTCAGCCTTGTAGACGGCCAAAGTCTTTGATAAACTATCAAGACACTCATAGCATCATACACATTGCTACCGTCTTGACAAATTATATTGACGCGTAAGACCCCACTAAAAGGTACGGGGAGATGTCAGATGCTATGAACTTCTTTTAATGAGAAGCAAAAAGATTAAATGCGAGTTGGACTTACCATATAAATGGATGAAGTGCAGCAGGCTCATGAATTTTTTTTTTTGTTTCTCTCAGCATCATAGAGAAATTCTCTTCTGCAACACTGCCTCTGTTGGTCAATTCAATGTATCCTGCAGATGAAAGGCTGATGAACGTTTTTTTTTTTTTGGACCGTAGACAAATTCTCCTCTGCAACACTTTCTCTGCTGGTCATTCAATATATTCTTCAGATGAAAGGCTGATTAAAGTGTTTTTTTTGTCTCAGCAAAGGAGAGAAATTCTCTTCTGCAACACTGCCTCTGTTGGTCAATTCAATGTATCCTGCAGATGAAAGGCTGATGAACTTTTTTTTTTTTTTTTTTTGAACGCAGACAAATTCTCCTCTGCAACACTTTCTCTGCTGGTCATTCAATATATTCTTCAGATGAAAGGCTGATTAAAGTGTTTTTTTTGTCTCAGCAAAGGAGAGAAATTCTCTTCTGCAACACTGCCTCTGTTGGTCAATTCAATGTATCCTGCAGATGAAAGGCTGATGAACTTTTTTTTTTTCGAACACAGACAAATTCTCCTCCGCAACACTTCCTCTGCTGGTCATTCAATATATTCTTCAGATGAAAGGCTGATTAAAGTGGTTTTTTTGTCTCAGCAAAGGAGAGAAATTCTCTTCTGCAACACTGCCTCTGTTGGTCATTCAATATATTCTGCAGATGAAAGGCTGATGAACTTTTTTTTTTGTCTCAGCAACGCAGAAAAATTCTATTCCGCAACACTGCCTCTGCTGGTCATTCAGTATATTCTGCAGATTGAAAAGTCCACTGTTAGTACATTATAAGAACTTGAATATTTCCAAAATAATGCAACAAAATAAAAAACTTATTTTTACCAAGCATTATTAATTAGGACTATGGAGTCTATAATATTGTGAAAGTTTACAGCTCAAAAAAAATTCAAATCTCAATTTTTTTTCAACCTAGCATACTTCTCTCAATCCGGTCTTATTTGCTACCAATCTCGACACAACTCAAGCACCTATATTAGGACTTAGATAAAAATATCTCATGGCCAGCCAACTGACATCATACCCTTCTCTCTGCAATTCTTATAGGTTATGGTACACCACTAGCAATTAAGTAAGCTGAAAAGTTGAGGGAGGAAGTTTCATGCTACAGTTATTGGGAATATTGAAAACTATGAATAACAGATTCTAACATCTTCATTTTAGCACATCCCTATCAGCTAACCCTATAGAGAAGGCAAGAATATTATGATCAACCACACCTTCAAAAAAATGTATAAGCCTCAAATAATGCCAGAGTTTCTTTCATCTCAACATCTCAGTCTTCATCTGGGTGTCCTGTCTACCCTGCTACCCATTTCAATAAGATGATAAATAGATCCCATTGCTTGCTAGGCAATTGATTGGCCCTCATGTCAGATGACATCCTCCTGTAGCTTTATCATGTTAGGGCACCACCTGACCAATCGCTCTGGGGGACTATTACACAAGAGGACGAGACATCAGCAATTACTCACTGGGTAATTCTCTGTAATTAACAATGCAAGAAAGTAGGCGGTGTAAGGGGAATGTACTTTGTACCATTGCAACCATCGGGCTCCTTTTCAACGTTGGCTGGAGTTACAAGAACAGACTATTCTAAATAGTAATACATCTTGAGTATCAGAGTCCCACAAACAGAGTGCAGGGAAACCGGTTAAATGAGCTTTCTTTCATGTCAAAGTCAATCACTCTAACTTAAGAAAACTCATTCCAGCCTCAAAGAGTAATTTCCTCTGAGGGAATATTGCTAGCAAAAGTATCTAAAGAAAGATTTGTCAGCCTTGTAGACGGCCAAAGTCTTTGATAAACTATCAAGACACTCATAGCATCATACACATTGCTACCGTCTTGACAAATTATATTGACGCGTAAGACCCCACTAAAAGGTACGGGGAGATGTCAGATGCTATGAACTTCTTTTAATGAGAAGCAAAATGATTAAATGCGAGTTGGACTTACCATATAAATGGATGAAGTGCAGCAGGCTCATGAATTTTTTTTTTTGTTTCTCTCAGCATCGTAGAGAAATTCTCTTCTGCAACACTGCCTCTGTTGGTCAATTCAATGTATCCTGCAGATGAAAGGCTGATGAACCTTTTTTTTTTTTTTTTTGAACGCAGACAAATTCTCCTCTGCAACACTTTCTCTGCTGGTCATTCAATATATTCTTCAGATGAAAGGCTGATTAAAGTGGTTTTTTTGTCTCAGCAAAGGAGAGAAATTCTCTTCTGCAACACTGCCTCTGTTGGTCAATTCAATGTATCCTGCAGATGAAAGGCTGATGAACTTTTTTTTTTTCGAACACAGACAAATTCTCCTCCGCAACACTTCCTCTGCTGGTCATTCAATATATTCTTCAGATGAAAGGCTGATTAAAGTGGTTTTTTTGTCTCAGCAAAGGAGAGAAATTCTCTTCTGCAACACTGCCTCTGTTGGTCATTCAATATATTCTGCAGATGAAAGGCTGATTAAAATGTTTTTTTTGTCTCAGCAACGCAGAAAAATTATATTCCGCAACACTGCCTCTGCTGGTCATTTAGTATATTCTGCAGATGGAAAAGTCCACTGTTAGTACATTATAAGAACTTGAATATTTCCAAAATAATGCAACAAAATAAAAAACTTATTTTTACCAAGCATTATTAATTAGGACTATGGAGTCTATAATATTGTGAAAGTTTACAGCTCAAAAAAAATTCAAATCTCAAGTTTTTTTTCAACCTAGCATACTTCTCTCAATCCGGTCTTATTTGCTACCAATCTCGACACAACTCAAGCACCTATATTAGGACTTAGATAAAAAGATCTCATGGCCAGCCAACTGACATCATACCCTTCTCTCTGCAATTCTTATAGGTTATGGTACACCACTAGCAATTAAGTAAGCTGAAAAGTTGAGGGAGGAAGTTTCATGCTACAGTTATTGGGAATATTGAAAACTATGAATAACAGATTCTAACATCTTCATTTTAGCACATCCCTATCAGCTAACCCTATAGAGAAGGCAAAAATATTATGATCAACCACACCTTCAAAAAAATGTATAAGCCTCAAATAATGCCAGAGTTTCTTTCATCTCAACATCTCAGTCTTCATCTGGGTGTCCTGTCTACCCTGCTACCCATTTCAATACGATGATAAATAGATCCCATTGCTTGCTAGGCAATTGATTGGCCCTCATGTCAGATGACATCCTCCTGTAGCTTTATCATGTTAGGGCACCACCTGACCAATCGCTCTGGGGGACTATTACATAAGAGGACGAGACATCAGCAATTACTCACTGGGTAATTCTCTGTAATTAACAATGCAAGAAAGTAGGGGGTGTAAGGGGAATGTACTTTGTACCATTGCAACCATCGGGCTCCTTTTCAACGTTGGCTGGAGTTACAAGAACAGACTATTCTAAATAGTAATACATCTTGAGTATCAGAGTCCCACAAACAGAGTGCAGGGAAACCGGTTAAATGAGCTTTCTTTCATGTCAAAGTCAATCACTCTAACTTAAGAAAACTCATTCCAGCCTCAAAGAGTAATTTCCTCTGAGGGAATATTGCTAGCAAAAGTATCTAAAGAAAGATTTGTCAGCCTTGTAGACGGCCAAAGTCTTTGATAAACTATCAAGACACTCATAGCATCATACACATTGCTACCATCTTGACAAATTATATTGACGCGTAAGACCCCACTAAAAGGTACGGGGAGATGTCAGATGCTATGAACTTCTTTTAATGAGAAGCAAAAAGATTAAATGCGAGTTGGACTTACCATATAAATGGATGAAGTGCAGCAGGCTCATGAATTTTTTTTTTTGTTTCTCTCAGCATCGTAGAGAAATTCTCTTCTGCAACACTGCCTCTGTTGGTCAATTCAATGTATCCTGCAGATGAAAGGCTGATGAACGTTTTTTTTTTTTTGGACCGTAGACGAATTCTCCTCTGCAACACTTTCTCTGCTGGTCATTCAATATATTCTTCAGATGAAAGGCTGATTAAAGTGTTTTTTTTGTCTCAGCAAAGGAGAGAAATTCTCTTCTGCAACACTGCCTCTGTTGGTCAATTCAATGTATCCTGCAGATGAAAGGCTGATGAACTTTTTTTTTTAACGCAGACAAATTCTCCTCTGCAACACTTTCTCTGCTGGTCATTCAATATATTCTTCAGATGAAAGGCTGATTAAAGTGTTTTTTTTGTCTCAGCAAAGGAGAGAAATTCTCTTCTGCAACACTGCCTCTGTTGGTCAATTCAATGTATCCTGCAGATGAAAGGCTGATGAACGTTTTTTTTTTTTTGGACCGTAGACGAATTCTCCTCTGCAACACTTTCTCTGCTGGTCATTCAATATATTCTTCAGATGAAAGGCTGATTAAAGTGTTTTTTTTGTCTCAGCAAAGGAGAGAAATTCTCTTCTGCAACACTGCCTCTGTTGGTCAATTCAATGTATCCTGCAGATGAAAGGCTGATGAACTTTTTTTTTTTTTTTTTTGAACGCAGACAAATTCTCCTCTGCAGCACTTTCTCTGCTGGTCATTCAATATATTCTTCAGATGAAAGGCTGATTAAAGTGTTTTTTTTGTCTCAGCAAAGGAGAGAAATTCTCTTCTGCAACACTGCCTCTGTTGGTCAATTCAATGTATCCTGCAGATGAAAGGCTGATTAACTTTTTTTTTTTCGAACACAGACAAATTCTCCTCCGCAACACTTCCTCTGCTGGTCATTCAATATATTCTTCAGATGAAAGGCTAGTTAAAGTGTTTTTTTTGTCTCAGCAAAGGAGAGAAATTCTCTTCTGCAACACTGCCTCTGTTGGTCATTCAATATATTCTGCAGATGAAAGGCTGATTAAAATGTTTTTTTTGTCTCAGCAACGCAGAAAAATTATATTCCGCAACACTGCCTCTGCTGGTCATTCAGTATATTTTGCAGATGGAAAAGTCCACTGTTAGTACATTATAAGAACTTGAATATTTCCAAAATAATGCAACAAAATAAAAAACTTATTTTTACCAAGCATTATTAATTAGGACTATGGAGTCTATAATATTGTGAAAGTTTACAGCTCAAAAAAAATTCAAATCTCAAGTTTTTTTTCAACCTAGCATACTTCTCTCAATCCGGTCTTATTTGCTACCAATCTCGACACAACTCAAGCACCTATATTAGGACTTAGATAAAAAGATCTCATGGCCAGCCAACTGACATCATACCCTTCTCTCTGCAATTCTTATAGGTTATGGTACACCACTAGCAATTAAGTAAGCTGAAAAGTTGAGGGAGGAAGTTTCATGCTACAGTTATTGGGAATATTGAAAACTATGAATAACAGATTCTAACATCTTCATTTTAGCACATCCCTATCAGCTAACCCTATAGAGAAGGCAAAAATATTATGATCAACCACACCTTCAAAAAAATGTATAAGCCTCAAATAATGCCAGAGTTTCTTTCATCTCAACATCTCAGTCTTCATCTGGGTGTCCTGTCTACCCTGCTACCCATTTCAATACGATGATAAATAGATCCCATTGCTTGCTAGGCAATTGATTGGCCCTCATGTCAGATGACATCCTCCTGTAGCTTTATCATGTTAGGGCACCACCTGACCAATCGCTCTGGGGGACTATTACACAAGAGGACGAGACATCAGCAATTACTCACTGGGTAATTCTCTGTAATTAACAATGCAAGAAAGTAGGGGGTGTAAGGGGAATGTACTTTGTACCATTGCAACCATCGGGCTCCTTTTCAACGTTGGCTGGTGTTACAAGAACAGACTATTCTAAATAGTAATATATCTTGAGTATCAGAGTCCCACAAACAGAGTGCAGGGAAACCGGTTAAATGAGCTTTCTTTCATGTCAAAGTCAATCACTCTAACTTAAGAAAACTCATTCCAGCCTCAAAGAGTAATTTCCTCTGAGGGAATATTGCTAGCAAAAGTATCTAAAGAAAGATTTGTCAGCCTTGTAGACGGCCAAAGTCTTTGATAAACTATCAAGACACTCATAGCATCATACACATTGCTACCGTCTTGACAAATTATATTGACGCGTAAGACCCCACTAAAAGGTACGGGGAGATGTCAGATGCTATGAACTTCTTTTAATGAGAAGCAAAATGATTAAATGCGAGTTGGACTTACCATATAAATGGATGAAGTGCAGCAGGCTCATGAATTTTTTTTTTTGTTTCTCTCAGCATCGTAGAGAAATTCTCTTCTGCAACACTGCCTCTGTTGGTCAATTCAATGTATCCTGCAGATGAAAGGCTGATGAACGTTTTTTTTTTTTGGACCGTAGACAAATTCTCCTCTGCAACACTTTCTCTGCTGGTCATTCAATATATTCTTCAGATGAAAGGCTGATTAAAGTGTTTTTTTTGTCTCAGCAAAGGAGAGAAATTCTCTTCTGCAACACTGCCTCTGTTGGTCAATTCAATGTATCCTGCAGATGAAAGGCTGATGAACTTTTTTTTTTTTTTTTTTTTTGAACGCAGACAAATTCTCCTCTGCAACACTTTCTCTGCTGGTCATTCAATATATTCTTCAGATGAAAGGCTGATTAAAGTGTTTTTTTTGTCTCAGCAAAGGAGAGAAATTCTCTTCTGCAACACTGCCTCTGTTGGTCAATTCAATGTATCCTGCAGATGAAAGGCTGATGAACTTTTTTTTTTTCGAACACAGACAAATTCTCCTCCGCAACACTTCCTCTGCTGGTCATTCAATATATTCTTCAGATGAAAGGCTGATTAAAGTGGTTTTTTTGTCTCAGCAAAGGAGAGAAATTCTCTTCTGCAACACTGCCTCTGTTGGTCATTCAATATATTCTGCAGATGAAAGGCTGATGAACTTTTTTTTTTGTCTCCGCAACGCAGAAAAATTCTATTCCGCAACACTGCCTCTGCTGGTCATTCAGTATATTCTGCAGATGGAAAAGTCCACTGTTAGTACATTATAAGAACTTGAATATTTCCAAAATAATGCAACAAAATAAAAAACTTATTTTTACCAAGCATTATTAATTAGGACTATGGAGTCTATAATATTGTGAAAGTTTACAGCTCAAAAAAAATTCAAATCTCAATTTTTTTTCAACCTAGCATACTTCTCTCAATCCGGTCTTATTTGCTACCAATCTCGACACAACTCAAGCACCTATATTAGGACTTAGATAAAAATATCTCATGGCCAGCCAACTGACATCATACCCTTCTCTCTGCAATTCTTATAGGTTATGGTACACCACTAGCAATTAAGTAAGCTGAAAAGTTGAGGGAGGAAGTTTCATGCTACAGTTATTGGGAATATTGAAAACTATGAATAACAGATTCTAACATCTTCATTTTAGCACATCCCTATCAGCTAACCCTATAGAGAAGGCAAGAATATTATGATCAACCACACCTTCAAAAAAATGTATAAGCCTCAAATAATGCCAGAGATTCTTTCATCTCAACATCTCAGTCTTCATCTGGGTGTCCTGTCTACCCTGCTACCCATTTCAATAAGATGATAAATAGATCCCATTGCTTGCTAGGCAATTGATTGGCCCTCATGTCAGATGACATCCTCCTGTAGCTTTATCATGTTAGGGCACCACCTGACCAATCGCTCTGGGGGACTATTACACAAGAGGACGAGACATCAGCAATTACTCACTGGGTAATTCTCTGTAATTAACAATGCAAGAAAGTAGGCGGTGTAAGGGGAATGTACTTTGTACCATTGCAACCATCGGGCTCCTTTTCAACGTTGGCTGGAGTTACAAGAACAGACTATTCTAAATAGTAATACATCTTGAGTATCAGAGTCCCACAAACAGAGTGCAGGGAAACCGGTTAAATGAGCTTTCTTTCATGTCAAAGTCAATCACTCTAACTTAAGAAAACTCATTCCAGCCTCAAAGAGTAATTTCCTCTGAGGGAATATTGCTAGCAAAAGTATCTAAAGAAAGATTTGTCAGCCTTGTAGACGGCCAAAGTCTTTGATAAACTATCAAGACACTCATAGCATCATACACATTGCTACCGTCTTGACAAATTATATTGACGCGTAAGACCCCACTAAAAGGTACGGGGAGATGTCAGATGCTATGAACTTCTTTTAATGAGAAGCAAAATGATTAAATGCGAGTTGGACTTACCATATAAATGGATGAAGTGCAGCAGGCTCATGAAATTTTTTTTTTGTTTCTCTCAGCATCGTAGAGAAATTCTCTTCTGCAACACTGCCTCTGTTGGTCAATTCAATGTATCCTGCAGATGAAAGGCTGATGAACGTTTTTTTTTTAACGCAGACAAATTCTCCTCTGCAACACTTTCTCTGCTGGTCATTCAATATATTCTTCAGATGAAAGGCTGATTAAAGTGTTTTTTTTGTCTCAGCAAAGGAGAGAAATTCTCTTCTGCAACACTGCCTCTGTTGGTCAATTCAATGTATCCTGCAGATGAAAGGCTGATGAACTTTTTTTTTTTCGAACACAGACAAATTCTCCTCCGCAACACTTCCTCTGCTGGTCATTCAATATATTCTTCAGATGAAAGGCTGATTAAAGTGGTTTTTTTGTCTCAGCAAAGGAGAGAAATTCTCTTCTGCAACACTGCCTCTGTTGGTCATTCAATATATTCTGCAGATGAAAGGCTGATGAACTTTTTTTTTTGTCTCCGCAACGCAGAAAAATTCTATTCCGCAACACTGCCTCTGCTGGTCATTCAGTATATTCTGCAGATGGAAAAGTCCACTGTTAGTACATTATAAGAACTTGAATATTTCCAAAATAATGCAACAAAATAAAAAACTTATTTTTACCAAGCATTATTAATTAGGACTATGGAGTCTATAATATTGTGAAAGTTTACAGCTCAAAAAAAATTCAAATCTCAATTTTTTTTCAACCTAGCATACTTCTCTCAATCCGGTCTTATTTGCTACCAATCTCGACACAACTCAAGCACCTATATTAGGACTTAGATAAAAATATCTCATGGCCAGCCAACTGACATCATACCCTTCTCTCTGCAATTCTTATAGGTTATGGTACACCACTAGCAATTAAGTAAGCTGAAAAGTTGAGGGAGGAAGTTTCATGCTACAGTTATTGGGAATATTGAAAACTATGAATAACAGATTCTAACATCTTCATTTTAGCACATCCCTATCAGCTAACCCTATAGAGAAGGCAAGAATATTATGATCAACCACACCTTCAAAAAAATGTATAAGCCTCAAATAATGCCAGAGATTCTTTCATCTCAACATCTCAGTCTTCATCTGGGTGTCCTGTCTACCCTGCTACCCATTTCAATAAGATGATAAATAGATCCCATTGCTTGCTAGGCAATTGATTGGCCCTCATGTCAGATGACATCCTCCTGTAGCTTTATCATGTTAGGGCACCACCTGACCAATCGCTCTGGGGGACTATTACACAAGAGGACGAGACATCAGCAATTACTCACTGGGTAATTCTCTGTAATTAACAATGCAAGAAAGTAGGCGGTGTAAGGGGAATGTACTTTGTACCATTGCAACCATCGGGCTCCTTTTCAACGTTGGCTGGAGTTACAAGAACAGACTATTCTAAATAGTAATACATCTTGAGTATCAGAGTCCCACAAACAGAGTGCAGGGAAACCGGTTAAATGAGCTTTCTTTCATGTCAAAGTCAATCACTCTAACTTAAGAAAACTCATTCCAGCCTCAAAGAGTAATTTCCTCTGAGGGAATATTGCTAGCAAAAGTATCTAAAGAAAGATTTGTCAGCCTTGTAGACGGCCAAAGTCTTTGATAAACTATCAAGACACTCATAGCATCATACACATTGCTACCGTCTTGACAAATTATATTGACGCGTAAGACCCCACTAAAAGGTACGGGGAGATGTCAGATGCTATGAACTTCTTTTAATGAGAAGCAAAATGATTAAATGCGAGTTGGACTTACCATATAAATGGATGAAGTGCAGCAGGCTCATGAAATTTTTTTTTTGTTTCTCTCAGCATCGTAGAGAAATTCTCTTCTGCAACACTGCCTCTGTTGGTCAATTCAATGTATCCTGCAGATGAAAGGCTGATGAACGTTTTTTTTTTAACGCAGACAAATTCTCCTCTGCAACACTTTCTCTGCTGGTCATTCAATATATTCTTCAGATGAAAGGCTGATTAAAGTGTTTTTTTTGTCTCAGCAAAGGAGAGAAATTCTCTTCTGCAACACTGCCTCTGTTGGTCAATTCAATGTATCCTGCAGATGAAAGGCTGATGAACTTTTTTTTTTTCGAACACAGACAAATTCTCCTCCGCAACACTTCCTCTGCTGGTCATTCAATATATTCTTCAGATGAAAGGCTGATTAAAGTGGTTTTTTTGTCTCAGCAAAGGAGAGAAATTCTCTTCTGCAACACTGCCTCTGTTGGTCATTCAATATATTCTGCAGATGAAAGGCTGATTAAAATGTTTTTTTTGTCTCAGCAACGCAGAAAAATTATATTCCGCAACACTGCCTCTGCTGGTCATTCAGTATATTCTGCAGATGGAAAAGTCCACTGTTAAAACATTATAAGAACTTGAATATTTCCAAAATAATGCAACAAAATAAAAAACTTATTTTTACCAAGCATTATTAATTAGGACTATGGAGTCTATAATATTGTGAAAGTTTACAGCTCAAAAAAAATTCAAATCTCAAGTTTTTTTTCAACCTAGCATACTTCTCTCAATCCGGTCTTATTTGCTACCAATCTCGACACAACTCAAGCACCTATATTAGGACTTAGATAAAAAGATCTCATGGCCAGCCAACTGACATCATACCCTTCTCTCTGCAATTCTTATAGGTTATGGTACACCACTAGCAATTAAGTAAGCTGAAAAGTTGAGGGAGGAAGTTTCATGCTACAGTTATTGGGAATATTGAAAACTATGAATAACAGATTCTAACATCTTCATTTTAGCACATCCCTATCAGCTAACCCTATAGAGAAGGCAAAAATATTATGATCAACCACACCTTCAAAAAAATGTATAAGCCTCAAATAATGCCAGAGTTTCTTTCATCTCAACATCTCAGTCTTCATCTGGGTGTCCTGTCTACCCTGCTACCCATTTCAATACGATGATAAATAGATCCCATTGCTTGCTAGGCAATTGATTGGCCCTCATGTCAGATGACATCCTCCTGTAGCTTTATCATGTTAGGGCACCACCTGACCAATCGCTCTGGGGGACTATTACACAAGAGGACGAGACATCAGCAATTACTCACTGGGTAATTCTCTGTAATTAACAATGCAAGAAAGTAGGGGGTGTAAGGGGAATGTACTTTGTACCATTGCAACCATCGGGCTCCTTTTCAACGTTGGCTGGAGTTACAAGAACAGACTATTCTAAATAGTAATACATCTTGAGTATCAGAGTCCCACAAACAGAGTGCAGGGAAACCGGTTAAATGAGCGTTCTTTCATGTCAAAGTCAATCACTCTAACTTAAGAAAACTCATTCCAGCCTCAAAGAGTAATTTCCTCTGAGGGAATATTGCTAGCAAAAGTATCTAAAGAAAGATTTGTCAGCCTTGTAGACGGCCAAAGTCTTTGATAAACTATCAAGACACTCATAGCATCATACACATTGCTACCGTCTTGACAAATTATATTGACGCGTAAGACCCCACTAAAAGGTACGGGGAGATGTCAGATGCTATGAACTTCTTTTAATGAGAAGCAAAAAGATTAAATGCGAGTTGGACTTACCATATAAATGGATGAAGTGCAGCAGGCTCATGAATTTTTTTTTTTGTTTCTCTCAGCATCATAGAGAAATTCTCTTCTGCAACACTGCCTCTGTTGGTCAATTCAATGTATCCTGCAGATGAAAGGCTGATGAACGTTTTTTTTTTTTTGGACCGTAGACAAATTCTCCTCTGCAACACTTTCTCTGCTGGTCATTCAATATATTCTTCAGATGAAAGGCTGATTAAAGTGTTTTTTTTGTCTCAGCAAAGGAGAGAAATTCTCTTCTGCAACACTGCCTCTGTTGGTCAATTCAATGTATCCTGCAGATGAAAGGCTGATGAACTTTTTTTTTTTCGAACACAGACAAATTCTCCTCCGCAACACTTCCTCTGCTGGTCATTCAATATATTCTTCAGATGAAAGGCTGATTAAAGTGGTTTTTTTGTCTCAGCAAAGGAGAGAAATTCTCTTCTGCAACACTGCCTCTGTTGGTCATTCAATATATTCTGCAGATGAAAGGCTGATGAACTTTTTTTTTTGTCTCAGCAACGCAGAAAAATTCTATTCCGCAACACTGCCTCTGCTGGTCATTCAGTATATTCTGCAGATGGAAAAGTCCACTGTTAGTACATTATAAGAACTTGAATATTTCCAAAATAATGCAACAAAATAAAAAACTTATTTTTACCAAGCATTATTAATTAGGACTATGGAGTCTATAATATTGTGAAAGTTTACAGCTCAAAAAAAATTCAAATCTCAATTTTTTTTCAACCTAGCATACTTCTCTCAATCCGGTCTTATTTGCTACCAATCTCGACACAACTCAAGCACCTATATTAGGACTTAGATAAAAATATCTCATGGCCAGCCAACTGACATCATACCCTTCTCTCTGCAATTCTTATAGGTTATGGTACACCACTAGCAATTAAGTAAGCTGAAAAGTTGAGGGAGGAAGTTTCATGCTACAGTTATTGGGAATATTGAAAACTATGAATAACAGATTCTAACATCTTTATTTTAGCACATCCCTATCAGCTAACCCTATAGAGAAGGCAAAAATATTATGATCAACCACACCTTCAAAAAAATGTATAAGCCTCAAATAATGCCAGAGTTTCTTTCATCTCAACATCTCAGTCTTCATCTGGGTGTCCTGTCTACCCTGCTACCCATTTCAATACGATGATAAATAGATCCCATTGCTTGCTAGGCAATTGATTGGCCCTCATGTCAGATGACATCCTCCTGTAGCTTTATCATGTTAGGGCACCACCTGACCAATCGCTCTGGGGGACTATTACACAAGAGGACGAGACATCAGCAATTACTCACTGGGTAATTCTCTGTAATTAACAATGCAAGAAAGTAGGGGGTGTAAGGGGAATGTACTTTGTACCATTGCAACCATCGGGCTCCTTTTCAACGTTGGCTGGAGTTACAAGAACAGACTATTCTAAATAGTAATACATCTTGAGTATCAGAGTCCCACAAACAGAGTGCAGGGAAACCGGTTAAATGAGCGTTCTTTCATGTCAAAGTCAATCACTCTAACTTAAGAAAACTCATTCCAGCCTCAAAGAGTAATTTCCTCTGAGGGAATATTGCTAGCAAAAGTATCTAAAGAAAGATTTGTCAGCCTTGTAGACGGCCAAAGTCTTTGATAAACTATCAAGACACTCATAGCATCATACACATTGCTACCGTCTTGACAAATTATATTGACGCGTAAGACCCCACTAAAAGGTACGGGGAGATGTCAGATGCTATGAACTTCTTTTAATGAGAAGCAAAAAGATTAAATGCGAGTTGGACTTACCATATAAATGGATGAAGTGCAGCAGGCTCATGAATTTTTTTTTTTGTTTCTCTCAGCATCATAGAGAAATTCTCTTCTGCAACACTGCCTCTGTTGGTCAATTCAATGTATCCTGCAGATGAAAGGCTGATGAACGTTTTTTTTTTTTTGGACCGTAGACAAATTCTCCTCTGCAACACTTTCTCTGCTGGTCATTCAATATATTCTTCAGATGAAAGGCTGATTAAAGTGTTTTTTTTGTCTCAGCAAAGGAGAGAAATTCTCTTCTGCAACACTGCCTCTGTTGGTCAATTCAATGTATCCTGCAGATGAAAGGCTGATGAACTTTTTTTTTTTCGAACACAGACAAATTCTCCTCCGCAACACTTCCTCTGCTGGTCATTCAATATATTCTTCAGATGAAAGGCTGATTAAAGTGTTTTTTTTGTCTCAGCAAAGGAGGGAAATTCTCTTCTGCAACACTGCCTCTGTTGGTCATTCAATATATTCTGCAGATGAAAGGCTGATGAACTTTTTTTTTTGTCTCAGCAACGCAGAAAAATTCTATTCCGCAACACTGCCTCTGCTGGTCATTCAGTATATTCTGCAGATGGAAAAGTCCACTGTTAGTACATTATAAGAACTTGAATATTTCCAAAATAATGCAACAAAATAAAAAACTTATTTTTACCAAGCATTATTAATTAGGACTATGGAGTCTATAATATTGTGAAAGTTTACAGCTCAAAAAAAATTCAAATCTCAATTTTTTTTCAACCTAGCATACTTCTCTCAATCCGGTCTTATTTGCTACCAATCTCGACACAACTCAAGCACCTATATTAGGACTTAGATAAAAAGATCTCATGGCCAGCCAACTGACATCATACCCTTCTCTCTGCAATTCTTATAGGTTATGGTACACCACTAGCAATTAAGTAAGCTGAAAAGTTGAGGGAGGAAGTTTCATGCTACAGTTATTGGGAATATTGAAAACTATGAATAACAGATTCTAACATCTTCATTTTAGCACATCCCTATCAGCTAACCCTATAGAGAAGGCAAAAATATTATGATCAACCACACCTTCAAAAAAATGTATAAGCCTCAAATAATGCCAGAGTTTCTTTCATCTCAACATCTCAGTCTTCATCTGGGTGTCCTGTCTACCCTGCTACCCATTTCAATACGATGATAAATAGATCCCATTGCTTGCTAGGCAATTGATTGGCCCTCATGTCAGATGACATCCTCCTGTAGCTTTATCATGTTAGGGCACCACCTGACCAATCGCTCTGGGGGACTATTACACAAGAGGACGAGACATCAGCAATTACTCACTGGGTAATTCTCTGTAATTAACAATGCAAGAAAGTAGGGGGTGTAAGGGGAATGTACTTTGTACCATTGCAACCATCGGGCTCCTTTTCAACGTTGGCTGGAGTTACAAGAACAGACTATTCTAAATAGTAATACATCTTGAGTATCAGAGTCCCACAAACAGAGTGCAGGGAAACCGGTTAAATGAGCTTTCTTTCATGTCAAAGTCAATCACTCTAACTTAAGAAAACTCATTCCAGCCTCAAAGAGTAATTTCCTCTGAGGGAATATTGCTAGCAAAAGTATCTAAAGAAAGATTTGTCAGCCTTGTAGACGGCCAAAGTCTTTGATAAACTATCAAGACACTCATAGCATCATACACATTGCTACCGTCTTGACAAATTATATTGACGCGTAAGACCCCACTAAAAGGTACGGGGAGATGTCAGATGCTATGAACTTCTTTTAATGAGATGCAAAAAGATTAAATGCGAGTTGGACTTACCATATAAATGGATGAAGTGCAGCAGGCTCATGAATTTTTTTTTTTGTTTCTCTCAGCATCGTAGAGAAATTCTCTTCTGCAACACTGCCTCTGTTGGTCAATTCAATGTATCCTGCAGATGAAAGGCTGATGAACGTTTTTTTTTTTTTGGACCGTAGACAAATTCTCCTCTGCAACACTTTCTCTGCTGGTCATTCAATATATTCTTCAGATGAAAGGCTGATTAAAGTGTTTTTTTTGTCTCAGCAAAGGAGAGAAATTCTCTTCTGCAACACTGCCTCTGTTGGTCAATTCAATGTATCCTGCAGATGAAAGGCTGATGAGCTTTTTTTTTCTTTTTTTTTGAACGCAGACAAATTCTCCTCTGCAACACTTACTCTGCTGGTCATTCAATATATTCTTCAGATGAAAGGCTGATTAAAGTGTTTTTTTGTCTCAGCAAAGGAGAGAAATTCTCTTCTGCAACACTGCCTCTGTTGGTCAATTCAATGTATCCTGCAGATGAAAGGCTGATGAACTTTTTTTTTTTCGAACACAGACAAATTCTCCTCCGCAACACTTCCTCTGCTGGTCATTCAATATATTCTTCAGATGAAAGGCTGATTAAAGTGGGTTTTTTGTCTCAGCAAAGGAGAGAAATTCTCTTCTGCAACACTGCCTCTGTTGGTCATTCAATATATTCTGCAGATGAAAGGCTGATGAACTTTTTTTTTTGTCTCAGCAACGCAGAAAAATTCTATTCCGCAACACTGCCTCTGCTGGTCATTCAGTATATTCTGCAGATGGAAAAGTCCACTGTTAGTACATTATAAGAACTTGAATATTTCCAAAATAATGCAACAAAATAAAAAACTTATTTTTACCAAGCATTATTAATTAGGACTATGGAGACTATAATATTGTGAAAGTTTACAGCTCAAAAAAAATTCAAATCTCAATTTTTTTTCAACCTAGCATACTTCTCTCAATCCGGTCTTATTTGCTACCAATCTCGACACAACTCAAGCACCTATATTAGGACTTAGATAAAAATATCTCATGGCCAGCCAACTGACATCATACCCTTCTCTCTGCAATTCTTATAGGTTATGGTACACCACTAGCAATTAAGTAAGCTGAAAAGTTGAGGGAGGAAGTTTCATGCTACAGTTATTGGGAATATTGAAAACTATGAATAACAGATTCTAACATCTTTATTTTAGCACATCCCTATCAGCTAACCCTATAGAGAAGGCAAGAATATTATGATCAACCACACCTTCAAAAAAATGTATAAGCCTCAAATAATGCCAGAGTTTCTTTCATCTCAACATCTCAGTCTTCATCTGGGTGTCCTGTCTACCCTGCTACCCATTTCAATAAGATGATAAATAGATCCCATTGCTTGCTAGGCAATTGATTGGCCCTCATGTCGGATGACATCCTCCTGTAGCTTTATCATGTTAGGGCACCACCTGACCAATCGCTCTGGGGGACTATTACACAAGAGGACGAGACATCAGCAATTACTCACTGGGTAATTCTCTGTAATTAACAATGCAAGAAAGTAGGCGGTGTAAGGGGAATGTACTTTGTACCATTGCAACCATCGGGCTCCTTTTCAACGTTGGCTGGAGTTACAAGAACAGACTATTCTAAATAGTAATACATCTTGAGTATCAGAGTCCCACAAACAGAGTGCAGGGAAACCGGTTAAATGAGCTTTCTTTCATGTCAAAGTCAATCACTCTAACTTAAGAAAACTCATTCCAGCCTCAAAGAGTAATTTCCTCTGAGGGAATATTGCTAGCAAAAGTATCTAAAGAAAGATTTGTCAGCCTTGTAGACGGCCAAAGTCTTTGATAAACTATCAAGACACTCATAGCATCATACACATTGCTACCGTCTTGACAAATTATATTGACGCGTAAGACCCCACTAAAAGGTACGGGGAGATGTCAGATGCTATGAACTTCTTTTAATGAGAAGCAAAATGATTAAATGCGAGTTGGACTTACCATATAAATGGATGAAGTGCAGCAGGCTCATGAATTTTTTTTTTTGTTTCTCTCAGCATCGTAGAGAAATTCTCTTCTGCAACACTGCCTCTGTTGGTCAATTCAATGTATCCTGCAGATGAAAGGCTGATGAACGTTTTTTTTTTTTTTTTTGAACGCAGACAAATTCTCCTCTGCAACACTTTCTCTGCTGGTCTTTCAATATATTCTTCAGATGAAAGGCTGATTAAAGTGTTTTTTTTGTCTCAGCAAAGGAGAGAAATTCTCTTCTGCAACACTGCCTCTGTTGGTCAATTCAATGTATCCTGCAGATGAAAGGCTGATGAACTTTTTTTTTTTCGAACACAGACAAATTCTCCTCCGCAACACTTCCTCTGCTGGTCATTCAATATATTCTTCAGATGAAAGGCTGATTAAAGTGGTTTTTTTGTCTCAGCAAAGGAGAGAAATTCTCTTCTGCAACACTGCCTCTGTTGGTCATTCAATATATTCTGCAGATGAAAGGCTGATGAACTTTTTTTTTTGTCTCAGCAACGCAGAAAAATTCTATTCCGCAACACTGCCTCTGCTGGTCATTCAGTATATTTTGCAGATGGAAAAGTCCACTGTTAGTACATTATAAGAACTTGAATATTTCCAAAATAATGCAACAAAATAAAAAACTTATTTTTACCAAGCATTATTAATTAGGACTATGGAGACTATAATATTGTGAAAGTTTACAGCTCAAAAAAAATTCAAATCTCAATTTTTTTTCAACCTAGCATACTTCTCTCAATCCGGTCTTATTTGCTACCAATCTCGATACAACTCAAGCACCTATATTAGGACTTAGATAAAAATATCTCATGGCCAGCCAACTGACATCATACCCTTCTCTCTGCAATTCTTATAGGTTATGGTACACCACTAGCAATTAAGTAAGCTGAAAAGTTGAGGGAGGAAGTTTCATGCTACAGTTATTGGGAATATTGAAAACTATGAATAACAGATTCTAACATCTTTATTTTAGCACATCCCTATCAGCTAACCCTATAGAGAAGGCAAGAATATTATGATCAACCACACCTTCAAAAAAATGTATAAGCCTCAAATAATGCCAGAGTTTCTTTCATCTCAACATCTCAGTCTTCATCTGGGTGTCCTGTCTACCCTGCTACCCATTTCAATAAGATGATAAATAGATCCCATTGCTTGCTAGGCAATTGATTGGCCCTCATGTCAGATGACATCCTCCTGTAGCTTTATCATGTTAGGGCACCACCTGACCAATCGCTCTGGGGGACTATTACACAAGAGGACGAGACATCAGCAATTACTCACTGGGTAATTCTCTGTAATTAACAATGCAAGAAAGTAGGCGGTGTAAGGGGAATGTACTTTGTACCATTGCAACCATCGGGCTCCTTTTCAACGTTGGCTGGAGTTACAAGAACAGACTATTCTAAATAGTAATACATCTTGAGTATCAGAGTCCCACAAACAGAGTGCAGGGAAACCGGTTAAATGAGCTTTCTTTCATGTCAAAGTCAATCACTCTAACTTAAGAAAACTCATTCCAGCCTCAAAGAGTAATTTCCTCTGAGGGAATATTGCTAGCAAAAGTATCTAAAGAAAGATTTGGCAGCCTTGTAGACGGCCAAAGTCTTTGATAAACTATCAAGACACTCATAGCATCATACACATTGCTACCGTCTTGACAAATTATATTGACGCGTAAGACCCCACTAAAAGGTACGGGGAGATGTCAGATGCTATGAACTTCTTTTAATGAGAAGCAAAATGATTAAATGCGATTTGGACTTACCATATAAATGGATGAAGTGCAGCAGGCTCATGAATTTTTTTTTTTGTTTCTCTCAGCATCGTAGAGAAATTCTCTTCTGCAACACTGCCTCTGTTGGTCAATTCAATGTATCCTGCAGATGAAAGGCTGATGAACGTTTTTTTTTTTTTTTTTGGAACGTAGACAAATTCTCCTCTGCAACACTTTCTCTGCTGGTCATTCAATATATTCTTCAGATGAAAGGCTGATTAAAGTGGTTTTTTTGTCTCAGCAACGCAGAGAAATTCTCTTCTGCAACACTGCCTCTGTTGGTCAATTCAATGTATCCTGCAGATGAAAGGCTGATGAACGTTTTTTTTTTTTTTTTGGAACGTAGACAAATTCTCCTCTGCAACACTTTCTCTGCTGGTCATTCAATATATTCTTCAGATGAAAGGCTGATTAAAGTGGGTTTTTTGTCTCAGCAAAGGAGAGAAATTCTCTTCTGCAACACTGCCTCTGTTGGTCAATTCAATGTATCCTGCAGATGAAAGGCTGATGAACTTTTTTTTTTTCGAACACAGACAAATTCTCCTCCGCAACACTTCCTCTGCTGGTCATTCAATATATTCTTCAGATGAAAGGCTGATTAAAGTGTTTTTTTTGTCTCAGCAAAGGAGAGAAATTCTCTTCTGCAACACTGCCTCTGTTGGTCATTCAATATATTCAGCAGATGAAAGGCTGATTAATGTTTTTTTTTTGTCTCAGCAACGCAGAGAAATACTCTTCCGCAAAACTGCCTCTGTTGGTCAATTCAATGTATCCTGCAGATGAAAGGCTGATGAACGTTTTTTTTTTTTTTGGAACGCAGACAAATTCTCCTCTGCAACACTTTCTCTGCTGGTCATTCAGTATATTCTTCAGATGAAAGGCTGATTAAAATGTTTTTTTTGTCTCAGCAAAGGAGAGAAAATCTCTTCTGCAACACTGCCTCTGTTGGTCATTCAATATATTCTGCAGATGAAAGGCTGATGAACGTTTCTTTTTTATTTATTTTTTTAACGCAGACAAATTCTCCTCCGCAACACTTTCTCTGCTGGTCATTCAATATATTCTTCAGATGAAAGGCTGATTAAAATGTTTTTTTTGTCTCGGCAAA
Source organism: Triturus cristatus (assembly GCF_964204655.1). Classification (NCBI taxonomy): domain Eukaryota; kingdom Metazoa; phylum Chordata; class Amphibia; order Caudata; family Salamandridae; genus Triturus; species Triturus cristatus. Next base: position 878,944,610 of record NC_140593.1, on the reverse strand, counting down.
GGAGAGAAAATCTCTTCTGCAACACTGCCTCTGTTGGTCATTCAATATATTCTGCAGATGAAAGGCTGATTAAAATGTTTTTTTTTGTCTCAGCAACGCAGAAAAATTCTATTCCGCAACACTGCCTCTGCTGGTCATTCAGTATATTCTGCAGATGGAAAAGTCCACTGTTAGTACATTATAGAACTTGAATATTTCCAAAGTAATGCAACAAAATAAAAAACTTATTTTTACCAAGCATTATTAATTAGGACTATGGAGTCTATAATATTGTGAAAATTTACAGCTCAAAAAAATTCAAATCTCAATTTTTTTTCAACCTAGCATACTTCTCTCAATCCGGTCTTATTTGCTACCAATCTCGACACAACTCAAGCACCTATATTAGGACTTAGATAAAAAGATCTCATGGCCAGCCAACTGACATCATACCCTTCTCTCTGCAATTCTTATAGGTTATGGTACACCACTAGCAATTAAGTAAGCTGAAAAGTTGAGGGAGGAAGTTTCATGCTACAGAGTTTGGGAATATTGAAAACTATGAATAACATATTCTAACATCTTCATTTTAGCACATCCCTATCAGCTAACCCTATAGAGAAGGCAAGAATATTATGATCAACCACACCTTCAAAAAAATGTATAAGCCTCAAATAATGCCAGAGTTTCTTTCATCTCAACATCTCAGTCTTCATCTGGGTGTCCTGTCTACCCTGCTACCCATTTCAATACCATGAGAAATAGATCCCATTGCTTGCTAGGCAATTGATTGGCCCTCATGTCAGATGACATCCTCCTGTAGCTTTATCATGTTAGGGCACCACCTGACCAATCGCTCAGGGGGACTATTACACAAGAGGACGAGACATCAGCAATTACTCACTGGGTAATTCTCTGTAATTAACAATGCAAGAAAGTAGGCGGTGTAAGGGGAATGTACTTTGTACCATTGCAACCATCGGGCTCCTTTTCAACGTTGGCTGGAGTTACAAGAACAGACTATTCTAAATAGTAATACATCTTGAGTATCAGAGTCCCACAAACAGAGTGCAGGGAAACCGGTTAAATGAGCTTTCTTTCATGTCAAAGTCAATCACTCTAACTTAAGAAAACTCATTCCAGCCTCAAAGAGTAATTTCCTCTGAGGGAATATTGCTAGCAAAAGTATCTAAAGAAAGATTTGGCAGCCTTGTAGACGGCCAAAGTCTTTGATAAACTATCAAGACACTCATAGCATCATACACATTGCTACCGTCTTGACAAATTATATTGACGCGTAAGACCCCACTAAAAGGTACGGGGAGATGTCAGATGCTATGAACTTCTTTTGATGAGAAGCAAAATGATTAAATGCGAGTTGGACTTACCATATAAATGGATGAAGTGCAGCAGGCTCATGAATTTTTTTTTTTGTTTCACTCAGCATCGTAGAGAAATTCTCTTCCGCAACACTGCCTCTGCTGGTCAATTCAATGTATCCTGCAGATGAAAGGCTGATGAACTTTTTTTTTTTAACGCAGACAAATTCTCCTCCGCAACACTTCCTCTGCTGGTCATTCAATATATTCTTCAGATGAAAGGCTGATTAAAGTGTTTTTTTTGTCTCAGCAAAGGAGAGAAATTCTCTTCTGCAACACTGCCTCTGTTGGTCAATTCAATGTATCCTGCAGATGAAAGGCTGATGAACTTTTTTTTTTTCGAATGCAGACAAATTCTCCTCCGCAACACTTCCTCTGCTGGTCATTCAATATATTCTTCAGATGAGAGGCTGATTAAAGTGGTTTTTTTGTCTCAGCAAAGGCGAGAAATTCCCTTCTGCAACACTGCCTCTGTTGGTCATTCAATATATTCTGCAGATGAAAGGCTGATTAAAATGTTTCTTTTGTCTCAGCAACGCAGAGAAATACTCTTCCGCAAAACTGCCTCTGTTGGTCAATTCAATGTATTCTGCAGATGAAAGGCTGATGAACGTTTTTTTTTTTTTTGGAACGCAGACAAATTCTCCTCTGCAACACTTTCTCTGCTGGTCATTCAGTATATTCTTCAGATGAAAGGCTGATTAAAATGTGTTTTTTTGTCTCAGCAAAGGAGAGAAAATCTCTTCTGCAACACTGCCTCTGTTGGTCATTCAATATATTCTTCAGATGAAAGGCTGATGAACGTTTTTTTTTTAATTTATTTTTTTTAACGCAGACAAATTCTCCTCCGCAACACTTTCTCTGCTGGTCATTCAATATATTCTTCAGATGAAAGGCTGATTAAAATGTTTTTTTTGTCTCGGCAAAGGAGAGAAAATCTCTTCTGCAACACTGCCTCTGTTGGTCATTCAATATATTCTGCAGATGAAAGGCTGATTAAAATGTTTTTTTTGTCTCAGCAACGCAGAAAAATTCTATTCCGCAACACTGCCTCTGCTGGTCAATTCAATGTATCCTGCAGATGAAAGGCTGATGAACTTTTTTTTTTTTTTTTTGTGAACGCAGACAAATTCTCCGCAACACTTCCTCTGCTGGTCATTCAATATATTCTTCAGATGAAGGGCTGATTAAAGTGTTTTTTTTGTCTCAGCAAAGGAGAGAAATTCTCTTCTGCAACACTGCCTCTGTTGGTCATTCAATATATTCTGCAGATGAGAGGCTGATGAACGTTTTTTTTTTTGTCTCAGCAACGCAGAAAAATTCTCTTCCGCAACACTGCCTCTGCTGGTCATTCAGTATATTCTGCAGATGGAAAAGTCCACTGTTAGTACATTATAAGAACTTGAATATTTCCAAAATAATGCAACAAAACAAAAAACTTATTTTTACCAAGCATTATTAATTAGGACTATGGAGTCTATAATATTGTGAAAATTCACAGCTCAATAAAATTTCAAATCTCAATTTTTTTTTCAACCTAGCATACTTCTCTCAATCCGGTCTTATTTGCTACCAATCTCGACACAACTCAAGCACCTATATTAGGACTTAGATAAAAAGATATCATGGCCAGCCAACTGACATCATACCCATCTCTCTGCAATTCTTTTAGGTTATGGTACACCACTAGCTATTAAGTGAGCTGATAAGTTGAGGGAGGAAGGTTCATGCTACAGTTATTGGGAATATTGAAAACTATGAATGAAAGATTTGGATCACATATTGCACTTGTAAATATGTTGCAAATTAAAGGGGAAACAACATAATGTTCATATTTACAAAATACCATGTACATTCTAAACAACGTGAAAGAGTGCTTGCAACCTAACCTGGTGAGGTGGCCATGAAGGTATAACATGCATAACCTCCCCTTCAAAATAGAGTGCTCTAAATTAGGAGTAATTGTTGGAGCAATACTGCGTGTAATTGAGTTAGCGAACTCCAGCTAGTATTTCAGTAGGGTCAAAGTGTGTGCCAAGTTGTCAGCCGGCTCAAAGGTATTTAACATCAAGAAAGGGGTGCTGGAGCAGCTAAAATTAAAGCGCTCCGTAGTGCTGGAAATGCACCAGAGGGAAATAAGGTGATTTAGGTAGACATTCCACATGGTGCACACCAGTGAAACCATTCACATCAGAAAACCATGCAGTGTTCCACATTGCATCAATAAACATCTTCATACAGTTTAAGAAAAGAATAAGGATTAAATCTTGCTTTGGGGATAATAGATATATGCCGATCACATTGTGAGAGCCATATATCCAGCCCTAGAGAAGCCGCTAAGACTATTAAAGTTAATTTTTAGGTCGTCTCTACAGTGCTTGTGCTGTAAGGCGATCTGTTGTCTGTACTTTGTGGGGTCTGACTTCTCTCACACTTTAGATTGGCTTAATTATCTTCCATTTAACAATGGTAGCCTGCAAATGGCTACTGGTGGGTGAGTGTCCCAACTTTTCCTGAAAAGTTCACTCCAAGGGAATATTGCTGCGGGAGTGAGCAGCAGCGTCCAGGCAGACGCAGTCCCTACCTGCAGACTTTTGCCTTTTCATTACCAGCGTGAGTTAGAACAGGCCTATAAATCTTGCTTTATTTAGAATAAGCAGTGAAGAACCTTGGCTGACGTTGGCCCCTTGTCTGCTTCACTTTTCAGCGGCAGGAACGTGAACTAGCACTTTCCAAAAATATGCAGGTTTCGTTTCCCTCAAGAGCTGTTGTTTCCTGGTCCGTGACTACCTCACAAAGTGTGCCACACTGCAGAGCCTGGAGTTTTTGTCCCACGCTAATCCTGCGGGATCATTAACACCTTGTCAAAGGGGTGGGAGTCACTGAGGATTTCTCCCTGCCCATGAATACGTGAGGCAAACACTTCACAGAGACACAGCTAGGTGCAGAACACACACTAGGATGTGGACTAAGGTCGCTAATGGTATTTAAATGATTTGCCTAACCCTTTGTGTCCAAGACAAGTTACAAATGGGCTTTATTTTGGCCACATCATACTAAGCTAGCTCTTTAAGTGAAACTATTTCAAATATTTAGGAAGGTTATCCACAGGGTTAGAGGATGACATTCTTCAAAACTGGTGTGATTGCGATACGTGAACGCGCATTTTGTCTCCATTTGCTTATGTTGTCCTAACTGCATTTGACTGTTTTAATAAGGGGATCCGTATTAAACCTACTTCACAAAGGTAGACTGGAACATCAGTGAAAACCCATAAAGGTTTTGGTACCCTCTACCGTGGACTAACGAGGTGCTTATATCCGTGTTACTGTGCACACTTGTGTGCTTCTGCAGTTCACCAGTGGTTCAGTTCAGGTCTGGCACTGAACAAAGAAGAGGATTGGAATGGGGCGAGGGTGTGATGCTGTGCTTCACAACCCACCCATGAAAGTATTGTTTGCTATGTCATGACTGACTAATGATGTTTCTAATGCACTGATGTTCACCTTCTAGTAGAATTACAAGGTTGAGTAAAACAGTGCAGCTCTTACTGTTTTTGGAACCATTAATTCAAAATGATTAGAAATGCTACAATGTGTTCTTGATTAAACACCCCTGTTCATGTCTTTATTCAAAACTGCTTCAAGGTAGTGCTGCACTAATCATTGCCATGGCTTAAACTCCAGAACTACACAAGGGCTTTTCCAGTATTTATTACATACTATCAGCGCAGCAATACCCCAGCATCAGTGCAGCACCTCCACCTCAGCACCCCACAGGGCCGCCCACACCGGCACCCCTCAGGGCCGCCCACACCGGCACCCCTCAGGGCCGCCCACACCGGCACCCCTCAGGGCCGCCCACACCGGCACCCCTCAGCGCCGCCCACACCCCTCCGTGCTGCCCACACCCCTCAGCGCCCCCTCTGCTCCCCCTCAGCATCACCCAGCACCCCCACAGTATCACTTAGCACCTCCACAGCATTACCTCAGAGTTACTCAGCGCCACCTCAGTGCCACCTCAGCGCCACTTGAGTATCACTCAGCGCCACCTCAGCACCATCTCATTCTCACCATGTTTCACCACAGCATCACTCAAAAACACCACATCACTCAAAAAACCACAGATTCACTCTGCACCCCTAAGCGCCACCACAGCATCACTCTGCACCCCCTCAGCGCCACCACCGCATCACTCGGCGCCCGCTCAGCGCCACCTCAGCATCACTCAGCGCCCCCTCAGCATCCCTCAGCGCCACCTCAGAGTTACACATTGCCACCTCAGCGCCACCTCAGTAGTGCCACAGTGCCACCTCAGTGCCAGCTGAGTATCACTCAGCGCCATCCCAGTCTTACTAAGTGCCACCACAGCATCACAATGCCACCGCAGCATCACAATGCCACCACAGCATCACAATGCCACCACAGCATCACAATGCCACCACAGCATCACAATGCCACCACAGCATCACAATGCCACCACAGCATCACTCAGTGCTACAACAGCATCACTCAAAAACACCACAGCATCACTCTGTGCCACCTCAACGCCACCACAGCCTCACTCAGCACCACCACAGCCTCACTCAGCACCACCACAGCCTCACTCAGCACCACCACAGCCTCACTCAGCACCACCACAGCCTCACTCAGAACCACCACAGCCTCACTCAGAACCACCACAGCCTCACTCAGAACCACCACAACCTCACTCATCCCCACCACAGCCTCACTCATCCCCACCACAGCCTCACTCAGCCCCACCACAGCCTCATTCAGCCCCACCTGGATAGCTTTCTAAGGTTATCTTTGACCTCTTATATCACCATAAGGGTTGTTTGGACTGGTGGAAGGTGCCACCTTTAATTAGTGGGCATCATATACCAGGCCAACTTCTTACAGGTCGCATGAGGGTAAGGGCGGGAAGGAAAGGGGTGAACTCGCCCCCCTGGTAGGTGTTGGGACACGAGCCGAGAACGCTAAGCCAGACCCAATAGGGGCCCGTAAGAAACACCCCTGGGGGCAGGAACCAACCTTCAAGCCCATGAAAAGTTGGGGCACGAAGGATTGTGTTGGGTGCCCGGAGCGTGGCCGTCGTGAGCCTGATCTTCCATCACAGCTCGTGACTGCCTCGCTCGGTGCTGCATGTGGTATCATTCAAAGGGATGGAGAGTTTGGTGAGTTGTCATGTTATAGCCGTTAGCGGCATTCGACGTTTGTACTGAACTTGTGAGGATGCAATAAAGAGCGTCTCCTGGTCAACTGTTTCTGTCTACTGCCATTTCATCTTTGATCTACAATTTCCTACACTGGCGACGAACGGACACGGACTCATTGCCCTTACGGATTATTTATTTCTGGTAGATTTCTCCATTTGCTTTTGTTTACCTGAGGAGGGAATTTTGGACGCACCTTCGTGTTTGTTTGGCTGTTAAAGAAAACAAGCACCATCGTCGTTTTATTTGTTCGTTGTTCCCTTTTCTACTTTTGGCAAAATCAATCTACACGATATTGATTTTGTTTTAAATGAATGTTCCTACCTGCGCATTCGGAGGGATCGTCACGGAGCTATCGCGCTCTGCTTCCCAGCGTTACTAAGCAACATAAGCAGCGTTTCAGACGCTCTACACGCTTCATTGCTCTACGCTACACGCTGTGCGTGCAACGTCAAGGCAGGCATTACCCAATGGGATCAGAGAAGTTACTATTTTCTCAGTGATCCAGAGCTTGCACATCGGTGACAGGCACACCATTACAACCGAGGTACTGTAAATTAATTATTTAATGCGCTTGCACATCGGTGACAAGCACACCTTTGAATCTGATTCCAAGTGAGGTATTTTCATCACGATCATATGATTTACACGTTTCCTGCACAGTCAAACAAATAGCGGTACTGTAAATTAATCATTTCATGTGCTTGCACATCGGTGACAAGCACACCTTTGAATCTGATTCCAAGTGAGGCATTTTCATCTCGATCCTATGTTTTACACGTTTCCTACGCAGTCAAACCAACAGTATTGTGTTCACCAAACACATCACTACGTGCAAGTTTCTCATTCTGTTTAGTTCAATCCTTTAAATCGGATTAATGTAATGTTGTTTTAATGTTATCTATTGAGGATAAGCACAACATTAACCAAGTCATTGACAGTTAATCTACTATTGTTTTTTTACTTTACTCTTTCTCTCTTGTTGTGTTCTACTGATTAATTCTACTGCCTTTAGTATCCATAATGTCAGGCATAGCAACCCCTCCCTCATTTCTCACTGCCCCAGGTGAACCTCCTATGGCATGGGAAATATGGGAACCAGTTTTCTTGGCTTACGTGGAAGTATTAGAGGGCGAGGATTGTGAACCTGAAAGGAAACTTTCTCTTTTAAAGCATTGCTTAGGTGGAATTGGATTGAAAGAATTTGCCACATTACCTGCTTTGCAAAATCCTGGCAATATTGACGTATATAAATATGCCTCTTCACAACTTAACATACGTTTTGGGAAGAAGAAAAATGTTATGGAGAGATTTATTTTTTATTCATGTAAGCAACAGGCAGATGAATCAATTGAAGATTTTGTTTCTGCACTTAGATCTCTTTCCGTCTCATGCGATTTTGAGCACATATCTTACGAACAAGTCCTCAGAGATCAAATCTTGATGAGGACGAATAACAAAAAAGTTCAAGAAAGATTATGGACTACTTCGGATTTATCCCTCAATTCAGCTATTGACATAGCTAAGTCGATTGAACACTCTGAAAAATTTGTCAAGGAAATAAGGGATAATGATATAGGAGATGTTTTTATTGTTAACAAAGATAATAAGGAATCTGACAAACACAAAAAGCTAATCCCTCGTAAAAATGAGTCTGCCGCAAAATCTGAATTTAGACCTAGGAACTACAGTAGTGAAAAAAACTCTCCTCAGTTGCTTTGCTACAGATGTGGGAGCAATAGACATCTAGCCAACTTCAAAATGTGTCCTGCATTGGCGAAAGTATGCTCTAAATGTAATAAGAAAGGTCATTTCGCAAAATTTTGTAAGTCTCTCCCTAGGAAGGTTAACTACATTCAATGTCTTGAAGATGATGATGATGTTTCTTATGATACTGTGGAGAATGAAATTAAAACTGTTATCAACGTTTGTGGAGGGTCAGGATCTGCTAAATTTCCCTCCTGTTCCATTTCTGTTGATAATGTAAAGGTGCAATTTTTTGTAGATTCCTGTGCCTGGTACACCATTATACCCTCTGACATTTTTCATAGGAATTGGCCTAAGAGAACACTTTACACACCAGATGTGTCACCGAGTGGTTACACTGGACATAAAATTGATTTATTGGTTTTTTTTTAGAGCTCATTTAGTTTTTGCAGGACACCATGCCTTTTGCAAAATCTATGTTGCCAGGTCTGGACAATCCTTACTAGGATGGCCTCATCAAGACAAATTGGGGATTAAACTCGACCCTAATGCCAATCCTCCTGTGTACTCCATCTCTTCAGATAAAGCTACTTCCCATGCTAATTCAAACTACATAAGAGAAATGATTGATTTATTCCCCAGTGTTTTTAGTGGGAAACTAGGGGAATATAAAGGATTTGAACACACAATAAAACTCAATGAGAATGCTATACCAGTCCGCCATAAAGTAAGAAACGTACCCTTATCTTGCAGAAACAAGTTAAAGGATATGCTTAAGGATTTATGTGAGAAGAATATCATTGAACCCATTGAGTCTTCTCCATGGGTTTCTCCCATCGTAATTTCAGTTAAATCTTCTGGCGAATTGAGACTGTGTGTGGACTTGCGCAGTTTAAACAATGCCATTTGGGTGGATGCTCATCCTCTACCCAACTTACACAAGCTGATATCGACCCTAGCTGGGGCTCAAGTATTTTCTTGCATCAATCTAGCCAGCGCATACCACCAAGTTGTATTAGCTGAGGAATCAAAGAACTTAACAGCTTTTATCACTCGGAAGGTCTGTTCAGGTTCTGCCGTATGCCTTTTGGCCTTACCAGTGCAGCTGCTGTCTTCCAGAGATTGATGAGACACTTTGGAAGGCTTAACAGGTGCAATTGCATTTCAAGATGACATTTTGGTTTATGGAAAAGACAATGATGAACATGACCACAACCTAAAAAAAAAGTCATATCCGCCTTGTCCGAGAAGGGCCTCACACCTCCGTTTGGATAAATGCAAAATCAAGGCGCTGGAGGTGGAATACCTTGGACACACCATCAGTGGGAAGGGTATCAAACCTAAACGTAAAAATGTTGAAAGCGTTGTTAACGCTCCTGTTCCTGTCTTTAAAGAACAGCTTATTGCCTTCCTTGGTTTAACTGAGTTTTATGCAAAATTCATACCGATCTATTCTTCAAAAATTGATCCTTTTAGATGTCTTCTTAAAAAGAATGCTAAGTTCTTTTGGTCTAACAAAATGTCTCTTGCTTTTGAGTGTTGGAAAATTTTTATTGTTAATGCTCCATGTCTCAGACCATTTGTACCTGGGAAAAGCTGTATCGTTATGGTTGATGCTAGTAATACTGGCCTGGGGGGAATCTTACTACAGAGAGATAATGGAAATGAATGTATCGTTGCATATGCGTCCAGAGAGTTAAAAGATTCAGACAAAAATTATTCTGTCATAGAAAGAGAACTTCTAGCGTGTGTGTGGGGGCGGAACACTTTAGAACATTTTTATGGGGTACCAAGTTTACTATCAAAACTGATCACAAGCCTCTTGTTTTTCTTATGGCTCCAGGAGGTGGACGTTCCATGTCAGCACGTTTAGTTAGATTGGCTTCCAGGCTACAGTCATTCCAATATAAGATAGAGTATGTTCAAGGGAAAGCCAATATGCATGCTGATTGCATGTCCAGATTACCTGTTGGAGGCGAGTTAGACTTGTGTGATGAGGAGTGTGAAGTCGCTTTTAATGCTGGTGATTTGAATTTGGTATACGGTGGTCAACCTAATTTGAGTGAAGCTAACGGGGCACCCTCAAGCAACCCATCGACAGAACCCTAAGCAAGCAATGCCCGACTCTAGCCAACTATTAACAACTGTGCCTATACCAGCAGTAGCGCGATTGGAATCAAAAACCCCTGTGACACTGTCGTCAGACTACTGCTCTAACAGTGCATTAACAGAGGCAGGCACCCACTACGACGTTTCGCAAACCACAGCTAAAGATACCGCTTACCAGAACCCCTTAAACGCATTAAGCGATCAACCAGTAATCTCAGAGTAAAAGGCCCCCCACTTTACCATCAATTATTAAATACTGTGAGGTGCCCTCTACACTGGCAGTAACTCGTACGATTAAGCAGGCTCCAACCGAAAATCCAAAGCAAACAAAACCCTCTGCAAGTGATGAAGTTTCCCTGCAGCCAATTACCAACTCAGGCACCACATTACTGCTAACGCCAGAGTACGTCTCGAGAGGCCCTCATGACATCTTAAATCGTGGGAACCTATTAAGACTCTTCAAATCACTCCCGGACTTGCGCGTTATAGTCTAACGACATAATTGCCATCAAATGTATCCCCCTCACCAGGATCCATAGCGGGGGAGTCAACGGAACTAACGCTTGGATCCTTAGCAATCCGGGAATTGGTTCAGACAAAATGTGACCAATTTAAAAACTGGGGCATAATAATGTCAACGTCCAGCCCGCCCAATTACCCATCAATCCTGGAAAATTTCCAGACTCCGTATGAAAGCGAATGTTCAGCTCCCTACTCAGTACTAAAAACAGCCAGAAGTCATTCACCTGCAGCAATCCAGGAGCACATTATAAATCAAGAAAACCATGAAAAGGCTGACTGGTCCTGGCTTCCGGGGACCCTAGCAAGGAATCGGAAAGATTGAAACACCCCCATTTCTGATCTATCGATATGCTCCTGGAATATTAACGGTCTCGGTCATAAAATCTACTCAGCAGCAACCCTTGGATTTCTAAAGGAATCCGACATTATTTTACTACAAGAAACCTGGGTAGTTGACAGCATCCCCATTGAAGGCTACCTCGAATACGTATCTTCCGCAACGAGACAGTCCAAGTTTGGCAGGCCGAGTGGGGGCATGGCAATTTACGTGTCAACTAAATTATCTCAGCCCTCCAAACAGCTTAACTTCGAGGAAGAATGGCTCTCTGGAATTCTGCTGGGTAGTCAGCGGCCTGCTGACCAGTTGCTTCTCCTTAATGTGTATATATATAGCCAAGCACTACCACAAAAAAATCCAAACTGGACCGTTTAATCAATATTGCTTGCAATTTGCTCAGCGAGCACAGCAACATCCCTAGCATAATTACAGGAGATTTTAATACTAACTTCTTCTGCAACTCCCTTGATGAGCAGGAGACCGACCGTCTACCGGTCCCATTACATCTAGCCACACAATCAATCCCAGTAGGAAACAAACCGTCTAAACTAGGCGAGTATGCCGCCACTCAGCTGGACGGTGTAGGCTACACCGTATTGAATGGTCGTTTTCTTACGGATAAGCCCCCAGCCTGGACACGATCAGATGGCCGAACTCTCTCCTCCTTGGATTTTTCATTGGGGAGTACAGAAATTCTCCCACTGATCGAGAGTTTTCATATTGCACCGCAAAGCGAAAGTGACCATCGACCACAAATTATGTTAGTCAGTCAAAAAGTTTTTATTTCGATTTACATCATAAAAGACATGCTATACATATAAAACACAATCCATAATAAATTGTCCTAGTATAGTCCATAAAATCCATAAATAAATACATACTAAAAACAAAATAAAAAGTTATTAAATACAATACAAAGACTCACGACTGATGCAGTCAATAGCCGCTAAAAAAAAATAAGAACAAATTTCATAATATAATGAACAATAATAATGAACAATATGCTAAACCACCTGCAACATTATGTGTACTACTGAATTATAGACTCAAATTCCGGGTCCGAATTGACCAAGCCCAACTTACAAATTTAGATACCCCTATGGCAATATGCTTAGTGGGGTCAGATTTTAGGATTCGACTGGCAACCTGTGCTGATCTTGTTCCAACGGCATAAAGGCTTTAGCCATACACATCTAGGTTGAGTGTACATTGGACAGCAAAAAAGGAAGTGATCAGCAGTTTCTACCTCCTCCACACAAAAGGGACATTTATCACTGCCACATAGATTCCATGAACTCATTACCCCACGAAGAGGGAGGGAGCCAACTCTTAACTGATGATACAATTTGCGATCAGATGGCTTTGTTATGATGTCCCAATATTCATCATAAGTGGGGCATCCTTGATGACAAGGAATAATACTGTCATGGGGCCACCCAGAGCAGCTGCTAATCTCTTTTCCTTAATCCTACTCCAATAGATTGCTTTAAAAAGCTTCTTTGAGGGGAAAACAGCAGTAACAGGGTCAACCCATAAGGACCCCAGCCCCATATCAAACAGGGAAGCTTTTATTGCTGATAACCAAATTATATCTATTTCCATCAATGCCCTGTGCCACCTGGAGCTTGCCTATACTCACGCAGGCTCCTATACGGTGAACTTAAAACTAATGAAATGGTCCGATGAAGCGGCTCCACTCCTGATAGAAAAATGTAGAGTATTGCTATCCCTTCCATCAAACATCGATCTATCTCCTGTCAGCCGCTGGACCAACTTTATCAACCAATTACTAGAAGCACTCCCACTCAAGAGAAGCACTGAGCAGCACATATTTCATCCGTACATTTCACCAGCAACCAAAAAATTAAAGTTACTGAGAAATCGTGCCCTTCGGAGATCTAGGAAGAACCCAGGCAATAAAACCAATTTTAATGAATACAAGCAAGCCCAAGCAGCCTTTAAGGCCGCAGTGCGTAGGGAAAAACAAGTGGCTACTGATCAATTTTGGCTAAAGCTCTATCACGAAAGTAAGAAATCTAATTCAAACTGATTCTGGGATCTGGTAAACAGGTCCCAGCATGGGGGAAGTGGCTCCGGCAGCGCAAACATCAGTGCCGACGAATGGTCCAACTTTTTATCATCTCATTTTCAGAGCAATAATAACAAAGAAGACAGCCCTAAATTTCCCAATAAAGTTACCGCTAAGGTACCAACTTTGGAGGCTACAAAGTCCCCCCCCCCGGTCACAGCGTTTCACTCACCCACGCACTTGAAGAACCAACATCCGTGGACTGCGGGATTCCGAATGCGCCACCCTCTGAGCTCATAGAGACAACGGAAGAACTAAAATACAAGATCTTGCGCTTAATAAAGAGAGCCAGAGCGGATGGTGCACCCGGGCTAAATGGTCTCCCGCAGGCTCTATTTAAATCGGACACCGAATTCTGGTCAGGCAATCTGACCTCATTGTACTCCTACTGCAGGCTAAATATCACCATCCCGGAGTCCTGGAGAGGTGCTATCATCCACCCCATATACAAGACCAGGAAGAGAAGCGACCCCAGCAACTATCGAATGATAGCACTCCTAGACATCGAGTCTAAATACTATGCCAGCGTTTTGTTGGAAGAGCTGCAGGCCTGGGCCAACGAAACAAAGCGTCTTCCTTTCAATCAGACTGGTTTTTGACTAACTGAGGTACAACAACGAATCTATTAACTTTGTCCGTCCTGATTGAGAAAGCGAAAGTCCAACAAACCCAACTCCACTGCTGCTTTGTAGATTTCAAAGCGGCTTTTGATCGAGTCCCCCGGGGTTTACTATGGCAAAAATTAAAATCATGGGGCGTACCCCAGTCCCTGCTCCTTGCCATAGTCGAACTTCATTCTGGAACATGGATCAGAATCAAGCTGGGTGCAGGCTCCCACGTTTCAAGAAAGATTAAGACAAGAAGTAGAGTAAAACAAAGCTGCGTGTTAGCTCCACTTCTATTCAACCTGTTTATATCGGACCTCTCGCTAACTCTTGACAGTGTCAACTGCCACCCACCCAAACTAGACGGAGTGCGCATCAGTAATCTTTTATACGCCGACGACCTGGTGCTGCTTGGCCACACGAAAGTGGGCCTGCAGAGGCTACTCAATGAGCTGCTTGACTACACCACAAGCTACTTCCTAGAGCTGAACCTATCCAAAACAAAAACAATTTCCTTTGGGAAACAAAAGAAGACGCGCGGAGGGTGGCATTTCAACAAATTAAAAATTGACTCAACATCTCAATACAAATATCTGGGGATAACTCTCGACTCCAGATGCTCTTTCGTTAAACAGAAAGAAGCATTGAGGACCAAAGCCCTGGCCATAGAGGTCGCTGACGAGAAATTGTCCAAGAAGCTACTAGGCTCTAGTTTTTCGCCAATGCTGAAAGTGATGAAGGCAAAGATAACGAACGCACTGACATACGGCCATGAGATCATGATGGGCACTACAAATACTTTTTTAAACAAACTATCAATCAAAATTTTTAAACGTGCATTTTACCTACCAAAGTCAGCATCACCAGCACAAGTCCGCCTTGAACTAGGTCTACTCGACCACCACGGCGTTGAAGCAGGCGCATTTATTAAGTTCTGCAACAGGCTACGTCAAGCTCGGGAGGGTTCCTTGGAAGACATTCTCTGGCAAGAAATCCAGAAAAGTCATGCCACCAACAAATATCGGCACCACCTGAAGCACAGTTTACAACTGTTAGGTATCAAGGAATTCTGGGCATCAAATCCCTCGCAGTCGGCATTAAAAACAGTCATTAAGAAGAGCGTCAGGCTGTGGTCCTTTCATGCGGACAGGGCAACATTGTCAAAAAGGAAGCACGCCTGGGCAGTGATTACAAACTTCAAGCCAGGAATCGCATCGCCCTACTTGTTAAGCACGTCTGCACTTTATTGGAAAAGTTCCTGGTTTTAAGGTTGGGTGAATGGCCTTTTTTGAATAATTTACCACAATGGCGTCACCCCAACTGCCAAACTCAATGTAGGCTGTGTGGTTCCCATACCGAAGACATGGAACACAGTCTGCATATGTCCCGAACTGCTCACCGCAAGACGAGTTCTACTGCGTGAAGAATGGATCAGGCTCGGAATCCAATTCTGCCGCCAAGCCATGATAGCTGCCTTAAATCCGGCCAACACGAAGTTGAACATCGGCCTAATTAAAATAGTCACAAAGGCACATAAACTGTTGCTAACCACTGGTGCCCCCAACTAACTTTCACTATGGCAGTGTGAAATCCCACCATCGGGTTTAGCAACTGCTATTGACTAACAATAATTTGCAGACTTTTAAACCCTTCTCCAAACTAAACACGGTTTGCCATGACGCCCGCAGAGTTTAAAGTAAAATGTTAATTTTGTTTTCATCTGTTATTTTATGTAGTGTTTTCTCTTAATTTTATGTCATGCAGCAAGACTTTTTATATTGTAAGGGTTTTAATTATCCAACAATAAAGTTTATATACTGGTAATTTGAGTGAAGATTGTTGGGTTTCCAAAATGGAAAATGATATGGAGTTTAAAAAAGTCAAGGGTTACATTATTAATGGATGGCCAGATCAGAGGAGAGTGTCAGGAGATATGATGAGTTTTTCTAAAATCCAAGATGAGTTAGCTATTGAAAATGGTCTTATTATGAGAGGCGACAAAGTTATACCCCCTTTTGCTTTAAGGACCAAGATTCTAGGGATTGCTCACGAAGGGCATTTAGGTATATCTTTTACTAGGAGACGTATCGGAGAAATTTTCTGGTGACCAGGCATTGATTTATCCATTGAACATTTTGTACGTGCTTGTGACAAGTGTGCAGAGAGTGACAAATCAGCATTTGTATTGAGAGCTGAACCTCATCCAGTTGATTGTCCATCTGGTCCATGGGCGAAATTGGGGTTAGACATTATTGGCCCTTTTCATGTCCTACCCAAGCGGGAGAGATTTGGTATTGTTTTAATAGACTACTACTCGAAATGGCCTGAGGTTAAAATGGTCAATGAAGTAACCTCATGTAGCATCATAGAGTTTCTTGATGAGGTTTTTTGCAAAGAGGACATTCCCCAAGAAATTGTTACAGACGATGGACCACAATTTGTGAGTAAAGAATTTTTTTTATTTTTGGAAAAGTGTGCCATTGTACATAGGAAAATAGCTGTGTTCCATCCAGAAGCAAATGGCCAGGTCGAGCGCTTTAATCGCGTCGTGAAGGAGGCTATTCAACTATCAGTTAAGGGGGAATTAAATTGGCATAATGGATTACAATCTATTCTGTTAGCCTACAGGACTTCTCCTAATTCTGTCACCTCAATAAGTCCATTTGAACTCTTAAGGGGACGTAAACCTAGTACCAAATTAGCTCCTTGGTGGTTAAAGAGAAACATGGGTCAAGACCAAAATTTCTAATGTATAGATTATGAGTTAATCCATAGTAGAGTTGAATCTTACAAAAGGAAAAATAAAGCAGCCATAGAAAAAAAATTAAGCAGCGGTTAGTAAACAGAGAGTGGCTATAGGTGACCTTGTTCGCATAAAAAAAAAAAGAGGGAGTTTGTAAAGGTTCTTTCATTTGGTCTGATCCTAAAAGAGTTATTGAAATTTTCAGGAATGCCGTCAGGGTTGAGGGCGGAAGTGTTTGGAATTTTAACAGAATATCTTTGATCAAAGTATTTCTACTACACATGAAGACTCCGACAGTAATGTTTTTCTTGATGTGGAGTCCAGTGAGGGCCTTAGGAACCACCAAACTGCTCACACCAACCATGATTTTGTTCCCACTAGAACAGGGCGTGACCATCGTCTTCCTGCTAAATTCAAAGACTACATTTTGAAGTAAATTGTTTACTGTGTTCTTATGTATATTTATTTAATTACCTATGTTTTTTTATTATCTTATTTATTTTTTTGCCTCTCTATTTCCTTGTTCAATTTTAAGGGGGGGAAGGTGTGTTGGGTGCCCGGAGCGTGGCCGTCTCGAGCGTGATCTTCCATCACGGCTCGTGACTGCCTCACTCGGTGCTGCGTGTGGCATCATTCAAAGGGACAGGGAGTTTGGTGAGTTGCCATGTTATGGCCGTTAGCGGCATTCGACGTTTGTACTGAACTTGTGAGGATGCAATAAAGAGCGTCTCCTGGTCAACTGTTTCTGTCTACTGCCATTTCATCTTTGATCTACAATTTCCTACAGATTAGGTGCCCCAGAGACAAGGACTGGTGGACAATCAGAGCCAGGAAAGTAAAGCGGCTGGAGAGTTCAAAAGGGGCATAGGGTTCCCCTTTTGAGCATAGAAACCCCTGGTCGCAGTGGAATCCCGCCCACATCAATAAGAAGTCTTCGTCGCAGCCGTGGAGTCACTGAATGGGAGGGCGGAAGAATCCCGCACAAAGATCCAAAGGAAAAGTACCATGGGTAGAAGAGCCGCTCACACAGTGCCCTTGGGGTGCCTCACAGCAGGGACACGGGGTGAGCAAATAACACACGGCACAGGCAGTGCAAAAGAAAGGCTCGAACAGTGCCCTTAGGATGCCACATGTCAGGGAAACTGGGGAGCAGGCAAAGTGGCCAGCAAGGGTCCAGTGGAAACAAAATAGCTCTTGCAGCCCAGGCTTGTCCTAATGGACGGTCACAAATCGGTAGCAAGGGAAGCCTGGAACCGTGAACACAGACTTTGCACAGGGGGCACCTTGAACAAAAGCAGTGCTGACAAAATGACAACGTCAAGCATGGAAGTAATGCGGGCGTAAATTTGCATGGATATTTATGAATGACCAACCAATAAGTTGTGAAATGTGTAAATCCATGGGTTGAATAAACTGCTGCCTTTTATAGGCCATATCTTGTCACAGGAATGACTATGAGAAAGGGTTGCATGCAGGTAAAGGCGGGTAGGAGAGGGATGAACTCGCCCCCCTGGGAGATGTTGCATGTATTTAACTTCTGGTGTGCGTTGATGTTTGTATAATGGTTTAAGAGGGGGGGGGGGTCAGTAGGCGCAAATCACATCTGCTAATTTCGTCACTGCCCCCCTTTATTGAGCTGTGCTAGCGACCAAGGCACGCCTAGCATGTCAAAGTTCTAACTCTCTCCCATTGGCTTCAAGAGCAAGGTTGTAAAGCATGCTTTACACTTGTCCCTGGGTTTAGAGGTTTTGTTGGTACAGCGGTTTTGCACAACACCCTGGAAATCATTCGGAAACTGCTATTCCCATAAAGCATTCTCCACCAGAAACAGCAGGCACGTTCAGTGCGTCGCTATTGGAATGGGATAAGAATGGTAGCAATCGTGCAGACATCCTTAAAATTAAAACTGGCATTGAGGACAACCCACAGAGTAGGATGTCCCATATCTTAATGAGTTTTGGGGAATATATGAATGTTTATCGAAATACAAGAGAAATGTGCCAACTGAGCTCTTATGGAATAGGTACGTTGCACCAAGAGAACAGACAATTTGGGCTAATTTAGGGTGGTAGGTGGAGGATTTAGTCTGAGGGTTCAGTGCTGGAAATGGGAAACATTTATGCCGGTATCTCACGAAACAAACTGCGGTAATTTAGGGGTGCAAGATCACGAGGAGCAGCACTGATGGATGGGGTCAGTAACAGACAGGCTATTCATTTTATTTATTTCACAAACTATGCCCCCAAAGAAACTGTCAAACAGAAAATCGTTGATAGTAAATTGGTTCTGGTTTATTTATTGGGCCACAAACAGAACCCATATTAAGGACGGTTCAATCGATCAAGGTCCCTCCAGGCAGATTCTGTGCTGTGTGTCCCTGGACGTGTCAGAGTATAAATTGCATTATAAGTAACTGACAGTTGCCTTCCCATTTTTACACAGTGCTCCAAACCAGTCACAGGTCTCTTAAGGGTATCTATAGAGACAGCGGTCAATACCCAAGGAATTGGTATTCATTAACCGACCTCGAAAAGAATAGGCTGAGTGAACCTAGACAGGGGCTGGAACCGCCATCCATGATACAAGCGGCTCTCTGTGTCCCTATGCAGGTGAGTCAGCCTGACAAAGAAAGCTTTCTTTGCGTGGACTAGTCCGGCATGGGTCAGTACGGGAATTTCTAATTGTGCTTCCCAACCCATTCCACAATGCGTTTATGCTAACACTTGTCTGCACCTGACTCCAGTCTCAGACTCCTGCGGATCAACTGCATGACAGCGGAGGCGGAGCACAGATCCCAGACCCAACGCGCAGCCCCAGAGTCTGCGAAGTAGGCTGGCAGCAGGGTGGGACACGTCTGACTCCTAATCTACAGGGCTTCCACCACAAAACTTCCATCTTCCCCCTCGTCTCCTTCTAGCACTGCCAGTATGCCAATGTGGTAGAGGCAGAGGTAGCCATCCCCAGAAGAAGACACCGCCAGGAAGTAGAAGGATAGGCCCAAGAGCCTTGCTTCCACTTCAAACACCGCCGCTGCCTCCGGCAACCCCGAGGCAACACTGACTTGAGTGACAGTCCGGCGGGCAGGTGCGCAACACCCATTGGGCTCAAAGGGCTTCAGCCCCCCTGTTGTGTGTGGCAGCCCGGGCTGAGACAGCTTCCTGGGCACACACACAGCAGCACTCGAGTACTTCACAGGTCTTTTAAAGACCATTTGCTGGTCAATGAGGCTTTGTTGCTTTTTCACCTCTTCTTAGAGTACCTGCATCTCCACTCTGCCCCCCCCCCCCAAATGTTTCCTTAGCCCCCCCCAAAAAATGTGTCTCTAGTTGTGCCTCTGGTTCCTATTAACCTTCAGCAGTGCCACCAGGGCTTCATTCCCTGTCAACTGATCACTAATGGTGAACTTCAATCAAAAATCACTATTCGCTATGTTATGTTAGCGGACACTTGTAGAGCGCACATTACACTCTGGGTAGCATCATGGCAACACCCCCAACCCCCTCCCTCTAAAGCAGGATGATAACCAAACCCACTGGCTTACATAAATAGTGTCAAAGGAAATACGTTTACAGAACAAACCGACAGTATAAATCAACGCAGGATCAAGCCAATGTGAAATACAATGAAAAAAAAAGAAATAACTAGAGTAATTTTTAAGACGTTAAAGCCACATTTCGACTAGCACTTGGCATACAAATAAAGAGTTCTCAGGAAAGTGCTCAAATTGCCATCATTAAAAGGAAATTAATCCAACATAAAAGAAAACAACTGCACAATGTCCTTCCATCATAAAAGTAATAAAACATGGATTGGTATTCGATGTGGTACTTCATCTGCAATCGCACAGGAAAACTTAATTAGTGCACCGCACACATCAGTTTAATCAACTGTTCAGGAAGGAAAAGGGTATATGCCATCTCTCTAACAATAATTATATACATGCTTTAGACTATGGTCTCAGGTTTTGCACTCATGTTAAAATGCGGCTCCTCGCTTGAGCCTTCATTTCGAAATTAGCTATAGAAAAAATAAACATTACCAGTTTTATCTAAAACTCTAAAGTTCGGATCAAGGAACATTGTCGTATTTTTTTTGCGTTTTATAGCATTTAACCCATACCCTTAATTGTGTTGCTGCCATACATCCAGCTATCACCTAGAACACCACAGCACATTTTACTCCTGGATGCCAATCAGAAAGAAACAATAGAAAACGTTAGACACTGGACCATTCACAGGCACCCAGCACAGCGGCCATACGCTATCTAGCTGGCTGTCCACGTGCTCACAGACGCACCTCCCGCCATGAGAGGTCCTGTGCTTTTTTTTACTTGTGCCGGTGGTTACAAGCAGTGGGCACCAGCACTCATTTATGGGGACCACGAAACATTTTTCGCCTTAAGATTCTGACCCAGAACAAGAGGGCGAAAATGGAGAATAAAAGGCAGAGAGAAGGAAAATAAATAGTGGCAAAGAGCGAAAGCAGTGAGTAAAAAAAGAATGCAAGAGAGAAAGAAAGAGGCAGGAACTGTAGGGTGGTGAAAGGCGAGGTGGCATCAAGAATAGACCGCGTTAGCTTTAGGAAACTTTGTCGGAAAACCGACTATTTTGGGTCCTTGCACTTATTTATTATTTTTTCCACCACAAACTAACATAATGCAGAAAACACACTGCAGTCATGAAGTTGGCAATCAGGGTACCCAACAGCACTCAATCAAAAGACGTACAACATCACCATCCATGAGCATGACTTAACCGGCCTTGACGATGCAGAAGCAAAACACAATTACAAACCACATCAAATTTTTTCTATGATGGACTGTAGTAACATTCAACACGCAGTTGGTTATTCCTTACGTCTTCTTTTATTCAAAGTATGCACAGATGTACAAAGGGTGCTGCTACCTCCACGAAGACTTCAACCACCACTGTGCCCCCAAGGTTCCATTTCCAACACTCTAACTGATGTAATACATTCTATACTCACAATTCTAACACTTACTACACAGTATGATGCCCTCCTTAAATGCATCCTCGATACAAAGCCCTCTAACCATTCTCTTGACCCCATCCCTAGTGCCATTGCCATTGACTTCTATACCCATTCTCTTTCCTATTGGACCACTCTGGTCAACCTCTCCCTCAGTCAAGGCTCCCTTCCTGTTGCCTTCAAAACTGGGCAGGTCACCCCTCTGCTTAAAAAACCCACCGCTGATGCGAACCACCTCAACAACTACCGTCCCATCACTAACCTAACCTTTCTTGCGAAAATCACAGAAAAATGTGTAGCGAAACAACTCTCTCACCATATCAAGGACAATGATCTTCTTGAGAATTTCCAGTCCGGCTTCATTCAAAACTGCAGCACTGAAACAACCCTGCTGCTAGTGATTGATGACGCGCTGCGGATACTCGATTCAGGGGAGTCTTGTCTTCTAATTCTTCTTGACCTTTCTGCAGCCTTTGACACAGTCAATCACAACACTCTCCTTAACACTCTTCAACAGAGAATGGGCATGGAGGGCACTGTGCTCAAATGGTTTGCCTCCTTCCTCTCTGATAGATCCCAAATGATCAAAATAGCAAACAGTCTTTCATCTCCTTTAGCGGTCAGTCAAGGTGTCCCTCAAGGCTCTATACTTGCACCCACACTGTTCAATCTCTATTTAGAACCGTTGGGAAATCTCCTAAGTAAATCCGGGATCCACTATCATCTATATGCGGACGACACTCAAATCTACCTTAAGGTGGCCTCCACTCACGATCTCTCCTTCCTAAACTCTACTCTCGACTCCATTCAAAACTGGATGTTAACTCATCAACTGATCCTGAATCCCTCCAAAACTGAATTCCTCCTCCTCTCCTCCAGTGCAATCATGGATGGATCAGACTAATCTACTGAACAATAAACCCATCATTGTCGAGAGCGCAAAATCCCTTGGGGTCATACTCGACAAAAAACTCAATCTACTCTCCCACATCGATTCTATTGCAAAGTCTGCTCAATACCAACTGCGCCTTCTTTGGGGGATTTGTCGCTTCTTCCCGGAGCACGACCTTAAAACCTTGGTCCAATCGCTGGTTCTCTCCAGATTGGACTACTGCAATTCTCTTCTTACTGGCCTCCCCAAAACCCACCTGTCCGCCCTGAAGTCTGTTCTCCATTCAGCAGCTCGTTTCATTTATGGGGCCAAAAGAAGCGACCACATCACACCCATTTTATCCACCCTCCGTTGGCTTCCCATAGAGGCAAGATCTATCTACAAGACTGCCTGTATCACCCACAAAGCCTTGCACTCCTCCTCCCCTCGCTACCTGGCGAATAAACTGAAATTCTCTGGAGGCTCCAGACCTTCACGTAATGCAGAAAATGTATTGCTTGAACCTCCCACTTTCAAGAAGGAAAGATCGATGGCCCAATCCTTTTCAGGCAACGCGGTGAGAATCTGGAACTCACTTCCGCCTCAGCTCAGGACCACCACCTCTTCCCAGGCCTTCAAAACTGACCTCAAAGCTCTCCTCCTTCAAAGACACTTCCAAATTTAATTTACGCCCTCTATTTTCTGAAGGAAGTCCTTCCGTTATAGGAAATTCTGTTCTCCATGCCTATAGAAGTGCCTTCCCAGTGTGTTTTTGTGTTTTGAGTGTCTGCCATTTAGTGCAGTATTATACCTCTACTTGTACTTTGTACTCTTGTGTAACATGCACACGTCACCTTTCCTTTTGTAACGTATCATTTGCTAACTCTTGTATTTTGTTTGCTTTTGATACATGCACAACAGCCACCACTGCCTCATGTAACGTAACTTTTGTTTTAGTGTTTTGAGTGTCTGCCATTTATTGCAATTTTTTACCTCTGTGTACTTTGTATGCTCTTGTAACCTGCACACGTCACCTTTCCTTTTGTAACGTATCGTTTGCTAACTCTTGGATTTCGTTTGCTTTTGATACATGCACAACAACCACCACTGCCTCATGTAACGTAACTTTTGTTTTAGTGTTTTGAGTGTCTGCCATTTATTGCAATTTTTTACCTCTGTGTACTTTGTATGCTCTTGTAACCTGCACAAGTCACTTTTTCCTTTTGTAACGTACCGTTTGCAACCTCTTGTATTTTGTTTGCTCCTGATACTTGCACAAATGTCACTATTGCCTCATGTAACGTAACGTTTGATTTTGTAACATGCTCACTTGTAATTTTTCTCCTTATGTATCATTACTGCTCCTATTGTGAAGCGCTCTGACACCTTCGGGTGAAGTCTGCACTATATGAAAACGCATTAAATAAAATAAGTATGCACATAAGTATATTACTACATGGACATGTCGGTTGTATGACTTTACAACGCATTCCGTTGTAACGCATGCCATCACCACATATCCTTTACCACGAAAATGCCTTTTACACGCATACTTTTGCAACGATTTTCGTTGTTAAATTATGCATGTTAATGGCATTTTCATTTTAAAGGCTAGAACACTAAAAATGTTCCTTTTAAATGTACCCCTTTGTGCGACACCACCCCCTCATTCCCCCTTACCTCTCCTCAGGCGCGCAACACCCAGTGAGCTCACCGGGCTTCAGCCCCCCCCCCCCCCTCATGTGTGTCAGCCCGGCTGAGACAACCTCTCGGGCTGGTGTCCGTCTAATTGCAGACAGACCCGAGTACTTCACAGGTCTTTAAAAGACCATTTACATGTTAATGAGGCTTTTGTTGCGGTTTCGCCCCTTCTTACAGCCACTCTGCCTATGGCTGGAAGACTTAGCCCCCCCCCCAAATCTTTTTCAGCCCCGCCCGAAATGCCTGCCTCTCCTCCATCTTCTTTGGTGAAGTTGCACGTCGTTAAGCGGAAGTGTCCTTCCGTTTCCCCTAACCACGCCGATTGCTTCCACATCTCCTTTTAAATGACGGAAACGTGCTTTTTTAATATTTTTGGGGGGGCAGGCCCCTTTTTTAATCCCACGCTTTTTTTGGGGGGGGGGCGTTTTTTTCCTTTTACCTTTAGCACACATGCCTTTACTACGAATCTCGTAGTAAAGGCATGCGTGGTAAAGGCTTTTCCTGTAACTACGCATGCTTTGCAGTGGTCGTTTCCCCAGCCGGGGCTGAGACAGCCACCCGGCCACACAGACAGCCGCTCCCGAGTACTTCACGACCGTTTACTTTTAAAGGAGGCTTTGTTGTCCTTTCACTCCTTCTTGGAGCCCCTGTATCTCCACACCCCTTGATATTTCACTCTAATTGCGCCTCTGCCGGGGAACCCCCCGTTTTTTAGGTCTCGTCTGAGACAGCGCTTTAGCGCTGCTCTGGCGAGACTTATAGTAAGCGAGTTTTGGAAGTGCAAACAGTGGCTTTTCAGGCCTCCAAATACAGTGCATGTGCGTCGGCCAGGCGCGCGCACCATTTGGAGGCCTGAAAGCACTCGTTTGCTTTCACTTTCGCCGGCCGCACGGCCGCTTTGATGTGATCGCGATCACTTTCACTTTTGCTCGAAAGCGTTATTCCACCATTTGCCACCCCCTTCCTGCTTGTTTCTTTTTGTTCCTGT
Source organism: Triturus cristatus (assembly GCF_964204655.1). Lineage (NCBI taxonomy): Eukaryota > Metazoa > Chordata > Amphibia > Caudata > Salamandridae > Triturus > Triturus cristatus. The sequence continues at coordinate 878,919,376 of NC_140593.1, read as the reverse complement.
GTTTGCCTGAAACTTTTTCACTTCCCATGTGAACAGCAATAGTGCAATAAATAGAACACAACCGACAAGTGAATGTGCACACACAGTGAGAGGTGCCTGACTCGTATTAGGATTTCAATTACAGGTTGTGTCCTCTTCTTTATTGAATTAGTCATTGTCGTTGGGTTGTTTGCAAGATACTACTGTGTAACCCACTGCCCCGTATTCAACGTTAACATATCATATATCACTTTGTGTGGAGTATCGGAGTAGTCGGAGTACAAGCATTTCAACTTTCCATTTTAGACCCTAATACTTGTTTTTAACCGCAGCAATGTCTCTTTAAAAAACAACTCCACGGAGCAGCAGACTTCATTTACAGCACCCATCCCCCAGGGTCTAAATCAGCTTAATTGCTGTATTTACCAATCAGACCTGCAAACGCAGAGCACAACACGCACCTCCTCACCGCCCCTGCCCTCCACCGTGTTCCCATCTTTCTGCACTTCGATTCCCTAACGCTGCTGTAGTTACCGTTGTGGCTTGTAGCTCCTGAGACTGAGAGCACAATGAGAAAAGGCACTCAGCTGAGTTGTAATTTTCCACTTGCCGAGCTTTAGAATATTTCCCACTGATTCGCCCCGTTTCAGACCTCCAACTCACATGGTAACACTGTGTGACACACATATATGCCACATATATCCACCCCTCTGCCGTCCCAAGTTCTCTCCCTCCTCACCCCTCTCTTGTTGGCTCCATATTTATCCTTTTTATTTCTCCCACCCTCTTCTTGCCAATATTCTCTCCACCCCTCCACGTTACTCTACTTTATCGTTCTCTTGTTCCTCTCACCCCCTCTTCTCTCTGTCACTCTTCCAGCTCACAATCTTCCCATCTGCAAATATTATGTGTTTTCTTATTGGTTGCTCAGTCTCCCTCACTCCGTCTCCGCTTACTCAGTTTCTTTTTCTCACTTTTCCTACTCACACCCTTTTTCTGTCAGTCGCCTTCATTCCCTCTCTTGTTTCTGTCTCTCCTCCTCCTTCCTCCCTCACTCACTCTCCTTTTTTGTCCCTTCCCAGAGTGTGTGTTCCACTCTCTTTTTCTTCACTTCGACCTCCTCTTTCTTGCTATAAGTGCCTAGAATGGTGAGGCGGGCAAATAAGATGGCGCCATTCAGTTGAGAGGCCCTGGCATAGTGACTAGTCCATATATCCGAGTGCTCTAAAGATGCTGTAAAGCGTGGTGCGTTCACGAAACACCAAAGTAAATAGGACATTTCAACAAATACCACGTGATCTGCATACCGGGATATCCTCTTGCTACCTTTGTGTATTCGTATTTTATTAAAACTTTTAAAACGTTTTCCATCAGTGACGTGGTGATATCCGAGGACTGTTAAAGAGTGGAATGTCAGTGAATTAGTAACTGGTACGCAGCCAGTAAACCAATATAAACGGGGCAAAAAATACAAAGTTGACCCAAACCCCCCCCCCCCAGAAAATGAAGGGATTGGATGGACTCGATTCTCAAAAGTGTTTGTGCCCCCCCCCCCCCCAAGTGTCACCGTGCCAAAATCCTCCTTCAGTTTCACCAGTATGCCTACTTCGTAAAAAACATAAGCAGATCCACGTACTGTTTACAAATGAGCACTGTGTAGGGAGAAAATAAATTGCCATTGCACGGGTAAGGAGGGGTAATGTAAATTTGCATATTTGTCTTATTTATTTCCTTTATATGGGACAATTTCCCCTTGTGAAGCACTCTGTTCCCGCATGAAACCACGAATGGCAAAGCCAATAATTCTTGCTTTTTAGTGGCACCACCTGAGCATTTGGTTTTGCCACTGCTTTTTAACGATATTGTTCTGCGTCAGCAAAAATAAACCAGCATTTGCAATGCAATAGGTCTCGCAGTTACACGAGTTTAAGCTATTTGCATTGTAAATGTCAATGTCTTTTATTTATGTTTTTAAAACTAAAACAAAACTAAAAGGCATTGTTATTTGCAATGTCAATAGCTCAAACTCGCGTAAATGCGAGACCTATTGCATTGCAAATGCTTGTTTCCTTTTACCTTTAACACACATGCCTTTACTACGAATCTCGTAGTAAAGGCATGCGTGGTAAAGGCTTTTCCTGTAACTACGCATGCTTTGTAGTGGTCGTTTCCCCAGCCGGGGCTGACAGCCGCCCGGCCACACAGACAGCCGCACCCCAGTACTTCACGACCGTTTACTTTTAAAGGAGGCTTTGTTGTCCTTTCACTCCTTCTTGGAGCCCCTGTATCTCCACCCCCCCCCCTTGATATTTCACTCTAGTTGCGCCTCTGCCGGGGGGAACCCCCCGTTTTTTCCTTTTACCTTTAGCACACATGCCTTTACTACGAATCTCGTAGTAAAGGCATGCGTGGTAAAGGCTTTTCCTGTAACTACGCATGCTTTGTAGTGGTCGTTTCCCCAGCCGGGGCTGAGACAGCCGCCCGGCCACACAGACAGCCGCACCCGAGTATCCCCCCCCCCCCCCCCCCCCTCCCTTGATATTTCACTCTAGTTGCGCCTCTGCCGGCGGGGGAACTGAGAGGTGACCCGCGGCCGAAATAGCCAGAAGCTGGACGTGGGGACTCCCGAGGAGGTCCCAGGCATGGCATGCAGGGAATCTCGGAATGGGGCACAAATGAGAGCCGAGGCAAATACTCTTTAACTTACTCGGCAGTCGAGACGTTTTCTTTCACCCATGTCACTGAGTTGAAAAACGCTCGAATATCCATTGTCTAACGCACACCGAGGGTGGACTCAGCATTCTCAACTCTGACTAGTGGGGGGGCGGGGCCATACCTTCATCTATTAGTAGACTCCCTACACCTGAGGATTCAACCGCTTCCAATGGGGCGGGGAGGCGGGTATAATCTTTGTAAGCCTTCACACTCTCATTGGTGGCTACTTGATTGATGCACCAACGCCCATTTGGCTAAATGGGCAATAGCGCCCCCCTCCCCCTTCGTGCTCTGTTGCCCCGGCTGCTGCAGCCTCAGGACACGATTCTCTAAGCAGTCATTTATGCTGGGGCTATTGTACGTTTCAGGCCGTCCAAACCGCTTTGAATATGTCCGTCTCTAATGCAACTGGTGATCATGTACCTTTCGGTCCAATTCCTGCTTTGTTAAACTACAAAAATGAAAAAATATGAACGGCCTCATTAGCATATTGTTTCACTTTGTTTTAAAATGTAATTGAGCAAGATAGTTATGTTGTCATTTTTATAGCGCTTTCCCAGTCCTTGTGAGGCCCAAAACGCTATTACATTAGAAAAAACAATAAGAGGTCTGGACAGGCGCGCAACACCCATTGGACTCACAGGGCTTCAGCCCCCCCCCCGTCGTGTGTGGCAGCCCGGGATGAGACAGCTTCCCGGCGCATACACAGCCGCACCCGAGCACTTCACAGGTCTTTAAAAGACCATTTGAATGTTAATGAGGCCTCGCTGGTGTTTCACCCCTTTTAAGAGCCCCTGCAGCTCCACTCTGCCTATGGCTTAAAAGATTCAGCCCCCCCCCCCCCCCCCCCCCCCGAAATTTGGCTCTAGTTGCGCCTCTGGGTCTGGACGCGGTAAAAATAAGACACCCTTGCTTCACCCCTGGAGAGAGACAAAGACAGAGGTGGCAGTGAGAGACCGGCATCGAGAGACGGAGAGAGCAAGAAGACTCCCTGTTCATAAGTCTTGTTTGGACCCGTATCTCCATGTGCAAAAGTTTCTTGTCTTTTAAAATACCAGGATTTATCCCTTGGTTAATCCATCATGTGTTGTTACAGCATGCGAAAGTTCATGCGGTAAGGATGGGTGGAACCAGGAGGAGGTAAGGGAGGGAGGGGGGAAGGGGGGGAAGAGAAACCTCTGTTCATAGGTGCTGGCAGAGTAAAGTAAATAGGTGCTCCAAAACTTTTCTGATTATTCATATCTTTATTCGGATATTAAAACATCCAAGAAAAGAACAATACATTTACACATATCACAATATATTTACACATATCACAAAACAATAGTATGGGCAACTTATCATAAAAAGCCCTTGACAATAAGACAATTCTAGTAGGCCTATCTAGGGCCTTAATAACACGAATGCACAGAGGCTTCTTAAAAGGCAGTCAATTTATAGCTTTTTTAAAGTGTTTCTGATTATTAACGTGAATGGTGAAGACTGGCCTGGAAAATGGTGAGGATAGTAAAACCGAAAAGGGCAAAAAAGGCAAATATGAGTGCACAAACGAAAGAAGGGAAAATAGGGAACGATTGGCGGTAATGGACCATTGGCTTGATGGAGTGTGTCAGTATTTAAAGCAGAGTTGTTATGGTTAGTACTAGGAATGTGCTCATATTATGATTTTTTTAAATAAGGAAATAGTTACTTGCCATACCATCCATATGGCCTTGGTAACATACCTCCGAGGCAAACTTTATCATAGATCCCATCTCTTCTGCAAAAGTATATCTAAACAGAGCTCAATTATTTACAAATATCATATCACATAAACATGAGACTTACAATGTCAAGACGACATGTTAAGGCTACTCTATACATCGAGGTCAAGAACAACTAACTGGCTAACTAAAAGGCTGTGAAGACATTTCACTTGGATATATCAAAGTTATTGCTCAGAGAAAGTGACTTATTAGGTATGAGACATTCTACTCTCCTACACAATTTGTATTTGTGGAACATACATGAGAAAAACGAGTAGTTGGATCCCTTATTGCACTTGTAAATTTCATAATGCAAATTAAAGGGGGAACAACAAAACATTCATATTTACAAAATACCATGTTCGTTTCAAAGAACCTGAAAGAGTGCTTGCACCCTAACCTGGTGAGGTGGCCATGAAGGTATAACATGCATAATCTCCGCTTCAAAATAGAGTGCTCTACATTAGGAGTAATTGTTGGAGCAATACTGCGTGTAATTGCGTTAGCGACCTCCAGGTAGTATTTCAGTAGGGTCAAAGTGTGTGCCAAGTTGTCAGCCGACTCAAAGGTATTTAACATCAAGAAAGGGGTGCTGGAGCAGCGAAAATTAAAGCGCTCCGTAGTGCTGGAAATGCACCAGAGGGAAATAAGGTGATTTAGGTAGGAATGAGACATTCCACATGGTGCACACCAGTGAAACCATTCACATCAGAAAACCATGCAGTGTTCCACATTGCATCAATAAACATCTTCATACAGTTTAAGAAAGGAATAACAAATAGATCTTGTTTTTGTGATACTAGATATGTGCTGATCACATTGTGTGAGCCCATCTATCCAGCCCTGGAGTAGCCGCCAAAACTATTAACGTTCATGTTTAGGTCAAGCCTACAGCACTTGTGCTGTAAGGCGATCTGTTGTCTGTACTTTGTGGGGTTTGACTCCTCTCATACTTTGGATTGGCTTAATTATCTTCCATTTAACAATGGTAGCCTGCAAAAGGCTACTGGTGGGTGAGTGTCCCAACTTTTCTGAAAAGTTCACTCCTAGGGAATATTGCTGCGGGAGTGAGCAGCAGTGTGCAGGCAGACGCAGTCCCTACCTACAGTCTGGTGTGTTATTTCTGCCTTTCCATTACCAGCGTGAGTTAGAACAGGCCTATAAATCTCGCTTTATTGAGAATATGCAGTGACGCGCAGTGGCTGACGTTGTCCCCTTGCCTGCTTCACTTTTTAGGGGCAGTACATGAACTTGCACTTCCCAAAAATGTGCACGTTTAGTTTCCCTCAAGCACTGTTGTTTCCTGGTCGTGACTATCTCACAAGGTGTCCACACTGCAGAGCCCGAGGTTGTTTTGCGCTGATCCCGAGGGATGATTACCACTTTGCAAGGGGGTAGGAGTCACTGAGGATTTCTCCCTGCCCATGAATGCATGAGGCGAACACTTTACAGAGACACAGCTAGGTGCAGAACACACACTAGGATGCAGGCTAAGGTCGCTAATGTCATTTACATGACTTGCCTAACCCTTGGTGTCCAGGGCAAATTACAAATGGGGTTCATTTTTGCCACATCATACTGAGCTGGCTCTATGAAGTGAAACTATTTCAAGTTTCTAGGAAGGTTATCCGCAGGGTTAAAGGATGACGTTCTTCAAAATTGATGTGATTGTGAAAAGTGAAAGTGTTGGGAAGAGTTGTGTGTTTTGTCTCTCTTTGCTTGTGTTGTCCTAACTGCATTTCAGTGCTTTAATAAGGGGATCAGTATCAAACCTACTTGCACAAAGGTAGAGCGGAACATCAGTGAAAACCCATAAAGGTGTTGGTACCCTCTACCGCGGACTGACGAGGTGCTTATATCCGTGTTACTGTGCACACTTGTGTGCTTCCCCAGTTCACCAGTGGTTCAGTTCAGGTCTGGCACTGAACAAAGACGAGGCTTAGAATGGGACGAGGGTGTGATGCTGTGCTGCACAATCCACCCCTGATAGTATTGTTTGCTGTGTCATGACTGACTAATGATGTTTCTAATGCACCGAAGTTCATCTTTTGGTAGAATTACAAGGTTGATTATATCCGTGCATCTCTTACTGTTTTTGGAAGCCATTAATTTAAAAAGACTAGAACCATGTCTTCGATTAAATACCCTTGTTTCTGTCTTTATACAAAACTGCTTCAAGGTAGTGCTGCGCTAATCATTGCCATGGCTTAAACTCCTGAACTCCACAAGGGCTTTTCCAGTATCTATTAGATACTATCAGCTCATCAATACCCCAGCATCAGTGCAGCACCTCCAACTCAGCATCACCGCAGAGCTACCACAGCATCACTCACGGCCACCTCAGTACCACCTGAGCGTCACTCAGCGCAAGCACCGCGTAATTTAACGTCACCACAGGATCACTCAGCACACCCCAGCATCACTTTGTGCTACCACAGCATCACTCAGCGCCACCTCAGCATCACTAAGCGCCACCACAGCATCACTCAGCACCACATCAGGATCGCTAAGTGTAGGAGAAAAGGATCTGCTTCTTATAGTTACCGCTACTTTTTGCTGACATATCACTGTTTTCGACCTAGACTGACTGGGATCCTGCTATTCAGGAGCCCAGTCTATCTGATTTTCCTCTAAATTGATTGCATGTACTTTAGGTACACTCCAGATTGAATACTGGGGTACCCTTATCAGTCCCTAGTATGGTACACCATGTAGCCAGGGAATAGGTACGGTACAAAAGGGGGTGGTGATGGACGGAGCATCAGAACCAATCAAACACTCACACCCAGTCAACAGATCTGGGTTTGATCCATCACCGTTCTTTAGCCCACTCTGCCACCCCAGTTCAGACATGGCCATATGCAAATCAGTCTGACCCTGTGCCTCATGGGAACAGTCCAGCCCGAACTGCCAAGCCATGCCTTCCCTGGACCGGAAACAAGCTTCCTAGGACCAGTTTCTGGCATTTCAGCCATCTTCAGCCAGGCTTGCTTGAATCCAGTGGCAAAGTGAGCAAGGGACTCACATCTGAGCATACCCTGCCAACTTATGGCGAACAAAGCGGTACAAAAGGGGGTGGTGATGGACGGAGACTCAGAACCAATCAAACACTCACACCCAGTCAACAGATCTGGGTTTGATCCATCACCGTTCTTTAGCCCACTCTGCCACCCCAGTTCAGACATGGCCATATGCAAATCAGTCTGACCCTGTGCCTCATGGGAACAGTCCAGCCCGAACTGCCAAGCCATGCCTTCCCTGGACCGGAAACAAGCTTCCTAGGACCAGTTTCTGGCATTTCAGCCGTCTTCAGCCAGGCTTGCTTGAATCCAGTGGCAAAGTGAGCAAGGGACTCACGTCTGAGCATACCCTGCCAACTTATGGCGAACAAAGCGGTACAAAAGGGGTGGTGATGGACGGAACATCAGAACCAATCAAACACTCACACCCAGTACACAGATCTGGGTTTGATCCATCACCGTTCTTTAGCCCACTCTGCCACCCCAGTTCAGACATGGCCATATGCAAATCAGTCTGACCCTGTGACTCATGGGAACAGTGCAGCCCAAACTGCCAAGCCATGCCTTCCCTGGACCGGAAACAAGCTTCCTAGGACCGGTTTCTGGCATTTCAGCCGTCTTCAGCCAGGCTTGCTTGAATCCAGTGGCAAAGTGAGCAAGGGACTAACGTCTGAGCATACCCTGCCAACTTATGGCGAACAAAGAGGTACAAAAGGGGGTGGTGATGGACGGAGCATCAGAACCAATCAAACACTCACACCCAGTCAACAGATCTGGGTTTGATCCATCACCGTGCTTTAGCCCACTCTGCCACCCCAGTTCAGACATGGCCATATGCAAATCAGTCTGACCCTGTGCCTCATGGGAACAGTCCAGCCTGAACTGCCAAGCCATGCCTTCCCTGGACCGGAAACAAGCTTCCTAGGACCGGTTTCTGGTATGTCAGCCGTCTTCAGCCAGGCTTGCTTGAATCTAGTGGCAAAGTGAGCAAGGGACTCACGTCTGAGCATACCCTGCCAACTTATGGCGAACAAAGCGGTACAAAAGGGGGTGGTGATGGACGGAGCATCAGAACCAATCAAACACTCACACCCAGTCAACAGATCTGGGTTTGATCCATCACCGTACTTTAGCCCACTCTGCCACCCCAGTTCAGACATGGCCATGTGCAAATCAGTCTCACCCTGTGCCTCATGGGAACAGTCCAGTCCGAACTGCCAAGCCATGCCTTCCCTGGACCGGAAACAAGCTACCTAGGACCGGTTTCTGGCATTTCAGCCACCTTCAGCCAGGCTTGCTTGAATCCAGTGGCAAAGTGAGCAAGGGACTCACGTCTGAGCATACCCTGCCAACTTATGGCGAACAAAGCGGTACAAAAGAGGGTGGTGATGGACGGAGCATAAGAACCAATCAAACACTCACACCCAGTCAACAGATCTGGGTTTGATCCATCACCGTTCTTTAGCCCACTCTGCCACCCCAGTTCAGACATGGCTATGTGCAAATCAGTCTGACCCTGTGCCTCATGGGAACAGTCCAGCCCGAACTGCCAAGCTATGCCTTCCCTGGACCGGAAACAAGCTTCCTAGGACCGGTTTCTGGCATTTCAGCCGTCTTCAGCCAGGCTTGCTTGAATCCAGTGGCAAAGTGAGCAAGGGACACACGTCTGAGCATACCCTGCCAACTTATGGCGAACAAAGCGGTACAAAAGGGGGTGGTGATGGACGGAGCATCAGAACCAATCAAACACTCACACCCAGTCAACAGATCTGGGTTTGATCCATCACCGTACTTTAGCCCACTCTGCCACCCCAGTTCAGACATGGCCATGTGCAAATCAGTCTCACCCTGTGCCTCATGGGAACAGTCCAGTCCGAACTGCCAAGCCATGCCTTCCCTGGACCGGAAACAAGCTTCCTAGGACCGGTTTCTGGCATTTCAGCCGTCTTCAGCCAGGCTTGCTTGAATCCAGTGGCAAAGTGAGCAAGGGACTCACGTCTGAGCATACCCTGCCAACTTATGGCGAACAAAGCGGTACAAAAGAGGGTGGTGATGGACGGAGCATAAGAACCAATCAAACACTCACACCCAGTCAACAGATCTGGGTTTGATCCATCACCGTTCTTTAGCCCACTCTGCCACCCCAGTTCAGACATGGCTATGTGCAAATCAGTCTGACCCTGTGCCTCATGGGAACAGTCCAGCCCGAACTGCCAAGGTATGCCTTCCCTGGACCGGAAACAAGCTTCCTAGGACCGGTTTCTGGCATTTCAGCCGTCTTCAGCCAGGCTTGCTTGAATCCAGTGGCAAAGTGAGCAAGGGACTCACGTCTGAGCATACCCTGCCAACTTCTGGCGAACAAAGCGGTACAAAAGGGGGTGGTGATGGACGGAGCATCAGAACCAATCAAACACTCACACCCAGACAACAGATCTGGGTTTGATCCATCACCGTTCTTTAGCCCACTGTGGTAAATAAAATAAATATTACCGGACTGAATTTCATGCGGAATCTTAAATTAAAGTAAAATAGCTCAAAATAACAAGAGGCAGAATCCGTGGTATAAGAGGTTTCTAATGGGCTTTATTCCATTCAAAATGGCCGACTCGAGTCGCGGCCCTCAGGTTCCGTCACCACGAAGGTTCAGGAAGTGAAGTACAATAATTTATTAACAGACATGTATTTTTATAATAAGTACATTACAATGAAACGAATGTAGAAGGCGTAACATTTGATAAGAAAAGTGACATGACAGTGACATAATCGAAACTAGGCGTAATAAGGAATAAAAGAAACATGATTGGTTAGAATTATCAGGCATAGGTGGATCTATAAGATAATACTTGGCATAGATGCGCGCGCGGCAGCATGACGTGTAATTGACGTGCAACTAGGGGGTGAAGGGGACTTGACATTTAGCTCTACATGTGGAGACGAGAAGTCTGGGGTCAAGTCAACCTAATCCCAAATCATATCTAACATCCTATGTTTAAAGAACTATGTTATCCACAAGGAAGGACTCTCGGACAGAATCTATTCTATACTGACTGTGTGCGTGTACAAGCGTCTAAGTGTCTATATGAGATGCGAGGGGCAGAAAACTTTCCATGGCAACAGGGCTATGAATCACTTGCAGGAGGACGGAAAGGCTGAGTCCTCTGCTTGTGAGCTAAAGGAAATGTTTACCTAAATCACTGGACAGGAATGCATCGGCTGGAGAGCAGAATAGATAATTCGAAGGTGAAATACAACTTCTTGGCAGACAGGCGAAAACTGGCCGAGGCAGGCACCGTTAGCTGCACAGGGAGTAGGACAAAGTTCATGGATACAGATGCGAGCTCAAGCTGAAGCTGTCAGAGACAGAGAGCAGGGAAAGGCTTTGAGGGCAGAATCGGGCCTACTCGCCTGAACTGTAAAAATGGAGTAACTTAGCCATATAAAGTCGGTGGCCTTTCATACTTAGGAATCGAATATCCAGCCCATTGATGGCGGATCTGACAGAGAACATGTTGACGGTAGACACACATATGTTTGCGTCTTAGAAACTGGAACTGGAGAGAACATACATGTACTTGTAACATGCATATAAAACCGTTGGGGTCCAAGATAGGGGACATAACTGATCAGGAAAATCCACATTTCCACATTCCCTCCTTGTCCCCTTCTTGCCCTTCACGAGACATCAATCTTCATCATTCCTTCGATTTGCTCATGGAGCATCATTTCTTCTTCTTTCTTCTTCCGGGATCTTGAACGAAAACCTTGATGTGGAATGCATGATGTGGCACACAGACCACAAATCGCTGGTCCACATTGTAGGCATAAACAACAACTGAATAGCATAAGAAGGCCAATACCTAGGAAGGATAGAACTCTCCATCCCCAGGCTGATATCACACTCCAAAACCACCCGGACCACGTCCAAGTGCCTGGATTCTCGTGTATCTGGCTTACAATCTTATGAAGGCGTGTTATAGCTTTATATACAGATGGCGAATTTTTTGGTATGAATATACAGCAGCTGGATCCGATGACCCTGCAAGCTCCGCCCCTATCGGCCAGGATGACGTCAAGGACAAGACGATTCAGGAGAACAACAATTCTCATCACTGATTGTTCCTCTGTCAGATTGCCTAGGGCGGCTATAGTCTCGTTTACTACAGCTTCAAGAGTCTTGGTGAGTCTGCGTATCAGCTTACTATTTGATATTGTACCTATATAGGGAAAGATACCTTTATTGAAATCTACATACTTGTCCCATGATGTCTCAGTATAATCGACAACTGGGAGATCTCTTTGCTCTCTATTGTGTACTAAATGAACATTTCGATAATAATCAGGAGGAGCTAGGAAAACAGGTGGCAAAAGGAATGCGATGTAACAGGTACCATCCCAATCTAGAGGCAGACGCATATATGCCGTCTGACCACATATGAAGTAAGAATGGCGAGAAGCTCTAAATGAAGATTTACCTTGATCACTATATTCTACTGTAGTAACGCATTGGCTATGGCCCATATGTATGGAACCAACTTTTCTTACACATAATTCACCCTTAACTGGAAATACTGACATAGTGGGCAGAATTAGTTCAACTTCGGATTTGACATTCAGAATCATAAGATTAGGTGTAAAATTACCTAATTTATACACTTCATTTTCTAAATCAGTTCCTGTTCTACTGAGGTGACCCTCCTTATTAGGGTGACAGACTTTGAATAAAACTAGATTCAGATTTCCCCATATCCAATGTTGTTGATAAACTGCTGTGTCTGGGTCTATGGAATTTAATAAACTAAACCATGCTCCACAGGAGCCATTGTGTGTGAACGGATGTGGAAAGAAAGGCAGAACTCCTTTGTTATTCTGATAGGGAGGGAGTCGGCCACACACCCAACAATTGGTCGCATTACTAGTCTGATGAGAATGATGTAACATACTAATGAATGTGTTATTGCGCAGCGCAAGTCTATAGGATAATTCATGTGGCGGTAGGTCACTAAAAGAATGTTCATCAGTTATATTGAAAACACGTTTAGAAACAGGATAATACATATGCAACAATATACTTGCAGTAACTATTAAAAAACTCAAGGAAGACAAAATTAATAAAGTCACAATACAGTGGTTACGCAGTAATTTACAATAAGCATGTCGTTTCATTATGATTCTGGACTCTACATGATTCAGACCTAAGGGATACATGTCGGGACAGATTCAACCGCTTCACCTTGGAGAGGACTTAAACAATCAAATCGTCCGACAGTTTAGATCTGGACCTGAGTTTCTGTTTATAGCACTGAGAGTCATTCTGTTCAACAAAAGGAAGTTTTGAATCAGTCTGTGAGGGAGTGCAGGGCACAGTGTCTATATCTGAAGGTAGTCCATGAAATTTTTTTACGTGACTGGAATGAATCCACCCTTTTCGTCCCTCGATCTTCACGGCTGTTCTTGTGGTCAACAGGACCAACTTGGGTGCTTTCCACCTGGGCTCCAATTGACTCTTCCTGTCGAAATTTCTCACAAAGACAAGATTACCCGGAACAACGTCATGGGGTTTCGCCTCAGTGTTGTCGGGAAAGGCTGCAGCTACCTGTGAACGAGAAGATTGTAGTGCAGACATCAAGGAAGCCAGGTAATCTGTCAGCATATTACAGTCAACATCAGTTATTTTACGTGGTATAGGCGTCCCCCACATATTCGGTGGTCTACCAAAGATCACCTCATACGGGGATAGCCCTGTTCTAGAGTGTGCTACCATTCTCATGTAAAAGAGTGCAACTGGTAATGCTACTATCCAGTCGACACCTTTCTCTCTACATATTTTGGACAGTCTGATTTTCAGTGTCTGGTTATGTCTTTCTACGAGACCTGCTGCCTCGGGGTGTCGGACACAGTGGAATTTCCACTGATATCCCAACAAGAGTGAGACATGTTTCATTAATTCGGATGAGAAAGGCTGACCGTTATCTGAATATACAACACGTGGTAAACCGTACCGTGGGAAGAATTCTCGAACTAGCTGCTTGGCAGTAGTCGGGGCAGTGTAATCTGATACGGGATACGCCTCTGTCCAACGGGAGAGAGCGCAGACAACTACGAGGACATATTTGAATCCTCGACAACGTTCCATCTGAATATAATCCATCTGGAGGACTTCAAAAGGATGGTCAGGAGGCTGAAATCCACCCTGCTCTACGGGAACACTCTTTCCTGGATTAAACTGACAACATATCATACAGGTACGAACTTTTTGTTTAGCTGCTGCTCGTAAATGTTTGTTGAACCAAATGTGCTGAATACTGTCTAGCATAGCCTTCTCTCCTAAATGTGCTGGACTGTGAACTGTAGCTATAATGGCTTGAACCATGGAATCAGGGAGAAACCATACAGATTTCTCCTTCGTCATCCATCCTTGATCTGTCTGGATCCCTCCTAGTTCAGTCCACTTCTTTATTTCTTCTGCTGTGGCATGTGTCTGTATGTCAATTACGTCAAGTGTGGGATCCTTAATCGCCATACACTGTGTTGGGGTCTGAACTATTGGCTTTGTCATGTCTAATGTGCGATTCTGAGCAGTCTGTTTAGCTGTTCTGTCAGCTAAATCATTGCCTTGAGAAATGGTATCAGTAACCTTCGTGTGTGCTTTACATTTCATAATCGATATAGCAGTGGGTAGATGTATTGCGTCTAACAAGGCATGAATGAGGGGTCCGTGCTGAATGTGGGCACCATGGGAAGTTAAATAACCTCTCTCTCGCCACAGCACGCCGAAGTCGTGTACAACTCCGAATGCATAACGTGAGTCAGTGTATATATTAACTTTCTTATTTGTGGCTTGAATACAGGCTTGTGTTAGAGCAATAAGTTCTGCTGCTTGGGCTGACAGAGTATCTATACAATGTGTCTCAATAACTTCAGTGTCTGTTGTGACTGCATACGCGGCCACTAAATCTCCTTTACTTGTTCTCATGCATGATCCGTCTACATACAACGTCAGGTCTGGATCTAACAATGGAACGTCTGTCAAGTCTTGTCTAGGTTTCGTCTTTATTTCAATGATTTCAACACAATCATGAGCTAGTGGGTCTGTTCCAATTACAGGTAATAGTGTAGCAGGATTCAATGTATTACACCGTCGGATCTCTATGTGTGGTTGAAACAATGTCAGTTCATAACCGGTAAGTCTTGCTATGGTCAAGTGTTGTGTTTGTGTTCGGTTCACAAGAACCTCTACTGCATGTGGTACTTGAACTGTCAATGGGTGTCCTAATACTATGGCATCGCTTTGTCTGATTGCTAAAGCTGTCGCTGCCACTGATTTCAGGCATGCAGGCAAAGCCTGAGCTACGGGATCTAATGTACTGGAAAAATAAGCACATGGCTTGCGTGATCCTGCTTGATCCTGAGTGAGTACTGACAAGGCAGTACCTTCGCGTTCTGTAACAAAGAGTGTAAAATGTTTGCTATAACATGGTGTTGCTAAAACAGGTGCTTGACATAAAGCTTCCTTTAGGCTTTCAAAAGCTTGTGTATGTTCCTGAGTCCAAGGGAGAACAGTCGATGTGGCTGCCTCCTGTGTGGTTAACTGAATGAGTGGTTTTGCTAGAAATGCGTACTGAGGGATCCACTGCCTACAATATGAAGTGAGGCCTATGAAAGCCCGCACCTCCTTTTGTGTCTGGGGTATTGACATGTTAGCAATTAACTGGATGCGATCTGGTGTAAGCTGCCTTCCCTCCTTGGACAGCGAGTGACCAAGATAAATAACTCGCTGAACACAGAATTGCAGCTTAGAAGGGGACACCTTGTGCCCCTTGTCGGCTAGGAAATGTAAAACTGTCAGAGAAGCTTTTTCACATTCTGGCTCGCTTCTCGCGGTGATCAGCAGATCATCGACATATTGAAGCAGTGCAGTATTGACTGGCATGTGGATACTGTCAAGTTCTCGTTTCAGTGCTTGGCTGTAGATGCTGGGGCTTTCTGTAAATCCTTGGGGAGCGCGTGAGAATTTAAAGCTGCGCCCATTTAAACTGAATCCGAACAAGTATTGGCTTTCCGGATCTATTGGGACGCTGAAAAAGGCATTCTTGAGATCAATTACAGTAAAAAATGTTGCTTCGGAATCAATTGCTGTCAACAATGATGATATATCAGGGACCACGGGGAATTGTGGTACAATACACTTGTTTAGTTCACGCAAATCAATAACCAATCGGTATACTGGTGGAGCAGTAGGATCAGTTCGTTTAAGAATCGGAATTATCGGTGAATTACATACATTGGAGTCTGTTTCTACAACTACTCCCTGGGCAATTAGCTCATCAATGATTTTCAACAAAGCCACTACAGCATCATGCGGTAACTTGTATTGTCGCATTCGTGGTAGTACCACTCCTGCTTTCAATGTAACTCGATAGGGTGTAATGTTCATGCAGCCAACATCCGTAGGGCCTTGTGCCCATAGATGTACTGGTAAAATCTGTAGTCGGGGATCCATGTCTCTAGACACATAGTGACCTTTAAAATCACGCAAAAACAACCTTACTCCTTCCGGAGAACAACATATTATGGCTCCTAGTGCTTTCAGAGTTTTAATTCCTAACAAATTTTCTGGGCATGATTTAGTAAGCAATAAATCTGTAATTCGTGTCAAAGGTCCTATCGTAAGTGGTAGAGGCTGTGATACTTCATTAACAATAGGTTTTCCTGAAAAACCAAGGGAAACATTTTGAGAGCCTGAGAGGGGTGCCCCTGGAACTTCACTACGTTTTATGGTTGTTCGACTTGCCCCTGTATCGAGTAAGAATTTTCTATCTTGACCTAATAATTCACTATGTACATAAGGTCCTTCTTGATCTACCGGAATCTCGATAAGCGGTAAGTCAACTTCCCTCTCTAGGCTGGTTCATGCGTAACGCTGATACTCAGGGTATTCATACTGTGCAGTCTGATACATTTGTTGTGTTGTGGTTTGTGTGGCAGTAGCAGGCAACGGTGGTGCAGCTGGCACAAACTGTATGGGTTGCTGTGAGGCTGGCATAGACTGTTGCTGAACTGGCACGGACTGTCCATGCTGCATAGCTCCTTTTTCATTCTGATCTTGTCTAACTAATCGTGGTCTCTCTTTTGCAATACCTGTAGCTATATTTCGTTTCAGGACTTGACAATCATGTACATAATGGCCTAGTTGTTTACAGTAATTGCAGGTTCCTTTTACAGGAACTGCAGAATCACCAGAATGTGTCACACCCTTTTTGTGACCATCTGCTGGTACTGTCTGAGAAACTAACATTTTCATTTTTGTATCCTTCATGCGTCTATGCTCGTGTTCTTGTTCATCCCTAATTCTATTGTGATGATACTGTAACATTTGTAGCATTTGCGACGGAGTGTTACTTTGCCAGGTACTCTCGAATTTCAATATTCTATTCTTCACTGGAGGCAATGCATTTTCCACTAATTTTGTCACAAATAAATGTGGATATGAGTCACTACTTGCTTTTATACCACTATTTATACCAAAACATTTTTCAAATCGAGCATAATAATCGCTTGTGTCTTCATCTTGCTTTTGTTTACAGGCTGTGATTGCACCCCAATCTTCCTTTTTTGTAGTTAATAAACGTGGCAGTACCTGTACTAGTAAACCTGGTAATAGTTTAACTTTATCCCCGAGCCCCGAACCTGCAGCTCGGCCTCTTTCTTCCTCTGCTAATGCTGTCCAGTCTATCTTTTGGTCTCCCACTTCCCACTCTTTTTCTTTCAGTTTTTCATATATGCCAGCAGGCAAAAGCACTTTTAATATCGTCATAATATCAGGAAAGGTGTACTCTCCCATCAGTAACATGTCTTTAATTTCTCGGTGGAAACCCGCTGGGTCTTTGTCATGACTAGGTACTACTTTCTTCATTTCTAATAATTCCATTTTTGATATGGGTGTGTAAACAAATACACGGTGAAACTCATTGTCTTCGCCTTTTATTGGGTGCACTTCTCGTAGAGGATTTTGTCTATCCATGTAGTACGGTGCTCTTTCTCTGGGGGGCAAGGAGAGAGAATCCGGACTTACAAAAAGGACATACTGCTTACGTGACACTAATATCTCTTTAATTAGCTTGTTACTAGAACCTCTCCATCTGTACGTAAGTAGTTCCGTTAATATATCAGGTAAAGGACCAGGGTCAGCATGTTGGCTCTTATATAATATGAGGAGTTGCTGAATCATATATATTCCAGCCAAACGTTGTTCATCTGTACTGAGGTTAAAAAACGTGTGTGCTACGGTCTCATCACCGTATTTTTCAGGACTAACAATCCAATGAACGGCTGATCTGGCTAATTCTTGCTCATCCATGGAATCGAGGAGGTGGTAACCTCTTCGTTCTCGTAGTATTTTATCTGCGGCTTGAAACGAATGTTCAGGAGATTTCAGATTTATTACAGGCGTCGGATACGTTCTGCTATTATTTGGACATACAGAGTGTATTGGATCAGAAAAACATCTAGTATTTTCACAGTATCTTCCTTTGCCTACATAGGCTATGGTCTCTGACTGTCTTGCAGAGTTCCCTGATTCGGACACTTCATCTTGCTCAAACTCGTCTGTTCCCAATCTCTCTTCATGAATACGCTCTATTTCTTTACGTATTTTTCGGCACATGGCTATTATACAATTTTGCTTATCGTGTCTCCCTTCTGATATATTCTGACTCCATCTTGTAAGAATAAGCATTGCATTCCGGTCTACCCCCGGACGATCTTGATTTCTGATCACACAGTTTATGAGGAAACGTAACAGTTCCCCCTGTATCTCTACTTTCTGGAATTCCATAGCTCTGTTAATACATCCTGGATCTCGTCCTGTTTGAACAAAATGATATATGTTATCCAGATGCGTAGTCATTCCTGGTAACCTTGCTAAATACTCTGCGGCTCGTCTGATACGTAATGATGCCAGGACCATTTCGTCCTCTTTACCAACCACTGGGTCATATCTACAATTTACAAGGAGTTCCTTAAGCGTACGTTCATTTACGAACTTAGGTGTACGTGAATGTGCTGACTCTTGAAAAACAAGTTTATTTATTCTAGGTGGTGTAAAAATACTGCTAGCACCTCCCGTGGCCCCATCTGGGGCGTCGGGTGTGAATGGATTCGTTGAACGTGATACAGCAACTATGGGTGTCGATACCCCTGTAGAGTCAACTGCGGAGACAGATGCGGAAACAGATGTGCTTGCCGAAGCTTGTATCGGGACTTGCTGTTGCACGGGACAGATACCTGATCCTGACGTTGAACCCCTCCGCCAGACGGTCTATGTGGTGTGGCGTTAGCATACTCGGGAGCTGCGTCATCTAGATACGAGGAAAGAAAAACATCTTCTGCGGTTCTGGGATGCCCCTTTGGATGTACCTTAATTGGAAATAATGGGGGTGGCAAGTCTTTTGGCACCTCCGTAACAGCCTTAGGTAATCCTTCGGCTAGAAGGGGATACATACCATTCATAAGAGCATTCCTTTGCCTATTTACTTGTTCTGATTTCACTCGGATACCTTCCTCAATTAATAGATTTTCTTGAACTTTATTTGAACTTTCTTTACTCCTCTCTTCTTGTCTACGTGCTTTTTCTGTTCGTCTATGAGATTCTTTACGCCATAACTCGACAGCGTCTTTCTGTGACTGTCTGACCTTTCTTTTCCATAACTCTTCCTCCACTTTCATGATGCACTCTGCATCCCAGGTTCCCGCTATGGGCCACCTTTGACTTTCCGGTAATCCTTTGGTATAATCTACCCATAGATCAAGAAACAATATGGCATCTAAGCCATGTTTATGGTACATGAAATGTCCTGGAGTGTCTCTAGGAGGAATAGGAACTGCTTCTTCAAGCACCCCTTTTCTGGTAGTAATCTGTCTTAACTTCGAGAAGAGCGGCATATTGACAACTGACCTGATACTTACTCTTGAACTTACTTAATACGAAAAACACAATAATGAACAGTGAACAATGAACAGTCATTCATACCACAATATGCAAGACATTTTTCAGAATACTTTAAACATTAAACATTAAACATTATAACAATGATCGACAATGATGACAGTCTGCCTAACTAATCACCACGCTGAATTCTTGACAATAACTGAATACTTCGGAATACTTGATATACTGCTAAACAGTACATATACACTGCTAAACAGTGCAGACCGGATTTGTGTACCCAAATCCGTCTTGACCGGCACAACCTATGTGCGCGTCAACACGCCTCCTCGGCGATGGTACTCACCGAGTAGCTCCTTGAAACGGAAGGCCTCAGAGAATGGACAGGACTCGATAACTGCGGACATCGGACCCTCTGCACGTCGGGATTTCGGAAAACCTGGTGGGCCTCTGTATACCTCGGATCTTGCTCTCTCAGCTAGGCTCTGGTCGGGATACTTCGCACTTCTCACCGCCTCGTCTGGGTTGATCGCAGCCTCAGTCGCCCCCGCTTGACCGGAGGGAGCTTACAGGAAATCCTGCTGGTACGCGTTTATGGTCCGTCCAGCTGTGGCAGGAGACCGGGCCTGCAACGCACCGCCGGCGCGTGAGATGAGAAAGTGTCCCTGTTCGGGCGCCATTATGTGGTAAATAAAATAAATATTACCGGACTGAATTTCATGCGGAATCTTAAATTAAAGTAAAATAGCTCAAAATAACAAGAGGCAGAATCCGTGGTATAAGAGGTTTCTAATGGGCTTTATTCCATTCAAAATGGCCGACTCGAGTCGCGGCCCTCAGGTTCCGTCACCACGAAGGTTCAGGAAGTGAAGTACAATAATTTATTAACAGACATGTATTTTTATAATAAGTACATTACAATGAAACGAATGTAGAAGGCGTAACATTTGATAAGAAAAGTGACATGACAGTGACATAATCGAAACTAGGCGTAATAAGGAATAAAAGAAACATGATTGGTTAGAATTATCAGGCATAGGTGGATCTATAAGATAATACTTGGCATAGATGCGCGCGCGGCAGCATGACGTGTAATTGACGTGCAACTAGGGGGTGAAGGGGACTTGACATTTAGCTCTACATGTGGAGACGAGAAGTCTGGGGTCAAGTCAACCTAATCCCAAATCATATCTAACATCCTATGTTTAAAGAACTATGTTATCCACAAGGAAGGACTCTCGGACAGAATCTATTCTATACTGACTGTGTGCGTGTACAAGCGTCTAAGTGTCTATATGAGATGCGAGGGGCAGAAAACTTTCCATGGCAACAGGGCTATGAATCACTTGCAGGAGGACGGAAAGGCTGAGTCCTCTGCTTGTGAGCTAAAGGAAATGTTTACCTAAATCACTGGACAGGAATGCATCGGCTGGAGAGCAGAATAGATAATTCGAAGGTGAAATACAACTTCTTGGCAGACAGGCGAAAACTGGCCGAGGCAGGCACCGTTAGCTGCACAGGGAGTAGGACAAAGTTCATGGATACAGATGCGAGCTCAAGCTGAAGCTGTCAGAGACAGAGAGCAGGGAAAGGCTTTGAGGGCAGAATCGGGCCTACTCGCCTGAACTGTAAAAATGGAGTAACTTAGCCATATAAAGTCGGTGGCCTTTCATACTTAGGAATCGAATATCCAGCCCATTGATGGCGGATCTGACAGAGAACATGTTGACGGTAGACACACATATGTTTGCGTCTTAGAAACTGGAACTGGAGAGAACATACATGTACTTGTAACATGCATATAAAACCGTTGGGGTCCAAGATAGGGGACATAACTGATCAGGAAAATCCACATTTCCACACCACTCTGCCACCCCAGTTCAGACATGGCCATATGCAAATCAGTCTGACCCTGTGCCTCATGGGAACAGTCCAGCCCGAACTGCCAAGCCATGCCTTCCCTGGACCGGAAACAAGCTTCCTAGGACCGGTTTCTGGCATTTCAGCCGTCTTCAGCCAGGCTTGCTTGAATCCAGTGGCAAAGTGAGCAAGGGACTCACGTCTGAGCATACCCTGCCAACTTATGGCGAACAAAGCGGTACAAAAGGGGGTGGTGATGGACGGAGCATCAGAACCAATCAAACACTCACACCCAGACAACAGATCTGGGTTTGATCCATCACCGTTCTTTAGCCCACTCTGCCACCCCAGTTCAGACATGGCCATATGCAAATCAGTCTGACCATTAGGGGTGGGCGGAATTTGCGTAATCGCGTTACGCAAATCTCCGCGAAATGGTAAAAAATCTCCGCGAACACGTAGAAATTCCGCGAGCACGCGGAATTGCTTGTTCGCGATACTTTTTTCCTGTTCGCGATCGCTGTTTGCGTGCTCGGGGTGAAATATCTCGCGAACACGCATATTGAGAACGCGAACAAGCAAAAAATTTCGCGAAGTCGCGGAACGCAGATTTTTGGGCAATTTCGCGTTCTCCGCGGAACGCGAAATTACCCAAATTCCGCAAATTCCGCGAACGGAACGGAATTTACTGCCCAGGCCTACTGACCATGTGCCTCATGGGAACAGTCCAGCCCGAACTGCCAAGCCATGCCTTCCCTGGACCGGAAAGAAGCTTCCTAAGACCGGTTTCTGGCATTTCAGCCGTCTTCAGCCAGGTTTGCTTGAATCCAGTGGCAAAGTGAGCAAGGGACTCACGTCTGAGCTACCCTGCCAACTTATGGCGAACAAAGCGGTACAAAAGGGGGTGGTGATGGACGGAGCATCAGAACCAATCAAACACTCACAGCCAGTACACAGATCTGGGTTTGATCCATCACCGTTCTTTAGCCCACTCTGCCACCCCAGTTCAGACATGACCATATGCAAATCAGTCTGACCCTGTGCCTCATGGGAACAGTCCAGCCCGAACTGCCAAGCCATGCCTTCCCTGGACCGGAAACAAGCTTCCTAGGACCGGTTTCTGGCATTTCAGCCGTCTTCAGCCAGGCTTGCTTGAATCCAGTGGCAAAGTGAGCAAGGGACTCACGTCTGAGCATACCCTGCCAACTTATGGCGAACAAAGCGGTACAAAAGGGGGTGGTGATGGACGGAGCATCAGAACCAATCAAACACTCACACCCAGTCAACAGATCTGGGTTTGATCCATCACCGTTCTTTAGCCCACTCTGCCACCCCAGTTCAGACATGGCCATGTGCAAATCAGTCTGACCCTGTGCCTCATGGGAACAGTCCAGCCCGAACTGCCAAGCCATGCCTTCCCTGGACCGGAAACAAGCTTCCTAGGACCGGTTTCTGGCATTTCAGCCGTCTTCAGCCAGGCTTGCTTGAATCCAGTGGCAAAGTGAGCAAGGGACTCACGTCTGAGCATACCCTGCCAACTTATGGCGAACAAAGCGGTACAAAAGGGGGTGGTGATGGACGGAACATCAGAACCAATCAAACACTCACACCCAGTAAACAGATCTGGGTTTGATCCATCACCGTTCTTTAGCCCACTCTGCCACCCCAGTTCAGACATGGCCAGGGAATAGGTACCCCAGAGGCCTCACAGGGGCTGAAGCATGTATTGTGCCACCCCTGAGAGGCCATTCAAAATGACACCACAGGTCTGCTACTGCAGCCTGTGTAAGGTGGGGCATGCACCCCTTATTTAGATATAGGTTGCCTATATCTAGTCTAAATCACTACACATATAAACCTATCAGTCACCCCTATAGCAGGCCTTATCAATCCTGAAGGCAAGGTGCTGGGTTTTATGTGAGAGGGTGTCCCTGCATGAGCAGAGCACCTCTGCAGCCTTTGGAACCTATTTTCCGGGGTTGTTTGTGATGCAGCCAACCATATATATTTAAGTGCATTATAACTTCACGGTAAATGCTAACTTTAAAACGGCTGCTTAGAAACATGTCATGTTTGGTGTCAAACACCTTGGAATCATACCTTCCTGCCAGTAACTGGCAGGGAGGTATGATTCCACTCTTCTAGAGGAACTTATGTGAAACACCGGTACACCCGGTACCAGCTTTCTCGACCTGGGCATCACAAAATGATTGCTGCCAGCCACAGACATGAGTCTGCCCTCCTGCTGCTGAGCTGAGCTCGAGCAGAGGAAGGCCTGACAATAGGTTTCCTGTCACAGGGAGGTGTGACCACTTCCCAGACAGGCTTTAGTATATTAGGGCTGGGTGGGTGCACTCTGAGAGTGCCAGAAGTCTGCACTGGGGGCACATTTGGTGTCCCTGTGCATAGTCCAACTTAAACCAGTTGCCGGAGCCATTTGCTCATGCTCTGACGTGAAACTGGACAAAGGAAATGGGTGTAGCCACCCCTCTGTCCTGACCCTCCCATAGGTGGGTCCCCAGAGTGTCCCACCCCTTCCTTGGGTATAAAGTAGGAACCCTGACTACAGGACTTTAGATTTTACCTGGACTAAACTCTGCTACAGAAACCTAGTACTTCGACGATCTACACTACGCTGGATGACTGAAGAATCTCCCTTGGAGTAAAGGAGTTACTCCCCTGCAAGGCAGGCACCCTTAACGCATCTGACCGGTTTTCATCTCCCAAGCTCCTGAGGACCCCGAAGATTTCTGCAACACAGGAGGTGGGTTCCCAATCATCCCTTAGGTTGATCTGACCTCTCTGCGATTCTGAGACCAGTATCCCTTGTGCGGGCCGTGTAACCCGAACCCCTGTGCACCGTGTACTTTTGCAGCAGCATATGCTTTTTGGCAATCCCTGAGGCTGTGCTTTGGGCTACTTGTAGTTCTGACCCTGAGCAGTAATTGCATCGAAGATTTCCGGCACAAGTGTTTCGTGGGCTGGTAATTTGTGATTCAACTCGAGGTCCCTTCGCGATCCCTGGTCCGTTGGCCTGTGGGTCCCTGTGAAGGTAACTTTGACTTTCAGTGGGCTTTCCTGTTTTCTCCAGACGTGCCCTGACTCTCCATAGCTTGGATAGTCCCCAGGACCTTGCTGGTCCTCACCGAAGCTTCTTTCCTCTGCACGCGTGGGTTGCAGATGCCAAGGCTTGTTGGTGTTCAATCCGGACACTGACCCCCCAGCACTCGACATCCTTTGTTGGACAGCTCACCTCCGGACTTTGGTCATCATCGACGTCTTCTGGTCCCCGTGGCTGCAAAGTCAAGCATCTCATCTTCTCACCTGACGCACCTGACATCGGTGGAATTCGTCTATCGTGCCCCTGTTCACTGTGAAGTGACCCAGACTCTGTCCTCTCTGCTTTCAGGTTCTTCTCACCTCGGATCCAGGCTTGTATCCCACTGTACACTTTTCATATTCCCGGCAGCAGCATGTTTTTGCGTCACGCCATTGAAAACAACGAAGGTTCCCGACATCACTTGACCCCTATGCACCCGGCTCCTCTTGGATAGGTAACATGGGTAGCTCAGTACTCTCAAGGGTGCTGACCTTAGAACCTTCTATGTTTGAAAGGGTTTGCTTAAAGTCCTCTCCGAAATGTCCTTAATCTTTAAAATTCCAAAAGCGACTTTCCCATAGGATTGTACGGAGCTCGCGCCTGTGTTCACACACTGCACCCGTCCTCCGTGGGTCCCCTGTGTCACTCCTTTGGGGGGTTCCTTGGGCTCCTGTAGTCAGGTTTGCTACTTTATACCCAAGGAAGGGGTTGGACACACTCTGGGGACCCCCCTATGGGAGGGCCAGGACAGAGGGGTGGCAAAACCCATGTCCTTTGTCCAGTTTCACACCAGAGCAGGAGCAAATGGCTCCTGCAACTGGTTTGAGCAGGACTATGCACAGGGACAGCAAATGTGCCACCAGTGCAGACTTTCTGGCACTCTCAGAGTGCACCCACCCAGCCCCAATACACTAAAGCCTGTCTGGGAGGTGATCACACTTCCCTGTGACAGGAAACCTATTGTGAGGTCTTCCTCGGCGCGAGCTTGGCTCAGCAGCAGGAGGGCAGACTTGTGTGGCTGGCAGCATCCATTTTGTGATGCCCAGGTCGAGAAAGCTGGTACCGGGTGTACCAGTGTTTCACATAAGTCCCTCTAGAAGGGTGGAATCATACCTCCCCTGCCAGGTACTGGCGTGGAGGTATGAATCCAAGGTGTTTGACACCAAACACAACATGTTTCTAAGCAGCCGTTTTAAAGTTAGCATTTACCGCAAAGTTATAATGCACTTAAATATATATGGTTGGCTGCATCACAGACAACCCCGGAAAATAGGTTCCGAAGGCTACAGAGGGGCTCTGCTCATGCAGGGGCACCCTCTCACATTAAACCCAGCACCCTGCTTTCAGGATTGATAAGGCCCGCCATAGGGGTGACTGATAGGTTTATATGTGCAGTGATTTAGAATAGATATAGGTAACCTATATCTAAGTAAGGTGTGTATGCAGACCTGTGGTGTCATTTTGAATGGCCTCTCAGGGGTGACACAATACATGCTTCAGCCCCTGGGAGGCCTCAGGGGTACCTATGCCCTGGGTACATGGTGTACCATATACTAGGGACTGATAAGGGTACCCCAGTATCTAATCTGGTGTGTACCTAAAGTACATGCAATCAATTTAGAGGAGAAAGCAGATAGAATGGGGTCCTGAATAGCAGGACCCCAGTCAGTCTAAGTCGAAAACAGTGATACATCAGTGAAAAGTGGGGGTAAACATAAGATGCAGCTCCTACTCTCCTAAACAACCCCCCCAAACGTAAGGACATTAAACTAACCTTGACCAGTTGAGTCTTCAAGTTATAAGTGGAAATGTCTGGAGAGTCCATCTGCATTGGCATGGTTACTCCCAGGTCTATGTTCCACTGTATAGTCCATCCCCTGTAGGGAAATGGACCACCTCAAAAGTTTGGGGTTTTCACCCTTCATCTGTTTTAGCCATACGAGGGGCCTATGGACTGTCTGAACAATGAAGTGACTGTCAAACAAGTATGGCCTCAGCTTCTTCAATGCTCAAATCACAGCAAAGGCTTTCCTCTCAATAACTGACCAACGTTTCTATCTGGGGGTCAGCCTTCTGCTAATAAAAACTAGTGGCTGATCCTGACCTTCTTCATTCAGTTGTGATAACACAGCCCCTACCCCCAACTCAGATGCATCAGTTTGAACAATGAATTGTTTGCAATAGTCAGGACTTTGCAGAATGCAAGCAGTGCACATGGCCTGCTTCAGGTCATCAAATGCCTTTTGACAGCTAACTGTCCACTGAACTGTCTTAGGCATTCCTTTGGAAGTTAAGTCATTCAAAGGGGTCTCTATGGATCCATATCCTTTGACAAACCTCCTTTAGTACCCAGTCAGGCCCAAGAAAGCTCTGACCTGAGTCTGGGTAGTTGGAACAACCCAATCCATGATGGTCTGGATTTTGCTCTGCAATTGTTGAACCTGACCTCCACCCACAAGGTGGCCTAGGTAGACAATCTGACTCTGCCCTATCTGGCACTTGGTGGCCTTGATAGTGATGCCTGCTTTCTGCAGGGCCTCCAAAACATTTTTCAGGAGGTCAGGTGATCCTCCCAAGTGGAGCTAAAGACAGCAATATCATCTAGATAATCTGCAGTATAGGTTTCCAGGCCTGTAAGGACTTTGTTCACCAACCTTTGAAAAGTGGCAGGTGAATTCTTCAAACCAAAGGACATCACCACAAATTGGTAGTTCCCACTAGGGGTAGAGAATGTTGTTTTTGGCTTTGCATCCTCAGCTAATCTGGCTTGCCATTAGCCAGCTGTCAGGTCAAATGTACTCAGAAACTTGGCTGAGGCTGTTAAAGATGGCAGTCATTTCTGTTAACATGTGCTAAAAGCCATTTTGTTCCTGGCAGCCATTTTAGTTAGCCAGGTGCTTTCTCCCTCTTTCAGAGCCTTGCACATGCTCAGAAAGGTTTAGCTGATAGAATGCACCTGCTCCTAGTATAGAACTGTCAGGCTATTCTTGCTGAAGTAAGGAGAAATATCTCTCCTCCCACTTTTTTGATCAAGCAAATTTTGTATAGCCATATTAGTCAGTAAGTGTTCTTGTATGTGCAGGACCTCTCCTTGGTTTTATGCTGACTATGTAACCTATGCATACATAAGGTCCCTGTTCTCTGTACTCCTTAGAATGCCTCTTACAGTGGCCTGAGGGTACTGTGTGACGCAATATCCCTCATGTGAGGTTAATAAAAATGTTTTCTTGATATTACAGCTTCCGTGCCAATCTCTTCTTTGTTGGTTTAAAGGACCAGGTGTATCAGTGAACCCCTTAGAAGGTTTTTATTTCACCAAATGGCGCCCGAAACGTGGACCTCATCGGAGAAGCGGCTATCCAAGGGAGTCGTCTTGACAGGAGACAGGAATCTACTGAGGAGGACAGGACAGAAATCTATTGAGGAGGTACCCTGCGCACGGAGATTCTCTGTCTCTGCAGCCCAGTATATTCCTGGTCTTTCTGATCTGATTCTCCAAAATGTTTGCTGCTCCCGACTGAGAACCTTTTTGGCATGAGTATTCTAAAAACGACCGTTAGGTCATTCAGAACTTGCCAGTGAGATGTTGGAGATTTGTGCTTACTAAGCTCATCGACATGTGATTTGTTTTGTTTGGCCAAAGACTTTGGAATTTGGAAATATATGTGAATTGCAATTTATGTAGGCAGGTAATGAGGAGACTTTTCTCTAACTTTTGAATAATTCGTAACGGCACATATTGTGTTAAGTGCCACTGCTGTATAATATGGTATATACTACAATATTTTTGACATGCCTGTTTTCAAGCGCACATCGAAGAATGTGCTGCTTTCTTGGAGGTACCAATGTGAATCTTGAATGGAATCAGCCGGCTCCCCTAGAGGGGATACCTAAATAGGTTTATGTTTAAATCTTTTATTGGCATTTCAAAATACACAGTAACAAAAACCGCAATGAAAGGAAAGAATAGCACCCTGTTCAGTCTCAGGTTGATGCTTAAGTCTCTCAGTTCTGTATTGCACACTGGGACAGACGTACAACCAATGTGGGAATGCCATAGAGTTCTCCAATAGGGTGCTATGAAACAAAAGTAAAGTAGTGAGACCCCCCCCACCCGCTCCCCCCTTCCCTCCCTCAGTTCCGCGTCTGTCAAACCCAATCCCTCTTAATTCCAGCAGCGCCCTGACATCACTCTTCTTTCTGTGTCTCAGATAGTCTCAGTAAGCGGAGGTAGCGGGGACATGTAACTTCCCTAAACTCGGTGGCCAACAGTGACAGGAAGGGCTTCCACAATTCAACGTACTTGGATCCCTCCCCGGACAGCGTCAATGTGAGTTTCTCCATGCCCAGGACATGCCACAAGCGATATAACCAGCCCGTGAAAGTCGGTGAGGTGTGGGAGCGCCAATGAGTAAGTATGTTCTGCGTCGCTGAACCCAGCGCTATGGCCATTAGCCTACCTCTGCGTGACTTAAGTGGGTATGTCAGAGGGTTTGGGAGACCAGCAATACATATGCCGGAAAGCGCGGGATCGCAGTGTCAAGATGTTTGTCAATTTCATCAAGCACCTGGGTCGAGTACGCCCTAACTCCCTCGCAATCCCAAAGTAAATGAGTCAGGGTGCCTATCTGCCCACAACCCCTCCAGCAATACGCCTCCCTCTTCTTATCCATCGTGTGTAGGCGTTCTGGAGTGTAATACCAATAGGTCGCCACTTTTGTAAGGGTATCTGTGAGTCCCATATGGTACGCGGAATGCCGGGCCCTGTAGTATATACCCTCCCACTCCTCGTGAGACAAAGATCTACCTAGCTCCCTCTCCCAGCGCATTCGTCCTGCATTGTATGTGTGTGTGAATCGCCTTTGGAGTGTTCTGTAGAGGTCAGTGATCAATTGCTTGTCGGAAGTGCGCGTTATTAACCACCGCTCGTACGGAGAGAGTCGCCTGTCCGCCCCCGGTCGGACCCTCCCGTCCAGCGCCCAGTGTCGGACCTGAAGATAGCGAATGCGTTCCACCTCCGGCAAGCCGTAGTCCTGCCTGAATTGCTGGAACGGGCGTACCCCCTCAGCGTCATACATATGATATAAGAAGCGGCAACCTGCCGGCTTCCATCTATGAAAGGCCGCCGAATCCATACCAGGGGAAAAATCTGGATTGTCCAACATAGGGGTAAGCGGGGAAGGGAAGGTGGTAAGCTCGTGAGCCACATTAGTGCGATCCCAGATCTCCAGAGGGACGCGAGTAATATGAGAGGCATAGAGGTTGGGGGGCCTGTGCTGTCTCCGCAGGAAGGGAATTTCCTGCAAAGGTCTAGCAGCTACCGCCTGATCCTGAAACAACCAATGCTTTTCCGACTCCCAGCGACTCCACTCCACTAGGTAGCGTAGTTGCGAGGCTTGAAAATAAAGTTGGAGATCCGGGATCCCAAGTCCCCCGCTCTCGGGAGTCAGCGTGGACAGTCGTCTCTTCATGCGGGGCTTCCGTCCACTCCAAATGAATTGGGCCAGTTCCGACAGTGTCTGCTGGATCCAGCCAGCAGGCGGGTACAGGGGTATGGTGCGGAAAAGATAAAGGATCTGCGGCAGGATGGTCATTTTGACCGCCGCAATCTTGCCCAACCACGAGAGGGGATAGTATTTCCACTGCCAATCTCTCTGCGAATCTTCTGACGCAGAGCAGCATAATTGAGGGTCACCACCCGGGAGAGCGCAGGGGCCAACTGAATCCCCAGGTAGGGAATCGAGTCCATTGCCCACTGAAAGGGGAGCGAAGCTTCTAAGTACTGACGCGTGGGGGGGGTCAGCGAAAGGTCCAGCGCCATTGATTTGTCCGCATTAACCTTGAACCCCGCCACCTGTGCGAAGGCGTCAAGATCCGCCATACACGCCGGTAGCGCCTCCCTAGGATTTGATAGAGAGAGTAGCACGTCATCTGCATATAGGCTGATGGTATGGATGTATCCCCCAAACTTAATCCCGGAGATTCCTGGATTTTGCCTGATTTTCTGAGCCAGGGGTTCCATGTATGCAGCGAAAAGCAGCGGCGACAGCGGGCACCCCTGCCTCATGCCCCGCGTGATGGGGAAGCTAGCGGACGTGTGTCCGTTGACGCGGACCATGGCTGACGGGAATTTATAGCAGTTGAATATGTGGGTGCGGAATCTCTCCCCCAGCCCCATCCGCAGCAACACCTGCTCCAAGTAGGGCTAGTGGACCCGATCAAACGCTTTTTCGGCGTCGATCGCGAGGAACATATATTCTCCTGACATGCGAGAGGCCTTCTCGACCAGGTGCATGACACGTTTCGTGTTGTCTGGGGCTTGCCGTTCCGGGATGAACCCCGCCTGATCTGGGTCGATTAGGTTTGGCATGCAGGGTGCTAGTCGACTAGCCAGGATCCCGGAGTAGAGTTTAAGATCAATGTTCAACAGGGAGATGGGGCGGTACGCTCCACAGCGAGTCCGGTCCTTTCCCGGCTTGGGAATCACCGCTATATGAGCCCGCAAGAGGTCCGGGGGAATCGCTCCCATGACCGAGAAGGAATTGAAGAGCCGGGTAAGCAGGGGCGTCAGGAGAGTACAGAATTTCTTATAGAAAATGGCGGTGATGCTGTCAGGCCCTGGGGCCTTCGCCAGCTTCAACCGGGAGATAGCGGCAATCACCTCCTCAGGGCGTATGTCTCTGTCCAGCTGGTCTGCCTGGACCCCAGTCAGAGTGGGGAGCTCGACGGAATCCAGAAAGGCCGCCCCAGCGTCTGCTGCCGACCCCGAACCGTCGTATAGGGCTGCATAATAAGCACGGAACGATTCTGCTATGTCCCTGTCGTCCGTGACTCTCGTGCCATCCTCCCGGCGGATCTCACGCACCCCCTGGCATCCCCGGACTTCCCGAAGTTTGTGTGCGAGTAAGCGTCCGCACCTATCACCCCCGTATAGTAAGCGTGTTTTAAAAGGAGAGCAGCGTATTCCGCTCTATCCTGATCAAGAGCCGTCAGCTGCTGCCGGATGGCCCTCAGTTGCCGCCACGTCCTGGGGGCCCCTGTCCTCTGATGCATTTGTTCCAGCTCTTTGGTTTTTTGTGTGAGATCCTCCCGCTTTCGCCGCCGCTCAGAATTGTCAGCAGCCGCTATGGCAATAAATTCCCCCCTGAGAACCGCTTTCAATGCCGCCCATTGCGTCGCAAGGGTCGTGGCAGCGTTGTCATTATGCGTGAAAAAATCCTTGATCGTCCTGGTGATCTGCCGCAGCACGTCCTCCCGGTGCAGCAGTGAGTCCCGAAGACGCCATACTCTATCCGGCTGTACCATCGGCGGCAGCGACAACGCGACATACACCGGGGCATGGTCTGAGAGGGAGATCGCCCCATCTCAACTGCCACTGCCATTTCTCGAACTGCGGATGACGCTAGTGGATAATCCATCCGTGCGTACGTTTTATGCGCATGCGAGTAATAGGAAAACTCCCGGCCCTGCGGGTGAAAGCTACGCCGCAGATCTTCGAGCCCCAACTCCCGTAATCTAGCGAGCCCCGTCGTAGAAATCGCCCCCGTTTGATGTGTACGTTGGCAAGATCTATCTCGTACGTTGTCAAAAACAAGATTTTGATCTCCACCCAAGAGAATGAGCCTATCACTCGTCGCCGTCACTTCCGTGAGTGCGGATTGCAAAAAGCGCTCTTGCCCCTCGTTGGGAGCATAAAGTGAGCCAATGGTGAAGGTCAAGGCCCCCAGGGCAAACCTATAAATCAAAAGCCGTCCCTGAACTTCGGCTTCCTTCTGCAGGACCTCCCCTCGAAAACGCTGGGCCACTAGGATCGCAACTCCCGCTGTTTTAGTAAGACTAGAGGAAAAGAGTTGGACCGGGAATTTGCGGGATCGGAGCCTGTGACAGTCCTGCGCGAGCAGATGGGTCTCCTGAAGGAGGCAGATGTCGGCCTGCGAGTTCTCAAGGCACGACAGCACTGCCCTGCGCTTAACAGGGCTGTTGAGGCCCCGAACATTGAGTGTTAATACCTTAAGTGTAGGAGGCGCCATGTGATCTCACCTAGACTATCAGACTGTGCCATGTAGAGGGTGCTCTCCGATCGACGCTTCCCCCGCCCCGCATGCTGGCTGCCCACTGTGCCCTACTCCCTGACAGACGCGGAACCCCCTACCCTCTTGCAGACCCCCCCACCCCCCCTCCACCCGAACATCTCAACATCATAACAACAAAAGTCCAGAACCAGTGTCCTCCACTTTCCAGTGGATGGTGATGGAAGGGCGCAAGGAACAGTAACACCATGAAGAGGCCCCTCTCCCACAGACGACCCTTTCAAGGATCCAGCAAAGCTGCCCACCACAGCCATTACTCAGCCACCCCAGGCGAGGTGCTGCGCAAGCCGCTAGAGACAGTCTCTAATGCATCCTGCTGCCCTCTGAGGATCTCCGCTACTGGAGGTTTCTTCGCACGTTTACGACGGCCCTGTCGACGCCAGCCGGGTCCCACCGTCGCGGCCTCCGTCGGACCTTCTTCCGCCCCACTATCTTCCTGTGGTAAGGTCACCCCCAACAGCTTAGCCGCTTCTGACAAGGACTTCAGCTGATATAGTGTATTGTCAATGCGGAACACCAATCGGAACGGGTGTCCCCAGCTATATCGGATGTTGCGTTGTTGGAGGTGTGTGGTGATGGGCTTGAACAGCCTACGTTTATGAAGCGTAAGCGCCGACAAGTCCTGATATAGTACTGGTGCGTGATCCCGAAACCTCACGGGATGCTGCCGGCGGGCGTTACGCAGTATATCGTCTTTGGTGCGGTAGTCCTGAACACACACCAGGATATCCGATGGGCCGGCCGCCGCTCGCCGCGGGGGACCCACTCTATGTGCTCGGTCAATGCGTAGCTCCGTCTCCAGTGGGCGCTCCAAGATGTGATTGAAGAGTTCCCTCGTGAAGGTAAAGAGATCCTTTGAGTCCTCCGTAGTACGCACCCCTCGAATCCGTATATTATGGCGCCGGGACTGGTTTTCCAGGTCCTCCACGTGCGACTGAAGGTCCACCTGCTGGTTGTGAATCCGGAGGATTTCTTGTTGAAGTGCCGCCAGCTCCGATTCGCGGCTGTCCCCTTTATCCTCCAGCGCAGCAACCCGTTCCCCAATACTGTCCACATCTTTGCGCACTTCCTTAAGCTCCGCAGTGAATTCCTTTTGGAGGTTTTGGATATCAGTCCGCAGGCCGGTGAACATAGATTCCAAAAACGACTTGGTGATGGGTTCCGATCCCTCCGGCTGCCCGGGCGGGCTACCCACCGTGCTCGATGCCATGGCGCCTGTCGAGGGCCCTGCCTGAGGCTTCGCAAACAGCTCCTTCAGGGTCTTGTCGCGGCGGCCTTTCGGGGGGACCATAACGTGCTTCAGATCCACCTGTCTCCCATCCGGGGGCCTCAGTACCACCCGACCCCCAACCAGCGTCGGTCCCGGGTCCCTCTCCCCCGGCTCCGCTGCCCCCGATGGCTGGCCAAGGCCGGCGAGCCTCACTGGTCCTGGACGTGTCTTTCGCTAATGCCCCGGGTCCGCGACTTCCTCAATCCTCCTCTCGGCCCTTGCGCCACCGGGTAGCGCCGCTCGCACTCGAAGGGCCACTCAGTTGCGTCTCTCCCGCTGCGGCCCTGGGGCGCTCCCTAAATAGGTTTAGGTATAAAAACGTATTTCTTCCTTGGTGACTAAGTACCCCAAGGAACTAAATATATACATAAAAAAGGATCCTGGTCTATGCACTTTGTAACATTCATAAGTGGTGATATGCAGAGCGCTTTTTGAGTGTTCTGCCAGCCAAAACTGGCAAATTTGGTGTATTTTGGCTTCTTGAACATGGAAAAGTCTTTTGGGCTGTTTTTTGGTGCAGTGTTTTAAACTACTTTTGAGAGCTTTTCTTGTAAATATGACTTACAATTAGTATTTACAAATGGTTTGGTTTAAGTACAGTCTGTGGGCTGTCTTTTGTTTATGTCCTAAGTGTTAATTTGTGGGTTAATTGTGTGTTTAAATGTCTATGTGGTTTGTGGTTTGACATTGGTGGTACTTGTGTGAGTAAGTAGCGATTGCGCTCTT
Organism: Triturus cristatus; assembly: GCF_964204655.1. Taxonomy (NCBI): domain Eukaryota; kingdom Metazoa; phylum Chordata; class Amphibia; order Caudata; family Salamandridae; genus Triturus; species Triturus cristatus. The sequence continues at coordinate 878,884,927 of NC_140593.1, read as the reverse complement.
TGTGTAAGAATGGCTAGCCTTAAGCGCGCTGTATCGTGTGTTCTGAGTGTATGACCTCTGTAGGAGAGTAGGGTCTGCAATCCTATGATCACCCAGATTTTTTGCTTTTGCTTCATTGGTTTATGACTTTCCCCGGCTGTGGGCCTGCCAATCAGACCCACAGCCTAGCCGTTCTCTCTCGAAATTAAACACATGTACATTAGGTGCATCCACCAATTGGAACTGGGCCGCCTTGTCAGTCCCTGTCTCAGCATACCACAGGTATCCAGGGCATCGGTGTACCCAGGGCCTACCAGGGGCTGCAGCATGTATTATGCCACCCCTGGAATGGCCGCCCAAATCTGACACAACTGGCTGCACGACAGCTGGGGCAACGTGGTGTAATCACCCGTTGCTGTAGGTGTAGTATTCCTACACCTAACCCTAAAATGGACACATGGATTCCTATCAGTCACTCCTATGGCAGGCCTTATCAATCCTGAAGGCAGAGTGCAGGGAATCATGTGGGACGGTGCTCTGGCGCGAGCTGAGCCCGTCGACGGCTTGCGGAACCAAGTCCTAATAGCCGTTCCATGGTGACGCGGGCCAACTACTTTTAAATGCATTATAATCCTCGCGGTTATTTGCTAACTTTGGCATCGCATCACCTACACATGTCGAGTAAGGTGTCATACGAATTGGAATACGAACCCCTCGCCAGTTCTGGCGACAGGGTTAGCATTCCCCCCTTTTAGAGGGGCACGACATGGAAGTAACCTTGAACCCCGGTTAAAGTTGACTCAAGCCTCAGCATCACAAAATGGATGCTGCCACCAGACACAAGTCTGACCTCCTGCTGCTGGGAGACCTTCCAGCGAGGGGAGCTTAGACAAAGGGTTTCCTGTCGAGGGCGGTGTTAGCACCATCCCAGACAGGGTTTGTGTATCCCAGGTAGGCAGGGCTGAAAGGAAGGTGATTGCCCGTGGCACCCCGGTGCTCACTGTGCATAGCCCGGCTCAAACCAGTTTCGGGGGCACACCAGCCCCTGAGCTGGGGCGAAGCCGGACAAAGGAAAGGGGTGTAACCACCCCCCTCCTGGCTCCACCCATAGGCAGAACCTAGTCACGGGCCAGCCCCTTTTTCTTAGAATAAAGGTAGGAGCGAGTCCCCTTCCCAAATTGGATAATTCTGAATCTTGAACTACTTTCCACGAAAGGAACTCTTGACTATTTCTGAAGACTCTCCCTTGTGGCTAAGGAGTAGCCACCCTGCACCAGCAGGCACCACCTAAGCGCTTGCGGTTTGCTGTAAGTCTCTCCTACGGATCAAGACTGCCCAGCTCAACGAAGCCCGAGTTCCTGCCATCTCTGACCTTTTACCTACCTCATCAGCCCAGCTGAGAGTCGTAGGTGTGACGAGACCTGCGGGACCGACCATCTTCAGAACCTGCACGACGCTTATCTAGCACGCCCACCGAGGGACCCTCGAGTGAGTGCACCTAGGGTTTGAGAAACCCTAACCCTGAGCAGCTCCAGCACCGAAGTCTGCCTCCCCAGCATCCCCGAGATCTGCGTGGGGGCCCTTCCGCTCCTTGCTGTTCACCGCGTTGTTCGACCACTTGCCGACCGGCTTGTGGCCCTCTTCACGACGCACCACGTTTGTTTCATCACTAGTCTGGTTGCTCCAGACTGGCTCTTGCTCCCCTTCAACAGAGGAGTACCACGGACCCTCCTGGTCCACTCCAGACGCCATCTTGACTCCACCGCGTGGGCTTGCCACTGCCAAGATCCGCTGCCCCATTCCTGGGCCCAGCATCATCGACAGCAGACACCTGCGTGGGACAGCTCGCCCTCCATCCTGGTCGCCGCCGCGCCTCCTGGTCCGAGGAACGGCCGAGTCCGACGTCATCCACTCACCTGGTCGAGGTGACTTCAGCCGGTACCCTCCTGGTGCCCACACAATCGCTGGCTAGCAGTTGAGAACTGAGTCCCCTCTGCTTTCAGGTTTCCTTCATCACCGATCCAGGTTTGGATCTCGCTGAACATCGACACTGGTCGCCTGCCAGCAACTCTTCTTTCAGGCTCCTGAGACTACAACGAGGACTTCCGACATCTTGCCGAACCTTCCACAGCCGCAGCCTCTGGGCTAGGTAACTCGAGCATTTCGGTGCTCCATTGCAGGTTCGCTTCACAAGTGTCCAGTTCCTTTTACGTTTAGTCCCACTGATCGGATCACTCCGGAATCTGTCACTTTAGACTTTCTAACTTCTCCCCTTCCACTTGCAGTGTAATGGTTTCGTGCCCTCGGGCATTTGTGTAAATTGTGCAACCAGAAGTATTTTCCTAAGAGTTTTGTATTGTGCTTAGCTCCCTGACTCGTAAAGAGCCAGGGTAGTCTTGTTATAAATAAATATCCTTTATTTTCATAACAACTTGTGTGGTGTCCTTTCACTTGGTGTTCAAGGGGTATATGTGATGGTAAACAGCTGGCTTAACACGCCCTCTAGAGTTTAGCCTAAGACTGCTCGTATCCACGCTACTAGGATAGCTGGTCTATAAGGTTGACTTACAACCAATCATCAATAAGGGTTGTTTGGAATGATACACAGTGATCACTAGAATAGTGAGCACTACATATCAGGCCAACTTCTCACAACCCCCTTCTGAAAATGTCTGGATTGAGCTCAATGTGTTTTTTTTGTCATCATTCTGTTATGCAAAATGTCATTGAATGAATTACATTTTAAAATTCAAGAAATGAATTATGTAACATATGCTAAATAGCACATTGAAAGTAAAATAGTAACAAAGTCTGGATGTGCAAATTGCCACAATGCTAAAGATACATTAGAATTCACAATCAATAGGAATAAAATAGGCCTCATACAAAGGAAGGGAAAAAACGAAATTGTGTGTTTTACACACCTAGGACTTAATATAAAATGTTACAGCATTTATCCTTATATATTAATGTTAAAAAGGCATTCACGCCATCAAAGTGAATTGGTTGTTGCTAAAATGAACACGACATTAAAAGACGATAGGTTTTGTGCTGGCTTGAAATGCCTCAGTTTTAAATAGACTCAACCATGCTCAAATTTCCTGCACCACAAAAAGAGCTTTCAAACAGCTGTGTTTAAACTCTCTCACTGAGAAGAAGCTGTCTGTCACAACCAACGGAGATTAAACTTTTTCAGGACATTACAATGTAGCAAAAGGGTTTTTCTCCTGAGAAAGGCGACGAAATTGACGCCTGCTGGCCAAGAGCACAGCTGCATCGATAATACATGTCTATTCTTGATCCCAAGCCACGAGGAAACTGCTGAGTCAACTAGATTTTAAGTTAGTGCAAAACACGGTATAAAGGTCTACATTACAGGCTGTTGATTTTAAAAGTTACAAAAGACAGTTTCATAATTTTGGATAACAGAGAAAAGATTAAAAGTAGGGATTTCCTCTCTTAAAACTTTTTACATAAGCATATCTGTGGTTCTTATGTTAAATAATAACGGTCCTTTAAAAAGTGGCGCAGACTTTTCATATTTCAAGTAAGGCTTCTGTGCTTAGGGTTATATATGAATGCATTTAAATATGATAGGAAAGGAATGAGGCTTGCTTTTCATATGTGGAACCATAAAAAGGGTTGGTGATCATTATTTAAAAAAAAAAAAAGGGAATTTTGATTATATGAAAAAAAAGTTTATTAAAAATAAGTCCACAAAATGTTTTTTAATCTCTATAATGCCTAGTAATCATACTGTGAACTCCTAGCATCAAAGTTGCATTTAAGCAGCGCTTTACCACAATGGGGGGGAACTAAAATGGAAAATGTCACTTTACCCAGGCATACAAAACTCATTTTTATAAGGGAATACCTTAAACATTTCTGATCCCCCATTACTGGGATATCTAGGGGACACTCTGGGAATGACTAATATGCCAAAACATTGTAGGTTATTAATTTTTAAGTGCCCCTAACACCAAAGTCGAATTTGGGCAAAATTTACTGTTTAAAAGCAGTTCTGCCACTTAGGGCAGTTTTCAAACTGATCTCAGGCTTCAGTAATGTACACATGCAAGTATAGAACAAGCAGCTGACCTCTATACTGCTAAAAAAGCACAACACACACTGCACACAATTGAAAATAAGTATAGAAAACCATCAGAAGTTATTATCCTACATCTAAATTACTGGCAAACAGGAAGGGAATAGGACTGCTTTTCAGCTGTGAGTCTCCATGAGTTGCTTTGAATTGGAAAAGCCACATGGAAAGCCTTGCACAAAACTAGGACAGCTGATAAGGGTTAAAGGTCGAGTTCTGCATTTAGCAGCCTAGCAGGGCTACGGGCAAGGTTTCTTTGACATTTTGACCTCTGAAAATTCTGAAAGACGAGATGGCAGGGAGAGAAAGAGAAGCTTTGCTTACTATTTTCGCAAAAGCAAGTTTTTGTGAAGGCATTGAACAGAAGGAAATATAGTGGTATATGTGGGCCCTATGTAGAGCACAGCTCTGCTATGTATATAAAAATAATGCTTTTAGTTTAAAAATTACTGTGCAAGGGCTGAGATAAGGAGGCAATGGGATTTAGTTTGCATTCATGCGCCCTCATGCTACACTAGCACAATTGCTAAAGGAATTGGTAGTTGGTTATTAACTCCTTCAGTGCCCATGACGAGATGGTCTCGTCATGGAGCACGGTTGCGCTGTGCCCATGACGAGACTATCTCGTCATGAACCCCGCCCGCTAATGAAAGGGCCGGCACAGGGCGGGGAAAGGGCGGGGCACTGAAGGGGTTAATGTGTTCTAGCTAGCTCAATGTGCTATTTACCTCTCACAAGTTTGTTTGTGCCCAGCTGCAACCAATAGGGGTAGATAGTGTTGACAGAAGGTAAACCTGTTTCAGGTTTTCCTACTGTCGAAATGGGGGAAGGAGGTTAGCTCCTCTACAAATTAAGGGTAGACAAATTTATGTTTTCTCTCTTTTTTTCTCACTCTCTTTTGAGCCTGTTTAAGCTGTCTGGGAAACAGCCATGAGACATTTAATTGGCTATTCAGTAATTCTGTTTAAAAAGTTGTTAGCATTAATAAAATTAATAAAAAATACGTCATGTTACTGCCCATCCTGTCTGATGAAGGGTGAGTAGTCTAGATTGCTGTTCCCTTATTTGACCTTTAAGGGGAACTATATGTTATTCTCATGCTACATACAGTTTTGCAAGGACATTGCTAGTCTTTTATTAGCTAGTCTGTGTAAATAAGCTGACAGCCCTTATTAGAGCTGATGTTGCATAGTCCATATACTGAAAAGTAGAATGCATAAGGTTTATAATGTCAGGGAAGACGCCCATGTGATCCTCAGCAAACATTTTTGAAGGAAAATATTGTTTTATAGGAGTTTGTTTGTTACAACATGTTCTGCAGGAGAAATTTATGTACCCACTACGTTGAGATTTTTAGTTCTTTATGTAAAAAGAATCCCTGTTAAATTAGCAGTTTTAGATTTTCCCACTGCACCTATAATATGAGAGCATGGTCCTAAGCGTACAATAATGGTGTCTTTATGAAAGAAAAATCATTTTAGAAGTGTCTGTAGTCCTGTACAAGTAATGCAAAGTTTATGAGTAAAAGTGTACAACATTTCCTTTTTTTTCTTGAGGTTCTTCAGCTAAATAATATAGGAATACACAAATGTAAGGTTTTGGAGTATGTCTGTATTGTTTTTCTCTTTTCCTCAGAATTTAGTAAATGAACACAGACTTCATTAGCTGCTTCAAATAGTGTAATAGGTTCAGGTTTTTTTTACTCTCAGATAGATGAAGTGGTTCTTGAGTGCTTTGCTAATGTATGGGGCGCCCCAAGACTGGGAAGTATTTTGAGACTATCCTCTCTGTTGATAGATTATTTCTGTACCTTGTCTAAAGACCTTTTGTTCTGTCCACCAATAGATATTTGCTGCCTTACAACCATTGCCAGAGGGGCCAGGGCATCAGATCCAGCCTGAGGATTCAGCACCAGTCCAGCTTGAAGCCGAGGTGAAGGGAACCAGCACAGGCATTGCTGGCAACTAGGACCCCAGTGAAGGTAAAAGGCCAGAAGCACTGGGATGTGAAGTGTGTACCCTTGCCACTGTCTTGGGCGAAATACAGGGTCACAAATCAGAAAGGAGAAGTCATGGATCAAGTTTTTGGTGCCCAGCTGAGAGAGTCACAGACTGACCAGAACGGCAAGGAGGCTTTTGCTTGAGGTGACCCCCTTTGAAACAAGGGTTGCTTCAGGTACTTCAGCATCACGCCCCTGAATGCTGGCTGTAAAGTCTGTACCTTTGTTTGTTGATCAAGAGATACCTGGGCACACTGGATACAATCTGTGGGCCCAACGAAAGAGCAGTGTACCAGAGCAGAGCAATACAGGAGTTAGGGAAGGACTTGAGTTTAGGGAACAGGTGCTGTGTCTCTGGTGCCAGCTAGATTGAAGTGAAGAAAATTGGTGCACTGCCTGAGACACTGGACAGGATCGCTGAGGGCATTTGCCCCGGAAGGTGATTGCCCTATCCTGAAAGAAGAAACTTTTCCCTTGAAACTGGGCCGTGATTCCTGAGTTGCGAGTTGTGCAGCTCCACCGTGGGAAAAACAAGAGCCTGCCTGTGAGGCTCAAACGGACACAGGGAGAAGACTCCCCTCTGGCTAGTTGTACAACGGCTTCAATTTCCCAAGGACTTCTTTTTGTTAGTAAGGTACCCCTTTAGTCGTCCCATTTTTGAGGAGGAGCAGCCCTTTGCTGCTCCTCGTCCTAATTCCTATGGCCCTGTGTGGTCCTCCTGGTCCCCTGGAGCCAGGATTGCTTTTGTAATAATATGTCTGACTGCGTTAATATTTGCATTAGGAATAATGTTTCTTCTGCAAAAGAAAAATTCATCTGAGCAGTTGACAAATGTTACTTTGCCCTTTCCTTGACTATAATGATTGATACTCTAGCCCTCATAAAAGGAACACTGGAAAAGTCTATTGAAAATGTTGTTTTACATAGAATTAGACTAGATGGTTCTAGGATTTGCTTTCTGCTTAGGGTTGAAAAATATTGATTGTTCTGTTTGTAATAATAGTCATTACTCTCTCCTACTACCTGTGTGTTAATTATGACGCAATGCTCTGTTCCCTTTGTGCTCCTGCTTATACTTTATATATGCCTGCTTAATATTTAGAATGAGAAATGCCCACCTAGCAATGGATTAGAATATTGATGCATTTATGAGAATAAATGTGCAAAATATTTTCTATGTTCCTTCTAGATCATAGGGATGTCTTTAGCTCATGCTAAAAGGACCGTCTGTTAAAGATGGCAGGAATTGCTGTGAGCATGAGCTAAAAGCCATTTTGTTCCTGGCAGCCATTTTATTTAGCCATGTGCTTTCTCCCTCTTTCAGAGCCTTGCACATGCTCAGAAAGGTTTAGCTGATAGAATACACCTGCTCCTAGTATAGAACTGTCAGGCTATTCTTGCTGATGTAAGGAGAAATATCTCTCCTCCCACTTTGTTGAGCAAGCAAATTTTGTATTGCCATATTAGTCAGCAAGTATTCTTGCATGTGCCAGGACCTCCCCTTGGTTTTATGCTGACTATGTAACCTATGCATATATAAGCCTCCTGTTCTCTGTATTCCTTAGAATGCCTCCTACAGTGACCTGAGGGTACTGTGTGACGCAATCTACCTCATGTGAGGTTAATAAAAATGTTTTCTTGATATTACAGCTTCCGTGCCAATCTCTTCTTTGTTGGTTTAAAGGACCAGGTGTATCAGTGAACCCCTTCGAAGGTTTTTATTTCACCAAGGCCAAAGTATCTATAAGTTCGTCTGCCCTGGGTATTGGTTGGGCTCAGTCCTAGTGACTACATTGAGACCCCTGTAGTCAACACAGAACCTCATGTCTCTCTTACCATTCTGGGTGTAAGGGTTTGGTACCAAGACTACTGGGCTAGCTCAAGTGCTATCTGAGGGCTCAATTACTCCCAGGTCCAACATTTTCTGGACTTTAGTCCTGATGCAGTCCCTGACATGGTCAGGTTGACTGTAAATCTTATTTTTAACAGGCAGACTGTCACCTGTGTCCACTGCATGAGTGCACCAGGTAGTCTGACTTGGAGTCAGAGAAAACATATTTCTATACTGATTGAGGACTCTCGTGCAATCAGTTTGCTGCTGGTCAGTGAGGCTGCTTGCCAAGGCTACTCCATCACCTGACCCATCATCAGGGTTCTGTGACAGCAGGTCAGGGAGGGGATCACTCTCTCCCTCCTGTCCCTCATCAGTAGCCATGAGCAAGCCCATGTCTGCCCTGTCAACATATGGTTTGAGTCTGTTCACATGGAACACCCCACGGGGCTCCTGGGAGCTCCAAGGTCCACCAGGTAGGTAACCTCTCCCTTTTGCTCAATGATTGTATGAGGGCCACTCCATTTGTCTTGGAGGGCTGCTGGGCCCACAGGCTCCAACACCCATACTTTCTGTTCTGGCTGATAAACAGTCAACACAGCCTTTTGGTCATTCCAGGTCTTTTGCAATTCCTGGCTAGCCTCAAGGTTTTTGGATGCCTTCTTCATGTACCCAGCCATCCTGGAGCGGAGACAAAGTACACATTCCACAATATCCTGTTTAGGGGGTTTGAGAGGTAACTACCATCCCTCCTTCACTAGACATAAAGAACCCCTAACTGGATGTCCAAACAGAAGTTCAAAAGGGCTGTAACCAACCCCCTTCTGAGGAACCTCTCTGTAGGCAAAGAGAAGGCAAGGCAAAAGGATGTCCCATCCACTCCTGAGCTTTTCAGGGAGACCTTTAATTATGCCCTTGAGGGTTTTGTTGAATCTTTCAACTAACCCATTGCATTGTGGGTGATATGGGGTGGTAAATTTGTAATTTACTCCACACTCCTTCCACATAGCAGTCAAGTAACTAGACATAAAGTTTGTAACTCTGTCTGATACTACCTCCTTAGGAAAACCCACCCTGGAAAATATTCCTAGGAGGGCTCTAGCCACAACAGGAGCTGTGGTAGTCGTAAGTGGAATTGCTTCTGGATACCTAGTGGCATGGTCCACCACCACTAGTATAAATCTGTGCCCAGATGCAGTTTGAGGATCCATGGGACCAACAATGTCAAACCCAACCCTCTCAAAGGGAACCCCCACCACAGGTAATGGTACCAGGGGGGCCTTTGTAGTACCACCTGCCTTGCCAATGGTTTGACAAGTGAAAAAGGAGCGACACAACTCCTTTGTGTCCTCTGACATATGTGGCAAATGAAAATGAGGAACAAGTCAGTCCCAGGTCTTGTTTTAGCCCAAGTGTCCTGCCAATGGGATATCATGTGCTAGTGCCAATAAAAGCCCCTAAACTTCAGAGGTATAACCAACCTCCTAGTAGCACCAGGTTTGGGGTCTCTATCCTCTGAGTATATGAGTCCATCATCCCAGTAGATCCAGTGGGACCCACTGGCACTCCCAGCAGCCTCAGCAGCAGCTTGCTGTCTGAGGGGTTCAAGAGAGGGGCAGCTCAGCTGTTCCTGGCTCAGATCTGCCCTAGAAGGGCCCCCTGCCCCCAAGAACTCAACCTGATGACGTTCCAGTTCCTCTGAGAAAGTTCCTTCTTCAGGCCTAAGCTGATCACTCTCAAGAGACTGATCTGTACTCTGAGGCAGGGGGGAAGATACTGCCTTACCCTTACTGCTCCTTCTCTTGGAAGGCACCTGGTCCATTTTTCCAGGATCCAGAGCCTGTTCAGTGGAAGGCATTTGTGCCTATGACCTAGTCATAGCAAACACATCTGCAGGGATTCCCAGAATTTCTGCATGTGTCCTGAGTTCCACTTCAGCACAAGCTGAAGTTTCCAAATCATTGCCCAATAAGCATTCAACAGGGAGGTCTGCACTTGCCACAACCTTCTTAGGGCCAGTTACCCCTCCCCAGGTGAAATTCACAACTGCTAAGGAATGGTCTGTCCTCACATTGTTTGCATTGGTCACTTGGTACATCTCACCAAGTATGATTTGTTTAGGGGTCACAAGATATTTTGTCATCATTGTGACACTTGCACCTGTGTCCCTGAATGCCAAGGCCTCCTTACCATTGATCAAAGGCTGCTGCCTGTATTTGCCCAGATTACTGGGACTGACAAATAAGGAGGCAATATCCATGCCTGCATCACAGACTAACACAGACTGAGTTGGAACTCTGACTAGGCCAGAGTCCATCTCAGATCCCAGGGTTAACCCTACTACACCCTTATTCTGTGTACCACCACTTTGAGCTGAACTAGGGGGAACAGTTGCCTTAGGGGCAGTGGTGGCTGGAGTAGCTTCTTTGGCTTTTGAACAATCATTTGTCCAGTGGGTCTTCTGTTTACAGATATGTTACCAAGGCTTCTTTTTGCCTTTACTCTTGTTTGATTGTGACTCCCCTCCCCAGATGAAGGCTTTTGGGGCCCTTGAGAAGACTTCTGGTCTTTACCCTTCTTCCCAGCCTTATCTGAGGTTTTAGAATCTTGCTTCTTAGAGTCACCATCTTGGTTCTGGGCTTTCTGCTTCACCCTGGTTCTGACCCATTTGTCTGCCTTCTTTCCTAATTCTTGGAGAGAAGTCAGATCAGAGTCCACCAGGTACTGATGCAACAACAGATTTTGACAATTATTAAGGATCCGCTCCCTCGTAATTCAATTGTACAATCCTTTTAAATCACACCTTTACTGCCAAGTAACCAGCCTTCCAGAGCCTTAGTAACACAATCTACAAAGTCAGCTCAGTCTTGAATCTGTGCCTTCTGGGTGTTTCTGAACATAATCCTGTATTGTTCAGTGGTTAAGACAAACACATCAATGAGAGCACTCTTCAAGATTGTGTAATTATCAGCATCCTCTTCTCTTAAAGTTTGGAGCTTATCTCTATCTTTGTCAGCAAAGGAGAGCCACAAGATAGCTGCCCACTGCTCTTGAGGGACCCTCTGTACTTTACAGGCCCTCTCTAGTGCAGTTATCCATTTGTGGATGTCATCCCCACCCTGATAGGGAGGGACGATCTTGTTCAGGTTCCTATAATCATGAGTATACTCTCTAGTTCTAAGGACACTGTTGCTGCCACCAGGGGGCTCTAGCCCCCACCTTATGGAAGCTCTCTGGAGCTCTAGGGATTCCCTGCGTAGGTCCAATGTCTTCTTCTTGAGCCTGAGCTTAGCTCTTTCATACTCAAGAAATTCACACTTCTTATCATAAAATGACTCTCTTTTATGAGAAGCAGAGGTCCCTACAGAAGTACCTGAATGATTAGATTCCTCAGAAGGAGATCTTGATCTTCTAGGTAAACTGTGTACTCTCCCTGGTGGAGTAGAGAGAGGGCCACTGGGGCCTTCTCCCCCACCTAAAGGAAGAGTTGGATTTTCCAGGTTGGAATCATTTTGATCCTCCTGGCCAGGGTTAGAGTCCATGTCAAAGATGTGTTCACTTCCTGGCCTGTCCTCACCTCCTTTCCCACCCACTCTTTCTACTTCATCAGACCCTGGGGTCTTTCTGAGGTCACCTAAGAGCAACATCTCTATGAGACGTTGGGTTCTTGCACTTCTCCCTGCCCTCAGATTCCTAGATGTACACATATTTCTCAATTCCTGAAAGGAGAGATGGTCACATCTAGTTGGCAGAGAGCCACTGGCTTCTCCTTTAGAAGACATACTAGTGTTCTGTGGTGTACATATAATACATCAAGACTAGAATAAGTAACTTCTACTGAACTTGGAGTTGGGAAGTCAAGGGTCTAGCACACCCTTTCTCCAACTCAAGAGAGTTTAGTTCCCACTACGTTAGTGGTAGCTGTCGAGAGCAGCCTTCAGGCTAAGTCTCGAAGGAATGTAAAGCAGCTTGTATTAGCAGATCAGAACCTCCTCAATGACCAAATGAAAGGTGAACTACAGAAGCGATATATAAAATATATGTATTTATTACTAAACACTCTCTACTAACCTCTTTATGAGATTAGAGCACAAGATACACAATACTGAATCAATAGAACGACAGTATATAGCACAATACACAGCGGGCTCCAGGGGGAAACCGAGCCACATACTAAAAAAATGGTATAAGAACAACGACTTCACAAGACACAGTGCCTAGAGTATGTAGAATTGCTGGGATCTCAAGAAACCACCCAAAGTAGTGACACAGGGGACCCACTGAGGATGGGTGCAGAATGAGAACACCAACGCGAGCTCCGTACAACTCTATGGGAAAGTCGCGGTTGGAAATTTACAGTTTAAGGACACTTCAGAGAGGACTTCAAGCAAACCCTTTGGAACATAGAAGGTTCTAAGGCCAGCATCCTTGTGAGTACCAAGGTACCCGTGTTACCTATCCCAGAGGAGCCGGGTGCATAGGGATCAAGTGGTGTCGGAAACCCTAGTCGTTTTCAATGGCGTGATGCGAAGAAGTGCTGCTGCTGGGAAGATGAAAAGTGTCCAAGCCTGGATCCTAGGTGAGAAGAACCTGAAAGCAGAGGGGACAGAGTCTGGGTCACTTCAGGGTGACAAGCGGCTCAGTAGGCGAATGCCCACCGATGTCGGTGCTTCAGGTGAGAAGATAGGATGCTTGAGTCTGCAGCCACGGGGACCAGGAGACATCGAGGATGACCAAAGTCTAGAGGTGAGCTGTCCCATGAAGGATGTCGAGTGCTGGGGGTCAGTGTCCCGATCGAACACCTACAAACCTTGGCAACTGCAACTCACGTGGGCAGAGGTAACAGCTTACGGTGCGAACCAACAAGGTCCTGGGGACTCTCCAAGCAATGGAGTGTCAGGGCATGTCTAGAGCAACCAGGGAAGCCGACGGGAAATCAAAGTTACCTTCACAGGGACCCGCAGGCCAACAGACCAGGGATCGCGAAGGGACCTCGAGCTGAATCACGAAATACCAGCACACAGAAAACTCGTGGAGTGTAGATCGGAAATCTTCAGTGGAAATACTGCTCAGGGTCAGGACTACACGTAACCCAAAGCACAGCCTCAGAGATCGCCAAAAAGTATATGCTGCTGCAAAAGTACACAGTGCACAGGGGTTCGGGTTGCACGGTCCCCACAAGGGTTCCGGGTCTCAGCATTGCTAAGAGGTCAGATCAACCTCAGGGATGATCGGGAGCCCACCTCCTGTGTTGCAGAAAACTTTGGAGTCATCAGGAGCTCGGGAGATGCAAACCGGTCAGATGCGTTAAGGTGCCTGCTGCTGCAGGAGAGTAACTCCTTTACCCCAAGGGAGATTCTTCAGTCATCCAGCAAAATGTAGATGGTCAAAGTACTTGATTTCTGCTTGCAGAGTTTAGTCCAGGTAAAATCTACAAGTCCTGTAGTCAGGGTTCCTCCTTTATACCCAAGGAAGGAGTTGGACAAACTCTGGGGACCTACCTATGGGAGGGTCAGGACAAGGGGTGGCTACACCCATGTCCTTTGTCCAGTTTCACACCAGAGCAGGAGCAAATGGCTCCTGCAACCGGTTTGAGCTGGACTATGCACAGGGGCACCAAATGTGCCCCCAGTGCAGACTTTCAAACACTCTCAGAGTGCACCCACCCATCCCCAAAACACTATATCCTGTCTGGGAGGTGGTCTCACCTCCCTGTGACAGGAGACCTATTGTCAGGCCTTCCCCTGCTCGAGCTTGGCTCAGCAGCAGGAGGGCAGACTTGTGTCTGTGGCTGGCAGCATCCATTTTGTGATGCCCAGGTCGAGGAAGCTGGTACCGGGTGTACCGGTGTTTCAAACAAGTTCCTCTAGACGGGTGGAATCAACTGGTGGGAAGGTATGATTCCAAGGTGCTTGACACCAAACACAACATGTTTCTAAGCAGCCGTTTGAAAGTTAGCATTTACCGCGAGGTTATAATGCACTTAAATATATATGGTTGGCTGCATCACGAACAACCCCGGAAAATAGGTTCCGAAGGCTGCAGAGGGGATCTGCTCATGCAGGAGCACCCTCTCACATAAAACCCAGCACCATGCCTTCAGGAGTGTTAAGGCCTACCATAGGGGTGATTGATAGGTTTATATGTCCCCGAAGGCATACTGGCTGTCAGTGTAAATATTGACAGTCAGTCCGTCATAAAATTCACATGCTAGCAAAAGGGCTATCAACTCCGCAGCTTTCACGGATTGGTAAGGAATACGTAATTTCTCAATTACAGTGCGCAGCGTAGTAAAGCATACGCCGCTGTAGTGGTGCCATCTGACAAATTGAAACAAGAACCCTTGACATATAGTTCCCCTTGTGGATTGAATAAGGGAACGTCAGTCAAGTCTACCCATCCCTTCGTCTCTTCTTCGGTACAGAACAAACAATCATGGACATGAGGGGTAGTAACGTGGCTGGGTTCAAAATGGCACATCTTGTGATAGTAATATGAAGTGCAAATAAAGTCAATTTGTAACCGGTCAGATGAGCACTGGTAAGGTGCTGCGTCTTTGTCTTGTTGAAAAGTACATCCACAGCATGGGGTACCATTATCGTGAGATCATGAATAAGAATGAGCCCTGCCAATTGTCGAATGGAGACCGCTGCAGCCACCGCGGCTCTTAAACAACTCGGGAGGGCTCTGGTGACAGGGTCAAGCATAGCAGAAAAATAAGCACACAGCATCTGCTTATCTCCAAAGACTTGTGTTATAATACGCAGTAGGGTTTTTCCTAGGATCCGGTAACTGACTCTTAAGAGCTAGCGCGTCACTTCTCTTCCACGGGGTATAGACCCACTGTTCCTGAAAATTATCCGCCACCCGTTGTTGAACCACATCTCCTCTCTGGTTACGCTGCTCAGGAATCTCGGGATGAAAAATAGGATGAACCTCCCTCATCGGAAATTGGGACACACTAGTCTGAGTGTGGTGATATAATCTTTCTCGATAACCAAGTAGTGTCCCAATATTACTATGAACTTCTGCAAGGGCCATACCAGCTGAATATACACGATCTTGAATATTATAAATAATTTAAGGAGCTGTGCCTCCAATACACTGTTCCCACAAACCTATCAATGTTGCCGACATATGCTGAAGGGCATGTTGTTGTACAAACGGATCAAAATCTTTCATCACGCTTCCACATATCCTCCACACTATAAATTGGACTCCGAGCCCATTGTGCTGCCTGATTTGTGACCATCCTTTTCTCCTCTTCACCCACATCAGATCAAATCAATACCCGCTCCATTCGCTCCTGTGCTGCCACCCAATTCCCTCCATCTGGCCCTCGCACCGGTGTCCCAACACTACACAACACCGCAAATGAAATGTCTGGGGGAGACACAAGAGATACAGACGCAGGTGACAGTGTCAACAATGGCTGTGTGGTAGGTGTAAGAGAAGGAGGAAATAAGCAGAAATAACAGATACTGTGGGGGTGCCTGCAGTTACCACACTCGCAGGTTGCGAAACTGAAGGGGAGACAGATAGGGCTGGAGCCGAAGCTGTTGAGTCTGCAGAAAGACCAGAGGTAGACGGAGGAGCAACAGAAGACTGAGACGATGGAAAACCAGGATATATTCTCTGCGGGGCACAGGGAGTTGGGGGCAAGTTTCTAGCAGATCCTCCACAAAAGGATCCTCATCCTCCCGAACAACAGAAGACTTATTACATTGTAATCGAAATTTCCTGTCTGCACACTCAATACCCTTTTTGGTTTCTTCCTTATCATAAGCTACAGCTTTCTGAACCACTGTCTGCATTGCCTTCTTCCTAGACTCCTTCTCGGCCTGTATACACCTCTGCTTATCTTCCTTCTGCCATACCTGCAAAGTATCAAACATCGACTGCCTACTTCTTCCAACGAATAATTTGTCCTGTAAATAATTCAATTTTTGTTCGTCAAAGGTACCATCCAGTGGCCACTGAAGCTTAGTATTGGCCCTCGTATACTTGTGCCATAAAGTATGAAACATAATAGGGCCAATACAATTCTTCACATACATCTCAAAACTCGGAGTGCCTTCTGGAGGTGCAGGCTGCCTTTCCTCCAGCTGATGCTCAGCAGAGCAACTGCGGCACCCCAAACCCCACACTTTACTCCAACAAGGCATCCTAGCATCAGACACATTCACTATCCACTTAATCAACACACATACACACAATAAAAACACACACACAAACAAAAGAGCTCTCAAAAGCAGTACTCAGACTGCACCAAAACACGTCAGTCCTCGGACTGCACCAAGACAACATAGGCTCTAGCCCCAGGCCTTTTCAAGAATAAACCAAATTCAAAAAGTGGCCTGGCAGAAGGTTAGAAAATGCTCTGTATCACAAGGGTCCGCTGACCCACCAAGTTAATCAAGACAGCGCCTCTCTTACCAAAAATCAAGATGAACTCACCTGGTGCACACAGGTCAAACACAAGATTATTCTCCACTCTCTTCAGACCAAATGGTCAGATCCAAGGGTTTCGCCTTTTCAGGATCCCAGCCGAGATGACCACTAGACGAGGAGCCGCCCGATCAGACAGGCAAGGCAGCCACAAGAACCAAGCTCTGTCAAATGGGGATCCCAATCCGCCCATCCGACCGCACGCAACCCCGACCCCACAGCCCGACTTCAGGCGGGATGGGCCACCTGATGGAGTCCCTGTTCGGGCACCAACTGTAGGAAGTGACTCAACTATGGCCACCCACGTCACTCTCGACATCCTCTAGCCTTCCAAGAAATGAAGAGTCGATGACACAGTAACAAATACAAGCAAACTAGTTTATTCACAAAGAACACTGCAGTGGAGTCCAATCTGACCAGCCTCCTATGATGGCTGATGAGGGAATGCCTCTAACAAGCATAAAGTTACATTATGTATGTTGCGGAGCCGACTAAGACCCGCCTGCTATGGAAAAACACTGGTAGATGTCTTAATACAATGGGGGTACAGAACATAAGTTTCAATTTCGCAGCCTGGCACAAGCTATCTACTGCCCAAGGTCATCTGGCTTATCCTCTCCATTAGACAGGTGGGAGAAGGCCTCCATGTAACAGAAAAGGCATGCATTAATTAATAAGATTTAGCATTGAAGAAACCAAACTTACAAAGGACCATTTCTCGTAAATGATCAAGTAACAGTTTAGATTATAATACAAAATGGCGTCTTCGAGAGGTAAAATGGTGGCACAGATGTCAACCATACTAATGTGACATCTGCCATTACTAGTTGCGTATGCATACAGAAAGAACATATAATGAATTAGCTATATAAATGCTAACATAATATTAGGTAAAATACGAGTAATATAGCAATAATACATTTCAATTCTAACAACCTCAGCATCACTCAGTGCCACCACAGCATCACTCAGCGCCACCTCAGCATCACTCAGCGCCACCACAGTTTCACTCAGGACCACCGCAGCATCACTCACCTGCCCATCAGCATTTCTCAGTGCCACCACAGACTCACTCAGTGCACCTGAGCATCACTTGTTGCTACCACAGCATCACGCAGTGCCACCATGGCATCACTTAGTGCCACCACAGCATCACTCAGCACCACCAAAGCATCACGCAGTGCCACCTAGCGCCACCTCAGCATCACTAAATGACACCTCAGCATCACTCAGCACCACCACAGCTTCACTCAGAGCCACCTCAGCACCACCACATCATCACTCTGTGCCACCACAGCTTCACTCAGTGCCACCACAGCTTCACTCAGTGCCACACAGCATCACTCAGCTCCACCACAGCACCACCACTCAGCTCCACCACAGCACCACCTAAGTCTCAGCACAGCATCACTTCAGCATCAGTGCACCAGCGCAGCACCAACTCAGCATCACCTGACCTCCACTAAACATTCACTCAACCTCAGCATCAATCAGCACCAGATCAGCACAGCACCACCACAGCACCATCTCAGCATCAGCACAGTACAACCTCCTCATCAGTGCACCACCACCACAACCTCAGCACCAGTGCAGCACCACCTCAGCACCAGCACAGCACCACCTCAG
This sequence comes from Triturus cristatus, assembly GCF_964204655.1. Lineage (NCBI taxonomy): Eukaryota > Metazoa > Chordata > Amphibia > Caudata > Salamandridae > Triturus > Triturus cristatus. The sequence continues at coordinate 878,866,942 of NC_140593.1, read as the reverse complement.
CACCAGCACAGCACCATCTCTGCATCAGCATAACACCGCATCAGCATAACACCACCTCCACATCAGTGCACCACCACTAGCGCAGCCCCACCTCAGCAGCAATTCAGCAGCAGCGCAGCACCACTTCAGTATCAGCACAACACCATCTCAGATTCAGTGCAGCACCACCTCAGCATCACCTGAGCACAGCACCAACTCAGCATCACTCGGTACCACCTGAGCACCAGCTCTGCAGCTCCTGAGCACCAGTGCACCACCACCACCTCCGCATGACCCAGCACCATCACATCAGTAAGCACCACCTCTGCATCACTCAGCACCACCTCAGTATCACTCAGCATCACTTCTGCACCAGTACACCACCACCTCTGCACCAGTACACCACGACCTCAGCATCACTCAGCAAGACCGGAGTATCATTCATCATCCCCTGAGCATCACCTCTGCACCAGTCACCACCACCAGCACCTCATCATTACTCAGCACCACATGAAAAACTAGATTAGAGATGCACCACTTTGCAGTAATATTCAAAAAAGTCATTTGAATAATAATTCTCTAAGAATCCACCAATTCATTGTGCACTGGTCAAGTTTTTTCTTTTCCTTTATCAGTTCTTTCTTTAAAAGACAGCCAACGCGTTTCATCCTAAAAACAGGACCTCTTCAGGGCAATGTGGAAAAATATGTAGAGAACTTGGGGTAATAATCCTCACCCAATGTTATGTTGCGACAGGGGTGATATTTTGACCCTTGCCTTCTGCTCATCTATCTGAGCCGGTACATAATCCAATCAAAGCGAAGGATGGCAAAAAGTTGGATATTCTTCCAATTTTCTTAATATCACTTGATAATTGTATAGCCAGACGTGGGGCCTGTGTGGTATGATAGCCACAGCAATGTAATGCCACAATACAAATGTTACTCCCTAGGCCATATCGGGAGTATAGCCAATATCCTCGTTATCGTATAGCCCGACGCCACATCGTAGATGGCGTTCTCCTGACGCCCAACCATTTGGTTGCCCCTAGTAACAGGGGAGTGCTCTTGGACAGGGGGCACTTTTGGAGATTTTGCACACAAGAATATATATCTGTATTGGAATAATTTCAATTGGTGATTGTATTGGATTGGTGCCTGACTGGTTGCTCCTTTGGTCCACTGTCCTTTTTTGTGTGTTTTATTTCTCAGCACCACCTCAGTCTGCCCTCGACATTTGGTATCTGTTTATTCTCCCTTAGCATCCATCTGCTGCTAGTTTTGTAATACAGGTACTATTTTCCAACTTTCACCCTCCTGTTGTTTATGCCCCCCATAACACAAAAAAGCTATAACAAACAACCTTTGGAACAGGCAGAAAGAAGTTGCCAGCATTGCAAGGACAATTTTTTTTTTAATATGGTCGTTCAGTTGTACATAATGCTCTCTTGGTCATATATAAGTTAACAAAATGCTTCTGACTCTTTTATTATAACTTTTCAGCATGCTGCACAACAGTCATACATCCCTATAGCATAGCTTAAAGACATTGGCAAAGTCAATATATCTGGCTGAACAATTATAAGGTCCCAAAGGCGAGACCAATTGGCTATGCCGATGCTTGTTTGTGGTTTCAAGCATAACACTCTACATTAAAAGATATTATTAAAGCAATCTATGTGCAAAGAGGATCTGCAAACTGCAATGGGTATTGTGAACAGGCAAAATAAATTCAACCTGTTCAGGGATAATTTTGTGTAGGAGAAACGACAGGGTAGAGTAAACAAAGGACAGCGGGTGTTAGAAATGGGGGTCTCTAGTTGGCAATGGCTGGCCACTGTCCAAGTAGGGACCCTTCTTCCTAAGTCAGAGTAAGCAGACTACACTCTTTGACAACCCCTGCTCAACCCTGTGGTAACGTAGCACGAGCAGCTAGGCTTATCTCAGAGGCAGTGTGTGAAGCATTTATGACCATACACAGTAACACAGTGAAGAACACTACAAAGTGACACCACACAAGTAGTTAAAAATAAGTATCTTGGCCTAGCGCGCAACCAAGATGGCCGCGTAGGTGCGAGGCTCCCGAGGACCTCCGCAACCTCCTACGATTATCCTGACATTATCCTGCCCTGGATGAGGGGACTATGTTGGTGAACCTGAGCTGAGGTGGCACCCGTTTCCCGCTTCCGAATCGGACCTCGGACACCGGAGTGAGCACCGATTGAAGTGTGCGGCCTTCCCCTCGCCGGACCCCGGATTTGCGCTGTGGGGTGATCCAGTGACAAAGTGAACAACAGCGGCAGGCAGGGCCTGGCGACTCGCGTGCCCCGCACTTTCGCTTTCGCTTTCGCACCACCTTGTCGTCTCTGCGAGGTTGGGTCGCGGAGCCCTTGGTGTTGGTGTGGTGTGGCCTTGCTGGGAGACCCTGCCTGCCTGCAGGCTGTGATCCACCCCGCTGCCCTGAGGGGGCCCCCCCGGAGCTCGTGTCTGCTTTCCTGCCCTACACGACGTGGCTGGTGCTACTGGGAGACTGGTGGCCATGGCCACGAAACAAGATGGAGACCGGGCAAAGACCAAATCGACCCGGCGCGGCGCCGTCCATCAGGCCAACAGTATGGACCGCTATACCCTCCAGAAGGGATCGCCCGATGGACCGCGCAAGTCCCCTGAGAGCCCTCCTGATGCCCCAGACCTGCCCGCAGATTTGACTCTGCGAGATGTTATGGGCGCCATTGCCGAGATGAAGGCCTCGGTGGGCCAGCGGTTTGATACACTGGCGCAGAAGATTGACTCGGTCCTCGTGGATGTTGGCCTGGTGAGGGCCGATCTTTCCAAAACCAATGACCGAGTAGAGTCTTTGGCCCACACCGCATCGGGCCTAACGACAGATGTGGCGGCCTTGCAAACAGAGGTGCGCCGGCTTAGTCGGGCGACTGCGCTAATGGATCGACGCCTGGAGGACTCCGAGAGTCGGGCACGGAGGAACAACATCCGCATTATCGGGGTGCCCGAGGGACGCGAGGAGGCGGCGGCGGATCTTTTTGTGGAGGACCTGATTGCTACCCATCTCCAGCCACGGGGGCTGAGCAAATTCTTCGCTGTGGAGAGGGCTCACAGGGTTCCCGGGGGAAGGCCGAATGTCGGAGCCCCTCCAAGACCTCTCATCGCCCGGATCTTCAATTTTCGGGATAGAGACGCTATCCTGCAAACCTCCAGACTGCATGGACCGGTCAAGCTTGACAATATGGAGGTTAATTTCTATCCTGATTTCACCCCAGCGGTCCAGAAGCAGAGACTGAGCTTCCTAGGCGTCAAACGCCGTCTTCGGGACCTAAACCTCAAATATGCCATGCTTTTCCCGGCCAAGCTGCGTGTGGAGGTGGATGGTCGCACGCATTTCTTTCATCGTCCCGAGGCGGCCGGGGACTGGCTGGATACTCTGCCCGGGGATCGTGATCGGGGGGGCGGGGGGGGGGGGCGGCGGGGGGAGACGGCACGCTGGATCAGGACTGAGGGTCTAATAATGGGCCTCACTCTGGACGAAAATGATGCCACTTTTGATTCTGCGTCAGTTTTTTGTAAGTTCCCCTCCTATGGAGGTTGTGTTGGGTCTCTTGGGGGTTCTCCCTCCTCCTCTAGGGGGTTTAGTTAGTCTAACTACATATGGGGCGACAGGCACACTGCACGTTGGGGGGGCTGTTGGGGCTCATGCAGGGGTGCAGGGAGGGGGGAGTTCTGTTGGGGTGGGTGGGTAGGGATGGGGTGTTGTTCGTTTTTATCACAAGGCAAACGTATTATTGTGTTGGTTTTAAAGTGCTCTCCGGGGTACGAATGATGGCTTTTGTATATGATGGGGGGTAGGGAACTAACTTTGTTATCCTGGAATGTGAATGGACTGGGGGACAGGATCAAACGGGGTGTGGTCCTGCAGTTTTTGAAGCGAATCTCGCTCGATGTAGTCTTTCTGCAGGAGACACACCTCATTGGGAACTCCTTCTGCGCCATGAATCGGCGTGGCTATCGCCTAGTGGCTCACTCGGGCTTTACGTCCGGCTCACGGGGTGTGGGCATCATGGTGAAGAACTCGCTCCCGTTGGAGATTGATGAGGTGCTCCACGATGATAGGGGACGTTATACGGTCTTGGTGGGAAGACTGGAGGGCAAAGTGGTTGTCTTTGTGTCAGTATACATCCCACCGGGGCTGCAGTCGACCACCTTTGCGGACCTTGGGCGCCTTCTCCTTGGCCTTCCGGGGGGGCTTTTAGTGTGGGGGGGGATTTTAATGCGGTGGTATCTGGATCCTTGGATCGTCACCCCCCTAGGGACCTCCCCCGGGCACAGGCGTGGCTACCCGGCCTCTTAGATACATTTGGATTAGTGGACTGCTGGCGTTTAAAACACCCCGCGCAGCTGCAGTATACTTTCCACTCGGGAGCCCATGGTAGTCTCTCACGACTAGACTATGTCCTTGTCCCGGCGGCCCATGTTGGGAGGGTGGGTGAGGTACGCCATTTGCCACGGGGTATTTCGGACCACTCCCCGCTCTTACTGCACTTTGATGTCTTTCAGAGGGGTGAGGGTAGGGTGGTCCCAATCAATCCTTGGTACCTGCGCGACCCCTCCATTCGCGCTGCATTGATTAAATCCCTTCAGCGATACTTTGATGAGAATGTGGGGTCTGTGCCTTCGGCCATACCGCTATGGGAGGCCTTCAAGACAGTACTCCGAGGGGAGGCCCTATCCCTTATTTCCCATGCCCGGAGGCGCGAGCGGGAGGAGGTGACCCGGATGGAGGCTGAAATAACTGAGTTGGAGGGGAATTTAGAAGGTGGGGTGACGGATGCTGCATTACATGTCCTCCAACTCAAGCAGGCGGCCGACAGGGCCCTCGTCACGGAGGCGGCCAGGGGCCTCAGTAGAGAGCAACAGGGGCGTCTGTATGATGTGGGTGATAAGGCTGGTAAACTTATAGCGTGGTTGGACAAAAAAGAGAGAGCGAATCGTGTGGTCCCGCTGATTGAGAAAACGGATGGTGTGTGTGTAACTGAGCCAGAAGAAATTGTCTCCTGCTTCGCAGATTATTTCCATGGGGTGTATTCCCCGGTGTCTCCCTGCTCGGAAGAGGATTCCCTTGCCCTGCTTAGTGATATCGCGCTGCCGTCCCTTTCCGGGGAGGACAGGGTGTCGTTGGACGCCGCTCCCACCTCCGACGAGATCGCCCTCGCCATACGCTCGGTCGCTTCCGGCAAGGCCATGGGTCCGAATGGTCTCCCTATCGAGTTGTACAAGTTACGACCGGATACGCTGGCACCCCACCTCCGGGCTATGTTCCTGGCGGCACACTCGGTGGGCTCCCTCCCGCCGGACCAGCGTCTGGCTACAATCGTGGTCATCCACAAGGAGGGGAGACCTCGGGACCGGGTTACATCCTATCGGCCCATTTCGCTGCTGAATGCGGAGCCCAAGATTCTTGCTAAGGTACTGGCCAATCGGCTGGTCGGCGTGGTGGGCGATTTGGTTCATCAGGACCAGTCTGGCTTTATTCCTCATCGCAACACAGCCCTTAATCTGCGGCGTTTGCACGGTGTGCTTGCATGTGCCCCGTTCATACGGGAGCCGGCCATTTTGGCGTCCTTAGACGCCACCATGGCGTTTGACACGCTTGAATGGCCATATATCTGGGCGATGCTTGCGAAGTTTGGATTTGGCCAAGGGTTCATCAGTTGGGTCAAATTGCTATATTCGGGCCCATTGGCGCAGGTGGTGGTGAACGGAAGAGTATCTGCTCCGTTTGAGCTGGGCCGGGGCACTCGACAGGGCTGCCCCTTATCGCCGCTCCTCTTTGCACTTGCCTTGGAGCCCCTGGCGGAATAGCTGCGGTGGGAGCCTTCCATCCGTGGTCTCCGCTGGACCCCCGAGTATGAGGACCGCGTATCCCTATACGCTGATGACATCCTCTTGTACCTAGCTTCCCCACGTAAATCACTCATAGTACTAGTTGATGTTCTGCATTCATTCGGTCGTAACTCCGGTCTGGTCATCAACTGGGCTAAATCGTGTGTGTATGTTCTCTCTGGGGAGGCTCCTATCCTCCCGCGGGGCTGTCCGATCCAGGTCGCCCCGCAGGGATTCAGGTACCTGGGCGTCTTCATTACTCTGGACCCGGAGGCTCGGTATGATCGGAACTTGCTTCCCCCCCTCCAGCGTCTGAAAGAGGATGTCGCGCGCTGGCGGCGTTTGCCGCTTTCGCCGCTCTGCCGGGCGGCATTGTTTAAAATGATGTCGTTGCCGCGTTTCCTATACGCGTTGCAGAACACGATGGACCTCGTCCCAGCGCGCTACTTCCGCGAAGTGGAGAGTTTGCAGCGCCGCCTGTTCTGGGACGGGAGGCCAAGTATTGCCCTGGCTAAGCTGACGCTCCCCTGGTATGATGGGGGGATTGCCCTCCCGGATATTAAACGGTATTATTGGGCCTCCCAGCTAGCTGCAATTAATCAGGGCCTATATGGGCCAGCCTTAAACCCGGCGTTTGAAATGGATAGGATGCTACTTCCAGGTGGTGACTATAATCGAGCGCTCTACTCTAGCGCGCCCGACGCTCGCCTGACGGGCCCCACGCGTGTCATGGTGCGAGTGTGGCACGCGGCCAATGCTGCAATGGGGTGGAAGGACCGTTTGACCCGGGCGTCACCACTATACGCATCTGAGCGGTTGGGCTCCTTGTGGACCTCGAAGGGCTTTGAGAAGTGGGATTTAATAGGCATCAGCAAAGTGGGGGATCTCTGAACGAGGGGAGGATTTAAAACGTTCGAGATGCTGCAGACGGAATTTCAGTTGCAGGGCAGCGAGTACTTTCGGTACTTGCAGGTCCGGCATGCGCTGGGCTCCGTCTTTCCGGACGTTGCCTCCATCCCGGAGTGCTCCCCCCTGGAGGATAGAGTGCTGGATGGACACGTCCCTGACAGCACGATCTCACTGATCTACAAAAAACTGATCAACGATCGCTCAGACTTGCTGACTGCCCTTCGTGAGGCTTGGGTTGCCGATGGGCTGGAGCTGTATGATGAGGACTGGATCTCCGCGGTGGCCTCCCCGAAAGAGGTGGCCATACCGGCTCGCCTTCGTTTCGTCCAGCTCAAGATACTCCACAGGGTCTACATGACGGGGCCAAAGCTCCTGCGTATGGGCTATGCTGAGGACGGTTTGTGTAAGCGTGGGTGTGGTGCGCTGGGGACTTTTCTGCATATCCTGTGGGAGTGCCCGCAAGTGGAGGGGTTCTGGCGAGGTGTGCATGAGGTGCTGCGAGTGGTCACGCATGTGGCGCTGTTGCCCGAAGCGAGGAGATGCCTGTTGAATGTGTGGGAGCCTACCGATTACTCGGTGCCGCAGACGTGGTGGGTGACTCTGGGGTATATGGTTGCCAAGCGTGATATTGCCCAGCTGTGGGGATCCCGGAGCCCCCCGACTGTCTCGGCCTGGAAGGAACATATGGATTGGTGCATGTTTCGGGAAAAGGTGGTGTATGTGGCGAGAGGTAAGCCTGCGACATGGGTGAAAGTGTGGGGCCCCTGGAACGCCTACCGCGGGGGAATCTGTGCTCCACCCCTATTGCCTGATCCGTCGCCGGCCCCGTCCCCTTAGCCAACTCATCCCCCCGGTACCTGGGCATTAGGTGTCCCCAACCCTAGTTCTGATTTCTCCCCCCCCTCTTGAGATTCCTATGGATAGCTAGAATTCCCCCTCTAGGGGAGCACATGTTGCTATTCCGATTGAGGATTGCCTTGTGGGTTTGTTTGTGTTTGTTGTTCTTTAAATTTAAAATGGAACCGCATAATGGGGTCTGAATAGTGTGGCACGCAACGATGTTATCTCCTGTAAATGCTCGGCCGCAGCACCATGTGTTTTATAAATGTATACCATATGCTCCTTTTATTGCTAGCGGCCGGCCGGAAGGTTGTAGGCCCATATTTGTATAATTTTTTTGAGTCTTGTATTAAACGGTTTAAAAAAAAAAAAAAAAAAAAAATAAGTATCTTTATATAGACTTAACACAAGACCAATAACAGTAAAAAGCCACAATACTAGAAAATAGGGTTACTCTAAAAAGGCTGCAAAAAAAGTTCAAAGTGTGCAAAGAGGTGTTCAGTTCAAGGCAGTGGTCTCTGCGACCCTTTTACCCACAAGATACCTGGATTCTGTAGCAAAGCAACAAAAATGTCGCTAAGGAGTTGTGATGATGATTTTCCTCACGCTAACCAGCGATGCGTTGAATCCTTACCGCAAGGGAGGATAATGCGCTGGGTTGCGGGCAGGACAAAGCGACAAACTTCTGCACGCTAAGCCGGCGATGCGATAAAATCCTTGCCGCTAAGGGAGGATGATGCACCGAGCCTGTTGCGTGTGCGATCTTGCTGCGATGAAAGAAAATGGCGCTCTGCATGGGAGCGACGATCCTGATGTGATGCGGTGAAAATGGCGAACGCTCGGCGTGCGCGCTGCGATGAACTTGGTGCGATGATTTTTGGTTAGCGAGCGTTTGGAGGCACGCTAACAGACAATGGACAATTTTCGGGTTAGCGAGGTGATACAACAACTTGGGTTAGCGAGCGTTTTGGGGCCCGCTGACAGGCGATGCGATAATCTTCGGGATAGCAGGCGTTTTCAGGCCCGCAGACAGGTGATGCGACGTACTTGAGTTAGCAAGCGTTTTGGGGCCCGCTGACAGGCAATGAGGTAATCTTCGGGATAGCGAGCACTTTCAGGCCCGCAGACAGATGATGCGATACACTTGGGTTAGCAAGCGTTTTGGGGCCCGCTGACATGTAATGCAATAATCTTCGGGTTAGCGAGCGTTTTCAGGCCCACCGACAGGTGATGCAATGATCTCCGGTAGCGAGCACTCGGCGGCAGCAGAGCGACAATTTTCATCACGCTCTCCAGCTGCAGCGGCTCGCTAACGGGGGTTAGCGACGATTTTCAGTGCTCTTTTCTCCACAGTAGAACTAGAGGCCCTGGAACTCACAGGAGCCTCACCTGCAGATAGAAATCCTCGCTGGGAGGAAACAGGAGGCTGGTTGTGGAGTCTGATGTGCCTGAGACTCCTGCAGGAGGCTAGTTCTCTCCTAGCCCTTGGGTGATTGCTGTAGCAAAAATAAAAGTTCCTTCAAAGTCCTTTTCCTCTTCTTCCAAGTCCAGTAGTAACCACTGCAGTCCAGTCCAAGAAACAGCACACAAGCACAAGGACAGTCCTTCTCCTGCATATACCTGTAGTTACACGGACAGAGGTTCTTCTTGTTGTCCAGGAGCAATACAAATTGTAAGGGTTTGGGCACAAATATTTATACCCCCAAAGTCTTTGTTCTTAGAAGCTACAAGTCTCTGAACCCAGCGTGAACCAGTTCTGCCCAACCCTGGAGCACTTTGGTTACCAGGCTGCATCCTTCCTTTCAGAAAGAGGGGGTCTGCCTTCAGACGCACAGTGGGAGGTGGAGCAGCATTCACCTTGCCAGGCACAGCCCTATTCAAGTGCAGGAGCTACCCCTCCCCTCACTCCAAGGTAGATCTCTCTATTCAACCTAGGTCTGACTCAGCCTGCCCTGTCCCTCCAAAAACAGACAGCCAATACACATAATAGCAGAGCACACTGGAAGGCTTAGGCAAGAAAGTACCTATACTCTAAAAGTGGTAGTTTCAAACACAGAATATAAAAATAACCTTCACTAAAAGATGTATTTTAATATTCTGATCTCAGGCATACTAAATTCGTTTTTCTACCATGTTCTATGGGTCCGTTAGGACTATAGAATGTAATAGCCAAAACCTCCCATTCTGGCCTATGGAGAACAGGTAGCCTTACAGTAGTGAAAAACGAAATGGGGTGCAATTCACTACTAGGACATGCTACACACATCAGAGCATGTCCTACCTTACACATACAATGCACCCTATCATAAGGGTGGCTTACAGGATGCCAAGGGAAGGTTCAGGGGCTGGGAAGTGGGTGCACTTCACAGCCAAGATGGCAGTTCTGGACTGCACGCAGACACTGCAGTGGCAGGTCTGAGACACACTTTACAAGCTGCTACTGTGGGTGGCACAAACCAGTGCTGCAGGCCCACCAGCAGCATTTGGTTTACCAGCCCTGGGCACACACAGGCCACGCTACTGGGGACTGACAGGTAAACCAAATAAGCCAATCATGGATGTACCAATTCACATGTCATCTTTACAAAGGGAACATTCGCGCTGTGGCACTGAATGGCAGTGGCACAGCGCCCAGAGCATCTATAACCAGCAAAAAACAGAGGAGACACAGCAAAAAATGGAAGGGAGACTCACGCCAATGGTGCCGGGTCTAACAGCGGAGAGATGAGCAGGAGAGACCGCAATGAAGCAGGAGGGGTTGGGAAGGACAAGGTATGTAAGCTTTGCTTGGGCATCCTCTCCACCTGACAGAAATAGTCTCATGCCGAGCTGTGCTTAGATTGTGACATGCAAGATCGCAGCACAGCGCACAACAGCTTTTTAAAGGCAGTTAATTGATTCCGAAACCCATACTCTAATGTATCTTTTGGGAGGTACACACATATCACTGTGGTGAAGCAAAAAACCCACACATTTTTAAGTAAAAGCACCACTTCATGCTTTCCCTTTACATTTACCTTACAGTACAGTACGATTCAACCCTACCGTCTGCACAGTGATGAACCTTTTCTGAGCACAATCTGTGGAAAAACAAAACCGTGACGCGGAAAGCAAGCATTTTAAAGTAAATGCACCACTTCTTGCTTTTTACCTGAAAGTACGATACAATGCTGGCTCCTAGGAGGCTGCATTTCTTGTAAAATTGTGGGAGGTATGAGTGATGGGATGGGAGCACCAGGCACAAGGGGGGTGTGAGACACTTCAACAAGCCCAATCCCCTTTAAAAGACAGCCGAAAACAAAACTAATATCCTACCAAAAAGACGTCCAAATGATGGTGGACATGAAAGTGCAAAAAGGCTGAATAAATACAATCAAGGGAGCGGGAGGCACAGTGCAGGAGACAGTCCTAACACAACTGTGGCATTAGGAGGAGGTGGGAGGGAGAAATGCTATATTTATACGTAAACAGCTATGGCGCCAAAGCTGAACACAGGCAAACAGTAACAGACCAGGAAACCAAGAAAAAAATAGTTCCCTAAAGAACGCATAAAGAACCATAGCAGAATGAGACAGTACTTAGTCTCTGCTGCGTGGGAGGAACAGAAGGGAAAAAGATTAAAGAAGGAACTAAGAGGCAGGGCTGACCACTAGCAGGAAAGGATTTTAAAGGACACTGAAACAAATGAATCAATGCAGGGGGAGGGCTTTAAGCTCACAAAAGAAGTTACAACAGGTCTCGAATACTCGATCTAACAAAGCCTTAACATAAGGAAAGACAGAGATACCCATTTCCTGGCTGATTTGTACAAAGTGAAACTGGAAAACCTGGTTAAATCGCTGCATCATCTGTTAAATTGTGTGCTCCTAGGAAAATATTTTATTTCACTAAAACACATTTTTACTCATATCTTTTAAAAAATTCTTCTCAGTGCAGTGCTATAATGTGACATATTAATGTCAAAGCTTTACATGTTAACAAAATGCACGTTTTTGAATTATGAACACCTGTATCATATGTTATGTGATACTTGTTGTGTGATTTATGTATCAAACATTTTCAGAGCTCGGCTCATGCACAGGCTCTAAGTTCCGAGCCAGGCCATTGGCTGGGCTCTGCTTAGCTCTTCCTGTAAGTTTATTGGCTTGTCTAACTCTAGCGACAACATATGACAAGACCACTTCCTGAACATCATGCACAACATATACACAACCCTTATAGGTCACATGACAAACACACTCTATCCATAGCACTCTCACAGAGCAGCGAGCTTCAGCATCTCATAAGGAGTATTATGCCTTATATAAATACAATCAAAATGCAGTACAATATACTTGTACCCTACAGCGCTTCTGAGCCATACTAATAACAACCCAGACATGAAGAATTATCTGTTAACATAACATATCCCTACCTTCTACAACTTTACAGACTTTACTCAGGCCCTAGTTTCAAGTTGTGTTTTTATTTCTATCAGAGCACACATAGAAGTTTGTGCACCAATTGGATTCTGAATTGTGTATCAATAACTATAAAGCACAATTTTCCCCACAAAAAAACAGTTTAATTGTATCAGGAGAAAATGCTCATAAATTAATACTAAACATTCAGTACTTTGTGCAGTAAATGCTGATTCCACATGTTAGGCCGCATTCTGAAGTGGGGATCTCAGAAAAGTAATAACATCATCCAGTAAATAAGCCACACCAGGGTAGCAGTAATTACCAGGTGCTGTGACTGTTGCCCGAATTCTTCACATCTCAGAATCAGGGTTTAAACCTCCAACTCTGTCTTTATGTTTGTGTTATGGTGATATCTTTAAGGCAAGTAACACTACAGAGAGAGAGAGAGAGAGAAATAGAGGGGGGGAGAGAGAGAGAGAGAGAAATGTAATCACATTGTTTGATTAGGCCCGTAGAATGCTTAAGTAATGTTACTTTTTAGTTAGCATCCGCTGTGCCATTTTCTTCTCAGGCGCCATGTTGGGGTCTTCAAAACTGATTTTGTTCATTTCTGAGAAATGCCCTTGATCCAGCGGATCAACAACAACAACAGATACTCCACTATCATATACTCACCTGGGCCCATAAACTTCACAATGCGTAAAACCGCTTGGTTCAAGTTTGTCATTTTCACAATGTTTAGGATTAGTTATTTTTAATGCTCCTAACTAAACTTTCACTGATCAAAAAGTTCTTTCCTCTGGTCGAAGGACCATTAGTTGAACTAGTTGATGGTGAGAATAACATAAAACTAACTTACTTATACTTTACATGTGACAAGTAAAATAACCACAGACTCAGGGAAGTTTTAAATCTCTATCTAAATGAAATGTATGTGAGGCATCTCAAAATACAGTGCAGTCACCATCATTCATAGGAGAGAAAATTCAATTCATTAAAGACCAAGCATATACTTTGGACACATACAATGATCAATGCTCAGAAAGAGAGAGGACAGAGAGAAAAGAACATCAGCAAATAACAAGAAATTATATTTACCAAGGATGGTGTGAAAGACCAACCCCCTGGCCAAAGGGCTGGTAAGGGCCCCCCCCCCCGGGAAAAGTCAGGAGACAAAGACTTCAGGACAGGATTCAGGACAGGATAGTTGACCTCTCTAGAATACCGATGTTTGCGCCGCACCCCTCTGACACTCTTTTCCTCCTTGAGATTCTTCTGCGATCTTCTCATCTAACCCAATTAAGTTAGGATAGAAAGTTCTGCTACAGGTTCTGCAGTCGGTTCTTCATCAGCATCTCACAGCATCTCGCCAAACAAACAGCATCTCTCGGAGCAAAGACAGCATCCACGACCCACAGCATCTGTGTCTATCTAACTAACTACAGCTATCTTAATTGTACCTTTCGTTCTTCATGTTCCACACACTAAAGTTTCAATATCGCAAAAATACGAACTATGATTGGTCAGGCAAGGGGGAAGCTCTATCACACTATGCTTACATGTCATTAAGTCAGTTCACAGTTCAACTATTGTTCGCAAACCCATCCCCTTAATTTTTATTCATAAATGTTATTCTCATACGCTTTTACATTTCACTTTGAAACAATTTAATAACATTTTGAATAAGACTCTTCACTGTTGAACTCTTCACCATTCGTTCCCAGGGTGTATCACTTGTCCTTTGGCTTGCATTAAATTTCTCAGTGACTGTTCCGGGCTCCCTTTCAATGGACATGCGCAGTCTTCACGTGACTCAGCTTAATTCAGTTATACAAGAGAGGCCCAAATACGCACAATTGATAAAGTCAGAAAGACAAATATTAATTTCACAAATAAAGTGATCACACTGTATGCCACCCACCTCTACTCCGTTCCCCTTTACTTATTAATACTTCCCCGCATTAGTTAAATAGCCTGTTTCCGTTTTAAGCAAGCAGATGCCATGCACGCGAGTCTTCAAGACTCCATTTTAGTATCTTCTGGCTCATGTGCCAGAACTTCCCTCCAAGCGTTATTCGTCATACTGCGTAGATGCAGTTAACGCATGCGCACAAAAGTTCCCCATTTAAAGCAATATTAGTCCGTCTCCATGGCTATCCGCATTAGTACACACATACGCAAGCTTCACTAACCCGCGTGTTCATGTGGTGCGCATTAGTTGTTCATGAAACATGATTAATAACTTTTGTTAGTGAGTTAAACAAGTGGATTGCTGCCGAGCAAGTTTCTTTTCTACGAAACCTTGCTCCATCAATCCCCTCTCTGATGGCATTTTTGAGCCATCACAAAATTACCCATCCCTTCCCAGAAGGCAACTTTAGCACATCTCAGCTCTTTTTCTTCCCCCTTATTTTTGTCAGTTTCCCTTTTCCCTTCCAAATTTTCCATCTTTTTACATTGCTTTCCTTTTATTTATCTCTTTCAGCTGAATTTCTTCATATTCCTTCTTTCGTTTCTTTCCTTTCCCTTCTCTTTCTAAATGTATTGTTCTTCTCCCTTTGCTCTTGCAACACTTATATGTAATCATTCTTGTCAACACTATTGTCATTATCACAACTACTGGTATTATTAGTTGACCTAAGAAACTTTACCCAAAATTAGCAAACCATTTCCCTGTTGATGTTATACTCTGTGTTAATTTCCCCCATACACTGTCAACCTCCAGTTGGGTCAAATCTTCATGCATTCTTGTAATATTTTCAATATACCCTTTAATTTCCTGACTTTTGTAAGTGCCCTCTTTTGCCAATAAGATATCAAGGGCAAGACGATTTTGTAAAACCATAGACCTTATCGCAACTGTCTCTGTATTAATCATCAAGAAACCTCCAGCCGTATCTGTAGAAAGACGATCAACTATAGTTGACAATTTGCAAATTGTATGCGAATTTAGAATGACCCCAACTGAGGGTATCAATGCACTAAATATATCACCTACAATTTCAGAAAAACTAGCTCTTCTTATCAGTGTTAGTCCATTAGATATTTCATTGATTCCATTGATTCTGTCCACATGGTAGATCTTTGGAAAAACTATTCCAAAATAACAACTACCGTACCATCTTGCAGGTAACCTATAATAGGCATTATTTCCGCATACATAATAAACTCCTGGAAATACAGGATCAGTTCCCCCTTTTAGTCCCCATCCCCCTAAAATTAGGAAGTTGTGTTCACATTCACTGGAACCAATGAAAATGTTATTATAATCTGTCTTTAACCTATGAAGGCAGAATTTCCCCCTTTTTACAAAGTCTAGGGACATTGCAGCATGAGCCT
This sequence comes from Triturus cristatus, assembly GCF_964204655.1. NCBI lineage: Eukaryota > Metazoa > Chordata > Amphibia > Caudata > Salamandridae > Triturus > Triturus cristatus. The sequence goes on along the minus strand of NC_140593.1, from coordinate 878,851,578 downwards.
CGCCCTTTGCATACATTCCCTCTTTCTCAGCCCATGAAGGTACATGAGATTTGTTTTCAGCATCTTTCTTTGTTAAATTCTGTCTTCTTTCTTCTACTAAATTCAAGAACTCTTTTTCTCCTTCACGTAATATACATGTTAGGTTATCCTTGGGCGCATGTGCTATCTATTGAACTCATTGTTAAGAAAAATTCACCCATGAATTGTGAATATTTACTACTAAGTACTCCAGTCCATGTTTTCATTGTGCCTGAGCGTGCAGCAGTAGCAGGCGCATTAGCGGGCGGCGGCAGCAGCGGTGGCCACAGGTGCTTCCCGGTTTCCCGGTGTGAGCCAATCTTCGCCATAACTGCAACGGCAACAGCGGCCGGAGCATCCCGGTCCTCCCAGGTCTCCCGTGCAGGAGCTGGCGCAGTAGCAGGTGGCGGCCGCAGGAGCTCCCAATCTGCACTACTACTTTACCACGTTTGTGCCGCAACTGGCAGCGGCGGCTGGAGCGTCTCCCATGCAGCAGCGGCCGCAGGATCTCCCCGGTCTCCTGGTCTCCTGGTTGGGTGAGGTGAGCCACAACTTTGCCGCAACAGTGCCGCAACCAAAGAGGTCAATGAGGTCTTGAAGGCAGCTGGAGCGGGTGGAGCACAAGACGGAGCGCAAGACAGGGTAGAACAGGCTCCTTGTTGCCCCGCAACCCCACTTGTCATTGTCATTCCTTCCTTCTACCCTCCAGGCAACGAGGGCAGGCAAGAGGGGGGGTGCAAAAGCCACCAAAGGAAACTAGGGGGAGAACCTTTCAGCCTTCAGCAACTCGTAGCATTCAGCACTCAGCATTTGGCAGCAACCTGATGCACCCAACAGTGAGAAGCCAGCTACCTGCAGCTTGAGGAAGGACTAGGAACAAGGAAAGAGAGCCTGGCCACCGTTAGGGGTGACTTCAAAGTGCATACCCAGTGAGTCTGTGGAAACGGCCCAGCTAGGCTGCTAGGGTGAGTGCAGCTGGAAGCTCAGCAGCGAACCCTGCTCTCTTCCTCCGGCTACCCAGCCTGCTCGGGTGGGTCGCGCTGCTCGTGCTGCTCAAAGTGCCGACACAGACAAGTTCGAAGGCCAAAGCCGGAGCTTCTGGCTTCTTGCAACTTAACTGGTCACCGGATCACAGTGAAGCATGTGATCAGGGAAGCAGAGGGGCATAGCTCCACCAAGGAAAAAGAAGAAGAGAGCAGCACATGGATCACTTACACCTATATCTACTGCAGACACTGTAGACACAGATCAGTTACTCGACCTGCTGCAAAACACACCAGAAAGCACTACAGACAACACCCTCCATCTTCCCACACTGAAAGCTGGACCTACGGGCTAAAAGTCTTTTGGTACACAACCAAAAATAACATACAAATTTGCCTTTCTGAAAGACGCTGGGTCAGTCGTTTTCTCGAGTAAAATGGGCATCAAGGGCTTACCTGTTCCTTTGAGCCCCACCGTGACCATCAGCAGGCAGAGCCCTGATGCCAACAATAAGCCTGGCAATTTGGTAAATCAAATAGTCACACCCACTAGCAACTCCGAGGAGCCAGATATGCCCCACGGGGAGGGGGGGATACTAACGCCACCTTGCCGGGTAGCTCAGGGGTCCTACCAGCAGCCCCTAGGGAAGAAGGGCAAAACAAGCAAAGCACACGCCAATTCCCCCAGATACAATGAACAATTGCGCAGCCACTCCTGTAGTCATTTCCCCTGCTAGCTCGGACTGCATGTCTGAGTTTATCAATTCACCAACAAAGCTGGGTACACAGGGCCGTTTTAGCACTATAACAGAAGAAAGCGTGGAAACTTCCGCTAACTAACCTTACGTACTGACATTGTACCAACCAAAAAGTGTGGACGGTACGAGGGAGCTCACCCCGTGTACACCTGATCCAGCCTATGCCAAACGCTGAGGACGCTTGCGCACTGGAGAAAGATCTCTCCTTCATTGATTCAAAAGAATGGGAAAACATGCTTTCATCATATGGTGAAGCCGCCGACAACCACCCCACGCCCTCATCGGTTCCAAACTGGGGGACCGAGGAGAAATTCAAACAAGAATCTGCTTTGGCCACAGCTCTTGACATTTTACAAAGGTGAGCCGACGCTATGACATACCAAGCTAATAAAATGGATACACAAATCAGCCTATTAAACACACTGGCGGTGTATGTCGCTAATATAGACGATAAAATCACAAATCTAAACAATTTGATTAGGAGGGCCCAAGCGGATGCTGATCTCCCGTGACAAGGCTGCGACTGTTCACCAGTAATAGGCAAACTAAGCATGTTCCTGGAGATGATGGCAAAGCTGGTGGTGGACTTAAAAGAAATCACCAAGGTAAAGCTTTCCCCTTCAAGAAAAGGAGTCTGCACTACAAACCCCACCAACAGCACCAAAGAGGTGGCAAACCCAGGGGCCAGGGAGGACGACGCCAGGGCTATGCTATTGCTCCCAGAAACACCGGCCATAAGCAGCGAAAGGACCAACCAACTAGAGTTCCCAGTTGCTGGAAATGTAGCGTCCACTTCAATTCCTCCATTGGACCAGGACACGGAGTATTTCAACTGTAAGGGAAATAGGCATAGAAAGCGAAAGGGCAGTAACAAGATCCGCCGAACTACGCATGACTCGAGTCTCTACCCATTGTTTAACACTCACACACGAGCAGCCCAAACAGGACATAAGGATACAAAAAGAACCGAAGCGGTAGCTAAGAAAGAGGAGACACCAATTACTTCATATGGCATCGTCAAAAAGCAACAGACTGGTTCTCTACACCTTAAAGAGGAGAAGACTCATGTCAAGGAAGCCCTTGAGCCTACGGGAAAAAGGGGAAAAACAGGGCCATCTGACAATAGCCAACAGCAACTCTTGGACCTCTTACATCTTTGCCTGGGGTAGAGGGCCCAAAGCGCACTTGGCACACAGATCATTTGGGCAGCACTAAAACATCTAAACAGGCTCAAGCCAGCTGCCGGCAAACAAAACACTCGGGCGGCATCCATTCACCAAATCAGGTACATGACAGTGTGGCGCAAGTCGGCCGCGGTGCAGCCCAAAAAAGCCCTAGAGTACCGAATAGATCTGATCCTTCATCAGTCCAAAAAGCAACTAAGGATGCAGCCCCCAGAACCTGCGCAGGAAACTTCGCTATGCATGGTATGCTGGGCACAGAGACTAGGACTGGTCATCCTGAGGCACCCTCTGGGCAGGCTTCCCACCACAGGGATCTGAGCCAAAGCAACCTTACTAACTGTGACCAAGAGAACATCCACTCTGTAACCAAACATGAAGGCCTTCAGACAACTAGGCCACCTCAAGCAACTACAACTTTCAATCTTTTCTATCCAGAGTACAAGTCCAAAGGCAGCTGTGACATACTAAATCGTGGAAACATCATGAAACTAATAGAAGCCATAGGCCTGTCAAACGAAGTTACATCACAAGACATCATCTCAATAGAATTTATTGCACCAGGCCAGGGTCAAACAAACAAATCCACCAAGGTCACCTGGCACTCTGCGAAGGCATCAAACAAAATCTTGAGGCACACGGAACTCTTTAAACAGTGGGGCATTTCTATAATCCCTGGTAAGGAACCAGGCTACCCACACGTTCTTCACATCACTCGGTCCACGGAACGCCCATGCGAAGGACCAAAACCAGTCTACTCGGTCCTGAGGAGTGCCCTGGGCAAAACCCCCACCTCAAGCTCAAAAAAAGCAAGCGACGGTCGGCACATCCAAAATATAGAATCGGAATAGGTCAGTACATGGTCATGGTTGGCGGGGTCACTAAACACAACCAGTCTGCTACAATGACAAAACAATGGCCACAAGGCTCATGAAGGTAGCCCACTAAGGATATGTTCTTGGAACATTAATGGGCTAGCAAACAAAATGGGGGAGGAGGCTACGTATGCTACTTACGGTCCTTCGCGATTATTCTATTACAAGAGACATGGCTGGCAGAGCCGCAGCACCTCGAAGAGTTTAAAATGCAGCACAATCCAGCAATTAAATTGAAATCCTCTGAACTATGTAGCGGAGGTTTAGCCATCTTTGTGTCAGCTAACAGCGCAATTACTTCATGGGATCTAGCCGGCTGCTCCCAGGTACTTCAGTTAGTGGGCATCTCACTTAGAACTTTCAAAGGTCAGTGCAGGACCGTAATTTTATTGAACATGTTTATCCGTCCTAACTCAGCGTCTAGGCTATCCCTATCTGACGAGGTGATCGCAACAGTATTAAACATGAGATCTGGGTTCCCGAATGCAGATATCATATTATCTGGAGATTTCAATATGTGGCTGATGTCTGACCTACAAAAGAACGAGGTAATTAAGCTGCAGGAAAGCGACTGGGCCATACCACCGCAGGACCATCCTGGATGGAGCAAGGACCCAAAGGGCCGTGCCCTCCAAGGCAATTTGGAACATCTTGGCCTTAGAGTACTTAACGGGCGTTTTCTTCCTGATAAGCCGCCCGGTCTCTTCTTTCTATCCAAAACGGGTGCATCTCTGATCGACTATTCCTTTGTCAGCCTTTCCCTTTTGAATCATGTCTCTGGTTTCGGGTTTGGCAATAGACTAGAAAGCGATCACAGCCCTCAAGAAATTTCCCTCAGCATTAGGCTGTTACAACACGATCAGGCAGTGGCACAAGCCTTTGAATGCTCCAATATCAACTTAAAACGTATTAAGTGTTAAGTCAACAACCTTCAGCTCCTAGTGACAGAAGCAAAGCACATGATCGAGAATACCAGTAGGACAACAGAAGACCCAATCTCAAACTGGATAAGCTTCTCAAGAAACTTGATAGATAGGCATGCAAAACCGATAAAACACATAAAAGCGACCGGGTCGCAACAGCCGACCCCCTGGGACTCTGTGATACGATCTGCCAAACGCAATAAGAACCGACAATGGCGGGAACTGAAGAGGAAGCCAATGGACCCACTAGTAATAAGCAAATTAAGAGTTGCCCGAGGCCAATTGAAGGCTGCTAAACAGGAACAATGAAGGGCTTATTGGAACTCCTTCTGGGCCAGACTCTACCACGACATAAGGTCAAACAATTCGGCGAGGTTTTGGCGTACAATAAATAGTTCAGCGGGCAGAGTCCCCAAGGTTGCCTCATCAAATATTTTGGAATCAGAGTGGCACCTTTTCCTGTATAGCCATTTTAACGACCCACAAGAACATATTGATAAACAAGATTCTGGCATAGAGTGCAACAAAGCTCCGGAGGTTCAACCTGGGACTAAGGGTAATTGAACGCCAGAGCTCTTCTATAAAGCACCAGAAATAAAAAGACAAATTGAAACATACAATAAGGCTACTTGCATAGAGGGCAGCAAAGCCCTGGAGGCCCAAGTCCAAAAGCAGATTGGAAAAGGACGGAAAGATGGAGCCCCACGTCCAGGAGGCATCCCGCCAGCCCTATTTAAGGAGGATCCTGCCTTCTGGGCTTCTCAGCTAGCTCCGCTCTATTCCACCATTTCTCAAAACGAAACCATCCCTCCTTCATGGAATGGATCGATCCTCGTCCCAATATTTAAAGGAGGAGATAAAAAAAAACCAGGCAACTATCGGCTAGTTGCCTTAATTGACAACGAAGCAAAGTACTTCGCAGGGACACTGCTAAACTCACTCCGGGCATGGGCCGAGGCATGCCAAATAATTCCACTAAACCAAACCGGATTTACAAGTAATACTGGCACCATGGTCAACCTGATGGCACTTTCCTTTTTAATTGACCAGGCACAGTTCAGTACCAGTCCGATCTATATGGGGTTTATCGATTACAAATCGGCGTTTGACAAGGTCAACAGGTCAAAGCTGTGGCAGAAGCTTTCTTTACTGAACATTCCAAACAGCTTATTGAGAGCTGTGCAGCTTTTACATCAGGATACATGGGTCAGGATTAAGATTTGGGACGGCTCCAGACTGCCACGACCAATTCCTACAACGCAAGGCCTCAAGCAAGGGTGCGTTCTGGCCCCCACACTCTTTAACTTATTTTTATCGGATCTCCCAGAAGCCCTTAATTTAGCATACTCACACGCACCCAAACTAGGCAGTCTCCATCTGTCTAATCTGTTGTATGCCGATGATGTGGTTCTTTTAAGCCACAAAAAGATAGACCTCCAATGGCTTCTGGATGCAACCGCTGCATATTCAAACAGGAATGGGCTTCAGATCAATAACAACAAAAACTAAAATCCTGGTGGTTCGCTCAGGAAGGCCCAAGAAGCTGGCATGGGTCTTAAACTCGGAAAGAATTGAGGAAACCAACTGTCACAAGTACTTAGGAGTTTTCTTCACCAATAATGGCAGCTACAAGAGCCGATTGGCTGAACAAAAAAAGAAAGGACGTACTGAAATTCTGACTTGCTGCACACTGAATTTGAGTGAATATTGTATTGTATTCTAGAAACGGACAACGGCATGCTATGTTTGATTTTAATTGTGTTTAGCGGGCGCTTCTTTGTGTAATCTACCTCACTCATCTTTGCCTGTTAACTCTTTGCCAGCGCCCCAATCCACTGCGGGTTCTCCCGATTGTTGTGGAGGCTGCCGGCACACATTTGGGCTGTTTCTTTGAATTAGGGGGCAGAGCCAGGGGGTCGTTAGCGCTCTAGCGCTCCTTGGTATTTTAACATCATGCTCGGTTCATCGCACAGCAGATGCGCGCAGTCGGAGCGCCACTGGCGCACCACTGGTGCACCGGAGGCATGCCTAAGGCAAGCCCGCCTGCGCCCGTCCGCGCCACGACCGTGCCAGGGGCCAGGGATGCTGCTCATGCTGCCTTAGATCTTTACCCTAGGAGATGCTATTCTAGAGTGGGCTTATTAAAGCTTCGACCGGCAGTTCTGCCCTGTCATCACAATTGGAATCCCGACTTTCTCCCCAGGAAGTTACACCAGGGATGTAGGAGTTGCAACACTAGCTGAAAGCAGACCAGGAAGAGCTGTCCTGACATCACTACCGTTAAGTTCCGCGGCATGTAGATGCATGCCCAGGACTTTCTCCTTAATGCTAGATCTATTATTAAAAACAAAATAGCCTTCAGAGACTTTGTCTCATCTAGAAAGCCCACCTGGGTCTTTATTACAGAAACCTGGGTGACGGATGGGTCTGGCCCTGACTTGGTAGACGCTATCCCCTCGGGTTATACTCTGTCCAGATTGGATAGAGTAGGCAGGCGGGGAGGAGGGCTGGGAATCCTGTATAAAAACACCCTCATTTGTCGCTCTCAGGCTCTGACCACTCCTTCTGAACCCTATCAGGCTCTCTATTTTTCGATTAATTTTCACCCTACAGAAAGTTTCTCGGGCATATTATGCTATAGACAACCAGGTCCAAGGACTTCCTTTAGTCATGACTTTGGTAAATTGGTAGAACCCTACTTGGAGAGATCCAACATCACGATTTTGGGGGATTTTAATTTTCATTTAGAAAATACCTCCTGTAGGGATACTCAAGGTCTTTTGGAAATACTGGGCTACTGTGGGCTTGCCCAACGGGCCGGAAGTTCTACTCATGTTGCGGGGCACACCCTTGATGGGGTTTTTTCTAATCATCCTAGGCTAAAGGTGGGGCAGCCTATCCTCCTTGCCTGGTCTGATCATATTGCTATTCCTTTTGATCTGTATTTCCAGACCTCAGCATTTTCTGTCTCTAGCGATAAGAAACCAGACGAACAAAGAAATTTCAACCTTATAGACAAGGAGTCACTTCGGCCTTTCCCTGATAAGTTGGAGCCTGCCAAACAGCTCAATGCCAATTCCGCTGCAACAGAGCTATCTCACACGCTAACAGCAGCAATGGATTTCCTTGCCCCGGCTAAAAATCATTATTCGGCAAGAACTAGGCCTTCTGCTCCCTGGTTTACAGAAAGACTTAGAATACTTACACAGGATTGTCGTAAACAGGAGAGGTTGTGGCATGCTCATTTAGAACCCTCGGAGAGGGTACAACATAAGCAGTGCCTGAAAGAGTATAAGGCGGCCATTATGGAGGAAAAGAGATTATATTTCTCCAGGGTTACCGCCTCCCTGAAATCCCCTAGGGATCTCTTTAAGGTTATCAACTCTCTCTTCTCCCTGCGGGTAGTGGATTTCTCAGAGCCTTCACAGGAACGTTGTGTTAAAATCTCGGATTTCTTTCAAGCTAAAATCTCTGAAATGTATTCCCTGCTGGAGGCAGCGAACTCCAGTATCAGACCAGAGGTGGAGGTGCTGACTCTTTCCGGTGAAGTTCACCCCTTGGGGGAGACCCCTAGGTTGCTTACTTTCTCCCTTTTGTCCTTGGAGGTGACGGATAGGCTCCTGGACCGTGTCAATTCAGGCTCCCCTTTGGATCCTTGCCCGCTCAAGGTGTTAAAAAACTGTTGGGAGATCGTGATTCCTCTCTTTATGAGGGTCATGAATGTTGCCATCTCTGAAGGAGTCTGCCCGTCTCTGTGGAAGATAGCGGTGGTTAAACCTCTATTGAAGAAGCCCTCCTTAGACTCTGCTGAATTAAAAAAATTCGGCCGATCTCTCTGCTTCCCGTTCCTGCTAAGCACATACCTATAGGATCATCATCTTCTTGATGGCTCTCAACATGGTTTCAGGAGATATCATAGTACGGAGACAGCTTTGACGGTAGTCTTTAATAACATTCGGACTCAGGTCGATGCTGGCCGTACTACGCTTTTGGTGCTTCTGGATCTCACTGCGGCCTTCGACACCTTATCTCCTCATAGGCTGGTGGCTCGCCTTCGAGAGATGGGTGTCGGGGGTACAGCTTTAAGCCTCCTTGCTTCCTTTCTGGGGGAACGTGAACAGAAGGTGAAATTGGGTCAGTATTTCTCTGCCCCAAAGGCTCTGCAGTGTGATGTCCCCCAGGGCTCTTCCTTGAGCCCTACACTTTTTAATATCTATGTGGCCCCACTTGCAGAGGTGGTAAGATTCTTTGGGTTGGAGGTACTGTCCTATGCGGACGACACCCAAATAATGGTTTCTATAACTCATACCGTTAAAGACGCAGCCCTCAATTTTAGGAGTTGCATGGAGGCAGTTTCACTTTGTATGGTGGAAAATTTTCTGAAGCTGAATGGAGAGAAGACCGAGGTCTTGATCTTCAGGAATGATCAGGGAATCTGGTCTAGCGATTGGTGGCCGACCTCGCTGGAGGTCTGTCCCTGTCCAGTTTCCCGTGGGAAAAACCTAGGGGTGATCATGGATAACGTGCGCTCTCTGAGGCTGCAGGTAAACAGGACTGTTTCCACCTGCTTTGGTATCATTAGGATTCTTAGAAAGAAATCCCATTATCTGTCATTTGAATCACGTAAACAGGCTGTAGTGGCCTTGGTAACCTCAAGACTGAATTATTGTAATGCCCTTTATTTGGGCATTAATAAAAGTTTCATCCATCGGTTGCAGATGGTGCAGAAGGCTGCGGCCAGATTTGTCCTGAATCTTTCTAGATCTAATTCAGCCACAGCCTCGATCAAGCTTCTGCACTGGCTCCCGATGAATGATAGGATTATTTTTAAGATCCTTTGCCTGACCCATGAAGCCTTTTATGATGCTGGTCCAGAGGGTATAAAGTCGACTGTTTGTCATTATGCCCCCGCTAGGTCTCTTCAGTCTGAGGACAAAAATCTTCTTGTTGTGCCTAGGTTTAAGAGGGCTAAATGGGTCGGTAGAGCCTTTTCCTCCATGGCGCCCAAACTGTGGAATTCCCTGCCTTTGAACATATCTGGGGAGGCGTCACGACCTTTATTCTGTAAGGCCTTAAAGACCTGGCTGTTTTGTAGCCCTTCAGTATGAGCATGCTCCCTTTCTCTCGTCCTCTGATGGTTTGCATCTAGCTCCTTGACGCCCTTGGGCTAAGTTCGCGCTTTTATAAATTCAATTTCATTAATTCATTCATTCATTCATTCATTTATTCATTCATTCATTAGCATTTGCACTCAGCTCTATACATAAGAAATTATTTGGCCCGACCTTCGCTCCAACTCTTCAGGCGGGCCAGGCAAAAGTGATTCCAACTCTAACGAATGAAAGTGAGGTGCTGAAAGGTCTAGACTGTGGCCAACTAGACAAAATAGTCGCAAAAATGTTCAGGACGACCTTCCAGCTACCGTCCCAGACCTCTCCAGCACAAATTAGGCTGGAATTCGGCATCTGCAAACAGTCAATGGTCCGAAGGATGACTTTTTTAATGAGCTGTCACAAGCTGAGGGTGTCAAAGGAGGGCAGCCTGGCTCACCACCTATGGGCACAGCTGAATACAAAACGATGGCCAGCGGCATACCGCTATTTGTCCAGTGGGCTCAGCATCCTCGGCCTGAGTGAGCTCTGGGATTTACACATAAGCCAAAATGAATTCAAGAGGCTAGCAAAACTCAGCGCAAAAAGGCTTACCTCAGTTGAAGACAGGGCTAGCCTCTCAGCTAGAAGTCATGGTTGGATGTCTCTCAGCACCTATGCACAGCTTAAACCTCAGAGTTAATTAACCCTCACTTTCAGCGCACGCACCAAGCTCCGCTTTTTAAAATTGAGAATGGGGGTGCTTCCATTGATCTGCCATCTACCCAAATGGAAAAGAGACTGCACCCTGGAAGTATGCCGACTTTGCGGCCAACATAGGGAAGATCTACTGCATGTACTGTGTCTGTCTCCTAACCTCATGAAGGAAAGAAGGGCTCTTCTACAAAGGGGATGGATCGACAAGGAGGTCAGATCGTGTAGAGGTGCAGTGTTGGCTTGTTTTGATCCCCAGAACACCATCCTAAATTATGCACTGGTTAGGTTCAAGGACCGTGCTGCAAAAAAAGTGGCGGAGGGGAACTGTTCAACGCTACCCCAAACTGTGACTCAGACCCCCTGCTTACCGTAATAGCTGTTGGACTCACACGCTATTTTAAACAAGGACTAGAGTTTTTCTTTTTTTTCTTCTTGTTTTTCTTTCTTTAAGTGATTAGCATTATAGGATATATGGACAATGCACCCGTAAGAGAGTTTTATAAATTGGGTTGCCGGACGCTTTTATCTACAGGAATCAGTTTTTTTTTTATCAGAATTTAAACATTGTAACATTTTTATCTGCAGTGTTTGCAAGGGTTTTTAATCATGCAATAAAGTACTTTACAAATTAAAATTACAATTATTCTTTCTAATAGGTAGTTCTGAGAAATACTACATCTAAGTTAGAAACAAAATACTGAAGTTTCCCTGTTGCATAAAATAAACTTGATAGAACGTTACATGATATGCCATATATCAAGGGTATATGGTGATAAGTCACCCCCTCTGACACTGATAACGGTAATTTCATACAGACATAACAATTTCTCATTTCCATTGTATTAACGTACTGAAATAACAATTTAGTAAACACATTTAAAGACGAATCATTGTCTGATTCATTATGATGACAGTTTATCTCATCTTCTACTCCTATTTCTATTTTAGTCCCTTTTATTCTATCTACTTTCTCATTAGTAGTTGTATTATTCTTATTACTTGTTACCATTAAAAAAAGGTATTCCCACTGTTAGAAATAACCACACTAATACTAATTATAAGATACTACATAAGCAAAACCTAAGATATTTTCGTTTTATACTTTGTTTCGGTTGTTCAGCGACTTCAACATATGCCATTTTAATCTGAAAAAATGTATTTTCTCCTTTCTTTCTTTATTCATAATTCAGTCTCTTTTATTTCTAAGGTGGTCTTAATCTGTTGACATCAATCTGTGCAACATGTACTTCCTCAGATTCCTCGCGTAAATCTAAATTTTTTAATTCTTCTAGAATTACATAGGTCCACTCAGGGGCCTTGTATTTTCTGTTTAGAATTCTCAGTCTTGGACTTCTTCGAGTGAGTTTTACTATTGGCTGTTTGGATTTAGTTTGACTTGAAACTTCATTTACTTGTTCTGGTTGTTTCTCTGACTTCCTTGAGTAATATCTTAATCTTTTCACTCCACCTGGCAAATTATCTCCTTTTCTAACTCTTTTGACCTGAACTGCACTTTCACCTTCTTTGTCGTTTACTAAAGTTCTTTTATTTTCACTTTGTCTAGGCACAATCTGTTCTTGTCCTTCTTCCCTTTCTAACTGTCTTTGTTCTGTATTTTCAGAATTTGGATCTTGTTCTACCTGCACCTGTTCATGTTTTATTGTAGTTTGTTCTTCTTCTGCCTGAACCTGTTCTTCTAAGTCTATCTGGTCTTGTCCAGGTCTTATTTCAATTTGTTCTTCTTCTGCCTGAACTTGTTCTTCTTCTTCTGTCTCACCCTGCTCAGGTTTCTGAATAGCTTTGTTTATTTCTACCTGAGTGTGTTCTCTTTCCCTATCTTTTCCTCTCAACCTTCCTGTCTCTCTAATTTATTTGTTCTTCTTGTTTCGATAACAGCTTCAGGTATGCTAATCACTGGTATCCACTCTTCTTTACTTGTACTTGGTTTGTCATCATATATTTGTCTTTCTGAATCTATCACCTTAGATTCTTCGACTTCACAACCTTCAGCTTCTGGTGTCTCATCTAATTCGGTCAGTTGCTGCTCTTGTTCTTCAGATGGGCTTGGAATGCTTCTGGTATGGCTAGCATGAATTCAATTGGGTAAACCTGCACCCTTCACTGCTGTGGTAGTGACTAGTATGACTTGACTTGGTTTATCCCACCTGGGTGCTAGACACGATTTTCTTGCGTGTTTCTTCACTAACACCCAATCTCCAGGATTTAAATCATGTGCCTGGTCTGGCTGTCTGGCAAGTGTGTCTTCTCTGACCTGATGAGAGACAGAACACACCATTTCAGCCAATCTTTTGCAATAGTCCAATACCAGATCATCAGTTATATTCATCAATTTATTTCCAGGAATAAATGCTTGTCTTATTGCCCTTCCCATGAGCACTTCATGAGGACGCATTCCTGTTTTCCTGTCAGGAATGCTCCTGAGACCCATCAATACAAGAGGCAGCGCATCTGGCCATTTTAGCATTGTGGATGCACACACCTTCCCTAACCTTGACATGATTGTGCTGTTAAGCCGTTCAACTATTCCAGAAGCCTCTGGACGATAATCATAGTGCAGTTTTTGTTCAATGTTAAATGCAGCACAGATTAATCGAGTTATCTCATGATTAAAATTAGGTCCTCTATCTGATTCCAAAGTAACTGGAAAACCGAAACGAGGTATCAACTCCCTCAACAATAATTTAGCAACTGTGAGACTGTCATTTCTTCTTGTGGAGTATGCCTCTACCCATATCGAGAACAGACACACTATGACAAGTACATACTTCAGTCCATTGCACGGAGACAACTCAATGAAGTCTAACTGCAGTCTGGTGAAGGGTCCTTCTGCCTTCCAATCTTTCCCCAACTGACCACTGTCTTTCTGCCTGGCTTTTGCTGCTGACAGATCAAGCATCTCTAACAAAGGCTCTCTGCAACTACCCTAAACCTTGGATTGTACCAACTTTGTCTGAATAGTCTGATCATTGAATCCCTGCCAATATGTGTTGTCCCATTGTATGCTCTTGCAATTTGAGAGAGTAAGCAATATGGCATGACTGGTCGGCCATCTAAGTGCACCCACACTTCATCTTCTGTCCTTTTTGTACAACCTCAACTTCCTCCTGCAACTGTCTAACCTCAATCCATGTTTCTGGAACTGAGAAAAGCATAAGTTGGCAGCTGGTTTCACCTGTTTCCACCTTTCTGTTAATTGCCATTGTATTTCTCGCACAATATTGAGCAATTTGGTCTGTGTACTTGTTACCTGCCTTCACATAGTCATTTCCTGACTGGTGTGCAGCACATATAACAACAGCTATTTATTTTGCCAATTGTATTGCTTCCAACAAATCTTTTACATTTTTACTATTTCTGATAGGAGATCCTGAAGAAGTCAGAATTCCCTCTGCATCCAGAGCTGGCCAAAGTTGTGCACAACCCCAAAACCATATTGACCATCTGTAAATATGGTTATTCTCCAATTTTTCCCAATTTTTGCATGCCTTTGTTAAGACCACCAATTCGGCTACTTGTGCAGACTTGACTCCCGGTAAACAGGATGCTTCAATGACTCCTGATACTTTGCATACAGCATATGTAGCACTTAGCCCTCCTTCTTCCATTCTCAGACATGACCCATCCACAAACAATTCATGATCAGATTCCTTCAAGGGTGTTTCTTTTATATCTGGACGGGGCTTAGTACACCACTCAGTCACATCCAAACAATCATGATCAATCTCATCCTTCACTTCCTTACAACATGGATCTGGCAATAATGTGTCAGGATTCATTATTGTACATCTTATCACTGTCACATTTTCCGCACCCAAAATCACTCTTTCATACTTAGTCAGCTGACTAGGAGTGAGGTGTTGTGTTTGCGTTCTTGTCAAAAGAATCTCAACTGAGTGTGGAACGTACACCTTTACGGGATGTCCCATCATAATTGACTCACTTTGCTCCAGACTCATACAGGTAGCAGCTACTGCTTTTAAGCAGCCAGGAAAGGCTGAAGCCACTGGATCCAAGGTGGCAGAGAAATATGCCACTGGACGTCGGCTCAATCTATGTCTTTGTGTTAAAATTGAGAGTGCACAATTTTCTCTCTCACAACAAAACAGAGCAAATTCTTTCAAATAAGGCATGCCTAAGGCAGGGGCCTCACACAGACAATTTCCCAACTTCACAAATGATTCAAACATTCATCATTCCAATCAATTGGATCTTTTGCTCTTTTCCGAGTCAATTGTATCAATGGTTATGCTAGCAGGGAAAATCTATTTATTCACTTCCTACAATACCAACCACTCCCAGAAACATTCTCATCTCCTTTTGTGTGTGAGGTAACTGCATTTATTTGATTATTTTTATTCTTTCCCGGGTCACTTCTCTAACTCCTCTTTCTATTTTATGCTCTAAATATCTAACTACTTGTTGACAAAACTGCAATTTTTCTTGAGACACATTGTGACCTCCTTCGGCCAAATGGTTCAGTAACGCAATTGTATCAGTGACACAATCTTCTCGTGTCTTTGATGCCACCAATAGGTCATCAATGTACTGAACCAGAACTGATTTCCCGGGCATAACTAATGATTCTGGACACTTTTTCAGGATTTGATTGAAAATTGAGGGACTCTCTGTGTACCCTTGAGGAGCTCGGCACCATGCCTAAATTCGATTTTCAAACCGGAAGGCAAAAAGATACTGGCTGTCTGGGTGCAAAGGTATGGAAAAGAATGCCTGACACAAATCAATCACTGAAAACCAACTTGCATTCCAGGGTATTTGATAAAGAATTATAATCACAAAAGAACTCCACAATGTGTGGAGGAGGGAACAGGAGGCGTGGGGTTCTAGGAGCTAGCGGCCTCCATTACTAAATGTTTACCACAAAAGAGCTGCTCCTAGTGAGGTTTGACCCTGCTACAGTTATAAAACCCTTGTGAGTGGGGACATCTCGCAAAAAGTAACGGACTGGTCTCAGACACCACCTGGTATCATGCTTCATCATCGGCCAGTCCTCGCCCTCTAAAACCTTCGTTTGATAGAGGACAGGCATACACCTGGAGACAGGGATGCACTTCTAACTATATGATGCTAGGTGGTGTGTGAGACCAGTCCGTTACTTTTTGTGAGATGTCTCCACTCACAAGGGTTTTATAACTGTAGCAGGGTCAAACCTCACTAGGAGCAGCTCTTTTGTGGTAAACATTTGATAAAGAATCACTGCTGGATTAGGCATCACTGGTCAACAAGGCACTACAATTTTGTTTATTTTTCGCAAATCCTGCACTATCCTGTACTTCCCACTAGGCTTTTTGAGTCCCATGATTGGTGAATTACAAGGACTACTCATTATCTCTTTCAAAAATTCCTTGTTTAATCATTTGGTCAATTACTGGAGCAACTCCTGCCTTTACTTCTGGACTCATTTTGTATTGTTGTGTGTTTGGAAAAACAGAACCTTCTTTTACCACTATTTTCACTAGATCTACATTCGCCATCAGCCCTATGTCTTTTCCTGAAAAATCCCACACTTCTGGATTTACTGTGGCTTTCAATTCTTATGGTAATTCACTTTCAGTTACTAATGAAAACATCTCATCTACTTTTGTACCTTGCTTAGCTAGCATCATCTTGTAAACAATATCCTCATCAGGTGTTTGGAAAACAACACCATCAGGTGTACAGTAGATTGTGCAATTCATTTTGCACAATAGGTCTCTCCCTAACAGATTTACTGGGCTTGAGTCACAAACTACAAACCAATGCATGTCTTTAAAGTTTCCAATATGCACTTCCTTTGGTTCTGTAACTGGGGTTCTAATCTGTTTATTTAACACTCCTACAACTTGGATAGTTTCTCCTGAGAGGGGTAGGTTTGGGATGTCTGCTGTTCTCACAGTAGACCGGGTAGCACCAGTGTCCAATAGAAAACTGATGTCACTACCTTCAACTTTCCCATCAATAAATGGACCTGTCTGATCTACCGGCAGGGATGCGCCAAGCACGCGCTCCTCTTCCTCCCCCCCTTAGGCACCGTCATTGCATATAGTCCGATTCGTCATCATTCTGCATAACATTTTGTGAACCCACAGGGTTATTCTTACCACTTTCTCCGTGAAATCCAGTGTTTGCACTGTATTTTTGAATGTACACATGGTTTGGAATAGGAGGTTGTGGCACCTGATACTGTGGAGTAACTACCTGCTGCTGCTGTTGCTGTTTCACAACCACTTCATTCTGCATCTGCGGATTTACATTTCGATTTGGCCCATTATTATTCTGGACATTTTTACACTTGTTCTTCCAATGTCCAAGCTTTCCGCACGCATGACAAGGAAATTTCTTCCTTGCTTCCTCTCTATTCATTCGTCCTCGTCCTTTACCACCACTCGACACTTGTTCACTTTGACTCTGGTCTTTTATCTCATTATCAGTCTGGGAAATTAATTTTGCTTCCTGCTGCGCTTCCAATTTCACTTGTGCTCACTTAATTTTCTCTTTTAGCTTTCTATGTTTTGCCTCAATGTCGTCGTTACAATATTTTGCATATTTCAATATTTCATCTATCGACTTACTTTGTCAGCACAACATGTGCTGTTGAATCCTCTGACTAATCTCTGGTTTCAGACCATACAAAAACCGGTATACAAAATGTCCCATATCCTTATCTCCAATATTCTCAAAGCCTCTATACTGCTTGAATACCTGTAGCAACCTTTCATAGTATGCATGCACGGACTCCTGAGTTGTTTTATCTATTTTTATCCAATCTGTCTCTTTAGGAGGAATTTTCCCTTTCAAACACATAATCAATCACCTGATGATACTTTTTCATCACCTCCTCTGATGGCGCCCCTGTTTTAGAATCTCTTGGATATTTGTCATTTGGCCAATCAACTGTAATCTTACATTCTGCCCATAAATCAGCCTGTACCACAATATCAAATAAACCATCCAAATCCTTTAACAAAACCTTTGAAACTTTCACAAATCTTTCCACTTGTGTGTACCATTCAACTGGTATTTCTCTCAACCTAGGGAAATCATTCGTAAATGACAAAATATCCTGCCTACTCCAAGGAAAATGAACATATCCACCACCAGGAACTTCTCTCATTGAACATATTCTCTCAACCATATCTGCTTCTCGCACTGGAAATGCAGATGTCACTTCTTTTGTTTGTACTTCCTCTTTCTTTCTTGTCCACCTAATCCTCCATTTGCCAATGTCTCCCCACTTTCATAAAATATTCATCAACTCTTTTATCTGTAATCTTTTACCAGAAGCATTCACACTTTCTAAATCCTTCTCAGTAAACTCCACTCAATATGGTTTTTGCAATAATTTTGATTTCCCTATGTCTATTCCAATCTCTGAGGAAACTTTTGTCAATCTCTCATGAAACAATTTTGCTCTTCTTGTTATAATAACTCTTCATCATTATAAAGGTTTAGTCTTTCTGTACTTACATTACCAGCTATAATGTCTTCAAAATCCACTTTCAATCTGCTGATATATAGAATCTTTGGTTGGGAGTTCAGTTTTTCTATTCCCTGTGCCCATCTCTCTAAATCTTCAGGAGTAACCGCTGTTGAACTTCCTGTTCTTGTAGGGACCATAGACCCTTTTTCTTTCAAAATCTCAGGTGAAACTCTCTTTGGGGTTTTTGCTAATGGTTCCATTATTGGGAGATCCATTAATGAAATGACTGAATCACTCTCACTGACCTGATCGTCCGATATTACAACTTCTTTTCTGGGATTACTGAAAGGAATTGTCATGGCTTGAGGTTTCTGGCAAACCTTTTTTTCTCCATATAATGGGATTACAGGACCAATAGTCACTGGTACAGTCAGGGCTTCGGCATTTAAATTCAATTGGTTTATTTTCTGAACTAAATCTTCCCTAGTTTTATTTAAGGCTTCTGTCTCATTATCCTGCAATACCCTCTTAACTGACACAGCATGCAAAACTTGTGGGGTTAAAGGCGTTCCTAGCATCGGTGAACTTGGGGTGACCCTACTAGGTTCTTCTTGGTACGGTGCAGGGTTTTTAACTAATATATCCTCCAATAATTCATCATCTGATTCAACATTTCCTGTTGTATTCATGTGTTTAGTTTTTTCTTTACACTTGCCTCCTGACTGTTCTTCAGCCATTAATACTGGATATAAACCCTCTGTTACTACCGCTCTTCTCCAACGCTTCATTTGATCTCCACTTGACTCATACGGATGTCTAGGCAAGAATCCTCTAAATCTCCGACCACTTCTGAATTTTTCATGATCAAATGCCTCAATTTCTTATTCTTTCAAAGCTTCTTACTGTGTCATTCTAGGATTTGGTTCCAACATATTCATTCTATCTCTCAAATTCTGAAGTATCTTTAGATTAAAAGTACCATACTCCAGAAAAGCTAAAACACCATCACCGTTTGTATACTCTACCCAATTCTCCAACCATACACATGTGTGATATCCTTTCTCCATCATCATAAATGAAGCAGGCATTTTAGGTGGTGGAATAGGAATCCCCTCTCTAGTCATTACAGGTTTGTCTTTCTTAAAGAATTTTTTTATTTTCTTTATTAACGTCATTTTCTTTCGTCTTCCAAACATTTCAGACGGACGATATAGAAAAGAGTCTTCCGTATATCTTCTAGCTCTATTACCTACATTGCGTCCTACATCAGTATGACTCACACCCGCAGTCAAATTAGGACTCAACATACAATTCTTTTTGACCAATCCTAGCGCGGCTTCTATCTATCGACCAATCGGACTCAGAACCGCGCTTGTGGTCTGACCAATGCCAACGCGGCCTTTTATGACGTCAGTATTGCTCCTCACCACTTACCCTCCTTTTACAATCTGCTTCTTTTTCATGCCCGCTGTTCCAACCAATCCCAGCGCGGCTCTCTGTGACGTCAGTATAACTCCTGCGACTGACCCTCCCTTCACAAGGTAATACGAAAAAGTATTTCTTCAACTGTTCTTAAAATAAAACTTTGTTAGTAACAACATAAAAACATTTGCTACTCTGTCTGTTCCACTAAACAAAGAATAGATTTCGAATTATTCTGGAGTTTCAGAATTACTCCTCTTCCGCTGCGAATAAAACGCCTGTGTCACACGTATTGGGAAATAAGACCAAAGTTTCACCAGCGAACCCCTTTTGCTATCATTCGCACTCTATTTTTACACGATATAGTCCCTAATACAACACTGCCAGCCCTCTGTAGCTTCTCAGTGTTAAGACAGTAGACGAGTAACCTCCTGCAGTATGGCTTCTATCACCACACGCTATTCCATTCCCAGGATGTCCGGGCAACCTCTGTACCTGTGCTTCTAGACAACATAAAACAGGACACTAACTCTTTTGTTAAACATTAATCAATAATACAATTTATCACCAAACTAGTCAATATTAACCATAGCTCTGCTACCAGAAAAGTGATCCAGCTGTTCAACAACAACAGATACCCCACTATCATTTACTCACCTGAGCCCATAAATTTCACAATGCGTAAAACCGCTGGGGTCACGTTGGTAATTTTCACAATGTTTAGGATTAGTCATATTTAATGCTCCTAACTAACCTTTCACTGATCAAAAAGTTATTTCCTTTGGTTGATGGACCATTAATTGAACTAGTTGATGGTGAGAATAACATAAAACTAACTTACTTATACTTTACATGTGACAAGTAAAATAACCACAGACTCAGGAAAGTTTTAAATCTTTATCTAAATTAAGTGTATGTGAACCATCTCAGTATACAGTGCAGTCACCATCATTCATAGGAGAGAAAATTCAATTCATTAAACACCAAGCATATACTTCGGACACATACTCAATGCTCAGAAAGGGAGAGGACAGACAGAAAAGAACATCAGCAAATAACAAGGAATTATATTTACCAAGGATGGTATGAAAGACCAACCCCCTGGCCAAAGGGCTGGTAAGGGTTCCCCCCGGGATAGGTCAGGAGACAAAGACTTCAGGACAGGTTTCAGGACAGGATAGTTGACATCTCTAGAATACCAACGCCTGTGCCGCATCTCTCTCTGACACTATCTTCCTCCTCGAGATTCTTCTGTGATCTTCTGACCTAACCCAATTAAATTAGGATAGAAAGTTCTGCTTTAGGTTCTGCATTTGGTTCTTCATCAGTATCTCACAGCATCTCTCAGAACCAGTCTGAGACAAAATCCTAAACTTACTACTCATGGTATTCACAGAATGCACTTACGACTGTCCTAAGTTTATTTCCGCACTCGGGCTGGCATTTCCGCACTTGGAGCGAAAGTTCTGCCCCCGGAGTGGAAGCTCCACACCCGGAGCGGAATTTCCACCATCGGGCCAGAATCTCTGCTTCCGGGCCGAAATACCCACGATCTGATGTTAATTGACTATATCTGTTGCATTGTGGGTATACCGCCCCGTAAGAGGAAATTCCAGCCTGATGGTGGAAATTCCGCTCCGGGTGTGGAGCTTCCACTCCGGGTGCAGAGCATCCGCTCCGGGTGCGGAAATTCCGGCCCCAGTGCGGATGTAAACTTAGGACAGTCGTAAGTGCATTCTGTGAATACCATGAGTAGTAAGTTTAGGATTTTGTCTCAGATTGGTTCTGTGAATCGGGCCCCTGGGGTCTGGGCCCCAATATTTATACCAGCAAATCCTTTGTCTCTGAAGGCAGAGAGTGTCTGTACCTAGTCCAAACCAGTTCTGGGCGCATTCTGCCAGTGCACAACTTCTTCCTTTGTCAATGTGGGCCAGGGTATCAGACGCACCACAGGAGGTGGAGCCAGCATTGTGGAAGGCAGGCACAGTCCTATTCAGGACCAGGTGCTACTCCTCCCACCACTCCCAATGCAGATAGGTCTATTCAGCCTAGTGCTGACCCACCCTGTCTCCTGGAGCCACCCCAGCCGCTGTCACTCAGAAACCAGACATGCAATACACAACCTAACAGGGGCAGGCTGGATGGTTAGGTAAGAAAATACCTACTTTCTAAAAGTGGTATTTTCGAACACAGAATGTTAAAACCTATTTCACTAAAAGATGTATGTTATCATTCTGAGTTCAGGCATACTAAATTTGTTTTTCTACCATGCTCCTTGGGATAGTTAGGATTATAAAATGCTATATTCAAAATGCCCAATCTGGCCTATGGGAGCAGGAAGCCTTGCAATAGTGAAAAATGAAATTGGCTGTAATTCACTATCAGGACATGCCACACACATCAGGGCGTGTCCTAACTTTTACTTACAATGCACCCTGCCCTTGGGCCTACCTTAGGGGTGTCTGATATGAAGAAAAGGGAAGGTTTAGGGACTGGTAAGTGGGTGCACTTACCAAGTCAGTATGTCAGTGCTGGACTGCACACAGGCTCTGCAATGGCAGGCCTGAGACACACTTTACAAGCTGCTTCTGTGGGTGGTACAACCAGTGCTGCAAGCCCACCAGCAGCATTTGATTTACAGGCCCTGGGCACACATGGTGCACCGTACTAGGGTCTGACAAGTAAATCAAATAAGCCAATCAGGGAGTCACTAATCCATTACATCAATTTAACATAGGGAGCACTTGCACTGTGGTATTGGATAGCAGTGGCACAGTGCCCAAAGCATCTAAAACCACCAAAACATATCAAAAACAGAGGAGACAACAGTGAAAAATGGCAGGGAGACTTATGCCAATGGTACCAGGTTTAACACGTGTCCCC
This sequence comes from Triturus cristatus, assembly GCF_964204655.1. NCBI lineage: Eukaryota > Metazoa > Chordata > Amphibia > Caudata > Salamandridae > Triturus > Triturus cristatus. The sequence goes on along the minus strand of NC_140593.1, from coordinate 878,829,290 downwards.
TCCAGCTGAAATGTGGGGAGAACTACCCAACCTCTTGGAAGTCCTCTTCACTAAGGCGGAAAAATCTGGACAGACCACCAGCATTGGCTTGTTCTGTACCAGGGCGGTGTTCCACCATTAGGTCCATCCCCTATAGGGAAATGGACCACCTCAACAACTTTGGATTCTCACCCCTAATCTGCATCAACCATTTGAGGGGCCTGTGGTCGGTCCGAACCCGGAAGTGAGTCCCAAACATGAATAGTCTCAACTTCCTCAGTGCCCAGACCACAGCAAATTGCTCACGCTCAATTGCACTCCACCTCTGTTCTTGCGGAAGTAACCTCCTACTGATGAAGGCTACAGGTTGGTCTAGGCCCTCATTGATCTGTGAAAGAACAGCCCCCACACCATGTTCTGAAGCGTCTGTTTGGACAATAAATTCCTTTGAGAAGTTGGGTGCCTGAAGCACGGGTGCTGTGCACATGGCAGTCTTCAGGGCATCAAAAGCTTTCTGACAGGTGTCAGTCCAGTTCACTTTCTTTGGCTGCTTCCTGGGAGTCAGTTCAGTCAAGGGTGCAAATATGTTACCCTCGAGCCCTTGTACGTGTAGCTGCGATCACTCATTCAAGGCTCATCCACTCGACTCCTATCGTGAGCCTGTAATACACAATAAGAGTCACGAGACTTTAGGGAATACAATTACCAGGTATCTGGGCTCGAGGGTAAAGGTATGCCCACGGTGGGCAATATCCCGGTAAATACGGTGGATGATATGCAATTCGGAATGCAGTACACACTGCGTCAGTTTCTTTTTAAACCGGTTGCCAACTAATTTTGCTATGTGTTGTTTGTCTATCTTTTGTCTCTAACAGAATTGTTTTTAACTGACAAAAACAGTGGTGCAGGGTGGAATGACAATAACCCACACCCTGAAGAAGTTGCCGTGAGTTTATCCAAAAGGCAATGAAACATGTCGGCATTTTAAATACGAGCAGTCACACAGCATAGAATAAAAAACGCAAGCCAGTGTGATCTAGCTCAAACTTGTATATAACTGTGGGGCTTAACGTGGTGCACGGATTACTGCACAGTTTTTTCCTCTTTTACTACACACCCTAGCACTTTGCTTTTTGGGTCATTACCCATTCATTTTCTTCTTACACCTATTTCTTTTTCTGGAGTGTTGGTAGCTGATGATCAGATCTTGAGGTAGCAGGCGAGTACCTTCCTGCTTTATCCTCCTTGGTGTTGCTACCGTGAGGCACCAACACTCCTTTCTACACTTTTTTCACCACATCTGGGTGTTGGAGACACAAGTTTTTAGTCATATAGATAGCTTTCTTGTCTTACCTCGTATGAAAAACACTTGTCTTTTCTTTTCTTTTATTAGTGAGCCATACCGATAAGTAGCACAGATGATATAATCACTTGCTCTACAGACTGTCTAAAATATATGACAACTGCAATGGATGTATGAATTATGTGCTCACTGTGTGAACAGGTCCTTTATTGTATACACACCACAGAACCCTGCCTGATCAGGTACTTACTCACCTTGATCGTGAGGCCTGCTTTCCGCAGCACCATCAACACTTCTCAGAGGTGGCGCAGATGTTCTTCCCAACTAGCGCTAAACACTGCAATGTCATCCAGGTAGACGGCACTGAAATCCTCCAGCCCAGCCAACACCTGGTTGACCAACCTCTGAAAGGTGGCTGGGGCATTCTTCATCCCAAAGGGCATAAACCGGAATTGGTAGTGCCCATCTGGTGTGGAGAATGCTGACCTCTCTTTGGCCCCATCAGTTAAGGCAACCCAGACGTCAAGTCAAACGTACTGAGGTAACATGCAGCCCCTAGACGATCAATAAGCTCATCAGCTCTGGGTATGGGGTGCGCGTCAGTCCTGATGAGTGAATTGAGTCCTCGATAGTCCACACTGAACCGGAGTTCGGGTGTGGCACCAGGCGCGGCAGCCTCTGGGACCAAGACCACTGGGCTGGACCGAGGGCTGTTAGAGTACTCAATCACCCCTATGGCAAACATCTTGGAGACCTCCTCCTTGATGTATGCTCTGACCCTGTCAGTCACTCTGTAAGCCTTGTGCTTAACAGGGGGACTGTCCCGAGTGTCCACATCATGGACGCAACACTCAGTGACACCAGGAACCAGGGAGAACAAATCAGAAAATTGCCCCAACAGTTGGTGATAATCATTCTGCTGCTCAGTGGTCAGCGTGGCAGAGAAGATAACACCATCCACTGACCCATCTTGGTCTGTTGCAGACATGAGGTCAGGAAGAGGCTCAGTCTCCTCCTCCATTCCAGCATCTGTCGCTAGGAGCATGCCCACTTCAGACCTTTCTATGTGGGGCTTCAGGCGGTTGACATGTAGGACCCACAAAAGGTCCCTGGGAGATTGCAAGTCCACCAAGTAGGTGACATCACTTTTGCGCTCCACCACCTCAAATGGTCCGGTCCACTTATCCTGGAGTGCACAGGGCTCCACTGGGGCCATGACCCAAACTTTATGACCAGGCTGAAGCTCAATCAGAGTGGCATTGTGATCATACCATCGCTTCATCTCTTCCTGGCTGGCTTCCAGATTTGCCTGAGCGAGTTGTCTGAATTGCCTAGTCTGGTTCCTGAAGGCCAGCATGTAGCTATATACATCCTGGGGATGTTTCCAGGGAGCTTTCTCCCAGCCTTCCTTAACCAGACTCAGAGGTCCTCTTACTGGGTGTCCATACAGCAGTTCAAAGGGAGTGAACCCTAAGGACCTCTGTGGCACCTCACAGTAAATGAATAGAAGGCATGGCAAGAGGACATCCCACTTACACCTCATAGGTTCCCCAGACCCAAAATCATGCCTTTGAGGATCCGGTTGAATCTCTCAATCAGCCCATTACCTTGGGGGTGGTAAGGAGTGATGAACTTGTACGTTACACCGCACTCCTGCCACAGGGACTTCATATACTTAGATATGAGTGTGTCCCACGGTCTGACACCACCTCTCTGGGGAACCCCACACGGAGGACAATCCCCATTAGTGCACGTCCCACCACAGGGGCCGTCGCTGTCCTGAGTAGGATGGCTTCCGGGTACCGGGTAGCATGGTCCACTAAGACAAAGATAAACATGTTGCCCATGGCTGTCTTGGGGTCCAGAGACCCAACAATGTCAATGCCCACCCTTTCAAAGGGGGTGCTGACCACAGGGAAGGGCTGGAGAGGATCCTTGTGCTTCCTCCCACTCTTCCCACTTGCCTGGCAAGTTTGACAAGTCCGACAATGAGTGTCTAAACTCTTGTGCATCTGGGGCCAATAAAAGTGGGTGACAAGCCTTTCAAAGGTCTTGTCTTGCCCCAAATGTCCAGCTAAAGGTACATCATGAGCCAAACCCAGTAGGAAGGCTCTGAAGCGCTGGGGTACCACCAGCATACGGGCTGACCCAGGCTCAGCAACCTTAGGCTTGCTATACAGAAGGTCATTCTCCCAGTAGATCCAATGTGATCCAGACTGATCACCTTCTGCCTGGTGTGTGGCTGTAGGAGAGTAGGATCGATCTGCTTCTTATAGTTACCCCCACTTTTTTCTGATGTATCACTGTTTTCGACTTAGACTGACTGGGATCCTGCAATCCAGGACCCCAGTCTAGCTGTTTTCTCCTCTAAATTGACTGCATGTAATTTAGGTTCACTCCAGATTGGATACTGGGGTACCCTTATCAGTCCCTAGTATATGGTACACTATGTACCCAGGACATAGGTACTCCAGAGGCCTCCCAGGGGCGGCAGCATATATTATGCCACCCCTGAGAGACCATTCAAACTGACACCACTGGTCTACTACTGCAGCCTGTGTAAGGTGGTGCATGCACCCCTTACTTAGATATAGGTTACCTATATCTATTCTAAATATCTGCACATATAAACCTATAAGTCACCCCTATGGCAACCCTTATCAATCCTGAAGGCAGGGTGCTGGGTTTTATGTGAGAGAGTGCCCCTGCACGAGCAGAGCCCCTCTGCAGCCTTCGGAACCTATTTTCCGGGGTTGTCTGTGTTGCAGCCAACCATATATATTTAAGTGCATTATAACCTTGCGGTAAATGCTAACTTTAAAACTGCTGCTTAGAAACATGTCGTGTTTGGTGTCAAACACCTTGAAATCATACCTCCCCGGGAAGGTATGATTCCACCCTTCTAGAGGGACTGAGGTGAAACACCGGTACACCCGGTATCAGCTTTCTCGACCTGGGCATCACAAAATGAATGCTGCCAGCCACAGACACGAGTCTGCCCTCCTGCTGCTGATCCATGCTCGAGCAGGGGAAGGCCTGACAATAGGTTTCCTGTCACAGGGAGGTGTGACCACCTCCCAGACAGACTTTAGTGTATTGGGGCTGGGTGGGTGCACTCTGAGAGTGCCAGAAAGTCTGCACCTGGAGCACATTTGGTGTCCCTGTGCATAATCCAGCTCAAACCGGTTGCAGGAGCCATTTTCTCCTGCTCTGGTGTGAAACTGGACAAAGGACATGTGTGTAACCACCCCTCTGTCCTGACCCTCCCATAGGTGGGTCCCCAGAGTTTGTCCAACCCCTTCCTTGGTTATAAAGTAGGAACCCTGACTACAGGACTTTAGATTTTACCTGGACTAAACTCTGCAAGCAGAAACCAAGTACTTCGATGATTTACACTTTGCTGGATGACAGAAGAAGGAGTTACTCCCCTGCTGAAGCAGGCACCTTAACGCATCCGACTGGTTTGCATCTCCCGAGTTCCTGAGGACTCCGAAGATTTCTGCAACACAGGAGGTGGGTTCCCAAGCATCTCTGAGGTTGATTTGCTCTCTCAGCAATTCTGAGACCAGTATCTCTTGTGGGGACCGTGCAACCTGAACCCCTGTGCACCGTAAACGTTTGCAGCAGCATATGCTTTTTGGCAATCCCTGAGGCTGTGCTTTGGGCTACGTATAGTCCTGACCCCGAGCAGTATTTCCACTAAAGATTTCTGGCCTCCACTCCATGAGTGCTCCATGGTCCTGTACTTCGTGATTCAGCTCGAGGTCCCTTTGCGATCCCTGGTTGTGAGAAGTTGGCCTGGCATATGCTGGTCACTAGTTATAGTGGCCCCCTTGCACCAGTCCAGTTCGACTCTTATGGTAGATAGGTTTAAGACAACCTTTTAAAGAAAGCTATCCTAGTGGTAGCTGTGGAGAGCAGCCTTCAGGCTAAGTCTCAGAGGAATGTAAAGCAGCTTGTTTTATCTTATAATCTCTTGAATTACCAAATGAAAGGACACCACACAGGTATATATATCAAATATATATGTATTTATTTCTAGACACACTCTACTAATCTCTTTATGAGATTAGAAGCCAGGAACACACTCAAATATCAACGTTTCACAATAAGTTAAGCACAAATATGGCTGGGGCCCTAGAGGCGTTCCAGACCATATACTAAAAAAGAGGTTTAGGAAAGTTGACTTGTAGAATGACAAGGCCTAGAGCCTGTAGAATCGCTGGGGCTTCACTACTGCAGTGAAAGCAGGTAGGTAACAGACCCACAGGAGAAGCATGCAGTGTGTGAACACAGCCGCGGGTTCCCTATTGATTACAATGGAGCAAGTCGTGGTTTGATTTTTAAAGTTTTAGGGTACTTCGAGGAAGTCTACAAGCAAGCCACTTACAAGGTAAGTAATTCGAGGGCCAACATACACTAGGGCACCGGAGTGCACGAGTTACCTCACCCAGGGAAGCCGGGTGCATAGGTGTCTTTTGGAGTCGGGTCGCGTCGCTGTTTTATATGGAGACCAAAGAAGATTTGCTGCTTGCGAAGACTGGAGAAGTGTCCGGTGGAATCCAAGGGTGGATTCAAGATGCAGATGACCTGAAAATTGAAGGGACAGTGTTCATAGTCACTTGCCAGGGACCGGGGGCCAGGAAGCTGGTTGCCCACGGAAGTCGAGTGATTTCAGGTGATCAAGGGTGTTTTGACTCTTAGATCTCGAGATCCAGGAAGGATCGACGATGACCACCAGCTGGATTCGGAGTGTCCCATAAAGTCTGCAGCTTACTAAGGTGTCGGCAACCGGATTGGAGCCAAAAAGGCTTGGCAACAGCAAGTCTCCTGGAAATCAAAGAAGGTCAGCGTTGCAGACCAGCAAGGTCTGAGGGACTCACCCAGCAAGGGTGAGTGAGGGCAGGCCTGGAGCAACCAGGGGAGCCCTTTGAGTCGATAAGAAAGTCTTCGGGGGACCCACAAGCCAATGGGCAAGGGATCGCGAAGGCACCTACTGAAGAAATGCTTCACAGGGGCCCACGGTCACTCGGGATAGGGTAGGCCTCTGATTTTCGGTGCACAACCTGCTGGAGGCTTGGGCCACAAATGATCCAAAGCACAGGTTTGTAGAATGTTGTGAAGGGGTTGCACTTGACAATAGTGCACGGTTCCCAGGTATTGCAGTTCCTCATCACTCGTGGGGTCCACTCACCTCAGCTTTGCTGGGGACTCACAATGGCCATTGAGAAGTCAGGAAATTTACTTCTGGGGCTGCAGGGACTTCAAACTCCGGCGGGAGTGGGAAAGTTTGCGACCATTGATTAGAGTTTCTGGTGCCTGCCAAGCCGGAGAGTCACTCCTTGACTCCAAGGGAGATTCTTCTGTCTTCCAAAGGTAGTGGAACATCAAAGGGCCAGGATTCTTCTTTGTAGAGCGCCGTCCAGGGTTATCTACTTTGCAATGGCAAGCTTTCCTACCTTATACTGAAGATAGGGGAGGGACTAGCTCTAGGACCACTCCTCTGGGAGGGTCAGGGTAGGGGGTGGTTACACCCACTTCCCTTTGTCCAGGTTCGCGCCAGAGCAGGGACAGGTAGCCCCCGAACCGGTTTGAGCTGGCATATGCACAGAGGAGCCTACTGCTCCCCCAGTGCAGGACTTCAAAGCACTCTAGAAGTGCACCCACCCAGCTCCAATACACTAAATCCTGTCTGGAAGGTAGTGACACCTCCCTGTGACAGGATGCCGATTGTTGGGCCTCCTCCACTGCGAGTTTCAGTCAGCAGCAGGGGGGCAGCCCAGTGTCTGTGCTGGTGGCATCAATTTTGTGATGCCAGGGCTCTTTCAGATTTCTACCGTGTTACCACAGTAGGTACATGTCGTCCCCTCTAGAAGGTGAGATCATACTCCCACATCATGGACTGATGTGGGGGGATGATTCCAAGTTGTTTGACAACAAAGACGACATGTTTTGATGCAGTCATTCCAAAGTTAGCATTATAATGCACTTAAGAGTATATGGTTTAACCGCATCCACAAACAGTCACAGAGAATAGACTCTGCCAGCTGCAGAGGAGCCCTGTTCATGCAGAGGCACCGCCTCACATTGTAAACCAAGCACCCTGCCCTCAGGATTGATAGGGCCTGCCATTGGGGTGGCTGATAGGTTTTATGTGTGTGTATGGTGAGATATAGAAACCTATACCTCAGTGAGGAGTGCTAACACTACCTCACCCAGGCTGCAGTAGCAGGCCTGGGGTGTCAGATTGAGTCTGCTTCCCAGGGGTGGCATAATACATGCTGCAGCCCCTGGTAGGCCTGTGAAATACCTATGCCCTAGGTACCTACGGTACCATATACCAGGGGCTCATAAGGTACCACTGTATCCAATCAGTAGTGCATCTAATATGCACACCAGTCGTTTAGAGAGAACAGAGAGACTGGGGCCCTGATTAGCAGGGACCCAGCCAGACTATAGCCAGAAACCAGTGTATACATCAGAAAAAAAGTGGGGGCAACATAAGTGTAGATCCTACTCTCCTACACAACCCCCCCAAACGCAGGGTCACTAAACTAACCTTGACCAGTTGAGTCTTCGTGTTCTAAGTGGAAATACCTTGAGAGTCCATCTGCATTGGCATGTTGGGTCCCAGGTCTATGTTCCACTGTATAGTCCATCCCCTGTAGGTAAATGGACCACCTGAGCAGTTTAGGATTTTCACCTTTCATCTGTTTGAGCCATAGGAGGGGCTTGTGGTCAGTCTGAACTATGAAGTGAGTGCCAAACAATTATGGCCTCAGCTTCTTCAGGGCCCACACCACAGCAAAGGCCTCCCTCTCTATAGCTGACCAACGTTTCTCTCTAGGGGTCAGCCTTCTGCTTATGAAAGCTACTGGCTGGTCTTGACCTTCATCATTAAGTTGAGACAGTACAGCTCCCACACCCAGCTCTGAAGCATCTGTTTGAACAATGAACTTCTTTTTGTAGTCTGGACTCTGCAAGATGGGGGCTGTGCACATTGCCTGCTTGAGGTCATCAAATGCCTTTTGACAGCTAGCTGTCTACTGTACCTTTTTTGGCATTTTCTTAGAGGTTAGATCATTTAAGGGGGTCACTATAGATCCATATTTCTTAACAAACCTCCTATAGTACCCAGTCAGGCCTAAAAAGGCTCTAACCTGTGTCTGGGTTGTTGGAGCTACCCATTCCATGATGGTCTGGATTTTGCTCTGCAATGGTTGAACCTGGCCTCCACCTACAAGGTGGCCCAGGTAAACAACCTGACCCTGCCCTAGCTGTCACTTAGTGGCCTTGATAGTGACGCCTGCTTTTTGCAGGGCCTCCAAAACATTTCTGAGGTGGACCAGGTGATCCTGCCAGGTGGAACTAAAGACAGCATTATCATCTAGATAAGCTGAGCAATAAGTTTCCATACCAGTCAGAACTTTATTCACTAACCTCTGAAAAGTGACAGGTGCATTTTTCAAACCAAAGGGCATTACCACAAAGTGATAGTGCCCACCAGGGGTTGAAAATGCTGTTTTGGCTTTGGCATCATAGGCTAACTTTATTTGCCAGTAGCCAGCTGTTAGGTCAAAAGTACTGAGGTACTTGGCTGAGGCCAAAGTATCTATTAGTTCATCTGCCCTTGGAATTGGATAGGCATCAGTCCTGGTGACTGCAGTGAGGCCTCTGTAGTCAACACAAAACCTCATCTCTTTCTTACCACCCTGGGTATGAGGTTTAGGCACAAGGACTACTGGACTAGCCCAAGGGCTATCTGAAGGCCCAATAACACCTAGTTCCAACATTTTCTGGACTTCAGTCCTGATACAGTCCCTGACATGGTCAGGTTGCCTGTAGATTTTACTCTTTACAGGCAGACTGTCTCCAGTGTCCACCTCATGGGTGCACCAGGAATTCTGACTTGGGGTCAGGCTAAACATATGTCTGAATTGTTGCAGAACTTGTCTGCATTCAGTTTGCTGATGATCAGTGAGGCTGCTTGCCAAAGCAACACCATCAACTGACCCATCATCAGGGTTCTGTGAGAGCAGGTCAGGGAGAGGGTCACTCTCCTCCTCCTGGTCCTCATCAGTTGCCATGAGCAAGCCCATGTCAGCCCTGTCCACATATGGCTTTAATCTGTTGACATGGAGCACCCTAAGGGGGCTCCTGGGAGTTCCCAGATCCACCAAGTAGGTGACCTCTCCCTTTTTCTCAACAATTGTATGGGGGGCACTCCATTTGTCCTGGAGAGCTGCTGGGGCCACAGGCTCCAACACCCACACTTTCTGGCCTGGCTGATAAACAGTCAGGACAGCCTTTTGGTCATGCCAAGCTTTTTGTAATTCTTGGCTAGACTCAAGGTTTTTGTTTGCCTTCTTCATGTACTCTGCCATCCGGGAGCGGAGACCAAGTACATAGTCCATCACATCCTGTTTGTGAGGTTTGAGAGGTAACTCCCATCCCTCCTTCACCAAACATAATGGGCCTCTGAAAGGGTGCCCAAACAGAAGTTCAAAAGGGCTGTAGCCAACCCCCTTCTGTGGGACCTCCCTGTATGCAAACAGAAGGCAGGGAAGTAAAAGGTCCCATTTTCGCCTAAGCTTTTCTGGGAGGCCTTTAATCATTCCCTTTAGGGTTTTGTTGAACTTTTCCAATAACCCATTGCATTGTGGGTGATAGGGAGTAGTGAACTTGTAGTTTACACCACACTCCTTCCACATTGCAGTTAGATACCCTGACATGAAGTTGGTACCTCTTCAGATATAACTTCCTTAGGGAAACCCACTCTGGAGAAAACTCCAATGAGGGCTCTTGCCACTACAGGGGCTCTAGTGGTCCTGAGGGGAATTGCTTCTGGGTACCTGGTGGCATGATCCACTACCACCAGGATAAACCTGTGCCCAGATGCTGTTGGAGGGTCAAGGGGACCAACAATGTCAAGCCCTACACTTTCAAAGGGAACCCCCACCACAGGTAGTGGTATCAGGGGGGCCTTTGTTGTGCCACCTGACTTGCCACTGGCTTGGCAAGTGACACAGAAGTGACAAAACTCCTTGGTGTCCTCTGACATGTGTGGCCAATGAAAATAAGGGACAAGTCTGTCCCAGGTCTTGTTTTGGCCCAAGTGTCCTGCCAATGGGATGTCATGTGCTAGGGTCAAGAGGAACCCCCTAAACTTCTGAGGTATTACCAACCTCCTGGTGGCTCCAGGGGTAGGATCTCTAGCCTCAGAATATAGGAGTCCCTCATCCCAATAAACCTTATGGGACCCACTAGTACTCCCAGCAGCCTCAGCAGCAGCTTGCTGTCTGAGGGGTTCAAGAGAGGGGCAGCACTGTTGCTCCTTACTCAGATCTTCCCTGGAAGGTCCCCCTGCCCTCAAGAACTCAACCTGGCCAGGCTCTAGTTCCTCTGGGGTAGTTCCTTCTTCAGGCTCTGCTTCTCCTCCCTCAGGAGGGGAATCTGAGACAGAGGGGAAGGCACAGCCTTAACCCTACTGCTCCTCCTCTTGGGTAGCATCTGGTCCATAGTTTCAGGATCCAGAGCTGGTTCAGCTTTATGCATTTTGGCCTGTGACCTGGTCACAGCAAATACCTCTGTAGGTATGCCCAACTTCTCAGCATGAGTCCATAACTCCACTTCAGACCAGGCTGAAGTCTCCAGATCATTGCCCAATAGACATTCGACAGGGAGGTCTGCACTGACTACTACCTTTTTGAGGCCAGTTACCCTTCCCCAGGAGAAATTCACAACTGCCAGACTATGGATGGTCCTGACATTGCTTGCATTGGTAACCTGGTACATTTCACCCAGTATGATCTGTGCAGGGTCCACTAGATCCTCTGCCACGATGGTGACACTAGCACCTGTGTCCCTGAATGCCAAAGCCTGTTTGCCATTAATTATAGGCTGCTGTTTGTACTTGCCCAGATTACTGGGGCTCACTAGGAAGGACATATCAAGGTCTCCGTCACAAACTAGCAATGCCTGTGTTGGTACTCTGACTAGGCCAGAGTCCACATCAGAACCCAGGGTCAACCCTACTACACCCTTATTCTGGTTACCACCTCCACCAATGACTGCACTAGGGGGAACAGTTGCCCTAGCGGCTGGAGTGGTGGTGGTTTGGTCTTTGGACTTGGTACAATCAGAAGTCCAATGCCCTTTCTGTTTACTGAATTTGTACCAGGGCTTCTTTTGGCCTTTTCCTTTTGTAGACTGTGAATCCCCACCAGATGCAGATTTGTGGGGCCCTTGTGAAGACTTCTGGTCTTTTGACTTATCCCACCTTTATCTGAGCCTTTAGGATCCTGCTCCTTAGTGTCACCCCCTTGGCTCTGGGTTTTCTGCCTCACCCTGGTTCTGACCCATTTGTCTGCCTTCTTTCCCAATTCTTGGGGAGAGGTCAGATCAGAGTCCACCAGGTACTGATGCAACAACTGGTTTTGGCAATTATTAAGGATCTGTTCTCTCATGATAAGATTATACAATCCCTTAAAATCATTAACTCTACTACCAACCAGCCAAACTTCCAGAGCCTTGGTTGCACAATCAACAAAGTCAGTCCAATCCTGAGCCTGTGCTTTCTGGGTATCTCTGAACTTCAACCTGTACTGTTCAGTGGTTAAGCCAAACCCATCTATTAATGCACTTTTCAGGGCTTCATAGTCATTAGCATCCTCTTCTCTAACAGTGGGGAGCTTGTCTCTACCTTTATCAGAAAAGGAGAGCCACAAGATTGCTGCCCACTGTTTCTGGGGGACCTGTTAAACTTTACAGGTCCTCTCCATAGCAGTTATCCATTTGTGGATATCATCCCCACTCTGGTAGGGAGGAACAACCTTGGGCAGGTTCCTATGGTCTGGAATATAATCTCTGCCTCTAGGGACACTGTTGCTGCCACCAGGGGTTTCTAACCCCTCTTTTCTAGAAGCTCCTTGGAGCGCAAAGGCTTCTCTATCTAAGGCCAATTGCTTGGTTCTGAGGGCAAGCCTAGCTTCCTCATACTGGAGCATCTTGTACCTTCTTTCAGAGGAGGTCTCTCTATTATAGTATGAGTTCCTCTGATGGACAGAATCCTTGTCAGAGTGATAGGAGTGGTTAGATTCCCTTGAAGGGGACCTAGGCCTCTCTCCCACTCTGTCAACTCTCTTAGGGAGAATTCCTCTGTCCTGTTCAGACCTTTCTGGTTCTGGCCCTTCAATCACAGACTCCAGGTCATCTTGATTTTCATCATCTGACCCAGAGACTATGGCTGACCCACCCCCTGATCCAGATCCACCAGCTCCTAGAGCCAGTCTAAGATCATCTGCTATAAGTAGATTCATCAGGTGTTGTGTGGAGGGACTCTGTCCTAATCCCAGGTGTCTTGCAACACACATGGCCTTCAAGTCAAAGAAGGTCATGTCCTTATACTGGGGTTGGGTGGACCCACTGGCTCCATCCCTTGAGGACATTCTAGTGTTATGCAGTGTTGCACTGCCTACACTAGTTTGTGGCCTACTGATCCTAGCTTGAGCTGTAGCAAGGGTGTGCTATCCCTTCACAAACAACTCTAAGTCCAGTAGAACTTATTGATACTAAGCTTGACTTTTATATGTACCTTGAGTACCTTTAGTGGTTTTCAGTTGGTAATTCAAATAGAGATTTTCTGGTAAAACAATGGCAAGCTGGAATCCCACACGCTGCCCACCAATTTGAGAAGTTGGCCTGGCATATGCTGGTCACTAGTTATAGTGGCCACCTTGCACCAGTCCAATTCGACTCTTATGGTAGATAGGTTTAAGACAACCTTTTAAAGAAAGCTATCCTAGTGGTAGCTGTGGAGAGCAGCCTTCAGGCTAAGTCTCAGAGGAATGTAAAGCAGCTTGTTTTACCTTATAATCTCTTGAATTACCAAATGAAAGGACACCACACAGGTATATATATCAAATATATATGTATTTATTTCTAGACACACTCTACTAATCTCTTTATGAGATTAGAAGCCAGGAACACATTCAAATATCAACGTTTCACAGTAAGTTAAGCACAAATATGGCTGGGGCCCTAGGGGCGTACCAGACCATACACTAAAAAAGAGGTTTAGGAAAGTCGACTTGCAGAATGACAAGGCCTAGGGCCTGTAGAATCGCTGGGGCTTCACTACTGCAGTGAAAGCAGGTAGGAAACAGACCCACGGGAGACGCATGCAGTGTGTGAACACAGTCACGGGTTCCCTATTGATTACAATGGAGCAAGTTGCGGTTTGATTTTTAAAGTTTTAGGGTACTTTGAGGAAGTCTACAAGCAAGCCACTTACAAGGTGAGTAATTTGAGGGCCAACACACACTAGGGCACTGGAGTGCACGAGTTACCTCACCCAGGGAAGCCGGGTGCATAGGTGTCTTTTGGCGTCGGGTCGCGTCGCGTCGCGTCGCCTCGCTGTTTTCTATGGAGACCAAAGAAGATTTGCTGCTTGCGAAGACTGGAGAAGTGTCCGGTGGAATCCAAGGGTGGATTCAAGATGCAGATGACCTGAAAATTGAAGGGACAGTGTTCACAGTCACTTACCAGTGACCGGGTGCCAGGAAGCTGGTTGCCCACGGAAGTCGGGTGATTTCAGGTGAACAAGGGTGTTTTGACTCTTCGCTCACGAGGTCCAGGAAGGATCGACGATAACCAGCATCTGGATTAGGAGTATCCCATGACGTCTGCAGCTTACTGAGGTGTCGCAACCGGATTGGAGCCAACAAGCCTTGGCAACAGCAAGTCTTGTGGAAATCGAAGAAGGTCAGCGTTGCAGACCAGCAAGGTCTGAGGGACTCACCCAGCAAGAGTGAGTGAGGGCAGGCCTGGAGCAATCAGGGGAGTCCTTTCAGTTGATAAGAAAGTCTTCGGGGAACCCACAAGCCAACGGGCAAGGGATCACAAAGGTGCCTCTTGAGGAAATGCTTCACAGGAGCCCACGGTCACTCGGGATGGGGTAGGCCTCTGATTGTTGGTGCACAACCTGCTGGATGCTTGGGCCATAAATGATCCAAAGCACAGATTCGTAGAATGTCATAAAGGGGTTGCACTTGACAATAGTGCACGTTTCCAAGGTATTGCAGTTCCTCATCACTCGTGGGGTCCACTCGCCTCAGCTTTGCTGGGGACTCACAATGGCTGTCTAAAAGTCAGGAAATCTACTTCTGGGGTTGCAGGGACTTCGAACTCCGGCGGGAGCGGGAAAGTTTGCGACCATTGATTCGAGTTTCTGGTGCCTGCCAAGCAGGGGAGTCACTCCTTGACTCCAAGGGAGATTCTTCTGTCTTCCAAAGGTAGTGGAACATCGAAGGGCCAGGATTCTTCTTTGTAGAGCGTCGTCCAGGGTTATCTACTTTGCAATGGCAAGGTTTCCTATCTTATACTGAAGATAGGGGAGGGACTAGCTCTAGGACCACTCCTCTGGGAGGGTCAGGGTAGGGGGTGATTACACCCACTTCCCTTTTTCCAGTTTCACACCAGAGCAGGGACAGGTAGCCCCCGAACCGGTTTGAGCTGGCATATGCACAGAGGAGCCTACTGCTCCCCAGTTCAGGACTTCAAAGCACTCTAGAAGTGCACCCACCCAGCTCCAATACACTAAATCCTGTCTGGAAGGTAGTGACACCTCCCTGTGACAGGATGCCTATTGTTGGGCCTCCTCCACTGTGAGTTTCAGTCAGCAGCAGGAGGGCAGCCCAGTGTCTGTGCTGGTGGCATCCATTTTGTGATGCCAGGGCTCTTTCAGATTTCTACTATGTTACCACAGTAGGTACATGTCGTCCCCTCTAGAAGGGTGGGATCATAGTCCCACATCATGGACTGATGCAGGGGTATGATTCCAAGTTGTTTAACATCAAACACGACATGTTTTGATGCAGTCATTTCAAAGTTAGCATTATAATGCACTTAAGAGTGTATGGTTTAACCGCATCCACAAACAGCCACAGAGAATAGACTCTGCCAGCTGCAGATGGGCCCTGCTCATGCAGAGGCACCCCCTCACATTGTAAACCAAGCACCCTGCCCTCAGGATTGATAGGGTCTGCCATAGGGGTGGATGATAGGTTTATATGTGTGTGTATGGTGAGATATAGAAACCTATACCTCAGTGAGGAGTGCTAACACTACCTCACCCAGGCTGCAGTAGCAGGCCTGTGGTGTCAGATTGAGTCTGCTTCCCAGAGGTGGCATAAAACATGCTGCAGCCCCTGGTAGGCCTGTGAAGTACCTATGCCCTAGGTACCTGAGGTACCATATACTAGGGGCTCATAAGGTACCACAGTATCCAATCACTAGTGCATCTAATATGCACACCAAGTCGTTTAGAGAAAACAGAGAGACCGGGGCCCTTATTAGCAGGGACCCAGCCAGACTATAGCCAGAAACCAGTGTATACATCAGAAAAAAGTGGGGGCAACATAAGTGCAGATCCTACTCTCCTACACTGGTCCATTGGCCTGTGGGTCCCTGTGAAGGTAACTTTGATTTCCCTTGGGCGTTCCTGGTTGCTCCAGATGTGCCCTGACTCCCCATAGCTTGGAGAGTCTCCAGGACCTTGCTTGTCGTCACCATAACTTGTTTCCTCTGCCCACGGGGGTTGCATTTACCAAGGCTTGTTGGTGTTCAATGCGGACACTGACACCTCAGCACTTGACATCCTTCATGGGACAACTGACCACCAGACTTTGGTCATCATCGACGTCTCCTGGTCCCCGCGACTGCAGAGTCAAGCATCCAATCTTCACACCTGAAGCACCCAACATCGGTGGGCATTCGTCTACCGACCCAGAATCTGTCCCCTCTGCTTTCAGGTTCTTCTCACCTCGGATCCAGGTTCGGATTCCACCCAACACTTTTCATGTTCCGGGCAGCAACACTTCTTTGAGTCATGCCATTGAAAACGGCGAAGGTTTCCGACACCACTTGACTCCCATGCACCCGGCTCCCCTGGGGTAGGTAACACGGGTACCTCGGTACTCACAAGGGTGCTGGCCTTAGAATCTTCTATGTTCCCTAGGGTTTGCTTGATTTCCTCTCCGAAGTGTCCTTAAACTGTAATTTTCCAACCGCAACTTTCCCATAGAGTTGTAAGGAACTCACGTCTGTGTTCACACACTGCACCCGTCCTCCGTGGGCTTCCTGTGTCACAGTTTGGGTGGTTCCTTGGGTTCCTGGTGATTCTACGTGCTCTAGGCACTGTGTCTAGTGAAGTCGTTGTTGCTATACCATTTTTTTTGTATATGGTTCAGTCTCTACCTGGAGCCCGCTGTGTATTATGCTATTTACTGTCAGTCTATTGGTTCAGTATTGTGTGCCTTGTGCTCTAATCTCATAAAAAGGTTAGTAGAGAGTATTTAGTAATAAATATATATATTTTATAAAACACCTGTGTGGTTCTCCTTTCATTTGGTCATTCAGGAGGTTCTGATCTGGTAAAACAAGCAGCTTTACATTCCTTCGAGACTTAGCCTGAAGGCTGCTCTCCACAGCTACCACTAGGATAGCTTTCTATAAAGGTTGTCTTTAACCTAATCATCAGTAAGGGTTGTTTGCACTGGTACAGGGTGCCCACTTCAATCAATCAATCAACAGCACTTTATTCGGTTACTGCTATAACCATAAAAGCACATAAGAAACATTTTAAGATTATTAAAAACATTAGCAATATTTACATAAAAGGGATTGAATACATAATCGTAAATGTCATTTCTCATTTGTTTACATCGTAATCGATTTCCTGTATTTAAAAATGTTTTTTTTAAAGACAGTTACAGAAGCTAATACAAATTTAGTTTCTAAAGGTTGTAGAACCACAAACACTGGACGACATTGTTTCATACCATATGCCTTTAAAACAGGAACAAACCAAAAGCTTCTCTGTTCAGAGTAAAATGTACAAAAAAATACCACATGAATAGTCGACTGTGCCGATATGTCATCACACGGACATTTACCTAACTCTCTTGACCAGTCGTTTATCTCTGGGAAGCTTAATTATCTGTGCAAAATACCCAGGTGAAAACTCATCAACAAAAATCTATCATAATCGCCTGTTATCAAACAAAGATAAGGCTACATTCTAAATGTTGTCAGTGTGAGATTATGTGCTTGCACCATCTTTCCTGGATATCGTACTCATTGTACTAGGTTCGTCATACAATTCCTGGTAGCCTAAATTATATAAAAAGGATTTGACATATAACAGCCAACTGACTTGCTTCACCCCATCCAGCCCCATGCCATCTGTTAGTATCCAGCGATTAAACTGCATCTCCTCTGTGGTCCAAATCCTATGCCATAAAAGAACTGGTTGAATTTTTATAATAGCTTCTAAGTATGGCAAACCTAGTTCTGTTTGGCATGTGAAAGAGGAGGTACTATTTGGGACCAAAAACAAGAATCTTAAAAATATATTTTCGGCTGTCTGAATAGGTCCCACATCGGCATACCCTCAAATGCCAGCTCCATAGGAAGCAACTGTTACACGTTTAGCTTTATAAATATTCAAAAGTTCTACCGTGGGGCGTCTGCCTAATTTCCTGCAAAAATTTGATAATGCAGATAAGGTCCTTACAAACAATAGTCTCCTAGTTTTAACTGCCTGTACCCATGACCCCGTATGGTCGAATAAAATTCCAAGGTAGGAAAAAGTCTTTGTGTTTTCGATCCACCTATTATCAATAAATGTAGTTCTGGACTATTTGCACCCTGTACCGCAGTTCATTATAAATGTTTTGGAAGAATTATTAGTAAGGCCCAGGTCTAACATAAAATTTGTAAAACTGGTAACGACCTTTTGAAGTTCCAACCGGGTGAGTGCCATGAGGACCGCATCATCCGCATATAGGAGTGTGGGGCTAGGTCGTTTACCAGCTACCGGTAGGTCCTTGCATTCTCGAACTAAGACATTGCCAAGATTATTTATATACAATGTGAAGAGGAAAGGTGCAAGGACGAAGCCTTGTCTCACACCTCTCCTCACTCTAAAATGTCTTGTGCATTCCCCCCCGACCCCGAAACGGACCCTCGCCTTAGCCCCTGAATAAAGCTGCTTTAGAAAAGAAATTAAAACCACATCTACACCCATCTCCTCTAAAATCATCCACAATTTATTGTGTATAACACAATCAAACGCCGCTTTTATGTCGACGAATGCCAAGAATAATGTTCCCCTTTTTGCCTTGGTATATTTATTTAACAAAATGTTGAGATTAAGGCCCTGCTCAATCCTACCCAGACTCTTGCGGAAGCCGTATTGTAGGTCGCTTATTGTCGACCAGTCCTCTGCCCAGTCCTGTAGTCTATTTAATAATACTCGACCTACAATTTTCACTGTTGAATCCAGCAATGATATTGGTCGGTAGCAGGCCAGATTGGCCCTATCTCATTTTGTAAAAATCGGCACCAAAATGGATTCATACCATGTAGGTAAAAAACCAGCAGAGCTGTATGCATTAAAAACTTGTGTTAGCAGAGGGCCCCATAACTCCATGTTTGATTTAAAAAGGTCGACCGGGACACCCTCCGGCCCAGTAGCCTTACCGCCCAAGCATATAGTAATGGCCAGATTTACCTCGCTAATTTCAAAAGAGAGGTGTTTTTGTTGATCTTTTACCAATTGCTCCTGCTCATTCTCATAATCTGTATTAGCTTGCATCCTTAAAAGTGGATCACTATGCAAGGAGGAGAAATGCTCTGTTCACTCTTCCTCAGTAATGGCAATCTCAATAGTGGCTGAATCTCTATCTATCAGGAAGGGAGCGTTAACTGCCTTCCAAAATGGGCTGGAGTCTCTGTTAACAGAGGCTTCACGCAAAGCAAGCCAGGCTTCTGCTTTTCTCACGTTTCTTCTTTCTTTTAAGGCATGCTTATACTCTTTCCGGGCCTCTCTGATCTCATCCTTATTTTTCTCTATCAAATGTAGGGCATGTTTGAGCTTCGTATATGCCTTTGTGCATTTGGAGTCAAACCATTTTTCCTTCCCTGTTTTTTTTTCTCTTTTTATTAGATTTAAGAATAAGAGCCGTCTTAATATAATCTGTCATAAATGCCAAAATGAAATCTATAGTAGAGAATATACCACGGCCATTAAAGGTAGGACCAAAAGGGACAGGGGAGGTACATAAAGTATTAACGAAACCTAGATCAAATTGAAACACAATTTCATTTAAAAGGTCACCATACCTTGAGTGCGGAAAATGGGGAAAAATCGTGTCATTATCATAAGAAAAATACCACAGATCCCGGTTTCGGCTTATTGACATAATACAGAATTAAAATCCCCCCTTATACAATGAATAAATCCTTATTTGCAGATTCCTGTAGGTTTTGTAAATGACAGCGTATAGATTTAAAAATCCCCTCAATTAACTCATGAGGAACATTATTATAATAATTCACTATAATCACAATATGAGATTTATCTACAGGGAGACTGATGATCTAATAAAAACAATCCTCGGCGATTATACTGATTCTGCCAAATTTTACTAAATTTCAAACATGAGTGCAAAGACCCCTCTTTGCTCTTCCATGCAATGATGTTGCAGCTGGTGTGTGTAGGATTTTATAGCCGTTTATATGGATAGGCTCCACCACCCACGTTTCCTGGAGGCTGATGATGTCAAATTTCTGGACAAAGTCATACCATACACTATTTTTCACCTTAGATTTGAAACCGGCTACATTCCAGATCACAAAGTTACACTGTCATTCCCATTGTTTCCTACATTTGTGTCTCTCCTTTCTCCACTAATAGGTGTTAAATGATTAGCTTCTGATATAGGGGATTAATCACTCATTGAGTGATTAACTGAAAACCACTAAAGGTATTAGGTACATAAAAAATAAGGTACAGCATTGGCTCAATGTTAATAGACCACTCCCTCACTCTTGTAGTAGCAGGATCCTTATGGTGCGTAGGGTTCCTTGGATAGGTAGTGAGAAGAAAAAGATTCAGGGAGATTGTATTATTGTCAATTTTGATAATTCTCGAACGGCTGACTATATCTGGCGTCGTAATACATGGCCCAAAATTGACGGAATAAAGGTGAGGAGACTATCTTCCTTTTATCCACCTATAAATTGTTGTGACGACACTCCCGATAGGGGTACGTCTGAAGTAAGACCTTGGAACAATAGAAGGGAGAGGGAGGCCTGGCCAGGCTTTGAGGGTAGAGATACAGCTTTTTCTGAAGGTTGGAGTGGCATACCACTTGCTAACAGATTCAGCTGCTTAGAAGAAGTAGACTGACCATTATTGGGTTCTGGATCTGTCCCTGAGGACAATGAATGCACTAGCCCCAACCCAGTCCAACTCGTAGACTGCTTTCTACCCAAAAACGGCTTATCTCCTATCCAGCCTATACCCTCCCTTAACCCTACTCCTCAAGAAGCTCCGCAGACCCCCTCTCACTGCCTACGTTCTACCCTTGTATTAGGGTCTGGGAAAGCACTACTTGTGCCCTGCAACGAGCCTGTGAGCCATGATGTTTTTCTGCCGCGACCTGAATGCCCCAGTATTCTAAAAAAAAACACTCGCATTAAACAGGGCGATACTATAAAGATCCTAAGCTGGAATGTAGCTGGCATCCACAGGAAACTTCAACTGCCTGAGTGGAATGCCCTAGTAGAGGCACATACGATTTGCCTATTCCAAGAGACTTGGAGCCTGGAACCCGTGTAACGGGTAGGTTATATTACCCACTTTGTTCCTGCAGTACCCCCAAGAAATGGGTCAGGTCGTCCCTCGGGAGGCCTACTCATCTGGGTAAGCATTGCCTTAAATCTTCAGATTGAGTCAAAGCTAATCAATTCTCCAGATATCTTAAAAATTTCTTTGAGAGGCTCCCAAAGAGGACCCATCCTTGACCTATATAATGTATATGCCAGAGGTACTAAATATGGCTCTTCATCCCCGACAGTATCTATCCTTGAAATGGCGCTGAATGAAAATTTAGCTGGATCCCAAGTTTTGGTTGCGGGTGATTTCAACTGCACCTATGAGCCCCTTATACAGGACGACATCTATGACCCAAGTGAGGATGATGATAGATGGGGCATCCCGATTCTAACCATCCCTCCGATTAAAAAATGGTCCAAAACTGCTATTCAGCTCAATGCCCTAACGCTGGAATTCGGGCTAAGAGCAGCTAATGGCCGCACGCGTTCTGATCCTTTGGGTGCGGCCACGTTTAACAGAGTCAACCATACCTCTAGGATCGATTACATCATGCTAGATTTCCTTCTCTGGAGTTTTGTTCAGGACATGGTAGTCCTGCCCACAGTTGAAAGCGATCATAACTCGCTTTCATTGTCCCTCAGGAATCCATGGCCTCACGAAAAGACCATAAAATCCCTTAACCCAGCCCACAAAATTTCTGTATCCTCGTGTGGGAAACGCCTAAAATGGAACATGGTTGCGAAGGATGAAGCTAAATTAAATACAATCAATACAGTACTCACAGACGCACAGTTGGAATTGGAACTGGATAGCTCAGACAAGGGTGAGCTAAATCCCGGTCGGGTTACCCCTATTTTTGAGGAGACCATCAAGTCTATTGGGAATGTATTCCTAAAAATGAATCAAGTGGGCAAAAATGCGGCAATTGGGCTTCCTAAGGGAAAGCATGATTGGTACACACCTGCTTGTAGGCACGCCAAATCGCTTTTGATTAAGGCCGTCAAAAGCAAAACACAAGGAGCTATTCAGGGAGCTAGGCTAAATTACAAGAAAACCCTGGCTAGTGCTAAAAAGGAGTGGGAAATCGAACATTGGCGCTCTCTAAAAGAGGCAAGTTTGGGGAAAGATTCAAGGCGTTTTTGGGACATAATTAGAGCCAAAAATAGACCTGACACTGACTTCATTACATGCAATATCACCAGCCACGTTTGGGTCAACCACTTCTCTAAATTATATGCCAGTCAATCAGGTGCTACCTCTAATGTCCTCTCCATGGACATTTCTAATGAAAAACATATAAGGGAGGTGGCACCAGCAACTCCGGATTTGCCAACAAGGAGTGATGATCTAGCAACTGGAATGCTATGTACAGCTTTGCCATTAAACAACAGGGTGGCAGACTCCATTTTCTCGATTAAAGCAGTGGAGTATGCAATTACTACCATCAGGCCCCAAAAAGCAGCTGGCCCAGACGGCTTACCCGGGGATCTGCTGCGAGCAGACATCCCGAAATGGGGTAAATTTATTAACTGCCTGCTTAATGCTATTAGCGGGGGAGCGCCAATCCCGGCATCCTGGAAAGGGGCAGAGGTCGTCCCCATTTTTAAAAAGGGGGCCAGGGACGACCCATCAAATTACAGACCCATAAGCCTGCTAGATATAACGCAAAAGGTGGTCGGGAAGGTGTTGTTGGTCAGATTATTACAATGGATCGACGAAAACGGCATCCTCTCCGACTACCAGGCAGGCTTCAGAGCAGGCACCGGCACAATCGAGCAAGCGTTCAGATTGTTGCTTGTGTATTGGAAGGTGGTGGTCTTGGGCAAAGGCAGTCTTTACCTCGCCTTTATCGACCTGAAGACTGCCTTTGACCTAGTACCTAGGGAGGCTCTTTGGAAAGTCCTTGCTGCCATGGGGGTGCCCAACTACTTACTCCTGCTATTGGTAAGGCTGCATGTAAACACTTTTGCCCAGGTTAGGTGGGGGAGAAATGGTGAGAAAACTAACAGAATTCCGGTAGAGAGAGGGGTACGCCAGGGATGTGTTCTAGCTCCCACCCTTTTCTCTTTATATATTAACGGTGTAGTTGAGCATCTATTGAAAGACCCCTCAGATGAACCATCCCTGGCGGGGGAACGTATCCCCACCCTCCTCTTCGCGGATGATACACTCTTGCTCTCCAAAACCCCAATGGGCCTCCAAAAACTTTTACATAAAACAAGAGGTGCACCACAGATAATTGGTGGACATGAAAGTCCTTTGTCGTTAATTAATTTTCTTCAACAGTCATACCTTATAAACATTTTATTTTTCAATTTAAATAATAATTTCAAAAAACATGAGCAGACAGTTCGTATGACTTTACAAAACAGACCAGCCGACGCGTTTCGTCCTGAAACAGGACTTCTTCAGGGCCTCCAAAAACTCTTAAATAATTTCCAGCTCTTCTGTACAGAGCGGGGCCTGGTAATCAATAGAGACAAAACAAAGTATCTTGTGTTGAATCCCCCTAAAAAATCTATATGCCCCCCGAAATTGAATGACGAACCTCTGGGGAGGGTGGATGTGTTTGATTACCTAGGGATTCGTTTATCCCATAATATGCAGTGGGGCCCCCATCTATGCAAGATGCTGTTATCCCACAAAAGAGTTACAGGGGCTCTTGTGAAGGAGCAGCGCTCCTGTGCTATAAGACATAAAGCCCCCGTTATTGATATTTATGCAGCAAGAGGAGTTAGCTCTGCCCTTTATGGAGCCGAGCTTTGGGGCTCTTGTGATATTGGTGACTTGTCAAGAGCAGAGAGGAAGTTCTTTAGGGCCATTATGTCACTTCCCCAAGGTACCCCCACGATTCCATTAATGCTCGATCTTGGTTGTCGCCCCATCAGTGATTTGGCGAAATTTCGCCCTCTATTGTTATGGGCCCGTTTGTGGCGGGTCCCGGAATTAGCCAAATATGCCAAAGGTCTCTCAGAAATCATGTCACTTCCAGGTTGGCATAGAATAAAATGGTTGCGTGACATGAAAGCCCTTTTGTATAATCTGGGGCTTAATGCAGCATGGGAAAATAGATCTTCCCCTCCGAAAGCCACGCTTAAGCTCCTATATTGGAACTGGATTGCGACCCAACGGATCACGAACACGTCATTGGGGAGACTTACAGAGGACTTCCTGAATTTTAAGGATCATCCAATCCGGGAACTATATCTCGATATCATCGAGAGCCCTTTTGACAGAGCTTTGTATTTTAAGTTTAGGACCGGGACTCTCCTACTCTATAGTTTTACATCACGATGGAATTCCTTTCCTCAGACCTCTGATCTTTGCCCCTTTTGCACATCCAGACGTGAGTCTGTGGCTCACTTTTTATTTGAATGCCATGAGTACGCCCTCCCAAGGAAAAGATGGCTTAAGCAACTGTGCCGCTCCTTGGGAACTAGACACCATATTGTGGCACTCCGCATTTTAATGTCAGACGCTCGCCCATTGTACGTTTGTGCCCTTGCAAAATTCTTATCTTGGGCATGGCGTATTAGAAGTAAAAGGCTCAAGGAAATTGTTTAATTCACTCTTAACAATTATTTATGACCTGTTTTGCTCTTTATTGTAAAAATAGTTTTTTTCTTTTTAAATGAAATTAACTTATTCCATTTTTAACTGTTATGCTTTTATGATATGTTTTTATCGAAATAAAGCCTTTGACTGACTGACTGATTAGGTACATATAATGCATCAATACTAGAATAAGTAAGTTCTACTCAACTGGGAGTTGGGTAGTTAGGGGTCTAGCACACCCTTTCTCTGACTCAAGAGAGTTTAGTTCCCACTAGCTAAGGTAGGTGCCTACACCCCTTAACACTAGTATGTCTTCTAAAGGAGAAGCCAGTGGCTCTCTGCCAACTAGATATGATCATCTCTCATTTCAGGAATTGAGAAATATGTGTATATCTAGGAAGCTGAGGACAGGGAGAAGTGTATGCACCCAACATCTCATAGAGATGTTGCTCTTAGATGACCTCAGAAAGACCCCAGGGTCTGATGAAGTAGAAAGAGTGGGTGGGACAGGAGGTGAGAACAGACCAGGAAGTGAACACTCCTTTGATATGGACTCTAACCCTGGCCAGGAGGATCAAGATGATTCCAACCTGGAAAATCCAACTCTTCCTTTAGGTGGAGAAGAAGGCCCCAGTGGCCCTCTCTTCACTCCACCAGAGAGAGTACATAGTTTACCTCGAAGATCAAGATCCCCCTCTGAGGAATCTAATCATTCAGGTACTTCTGTAGGGAGCTCTGCTTCTCATAAAAGAGATTCCTCTTATGATAAGAAGTGTCAATTACTAGAGTATGAGAGAATCAAACTCAGGTTAAAAAAAGAGCAATTGGCCTTGGACAGGGAATCCCTAGAGCTCTAGAGAGCTTCCAGAAGGTTGGGGCTACAGCCCCATGGTGGCAGCAACAGTGTCCCTAGAACTAGAAAGTATACTCATGATTATAGGAACCTGAACAAGATAGCCCCTCCCTACCAGAGTGGGGATGACATCCACAAATGGATAACTGCACTAGAGAGGGCCTGAAAAGTACAGAGGGTCCCTCCAGAGCAGTGGGCAGCTATCTTGTGGCACTCCTTTGCTGACAAAGGTAGAGATAAGCTCCTCACTGTAAGAGAAGAGGATGCTGATAATTACACAGTCTTAAAGAGTGCTCTCAGTGATGGGTTTGGCTTAACCACTGACCAATACAGGATTAAGTTCAGAGACACCCAGAAGACACAGACTCAAGAAAGGGTTGACTTTGTAGATTATGCCAATAAGGCTCTAGATGGCTGATTACTTGGCAGTAAAGTGTGCAACTTTAAAGGATTATACAATTTAATAATGAGGGAGCAGGTCCTTAATAATTGTCAAAATCTGTTGTTGCATCAGTGCCTGGTGGACTCTGATCGGACCTCTCCCAAAGATTTGGGAAAGAAAGCAGACAAATGAGTGAGAACCAGGGTGAAGCAGAAAACTCAGAACCAATGTGGTGACTCTAAGAAGCAAGATTCTAAAACCTCAGATAAGGGTGGGGAGAAGGGTAAAGACCAGAAGTCTTCACAAGGGCCCCACGAGTCTTCATCTGGTGGGGAGTCACAATCAAACAAGGGTAAAGGCAAAAAGAAACCTTGGTAACATATCTGTTAACATAAATCCCATTGGACAAATGATGCTGATTGTCCAAGGGCCAAGGAATCTACTGCAGCTACCACTGCCCCTAAGGCAACTGTCCCCCCTAGTTCAGCTTAAAGTGGTGATACACCGAATAAGGGTGTAGTAGGGTTAACCCTGGGATCTGAGATGGACTCTGGCCTAGTCAGAGTTCCAACTCAGGCTGTGTTAGTCTGTGATGGAGGCATGGATATTGCCTCCTTATTTGTCAGTCCCAGTAATCTGGGCAAATACAGACAGCAGCCTTTGATCAATGGTAAGGAGGCCATGGCATTCAGGGACACAGGTGCAAGTGTCACAATGATGACAAAAGATCTTGTGGCCCCTGAACAAATCATACTTGGTGGGATGTACCAAGTGACCAATGCAAGCAATGTCAGGACAGACCATTCCTTGGCAGTTGTGAATTTCACCTGGGGAGGGGTAACTGGCCCCAAGAAGGTTGCGGTAAGTGCAGACCTCCCTGTTGAATGCTTATTGGGCAATGATTTGGAAACTTCAGCTTGGGCTGAAGTGGAACTCAGGACACATGCAGAAATGATTGGCATCCCTGCAGATGTGTTTGCCATGACTAGGTCACAGGCAAAAATGTCTTCCACTGATCAGGCCCTGGATCCTGGAATAATGGACCAGGTGCCTTCCAAGAGAAGGAACAGTAGGGGTAAGGCAGTGTCTTCCCCTCCTGCCTCAGAGTACAGCTCAGTCTCTTGAGGGAGATGATCTTAGTCCTGGAGAAGGAACTGTCTCAGAGGAACTTGAATCTGATCAGGTTGAGTTATTGGGAACAGGGGCCCTTCCAGGGCAGATCTGAGCCAGGAGCAGCTGAGCTGCCCCTCTCATGAACCCCTCAGACAGCAAGCTGCTGCTGAGGCTGCTGGGAGGGCCAGTGGGTCCCACAGGATCTACTGGGATGATGAACTCTTATACTCAGAGGGTAGAGACCCCAAACTTGGTGCTACCAGGAGGTTGGTTATACCTCTGAAGTTTAGGGGCTTCCTATTGACACTGGCATATGATATCCCATTAGCAGGACACTTGAGCCAAAACAAGACCTGGGACAGACTTGTTACTCACTTTCATTGGCCACATATGTCAGAGGACACAAAGGAGTTTTGTCGCTCCTGTATCACTTGTCAAGCCAGTGGCAAGGCAGGTGGTACTACAAAGGCCCCCTGATACCACTGCCTGTGGTGGGGGTTCCCTTTGAGAAGGCGGGGATTGACATTGTTGGTCCCATGGATCCTCAAACTGCATCTGGGCACACATTCATTCTAGTGGTGGTGGACCATGACACTAGGTATCCAGAAGCAATTCCACTTAGGACTACCACAGCTCCTGTTGTGGCTAGCGCCCTTCTGGGAATATTTCCCAGACTGGGTTTTCCTAAGGAGGCAGTATCAGGCAGAGATGCAAACTTTATGTCTGGTTACTTGACTGCTATGGGGTAGGAGTGTGGAGTCAATTATAAATTTACCACCCCTTATCACCCACAATGCAATGGCTTAGTTGAGAGATTTAACAAAACCCTCAAGGGCAGGATTAAAGGTCTCCCTGAAAAGCTCAGGCGTAGATGGGACATACTTTTGTGGGTTGGTTACAGCCCTTTTAAACTTCTGTTTGGACATCCAGTTAGGGGTCCTTTACGTCTAGTGAAGGAGGGATGGGAGTTACCTCTCAAACACCCTCAACACAATATTGTGGAATATGTACTTGGTCTCCGCTCCCGTTTGGCTGAGTACATGAAGAAGGCATCCAAAAACCTTGAGGCTAGCCAGGAATTGCAAAAGTCCTGGCGTGACCAAAAGACTGTGTTGACTGTTTATCAGCCAGGACAGAAAGTATGGGTTTATTAAACAGAAAGAACACTATTCAGCACACCCTCCACACCTATAAACACTCCCAAGTTGTGGGTCAATGACATGACCTCAGACCAAAGTATGGGTGTTGGAGCCTGTGGCCCCAGCAGCCCTCCAGGACAAGTGGAGTGGCCCTCATACCATGATTGAGCAGAAGGGAGAGGTTACCTACCTGGTGGACCTTGGAACTCCCAGGAGCCCCTGTAGGGTGCTCCATGTGAACAGGCTCAAACCATATGTTGACAGAGCAGACATGGACTTGCTCATGGCTACTGATGAGGGACAGGAGGATGAGAGTGACCCACTCCCTGACCTACTCTCACAGAACCCTGATGATGGTTCAGTTGATGGTGTAGCCTTGGCAGGCAGCCTATCTGACCAGGAGCAAACTGATTGCAGGAGAGTCCTCAATCAGTACAGACATATGTTTTCTCTGACTCCAAGTCAGATTACCTGGTGCACTCATGAAGTGGACACAGGTGACTGCCTGCTTGCTAAAAATAAGATTTACAGGCAACCTGACAATGTCAGGGACTGCATCAGGACTGAAGTCCAGACAATGTTGGACCTGGGAGTGATTGAGCCCTCAGGTAGCCCTTGGGCTAGTCCAGTAGTCTTGATACCAAAACCTCACACCCAGAGTGGTAAGAGAGAGATGAGGTTCTGTGTTGACTACAGGGGTCTCAATGCAGTCACTAGGACTGATGCCCATCCAATACCCAGGGCAGATGAACTTATAGATACTTTGGCCTCAGCAAGGTTTCTGAGTACATTAGACCTGACAGCTGGCTACTGGCAAATCAGATTAGCTGAGGATGCAAATCCAAAAACAGCATTCTCAACCCCTAATGGGCACAACTAATTTGTGGTGATGCCCTTTGGCTTGAAGAATGCACCTGCCACTTTTCAAAGGGTAGTGAACAAAGTCCTTACAGGCCTGGAAGCATATAGTGACGCTTATCTAGATGATATCGCTGTCTTTAGCTCCACCTGGGAGGATCACCTAGTCCACCTGAGTAATGCTTTGGAGGCCCTGCAGAAAGCAGGCCTCACTATCAAGGCCACCAAGTGCCTGATAGGGCAGAGTCAGGTTGTATACCTAGCCCACCTTGTGGGAGGAGGTCAGGTTCAACCATTGCAGAGCAAAATCCAGACCATCATGGACTGGGTCGCTCGAACTACCCAGAAACAGATGAAGGGTGAAAACCCCAAACTTTTGAGGTGGTCCATTTCCCTACAGGTGATGGACTATACAGTGGAACATAGACCTGGGAGTAACCATGCAAATGCAGATGGACTCTCAAGATATTTCCACTTAGAACATGACGACTCAACTGGTCTAGGGTGTAGGAGAGTAGGATCTGCTTCTTATAGTTACCCCCACTTTTTGCTGATGTATCACTGTTTTTGACTTAGACTGAATGGGATCCTGCTATCCAGGACCCGAGTCTAGCTGCTTTCTCCTCTAAGTTGACTGCATGTTTTTTAGGTACACTCCAGATTGGATACTGGGGTACCCTTATCAGTCCCTAGTACATAGTACACCATGTACCCAGGGCATAGGTACCCCAGAGGCCTCCCAGGGGCTGCAGCATGTATTATGCCACCCTTGAGAGACCATTCAAACTGACACCACCGGTCTACTACTGCAGTCTGTGTAAGGTGGTGCATGCACCCCTTACTTAGATATAGGCTACCTATATCTATTCTAAATCACTGCACATATAAACCTATCAGTCACCCCTATGGCAAGCCTTATCAATCCTGATTTGGTTTCTGCAAGCAGAAACCAAATACTTCGACGATCTACATTTCGCTGGACGACAGAAGAATCTCCCTTGGAGTAAAGGAGTTACTCCCCTGCTGAAGCAGGCACCTTAACGCATCTGACCGGTTTGCATCTCCCTAGCTCCTGTGGACTCCAAAAATTTCTGCAACACAGGAGGTGGGTTCCCGAGCGTCTCTGAGGTCTATCTGCTCTCTCAGCAATTCTGAGACCAGTATCCCTCGTGGGGACCGTGCAACCTGACCCTCTATGCACAGTGTACTTTTGCAGCAGCATATGCTTTTTGGCGATCCCTGAGACTGTGCTTTGGGATATGTGTAGTCCTGACCCCGAGCAGTATTTCCACTGAGTGCTCCGTGGGCCTGTACTTTGTGATTCAGCACAAGGTCCCTTCGCGATCCCTGGTCCGTTGGCCTGTGGGTCCCTGTGAAGGTAACTTTGATTTTCCTTGGGCTTTCCTGGTGGCTCCAGATGTGCCCTGACTCCCCATAGCTTGGAGAGTCTCCAGGACCTTGCTGGTCCTCACCGTAACTTGTTTCCTCTGCCCGCGTGGGTTGCATTTGCCAAGGATTGTTGGTGTTCAAAACGGACACTGACCCCTCAGCACTCGACATCCTTCGTGGGACAGCTCACCACTGGACTTTGGTTGTCGTCGACGTCTCCTGGTCCCCGTGGCTGCAGAGTCAAACATCCAATCTTCACACCTGAAGCACCCGACATCAGTGGGCATTCGTCTACTGAGCCCCTGGTCACCTTGAAGTGACCCAGACTCTGTCCCCTCTGCTTTCAGGTTCTTCTCACCTCGGATTCAGGCTTGGATACCACTGGACTCTTTTCATCGTCCCGGCATCAGCACTTCATTGAGTCACACCATTGAAAACGACAAAGTTTTCCGACACCACTTGACCCCTATGCACCCGGCTCCCCTGGGATAGGTAACACAGGTACCTTGGTACTCACAAGGGTGCTGGCCTTAGAACCTTCTATGTTCCAAAGGGTTTGCTTGAAGTCCTCTCTGAAGTGTCCTTAAAACTGTATTTTTCCAACCGCGACTTTCCCATAGAGTTGTACAGAACTCGCGTCTGTGTTCACACACTGCACCCGTCCTCCGTGGGCTCCCTGTGTCACTCCTTTGGGTGGTTCCTTGGGTTCCCAGCGATTCTACGTGCTCTAGGCACTGTGTCTAGTGAAGTCGTTGTTGTTATACCATTGTTTTAGTATATGGTTCGGTCTCCCCCTGGAGTCCGATGTGTATTGTGCTATTGTCTGTCATTCTATTTATGCAGTATTGTGTGCCTTGTGCTCTAATCTCATAAAGAGGTTAGTAGAGAGTGTGTAGTAATAAATACATATATGTTATATAACACTTATGTGGTTCTTCTTTCATTTGGTCATTCAGGAGGTTCTGATCTGGTAAAACAAGCTGCTTTACATTCCTTCAAGACTTAGCCTGAAGGCTGCTCTCCGTAGCTACCACGAGGATGGCTTTCTATAAAGGTTGTCTTTAACCTAATCATCAATAAGGGTTGTTTGGACTGGTACAGGGTGCTCACTTTAATTAGTGGACAGCATATACCAGGCCTACTTCTCACAGTGGCCTGTTGCCGCAAACCCACAAGAGAAGGGCGCTTCTTCTGCTCTGCACAAAATTCCTCCCTGGAGGGTCCTCCTTCTTGCTGCCAATGGGTCAGCTGAGGCAGGTCTCCCCAGTTCAGCAACTTGCTCCCCTGTAGGCTCCAGGGCATCCCCCTCAAGGTCTGCCTCCTCCTGAACCGTGGGAACTATGGGGGCAGGTTTCCCATGCCCCCTACCTCTTCTCTTTAAGGCAAGTACCTGGGCCATACTTTCAGGCTCCAGGACCTCTTGAACACCCTTACTGGCTGCCATTGACCAGTGGTCGCACACGCCCACTCAGGCAGACCCAACATCTCTAAATGAGACTCCTTCTCCACCTTAGCCGAAGGAGAGCTCTCTAAATCATTGCCCAACAGAGAATCCACAGGCATGGCTTGCCTCACAGCTACTTGGAGAGTACCTGAGACCCCCCACTCAAAGGGAACCTGAGCCACCTCACACTGGATCTCTGAGTTGTCCGCGGCAACTACAGGGAAGAATGCATGGGGGACCACCTGCTCCTTAAATACCAGCCGACAACTGACAGCTGTCACACTGGCCCCGGTGTCTCTTAGAGCCACCACTCTTTGGCCATTGATGGTCACCCACTGCCTGTATTTCTTAGTGTTATCAGGCAGCTGAGTCCTAGGGACCACCTCACAATCGCCTAAAGTGACAAGGGACATTTCTGCGGGACCCCACCCACCTTGGATACGCGTCTCCTTCCCTCCCAGGGCTACACTCACCATCTGACTGGGTGGTGCACGAGGTAGTGCATATATTGCCCCTTTTGGGGACACTGGGGATCATACCAATGGTGTTCCACTGGCTTATACTGAAAGCATGTAGGGGGCCCCTGCGAACAGGTTTACCTGTCGGGGCTCTTACTTTTTCTCTGGGGTAGGCTGGGAACCCTTACCTTGGTTCCCTTGGGAATTACGTTGGGGCCCTTTCTGCAACTCCCTCTGTTTACCCTTGTCCCCCCACTCTTCTGCTGGGGACCGTGCCCACCCTTGGCTGAGTCTCCCACATGACCCTTGTGGACCCGGGTACTCACCCAGCGGTCCGCCTCCTCAGCAAGCTTCCGAGGGTTAGTTAACTTGCTATCAATAAGGTGCTGACGTAGCTCTGGAAAACAATTCCCAGACAAGTGCTCCCATGCAAACAAATCATAGAGCTCCTCAAAAGTACTCACTTTGCTACCCTTCACCCAACCATCCATAGCTCTGCAAAAGAAAGATACGTATTCTACCCAAGTAGTTACCTCCAGCTTTTTACAATTCCTGAACCTCTGTCTATAGAGTTCTGGGGTCAACCCATACCTTGTCATTAGGGCTTCCTTCATGTGGGCATAAGACATTCTATTCTCAACAGGCAGGTCTAACAAAGTATCCCTCCCTTCACTCACAGAGCGGACCCACAACCCCGCTCCCCAATCCTTCTCAGGGACCCGGTGGGCCAACATTGCTATTTCATAGGCTGCAAACCACTGCCCAATATCTTCATGCTTATGGAAATCTTTGATGATGACATCCGTGGGGATATATACCCTGCCTTCTGCAGGCACAGACAGTGCACTGCCACCAGAGGGACTCATTTCTAAGCTTCTAGCTTTGATTTCCAACGCCCTCAACATTCTCTCATGTTCTAATCTCATTCTCTCTCTTTCCAATGCTAACTTGTTATTTTCAAAATCCAGCTTCTTATTCTCTAGGTCCTGTTGACCTGCCAGCTTGAGCATGGTCAGCTCCATTCTATGCCTTCTATTTCTCTCCCTGTCCTCCAGCTCTCCTGGGAACAGGTCTTTGGAAGAAACACTGCAGACTGGCGGGGAAGGTACTTTCTCCCCTGCTGGACCAATGGCCCATCTGTATTCTCAGCCCCCTCCTCATGCTCAGGGGCATTTCTAGCTTCCACCAAGGCCCTTAGCGCCTTTTGGAACTCATCCTTCTTGGTGAAGCCTGGAGTAGCAACTTTCAATTTTCTACAGAAGTATTTCAGCTGTTTCACATTATAGGTATCCAACCTATCTTCCTCCAAATCTAGATCCATAGATGCGTTGGATGCTGGTTTACTCATGGCAATAAGAGTTGGCAGTCTTTAGCAAAAAAATAACAGTTCCAAGGAAACAAATTCAACCCAAAAATGTATGTGGTTGTGTTTAGTCTGCCCTCACTAGTAGTGTACACCAATCACTGTATATGAGTCACAAATGCAAGTCCACCAATGTTAGAACCGGGTAGTCTCTAATTGGCAATGGTTTGCAGCTTTGTCCAAATAGGGACCCTTGCTTCTAGTCAGAGTAAGGGGGCTACACTTCTAAAATAACCCCTGCTCAACCCTGTGGTAGCTTGGCATGAGCAGGAAGGCTTATCTCAGAGGCAGTGTGTAAAGCATTTGTGAATACGTACAGTAATACAGGGAAAACACTACAGATGGACACCACACAGGTTTGATAAAAATAAGTATTCTTTATATAGACTTAACACAAGACCAAAACAACAAAAATCCACAATACTGTAATCAAAAATAGACTTAAAGATGGTAGAAGTAACTTAGTTCAAGTTGATGGTAAATGCGACACGTTTCTCACAAAAGTACCTGGAATGGGTAACGCAAAACAAACATAGGGTCCGCAGGGAGAACGATACGTCTGTTCCTTGCTTCGGGGGAGGCGATGCGTTGCTTCCTCAGTGCTTGCACAAAGTAGGCGATGCGTCTGATCCTTGCCGGAGAGGAGGCGATGCGACGATCTCGGGTGCGCTCCGGTTGCGATGCGACTAGATGGCGCCTCAATGCGATGTGATGATCCAGTGCAATGAGATAAGATGGCGCCCTGATGTGATGCGACAACGTGAAGACGATGCATGCACGCCCGTCGGCCATGCAGCCGTGCGGCAAACTCTGTAACTTTGGAGCCGCGACAGGCCCTGCGACATGCTTCTCCGGTGATGCGACGATGACCCTTGCGGTGGCGACATGCTTCTCCGGTGATGCAACAACACACAGAAGAGACGGAGACACGCTCCTTCAGTGATGCAAAGGCGACCCTTGCGGTGGCGACACGGTTCTCCGATGATTCGACGGCAACAACTGCGGATGCAACACGCTTCTTCTCGTTAAGTCGCGCTTCCAGCTCCCAGCAACACGCAGGCTTCTGCAGACAGAATTCCCAGCAAGGGAATTCAGGGGGGAGCTGGTGGTGAAGTCTTGCATCCTTGAGACTTCAGCAGGAGGCAAGCACAGTTCAAGCCCTTTGAGATTCTTCTTCAAGATGACGAAAGTTGCAAATAAAAGTCTTTCTTCTTTCCTTGGCAATAAAGAAACCACTGCAGGCAAACCCCAGCAATTACACACTGGCACAGGGGCAGTCAAAAACTCCTGCATATTCTCTGGTTCTTCTCCTTGGCAAAAGGTCCGTCTTGATTCCCAGAAGTGATCGAAAGTTCTGGGGTCTGGGCCCCAATATTTATACCAGTAAATCCTTTGTCTCTGAAGGCAGAGAGTGTCTGTACCTAGTCCAAACCAGTTCTGGGTGCATTCTGCCAGTGCACAACTTCTTTCTTTGTCAGTGTGGGCCAGCGTCATCAGACGCACCACAGGAGATGGAGCCAGCATTGTGGAAGGCAGGCACAGCCCTATTCAGGCCCTCCTCCCACCACTCCCAATGCAGATAGGTCTATTCAGCCTGGTGCTGACTCACCCTGTCTCCTGGAGCCACCCCAGCCCCTGTCACTCACAAATCAGACATGCAATACACAACCTAGCAGAGGCAGGCTGGATGATTAGGTAAGAAAATACCTACTTTCTAAAAGTGGTATTTTCAACTCAGAATGTTAAAACCAACTTCACTAAAAGATGTATTTTATCATTCCGAGTTCAGGCATGCTAAATTCATTTTTCTACCATGCTCCCATGGGATAGTTAGGATTATTAGATGTTATAATCAAACTGCCCATTCTAGCCTATGGGAACAGGTAGCCTTGCAATAGTCAAAAACGAAATTGGCTGTAATTCACTATCAGGACATGCCACACACATCAGGGCATGTCCTACCTTTTACTTACAATGCACGCTGCCCTTGGGCCTATCTTAGGGGGTGTCTGATATGAAGAAAAGGGAAGGTTTAGGGACTGGTAAGTGAGTGCACTTACCAAGTCAGTATGGCAGTGTTGGACTGCACAGAGGGTCTGCAATGGCAGGCCTGAGACACACTTTCCAAGTTGCTTCTGTGGATGGCACAACCAGTGCTGCAAGCCCACCAGCAGCATTTGATTTACAGGCCCTGAGCACACACGGTGCACTGTACTAGGGTCGGACAAGTAAATCAAATAAGCCAATCAGGGAGTCACTAATCCATCACATCAATTTAACATAGGGAGCACTTGCATTGTGGCACTGGATAGCCATGGCACAGTGCCCAAAGTATCTAAAACCATCCAAACAAATCAAAAACAGGGGAGACAACAGTGAAAAATGGAAGGGAGACTCACGCCAATGGTACCAGGTCTAATATTCGCAAACCCATCCCCTTAAATTTTATTCACATACGCTTTTACATTTCACTTTGAAACAATTCAATAACATTTTGAATAAGACTCTTCATTGTCCGTTTCCAGGGTGTCAGGTTCCTCCTTCCAGAAACCTCGGAGTTGTGTCGATGCTCAATGGGGGCCCACCTCTCGACAATCCCAAGTCTGGAATGTGAT
The DNA here is from genome assembly GCF_964204655.1 of Triturus cristatus. Lineage (NCBI taxonomy): Eukaryota > Metazoa > Chordata > Amphibia > Caudata > Salamandridae > Triturus > Triturus cristatus. Next base: position 878,793,158 of record NC_140593.1, on the reverse strand, counting down.
ACACACAAACTGTTGGGATCATCAAGCGAGTGAAGGAAAGGGTAGGAACAGCAGGGAGGGAGATCTGAGGATGACACAGGAGCACAATAAAGAAGTATACTACAATAACCTAAACGTTATTAAAAAGAAACATCACCACACTCCAATTCTGTTAAGCCTCACACACCCTACCTGAAATAATAAAGATGGGAGAGAGCAAAGCCAGAAGAGAGCAGGGTGGTTGCAAGTCCCCCAGCATGAATCTAATGGGAAGAGAGAACATACATGGTAAAGAAATCCTGCCCCGTTTGATACCTTGTTTAGGTGTGCTAAGAAACCCCCTGTAACACCTACCAAAGAAAGCATGAGGTTTTGGCCATATATGCAAGACAACGGAGGACTGCATACCCTTCATGAACTCTCTCTTCTGGGAAACAAGAGAACAAAGAACAACCAATCGTGAAGTAGAAATGTTGGGCAAGGTTACAATAACAGTCTTGAACTATGCCCCAAATAACAAGCCCAGGTAAGTTAAAGAATCACCATATCCTTGGCATTCAAGAAAGGATCACCATGTATTTGCGTGTCCCTTCCGGTCTTCATACAATTCCCTCGTAACAGTCCCTGGACAGTTGAGTACTTGATTACAATGGTTCTGGCAGTAGGGGGATCTCAGTTGCAAGGTTTTATTCGCCCAGTTTATGGTTGGTTCATGTCTTTGCAACCATGGGAGGCCTAGAATTACCCCATACAGTGGGGCTTGAATGATATTGAATGATAGCCATTCACGATGGTAGCCTTCAAAGGTGATCTCATATTTCGGAGTGCTGTGGCTGATGGGTCCTGATTCTAGCTCCTTGCCGTCAACAGCGTACACCAGTTCAGGGGTTGGTTTGCAGACGAGTTGTACCCCTAACCGTCCTGCTTCATCCCTGTCCATAAAACATCCTGTGGCGCCTGAATACACCATAGCCCTTATTAGTTTTTGCTCCTGATCGACATTCAATTTTAAGGTAATAAAGAAATGGTCTGCTTCCAAAAAGGTGAAGAGATTAACCAAAGGATAGGACATCTGCTTGAGGGTTTCTCTTCGTGTTTCCTCAAGCGTTGCAGTTTTCCGCCCCCTTCTCTGCAGTTACTGTGGTTAGTTGTCCGGTAAGAAAATGGCCATATTTTGGCTTCACTGGACAGTCACGGAGAAAATGTCATTTTTTTCCACAATACAGGCATAATCACTGTTTGCTTTGGTGGTTTCTCTCGCTGAGTATTAAGGAAGCTCTCACTGCCCCGATCTCCATTGGTTCTGCTTTCGTCGGGGTCTTTTCTGTGGTAAACGCACGATCGTTCAGCGGCACATGTCTCTCCCTCCGTTTGTGATCTCCTTTCCGTTCCCTCAGTCTGTGATCGAGACGTAGAGTGAGCTCAATGAGAGCGGCACAAGTGTGAAGTTGGGGGTCACTCTGGGCGAGGACGTCCTTTAGCTCTTCCATGAGTCCTTCATAGAAGATGTCCGACTCTTTGGCTTCCTGCCAGTCGGTCTCAACCACTAATCTTCGGAAACTATTGAGGTAATTGACCAAATCCGAGGTGCCTTGTCGGAGCTCTAGCAGATCCCTGTCAGCGGAGAAGGTCACTGCCCGACGATCAAACGTTTTCTCAAATTCTACTCTGAATTCATCCCAGTCGTAGAGCAAGGGATCATCTCTCTGTACTATGGCGACCACCCACTGCGCTGCCTCGCCACCCAGATAAGAAATCAGGAAAGGAACCCGGGCCTGGTTGGTTGCGAACATCTTCGGTTTGCTGGTAAAGTGTAGCAGCACTTGGGTCATGAAAACCTGCACCTCTTTTATATCCCCGTAAAACCTCTCGGGGGGACATCGATATCTGTGCCGGCACCTCAACTACCACTGACATTGGATGTGAGGGACCTCCCGCATCAAACGGGTTTCTCTGTATTCTGTCTACTCTGTTCTGTAAATGTGCCGTTTTCTGACGTGAGGCAGCAAGCTCGGTTTGTGCTAACACCAGAGCCGCTATCACATCCTCTAAGGTGGCCATCTCTAGCCTCGACACAACCAGGAGGAAATAGAATACTTGGGCCAATTATTCTGTCATGCTCCTCCTTCCAGAATCCTCGGTGTTGTGTTGATGTTCAATGGGGGCCCACCTCTCGACAATCCCAAGTCTCGAATGTGATTCACACAGACTGTTGGGATCATCAAGCGAGGGAAGGAAAGGGTAGGAACAGCTTGGAGGGAGATCTGAAGATGACACAGGAACACAATAAAGAAGTATACTACAATAACCTAAACGTTAATAAAAAGAAACATCACCACACTCCAATTCTGTTAAGCCTCACACACCCTACCCGAAATAATAAAGAAGTGAGAGAGCAATGCCAGAAGAGAGCAGGGTGGTTGCAAGTCCCCCAATGTGAAACCAATGGGAAGAGAGAGCATACATGGTAAACAAATCCTGCCCCGTTTGATACCTCGTTTAGGCGTGCTAAGAAACCCCCTGTAACACCTATCAAAAAAAGGATGATGTTTTGGCCATAAATGCAAGACAACTGAGGACTGCACACCCTTCGTGAACTCTCTCTTCTGGGAAACAAGAGAACAAAGAACAACCAATCGTGAAGTAGAAATGTTGGGCCAGGTTACAATAACAGTCTTGAACTATGCCCAAAATTACAAGCCCAAGTAAGTTAAAGAATCACCATATCCTCGGCATTCAAGAAAGGATCACCATGTATTTGCGTGTCCCTTCCGGTCTTTATACAATTCCCTCGTAATTTCTGAGCGGGAATTCGTTCTTGTTGTATTACTTAAAAATAGATTCACATTCCAGATATTATCACAGCAAAAGTACACTTCCCCACATGAAACTGACTACAGGGCCGGTTTCTCCAACAGGGAATATATCGGGCTGATGAAGCCCCGGAAGTCTGTAAACCTCCTCTGCAAGAGACCGCTAATTGCCGGTTCCAGCCAACAGAGAAGAAATCTCGGGCAAATGCGTCCCTGCTAATGGTAAACTTCACCTGCAAGAGACCGCTAACTGCCAGTCTCGTCCAACAGAGGAGGAACGTAGGGAGGAGTGGCGAGGTTAGAAGCACCTCTGCCTCTCACTCGAGAAGATGGTACTGAGGAATGTGCAACCGCACTGTTACCGCCTTCTTGACCTAGAATCCGTAGAAAAAGTCTGCAACAGGAAGCATTCAGGATAATCGGCAGTGTCTACGGTCGTCTGCCGCCCTTTACCCTGCCACCGGCGTCGTGTCTGGGTCACGTGAGACGTGACTCGCGCAGCATACCGGGAACTGTAGTTCGGTAGCGTATTCTTACTTCCTGGTTCACATGTTTTGGTCAGACCGCGTGTAGCCGGTAATCAGTCCCTGACACAGGGTGAATCACTTGTCCTCTGGCTTGCATTCAATTTCTCAGTCACTGTTCCGGGCTCCCTTTCAGTGGACATGCACAGACTCCACGTGACTCAGCTTAATTCAGTTGTACGAGGGAGACCCAAATGCGGACTAGTGATAAAGTCAGAAAGACAAATATTAATTTCACAAATAAAGTGATCACACCTCTACTCTGTTCCCCTTTACTTATTAATACTTTACCCGCATTACCATTGGTAAAATAGCCTGTTTCCGTTTCAAGCAAGCAGATGCCATGCACGCGAGTCTTTAAGACTCCATTTTAGTATTTTAGTATCTTCAACTCATGCGCCAGAATTTCCCCCAAGCGTTACTCATCGTACTGCGTACGCACGCTTCAATAACCCACGTGTTCATGTGGTGTGCATTAGTTGTTCATCAAACATGATTAATAACGTTTGTTAGTGAGATAAACGAGGGGATTGCTTCAGAGCAAGTTTCTTTTCTACGAAACCTTGCTCCGTCACTCTCTTCTAAGTTTCGTTTCTGAAATGTTAAGTTTTGTTTCAGTAATGAGTAAACTGTTCATGTCAGCGCATAGCTTTCTCAGTAGATAGATGGTCTCTCCCGCTTGTCTGGTGATGGGCCCTGGATGAAACTTCCTTGGATAGTGCTAGTTTGTGCAAGATACGAGAACAGAAACCTTTTTTTTTGTATTTCACTGTCCAGTGGCATCTGCCTGGAAAATTTTGCTGTGGACGTGCCATTGCCCGGGTATGAAATGTACATAATGTATCTCTATGCTTGTTGATTGCAGTTCCCTCTGTCGCACTCCTAGCAACTGTACAACTGGGGCTCCACTCTGAATGTTTATGAATAGACTGTTATTGGTTTGTATTCTCCACTGTCGGATCGACTCTTCATTTGGTACGGAAGGCTGAGAGGAGGTCAGTATTGACCCAGGTGGCCCTTTTCGGGTCACCTCCTTCAGTTGGTGCCCGAACAGGGACTCCTTTGGGTTGTTGACCCATCCCCTTTCCGCTGACAGTGGGGAGGATGTGGACATAATCAGGGCAGATGGACAGATCAGGGATCCCTGCATGAAGTGTTTCTGTTACTCATAGCTGTGATTTTTGTCCCACCGGAGGGCGCCTAGCCCAGAGGTCATCCCAACTGGAGTCCTGAATGGCAAAACCATTGATCTGACTGGTTGGTCTGTAGATTCTGCAGTGGAGAACTGGTTTGCTTGTACTTCTGACATCAGGTGAGTCTGTTTTGGTTCTATGTGGATATGGTACCATTGTGGTTTGAGTTTGTTATGGTCTAATGACTGTTTTGATGAAAAGTGTTTGCAAATACTTTGCCAGGTAGAAATAACGATTTTGTTCTTCCTTTGCAACGCCTGGTCTCTGCAACATTTGGAGTTTGTGTTGTCGTTGTTGTTCTGCAGATGCCCGTTTGGAAGAAGCTCAGCCTGTGCCTATTGAAGGCAGCCCTAATTTTGATATGTATGTGAAACATGGTCTTGGCCCTATTATGTTTAGTACATTATGGCACAAATATATTAGGGACAATGCCGAGCTACAGTGGCCTTTGACAGGCTCTTTCATGAACAGAAGATTGGATTTTTACAGGAACAGTTGTTTCGGAGGCGTAGTAAACAGTCGATGTTTGACTCCCTTTGAACTTGGCAGAAGGAGGCCAAATAAAGGTGGTTAAAGATGGAGAAAGATGCACAAAAAGATACACAGAAAGCTGTACTGTATGATAGAGACAAACAGGAGACAGGAATAGAATGTGAGGATAGGAGATTTTGGTTGCATATTGACAAGTCCTATGTAGCCAAAGAGGAAGATGATTCTTTTGGAGAGGAGTTGCTAGATACGCTACCCCGCCTCATTATGCCCCACAGAGGATATACGCCGTTGTTCTTTTACAGTCACCGCAGCCTGCCTCTTCTGCTCCAGTTGCCCCTGTATCTACTGCTGTTATACCCACAGCTCCGGTTACCATGCCGCCTATTTTTTCTCTCACCTCACCATCTTTGACGACTGTGACCTCTATTACATCCACTGTTCTGACTCCTGTGCCCTCTGTTCTTTATCTGGTGCAATCATTGACTACAGTTCTACCTATTACTCCTATTACTCCTCCTCCTGCTGTTATTCATCCTCCGCTGTTTTTGGATGCTGATACCCCTGTACGAGGTTTTGTCACCAGGGATTTGGTGAGATTTAGGGAACAAACAGGCCTGTTGATGTGATCTGGAGTAGGAGAGGATGAGAAGAGTGTAATAGCGAGTCAGGCAATGCAGTGGGCTCGTAATGCGGATAATAGTGTTGAAGATATTTGATGAGTTATACGTGATTTTGAACCTTTTTTCAACAGCATGCCCTTCAACATATGTCTGCTACATTGATTGACCTTTGGCATACACACATTGAGTTGGAGGCTCCCCAAATATTATTTGATATTAGAGACCGTGTTTATGTTACTGATTTAGCACCAGAACAGGTGTTTTGTAATATTTCTACCATCATCTCTCATAGAGGTCGTTTGTATGATAAGAGTACTAATCAATTAACTCATTTCCCTAAGTGTGAAGTCCACCCAATTTATCATCCAGAAACTCCTGCGTTGACGGATCAGCGCGGTGCGACCACTAGACCGGCCGTGGCTGCCTGCTTCCAGGAGTAATGGGTTTATACTCCATGGAAAAGGAGTAAGGTTTTAGCCCTTAAGACTACTCTGCCCAATCCGAAGAAAAACGCAACAGCCTATTATAAGGAATTAACAGAAGCTGTATCTTCTACTGTAATGACCCTTGCTGAGATTGAAATATGTTTTGGTCTTCTTGTTCCGGTTGATATTTGGCGGCAGGTGCATTCTCAAGATCATGTCGCCGAGCTGAGTGGTACATGGGATGTGATTAAGGGATGGGATCACGAAAGGAAGCCAGGAGATAAGACGCGTGCTAAGATACTCGCTTTGCCTGGTCGCATTACTACATATATGCATATACTTATTCCACCAAAAAAAGTAAGTTGGGATAGATTGACAGCTTGTCGACAGAAGAAGGATGAGAGTGTATCTGATTTTTTCTTTTTCACTAGGTTTGAAGATATGTTTTTGGGATTATAGTGGGCAGGATATGTTCACGGAAGGAGGAGTTTGTTTGTTTGTCGACAGGTTTGTCACTAATCTTCTTCCTGAAATAATGACTTGTTTGCAGGCGTCAGAAAGTACTTGGTCTACGTCTTCTCCTGCTGTTATTTTGAATATGGCTCAATATTATGAGCATCGAGATCAGGAGGAAAAGTATAAAACTGATAAAAAACATAAGGATTTAACGACGAAAGTGTTGTTGCAGCAGGCATCTTCGGATAATACCAGAGGATGGGGAGGTCCTTCTCGACAACTCCCACATACTAGGCAGCCTTCAAGGACACCCTTAGGACAGAATCTGTGTGGGTATTGTAAGGAGGAAGGACATTGGCGTAGCCAGTGCCCTATGCTTTTACAGAAGGTTTTGTGCCCTAGAGGATGCAGTTCTGGTGGTCGGGGCCGTGGGACTGACAGCAATCAGAATGCTGCGGCTCCTGTGGGCCGCTCTGACAATAGTTATTTTGATGACCCCAGAGATGGACAGTATTATCATGATGACTATGATATTGATGATGTGACAGGTATGTCTTACAGATAGGACAGCCAGGGACAGGGTGAGGGACCAGTTCAGATACCTGTAGATCAGCGTGGTCCTTATGTCACAGGGGATTTGCAAGACTCGACTAAGGAGTTTCTGGTTGACATAGGTGCGACAAAAAGTTCTGTTTCTCGAGATATGGTCTCCGGAGCGGTCCTGTCTGGCCAAAATAATGTTTCAGTAGGTTTTTCAGGTGTACCATTTGTCAGCCCCATTTCACGCCCCCTTGCACTTACTGTTGTTCCTTTCACTGTGGAGTCTCCATTCTTGTTAACATCTAGTTGTGGTGAAAATTTGATGGGTTTTGATTTGTTGCAGAAGTTGCATGCTACTATTTATTGTTCTCCTGATGGTGTCTATATTACTATGAGTCCGGATGTGAGTACAAGACTGTGTTTGTCTCAGGATGCACACCTTCCAGATGAGTTTGCTCAGGTACCACTCACACGATGGGCTACAGGTGATACAGACGTGGGTCTGTTGCATATACCACCAGTTTCTATACAAGTTAAAGATAATGTTATTCTTCCCCGTGTTCCCCAGTATAAAATACCACAGGCAGGGGAACGGGCCCTTCTTCAGATTATTCAGGATTTGATACGAAAGGGAGTAGTTGAAGAAACGTCTGCTAAGATTTGTAATAGTCCTATTCTTCCGGTCTGTAAGAGGACACCCTCAGGTTCTTCTGATGCTATTCATCATATCTATCGTTTTGTGATAGATTTGCGAGAGGTTAATAAAATAGTAGTTCCGCAATTTCCGGTGGCTCCTGATATCACTACGCTTTTAACAATGATCCCATCTACTGCTTAGTTCTTTTCTGTTATTGATTTGAAAAATGCATTCTTCAGTATTCCTGTACACCTGGACAGTAGGTATTTGTTTGGATTTACACTGGCCAGCAGAAGCTTTAGATTCTGTCGTGCTCCTCAAGGCTATACGGAAAGTCCTAGTATTTGTAGTCAAGCACTAAAGAGTCAGTTGGATTCACTATTGCTTTCCCCAGATAATGTATTGGTGCAGTATGTTGATGATCTGTTAATTGCTTCTGATGCGGAACAAGGTTGCAAGGACAGTACAGTGAAATGGTTGTTGCATTTGGCACATCATGTACATAAGGTCTCTCTTTCGAAATCTCAGTATTGTCGGCAGGAGGTTACATATTTAGGTCACCTAGTGTCGAAGGAGGGAAGGAAGTTGACACCTGAGTGCATCAGTACTATTGTTAAAGTGCCCATTCCACAAACTCAAAAAGATGTACGCGCTTTTAAAAGCAGTGCATAAGCCTTTGCCTTGGACGCCAGAATGTCAGCAATCATTTGAGCAAATAATACCTACGCTTTGCTCAGCTCCAGTGCTTGGCACACCTAAGTATAGGGAAGCGTTTGTGCTTTATGTTCCTGAGATGGCTGGTTGTGCACTTTCTGTCTTAACACAGAAATCTGGGGATAAACAGAGGCCTTGTGCTTATTTTTCTGCTGTGCTTGACCCTGTTGCTAGGACCCTTCCGAGCTGTCTGAGAGTGGTTACGGCTGTGGCCACTTTAATCAGGCAATTGGCTGGACTCATACTTAATACAGACCTCACAGTTATGGTACCCCATGCTGTGGATACACTTTTGAATAAGACAAAGACACAGCACCACACTAGTGTGCGTCTTACTGGTTATCAATTGACGTTGTTTGCTAAGCATATTACAATCAAAAGATGTGCCACTCTGAACTCAGCCGCGTTACTACCCTTCCCTTCTGAGAATGATGCAGTTCACAAACATGACTGCATTTTCTGGACAGAAGAAGAGACGAAAGGATGGGTAGACCTGACTGATGTTCCCTTATCTGACCCGAAAGGAGAACTATATGTCGATGGCTCCTGTTTTAAATAACAGATGGCACTACCACTGCAGCTTACGCTATCACTACGTTGCATAAGGTGGTAGAGACATCACGTGTCCCCTATCAGTCGACTCAAGCCGCTGAGCTTGCTGCCCTTATCCGAGCTTGTGAATTGAATGAAGGGCTGGTTGTCAATGTTTATACAGGTAGTCAGTACACATTTGGGGTTGCCCATAATTTTCTCTCTCTGTGGGCATAGAGAGGGTTCTTTACTTCTCATGGTACTAGGATACAACATGGACACCTCATATTGCAATTGTTATCAGCATTAATGCTCCCCAAGAAATTGGCAATAATTAATTGCAGTGCCCATAGGAAGGTTACTGATGACGTGGGCTAAGGAAATGCACTCGCAGATCAGGTAGCCAAGGAGACGGCCCAAAGTAAAATGAAGAGAATGTTTGTTGCAGGTCCAACTAGATGGGTTCCCGAGATTGCTATGTTTGAAAATACCACTGAGAGTGTAAAGGAGATACAGAGTGAAGCCACAATAGAGAAATTAGCAAAATGGCAGGAGAGTAGAGCACAGTTAAATGAGGAAGGATGTTAGATTGATAAATCTGGAGAACAGAAATGGATGTTGCCCAATGCATATGTACTTCCTGTGGTTACTATGGCCCATGGTCCAGTTCATATTAGTGCGAAAGGCATTTGTAAAATTTTAGCCCCTGTTTGGCATAATGACATCTTTAAAAAAGTTGCACATTTGGTGAAACATTGCATGATCTGCATGAAACATAATCCAGGCAAAGATACCTCTACTCGGCAATTTTGCACCACCCACTTCTCCGTTTGAGGTCCTCCAAATGGATTTCATTGAATTAGAACAATGCAATAACCTTAAGCATGTTTTAGTGGTCATATGTGCGTTCAGAAAATAGGTTGAGGCTTACCCACTAAAGACAATACAGCTATTACAACTGCAAAAGTACTCCTTAAAGAGTACTTTTCTCGATTTGGTTTGCCCTGAATTATCTGGAGTGACAATGGGTCTCCTTTTAAAGGGAAAGTGATTACATTAATTTTTGAGGGTCTGCACATTAAACAAAAATTTCACGCTGCCAATCACCCACAGTCAGGTGACCTTGTTGAAAAGTACAACAGTACTCTCAAACTGAAATTGGCAAAAATCCAAGAGACGACAGGTTTGCAATGGCCGAATGCTCTTCCATTAACTCTTTAGTCAACTAGAACAACAGCCCACTCTAGAACTGGTTTGTTCCCATTCAAGGTGGTTTTTGGCCACCCAGCGAATGTCTGAGGTGTCCTCCGTCCCCCGCCTGAAATGGTTCTCAGAGATTGAATATCCAGTGTTGCTTTATTATCTTGGTCAGTTAACAGAAAGTTTGCATTCTATTCACAAACAGGTCCGAGACTCCTTACCTCCGAAACCTGAGGGACCTGGCCATGACATCCAGCCTGGCGACTTCATACTTGTGCGGAATTTTCATAGAAAGAAAAGTCTTGAGCCAAGGTGGAAAGGTCCTGAGCAGGTTCTACTGGCCACTCAAACAGCTGTGAAAGTTGCAGGTTGGAAGAATTGGGTGCATGCCACCCACTGTAAGAAGATACCTGTGCCGGTTCCTTATGACCCGTGGTTCAAGGAAGGAGTAGGGGATGACGAATGTGAACAAGTGTCTAGGTTTGTCCCCTTTAGCGACGCCCAGCTGAAATTGACTAGGACGGATAAGGAGAATGTTGATGTTTTATACAAGGCTGTTCCCCTGAAATACGAGCTATTCAAGAGCTTCTGATCTCAGATCCTACAGTGCCTGGGGCTGTCAGGTACAATTTGCGTCCTCAGACGAGGACCATCGAGCTGAAAGAGAAAACAGATTAGGGATGGACTGTATAAGGTAGGCCCGTGCTGAGTAGCAGTACCAACAGGAGGTTTTGAAAAATTCAGCATTTGCTTTGCTTTTGTTATTTGAACATTAGTTAGGGAAGAAGGTATGCTCTGAGAGTATACCACATTTGTCGATGTGGGATAGAGCAGGACGACCTTAGGACAGAGCAAGCTCCACCGCCAGTGCTCAAGAGTGCCAACTGATTGATGGACAATAAGAGCCTGTACCAGACAGGCTCTGACGGACACTGGGAACATTTACGTTCCTTATTATTCTGCATTTCTTTACTTATTCCATAATGTATCCTTTTGGTAGACCAGTTGATGAGGAGGAGCAGCCAATAATTCCAAGCCAATGTTGCGTAATCTGGTCCATTTGAAGTAAAATTATATGTGTCATTGCTTTGGTAATGGCGATGATAACAGTATGGGGGTGTTATGGTTTTTGGATGATGCATATGACATGCTGGCTCAATTTGATGCCTATCAAACCACTACTCTAATTTTAAATTTTCAGAAATGTCTAGACAGATTTACCTCAAACAAGCAAAAGTACTTCCTTGAGTAAAGTTCTGCTTTCAGACCAAGTGTGATGTAGTCCCGGTCAGCTGTTTTTATCTCTGTCAACAGCTTACTGTAAAAATTAAAATAAGAAAAGCCACTATTTTTACTTTTGTGGACCCCCTCCCCATTTGATTTGTTCTCAGTTTAGGACCAGCATGAAACGTGCCATGTCAAACCCCAAGTGAACGAGGTTTTTCTTTTTACAATTAAAAAACTCATGAGAGCTTGAGCAGATTTCATATTACAAATGTTTTACACTCGGAAACAACTTTCTTATGTTCATGTGTCTTCTTCACTGTGATTTTACCTCACAGCATCAATGTAACCCCTTACATCCGGGTTATGGTTAATTGCTTTTCTTTTTTTTTTACACAAATAAATATGTGAACATTATGTATTAGTTTCCCAAACTATGACAGAAGCTTGTTTTAGATAAAATTACACACACTTTGGTATAGACAAATAGGTACTTTTGTAAGATTTGGAATCCTTTGGTTCAACATCTATCTAGGATGGAGCACTTGGATGCCCACCATCACAGAGCACTACGTTTATTAGTTTGAAGAAAAGGCATAGGATATTACTACATTAAACATTGTGTGTTGGAGAGGAACAAACTATTACTTCATGTATGATATTAATGGACCATCCTGTGAGTGTGCATGGGGGTTGGAGAAAATGGATTTAGGAATGTTAATCTAGACCTCTATTAGATCAGACTCTGCGCTGCAACTATGTACAAACATATTACTTCACAAAAAGTGCGGCTGTGGGAATTTAATGCATCAGTTGATGTAATTGTCATATTCAAACTGTATGAAATGTTGATTTAGAAAAAGTTGGCTTGTAGGTTCTAGGTCTCGCAAAACAGATCAAATAAGTGGAGGTGGTTTATTTTCTTACACCTCCTAATTGTGGCAATAATTTGCCTTTATTGTTTTTCACAGCTTTTATGGTGCCCATCGGCACCCACTGTGTGCCGTACAGGTGGATAATTTCTGAAGAAAATGTAGCACAAATGTAGCCTTGCAGTTCATATCTCCTGCTGATTATATATCTGCGATATGAACAAGATTGGCAGCAAAATACTGGCGTTCCTGGACTCTTAGGAAATGTCACCAAACCTTACATGTCTATATTTGGCAAACTCTGAGAAGTTGATTGGAAAGTAACTGATGCGCCTAGCCCTGACTTATTGCATTTAAGACTGTACAGAAATTGAGATTTTGAGAATTGTTGAAAATGGTGACACTACCCTATAGTCCCCCCTAACACTAGAGTATATATGTAGTACAGGCTAACACACATCGGTGTTCCCATGCTTCTCCTTTGTTGTTTTATATTATGTGGATTTGTAAAGCACATTATCTACAGGGTAAGAGTATGACCCCCACCTAGGGCGGGCGGGGCTATTAGAAGAGCCAGATCTTTAGCTTGTTGTGGAACTCAATAAAAGGAAGAGAATCTAGGAGATTATCTGGCCTCTGGATATGTTTATGTGTATGTATTGACTGTATGCAAATAGTAGTCCAGCTGAGCAGACATGTCTGGAGGGTTTGTGGAAGGAGATGCATCTGTCTAGGTTGGTGAAGCAGATGTTGTGTAAGGACTTTGGGTATCGAGAGCCAGTGGAGCTCCATGAAGTGTGATGTGATGTGGGTGCTGATTGGGAGGTTTAGGGTGAGTCTAGCTGCCAAGTTCTGGATAGTTTGAAGTCCTTAGGTGAGTTGCTTGTTGATCCCTGCATAGAGGGTGTTTGTGTTGTCCAGTTTGATGGTGACCATGGTATATGTGATGGTCTTTCAGTTGTTGCTTGGGAGCCATTTGAAGATTTTCCTCAATATATTGATTCCATGGAAGTATGATGCAGTGATGGCATGATATGTGCAGTTATGTCCAGTTTGATATTAATGATGATCCTGAGGTCCCCACGTGAGTGTGGGTCTAAGGTGGACTTGCCACCAGGTGGTGTCCCATGCTAAGGGGTTCTAGCTGAAAATCATTACTTCTGTCTTGTCGGTGTTTAGCTTGAAACAGTTGACTACATCCATTTGGCGATTTCGGTCATGCAGGCTGTGACCTTTTTCTATGCATTGTGGGTCTTGTTTGAGAGTTAGATTTTGAGCTGTTTATCATCGGCATAGGAGAGGATGTTTATGTTATCGTCATAGATGACCCTGATTAGAGGAAGCAAGTAAACATCAAAGAGGGTAGGGCTGAGGGACAAGCCTTGTTGCACTCCACAGACAAGTTTGTAAGTTTCCGATGAGTATGGAGCCAAGCGGACAGCTTATGTTCTGCCTGTCAGGAAGGAGCATATTTAGTGGAGAGAGAATCCTTGGATGCCAATCTCCTGCAGGCATCAGATAAGGATGGTATGGCAAATCATATCAAATCCTGCAGCGAGGTCCAGAAGAATGAGGTCTGCCATATCTCCTCTGACCAGGATCATGCATACGTCATTTGTGGCAGTGATAAGTGCTCTTTCTGTGCTATACTCCTTTGTGGCTGATACGGGGCATGCACAGGTTTTCATTGGGTTAAGGCTCTTTCTGTGCTGTGGTCCTTTGTGGTGATGCGTGGCATGCATAGGTTTTTTTTTATAACCAGAAAGATACAAAAGGAATTTACAGTTACATAAATAGTAATTTCATTAATAGATAAGTTACATAATTCACCATTCATACATATATGATCCCATAAGTACTTTATCACCTGCATGTCTCATTGTGAGGTTTCCTTAACCCCTTCGCTGCCAGGCCTTTTCCCCCTCCTGTGCCAGGCCTTTTTTTGGCTATTTGGGGTAGTGCGCGCTTAGGCCCCTGTAACTTTTTGACCGCATTAGGTAGCCACGCCAAATTTGCGTCCTTTTCTTCCAACATCATGGGGATTCTAAAGGTACTCAGGGTTTGTGGATTCCCCTGGAGGGGTCACAGAAAAGAGCCAAAATACAGCAAAATTTTGGTTTTTTTTGGAAAAATTGGAAAAACGGGCTGCAAATGAAAGCATCTGGGTTTTTCCCTGCAAATGTTATCAAAAAAGGGTTTGAGGGGTTGAAATCACCATTTTCCCAGCTTTTCGGGGATACTTGACTTTTGACAGAAACCCAACATTTTTTACACAGTTTTGGCATTTTTCTGGGACATAGCCTATTTTTGCAATTTTTTGTGCTTTTGACCTCCTTCCAGTTAGTGGCTGAAATGGGTACAAAAGCAATAGTGGATCCTGGAAAGCTATACATTTTCGAAAAGAAGACAACATTCTGAATTCAGCAAGGGGTCTTTTGTGTAGATCCATCAAGGTTTTTTTATAGAAACAAACAGTTAAATGTAGGATAAATTGAAATTTAGTTGAAAAAAACAGCCTTTTGTGTCAACGTTTTCACCTGTAACTTCTTCTGATTATGACAGCTCTTTGAAATCAATATACCGTTGCATCCGCTGGACATTACTGGTTGTGGGGATATATAGGACTTGTAGGTTCACCAAGAACCCGACGAACCCAGAGCCAAAAACTGAGTAGTAACTTGCAATGGTTTTTTATTATGTACCGGGTATATAGTAATTATTCTGTAAAAAAGTGTACATGGAAAAATCGGTATGAAAGACACCTATGTATTTCTGAAATGGGAACAAAATATAGAGTTTAGAAACAGTAGATATTTGCACATTTCTGAAATTGGGAATACTCATACTAGCATGAGAATTATCAGTCATTTTTTAAAATGACTTCTTTTTTACACAATATCTTTCATTTGGAAAGCAGAAATGCATGGAAAGTCAATAGATAATAACAGTTCCTTTACAAATCTGAATTACCCTAAGTCTCCCGATAAAAATGGTACCTCACTTGTGTGGGTAGGCATAGTGCCCACGACAGGAAACGGCGCAAAACGCAACGTGGTCACACCACATTTTCACAATGCAAAATTACCCTTTTTTTGCAAAGTGCCTAGCTCTAGTTTTTGAACCCTAGCTCTGCGGGCACCTTGGGAAACCTAGCAAACCTATACATTTTTGAAAACTAGACAACCAGGGGAATCCAGGATGGGGTGACTTGACTGCCTCCCACCAGGGTCTGTTACCCAGAATCCCTTGCAAACCTAAAAAATTGTCAAAAAAAACCCATTTTCCACACATTTTTGTAGTGGAAAGTTCCGGAATCTGCGTGGAACCACAAATTTCCACCCACCCCGCGTTCCCCAAAGTCTTACGAGAAAAACGGTACCTCACTTGTGTGGATCGGCCTAGTGCCCGCGACAGGAAACGGCGCAAAACGCAACCTGGTCACACCTCAATTTTGCAGTGAAAAATGACCTTTTTTTGGAAAAATGACTAGCTGTAGTTTTTGAACCCTAGCTCTGCGGGCACCTTGGGAAACCTAGCAAACCTATACATTTTTAAAAACTAGACACCCAGGGGAATCCAGGATGGGGTGACTTGACTGCCTCCCACCAGGGTCTGTTACCCAGAATCCCTTGCAAACCTAAAAAATTGGCAAAAAAAACACATTTTCCCCACATTTCTGTCGTGGAAAGTTCCGGAATCTGCGTGGATCCACAAATTTCCACCCACCCCGCATTCCCCAAAGTCTAACGAGAAAAACAGTACCTCACTTGTGTGGGTCGGCCTAGTGCCCGCGACAGGAAACGGCGCAAAACGCAACCTGGTCACACCTCAATTTCGCAGTGAAAAAAGACCCTTTTTTGGAAAAATGACTAGCTGTAGTTTTTGAACCCTAGCTCTGCGGGAACCTTGGGAAACCTAGCAAACCTATACATTTTTGAAAACTAGATACCCAGGGGAAACCAGGATGGGGTGACTTGACTGCCTCCCACCAGGGTCTGTTACCCAGAATCCCTTGCAAACCTAAAAAATTGGCAAAAAAAACACATTTTCCACACATTTCTGTCGTGGAAAGTTCCGGAATCTGCGTGGATCCACAGATTTCCACCCACCCCGTGTTCCCCAAAGTCTTACGAGAAAAACGGTACCTCACTTGTGTGGGTCGGCCTAGTGCCCGCGACAGGAAACGGCGCAAAACGCAACCTGGTCACACCTCAATTTCGCAGTGAAAAATGACCCTTTTTTGGAAAAATGACTAGCTGTAGTTTTTTAACCCTAGCTCTGCGGGCACCTTGGGAAACCTAGCAAACCTATACATTTTTGAAAACTAGACACCCAGGGGAATCCAGGATGGGGTGACTTGACTGCCTCCCACCAGGGTCTGTTACCCAGAATCCCTTGCAAACCTAAAAAATTGGCAAAAAAACCACATTTTCCACACATTTCTGTCGTGGAAAGTTCCGGAGTCTGCGTGGATCCAAAGATTTCCACCCACCCCGTGTTCCCCAAAGTCTTACGAGAAAAACGGTACCTCACTTGTGTGGGTCGGCCTAGTGCCCGCGACAGGAAACGGCGCAAAACGCAACCTGGTCACACCTCAATTTCGCAGTGAAAAATGACCCTTTTTTGGAAAAATGACTAGCTGTAGTTTTTGAACCCTAGCTCTGCGGGCACCTTGGGAAACCTAGCAAACCTATACATTTTTGAAAACTAGACACCCAGGGGAATCCAGGATGGGGTGACTTGACTGCCTCCCACCAGGGTCTGTTACCCAGAATCCCTTGCAAACCTAAACAATTGTCAAAAAAAACACATTTTCCACACATTTCTGTCGTGGAAAGTTCCGGAATCTGCATGGATCCACAAATTTCCACCCACCCCACGTTCCCCAAAGTCTTACGAGAAATACGGTACCTCACTTGTGTGGATCGGCCTAGTGCCCGCGACAGGAAACGGCGCAAAACGCAACCTGGTCACACCTCAATTTCGCAGTGAAAAATGACCCTTTTTTGGAAAAATGACTAGCTGTAGTTTTTGAACCCTAGCTCTGCGGGCACCTTGGGAAACCTAGCAAACCTATACATTTTTGAAAACTAGACACCCAGGGGAATCCAGGATGTGGTGACTTGACCGCCTCCCACCAGGGTCTGTTACCCAGAATCCCTTGCAAACCTAAAAAATTGGCAAAAAAAACACATTTTCCCCACATTTCTGTCGTGGAAAGTTCCGGAATCTGCGTGGATCCACAAATTTCCACCCACCCCACGTTCCCCAAAGTCTTACGAGAAAAACGGTACCTCACTTGTGTGGGTCGGCCTAGTGCCCGCGACAGGAAACGGCGCAAAACGCAACCTGGTCACACCTCAATTTCGCAGTGAAAAATGACCCTTTTTTGGAAAAATGACTAGCTGTAGTTTTTGAACCCTAGCTCTGCGGGCACCTTGGGAAACCTAGCAAACCTATACATTTTTGAAAACTAGACACCCAGGGGAAACCAGGATGGGGTGACTTGACTGCCTCCCACCAGGGTCTGTTACCCAGAATCCCTTGCAAACCTAAAAAATTGGCAAAAAAAGACATTTTCCACACATTTCTGTCGTGGAAAGTTCCAGAATCTGCGTGGATCCACAAATTTCCACCCACCCCGCGTTCCCCAAAGTCTTACGAGAAATACGGTACCTCACTTGTGTGGATCGGCCTAGTGCCCGCGACAGGAAACGGCGCAAAACGCAACCTGATCACACCTCAATTTCGCAGTGAAAAATGACCCTTTTTTGGAAAAATGACTATTTGTAGTTTTTGAACCCTAGCTCTGCGGGCACCTCGGGAAACCTAGCAAACCTATACATTTTCAAAAACTAGACACCCAGGGGAATCCAGGATGGGGTGACTTGACTGCCTCCCACCAGGGTCTGTTACCCAGAATCCCTTGCAAACCTAAAATATTTGCAAAAAAAACACATTTTCCCCACATTTCTGTCGTGGAAAGTTCCGGAATTTGCGTGGATCCACAAATGTCCACCCACCCCGCATCCCCCAAAGTCTTTCGGGAAAAATGGTACCTCACTTGTGTGGGTCAGCCTAGTGCACGTGACAGGAAACGGCGCAAAACGCAACCTGGTCACACCTCAATTTCGCAGTGAAAAATGACCCTTTTTTGGAAAAATGACTAGCTGTAGTTTTTGAACCCTAGCTCTGCGGGCACCTTGGGAAACCTAGCAAACCTATACATTTTTGAAAACTAGACACCCAGGGGAATCCAGGATGGGGTGACTTGACTGCCTCCCACCAGGGTCTGTTACCCAGAATCCCTTGCAAACCTAAAAAATTGTCAAAAAAAACACATTTTCCACACATTTCTGTCGTGGAAAGTTCCGGAATCTGCGTGGATCCACAAATTTCCACCCACCCCGCGTTCCCCAAAGTCTTACAAGAAAAATGGTACCTCACTTGTGTGGATCGGCCTAGTGCCCGCGACAGGAAACGGCGCAAAACGCAACCTGGTCACACCTCAATTTCGCAGTGAAAAATGACCCTTTTTTGGAAAAATGACTAGCTGTAGTTTTTGAACCCTAGCTCTGCGGGCACCTTGGGAAACCTAGCAAACCTATACATTTTTGAAAACTAGACACCCAGGGGAATCCAGGATGGGGTGACTTGACTGCCTCCCACCAGGGTCTGTTACCCAGAATCCCTTGCAAACCTAAACAATTGTAAAAAAAACCACATTTTCCACACATTTCTGTCGTGGAATGTTCCCGAATCTGCGTGGATCCACAATTTTCCACCCACACCGCGTTCCCCAAAGTCTTACGAGAAAAACAGTACCTCACTTGTGTGGGTCGGCCTAGTGCCCGCGACAGGAAACGACGCAAAACACAACCTGGTCACACCTCAATTTCGCAGTGAAAAATGACCCTTTTTTGGAAAAATGACTAGCTGTATTTTTTTAACCCTAGCTCTGCGGGCACCTGGGGAAACCTAGCAAACCTATACATTTTTGAAAACTAGACACCCAGGGGAATCCAGGATGGGGTGACTTGACTGCCTCCCACCAGGGTCTGTTACCCAGAATCCCTTGCAAACCAAAAAAATTGGCAAAAAAAAAACATTTTCCCCACATTTCTGTCGTGGAAAGTTCCGGAATCTGCGTGGATCCACAAATTTCCACCCACCCCGCGTTCCCCAAAGTCTTACGAGAAAAACGGTACCTCACTTGTGTGGATCGGCCTAGTGCCCGCGACAGGAAACGGCGCAAAACGCAACCTGGTCACACCTCAATTTCGCAGTGAAAAATGACCCTTTTTTGGAAAAATGACTAGCTGTAGTTTTTGAACCCTAGCTCTGCGGGCACCTTGGGAAACCTAGCAAACCTATACATTTTTGAAAACTAGACACCCAGGGGAATCCAGGATGGGGTGACTTGACTGCCTCCCACCAGGATCTGTTACCCAGAATCCCTTGCAAACCTAAAAAATTGGCAAAAAAAACACATTTTCCCCACATTTCTGTCGTGGAAAGTACCGGAATCTGCGTGGATCCACAAATTTCCACCCACCCCGCGTTCCCCAAAGTCTTACGACAAAAGCGGTACCTCACTTGTGTGGATCAGCCTAGTGCCCGCGACAGGAAACGGCGCAAAACGCAACCTGGTCACACCTCAATTTCGCAGTGTAAAATGACCCTTTTTTGGAAAAATGACTAGCTGTAGTTTTTGAACCCTAGCTCTGCGGGCACCTGGGGAAACCTAGCAAACCTATACATTTTTGAAAACTAGACACCCAGGGGAATCCAGGATTGCGTTCCCCAAAGTCTTCCGGGAAAAACGGTACCTCACTTGTGTGGGTCGGCCTAGTGCCCGCGACAGGAAACGGCGCAAAACATAGTGAGGTGACATCAAAATTGCCTATCTCAAAACCACCTGGTTTTGCAAGGGGGGTCTCTTGGCTTTTTGGCCCGGGGCACGGCGGCCATCTAGGGAAACCTACCAAACCCATACATTTCTGAAAACTAGACACCCGGGGGCTTCCAGGGTGATATGGCTTGCGTGGATCCCCCAACGTTTCCTTACCCAGAATCCCCTGCAAACCTCAATTTTAGATGAAAAAATCACTTTTTTCACACTTTTTTGTGTGGGAAAGTTGTGGCATCACCGGGCTCACTCAAATTTCACACCTCCCAGCGTTCCCCTGGGTCTCCCGGTAAAAATGGTGCCTCACTTGTGTGGGAGGCCCAAGTACCCGTGACAGGCAAGGGCCCAAAACGTAGTGAGGCGACATCAACATTGCCTATCTCAAAACCACCTGGTTTTGCAAGGGGGGTCTCTTGGCTTTTTGGCCCGGGGAACGGCGGCCATCTAGGGAAATCTACCAAACCCATACATTTATGAAAACTAGACACCCGGGGGCTTCCAGGGGGGTATGGCTTGCGCGGATCCACCAACGTTTCCTTACTCAGAATCCCCTGCAAACCTCAATTGTAGCTGAAAAAATCACTTTTTTCACACTTTTTTGTGTGGGAAAGTTGTGGCATCACCGGGCTCACTCAAATTTCACACCTCCCAGCGTTCCCCTGGGTCTCCCGGTAAAAATGGTGCCTCACTTGTGTGGGAGGCCCAAGTACCCGCGGCAGGCAAGGGCCCAAAACGCAGTGAGGCGACATCAAAATGGCCTGTCGCAAAACCACCTGGTTTTGCAAGGGGGGTCACTTAGGTTTTTGGCCCGGTGCTCGGCGGCCATCTAGGGAAACCTACCAAACCCATGCATTTCTGAAAACTAGACACCCGGCGGCTTCCAGGGAGGTATGGCTTGCGTGGATCCCCCAACGTTTACTTACCCAGAATCCCCTGCAAACCTCAATTTTTGCTGAAAAAATCACTTTTTTCACACATTTTGGGGTGGGAAAGTAGTGGCATCACCGGGCTCACACAAATTTACCACCACCCAGCATTCCCCCGGGTCTCCCGGTAAAAATGGTGCCTCACTTGTGTGGGAGGCCCAAGTACCCGCGGCAGGCAAGGGCCCAAAACGCAGTGAGGCGACATCAAAATGGCCTCTCGCAAAACCACCTGGTTTTGCAAGGGGGGTCACTTAGGTTTTTGGCCCGGTGCTCGGCGGCCATCTAGGGAAACCTACCAAACCCATGCATTTCTGAAAACTAGACAACCGGCGGCTTCCAGGGAGGTATGGCTTGCGTGGATCCCCCAACGTTTCCTTACCCAGAATCCCCTGCAAACCTCAATTTTTGCTGAAAAAATCACTTTTTTCACACATTTTGGGGTGGGAAAGTAGTGGCATCACCGGGCTCACACAAATTTACCACCACCCAGCGTTCCCCCAGGTCTCCCGGTAAAAATGGTGCCTCACTTGTGTGGGAGGCCCAAGTACCCGCGGCAGGCAAGGGCCCAAAACGCAGTGAGGCGACATCAAAATGGCCTGTCGCAAAACCACCTGGTTTTGCAAGGAGGGTCACTTCGGTTTTTGGCCCGGTGCTCGGCGGCCATCTATGGAAACCTACCAAACCCATGCATTTCTGAAAACTAGACACCCAGCGGCTTCCAGGGAGGTATGGCTTGCGTGGATCCCCCAACGTTTCCTTACCCAGAATCCCCTGCAAACCTCAATTTTTGCTGAAAAAATCACTTTTTTCGCACATTTTGGGGGTGGGAAAGTAGTGGCATCACCGGGCTCACACAAATTTCACACCTCCCAGCGTTCCCCTGGCTCTCCCGGTAAAAATGGTGCCTCACTTGTGTAGGAGGCCCAAGTACCCACGACAGGCAAGGGCACAAAACGTAGTGATGCGACATTTGGGATAGGCAATGTTGATGTCGCATCACTACGTTTTGGGCCCTTGCCTGCCGCGGGAACTTGGGCCTCCCACACAAGTGAGGGACCATTTTTACCGGGAGGCCCAGGGGAACGCTGGGAGGTGTGAAATTTGTGTGAGCCCGGTGATGCCACTACTTTCCCACCCCAAAATGTGTGAAAAAAGTGATTTTTTCAGCAAAAATTGAGGTTTGCAGGGGATTCTGGGTAAGGAAACGTTGGGGGATCCATGCAAGCCATACCTCCCTGGAAGCCGGCGGGTGTCTAGTTTTCAGAAATGCATGGGTTTGGTAGGTTTCCCTAAATGGCCGCCGAGCACCGGGCCAAAAACCTAAGTGACCCCCTGTTCTGCTTGGGTTTTCGGATCAGATAGAACCCGCTCATCAGAGCCTCACTAACCCAGACAGAACGTTACCCCCTCCCTAGAACCTATTTACAATCCTACAACCACATATATCTACCACCTAAGGACAGGGGATTCCTACTATGCATACCAAGACCTCTTATAATCGGCGGCCTCGCGATCCCATACGGATCCAGACCTCTCTGCCCATACGACAGTATCACAAGTGGCGGCTTTGCGATCCCCTACGAATCCAGACCTCTCTGCCCATACGACAGTATCACAAGTGGCGGCCTCGCGATTCCATACGAATCCAGACCTCTCTACCCAGACGGCAGTCTCAGCACAATCGGCGGCCTCGTGATCCCATACGGATCCAGACCTCTCTGCCCATACGACAGTATCACAAGTGGCGGCCTCGCGGTCCCATACGAACCCAGACCTCTCTACCCAGACGGCAGTCTCAGCACAATCGGCGGCCTCGCGATCCCATACGGATCCAGACCTCTCTGCCCATACGACAGTATCACAAGTGGCGGCCTCGCGGTCCCATACGAACCCAGACCTCTCTACCCAGACGGCAGTCTCAGTACAATCGGCGGCCTCGCGATCCCATACGGATCCAGACCTCTCTGCCCATACGACAGTATCACAAGTGGCGGCCTCGCGGTCCCATACGAACCCAGACCTCTCTACCCAGACGGCAGTCTCAGTACAATCGGTGGCCTCGCGATCCCATACGGATCCAGACCTCTCTGCCCATACGACAGTATCACAAGTGGCGGCCTCGTGATCCCATCCGAATCCAGACCTCTCTACCCAGACGGCAGTCTCAGCACAATCGGCGGCCTCGCGATCCCATACGGATCCAGACCTCTCTGCCCATACGACAGTATCATAAGTGGCGGCCTCGCGATCCCATCCGAATCCAGACCTCTCTACCCAGACGGCAGTCTCAGCACAATCGGCGGCCTCGCGATCCCCTACGAATCCAGACCTCTCTGCCCATACGACAGTATCACAAGTGGCGGCCTCGCGATCCTATACGAATCCAGACCTCTCTACCTAGACGGCAGTCTCATACGACAGTTCATCCTATGATCACCATAACATACAAAAAGGGAATCAGTCTCACTATTCATCAGATCACACAAGGATTGCCAGTTCGAGCATAGCCTGTTCTCAGGTTCGAGGGGCTCCTCTTTCCCTTATTCAGTTACCACTTACCTGATCAGGGTTAACATCTGTTCATGTAGCCGCAGCTGACTAGAAGAATAGGCTACCCTCTTATACAAGAACACGCAGCACATGTTGGTTCACTACAAACTGGATACTTTATTACTCATTACATACACAATCACATAACATTACGATATAACACATAACCTGCAAAGAAAAGTGAAAGATTAAGTTGTACACTCTAATAAGAAAGGGTCGACATCACCTTAGTAGTATGTAGCCTGCACTCAGTGGTCATCTAGGTTCCCTTCTCGTCTGTGTCTCGGCTCGCCTGGAATCACCCTTCTCCGAGTCACTGGGACCTCTTCCTTATCGGCTACTCTCTCCTCTCTGGCTATTCTGCTAGGAAAGCATCTGTCTCTCGGTTCTTCTCCGCCTTCAAGATGGCGTCTGTCTTCCCTGGAATAAGTAGTAGCTTTACTGCTAACGGCTAGATGCCGCCTACGGACTGAACATGTAACTGCCTCAGACTTTCACTAATATAGAGGTGCGTTTCCTCATGGAAAATTGCGGCCCGTAACCTGCCGCCCACCAAATTCTTGTACCTCCCCGTACCAAGGACACGTTCCCAGCCGGCCGGCCTGATGTAGTGTCTTCGGCATGAAGAAAAATACAATCCTTCGATAAGGGCCGGCCTGAACCGGTTCTCTCCAAGCGAATAACACCTCATAACTAAATCATTATGTTGGACCTAGAAGCATCCCAAGCTGCCGGAGCAGAAAGAAAGATGGAGTCTCTCCCGTTTGAGGCCTACCAGGCCTGAATTCAGCACAGCTCCGTGAAATACCCTCACTACAGGACAGGTTATCCCTAATACTAACGAATCTATCCCCTAGGCTATGTGTGCAAGCCCTGATCTATGGGGAAGAGCACAGAATCATGTCGAAGTGCCTAGTAAATAGGCTCCATTCACTACTCTAATCCTTAGACTTGAATGATAAGAGACTGAAGTCACATTACATTATTGTTCCTCACAAGAAGGCCGGGAAAATCGAGCAGAACATTTCACCCTTGACTTCAGTCTATTATACATTCATTAAACAGAACTAATATCTGTGGAAGAATAATATGAAACAAGACTAACTGATCTATGTCTAGTACCAGGTGTGCAGAATTGAAGTAGTGAAGGAATACACTGAATAAAGCAACAGATAGAAATCAAAATGCCGATAGTAATCAGAATACCTCCTAATATCTGACGTAACATATGCAAATTAGGTAACCAATTAAAGAGCCAGTCAAACCAGGCCTCGTCAATGTGTTTTCTAACTTCTTCTGTCAAGTCATGTAGTTTATCAATGTGAGCTTGAATGGATTTTGTATGATCCGACAAGTTAAAACAACAAAGACCCTCAAAATCAGAACAATCGTGTCCATGTTTAAGCAAAAGATAATCAATGGCCGCTCGATTTTGCAAGATAGCCCTACGTTCACCCTGGGCGTCTAATAGCATGTCAGACAGGACTGTAGAAGTATGATTGATGGATTTTACCATCCAGCAGGCCATTTTCCCAATAGATTTGGCATTATAAACTGCCAAAGCAGGAACACCAACAATTGAAATAGCCAGGCTAAGGTATTCAGACTTGGAATATAAATGCAAAGATGAGTCACAATCCTCCTGTAACCTCACTGTATCTCGAATCACACGAGAGTTGGCATTCGGATGTGATGAAAACATGAGCAAGCTCAGTCTAGTAATGGCACAAGGGCCTCCAGAAATATTTGCGGGTATATATGGCCAGGAAGTATTACCACATGAGAAAAGCCATCCGGCAGGCAGTAACATCGTGCGATAGTGACTGGGGGTAACTACCATACTCTTGCAAGTCATGTTATTCTGAACAGAAGTACATGTTTTCGGTGTCCTTTGAAGGCACAAAGTTCGTTCATGAGCGGTGAATGAAGTGGCACCTTTCAATCTTAAACGCATACATTCAGAAATCACCCTAGGATCACAAGTAAGGAAAAAACATAAATCACCCTGTGTGATATTATAGGTAACTATTTGGGACTGGATGGGCGGTATCGGGTCTGACAGTACAGTACACAAGGGGCAATACTCATGGGCAGCGAAATCGCCCAGAAGAACATTGGGGCGAGCATTTGATATATTAAAAATATGAGTCAAAGTCTCCAATGAAGCAGGGACAGCAACTAAACAAGTTGCCAGAATGTCCGTCACCGATCTCATCGGTGTCAAGCAGAAATGAGGGGCTTTAGTCACTTGCTTGGCCAATGTAATCCAAAAGTTCGACGACGAATCCCACGCAGCGAAGGAACGCGACACTCGGGTTCTCAACTCAGCCCGGGTTGATGGGATCCCTCCTCTCTCGTCGTACCAGCCCAAAAGGAGTCCAACGCCGACACATCCTGCAGCAACAGTCCAAAGAATGATCTGAAAGAGAATCAAATACAGGCATTATTCATTCTCGTAAGTAACATTTGTCAGCCGGGACTGCATCCCAGCTATCTTTCCCTGGTCTCATAACTAAAATAGTGTTGTCTTGACCGGTTGCAATCACTTCTGCTTGTTCAGGGGGATTCTTAGGCGACTGCACCCAAACTCTGGCCCCAGGATTATCTGTGGAGCCAAAACCTTTCTGGCCTCGTACAGTTAGCAACGTTGGGGCAGTGCCTTTTGTCATCTCACCACTGAAGACAGGCATTATTAGCAATTGAGCCACTCGGTCAGTTTGATGTATCAGTAAGTCAACCTCACTGCTATTCAGCAGGAGCACCTTAATCTCTCCCTGATAATCACTATCAATGATTCCTCCAAGCACCTGAATGCCTTTTACAGCCAGCCCCGATCTAGGGGCGATTAATCCGAAATTTCCAGTTGGTATATGAACACCAACACCAGTTTCAATGATGACTCGATCCTTACTTTTTATAACGGTGTCATCCATGGCATGCAAGTCTAAACCTGCCGACCCTGGGGTCGCTCTACATGGAGCCAAAGCTCCGGGAGTAATCTCCCAGTACATCACAGTCTCTCTGATTTCATTGGGCTTAGCATCAACATTCGGAGGAAACAAACGCATAAGTGGGGATTCAGCATTTAGAAAAGGACGGTTATTTAAAATCAATAACGCTTGAGGCAAAAAGTCTCGCCAATTCTTATACTTGTCATCTGTTAATTTGCGCAATTGGTCTTTCAGCAGGCCATTCAACCTCTCCACAAGACCCGAGGCCTGTGGATAATATGGTATATGAAACACCCATTCAATATTGTTTTCCACACAGAATTCCTGTACCAATCTTCCACGAAAATGGGATGCATTATCAGATTGAATTTGGAATGGCACACCATAATACATCATAATCAATTCCAATGTTTTAATAGTATTCAATTGGGTAGCTTGCTTACAGGGAAGGGCCACCAACAGGCCACTGTATGTATCAACAATGGTGCAAACATATTGACAATTCCTACTCATAGGAAGTGGACCAATGTAATCGATCTGCCAAATTTGAGCGGGCAATTTCCCGCGATGTAAATGACCTTAAACAATTTGGGGCACTTTGCGCTGCCTGATATGCTGACAAATGGGACAATGTAGAATAACATTTTTGATTAAATCTAGGGGAATATAAATTCCTCGATCAGCAGCCCACCTGCTAGTGGCTTTCTCTCCAAAGTGTCCTGCTTTCTGGTGGGCCCATTTCGCCAATCCCGCAATATCAGAATCTTGCGTGTCCACCACTGCCTCAGCAATTTTAGATTTCTCATCTGCAATATTATGAAAGAATTTGTCAAGAGAGTCTATCGGGGTATGAGCATCCACATGGAAGATTGTAACAGTACTCTGTGGGAGCATTTCCCAAATCTCCTGCCATAATTCTTTTCCCCACAGTTCTTTTGAATGGATTTTCCAACTATGGGAATGCCAAGTCGGTAACCAAACTGCCAGTCCATTGGCAGTAGACCAAGAATCGGTAAAAATATGACATGTGCCAGGTAACTCTTGTTTCAGAACTTGATAAACAGCATAGAGTTCAGCAAATTGACTGCTCTTACCCTCACCAGTTGTACTCAGCAATTTTTGTGTGATCGGATTATAGGACACTGCCTTCCAATGCCGTTTCGTCCCTATGAACCTTGCTGAACCATCCGTAAACCAGACATGGTTTCTGTCCTCTGCGGACAAATCATCAAAAGGTCTACCCCACTTAACAGGAGACTCCTGTACTAAAGGTACGGAACATTCACTCTCAGTCTCAGTTGATGGCGCCCGTGCCACCTGCTCATGCAAAGATGCAACTCCTTTTTGTCCCACACGTGCCCTGTCTTGTATATATACCATTTCCATTTAATCACACTCGCCTCTTGAGTGTGTCCAATTCGGTGAGTTTTCGGCGAACTCATAACCCACTGCATGATAGGAATTTCAGGTCGCAAAACTATATCATGTCCCAAAGTCAATTGCTCGGTATCCACCAGAGCCCAATAACATGCAAGTAACTGTTTCTCAAAAGGTGTATAACGCTCACCAGCATCAGGTAACTTTTTAGTCCAGAAACCTAACGGTACTCTACTCTTGCCTTGTTTCTGCCACAAACTCCAATTCGCATAAAGGCCTTGTACAGACACATTCAAATCCACCTCACCATCACATACAGGCCATAAATCCAGAGCATGCTGAATTGCTTCTTTTGCCAGACTAAACGCATCTTGCTGTGGTTTACCCCATTCAAATGCATTCTTTTTACGAGTGACCTGGTACAAAGGGGCCAATATTTGACTCAAATGAGGAACATGCTGGCGCCAAAAACCAAACAAACCAATGAAGCTTTGGGCTTCTTTCCTATTTCTCGGAACTGCAAAATCAAGAATTTTCTGTTTAACCTGAGGGATCACTTCTCGGTGCCCTTCATGCCAATTAATACCCAAAAATTTCACAGCCTGGGACGGACCTTGTAATTTATCCGGGTTGATTTCCCAACCTTTCTCACGCAAGCACTCAATGACTCTATCCAATTGGGTCTGAACTTCCTCTTGTGATTCGCCTTGGATCAAAATATCATCAATATAGTGACATATCTGAATTTGCGGATGAACCGGTACCTCAGCCAGATGCTCTGCCACCAGCCGGTGACATATCGTAGGACTATGCACATAGCCTTGGGGAAGACTTCTAAACGTCATCTGACGCCCGTTCCACGTAAAACTGAATTGTTCCTGACACTCAGGGGCAATCGGAATCGAAAAGAAAGCATTAGCAATATCAATGGACGCATACCATGTACCTCGATGTTTTTGGATTCTTTCAATTAGGGTAATAACATCCGGTACTGCAACAGTCAAAGAGGGTGTGTGTCTATTCAATTCTCGATAATCAACAGTCATGCGCCAAGAATTATCACTCTTACGTACAGGCCAAACAGGATTATTCCAAGCAGAAGTAACTGGGGTTATAACTCCTGCATCCACCAACTCCTGAATAGTGGTACTAATCTCTTCATGACCACCTGGAATACGATACTGCTTCTGACGAACCACTTTTGTCGCCTGGGGGACTTTTATGGGGGGCATTCTTAAACGACCAACCCGTACAGGCCTGGACGATATATAATGTTTAGTTCCAAATTGGTAACATCCATCATCTAAGTGCAAAGTCATTCCTTTCAAAATATCAATTCCAATTATGAATTCTAAGAGTGGCACCACTAATACAGAGTATTCTTTTCTAGGAATTCTACCTATTCTCATTTCAAGTAAAGTTTGAACTGCGGGAGTTTCCTTTCCACCTAATCCGGTAATTGTAAAAGGCTGACCTTTAAACTTCTTTGATTTTCCATGGATAAGAGTGGCCTCTGCTCCTGTATCTACCAATGCTCGGGCCCTTTGGATATTACGATGTCTCCAATAAATATCAATATCTACATAGGGTCTATTATCTCTGTGAGCCCATCTGTGTACTGGAGCTTGACCTATTTCCTAGTCCTTTTTCCTGCGTTCTGTGTACCAGGATAAATCAGGATAAAGACTCTCACGTTTCCCAGGTATCGATACCTCCTGTTCATATCCATCTCCATTACGAAATGGATTACTGTTCTCTGCATTGTACTGCGGGTTTCGATCGGCCAATATGTGTCGATCCTCTCTCCTTCTCAACTCAGGGGATTGATCCCTATCATCTCTACGTCTGCTGTTAACATAATCATCTCTCCCCCTCTCTCTTTCCCCCTCTCTCTCCCTGTCTCTCTCACGATGGGGGGACAAATCACGTACATAACGTCGATCATCACGACGATCAGAGCGCCCACGGCGGTCGTCATCACCGCTACCGTCAGAAAAACCACGATCACACTCAGTCGTCCGAACACGCCGGGCACCCTCCTTTCGATCCAAGCCACGTTTGCGAAATATTTCCCACAAACGAGAAGTAGTCTCACCATCAATGTCCTCCTTCCGCACACCATCGGCCATAAGACCAAAAAACATATCACGTCTAGTAAGTTTATTGTCACCAGGAGTACGAGTGTCAGGCCGGGACTGCCGTTCAGGTTTAAACCACTCACCCAACTCACCGAGTTGGCGTACCGATTCCAGCACCACAGATAACATGTTACCAGTCTGATTAATCAATAAAGTCATCATGACCTGCTTATAAGCAACAGGGGAAGAACGAATAATACGATTCCGCACAGAAGATGTCAAGAAACCATCAAGCAACCTGTCAGCAGTATTCAGAAAAATTGCCGTTTTCATCACCTCCTCTTTGAGACGTTGTGCAGCATCGCGCAAAGTATACCACGGTTTGTCATTCACAGGCCAGTCAGACTCAGTAGGATATTTTTGATTACAACCCTCAGTCGCCAATTGAAGCAAAGAAATTTGACCACCAGCATTAAAGTTACGAAAATGATCCTGTACAGTAGAATCCGAACTCAAGGAACAAAACTTCAAACAATCGCCAGCATCCAACATAATGCCAGCAGCGCCCAGTTCATAAAGGCGCACCATCCATGTGAGTAAGGTCTCACCAGCTCGCTGCCGAAATCGCTGCAAAATATCACTAATTTCTTGTTGAGTAAAATCCTCCAAAGAGTCTAAAGCAATACCATTCGGAGCACCGGGAGCCTGCTGCACCTTCCGCCGAAAAACTGGATGCACCGAGACCGCGGGACGAGCATCACAAGGAGCTCGACCAGTACACGTAGAGGAACAATCAGTGGAAGAAGCATCGACCCCGCTCGAAGGACGAGCGCAATCACGGGGTGCACCATCAGAGGCGCAAGAAGCAGACTTACAATCACGGCCGGAGCGAGAGGACTCGCGCTTGGCAGACTCCTCACCCGAGGAAGGAGAATCACTCGAGTTCCAGATATTACCATCCCATTCATCAGGATTCCAATCCAGTCCGGCTTTCGCCACGACCAGACGCACCTTTCGCGTCGAAACCCGACCACGCCGATTCTTGTATTTATAACGAGCAATTCGCACAGCCGCCCTCTCGGCAATAGTTTGGTACGTCTCAAGTTTATCAGCAAGCAACTTATTTTGACATCGCAACAAAGTATGAGCATTCTGAATCTCAACAAAGTTCGCTTCCAAATCCTTATGCAAGTTCTGTAACTTCAACAACCTCTCATGCAGAATTCTGTACGCAGACAGAACAATCCAACCTCTGCGTCCCAAAACGGGAAGCTCATCACCCTTAGATACCGGCGCCTTCTGTAAACAAGTAATCACATTAGCCGGCTCCGCCAGCTCCAAAAAAGAATTCCAATTCTCACTCAAACCAGTAGAATCAGCCCACTCACGGGCTAAGGCTTCATAAGGCGTTGAATCCCAACCGGGAATATCAACGGGCAACTTAAAAGTAGATTTCGACTTTCTAGAAAACATCTCGGAAAAGAAAGAAAAAGAGAAAAAGAAAAAGAAGAAAGAGAAAAGAAAACTACACACAATTATATACGAATAATATTCAAACGAAACCACGCACGCGCCGAAAGCAAACACGATACAACCACAACGCACACAGGTTTCGTAAACGGTTCGTGACGCCAAATGTTCTGCTTGGGTTTTCGGATCAGATAGAACCCGCTCATCAGAGCCTCACTAACCCAGCCAGAACGTTACCCCCTCCCTAGAACCTATTTACAATCCTGCAACCACATATATCTACCACCTAAGGACAGGGGATTCCTACTATGCATACCAAGACCTCTTATAATCGGCGGCCTCGCGATCCCATACGGATCCAGACCTCTCTGCCCATACGACAGTATGACAAGTGGCGGCCTCGCGATCCCCTACGAATCCAGACCTCTCTGCCCATACGACAGTATCACAAGTGGCGGCCTCGCGATTCCATACGAATCCAGACCTCTCTACCCAGACGGCAGTCTCAGCACAATCGGCGGCCTCGCGATCCCATACGGATCCAGACCTCTCTGCCCATCCGACAGTATCACAAGTGGCGGCATCGCGGTCCCATACAAACCCAGACCTCTCTACCCAGACGGCAGTCTCAGCACAATCGGCGGCCTCGCGATCCCATACGGATCCAGACCTCTCTGCCCATACGACAGTATCACAAGTGGCGGCCTCGCGGTCCCATACGAACCCAGACCTCTCTACCCAGACGGCAGTCTCAGTACAATCGGTGGCCTCGCGATCCCATACGGATCCAGACCTCTCTGCCCATACGACAGTATCACAAGTGGCGGCCTCGCGGTCCCATACGAACCCAGACCTCTCTACCCAGACGGCAGTCTCAGCACAATCGGCGGCCTCGCGATCCCATACGGATCCAGACCTCTCTGCCCATACGACAGTATCACAAGTGGCGGCCTCGCGGTCCCATACGAACCCAGACCTCTCTACCCAGACGGCAGTCTCAGTACAATCGGCGGCCTCGCGATCCCATACGGATCCAGACCTCTCTGCCCATACGACAGTATCACAAGTGGCGGCCTCGCGATCCCATCCGAATCCAGACCTCTCTACCCAGACGGCAGTCTCAGCACAATCGGCGGCCTCGCGATCCCATACGGATCCAGACCTCTCTGCCCATACGACAGTATCATAAGTGGCAGCCTCGCGATCCCATCCGAATCCAGACCTCTCTACCCAGACGGCAGTCTCAGCACAATCGGCGGCCTCGCGATCCCCTACGAATCCAGACCTCTCTGCCCATACGACAGTATCACAAGTGGTGGCCTCGCGATCCTATACGAATCCAGACCTCTCTACCTAGACGGCAGTCTCATACGACAGTTCATCCTATGATCACCATAACATACAAAAAGGGAATCAGTCTCACTATTCATCAGATCACACAAGGATTGCCAGTTCGAGCATAGCCTGTTCTCAGGTTCGAGGGGCTCCTCTTTCCCTTATTCAGTTACCACTTACCTGATCAGGGTTAACATCTGTTCATGTAGCCGCAGCTGACTAGAAGAATAGGCTACCCTCTTATACAAGAACACGCAGCACATGTTGGTTCACTACAAACTGGATACTTTATTACTCATTACATACACAATCACATAACATTATGATATAACACATAACCTGCAAAGAAAAGTGAAAGATTAAGTTGTACACTCTAATAAGAAAGGGTCGACATCACCTTAGTAGTATGTAGCCTGCACTCAGTGGTCATCTAGGTTCCCTTCTCGTCTGTGTCTCGGCTCGCCTGGAATCACCCTTCTCCGAGTCACTGGGACCTCTTCCTTATCGGCTACTCTCTCCTCTCTGGCTATTCTGCTAGGAAAGCATCTGTCTCTCGGTTCTTCTCCGCCTTCAAGATGGCGTCTGTCTTCCCTGGAATAAGTAGTAGCTTTACTGCTAACGGCTAGATGCCGCCTACGGACTGAACATGTAACTGCCTCAGACTTTCACTAATATAGAGGTGCGTTTCCTCATGTTAAATTCCGGCCCGTAACCTGCCGCCCACCAAATTCTTGTACCTCCCCGTACCAAGGACACGTTCCCAGCCGGCCGGCCTGATGTAGTGTCTTCGGCATGAAGAAAAATACAATCCTTCGATAAGGGCCGGCCTGAACCGGTTCTCTCCAAGCGAATAACACCTCATAACTAAAACATTACGTTTGACCTAGAAGCATCCCAAGCTGCCGGAGCAGAAAGAAAGATGGAGTCTCTCCCGTTTGAGGCCTACCAGGCCTGAATTCAGCACAGCTCCGTGAAATACCCTCACTACAGGACAGGTTATCCCTAATACTAACAAATCTATCCCCTAGGCTATGTGTGCAAGCCCTGATCTATGGGGAAGAGCACAGAATCATGTCGAAGTGCCTAGTAAATAGGCTCCATTCACTACTCTAACCCTTAGACTTGAATGATAAGAGACTGAAGTCACATTACATTATTGTTCCTCACAAGAAGGCCGGGAAAATCGAGCAGAACACCCCCCTTGCAAAACCAGGTGGTTTTGCGACAGGCCATTTTGATGTCGCCTCACTGCGTTTTGGGCCCTTGCCTGCCGCGGGTACTTGGGCCTCCCACACAAGTGAGGCACCATTTTTACCGGGAGACCTGGGGGAACGCTGGGTGGTGGTAAATTTGTGTGAGCCCGGTGATGCCACTACTTTCCTACCCCAAAATGTGTGAAAAAAGTGATTTTTTCAGCAAAAATTGAGGTTTGCAGGGGATTCTGGGTAAGGAAACGTTGGGGGATCCACGCAAGCCATACCTCCCTGGAAGCCGCCGGGTGTCTAGTTTTCAGAAATGCATGGGTTTGGTAGGTTTCCCTAGATGGCCGCCGAGCACCGGGCCAAAAATCTAAGTGACCCCCCTTGCAAAACCAGGTGGTTTTGCGACAGGCCATTTTGATGTCGCCTCACTGCGTTTTGGGCCCTTGCCTGCCGCGGATACTTGGGCCTCCCACACAAGTGAGGCACCATTTTTACCGGGAGACCCGGGGGAATGCTGGGTGGTGGTAAATTTGTGTGAGCCCGGTGATGCCACTACTTTCCCACCCCAAAATGTGTGAAAAAAGTGATTTTTTCAGCAAAAATTGAGGTTTGCAGGGGATTCTGGGTAAGGAAACGTTGGGGCATCCACGCAAGCCATACCTCCCTGGAAGCCGCCGGGTGTCTAGTTTTCAGAAATGCGTAGGTTTGGTAGGTTTCCCTAGATGGCCGCCGAGCACCGGGCCAAAAACCTAAGTGACCCCCCTTGCAAAACCAGGTGGTTTTGCGACAGGCCATTTTGATGTCGCCTCACTGCGTTTTGGGCCCTTGCCTGCCGTGGGTACTTGGGCCTCCCACACAAGTGAGGCACCATTTTTACCGGGAGACCTGGGGGAACGCTGGGTGGTGGTAAATGTGTGTGAGCCCGGTGATGCCACTACTTTCCCACCCCAAAATGTGTGAAAAAAGTGATTTTTTCAGCAAAAATTGAGGTTTGCAGGGGATTCTGGGTAAGGAAACGTTGGGGGAACCACGCAAGCCATACCTCCCTGGAAGTCGCCGGGTGTCTAGTTTTCAGAAATGCATGGATTTGGTAGGTTTCCCTTGATGGCCGCCGAGCACCGGGCCAAAAACCTAAGTGACCCCCCTTGCAAAACCAGGTGGTTTTGCGACAGGCCATTTTGATGTCGCCTCACTGCGTTTTGGGCCCTTGCCTGCCGCGGGTACTTGGGCCACCCACACAAGTGAGGCACCATTTTTACCGGGAGACCTGGGGGAAAGCTGAGTGGTGGTAAATTTGTGTGAGCCCGGTGATGCCACTACTTTCCCACCCCAAAATGTGTGAAAAAAGTGATTGTTTCAGCAAAAATTGAGGTTTGCAGAGGATTCTGGGTAAGGAAACGTTGGGGGATCCACGCAAGCCATACCTCCCTAGAAGCCGCCGGGTGTCTAGTTTTCAGAAATGCGTGGGTTTGGTAGGTTTCCCTAGATGGCCGCCGAGCACGGGCCAAAAAGACAGTTGACCCCCTTGCAAAACCAGAACGTTTCGACATTGTTTCTACAACGTGAGAATTTTGGAACAATATTGCATGGACAATGTGATCGATATTTTGAGGTTTGCAGGACATTGAGGATAAAAAACCTTTTTGAAATTCACAAGAGAGACATCACTATGAACTCCCATGGGTTTACGACAATATCTACAGTCGGTGGGTTATTTTTACATGGAACATACACCTTGGCAGAGAAACTAAAAAGACAAAGAATCCTGCACAGCCACCTATTCCTCAAACGCACACACATACTGGTTGGATTTGGCACGAGGGCGAGTGATGGTTCAGTATATTAAATTTTATTAACAAGAGATTTCACAAAAATGAAATGCACTGTCAATAATTCAATGGAGAAAAAACTGAACCAATGACTCACAGCTCGTGAGCTGTAAAGCCACGGCAAGGCACCAACCGCTTTACAGGCCATTCACACACCTTTCATACGTGATACACACAAGACCATTCGCACCACCAGGCACAAAAACAACACATTACAAAATTCACAAAAGGGACAAGGTACACCCTGCTTCAGAAAGGCAAATATTACTGCACAGCCATCTAATCCTCAAGCACATACACATACTGGTTGGATTTGGCACGAGAGTGAGTGATGGTTCAGAATATACAATTGTATTAGCAAGTGATTTCACAAAAATGAAATGCACTGTTAATAATTGAAAGGGCGAGAAACTGAACCATTGACTCACAGCTCGTGAGCTGTAAAGCCACGACAAGGCACCAACCTCTTTACAGGCCATTCATACACCTTTCATACGCGTGAGACATACAAAACCATTCATACCGCCAGCCGCGGGCCCATCACATAACAAAACTCACACCAGCACACAGCGCCATTCAAGGGCCCATCACTTTCACACGCCCACATTCCTGACACAGCAACTACACAAGCAGATGGATTGCATGGAGTGGCACTCAGCTAGCAGTGTGTGTAGTAACCAGCAGCAAGTCACTACTCACACAGCCAGCCGAGCGCCAGTCCACGCACACCGCTAGCCGAGCACCAGTTCACGCACACCGCTAGCTAAACACCAGTCCACGCACACCGCTAGCCAAGCACCAGTCCACACACACCGCCAGCCAAGCACCAGTCCACGCACACCGCCAGCCAAGCACCAGTCCACACACACCGCCAGCCAAGCACCAGTCCACGCACACCGCCAGCCAAGCACCAGTCCACGCACACCACCAGCCAAGCACCAGTCCACGCATACCGCCAGCCAAGCACCAGTCCACACACACCGCCAGCCAAGCACCAGGCCACGCACGCCAACAGCCAAGCACCAGTCCATGCACACCGCCAGCCAAGCACCATTCCACGTACACCGCCAAAGAAGTGCCAGTCCACACACACTGCCAACACATTTAGGATTTTTTTAGACAAAAATAAAAACACAAACAAATCACAAATAGATAAAAATCTACAAACACAAAATCAGAAACTAAACACATTGCACTAAAGCCAACCTTGAAACAGAATCAAATTTTTCAAAGAAAACAAACCAATCAGTTAACTTTACCACTCATGATTGCTCCCAAAAATTATTTTGGGTATGGTACGCTCTAAAACAAGCAGGGACACACAGCCCAGGTTTAGATGGACAGTCGGAGCAGTACATACGAGTCTCCTTCCGCTTATCTCTTCGCCAACAGACTCTACATCTCCTAGTGGGAAAATCTTTTGCCGGTGTGCGAGGGATGAAATCAGGAAAGTGGCGATCTTTCAATCGAACCACATCCTCCACCACTCCAAATCTAGGAACACTTGCCTGTTCCACAACAACAAGGCTAGCTATCACAGAGTGCTGAAACTGAAGAAATGTCAACTTTGACGCAGGAGAACACTCCTTGAACACAATAAAAGCATTGAACATTGCTAATTCGAAGAAATGGATGGCCAACTTCTTATACCAAACATAAGCCTTCCGAATAGCAGAGTAAGGTTCCAACCTCTGATCTACTCTGTCAACACCACCCATGTGCTTATTGTAGTCTAGAATGCACACAGGTTTGCGCACTTCAGCAACCTGACCCCAAACAGCCACAGGTGAAGTACTCTCATCATGGATGGTAGTCAGCTTGTACACATCCCTCCTGTCCACAAATTTCACAGCTAGTAGTTCATCACTACGCAAGGAACTGCACTGCCCCCTCTGAAGTTTTTTGCAAACAAGCTCTTTCGGATAAGCTTTACGGTTAGAGCGGATTGTGCCACATGCAAAAGTGTCCACTTTATACAATTCCTTAAATAATTGCACAGCAGTATAGAAGTTATCAAGGTACAAATGGTGGCCTCTGTTAAACAGTCTCCTAGCAAGATCCCACACAATTTTCTCTGCAACTCCAAAAGTGGACGGACATCCTGGGGGGTCAATAGCAGAATCTCTACCAGTGTAAACACGAAAATTAAATACATATCCTGTCCTACTCTCAGACAACATATACAGATTAATTCCATAGCGTGCCCTCTTGCTAGGGATGTACTGCCTAAAAACCAAACGGCCCTTGAACAAGACCAAAGACTCATCAATAGATATTTCTTTCCCTGGAGTATAGATCTCAGAAAATCGATCCACAAAGTGATCAAGAACGGGCCGAATCTTAAAAAGACGGTCACAGTCAGGGTGATCTCGTGGCAACGCCATTGAATTATCAACAAAATGCAGCATACGTAGCAAAAGTAAATACCGATTACGAGTCATAACTGCAGGAAATATGGCAGTTGCCAACAAGGGGCTAGTAGACCAATATGAAGCCAAGGTTGGCTTCCTTACCACACCCATCAATAAAGTCAAACCCAAAAACTTCTTAATCTCTTCCAGATATCTGGGAGTCCACCGGGTAGCTCTAGACTGGGGCCTAAGTTTGTCGCTGTTGTTCCTCAAAAACTGTTCAGCATACAAATTCGTCTGCTCAACAATCTCACCCAAAAATACATCATCCATAAACAACTGAAAAAACTGTATAGGCAAAAAGTTTTCACAATTCACTGTACACCCTGCAACACCGCTAAAGGCAGGCAACACCGGCTGCACCATGTTTGGATCAACCCAAAGTCCAGCACTTCCAGTAGGAAGCCTAGCAGCCTCAGACTGCAATCCAGATGCCTCTTGCACCATCGGCACAGCAGTTTCCTCCTCTAAGACAGGCACTTCATCCGCACTGAGAGTTGCTTCATCCACACCAAGAGTACCTTCATCTGCACTGAGAGTACCTTCATCATCCGATGATTCCATGTTGAGTGAAAACTCACTGCCAGAATCTTCCCCTCCCTCCTCTCCCTCAGACGCACTGTCAGTCTCATAATTATGATCAGAGGAAGATTCAAGAAGCATACCGACCACCTGTTGAGCAGTCATTCTACGGCTAGCCATATTGCTTACTAATAAATGTAACTTGTCAACAACAACAAACTCTTTGTAAAATAAGTAATAAGCAAAAAGCACCTTCAGACATTATATTATTACTCATTTGGTGTAAATACAACAACAAAAAATTTCTTACCAACACAATGCAACTACACAAAACTGCAGAACAGCCACCGTCGAAAAGCTTTAGACTAGAATAAAAAGAAGAAAAAAAACTTTATTGTAACATATGCATATAATGCTCTAGACCATCACGTACTGCGCAAAATGTATTGTTTGACCCTCCCACTTTCAAAAAGGAAAGATTGATGGCCCAATCCTTTACAAGCAACGCGGCGAGAATCTGGAACTGAGCCTCAGCTCCGGACCACCCCCTCCCTCTTCCCAGGCCTTCAAAACTAACCTCAAATTTCTCCTCCTGCAAAGACACTTCCAAACTTAATTCACACCCTCTCTATTGTGTGAAGGAAGTCTTTACATTATAGGAAATTCTGTTCTCCATGCCCGTAGAAGTGCCTACCCAGTGTGTTCCTGTGTTTTGCGTGTCTGCCATTTAGTGCAGTATTATACCTCTACTTGTACTTTGTACTTTTTTGTAAGTTGACACCACTACAGTACACCTGCTTGTGCTAAGACATCAAGCCTTCTAAGGTCCAGTGGGGCCTTCTACGGTGTAGCATGGGAATGTGCTCCCTCAGTACAGTGGTGTGGTGGACTGGTCATGCATGCTGAACCCGGTTCCCCATTTCCAAATTCAACAGCTCCGGCCATAGTGCCACATCCCCACTGAACGCCATACTTGCCCACTGAGAGAAACTCGCACTGCCTTCAGCTATAACCTAATTGTGCCCGCTATAAACACTTGGATGTGGCTCAATTCAAATTATGCACTTGATAAGAGTAATACGCTGACTAAAAAAAAACAAAAAAAACTCCTAGGGAATGCCAAGCATGTGAAATGTAAGCAGAAACAACATGGTTACCTAAACGATCTCTCACTAACTATTCAGAAATCAGCGAGTGGTTTCACCGGAAAAGTTATGGACATGACTAGAGGGCCCTGAAGGGAAACGTTTCACTGTCCATTGCTTACATCCTTACAAAACATAAGCAGTATGGTAGACCACATCCATAAACACAGAACCATGGTGCACATTGTGTTTTCCAATTCACCCATCAACCAGGTATTGCAGTACCTACAGAAATGGTACACTCTCCCACCCTAGAAACAACAATGCTGTTCAAAGGAAGACGAGAAAACGAAAGTAGCAATACACTGGCAAACTCTGATGCTGGTGTACTTGGATGCAAATGAAATCAATCTGGCCACTTTGCAACCCCTCTGTCTTACTTTATTTCGCCCCCCCTGGAAACAACAATGCTGTTCAAAGTTAGATGAGAAAACGAAAGTAGCAATACACTGGCAAACTCTGAAGCTGGTGTACTTGGATGCAAATAAAAACAATCTGGCCACTTGGCAACCCCTCTGTCTTACTTTATTTCGCCCCCCCCCTGGGAACAACAATACTGTTCAAAGTTAGACGAGAAAACGAAAGTCGCACTGCACTGGCAAACTCTGATGCTGGTGTACTTGGATGCAAATGAAATCAATCTGGCCACTTTGCAATCCCTCTGTCTAACTTTATTTTGCCCCCGGGGAACAACAATGCTGTTCAAAGGAAGACCAGAAAACGAAAGTAGCACTTCACTGGAAAACTATGTGATGGTGGTGTACTTGGATGCACATAAAATCAATCTGGCCACTTTGCAACCCCTATTGCTTACTTTATTTCGCCCCCCCCTGGGAACAACAACACTGTTCAAAGGAAGACAAAAAAACGAAAGAAGCACATCACTGGCAAACTCTGATGCTGGTGTACTTGGAAGCAAATAAAATCAATCTGGCCACTTGGCAAACCCCTCTGTCTTACTTTCTTTCAACCCCCTTGGTACAACAATGCTGTTCAAAGTTACACGAGAAAACGAAAGTCACACTGCACTGGCAAACTCTGATGCTGGTGTATTTGGATGCAAATAAAATCCATCTGGCCACTTTGCAACCCCTCTGTCTTACTTTATTTCGCCCCCCCGGGAACAACAATGCTGTTCAAAGTTAGATGAGAAAACGAAAGTAGCAATACACTGGCAAACTCTGATGCTGGTGTACTTGGATGCAAATAAAAACAATCTGGCCACTTGGCAACCCCTCTGTCTTACTTTATTTCGCCCCCCCTGGGAACAACAATACTGTTCAAAGTTAGGCGAGAAAACGAAAGTCGCAGTGCACTGGCAAACTCTGATGCTGGTGTGCTTGGATGCAAATAAAATCAATCTGGCCACTTTGCAATCCCTCTGTCTAACTTTATTTTGCCCCCGGGGAACAACAATGCTGTTCAAAGGAAGACCAGAAAACGAAAGTAGCACTTCACTGGAAAACTATGTGATGCTGGTGTACTTGGATGCACATAAAATCAATCTGGCCACTTTGCAACCCCTGTGGCTTACTTTACTTCGCCCCCCCTGGGAACAACAACACTGTTCAAAGGAAGACAAACAAACGAAAGAAGCACATCACTGGCAAACTCTGATGCT
This sequence comes from Triturus cristatus, assembly GCF_964204655.1. NCBI lineage: Eukaryota > Metazoa > Chordata > Amphibia > Caudata > Salamandridae > Triturus > Triturus cristatus. Next base: position 878,751,612 of record NC_140593.1, on the reverse strand, counting down.
GGTGTACTTGGAAGCAAATAAAATCAATCTGGCCACTTTGCAACCCCTCTGTCTTACTTTCTTTCGCCCCCCCTTGGTACAACAATGCTGTTCAAAGTTACACGAGAAAACGAAAGTCACACTGCACTGGCAAACTCTGATGCTGGTGTATTTGGATGCAAATAAAATCAATCTGGCCACTTTGCAACCCCTCTGTCTTACTTTATTTCACCCCCCCTGGGAACAACAATGCTGTTCAAAGTTAGATGAGAAAACGAAAGTAGCAATACACTGGCAAACTCTGATGCTGGTGTACTTGGATCCAAATAAAAACAATCTGGCCACTTGGCAACCCCTCTGTCTTACTTTATTTCGCCCCCCCTGGGAACAACAATTCTGTTCAAAGTTAGGCGAGAAAACGAAAGTCGAACTGCACTGGCAAACTCTAATGCTGGTGTACTTGGATGCAAATGAAATCAATCTGGCCACTTTGCAATCCCTCTGTCTAACTTTATTTTGCCCCCGGGGAACAACAACGCTGTTCAAAGGAAGACCAGAAAACGAAAGTAGCACTTCACTGGAAAACTATGTGATGCTGGTGTACTTGGATGCACATAAAATCAATCTGGCCACTTTGCAACCCCTATGGCTTACTTTATTTCGCCCCCCCTGGGAACAACAATACAGTTCAAAGGAAGACAAAAAAACGAAAAAAGCACATCACTGGCAAACTCTGATGCTGGTGTACTTGGAAGCAAATAAAATCACTCTGGCCACTTTGCAACCCCTCTGTCTTACTTTCTTTCGCCCCCCCTTGGTACAACAATGCAGTTCAAAGTTACACGAGAAAACGAAAGTCACACTGCACTGGCAAACTCTGATGCTGGTGTTTTTGTAAGCAAATAAAATCAATCTGGCCACTTTGGAACCCCTAGGACTGACTTTATTTCTCCCCCCACCCCATCCCACGCTAGCACCACCCATGACGCAGAAAACAAGAGAAAAACGAAAACGAGTGGTTTTTTTTGCATAAATAACATCAACAAGCGCCTGCACTTGGACGATCTAAGCGTAATTGACAAAGCAGAGCCAACACAAATACATTTCTACCCCCCCAGCATTGTGCCCCCACCCTACCTAACCCACCGAAGCAACAATACCCCCTCCCCAGCCCCAAAACTGACCTTTACTCTCCGACGCGCAGGAAGCAAATGGCTTCCTGCGCCTCGTGACGTCATTGATGACGCGGGCGGGGGGAGGAAGGGGAAGGTCTTCCCCAGCCTCCCCAGTAAAAAATAAATAAATCGCCGAATCACGGGGGGAGCGCCAGCGCTTCTCCCAAGGGTGGGTCCCATGACGAGCTGGACTCGTCATGGGCACAGCGCGACTGTGCTCCATGACGAGTCCAGCTCGTCATGGGCACTGAAGGGGTTAATTCATCTATAGCGTGGGTTGTGCTACATTTCAGGATGCTGCGGTAGAGGATCTGCTATAGCATGTTAAATATAACTTGCAGTCTCCCTAGGGTGTACATCCCTCAGGTCACATCTGGTGCCTGAAGCAAGTCGAATAATTCTTCCTCTATTCTGCAGCTAGCAAGGCTGAAAAAACAGCCTCATTATACCGCCTTTCTACTAAGCCACATCATCATAGGTGCCCAAATCTTTCGACCCTTTTCCGTGGCCCGAAGGCCTTTACTCTTATATCATGTGGTTTTTTGGTCATGAGTGCTTAACAGAAGATGGAGCCAATCCTGATAAATAAGGGGCTCAATATCTTTCCATACCGTAGCAATCAGTCACCGAGTGTGTTTAGAGTCATATTAATGCCTGAAATTGGTCAAAAAAGCAACTTCTGAGTAGTAGAAAAAGTCTGTAAAAATGGCAAATTTGGTCACATTGAGGCTTTAAAAAGTAGTTATTCAACATGAGGCACAATCCAAATGACATTTTGAATCAATTCTACAGTCCAAAAAATAAATTTTCTGATGAAAAACGGTGACCCGTGACCTGTCGAACTTTCTCCAGATGGTCCGAAATGGTAATTTAATAATGTTTAATTTTTGTCTGTAAATGACTATTGCATGTGAATTATCACATTTGGAACTAAAATAAGTGTGTTTAGAGTCATTTTAATGCCTGAAATTGGTCGAAAGAGAAGCTTCTGAGTAGGAGAAAAAGTTTGTCAAAACGGCAATTTTGGTCACATTGAGTCCTTTAATAGTAGTTATTCAACATGAGGCACAATCCAAAAGACATTTCAAATCAATTTTTCTACAGTCCAAAAAAAAAAGTTTCTGATGAAAAACGATGATCTGTGACCTGTCAAACTTTCTCCAGATGGTCAGAAATGGTAATTGTTTAATGTTTAATTTTTTGACTATAAATGACTATTGCATGTGAAATATCACTTTTGGAACTAAAATACGTATGTTTAGAGTCATTTTAATGCCTCAAATTGGTCAAAATAGAAGCTTTTGAGTAGGAGAAAAAGTCTGTAAAAATGGCAATTTTGGTCACATTGAGGCTTTAAAAAGTAGTTATTCAACATGAGGCACAATCCAAATTTCATTATGAATCAATTTTTCTACAGTCCAAAAAATCAATTTCCTGATGAAAAACGATGACCGTGACCTGTCGAACTTTCTCCAGATGGCCAGAAATGGTTGTTTTTTAATGTTTCATTTTTTGACTGTAAATGATTATTGCATGTGAATGATCACTTTTGGAACTAAAATGCGTTTGTTTAGAGTCAGTTTAATGTCTGAAATTGGTCAAAATAGAAGCTATTGAGTAGGGGAAAAGTCTGTAAAAATGGCAATTTTGGTCACATAGTAGCTTTAAAAAGTAGTTATTCAACATGAGGCACAATCTAAATGACATTTTGAATCAATTTATCTACAGTCCAAAAAATCAATTTTCTGATGAAAAACGATGACCCGTGACCTGTCGAACTTTCGCCAGATGGTCAGAAATGGTAATTTTTTAATGTTTAATTTTTTGACTGTAAATGACTACTGCATGTGAATTAGAAATCTTGCAACTAAAATAAGTGTGTTTAGAGTCATTTTAATGCCTGAAATTGGTTGAAATAGAAGCTTCTGAGTAGGAGAAAAAGTCTGTAAAAATGGCAATTTTGCTCACATAGAGAGTTTAAGAAGTAGTTATTCAACATCAGGCACAATCTAAATGACATTTTGAATCAATTTTTCTACAGTCCAAAAAATCAATTTTCTGATGAAAAACAATGACCCGTGACCTGTCGAACGTTCTCCAGATTGCCAGAAATGGTAATTTTTTAATGTTTATTTTTTTTTACTGTAAATGACTATTGCATATGAATTATCACTTTTGGAACTAAATTAAGTGTGTTTAGAGTCATTTTAATGCCTGTAATTGGTCGAAATAGAAGCTTCTGAGTATGAGAAAAAGTCTGTAAAAATGGCAATTTTGGTTACATCGAGGCACAATCCAAAAGACATTTTGAATCAATTCTACAGACCAAAAAATCAATTTTCTGATGAAAAACGATGATCCGTGACCTGTCGAACTTTCTCCAGGTGGTCAGAAATGGTAATTTTTTCATGTTTAATTTTTTGACTGTAAATGACTATTGCATGTGAATGATCACATATGGAACTAAAATAAGTGTGCTTAGAGTCATTTTAATGCCTGAAATTGGTCGAAATAGAAGCTTCTGAGTAGGAGAAAAAGTCTGTAAAAATTGCAATTTTGGTCACATAGAGGCTTTAAAAAGTAGTCATACCACATGAGGCACAATCTAAATGACATTTTGAATCAGTTTTTCTACAGTCCAAAAAATCAATTTTATGATGAAATACGATGCCCCGTGACCTGTCGAACTTTCTCCGGATGGCCAGAAATGGTAATTTTTTAATGTTTTATATTTTGACTGTAAATGACAACTGCGTGTGAATCAGAAATCTTGCAATTAAAATAAGTGTGTTTAGAGTCATTTAATGCTTGAAATTGGTCGAAATAGAAGATATTGAGTAGGAGAAGAAGTCTGGAAAAATGGCAATTTTGGTCACATTGAGTCCTTAAATAGTAGTTATTCAACATGAGGCACAATCCAAAAGACATTTCGAATCAATTTTTCGACAGTCCAAAAAATTAATTTTCGGATGAAAAACGATGACCTGTGACCTGTCGAACTTTCTCCAGATGGCCAGAAATGGTTATTTTTTAATGTTTCATTTTTTGACTGTAAATGCCTATTGCATGTGAATTATCACTTTTGGAACTAAAATAAGTGTGTTTAGAGTCATTTTAATGCATGAAATTGGTCGAAATAGAAGCTTCTGAGTAGGAGAAAAAGTCTGTAAAAATGGCAATTTTGGTCACATTGAGGCTTTAAAAAGTAGTTATTCATCATGAGGCACAATCCAAATGACATTTTGAATCAGTTTTTCTACAGTCCAAAAAATCAATTTTCTGATGAAAAATGATGATCTGTGACCGGTCAAACTTTCTCCAGATAGTCAGAAATGGTAATTTTTAATTATTAATTGTTTGACTGTAAATGACTATTGCATATGAATTATCACTTTTGGAACTAAATTAAGTGTGTTTAGAGTCCTTTTAATGCCTGTAATTGGTCGAAATAGAAGCTGCTGAGTAGGAGAAAAAGTCTGTAAAAATGGCAATTTTGGTTACATTGAGGCTTTAAAAAGTAGTTATTCAACATGAGGCACAATCCAAAAGACATTTTGAATCAATTCTACAGACCAAAGAATCAATTTTCTGATGAAAAACGATGATCCATGACCTGTCGAACTTTCTCCAGATGGTCAGAAATGGTAATTTTTTAATGTTCAATATTTTGACTGTAAATGACTATTGAATTGGAATTATCACGTTTGGACCTAAAATAAGTGTGTTTAAAATCCTTTTAATGCCTGAAATTGGTCGAAATAGAAGATTCTGAGTAGGAGAAAAAGTCTGTAAAAATGGCAATTTTGATCACATTGAGGCTTTAAAAAGTACCTATTCAACATGAGGCACAATCCAAATGACATTTTGAATCAATTTTTCTACAGTCCAAAAATCAATTTTCTGATGAAAAACGATGATCCGTGACCTGTCGAACGTTCTCCAGATGGTCAGAAATGGTAATTTTTTAATGTTTAATTTTTAGACTGTAAATGACTATTGCATGTGAATTATCACTTTTGGAACTAAAATAAGTGTGTTTAGAGTCATTTTAATGCATGAAATTGGTCAAAATAGAAGCTTCTGAGTAGGAGAAAAAGTCTGTAAAAATGGCAATTTTGGTCACATTGAGGCTTTAAAAAGTAGTTATTCAACATCAGGCACAATCTAAATGACATTTTGAATCAATTTTTCTACAGTCCAAAAAATCAATTTTCTGATGAAAAACAATGACCCGTGACCTGTCGAACGTTCTCCAGATGGCCAGAAATGGTAATTTTTTAATGTTTAAGTTTTTTTACTGTAAATGACTATTGCATATGAATTATCACTTTTGGAACTAAATTAAGTGTGTTTAGAGTCATTTTAATGCCTGAAATTGGTAGAAATAGAAGCTTCTGAGTAGGAGAAAAAGTCTGTAAAAATGGCAATTTTGGTCACATTGAGGCTTTAAAAAGTAGTTATTCAACATGAGGCACAATCCAAATGACATTTTTAATCAATTGTTCTACAGTCCAAAGAAATCAATTTTCTGATGAAAAACGATGACCCGTGACCTGTCGAATTTTCTCCAGATGGCCAGAAATGGTTATTTTTTAATGTTTCATTTTTTGACTGTAAATGACTATTGCATGTTAATTATCACTTTTGGAACTAAAATAAGTGTGTTTAGAGTCATTTTAATGCCTGAAATTGGTCGAAATAGAAGCTTCAGAGTAGGAGAAAAAGTCAGTAAAAATGGCAATTCTGGTCACATTGAGGCTTTAAAAGTAGTTATACAACATGAGGCACAATCTAAATGACATTTTGAATCGGTTTTTCTACAGTCCAAAAAATCAATTTTCTGATGAAAAATGATGATCCGTGACCTGTCGAACTTTCTCCAGATGGTCCGGAATGGTAATTTATTCATGTTTTATTTTTTGACTGTAAATGACTATTGCATGTGAAATATCACGTTTGTAACTAAAATAAGTGTATTGAGAGTCATATTAATGTCTAAAATTGGTCGAAATAGAAGCTTCTGAGTAGGAGAAAAAATCTGTAAAAATTGCAAATTTGGTCACATTGAGGCTTTAAAAAGTAGTTATTCAACATGAGACACAAACCAAATGACATTTTGAATCAATTTTTCTACAGTCCAAAAAATAAATTTCTGATGAAAAACGATGACCCGAGACCTGTCGAACTTTCTCCAGATGGCCAGAAATGGTAATTTTTTAATGTTTAATTTTTTGACTGTAAATGACTACTGCATGTGAATTAGAAATCTTGCAACTAAAATGAGTGTGTTTAGAGTCATTGTAATGCCTGAAATTGGTAGAAATAGAAGCTTCTGAGTAGGAGAAAAAGTCTGTAAAAATGGCAATTTTGGTCACATTGTGGCTTTAAAAAGTAGTTATTCAACATGAGGCACAATCCAAAAGACATTTTGAATCAATTCTACAGACCAAAAAATCAATTTTCTGATGAAAAACGATGATCCGTGACCTGCCGAACTTTCTCCAGATGGCCAGAAATGGTAATTTTTTCATGTTTAATTTTTTGACTGTAAATGACTATTGCATGTGAATGATCACGTATGGCACTAAAATAGGTGTGGTTAAAGTCATTTTAATGCCTGAAATTGGTCGAAATAGAAGCTTCTGAGTAGAAGAAAAAGTCTGTAAAAATGGCAATTTTGGTCACATTGAGGCTTTAAAAAGTAGTTATTCAACATGAGGCAAAATCCAAATGACATTTTGAATCAGTTTTTCTACAGTCCAAAAAATCAATTTTCTGATGAAATACGATGACCTGTGACCTGTCAAACTTTCTCCAGGTGGTCAGAAATGGTAATTTTTTAATGTTTAATATTTTGACTGTAAATGACTATTGCATGGGAATTATCACGTTTGGACCTAAAATAAGTGTGTTTAAAATCATTTTAATGCCTGAAATTGGTTGAAATAGAAGATTCTGAGTAGGAGAAAAAGTCTGTAAAAATGGCAATTTTGATCACATTGAGGCTTTAAAAAGTACTTATTCAACATGAGGCACAATCCAAATGACATTTTGAATCAATTTTTCTACAGTCCAAAAATCAATTTTCTGATGAAAAACGATGATCCGTGACCTGTCGAACGTTCTCCAGATGGTCAGAAATGGTAATTTTTTAATGTTTAATTTTTAGACTGTAAATGACTATTGCATATGAATTATCACGTTTGGAACTAAAATAAGTGTGTTTAGAGTCATTTTAATGCCTGAAATTGGTTGAAATAGAAGCTACTGAGTAGGAGAAAAAGTCTGTAAAAATGGCAATTTTGGTCACATAGTAGCTTTAAAAAGTAGTTATTCAACATGAGGCACAATCTAAATGACATTTTGAATCAATTTTTCTACAGTCCAAAAAATCAATTTTCTGATGAAAAACGATGCCCCGTGACCTGTCGAACTTTCTACAGATGGCCAGAAATGGTAATTTTTTAATGTTTAATATTTTGAATGTAAATGACTACTGCGTGTGAATCAGAAATCTTGCAACTAAAATAAGTGTGTTTAGAGTCATATAATGCCTGAAATTGGTCGAAATAGAAGCTTCTGAGTAGGCGAAAAAGTCTGTAGAAATGGCAATTTTGTTCACATTGAGGCTTTAAAAAGTAGTTATTCAAAATGAGGCACAAACCAAAGGACATTCTGAATCAATTTTTCTACAGTCCAAAAAATCAATTTTCTGATGAAAAACGATGACCGGTGACCTATCGAACTTTCTCCAGATGGCCAGAAAGGGCAATTTTTTAATGTTTAATTTTTTTACTGTAAATGACTATTGCATATGAATTATCCCTTTTGGAGCTAAAATAAGTGTGTTTAGAGTCATATTAATGCCTGAAATTGGTCGAAATAGAAGCTTCTCAGTAGGAGAAAAAGTCTGTAAAAATGGCAATTTTGGTCACATTGAGGCTTTAAAAAGTAGTTATTCAGCATGAGGCACAATCCAAAAGACATTTTGAATCAATTCTACAGACCAAAAAATCAATTTTCTGATGAAAAACGATGATCCGTGACCTGCCGAACTTTCTCCAGATGGCCAGAAATGGTAATTTTTTCATGTTTAATTTTTTGACTGTAAATGACTATTGCATGTGAATGATCACGTATGGCACTAAAATAGGTGTGGTTAAAGTCATTTTAATGCCTGAAATTGGTCGAAATAGAAGCTTCTGAGTAGGAGAACAAGTCTGTAAAAATGGCAATTTTGGTCACATTGAGGCTTTAAAAAGTAGTTATTCAACATGAGGCAAAATCCAAATGACATTTTGAATCAGTTTTTCTACAGTCTAAAAAATCAATTTTCTGATGAAATACGATGACCTGTGACCTGTCAAACTTTCTCCAGGTGGTCAGAAATGGTAATTTTTTAATGTTTAATATTTTGACTGTAAATGACTATTGCATGGGAATTATCACGTTTGGACCTAAAATAAGTGTGTTTAAAATCATTTTAATGCCTGAAATTGGTTGAAATAGAAGATTCTGAGTAGGAGAAAAAGTCTGTAAAAATGGCAATTTTGATCACATTGAGGCTTTAAAAAGTACTTATTCAACATGAGGCACAATCCAAATGACATTTTGAATCAATTTTTCTACAGTCCAAAAATCAATTTTCTGATGAAAAACGATGATCCGTGACCTGTCGAACGTTCTCCAGATGGTCAGAAATGGTAATTTTTTAATGTTTAATTTTTAGACTGTAAATGACTATTGCATATGAATTATCACGTTTGGAACTAAAATAAGTGTGTTTAGAGTCATTTTAATGCCTGAAATTGGTTGAAATAGAAGCTACTGAGTAGGAGAAAAAGTCTGTAAAAATGGCAATTTTGGTCACAAAGTAGCTTTAAAAAGTAGTTATTCAACATGAGGCACAATCTAAATGACATTTTGAATAAATTTTTCTACAGTCCAAAAAATCAATTTTCTGATGAAAAACGATGCCCCGTGACCTGTCGAACTTTCTACAGATGGCCAGAAATGGTAATTTTTTAATGTTTAATATTTTGAATGTAAATGACTACTGCGTGTGAATCAGAAATCTTGCAACTAAAATAAGTGTGTTTAGAGTCATATAATGCCTGAAATTGGTCGAAATAGAAGCTTCTGAGTAGGCGAAAAAGTCTGTAGAAATGGCAATTTTGTTCACATTGAGGCTTTAAAAAGTAGTTATTCAAAATGAGGCACAAACCAAAGGACATTCTGAATCAATTTTTCTACAGTCCAAAAAATCAATTTTCTGATGAAAAACGATGACCGGTGACCTATCGAACTTTCTCCAGATGGCCAGAAAGGGCAATTTTTTAATGTTTAATTTTTTTACTGTAAATGACTATTGCATATGAATTATCGCTTTTGGAGCTAAAATAAGTGTGTTTAGAGTCATATTAATGCCTGAAATTGGTCGAAATAGAAGCTTCTCAGTAGGAGAAAAAGTCTGTAAAAATGGCAATTTTGGTCACATTGAGGCTTTAAAAAGTAGTTATTCAACATGAGGCACAATACAAATGACATTTGGAATCAATTCAACAGTCCAAAAAATCAATTTTCTGATGAAAAACGATGACCGTGACCTGTCGAACATTCTCCGGATGGCCAGAAATGGTAATTTTTTAATATTTAATGTTTTGACTGTAAATGACTATTGCATGTGAATTATCATGTTTGGAACCAAAATAAGTGTGTTTAGAGTAATTTTAATGCCTGAAATTGGTCAAAATAGAAGATATTGAGTAGGAGAAGAAGTCTGGAAAAATGGCAATTTTGGTCACATTGAGTCCTTAAATAGTAGTTATTCAACATGAGGCACAATCCAAAAGACATTTCGAATCAATTTTTCGACAGTCCAAAAAATAAATTTTCTGATGAAAAACGATGCCCCGTGACCTGTCAAACTTTCTCCAGATGGTCAGAAATCGTAATTTTTTAATGTTTAATATTTTGACTGTAAATGACTATTGCATGTGAATTATTATGTTTGGACCTAAAATAAGTGTGTTTAAAGTCATTTTAATGCCGGAAATTGGTTGAAATAGAAGATTCTGAGTAGGAGAAAAAGTCTGTAAACATGGTAATTTTGATCACATTGAGGCTTTAAAAATAGTTATTCAACATGAGGCAGAATCCAAATGACATTTTAAATCAGTTGTTCTACTGTCCAAAAAATCAATTTTCTGATGAAAAATGATGATCCGTGACCTGTCAAACTTTCTCCAGATGGTCAGAAATGGTAATTTTTTAATGTTTAATTTTTTGACTGTAAATGACTATTGCATGTGAATTATCACGTTTGGAACTAAAATAAGTGTGTTAGAGTCATTTTAATGCCTGAAATTGGTCGAAATAGAAGCTTCTGAGTAGGAGAAAAAGTCTGTAAAAATGGCAATTTTGGGTCACATTGAGGCTTTAAAAAGTAGTTCTTCAACATGAGACACAAACCAAATGACATTTTGAATCAATTTTTCTACAGTCCAAAAAATAAATTTTCTGATGAAAAACGATGACCCGAGACCTGTCGAACTTTCTCCAGATGGCCAGAAATGGTAATTTTTTAATGTTTAATTTTTTGACTGTAAATGACTACTGCATGTGAATTAGAAATCTTGCAACTAAAATGAGTGTGTTTAGAGTCATTTTAATGCCTGAAATTGGTAGAAATAGAAGCTTCTGAGTAGGAGAAAAAGTCTGTAAAAATGGCAATTTTGGTCACATTGAGGCTTTAAAAAGTAGTTATTCAACATGAGGCACAACCCAAAAGACATTTTGAATCAATTCTACAGACCAAAAAATCAATTTTCTGATGAAAAACGATGATCCGTGACCTGTCAAACTTTCTCCAGGTGGTCAGAAATGGTAATTTTTTAATGTTTAATATTTTGACTGTAAATGACTATTGCATGGGAATTATCACGTTTGGACCTAAAATAAGTGTGTTTAAAATCATTTTAATGCCTGAAATTGGTCGAAATAGAAGATTCTGAGTAGGAGAAAAAGTCTGTAAAAATGGCAATTTTGATCACATTGAGGCTTTAAAAAGTACTTATTCAACATGAGGCACAATCCAAATGACATTTTGAATCAATTTTGCTACAGTCCAAAAATCAATTTTCTGATGAAAAACGATGATCCGTGACCTGTCGAACGTTCTCCAGATGGTCAGAAATGGTAATTTTTTAATGTTTAATTTTTAGACTGTAAATGACTATTGCATATGAATTATCACGTTTGGAACTAAAATAAGTGTGTTTAGAGTCATTTTAATGCCTGAAATTGGTTGAAATAGAAGCTACTGAGTAGGAGAAAAAGTCTGTAAAAATGGCAATTTTGGTCACATAGTAGCTTTAAAAAGTAGTTATTCAACATGAGGCACAATCTAAATGACATTTTGAATCAGTTTTTCTACAGTCCAAAAAATCAATTTTCTGATGAAAAACGATGCCCCGTGACCTGTCGAACTTTCTCCAGATGGCCAGAAATGGTAATTTTTTAATGTTTAATATTTTGAATGTAAATGACTACTGCGTGTGAATCAGAAATCTTGCAACTAAAATAAGTGTGTTTAGAGTCATATAATGCCTGAAATTGGTCGAAATAGAAGCTTCTGAGTAGGCGAAAAAGTCTGTAGAAATGGCAATTTTGTTCACATTGAGGCTTTAAAAAGTAGTTATTCAAAATGAGGCACAAACCAAATGACATTCTGAATCAATTATTCTACAGTCCAAAAAATCAATTTTCTGATGAAAAACGATGACCGGTGACCTATCGAACTTTCTCCAGATGGCCAGAAAGGGCAATTTTTTAATGTTTAATTTTTTGACTGTAAATGACTATTGCATATGAATTATCCCTTTTGGAGCTAAAATAAGTGTGTTTAGAGTCATATTAATGCCTGAAATTGGTTGAAATAGAAGCTTCTGAGTAGGAGAAAAAGTCTGTTAAAATGGCAAATTTGGTCACATTGAGGCTTTAAAAAGTAGTTATTCAACATGAGGCACAATACAAATGACATTTGGAATCAATTCAACAGTCCAAAAAATCAATTTTCTGATGAAAAACGATGACCGTAACCTGTCGAACATTCTCCGGATGGCCAGAAATGGTAATTTTTTAATGTTTAATTTTTTGACTGTAAATGACTATTGCATGTGAATTATCATGTTTGGAACTAAAATAAGTGTGTTTAGAGTCATTTTAATGCCTGTAATTGGTAGAAATAGAAGCTTCTGAGTAGGAGAAAAAGTCTGTAAACATGGTAATTTTGATCACATTGAGGCTTTAAAAATAGTTATTCAACATGAGGCAGAATCCAAATGACATTTTAAATCAGTTGTTCTACTGTCCAAAAAATCAATTTTCTGATGAAAAATGATGATCCGTGACCTGTCAAACTTTCTCCAGATGGTCAGAAATGGTAATTTTTTAATGTTTAATTTTTTGACTGTAAATGACTATTGCATGTGAATTATCATGTTTGGAACTAAAATAAGTGTGTTTAGAGTCATTTTAATGCCTGTAATTGGTCGAAATAGAAGCTTCTGAGTAGGAGAAAAAGTCTGTAAAAATGGCAATTTTGGGTCACATCGAGGCTTTAAAAAGTAGTTATTCAACATGAGGCACAATCCAAAAGACATTTTGAATAAATGTTTCTACAGTCCAAAAATTAAATTTTCTGCTGAAAAACGGTGATCTGTGACCTGTCGACCTTTCTCCAGATGGTCTGAAATGGGTATTTATTAATGTTTACATTTTTTGTCTGTAAATGACTATTGCATGTGAAATATCACATTCGTAACTAAAATAAGTGTGTTTAAAGTCATAATATTGCCTGAAATTGGTCGAAATAGAAGCTTCTGAGTAGGAGAAAAGGCTGTAAAAATTTCAAATTTGGTCACATTGAGGCTTTAATAAGTAGTTATTCAACATGAGGCACAATCCAAAGGACATTGTGAATCAATTCTACAGTCCAAAAAATCTATTTTCTGATGAAAACGATGACCCGTGACCTGTTGAACTTTCTTCAGTTGGCCAGAAATGGTAATTTTTTAATGTTTAATTTTTTGACAGTAAATGACTATTGAATGTGAATTATCACTTTTGGAACTAAAATAAGTATGTTTAGAGTCATTTTAATGCCTGAAATTGGTCGAAATAGAAGCTTCTGAGTAGGAGAAAAGTCTGTAATAATGGCAATTTTGGTCACATTGAGGCTTTAAAAAGTAGTTATTCAACATGAGGCCCAATTCAAATGACATTTTGAATCAATTTTTCTACAGTCCAAAAAATCAATTTTCTGATGAAAAACGATGCCCCGTGACCTGTCGAACTTTCTCCAGATGGCCAGAAATGGTAATTTTTTAATGTTTAATATTTTGAATGTAAATGACTACTGCGTGTGAATCAGAAATCTTGCAACTAAAATAAGTGTGTTTAGAGTCATATAATGCCTGAAATTGGTCGAAATAAAAGCTTCTGAGTAGGCGAAAAAGTCTGTAGAAATGGCAATTTTGTTCACATTGAGGCTTTAAAAAGTAGTTATTCAACATGAGGCACAATCCAAAAGACATTTCGAATCAATTTTTCGACAGTCCAAACAATCAATTTTCTGATGAAAAACGATGACCCGTGACCTGTCGAACTTTCTCCAGATGGCCAGAAATGGTTATTTTTTAATGTTTCATTTTTTGACTGTAAATGACTATTGCATGTGAATTATCACTTTTGGAACTAAAATAAGTGTGTTTAGAGTCATTTTAATGCATGAAATTGGTCGAAATAGAAGCTTCTGAGTAGGAGAAAAAGTCTGTAAAAATGGCAATTTTGGTCACATTGAGGCTTTAAAAAGTAGTTATTCAACATCAGGCACAATCTAAATGACATTTTGAATCAATTTTTCTACAGTCCAAAAAATCAATTTTCTGATGAAAAACAATGATACGTGACCTGTCGAACTTTCTCCAGATGGCCAGAAATGGTAATTTTTTCATGTTTAATTTTTTGACTGTAAATGACTATTGCATGTGAATGATCACGTATGGAACTAAAATAGGTGTGGTTAGAGTAATTTTAATGCCTGAAATTGGTCGAAATAGAAGCTTCTGAGTAGGAGAAAAAGTCTGTAAAAATGGCAATTTTGATCACATTGAGGCTTTAAAAAGTACTTATTCAACATGAGGCACAATCTAAATGACATTTTGAATCAATTTTTCTACAGTCCAAAAAATCAATTTTCTGATGAAAAACGATTCCCCGTGACCTGTCGAAATTTCTCCAGATGGCCAGAAATGGTAATTTTTTAATGTTTAATATTTTGAATGTAAATGACTACTGCGTGTGAATCAGAAATCTTGCAACTAAAATAAGTGTGTTTAGAGTCATATAATGCCGGAAATTGGTCGAAATAGAAGCTTCTGAGTAGGCGAAAAAGTCTGTAGAAATGGCAATTTTGTTCACATTGAGGCTTTAAAAAGTAGTTATTCAAAATGAGGCACAAACCAAATGACATTCTGAATCAATTTTTCTACAGTCCAAAAAATCAATTTTCTGATGAAAAACGATGACCGGTGACCTGTCGAACTTTCTCCAGATGGCCAGAAATGGCAATTTTTTAATGTTTAATTTTTTGACTGTAAATGACTATTGCATATGATTTATCCCTTTTGGAGCTAAAATAAGTGTGTTTAGAGTCATATTAATGCCTGAAATTGGTCAAAATAGAAGCTTCTGAGTAGGAGAAAAAGTGTGTTAAAATGGCAAATTTGGTCACATTGAGGCTTTAAAAAGTAGTTATTCAACATGAGGCACAATACAAATGACATTTGAAATCAATTCAACAGTCCAAAGTATCAATTTTCTGATGAAAAACGATGACCGTGACCTGTCGAACATTCTCCGGATGGCCAGAAATGGTAATTTTTTAATGTTTAATTTTTTGACTGTAAATGACTATTGCATGTGAATTATCATGTTTGGAACTAAAATAAGTGTGTTTAGAGTAATTTTAATGCCTGAAATTGGTCGAAATAGAAGATATTGAGTAGGAGAAGAAGTCTGTAGAAATGGCAATTTTGTTCACATTGAGGCTTTAAAAAGTAGTTATTCAAAATGAGGCACAAACCAAATGACATTCTGAATCAATTTTTCTACAGTCCAAAAAATCAATTTTCTGATGAAAAACGATGACCGGTGACCTGTCAACTTTCTCCAGATGGCCAGAAATGGCAATTTTTTAATGTTTAATTTTTTGACTGTAAATGACTATTGCATGTGAATTATCAGTTTTGGAACTAAAATAAGTGTGTTTAGAGTCATTTTAATGCATGAAATTGGTCGAAATAGAAGCTTCTGAGTAGGAGAAAAAGTCTGAAAAAATGGCAATTTTGGTCACATTGAGGCTTTAAAAAGTAGTTATTCAACATCAGGCACAATCTAAATGACATTTTGAATCAATTTTTCTACAGTCCAAAAAATATCTTTTCTGATGAAAAACAATGACCCGTGACCTGTCGAACGTTCTCCAGATGGCCAGAAATAGTAATTTTTTAATGTTTAAGTTTTTTTTACTGTAAATGACTATTGCATATGAATTATCACTTTTGGAAGTAAATTAAGTGTGTTTAGAGTCATTTTAATGCCTGAAATTGGTAGAAATAGAAGCTTCTGAGTAGGAGAAAAAGTCTGTAAAAATGTAAATTTTGGTCACATTGAGTCTTTAAAAAGTAGTTATTCAACATGAGGCACAATCCAAAAGACATTTTGAATCAATTCTACAGACGAAAAAATCAATTTTCTGATAAAAAACGATGATCCGTGACCTGTCGAACTTTCTCCAGATGGCCAGAAATGGTAATTTTTTCATGTTTAATTTTTTGACTGTAAATGACTATTCCATGTGAATGATCACGTATGGAACTAAAATAGGTGTGGTTAAAGTCATTTTAATGCCTGAAATTGGTCGAAATAGAAGCTTCTGAGTAGGAGAAAAAGTCAGTAAAAATGGCAATTTTGGTCACATTGAGCTTTAAAAAGTAGTTATTCAACATGAGGCAAAATCCAAATGACATTTTGAATCAGTTTTTCTACAGTCCAAAAAATAAATTTTCTGATGAAAAACGATGACCCGTGACCTGTCGAATTTTCTCCCGATGGCCAGAAATGGTTATTTTTAAATGTTTCATTTTTTGACTGTAAATGACTATTGCATGTTAATTATCACTTTTGGAACTAAAATAAGTGTGTTTAAAGTCATTTTAATGCCTGAAATTGGTCGAAATAGAAGCTTCAGAGTAGGAGAAAAAGTCAGTAAAAATGGCAATTCTGGTCACATTGAGGCTTTAAAAGTAGTTATACAACATGAGGCACAATCCAAATGACATTTTGAATCAGTTTTTCTACAGTCCACAAAATAAATTTTCTGATGAAAAACGATGATCCTTGACCTGTCGAACTTTCTCCAGATGGCCAGAAATGGTAATTTTTTCATGTTTTATTTTTTGACTGTAAATGACTATTGCATGTGAATGATCACGTATGGAACTAAAATAGGTGTGGTTAAAGTCATTTTAATGCCTGAAATTGGTCGAAATAGAAGCTTCTGAGTAGGAGAAAAAGTCAGTAAAAATGGCAATTCTGGTCACATTGAGGCTTTAAAAGTAGTTATACAACATGAGGCACAATCCAAATGACATTTTGAATCAGTTTTTCTACAGTCCACAAAAAAAAATTTCTGATGAAAAACGATGACCCGAGACCTGTCGAACTTTCTCCAGATGGCCAGAAATGGTAATTTTTTAATGTTTAATTTTTTGACTGTAAATGACTACTGCATGTGAATTAGAAATCTTGCAACTAAAATGAGTGTGTTTAGAGTCATTTTAATGCCTGAAATTGGTTGAAATAGAAGCTTCTGAGTAGGAGAAAAAGTCTGTAAAAATTGCAATTTTGGTCACATAGAGGCCTTAAGAAGTAGTTATTCAACATGAGGCACAATCTAAATGACATTTTGAATCAATTTTTCTACAGTCCAAAAAATCAATTTTCTGATGAAAATCAATGACCTGTGACCTGTCGAACGTTCTCCAGATGGCCAGAAATGGTAATTTTTTAATGTTTAATGTTTTTTACTGTAAATGACTATTGCTTGTGAATTATCACTTTTGGAACTAAATTAAGTGTGTTTAGAGTCATTTTAATGCCTGAAATTGGTTGAAATAGAAGATTCTGAGTAGGAGAAAAAGTCTGTAAACATGGTAATTTTGATCACATTGAGGCTTTAAAAATAGTTATTCAACATGAGGCAGAATCCAAATGACATTTTAAATCAGTTGTTCTACTGTCCAAAAAATCAATTTTCTGATGAAAAATGATGATCCGTGACCTGTCAAACTTTCTCCAGATGGTCAGAAATGGTAATTTTTTAATGTTTAATTTTTTGACTGTAAATGACTATTGTATGTGAATTATCACGTTTGGAACTAAAATAAGTGTGTTTAGAGTCATTTTAATGCCTGAAATTGGTCGAAATAGAAGCTTCTGAGTAGGAGAAAAAGTCTGTAAAAATGGCAATTTTGTTCACATCGAGGCTTTAAAAAGTAGTTATTCAACATGAGGCACAATCCAAAAGACATTTTGAATAAATGTTTCTACAGTCCAAAAATTCAATTTTCTGCTGAAAAACGGTGATCTGTGACCTGTCGACCTTTCTCTAGATGGTCTGAAATGGTTACTTATTAATGTGGGATGCTCTTCTTGACCCGGTGAAAATATTTCTACCCTCGAACTCGCCGTGAGGAGAACGGCTCGACCCACGGGCTTACCTGCTTGCTCCTTGCTCCACTGACATCGCCGTCATTATTGCCGTGAGGGGAACGGCTCCTGGAAACTCCAACTCCCAGAGTGCTTAGCCCCGGGCGCTCACTGCTGACGTCATCGCAGCGCCCGGGCTGCATTTAAGCCTCTCGAGTGCCCCGCGGCGCGGGATGCTCTTCTTGACCCGGTGAAAATATTTCTACCCTCGAACTCGCCGTGAGGAGAACGGCTCGACCCACGGGCTTACCTGCTTGCTCCTTGCTCCACTGACATCGCTGTCATTATTGCCGTGAGGGGAACGGCTCCTGGAAACTCCAACTCCCAGAGTGCTTAGCCCCGGGCGCTCACTGCTGACGTCATCGCAGCGCCCGGGCTGCATTTAAGCCTCTTGAGCGCCCCGCGGTGCGGGATGCTCTTCTTGACCCGGTGAAAATATTTCTACCCTCGAACTCGCCGTGAGGAGAACGGCTCGACCCACGGGCTTACCTGCTTGCTCCTTGCTCCACTGACATCGCCGTCATTATTGCCGTGAGGGGAACGGCTCCTGGAAACTCCAACTCCCAGAGTGCTTAGCCCCGGGCGCTCACTGCTGACGTCATCGCAGCGCCCGGGCTGCATTTAAGCCTCTTGATCGCCCCGCGGCGCGGGACGCACGCGGGCAGTGCCCGGGCAAAGCCCGGGCCAAGGGCGGGCCCGTCCTTGCCCGTCATCGCCAGGAGGAGGCAGGGCTGGGCCACCCCTCGTAGATCCTCTTCCCAGCACTTAAGGTACTGTGGCTAAGTTGAGATTGTGATCATTACTACGTGGTGCTTCTAGGATAGTGTGCTACTGGAGTATTACACCCCCTGAGGACGTATACCTGTTCTATTTTCTATCTCAAGTACATTCTGTGAACAATGTTTGGATTCTACACCATTATATTTGGATGTAATTACTCATGCAATGTTATGAACATTTGTCTTTTAGAGTTATTTTTAATTTATGTTTTTCTCTTTCCAGCATAGTCTTATATTTTAAAGCAGTAATTTGACCCCTTGTACTGTTTTTCAGGTTGGGTTATGGTAGGGAAGGGTAAACGCACGGGGGGGCGGGACAGTTACTGGCACCATGGACCAGTTTATAACGCGCGCTGTTTCAGTTTTAGAGCACGAAATCGCCATAACTGAGCGACGGCTCTCTACTGAACCAACGCTGTTAAGACGCTCATCTATTGGGCCTCTAGCACTAGCTAGATCCCCTTCAAGATTAGTCGGGCCTGTGGTGGGTAGCCCCTCTCAGGTAGAGGACCTTGAGATTCGTCCCTCTTTGAATCAAAGTAATATCAGGATTCTAGAGTCCCCTGCTGAGGATGTTTTGGTAGCTGAAAATTTCTCAAGACCCGATGGTACACCCCCCCAGACACAGGCTAGTAAGAAATCCAAATGTATGTCTAACCCCAAAAGAAAAAGAGCTGATGATATCCAAGGGGGGAGGCAGCCGAAACTCTCCAAAAAGACTACCAACCCAAATACTGTTACTTGTACGCTATTAGAGGGGGACTGTGAAACTAATGGTGTGGGTAAAAAGATCTCTCTTGACCGGTCACAATCTGATGAGCTCATCACCAAGATTGAACAGGTGGTACGCTCGTTACTACTTCCTTTGGCTGAGAGGGTCAAAGTGATCAATACAAAAGTCGAGTCCCTGGAGCAGACGATGCTTGATAATTTCTGCTCCTTAAAAAATGTTATCAAACTCGTAACAAGTGAGAGAGTTTATTCTAATTTTACCCAAATTCCTGTGGCTGTACCTATAATAAATACCACTGATACCCCTGTTGTTGGTCCTGTGATCACCCCTATAGATAGGTTAGGGACTGACCCACCTATTGCTTTGGATAACACTTGCCATATTTTGCCACGTATAAGCTCCACCAAAAGTAATAACGGGGGCAATGACATTGAAGAAAAGAACTCTAATGGGATAAACAGGGGCCCGAAGGCAGGACCCAGCAGTATTATTCGTACAGATCCTGCAAAACCCGTAAATGTTCACCTTCATCTTCCCCCAGCCTCTCTTCCTTATGTAGCAGTATTAACTGGAGTTCCAGAATTAAAGGATGGCAAGTCTGAATCCTACCCAGAACTTAAAAAAAAAGTGACCTTCTGGCTAAATAAAAATAGACCTATGCACTCTGGACTGGATGGGAAGATACTATTTGCCAGAAGGGTTGACTGGGTTGGAACAAGGCCTAAAGATGTGGAGGGAGACGCTATTGTTGTAAATTTCCAAGACGGACGTATAGTGCGTCTTATCTGTGACGATATTTTATCCGGGGGTCAGTTGGGGATAGGGGTGCGCGATCTTGGATATTTTTACAATGTACCCTCCTACAGCGCTGAAAGATTTTTCCATCATTGGGGAGTGCCTAGAGCGCTCCCAGAGCCCATTATTCCCCATTCTGATTATTACAATCCTAATTTTAATCGCAATTTAGGTTATTTTGATTGACCAGAATTTCATCCTCAAAGGGAAGCTACGGTAGTGAGTGCTGACACTTTGAATAATAGGGTTGAAGCTGAATTCCCTTTATCCGGGATATCAAATCTTCTTAGCCACTCCCCTTTGCAAACTCATTTAGAGCATTCAAACCATCCTGACAGTAGCCCTAATACTACCTGTCAGTCTAATTTGTCTGGAATACGGTTGGGCTCAATGATCTCGTGGAATGTTGCTGGCCTAAAGTCAAAAATGGATTCCCCGGAGTGGGTCCAATTTATGGGTAATTTTGATGTCTGCCTCCTTCAGGAGACTTGGTCCTGCGAGCCGCAGTTTCTCCAAGGTTTTCTGAATTTTCATGTTCCTGCATCTAAGGGACCCAAAGGGCGTCCGATGGGTGGGTTAACAATATGGGCTCGCCAAGAATTATTCTTGGTGGTCAATGAAATCAACACAGGCTCCCCTGACATTCAATTGGTCAGACTATCCGCGGGCCCATCGGGTGACGTGGACATCTATAATTTGTACCTGAGGGGGACTAATGGGATGAAGTGCAGGACTCTGGTTGCACTGGATTCCCTTATCGCACAGCACTCAAGTGAGAGGGGAGTGCTTGCTGCAGGGGATCTGAATGTAACTTTCGAACCGCTCTTAAGTTCAGATTCCTGCTGGGGACTTGACCCTGAAGAAGATCAATTATGGGGTATCCCTGGCCTTGATATGGACCCAATAAACCGTTGGTCCGAGGCAGCAGTGCAGGTCAACGCCCTCTGTTATGAAAGAGGCTTGAGGGCTTTGAATGGAAGAACCCCTGGGGATAAGGAAGGGGCCTACACCTTTGATAATGGCCGATACAGGAGTAGAATCGATTACGTACTCTGCAGCATGAGGTTATGGCAATCTGTAAAAGACATGGTTTTAGTACCCAGACCAGAAAGTGACCATAACCCTTTATGTGTAACGCATCGCTGGTGGAAAAGTAGCAATGCAGAACCAGCAGTGGCGTCATCTACCCCACCTGAGGTATTTCCCTCTAACGACATGCGCAGGCTTAAGTGGAGTGCGGTTAGGTCTAACGAAAAGGCAATTGATAGCATTAATATATTGCTGTCCGAAGTTGTTGTGGAGCTTGAAAGTTGCAGGCTCTCCGACCAAGGTGTTATGGCAGCCACCGGCCACCACGAAATTTTCTTCGAGGAACTACGCCAGTTTTTTCTTAAACCAACCAGGAGAGGTAGTCGACCACCCTCTAAACGCTTGCGGTGGTATGACGCTGATTGCAAAAGTGCCACAATTAACCTAATCACAGCCCTCTCCAGTGGCAGTATTGGTCATGTGAGGGAAGCTCGCCAATTATATAAGAAATGCATAGCTTTGGCCAAAAAGAATTGGGACGAGCAATATTGGACAGACTTGAAAGATGCTAGTGATGCCAGGGACTCACGATTATTTTAGAACATCATCAAGTGGGGCAGGGGAGGGTTGCCAGATAGACCAACAAATCATGTCTCACAAGATGACTGGGTAAATTACTTTAGGCCCCAATATGCATGTGACCCCCAGACAAACCCTACAGGGGAAATATCCCTTGTTTTCTTCTCTAGTGGCCCTTTTTGCATTAAAGACACCCTAATGGCTCTGCGATCTGTAGCAGCTGGGCGAGCTCCAGGTCTTGATGGGATTCCATCTGATCTTTTCCTTGGTAACAAAAAACCCTGGAGCGAATACATTACCCTTTTGGCAAATGCAATTGCTGTTGGTGCTCCAGTTCCTAAATCCTGGGGGGTGGGGCTGTTATAATTCCCGTGTTTAAAAAGGGTGACAGAACCCTCCCTGGGAATTATAGACCAATCAGTTTAATTGACACAATTCAGAAGGTCATTGGGAGGATGTTATTGAACCAGGTGTTAGCGTGGGCTGATGATAATATGATTCTCTCCCCCCTTCAAGCTGGTTTTCGTAAGTCAACCAGCACACTGGATCAGGTCTTTAGATTTGTGCAACTCCACTGGAAAGTGGTTACTCTGGGGAAAGGCAGTCTCTACGTAGCATTTGTGGATCTGCGAGCTGCCTTTGACCTTGTCCCTCGTCATCGGCTATGGGTTGTCCTTAATAAATTAGGACTCCCGGTAGAAATCTTGACAATGATAAAGAGGCTCCATGAGTCTAATTTTGCTTGGATCCAGTGGGGAGGAGCAGGTGAAGTCACCCCAGAGTTTCCGGTCGAGCGGGGTGTGCGGCAAGGCTGCACCATGGCTCCAACCCTTTTTTCCTTAGATATTAATGGGATTGCCCAAGCTATGCTCAACGCCACTATTGATGCCCCAAAACTTGCTGGAGTTACTACTCCGATATTAATGTTTGCGGATGATACGTTAATCGTATCAAAAACCCTAAATGGCTTGCAGAGAGCATTAAAAGTCTTTGAGGAATTTTGTCTTGGCCATGGTTTGGAGGTAAACGTGGCCAAGACTAAACTCATGGCCTTCAATCCGCATCCAAATCGTAGATTGAGTAAGTTTTTCCTGGATGGGCAACAAGTAGAAATGGTCTCCAACTTTGTTTACTTGGGTATACACATAACTAGTACCAGCAAGTGGGACAAGCACATTGAGGTCGCTGCCCTGAAGCTTAGGCAAATCTCAGGAACCCTGATAAGAGAACACAAA
Source organism: Triturus cristatus (assembly GCF_964204655.1). NCBI lineage: Eukaryota > Metazoa > Chordata > Amphibia > Caudata > Salamandridae > Triturus > Triturus cristatus. Next base: position 878,728,475 of record NC_140593.1, on the reverse strand, counting down.
AAGTCTTTTACCAAGCCCGTTAAACCTGTACTCCAAGTTTACGAGGCAAAGGCCCTGGGTTCAGCTTTGTACGGGGCAGAATTATGGGGGTTTAGTCGGCTGGTTCCCCTAACAACAGCAGAAAATTATTTTCTCCGTAGCATAACAAGCCTCCCGCAGAGTACACCTATGGTCCCTGTAAGGTATGAGCTTGGCAGGAATGCCGTTGCAGACATCGCCAGATTACGCCCGATTTTATACTGGCGAAGGCTCTGGACTACTCCCGAGCTCTCTTTGTACGCCAAAGGGATTATTGATGTCATAGATCTAGATGTCTTTCATAAAATTGAATGGCTGAGGCAGCTCCGCCAGACCTTAACAGTCATGGGCATGGCAGGGCTATGGAGTGACCCTACAACTGCGCAGTTTCCCCCAAAGAAAGTTATGAAAGCTATTTATTGGGAGCGGGTTAACCACCAGGTGTGGAGTTGTGTAAATCCTAACGGGATGGCTGGTCGTTATCTAGAGGCGAAGTTTACACCCGCCTTTGAACCTTACTGGGACCTGATCACAAAGCCTAGAGACAGGAAGCTGTATTTTCAGCTGCAAGCAGGTTCTCTTCCAATTAAGTCTCTTACAGGCAGATGGTCTAGTGCAAATGAAGAGATCTGTCCTGCTTGTGGGGTACATGTAGAATCTATCGCCCACCTACTGTTCGTCTATCCAGCATTAGCTGTTCCTAGGTGAGTGTGGTTGTCACCATTGTGTAGGAACCTGGGTACCACGAGCAGTGCCATTGCTTTAAGAATTCTATGCACCAGCACTTCTCCAACCATTTCTATCCCATTAGCAAAATTTTTGGGATGGGCATGGAATCTAAGGGCGAAAGCCTCTAGCAAACCACAGATAATTCCTCCTCATGCAACCCACACCGCTGTTGCCTAGTGTGAAACTCTGTAAAACGTTTTTACAATACTGTAGTCGATGGGGGTTTATTAATTATATATTGTTAAATTTGCTGTTAGCTTGATTAGTTTAATGCTTTTTTAGAATCAATTTTTTAACTTATTTATTGATGAACTTAACAATTTTAATGTGTTTTTATATGCAATGTTTTGATTTATGTTTGTGTCTTTTATGATTTTGTCAAATCGAATAAAGACTAATGGAATGGCAAGATAATGTTTACATTTTTTGTCTGTAAATGACTATTGCATGTGAAATATCACATTTGTAACTAAAATAAGTGTGTTTAAAGTCATATTATTGCCTGAAATTGGTCGAAATAGAAGCTTGTGAGTAGGAGAAAAAGTCTGTAAAAATGTCAAATTTGGTCACATTGAGGCTTTAAAAATTAGTTATTCAAAATGAGGCACAATCAAAATGACATTTTGAATCAGTTTTTCTGCAGTCCAAAAAATACATTTTCTAATGAAAAATGATGATCTGTGACCCGTCAAACTTTCTCCAGATGGTCAGAAATGGTAATTTTTTAATGTTTAATTTTTTGACTGTAAATGACTATTGCATGTGAATTATCACGTTTGGAACTAAAATAAGTGTGTTTAGAGTCATTTTAATGCCTGAAATTGGTCGAAATAGAAGCTTCTGAGTAGGAGAAAAAGTCTGTAAAAATGGCAATTTTGGTCACATCGAGGCTTTAAAAAGTAGTTATTCAACATGAGGCATAATCCAAAAGACATTTTGAATAAATGTTTCTACAGTCCAAAAAATCAATTTTCTGCTGAAAAACGGTGATCTGTGACCTGTCGAACTTTCTCCAGATGGTCTGAAATGGTTATTTATTAATGTTTACATTTTTTGTCTGTAAATGACTATTGCATGTGAAATATCACATTTGTAACTAAAATAAGTGTGTTTAAAGTCATATTAATGCCTGAAATTGGTCGAAATAGAAGCTTCTGAGTAGGAGAAAAAGTCTGTAAAAATGTCAAATTTGGTCACATTGAGGCTTTAATAAAAAGTTATTCAACATGAAGCACAATCCAAATGACATTTTGAATCAATTCTACAGTCCAAAAAATATATTTTCTGATGAAAAACGGTGACCCGTGACCTGTCGAACTTTCTCCAGGTGACCAGATATGGTTATTTTATAATGTTTCATTTTTTGACTGTAAACGAGTATTGCATATGAATTATCACTTTTGGAGCTAAAATAAGTGTGTTTAGAGTCATTTTAATGCCTGAAATTGGTCGAAATAGAAGCTTCTGAGTAGGAGAAAAAGTCTGTAAAAATGGCAATTTTGGTCACATTGAGGCTTTAAAAAGTAGTTATTCAAAATGAGGCACAATCCAAATGACATTTTGAATCAGTTTTTCTACAGTCCAAAAAATCAATTTTCTGCTGAAAAACGGTGATCCGTGACCTGTCGAACTTTCTCCAGATGGTCTGAAATGGTTATTTATTAATGTTTACATTTTTTGTCTGTAAATGACCATTGCATGTGAAATATCACATTTGTAACTAAAATAAGTGTGTTTAAAGTCATATTAATGCCTGAAATTGGTCGACATAGAAGCTTCTGAGTAGGAAAAAAAGTCTGTAAAATGTCAAATTTGGTCACATTGAGGCTTTAATAAAAAGTTATTCAACATGAAGCACAATCCAAATGACATTTTGAATCAATTCTACAGTCCAAAAAATCTATTTTCTGATGAAAAACGATGACCCGTGACCTGTCGAACTTTCTCCAGGTGACCAGATATGCTTATTTTTTAATGCTTCATTTTTTGTCTGTAAACGGGTATTGCATATGAATTATCACTTTTGGAGCTAAAATAAGTGTGTTTAGAGTCATTTTAATGCCTGAAAGTGGTCGAAATAGAAGCTTCTGAGTAGGAGAAAAAGTCTGTAAAAATGGCAATTTTGGTTACATTGAGGCTTTAAAAATTAGTTATTCAAAATGAGGCACAATTAAAATGACATTTTGAATCAGTTTTTCTGCAGTCCAAAAAATACATTTTCTGATGAAAAATGATGATCTGGGACCCGTCAAACTTTCTCCAGATGGTCAGAAATTGTAATTTTTTAATGTTTAATTTTTTTACAGTAAATGACTATTGAATGTGAATTATCACTTTTGGAACTAAAATAAGTATTTTTAGAGTCATTTTAATGCCTGAAATTGGTCGAAATAGAATCTTCTGAGTAGGAGAAAAAGTCTATAAAAATGGCAATTTTGGTCACATTGAGGCTTTAAAAAGTAGTTATTCAACATGAGGCACAATCCAAATGACATTTTGAATCAGTTTTTCTACAGTACAAAAAATCAATTTTCTGATGAAAAATGATTATCCGTGACCTGTGGTCAGGAATGGTAATTTTTTTATGTTTAATATTTTGACTGTAAATGACCATTGCATGTGAATTAGAAATCTTGGATCTAAAATAAGTGTGTTTAGAGTCATTTTAATGCCTGACATTGGTTGAAATAGAAGCTTCTGAGTAGGAGAAAAAGTCTGTAAAAATGGCAATTTTGGTCACATTGAGGCTTTAAAAAGTAGTTATTCAAAATGAGGCTCAATTAAAATGACATTTTGAATCAGTTTTTCTACAGTCCAAAAAATCAATTTTCTGATGAAAAATGATGATCCGTGACCTGTCGAACTTTCTCCAGATTGCCAGGAATGGTTATTTTTTAATGTTTCATTTTTTGACTGTAAATGACTATTGCATGTGAATTAATAGTTTTGGAACTAAAATAAGTGTGTTTAGAGTCTTTTTAATGCATGAAATTGGTCGAAATAGAAGCTTCTGAGAAGGAGAAAAAGTCTGTAAAAATGGCAATTTTGGTCACATTGAGGCTTTAAAAAGTAGTTATTCAACATGAGGCACAACCCAAAAGACATTTTGAATACATTTTTCTACAGTCCAAAAAATCAATTTTCTGATGAAAAACAATGACCCGTGACCTGTCAAACTTTCTCCAGATGGCCAGAAATGGTAATTTTTTTATGTTGAATTTTTTGACTGTAAATGACTATTGCATGTGAAATATCACGTTTGGAACTAAAATAAGTGTGTTTAGAGTCATTTTAATGCCTGAAACTTGTCGCAATAGAAGCTTCTGAGTAGGAGAAAAAGTCTGTAAAAATGGCAATTTTGGTCACATTGAGGCTTTAAAAAGTAGTTATTCAAAATGAGGCACAATCAAAATGACATTTTGAATCAGTTTTTCAACAGTCCAAAAAATACATTTTCTGATGAAAAATGATGATCTGTGACCCATCAAACTTTCTCCAGATGGTCAGAAATTGTAATTTTTTTATATTTAATATTTTGACTGTAAATGACCATTGCATGTGAATTAGAAATCTTGGAACTAAAATAAGTGTGTTTAGAGTCATTTTAATGCCTAACATTGGTTGAAATAGAAGCTTCTGAGTAGGAGAAAAAGTCTGTAACAATGGCAATTTTGGTCACATAGCGGCTTTAAAAAGTAGTTATTCAAAATGAGGCACAATCAAAATGACATTTTGAATCAGTTTTTCTACAGTCCAAAAAATACATTTTCTGATGAAAAATGATGATCTGTGACCCGTCAAACTTTCTCCAGATGGTCAGAAATTGTAATTTTTTTATATTTAATATTTTGACTGTAAATGACCATTGCATGTGAATTAGAAATCTTGGAACTAAAATAAGTGTGTTTAGAGTCATTTTAATGCCTAACATTGGTTGAAATAGAAGCTTCTGAGTAGGAGAAAAAGTCTGTAAAAATGGCAATTTTGGTCACAATGAGGCTTTAAAAAGTAGTTATTCAAAATGAGGCACAATCAAAATGACATTTTGAATCAGTTTTTCTACAGTCCAAAAAATCAATTTTCTGATGAAAAATGATGATCCGTGACCTGTCGAACTTTCTCCAGATGGCCAGAAATGGTAATTTTTTTATATTTAATTTTTCGACTTTAAATGACTACTGCATGTGAATTATCACGTTTGGAACTCAAATAAGTGTGTTTAGAGTCATTTTAATGCCTGAAATTTGTCGCAATGGAAGCTTCCGAGTAGGAGAAAATGTCTGTAAAAATGGCAATTTTGGTCACATTGAGGCTTTAAAAAGTAGTTATTCATAATGAGGCACAATCCAAATGACATTTTGAATCAATTCTACAGTCCAAAAAATCAATTTTCTGATGAAAAACGGTGACCTGTGACCTGTCGAACTTTCTCCAGATGGTCCGAAATGGTAATTTATTAATGTTTAATTTTATCTGTCTGTAAATGACTATTGCATGTGAAATATCACATTTGTAACTAAAATAAGTGTGTTTAGAGTCATTTTAATGCGTGAAATTGGTTGAAATAGAAGCTTCTGAGTAGGAGAAAAAGTCTGTTAAAGAGGCAATTTTGGTCACATAGAGGCTTTAAAAAGTAGTTATTCAACATGAGGCACAATCCAAATGACATTTTGAATCAATTCTACAGTCCAAAAAATCAGTTTTCTGATGAAAAACGATGACCGTGACCTGTCGAACATTCTCCGGATGGCCAGAAATGGTAATTTTTTAATGTTTAATTTTTTGACTGTAAATGACTATTGCATGTGAATTATCATGTTTGGAACTAAAATAAGTGTGTTTAGAGTAATTTTAATGCCTGAAATTGGTCGAAATAGAAGATATTGAGTAGGAGAAGAAGTCTGGAAAAATGGCAATTTTGGTCACATTGAGTCCTTAAATAGTAGTTATTCAACATGAGGCACAATCCAAAAGACATTTCGAATCAATTTTTCGACAGTCCAAACAATCAATTTTCTGATGAAAAACGATGATCCGTGACCTGTCGAACTTTCTCCAGATGGCCAGAAATGGTTATTTTTTAATGTTTAATTTTTTGACTGTAAATGACTATTGCATGTGAATTATCACTTTTGGAACTAAAATAAGTGTGTTTAGAGTCATTTTAATGCATGAAATTGGTCGAAATAGAAGCTTCTGAGTAGGAGAAAAAGTCTGTAAAAATGGCAATTTTGGTCACATCGAGGCTTTAAAAAGTAGTTATTCAACATGAGGCATAATCCAAAAGACATTTTGAATAAATGTTTCTACAGTCCAAAAAATCAATTTTCTGCTGAAAAACGGTGATCTGTGACCTGTCGAACTTTCTCCAGATGGTCTGAAATGGTTATTTATTAATGTTTACATTTTTTGTCTGTAAATGACTATTGCATGTGAAATATCACATTTGTAACTAAAATAAGTGTGTTTAAAGTCATATTAATGCCTGAAATTGGTCGAAATAGAAGCTTCTGAGTAGGAGAAAAAGTCTGTAAAAATGTCAAATTTGGTCACATTGAGGCTTTAATAAAAAGTTATTCAACATGAAGCACAATCCAAATGACATTTTGAATCAATTCTACAGTCCAAAAAATATATTTTCTGATGAAAAACGGTGACCCGTGACCTGTCGAACTTTCTCCAGGTGACCAGATATGGTTATTTTATAATGTTTCATTTTTTGACTGTAAACGAGTATTGCATATGAATTATCACTTTTGGAGCTAAAATAAGTGTGTTTAGAGTCATTTTAATGCCTGAAATTGGTCGAAATAGAAGCTTCTGAGTAGGAGAAAAAGTCTGTAAAAATGGCAATTTTGGTCACATTGAGGCTTTAAAAAGTAGTTATTCAAAATGAGGCACAATCCAAATGACATTTTGAATCAGTTTTTCTACAGTCCAAAAAATCAATTTTCTGCTGAAAAACGGTGATCCGTGACCTGTCGAACTTTCTCCAGATGGTCTGAAATGGTTATTTATTAATGTTTACATTTTTTGTCTGTAAATGACCATTGCATGTGAAATATCACATTTGTAACTAAAATAAGTGTGTTTAAAGTCATATTAATGCCTGAAATTGGTCGACATAGAAGCTTCTGAGTAGGAAAAAAAGTCTGTAAAATGTCAAATTTGGTCACATTGAGGCTTTAATAAAAAGTTATTCAACATGAAGCACAATCCAAATGACATTTTGAATCAATTCTACAGTCCAAAAAATCTATTTTCTGATGAAAAACGATGACCCGTGACCTGTCGAACTTTCTCCAGGTGACCAGATATGCTTATTTTTTAATGCTTCATTTTTTGTCTGTAAACGGGTATTGCATATGAATTATCACTTTTGGAGCTAAAATAAGTGTGTTTAGAGTCATTTTAATGCCTGAAAGTGGTCGAAATAGAAGCTTCTGAGTAGGAGAAAAAGTCTGTAAAAATGGCAATTTTGGTTACATTGAGGCTTTAAAAATTAGTTATTCAAAATGAGGCACAATTAAAATGACATTTTGAATCAGTTTTTCTGCAGTCCAAAAAATACATTTTCTGATGAAAAATGATGATCTGGGACCCGTCAAACTTTCTCCAGATGGTCAGAAATTGTAATTTTTTAATGTTTAATTTTTTTACAGTAAATGACTATTGAATGTGAATTATCACTTTTGGAACTAAAATAAGTATTTTTAGAGTCATTTTAATGCCTGAAATTGGTCGAAATAGAATCTTCTGAGTAGGAGAAAAAGTCTATAAAAATGGCAATTTTGGTCACATTGAGGCTTTAAAAAGTAGTTATTCAACATGAGGCACAATCCAAATGACATTTTGAATCAGTTTTTCTACAGTACAAAAAATCAATTTTCTGATGAAAAATGATTATCCGTGACCTGTGGTCAGGAATGGTAATTTTTTTATGTTTAATATTTTGACTGTAAATGACCATTGCATGTGAATTAGAAATCTTGGATCTAAAATAAGTGTGTTTAGAGTCATTTTAATGCCTGACATTGGTTGAAATAGAAGCTTCTGAGTAGGAGAAAAAGTCTGTAAAAATGGCAATTTTGGTCACATTGAGGCTTTAAAAAGTAGTTATTCAAAATGAGGCTCAATTAAAATGACATTTTGAATCAGTTTTTCTACAGTCCAAAAAATCAATTTTCTGATGAAAAATGATGATCCGTGACCTGTCGAACTTTCTCCAGATTGCCAGGAATGGTTATTTTTTAATGTTTCATTTTTTGACTGTAAATGACTATTGCATGTGAATTAATAGTTTTGGAACTAAAATAAGTGTGTTTAGAGTCTTTTTAATGCATGAAATTGGTCGAAATAGAAGCTTCTGAGAAGGAGAAAAAGTCTGTAAAAATGGCAATTTTGGTCACATTGAGGCTTTAAAAAGTAGTTATTCAACATGAGGCACAACCCAAAAGACATTTTGAATACATTTTTCTACAGTCCAAAAAATCAATTTTCTGATGAAAAACAATGACCCGTGACCTGTCAAACTTTCTCCAGATGGCCAGAAATGGTAATTTTTTTATGTTGAATTTTTTGACTGTAAATGACTATTGCATGTGAAATATCACGTTTGGAACTAAAATAAGTGTGTTTAGAGTCATTTTAATGCCTGAAACTTGTCGCAATAGAAGCTTCTGAGTAGGAGAAAAAGTCTGTAAAAATGGCAATTTTGGTCACATTGAGGCTTTAAAAAGTAGTTATTCAAAATGAGGCACAATCAAAATGACATTTTGAATCAGTTTTTCAACAGTCCAAAAAATACATTTTCTGATGAAAAATGATGATCTGTGACCCATCAAACTTTCTCCAGATGGTCAGAAATTGTAATTTTTTTATATTTAATATTTTGACTGTAAATGACCATTGCATGTGAATTAGAAATCTTGGAACTAAAATAAGTGTGTTTAGAGTCATTTTAATGCCTAACATTGGTTGAAATAGAAGCTTCTGAGTAGGAGAAAAAGTCTGTAACAATGGCAATTTTGGTCACATAGCGGCTTTAAAAAGTAGTTATTCAAAATGAGGCACAATCAAAATGACATTTTGAATCAGTTTTTCTACAGTCCAAAAAATACATTTTCTGATGAAAAATGATGATCTGTGACCCGTCAAACTTTCTCCAGATGGTCAGAAATTGTAATTTTTTTATATTTAATATTTTGACTGTAAATGACCATTGCATGTGAATTAGAAATCTTGGAACTAAAATAAGTGTGTTTAGAGTCATTTTAATGCCTAACATTGGTTGAAATAGAAGCTTCTGAGTAGGAGAAAAAGTCTGTAAAAATGGCAATTTTGGTCACAATGAGGCTTTAAAAAGTAGTTATTCAAAATGAGGCACAATCAAAATGACATTTTGAATCAGTTTTTCTACAGTCCAAAAAATCAATTTTCTGATGAAAAATGATGATCCGTGACCTGTCGAACTTTCTCCAGATGGCCAGAAATGGTAATTTTTTTATATTTAATTTTTCGACTTTAAATGACTACTGCATGTGAATTATCACGTTTGGAACTCAAATAAGTGTGTTTAGAGTCATTTTAATGCCTGAAATTTGTCGCAATGGAAGCTTCCGAGTAGGAGAAAATGTCTGTAAAAATGGCAATTTTGGTCACATTGAGGCTTTAAAAAGTAGTTATTCATAATGAGGCACAATCCAAATGACATTTTGAATCAATTCTACAGTCCAAAAAATCAATTTTCTGATGAAAAACGGTGACCTGTGACCTGTCGAACTTTCTCCAGATGGTCCGAAATGGTAATTTATTAATGTTTAATTTTATCTGTCTGTAAATGACTATTGCATGTGAAATATCACATTTGTAACTAAAATAAGTGTGTTTAGAGTCATTTTAATGCGTGAAATTGGTTGAAATAGAAGCTTCTGAGTAGGAGAAAAAGTCTGTTAAAGAGGCAATTTTGGTCACATAGAGGCTTTAAAAAGTAGTTATTCAACATGAGGCACAATCCAAATGACATTTTGAATCAATTCTACAGTCCAAAAAATCAGTTTTCTGATGAAAAACGATGACCGTGACCTGTCGAACATTCTCCGGATGGCCAGAAATGGTAATTTTTTAATGTTTAATTTTTTGACTGTAAATGACTATTGCATGTGAATTATCATGTTTTGAACTAAAATAAGTGTGTTTAGAGTAATTTTAATGCCTGAAATTGGTCGAAATAGAAGATATTGAGTAGGAGAAGAAGTCTGGAAAAATGGCAATTTTGGTCACATTGAGTCCTTAAATAGTAGTTATTCAACATGAGGCACAATCCAAAAGACATTTCGAATCAATTTTTCGACAGTCCAAACAATCAATTTTCTGATGAAAAACGATGATCCGTGACCTGTCGAACTTTCTCCAGATGGCCAGAAATGGTTATTTTTTAATGTTTCATTTTTTGACTGTAAATGACTATTGCATGTGAATTATCACTTTTGGAACTAAAATAAGTGTGTTTAGAGTCAATTTAATGCATGAAATTGGTCGAAATAGAAGCTTCTGAGTAGGAGAAAAAGTCTGTAAAAATGGCAATTTTGGTCACATTGAGGCTTTAAAAAGTAGTTATTCAACATCAGGCACAATCTAAATGACATTTTGAATCAATTTTTCTACAGTCCAAAAAATCAATTTTCTGATGAAAAACAATGATCCGTGACCTGTCGAACTTTCTCCAGATGGCCAGAAATGGTAATTTTTTAATGTTTAATTTTTAGACTGTAAATGACTATTGCATGTGAATTATCACGTTTGGAACTAAAATAAGTCTGTTTAGAGTCATTTTAATGCCTGAAATTGGTTGAAATAGAAGCTACTGAGTAGGAGAAAAAGACTGTAAAAATGGCAATTTTGCTCACATAGTAGCTTTAAAAAGTAGTTATTCAACATGAGGCACAATCTAAATGACATTTTGAATCAATTTTTCTACAGTCCAAAAAATCAATTTTCTGATGAAAAACGATGCCCCGTGACCTGTCGAAATTTCTCCAGATGGCCAGAAATGGTAATTTTTTAATGTTTAATATTTTGAATGTAAATGACTACTGCGTGTGAATCAGAAATCTTGCAACTAAAATAAGTGTGTTTAGAGTCATATAATGCCTGAAATTGGTCGAAATAGAAGCTTCTGAGTAGGCGAAAAAGTCTGTAGAAATGGCAATTTTGTTCACATTGAGGCTTTAAAAAGTAGTTATTCAAAATGAGGCACAAACCAAATGACATTCTGAATCAATTTTTCTACAGTCCAAAAAATCAATTTTCTGATGAAAAACGATGACCGGTGACCTGTCGAACTTTCTCCAGATGGCCAGAAATGGCAATTTTTTAATGTTTAATTTTTTGACTGTAAATGACTATTGCATATGATTTATCCCTTTTGGAGCTAAAATAAGTGTGTTTAGAGTCATATTAATGCCTGAAATTGGTCAAAATAGAAGCTTCTGAGTAGGAGAAAAAGTGTGTTAAAATGGCAAATTTGGTCACATTGAGGCTTTAAAAAGTAGTTATTCAACATGAGGCACAATACAAATGACATTTGAAATCAATTCAACAGTCCAAAGTATCAATTTTCTGATGAAAAACGATGACCGTGACCTGTCGAACATTCTCCGGATGGCCAGAAATGGTAATTTTTTAATGTTTAATTTTTTGACTGTAAATGACTATTGCATATGAATTATCCCTTTTGGAGCTAAAATAAGTGTGTTTAGAGTCATATTAATGCCTGAAATTGGTCGAAATAGAATCTTCTGAGTAGGAGAAAAAGTCTGTTAAAATGGCAAATTTGGTCACATTGAGGCTTTAAAAAGTAGTTATTCAACATGAGGCACAATACAAATGACATTTGGAATCAATTCAACAGTCCAAAAAATCAATTTTCTGATGAAAAACGATGACCGTGACCTGTCGAACATTCTCCGGATGGCCAGAAATGGTAATTTTTTAATGTTTAATTTTTTGACTGTAAATGACTATTGCATGTGAATTATCATGTTTGGAACTAAAATAAGTGTGTTTAGAGTAATTTTAATGCCTGAAATTGGTCGAAATAGAAGATATTGAGTAGGAGAAGAAGTCTGGAAAAATGGCAATTTTGGTCACATTGAGTCCTTAAATAGTAGTTATTCAACATGAGGCACAATCCAAAAGACATTTCGAATCAATTTTTCGACAGTCCAAAAAATCAATTTTCTGATGAAAAACGATGACCCGTGACCTGTCGAACTTTCTCCAGATGGCCAGAAATGGTAATTTTTTCATGTTTAATTTTTTGACTGTAAATGACTATTGCATGTGAATGATCACGTATGGAACTAAAATAGGTGTGGTTAGAGTAATTTTAATGCCTGAAATTGGTCGAAATAGAAGCTTCTGAGTAGGAGAAAAAGTCTGTAAAAATGGCAATTTTGATCACATTGAGGCTTTAAAAAGTACTTATTCAACATGAGGCACAATCCAAATGACATTTTGAATCAATTTTGCTACAGTCCAAAAATCAATTTTCTGATGAAAAACGATGATCCGTGACCTGTCAAACGTTCTCCAGATGGTCAGAAATGGTAATTTTTTAATGTTTAATTTTTAGACTGTAAATGACTATTGCATGTTAATTATCACGTTTGGAACTAAAATGAGTCTGTTTAGAGTCATTTTAATGCCTGAAATTGGTTGAAATAGAAGCTACTGAGTAGGAGAAAAAGACTGTAAAAATGTCAATTTTGCTCACATAGTAGCTTTAAAAAGTAGTTATTCAACATGAGGCACAATCTAAATGACATTTTGAATCAATTTTTCTACAGTCCAAAAAATCAATTTTCTGATGAAAAACGATGCCCCGTGACCTGTCGAAATTTCTCCAGATGGCCAGAAATGGTAATTTTTTAATGTTTAATATTTTGAATGTAAATGACTACTGCGTGTGAATCAGAAATCTTGCAACTAAAATAAGTGTGTTTAGAGTCATATAATGCCTGAAATTGGTCGAAATAGAAGCTTCTGAGTAGGCGAAAAAGTCTGTAGAAATGGCAATTTTGTTCACATTGAGGCTTTAAAAAGTAGTTATTCAAAATGAGGCACAAACCAAATGACATTCTGAATCAATTTTTCTACAGTCCAAAAAATCAATTTTCTGATGAAAAACGATGACCGGTGACCTGTCGAACTTTCTCCAGATGGCCAGAAATGGCAATTTTTTAATGTTTAATTTTTTGACTGTAAATGACTATTGCATATGATTTATCCCTTTTGGAGCTAAAATAAGTGTGTTTAGAGTCATATTAATGCCTGAAATTGGTCAAAATAGAAGCTTCTGAGTAGGAGAAAAAGTGTTTTAAAATGGCAAATTTGGTCACATTGAGGCTTTAAAAAGTAGTTATTCAACATGAGGCACAATACAAATGACATTTGAAATCAATTCAACAGTCCAAAGTATCAATTTTCTGATGAAAAACGATGACCGTGACCTGTCGAACATTCTCCGGATGGCCAGAAATGGTAATTTTTTAATGTTTAATTTTTTGACTGTAAATGACTATTGCATGTGAATTATCATGTTTGGAACTAAAATAAGTGTGTTTAGAGTAATTTTAATGCCTGAAATTGGTCGAAATAGAAGATATTGAGTAGGAGAAGAAGTCTGGAAAAATGGCAATTTTGGTCACATTGAGTCCTTAAATAGTAGTTATTCAACATGAGGCACAATCCAAAAGACATTTCGAATCAATTTTTCGACAGTCCAAAAAATCAATTTTCTGATGAAAAACGATGCCCGTGACTTGTCGAACTTTCTCCAGATGGCCAGAAATGGCAATTTTTTAATGGTTAATATTTTGATTGTAAATGACTACTGCGTGTGAATCAGAAATCTTGCAACTAAAATAATTGTGTTTAGAGTCATATAATGCCTGAAATTGGTCGAAATAGAAGCTTCTGAGTAGGCGAAAAAGTCTGTAGAAATGGCAATTTTGTTCACATTGAGGCTTTAAAAAGTAGTTATTCAAAATGAGGCACAAACCAAATGACATTCTGAATCAATTTTTCTACAGTCCAAAAAATCAATTTTCTGATGAAAAACGATGACCGGTGACCTGTCAACTTTCTCCAGATGGCCAGAAATGGCAATTTTTTAATGTTTAATTTTTTGACTGTAAATGACTATTGCATGTGAATTATCAGTTTTGGAACTAAAATAAGTGTGTTTAGAGTCATTTTAATGCATGAAATTGGTCGAAATAGAAGCTTCTGAGTAGGAAAAAAAGTCTGAAAAAATGGCAATTTTGGTCACATTGAGGATTTAAAAAGTAGTTATTCAACATCAGGCACAATCTAAATGACATTTTGAATCAATTTTTCTACAGTCCAAAAAATATCTTTTCTGATGAAAAACAATGACCCGTGACCTGTCGAACGTTCTCCAGATGGCCAGAAATAGTAATTTTTTAATGTTTAAGTTTTTTTTACTGTAAATGACTATTGCATATGAATTATCACTTTTGGAAGTAAATTAAGTGTGTTTAGAGTCATTTTAATGCCTGAAATTGGTAGAAATAGAAGCTTCTGAGTAGGAGAAAAAGTCTGTAAAAATGTCAATATTGGTCACATTGAGTCTTTAAAAAGTAGTTATTCAACATGAGGCACAATCCAAAAGACATTTTGAATCAATTCTACAGACCAAAAAATCAATTTTCTGATAAAAAACGATGATCCGTGACCTGTCGAACTTTCTCCAGATGGCCAGAAATGGTAATTTTTTCAGGTTTAATTTTTTGACTGTAAATGACTATTCCATGTGAATGATCACGTATGGAACTAAAATAGGTGTGGTTAAAGTCATTTTAATGCCTGAAATTGGTCGAAATAGAAGCTTCTGAGTAGGAGAAAAAGTCTGTAAAAATGGCAATTTTGGTCACATTGAGCTTTAAAAAGTAGTTATTCAACATGAGGCAAAATCCAAATGACATTTTGAATCAGTTTTTCTACAGTCCAAAAAATAAATTTTCTGATGAAAAACGATGACCCGTGACCTGTCGAATTTTCTCCAGATGGCCAGAAATGGTTATTTTTAAATGTTTCATTTTTTGACTGTAAATGACTATTGCATGTTAATTATCACTTTTGGAACTAAAATAAGTGTGTTTAGAGTCATTTTAATGCCTGAAATTGGTCGAAATAGAAGCTTCAGAGTAGGAGAAAAAGTCAGTAAAAATGGCAATTCTGGTCACATTGAGGCTTTAAAAGTAGTTATACAACATGAGGCACAATCCAAATGACATTTTGAATCAGTTTTTCTACAGTCCACAAAATAAATTTTCTGATGAAAAACGATGATCCTTGACCTGTCGAACTTTCTCCAGATGGCCAGAAATGGTAATTTTTTCATGTTTAATTTTTTGACTGTAAGTGACTATTGCATGTGAATGATCACGTATGGAACTAAAATAGGTGTGGTTAAAGTCATTTTAATGCCTGAAATTGGTCGAAATAGAAGCTTCTGAGTAGGAGAAAAAGTCAGTAAAAATGGCAATTCTGGTCACATTGAGGCTTTAAAAGTAGTTATACAACATGAGGCACAATCCAAATGCCATTTTGAATCAGTTTTTCTACAGTCCACAAAAAAAATTTTCTGATGAAAAACGATGACCCGAGACCTGTCGAACTTTCTCCAGATGGCCAGAAATGGTAATTTTTTAATGTTTAATTTTTTGACTGTAAACGACTGCTGCATGTGAATTAGAAATCTTGCAACTAAAATGAGTGTGTTTAGAGTCATTTTAATGCCTGAAATTGGTTGAAATAGAAGCTTCTGAGTAGGAGAAAAAGTCTGTAAAAATTGCAATTTTGGTCACATAGAGGCCTTAAGAAGTAGTTATTCAACATGAGGCACAATCTAAATGACATTTTGAATCAATTTTTCTACAGTCCAAAAAATCAATTTTCTGATGAAAATCAATGACCTGTGACCTGTCGAACGTTCTCCAGATGGCCAGAAATGGTAATTTTTTAATGTTTAATGTTTTTTACTGTAAATGACTATTGCTTGTGAATTATCACTTTTGGAACTAAATTACGTGTGTTTAGAGTCATTTTAATGCCTGAAATTGGTTGAAATAGAAGATTCTGAGTAGGAGAAAAAGTCTGTAAACATGGTAATTTTGATCACATTGAGGCTTTAAAAATAGTTATTCAACATGAGGCAGAATCCAAATGACATTTTAAATCAGTTGTTCTACTGTCCAAAAAATCAATTTTCTGATGAAAAATGATGATCCGTGACCTGTCAAACTTTCTCCAGATGGTCAGAAATGGTAATTTTTTAATGTTTAATTTTTTGACTGTAAATGACTATTGTATGTGAATTATCACGTTTGGAACTAAAATAAGTGTGTTTAGAGTCATTTTAATGCCTGAAATTGGTCGAAATAGAAGCTTCTGAGTAGGAGAAAAAGTCTGTAAAAATGGCAATTTTGTTCACATCGAGGCTTTAAAAAGTAGTTATTCAACATGAGGCACAATCCAAAAGACATTTTGAATAAATGTTTCTACAGTCCAAAAATTCAATTTTCTGCTGAAAAACGGTGATCTGTGACCTGTCGACCTTTCTCTAGATGGTCTGAAATGGTTACTTATTAATGTGGGATGCTCTTCTTGACCCGGTGAAAATATTTCTACCCTCGAACTCACCGTGAGGAGAACGGCTCGACCCACGGGCTTGCCTGCTTGCTCCTTGCTCCACTGACATCGCCGTCATTATTGCCGTGAGGGGAACGGCTCCTGGAAACTCCAACTCCCAGAGTGCTTAGCCCCGGGCGCTCACTGCTGACGTCATCGCAGCGCCCGGGCTGCATTTAAGCCTCTCGAGTGCCCCACGGCGCGGGATGCTCTTCTTGACCCGGTGAAAATATTTCTACCCTCGAACTCGCCGTGAGGAGAACGGCTCGACCCACGGGCTTACCTGCTTGCTCCTTGCTCCACTGACATCGCCGTCATTATTGCCGTGAGGGGAACGGCTCCTGGAAACTCCAACTCCCAGAGTGCTTAGCCCCGGGCGCTCACTGCTGACGTCATCGCAGCGCCCGGGCTGCATTTAAGCCTCTTGAGCGCCCCGCGGCGCGGGATGCTCTTCTTGACCCGGTGAAAATATTTCTACCCTCGAACTCGCCGTGAGGAGAACGGCTCGACCCACAGGCTTACCTGCTTGCTCCTTGCTCCACTGACATCGCCGTCATTATTGCCGTGAGGGGAACGGCTCCTGGAAACTCAAACTCCCAGAGTGCTTAGCCCCGGGCGCTCACTGCTGACGTCATCGCAGCGCCCGGGCTGCATTTAAGCCTCTTGATCGCCCCGCGGCGCGGGACGCACGCGGGCAGTGCCTGGGCAAAGCCCGGGCCAAGGGCGGGCCCGTCCTTGCCCGTCATCGCCAGGAGGAGGCAGGGCTGGGCCACCCCTCGTAGATCCTCTTCCCAGCACTTAAGGTACTGTGGCTAAGTTGAGATTGTGATCATTACTACGTGGTGCTTCTAGGATAGTGTGCTACTGGAGTATTACACCCCCTGAGGACGTATACCTGTTCTATTTTCTATCTCAAGTACATTCTGTGAACAATGTTTGGATTCTACACCATTATATTTGGATGTAATTACTCATGCAATGTTATGAATATTTGTCTTTTAGAGTTATTTTTAATTTATGTTTTTCTCTTTCCAGCATAGTCTTATATTTTAAAGCAGTAATTTGACCCCTTGTACTGTTTTTCAGGTTGGGTTATGGTAGGGAAGGGTAAACGCACGGGGGGGCGGGACAGTTACTGGCACCATGGACCAGTTTATAACGCGCGCTGTTTCAGTTTTAGAGCACGAAATCGCCATAACTGAGCGACGGCTCTCTACTGAACCAATGCTGTTAAGACGCTCATCTATTGGGCCTCTAGCACTAGCTAGATCCCCTTCAAGATTAGTCGGGCCTGTGGTGGGTAGCCCCTCTCAGGTAGAGGACCTTGAGATTCGTCCCTCTTTGAATCAAAGTAATATCAGGATTCTAGAGTCCCCTGCTGAGGATGTTTTGGTAGCTGAAAATTTCTCAAGACCCGATGGTACACCCCCCCAGACACAGGCTAGTAAGAAATCCAAATGTATGTCTAACCCCAAAAGAAAAAGAGCTGATGATATCCAAGGGGGGAGGCAGCCGAAACTCTCCAAAAAGACTACCAACCCAAATACTGTTACTTGTACGCTATTAGAGGGGGACTGTGAAACTAATGGTGTGGGTAAAAAGATCTCTCTTGACCGGTCACAATCTGATGAGCTCATCACCAAGATTGAACAGGTGGTACGCTCGTTACTACTTCCTTTGGCTGAGAGGGTTAAAGTGATCAATACAAAAGTCGAGTCCCTGGAGCAGACGATGCTTGATAATTTCTGCTCCTTAAAAAATGTTATCAAACTCGTAACAAGTGAGAGAGTTTATTCTAATTTTACCCAAATTCCTGTGGCTGTACCTATAATAAATACCACTGATACCCCTGTTGTTGGTCCTGTGATCACCCCTATAGATAGGTTAGGGACTGACCCACCTATTGCTTTGGATAACACTTGCCATATTTTGCCACGTATAAGCTCCACCAAAAGTAATAACGGGGGCAATGACATTGAAGAAAAGAACTCTAATGGGATAAACAGGGGCCCGAAGGCAGGACCCAGCAGTATTATTCGTACAGATCCTGCAAAACCCGTAAATGTTCACCTTCATCTTCCCCCAGCCTCTCTTCCTTATGTAGCAGTATTAACTGGAGTTCCAGAATTAAAGGATGGCAAGTCTGAATCCTACCCAGAACTTAAAAAAAAGTACCTTCTGGCTAAATAAAAATAGACCTATGCACTCTGGACTGGATGGGAAGATCCTTTTTGCCAGAAGGGTTGACTGGGTTGGAACAAGGCCTAAAGATGTGGAGGGAGACGCTATTGTTGTAAATTTCCAAGACGGACGTATAGTGCGTCTTATCTGTGACGATATTTTATCCGGGGGTCAGTTGGGGATAGGGGTGCGCGATCTTGGATATTTTTACAATGTACCCTCCTACAGCGCTGAAAGATTTTTCCATCATTGGGGAGTGCCTAGAGCGCTCCCAGAGCCCATTATTCCCCATTCTGATTATTACAATCCTAATTTTAATCGCAATTTAGGTTATTTTGATTGACCAGAATTTCATCCTCAAAGGGAAGCTACGGTAGTGAGTGCTGACACTTTGAATAATAGGGTTGAAGCTGAATTCCCTTTATCCGGGATATCAAATCTTCTTAGCCACTCCCCTTTGCAAACTCATTTAGAGCATTCAAACCATCATGACAGTAGCCCTAATACTACCTGTCAGTCTAATTTGTCTGGAATACGGTTGGGCTAAATGATCTCGTGGAATGTTGCTGGCCTAAAGTCAAAAATGGATTCCCCGGAGTGGGTCCAATTTATGGGTAATTTTGATGTCTGCCTCCTTCAGGAGACTTGGTCCTGCGAGCCGCAGTTTCTCCAAGGTTTTCTGAATTTTCATGTTCCTGCATCTAAGGGACCCAAAGGGCGTCCGATGGGTGGGTTAACAATATGGGCTCGCCAAGAATTATTCTTGGTGGTCAATGAAATCAACACAGGCTCCCCTGACATTCAATTGGTCAGACTATCCGCGGGCCCATCGGGTGACGTGGACATCTATAATTTGTACCTGAGGGGGACTAATGGGATGAAGTGCAGGACTCTGGTTGCACTGGATTCCCTTATCGCACAGCACTCAAGTGAGAGGGGAGTGCTTGCTGCAGGGGATCTGAATGTAACTTTCGAACCGCTCTTAAGTTCAGATTCCTGCTGGGGACTTGACCCTGAAGAAGATCAATTATGGGGTATCCCTGGCCTTGATATGGACCCAATAAACCGTTGGTCCGAGGCAGCAGTGCAGGTCAACGCCCTCTGTTATGAAAGAGGCTTGAGGGCTTTGAATGGAAGAACCCCTGGGGATAAGGAAGGGGCCTACACCTTTGATAATGGCCGATACAGGAGTAGAATCGATTACGTACTCTGCAGCATGAGGTTATGGCAATCTGTAAAAGACATGGTTTTAGTACCCAGACCAGAAAGTGACCATAACCCTTTATGTGTAACGCATCGCTGGTGGAAAAGTAGCAATGCAGAACCAGCAGTGGCGTCATCTACCCCACCTGAGGTATTTCCCTCTAACGACATGCGCAGGCTTAAGTGGAGTGCGGTTAGGTCTAACGAAAAGGCAATTGATAGCATTAATATATTGCTGTCCGAAGTTGTTGTGGAGCTTGAAAGTTGCAGGCTCTCCGACCAAGGTGTTATGGCAGCCACCGGCCACCACGAAATTTTCTTCGAGGAACTACGCCAGTTTTTTCTTAAACCAACTAGGAGAGGTAGTCGACCACCCTCTAAACGCTTGCGGTGGTATGACGCTGATTGCAAAAGTGCCACAATTAACCTAATCACAGCCCTCTCCAGTGGCAGTATTGGTCATGTGAGGGAAGCTCGCCAATTATATAAGAAATGCATAGCTTTGGCCAAAAAGAATTGGGACGAGCAATATTGGACAGACTTGAAAGATGCTAGTGATGCCAGGGACTCACGATTATTTTAGAACATCATCAAGTGGGGCAGGGGAGGGTTGCCAGATAGACCAACAAATCATGTCTCACAAGATGACTGGGTAAATTACTTTAGGCCCCAATATGCATGTGACCCCCAGACAAACCCTACAGGGGAAATATCCCTTGTTTTCTTCTCTAGTGGCCCTTTTTGCATTAAAGACACCCTAATGGCTCTGCGATCTGTAGCAGCTGGGCGAGCTCCAGGTCTTGATGGGATTCCATCTGATCTTTTCCTTGGTAACAAAAAACCCTGGAGCGAATACATTACCCTTTTGGCAAATGCAATTGCTGTTGGTGCTCCAGTTCCTAAATCCTGGGGGGTGGGGCTGTTATAATTCCCGTGTTTAAAAAGGGTGACAGAACCCTCCCTGGGAATTATAGACCAATCAGTTTAATTGACACAATTCAGAAGGTCATTGGGAGGATGTTATTGAACCAGGTGTTAGCGTGGGCTGATGATAATATGATTCTCTCCCCCCTTCAAGCTGGTTTTCGTAAGTCAACCAGCACACTGGATCAGGTCTTTAGATTTGTGCAACTCCACTGGAAAGTGGTTACTCTGGGGAAAGGCAGTCTCTACGTAGCATTTGTGGATCTGCGAGCTGCCTTTGACCTTGTCCCTCGTCATCGGCTATGGGTTGTCCTTAATAAATTAGGACTCCCGGTAGAAATCTTGACAATGATAAAGAGGCTCCATGAGTCTAATTTTGCTTGGATCCAGTGGGGAGGAGCAGGTGAAGTCACCCCAGAGTTTCCGGTCGAGCGGGGTGTGCGGCAAGGCTGCACCATGGCTCCAACCCTTTTTTCCTTAGATATTAATGGGATTGCCCAAGCTATGCTCAACGCCACTATTGATGCCCCAAAACTTGCTGGAGTTACTACTCCGATATTAATGTTTGCGGATGATACGTTAATCGTATCAAAAACCCCAAATGTCTTGCAGAGAGCATTAAAAGTCTTTGAGGAATTTTGTCTTGGCCATGGTTTGGAGGTAAACGTGGCCAAGACTAAACTCATGGCCTTCAATCCGCATCCAAATCGTAGAGTGAGTAAGTTTTTCCTGGATGGGCAACAAGTAGAAATGGTCTCCAACTTTGTTTACTTGGGTATACACATAACTAGTACCAGCAAGTGGGACAAGCACATTGAGGTCGCTGCCCTGAAGCTTAGGCAAATCTCAGGAACCCTGATAAGAGAACACAAAAAGTCTTTTACCAAGCCCGTTAAACCTGTACTCCAAGTTTACGAGGCAAAGGCCCTGGGTTCAGCTTTGTACGGGGCAGAATTATGGGGGTTTAGTCGGCTGGTTCCCCTAACAACAGCAGAAAATTCTTTTCTCCGTAGCATAACAAGCCTCCCGCAGAGTACACCTATGGTCCCTGTAAGGTATGAGCTTGGCAGGAATGCCGTTGCAGACATCGCCAGATTACGCCCGATTTTATACTGGCGAAGGCTCTGGACTACTCCCGAGCTCTCTTTGTACGCCAAAGGGATTATTGATGTCATAGATCTAGATGTCTTTCATAAAATTGAATGGCTGAGGCAGCTCCGCCAGACCTTAACAGTCATGGGCATGGCAGGGCTATGGAGTGACCCTACAACTGCGCAGTTTCCCCCAAAGAAAGTTATGAAAGCTATTTATTGGGAGCGGGTTAACCACCAGGTGTGGAGTTGTGTAAATCCTAACGGGATGGCTGGTCGTTATCTAGAGGCGAAGTTTACACCCGCCTTTGAACCTTACTGGGACCTGATCACAAAGCCTAGAGACAGGAAGCTGTATTTTCAGCTGCAAGCAGGTTCTCTTCCAATTAATTCTCTTACAGGCAGATGGTCTAGTGCAAATGAAGAGATCTGTCCTGCTTGTGGGGTACATGTAGAATCTATCGCCCACCTACTGTTCGTCTGTCCAGCATTAGCTGTTCCTAGGTGAGTGTGGTTGTCACCATTGTGTAGGAACCTGGGTACCACGAGCAGTGCCATTGCTTTAAGAATTCTATGCACCAGCACTTCTCCAACCATTTCTATCCCATTAGCAAAATTTTTGGGATGGGCATGGAATCTAAGGGCGAAAGCCTCTAGCAAACCACAGATAATTCCTCCTCATGCAACCCACACCGCTGTTGCCTAGTGTGAAACTCTGTAAAACGTTTTTACAATACTGTAGTCGATGGGGGTTTATTAATTATATATTGTTAAATTTGCTGTTAGCTTGATTAGTTTAATGCTTTTTTAGAATCAATTATTTAACTTATTTATTGATGAACTTAACAATTTTAATGTGTTTTTATATGCAATGTTTTGATTTATGTTTGTGTCTTTTATGATTTTGTCAAATCGAATAAAGACTAATGGAATGGCAAGATAATGTTTACATTTTTTGTCTGTAAATGACTATTGCATGTGAAATATCACATTTGTAACTAAAATAAGTGTGTTTAAAGTCATATTATTGCCTGAAATTGGTCGAAATAGAAGCTTCTGAGTAGGAGAAAAAGTCTGTAAAAATGTCAAATTTGGTCACATTGAGGCTTTAAAAATTAGTTATTCAAAATGAGGCACAATCAAAATGACATTTTGAATCAGTTTTTCTGCAGTCCAAAAAATACATTTTCTGATGAAAAATGATGATCTGTGACCCGTCAAACTTTCTCCAGATGGTCAGATTTTTTGACTGTAAATGACTATTGCATGTGAATTATCACGTTTGGAACTAAAATAAGTGTGTTTAGAGTCATTTTAATGCCTGAAATTGGTCGAAATAGAAGCTTCTGAGTAGGAGAAAAAGTCTGTAAAAATGGCAATTTTGGTCACATCGAGGCTTTAAAAAGTAGTTATTCAACATGAGGCATAATCCAAAAGACATTTTGAATAAATGTTTCTACAGTCCAAAAAATAAATTTTCTGCTGAAAAACGGTGATCTGTCGAACTTTCTCCAGATGGTCTGAAATGGTTATTTATTAATGTTTACATTTTTTGTCTGTAAATGACTATTGCATGTGAAATATCACATTTGTAACTAAAATAAGTGTGTTTAAAGTCATATTAATGCCTGAAATTGGTCGAAATAGAAGCTTCTGAGTAGGAGAAAAAGTCTGTAAAAATGTCAAATTTGGTCACATTGAGGCTTTAATAAAAAGTTATTCAACATGAAGCACAATCCAAATGACATTTTGAATCAATTCTACAGTCCAAAAAATATATTTTCTGATGAAAAACGGTGACCCGTGACCTGTCGAACTTTCTCCAGGTGACCAGATATGGTTATTTTATAATGTTTCATTTTTTGACTGTAAACGAGTATTGCATATGAATTATCACTTTTGGAGCTAAAATAAGTGTGTTTAGAGTCATTTTAATGCCTGAAATTGGTCGAAATAGAAGCTTCTGAGTAGGAGAAAAAGTCTGTAAAAATGGCAATTTTGGTCACATTGAGGCTTTAAAAAGTAGTTATTCAAAATGAGGCACAATCCAAATGACATTTTGAATCAGTTTTTCTACAGTCCAAAAAATCTATTTTCTGCTGAAAAACGGTGATCCGTGACCTGTCGAACTTTCTCCAGATGGTCTGAAATGGTTATTTATTAATGTTTACATTTTTTGTCTGTAAATGACCATTGCATGTGAAATATCACATTTGTAACTAAAATAAGTGTGTTTAAAGTCATATTAATGCCTGAAATTGGTCGACATAGAAGCTTCTGAGTAGGAAAAAAAGTCTGTAAAATGTTAAATTTGGTCACATTGAGGCTTTAATAAAAAGTTATTCAACATGAAGCACAATCCAAATGACATTTTGAATCAATTCTACAGTCCAAAAAATCTATTTTCTGATGAAAAACGATGACCCGTGACCTGTCGAACTTTCTCCAGGTGACCAGATATGCTTATTTTTTAATGCTTCATTTTTTGTCTGTAAACGGGTATTGCATATGAATTATCACTTTTGGAGCTAAAATAAGTGTGTTTAGAGTCATTTTAATGCCTGAAAGTGGTCGAAATAGAAGCTTCTGAGTAGGAGAAAAAGTCTGTAAAAATGGCAATTTTGGTTACATTGAGGCTTTAAAAATTAGTTATTCAAAATGAGGCACAATTAAAATGACATTTTGAATCAGTTTTTCTGCAGTCCAAAAAATACATTTTCTGATGAAAAATGATGATCTGGGACCCGTCAAACTTTCTCCAGATGGTCAGAAATTGTAATTTTTTAATGTTTAATTTTTTTACAGTAAATGACCATTGAATGTGAATTATCACTTTTGGAACTCAAATAAGTATTTTTAGAGTCATTTTAATGCCTGAAATTGGTCGAAATAGAATCTTCTGAGTAGGAGAAAAAGTCTATAAAAATGGCAATTTTGGTCACATTGAGGCTTTATAAAGTAGTTATTCAACATGAGGCACAATCCAAATGACATTTTGAATCAGTTTTTCTACAGTACAAAAAATCAATTTTCTGATGAAAAATGATTATCCGTGACCTGTGGTCAGGAATGGTAATTTTTTTATGTTTAATATTTTGACTGTAAATGACCATTGCATGTGAATTAGAAATCTTGGATCTAAAATAAGTGTGTTTAGAGTCATTTTAATGCCTGACATTGGTTGAAATAGAAGCTTCTGAGTAGGAGAAAAAGTCTGTAAAAATGGCAATTTTGGTCACATTGAGGCTTTAAAAAGTAGTTATTCAAAATGAGGCTCAATTAAAATGACATTTTGAATCAGTTTTTCTACAGTCCAAAAAATCAATTTTCTGATGAAAAATGATGATCCGTGACCTGTCGAACTTTCTCCAGATTGCCAGGAATGGTTATTTTTTAATGTTTCATTTTTTGACTGTAAATGACTATTGCATGTGAATTAATAGTTTTGGAACTAAAATAAGTGTGTTTAGAGTCATTTTAATGCATGAAATTGGTCGAAATAGAAGCTTCTGAGAAGGAGAAAAAGTCTGTAAAAATGGCAATTTTGGTCACATTGAGGCTTTAAAAAGTAGTTATTCAACATGAGGCACAATCCAAAAGACATTTTGAATACATTTTTCTACAGTCCAAAAAATCAATTTTCTGATGAAAAACAATGACCCGTGACCTGTCGAACTTTCTCCAGATGGCCAGAAATGGTAATTTTTTTATGTTGAATTTTTCGACTGTAAATGACTATTGCATGTGAAATATCACGTTTGGAACTAAAATAAGTGTGTTTAGAGTCATTTTAATGCCTGAAACTTGTCGCAATAGAAGCTTCTGAGTAGGAGAAAAAGTCTGTAAAAATGGCAATTTTGGTCACATTGAGGCTTTAAAAAGTAGTTATTCGAAATGAGGCACAATCAAAATGACATTTTGAATCAGTTTTTCTACAGTCCAAAAAATACATTTTCTGATGAAAAATGATGATCTGTGACCCATCAAACTTTCTCCAGATGGTCAGAAATTGTAATTTTTTTATATTTAATATTTTGACTGTAAATGACCATTGCATGTGAATTAGAAATCTTGGAACTAAAATAAGTGTGTTTAGAGTCATTTTAATGCCTAACATTGGTTGAAATAGAAGCTTCTGAGTAGGAGAAAAAGTCTGTAACAATGGCAATTTTGAACACATAGCGGCTTTAAAAAGTAGTTATTCAAAATGAGGCACAATCAAAATGACATTTTGAATCAGTTTTTCTACAGTCCAAAAAATACATTTTCTGATGAAAAATGATGATCTGTGACCCGTCAAACTTTCTCCAGATGGTCAGAAATTGTAATTTTTTTATATTTAATATTTTGACTGTAAATGACCATTGCATGTGAATTAGAAATCTTGGAACTAAAATAAGTGTGTTTAGAGTCATTTTAATGCCTAACATTGGTTGAAATAGAAGCTTCTGAGTAGGAGAAAAAGTCTGTAAAAATGGCAATTTTGGTCACAATGAGGCTTTAAAAAGTAGTTATTCAAAATGAGGCACAATCAAAATGACATTTTGAATCAGTTTTTCTACAGTCCAAAAAATCAATTTTCTGATGAAAAACAATGACCCGTGACCTGTCGAACTTTCTCCAGATGGCCAGAAATGGTAATTTTTTTATGTTGAATTTTTTGACTGTAAATGACTATTGCATGTGAAATATCACGTTTGGAACTAAAATAAGTGTGTTTAGAGTCATTTTAATGCCTGAAACTTGTCGCAATAGAAGCTTCTGAGTAGGAGAAAAAGTCTGTAAAAATGGCAATTTTGGTCACATTGAGGCTTTAAAAAGTAGTTATTCAAAATGAGGCACAATCAAAATGACATTTTGAATCAGTTTTTCTACAGTCCAAAAAATACATTTTCTGATGAAAAATGATGATCTGTGACCCATCAAACTTTCTCCAGATGGTCAGAAATTGTAATTTTTTTATATTTAATATTTTGACTGTAAATGACCATTGCATGTGAATTAGAAATCTTGGAACTAAAATAGGTGTGTTTAGAGTCATTTTAATGCCTAACATTGGTTGAAATAGAAGCTTCTGAGTAGGAGAAAAAGTCTGTAACAATGGCAATTTTGGTCACATAGCGGCTTTAAAAAGTAGTTATTCAAAATGAGGCACAATCAAAATGACATTTTGAATCAGTTTTTCTACAGTCCCAAAAATACATTTTCTGATGAAAAATGATGATCTGTGACCCGTCAAACTTTCTCCAGATGGTCAGAAATTGTAATTTTTTTATATTTAATATTTTGACTGTAAATGACCATTGCATGTGAATTAGAAATATTGGAACTAAAATAAGTGTGTTTAGAGTCATTTTAATGCCTAACATTGGTTGAAATAGAAGCTTCTGAGTAGGAGAAAAAGTCTGTAAAAATGGCAATTTTGGTCACAATGAGGCTTTAAAAAGTAGTTATTCAAAATGAGGCACAATCAAAATGACATTTTGAATCAGTTTTTCTACAGTCCAAAAAATCAATTTTCTGATGAAAAATGATGATCCGTGACCTGTCGAACTTTCTCCAGATGGCCAGAAATGGTAATTTTTTTATATTTAATTTTTCGACTTTAAATGACTACTGCATGTGAATTATCACGTTTGGAACTAAAATAAGTGTGTTTAGAGTCATTTTAATGCCTGAAATTTGTCGCAATGGAAGCTTCCGAGTAGGAGAAAATGTCTGTAAAAATGGCAATTTTGGTCACATTGAGGCTTTAAAAAGTAGTTATTCATAATGAGGCACAATCCAAATGACATTTTGAATCAATTCTACAGTCCAAAAAAATCAATTTTCTGATGAAAAACGGTGACCTGTGACCTGTCGAACTTTCTCCAGATGGTCCGAAATGGTAATTTATTAATGTTTAATTTTATCTGTCTGTAAATGACTATTGCATGTGAAATATCATATTTGTAACTAAAATAAGTGTGTTTAGAGTCATTTTAATGCGTGAAATTGGTTGAAATAGAAGCTTCTGAGTAGGAGAAAAAGTCTGTTAAAGAGGCAATTTTGGTCACATAGAGGCTTTAAAAAGTAGTTATTCAACATGAGGCACAATCCAAATGACATTTTGAATCAATTCTACAGTCCAAAAAATCAATTTTCTGATGAAAAACGATGCCCCGTGACCTGTCGAACTTTCTCCAGATGGCCAGAAATGGTAATTGTTTAATGTTTAATATTTTGACTGTAAATGACTATTGCATGTGAATTCTCACTGTTGGAACTAAAATAAGTGTGTTTAGAGTCATTTTAATGCCTGCAATTGGTCGAAAAAGAAGCTTCTGAGTAGGAGAAAAAGTCTGTAAAAATGGCAATTTTGGTCACATTGAGGCTTTAAAAAGTTGTTATTCAACATGAGGTACAATCCAAATGACATTTTGAATTAGTTTTTCTGCAGTCCAAAAAATCAATTTTCTGATGAAAAATGATGATCCGTGACCTGTCGAACTTTCTCCAGATGGCCAGAAATGGTAATTTTTTTATGTTGAGTTTTTTGACTGTAAATGACTATTGCATGTGAAATATCACGTTTAGAACTAAAATAAGTGTGTTTAGAGTCATTTTAATGCCTGAAATTGGTCAAAATAGAAGCTTCTGGGTAGGAGAAAAAGTCTGTAAAAATGGCAATTTTGGTCACATTGAGGCTTTAAAAAGTAGTTATTCAAAATGAGGCACAATCAAAATGATATTTTGAATCAGTTTTTCTACAGTCCAAAAAATACATTTTCTGATGAAAAATGAAGATCTGTGACCCGTCAAACTTTCTCCAGATTTTCAGAAATCGTAATTTTTTTTATTTAATATTTTGACTGTAAATGACCATTGCATGTGAATTAGAAATCTTGGAACTAAAATAAGTGTGTTTAGAGTCATTTTAATGCCTAACATTGGTTGAAATAGAAGCTTCTGAGTAGGAGAAAAAGTCTGTAAAAATGGCAATTTTGGTCACATTGAGGCTTTAAAAAGTAGTTATTCAAAATGAGGCACAATCAAAATGACATTTTGAATCAGTTTTTCTACAGTCCAAAAAATCAATTTTCTGATGAAAAATGATGATCCGTGACCTGTCGAACTTTCTCCAGATGGCCAGAAATGGTAATTTTTTTATATTTAATTTTTGGACTTTAAATGACTACTGCATGTGAATTATCACGTTTGGAACTAAAATAAGTGTGTTTAGAGTCATTTTAATGCCTGAAATTTGTCGCAATAGAAGCTTCTGAGTAGGAGAAAAAGTCTGTAAAAATGGCAATTTTGGTCACATTGAGGCTTTAAAAAGTAGTTATTCAACATGAGGCACAATCCAAATGACATTTTGAATCAATGCTACAGTCCAAAAAATCAATTTTCTGATGAAAAACGGTGACCCGTGACCTGTCGAACTTTCTCCAGATGGTCTGAAATGGTAATTTATTAATGTTTAATTTTATCTGTCTGTAAATGACTATTGCATGTGAAATATCACATTTGTAACTAAAATAAGTGTGTTTAGAGTCATATTAATGCCTGAAATTGGTCGAAATAGAAGCTTCTGAGTAGGAGAAAAAGTCTGTAAAAATTTCAAATTTGGTCACATTGAGGCTTTAATAAGTAGTTATTCAACATGAGGCACAATCCAAAGGACATTGTGAATCAATTATACAGTCCAAAAAATCTATTTTCTGATGAAAACGATGACCCGTGTCCTGTTGAACTTTCTACAGTTGGCCAGAAATGGTATTTTTTTAATGTTTAATTTTTTGACTGTAAATGACTACTGCATGTGAATTTTCACTTTTGGAACTAAAATAAGTTTGTTTAGAGTCATTTTAATGCCTGAAATTCGTCGAAATAGAAGCTTCTGAGTAGGAGAAAAAGTCTGTAAAATTGGCAATTTTGATCTCATTGAAGCTTTAAAAAGTAGTTATTCAACATGAAGCACAATCCAAATGACATTTTGAATCAATTTTTTTCAGTCCAAAAATCTATTTTCTGATGAAAAACGATGACCCGTGACCTGTCGAACGTTCTCCAGATGGTCAGAAATGGTAATTTTTTAATATTGAATCTTTTTACTGTAAAATGACTATTGCATGTGAATTAGAAATCTTGGAACTAAAATAAGTGTGTTTAGATTCATTTTAATGCGTGAAATTGGTTGAAATAGAAGCTTCTGAGTAGGAGAAAAAGTCTGTAAAAATGGCAATTTTGGTCACATAGAGGCTTTAAAAAGTAGTTATTCAACATGATGCACAATCTAAATTACATTTTGAATCAATTTTTCTACAGTTCAAAAAATCTATTTTCTGATGAAAAACGATGCCCCGTGACCTGTCGAACTTTCTCCAGATGGCCAGAAATGGTAATTTTTTAATGTTTAATATTTTGACTGTAAATGACTATTGCATGTGAATTCTCACTGTTGGAACTAAAATAAGTGTGTTTAGAGTCATATTAATGCCTGAAATTGGTCGAAATAGAAGCTTCTGAGTAGGAGAAAAAGGCTGTAAAAATGTCAAATTTGGTCACATTGAGGCTTTAATAAAAAGTTATTCAACATGAAGCACAATCCAAATGACATTTTGAATCAATTCTACAGTCCAAAAAATCTATTTTCTGATGAAAAACGATGACCCGTGACCTGCCGAACTTTCTCCAGGTGACCAGATATGGTTATTTTTTAATGTTTCATTTTTTGACTGTAAACGAGTATTGCATATGAATTATCAATTTTGGAGCTAAAATAAGTGTGTTTAGAGTCATTTTAATGCCTGAAATTGGTCGAAATTGAAGCATCTGAGTAGGAGAAAAAGTCTGTAAAAATGGCAATTTTGGTCACATAGAGGCTTTAAAAAGTAGTTATTCAAAATGAGGCACAATCCAAATGACATTTTGAATCAGTTTTTCCACAGTCCAAAAAATCAATTTTCTGCTGAAAAACGGTGATCCGTGACCTGTCGAACTTTCTCCAGATGGTCTGAAATGGTTATTTATTAATTTTTACATTTTTTGTCTGTAAATGACTATTGCATGTGAAATATCATGTTTGGAACTAAAATAAGTGTGTTTAGAGTCATTTTAATTCCTGAAATTGGTCAAAATAGAAGCTTCTGGGTTGGAGAAAAAGTCTGCAAAAATGGCAATTTTGGTCACATTGAGGCTTTAAAAAGTAGTTATTCAAAATGAGGCACAATCAAAATGACATTTTGAATCAGTCTTTCTACAGTCCAAAAAATACATTTTCTGATGAAAAATGATGATCTGTGACCCGTCAAACTTTCTCCAGATGGTCAGAAATTGTAATTTTTTTATATTTAATATTTTGACTGTAAATGACCATTGCATGTGAATTAGAAATCTTGGAACTAAAATAAGTGTGTTTAGAGTCATTTAAATGCCTGAAATTGGTCAAAATAGAAGCTTCTGGGTAGGAGAAAAAGTCTGTAAAAATGGCAATTTTGGTCATATTGAGGCTTTAAAAAGTAGTTATTCAAAATGAGGCACAATCAAAATGACATTTTGAATCAGTTTTTCTACAGTCCAAAAAATCAATTTTCTGATGAAAAATGATGATCCGTGACCTGTCGAACTTTCTCCAGATGGCCAGAAATGGTAATTTTTTTATATTTAATTTTTGGACTTTAAATGACTACTGCATGTGAATTATCACGTTTGGAACTAAAATAAGTGTGTTTAGAGTCATTTTAATGCCTGAAATTTGTCGCAATAGAAGCTTCTGAGTAGGAAAAAAAGTCTGTAAAAATGGCAATTTTGGTCACATTGAGGCTTTAAAAAGTAGTTATTCAACATGAGGCACAAACCAAATGACATTCTGAATCAATTTTTCTACAGTCCAAATAATACATTTTCTGATGAAAAACGATGACCCGTGACCTGTCGAACTTTCTCCAGATGGTCAGACATGGTAATTTTTTAATATTTAATTTTTTGACTGTAAATGACTACTGCATGTGAATTAGAAATCTTGCAACTAAAATAAGTGTGCTTAGAGTCATTTTAATGCCTGAAATTGGTCGAAATAGAAGCTTCTGAGTCGGAGACAAAGTCTGTAAAAATGGCAATTTTGGTCACATTGAGGCTTTAAAAAGTAGGTATTCAACATGAGGCACAATCCAAATGACATTTTGAATCAGTTTACAGTCCAAAAAATCAATTTTCTGATGAAAAATGATGATCCGTGACCTGTCGAACTTTCTCCAGATGGTCAGAAATGGTAATTTTTTAATGTTTAATTTTTTGACTGTAAATGACTATTGCATGTGAATTATCACATTTGGAACTAAAATAAGTGTGTTTAGAGTCATGTTAATGCCTGAAATTGGTCGAAATAGAAGCTTCTGAGTGGGAGAAAAAGTCTGTAAAAATGGCAACTTTGATCACATTGAGGCTTTAAAAAGTAGTTATTCAACATGAGGCACAATCCAAAAGACATTTTGAATAAATGTTTCTACAGTCCAAAAAATCAATTTTCTGCTGAAAAACGGTGATCCGTGACCTGTCGAACTTTCTCCAGATGGTCTGAAATGGTTATTTATTAATGTTTACATTTTTTGTCTGTAAATGACTATTGCATGTGAAATATCACATTTGTAACTAAAATAAGTGTGTTTAAAGTCATATTAATGCCTGAAATTGGTCGAAATAGAAGCTTCTGAGTAGGAGAAAAAGTCTGTAAAAATGTCAAATTTGGTCACATTGAGGCTTTAATAAAAAGTTATTCAACATGAAGCACAATCCAAATGACATTTTGAATCAATTCTACAGTCCAAAAAATCTATTTTCTGATGAAAAACGATGACCCGTGACCTGTCGAACTTTCTCCAGGTGACCAGATATGGTTATTTTTTAATGTTTCATTTTTTGACTGTAAACGAGTATTGCATATGAATTATCACTTTTGGAGCTAAAATAAGTGTGTTTAGAGTCATTTTAATGCCTGAAATTGGTCGAAATAGAAGCTTCTGAGTAGGAGAAAAAGTCTGTAAAAATAGCAATTTTTGTCACATTGAGGCTTTCAATCAATCAATCAATCAAAGACATTTATAGAGCGCACTACTTACCCGTAGGGTCTCAAGGCGCTTTGGGGGGTGGGGTGCCGTTACTGCTCCAACAGCCAGGTCTTGAGCTTCTTCCTGAAGGAGAGGTGGTCTTGGGTCAAGCGCAGGTCGGTCGGGAGGGAGTTCCAGGTCTTGGCGGCCAGGTAGGAGAAGGACCTTCCTCCTGTTGTCGCTCTTCGGATGCGGGGACGGCGGCGAGGGCGTGGCTGGCTGATCGGAGGTGGCGTTTGGGAGCGTAGAAGTTGACTCGGTTGTTGAGGTAGCTCGGGCCTTGATCGTGAAGGGCT
Organism: Triturus cristatus; assembly: GCF_964204655.1. NCBI lineage: Eukaryota > Metazoa > Chordata > Amphibia > Caudata > Salamandridae > Triturus > Triturus cristatus. The sequence continues at coordinate 878,695,226 of NC_140593.1, read as the reverse complement.
TTGTGTGCGTGGGTGAGGAGACGGAAGGTGATTCTTTTGTTGACGGGGAGCCAATGCAGGTCTCTCAGATGTCTGGAGATGTGGCTGTTACGTGGGATGTCGAGGATGAGTCTGGCTGAGGCGTTCTGGATCCGCTGGAGTCTCTGCTGGAGCTTGGCGGTGGTTCCGGCGTAGAGGGCGTTGCCGTAGTCCAGTCGGCTGGTGACGAGGGCCTGGGTGACCGTCTTCCTGGTCTCCGTGGGGATCCACCAGAAGATCTTCCGTAGCATGCGCAGGATGTTGAAGCACGACGAGGAGACAGCGTTGACTTGTCTGGTCATGGAGACGGAGGAGTCCAGGATGAAGCCCAGGTTGCGTGCGTGGTCCGTCGGTTTGGGTGCGGTGCCCAGGGCGGGGGGCCACCAGCAGTCGTCCCATGCGGAGGGCGAGGAGCCCAGGATGAGGACCTCTGTCTTGTCTGAGTTCAGTTTCAGGCGGCTGGTCGTCATCCACTCGGCTACATCTTTCATCCCATCGTGCAGGTTGGCTCTGGCGGCGGCGGGGTCGTTGGTCAGGGAGAGGATCAGCTGGGTGTCGTCGGCGTAGGAGATTATGTTGAGGTGGTGTTGGCGTGCGATGGCCGCGAGGGGGCTCATGTAGATGTTGAAGAGGGTGGGGCTCAGCGAGGATCCTTGAGGGACGCCGCAGATGACTTCGGTGGCCTCTGACTTGTACGGTGGTTGGCGGACTCTCTGTGTTCTTCCGTCGAGGAAGGAGACGATCCAATCCAGTGCCTTCTCCTGGATTCCGATGTTGCTGAGGCGCTGCACTAGGGTGCGGTGGCAGACCGTGTCGAAAGCCGCGGAGAGGTCTAGGAGGATGAGGGCCGCTGTTTCTCCGTTGTCCATCAGGGCTCGGATGTCGTCGGTGGCGGCGAAGAGGGCGGTCTCTGTGCTGTGGTTGGCTCGGAAGCCAGACTCTGAGGGGTCGAGGGACCCATTCGTCTCGAGGAAGGCGGCCAGCTGTTTGTTGACGGTCTTCTCGATGACTTTGGCTGGAAACGGGAGGAGCGAGATGGGGCGGTAGTTCTTGAGATCGGTGGGGTCCGCTGTAGGTTTCTTGAGTAGAGCGCTGAGTTCGGCGTGCTTCCAGCTCTCAGGGAAGGTGGCGGTGTCGAAGGAGGTGTTGATAATGTCCCGCAGGTGGGGTGCGATGACAGCGTCGGCCTTGTTGAAAACGTGGTGAGGGCAGGGGTCGGTCGGAGATCCGGAGTGGACGGAGTTCATCATGCGGACGGTGTCTTCGGTGCTGATCGGAGTCCAGGCGCGGAGGGTGGTGGTGGGCGGCGTTGCTGTGGTCGTGGTGTGCGTCGGTTGACAGCTGAAGCTGTTGTGTATGTCCGCGATCTTGTTGTGGAAGTAGGAGGCGAGGGAGTTGCAGAGGTCTTGCGATGGGGTGATGTCGTTGTTTCCGGCATTGGGGTTGGAGAGCTCTTTCACGATGTTGAAGAGTTCCTTGCAGTTGTGTGCGTTGTTGTCCAGCCGGTCCTTGAATGCAGTTTTCTTGGCGGCGCGGATCAGTTGGTGGTGCTTCCGGGTGGCCATCTTGAGGGTGGTCATGTTGTCTGGTGTTGGTTCCCTTCTCCAGACTTTCTCGAGGGCTCGGCAGTTCTTCTTGGAGCTCTTGAGTTCGTCGGTGAACCATGGGGCTTTCTTGCTGGCGGGTCTGCGGGGCTTTAAAAAGTAGTTATTCAAAATGAGGCACAATCCAAATGACATTTTGAATCAGTTTTTCTACAGTCCAAAAAATCAATTTTCTGCTGAAAAACGGTGATCCGTGACCTGTCGAACTTTCTCCAGATGGTCAGAAATGGTAATTTTTTAATATTTAATTTTTTGACTGTAAATGACTACTGCATGTGAATTAGAAATCTTGCAACTAAAATAAGTGTGCTTAGAGTCATTTTATTGCCTGAAATTGGTCGAAATAGAAGCTTCTGAGTCAGAGAAAAAGTCTGTAAAAATGGCAATTTTGGTCACATTGAGGCTTTAAAAAGTAGTTATTCAACATGAGGCACAATCCAAATGACATTTTGAATCAGTTTACAGTCCAAAAAATCAATTTTCTGATGAAAAATGATGATCCGTGACCTGCCGAACTTTCTCCAGATGGCCAGAAATGGTAATTTTTTAATGTTTAATATTTTGACTGTAAATGACTATTGCATGTGAATTCTCACTGTTGGAACTAAAATAAGTGTGTTTAGAGTAATTTTAATGCCTGAAATTGGTCGAAATAGAAGCTTCTGAGTAGGAGAAAAAGTCTGTAAAAATGGCAATTTTGGTCACATTGAGGCTTTAAAAAGTAGTTATTCAACATGAGGCACAATCCAAAAGACATTTTGAATAAATTTTTCTACAGTCCAAAAAATCAATTTTCTGATGAAAAACAATGACCCGTGACCTGTCGAACTTTCTCCAGATGGCCAGAAATGGTAATTTTTTTATGTTGAATTTTTTGACTGTAAATGACTATTGCATGTGAAATATCACGTTTGGAACTAAAATAAGTGTGTTTAGAGCCATTTAATGACTGAAATTGGTCAAAATAGAAGCTTCTGGGTAGGAGAAAAAGTCTGTAAAAATGTCAATTTTGGTCACATTGAGGTTTTAAAAAGTAGTTATTCAACATGAGGCGGAATCCAAATGACATTTTGAATCAGTTGTTCTACAGTCCAAAAAATCAATTTTCTGATGCAAAATGATGATCCGTGACCTGTCAAACTTTCTCCAGATGGTCAGAAATGGTAATTTTTTAATGTTTAATTTTTTGACTGTAAATGACTATTGCATGTGAATTATCACGTTTGGAACTAAAATAAGTGTGTTTAAAGTCATATTAATGCTTGAAATTGGTCGAAATAGAAGCTTCTGAGTAGGAGAAAAAGTCTGTAAAAATGTCAAATTTGGTCACATTGAGGCTTTAATAAAAAGTTATTCAACATGAAGCACAATCCAAATGACATTTTGAATCAATTCTACAGTCCAAAAAATCTATTTTATGATGAAAAACGATGACCCGTGACCTGTCGAACTTTCTCCAGATGGTCAGAAATGGTAATTATTTTATGTTTAATATTTTGACTGTAAATGACCATTGCATGTGAATTAGAAACCTTGCAACTAAAATAAGTGTGTTTAGAGTCATTTTAATGCTTGACATTGGTTAAAATAGAAGCTTCTGAGTAGGAGAAAAAGTCTGTAAAAATGGCAATTTTGGTCACATTGAGGCTTTAAAAAGTAGTTATTCAAAATGAGGCACAATCCAAATGACATTTTGAATCAGTTTTTCTACAGTCCAAAAAATCAATTTTCTGATGAAAAATGATGATCCGTGACCTGTCGAACTTTCTCCAGATGGCCAGAAATGGTAATTTTTTTATATTTAATTTTTGGACTTTAAATGACTACTGCATGTGAATTATCACGTTTGGAACTAAAATAAGTGTGTTTAGAGTCATTTTAATGCCTGAAATTTGTCGCAATAGAAGCTTCTGAGTAGGAGAAAAAGTCTGTAAAAATGGCAATTTTGGTCACATTGAGGCTTTAAAAAGTAGTTATTCAACATGAGGCACAAACCAAATGACATTCTGAATCAATTTTTCTACAGTCCAAATAATACATTTTCTGATGAAAAACGATGACCCGTGACCTGTCGAACTTTCTCCAGATGGTCAGACATGGTAATTTTTTAATATTTAATTTTTTGACTGTAAATGACTACTGCATGTGAATTAGAAATCTTGCAACTAAAATAAGTGTGCTTAGAGTCATTTTAATGCCTGAAATTGGTCGAAATAGAAGCTTCTGAGTCGGAGAAAAAGTCTGTAAAAATGGCAATTTTGGTCACATTGAGGCTTTAAAAAGTAGTTATTCAACATGAGGCACAATCCAAATGACATTTTGAATCAGTTTACAGTCCAAAAAATCAATTTTCTGATGAAAAATGATGATCCGTGACCTGTCGAACTTTCTCCAGATGGTCAGAAATGGTAATTTTTTAATGTTTAATTTTTTGACTGTAAATGACTATTGCATGTGAATTATCACATTTGGAACTAAAATAAGTGTGTTTAGAGTCATGTTAATGCCTGAAATTGGTCGAAATAGAAGCTTCTGAGTGGGAGAAAAAGTCTGTAAAATTGGCTATTTTGGTCACATCGAGGCTTTAAAAAGTAGTTATTCAACATGAGGCACAATCCAAAAGACATTTTGAATAAATGTTTCTACAGTCCAAAAAATCAATTTTCTGCTGAAAAACGGTGATCCGTGACCTGTCGAACTTTCTCCAGATGGTCTGAAATGGTTATTTATTAATGTTTACATTTTTTGTCTGTAAATGACTATTGCATGTGAAATATCACATTTGTAACTAAAATAAGTGTGTTTAAAGTCATATTAATGCCTGAAATTGGTCGAAATAGAAGCTTCTGAGTAGGAGAAAAAGTCTGTAAAAATGTCAAATTTGGTCACATTGAGGCTTTAATAAAAAGTTATTCAACATGAAGCACAATCCAAATGACATTTTGAATCAATTCTACAGTCCAAAAAATCTATTTTCTGATGAAAAACGATGACCCGTGACCTGTCGAACTTTCTCCAGGTGACCAGATATGGTTATTTTTTAATGTTTCATTTTTTGACTGTAAACGAGTATTGCATATGATTTATCCCTTTTGGAGCTAAAATAAGTGTGTTTAGAGTCATATTAATGCCTGAAATTGGTCGAAATAGAAGCTTCTGAGTAGGAGAAAAAGTCTGTAAAAATGTCAAATTTGGTCACATTGAGGCTTTAATAAAAAGTTATTCAACATGAAGCACAATCCAAATGACATTTTGAATCAATTCTACAGTCCAAAAAATCTATTTTCTGATGAAAAACGATGACCCGTGACCTGTCGAACTTTCTCCAGGTGACCAGATATGGTTATTTTTTAATGTTTCATTTTTTGACTGTAAACGAGTATTGCATATGAATTATCACTTTTGGAGCTAAAATAAGTGTGTTTAGAGTCATTTTAAAGCCTGAAATTGGTCGAAATAGAAGCTTCTGAGTAGGAGAAAAAGTCTGTAAAAATAGCAATTTTTGTCACATTGAGGCTTTCAATCAATCAATCAATCAAAGACATTTATAGAGCGCACTACTTACCCGTAGGGTCTCAAGGCGCTTTGGGGGGTGGGGTGCCGTTACTGCTCCAACAGCCAGGTCTTGAGCTTCTTCCTGAAGGAGAGGTGGTCTTGGGTCAAGCGCAGGTCGGTCGGGAGGGAGTTCCAGGTCTTGGCGGCCAGGTAGGAGAAGGACCTTCCTCCTGTTGTCGCTCTTCGGAAGCGGGGGACGGCGGCGAGGGCGTGGCTGGCTGATCGGAGGTGGCGTTTGGGAGCGTAGAAGTTGACTCGGTTGTTGAGGTAGCTCGGGCCTTGATCGTGAAGGGCTTTGTGTGCATGGGTGAGGAGACGGAAGGTGATTCTTTTGTTGACGGGGAGCCAATGCAGGTCTCTCAGATGTCCGGAGATGTGGCTGTTACGTGGGATGTCGAGGATGAGTCTGGCTGAGGCGTTCTGGATCCGCTGGAGTCTCTGCTGGAGCTTGGCGGTGGTTCCGGCGTAGAGGGCGTTGCCGTAGTCCAGTCGGCTGGTGACGAGGGCCTGGGTGACCGTCTTCCTGGTCTCCGTGGGGATCCACCAGAAGATCTTCCGTAGCATGCGCAGGATGTTGAAGCACGACGAGGAGACAGCGTTGACTTGTCTGGTCTTGGAGACGGAGGAGTCCAGGATGAAGCCCAGGTTGCGTGCGTGGTCCGTCGGTTTGGGTGCGGTGCCCAGGGCGGGGGGCCACCAGCAGTCGTCCCATGCGGAGGGCGAGGAGCCCAGGATGAGGACCTCTGTCTTGTCTGAGTTCAGTTTCAGGCGGCTGGTCGTCATCCACTCGGCTACATCTTTCATCCCATCGTGCAGGTTGGCTCTTCTGGCGGCGGGGTCGTTGGTCAGGGAGAGGATCAGCTGGGTGTCGTCGGCGTAGGAGATTATGTTGAGGTTGTGTTGGCGTGCGATGGCCGCGAGGGGGCTCATGTAGATGTTGAAGAGGGTGGGGCTCAGCGAGGATCCTTGAGGGACGCCGCAGATGACTTCGGTGGCCTCTGACTTGTACGGTGGTTGGCGGACTCTCTGTGTTCTTCCGTCGAGGAAGGAGACGATCCAATTCAGTGCCTTCTCCTGGATTTCGATGTTGCTGAGGCGCTGCACTAGGGTGCGGTGGCAGACCGTGTCGAAAGCCGCGGAGAGGTCTAGGAGGATGAGGGCCGCTGTTTCTCCGTTGTCCATCATGGCTCGGATGTCGTCGGTGGCGGCGAAGAGGGCGGTCTCTGTGCTGTGGTTGGCTCGGAAGCCAGACTCTGAGGGGTCGAGGGACCCATTCGTCTCGAGGAAGGCGGCCAGCTGTTTGTTGACGGTCTTCTCGATGACTTTGGCTGGAAACGGGAGGAGCGAGATGGGGCGGTAGTTCTTGAGATCGGTGGGGTCCGCTGTAGGTTTCTTGAGTAGAGCGCTGAGTTCGGCGTGCTTCCAGCTCTCAGGGAAGGTGGCGGTGTCGAAGGAGGTGTTGATAATGTCCCGCAGGTGGGGTGCGATGACAGCGTCGGCCTTGTTGAAAACGTGGTGAGGGCAGGGGTCGGTCGGAGATCCGGAGTGGACGGAGTTCATCATGCGGACGGTGTCTTCGGTGCTGATCGGAGTCCAGGCGCGGAGGGTGGTGGTGGGCGGCGTTGCTGTGGTCGTGGCGTGCGTCGGTTGACAGCTGAAGCTGTTGTGTATGTCCGCGATCTTGTTGTGGAAGTAGGAGGCGAGGGAGTTGCAGAGGTCTTGCGATGGGGTGATGTCGTTGTTTCCGGCGTTGGGGTTGGAGAGCTCTTTCACGATGTTGAAGAGTTCCTTGCAGTTGTGTGCGTTGTTGTCCAGCCGGTCCTTGAATGCAGTTTTCTTGGCGGCGCGGATCAGTTGGTGGTGCTTCCGGGTGGCCATCTTGAGGGTGGTCATGTTGTCTGGTGTTGGTTCCCTTCTCCAGACTTTCTCGAGGGCTCGGCAGTTCTTCTTGGAGCTATTGAGTTCGTCGGTGAACCATGGGGCTTTCTTGCTGGCGGGTCTGCGGGGCTTTAAAAAGTAGTTATTCAAAATGAGGCACAATCCAAATGACATTTTGAATCAGTTTTTCTACAGTCCAAAAAATCAATTTTCTGCTGAAAAACGGTGATCCGTGACCTGTCGAACTTTCTCCAGATGGTCAGAAATGGTAATTTTTTAATATTTAATTTTTTGACTGTAAATGACTACTGCATGTGAATTAGAAATCTTGCAACTAAAATAAGTGTGCTTAGAGTCATTTTATTGCCTGAAATTTGTCGAAATAGAAGCTTCTGAGTCAGAGAAAAAGTCTGTAAAAATGGCAATTTTGGTCACATTGAGGCTTTAAAAAGTAGTTATTCAACATGAGGCACAATCCAAATGACATTTTGAATCAGTTTACAGTCCAAAAAATCAATTTTCTGATGAAAAATGATGATCCGTGACCTGCCGAACTTTCTCCAGATGGCCAGAAATGGTAATTTTTTAATGTTTAATATTTTGACTGTAAATGACTATTGCATGTGAATTCTCACTGTTGGAACTAAAATAAGTGTGTTTAGAGTAATTTTAATGCCTGAAATTGGTCGAAATAGAAGCTTCTGAGTAGGAGAAAAAGTCTGTAAAAATGGCAATTTTGGTCACATTGAGGCTTTAAAAAGTAGTTATTCAACATGAGGCACAATCCAAAAGACATTTTGAATAAATTTTTCTACAGTCCAAAAAATCAATTTTCTGATGCAAAATGATGATCCGTGACCTGTCAAACTTTCTCCAGATGGTCAGAAATGGTAATTTTTTAATGTTTAATTTTTTGACTGTAAATGACTATTGCATGTGAATTATCACGTTTGGAACTAAAATAAGTGTGTTTAAAGTCATATTAATGCCTGAAATTGGTCGAAATAGAAGCTTCTGAGTAGGAGAAAAAGTCTGTAAAAATGTCAAATTTGGTCACATTGAGGCTTTAATAAAAAGTTATTCAACATGAAGCACAATCCAAATGACATTTTGAATCAATTCTACAGTCCAAAAAATCTATTTTCTGATGAAAAACGATGACCCGTGACCTGTCGAACTTTCTCCAGATGGTCAGAAATGGTAATTATTTTATATTTAATATTTTGACTGTAAATGACCATTGCATGTGAATTAGAAATCTTGCAACTAAAATAAGTGTGTTTAGAGTCATTTTAATGCTTGACATTGGTTAAAATAGAAGCTTCTGAGTAGGAGAAAAAGTCTGTAAAAATGGCAATTTTGGTCACATTGAGGCTTTAAAAAGTAGTTATTCAAAATGAGGCACAATCCAAATGACATTTTGAATCAGTTTTTCAACAGTCCAAAAAAATCAATTTTCTGATGAAAAATGATGATCCGTGACCTGTCGAACTTTCTCCAGATGGCCAGAAATGGTAATTTTTTAATGTTTAATATTTTGACTGTAAATGACTATTGCATGTGAATTCTCACTGTTGGAACTAAAATAAGTGTGTTTAGAGTCATTTTAATGCCTGAAATTGGTCGAAATAGAAGCTTCTGAGTAGGAGAAAAAGTCTGTAAAAATGGCAATTTTGGTCACATTGAGGCTTTAAAAAGTAGTTATTCAACATGAGGCACAATCCAAAAGACATTTTGAATACATTTTTCTACAGTCCAAAAAATCAATTTTCTGATGAAAAACAATGACCCGTGACCTGTCGAACTTTCTCCAGATGGCCAGAAATGGTAATTTTTTTATATTTAATTTTTGGACTTTAAATGACTACTGCATGTGAATTATCACGTTTGGAACTAAAATAAGTGTGTTTAGAGTCATTTTAATGCCTGAAATTTGTCGCAATAGAAGCTTCTGAGTAGGAGAAAAAGTCTGTAAAAATGGCAATTTTGGTCACATTGAGGCTTTAAAAAGTAGTTATTCAACATGAGGCACAATCAAAATGACATTTTGAATCAGTTTTTCTACAGTCCAAAAAATCTACTTTCTGATGAAAAACGATGACCCGTGACCTGTCGAACTTTCTCCAGGTGACCAGATATGGTTATTTTTTAATGTTTCATTTTTTGACTGTAAACGAGTATTGCATATGAATTATCACTTTTGGAGCTAACATAAGTGTGTTTAGAGTCATTTTAATGCCTGAAATTCGTCGAAATAGAAGCTTCTGAGTAGGAGAAAAAGTGTGTAAAAATGGCAATTTTTGTCACATTGAGGCTTTAAAAAGTAGTTATTCAAAATGAGGCACAATCCAAATGACATTTTGAATCAGTTTTTCTACAGTCCAAAAAATCAATTTTCTGCTGAAAAACGGTGATCCGTGACCTGTCGAACTTTCTCCAGATGGTCAGAAATGGTAATTTTTTTATGTTTAATATTTTGACTGTAAATGACCATTGCATGTGAATTAGAAATCTTGGAACTAAAATAAGTGTGTTTAGAGTCATTTTAATGCCTGACATTGGTTGAAATAGAAGCTTCTGAGTAGGAGAAAAAGTCTGTAAAAATGGCAATTTTGGTCACATTGAGGCTTTAAAAAGTAGTTATTCAAAATGAGGCACAATCCAAATGACATTTTGAATCAGTTTTTCTACAGTCCAAAAAATCAATTTTCTGCTGAAAAACGGTGATCCGTGACCTGTCGAACTTTCTCCAGATGGTCTGAAATGGTTATTTATTAATGTTTAAATTTTTTGTCTGTAAATGACTATTGCATGTGAAATATCACATTTGTAACTAAAATAAGTGTGTTTAAAGTCATATTAATTCCTGAAATTGGTCAAAATAGAAGCTTCTGAGTAGGAGAAAAAGTCTGTAAAAATGTCAAATTTGGTCACATTGAGGCTTTAATAAACAGTTATTCAACATGAAGCACAATCCAAATGATATTTTGAATCAATTCTACAGTCCAAAAAATCTACTTTCTGATGAAAAACGATGACCCGTGACCTGTCGAACTTTCTCCAGGTGACCAGATATGGTTATTTTTTAATGTTTCATTTTTTGACTGTAAACGAGTATTGCATATGAATTATCACTTTTGGAGCTAAAATAAGTGTGTTTAGAGTCATTTTAATGCCTGAAATTGGTCGAAATAGAAGCTTCTGAGTAGGAGAAAAAGTCTGTAAAAATGGCAATTTTTGTCACATTGAGGCTTTAAAAAGTAGTTATTCTAAATGAGGCACAATCAAAATGACATTTTGAATCAGTTTTTCTACAGTCCAAAAAATCAATTTTCTGATGCAAAATGATGATCCGTGACCTGTCAAACTTTCTCCAGATGGTCAGAAATGGTAATTTTTTAATGTTTAATTTTTTGACTGTAAATGACTATTGCATGTGAATTATCACGTTTGGAACTAAAATAAGTGTGTTTAGAGTCATGTTACTGCCTGAAATTGGTCGAAATAGAAGCTTCTGAGTGGGAGAAAAAGTCTGTAAAAATGGCAAATTTGGTCACATCGATGCTTTAAAAAGTAGTTATTCAACATGAGGCACAATCCAAAAGACATTTTGAATAAATGTTTCTACAGTCCAAAAAATCAATTTTCTGCTGAAAAACGGTGATCTGTGACCTGTCGAACTTTCTCCAGATGGTCTGAAATGGTTATTTATTAATGTTTACATTTTTTGTCTGTAAATGACTATTGCATGTGAAATATCACATTTGTAACTAAAATAAGTGTGTTTAAAGTCATATTAATGCCTGAAATTGGTCGAAATAGAAGCTTCTGAGTAGGAGAAAAAGTCTGTAAAAATGTCAAATTTGGTCACATTGAGGCTTTAATAAAAAGTTATTCAACATGAAGCACAATCCAAATGACATTTTGAATCAATTCTACAGTCCAAAAAATCTACTTTCTGATGAAAAACGATGACCCGTGACCTGTCGAACTTTCTCCAGGTGACCAGATATGGTTATTTTTTAATGTTTCATTTTTTGACTGTAAACGAGTATTGCATATGAATTATCACTTTTGGAGCTAACATAAGTGTGTTTAGAGTCATTTTAATGCCTGAAATTGGTCGAAATAGAAGCTTCTGAGTAGGAGAAAAAGTCTGTAAAAATGGCAATTTTTGTCACATTGAGGCTTTAAAAAGTAGTTATTCAAAATGAGGCACAATCCAAATGACATTTTGAATCAGTTTTTCTACAGTCCAAAAAATCAATTTTCTGCTGAAAAACGGTGATCCGTGACCTGTCGAACTTTCTCCAGATGGTCAGAAATGGTAATTTTTTAATATTTAATTTTTTGACTGTAAATGACTACTGCATGTGAATTAGAAATCTTGCAACTAAAATAAGTGTGCTTAGAGTCATTTTATTGCCTGAAATTGGTCGAAATAGAAGCTTCTGAGTCAGAGAAAAAGTCTGTAAAAATGGCAATGTTGGTCACATTGAGGCTTTAAAAAGTAGTTATTCAACATGAGGCACAATCCAAATGACATATTTAATCAGTTTACAGTCCAAAAAATCAATTTTCTGATGAAAAATGATGATCCGTGACCTGCCGAACTTTCTCCAGATGGCCAGAAATGGTAATTTTTTAATGTTTAATATTTTGACTGTAAATGACTATTGCATGTGAATTCTCACTGTTGGAACTAAAATAAGTGTGTTTAGAGTCATTTTAATGACTGAAATTGGTCAAAATAGAAGCTTCTGGGTAGGAGAAAAAGTCTGTAAAAATGGCAATTTTGGTCACATTGAGGCTTTAAAAAGTAGTTATTCAACATGAGGCAGAATCCAAATGACATTTTGAATCAGTTGTTCTACAGTCTAAAAAATCTATTTTCTGATGAAAAACGATGACCCGTGACCTGTCGAACTTTCTCCAGGTGACCAGATATGGTTATTTTTTAATGTTTCATTTTTTGACTGTAAACGAGTATTGCATATGAATTATCACTTTTGGAGCTAAAATAAGTGTGTTTAGAGTCATTTTAATGCCTGAAATTGGTCGAAATAGAAGCTTCTGAGTAGGAGAAAAAGTCTGTAAAAATGGCAATTTTTGTCACATTGAGGCTTTAAAAAGTAGTTATTCAAAATGAGGCACAATCCAAATGACATTTTGAATCAGTTTTTCTACAGTCCAAAAAATCAATTTTCTGCTGAAAAACGGTGATCCGTGACCTGTCGAACTTTCTCCAGATGGTCAGAAATGGTAATTTTTTAATATTTAATTTTTTGACTGTAAATGACTACTGCATGTGAATTAGAAATCTTGCAACTAAAATAAGTGTGCTTAGAGTCATTTTATTGCCTGAAATTGGTCGAAATAGAAGCTTCTGAGTCAGAGAAAAAGTCTGTAAAAATGGCAATTTTGGTCACATTGAGGCTTTAAAAAGTAGTTATTCAACATGAGGCACAATCCAAATGACATTTTGAATCAGTTTACAGTCCAAAAAATCAATTTTCTGATGAAAAATGATGATCCGTGACCTGCCGAACTTTCTCCAGATGGCCAGAAATGGTAATTTTTTAATGTTTAATATTTTGACTGTAAATGACTATTGCATATGAATTCTCACTGTTGGAACTAAAATAAGTGTGTTTAGAGTAATTTTAATGCCTGGAATTGGTCGAAATAGAAGCTTCTGAGTAGGAGAAAAAGTCTGTAAAAATGGCAATTTTGGTCACATCGAGGCTTTAAAAAGTAGTTATTCAACATGAGGCACAATCCAAAAGACATTTTGAATACATTTTTCTACAGTCCAAAAAATCAATTTTCTGATGAAAAACAATGACCCGTGACCTGTCGAACTTTCTCCAGATGGCCAGAAATGGTAATTTTTTTATGTTGAATTTTTTGACTGTAAATGACTATTGCATGTGAAATATCACGTTTGGAACTAAAATAAGTGTGTTTAGAGTCATTTAATGACTGAAATTGGTCAAAATAGAAGCTTCTGGGTAGGAGAAAAAGTCTGTAAAAATGGCAATTTTGGTCACATTGAGGTTTTAAAAAGTAGTTATTCAACATGAGGCAGAATCCAAATGACATTTTGAATCAGTTGTTCTACAGTCCAAAAAATCAATTTTCTGATGCAAAATGATGATCCGTGACCTGTCAAACTTTCTCCAGATGGTCAGAAATGGTAATTTTTTAATGTTTAATTTTTTGACTGTAAATGACTATTGCATGTGAATTATCACGTTTCGAACTAAAATAAGTGTGTTTAGAGTCATGTTAATGCCTGAAATTGGTCGAAATAGAAGCTTCTGAGTGGGAGAAAAAGTCTGTAAAAATGGCAATTTTGGTCACATCGATGCTTTAAAAAGTAGTTATTCAACATGAGGCACAATCCAAAAGACATTTTGAATAAATGTTTCTACAGTCCAAAAAAATCAATTTTCTGCTGAAAAACGGTGATCTGTGACCTGTCGAACTTTCTCCAGATGGTCTGAAATGGTTATTTATTAATGTTTACATTTTTTGTCTGTAAATGACTATTGCATGTGAAATATCACATTTGTAACTAAAATAAGTGTGTTTAAAGTCATATTAATGCCTGAAAGTGGTCGAAATAGAAGCTTCTGAGTAGGAGAAAAAGTCTGTAAAAATGTCAAATTTAGTCACATTGAGGCTTTAATAAAAAGTTATTCAACATGAAGCACAATCCAAATGACATTTTGAATCAATTCTACAGTCCAAAAAATCTATTTTCTGATGAAAAACGATGACCCGTGACCTGTCGAACTTTCTCCAGGTGACCAGATATGGTTATTTTTTAATGTTTCATTTTTTGACTGTAAACGAGTATTGCATATGAATTATCACTTTTGGAGCTAAAATAAGTGTGTTTAGAGTCATATTAATGCCTGAAAGTGGTCGAAATAGAAGCTTCTGAGTAGGAGAAAAAGTCTGTAAAAATGTCAAATTTGGTCACATTGAGGCTTTAAAAAGTAGTTATTCAAAATGAGGCACAATCCAAATGACATTTTAAATCAGTTTTTCTACAGTCCAAAAAATCAATTTTCTGCTGAAAAACGGTGATCCGTGACCTGTCGAACTTTCTCCAGATGGTCAGAAATGGTAATTATTTTATGTTTAATATTTTGACTGTAAATGACCATTGCATGTGAATTAGAAATCTTGCAACTAAAATAAGTGTGTTTAGAGTCATTTTAATGCTTGACATTGGTTGAAATAGAAGCTTCTGAGTAGGAGAAAAAGTCTGTAAAAATGTCAATTTTGGTCACATTGAGGCTTTAAAAAGTAGTTATTCAAAATGAGGCACAATCCAAATGACATTTTGAATCAGTTTTTCTACAGTCCAAAAAATCAATTTTCTGATGCAAAATGATGATCCGTGACCTGTCAAACTTTCTCCAGATGGTCAGAAATGGTAATTTTTTAATGTTTAATTTTTTGACTGTAAATGACTATTGCATGTGAATTATCACGTTTGGAACTAAAATAAGTGTGTTTAGAGTCATGTTACTGCCTGAAATTGGTCGAAATAGAAGCTTCTGAGTGGGAGAAAAAGTCTGTAAAAATGGCAAATTTGGTCACATCGATGCTTTAAAAAGTAGTTATTCAACATGAGGCACAATCCAAAAGACATTTTGAATAAATGTTTCTACAGTCCAAAAAATCAATTTTCTGCTGAAAAACGGTGATCTGTGACCTGTCGAACTTTCTCCAGATGGTCTGAAATGGTTATTTATTAATGTTTACATTTTTTGTCTGTAAATGACTATTGCATGTGAAATATCACATTTGTAACTAAAATAAGTGTGTTTAAAGTCATATTAATGCCTGAAATTGGTCGAAATAGAAGCTTCTGAGTAGGAGAAAAAGTCTGTAAAAATGTCAAATTTGGTCACATTGAGGCTTTAATAAAAAGTTATTCAACATGAAGCACAATCCAAATGACATTTTGAATCAATTCTACAGTCCAAAAAATCTATTTTCCGATGAAAAACGATGACCCGTGACCTGTCGAACTTTCTCCAGGTGACCAGATATGGTTATTTTTTAATGTTTCATTTTTTGACTGTAAACGAGTATTGCATATGAATTATCACTTTTGGAGCTAAAATAAGTGTGTTTAGAGTCATTTTAATGCCTGAAATTGGTCGAAATAGAAGCTTCTGAGTAGGAGAAAAAGTCTGTAAAAATGGCAATTTTGGTCACATTGAGGCTTTAAAAAGTAGTTATTCAAAATGAGGCACAATCCAAATGACATTTTAAATCAGTTTTTCTACAGTCCAAAAAATCAATTTTCTGCTGAAAAACGGTGATCCGTGACCTGTCGAACTTTCTCCAGATGGTCAGAAATGGTAATTATTTTATGTTTAATATTTTGACTGTAAATGACCATTGCATGTGAATTAGAAATCTTGCAACTAAAATAAGTGTGTTTAGAGTCATTTTAATGCTTGACATTGGTTGAAATAGAAGCTTCTGAGTAGGAGAAAAAGTCTGTAAAAATGGCAATTTTGGTCACATTGAGGCTTTAAAAAGTAGTTATTCAAAATGAGGCACAATCCAAATGACATTTTGAATCAGTTTTTCTACAGTCCAAATATCAATTTTCTGATGAAAAATGATGATCCGTGACCTGTCAAACTTTCTCCAGATGGTCAGAAATGGTAATTTTTTAATGTTTAATTTTTTGACTGTAAATGACTATTGCATGTGAATTATCACGTTTGGAACTAAAATAAGTGTGTTTAGAGTCATGTTAATGCCTGAAATTGGTCGAAATAGAAGCTTCTGAGTGGGAGAAAAAGTCTGTAAAAATGGCAATTTTGGTCACATCGATGCTTTAAAAAGTAGTTATTCAACATGAGGCACAATCCAAAAGACATTTTGAATAAATGTTTCTACAGTCCAAAAAATCAATTTTCTGCTGAAAAACGGTGATCTGTGACCTGTCGAACTTTCTCCAGATGGTCTGAAATGGTTATTTATTAATGTTTACATTTTTTGTCTGTAAATGACTATTGCATGTGAAATATCACATTTGTAACTAAAATAAGTGTGTTTAAAGTCATATTAATGCCTGAAATTGGTCGAAATAGAAGATTCTGAGTAGGAGAAAAA
Source organism: Triturus cristatus (assembly GCF_964204655.1). Lineage (NCBI taxonomy): Eukaryota > Metazoa > Chordata > Amphibia > Caudata > Salamandridae > Triturus > Triturus cristatus. Next base: position 878,679,021 of record NC_140593.1, on the reverse strand, counting down.
GTCTGTAAAAATGTCAAATTTGGTCACATTGAGGCTTTAATAAAAAGTTATTCAACATGAAGCACAATCCAAATGACATTTTGAATCAATTCTACAGTCCAAAAAATCTATTTTCTGATGAAAAACGATGACCCGTGACCTGTCGAACTTTCTCCAGATGGCCAGAAAGGGTAACTTTTTAATGTTTAATATTTTGACTGTAAATGACTATTGCATGTGAATTCTCACTGTTGGAACTAAAATAAGTGTGTTTAGAGTCATTTTAATGCCTGCAATTGGTTGAAAAATAAGGTTCTGAGTAGAAGAAAAAGTCTGTAAAAATGGCAATTTTGGTCACATTGAGGCTTTAAAAAGTTGTTATTCAACATGAGGTACAATCCAAATTACATTTTGAATTCATTTTTCTGCAGTCCAAAAAATCAATTTTCTGATGAAAAATGATGATCCGTGACCTGTCGAACTTTCTCCAGATGGCAAGAAATGGTAATTTTTTAATATTTAATTTTTGGACTTTAATTGACTATTGCATGTGAATTAGAAATCTTGGAACTAAAATAAGTGTGTTAAGATTCATTTTAATGCGTGAAATTGGTTGAAATAGAATCTTGTGAGTAGGAGAAAAATCCTGTAAAAATGGCAATTTTGGTCACATAGAGGCTTTAAAAAGTAGTTATTCAACATGAGGCACAATCTAAATTACATTTTGAATCAAATTTTTTACAGTTCAAAAAATCAATTTTCTGATGAAAAACGATGCCCCGTGACCCGTCGAACTTTCTCCAGATGGCCAGAAAGGGTAATTTTTTAATGTTTAATATTTTGACTGTAAATGACTATTGCATGTGAATTCTCACTGTTGGAAGTAAAATAAGGGTGTTTAGAGTCATTTTAAAGCCTGAAATTGGTCGAAATAGAAGCTTCTGAGTAGGAGAAAAAGTCTGTAAAAATGGCAATTTTGGTCACATTGAGGCTTTAAAAAGTAGTTATTCAACATGAGGCACAAACCAAATGACATTCTGAATCAATTTTTCTACAGTCCAAATAATACATTTTCTGATGAAAAACGATGACCCGTGACCTGTCGAACTTTCTCCAGATGGTCAGACATGGTAATTTTTTAATATTTATTTTTTGACTGTAAATGACTACTGCATGTGAATTAGAAATCTTGCAACTAAAATAAGTGTGCTTAGAGTCATTTTAATGCCTGAAATTGGTCGAAATAGAAGCTTCTGAGTCGGAGAAAAAGTCTGTAAAAATGGCAATTTTGGTCACATTGAGGCTTTAAAAAGTAGTTATTCAACATGAGGCACAATCCAAATTACATTTTGAATCAGTTTACAGTCCAAAAAATCAATTTTCTGATGAAAAATGATGATCCGTGACCTGTCGAACTTTCTCCAGATGGCCAGAAATGGTAATTTTTTAATGTTTAATATTTTGACTGTAAATGACTATTGCATGTGAATTCTCACTGTTGGAACTAAAATAAGTGTGTTTAGAGTCATTTTAATGACTGAAATTGGTCAAAATAGAAGCTTCTGGGTAGGAGAAAAAGTCTGTAAAAATGGCAATTTTGGTCACATTGAGGCTTTAAAAAGTAGTTATTCAACATGAGGCAGAATCCAAATGACATTTTGAATCAGTTGTTCTACAGTCTAAAAAATCTATTTTCTGATGAAAAACGATGACCCGTGACCTGTCGAACTTTCTCCAGGTGACCAGATATGGTTATTTTTTAATGTTTCATTTTTTGACTGTAAACGAGTATTGCATATGAATTATCACTTTTGGAGCTAAAATAAGTGTGTTTAGAGTCATTTTAATGCCTGAAATTGGTCGAAATAGAAGCTTCTGAGTAGGAGAAAAAGTCTGTAAAAATGGCAATTTTTGTCACATTGAGGCTTTAAAAAGTAGTTATTCAAAATGAGGCACAATCCAAATGACATTCTGAATCAATTTTTCTACAGTCCAAATAATACATTTTCTGATGAAAAACGATGACCCGTGACCTGTCGAACTTTCTCCAGATGGTCAGACATGGTAATTTTTTAATATTTATTTTTTGACTGTAAATGACTACTGCATGTGAATTAGAAATCTTGCAACTAAAATAAGTGTGCTTAGAGTCATTTTAATGCCTGAAATTGGTCGAAATAGAAGCTTCTGAGTCGGAGAAAAAGTCTGTAAAAATGGCAATTTTGGTCTCATTGAGGCTTTAAAAAGTAGTTATTCAACATGAGGCACAATCCAAATTACATTTTGAATCAGTTTACAGTCCAAAAAATCAATTTTCTGATGAAAAATGATGATCCGTGACCTGTCGAACTTTCTCCAGATGGCCAGAAATGGTAATTTTTTAATGTTTAATATTTTGACTGTAAATGACTATTGCATGTGAATTCTCACTGTTGGAACTAAAATAAGTGTGTTTAGAGTCATTTTAATGACTGAAATTGGTCAAAATAGAAGCTTCTGGGTAGGAGAAAAAGTCTGTAAAAATGGCAATTTTGGTCACATTGAGGCTTTAAAAAGTAGTTATTCAACATGAGGCAGAATCCAAATGACATTTTGAATCAGTTGTTCTACAGTCTAAAAAATCTATTTTCTGATGAAAAACGATGACCCGTGACCTGTCGAACTTTCTCCAGGTGACCAGATATGGTTATTTTTTAATGTTTCATTTTTTGACTGTAAACGAGTATTGCATATGAATTATCACTTTTGGAGCTAAAATAAGTGTGTTTAGAGTCATTTTAATGCCTGAAATTGGTCGAAATAGAAGCTTCTGAGTAGGAGAAAAAGTCTGTAAAAACTGGCAATTTTAGTCACATTGAGGCTTTAAAAAGTAGTTATTCAAAATGAGGCACAATCCAAATGACATTTTGAATCAGTTTTTCTACAGTCCAAAAAATAAATTTTCTGCTGAAAAACAGTGATCCGTGACCTGTCGAACTTTCTCCAGATGGTCAGAAATGGTAATTTTTTAATATTTAATTTTTTGACTGTAAATGACTACTGCATGTGAATTAGAAATCTTGCAACTAAAATAAGTGTGCTTAGAGTCATTTTATTGCCTGAAATTGGTCGAAATAGAAGCTTCTGAGTCAGAGAAAAAGTCTGTAAAAATGGCAATTTTGGTCACATTGAGGCTTTAAAAAGTAGTTATTCAACATGAGGCACAATCCAAATGACATTTTGAATCAGTTTACAGTCCAAAAAATCAATTTTCTGATGAAAAATGATGATCCGTGACCTGCCGAACTTTCTCCAGATGGCCAGAAATGGTAGTTTTTTAATGTTTAATATTTTGACTGTAAATGACTATTGCATATGAATTCTCACTGTTGGAACTAAAATAAGTGTGTTTAGAGTAATTTTAATGCCTGGAATTGGTCGAAATAGAAGCTTCTGAGTAGGAGAAAAAGTCTGTAAAAATGGCAATTTTGGTCACATTGAGGCTTTAAAAAGTAGTTATTCAACATGAGGCACAATCCAAAAGACATTTTGAATAAATTTTTCTACAGTCCAAAAAATCAATTTTCTGATGAAAAACAATGACCCGTGACCTGTCGAACTTTCTCCAGATGGCCAGAAATGGTAATTTTTTTATGTTGAATTTTTTGACTGTAAATGACTATTGCATGTGAAATATCACGTTTGGAATTAAAAGAAGTGTGTTTAGAGTCATTTAATGACTGAAATTGGTCAAAATAGAAGCTTCTGGGTAGGAGAAAAAGTCTGTAAAAATGGCAATTTTGGTCACATTGAGGTTTTAAAAAGTAGTTATTCAACATGAGGCAGAATCCAAATGACATTTTGAATCAGTTGTTCTACAGTCCAAAAAATCAATTTTCTGATGCAAAATGATGATCCGTGACCTGTCAAACTTTCTCCAGATGGTCAGAAATGGTAATTTTTTAATGTTTAATTTTTTTACTGTAAATGACTATTGCATGTGAATTATCACGTTTCGAACTAAAATAAGTGTGTTTAGAGTCATGTTAATGCCTGAAATTGGTCGAAATAGAAGCTTCTGAGTGGGAGAAAAAGTCTGTAAAAATGTCAATTTTGGTCACATCGATGCTTTAAAAAGTAGTTATTCAACATGAGGCACAATCCAAAAGACATTTTGAATAAATGTTTCTACAGTCCAAAAAAATCAATTTTCTGCTGAAAAACGGTGATCTGTGACCTGTCGAACTTTCTCCAGATGGTCTGAAATGGTTATTTATTAATGTTTACATTTTTTGTCTGTAAATGACTATTGCATGTGAAATATCACATTTGTAACTAAAATAAGTGTGTTTAAAGTCATATTAATGCCTGAAAGTGGTCGAAATAGAAGCTTCTGAGTAGGAGAAAAAGTCTGTAAAAATGTCAAATTTGGTCACATTGAGGCTTTAATAAAAAGTTATTCAACATGAAGCACAATCCAAATGACATTTTGAATCAATTCTACAGTCCAAAAAATCTATTTTCTGATGAAAAACGATGACCCGTGACCTGTCGAACTTTCTCCAGGTGACCAGATATGGTTATTTTTTAATGTTTCATTTTTTGACTGTAAACGAGTATTGCATATGAATTATCACTTTTGGAGCTAAAATAAGTGTGTTTAGAGTCATTTTAATGCCTGAAATTGGTCGAAATAGAAGCTTCTGAGTAGGAGAAAAAGTCTGTAAAAATGGCAATTTTGGTCACATTGAGGCTTTAAAAAGTAGTTATTCAAAATGAGGCACAATCCAAATGACATTTTAAATCAGTTTTTCTACAGTCCAAAAAATCAATTTTCTGCTGAAAAACGGTGATCCGTGACCTGTCGAACTTTCTCCAGATGGTCAGAAATGGTAATTATTTTATGTTTAATATTTTGACTGTAAATGACCATTGCATGTGAATTAGAAATCTTGCAACTAAAATAAGTGTGTTTAGAGTCATTTTAATGCTTGACATTGGTTGAAATAGAAGCTTCTGAGTAGGAGAAAAAGTCTGTAAAAATGTCAATTTTGGTCACATTGAGGCTTTAAAAAGTAGTTATTCAAAATGAGGCACAATCCAAATGACATTTTGAATCAGTTTTTCTACAGTCCAAAAAATCAATTTTCTGATGCAAAATGATGATCCGTGACCTGTCAAACTTTCTCCAGATGGTCAGAAATGGTAATTTTTTAATGTTTAATTTTTTGACTGTAAATGACTATTGCATGTGAATTATCACGTTTGGAACTAAAATAAGTGTGTTTAGAGTCATGTCACTGCCTGAAATTGGTCGAAATAGAAGCTTCTGAGTGGGAGAAAAAGTCTGTAAAAATGGCAAATTTGGTCACATCGATGCTTTAAAAAGTAGTTATTCAACATGAGGCACAATCCAAAAGACATTTTGAATAAATGTTTCTACAGTCCAAAAAATCAATTTTCTGCTGAAAAACGGTGATCTGTGACCTGTCGAACTTTCTCCAGATGGTCTGAAATGGTGATTTATTAATGTTTACATTTTTTGTCTGTAAATGACTATTGCATGTGAAATATCACATTTGTAACTAAAATAAGTGTGTTTAAAGTCATATTAATGCCTGAAATTGGTCGAACTAGAAGCTTCTGAGTAGGAGAAAAAGTCTGTAAAAATGTCAAATTTGGTCACATTGAGGCTTTAATAAAAAGTTATTCAACATGAAGCATAATCCAAATGACATTTTGAATCAATTCTACAGTCCAAAAAATCTATTTTCCGATGAAAAACGATGACCCGTGACCTGTCGAACTTTCTCCAGGTGACCAGATATGGTTATTTTTTAATGTTTCATTTTTTGACTGTAAACGAGTATTGCATATGAATTATCACTTTTGGAGCTAAAATAAGTGTGTTTAGAGTCATTTTAATGCCTGAAATTGGTCGAAATAGAAGCTTCTGAGTAGGAGAAAAAGTCTGTAAAAATGGCAATTTTGGTCACATTGAGGCTTTAAAAAGTAGTTATTCAAAATGAGGCACAATCCAAATGACATTTTAAATCAGTTTTTCTACAGTCCAAAAAATCAATTTTCTGCTGAAAAACGGTGATCCGTGACCTGTCGAACTTTCTCCAGATGGTCAGAAATGGTAATTATTTTATGTTTAATATTTTGACTGTAAATGACCATTGCATGTGAATTAGAAATCTTGCAACTAAAATAAGTGTGTTTAGAGTCATTTTAATGCTTGACATTGGTTGAAATAGAAGCTTCTGAGTAGGAGAAAAAGTCTGTAAAAATGGCAATTTTGGTCACATTGAGGCTTTAAAAAGTAGTTATTCAACATGAGGCACAATCCAAATGACATTTTGAATCAGTTTTTCTACAGTCCAAAAAATCAATTTTCTGATGCAAAATGATGATCCGTGACCTGTCAAACTTTCTCCAGATGGTCAGAAATGGTAATTTTTTAATGTTTAATTTTTTGACTGTAAATGACTATTGCATGTGAATTATCACGTTTGGAACTAAAATAAGTGTGTTTAGAGTCATGTCACTGCCTGAAATTGGTCGAAATAGAAGCTTCTGAGTGGGAGAAAAAGTCTGTAAAAATGGCAAATTTGGTCACATCGATGCTTTAAAAAGTAGTTATTCAACATGAGGCACAATCCAAAAGACATTTTGAATAAATGTTTCTACAGTCCAAAAAATCAATTTTCTGCTGAAAAACGGTGATCTGTGACCTGTCGAACTTTCTCCAGATGGTCTGAAATGGTTATTTATTAATGTTTACATTTTTTGTCTGTAAATGACTATTGCATGTGAAATATCACATTTGTAACTAAAATAAGTGTGTTTAAAGTCATATTAATGCCTGAAATTGGTCGAACTAGAAGCTTCTGAGTAGGAGAAAAAGTCTGTAAAAATGTCAAATTTGGTCACATTGAGGCTTTAATAAAAAGTTATTCAACATGAAGCACAATCCAAATGACATTTTGAATCAATTCTACAGTCCAAAAAATCTATTTTCCGATGAAAAACGATGACCCGTGACCTGTCGAACTTTCTCCAGGTGACCAGATATGGTTATTTTTTAATGTTTCATTTTTTGACTGTAAACGAGTATTGCATATTAATTATCACTTTTGGAGCTAAAATAAGTGTGTTTAGAGTCATTTTAATGCCTGAAATTGGTCGAAATAGAAGCTTCTGAGTAGGAGAAAAAGTCTGTAAAAATGGCAATTTTGGTCACATTGAGGCTTTAAAAATAGTTATTCAAAATGAGGCACAATCCAAATGACATTTTAAATCAGTTTTTCTACAGTCCAAAAAATCAATTTTCTGCTGAAAAACGGTGATCCGTGACCTGTCGAACTTTCTCCAGATGGTCAGAAATGGTAATTATTTTATGTTTAATATTTTGACTGTAAATGACCATTGCATGTGAATTAGAAATCTTGCAACTAAAATAAGTGTGTTTAGAGTCATTTTAATGCTTGACATTGGTTGAAATAGAAGCTTCTGAGTAGGAGAAAAAGTCTGTAAAAATGGCAATTTTGGTCACATTGAGGCTTTAAAAAGTAGTTATTCAAAATGAGGCACAATCCAAATGACATTTTGAATCAGTTTTTCTACAGTCCAAAAAATCAATTTTCTGATGAAAAATGATGATCCGTGACCTGTCAAACTTTCTCCAGATGGTCAGAAATGGTAATTTTTTAATGTTTAATTTTTTGACTGTAAATGACTATTGCATGTGAATTATCACGTTTGGAACTAAAATAAGTGTGTTTAGAGTCATGTTAATGCCTGAAATTGGTCGAAATAGAAGCTTCTGACTGGGAGAAAAAGTCTGTAAAAATGGCAATTTTGGTCACATCAAAGCTTTAAAAAGTAGTTATTCAACATGAGGCACAATCCAAAAGACATTTTGAATAAATGTTTCTACAGTCCAAAAAATCAATTTTCTGCTGAAAAACGGTGATCTGTGACCTGTCGAACTTTCTCCAGATGGTCTGAAATGGTTATTTATTAATGTTTACATTTTTTGTCTGTAAATGACTATTGCATGTGAAATATCACATTTGTAACTGAAATAAGTGTGTTTAAAGTCATATTAATGCCTGAAATTGGTCGAAATAGAAGCTTCTGAGTAGGAGAAAAAGTCTGTAAAAATGTCAAATTTGGTCACATTGAGGCTTTAATAAAAAGTTATTCAACATGAAGCACAATCCAAATGACATTTTGAATCAATTCTACAGTCCAAAAAATCTATTTTCTGATGAAAAACGATGACCCGTGACCTGTCGAACTTTCTCCAGGTGACCAGATATGGTTATTTTTTAATGTTTCATTTTTTGACTGTAAACGAGTATTGCATATGAATTATCACTTTTGGAAATAAAATAAGTTTGTTTAGAGTCATTTTAATGCCTGAAATTCGTCGAAATAGAAGCTTCTGAGTAGGAGAAAAAGTCTGTAATAATGGCAATTTTGATCTCATTGAAGCTTTAAAAAGTAGTTATTCAACATGAGGCACAATCCAAATGACATTTTGAATCAATTTTTTTCAGTCCAAAAATCTATTTTCTGATGAAAAACGATGACCCGTGACCTGTCGAACGTTCTCCAGATGGTCAGAAATGGTAATTTTTTAATATTGAATCTTTTTACTGTAAATGACTATTGCATGTGAATTAGAAATCTTGGAACTAAAATAAGTGTGTTTAGATTCATTTTAATGCGTGAAATTGGTTGAAATAGAAGCTGTGAGTAGGAGACAAATTCTGTAAAAATGGCAATTTTGGTCACATAGAGGCTTTAAAAAGTAGTTAATCAACATGAGGCACAATCTAAATTACATTTTGAATCAATTTTTTTACAGTTCAAAAAATCAATTTTCTGATGAAAAACGATGCCCCGTGACCTGTCGAACTTTCTCCAGATGGCCAGAAAGGGTAATTTTTTAATGTTTAATATTTTGACTGTAAATGACTATTGCATGTGAATTCTCACTGTTGGAACTAAAATAAGTGTGTTTAGAGTCATTTTAATGCCTGCAATTGGTCGAAAAAGAAGGTTCTGAGTAGAAGAAAAAGTCTGTAAAAATAGCAATTTTGGTCACATTGAGGCTTTAAAAAGTTGTTATTCAACATGAGGTACAATCCAAATTACATTTTGAATTCATTTTTCTGCAGTCCAAAAAATCAATTTTCTGATGAAAAATGATGATCCGTGACCTGTCGAACTTTCTCCAGATGGCAAGAAATGGTAATTTTTTAATATTTAATTTTTGGACTTTAAATGACTATTGCATGTGAATTAGAAATCTTGGAACTAAAATAAGTGTGTTAAGATTCATTTTAATGCGTGAAATTGGTTGAAATAGAATCTTGTGAGTAGGAGAAAAATCCTGTAAAAATAGCAATTTTGGTCACATAGAGGCTTTAAAAATTAGTTATTCAACATGAGGCACAATCTAAATTACATTTTGAATCAAATTTTTTACAGTTCAAAAAATCAATTTTCTGATGAAAAACGATGCCCCGTGACCCGTCGAACTTTCTCCAGATGGCCAGAAAGGGTAATTTTTTAATGTTTAATATTTTGACTGTAAATGACTATTGCATGTGAATTCTCACTGTTGGAAGTAAAATAAGGGTGTTTAGAGTCATTTTAAAGCCTGAAATTGGTCGAAATAGAAGCTTCTGAGTAGGAGAAAAAGTCTGTAAAAATGGCAATTTTGGTCACATTGAGGCTTTAAAAAGTAGTTATTCAACATGAGGCACAAACCAAATGACATTCTGAATCAATTTTTCTACAGTCCAAATAATACATTTTCTGATGAAAAACGATGACCCGTGACCTGTCGAACTTTCTCCAGATGGTCAGACATGGTAATTTTTTAATATTTATTTTTTGACTGTAAATGACTACTGCATGTGAATTAGAAATCTTGCAACTAAAATAAGTGTGCTTAGAGTCATTTTAATGCCTGAAATTGGTCGAAATAGAAGCTTCTGAGTCGGAGAAAAAGTCTGTAAAAATGGCAATTTTGGTCACATTGAGGCTTTAAAAAGTAGTTATTCAACATGAGGCACAATCCAAATTACATTTTGAATCAGTTTACAGTCCAAAAAATCAATTTTCTGATGAAAAATGATGATCCGTGACCTGTCGAACTTTCTCCAGATGGCCAGAAATGGTAATTTTTTAATGTTTAATATTTTGACTGTAAATGACTATTGCATGTGAATTCTCACTGTTGGAACTAAAATAAGTGTGTTTAGAGTCATTTTAATGACTGAAATTGGTCAAAATAGAAGCTTCTGGGTAGGAGAAAAAGTCTGTAAAAATGGCAATTTTGGTCACATTGAGGCTTTAAAAAGTAGTTATTCAACATGAGGCAGAATCCAAATGACATTTTGAATCAGTTGTTCTACAGTCTAAAAAATCTATTTTCTGATGAAAAACGATGACCCGTGACCTGTCGAACTTTCTCCAGGTGACCAGATATGGTTATTTTTTAATGTTTCATTTTTTGACTGTAAACGAGTATTGCATATGAATTATCACTTTTGGAGCTAAAATAAGTGTGTTTAGAGTCATTTTAATGCCTGAAATTGGTCGAAATAGAAGCTTCTGAGTAGGAGAAAAAGTCTGTAAAAATGGCAATTTTTGTCACATTGAGGCTTTAAAAAGTAGTTATTCAAAATGAGGCACAATCCAAATGACATTTTGAATCAGTTTTTCTACAGTCCAAAAAATCAATTTTCTGCTGAAAAACGGTGATCCGTGACCTGTCGAACTTTCTCCAGATGGTCAGAAATGGTAATTTTTTAATATTTAATTTTTTGACTGTAAATGACTACTGCATGTGAATTAGAAATCTTGCAACTAAAATAAGTGTGCTTAGAGTCATTTTATTGCCTGAAATTGGTCGAAATAGAAGCTTCTGAGTCAGAGAAAAAGTCTGTAAAAATGGCAATTTTGGTCACATTGAGGCTTTAAAAAGTAGTTATTCAACATGAGGCACAATCCAAATGACATTTTGAATCAGTTTACAGTCCAAAAAATCAATTTTCTGATGAAAAATGATGATCCGTGACCTGCCGAACTTTCTCCAGATGGCCAGAAATGGTAATTTTTTAATGTTTAATATTTTGACTGTAAATGACTATTGCATATGAATTCTCACTGTTGGAACTAAAATAAGTGTGTTTAGAGTAATTTTAATGCCTGGAATTGGTCGAAATAGAAGCTTCTGAGTAGGAGAAAAAGTCTGTAAAAATGGCAATTTTGGTCACATTGAGGCTTTAAAAAGTAGTTATTCAACATGAGGCACAATCCAAAAGACATTTTGAATAAATTTTTCTACAGTCCAAAAAATCAATTTTCTGATGAAAAACAATGACCCGTGACCTGTCGAACTTTCTCCAGATGGCCAGAAATGGTAATTTTTTTATGTTGAATTTTTTGACTGTAAATGACTATTGCATGTGAAATATCACGTTTGGAACTAAAATAAGTGTGTTTAGAGTCATTTAATGACTGAAATTGGTCAAAATAGAAGCTTCTGGGTAGGAGAAAAAGTCTGTAAAAATGGCAATTTTGGTCACATCGATGCTTTAAAAAGTAGTTATTCAACATGAGGCATAATCCAAAAGACATTTTGAATAAATGTTTCTACAGTCCAAAAAAATCAATTTTCTGCTGAAAAACGGTGATATGTGACCTGTCGAACTTTCTCCAGATGGTCTGAAATGGTTATTTATTAATGTTTACATTTTTTGTCTGTAAATGACTATTGCATGTGAAATATCACATTTGTAACTGAAATAAGTGTGTTTAAAGTCATATTAATGCCTGAAAGTGGTCGAAATAGAAGCTTCTGAGTAGGAGAAAAAGTCTGTAAAAATGTCAAATTTGGTCACATTGAGGCTTTAATAAAAAGTTATTCAACATGAAGCACAATCCAAATGACATTTTGAATCAATTCTACAGTCCAAAAAATCTATTTTCTGATGAAAAACGATGACCCGTGACCTGTCGAACTTTCTCCAGGTGACCAGATATGGTTATTTTTTAATGTTTCATTTTTTGACTGTAAACGAGTATTGCATATGAATTATCACTTTTGGAGCTAAAATAAGTGTGTTTAGAGTCATTTTAATGCCTGAAATTGGTCGAAATAGAAGCTTCTGAGTAGGAGAAAAAGTCTGTAAAAATGGCAATTTTGGTCACATTGAGGCTTTAAAAAGTAGTTATTCAAAATGAGGCACAATCCAAATGACATTTTAAATCAGTTTTTCTACAGTCCAAAAAATCAATTTTCTGCTGAAAAACGGTGATCCGTGACCTGTCGAACTTTCTCCAGATGGTCAGAAATGGTAATTATTTTATGTTTAATATTTTGACTGTAAATGACAATTGCATGTGAATTAGAAATCTTGCAACTAAAATAAGTGTGTTTAGAGTCATTTTAATGCTTGACATTGGTTGAAATAGAAGCTTCTGAGTAGGAGAAAAAGTCTGTAAAAATGTCAATTTTGGTCACATTGAGGCTTTAAAAAGTAGTTATTCAAAATGAGGCACAATCCAAATGACATTTTGAATCAGTTTTTCTACAGTCCAAAAAATCAATTTTCTGATGCAAAATGATGATCCGTGACCTGTCAAACTTTCTCCAGATGGTCAGAAATGGTAATTTTTTAATGTTTAATTTTTTGACTGTAAATGACTATTGCATGTGAATTATCACGTTTGGAACTAAAATAAGTGTGTTTAGAGTCATGTTACTGCCTGAAATTGGTCGAAATAGAAGCTTCTGAGTGGGAGAAAAAGTCTGTAAAAATGGCAAATTTGGTCACATCGATGCTTTAAAAAGTAGTTATTCAACATGAGGCACAATCCAAAAGACATTTTGAATAAATGTTTCTACAGTCCAAAAAATCATTTTTCTGCTGAAAAACGGTGATCTGTGACCTGTCGAACTTTCTCCAGATGGTCTGAAATGGTTATTTATTAATGTTTACATTTTTTGTCTGTAAATGACTATTGCATGTGAAATATCACATTTGTAACTAAAATAAGTGTGTTTAAAGTCATATTAATGCCTGAAATTGGTCGAAATAGAAGCTTCTGAGTAGGAGAAAAAGTCTGTAAAAATGTCAAATTTGGTCACATTGAGGCTTTAATAAAAAGTTATTCCACATGAAGCACAATCCAAATGACATTTTGAATCAATTCTACAGTCCAAAAAATCTATTTTCCGATGAAAAACGATGACCCGTGACCTGTCGAACTTTCTCCAGGTGACCAGATATGGTTATTTTTTAATGTTTCATTTTTTGACTGTAAACGAGTATTGCATATGAATTATCACTTTTGGAGCTAAAATAAGTGTGTTTAGAGTCATTTTAATGCCTGAAATTGGTCGAAATAGAAGCTTCTGAGTAGGAGAAAAAGTCTGTAAAAATGGCAATTTTGGTCACATTGAGGCTTTAAAAAGTAGTTATTCAAAATGAGGCACAATCCAAATGACATTTTAAATCAGTTTTTCTACAGTCCAAAAAATCAATTTTCTGCTGAAAAACGGTGATCCGTGACCTGTCGAACTTTCTTCAGATGGTCAGAAATGGTAATTATTTTATGTTTAATATTTTGACTGTAAATGACCATTTCATGTGAATTAGAAATCTTGCAACTAAAATAAGTGTGTTTAGAGTCATTTTAATGCTTGACATTGGTTGAAATAGAAGCTTCTGAGTAGGAGAAAAAGTCTGTAAAAATGGCAATTTTGGTCACATTGAGGCTTTAAAAAGTAGTTATTCAAAATGAGGCACAATCCAAATGACATTTTGAATCAGTTTTTCTACAGTCCAAAAAATCAATTTTCTGATGAAAAATCATGATCCGTGACCTGTCAAACTTTCTCCAGATGGTCAGAAATGGTAATTTTTTAATGTTTAATTTTTTGACTGTAAATGACTATTGCATGTGAATTATCACGTTTGGAACTAAAATAAGTGTGTTTAGAGTCATGTTAATGCCTGAAATTGGTCGAAATAGAAGCTTCTGACTGGGAGAAAAAGTCTGTAAAAATGGCAATTTTGGTCACATCAAAGCTTTAAAAAGTAGTTATTCAACATGAGGCACAATCCAAAAGACATTTTGAATAAATGTTTCTACAGTCCAAAAAATCAATTTTCTGCTGAAAAACGGTGATCTGTGACCTGTCGAACTTTCTCCAGATGGTCTGATATGGCTATTTATTAATGTTTACATTTTTTGTCTGTAAATGACTATTGCATGTGAAATATCACATTTGTAACTAAAATAAGTGTGTTTAAAGTCATATTAATGCCTGAAATTGGTCGAAATAGAAGCTTCTGAGTAGGAGAAAAAGTCTGTAAAAATGTCAAATTTGGTCACATTGAGGCTTTAATAAAAAGTTATTCAACATGAAGCACAATCCAAATGACATTTTGAATCAATTCTACAGTCCAAAAAATCTATTTTCTGATGAAAAATGATGACCCGTGACCTGTCGAACTTTCTCCAGGTGACCAGATATGGTTATTTTTTAATGTTTCATTTTTTGACTGTAAACGAGTATTGCATATGAATTATCACTTTTGGAGCTAAAATAAGTGTGTTTAGAGTCATTTTAATGCCTGAAATTGGTCGAAATAGAAGCTTCTGAGTAGGAGAAAAAGTCTGTAAAAATGGCAATTTTGGTCACATTGAGGCTTTAAAAAGTAGTTATTCAAAATGAGGCACAATCCAAATGACATTTTAAATCAGTTTTTCTACAGTCCAAAAAATCAATTTTCTGCTGAAAAACGGTGATCCGTGACCTGTCGAACTTTCTCCAGATGGTCAGAAATGGTAATTATTTATGTTTAATATTTTGACTGTAAATGACCATTGCATGTGAATTAGAAATCTTGCAACTAAAATAAGTGTGTTTAGAGTCATTTTAATGCTTGACATTGGTTGAAATAGAAGCTTCTGAATAGGAGAAAAAGTCTGTAAAAATGGCAATTTTGGTCACATTGAGGCTTTAAAAAGTAGTTATTCAAAATGAGGCACAATCCAAATGACATTTTGAATCAGTTTTTCTACAGTCCAAAAAATCAATTTTCTGATGCAAAATGATGATCCGTGACCTGTCAAACTTTCTCCAGATGGTCAGAAATGGTAATTTTTTAATGTTTAATTTTTTGACTGTAAATGACTATTGCATGTGAATTATCACGTTTGGAACTAAAATAAGTGTGTTTAGAGTCATGTTACTGCCTGAAATTGGTCGAAATAGAAGCTTCTGAGTGGGAGAAAAAGTCTGTAAAAATGGCAAATTTGGTCACATCGATGCTTTAAAAAGTAGTTATTCAACATGAGGCACAATCCAAAAGACATTTTGAATAAATGTTTCTACAGTCCAAAAAATCAATTTTCTGCTGAAAAACGGTGATCTGTGACCTGTCGAACTTTCTCCAGATGGTCTGAAATGGTTATTTATTAATGTTTACATTTTTTGTCTGTAAATGACTATTGCATGTGAAATATCACATTTGTAACTAAAATAAGTGTGTTTAAAGTCATATTAATGCCTGAAATTGGTCGAAATAGAAGCTTCTGAGTAGGAGAAAAAGTCTGTAAAAATGTCAAATTTGGTCACATTGAGGCTTTAATAAAAAGTTATTCAACATGAAGCACAATCCAAATGACATTTTGAATCAATTCTACAGTCCAAAAAATCTACTTTCTGATGAAAAAGGATGACCCGTGACCTGTCGAACTTTCTCCAGGTGACCAGATATGGTTATTTTTTAATGTTTCATTTTTTGACTGTAAACGAGTATTGCATATGAATTATCACTTTTGGAGCTAAAATAAGTGTGTTTAGAGTCATTTTAATGCCTGAAATTGGTCGAAATAGAAGCTTCTGAGTAGGAGAAAAAGTCTGTAAAAATGGCAATTTTTGTCACATTGAGGCTTTAAAAAGTAGTTATTCAAAATGAGGCACAATCCAAATGACATTTTGAATCAGTTTTTCTACAGTCCAAAAAATCAATTTTCTGCTGAAAAACGGTGATCCGTGACCTGTCGAACTTTCTCCAGATGGTCAGAAATGGTAATTTTTTAATATTTAATTTTTTGACTGTAAATGACTATTGCATGTGAATTATCACGTTTGGAACTAAAATAAGTGTGTTTAGAGTCATGTTAATGCCTGAAATTGGTCGAAATAGAAGCTTCTGACTGGGAGAAAAAGTCTGTAAAAATGGCAATTTTGGTCACATCAAAGCTTTAAAAAGTAGTTATTCAACATGAGGCACAATCCAAAAGACATTTTGAATAAATGTTTCTACAGTCCAAAAAATCAATTTTCTGCTGAAAAACGGTGATCTGTGACCTGTCGAACTTCCTCCAGATGGTCTGAAATGGTTATTTATTAATGTTTACATTTTTTGTCTGTAAATGACTATTGCATGTGAAATATCACATTTGTAACTAAAATAAGTGTGTTTAAAGTCATATTAATGCCTGA
The DNA here is from genome assembly GCF_964204655.1 of Triturus cristatus. NCBI lineage: Eukaryota > Metazoa > Chordata > Amphibia > Caudata > Salamandridae > Triturus > Triturus cristatus. The sequence goes on along the minus strand of NC_140593.1, from coordinate 878,662,514 downwards.
AATTGGTCGAAATAGAAGCTTCTGAGTAGGAGAAAAAGTCTGTAAAAATGTCAAATTTGGTCACATTGAGGCTTTAATAAAAAGTTATTCAACATGAAGCACAATCCAAATGACATTTTGAATCAATTCTACAGTCCAAAAAATCTATTTTCTGATGAAAAACGATGACCCGTGACCTGTCGAACTTTCTCCAGGTGACCAAATATGGTTATTTTTTAATGTTTCATTTTTTGACTGTAAACGAGTATTGCATATGAATTATCACTTTTGGAGCTAAAATAAGTGTGTTTAGAGTCATTTTAATGCCTGAAATTGGTCGAAATAGAAGCTTCTGAGTAGGAGAAAAAGTCTGTAAAAATGGCAATTTTGGTCACATTGAGGCTTTAAAAAGTAGTTATTCAAAATGAGGCACAATCCAAATGACATTTTAAATCAGTTTTTCTACAGTCCAAAAAATCAATTTTCTGCTGAAAAACGGTGATCCGTGACCTGTCGAACTTTCTCCAGATGGTCAGAAATGGTAATTATTTTATGTTTAATATTTTGACTGTAAATGACCATTGCATGTGAATTAGAAATCTTGCAACTAAAATAAGTGTGTTTAGGGTCATTTTAATGCTTGACATTGGTTGAAATAGAAGCTTCTGAATAGGAGAAAAAGTCTGTAAAAATGGCAATTTTGGTCACATTGTGGTAAATAATTTAATTACCGGTACTTAATTTGATGCGGAAAATTAATAAGAATAGCTCAGTAAAATAAGAGGCAGAATCCGTGGTATTAGAGGTTCGGAACGGGCTTTATTCCAATAACACAATTCGAATTGTGGACTTCATATTCCATCACCACGAAGGTTCAGGAAGTGAAGGACAATACTTTATTGACAGGTAATCATTTTTATAGAAGAGGCATTACAGTGAAACAGATGCAGGAGGCGTAACAGTTGATAACAGAGATAAAGACATACATGCGTAACTAAAATGGGTGTAACTAGGCGTAACTAAAGAACGTCATTAGGTATGATGTCACAAATGGGTGGTTCCATGAAAGAATTTCGCAATGTCAGCAAAAATACTTGGCAGAGATGCGCGCGCAGCAGCATGACGTGTGATTTGACGTGCAACTAGGGGGAGAATGGGACTTGACATTTAGCTCTACATGTGGAGACAGAAGTCTGGGGTTATGTCAACCTAATCCCAAATCATATCTAATATCCTATGTTTAAAGAACTGGGTTATCCAAAAAGAGAGGTCTCTTAGGATAGAATCTTATTCTATACTGACTATACTGACTGTTAGTGCGTGTACAAGCGTCTAAGTGTCTACACTAGATGCGAGGGGGTAGGAATATTCCATGGTAACAAGGTTTATGAATTACTTGCATGAGGACAGCGAAGCCTGGCCCCTTTGCACGGTAGCTGGAAGAATGTTTACCTAAACTGCTAGACAGGAATGCATCGGATGAGGAGCGGAGCAGAGCAGATAATCTTGAAGGTGAAATACAGTTTTTGGCAGGCAGACAGGCCGAGTCAGGCACCGTTAGCCGCGCAGGGAGTAAGACAAAGTTCATGGTCACAGATGCAGGCTCAGACTGGAGCTTTCAGAGGCAGAAGACAGGAAAAGGCTTAATGGCAGAATCAGGGCCTACTCGCCTGGACTGTAAAATGGGATAAATGAACCATATAAAGCCGGTGGCCTTTCATACTTAGGAATGGAATATCCGGCCCATTCATGGCGGATCTGAAAGAGGACATGTTGACGGTGGACGCACATGTGTTTGCGTCTTCATAACTGGAACTGGAGGGAACATACATGTACTTGTGATTTATACATGAAACCGTTGGGGTCCAAGATAGGGGACATAACCGACCATAAAAATCCATATTTCCACATTCCCTCCTTGTCCCCTACTGGCCCTTAGGAGATATCAATCTTCATCAATCCATCGATCTGTTCATATAACATCATTTGTTCTTCTTTCTTCTTCCGGGATCTCGAACGAAAACTTGGATGTGGGATACACGAGGTGGCACACAGACCACAAATCGCTGGCCCACATTGTAGACATAAGCAGCAACTGAATAGTATGAGAAAGCCAATACCTAGGAAGGAGAGCATTCTCCATCCCCAGGCTGACAACACGCCCCAGAACCAACCGGACCAAGTCCAGGTGCCTGGACTCTGGTGTATCTGGCTTACAATCTTATGAAGGCGAGTTATGGCTTTATATACTGACGGCGAATTTTCTGGTATGAAAATGCAACAACTTGATCCGATGACCCTACAAGCTCCGCCCCTATCGGCCAGGATGACGTCAAGGACAAGACGATTTTGAAGCACAACAATCCGCATAGCAGACTGCTCTTCTGTTAAATTGCCTAAGGCGGAAATAGTTTCGTTCACTACTGCTTCAAGGGTTCTGGTTAATCTACGTATCAACTTACTATTAGTGACTGTACCTATATAGGGGAAGAAACCTTTATTGAAATCTGTGTATTTTTCCCATGCTGTTTCAGTGTAATCGACGATTGGGAGATCTCTCTGCTGTCTATTGTGTACTAAATGAGTATTTCTATGATAATCAGGAGGAGCTAGGAAAAAAGGTGGTAGGAGGAATGCTATGTAACAGGTACCATCCCAATCTAGAGGTAGGCGTATATATGCGGTCTGGCCACATATAAAGTAGGAATGACGAGAAGCTCTAAATGTAGACTTGCCTTGATCACTGAATTCTATTACAGTGGTGCATCTACTATGGCCCATATGTATGGAACCATTCTTTCTTATACATAGTTCCCCTTTTACTGGGAATACGGACATGGCGGGCAACATTGGTGTAGCTTCAGATTCAACGTTCAGGATCATGAGATTAAGCGTGAAATTCCCTAATCCATATACTTCATTTTCTAGATCAGTTCCTGTTCTTTTGGGAAGTCCCTCCTTGTTAGGGTAGCAGACTTTAAGCAAAACTAAGTTCAGGTTTCCCCATACCCAATTGTCTTGATAAACTGCGGAATTCGAATCTAGGGAATTAATCAAACTAAACCATGCTCCACAGGAGCCATTGTGTGTGAACGGATATGGAAAGAGAGGCAGAATTCCCTTATAGTTCTGATAGGGAGGGAGTCGGCCACATATCCAACAATTTGTAGCATTGCTAGTCTGATGGGAATGATGTAACATACTAATGAAAGTGTTATTGCGCAGCGCAAATCTATAGGACAACTCATGCGGGGGTAATTCACTAAAAGAATGTTCAGCAGTAACATTGTAAACATGTTTAGAAATAGGATAATATATGTGCAACAATATACTTGCAGCGATTATTAAAAGACTTAAGAAAAACAAAATTAATAACGTCACTGTGCAATGACTACGCAGTAATTTACAGTACGCATGTTTTTTCAACTGCATCTTTCGGTTTCTTTCTCTATTCAGGTCTAGGGGATACATGTCAGAGACAAATTCGACCGATTCACCTTGGAGAGGACTTAAACAATCAAATTGTCTGACTTATTAGACCGTAATTTTAGTTTGTATAGTTCCTTATCGCTTTGTTCAACCAAAGGAAGCTTTGAGTCAATCGGTGAAGACACGCGAGGTGTAATGTTTACATCAGACGGTAGTCCATGAAATTTCTTAATATGACTTGAATGTAACCATCCTTTGCGACCTTCGATCTTCACGGCTGTCCTCGTGGTGAGTAGTACAAGTTGAGGCGATTTCCACCTAGGATCCAGCTGAGTCTTCCGGTCAAAATTCCGCACTAACACCAGGTCCCCGGGAACTACGTCATGGGGTTTCACCTCGGTGTTGTCAGGAAAGGCTGCAGCTACCTGTGAACGACAAGATTGTAGTGCAGACATCAAGGAAGCCAGGTAATCTGTCAGCATATTACAGTCAACATCAGTTATTTTGCGTGGAATAGGCGTCCCCCACATATTTGGTGGTCTGCCAAAGATCACCTCATAAGGGGATAGCCCTGTTCGAGAGTGCGCCACCATTCTCATGTAAAAGAGTGCAACTGGTAAGGCTACTACCCAATCGACACCTTTCTCTCTACATATTTTGGACAATCTAATTTTCAGAGTTTGATTATGTCGTTCCACGAGACCTGCTGCCTCGGGGTGTCGGACACAGTGAAATCTCCATTGATAGCCTAACAAAAGTGAAACGTGTTTCATTAGTTCGGATGAGAACGGCTGGCCGTTATCTGAGTAGACAACACGTGGTAAACCGTACCGTGGGAAGAATTCTCGAACTAACTGTTTGGCAGTAGTCGGGGCAGTGTAATCTGAGACCGGGTAGGCTTCTGTCCAACGGGAAAGAGCACAGACAACTACAAGAACATATTTGAATCCTCGACATCGTTCCATCTGGATATAATCCATCTGGAGGACTTCAAAAGGGTGATCAGGAGGCTGAAATCCACCCTGTTCTACGGGAATGCTTTTACCTGGGTTAAACTGACAACAGATCATACAGGTACGAACTTTTTGTTTAGCTGCTGCTCGTAAATGTTTGTTGAACCAAATGTGTTGAATGCTGTCTAGCATAGCTTTTTCTCCTAGGTGCGCTGGACTATGTATTGTATTAATGATAACTTGAACCATAGAGTCAGGAAGGAACCATACAGATTTTTCCTTCGTCATCCATCCTTGATTCGTTTGGATCCCTCCTAATTCAGTCCATTTCTTTATTTCATCTGGTGTAGCATGTGTCTGTATATCAATTACGTCAAGAGCGGGATCTTTAACCGTCATGCAATGTGTTGGTGTCGGAACTATTGTCTTTGTCATGTCAGATGTGTGAGTTTGAGCAGTCTGTTTAGCTGTTCTGTCAGCTAGATCATTGCCTTGGGAAATGATATCAGTAACTTTCGTATGAGCTTTACATTTCATAATTGATATTGCAGTGGGTAGATGTATTGCATCTAATAAGGCATGAATGAGGGGTCCGTGCTGAATGTGGGCACCGTGAGAAGTTAAATAACCTCTCTCTCGCCACAGTACGCCGAAGTCATGGACGACTCCGAATGCATAACGTGAATCGGTGTATATGTTGACTTTCTTATTTGTGGCTTGAATACAGGCTTGTGTCAGAGCGATGAGCTCTGCTGCTTGAGCTGACAAGGTATTTATGCAATATGTTTCAATGACTTCAGTGTCTGTTGTGACTGCATACGCGGCCACTAGCTCTCCTGTACTTGTTCTCATACATGAACCATCTACATACAACGTCAGGTCTGGATCTGACAATGGGACGTCTGTCAAGTCTTGTCTGGGTTTCGTCGTGATAGTAATAACTTCAATACAATCATGTGCTAGTGGGTCTGTTCCGTTTACTGGCAAAAGTGTGGCAGGATTCAATGTACTACAATGTCTGATTTCTATGTGTGGCTGAAACAATGTCAATTCGTAACCGGTAAGTCTTGCTATAGTCAAGTGTTGTGTTTGCGTTCGGTTCACAAGAACCTCTACTGCGTGTGGTACTTGTACTGTCAATGGATGTCCTAACACTATGGCATCGCTTTGTCTGATTGCTAAAGCTGTCGCTGCCACTGATTTCAGGCACGCAGGCAGAGCCTGAGCTATGGGATCTAATGTACTAGAAAAATAAGCACATGGTTTGTGTGATCCTGCTTGTTCCTGTGTGAGTACTGACAAGGCAGTACCTTCGCGTTCTGTAACAAAGAGCGTAAAATGTTTATTGTAACATGGTGTTGCTAAAACAGGTGCTTGACATAAAGCTTTCTTTAGGCTTTCAAAAGCTTGTGTATGTTCCTGAGTCCAAGGGAGGACAGTCGATGTGGCCGCCTCCTGTGTTGTCAACTGAATGAGTGGTTTTGCTAGAAATGCATACTGAGAGATCCACTGCCTACAATATGAAGTGAGGCCTATAAAAGCCCGTACCTCCTTTTGTGTCTTGGGTATTGGCATGTTAGCAATTAACTGGATGCGATCTGACGTAAGCTGCCTTCCCTCCTTGGACAGCGAGTGCCCAAGGTAAACAACTCGCTGGACACAGAATTGCAGCTTAGAAGGGGACACCTTGTGCCCCTTTTCGGCCAAAAATTGTAAAACCGTCAGTGAGGCTTTTTCACATTCAGGTTCGCTTCTAGCGGTGATCAGCAGATCATCGACATATTGAAGCAGGGCAGTGTTGACTGGCATGTGGATACTGTCAAGTTCTCGTTTCAGTGCTTGGCTATAGATGCTGGGGCTTTCTGTGAATCCTTGAGGTGCACGTGTGAATTTAAAACTTCGTCCATTTAAACTAAATCCGAACAAGTATTGGCTTTCCGGATCTATTGGGACGCTGAAAAAGGCATTCTTGAGATCAATTACAGTAAAGAATGTTGCTTCGGAATCAATGGCTGTCAGTAATGAAGAAATGTCTGGGACTACGGGGTATTGTGGTACAATACATTTATTTAATTCGCGCAGATCAATAACCAATCGATATACTGGCGGGGCTTTTGGATCAGTTCGTTTAAGAATCGGATTTATCGGGGAATTACATACATTGGAGTCGGTTTCCACAACCACTCCTTGGGTAATAAGCTCGTCAATGATTTGCAGTAAAGCCACTACAGCATCTGGGGGTAACTTGTATTGTCGCATTCGTGGTAGTACCACTCCTGTCTTTAGTGTGACTCGATATGGTGTAATGTTCATGCAACCAACATCTGTAGGGCCTTGTGCCCATAAATGTGTGGGTAAAGTCTGCAGTCGGTGATCCATGTCTCGGGACACATAGTGCCCTTTGAAATCACGTAAAAACAATCTTACTCCTTCCGGAGAACAACATATTATAGCTCCTAGAGCTTTCAATGTTTTTATACCTAACAGGTTTTCTGGACATGATTTAGTAAGCAATAAATCTGTAGTTCGTGTCAAGGGACCAATCGTAAGTGGAAGAGGCTGTGATACTTCGTTAATGATAGGTTTTCCTGAAAAACCAAGGGAAATATTCTGTGAGCCTGAGAGGGGTGCCCCTGGAACTTCACTACGTTTTATGGTTGTTCGGCTTGCCCCTGTATCAAGTAAAAATTTTCTATCTTGGCCTAATAGTTCACTGTGTACATAAGGTCCTTCTTGATCTACAGGGACCTCGATAAGGGGTAAGCCAACTTCCCTCTCTAGGCTGTTTCATGAGTATCGTTGATAATCAGGATAGTCATACTGTGCGGTCTGGTACATCTGTTGTGTCGTTGTTTGTGTGGCAGCAATAGGCTGCGGTGGTGGAGCTGGCATAGACTGTTGCGGAGCTGGCATGGACTGTGCATGCTGCGGGGCTCCTTGTTGGTTCTGATCCTGTCTAAGTGGCCGTGGTCTTTCTTTTGTATTACCTATGGCGATATTATGTTTTAAAACTGGACAATCGTGTACATAATGACCTGGCTGTTTACAATAGTTGCATGTCCCTTTTACAGAACCTGCTGAAACACTGGACTGTGTCATACCCTTTTTATGACCGTCAGCTGGAACTGTTTGGGAAACTAGCATTTTCATTTTCGTGTCTTTCATGCGTCTTTGTTCATGTTCTTGTTCCTCTCTAATTCTATTGTGATGGTACTGTAGCATTTGTAACATTTGTGACGGAGTGTTACCTTGCCAGGTACTCTCGAATTTCAATACTCTATTCTTAACTTGGGGCAAGGAATTTTCAACTAATTTTGTCACAAACAGATGTGGATACGATTCGCTACTTGCTTTTATTCCACTATTTATAACAAAACATTTTTCGAATCGGGCATAGAAATCACTAGTGTCTTCATCTTGCTTTTGTTTACAGGCTGAGATTGCACCCCAGTCTTCCTTTTTCGTAGTTAATAAACGTGGCAGTACCTGTACTAATAAACCTGGTAGTATTTTGGTCTTTTCCCCAAGCCCTAAACCTGGACCTCGAGCTGTTTCTTCGTTTTCTAATGCTGTCCAATCTATCTTTTGGTCTCCCACCTCCCAATCCTTTTCTTTGAGTTTTTCGTAAATGCCCGCAGGCATTAATACCTTTAATATTTTCATAATGTCGGGATAGGTATACTCTCCCATGAGCAACATGTCTTTAATTTCACGGTGGAAACCCGCTGGGTCTTTGTCATGACTGGGTACCACTTTCTTCATTTCTAATAGTTCAATTTTAGATATGGGTGTGTATACAAACACACGTTTAAACTGATTGTCATCACCTTTTATCGGGTGCACTTCGCGTAAGGGATTCTGTCTATCCATATAATACGTCGTTCTTTCCTTGATGGGCAGTGAGACATGTTCGGGGCATACAAAAAGAATGTACTGCTTTCTGGATTCTAGTATTTCTCTAATTAACTCAGTACCTGAACCTCTCCATTTATTCGTGAGTAATTCAGTCAATATATCAGGTAAGGGACCAGGATCGGAGTGTTGGCTTTTATATAATATAAGGAGTTGTTGAATCATGTAGATACCAGCTAAACGTTGTTCATCTGGGGTGAGGTTCAAAAACGTATGCGCTAGTGTATCATCACTATATTTTCCGGGACTGTCAACCCAGTGAACGGCTGACCTGGCTAATTCTTGTTCGTCCATAGAATCGAGTATATGATAACCCCTTCGTTCTCGGAGTAATTTGTCAGCGGCTTGGAACGAATGTTCGGGGGACCTTATATTTATTATAGGTGTTTGGAAATTTCTGTTATTTTCTGGACGTATCGGACGTATCGGATCAGTAAAGCATCTAGTATTATTGCAAGATCTTCCTCTACCTACATAGGCTATAGTTTCTAACTGTCCTGTGGGCAGTTCTAATTCTTCCTCCTCCTCGTTTTGTTCAGGCTGGTCTACCGCTAATCTTTCTTCGTGTATTCGTTCTACTTCTTTGCGGATCTTTCGGCACATAGCTACTATACTTAATAGTTTATCATGTCTCCCCTCTGATATATTCCGACTCCATGTGGTAAGAATTCGCATTTCTTCCGGATTTACCCCTGGTCGGTCTTGATTTCTGATCACACAATTTATGAGAAAACGTAACAGTTCCCCCTGTATCTCCACTTTCTGGTACTCCATGGCTCTATTAATACTTTCAGAATCTCGCCCTGACTGGACAAAGTGATATATATTTTCTAAATGTGTAGTCATTCCTGGTAGCCTCCCTAAATATATTGCAGCTCGTCGGATACGTAATGATGCCAGCAGCATTTCGTCCTCTTTGCCGGGCACTGGGTCATATCTACACTCTACTAGAAGTTCCTTAAGCATGTCGGGAGTTACTAGTTTGGGCGTACGTTGGTGGGCTAATTCTTGAAAGGAAAGTTTATTTACTCTGGGTGGCGTGGAAAAAATGTTTGTTGTACCTCCTGTAGCACCGCCTGGGGTGCTGGATGTGAAAGGATTCGTTGAACGTGATATAGCAACCATAGGTGTGGGTACAGCTGTAGAAACAGATGTGCTTGCCGGAACTTGTGTCGGAGGTTGTTGTTGCGGAGGTACAGACGGAGGGTCTTGGCGTTGAACCCCCTCGGCAGGCGGTCTATGTGGTGCAGTATTAGCATACTCGGGAGCTGCGTCGTCTAAATAAGAGGAAAGGAAAACATCTTCTGCGGTTCTGGGATGCCCTTTGGGATGTGCTTTTATCGGAAACAATGGAGGTGGCAAGTCTTTTGGTATCTCCGGAGTAGCCTTAGGTAACCCTTCGGCCAGAAGAGGATACATACCATTCATAAGGGCATTTCTTTGTCTGTCTACTTGTTCTGATTTTACTCGGGTACCTTCTTCAATTAATAGATTTTCTCGGACTTTATTTGAATTCTCCTTACTTTTCTCTTCCTGTCTGAGTGCTTTTTCTGTACGTCTATATGATTCTTTACGCCATAATTCAATGGCATCTTTCTGCGATTGTCTAGCTTTCTTTTTCCATAATTCTTCCTCTACTTTCATGATGCAATCTGCATCCCAGGTCCCAGCTGCGGGCCACCTCTGACTTTCTGGTAATTCCTTGGTGTAGTCTACCCATAAATCAAGAAATAATATGGCGTCTAGGCCATGTTTATGATACATGAAGTACCCTGGAGTGTCCCTAGGAGGAATGGGAACAGCTTCTTCGAGTACCCCTTTTCTAGTTTTGATCTGTCTTAATTTCGAAAAGAGCGGCATATTGAGAACTGATCTGATACCTAATTTTGAACACGTTTAATACAACAAAACACAATAATGAACAGTCATTCACACCACAATATGCAGAACGTATTTAAAACATTTAACATTTAACATTTAATGAACAACAATGATGGCCATTTAGGGAACTAGTCACTAAGCATAATACTCGGCACTAACTTGGTAATTCTGAATTATATACTATACATACTAGATATACTGCTAAACAGTACAGATACACTGCTGAAACAGTGCAGACCGGATTTGTGTACCCAAACCCGTCTTGACCGGCACAACCTATGTGCACGTCAGAACGCCTCCCCGGCAATGGTACTCACCGGGTAGCTCGGAACGGAAGGCCTCGGAACTGAACTGAACTGGACTTGGACCGGACTGGACTCGACTCGAAACTTTGGAACTTCGGAACCTGGTGGGCCTCTGTATACCTCGGATCTTGCTCTCTCAGCTAGGCTCTGGTCGGGATACTTCGCACTTCTCACCGCCTCGTCTGGGTGTTGATCGCAGCCTCAGTTACCCCCGCTCGGCAGGAGGGAGATACAGGAAATCCTGTGGATACGCGTTGTTGTCCGTCCAGCTGTGGCAGGAGACCGGGCCTGCAACGCACCTCCGGCGCGTGAGATGAGAAAGTGTCCCTATTCGGGCGCCATATATGTGGTAAATAATTTAATTACCGGTACTTAATTTGATGCGGAAAATTAATAAGAATAGCTCAGTAAAATAAGAGGCAGAATCCGTGGTATTAGAGGTTCGGAACGGGCTTTATTCCAATAACACAATTCGAATTGTGGACTTCATATTCCATCACCACGAAGTTTCAGGAAGTGAAGGACAATACTTTATTGACAGGTAATCATTTTTATAGAAGAGGCATTACAGTGAAACAGATGCAGGAGGCGTAACAGTTGATAACAGAGATAAAGACATACATGCGTAACTAAAATGGGTGTAACTAGGCGTAACTAAAGAACGTCATTAGGTATGATGTCACAAATGGGTGGTTCCATGAAAGAATTTCGCAATGTCAGCAAAAATACTTGGCAGAGATGCGCGCGCAGCAGCATGACGTGTGATTTGACGTGCAACTAGGGGGAGAATGGGACTTGACATTTAGCTCTACATGTGGAGACAGAAGTCTGGGGTTATGTCAACCTAATCCCAAATCATATCTAATATCCTATGTTTAAAGAACTGGGTTATCCAAAAAGAGAGGTCTCTTAGGATAGAATCTTATTCTATACTGACTATACTGACTGTTAGTGCGTGTACAAGCGTCTAAGTGTCTACACTAGATGCGAGGGGGTAGGAATATTCCATGGTAACAAGGTTTATGAATTACTTGCATGAGGACAGCGAAGCCTGGCCCCTTTGCACGGTAGCTGGAAGAATGTTTACCTAAACTGCTAGACAGGAATGCATCGGATGAGAAGCGGAGCAGAGCAGATAATCTTGAAGGTGAAATACAGTTTTTGGCAGGCAGACAGGCCGAGTCAGGCACCGTTAGCCGCGCAGGGAGTAAGACAAAGTTCATGGTCACAGATGCAGGCTCAGACTGGAGCTTTCAGAGGCAGAAGACAGGAAAAGGCTTAATGGCAGAATCAGGGCCTACTCGCCTGGACTGTAAAATGGGATAAATGAACCATATAAAGCCGGTGGCCTTTCATACTTAGGAATGGAATATCCGGCCCATTCATGGCGGATCTGAAAGAGGACATGTTGACGGTGGACGCACATGTGTTTGCGTCTTCATAACTGGAACTGGAGGGAACATACATGTACTTGTGATTTATACATGAAACCGTTGGGGTCCAAGATAGGGGACATAACCGACCATAAAAATCCATATTTCCACAACATTGAGGCTTTAAAAAGTAGTTATTCAAAATGAGGCACAATCCAAATGACATTTTGAATCAGTTTTTCTACAGTCCAAAAAATCAATTTTCTGATGCAAAATGATGATCCGTGACCTGTCAAACTTTCTCCAGATGGTCAGAAATGGTAATTTTTTAATGTTTAATTTTTTGACTGTAAATGACTATTGCATGTGAATTATCACGTTTGGAACTAAAATAAGTGTGTTTAGAGTCATGTTACTGCCTGAAATTGGTCGAAATAGAAGCTTCTGAGTGGGAGAAAAAGTCTGTAAAAATGGCAAATTTGGTCACATCGATGCTTTAAAAAGTAGTTATTCAACATGAGGCACAATCCAAAAGACATTTTGAATAAATGTTTCTACAGTCCAAAAAATCAATTTTCTGCTGAAAAACGGTGATCTGTGACCTGTCGAACTTTCTCCAGATGGTCTGAAATGGTTATTTATTAATGTTTACATTTTTTGTCTGTAAATGACTATTGCATGTGAAATATCACATTTGTAACTAAAATAAGTGTGTTTAAAGTCATATTAATGCCTGAAATTGGTCGAAATAGAAGCTTCTGAGTAGGAGAAAAAGTCTGTAAAAATGTCAAATTTGGTCACATTGAGGCTTTAATAAAAAGTTATTCAACATGAAGCACAATCCAAATGACATTTTGAATCAATTCTACAGTCCAAAAAATCTACTTTCTGATGAAAAACGATGACCCGTGACCTGTCGAACTTTCTCCAGGTGACCAGATATGGTTATTTTTTAATGTTTCATTTTTTGACTGTAAACGAGTATTGCATATGAATTATCACTTTTGGAGCTAAAATAAGTGTGTTTAGAGTCATTTTAATGCCTGAAATTGGTCGAAATAGAAGCTTCTGAGTAGGAGAAAAAGTCTGTAAAAATGGCAATTTTTGTCACATTGAGGCTTTAAAAAGTAGTTATTCAAAATGAGGCACAATCCAAATGACATTTTGAATCAGTTTTTCTACAGTCCAAAAAATCAATTTTCTGCTGAAAAACGGTGATCCGTGACCTGTCGAACGTTCTCCAGATGGTCAGAAATGGTAATTTTTTAATATTTAATTTTTTGACTGTAAATGACTACTGCATGTGAATTAGAAATCTTGCAACTAAAATAAGTGTGCTTAGAGTCATTTTATTGCCTGAAATTGGTCGAAATAGAAGCTTCTGAGTCAGAGAAAAAGTCTGTAAAAATGGCAATGTTGGTCACATTGAGGCTTTAAAAAGTAGTTATTCAACATGAGGCACAATCCAAATGACATATTTAATCAGTTTACAGTCCAAAAAATCAATTTTCTGATGAAAAATGATGATCCGTGACCTGCCGAACTTTCTCCAGATGGCCAGAAATGGTAATTTTGTAATGTTTAATATTTTGACTGTAAATGACTATTGCATGTGAATTCTCACTGTTGGAACTAAAATAAGTGTGTTTAGAGTAATTTTAATGCCTGAAATTGATCGAAATAGAGGCTTCTGAGTAGGAGAAAAAATCTGTAAAAATGGCAATTTTGGTCACATTGAGGCTTTAAAAAGTTGTTATTCAACATGAGGCACAATCCAAATGACATTTTAAATCAGTTGTTCTACTGTCCAAAAAATCAATTTTCTGATGAAAACGATGACCCGTGACCTGTTGAACTTTCTTCAGTTGGCCAGAAATGGTAATTTTTTAATGTTTAATTTTTTGACTGTAAATGACTACTGCATGTGAATTATCACTTTTGGAAATAAAATAAGTTTGTTTAGAGTCATTTTAATGCCTGAAATTCGTCGAAATAGAAGCTTCTGAGTAGGAGAAAAAGTCTGTAATAATGGCAATTTTGATCTCATTGAAGCTTTAAAAAGTAGTTATTCAACATGAGGCACAATCCAAATGACATTTTGAATCAATTTTTTTCAGTCCAAAAATCTATTTTCTGATGAAAAACGATGACCCGTGACCTGTCGAACGTTCTCCAGATGGTCAGAAATGGTAATTTTTTATTATTGAATCTTTTTACTGTAAATGACTATTGCATGTGAATTAGAAATCTTGGAACTAAAATAAGTGTGTTTAGATTCATTTTAATGCGTGAAATTGGTTGAAATAGAAGCTGTGAGTAGGAGAAAAATTCTGTAAAAATGGCAATTTTGGTCACATAGAGGCTTTAAAAAGTAGTTATTCAACATGAGGCACAATCTAAATTACATTTTGAATCAATTTTTTTACAGTTCAAAAAATCAATTTTCTGATGAAAAACGATGCCCCGTGACCTGTCGAACTTTCTCCAGATGGCCAGAAAGGGTAATTTTTTAATGTTTAATATTTTGACTGTAAATGACTATTGCATGTGAATTCTCACTGTTGGAACTAAAATAAGTGTGTTTAGAGTCATTTTAATGCCTGCAATTGGTCGAAAAAGAAGGTTCTGAGTAGAAGAAAAAGTCTGTAAAAATGGCAATTTTGGTCACATTGAGGCTTTAAAAAGTTGTTATTCAACATGAGTTACAATCCAAATTACATTTTGAATTCATTTTTCTGCAGTCCAAAAAATCAATTTTCTGATGAAAAATGATGATCCGTGACCTGTCGAACTTTCTCCAGATGGCAAGAAATGGTAATTTTTTAATATTTAATTTTTGGACTTTAAATGACTATTGCATGTGAATTAGAAATCTTGGAACTAAAATAAGTGTGTTAAGATTTATTTTAATGCGTGAAATTGGTTGAAATAGAATCTTGTGAGTAGGAGAAAAATCCTGTAAAAATGGCAATTTTGGTCACATAGAGGCTTTAAAAAGTAGTTATTCAACATGAGGCACAATCTAAATTACATTTTGAATCAAATTTTTTACAGTTCAAAAAATCAATTTTCTGATGAAAAACGATGCCCCGTGACCCGTCGAACTTTCTCCAGATGGCCAGAAAGGGTAATTTTTTAATGTTTAATATTTTGACTGTAAATGACTATTGCATGTGAATTCTCACTGTTGGAAGTAAAATAAGGGTGTTTAGAGTCATTTTAAAGCCTGAAATTGGTCGAAATAGAAGCTTCTGAGTAGGAGAAAAAGTCTGTAAAAATGGCAATTTTGGTCACATTGAGGCTTTAAAAAGTAGTTATTCAACATGAGGCACAAACCAAATGACATTCTGAATCAATTTTTCTACAGTCCAAATAATACATTTTCTGATGAAAAACGATGACCCGTGACCTGTCGAACTTTCTCCAGATGGTCAGACATGGTAATTTTTTAATATTTATTTTTTGACTGTAAATGACTACTGCATGTGAATTAGAAATCTTGCAACTAAAATAAGTGTGCTTAGAGTCATTTTAATGCCTGAAATTGGTCGAAATAGAAGCTTCTGAGTCGGAGAAAAAGTCTGTAAAAATGGCAATTTTGGTCACATTGAGGCTTTAAAAAGTAGTTATTCAACATGAGGCACAATCCAAATTACATTTTGAATCAGTTTACAGTCCAAAAAATCAATTTTCTGATGAAAAATGATGATCCGTGACCTGTCGAACTTTCTCCAGATGGCCAGAAATGGTAATTTTTTAATGTTTAATATTTTGACTGTAAATGACTATTGCATGTGAATTCTCACTGTTGGAACTAAAATAAGTGTGTTTAGAGTCATTTTAATGACTGAAATTGGTCAAAATAGAAGCTTCTGGGTAGGAGAAAAAGTCTGTAAAAATGGCAATTTTGGTCACATTGAGGCTTTAAAAAGTAGTTATTCAACATGAGGCAGAATCCAAATGACATTTTGAATCAGTTGTTCTACAGTCTAAAAAATCTATTTTCTGATGAAAAACGATGACCCGTGACCTGTCGAACTTTCTCCAGGTGACCAGATATGGTTATTTTTTAATGTTTCATTTTTTGACTGTAAACGAGTATTGCATATGAATTATCACTTTTGGAGCTAAAATAAGTGTGTTTAGAGTCATTTTAATGCCTGAAATTGGTCGAAATAGAAGCTTCTGAGTAGGAGAAAAAGTCTGTAAAAATGGCAATTTTGGTCACATTGAGGCTTTAAAAAGTAGTTATTCAAAATGAGGCACAATCCAAATGACATTTTAAATCAGTTTTTCTACAGTCCAAAAAATCAATTTTCTGCTGAAAAACGGTGATCCGTGACCTGTCGAACTTTCTCCAGATGGTCAGAAATGGTAATTATTTTATGTTTAATATTTTGACTGTAAATGACAATTGCATGTGAATTAGAAATCTTGCAACTAAAATAAGTGTGTTTAGAGTCATTTTAATGCTTGACATTGGTTGAAATAGAAGCTTCTGAGTAGGAGAAAAAGTCTGTAAAAATGGCAATTTTTGTCACATTGAGGCTTTAAAAAGTAGTTATTCAAAATGAGGCACAATCCAAATGACATTTTGAATCAGTTTTTCTACAGTCCAAAAAATCAATTTTCTGCTGAAAAACGGTGATCCGTGACCTGTCGAACTTTCTCCAGATGGTCAGAAATGGTAATTTTTTAATATTTAATTTTTTGACTGTAAATGACTACTGCATGTGAATTAGAAATCTTGCAACTAAAATAAGTGTGCTTAGAGTCATTTTATTGCCTGAAATTGGTCGAAATAGAAGCTTCTGAGTCAGAGAAAAAGTCTGTAAAAATGGCAATTTTGGTCACATTGAGGCTTTAAAAAGTAGTTATTCAACATGAGGCACAATCCAAATGACATTTTGAATCAGTTTACAGTCCAAAAAATCAATTTTCTGATGAAAAATGATGATCCGTGACCTGCCGAACTTTCTCCAGATGGCCAGAAATGGTAATTTTTTAATGTTTAATATTTTGACTGTAAATGACTATTGCATATGAATTCTCACTGTTGGAACTAAAATAAGTGTGTTTAGAGTAATTTTAATGCCTGGAATTGGTCGAAATAGAAGCTTCTGACTAGGAGAAAAAGTCTATAAAAATGGCAATTTTGGTCACATTGAGGCTTTAAAAAGTAGTTATTCAACATGAGGCACAATCCAAAAGACATTTTGAATAAATTTTTCTACAGTCCAAAAAATCAATTTTCTGATGAAAAACAATGACCCGTGACCTGTCGAACTTTCTCCAGATGGCCAGAAATGGTAATTTTTTTATGTTTAATTTTTTGACTGTAAATGACTATTGCATGTGAATTATCATGTTTCGAACTAAAATAAGTGTGTTTAGAGTCATGTTAATGCCTGAAATTGGTCGAAATAGAAGCTTCTGAGTGGGAGAAAAAGTCTGTAAAAATGGCAATTTTGGTCACATCGATGCTTTAAAAAGTAGTTATTCAACATGAGGCACAATCCAAAAGACATTTTGAATAAATGTTTCTACAGTCCAAAAAAATCAATTTTCTGCTGAAAAACGGTGATCTGTGACCTGTCGAACTTTCTCCAGATGGTCTGAAATGGTTATTTATTAATGTTTACATTTTTTGTCTGTAAATGACTATTGCATGTGAAATATCACATTTGTAACTAAAATAAGTGTGTTTAAAGTCATATTAATGCCTGAAAGTGGTCGAAATAGAAGCTTCTGAGTAGGAGAAAAAGTCTGTAAAAATGTCAAATTTGGTCACATTGAGGCTTTAATAAAAAGTTATTCAACATGAAGCACAATCCAAATGACATTTTGAATCAATTCTACAGTCCAAAAAATCTATTTTCTGATGAAAAACGATGACCCGTGACCTGTCGAACTTTCTCCAGGTGACCAGATATGGTTATTTTTTAATGTTTCATTTTTTGACTGTAAACGAGTATTGCATATGAATTATCACTTTTGGAGCTAAAATAAGTGTGTTTAGAGTCATTTTAATGCCTGAAATTGGTCGAAATAGAAGCTTCTGAGTAGGAGAAAAAGTCTGTAAAAATGGCAATTTTGGTCACATTGAGGCTTTAAAAAGTAGTTATTCAAAATGAGGCACAATCCAAATGACATTTTAAATCAGTTTTTCTACAGTCCAAAAAATCAATTTTCTGCTGAAAAACGGTGATCCGTGACCTGTCGAACTTTCTCCAGATGGTCAGAAATGGTAATTATTTTATGTTTAATATTTTGACTGTAAATGACCATTGCATGTGAATTAGAAATCTTGCAACTAAAATAAGTGTGTTTAGAGTCATTTTAATGCTTGACATTGGTTGAAATAGAAGCTTCTGAGTAGGAGAAAAAGTCTGTAAAAATGTCAATTTTGGTCACATTGAGGCTTTAAAAAGTAGTTATTCAAAATGAGGCACAATCCAAATGACATTTTGAATCAGTTTTTCTACAGTCCAAAAAATCAATTTTCTGATGCAAAATGATGATCCGTGACCTGTCAAACTTTCTCCAGATGGTCAGAAATGGTAATTTTTTAATGTTTAATTTTTTGACTGTAAATGACTATTGCATGTGAATTATCACGTTTCGAACTAAAATAAGTGTGTTTAGAGTCATGTTACTGCCTGAAATTGGTCGAAATAGAAGCTTCTGAGTGGGAGAAAAAGTCTGTAAAAATGGCAAATTTGGTCACATCGATGCTTTAAAAAGTAGTTATTCAACATGAGGCACAATCCAAAAGACATTTTGAATAAATGTTTCTACAGTCCAAAAAATCAATTTTCTGCTGAAAAACGGTGATCTGTGACCTGTCGAACTTTCTCCAGATGGTCTGAAATGGTTATTTATTAATGTTTACATTTTTTGTCTGTAAATGACTATTGCATGTGAAATATCACATTTGTAACTAAAATAAGTGTGTTTAAAGTCATATTAATGCCTGAAATTGGTCGAAATAGAAGCTTCTGAGTAGGAGAAAAAGTCTGTAAAAATGTCAAATTTGGTCACATTGAGGCTTTAATAAAAAGTTATTCAACATGAAGCACAATCCAAATGACATTTTGAATCAATTCTACAGTCCCAAAAATCTATTTTCCGATGAAAAACGATGACCCGTGACCTGTCGAACTTTCTCCAGGTGACCAGATATGGTTATTTTTTAATGTTTCATTTTTTGACTGTAAACGAGTATTGCATATGAATTATCACTTTTGGAGCTAAAATAAGTGCGTTTAGAGTCATTTTAATGCTTGAAATTGGTCGAAATAGAAGCTTCTGAGTAGGAGAAAAAGTCTGTAAAAATGGCAATTTTGGTCACATTGAGGCTTTAAAAAGTAGTTATTCAAAATGAGGCACAATCCAAATGACATTTTAAATCAGTTTTTCTACAGTCCAAAAAATCAATTTTCTGCTGAAAAACGGTGATCCGTGACCTGTCGAACTTTCTCCAGATGGTCAGAAATGGTAATTATTTTATGTTTAATATTTTGACTGTAAATGACCATTGCATGTGAATTAGAAATCTTGCAACTAAAATAAGTGTGTTTAGAGTCATTTTAATGCTTGGCATTGGTTGAAATAGAAGCTTCTGAGTAGGAGAAAAAGTCTGTAAAAATGGCAATTTTGGTCACATTGAGGCTTTAAAAAGTAGTTATTCAAAATGAGGCACAATCCAAATGACATTTTGAATCAGTTTTTCTACAGTCCAAAAAATCAATTTTCTGATGAAAAATGATGATCCGTGACCTGTCAAACTTTCTCCAGATGGTCAGAAATGGTAATTTTTTAATGTTTAATTTTTTGACTGTAAATGACTATTGCATGTGAATTATCACGTTTGGAACTAAAATAAGTGTGTTTAGAGTCATGTTAATGCCTGAAATTGGTCGAAATAGAAGCTTCTGACTGGGAGAAAAAGTCTGTAAAAATGGCAATTTTGGTCACATCGATGCTTTAAAAAGTAGTTATTCAACATGAGGCACAATCCAAAAGACATTTTGAATAAATGTTTCTACAGTCCAAAAAATCCATTTTCTGCTGAAAAACGGTGATCTGTGACCTGTCGAACTTTCTCCAGATGGTCTGAAATGGTTATTTATTAATGTTTACATTTTTTGTCTGTAAATGACTATTGCATGTGAAATATCACATTTGTAACTAAAATAAGTGTGTTTAAAGTCATATTAATGCCTGAAATTGGTCGAAATAGAAGCTTCTGAGTAGGAGAAAAAGTCTGTAAAAATGTCAAATTTGGTCACATTGAGGCTTTAATAAAAAGTTATTCAACATGAAGCACAATCCAAATGACATTTTGAATCAATTCTACAGTCCAAAAAATCTATTTTCTGATGAAAAACGATGACCCGTGACCTGTCGAACTTTCTCCAGGTGACCAGATATGGTTATTTTTTAATGTTTCATTTTTTGACTGTAAACGAGTATTGCATATGAATTATCACTTTTGGAGCTAAAATAAGTGTGTTTAGAGTCATTTTAATGCCTGAAATTGGTCGAAATAGAAGCTTCTGAGTAGGAGAAAAAGTCTGTAAAAATGGCAATTTTGGTCACATTGAGGCTTTAAAAAGTAGTTATTCAAAATGAGGCACAATCCAAATGACATTTTAAATCAGTTTTGCTACAGTCCAAAAAATCAATTTTCTGCTGAAAAACGGTGATCCGTGACCTGTCGAACTTTCTCCAGATGGTCAGAAATGGTAATTATTTTATGTTTAATATTTTGACTGTAAATGACCATTGCATGTGAATTAGAAATCTTGCAACTAAAATAAGTGTGTTTAGAGTCATTTTAATGCTTGACATTGGTTGAAATAGAAGCTTCTGAGTAGGAGAAAAAGTCTGTAAAAATGGCAATTTTGGTCACATTGAGGCTTTAAAAAGTAGTTATTCAACATGAGGCACAATCCAAATGACATTTTGAATCAGTTTACAGTCCAAAAAATCAATTTTCTGATGAAAAATGATGATCCGTGACCTGCCGAACTTTCTCCAGATGGCCAGAAATGGTAATTTTTTAATGTTTAATATTTTGACTGTAAATGACTATTGCATATGAATTCTCACTGTTGGAACTAAAATAAGTGTGTTTAGAGTAATTTTAATGCCTGGAATTGGTCGAAATAGAAGCTTCTGAGTAGGAGAAAAAGTCTGTAAAAATGGCAATTTTGGTCACATTGAGGCTTTAAAAAGTAGTTATTCAACATGAGGCACAATCCAAAAGACATTTTGAATAAATTTTTCTACAGTCCAAAAAATCAATTTTCTGATGAAAAACAATGGCCCGTGACCTGTCGAACTTTCTCCAGATGGCCAGAAATGGTAATTTTTTTATGTTGAATTTTTTGACTGTAAATGACTATTGCATGTGAAATATCACGTTTGGAACTAAAATAAGTGTGTTTAGAGTCATTTAATGACTGAAATTGGTCAAAATAGAAGCTTCTGGGTAGGAGAAAAAGTCTGTAAAAATGGCAATTTTGGTCACATTGAGGTTTTAAAAAGTAGTTATTCAACATGAGGCAGAATCCAAATGACATTTTGAATCAGTTGTTCTACAGTCCAAAAAATCAATTTTCTGATGCAAAATGATGATCCGTGACCTGTCAAACTTTCTCCAGATGGTCAGAAATGGTAATTTTTTAATGTTTAATTTTTTGACTGTAAATGACTATTGCATGTGAATTATCACGTTTCGAACTAAAATAAGTGTGTTTAGAGTCATGTTAATGCCTGAAATTGGTCGAAATAGAAGCTTCTGAGTGGGAGAAAAAGTCTGTAAAAATGGCAATTTTGGTCACATCGATGCTTTAAAAAGTAGTTATTCAACATGAGGCACAATCCAAAAGACATTTTGAATAAATGTTTCTACAGTCCAAAAAAATCAATTTTCTGCTGAAAAACGGTGATCTGTGACCTGTCGAACTTTCTCCAGATGGTCTGAAATGGTTATTTATTAATGTTTACATTTTTTGTCTGTAAATGACTATTGCATGTGAAATATCACATTTGTAACTAAAATAAGTGTGTTTAAAGTCATATTAATGCCTGAAAGTGGTCGAAATAGAAGCTTCTGAGTAGGAGAAAAAGTCTGTAAAAATGTCAAATTTGGTCACATTGAGGCTTTAATAAAAAGTTATTCAACATGAAGCACAATCCAAATGACATTTTGAATCAATTCTACAGTCCAAAAAATCTATTTTCTGATGAAAAACGATGACCCGTGACCTGTCGAACTTTCTCCAGGTGACCAGATATGGTTATTTTTTAATGTTTCATTTTTTGACTGTAAACGAGTATTGCATATGAATTATCACTTTTGGAGCTAAAATAGGTGTGTTTAGAGTCATTTTAATGCCTGAAATTGGTCGAAATAGAAGCTTCTGAGTAGGAGAAAAAGTCTGTAAAAATGGCAATTTTGGTCACATTGAGGCTTTAAAAAGTAGTTATTCAAAATGAGGCACAATCCAAATGACATTTTAAATCAGTTTTTCTACAGTCCAAAAAATCAATTTTCTGCTGAAAAACGGTGATCCGTGACCTGTCGAACTTTCTCCAGATGGTCAGAAATGGTAATTATTTTATGTTTAATATTTTGACTGTAAATGACCATTGCATGTGAATTAGAAATCTTGCAACTAAAATAAGTGTGTTTAGAGTCATTTTAATGCTTGACATTGGTTGAAATAGAAGCTTCTGAGTAGGAGAAAAAGTCTGTAAAAATGTCAATTTTGGTCACATTGAGGCTTTAAAAAGTAGTTATTCAAAATGAGGCACAATCCAAATGACATTTTGAATCAGTTTTTCTACAGTCCAAAAAATCAATTTTCTGATGCAAAATGATGATCCGTGACCTGTCAAACTTTCTCCAGATGGTCAGAAATGGTAATTTTTTAATGTTTAATTTTTTGACTGTAAATGACTATTGCATGTGAATTATCACGTTTCGAACTAAAATAAGTGTGTTTAGAGTCATGTTACTGCCTGAAATTGGTCGAAATAGAAGCTTCTGAGTGGGAGAAAAAGTCTGTAAAAATGGCAAATTTGGTCACATCGATGCTTTAAAAAGTAGTTATTCAACATGAGGCACAATCCAAAAGACATTTTGAATAAATGTTTCTACAGTCCCAAAAATCAATTTTCTGCTGAAAAACGGTGATCTGTGACCTGTCGAACTTTCTCCAGATGGTCTGAAATGGTTATTTATTAATGTTTACATTTTTTGTCTGTAAATGACTATTGCATGTGAAATATCACATTTGTAACTAAAATAAGTGTGTTTAAAGTCATATTAATGCCTGAAATTGGTCGAAATAGAAGCTTCTGAGTAGGAGAAAAAGTCTGTAAAAATGTCAAATTTGGTCACATTGAGGCTTTAATAAAAAGTTATTCAACATGAAGCACAATCCAAATGACATTTTGAATCAATTCTACAGTCCAAAAAATCTATTTTCCGATGAAAAACGATGACCCGTGACCTGTCGAACTTTCTCCAGGTGACCAGATATGGTTATTTTTTAATGTTTCATTTTTTGACTGTAAACGAGTATTGCATATGAATTATCACTTTTGGAGCTAAAATAAGTGTGTTTAGAGTCATTTTAATGCCTGAAATTGGTCGAAATAGAAGCTTCTGAGTAGGAGAAAAAGTCTGTAAAAA
Organism: Triturus cristatus; assembly: GCF_964204655.1. Taxonomy (NCBI): domain Eukaryota; kingdom Metazoa; phylum Chordata; class Amphibia; order Caudata; family Salamandridae; genus Triturus; species Triturus cristatus. The sequence continues at coordinate 878,638,975 of NC_140593.1, read as the reverse complement.
TGGCAATTTTGGTCACATTGAGGCTTTAAAAAGTAGTTATTCAAAATGAGGCACAATCCAAATGACATTTCAAATCAGTTTTTCTACAGTCCAAAAAATCAATTTTCTGCTGAAAAACGGTGATCCGTGACCTGTCGAACTTTCTCCAGATGGTCAGAAATGGTAATTATTTTATGTTTAATATTTTGACTGTAAATGACCATTGCATGTGAATTAGAAATCTTGCAACTAAAATAAGTGTGTTTAGAGTCATTTTAATGCTTGACATTGGTTGAAATAGAAGCTTCTGAGTAGGAGAAAAAGTCTGTAAAAATGGCAATTTTGGTCACATTGAGGCTTTAAAAAGTAGTTATTCAAAATGAGGCACAATCCAAATGACATTTTGAATCAGTTTTTCTACAGTCCAAAAAATCAATTTTCTGATGAAAAATGATGATCCGTGACCTGTCAAACTTTCTCCAGATGGTCAGAAATGGTAATTTTTTAATGTTTAATTTTTTGACTGTAAATGACTATTGCATGTGAATTATCACGTTTGGAACTAAAATAAGTGTGTTTAGAGTCATGTTAATGCCTGAAATTGGTCGAAATAGAAGCTTCTGACTGGGAGAAAAAGTCTGTAAAAATGGCAATTTTGGTCACATCGATGCTTTAAAAAGTAGTTATTCAACATGAGGCACAATCCAAAAGACATTTTGAATAAATGTTTCTACAGTCCAAAAAATCAATTTTCTACTGAAAAACGGTGATCTGTGACCTGTCGAACTTTCTCCAGATGGTCTGAAATGGTTATTTATTAATGTTTACATTTTTTGTCTGTAAATGACTATTGCATGTGAAATATCACATTTGTAACTAAAATAAGTGTGTTTAAAGTCATATTAATGCCTAAAATTGGTCGAAATAGAAGCTTCTGAGTAGGAGAAAAAGTCTGTAAAAATGTCAAATTTGGTCACATTGAGGCTTTAATAAAAAGTTATTCAACATGAAGCACAATCCAAATGACATTTTGAATCAATTCTACAGTCCAAAAAATCTATTTTCTGATGAAAAACGATGACCCGTGACCTGTCGAACTTTCTCCAGGTGACCAGATATGGTTATTTTTTAATGTTTCATTTTTTGACTGTAAACGAGTATTGCATATGAATGATCACTTTTGGAGCTAAAATAAGTGTGTTTAGAGTCATTTTAATGCCTGAAATTGGTCGAAATAGAAGCTTCTGAGTAGGAGAAAAAGTCTGTAAAAATGGCAATTTTGGTCACATTGAGGCTTTAAAAAGTAGTTATTCAAAATGAGGCACAATCCAAATGACATTTTAAATCAGTTTTTCTACAGTCCAAAAAATCAATTTTCTGCTGAAAAACGGTGATCCGTGACCTGTCGAACTTTCTCCAGATGGTCAGAAATGGTAATTATTTTATGTTTAATATTTTGACTGTAAATGACCATTGCATGTGAATTAGAAATCTTGCAACTAAAATAAGTGTGTTTAGAGTCATTTTAATGCTTGACATTGGTTGAAATAGAAGCTTCTGAGTAGGAGAAAAAGTCTGTAAAAATGGCAATTTTGGTCACATTGAGGCTTTAAAAAGTAGTTATTCAAAATGAGGCACAATCCAAATGACATTTTGAATCAGTTTTTCTACAGTCCAAAAAATCAATTTTCTGATGCAAAATGATGATCCGTGACCTGTCAAACTTTCTCCAGATGGTCAGAAATGGTAATTTTTTAATGTTTAATTTTTTGACTGTAAATGACTATTGCATGTGAATTATCACGTTTGGAACTAAAATAAGTGTGTTTAGAGTCATGTTACTGCCTGAAATTGGTCGAAATAGAAGCTTCTGAGTGGGAGAAAAAGTCTGTAAAAATGGCAAATTTGGTCACATCGATGCTTTAAAAAGTAGTTATTCAACATGAGGCACAATCCAAAAGACATTTTGAATAAATGTTTCTACAGTCCAAAAAATCAATTTTCTGCTGAAAAACGGTGATCTGTGACCTGTCGAACTTTCTCCAGATGGTCTGAAATGGTTATTTATTAATGTTTACATTTTTTGTCTGTAAATGACTATTGCATGTGAAATATCACATTTGTAACTAAAATAAGTGTGTTTAAAGTCATATTAATGCCTGAAATTGGTCGAAATAGAAGCTTCTGAGTAGGAGAAAAAGTCTGTAAAAATGTCAAATTGGGTCACATTGAGGCTTTAATAAAAAGTTATTCAACATGAAGCACAATCCAAATGACATTTTGAATCAATTCTACAGTCCAAAAAATCTATTTTCCGATGAAAAACGATGACCCGTGACCTGTCGAACTTTCTCCAGGTGACCAGATATGGTTATTTTTTAATGTTTCATTTTTTGACTGTAAACGAGTATTGCATATGAATTATCACTTTTGGAGCTAAAATAAGTGTGTTTAGAGTCATTTTAATGCCTGAAATTGGTCGAAATAGAAGCTTCTGAGTAGGAGAAAAAGTCTGTAAAAATGGCAATTTTGGTCACATTGAGGCTTTAAAAAGTAGTTATTCAAAGTGAGGCACAATCCAAATGACATTTTAAATCAGTTTTTCTACAGTCCAAAAAATCAATTTTCTGATGAAAAATGATGATCCGTGACCTGTCGAACTTTCTCCAGATGGCAAGAAATGGTAATTTTTTAATATTTAATTTTTGGACTTTAAATGACTATTGCATGTGAATTAGAAATCTTGGAACTAAAATAAGTGTGTTAAGATTCATTTTAATGCGTGAAATTGGTTGAAATAGAATCTTGTGAGTAGGAGAAAAATCCTGTAAAAATGGCAATTTTGGTCACATAGAGGCTTTAAAAAGTAGTTATTCAACATGAGGCACAATCTAAATTACATTTTGAATCAAATTTTTTACAGTTCAAAAAATCAATTTTCTGATGAAAAACGATGCCCCGTGACCCGTCGAACTTTCTCCAGATGGCCAGAAAGGGTAATTTTTTAATGTTTAATATTTTGACTGTAAATGACTATTGCATGTGAATTCTCACTGTTGGAAGTAAAATAAGGGTGTTTAGAGTCATTTTAAAGCCTGAAATTGGTCGAAATAGAAGCTTCTGAGTAGGAGAAAAAGTCTGTAAAAATGGCAATTTTGGTCACATTGAGGCTTTAAAAAGTAGTTATTCAACATGAGGCACAAACCAAATGACATTCTGAATCAATTTTTCTACAGTCCAAATAATACATTTTCTGATGAAAAACGATGACCCGTGACCTGTCGAACTTTCTCCAGATGGTCAGACATGGTAATTTTTTAATATTTATTTTTTGACTGTAAATGACTACTGCATGTGAATTAGAAATCTTGCAACTAAAATAAGTGTGCTTAGAGTCATTTTAATGCCTGAAATTGGTCGAAATAGAAGCTTCTGAGTCGGAGAAAAAGTCTGTAAAAATGGCAATTTTGGTCACATTGAGGCTTTAAAAAGTAGTTATTCAACATGAGGCACAATCCAAATTACATTTTGAATCAGTTTACAGTCCAAAAAATCAATTTTCTGATGAAAAATGATGATCCGTGATCTGTCGAACTTTCTCCAGATGGCCAGAAATGGTAATTTTTTAATGTTTAATATTTTGACTGTAAATGACTATTGCATGTGAATTCTCACTGTTGGAACTAAAATAAGTGTGTTTAGAGTCATTTTAATGACTGAAATTGGTCAAAATAGAAGCTTCTGGGTAGGAGAAAAAGTCTGTAAAAATGGCAATTTTGGTCACATTGAGGCTTTAAAAAGTAGTTATTCAACCTGAGGCAGAATCCAAATGACATTTTGAATCAGTTGTTCTACAGTCTAAAAAATCTATTTTCTGATGAAAAACGATGACCCGTGACCTGTCGAACTTTCTCCAGGTGACCAGATATGGTTATTTTTTAATGTTTCATTTTTTGACTGTAAACGAGTATTGCATATGAATTATCACTTTTGGAGCTAAAATAAGTGTGTTTAGAGTCATTTTAATGCCTGAAATTGGTCGAAATAGAAGCTTCTGAGTAGGAGAAAAAGTCTGTAAAAATGGCAATTTTTGTCACATTGAGGCTTTAAAAAGTAGTTATTCAAAATGAGGCACAATCCAAATGACATTTTGAATCAGTTTTTCTACAGTCCAAAAAAATCAATTTTCTGCTGAAAAACGGTCATCCGTGACCTGTCGAACTCTCTCCAGATGGTCAGAAATGGTAATTTTTTAATATTTAATTTTTTGACTGTAAATGACTACTGCATGTGAATTAGAAATCTTGCAACTAAAATAAGTGTGCTTAGAGTCATTTTATTGCCTGAAATTGGTCGAAATAGAAGCTTCTGAGTCAGAGAAAAAGTCTGTAAAAATGGCAATTTTGGTCACATTGAGGCTTTAAAAAGTAGTTATTCAACATGAGGCACAATCCAAATGACATTTTGAATCAGTTTACAGTCCAAAAAATCAATTTTCTGATGAAAAATGATGATCCGTGACCTGCCGAACTTTCTCCAGATGGCCAGAAATGGTAATTTTTTAATGTTTAATATTTTGACTGTAAATGACTATTGCATATGAATTCTCACTGTTGGAACTAAAATAAGTGTGTTTAGAGTAATTTTAATGCCTGGAATTGGTCGAAATAGAAGCTTCTGAGTAGGAGAAAAAGTCTGTAAAAATTGCAATTTTGGTCACATTGAGGCTTTAAAAAGTAGTTATTCAACATGAGGCACAATCCAAAAGACATTTTGAATACATTTTTCTACAGTCCAAAAAAATCAATTTTCTGATGAAAAACAATGACCCGTGACCTGTCGAACTTTCTCCAGATGGCCAGAAATGGTAATTTTTTTATGTTTAATTTTTTGACTGTAAATGACTATTGCATGTGAAATATCACGTTTGGAACTAAAATAAGTGTGTTTAGAGTCATTTAATGACTGAAATTGGTCAAAATAGAAGCTTCTGGGTAGGAGAAAAAGTCTGTAAAAATGGCAATTTTGGTCACATTGAGGTTTTAAAAAGTAGTTATTCAACATGAGGCAGAATCCAAATGACATTTTGAATCAGTTGTTCTACAGTCCAAAAAATCAATTTTCTGATGCAAAATGATGATCCGTGACCTGTCAAACTTTCTCCAGATGGTCAGAAATGGTAATTTTTTAATGTTTAATTTTTTGACTGTAAATGACTATTGCATGTGAATTATCACGTTTCGAACTAAAATAAGTGTGTTTAGAGTCATGTTGATGCCTGAAATTGGTCGAAATAGAAGCTTCTGAGTGGGAGAAAAAGTCTGTAAAAATGGCAATTTTGGTCACATCGATGCTTTAAAAAGTAGTTATTCAACATGAGGCACAATCCAAAAGACATTTTGAATAAATGTTTCTACAGTCCAAAAAAATCAATTTTCTGCTGAAAAACGGTGATCTGTGACCTGTCGAACTTTCTCCAGATGGTCTGAAATGGTTATTTATTAATGTTTACATTTTTTGTCTGTAAATGACTATTGCATGTGAAATATTACATTTGTAACTAAAATAAGTGTGTTTAAAGTCATATTAATGCCTGAAAGTGGTCGAAATAGAAGCTTCTGAGTAGGAGAAAAAGTCTGTAAAATGTCAAATTTGGTCACATTGAGGCTTTAATAAAAAGTTATTCAACATGAAGCACAATCCAAATGACATTTTGAATCAATTCTACAGTCCAAAAAATCTATTTTCTGATGAAAAACGATGACCCGTGACCTGTCGAACTTTCTCCAGGTGACCAGATATGGTTATTTTTTAATGTTTCATTTTTTGACTGTAAACGAGTATTGCATATGAATTATCACGTTTGGAGCTAAAATAAGTGTGTTTAGAGTCATTTTAATGCCTGAAATTGGTCGAAATAGAAGCTTCTGAGTAGGTTAAAAAGTCTGTAAAAATGGCAATTTTGGTCACATTGAGGCTTTAAAAAGTAGTTATTCAAAATGAGGCACAATCCAAATGACATTTTAAATCAGTTTTTCTACAGTCCAAAAAATCAATTTTCTGCTGAAAAACGGTGATCCGTGACCTGTCGAACTTTCTCCAGATGGTCAGAAATGGTAATTATTTTATGTTTAATATTTTGACTGTAAATGACCATTGCATGTGAATTAGAAATCTTGCAACTAAAATAAGTGTGTTTAGAGTCATTTTAATGCTTGACATTGGTTGAAATAGAAGCTTCTGAGTAGGAGAAAAAGTCTGTAAAAATGTCAATTTTGGTCACATTGAGGCTTTAAAAAGTAGTTATTCAAAATGAGGCACAATCCAAATGACATTTTGAATCAGTTTTTCTACAGTCCAAAAAATCAATTTTCTTATGCAAAATGATGATCCGTGACCTGTCAAACTTTCTCCAGATGGTCAGAAATGGTAATTTTTTAATGTTTAATTTTTTGACTGTAAATGACTATTGCATGTGAATTATCACGTTTGGAACTAAAATAAGTGTGTTTAGAGTCATGTTACTGCCTGAAATTGGTCGAAATAAAAGCTTCTGAGTGGGAGAAAAAGTCTGTAAAAATGGCAAATTTGGTCACATCGATGCTTTAAAAAGTAGTTATTCAACATGAGGCACAATCCAAAAGACATTTTGAATCAATTCTACAGTCCAAAAAATCTATTTTCCGATGAAAAACGATGACCCGTGACCTGTCGAACTTTCTCCAGGTGACCAGATATGGTTATTTTTTAATGTTTCATTTTTTGACTGTAAACGAGTATTGCATATGAATTATCACTTTTGGAGCTAAAATAAGTGTGTTTAGAGTCATTTTAATGCCTGAAATTGGTCGAAATAGAAGCTTCTGAGTAGGAGAAAAAGTCTGTAAAAATGGCAATTTTGGTCACATTGAGGCTTTAAAAAGTAGTTATTCAAAATGAGGCACAATCCAAATGACATTTTAAATCAGTTTTTCTACAGTCCAAAAAATCAATTTTCTGCTGAAAAACGGTGATCCGTGACCTGTCGAACTTTCTCCAGATGGTCAGAAATGGTAATTATTTTATGTTTAATATTTTGACTGTAAATGACCATTGCATGTGAATTAGAAATCTTGCAACTAAAATAAGTGTGTTTAGAGTCATTTTAATGCTTGACATTGGTTGAAATAGAAGCTTCTGAGTAGGAGAAAAAGTCTGTAAAAATGGCAATTTTGGCCACATTGAGGCTTTAAAAAGTAGTTATTCAAAATGAGGCACAATCCAAATGACATTTTGAATCAGTTTTTCTACAGTCCAAAAAATCAATTTTCTGATGAAAAATGATGATCCGTGACCTGTCAAACTATCTCCAGATGGTCAGAAATGGTAATTTTTTAATGTTTAATTTTTTGACTGTAAATGACTATTGCATGTGAATTATCACGTTTGGAACTAAAATAAGTGTGTTTAGAGTCATGTTAATGCCTGAAATTGGTCGAAATAGAAGCTTCTGACTGGGAGAAAAAGTCTGTAAAAATGGCAATTTTGGTCACATCGATGCTTTAAAAAGTAGTTATTCAACATGAGGCACAATCCAAAAGACATTTTGAATAAATGTTTCTACAGTCCAAAAAATCAATTTTCTGCTGAAAAACGGTGATCTGTGACCTGTCGAACTTTCTCCAGATGGTCTGAAATGGTTATTTATTAATGTTTACATTTTTTGTCTGTAAATGACTATTGCATGTGAAATATCACATTTGTAACTAAAATAAGTGTGTTTAAAGTCATATTAATGCCTGAAATTGGTCGAAATAGAAGCTTCTGAGTAGGAGAAAAAGTCTGTAAAAATGTCAAATTTGGTCACATTGAGGCTTTAATAAAAAGTTATTCAACATGAAGCACAATCCAAATGACATTTTGAATCAATTCTACAGTCCAAAAAATCTATTTTCCGATGAAAAACGATGACCCGTGTCACGACCTGTCGAACTTTCTCCAGGTGACCAGATATGGTTATTTTTTAATGTTTCATTTTTTGACTGTAAACGAGTATTGCATATGAATTATCACTTTTGGAGCTAAAATAAGTGTGTTTAGAGTCATTTTAATGCCTGAAATTGGTCGAAATAGAAGCTTCTGAGTAGGAGAAAAAGTCTGTAAAAATGGCAATTTTGGTCACATTGAGGCTTTAAAAAGTAGTTATTCAAAATGAGGCACAATCCAAATGACATTTTAAATCAGTTTTTCTACAGTCCAAAAAATCAATTTTCTGCTGAAAAACGGTGATCCGTGACCTGTCGAACTTTCTCCAGATGGTCAGAAATGGTAATTATTTTATGTTTAATATTTTGACTGTAAATGACCATTGCATGTGAATTAGAAATCTTGCAACTAAAATAAGTGTGTTTAGAGTCATTTTAATGCTTGACATTGGTTGAAATAGAAGCTTCTGAGTAGGAGAAAAAGTCTGTAAAAATGGCAATTTTGGTCACATTGAGGCTTTAAAAAGTAGTTATTCAAAATGAGGCACAATCCAAATGACATTTTGAATCAGTTTTTCTACAGTCCAAAAAATCAATTTTCTGATGAAAAATGATGATCCGTGACCTGTCAAACTTTCTCCAGATGGTCAGAAATGGTAATTTTTTAATGTTTAATTTTTTGACTGTAAATGACTATTGCATGTGAATTATCACGTTTGGAACTAAAATAAGTGTGTTTAGAGTCATGTTAATGCCTGAAATTGGTCGAAATAGAAGCTTCTGACTGGGAGAAAAAGTCTGTAAAAATGGCAATTTTGGTCACATCGATGCTTTAAAAAGTAGTTATTCAACATGAGGCACAATCCAAAAGACATTTTGAATAAATGTTTCTACAGTCCAAAAAATCCATTTTCTGCTGAAAAACGGTGATCTGTGACCTGTCGAACTTTCTCCAGATGGTCTGAAATGGTTATTTATTAATGTTTACATTTTTTGTCTGTAAATGACTATTGCATGTGAAATATCACATTTGTAACTAAAATAAGTGTGTTTAAAGTCATATTAATGCCTGAAATTGGTCGAAATAGAAGCTTCTGAGTAGGAGAAAAAGTCTGTAAAAATGTCAAATTTGGTCACATTGAGGCTTTAATAAAAAGTTATTCAACATGAAGCACAATCCAAATGACATTTTGAATCAATTCTACAGTCCAAAAAATCTATTTTCTGATGAAAAACGATGACCCGTGACCTGTCGAACTTTCTCCAGGTGAGCAGATATGGTTATTTTTTAATGTTTCATTTTTTGACTGTAAACGAGTATTGCATATGAATTATCACTTTTGGAGCTAAAATAAGTGTGTTTAGAGTCATTTTAATGCCTGAAATTGGTCGAAATAGAAGCTTCTGAGTAGGAGAAAAAGTCTGTAAAAATGGCAATTTTGGTCACATTGAGGCTTTAAAAAGTAGTTATTCAACATGAGGCACAATACAAAAGACATTTTGAATACATTTTTCTACAGTCCATAAAATCAATTTTCTGATGAAAAACAATGACCGGTGACCTGTCGAACTTTCTCTAGATGGCCAGAAATGGTAATTTTTTTATGTTTAATTTTTTGACTGTAAATGACTATTGCATTTGAAATATCACGTTTGGAACTAAAATAAGTGTGTTTAGAGTCATTTTAATGACTGAAATTGGTCAAAATAGAAGCTTCTGGGTAGGAGAAAAAGTCTGTAAAAATGGCAATTTTGGTCACATTGAGGCTTTAAAAAGTAGTTATTCAACATGAGGCAGAATCCAAATGACATTTTGAATCAGTTGTTCTACAGTCCAAAAAATCAATTTTCTGATGAAAAATGATTATCCGTGACCTGTCAAACTTTCTCCAGATGGTCAGAAATGGTAATTTTTTAATGTTTAATTTTTTGACTGTAAATGACTATTGCATGTGAATTATCACGTTTGGAACTAAAATAAGTGTGTTAATGCCTGAAATTGGTCGAAATAGAAGCTTCTGAGTGGGAGAATAAGTCTGTAAAAATGGCAATTTTGAGGAGGAGCCTAGCGCGCAACCAAGATGGCCGCGTAGGTGCGAGGCTCCCGAGGACCTCTGCAACCTCCTACGTTTATCCTGTCTTCATCCTGCATCGGTTGAGGGGACTGTGTCGGTGAGCCTGAGCCGAGGTGGTACCCGTTTCCGAATCGGACCTCGGGTGCCGGAGTGAGCACCGACTGAAGTTTGCGGCCTACTTCTCTCCTGACCCCGGATTCGCGTTTGGGGGTGACCCCGTGGCAAAGTGAACAACAACGGCGGGCTGGGCCTGGCGAGTCGCGTACCCCACACTTTCACTTTCACTTTTGAGTCCCCTTGCCGTTATCGCAAGTGGGATCACGGCGCTCTTTGTGTTGGGGTGGCCTCGCTGGGAGACCCTGCCTGCCTGCCTGCTGGGGCCCGCTCTGCCGTCCTGGGGTGGCCCCCGGGGCTCGCGGCCTTGATTGCTTGCTCTCCACTGCGTGGCTGGTGCGGGTGCGAGACACGCGACGATGGCCACGAAGCAGGATGGGGATCAGTTGAAGGCCAAGTCGACCCGGCGTGGCACCGCACATCAGGCCAACATCATGGACCGCTACACCCTCCCGAAGGGGTCTCCCGGCGGATCGCACAAGTCCTCTGAGTGCCCCCGGATGCCCCGGATTTGCCTACGGATCTGTCTCTGCAAGACGTCATGGGCGCCATTGCTGAGATGAAGGCCTCAGTGGGCCAGCAGTTTGACACTTTAGCACACAAAATCGACGCGGTCCTCATTGATGTCAACCTTGTGAGAGCTGATCTCTCTAAGACTAACGACCGGGTCGACTCTTTGGCCCACACCGCGTCGGGCCTCACAACTGAGTTGGCGGCCCTTCAAACGGAGGTGCACCGGCTCCGTCAGGCAAGTGCGCTCATGGATCGGCGCCTGGAGGACTCCGAGAGCCGGGCCCGGAGGAATAATCTCCGTATCATCGGAGTACCCGAGGGAAGGGAGGAGTCAGCGGCGGATCTCTTTGTGGAGGACCTGATCACTACCCATCTCCAGCCTCGAGGACTGAGTAAATTCTTCGCTGTGGAGAGGGCCCATAGAGTTCCCGGGGGCAGACCGAAGGTCGGAGCCCCTCCGCGGCCTCTTATTGCCCGTATTTTTAACTTTCGGGACAGGGATGCGATTTTGCAAGCTTCCAGACTGCAAGGGCCGATTAAGCTGGAGAACATGGAGGTGAACTTTTATCCCGACTTCACCCAAGCGGTCCAGAAGCAGAGACTGAGTTTCCTGGGCGTCAAGCGGCGGCTTCGAGGCATGAACTTAAAATACGCCATGCTCTTCCCGGCCAGGCTGCGGATGGAGGTGGATGGTCGCACTCACTTTTTTGACCGTCCTGAAACGGCCGGGGACTGGCTGGACACTTTGTCTGGGGGTCATGGTCGGGATGGCGGGGGGGGGGCAGCGGGAGGAGACTGCCCACCGGACCGGGTCTGAGGTACTGATGCGGGGGCTCACTCCAGATGCTGCCACTTTCGGCCAAGCTTAGGGTCTTTTGTCTGTCGTGTCTTGTTTCCCCTCCGTTGGAGGTGGTGCGGGGTCTCGAGGGGGTGCTCTTTCCTCCTCTAGGGGGTCTTAGTAGTTTAAATTACATAGGGGCGACAGGCACACTGCAAGTTGGGGGGGCTGTCTGGGCTCATGCAGGGGTGCAGGGAGGGGGGAGTTTTGTTGGGGCGGTTGGGTTGGGGTGGGGTATTGTTCATTTGTACCACAAGGCGAAAGAATTGTTGTGCTATTCTTAAAGTGCTCTCTGGGGGGCGATTGATCGCTTTCGGCTATGATGGGGGGTAGGGGACTGAGTCTTTTGTCCTGGAATGTTAATGGACTGGGGGACAGGATAAAACGGGGGGTGGTCCTGCAGTTCCTAAAACGAATTTCACCTGATATAGTCTTTCTGCAGGAAACACACCTCATTGGAAACTCCTTTCGTGCTATGAATAGACGGGGCTACCGCCTTATGGCCCACTCGGGCTTCACGTCTGGTTCAAGGGGTGTGGGCATTATGGCTAAGACCTCGCTCCCGTTGGAAGTTGATGAGGTGCTCCATGATGACAGGGGACGGTACACGGTTCTGGTGGGTAGATTGGAGGGCAGAGTGATTGTTTTCGTTTCTGTTTATGTCCCGCCAGGGTTGCAAACGACTACTTTTGCGGATCTGGGGCGCCTCCTCCTTGGCCTTCCGGAGGGGATTCTAGTGGTTGGGGGGGATTTTAACTCTGTGGTTTCCGGGACTGAGGATCGTCACCCCCCTAGGGATCTCCCCCGTGCCCAAGCGTGGTTGTCCGGCTTCTTGGATACCTTGGGGCTGGTGGATTGCTGGCGTTTGAAACACCCTACGCAGATACAGTACACCTTTCACTCCGGGGCCCATGGCAGTCTTTCGAGGCTAGATTATGTCCTAATGCCAGTGGCGCATGCGGGGAGGGTCGGGGAGGTGCGCCATTTGGCGCGGGGTATTTCAGACCACTCCCCGCTCTTGTTGCACTTCGACATTGTCCCAAGGGGGGAGGGGAGGATGGTCCTGATTAATCCCTGGTACCTGCGTGACCCCACCATTCGCACAGAGTTGGTTAAATCCCTTTAGCGATATTTTGAAGATAATGTGGGGTCTGTGTCCTCGGCGGTCTCTCTGTGGGAGGCGTTCAAGACGGTACTCCGGGGGGAGGCCCTGTCCCTTATTTCCCATTTCCGGAGGCGCGAGCGGGAGGAGGTGACCCGTATTGAAACTGAGATAACTGAGTTGGAGGGTGATTTGGAGTGTGGGGTGACGGAGGACAAATTGCATGCTCTCCGACTCAAGCAGGCGGACTACAAGGCCCTCGTCACGGAGGCAGCCAGGGGCCTCAGTAGGGAGCAACAGGGGAGACTGTATGATGTGGGTGATAAGGCTGGTAAACTGATTGCGTGGCTGGATAAAAAGGAGAGAGCGAGTCGAGTTGTCCCGTCGATTGAGCAATTGGATGGTGTGTGTGTCACTGACCCAGGAGAAATTGTCGATTGCTTTGCAGAATATTTCCGTGGGGTGTACTCCCCGGTATCTTCCCGCTCGGAAGAGGACTCCCATGCCTTACTTAAAGACATTGCGTTGCCTTCCCTTTCGGAGGAGGATAAAGCGTTGTTGGACGCGACCCCAACATCTGAGGAGATTGCCCTCGCCATACGCTCGGTAGCCTCCGGCAAGGCCATGGGTCCTAATGGCCTTCCCATCGAACTGTATAAACTACGACCGGATACGCTGGCGCCACATCTCCGTGCTATGTTCCTCGCGGCCCGCTCGGAGGGTTCCCTCCAGCTGGACCAGCGTCTGGCCACTATCGTGGTTATTCATAAGGAGGGGAGGCCGCAGGATCGGGTCACGTCCTACAGGCCCATTTCGCTGCTGAATGCGGAACCCAAAATTCTCGTCAAGGTGTTGGCTAATCGGCTGGTTGGCGTGGTGTGCGATCTGATTCACCAGGATAAGTCCGGCTTTATCCCTCATCGCAACACTGCGCTCAACCTGCGGCGTTTGCATGGGGTGCTCGCGCGGGTCCCATTCATACGAGAGCCGGCCATTTTGGCGTCCCTGGACGCCACTATGGCATTCGACACGCTTGAGTGGCCATATATTTGGGCGACACTGGCGAAGTTTGGTTTTGGCCCGGGATTCATCGGTTGGGTGAAATTGTTGTATTCCGGACCGCTGGCGCAGGTGGCGGTGAACGGTAGAGTGTCGGCTCCGTTTGAGCTGGGTAGGGGCACGCGGCAGGGCTGCCCGTTATCACAGCTCCTCTTCGCGCTTGCCTTGGAGCCCATGGCGGAGTGGCTGCGGTGGCATCCTTCTATCCGTGGTCTCCGATGGACCCCCGAGTATGAGGATCGCGTATCCCTTTACACTGATGATATTCTTTTATACCTTGCTTCCCCGCGTAAATCACTGATTGTACTAGTTGATGTTTTGCACTAATTTGGCCGCAACTCCGGCTTAGTCATCAATTGGGCTAAATCTTGTGTGTATGTCCTTTCTGGGGAGGCTCCTCTCCTTCCGCGGGGTTGTCCTATCCAGATCGCTCCGCAGGAATTTAAGTACCTGGGTATCTTCATTACCCTGGACGCGGAGGCCCGATATAAACAGAACTTGCTCCCCCCCCTCCAGCGCCTGAAGGATGACGTGGTGCGTTGGAGGCACTTGCCGCTTTTCCTGTACGCTTTACAGAATACGATGGACGTTGTCCCGGCGCGCTACTTTCGCGAGGTGGAGAGTCTGCAGCGACGCCTGTTCTGGGAGGGTAGGCCGCGTATCGCCCTTGCGAAGCTGATGCTCCCGTGGTACGACAGGGGGGTCGCCCTCCCAGACATCAAACGGTATTACTGGGCCTCCCAGCTGGCTGCGATAAACCACGGCCTTTACGGGCCTGCTCTTAACCCGGCCTTTGAAATGGATAAACTATTACTGCCGGGTGGTGACTATAATCGGGCGCTGTATTCTAGATCGCTTGACGCGCGTCTGACGGGCCCTATGCGGGTCGCGGTACGGGTGTGGCACGCGGCTAACTTGGCGATGGGGTGGAAGGACCGGTTGACCCGGGCGACGCCACTGTATGCATCAGAGCGGCTGGGCTCCCTGTGGACCTCGAAGGGCTTTGAGAAGTGGGACATGATAGGCATCAGCAAGGTGAGCGATCTCTGGACGAGGGGGGGATTTAAGACGTTCGAGGTGCTGCAGACGGAATTCCAGTTGCAGGACAGGGAGTACTTTCGATATATGCAGGTCCGTCACACGCTGTGCTCCGTATTCCCGGATGTTGCCTCCATCCCGGAGTACTCCCCTCTGGAAGATAGAGTGCTAGATGGGCATGTACCGGACGGCACGATTTCATTAATCTACAAAAAGCTCATCAATGATCGCTCGGGACTGCTGACTAGCCTTCGTGAGGCGTGGGGGGCTGATGGACTGGAGCTGGATGACGAGGACTGGGTGTCTGCGGTGGCCTCCCCGAAAGAGGTGGCCATACCGGCTCGCCTTCGCTTCGTCCAGCTCAAGATACTCCATAGGGTCTATGTTACGGGGCCGGGTCTGATGCGTATGGGCTATGCCGTGGACGGGTTGTGTAAGCGTGGGTGTGGTTCTTTGGGGACCTTTCTCCATATTTTGTGGGAATGCCCGGAGGTGGCGCGATTCTGGCGTGGTGTGCATGCGGTTTTGCAGGCAGTCACGCATGTGACGCTGCTGCCCGAGGCGAGGAGATGTCTCCTAAATGTGTGGGAGCCAACCGACTACTCAGTGCCGCAGACGTGGTGGGTGACTCTGGGATATATGGTGGCCAAGCGTGATATTGCGCAATTGTGGGGTTCCCAGAGGTTGCCAACTGTCTCGGCGTGGAAGGACAACATGGATTGGTGTATGTTTCGGGAAAAGGTAGTGTATGTTGCGAGAGGTAAGCCTGGGAAATGGGTGAAAGTGTGGGGCCCCTGGAACACCTACCGTGGGGGAATCTGTACCCCGCCGCTGACGCCTGATCTGTCACCGGCCCCGTCTCCTTAGCCTGCTTGTCTCCCTGGTTCTGGGCATTGAGTTCACTTTGTCTCCGTCCCGACCTATCCCCCCCACCTGCTATTCCTGTGGATCGGTAGGGTCCCCCCCAGGGGAGCTCATGCTATTGCTTCGACTGTTGGTTGCCTTGTGGATTTGTTTTTTCGTTTCTTATATAAAAATGAAACCGTTGTGTGGGGTCCGGATGATGTGGCTGCCGACGCTTCTTTCAACCCCTGTGACCTCTCTTCTGCCGCAGCGTGTGTTTTACTGCTTGTATTATATGCTCTTCCTGTTTGCTAGCGGCCGGCCTGAAGGTTGTAGGCCCATCTTTGTACATCTTTTGGATTCTGTAATAAACGGTTTCCAA
This sequence comes from Triturus cristatus, assembly GCF_964204655.1. NCBI lineage: Eukaryota > Metazoa > Chordata > Amphibia > Caudata > Salamandridae > Triturus > Triturus cristatus. Next base: position 878,623,068 of record NC_140593.1, on the reverse strand, counting down.
AAAAAAAAAAAAAAAATGGCAATTTTGGTCACATCGAGTCTTTAAAAAGTAGTTATTCAACATGAGGCACAATCCAAAAGACATTTTGAATAAATGTTTCTACAGTCCAAAAAATCAATTTTCTGCTGAAAAACGGTGATCCGTGACCTGTCGAACTTTCTCCAGATGGTATGAAATGGTTATTTATTAATGTTTACATTTTTTGTCTGTAAATGACTATTGCATGTGAAATATCACATTTGTAACTAAAATAAGTGTGTTTAAAGTCATATTAATGCCTGAAATTGGTCGAAATAGAAGCTTCTGAGTAGGAGAAAAAGTCTGTAAAAATGTCAAATTTGGTCACATTGAGGCTTTAATAAAAAGTTATTCAACATGAAGCACAATCCAAATGACATTTTGAATCAATTCTACAGTCCAAAAAATCTATTTTCTGATGAAAAACGATGACCCGTGACCTGTCGAACTTTCTCCAGGTGACCAGATATGGTTATTTTTTAATGTTTCATTTTTTGACTGTAAACGAGTATTGCATATGAATTATCACTTTTGGAGCTAAAATAAGTGTGTTTAGAGTCATTTTAAAGCCTGAAATTGGTCGAAATAGAAGCTTCTGAGTAGGAGAAAAAGTCTGTAAAAATGGCAATTTTTGTCACATTGAGGCTTTAAAAAGTAGTTATTCAAAATGAGGCACAATCCAAATGACATTTTGAATCAGTTTTTCTACAGTCCAAAAAATCAATTTTCTGCTGAAAAACGGTGATCCGTGACCTGTTGAACTTTCTCCAGATGGTCAGAAATGGTAATTTTTTAATATTTAATTTTTTGACTGTAAATGACTACTGCATGTGAATTAGAAATCTTGCAACTAAAATAAGTGTGCTTAGAGTCATTTTATTGCCTGAAATTGGTCGAAATAGAAGCTTCTGAGTCAGAGAAAAAGTCTGTAAAAATGGCAATTTTGGTCACATTGAGGCTTTAAAAAGTAGTTATTCAACATGAGGCACAATCCAAATGACATTTTGAATCAGTTTACAGTCCAAAAAATCAATTTTCTGATGAAAAATGATGATCCGTGACCTGCCGAACTTTCTCCAGATGGCCAGAAATGGTAATTTTTTAATGTTTAATATTTTGACTGTAAATGACTATTGCATGTGAATTCTCACTGTTGGAACTAAAATAAGTGTGTTTAGAGTAATTTTAATGCCTGAAATTGGTCGAAATAGAAGCTTCTGAGTAGGAGAAAAAGTCTGTAAAAATGGCAATTTTGGTCACATTGAGGCTTTAAAAAGTAGTTATTCAACATGAGGCACAATCCAAAAGACATTTTGAATACATTTTTCTACAGTCCAAAAAATCCATTTTCTGATGAAAAACAATGACCCGTGACCTGTCGAACTTTCTCCAGATGGCCAGAAATGGTAATTTTTTTATGCTGAATTTTTTGACTGTAAATGACTATTGCATGTGAAATATCACGTTTGGAACTAAAATAAGTGTGTTTAGAGTCATTTAATGACTGAAATTGGTCAAAATAGAAGCTTCTGGGTAGGAGAAAAAGTCTGTAAAAATGGCAATTTTGGTCACATTGAGGTTTTAAAAAGTAGTTATTCAACATGAGGCAGAATCCAAATGACATTTTGAATCAGTTGTTCTACAGTCCAAAAAAATCAATTTTCTGATGCAAAATGATGATCCGTGACCTGTCAAACTTTCTCCAGATGGTCATAAATGGTAATTTTTTAATGTTTAATTTTTTGACTGTAAATGACTATTGCATGTGAATTATCACGTTTAGAACTAAAATAAGTGTGTTTAGAGTCATGTTAATGCCTGAAATTGGTCGAAATAGAAGCTTCTGAGTGGGAGAAAAAGTCTGTAAAAATGGCAATTTTGGTCACATCGATGCTTTAAAAAGTAGTTATTCAACATGAGGCACAATCCAAAAGACATTTTGAATAAATGTTTCTACAGTCCAAAAAATCAATTTTCTGCTGAAAAACGGTGATCTGTGACCTGTCGAACTTTCTCCAGATGGTCTGAAATGGTTATTTATTAATGTTTACATTTTTTGTCTGTAAATGACTATTGCATGTGAAATATCACATTTGTAACTAAAATAAGTGTGTTTAAAGTCATATTAATGCCTGAAATTGGTCGAAATAGAAGCTTCTGAGTAGGAGAAAAAGTCTGTAAAAATGTCAAATTTGGTCACATTGAGGCTTTAATAAAAAGTTATTCAACATATAGCACAATCCAAATGACATTTTGAATCAATTCTACAGTCCAAAAAATCTATTTTCTGATGAAAAACGATGACCCGTGACCTGTCGAACTTTCTCCAGGTGACCAGATATGGTTATTTTTTAATGTTTCATTTTTTGACTGTAAACGAGTATTGCATATGAATTATCACTTTTGGAGCTAAAATAAGTGTGTTTAGAGTCATTTTAATGCCTGAAATTGGTCGAAATAGAAGCTTCTGAGTAGGAGAAAAAGTCTGTAAAAATGGCAATTTTTGTCACATTGAGGCTTTAAAAAGTAGTTATTCAAAATGAGGCACAATCCAAATGACATTTTGAATCAGTTTTTCTACAGTCCAAAAAATCAATTTTCTGCTGAAAAACGGTGATCCGTGACCTGTTGAACTTTCTCCAGATGGTCAGAAATGGTAATTTTTTAATATTTAATTTTTTGACTGTAAATGACTACTGCATGTGAATTAGAAATCTTGCAACTAAAATAAGTGTGCTTAGAGTCATTTTATTGCCTGAAATTGGTCGAAATAGAAGCTTCTGAGTCAGAGAAAAAGTCTGTAAAAATGGCAATTTTGGTCACATTGAGGCTTTAAAAAGTAGTTATTCAACATGAGGCACAATCCAAATGACATTTTGAATCAGTTTACAGTCCAAAAAATCAATTTTCTGATGAAAAATGATGATCCGTGACCTGCCGAACTTTCTCCAGATGGCCAGAAATGGTAATTTTTTAATGTTTAATATTTTGACTGTAAATGAAAATTGCATGTGAATTCTCACTGTTGGAACTAAAATAAGTGTGTTTAGAGTAATTTTAATGCCTGAAATTGGTCGAAATAGAAGCTTCTGAGTAGGAGAAAAAGTCTGTAAAAATGGCAATTTTGGTCACATTGAGGCTTTAAAAAGTAGTTATTCAACATGAGGCACAATCCAAAAGACATTTTGAATACATTTTTCTACAGTCCAAAAAATCCATTTTCTGATGAAAAACAATGACCCGTGACCTGTCGAACTTTCTCCAGATGGCCAGAAATGGTAATTTTTTTATGCTGAATTTTTTGACTGTAAATGACTATTGCATGTGAAATATCACGTTTGGAACTAAAATAAGTGTGTTTAGAGTCATTTAATGACTGAAATTGGTCAAAATAGAAGCTTCTGGGTAGGAGAAAAAGTCTGTAAAAATGGCAATTTTGGTCACATTGAGGTTTTAAAAAGTAGTTATTCAACATGAGGCAGAATCCAAATGACATTTTGAATCAGTTGTTCTACAGTCCAAAAAAATCAATTTTCTGATGCAAAATGATGATCCGTGACCTGTCAAACTTTCTCCAGATGGTCATAAATGGTAATTTTTTAATGTTTAATTTTTTGACTGTAAATGACTATTGCATGTGAATTATCACGTTTAGAACTAAAATAAGTGTGTTTAGAGTCATGTTAATGCCTGAAATTGGTCGAAATAGAAGCTTCTGAGTGGGAGAAAAAGTCTGTAAAAATGGCAATTTTGGTCACATCGATGCTTTAAAAAGTAGTTATTCAACATGAGGCACAATCCAAAAGACATTTTGAATAAATGTTTCTACAGTCCAAAAAATCAATTTTCTGCTGAAAAACGGTGATCTGTGACCTGTCGAACTTTCTCCAGATGGTCTGAAATGGTTATTTATTAATGGTTACATTTTTTGTCTGTAAATGACTATTGCATGTGAAATATCACATTTGTAACTAAAATAAGTGTGTTTAAAGTCATATTAATGCCTGAAATTGGTCGAAATAGAAGCTTCTGAGTAGGAGAAAAAGTCTGTAAAAATGTCAAATTTGGTCACATTGAGGCTTTAATAAAAAGTTATTCAACATGAAGCACAATCCAAATGACATTTTGAATCAATTCTACAGTCCAAAAAATCTATTTTCTGATGGAAAACGATGACCCGTGACCTGTCGAACTTTCTCCAGGTGACCAGATATGGTTATTTTTTAATGTTTCATTTTTGACTGTAAACGAGTATTGCATATGAATTATCACTTTTGGAGCTAAAATAAGTGTGTTTAGAGTCATTTTAATGCCTGAAATTGGTCGAAATAGAAACTTCTGAGTAGGAGAAAAAGTCTGTAAAAATGGCAATTTTGGTCACATTGAGGCTTTAAAAAGTAGTTATTCAACATGAGGCACAATCAAAATGACATTTTGAATCAGTTTTTCTACAGTCCAAAAAATACATTTTCTGATGAAAAATGATGATCTGTGACCTGTCGAACTTTCTCCAGATGGTCAGAAATGGTAATTATTTTATGTTTAATATTTTGACTGTAAATGACCATTGCATGTGAATTAGAAATCTTGCAACTAAAATAAGTGTGTTTAGAGTCATTTTAATGCTTGACATTGGTTGAAATAGAAGCTTCTGAGTAGGAGAAAAAGTCTGTAAAAATGGCAATTTTGGTCACATTGAGGCTTTAAAAAGTAGTTATTCAAAATGAGGCACAATCCAAATGACATTTTGAATCAGTTTTTCTACAGTCCAAAAAATCAATTTTCTGATGAAAAATGATGATCCGTGACCTGTCGAACTTTCTCCAGATGGCCAGAAATGGTAATTTTTTAATGTTTAATATTTTGACTGTAAATGACTATTGCATGTGAATTCTCACTGTTGGAACTAAAATAAGTGTGTTTAGAGTCATTTTAATGCCTGAAATTGGTCGAAATAGAAGCTTCTGAGTAGGAGAAAAAGTCTGTAAAAATGGCAATTTTGGTCACATTGAGGCTTTAAAAAGTAGTTATTCAACATGAGGCACAATCAAAATGACATTTTGAATCAGTTTTTCTACAGTCCAAAAATACATTTTCTGATGAAAAATGATGATCTGTGACCCGTCAAACTTTCTCCAGATAGTCAGAAATTGTAATTTTTTAATGTTTAATTGTTTGACAGTAAATGACTATTGAATGTGAATTATCACTTTTGGAACTAAAATAAGTATGTTTAGAGTCATTTTAATGCCTGAAATTGGTCGAAATAGAATCTTCTGAGTAGGAGAAAAAGTCTATAAAAATGGCAATTTTGGTCACATTGAGGCTTTAAAAAGTAGTTATTCAACATGAGGCACAATCCAAATGACATCTTGAATCAGTTTTTCTACAGTCCAAAAAATCAATTTTCTGATGAAAAATGGTGATCCGTGACCTGTCAAACTTTCTCCAGATGGTCAGGAATGGTAATTTTTTATGTTTAATATTTTGACTGTAAATGACCATTGCATGTGAATTAGAAATCTTGGAACTAAAATAAGTGTGTTTAGAGTCATTTTAATGCCTGACATTGGTTGAAGTAGAAGCTTCTGAGTAGGAGAAAAAGTCTGTAAAAATGGCAATTTTGGTCACATTGAGGCTTTAAAAAGTAGTTATTCAAAATGAGGCACAATCCAAATGACATTTTGAATCAGTTTTTCTACAGTCCAAAAAATCAATTTTCTGCTGAAAAACGGTGATCCGTGACCTGTCGAACTTTCTCCAGATGGTCTGAAATGGTTATTTATTAATGTTTACTTTTTTTGTCTGTAAATGACTATTGCATGTGAAATATCACATTTGTAACTAAAATAAGTGTGTTTAAAGTCATAATAATGCCTGAAATTGGTCGAAATAGAAGCTTCTGAGTAGGAGAAAAAGTCTGTAAAAATGTCAAATTTGGTCACATTGAGGCTTTAATAAAAAGTTATTCAACATGAAGCACAATCCAAATGACATTTTGAATCATTTCTACAGTCCAAAAAATCTACTTTCTGATGAAAAACGATGACCCGTGACCTGTCGAACTTTCTCCAGGTGACCAGACATGGTTATTTTTTAATGTTTCATTTTTTTACTGTAAACGAGTATTGCATATGAATTATCACTTTTGGAGCTAAAATAAGTGTGTTTAGAGTCATTTTAATGCCTGAAATTGGTCGAAATAGAAGCTTCTGAGTAGGAGAAAAAGTCTGAAAAAATTGCAATTTTGGTCACATTGAGGCTTTAAAAAGTAGTTATTCAACATGAGGCACAATCAAAATGACATTTTGAATCAGTTTTTCTACAGTCCAAAAAATACATTTTCTGATGAAAAATGATGATCTGTGACCCGTCAAACTTTCTCCAGATGGTCAGAAATTGTAATTTTTTAATGTTTAATTTTTTGACAGTAAATGACTATTGAATGTGAATAATCACTTTTGGAACTAAAATAAGTATGTTTAGAGTCATTTTAATGCCTGAAATTGGTCGAAATAGAAGCTTCTGAGTAGGAGAAAAAGTCTGTAAAAATGGCAATTTTGGTCACATTGAGGCTTTAAAAAGTAGTTATTCAACATGAGGCAGAATCCAAATGACATTTTGAATCAGTTGTTCTACAGTCCAAAAAATCAATTTTCTGATGAAAAATGATTATCCGTGACCTGTCAAACTTTCTCCAGATGGTCAGAAATGGTAATTTTTTAATGTTTAATTTTTTGACTGTAAATGACTATTGCATGTGAATTATCACGTTTGGAACTAAAATAAGTGTGTTTAGAGTCATGTTAATGCCTGAAATTGGTCGAAATAGAAGCTTCTGAGTGGGAGAATAAGTCTGTAAAAATGGCAATTTTGAGGAGGAGCCTAGCGCGCAACCAAGATGGCCGCGTAGGTGCGAGGCTCCCGAGGACCTCCGCAACCTCCTACGTTTATCCTGTCTTCATCCTGCATCGGTTGAGGGGACTGTGTCGGTGAGCCTGAGCCGAGGTGGTACCCGTTTCCCGTTTCCGAATCGGACCTCGGGTGCCGGAGTGAGCACCGACTGAAGTTTGCGGCCTACTTCTCTCCTGACCCCGGATTCGCGTTTGGGGGTGACCCCATGGCAAAGTGAACAACAACGGCGGGCTGGGCCTGGCGAGTCGCGTACCCCACACTTTCACTTTCACTTTTGAGTCCCCTTGCCGTTATCGCAAGTGGGATCACGGCGCTCTTTGTGTTGGGGTGGCCTCGCTGGGAGACCCTGCCTGCCTGCCTGCTGGGGCCCGCTCTGCCGTCCTGGGGTGGCCCCCGGGGCTCACGGCCTTGATTGCTTGCTCTCCACTGCGTGGCTGGTGCGGGTGCGAGACAAGCGACGATGTCCACGAAGCAGGATGGGGATCGGTTGAAGGCCAAGTCGACCTGGCGTGGCACCGCACATCAGGCCAACATCATGGACTGCTACACCCTCCCGAAGGGGTCTCCCGGCGGATCGCACAAGTCCTCTGAGTGCCCCCGGATGCCCTGGATTTGCCTACGGATCTGTCTCTGCAAGACGTCATGGGCGCCATTGCTGAGATGAAGGCCTCAGTGGGCCAGCAGTTTGACACTTTAGCACACAAAATCGACGCGGTCCTCATTGATGTCAACCTTGTGAGAGCGGATCTCTCTAAGACTAACGACCGGGTCGACTCTTTGGCCCACACCGCGTCGGGCCTCACGACTGAGGTGGCGGCCCTTTAAACGGAGGTGCACCGGCTCCGTCAGGCAAGTGCGCTCATGGATCGGCACCTGGAGGACTCCGAGAGCCGGGCCCGGAGGAATAATATCCGTATCATCGGAGTACCCGAGGGACGGGAGGAGTCGGCGGCGGATCTCTTTGTGGAGGACCTGATCACTACCCATCTCCAGCCTCGAGGACTGAGTAAATTCTTCGCTGTGGAGAGGGCCCATAGAGTTCCCGGGGGCAGACCGAAGGTCGGAGCCCCTCCGCGGCCTCTTATTGCCCGTATTTTTAACTTTCGGGACAGGGATGCGATTTTGCAAGCTTCCAGACTGCAAGGGCCGATTAAGCTGGAGAACATGGAGGTGAACTTTTATCCCGACTTCACCCAAGCGGTCCAGAAGCAGAGACTGAGTTTCCTGGGCGTCAAGCGGCGGCTTCGAGGCATGAACTTAAAATAAGCCATGCTCTTCCCGGCCAGGCTGCGGATGGAGGTGGATGGTCGCACTCACTTTTTTGACCGTCCTGAAACGGCCGGGGACTGGCTGGACACTTTGTGTGGGGGTCATGGTCGGGATGGCGGGGGGGGGCAGCGGGAGGAGACTGCCCACCGGACCGGGTCTGAGGTACTGATGCGGGGGCTCACTCCGGATGCTGCCACTTTCGGCCAAGCTTAGGGTCTTTTGTCTGTCGTGTCTTGTTTCCCCTCCGTTGGAGGTGGTGCGGGGTCTCGAGGGGGTGCTCTTTCCTCCTCTAGGGGGTCTTAGTAGTTTAAATTACATAGGGGCGACAGGCACACTGCAAGTTGGGGGGGCTGTCTGGGCTCATGCAGGGGTGCAGGGAGGGGGGAGTTTTGTTGGGGCGGTTGGGTTGAGGTGGGGTATTGTTCATTTGTACCACAAGGCGAAAGAATTGTTGTGCTATTCTTAAAGTGCTCTCTGGGGGGCGATTGATCGCTTTCGGCTATGATGGGGGGTAGGGGACTGAGTCTTTTGTCCTGGAATGTTAATGGACTGGGGGACAGGATAAAACGGGGGGTGGTCCTGCAGTTCCTAAAACAAATTTCACCTGATATAGTCTTTCTGCAGGAAACACACCTCATTGGAAACTCCTTTTGTGCTATGAATAGACGGGGCTACCGCCTTATGGCCCACTCGAGCTTCACGTCTGGTTCAAGGGGTGTGGGCATTATGGCTAAGACCTCGCTCCCGTTGGAAGTTGATGAGGTGCTCCATGATGACAGGGGACGGTACACGGTTCTGGTGGGTAGATTGGAGGGCAGAGTGATTGTTTTCGTTTCTGTTTATGTCCCGCCAGGGTTGCAAACGACTACTTTTGCGGATCTGGGGCGCCTCCTCCTTGGCCTTCCGGAGGGGATTCTAGTGGTTGGGGGGGATTTTAACGCTGTGGTTTCCGGGACTGAGGATCGTCACCCCCCTAGGGATCTCCCCCGTGCCCAAGCGTGGTTGTCCGGCTTCTTGGATACCTTGGGGCTGGTGGATTGCTGGCGTTTGAAACACCCTACGCAGATACAGTACACCTTTCACTCCGGGGCCCATGGCAGTCTTTCGAGGCTAGATTATGTCCTAATGCCAGCGGCGCATGCGGGGAGGGTCGGGGAGGTGCGCCATTTGGCGCGGGGTATTTCAGACCACTCCCCGCTCTTGTTGCACTTCGACATTGTCCCAAGGGGGGAGGGGAGGATGGTCCCGATTAATCCCTGGTACCTGCGTGACCCCACCATTCGCACAGAGTTGGTTAAATCCCTTTAGCGATATTTTGAAGATAATGTGGGGTCTGTGTCCTCGGCAGTCTCTCTGTGGGAGGCGTTCAAGACGGTACTCCGGGGGGAGGCCCTGTCCCTTATTTCCCATTCCCGGAGGCGCGAGCGGGAGGAGGTGACCCGTATTGAAACTGAGATAACTGAGTTGGAGGGTGATTTGGAGTGTGGGGTGACGGAGGACAAATTGCATGCTCTCCGACTCAAGCAGGCAGACTACAAGGCCCTCGTCACGGAGGCAGCCAGGGGCCTCAGTAGGGAGCAACAGGGGAGACTGTATGATGTGGGTGATAAGGCTGGTAAACTGATTGCGTGGCTGGATAAAAAGGAGAGAGCGAGTCGAGTTGTCCCGTTGATTGAGCAATTGGATGGTGTGTGTCTCACTGACCCAGGAGAAATTGTCGATTGCTTTGCAGAATATTTCCGTGGGGTGTACTCCCCGGTATCTTCCCGCTCGGAAGAGGATTCCCATGCCTTACTTAAAGACATTGCGTTGCCTTCCCTTTCGGAGGAGGATAAAGCGTTGTTGGACGCGACCCCAACATCTGAGGAGATTGCCCTCGCCATACGCTCGGTAGCCTCCGGCAAGGCCATGGGTCCTAATGGCCTTCCCATCGAACTGTATAAACTACGACCGGATACGCTGGCGCCACATCTCCGTGCTATGTTCCTCGCGGCCCGCTCGGAGGGTTCCCTCCCGCTGGACCAGCGTCTGGCCACTATCGTGGTTATTCATAAGGAGGGGAGGCCGCAGGATCGGGTCACGTCCTACAGGCCCATTTCGCTGCTGAATGCGGAACCCAAAATTCTCGCCAAGGTGTTGGCTAATCGGCTGGTTGGCGTGGTGTGCGATCTGATTCACCAGGATCAGTCCGGCTTTATCCCTCATCGCAACACTGCGCTCAACCTGCGGCGTTTGCATGGGGTGCTCGCGCGGGTCCCATTCATATGAGAGCCGGCCATTTTGACGTCCCTGGACGCCACTATGGCGTTCGACACGCTTGAGTGGCCATATATTTGGGCGACACTGGCGAAGTTTGGTTTTGGCCCGGGATTCATCGGTTGGGTGAAATTGTTGTATTCCGGACCGCTGGCGCAGGTGGCGGTGAACGGTAGAGTGTCGGCTCCGTTTGAGCTGGGTAGGGGCACGCGGCAGGGCTGCCCGTTATCACTGCTCCTCTTCGCGCTTGCCTTGGAGCCCATGGCGGAGTGGCTGCGGTGGCATCCTTCTATCCGTGGTCTCCGATGGACCCCCGAGTATGAGGATCGCGTATCCCTTTACGCTGATGATATTCTTTTATACCTTGCTTCCCCGCGTAAATCACTGATTGTACTAGTTGATGTTTTGCACTCATTTGGCCGCAACTCCGGCTTAGTCATCAATTGGGCTAAATCTTGTGTGTATGTCCTTTCTGGGGAGGCTCCTCTCCTTCCGCGGGGTTGTGCTATCCAGATCGCTCCGCAGGGATTTAAGTACCTGGGTATCTTCATTACCCTGGACGCGGAGGCCCGATATAAACAGAACTTGCTCCCCCCCCTCCAGCGCCTGAAGGATGACGTGGCGCGTTGGAGGCGCTTGCCACTCTCACCGCTCGGCCGTGCGGCATTGTTTAAGATGATGTCGCTGCCACGTTTCCTGTACGCTTTACAGAATACGATGGACGTTGTCCCGGCGCGCTACTTTCGCGAGGTGGAGAGTCTGCAGCGACGCCTGTTCTGGGAGGGTAGGCCGCGTATCGCCCTTGCGAAGCTGACGCTCCCGTGGTACGACGGGGGGGTCGCCCTCCCAGACATCAAATGGTATTACTGGGCCTCCCAGCTGGCTGCGATAAACCACGGCCTTTACGGGCCTGCTCTTAACCCGGCCTTTGAAATGGATAAACTATTACTGCCGGGTGGTGACTATAATCGGGCGCTGTATTCTAGATCGCTTGATGCGCGTCTGACGGGCCCTACGCGGGTCGCTGTACGGGTGTGGCACGCGGCTAACTTGGAGATGGGGTGGAAGGACCGGTTGACCCGGGCGACGCCACTGTATGCATCAGAGCGGCTGGGCTCCCTGTGGACCTCGAAGGGCTTTGAGAAGTGGGACATGATAGGCATCAGCAAGGTGGGCGATCTCTGGACGAGGGGGGGATTTAAGACGTTCGAGGTGCTGCAGACGGAATTCCAGTTGCAGGACAGGGAGTACTTTCGATATATGCAGGTCCGTCACGCGCTGTGCTCCATATTCCCGGATGTTGCCTCCATCCCGGAGTACTCCCCTCTGGAAGATAGAGTGCTAGATGGGCATGTACCGGACGGCACGATTTCATTAATCTACAAAAAGCTCATCAATGATCGCTCGGGACTGCTGACTAGCCTTCGTGAGGCGTGGGGGGCTGATGGACTGGAGCTGGATGACGAGGACTGGGTGTCTGCGGTGGCCTCCCCGAAAGAGGTGGCCATACCGGCTCGCCTTCGCTTCGTCCAGCTCAAGATACTCCATAGCGTCTATGTTACGGGGCCGGGTCTGATGCGTATGGGCTATGCCGTGGACGGGTTGTGTAAGCGTGGGTGTGGTTCTTTGGGGACCTTTCTCCATATTTTGTGGGAATGCCCGGAGGTGGCGCGATTCTGGCGTGGTGTGCATGCGGTTTTGCAGGCAGTCACGCATGTGACGCTGCTGCCCGAGGCGAGGAGATATCTCCTAAATGTGTGGGAGCCAACCGACTACTCAGTGCCGCAGACGTGGTGGGTGACTCTGGGATATATGGTGGCCAAGCGTGATATTGCGCAATTGTGGGTTTCCCAGAGGTTGCCAACTGTCTCGGCGTGGAAGGACAACATGGATTGGTGTATGTTTTGGGAAAAGGTAGTGTATGTTGCGAGAGGTAAGCCTGGGAAATGGGTGAAAGTGTGGGGCCCCTGGAACACCTACCGTGGGAGAATCTGTACCCCGCCGCTTGACGCCTGATCTGTCACCGGCCCCGTCTCCTTAGCCTGCTTGTCTCCCTGGTTCTGGGCATTGAGTTCACTTTGTCTCCGTCCCGACCTATCCCCCCCCTGCTATTCCTGTGGATTGGTAGGGTCCCCCCCAGGGGAGCTCATGCTATTGCTTCGACTGTTGGTTGCCTTGTGGATTTGTTTTTTGTTTCTTATGTAAAAATGAAACCGTTGTGTGGGGTCCGGATGATGTGGCTGCCGACGCTTCTTTCAACCCCTGTGACCTCTCTTCTGCCGCAGCGTGTGTTTTACTGCTTGTATTATATGCTCTTCCTGTTTGCTAGCGGCCGGCCTGAAGGTTGTAGGCCCATCTTTGTACATCTTTTGAATTCTGTAATAAACGGTTAAAAAAAAAAAAAAAAATGGCAATTTTGGTCACATCGAGGCTTTAAAAAGTAGTTATTCAACATGAGGCACAATCCAAAAGACATTTTGAATAAATGTTTCTACAGTCCAAAAAATCAATTTTCTGCTGAAAAACGGTGATCCGTGACCTGTCGAACTTTCTCCAGATGGTCTGAAATGGTTATTTATTAATGTTTACATTTTTTGTCTGTAAATGACTATTGCATGTGAAATATCACATTTGTAACTAAAATAAGTGTGTTTAAAGTCATATTAATGCCTGAAATTGGTCGAAATAGAAGCTTCTGAGTAGGAGAAAAAGTCTGTAAAAATGTCAAATTTGGTCACATTGAGGCTTTAATAAAAAGTTATTCAACATGAAGCACAATCCAAATGACATTTTGAATCAATTCTACAGTCCAAAAAATCTATTTTCTGATGAAAAACGATGACCCGTGACCTGTCGAACTTTCTCCAGGTGACCAGATATGGTTATTTTTTAATGTTTCATTTTTTGACTGTAAACGAGTATTGCATATGAATTATCACTTTTGGAGCTAAAATAAGTGTGTTTAGAGTCATTTTAATGCCTGAAATTGGTCGAAATAGAAGCTTCTGAGTAGGAGAAAAAGTCTGTAAAAATGGCAATTTTTGTCACATTGAGGCTTTAAAAAGTAGTTATTCAAAATGAGGCACAATCCAAATGACATTTTGAATCAGTTTTTCTACAGTCCAAAAAATCAATTTTCTGCTGAAAAACGGTGATCCGTGACCTGTCGAACTTTTTCCAGATGGTCAGAAATGGTAATTTTTTAATATTTAATTTTTTTACTGTAAATGACTACTGCATGTGAATTAGAAATCTTGCAACTAAAATAAGTGTGCTTAGAGTCATTTTATTGCCTGAAATTGGTCGAAATAGAAGCTTCTGAGTCAGAGAAAAAGTCTGTAAAAATGGCAATTTTGGTCACATTGAGGCTTTAAAAAGTAGTTATTCAACATGAGGCACAATCCAAATGACATTTTGAATCAGTTTACAGTCCAAAAAATCAATTTTCTGATGAAAAATGATGATCTGTGACCTGCCGAACTTTCTCCAGATGGCCAGAAATGGTAATTTTTTAATGTTTAATATTTTGACTGTAAATGAAAATTGCATGTGAATTCTCACTGTTGGAACTAAAATAAGTGTGTTTAGAGTAATTTTAATGCCTGAAATTGGTCGAAATAGAAGCTTCTGAGTAGGAGAAAAAGTCTGTAAAAATGGCAATTTTGGTCACATTGAGGCTTTAAAAAGTAGTTATTCAACATGAGGCACAATCCAAAAGACATTTTGAATACATTTTTCTACAGTCCAAAAAATCAATTTTCTGATGAAAAACAATGACCCGTGACCTGTCGAACTTTCTCCAGATGGCCAGAAATGGTAATTTTTTTATGTTTAATTTTTTGACTGTAAATGACTATTGCATGTGAAATATCACGTTTAGAACTAACATAAGTGTGTTTAGAGTCATTTAATGACTGAAATTGGTCAAAATAGAAGCTTCTGGGTAGGAGAAAAAGTCTGTAAAAATGGCAATTTTGGTCACATTGAGGTTTTAAAAAGTAGTTATTCAACATGAGGCAGAATCCAAATGACATTTTGAATCAGTTGTTCTACAGTCCAAAAAATCAATTTTCTGATGCAAAATGATGATCCGTGACCTGTCAAACTTTCTCCAGATGGTCAGAAATGGTAATTTTTTAATGTTTAATTTTTTGACTGTAAATGACTATTGCATGTGAATTATCACGTTTGGAACTAAAATAAGTGTGTTTAGAGTCATGTTAATGCCTGAAATTGGTCGAAATAGAAGCTTCTGAGTGGGAGAAAAAGTCTGTAAAAATGGCAATTTTGGTCACATCGATGCTTTAAAAAGTAGTTATTCAACATGAGGCACAATCCAAAAGACATTTTGAATAAATGTTTCTACAGTCCAAAAAATCAATTTTCTGCTGAAAAACGGTGATCTGTGACCTGTCGAACTTTCTCCAGATGGTCTGAAATGGTTATTTATTAATGTTTACATTTTTTGTCTGTAAATGACTATTGCATGTGAAATATCACATTTGTAACTAAAATAAGTGTGTTTAAAGTCATATTAATGCCTGAAATTGGTCGAAATAGAAGCTTCTGAGTAGGAGAAAAAGTCTGTAAAAATGTCAAATTTGGTCACATTGAGGCTTTAATAAAAAGTTATTCAACATGAAGCACAATCCAAATGACATTTTGAATCAATTCTACAGTCCAAAAAATCTATTTTCTGATGGAAAACGATGACCCGTGACCTGTCGAACTTTCTCCAGGTGACCAGATATGGTTATTTTTTAATGTTTCATTTTTTGACTGTAAACGAGTATTGCACATGAATTATCACTTTTGGAGCTAAAATAAGTGTGTTTAGAGTCATTTTAATGCCTGAAATCGGTCGAAATAGAAATTTATGAGTAGGAGAAAAAGTCTGTAAAAATGGCAATTTTGGTCACATTGAGGCTTTAAAAAGTAGTTATTCAAAATGAGGCACAATCCAAATGACATTTTGAATCAGTTTTTCTACAGTCCAAAAAATCAATTTTCTGCTGAAAAACGGTGATCCGTGACCTGTCGAACTTTCTCCAGATGGTCAGAAATGGTAATTATTTTATGTTTAATATTTTGACTGTAAATGACCATTGCATGTGAATTAGAAATCTTGCAACTAAAATAAGTGTGTTTAGAGTAATTTTAATGCTTGACATTGGTTGAAATAGAAGCTTCTGAGTAGGAGAAAAAGTCTGTAAAAATGGCAATTTTGGTCACATTGAGGCTTTAAAAAGTAGTTATTCAAAATGAGGCACAATCCAAATGACATTTTGAATCAGTTTTTCTACAGTCCAAAAAATCAATTTTCTGATGAAAAATTATGATCCGTGACCTGTCGAACTTTCTCCAGATGGCCAGAAATGGTAATTTTTTAATGTTTAATATTTTGACTGTAAATGACTATTGCATGTGAATTCTCACTGTTGGAACTAAAATAAGTGTGTTTAGAGTCATTTTAATGCCTGAAATTGGTCGAAATAGAAGCTTCTGAGTAGGAGAAAAAGTCTGTAAAAATGGCAATTTTGGTCACATTGAGGCTTTAAAAAGTAGTTATTCAACATGAGGCACAATTAAAATGACATTTTGAATCAGTTTTTCTACAGTCCAAAAAATACATTTTCTGATGAAAAATGATGATCTGTGACCCGTCAAACTTTCTCCAGATGGTCAGAAATTGTAATTTTTTAATGTTTAATTTTTTGACAGTAAATGACTATTGAATGTGAATTATCACTTTTGGAACTAAAATAAGTATGTTTAGAGTCATTTTAATGCCTGAAATTGGTCGAAATAGAATCTTCTGAGTAGGAGAAAAAGTCTATAAAAATGGCAATTTTGGTCACATTGAGGCTTTAAAAAGTAGTTATTCAACATGAGGCACAATCCAAATGACATCTTGAATCAGTTTTTCTACAGTACAAAAAATCAATTTTCTGATGAAAAATGATGATCCGTGACCTGTCAAACTTTCTCCAGATGGTCAGGAATGGTAATTTTTTTATGTTTAATATTTTGACTGTAAATGACCATTGCATGTGAATTAGAAATCTTGGAACTAAAATAAGTGTGTTTAGAGTCATTTTAATGCCTGACATTGGTTGAAATAGAAACTTCTGAGTAGGAGAAAAAGTCTGTAAAAATGGCAATTTTGGTCACATTGAGGCTTTAAAAAGTAGTTATTCAAAATGAGGCACAATCGAAATGACATTTTGAATCAGTTTTTCTACAGTCCAAAAAATCAATTTTCTGCTGAAAAACGGTGATCCGTGACCTGTCGAACTTTCTCCAGATGGTCTGAAATGGTTATTTATTAATGTTTACATTTTTTGTCTGTAAAGGACTATTGCATGTGAAATATCACATTTGTAACTAAAATAAGTGTGTTTAAAGTCATATTAATGCCTGAAATTGGTCGAAATAGAAGCTTCTGAGTAGGAGAAAAAGTCTGTAAAAATGTCAAATTTGGTCACATTGAGGCTTTAATAAAAAGTTATTCAACATGAAGCACAATCCAAATGACATTTTGAATCAATTCTACAGTCCAAAAAATCTACTTTCTGATGAAAAACGATGACCCGTGACCTGTCGAACTTTCTCCAGGTGACCAGATATGGTTATTTTTTAATGTTTCATTTTTTTACTGTAAACGAGTATTGCATATGAATTATCACTTTTGGAGCTAAAATAAGTGTGTTTAGAGTCATTTTAATGCCTGAAATTGGTCGAAATAGAAGCTTCTGAGTAGGAGAAAAAGTCTGTAAAAATGGCAATTTTTGTCACATTGAGGCTTTAAAAAGTAGTTATTCAAAATGAGGCACAATCCAAATGACATTTTGAATCAGTTTTTCTACAGTCAAAAAAATCAATTTTCTGCTGAAAAACAGTGATCCGTGACCTGTCGAACTTTCTCCAGATGGTCAGAAATGGTAATTTTTTAATATTTAATTTTTTGACTGTAAATGACTACTGCATGTGAATTAGAAATCTTGCAACTAAAATAAGTGTGCTTAGAGTCATTTTATTGCCTGAAATTGGTCGAAATAGAAGCTTCTGAGTCAGAGAAAAAGTCTGTAAAAATGGCAATTTTGGTCACATTGAGGCTTTAAAACGTAGTTATTCAACATGAGGCACAATCCAAATGACACATTAAATCAGTTTACAGTCCAAAAAATCAATTTTCTGATGAAAAATGATGATCCGTGACCTGCCGAACTTTCTCCAGATGGCCAGAAATGGTAATTTTTTAATGTTTAATATTTTGACTGTAAATGACTATTGCATGTGATTTCTCACTGTTGGAACTAAAATAAGTGTGTTTAGAGTAATTTTAATGCCTGAAATTGATCGAAATAGAGGCTTCTGAGTAGGAGAAAAAAATCTGTAAAAATGGCAATTTTGGTCACATTGAGGCTTTAAAAAGTAGTTATTCAACATGAGGCAGAATCCAAATGACATTTTGAATCAGTTGTTCTACAGTCCAAAAAATCAATTTTCTGATGAAAAATGATTATCCGTGACCTGTCAAACTTTCTCCAGATGGTCAGAAATGGTAATTTTTTAATGTTTAATTTTTTGACTGTAAATGACTATTGCATGTGAATTATCACGTTTGGAACTAAAATAAGTGTGTTTAGAGTCATGTTAATGCCTGAAATTGGTCGAAATAGAAGCTTCTGAGTGGGAGAATAAGTCTGTAAAAATGGCAATTTTGGTCACATCGAGGCTTTAAAAAGTAGTTATTCAACATGAAGCACAATCCAAATGACATTTTGAATCAATTCTACAGTCCAAAAAATCTATTTTCTGATGAAAAACGATGACCCGTGACCTGTCGAACTTTCTCCAGGTGACCAGATATGGTTATTTTTTAATGTTTCATTTTTTGACTGTAAACGAGTATTGCATATGAATTATCACTTTTGGAGCTAAAATAAGTGTGTTTAGAGTCATTTTAATGCCTGAAATTGGTCGAAATAGAAGCTTCTGAGTAGGAGAAAAAGTCTGTAAAAATAGCAATTTTTGTCACATTGAGGCTTTCAATCAATCAATCAATCAAAGACATTTATAGAGCGCACTACTTACCCGTAGGGTCTCAAGGCGCTTTGGGGGGTGGGGTGCCGTTACTGCTCGAACAGCCAGGTCTTGAGCTTCTTCCTGAAGCAGAGGTGGTCTTGGGTCAAGCGCAGGTCGGTCGGGAGGGAGTTCCAGGTCTTGGCGGCCAGGTAGGAGAAGGACCTTCCTCCTGTTGTCGCTCTTCGGATGCGGGGGACGGCGGCGAGGGCGTGGCTGGCTGATCGGAGGTGGCGTTTGGGAGCGTAGAAGTTGACTTGGTTGTTGAGGTAGCTCGGGCCTTGATCGTGAAGGGCTTTGTGTGCGTGGGTGAGGAGACGGAAGGTGATTCTTTTGTTGACGGGGAGCCAATGCAGGTCTCTCAGATGTCCGGAGATGTGGCTGTTACGTGGGATGTCGAGGATGAGTCTGGCTGAGGCGTTCTGGATCCGCTGGAGTCTCTGCTGGAGCTTGGCGGTGGTTCCGGCGTAGAGGGTGTTGCCGTAGTCCAGTCGGCTGGTGACGAGGGCCTGGGTGACCATCTTCCTGGTCTCTGTGGGGATCCACCAGAAGATCTTCCGTAGCATGCGCAGGATGTTGAAGCACGACGAGGAGACGGCGTTGACTTGTCTGGTCATGGAGACGGAGGAGTCCAGGATGAAGCCCAGGTTGCGTGCGTGGTCCGTCGGTTTGGGTGCGGTGCCCAGGGCGGGGGGCCACCAGCAGTCGTCCCATGCGGAGGGCGAGGAGCCCAGGATGAGGACCTCCGTCTTGTCTGAGTTGAGTTTCAGGCGGCTGGTCGTCATCCACTCGGCAACATCTTTCATCCCATCGTGCAGGTTGGCTCTGGCGGCGGCGGGGTCGTTGGTCAGGGAGAGGATCAGCTGGGTGTCGTCGGCGTAGGAGATTCTGTTGAGGTTGTGTTGGCGTGCGATGGCCGCGAGGGGGCTCATGTAGATGTTGAAGAGGGTGGGGCTCAGCGAGGATCCTTGAGGGACGCCGCAGATGACTTCGGTGGCCTCTGACTTGTACGGTGGTAGGCGGACTCTCTGTGTTCTTCCGTCGAGGAAGGAGACGATCCAATCCAGTGCCTTCTCCTGGATTCCGATGTTGCTGAGGCGCTGCACTAGGGTGCGGTGGCAGACCGTGTCGAAAGCCGCGGAGAGGTCTAGGAGGATGAGGGCCGCTGTTTCTCCGTTGTCCATCAGGGCTCGGATGTCGTCGGTGGCGGCGAAGAGGGCGGTCTCTGTGCTGTGGTTGGCTCGGAAGCCAGACTCTGAGGGGTCGAGGGACCCATTCGTCTCGAGGAAGGCGGCCAGCTGTTTGTTGACGGTCTTCTCGATGACTTTGGCTGGAAACGGGAGGAGCGAAAAAGACATTTTGAATAAATGTTTCTACAGTCCAAAAAATCAATTTTCTGCTGAAAAACGGTGATCTGTGACCTGTCGAACTTTTTCCAGATGGTCTGAAATGGTTATTTATTAATGTTTACATTTTTTGTCTGTAAATGACTATTGCATGTGAAATATCACATTTGTAACTAAAATAAGTGTGTTTAAAGTCATATTAATGCCTGAAATTGGTCGAAATAGAAGCTTCTGAGTAGGAGAAAAAGTCTGTAAAAATGTCAAATTTGGTCACATTGAGGCTTTAATAAAAAGTTATTCAACATGAAGCACAATCCAAATGACATTTTGAATCAATTCTACAGTCCAAAAAATCTATTTTCTGATGAAAAACGATGACCCGTGACCTGTCGAACTTTCTCCAGGTGACCAGATATGGTTATTTTTTAATGTTTCATTTTTTGACTGTAAACGAGTATTGCATATGAATTATCACTTTTGGAGCTAAAATAAGTGTGTTTAGAGTCATTTTAATGCCTGCAATTGGTCGAAAAAGAAGCTTCTGAGTAAGAGAAAAAGTCTGTAAAAATGGCAATTTTTATCACATTGAGGCTTTAAAAAGTTGTTATTCAACATGAGGTACAATCCAAATTACATTTTGAATTCATTTTTCTGCAGTCCAAAAAATCAATTTTCTGATGAAAAATGATGATCCGTGACCTGTCGAACTTTCTCCAGATGGCAAGAAATGGTAATTTTTTAATATTTAATTTTTGGACTTTAAATGACTATTGCATGTGAATTATCACTTTTGGAAGTAAAATAAGGGTGTTTAGAGTCATTTTAAAGCCTGAAATTGGTCGAAATAGAAGCTTCTGAGTAGGAGAAAAAGTCTGTAAAAATGGCAATTTTGGTCACATTGAGGCTTTAAAAAGTAGTTATTCAACATGAGGCACAAACCAAATGACATTCTGAATCAATTTTTCTACAGTCCAAATAATACATTTTCTGATGAAAAACGATGACCCGTGACCTGTCGAACTTTCTCCAGATGGTCAGACATGGTAATTTTTTAATATTTAATTTTTTGACTGTAAATGACTACTGCATGTGAATTAGAAATCTTGCAACTAAAATAAGTGTGTTTAGAGTCATGTTAATGCCTGAAATTGGTCGAAATAGAAGCTTCTGAGTGGGAGAATAAGTCTGTAAAAATGGCAATTTTGGTCACATTGAGGCTTTAATAAAAAGTTATTCAACATGAAGCACAATCCAAATGACATTTTGAATCAATTCTACAGTCCAAAAAATCTATTTTCTGATGAAAAACGATGACCCGTGACCTGTCGAACTTTCTCCAGGTGACCAGATATGGTTATTTTTTAATGTTTCATTTTTTGACTGTAAACGAGTATTGCATATGAATTATCACTTTTGGAGCTAAAATAAGTGTGTTTAGAGTCATTTTAATGCCTGAAATTGGTCGAAATAGAAGCTTCTGAGTAGGAGAAAAAGTCTGTAAAAATAGCAATTTTTGTCACATTGAGGCTTTCAATCAATCAATCAATCAAAGACATTTATAGAGCGCACTACTTACCCGTAGGGTCTCAAGGCGCTTTGGGGGGTGGGGTGCCGTTACTGCTCGAACAGCCAGGTCTTGAGCTTCTTCCTGAAGCAGAGGTGGTCTTGGGTCAAGCGCAGGTCGGTCGGGAGGGAGTTCCAGGTCTTGGCGGCCAGGTAGGAGAAGGACCTTCCTCCTGTTGTCGCTCTTCGGATGCGGGGGACGGCGGCGAGGGCGTGGCTGGCTGATCGGAGGTGGCGTTTGGGAGCGTAGAAGTTGACTTGGTTGTTGAGGTAGCTCGGGCCTTGATCGTGAAGGGCTTTGTGTGCGTGGGTGAGGAGACGGAAGGTGATTCTTTTGTTGACGGGGAGCCAATGCAGGTCTCTCAGATGTCCGGAGATGTGGCTGTTACGTGGGATGTCGAGGATGAGTCTGGCTGAGGCGTTCTGGATCCGCTGGAGTCTCTGCTGGAGCTTGGCGGTGGTTCCGGCGTAGAGGGTGTTGCCGTAGTCCAGTCGGCTGGTGACGAGGGCCTGGGTGACCATCTTCCTGGTCTCTGTGGGGATCCACCAGAAGATCTTCCGTAGCATGCGCAGGATGTTGAAGCACGACGAGGAGACGGCGTTGACTTGTCTGGTCATGGAGACGGAGGAGTCCAGGATGAAGCCCAGGTTGCGTGCGTGGTCCGTCGGTTTGGGTGCGGTGCCCAGGGCGGGGGGCCACCAGCAGTCGTCCCATGCGGAGGGCGAGGAGCCCAGGATGAGGACCTCCGTCTTGTCTGAGTTCAGTTTCAGGCGGCTGGTCGTCATCCACTCGGCTACATCTTTCATCCCATCGTGCAGGTTGGCTCTGGCGGCGGCGGGGTCGTTGGTCAGGGAGAGGATCAGCTG
The DNA here is from genome assembly GCF_964204655.1 of Triturus cristatus. NCBI lineage: Eukaryota > Metazoa > Chordata > Amphibia > Caudata > Salamandridae > Triturus > Triturus cristatus. Next base: position 878,600,749 of record NC_140593.1, on the reverse strand, counting down.
GGTGTCGTCGGCGTAGGAGATTATGTTGAGGTTGTGTTGGCGTGCGATGGCCGCGAGGGGGCTCATGTAGATGTTGAAGAGGGTGGGGCTCAGCGAGGATCCTTGAGGGACGCCGCAGATGACTTCGGTGGCCTCTGACTTGTACGGTGGTAGGCGGACTCTCTGTGTTCTTCCGTCGAGGAAGGAGACGATCCAATCCAGTGCCTTCTCCTGGATTCCGATGTTGCTGAGGCGCTGCACTAGGGTGCGGTGGCAGACCGTGTCGAAAGCCGCGGAGAGGTCTAGGAGGATGAGGGCCGCTGTTTCTCCGTTGTCCATCAGGGCTCGGATGTTGTCGGTGGCGGCGAAGAGGGCGGTCTCTGTGCTGTGGTTGGCTCGGAAGCCAGACTCTGAGGGGTCGAGGGACCCATTCGTCTCGAGGAAGGCGGCCAGCTGTTTGTTGACGGTCTTCTCGATGACTTTGGCTGGAAACGGGAGGAGCGAGATGGGGCGGTAGTTCTTGAGATCGGTGGGGTCCGCTGTAGGTTTCTTGAGTAGAGCGCTGAGTTCGGCGTGCTTCCAGCTCTCAGGGAAGGTGGCGGTGTCGAAGGAGGTGTTGATAATGTCCCGCAGGTGGGGTGCGATGACAGCGTCGGCCTTGTTGAAAACGTGGTGAGGGCAGGGGTCGGTCGGAGATCCGGAGTGGACGGAGTTCATCATGCGGACGGTGTCTTCGGTGCTGATCGGAGTCCAGGCGCGGAGGGTGGTGGTGGGCGGCGTTGCTGTGGTCGTGGCGTGCGTCGGTTGACAGCTGAAGCTGTTGTGTATGTCCGCGATCTTGTTGTGGAAGTAGGAGGCGAGGGAGTTGCAGAGGTCTTGCGATGGGGTGATGTCGTTGTTTCTGGCGTTGGGGTTGGAGAGCTCTTTCACGATGTTGAAGAGTTCCTTGCAGTTGTGTGCGTTGTTGTCCAGCCGGTCCTTGAATGCAGTTTTCTTGGTGGCGCGGATCAGTTGGTGGTGCTTCCGGGTGGCCATCTTGAGGGTGGTCATGTTGTCTGGTGTTGGTTCCCTTCTCCAGACTTTCTCGAGGGCTCGGCAGTTCTTCTTGGAGCTCTTGAGTTCGTCGGTGAACCATGGGGCTTTCTTGCTGGCGGGTCTGCGGGGCTTTAAAAAGTAGTTATTCAAAATGAGGCACAATCCAAATGACATTTTGAATCAGTTTTTCTACAGTCCAAAAAAATCAATTTTCTGCTGAAAAACGGTGATCCGTGACCTGTCGAACTTTCTCCAGATGGTCAGAAATGGTAATTTTTTAATGTTTAATTTTTTCACTGTAAATGACTATTGCATGTGAATTATCACGTTTGGAACTAAAATAAGTGTGTTTAGAGTCATGTTAATGCCTGAAATTGGTCGAAATAGAAGCTTCTGAGTGGGAGAAAAAGTCTGTAAAAATGGCAATTTTGGTCACATCGATGCTTTAAAAAGTAGTTATTCAACATGAGGCACAATCCAAAAGACATTTTGAATAAATGTTTCTACAGTCCAAAAAATCAATTTTCTGCTGAAAAACGGTGATCTGTGACCTGTCGAACTTTCTCCAGATGGTCTGAAATGGTTATTTATTAATGTTTACATTTTTTGTCTGTAAATGACTATTGCATGTGAAATATCACATTTGTAACTAAAATAAGTGTGTTTAAAGTCATATTAATGCCTGAAATTGGTCGAAATAGAAGCTTCTGAGTAGGAGAAAAAGTCTGTAAAAATGGCAATTTTGGTCACATTGAGGCTTTAAAAAGTAGTTATTCAACATGAGGCACAATCCAAATGACATTTTGAATCAGTTTACAGTCCAAAAAATCAATTTTCTGATGAAAAACAATGACCCGTGACCTGTTGAACTTTCTCCAGATGGCCAGAAATGGTAATTTTTTTATGTTGAATTTTTTGACTGTAAATGACTATTGCATGTGAAATATCACGTTTGGAACTAAAATAAGTGTGTTTAGAGCCATTTAATGACTGAAATTGGTCAAAATAGAAGCTTCTGGGTAGGAGAAAAAGTCTGTAAAAATGGCAATTTTGGTCACATTGAGGTTTTAAAAAGTAGTTATTCAACATGAGGCAGAATCCAAATGACATTTTGAATCACTTGTTCTACAGTCCAAAAAATCAATTTTCTGATGCAAAATGATGATCCGTGACCTGTCAAACTTTCTCCAGATGGTCAGAAATGGTAATTTTTTAATGTTTAATTTTTTGACTGTAAATGACTATTGCATGTGAATTATCACGTTTGGAACTAAAATAAGTGTGTTTAGAGTCATGTTAATGCCTGAAATTGGTCGAAATAGAAGCTTCTGAGTGGGAGAAAAAGTCTGTAAAAATGGCAATTTTGGTCACATCGATGCTTTAAAAAGTAGTTATTCAACATGAGGCACAATCCAAAAGACATTTTGAATAAATGTTTCTACAGTCCAAAAAATCAATTTTCTGCTGAAAAACGGTGATCTGTGACCTGTCGAACTTTCTCCAGATGGTCTGAAATGGTTATTTATTAATGTTTACATTTTTTGTCTGTAAATGACTATTGCATGTGAAATATCACATTTGTAACTAAAATAAGTGTGTTTAAAGTCATATTAATGCCTGAAATTGGTCGAAATAGAAGCCTCTGAGTAGGAGAAAAAGTCTGTAAAAATGTCAAATTTGGTCACATTGAGGCTTTAATAAAAAGTTATTCAACATGAAGCACAATCCAAATGACATTTTGAATCAATTCTACAGTCCAAAAAATCTATTTTCTGATGAAAAACGATGACCCGTGACCTGTCGAACTTTCTCCAGGTGACCAGATATGGTTATTTTTTAATGTTTCATTTTTTGACTGTAAACAAGTATTGCATATGAATTATCACTTTTGGAGCTAAAATAAGTGTGTTTAGAGTCATTTTAATGCCTGAAATTGGTCGAAATAAAAGCTTCTGAGTAGGAGAAAAAGTCTGTAAAAATGGCAATTTTGGTCACATTGAGGCTTTAAAAAGTAGTTATTCAAAATGAGGCACAATCCAAATGACATTTTGAATCAGTTTTTCTACAGTCCAAAAAATACATTTTCTGATGAAAAATGATGATCTGTGACCTGTCGAACTTTCTCCAGATGGTCAGAAATGGTAATTATTTTATGTTTAATATTTTGACTGTAAATGACCATTGCATGTGAATTAGAAATCTTGCAACTAAAATAAGTGTGTTTAGAGTCATTTTAATGCTTGACATTGGTTGAAATAGAAGCTTCTGAGTAGGAGAAAAAGTCTGTAAAAATGGCAATTTTGGTCACATTGAGGCTTTAAAAAGTAGTTATTCAAAATGAGGCACAATCCAAATGACATTTTGAATCAGTTTTTCTACAGTCCAAAAAATCAATTTTCTGATGAAAAATGATGATCCGTGACCTGTCGAACTTTCTCCAGATGGCCAGAAATGGTAATTTTTTAATGTTTAATATTTTGACTGTAAATGACTATTGCATGTGAATTCTCACTGTTGGAACTAAAATAAGTGTGTTTAGAGTCATTTTAATGCCTGAAATTGGTCGAAATAGAAGCTTCTGAGTAGGAGAAAAAGTCTGTAAAAATGGCAATTTTGGTCACATTGAGGCTTTAAAAAGTAGTTATTCAACATGAGGCACAATCCAAAAGACATTTTGAATATATTTTTCTACAGTCCAAAAAATCAATTTTCTGATGAAAAACAATGACCCGTGACCTGTCGAACTTTCTCCAGATGGCCAGAAATGGTAATGTTTTTATATTTAATTTTTGGACTTTAAATGACTACTGCATGTGAATTATCACGTTTGGAACTAAAATAAGTGTGTTTAGAGTCATTTTAATGCCTGAAATTTGTCGCAATAGAAGCTTCTGAGTAGGAGAAAAAGTCTGTAAAAATGGCAATTTTGGTCACATTGAGGCTTTAAAAAGTAGTTATTCAACATGAGGCACAATCAAAATGACATTTTGAATCAGTTTTTCTACAGTCCAAAAAATACATTTTCTGATGAAAAATGATGATCTGTGACCCGTCAAACTTTCTCCAGATGGTCAGAAATTGTAATTTTTTAATGTTTAGTTTTTTGACAGTCAATGACTATTGAATGTGAATTATCACTTTTGGAACTAAAATAAGTATGTTTAGAGTCATTTTAATGCCTGAAATTGGTCGAAATAGAATCTTCTGAGTAGGAGAAAAAGTCTATAAAAATGGCAATTTTGGTCACATTGAGGCTTTAAAAAGTAGTTATTCAACATGAGGCACAATCCAAATGACATCTTGAATCAGTTTTTCTACAGTACAAAAAATCAATTTTCTGATGAAAAATGATGATCCGTGACCTGTCAAACTTTCTCCAGATGGTCAGGAATGGTAATTTTTTTATGTTTAATATTTTGACTGTAAATGACCATTGCATGTGAATTAGAAATCTTGGAACTAAAATAAGTGTGTTTAGAGTCATTTTAATGCCTGACATTGGTTGAAATAGAAGCTTCTGAGTAGGAGAAAAAGTCTGTAAAAATGGCAATTTTGGTCACATTGAGGCTTTAAAAAGTAGTTATTCAAAATGAGGCACAATCCAAATGACATTTTGAATCAGTTTTTCTACAGTCCAAAAAATCAATTTTCTGCTGAAAAACGGTGATCCGTGACCTGTCGAACTTTCTCCAGATGGTCTGAAATGGTTATTTATTAATGTTTACATTTTTTGTCTGTAAATGACTATTGCATGTGAAATATCACATTTGTAACTAAAATAAGTGTGTTTAAAGTCATATTAATGCCTGAAATTGGTCAAAATAGAAGCTTCTGAGTAGGAGAAAAAGTCTGTAAAAATGTCAAATTTGGTCACATTGAGGCTTTAATAAAAAGTTATTCAACATGAAGCACAATCCAAATGACATTTTGAATCAATTCTACAGTCCAAAAAATCTACTTTCTGATGAAAAACGATGACCCGTGACCTGTCTAACTTTCTCCAGGTGACCAGATATGGTTATTTTTTAATGTTTCATTTTTTGACTATAAACGAGTATTGCATATGATTTATCACTTTTGGAGCTAAAATAAGTGTGTTTAGAGTCATTTTAATGCCTGAAATTGGTCGAAATAGAAGCTTCTGAGTAGGAGAAAAAGTTTGTAAAAATGGCAATTTTTGTCACATTGAGGCTTTAAAAAGTAGTTATTCAAAATGAGGCACAATCCAAATGACATTTTGAATCAGTTTTTCTACAGTCCAAAAAATCAATTTTCTGCTGAAAAACGGTGATCCGTGACCTGTCGAACTTTCTCCAGATGGTCAGAAATGGTAATTTTTTAATATTTAATTTTTTGACTGTAAATGACTACTGCATGTGAATTAGAAATCTTGCAACTAAAATAAGTGTGCTTAGAGTCATTTCATTGCCTGAAATTGGTCGAAATAGAAGCTTCTGAGTCAGAGAAAAAGTCTGTAAAAATGGCAATTTTGGTCACATCGATGCTTTAAAAAGTAGTTATTCAACATGAGGCACAATCCAAAAGACATTTTGAATAAATGTTTCTACAGTCCAAAAAATCAATTTTCTGCTGAAAAACGGTGATCTGTGACCTGTCGAACTTTCTCCAGATGGTCTGAAATGGTTATTTATTAATGTTTACATTTTTTGTCTGTAAATGACTATTGCATGTGAAATATCACATTTGTAACTAAAATAAGTGTGTTTAAAGTCATATTAATGCCTGAAATTGGTCGAAATAGAAGCCTCTGAGTAGGAGAAAAAGTCTGTAAAAATGTCAAATTTGGTCACATTGAGGCTTTAATAAAAAGTTATTCAACATGAAGCACAATCCAAATGACATTTTGAATCAATTCTACAGTCCAAAAAATCTATTTTCTGATGAAAAACGATGACCCGTGACCTGTCGAACTTTCTCCAGGTGACCAGATATGGTTATTTTTTAATCTTTCATTTTTTGACTGTAAACAAGTATTGCATATGAATTATCACTTTTGGAGCTAAAATAAGTGTGTTTAGAGTCATTTTAATGCCTGAAATTGGTCGAAATAAAAGCTTCTGAGTAGGAGAAAAAGTCTGTAAAAATGGCAATTTTGGTCACATTGAGGCTTTAAAAAGTAGTTATTCAAAATGAGGCACAATCCAAATGACATTTTGAATCAGTTTTTCTACAGTCCAAAAAATACATTTTCTGATGAAAAATGATGATCTGTGACCTGTCGAACTTTCTCCAGATGGTCAGAAATGGTAATTATTTTATGTTTAATATTTTGACTGTAAATGACCATTGCATGTGAATTAGAAATCTTGCAACTAAAATAAGTGTGTTTAGAGTCATTTTAATGCTTGACATTGGTTGAAATAGAAGCTTCTGAGTAGGAGAAAAAGTCTGTAAAAATTGCAATTTTGGTCACATTGAGGCTTTAAAAAGTAGTTATTCAAAATGAGGCACAATCCAAATGACATTTTGAATCAGTTTTTCTACAGTCCAAAAAATCAATTTTCTGATGAAAAATGATGATCCGTGACCTGTCGAACTTTCTCCAGATGGCCAGAAATGGTAATTTTTTAATGTTTAATATTTTGACTGTAAATGACTATTGCATGTGAATTCTCACTGTTGGAACTAAAATAAGTGTGTTTAGAGTCATTTTAATGCCTGAAATTGGTCGAAATAGAAGCTTCTGAGTAGGAGAAAAAGTCTGTAAAAATGGCAATTTTGGTCACATTGAGGCTTTAAAAAGTAGTTATTCAACATGAGGCACAATCCAAAAGACATTTTGAATATATTTTTCTACAGTCCAAAAAATCAATTTTCTGATGAAAAACAATGACCCGTGACCTGTCGAACTTTCTCCAGATGGCCAGAAATGGTAATGTTTTTATATTTAATTTTTGGACTTTAAATGACTACTGCATGTGAATTATCACGTTTGGAACTAAAATAAGTGTGTTTAGAGTCATTTTAATGCCTGAAATTTGTCGCAATAGAAGCTTCTGAGTAGGAGAAAAAGTCTGTAAAAATGGCAATTTTGGTCACATTGAGGCTTTAAAAAGTAGTTATTCAACATGAGGCACAATCAAAATGACATTTTGAATCAGTTTTTCTACAGTCCAAAAAATACATTTTCTGATGAAAAATGATGATCTGTGACCCGTCAAACTTTCTCCAGATGGTCAGAAATTGTAATTTTTTAATGTTTAGTTTTTTGACAGTCAATGACTATTGAATGTGAATTATCACTTTTGGAACTAAAATAAGTATGTTTAGAGTCATTTTAATGCCTGAAATTGGTCGAAATAGAATCTTCTGAGTAGGAGAAAAAGTCTATAAAAATGGCAATTTTGGTCACATTGAGGCTTTAAAAAGTAGTTATTCAACATGAGGCACAATCCAAATGACATCTTGAATCAGTTTTTCTACAGTACAAAAAATCAATTTTCTGATGAAAAATGATGATCCGTGACCTGTCAAACTTTCTCCAGATGGTCAGGAATGGTAATTTTTTTATGTTTAATATTTTGACTGTAAATGACCATTGCATGTGAATTAGAAATCTTGGAACTAAAATAAGTGTGTTTAGAGTCATTTTAATGCCTGACATTGGTTGAAATAGAAGCTTCTGAGTAGGAGAAAAAGTCTGTAAAAATGGCAATTTTGGTCACATTGAGGCTTTAAAAAGTAGTTATTCAAAATGAGGCACAATCCAAATGACATTTTGAATCAGTTTTTCTACAGTCCAAAAAATCAATTTTCTGCTGAAAAACGGTGATCCGTGACCTGTCGAACTTTCTCCAGATGGTCTGAAATGGTTATTTATTAATGTTTACATTTTTTGTCTGTAAATGACTATTGCATGTGAAATATCACATTTGTAACTAAAATAAGTGTGTTTAAAGTCATATTAATGCCTGAAATTGGTCAAAATAGAAGCTTCTGAGTAGGAGAAAAAGTCTGTAAAAATGTCAAATTTGGTCACATTGAGGCTTTAATAAAAAGTTATTCAACATGAAGCACAATCCAAATGACATTTTGAATCAATTCTACAGTCCAAAAAATCTACTTTCTGATGAAAAACGATGACCCGTGACCTGTCTAACTTTCTCCAGGTGACCAGATATGGTTATTTTTTAATGTTTCATTTTTTGACTATAAACGAGTATTGCATATGATTTATCACTTTTGGAGCTAAAATAAGTGTGTTTAGAGTCATTTTAATGCCTGAAATTGGTCGAAATAGAAGCTTCTGAGTAGGAGAAAAAGTTTGTAAAAATGGCAATTTTTGTCACATTGAGGCTTTAAAAAGTAGTTATTCAAAATGAGGCACAATCCAAATGACATTTTGAATCAGTTTTTCTACAGTCCAAAAAATCAATTTTCTGCTGAAAAACGGTGATCCGTGACCTGTCGAACTTTCTCCAGATGGTCAGAAATGGTAATTTTTTAATATTTAATTTTTTGACTGTAAATGACTACTGCATGTGAATTAGAAATCTTGCAACTAAAATAAGTGTGCTTAGAGTCATTTCATTGCCTGAAATTGGTCGAAATAGAAGCTTCTGAGTCAGAGAAAAAGTCTGTAAAAATGGCAATTTTGGTCACATTGAGGCTTTAAAAAGTAGTTATTTAACATGAGGCACAATCCAAATGACATATTTAATCAGTTTACAGTCCAAAAAATCAATTTTCTGATGAAAAATGATGATCCGTGACCTGCCGAACTTTCTCCAGATGGCCAGAAATGATAATTTTTTAATGTTTAATATTTTGACTGTAAATGACTATTGCATGTGAATTCTCACTGTTGGAACTAAAATAAGTGTGTTTAGAGTAATTTTAATGCCTGAAATTGATCGAAATAGAGGCTTCTGAGTAGGAGAAAAAATCTGTAAAAATGGCAATTTTGGTCACATTGAGGCTTTAAAAAGTTGTTATTCAACATGAGGCACAATCCAAATGACATTTTAAATCAGTTGTTCTACTGTCCAAAAAATCAATTTTCTGATAAAAACGATGACCCGTGACCTGTTGAACTTTCTTCAGTTGGCCAGAAATGGTAATTTTTTAATGTTTAATTTTTTGACTGTAAATGACTACTGCATGTGAATTATCACTTTTGGAACTGAAATAAGTTTGTTTAGAGTCATTTTAATGCCTGAAATTCGTCGAAATAGAAGCTTCTGAGTAGGAGAAAAAGTCTGTAATAATGGCAATTTTGATCTCATTGAAGCTTTAAAAAGTAGTTATTCAACATGAGGCACAATCCAAATGACATTTTGAATCAATTTTTTTCAGTCCAAAAATCTATTTTCTGATGAAAAACGATGACTCGTGACCTGTCGAACGTTCTCCAGATGGTCAGAAATGGTAATTTTTTAATATTGAATCTTTTTACTATAAATGACTATTGCATGTGAATTAGAAATCTTGGAACTAAAATAAGTGTGTTTAGATTCATTTTAATGCGTGAAATTGGTTGAAATAGAAGCTTGTGAGTAGGAGAAAAATTCAGTAAAAATGGCAATTTTGGTCACATAGAGGCTTTAAAAAGTAGTTATTCAACATGAGGCACAATCTAAATTACATTTTGAATCAATTTTTTTACAGTTCAAAAAATCAATTTTCTGATGAAAAACGATGCCCCGTGACCGGTCGAACTTTCTCCAGATGGCCAGAAAGGGTAATTTTTTAATGTTTAATATTTTGACTGTAAATGACTATTGCATGTGAATTCTCACTGTTGGAACTAAAATAAGTGTGTTTAGAGTCATTTTAATGACTGCAATTGGTCGAAAAAGAAGCTTCTGAGTAGGAGAAAAAGTCTGTAAAAATGGCAATTTTGGTCACATTGAGGCTTTAAAAAGTTGTTATTCAACATGAGGTACAATCCAAATTACATTTTGAATTCATTTTTCTACAGTCCAAAAATCAATTTTCTGATGAAAAACGATGATCCGTGACCTGTCGAACGTTCTCCAGATGGTCAGAAATGGTAATTTTTTAATGTTTAATTTTTAGACTGTAAATGACTATTGCATATGAATTATCACGTTTGGAACTAAACTAAGTGTGTTTAAAGTCCTTTTAATGCCTGAAATTGGTTGAAATAGAAGCTTCTGAGTAGGAGAAAAAGTCTGTAAAAATGGCAATTTTTGTCACATTGAGGCTTTAAAAAGTAGTTATTCAAAATGAGGCACAATCCAAATGACATTTTGAATCAGTTTTTCTAGAGTCCAAAAAATCAATTTTCTGCTGAAAAACGGTGATCCGTGACCTGTCGAACTTTCTCCGGATGGTCAGAAATGGTAATTATTTTATGTTTAATATTTTGACTGTAAATGACTATTGCATGTGAATTAGAAATCTTGCAACTAAAATAAGTGTGTTTAGATTCATTTTAATGCCTGACATTGGGTGAAATAGAAGCTTCTGAGTAGGAGAAAAAGTCTGTAAAAATGGCAATTTTGGTCACATTGAGGCTTTAAAAAGTAGTTATTCAAAATGAGGCACAATCCAAATGACATTTTGAATCAGTTTTTCTACAGTCCAAAACATCAATTTTCTGATGAAAAACGATGACCCGTGACCTCTCGAAATTTCTCCAGATGGCCAGAAATGGTAATTTTTTAATGTTTAATATTTTGACTGTAAATGACTATTGCATGTGAATTCTCACTGTTGGAACTAAAATAAGTGTGTTTAGAGTCATTTTAATGCCTGAAATTGGTCGAAATAGAAGCTTCTGAGTAGGAGAAAAAGTCTGTAAAAATGGCAATTTTGGTCACATTGAGGCTTTAAAAAGTAGTTATTCAACATGAGGCACAATCCAAAAGACATTTTGAATACATTTTTCTACAGTCCAAAAAATCAATTTTCTAATGAAAAACAATGACCCGTGACCTGTCGAACTTTCTCCAGATGGCCAGAAATGGTAATTTTTTTATATTTAATTTTTGGACTTTAAATGACTACTGCATGTGAATTATCACGTTTGGAACTAAAATAAGTGTGTTTAGAGTCATTTTAATGCCTGAAATTTGTCGCAATAGAAGCTTCTGAGTAGGAGAAAAAGTCTGTAAAAATGGCAATTTTGGTCACATTGAGGCTTTAAAAAGTAGTTATTCAAAATGAGGCACAATCAAAATGACATTTTGAAACAGTTTTTCTACAGTCCAAAAATACATTTTCTGATGAAAAATGATGATCTGTGACCCGTCAAACTTTCTCCAGATGGTCAGAAATTGTAATTTTTTAATGTTTAATTTTTTGACAGTAAATGACTATTGAATGTGAATTATCACTTTTGGAACTAAAATAAGTATGTTTAGAGTCATTTTAATGCCTGAAATTGGTCGAAATAGAATCTTCTGAGTAGGAGAAAAAGTCTATAAAAATGGCAATTTTGGTCACATTGAGGCTTTAAAAAGTAGTTATTCAACATGAGGCACAATCCAAATGACATCTTGAATCAGTTTTTCTACAGTACAAAAAATCAATTTTCTGATGAAAAATGATGATCCGTGACCTGTCAAACTTTCTCCAGATGGTCAGGAATGGTAATTTTTTTATGTTTAATATTTTGACTGTAAATGACCATTGCATGTGAATTAGAAATCTTGGAACTAAAATAAGTGTGTTTAGAGTCATTATAATGCCTGACATTGGTTGAAATAGAAGCTTCTGAGTAGGAGAAAAAGTCTGTAAAAATGGCAATTTTGGTCACATTGAGGCTTTAAAAAGTAGTTATTCAAAATGAGGCACAATCCAAATGACATTTTGAATCAGTTTTTCTACAGTCCAAAAAATCAATTTTCTGCTGAAAAACGGTGATCCGTGACCTGTCGAACTTTCTCCAGATGGTCTGAAATGGTTATTTATTAATGTTTACATTTTTTGTCTGTAAATGACTATTGCGTGTGAAATATCACATTTGTAACTAAACTAAGTGTGTTTAAAGTCATATTAATGCCTGAAATTGGTCGAAATAGAAGCTTCTGAGTAGGAGAAAAAGTCTGTAAAAATGTCAAATTTGGTCACATTGAGGCTTTAATAAAAAGTTATTCAACATGAAGCACAATCCAAATGACATTTTGAATTAGTGTTTCTACCGCACAAAAAAATCAATTTTCTGATGAAAAATGATGATCCGTGACCTGCCGAACTTTCTCCAGATGGCCAGAAATGGTAATTTTTTAATGTTTTATATTTTGACTGTAAATGACTATTGCATGTGAATTCTCACTGTTGGAACTAAAATAAGTGTGTTTAGAGTAATTTTAATGCCTGATATTGATCGAAATAGAGGCTTCTGAGTAGGAGAAAAAATCTGTAAAAATGGCAATTTTGGTCACATTGAGGCTTTAAAAAGTTGTTATTCAACATGAGGCACAATCCAAATGACATTTTGAATTAGTGTTTCTACCGCACAAAAAATCAATTTTCTGATGAAAAATGATGATCCGTGACCTGCCGAACTTTCTCCAGATGGCCAGAAATGGTAATTTTTTAATGTTTAATATTTTGACTGTAAATGACTATTGCATGTGAAATATCACATTTGGAACTAAAATAAGTGTGTTTAGAGTCATTTAATGACTGAAATTGGTCAAAATAGAAGCTTTTGGGTAGGAGAAAAAGTCTGTAAAAATGGCAATTTTGGTCACATTGAGGTTTTAAAAAGTAGTTATTCAACATGAGGCAGAATCCAAATGACATTTTGAATCAGTTGTTCTACAGTCCAAAAAATCAATTTTCTGATGAAAAATGATGATCCGTGACCTGTCAAACTTTCTCCAGATGGTCAGAAATGGTAATTTTTTAATGTTTAATTTTTTGACTGTAAATGACTATTGCATGTGAATTATCACGTTTGGAACTAAAATAAGTGTGTTTAGAGTCATGTTAATGCCTGAAATTGGTCGAAATAGAAGCTTCTGAGTGGGAGAAAAAGTCTGTAAAAATGGCAATTTTGGTCACATCGATGCTTTAAAAAGTAGTTATTCAACATGAGGCACAATCCAAAAGACATTTTGAATAAATGTTTCTACAGTCCAAAAAATCAATTTTCTGCTGAAAAACGGTGATCTGTGACCTGTCGAACTTTCTCCAGATGGTCTGAAATGGTTATTTATTAATGTTTACCTTTTTCTGTCTGTAAATGACTATTGCATGTGAAATATCACATTTGTAACTACAATAAGTGTGTTTAAAGTCATATTAATGCCTGAAATTGGTCGAAATGGAAGTTTCTGAGTAGGAGAAAAAGTCTGTAAAAATGTCAAATTTGGTCACATTGAGACTTTAATAAAAAGTTATTCAACATGAAGCACAATCCAAATGACATTTTGAATCAATTCTACAGTCTAAAAAATCTATTTTCTGATGAAAAACGATGACCCGTGACCTGTCGAACTTCTCCAGGTGACCAGATATGGTTATTTTTTAATGTTTCATTTTTTGACTGTAAACGAGTATTGCATATGAATTATCACTTTTGGAGCTAAAATAAGTGTGTTTAGAGTCATTTTAATGCCTGAAATTGGTCGAAATAGAAGCTTCTGAGTAGGAGAAAAAGTCTGTAAAAATGGCAATTTTGGTCACATTGAGGCTTTAAAAAGTAGTTATTCAAAATGAGGCACAATCCAAATGACATTTTGAATCAGTTTTTCTAGAGTCCAAAAAATCAATTTTCTGCTGAAAAACGGTGATCCGTGACCTGTCGAACTTTCTCCGGATGGTCAGAAATGGTAATTATTTTATGTTTAATATTTTGACTGTAAATGACTATTGACTGTGAATTAGAAATCTTGCAACTAAAATAAGTGTGTTTAGAGTCATTTTAATGCCTGACATTGGGTGAAATAGAAGCTTCTGAGTAGGAGAAAAAGTCTGTAAAAATGGCAATTTTGGTCACATTGAGGCTTTAAAAAGTAGTTATTCAAAATGAGGCACAATCCAAATGACATTTTGAATCAGTTTTTCTACAGTCCAAAAAATCAATTTTCTGATGAAAAACGATGACCCGTGACCTCTCGAAATTTCTCCAGATGGCCAGAAATGGTAATTTTTTAATGTTAAATATTTTGACTGTAAATGACTATTGCATGTGAATTCTCACTGTTGGAATTAAAATAAGTGTGTTTAGAGTCATTTTAATGCCTGAAATTGGTCGAAATAGAAGCTTCTGAGTAGGAGAAAAAGTCTGTAAAAATGGCAATTTTGGTCACATTGAGGCTTTAAAAAGTAGTTATTCAACATGAGGCACAATCCAAAAGACATTTTGAATACATTTTTCTACAGTCCAAAAAATCAATTTTCTGATGAAAAACAATGACCCGTGACCTGTCGAACTTTCTCCAGATGGCCAGAAATGGTAATTTTTTTATATTTAATTTTTGGACTTTAAATGACTACTGCATGTGAATTATCACGTTTGGAACTAAAATAAGTGTGTTTAGAGTCATTTTAATGCCTGAAATTTGTCGCAATAGAAGCTTCTGAGTAGGAGAAAAAGTCTGTAAAAATGGCAATTTTGGTCACATTGAGGCTTTAAAAAGTAGTTATTCAAAATGAGGCACAATCAAAATGACATTTTGAAACAGTTTTTCTACAGTCCAAAAATACATTTTCTGATGAAAAATGATGATCTGTGACCCGTCAAACTTTCTCCAGATGGTCAGAAATTGTAATTTTTTAATGTTTAATTTTTTGACAGTAAATGACTATTGAATGTGAATTATCACTTTTGGAACTAAAATAAGTATGTTTAGAGTCATTTTAATGCCTGAAATTGGTCGAAATAGAATCTTCTGAGTAGGAGAAAAAGTCTATAAAAATGGCAATTTTGGTCACATTGAGGCTTTAAAAATTAGTTATTCAACATGAGGCACAATCCAAATGACATCTTGAATCAGTTTTTCTACAGTACAAAAAATCAATTTTCTGATGAAAAATGATGATCCGTGACCTGTCAAACTTTCTCCAGATGGTCAGGAATGGTAATTTTTTTATGTTTAATATTTTGACTGTAAATGACCATTGCATGTGAATTAGAAATCTTGGAACTAAAATAAGTGTGTTTAGAGTCATTTTAATGCCTGACATTGGTTGAAATAGAAGCTTCTGAGTAGGAGAAAAAGTCTGTAAAAATGGCAATTTTGGTCACATTGAGGCTTTAAAAAGTAGTTATTCAAAATGAGGCACAATCCAAATGACATTTTGAATCAGTTTTTCTACAGTCCAAAAAATCAATTTTCTGCTGAAAAACGGTGATCCGTGACCTGTCGAACTTTCTCCAGATGGTCTGAAATGGTTATTTATTAATGTTTACATTTTTTGTCTGTAAATGACTATTGCGTGTGAAATATCACATTTGTAACTAAACTAAGTGTGTTTAAAGTCATATTAATGCCTGAAATTGGTCGAAATAGAAGCTTCTGAGTAGGAGAAAAAGTCTGTAAAAATGTCAAATTTGGTCACATTGAGGCTTTAATAAAAAGTTATTCAACATGAAGCACAATCCAAATGACATTTTGAATCAATTCTACAGTCCAAAAAATCTATTTTCTAATGAAAAACGATTACCCGTGACCTGTCGAACTTTCTCCAGGTGACCAGATATGGTTATTTTTTAATGTTTCATGTTTTGACTGTAAAAGAGTATTGAATATGAATTATCACATTTGTAACTAAACTAAGTGTGTTTAAAGTCATATTAATGCCTGAAATTGGTCGAAATAGAAGCTTCTGAGTAGGAGAAAAAGTCTGTAAAAATGTCAAATTCGGTCACATTGAGGCTTTAATAAAAAGTTATTCAACATGAAGCACAATCCAAATGACATTTTGAATTAGTGTTTCTACCGCACAAAAAATCAATTTTCTGATGAAAAATGATGATCCGTGACCTGCCGAACTTTCTCCAGATGGCCAGAAATGGTAATTTTTTAATGTTTAATATTTTGACTGTAAATGACTATTGCATGTGAAATATCACGTTTGGAACTAAAATAAGTGTGTTTAGAGTCATTTAATGACTGAAATTGGTCAAAATAGAAGCTTCTGGGTAGGAGAAAAAGTCTGTAAAAATGGCAATTTTGGTCACATTGAGGTTTTAAAAAGTAGTTATTCAACATGAGGCAGAATCCAAATGACATTTTGAATCAGTTGTTCTACAGTCCAAAAAATCAATTTTCTGATGAAAAATGATGATCCGTGACCTGTCAAACTTTCTCCAGATGGTCAGAAATGGTAATTTTTTAATGTTTAATTTTTTGACTGTAAATGACTATTGCATGTGAATTATCACGTTTGGAACTAAAATAAGTGTGTTTAGAGTCATGTTAATGCCTAAAATTGGTCGAAATAGAAGCTTCTGAGTGGGAGAAAAAGTCTGTAAAAATGGCAATTTTGGTCACATCGATGCTTTAAAAAGTAGTTATTCAACATGAGGCACAATCCAAAAGACATTTTGAATAAATGTTTCTACAGTCCAAAAAATCAATTTTCTGCTGAAAAACGGTGATCTGTGACCTGTCGAACTTTCTCCAGATGGTCTGAAATGGTTATTTATTAATGCTTACCTTTTTCTGTCTGTAAATGACTATTGCATGTGAAATATCACATTTGTAACTACAATAAGTGTGTTTAAAGTCATATTAATGCCTGAAATTGGTCGAAATGGAAGCTTCTGAGTAGGAGAAAAAGTCTGTAAAAATTTCAAATTTGGTCACATTGAGGCTTTAATAAAAAGTTATTCAACATGAAGCACAATCCAAATGACATTTTGAATCAATTCTACAGTCCAAAAAATCTATTTTCTGATGAAAAACGATGACCCGTGACCTGTCGAACTTCTCCAGGTGACCAGATATGGTTATTTTTTAATGTTTCATTTTTTGACTGTAAACGAGTATTGCATATGAATTATCACTTTTGGAGCTAAAATAAGTGTGTTTAGAGTCATTTTAATGCCTGAAATTGGTCGAAATAGAAGCTTCTGAGTAGGAGAAAAAGTCTGTAAAAATGGCAATTTTGGTCACATTGAGGCTTTAAAAAGTAGTTATTCAAAATGAGGCACAATCCAAATGACATTTTGAATCAGTTTTTCTAGAGTCCAAAAAATCAATTTTCTGCTGAAAAACGGTGATCCGTGACCTGTCAAACTTTCTCTGGATGGTCAAAAATGGTAATTATTTTATGTTTAATATTTTGACCGTAAATGACTATTGCATGTGAATTAGAAATCTTGCAACTAAAATAAGTGTGTTTAGAGTCATTTTAATGCCTGACATTGGGTGAAATAGAAGCTTCTGAGTAGGAGAAAAAGTCTGTAAAAATGGCAATTTTGGTCACATTGAGGCTTTAAAAAGTAGTTATTCAAAATGAGGCACAATCCAAATGACATTTTGATTCAGTTTTTCTACAGTCCAAAAAATCAATTTTCTGATGAAAAACGATGACCCGTGACCTCTCGAAATTTCTCCAGATGGCCAGAAATGGTAATTTTTTTATATTTAATTTTTGGACTTTAAATGACTACTGCATGTGAATTATCACGTTTGGAACTAAAATAAGTGTGTTTAGAGTCATTTTAATGCCTGAAATTTGTCGCAATAGAAGCTTCTGAGTAGGAGAAAAAGTCTGTAAAAATGGCAATTTTGGTCACATTGAGGCTTTAAAAAGTAGTTATTCAAAATGAGGCACAATCAAAATGACATTTTGAATCAGTTTTTCTACAGTCCAAAAAATACATTTTCTGATGAAAAATGATGATCTGTGACCCGTCAAACTTTCTCCAGATGGTCAGAAATTGTAATTTTTTAATGTTTAATTTTTTGACAGTAAATGACTATTGAATGTGAATTATCACTTTTGGAACTAAAATAAGTATGTTTAGAGTCATTTTAATGCCTGAAATTGGTCGAAATAGAATCTTCTGAGTAGGAGAAAAAGTCTATAAAAATGGCAATTTTGGTCACATTGAGGCTTTAAAAAGTAGTTATTCAACATGAGGCACAATCCAAATGACATCTTGAATCAGTTTTTCTACAGTACAAAAAATCAATTTTCTGATGAAAAATGATGATCCGTGACCTGTCAAACTTTCTCCAGATGGTCAGGAATGGTAATTTTTTTATGTTTAATATTTTGACTGTAAATGACAATTGCATGTGAATTAGAAATCTTGGAACTAAAATAAGTGTGTTTAGAGTCATTTTAATGCCTGACATTGGTTGAAATAGAAGCTTCTGAGTAGGAGAAAAAGTCTGTAAAAATGGCAATTTTGGTCACATTGATGCTTTAAAAAGTAGTTATTCAAAATGAGGCACAATCCAAATGACATTTTGAATCAGTTTTTCTACCGTCCAAAAAATCAATTTTCTGCTGAAAAACGGTGATCCGTGACCTGTCGAACTTTCTCCAGATGGTCTGAAATGGTTATTTATTAATGTTTACATTTTTTGTCTGTAAATGACTATTGCGTGTGAAATATCACATTTGTAACTAAACTAAGTGTGTTTAAAGTCATATTAATGCCTGAAATTGGTCGAAATAGAAGCTTCTGAGTAGGAGAAAAAGTCTGTAAAAATGTCAAATTTGGTCACATTGAGGCTTTAATAAAAAGTTATTCAACATGAAGCACAATCCAAATGACATTTTGAATCAATTCTACAGTCCAAAAAATCTATTTTCTAATGAAAAACGATTACCCGTGACCTGTCGAACTTTCTCCAGGTGACCAGATATGGTTATTTTTTAATGTTTCATGTTTTGACTGTAAAAGAGTATTGAATATGAATTATCACATTTGTAACTAAACTAAGTGTGTTTAAAGTCATATTAATGCCTGAAATTGGTCGAAATAGAAGCTTCTGAGTAGGAGAAAAAGTCTGTAAAAATGTCAAATTCGGTCACATTGAGGCTTTAATAAAAAGTTATTCAACATGAAGCACAATCCAAATGACATTTTGAATTAGTGTTTCTACCGCACAAAAAAACAATTTTCTGATGAAAAATGATGATCCGTGACCTGCCGAACTTTCTCCAGATGGCCAGAAATGGTAATTTTTTAATGTTTAATATTTTGACTGTAAATGACTATTGCATGTGAAATATCACGTTTGGAACTAAAATAAGTGTGTTTAGAGTCATTTAATGACTGAAATTGGTCAAAATAGAAGTTTCTGGGTAGGAGAAAAAGTCTGTAAAAATGGCAATTTTGGTCACATTGAGGTTTTAAAAAGTAGTTATTCAACATGAGGCAGAATCCAAATGACATTTTGAATCAGTTGTTCTACAGTCCAAAAAATCAATTTTCTGATGAAAAATGATGATCCGTGACCTGTCAAACTTTCTCCAGATGGTCAGAAATGGTAATTTTTTAATGTTTAATTTTTTGACTGTAAATGACTATTGCATGTGAAATATCACGTTTGGAACTAAAATAAGTGTGTTTAGAGTCATTTAATGACTGAAATTGGTCAAAATAGAAGTTTCTGGGTAGGAGAAAAAGTCTGTAAAAATGGCAATTTTGGTCACATTGAGGTTTTAAAAAGTAGTTATTCAACATGAGGCAGAATCCAAATGACATTTTGAATCAGTTGTTCTACAGTCCAAAAAATCAATTTTCTGATGAAAAATGATGACCCGTGACCTGTCGAACTTTCTCCAGGTGACCAGATATGGTTATTTTTTAATGTTTCATTTTTTGACTGTAAACGAGTATTGAATATGAATTATCACTTTTGGAGCTAAAATAAGTGTGTTTAGAGTCATTTTAATGCCTGAAATTGATCGAAATAGAAGCTTCTGAGTAAGAGAAAAAGTCTGTAAAAATGTCAAATTTGGTCACATTGAGGCTTTAATAAAAAGTTATTCAACATGAAGCAAAATCCAAATGACATTTTGAATCAATTCTACAGTCCAAAAAATCTATTTTCTAATGAAAAACGATTACCCGTGACCTGTCGAACTTTCTCCAGGTGACCAGATATGGTTATTTTTTAATGTTTCATGTTTTGACTGTAAAAGAGTATTGAATATGAATTATCACTTTTAGAGCTAAAATAAATGTGTTTAGAGTCATTTTAATGCCTGAAATTGGTCGAAATAGAAGCTTCTGAGTAGGAGAAAAAGTCTGTAAAAATGGCAATTTTGGTCACATTGAGGCTTTAAAAAGTAGTTATTCAAAATGAGGCACATTCCAAATGACATTTTGAATCAATTTTTCTACAGTCCAAAAAATCAATTTTCTGATGAAAAACGATGACCCGTGACCTCTCGAAATTTCTCCAGATGGTCAGAAATGGAAATTTTTTAATGTTTCATTTTATGACTATTCCATGTAAATTATCACTTTTGGAACACAATAAGTGTGTTTAGAGTCACTTTAATGCCTGAAATTGGTCGAAATAGACGCTTCTGAATAGGAGAAAAAGTCTGTAATAATGGCAATGTTGGTCACATTGAGGCTTTAAAAAGTAGTCATTCAACATGAGGCACATTCCAAATGACATTTTGAATCAATTTTTCTACAGTCCAAAAAAATCAATTTTCTGATGAAAAACGATGACCCGTGACCTCTCGAAATTTCTCCAGATGGTCAGAAATGGAAATTTTTTAATGTTTCATTTTTTGACTGCAAATGACTATTCCATGTAAATTATCACTTTTGGAACACAATAAGTGTGTTTAGAGTCACTTTAATGCCTGAAATTGGTCGAAATAGACGCTTCTGAATAGGAGAAAATGTCTGTAATAATGGCAATTTTGGTCACTTTGAGGCTTTAAAAAGTAGTTATTCAGCATGAGGCACATTCCAAATGACATTTTGAATCAATTTTTCTACAGTCCAAAAAATCAATTTTCTGATGAAAAACGATGACCCGTGACCTCTCAAAATTTCTCCAGATGGTCAGAAATGGAAATTTTTTGATGTTTCATTTTATGACTATTCCATGTAAATTATCACTTTTGGAACACAATAAGTGTGTTTAGAGTCACTTTAATGCCTGAAATTGGTCGAAATAGAAGCTTCTGAATAGGATAAAATGTCTGTAATAATGGCAATTTTGGTCACATAGAGGCTTCAAAAAGTAGTTATTCAGCATGAGGCATATTCCAAATGACATTTTGAATCAATTTTTCTACAGTCCAAAAAATCAATTTTCTGATGAAAAACGATGACCCGTGACCTGTCGAAATTTGTCCAGATGGTCAGAAATGGAAATTTTTTAATGTTTCATTTTTTGACTGCAAATGACTATTCCATGTAAATTATCAGTTTTGGAACAAAGTAAGTGTGTTTAGAGTCACTTTAATGCCTGAAATTGGTCGAAATAGAAGCTTCTGAATAGGAGAAAATGTCTGTAAAAATGGCAATTTTGGTCACAATGAGGCTTCAAAAAGTAGTTATTCAGCATAAGGCACATTCCAAATGGCATTTTGAATCAATTTTTCTACAGTCCAAAAAATCAATTTTCTGTTGAAAAACAATGACCCGTGACCTGTCGAAATTTCTCCAGATGGTCAGCAATGGAAATTTTTTAATGTTTAATTTTTTTACTGTAAATGACTATTCCATGTAAATTATCACTTTTGGAACAAAGATAAGTGTGTTTAGAGTCACTTTAATGCCCGAAATTGGTCGAAATAGAAGTTTCTGCGTAGGAGAAAAAGTCTGTAAAAATTGCAATTTTGGTCACATTGAGGCTTTAAAAAGTAGTTATTCAAAATGAGGCACAATCAAAATGACATTTTGAATCAGTTTTTCTACAGTCCAAAAAATACATTTTCTGATGAAAAATGATGATCTGTGACCCGTCAAACTTTCTCCAGATGGTCAGAAATTGTAATTTTTTAATGTTTAATTTTTTGACTGCAAATGACTATTCCATGTAAATTATCACTTTTGGAACAAAAATAAGTGTGTTTAGAGTCACTTTAATGCCTGAAATTGGTCGAAATAGAAGCTTCTGAATAGGAGAAAATGTCTGTAATAATGGCAATTTTGGTCACATTCAGGCTTTAAAAAGTAGTTATTCAACATGAGGCACAATCCAAATGACATTTTGAATAAATTTTTCTACAGTCCAAAAAATCAATTTTCTGATGAAAAACGATGACCCGTGACCTGTCGACATTTCTCCAGTTGGTCAGAAATGGAATTTTTTTAATGTTTAAGTTTTTTGACTGCAAATGACTATTCCATTTAAATTATCACTTTTGGAACAAAAATAAGTGTGTTTAGAGTCACTTTAATGCCTGAAATTAGTAGAAATAGAAGCTTCTGAATAGGAGAAAAAGTCTATAATAGGCAATTTTGGTCACATTGAGGCTTTAAAGTAGTCATTCAGCATGAGGCACATTCCAAATGACATTTTGAATCAATTTTTCTACAGTCCAAAAAATCAATTTTCTGATGAAAAACGATGACCCGTGACCTGTCGAAATTTCTCCAGATCGTCAGAAATGGAAATTTTTTAATGTTTAAGTTTTTTGACTGCAAATGACTATTCCATGTAAATTATCACTTTTGGAACAAAAATAAGTGTGTTTAGAGTCACTTTAATGCCTGAAATTGGTCGAAATAGAAGCTTCTGAATAGGAGAAAATGTCTGTAATAATGGCAATTTTGGTCACATTCAGGCTTTAAAAAGTAGTTATTCAACATGAGGCACAATCCAAATGACATTTTGAATCAATTTTTCTACAGTCCAAAAAATCATTTTTCTGATGAAAAACGATGACCCGTGACCTGTCGACATTTCTCCAGTTGGTCAGAAATGGAATTTTTTTAATGTTTAAGTTTTTTGACTGCAAATGACTATTCCATTTAAATTATCACTTTTTGAACAAAAATAAGTGTGTTTAGAGTCACTTTAATGCCTGAAATTAGTAGAAATAGAAGCTTCTGAATAGGAGAAAAAGTCTATAATAGGCAATTTTGGTCACATTGAGGCTTTAAAGTAGTCATTCAACATGAGGCACATTCCAAATGACATTTTGAATCAATTTTTCTACAGTCCAAAAAATCAATTTTCTGATGAAAAACGATGACCCGTGACCTGTTGAAATTTCTCCAGATTGTCAGAAATGTACATTTTTTAATGTTTAATTTTTTGACTGCAAATGACTATTCCATGTAAATTATCACTTTTGGAACAAAAATAAGTGTGTTTAGAGTCACTTTAATGCCTGAAATTGGTCGAAATAGAAGCTTCTGAATAGGAGAAAATGTCTGTAAAAATGGCAATTTTGGTCACATTGAGGCTTCAAAAAGTAGTTACTCAGCATGAGGCACATTCCAAATGACATTTTGAATCAATTTTTCTTCAGTCCAAAAAATCAATTTTCTGATGAAAAACGATGACCCGTGACCTGTCGAAATTTCTCCAGATGGTCAGAAATGGAAATTTTTTAATGTTTAATTTTTTTACTGTAAATGACTATTCCATGTAAATTATCACTTTTGGAAGAAAAATAAGTGTGTTTAGAGTCACTTTAATGCCTGAAATTGGTTGAAACAAAAGCTTCTTAATAGGAGAAAAATTCTGTAATAATGGCAATTTTGGTCACATTGAGGCTTTAAAAAGTAGTCATTCAACATGAGGCACATTCCAAATGACATTTTGAATCAATTTTTCTACAGTACAAAAAATCAATTTTCTGATGAAAAACGATGACCCGTGACCTGTCGAAATTTCTCCAGATGGTCAGAAATGGAAATTTTTTAATGTTTAATTTTTTGACTGTAAATGACTATTCCATGTAAATTATCACTTTTGGAAGACAAATAAGTGTGTTTAGAGTCACTTTAATGCCTGAAATTGGTTGAAACAAAAGCTTCTTAATAGGAGAAAAAGTCTGTAATAATGGCAATTTTGGTCACATTGAGGCTTTAAAAAGTAGTCATTCAACATGAGGCACATTCCAAATGACATTTTGAATCAATTTTTCTACAGTCCAAAAAAATCAATTTTCTGATGAAAAACGATGACCCGTGACCTGTCGAAATTTCTCCAGATGGTCAGAAATGGAAATTTTTTAATGTTTAATTTTTTGACTGCAAATGACTATTCCATGCAAATTATCACTTTTGGAACAAAATTAAGTGTGTTTAGAGTCACTTTAATGCCTGAAATTGGTCAAATTGAAGCTTCTGAATAGGAGAAAATGTCTGTAATAATGGCAATTTTGGTCACATTGAGGCTTTAAAAAGTAGTTATTCAACATGAGGCACATTCGAAATGACATTTTGAATCAATTTTTCTACAGTCCAAAAAAATCAATTTTCTGATGAAAAACGATGACCCGTGACCTGTCGACATTTCTCCAGTTGGTCAGAAATGGAATTTTTTTAATGTTTAAGTTTTTTGAATGCAAATGACTATTCCATGTAAATTATCACTTTTGGAACAAAAATAAGTGTGTTTAGAGTCACTTTAATGCCTGAAATTGGTCGAAATAGAAGCTTCTGAATAGGAGAAAATGTCTGTAATAATGGCAATTTTGGTCACATTGAGGCTTTAAAAAGTAGTTATTCAACATGAGGCACATTCCAAATGACATTTTGAATCAATTTTTCTACAGTCCAAAAAATAAATTTTCTGATGAAAAACGATGACCCGTGACCTGTCGAAATTTCTCCAGATGGTCAGAAATGGAAATTTTTTAATGTTTCATTTTTTGACTGCAAATGACTATTCCATGTGAATTATCACTTTTGGAACTAAAATAAGTGTGTTTAGAGTCACTTTAATGCCTGAAATTGGTTGAAACAAAAGCTTCTGAATAGGAGAAAAAGTCTGTAATAATGGCAATTTTGGTCACATTGAGGCTTTAAAAAATAGTCATTCAACATGAGGCACATTCCAAATGACATTTTGAATCAATTTTTCTACAGTGCAAAAAAATCAATTTTCTGATGAAAAACTATGACCCGTGACCTGTCGAAATTTCTCCACATGGTCAGAAATGGAATTTTTTTAATGTTTAATTTTTTGACTGCAAATGACTATTCCATGTAAATTATCACTTTTGGAACAAAAATAAGTGTGTTTAGAGTCACTTTAATGCCTGAAATTGGTCGAAATAGAAGCTTCTGAATAGGAGAAAATGTCTGTAATAATGGCAATTTTGGTCACTTTGAGGCTTTAAAAAGTAGTTATTCAGCATGAGGCACATTCCAAATGACATTTTGAATCAATTTTTCTACAGTCCAAAAAATCAATTTTCTGATGAAAAACGATGACCCGTGACCTGTCGACATTTCTCCAGTTGGTCAGAAATGGAATTTTTTTAATGTTTAAGTTTTTTGACTGCAAATGACTATTCCATTTAAATTATCACTTTTGGAACAAAAATAAGTGTGTTTAGAGTCACTTTAATGCCTGAAATTGGTCGAAAAAGAAGCTTCTGAGTAGGAGAAAAAGTCTGTAATTATATCAATTTTGGTCACATTGAGGCTTTAAAAAGTAGTTATTCAACATGAGGCGCATTCTAAATGACATTTTGAATCAATTTTTCGACCAGTCCAAAAAATCAATTTTCTGATGAAAAACGATGACCCGTGACCTGTCGAAATTTCTCCAGATCGTCAGAAATGTAAATTTTTTAATGTTTAAGTTTTTTGACTGCAAATGACTATTCCATGTAAATTATCACTTTTGGAACAAAAATAAGTGTGTTTAGAGTCACTTTAATGCCTGAAATTGGTCGAAATAGAAGCTTCTGAATAGGAGAAAATGTCTGTAAAAATGGCAATTTTGGTCACATTGAGGCTTCAAAAAGTAGTTATTCAGCATGAGGCACATTCCAAATGACATTTTGAATCAATTTTTCTACAGTCCAAAAAATCAATTTTCTGATGAAAAACGATGACCCGTGACCTGTTGAAATTTCTCCAGATTGTCAGAAATGTACATTTTTTTATGTTTAATTTTTTGACTGCAAATGACTATTCCATGTAAATTATCACTTTTGGAACAAAAATAAGTGTGTTCAGAGTCACTGTAATGCCTGAAATTAGTAGAAATAGAAGCTTCTGAATAGGAGAAAAAGTCTATAATAATGGCAATTTTGGTCACATTGAGGCTTTAAAAAGTAGTCATTCAACATGAGGCACATTCCAAATGACATTTTGAATCAATTTTTCTACAGTCCAAAAAATCAATTTTCTGACTAAAAATGATGACCCGTGACCTGTCGAAATTTCTCCAGATGGTCAGAAATGGAAGTTTTTTAATGTTTAATTTTTTGACTGCAAATGACTATTCCATGCAAATTATCACTTTTGGAACAAAATTAAGTGTGTTTAGAGTCACTTTAATGCCTGAAATTGGTCAAATTGAAGCTTCTGAATAGGAGAAAATGTCTGTAATAATGGCAATTTTGGTCACATTGAGGCTTCAAAAAGTAGTTATTCAACATGAGGTACATTCGAAATGACATTTTGAATCAATTTTTCTACAGTCCAAAAAATCAATTTTCTGATGAAAAACGATGACCCGTGACCTGTCGAAATTTCTCCAGATGGTCAGAAATGGAAATTTTGTAATGTTTAATTTTTTGACTGCAAATGACTATTCCATGTCCATTATCACTTTTGGAACAAAAATAAGTGTGTTTAGAGTCACTTTAATGCCTGAAATTGGTCGAAATACAAGCTTCTGAATAGGAGAAAATGTCTGTAATAATGGCAATTTTGGTCACATTGAGGCTTTAAAAAGTAGTTATTCAACATGAGGCACATTCCAAATGACATTTTGAATCAATTTTTCTGCAGTCCAAAAAATCAAGTTTTCTGATGAAAAACGATGACCCGTGACCTGTCGAAATTTCTCCAGATGGTCAGAAATGGAAATTTTTTAATGTTAAATTTTTTGACTGCAAATGACTATTCCATGTAAATTATCACTTTTGGAAGAAAAATAAGTGTGTTTAGAGTCACTTTAATGCCTGAAATTGGTTGAAACAAAAGCTTCTGAATAGGAGAAAAAGTCTGTAATAATGGCAATTTTGGTCACATTGAGGCTTTAAAAAATAGTCATTCAACATGAGGCACATTCCAAATGACATTTTGAATCAATTTTTCTACAGTCCAAAAAAATCAATTTTCTGATGAAAAACTATGACCCGTGACCTGTCGAAATTTCTCCAGATGGTCAGCAATGGAAATTTTTTAATGTTTAATTTTTTTACTGTAAATGACTATTCCATGTAAATTATCACTTTTGGAACAAAGATAAGTGTGTTTAGAGTCACTTTAATGCCCGAAATTGGTCGAAATAGAAGTTTCTGCGTAGGAGAAAAAGTCTGTAAAAATTGCAATTTTGGTCACATTGAGGCTTTAAAAAGTAGTTATTCAAAATGAGGCACAATCAAAATGACATTTTGAATCAGTTTTTCTACAGTCCAAAAAATACATTTTCTGATGAAAAATGATGATCTGTGACCCGTCAAACTTTCTCCAGATGGTCAGAAATTGTAATTTTTTAATGTTTAATTTTTTGACAGTAAATGACTATTGAATGTGAATTATCACTTTTGGAACTAAAATAAGTGTGTTTAGAGTCATTTTAATGCCTGAAATTGGTCGAAATAGAATCTTCTGAGTAGGAGAAAAAGTCTATAAAAATGGCAATTTTGGTCACATTGAGGCTTTAAAAAGTAGTTATTCAACATGAGGCACAATCCAAATGACATCTTGAATCAGTTTTTCTACAGTACAAAAAATCAATTTTCTGATGAAAAACGATGACCCGTGACCTGTCGAAATTTCTCCAGATCGTCAGAAATGGAAATTTTTTAATGTTTAAGTTTTTTGACTGCAAATGACTATTCCATGTAAATTATCACTTTTGGAACAAAAATAAGTGTGTTTAGAGTCACTTTAATGCCTGAAATTGGTCGAAATAGAAGCTTCTGAATAGGAGAAAATGTCTGTAATAATGGCAATTTTGGTCACATTCAGGCTTTAAAAAGTAGTTATTCAACATGAGGCACAATCCAAATGACATTTTGAATAAATTTTTCTACAGTCCAAAAAATCAATTTTCTGATGAAAAACGATGACCCGTGACCTGTCGACATTTCTCCAGTTGGTCAGAAATGGAATTTTTTTAATGTTTAAGTTTTTTGACTGCAAATGACTATTCCATTTAAATTATCACTTTTGGAACAAAAATAAGTGTGTTTAGAGTCACTTTAATGCCTGAAATTAGTAGAAATAGAAGCTTCTGAATAGGAGAAAAAGTCTATAATAGGCAATTTTGGTCACATTGAGGCTTTAAAGTAGTCATTCAGCATGAGGCACATTCCAAATGACATTTTGAATCAATTTTTCTACAGTCCAAAAAATCAATTTTCTGATGAAAAACGATGACCCGTGACCTGTCGAAATTTCTCCAGATCGTCAGAAATGGAAATTTTTTAATGTTTAAGTTTTTTGACTGCAAATGACTATTCCATGTAAATTATCACTTTTGGAACAAAAATAAGTGTGTTTAGAGTCACTTTAATGCCTGAAATTGGTCGAAATAGAAGCTTCTGAATAGGAGAAAATGTCTGTAATAATGGCAATTTTGGTCACATTCAGGCTTTAAAAAGTAGTTATTCAACATGAGGCACAATCCAAATGACATTTTGAATCAATTTTTCTACAGTCCAAAAAATCAATTTTCTGATGAAAAACGATGACCCGTGACCTGTCGACATTTCTCCAGTTGGTCAGAAATGGAATTTTTTTAATGTTTAAGTTTTTTGACTGCAAATGACTATTCCATTTAAATTATCACTTTTTGAACAAAAATAAGTGTGTTTAGAGTCACTTTAATGCCTGAAATTAGTAGAAATAGAAGCTTCTGAATAGGAGAAAAAGTCTATAATAGGCAATTTTGGTCACATTGAGGCTTTAAAGTAGTCATTCAACATGAGGCACATTCCAAATGACATTTTGAATCAATTTTTCTACAGTCCAAAAAATCAATTTTCTGATGAAAAACGATGACCCGTGACCTGTTGAAATTTCTCCAGATTGTCAGAAATGTACATTTTTTAATGTTTAATTTTTTGACTGCAAATGACTATTCCATGTAAATTATCACTTTTGGAACAAAAATAAGTGTGTTTAGAGTCACTTTAATGCCTGAAATTGGTCGAAATAGAAGCTTCTGAATAGGAGAAAATGTCTGTAAAAATGGCAATTTTGGTCACATTGAGGCTTCAAAAAGTAGTTACTCAGCATGAGGCACATTCCAAATGACATTTTGAATCAATTTTTCTTCAGTCCAAAAAATCAATTTTCTGATGAAAAACGATGACCCGTGACCTGTCGAAATTTCTCCAGATGGTCAGAAATGGAAATTTTTTAATGTTTAATTTTTTTACTGTAAATGACTATTCCATGTAAATTATCACTTTTGGAAGAAAAATAAGTGTGTTTAGAGTCACTTTAATGCCTGAAATTGGTTGAAACAAAAGCTTCTTAATAGGAGAAAAATTCTGTAATAATGGCAATTTTGGTCACATTGAGGCTTTAAAAAGTAGTCATTCAACATGAGGCACATTCCAAATGACATTTTGAATCAATTTTTCTACAGTACAAAAAATCAATTTTCTGATGAAAAACGATGACCCGTGACCTGTCGAAATTTCTCCAGATGGTCAGAAATGGAAATTTTTTAATGTTTAATTTTTTGACTGTAAATGACTATTCCATGTAAATTATCACTTTTGGAAGACAAATAAGTGTGTTTAGAGTCACTTTAATGCCTGAAATTGGTTGAAACAAAAGCTTCTTAATAGGAGAAAAAGTCTGTAATAATGGCAATTTTGGTCACATTGAGGCTTTAAAAAGTAGTCATTCAACATGAGGCACATTCCAAATGACATTTTGAATCAATTTTTCTACAGTCCAAAAAAATCAATTTTCTGATGAAAAACGATGACCCGTGACCTGTCGAAATTTCTCCAGATGGTCAGAAATGGAAATTTTTTAATGTTTAATTTTTTGACTGCAAATGACTATTCCATGCAAATTATCACTTTTGGAACAAAATTAAGTGTGTTTAGAGTCACTTTAATGCCTGAAATTGGTCAAATTGAAGCTTCTGAATAGGAGAAAATGTCTGTAATAATGGCAATTTTGGTCACATTGAGGCTTTAAAAAGTAGTTATTCAACATGAGGCACATTCGAAATGACATTTTGAATCAATTTTTCTACAGTCCAAAAAAATCAATTTTCTGATGAAAAACGATGACCCGTGACCTGTCGACATTTCTCCAGTTGGTCAGAAATGGAATTTTTTTAATGTTTAAGTTTTTTGAATGCAAATGACTATTCCATGTAAATTATCACTTTTGGAACAAAAATAAGTGTGTTTAGAGTCACTTTAATGCCTGAAATTGGTCGAAATAGAAGCTTCTGAATAGGAGAAAATGTCTGTAATAATGGCAATTTTGGTCACATTGAGGCTTTAAAAAGTAGTTATTCAACATGAGGCACATTCCAAATGACATTTTGAATCAATTTTTCTACAGTCCAAAAAATAAATTTTCTGATGAAAAACGATGACCCGTGACCTGTCGAAATTTCTCCAGATGGTCAGAAATGGAAATTTTTTAATGTTTCATTTTTTGACTGCAAATGACTATTCCATGTGAATTATCACTTTTGGAACTAAAATAAGTGTGTTTAGAGTCACTTTAATGCCTGAAATTGGTTGAAACAAAAGTTTCTGAATAGGAGAAAAAGTCTGTAATAATGGCAATTTTGGTCACATTGAGGCTTTAAAAAATAGTCATTCAACATGAGGCACATTCCAAATGACATTTTGAATCAATTTTTCTACAGTGCAAAAAAATCAATTTTCTGATGAAAAACTATGACCCGTGACCTGTCGAAATTTCTCCACATGGTCAGAAATGGAATTTTTTTAATGTTTAATTTTTTGACTGCAAATGACTATTCCATGTAAATTATCACTTTTGGAACAAAAATAAGTGTGTTTAGAGTCACTTTAATGCCTGAAATTGGTCGAAATAGAAGCTTCTGAATAGGAGAAAATGTCTGTAATAATGGCAATTTTGGTCACTTTGAGGCTTTAAAAAGTAGTTATTCAGCATGAGGCACATTCCAAATGACATTTTGAATCAATTTTTCTACAGTCCAAAAAATCAATTTTCTGATGAAAAACGATGACCCGTGACCTGTCGACATTTCTCCAGTTGGTCAGAAATGGAATTTTTTTAATGTTTAAGTTTTTTGACTGCAAATGACTATTCCATTTAAATTATCACTTTTGGAACAAAAATAAGTGTGTTTAGAGTCACTTTAATGCCTGAAATTGGTCGAAAAAGAAGCTTCTGAGTAGGAGAAAAAGTCTGTAATTATATCAATTTTGGTCACATTGAGGCTTTAAAAAGTAGTTATTCAACATGAGGCGCATTCTAAATGACATTTTGTATCAATTTTTCGACCAGTCCAAAAAATCAATTTTCTGATGAAAAACGATGACCCATGACCTGTCGAAATTTCTCCAGATCGTCAGAAATGTAAATTTTTTAATGTTTAAGTTTTTTGACTGCAAATGACTATTCCATGTAAATTATCACTTTTGGAACAAAAATAAGTGTGTTTAGAGTCACTTTAATGCCTGAAATTGGTCGAAATAGAAGCTTCTGAATAGGAGAAAATGTCTGTAAAAATGGCAATTTTGGTCACATTGAGGCTTCAAAAAGTAGTTATTCAGCATGAGGCACATTCCAAATGACATTTTGAATCAATTTTTCTACAGTCCAAAAAATCAATTTTCTGATGAAAAACGATGACCCGTGACCTGTTGAAATTTCTCCAGATTGTCAGAAATGTACATTTTTTTATGTTTAATTTTTTGACTGCAAATGACTATTCCATGTAAATTATCACTTTTGGAACAAAAATAAGTGTGTTCAGAGTCACTGTAATGCCTGAAATTAGTAGAAATAGAAGCTTCTGAATAGGAGAAAAAGTCTATAATAATGGCAATTTTGGTCACATTGAGGCTTTAAAAAGTAGTCATTCAACATGAGGCACATTCCAAATGACATTTTGAATCAATTTTTCTACAGTCCAAAAAATCAATTTTCTGACTAAAAATGATGACCCGTGACCTGTCGAAATTTCTCCAGATGGTCAGAAATGGAAGTTTTTTAATGTTTAATTTTTTGACTGCAAATGACTATTCCATGCAAATTATCACTTTTGGAACAAAATTAAGTGTGTTTAGAGTCACTTTAATGCCTGAAATTGGTCAAATTGAAGCTTCTGAATAGGAGAAAATGTCTGTAATAATGGCAATTTTGGTCACATTGAGGCTTCAAAAAGTAGTTATTCAACATGAGGTACATTCGAAATGACATTTTGAATCAATTTTTCTACAGTCCAAAAAATCAATTTTCTGATGAAAAACGATGACCCGTGACCTGTCGAAATTTCTCCAGATGGTCAGAAATGGAAATTTTGTAATGTTTAATTTTTTGACTGCAAATGACTATTCCATGTCCATTATCACTTTTGGAACAAAAATAAGTGTGTTTAGAGTCACTTTAATGCCTGAAATTGGTCGAAATACAAGCTTCTGAATAGGAGAAAATGTCTGTAATAATGGCAATTTTGGTCACATTGAGGCTTTAAAAAGTAGTTATTCAACATGAGGCACATTCCAAATGACATTTTGAATGAATTTTTCTGCAGTCCAAAAAATCAAGTTTTCTGATGAAAAACGATGACCCGTGACCTGTCGAAATTTCTCCAGATGGTCAGAAATGGAAATTTTTTAATGTTAAATTTTTTGACTGCAAATGACTATTCCATGTAAATTATCACTTTTGGAAGAAAAATAAGTGTGTTTAGAGTCACTTTAATGCCTGAAATTGGTTGAAACAAAAGCTTCTGAATAGGAGAAAAAGTCTGTAATAATGGCAATTTTGGTCACATTGAGGCTTTAAAAAATAGTCATTCAACATGAGGCACATTCCAAATGACATTTTGAATCAATTTTTCTACAGTCCAAAAAAATCAATTTTCTGATGAAAAACTATGACCCGTGACCTGTCGAAATTTCTCCAGATGGTCAGAAATGGAATTTTTTTAATGTTTAATTTTTTGACTGCAAATGACTATTCCATGTAAATTATCACTTTTGGAACAAAAATAAGTGTGTTTAGAGTCACTTTAATGCCTGAAATTGGTCGAAATAGAAGCTTCTGAATAGGAGAAAATGTCTGTAATAATGGCAATTTTGGTCACTTTGAGGCTTTAAAAAGTAGTTATTCAGCATGAGGCACATTCCAAATGACATTTTGAATCAATTTTTCTACAGTCCAAAAAATCAATTTTCTGATGAAAAACGATGACCCGTGACCTGTCGACATTTCTCCAGTTGGTCAGAAATGGAATTTTTTTAATGTTTAAGTTTTTTGACTGCAAATGACTATTCCATTTAAATTATCACTTTTGGAACAAAAATAAGTGTGTTTAGAGTCACTTTAATGCCTGAAATTGGTCGAAAAAGAAGCTTCTGAGTAGGAGAAAAAGTCTGTAATTATATCAATTTTGGTCACATTGAGGCTTTAAAAAGTAGTTATTCAACATGAGGCGCATTCTAAATGACATTTTGAATCAATTTTTCGACCAGTCCAAAAAATCAATTTTCTGATGAAAAACGATGACCCGTGCGTGACCTGTCGAAATTTCTCCAGATCGTCAGAAATGGAATTTTTTTAATGTTTAATTTTTTGACTGCAAATGACTATTCCATGTAAATTATCACTTTTGGAACAAAAATAAGTGTGTTTAGAGTCACTTTAATGCCTGAAATTGGTCGAAATAGAAGCTTCTGAATAGGAGAAAATGTCTGTAATAATGGCAATTTTGGTCACATTCAGGCTTTAAAAAGTAGTTATTCAACATGAGGCACAATCCAAATGACATTTTGAATCAATTTTTCTACAGTCCAAAAAATAAATTTTCTGATGAAAAACGATGACCCGTGACCAGTCCACATTTCTCCAGTTGGTCAGGAATGGAATTTTTTTAATGTTTAAGTTTTTTGACTGCAAATGACTATTCCATTTAAATTATCACTTTTGGAACAAAAATAAGTGTGTTTAGAGTCACTTTAATGCCTGAAATTGGTCGAAATAGAAGCTTCTGAATAGGAGAAAATGTCTGTAAAAATGGCAATTTTGGTCACATTGAGGCTTCAAAAAGTAGTTATTCAGCATGAGGCACATTCCAAATGACATTTTGAATCAATTTTTCTACAGTCCAAAAAATCAATTTTCTGATGAAAAACGATGACCCGTGACCTGTTGAAATTTCTCCAGATTGTCAGAAATGTACATTTTTTAATGTTTAATTTTTTGACTGCAAATGACTATTCCATGTAAATTATCACTTTTGGAACAAAAATAAGTGTGTTCAGAGTCACTTTAATGCCTGAAATTAGTAGAAATAGAAGCTTCTGAATAGGAGAAAAAGTCTATAATAATGGCAATTTTGGTCACATTGAGGCTTTAAAAAGTAGTCATTCAACATGAGGCACATTCCAAATGACATTTTGAATCAATTTTTCTACAGTCCAAAAAATCAATTTTCTGATGAAAAATGATGACCCGTGACCTGTCGAAATTTCTCCAGATGGTCAGAACTGGAAATTTTTTAATGTTTCATTTTTTGACTGCAAATGACTATTCCATGTAAATTATCACTTTTGGAAGAAAATAAGTGTGTTTAGAGTCACTTTAATGCCTGAAATTGGTCGAAATAGAAGCTTCTGAATAGGAGAAAATGTCTGTAAAAATGGCAATTTTGGTCACATTGAGGCTTCAAAAAGTAGTTATTCAACATGAGGCGCATTCTAAATGACATTTTGAATCAATTTTTCGACCAGTCCAAAAAATCAATTTTCTGATGAAAAACGATGACCCGTGACCTGTCGAAATTTCTCCAAATCGTCAGAAATGGAAATTTTTTAATGTTTAAGTTTTTTGACTGCAAATGACTATTCCATTTAAATTATCACTTTTGGAACAAAATTAAGTGTGTTTAGAGTCACTTTAATGCCCGAAATTGGTCGAAATAGAAGCTTCTGAATAGGAGAAAATGTCTGTAAAAATGGCAATTTTGGTCACATTGAGGCTTCAAAAAGTAGTTATTCAGCATGAGGCACATTCCAAATGACATTTTGAATCAATGTTTCTACAGTCCAAAAAAATCAATTTTCTGATGAAAAACGATTACCCGTGACCTGTCGAAATTTCTCCAGATGGTCAGAAATGGAAATTTTTTAATGTTTAATTTTTTGACTGGAAATGACTATTCCATGTAAATTATCACTTTTGGAACAAAAATAAGTGTGTTTAGAGTCCATTTAATGCCTGAAATTGGTACAAATAGAAGCTTCTGAATAGGACAAAAAGTCTGTAATAATGGCAATTTTGGTCACATTGAGGCTTTAAAAAGTAGTCATTCAACATGAGGCACATTCCAAATGACATTTTGAATCAATTTTTCTACAGTCCAAAAAATCAATTTTCTGATGAAAAACGATGACCCGTGACCTGTCGAAATTTCTCCAGATGGTCAGAAATGGAAATTTTTTAATGTTTCATTTTTTGACTGCAAATGACTATTCCATGTAAATTATCACTTTTGGAAGAAAATAAGTGTGTTTAGAGTCACTTTAATGCCTGAAATTGGTCGAAATAGAAGCTTCTGAATAGGAGAAAATGTCTGTAAAAATGGCAATTTTGGTCACATTGAGGCTTCAAAAAGTAGTTATTCAGCATGAGGCACATTCCAAATGACATTTTGAATCAATTTTTCTACAGTCCAAAAAACTCAATTTTCTGATGAAAAACGATGACCCGTGACCTGTCAAAATTTCTCCAGATGGTCAGAAATGGAAATTTTTTAATGTTTAATTTTTTGACTGTAAATGACTATTCCATGTAAATTATCACTTTTGGAAGAAAAATAAGTGTGTTTAGAGTCACTTTAATGCCTGAAATTAGCTGAAACAAAAGCTTCTGAATAGGAGAAAAAGTCTGTGATAATGGCAATTTTGGTCACATTTAGGCTTTAAAAAGTAGTCATTCAACATGAGGCTTATTCCAAACGACATTTTGAATCAATTTTTCTACAGTCCAAAAAAATCAATTTTCTGATGAAAAACGATGACCCGTGACCTGTCGAAATTTATCCAGATGGTCAGAAATGGAAATTTTTTAATGTTTAATTTTTTGACTGCAAATGACTATTCCATGCAAATTATCACTTTTGGAACAAAATTAAGTGTGTTTAGAGTCACTTTAATGCCTGAAATTGGTCAAATTGAAGCTTCTGAATAGGAGAAAATGTCTGTAATAATGGCAATTTTGGTCACATTGAGGCTTTAAAAAGTAGTTATTCAACATGAGGCACATTCGAAATGACATTTTGAATCAATTTTTCTACAGTCCAAAAAATCAATTTTCTGATGAAAAACGATGACCCGTGACCTGTCGACATTTCTCCAGTTGGTCAGAAATGGAATTTTTTTAATGTTTAAGTTTTTTGAATGCAAATGACTATTCCATGTAAATTATCACTTTTGGAACAAAAATAAGTGTGTTTAGAGTCACTTTAATGCCTGAAATTGGTAGAAATAGAAGCTTCTGAATAGGACAAAAAGTCTGTAATAATGGCAATTTTGGTCACACTGAGGCTTCAAAAAGTAGTTATTCAGCATGAGGCACATTCCAAATGACATTTTGAATCAATTTTTCTACAGTCCAAAAAACTCAATTTTCTGATGAAAAACGATGACCCGTGACCTGTCGAAATTTCTCCAGATGGTCAGAAATGGAAATTTTTTAATGTTTAATTTTTTGACTGTAAATGACTATTCCATGTAAATTATCACTTTTGGAAGAAAATTAAGTGTGTTTAGAGTCACTTTAATGCCTGAAATTAGTAGAAATAGAAGCTTCTGAATAGGAGAAAAAGTCTATAATAGGCAATTTTGGTCACATTGAGGCTTTAAAAAGTAGTCATTCAACATGAGGCACATTCCAAATGACATTTTGAATCAATTTTTCTACAGTCCAAAAAATCAATTTTCTGATGAAAAACGATGACCCGTGACCTGTCGAACTTTCTCCAGATGGTCAGAAATGGAAATTTTTTAATGTTTCATTTTATGACTATTCCATGTAAATTATCACTTTTGGAACACAATAAGTGTGTTTAGAGTCACTTTAATGCCTGAAATTGGTCGAAATAGACGCTTCTGAATAGGAGAACATGTCTATAAAAATGGCAATTTTGGTCACATTGAGGCTTCAAAAAGTAGTTATTCAGCATGAGGCACATTCCAAATGACATTTTGAATCAATTTTTCTACAGTCCAAAAAAATCAATTTTCTGATGAAAAACGATGACCCTTGACCTGTCGAAATTTCTCCAGATGGTCAGAAATGAAAATTTTTTAATGTTTCATTTTATGACTATTCCATGTACATTTTCACTTTTGGAACACAATAAGTGTGTTTAGAGTCACTTTAATGCCTGAAATTGGTCGAAATAGACGCTTCTGAATAGGAGAAAATGTCTGTAAAAATGGCAATTTTGGTCACATTGAGGCTTCAAAAAGTAGTTATTCAGCATGAGGCACATTCCAAATGACATTTTGAATCAATTTTTCTACAGTCCAAAAAAATCAATTTTCTGATGAAAAACGATGACCCGTGACCTGTCGAAATTTCTCCAGATGGTCAGAAATGGAAATTTTTTAATGTTTCATTTTTTGACTGCAAATGACTATTCCATGTAAATTATCACTTTTGGAACAAAATAAGTGTGTTTAGAGTCACTTTAATGCCTGAAATTGGTTGAAACAAAAGCTTCTGAATAGGAGAAAAAGTCTGTAATAATGGCAATTTTGGTCACATTGAGGCTTTAAAAAGTAGTCATTCAACATGAGGCACATTCCAAATGACAGTTTGAATCAATTTTTCTACAGTCCAGAAAAATCAATTTTCTGATATAAAAAGGATGACCCGTCACCTGCCGAAATTTCTCCAGATGCGCAGAAATGGAAATTTTTTAATGTTTAATTTTTTGACTGTAAATGACTATTCCATGTAAATTATCACTTTTGGCACAAAGATAAGTGTGTTTAGAGTCACTTTAATGCCTGAAATTGGTCGAAATAGAAGCTTCTGAATAGGAGAAAAAGTCTGTAATGATGGCAATTTTGGTCACATTGAGGCTTTAAAAAGTAGTCATTCAACATGAGGCACATTCCAAATGACATTTTGAATCAATTTTTCTACAGTCCAAAAAAATCAATTTTCTGATGAAAAACGATGACCCGTGACCTGTCGAAATTTCTCCAGATGGTCAGAAATGGAAATTTTGTAATGTTTAATATTTTGACTGCAAATGACTATTCCATGTCCATTATCACTTTTGGAACAAAAATAAGTGTGTTTAGAGTCACTTTAATGCCTGAAATTGGTCGAAATAGAAGCTTCTGAATAGGAGAAAATGTCTGTAATAATGGCAATTTTGGTCACTTTGAGGCTTTAAAAAGTAGTTATTCAGCATGAGGCACATTCCAAATGACATTTTGAATCAATTTTTCTACAGTTCAAAAAATCAATTTTCTGATGAAAAACGATGACCCGTGACCTGTCGAAATTTCTCCAGATGGTCAGAAATGGAAATTTTTAAAGTTTAATTTTTTGACTGTAAATGACTATTCCATGTAAATTATCACTTTTGGAACAAAAATAAGTGTGTTTAGAGTCACTTTAATGCCTGAAATTGGTCGAAATAGAAACTTCTGAATAGATGAAAATGTCTGTAATAATGGCAATTTTGGTCACATTGAGGCTTTAAAAAGTAGTTATTCAGCATGAGGCACATTCCAAATGACATTTTGAATCAATTTTTCTACAGTCCAAAAAATCAATTTTCTGATGAAAAACGATGACCCGTGACCTGTCGAAATTTCTAAAGATGGTCAGAAATGGAAATTTTTTAATGTTTAATTTTTTGACAGCAAATGACTATTCCATGTAAATTATCACCTTTGGAAGAAAAATAGGTGTGTTTAGAGTCACTTTAATGCCTGAAATTGGTTGAAACAAAAGCTTCTGAATAGGAGAAAAAGTCTGTAATAATGGCAATTTTGGTCACATTGAGGCTTTAAAAAATAGTCATTCAACATGAGGCACATTCCAAATGACATTTTGAATCAATTTTTCTACAGTCCAAAAAAATCAATTTTCTGATGAAAAACTATGACCCGTGACCTGTCGAAATTTCTCCAGATGGTCAGAAATGGAATTTTTTTAATGTTAAATTTTTTGACTGCAAATGACTATTCCATGTAAATTATCACTTTTGGAACAAAAATATGTGTGTTTAGAGTCACTTTAATGCCTGAAATTGGTCGACATAGAAGCTTCTGAAAAGGAGAAAATGTCTGTAATAATGGCAATTTTGGTCACTTTGAGGCTTTAAAAAGTAGTTATTCAGCATGAGGCACATTCCAAATGACATTTTGAATCAATTTTTCTACAGTCCAAAAAAATCAATTTTCTGATGAAAAACGATGACCCGTGACCTGTCGAAATTTCTCCAGATCGTCAGAAATGGAAATTTTTTAATGTTTAAGTTTTTTGACTGCAAATGACTATTCCATGCAAATTATCACTTTTGGAACAAAATTAAGTGTGTTTAGAGTCACTTTAATGCCTGAAATTGGTCAAATTGAAGCTTCTGAATAGGAGAAAATGTCTGTAATAATGGCAATTTTGGTCACATTGAGGCTTTAAAAAGTAGTTATTCAACATGAGGCACATTCGAAATGACATTTTGAATCAATTTTTCTACAGTCCAAAAAAATCAATTTTCTGATGAAAAACGATGACCCGTGACCTGTCGACATTTCTCCAGTTGGTCAGAAATGGAATTTTTTTAATGTTTAAGTTTTTTTAATGCAAATGACTATTCCATGTAAATTATCACTTTTGGAACAAAAATAAGTGTGTTTAGAGTCACTTTAATGCCTGAAATTGGTCGAAATAGAAGCTTCTGAATAGGAGAAAATGTCTGTAATAATGGCAATTTTGTTCACATTGAGGCTTTAAAAAGTAGTTATTCAACATGAGGCACATTCCAAATGACATTTTGAATCAATTTTTCTACAGTCCAAAAAATAAATTTTCTGATGAAAAACGATGACCCGTGACCTGTCGAAATTTCTCCAGATGGTCAGAAATGGAAATTTTTTAATGTTTCATTTTTTGACTGCAAATGACTATTCCATGTAAATTATCACTTTTGGAACAAAAATAAGTGTGTTTAGGGTCACTTTAATGCCTGAAATTGGTCGAAATAGAAGCTTCTGAATAGGAGAAAATGTCTGTAAAAATGGCAATTTTGGTCACATTGAGGCTTCAAAAAGTAGTTACTCAGCATGAGGCACATTCCAAATGACATTTTGAATCAATTTTTCTACAGTCCAAAAAATCAATTTTCTGATGAAAAACGATGACCCGTGACCTGTCGAAATTTCTCCAGATGGTCAGAAATGGAAATTTTTTAATGTTGAATTTTTTTACTGTAAATGACTATTCCATGTAAATTATCACTTTTGGAAGAAAAATAAGTGTGTTTAGAGTCACTTTAATGCCTGAAATTGGTTGAAACAAAAGCTTCTTAATAGGAGAAAAATTCTGTAATAATGGCAATTTTGGTCACATTGAGGCTTTAAAAAGTAGTCATTCAACATGAGGCACATTCCAAATGACATTTTGAATCAATTTTTCTACAGTACAAAAAATCAATTTTCTGATGAAAAACGATGACCCGTGACCTGTCGAAATTTCTCCAGATGGTCAGAAATGGAAATTTTTTAATGTTTAATTTTTTGACTGTAAATGACTATTCCATGTAAATTATCACTTTTGGAAGACAAATAAGTGTGTTTAGAGTCACTTTAATGCCTGAAATTGGTTGAAACAAAAGCTTCTTAATAGGAGAAAAAGTCTGTAATAATGGCAATTTTGGTCACATTGAGGCTTTAAAAAGTAGTCATTCAACATGAGGCACATTCCAAATGACATTTTGAATCAATTTTTCTACAGTCCAAAAAAATCAATTTTCTGATGAAAAACGATGACCCGTGACCTGTCGAAATTTCTCCAGATGGTCAGAAATGGAAATTTTTTAATGTTTAATTTTTTGACTGCAAATGACTATTCCATGCAAATTATCACTTTTGGAACAAAATTAAGTGTGTTTAGAGTCACTTTAATGCCTGAAATTGGTCAAATTGAAGCTTCTGAATAGGAGAAAATGTCTGTAATAATGGCAATTTTGGTCACATTGAGGCTTTAAAAAGTAGTTATTCAACATGAGGCACATTCGAAATGACAGTTTGAATCAATTTTTCTACAGTCCAAAAAAATCAATTTTCTGATGAAAAACGATGACCCGTGACCTGTCGACATTTCTCCAGTTGGTCAGAAATGGAATTTTTTTAATGTTTAAGTTTTTTGAATGCAAATGACTATTCCATGTAAATTATCACTTTTGGAACAAAAATAAGTGTGTTTAGAGTCACTTTAATGCCTGAAATTGGTCGAAATAGAAGCTTCTGAATAGGAGAAAATGTCTGTAATAATGGCAATTTTGGTCACATTGAGGCTTTAAAAAGTAGTTATTCAACATGAGGCACATTCCAAATGACATTTTGAATCAATTTTTCTACAGTCCAAAAAATAAATTTTCTGATGAAAAACGATGACCCGTGACCTGTCGAAATTTCTCCAGATGGTCAGAAATGGAAATTTTTTAATGTTTCATTTTTTGACTGCAAATGACTATTCCATGTGAATTATCACTTTTGGAACTAAAATAAGTGTGTTTAGAGTCACTTTAATGCCTGAAATTGGTTGAAACAAAAGCTTCTGAATAGGAGAAAAAGTCTGTAATAATGGCAATTTTGGTCACATTGAGGCTTTAAAAAATAGTCATTCAACATGAGGCACATTCCAAATGACATTTTGAATCAATTTTTCTACAGTGCAAAAAAATCAATTTTCTGATGAAAAACTATGACCCGTGACCTGTCGAAATTTCTCCACATGGTCAGAAATGGAATTTTTTTAATGTTTAATTTTTTGACTGCAAATGACTATTCCATGTAAATTATCACTTTTGGAACAAAAATAAGTGTGTTTAGAGTCACTTTAATGCCTGAAATTGGTCGAAATAGAAGCTTCTGAATAGGAGAAAATGTCTGTAATAATGGCAATTTTGGTCACTTTGAGGCTTTAAAAAGTAGTTATTCAGCATGAGGCACATTCCAAATGACATTTTGAATCAATTTTTCTACAGTCCAAAAAATCAATTTTCTGATGAAAAACGATGACCCGTGACCTGTCGACCTTTCTCCAGTTGGTCAGAAATGGAATTTTTTTAATGTTTAAGTTTTTTGACTGCAAATGACTATTCCATTTAAATTATCACTTTTGGAACAAAAATAAGTGTGTTTAGAGTCACTTTAATGCCTGAAATTGGTCGAAAAAGAAGCTTCTGAGTAGGAGAAAAAGTCTGTAATTATATCAATTTTGGTCACATTGAGGCTTTAAAAAGTAGTTATTCAACATGAGGCGCATTCTAAATGACATTTTGAATCAATTTTTCGACCAGTCCAAAAAATCAATTTTCT
This sequence comes from Triturus cristatus, assembly GCF_964204655.1. Lineage (NCBI taxonomy): Eukaryota > Metazoa > Chordata > Amphibia > Caudata > Salamandridae > Triturus > Triturus cristatus. Next base: position 878,557,945 of record NC_140593.1, on the reverse strand, counting down.
GATGAAAAACGATGACCCGTGACCTGTCGAAATTTCTCCAGATCGTCAGAAATGTAAATTTTTTAATGTTTAAGTTTTTTGACTGCAAATGACTATTCTATGTAAATTATCACTTTTGGAACAAAAATAAGTGTGTTTAGAGTCGATTTAATGCCTGAAATTGGTCGAAATAGAAGCTTCTGAATAGGAGAAAATGTCTGTAAAAATGGCAATTTTGGTCACATTGAGGCTTCAAAAAGTAGTTATTCAGCATGAGGCACATTACAAATGACATTTTGAATCAATTTTTCTACAGTCCAAAAAATCAATTTTCTGATGAAAAACGATGACCCGTGACCTGTTGAAATTTCTCCAGATTGTCAGAAATGTACATTTTTTTATGTTTAATTTTTTGACTGCAAATGACTATTCCATGTAAATTATCACTTTTGGAACAAAAATAAGTGTGTTCAGAGTCACTTTAATGCCTGAAATTAGTAGAAATAGAAGCTTCTGAATAGGAGAAAAAGTCTATAATAATGGCAATTTTGGTCACATTGAGGCTTTAAAAAGTAGTCATTCAACATGAGGCACATTCCAAATGACATTTTGAATCAATTTTTCTACAGTCCAAAAAATCAATTTTCTGACTAAAAATGATGACCCGTGACCTGTCGAAATTTCTCCAGATGGTCAGAAATGGAAGTTTTTTAATGTTTAATTTTTTGACTGCAAATGACTATTCCATGCAAATTATCACTTTTGGAACAAAATTAAGTGTGTTTAGAGTCACTTTAATGCCTGAAATTGGTCAAATTGAAGCTTCTGAATAGGAGAAAATGTCTGTAATAATGGCAATTTTGGTCACATTGAGGCTTTAAAAAGTAGTTATTCAACATGAGGTACATTCGAAATGACATTTTGAATCAATTTTTCTACAGTCCAAAAAATCAATTTTCTGATGAAAAACGATGACCCGTGACCTGTCGACATTTCTCCAGTTGGTCAGAAATGGAATTTTTTTAATGTTTAAGTTTTTTGAATGCAAATGACTATTCCATGTAAATTATCACTTTTGGAACAAAAATAAGTGTGTTTAGAGTCACTTTAATGCCTGAAATTGGTCGAAATAGAAGCTTCTGAATAGGAGAAAATGTCTGTAATAATGGCAATTTTGGTCACATTGAGGCTTTAAAAAGTAGTTATTCAACATGAGGCACATTCCAAATGACATTTTGAATCAATTTTTCTGCAGTCCAAAAAATCAAGTTTTCTGATGAAAAACGATGACCCGTGACCTGTCGAAATTTCTCCAGATGGTCAGAAATGGAAATTTTTTAATGTTAAATTTTTTGACTGCAAATGACTATTCCATGTAAATTATCACTTTTGGAAGAAAAATAAGTGTGTTTAGAGTCCCTTTAATGCCTGAAATTGGTTGAAACAAAAGCTTCTGAATAGGAGAAAAAGTCTGTAATAATGGCAATTTTGGTCACATTGAGGCTTTAAAAAATAGTCATTCAACATGAGGCACATTCCAAATGACATTTTGAATCAATTTTTCTACAGTCCAAAAAAATCAATTTTCTGATGAAAAACTATGACCCGTGACCTGTCGAAATTTCTCCAGATGGTCAGAAATGGAATTTTTTTAATGTTTAATTTTTTGACTGCAAATGACTATTCCATGTAAATTATCACTTTTGGAACAAAAATAAGTGTGTTTAGAGTCACTTTAATGCCTGAAATTGGTCGAAATAGAAGCTTCTGAATAGGAGAAAATGTCTGTAATAATGGCAATTTTGGTCACTTTGAGGCTTTAAAAAGTAGTTATTCAGCATGAGGCACATTCCAAATGACATTTTGAATCAATTTTTCTACAGTCCAAAAAATCAATTTTCTGATGAAAAACGATGACCCGTGACCTGTCGACATTTCTCCAGTTGGTCAGAAATGGAATTTTTTTAATGTTTAAGTTTTTTGACTACAAATGACTATTCCATTTAAATTATCACTTTTGGAACAAAAATAAGTGTGTTTAGAGTCACTTTAATGCCTGAAATTGGTCGAAAAAGAAGCTTCTGAGTAGGAGAAAAAGTCTGTAATTATATCAATTTTGGTCACATTGAGGCTTTAAAAAGTAGTTATTCAACATGAGGCGCATTCTAAATGACATTTTGAATCAATTTTTCGACCAGTCCAAAAAATCAATTTTCTGATGAAAAACGATGACCCGTGCGTGACCTGTCGAAATTTCTCCAGATCGTCAGAAATGGATTTTTTTTAATGTTTAATTTTTTGACTGCAAATGACTATTCCATGTAAATTATCACTTTTGGAACAAAAATAAGTGTGTTTAGAGTCACTTTAATGCCTGAAATTGGTCGAAATAGAAGCTTCTGAATAGGAGAAAATGTCTGTAATAATGGCAATTTTGGTCACATTCAGGCTTTAAAAAGTAGTTATTCAACATGAGGCACAATCCAAATGACATTTTGAATCAATTTTTCTACAGTCCAAAAAATAAATTTTCTGATGAAAAACGATGACCCGTGACCAGTCCACATTTCTCCAGTTGGTCAGGAATGGAATTTTTTTAATGTTTAAGTTTTTGACTGCAAATGACTATTCCATGTAAATTATCACTTTTGGAACAAAAATAAGTGTGTTTAGAGTCACTTTAATGCCTGAAATTGGTCGAAATAGAAGCTTCTGAATAGGAGAAAATGTCTGTAATAATGGCAATTTTGGTCACATTCAGGCTTTAAAAAGTAGTTATTCAACATGAGGCACAATCCAAATGACATTTTGAATCAATTTTTCTACAGTCCAAAAAATAAATTTTCTGATGAAAAACGATGACCCGTGACCAGTCCACATTTCTCCAGTTGGTCAGGAATGGAATTTTTTTAATGTTTAAGTTTTTTGACTGCAAATGACTATTCTATTTAAATTATCACTTTTGGAACAAAAATAAGTGTGTTTAGAGTCACTTTAATGCCTGAAATTGGTCGAAATAGAAGCTTCTGAATAGGAGAAAATGTCTGTAAAAATGGCAATTTTGGTCACATTGAGGCTTCAAAAAGTAGTTATTCAGCATGAGGCACATTCCAAATGACATTTTGAATCAATTTTTCTACAGTCCAAAAAATCAATTTTCTGATGAAAAACGATGACCCGTGACCTGTTGAAATTTCTCCAGATTGTCAGAAATGTACATTTTTTAATGTTTAATTTTTTGACTGCAAATGACTATTCCATGTAAATTATCACTTTTGGAACAAAAATAAGTGTGTTCAGAGTCACTTTAATGCCTGAAATTAGTAGAAATAGAAGCTTCTGAATAGGAGAAAAAGTCTATAATAATGGCAATTTTGGTCACATTGAGGCTTTAAAAAGTAGTCATTCAACATGAGGCACATTCCAAATGACATTTTGAATCAATTTTTCTACAGTCCAAAAAATCAATTTTCTGATGAAAAATGATGACCCGTGACCTGTCGAAATTTCTCCAGATGGTCAGAACTGGAAATTTTTTAATGTTTCATTTTTTGACTGCAAATGACTATTCCATGTAAATTATCACTTTTGGAAGAAAATAAGTGTGTTTAGAGTCACTTTAATGCCTGAAATTGGTCGAAATAGAAGCTTCTGAATAGGAGAAAATGTCTGTAAAAATGGCAATTTTGGTCACATTGAGGCTTCAAAAAGCAGTTATTCAACATGAGGCGCATTCTAAATGACATTTTGAATCAATTTTTCGACCAGTCCAAAAAATCAATTTTCTGATGAAAAACGATGACCCGTGACCTGTCGAAATTTCTCCAAATCGTCAGAAATGGAAATTTTTTAATGTTTAAGTTTTTTGACTGCAAATGACTATTCCATTTAAATTATCACTTTTGGAACAAAATTAAGTGTGTTTAGAGTCACTTTAATGCCCGAAATTGGTCGAAATAGAAGCTTCTGAATAGGAGAAAATGTCTGTAAAAATGGCAATTTTGGTCACATTGAGGCTTCAAAAAGTAGTTATTCAGCATGAGGCACATTCCAAATGACATTTTGAATCAATGTTTCTACAGTCCAAAAAAATCAATTTTCTGATGAAAAACGATTACCCGTGACCTGTCGAAATTTCTCCAGATGGTCAGAAATGGAAATTTTTTAATGTTTAATTTTTTGACTGGAAATGACTATTCCATGTAAATTATCACTTTTGGAACAAAAATAAGTGTGTTTAGAGTCACTTTAATGCCTGAAATTGGTACAAATAGAAGCTTCTGAATAGGACAAAAAGTCTGTAATAATGGCAATTTTGGTCACATTGAGGCTTTAAAAAGTAGTCATTCAACATGAGGCTCATTCCAAATGACATTTTGAATCAATTTTTCTACAGTCCAAAAAATCAATTTTCTGATGAAAAACGATGACCCGTGACCTGTCGAAATTTCTCCAGATGGTCAGAAATGGACATTTTTTAATGTTTAATTTTTTGACTGTAAATGACTATTCCATGTAAATTATCACTTTTGGAAGAAAAATAAGTGTGTTTAGAGTCACTTTAATGCCTGAAATTGGCTGAAACAAAAGCTTCTGAATAGGAGAAAAAGTCTGTGATAATGGCAATTTTGGTCACATTTAGGCTTTAAAAAGTAGTCATTCAACATGAGGCTTATTCCAAACGACATTTTGAATCAATTTTTCTACAGTCCAAAAAAATCAATTTTCTGATGAAAAACGATGACCCGTGACCTGTCGAAATTTATCCAGATGGTCAGAAATGGAAATTTTTTAATGTTTAATTTTTTGACTGCAAATGACTATTCCATGCAAATTATCACTTTTGGAACAAAATTAAGTGTGTTTAGAGTCACTTTAATGCCTGAAATTGGTCAAATTGAAGCTTCTGAATAGGAGAAAATGTCTGTAATAATGGCAATTTTGGTCACATTGAGGCTTTAAAAAGTAGTTATTCAACATGAGGCACATTCGAAATGACATTTTGAATCAATTTTTCTACAGTCCAAAAAATCAATTTTCTGATGAAAAACGATGACCCGTGACCTGTCGACATTTCTCCAGTTGGTCAGAAATGGAATTTTTTTAATGTTTAAGTTTTTTGAATGCAAATGACTATTCCATGTAAATTATCACTTTTGGAACAAAAATAAGTGTGTTTAGAGTCACTTTAATGCCTGAAATTGGTCGAAATAGAAGCTTCTGAATAGGAGAAAATGTCTGTAATAATGGCAATTTTGGTCACATTCAGGCTTTAAAAAGTAGTTATTCAACATGAGGCACAATCCAAATGACATTTTGAATCAATTTTTCTACAGTCCAAAAAATAAATTTTATGATGAAAAACGATGACCCGTGACCAGTCCACATTTCTCCAGTTGGTCAGGAATGGAATTTTTTTAATGTTTAAGTTTTTTGACTGCAAATGACTATTCCATTTAAATTATCACTTTTGGAACAAAAATAAGTGTGTTTAGAGTCACTTTAATGCCTGAAATTGGTCGAAATAGAAGCTTCTGAATAGGAGAAAATGTCTGTAAAAATGGCAATTTTGGTCACATTGAGGCTTCAAAAAGTAGTTATTCAGCATGAGGCACATTCCAAATGACATTTTGAATCAATTTTTCTACAGTCCAAAAAATCAATTTTCTGATGAAAAACGATGACCCGTGACCTGTTGAAATTTCTCCAGATTGTCAGAAATGTACATTTTTTAATGTTTAATTTTTTGACTGCAAATGACTATTCCATGTAAATTATCACTTTTGGAACAAAAATAAGTGTGTTCAGAGTCACTTTAATGCCTGAAATTAGTAGAAATAGAAGCTTCTGAATAGGAGAAAAAGTCTATAATAATGGCAATTTTGGTCACATTGAGGCTTTAAAAAGTAGTCATTCAACATGAGGCACATTCCAAATGACATTTTGAATCAATTTTTCTACAGTCCAAAAAATCAATTTTCTGATGAAAAATGATGACCCGTGACCTGTCGAAATTTCTCCAGATGGTCAGAACTGGAAATTTTTTAATGTTTCATTTTTTGACTGCAAATGACTATTCCATGTAAATTATCACTTTTGGAAGAAAATAAGTGTGTTTAGAGTCACTTTAATGCCTGAAATTGGTCGAAATAGAAGCTTCTGAATAGGAGAAAATGTCTGTAAAAATGGCAATTTTGGTCACATTGAGGCTTCAAAAAGTAGTTATTCAACATGAGGCGCATTCTAAATGACATTTTGAATCAATTTTTCGACCAGTCCAAAAAATCAATTTTCTGATGAAAAACGATGACCCGTGACCTGTCGAAATTTCTCCAAATCGTCAGAAATGGAAATTTTTTAATGTTTAAGTTTTTTGACTGCAAATGACTATTCCATTTAAATTATCACTTTTGGAACAAAATTAAGTGTGTTTAGAGTCACTTTAATGCCCGAAATTGGTCGAAATAGAAGCTTCTGAATAGGAGAAAATGTCTGTAAAAATGGCAATTTTGGTCACATTGAGGCTTCAAAAAGTAGTTATTCAGCATGAGGCACATTCCAAATGACATTTTGAATCAATGTTTCTACAGTCCAAAAAAATCAATTTTCTGATAAAAAACGATTACCCGTGACCTGTCGAAATTTCTCCAGATGGTCAGAAATGGAAATTTTTTAATGTTTAATTTTTTGACTGGAAATGACTATTCCATGTAAATTATCACTTTTGGAACAAAAATAAGTGTGTTTAGAGTCACTTTAATGCCTGAAATTGGTACAAATAGAAGCTTCTGAATAGGACAAAAAGTCTGTAATAATGGCAATTTTGGTCACATTGAGGCTTTAAAAAGTAGTCATTCAACATGAGGCACATTCCAAATGACATTTTGAATCAATTTTTCTACAGTCCAAAAAATCAATTTTCTGATGAAAAACGATGACCCGTGACCTGTCGAAATTTCTCCAGATGGTCAGAAATGGAAATTTTTTAATGTTTAATTTTTTGACTGCAAATGACTATTCCATGTAAATTATCACTTTTGGAAGAAAATAAGTGTGTTTAGAGTCACTTTAATGCCTGAAATTGGTCGAAATAGAAGCTTCTGAATAGGAGAAAATGTCTGTAAAAATGGCAATTTTGGTCACATTGAGGCTTCAAAAAGTAGTTATTCAGCATGAGGCACATTCCAAATGACATTTTGAATCAATTTTTCTACAGTCCAAAAAACTCAATTTTCTGATGAAAAACGATGACCCGTGACCTGTCAAAATTTCTCCAGATGGTCAGAAATGGAAATTTTTTAATGTTTAATTTTTTGACTGTAAATGACTATTCCATGTAAATTATCACTTTTGGAAGAAAAATAAGTGTGTTTAGAGTCACTTTAATGCCTGAAATTGGCTGAAACAAAAGCTTCTGAATAGGAGAAAAAGTCTGTGATAATGGCAATTTTGGTCACATTTAGGCTTTAAAAAGTAGTCATTCAACATGAGGCTTATTCCAAACGACATTTTGAATCAATTTTTCTACAGTCCAAAAAAATCAATTTTCTGATGAAAAACGATGACCCGTGACCTGTCGAAATTTATCCAGATGGTCAGAAATGGAAATTTTTTAATGTTTAATTTTTTGACTGCAAATGACTATTCCATGCAAATTATCACTTTTGGAACAAAATTAAGTGTGTTTAGAGTCACTTTAATGCCTGAAATTGGTCAAATTGAAGCTTCTGAATAGGAGAAAATGTCTGTAATAATGGCAATTTTGGTCACATTGAGGCTTTAAAAAGTAGTTATTCAACATGAGGCACATTCGAAATGACATTTTGAATCAATTTTTCTACAGTCCAAAAAATCAATTTTCTGATGAAAAACGATGACCCGTGACCTGTCGACATTTCTCCAGTTGGTCAGAAATGGAATTTTTTTAATGTTTAAGTTTTTTGAATGCAAATGACTATTCCATGTAAATTATCACTTTTGGAACAAAAATAAGTGTGTTTAGAGTCACTTTAATGCCTGAAATTGGTCGAAAAAGAAGCTTCTGAATAGGAGAAAATGTCTGTAATAATGGCAATTTTGGTCACATTGAGGCTTTAAAAAGTAGTTATTCAACATGAGGCACATTCCAAATGACATTTTGAATCAATTTTTCTACAGTCCAAAAAAATCAATTTTCTGATGAAAAACGATGACCCGTGACCTGTCGAAATTTCTCCAGATGGTCAGAAATGGAAATTTTTTAATGTTTAATTTTTTGACTGCAAATGACTATTCCATGTAAATTATCACTTTTGGAACAAAAATAAGTGTGTTTAGAGTCACTTTAATGCCTGAAATTGGTAGAAATAGAAGCTTCTGAATAGGACAAAAAGTCTGTAATAATGGCAATTTTGGTCACATTGAGGCTTCAAAAAGTAGTTATTCAGCATGAGGCACATTCCAAATGACATTTTGAATCAATTTTTCTACAGTCCAAAAAACTCAATTTTCTGATGAAAAACGATGACCCGTGACCTGTCGAAATTTCTCCAGATGGTCAGAAATGGAAATTTTTTAATGTTTAATTTTTTGACTGTAAATGACTATTCCATGTAAATTATCACTTTTGGAAGAAAATTAAGTGTGTTTAGAGTCACTTTAATGCCTGAAATTAGTAGAAATAGAAGCTTCTGAATAGGAGAAAAAGTCTGTAATAATGGCAATTTTGGTCACATTGAGGCTTTAAAAAGTAGTCATTCAACATGAGGCACATTCCAAATGACATTTTGAATCAATTTTTCTACAGTCCAAAAAATCAATTTTCTGATGAAAAACGATGACCCGTGACCTGTCGAACTTTCTCCAGATGGTCAGAAATGGAAATTTTTTAATGTTTCATTTTATGACTATTCCATGTAAATTATCACTTTTGGAACACAATAAGTGTGTTTAGAGTCACTTTAATGCCTGAAATTGGTCGAAATAGACGCTTCTGAATAGGAGAACATGTCTATAAAAATGGCAATTTTGGTCACATTGAGGCTTCAAAAAGTAGTTATTCAGCATGAGGCACATTCCAAATGACATTTTGAATCAATTTTTCTACAGTCCAAAAAAATCAATTTTCTGATGAAAAACGATGACCCTTGACCTGTCGAAATTTCTCCAGATGGTCAGAAATGAAAATTTTTTAATGTTTCATTTTATGACTATTCCATGTAAATTTTCACTTTTGGAACACAATAAGTGTGTTTAGAGTCACTTTAATGCCTGAAATTGGTCGAAATAGACGCTTCTGAATAGGAGAAAATGTCTGTAAAAATGGCAATTTTGGTCACATTGAGGCTTCAAAAAGTAGTTATTCAGCATGAGGCACATTCCAAATGACATTTTGAATCAATTTTTCTACAGTCCAAAAAAATCAATTTTCTGATGAAAAACGATGACCCGTGACCTGTCGAAATTTCTCCAGATGGTCAGAAATGGAAATTTTTTAATGTTTCATTTTTTGACTGCAAATGACTATTCCATGTAAATTATCACTTTTGGAACAAAATAAGTGTGTTTAGAGTCACTTTAATGCCTGAAATTGGTCGAAATAGAAGCTTCTGAATAGGAGAAAATGTCTGTAAAAATGGCAATTTTGGTCACAATGAGGCTTCAAAAAGTAGTTATTCAGCATGAGGCACATTCCAAATGACATTTTGAATCAATTTTTCTACAGTCCAAAAAATCAATTTTCTGTTGAAAAACGATGACCCGTGACCTGTCGAAATTTCTCCAGATGGTCAGCAATGGACATTTTTTAATGTTTCATTTTTTGACTGCAAATGACTATTCCATGTAATTTATCACTTTTGGAACAAAAATAAGTGTGTTTAGAGTCACTTTAATGCCTGAAATTGGTTGAAACAAAAGCTTCTGAATAGGAGAAAAAGTCTGTAATAATGGCAATTTTGGTCACATTGAGGCTTTAAAAAGTAGTCATTCAACATGAGGCACATTCCAAATGACAGTTTGAATCAATTTTTCTACAGTCCAGAAAAATCAATTTTCTGATATAAAAAGGATGACCCGTCACCTGCCGAAATTTCTCCAGATGCGCAGAAATGGAAATTTTTTAATGTTTAATTTTTTGACTGTAAATGACTATTCCATGTAAATTATCACTTTTGGCACAAAGATAAGTGTGTTTAGAGTCACTTTAATGCCTGAAATTGGTCGAAATAGAAGCTTCTGAATAGGAGAAAAAGTCTGTAATGATGGCAATTTTGGTCACATTGAGGCTTTAAAAAGTAGTCATTCAACATGAGGCACATTCCAAATGACATTTTGAATCAATTTTTCTACAGTCCAAAAAAATCAATTTTCTGATGAAAAACGATGACCCGTGACCTGTCGAAATTTCTCCAGATGGTCAGAAATGGAAATTTTGTAATGTTTAATTTTTTGACTGCAAATGACTATTCCATGTCCATTATCACTTTTGGAACAAAAATAAGTGTGTTTAGAGTCACTTTAATGCCTGAAATTGGTCGAAATAGAAGCTTCTGAATAGGAGAAAATGTCTGTAATAATGGCAATTTTGGTCACTTTGAGGCTTTAAAAAGTAGTTATTCAGCATGAGGCACATTCCAAATGACATTTTGAATCAATTTTTCTACAGTTCAAAAAATCAATTTTCTGATGAAAAACGATGACCCGTGACCTGTCGAAATTTCTCCAGATGGTCAGAAATGGAAATTTTTAAAGTTTAATTTTTTGACTGTAAATGACTATTCCATGTAAATTATCACTTTTGGAACAAAAATAAGTGTGTTTAGAGTCACTTTAATGCCTGAAATTGGTCGAAATAGAAGCTTCTGAATAGATGAAAATGTCTGTAATAATGGCAATTTTGGTCACATTGAGGCTTTAAAAAGTAGTTATTCAGCATGAGGCACATTCCAAATGACATTTTGAATCAATTTTTCTACAGTCCAAAAAATCAATTTTCTGATGAAAAACGATGACCCGTGACCTGTCGAAATTTCTAAAGATGGTCAGAAATGGAAATTTTTTAATGTTTAATTTTTTGACAGCAAATGACTATTCCATGTAAATTATCACCTTTGGAAGAAAAATAAGTGTGTTTAGAGTCACTTTAATGCCTGAAATTGGTTGAAACAAAAGCTTCTGAATAGGAGAAAAAGTCTGTAATAATGGCAATTTTGGTCACATTGAGGCATTAAAAAATAGTCATTCAACATGAGGCACATTCCAAATGACATTTTGAATCAATTTTTCTACAGTCCAAAAAAATCAATTTTCTGATGAAAAACTATGACCCGTGACCTGTCGAAATTTCTCCAGATGGTCAGAAATGGAATTTTTTTAATGTTAAATTTTTTGACTGCAAATGACTATTCCATGTAAATTATCACTTTTGGAAAAAAATATGTGTGTTTAGAGTCACTTTAATGCCTGAAATTGGTCGAAATAGAAGCTTCTGAAAAGGAGAAAATGTCTGTAATAATGGCAATTTTGGTCACTTTGAGGCTTTAAAAAGTAGTTATTCAGCATGAGGCACATTCCAAATGACATTTTGAATCAATTTTTCTACAGTCCAAAAAATCAATTTTCTGATGAAAAACGATGACCCGTGACCTGTCGAAATTTCTCCAGATCGTCAGAAATGGAAATTTTTTAATGTTTAAGTTTTTTGACTGCAAATGACTATTCCATGTAAATTATCACTTTTGGAACAAAAATAAGTGTGTTTAGAGTCACTTTAATGCCTGAAATTGGTCGAAATAGAAGCTTCTGAATAGGAGAAAATGTCTGTAATAATGGCAATTTTGGTCACATTCAGGCTTTAAAAAGTAGTTATTCAACATGAGGCACAATCCAAATGACATTTTGAATCAATTTTTCTACAGTCCAAAAAATCAATTTTCTGATGAAAAACGATGACCCGTGACCTGTCGACATTTCTCCAGTTGGTCAGAAATGGAATTTTTTTAATGTTTAAGTTTTTTGACTGCAAATGACTATTCCATTTAAATTATCACTTTTGGAACAAAAATAAGTGTGTTTAGAGTCACTTTAATGCCTGAAATTGGTCGAAATAGAAGCTTCTGAATAGGAGAAAATGTCTGTAAAAATGGCAATTTTGTTCACATTGAGGCTTCAAAAAGTAGTTATTCAGCATGAGGCACATTCCAAATGACATTTTGAATCAATTTTTCTACAGTCCAAAAAATCAATTTTCTGATGAAAAACGATGACCCGTGACCTGTTGAAATTTCTCCAGATTGTCAGAAATGTACATTTTTTAATGTTTAATTTTTTGACTGCAAATGACTATTCCATGTAAATTATCACTTTTGGAACAAAAATAAGTGTGTTCAGAGTCACTTTAATGCCTGAAATTAGTAGAAATAGAAGCTTCTGAATAGGAGAAAAAGTCTATAATAATGGCAATTTTGGTCACATTGAGGCTTTAAAAAGTAGTCATTCAACATGAGGCACATTCCAAATGACATTTTGAATCAATTTTTCTACAGTCCAAAAAATCAATTTTCTGATGAAAAATGATGACCCGTGACCTGTCGAAATTTCTCCAGATGGTCAGAACTGGAAATTTTTTAATGTTTCATTTTTTGACTGCAAATGACTATTCCATGTAAATTATCACTTTTGGAAGAAAATAAGTGTGTTTAGAGTCACTTTAATGCCTGAAATTGGTCGAAATAGAAGCTTCTGAATAGGAGAAAATGTCTGTAAAAATGGCAATTTTGGTCACATTGAGGCTTCAAAAAGTAGTTATTCAACATGAGGCGCATTCTAAATGACATTTTGAATCAATTTTTCGACCAGTCCAAAAAATCAATTTTCTGATGAAAAACGATGACCCGTGACCTGTCGAAATTTCTCCAAATCGTCAGAAATGGAAATTTTTTAATGTTTAAGTTTTTTGACTGCAAATGACTATTCCATTTAAATTATCACTTTTGGAACAAAATTAAGTGTGTTTAGAGTCACTTTAATGCCCGAAATTGGTCGAAATAGAAGCTTCTGAATAGGAGAAAATGTCTGTAAAAATGGCAATTTTGGTCACATTGAGGCTTCAAAAAGTAGTTATTCAGCATGAGGCACATTCCAAATGACATTTTGAATCAATGTTTCTACAGTCCAAAAAAATCAATTTTCTGATAAAAAACGATTACCCGTGACCTGTCGAAATTTCTCCAGATGGTCAGAAATGGAAATTTTTTAATGTTTAATTTTTTGACTGGAAATGACTATTCCATGTAAATTATCACTTTTGGAACAAAAATAAGTGTGTTTAGAGTCACTTTAATGCCTGAAATTGGTACAAATAGAAGCTTCTGAATAGGACAAAAAGTCTGTAATAATGGCAATTTTGGTCACATTGAGGCTTTAAAAAGTAGTCATTCAACATGAGGCACATTCCAAATGACATTTTGAATCAATTTTTCTACAGTCCAAAAAATCAATTTTCTGATGAAAAACGATGACCCGTGACCTGTCGAAATTTCTCCAGATGGTCAGAAATGGAAATTTTTTAATGTTTAATTTTTTGACTGCAAATGACTATTCCATGTAAATTATCACTTTTGGAAGAAAATAAGTGTGTTTAGAGTCACTTTAATGCCTGAAATTGGTCGAAATAGAAGCTTCTGAATAGGAGAAAATGTCTGTAAAAATGGCAATTTTGGTCACATTGAGGCTTCAAAAAGTAGTTATTCAGCATGAGGCACATTCCAAATGACATTTTGAATCAATTTTTCTACAGTCCAAAAAACTCAATTTTCTGATGAAAAACGATGACCCGTGACCTGTCAAAATTTCTCCAGATGGTCAGAAATGGAAATTTTTTAATGTTTAATTTTTTGACTGTAAATGACTATTCCATGTAAATTATCACTTTTGGAAGAAAAATAAGTGTGTTTAGAGTCACTTTAATGCCTGAAATTGGCTGAAACAAAAGCTTCTGAATAGGAGAAAAAGTCTGTGATAATGGCAATTTTGGTCACATTTAGGCTTTAAAAAGTAGTCATTCAACATGAGGCTTATTCCAAACGACATTTTGAATCAATTTTTCTACAGTCCAAAAAAATCAATTTTCTGATGAAAAACGATGACCCGTGACCTGTCGAAATTTATCCAGATGGTCAGAAATGGAAATTTTTTAATGTTTAATTTTTTGACTGCAAATGACTATTCCATGCAAATTATCACTTTTGGAACAAAATTAAGTGTGTTTAGAGTCACTTTAATGCCTGAAATTGGTCAAATTGAAGCTTCTGAATAGGAGAAAATGTCTGTAATAATGGCAATTTTGGTCACATTGAGGCTTTAAAAAGTAGTTATTCAACATGAGGCACATTCGAAATGACATTTTGAATCAATTTTTCTACAGTCCAAAAAATCAATTTTCTGATGAAAAACGATGACCCGTGACCTGTCGACATTTCTCCAGTTGGTCAGAAATGGAATTTTTTTAATGTTTAAGTTTTTTGAATGCAAATGACTATTCCATGTAAATTATCACTTTTGGAACAAAAATAAGTGTGTTTAGAGTCACTTTAATGCCTGAAATTGGTCGAAAAAGAAGCTTCTGAATAGGAGAAAATGTCTGTAATAATGGCAATTTTGGTCACATTGAGGCTTTAAAAAGTAGTTATTCAACATGAGGCACATTCCAAATGACATTTTGAATCAATTTTTCTACAGTCCAAAAAAATCAATTTTCTGATGAAAAACGATGACCCGTGACCTGTCGAAATTTCTCCAGATGGTCAGAAATGGAAATTTTTTAATGTTTAATTTTTTGACTGCAAATGACTATTCCATGTAAATTATCACTTTTGGAACAAAAATAAGTGTGTTTAGAGTCACTTTAATGCCTGAAATTGGTAGAAATAGAAGCTTCTGAATAGGACAAAAAGTCTGTAATAATGGCAATTTTGGTCACATTGAGGCTTCAAAAAGTAGTTATTCAGCATGAGGCACATTCCAAATGACATTTTGAATCAATTTTTCTACAGTCCAAAAAACTCAATTTTCTGATGAAAAACGATGACCCGTGACCTGTCGAAATTTCTCCAGATGGTCAGAAATGGAAATTTTTTAATGTTTAATTTTTTGACTGTAAATGACTATTCCATGTAAATTATCACTTTTGGAAGAAAATTAAGTGTGTTTAGAGTCACTTTAATGCCTGAAATTATTAGAAATAGAAGCTTCTGAATAGGAGAAAAAGTCTGTAATAATGGCAATTTTGGTCACATTGAGGCTTTAAAAAGTAGTCATTCAACATGAGGCACATTCCAAATGACATTTTGAATCAATTTTTCTACAGTCCAAAAAATCAATTTTCTGATGAAAAACGATGACCCGTGACCTGTCGAACTTTCTCCAGATGGTCAGAAATGGAAATTTTTTAATGTTTCATTTTATGACTATTCCATGTAAATTATCACTTTTGGAACACAATAAGTGTGTTTAGAGTCACTTTAATGCCTGAAATTGGTCGAAATAGACGCTTCTGAATAGGAGAACATGTCTATAAAAATGGCAATTTTGGTCACATTGAGGCTTCAAAAAGTAGTTATTCAGCATGAGGCACATTCCAAATGACATTTTGAATCAATTTTTCTACAGTCCAAAAAAATCAATTTTCTGATGAAAAACGATGACCCTTGACCTGTCGAAATTTCTCCAGATGGTCAGAAATGAAAATTTTTTAATGTTTCATTTTATGACTATTCCATGTAAATTTTCACTTTTGGAACACAATAAGTGTGTTTAGAGTCACTTTAATGCCTGAAATTGGTCGA
This sequence comes from Triturus cristatus, assembly GCF_964204655.1. Taxonomy (NCBI): domain Eukaryota; kingdom Metazoa; phylum Chordata; class Amphibia; order Caudata; family Salamandridae; genus Triturus; species Triturus cristatus. The sequence goes on along the minus strand of NC_140593.1, from coordinate 878,542,142 downwards.
AATAGACGCTTCTGAATAGGAGAAAATGTCTGTAAAAATGGCAATTTTAGTCACATTGAGGCTTCAAAAAGTAGTTATTCAGCATGAGGCACATTCCAAATGACATTTTGAATCAATTTTTCTACAGTCCAAAAAAATCAATTTTCTGATGAAAAACGATGACCCGTGACCTGTCGAAATTTCTCCAGATGGTCAGAAATGGAAATTTTTTAATGTTTCATTTTTTGACTGCAAATGACTATTCCATGTAAATTATCACTTTTGGAACAAAATAAGTGTGTTTAGAGTCACTTTAATGCCTGAAATTGGTCGAAATAGAAGCTTCTGAATAGGAGAAAATGTCTGTAAAAATGGCAATTTTGGTCACAATGAGGCTTCAAAAAGTAGTTATTCAGCATGAGGCACATTCCAAATGACATTTTGAATCAATTTTTCTACAGTCCAAAAAATCAATTTTCTGTTGAAAAACGATGACCCGTGACCTGTCGAAATTTCTCCAGATGGTCAGCAATGGAAATTTTTTAATGTTTCATTTTTTGACTGCAAATGACTATTCCATGTAATTTATCACTTTTGGAACAAAAATAAGTGTGTTTAGAGTCACTTTAATGCCTGAAATTGGTTGAAACAAAAGCTTCTGAATAGGAGAAAAAGTCTGTAATAATGGCAATTTTGGTCACATTGAGGCTTTAAAAAGTAGTCATTCAACATGAGGCACATTCCAAATGACAGTTTGAATCAATTTTTCTACAGTCCAGAAAAATCAATTTTCTGATATAAAAAGGATGACCCGTCACCTGCCGAAATTTCTCCAGATGCGCAGAAATGGAAATTTTTTAATGTTTAATTTTTTGACTGTAAATGACTATTCCATGTAAATTATCACTTTTGGCACAAAGATAAGTGTGTTTAGAGTCACTTTAATGCCTGAAATTGGTCGAAATAGAAGCTTCTGAATAGGAGAAAAAGTCTGTAATGATGGCAATTTTGGTCACATTGAGGCTTTAAAAAGTAGTCATTCAACATGAGGCACATTCCAAATGACATTTTGAATCAATTTTTCTACAGTCCAAAAAAATCAATTTTCTGATGAAAAACGATGACCCGTGACCTGTCGAAATTTCTCCAGATGGTCAGAAATGGAAATTTTGTAATGTTTAATTTTTTGACTGCAAATGACTATTCCATGTCCATTATCACTTTTGGAAGAAAATTAAGTGTGTTTAGAGTCACTTTAATGCCTGAAATTATTAGAAATAGAAGCTTCTGAATAGGAGAAAAAGTCTGTAATAATGGCAATTTTGGTCACATTGAGGCTTTAAAAAGTAGTCATTCAACATGAGGCACATTCCAAATGGCATTTTGAATCAATTTTTCTACAGTCCAAAAAATCAATTTTCTGATGAAAAACGATGACCCGTGACCTGTCGAACTTTCTCCAGATGGTCAGAAATGGAAATTTTTTAATGTTTCATTTTATGACTATTCCATGTAAATTATCACTTTTGGAACACAATAAGTGTGTTTAGAGTCACTTTAATGCCTGAAATTGGTTGAAATAGACGCTTCTGAATAGGAGAACATGTCTATAAAAATGGCAATTTTGGTCACATTGAGGCTTCAAAAAGTAGTTATTCAGCATGAGGCACATTCCAAATGACATTTTGAATCAATTTTTCTACAGTCCAAAAAAATCAATTTTCTGATGAAAAACGATGACCCTTGACCTGTCGAAATTTCTCCAGATGGTCAGAAATGAAAATTTTTTAATGTTTCATTTTATGACTATTCCATGTAAATTTTCACTTTTGGAACACAATAAGTGTGTTTAGAGTCACTTTAATGCCTGAAATTGGTCGAAATAGACGCTTCTGAATAGGAGAAAATGTCTGTAAAAATGGCAATTTTAGTCACATTGAGGCTTCAAAAAGTAGTTATTCAGCATGAGGCACATTCCAAATGACATTTTGAATCAATTTTTCTACAGTCCAAAAAAATCAATTTTCTGATGAAAAACGATGACCCGTGACCTGTCGAAATTTCTCCAGATGGTCAGAAATGGAAATTTTTTAATGTTTCATTTTTTGACTGCAAATGACTATTCCATGTAAATTATCACTTTTGGAACAAAATAAGTGTGTTTAGAGTCACTTTAATGCCTGAAATTGGTCGAAATAGAAGCTTCTGAATAGGAGAAAATGTCTGTAAAAATGGCAATTTTGGTCACAATGAGGCTTCAAAAAGTAGTTATTCAGCATGAGGCACATTCCAAATGACATTTTGAATCAATTTTTCTACAGTCCAAAAAATCAATTTTCTGTTGAAAAACGATGACCCGTGACCTGTCGAAATTTCTCCAGATGGTCAGCAATGGAAATTTTTTAATGTTTCATTTTTTGACTGCAAATGACTATTCCATGTAATTTATCACTTTTGGAACAAAAATAAGTGTGTTTAGAGTCACTTTAATGCCTGAAATTGGTTGAAACAAAAGCTTCTGAATAGGAGAAAAAGTCTGTAATAATGGCAATTTTGGTCACATTGAGGCTTTAAAAAGTAGTCATTCAACATGAGGCACATTCCAAATGACAGTTTGAATCAATTTTTCTACAGTCCAGAAAAATCAATTTTCTGATATAAAAAGGATGACCCGTCACCTGCCGAAATTTCTCCAGATGCGCAGAAATGGAAATTTTTTAATGTTTAATTTTTTGACTGTAAATGACTATTCCATGTAAATTATCACTTTTGGCACAAAGATAAGTGTGTTTAGAGTCACTTTAATGCCTGAAATTGGTCGAAATAGAAGCTTCTGAATAGGAGAAAAAGTCTGTAATGATGGCAATTTTGGTCACATTGAGGCTTTAAAAAGTAGTCATTCAACATGAGGCACATTCCAAATGACATTTTGAATCAATTTTTCTACAGTCCAAAAAAATCAATTTTCTGATGAAAAACGATGACCCGTGACCTGTCGAAATTTCTCCAGATGGTCAGAAATGGAAATTTTGTAATGTTTAATTTTTTGACTGCAAATGACTATTCCATGTCCATTATCACTTTTGGAACAAAAATAAGTGTGTTTAGAGTCACTTTAATGCCTGAAATTGGTCGAAATAGAAGCTTCTGAATAGGAGAAAATGTCTGTAATAATGGCAATTTTGGTCACTTTGAGGCTTTAAAAAGTAGTTATTCAGCATGAGGCACATTCCAAATGACATTTTGAATCAATTTTTCTACAGTTCAAAAAATCAATTTTCTGATGAAAAACGATGACCCGTGACCTGTCGAAATTTCTCCAGATGGTCAGAAATGGAAATTTTTAAAGTTTAATTTTTTGACTGTAAATGACTATTCCATGTAAATTATCACTTTTGGAACAAAAATAAGTGTGTTTAGAGTCACTTTAATGCCTGAAATTGGTCGAAATAGAAGCTTCTGAATAGATGAAAATGTCTGTAATAATGGCAATTTTGGTCACATTGAGGCTTTAAAAAGTAGTTATTCAGCATGAGGCACATTCCAAATGACATTTTGAATCAATTTTTCTACAGTCCAAAAAATCAATTTTCTGATGAAAAACGATGACCCGTGACCTGTCGAAATTTCTAAAGATGGTCAGAAATGGAAATTTTTTAATGTTTAATTTTTTGACAGCAAATGACTATTCCATGTAAATTATCACCTTTGGAAGAAAAATAAGTGTGTTTAGAGTCACTTTAATGCCTGAAATTGGTTGAAACAAAAGCTTCTGAATAGGAGAAAAAGTCTGTAATAATGGCAATTTTGGTCACATTGAGGCTTTAAAAAATAGTCATTCAACATGAGGCACATTCCAAATGACATTTTGAATCAATTTTTCTACAGTCCAAAAAAATCAATTTTCTGATGAAAAACTATGACCCGTGACCTGTCGAAATTTCTCCAGATGGTCAGAAATGGAATTTTTTTAATGTTAAATTTTTTGACTGCAAATGACTATTCCATGTAAATTATCACTTTTGGAAAAAAATATGTGTGTTTAGAGTCACTTTAATGCCTGAAATTGGTCGAAATAGAAGCTTCTGAAAAGGAGAAAATGTCTGTAATAATGGCAATTTTGGTCACTTTGAGGCTTTAAAAAGTAGTTATTCAGCATGAGGCACATTCCAAATGACATTTTGAATCAATTTTTCTACAGTCCAAAAAATCAATTTTCTGATGAAAAACGATGACCCGTGACCTGTCGAAATTTCTCCAGATCGTCAGAAATGGAAATTTTTTAATGTTTACGTTTTTTGACTGCAAATGACTATTCCATGTAAATTATCACTTTTGGAACAAAAATAAGTGTGTTTAGAGTCACTTTAATGCCTGAAATTGGTCGAAATAGAAGCTTCTGAATAGGAGAAAATGTCTGTAATAATGGCAATTTTGGTCACATTCAGGCTTTAAAAAGTAGTTATTCAACATGAGGCACAATCCAAATGACATTTTGAATCAATTTTTCTACAGTCCAAAAAATCAATTTTCTGATGAAAAACGATGACCCGTGACCTGTTGAAATTTCTCCAGATTGTCAGAAATGTACATTTTTTAATGTTTAATTTTTTGACTGCAAATGACTATTCCATGTAAATTATCACTTTTGGAACAAAAATAAGTGTGTTCAGAGTCACTTTAATGCCTGAAATTAGTAGAAATAGAAGCTTCTGAATAGGAGAAAAAGTCTATAATAGGCAATTTTGGTCACATTGAGGCTTTAAAAAGTAGTCATTCAACATGAGGCACATTCCAAATGACATTTTGAATCAATTTTTCTACAGTCCAAAAAATCAATTTTCTGATGAAAAACGATGACCCGTGACCTGTCGAAATTTCTCCAGATGGTCAGAAATGGAAATTTTTTAATGTTTAATTTTTTTACTGTAAATGACTATTCCATGTAAATTATCACTTTTGGAAGAAAAATAAGTGTGTTTAGAGTCACTTTAATGCCTGAAATTGGTTGAAACAAAAGCTTCTTAATAGGAGAAAAAGTCTGTAATAATGGCAATTTTGGTCACATTGAGGCTTTAAAAAGTAGTCATTCAACATGAGGCACATTCCAAATGACATTTTGAATCAATTTTTCTACAGTCCAAAAAATCAATTTTCTGATGAAAAACGATGACCCGTGACCTGTCGAAATTTCTCCAGATGGTCAGAAATGGAAATTTTTTAATGTTTAATTTTTTGACTGTAAATGACTATTCCATGTAAATTATCACTTTTGGAAGAAAAATAAGTGTGTTTAGAGTCACTTTAATGCCTGAAATTGGTTGAAACAAAAGCTTCTTAATAGGAGAAAAAGTCTGTAATAATGGCAATTTTGGTCACATTGAGGCTTTAAAAAGTAGTGTTTCAACATGAGGCACATTCCAAATGACATTTTGAATCAATTTTTCTACAGTCCAAAAAAATCAATTTTCTGATGAAAAACGATGACCCGTGACCTGTCGAAATTTCTCCAGATGGTCAGAAATGGAAATTTTTTAATGTTTAATTTTTTGACTGCAAATGACTATTCCATGCAAATTATCAATTTTGGAACAAAATTAAGTGTGTTTAGAGTCACTTTAATGCCTGAAATTGGTCAAATTGAAGCTTCTGAATAGGAGAAAATGTCTGTAATAATGGCAATTTTGGTCACATTGAGGCTTTAAAAAGTAGTTATTCAACATGAGGCACATTCGAAATGACATTTTGAATCAATTTTTCTACAGTCCAAAAAAATCAATTTTCTGATGAAAAACGATGACCCGTGACCTGTCGACATTTCTCCAGTTGGTCAGAAATGGAATTTTTTTAATGTTTAAGTTTTTTGAATGCAAATGACTATTCCATGTAAATTATCACTTTTGGAACAAAAATAAGTGTGTTTAGAGTCACTTTAATGCCTGAAATTGGTCGAAATAGAAGCTTCTGAATAGGAGAAAATGTCTGTAATAATGGCAATTTTGTTCACATTGAGGCTTTAAAAAGTAGTTATTCAACATGAGGCACATTCCAAATGACATTTTGAATCAATTTTTCTACAGTCCAAAAAATAAATTTTCTGATGAAAAACGATGACCCGTGACCTGTCGAAATTTCTCCAGATGGTCAGAAATGGAAATTTTTTAATGTTTCATTTTTTGACTGCAAATGACTATTCCATGTAAATTATCACTTTTGGAACAAAAATAAGTGTGATTAGAGTCACTTTAATGCCTGAAATTAGTAGAAATAGAAGCTTCTGAATAGGAGAAAAAGTCTATAATAGGCAATTTTGGTCACATTGAGGCTTTAAAAAGTAGTCATTCAACATGAGGCACATTCCAAATGACATTTTGAATCAATTTTTCTACAGTCCAAAAAATCAATTTTCTGATGAAAAACGATGACCCGTGACCTGTCGAAATTTCTCCAGATGGTCAGAAATGGAAATTTTTTAATGTTTAATTTTTTTACTGTAAATGACTATTCCATGTAAATTATCACTTTTGGAAGAAAAATAAGTGTGTTTAGAGTCACTTTAATGCCTGAAATTGGTTGAAGCAAAAGCTTCTTAATAGGAGAAAAAGTCTGTAATAATGGCAATTTTGGTCACATTGAGGCTTTAAAAAGTAGTCATTCAACATGAGGCACATTCCAAATGACATTTTGAATCAATTTTTCTACAGTCCAAAAAATCAATTTTCTGATGAAAAACGATGACCCGTGACCTGTCGAAATTTCTCCAGATGGTCAGAAATGGAAATTTTTTAATGTTTAATTTTTTGACTGTAAATGACTATTCCATGTAAATTATCACTTTTGGAAGAAAAATAAGTGTGTTTAGAGTCACTTTAATGCCTGAAATTGGTTGAAACAAAAGCTTCTTAATAGGAGAAAAAGTCTGTAATAATGGCAATTTTGGTCACATTGAGGCTTTAAAAAGTAGTGTTTCAACATGAGGCACATTCCAAATGACATTTTGAATCAATTTTTCTACAGTCTAAAAAAATCAATTTTCTGATGAAAAACGATGACCCGTGACCTGTCGAAATTTCTCCAGATGGTCAGAAATGGAAATTTTTTAATGTTTCATTTTTTGACTGCAAATGACTATTCCATGTGAATTATCACTTTTGGAACTAAAATAAGTGTGTTTAGAGTCACTTTAATGCCTGAAATTGGTTGAAACAAAAGCTTCTGAATAGGAGAAAAAGTCTGTAATAATGGCAATTTTGGTCACATTGAGGCTTTAAAAAGTAGTTATTCAGCATGAGGCACATTCCAAATGACATTTTGAATCAATTTTTCTACAGTCCAAAAAATCAATTTTCTGATGAAAAACGATGACCCGTGACCTGTCGACATTTCTCCAGTTGGTCAGAAATGGAATTTTTTTAATGTTTAAGTTTTTTGACTGCAAATGACTATTCCATTTAAATTATCACTTTTGGAACAAAAATAAGTGTGTTTAGAGTCACTTTAATGCCTGAAATTGGTCGAAAAAGAAGCTTCTGAGTAGGAGAAAAAGTCTGTAATTATATCAATTTTGGTCACATTGAGGCTTTAAAAAGTAGTTATTCAACATGAGGCGCATTCTAAATGACATTTTGAATCAATTTTTCGACCAGTCCAAAAAAATCAATTTTCTGATGAAAAACGATGACCCGTGACCTGTCGAACTTTCTCCAGATGGTCAGAAATGGAAATTTTTTAATGTTTCATTTTATGACTATTCCATGTAAATTATCACTTTTGGAACACAATAAGTGTGTTTAGAGTCACTTTAATGCCTGAAATTGGTCGAAATAGACGCTTCTGAATAGGAGAACATGTCTATAAAAATGGCAATTTTGGTCACATTGAGGCTTCAAAAAGTAGTTATTCAGCATGAGGCACATTCCAAATGACATTTTGAATCAATTTTTCTACAGTCCAAAAAAATCAATTTTCTGATGAAAAACGATGACCCTTGACCTGTCGAAATTTCTCCAGATGGTCAGAAATGAAAATTTTTTAATGTTTCATTTTATGACTATTCCATGTAAATTTTCACTTTTGGAACACAATAAGTGTGTTTAGAGTCACTTTAATGCCTGAAATTGGTCGAAATAGACGCTTCTGAATAGGAGAAAATGTCTGTAAAAATGGCAATTTTGGTCACATTGAGGCTTCAAAAAGTAGTTATTCAGCATGAGGCACATTCCAAATGACATTTTGAATCAATTTTTCTACAGTCCAAAAAAATCTATTTTCTGATGAAAAACGATGACCCGTGACCTGTCGAAATTTCTCCAGATGGTCAGAAATGGAAATTTTTTAATGTTTCATTTTTTGACTGCAAATGACTATTCCATGTAAATTATCACTTTTGGAACAAAATAAGTGTGTTTAGAGTCACTTTAATGCCTGAAATTGGTCGAAATAGAAGCTTCTGAATAGGAGAAAATGTCTGTAAAAATGGCAATTTTGGTCACAATGAGGCTTCAAAAAGTAGTTATTCAGCATGAGGCACATTCCAAATGACATTTTGAATCAATTTTTCTACAGTCCAAAAAATCAATTTTCTGTTGAAAAACGATGACCCGTGACCTGTCGAAATTTCTCCAGATGGTCAGCAATGGAAATTTTTTAATGTTTCATTTTTTGACTGCAAATGACTATTCCATGTAATTTATCACTTTTGGAACAAAAATAAGTGTGTTTAGAGTCACTTTAATGCCTGAAATTGGTTGAAACAAAAGCTTCTGAATAGGAGAAAAAGTCTGTAATAATGGCAATTTTGGTCACATTGAGGCTTTAAAAAGTAGTCATTCAACATGAGGCACATTCCAAATGACAGTTTGAATCAATTTTTCTACAGTCCAGAAAAATCAATTTTCTGATATAAAAAGGATGACCCGTCACCTGCCGAAATTTCTCCAGATGCGCAGAAATGGAAATTTTTTAATGTTTAATTTTTTGACTGTAAATGACTATTCCATGTAAATTATCACTTTTGGCACAAAGATAAGTGTGTTTAGAGTCACTTTAATGCCTGAAATTGGTCGAAATAGAAGCTTCTGAATAGGAGAAAAAGTCTGTAATGATGGCAATTTTGGTCACATTGAGGCTTTAAAAAGTAGTCATTCAACATGAGGCACATTCCAAATGACATTTTGAATCAATTTTTCTACAGTCCAAAAAAATCAATTTTCTGATGAAAAACGATGACCCGTGACCTGTCGAAATTTCTCCAGATGGTCAGAAATGGAAATTTTGTAATGTTTAATTTTTTGACTGCAAATGACTATTCCATGTCCATTATCACTTTTGGAACAAAAATAAGTGTGTTTAGAGTCACTTTAATGCCTGAAATTGGTCGAAATAGAAGCTTCTGAATAGGAGAAAATGTCTGTAATAATGGCAATTTTGGTCACTTTGAGGCTTTAAAAAGTAGTTATTCAGCATGAGGCACATTCCAAATGACATTTTGAATCAATTTTTCTACAGTTCAAAAAATCTATTTTCTGATGAAAAACGATGACCCGTGACCTGTCGAAATTTCTCCAGATGGTCAGAAATGGAAATTTTTAAAGTTTAATTTTTTGACTGTAAATGACTATTCCATGTAAATTATCACTTTTGGAACAAAAATAAGTGTGTTTAGAGTCACTTTAATGCCTGAAATTGGTCGAAATAGAAGCTTCTGAATAGATGAAAATGTCTGTAATAATGGCAATTTTGGTCACATTGAGGCTTTAAAAAGTAGTTATTCAGCATGAGGCACATTCCAAATGACATTTTGAATCAATTTTTCTACAGTCCAAAAAATCAATTTTCTGATGAAAAACGATGACCCGTGACCTGTCGAAATTTCTAAAGATGGTCAGAAATGGACATTTTTTAATGTTTAATTTTTTGACAGCAAATGACTATTCCATGTAAATTATCACCTTTGGAAGAAAAATAAGTGTGTTTAGAGTCACATTAATGCCTGAAATTGGTTGAAACAAAAGCTTCTGAATAGGAGAAAAAGTCTGTAATAATGGCAATTTTGGTCACATTGAGGCTTTAAAAAATAGTCATTCAACATGAGGCACATTCCAAATGACATTTTGAATCAATTTTTCTACAGTCCAAAAAAATCAATTTTCTGATGAAAAACTATGACCCGTGACCTGTCGAAATTTCTCCAGATGGTCAGAAATGGAATTTTTTTAATGTTAAATTTTTTGACTGCAAATGACTATTCCATGTAAATTATCACTTTTGGAACAAAAATATGTGTGTTTAGAGTCACTTTAATGCCTGAAATTGGTCGAAATAGAAGCTTCTGAAAAGGAGAAAAGGTCTGTAATAATGGCAATTTTGGTCACTTTGAGGCTTTAAAAAGTAGTTATTCAGCATGAGGCACATTCCAAATGACATTTTGAATCAATTTTTCTACAGTCCAAAAAATCAATTTTCTGATGAAAAACGATGACCCGTGACCTGTCGAAATTTCTCCAGATCGTCAGAAATGGAAATTTTTTAATGTTTAAGTTTTTTGACTGCAAATGACTATTCCATGTAAATTATCACTTTTGGAACAAAAATAAGTGTGTTTAGAGTCACTTTAATGCCTGAAATTGGTCGAAATAGAAGCTTCTGAATAGGAGAAAATGTCTGTAATAATGGCAATTTTGGTCACATTCAGGCTTTAAAAAGTAGTTATTCAACATGAGGCACAATCCAAATGACATTTTGAATCAATTTTTCTACAGTCCAAAAAATCAATTTTCTGATGAAAAACGATGACCCGTGACCTGTCGACATTTCTCCAGTTGGTCAGAAATGGAAATTTTTTAATGTTTAAGTTTTTTGACTGCAAATGACTATTCCATTTAAATTATCACTTTTGGAACAAAAATAAGTGTGTTTAGAGTCACTTTAATGCCTGAAATTGGTCGAAATAGAAGCTTCTGAATAGGAGAAAATGTCTGTAAAAATGGCAATTTTGTTCACATTGAGGCTTCAAAAAGTAGTTATTCAGCATGAGGCACATTCCAAATGACATTTTGAATCAATTTTTCTACAGTCCAAAAAATCAATTTTCTGATGAAAAACGATGACCCGTGACCTGTTGAAATTTCTCCAGATTGTCAGAAATGTACATTTTTTAATGTTTAATTTTTTGACTGCAAATGACTATTCCATGTAAATTATCACTTTTGGAACAAAAATAAGTGTGTTTAGAGTCACTTTAATGCCTGAAATTAGTAGAAATAGAAGCTTCTGAATAGGAGAAAAAGTCTATAATAGGCAATTTTGGTCACATTGAGGCTTTAAAAAGTAGTCATTCAACATGAGGCACATTCCAAATGACATTTTGAATCAATTTTTCTACAGTCCAAAAAATCAATTTTCTGATGAAAAACGATGACCCGTGACCTGTCGAAATTTCTCCAGATGGTCAGAAATGGAAATTTTTTAATGTTTAATTTTTTTACTGTAAATGACTATTCCATGTAAATTATCACTTTTGGAAGAAAAATAAGTGTGTTTAGAGTCACTTTAATGCCTGAAATTGGTTGAAACAAAAGCTTCTTAATAGGAGAAAAAGTCTGTAATAATGGCAATTTTGGTCACATTGAGGCTTTAAAAAGTAGTCATTCAACATGAGGCACATTCCAAATGACATTTTGAATCAATTTTTCTACAGTCCAAAAAATCAATTTTCTGATGAAAAACGATGACCCGTGACCTGTCGAAATTTCTCCAGATGGTCAGAAATGGAAATTTTTTAATGTTTAATTTTTTGACTGTAAATGACTATTCCATGTAAATTATCACTTTTGGAAGAAAAATAAGTGTGTTTAGAGTCACTTTAATGCCTGAAATTGGTTGAAACAAAAGCTTCTTAATAGGAGAAAAAGTCTGTAATAATGGCAATTTTGGTCACATTGAGGCTTTAAAAAGTAGTGTTTCAACATGAGGCACATTCCAAATGACATTTTGAATCAATTTTTCTACAGTCCAAAAAAATCAATTTTCTGATGAAAAACGATGACCCGTGACCTGTCGAAATTTCTCCAGATGGTCAGAAATGGAAATTTTTTAATGTTTAATTTTTTGACTGCAAATGACTATTCCATGCAAATTATCACTTTTGGAACAAAATTAAGTGTGTTTAGAGTCACTTTAATGCCTGAAATTGGTCAAATTGAAGCTTCTGAATAGGAGAAAATGTCTGTAATAATGGCAATTTTGGTCACATTGAGGCTTTAAAAAGTAGTTATTCAACATGAGGCACATTCGAAATGACATTTTGAATCAATTTTTCTACAGTCCAAAAAATCAATTTTCTGATGAAAAACGATGACCCGTGACCTGTCGAAATTTCTAAAGATGGTCAGAAATGGACATTTTTTAATGTTTAATTTTTTGACAGCAAATGACTATTCCATGTAAATTATCACCTTTGGAAGAAAAATAAGTGTGTTTAGAGTCACTTTAATGCCTGAAATTGGTTGAAACAAAAGCTTCTGAATAGGAGAAAAAGTCTGTAATAATGGCAATTTTGGTCACATTGAGGCTTTAAAAAATAGTCATTCAACATGAGGCACATTCCAAATGACATTTTGAATCAATTTTTCTACAGTCCAAAAAAATCAATTTTCTGATGAAAAACTATGACCCGTGACCTGTCGAAATTTCTCCAGATGGTCAGAAATGGAATTTTTTTAATGTTAAATTTTTTGACTGCAAATGACTATTCCATGTAAATTATCACTTTTGGAACAAAAATATGTGTGTTTAGAGTCACTTTAATGCCTGAAATTGGTCGAAATAGAAGCTTCTGAAAAGGAGAAAATGTCTGTAATAATGGCAATTTTGGTCACTTTGAGGCTTTAAAAAGTAGTTATTCAGCATGAGGCACATTCCAAATGACATTTTGAATCAATTTTTCTACAGTCCAAAAAATCAATTTTCTGATGAAAAACGATGACCCGTGACCTGTCGAAATTTCTCCAGATCGTCAGAAATGGAAATTTTTTAATGTTTAAGTTTTTTGACTGCAAATGACTATTCCATGTAAATTATCACTTTTGGAACAAAAATAAGTGTGTTTAGAGTCACTTTAATGCCTGAAATTGGTCGAAATAGAAGCTTCTGAATAGGAGAAAATGTCTGTAATAATGGCAATTTTGGTCACATTCAGGCTTTAAAAAGTAGTTATTCAACATGAGGCACAATCCAAATGACATTTTGAATCAATTTTTCTACAGTCCAAAAAATCAATTTTCTGATGAAAAACGATGACCCGTGACCTGTCGACATTTCTCCAGTTGGTCAGAAATGGAAATTTTTTAATGTTTAAGTTTTTTGACTGCAAATGACTATTCCATTTAAATTATCACTTTTGGAACAAAAATAAGTGTGTTTAGAGTCACTTTAATGCCTGAAATTGGTCGAAATAGAAGCTTCTGAATAGGAGAAAATGTCTGTAAAAATGGCAATTTTGTTCACATTGAGGCTTCAAAAAGTAGTTATTCAGCATGAGGCACATTCCAAATGACATTTTGAATCAATTTTTCTACAGTCCAAAAAATCAATTTTCTGATGAAAAACGATGACCCGTGACCTGTTGAAATTTCTCCAGATTGTCAGAAATGTACATTTTTTAATGTTTAATTTTTTGACTGCAAATGACTATTCCATGTAAATTATCACTTTTGGAACAAAAATAAGTGTGTTTAGAGTCACTTTAATGCCTGAAATTAGTAGAAATAGAAGCTTCTGAATAGGAGAAAAAGTCTATAATAGGCAATTTTGGTCACATTGAGGCTTTAAAAAGTAGTCATTCAACATGAGGCACATTCCAAATGACATTTTGAATCAATTTTTCTACAGTCCAAAAAATCAATTTTCTGATGAAAAACGATGACCCGTGACCTGTCGAAATTTCTCCAGATCGTCAGAAATGGAAATTTTTTAATGTTTAAGTTTTTTGACTGCAAATGACTATTCCATGTAAATTATCACTTTTGGAACAAAAATAAGTGTGTTTAGAGTCACTTTAATGCCTGAAATTGGTCGAAATAGAAGCTTCTGAATAGGAGAAAATGTCTGTAATAATGGCAATTTTGGTCACATTCAGGCTTTAAAAAGTAGTTATTCAACATGAGGCACAATCCAAATGACATTTTGAATCAATTTTTCTACAGTCCAAAAAATCAATTTTCTGATGAAAAACGATGACCCGTGACCTGTCGAAATTTCTCCAGATGGTCAGAAATGGAATTTTTTTAATGTTAAATTTTTTGACTGCAAATGACTATTCCATGTAAATTATCACTTTTGGAACAAAAATATGTGTGTTTAGAGTCACTTTAATGCCTGAAATTGGTCGAAATAGAAGCTTCTGAAAAGGAGAAAATGTCTGTAATAATGGCAATTTTGGTCACTTTGAGGCTTTAAAAAGTAGTTATTCAGCATGAGGCACATTCCAAATGACATTTTGAATCAATTTTTCTACAGTCCAAAAAATCAATTTTCTGATGAAAAACGATGACCCGTGACCTGTCGAAATTTCTCCAGATCGTCAGAAATGGAAATTTTTTAATGTTTAAGTTTTTTGACTGCAAATGACTATTCCATGTAAATTATCACTTTTGGAACAAAAATAAGTGTGTTTAGAGTCACTTTAATGCCTGAAATTGGTCGAAATAGAAGCTTCTGAATAGGAGAAAATGTCTGTAATAATGGCAATTTTGGTCACATTCAGGCTTTAAAAAGTAGTTATTCAACATGAGGCACAATCCAAATGACATTTTGAATCAATTTTTCTACAGTCCAAAAAATCAATTTTCTGATGAAAAACGATGACCCGTGACCTGTCGACATTTCTCCAGTTGGTCAGAAATGGAAATTTTTTAATGTTTAAGTTTTTTGACTGCAAATGACTATTCCATTTAAATTATCACTTTTGGAACAAAAATAAGTGTGTTTAGAGTCACTTTAATGCCTGAAATTGGTCGAAATAGAAGCTTCTGAATAGGAGAAAATGTCTGTAAAAATGGCAATTTTGTTCACATTGAGGCTTCAAAAAGTAGTTATTCAGCATGAGGCACATTCCAAATGACATTTTGAATCAATTTTTCTACAGTCCAAAAAATCAATTTTCTGATGAAAAACGATGACCCGTGACCTGTTGAAATTTCTCCAGATTGTCAGAAATGTACATTTTTTAATGTTTAATTTTTTGACTGCAAATGACTATTCCATGTAAATTATCACTTTTGGAACAAAAATAAGTGTGTTTAGAGTCACTTTAATGCCTGAAATTAGTAGAAATAGAAGCTTCTGAATAGGAGAAAAAGTCTATAATAGGCAATTTTGGTCACATTGAGGCTTTAAAAAGTAGTCATTCAACATGAGGCACATTCCAAATGACATTTTGAATCAATTTTTCTACAGTCCAAAAAATCAATTTTCTGATGAAAAACGATGACCCGTGACCTGTCGAAATTTCTCCAGATGGTCAGAAATGGAAATTTTTTAATGTTTAATTTTTTTACTGTAAATGACTATTCCATGTAAATTATCACTTTTGGAAGAAAAATAAGTGTGTTTAGAGTCACTTTAATGCCTGAAATTGGTTGAAACAAAAGCTTCTTAATAGGAGAAAAAGTCTGTAATAATGGCAATTTTGGTCACATTGAGGCTTTAAAAAGTAGTCATTCAACATGAGGCACATTCCAAATGACATTTTGAATCAATTTTTCTACAGTCCAAAAAATCAATTTTCTGATGAAAAACGATGACCCGTGACCTGTCGAAATTTCTCCAGATGGTCAGAAATGGAAATTTTTTAATGTTTAATTTTTTGACTGTAAATGACTATTCCATGTAAATTATCACTTTTGGAAGAAAAATAAGTGTGTTTAGAGTCACTTTAATGCCTGAAATTGGTTGAAACAAAAGCTTCTTAATAGGAGAAAAAGTCTGTAATAATGGCAATTTTGGTCACATTGAGGCTTTAAAAAGTAGTGTTTCAACATGAGGCACATTCCAAATGACATTTTGAATCAATTTTTCTACAGTCCAAAAAAATCAATTTTCTGATGAAAAACGATGACCCGTGACCTGTCGAAATTTCTCCAGATGGTCAGAAATGGAAATTTTTTAATGTTTCATTTTTTGACTGCAAATGACTATTCCATGCAAATTATCACTTTTGGAACAAAATTAAGTGTGTTTAGAGTCACTTTAATGCCTGAAATTGGTCAAATTGAAGCTTCTGAATAGGAGAAAATGTCTGTAATAATGGCAATTTTGGTCACATTGAGGCTTTAAAAAGTAGTTATTCAACATGAGGCACATTCGAAATGACATTTTGAATCAATTTTTCTACAGTCCAAAAAATCAATTTTCTGATGAAAAACGATGACCCGTGACCTGTCGAAATTTCTAAAGATGGTCAGAAATGGACATTTTTTAATGTTTAATTTTTTGACAGCAAATGACTATTCCATGTAAATTATCACCTTTGGAAGAAAAATAAGTGTGTTTAGAGTCACTTTAATGCCTGAAATTGGTTGAAACAAAAGCTTCTGAATAGGAGAAAAAGTCTGTAATAATGGCAATTTTGGTCACATTGAGGCTTTAAAAAATAGTCATTCAACATGAGGCACATTCCAAATGACATTTTGAATCAATTTTTCTACAGTCCAAAAAAATCAATTTTCTGATGAAAAACTATGACCCGTGACCTGTCGAAATTTCTCCAGATGGTCAGAAATGGAATTTTTTTAATGTTAAATTTTTTGACTGCAAATGACTATTCCATGTAAATTATCACTTTTGGAACAAAAATATGTGTGTTTAGAGTCACTTTAATGCCTGAAATTGGTCGAAATAGAAGCTTCTGAAAAGGAGAAAATGTCTGTAATAATGGCAATTTTGGTCACTTTGAGGCTTTAAAAAGTAGTTATTCAGCATGAGGCACATTCCAAATGACATTTTGAATCAATTTTTCTACAGTCCAAAAAATCAATTTTCTGATGAAAAACGATGACCCGTGACCTGTCGAAATTTCTCCAGATCGTCAGAAATGGAAATTTTTTAATGTTTAAGTTTTTTGACTGCAAATGACTATTCCATGTAAATTATCACTTTTGGAACAAAAATAAGTGTGTTTAGAGTCACTTTAATGCCTGAAATTGGTCGAAATAGAAGCTTCTGAATAGGAGAAAATGTCTGTAATAATGGCAATTTTGGTCACATTCAGGCTTTAAAAAGTAGTTATTCAACATGAGGCACAATCCAAATGACATTTTGAATCAATTTTTCTACAGTCCAAAAAATCAATTTTCTGATGAAAAACGATGACCCGTGACCTGTCGACATTTCTCCAGTTGGTCAGAAATGGAAATTTTTTAATGTTTAAGTTTTTTGACTGCAAATGACTATTCCATTTAAATTATCACTTTTGGAACAAAAATAAGTGTGTTTAGAGTCACTTTAATGCCTGAAATTGGTCGAAATAGAAGCTTCTGAATAGGAGAAAATGTCTGTAAAAATGGCAATTTTGTTCACATTGAGGCTTCAAAAAGTAGTTATTCAGCATGAGGCACATTCCAAATGACATTTTGAATCAATTTTTCTACAGTCCAAAAAATCAATTTTCTGATGAAAAACGATGACCCGTGACCTGTTGAAATTTCTCCAGATTGTCAGAAATGTACATTTTTTAATGTTTAATTTTTTGACTGCAAATGACTATTCCATGTAAATTATCACTTTTGGAACAAAAATAAGTGTGTTTAGAGTCACTTTAATGCCTGAAATTAGTAGAAATAGAAGCTTCTGAATAGGAGAAAAAGTCTATAATAGGCAATTTTGGTCACATTG
This sequence comes from Triturus cristatus, assembly GCF_964204655.1. Lineage (NCBI taxonomy): Eukaryota > Metazoa > Chordata > Amphibia > Caudata > Salamandridae > Triturus > Triturus cristatus. The sequence continues at coordinate 878,524,271 of NC_140593.1, read as the reverse complement.
AGGCTTTAAAAAGTAGTCATTCAACATGAGGCACATTCCAAATGACATTTTGAATCAATTTTTCTACAGTCCAAAAAATCAATTTTCTGATGAAAAACGATGACCCGTGACCTGTCGAAATTTCTCCAGATCGTCAGAAATGGAAATTTTTTAATGTTTAAGTTTTTTGACTGCAAATGACTATTCCATGTAAATTATCACTTTTGGAACAAAAATAAGTGTGTTTAGAGTCACTTTAATGCCTGAAATTGGTCGAAATAGAAGCTTCTGAATAGGAGAAAATGTCTGTAATAATGGCAATTTTGGTCACATTCAGGCTTTAAAAAGTAGTTATTCAACATGAGGCACAATCCAAATGACATTTTGAATCAATTTTTCTACAGTCCAAAAAATCAATTTTCTGATGAAAAACGATGACCCGTGACCTGTCGAAATTTCTCCAGATGGTCAGAAATGGAATTTTTTTAATGTTAAATTTTTTGACTGCAAATGACTATTCCATGTAAATTATCACTTTTGGAACAAAAATATGTGTGTTTAGAGTCACTTTAATGCCTGAAATTGGTCGAAATAGAAGCTTCTGAAAAGGAGAAAATGTCTGTAATAATGGCAATTTTGGTCACTTTGAGGCTTTAAAAAGTAGTTATTCAGCATGAGGCACATTCCAAATGACATTTTGAATCAATTTTTCTACAGTCCAAAAAATCAATTTTCTGATGAAAAACGATGACCCGTGACCTGTCGAAATTTCTCCAGATCGTCAGAAATGGAAATTTTTTAATGTTTAAGTTTTTTGACTGCAAATGACTATTCCATGTAAATTATCACTTTTGGAACAAAAATAAGTGTGTTTAGAGTCACTTTAATGCCTGAAATTGGTCGAAATAGAAGCTTCTGAATAGGAGAAAATGTCTGTAATAATGGCAATTTTGGTCACATTCAGGCTTTAAAAAGTAGTTATTCAACATGAGGCACAATCCAAATGACATTTTGAATCAATTTTTCTACAGTCCAAAAAATCAATTTTCTGATGAAAAACGATGACCCGTGACCTGTCGACATTTCTCCAGTTGGTCAGAAATGGAAATTTTTTAATGTTTAAGTTTTTTGACTGCAAATGACTATTCCATTTAAATTATCACTTTTGGAACAAAAATAAGTGTGTTTAGAGTCACTTTAATGCCTGAAATTGGTCGAAATAGAAGCTTCTGAATAGGAGAAAATGTCTGTAAAAATGGCAATTTTGTTCACATTGAGGCTTCAAAAAGTAGTTATTCAGCATGAGGCACATTCCAAATGACATTTTGAATCAATTTTTCTACAGTCCAAAAAATCAATTTTCTGATGAAAAACGATGACCCGTGACCTGTTGAAATTTCTCCAGATTGTCAGAAATGTACATTTTTTAATGTTTAATTTTTTGACTGCAAATGACTATTCCATGTAAATTATCACTTTTGGAACAAAAATAAGTGTGTTTAGAGTCACTTTAATGCCTGAAATTAGTAGAAATAGAAGCTTCTGAATAGGAGAAAAAGTCTATAATAGGCAATTTTGGTCACATTGAGGCTTTAAAAAGTAGTCATTCAACATGAGGCACATTCCAAATGACATTTTGAATCAATTTTTCTACAGTCCAAAAAATCAATTTTCTGATGAAAAACGATGACCCGTGACCTGTCGAAATTTCTCCAGATGGTCAGAAATGGAAATTTTTTAATGTTTAATTTTTTTACTGTAAATGACTATTCCATGTAAATTATCACTTTTGGAAGAAAAATAAGTGTGTTTAGAGTCACTTTAATGCCTGAAATTGGTTGAAACAAAAGCTTCTTAATAGGAGAAAAAGTCTGTAATAATGGCAATTTTGGTCACATTGAGGCTTTAAAAAGTAGTCATTCAACATGAGGCACATTCCAAATGACATTTTGAATCAATTTTTCTACAGTCCAAAAAATCAATTTTCTGATGAAAAACGATGACCCGTGACCTGTCGAAATTTCTCCAGATGGTCAGAAATGGAAATTTTTTAATGTTTAATTTTTTGACTGTAAATGACTATTCCATGTAAATTATCACTTTTGGAAGAAAAATAAGTGTGTTTAGAGTCACTTTAATGCCTGAAATTGGTTGAAACAAAAGCTTCTTAATAGGAGAAAAAGTCTGTAATAATGGCAATTTTGGTCACATTGAGGCTTTAAAAAGTAGTGTTTCAACATGAGGCACATTCCAAATGACATTTTGAATCAATTTTTCTACAGTCCAAAAAAATCAATTTTCTGATGAAAAACGATGACCCGTGACCTGTCGAAATTTCTCCAGATGGTCAGAAATGGAAATTTTTTAATGTTTAATTTTTTGACTGCAAATGACTATTCCATGCAAATTATCACTTTTGGAACAAAATTAAGTGTGTTTAGAGTCACTTTAATGCCTGAAATTGGTCAAATTGAAGCTTCTGAATAGGAGAAAATGTCTGTAATAATGGCAATTTTGGTCACATTGAGGCTTTAAAAAGTAGTTATTCAACATGAGGCACATTCGAAATGACATTTTGAATCAATTTTTCTACAGTCCAAAAAAATCAATTTTCTGATGAAAAACGATGACCCGTGACCTGTCGACATTTCTCCAGTTGGTCAGAAATGGAATTTTTTTAATGTTTAAGTTTTTTGAATGCAAATGACTATTCCATGTAAATTATCACTTTTGGAACAAAAATTAGTGTGTTTAGAGTCACTTTAATGCCTGAAATTGGTCGAAATAGAAGCTTCTGAATAGGAGAAAATGTCTGTAATAATGGCAATTTTGGTCACATTGAGGCTTTAAAAAGTAGTTATTCAACATGAGGCACATTCCAAATGACATTTTGAATCAATTTTTCTACAGTCCAAAAAATAAATTTTCTGATGAAAAACGATGACCCGTGACCTGTCGAAATTTCTCCAGATGGTCAGAAATGGAAATTTTTTAATGTTTCATTTTTTGACTGCAAATGACTATTCCATGTAAATTATCACTTTTGGAACTAAAATAAGTGTGTTTAGAGTCACTTTAATGCCTGAAATTGGTCGAAATAGAAGCTTCTGAATAGGAGAAAATGTCTGTAATAATGGCAATTTTGGTCACATTCAGGCTTTAAAAAGTAGTTATTCAACATGAGGCACAATCCAAATGACATTTTGAATCAATTTTTCTACAGTCCAAAAAATCAATTTTCTGATGAAAAACGATGACCCGTGACCTGTCGACATTTCTCCAGTTGGTCAGGAATGGAATTTTTTTAATGTTTAAGTTTTTTGACTGCAAATGACTATTCCATTTAAATTATCACTTTTGGAACAAAAATAAGTGTGTTTAGAGTCACTTTAATGCCTGAAATTGGTCGAAATAGAAGCTTCTGAATAGGAGAAAATGTCTGTAAAAATGGCAATTTTGTTCACATTGAGGCTTCAAAAAGTAGTTATTCAGCATGAGGCACATTCCAAATGACATTTTGAATCAATTTTTCTACAGTCCAAAAAATCAATTTTCTGATGAAAAACGATGACCCGTGACCTGTTGAAATTTCTCCAGATTGTCAGAAATGTACATTTTTTAATGTTTAATTTTTTGACTGCAAATGACTATTCCATGTAAATTATCACTTTTGGAACAAAAATAAGTGTGTTTAGAGTCACTTTAATGCCTGAAATTAGTAGAAATAGAAGCTTCTGAATAGGAGAAAAAGTCTATAATAGGCAATTTTGGTCACATTGAGGCTTTAAAAAGTAGTCATTCAACATGAGGCACATTCCAAATGACATTTTGAATCAATTTTTCTACAGTCCAAAAAATCAATTTTCTGATGAAAAACGATGACCCGTGACGTGTCGAAATTTCTCCAGATGGTCAGAAATGGAAATTTTTTAATGTTTAATTTTTTTACTGTAAATGACTATTCCATGTAAATTATCACTTTTGGAACAAAAATAAGTGTGTTTAGAGTCACTTTAATGCCTGAAATTTGTCGAAATAGAAGCTTCTGAATAGGAGAAAATGTCTGTAATAATGGCAATTTTGGTCACATTCAGGCTTTAAAAAGTAGTTATTCAACATGAGGCACAATCCAAATGACATTTTGAATCAATTTTTCTACAGTCCAAAAAATCAATTTTCTGATGAAAAACGATGACCCGTGACCTGTCGACATTTCTAAGTTGGTCAGAAATGGAAATTTTTTAATGTTTAAGTTTTTTGACTGCAAATGACTATTCCATTTAAATTATCACTTTTGGAACAAAAATAAGTGTGTTTAGAGTCACTTTAATGCCTGAAATTGGTCGAAATAGAAGCTTCTGAATAGGAGAAAATGTCTGTAAAAATGGCAATTTTGTTCACATTGAGGCTTCAAAAAGTAGTTATTCAGCATGAGGCACATTCCAAATGACATTTTGAATCAATTTTTCTACAGTCCAAAAAATCAATTTTCTGATGAAAAACGATGACCCGTGACCTGTTGAAATTTCTCCAGATTGTCAGAAATGTACATTTTTTAATGTTTAATTTTTTGACTGCAAATGACTATTCCATGTAAATTATCACTTTTGGAACAAAAATAAGTGTGTTTAGAGTCACTTTAATGCCTGAAATTAGTAGAAATAGAAGCTTCTGAATAGGAGAAAAAGTCTATAATAGGCAATTTTGGTCACATTGAGGCTTTAAAAAGTAGTCATTCAACATGAGGCACATTCCAAATGACATTTTGAATCAATTTTTCTACAGTCCAAAAAATCAATTTTCTGATGAAAAACGATGACCCGTGACCTGTCGAAATTTCTCCAGATGGTCAGAAATGGAAATTTTTTAATGTTTAATTTTTTTACTGTAAATGACTATTCCATGTAAATTATCACTTTTGGAAGAAAAATAAGTGTGTTTAGAGTCACTTTAATGCCTGAAATTGGTTGAAACAAAAGCTTCTTAATTGGAGAAAAAGTCTGTAATAATGGCAATTTTGGTCACATTGAGGCTTTAAAAAGTAGTCATTCAACATGAGGCACATTCCAAATGACATTTTGAATCAATTTTTCTACAGTCCAAAAAATCAATTTTCTGATGAAAAACGATGACCCGTGACCTGTCGAAATTTCTCCAGATGGTCAGAAATGGAAATTTTTTAATGTTTAATTTTTTGACTGTAAATGACTATTCCATGTAAATTATCACTTTTGGAAGAAAAATAAGTGTGTTTAGAGTCACTTTAATGCCTGAAATTGGTTGAAACAAAAGCTTCTTAATAGGAGAAAAAGTCTGTAATAATGGCAATTTTGGTCACATTGAGGCTTTAAAAAGTAGTGTTTCAACATGAGGCACATTCCAAATGACATTTTGAATCAATTTTTCTACAGTCCAAAAAAATCAATTTTCTGATGAAAAACGATGACCCGTGACCTGTCGAAATTTCTCCAGATGGTCAGAAATGGAAATTTTTTAATGTTTAATTTTTTGACTGCAAATGACTATTCCATGCAAATTATCACTTTTGGAACAAAATTAAGTGTGTTTAGAGTCACTTTAATGCCTGAAATTGGTCAAATTGAAGCTTCTGAATAGGAGAAAATGTCTGTAATAATGGCAATTTTGGTCACATTGAGGCTTTAAAAAGTAGTTATTCAACATGAGGCACATTCGAAATGACATTTTGAATAAATTTTTCTACAGTCCAAAAAAATCAATTTTCTGATGAAAAACGATGACCCGTGACCTGTCGACATTTCTCCAGTTGGTCAGAAATGGAATTTTTTTAATGTTTAAGTTTTTTGAATGCAAATGACTATTCCATGTAAATTATCACTTTTGGAACAAAAATTAGTGTGTTTAGAGTCACTTTAATGCCTGAAATTGGTCGAAATAGAAGCTTCTGAATAGGAGAAAATGTCTGTAATAATGGCAATTTTGGTCACATTGAGGCTTTAAAAAGTAGTTATTCAACATGAGGCACATTCCAAATGACATTTTGAATCAATTTTTCTACAGTCCAAAAAATAAATTTTCTGATGAAAAACGATGACCCGTGACCTGTCGAAATTTCTCCAGATGGTCAGAAATGGAAATTTTTTAATGTTTCATTTTTTGACTGCAAATGACTATTCCATGTAAATTATCACTTTTGGAACTAAAATAAGTGTGTTTAGAGTCACTTTAATGCCTGAAATTGGTCGAAATAGAAGCTTCTGAATAGGAGAAAATGTCTGTAATAATGGCAATTTTGGTCACATTCAGGCTTTAAAAAGTAGTTATTCAACATGAGGCACATTCCAAATGACATTTTGAATCAATTTTTCTACAGTCCAAAAAATCAATTTTCTGATGAAAAACGATGACCCGTGACCTGTCAAAATTTCTCCAGATGGTCAGAAATGGAAATTTTTTAATGTTTAATTTTTTGACTGTAAATGACTATTCCATGTAAATTATCACTTTTGGAAGAAAAATAAGTGTGTTTAGAGTCACTTTAATGCCTGAAATTGGTTGAAACAAAAGCTTCTTAATAGGAGAAAAAGTCTGTAATAATGGCAATTTTGGTCACATTGAGGCTTTAAAAAGTAGTGTTTCAACATGAGGCACATTCCAAATGACATTTTGAATCAATTTTTCTACAGTCTAAAAAAATCAATTTTCTGATGAAAAACGATGACCCGTGACCTGTCGAAATTTCTCCAGATGGTCAGAAATGGAAATTTTTTAATGTTTAATTTTTTGACTGCAAATGACTATTCCATGCAAATTATCACTTTTGGAACAAAATTAAGTGTGTTTAGAGTCACTTTAATGCCTGAAATTGGTCAAATTGAAGCTTCTGAATAGGAGAAAATGTCTGTAATAATGGCAATTTTGGTCACATTGAGGCTTTAAAAAGTAGTTATTCAACATGAGGCACATTCGAAATGACATTTTGAATCAATTTTTCTACAGTCCAAAAAAATCAATTTTCTGATCAAAAACGATGACCCGTGACCTGTCGACATTTCTCCAGTTGGTCAGAAATGGAATTTTTTTAATGTTTAAGTTTTTTGAATGCAAATGACTATTCCATGTAAATTATCACTTTTGGAACAAAAATAAGTGTGTTTAGAGTCACTTTAATGCCTGAAATTGGTCGAAATAGAAGCTTCTGAATAGGAGAAAATGTCTGTAATAATGGCAATTTTGGTCACATTGAGGCTTTAAAAAGTAGTTATTCAACATGAGGCACATTCCAAATGACATTTTGAATCAATTTTTCTACAGTCCAAAAAATAAATTTTCTGATGAAAAACGATGACCCGTGACCTGTCGAAATTTCTCCAGATGGTCAGAAATGGAAATTTTTTAATGTTTCATTTTTTGACTGCAAATGACTATTCCATGTGAATTATCACTTTTGGAACTAAAATAAGTGTGTTTAGAGTCACTTTAATGCCTGAAATTGGTTGAAACAAAAGCTTCTGAATAGGAGAAAAAGTCTGTAATAATGGCAATTTTGGTCACATTGAGGCTTTAAAAAGAAGTTATTCAGCATGAGGCACATTCCAAATGACATTTTGAATCAATTTTTCTACAGTCCAAAAAATCAATTTTCTGATGAAAAACGATGACCCGTGACCTGTCGACATTTCTCCAGTTGGTCAGAAATGGAATTTTTTTAATGTTTAAGTTTTTTGACTGCAAATGACTATTCCATTTAAATTATCACTTTTGGAACAAAAATAAGTGTGTTTAGAGTCACTTTAATGCCTGAAATTGGTCGAAAAAGAAGCTTCTGAGTAGGAGAAAAAGTCTGTAATTATATCAATTTTGGTCACATTGAGGCTTTAAAAAGTAGTTATTCAACATGAGGCGCATTCTAAATGACATTTTGAATCAATTTTTCGACCAGTCCAAAAAAATCAATTTTCTGATGAAAAACGATGACCCGTGACCTGTCGAACTTTCTCCAGATGGTCAGAAATGGAAATTTTTTAATGTTTCATTTTATGACTATTCCATGTAAATTATCACTTTTGGAACACAATAAGTGTGTTTAGAGTCACTTTAATGCCTGAAATTGGTCGAAATAGACGCTTCTGAATAGGAGAACATGTCTATAAAAATGGCAATTTTGGTCACATTGAGGCTTCAAAAAGTAGTTATTCAGCATGAGGCACATTCCAAATGACATTTTGAATCAATTTTTCTACAGTCCAAAAAAATCAATTTTCTGATGAAAAACGATGACCCTTGACCTGTCGAAATTTCTCCAGATGGTCAGAAATGAAAATTTTTTAATGTTTCATTTTATGACTATTCCATGTAAATTTTCACTTTTGGAACACAATAAGTGTGTTTAGAGTCACTTTAATGCCTGAAATTGGTCGAAATAGACGCTTCTGAATAGGAGAAAATGTCTGTAAAAATGGCAATTTTGGTCACATTGAGGCTTCAAAAAGTAGTTATTCAGCATGAGGCACATTCCAAATGACATTTTGAATCAATTTTTCGACCAGTCCAAAAAAATCAATTTTCTGATGAAAAACGATGACCCGTGACCTGTCGAACTTTCTCCAGATGGTCAGAAATGGAAATTTTTTAATGTTTCATTTTATGACTATTCCATGTAAATTATCACTTTTGGAACACAATAAGTGTGTTTAGAGTCACTTTAATGCCTGAAATTGGTCGAAATAGACGCTTCTGAATAGGAGAACATGTCTATAAAAATGGCAATTTTGGTCACATTGAGGCTTCAAAAAGTAGTTATTCAGCATGAGGCACATTCCAAATGACATTTTGAATCAATTTTTCTACAGTCCAAAAAAATCAATTTTCTGATGAAAAACGATGACCCTTGACCTGTCGAAATTTCTCCAGATGGTCAGAAATGAAAAATTTTTAATGTTTCATTTTATGACTATTCCATGTAAATTTTCACTTTTGGAACACAATAAGTGTGTTTAGAGTCACTTTAATGCCTGAAATTGGTCGAAATAGACGCTTCTGAATAGGAGAAAATGTCTGTAAAAATGGCAATTTTGGTCACATTGAGGCTTCAAAAAGTAGTTATTCAGCATGAGGCACATTCCAAATGACATTTTGAATCAATTTTTCTACAGTCCAAAAAAATCTATTTTCTGATGAAAAACGATGACCCGTGACCTGTCGAAATTTCTCCAGATGGTCAGAAATGGAAATTTTTTAATGTTTCATTTTTTGACTGCAAATGACTATTCCATGTAAATTATCACTTTTGGAACAAAATAAGTGTGTTTAGAGTCACTTTAATGCCTGAAATTGGTCGAAATAGAAGCTTCTGAATAGGAGAAAATGTCTGTAAAAATGGCAATTTTGGTCACAATGAGGCTTCAAAAAGTAGTTATTCAGCATGAGGCACATTCCAAATGACATTTTGAATCAATTTTTCTACAGTCCAAAAAATCAATTTTCTGTTGAAAAACGATGACCCGTGACCTGTCGAAATTTCTCCAGATGGTCAGCAATGGAAATTTTTTAATGTTTCATTTTTTGACTGCAAATGACTATTCCATGTAATTTATCACTTTTGGAACAAAAATAAGTGTGTTTAGAGTCACTTTAATGCCTGAAATTGGTTGAAACAAAAGCTTCTGAATAGGAGAAAAAGTCTGTAATAATGGCAAATTTGGTCACATTGAGGCTTTAAACAGTAGTCATTCAACATGAGGCACATTCCAAATGACAGTTTGAATCAATTTTTCTACAGTCCAGAAAAATCAATTTTCTGATATAAAAAGGATGACCCGTCACCTGCCGAAATTTCTCCAGATGCGCAGAAATGGAAATTTTTTAATGTTTAATTTTTTGACTGTAAATGACTATTCCATGTAAATTATCACTTTTGGCACAAAGATAAGTGTGTTTAGAGTCACTTTAATGCCTGAAATTGGTCGAAATAGAAGCTTCTGAATAGGAGAAAAAGTCTGTAATGATGGCAATTTTGGTCACATTGAGGCTTTAAAAAGTAGTCATTCAACATGAGGCACATTCCAAATGACATTTTGAATCAATTTTTCTACAGTCCAAAAAAATCAATTTTCTGATGAAAAACGATGACCCGTGACCTGTCGAAATTTCTCCAGATGGTCAGAAATGGAAATTTTGTAATGTTTAATTTTTTGACTGCAAATGACTATTCCATGTCCATTATCACTTTTGGAACAAAAATAAGTGTGTTTAGAGTCACTTTAATGCCTGAAATTGGTCGAAATAGAAGCTTCTGAATAGGAGAAAATGTCTGTAATAATGGCAATTTTGGTCACTTTGAGGCTTTAAAAAGTAGTTATTCAGCATGAGGCACATTCCAAATGACATTTTGAATCAATTTTTCTACAGTTCAAAAAATCAATTTTCTGATGAAAAACGATGACCCGTGACCTGTCGAAATTTCTCCAGATGGTCAGAAATGGAATTTTTTTAATGTTAAATTTTTTGACTGCAAATGACTATTCCATGTAAATTATCACTTTTGGAACAAAAATATGTGTGTTTAGAGTCACTTTAATGCCTGAAATTGGTCGAAATAGAAGCTTCTGAAAAGGAGAAAATGTCTGTAATAATGGCAATTTTGGTCACTTTGAGGCTTTAAAAAGTAGTTATTCAGCATGAGGCACATTCCAAATGACATTTTGAATCAATTTTTCTACAGTCCAAAAAATCAATTTTCTGATGAAAAACGATGACCCGTGACCTGTCGAAATTTCTCCAGATCGTCAGAAATGGAATTTTTTAATGTTTAAGTTTTTTGACTGCAAATGACTATTCCATGTAAATTATCACTTTTGGAACAAAAATAAGTGTGTTTAGAGTCACTTTAATGCCTGAAATTGGTCGAAATAGAAGCTTCTGAATAGGAGAAAATGTCTGTAATAATGGCAATTTTGGTCACATTCAGGCTTTAAAAAGTAGTTATTCAACATGAGGCACAATCCAAATGACATTTTGAATCAATTTTTCTACAGTCCAAAAAATCAATTTTCTGATGAAAAACGATGACCCGTGACCTGTCGACATTTCTCCAGTTGGTCAGAAATGGAAATTTTTTTATGTTTAAGTTTTTTGACTGCAAATGACTATTCCATTTAAATTATCACTTTTGGAACAAAAATAAGTGTGTTTAGAGTCACTTTAATGCCTGAAATTGGTCGAAATAGAAGCTTCTGAATAGGAGAAAATGTCTGTAAAAATGGCAATTTTGTTCACATTGAGGCTTCAAAAAGTAGTTATTCAGCATGAGGCACATTCCAAATGACATTTTGAATCAATTTTTCTACAGTCCAAAAAATCAATTTTCTGATGAAAAACGATGACCCGTGACCTGTTGAAATTTCTCCAGATTGTCAGAAATGTACATTTTTTAATGTTTAATTTTTTGACTGCAAATGACTATTCCATGTAAATTATCACTTTTGGAACAAAAATAAGTGTGTTTAGAGTCACTTTAATGCCTGAAATTAGTAGAAATAGAAGCTTCTGAATAGGAGAAAAAGTCTATAATAGGCAATTTTGGTCACATTGAGGCTTTAAAAAGTAGTCATTCAACATGAGGCACATTCCAAATGACATTTTGAATCAATTTTTCTACAGTCCAAAAAATCAATTTTCTGATGAAAAACGATGACCCGTGACCTGTCGAAATTTCTCCAGATGGTCAGAAATGGAAATTTTTTAATGTTTAATTTTTTTACTGTAAATGACTATTCCATGTAAATTATCACTTTTGGAAGAAAAATAAGTGTGTTTAGAGTCACTTTAATGCCTGAAATTGGTTGAAACAAAAGCTTCTTAATAGGAGAAAAAGTCTGTAATAATGGCAATTTTGGTCACATTGAGGCTTTAAAAAGTAGTCATTCAACATGAGGCACATTCCAAATGACATTTTGAATCAATTTTTCTACAGTCCAAAAAATCAATTTTCTGATGAAAAACGATGACCCGTGACCTGTCGAAATTTCTCCAGATGGTCAGAAATGGAAATTTTTTAATGTTTAATTTTTTGACTGTAAATGACTATTCCATGTAAATTATCACTTTTGGAAGAAAAATAAGTGTGTTTAGAGTCACTTTAATGCCTGAAATTGGTTGAAACAAAAGCTTCTTAATAGGAGAAAAAGTCTGTAATAATGGCAATTTTGGTCACATTGAGGCTTTAAAAAGTAGTGTTTCAACATGAGGCACATTCCAAATGACATTTTGAATCAATTTTTCTACAGTCCAAAAAAATCAATTTTCTGATGAAAAACGATGACCCGTGACCTGTCGAAATTTCTCCAGATGGTCAGAAATGGAAATTTTTTAATGTTTAATTTTTTGACTGCAAATGACTATTCCATGCAAATTATCACTTTTGGAACAAAATTAAGTGTGTTTAGAGTCACTTTAATGCCTGAAATTGGTCAAATTGAAGCTTCTGAATAGGAGAAAATGTCTGTAATAATGGCAATTTTGGTCACATTGAGGCTTTAAAAAGTAGTTATTCAACATGAGGCACATTCGAAATGACATTTTGAATCAATTTTTCTACAGTCCAAAAAAATCAATTTTCTGATGAAAAACGATGACCCGTGACCTGTCGACATTTCTCCAGTTGGTCAGAAATGGAATTTTTTTAATGTTTAAGTTTTTTGAATGCAAATGACTATTCCATGTAAATTATCACTTTTGGAACAAAAATTAGTGTGTTTAGAGTCACTTTAATGCCTGAAATTGGTCGAAATAGAAGCTTCTGAATAGGAGAAAATGTCTGTAATAATGGCAATTTTGGTCACATTGAGGCTTTAAAAAGTAGTTATTCAACATGAGGCACATTCCAAATGACATTTTGAATCAATTTTTCTACAGTCCAAAAAATAAATTTTCTGATGAAAAACGATGACCCGTGACCTGTCGAAATTTCTCCAGATGGTCAGAAATGGAAATTTTTTAATGTTTCATTTTTTGACTGCAAATGACTATTCCATGTAAATTATCACTTTTGGAACTAAAATAAGTGTGTTTAGAGTCACTTTAATGCCTGAAATTGGTCGAAATAGAAGCTTCTGAATAGGAGAAAATGTCTGTAATAATGGCAATTTTGGTCACATTCAGGCTTTAAAAAGTAGTTATTCAACATGAGGCACAATCCAAATGACATTTTGAATCAATTTTTCTACAGTCCAAAAAATCAATTTTCTGATGAAAAACGATGACCCGTGACCTGTCGACATTTCTCCAGTTGGTCAGGAATGGAATTTTTTTAATGTTTAAGTTTTTTGACTGCAAATGACTATTCCATTTAAATTATCACTTTTGGAACAAAAATAAGTGTGTTTAGAGTCACTTTAATGCCTGAAATTGGTCGAAATAGAAGCTTCTGAATAGGAGAAAATGTCTGTAAAAATGGCAATTTTGTTCACATTGAGGCTTCAAAAAGTAGTTATTCAGCATGAGGCACATTCCAAATGACATTTTGAATCAATTTTTCTACAGTCCAAAAAATCAATTTTCTGATGAAAAACGATGACCCGTGACCTGTTGAAATTTCTCCAGATTGTCAGAAATGTACATTTTTTAATGTTTAATTTTTTGACTGCAAATGACTATTCCATGTAAATTATCACTTTTGGAACAAAAATAAGTGTGTTTAGAGTCACTTTAATGCCTGAAATTAGTAGAAATAGAAGCTTCTGAATAGGAGAAAAAGTCTATAATAGGCAATTTTGGTCACATTGAGGCTTTAAAAAGTAGTCATTCAACATGAGGCACATTCCAAATGACATTTTGAATCAATTTTTCTACAGTCCAAAAAATCAATTTTCTGATGAAAAACGATGACCCGTGACCTGTCGAAATTTCTCCAGATGGTCAGAAATGGAAATTTTTTAATGTTTAATTTTTTTACTGTAAATGACTATTCCATGTAAATTATCACTTTTGGAAGAAAAATAAGTGTGTTTAGAGTCACTTTAATGCCTGAAATTGGTTGAAACAAAAGCTTCTTAATAGGAGAAAAAGTCTGTAATAATGGCAATTTTGGTCACATTGAGGCTTTAAAAAGTAGTCATTCAACATGAGGCACATTCCAAATGACATTTTGAATCAATTTTTCTACAGTCCAAAAAATCAATTTTCTGATGAAAAACGATGACCCGTGACCTGTCGAAATTTCTCCAGATGGTCAGAAATGGAAATTTTTTAATGTTTAATTTTTTGACTGTAAATGACTATTCCATGTAAATTATCACTTTTGGAAGAAAAATAAGTGTGTTTAGAGTCACTTTAATGCCTGAAATTGGTTGAAACAAAAGCTTCTTAATAGGAGAAAAAGTCTGTAATAATGGCAATTTTGGTCACATTGAGGCTTTAAAAAGTAGTGTTTCAACATGAGGCACATTCCAAATGACATTTTGAATCAATTTTTCTACAGTCCAAAAAAATCAATTTTCTGATGAAAAACGATGACCCGTGACCTGTCGAAATTTCTCCAGATGGTCAGAAATGGAAATTTTTTAATGTTTAATTTTTTGACTGCAAATGACTATTCCATGCAAATTATCACTTTTGGAACAAAATTAAGTGTGTTTAGAGTCACTTTAATGCCTGAAATTGGTCAAATTGAAGCTTCTGAATAGGAGAAAATGTCTGTAATAATGGCAATTTTGGTCACATTGAGGCTTTAAAAAGTAGTTATTCAACATGAGGCACATTCGAAATGACATTTTGAATCAATTTTTCTACAGTCCAAAAAAATCAATTTTCTGATGAAAAACGATGACCCGTGACCTGTCGACATTTCTCCAGTTGGTCAGAAATGGAAATTTTTTAATGTTTAAGTTTTTTGAATGCAAATGACTATTCCATGTAAATTATCACTTTTGGAACAAAAATTAGTGTGTTTAGAGTCACTTTAATGCCTGAAATTGGTCGAAATAGAAGCTTCTGAATAGGAGAAAATGTCTGTAATAATGGCAATTTTGGTCACATTGAGGCTTTAAAAAGTAGTTATTCAACATGAGGCACATTCCAAATGACATTTTGAATCAATTTTTCTACAGTCCAAAAAATAAATTTTCTGATGAAAAACGATGACCCGTGACCTGTCGAAATTTCTCCAGATGGTCAGAAATGGAAATTTTTTAATGTTTCATTTTTTGACTGCAAATGACTATTCCATGTAAATTATCACTTTTGGAACTAAAATAAGTGTGTTTAGAGTCACTTTAATGCCTGAAATTGGTCGAAATAGAAGCTTCTGAATAGGAGAAAATGTCTGTAATAATGGCAATTTTGGACACATTCAGGCTTTAAAAAGTAGTTATTCAACATGAGGCACAATCCAAATGACATTTTGAATCAATTTTTCTACAGTCCAAAAAATCAATTTTCTGATGAAAAACGATGACCCGTGTCCTGTCGACATTTCTCTAGTTGGTCAGGAATGGAATTTTTTTAATGTTTAAGTTTTTTGACTGCAAATGACTATTCCATTTAAATTATCACTTTTGGAACAAAAATAAGTGTGTTTAGAGTCACTTTAATGCCTGAAATTGGTCGAAATAGAAGCTTCTGAATAGGAGAAAATGTCTGTAAAAATGGCAATTTTGTTCACATTGAGGCTTCAAAAAGTAGTTATTCAGCATGAGGCACATTCCAAATGACATTTTGAATCAATTTTTCTACAGTCCAAAAAATCAATTTTCTGATGAAAAACGATGACCCGTGACCTGTTGAAATTTCTCCAGATTGTCAGAAATGTACATTTTTTAATGTTTAATTTTTTGACTGCAAATGACTATTCCATGTAAATTATCACTTTTGGAACAAA
This sequence comes from Triturus cristatus, assembly GCF_964204655.1. Lineage (NCBI taxonomy): Eukaryota > Metazoa > Chordata > Amphibia > Caudata > Salamandridae > Triturus > Triturus cristatus. The sequence goes on along the minus strand of NC_140593.1, from coordinate 878,508,436 downwards.
AATAAGTGTGTTTAGAGTCACTTTAATGCCTGAAATTAGTAGAAATAGAAGCTTCTGAATAGGAGAAAAAGTCTATAATAGGCAATTTTGGTCACATTGAGGCTTTAAAAAGTAGTCATTCAACATGAGGCACATTCCAAATGACATTTTGAATCAATTTTTCTACAGTCCAAAAAATCAATTATCTGATGAAAAACGATGACCCGTGACCTGTCGAAATTTCTCCAGATGGTCAGAAATGGAAATTTTTTAATGTTTAATTTTTTTACTGTAAATGACTATTCCATGTAAATTATCACTTTTGGAAGAAAAATAAGTGTGTTTAGAGTCACTTTAATGCCTGAAATTGGTTGAAACAAAAGCTTCTTAATAGGAGAAAAAGTCTGTAATAATGGCAATTTTGGTCACATTGAGGCTTTAAAAAGTAGTCATTCAACATGAGGCACATTCCAAATGACATTTTGAATCAATTTTTCTACAGTCCAAAAAATCAATTTTCTGATGAAAAACGATGACCCGTGACCTGTCGAAATTTCTCCAGATGGTCAGAAATGGAAATTTTTTAATGTTTAATTTTTTGACTGTAAATGACTATTCCATGTAAATTATCACTTTTGGAAGAAAAATAAGTGTGTTTAGAGTCACTTTAATGCCTGAAATTGGTTGAAACAAAAGCTTCTTAATAGGAGAAAAAGTCTGTAATAATGGCAATTTTGGTCACATTGAGGCTTTAAAAAGTAGTGTTTCAACATGAGGCACATTCCAAATGACATTTTGAATCAATTTTTCTACAGTCCAAAAAAATCAATTTTCTGATGAAAAACGATGACCCGTGACCTGTCGAAATTTCTCCAGATGGTCAGAAATGGAAATTTTTTAATGTTTCATTTTTTGACTGCAAATGACTATTCCATGCAAATTATCACTTTTGGAACAAAATTAAGTGTGTTTAGAGTCACTTTAATGCCTGAAATTGGTTGAAACAAAAGCTTCTGAATAGGAGAAAAAGTCTGTAATAATGGCAATTTTGGTCACATTGAGGCTTTAAAAAGTAGTTATTCAGCATGAGGCACATTCCAAATGACATTTTGAATCAATTTTTCTACAGTCCAAAAAATCAATTTTCTGATGAAAAACGATGACCCGTGACCTGTCGACATTTCTCCAGTTGGTCAGAAATGGAATTTTTTTAATGTTTAAGTTTTTTGACTGCAAATGACTATTCCATTTAAATTATCACTTTTGGAACAAAAATAAGTGTGTTTAGAGTCACTTTAATGCCTGAAATTGGTCGAAAAAGAAGCTTCTGAGTAGGAGAAAAAGTCTGTAATTATATCAATTTTGGTCACATTGAGGCTTTAAAAAGTAGTTATTCAACATGAGGCGCATTCTAAATGACATTTTGAATCAATTTTTCGACCAGTCCAAAAAAATCAATTTTCTGATGAAAAACGATGACCCGTGACCTGTCGAACTTTCTCCAGATGGTCAGAAATGGAAATTTTTTAATGTTTCATTTTATGACTATTCCATGTAAATTATCACTTTTGGAACACAATAAGTGTGTTTAGAGTCACTTTAATGCCTGAAATTGGTCGAAATAGACGCTTCTGAATAGGAGAACATGTCTATAAAAATGGCAATTTTGGTCACATTGAGGCTTCAAAAAGTAGTTATTCAGCATGAGGCACATTCCAAATGACATTTTGAATCAATTTTTCTACAGTCCAAAAAAATCAATTTTCTGATGAAAAACGATGACCCTTGACCTGTCGAAATTTCTCCAGATGGTCAGAAATGAAAATTTTTTAATGTTTCATTTTATGACTATTCCATGTAAATTTTCACTTTTGGAACACAATAAGTGTGTTTAGAGTCACTTTAATGCCTGAAATTGGTCGAAATAGACGCTTCTGAATAGGAGAAAATGTCTGTAAAAATGGCAATTTTGGTCACATTGAGGCTTCAAAAAGTAGTTATTCAGCATGAGGCACATTCCAAATGACATTTTGAATCAATTTTTCTACAGTCCCAAAAAATCAATTTTCTGATGAAAAACGATGACCCGTGACCTGTCGAAATTTCTCCAGATGGTCAGAAATGGAAATTTTTTAATGTTTCATTTTTTGACTGCAAATGACTATTCCATGTAAATTATCACTTTTGGAACAAAATAAGTGTGTTTAGAGTCACTTTAATGCCTGAAATTGGTCGAAATAGAAGCTTCTGAATAGGAGAAAATGTCTGTAAAAATGGCAATTTTGGTCACAATGAGGCTTCAAAAAGTAGTTATTCAGCATGAGGCACATTCCAAATGACATTTTGAATCAATTTTTCTACAGTCCAAAAAATCAATTTTCTGTTGAAAAACGATGACCCGTGACCTGTCGAAATTTCTCCAGATGGTCAGCAATGGAAATTTTTTAATGTTTAATTTTTTGACTGTAAATGACTATTCCATGTAAATTATCACTTTTGGCACAAAGATAAGTGTGTTTAGAGTCACTTTAATGCCTGAAATTGGTCGAAATAGAAGCTTCTGAATAGGAGAAAAAGTCTGTAATGATGGCAATTTTGGTCACATTGAGGCTTTAAAAAGTAGTCATTCAACATGAGGCACATTCCAAATGACATTTTGAATCAATTTTTCTACAGTCCAAAAAAATCAATTTTCTGATGAAAAACGATGACCCGTGACCTGTCGAAATTTCTCCAGATGGTCAGAAATGGAAATTTTGTAATGTTTAATTTTTTGACTGCAAATGACTATTCCATGTCCATTATCACTTTTGGAACAAAAATAAGTGTGTTTAGAGTCACTTTAATGCCTGAAATTGGTCGAAATAGAAGCTTCTGAATAGGAGAAAATGTCTGTAATAATGGCAATTTTGGTCACTTTGAGGCTTTAAAAAGTAGTTATTCAGCATGAGGCACATTCCAAATGACATTTTGAATCAATTTTTCTACAGTTCAAAAAATCAATTTTCTGATGAAAAACGATGACCCGTGACCTGTCGAAATTTCTCCAGATGGTCAGAAATGGAAATTTTTAAAGTTTAATTTTTTGACTGTAAATGACTATTCCATGTAAATTATCACTTTTGGAACAAAAATAAGTGTGTTTAGAGTCACTTTAATGCCTGAAATTGGTCGAAATAGAAGCTTCTGAATAGATGAAAATGTCTGTAATAATGGCAATTTTGGTCACATTGAGGCTTTAAAAAGTAGTTATTCAGCATGAGGCACATTCCAAATGACATTTTGAATCAATTTTTCTACAGTCCAAAAAATCAATTTTCTGATGAAAAACGATGACCCGTGACCTGTCGAAATTTCTAAAGATGGTCAGAAATGGACATTTTTTAATGTTTAATTTTTTGACAGCAAATGACTATTCCATGTAAATTATCACCTTTGGAAGAAAAATAAGTGTGTTTAGAGTCACTTTAATGCCTGAAATTGGTTGAAACAAAAGCTTCTGAATAGGAGAAAAAGTCTGTAATAATGGCAATTTTGGTCACATTGAGGCTTTAAAAAATAGTCATTCAACATGAGGCACATTCCAAATGACATTTTGAATCAATTTTTCTACAGTCCAAAAAAATCAATTTTCTGATGAAAAACTATGACCCGTGACCTGTCGAAATTTCTCCAGATGGTCAGAAATGGAATTTTTTTAATGTTAAATTTTTTGACTGCAAATGACTATTCCATGTAAATTATCACTTTTGGAACAAAAATATGTGTGTTTAGAGTCACTTTAATGCCTGAAATTGGTCGAAATAGAAGCTTCTGAAAAGGAGAAAATGTCTGTAATAATGGCAATTTTGGTCACTTTGAGGCTTTAAAAAGTAGTTATTCAGCATGAGGCACATTCCAAATGACATTTTGAATCAATTTTTCTACAGTCCAAAAAATCAATTTTCTGATGAAAAACGATGACCCGTGACCTGTCGAAATTTCTCCAGATCGTCAGAAATGGAAATTTTTTAATGTTTAAGTTTTTTGACTGCAAATGACTATTCCATGTAAATTATCACTTTTGGAACAAAAATAAGTGTGTTTAGAGTCACTTTAATGCCTGAAATTGGTCGAAATAGAAGCTTCTGAATAGGAGAAAATGTCTGTAATAATGGCAATTTTGGTCACATTCAGGCTTTAAAAAGTAGTTATTCAACATGAGGCACAATCCAAATGACATTTTGAATCAATTTTTCTACAGTCCAAAAAATCAATTTTCTGATGAAAAACGATGACCCGTGACCTGTCGACATTTCTCCAGTTGGTCAGAAATGGAAATTTTTTAATGTTTAAGTTTTTTGACTGCAAATGACTATTCCATTTAAATTATCACTTTTGGAACAAAAATAAGTGTGTTTAGAGTCACTTTAATGCCTGAAATTGGTCGAAATAGAAGCTTCTGAATAGGAGAAAATGTCTGTAAAAATGGCAATTTTGTTCACATTGAGGCTTCAAAAAGTAGTTATTCAGCATGAGGCACATTCCAAATGACATTTTGAATCAATTTTTCTACAGTCCAAAAAATCAATTTTCTGATGAAAAACGATGACCCGTGACCTGTTGAAATTTCTCCAGATTGTCAGAAATGTACATTTTTTAATGTTTAATTTTTTGACTGCAAATGACTATTCCATGTAAATTATCACTTTTGGAACAAAAATAAGTGTGTTTAGAGTCACTTTAATGCCTGAAATTAGTAGAAATAGAAGCTTCTGAATAGGAGAAAAAGTCTATAATAGGCAATTTTGGTCACATTGAGGCTTTAAAAAGTAGTCATTCAACATGAGGCACATTCCATTTTTTTTTTTTTTTTTTTTTTTTATTGTTTCCAAGGCGGATTCACAAATATAAACATACATAGGTTGATATAACAGAATACGGATTAAGTACAGGAAGGAAAAAAAAACAAGATATCACATACACTACGATATACCCATATCATCAGACAAAAAATTCATAAGAGTTCCCCAGATTGAAAAACCTAAACGTTTCTTCCTAATCCCTTTTAAGGCATATAAATGCATTTCCATTTCATACATACGATACAGCTTAGCTCTCCAAAATTCGAACGTAGGAGCCTCAGGTGATAACCACTCTGTTGCTATACATAACCGAGCAACGGTCATTGCCAGAAAGAGAAAATAAGAATGTTCTTTTAAAACCTGATGGGTATATATACTCTGACATCTCCCTAATATCAGCAATGATGGAGAAATCTTTATCGGACAACCAAGTACCAATGAAATAAATTTTTCAATTTCAAAAAAAAAATGTATCAGTTTTGTACAATTATAAAATATATGCACCATGTCTGCCTCTTGTTCTCCACACCGAAAGCATTTACCATCATATTTATCACCCCAGGTCGCCATACGTTTAGGAGTATAATATAACCTAAAGATGGTTTTATAGACTTGGGCTTTTAAATTGGCTGCCAAGCAAATTTTCTTAGCAAGACATAGCGATTCCCCTACGTCAATTTGAGAGTCTGCCAATTGTATAGTCCAATACTGGTTGTATTTTTGCATGTCGTCATTTTTATAATCATTTAACATCACATATAATGGACCAATCTTTTTCTGAAGTCGAATTCCCTCAACTAAATCATTTGGGAGTGCTTCGATATGATTTTTTAAACAAAAATCCCGGACTTGAAGATATTTAAAAAAAAACGTAGGTGAGAGCCGAAATTTATCTGATAATTCTGCATATGTTACGAATATGGCATTTTTATGATATAAATCCCCAATTCTTGAAATCCCTTTTTTAAGCCATATCTTAGCGATATCATCCCAAAACACCGAGGGAAGTAGTTTACAGGCTTCAAAGGGAGTGTAATATGTAATTTTACCAAATTTCATTATTTTCTTAACATTTCTCCACACTTTAAAAGCAGAGGCAAGAGTCTTGAATCGTGTATGTTTATAATAATTGCCCTCTAGTTCTTTTAATAGACATCCTTTTACTTGTGCTCCTAGAAGTAAGTAGAAAATAGAAGGGCTATCCGCCTCATTCTTCGGAGATTCCCCTGTCAATAAATATCCCATTTTTTGTAGAAAACAAATATAATAATAATAAAGAAAATCAGGTATACCGCGTCCTCCTCTTTCTTCCGGTAATGTGAGCCATTTCATGGATCTGCGCGGTTTACCGGGAGCCCAAATAAACTTCCCACAAATATTTTGTAGATACTGTATATGTTTAAGTGGAATTTCTAAAGGTATACTACGGAACAGATATAGTATTTTAGCTAAAATGCTCATCTTAATTATATTCCCCCTGCCGATAATGGATAGTTGAAGCCTACTCCATTTATCCAATGACTGTTTAACCTGGGCGATGCTCACTTCCCAATTTCTCTCAACAATTTCTTGCATTTGAGTTTTAATTAGAATACCCAAATAGGTTACTTCATTAGTAACCCGACAATCATTGAATTGTATATTCTTTGTACAGAGAATTTGGGTTTTTTCCGCATTTAATTTGTATCCTGACATACTTCCATAATCTTTGGCTAATGATTCTATCTCCACTATTGCCTCCCTGGGATCAGTAGTTACTATGGCTATATCATCTGCATATGCAAATACAGTAAATAAAATATCAGCAACTGGAAAGGGTTTGATACATAAGGAATTCTGTAGGCTTATGATGAAAGGGTGGATATATAAGGCAAACAATAACGGGGAGCAAGGGCACCCTTGCCTTGTTCCTCTGGTTATTTTAATTTCCTCTGATTTTAAGCCCATTGCTACAATTCTGGCCTTTGGTGCGTTGTATAGTACCTTAATTGCCTTTAGAAAAGCACTACCAAAACCCATCCGTTTCATCACCTCCCACAGATAGACCCATTCCACGCGATCAAAAGCTTTCTCAGCGTCTAGAAGAATTAAAGCTAGATCCTTTTTCTTCACATCAGCATAGTCAAATAAAGTAATAACTTTATTAATGTGAGAGACCGTTCCTCTTTTGGGTATAAAGCCATGCTGATTAGTAGTAACTAATGATGATATAACCTTGGAAATACGATTGGCCAACATTTTAGAGTATAGCTTGCTGTCACAATTAAGTAAGGATATTGGACGATATGATCCAGGTAATTCAGGTGATTTCCCTTTTTTACTAAAAACAATAATAGAGGCATCATTCCAGGTAGCAGGGGATATTCCCTTTTGTGCCATCCTAAATGTAGATAACAATACATTCTTCAATGGTTCAAAGAAGCATTTATACACCTCCCCCGGGATAAAGTCAGGGCCGGCAGCTTTTCCATTAGGTATTTGACTAACAGCCTCCTCTAATTCCTCCATAGTAAAGGGACTATCTAAAATTTCAGCTTCAATGTAGTTTAATTGTTTTAACACTGCGCAATCAGGAATATGAGCCTTAGTGGAATTTGATTGCTGAGTATACAGTTCCGAATAGAATTGATGAAATACATGTAAAATCTCCGAGGGGGCTTCCCGAACCACCCCATCTTTATCCTGAACTCTGGAAATCACTCGGGAGGTGGATTTCATTTTTAACCTCAAAGCTAAAGACCGACCGATAGCTTCCCCATATTCATACATGTGTCTTCTATTTATTAGATATTTACGCGCTATCTCTTCGGCCCATACTCCAGTAATAGTAGCCTTACATTGTGCAATAGACTCTTCCATAAGCAATATCTGATTTAAATTATCTTTATTTGTCAAAGCGATAGCCAAACCCACTTCCGCCGCCTCTAATCGCTGATAAAACCCTCTCATTTGCCCTCGTATCTTATGTTGGTTATATAATCCAAATTTCGTGGTTTCTCCTCTTAGACAGGCCTTAAATGTATCCCAGACTATCGAAATATTCGCAGAATCTAAATTAATCCTAAAGAATTCCGTCATCCATTCAATTATATGGCTTCTGAATTGTATATCCAGACAAAGCTTCCTGTCAAATGAGAAATTTTTTACAAAGTTCATCTCAGCCAAAATAGAACAATCAATCATGAGAGGAGAATGGTCTGAAGTAACTCTGGGAAAAATCTGTATGGTTGTAGCTGTGTGAATGCTAGAAGATATAAAAAAGTAATCTAGTCTAACTAGTTTCTTATGAGGTGCGGAGTAATACGAATATCCAGGAAGAGAAGGATATTTTTTGCTCCAAATATCCACAAGGCCGTGATCCCTGACTAAATTATGTAAAGCTTTAAACACTCGTGGTTTGCGTCCCTGATAATGAGCAAAGCCTTTCATAAGTTCTGTATTGTTTAGGTTTATATTCAAATCTCCGCATAGAATTAGCGGTTCACCCCAACTAGCTAACTCTAAATTTAACAACTCAAGGACTTCCGCCTCATCCATATTGGAGCCATAGATGGAGCAGATAGTAAAAGCCTTACCCCGCACTGTAAACTCTGCAATCACCCATCTACCCCATTTGTCAGCTAGCTTACGCCCGACTGTACAGTACCCTGGTTTTGATAAGATCATGACCCCTCTAGTGTTGTTAGTTTGTTGAGAGGCGACGTTCAACGTATAACCAAGATCTGCTATAAGAAGCCTGTTATCCCAAGAGAGATGTGTTTCCTGTAGGCAAAGAATATCAGGTTTAATAAAACGAACTTCTGCAGATATTTGCCTCCTTTTACTGCTGGAGTTAAGCCCGGATACATTAAACGAGCAGATTTTTATGCTACAAGACATTGAGGATTCTTCTTAGTGTCCACAGTACAATATCATTCCACTCCAACTGGGGATTAAACAAACATAAACTCTTGATACTTGTAAATCTTTCCTGAGTATCCGCAACTGAACTGTCATTTGAAACCGCCAAGGACTTTTTCCCCTTTATACCCCGACCTCCCCCACCACCATCGCCATCCCAAACCCCCCCCCCCCCAAACCTCCCCAACCCCGGTGACCCCTGCCCCTCCCCCTGAAATGAGGCTAAAGGACTCAGTCCCTAAGGATGGAAGTGAGTGTTGGCCCCTCTGTGATCCCCACAGCCCTACCTGCCTCTGTGAAAGAAGAAAATCAGAAAAATCAACTCTGGGGGAACAACCCCCTTACTGCTACGCCCCCCCCGCAATCCTACCTAATCTGGTCTTTGCACCACCTTTCCTAGCTGGTACAAACCCACCAAAGCGATGCCAAACAATCTAACATCCCCAAAAAAAAAAAAAGGCATTAATCTCAAACATCAGGCCCACCACAATAAATCTAGTGGTTCCAATACTTTCACCCATTATAATCAAAATATAACAATATCTTTTAAGGGTTCTTCAAGGAATGTAAATATTCCTTCGCTAGAGCGACATTGGTGAAAAATCTTGATTTCTCTTTATAGGTCACTTTAAGTTTTGCAGGGTTCATAATATAAGCCTGCGCGCCCTGCTTTTGAAATGGATCCACCAATTGACGCAACTGCCAGCGAATATCCATAGTGTACTTCGAATAGTCAGGCATTGCAAAGAAGGTGTAGCCGTCAGCCATAGCTTTACTATTCACTCGAGTTTGTAGGTAGATATCTTCTCTTGCACGGAAGCTATTAAATGCGACAAGGATCGGCCTCGGTCTAGATCTTGTATTTTGCCCAGGCCGAGACTGAGCATTAAAAGGGAAACGGTGGGCCCTTTCAATTTCTCTATCCCAATCCCATTTATTTAAACCAGGGAAAGCCTTTTGAAATAAATCCACAACAAACTTCCGTGGATCTTGCCCTTCATCGCCTTCCGCAATCTGCATAATTCTTAAATTATTCCGTCGTGAACGGTTTTCCAAATCGGCCATTCGCCAAAGGACATCATCTCTGTTGGTACCCAAAAGTTCGGTTGTTTTTTTTTGTTTGGACATTTCGTCTTCTATATTAGAAATGCGGGTTTCAGCTTCAGTGAATCGTTCTCCAAAGTCAGATTGAGCTTTCACAAGCCGCCTGACTGAGCCTTGTAATTTCCGGCAAGAATTTTGAATCTTCTGGCAGTCTGATGCAGTTTTGTCCATATGGCTCAGGATTGTTTGATAAATTGTATTCAGGGTAATATCAGTCGATTGGACTGCTTGAAAATCGGCAGCGTCTAGAATGCCAGCCGTTACAGGAGTATTCTGGCCTCTTACTGTAATAGGGGTGTCTGCTTCCCCGGGCTCACCACTGGCATTCGCCTCATCTTCAAAAGACTCAACCAAGTTCTCACACGAAGACGCTGAGTTCTCTGAGACAGAGTAAAAATCCCCAGACTCAGCCTCTATCGGCATAAGTCTAGCAAGCTCAGCAAAGGCTAATTCTTTCTCTGTAGTTACATTGTTACAAGCAGCTGCTACTGTATTGCTATCAACCCCGTCGCTCGGCACTTCAATTGTAGCAGAGTCTTCAAAATGTGAAATAGAGCTGGTGTTAGGCAATAAAGATTCACTGGTTGACATCGAGGAGCAAGTCTGTTCAATGCTTGTATTAGTATTGGAAAACAAAGTCATAATTGTATGCTTAACTTTCCCTGGAAGAACGCCGGAATCTTTCTCACCTCTTTTAGTTGCGGGAATATAAGTTTTTAAATCTTGTCCGCGACCCTTGCGAACCTGTTTAGGAGCCATTTCTCCCGTCTTCAGCGAAGCCTTCCCCTTGCAAGCAGAGTATTCACCGCGTAACCAAGCCGGCACACCTGTGCTGACCGCTGCCCAGCACGCCCTTCGCAGCCTCCACAGCGCGGCACCAGCGGTAACTGCCTCCAGCATCCACGCGTTAGCTAATACCGATACCGGCGTCTTCGGTAAGTTTTTTGATTCGGAGATCCGAGCACGGAAGACGGAAGACGGAAAGAATAAAGCTGGTTTTGTTTCCTTGAAAATCAATCTTTTCAGCCGCTCAGACCGGATCGCATCTCCTCACTAGCAAGCGAGCGGGGCACAGCAGAGCAGAGCTGTGGGCCAGAGGAGAGTCAGCTCACACTACCGGCGCGAAGACTCGCGCAGGCGCCATCTTGCCTCCCTCAAGAAGCATATATATTTTTCCACCATGAGGCACATTCCAAATGACATTTTGAATCAATTTTTCTACAGTCCAAAAAATCAATTTTCTGATGAAAAACGATGACCCGTGACCTGTCGAAATTTCTCCAGATGGTTTAGAAATGGAAATTTTTTAATGTTTAATTTTTTTACTGTAAATGACTATTCCATGTAAATTATCACTTTTGGAAGAAAAATAAGTGTGTTTAGAGTCACTTTAATGCCTGAAATTGGTTGAAACAAAAGCTTCTTAATAGGAGAAAAAGTCTGTAATAATGGCAATTTTGGTCACATTGAGGCTTTAAAAAGTAGTCATTCAACATGAGGCACATTCCAAATGACATTTTGAATCAATTTTTCTACAGTCCAAAAAATCAATTTTCTGATGAAAAACGATGACCCGTGACCTGTCGAAATTTCTCCAGATGGTCAGAAATGGAAATTTTTTAATGTTTAATTTTTTGACTGTAAATGACTATTCCATGTAAATTATCACTTTTGGAAGAAAAATAAGTGTGTTTAGAGTCACTTTAATGCCTGAAATTGGTTGAAACAAAAGCTTCTTAATAGGAGAAAAAGTCTGTAATAATGGCAATTTTGGTCACATTGAGGCTTTAAAAAGTAGTGTTTCAACATGAGGCACATTCCAAATGACATTTTGAATCAATTTTTCTACAGTCCAAAAAAATCAATTTTCTGATGAAAAACGATGACCCGTGACCTGTCGAAATTTCTCCAGATGGTCAGAAATGGAAATTTTTTAATGTTTAATTTTTTGACTGCAAATGACTATTCCATGCAAATTATCACTTTTGGAACAAAATTAAGTGTGTTTAGAGTCACTTTAATGCCTGAAATTGGTCAAATTGAAGCTTCTGAATAGGAGAAAATGTCTGTAATAATGGCAATTTTGGTCACATTGAGGCTTTAAAAAGTAGTTATTCAACATGAGGCACATTCGAAATGACATTTTGAATCAATTTTTCTACAGTCCAAAAAAATCAATTTTCTGATGAAAAACGATGACCCGTGACCTGTCGACATTTCTCCAGTTGGTCAGAAATGGAATTTTTTTAATGTTTAAGTTTTTTGAATGCAAATGACTATTCCATGTAAATTATCACTTTTGGAACAAAAATAAGTGTGTTTAGAGTCACTTTAATGCCTGAAATTGGTCGAAATAGAAGCTTCTGAATAGGAGAAAATGTCTGTAATAATGGCAATTTTGGTCACATTGAGGCTTTAAAAAGTAGTTATTCAACATGAGGCACATTCCAAATGACATTTTGAATCAATTTTTCTACAGTCCAAAAAATAAATTTTCTGATGAAAAACGATGACCCGTGACCTGTCGAAATTTCTCCAGATGGTCAGAAATGGAAATTTTTTAATGTTTCATTTTTTGACTGCAAATGACTATTCCATGTAAATTATCACTTTTGGAACTAAAATAAGTGTGTTTAGAGTCACTTTAATGCCTGAAATTGGTCGAAATAGAAGCTTCTGAATAGGAGAAAATGTCTGTAATAATGGCAATTTTGGTCACATTCAGGCTTTAAAAAGTAGTTATTCAACATGAGGCACAATCCAAATGACATTTTGAATCAATTTTTCTACAGTCCAAAAAATCAATTTTCTGATGAAAAACGATGACCCGTGACCTGTCGACATTTCTCCAGTTGGTCAGGAATGGAATTTTTTTAATGTTTAAGTTTTTTGACTGCAAATGACTATTCCATTTAAATTATCACTTTTGGAACAAAAATAAGTGTGTTTAGAGTCACTTTAATGCCTGAAATTGGTCGAAATAGAAGCTTCTGAATAGGAGAAAATGTCTGTAAAAATGGCAATTTTGTTCACATTGAGGCTTCAAAAAGTAGTTATTCAGCATGAGGCACATTCCAAATGACATTTTGAATCAATTTTTCTACAGTCCAAAAAATCAATTTTCTGATGAAAAACGATGACCCGTGACCTGTTGAAATTTCTCCAGATTGTCAGAAATGTACATTTTTTAATGTTTAATTTTTTGACTGCAAATGACTATTCCATGTAAATTATCACTTTTGGAACAAAAATAAGTGTGTTTAGAGTCACTTTAATGCCTGAAATTAGTAGAAATAGAAGCTTCTGAATAGGAGAAAAAGTCTATAATAGGCAATTTTGGTCACATTGAGGCTTTAAAAAGTAGTCATTCAACATGAGGCACATTCCAAATGACATTTTGAATTAATTTTTCTACAGTCCAAAAAATCAATTTTCTGATGAAAAACGATGACCCGTGACCTGTCGAAATTTCTCCAGATGGTCAGAAATGGAAATTTTTTAATGTTTAATTTTTTGACTGTAAATGACTATTCCATGTAAATTATCACTTTTGGAAGAAAAATAAGTGTGTTTAGAGTCACTTTAATGCCTGAAATTGGTTGAAACAAAAGCTTCTTAATAGGAGAAAAAGTCTGTAATAATGGCAATTTTGGTCACATTGAGGCTTTAAAAAGTAGTGTTTCAACATGAGGCACATTCCAAATGACATTTTGAATCAATTTTTCTACAGTCCAAAAAAATCAATTTTCTGATGAAAAACGATGACCCGTGACCTGTCGAAATTTCTCCAGATGGTCAGAAATGGAAATTTTTTAATGTTTAATTTTTTGACTGCAAATGACTATTCCATGCAAATTATCACTTTTGGAACAAAATTAAGTGTGTTTAGAGTCACTTTAATGCCTGAAATTGGTCAAATTGAAGCTTCTGAATAGGAGAAAATGTCTGTAATAATGGCAATTTTGGTCACATTGAGGCTTTAAAAAGTAGTTATTCAACATGAGGCACATTCGAAATGACATTTTGAATCAATTTTTCTACAGTCCAAAAAAATCAATTTTCTGATGAAAAACGATGACCCGTGACCTGTCGACATTTCTCCAGTTGGTCAGAAATGGAATTTTTTTAATGTTTAAGTTTTTTGAATGCAAATGACTATTCCATGTAAATTATCACTTTTGGAACAAAAATTAGTGTGTTTAGAGTCACTTTAATGCCTGAAATTGGTCGAAATAGAAGCTTCTGAATAGGAGAAAATGTCTGTAATAATGGCAATTTTGGTCACATTGAGGCTTTAAAAAGTAGTTATTCAACATGAGGCACATTCCAAATGACATTTTGAATCAATTTTTCTACAGTCCAAAAAATAAATTTTCTGATGAAAAACGATGACCCGTGACCTGTCGAAATTTCTCCAGATGGTCAGAAATGGAAATTTTTTAATGTTTCATTTTTTGACTGCAAATGACTATTCCATGTAAATTATCACTTTTGGAACTAAAATAAGTGTGTTTAGAGTCACTTTAATGCCTGAAATTGGTCGAAATAGAAGCTTCTGAATAGGAGAAAATGTCTGTAATAATGGCAATTTTGGTCACATTCAGGCTTTAAAAAGTAGTTATTCAACATGAGGCACAATCCAAATGACATTTTGAATCAATTTTTCTACAGTCCAAAAAATCAATTTTCTGATGAAAAACGATGACCCGTGACCTGTCGACATTTCTCCAGTTGGTCAGGAATGGAATTTTTTTAATGTTTAAGTTTTTTGACTGCAAATGACTATTCCATTTAAATTATCACTTTTGGAACAAAAATAAGTGTGTTTAGAGTCACTTTAATGCCTGAAATTGGTCGAAATAGAAGCTTCTGAATAGGAGAAAATGTCTGTAAAAATGGCAATTTTGTTCACATTGAGGCTTCAAAAAGTAGTTATTCAGCATGAGGCACATTCCAAATGACATTTTGAATCAATTTTTCTACAGTCCAAAAAATCAATTTTCTGATGAAAAACGATGACCCGTGACCTGTTGAAATTTCTCCAGATTGTCAGAAATGTACATTTTTTAATGTTTAATTTTTTGACTGCAAATGACTATTCCATGTAAATTATCACTTTTGGAACAAAAATAAGTGTGTTTAGAGTCACTTTAATGCCTGAAATTAGTAGAAATAGAAGCTTCTGAATAGGAGAAAAAGTCTATAATAGGCAATTTTGGTCACATTGAGGCTTTAAAAAGTAGTCATTCAACATGAGGCACATTCCAAATGACATTTTGAATCAATTTTTCTACAGTCCAAAAAATCAATTTTCTGATGAAAAACGATGACCCGTGACCTGTCGAAATTTCTCCAGATGGTCAGAAATGGAAATTTTTTAATGTTTAATTTTTTTACTGTAAATGACTATTCCATGTAAATTATCACTTTTGGAAGAAAAATAAGTGTGTTTAGAGTCACTTTAATGCCTGAAATTGGTTGAAACAAAAGCTTCTTAATAGGAGAAAAAGTCTGTAATAATGGCAATTTTGGTCACATTGAGGCTTTAAAAAGTAGTCATTCAACATGAGGCACATTCCAAATGACATTTTGAATCAATTTTTCTACGGTCCAAAAAATCAATTTTCTGATGAAAAACGATGACCCGTGACCTGTCGAAATTTCTCCAGATGGTCAGAAATGGAAATTTTTTAATGTTTAATTTTTTGACTGTAAATGACTATTCCATGTAAATTATCACTTTTGGAAGAAAAATAAGTGTGTTTAGAGTCACTTTAATGCCTGAAATTGGTTGAAACAAAAGCTTCTTAATAGGAGAAAAAGTCTGTAATAATGGCAATTTTGGTCACATTGAGGCTTTAAAAAGTAGTGTTTCAACATGAGGCACATTCCAAATGACATTTTGAATCAATTTTTCTACAGTCCAAAAAAATCAATTTTCTGATGAAAAACGATGACCCGTGACCTGTCAAAAATTTCTCCAGATGGTCAGAAATGGAAATTTTTTAATGTTTAATTTTTTGACTGCAAATGACTATTCCATGCAAATTATCACTTTTGGAACAAAATTAAGTGTGTTTAGAGTCACTTTAATGCCTGAAATTGGTCAAATTGAAGCTTCTGAATAGGAGAAAATGTCTGTAATAATGGCAATTTTGGTCACATTGAGGCTTTAAAAAGTAGTTATTCAACATGAGGCACATTCGAAATGACATTTTGAATCAATTTTTCTACAGTCCAAAAAAATCAATTTTCTGATGAAAAACGATGACCCGTGACCTGTCGACATTTCTCCAGTTGGTCAGAAATGGAATTTTTTTAATGTTTAAGTTTTTTGAATGCAAATGACTATTCCATGTAAATTATCACTTTTGGAACAAAAATTAGTGTGTTTAGAGTCACTTTAATGCCTGAAATTGGTCGAAATAGAAGCTTCTGAATAGGAGAAAATGTCTGTAATAATGGCAATTTTGGTCACATTGAGGCTTTAAAAAGTAGTTATTCAACATGAGGCACATTCCAAATGACATTTTGAATCAATTTTTCTACAGTCCAAAAAATAAATTTTCTGATGAAAAACGATGACCCGTGACCTGTCGAAATTTCTCCAGATGGTCAGAAATGGAAATTTTTTAATGTTTCATTTTTTGACTGCAAATGACTATTCCATGTGAATTATCACTTTTGGAACTAAAATAAGTGTGTTTAGAGTCACTTTAATGCCTGAAATTGGTTGAAACAAAAGCTTCTGAATAGGAGAAAAAGTCTGTAATAATGGCAATTTTGGTCACATTGAGGCTTTAAAAAGTAGTTATTCAGCATGAGGCACATTCCAAATGACATTTTGAATCAATTTTTCTACAGTCCAAAAAATCAATTTTCTGATGAAAAACGATGACCCGTGACCTGTCGACATTTCTCCAGTTGGTCAGAAATGGAATTTTTTTAATGTTTAAGTTTTTTGACTGCAAATGACTATTCCATTTAAATTATCACTTTTGGAACAAAAATAAGTGTGTTTAGAGTCACTTTAATGCCTGAAATTGGTCGAAAAAGAAGCTTCTGAGTAGGAGAAAAAGTCTGTAATTATATCAATTTTGGTCACATTGAGGCTTTAAAAAGTAGTTATTCAACATGAGGCGCATTCTAAATGACATTTTGAATCAATTTTTCGACCAGTCCAAAAAATCAATTTTCTGATGAAAAACGATGACCCGTGACCTGTCGAAATTTCTCCAGATCGTCAGAAATGGAAATTTTTTAATGTTTAAGTTTTTTGACTGCAAATGACTATTCCATGTAAATTATCACTTTTGGAACAAAAATAAGTGTGTTTAGAGTCACTTTAATGCCTGAAATTGGTCGAAATAGAAGCTTCTGAAAAGGAGAAAATGTCTGTAAAAATGGCAATTTTGGTCACATTGAGGCTTCAAAAAGTAGTTATTCAGCATGAGGCACATTCCAAATGACATTTTGAATCAATTTTTCTACAGTCCAAAAAATCAATTTTCTGATGAAAAACGATGACCCGTGACCTGTTGAAATTTCTCCAGATTGTCAGAAATGTACATTTTTTAATGTTTAATTTTTTGACTGCAAATGACTATTCCATGTAAATTATCACTTTTGGAACAAAAATATGTGTGTTTAGAGTCACTTTAATGCCTGAAATTGGTCGAAATAGAAGCTTCTGAAAAGGAGAAAATGTCTGTAATAATGGCAATTTTGGTCACTTTGAGGCTTTAAAAAGTAGTTATTCAGCAAGAGGCACATTCCAAATGACATTTTGAATCAATTTTTCTACAGTCCAAAAAATCAATTTTCTGATGAAAAACGATGACCCGTGACCTGTCGAAATTTCTCCAGATGGTCAGAAATGGAAATTTTTTAATGTTTAAGTTTTTTGACTGCAAATGACTATTCCATGTAAATTATCACTTTTGGAACAAAAATAAGTGTGTTTAGAGTCACTTTAATGCCTGAAATTGGTCGAAATAGAAGCTTCTGAATAGGAGAAAATGTCTGTAATAATGGCAATTTTGGTCACATTCAGGCTTTAAAAAGTAGTTATTCAACATGAGGCACAATCCAAATGACATTTTGAATCAATTTTTCTACAGTCCAAAAAATCAATTTTCTGATGAAAAACGATGACCCGTGACCTGTCGACATTTCTCCAGTTGGTCAGAAATGGAATTTTTTTAATGTTTAAGTTTTTTGACTGCAAATGACTATTCCATTTAAATTATCACTTTTGGAACAAAAATAAGTGTGTTTAGAGTCACTTTAATGCCTGAAATTGGTCGAAATAGTAGCTTCTGAATAGGAGAAAATGTCTGTAAAAATGGCAATTTTGTTCACATTGAGGCTTCAAAAAGTAGTTATTCAGCATGAGGCACATTCCAAATGACATTTTGAATCAATTTTTCTACAGTCCAAAAAATCAATTTTCTGATGAAAAACGATGACCCGTGACCTGTTGAAATTTCTCCAGATTGTCAGAAATGTACATTTTTTAATGTTTAATTTTTTGACTGCAAATGACTATTCCATGTAAATTATCACTTTTGGAACAAAAATAAGTGTGTTTAGAGTCACTTTAATGCCTGAAATTAGTAGAAATAGAAGCTTCTGAATAGGAGAAAAAGTCTATAATAGGCAATTTTGGTCACATTGAGGCTTTAAAAAGTAGTCATTCAACATGAGGCACATTCCAAATGACATTTTGAATCAATTTTTCTACAGTCCAAAAAATCAATTTTCTGATGAAAAACGATGACCCGTGACCTGTCGAAATTTCTCCAGATGGTCAGAAATGGAAATTTTTTAATGTTTAATTTTTTTACTGTAAATGACTATTCCATGTAAATTATCACTTTTGGAAGAAAAATAAGTGTGTTTAGAGTCACTTTAATGCCTGAAATTGGTTGAAACAAAAGCTTCTTAATAGGAGAAAAAGTCTGTAATAATGGCAATTTTGGTCACATTGAGGCTTTAAAAAGTAGTCATTCAACATGAGGCACATTCCAAATGACATTTTGAATCAATTTTTCTACAGTCCAAAAAATCAATTTTCTGATGAAAAACGATGACCCGTGACCTGTCGAAATTTCTCCAGATGGTCAGAAATGGAAATTTTTTAATGTTTAATTTTTTGACTGTAAATGACTATTCCATGTAAATTATCACTTTTGGAAGAAAAATAAGTGTGTTTAGAGTCACTTTAATGCCTGAAATTGGTTGAAACAAAAGCTTCTTAATAGGAGAAAAAGTCTGTAATAATGGCAATTTTGGTCACATTGAGGCTTTAAAAAGTAGTGTTTCAACATGAGGCACATTCCAAATGACATTTTGAATCAATTTTTCTACAGTCCAAAAAAATCAATTTTCTGATGAAAAACGATGACCCGTGACCTGTCGAAATTTCTCCAGATGGTCAGAAATGGAAATTTTTTAATGTTTAATTTTTTGACTGCAAATGACTATTCCATGCAAATTATCACTTTTGGAACAAAATTAAGTGTGTTTAGAGTCACTTTAATGCCTGAAATTGGTCAAATTGAAGCTTCTGAATAGGAGAAAATGTCTGTAATAATGGCAATTTTGGTCACATTGAGGCTTTAAAAAGTAGTTATTCAACATGAGGCACATTCGAAATGACATTTTGAATCAATTTTTCTACAGTCCAAAAAAATCAATTTTCTGATGAAAAACGATGACCCGTGACCTGTCGACATTTCTCCAGTTGGTCAGAAATGGAATTTTTTTAATGTTTAAGTTTTTTGAATGCAAATGACTATTCCATGTAAATTATCACTTTTGGAACAAAAATTAGTGTGTTTAGAGTCACTTTAATGCCTGAAATTGGTCGAAATAGAAGCTTCTGAATAGGAGAAAATGTCTGTAATAATGGCAATTTTGGTCACATTGAGGCTTTAAAAAGTAGTTATTCAACATGAGGCACATTCCAAATGACATTTTGAATCAATTTTTCTACAGTCCAAAAAATAAATTTTCTGATGAAAAACGATGACCCGTGACCTGTCGAAATTTCTCCAGATGGTCAGAAATGGAAATTTTTTAATGTTTCATTTTTTGACTGCAAATGACTATTCCATGTAAATTATCACTTTTGGAACTAAAATAAGTGTGTTTAGAGTCACTTTAATGCCTGAAATTGGTCGAAATAGAAGCTTCTGAATAGGAGAAAATGTCTGTAATAATGGCAATTTTGGTCACATTCAGGCTTTAAAAAGTAGTTATTCAACATGAGGCACAATCCAAATGACATTTTGAATCAATTTTTCTACAGTCCAAAAAATCAATTTTCTGATGAAAAACGATGACCCGTGACCTGTCGACATTTCTCCAGTTGGTCAGGAATGGAATTTTTTTAATGTTTAAGTTTTTTGACTGCAAATGACTATTCCATTTAAATTATCACTTTTGGAACAAAAATAAGTGTGTTTAGAGTCACTTTAATGCCTGAAATTGGTCGAAATAGAAGCTTCTGAATAGGAGAAAATGTCTGTAAAAATGGCAATTTTGTTCACATTGAGGCTTCAAAAAGTAGTTATTCAGCATGAGGCACATTCCAAATGACATTTTGAATCAATTTTTCTACAGTCCAAAAAATCAATTTTCTGATGAAAAACGATGACCCGTGACCTGTTGAAATTTCTCCAGATTGTCAGAAATGTACATTTTTTAATGTTTAATTTTTTGACTGCAAATGACTATTCCATGTAAATTATCACTTTTGGAACAAAAATAAGTGTGTTTAGAGTCACTTTAATGCCTGAAATTAGTAGAAATAGAAGCTTCTGAATAGGAGAAAAAGTCTATAATAGGCAATTTTGGTCACATTGAGGCTTTAAAAAGTAGTCATTCAACATGAGGCACATTCCAAATGACATTTTGAATCAATTTTTCTACAGTCCAAAAAATCAATTTTCTGATGAAAAACGATGACCCGTGACCTGTCGAAATTTCTCCAGATGGTCAGAAATGGAAATTTTTTAATGTTTAATTTTTTTACTGTAAATGACTATTCCATGTAAATTATCACTTTTGGAAGAAAAATAAGTGTGTTTAGAGTCACTTTAATGCCTGAAATTGGTTGAAACAAAAGCTTCTTAATAGGAGAAAAAGTCTGTAATAATGGCAATTTTGGTCACATTGAGGCTTTAAAAAGTAGTCATTCAACATGAGGCACATTCCAAATGACATTTTGAATCAATTTTTCTACAGTCCAAAAAATCAATTTTCTGATGAAAAACGATGACCCGTGACCTGTCGAAATTTCTCCAGATGGTCAGAAATGGAAATTTTTTAATGTTTAATTTTTTGACTGTAAATGACTATTCCATGTAAATTATCACTTTTGGAAGAAAAATAAGTGTGTTTAGAGTCACTTTAATGCCTGAAATTGGTTGAAACAAAAGCTTCTTAATAGGAGAAAAAGTCTGTAATAATGGCAATTTTGGTCACATTGAGGCTTTAAAAAGTAGTGTGTCAACATGAGGCGCATTCTAAATGACATTTTGAATCAATTTTTCGACCAGTCCAAAAAATCAATTTTCTGATGAAAAACGATGACCCGTGACCTGTCGAAATTTCTCCAGATCGTCAGAAATGGAAATTTTTTAATGTTTAAGTTTTTTGACTGCAAATGACTATTCCATGTAAATTATCACTTTTGGAACAAAAATAAGTGTGTTTAGAGTCACTTTAATGCCTGAAATTGGTCGAAATAGAAGCTTCTGAAAAGGAGAAAATGTCTGTAAAAATGGCAATTTTGGTCACATTGAGGCTTCAAAAAGTAGTTATTCAGCATGAGGCACATTCCAAATGACATTTTGAATCAATTTTTCTACAGTCCAAAAAATCAATTTTCTGATGAAAAACGATGACCCGTGACCTGTTGAAATTTCTCCAGATTGTCAGAAATGTACATTTTTTAATGTTTAATTTTTTGACTGCAAATGACTATTCCATGTAAATTATCACTTTTGGAACAAAAATATGTGTGTTTAGAGTCACTTTAATGCCTGAAATTGGTCGAAATAGAAGCTTCTGAAAAGGAGAAAATGTCTGTAATAATGGCAATTTTGGTCACTTTGAGGCTTTAAAAAGTAGTTATTCAGCAAGAGGCACATTCCAAATGACATTTTGAATCAATTTTTCTACAGTCCAAAAAATCAATTTTCTGATGAAAAACGATGACCCGTGACCTGTCGAAATTTCTCCAGATCGTCAGAAATGGAAATTTTTTAATGTTTAAGTTTTTTGACTGCAAATGACTATTCCATGTAAATTATCACTTTTGGAACAAAAATAAGTGTGTTTAGAGTCACTTTAATGCCTGAAATTGGTCGAAATAGAAGCTTCTGAATAGGAGAAAATGTCTGTAATAATGGCAATTTTGGTCACATTCAGGCTTTAAAAAGTAGTTATTCAACATGAGGCACAATCCAAATGACATTTTGAATCAATTTTTCTACAGTCCAAAAAATCAATTTTCTGATGAAAAACGATGACCCGTGACCTGTCGACATTTCTCCAGTTGGTCAGAAATGGAATTTTTTTAATGTTTAAGTTTTTTGACTGCAAATGACTATTCCATTTAAATTATCACTTTTGGAACAAAAATAAGTGTGTTTAGAGTCACTTTAATGCCTGAAATTGGTCGAAATAGTAGCTTCTGAATAGGAGAAAATGTCTGTAAAAATGGCAATTTTGTTCACATTGAGGCTTCAAAAAGTAGTTATTCAGCATGAGGCACATTCCAAATGACATTTTGAATCAATTTTTCTACAGTCCAAAAAATCAATTTTCTGATGAAAAACGATGACCCGTGACCTGTTGAAATTTCTCCAGATTGTCAGAAATGTACATTTTTTAATGTTTAATTTTTTGACTGCAAATGACTATTCCATGTAAATTATCACTTTTGGAACAAAAATAAGTGTGTTTAGAGTCACTTTAATGCCTGAAATTAGTAGAAATAGAAGCTTCTGAATAGGAGAAAAAGTCTATAATAGGCAATTTTGGTCACATTGAGGCTTTAAAAAGTAGTCATTCAACATGAGGCACATTCCAAATGACATTTTGAATCAATTTTTCTACAGTCCAAAAAATCAATTTTCTGATGAAAAACGATGACCCGTGACCTGTCGAAATTTCTCCAGATGGTCAGAAATGGAAATTTTTTAATGTTTAATTTTTTTACTGTAAATGACTATTCCATGTAAATTATCACTTTTGGAAGAAAAATAAGTGTGTTTAGAGTCACTTTAATGCCTGAAATTGGTTGAAACAAAAGCTTCTTAATAGGAGAAAAAGTCTGTAATAATGGCAATTTTGGTCACATTGAGGCTTTAAAAAGTAGTGTTTCAACATGAGGCACATTCCAAATGACATTTTGAATCAATTTTTCTACAGTCCAAAAAAATCAATTTTCTGATGAAAAACGATGACCCGTGACCTGTCGAAATTTCTCCAGATGGTCAGAAATGGAAATTTTTTAATGTTTAATTTTTTGACTGCAAATGACTATTCCATGCAAATTATCACTTTTGGAACAAAATTAAGTGTGTTTAGAGTCACTTTAATGCCTGAAATTGGTCAAATTGAAGCTTCTGAATAGGAGAAAATGTCTGTAATAATGGCAATTTTGGTCACATTGAGGCTTTAAAAAGTAGTTATTCAACATGAGGCACATTCGAAATGACATTTTGAATCAATTTTTCTACAGTCCAAAAAAATCAATTTTCTGATGAAAAACGATGACCCGTGACCTGTCGACATTTCTCCAGTTGGTCAGAAATGGAATTTTTTTAATGTTTAAGTTTTTTGAATGCAAATGACTATTCCATGTAAATTATCACTTTTGGAACAAAAATAAGTGTGTTTAGAGTCACTTTAATGCCTGAAATTGGTCGAAATAGAAGCTTCTGAATAGGAGAAAATGTCTGTAATAATGGCAATTTTGGTCACATTGAGGCTTTAAAAAGTAGTTATTCAACATGAGGCACATTCCAAATGACATTTTGAATCAATTTTTCTACAGTCCAAAAAATAAATTTTCTGATGAAAAACGATGACCCGTGACCTGTCGAAATTTCTCCAGATGGTCAGAAATGGAAATTTTTTAATGTTTCATTTTTTGACTGCAAATGACTATTCCATGTGAATTATCACTTTTGGAACTAAAATAAGTGTGTTTAGAGTCACTTTAATGCCTGAAATTGGTTGAAACAAAAGCTTCTGAATAGGAGAAAAAGTCTGTAATAATGGCAATTTTGGTCACATTGAGGCTTTAAAAAGTAGTTATTCAACATGAGGCGCATTCTAAATGACATTTTGAATCAATTTTTCTACAGTCCAAAAAATCAATTTTCTGATGAAAAACGATGACCCGTGACCTGTCGACATTTCTCCAGTTGGTCAGAAATGGAATTTTTTTAATGTTTAAGTTTTTTGACTGCAAATGACTATTCCATTTAAATTATCACTTTTGGAACAAAAATAAGTGTGTTTAGAGTCACTTTAATGCCTGAAATTGGTCGAAAAAGAAGCTTCTGAGTAGGAGAAAAAGTCTGTAATTATATCAATTTTGGTCACATTGAGGCTTTAAAAAGTAGTTATTCAACATGAGGCGCATTCTAAATGACATTTTGAATCAATTTTTCGACCAGTCCAAAAAATCAATTTTCTGATGAAAAACGATGACCCGTGACCTGTCGAAATTTCTCCAGATCGTCAGAAATGGAAATTTTTTAATGTTTAAGTTTTTTGACTGCAAATGACTATTCCATGTAAATTATCACTTTTGGAACAAAAATAAGTGTGTTTAGAGTCACTTTAATGCCTGAAATTGGTCGAAATAGAAGCTTCTGAATAGGAGAAAATGTCTGTAAAAATGGCAATTTTGGTCACATTGAGGCTTCAAAAAGTAGTTATTCAGCATGAGGCACATTCCAAATGACATTTTGAATCAATTTTTCTACAGTCCAAAAAATCAATTTTCTGATGAAAAACGATGACCCGTGACCTGTTGAAATTTCTCCAGATTGTCAGAAATGTACATTTTTTAATGTTTAATTTTTTGACTGCAAATGACTATTCCATGTAAATTATCACTTTTGGAACAAAAATAAGTGTGTTCAGAGTCACTTTAATGCCTGAAATTAGTAGAAATAGAAGCTTCTGAATAGGAGAAAAAGTCTATAATAATGGCAATTTTGGTCACATTGAGGCTTTAAAAAGTAGTCATTCAACATGAGGCACATTCCAAATGACATTTTGAACCAATTTTTCTACAGTCCAAAAAATCAATTTTCTGATGAAAAATGATGACCCGTGACCTGTCGAAATTTCTCCAGATGGTCAGAAATGGAAATTTTTTAATGTTTAATTTTTTGACTGCAAATGACTATTCCATGCAAATTATCACTTTTGGAACAAAATTAAGTGTGTTTAGAGTCACTTTAATGCCTGAAATTGGTCAAATTGAAGCTTCTGAATAGGAGAAAATGTCTGTAATAATGGCAATTTTGGTCACATTGAGGCTTTAAAAAGTAGTTATTCAACATGAGGTACATTCGAAATGACATTTTGAATCAATTTTTCTACAGTCCAAAAAATCAATTTTCTGATGAAAAACGATGACCCGTGACCTGTCGACATTTCTCCAGTTGGTCAGAAATGGAATTTTTTTAATGTTTAAGTTTTTTGAATGCAAATGACTATTCCATGTAAATTATCACTTTTGGAACAAAAATAAGTGTGTTTAGAGTCACTTTAATGCCTGAAATTGGTCGAAATAGAAGCTTCTGAATAGGAGAAAATGTCTGTAATAATGGCAATTTTGGTCACATTGAGGCTTTAAAAAGTAGTTATTCAACATGAGGCACATTCCAAATGACATTTTGAATCAATTTTTCTACAGTCCAAAAAATAAATTTTCTGATGAAAAACGATGACCCGTGACCTGTCGAAATTTCTCCAGATGGTCAGAAATGGAAATTTTTTAATGTTTCATTTTTTGACTGCAAATGACTATTCTATGTGAATTATCACTTTTGGAACTAAAATAAGTGTGTTTAGAGTAATTTTAACGACTGAAATTGGTGGAAAAAGAATCTTCTGAGTAGGAGAAAATGTCTGTAAAAATGGCAATTTTGGTCACATTGAGGCTTCAAAAATTAGTTATTCAACATGAGGCACAATCCAAATGACATTTTGAATCAATTTTTCTGCAGTCCAAAAAATCAAGTTTTCTGATGAAAAACGATGATCCGTGACCTGTCGAAATTTCTCCAGATGGTCAGAAATGGAAATTTTTTAATGTTACATTTTTTGACTGCAAATGACTATTCCATGTAAATTATCACTTTTGGAAGAAAAATAAGTGTGTTTAGAGTCACTTTAATGCCTGAAATTGGTTGAAACAAAAGCTTCTGAATAGGAGAAAAAGTCTGTAATAATGGCAATTTTGGTCACATTGAGGCTTTAAAAAATAGTCATTCAACATGAGGCACATTCCAAATGACATTTTGAATCAATTTTTCTACAGTCCAAAAAAATCAATTTTCTGATGAAAAACTATGACCCGTGACCTGTCGAAATTTCTCCAGATGGTCAGAAATGGAATTTTTTTAATGTTTAATTTTTTGACTGCAAATGACTATTCCATGTAAATTATCACTTTTGGAACAAAAATAAGTGTGTTTAGAGTCACTTTAATGCCTGAAATTGGTCGAAATAGAAGCTTCTGAATAGGAGAAAATGTCTGTAATAATGGCAATTTTGGTCACTTTGAGGCTTTAAAAAGTAGTTATTCAGCATGAGGCACATTCCAAATGACATTTTGAATCAATTTTTCTACAGTCCAAAAAATCAATTTTCTGATGAAAAACGATGACCCGTGACCTGTCGACATTTCTCCAGTTGGTCAGAAATGGAATTTTTTTAATGTTTAAGTTTTTTGACTGCAAATGACTATTCCATTTAAATTATCACTTTTGGAACAAAAATAGGTGTGTTTAGAGTCACTTTAATGCCTGAAATTGGTCGAAAAAGAAGCTTCTGAGTAGGAGAAAAAGTCTGTAATTATATCAATTTTGGTCACATTGAGGCTTTAAAAAGTAGTTATTCAACATGAGGCGCATTCTAAATGACATTTTGAATCAATTTTTCGACCAGTCCAAAAAATCAATTTTCTGATGAAAAACGATGACCCGTGACCTGTCGAAATTTCTCCAGATCGTCAGAAATGGAAATTTTTTAATGTTTAAGTTTTTTGACTGCAAATGACTATTCCATGTAAATTATCACTTTTGGAACAAAAATAAGTGTGTTTAGAGTCACTTTAATGCCTGAAATTGGTCGAAATAGAAGCTTCTGAATAGGAGAAAATGTCTGTAATAATGGCAATTTTGGTCACATTCAGGCTTTAAAAAGTAGTTATTCAACATGAGGCACAATCCAAATGACATTTTGAATCAATTTTTCTACAGTCCAAAAAATAAATTTTCTGATGAAAAACGATGACCCGTGACCAGTCCACATTTCTCCAGTTGGTCAGGAATGGAATTTTTTTAATGTTTAAGTTTTTTTACTGCAAATGACTATTCCATTTAAATTATCACTTTTGGAACAAAAATAAGTGTGTTTAGAGTCACTTTAATGCCTGAAATTAGTAGAAATAGAAGCTTCTGAATAGGAGAAAAAGTCTATAATAGGCAATTTTGGTCACATTGAGGCTTTAAAAAGTAGTCATTCAACATGAGGCACATTCCAAATGACATTTTGAATCAATTTTTCTACAGTCCAAAAAATCAATTTTCTGATGAAAAACGATGACCCGTGACCTGTCGAAATTTCTCCAGATGGTTTAGAAATGGAAATTTTTTAATGTTTAATTTTTTTACTGTAAATGACTATTCCATGTAAATTATCACTTTTGGAAGAAAAATAAGTGTGTTTAGAGTCACTTTAATGCCTGAAATTAGTAGAAATAGAAGCTTCTGAATAGGAGAAAAAGTCTATAATAATGGCAATTTTGGTCACATTGAGGCTTTAAAAAGTAGTCATTCAACATGAGGCACATTCCAAATGACATTTTGAATCAATTTTTCTACAGTCCAAAAAATCAATTTTTCTGATGAAAAATGATGACCCGTGACCTGTCGAAATTTCTCCAGATGGTCAGAAATGGAAATTTTTTAATGTTTCATTTTTTGACTGCAAATGACTATTCCATGTAAATTATCACTTTTGGAAGAAAATAAGTGTGTTTAGAGTCACTTTAATGCCTGAAATTGGTTGAAATAGAAGCTTCTGAATAGGAGAAAATGTCTGTAAAAATGGCAATTTTGGTCACATTGAGGCTTCAAAAAGTAGTTATTCAGCATGAGGCACATTCCAAATGACATTTTGAATCAATTTTTCTACAGTCCAAAAAACTCAATTTTCTGATGAAAAACGATGACCCGTGCGTGACCTGTCAAAATTTCTCCAGATGGTCACAAATGGAAATTTTTTAATGTTTAATTTTTTGACTGTAAATGACTATTCCATGTAAATTATCACTTTTGGAAGAAAAATAAGTGTGTTTAGAGTCACTTTAATGCCTGAAATTGGTTGAAACAAAAGCTTCTGAATAGGAGAAAAAGTCTGTGATAATGGCAATTTTGGTCACATTGAGGCTTTAAAAAGTAGTCATTCAACATGAGGCTTATTCCAAACGACATTTTGAATCAATTTTTCTACAGTCCAAAAAAATCAATTTTCTGATGAAAAACGATGACCCGTGACCTGTCGAAATTTATCCAGATGGTCAGAAATGGAAATTTTTTAATGTTTAATTTTTTGACTGCAAATGACTATTCCATGCAAATTATCACTTTTGGAACAAAATTAAGTGTGTTTAGAGTCACTTTAATGCCTGAAATTGGTCAAATTGAAGCTTCTGAATAGGAGAAAATGTCTGTAATAATGGCAATTTTGGTCACATTGAGGCTTTAAAAAGTAGTTATTCAACATGAGGCACATTCGAAATGACATTTTGAATCAATTTTTCTACAGTCCAAAAAATCAATTTTCTGATGAAAAACGATGACCCGTGACCTGTCGACATTTCTCCAGTTGGTCAGAAATGGAATTTTTTTAATGTTTAAGTTTTTTGAATGCAAATGACTATTCCATGTAAATTATCACTTTTGGAACAAAAATAAGTGTGTTTAGAGTCACTTTAATGCCTGAAATTGGTCAAAAAAGAAGCTTCTGAATAGGAGAAAATGTCTGTAATAATGGCAATTTTGGTCACATTGAGGCTTTAAAAAGTAGTTATTCAACATGAGGCACATTCCAAATGACATTTTGAATCAATTTTTCTACAGTCCAAAAAAATCAATTTTCTGATGAAAAACGATGACCCGTGACCTGTCGAAATTTCTCCAGATGGTCAGAAATGGAAATTTTTTAATGTTTAATTTTTTGACTGCAAATGACTATTCCATGTAAATTATCACTTTTGGAACAAAATTAAGTGTGTTTAGAGTCACTTTAATGCCTGAAATTGGTCAAATTGAAGCTTCTGAATAGGAGAAAATGTCTGTAATAATGGCAATTTTGGTCACATTGAGGCTTTAAAAAGTAGTTATTCAACATGAGGCACATTCGAAATGACATTTTGAATCAATTTTTCTACAGTCCAAAAAATCAATTTTCTGATGAAAAACGATGACCCGTGACCTGTCGACATTTCTCCAGTTGGTCAGAAATGGAATTTTTTTAATGTTTAAGTTTTTTGAATGCAAATGACTATTCCATGTAAATTATCACTTTTGGAACAAAAATAAGTGTGTTTAGAGTCACTTTAATGCCTGAAATTGGTCGAAATAGAAGCTTCTGAATAGGAGAATATGTCTGTAATAATGGCAATTTTGGTCACATTGAGGCTTTAAAAAGTAGTTATTCAACATGAGGCACATTCCAAATGACATTTTGAATCAATTTTTCTACAGTCCAAAAAATAAATTTTCTGATGAAAAACGATGACCCGTGACCTGTCGAAATTTCTCCAGATGGTCAGAAATGGAAATTTTTTAATGTTTCATTTTTGACTGCAAATGACTATTCCATGTAAATTATCACTTTTGGAACTAAAATAAGCGTGTTTAGAGTCACTTTAATGCCTGAAATTGGTCGAAATAGAAGCTTCTGAATAGGAGAAAATGTCTGTAATAATGGCAATTTTGGTCACATTCAGGCTTTAAAAAGTAGTTATTCAACATGAGGCACAATCCAAATGACATTTTGAATCAATTTTTCTACAGTCCAAAAAATCAATTTTCTGATGAAAAACGATGACCCGTGACCTGTCGACATTTCTCCAGTTGGTCAGGAATGGAATTTTTTTAATGTTTAAGTTTTTTGACTGCAAATGACTATTCCATTTAAATTATCACTTTTGGAACAAAAATAAGTGTGTTTAGAGTCACTTTAATGCCTGAAATTGGTCGAAATAGAAGCTTCTGAATAGGAGAAAATGTCTGTAAAAATGGCAATTTTGTTCACATTGAGGCTTCAAAAAGTAGTTATTCAGCATGAGGCACATTCCAAATGACATTTTGAATCAATTTTTCTACAGTCCAAAAAATCAATTTTCTGATGAAAAACGATGACCCGTGACCTGTTGAAATTTCTCCAGATTGTCAGAAATGTACATTTTTTAATGTTTAATTTTTTGACTGCAAATGACTATTCCATGTAAATTATCACTTTTGGAACAAAAATAAGTGTGTTTAGAGTCACTTTAATGCCTGAAATTAGTAGAAATAGAAGCTTCTGAATAGGAGAAAAAGTCTATGATAGGCAATTTTGGTCACATTGAGGCTTTAAAAAGTAGTCATTCAACATGAGGCACATTCCAAATGACATTTTGAATCAATTTTTCTACAGTCCAAAAAATCAATTTTCTGATGAAAAACGATGACCCGTGACCTGTCGAAATTTCTCCAGATGGTCAGAAATGGAAATTTTTTAATGTTTAATTTTTTGACTGTAAATGACTATTCCATGTAAATTATCACTTTTGGAAGAAAAATAAGTGTGTTTAGAGTCACTTTAATGCCTGAAATTGGTTGAAACAAAAGCTTCTTAATAGGAGAAAAAGTCTGTAATAATGGCAATTTTGGTCACATTGAGGCTTTAAAAAGTAGTGTTTCAACATGAGGCACATTCCAAATGACATTTTGAATCAATTTTTCTACAGTCCAAAAAAATCAATTTTCTGATGAAAAACGATGACCCGTGACCTGTCGAAATTTCTCCAGATGGTCAGAAATGGAAATTTTTTAATGTTTAATTTTTTGACTGCAAATGACTATTCCATGTAAATTATCACTTTTGGAAGAAAAATAAGTGTGTTTAGAGTCACTGTAATGCCTGAAATTGGTTGAAACAAAAGCTTCTTAATAGGAGAAAAAGTCTGTAATAATGGCAATTTTGGTCACATTGAGGCTTTAAAAAGTAGTCATTCAACATGAGGCACATTCCAAATGACATTTTGAATCAATTTTTCTACAGTCCAAAAAAATCAATTTTCTGATGAAAAACGATGACCCGTGACCTGTCGAAATTTCTCCAGATGGTCAGAAATGGAAATTTTTTAATGTTTAATTTTTTGACTGCAAATGACTATTCCATTCAAATTATCACTTTTGGAACAAAATTAAGTGTGTTTAGAGTCACTTTAATGCCTGAAATTGGTCACATTGAAGCTTCTGAATAGGAGAAAATGTCTGTAATAATGGCAATTTTGGTCACATTGAGGCTTTAAAAAGTAGTTATTCAACATGAGGCACATTCGAAATGACATTTTGAATCAATTTTTCTACAGTCCAAAAAATCAATTTTCTGATGAAAAACGATGACCCGTGACCTGTCGACATTTCTCCAGTTGGTCAGAAATGGAATTTTTTTAATGTTTAAGTTTTTTGAATGCAAATGACTATTCCATGTAAATTATCACTTTTGGAACAAAAATAAGTGTGTTTAGAGTCACTTTAATGCCTGAAATTAGTCGAAATAGAAGCTTCTGAATAGGAGAAAATGTCTGTAATAATGGCAATTTTGGTCACATTGAGGCTTTAAAAAGTAGTTATTCAACATGAGGCACATTCCAAATGACATTTTGAATCAATGTTTCTACAGTCCAAAAAAATCAATTTTCTGATGAAAAACGATGACCCGTGACCTGTCGAAATTTCTCCAGATGGTCAGAAATGGAAATTTTTTAATGTTTAATTTTTTGACTGCAAATGACTATTCCATGTAAATTATCACTTTTGGAACAAAAATAAGTGTGTTTAGAGTCACTTTAATGCCTGAAATTGGTAGAAATAGAAGCTTCTGAATAGGAAAAAAAGTCTGTAATAATGGCAATTTTGGTCACATTGAGGCTTTAAAAAGTAGTCATTCAACATGAGGCACATTCCAAATGACATTTTGAATCAATTTTTCTACAGTCCAAAAAATCAATTTTCTGATGAAAAACGATGAACCGTGACCTGTCAAAATTTCTCCAGATGGTCAGAAATGGAAATTTTTTAATGTTTCATTTTTTGACTGCAAATGACTATTCCATGTAAATTATCACTTTTGGAAGAAAATAAGTGTGTTTAGAGTCACTTTAATGCCTGAAATTGGTCGAAATAGAAGCTTCTGAATAGGAGAAAATGTCTGTAAAAATGGCAATTTTGGTCACATTGAGGCTTCAAAAAGTAGTTATTCAGCATGAGGCACATTCCAAATGACATTTTGAATCAATTTTTCTACAGTCCAAAAAATCAATTTTCTGATGAAAAACGATGACCCGTGACCTGTCGAAATTTCTCCAGATGGTCAGAAATGGAAATTTTTTAATGTTTCATTTTTTGACTGCAAATGACTATTCCATGTAAATTATCACTTTTGGAAGAAAATAAGTGTGTTTAGAGTCACTTTAATGCCTGAAATTGGTCGAAATAGAAGCTTCTGAATAGGAGAAAATGTCTGTAAAAATGGCAAATTTGGTCACATTGAGGCTTCAAAAAGTAGTTATTCAGCATGAGGCACATTCCAAATGACATTTTGAATCAATTTTTCTACAGTCCAAAAAACTCAATTTTCTGATGAAAAACGATGACCCATGACCTGTCGAAATTTCTCCAGATGGTCAGAAATGGAAATTTTTTAATGTTTAATTTTTTGACTGTAAATGACTATTCCATGTAAATTATCACTTTTGGAAGAAAAATAAGTGTGTTTAGAGTCACTTTAATGCCTGAAATTGGTTGAAACAAAAGATTCTGAATAGGAGAAAAAGTCTGTAATAATGGCAATTTTGGTCACATTGAGGCTTTAAAAAGTAGTCATTCAACATGAGGCACATTCCAAACGACATTTTGAATCAATTTTTCTACAGTCCAAAAAAATCAATTTTCTGATGAAAAACGATGACCCGTGACCTGTCGAAATTTATCCAGATGGTCAGAAATGGAAATTTTTCAATGTTTAATTTTTTGACTGCAAATGACTATTCCATGCAAATTATCACTTTTGGAACAAAATTAAGTGTGTTTAGAGTCACTTTAATGCCTGAAATTGGTAGAAATAGAAGCTTCTGAATAGGAGAAAATGTCTGTAAAAATGGCAATTTTGGTCACATTGAGGCTTCAAAAAGTAGTTATTCAGCATGAGGCACATTCCAAATGACATTTTGAATCAATTTTTCTACAGTCCAAAAAATGAATTTTCTGATGAAAAACGATGACCCGTTGACCTGTCGAAATTTCTCCAGATGGTCAGAAATGGAAATTTTTTAATGTTTAATTTTTTGACTGTAAATGACTATTCCATGTAAATTATCACTTTTGGAAGAAAAATAAGTGTGTTTAGAGTCACTGTAATGCCTGAAATTGGTTGAAACAAAAGCTTCTTAATAGGAGAAAAAGTCTGTAATAATGGCAATTTTGGTCACATTGAGGCTTTAAAAAGTAGTCATTCAACATGAGGCACATTCCAAATGACATTTTGAATCAATTTTTCTACAGTCCAAAAAAATCAATTTTCTGATGAAAAACGATGACCCCTGACCTGTCGAAATTTCTCCAGATGGTCAGAAATGGAAATTTTTTAATGTTTAATTTTTTGACTGCAAATGACTATTCCATTCAAATTATCACTTTTGGAACAAAATTAAGTGTGTTTAGAGTCACTTTAATGCCTGAAATTGGTCACATTGAAGCTTCTGAATAGGAGAAAATGTCTGTAATAATGGCAATTTTGGTCACATTGAGGCTTTAAAAAGTAGTTATTCAACATGAGGCACATTCGAAATGACATTTTGAATCAATTTTTCTACAGTCCAAAAAATCAATTTTCTGATGAAAAACGATGACCCGTGACCTGTCGACATTTCTCCAGTTGGTCAGAAATGGAATTTTTTTAATGTTTAAGTTTTTTGAATGCAAATGACTATTCCATGTAAATTATCACTTTTGGAACAAAAATAAGTGTGTTTAGAGTCACTTTAATGCCTGAAATTAGTCGAAATAGAAGCTTCTGAATAGGAGAAAATGTCTGTAATAATGGCAATTTTGGTCACATTGAGGCTTTAAAAAGTAGTTATTCAACATGAGGCACATTCCAAATGACATTTTGAATCAATGTTTCTACAGTCCAAAAAAATCAATTTTCTGATGAAAAACGATGACCCGTGACCTGTCGAAATTTCTCCAGATGGTCAGAAATGGAAATTTTTTAATGTTTAATTTTTTGACTGCAAATGACTATTCCATGTAAATTATCACTTTTGGAACAAAAATAAGTGTGTTTAGAGTCACTTTAATGCCTGAAATTGGTAGAAATAGAAGCTTCTGAATAGGAAAAAAAGTCTGTAATAATGGCAATTTTGGTCACATTGAGGCTTTAAAAAGTAGTCATTCAACATGAGGCACATTCCAAATGACATTTTGAATCAATTTTTCTACAGTCCAAAAAATCAATTTTCTGATGAAAAACGATGACCCGTGACCTGTCAAAATTTCTCCAGATGGTCAGAAATGGAAATTTTTTAATGTTTCATTTTTTGACTGCAAATGACTATTCCATGTAAATTATCACTTTTGGAAGAAAATAAGTGTGTTTAGAGTCACTTTAATGCCTGAAATTGGTCGAAATAGAAGCTTCTGAATAGGAGAAAATGTCTGTAAAAATGGCAATTTTGGTCACATTGAGGCTTCAAAAAGTAGTTATTCAGCATGAGGCACATTCCAAATGACATTTTGAATCAATTTTTCTACAGTCCAAAAAATCAATTTTCTGATGAAAAACGATGACCCGTGACCTGTCGAAATTTCTCCAGATGGTCAGAAATGGAAATTTTTTAATGTTTCATTTTTTGACTGCAAATGACTATTCCATGTAAATTATCACTTTTGGAAGAAAATAAGTGTGTTTAGAGTCACTTTAATGCCTGAAATTGGTCGAAATAGAAGCTTCTGAATAGGAGAAAATGTCTGTAAAAATGGCAAATTTGGTCACATTGAGGCTTCAAAAAGTAGTTATTCAGCATGAGGCACATTCCAAATGACATTTTGAATCAATTTTTCTACAGTCCAAAAAACTCAATTTTCTGATGAAAAACGATGACCCGTGACCTGTCGAAATTTCTCCAGATGGTCAGAAATGGAAATTTTTTAATGTTTAATTTTTTGACTGTAAATGACTATTCCATGTAAATTATCACTTTTGGAAGAAAAATAAGTGTGTTTAGAGTCACTTTAATGCCTGAAATTGGTTGAAACAAAAGATTCTGAATAGGAGAAAAAGTCTGTAATAATGGCAATTTTGGTCACATTGAGGCTTTAAAAAGTAGTCATTCAACATGAGGCACATTCCAAACGACATTTTGAATCAATTTTTCTACAGTCCAAAAAAATCAATTTTCTGATGAAAAACGATGACCCGTGACCTGTCGAAATTTATCCAGATGGTCAGAAATGGAAATTTTTCAATGTTTAATTTTTTGACTGCAAATGACTATTCCATGCAAATTATCACTTTTGGAACAAAATTAAGTGTGTTTAGAGTCACTTTAATGCCTGAAATTGGTCAAATTGAAGCTTCTGAATAGGAGAAAATGTCTGTAATAATGGCAATTTTGGTCACATTGAGGCTTTAAAAAGTAGTTATTCAACATGAGGCACATTCGAAATGACATTTTGAATCAATTTTTCTACAGTCCAATAAATCAATTTTCTGATGAAAAACGATGACCCGTGACCTGTCGACATTTCTCCAGTTGGTCAGAAATGGAATTTTTTTAATGTTTAAGTTTTTTTAATGCAAATGACTATTCCATGTAAATTATCACTTTTGGAACAAAAATAAGTATGTTTAGAGTCACTTTAATGCCTGAAATTGGTCGAAAAAGAAGCTTCTGAATAGGAGAAAATGTCTGTAATAATGGCAATTTTGGTCACATTGAGGCTTTAAAAAGTAGTTATTCAACATGAGGCACATTCCAAATGACATTTTGAATCAATTTTTCTACAGTCCAAAAAAATCAATTTTCTGATGAAAAACGATGACCCGTGACCTGTCGAAATTTCTCCAGATGGTCAGAAATGGAAATTTTTTAATGTTTAATTTTTTGACTGTAAATGACCATTCCATGTAAATTATCACTTTTGGAAGAAAATTAAGTGTGTTTAGAGTCACTTTAATGCCTGAAATTAGTAGAAATAGAAGCTTCTGAATAGGAGAAAAAGTCTATAATAGGCAATTTTGGTCACATTGAGGCTTTAAAAAGTAGTCATTCAACATGAGGCACATTCCAAATGACATTTTGAATCAATTTTTCTACAGTCCAAAAAATCAATTTTCCGATGAAAAACGATGACCCGTGACCTGTCGAAATTTCTCCAGATGGTCAGAACTGGAAATTTTTTAATGTTTCATTTTTTGCCTGCAAATGACTATTCCATGTAAATTATCACTTTTGGAAGAAAATAAGTGTGTTTAGAGTCACTTTAATGCCTGAAATTGGTAGAAATAGAAGCTTCTGAATAGGAGAAAATGTCTGTAAAAATGGCAATTTTGGTCACATTGAGGCTTCAAAAAGTAGTTATTCAGCATGAGGCACATTCCAAATGACATTTTGAATCAATTTTTCTACAGTCCAAAAAATGAATTTTCTGATGAAAAACGATGACCCGTTGACCTGTCGAAATTTCTCCAGATGGTCAGAAATGGAAATTTTTTAATGTTTAATTTTTTTACTGTAAATGACTATTCCATGCAAATTATCACTTTTGGAATAAAATTAAGTGTGTTTAGAGTCACTTTAATGCCTGAAATTGGTCACATTGAAGCTTCTGAATAGGAGAAAATGTCTGTAATAATGGCAATTTTGGTCACATTGAGGCTTTAAAAAGTAGTTATTCAACATGAGGCACATTCGAAATGACATTTTGAATCAATTTTTCTACAGTCCAAAAAATCAATTTTCTGATGAAAAACGATGACCCGTGACCTGTCGACATTTCTCCAGTTGGTCAGAAATGGAATTTTTTTAATGTTTAAGTTTTTTGAATGCAAATGACTATTCCATGTAAATTATCACTTTTGGAACAAAAATAAGTGTGTTTAGAGTCACTTTAATGCCTGAAATTAGTCGAAATAGAAGCTTCTGAATAGGAGAAAATGTCTGTAATAATGGCAATGTTGGTCACATTGAGGCTTTAAAAAGTAGTTATTCAACATGAGGCACATTCCAAATGACATTTTGAATCAATGTTTCTACAGTCCAAAAAAATCAATTTTCTGATGAAAAACGATGACCCGTGACCTGTCGAAATTTCTCCAGATGGTCAGAAATGGAAATTTTTTAATGTTTAATTTTTTGACTGCAAATGACTATTCCATGTAAATTATCACTTTTGGAACAAAAATAAGTGTGTTTAGAGTCACTTTAATGCCTGAAATTGGTAGAAATAGAAGCTTCTGAATAGGACAAAAAGTCTGTAATAATGGCAATTTTGGTCACATTGAGGCTTTAAAAAGTAGTCATTCAACATGAGGCACATTCCAAATGACATTTTGAATCAATTTTTCTACAGTCCAAAAAATCAATTTTCTGATGAAAAACGATGACCCGTGACCTGTCGACATTTCTCCAGTTGGTCAGAAATGGAATTTTTTTAATGTTTAAGTTTTTTGAATGCAAATGACTATTCCATGTAAATTATCACTTTTGGAACAAAAATAAGTGTGTTTAGAGTCACTTTAATGCCTGAAATTAGTCGAAATAGAAGCTTCTGAATAGGAGAAAATGTCTGTAATAATGGCAATTTTGGTCACATTGAGGCTTTAAAAAGTAGTTATTCAACATGAGGCACATTCCAAATGACATTTTGAATCAATGTTTCTACAGTCCAAAAAAATCAATTTTCTGATGAAAAACGATGACCCGTGACCTGTCGAAATTTCTCCAGATGGTCAGAAATGGAAATTTTTTAATGTTTAATTTTTTGACTGCAAATGACTATTCCATGTAAATTATCACTTTTGGAACAAAAATAAGTGTGTTTAGAGTCACTTTAATGCCTGAAATTGGTAGAAATAGAAGCTTCTGAATAGGACAAAAAGTCTGTAATAATGGCAATTTTGGTCACATTGAGGCTTTAAAAAGTAGTCATTCAACATGAGGCACATTCCAAATGACATTTTGAATCAATTTTTCTACAGTCCAAAAAATCAATTTTCTGATGAAAAACGATGACCCGTGACCTGTCAAAATTTCTCCAGATGGTCAGAAATGGAAATTTTTTAATGTTTCATTTTTTGACTGCAAATGACTATTCCATGTAAATTATCACTTTTGGAAGAAAATAAGTGTGTTTAGAGTCACTTTAATGCCTGAAATTGGTCGAAATAGAAGCTTCTGAATAGGAGAAAATGTCTGTAATAATGGCAATTTTGGTCACATTGAGGCTTTAAAAAGTAGTTATTCAACATGAGGCACATTCCAAATGACATTTTGAATCAATGTTTCTACAGTCCAAAAAAATCAATTTTCTGATGAAAAACGATGACCCGTGACCTGTCGAAATTTCTCCAGATGGTCAGAAATGGAAATTTTTTAATGTTTAATTTTTTGACTGCAAATGACTATTCCATGTAAATTATCACTTTTGGAACAAAAATAAGTGTGTTTAGAGTCACTTTAATGCCTGAAATTGGTAGAAATAGAAGCTTCTGAATAGGACAAAAAGTCTGTAATAATGGCAATTTTGGTCACATTGAGACTTTAAAAAGTAGTCATTCAACATGAGGCACATTCCAAATGACATTTTGAATCAATTTTTCTACAGTCCAAAAAATCAATTTTCTGATGAAAAACGATGACCCGTGACCTGTCAAAATTTCTCCAGATGGTCAGAAATGGAAATTTTTTAATGTTTCATTTTTTGACTGCAAATGACTATTCCATGTAAATTATCACTTTTGGAAGAAAATAAGTGTGTTTAGAGTCACTTTAATGCCTGAAATTGGACGAAATAGAAGCTTCTGAATAGGAGAAAATGTCTGTAAAAATGGCAATTTTGTTCACATTGAGGCTTCAAAAAGTAGTTATTCAGCATGAGGCACATTCCAAATGACATTTTGAATCAATTTTTCTACAGTCCAAAAAACTCAATTTTCTGATGAAAAACGATGACCCGTGACCTGTCGACATTTCTCCAGATGGTCAGAAATGGAAATTTTTTTAATGTTTAATTTTTTGACTGTAAATGACTATTCCCTGTAAATTATCACTTTTGGAAGAAAATTAAGTGTGTTTAGAGTCACTTTAATGCCTGAAATTAGTAGAAATAGAAGCTTCTGAATAGGAGAAAAAGTCTATAATAGGCAATTTTGGTCACATTGAGGCTTTAAAAAGTAGTCATTCAACATGAGGCACATTCCAAATGACATTTTGAATCAATTTTTCTACAGTCCAAAAAATCAATTTTCTGATGAAAAACGATGACCCGTGACCTGTCGACATTTCTCCAGTTGGTCAGAAATGGAATTTTTTTAATGTTTAAGTTTTTTGAATGCAAATGACTATTCCATGTAAATTATCACTTTTGGAACAAAAATAAGTGTGTTTAGAGTCACTTTAATGCCTGAAATTAGTCGAAATAGAAGCTTCTGAATAGGAGAAAATGTCTGTAATAATGGCAATTTTGGTCACATTGAGGCTTTAAAAAGTAGTTATTCAACATGAGGCACATTCCAAATGACATTTTGAATCAATGTTTCTACAGTCCAAAAAAATCAATTTTCTGATGAAAAACGATGACCCGTGACCTGTCGAAATTTCTCCAGATGGTCAGAAATGGAAATTTTTTAATGTTTAATTTTTTGACTGCAAATGACTATTCCATGTAAATTATCACTTTTGGAACAAAAATAAGTGTGTTTAGAGTCACTTTAATGCCTGAAATTGGTAGAAATAGAAGCTTCTGAATAGGACAAAAAGTCTGTAATAATGGCAATTTTGGTCACATTGAGGCTTTAAAAAGTAGTCATTCAACATGAGGCACATTCCAAATGACATTTTGAATCAATTTTTCTACAGTCCAAAAGATCAATTTTCTGATGAAAAACGATGACCCGTGACCTGTCAAAATTTCTCCAGATGGTCAGAAATGGAAATTTTTTAATGTTTCATTTTTTGACTGCAAATGACTATTCCATGTAAATTATCACTTTTGGAAGAAAATAAGTGTGTTTAGAGTCACTTTAATGCCTGAAATTGGTCGAAATAGAAGCTTCTGAATAGGAGAAAATGTCTGTAATAATGGCAATTTTGGTCACATTGAGGCTTTAAAAAGTAGTTATTCAACATGAGGCACATTCCAAATGACATTTTGAATCAATGTTTCTACAGTCCAAAAAAATCAATTTTCTGATGAAAAACGATGACCCGTGACCTGTCGAAATTTCTCCAGATGGTCAGAAATGGAAATTTTTTAATGTTTAATTTTTTGACTGCAAATGACTATTCCATGTAAATTATCACTTTTGGAACAAAAATAAGTGTGTTTAGAGTCACTTTAATGCCTGAAATTGGTAGAAATAGAAGCTTCTGAATAGGACAAAAAGTCTGTAATAATGGCAAT
The DNA here is from genome assembly GCF_964204655.1 of Triturus cristatus. Taxonomy (NCBI): domain Eukaryota; kingdom Metazoa; phylum Chordata; class Amphibia; order Caudata; family Salamandridae; genus Triturus; species Triturus cristatus. The sequence goes on along the minus strand of NC_140593.1, from coordinate 878,467,383 downwards.
TTTGGTCACATTGAGGCTTTAAAAAGTAGTCATTCAACATGAGGCACATTCCAAATGACATTTTGAATCAATTTTTCTACAGTCCAAAAAATCAATTTTCTGATGAAAAACGATGACCCGTGACCTGTCAAAATTTCTCCAGATGGTCAGAAATGGAAATTTTTTAATGTTTCATTTTTTGACTGCAAATGACTATTCCATGTAAATTATCACTTTTGGAAGAAAATAAGTGTGTTTAGAGTCACTTTAATGCCTGAAATTGGACGAAATAGAAGCTTCTGAATAGGAGAAAATGTCTGTAAAAATGGCAATTTTGTTCACATTGAGGCTTCAAAAAGTAGTTATTCAGCATGAGGCACATTCCAAATGACATTTTGAATCAATTTTTCTACAGTCCAAAAAACTCAATTTTCTGATGAAAAACGATGACCCGTGACCTGTCGACATTTCTCCAGATGGTCAGAAATGGAAATTTTTTAATGTTTAATTTTTTGACTGTAAATGACTATTCCCTGTAAATTATCACTTTTGGAAGAAAATTAAGTGTGTTTAGAGTCACTTTAATGCCTGAAATTAGTAGAAATAGAAGCTTCTGAATAGGAGAAAAAGTCTATAATAGGCAATTTTGGTCACATTGAGGCTTTAAAAAGTAGTCATTCAACATGAGGCACATTCCAAATGACATTTTGAATCAATTTTTCTACAGTCCAAAAAATCAATTTTCTGATGAAAAACGATGACCCGTGACCTGTCGAAATTTCTCCAGATGGTCAGAAATGGAAATTTTTTAATGTTTAATTTTTTGACTGCAAATGACTATTCCATGCAAATTATCACTTTTGGAACAAAATTAAGTGTGTTTAGAGTCACTTTAATGCCTGAAATTGGTCAAATTGAAGCTTCTGAATAGGAGAAAATGTCTGTAATAATGGCAATTTTGGTCACATTGAGGCTTTAAAAAGTAGTTATTCAACATGAGGCACATTCGAAATGACATTTTGAATCAATTTTTCTACAGTCCAAAAAATCAATTTTCTGATGAAAAACGATGACCCGTGACCTGTCGACATTTCTCCAGTTGGTCAGAAATGGAATTTTTTTAATGTTTAAGTTTTTTGAATGCAAATGACTATTCCATGTAAATTATCACTTTTGGAACAAAAATAAGTGTGTTTAGAGTCACTTTAATGCCTGAAATTAGTCGAAATAGAAGCTTCTGAATAGGAGAAAATGTCTGTAATAATGGCAATGTTGGTCACATTGAGGCTTTAAAAAGTAGTTATTCAACATGAGGCACATTCCAAATGACATTTTGAATCAATGTTTCTACAGTCCAAAAAAATCAATTTTCTGATGAAAAACGATGACCCGTGACCTGTCGAAATTTCTCCAGATGGTCAGAAATTGAAATTTTTTAATGTTTAATTTTTTGACTGCAAATGACTATTCCATGTAAATTATCACTTTTGGAACAAAAATAAGTGTGTTTAGAGTCACTTTAATGCCTGAAATTGGTAGAAATAGAAGCTTCTGAATAGGACAAAAAGTCTGTAATAATGGCAATTTTGGTCACATTGAGGCTTTAAAAAGTAGTCATTCAACATGAGGCACATTCCAAATGACATTTTGAATCAATTTTTCTACAGTCCAAAAAATCAATTTTCTGATGAAAAACGATGACCCGTGACCTGTCGAAATTTCTCCAGATGGTCAGAAATGGAAATTTTTTAATGTTTCATTTTTTGACTGCAAATGACTATTCCATGTAAATTATCACTTTTGGAAGAAAATAAGTGTGTTTAGAGTCACTTTAATGCCTGAAATTGGTCGAAATAGAAGCTTCTGAATAGGAGAAAATGTCTGTAAAAATGGCAATTTTGGTCACATTGAGGCTTCAAAAAGTAGTTATTCAGCATGAGGCACATTCCAAATGACATTTTGAATCAATTTTTCTACAGTCCAAAAAACTCAATTTTCTGATGAAAAACGATGACCCGTGACCTGTCGAAATTTCTCCAGATGGTCAGAAATGGAAATTTTTTAATGTTTAATTTTTTGACTGTAAATGACTATTCCATGTAAATTATCACTTTTGGAAGAAAAATAAGTGTGTTTAGAGTCACTTTAATGCCTGAAATTGGTTGAAACAAAAGCTTCTGAATAGGAGAAAAAGTCTGTAATAATGGCAATTTTGGTCACATTGAGGCTTTAAAAAGTAGTCATTCAACATGAGGCACATTCCAAACGACATTTTGAATCAATTTTTCTACAGTCCAAAAAAATCAATTTTCTGATGAAAAACGATGACCCGTGACCTGTCGAAATTTATCCAGATGGTCAGAAATGGAAATTTTTTCATGTTTAATTTTTTGACTGCAAATGACTATTCCATGCAAATTATCACTTTTGGAACAAAAATAAGTATGTTTAGAGTCACTTTAATGCCTGAAATTGGTCAAATTGAAGGTCTGAATAGGAGAAAATGTCTGTAATAATGGCAATTTTGGTCACATTGAGGCTTTAAAAAGTAGTCATTCAACATGAGGCACATTCGAAATGACATTTTGAATCAATTTTTCTACAGTCCAAAAAATCTATTTTCTGATGAAAAACGATGACCCGTGACCTGTCGAAATTTCTCCAGATGGTCAGAAATGGAAATTTTTTAATGTTTAATTTTTTGACTGTAAATGACTATTCCATGTAAATTATCACTTTTGGAAGAAAAATAAGTGTGTTTAGAGTCACTTTAATGCCTGAAATTGGTTGAAACAAAAGCTTCTGAATAGGAGAAAAAGTCTGTAATAATGGCAATTTTGGTCACATTGAGGCTTTAAAAAATAGTCATTCAACATGAGGCACATTCCAAATGACATTTTGAATCAATTTTTCTATAGTCCAAAAAAATCAATTTTCTGATGAAAAAGTATGACCCGTGACCTGTCGAAATTTCTCCAGATGGTCAGAAATGGAATTTTTTTAATGTTTAAATTTTTTGACTGCAAATGACTATTCCATGTAAATTATCACTTTTGGAACAAAAATAAGTGTGTTTAGAGTCACTTTAATGCCTGAAATTGGTCGAAATAGAAGCTTCTGAATAGGAGAAAATGTCTGTAATAATGGCAATTTTGGTCACTTTGAGGCTTTAAAAAGTAGTTATTCGGCATGAGGCACATTCCAAATGACATTTTGAATCAATTTTTCTACAGTCCAAAAAATCAATTTTCTGATGAAAAACGATGACCCGTGACCTGTCGACATTTCTCCAGTTGGTCAGAAATGGAATTTTTTTAATGTTTAAGTTTTTTGACTGCAAATGACTATTCCATTTAAATTATCACTTTTGGAACAAAAATAAGTGTGTTTAGAGTCACTTTAATGCCTGAAATTGGTCGAAAAAGAAGCTTCTGAGTAGGAGAAAAAGTCTGTAATTATATCAATTTTGGTCACATTGAGGCTTTAAAAAGTAGTTATTCAACATGAGGCGCATTCTAAATGACATTTTGAATCAATTTTTCGACCAGTCCAAAAAATCAATTTTCTGATGAAAAACGATGACCCGTGACCTGTCGAAATTTCTCCAGATCGTCAGAAATGGAAATTTTTTAATGTTTAAGTTTTTTGACTGCAAATGACTATTCCATGTAAATTATCACTTTTGGAACAAAAATAAGTGTGTTTAGAGTCACTTTAATGCCTGAAATTGGTCGAAATAGAAGCTTCTGAATAGGAGAAAATGTCTGTAATAATGGCAATTTTGGTCACATTCAGGCTTTAAAAAGTAGTTATTCAACATGAGGCACAATCCAAATGACATTTTGAATCAATTTTTCTACAGTCCAAAAAATAAATTTTCTGATGAAAAACGATGACCCGTGACCAGTCCACATTTCTCCAGTTGGTCAGGAATGGAATTTTTTTAATGTTTAAGTTTTTTTACTGCAAATGACTATTCCATTTAAATTATCACTTTTGGAACAAAAATAAGTGTGTTTAGAGTCACTTTAATGCCTGAAATTGGTCGAAATAGAAGCTTCTGAATAGGAGAAAATGTCTGTAAAAATGGCAATTTTGGTCACATTGAGGCTTCAAAAAGTAGTTATTCAGCATGAGGCACATTCCAAATGACATTTTGAATCAATTTTTCTACAGTCCAAAAAATCAATTTTCTGATGAAAAACGATGACCCGTGACCTGTTGAAATTTCTCCAGATTGTCAGAAATGTACATTTTTTAATGTTTAATTTTTTGACTGCAAATGACTATTCCATGTAAATTATCACTTTTGGAACAAAAATAAGTGTGTTCAGAGTCACTTTAATGCCTGAAATTAGTAGAAATAGAAGCTTCTGAATAGGAGAAAAAGTCTATAATAATGGCAATTTTGGTCACATTGAGGCTTTAAAAAGTAGTCATTCAACATGAGGCACATTCCAAATGACATTTTGAATCAATTTTTCTACAGTCCAAAAAATCAATTTTCTGATGAAAAATGATGACCCATGACCTGTCGAAATTTCTCCAGATGGTCAGAAATGGAAATTTTTTAATGTTTCATTTTTTGACTGCAAATGACTATTCCATGTAAATTATCACTTTTGGAAGAAAATAAGTGTGTTTAGAGTCACTTTAATGCCTGAAATTGGTCGAAATAGAAGCTTCTGAATAGGAGAAAATGTCTGTAAAAATGGCAATTGTGGTCACATTGAGGCTTTAAAAAGTAGTTATTCAACATGAGGCACATTCCAAATGACATTTTGAATCAATGTTTCTACAGTCCAAAAAAATCAATTTTCTGATGAAAAACGATGACCCGTGACCTGTCGAAATTTCTCCAGATGGTCAGAAATGGAAATTTTTTAATGTTTAATTTTTTGACTGCAAATGACTATTCCATGTAAATTATCACTTTTGGAACAAAAATAAGTGTGTTTAGAGTCACTTTAATGCCTGAAATTGGTAGAAATAGAAGCTTCTGAATAGGACAAAAAGTCTGTAATAATGGCAATTTTGGTCACATTGAGGCTTTAAAAAGTAGTCATTCAACATGAGGCACATTCCAAATGACATTTTGAATCAATTTTTCTACAGTCCAAAAAATCAATTTTCTGATGAAAAACGATGACCCGTGACCTGTCAAAATTTCTCCAGATGGTCAGAAATGGAAATTTTTTAATGTTTCATTTTTTGACTGCAAATGACTATTCCATGTAAATTATCACTTTTGGAAGAAAATAAGTGTGTTTAGAGTCACTTTAATGCCTGAAATTGGTCGAAATAGAAGCTTCTGAATAGGAGAAAATGTCTGTAATAATGGCAATTTTGGTCACATTGAGGCTTTAAAAAGTAGTTATTCAACATGAGGCACATTCCAAATGACATTTTGAATCAATGTTTCTACAGTCCAAAAAAATCAATTTTCTGATGAAAAACGATGACCCGTGACCTGTCGAAATTTCTCCAGATGGTCAGAAATGGAAATTTTTTAATGTTTAATTTTTTGACTGCAAATGACTATTCCATGTAAATTATCACTTTTGGAACAAAAATAAGTGTGTTTAGAGTCACTTTAATGCCTGAAATTGGTAGAAATAGAAGCTTCTGAATAGGACAAAAAGTCTGTAATAATGGCAATTTTGGTCACATTGAGGCTTTAAAAAGTAGTCATTCAACATGAGGCACATTCCAAATGACATTTTGAATCAATTTTTCTACAGTCCAAAAAATCAATTTTCTGATGAAAAACGATGACCCGTGACCTGTCAAAATTTCTCCAGATGGTCAGAAATGGAAATTTTTTAATGTTTCATTTTTTGACTGCAAATGACTATTCCATGTAAATTATCACTTTTGGAAGAAAATAAGTGTGTTTAGAGTCACTTTAATGCCTGAAATTGGTCGAAATAGAAGCTTCTGAATAGGAGAAAATGTCTGTAAAAATGGCAATTTTGTTCACATTGAGGCTTCAAAAAGTAGTTATTCAGCATGAGGCACATTCCAAATGACATTTTGAATCAATTTTTCTACAGTCCAAAAAACTCAATTTTCTGATGAAAAACGATGACCCGTGACCTGTCGACATTTCTCCAGATGGTCAGAAATGGAAATTTTTTAATGTTTAATTTTTTGACTGTAAATGACTATTCCCTGTAAATTATCACTTTTGGAAGAAAATTAAGTGTGTTTAGAGTCACTTTAATGCCTGAAATTAGTAGAAATAGAAGCTTCTGAATAGGAGAAAAAGTCTATAATAGGCAATTTTGGTCACATTGAGGCTTTAAAAAGTAGTCATTCAACATGAGGCACATTCCAAATGACATTTTGAATCAATTTTTCTACAGTCCAAAAAATCAATTTTCTGATGAAAAACGATGACCCGTGACCTGTCGAAATTTCTCCAGATGGTCAGAAATGGAAATTTTTTAATGTTTAATTTTTTGACTGCAAATGACTATTCCATGCAAATTATCACTTTTGGAACAAAATTAAGTGTGTTTAGAGTCACTTTAATGCCTGAAATTGGTCAAATTGAAGCTTCTGAATAGGAGAAAATGTCTGTAATAATGGCAATTTTGGTCACATTGAGGCTTTAAAAAGTAGTTATTCAACATGAGGCACATTCGAAATGACATTTTGAATCAATTTTTCTACAGTCCAAAAAATCAATTTTCTGATGAAAAACGATGACCCGTGACCTGTCGACATTTCTCCAGTTGGTCAGAAATGGAATTTTTTTAATGTTTAAGTTTTTTGAATGCAAATGACTATTCCATGTAAATTATCACTTTTGGAACAAAAATAAGTGTGTTTAGAGTCACTTTAATGCCTGAAATTAGTCGAAATAGAAGCTTCTGAATAGGAGAAAATGTCTGTAATAATGGCAATGTTGGTCACATTGAGGCTTTAAAAAGTAGTTATTCAACATGAGGCACATTCCAAATGACATTTTGAATCAATGTTTCTACAGTCCAAAAAAATCAATTTTCTGATGAAAAACGATGACCCGTGACCTGTCGAAATTTCTCCAGATGGTCAGAAATGGAAATTTTTTAATGTTTAATTTTTTGACTGCAAATGACTATTCCATGTAAATTATCACTTTTGGAACAGAAATAAGTGTGTTTAGAGTCACTTTAATGCCTGAAATTGGTAGAAATAGAAGCTTCTGAATAGGACAAAAAGTCTGTAATAATGGCAATTTTGGTCACATTGAGGCTTTAAAAAGTAGTCATTCAACATGAGGCACATTCCAAATGACATTTTGAATCAATTTTTCTACAGTCCAAAAAATCAATTTTCTGATGAAAAACGATGACCCGTGACCTGTCGAAATTTCTCCAGATGGTCAGAAATGGAAATTTTTTAATGTTTCATTTTTTGACTGCAAATGACTATTCCATGTAAATTATCACTTTTGGAAGAAAATAAGTGTGTTTAGAGTCACTTTAATGCCTGAAATTGGTCGAAATAGAAGCTTCTGAATAGGAGAAAATGTCTGTTAAAATGGCAATTTTGGTCACATTGAGGCTTCAAAAAGTAGTTATTCAGCATGAGGCACATTCCAAATGACATTTTGAATCAATTTTTCTACAGTCCAAAAAACTCAATTTTCTGATGAAAAACGATGACCCGTGACCTGTCGAAATTTCTCCAGATGGTCAGAAATGGAAATTTTTTAATGTTTAATTTTTTGACTGTAAATGACTATTCCATGTAAATTATCACTTTTGGAAGAAAAATAAGTGTGTTTAGAGTCACTTTAATGCCTGAAATTGGTTGAAACAAAAGCTTCTGAATAGGAGAAAAAGTCTGTAATAATGGCAATTTTGGTCACATTGAGGCTTTAAAAAGTAGTCATTCAACATGAGGCACATTCCAAACGACATTTTGAATCAATTTTTCTACAGTCCAAAAAAATCAATTTTCTGATGAAAAACGATGACCCGTGACCTGTCGAAATTTATCCAGATGGTCAGAAATGGAAATTTTTTCATGTTTAATTTTTTGACTGCAAATGACTATTCCATGCAAATTATCACTTTTGGAACAAAAATAAGTATGTTTAGAGTCACTTTAATGCCTGAAATTGGTCAAATTGAAGGTCTGAATAGGAGAAAATGTCTGTAATAATGGCAATTTTGGTCACATTGAGGCTTTAAAAAGTAGTTATTCAACATGAGGCACATTCGAAATGACATTTTGAATCAATTTTTCTACAGTCCAAAAAATCTATTTTCTGATGAAAAACGATGACCCGTGACCTGTCGACATTTCTCCAGTTGGTCAGAAATGGAATTTTTTTAATGTTTAAGTTTTTTGAATGCAAATGACTATTCCATGTAAATTATCACTTTTGGAACAAAAATAAGTGTGTTTAGAGTCACTTTAATGCCTGAAATTGGTCAAAAAAGAAGCTTCTGAATAGGAGAAAATGTCTGTAATAATGGCAATTTTGGTCACATTGAGGCTTTAAAAAGTAGTTATTCAACATGAGGCACATTCCAAATGACATTTTGAATCAATTTTTCTACAGTCCAAAAAAATCAATTTTCTGATGAAAAACGATGACCCGTGACCTGTCGAAATTTCTCCAGATGGTCAGAAATGGAAATTTTTTAATGTTTAATTTTTTGACTGCAAATGACTATTCCATGTAAATTATCACTTTTGGAACAAAAATAAGTGTGTTTAGAGTCACTTTAATGCCTGAAATTGGTAGAAATAGAAGCTTCTGAATAGGACAAAAAGTCTGTAATAATGGCAATTTTGGTCACATTGAGGCTTCAAAAAGTAGTTATTCAGCATGAGGCACATTCCAAATGACATTTTGAATCAATTTTTCTACAGTCCAAAAAACTCAAATTTCTGATGAAAAACGATGACCCTTGACCTGTCGAAATTTTTTCAGATGGTCAGAAATGGAAATTTTTTAATGTTTAATTTTTTGACTGTAAATGACTATTCCCTGTAAATTATCACTTTTGGAAGAAAATTAAGTGTGTTTAGAGTCACTTTAATGCCTGAAATTAGTAGAAATAGAAGCTTCTGAATAGGAGAAAAAGTCTATAATAGGCAATTTTGGTCACATTGAGGCTTTAAAAAGTAGTCATTCAACATGAGGCACATTCCAAATGACATTTTGAATCAATTTTTCTACAGTCCAAAAAATCAATTTTCTGATGAAAAACGATGACCCGTGACCTGTCGAAATTTCTCCAGATGGTCAGAACTGGAAATTTTTTAATGTTTCATTTTTTGACTGCAAATGACTATTCCATGTAAATTATCACTTTTGGAAGAAAAATAAGTGTGTTTAGAGTCACTTTAATGCCTGAAATTGGTTGAAACAAAAGCTTCTTAATATGAGAAAAAGTCTGTAATAATGGCAATTTTGGTCACATTGAGGCTTTAAAAAGTAGTCATTCAACATGAGGCACATTCCAAATGACATTTTGAATCAATTTTTCTACAGTCCAAAAAAATCAATTTTCTGATGAAAAACGATGACCCGTGACCTGTCGAAATTTCTCCAGATGGTCAGAAATGGAAATTTTTTAATGTTTAATTTTTTGACTGCAAATGACTATTCCATGCAAATTATCACTTTTGGAACAAAATTAAGTGTGTTTAGAGTCACTTTAATGCCTGAAATTGGTCAAATTGAAGCTTCTGAATAGGAGAAAATGTCTGTAATAATGGCAATTTTGGTCACATTGAGGCTTTAAAAAGTAGTTATTCAACATGAGGCACATTCGAAATGACATTTTGAATCAATTTTTCTACAGTCCAAAAAATCAATTTTCTGATGAAAAACGATGACCCGTGACCTGTCGACATTTCTCCAGTTGGTCAGAAATGGAATTTTTTTAATGTTTAAGTTTTTTGAATGCAAATGACTATTCCATGTAAATTATCACTTTTGGAACAAAAATAAGTGTGTTTAGAGTCACTTTAATGCCTGAAATTGGTCGAAATAGAAGCTTCTGAATAGGAGAAAATGTCTGTAAAAATGGCAATTTTGGTCACATTGAGGCTTCAAAAAGTAGTTATTCAGCATGAGGCACATTCCAAATGACATTTTGAATCAATTTTTCTACAGTCCAAAAAACTCAATTTTCTGATGAAAAACGATGACCCGTGACCTGTCGAAATTTCTCCAGATGGTCAGAAATGGAAATTTTTTAATGTTTAATTTTTTGACTGTAAATGACTATTCCATGTAAATTATCACTTTTGGAAGAAAAATAAGTGTGTTTAGAGTCACTTTAATGCCTGAAATTGGTTGAAACAAAAGCTTCTGAATAGGAGAAAAAGTCTGTAATAATGGCAATTTTGGTCACATTGAGGCTTTAAAAAGTAGTCATTCAACATGAGGCACATTCCAAACGACATTTTGAATCAATTTTTCTACAGTCCAAAAAAATCAATTTTGTGATGAAAAACGATGACCCGTGACCTGTCGAAATTTATCCAGATGGTCAGAAATGGAAATTTTTTCATGTTTAATTTTTTGACTGCAAATGACTATTCCATGCAAATTATCACTTTTGGAACAAAAATAAGTATGTTTAGAGTCACTTTAATGCCTGAAATTGGTCAAATTGAAGGTCTGAATAGGAGAAAATGTCTGTAATAATGGCAATTTTGGTCACATTGAGGCTTTAAAAAGTAGTTATTCAACATGAGGCACATTCGAAATGACATTTTGAATCAATTTTTCTACAGTCCAAAAAATCAATTTTCTGATGAAAAACGATGACCCGTGACCTGTCGACATTTCTCCAGTTGGTCAGAAATGGAATTTTTTTAATGTTTAAGTTTTTTGAATGCAAATGACTATTCCATGTAAATTATCACTTTTGGAACAAAAATAAGTGTGTTTAGAGTCACTTTAATGCCTGAAATTGGTCGAAATAGAAGCTTCTGAATAGGAGAAAATGTCTGTAATAATGGCAATTTTGGTCACATTGAGGCTTTAAAAAGTAGTTATTCAACATGAGGCACATTCCAAATGACATTTTGAATCAATGTTTCTACAGTCCAAAAAAATCAATTTTCTGATGAAAAACGATGACCCGTGACCTGTCGAAATTTCTCCAGATGGTCAGAAATGGAAATTTTTTAATGTTTAATTTTTTGACTGCAAATGACTATTCCATGTAAATTATCACTTTTGGAACAAAAATAAGTGTGTTTAGAGTCACTTTAATGCCTGAAATTGGTAGAAATAGAAGCTTCTGAATAGGACAAAAAGTCTGTAATAATGGCAATTTTGGTCACATTGAGGCTTTAAAAAGTAGTCATTCAACATGAGGCACATTCCAAATGACATTTTGAATCAATTTTTCTACAGTCCAAAAAATCAATTTTCTGATGAAAAACGATGACCCGTGACCTGTCAAAATTTCTCCAGATGGTCAGAAATGGAAATTTTTTAATGTTTCATTTTTTGACTGCAAATGACTATTCCATGTAAATTATCACTTTTGGAAGAAAATAAGTGTGTTTAGAGTCACTTTAATGCCTGAAATTGGTCGAAATAGAAGCTTCTGAATAGGAGAAAATGTCTGTAATAATGGCAATTTTGGTCACATTGAGGCTTTAAAAAGTAGTTATTCAACATGAGGCACATTCCAAATGACATTTTGAATCAATGTTTCTACAGTCCAAAAAAATCAATTTTCTGATGAAAAACGATGACCCGTGACCTGTCGAAATTTCTCCAGATGGTCAGAAATGGAAATTTTTTAATGTTTAATTTTTTGACTGCAAATGACTATTCCATGTAAATTATCACTTTTGGAACAAAAATAAGTGTGTTTAGAGTCACTTTAATGCCTGAAATTGGTAGAAATAGAAGCTTCTGAATAGGACAAAAAGTCTGTAATAATGGCAATTTTGGTCACATTGAGGCTTTAAAAAGTAGTCATTCAACATGAGGCACATTCCAAATGACATTTTGAATCAATTTTTCTACAGTCCAAAAAATCAATTTTCTGATGAAAAACGATGACCCGTGACCTGTCAAAATTTCTCCAGATGGTCAGAAATGGAAATTTTTTAATGTTTCATTTTTTGACTGCAAATGACTATTCCATGTAAATTATCACTTTTGGAACAAAAATAAGTGTGTTTAGAGCCACTTTAATGCCTGAAATTGGTAGAAATAGAAGCTTCTGAATAGGACAAAAAGTCTGTAATAATGGCAATTTTGGTCACATTGAGGCTTTAAAAAGTAGTCATTCAACATGAGGCACATTCCAAATGACATTTTGAATCAATTTTTCTACAGTCCAAAAAATCAATTTTCTGATGAAAAACGATGACCCGTGACCTGTCAAAATTTCTCCAGATGGTCAGAAATGGAAATTTTTTAATGTTTCATTTTTTGACTGCAAATGACTATTCCATGTAAATTATCACTTTTGGAAGAAAATAAGTGTGTTTAGAGTCACTTTAATGCCTGAAATTGGTCGAAATAGAAGCTTCTGAATAGGAGAAAATGTCTGTAAAAATGGCAATTTTGGTCACATTGAGGCTTCAAAAAGTAGTTATTCAGCATGAGGCACATTCCAAATGACATTTTGAATCAATTTTTCTACAGTCCAAAAAACTCAATTTTCTGATGAAAAACGATGACCCGTGACCTGTCGACATTTCTCCAGTTGGTCAGAAATGGAATTTTTTTAATGTTTAAGTTTTTTGAATGCAAATGACTATTCCATGTAAATTATCACTTTTGGAACAAAAATAAGTGTGTTTAGAGTAACTTTAATGCCTGAAATTGGTCGAAATAGAAGCTTCTGAATAGGAGAAAATGTCTGTAATAATGGCAATGTTGGTCACATTGAGGCTTTAAAAAGTAGTTATTCAACATGAGGCACATTCCAAATGACATTTTGAATCAATGTTTCTACAGTCCAAAAAAATCAATTTTCTGATGAAAAACGATGACCCGTGACCTGTCGAAATTTCTCCAGATGGTCAGAAATGGAAATTTTTTAATGTTTAATTTTTTGACTGCAAATGACTATTCCATGTAAATTATCACTTTTGGAACAAAAATAAGTGTGTTTAGAGTCACTTTAATGCCTGAAATTGGTAGAAATAGAAGCTTCTGAATAGGAAAAAAAGTCTGTAATAATGGCAATTTTGGTCACATTGAGGCTTTAAAAAGTAGTCATTCAACATGAGGCACATTCCAAATGACATTTTGAATCAATTTTTCTACAGTCCAAAAAATCAATTTTCTGATGAAAAACGATGACCCGTGACCTGTCGAAATTTCTCCAGATGGTCAGAAATAGAAATTTTTTAATGTTTCATTTTTTGACTGCAAATGACTATTCCATGTAAATTATCACTTTTGGAAGAAAATAAGTGTGTTTAGAGTCACTTTAATGCCTGAAATTGGTCGAAATGGAAGCTTCTGAATAGGAGAAAATGTCTGTAAAAATGGCAATTTTGGTCACATTGAGGCTTCAAAAAGTAGTTATTCAGCATGAGGCACATTCCAAATGACATTTTGAATCAATTTTTCTACAGTCCAAAAAACTCAATTTTCTGATGAAAAACGATGACCCGTGACCTGTCGAAATTTATCCAGATGGTCAGAAATGGAAATTTTTTCATGTTTAATTTTTTGACTGCAAATGACTATTCCATGCAAATTATCACTTTTGGAACAAAAATAAGTATGTTTAGAGTCACTTTAATGCCTGAAATTGGTCAAATTGAAGGTCTGAATAGGAGAAAATGTCTGTAATAATGGCAATTTTGGTCACATTGAGGCTTTAAAAAGTAGTTATTCAACATGAGGCACATTCGAAATGACATTTTGAATCAATTTTTCTACAGTCCAAAAAATCTATTTTCTGATGAAAAACGATGACCCGTGACCTGTCGACATTTCTCCAGTTGGTCAGAAATGGATTTTTTTTAATGTTTAAGTTTTTTGAATGCAAATGACTATTCCATGTAAATTATCACTTTTGGAACAAAAATAAGTGTGTTTAGAGTCACTTTAATGCCTGAAATTGGTCGAAATAGAAGCTTCTGAATAGGAGAAAATGTCTGTAATAATGGCAATTTTGGTCACATTGAGGCTTTAAAAAGTAGTTATTCAACATGAGGCACATTCCAAATGACATTTTGAATCAATGTTTCTACAGTCCAAAAAAATCAATTTTCTGATGAAAAACGATGACCCGTGACCTGTCGAAATTTCTCCAGATGGTCAGAAATGGGAATTTTTTAATGTTTAATTTTTTTACTGCAAATGACTATTCCATGTAAATTATCACTTTTGGAACAAAAATAAGTGTGTTTAGAGTCACTTTAATGCCTGAAATTGGTAGAAATAGAAGCTTCTGAATAGGACAAAAAGTCTGTAATAATGGCAATTTTGGTCACAAAGAGGCTTTAAAAAGTAGTCATTCAACATGAGGCACATTCCAAATGACATTTTGAATCAATTTTTCTACAGTCCAAAAAATCAATTTTCTGATGAAAAACGATGACCCGTGACCTGTCGAAATTTCTCCAGATGGTCAGAAATGGAAATTTTTTAATGTTTCATTTTTTGACTGCAAATGACTATTCCATGTAAATTATCACTTTTGGAAGAAAATAAGTGTGTTTAGAGTCACTTTAATGCCTGAAATTGGTCGAAATAGAAGCTTCTGAATAGGAGAAAATGTCTGTAAAAATGGCAAATTTGGTCACATTGAGGCTTCAAAAAGTAGTTATTCAGCATGAGGCACATTCCAAATGACATTTTGAATCAATTTTTCTACAGTCCAAAAAACTCAATTTTCTGATGAAAAACGATGACCCGTGACCTGTCGAAATTTCTCCAGATGGTCAGAAATGGAACTTTTTTAATGTTTAATTTTTTGACTGTAAATGACTATTCCATGTAAATTATCACTTTTGGAAGAAAAATAAGTGTGTTTAGAGTCACTTTAATGCCTGAAATTGGTTGAAACAAAAGATTCTGAATAGGAGAAAAAGTCTGTAATAATGGCAATTTTGGTCACATTGAGGCTTTAAAAAGTAGTCATTCAACATGAGGCACATTCCAAACGACATTTTGAATCAATTTTTCTACAGTCCAAAAAAATCAATTTTCTGATGAAAAACGATGACCCGTGACCTGTCGAAATTTATCCAGATAGTCAGAAATGGAAATTTTTCAATGTTTAATTTTTTGACTGCAAATGACTATTCCATGCAAATTATCACTTTTGGAACAAAATTAAGTGTGTTTAGAGTCACTTTAATGCCTGAAATTGGTCAAATCGAAGCTTCTGAATAGGAGAAAATGTCTGTAATAATGGCAATTTTGGTCACATTGAGGCTTTAAAAAGTAGTTATTCAACATGAGGCACATTCGAAATGACATTTTGAATCAATTTTTCTACAGTCCAAAAAATCAATTTTCTGATGAAAAATGATGACCCGTGACCTGTCGACATTTCTCCAGTTGGTCAGAAATGGAATTTTTTTATTGTTTAATTTTTTGACTGTAAATGACTATTCCATGTAAATTATCACTTTTGGAAGAAAAATAAGTGTGTTTAGAGTCACTTTAATGCCTGAAATTGGTTGAAACAAAAGCTTCTGAATAGGAGAAAAAGTCTGTAATAATGGCAATTTTGGTCACATTGAGGCTTTAAAAAGTAGTCATTCAACATGAGGCACATTCCAAACGACATTTTGAATCAATTTTTCTACAGTCCAAAAAAATCAATTTTCTGATGAAAAACGATGACCCGTGACCTGTCGAAATTTATCCAGATGGTCAGAAATGGAAATTTTTTCATGTTTAATTTTTTGACTGCAAATGACTATTCCATGCAAATTATCACTTTTGGAACAAAAATAAGTATGTTTAGAGTCACTTTAATGCCTGAAATTGGTCAAATTGAAGGTCTGAATAGGAGAAAATGTCTGTAATAATGGCAATTTTGGTCACATTGAGGCTTTAAAAAGTAGTTATTCAACATGAGGCACATTCGAAATGACATTTTGAATCAATTTTTCTACAGTCCAAAAAATCTATTTTCTGATGAAAAACGATGATCCGTGACCTGTCGACATTTCTCCAGTTGGTCAGAAATTGATTTTTTTTAATGTTTAAGTTTTTTGAATGCAAATGACTATTCCATGTAAATTATCACTTTTGGAACAAAAATAAGTGTGTTTAGAGTCACTTTAATGCCTGAAATTGGTCGAAATAGAAGCTTCTGAATAGGAGAAAATGTCTGTAATAATGGCAATTTTGGTCACATTGAGGCTTTAAAAAGTAGTTATTCAACATGAGGCACATTCCAAATGACATTTTGAATCAATGTTTCTACAGTCCAAAAAAATCAATTTTCTGATGAAAAACGATGACCCGTGACCTGTCGAAATTTCTCCAGATGGTCAGAGATGGGAATTTTTTAATGTTTAATTTTTTTACTGCAAATGACTATTCCATGTAAATTATCACTTTTGGAACAAAAATAAGTGTGTTTAGAGTCACTTTAATGCCTGAAATTGGTAGAAATAGAAGCTTCTGAATAGGACAAAAAGTCTGTAATAATGGCAATTTTGGTCACAAAGAGGCTTTAAAAAGTAGTCATTCAACATGAGGCACATTCCAAATGACATTTTGAATCAATTTTTCTACAGTCCAAAAAATCAATTTTCTGATGAAAAACGATGACCCGTGACCTGTCGAAATTTCTCCAGATGGTCAGAAATGGAAATTTTTTAATGTTTAATTTTTTGACTGTAAATGACTATTCCATGTAAATTATCACTTTTGGAAGAAAAATAAGTGTGTTTAGAGTCACTGTAATGCCTGAAATTGGTTGAAACAAAAGCTTCTTAATAGGAGAAAAAGTCTGTAATAATGGCAATTTTGGTCACATTGAGGCTTTAAAAAGTAGTCATTCAACATGAGGCACATTCCAAATGACATTTTGAATCAATTTTTCTACAGTCCAAAAAAATCAATTTTCTGATGAAAAACGATGACCCGTGACCTGTCGAAATTTCTCCAGATGGTCAGAAATGGAAATTTTTTAATGTTTAATTTTTTGACTGCAAATGACTATTCCATTCAAATTATCACTTTTGGAACAAAATTAAGTGTGTTTAGAGTCACTTTAATGCCTGAAATTGGTCACATTGAAGCTTGTGATTAGGAGAAAATGTCTGTAATAATGGCAATTTTGGTCACATTGAGGCTTTAAAAAGTAGTTATTCAACATGAGGCACATTCGAAATGACATTTTGAATCAATTTTTCTACAGTCCAAAAAATCAATTTTCTGATGAAAAACGATGACCCGTGACCTGTCGACATTTCTCCAGTTGGTCAGAAATGGAATTTTTTTAATGTTTAAGTTTTTTGAATGCAAATGACTATTCCATGTAAATTATCACTTTTGGAACAAAAATAAGTGTGTTTAGAGTCACTTTAATGCCTGAAATTGGTCGAAATAGAAGCTTCTGAATAGGAGAAAATGTCTGTAATAATGGCAATTTTGGTCACATTGAGGCTTTAAAAAGTAGTTATTCAACATGAGGCACATTCCAAATGACATTTTGAATCAATTTTTCTACAGTCCAAAAAACTCAATTTTCTGATGAAAAACGATGACCCGTGACCTGTCGAAATTTCTCCAGATGGTCAGAAATGGAAATTTTTTAATGTTTAATTTTTTGACTGTAAATGACCATTCCATGTAAATTATCACTTTTGGAAGAAAATTAAGTGTGTTTAGAGTCACTTTAATGCCTGAAATTAGTAGAAATAGAAGCTTCTGAATAGGAGAAAAAGTCTATAATAGGCAATTTTGGTCACATTGAGGCTTTAAAAAGTAGTCATTCAACATGAGGCACATTCCAAATGACATTTTGAATCAATTTTTCTACAGTCCAAAAAATCAATTTTCTGATGAAAAACGATGACCCGTGACCTGTCGAAATTTCTCCAGATGGTCAGAACTGGAAATTTTTTAATGTTTCATTTTTTGCCTGCAAATGACTATTCCATGTAAATTATCACTTTTGGAAGAAAATAAGTGTGTTTAGAGTCACTTTAATGCCTGAAATTGGTAGAAATAGAAGCTTCTGAATAGGAGAAAATGTCTGTAAAAATGGCAATTTTGGTCACATTGAGGCTTCAAAAAGTAGTTATTCAGCATGAGGCACATTCCAAATGACATTTTGAATCAATTTTTCTACAGTCCAAAAAATGAATTTTCTGATGAAAAACGATGACCCGTTGACCTGTCGAAATTTCTCCAGATGGTCAGAAATGGAAATTTTTTAATGTTTAATTTTTTGACTGTAAATGACTATTCCATGTAAATTATCACTTTTGGAAGAAAAATAAGTGTGTTTAGAGTCACTGTAATGCCTGAAATTGGTTGAAACAAAAGCTTCTTAATAGGAGAAAAAGTCTGTAATAATGGCAATTTTGGTCACATTGAGGCTTTAAAAAGTAGTCATTCAACATGAGGCACATTCCAAATGACATTTTGAATCAATTTTTCTACAGTCCAAAAAAATCAATTTTCTGATGAAAAACGATGACCCGTGACCTGTCGAAATTTCTCCAGATGGTCAGAAATGGAAATTTTTTAATGTTTAATTTTTTGACTGCAAATGACTATTCCATTCAAATTATCACTTTTGGAACAAAATTAAGTGTGTTTAGAGTCACTTTAATGCCTGAAATTGGTCACATTGAAGCTTGTGATTAGGAGAAAATGTCTGTAATAATGGCAATTTTGGTCACATTGAGGCTTTAAAAAGTAGTTATTCAACATGAGGCACATTCGAAATGACATTTTGAATCAATTTTTCTACAGTCCAAAAAATCAATTTTCTGATGAAAAACGATGACCCGTGACCTGTCGACATTTCTCCAGTTGGTCAGAAATGGAATTTTTTTAATGTTTAAGTTTTTTGAATGCAAATGACTATTCCATGTAAATTATCACTTTTGGAACAAAAATAAGTGTGTTTAGAGTCACTTTAATGCCTGAAATTGGTCGAAATAGAAGCTTCTGAATAGGAGAAAATGTCTGTAATAATGGCAATTTTGGTCACATTGAGGCTTTAAAAAGTAGTTATTCAACATGAGGCACATTCCAAATGACATTTTGAATCAATGTTTCTACAGTCCAAAAAAATCAATTTTCTGATGAAAAACGATGACCCGTGACCTGTCGAAATTTCTCCAGATGGTCAGAAATGGAAATTTTTTAATGTTTAATTTTTTGACTGCAAATGACTATTCCATGTAAATTATCACTTTTGGAACAAAAATAAGTGTGTTTAGAGTCACTTTAATGCCTGAAATTGGTAGAAATAGAAGCTTCTGAATAGGACAAAAAGTCTGTAATAATGGCAATTTTGGTCACATTGAGGCTTTAAAAAGTAGTCATTCAACATGAGGCACATTCCAAATGACATTTTGAATCAATTTTTCTACAGTCCAAAAAATCAATTTTCTGATGAAAAACGATGACCCGTGACCTGTCAAAATTTCTCCAGATGGTCAGAAATGGAAATTTTTTAATGTTTCATTTTTTGACTGCAAATGACTATTCCATGTAAATTATCACTTTTGGAAGAAAATAAGTGTGTTTAGAGTCACTTTAATGCCTGAAATTGGTCGAAATAGAAGCTTCTGAATAGGGGAAATGTCTGTAAAAATGGCAATTTTGGTCACATTGAGGCTTCAAAAAGTAGTTATTCAGCATGAGGCACATTCCAAATGACATTTTGAATCAATTTTTCTACAGTCCAAAAAACTCAATTTTCTGATGAAAAACGATGACCCGTGACCTGTCGACATTTCTCCAGTTGGTCAGAAATGGAATTTTTTTAATGTTTAAGTTTTTTTAATGCAAATGACTATTCCATGTAAATTATCACTTTCGGAACAAAAATAAGTGTGTTTAGAGTCACTTTAATGCCTGAAATTGGTCGAAATAGAAGCTTCTGAATAGGAGAAAATGTCTGTAATAATGGCAATTTTGGTCACATTGAGGCTTTAAAAAGTAGTTATTCAACATGAGGCACATTCCAAATGACATTTTGAATCAATGTTTCTACAGTCCAAAAAAATCAATTTTCTGATGAAAAACGATGACCCGTGACCTGTCGAAATTTCTCCAGATGGTCAGAAATGGAAATTTTTTAATGTTTAATTTTTTGACTGCAAATGACTATTCCATGTAAATTATCACTTTTGGAACAAAAATAAGTGTGTTTAGAGTCACTTTAATGCCTGAAATTGGTAGAAATAGAAGCTTCTGAATAGGACAAAAAGTCTGTAATAATGGCAATTTTGGTCACATTGAGGCTTTAAAAAGTAGTCATTCAACATGAGGCACATTCCAAATGACATTTTGAATCAATTTTTCTACAGTCCAAAAAATCAATTTTCTGATGAAAAACGATGACCCGTGACCTGTCAAAATTTCTCCAGATGGTCAGAAATGGAAATTTTTTAATGTTTCATTTTTTGACTGCAAATGACTATTCCATGTAAATTATCACTTTTGGAAGAAAATAAGTGTGTTTAGAGTCACTTTAATGCCTGAAATTGGTCGAAATAGAAGCTTCTGAATAGGAGAAAATGTCTGTAAAAATGGCAATTTTGGTCACATTGAGGCTTCAAAAAGTAGTTATTCAGCATGAGGCACATTCCAAATGACATTTTGAATCAATTTTTCTACAGTCCAAAAAACTCAATTTTCTGATGAAAAACGATGACCCGTGACCTGTCGAAATTTCTCCAGATGGTCAGAAATGGAAATTTTTTAATGTTTAATTTTTTGACTGTAAATGACTATTCCATGTAAATTATCACTTTTGGAAGAAAAATAAGTGTGTTTAGAGTCACTTTAATGCCTGAAATTGGTTGAAACAAAAGCTTCTGAATAGGAGAAAAAGTCTGTAATAATGGCAATTTTGGTCACATTGAGGCTTTAAAAAGTAGTCATTCAACATGAGGCACATTCCAAACGACATTTTGAATCAATTTTTCTACAGTCCAAAAAAATCAATTTTCTGATGAAAAACGATGACCCGTGACCTGTCGAAATTTATCCAGATGGTCAGAAATGGAAATTTTTTAATGTTTAAGTTTTTTGACTGCAAATGACTATTCCATGCAAATCATCACTTTTGGAACAAAATTAAGGTGCCGATCACGATCCGGTAAAAAATTCCCCCGTGCGACTCGTATCGGGTCTTTTTACCGTACGAATCGTACAAGTGCCGTACGAACTGGCAATTACGATTCGCATGGTAAAAAGTCCATACGAACCGCACTGGGAATCATTCCCCACACGTCCTCGGGTCGGAAAATGTGTCCGACACGTCCTCGGACGATTTACCTTACAAACGTGAAAATCCAAGTCCGACCGAGGAATCACGATCCATCCCGTGCGTCCGAGGTTACAACCGTATGGAAAAAACACCGAACTCCTACAGCAACCATGGAGACATGTGCCCGCATATGCGCCCAACACTCCCCCCAGCCCCCGTACGTCCGACACGTACCCCCCGTATATGTATACCCCCACCCGTCTAGGTACACCCCAGTACGTTCCAGTCGAACCCCCACCCCAGTACGTGTCATAGCCCCGTCTACCTACACCCCAGTACGTTCCAGTTCTACCCCCACCCCAGTACGTGTCGTACCCCCCGTGTACCTACACCCCAGTACGTTCGAGCCACACCCCCACCCCAGTACGTGTCATAGCCCCATCTACCCACACCCCAGTACGTTCCAGTCGTACCCCCACCCCAGTACGTGTCGTACCCCCCGTGTACCTACACCCCAGTACGTTCGAGCCACACCCCCACCCCAGTACGTGTCATAGCCCCGTCTACCCACACCCCAGTACGTTCCAGTCGTACCCCCACCCCAGTACGTGTCGTACCCCCCGTGTACCTACACCCCAGTACGTTCGAGCCACACCCCCACCCCAGTACGTGTCATAGCCCCGTCTACCCACACCCCAGTACGTTCCAGTCGTACCCCCACCGCAGTACGTGTCGTACCCCCCGTGTACCTACACCCCAGTACGTTCGAGCCACACCCCCACCCCAGTACGTGTCGTACCACCGTCCATGTACACCCCAGTACGTTCCAGTCGTACCCCCACCCCAGTACGTGTCGTACCACCGTGAACCTACACCCCAGTACGTTCGAGCCACACCCCCACCCCAGTACGTGTCGTACCACCGTCCATGTACACCCCAGTACGTTCCAGTCATACCCCCACCCCAGTACGTGTCGTACCACCGTGAACCTACACCCCAGTACGTTCGAGCCCCACCCCCACCCCAGTACGTGTCGTACCACCGTCCATGTACACCCCAGTACGTTCCAGTCGTACCCCCACCCCAGTACGTGTCGTACCCCCGTGTACCTACACCCCAGTACGTTCGAGCCACACCCCCACCCCAGTACGTGTCATAGCCCCGTCTACCCACACCCCAGTACGTTCCAGTCGTACCCCCACCCCAGTACGTGTCGTACCACCGTGTACCTACACCCCAGTACGTTCCAGTCATACCCCCACCCCAGTACGTGTCGTACCACCGTCAATGTACACCCCCCCACCCCTGTACGTGTCGTACCACCGTCAATGTACACCCCCCCACCCCTGTACGTGTCGTACCACCGTCCATATACACCCCAGTACGTTCCAGTCGTACCCCCACCCCAGTATGTGTCGTACCACCGTGAACCTACACCCCAGTACGTTCGAGCCCCACCCCCACCCCAGTACGTGTCGTACCACCGTCCATGTACACCCCAGTACGTTCCAGTCGTACCCCCACCCCAGTACGTGTCGTACCACCGTGAACCTACACCCCAGTACGTTCGAGCCCCACCCCCACCCCAGTACGTGTCGTACCACCGTCAATGTACACCCCCCCACCCCTGTACTTGTCGTACCAACGTCAATGTACACCCCCCCACCCCTGTACGTGTCGTACCACCGTCAATGTACACCCCCCCACCCCTGTACGTGTCGTACCACCGTCCATGTACACCCCCCCACCCCAGTACGTGTCGTACCACCGTGTACCTACACCCCAGTACGTTCCAGTCGTACCCCCACCCCAGTACGTGTCGTTCCACCGTCAATGTACACCCCCCCACCCCTGTACGTGTCGTACCACCGTCAATGTACACCCCCCCACCCCTGTACGTGTCGTACCACCGTCCATGTACACCCCAGTATGTTCCAGTCGTACCCCCACCCCAGTACGTGTCGTACCACCGTGAACCTACACCCCAGTACGTTCGAGCCCCACCCCCACCCCTGTACGTGTCGTACCACCGTCAATGTACACCCCCCCACCCCTGTACGTGTCGTACCACCGTCCATGTACACCCCCCCACCCCAGTACGTGTCGTACCACCGTGTACCTACACCCCAGTACGTTCCAGTCGTACCCCCACCCCAGTACGTGTCGTACCACCGTCAATGTACACCCCCCCACCCCTGTACGTGTCGTACCACCGTCAATGTACACCCCCCACCCCTGTACGTGTCGTACCACCGTCCATGTACACCCCAGTACGTTCCAGTCGTACCCCCACCCCAGTACGTGTCGTACCACCGTGAACCTACACCCCAGTACGTTCGAGCCCCACCCCCACCCCTGTACGTGTCGTACCAACGTCAATGTACACCCCCCCACCCCTGTACGTGTCGTACCACCGTCCATGTACACCCCAGTAGTTCCTGGCGCACCCCCAACACAACCTCCTAAGTACGGAGCGCACCCCATGCCCCAAAATCACAACCGCATGTACGAGTCGTACAAAGCCACACACAAGGACATAATCGTACAACCAAATGGCCCATGTACACACCGTACACACGCTCAAAACGCACGTACACAACAAGGACAAAACAAAACAACACAAGAATACACCATTCGAAAGGCACACAGCCACTAAACATGGCCAACAACCACTAAAATAACACAATCACTGACCTGCAACTGTCAAAAACAAACAGAGGCCCAATACACCACCACTCCTTATAACACACCCACACAAAATTCAAACACTGCCACACCCACCCATGGACCAATGAAAAGGGCCCACACACACAAACCATGAGCCTTTGCAACAGACTCACTGCTGCCAGACACCACAGAACCAGACTACAAGCTACACCACATCTTACACTTGCACACCTTCACACGACCACCCTCACAAACACCCTCTCATCACATTCACACACACACACAACCATCCACACCCCCCCCCAACATCCACACACCCCCCACACCCACACCATCCCCACCCACACCCCTCACCATGCCCACTACCAAGAATCCAAAGTTCAGTCCCTGAGAGTTGGAGGTCCTTGTCGATCAAATCCTCAGAGTCGAGCCACAGATCTTTGGAACATTGGTCAGAAGCACCAGCCAGGCAGCCAAAACAGCCATGTGGCAGACCATCGTCGATGCTGTGAATGCTGTTGCGGACACCAGGAGGACCAAGCAGGATTGCCAGAACAGGTGGTACGATCTGTGGAGGAGGGTCAGAGCCAAGAGGCAGGAGGAACACGACCAGGCCAACGCCACCGGAGGAGGACACTCCCGCAGAGCCGTACAGTACCATCCCTGGGAGGAGAGGGTGATGGCCATACTGCCGGTGGAGGCAGTTGAAGGAGTAGAAGGACTCCGAGACCCGGGTGAGTACACAAACAACGCACCTCACATGGGGGGAACTGCAACCACAACCAAAATTAATAACAGGCACGCAACCACCACAAGCCATCGCATGACTCAACCACACTCCATGAGCAGGCACATGCCACTGCTGCCACCATGCCCCATGCACCCAGCTGGACAATGTCAAGTCACAGGCCACAGAAGACAACAACACATGACACGGTAACCCGGATGGCGGGAGGCTGGGCACCAAAAATCACATAGTGCGACTCCAAAGCAGACAACAATGCCCTCTGCCCATATGGCCTAGGTCACAGCCAGACAAACACTGTGTCCCAACACAGGAATGACTTGCCAGCAAATGGCGGACGCCTTGCATCAACACATGGGGTGAAGGCACTGTTTTGCACATGACAGCAGCTAATGAACAGCCAACATTGTGAAAGAGTGGCAGCACACACCACCACAGAAGCAGCGCACAGACACACAGCAGACAAAATGGGTGCCTGGAGATCAGAAACAAACTCACATCAACAGGCCAAGGGCCACTCAAAGATCTGCTAACAGTGTGTGCCCAGGAAGCTGGGCCAAGGTGACAGAGGGTGACACACGGAGGGAGGGAGAGGGGGACACAGAGGGAGGGAGAGGGGGACTGAGAGGGAGGGAGATGGACAGAGGGAGGAGGCTGACACACGGAGGGAGGGAGGAGGCTGACACACAGAGGGAGGGAGAGGGGGACAGAGAGGGAGGGAGAGGGGGACAGAGAGGGAGGGAGACACAGGAAGACGGACAGAGGGAGGAGGCTGACACACAGAGGGAGGGAGAGGGGGACAGAGAGGGAGGGAGAGGGGGACAGAGAGGGAGGGAGACACAGGAAGATGGACAGAGGGAGGAGGCTGACACACAGAGGGAGGGAGAGGGGGACAGAGAGGGAGGGAGAGGGGGACAGAGAGGGAGGGAGACACAGGAAGATGGACAGAGGGAGGAGGCTGACACACAGAGGGAGGGAGAGGGGGACAGAGAGGGAGGGAGAGGGGGACAGAGAGGGAGGGAGAGGGGGACAGAGAGGGAGGGAGAGGGGGACAGAGAAGGAGGGAGACACAGGGAGAGCAAATCAGTCCTTTGGTGTGTGGGAATGTCTGCTCGTCAGCAGGTGGACTGCGTGCATGTAGACAAGGGTGGCCAGTGCCAGAACCCCCCTCTTCATCATGGCAAAACGCAGGGCCATGTCACAACCTGTACACGAGCACAAGGACAGCCACCTGCATCATATAAGTGTGTGGATCCACTCCATGTGCACATGTACAGTGCTACAAGGAAGGCGCAAATGCATGGCTCGCCACACATGCACACTCCACTGCTGACTGCAGTCACACTTGACGCAGCAAGTAAGACTGTGCCACACATAGTTAAAGGGGCCAAATTGGTGCCCAAGGGACACACCCATGCACAAGTGCACTGTGAGTGGAATGCAAGACAGATCCTAATTCCAAGAGGAAATGTGCCAACTTTGTAACGGATGAAACATGGATGTTGCATGGATCAAAATTAACATTTTCTCTCTCACACACAGGTCAACATCGTGCTGCACCCCCCAACACTGGGGGGGAACACTCACAGGACCCGGATCTGCAGGAGACCGATCCCACCGGCAGCGACCACTCTCACCACTCTGCGGACGACCCCGACCGACCTGGCCCCTCTGGTGTCCAACCACCTGCAGCACCTGCGTCAGGTACAACCGTGCCAACCACCACCCCCACTCCTGCCACATCCCAGGAGACACCCAGGATCCCTGCCCCAACACCACAATGCAGCCAGGCTCGCCAGGAGGGACACGGTGTCCCGGGCACCCAGGAGGAGGCAGGCGACAACGCCAATGCCACCCCTCAGGGGTCCCGGAGACCTGATGTTCCCACAAGTGCAGGCCAGACGCAAGTGGGCAGGGGTGGTGGGAGTGGAGGACGGCGGAGGCGCGAGCCTGACCAGTTGGCTGGGGATCCGGTATTTTCCCATGTCCGTAACATCCTGGACTCATACCGGCAGGACACCACAGGCATGGCCCAGGTTGTGTCCGTCCTCGAGGGGATCAAGGTCCAGCAGGCCCAGCAACATGTGGAGCTAATAGCCTGTCTACAGGTACACCAACGGAGGATGGAGGACAGACAGGCTGAGCAAGTGACGGCGTCCCAGGGGATTCACGCTGCACTCCGTCGGATGGCCGACACCATGGCCGACCCTCCCTGTGCCAGAAGGCGGAGAACATCACCACCCACAGGGAGGGATCATGAGGAGGAGGAGGAAACATCCGACGGAGCATCCCAGACGTCGTCACGGCCTGCTGCTGAGGTTCCCCGCAGGAAGCCGGGTCGTCCACGGAAAGGACCGTGAGGGTGGCTGCTACATCACCATCTCCCAGGACACCTGGCCTGGCACCTGGCCCACTGGAGCAACAGCATCACAGCATCAAGAGACATTCTCTGCCACATGGCCCTGCTGGTCACTGGCTGACCAATGTTGACAAAGACTGTGGCATGGACTCTGAGGATTTCCAATGGCAAGGACACCAACTCCCCTACTGAACTTTGGATTCCCTAATCCCGGAAAGCCCCTCACTTTGTCCCCCCCCCCCCCAATAATAAATCACACTATTAAGAGTAGATGCCTGCTGGTAGCATTATTACCTAACATGTGTCTTGTACAGTCTAAACATGCCTGAGTCATCTGTTCACTTCAACCATCCACACCCTGGGGCCTGAGTCTGGCACAGGACACATGGGTCACAGTTTATTAGGCAAGACAGACATGGAGCACCATACACACCCGTGATGGTCAGAACCAGCTGAGGGGGTGGCCGAACAACCGTGCTGACAGACACATTGAGTACAGCAACAGTCATGCGCAGAGGTCAGGGATCCTGGCCCGTGTCCTGGGGGGCACCCAGGTATGTGTAGACAGGTGGCAGAACCATGTCCTGCAAGCTTGAGTCCGGTGGATGCAGAGAATGGGGTCATGGACAACGTTGGATGCATGGGGATGGCACATGCCACAATACCCACACAGTCATGGACATCATGCCCAATACACAGTCTCAGCACACACACACAGCTTGCATCTTGCCACTCGACACATTGACACAAAGCCACAATCAGGGAATACCATGCCAGACATGCAGGATGCACCGTGCCAACACACCAGCATTGACTGAGAAGAGGCACCTTGGAGGCATAGGGACACCTTTATTAGTCATGTTTTTGGGATTGCAGAGGCAACTTGAAGTACACATGAACACATCATGTGGAGTAACATGTGGCTCCAACACTGGCACCCCCCTTCTGCAGCACAAATGCGTGATAGCCATGGAACTGGCACACAAGCGTCGGCTAACAGCTAAACACCCACAGCTGCTCACGGAGAGCCTGCCATACACCATAGATCCGCTGATGTGGAAGTCCCACGCCATGTCAAGACAATGTTAACCGTATGTGTCCGAGGGCAGTGTCACACACATTGATGCCATCATCACAATCCACTATCCCATCACTGATGACTGACAACCAGGCAGCCCATCTATTCAGGTGTACCCAGCTGCATGTCGTGTCCCATGGGGATGCCACATGTCTGCAGAGGAACCAAACCCCGACCGGGGCAGTGTGCACACATCGTGAACAACTGCCACACCCAATACACCCCAGATGCATCCCTTACCCCATGGAGACTTCCAAACGTGTCCGTGCCTGTAACGCTGAGTCAGCCCACGATGTCATGTCCATGAGGAATAGCAGTGCCACAACAATGCAACCAGCAAACGGCATGCGCAGGTACCTGGGGAAGAGAGACACACAAGAAGTCAGCCACAAAAAGCACAGCCACTTGCATGTGCAGTTACTCGACACATGTATGGATGACAACATGCTAGGTCACAATTATGACTGGGGAAATACTACCATCACTGCCACCATCACTCCAGTGACACACCCACACACACCTCTGACCCACGTGCCATACATGCAGGTGGAGACACACATCACAACGCATGCCACACGGGGACCAATGCGTGCACACTCAGACCCTGGTACTCACCACTAAGCAAAGAAGTCGCGTATGAGCCGAGTCCGGATGTCCTCTTGCGGCTCCACATCCTCCACATTGTGGAAATATGGATTTTTCTGATCAGTTATGTCCCCTATCTTGGACCCCAACGGTTCTATGTGCATGTTACAAATACATGTATGTTCCCTCCAGTTCCAGTTATGAAGACGCAAACACATGTGCGTCCACCGTTAACATGTCCTCTGTTGATCCGCCATGAATGGGCCGGATATTCCATTCCTAAGTACGAAAGGCCACCGCCTTTATATGGTTCACTTATGCCATTTTACAGTCCAGGCAAGTAGGCCCTGATTCTGTCATCAAACTCTTCTTGCCTTCTGCCTCTGAAAACTCCAGTCTGAGCCTGCATCTGTGACCATGAACTTTGTCTCATTCTCTGCGCGGCTCACGAAGCCTGACATCAGCCTGCTGTCTGCCAAAAACTGTATTTCACCTTCGAAATTATCTACTCCGTTCCCTGCCCGATGCATTCCTGTCTAGTAGTTTAAGTAAACATTCTTCCAGCTACCGAGCAAAGGCCCGGCTTCTCTGTCTTTATGCAAGTAATTCATAGCCCTGTTACTATGGAAGATTCCGCCCTCGCATCTAGTGTAGACATTTAGACGCTTGTACACGCACTAATAGTCAGTATAGAATAAGATTCTACTCGAAGAGACCTTTCTTTTGGATAACATAGTTCTTTAAACATAGGATGTTAGATATGATTTGGGATTAGGTTGACTTGACCCTCCAGACTTCTGTCGCCACATGTAGAGCCAAATGTCAAGTCCCCTTCACCCCCTAGTTACACGTCAATCACACGTCATGCTGCTGCGCGAGCATATCTGTCAAGTATTTCTGCTGACATTGCGAAATTCTTTCATGTAACCACCCTCTTATGACATCACATCTGATGACGTTCTTTGAACCATTCCCAGTTACGCCTATTTCAGCTACGCATGCGAAATATTATCTTTGCTATCAATTGTTACGCCTCTTGTATTTGCCTCACTGTAATGCCTATTGTATAAAAGTAATTGATTGTCAATAATGTATGTACTTCACTTCCTGAACCTTCGTGGTGATGGAACTTGGAGCAACCGATTATAATCATCCAGTTGTCATCGACCACTGGAATAAAGCCCATTCCGAACCTCTAATACCACGGATTCTGCCTCTTATTTACTGAGCTATTTTATTATGTTTCTGTATCAAATTAAGTCCCGGTAATGAAATTATTTACCACATGAATGGCGCCCGAACAGGGACACTTTCCCATCTCAAGCGCCGGCGGTGCGTTGCAGGCCCGGTCTCCTGCCACAGCTGGACGGACAATAACGCGTACCAGCAGGATTTCCTGTATCTCCCTCCGGTTAAGCGGGGGCGACTGAGGCTGCGATCAACACCCAGACGAGGCGGTGAGAAGTGCGAAGTATCCCGACCAGAGCCTAGCTGAGAGAGCAAGATCCGAGGTATACAGAGGCCCACCAGTTTCCGAAGTCCCAAGTCGAGTCCAGTGTCCGAAGTGTTCGAGTCGAGTCCAGTCTGGTTCAAGTTCAGTCCAGTTTCCGAGGCCTTCCGTTTCCGAGCTACCCGGTGAGTACCATTACTGGGGAGGCGTTCTGGCGTGCACATAAGTTGTGCCGGTCCAGACGGGTTTGGGTACACAAATCCGGTCTGCACTGTTCCAGCAGTGTATCTGTACTGTTTAGCAGTATATCTAGTATACCAAATATATAAATTCAGAATGATTCAGTTAATGTCGAGTATTATGTTAGTGGTTAAGTTTTCCTTAG
Source organism: Triturus cristatus (assembly GCF_964204655.1). Taxonomy (NCBI): domain Eukaryota; kingdom Metazoa; phylum Chordata; class Amphibia; order Caudata; family Salamandridae; genus Triturus; species Triturus cristatus. The sequence continues at coordinate 878,436,770 of NC_140593.1, read as the reverse complement.
ATCGTCATCATCAATGTTGCTCAGTTTAAATGTTAAATGTTAAATGTTTTTTTGTACGTTCTGCATATTGTGGTATGAATGACTGTTCCTTATTGTGTTTAATGTATTAAGTTTGTTCAAAAATCAAGTATCAGATCAGTTTTCAATATGCCGCTCTTTTCGAAATTACGACAGATCACAACTAGAAAAGGGGTACTCGAAGAAGCCGTTCCTATTCCTCCTAGGGACACTCCAGGGTACTTCATGTATCATAAACATGGCCTAGATGCCATATTATTTCTTGATTTATGGGTAGACTACACTAAGGAATTACCAGAAAGTCAGAGGTGGCCCGCGGCTGGGACCTGGGATGCAGAGTGCATCGTGAAAGTAGAGGAAGAATTATGGAAAAAGAAAGCTAGACAATCACAGAAAGACGCCATTGAATTATGGCGTAAAGAATCGTATAGACGTACAGAAAAAGCACGTAGACAGGAAGAGAAGAGTAAAGAGAATTCAAATGAAGTCCGAGAAAATCTATTGATTGAAGAGGGTGCACGAGTGAAATCAGAACAAGTAGACAGACAAAGACATGCCCTTATGAAGGGTATGTATCCCCTTCTGGCCGAAGGATTACCTAAGGCTACTCCGGGGATACCAAAAGACTTGCCACCCCCATTATTTCCAATAAAGGTACATCCTAAGGGGCATCCTAGAACCGCAGAAGATGTTTTTCTTTCCTCTTATTTAGATGACGCAGCTCCCGAGTATGCTAATCCCGCCCCACATAGACCGCCTGCCAGGGAGGTTCAACGTCAAGATCCAGTACCCGTATCCCTACAGCAACAAGTTCTGACACAAGTTCCGGCAAGCACATCTGTTTCTGCATCTGTTCCTACAGCTACTTCTATAGCTGTATCCACACCTATAGTTGCTGTATCACGGTCAACGAATCCTTTCACACCCGATACCCCAGACGGGGCTACCGGAGGTGCTACCAATATTTTTTCTACACCACCCAGAATAAATAAACTTACTTTTCAAGAATCTGCACATTCACGTACCCCCAAACTCATAAATGCCCGTACGCTTAAGGAACTTCTTATAGATTGTAGATATGATCCTGTGCCCGGAAAAGAGGACGAAATGACCCTGGCATCATTACGTATCAGACGAGCCGCGGTGTATTTAGGGAAGTTACCAGGAATGACTGCGCATCTAGATAATATATACCATTTTGTCCAAACAGGGCGAGATTCTGAATGTATTAACAGAGCTATGGAATACCAGAAAGTGGAAATACAGGGGGAACTGTTACGTTTCCTTATAAATTGTGTGATCCGAAATCAAGACCGACCGGGGGTAGACCCGGAAGCAATGCAAATTCTTACCAGATGGAGCCAGAATATATCAGAAGGGAGACATGATAAGCAAAACTGTATAATAGCCATGTGCCGAAAGATCCGTAAAGAAATAGAACGCCTACACGAAGAAAGATTAGCGGTAGACCAGTTCGAACAAAGCGAGGAAGAAGGATCAGGACTGCCCACAGGACAGTCAGAAACTATAGCCTATGTAGGTAGAGGAAGATCTTGTAATAGTACTAGATGTCTTACTGATCCGATACGTCCGATATGTCTAGAAAATAACAGGAATTTTCAAACACCAATAATAAATATAAGGTCTAACGAGCATTCATTCCAAGCAGCTGATAAATTACTCCGAGAACGAAGGGGTTATCATTTTCTCGATTCTATGGATGAACAAGAATTAGCCAGGTCAGCTGTCCATTGGGTTGACAGTCCCGGGAAGTATAGTGATGATACAGTAGCACACACATTTCTGAATCTCACCCCAGATGAACAGCGTTTAGCCGGGATTTATATGATTCAACAACTTCTTATACTATATAAAAGCCAACATTCAGATCCTGGTCCCTTACCTGATATATTGACTGAACTACTCACGAATAGATGGAGAGGTTCAGGTACTAAGCTAATTAAAGAAATACTAGAATCAAGAAAACAGTACATTCTTTTTGTATGCCCAGAACATGTCTCATTTCCCATCAAGGAAAGAACCACGTATTACATGGACAAACAGAATCCCTTACGAGAGGTACACCCAATAAAAGGCGAGGACAATGAGTTTAAACGTGTATTTGTATATACACCCATATCGAAAATAGAATTGCTAGAAATGAAGAAAGTGGTACCCAGTCATGACAAAGACCCAGCGGGTTTCCACCGAGAAATTAAAGACATGTTACTCATGGGAGAGTATACCTATCCCGACATTATGACCATATTAAAGGTATTGATGCCTGCTGGCATTTATGAAAAACTCAAGGAAAAAGAGTGGGAGGTGGGAGACCAAAAGATAGATTGGACAGCATTAGAAAATGAAGAAAAGGCCCGAGGTCCAGGTTCGGGGCTTGGGGACAAAACTAAAGCACTACCAGGTCTACTAGTACAGGTACTGCCACGCTTATTAACTACGAAAAAGGAAGACTGGGGTGCAATTTCAGCCTGTAAACAAAAGCAAGATGAAGACACTAGTGATTTCTATGCGCGATTTGAAAAATGTTTCGGTATAAATAGTGGCATAAAAGCAAGTAGCGAATCATACCCACATCTGTTTGTGACAAAATTAGTTGAAAATTCCTTGCCCCAAGTGAAGAATAGAGTATTAAAATTCGAGAGTACCTGGCAAGGTAACACTCCATCACAAATGTTACAAATGTTACAGTATCATCACAATAGAATTAGAGAGGAACAAGATCATGAACAAAGACGCATGAAAGACACGAAAATGAAAATGCTAGTCTCCCAGACAGTTCCAACTGAAGGACATAAAAAGGGTACGACACATTCCGGTGATTCAGCAGGACCTGTAAAAGGGACATGCAACTATTGTAAACAACCAGGTCATTATGTACACGATTGTCCAGTCCTGAAGCGTAATATCGCCACAGGTATTACAAAAGAAAGACCACGGCCACTTAGACAGGATCAGAATGAACAAGGAGCCTTGCAGCATGCACAGTCCATGCCAGCTCCACAACAGTCTATACAGTTTGTGCCAGCTGTACCTGCGCTGCCTGTTGCTGCCACGCAAACCACGACACGACAACTGTACCAGACCGCACAGTATGACTATCCTGATTATCAACGATACGCATGAACAAGCCTAGAGAGGGAAGTAGACTTACCCCTTATCGAGATTCCTGTAGATCAAGAAGGACCTTATGTACATAGTGAATTATTAGGCCAAGACAGAAAATTTTTACTCGATACAGGGGCAAGTCGAACAACTATAAAACGTAGTGAAGTTCCAGGGGTACCCCTCTCAGGCTCGCAGAATATTTCCCTTGGTTTTTCAGGAAAACCTATTGTTAATGAAGTGTCACAGCCTCTTCCACTTACGATAGGACCTTTGACCCGAACTACAGATTTATTGCTTACTAAATCATGTCCAGAAAACCTGTTAGGAATAAAAACATTGAAAGCTCTAGGAGCTATAATATGTTGTTCTCCGGAAGGAGTAAGATTGTTTTTACGTGATTTTAAAGGTCATTATGTGTCTAGAGACATGGATCCCCGATTGCAGACTTTACCTACACATCTATGGGCACAAGGCCCTACTGATGTTGGTTGCATGAATATTACACCATATCGAGTTACACTAAAGGCAGGAGTGGTACTACCACGAATGCGACAATACAAGTTACCACCAGATGCTGTAGTGGCTTTACTACAAATCATTGACGAGCTCATTGCCCAAGGAGTGGTTGTAGAAACAGACTCCAATGTATGTAATTCACCGATAATTCCGATTCTCAAACGAACAGATCCGAAGGCCCCGCCAGTATATCGATTGGTTATTGATCTGCGCGAATTAAACAAATGCATTGTGCCACAATTCCCTGTGGTCCCAGATATCTCATCATTACTGACAGCTATTGATTCCGAAGCAACATTCTTTACTGTAATTGATCTCAAGAATGCTTTTTTCAGCGTCCCAATAGACCCGGAAAGCCAATATTTGTTCGGATTTAGTTTAAATGGACGTAGCTTTAAATTCTCCCGCGCACCTCAAGGATTTACAGAAAGCCCCAGCATCTATAGCCAAGCACTAAAACGAGAACTCGACAGTATCCGCATGCCAGTTAACACTGCTCTGCTTCAATATGTCGATGATCTGCTGATCACCGCTAGAAGCGAACCCGAATGTGAGAAAGCATCACTGACAGTTTTACAATTTCTAGCCGAAAAGGGGCACAAGGTGTCCCCTTCTAAGCTGCAATTCTGTGTCCAGCGAGTTGTTTATCTTGGACACTCGCTGTCCAAGGAGGGGAGGCAGCTTACACCCGACCGCATTCAGTTAATAGCTAACATGCCAATACCCAAGACACAAAAGGAGGTGCGGGCTTTCATAGGCCTCACTTCATATTGTAGACAGTGGATCCCTCAGTATGCATTTCTAGCAAAACCACTCATTCAGTTGACAACACAGGAGGCAGCCACATCGACTGTTCTCCCTTGGACTCAGGAACATACACAAGCTTTTGAAAGCTTAAAGAAAGCTCTATGCCAAGCACCTGTTTTAGCAACACCATGTTACAGAAAACATTTTACACTCTTTGTTACAGAACGCGAAGGTACTGCCTTGTCAGTACTCACACAGGAACAAGCAGGAGCACACAAACCATGTGCTTATTTTTCTAGTACATTAGATCCCGTAGCTCAGGCTTTGCCTGCGTGTCTGAAATCAGTGGCAGCGACAGCTTTAGCAATCAGACAAAGCGATGCCATAGTGTTAGGACATCCATTGACAGTTCAAGTACCACATGCAGTAGAGGTTCTTGTGAATCGAACGCAAACACAACATTTGACTATAGCAAGACTTACAGGGTACGAACTAACACTGTTTCAGCCACATATAGAAATCAGACGTTGTAACACATTGAATCCTGCCACACTTTTACCTGTAAATGGAACAGACCCACTAGCTCATGACTGTATTGAAGTTACTACAATCACGACGAAACCCAGACAAGACTTAACCGATGTCCCATTGTCAGACCCAGACCTGACGTTGTATGTAGATGGTTCATGTATGAGAACTAGTACAGGAGAACTAGTGGCCGCTTACGCAGTCACAACAGACACTGAAATCATTGAAACAAATTGCATAAATACCTTGTCCGCTCAAGCAGCAGAGCTCATCGCTCTGACACAAGCCTGTATTCAAGCCACAAATAAAAAAGTCAACATATACACTGATTCACGTTATGCATTCGGAGTTGTACATGACTTCGGCGTGCTGTGGCGAGAGAGAGGTTATTTAACTTCTCACGGTGCCCACATTCAGCACGGACCCCTCATTCATGCTTTATTAGATGCAATACATCTACCCACTGCAATATCAATTATGAAATGTAAAGCTCATACAAAAGTTACTGATATCATTTCTCAAGGCAATGATTTAGCTGACAGAACAGCTAAACAGACTGCTCAAACTCAAACATCCGACATGACAAAGACAATAGTCCTGACGCCAACACATTGTATGACGGTTAAAGATCCCGCTCTTGACGTAATCGACATACAGACACATGCTACACCAGACGAAATAAAGAAATGGACTGAATTAGGAGGGATCCAAACGGATCAAGGATGGTTGATGAAGGATAAGTCTGTGTGGTTCCTTCCTGATTCAATGGTCCAAGTTATAATTAACACTGTACATAGTCCAGCACATCTAGGAGAAAAAGCTATGCTAGATAGCATTCAACACATTTGGTTCAATAAACATTTACGAGCAGCAGCCAAACAAAAAGTTCGTACCTGTATGATCTGTTGCCAGTTTAACCCAGGAAAAAGCGTCCCCGTAGAACAGGGTGGATTTCAGCCTCCTGATCATCCTTTTGAAGTCCTCCAGATGGATTATATCCAGATGGAACGATGTAGAGGATTCAAATATGTTCTCGTAGTTGTGTGTGCTCTTTCCCGTTGGACGGAGGCATACCCGGTTTCAGATTACACTGCCCCGACTACTGCCAAACAGTTGGTTCGAGAATTCTTCCCACGATACGGTTTACCACGTGTTGTTCACTCAGATAACAGCCAGCCGTTCTCGTCCGAATTAATGAAACACGTTTCGCTCCTGTTAGGCTATCAGTGGAAATTCCACTGTGTCCGACACCCCGAGGCAGCGGGTCTCGTAGAAAGACATAATCAGACTCTGAAAATAAGATTGTCCAAAATATGCAGAGAGAAAGGTGTTGACTGGGTAGTAGCATTACCAGTTGCACTCTTTTACATGAGAATGGTAGCACACTCTCGAACAGGGCTATCCCCGTATGAAGTGATCTTCGGCAGACCACCAAATATGTGGGGGACGCCCATACCACGCAAAATAACTGATATTGACTGTAATATGCTGACAGATTATTTGGCTTCCTTGATGTCTGCACTACAATCTTGTCGTTCACAGGTAGCTGCAGCCTTTCCTGACAACACTGAGGTGAAACCCCATGACGTAGTTCCGGGAGACTTGGTCCTCGTGAGGAACTTTGATCGAAAGACTCAGCTGGAACCTAGGTGGAGGACGCCCCAGCTGGTGTTGCTCACCACAAGAACAGACGTGAAGATCGAGGGCAGGAAAGGTTGGATTCATTCAAGTCATATCAAGAAATTTCATGGACCACAATCAGAAGTGAATACCACACCTTGTGTGTCTTCACCCATTGACTCAAAACTTCCTTTTGTGGAAAAAAGTGATTCCGAACATTATAAATTAAAGCTCAGGCCCAATCAGTCGAGCAATTTGATTGTTTAAGTCCTCTCCAAGGTGAAGCGGTTGAATTGTCTCTGACATGTATCCCTTGGACCTGAATAGAGAAAGCACCCGAAAAATGTTGAAACGACAGGCGTACTGTAAATCACTGCGTAGTCATTGCATAGTGACGTTATTAATTTTGTTTTTCTCAAGTCTTTTAATAATTACTGCAAGTATATTGTTGCACATATATTATCCTGTTTCTAGACATGTTTACAATGTTACTGCCGAACATTCTTTTAGTGAATTACCTCCGCTTGAGTTGTCTTATAGATTTGCGCTGCGCAATAACACGTTTATTAATATGTTACATCATTCCCATCAGGTCAGCAATGCTACAAATTGTTGGATATGTGGCCGACTCCCTCCCTATCAGAATTATAAAGGAATTCTACCTCTCTTTCCATACCCGTTCACACACAACGGCTCCTGTGGAGCATGGTTTAGTCTACTTAATTCTCTAGATTCGAATTCTGCAGTTTATCAAGATAACTGGGTATGGGGAAATTTGAATTTAGTTTTACTTAAGGTCTGCTATCCTAACAAGGAGGGATTTCCCCAGAGAACAGGAACTGATCTCGAAAATGAAGTGTATGGATTAGGTAATTTTACGCTTAATCTTATGATCCTAAACGTCGAATCCGAAGCTACTCCAATTTTGCCCGTTATGTCAATATTTCCAGTAAAAGGTGAATTATGTGTAAGAAAGAATGGTTCCATACATATGGGCCATAGTAGATGCACCACTGTAGTAGAATTTAGTGATCAAGGCAAGTCTACATTTAGAGCTTCCCGCCATTCCTATTTCATATGTGGTCAGACGGCATATGTACGTTTGCCTCTAGACTGGGATGGTACCTGCTACATTGGATTTCTTTTGCCACCTGTTTTTCTAGCTCCTCCTGATTATCACAGAAATACTCATTTAGTATATAATAGAGTAAGGAGAGATCTCCCAATAGTCGATTATACTGAAACAGCATGGGAAAAATACACAGATTTCAATAAAGGTCTCTTTCCCTATATAGGTACAGTTACTAATAGTAAGCTGATACGTAGATTAACCAGAACCCTTGAAGCAGTAGTGAACGAAACTATTTCCGCCTTAGGCAATTTAACAGAAGAGCAGTCTGCTATGCGGATTGTTGTGCTTCAAAATCGTCTTGTCCTTGACGTCATCCTGGCCGATAGGGGCGGAGCTTGTAGGGTCATCGGATCAAGCTGTTGCATTTTCATACCAGAAAATTCGCCATCTGTATATAAAGCCATAACTCGCCTTCATAAGATTGTAAGCCAGATACACCAGAATCCAGGCACCTGGACTTGGTCCGGTTGGTTTTGGAATGTATTATCTACCTTTGGATGGAAGGTCCTATCCTTCCTAGGTATTGGCTTTCTCATACTATTCAGTTGCTGCTTATGCCTACAATGTGGACCAGCGATTTGTGGTCTGTGTGCCACATCGTGCATTCCACATCAAGATTTTCATTCAAGATCTCGGAAGAAGAAAGAAGAACAAATGATGCTATATGAACAGATCAATGGATTAATGAAGATTGATATCTCTTGACGGGCAAGTAGGGGACAAGGAGGGAATGTGGAAATATGGATTTTTCTGATCAGTTATGTCCCCTATCTTGGACCCCAACGGTTCTATGTGCATGTTACAAATACATGTATGTTCCCTCCAGTTCCAGTTATGAAGACGCAAACACATGTGCGTCCACCGTTAACATGTCCTCTGTTGATCCGCCATGAATGGGCCGGATATTCCATTCCTAAGTACGAAAGGCCACCGCCTTTATATGGTTCACTTATGCCATTTTACAGTCCAGGCAAGTAGGCCCTGATTCTGTCATCAAACTCTTCTTGCCTTCTGCCTCTGAAAACTCCAGTCTGAGCCTGCATCTGTGACCATGAACTTTGTCTCATTCTCTGCGCGGCTCACGAAGCCTGACATCAGCCTGCTGTCTGCCAAAAACTGTATTTCACCTTCGAAATTATCTACTCCATTCCCTGCCCGATGCATTCCTGTCTAGTAGTTTAAGTAAACATTCTTCCAGCTACCGAGCAAAGGCCCGGCTTCTCTGTCTTTATGCAAGTAATTCATAGCCCTGTTACTATGGAAGATTCCGCCCTCGCATCTAGTGTAGACATTTAGACGCTTGTACACGCACTAATAGTCAGTATAGAATAAGATTCTACTCGAAGAGACCTTTCTTTTGGATAACATAGTTCTTTAAACATAGGATGTTAGATATGATTTGGGATTAGGTTGACTTGACCCTCCAGACTTCTGTCGCCACATGTAGAGCCAAATGTCAAGTCCCCTTCACCCCCTAGTTACACGTCAATCACACGTCATGCTGCTGCGCGCGCATATCTGTCAAGTATTTCTGCTGACATTGCGAAATTCTTTCATGTAACCACCCTCTTATGACATCACATCTGATGACGTTCTTTGAACCATTCCCAGTTACGCCTATTTCAGCTACGCATGCGAAATATTATCTTTGCTATCAATTGTTACGCCTCTTGTATTTGCCTCACTGTAATGCCTATTGTATAAAAGTAATTGATTGTCAATAATGTATGTACTTCACTTCCTGAACCTTCGTGGTGATGGAACTTGGAGCAACCGATTATAATCGACCACTGGAATAAAGCCCATTCCGAACCTCTAATACCACGGATTCTGCCTCTTATTTACTGAGCTATTTTATTATGTTTCTGTATCAAATTAAGTCCCGGTAATGAAATTATTTACCACAACATCACTAGCCCCATTGCCAAGCCCTTCGTCCTCCACGGGTGGATGGTCCTCGTCATGTTGATTCAGGATGAGTGGCACAGCTCTTTCAACTGCCATGTTGTGCAGCATGCAGCAGACCATGAAGATCTTGCAGACCTTCGCCGGGGCATAAGGGAGTGCACCGCCGGTCTTGTGGAGGCACCGGAATCGGCTCTTCAGCATGCCAAACGTCCTCTCTATCACTCGCCTTGTCCGGCCATGGGCGGTGTTATAGCGGAGCTGGGCCGGCGTGATGGGGTTGCGGAGAGGTGTCAGCAGCCAAGGCATGTTGGGATAGCCAGCGTCCCCTACATGGGAAGCACATGGACATCGTTAGAACTGGTGTAGCGGTCGTGCTGGTCGGCTATACAGAATACAGGACAGACAGACTGTACCCACCAACAACACATGCCCGTTCGTTGCGCAGCTGCATCATCATATCAGGCATCCCGCTACGCCTCATGATGTAGGCATCGTGTGCTGATCCTGGGAAACGAGCACAGACATGTGAAATCACCATATTGGACAGACACACCACAAGGGCATTGATGGAGTGGTAGTGCTTCCGATTGCGGTACGCCACCTCCCGTGCGTGTGGTGGTACCAAACCTACATGTGTCCCATCTATGGACCCAATGACATGGGGCATCCCTCCCAGGGCATAGAATCCACGCTTGACCTCAGTCATCTGTTCAGGGGTTGGGAACTTGATGAAGTCATCCAGGTGAATCAACATGGCCTCCAAGAAATCATGCAGCACACCGCTGAACATGCTCTGGGACATGCCACCAACATGAGCTATGGTATTTTGGAAGGTACCCGTGGCAAGAAAATGTAGGGCAGCCATTACCTTCAGCTGGGGTGTCAGTGCCGTAGGATACCTGTGCTGCGGTTGCAGGTGTGGTGCCAGTCTCGCCGTCAGCTCCAGAATCAACGGTTGGGTGAAGCGGTAGAGCCGGATCCTGTCATTCTCCTGCATGGTAGCCAAGTCTGGAATTCGTCGGGCAACAGGAGGCGCTCTGCAGTAATTTGGAAGTGACAAGGAAGAGTGAGTGCACTACGAGAACAACTCATGTCTACTGAGCACATGTAAATCTGGCAATACACACATGCCACATAGGGAGTCAGGCATGTGCTACATGCCCAGGACACGTATGGATGCAAGGTGACACTCCTTCCAAGACCCAGCTACACACGGTGATTGAGAACCTCCCCATGCCACGCCATGGAAATAGCTGTGTCCCAGTGCAAGTGCACTGCCCGACGCAAGACAGGAGTGACATACACCCACACATCAGCAGAAGTGGGATGCCGATTGCAGAGACTGGTAGCGGAACACTGGAGCCACAGGTCACATGACATTACACTAGTCCAGCCCACACACCTTGCCATGAAGGTGCACATGTCATGACTCACCACACATTCCTTGTGAGTTTGCTAACATGGCCTTGTCACGCTACTCCGTGTCCCATGCATACATGTGCACCTCACATCCGATAACACATGTGGCATGGTGTTGGGAACAGTGTGCAATGACAATCTACACACAGCCACATGTTGGTTGCTGCAACGGCTGCAGCTTTTGAGGGTGCTACAACATCAACCTGATGTAAATCCCGGACACATATATGACATAGTCACATTGTGCACTGTGGGTAGTGACAAGTCATGTGTCATGACCCCTGTACCGGGCATCATGGGACACTTCCGTGTGTTGGTGTCCGTGCCATGCCAGTGACGCTCACCCCAAGTGCGCAGTCCCACATGCACACATGTCAAAGGAGTCAAGGGCATGCCTGGCACACATTGCACCCTCACACAGTACACATGTACACATCTCATCATACATCTGGTGCCTTCTCCACTCAGGAGGCATGTTCCACATCACAGCCTGAGACACCTGTGCCCCACACATGTAGTAATGCACAGACGATGCCTTGATGTCCATTCCTGGACAAGTATGTCCATCCATGGACAAGTATGTCCGCCCTATTCCTACATGTGTGTCGCCTATCACCACAGTGATGTGTAAACACCGCCGTACTGCTGCTGAGAGGGCCTGTGCATGTTCCCAAATCACTGTGGGAGTGCTGCCGTATGTGTACCCATCGTGATGGCGAGCGTACAGGCATTTGTACGGTCCGTAGCACTACGGGTACGCATACGCGTGCAGACCCATAGTGATAGTGAGCGTAGATGCGTGTGTACGTTCCGTACCACTACGGGTACGCATACGCGTGCAGACCCATAGTGATAGTGAGCGTACATGCGTGTGTACGGTCCGTAACACTACGGGTACGCATACGCGTGCAGACCCATAGTGATAGAGAGCGTACATGCGTGTGTACGGTCCGTAACACTACGGGTACGCATACGCGTGCAGACCCATAGTGATGGAGAGCGTAGGCATGCATGTACGGGCCGTTGCCATGCATTTGGGGTGCCCTAGGGCCCCGAAACGCACCGTACCTGTGTGTGATGCTCCAAATTACATAGGGGACAAGTATTAAGGCCTACATGCATGCTGGTTGTCATGGAGACCAAGTTCAAAATTCGAAATTGTTCTGGAAGGTGCACAGCAGAAGTCAGTTGGAATTCTTCTACTTTGTTGCAATGTGTTTGTGGGGCTGACATCATGCAGGAGAATGAAACCGATAGAGAACCCACAGACTGCTAGGTTTGAAGGGATTGGTGGAAACATAGGATGCAAATGTGAGTGACCAATCACTCTGTACTCCTGTGCATGAGACTGGGCAGAAGGGCACATATAAGGCAGCCAGGTCCCATGAGGGAGCACTTGCCTGCACATCTTTGCATTCGTCGACCCAGCTGCTGCTACTGATTCCCTGGAACCATGTCAAGGGCTGTGGAGAGGACACAGCCATTCACCCTGGAGGAGAACATGGCTCTGCTGGATGTGATCCTCCCACAGTACTCCATGCTGTATGGGCGACCAGGGTATCAGGTGAGTGCATAGGCCACTGCCACAGACTGTCCCTATGTTGTGACTGTGACTTCTGCCATTGCGTCCAGGTGTAACACACATGCCATGTACTGTCGGGGGGGTCCCAGGGGGGGGGTGCCTGATGTCTCCCAGCAGTGCCCTGAGACAGGAGGGGTGGGGGCCTATCACTCCCAGCAGTGCCCTGAGACAGGAGGGGTGGGGGCCTATCACTCACAGCAGTGCCCTGAGACAGGAGGGGTGGGGGCCTATCACTCCCAGCAGTGCCCTGAGACAGGAGGGGTGGGGGCCTATCACTCACAGCAGTGCCCTGAGACAGGAGGGGTGGGGGCCTATCACTCACAGCAGTGCCCTGAGACAGGAGGGGTGGGGGCCTATCACTCACAGCAGTGCCCTGAGACAGGAGGGGTGGGTGTGATGCACAGTGTGAGCCTTGATCATTGATTGTGACATTGCCATCATTCCACCTGTGTACCCACTGTGGCACGTACTGCTTTTTCCCTCACCAGGGGATGATGTCCCTATGACAAAGGTGCAATGCGTTGGCTGCATGACATGCCTTGTTGTAACCAGCTAATTTGTACCCATATGTCTCTCTGTGACATGTGGCTGGTGTATTGATGTGGTGTCACTTGTTCCTCCTCACAGGTAGGCGCCACTGCCAAGGAGCAGATCTGGCTGACCGCCGTCAGTGCCGTGAGGGGTGTGGATGGTCGGAGGCGGAGCCTGCCCCAGGTGAGAAAACGCTGGCAGGATATCCGGTGCTGGACGCGGAGGATTGCACGGCTCCTGCTGGGGGACTCACCTGAGAGCCACAAGAACCGCGGCCGCCGCCGTCTGAGCCACCTCCACAGGCGTGTGCTGCCGGTGGTCTTTCCAGACCTTGAGAGGCGCTTACAGGCGATGCAGCAGCCGGAAGGGGGTAGGTACATGTGTGTTTGTTGTGTGTCACCGGCATTTGTAAGGGCACAGTAGCATGAATTAACTGGCAGGGTTTAAAGGTGCTGTGCAGATCCTGTTTGCCCCAGTATAGCGCTGTGCCCCTGCCACCCTTCCCCTCCTTGCAATGTGTTCCCTGGTCTGTGTGTAGTCACTCCTTCACAAGGTGATGTAGGCTGGCGCTTTGTCCACGAGAACAATGACTGTAGCATCATGTGTGGGGGTGGTGTGTAACAGGTTGTGGGACCTTGCCTGTGCACTGTCAAGTTCACTGCATGTGGGTTCCATGTCAGTTGGCACTGATGCTGACTCCAGACATGGGAGTTGGTCTCTCATGTGTCATGCCTTACAGCGCGCATGTCCTATGTAGTGGCCTGTGACATGATGTGCATGAGTGTGCGATACACATAGTGCAGGGATGGTGACGTGTGTTGCAGTCATTACCATTCAGTAGCATGTAGTTGCGTGCCCACTACTGTCCCCTGGGGCACCTTTTCCTCAGTGGTGTATGTGTCATCATAAACGTGGACAATCTCAGTGTCTACAGCGTAGGTTGTGCTCTGTGCCATTGTCCCCTGTCACCATGTATATAGACGTGCTATTTTGTACAGGTGTCCACTGTGCAGCCTGACCTGATTGTCCTTCTACATACTCACAGTTGCCAGTGCCTGTGTGTCTTGTTATACTCATCTGAGGATGGGCACTGGTACCTCATTATTTGTACAGGCGCACCTTGGCTGTTTGGCGTACACTCTTGCTTTTTGCCTGCCCCTGTGTGTATCAGCCAGACTATGAGATGTTGGTGCCACCTGTGTCTCAACAATTTGCCTCGTGTAGGGTCTTGTTGGTGCGGGCAATGCCTATGTGTCAAATCCTGATTTCTACTTGCTGGGTCTGGGCAGTGTGTGATGTGTCTGGACACACACGCAATGTGCAGTGACCGAGTCATGTTGGGCATGTTTTCAGCATTACCTATGCAGCATGTGTCTCAAGTTCATGGATATGGTCCCTGGTCATCGGTATTTTCGCCAACGCTGTGTCGTGTAGATGCAGTGCTGGATTGTCCCCAGGGCCTGGGTGCTATGTCAGACTCCGTTTCCTGTGTTTAGCTATTGTCTCATGCTCTCCATGGTATTTCAGTGGCATGGTGGCTCAACCAACTGTGTGTTTCATGCCCTACATCGGTACCTTGTTTAGTAGATGTTAGGGATCTTCCTTTTCAGGCTATGCAGTGTTACCTATGTCGATTGTACTCATGTGACTGATGTGTACAGCTGTCTGATTAATTTCTGTCTCTCCACCCTGCCCACAGCATCGTCGGGGGACACAGAGGGAGACATGGACACAGGCAAGGCGGAGGGACTGAGCACCAGTGCCAGCCGTGACATCGGGGCTGGCACATCGAGTGGGACAGAGGTGGAGGATAGTGCGGCCGAGGACCTGTCGACTGGCACGTCAGAATACGAAGCTGACAGGTCCGAGGAGGATGTCTCCGAGTGGGCGGTGGCTGCACCAGCAGCTGACAGCGGAACAACACCTCGCACCGCCCCCTCAGTTCCCACCAGCCGCCTCCCACTTGCTCGTGTCCCTTCCCAGTGTGCCCGGTCACAGCATGTCTCCTTCCTGCCAGGCACCGCACCCCCTGCCCCTGTCTCCACTGCTGCCGCCAATGCAGAGTCTGTGGACATCCAGCGGCAACTGCAGGTTGGTCAGGCTGCGATCCTTAATGTCCTCCATGCCCACGGCAAAACCCTCACCAACATCGAGGCTTTCTTGGAGGGCATTCATTCATCGCAGGCTGACCAACGCAACTTGCTGAGGTCCATCGACTCCACACTGACTGCAGCAGTGGGTCTCCTGCAGCGTGACCTCCCCCCACCTACCCCTGCCCCATCCACACTTCCCACTCCCATGCCTGTCCCACGTACACCCAGACGTCGGCATGCACCCACATCAACGGACACGGGCACCACACCAGCAGGGAAGGTCCACCGCACTCCTCCTGACACGCACACACAGGGTGAGGTAGGCACACCCACTGGGTCGGGGGGCAAACGTGTGACACGCAGCCATAGTGGGAGTCCGCATTCCACCCAGTCCACTCCCTCCAAATCCCCTCCCCTCAGCTCTCCTGGCCACATCTCCCCCAAGGACTCCTTCATGGCCGCTCTGTCCCTGAGCCCCACAGTTACACCACCACGCAAGCGGTCAAGGAGGTCCCCGGTCAGGGGGGTTGAGTCTCCCCCCCTGTCTCCACCCTCCCCCGGTGGCACTGCGACCCATCCCTCTGACCCCCCCCCCTCCTTGGGGCCTGAGGTCCCTTCGGGTGCAGGGGACTCCCTGGAGGACCTTGCAAAGGTGTGTAGTGCCATCCTGGCCTCCGCCTTTGGCACTGACCCACCCCCTGTGGTGGAGTCCTCCATCCCTGCACCCACAACGCCGCCCCTTTGCCCTGATGTCCCTGCGGTGCCTGTTGCTTCCCCCCCCCTGATGCCCTCACCAGTGTGGAAGACGATGCCATTTGACTGTGCAGGCAAGGTAGGGGACATGCATCCCACTGTGTCCCCCATCCAGCTGAGAATCATTGACTGCCCTATGGGCTTTGGGAAGATTGAACTGCCTGCGATCCACGGACATTGTGCTCATGCTGAATAAAGCTTAATTTTGTTTTCATTATCACACTACTGCTATGCTGGTATTGGTGTTGGTGGGGCTGCTACATGGTTTTTGGTGGTGTGTAAGGGTTTGGGTGTGTGGGATATGTAGTAGTGTACTGCTCATTGGTGGGACCCTGGGATCTGTGTGCCATCACAAGGTGTTGGCTAACTTTCTTTGTTCATGTAAGCAGTTACTGCATGGTGCACTTGTCCCAGGGTGTATTCCTTCCTCTGTGTACCCAGCTTTCTTCCCTGCAGGGTGTTCCCAATGTTTAGCGCAGAGCTGTGTCTACATGAGCTGTGTGTGTGACGGAGCCCTTCTACTTTGGCCATGCATGCAGGGCCATGTCTCCACCTGCAACAATCGTGGCATCCTTGATGATCACTGTACTTGTGTGTGGAGTCTGTTGACATGAGTTCATGGGGACATGTTCCCTTGTAGCCAGTATGCATGTGGATAATTCTGGCCTCACACACATGTGTTACACCCCTCCTGTCTCAGGGCACTGCTGGGTGTGATAGGCACCCACCCCTCCTGTCTCAGGGCACTGCTGGGAGGACTCTGCACACACCCCTCCTGTCTCAGGGCACTGCTGGGAGTGATAGGCACCCACCCCTCCTGTCTCAGGGCACTGCTGGGAGGACTCTGCACACACCCCTCCTGTCTCAGGGCACTGCTGGGAGGACTCCACACCCACCCCTCCTGTCTCTGGGCACAGCTGGGAGGACTCCACACCCACCCCTCCTGTCTCAGGGCACTGCTGGGAGTGATAGGCACCCACCCCTCCTGTCTCAGGGCACTGCTGGGAGTGATAGGCAACCACCCCTCCTGTCTCAGGGCACTGCTGGGTGGACTCTGCACACACACCTCCGATTTCAGGATATGTACGCTTGGCACATACACGGTGGGGGTACGCTCAATGCATTCGAGGTGAGGGTACGAGTCTACTTACACTGGTGTGGTGGGGGTACGCTCCATGCATACGCGGGTGAGGGTACGGGTCGAACTTACACTGTTGGGGTGGGGGTACGCTCCGTACATCCGCGGGTGGGGGTACGGGTCGTACTTACACTGTTGGCATGGGGGGTACGCTCCTTGCATACGCGGGTGGGGGTACGGGTCGTACTTACACTGTTGGGCTGGGGGGTACGCTCCTTGCATTCGCGGGTGGGGGTACGGGTCGTACTTACACTGTTGGGCTGGGGGGTACGCTCCTTGCATTCGCGGGTGGGGGTACGGGTCGTACTTACGCTGTTGGGCTGGGGGGTTCGCTCCTTGCATTCGCGGGTGGGGGTACGGGTCGTACTTACGCTGTTGGGCTGGGGGGTACGCTCCTTGCATTCGCGGGTGGGGGTACGGGTCATACTTACGCTGTTGGGCTGGGGGGTACGCTCCTTGCATTCGCGGGTGAGGGTACGGGTCGAACTTACGCTGTTGGGCTGGGGGGTACGCTCCTTGCATTCGCGGGTGGGGGTACGGGTCGTACTTACACTGTTGGGGTACGGTCCGTGAGTCCGCGGGTGGGGGTTCGAGTCGTACTTACACTGTTGGCATGGGGGGTACGCTACATGCATACGCGGGTGAGGGTACGGGTCGAACTTACACTGTTGGGGTGGGGGTACAGTACGTGAGTCCGCGGGTGGGGGTTCGAGTCGTACTTACACTGTTGGCATGGGGGGTACGCTCCATGCATACGCGGGTGAGGGTACGGGTCGACCTTACACTGTTGGGCTGGGGGGTACGCTCCTTGCATACGGGGTGGGGGTAGGGTCCGTACATATCCGTCCCCACGCTATGTGATGTTTGTGCGGCCCGTACCCAGGCCTTTGCCATGTGGGTGCGATCCGTCCCGCCATTGTTGGGGTGACGTGTGTGGGCGTGGTCCGACTCGTACCCACGCTCTACAGGCGTGGGTACGGGACGTACCTGTCTGGTTGTGTTGCCGGTTCGCGTGGTGACGGACTTCCGTTGTGGCGGTCGCTGGCTTATCAGGACACGCCCCCACCCCCTCGTGGTGACCAGGGCATGGGAGTCAGGTATGTCCAGGCCATGTGTGGTGTGTGACTTATGTGGTTGTTTTGTGGCCTGCCCTGGTCGTGCCACCCCCACCCCACCCCACTTTCCCCCCTCCCTTAGTTATTCTGACCTTCTGCGGCGTCTGCGTCGTAACCTGTAGAGGAGGTGTACTGCTATGAGGGCAGGGATGACTCGTAGGTTCGGGTCCATGTCTGTCCGTCGCGTACTGGTACTCCTTGCTCGCGTCGTCCTGTCGCGTACGGGTCCTCCTTGATCGCGTCGTCCTGTCGCGTACGGGTCCTCCTTGGTGGCGTCGTCCTGTGTGTCCGTCACGTACTGGTCCTCCTTGTTCGCGTCGTCGTCTGTCCGTCGCGTACTGGTGGTCCTTGTTTGCGTCGTCCTGATTTCCCGGCAGTTTTTGGCTGCCGCAAAATATTCACCGTGCGGGGTGACGTCGGTGCGAATCGTGATTCCTGGGTCGTGAATGGCTGGCTGCGAGCGTCCCGACGTCAGGTCGGCGCTTTCCCGGATCGCATTGGTAGGTGTTTTTTTGTTCGGTCGGGCTTTTTTACGATTCGTACGGTAATGGTGTACCCGTGCGAATCGTAATTCCTTGTTTGTGAAAATTGACGACCGGGTACGCGTCGGGCGGTGATTGTGCTCCGTCCGACGGTTCGTACCCGGTTTTTGCAGGATCGTGATCGGCACCTAAGTGTGTTTAGAGTCACTTTAATGCCTGAAATTGGTCAAATTGAAGCTTCTGAATAGGAGAAAATGTCTGTAATAATGGCAATTTTGGTCACATTGAGGCTTTAAAAAGTAGTTATTCAACATGAGGCACATTCGAAATGACATTTTGAATCAATTTTTCTACAGTCCAAAAAATCAATTTTCTGATGAAAAACGATGACCCGTGACCTGTCGACATTTCTCCAGTTGGTCAGAAATGGAATTTTTTTAATGTTTAAGTTTTTTGAATGCAAATGACTATTCCATGTAAATTATCACTTTTGGAACAAAAAAAAGTGTGTTTAGAGTCACTTTAATGCCTGAAATTGGTCGAAATAGAAGCTTCTGAATAGGAGAAAATGTCTGTAATAATGGCAATTTTGGTCACATTGAGGCTTTAAAAAGTAGTTATTCAACATGAGGCACATTCCAAATGACATTTTGAATCAATTTTTCTACAGTCCAAAAAAATCAATTTTCTGATGAAAAACGATGACCCGTGACCTGTCGAAATTTCTCCAGATGGTCAGAAATGGAAATTTTTTAATGTTTAATTTTTTGACTGAAAATGACTATTCCATGTAAATTATCACTTTTGGAACAAAAATAAGTGTGTTTAGAGTCACTTTAATGCCTGAAATTGGTAGAAATAGAAGCTTCTGAATAGGACAAAAAGTCTGTAATAATGGCAATTTTGGTCACATTGAGGCTTCAAAAAGTAGTTATTCAGCATGAGGCACATTCCAAATGACATTTTGAATCAATTTTTCTACAGTCCAAAAAACTCAATTTTCTGATGAAAAACGATGACCCGTGACCTGTCGAAATTTCTCCAGATGGTCAGAAATGGAAATTTTTTAATGTTTAATTTTTTGACTGTAAATGACTATTCCATGTAAATTATCACTTTTGGAAGAAAATTAAGTGTGTTTAGAGTCACTTTAATGCCTGAAATTAGTAGAAATAGAAGCTTCTGAATAGGAGAAAAAGTCTATAATAGGCAATTTTGGTCACATTGAGGCTTTAAAAAGTAGTCATTCAACATGAGGCACATTCCAAATGACATTTTGAATCAATTTTTCTACAGTCCAAAAAATCAATTTTCTGATGAAAAACGATGACCCGTGACCTGTCGACATTTCTCTAGTTGGTCAGAAATGGAATTTTTTTAATGTTTAAGTTTTTTGAATGCAAATGACTATTCCATGTAAATTATCACTTTTGGAACAAAAAAAAGTGTGTTTAGAGTCACTTTAATGCCTGAAATTGGTCGAAATAGAAGCTTCTGAATAGGAGAAAATGTCTGTAATAATGGCAATTTTGGTCACATTGAGGCTTTAAAAAGTAGTTATTCAACATGAGGCACATTCCAAATGACATTTTGAATCAATTTTTCTACAGTCCAAAAAAATCAATTTTCTGATGAAAAACGATGACCCGTGACCTGTCGAAATTTCTCCAGATGGTCAGAAATGGAAATTTTTTAATGTTTCATTTTTTTACTGAAAATGACTATTCCATGTAAATTATCACTTTTGGAACAAAAATAAGTGTGTTTAGAGTCACTTTAATGCCTGAAATTGGTAGAAATAGAAGCTTCTGAATAGGACAAAAAGTCTGTAATAATGGCAATTTTGGTCACATTGAGGCTTCAAAAAGTAGTTATTCAGCATGAGGCACATTCCAAATGACATTTTGAATCAATTTTTCTACAGTCCAAAAAACTCAATTTTCTGATGAAAAACGATGACCCGTGACCTGTCGAAATTTCTCCAGATGGTCAGAAATGGAAATTTTTTAATGTTTAATTTTTTGACTGTAAATGACTATTCCATGTAAATTATCACTTTTGGAAGAAAATTAAGTGTGTTTAGAGTCACTTTAATGCCTGAAATTAGTAGAAATAGAAGCTTCTGAATAGGAGAAAAAGTCTATAATAGGCAATTTTGGTCACATTGAGGCTTTAAAAAGTAGTCATTCAACATGAGGCACATTCCAAATGACATTTTGAATCAATTTTTCTACAGTCCAAAAAATCAATTTTCTGATGAAAAACGATGACCCGTGACCTGTCGAAATTTCTCCAGATGGTCAGAACTGGAAATTTTTTAATGTTTCATTTTTTGACTGCAAATGACTATTCCATGTAAATTATCACTTTTGGAAGAAAATAAGTGTGTTTAGAGTCACTTTAATGCCTGAAATTGGTAGAAATAGAAGCTTCTGAATAGGAGAAAATGTCTGTAAAAATGGCAATTTTGGTCACATTGAGGCTTCAAAAAGTAGTTATTCAGCATGAGGCACATTCCAAATGACATTTTGAATCAATTTTTCTACAGTCCAAAAAATCAATTTTCTGATGAAAAACGATGACCCGTTGACCTGTCGAAATTTCTCCAGATGGTCAGAAATGGAAATTTTTTAATGTTTAATTTTTTGACTGTAAATGACTATTCCATGTAAATTATCACTTTTGGAAGAAAAATAAGTGTGTTTAGAATCACTGTAATGCCTGAAATTGGTTGAAACAAAAGCTTCTTAATAGGAGAAAAAGTCTGTAATAATGGCAATTTTGGTCACATTGAGGCTTTAAAAAGTAGTCATTCAACATGAGGCACATTCCAAATGACATTTTGAATCAATTTTTCTACAGTCCAAAAAAATCAATTTTCTGATGAAAAACGATGACCTGTCGAAATTTCTCCAGATGGTCAGAAATGGAAATTTTTTAATGTTTAATTTTTTGACTGCAAATGACTATTCCATGCAAATTATCCCTTTTGGAACAAAATTAAGTGTGTTTAGAGTCACTTTAATGCCTGAAATTGATCAAATTGAAGCTTCTGAATAGGAGAAAATGTCTGTAATAATGGCAATTTTGGTCACATTGAGGCTTTAAAAAGTAGTTATTCAACATGAGGCACATTCGAAATGACATTTTGAATCAATTTTTCTACAGTCCAAAAAATCAATTTTCTGATGAAAAACGATGACCCGTGACCTGTCGAAATTTCTCCAGATGGTCAGAAATGGAAATTTTTTAATGTTTAATTTTTTGACTGCAAATGACTATTCCATGTAAATTATCACTTTTGGAACAAAAATAAGTGTGTTTAGAGTCACTTTAATGCCTGAAATTGGTAGAAATAGAAGCTTCTGAATAGGACAAAAAGTCTGTAAAATGGCAATTTTGGTCACATTGAGGCTTTAAAAAGTAGTCATTCAACATGAGGCACATTCCAAATGACATTTTGAATCAATTTTTCTACAGTCCAAAAAATCAATTTTCTGATGAAAAACGATGACCCGTGACCTGTCAAAATTTCTCCAGATGGTCAGAAATGGAAATTTTTTAATGTTTCATTTTTTGACTGCAAATGACTATTCCATGTAAATTATCACTTTTGGATGAAAATAAGTGTGTTTAGAGTCACTTTAATGCCTGAAATTGGTCGAAATAGAAGCTTCTGAATAGGAGAAAATGTCTGTAAAAATGGCAATTTTGGTCACATTGAGGCTTCAAAAAGTAGTTATTCAGCATGAGGCACATTCCAAATGACATTTTGAATCAATTTTTCTACAGTCCAAAAAACTCAATTTTCTGATGAAAAACGATGACCCCGTGACCTGTCGAAATTTCTCCAGATGGTCAGAAATGGAAATTTTTTAATGTTTAATTTTTTGACTGTAAATGACTATTCCATGTAAATTATCACTTTTGGAAGAAAAATAAGTGTGTTTAGAGTCACTTTAATGCCTGAAATTGGTTGAAACAAAAACTTCTGAATAGGAGAAAAAGTCTGTAATAATGGCAATTTTGGTCACATTGAGGCTTTAAAAAGTAGTCATTCAACATGAGGCACATTCCAAACGACATTTTGAATCAATTTTTCTACAGTCCAAAAAAATCAATTTTCTGATGAAAAACGATGACCCGTGACCTGTCGAAATGTATCCAGATGGTCAGAAATGGAAATTTTTTAATGTTTAAGTTTTTTGACTGCAAATGACTATTCCATGCAAATTATCACTTTTGGAACAAAATTAAGTGTGTTTAGAGTCACTTTAATGCCTGAAATTGGTCAAATTGAAGCTTCTGAATAGGAGAAAATGTCTGTAATAATGGCAATTTTGGTCACATTGAGGCTTTAAAAAGTAGTTATTCAACATGAGGCACATTCCAAATGACATTTTGAATCAATTTTTCTACAGTCCAAAAAAATCAATTTTCTGATGAAAAACGATGACCCGTGACCTGTCGAAATTTCTCCAGATGGTCAGAAATGGAAATTTTTTAATGTTTAATTTTTTGACTGCAAATGACTATTCCATGTAAATTATCACTTTTGGAACAAAAATAAGTTTGTTTAGAGTCACTTTAATGCCTGAAATTGGTAGAAATAGAAGCTTCTGAATAGGACAAAAAGTCTGTAATAATGGCAATTTTGGTCACATTGAGGCTTCAAAAAGTAGTCATTCAACATGAGGCACATTCCAAATGACATTTTGAATCAATTTTTCTACAGTCCAAAAAATCAATTTTCTGATGAAAAACGATGACCCGTGACCTGTCGAAATTTCTCCAGATGGTCAGAACTGGAAATTTTTTAATGTTTCATTTTTTGACTGCAAATGACTATTCCATGTAAATTATCACTTTTGGAAGAAAATAAGTGTGTTTAGAGTCATTTTAATGCCTGAAATTGGTAGAAATAGAAGCTTCTGAATAGGAGAAAATGTCTGTAAAAATGGCAATTTTGGTCACATTGAGGCTTCAAAAAGTAGTTATTCAGCATGAGGCACATTCCAAATGACATTTTGAATCAATTTTTCTACAGTCCAAAAAATCAATTTTCTGATGAAAAACGATGACCCGTTGACCTGTCGAAATTTCTCCAGATGGTCAGAAATGGAAATTTTTTAATGTTTAATTTTTTGACTGTAAATGACTATTCCATGTAAATTATCACTTTTGGAAGAAAAATAAGTGTGTTTAGAATCACTGTAATGCCTGAAATTGGTTGAAACAAAAGCTTCTTAATAGGAGAAAAAGTCTGTAATAATGGCAATTTTGGTCACATTGAGGCTTTAAAAAGTAGTCATTCAACATGAGGCACATTCCAAATGACATTTTGAATCAATTTTTCTACAGTCCAAAAAAATCAATTTTCTGATGAAAAACGATGACCTGTCGAAATTTCTCCAGATGGTCAGAAATGGAAATTTTTTAATGTTTAATTTTTTGACTGCAAATGACTATTCCATGCAAAGTATCCCTTTTGGAACAAAATTAAGTGTGTTTAGAGTCACTTTAATGCCTGAAATTGATCAAATTGAAGCTTCTGAATAGGAGAAAATGTCTGTAATAATGGCAATTTTGGTCACATTGAGGCTTTAAAAAGTAGTTATTCAACATGAGGCACATTCGAAATGACATTTTGAATCAATTTTTCTACAGTCCAAAAAATCAATTTTCTGATGAAAAACGATGACCCGTGACCTGTCGAAATTTCTCCAGATGGTCAGAAATGGAAATTTTTTAATGTTTAATTTTTTGACTGCAAATGACTATTCCATGTAAATTATCACTTTTGGAACAAAAATAAGTGTGTTTAGAGTCACTTTAATGCCTGAAATTGGTAGAAATAGAAGCTTCTGAATAGGACAAAAAGTCTGTAAAATGGCAATTTTGGTCACATTGAGGCTTTAAAAAGTAGTCATTCAACATGAGGCACATTCCAAATGACATTTTGAATCAATTTTTCTACAGTCCAAAAAATCAATTTTCTGATGAAAAACGATGACCCGTGACCTGTCAAAATTTCTCCAGATGGTCAGAAATGGAAATTTTTTAATGTTTCATTTTTTGACTGCAAATGACTATTCCATGTAAATTATCACTTTTGGATGAAAATAAGTGTGTTTAGAGTCACTTTAATGCCTGAAATTGGTCGAAATAGAAGCTTCTGAATAGGAGAAAATGTCTGTAAAAATGGCAATTTTGGTCACATTGAGGCTTCAAAAAGTAGTTATTCAGCATGAGGCACATTCCAAATGACATTTTGAATCAATTTTTCTACAGTCCAAAAAACTCAATTTTCTGATGAAAAACGATGACCCCGTGACCTGTCGAAATTTCTCCAGATGGTCAGAAATGGAAATTTTTTAATGTTTAATTTTTTGACTGTAAATGACTATTCCATGTAAATTATCACTTTTGGAAGAAAAATAAGTGTGTTTAGAGTCACTTTAATGCCTGAAATTGGTTGAAACAAAAGCTTCTGAATAGGAGAAAAAGTCTGTAATAATGGCAATTTTGGTCACATTGAGGCTTTAAAAAGTAGTCATTCAACATGAGGCACATTCCAAACGACATTTTGAATCAATTTTTCTACAGTCCAAAAAAATCAATTTTCTGATGAAAAACGATGACCCGTGACCTGTCGAAATGTATCCAGATGGTCAGAAATGGAAATTTTTTAATGTTTAAGTTTTTTGACTGCAAATGACTATTCCATGCAAATTATCACTTTTGGAACAAAATTAAGTGTGTTTAGAGTCACTTTAATGCCTGAAATTGGTCAAATTGAAGCTTCTGAATAGGAGAAAATGTCTGTAATAATGGCAATTTTGGTCACATTGAGGCTTTAAAAAGTAGTTATTCAACATGAGGCACATTCCAAATGACATTTTGAATCAATTTTTCTACAGTCCAAAAAAATCAATTTTCTGATGAAAAACGATGACCCGTGACCTGTCGAAATTTCTCCAGATGGTAGGAAATGGAAATTTTTTAATGTTTAATTTTTTGACTGCAAATGACTATTCCATGTAAATTATCACTTTTGGAAAAAAAATAAGTTTGTTTAGAGTCACTTTAATGCCTGAAATTGGTAGAAATAGAAGCTTCTGAATAGGACAAAAAGTCTGTAATAATGGCAATTTTGGTCACATTGAGGCTTCAAAAAGTAGTTATTCAGCATGAGGCACATTCCAAATGACATTTTGAATCAATTTTTCTACAGTCCAAAAAATCAATTTTCTGATGAAAAACGATGACCCGTGACCTGTCGAAATTTCTCCAGATGGTCAGAACTGGAAATTTTTTAATGTTTCATTTTTTGACTGCAAATGACTATTCCATGTAAATTATCACTTTTGGAAGAAAATAAGTGTGTTTAGAGTCACTTTAATGCCTGAAATTGGTAGAAATAGAAGCTTCTGAATAGGAGAAAATGTCTGTAAAAATGGCAATTTTGGTCACATTGAGGCTTCAAAAAGTAGTTATTCAGCATGAGGCACATTCCAAATGACATTTTGAATCAATTTTTCTACAGTCCAAAAAATCAATTTTCTGATGAAAAACGATGACCCGTTGACCTGTCGAAATTTCTCTAGATGGTCAGAAATGGAAATTTTTTAATGTTTAATTTTTTGACTGTAAATGACTATTCCATGTAAATTATCACGTTTGGAAGAAAAATAAGTGTGTTTAGAATCACTGTAATGCCTGAAATTGGTTGAAACAAAAGCTTCTTAATAGGAGAAAAAGTCTGTAATAATGGCAATTTTGGTCACATTGAGGCTTTAAAAAGTAGTCATTCAACATGAGGCACATTCCAAATGACATTATGAATCAATTTTTCTACAGGCCAAAAAAATCAATTTTCTGATGAAAAACGATGACCCGTGACCTGTCGAAATTTCTCCAGATGGTCAGAAATGGAAATTTTTTAATGTTTAATTTTTTGACTGCAAATGACTATTCCATGTAAATTATCCCTTTTGGAACAAAATTAAGTGTGTTTAGAGTCACTTTAATGCCTGAAATTGGTCAAATTGAAGCTTCTGAATAGGAGAAAATGTCTGTAATAATGGCAATTTTGGTCACATTGAGGCTTTAAAAAGTAGTTATTCAACATGAGGCACATTCCAAATGACATTTTGAATCAATTTTTCTACAGTCAAAAAAAATCAATTTTCTGATGAAAAACGATGACCCGTGACCTGTCGAAATTTCTCCAGATGGTCAGAAATGGAAATTTTTTAATGTTTAATTTTTTGACTGCAAATGACTATTCCATGTAAATTATCACTTTTGGAACAAAAATAAGTGTGTTTAGAGTCACTTTAATGCCTGAAATTGGTAGAAATAGAATCTTCTGAATAGGACAAAAAGTCTGTAATAATGGCAATTTTGGTCACATTGAGGCTTCAAAAAGTAGTTATTCAGCATGAGGCACATTCCAAATGACATTTTGAATCAATTTTTCTACAGTCCAAAAAACTCAATTTTCTGATGAAAAACGATGACCCGTGACGTGTCGAAATTTCTCCAGATGGTCAGAAATGGAAATTTTTTAATGTTTAATTTTTTGACTGTAAATGACTATTCCATGTAAATTATCACTTTTGGAAAAAAATTAAGTGTGTTTAGAGTCACTTTAATGCCTGAAATTAGTAGAAATAGAAGCTTCTGAATAGGAGAAAAAGTCTATAATAGGCAATTTTGGTCACATTGAGGCTTTAAAAAGTAGTCATTCAACATGAGGCACATTCCAAATGACATTTTGAATCAATTTTTCTACAGTCCAAAAAATCAATTTTCTGATGAAAAACGATGACCCGTGACCTGTCGAAATTTCTCCAGATGGTCAGAAATGGAAATTTTTTAATGTTTAATTTTTTGACTGCAAATGACTATTCCATGCAAATTATCCCTTTTGGAACAAAATTAAGTGTGTTTAGAGTCACTTTAATGCCTGAAATTGGTCAAATTGAAGCTTCTGAATAGGAGAAAATGTCTGTAATAATGGCAATTTTGGTCACATTGAGGCTTTAAAAAGTAGTTATTCAACATGAGGCACATTCCAAATGACATTTTGAATCAATTTTTCTACAGTCCAAAAAAATCAATTTTCTGATGAAAAACGATGACCCGTGACCTGTCGAAATTTCTCCAGATGGTCAGAAATGGAAATTTTTTAATGTTTAATTTTTTGACTGCAAATGACTATTCCATGTAAATTATCACTTTTGGAACAAAAATAAGTGTGTTTAGAGTCACTTTAATGCCTGAAATTGGTAGAAATAGAAGCTTCTGAATAGGACAAAAAGTCTGTAATAATGGCAATTTTGGTCACATTGAGGCTTCAAAAAGTAGTTATTCAGCATGAGGCACATTCCAAATGACATTTTGAATCAATTTTTCTACAGTCCAAAAAACTCAATTTTCTGATGAAAAACGATGACCCGTGACGTGTCGAAATTTCTCCAGATGGTCAGAAATGGAAATTTTTTAATGTTTAATTTTTTGACTGTAAATGACTATTCCATGTAAATTATCACTTTTGGAAAAAAATTAAGTGTGTTTAGAGTCACTTTAATGCCTGAAATTAGTAGAAATAGAAGCTTCTGAATAGGAGAAAAAGTCTATAATAGGCAATTTTGGTCACATTGAGGCTTTAAAAAGTAGTCATTCAACATGAGGCACATTCCAAATGACATTTTGAATCAATTTTTCTACAGTCCAAAAAATCAATTTTCTGATGAAAAACGATGACCCGTGACCTGTCGAAATTTCTCCAGATGGTCAGAACTGGAAATTTTTTAATGTTTCATTTTTTGACTGCAAATGACTATTCCATGTAAATTATCACTTTTGGAAGAAAATAAGTGTGTTTAGAGTCACTTTAATGCCTGAAATTGGTAGAAATAGAAGCTTCTGAATAGGAGAAAATGTCTGTAAAAATGGCAATTTTGGTCACATTGAGGCTTCAAAAAGTAGTTATTCAGCATGAGGCACATTCCAAATGACATTTTGAATCAATTTTTCTACAGTCCAAAAAATCAATTTTCTGATGAAAAACGATGACCCGTTGACCTGTCGAAATTTCTCTAGATGGTCAGAAATGGAAATTTTTTAATGTTTAATTTTTTGACTGTAAATGACTATTCCATGTAAATTATCACTTTTGGAAGAAAAATAAGTGTGTTTAGAATCACTGTAATGCCTGAAATTGGTTGAAACAAAAGCTTCTTAATAGGAGAAAAAGTCTGTAATAATGGCAATTTTGGTCACATTGAGGCTTTAAAAAGTAGTCATTCAACATGAGGCACATTCCAAATGACATTATGAATCAATTTTTCTACAGTCCAAAAAAATCAATTTTCTGATGAAAAACGATGACCCGTGACCTGTCGAAATTTCTCCAGATGGTCAGAAATGGAAATTTTTTAATGTTTAATTTTTTGACTGCAAATGACTATTCCATGCAAATTATCCCTTTTGGAACAAAATTAAGTGTGTTTAGAGTCACTTTAATGCCTGAAATTGGTCAAATTGAAGCTTCTGAATAGGACAAAAAGTCTGTAATAATGGCAATTTTGGTCACATTGAGGCTTCAAAAAGTAGTTATTCAGCATGAGGCACATTCCAAATGACATTTTGAATCAATTTTTCTACAGTCCAAAAAACTCAATTTTCTGATGAAAAACGATGACCCGTGACCTGTCGAAATTTCTCCAGATGGTCAGAAATGGACATTTTTTAATGTTTAATTTTTTGACTGCAAATGACTATTCCATGTAAATTATCACTTTTGGAACAAAAATAAGTGTGTTTAGAGTCACTTTAATGCCTGAAATTGGTAGAAATAGAAGCTTCTGAATAGGACAAAAAGTCTGTAATAATGGCAATTTTGGTCACATTGAGGCTTTAAAAAGTAGTCATTCAACATGAGGCACATTCCAAATGACATTTTGAATCAATTTTTCTACAGTCCAAAAAATCTATTTTCTGATGAAAAACGATGACCCGTGACCTGTCAAAATTTCTCCAGATGGTCAGAAATGGAAATTTTTTAATGTTTCATTTTTTGACTGCAAATGACTATTCCATGTAAATTATCACTTTTGGAAGAAAATAAGTGTGTTTAGAGTCACTTTAATGCCTGAAATTGGTCGAAATAGAAGCTTCTGAATAGGACAAAAAGTCTGTAATAATGGCAATTTTGGTCACATTGAGGCTTCAAAAAGTAGTTATTCAGCATGAGGCACATTCCAAATGACATTTTGAATCAATTTTTCTACAGTCCAAAAAACTCAATTTTCTGATGAAAAACGATGACCCGTGACCTGTCGAAATTTCTCCAGATGGTCAGAAATGGAAATTTTTTAATGTTTAATTTTTTGACTGTAAATGACTATTCCATGTAAATTATCACTTTTGGAAGAAAATTAAGTGTGTTTAGAGTCACTTTAATGCCTGAAATTAGTAGAAATAGAAGCTTCTGAATAGGACAAAAAGTCTGTAATAATGGCAATTTTGGTCACATTGAGGCTTCAAAAAGTAGTTATTCAGCATGAGGCACATTCCAAATGACATTTTGAATCAATTTTTCTACAGTCCAAAAAACTCAATTTTCTGATGAAAAACGATGACCCGTGACCTGTCGAAATTTCTCCAGATGGTCAGAAATGGAAATTTTTTAATGTTTAATTTTTTGACTGAAAATGACTATTCCATGTAAATTATCACTTTTGGAACAAAAATAAGTGTGTTTAGAGTCACTTTAATGCCTGAAATTGGTAGAAATAGAAGCTTCTGAATAGGACAAAAAGTCTGTAATAATGGCAATTTTGGTCACATTGAGGCTTCAAAAAGTAGTTATTCAGCATGAGGCACATTCCAAATGACATTTTGAATCAATTTTTCTACAGTCCAAAAAACTCAATTTTCTGATGAAAAACGATGACCCGTGACCTGTCGAAATTTCTCCAGATGGTCAGAAATGGAAATTTTTTAATGTTTAATTTTTTGACTGTAAATGACTATTCCATGTAAATTACCACTTTTGGAAGAAAATTAAGTGTGTTTAGAGTCACTTTAATGCCTGAAATTAGTAGAAATAGAAGCTTCTGAATAGGAGAAAAAGTCTATAATAGGCAATTTTGGTCACATTGAGGCTTTAAAAAGTAGTCATTCAACATGAGGCACATTCCAAATGACATTTTGAATCAATTTTTCTACAGTCCAAAAAATCAATTTTCTGATGAAAAACGATGACCCGTGACCTGTCGAAATTTCTCCAGATGGTCAGAACTGGAAATTTTTTAATGTTTCATTTTTTGACTGCAAATGACTATTCCATGTAAATTATCACTTTTGGAAGAAAATAAGTGTGTTTAGAGTCACTTTAATGCCTGAAATTGGTAGAAATAGAAGGTTCTGAATAGGAGAAAATGTCTGTAAAAATGGCAATTTTGGTCACATTGAGGCTTCAAAAAGTAGTTATTCAGCATGAGGCACATTCCAAATGACATTTTGAATCAATTTTTCTACAGTCCAAAAAATCAATTTTCTGATGAAAAACGATGACCCGTTGACCTGTCGAAATTTCTCCAGATGGTCAGAAATGAAAATTTTTTAATGTTTAATTTTTTGACTGTAAATGACTATTCCATGTAAATTATCACTTTTGGAAGAAAAATAAGTGTGTTTAGAATCACTGTAATGCCTGAAATTGGTTGAAACAAAAGCTTCTTAATAGGAGAAAAAGTCTGTAATAATGGCAATTTTGGTCACATTGAGGCTTTAAAAAGTAGTCATTCAACATGAGGCACATTCCAAATGACATTTTGAATCAATTTTTCTACAGTCCAAAAAAATCAATTTTCTGATGAAAAACGATGACCTGTCGAAATTTCTCCAGATGGTCAGAAATGGAAATTTTTTAATGTTTAATTTTTTGACTGCAAATGACTATTCCATGCAAATTATCCCTTTTGGAACAAAATTAAGTGTGTTTAGAGTCACTTTAATGCCTGAAATTGATCAAATTGAAGCTTCTGAATAGGAGAAAATGTCTGTAATAATGGCAATTTTGGTCACATTGAGGCTTTAAAAAGTAGTTATTCACCATGAGGCACATTCGAAATGACATTTTGAATCAATTTTTCTACAGTCCAAAAAATCAATTTTCTGATGAAAAACGATGACCCGTGACCTGTCGAAATTTCTCCAGATGGTCAGAAATGGAAATTTTTTAATGTTTAATTTTTTGACTGCAAATGACTATTCCATGTAAATTATCACTTTTGGAACAAAAATAAGTGTGTTTAGAGTCACTTTAATGCCTGAAATTGGTAGAAATAGAAGCTTCTGAATAGGACAAAAAGTCTGTAAAATGGCAATTTTGGTCACATTGAGGCTTTAAAAAGTAGTCATTCAACATGAGGCACATTCCAAATGACATTTTGAATCAATTTTTCTACAGTCCAAAAAATCAATTTTCTGATGAAAAACGATGACCCGTGACCTGTCGAAATGTATCCAGATGGTCAGAAATGGAAATTTTTTAATGTTTAAGTTTTTTGACTGCAAATGACTATTCCATGCAAATTATCACTTTTGGAACAAAATTAAGTGTGTTTAGAGTCACTTTAATGCCTGAAATTGGTCAAATTGAAGCTTCTGAATAGGAGAAAATGTCTGTAATAATGGCAATTTTGGTCACATTGAGGCTTTAAAAAGTAGTTATTCAACATGAGGCACATTCCAAATGACATTTTGAATCAATTTTTCTACAGTCCAAAAAAATCAATTTTCTGATGAAAAACGATGACCCGTGACCTGTCGAAATTTCTCCAGATGGTCAGAAATGGAAATTTTTTAATGTTTAATTTTTTGACTGCAAATGACTATTCCATGTAAATTATCACTTTTGGAACAAAAATAAGTTTGTTTAGAGTCACTTTAATGCCTGAAATTGGTAGAAATAGAAGCTTCTGAATAGGACAAAAAGTCTGTAATAATGGCAATTTTGGTCACATTGAGGCTTCAAAAAGTAGTTATTCAGCATGAGGCACATTCCAAATGACATTTTGAATCAATTTTTCTACAGTCCAAAAAATCAATTTTCTGATGAAAAACGATGACCCGTGACCTGTCGAAATTTCTCCAGATGGTCAGAACTGGAAATTTTTTAATGTTTCATTTTTTGACTGCAAATGACTATTCCATGTAAATTATCACTTTTGGAAGAAAATAAGTGTGTTTAGAGTCACTTTAATGCCTGAAATTGGTAGAAATAGAAGCTTCTGAATAGGAGAAAATGTCTGTAAAAATGGCAATTTTGGTCACATTGAGGCTTCAAAAAGTAGTTATTCAGCATGAGGCACATTCCAAATGACATTTTGAATCAATTTTTCTACAGTCCAAAAAATCAATTTTCTGATGAAAAACGATGACCCGTTGACCTGTCGAAATTTCTCTAGATGGTCAGAAATGGAAATTTTTTAATGTTTAATTTTTTGACTGTAAATGACTATTCCATGTAAATTATCACGTTTGGAAGAAAAATAAGTGTGTTTAGAATCACTGTAATGCCTGAAATTGGTTGAAACAAAAGCTTCTTAATAGGAGAAAAAGTCTGTAATAATGGCAATTTTGGTCACATTGAGGCTTTAAAAAGTAGTCATTCAACATGAGGCACATTCCAAATGACATTATGAATCAATTTTTCTACAGGCCAAAAAAATCAATTTTCTGATGAAAAACGATGACCCGTGACCTGTCGAAATTTCTCCAGATGGTCAGAAATGGACATTTTTTAATGTTTAATTTTTTGACTGCAAATGACTATTCCATGCAAATTATCCCTTTTGGAACAAAATTAAGTGTGTTTAGAGTCACTTTAATGCCTGAAATTGGTCAAATTGAAGCTTCTGAATAGGAGAAAATGTCTGTAATAATGGCAATTTTGGTCACATTGAGGCTTTAAAAAGTAGTTATTCAACATGAGGCACATTCCAAATGACATTTTGAATCAATTTTTCTACAGTACAAAAAAATCAATTTTCTGATGAAAAACGATGACCCGTGACCTGTCGAAATTTCTCCAGATGGTCAGAAATGGAAATTTTTTAATGTTTAATTTTTTGACTGCAAATGACTATTCCATGTAAATTATCACTTTTGGAACAAAAATAAGTGTGTTTAGAGTCACTTTAATGCCTGAAATTGGTAGAAATAGAAGCTTCTGAATAGGACAAAAAGTCTGTAATAATGGCAATTTTGGTCACATTGAGGCTTCAAAAAGTAGTTATTCAGCATGAGGCACATTCCAAATGACATTTTGAATCAATTTTTCTACAGTCCAAAAAACTCAAGTTTCTGATGAAAAACGATGACCCGTGACGTGTCGAAATTTCTCCAGATGGTCAGAAATGGAAATTTTTTAATGTTTAATTTTTTGACTGTAAATGACTATTCCATGTAAATTATCACTTTTGGAAAAAAATTAAGAGTGTTTAGAGTCACTTTAATGCCTGAAATTAGTAGAAATAGAAGCTTCTGAATAGGAGAAAAAGTCTATAATAGGCAATTTTGGTCACATTGAGGCTTTAAAAAGTAGTCATTCAACATGAGGCACATTCCAAATGACATTTTGAATCAATTTTTCTACAGTCCAAAAAATCAATTTTCTGATGAAAAACGATGACCCGTGACCTGTCGAAATTTCTCCAGATGGTCAGAACTGGAAATTTTTTAATGTTTCATTTTTTGACTGCAAATGACTATTCCATGTAAATTATCACTTTTGGAAGAAAATAAGTGTGTTTAGAGTCACTTTAATGCCTGAAATTGGTAGAAATAGAAGCTTCTGAATAGGAGAAAATGTCTGTAAAAATGGCAATTTTGGTCACATTGAGGCTTCAAAAAGTAGTTATTCAGCATGAGGCACAATCCAAATGACATTTTGAATCAATTTTTCTACAGTCCAAAAAATCAATTTTCTGATGAAAAACGATGACCCGTTGACCTGTCGAAATTTCTCCAGATGGTCAGAAATGGAAATTTTTTAATGTTTAATTTTTTGACTGCAAATGACTATTCCATGCAAATTATCCCTTTTGGAACAAAATTAAGTGTGTTTAGAGTCACTTTAATGCCTGAAATTGGTCAAATTGAAGCTTCTGAATAGGAGAAAATGTCTGTAATAATGGCAATTTTGGTCACATTGAGGCTTTAAAAAGTAGTTATTCAACATGAGGCACATTCGAAATGACATTTTGAATCAATTTTTCTACAGTCCAAAAAATCAATTTTCTGATGAAAAACGATGACCCGTGACCTGTCGACATTTCTCCAGTTGGTCAGAAATGGAATTTTTTTAATGTTTAAGTTTTTTGAATGCAAATGACTATTCCATGTAAATTATCACTTTTGGAACAAAAATAAGTGTGTTTAGAGTCACTTTAATGCCTGAAATTGGTCGAAATAGAAGCTTCTGAATAGGAGAAAATGTCTGTAATAATGGCAATTTTGGTCACATTGAGGCTTTAAAAAGTAGTTATTCAACATGAGGCACATTCCAAATGACATTTTGAATCAATGTTTCTACAGTCCAAAAAAATCAATTTTCTGATGAAAAACGATGACCCGTGACCTGTCGAAATTTCTCCAGATGGTCAGAAATGGAAATTTTTTAATGTTTAATTTTTTGACTGCAAATGACTATTCCATGTAAAGTATCACTTTTGGAACAAAAATAAGTGTGTTTAGAGTCACTTTAATGCCTGAAATTGGTAGAAATAGAAGCTTCTGAATAGGACAAAAAGTCTGTAATAATGGCAATTTTGGTCACATTGAGGCTTTAAAAAGTAGTCATTCAACATGAGGCACATTCCAAATGACATTTTGAATCAATTTTTCTACAGTCCAAAAAATCAATTTTCTGATGA
Organism: Triturus cristatus; assembly: GCF_964204655.1. Lineage (NCBI taxonomy): Eukaryota > Metazoa > Chordata > Amphibia > Caudata > Salamandridae > Triturus > Triturus cristatus. The sequence continues at coordinate 878,401,107 of NC_140593.1, read as the reverse complement.
AAAACGATGACCCGTGACCTGTCAAAATTTCTCCAGATGGTCAGAAATGGAAATTTTTTAATGTTTCATTTTTTGACTGCAAATGACTATTCCATGTAAATTATCACTTTTGGAAGAAAATAAGTGTGTTTAGAGTCACTTTAATGCCTGAAATTGGTCGAAATAGAAGCTTCTGAATAGGAGAAAATGTCTGTAAAAATGGCAATTTTGGTCAAATTGAGGCTTCAAAAAGTAGTTATTCAGCATGAGGCACATTCCAAATGACATTTTGAATCAATTTTTCTACAGTCCAAAAAATCAATTTTCTGATGAAAAACGATGACCCGTGACCTGTCGAAATTTCTTCAGATGGTCAGAAATGGACATTTTTTAATGTTTAATTTTTTGACTGTAAATGACTATTCCATGTAAATTATCACTTTTGGAAGAAAAATAAGTGTGTTTAGAGTCACTTTAATGCCTGAAATTGGTTGAAACAAAAGCTTCTTAATAGGAGAAAAAGTCTGTAATAATGGCAATTTTGGTCACATTGAGGCTTTAAAAAGTAGTCATTCAACATGAGGCACATTCCAAATGACATTTTGAATCAATTTTTCTACAGTCCAAAAAAATCAATTTTCTGATGAAAAACGATGACCCGTGACCTGTCGAAATTTCTCCAGATGGTCAGAAATGGAAATTTTTTAATGTTTAATTTTTTGACTGCAAATGACTATTCCATGCAAATTATCACTTTTGGAACAAAATTAAGTGTGTTTAGAGTCACTTTAATGCCTGAAATTGGTCAAATTGAAGCTTCTGAATAGGAGAAAATGTCTGTAATAATGGCAATTTTGGTCACATTGAGGCTTTAAAAAGTAGTTATTCAACATGAGGCACATTCGAAATGACATTTTGAATCAATTTTTCTACAGTCCAAAAAATCAATTTTCTGATGAAAAACGATGACCCGTGACCTGTCGACATTTCTCCAGTTGGTCAGAAATGGAATTTTTTTAATGTTTAAGTTTTTTGAATGCAAATGACTATTCCATGTAAATTATCACTTTTGGAACAAAAATAAGTGTGTTTAGAGTCACTTTAATGCCTGAAATTGGTTGAAATAGAAGCTTCTGAATAGGAGAAAATGTCTGTAATAATGGCAATTTTGGTCACATTGAGGCTTTAAAAAGTAGTTATTCAACATGAGGCACATTCCAAATGACATTTTGAATCAATGTTTCTACAGTCCCAAAAAATCAATTTTCTGATGAAAAACGATGACCCGTGACCTGTCGAAATTTCTCCAGATGGTCAGAAATGGAAATTTTTTAATGTTTAATTTTTTGACTGCAAATGACTATTCCATGTAAATTATCACTTTTGGAACAAAAATAAGTGTGTTTAGAGTCACTTTAATGCCTGAAATTGGTAGAAATAGAAGCTTCTGAATAGGACAAAAAGTCTGTAATAATGGCAATTTTGGTCACATTGAGGCTTTAAAAGTAGTCATTCAACATGAGGCACATTCCAAATGACATTTTGAATCAATTTTTCTACAGTCCAAAAAATCAATTTTCTGATGAAAAACGATGACCCGTGACCTGTCGAAATTTCTCCAGATGGTCAGAAATGGAAATTTTTGAATGTTTCATTTTTTGACTGCAAATGACTATTCCATGTATATTATCACTTTTGGAAGAAAATAAGTGTGTTTAGAGTCACTTTAATGCCTGAAATTGGTCGAAATAGAAGCTTCTGAATAGGAGAAAATGTCTGTAAAAATGGCAATTTTGGTCACATTGAGGCTTCAAAAAGTAGTTATTCAGCATGAGGCACATTCCAAATGACATTTTGAATAAATTTTTCTACAGTCCAAAAAACTCAATTTTCTGATGAAAAACGATGACCCGTGACCTGTCGAAATTTCTCCAGATGGTCAGAAATGGACATTTTTTAATGTTTAATTTTTTGACTGTAAATGACTATTCCATGTAAATTATCACTTTTGGAAGAAAAATAAGTATGTTTAGAGTCACTTTAATGCCTGAAATTGGTTGAAACAAAAGCTTCTGAATAGGAGAAAAAGTCTGTAATAATGGCAATTTTGGTCACATTGAGGCTTTAAAAAGTACTCATTCAACATGAGGCACATTCCAAACGACATTTTGAATCAATTTTTCTACAGTCCAAAAAAATCAATTTTCTGATGAAAAACGATGACCCGTGACCTGTCGAAATTTCTCCAGATGGTCAGAAATGGAAATTTTTTAATGTTTAATTCATTGACTGCAAATGACTATTCCATGCAAATTATCACTTTTGGAACAAAATTAAGTGTGTTTAGAGTCACTTTAATGCCTGAAATTGGTCAAATTGAAGCTTCTGAATAGGAGAAAATGTCTGTAATAATGGCAATTTTGGTCACATTGAGGCTTTAAAAAGTAGTTATTCAACATGAGGCACATTCGAAATGACATTTTGAATCAATTTTTCTACAGTCCAAAAAATCAATTTTCTGATGAAAAACGATGACCCGTGACCTGTCGACATTTCTCCAGTTGGTCAAAAATGGAATTTTTTTAATGTTTAAGTTTTTTTAATGCAAATGACTATTCCATGCAAATTATCACTTTTGGAACAAAATTAAGTGTGTTTAGAGTCACTTTAATGCCTGAAATTGGTCAAATTGAAGCTTCTGAATAGGAGAAAATGTCTGTAATAATGGCAATTTTGGTCACATTGAGGCTTTAAAGAGTAGTTATTCAACATGAGGCACATTCAAAATGACATTTTGAATCAATTTTTCTACAGTCCAAAAAATCAATTTTCTGATGAAAAACGATGACCCGTGACCTGTCGAAATTTCTCCAGATGGTCAGAAATGGAATTTTTTTAATGTTTAAGTTTTTTGACTGGAAATGACTATTCCATGTGAATTATCACTTTTGGAACTAAAATAAGTGTGTTTAGAGTAATTTTAATGACTGAAATTGGTGGAAAAAGAAGCTTCTGAGTAGGAGAAAATGTCTGTAAAAATGGCAATTTTGGTCACATTGAGGCTTCAAAAAGTAGTTATTCAACATGAGGCACAATCCAAATGACATTTTGAATCAATTTTTCTGCAGTCCAAAAAATCAAGTTTTCTGATGAAAAACGATGACCCGTGACCTGTCGAAATTTCTCCAGATGGTCAGAAATGGAAATTTTTTAATGTTTAATTTTTTGACTGCAAATGACTATTCCATGTAAATTATCACTTTTGGAACAAAAATAAGTGTGTTTAGAGTCACTTTAATGCCTGAAATTGGTAGAAATAGAAGCTTCTGAATAGGAGAAAAAGTCTATAATAATGGCAATTTTGGTCACATTGAGGCTTCAAAAAGTAGTTATTCAGCATGAGGAACATTCCAAATGACATTTTGAATAAATTTTTCTACAGTCCAAAAAACTCAATTTTCTGATGAAAAACGATGACCCGCCAGATGGTCAGAAATGGACATTTTTTAATATTTAATTTTTTGACTGTAAATGACTATTCCATGTAAATGATCACTTTTGGAAGAAAAATAAGTATGTTTAGAGTCACTTTAATGCCTGAAATTGGTTGAAACAAAAGCTTCTGAATAGGAGAAAAAGTCTGTAATAATGGCAATTTTGGTCACATTGAGGCTTTAAAAAGTACTCATTCAACATGAGGCACATTCCAAACGACATTTTGAATCAATTTTTCTACAGTCCAAAAAAATCAATTTTCTGATGAAAAACGATGACCCGTGACCTGTCGAAATTTCTCCAGATGGTCAGAAATGGAAATTTTTTAATGTTTAATTTTTTGACTGCAAATGACTATTCCATGCAAATTATCACTTTTGGAACAAAATTAAGTGTGTTTAGAGTCACTTTAATGCCTGAAATTGGTCAAATTGAAGCTTCTGAATAGGAGAAAATGTCTGTAATAATGGCAATTTTGGTCACATTGAGGCTTTAAAAAGTAGTTATTCAACATGAGGCACATTCAAAATGACATTTTGAATCAATTTTTCTACAGTCCAAAAAATCAATTTTCTGATGAAAAACGATGACCCGTGACCTGTCGAAATTTCTCCAGATGGTCAGAAATTGAATTTTTTTAATGTTTAACTTTTTTGACTGCAAATGACTATTCCATGCAAATTATCACTTTTGGAACAAAATTAAGTGTGTTTAGAGTCACTTTAATGCCTGAAATTGGTCAAATTGAAGCTTCTGAATAGGAGAAAAAGTCTGTAATAATGGCAATTTTGGTCACATTGAGGCTTTAAAAAGTAGTCATTCAACATGAGGCACATTCCAAACGACATTTTGAATCAATTTTTCTACAGTCCAAAAAAATCAATTTTCTGATGAAAAACGATGACCCGTGACCTGTCGAAATTTCTCCAGATGGTCAGAAATGGAAATTTTTTAATGTTTAATTTTTTGACTGCAAATGACTATTCCATGCAAATTATCACTTTTGGAACAAAATTAAGTGTGTTTAGAGTCACTTTAATGCCTGAAATTGGTCAAATTGAAGCTTCTGAATAGGAGAAAATGTCTGTAATAATGGCAATTTTGGTCACATTGAGGCTTTAAAAAGTAGTTATTCAACATGAGGCACATTCGAAATGACATTTTGAATCAATTTTTCTACAGTCCAAAAAATCAATTTTCTGATGAAAAACGATGACCCGTGACCTGTCGACATTTCTCCAGTTGGTCAAAAATTGAATTTTTTTAATGTTTAAGTTTTTTGAATGCAAATGACTATTCCATGCAAATTATCACTTTTGGAACAAAATTAGGTGTGTTTAGAGTCACTTTAATGCCTGAAATTGGTCAAATTGAAGCTTCTGAATAGGAGAAAATGTCTGTAATAATGGCAATTTTGGTCACATTGAGGCTTTAAAAAGTAGTTATTCAACATGAGGCACATTCAAAATGACATTTTGAATCAATTTTTCTACAGTCCAAAAAATCAATTTTCTGATGAAAAACGATGACCCGTGACCTGTCGAAATTTCTCCAGATGGTCAGAAATGGAATTTTTTTAATGTTTAAGTTTTTTGACTGGAAATGACTATTCCATGTGAATTATCACTTTTGGAACTAAAATAAGTGTGTTTAGAGTAATTTTAATGACTGAAATTGGTGGAAAAAGAAGCTTCTGAGTAGGAGAAAATGTCTGTAAAAATGGCAATTTTGGTCACATTGAGGCTTCAAAAAGTAGGTATTCAACATGAGGCACAATCCAAATGACATTTTGAATCAATTTTTCTGCAGTCCAAAAAATCAAGTTTTCTGATGAAAAACGATGACCCGTGACCTGTCGAAATTTCTCCAGATGGTCAGAAATGGAAATTTTTTAATGTTTAATTTTTTGACTGCAAATGACTATTCCATGTAAATTATCACTTTTGGAACAAAAATAAGTGTGTTTAGAGTCACTTTAATGCCTGAAATTGGTAGAAATTGAAGCTTCTGAATAGGAGAAAAAGTCTATAATAATGGCAATTTTGGTCACATCGAGGCTTTAAAAAGTAGTCATTCAACATGAGGCACATTCCAAATGACATTTTGAATCAATTTTTCTACAGTCCAAAAAATCAATTTTCTGATGAAAAGCGATGACCCGTGACCTGTCGACATTTCTCCAGTTGGTCAGAAATGGAATTTTTTTAATGTTTAAGTTTTTTTAATGCAAATGACTATTCCATGTAAATGATCACTTTTGGAACAAAAATAAGTGTGTTTAGAGTCACTTTAATGCCTGAAATTGGTCGAAATAGAAGCTTCTGAATCGGAGAAAATGTCTGTAATAATGGCAATTTTGGTCACATTCAGGCTTTAAAAAGTAGTTATTCAACATGAGGCACAATCCAAATGACATTTTGAATCAATTTTTCTACAGTCCAAAAAATCAATTTTCTGATGAAAAACGATGACCCGTGACCTGTCGACATTTCTCCAGTTGGTCAGAAATGGAATTTTTTTAATGTTTAAGTTTTTGACTGCAAATGACTATTCCATTTAAATTATCACTTTTGGAACAAAAATAAGTGTGTTTAGAGTCACTTTAATGCCTGAAATTGGTCGAAATAGAAGCTTCTGAATAGGAGAAAATGTCTGTAAAAATGGCAATTTTGGTCACATTGAGGTTTCAAAAAGTAGTTATTCAGCATGAGGCACATTCCAAATGAGAATTTGAATCAATTTTTCTACAGTCCAAAAAATCAAGTTTTCTGATGAAAAACGATGACCCGTGACCTGTCGAAATTTCTCCAGATGGTCAGAAATGGAAATTTTTTAATGTTTAATTTTTTGACTGCAAATGACTATTCCATGTAAATTATCACTTTTGGAACAAAAATAAGTGTGTTTAGAGTCACTTTAATGCCTGAAATTGGTAGAAATAGAAGCTTCTGAATAGGAGAAAAAGTCTATAATAATGGCAATTTTGGTCACATTGAGGCTTCAAAAAGTAGTTATTCAGCATGAGGCACATTCCAAATGACATTTTGAATAAATTTTTCTACAGTCCAAAAAACTCAATTTTCTGATGAAAAACGATGACCCGCCAGATGGTCAGAAATGGACATTTTTTAATATTTAATTTTTTGACTGTAAATGACTATTCCATGTAAATGATCACTTTTGGAAGAAAAATAAGTATGTTTAGAGTCACTTTAATGCCTGAAATTGGTTGAAACAAAAGCTTCTGAATAGGAGAAAAAGTCTGTAATAATGGCAATTTTGGTCACATTGAGGCTTTAAAAAGTACTCATTCAACATGAGGCACATTCCAAACGACATTTTGAATCAATTTTTCTACAGTCCAAAAAAATCAATTTTCTGATGAAAAACGATGACCCGTGACCTGTCGAAATTTCTCCAGATGGTCAGAAATGGAAATTTTTTAATGTTTAATTTTTTGACTGCAAATGACTATTCCATGCAAATTATCACTTTTGGAACAAAATTAAGTGTGTTTAGAGTCACTTTAATGCCTGAAATTGGTCAAATTGAAGCTTCTGAATAGGAGAAAATGTCTGTAATAATGGCAATTTTGGTCACATTGAGGCTTTAAAAAGTAGTTATTCAACATGAGGCACATTCAAAATGACATTTTGAATCAATTTTTCTACAGTCCAAAAAATCAATTTTCTGATGAAAAACGATGACCCGTGACCTGTCGAAATTTCTCCAGATGGTCAGAAATTGAATTTTTTTAATGTTTAACTTTTTTGACTGCAAATGACTATTCCATGCAAATTATCACTTTTGGAACAAAATTAAGTGTGTTTAGAGTCACTTTAATGCCTGAAATTGGTCAAATTGAAGCTTCTGAATAGGAGAAAAAGTCTGTAATAATGGCAATTTTGGTCACATTGAGGCTTTAAAAAGTAGTCATTCAACATGAGGCACATTCCAAACGACATTTTGAATCAATTTTTCTACAGTCCAAAAAAATCAATTTTCTGATGAAAAACGATGACCCGTGACCTGTCGAAATTTCTCCAGATGGTCAGAAATGGAAATTTTTTAATGTTTAATTTTTTGACTGCAAATGACTATTCCATGCAAATTATCACTTTTGGAACAAAATTAAGTGTGTTTAGAGTCACTTTAATGCCTGAAATTGGTCAAATTGAAGCTTCTGAATAGGAGAAAATGTCTGTAATAATGGCAATTTTGGTCACATTGAGGCTTTAAAAAGTAGTTATTCAACATGAGGCACATTCGAAATGACATTTTGAATCAATTTTTCTACAGTCCAAAAAATCAATTTTCTGATGAAAAACGATGACCCGTGACCTGTCGACATTTCTCCAGTTGGTCAAAAATTGAATTTTTTTAATGTTTAAGTTTTTTGAATGCAAATGACTATTCCATGCAAATTATCACTTTTGGAACAAAATTAGGTGTGTTTAGAGTCACTTTAATGCCTGAAATTGGTCAAATTGAAGCTTCTGAATAGGAGAAAATGTCTGTAATAATGGCAATTTTGGTCACATTGAGGCTTTAAAAAGTAGTTATTCAACATGAGGCACATTCAAAATGACATTTTGAATCAATTTTTCTACAGTCCAAAAAATCAATTTTCTGATGAAAAACGATGACCCGTGACCTGTCGAAATTTCTCCAGATGGTCAGAAATGGAATTTTTTTAATGTTTAAGTTTTTTGACTGGAAATGACTATTCCATGTGAATTATCACTTTTGGAACTAAAATAAGTGTGTTTAGAGTAATTTTAATGACTGAAATTGGTGGAAAAAGAAGCTTCTGAGTAGGAGAAAATGTCTGTAAAAATGGCAATTTTGGTCACATTGAGGCTTCAAAAAGTAGGTATTCAACATGAGGCACAATCCAAATGACATTTTGAATCAATTTTTCTGCAGTCCAAAAAATCAAGTTTTCTGATGAAAAACGATGACCCGTGACCTGTCGAAATTTCTCCAGATGGTCAGAAATGGAAATTTTTTAATGTTTAATTTTTTGACTGCAAATGACTATTCCATGTAAATTATCACTTTTGGAACAAAAATAAGTGTGTTTAGAGTCACTTTAATGCCTGAAATTGGTAGAAATTGAAGCTTCTGAATAGGAGAAAAAGTCTATAATAATGGCAATTTTGGTCACATTGAGGCTTTAAAAAGTAGTCATTCAACATGAGGCACATTCCAAATGACATTTTGAATCAATTTTTCTACAGTCCAAAAAATCAATTTTCTGATGAAAAGCGATGACCCGTGACCTGTCGACATTTCTCCAGTTGGTCAGAAATGGAATTTTTTTAATGTTTAAGTTTTTTTAATGCAAATGACTATTCCATGTAAATGATCACTTTTGGAACAAAAATAAGTGTGTTTAGAGTCACTTTAATGCCTGAAATTGGTCGAAATAGAAGCTTCTGAATCGGAGAAAATGTCTGTAATAATGGCAATTTTGGTCACATTCAGGCTTTAAAAAGTAGTTATTCAACATGAGGCACAATCCAAATGACATTTTGAATCAATTTTTCTACAGTCCAAAAAATCAATTTTCTGATGAAAAACGATGACCCGTGACCTGTCGACATTTCTCCAGTTGGTCAGAAATGGAATTTTTTTAATGTTTAAGTTTTTGACTGCAAATGACTATTCCATTTAAATTATCACTTTTGGAACAAAAATAAGTGTGTTTAGAGTCACTTTAATGCCTGAAATTGGTCGAAATAGAAGCTTCTGAATAGGAGAAAATGTCTGTAAAAATGGCAATTTTGGTCACATTGAGGTTTCAAAAAGTAGTTATTCAGCATGAGGCACATTCCAAATGAGAATTTGAATCAATTTTTCTACAGTCCAAAAAATCAATTTTCTGATGAAAAACGATGACCCGTGACCTGTTGAAATTTCTCCAGATTGTCAGAAATGTACATTTTTTAATGTTTAATTTTTTGACTGCAAATGACTATTCCATGTAAATTATCACTTTTGGAACAAAAATAAGTGTGTTTAGAGTCACTTTAATGCCTGAAATTGGTAGAAATAGAAGCTTCTGAATAGGAGAAAAAGTCTATAATAATGGCAATTTTGGTCACATTGAGGCTTTAAAAAGGAGTCATTCAACATGAGGCACATTCCAAATGACATTTTGAATCAATTTTTCTACAGTCCAAAAAATCAATATTCTGATGAAAAACGATGACCCGTGACCTGTCGAAATTTCTCAAGATGGCCAGAAATGGAAATTTTTTAATGTTTCATTTTTTGACTGCAAATGACTATTCCATGTAAATTATCACTTTTGGAAGAAAAATAAGTGTGTTTAGAGTCACTTTAATGCCTGAAATTGGTTGAAACAAAAGCTTCCGAATAGGAGAAAAAGTCTGTAATAATGGCAATTTTGGTCACATTGAGGCTTTAAAAAGTAGTCATTCAACATGAGGCACATTCCAAATGACATTTTGAATCAATTTTTCTACAGTCCAAAAAAATCAATTTTCTGAGGAAAAACGATGACCCGTGACCTGTCGAAATTTCTCCAGATGGTCAGAAATGGAAATTTTTTAATGTTTAACTTTTTTGACTGCAAATGATTATTCCATGTAAATTATCACTTTTGGAAGAAAATAAGTGTGTTTAGAGTCACTTTAATGCCTGAAATTGGTCGAAATAGAAGCTTCTGAATTGGAGAAAATGTCTGTAAAAATGGCAATTTTGGTCACATTGAGGCTTCAAAAAGTAGTTATTCAGCATGAGGCACATTCCAAATGACATTTTGAATCAATTTTTCTACAGTCCAAAAAACTCAATTTTCTGATGAAAAACGATGACCCGTGACCTGTCGAAATTTCTCCAGATGGTCAGAAATGGAAATTTTTTAATGTTTAATTTTTTGACTGTAAATGACTATTCCATGTAAATTATCACTTTTGGAAGAAAAATAAGTGTGTTTAGAGTCACTTTAATGCCTGAAATTGGTTGAAACAAAAGCTTCTGAATAGGAGAAAAAGTCTGTAATAATGGCAATTTTGGTCACATTGAGGCTTTAAAAAGTAGTCATTCAACATGAGGCACATTCCAAATGACATTTTGAATCAATTTTTCTACAGTCCAAAAAAATCAATTTTCTGATGAAAAACGATGACCCGTTACCTGTCGAAATTTATCCAGATGGTCAGAAATGGAAATTTTTTAATGTTTAATTTTTTGACTGCAAATGACTATTTCATGCAAATTATCACTTTTGGAACAAAATTAAGTGTGTTTAGAGTCACTTTAATGCCTGAAATTGGTCAAATTGAAGCTTCTGAATAGGAGAAAATGTCTGTAATAATGGCAATTTTGGTCACATTGAGGCTTTAAAAAGTAGTTATTCAACATGAGGCACATTCAAAATGACATTTTGAATCAATTTTTCTACAGTCCAAAAAATCAATTTTCTGATGAAAAACGATGACCCGTGACCTGTCGACATTTCTCCAGTTGGTCAGAAATGGAATTTTTTTAATGTTTAATTTTTTGACTGCAAATGACTATTCCATGCAAATTATCACTTTTGGAACAAAATTAAGTGTGTTTAGAGTCACTTTAATGCCTGAAATTGGTCAAATTGAAGCTTCTGAATAGGAGAAAATGTCTGTAATAATGGCAATTTTGGTCACATTGAGGCTTTAAAAAGTAGTTATTCAACATGAGGCACATTCCAAATGACATTTTGAATCAATTTTTCTACAGTCCAAAAAATCAATTTTCTGATGAAAAACGATGACCCGTGACCTGTCGAAATTTCTCCAGATGGTCAGAAATGGAATTTTTTTAATGTTTAAGTTTTTTGACTGGAAATGACTATTCCATGTGAATTATCACTTTTGGAACTAAAATAAGTGTGTTTAGAGTAATTTTAATGACTGAAATTGGTGGAAAAAGAAGCTTCTGAGTAGGAGAAAATGTCTGTAAAAATGGCAATTTTGGTCACATTGAGGTTTCAAAAAGTAGTTATTCAACATGAGGCACAATCCAAATGACATTTTGAATCAATTTTTCTGCAGTCCAAAAAATCAAGTTTTCTGATGAAAAATGATGACCCGTGACCTGTCGAAATTTCTCCAGATGGTCAGAAATGGAAATTTTTTAATGTTTAATTTTTTGACTGCAAATGACTATTCCATGTAAATTATCACTTTTGGAAGAAAAATAAGTGTGTTTAGAGTCACTTTAATGACTGAAATTGGTTGAAACGAAAGCTTCTGAATAGGAGAAAAAGTCTGTAATAATGGCAATTTTGGTCACATTGAGGCTTTAAAAAGTAGTCATTCAACATGAGGCACATTCCAAATGACATTTTGAATCAATTTTTCTACAGTCCAAAAAAATCAATTTTCTGATGAAAAACGATGACCCGTGACCTGTGGACATTTCTCCAGATGGTCAGAAATGGAAATTTTTTAATGTTTAACTTTTTTGACTGCAAATGACTATTCCATGTAAATTATCACTTTTGGAACAAAAATAAGTGTGTTTAGAGTCACTTTAATGCCTGAAATTGGTCGAAATAGAAGCTTCAGAATAGTAGAAAATGTCTGTAATAATGGCAATTTTGGTCACATTGAGGCTTTAAAAAGTAGTTATTCAACATGAGGCACATTCCAAATGACATTTTGAATCAATTTTTCTACAGTCCAAAAAACTCAATTTTCTGATGAAAAACGATGACCCGTGACCTGTCGAAATTTCTCCAGATGGTCAGAAATGGAAATTTTTTAATGTTTAATTTTTTGACTGTAAATGACTATTCCATGTAAATTATCACTTTTGGAAGAAAAATAAGTGTGTTTAGAGTCACTTTAATGCCTGAAATTGGTTGAAACAAAAGCTTCTGAATAGGAGAAAAAGTCTGTAATAATGGCAATTTTGGTCACATTGAGGCTTTAAAAAGTAGTCATTCAACATGAGGCACATTCCAAATGACATTTTGAATCAATTTTTCTACAGTCCAAAAAATCAATTTTCTGATAAAAAACAATGACCCGTGACCTGTCGCACTTTCTCCAGATTGTCAGAAATGGAAATTTTTTAATGTTTCATTTTATGACTATTCCATGTAAATTATCACTTTTGGAACAAAAACAAGTGTGTTTAGAGTCACTTTAATGCCTGAAATTGGTCGAAAAAGAAGCTTCTGAGTAGGAGAAAAAGTCTGTAATTATATCAATTTTGGTCACATTGAGGCTTTAAAAAGTAGTTATTCAACATGAGGCGCATTCTAAATGACATTTTGAATCAATTTTTCGACCAGTCCAAAAAATCAATTTTCTGATGAAAAACGATGACCCGTGACCTGTCGAAATTTCTCCAGATCGTCAGAAATGGAAATTTTTTAATGTTTAAGTTTTTTGACTGCAAATGACTATTCCATGTAAATTATCACTTTTGGAACAAAAATAAGTGTGTTTAGAGTCACTTTAATGCCTGAAATTGGTTGAAATAGACGCTTCTGAAGAGGAGAAAATGTCTGTAATAATGGCAATTTTGGTCACATTCAGGCTTTAAAAAGTAGTTATTCAACATGAGGCACAATCCAAATGACATTTTGAATCAATTTTTCTACAGTCCAAAAAATCAATTTTCTGATGAAAAACGATGACCCGTGACCTGTCGACATTTCTCCAGTTTGTCAGAAATGGAATTTTTTTAATGTTTAAGTTTTTTGACTGCAAATGACTATTCCATTTAAATTATCACTTTTGGAACAAAAATAAGTGTGTTTAGAGTCACTTTAATGCCTGAAATTGGTCGAAATAGAAGCTTCTGTATAGGAGAAAATGTCTGTAAAAATGGCAATTTTGGTCACATTGAGGCTTCAAAAAGTAGTTATTCAGCATGAGGCACATTCCAAATGACATTTTGAATCAATTTTTCTACAGTCCAAAAAATCAATTTTCTGATGAAAAACGATGACCCGTGACCTGTTGAAATTTCTCCAGATTGTCAGAAATGTACATTTTTTAATGTTTAATTTTTTGACTGCAAATGACTATTCCATGTAAATTATCACTTTTGGAAGAAAAATAAGTGTGTTTAGAGTCACTTTAATGCCTGAAATTGGTTGAAACAAGAGCTTCTTAATAGGAGAAAAAGTCTGTAATAATGGCAATTTTGGTCACTGTTGGACTTCGCCCTTCTGGCAGGTTCACCCCTGAACTTTTTTGCTTTTTACTGATGACTTGGTGTGGTAATTGTTTGGTCTCTGCGCACTTTCCCTGTGTCCCAGGGTAAAGTGCGTGCGTGCTCTGAGTGCATGTGGTGAGATAGGCCTGCCCTTCCATAGGAATGCATGGGGAATGTATGTGTCCCTAGTAGTTCCTGATGCGTGGGGTGTGCAGGCCCGAGTTTGGTATGTGCGGACTCGTGGGAGTGAATGCTGCGCGATGATGTGTGCGGCGTGCATGTACCTAGTGTGGAAGTGCCACTTCTAGAAGTGGGCACTTCTGTGTGCAGTGTGTCTGTCGCGTGATTGGCTGGTCGTGTCATGTGACGGGCTAGGGATTCCCCAGAGCCAGGATGAGTCACCCAGTGGTGAATGGGGAGATCAGCAGCTAGATGGGTGGGAGGAGTACACCTGGGTCCTGAATAGGACAGGGTTTTCCACACACAATGCTGGCCCCGCCCCCTGTGGTGCGACTGACGACCCTAGCCCTGCCAGTGAATAGAGTGAGGGGCTGAGCACATCAAGGGTGCTCCCCAACCAGCTGCGACTGGTTTTCCCCCTCACCCTGAACCCAGAACAAAGGGTTTGCCTGTATAAAAATGGGGCTGTGTCCCCACAGAAACTGTTCTCTGCCAGGATCTTACCTGAGGGGGGCTGCTGCTGCTGCTGGACCAGAGGACCGCCACCTGGACTACCTCCCTGCCTGGAGGCCCAGTGAGCTGGCTCTGGGTCCAGCCTTGCCCCCCCCACCCCTGCCCTGCTGCATGCAGGGAAGAACTCTGCTGGACTTTGTGGTGTTTTTTTGTATGCCTAAGCGCTGGGAGTGCTTTTCTTTGGCTTATAGCGCTAGGAGCGCTTTATTTGGACCCCCAGCGCTTCTAGAGCGCTTTTCACTTGCACCTTTAGCGCTAGGAGCGCTTTATTTCGGGAAGCCGGTGCCCACCCGGCATTTGCCCCGTTTAAATTCATTATTTCTATAGCGGGTGCCCACCCCGCGTAGTTCTGCCTATTTGACGAAGGCGGGAGCCCACCCCGCGCTTCGAAAGAAACAGAGAAAAGTCACCGCTGCGGCCCGGTCCGAAACCGGAAGCCAGGCAGCCTCGGCGAAGACGTGGGCGGGACTGTAACCACAGGAAGCGGACGGGAGCCTACCCCGCGCTCCTGTACTGAAAGCAGGAAGTAAGTTGTGGACCGGGGCTCCCGTGAGCTGAGGGAGCCCCGCACGGTTGCCGCCAGAAGGAAGGAGAGGAATCCAGGCGGGAGCCCACCCCACGCTGGATCTGACAGAGAAGAGTCAGCCCGCGGTCCGGTGAGTGGGGCTCTGACCTGGAGGGTGCACAGAGCAGCCTGGTTGGCTGCAGAGCGCGAGTGCGCTCCGACGGGGCCAGCATTTGTTTTCTCGAGCGCTGGTGCGCTCTAACGGCCCGCATTGTGGTCCCAGAGCGCGAGGGCGCTCCAACGGTTGCAAGCATTATTTCTTTAGAGCCCCGAGGGAGGCTCCAACGGAGAGGGACTCCATCGTGGGGGCATAATACTTTAGAGCGCTCGTGGGGCTCCAACACCCCGCATTGTTTTCTTTGAGCGCTGGTGCGCTCCAACGAAGGGGCGCATTCTTGTTGTAGAGCCTGCGAGGCTCAGGGGGCATGAATGTTCAGAGCGCTCAGGGCGCTCCAACGACGGGGGCATTTCTCTTGTGATTGAGTGGCCCCAGATGGCAGCGGGCAACTCCCACCTTGCCCCACAGAGTTGTTTGGAGCCTGCGAGGCTCTAGGGGGCATTTTGCGTGGTTACAGCCCAGGAGAGGCTCCAACCCCCCCGCCAGATTTGTTTAACAAGGCACAGTGGTGCCACCGCATCTCTCCAGTTGCCCAGCACTTAGTGGGCAACTGCAACGTTTAGGTTGTGGCCTCGGTGTTCTGGCTTGCGCAGCCTGCGCCGGCGCGCCCTGACCATTCTGGACGCAGGGCGTCCTTGCCCCTACTAGGCCAGTTGGCCCAGGGACTGCCACAGTAGTGGCTAATGTGAGTTTTGGCGCCATTGTACCTTTTCTGCACCTCTGAATGTGTTTATGCGTCATGTGCTTTGTTTTACACCTCTAAATGTATTTTATGCATCCTGTGTTTATGTGCTTAGACCCCTACAGGTAGAGTGATACTTAGGTGGTTGTTTTCTCCCTAGTACAGGTGGTACTAGTAAGGTCCTAGTTCCCTGCGTGATATTCCTAAAGGTGGTTAGGGTTGCGTAGGTGGTACTTTCTGGTTACCAGTAGTTACTGGTTGTGTGCTATATGTTCTATTTTTAGTGCTACAGTGATTGTATGTGCTATGTTCTAAAATATTATTCCTACGTTCTAAGTGCTATTTCTAAAGAGTGCTAATTCCTGACAGTGGTCCATGTGGCCCTGTCCCCTGTATATATAATCCCTTGTAAATTCTGCCCGTGCCTGTTGGCACATTGTAAAGTGTTTGTTTTTATCTAATGTGTTGTGTATAATACAAAGGTTATTTTTATATAATACCTTGTGTGGAGTTTCCTTTGTGGTGGGCCTTGGGTGTTGTTGCTGGGTGCGTGCGCAAACGCTTTACACATCGCCTCAGGGATAAGCCTGTCTGCTCGTGCCAAGCTACCAAGGGGGTGAGCAGGGGTTATCTTTGGCGTGTAACTTCCTTGCCCTGACTAGAGTGGTGGTTTCTGCCTGACTTTGGCGCAAGCCTTAGCCAGCCAGAAATCCCATTTCTAACATTGGTGATCAGCGGTGGGATTTGGACTTGCGTTTGCGCTGTACCGCAGCAGCAACTGGCCGCACTACAAAACTCTGCATTTAGATAAATCACATGGTATAGGGATTATTGTTTTAAAATTGTTTTTAACTGTCATTTCCTTGGAAATGTGTTTTTGTGCACTGTGAGTTAGGTGTCCCTAGCTCGGGAGGGTAGATCATCCCCCTTAGTGCATTGTGTTTTCTGGATTCACCAGAGGGTGGGATCCAGTGGTGGCAGCGTAATAGTGTCCTGTACATTTGTCCCCCGCCCTGCGCCCAGAGTTGGTACCTGTGTCACGTGGTGGTCAGGTTGAGGAATCAGGGGTGGTAGAAACTGCCTTACCAGTCCGAGGGGAGGGTTGTGTGTGGATGAGTGGTGAGTGGCACTAGGCAAGTGAGTGTGAGTTCTCTGGGTTAGAGAGCTTGCTGAATCTTTTTGTGAATTGTGTACTCCTGTTAAACGCAGACCCCTAGGTTCCCTGTGTGATCTTTTCTCTAGAACGTCTGCCAGAATGGAGCCTGCTTTTGATCTCAGTGATCTAGTTTATTACAGTATGCAGGAGTTGGAAAGGTTCTGTAGAGAAAGAAACATAGGGGTGAGAGAGTCAGACACTGTGTACGAATTGAGGAACTACATGATTGGATGGCAAGCAGATGAATGGAAACGTGAGCGCAGTGAGGAAGAAAGGGCCCGGGCCTCACACCTGGAGGGTGGTGGGTCTGTGGGGAGCCCTGAAGACTCAGAAGAAGATGACAGTACCTGGACGCCAGTAGAGAGTGAGGACCCCGTAGGTAGGGAGTCCCTTGCTGGGTCCAGCGTAGAAGATAGCGCCTCACCCCTTTCCCTGTCCCCTGAGCGCAGTGGTAGTTTTCTGGATTCCCCAGTGAGGGTGGAGTCCAGGGGGGCAGCAATATAAAGTGCAGTATAGAGAGTCCCAGTCCCAGTTCCCCGAGTGTGGTACCTTGTTCCCGAGAGGAGGAATGTAGGTTGAAGTTCAGGGGCAGTAAGAAGCTGTCTCACCAGTCTTGGGAGGAGGCTGTGGAGGAATGTCATGATGCCCTGGTGGACTGGTTGGTGTTTAACCCGGAGCAGGATTTGGATGGAGTACTAAATATGATTATCAAGGAGCAGATGCTCAGTAGTTGTTCTCCAGGGTTGCGCCAACACCTGTTGAGGTATAACTCTTTTTGTCCATGGAAACTTGCAGAGGAAGCAGAGCGCTGGGAAAGGGCCAGAGGTTCTCTAGTGTCATTAGTGAGTGATTCCAACAATAGTGGGTCAGAGATCCTCCAGCCCAGCGTGGTGGAGGAGGCTCAGTGTAGCCCAGCTAGGTCCCAGGATAGCGAGGAGGGTGTAGGGGCTCGCTGCCTGGCTCAGTGGAGCAGGAGTGAGGGGGTGACCGAGGGTCCCCAGACGCCCGAAACCCTGCCTCAGGACTTGGATGGTTTCATGAGGGAACACCAAGTTGGGGACCTAGGCTGTCCTGTTAGTCCACTTGAGGAAGATCTCTTAGTGAGTGGAGGACCTGGGGCACCTGTAACCAGGGCTCCTGTGGTTCTGGAGTCTGGCGGTACCGCTCCGGTAGGGAGGGTACAGGAGTCCAGCGTGAGTGATTGGGGGATGAGTTCCCCAGTGGAAGAGCCGGTGGGTCAGGGACTTCCCAGTTGGGCTAGGTTCCCGTGTAGTGACCAGGGTGACACCACTTCTGTTCTAGGGGATCTCCGCGCACTGTCAGGTGGACAGGGGACGGGAGATCAGCGCCAGACAGACAGTCGCTCGACATACGTGTCATTTGATAGCCTCAGGGGGATGGAGTGGAGATCCCCAGAAGTCCTGGAGTGCCAGGCAATTATTCCACCAAAGGTTCTAGGCCGGAGGTTGGAAGGCCAGGTTCGGGATCAGCCTGACCTGAAGGGTGGGACGTCTGTAATCAGCGTCCCGACCAGTTCTTCTTCCAGAGGTACCGCCCCAGTTGGTAGGGAGCAGGGTTCTGGAAGGGGGTGCAGAGGGTGGGAGAGCCCACCTCTGCCCCCGGTACAACCTGAGGGGTTAAACCCTGGGTTGGAATGGCGTTCTAGGTGTACCCCTCGCCAGAGGAGGAGGAATCCTAGGAGAAGAGGTAGGGGGAGGAGAGCCTTCCCTGAGACTCCTGGTCCGCCTGAGGGTGTAGACCCTAGGCTGGAGAACCAGTGGCAGTCTAGTCCTGTCTTTCAGAGAGGAAGAGTGGAGAATGGCCGCTATGTGCCAGGGGTTACTACCCCCCACTCTGTGGTTGGGCAAAGACCAGTGGCACCTGGGTGGCCTAGGGCCTGGTCTTGGCCGCGGACAGCTTGGGAGTACCAGTGGGGTAGCCCAGTTGGTCCAGACAGTGGTGTTAGAAAGAATTCCATGGGTTCACCGTGGCGTAGAACCGGAGGGTGTCCCTGCAGTTGCGGGCCCGCGTCCGTGTTCTATCGCCCCAAGCAGGGAAGTCCATCACGGTGGTGATTGGGCTGCCCTGCGTTTTGGCTGGAAGGGGGTTGTGTTGGACTTGGCCCTTCTGGCAGGTTCACCCCTGAACTTTTTTGCTTTTTACTGATGACTTGGTGTGGTAATTGTTTGGTCTCTGCGCACTTTCCCTGTGTCCCAGGGTAAAGTGCGTGCGTGCTCTGAGTGCATGTGGTGAGATAGGCCTGCCCTCCCATAGGAATGCATGGGGAATGTATGTGTCCCTAGTAGTTCCTGATGCGTGGGGTGTGCAGGCCCGAGTTTGGTATGTGCGGACTCGTGGGAGTGAATGCTGCGCGATGATGTGTGCGGCGTGCATGTACCTAGTGTGGAAGTGCCACTTCTAGAAGTGGGCACTTCTGTGTGCAGTGTGTCTGTCGCGTGATTGGCTGGTCATGTCATGTGACGGGCTAGGGATTCCCCAGAGCCAGGATGAGTCACCCAGTGGTGAATGGGGAGATCAGCAGCTAGATGGGTGGGAGGAGTACACCTGGGTCCTGAATAGGACAGGGTTTTCCACACACAATGCTGGCCCCGCCCCCTGTGGTGCGACTGACGACCCTAGCCCTGCCAGTGAATAGAGTGAGGGGCTGAGCACATCAAGGGTGCTCCCCAACCAGCTGCGACTGGTTTTCCCCCTCACCCTGAACCCAGAACAAAGGGTTTGCCTGTATAAAAATGGGGCTGTGTCCCCACAGAAACTGTTCTCTGCCAGGATCTTACCTGAGGGGGGCTGCTGCTGCTGCTGGACCAGAGGACCGCCACCTGGACTACCTCCCTGCCTGGAGGCCCAGTGAGCTGGCTCTGGGTCCAGCCTTGCCCCCCCCACCCCTGCCCTGCTGCATGCAGGGAAGAACTCTGCTGGACTTTGTGGTGTTTTTTTGTATGCCTAAGCGCTGGGAGTGTTTTTCTTTGGCTTATAGCGCTAGGAGCGCTTTATTTGGACCCCCAGCGCTTCTAGAGCGCTTTTCACTTGCACCTTTAGCGCTAGGAGCGCTTTATTTCGGGAAGCCGGTGCCCACCCGGCATTTGCCCCGTTTAAATTCATTATTTCTATAGCGGGTGCCCACCCCGCGTAGTTCTGCCTATTTGACGAAGGCGGGAGCCCACCCCGCGCTTCGAAAGAAACAGAGAAAACTCATCGCTGCGGCCCGGTCCGAAACCGGAAGCCAGGCAGCCTCGGCGAAGACGTGGGCGGGACTGTAACCACAGGAAGCGGACGGGAGCCTACCCCGCGCTCCTGTACTGAAAGCAGGAAGTAAGTTGTGGACCGGGGCTCCCGTGAGCTGAGGGAGCCCCGCACGGTTGCCGCCAGAAGGAAGGAGAGGAATCCAGGCGGGAGCCCACCCCACGCTGGATCTGACGGAGAAGAGTCAGCCCGCGGTCCGGTGAGTGGGGCTCTGACCTGGAGGGTGCACAGAGCAGCCTGGTTGGCTGCAGAGCGCGAGTGCGCTCCGACGGGGCCAGCATTTGTTTTCTCGAGCGCTGGTGCGCTCTAACGGCCCGCATTGTGGTCCCAGAGCGCGAGGGCGCTCCAACGGTTGCAAGCATTATTTCTTTAGAGCCCCGAGGGAGGCTCCAACGGAGAGGGACTCCATCGTGGGGGCATAATACTTTAGAGCGCTCGTGGGGCTCCAACACCCCGCATTGTTTTCTTTGAGCGCTGGTGCGCTCCAACGAAGGGGCGCATTCTTGTTGTAGAGCCTGCGAGGCTCATGGGGGCATGAATGTTCAGAGCACTCAGGGCGCTCCAACAACGGGGGCATTTCTCTTGTGATTGAGTGGCCCCAGATGGCAGCGGGCCACTCCCACCTTGCCCCACAGAGTTGTTTGGAGCCTGCGAGGCTCTAGGGGGCATTTTGCGTGGTTAGAGCCCAGGAGAGGCTCCAACCCCCCCGCCAGATTTGTTTAACAAGGCACAGTGGTGCCACCGCATCTCTCCAGTTGCCCAGCACTTAGTGGGCAACTGCAACGTTTAGGTTGTGGCCTCGGTGTTCTGGCTTGCGCAGCCTGCGCCGGCGCGCCCTGACTTTTCTGGACGCAGGGCGTCCTTGCCCCTACTAGGCCAGTTGGCCCAGGGACTGCCACAGTAGTGGCTAATGTGAGTTTTGGCGCCATTGTACCTTTTCTGCACCTCTGAATGTGTTTATGCGTCATGTGCTTTGTTTTACACCTCTAAATGTATTTTATGCATCCTGTGTTTATGTGCTTAGACCCCTACAGGTAGAGTGATACTTAGGTGGTTGTTTTCTCCCTAGTACAGGTGGTACTAGTAAGGTCCTAGTTCCCTGCGTGATATTCCTAAAGGTGGTTAGGGTTGCGTAGGTGGTACTTTCTGGTTACCAGTAGTTACTGGTTGTGTGCTATATGTTCTATTTTTAGTGCTACAGTGATTGTATGTGCTATGTTCTAAAATATTATTCCTACGTTCTAAGTGCTATTTCTAAAGAGTGCTAATTCCTGACAGTGGTCCATGTGGCCCTGTCCCCTGTATATATAATCCCTTGTAAATTCTGCCCGTGCCTGTTGGCACATTGTAAAGTGTGTGTTTTTATCTAATGTGTTGTGTATAATACAAAGGTTATTTTTATATAATACCTTGTGTGGAGTTTCCTTTGTGGTGGGCCTTGGGTGTTGTTGCTGGGTGCGTGCGCAAACGCTTTACACATCGCCTCAGGGATAAGCCTGTCTGCTCGTGCCAAGCTACCAAGGGGGTGAGCAGGGGTTATCTTTGGCGTGTAACTTCCTTGCCCTGACTAGAGTGGTGGTTTCTGCCTGACTTTGGCGCAAGCCTTAGCCAGCCAGAAATCCCATTTCTAACAGTCACATTGAGGCTTTAAAAAGTAGTCATTCAACATGAGGCACATTCCAAATGACATTTTGAATCAATTTTACTACAGTCCAAAAAAATCAATTTTCTGATGAAAAACGATGACCCGTGACCTGTCGAAATTTCTCCAGATGGTCAGAAATGGAAATTTTTTATTGTTTCATTTTTTGACTGCAAATGACTATTCCATGTAAATTATCACTTTTGGAAGAAAATAAGTGTGTTCAGAGTCACTTTAATGCCTGAAATTGGTCGAAATAGAAGCTTCTGAATAGGAGAAAATGTCTGTAAAAATGGAAATTTTGGTCACATTGAGGCTTCAAAAAGTAGTTATTCAGCATGAGGCACATTCCAAATGACATTTCGAATCAATTTTTCTACAGTCCAAAAAATCAATTTTCTGATGAAAAACGATGACCCGTGACCTGTTGAAATTTCTCCAGATTGTCAGAAATGTACATTTTTTAATGTTTAATTTTTTGACTGCAAATGACTATTCCATGTAAATTATCACTTTTGGAACAAAAATAAGTGTGTTTAGAGTCACTTTAATGCCTGAAATTGGTAGAAATAGAAGCTTCTGAATAGGAGAAAAAGTCTATAATAATGGCAATTTTGGTCACATTGAGGCTTTAAAAAGTAGTCATTCAACATGAGGCACATTCCAAATAACATTTTGAATCAATTTTTCTACAGTCCAAAAAATCAATATTCTGATGAAAAACGATGACCCGTGACCTGTCGAAATTTCTCCAGATGGTCAGAAATGGAAATTTTTTAATGTTTCATTTTTTGACTGCAAATGACTATTCCATTTAAATTATCACTTTTGGAAGAAAATAAGTGTGTTCAGAGTCACTTTAATGCCTGAAATTGGTCGAAATAGAAGCTTCTGCATAGGAGAAAATGTCTGTAAAAATGGCAATTTTGGTCACATTGAGGTTTCAAAAAGTAGTTATTCAGCATGAGGCACATTCCAAATGACATTTTGAATCAATTTTTCTACAGTCCAAAAAATCAATATTCTGATGAAAAACGATGACCCGTGACCTGTCGAAATTTCTCCAGATTGTCAGAAATGGACATTTTTTAATGTTTAATTTTTTGACTGTAAATGACTATTCGATGTAAATTATCACTTTTGGAAGAAAAATAAGTGTGTTTAGAGTCACTTTAATGCCTGAAATTGGTTGAAACAAAAGCTTCTTAATAGGAGAAAAAGTCTGTAATAATGGCAATTTTGGTCACATTGAGGCTTTAAAAAGTAGTCATTCAACATGAGGCACATTCCAAATGACATTTTGAATCAATTTTTCTACAGTCCAAAAAAATCAATTTTCTGAGGAAAAACGATGACTCGTGACCTGTCGAAATTTCTCCAGATGGTCAGAAATGGAAATTTTTTAATGTTTAACTTTTTTGACTGCAAATGATTATTCCATGTAAATTATCACTTTTGGAAGAAAATAAGTGTGTTTAGAGTCACTTTAATGCCTGAAATTGGTCGAAATAGAAGCTTCTGAATTGGAGAAAATGTCTGTAAAAATGGCAATTTTGGTCACATTGAGGCTTCAAAAAGTAGTTATTCAGCATGAGGCACATTCCAAATGACATTTTGAATCAATTTTTCTACAGTCCAAAAAACTCAATTTTCTGATGAAAAACGACCCGTGACCTGTCGAAATTTCTCCAGATGGTCAGAAATGGAAATTTTTTAATGTTTAATTTTTTGACTGCAAATGACTATTCCATGTAAATTATCACTTTTGGAAGAAAAATAAGTGTGTTTAGAGTCACTTTAATGACTGAAATTGGTTGAAACAAAAGCTTCTGAATAGGAGAAAAAGTCTGTAATAATGGCAATTTTGGTCACATTGAGGCTTTAAAAAGTAGTCATTCAACATGAGGCACATTCCAAATGACATTTTGAATCAATTTTTCTACAGTCCAAAAAAATCAATTTTCTGAGGAAAAACGATGACCCGTGACCTGTCGAAATTTCTCCAGATGGTCAGAAATGGAAATTTTTTAATGTTTAACTTTTTTGGCTGCAAATGACTATTCCATGCAAATTATCACTTTTGGACCAACATTAAGTGTGTTTAGAGTCACTTTAATGCCTGTAATTGGTCAAATTGAAGCTTCTGAATAGGAGAAAATGTCTGTAATAATGGCAATTTTGGTCACATTGAGGCTTTAAAAAGTAGTTATTCAACATGAGGCACATTCGAAATGACATTTTGAATCAATTTTTCTACAGTCCAAAAAATCAATTTTCTGATGAAAAGCGATGACCCGTGACCTGTCGACATTTCTCCAGTTGGTCAGAAATGGAATTTTTTTAATGTTTAAGTTTTTTTAATGCAAATGACTATTCCATGTAAATTATCACTTTTGGAACAAAAATAAGTGTGTTTAGAGTCACTTTAATGCCTGAAATTGGTCGAAATAGAAGCTTCTGAATAGGAGAAAATGTCTGTAATAATGGCAATTTTGGTCACATTGAGGCTTTAAAAAGTAGTTATTCAACATGAGGCACATTCCAAATGACATTTTGAATAAATTTTTCTACAGTCCAAAAAACACAATTTTCTGATGAAAAACGATGACCCGTGACCTGTCGAAATTTCTCCAGATGGTCAGAAATGGAAATTTTTTAATGTTTAATTTTTTGACTGTAAATGACTATTCCATGTAAATTATCACTTTTGGAAGAAAAATAAGTGTGTTTAGAGTCACTTTAATGCCTGAAATTGGTTGAAACAAAAGCTTCTGAATAGGAGAAAAAGTCTGTAATAATGGCAATTTTGGTCACATTGAGGCTTTAAAAAGTAGTCATTCAACATGAGGCACATTCCAAATGACATTTTGAATCAATTTTTCTACAGTCCAAAAAATCAATTTTCTGATAAAAAACAATGACCCGTGACCTGTCGAACTTTCTCCAGATGGTCAGAAAAGGAAATTTTTTAATGTTTCATTTTATGACTATTCCATGTAAATTATCACTTTTGGACCAAAATTAAGTGTGTTTAGAGTCACTTTAATGCCTGTATTTGGTCAAATTGAAGCTTCTGAATAGGAGAAAATGTCTGTAATAATGGCAATTTTGGTCACATTGAGGCTTTAAAAAGTAGTTATTCAACATGAGGCACATTCGAAATGACATTTTGAATCAATTTTTCTACAGTCCAAAAAATCAATTTTCTGATGAAAAGCGATGACCCGTGACCTGTCGACATTTCTCCAGTTGGTCAGAAATGGAATTTTTTTAATGTTTAAGTTTTTTTAATGCAAATGACTATTCCATGTAAATTATCACTTTTGGAACAAAAATAAGTGTGTTTAGAGTCACTTTAATGCCTGAAATTGGTCGAAATAGAAGCTTCTGAATCGGAGAAAATGTCTGTAATAATGGCAATTTTGGTCACATTCAGGTTTTAAAAAGTAGTTATTCAACATGAGGCACAATCCAAATGACATTTTGAATCAATTTTTCTACAGTCCAAAAAATCAATTTTCTGATGAAAAACGATGACCCGTGACCTGTCGACATTTCTCCAGTTGGTCAGAAATGGAATTTTTTTAATGTTTAAGTTTTTGACTGCAAATGACTATTCCATTTAAATTATCACTTTTGGAACAAAAATAAGTGTGTTTAGAGTCACTTTAATGCCTGAAATTGGTCGAAATAGAAGCTTCTGAATAGGAGAAAATGTCTGTAAAAATGGCAATTTTGGTCTCATTGAGGTTTCAAAAAGTAGTTATTCAGCATGAGGCACATTCCAAATGACATTTTGAATCAGTTTTTCTACAGTCCAAAAAATCAATTTTCTGATGAAAAACGATGACCCGTGACCTGTTGAAATTTCACCAGATTGTCAGAAATGTACATTTTTTAATGTTTAATTTTTTGACTGCAAATGACTATTCCATGTAAATTATCACTTTTGGAACAAAAATAAGTGTGTTTAGAGTCACTTTAATGCCTGAAATTGGTAGAAATAGAAGCTTCTGAATAGGAGAAAAAGTCTATAATAATGGCAATTTTGGTCACATTGAGGCTTTAAAAAGTAGTCATTCAACATGAGGCACATTCCAAATGACATTTTGAATCAATTTTTCTACAGTCCAAAAAATCAATATTCTGATGAAAAACGATGACCCGTGACCTGTCGAAATTTCTCCAGATGTTCAGAAATGGAAATTTTTTAATGTTTCATTTTTTGACTGCAAATGACTATTCCATGTAAATTATCACTTTTGGAAGAAAATAAGTGTGTTCAGAGTCACTTTAATGCCTGAAATTGGTCGAAATACAAGCTTCCGAATAGGAGAAAATGTCTGTAAAAATGGCAATTTTGGTCACATTGAGGCTTCAAAAAGTAGTTATTCAGCATGAGGCACATTCCAAATGACATTTTGAATCAATTTTTCTACAGTCCAAAAAATCAATTTTCTGATGAAAAACGATGACCCGTGACCTGTCGAAATTTCTCCAGATGGTCAGAAATGGACATTTTTTAATGTTTAATTTTTTGACTGTAAATGACTATTCGATGTAAATTATCACTTTTGGAAGAAAAATAAGTGTGTTTAGAGTCACTTTAATGCCTGAAATTTGTTGAAACAAAAGCTTCTTAATAGGAGAAAAAGTCTGTAATAATGGCAATTTTGGTCACATTGAGGCTTTAAAAAGTAGTCATTCAACATGAGGCACATTCCAAATGACATTTTGAATCAATTTTTCTACAGTCCAAAAAAATCAATTTTCTGAGGAAAAACGATGACTCGTGACCTGTCGAAATTTCTCCAGATGGTCAGAAATGGAAATTTTTTAATGTTTAACTTTTTTGACTGCAAATGATTATTCCATGTAAATTATCACTTTTGGAAGAAAATAAGTGTGTTTAGAGTCACTTTAATGCCTGAAATTGGTCGAAATAGAAGCTTCTGAATTGGAGAAAATGTCTGTAAAAATGGCAATTTTGGTCACATTGAGGCTTCAAAAAGTAGTTATTCAGCATGAGGCACATTCCAAATGACATTTTGAATCAATTTTTCTACAGTCCAAAAAACTCAATTTTCTGATGAAAAACGATGACCCGTGACCTGTCGAAATTTCTCCAGATGGTCAGAAATGGAAATTTTTTAATGTTTAATTTTTTGACTGTAAATGACTATTCCATGTAAATTATCACTTTTGGAAGAAAAATAAGTGTGTTTAGAGTCACTTTAATGCCTGAAATTGGTTGAAACAAAAGCTTCTGAATAGGAGAAAAAGTCTGTAATAATGGCAATTTTGGTCACATTGAGGCTTTAAAAAGTAGTCATTCAACATGAGGCACATTCCAAATGACATTTTGAATCAATTTTTCTACAGTCCAAAAAAATCAATTTTCTGATGAAAAACGATGACCCGTTACCTGTCGAAATTTATCCAGATGGTCAGAAATGGAAATTTTTTAATGTTTAATTTTTTGACTGCAAATGACTATTCCATGCAAATTATCACTTTTGGAACAAAATTAAGTGTGTTTAGAGTCACTTTAATGCCTGAAATTGGTCAAATTGAAGCTTCTGAATAGGAGAAAATGTCTGTATAATGGCAATTTTGGTCACATTGAGGCTTTAAAAAGTAGTTATTCAACATGAGGCACATTCAAAATGACATTTTGAATCAATTTTTCTACAGTCCAAAAAATCAATTTTCTGATGAAAAACGATGACCCGTGACCTGTCGACATTTCTCCAGTTGGTCAAAAATTGAATTTTTTTAATGTTTAAGTTTTTTGAATGCAAATGACTATTCCATGCAAATTATCACTTTTGGAACAAAATTAGGTGTGTTTAGAGTCACTTTAATGCCTGAAATTGGTCAAATTGAAGCTTCTGAATAGGAGAAAATGTCTGTAATAATGGCAATTTTGGTCACATTGAGGCTTTAAAAAGTAGTTATTCAACATGAGGCACATTCAAAATGACATTTTGAATCAATTTTTCTACAGTCCAAAAAATCAATTTTCTGATGAAAAACGATGACCCGTGACCTGTCGAAATTTCTCCAGATGGTCAGAAATGGAATTTTTTTAATGTTTAAGTTTTTTGACTGGAAATGACTATTCCATGTGAATTATCACTTTTGGAACTAAAATAAGTGTGTTTAGAGTAATTTTAATGACTGAAATTGGTGGAAAAAGAAGCTTCTGAGTAGGAGAAAATGTCTGTAAAAATGGCAATTTTGGTCACATTGAGGCTTCAAAAAGTAGTTATTCAACATGAGGCACAATCCAAATGACATTTTGAATCAATTTTTCTGCAGTCCAAAAAATCAAGTTTTCTGATGAAAAACGATGACCCGTGACCTGTCGAAATTTCTCCAGATGGTCAGAAATGGAAATTTTTTAATGTTTAATTTTTTGACTGCATATGACTATTCCATGTAAATTATCACTTTTGGAACAAAAATAAGTGTGTTTAGAGTCACTTTAATGCCTGAAATTGGTAGAAATTGAAGCTTCTGAATAGGAGAAAAAGTCTATAATAATGGCAATTTTGGTCACATTGAGGCTTTAAAAAGTAGTCATTCAACATGAGGCACATTCCAAATGACATTTTGAATCAATTTTTCTACAGTCCAAAAAATCAATATTCTGATGAAAAACGATGACCCGTGACCTGTCGAAATTTCTCCAGATGGTCAGAAATGGAAATTTTTTAATGTTTCATTTTTTTACTGCAAATGACTATTCCATGTAAATTATCACTTTTGGAAGAAAATAAGTGTGTTCAGAGTCACTTTAATGCCTGAAATTGGTCGAAATAGAAGCTTCTGAATAGGAGAAAATGTCTGTAAAAATGGCAATTTTGGTCACATTGAGGCTTCAAAAAGTAGGTATTCAGCATGAGGCACATTCCAAATGACATTTTGAATCAATTTTTCTACAGTCCAAAAAATCAATTTTCTGATGAAAAACGATGACCCGTGACCTGTCGAAATTTCTCCAGATGGTCAGAAATGGACATTTTTTAATGTTTAACTTTTTTGACTGCAAATGACTATTCCATGCAAATTATCACTTTTGGACCAAAATTAAGTGTGTTTAGAGTCACTTTAATGCCTGTAATTGGTCAAATTGAAGCTTCTGAATAGGAGAAAATGTCTGTAATAATGGCAATTTTGGTCACATTGAGGCTTTAAAAAGTAGTTATTCAACATGAGGCACATTCGAAATGACATTTTGAATCAATTTTTCTACAGTCCAAAAAATCAATTTTCTGATGAAAAGCGATGACCCGTGACCTGTCGACATTTCTCCAGTTGGTCAGAAATTGAATTTTTTTAATGTTTAAGTTTTTTTAATGCAAATGACTATTCCATGTAAATTATCACTTTTGGAACAAAAATAAGTGTGTTTAGAGTCACTTTAATGCCTGAAATTGGTCGAAATAGAAGCTTCTGAATCGGAGAAAATGTCTGTAATAATGGCAATTTTGGTCACATTCAGGCTTTAAAAAGTAGTTATTCAACATGAGGCACAATCCAAATGACATTTTGAATCAATTTTTCTACAGTCCAAAAAATCAATTTTCTGATGAAAAACGATGACCCGTGACCTGTCGACATTTCTCCAGTTGGTCAGAAATGGAATTTTTTTAATGTTTAAGTTTTTGACTGCAAATGACTATTCCATTTAAATTATCACTTTTGGAACAAAAATAAGTGTGTTTAGAGTCACTTTAATGCCTGAAATTGGTCGAAATAGAAGCTTCTGAATAGGAGAAAATGTCTGTAAAAATGGCAATTTTGGTCACATTGAGGTTTCAAAAAGTAGTTATTCAGCATGAGGCACATTCCAAATGAGAATTTGAATCAATTTTTCTACAGTCCAAAAAATCAATTTTCTGATGAAAAACGATGACCCGTGACCTGTTGAAATTTCTCCAGATTGTCAGAAATGTACATTTTTTAATGTTTAATTTTTTGACTGCAAATGACTATTCCATGTAAATTATCACTTTTGGAACAAAAATAAGTGTGTTTAGAGTAATTTTAATGCCTGAAATTGGTAGAAATAGAAGCTTCTGAATAGGAGAAAAAGTCTATAATAATGGCAATTTTGGTCACATTGAGGCTTTAAAAAGGAGTCATTCAACATGAGGCACATTCCAAATGACATTTTGAATCAATTTTTCTACAGTCCAAAAAATCAATATTCTGATGAAAAACGATGACCCGTGACCTGTCGAAATTTCTCCAGATGGCCAGAAATGGAAATTTTTTAATGTTTCATTTTTTGACTGCAAATGACTATTCCATGTAAATTATCACTTTTGGAAGAAAAATAAGTGTGTTTAGAGTCACTTTAATGCCTGAAATTGGTTGAAACAAAAGCTTCCGAATAGGAGAAAAAGTCTGTAATAATGGCAATTTTGGTCACATTGAGGCTTTAAAAAGTAGTCATTCAACATGAGGCACATTCCAAATGACATTTTGAATCAATTTTTCTACAGTCCAAAAAAAACAATTTTCTGAGGAAAAACGATGACCCGTGACCTGTCGAAATTTCTCCAGATGGTCAGAAATGGAAATTTTTTAATGTTTAACTTTTTTGACTGCAAATGATTATTCCATGTAAATTATCACTTTTGGAAGAAAATAAGTGTGTTTAGAGTCACTTTAATGCCTGAAATTGGTCGAAATAGAAGCTTCTGAATTGGAGAAAATGTCTGTAAAAATGGCAATTTTGGTCACATTGAGGCTTCAAAAAGTAGTTATTCAGCATGAGGCACATTCCAAATGACATTTTGAATCAATTTTTCTACAGTCCAAAAAACTCAATTTTCTGATGAAAAACGATGACCCGTGACCTGTCGAAATTTCTCCAGATGGTCAGAAATGGAAATTTTTTAATGTTTAATTTTTTGACTGTAAATGACTATTCCATGTAAATTATCACTTTTGGAAGAAAAATAAGTGTGTTTAGAGTCACTTTAATGCCTGAAATTGGTTGAAACAAAAGCTTCTGAATAGGAGAAAAAGTCTGTAATAATGGCAATTTTGGTCACATTGAGGCTTTAAAAAGTAGTCATTCAACATGAGGCACATTCCAAATGACATTTTGAATCAATTTTTCTACAGTCCAAAAAAATCAATTTTCTGATGAAAAACGATGACCCGTTACCTGTCGAAATTTATCCAGATGGTCAGAAATGGAAATTTTTTAATGTTTAATTTTTTGACTGCAAATGACTATTCCATGCAAATTATCACTTTTGGAACAAAATTAAGTGTGTTTAGAGTCACTTTAATGCCTGAAATTGGTCAAATTGAAGCTTCTGAATAGGAGAAAATGTCTGTAATAATGGCAATTTTGGTCACATTGAGGCTTTAAAAAGTAGTTATTCAACATGAGGCACATTCAAAATGACATTTTGAATCAATTTTTCTACAGTCCAAAAAATCAATTTTCTGATGAAAAACGATGACCCGTGACCTGTCGACATTTCTCCAGTTGGTCAGAAATGGAATTTTTTTAATGTTTAATTTTTTGACTGCAAATGACTATTCCATGCAAATTATCACTTTTGGAACAAAATTAAGTGTGTTTAGAGTCACTTTAATGCCTGAAATTGGTCAAATTGAAGCTTCTGAATAGGAGAAAATGTCTGTAATAATGGCAATTTTGGTCACATTGAGGCTTTAAAAAGTAGTTATTCAACATGAGGCACATTCCAAATGACATTTTGAATCAATTTTTCTACAGTCCAAAAAATCAATTTTCTGATGAAAAACGATGACCCGTGACCTGTCGAAATTTCTCCAGATGGTCAGAAATGGAATTTTTTTAATGTTTAAGTTTTTTGACTGGAAATGACTATTCCATGTGAATTATCACTTTTGGAACTAAAATAAGTGTGTTTAGAGTAATTTTAATGACTGAAATTGGTGGAAAAAGAAGCTTCTGAGTAGGAGAAAATGTCTGTAAAAATGGCAATTTTGGTCACATTGAGGTTTCAAAAAGTAGTTATTCAACATGAGGCACAATCCAAATGACATTTTGAATCAATTTTTCTGCAGTCCAAAAAATCAAGTTTTCTGATGAAAAATGATGACCCGTGACCTGTCGAAATTTCTCCAGATGGTCAGAAATGGAAATTTTTTAATGTTTAATTTTTTGACTGCAAATGACTATTCCATGTAAATTATCACTTTTGGAAGAAAAATAAGTGTGTTTAGAGTCACTTTAATGACTGAAATTGGTTGAAACAAAAGCTTCTGAATAGGAGAAAAAGTCTGTAATAATGGCAATTTTGGTCACATTGAGGCTTTAAAAAGTAGTCATTCAACATGAGGCACATTCCAAATGACATTTTGAATCAATTTTTCTACAGTCCAAAAAAATCAATTTTCTGAGGAAAAACGATGACCCGTGACCTGTCGAAATTTCTCCAGATGGTCAGAAATGGAAATTTTTTAATGTTTAAGTTTTTTTAATGCAAATGACTATTCCATGCAAATTATCACTTTTGGACCAAAATTAAGTGTGTTTAGAGTCACTTTAATGCCTGTAATTGGTCAAATTGAAGCTTCTGAATAGGAGAAAATGTCTGTAATAATGGCAATTTTGGTCACATTGAGGCTTTAAAAAGTAGTTATTCAACATGAGGCACATTCGAAATGACATTTTGAATCAATTTTTCTACAGTCCAAAAAATCAATTTTCTGATGAAAAGCGATGACCCGTGACCTGCCGACATTTCTCCAGTTGGTCAGAAATGGAATTTTTTTAATGTTTAAGTTTTTTTAATGCAAATGACTATTCCATGTAAATTATCACTTTTGGAACAAAAATAAGTGTGTTTAGAGTCACTTTAATGCCTGAAATTGGTCGAAATAGAAGCTTCTGAATAGTAGAAAATGTCTGTAATAATGGCAATTTTGGTCACATTGAGGCTTTAAAAAGTAGTTATTCAACATGAGGCACATTCCAAATGACATTTTGAATCAATTTTTCTACAGTCCAAAAAACTCAATTTTCTGATGAAAAACGATGACCCGTGACCTGTCGAAATTTCTCCAGATGGTCAGAAATGGAAATTTTTTAATGTTTAATTTTTTGACTGTAAATGACTATTCCATGTAAATTATCACTTTTGGAAGAAAAATAAGTGTGTTTAGAGTCACTTTAATGCCTGAAATTGGTTGAAACAAAAGCTTCTGAATAGGAGAAAAAGTCTGTAATAATGGCAATTTTGGTCACATTGAGGCTTTAAAAAGTAGTCATTCAACATGAGGCACATTCCAAATGACATTTTGAATCAATTTTTCTACAGTCCAAAAAATCAATTTTCTGATAAAAAACAATGACCCGTGACCTGTTGCACTTTCTCCAGATTGTCAGAAATGGAAATTTTTTAATGTTTCATTTTATGACTATTCCATGTAAATTATCACTTTTGGAACAAAAACAAGTGTGTTTAGAGTCACTTTAATGCCTGAAATTGGTCGAAAAAGAAGCTTCTGAGTAGGAGAAAAAGTCTGTAATTATATCAATTTTGGTCACATTGAGGCTTTAAAAAGTAGTTATTCAACATGAGGCGCATTCTAAATGACATTTTGAATCAATTTTTCGACCAGTCCAAAAAATCAATTTTCTGATGAAAAACGATGACCCGTGACCTGTCGAAATTTCTCCAGATCGTCAGAAATGGAAATTTTTTAATGTTTAAGTTTTTTGACTGCAAATGACTATTCCATGTAAATTATCACTTTTGGAACAAAAATAAGTGTGTTTAGAGTCACTTTAATGCCTGAAATTGGTTGAAATAGACGCTTCTGAAGAGGAGAAAATGTCTGTAATAATGGCAATTTTGGTCACATTCAGGCTTTAAAAAGTAGTTATTCAACATGAGGCACAATCCAAATGACATTTTGAATCAATTTTTCTACAGTCCAAAAAATCAATTTTCTGATGAAAAACGATGACCCGTGACCTGTCGACATTTCTCCAGTTTGTCAGAAATGGAATTTTTTTAATGTTTAAGTTTTTTGACTGCAAATGACTATTCCATTTAAATTATCACTTTTGGAACAAAAATAAGTGTGTTTAGAGTCACTTTAATGCCTGAAATTGGTCGAAATAGAAGCTTCTGTATAGGAGAAAATGTCTGTAAAAATGGCAATTTTGGTCACATTGAGGCTTCAAAAAGTAGTTATTCAGCATGAGGCACATTCCAAATGACATTTTGAATCAATTTTTCTACAGTCCAAAAAATCAATTTTCTGATGAAAAACGATGACCCGTGACCTGTTGAAATTTCTCCAGATTGTCAGAAATGTACATTTTTTAATGTT
Source organism: Triturus cristatus (assembly GCF_964204655.1). NCBI lineage: Eukaryota > Metazoa > Chordata > Amphibia > Caudata > Salamandridae > Triturus > Triturus cristatus. The sequence continues at coordinate 878,366,977 of NC_140593.1, read as the reverse complement.
TAATTTTTTGACTGCAAATGACTATTCCATGTAAATTATCACTTTTGGAAGAAAAATAAGTGTGTTTAGAGTCACTTTAATGCCTGAAATTGGTTGAAACAAGAGCTTCTTAATAGGAGAAAAAGTCTGTAATAATGGCAATTTTGGTCACTGTTGGACTTCGCCCTTCTGGCAGGTTCACCCCTGAACTTTTTTGCTTTTTACTGATGACTTGGTGTGGTAATTGTTTGGTCTCTGCGCACTTTCCCTGTGTCCCAGGGTAAAGTGCGTGCGTGCTCTGAGTGCATGTGGTGAGATAGGCCTGCCCTCCCATAGGAATGCATGGGTAATGTATGTGTCCCTAGTAGTTCCTGATGCGTGGGGTGTGCAGGCCCGAGTTTGGTATGTGCGGACTCGTGGGAGTGAATGCTGCGCGATGATGTGTGCGGCGTGCATGTACCTAGTGTGGAAGTGCCACTTCTAGAAGTGGGCACTTCTGTGTGCAGTGTGTCTGTCGCGTGATTGGCTGGTCGTGTCATGTGACGGGCTAGGGATTCCCCAGAGCCAGGATGAGTCACCCAGTGGTGAATGGGGAGATCAGCAGCTAGATGGGTGGGAGGAGTACACCTGGGTCCTGAATAGGACAGGGTTTTCCACACACAATGCTGGCCCCGCCCCCTGTGGTGCGACTGACGACCCTAGCCCTGCCAGTGAATAGAGTGAGGGGCTGAGCACATCAAGGGTGCTCCCCAACCAGCTGCGACTGGTTTTCCCCCTCACCCTGAACCCAGAACAAAGGGTTTGCCTGTATAAAAATGGGGCTGTGTCCCCACAGAAACTGTTCTCTGCCAGGATCTTACCTGAGGGGGGCTGCTGCTGCTGCTGGACCAGAGGACCGCCACCTGGACTACCTCCCTGCCTGGAGGCCCAGTGAGCTGGCTCTGGGTCCAGCCTTGCCCCCCCCACCCCTGCCCTGCTGCATGCAGGGAAGAACTCTGCTGGACTTTGTGGTGTTTTTTTGTATGCCTAAGCGCTGGGAGTGCTTTTCTTTGGCTTATAGCGCTAGGAGCGCTTTATTTGGACCCCCAGCGCTTCTAGAGCGCTTTTCACTTGCACCTTTAGCGCTAGGAGCGCTTTATTTCGGGAAGCCGGTGCCCACCCGGCATTTGCCCCTTTTAAATTCATTATTTCTATAGCGGGTGCCCACCCCGCGTAGTTCTGCCTATTTGACGAAGGCGGGAGCCCACCCCGCGCTTCGAAAGAAACAGAGAAAAGTCACCGCTGCGGCCCGGTCCGAAACCGGAAGCCAGGCAGCCTCGGCGAAGACGTGGGCGGGACTGTAACCACAGGAAGCGGACGGGAGCCTACCCCGCGCTCCTGTACTGAAAGCAGGAAGTAAGTTGTGGACCGGGGCTCCCGTGAGCTGAGGGAGCCCCGCACGGTTGCCGCCAGAAGGAAGGAGAGGAATCCAGGCGGGAGCCCACCCCACGCTGGATCTGACAGAGAAGAGTCAGCCCGCGGTCCGGTGAGTGGGGCTCTGACCTGGAGGGTGCACAGAGCAGCCTGGTTGGCTGCAGAGCGCGAGTGCGCTCCGACGGGGCCAGCATTTGTTTTCTCGAGCGCTGGTGCGCTCTAACGGCCCGCATTGTGGTCCCAGAGCGCGAGGGCGCTCCAACGGTTGCAAGCAATATTTCTTTAGAGCCCCGAGGGAGGCTCCAACGGAGAGGGACTCCATCGTGGGGGCATAATACTTTAGAGCGCTCGTGGGGCTCCAACACCCCGCATTGTTTTCTTTGAGCGCTGGTGCACTCCAACGAAGGGGCGCATTCTTGTTGTAGAGCCTGCGAGGCTCAGGGGGCATGAATGTTCAGAGCGCTCAGGGCGCTCCAACGACGGGGGCATTTCTCTTGTGATTGAGTGGCCCCAGATGGCAGCGGGCCACTCCCACCTTGCCCCACAGAGTTGTTTGGAGCCTGCGAGGCTCTAGGGGGCATTTTGCGTGGTTAGAGCCCAGGAGAGGCTCCAACCCCCCCGCCAGATTTGTTTAACAAGGCACAGTGGTGCCACCGCATCTCTCCAGTTGCCCAGCACTTAGTGGGCAACTGCAACGTTTAGGTTGTGGCCTCGGTGTTCTGGCTTGCGCAGCCTGCGCCGGCGCGCCCTGACCATTCTGGACGCAGGGCGTCCTTGCCCCTACTAGGCCAGTTGGCCCAGGGACTGCCACAGTAGTGGCTAATGTGAGTTTTGGCGCCATTGTACCTTTTCTGCACCTCTGAATGTGTTTATGCGTCATGTGCTTTGTTTTACACCTCTAAATGTATTTTATGCATCCTGTGTTTATGTGCTTAGACCCCTACAGGTAGAGTGATACTTAGGTGGTTGTTTTCTCCCTAGTACAGGTGGTACTAGTAAGGTCCTAGTTCCCTGCGTGATATTCCTAAAGGTGGTTAGGGTTGCGTAGGTGGTACTTTCTGGTTACCAGTAGTTACTGGTTGTGTGCTATATGTTCTATTTTTAGTGCTACAGTGATTGTATGTGCTATGTTCTAAAATATTATTCCTACGTTCTAAGTGCTATTTCTAAAGAGTGCTAATTCCTGACAGTGGTCCATGTGGCCCTGTCCCCTGTATATATAATCCCTTGTAAATTCTGCCCGTGCCTGTTGGCACATTGTAAAGTGTTTGTTTTTATCTAATGTGTTGTGTATAATACAAAGGTTATTTTTATATAATACCTTGTGTGGAGTTTCCTTTGTGGTGGGCCTTGGGTGTTGTTGCTGGGTGCGTGCGCAAACGCTTTACACATCGCCTCAGGGATAAGCCTGTCTGCTCGTGCCAAGCTACCAAGGGGGTGAGCAGGGGTTATCTTTGGCGTGTAACTTCCTTGCCCTGACTAGAGTGGTGGTTTCTGCCTGACTTTGGCGCAAGCCTTAGCCAGCCAGAAATCCCATTTCTAACATTGGTGATCAGCGGTGGGATTTGGACTTGCGTTTGCGCTGTACCGCAGCAGCAACTGGCCGCACTACAAAACTCTGCATTTAGATAAATCACATGGTATAGGGATTATTGTTTTAAAATTGTTTTTAACTGTCATTTCCTTGGAAATGTGTTTTTGTGCACTGTGAGTTAGGTGTCCCTAGCTCGGGAGGGTAGATCATCCCCCTTAGTGCATTGTGTTTTCTGGATTCACCAGAGGGTGGGATCCAGTGGTGGCAGCGTAATAGTGTCCTGTACATTTGTCCCCCGCCCTGCGCCCAGAGTTGGTACCTGTGTCACGTGGTGGTCAGGTTGAGGAATCAGGGGTGGTAGAAACTGCCTTACCAGTCCGAGGGGAGGGTTGTGTGTGGATGAGTGGTGAGTGGCACTAGGCAAGTGAGTGTGAGTTCTCTGGGTTAGAGAGCTTGCTGAATCTTTTTGTGAATTGTGTACTCCTGTTAAACGCAGACCCCTAGGTTCCCTGTGTGATCTTTTCTCTAGAACGTCTGCCAGAATGGAGCCTGCTTTTGATCTCAGTGATCTAGTTTATTACAGTATGCAGGAGTTGGAAAGGTTCTGTAGAGAAAGAAACATAGGGGTGAGAGAGTCAGACACTGTGTACGAATTGAGGAACTACATGATTGGATGGCAAGCAGATGAATGGAAACGTGAGCGCAGTGAGGAAGAAAGGGCCCGGGCCTCACACCTGGAGGGTGGTGGGTCTGTGGGGAGCCCTGAAGACTCAGAAGAAGATGACAGTACCTGGACGCCAGTAGAGAGTGAGGACCCCGTAGGTAGGGAGTCCCTTGCTGGGTCCAGCGTAGAAGATAGCGCCTCACCCCTTTCCCTGTCCCCTGAGCGCAGTGGTAGTTTTCTGGATTCCCCAGTGAGGGTGGAGTCCAGGGGGGGCAGCAATATAAAGTGCAGTATAGAGAGTCCCAGTCCCAGTTCCCCGAGTGTGGTACCTTGTTCCCGAGAGGAGGAATGTAGGTTGAAGTTCAGGGGCAGTAAGAAGCTGTCTCACCAGTCTTGGGAGGAGGCTGTGGAGGAATGTCATGATGCCCTGGTGGACTGGTTGGTGTTTAACCCGGAGCAGGATTTGGATGGAGTACTAAATATGATTATCAAGGAGCAGATGCTCAGTAGTTGTTCTCCAGGGTTGCGCCAACACCTGTTGAGGTATAACTCTTTTTGTCCATGGAAACTTGCAGAGGAAGCAGAGCGCTGGGAAAGGGCCAGAGGTTCTCTAGTGTCATTAGTGAGTGATTCCAACAATAGTGGGTCAGAGATCCTCCAGCCCAGCGTGGTGGAGGAGGCTCAGTGTAGCCCAGCTAGGTCCCAGGATAGCGAGGAGGGTGTAGGGGCTCGCTGCCTGGCTCAGTGGAGCAGGAGTGAGGGGGTGACCGAGGGTCCCCAGACGCCCGAAACCCTGCCTCAGGACTTGGATGGTTTCATGAGGGAACACCAAGTTGGGGACCTAGGCTGTCCTGTTAGTCCACTTGAGGAAGATCTCTTAGTGAGTGGAGGACCTGGGGCACCTGTAACCAGGGCTCCTGTGGTTCTGGAGTCTGGCGGTACCGCTCCGGTAGGGAGGGTACAGGAGTCCAGCGTGAGTGATTGGGGGATGAGTTCCCCAGTGGAAGAGCCGGTGGGTCAGGGACTTCCCAGTTGGGCTAGGTTCCCGTGTAGTGACCAGGGTGACACCACTTCTGTTCTAGGGGATCTCCGCGCACTGTCAGGTGGACAGGGGACGGGAGATCAGCGCCAGACAGACAGTCGCTCGACATACGTGTCATTTGATAGCCTCAGGGGGATGGAGTGGAGATCCCCAGAAGTCCTGGAGTGCCAGGCAATTATTCCACCAAAGGTTCTAGGCCGGAGGTTGGAAGGCCAGGTTCGGGATCAGCCTGACCTGAAGGGTGGGACGTCTGTAATCAGCGTCCCGACCAGTTCTTCTTCCAGAGGTACCGCCCCAGTTGGTAGGGAGCAGGGTTCTGGAAGGGGGTGCAGAGGGTGGGAGAGCCCACCTCTGCCCCCGGTACAACCTGAGGGGTTAAACCCTGGGTTGGAATGGCGTTCTAGGTGTACCCCTCGCCAGAGGAGGAGGAATCCTAGGAGAAGAGGTAGGGGGAGGAGAGCCTTCCCTGAGACTCCTGGTCCGCCTGAGGGTGTAGACCCTAGGCTGGAGAACCAGTGGCAGTCTAGTCCTGTCTTTCAGAGAGGAAGAGTGGAGAATGGCCGCTATGTGCCAGGGGTTACTACCCCCCACTCTGTGGTTGGGCAAAGACCAGTGGCACCTGGGTGGCCTAGGGCCTGGTCTTGGCCGCGGACAGCTTGGGAGTACCAGTGGGGTAGCCCAGTTGGTCCAGACAGTGGTGTTAGAAAGAATTCCATGGGTTCACCGTGGCGTAGAACCGGAGGGTGTCCCTGCAGTTGCGGGCCCGCGTCCGTGTTCTATCGCCCCAAGCAGGGAAGTCCATCACGGTGGTGATTGGGCTGCCCTGCGTTTTGGCTGGAAGGGGGTTGTGTTGGACTTGGCCCTTCTGGCAGGTTCACCCCTGAACTTTTTTGCTTTTTACTGATGACTTGGTGTGGTAATTGTTTGGTCTCTGCGCACTTTCCCTGTGTCCCAGGGTAAAGTGCGTGCGTGCTCTGAGTGCATGTGGTGAGATAGGCCTGCCCTCCCATAGGAATGCATGGGGAATGTATGTGTCCCTAGTAGTTCCTGATGCATGGGGTGTGCAGGCCCGAGTTTGGTATGTGCGGACTCGTGGGAGTGAATGCTGCGCGATGATGTGTGCGGCGTGCATGTACCTAGTGTGGAAGTGCCACTTCTAGAAGTGGGCACTTCTGTGTGCAGTGTGTCTGTCGCGTGATTGGCTGGTCATGTCATGTGACGGGCTAGGGATTCCCCAGAGCCAGGATGAGTCACCCAGTGGTGAATGGGGAGATCAGCAGCTAGATGGGTGGGAGGAGTACACCTGGGTCCTGAATAGGACAGGGTTTTCCACACACAATGCTGGCCCCGCCCCCTGTGGTGCGACTGACGACCCTAGCCCTGCCAGTGAATAGAGTGAGGGGCTGAGCACATCAAGGGTGCTCCCCAACCAGCTGCGACTGGTTTTCCCCCTCACCCTGAACCCAGAACAAAGGGTTTGCCTGTATAAAAATGGGGCTGTGTCCCCACAGAAACTGTTCTCTGCCAGGATCTTACCTGAGGGGGGCTGCTGCTGCTGCTGGACCAGAGGACCGCCACCTGGACTACCTCCCTGCCTGGAGGCCCAGTGAGCTGGCTCTGGGTCCAGCCTTGCCCCCCCCACCCCTGCCCTGCTGCATGCAGGGAAGAACTCTGCTGGACTTTGTGGTGTTTTTTTGTATGCCTAAGCGCTGGGAGTGTTTTTCTTTGGCTTATAGCGCTAGGAGCGCTTTATTTGGACCCCCAGCGCTTCTAGAGCGCTTTTCACTTGCACCTTTAGCGCTAGGAGCGCTTTATTTCGGGAAGCCGGTGCCCACCCGGCATTTGCCCCGTTTAAATTCATTATTTCTATAGCGGGTGCCCACCCCGCGTAGTTCTGCCTATTTGACGAAGGCGGGAGCCCACCCCGCGCTTCGAAAGAAACAGAGAAAAGTCACCGCTGCGGCCCGGTCCGAAACCGGAAGCCAGGCAGCCTCGGCGAAGACGTGGGCGGGACTGTAACCACAGGAAGCGGACGGGAGCCTACCCCGCGCTCCCGTACTGAAAGCAGGAAGTAAGTTGTGGACCGGGGCTCCCGTGAGCTGAGGGAGCCCCGCACGGTTGCCGCCAGAAGGAAGGAGAGGAATCCAGGCGGGAGCCCACCCCACGCTGGATCTGACGGAGAAGAGTCAGCCCGCGGTCCGGTGAGTGGGGCTTTGACCTGGAGGGTGCACAGAGCAGCCTGGTTGGCTGCAGAGCGCGAGTGCGCTCCGACGGGGCCAGCATTTGTTTTCTCGAGCGCTGGTGCGCTCTAACGGCCCGCATTGTGGTCCCAGAGCGCGAGGGCGCTCCAACGGTTGCAAGCATTATTTCTTTAGAGCCCCGAGGGAGGCTCCAACGGAGAGGGACTCCATCGTGGGGGCATAATACTTTAGAGCGCTCGTGGGGCTCCAACACCCCGCATTGTTTTCTTTGAGCGCTGGTGCGCTCCAACGAAGGGGCGCATTCTTGTTGTAGAGCCTGCGAGGCTCAGGGGGCATGAATGTTCAGAGCGCTCAGGGCGCTCCAACGACGGGGGCATTTCTCTTGTGATTGAGTGGCCCCAGATGGCAGCGGGCCACTCCCACCTTGCCCCACAGAGTTGTTTGGAGCCTGCGAGGCTCTAGGGGGCATTTTGCATGGTTAGAGCCCAGGAGAGGCTCCAACCCCCCCGCCAGATTTGTTTAACAAGGCACAGTGGTGCCACAGCATCTCTCCAGTTGCCCAGCACTTAGTGGGCAACTGCAACGTTTAGGTTGTGGCCTCGGTGTTCTGGCTTGCGCAGCCTGCGCCGGCGCGCCCTGACTTTTCTGGACGCAGGGCGTCCTTGCCCCAACTAGGCCAGTTGGCCCAGGGACTGCCACAGTAGTGGCTAATGTGAGTTTTGGCGCCATTGTACCTTTTCTGCACCTCTGAATGTGTTTATGCGTCATGTGCTTTGTTTTACACCTCTAAATGTATTTTATGCATCCTGTGTTTATGTGCTTAGACCCCTACAGGTAGAGTGATACTTAGGTGGTTGTTTTCTCCCTAGTACAGGTGGTTCTAGTAAGGTCCTAGTTCCCTGCGTGATATTCCTAAAGGTGGTTAGGGTTGCGTAGGTGGTACTTTCTGGTTACCAGTAGTTACTGGTTGTGTGCTATATGTTCTATTTTTAGTGCTACAGTGATTGTATGTGCTATGTTCTAAAATATTATTCCTACGTTCTAAGTGCTATTTCTAAAGAGTGCTAATTCCTGACAGTGGTCCATGTGGCCCTGTCCCCTGTATATATAATCCCTTGTAAATTCTGCCCGTGCCTGTTGGCACATTGTAAAGTGTGTGTTTTTATCTAATGTGTTGTGTATAATACAAAGGTTATTTTTATATAATACCTTGTGTGGAGTTTCCTTTGTGGTGGGCCTTGGGTGTTGTTGCTGGGTGCGTGCGCAAACGCTTTACACATCGCCTCAGGGATAAGCCTGTCTGCTCGTGCCAAGCTACCAAGGGGGTGAGCAGGGGTTATCTTTGGCGTGTAACTTCCTTGCCCTGACTGGAGTGGTGGTTTCTGCCTGACTTTGGCGCAAGCCTTAGCCAGCCAGAAATCCCATTTCTAACAGTCACATTGAGGCTTTAAAAAGTAGTCATTCAACATAAAGCACATTCCAAATGACATTTTGAATCAATTTTACTACAGTCCAAAAAAATCAATTTTCTGATGAAAAACGATGACCCGTGACCTGTCGAAATTTCTCCAGATGGTCAGAAATGGAAATTTTTTATTGTTTCATTTTTTGACTGCAAATGACTATTCCATGTAAATTATCACTTTTGGAAGAAAATAAGTGTGTTCAGAGTCACTTTAATGCCTGAAATTGGTCGAAATAGAAGCTTCTGAATAGGAGAAAATGTCTGTAAAAATGGAAATTTTGGTCACATTGAGGCTTCAAAAAGTAGTTATTCAGCATGAGGCACATTCCAAATGACATTTCGAATCAATTTTTCTACAGTCCAAAAAATCAATTTTATGATGAAAAACGATGACCCGTGACCTGTCGACATTTCTCCAGTTGGTCAGAAATGGAATTTTTTTAATGTTTAAGTTTTTGACTGCAAATGACTATTCCATTTAAATTATCACTTTTGGAACAAAAATAAGTGTGTTTAGAGTCACTTTAATGCCTGAAATTGGTCGAAATAGAAGCTTCTGCATAGGAGAAAATGTCTGTAAAAATGGCAATTTTGGTCACATTGAGGTTTCAAAAAGTAGTTATTCAGCATGAGGCACATTCCAAATGACATTTTGAATCAATTTTTCTACAGTCCAAAAAAATCAATTTTCTGATGAAAAACGATGACCCGTGACCTGTTGAAATTTCTCCAGATTGTCAGAAATGTACATTTTTTAATGTTTAATTTTTTGACTGCAAATGACTATTCCATGTAAATTATCACTTTTGGAACAAAAATAAGTGTGTTTAGAGTCACTTTAATGCCTGAAATTGGTAGAAATAGAAGCTTCTGAATAGGAGAAAAAGTCTATAATAATGGCAATTTTGGTCACATTGAGGCTTTAAAAAGTAGTCATTCAACATTGGTTTTACTTCAATGGGTGTTAAAGGGGAGGTCAGGTGGCTCTAGCGTCCCATATTGCCGCCGGGGGCAGGACTGTTTAGCATATTGTGTCTGTAGCTTTAAAAAACTCCCAACAATCGCTACTGAATTCTATCAGTGCACTTGCTTACGTTCGTGGTCGGGAAGAACCCCCCCCCCCCCCCCGACAGACTGAGAAGGAAACGTTTTATAAACTAAAGATAATCACCCTAAACCGGTAGAGTAGCAGGGTATGAGAATTACATCTTTTCTTAGGCTCCAATCAGTGCTTCAATCGGCAGGTGTTGACTACCTGCAGTTTTTACATCTGAAAGTGAGTTTACATGCCTTTCTCAACACTGCTACATGACATTTAGTACCGATACTTCCAGTAGCAAAGAAGTGCTTGCCTGGATGAAGTTTGCTCTGTGCATTAGTTGGGCTAACTTCATGTGACCTACAAGGTAAGAGAAAAACTATGCGTTTTCTTATCAATCTGAGGCAACTAATGCAGTGGCCAAAGATTATATAAAAGCGCCCAAGGAAGAACACTGCCTTCCTGCCGTGCGTCAGTCGGGTCTGAGGCAAGGCTGACTTACCTGCCTGAGACACAATTTCCAGCTGCATGTTGAGGGTTAGGAAGGGACACACACTTTGCATCCTCACGCGTGGGCGTACGGATTGATGCCTTAACTTCCGCCCGGAGGTATTACTTGACCCAGGTCACGTGTTTGGAACTTTTTGCGGGGTTGTAATACAAAGAGTAAAACGGCTGCACCATTTGTCTCTGTAAGCTTGCAGACTATCCAGCCTTGAGGCCCAGGATATCCTGGTAGCTATAAATGTTTGATTTCTGGGGGAAACACCCCTTCAGCAGAGTAGGGGACCATTAAGGGAGCGAAAAAAATATAATCTCAAGAGGGATCAAGCCCACTCCTTTCTCTTGTGGCACAGTACTATAAATTGATTAAAGAGTTAACAGTGTATTTCCTCTTCATTTAACATGATCTGACCATGCTGCCATTCCTTTCATATGGATACCTTTAATTCGGGAGTCTCCTGAGGCGGAAGCCGGGAGTGAATCTTAGCATTTTAAAATCTTTGTTGTGTGATACTTTGCCTTAACTTCACTCACCTGTGCACTTTAAACAGCGCTCCTAGCGCTGCAACGAACGCCATCTATCGCCATCACTGAGGGCGAGGCGCCACGGCGGACACGCCCACCTCAGCTGGCCACGCCCCCTCCCCTGACACACTATAAAGTGCGCGCGGCTGGAAAGCGCGTCACTTTAATTCGGGAGTCTCCTGAGGCGGAAGCCGGGAGTGAATCTTAGCATTTTAAAATCTTTGTTGTGTGATACTTTGCCTTAACTTCACTCACCTGTGCACTTTAAACAGCGCTCCTAGCGCTGCAACGAACGCCATCTATCGCCATCACTGAGGGCGAGGCGCCACGGCGGACACGCCCACCTCAGCTGGCCACGCCCCCTCCCCTGACACACTATAAAGTGCGCGCGGCTGGAAAGCGCGTCACTTTAATTCGGGAGTCTCCTGAGGCGGAAGCCGGGAGTGAATCTTAGCATTTTAAAATCTTTGTTGTGTGATACTTTGCCTTAACTTCACTCACCTGTGCACTTTAAACAGCGCTCCTAGCGCTGCAACGAACGCCATCTATCGCCATCACTGAGGGCGAGGCGCCACGGCGGACACGCCCACCTCAGCTGGCCACGCCCCCTCCCCTGACACACTATAAAGTGCGCGCGGCTGGAAAGCGCGTCACTTTAATTCGGGAGTCTCCTGAGGCGGAAGCCGGGAGTGAATCTTAGCATTTTAAAATCTTTGTTGTGTGATACTTTGCCTTAACTTCACTCACCTGTGCACTTTAAACAGCGCTCCTAGCGCTGCAACGAACGCCATCTATCGCCATCACTGAGGGCGAGGCGCCACGGCGGACACGCCCACCTCAGCTGGCCACGCCCCCTCCCCTGACACACTATAAAGTGCGCGCGGCTGGAAAGCGCGTCACTTTAATTCGGGAGTCTCCTGAGGCGGAAGCCGGGAGTGAATCTTAGCATTTTAAAATCTTTGTTGTGTGATACTTTGCCTTAACTTCACTCACCTGTGCACTTTAAACAGCGCTCCTAGCGCTGCAACGAACGCCATCTATCGCCATCACTGAGGGCGAGGCGCCACGGCGGACACGCCCACCTCAGCTGGCCACGCCCCCTCCCCTGACACACTATAAAGTGCGCGCGGCTGGAAAGCGCGTCACTTTAATTCGGGAGTCTCCTGAGGCGGAAGCCGGGAGTGAATCTTAGTATTTTAAAATCTTTGTTGTGTGATACTTTGCCTTAACTTCACTCACCTGTGCACTTTAAACAGCGCTCCTAGCGCTGCAACGAACGCCATCTATCGCCATCACTGAGGGCGAGGCGCCACGGCGGACACGCCCACCTCAGCTGGCCACGCCCCCTCCCCTGACACACTATAAAGTGCGCGCGGCTGGAAAGCGCGTCACTTTAATTCGGGAGTCTCCTGAGGCGGAAGCCGGGAGTGAATCTTAGTATTTTAAAATCTTTGTTGTGTGATACTTTGCCTTAACTTCACTCACCTGTGCACTTTAAACAGCGCTCCTAGCGCTGCAACGAACGCCATCTATCGCCATCACTGAGGGCGAGGCGCCACGGCGGACACGCCCACCTCAGCTGGCCACGCCCCCTCCCCTGACACACTATAAAGTGCGCGCGGCTGGAAAGCGCGTCACTTTAATTCGGGAGTCTCCTGAGGCGGAAGCCGGGAGTGAATCTTAGCATTTTAAAATCTTTGTTGTGTGATACTTTGCCTTAACTTCACTCACCTGTGCACTTTAAACAGCGCTCCTAGCGCTGCAACGAACGCCATCTATCGCCATCACTGAGGGCGAGGCGCCACGGCGGACACGCCCACCTCAGCTGGCCACGCCCCCTCCCCTGACACACTATAAAGTGCGCGCGGCTGGAAAGCGCGTCACTTTAATTCGGGAGTCTCCTGAGGCGGAAGCCGGGAGTGAATCTTAGCATTTTAAAATCTTTGTTGTGTGATACTTTGCCTTAACTTCACTCACCTGTGCACTTTAAACAGCGCTCCTAGCGCTGCAACGAACGCCATCTATCGCCATCACTGAGGGCGAGGCGCCACGGCGGACACGCCCACCTCAGCTGGCCACACCCCCATGTTCCTTCTCACACGGACATAAAGGATGTGCCTCGCCAGGAAGCGCAGCAGACGGGCGCAGCGGGCGCGCCGTCAGCGCGCCGAAGGCGCGCCAAAGGCAAGCCCGTCTGGGCCCGTCCGGGCCTGGATCGGGCCTAGGGCCAGTCCCCCTGCCTCTTCAACCAGCCCCACCCGCATCTGCTGGACTTCTGCCCAACTACACCTACTTAATTCACATCTATGCCCGACCGGCCCCCGCTGCATCCCGAGTCATCTGGAAGCCGCTCATTATCTCTGCCCACAATGCAGCTTTACACTCCCGCCCTGTCAACCCCGTCTCTCCCCTTGCTCACCACCGCATCCCTCTTCCCCTAATCAGTACACCTTACGTGCAGGTCTGATTAATTGCCGATCTTTACCCCGTCACGCCAACGACATCTGGATGTCCATTTCGTCTGAGGAATGGGATATTCTTTTCCTAACCGAGTCCTGGATCACTGACTCTTCCTCACCTGATATCTATCTGGCCATCCCCCCAGGTTATGACATCAAATGCCTGAATCGGACCGGAGGTAAGTCTGGTGGTGGTCTTGCCGTCATACTTAAATCCTCTTTCCAGTTGACTTTCACTAGACTCAGTGCAATAGGCACAATCGAAGCTATGTACTTCTCCATCTCCGACAATGCATCAGCAATCTTAGCTGGCACACTAGTCTACTGTCCCCCTCCTGTCTCCACGCCCTCCCTCAATGCCCTTGTCCACTTATTGGCTGATCTTTCTATTAAACATCAAAATTTCATTGTCCTGGGCGATTTTAACCTCCACATCGACAACCCGCTATGCGCTAAGGCTACTAACCTGGTCGACACCATGGAAAGCCTCAATCTTAAACAATTGGTTGCAGGTCCCACCCATGTGGCAGGCCACACCCTGGACCTTATCTTTGCAAATTCCTCGCTCATCACTGCCCTTCAGCCTCTCCCTCTAACCTGGACCGATCACTTCCTCGTCCCTTTTCTTCTTACTTTAGGACGCAAACCTGCCCAACTGGCCCATAGAAAGGAATTGGGAAGAAAGTGGCATAAGGTCACCTGCGCTACCCTGGATCCCATATTCCACTACCATTCGGAGTACCTCTCCCCGGACATTGATGAAAATGTCTCCAGGTTAAATTCTACTCTCCTTAAGGCTATTGATTCTATTTCCCCCCAGATAACCATCTCCTCCACCAGGTCGCGGCCCTCTGCTCCCTGGTTCTCCACCTCCCTTCGGGAGGAGAAAAGCAAATGTAAGGCCCTTGAGCGCAAGTGGAGGCTCAACTACGACTCTGAAGCCAAACATCTTTACAGAACGGCACTTAAACAATTTCTCAAACTTAAAAAAGGCGCGATGAAAGACCACTTTGCCGCTCAAATTAATAAAGCCAAAAACTCTTCAAAAACGCTCTTTAGCGTCGTCAAAGACTTTATTAACCCTCCGGCTAGAGCCCCCCAGAACACCGCCAGTCAGGCCCTTTGTGAGGGACTCTCAGATTTTTTTCTAGAAAAAATAAACAAACTGTGTGTCTCCTTCCCCACTGAGTCAGTCACTCCATCTCCTACTTCTAGCCCCCCTGAGTCTCCATCTTTCCTTGCATTCAACAAACTAAACATGGACGAGGCTATTAGACTGCTCATCGCCTGCAAATCTGGCGCCCCCTCTGATCCTGTTCCCGCCAAAATCATGGGAGAACTGGCACCCTCACTGGCCTGCCCTTTCCTTACCGTCTGGAATGCCTCCCTTCACCATGGCTTCTTCCCCTCCACCTGGAAGGAGGCACTGGTGATCCCTATTTTGAAAAAGGCAGACGCAGACCCCACTGTCTTCTCTAACTACCGTCCCATCTCCCTCCTTCCCAAACCTGCCAAAGTCCTGGAAAAAGCAGTACAGCTCCAACTTACGGACTATCTGGAAAACCACTCTCTGCTTCATGGATCCCAATCCGGTTTCAGAGCAGGATTCAGTACCGAAACGGCCCTGCTGGAGGTATCTGAGACCATTCGGGAGTGTGTGGACAGGGGCAAGGAGGCCATGCTGGTTCTCCTCGACCTGTCCGCAGCTTTCGATACGGTCTCTCACCCCATCCTCCTGGACCGCCTCAGGCAGATAGGCATCGGTGGCTCTGCCCTCGGATGGATCAAGTCCTTTCTCTCATCCAGAAGCCAAAGAGTACTACTACGCCCCTTCAAGTCAGAGGAAAAACCTCTGTCATGTGGGGTGCCACAGGGCTCCGCCCTTAGCCCCCTATTCTTCAACGTCTATCTGGCCCCCCTGGCTGACGTCGTTGAGTCCTACGGAGTCAGGGTGGTATCCTACGCCGACGACACACAGTTGGTGTTTTCTTTCCGGGACCACTCGGACTCCGCATTCCTCAACTTTCGCCAATGCCTGAATAACATCAGCGGCTGGATGACTACGAACCACTTGAGATTAAATGCAGATAAAACGGAGGTCCTGTTTTTCAATCAGAACACCTCTATTCCCTCTTCTTGGTGGTGGCCGACAGCTCTCGATCCTGCCCCTACCCCGGTTCGCTCGGCGCGGAATCTGGGCTTCCAATTCGATGACTCCTTGTCATGTAAAACCCAGATCAATAAGGTCACCTCCGCCTGCTTCATGAAACTACGGATGATAAAAAAGATCCTCCCGTACCTTCCCACGGATTCCCGCCGCACAGTCACCCAGGCCCTCATTACGTCCCACCTGGACTATGCTAATAGCCTCTATGCAGGGGCTCCGCAGTACCTGATTGGTCGACTGCAGATTGTCCAGAATGCTGCAGCCAGACTGATCGGTAACATCCCTTACCGTCAATCTGTCTCTGCATATCGAAGGCAACTCCACTGGCTCCCTGTGGCTAGCCGCATCCAGTTTAAGGTTCTCACCCTTACATATCGAGCCGTCAACAACTTCGGCCCTACTTACCTGAAAAATCGGGCTTCGATATCCTGCTCCACCAGATCCTTGAGGTCCAATGACCTCCGCCTCCTGATCTCGCCCCGTTTTAGACTGTCCAGAACCGGAGGCAGAGGTTTCGGTGTCATTGCTGCCAGACTTTGGAACTCCCTTCCACTTGAGCTGAGGTTCTGCCCCTCTGAAACCATCTTCCGAGCCAAACTCAAAACCTGGCTCTTCTCCGGACTTTAGATTCCCTTGCATCACATTTTCTTCTCTCCCCTTTTCCACTCAGTAACCCCTGGATTTTAGCGCCGGGACACCCCTTCGGGGGTAGCTGCGCGCTCTACAAATTCCATAAAATAAAAATAAATAAACATGAGGCACATTCCAAATGACATTTTGAATCAATTTTTCTACAGTCCAAAAAATCAATATTCTGATGAAAAACGATGAACCGTGACCTGTCGAAATTTCTCCAGATGGTCAGAAATGGAAATTTTTTAATGTTTCATTTTTTGACTGCAAATGACTATTCCATTTAAATTATCACTTTTGGAAGAAAATAAGTGTGTTCAGAGTCACTTTAATGCCTGAAATTGGTCGAAATAGAAGCTTCCGAATAGGAGAAAATGTCTGTAAAAATGGCAATTTTGGTCACATTGAGGCTTCAAAAAGTAGTTATTCAGCATGAGGCACATTCCAAATGACATTTTGAATCAATTTTTCTACAGTCCAAAAAATAAATTTTCTGATGAAAAACGATGACCCGTGACCTGTCGAAATTTCTCCAGATGGTCAGAAATGGACATTTTTTAATGTTTAATTTTTTCACTGTAAATGACTATTCGATGTAAATTATCACTTTTGGAAGAAAAATAAGTGTGTTTAGAGTCACTTTAATGCCTGAAATTGGTTGAAACAAAAGCTTCTTAATAGGAGAAAAAGTCTGTAATAATGGCAATTTTGGTCACATTGAGGCTTTAAAAAGTAGTCATTCAACATGAGGCACATTCCAAATGACATTTTGAATCAATTTTTCTACAGTCCAAAAAAATCAATTTTCTGAGGAAAAACGATGACTCGTGACCTGTCGAAATTTCTCCAGATGGTCAGAAATGGAAATTTTTTAATGTTTAACTTTTTTGACTGCAAATGATTATTCCATGTAAATTATCACTTTTGGAAGAAAATAAGTGTGTTTAGAGTCACTTTAATGCCTGAAATTGGTCGAAATAGAAGCTTCTGAATTGGAGAAAATGTCTGTAAAAATGGCAATTTTGGTCACATTGAGGCTTCAAAAAGTAGTTATTCAGCATGAGGCACATTCCAAATGACATTTTGAATCAATTTTTCTACAGTCCAAAAAACTCAATTTTCTGATGAAAAACGACCCGTGACCTGTCGAAATTTCTCCAGATGGTCAGAAATGGAAATTTTTTAATGTTTAATTTTTTGACTGCAAATGACTATTCCATGTAAATTATCACTTTTGGAAGAAAAATAAGTGTGTTTAGAGTCACTTTAATGACTGAAATTGGTTGAAACAAAAGCTTCTGAATAGGAGAAAAAGTCTGTAATAATGGCAATTTTGGTCACATTGAGGCTTTAAAAAGTAGTCATTCAACATGAGGCACATTCCAAATGACATTTTGAATCAATTTTTCTACAGTCCAAAAAAATCAATTTTCTGAGGAAAAACGATGACCCGTGACCTGTCGAAATTTCTCCAGATGGTCAGAAATGGAAATTTTTTAATGTTTAACTTTTTTGACTGCAAATGACTATTCCATGCAAATTATCACTTTTGGACCAAAATTAAGTGTGTTTAGAGTCACTTTAATGCCTGTAATTGGTCAAATTGAAGCTTCTGAATAGGAGAAAATGTCTGTAATAATGGCAATTTTGGTCACATTGAGGCTTTAAAAAGTAGTTATTCAACATGAGGCACATTCCAAATGACATTTTGAATCAATTTTTCTACAGTCCAAAAAACACAATTTTCTGATGAAAAACGATGACCCGTGACCTGTCGAAATTTCTCCAGATGGTCAGAAATGGAAATTTTTTAATGTTTAATTTTTTGACTGTAAATGACTATTCCATGTAAATTATCACTTTTGGAAGAAAAATAAGTGTGTTTAGAGTCACTTTAATGCCTGAAATTGGTTGAAACAAAAGCTTCTGAATAGGAGAAAAAGTCTGTAATAATGGCAATTTTGGTCACATTGAGGCTTTAAAAAGTAGTCATTCAACATGAGGCACATTCCAAATGATATTTTGAATCAATTTTTCTACAGTCCAAAAAATCAATTTTCTGATAAAAAACAATGACCCGTGACCTGTCGAACTTTCTCCAGATGGTCAGAAATGGAAATTTTTTAATGTTTCATTTTATGACTATTCCATGTAAATTATCACTTTTGGACCAAAATTAAGTGTGTTTAGAGTCACTTTAATGCCTGTATTTGGTCAAATTGAAGCTTCTGAATAGGAGAAAATGTCTGTAATAATGGCAATTTTGGTCACATTGAGGCTTTAAAAAGTAGTTATTCAACATGAGGCACATTCGAAATGACATTTTGAATCAATTTTTCTACAGTCCAAAAAATCAATTTTCTGATGAAAAGCGATGACCCGTGACCTGTCGACATTTCTCCAGTTGGTCAGAAATGGAATTTTTTTAATGTTTAAGTTTTTTTAATGCAAATGACTATTCCATGTAAATTATCACTTTTGGAACAAAAATAAGTGTGTTTAGAGTCACTTTAATGCCTGAAATTGGTCGAAATAGAAGCTTCTGAATCGGAGAAAATGTCTGTAATAATGGCAATTTTGGTCACATTCAGGCTTTAAAAAGTAGTTATTCAACATGAGGCACAATCCAAATGACATTTTGAATCAATTTTTCTACAGTCCAAAAAATCAATTTTCTGATGAAAAACGATGACCCGTGACCTGTCGACATTTCTCCAGTTGGTCAGAAATGGAATTTTTTTAATGTTTAAGTTTTTGACTGCAAATGACTATTCCATTTAAATTATCACTTTTGGAACAAAAATAAGTGTGTTTAGAGTCACTTTAATGCCTGAAATTGGTCGAAATAGAAGCTTCTGAATAGGAGAAAATGTCTGTAAAAATGGCAATTTTGGTCTCATTGAGGTTTCAAAAAGTAGTTATTCAGCATGAGGCACATTCCAAATGACATTTTGAATCAGTTTTTCTACAGTCCAAAAAATCAATTTTCTGATGAAAAACGATGACCCGTGACCTGTTGAAATTTCTCCAGATTGTCAGAAATGTACATTTTTTAATGTTTAATTTTTTGACTGCAAATGACTATTCCATGTAAATTATCACTTTTGGAACAAAAATAAGTGTGTTTAGAGTCACTTTAATGCCTGAAATTGGTAGAAATAGAAGCTTCTGAATAGGAGAAAAAGTCTATAATAATGGCAATTTTGGTCACATTGAGGCTTTAAAAAGTAGTCATTCAACATGAGGCACATTCCAAATGACATTTTGAATCAATTTTTCTACAGTCCAAAAAATCAATATTCTGATGAAAAACGATGACCCGTGACCTGTCGAAATTTCTCCAGATGGTCAGAAATGGAAATTTTTTAATGTTTCATTTTTTGACTGCAAATGACTATTCCATGTAAATTATCACTTTTGGAAGAAAATAAGTGTGTTCAGAGTCACTTTAATGCCTGAAATTGGTCGAAATACAAGCTTCCGAATAGGAGAAAATGTCTGTAAAAATGGCAATTTTGGTCACATTGAGGCTTCAAAAAGTAGTTATTCAGCATGAGGCACATTCCAAATGACATTTTGAATCAATTTTTCTACAGTCCAAAAAATCAATTTTCTGATGAAAAACGATGACCCGTTACCTGTCGAAATTTATCCAGATGGTCAGAAATGGAAATTTTTTAATGTTTAATTTTTTGACTGCAAATAACTATTCCATGCAAATTATCACTTTTGGAACAAAATTAAGTGTGTTTAGAGTCACTTTAATGCCTGAAATTGGTCAAATTGAAGCTTCTGAATAGGAGAAAATGTCTGTAATAATGGCAATTTTGGTCACATTGAGGCTTTAAAAAGTAGTTATTCAACATGAGGCACATTCAAAATGACATTTTGAATCAATTTTTCTACAGTCCAAAAATTCAATTTTCTGATGAAAAACGATGACCCGTGACCTGTCGACATTTCTCCAGTTGGTCAGAAATGGAATTTTTTTAATGTTTAATTTTTTGACTGCAAATGACTATTCCATGCAAATTATCACTTTTGGAACAAAATTAAGTGTGTTTAGAGTCACTTTAATGCCTGAAATTGGTCAAATTGAAGCTTCTGAATAGGCGAAAATGTCTGTAATAATGGCAATTTTGGTCACATTGAGGCTTTAAAAAGTAGTTATTCAACATGAGGCACATTCAAAATGACATTTTGAATCAATTTTTCTACAGTCCAAAAAATCAATTTTCTGATGAAAAACGATGACCCGTGACCTGTCGAAATTTCTCCAGATGGTCAGAAATGGAATTTTTTTAATGTTTAAGTTTTTTGACTGGAAATGACTATTCCATGTGAATTATCACTTTTGGAACTAAAATAAGTGTGTTTAGAGTAATTTTAATGACTGAAATTGGTGGAAAAAGAAGCTTCTGAGTAGGAGAAAATGTCTGTAAAAATGGCAATTTTGGTCACATTGAGGCTTCAAAAAGTAGTTATTCAACATGAGGCACAATCCAAATGACATTTTGAATCAATTTTTCTGCAGTCCAAAAAATCAAGTTTTCTGATGAAAAACGATGACCCGTGACCTGTCGAAATTTCTCCAGATGGTCAGAAATGGAAATTTTTTAATGTTTAATTTTTTGACTGCAAATGACTATTCCATGTAAATTATCACTTTTGGAAGAAAAATAAGTGTGTTTAGAGTCACTTTAATGACTGAAATTGGTTGAAACAAAAGCTTCTGAATAGGAGAAAAAGTCTGTAATAATGGCAATTTTGGTCACATTGAGGCTTTAAAAAGTAGTCATTCAACATGAGGCACATTCCAAATGACATTTTGAATCAATTTTTCTACAGTCCAAAAAAATCAATTTTCTGAGGAAAAACGATGACCCGTGACCTGTCGAAATTTCTCCAGATGGTCAGAAATGGAAATTTTTTAATGTTTAACTTTTTTGACTGCAAATGACTATTCCATGCAAATTATCACTTTTGGACCAAAATTAAGTGTGTTTAGAGTCACTTTAATGCCTGTAATTGGTCAAATTGAAGCTTCTGAATAGGAGAAAATGTCTGTAATAATGGCAATTTTGGTCACATTGAGGCTTTAAAAAGTAGTTATTCAACATGAGGCACATTCGAAATGACATTTTGAATCAATTTTTCTACAGTCCAAAAAATCAATTTTCTGATGAAAAGCGATGACCCGTGACCTGTCGACATTTCTCCAGTTGGTCAGAAATGGAATTTTTTTAATGTTTAAGTTTTTTTAATGCAAATGACTATTCCATGTAAATTATCACTTTTGGAACAAAAATAAGTGTGTTTAGAGTCACTTTAATGCCTGAAATTGGTCGAAATAGAAGCTTCTGAATAGGAGAAAATGTCTGTAATAATGGCAATTTTGGTCACATTGAGGCTTTAAAAAGTAGTTATTCAACATGAGGCACATTCCAAATGACATTTTGAATCAATTTTTCTACAGTCCAAAAAACTCAATTTTCTGATGAAAAACGATGACCCGTGACCTGTCGAAATTTCTCCAGATGGTCAGAAATGGAAATTTTTTAATGTTTAATTTTTTGACTCTAAATGACTATTCCATGTAAATTATCACTTTTGGAAGAAAAATAAGTGTGTTTAGAGTCACTTTAATGCCTGAAATTGGTTGAAACAAAAGCTTCTGAATAGGAGAAAAAGTCTGTAATAATGGCAATTTTGGTCACATTGAGGCTTTAAAAAGTAGTCATTCAACATGAGGCACATTCCTAATGACATTTTGAATCAATTTTTCAACAGTCCAAAAAATCAATTTTCTGATAAAAAACAATGACCCGTGACCTGTCGAACTTTCTCCAGATGGTCAGAAATGGAAATTTTTTAATGTTTCATTTTATGACTATACCATGTAAATTATCACTTTTGGAACAAAAACAAGTGTGTTTAGAGTCACTTTAATGCCTGAAATTGGTCAAAAAGGAGGTTCTGAGTAGGAGAAAAAGTCTGTAATTATATCAATTTTGGTCACATTGAGGCTTTAAAAAGTAGTTATTCAACATGAGGCGCATTCTAAATGACATTTTGAATCAATTTTTCGACCAGTCCAAAAAATCAATTTTCTGATGAAAAACGATGACCCGTGACCTGTCGAAATTTCTCCAGATGGTCAGAAATGGAAATTTTTTAATGTTTCATTTTTTGACTGCAAATGACTATTCCATGTAAATTATCACTTTTGGAAGAAAATAAGTGTGTTCAGAGTCACTTTAATGCCTGAAATTGGTCGAAATAGAAGCTTCTGAATAGGAGAAAATGTCTGTAAAAATGGCAATTTTGGTCACATTGAGGCTTCAAAAAGTAGTTATTCAGCATGAGGCACATTCCAAATGACATTTTGAATCAATTTTTCTACAGTCCAAAAAATCAATTTTCTGATGAAAAACGATGACCCGTGACCTGTCGAAATTTCTCCAGATGGTCAGAAATGGACATTTTTTAATGTTTAACTTTTTTGACTGCAAATGACTAT
The DNA here is from genome assembly GCF_964204655.1 of Triturus cristatus. Classification (NCBI taxonomy): domain Eukaryota; kingdom Metazoa; phylum Chordata; class Amphibia; order Caudata; family Salamandridae; genus Triturus; species Triturus cristatus. The sequence continues at coordinate 878,344,832 of NC_140593.1, read as the reverse complement.
TCCATGCAAATTATCACTTTTGGACCAAAATTAAGTGTGTTTAAGTCACTTTAATGCCTGTAATTGGTCAAATTGAAGCTTCTGAAGAGGAGAAAATGTCTGTAATAATGGCAATTTTGGTCACATTGAGGCTTTAAAAAGTAGTTATTCAACATGAGGCACATTCGAAATGACATTTTGAATCAATTTTTCTACAGTCCAAAAAATCAATTTTCTGATGAAAAGCGATGACCCGTGACCTGTCGACATTTCTCCAGTTGGTCAGAAATGGAATTTTTTTAATGTTTAAGTTTTTTTAATGCAAATGACTATTCCATGTAAATTATCACTTTTGGAACAAAAATAAGTGTGTTTAGAGTCACTTTAATGCCTGAAATTGGTCGAAATAGAAGCTTCTGAATCGGAGAAAATGTCTGTAATAATGGCAATTTTGGTCACATTCAGGCTTCAAAAAGTAGTTATTCAGCATGAGGCACATTCCAAATGACATTTTGAATCAATTTTTCTACAGTCCAAAAAATCAATTTTCTGATGAAAAACGATGACCCGTGACCTGTCGAAATTTCTCCAGATGGTCAGAAATGGAAATTTTTTAATGTTTCATTTTTTGACTGCAAATGACTATTCCATGTAAATTATCACTTTTGGAAGAAAATAAGTGTGTTCAGAGTCACTTTAATGCCTGAAATTGGTTGAAATAGAAGATTCCGAATAGGAGAAAATGTCTGTAAAAATGGCAATTTTGGTCACAATGGCTTCAAAAAGTAGTTATTCAGCATGAGGCACATTCCAAATGACATTTTGAATCAATTTTTCTACAGTCCAAAAAATCAATTTTCCGATGAAAAATGATGACCCGTGACCTGTCGAAATTTCTCCAGATGGTCAGAAATGGAAATTTTTTAATGTTTAATTTTTTGACTGTAAATGACTATTCCATGTAAATTGTCACTTTTGGAAGACAAATAAGTGTGTTTAGAGTCACTTTAATGCCTGAAATTGGTTGAAACAAAAGCTTCTGAATAGGAGAAAAAGTCTGTAATAATGGCAATTTTGGTCACATTGAGGCTTTAAAAAGTAGTCATTCAACATGAGGCACATTCCAAATGACATTTTGAATCAATTTTTCTACAGTCCAAAAAAATCAATTTTCTGATGAAAAACGATGACCCGTTACCTGTCGAAATTTATCCAGATGGTCAGAAATGGAAATTTTTTAATGTTGAATTATTTTGACTGCAAATGACTATTCCATGCAAATTATCACTTTTGGACCAAAATTAAGTGTGTTTAGAGTCACTTTAATGCCTGTAATTGGTCAAATTGAAGCTTCTGAATAGGAGAAAATGTCTGTAATAATGGCAATTTTGGTCACATTGAGGCTTCAAAAAGTAGTTATTCAGCATGAGGCACATTCCAAATGACATTTTGAATCAATTTTTCTACAGTCCAAAAAATCAATTTTCTGATGAAAAACGATGACCCGTGACCTGTCGAAATTTCTCCAGATGGTCAGAAATGGACATTTTTTAATGTTGAACTTTTTTGACTGCAAATGACTATTCCATGCAAATTATCACTTTTGGACCAAAATTAAGTGTGTTTAGAGTCACTTTAATGCCTGTAATTGGTCAAATTGAAGCTTCTGAAGAGGAGAAAATGTCTGTAATAATGGCAATTTTGGTCACATTGAGGCTTTAAAAAGTAGTTATTCAACATGAGGCACATTCCAAATGACATTTTGAATCAATTTTTCTACAGTCCAAAAAACTCAATTTTCTGATGAAAAACGATGACCCGTGACCTGTCGAAATTTCTCCAGATGGTCAGAAATGGAAATTTTTTAATGTTTAATTTTTTGACTCTAAATGACTATTCCATGTAAATTATCACTTTTGGAAGAAAAATAAGTGTGTTTAGAGTCACTTTAATGCCTGAAATTGGTTGAAACAAAAGCTTCTGAATAGGAGAAAAAGTCTGTAATAATGGCAATTTTGGTCACATTGAGGCTTTAAAAAGTAGTCATTCAACATGAGGCTCATTCCTAATGACATTTTGAATCAATTTTTCAACAGTCCAAAAAATCAATTTTCTGATAAAAAACAATGACCCGTGACCTGTCGAACTTTCTCCAGATGGTCAGAAATGGAAATTTTTTAATGTTTCATTTTATGACTATACCATGTAAATTATCACTTTTGGAACAAAAACAAGTGTGTTTAGAGTCACTTTAATGCCTGAAATTGGTCAAAAAGGAGGTTCTGAGTAGGAGAAAAAGTCTGTAATTATATCAATTTTGGTCACATTGAGGCTTTAAAAAGTAGTTATTCAACATGAGGCGCATTCTAAATGACATTTTGAATCAATTTTTCGACCAGTCCAAAAAATCAATTTTCTGATGAAAAACGATGACCCGTGACCTGTCGAAATTTCTCCAGATGGTCAGAAATGGAAATTTTTTAATGTTTCATTTTCTGACTGCAAATGACTATTCCATGTAAATTATCACTTTTGGAAGAAAATAAGTGTGTTCAGAGTCACTTTAATGCCTGAAATTGGTCGAAATAGAAGCTTCTGAATAGGAGAAAATGTCTGTAAAAATGGCAATTTTGGTCACATTGAGGCTTCCAAAAGTAGTTATTCAGCATGAGGCACATTCCAAATGACATTTTGAATCAATTTTTCTACAGTCCAAAAAATCAATTTTCTGATGAAAAACGATGACCCGTGACCTGTCGAAATTTCTCCAGATGGTCAGAAATGGACATTTTTTAATGTTTAACTTTTTTGACTGCAAATGACTATTCCATGCAAATTATCACTTTTGGACCAAAATTAAGTGTGTTTAGAGTCACTTTAATGCCTGTAATTGGTCAAATTGAAGCTTCTGAAGAGGAGAAAATGTCTGTAATAATGGCAATTTTGGTCACATTGAGGCTTTAAAAAGTAGTTATTCAACATGAGGCACAATCCAAATGACATTTTGAATCAATTTTTCTACAGTCCAAAAAATTAATTTTCTGATGAAAAGCGATGACCCGTGACCTGTCGACATTTCTCCAGTTGGTCAGAAATGGAATTTTTTTAATGTTTAAGTTTTTTTAATGCAAATGACTATTCCATGTAAATTATCACTTTTGGAACAAAAATAAGTGTGTTTAGAGTCACTTTAATGCCTGAAATTGGTTGAAACAAAAGCTTCTGAATAGGAGAAAAAGTCTGTAATAATGGCAATTTTGGTCACATTGAGGCTTTAAAAAGTAGTCATTCAACATGAGGCACATTCCAAATGACATTTTGAATCAATTTTTCTACAGTCCAAAAAAATCAATTTTCTGATGAAAAACGATGACCCGTTACCTGTCGAAATTTATCCAGATGGTCAGAAATGGAAATTTTTTAATGTTGAATTATTTTGACTGCAAATGACTATTCCATGCAAATTATCACTTTTGGACCAAAATTAAGTGTGTTTAGAGTCACTTTAATGCCTGTAATTGGTCAAATTGAAGCTTCTGAATAGGAGAAAATGTCTGTAATAATGGCAATTTTGGTCACATTGAGGCTTCAAAAAGTAGTTATTCAGCATGAGGCACATTCCAAATGACATTTTGAATCAATTTTTCTACAGTCCAAAAAATCAATTTTCTGATGAAAAACGATGACCCGTGACCTGTCGAAATTTCTCCAGATGGTCAGAAATGGACATTTTTTAATGTTTAATTTTTTGACTGTAAATGACTATTCGATGTAAATTATCACTTTTGGAAGAAAAATAAGTGTGTTTAGAGTCACTTTAATGCCTGAAATTGGTTGAAACAAAAGCTTCTTAATAGGAGAAAAAGTCTGTAATAATGGCAATTTTGGTCACATTGAGGCTTTAAAAAGTAGTCATTCAACATGAGGCACATTCCAAATGACATTTTGAATCAATTTTTCTACAGTCCAAAAAAATCAATTTTCTGATGAAAAACGATGACCCGTTACCTGTCGAAATTTATCCAGATGGTCAGAAATGGAAATTTTTTAATGTTTAATTTTTTGACTGCAAATGACTATTCCATGCAAATTATCACTTTTGGAACAAAATTAAGTGTGTTTAGAGTCACTTTAATGCCTGAAATTGCTCAAATTGAAGCTTCTGAATAGGAGAAAATGTCTGTAATAATGGCAATTTTGGTCACATTGAGGCTTTAAAAAGTAGTTATTCAACATGAGGCACATTCAAAATGACATTTTGAATCAATTTTTCTACAGTCCAAAAAATCAATTTTCTGATGAAAAACGATGACCCGTGACCTGTCGACATTTCTCCAGTTGGTCAGAAATGGAATTTTTTTAATGTTTAATTTTTTGACTGCAAATGACTATTCCATGCAAATTATCACTTTTGGAACAAAATTAAGTGTGTTTATGGTCACTTTAATGCCTGAAATTGGTCAAATTGAAGCTTCTGAATAGGAGAAAATGTCTGTAATAATGGCAATTTTGGTCACATTGAGGCTTTAAAAAGTAGTTATTCAACATGAGGCACATTCAAAATGACATTTTGAATCAATTTTTCTACAGTCCAAAAAATCAATTTTCTGATGAAAAACGATGACCCGTGACCTGTCGAAATTTCTCCAGATGGTCAGAAATGGAATTTTTTTAATGTTTAAGTTTTTTGACTGGAAATGACTATTCCATGTGAATTATCACTTTTGGAACTAAAATAAGTGTGTTTAGAGTAATTTTAATGACTGAAATTGGTGGAAAAAGAAGCTTCTGAGTAGGAGAAAATGTCTGTAAAAATGGCAATTTTGGTCACATTGAGGCTTCAAAAAGTAGTTATTCAACATGAGGCACAATCCAAATGACATTTTGAATCAATTTTTCTGCAGTCCAAAAAATCAAGTTTTCTGATGAAAAACGATGACCCGTGACCTGTCGAAATTTCTCCAGATGGTCAGAAATGGAAATTTTTTAATGTTTAATTTTTTGACTGCAAATGACTATTCCATGTAAATTATCACTTTTGGAAGAAAAATAAGTGTGTTTAGAGTCACTTTAATGACTGAAATTGGTCGAAATAGAAGCTTCTGAATAGGAGAAAATGTCTGTAAAAATGGCAATTTTGGTCACATTGAGGCTTCAAAAAGTAGTTATTCAGCATGAGGCACATTCCAAATGACATTTTGAATCAATTTTTCTACAGTCCAAAAAATCAATTTTATGATGAAAAACGATGACCCGTGACCTGTCGAAATTTCTCCAGATGGTCAGAAATGGACATTTTTTAATGTTTAACTTTTTTGACTGCAAATGACTATTCCATGCAAATTATCACTTTTGGACCAAAATTAAGTGTGTTTAGAGTCACTTTAATGCCTGTAATTGGTCAAATTGAAGCTTCTGAAGAGGAGAAAATGTCTGTAATAATGGCAATTTTGGTCACATTGAGGCTTTAAAAAGTAGTTATTCAACATGAGGCACATTCGAAATGACATTTTGAATCAATTTTTCTACAGTCCAAAAAATCAATTTTCTGATGAAAAGCGATGACCCGTGACCTGTCGACATTTCTCCAGTTGGTCAGAAATGGAATTTTTTTAATGTTTAAGTTTTTTTAATGCAAATGACTATTCCATGTAAATTATCACTTTTGGAACAAAAATAAGTGTGTTTAGAGTCACTTTAATGCCTGAAATTGGTCGAAATAGAAGCTTCTGAATAGGAGAAAATGTCTGTAAAAATGGCAATTTTGGTCACATTGAGGTTTCAAAAAGTAGTTATTCAGCATGAGGCACATTCCAAATGACATTTTGAATCAATTTTTCTACAGTCCAAAAAATCAATTTTCTGATGAAAAACGATGACCCGTGACCTGTTGAAATTTCTCCAGATTGTCAGAAATGTACATTTTTTAATGTTTAATTTTTTGACTGCAAATGACTATTCCATGTAAATTATCACTTTTGGAACAAAAATAAGTGTGTTTAGAGTCACTTTAATGCCTGAAATTGGTAGAAATAGAAGCTTCTGAATAGGAGAAAAAGTCTATAATAATGGCAATTTTGGTCACATTGAGGCTTTAAAAAGTAGTCATTCAACATGAGGCACATTCCAAATGACATTTTGAATCAATTTTTCTACAGTCCAAAAAATCAATATTCTGATGAAAAACGATGACCCGTGACCTGTCGAAATTTCTCCAGATGGTCAGAAATGGAAATTTTTTAATGTTTAATTTTTTGACTGTAAATGACTATTCCATGTAAATTATCACTTTTGGAAGAAAAATAAGTGTGTTTAGAGTCACTTTAATGCCTGAAATTGGTTGAAACAAAAGCTTCTGAATAGGAGAAAAAGTCTGTAATAATGGCAATTTTGGTCACATTGAGGCTTTAAAAAGTAGTCATTCAACATGAGGCACATTCCAAATGACATTTTGAATCAATTTTTCTACAGTCCAAAAAAATCAATTTTCTGATGAAAAACGATGACCCGTTACCTGTCGAAATTTATCCAGATGGTCAGAAATGGAAATTTTTTAATGTTTAATTTTTTGACTGCAAATGACTATTCCATGCAAATTATCACTTTTGGAACAAAATTAAGTGTGTTTAGAGTCACTTTAATGCATGAAATTGGTCAAATTGAAGCTTCTGAATAGGAGAAAATGTCTGTAATAATGGCAATTTTGGTCACATTGAGGCTTTAAAAAGTAGTTATTCAACATGAGGCACATTCAAAATGACATTTTGAATCAATTATTCTACAGTCCAAAAAATCAATTTTCTGATGAAAAACGATGACCCGTGACCTGTCGACATTTCTCCAGTTGGTCAGAAATGGAATTTTTTTCATGTTTAATTTTTTGACTGCAAATGACTATTCCATGCAAATTATCACTTCTGGAACAAAATTAAGTGTGTTTAGAGTCACTTTAATGCCTGAAATTGGTCAAATTGAAGCTTCTGAATAGGAGAAAATGTCTGTAATAATGGCAATTTTGGTCACATTGAGGCTTTAAAAAGTAGTTATTCAACATGAGGCACATTCAAAATGACATTTTGAATCAATTTTTCTACAGTCCAAAAAATCAATTTTCTGATGAAAAACGATGACCCGTGACCTGTCGAAATTTCTCCAGATGGTCAGAAATGGAATTTTTTTAATGTTTAAGTTTTTTGACTGGAAATGACTATTCCATGTGAATTATCACTTTTGGAACTAAAATAAGTGTGTTTAGAGTAATTTTAATGACTGAAATTGGTGGAAAAAGAAGCTTCTGAGTAGGAGAAAATGTCTGTAAAAATGGCAATTTTGGTCACATTGAGGCTTCAAAAAGTAGTTATTCAACATGAGGCACAATCCAAATGACATTTTGAATCAATTTTTCTGCAGTCCAAAAAATCAAGTTTTCTGATGAAAAACGATGACCCGTGACCTGTCGAAATTTCTCCAGATGGTCAGAAATGGAAATTTTTTAATGTTTAATTTTTTGACTGCAAATGACTATTCCATGTAAATTATCACTTTTGGAAGAAAAATAAGTGTGTTTAGAGTCACTTTAATGACTGAAATTGGTTGAAACAAAAGCTTCTGAATAGGAGAAAAAGTCTGTAATAATTGCAATTTTGGTCACATTGAGGCTTTAAAAAGTAGTCATTCAACATGAGGCACATTCCAAATGACATTTTGAATCAATTTTTCTACAGTCCAAAAAAATCAATTTTCTGAGGAAAAACGATGACCCGTGACCTGTCGACATTTCTCCAGTTGGTCAGAAATTGAATTTTTTTAATGTTTAAGTTTTTTTAATGCAAATGACTATTCCATGTAAATTATCACTTTTGGAACAAAAATAAGTGTGTTTAGAGTCACTTTAATGCCTGAAATTGGTCGAAATAGAAGCTTCTGAATAGGAGAAAATGTCTGTAATAATGGCAATTTTGGTCACATTGAGGCTTTAAAAAGTAGTTATTCAACATGAGGCACATTCCAAATGACATTTTGAATCAATTTTTCTACAGTCCAAAAAACTCAATTTTCTGATGAAAAACGATGACCCGTGACCTGTCGAAATTTCTCCAGATGGTCAGAAATGGAAATTTTTTAATGTTTAATTTTTTGACTCTAAATGACTATTCCATGTAAATTATCACTTTTGGAAGAAAAATAAGTGTGTTTAGAGTCACTTTAATGCCTGAAATTGGTTGAAACAAAAGCTTCTGAATAGGAGAAAAAGTCTGTAATAATGGCAATTTTGGTCACATTGAGGCTTTAAAAAGTAGTCATTCAACATGAGGCTCATTCCTAATGACATTTTGAATCAATTTTTCAACAGTCCAAAAAATCAATTTTCTGATAAAAAACAATGACCCGTGACCTGTCGAACTTTCTCCAGATGGTCAGAAATGGAAATTTTTTAATGTTTCATTTTATGACTATACCATGTAAATTATCACTTTTGGAACAAAAACAAGTGTGTTTAGAGTCACTTTAATGCCTGAAATTGGTCAAAAAGGAGGTTCTGAGTAGGAGAAAAAGTCTGTAATTATATCAATTTTGGTCACATTGAGGCTTTAAAAAGTAGTTATTCAACATGAGGCGCATTCTAAATGACATTTTGAATCAATTTTTCGACCAGTCCAAAAAAACAATTTTCTGATGAAAAACGATGACCCGTGACCTGTCGAAATTTCTCCAGATGGTCAGAAATGGAAATTTTTTAATGTTTCATTTTTTGACTGCAAATGACTATTCCATGTAAATTATCACTTTTGGAAGAAAATAAGTGTGTTCAGAGTCACTTTAATGCCTGAAATTGGTCGAAATAGAAGCTTCTGAATAGGAGAAAATGTCTGTAAAAATGGCAATTTTGGTCACATTGAGGCTTCAAAAAGTAGTTATTCAGCATGAGGCACATTCCAAATGACATTTTGAATCAATTTTTCTACAGTCCAAAAAATCAATTTTCTGATGAAAAACGATGACCCGTGACCTGTCGAAATTTCTCCAGATGGTCAGAAATGGACATTTTTTAATGTTTAACTTTTTTGACTGCAAATGACTATTCCATGCAAATTATCACTTTTGGACCAAAATTAAGTGTGTTTAGAGTCACTTTAATGCCTGTAATTGGTCAAATTGAAGCTTCTGAAGAGGAGAAAATGTCTGTAATAATGGCAATTTTGGTCACATTGAGGCTTTAAAAAGTAGTTATTCAACATGAGGCACATTCGAAATGACATTTTGAATCAATTTTTCTACAGTCCAAAAAATCAATTTTCTGATGAAAAGCGATGACCCGTGACCTGTCGACATTTCTCCAGTTGGTCAGAAATGGAATTTTTTTAATGTTTAAGTTTTTTTAATGCAAATGACTATTCCATGTAAATTATCACTTTTGGAACAAAAATAAGTGTGTTTAGAGTCACTTTAATGCCTGAAATTGGTCGAAATAGAAGCTTCTGAATCGGAGAAAATGTCTGTAATAATGGCAATTTTGGTCACATTCAGGCTTCAAAAAGTAGTTATTCAGCATGAGGCACATTCCAAATGACATTTTGAATCAATTTTTCTACAGTCCATAAAATCAATTTTCTGATGAAAAACGATGACCCGTGACCTGTCGAAATTTCTCCAGATGGTCAGAAATGGAAATTTTTTAATGTTTCATTTTTTGACTGCAAATGACTATTCCATGTAAATTATCACTTTTGGAAGAAAATAAGTGTGTTCAGAGTCACTTTAATGCCTGAAATTGGTCGAAATAGAAGATTCCGAATAGGAGAAAATGTCTGTAAAAATGGCAATTTTGGTCACAATGGCTTCAAAAAGTAGTTATTCAGCATGAGGCACATTCCAAATGACATTTTGAATCAATTTTTCTACAGTCCAAAAAATCAATTTTCTGATGAAAAATGATGACCCGTGACCTGTCGAAATTTCTCCAGATGGTCAGAAATGGAAATTTTTTAATGTTTAATTTTTTGACTGTAAATGACTATTCCATGTAAATTATCACTTTTGGAAGACAAATAAGTGTGTTTAGAGTCACTTTAATGCCTGAAATTGGTTGAAACAAAAGCTTCTGAATAGGAGAAAAAGTCTGTAATAATGGCAATTTTGGTCACATTGAGGCTTTAAAAAGTAGTCATTCAACATGAGGCACATTCCAAATGACATTTTGAATCAATTTTTCTACAGTCCAAAAAAATCAATTTTCTGATGAAAAACGATGACCCGTTACCTGTCGAAATTTATCCAGATGGTCAGAAATGGAAATTTTTTAATGTTGAATTATTTTGACTGCAAATGACTATTCCATGCAAATTATCACTTTTGGACCAAAATTAAGTGTGTTTAGAGTCACTTTAATGCCTGTAATTGGTCAAATTGAAGCTTCTGAATAGGAGAAAATGTCTGTAATAATGGCAATTTTGGTCACATTGAGGCTTCAAAAAGTAGTTATTCAGCATGAGGCACATTCCAAATGACATTTTGAATCAATTTTTCTACAGTCCAAAAAATCAATTTTCTGATGAAAAACGATGACCCGTGACCTGTCGAAATTTCTCCAGATGGTCAGAAATGGACATTTTTTAATGTTGAACTTTTTTGACTGCAAATGACTATTCCATGCAAATTATCACTTTTGGACCAAAATTAAGTGTGTTTAGAGTCACTTTAATGCCTGTAATTGGTCAAATTGAAGCTTCTGAAGAGGAGAAAATGTCTGTAATAATGGCAATTTTGGTCACATTGAGGCTTTAAAAAGTAGTTATTCAACATGAGGCACATTCGAAATGACATTTTGAATCAATTTTTCTACAGTCCAAAAAATCAATTTTCTGATGAAAAGCGATGACCCGTGACCTGTCGACATTTCTCCAGTTGGTCAGAAATGGAATTTTTTTAATGTTTAAGTTTTTTTAATGCAAATGACTATTCCATGTAAATTATCACTTTTGGAACAAAAATAAGTGTGTTTAGAGTCACTTTAATGCCTGAAATTGGTCGAAATAGAAGCTTCTGAATCGGAGAAAATGTCTGTAATAATGGTCACATTCAGGCTTTAAAAAGTAGTTATTCAACATGAGGCACAATCCAAATGACATTTTGAATCAATTTTTCTACAGTCCAAAAAATCAATTTTCTGATGAAAAACGATGACCCGTGACCTGTCGACATTTCTCCAGTTGGTCAGAAATAGAATTTTTTTAATGTTTAAGTTTTTGACTGCAAATGACTATTCCATTTAAATTATCACTTTTGGAACAAAAATAAGTGTGTTTAGAGTCACTTTAATGCCTGAAATTGGTCGAAATAGAAGCTTCTGAATAGGAGAAAATGTCTGTAAAAATGGCAATTTTGGTCACATTGAGGTTTCAAAAAGTAGTTATTCAGCATGAGGCACATTCCAAATGACATTTTGAATCAATTTTTCTACAGTCCAAAAAATCAATTTTCTGATGAAAAACGATGACCCGTGACCTGTTGAAATTTCTCCAGATTGTCAGAAATGTACATTTTTTAATGTTTAATTTTTTGACTGCAAATGACTATTCCATGTAAATTATCACTTTTGGAACAAAAATAAGTGTGTTTAGAGTCACTTTAATGCCTGAAATTGGTAGAAATAGAAGCTTCTGAATAGGAGAAAAAGTCTATAATAATGGCAATTTTGGTCACATTGAGGCTTTAAAAAGTAGTCATTCAACATGAGGCACATTCCAAATGACATTTTGAATCAATTTTTCTACAGTCCAAAAAATCAATATTCTGATGAAAAACGATGACCCGTGACCTGTCGAAATTTCTCCAGATGGTCAGAAATGGAAATTTTTTAATGTTTAATTTTTTGACTGTAAATGACTATTCCATGTAAATTATCACTTTTGGAAGAAAAATAAGTGTGTTTAGAGTCACTTTAATGCCTGAAATTGGTTGAAACAAAAGCTTCTGAATAGGAGAAAAAGTCTGTAATAATGGCAATTTTGGTCACATTGAGGCTTTAAAAAGTAGTCATTCAACATGAGGCACATTCCAAATGACATTTTGAATCAATTTTTCTACAGTCCAAAAAATCAATTTTCTGATGAAAAACGATGACCCGTGACCTGTCGAAATTTCTCCAGATGGTCAGAATTGGAATTTTTTTAATGTTTAAGTTTTTTGACTGGAAATGACTATTCCATGTGAATTATCACTTTTGGAACTAAAATAAGTGTGTTTAGAGTAATTTTAATGACTGAAATTGGTGGAAAAAGAAGCTTCTGAGTAGGAGAAAATGTCTGTAAAAATGGCAATTTTGGTCACATTGAGGCTTCAAAAAGTAGTTATTCAACATGAGGCACAATCCAAATGACATTTTGAATCAATTTTTCTGCAGTCCAAAAAATCAAGTTTTCTGATGAAAAACGATGACCCGTGACCTGTCGAAATTTCTCCAGATGGTCAGAAATGGAAATTTTTTAATGTTTAATTTTTTGACTGCAAATGACTATTCCATGTAAATTATCACTTTTGGAAGAAAAATAAGTGTGTTTAGAGTCACTTTAATGACTGAAATTGGTTGAAACAAAAGCTTCTGAATAGGAGAAAAAGTCTGTAATAATTGCAATTTTGGTCACATTGAGGCTTTAAAAAGTAGTCATTCAACATGAGGCACATTCCAAATGACATTTTGAATCAATTTTTCTACAGTCCAAAAAAATCAATTTTCTGAGGAAAAACGATGACCCGTGACCTGTCGACATTTCTCCAGTTGGTCAGAAATTGAATTTTTTTAATGTTTAAGTTTTTTTAATGCAAATGACTATTCCATGTAAATTATCACTTTTGGAACAAAAATAAGTGTGTTTAGAGTCACTTTAATGCCTGAAATTGGTCGAAATAGAAGCTTCTGAATAGGAGAAAATGTCTGTAATAATGGCAATTTTGGTCACATTGAGGCTTTAAAAAGTAGTTATTCAACATGAGGCACATTCCAAATGACATTTTGAATCAATTTTTCTACAGTCCAAAAAACTCAATTTTCTGATGAAAAACGATGACCCGTGACCTGTCGAAATTTCTCCAGATGGTCAGAAATGGAAATTTTTTAATGTTTAATTTTTTGACTCTAAATGACTATTCCATGTAAATTATCACTTTTGGAAGAAAAATAAGTGTGTTTAGAGTCACTTTAATGCCTGAAATTGGTTGAAACAAAAGCTTCTGAATAGGAGAAAAAGTCTGTAATAATGGCAATTTTGGTCACATTGAGGCTTTAAAAAGTAGTCATTCAACATGAGGCTCATTCCTAATGACATTTTGAATCAATTTTTCAACAGTCCAAAAAATCAATTTTCTGATAAAAAACAATGACCCGTGACCTGTCGAACTTTCTCCAGATGGTCAGAAATGGAAATTTTTTAATGTTTCATTTTATGACTATACCATGTAAATTATCACTTTTGGAACAAAAACAAGTGTGTTTAGAGTCACTTTAATGCCTGAAATTGGTCAAAAAGGAGGTTCTGAGTAGGAGAAAAAGTCTGTAATTATATCAATTTTGGTCACATTGAGGCTTTAAAAAGTAGTTATTCAACATGAGGCGCATTCTAAATGACATTTTGAATCAATTTTTCGACCAGTCCAAAAAAACAATTTTCTGATGAAAAACGATGACCCGTGACCTGTCGAAATTTCTCCAGATGGTCAGAAATGGAAATTTTTTAATGTTTCATTTTTTGACTGCAAATGACTATTCCATGTAAATTATCACTTTTGGAAGAAAATAAGTGTGTTCAGAGTCACTTTAATGCCTGAAATTGGTCGAAATAGAAGCTTCTGAATAGGAGAAAATGTCTGTAAAAATGGCAATTTTGGTCACATTGAGGCTTCAAAAAGTAGTTATTCAGCATGAGGCACATTCCAAATGACATTTTGAATCAATTTTTCTACAGTCCAAAAAATCAATTTTCTGATGAAAAACGATGACCCGTGACCTGTCGAAATTTCTCCAGATGGTCAGAAATGGACATTTTTTAATGTTTAACTTTTTTGACTGCAAATGACTATTCCATGCAAATTATCACTTTTGGACCAAAATTAAGTGTGTTTAGAGTCACTTTAATGCCTGTAATTGGTCAAATTGAAGCTTCTGAAGAGGAGAAAATGTCTGTAATAATGGCAATTTTGGTCACATTGAGGCTTTAAAAAGTAGTTATTCAACATGAGGCACATTCGAAATGACATTTTGAATCAATTTTTCTACAGTCCAAAAAATCAATTTTCTGATGAAAAGCGATGACCCGTGACCTGTCGACATTTCTCCAGTTGGTCAGAAATGGAATTTTTTTAATGTTTAAGTTTTTTTAATGCAAATGACTATTCCATGTAAATTATCACTTTTGGAACAAAAATAAGTGTGTTTAGAGTCACTTTAATGCCTGAAATTGGTCGAAATAGAAGCTTCTGAATCGGAGAAAATGGCTGTAATAATGGCAATTTTGGTCACATTCAGGCTTCAAAAAGTAGTTATTCAGCATGAGGCACATTCCAAATGACATTTTGAATCAATTTTTCTACAGTCCATAAAATCAATTTTCTGATGAAAAACGATGACCCGTGACCTGTCGAAATTTCTCCAGATGGTCAGAAATGGAAATTTTTTAATGTTTCATTTTTTGACTGCAAATGACTATTCCATGTAAATTATCACTTTTGGAAGAAAATAAGTGTGTTCAGAGTCACTTTAATGCCTGAAATTGGTCGAAATAGAAGATTCCGAATAGGAGAAAATGTCTGTAAAAATGGCAATTTTGGTCACAATGGCTTCAAAAAGTAGTTATTCAGCATGAGGCACATTCCAAATGACATTTTGAATCAATTTTTCTACAGTCCAAAAAATCAATTTTCTGATGAAAAATGATGACCCGTGACCTGTCGAAATTTCTCCAGATGGTCAGAAATGGAAATTTTTTAATGTTTAATTTTTTGACTGTAAATGACTATTCCATGTAAATTATCACTTTTGGAAGACAAATAAGTGTGTTTAGAGTCACTTTAATGCCTGAAATTGGTTGAAACAAAAGCTTCTGAATAGGAGAAAAAGTCTGTAATAATGGCAATTTTGGTCACATTGAGGCTTTAAAAAGTAGTCATTCAACATGAGGCACATTCCAAATGACATTTTGAATCAATTTTTCTACAGTCCAAAAAAATCAATTTTCTGATGAAAAACGATGACCCGTTACCTGTCGAAATTTATCCAGATGGTCAGAAATGGAAATTTTTTAATGTTGAATTATTTTGACTGCAAATGACTATTCCATGCAAATTATCACTTTTGGACCAAAATTAAGTGTGTTTAGAGTCACTTTAATGCCTGTAATTGGTCAAATTGAAGCTTCTGAATAGGAGAAAATGTCTGTAATAATGGCAATTTTGGTCACATTGAGGCTTCAAAAAGTAGTTATTCAGCATGAGGCACATTCCAAATGACATTTTGAATCAATTTTTCTACAGTCCAAAAAATCAATTTTCTGATGAAAAACGATGACCCGTGACCTGTCGAAATTTCTCCAGATGGTCAGAAATGGACATTTTTTAATGTTGAACTTTTTTGACTGCAAATGACTATTCCATGCAAATTATCACTTTTGGACCAAAATTAAGTGTGTTTAGAGTCACTTTAATGCCTGTAATTGGTCAAATTGAAGCTTCTGAAGAGGAGAAAATGTCTGTAATAATGGCAATTTTGGTCACATTGAGGCTTTAAAAAGTAGTTATTCAACATGAGGCACATTCGAAATGACATTTTGAATCAATTTTTCTACAGTCCAAAAAATCAATTTTCTGATGAAAAGCGATGACCCGTGACCTGTCGACATTTCTCCAGTTGGTCAGAAATGGAATTTTTTTAATGTTTAAGTTTTTTTAATGCAAATGACTATTCCATGTAAATTATCACTTTTGGAACAAAAATAAGTGTGTTTAGAGTCACTTTAATGCCTGAAATTGGTCGAAATAGAAGCTTCTGAATCGGAGAAAATGTCTGTAATAATGGTCACATTCAGGCTTTAAAAAGTAGTTATTCAACATGAGGCACAATCCAAATGACATTTTGAATCAATTTTTCTACAGTCCAAAAAATCAATTTTCTGATGAAAAACGATGACCCGTGACCTGTCGACATTTCTCCAGTTGGTCAGAAATAGAATTTTTTTAATGTTTAAGTTTTTGACTGCAAATGACTATTCCATTTAAATTATCACTTTTGGAACAAAAATAAGTGTGTTTAGAGTCACTTTAATGCCTGAAATTGGTCGAAATAGAAGCTTCTGAATAGGAGAAAATGTCTGTAAAAATGGCAATTTTGGTCACATTGAGGTTTCAAAAAGTAGTTATTCAGCATGAGGCACATTCCAAATGACATTTTGAATCAATTTTTCTACAGTCCAAAAAATCAATTTTCTGATGAAAAACGATGACCCGTGACCTGTTGAAATTTCTCCAGATTGTCAGAAATGTACATTTTTTAATGTTTAATTTTTTGACTGCAAATGACTATTCCATGTAAATTATCACTTTTGGAACAAAAATAAGTGTGTTTAGAGTCACTTTAATGCCTGAAATTGGTAGAAATAGAAGCTTCTGAATAGGAGAAAAAGTCTATAATAATGGCAATTTTGGTCACATTGAGGCTTTAAAAAGTAGTCATTCAACATGAGGCACATTCCAAATGACATTTTGAATCAATTTTTCTACAGTCCAAAAAATCAATATTCTGATGAAAAACGATGACCCGTGACCTGTCGAAATTTCTCCAGATGGTCAGAAATGGAAATTTTTTAATGTTTCATTTTTTGACTGCAAATGACTATTCCATGTAAATTATCACTTTTGGAAGAAAATAAGTGTGTTCAGAGTCACTTTAATGCCTGAAATTGGTCGAAATAGAAGCTTCCGAATAGGAGAAAATGTCTGTAAAAATGGCAATTTTGGTCACATTGAGGCTTCAAAAAGTAGTTATTCAGCATGAGGCACATTCCAAATGACATTTTGAATCAATTTTTCTACAGTCCAAAAAACTCAATTTTCTGATGAAAAACGATGACCCGTGACCTGTCGAAATTTCTCCAGATGGTCAGAAATGGAAATTTTTTAATGATTAATTTTTTGACTGTAAATGACTATTCCATGTAAATTATCACTTTTGGAAGACAAATAAGTGTGTTTAGAGTCACTTTAATGCCTGAAATTGGTTGAAACAAAAGCTTCTGAATAGGAGAAAAAGTCTGTAATAATGGCAATTTTGGTCACATTGAGGCTTTAAAAAGTAGTCATTCAACATGAGGCACATTCCAAATGACATTTTGAATCAATTTTTCTACAGTCCAAAAAAATCAATTTTCTGATGAAAAACGATGACCCGTTACCTGTCGAAATTTATCCAGATGGTCAGAAATGGAAATTTTTTAATGTTGAATTTTTTGACTGCAAATGACTATTCCATGCAAATTATCACTTTTGGAACAAAATTAAGTGTGTTTAGAGTCACTTTAATGCCTGAAATTGGTCAAATTGAAGCTTCTGAATAGGAGAAAATGTCTGTAATAATGGCAATTTTGGTCACATTGAGGCTTTAAAAAGTAGTTATTCAACATGAGGCACATTCAAAATGACATTTTGAATCAATTTTTCTACAGTCCAAAAAATCAATTTTCTGATGAAAAACGATGACCCGTGACCTGTCGACATTTCTCCAGTTGGTCAGAAATGGAATTTTTTTAATGTTTAATTTTTTGACTGCAAATGACTATTCCATGCAAATTATCACTTTTGGAACAAAATTAAGTGTGTTTAGAGTCACTTTAATGCCTGAAATTGGTCAAATTGAAGCTTCTGAATAGGAGAAAATGTCTGTAATAATGGCAATTTTGGTCACATTGAGGCTTTAAAAAGTAGTTATTCAACATGAGGCACATTCAAAATGACATTTTGAATCAATTTTTCTACAGTCCAAAAAATCAATTTTCTGATGAAAAACGATGACCCGTGACCTGTCGAAATTTCTCCAGATGGTCAGAAATGGAAATTTTTTAATGTTTAATTTTTTGACTGCAAATGACTATTCCATGTAAATTATCACTTTTGGAAGAAAAATAAGTGTGTTTAGAGTCACTTTAATGACTGAAATTGGTTGAAACAAAAGCTTCTGAATAGGAGAAAAAGTCTGTAATAATGGCAATTTTGGTCACATTGAGGCTTTAAAAAGTAGTCATTCAACATGAGGCACATTCCAAATGACATTTTGAATCAATTTTTCTACAGTCCAAAAAAATCAATTTTCTGAGGAAAAACGATGACCCGTGACCTGTCGAAATTTCTCCAGATGGTCAGAAATGGAAATTTTTTAATGTTTAACTTTTTTGACTGCAAATGACTATTCCATGCAAATTATCACTTTTGGACCACAATTAAGTGTGTTTAGAGTCACTTTAATGCCTGTAATTGGTCAAATTGAAGCTTCTGAATAGGAGAAAATGTCTGTAATAATGGCAATTTTGGTCACATTGAGGCTTTAAAAAGTAGTTATTCAACATGAGGCACATTCGAAATGACATTTTGAATCAATTTTTCTACAGTCCAAAAAATCAATTTTCTGATGAAAAGCGATGACCCGTGACCTGTCGACATTTCTCCAGTTGGTCAGAAATGGAATTTTTTTAATGTTTAAGTTTTTTTAATGCAAATGACTATTCCATGTAAATTATCACTTTTGGAACAAAAATAAGTGTGTTTAGAGTCACTTTAATGCCTGAAATTGGTCGAAATAGAAGCTTCTGGATAGGAGAAAATGTCTGTAATAATGGCAATTTTGGTCACATTGAGGCTTTAAAAAGTAGTTATTCAACATGAGGCACATTCCAAATGACATTTTGAATCAATTTTTCTACAGTCCAAAAAACTCAATTTTCTGATGAAAAACGATGACCCGTTACCTGTCGAAATTTATCCAGATGGTCAGAAATGGAAATTTTTTAATGTTTAATTTTTTGACTGCAAATGACTATTCCATGCAAATTATCACTTTTGGAACAAAAATAAGTGTGTTTAGAGTCACTTTAATGCCTGAAATTGGTTGAAACAAAAGCTTCTGAATAGGAGAAAAAGTCTGTAATAATGGCAATTTTGGTCACATTGAGGCTTTAAAAAGTAGTCATTCAACATGAGGCACATTCCAAATGACATTTTGAATCAATTTTTCAACAGTCCAAAAAATCAATTTTCTGATAAAAAACAATGACCCGTGACCTGTCGAACTTTCGCCAGATGGTCAGAAATGGAAATTTTTTAATGTTTCATTTTATGACTATTCCATGTAAATTATCACTTTTGGAACAAAAACAAGTGTGTTTAGAGTCACTTTAATGCCTGAAATTGGTCAAAAAGGAGGTTCTGAGTAGGAGAAAAAGTCTGTAATTATATCAATTTTGGTCACATTGAGGCTTTAAAAAGTAGTTATTCAACATGAGGCGCATTCTAAATGACATTTTGAATCAATTTTTCGACCAGTCCAAAAAATAAATTTTCTGATGAAAAACGATGACCCGTGACCTGTCGAAATTTCTCCAGATGGTCAGAAATGGAAATTTTTTAATGTTTCATTTTTAGACTGCAAATGACTATTCCATGTAAATTATCACTTTTGGAAGAAAATAAGTGTGTTCAGAGTCACTTTAATGCCTGAAATTGGTCGAAATAGAAGCTTCTGAATAGGAGAAAATGTCTGTAAAAATGGCAATTTTGGTCACATTGAGGCTTCAAAAAGTAGTTATTCAGCATGAGGCACATTCCAAATGACATTTTGAATCAATTTTTCTACAGTCCAAAAAATCAATTTTCTGATGAAAAACGATGACCCGTGACCTGTCGAAATTTCTCCAGATGGTCAGAAATGGACATTTTTTAATGTTTAACTTTTTTGACTGCAAATGACTATTCCATGCAAATTATCACTTTTGGACCAAAATTAAGTGTGTTTAGAGTCACTTTAATGCCTGTAATTGGTCAAATTGAAGCTTCTGAAGAGGAGAAAATGTCTGTAATAATGGCAATTTTGGTCACATTGAGGCTTTAAAAAGTAGTTATTCAACATGAGGCACATTCGAAATGACATTTTGAATCAATTTTTCTACAGTCCAAAAAATCAATTTTCTGATGAAAAGCGATGACCCGTGACCTGTCGACATTTCTCCAGTTGGTCAGAAATGGAATTTTTTTAATGTTTAAGTTTTTTTAATGCAAATGACTATTCCATGTAAATTATCACTTTTGGAACAAAAATAAGTGTGTTTAGAGTCACTTTAATGCCTGAAATTGGTCGAAATAGAAGCTTCTGAATAGGAGAAAAAGTCTATAATAATGGCAATTTTGGTCACATTGAGGCTTTAAAAAGTAGTCATTCAACATGAGGCACATTCCAAATGACATTTTGAATCAATTTTTCTACAGTCCAAAAAATCAATATTCTGATGAAAAACGATGACCCGTGACCTGTCGAAATTTCTCCAGATGGTCAGAAATGGAAATTTTTTAATGTTTCACTTTTTGACTGCAAATGACTATTCCATGTAAATTATCACTTTTGGAAGAAAATAAGTGTGTTCAGAGTCACTTTAATGCCTGAAATTGGTCGAAATAGAAGCTTCCGAATAGGAGAAAATGTCTGTAAAAATGGCAATTTTGGTCACATTGAGGCTTCAAAAAGTAGTTATTCAGCATGAGGCACATTCCAAATGACATTTTGAATCAATTTTTCTACAGTCCAAAAAATCAATTTTCTGATGAAAAACGATGACCCGTGACCTGTCGAAATTTCTCCAGATGGTCAGAAATGGACATTTTTTAATGTTTAATTTTTTGACTGTAAATGACTATTCCATGTAAATTATCACTTTTGGAAGACAAATAAGTGTGTTTAGAGTCACTTTAATGCCTGAAATTGGTTGAAACAAAAGCTTCTGAATAGGAGAAAAAGTCTGTAATAATGGCAATTTTGGTCACATTGAGGCTTTAAAAAGTAGTCATTCAACATGAGGCACATTCCAAATGACATTTTGAATCAATTTTTCTACAGTCCAAAAAAATCAATTTTCTGATGAAAAACGATGACCCGTTACCTGTCGAAATTTATCCAGATGGTCAGAAATGGAAATTTTTTAATGTTGAATTTTTTGACTGCAAATGACTATTCCATGCAAATTATCACTTTTGGAACAAAATTAAGTGTGTTTAGAGTCACTTTAATGCCTGAAATTGGTCAAATTGAAGCTTCTGAATAGGAGAAAATGTCTGTAATAATGGCAATTTTGGTCACATTGAGGCTTTAAAAAGTAGTTATTCAACATGAGGCACATTCAAAATGACATTTTGAATCAATTTTTCTACAGTCCAAAAAATCAATTTTCTGATGAAAAACGATGACCCGTGACCTGTCGACATTTCTCCAGTTGGTCAGAAATGGAATTTTTTTAATGTTTAATTTTTTGACTGCAAATGACTATTCCATGCAAATTATCACTTTTGGAACAAAATTAGGTGTGTTTAGAGTCACTTTAATGCCTGAAATTGGTCAAATTGAAGCTTCTGAATAGGAGAAAATGTCTGTAATAATGGCAATTTTGGTCACATTGAGGCTTTAAAAAGTAGTTATTCAACATGAGGCACATTCAAAATGACATTTTGAATCAATTTTTCTACAGTCCAAAAAATCAATTTTCTGATGAAAAACGATGACCCGTGACCTGTCGAAATTTCTCCAGATGGTCAGAAATGGACATTTTTTAATGTTGAACTTTTTTGACTGCAAA
Source organism: Triturus cristatus (assembly GCF_964204655.1). NCBI lineage: Eukaryota > Metazoa > Chordata > Amphibia > Caudata > Salamandridae > Triturus > Triturus cristatus. The sequence goes on along the minus strand of NC_140593.1, from coordinate 878,322,978 downwards.
TGACTATTCCATGCAAATTATCACTTTTGGACCAAAATTAAGTGTGTTTAGAGTCACTTTAATGCCTGTAATTGGTCAAATTGAAGCTTCTGAAGAGGAGAAAATGTCTGTAATAATGGCAATTTTGGTCACATTGAGGCTTTAAAAAGTAGTTATTCAACATGAGGCACATTCGAAATGACATTTTGAATCAATTTTTCTACAGTCCAAAAAATCAATTTTCTGATGAAAAGCGATGACCCGTGACCTGTCGACATTTCTCCAGTTGGTCAGAAATGGAATTTTTTTAATGTTTAAGTTTTTTTAATGCAAATGACTATTCCATGTAAATTATCACTTTTGGAACAAAAATAAGTGTGTTTAGAGTCACTTTAATGCCTGAAATTGGTCGAAATAGAAGCTTCTGAATCGGAGAAAATGTCTGTAATAATGGCAATTTTGGTCACATTCAGGCTTTAAAAAGTAGTTATTCAACATGAGGCACAATCCAAATGACATTTTGAATCAATTTTTCTACAGTCCAAAAAATCAATTTTCTGATGAAAAACGATGACCCGTGACCTGTCGACATTTCTCCAGTTGGTTAGAAATAGAATTTTTTTAATGTTTAAGTTTTTGACTGCAAATGACTATTCCATTTAAATTATCACTTTTGGAACAAAAATAAGTGTGTTTAGAGTCACTTTAATGCCTGAAATTGGTCGAAATAGAAGCTTCTGAATAGGAGAAAATGTCTGTAAAAATGGCAATTTTGGTCACATTGAGGTTTCAAAAAGTAGTTATTCAGCATGAGGCACATTCCAAATGACATTTTGAATCAATTTTTCTACAGTCCAAAAAATCAATTTTCTGATGAAAAACGATGACCCGTGACCTGTTGAAATTTCTCCAGATTGTCAGAAATGTACATTTTTTAATGTTTAATTTTTTGACTGCAAATGACTATTCCATGTAAATGATCACTTTTGGAACAAAAATAAGTGTGTTTAGAGTCACTTTAATGCCTGAAATTGGTAGAAATAGAAGCTTCTGAATAGGAGAAAAAGTCTATAATAATGGCAATTTTGGTCACATTGAGGCTTTAAAAAGTAGTCATTCAACATGAGGCACATTCCAAATGACATTTTGAATCAATTTTTCTACAGTCCAAAAAATCAATATTCTGATGAAAAACGATGACCCGTGACCTGTCGAAATTTCTCCAGATGGTCAGAAATGGAAATTTTTTAATGTTTCATTTTTTGACTGCAAATGACTATTCCATGTAATTTATCACTTTTGGAAGAAAATAAGTGTGTTCAGAGTCACTTTAATGCCTGAAATTGGTCGAAATAGAAGCTTCCGAATAGGAGAAAATGTCTGTAAAAATGGCAATTTTGGTCACATTGAGGCTTCAAAAAGTAGTTATTCAGCATGAGGCACATTCCAAATGACATTTTGAATCAATTTTTCTACAGTCCAAAAAACTCAATTTTCTGATGAAAAACGATGACCCGTGACCTGTCGAAATTTCTCCAGATGGTCAGAAATGGAAATTTTTTAATGATTAATTTTTTGACTGTAAATGACTATTCCATGTAAATTATCACTTTTGGAAGACAAATAAGTGTGTTTAGAGTCACTTTAATGCCTGAAATTGGTTGAAACAAAAGCTTCTGAATAGGAGAAAAAGTCTGTAATAATGGCAATTTTGGTCACATTGAGGCTTTAAAAAGTAGTCATTCAACATGAGGCACATTCCAAATGACATTTTGAATCAATTTTTCTACAGTCCAAAAAAATCAATTTTCTGATGAAAAACGATGACCCGTTACCTGTCGAAATTTATCCAGATGGTCAGAAATGGAAATTTTTTAATGTTGAATTTTTTGACTGCAAATGACTATTCCATGCAAATTATCACTTTTGGAACAAAATTAAGTGTGTTTAGAGTCACTTTAATGCCTGAAATTGGTCAAATTGAAGCTTCTGAATAGGAGAAAATGTCTGTAATAATGGCAATTTTGGTCACATTGAGGCTTTAAAAAGTAGTTATTCAACATGAGGCACATTCAAAATGACATTTTGAATCAATTTTTCTACAGTCCAAAAAATCAATTTTCTGATGAAAAACGATGACCCGTGACCTGTCGACATTTCTCCAGTTGGTCAGAAATGGAATTTTTTTAATGTTTAATTTTTTGACTGCAAATGACTATTCCATGCAAATTATCACTTTTGGAACAAAATTAAGTGTGTTTAGAGTCACTTTAATGCCTGAAATTGGTCAAATTGAAGCTTCTGAATAGGAGAAAATGTCTGTAATAATGGCAATTTTGGTCACATTGAGGCTTTAAAAAGTAGTTATTCAACATGAGGCACATTCAAAATGACATTTTGAATCAATTTTTCTACAGTCCAAAAAATCAATTTTCTGATGAAAAACGATGACCCGTGACCTGTCGAAATTTCTCCAGATGGTCAGAAATGGAAATTTTTTAATGTTTAATTTTTTGACTGCAAATGACTATTCCATGTAAATTATCACTTTTGGAAGAAAAATAAGTGTGTTTAGAGTCACTTTAATGACTGAAATTGGTTGAAACAAAAGCTTCTGAATAGGAGAAAAAGTCTGTAATAATGGCAATTTTGGTCACATTGAGGCTTTAAAAAGTAGTCATTCAACATGAGGCACATTCCAAATGACATTTTGAATCAATTTTTCTACAGTCCAAAAAAATCAATTTTCTGAGGAAAAACGATGACCCGTGACCTGTCGAAATTTCTCCAGATGGTCAGAAATGGAAATTTTTTAATGTTTAACTTTTTTGACTGCAAATGACTATTCCATGCAAATTATCACTTTTGGACCACAATTAAGTGTGTTTAGAGTCACTTTAATGCCTGTAATTGGTCAAATTGAAGCTTCTGAATAGGAGAAAATGTCTGTAATAATGGCAATTTTGGTCACATTGAGGCTTTAAAAAGTAGTTATTCAACATGAGGCACATTCGAAATGACATTTTGAATCAATTTTTCTACAGTCCAAAAAATCAATTTTCTGATGAAAAGCGATGACCCGTGACCTGTCGACATTTCTCCAGTTGGTCAGAAATGGAATTTTTTTAATGTTTAAGTTTTTTTAATGCAAATGACTATTCCATGTAAATTATCACTTTTGAAACAAAAATAAGTGTGTTTAGAGTCACTTTAATGCCTGAAATTGGTCGAAATAGAAGCTTCTGGATAGGAGAAAATGTCTGTAATAATGGCAATTTTGGTCACATTGAGGCTTTAAAAAGTAGTTATTCAACATGAGGCACATTCCAAATGACATTTTGAATCAATTTTTCTACAGTCCAAAAAACTCAATTTTCTGATGAAAAACGATGACCCGTTACCTGTCGAAATTTATCCAGATGGTCAGAAATGGAAATTTTTTAATGTTTAATTTTTTGACTGCAAATGACTATTCCATGCAAATTATCACTTTTGGAACAAAAATAAGTGTGTTTAGAGTCACTTTAATGCCTGAAATTGGTTGAAACAAAAGCTTCTGAATAGGAGAAAAAGTCTGTAATAATGGCAATTTTGGTCACATTGAGGCTTTAAAAAGTAGTCATTCAACATGAGGCACATTCCAAATGACATTTTGAATCAATTTTTCAACAGTCCAAAAAATCAATTTTCTGATAAAAAACAATGACCCGTGACCTGTCGAACTTTCGCCAGATGGTCAGAAATGGAAATTTTTTAATGTTTCATTTTATGACTATTCCATGTAAATTATCACTTTTGGAACAAAAACAAGTGTGTTTAGAGTCACTTTAATGCCTGAAATTGGTCAAAAAGGAGGTTCTGAGTAGGAGAAAAAGTCTGTAATTATATCAATTTTGGTCACATTGAGGCTTTAAAAAGTAGTTATTCAACATGAGGCGCATTCTAAATGACATTTTGAATCAATTTTTCGACCAGTCCAAAAAATAAATTTTCTGATGAAAAACGATGACCCGTGACCTGTCGAAATTTCTCCAGATGGTCAGAAATGGAAATTTTTTAATGTTTCATTTTTTGACTGCAAGTGACTATTCCATGTAAATTATCACTTTTGGAAGAAAATAAGTGTGTTCAGAGTCACTTTAATGCCTGGAATTGGTCGAAATAGAAGCTTCTGAATAGGAGAAAATGTCTGTAAAAATGGCAATTTTGGTCACATTGAGGATTCAAAAAGTAGTTATTCAGCATGAGGCACATTCCAAATGACATTTTGAATCAATTTTTCTACAGTCCAAAAAATCAATTTTCTGATGAAAAACGATGACCCGTGACCTGTCGAAATTTCTCCAGATGGTCAGAAATGGACATTTTTTAATGTTTAACTTTTTTGACTGCAAATGACTATTCCATGCAAATTATCACTTTTGGACCAAAATTAAGTGTGTTTAGAGTCACTTTAATGCCTGTAATTGGTCAAATTGAAGCTTCTGAAGAGGAGAAAATGTCTGTAATAATGGCAATTTTGGTCACATTGAGGCTTTAAAAAGTAGTTATTCAACATGAGGCACATTCGAAATGACATTTTGAATCAATTTTTCTACAGTCCAAAAAATCAATTTTCTGATGAAAAGCGATGACCCGTGACCTGTCGACATTTCTCCAGTTGGTCAGAAATGGAATTTTTTTAATGTTTAAGTTTTTTTAATGCAAATGACTATTCCATGTAAATTATCACTTTTGGAACAAAAATAAGTGTGTTTAGAGTCACTTTAATGCCTGAAATTGGTCGAAATAGAAGCTTCTGAATCGGAGAAAATGTCTGTAATAATGGCAATTTTGGTCACATTCAGGCTTTAAAAAGTAGTTATTCAACATGAGGCACAATCCAAATGACATTTTGAATCAATTTTTCTACAGTCCAAAAAATCAATTTTCTGATGAAAAACGATGACCCGTGACCTGTCGACATTTCTCCAGTTGGTCAGAAATGGAATTTTTTTAATGTTTAAGTTTTTGACTGCAAATGACTATTCCATTTAAATTATAACTTTTGGAACAAAAATAAGTGTGTTTAGAGTCACTTTAATGCCTGAAATTGGTCGAAATAGAAGCTTCTGAATAGGAGAAAATGTCTGTAAAAATGGCAATTTTGGTCACATTGAGGTTTCAAAAAGTAGTTATTCAGCATGAGGCACATTCCAAATGACATTTTGAATCAATTTTTCTACAGTCCAAAAAATCAATTTTCTGATGAAAAACGATGACCCGTGACCTGTTGAAATTTCTCCAGATTGGCAGAAATGTACATTTTTTAATGTTTAATTTTTTGACTGCAAATGACTATTCCATGTAAATTATCACTTTTGGAACAAAAATAAGTGTGTTTAGAGTCACTTTAATGCCTGAAATTGGTAGAAATAGAAGCTTCTGAATAGGAGAAAAAGTCTATAATAATGGCAATTTTGGTCACATTGAGGCTTTAAAAAGTAGTCATTCAACATGAGGCACATTCCAAATGACATTTTGAATCAATTTTTCTACAGTCCAAAAAATCAATATTCTGATGAAAAACGATGACCCGTGACCTGTCGAAATTTCTCCAGATGGTCAGAAATGGAAATTTTTTAATGTTTCACTTTTTGACTGCAAATGACTATTCCATGTAAATTATCACTTTTGGAAGAAAATAAGTGTGTTCAGAGTCACTTTAATGCCTGAAATTGGTCGAAATAGAAGCTTCCGAATAGGAGAAAATGTCTGTAAAAATGGCAATTTTGGTCACATTGAGGCTTCAAAAAGTAGTTATTCAGCATGAGGCACATTCCAAATGACATTTTGAATCAATTTTTCTACAGTCCAAAAAATCAATTTTCTGATGAAAAACGATGACCCGTGACCTGTCGAAATTTCTCCAGATGGTCAGAAATGGACATTTTTTAATGTTTAATTTTTTGACTGTAAATGACTATTCCATGTAAATTATCACTTTTGGAAGACAAATAAGTGTGTTTAGAGTCACTTTAATGCCTGAAATTGGTTGAAACAAAAGCTTCTGAATAGGAGAAAAAGTCTGTAATAATGGCAATTTTGGTCACATTGAGGCTTTAAAAAGTAGTCATTCAACATGAGGCACATTCCAAATGACATTTTGAATCAATTTTTCTACAGTCCAAAAAAATCAATTTTCTGATGAAAAACGATGACCCGTTACCTGTCGAAATTTATCCAGATGGTCAGAAATGGAAATTTTTTAATGTTGAATTTTTTGACTGCAAATGACTATTCCATGCAAATTATCACTTTTGGAACAAAATTAAGTGTGTTTAGAGTCACTTTAATGCCTGAAATTGGTCAAATTGAAGCTTCTGAATAGGAGAAAATGTCTGTAATAATGGCAATTTTGGTCACATTGAGGCTTTAAAAAGTAGTTATTCAACATGAGGCACATTCAAAATGACATTTTGAATCAATTTTTCTACAGTCCAAAAAATCAATTTTCTGATGAAAAACGATGACCCGTGACCTGTCGACATTTCTCCAGTTGGTCAGAAATGGAATTTTTTTAATGTTTAATTTTTTGACTGCAAATGACTATTCCATGCAAATTATCACTTTTGGAACAAAATTAGGTGTGTTTAGAGTCACTTTAATGCCTGAAATTGGTCAAATTGAAGCTTCTGAATAGGAGAAAATGTCTGTAATAATGGCAATTTTGGTCACATTGAGGCTTTAAAAAGTAGTTATTCAACATGAGGCACATTCAAAATGACATTTTGAATCAATTTTTCTACAGTCCAAAAAATCAATTTTCTGATGAAAAACGATGACCCGTGACCTGTCGAAATTTCTCCAGATGGTCAGAAATGGAAATTTTTTAATGTTTAATTTTTTGACTGCAAATGACTATTCCATGTAAATTATCACTTTTGGAAGAAAAATAAGTGTGTTTAGAGTCACTTTAATGACTGAAATTGGTTGAAACAAAAGCTTCTGAATAGGAGAAAAAGTCTGTAATAATGGCAATTTTGGTCACATTGAGGCTTTAAAAAGTAGTCATTCAACATGAGGCACATTCCAAATGACATTTTGAATCAATTTTTCTACAGTCCAAAAAAATCAATTTTCTGAGGAAAAACGATGACCCGTGACCTGTCGAAATTTCTCCAGATGGTCAGAAATGGAAATTTTTTAATGTTTAACTTTTTTGACTGCAAATGACTATTCCATGCAAATTATCACTTTTGGACCAAAATTAAGTGTGTTTAGAGTCACTTTAATGCCTGTAATTGGTCAAATTGAAGCTTCTGAATAGGAGAAAATGTCTGTAATAATGGCAATTTTGGTCACATTGAGGCTTTAAAAAGTAGTTATTCAACATGAGGCACATTCGAAATGACATTTTGAATCAATTTTTCTACAGTCCAAAAAATCAATTTTCTGATGAAAAGCGATGACCCGTGACCTGTCGACATTTCTCCAGTTGGTCAGAAATGGAATTTTTTTAATGTTTAAGTTTTTTTAATGCAAATGACTATTCCATGTAAATTATCACTTTTGGAACAAAAATAAGTGTGTTTAGAGTCACTTTAATGCCCGAAATTGGTCGAAATAGAAGCTTCTGAATAGGAGAAAATGTCTGTAATAATGGCAATTTTGGTCACATTGAGGCTTTAAAAAGTAGTTATTCAACATGAGGCACATTCCAAATGACATTTTGAATCAATTTTTCTACAGTCCAAAAAACTCAATTTTCTGATGAAAAACGATGACCCGTTACCTGTCGAAATTTATCCAGATGGTCAGAAATGGAAATTTTTTAATGTTTAATTTTTTGACTGCAAATGACTATTCCATGCAAATTATCACTTTTGGAACAAAAATAAGTGTGTTTAGAGTCACTTTAATGCCTAAAATTGGTTGAAACAAAAGCTTCTGAATAGGAGAAAAAGTCTGTAATAATGGCAATTTTGGTCACATTGAGGCTTTAAAAAGTAGTCATTCAACATGAGGCACATTCCAAATGACATTTTGAATCAATTTTTCAACAGTCCAAAAAATCAATTTTCTGATAAAAAACAATGACCCGTGACCTGTCGAACTTTCTCCAGATGGTCAGAAATGGAAATTTTTTAATGTTTCATTTTATGACTATTCCATGTAAATTATCACTTTTGGAACAAAAACAAGTGTGTTTAGAGTCACTTTAATGCCTGAAATTGGTCAAAAAGGAGGTTCTGAGTAGGAGAAAAAGTCTGTAATTATATCAATTTTGGTCACATTGAGGCTTTAAAAAGTAGTTATTCAACATGAGGCGCATTCTAAATGACATTTTGAATCAATTTTTCGACCAGTCCAAAAAATAAATTTTCTGATGAAAAACGATGACCCGTGACCTGTCGAAATTTCTCCAGATGGTCAGAAATGGAAATTTTTTAATGTTTCATTTTTTGACTGCAAGTGACTATTCCATGTAAATTATCACTTTTGGAAGAAAATAAGTGTGTTCAGAGTCACTTTAATGCCTGAAATTGGTCGAAATAGAAGCTTCTGAATAGGAGAAAATGTCTGTAAAAATGGCAATTTTGGTCACATTGAGGCTTCAAAAAGTAGTTATTCAGCATGAGGCACATTCCAAATGACATTTTGAATCAATTTTTCTACAGTCCAAAAAATCAATTTTCTGATGAAAAACGACGACCCGTGACCTGTCGAAATTTCTCCAGATGGTCAGAAATGGACATTTTTTAATGTTTAACTTTTTTGACTGCAAATGACTATTCCATGCAAATTATCACTTTTGGACCAAAATTAAGTGTGTTTAGAGTCACTTTAATGCCTGTAATTGGTCAAATTGAAGCTTCTGAAGAGGAGAAAATGTCTGTAATAATGGCAATTTTGGTCACATTGAGGCTTTAAAAAGTAGTTATTCAACATGAGGCACATTCGAAATGACATTTTGAATCAATTTTTCTACAGTCCAAAAAATCAATTTTCTGATGAAAAGCGATGACCCGTGACCTGTCGACATTTCTCCAGTTGGTCAGAAATGGAATTTTTTTAATGTTTAAGTTTTTTTAATGCAAATGACTATTCCATGTAAATTATCACTTTTGGAAGAAAAATAAGTGTGTTTAGAGTCACTTTAATGCCTGAAATTGGTTGAAACAAAAGCTTCTTAATAGGAGAAAAAGTCTGTAATAATGGCAATTTTGGTCACATTGAGGTTTCAAAAAGTAGTTATTCAGCATGAGGCACATTCCAAATGACATTTTGAATCAATTTTTCTACAGTCCAAAAAATCAATTTTCTGATGAAAAACGATGACCCGTGACCTGTTGAAATTTCTCCAGATTGTCAGAAATGTACATTTTTTAATGTTTAATTTTTTGACTGCAAATGACTATTCCATGTAAATTATCACTTTTGGAACAAAAATAAGTGTGTTTAGAGTCACTTTAATGCCTGAAATTGGTAGAAATAGAAGCTTCTGAATAGGAGAAAAAGTCTATAATAATGGCAATTTTGGTCACATTGAGGCTTTAAAAAGTAGTCATTCAACATGAGGCACATTCCAAATGACATTTTGAATCAATTTTTCTACAGTCCAAAAAATCAATATTCTGATGAAAAACGATGACCCGTGACCTGTCGAAATTTCTCCAGATGGTCAGAAATGGAAATTTTTTAATGTTTCACTTTTTGACTGCAAATGACTATTCCATGTAAATTATCACTTTTGGAAGAAAATAAGTGTGTTCAGAGTCACTTTAATGCCTGAAATTGGTCGAAATAGAAGCTTCCGAATAGGAGAAAATGTCTGTAAAAATGGCAATTTTGGTCACATTGAGGCTTCAAAAAGTAGTTATTCAGCATGAGGCACATTCCAAATGACATTTTGAATCAATTTTTCTACAGTCCAAAAAATCAATTTTCTGATGAAAAACGATGACCCGTGACCTGTCGAAATTTCTCCAGATGGTCAGAAATGGACATTTTTTAATGTTTAATTTTTTGACTGTAAATGACTATTCCATGTAAATTATCACTTTTGGAAGAAAAATAAGTGTGTTTAGAGTCACTTTAATGCCTGAAATTGGTTGAAACAAAAGCTTCTTAATAGGAGAAAAAGTCTGTAATAATGGCAATTTTGGTCACATTGAGGCTTTAAAAAGTAGTCATTCAACATGAGGCACATTCCAAATGACATTTTGAATCAATTTTTCTACAGTCCAAAAAAATCAATTTTCTGAGGAAAAACGATGACTCGTGACCTGTCGAAATTTCTCCAGATGGTCAGAAATGGAAATTTTTTAATGTTTAACTTTTTTGACTGCAAATGATTATTCCATGTAAATTATCACTTTTGGAAGAAAATAAGTGTGTTTAGAGTCACTTTAATGCCTGAAATTGGTCGAAATAGAAGCTTCTGAATTGGAGAAAATGTCTGTAAAAATGGCAATTTTGGTCACATTGAGGCTTCAAAAAGTAGTTATTCAGCATGAGGCACATTCCAAATGACATTTTGAATCAATTTTTCTACAGTCCAAAAAACTCAATTTTCTGATGAAAAACGATGACCCGTGACCTGTCGAAATTTCTCCAGATGGTCAGAAATGGAAATTTTTTAATGTTTAATTTTTTGACTGTAAATGACTATTCCATGTAAATTATCACTTTTGGAAGACAAATAAGTGTGTTTAGAGTCACTTTAATGCCTGAAATTGGTTGAAACAAAAGCTTCTGAATAGGAGAAAAAGTCTGTAATAATGGCAATTTTGGTCACATTGAGGCTTTAAAAAGTAGTCATTCAACATGAGGCACATTCCAAATGACATTTTGAATCAATTTTTCTACAGTCCAAAAAAATCAATTTTCTGATGAAAAACGATGACCCGTTACCTGTCGAAATTTATCCAGATGGTCAGAAATGGAAATTTTTTAATGTTGAATTTTTTGACTGCAAATGACTATTCCATGCAAATTATCACTTTTGGAACAAAATTAAGTGTGTTTAGAGTCACTTTAATGCCTGAAATTGGTCAAATTGAAGCTTCTGAATAGGAGAAAATGTCTGTAATAATGGCAATTTTGGTCACATTGAGGCTTTAAAAAGTAGTTATTCAACATGAGGCACATTCAAAATGACATTTTGAATCAATTTTTCTACAGTCCAAAAAATCCATTTTCTGATGAAAAACGATGACCCGTGACCTGTCGACATTTCTCCAGTTGGTCAGAAATGGAATTTTTTTAATGTTTAATTTTTTGACTGCAAATGACTATTCCATGCAAATTATCACTTTTGGAACAAAATTAAGTGTGTTTAGAGTCACTTTAATGCCTGAATTGGTCAAATTGAAGCTTCTGAATAGGAGAAAATGTCTGTAATAATGGCAATTTTGGTCACATTGAGGCTTTAAAAAGTAGTTATTCAACATGAGGCACATTCAAAATGACATTTTGAATCAATTTTTCTAAAGTCCAAAAAATCAATTTTCTGATGAAAAACGATGACCCGTGACCTGTCGAAATTTCTCCAGATGGTCAGAAATGGAATTTTTTTAATGTTTAAGTTTTTTGACTGGAAATGACTATTCCATGTGAATTATCACTTTTGGAACTAAAATAAGTTTGTTTAGAGTAATTTTAATGACTGAAATTGGTGGAAAAAGAAGCTTCTGAGTAGGAGAAAATGTCTGTAAAAATGGCAATTTTGGTCACATTGAGGCTTCAAAAAGTAGTTATTCAACATGAGGCACAATCCAAATGACATTTTGAATCAATTTTTCTGCAGTCCAAAAAATCAAGTTTTCTGATGAAAAACGATGACCCGTGACCTGTCGAAATTTCTCCAGATGGTCAGAAATGGAAATTATTTAATGTTTAATTTTTTGACTGCAAATGACTATTCCATGTAAATTATCACTTTTGGAAGAAAAATAAGTGTGTTTAGAGTCACTTTAATGCCTGAAATTGGTTGAAACAAAAGCTTCTGAATAGGAGAAAAAGTCTGTAATAATGGCAATTTTGGTCACATTGAGGCTTTAAAAAGTAGTCATTCAACATGAGGCACATTCCAAATGACATTTTGAATCAATTTTTCTACAGTCCAAAAAATTCAATTTTCTGAGGAAAAACGATGACCCGTGACCTGTCGAAATTTCTCCAGATGGTCAGAAATGGAAATTTTTTAATGTTTAACTTTTTTGACTGCAAATGACTATTCCATGCAAATTATCACTTTTGGACCAAAATTAAGTGTGTTTAGAGTCACTTTAATGCCTGTAATTGGTCAAATTGAAGCTTCTGAATAGGAGAAAATGTCTGTAATAATGGCAATTTTGGTCACATTGAGGCTTTAAAAAGTAGTTATTCAACATGAGGCACATTCGAAATGACATTTTGAATCAATTTTTCTACAGTCCAAAAAATAAATTTTCTGATGAAAAGCGATGACCCGTGACCTGTCGACATTTCTCCAGTTGGTCAGAAATGGAATTTTTTTAATGTTTAAGTTTTTTTAATGCAAATGACTATTCCATGTAAATTATCACTTTTGGAACAAAAATAAGTGTGTTTAGAGTCACTTTAATGCCTGAAATTGGTCGAAATAGAAGCTTCTGAATAGGAGAAAATGTCTGTAATAATGGCAATTTTGGTCACATTGAGGCTTTAAAAAGTAGTTATTCAACATGAGGCACATTCCAAATGACATTTTGAATCAATTTTTCTACAGTCCAAAAAACTCAATTTTCTGATGAAAAACGATGACCCGTGACCTGTCGAAATTTCTCCAGATGGTCAGAAATGGAAATTTTTTAATGTTTAATTTTTTGACTGTAAATGACTATTCCATGTAAATTATCACTTTTGGAAGAAAAATAAGTGTGTTTAGAGTCACTTTAATGCCTGAAATTGGTTGAAACAAAAGCTTCTGAATAGGAGAAAAAGTCTGTAATAATGGCAATTTTGGTCACATTGAGGCTTTAAAAAGTAGTCATTCAACATGAGGCACATTCCAAATGACATTTTGAATCAATTTTTCTACAGTCCAAAAAATCAATTTTCTGATGAAAAACGATGACCCGTGACCTGTCGAAATTTCTCCAGATCGTCAGAAATGGAAATTTTTTAATGTTTAAGTTTTTTGACTGCAAATGACTATTCCATGTAAATTATCACTTTTGGAACAAAAATAAGTGTGTTTAGAGTCACTTTAATGCCTGAAATTGGTCGAAATAGAGCTTCTGAATAGGAGAAAATGTCTGTAATAATGGCAATTTTGGTCACATTGAGGCTTTAAAAAGTAGTCATTCAACATGAGGCACTTTCCAAATGACATTTTGAATCAATTTTTCTACAGTCCAAAAAAATCAATTTTCCGATGAAAAACGATGACCCGTTACCTGTCGAAATTTATCCAGATGGTCAGAAATGGAAATTTTTTAATGTTTAATTTTTTGACTGCAAATGACTATTCCATGCAAATTATCACTTTTGGAACAAAATTAAGTGTGTTTAGAGTCACTTTAATGCCTGAAATTGGTCAAATTGAAGCTTCTGAATAGGAGAAAATGTCTGTAATAATGGCAATTTTGGTCACATTGAGGCTTTAAAAAGTAGTTATTCAACATGAGGCACATTCAAAATGACATTTTGAATCAATTTTTCTACAGTCCAAAAAATCAATTTTCTGATGAAAAACGATGACCCGTGACCTGTCGAAATTTCTCCAGATGGTCAGAAATGGAAATTTTTTAATGTTTAATTTTTTGACTGCAAATGACTATTCCATGTAAATTATCACTTTTGGAAGAAAAATAAGTGTGTTTAGAGTCACTTTAATGACTGAAATTGGTTGAAACAAAAGCTTCTGAATAGGAGAAAAAGTCTGTAATAATGGCAATTTCGGTCACATTGAGGCTTTAAAAAGTAGTCATTCAACATGAGGCACATTCCAAATGACATTTTGAATCAATTTTTCTACAGTCCAAAAAAATCAATTTTCTGAGGAAAAACGATGACCCGTGACCTGTCGAAATTTCTCCAGATGGTCAGAAATGGACATTTTTTAATGTTTAACTTTTTTGACTGCAAATGACTATTCCATGCAAATTATCACTTTTGGACCAAAATTAAGTGTGTTTAGAGTCACTTTAATGCCTGTAATTGGTCAAATTGAAGCTTCTGAATAGGAGAAAATGTCTGTAATAATGGCAATTTTGGTCACATTGAGGCTTTAAAAAGTAGTTATTCAACATGAGGCACATTCGAAATGACATTTTGAATCAATTTTTCTACAGTCCAAAAAATCCATTTTCTGATGAAAAGCGATGACCCGTGACCTGTCGACATTTCTCCAGTTGGTCAGAAATTGAATTTTTTTAATGTTTAAGTTTTTTTAATGCAAATGACTATTCCATGTAAATTATCACTTTTGGAACAAAAATAAGTGTGTTTAGAGTCACTTTAATGCCTGAAATTGGTCGAAATAGAAGCTTCTGAATAGGAGAAAAAGTCTGTAATAATGGCAATTTTGGTCACATTGAGGCTTTAAAAAGTAGTCATTCAACATGAGGCACATTCCAAATGACATTTTGAATCAATTTTTCTACAGTCCAAAAAAATCAATTTTCTGAGGAAAAACGATGACCCGTGACCTGTCGAAATTTCTCCAGATGGTCAGAAATGGAAATTTTTTAATGTTTAATTTTTTGACTCTAAATGACTATTCCATGTAAATTATCACTTTTGGAAGAAAAATAAGTGTGTTTAGAGTCACTTTAATGCCTGAAATTGGTTGAAACAAAAGCTTCTTTATATGGTCGAAAAAGTCTGTAATAATGGCAATTTTGGTCACATTGAGGCTTTAAAAAGTAGTCATTCAACATGAGGCACATTCCAAATGACATTTTGAATCAATTTTTCAACAGTCCAAAAAATCAATTTTCTGATAAAAAACAATGACCCGTGACCTGTCGAACTTTCTCCAGATGGTCAGAAATGGAAATTTTTTAATGTTTCATTTTATGACTATTCCATGTAAATTATCACTTTTGGAACAAAAACAAGTGTGTTTAGAGCCACTTTAATGCCTGAAATTGGTCAAAAAGGAGGTTCTGAGTAGGAGAAAAAGTCTGTAATTATATCAATTTTGGTCACATTGAGGCTTTAAAAAGTAGTTATTCAACATGAGGCGCATTCTAAATGACATTTTGAATCAATTTTTCGACCAGTCCAAAAAATCAATTTTCTGATGAAAAACGATGACCCGTGACCTGTCGAAATTTCTCCAGATGGTCAGAAATGGAAATTTTTTAATGTTTCATTTTTTGACTGCAAATGACTATTCCATGTAAATTATCACTTTTGGAAGAAAATAAGTGTGTTCAGAGTCACTTTAATGCCTGAAATTGGTCGCAATAGAAGCTTCTGAATAGGAGAAAATGTCTGTAAAAATGGCAATTTTGGTCACATTGAGGCTTCAAAAAGTAGTTATTCAGCATGAGGCACATTCCAAATGACATTTTGAATCAATTTTTCTACAGTCCAAAAAATCAATTTTCTGATGAAAAACGATGACCCGTGACCTGTCGAAATTTCTCCAGATGGTCAGAAATGGACATTTTTTAATGTTTAACTTTTTTGACTGCAAATGACTATTCCATGCAAATTATCACTTTTGGACCAAAATTAAGTGTGTTTAGAGTCACTTTAATGCCTGTAATTGGTCAAATTGAAGCTTCTGAAGAGGAGAAAATGTCTGTAATAATGGCAATTTTGGTCACATTGAGGCTTTAAAAAGTAGTTATTCAACATGAGGCACATTCGAAATGACATTTTGAATCAATTTTTCTACAGTCCAAAAAATCAATTTTCTGATGAAAAACGATGACCCGTGACCTGTCGACATTTCTCCAGTTGGTCAGAAATGGAATTTTTTTAATGTTTAAGTTTTTTTAATGCAAATGACTATTCCATGTAAATTATCACTTTTGGAACAAAAATAAGCGTGTTTAGAGTCACTTTAATGCCTGAAATTGGTCGAAATAGAAGCTTCTGAATCGGAGAAAATGTCTGTAATAATGGCAATTTTGGTCACATTCAGGCTTTAAAAAGTAGTTATTCAACATGAGGCACAATCCAAATGACATTTTGAATCAATTTTTCTACAGTCCAAAAAATCAATTTTCTGATGAAAAACGATGACCCGTGACCTGTCGACATTTCTCCAGTTGGTCAGAAATGGAATTTTTTTAATGTTTAAGTTTTTGACTGCAAATGACTATTCCATTTAAATTATCACTTTTGGAACAAAAATAAGTGTGTTTAGAGTCACTTTAATGCCTGAAATTGGTCGAAATAGAAGCTTCTGAATAGGAGAAAATGTCTGTAAAAATGGCAATTTTGGTCACATTGAGGTTTCAAAAAGTAGTTATTCAGCATGAGGCACATTCCAAATGACATTTTGAATCAATTTTTCTACAGTCCAAAAAATCAATTTTCTGATGAAAAACGATGACCCGTGACCTGTTGAAATTTCTCCAGATTGTCAGAAATGTACATTTTTTAATGTTTAATTTTTTGACCGCAAATGACTATTCCATGTAAATTATCACTTTTGGAACAAAAATAAGTGTGTTTAGAGTCACTTTAATGCCTGAAATTAGTAGAAATAGAAGCTTCTGAATAGGAGAAAATGTCTGTAATAATGGCAATTTTGGTCACATTCAGGCTTTAAAAAGTAGTTATTCAACATGAGGCACAATCCAAATGACATTTTGAATCAATTTTTCTACAGTCCAAAAAATCAATTTTCTGATGAAAAACGATGACCCGTGACCTGTCGACATTTCTCCAGTTGGTCAGAAATGGAATTTTTTTAATGTTTAAGTTTTTTGACTGCAAATGACTATTCCATTTAAATTATCACTTTTGGAACAAAAATAAGTGTGTTTAGAGTCACTTTAATGCCTGAAATTGGTCGAAATAGAAGCTTCTGAATAGGAGAAAATGTCTGTAAAAATGGCAATTTTGGTCACATTGAGGCTTCAAAAAGTAGTTATTCAGCATGAGGCACATTCCAAATGACATTTTGAATCAATTTTTCTACAGTCCAAAAAATCAATTTTCTGATGAAAAACGATGACCCGTGACCTGTCGACATTTCTCCAGTTGGTCAGAAATGGAAATTTTTTAATGTTTAATTTTTTGACTTCAAATGACTATTCCATGTAAATTATCACTTTTGAAACAAAAATAAGTGTGTTTAGAGTCACTTTAATGCCTGAAATTGGTTGAAACAAGAGCTTCTTAATAGGAGAAAAAGTCTGTAATAATGGCAATTTTGGTCACATTGAGGCTTTAAAAAGTAGTCATTCAACATGAGGCACATTCCAAATGACATTTTGAATCAATTTTTCTACAGTCCAAAAAATCAATTTTCTGATGAAAAACGATGACCCGTGACCTGTCGACATTTCTCCAGTTGGTCAGAAATGGAAATTTTTTAATGTTTAATTTTTTGACTGCAAATGACTATTCCATGTAAATTATCACTTTTGGAAGAAAAATAAGTGTGTTTAGAGTCACTTTAATGCCTGAAATTGGTTGAAACAAGAGCTTCTTAATAGGAGAAAAAGTCTGTAATAATGGCAATTTTGGTCACATTGAGGCTTTAAAAAGTAGTCATTCAACATGAGGCACATTCCAAATGACATTTTGAATCAATTTTACTACAGTCCAAAAAAATCAATTTTCTGATGAAAAACGATGACCCGTGACCTGTCGAAATTTATCCAGATGGTCAGAAATGGAAATTTTTTAATGTTTAATTTTTTGACTGCAAATGACTATTCCATGCAAATTATCACTTTTGGAACAAAATTAAGTGTGTTTAGAGTCACTTTAATGCCTGAAATTGGTCAAATTGAAGCTTCTGAATAGGAGAAAATGTCTGTAATAATGGCAATTTTGGTCACATTGAGGCTTTAAAAAGTAGTTATTCAACATAAGGCACATTCGAAATGACATTTTGAATCAATTTTTCTACAGTCCAAAAAATCAATTTTCTGATGAAAAACGATGACCCGTGACCTGTCGACATTTCTCCAGTTGGTCAGAAATGGAAATTTTTTAATGTTTAATTTTTTGACTTCAAATGACTATTCCATGTAAATTATCACTTTTGAAACAAAAATAAGTGTGTTTAGAGTCACTTTAATGCCTGAAATTGGTCGAAAAAGAAGCTTCTGAGTAGGAGAAAAAGTCTGTAATTATATCAATTTTGGTCACATTGAGGCTTTAAAAAGTAGTTATTCAACATGAGGCGCATTCTAAATGACATTTTGAATCAATTTTTCGACCAGTCCAAAAAATCAATTTTCTGATGAAAAACGATGACCCGTGACCTGTCGAAATTTCTCCAGATCGTCAGAAATGGAAATTTTTTAATGTTTAAGTTTTTTGACTGCAAATGACTATTCCATGTAAATTATCACTTTTGGAACAAAAATAAGTGTGTTTAGAGTCACTTTAATGCCTGAAATTGGTCGAAATAGAAGCTTCTGAATAGGAGAAAATGTCTGTAATAATGGCAATTTTGGTCACATTCAGGCTTTAAAAAGTAGTTATTCAACATGAGGCACAATCCAAATGACATTTTGAATCAATTTTTCTACAGTCCAAAAAATAAATTTTCTGATGAAAAACGATGACCCGTGACCAGTCCACATTTCTCCAGTTGGTCAGGAATGGAATTTTTTTAATGTTTAAGTTTTTTGACTGCAAATGACTATTCCATTTAAATTATCACTTTTGGAACAAAAACAAGTGTGTTTAGAGTCACTTTAATGCCTGAAATTGGTCGAAATAGAAGCTTCTGAATCGGAGAAAATGTCTGTAATAATGGCAATTTTGGTCACATTCAGGCTTTAAAAAGTAGTTATTCAACATGAGGCACAATCCAAATGACATTTTGAATCAATTTTTCTACAGTCCAAAAAATCAATTTTCTGATGAAAAACGATGACCCGTGACCTGTCGACATTTCTCCAGTTGGTCAGAAATGGAATTTTTTTAATGTTTAAGTTTTTGACTGCAAATGAGTATTCCATTTAAATGATCACTTTTGGAACAAAAATAAGTGTGTTTAGAGTCACTTTAATGCCTGAAATTGGTCGAAATAGAAGCTTCTGAATAGGAGAAAATGTCTGTAAAAATGGCAATTTTGGTCACATTGAGGTTTCAAAAAGTAGTTATTCAGCATGAGGCACATTCCAAATGACATTTTGAATCAATTTTTCTACAGTCCAAAAAATCAATTTTCTGATGAAAAACGATGACCCGTGACCTGTTGAAATTTCTCCAGATTGTCAGAAATGTACATTTTTTAATGTTTAATTTTTTGACTGCAAATGACTATTCCATGTAAATTATCACTTTTGGAACAAAAATAAGTGTGTTCAGAGTCACTTTAATGCCTGAAATTGTTCGAAATAGAAGCTTCTGAATAGGAGAAAATGTCTGTAAAAATGGCAATTTTGGTCACATTGAGGCTTCAAAAAGTAGTTATTCAGCATGAGGCACATTCCAAATGACATTTTGAATCAATTTTTCTACAGTCCAAAAAACTCAATTTTCTGATGAAAAACGATGACCCGTGACCTGTCGAAATTTCTCCAGATGGTCAGAAATGGAAATTTTTTAATGTTTAATTTTTTGACTGTAAATGACTATTCCATGTAAATTATCACTTTTGGAAGAAAAATAAGTGTGTTTAGAGTCACTTTAATGCCTGAAATTGGTTGAAACAAAAGCTTCTGAATAGGAGAAAAAGTCTGTAATAATGGCAATTTTGGTCACATTGAGGCTTTAAAAAGTAGTCATTCAACATGAGGCACACTCCAAATGACATTTTGAATAAATTTTTCTACAGTCCAAAAAAATCAATTTTCTGATGAAAAACGATGACCCGTTACCTGTCGAAATGTATCCAGATGGTCAGAAATGGAAATTTTTTAATGTTTAATTTTTTGACTGCAAATGACTATTCCATGCAAATTATCACTTTTGGAACAAAATTAAGTGTGTTTAGAGTCACTTTAATGCCTGAAATTGGTCAAATTGAAGCTTCTGAATAGGAGAAAATGTCTGTAATAATGGCAATTTTGGTCACATTGAGGCTTTAAAAAGTAGTTATTCAACATGAGGCACATTCAAAATGACATTTTGAATAAATTTTTCTACAGTCCAAAAAATCAATTTTCTGATGAAAAACGATGACCCGTGACCTGTCGACATTTCTCCAGTTGGTCAGAAATGGAATTTTTTTAATGTTTAATTTTTTGACTGCAAATGACTATTCCATGCAAATTATCACTTTTGGAACAAAATTAAGTGTGTTTAGAGTCACTTTAATGCCTGAAATTGGTCAAATTGAAGCTTCTGAATAGGAGAAAATGTCTGTAATAATGGCAATTTTGGTCACATTGAGGCTTTAAAAAGTAGTTATTCAACATGAGGCACATTCAAAATGACATTTTGAATCAATTTTTCTACAGTCCAAAAAATCAATTTTCTGATGAAAAACGATGACCCGTGCCTGTCGAAATTTCTCCAGATGGTCAGAAATCAAATTTTTTTAATGTTTAAGTTTTTTGACTGGAAATGACTATTCCATGTGAATTATCACTTTTGGAACTAAAATAAGTGTGTTTAGAGTAATTTTAATGACTGAAATTGGTGGAAAAAGAAGCTTCTGAGTAGGAGAAAATGTCTGTAAAAATGGCAATTTTGTTCACATTGAGGCTTCAAAAAGTAGTTATTCAACATGAGGCACAATCCAAATGACATTTTGAATCAATTTTTCTGCAGTCCAAAAAATCAAGTTTTCTGATGAAAAACGATGACCCGTGACCTGTCGAAATTTCTCCAGATGGTCAGAAATGGAAATTTTTTAATGTTTAATTTTTTGACTGCAAATGACTATTCCATGTAAATTATCACTTTTGGAAGAAAAATAAGTGTGTTTAGAGTCACTTTAATGCCTGAAATTGGTTGAAACAAAAGCTTCTGAATAGGAGAAAAAGTCTGTAATAATGGCAATTTTGGTCACATTGAGGCTTTAAAAAGTAGTCATTCAACATGAGGCACATTCCAAATGACATTTTGAATCAATTTTTCTACAGTCCAAAAAATTCAATTTTCTGAGGAAAAACGATGACCCGTGACCTGTCGAAATTTCTCCAGATGGTCAGAAATGGAAATTTTTTAATGTTTAACTTTTTTGACTGCAAATGACTATTCCATGCAAATTATCACTTTTGGACCAAAATTAAGTGTGTTTAGAGTCACTTTAATGCCTGTAATTAGTCAAATTGAAGCTTCTGAATAGGAGAAAATGTCTGTAATAAGGGCAATTTTGGTCACATTGAGGCTTTAAAAAGTAGTTATTCAACATGAGGCACATTCAAAATGACATTTTGAATCAATTTTTCTACAGTCCAAAAAATCAATTTTCTGATGAAAAGCGATGACCCGTGACCTGTCGACATTTCTCCAGTTGGTCAGAAATGGAATTTTTTTAATGTTTAAGTTTTTTGACTGCAAATGCCTATTCCATTTAAATTATCACTTTTGGAACAAAAATAAGTGTGTTTAGAGTCACTTTAATGCCTGAAATTGGTCGAAATAGAAGCTTCTGAATAGGAGAAAATGTCTGTAAAAATGGCAATTTTGGTCACATTGAGGCTTCAAAAAGTAGTTATTCAGCATGAGGCACATTCCAAATGACATTTTGAATCAATTTTTCTACAGTCCAAAAAATCAATTTTCTGATGAAAAACGATGACCCGTGACCTGTCGACATTTCTCCAGTTGGTCAGAAATGGAAATTTTGTAATGTTTAATTTTTTGACTTCAAATGACTATTCCATGTAAATTATCACTTTTGAAACAAAAATAAGTGTGTTTAGAGTCACTTTAATGCCTGAAATTGGTTGAAACAAGAGTTCTTAATAGGAGAAAAAGTCTGTAATAATGGCAATTTTGGTCACATTGAGGCTTTAAAAAGTAGTCATTCAACATGAGGCACATTCCAAATGACATTTTGAATCAATTTTTCTACAGTCCAAAAAATCAATTTTCTGATGAAAAACGATGACCCGTGACCTGTCGACATTTCTCCAGTTGGTCAGAAATGGAAATTTTTTAATGTTTAATTTTTTGACTGCAAATGACTATTCCATGTAAATTATCACTTTTGGAAGAAAAATAAGTGTGTTTAGAGTCACTTTAATGCCTGAAATTGGTTGAAACAAGAGCTTCTTAATAGGAGAAAAAGTCTGTAATAATGGCAATTTTGGTCACATTGAGGCTTTAAAAAGTAGTCATTCAACATGAGGCACATTCCAAATGACATTTTGAATCAATTTTACTACAGTCCAAAAAAATCAATTTTCTGATGAAAAACGATGACCCGTGACCTGTCGAAATTTATCCAGATGGTCAGAAATGGAAATTTTTTAATGTTTAATTTTTTGACTGCAAATGACTATTCCATGCAAATTATCACTTTTGGAACAAAATTAAGTGTGTTTAGAGTCACTTTAATGCCTGAAATTGGTCAAATTGAAGCTTCTGAATAGGAGAAAATGTCTGTAATAATGGCAATTTTGGTCACATTGAGGCTTTAAAAAGTAGTTATTCAACATAAGGCACATTCGAAATGACATTTTGAATCAATTTTTCTACAGTCCAAAAAATCAATTTTCTGATGAAAAACGATGACCCGTGACCTGTCGACATTTCTCCAGTTGGTCAGAAATGGAAATTTTTTAATGTTTAATTTTTTGACTTCAAATGACTATTCCATGTAAATTATCACTTTTGAAACAAAAATAAGTGTGTTTAGAGTCACTTTAATGCCTGAAATTGGTCGAAAAAGAAGCTTCTGAGTAGGAGAAAAAGTCTGTAATTATATCAATTTTGGTCACATTGAGGCTTTAAAAAGTAGTTATTCAACATGAGGCGCATTCTAAATGACATTTTGAATCAATTTTTCGACCAGTCCAAAAAATCAATTTTCTGATGAAAAACGATGACCCGTGACCTGTCGAAATTTCTCCAGATCGTCAGAAATGGAAATTTTTTAATGTTTAAGTTTTTTGACTGCAAATGACTATTCCATGTAAATTATCACTTTTGGAACAAAAATAAGTGTGTTTAGAGTCACTTTAATGCCTGAAATTGGTCGAAATAGAAGCTTCTGAATAGGAGAAAATGTCTGTAATAATGGCAATTTTGGTCACATTCAGGCTTTAAAAAGTAGTTATTCAACATGAGGCACAATCCAAATGACATTTTGAATAAATTTTTCTACAGTCCAAAAAATAAATTTTCTGATGAAAAACGATGACCCGTGACCAGTCCACATTTCTCCAGTTGGTCAGGAATGGAATTTTTTTAATGTTTAAGTTTTTTGACTGCAAATGACTATTCCATTTAAATTATCACTTTTGGAACAAAAACAAGTGTGTTTAGAGTCACTTTAATGCCTGAAATTGGTCGAAATAGAAGCTTCTGAATCGGAGAAAATGTCTGTAATAATGGCAATTTTGGTCACATTCAGGCTTTAAAAAGTAGTTATTCAACATGAGGCACAATCCAAATGACATTTTGAATCAATTTTTCTACAGTCCAAAAAATCAATTTTCTGATGAAAAACGATGACCCGTGACCTGTCGACATTTCTCCAGTTGGTCAGAAATGGAATTTTTTTAATGTTTAAGTTTTTGACTGCAAATGAGTATTCCATTTAAATGATCACTTTTGGAACAAAAATAAGTGTGTTTAGAGTCACTTTAATGCCTGAAATTGGTCGAAATAGAAGCTTCTGAATAGGAGAAAATGTCTGTAAAAATGGCAATTTTGGTCACATTGAGGTTTCAAAAAGTAGTTATTCAGCATGAGGCACATTCCAAATGACATTTTGAATCAATTTTTCTACAGTCCAAAAAATCAATTTTCTGATGAAAAACGATGACCCGTGACCTGTTGAAATTTCTCCAGATTGTCAGAAATGTACATTTTTTAATGTTTAATTTTTTGACTGCAAATGACTATTCCATGTAAATTATCACTTTTGGAACAAAAATAAGTGTGTTCAGAGTCACTTTAATGCCTGAAATTGTTCGAAATAGAAGCTTCTGAATAGGAGAAAATGTCTGTAAAAATGGCAATTTTGGTCACATTGAGGCTTCAAAAAGTAGTTATTCAGCATGAGGCACATTCCAAATGACATTTTGAATCAATTTTTCTACAGTCCAAAAAACTCAATTTTCTGATGAAAAACGATGACCCGTGACCTGTCGAAATTTCTCCAGATGGTCAGAAATGGAAATTTTTTAATGTTTAATTTTTTGACTGTAAATGACTATTCCATGTAAATTATCACTTTTGGAAGAAAAATAAGTGTGTTTAGAGTCACTTTAATGCCTGAAATTGGTTGAAACAAAAGCTTCTGAATAGGAGAAAAAGTCTGTAATAATGGCAATTTTGGTCACATTGAGGCTTTAAAAAGTAGTCATTCAACATGAGGCACACTCCAAATGACATTTTGAATAAATTTTTCTACAGTCCAAAAAAATCAATTTTCTGATGAAAAACGATGACCCGTTACCTGTCGAAATGTATCCAGATGGTCAGAAATGGAAATTTTTTAATGTTTCATTTTTTGACTGCAAATGACTATTCCATGTAAATTATCACTTTTGGAAGAAAATAAGTGTGTTCAGAGTCACTTTAATGCCTGAAATTGGTCGCAATAGAAGCTTCTGAATAGGAGAAAATGTCTGTAAAAATGGCAATTTTGGTCACATTGAGGCTTCAAAAAGTAGTTATTCAGCATGAGGCACATTCCAAATGACATTTTGAATCAATTTTTCTACAGTCCAAAAAATCAATTTTCTGATGAAAAACGATGACCCGTGACCTGTCGAAATTTCTCCAGATGGTCAGAAATGGACATTTTTTAATGTTTAACTTTTTTGACTGCAAATGACTATTCCATGCAAATTATCACTTTTGGACCAAAATTAAGTGTGTTTAGAGTCACTTTAATGCCTGTAATTGGTCAAATTGAAGCTTCTGAAGAGGAGAAAATGTCTGTAATAATGGCAATTTTGGTCACATTGAGGCTTTAAAAAGTAGTTATTCAACATGAGGCACATTCGAAATGACATTTTGAATCAATTTTTCTACAGTCCAAAAAATCAATTTTCTGATGAAAAACGATGACCCGTGACCTGTCGACATTTCTCCAGTTGGTCAGAAATGGAATTTTTTTAATGTTTAAGTTTTTTTAATGCAAATGACTATTCCATGTAAATTATCACTTTTGGAACAAAAATAAGCGTGTTTAGAGTCACTTTAATGCCTGAAATTGGTCGAAATAGAAGCTTCTGAATCGGAGAAAATGTCTGTAATAATGGCAATTTTGGTCACATTCAGGCTTTAAAAAGTAGTTATTCAACATGAGGCACAATCCAAATGACATTTTGAATCAATTTTTCTACAGTCCAAAAAATCAATTTTCTGATGAAAAACGATGACCCGTGACCTGTCGACATTTCTCCAGTTGGTCAGAAATGGAATTTTTTTAATGTTTAAGTTTTTGACTGCAAATGACTATTCCATTTAAATTATCACTTTTGGAACAAAAATAAGTGTGTTTAGAGTCACTTTAATGCCTGAAATTGGTCGAAATAGAAGCTTCTGAATAGGAGAAAATGTCTGTAAAAATGGCAATTTTGGTCACATTGAGGTTTCAAAAAGTAGTTATTCAGCATGAGGCACATTCCAAATGACATTTTGAATCAATTTTTCTACAGTCCAAAAAATCAATTTTCTGATGAAAAACGATGACCCGTGACCTGTTGAAATTTCTCCAGATTGTCAGAAATGTACATTTTTTAATGTTTAATTTTTTGACCGCAAATGACTATTCCATGTAAATTATCACTTTTGGAACAAAAATAAGTGTGTTTAGAGTCACTTTAATGCCTGAAATTAGTAGAAATAGAAGCTTCTGAATAGGAGAAAATGTCTGTAATAATGGCAATTTTGGTCACATTCAGGCTTTAAAAAGTAGTTATTCAACATGAGGCACAATCCAAATGACATTTTGAATCAATTTTTCTACAGTCCAAAAAATCAATTTTCTGATGAAAAACGATGACCCGTGACCTGTCGACATTTCTCCAGTTGGTCAGAAATGGAATTTTTTTAATGTTTAAGTTTTTTGACTGCAAATGACTATTCCATTTAAATTATCACTTTTGGAACAAAAATAAGTGTGTTTAGAGTCACTTTAATGCCTGAAATTGGTCGAAATAGAAGCTTCTGAATAGGAGAAAATGTCTGTAAAAATGGCAATTTTGGTCACATTGAGGCTTCAAAAAGTAGTTATTCAGCATGAGGCACATTCCAAATGACATTTTGAATCAATTTTTCTACAGTCCAAAAAATCAATTTTCTGATGAAAAACGATGACCCGTGACCTGTCGACATTTCTCCAGTTGGTCAGAAATGGAAATTTTTTAATGTTTAATTTTTTGACTTCAAATGACTATTCCATGTAAATTATCACTTTTGAAACAAAAATAAGTGTGTTTAGAGTCACTTTAATGCCTGAAATTGGTTGAAACAAGAGCTTCTTAATAGGAGAAAAAGTCTGTAATAATGGCAATTTTGGTCACATTGAGGCTTTAAAAAGTAGTCATTCAACATGAGGCACATTCCAAATGACATTTTGAATCAATTTTTCTACAGTCCAAAAAATCAATTTTCTGATGAAAAACGATGACCCGTGACCTGTCGACATTTCTCCAGTTGGTCAGAAATGGAAATTTTTTAATGTTTAATTTTTTGACTGCAAATGACTATTCCATGTAAATTATCACTTTTGGAAGAAAAATAAGTGTGTTTAGAGTCACTTTAATGCCTGAAATTGGTTGAAACAAGAGCTTCTTAATAGGAGAAAAAGTCTGTAATAATGGCAATTTTGGTCACATTGAGGCTTTAAAAAGTAGTCATTCAACATGAGGCACATTCCAAATGACATTTTGAATCAATTTTACTACAGTCCAAAAAAATCAATTTTCTGATGAAAAACGATGACCCGTGACCTGTCGAAATTTATCCAGATGGTCAGAAATGGAAATTTTTTAATGTTTAATTTTTTGACTGCAAATGACTATTCCATGCAAATTATCACTTTTGGAACAAAATTAAGTGTGTTTAGAGTCACTTTAATGCCTGAAATTGGTCAAATTGAAGCTTCTGAATAGGAGAAAATGTCTGTAATAATGGCAATTTTGGTCACATTGAGGCTTTAAAAAGTAGTTATTCAACATAAGGCACATTCGAAATGACATTTTGAATCAATTTTTCTACAGTCCAAAAAATCAATTTTCTGATGAAAAACGATGACCCGTGACCTGTCGACATTTCTCCAGTTGGTCAGAAATGGAAATTTTTTAATGTTTAATTTTTTGACTTCAAATGACTATTCCATGTAAATTATCACTTTTGAAACAAAAATAAGTGTGTTTAGAGTCACTTTAATGCCTGAAATTGGTCGAAAAAGAAGCTTCTGAGTAGGAGAAAAAGTCTGTAATTATATCAATTTTGGTCACATTGAGGCTTTAAAAAGTAGTTATTCAACATGAGGCGCATTCTAAATGACATTTTGAATCAATTTTTCGACCAGTCCAAAAAATCAATTTTCTGATGAAAAACGATGACCCGTGACCTGTCGAAATTTCTCCAGATCGTCAGAAATGGAAATTTTTTAATGTTTAAGTTTTTTGACTGCAAATGACTATTCCATGTAAATTATCACTTTTGGAACAAAAATAAGTGTGTTTAGAGTCACTTTAATGCCTGAAATTGGTCGAAATAGAAGCTTCTGAATAGGAGAAAATGTCTGTAATAATGGCAATTTTGGTCACATTCAGGCTTTAAAAAGTAGTTATTCAACATGAGGCACAATCCAAATGACATTTTGAATCAATTTTTCTACAGTCCAAAAAATAAATTTTCTGATGAAAAACGATGACCCGTGACCAGTCCACATTTCTCCAGTTGGTCAGGAATGGAATTTTTTTAATGTTTAAGTTTTTTGACTGCAAATGACTATTCCATTTAAATTATCACTTTTGGAACAAAAACAAGTGTGTTTAGAGTCACTTTAATGCCTGAAATTGGTCGAAATAGAAGCTTCTGAATCGGAGAAAATGTCTGTAATAATGGCAATTTTGGTCACATTCAGGCTTTAAAAAGTAGTTATTCAACATGAGGCACAATCCAAATGACATTTTGAATCAATTTTTCTACAGTCCAAAAAATCAATTTTCTGATGAAAAACGATGACCCGTGACCTGTCGACATTTCTCCAGTTGGTCAGAAATGGAATTTTTTTAATGTTTAAGTTTTTGACTGCAAATGAGTATTCCATTTAAATGATCACTTTTGGAACAAAAATAAGTGTGTTTAGAGTCACTTTAATGCCTGAAATTGGTCGAAATAGAAGCTTCTGAATAGGAGAAAATGTCTGTAAAAATGGCAATTTTGGTCACATTGAGGTTTCAAAAAGTAGTTATTCAGCATGAGGCACATTCCAAATGACATTTTGAATCAATTTTTCTACAGTCCAAAAAATCAATTTTCTGATGAAAAACGATGACCCGTGACCTGTTGAAATTTCTCCAGATTGTCAGAAATGTACATTTTTTAATGTTTAATTTTTTGACTGCAAATGACTATTCCATGTAAATTATCACTTTTGGAACAAAAATAAGTGTGTTCAGAGTCACTTTAATGCCTGAAATTGTTCGAAATAGAAGCTTCTGAATAGGAGAAAATGTCTGTAAAAATGGCAATTTTGGTCACATTGAGGCTTCAAAAAGTAGTTATTCAGCATGAGGCACATTCCAAATGACATTTTGAATCAATTTTTCTACAGTCCAAAAAACTCAATTTTCTGATGAAAAACGATGACCCGTGACCTGTCGAAATTTCTCCAGATGGTCAGAAATGGAAATTTTTTAATGTTTAATTTTTTGACTGTAAATGACTATTCCATGTAAATTATCACTTTTGGAAGAAAAATAAGTGTGTTAGAGTCACTTTAATGCCTGAAATTGGTTGAAACAAAAGCTTCTGAATAGGAGAAAAAGTCTGTAATAATGGCAATTTTGGTCACATTGAGGCTTTAAAAAGTAGTCATTCAACATGAGGCACACTCCAAATGACATTTTGAATAAATTTTTCTACAGTCCAAAAAAATCAATTTTCTGATGAAAAACGATGACCCGTTACCTGTCGAAATGTATCCAGATGGTCAGAAATGGAAATTTTTTAATGTTTAATTTTTTGACTGCAAATGACTATTCCATGCAAATTATCACTTTTGGAACAAAATTAAGTGTGTTTAGAGTCACTTTAATGCCTGAAATTGGTCAAATTGAAGCTTCTGAATAGGAGAAAATGTCTGTAATAATGGCAATTTTGGTCACATTGAGGCTTTAAAAAGTAGTTATTCAACATGAGGCACATTCAAAATGACATTTTGAATAAATTTTTCTACAGTCCAAAAAATCAATTTTCTGATGAAAAACGATGACCCGTGACCTGTCGACATTTCTCCAGTTGGTCAGAAATGGAATTTTTTTAATGTTTAATTTTTTGACTGCAAATGACTATTCCATGCAAATTATCACTTTTGGAACAAAATTAAGTGTGTTTAGAGTCACTTTAATGCCTGAAATTGGTCAAATTGAAGCTTCTGAATAGGAGAAAATGTCTGTAATAATGGCAATTTTGGTCACATTGAGGCTTTAAAAAGTAGTTATTCAACATGAGGCACATTCAAAATGACATTTTGAATCAATTTTTCTACAGTCCAAAAAATCAATTTTCTGATGAAAAACGATGACCCGTGCCTGTCGAAATTTCTCCAGATGGTCAGAAATCAAATTTTTTTAATGTTTAAGTTTTTTGACTGGAAATGACTATTCCATGTGAATTATCACTTTTGGAACTAAAATAAGTGTGTTTAGAGTAATTTTAATGACTGAAATTGGTGGAAAAAGAAGCTTCTGAGTAGGAGAAAATGTCTGTAAAAATGGCAATTTTGTTCACATTGAGGCTTCAAAAAGTAGTTATTCAACATGAGGCACAATCCAAATGACATTTTGAATCAATTTTTCTGCAGTCCAAAAAATCAAGTTTTCTGATGAAAAACGATGACCCGTGACCTGTCGAAATTTCTCCAGATGGTCAGAAATGGAAATTTTTTAATGTTTAATTTTTTGACTGCAAATGACTATTCCATGTAAATTATCACTTTTGGAAGAAAAATAAGTGTGTTTAGAGTCACTTTAATGCCTGAAATTGGTTGAAACAAAAGCTTCTGAATAGGAGAAAAAGTCTGTAATAATGGCAATTTTGGTCACATTGAGGCTTTAAAAAGTAGTCATTCAACATGAGGCACATTCCAAATGACATTTTGAATCAATTTTTCTACAGTCCAAAAAATTCAATTTTCTGAGGAAAAACGATGACCCGTGACCTGTCGAAATTTCTCCAGATGGTCAGAAATGGAAATTTTTTAATGTTTAACTTTTTTGACTGCAAATGACTATTCCATGCAAATTATCACTTTTGGACCAAAATTAAGTGTGTTTAGAGTCACTTTAATGCCTGTAATTAGTCAAATTGAAGCTTCTGAATAGGAGAAAATGTCTGTAATAAGGGCAATTTTGGTCACATTGAGGCTTTAAAAAGTAGTTATTCAACATGAGGCACATTCAAAATGACATTTTGAATCAATTTTTCTACAGTCCAAAAAATCAATTTTCTGATGAAAAGCGATGACCCGTGACCTGTCGACATTTCTCCAGTTGGTCAGAAATGGAATTTTTTTAATGTTTAAGTTTTTTGACTGCAAATGCCTATTCCATTTAAATTATCACTTTTGGAACAAAAATAAGTGTGTTTAGAGTCACTTTAATGCCTGAAATTGGTCGAAATAGAAGCTTCTGAATAGGAGAAAATGTCTGTAAAAATGGCAATTTTGGTCACATTGAGGCTTCAAAAAGTAGTTATTCAGCATGAGGCACATTCCAAATGACATTTTGAATCAATTTTTCTACAGTCCAAAAAATCAATTTTCTGATGAAAAACGATGACCCGTGACCTGTCGACATTTCTCCAGTTGGTCAGAAATGGAAATTTTGTAATGTTTAATTTTTTGACTTCAAATGACTATTCCATGTAAATTATCACTTTTGAAACAAAAATAAGTGTGTTTAGAGTCACTTTAATGCCTGAAATTGGTTGAAACAAGAGTTCTTAATAGGAGAAAAAGTCTGTAATAATGGCAATTTTGGTCACATTGAGGCTTTAAAAAGTAGTCATTCAACATGAGGCACATTCCAAATGACATTTTGAATCAATTTTTCTACAGTCCAAAAAATCAATTTTCTGATGAAAAACGATGACCCGTGACCTGTCGACATTTCTCCAGTTGGTCAGAAATGGAAATTTTTTAATGTTTAATTTTTTGACTGCAAATGACTATTCCATGTAAATTATCACTTTTGGAAGAAAAATAAGTGTGTTTAGAGTCACTTTAATGCCTGAAATTGGTTGAAACAAGAGCTTCTTAATAGGAGAAAAAGTCTGTAATAATGGCAATTTTGGTCACATTGAGGCTTTAAAAAGTAGTCATTCAACATGAGGCACATTCCAAATGACATTTTGAATCAATTTTACTACAGTCCAAAAAAATCAATTTTCTGATGAAAAACGATGACCCGTGACCTGTCGAAATTTATCCAGATGGTCAGAAATGGAAATTTTTTAATGTTTAATTTTTTGACTGCAAATGACTATTCCATGCAAATTATCACTTTTGGAACAAAATTAAGTGTGTTTAGAGTCACTTTAATGCCTGAAATTGGTCAAATTGAAGCTTCTGAATAGGAGAAAATGTCTGTAATAATGGCAATTTTGGTCACATTGAGGCTTTAAAAAGTAGTTATTCAACATAAGGCACATTCGAAATGACATTTTGAATCAATTTTTCTACAGTCCAAAAAATCAATTTTCTGATGAAAAACGATGACCCGTGACCTGTCGACATTTCTCCAGTTGGTCAGAAATGGAAATTTTTTAATGTTTAATTTTTTGACTTCAAATGACTATTCCATGTAAATTATCACTTTTGAAACAAAAATAAGTGTGTTTAGAGTCACTTTAATGCCTGAAATTGGTCGAAAAAGAAGCTTCTGAGTAGGAGAAAAAGTCTGTAATTATATCAATTTTGGTCACATTGAGGCTTTAAAAAGTAGTTATTCAACATGAGGCGCATTCTAAATGACATTTTGAATCAATTTTTCGACCAGTCCAAAAAATCAATTTTCTGATGAAAAACGATGACCCGTGACCTGTCGAAATTTCTCCAGATCGTCAGAAATGGAAATTTTTTAATGTTTAAGTTTTTTGACTGCAAATGACTATTCCATGTAAATTATCACTTTTGGAACAAAAATAAGTGTGTTTAGAGTCACTTTAATGCCTGAAATTGGTCGAAATAGAAGCTTCTGAATAGGAGAAAATGTCTGTAATAATGGCAATTTTGGTCACATTCAGGCTTTAAAAAGTAGTTATTCAACATGAGGCACAATCCAAATGACATTTTGAATAAATTTTTCTACAGTCCAAAAAATAAATTTTCTGATGAAAAACGATGACCCGTGACCAGTCCACATTTCTCCAGTTGGTCAGGAATGGAATTTTTTTAATGTTTAAGTTTTTTGACTGCAAATGACTATTCCATTTAAATTATCACTTTTGGAACAAAAACAAGTGTGTTTAGAGTCACTTTAATGCCTGAAATTGGTCGAAATAGAAGCTTCTGAATCGGAGAAAATGTCTGTAATAATGGCAATTTTGGTCACATTCAGGCTTTAAAAAGTAGTTATTCAACATGAGGCACAATCCAAATGACATTTTGAATCAATTTTTCTACAGTCCAAAAAATCAATTTTCTGATGAAAAACGATGACCCGTGACCTGTCGACATTTCTCCAGTTGGTCAGAAATGGAATTTTTTTAATGTTTAAGTTTTTGACTGCAAATGAGTATTCCATTTAAATGATCACTTTTGGAACAAAAATAAGTGTGTTTAGAGTCACTTTAATGCCTGAAATTGGTCGAAATAGAAGCTTCTGAATAGGAGAAAATGTCTGTAAAAATGGCAATTTTGGTCACATTGAGGTTTCAAAAAGTAGTTATTCAGCATGAGGCACATTCCAAATGACATTTTGAATCAATTTTTCTACAGTCCAAAAAATCAATTTTCTGATGAAAAACGATGACCCGTGACCTGTTGAAATTTCTCCAGATTGTCAGAAATGTACATTTTTTAATGTTTAATTTTTTGACTGCAAATGACTATTCCATGTAAATTATCACTTTTGGAACAAAAATAAGTGTGTTCAGAGTCACTTTAATGCCTGAAATTGTTCGAAATAGAAGCTTCTGAATAGGAGAAAATGTCTGTAAAAATGGCAATTTTGGTCACATTGAGGCTTCAAAAAGTAGTTATTCAGCATGAGGCACATTCCAAATGACATTTTGAATCAATTTTTCTACAGTCCAAAAAACTCAATTTTCTGATGAAAAACGATGACCCGTGACCTGTCGAAATTTCTCCAGATGGTCAGAAATGGAAATTTTTTAATGTTTAATTTTTTGACTGTAAATGACTATTCCATGTAAATTATCACTTTTGGAAGAAAAATAAGTGTGTTTAGAGTCACTTTAATGCCTGAAATTGGTTGAAACAAAAGCTTCTGAATAGGAGAAAAAGTCTGTAATAATGGCAATTTTGGTCACATTGAGGCTTTAAAAAGTAGTCATTCAACATGAGGCACACTCCAAATGACATTTTGAATAAATTTTTCTACAGTCCAAAAAAATCAATTTTCTGATGAAAAACGATGACCCGTTACCTGTCGAAATGTATCCAGATGGTCAGAAATGGAAATTTTTTAATGTTTAATTTTTTGACTGCAAATGACTATTCCATGCAAATTATCACTTTTGGAACAAAATTAAGTGTGTTTAGAGTCACTTTAATGCCTGAAATTGGTCAAATTGAAGCTTCTGAATAGGAGAAAATGTCTGTAATAATGGCAATTTTGGTCACATTGAGGCTTTAAAAAGTAGTTATTCAAAATGAGGCACATTCAAAATGACATTTTGAATCAATTTTTCTACAGTCCAAAAAATCAATTTTCTGATGAAAAACGATGACCCGTGACCTGTCGAAATTTCTCCAGATGGTCAGAAATGGAAATTTTTTAATGTTTAATTTTTTGACTGCAAATGACTATTCCATGTAAATTATCACTTTTGGAAGAAAAATAAGTGTGTTTAGAGTCACTTTAATGACTGAAATTGGTTGAAACAAAAGCTTCTGAATAGGAGAAAAAGTCTGTAATAATGGCAATTTTGGTCACATTGAGGCTTTAAAAAGTAGTCATTCAACATGAGGCACATTCCAAATGACATTTTGAATCAATTTTTCTACAGTCCAAAAAAATCAATTTTCTGAGGAAAAACGATGACCCGTGACCTGTCGAAATTTCTCCAGATGGTCAGAAATGGAAATTTTTTAATGTTTAACTTTTTTGACTGCAAATGACTATTCCATGCAAATTATCACTTTTGGACCAAAATTAAGTGTGTTTAGAGTCACTTTAATGCCTGTAATTGGTCAAATTGAAGCTTCTGAATAGGAGAAAATGTCTGTAATAATGGCAATTTTGGTCACATTGAGGCTTTAAAAAGTAGTTATTCAACATGAGGCACATTCGAAATGACATTTTGAATCAATTTTTCTACAGTCCAAAAAATCAATTTTCTGATGAAAAGCGATGACCCGTGACCTGTCGACATTTCTCCAGTTGGTCAGAAATGGAATTTTTTTAATGTTTAAGTTTTTTTAATGCAAATGACTATTCCATGTAAATTATCACTTTTGGAACAAAAATAAGTGTGTTTAGAGTCACTTTAATGCCTGAAATTGGTCGAAATAGAAGCTTCTGAATAGGAGAAAATGTCTGTAATAATGGCAATTTTGGTCACATTGAGGCTTTAAAAAGTAGTTATTCAACATGAGGCACATTCCAAATGACATTTTGAAGCAATTTTTCTACAGTCCAAAAAATCAATTTTCTGATGAAAAACGATGACCCGTGACCTGTCGACATTTCTCCAGTTGGTCAGAAATGGAAATTTTTTAATGTTTAATTTTTTGACTGCAAATGACTATTCCATGTAAATTATCACTTTTGGAAGAAAAATAAGTGTGTTTAGAGTCACTTTAATGCCTGAAATTGGTTGAAACAAGAGCTTCTTAATAGGAGAAAAAGTCTGTAATAATGGCAATTTTGGTCACATTGAGGCTTTAAAAAGTAGTCATTCAACATGAGGCACATTCCAAATGACATTTTGAATCAATTTTACTACAGTCCAAAAAAATCAATTTTCTGATGAAAAACGATGACCCGTGACCTGTCGAAATTTATCCAGATGGTCAGAAATGGAAATTTTTTAATGTTTAATTTTTTGACTGCAAATGACTATTCCATGCAAATTATCACTTTTGGAACAAAATTAAGTGTGTTTAGAGTCACTTTAATGCCTGAAATTGGTCAAATTGAAGCTTCTGAATAGGAGAAAATGTCTGTAATAATGGCAATTTTGGTCACATTGAGGCTTTAAAAAGTAGTTATTCAACATAAGGCACATTCGAAATGACATTTTGAATCAATTTTTCTACAGTCCAAAAAATCAATTTTCTGATGAAAAACGATGACCCGTGACCTGTCGACATTTCTCCAGTTGGTCAGAAATGGAAATTTTTTAATGTTTAATTTTTTGACTTCAAATGACTATTCCATGTAAATTATCACTTTTGAAACAAAAATAAGTGTGTTTAGAGTCACTTTAATGCCTGAAATTGGTCGAAAAAGAAGCTTCTGAGTAGGAGAAAAAGTCTGTAATTATATCAATTTTGGTCACATTGAGGCTTTAAAAAGTAGTTATTCAACATGAGGCGCATTCTAAATGACATTTTGAATCAATTTTTCGACCAGTCCAAAAAATCAATTTTCTGATGAAAAACGATGACCCGTGACCTGTCGAAATTTCTCCAGATCGTCAGAAATGGAAATTTTTTAATGTTTAAGTTTTTTGACTGCAAATGACTATTCCATGTAAATTATCACTTTTGGAACAAAAATAAGTGTGTTTAGAGTCACTTTAATGACTGAAATTGGTTGAAACAAAAGCTTCTGAATAGGAGAAAAAGTCTGTAATAATGGCAATTTCGGTCACATTGAGGCTTTAAAAAGTAGTCATTCAACATGAGGCACATTCCAAATGACATTTTGAATCAATTTTTCTACAGTCCAAAAAAATCAATTTTCTGAGGAAAAACGATGACCCGTGACCTGTCGAAATTTCTCCAGATGGTCAGAAATGGAAATTTTTTAATGTTTAACTTTTTTGACTGCAAATGACTATTCCATGCAAATTATCACTTTTGGACCAAAATTAAGTGTGTTTAGAGTCACTTTAATGCCTGTAATTGGTCAAATTGAAGCTTCTGAATAGGAGAAAATGTCTGTAATAATGGCAATTTTGGTCACATTGAGGCTTTAAAAAGTAGTTATTCAACATGAGGCACATTCGAAATGACATTTTGAATCAATTTTTCTACAGTCCAAAAAATCCATTTTCTGATGAAAAGCGATGACCCGTGACCTGTCGACATTTCTCCAGTTGGTCAGAAATGGAATTTTTTTAATGTTTAAGTTTTTTTAATGCAAATGACTATTCCATGTAAATTATCACTTTTGGAACAAAAATAAGTGTGTTTAGAGTCACTTTAATGCCTGAAATTGGTCGAAATAGAAGCTTCTGAATAGGAGAAAATGTCTGTAATAATGGCAATTTTGGTCCCATTGAGGCTTTAAAAAGTAGTTATTCAACATGAGGCACATTCCAAATGACATTTTGAATCAATTTTTCTACAGTCCAAAAAACTCAATTTTCTGATGAAAAACGATGACCCGTGACCTGTCGAAATTTCTCCAGATGGTCAGAAATGGAAATTTTTTAATGTTTAATTTTTTGACTCTAAATGACTATTCCATGTAAAGTATCACTTTTGGAAGAAAAATAAGTGTGTTTAGAGTCACTTTAATGCCTGAAATTGGTTGAAACAAAAGCTTCTTTATATGGTCGAAAAAGTCTGTAATAATGGCAATTTTGGTCACATTGAGGCTTTAAAAAGTAGTCATTCAACATGAGGCACATTCCAAATGACATTTTGAATCAATTTTTCAACAGTCCAAAAAATCAATTTTCTGATAAAAAACAATGACCCGTGACCTGTCGAACTTTCTCCAGATGGTCAGAAATGGAAATTTTTTAATGTTTCATTTTATGACTATTCCATGTAAATTATCACTTTTGGAACAAAAACAAGTGTGTTTAGAGCCACTTTAATGCCTGAAATTGGTCAAAAAGGAGGTTCTGAGTAGGATAAAAAGTCTGTAATTATATCAATTTTGGTCACATTGAGGCTTTAAAAAGTAGTTATTCAACATGAGGCGCATTCTAAATGACATTTTGAATCAATTTTTCGACCAGTCCAAAAAATCAATTTTCTGATGAAAAACAATGACCCGTGACCTGTCGAAATTTCTCCAGATGGTCAGAAATGGAAATTTTTTAATGTTTCATTTTTTGACTGCAAATGACTATTCCATGTAAATTATCACTTTTGGAAGAAAATAAGTGTGTTCAGAGTCACTTTAATGCCTGAAATTGGTCGCAATAGAAGCTTCTGAATAGGAGAAAATGTCTGTAAAAATGGCAATTTTGGTCACATTGAGGCTTCAAAAAGTAGTTATTCAGCATGAGGCACATTCCAAATGACATTTTGAATCAATTTTTCTACAGTCCAAAAAATCAATTTTCTGATGAAAAACGATGACCCCGTGACCTGTCGAAATTTCTCCAGATGGTCAGAAATGGACATTTTTTAATGTTTAACTTTTTTGACTGCAAATGACTATTCCATGCAAATTATCACTTTTGGACCAAAATTAAGTGTGTTTAGAGTCACTTTAATGCCTGTAATTGGTCAAATTGAAGCTTCTGAAGAGGAGAAAATGTCTGTAATAATGGCAATTTTGGTCACATTGAGGCTTTAAAAAGTAGTTATTCAACATGAGGCACATTCGAAATGACATTTTGAATCAATTTTTCTACAGTCCAAAAAATCAATTTTCTGATGAAAAACGATGACCCGTGACCTGTCGACATTTCTCCAGTTGGTCAGAAATGGAATTTTTTTAATGTTTAAGTTTTTTTAATGCAAATGACTATTCCATGTAAATTATCACTTTTGGAACAAAAATAAGCGTGTTTAGAGTCACTTTAATGCCTGAAATTGGTCGAAATAGAAGCTTCTGAATCGGAGAAAATGTCTGTAATAATGGCAATTTTGGTCACATTCAGGCTTTAAAAAGTAGTTATTCAACATGAGGCACAATCCAAATGACATTTTGAATCAATTTTTCTACAGTCCAAAAAATCAATTTTCTGATGAAAAACGATGACCCGTGACCTGTCGACATTTCTCCAGTTGGTCAGAAATGGAATTTTTTTAATGTTTAAGTTTTTGACTGCAAATGACTATTCCATTTAAATTATCACTTTTGGAACAAAAATAAGTGTGTTTAGAGTCACTTTAATGCCTGAAATTGGTCGAAATAGAAGCTTCTGAATAGGAGAAAATGTCTGTAAAAATGGCAATTTTGGTCACATTGAGGTTTCAAAAAGTAGTTATTCAGCATGAGGCACATTCCAAATGACATTTTGAATCAATTTTTCTACAGTCCAAAAAATCAATTTTCTGATGAAAAACGATGACCCGTGACCTGTTGAAATTTCTCCAGATTGTCAGAAATGTACATGTTTTTAATGTTTAATTTTTTGACTGCAAATGACTATTCCATGTAAATTATCACTTTTGGAACAAAAATAAGTGTGTTTAGAGTCACTTTAATGCCTGAAATTAGTAGAAATAGAAGCTTCTGAATAGGAGAAAATGTCTGTAATAATGGCAATTTTGGTCACATTCAGGCTTTAAAAAGTAGTTATTCAACATGAGGCACAATCCAAATGACATTTTGAATCAATTTTTCTACAGTCCAAAAAATCAATTTTCTGATGAAAAACGATGACCCGTGACCTGTCGACATTTCTCCAGTTGGTCAGAAATGGAATTTTTTTAATGTTTAAGTTTTTTGACTGCAAATGACTATTCCATTTAAATTATCACTTTTGGAACAAAAATAAGTGTGTTTAGAGTCACTTTAATGCCTGAAATTGGTCGAAATAGAAGCTTCTGAATAGGAGAAAATGTCTGTAAAAATGGCAATTTTGGTCACATTGAGGCTTCAAAAAGTAGTTATTCAGCATGAGGCACATTCCAAATGACATTTTGAATCAATTTTTCTACAGTCCAAAAAATCAATTTTCTGATGAAAAACGATGACCCGTGACCTGTCGACATTTCTCCAGTTGGTCAGAAATGGAAATTTTTTAATGTTTAATTTTTTGACTTCAAATGACTATTCCATGTAAATTATCACTTTTGAAACAAAAATAAGTGTGTTTAGAGTCACTTTAATGCCTGAAATTGGTTGAAACAAGAGCTTCTTAATAGGAGAAAAAGTCTGTAATAATGGCAATTTTGGTCACATTGAGGCTTTAAAAAGTAGTCATTCAACATGAGGCACATTCCAAATGACATTTTGAATCAATTTTTCTACAGTCCAAAAAATCAATTTTCTGATGAAAAACGATGACCCGTGACCTGTCGACATTTCTCCAGTTGGTCAGAAATGGAAATTTTTTAATGTTTAATTTTTTGACTGCAAATGACTATTCCATGTAAATTATCACTTTTGGAAGAAAAATAAGTGTGTTTAGAGTCACTTTAATGCCTGAAATTGGTTGAAACAAGAGCTTCTTAATAGGAGAAAAAGTCTGTAATAATGGCAATTTTGGTCACATTCAGGCTTTAAAAAGTAGTTATTCAACATGAGGCACAATCCAAATGACATTTTGAATCAATTTTTCTACAGTCCAAAAAATAAATTTTCTGATGAAAAACGATGACCCGTGACCAGTCCACATTTCTCCAGTTGGTCAGGAATGGAATTTTTTTAATGTTTAAGTTTTTTGACTGCAAATGACTATTCCATTTAAATTATCACTTTTGGAACAAAAACAAGTGTGTTTAGAGTCACTTTAATGCCTGAAATTGGTCGAAATAGAAGCTTCTGAATCGGAGAAAATGTCTGTAATAATGGCAATTTTGGTCACATTCAGGCTTTAAAAAGTAGTTATTCAACATGAGGCACAATCCAAATGACATTTTGAATCAATTTTTCTACAGTCCAAAAAATCAATTTTCTGATGAAAAACGATGACCCGTGACCTGTCGACATTTCTCCAGTTGGTCAGAAATGGAATTTTTTTAATGTTTAAGTTTTTGACTGCAAATGAGTATTCCATTTAAATGATCACTTTTGGAACAAAAATAAGTGTGTTTAGAGTCACTTTAATGCCTGAAATTGGTCGAAATAGAAGCTTCTGAATAGGAGAAAATGTCTGTAAAAATGGCAATTTTGGTCACATTGAGGTTTCAAAAAGTAGTTATTCAGCATGAGGCACATTCCAAATGACATTTTGAATCAATTTTTCTACAGTCCAAAAAATCAATTTTCTGATGAAAAACGATGACCCGTGACCTGTTGAAATTTCTCCAGATTGTCAGAAATGTACATTTTTTAATGTTTAATTTTTTGACTGCAAATGACTATTCCATGTAAATTATCACTTTTGGAACAAAAATAAGTGTGTTCAGAGTCACTTTAATGCCTGAAATTGTTCGAAATAGAAGCTTCTGAATAGGAGAAAATGTCTGTAAAAATGGCAATTTTGGTCACATTGAGGCTTCAAAAAGTAGTTATTCAGCATGAGGCACATTCCAAATGACATTTTGAATCAATTTTTCTACAGTCCAAAAAACTCAATTTTCTGATGAAAAATGATGACCCGTGACCTGTCGAAATTTCTCCAGATGGTCAGAAATGGAAATTTTTTAATGTTTAATTTTTTGACTGTAAATGACTATTCCATGTAAATTATCACTTTTGGAAGAAAAATAAGTGTGTTTAGAGTCACTTTAATGCCTGAAATTGGTTGAAACAAAAGCTTCTGAATAGGAGAAAAAGTCTGTAATAATGGCAATTTTGGTCACATTGAGGCTTTAAAAAGTAGTCATTCAACATGAGGCACACTCCAAATGACATTTTGAATAAATTTTTCTACAGTCCAAAAAAATCAATTTTCTGATGAAAAACGATGACCCGTTACCTGTCGAAATGTATCCAGATGGTCAGAAATGGAAATTTTTTAATGTTTAATTTTTTGACTGCAAATGACTATTCCATGCAAATTATCACTTTTGGAACAAAATTAAGTGTGTTTAGAGTCACTTTAATGCCTGAAATTGGTCAAATTGAAGCTTCTGAATAGGAGAAAATGTCTGTAATAATGGCAATTTTGGTCACATTGAGGCTTTAAAAAGTAGTTATTCAACATGAGGCACATTCAAAATGACATTTTGAATAAATTTTTCTACAGTCCAAAAAATCAATTTTCTGATGAAAAACGTTGACCCGTGACCTGTCGACATTTCTCCAGTTGGTCAGAAATGGAATTTTTTTAATGTTTAATTTTTTGACTGCAAATGACTATTCCATGCAAATTATCACTTTTGGAACAAAATTAAGTGTGTTTAGAGTCACTTTAATGCCTGAAATTGGTCAAATTGAAGCTTCTGAATAGGAGAAAATGTCTGTAATAATGGCAATTTTGGTCACATTGAGGCTTTAAAAAGTAGTTATTCAACATGAGGCACATTCAAAATGACATTTTGAATCAATTTTTCTACAGTCCAAAAAAATCAATTTTCTGATGAAAAACGATGACCCGTGCCTGTCGAAATTTCTCCAGATGGTCAGAAATCAAATTTTTTTAATGTTTAAGTTTTTTGACTGGAAATGACTATTCCATGTGAATTATCACTTTTGGAACTAAAATAAGTGTGTTTAGAGTAATTTTAATGACTGAAATTGGTGGAAAAAGAAGCTTCTGAGTAGGAGAAAATGTCTGTAAAAATGGCAATTTTGTTCACATTGAGGCTTCAAAAAGTAGTTATTCAACATGAGGCACAATCCAAATGACATTTTGAATCAATTTTTCTGCAGTCCAAAAAATCAAGTTTTCTGATGAAAAACGATGACCCGTGACCTGTCGAAATTTCTCCAGATGGTCAGAAATGGAAATTTTTTAATGTTTAATTTTTTGACTGCAAATGACTATTCCATGTAAATTATCACTTTTGGAAGAAAAATAAGTGTGTTTAGAGTCACTTTAATGCCTGAAATTGGTTGAAACAAAAGCTTCTGAATAGGAGAAAAAGTCTGTAATAATGGCAATTTTGGTCACATTGAGGCTTTAAAAAGTAGTCATTCAACATGAGGCACATTCCAAATGACATTTTGAATCAATTTTTCTACAGTCCAAAAAATTCAATTTTCTGAGGAAAAACGATGACCCGTGACCTGTCGAAATTTCTCCAGATGGTCAGAAATGGAAATTTTTTAATGTTTAACTTTTTTGACTGCAAATGACTATTCCATGCAAATTATCACTTTTGGACCAAAATTAAGTGTGTTTAGAGTCACTTTAATGCCTGTAATTAGTCAAATTGAAGCTTCTGAATAGGAGAAAATGTCTGTAATAAGGGCAATTTTGGTCACATTGAGGCTTTAAAAAGTAGTTATTCAACATGAGGCACATTCAAAATGACATTTTGAATCAATTTTTCTACAGTCCAAAAAATCAATTTTCTGATGAAAAGCGATGACCCGTGACCTGTCGACATTTCTCCAGTTGGTCAGAAATGGAATTTTTTTAATGTTTAAGTTTTTTGACTGCAAATGCCTATTCCATTTAAATTATCACTTTTGGAACAAAAATAAGTGTGTTTAGAGTCACTTTAATGCCTGAAATTGGTCGAAATAGAAGCTTCTGAATAGGAGAAAATGTCTGTAAAAATGGCAATTTTGGTCACATTGAGGCTTCAAAAAGTAGTTATTCAGCATGAGGCACATTCCAAATGACATTTTGAATCAATTTTTCTACAGTCCAAAAAATCAATTTTCTGATGAAAAACGATGACCCGTGACCTGTCGACATTTCTCCAGTTGGTCAGAAATGGAAATTTTTTAATGTTTAATTTTTTGACTTCAAATGACTATTCCATGTAAATTATCACTTTTGAAACAAAAATAAGTGTGTTTAGAGTCACTTTAATGCCTGAAATTGGTTGAAACAAGAGCTTCTTAATAGGAGAAAAAGTCTGTAATAATGGCAATTTTGGTCACATTGAGGCTTTAAAAAGTAGTCATTCAACATGAGGCACATTCCAAATGACATTTTGAATCAATTTTTCTACAGTCCAAAAAATCAATTTTCTGATGAAAAACGATGACCCGTGACCTGTCGACATTTCTCCAGTTGGTCAGAAATGGAAATTTTTTAATGTTTAATTTTTTGACTGCAAATGACTATTCCATGTAAATTATCACTTTTGGAAGAAAAATAAGTGTGTTTAGAGTCACTTTAATGCCTGAAATTGGTTGAAACAAGAGCTTCTTAATAGGAGAAAAAGTCTGTAATAATGGCAATTTTGGTCACATTGAGGCTTTAAAAAGTAGTCATTCAACATGAGGCACATTCCAAATGACATTTTGAATCAATTTTACTACAGTCCAAAAAAATCAATTTTCTGATGAAAAACGATGACCCGTGACCTGTCGAAATTTATCCAGATGGTCAGAAATGGAAATTTTTTAATGTTTAATTTTTTGACTGCAAATGACTATTCCATGCAAATTATCACTTTTGGAACAAAATTAAGTGTGTTTAGTCACTTTAATGCCTGAAATTGGTCAAATTGAAGCTTCTGAATAGGAGAAAATGTCTGTAATAATGGCAATTTTGGTCACATTGAGGCTTTAAAAAGTAGTTATTCAACATAAGGCACATTCGAAATGACATTTTGAATCAATTTTTCTACAGTCCAAAAAATCAATTTTCTGATGAAAAACGATGACCCGTGACCTGTCGACATTTCTCCAGTTGGTCAGAAATGGAAATTTTTTAATGTTTAATTTTTTGACTTCAAATGACTATTCCATGTAAATTAT
Source organism: Triturus cristatus (assembly GCF_964204655.1). Classification (NCBI taxonomy): domain Eukaryota; kingdom Metazoa; phylum Chordata; class Amphibia; order Caudata; family Salamandridae; genus Triturus; species Triturus cristatus. Next base: position 878,278,504 of record NC_140593.1, on the reverse strand, counting down.
CACTTTTGAAACAAAAATAAGTGTGTTTAGAGTCACTTTAATGCCTGAAATTGGTCGAAAAAGAAGCTTCTGAGTAGGAGAAAAAGTCTGTAATTATATCAATTTTGGTCACATTGAGGCTTTAAAAAGTAGTTATTCAACATGAGGCGCATTCTAAATGACATTTTGAATCAATTTTTCGACCAGTCCAAAAAATCAATTTTCTGATGAAAAACGATGACCCGTGACCTGTCGAAATTTCTCCAGATCGTCAGAAATGGAAATTTTTTAATGTTTAAGTTTTTTGACTGCAAATGACTATTCCATGTAAATTATCACTTTTGGAACAAAAATAAGTGTGTTTAGAGTCACTTTAATGCCTGAAATTGGTCGAAATAGAAGCTTCTGAATAGGAGAAAATGTCTGTAATAATGGCAATTTTGGTCACATTCAGGCTTTAAAAAGTAGTTATTCAACATGAGGCACAATCCAAATGACATTTTGAATCAATTTTTCTACAGTCCAAAAAATAAATTTTCTGATGAAAAACGATGACCCGTGACCAGTCCACATTTCTCCAGTTGGTCAGGAATGGAATTTTTTTAATGTTTAAGTTTTTTGACTGCAAATGACTATTCCATTTAAATTATCACTTTTGGAACAAAAACAAGTGTGTTTAGAGTCACTTTAATGCCTGAAATTGGTCGAAATAGAAGCTTCTGAATCGGAGAAAATGTCTGTAATAATGGCAATTTTGGTCACATTCAGGCTTTAAAAAGTAGTTATTCAACATGAGGCACAATCCAAATGACATTTTGAATCAATTTTTCTACAGTCCAAAAAATCAATTTTCTGATGAAAAACGATGACCCGTGACCTGTCGACATTTCTCCAGTTGGTCAGAAATGGAATTTTTTTAATGTTTAAGTTTTTGACTGCAAATGAGTATTCCATTTAAATGATCACTTTTGGAACAAAAATAAGTGTGTTTAGAGTCACTTTAATGCCTGAAATTGGTCGAAATAGAAGCTTCTGAATAGGAGAAAATGTCTGTAAAAATGGCAATTTTGGTCACATTGAGGTTTCAAAAAGTAGTTATTCAGCATGAGGCACATTCCAAATGACATTTTGAATCAATTTTTCTACAGTCCAAAAAATCAATTTTCTGATGAAAAACGATGACCCGTGACCTGTTGAAATTTCTCCAGATTGTCAGAAATGTACATTTTTTAATGTTTAATTTTTTGACTGCAAATGACTATTCCATGTAAATTATCACTTTTGGAACAAAAATAAGTGTGTTCAGAGTCACTTTAATGCCTGAAATTGTTCGAAATAGAAGCTTCTGAATAGGAGAAAATGTCTGTAAAAATGGCAATTTTGGTCACATTGAGGCTTCAAAAAGTAGTTATTCAGCATGAGGCACATTCCAAATGACATTTTGAATCAATTTTTCTACAGTCCAAAAAACTCAATTTTCTGATGAAAAACGATGACCCGTGACCTGTCGAAATTTCTCCAGATGGTCAGAAATGGAAATTTTTTAATGTTTAATTTTTTGACTGTAAATGACTATTCCATGTAAATTATCACTTTTGGAAGAAAAATAAGTGTGTTTAGAGTCACTTTAATGCCTGAAATTGGTTGAAACAAAAGCTTCTGAATAGGAGAAAAAGTCTGTAATAATGGCAATTTTGGTCACATTGAGGCTTTAAAAAGTAGTCATTCAACATGAGGCACACTCCAAATGACATTTTGAATAAATTTTTCTACAGTCCAAAAAAATCAATTTTCTGATGAAAAACGATGACCCGTTACCTGTCGAAATGTATCCAGATGGTCAGAAATGGAAATTTTTTAATGTTTAATTTTTTGACTGCAAATGACTATTCCATGCAAATTATCACTTTTGGAACAAAATTAAGTGTGTTTAGAGTCACTTTAATGCCTGAAATTGGTCAAATTGAAGCTTCTGAATAGGAGAAAATGTCTGTAATAATGGCAATTTTGGTCACATTGAGGCTTTAAAAAGTAGTTATTCAACATGAGGCACATTCAAAATGACATTTTGAATCAATTTTTCTACAGTCCAAAAAATCAATTTTCTGATGAAAAACGATGACCCGTGACCTGTCGAAATTTCTCCAGATGGTCAGAAATGGAAATTTTTTAATGTTTAATTTTTTGACTGCAAATGACTATTCCATGTAAATTATCACTTTTGGAAGAAAAATAAGTGTGTTTAGAGTCACTTTAATGACTGAAATTGGTTGAAACAAAAGCTTCTGAATAGGAGAAAAAGTCTGTAATAATGGCAATTTTGGTCACATTGAGGCTTTAAAAAGTAGTCATTCAACATGAGGCACATTCCAAATGACATTTTGAATCAATTTTTCTACAGTCCAAAAAAATCAATTTTCTGAGGAAAAACGATGACCCGTGACCTGTCGAAATTTCTCCAGATGGTCAGAAATGGAAATTTTTTAATGTTTAACTTTTTTGACTGCAAATGACTATTCCATGCAAATTATCACTTTTGGACCAAAATTAAGTGTGTTTAGAGTCACTTTAATGCCTGTAATTGGTCAAATTGAAGCTTCTGAATAGGAGAAAATGTCTGTAATAATGGCAATTTTGGTCACATTGAGGCTTTAAAAAGTAGTTATTCAACATGAGGCACATTCGAAATGACATTTTGAATCAATTTTTCTACAGTCCAAAAAATCAATTTTCTGATGAAAAGCGATGACCCGTGACCTGTCGACATTTCTCCAGTTGGTCAGAAATGGAATTTTTTTAATGTTTAAGTTTTTTTAATGCAAATGACTATTCCATGTAAATTATCACTTTTGGAACAAAAATAAGTGTGTTTAGAGTCACTTTAATGCCTGAAATTGGTCGAAATAGAAGCTTCTGAATAGGAGAAAATGTCTGTAATAATGGCAATTTTGGTCACATTGAGGCTTTAAAAAGTAGTTATTCAACATGAGGCACATTCCAAATGACATTTTGAAGCAATTTTTCTACAGTCCAAAAAATCAATTTTCTGATGAAAAACGATGACCCGTGACCTGTCGACATTTCTCCAGTTGGTCAGAAATGGAAATTTTTTAATGTTTAATTTTTTGACTGCAAATGACTATTCCATGTAAATTATCACTTTTGGAAGAAAAATAAGTGTGTTTAGAGTCACTTTAATGCCTGAAATTGGTTGAAACAAGAGCTTCTTAATAGGAGAAAAAGTCTGTAATAATGGCAATTTTGGTCACATTGAGGCTTTAAAAAGTAGTCATTCAACATGAGGCACATTCCAAATGACATTTTGAATCAATTTTACTACAGTCCAAAAAAATCAATTTTCTGATGAAAAACGATGACCCGTGACCTGTCGAAATTTATCCAGATGGTCAGAAATGGAAATTTTTTAATGTTTAATTTTTTGACTGCAAATGACTATTCCATGCAAATTATCACTTTTGGAACAAAATTAAGTGTGTTTAGAGTCACTTTAATGCCTGAAATTGGTCAAATTGAAGCTTCTGAATAGGAGAAAATGTCTGTAATAATGGCAATTTTGGTCACATTGAGGCTTTAAAAAGTAGTTATTCAACATAAGGCACATTCGAAATGACATTTTGAATCAATTTTTCTACAGTCCAAAAAATCAATTTTCTGATGAAAAACGATGACCCGTGACCTGTCGACATTTCTCCAGTTGGTCAGAAATGGAAATTTTTTAATGTTTAATTTTTTGACTTCAAATGACTATTCCATGTAAATTATCACTTTTGAAACAAAAATAAGTGTGTTTAGAGTCACTTTAATGCCTGAAATTGGTCGAAAAAGAAGCTTCTGAGTAGGAGAAAAAGTCTGTAATTATATCAATTTTGGTCACATTGAGGCTTTAAAAAGTAGTTATTCAACATGAGGCGCATTCTAAATGACATTTTGAATCAATTTTTCGACCAGTCCAAAAAATCAATTTTCTGATGAAAAACGATGACCCGTGACCTGTCGAAATTTCTCCAGATCGTCAGAAATGGAAATTTTTTAATGTTTAAGTTTTTTGACTGCAAATGACTATTCCATGTAAATTATCACTTTTGGAACAAAAATAAGTGTGTTTAGAGTCACTTTAATGCCTGAAATTGGTCGAAATAGAGCTTCTGAATAGGAGAAAATGTCTGTAATAATGGCAATTTTGGTCACATTGAGGCTTTAAAAAGTAGTCATTCAACATGAGGCACTTTCCAAATGACATTTTGAATCAATTTTTCTACAGTCCAAAAAAATCAATTTTCCGATGAAAAACGATGACCCGTTACCTGTCGAAATTTATCCAGATGGTCAGAAATGGAAATTTTTTAATGTTTAATTTTTTGACTGCAAATGACTATTCCATGCAAATTATCACTTTTGGAACAAAATTAAGTGTGTTTAGAGTCACTTTAATGCCTGAAATTGGTCAAATTGAAGCTTCTGAATAGGAGAAAATGTCTGTAATAATGGCAATTTTGGTCACATTGAGGCTTTAAAAAGTAGTTATTCAACATGAGGCACATTCAAAATGACATTTTGAATCAATTTTTCTACAGTCCAAAAAATCAATTTTCTGATGAAAAACGATGACCCGTGACCTGTCGAAATTTCTCCAGATGGTCAGAAATGGAAATTTTTTAATGTTTAATTTTTTGACTGCAAATGACTATTCCATGTAAATTATCACTTTTGGAAGAAAAATAAGTGTGTTTAGAGTCACTTTAATGACTGAAATTGGTTGAAACAAAAGCTTCTGAATAGGAGAAAAAGTCTGTAATAATGGCAATTTCGGTCACATTGAGGCTTTAAAAAGTAGTCATTCAACATGAGGCACATTCCAAATGACATTTTGAATCAATTTTTCTACAGTCCAAAAAAATCAATTTTCTGAGGAAAAACGATGACCCGTGACCTGTCGAAATTTCTCCAGATGGTCAGAAATGGAAATTTTTTAATGTTTAACTTTTTTGACTGCAAATGACTATTCCATGCAAATTATCACTTTTGGACCAAAATTAAGTGTGTTTAGAGTCACTTTAATGCCTGTAATTGGTCAAATTGAAGCTTCTGAATAGGAGAAAATGTCTGTAATAATGGCAATTTTGGTCACATTGAGGCTTTAAAAAGTAGTTATTCAACATGAGGCACATTCGAAATGACATTTTGAATCAATTTTTCTACAGTCCAAAAAATCCATTTTCTGATGAAAAGCGATGACCCGTGACCTGTCGACATTTCTCCAGTTGGTCAGAAATGGAATTTTTTTAATGTTTAAGTTTTTTTAATGCAAATGACTATTCCATGTAAATTATCACTTTTGGAACAAAAATAAGTGTGTTTAGAGTCACTTTAATGCCTGAAATTGGTCGAAATAGAAGCTTCTGAATAGGAGAAAATGTCTGTAATAATGGCAATTTTGGTCACATTGAGGCTTTAAAAAGTAGTTATTCAACATGAGGCACATTCCAAATGACATTTTGAATCAATTTTTCTACAGTCCAAAAAACTCAATTTTCTGATGAAAAACGATGACCCGTGACCTGTCGAAATTTCTCCAGATGGTCAGAAATGGAAATTTTTTAATGTTTAATTTTTTGACTCTAAATGACTATTACATGTAAATTATCACTTTTGGAAGAAAAATAAGTGTGTTTAGAGTCACTTTAATGCCTGAAATTGGTTGAAACAAAAGCTTCTTTATATGGTCGAAAAAGTCTGTAATAATGGCAATTTTGGTCACATTGAGGCTTTAAAAAGTAGTCATTCAACATGAGGCACATTCCAAATGACATTTTGAATCAATTTTTCAACAGTCCAAAAAATCAATTTTCTGATAAAAAACAATGACCCGTGACCTGTCGAACTTTCTCCAGATGGTCAGAAATGGAAATTTTTTAATGTTTCATTTTATGACTATTCCATGTAAATTATCACTTTTGGAACAAAAACAAGTGTGTTTAGAGCCACTTTAATGCCTGAAATTGGTCAAAAAGGAGGTTCTGAGTAGGAGAAAAAGTCTGTAATTATATCAATTTTGGTCACATTGAGGCTTTAAAAAGTAGTTATTCAACATGAGGCGCATTCTAAATGACATTTTGAATCAATTTTTCGACCAGTCCAAAAAATCAATTTTCTGATGAAAAACGATGACCCGTGACCTGTCGAAATTTCTCCAGATGGTCAGAAATGGAAATTTTTTAATGTTTCATTTTTTGACTGCAAATGACTATTCCATGTAAATTATCACTTTTGGAAGAAAATAAGTGTGTTCAGAGTCACTTTAATGCCTGAAATTGGTCGCAATAGAAGCTTCTGAATAGGAGAAAATGTCTGTAAAAATGGCAATTTTGGTCACATTGAGGCTTCAAAAAGTAGTTATTCAGCATGAGGCACATTCCAAATGACATTTTGAATCAATTTTTCTACAGTCCAAAAAATCAATTTTCTGATGAAAAACGATGACCCGTGACCTGTCGAAATTTCTCCAGATGGTCAGAAATGGACATTTTTTAATGTTTAACTTTTTTGACTGCAAATGACTATTCCATGCAAATTATCACTTTTGGACCAAAATTAAGTGTGTTTAGAGTCACTTTAATGCCTGTAATTGGTCAAATTGAAGCTTCTGAAGAGGAGAAAATGTCTGTAATAATGGCAATTTTGGTCACATTGAGGCTTTAAAAAGTAGTTATTCAACATGAGGCACATTCGAAATGACATTTTGAATCAATTTTTCTACAGTCCAAAAAATCAATTTTCTGATGAAAAACGATGACCCGTGACCTGTCGACATTTCTCCAGTTGGTCAGAAATGGAATTTTTTTAATGTTTAAGTTTTTTTAATGCAAATGACTATTCCATGTAAATTATCACTTTTGGAACAAAAATAAGCGTGTTTAGAGTCACTTTAATGCCTGAAATTGGTCGAAATAGAAGCTTCTGAATCGGAGAAAATGTCTGTAATAATGGCAATTTTGGTCACATTCAGGCTTTAAAAAGTAGTTATTCAACATGAGGCACAATCCAAATGACATTTTGAATCAATTTTTCTACAGTCCAAAAAATCAATTTTCTGATGAAAAACGATGACCCGTGACCTGTCGACATTTCTCACGTTGGTCAGAAATGGAATTTTTTTAATGTTTAAGTTTTTGACTGCAAATGACTATTCCATTTAAATTATCACTTTTGGAACAAAAATAAGTGTGTTTAGAGTCACTTTAATGCCTGAAATTGGTCGAAATAGAAGCTTCTGAATAGGAGAAAATGTCTGTAAAAATGGCAATTTTGGTCACATTGAGGTTTCAAAAAGTAGTTATTCAGCATGAGGCACATTCCAAATGACATTTTGAATCAATTTTTCTACAGTCCAAAAAATCAATTTTCTGATGAAAAACGATGACCCGTGACCTGTTGAAATTTCTCCAGATTGTCAGAAATGTACATTTTTTAATGTTTAATTTTTTGACTGCAAATGACTATTCCATGTAAATTATCACTTTTGGAACAAAAATAAGTGTGTTTAGAGTCACTTTAATGCCTGAAATTAGTAGAAATAGAAGCTTCTGAATAGGAGAAAATGTCTGTAATAATGGCAATTTTGGTCACATTCAGGCTTTAAAAAGTAGTTATTCAACATGAGGCACAATCCAAATGACATTTTGAATCAATTTTTCTACAGTCCAAAAAATCAATTTTCTGATGAAAAACGATGACCCGTGACCTGTCGACATTTCTCCAGTTGGTCAGAAATGGAATTTTTTTAATGTTTAAGTTTTTTGACTGCAAATGACTATTCCATTTAAATTATCACTTTTGGAAAAAAAATAAGTGTGTTTAGAGTCACTTTAATGCCTGAAATTGGTCGAAATAGAAGCTTCTGAATAGGAGAAAATGTCTGTAAAAATGGCAATTTTGGTCACATTGAGGCTTCAAAAAGTAGTTATTCAGCATGAGGCACATTCCAAATGACATTTTGAATCAATTTTTCTACAGTCCAAAAAATCAATTTTCTGATGAAAAACGATGACCCGTGACCTGTCGACATTTCTCCAGTTGGTCAGAAATGGAAATTTTTTAATGTTTAATTTTTTGACTTCAAATGACTATTCCATGTAAATTATCACTTTTGAAACAAAAATAAGTGTGTTTAGAGTCACTTTAATGCCTGAAATTGGTTGAAACAAGAGCTTCTTAATAGGAGAAAAAGTCTGTAATAATGGCAATTTTGGTCACATTGAGGCTTTAAAAAGTAGTCATTCAACATGAGGCACATTCCAAATGACATTTTGAATCAATTTTTCTACAGTCCAAAAAATCAATTTTCTGATGAAAAACGATGACCCGTGACCTGTCGACATTTCTCCAGTTGGTCAGAAATGGAAATTTTTTAATGTTTAATTTTTTGACTGCAAATGACTATTCCATGTAAATTATCACTTTTGGAAGAAAAATAAGTGTGTTTAGAGTCACTTTAATGCCTGAAATTGGTTGAAACAAGAGCTTCTTAATAGGAGAAAAAGTCTGTAATAATGGCAATTTTGGTCACATTGAGGCTTTAAAAAGTAGTCATTCAACATGAGGCACATTCCAAATGACATTTTGAATCAATTTTACTACAGTCCAAAAAAATCAATTTTCTGATGAAAAACGATGACCCGTGACCTGTCGAAATTTATCCAGATGGTCAGAAATGGAAATTTTTTAATGTTTAATTTTTTGACTGCAAATGACTATTCCATGCAAATTATCACTTTTGGAACAAAATTAAGTGTGTTTAGAGTCACTTTAATGCCTGAAATTGGTCAAATTGAAGCTTCTGAATAGGAGAAAATGTCTGTAATAATGGCAATTTTGGTCACATTGAGGCTTTAAAAAGTAGTTATTCAACATAAGGCACATTCGAAATGACATTTTGAATCAATTTTTCTACAGTCCAAAAAATCAATTTTCTGATGAAAAACGATGACCCGTGACCTGTCGACATTTCTCCAGTTGGTCAGAAATGGAAATTTTTTAATGTTTAATTTTTTGACTTCAAATGACTATTCCATGTAAATTATCACTTTTGAAACAAAAATAAGTGTGTTTAGAGTCACTTTAATGCCTGAAATTGGTCGAAAAAGAAGCTTCTGAGTAGGAGAAAAAGTCTGTAATTATATCAATTTTGGTCACATTGAGGCTTTAAAAAGTAGTTATTCAACATGAGGCGCATTCTAAATGACATTTTGAATCAATTTTTCGACCAGTCCAAAAAATCAATTTTCTGATGAAAAACGATGACCCGTGACCTGTCGAAATTTCTCCAGATCGTCAGAAATGGAAATTTTTTAATGTTTAAGTTTTTTGACTGCAAATGACTATTCCATGTAAATTATCACTTTTGGAACAAAAATAAGTGTGTTTAGAGTCACTTTAATGCCTGAAATTGGTCGAAATAGAAGCTTCTGAATAGGAGAAAATGTCTGTAATAATGGCAATTTTGGTCACATTCAGGCTTTAAAAAGTAGTTATTCAACATGAGGCACAATCCAAATGACATTTTGAATCAATTTTTCTACAGTCCAAAAAATAAATTTTCTGATGAAAAACGATGACCCGTGACCAGTCCACATTTCTCCAGTTGGTCAGGAATGGAATTTTTTTAATGTTTAAGTTTTTTGACTGCAAATGACTATTCCATTTAAATTATCACTTTTGGAACAAAAACAAGTGTGTTTAGAGTCACTTTAATGCCTGAAATTGGTCGAAATAGAAGCTTCTGAATCGGAGAAAATGTCTGTAATAATGGCAATTTTGGTCACATTCAGGCTTTAAAAAGTAGTTATTCAACATGAGGCACAATCCAAATGACATTTTGAATCAATTTTTCTACAGTCCAAAAAATCAATTTTCTGATGAAAAACGATGACCCGTGACCTGTCGACATTTCTCCAGTTGGTCAGAAATGGAATTTTTTTAATGTTTAAGTTTTTGACTGCAAATGAGTATTCCATGTAAATTATCACTTTTGGAAGAAAAATAAGTGTGTTTAGAGTCACTTTAATGCCTGAAATTGGTTGAAACAAAAGCTTCTGAATAGGAGAAAAAGTCTGTAATAATGGCAATTTTGGTCACATTGAGGCTTTAAAAAGTAGTCATTCAACATGAGGCACACTCCAAATGACATTTTGAATCAATTTTTCTACAGTCCAAAAAATCAATTTTCTGATGAAAAACGATGACCCGTGACCTGTTGAAATTTCTCCAGATTGTCAGAAATGTACATTTTTTAATGTTTAATTTTTTGACTGCAAATGACTATTCCATGTAAATTATCACCTTTGGAACAAAAATAAGTGTGTTCAGAGTCACTTTAATGCCTGAAATTGTTCGAAATAGAAGCTTCTGAATAGGAGAAAATGTCTGTAAAAATGGCAATTTTGGTCACATTGAGGCTTCAAAAAGTAGTTATTCAGCATGAGGCACATTCCAAATGACATTTTGAATCAATTTTTCTACAGTCCAAAAAACTCAATTTTCTGATGAAAAACGATGACCCGTGACCTGTCGAAATTTCTCCAGATGGTCAGAAATGGAAATTTTTTAATGTTTAATTTTTTGACTGTAAATGACTATTCCATGTAAATTATCACTTTTGGAAGAAAAATAAGTGTGTTTAGAGTCACTTTAATGCCTGAAATTGGTTGAAACAAAAGCTTCTGAATAGGAGAAAAAGTCTGTAATAATGGCAATTTTGGTCACATTGAGGCTTTAAAAAGTAGTCATTCAACATGAGGCACACTCCAAATGACATTTTGAATAAATTTTTCTACAGTCCAAAAAAATCAATTTTCTGATGAAAAACGATGACCCGTTACCTGTCGAAATGTATCCAGATGGTCAGAAATGGAAATTTTTTAATGTTTAATTTTTTGACTGCAAATGACTATTCCATGCAAATTATCACTTTTGGAACAAAATTAAGTGTGTTTAGAGTCACTTTAATGCCTGAAATTGGTCAAATTGAAGCTTCTGAATAGGAGAAAATGTCTGTAATAATGGCAATTTTGGTCACATTGAGGCTTTAAAAAGTAGTTATTCAACATGAGGCACATTCAAAATGACATTTTGAATAAATTTTTCTACAGTCCAAAAAATCAATTTTCTGATGAAAAACGATGACCCGTGACCTGTCGACATTTCTCCAGTTGGTCAGAAATGGAATTTTTTTAATGTTTAATTTTTTGACTGCAAATGACTATTCCATGCAAATTATCACTTTTGGAACAAAATTAAGTGTGTTTAGAGTCACTTTAATGCCTGAAATTGGTCAAATTGAAGCTTCTGAATAGGAGAAAATGTCTGTAATAATGGCAATTTTGGTCACATTGAGGCTTTAAAAAGTAGTTATTCAACATGAGGCACATTCAAAATGACATTTTGAATCAATTTTTCTACAGTCCAAAAAATCAATTTTCTGATGAAAAACGATGACCCGTGACCTGTCGAAATTTCTCCAGATGGTCAGAAATCAAATTTTTTTAATGTTTAAGTTTTTTGACTGGAAATGACTATTCCATGTGAATTATCACTTTTGGAACTAAAATAAGTGTGTTTAGAGTAATTTTAATGACTGAAATTGGTGGAAAAAGAAGCTTCTGAGTAGGAGAAAATGTCTGTAAAAATGGCAATTTTGTTCACATTGAGGCTTCAAAAAGTAGTTATTCAACATGAGGCACAATCCAAATGACATTTTGAATCAATTTTTCTGCAGTCCAAAAAAATCAAGTTTTCTGATGAAAAACGATGACACGTGACCTGTAGAAATTTCTCCAGATGGTCAGAAATGGAAATTTTTTAATGTTTAATTTTTTGACTGCAAATGACTATTCCATGTAAATTATCACTTTTGGAAGAAAAATAAGTGTGTTTAGAGTCACTTTAATGCCTGAAATTGGTTGAAACAAAAGCTTCTGAATAGGAGAAAAAGTCTGTAATAATGGCAATTTTGGTCACATTGAGGCTTTAAAAAGTAGTCATTCAACATGAGGCACATTCCAAATGACATTTTGAATCAATTTTTCTACAGTCCAAAAAATTCAATTTTCTGAGGAAAAACGATGACCCGTGACCTGTCGAAATTTCTCCAGATGGTCAGAAATGGAAATTTTTTAATGTTTAACTTTTTTGACTGCAAATGACTATTCCATGCAAATTATCACTTTTGGACCAAAATTAAGTGTGTTTAGAGTCACTTTAATGCCTGTAATTAGTCAAATTGAAGCTTCTGAATAGGAGAAAATGTCTGTAATAAGGGCAATTTTGGTCACATTGAGGCTTTAAAAAGTAGTTATTCAACATGAGGCACATTCAAAATGACATTTTGAATCAATTTTTCTACAGTCCAAAAAATCAATTTTCTGATGAAAAGCGATGACCCGTGACCTGTCGACATTTCTCCAGTTGGTCAGAAATGGAATTTTTTTAATGTTTAAGTTTTTTGACTGCAAATGACTATTCCATTTAAATTATCACTTTTGGAACAAAAATAAGTGTGTTTAGAGTCACTTTAATGCCTGAAATTGGTCGAAATAGAAGCTTCTGAATAGGAGAAAATGTCTGTAAAAATGGCAATTTTGGTCACATTGAGGCTTCAAAAAGTAGTTATTCAGCATGAGGCACATTCCAAATGACATTTTGAATCAATTTTTCTACAGTCCAAAAAATCAATTTTCTGATGAAAAACGAAGACCCGTGACCTGTCGACATTTCTCCAGTTGGTCAGAAATGGAAATTTTTTAATGTTTAATTTTTTGACTTCAAATGACTATTCCATGTAAATTATCACTTTTGAAACAAAAATAAGTGTGTTTAGAGTCACTTTAATGCCTGAAATTGGTTGAAACAAGAGCTTCTTAATAGGAGAAAAAGTCTGTAATAATGGCAATTTTGGTCACATTGAGGCTTTAAAAAGTAGTCATTCAACATGAGGCACATTCCAAATGACATTTTGAATCAATTTTTCTACAGTCCAAAAAATCAATTTTCTGATGAAAAACGATGACCCGTGACCTGTCGACATTTCTCCAGTTGGTCAGAAATGGAAATTTTTTAATGTTTAATTTTTTGACTGCAAATGACTATTCCATGTAAATTATCACTTTTGGAAGAAAAATAAGTGTGTTTAGAGTCACTTTAATGCCTGAAATTGGTTGAAACAAGAGCTTCTTAATAGGAGAAAAAGTCTGTAATAATGGCAATTTTGGTCACATTGAGGCTTTAAAAAGTAGTCATTCAACATGAGGCACATTCCAAATGACATTTTGAATCAATTTTACTACAGTCCAAAAAAATCAATTTTCTGATGAAAAACGATGACCCGTGACCTGTCGAAATTTATCCAGATGGTCAGAAATGGAAATTTTTTAATGTTTAATTTTTTGACTGCAAATGACTATTCCATGCAAATTATCACTTTTGGAACAAAATTAAGTGTGTTTAGAGTCACTTTAATGCCTGAAATTGGTCAAATTGAAGCTTCTGAATAGGAGAAAATGTCTGTAATAATGGCAATTTTGGTCACATTGAGGCTTTAAAAAGTAGTTATTCAACATAAGGCACATTCGAAATGACATTTTGAATCAATTTTTCTACAGTCCAAAAAATCAATTTTCTGATGAAAAACGATGACCCGTGACCTGTCGACATTTCTCCAGTTGGTCAGAAATGGAAATTTTTTAATGTTTAATTTTTTGACTTCAAATGACTATTCCATGTAAATTATCACTTTTGAAACAAAAATAAGTGTGTTTAGAGTCACTTTAATGCCTGAAATTGGTCGAAAAAGAAGCTTCTGAGTAGGAGAAAAAGTCTGTAATTATATCAATTTTGGTCACATTGAGGCTTTAAAAAGTAGTTATTCAACATGAGGCGCATTCTAAATGACATTTTGAATCAATTTTTCGACCAGTCCAAAAAATCAATTTTCTGATGAAAAACGATGACCCGTGACCTGTCGAAATTTCTCCAGATCGTCAGAAATGGAAATTTTTTAATGTTTAAGTTTTTTGACTGCAAATGACTATTCCATGTAAATTATCACTTTTGGAACAAAAATAAGTGTGTTTAGAGTCACTTTAATGCCTGAAATTGGTCGAAATAGAAGCTTCTGAATAGGAGAAAATGTCTGTAATAATGGCAATTTTGGTCACATTCAGGCTTTAAAAAGTAGTTATTCAACATGAGGCACAATCCAAATGACATTTTGAATCAATTTTTCTACAGTCCAAAAAATAAATTTTCTGATGAAAAACGATGACCCGTGACCAGTCCACATTTCTCCAGTTGGTCAGGAATGGAATTTTTTTAATGTTTAAGTTTTTTGACTGCAAATGACTATTCCATTTAAATTATCACTTTTGGAACAAAAACAAGTGTGTTTAGAGTCACTTTAATGCCTGAAATTGGTCGAAATAGAAGCTTCTGAATCGGAGAAAATGTCTGTAATAATGGCAATTTTGGTCACATTCAGGCTTTAAAAAGTAGTTATTCAACATGAGGCACAATCCAAATGACATTTTGAATCAATTTTTCTACAGTCCAAAAAATCAATTTTCTGATGAAAAACGATGACCCGTGACCTGTCGACATTTCTCCAGTTGGTCAGAAATGGAATTTTTTTAATGTTTAAGTTTTTGACTGCAAATGAGTATTCCATGTAAATTATCACTTTTGGAAGAAAAATAAGTGTGTTTAGAGTCACTTTAATGCCTGAAATTGGTTGAAACAAAAGCTTCTGAATAGGAGAAAAAGTCTGTAATAATGGCAATTTTGGTCACATTGAGGCTTTAAAAAGTAGTCATTCAACATGAGGCACACTCCAAATGACATTTTGAATCAATTTTTCTACAGTCCAAAAAATCAATTTTCTGATGAAAAACGATGACCCGTGACCTGTTGAAATTTCTCCAGATTGTCAGAAATGTACATTTTTTAATGTTTAATTTTTTGACTGCAAATGACTATTC
Source organism: Triturus cristatus (assembly GCF_964204655.1). Classification (NCBI taxonomy): domain Eukaryota; kingdom Metazoa; phylum Chordata; class Amphibia; order Caudata; family Salamandridae; genus Triturus; species Triturus cristatus. The sequence continues at coordinate 878,263,478 of NC_140593.1, read as the reverse complement.
CATGTAAATTATCACCTTTGGAACAAAAATAAGTGTGTTCAGAGTCACTTTAATGCCTGAAATTGTTCGAAATAGAAGCTTCTGAATAGGAGAAAATGTCTGTAAAAATGGCAATTTTGGTCACATTGAGGCTTCAAAAAGTAGTTATTCAGCATGAGGCACATTCCAAATGACATTTTGAATCAATTTTTCTACAGTCCAAAAAACTCAATTTTCTGATGAAAAACGATGACCCGTGACCTGTCGAAATTTCTCCAGATGGTCAGAAATGGAAATTTTTTAATGTTTAATTTTTTGACTGTAAATGACTATTCCATGTAAATTATCACTTTTGGAAGAAAAATAAGTGTGTTTAGAGTCACTTTAATGCCTGAAATTGGTTGAAACAAAAGCTTCTGAATAGGAGAAAAAGTCTGTAATAATGGCAATTTTGGTCACATTGAGGCTTTAAAAAGTAGTCATTCAACATGAGGCACACTCCAAATGACATTTTGAATAAATTTTTCTACAGTCCAAAAAAATCAATTTTCTGATGAAAAACGATGACCCGTTACCTGTCGAAATGTATCCAGATGGTCAGAAATGGAAATTTTTTAATGTTTAATTTTTTGACTGCAAATGACTATTCCATGCAAATTATCACTTTTGGAACAAAATTAAGTGTGTTTAGAGTCACTTTAATGCCTGAAATTGGTCAAATTGAAGCTTCTGAATAGGAGAAAATGTCTGTAATAATGGCAATTTTGGTCACATTGAGGCTTTAAAAAGTAGTTATTCAACATGAGGCACATTCAAAATGACATTTTGAATAAATTTTTCTACAGTCCAAAAAATCAATTTTCTGATGAAAAACGATGACCCGTGACCTGTCGACATTTCTCCAGTTAGTCAGAAATGGAATTTTTTTAATGTTTAATTTTTTGACTGCAAATGACTATTCCATGCAAATTATCACTTTTGGAACAAAATTAAGTGTGTTTAGAGTCACTTTAATGCCTGAAATTGGTCAAATTGAAGCTTCTGAATAGGAGAAAATGTCTGTAATAATGGCAATTTTGGTCACATTGAGGCTTTAAAAAGTAGTTATTCAACATGAGGCACATTCAAAATGACATTTTGAATCAATTTTTCTACAGTCCAAAAAATCAATTTTCTGATGAAAAACGATGACCCGTGACCTGTCGAAATTTCTCCAGATGGTCAGAAATCAAATTTTTTTAATGTTTAAGTTTTTTGACTGGAAATGACTATTCCATGTGAATTATCACTTTTGGAACTAAAATAAGTGTGTTTAGAGTAATTTTAATGACTGAAATTGGTGGAAAAAGAAGCTTCTGAGTAGGAGAAAATGTCTGTAAAAATGGCAATTTTGTTCACATTGAGGCTTCAAAAAGTAGTTATTCAACATGAGGCACAATCCAAATGACATTTTGAATCAATTTTTCTGCAGTCCAAAAAAATCAAGTTTTCTGATGAAAAACGATGACACGTGACCTGTAGAAATTTCTCCAGATGGTCAGAAATGGAAATTTTTTAATGTTTAATTTTTTGACTGCAAATGACTATTCCATGTAAATTATCACTTTTGGAAGAAAAATAAGTGTGTTTAGAGTCACTTTAATGCCTGAAATTGGTTGAAACAAAAGCTTCTGAATAGGAGAAAAAGTCTGTAATAATGGCAATTTTGGTCACATTGAGGCTTTAAAAAGTAGTCATTCAACATGAGGCACATTCCAAATGACATTTTGAATCAATTTTTCTACAGTCCAAAAAATTCAATTTTCTGAGGAAAAACGATGACCCGTGACCTGTCGAAATTTCTCCAGATGGTCAGAAATGGAAATTTTTTAATGTTTAACTTTTTTGACTGCAAATGACTATTCCATGCAAATTATCACTTTTGGACCAAAATTAAGTGTGTTTAGAGTCACTTTAATGCCTGTAATTAGTCAAATTGAAGCTTCTGAATAGGAGAAAATGTCTGTAATAAGGGCAATTTTGGTCACATTGAGGCTTTAAAAAGTAGTTATTCAACATGAGGCACATTCAAAATGACATTTTGAATCAATTTTTCTACAGTCCAAAAAATCAATTTTCTGATGAAAAGCGATGACCCGTGACCTGTCGACATTTCTCCAGTTGGTCAGAAATGGAATTTTTTTAATGTTTAAGTTTTTTGACTGCAAATGACTATTCCATTTAAATTATCACTTTTGGAACAAAAATAAGTGTGTTTAGAGTCACTTTAATGCCTGAAATTGGTCGAAATAGAAGCTTCTGAATAGGAGAAAATGTCTGTAAAAATGGCAATTTTGGTCACATTGAGGCTTCAAAAAGTAGTTATTCAGCATGAGGCACATTCCAAATGACATTTTGAATCAATTTTTCTACAGTCCAAAAAATCAATTTTCTGATGAAAAACGATGACCCGTGACCTGTCGACATTTCTCCAGTTGGTCAGAAATGGAAATTTTTTAATGTTTAATTTTTTGACTTCAAATGACTATTCCATGTAAATTATCACTTTTGAAACAAAAATAAGTGTGTTTAGAGTCACTTTAATGCCTGAAATTGGTTGAAACAAGAGCTTCTTAATAGGAGAAAAAGTCTGTAATAATGGCAATTTTGGTCACATTGAGGCTTTAAAAAGTAGTCATTCAACATGAGGCACATTCCAAATGACATTTTGAATCAATTTTTCTACAGTCCAAAAAATCAATTTTCTGATGAAAAACGATGACCCGTGACCTGTCGACATTTCTCCAGTTGGTCAGAAATGGAAATTTTTTAATGTTTAATTTTTTGACTGCAAATGACTATTCCATGTAAATTATCACTTTTGGAAGAAAAATAAGTGTGTTTAGAGTCACTTTAATGCCTGAAATTGGTTGAAACAAGAGCTTCTTAATAGGAGAAAAAGTCTGTAATAATGGCAATTTTGGTCACATTGAGGCTTTAAAAAGTAGTCATTCAACATGAGGCACATTCCAAATGACATTTTGAATCAATTTTACTACAGTCCAAAAAAATCAATTTTCTGATGAAAAACGATGACCCGTGACCTGTCGAAATTTATCCAGATGGTCAGAAATGGAAATTTTTTAATGTTTAATTTTTTGACTGCAAATGACTATTCCATGCAAATTATCACTTTTGGAACAAAATTAAGTGTGTTTAGAGTCACTTTAATGCCTGAAATTGGTCAAATTGAAGCTTCTGAATAGGAGAAAATGTCTGTAATAATGGCAATTTTGGTCACATTGAGGCTTTAAAAAGTAGTTATTCAACATAAGGCACATTCGAAATGACATTTTGAATCAATTTTTCTACAGTCCAAAAAATCAATTTTCTGATGAAAAACGATGACCCGTGACCTGTCGACATTTCTCCAGTTGGTCAGAAATGGAAATTTTTTAATGTTTAATTTTTTGACTTCAAATGACTATTCCATGTAAATTATCACTTTTGAAACAAAAATAAGTGTGTTTAGAGTCACTTTAATGCCTGAAATTGGTCGAAAAAGAAGCTTCTGAGTAGGAGAAAAAGTCTGTAATTATATCAATTTTGGTCACATTGAGGCTTTAAAAAGTAGTTATTCAACATGAGGCGCATTCTAAATGACATTTTGAATCAATTTTTCAACCAGTCCAAAAAATCAATTTTCTGATGAAAAACGATGACCCGTGACCTGTCGAAATTTCTCCAGATCGTCAGAAATGGAAATTTTTTAATGTTTAAGTTTTTTGACTGCAAATGACTATTCCATGTAAATTATCACTTTTGGAACAAAAATAAGTGTGTTTAGAGTCACTTTAATGCCTGAAATTGGTCGAAATAGAAGCTTCTGAATAGGAGAAAATGTCTGTAATAATGGCAATTTTGGTCACATTCAGGCTTTAAAAGTAGTTATTCAACATGAGGCACAATCCAAATGACATTTTGAATCAATTTTTCTACAGTCCAAAAAATAAATTTTCTGATGAAAAACGATGATCCGTGACCAGTCCACATTTCTCCAGTTGGTCAGGAATGGAATTTTTTTAATGTTTAAGTTTTTTGACTGCAAATGACTATTCCATTTAAATTATCACTTTTGGAACAAAAACAAGTGTGTTTAGAGTCACTTTAATGCCTGAAATTGGTCGAAATAGAAGCTTCTGAATCGGAGAAAATGTCTGTAATAATGGCAATTTTGGTCACATTCAGGCTTTAAAAAGTAGTTATTCAACATGAGGCACAATCCAAATGACATTTTGAATCAATTTTTCTACAGTCCAAAAAATCAATTTTCTGATGAAAAACGATGACCCGTGACCTGTCGACATTTCTCCAGTTGGTCAGAAATGGAATTTTTTTAATGTTTAAGTTTTTGACTGCAAATGAGTATTCCATTTAAATGATCACTTTTGGAACAAAAATAAGTGTGTTTAGAGTCACTTTAATGCCTGAAATTGGTCGAAATAGAAGCTTCTGAATAGGAGAAAATGTCTGTAAAAATGGCAATTTTGGTCACATTGAGGTTTCAAAAAGTAGTTATTCAGCATGAGGCACATTCCAAATGACATTTTGAATCAATTTTTCTACAGTCCAAAAAATCAATTTTCTGATGAAAAACGATGACCCGTGACCTGTTGAAATTTCTCCAGATTGTCAGAAATGTACATTTTTTAATGTTTAATTTTTTGACTGCAAATGACTATTCCATGTAAATTATCACTTTTGGAACAAAAATAAGTGTGTTCAGAGTCACTTTAATGCCTGAAATTGTTCGAAATAGAAGCTTCTGAATAGGAGAAAATGTCTGTAAAAATGGCAATTTTGGTCACATTGAGGCTTCAAAAAGTAGTTATTCAGCATGAGGCACATTCCAAATGACATTTTGAATCAATTTTTCTACAGTCCAAAAAACTCAATTTTCTGATGAAAAACGATGACCCGTGACCTGTCGAAATTTCTCCAGATGGTCAGAAATGGAAATTTTTTAATGTTTAATTTTTTGACTGCAAATGACTATTCCATGCAAATTATCACTTTTGGAACAAAATTAAGTGTGTTTAGAGTCACTTTAATGCCTGAAATTGGTCAAATTGAAGCTTCTGAATAGGAGAAAATGTCTGTAATAATGGCAATTTTGGTCACATTGAGGCTTTAAAAAGTAGTTATTCAACATGAGGCACATTCAAAATGACATTTTGAATCAATTTTTCTACAGTCCAAAAAATCAATTTTCTGATGAAAAACGATGACCCGTGACCTGTCGAAATTTCTCCAGATGGTCAGAAATGGAAATTTTTTAATGTTTAATTTTTTGACTGCAAATGACTATTCCATGTAAATTATCACTTTTGGAAGAAAAATAAGTGTGTTTAGAGTCACTTTAATGACTGAAATTGGTTGAAACAAAAGCTTCTGAATAGGAGAAAAAGTCTGTAATAATGGCAATTTTGATCACATTGAGGCTTTAAAAAGTAGTCATTCAACATGAGGCACATTCCAAATGACATTTTGAATCAATTTTTCTACAGTCCAAAAAAATCAATTTTCTGAGGAAAAACGATGACCCGTGACCTGTCGAAATTTCTCCAGATGGTCAGAAATGGAAATTTTTTAATGTTTAACTTTTTTGACTGCAAATGACTATTCCATGCAAATTATCACTTTTGGACCAAAATTAAGTGTGTTTAGAGTCACTTTAATGCCTGTAATTGGTCAAATTGAAGCTTCTGAATAGGAGAAAATGTCTGTAATAATGGCAATTTTGGTCACATTGAGGCTTTAAAAAGTAGTTATTCAACATGAGGCACATTCGAAATGACATTTTGAATCAATTTTTCTACAGTCCAAAAAATCAATTTTCTGATGAAAAGCGATGACCCGTGACCTGTCGACATTTCTCCAGTTGGTCAGAAATGGAATTTTTTTAATGTTTAAGTTTTTTTAATGCAAATGACTATTCCATGTAAATTATCACTTTTGGAACAAAAATAAGTGTGTTTAGAGTCACTTTAATGCCTGAAATTGGTCGAAATAGAAGCTTCTGAATAGGAGAAAATGTCTGTAATAATGGCAATTTTGGTCACATTGAGGCTTTAAAAAGTAGTTATTCAACATGAGGCACATTCCAAATGACATTTTGAATCAATTTTTCTACAGTCCAAAAAACTCAATTTTCTGATGAAAAACGATGACCCGTGACCTGTCGAAATTTCTCCAGATGGTCAGAAATGGACATTTTTTAATGTTTAATTTTTTGACTGTAAATGACTATTCCATGTAAATTATCACTTTTGGAAGAAAAATAAGTGTGTTTAGAGTCACTTTAATGCCTGAAATTGGTTGAAACAAAAGCTTCTTAATAGGAGAAAAAGTCTGTAATAATGGCAATTTTGGTCACATTGAGGCTTTAAAAAGTAGTCATTCAACATGAGGCACATTCCAAATGACATTTTGAATCAATTTTTCTACAGTCCAAAAAAATCAATTTTCTGAGGAAAAACGATGACTCGTGACCTGTCGAAATTTCTCCAGATGGTCAGAAATGGAAATTTTTTAATGTTTAACTTTTTTGACTGCAAATGATTATTCCATGTAAATTATCACTTTTGGAAGAAAATAAGTGTGTTTAGAGTCACTTTAATGCCTGAAATTGGTTGAAACAAAAGCGTCTGAATAGGAGAAAAAGTCTGTAATAATGGCAATTTTGGTCACATTGAGGCTTTAAAAAGTAGTCATTCAACATGAGGCACATTCCAAATGACATTTTGAATCAATTTTTCTACAGTCCAAAAAAATCAATTTTCTGATGAAAAACGATGACCCGTTACCTGTCGAAATTTATCCAGATGGTCAGAAATGGAAATTTTTTAATGTTGAAGTTTTTTGACTGCAAATGACTATTCCATGCAAATTATCACTTTTGGAACAAAATTAAGTGTGTTTAGAGTCACTTTAATGCCTGAAATTGGTCAAATTGAAGCTTCTGAATAGGAGAAAATGTCTGTAATAATGGCAATTTTGGTCACATTGAGGCTTTAAAAAGTAGTTATTCAACATGAGGCACATTCAAAATGACATTTTGAATCAATTTTTCTACAGTCCAAAAAATCAATTTTCTGATGAAAAACGATGACCCGTGACCTGTCGAAATTTCTCCAGATGGTCAGAAATCAAATTTTTTTAATGTTTAAGTTTTTTGACTGGAAATGACTATTCCATGTGAATTATCACTTTTGGAACTAAAATAAGTGTGTTTAGAGTAATTTTAATGACTGAAATTGGTGGAAAAAGAAGCTTCTGAGTAGGAGAAAATGTCTGTAAAAATGGCAATTTTGTTCACATTGAGGCTTCAAAAAGTAGTTATTCAACATGAGGCACAATCCAAATGACATTTTGAATCAATTTTTCTGCAGTCCAAAAAATCAAGTTTTCTGATGAAAAACGATGACCCGTGACCTGTCGAAATTTCTCCAGATGGTCAGAAATGGAAATTTTTTAATGTTTAATTTTTTGACTGCAAATGACTATTCCATGTAAATTATCACTTTTGGAAGAAAAATAAGTGTGTTTAGAGTCACTTTAATGCCTGAAATTGGTTGAAACAAAAGCTTCTGAATAGGAGAAAAAGTCTGTAATAATGGCAATTTTGGTCACATTGAGGCTTTAAAAAGTAGTCATTCAACATGAGGCACATTCCAAATGACATTTTGAATCAATTTTTCTACAGTCCAAAAAATTCAATTTTCTGAGGAAAAACGATGACCCGTGACCTGTCGAAATTTCTCCAGATGGTCAGAAATGGAAATTTTTTAATGTTTAACTTTTTTGACTGCAAATGACTATTCCATGCAAATTATCACTTTTGGACCAAAATTAAGTGTGTTTAGAGTCACTTTAATGCCTGTAATTAGTCAAATTGAAGCTTCTGAATAGGAGAAAATGTCTGTAATAAGGGCAATTTTGGTCACATTGAGGCTTTAAAAAGTAGTTATTCAACATGAGGCACATTCAAAATGACATTTTGAATCAATTTTTCTACAGTCCAAAAAATCAATTTTCTGATGAAAAGCGATGACCCGTGACCTGTCGACATTTCTCCAGTTGGTCAGAAATGGAATTTTTTTAATGTTTAAGTTTTTTTAATGCAAATGACTATTCCATGTAAATTATCACTTTTAGAACAAAAATAAGTGTGTTTAGAGTCACTTTAATGCCTGAAATTGGTCGAAATAGAAGCTTCTGAATAGGAGAAAATGTCTGTAATAATGGCAATTTTGGTCACATTGAGGCTTTAAAAAGTAGTTATTCAACATGAGGCACATTCCAAATGACATTTTGAATCAATTTTTCTACAGTCCAAAAAACTCAATTTTCTGATGAAAAACGATGACCCGTTACCTGTCGAAATTTATCCAGATGGTCAGAAATGGAAATTTTTTAATGTTTAATTTTTTGACTGCAAATGACTATTCCATGCAAATTATCACTTTTGGAACAAAAATAAGTGTGTTTAGAGTCACTTTAATGCCTGAAATTGGTTGAAACAAAAGCTTCTGAATAGGAGAAAATGTCTGTAATAATGGCAATTTTGGTCACATTGAGGCTTTAAAAAGTAGTTATTCAACATGAGGCACATTCCAAATGACATTTTGAATCAATTTTTCTACAGTCCAAAAAACTCAATTTTCTGATGAAAAACGATGACCCGTTACCTGTCGAAATTTATCCAGATGGTCAGAAATGGAATTTTTTTAATGTTTAAGTTTTTTTAATGCAAATGACTATTCCATGTAAATTATCACTTTTAGAACAAAAATAAGTGTGTTTAGAGTCACTTTAATGCCTGAAATTGGTCGAAATAGAAGCTTCTGAATAGGAGAAAATGTCTGTAATAATGGCAATTTTGGTCACATTGAGGCTTTAAAAAGTAGTTATTCAACATGAGGCACATTCCAAATGACATTTTGAATCAATTTTTCTACAGTCCAAAAAACTCAATTTTCTGATGAAAAACGATGACCCGTTACCTGTCGAAATTTATCCAGATGGTCAGAAATGGAAATTTTTTAATGTTTAATTTTTTGACTGCAAATGACTATTCCATGCAAATTATCACTTTTGGAACAAAAATAAGTGTGTTTAGAGTCACTTTAATGCCTGAAATTGGTTGAAACAAAAGCTTCTGAATAGGAGAAAAAGTCTGTAATAATGGCAATTTTGGTCACATTGAGGCTTTAAAAAGTAGTCATTCAACATGAGGCACATTCCAAATGACATTTTGAATCAATTTTTCAACAGTCCAAAAAATCAATTTTCTGATAAAAAACAATGGCCCGTGACCTGTCGAACTTTCTCCAGATGGTCAGAAATGGACATTTTTTAATGTTTCATTTTATGACTATTCCATGTAAATTATCACTTTTGGAACAAAAACAAGTGTGTTTAGAGTCACTTTAATGCCTGAAATTGGTCAAAAAGGAGGTTCTGAGTAGGAGAAAAAGTCTGTAATTATATCAATTTTGGTCACATTGAGGCTTTAAAAAGTAGTTATTCAACATGAGGCGCATTCTAAATGACATTTTGAATCAATTTTTCGACCAGTCCAAAAAATAAATTTTCTGATGAAAAACGATGACCCGTGACCTGTCGAAATTTCTCCAGATGGTCAGAAATGGAAATTTTTTAATGTTTCATTTTTTGACTGCAAGTGACTATTCCATGTAAATTATCACTTTTGGAAGAAAATAAGTGTGTTCAGAGTCACTTTAATGCCTGAAATTGGTCGAAATAGAAGCTTCTGAATAGGAGAAAATGTCTGTAAAAATGGCAATTTTGGTCACATTGAGGCTTCAAAAAGTAGTTATTCAGCATGAGGCACATTCCAAATGACATTTTGAATCAATTTTTCTACAGTCCAAAAAATCAATTTTCTGATGAAAAACGATGACCCGTGACCTGTCGAAATTTCTCCAGATGGTCAGAAATGGACATTTTTTAATGTTTAACTTTTTTGACTGCAAATGACTATTCCATGCAAATTATCACTTTTGGACCAAAATTAAGTGTGTTTAGAGTCACTTTAATGCCTGTAATTGGTCAAATTGAAGCTTCTGAAGAGGAGAAAATGTCTGTAATAATGGCAATTTTGGTCACATTGAGGCTTTAAAAAGTAGTTATTCAACATGAGGCACATTCGAAATGACATTTTGAATCAATTTTTCTACAGTCCAAAAAATCAATTTTCTGATGAAAAGCGATGACCCGTGACCTGTCGACATTTCTCCAGTTGGTCAGAAATGGAATTTTTTTAATGTTTAAGTTTTTTTAATGCAAATGACTATTCCATGTAAATTATCACTTTTGGAACAAAAATAAGTGTGTTTAGAGTCACTTTAATGCCTGAAATTGGTCGAAATAGAAGCTTCTGAATCGGAGAAAATGTCTGTAATAATGGCAATTTTGGTCACATTCAGGCTTTAAAAAGTAGTTATTCAACATGAGGCACAATCCAAATGACATTTTGAATCAATTTTTCTACAGTCCAAAAAATCAATTTTCTGATGAAAAACGATGACCCGTGACCTGTCGACATTTCTCCAGTTGGTCAGAAATGGAATTTTTTTAATGTTTAAGTTTTTGACTGCAAATGACTATTCCATTTAAATTATCACTTTTGGAACAAAAATAAGTGTGTTTAGAGTCACTTTAATGCCTGAAATTGGTTGAAATAGAAGCTTCTGAATAGGAGAAAATGTCTGTAAAAATGGCAATTTTGGTCACATTGAGGTTTCAAAAAGTAGTTATTCAGCATGAGGCACATTCCAAATGACATTTTGAATCAATTTTTCTACAGTCCAAAAAATCAATTTTCTGATGAAAAACGATGACCCGTGACCTGTTGAAATTTCTCCAGATTGTCAGAAATGTACATTTTTTAATGTTTAATTTTTTGACTGCAAATGACTATTCCATGTAAATTATCACTTTTGGAACAAAAATAAGTGTGTTTAGAGTCACTTTAATGCCTGAAATTGGTAGAAATAGAAGCTTCTGAATAGGAGAAAAAGTCTATAATAATGGCAATTTTGGTCACATTGAGGCTTTAAAAAGTAGTCATTCAACATGAGGCACATTCCAAATGACATTTTGAATCAATTTTTCTACAGTCCAAAAAATCAATATTCTGATGAAAAACGATGACCCGTGACCTGTCGAAATTTCTCCAGATGGTCAGAAATGGAAATTTTTTAATGTTTCACTTTTTGACTGCAAATGACTATTCCATGTAAATTATCACTTTTGGAAGAAAATAAGTGTGTTCAGAGTCACTTTAATGCCTGAAATTGGTCGAAATAGAAGCTTCTGAATAGGAGAAAATGTCTGTAAAAATGGCAATTTTGGTCACATTGAGGCTTCAAAAAGTAGTTATTCAGCATGAGGCACATTCCAAATGACATTTTGAATCAATTTTTCTACAGTCCAAAAAACTCAATTTTCTGATGAAAAACGATGACCCGTGACCTGTCGAAATTTCTCCAGATGGTCAGAAATGGAAATTTTTTAATGTTTAATTTTTTGACTGCAAATGACTATTCCATGCAAATTATCACTTTTGGAACAAAATTAAGTGTGTTTAGAGTCACTTTAATGCCTGAAATTGGTCAAATTGAAGCTTCTGAATAGGAGAAAATGTCTGTAATAATGGCAATTTTGGTCACATTGAGGCTTTAAAAAGTAGTTATTCAACATGAGGCACATTCAAAATGACATTTTGAATCAATTTTTCTACAGTCCAAAAAATCAATTTTCTGATGAAAAACGATGACCCGTGACCTGTCGAAATTTCTCCAGATGGTCAGAAATGGAAATTTTTTAATGTTTAATTTTTTGACTGCAAATGACTATTCCATGTAAATTATCACTTTTGGAAGAAAAATAAGTGTGTTTAGAGTCACTTTAATGACTGAAATTGGTTGAAACAAAAGCTTCTGAATAGGAGAAAAAGTCTGTAATAATGGCAATTTTGATCACATTGAGGCTTTAAAAAGTAGTCATTCAACATGAGGCACATTCCAAATGACATTTTGAATCAATTTTTCTACAGTCCAAAAAAATCAATTTTCTGAGGAAAAACGATGACCCGTGACCTGTCGAAATTTCTCCAGATGGTCAGAAATGGAAATTTTTTAATGTTTAACTTTTTTGACTGCAAATGACTATTCCATGCAAATTATCACTTTTGGACCAAAATTAAGTGTGTTTAGAGTCACTTTAATGCCTGTAATTGGTCAAATTGAAGCTTCTGAATAGGAGAAAATGTCTGTAATAATGGCAATTTTGGTCACATTGAGGCTTTAAAAAGTAGTTATTCAACATGAGGCACATTCGAAATGACATTTTGAATCAATTTTTCTACAGTCCAAAAAATCAATTTTCTGATGAAAAGCGATGACCCGTGACCTGTCGACATTTCTCCAGTTGGTCAGAAATGGAATTTTTTTAATGTTTAAGTTTTTTTAATGCAAATGACTATTCCATGTAAATTATCACTTTTGGAACAAAAATAAGTGTGTTTAGAGTCACTTTAATGCCTGAAATTGGTCGAAATAGAAGCTTCTGAATAGGAGAAAATGTCTGTAATAATGGCAATTTTGGTCACATTGAGGCTTTAAAAAGTAGTTATTCAACATGAGGCACATTCCAAATGACATTTTGAATCAATTTTTCTACAGTCCAAAAAACTCAATTTTCTGATGAAAAACGATGACCCGTGACCTGTCGAAATTTCTCCAGATGGTCAGAAATGGACATTTTTTAATGTTTAATTTTTTGACTGTAAATGACTATTCCATGTAAATTATCACTTTTGGAAGAAAAATAAGTGTGTTTAGAGTCACTTTAATGCCTGAAATTGGTTGAAACAAAAGCTTCTTAATAGGAGAAAAAGTCTGTAATAATGGCAATTTTGGTCACATTGAGGCTTTAAAAAGTAGTCATTCAACATGAGGCACATTCCAAATGACATTTTGAATCAATTTTTCTACAGTCCAAAAAAATCAATTTTCTGAGGAAAAACGATGACTCGTGACCTGTCGAAATTTCTCCAGATGGTCAGAAATGGAAATTTTTTAATGTTTAACTTTTTTGACTGCAAATGATTATTCCATGTAAATTATCACTTTTGGAAGAAAATAAGTGTGTTTAGAGTCACTTTAATGCCTGAAATTGGTTGAAACAAAAGCGTCTGAATAGGAGAAAAAGTCTGTAATAATGGCAATTTTGGTCACATTGAGGCTTTAAAAAGTAGTCATTCAACATGAGGCACATTCCAAATGACATTTTGAATCAATTTTTCTACAGTCCAAAAAAATCAATTTTCTGATGAAAAACGATGACCCGTTACCTGTCGAAATTTATCCAGATGGTCAGAAATGGAAATTTTTTAATGTTGAAGTTTTTTGACTGCAAATGACTATTCCATGCAAATTATCACTTTTGGAACAAAATTAAGTGTGTTTAGAGTCACTTTAATGCCTGAAATTGGTCAAATTGAAGCTTCTGAATAGGAGAAAATGTCTGTAATAATGGCAATTTTGGTCACATTGAGGCTTTAAAAAGTAGTTATTCAACATGAGGCACATTCAAAATGACATTTTGAATCAATTTTTCTACAGTCCAAAAAATCAATTTTCTGATGAAAAACGATGACCCGTGACCTGTCGAAATTTCTCCAGATGGTCAGAAATCAAATTTTTTTAATGTTTAAGTTTTTTGACTGGAAATGACTATTCCATGTGAATTATCACTTTTGGAACTAAAATAAGTGTGTTTAGAGTAATTTTAATGACTGAAATTGGTGGAAAAAGAAGCTTCTGAGTAGGAGAAAATGTCTGTAAAAATGGCAATTTTGTTCACATTGAGGCTTCAAAAAGTAGTTATTCAACATGAGGCACAATCCAAATGACATTTTGAATCAATTTTTCTGCAGTCCAAAAAATCAAGTTTTCTGATGAAAAACGATGACCCGTGACCTGTCGAAATTTCTCCAGATGGTCAGAAATGGAAATTTTTTAATGTTTAATTTTTTGACTGCAAATGACTATTCCATGTAAATTATCACTTTTGGAAGAAAAATAAGTGTGTTTAGAGTCACTTTAATGCCTGAAATTGGTTGAAACAAAAGCTTCTGAATAGGAGAAAAAGTCTGTAATAATGGCAATTTTGGTCACATTGAGGCTTTAAAAAGTAGTCATTCAACATGAGGCACATTCCAAATGACATTTTGAATCAATTTTTCTACAGTCCAAAAAATTCAATTTTCTGAGGAAAAACGATGACCCGTGACCTGTCGAAATTTCTCCAGATGGTCAGAAATGGAAATTTTTTAATGTTTAACTTTTTTGACTGCAAATGACTATTCCATGCAAATTATCACTTTTGGACCAAAATTAAGTGTGTTTAGAGTCACTTTAATGCCTGTAATTAGTCAAATTGAAGCTTCTGAATAGGAGAAAATGTCTGTAATAAGGGCAATTTTGGTCACATTGAGGCTTTAAAAAGTAGTTATTCAACATGAGGCACATTCAAAATGACATTTTGAATCAATTTTTCTACAGTCCAAAAAATCAATTTTCTGATGAAAAGCGATGACCCGTGACCTGTCGACATTTCTCCAGTTGGTCAGAAATGGAATTTTTTTAATGTTTAAGTTTTTGACTGCAAATGACTATTCCATTTAAATTATCACTTTTGGAACAAAAATAAGTGTGTTTAGAGTCACTTTAATGCCTGAAATTGGTCGAAATAGAAGCTTCTGAATAGGAGAAAATGTCTGTAAAAATGGCAATTTTGGTCACATTGAGGTTTCAAAAAGTAGTTATTCAGCATGAGGCACATTCCAAATGACATTTTGAATCAATTTTTCTACAGTCCAAAAAATCAATTTTCTGATGAAAAACGATGACCCGTGACCTGTTGAAATTTCTCCAGATTGTCAGAAATGTACATTTTTTAATGTTTAATTTTTTGACTGCAAATGACTATTCCATGTAAATTATCACTTTTGGAACAAAAATAAGTGTGTTTAGAGTCACTTTAATGCCTGAAATTGGTAGAAATAGAAGCTTCTGAATAGGAGAAAAAGTCTATAATAATGGCAATTTTGGTCACATTGAGGCTTTAAAAAGTAGTCATTCAACATGAGGCACATTCCAAATGACATTTTGAATCAATTTTTCTACAGTCCAAAAAATCAATATTCTGATGAAAAACGATGACCCGTGACCTGTCGAAATTTCTCCAGATGGTCAGAAATGGAAATTTTTTAATGTTTCACTTTTTGACTGCAAATGACTATTCCATGTAAATTATCACTTTTGGAAGAAAATAAGTGTGTTCAGAGTCACTTTAATGCCTGAAATTGGTCGAAATAGAAGCTTCTGAATAGGAGAAAATGTCTGTAAAAATGGCAATTTTGGTCACATTGAGGCTTCAAAAAGTAGTTATTCAGCATGAGGCACATTCCAAATGACATTTTGAATCAATTTTTCTACAGTCCAAAAAACTCAATTTTCTGATGAAAAACGATGACCCGTGACCTGTCGAAATTTCTCCAGATGGTCAGAAATGGAAATTTTTTAATGTTTAATTTTTTGACTGCAAATGACTATTCCATGCAAATTATCACTTTTGGAACACAATTAAGTGTGTTTAGAGTCACTTTAATGCCTGAAATTGGTCAAATTGAAGCTTCTGAATAGGAGAAAATGTCTGTAATAATGGCAATTTTGGTCACATTGAGGCTTTAAAAAGTAGTTATTCAACATGAGGCACATTCAAAATGACATTTTGAATCAATTTTTCTACAGTCCAAAAAATCAATTTTCTGATGAAAAACGATGACCCGTGACCTGTCGAAATTTCTCCAGATGGTCAGAAATGGAAATTTTTTAATGTTTAATTTTTTGACTGCAAATGACTATTCCATGTAAATTATCACTTTTGGAAGAAAAATAAGTGTGTTTAGAGTCACTTTAATGACTGAAATTGGTTGAAACAAAAGCTTCTGAATAGGAGAAAAAGTCTGTAATAATGGCAATTTTGATCACATTGAGGCTTTAAAAAGTAGTCATTCAACATGAGGCACATTCCAAATGACATTTTGAATCAATTTTTCTACAGTCCAAAAAAATCAATTTTCTGAGGAAAAACGATGACCCGTGACCTGTCGAAATTTCTCCAGATGGTCAGAAATGGAAATTTTTTAATGTTTAACTTTTTTGACTGCAAATGACTATTCCATGCAAATTATCACTTTTGGACCAAAATTAAGTGTGTTTAGAGTCACTTTAATGCCTGTAATTGGTCAAATTGAAGCTTCTGAATAGGAGAAAATGTCTGTAATAATGGCAATTTTGGTCACATTGAGGCTTTAAAAAGTAGTTATTCAACATGAGGCACATTCGAAATGACATTTTGAATCAATTTTTCTACAGTCCAAAAAAATCAATTTTCTGATGAAAAGCGATGACCCGTGACCTGTCGACATTTCTCCAGTTGGTCAGAAATGGAATTTTTTTAATGTTTAAGTTTTTTTAATGCAAATGACTATTCCATGTAAATTATCACTTTTGGAACAAAAATAAGTGTGTTTAGAGTCACTTTAATGCCTGAAATTGGTCGAAATAGAAGCTTCTGAATAGGAGAAAATGTCTGTAATAATGGCAATTTTGGTCACATTGAGGCTTTAAAAAGTAGTTATTCAACATGAGGCACATTCCAAATGACATTTTGAATCAATTTTTCTACAGTCCAAAAAACTCAATTTTCTGATGAAAAACGATGACCCGTGACCTGTCGAAATTTCTCCAGATGGTCAGAAATGGACATTTTTTAATGTTTAATTTTTTGACTGTAAATGACTATTCCATGTAAATTATCACTTTTGGAAGAAAAATAAGTGTGTTTAGAGTCACTTTAATGCCTGAAATTGGTTGAAACAAAAGCTTCTTAATAGGAGAAAAAGTCTGTAATAATGGCAATTTTGGTCACATTGAGGCTTTAAAAAGTAGTCATTCAACATGAGGCACATTCCAAATGACATTTTGAATCAATTTTTCTACAGTCCAAAAAAATCAATTTTCTGAGGAAAAACGATGACTCGTGACCTGTCGAAATTTCTCCAGATGGTCAGAAATGGAAATTTTTTAATGTTTAACTTTTTTGACTGCAAATGATTATTCCATGTAAATTATCACTTTTGGAAGAAAATAAGTGTGTTTAGAGTCACTTTAATGCCTGAAATTGGTTGAAACAAAAGCGTCTGAATAGGAGAAAAAGTCTGTAATAATGGCAATTTTGGTCACATTGAGGCTTTAAAAAGTAGTCATTCAACATGAGGCACATTCCAAATGACATTTTGAATCAATTTTTCTACAGTCCAAAAAAATCAATTTTCTGATGAAAAACGATGACCCGTTACCTGTCGAAATTTATCCAGATGGTCAGAAATGGAAATTTTTTAATGTTGAAGTTTTTTGACTGCAAATGACTATTCCATGCAAATTATCACTTTTGGAACAAAATTAAGTGTGTTTAGAGTCACTTTAATGCCTGAAATTGGTCAAATTGAAGCTTCTGAATAGGAGAAAATGTCTGTAATAATGGCAATTTTGGTCACATTGAGGCTTTAAAAAGTAGTTATTCAACATGAGGCACATTCAAAATGACATTTTGAATCAATTTTTCTACAGTCCAAAAAATCAATTTTCTGATGAAAAACGATGACCCGTGACCTGTCGAAATTTCTCCAGATGGTCAGAAATCAAATTTTTTTAATGTTTAAGTTTTTTGACTGGAAATGACTATTCCATGTGAATTATCACTTTTGGAACTAAAATAAGTGTGTTTAGAGTAATTTTAATGACTGAAATTGGTGGAAAAAGAAGCTTCTGAGTAGGAGAAAATGTCTGTAAAAATGGCAATTTTGTTCACATTGAGGCTTCAAAAAGTAGTTATTCAACATGAGGCACAATCCAAATGACATTTTGAATCAATTTTTCTACAGTCCAAAAAATTCAATTTTCTGAGGAAAAACGATGACCCGTGACCTGTCGAAATTTCTCCAGATGGTCAGAAATGGAAATTTTTTAATGTTTAACTTTTTTGACTGCAAATGACTATTCCATGCAAATTATCACTTTTGGACCAAAATTAAGTGTGTTTAGAGTCACTTTAATGCCTGTAATTAGTCAAATTGAAGCTTCTGAATAGGAGAAAATGTCTGTAATAAGGGCAATTTTGGTCACATTGAGGCTTTAAAAAGTAGTTATTCAACATGAGGCACATTCAAAATGACATTTTGAATCAATTTTTCTACAGTCCAAAAAATCAATTTTCTGATGAAAAGCGATGACCCGTGACCTGTCGACATTTCTCCAGTTGGTCAGAAATGGAATTTTTTTAATGTTTAAGTTTTTTTAATGCAAATGACTATTCCATGTAAATTATCACTTTTAGAACAAAAATAAGTGTGTTTAGAGTCACTTTAATGCCTGAAATTGGTCGAAATAGAAGCTTCTGAATAGGAGAAAATGTCTGTATAATGGCAATTTTGGTCACATTGAGGCTTTAAAAAGTAGTTATTCAACATGAGGCACATTCCAAATGACATTTTGAATCAATTTTTCTACAGTCCAAAAAACTCAATTTTCTGATGAAAAACGATGACCCGTTACCTGTCGAAATTTATCCAGATGGTCAGAAATGGAAATTTTTTAATGTTTAATTTTTTGACTGCAAATGACTATTCCATGCAAATTATCACTTTTGGAACAAAAATAAGTGTGTTTAGAGTCACTTTAATGCCTGAAATTGGTTGAAACAAAAGCTTCTGAATAGGAGAAAAAGTCTGTAATAATGGCAATTTTGGTCACATTGAGGCTTTAAAAAGTAGTCATTCAACATGAGGCACATTCCAAATGACATTTTGAATCAATTTTTCAACAGTCCAAAAAATCAATTTTCTGATAAAAAACAATGGCCCGTGACCTGTCGAACTTTCTCCAGATGGTCAGAAATGGACATTTTTTAATGTTTCATTTTATGACTATTCCATGTAAATTATCACTTTTGGAACAAAAACAAGTGTGTTTAGAGTCACTTTAATGCCTGAAATTGGTCAAAAAGGAGGTTCTGAGTAGGAGAAAAAGTCTGTAATTATATCAATTTTGGTCACATTGAGGCTTTAAAAAGTAGTTATTCAACATGAGGCGCATTCTAAATGACATTTTGAATCAATTTTTCGACCAGTCCAAAAAATAAATTTTCTGATGAAAAACGATGACCCGTGACCTGTCGAAATTTCTCCAGATGGTCAGAAATGGAAATTTTTTAATGTTTCATTTTTTGACTGCAAGTGACTATTCCATGTAAATTATCACTTTTGGAAGAAAATAAGTGTGTTCAGAGTCACTTTAATGCCTGAAATTGGTCGAAATAGAAGCTTCTGAATAGGAGAAAATGTCTGTAAAAATGGCAATTTTGGTCACATTGAGGCTTCAAAAAGTAGTTATTCAGCATGAGGCACATTCCAAATGACATTTTGAATCAATTTTTCTACAGTCCAAAAAATCAATTTTCTGATGAAAAACGATGACCCGTGACCTGTCGAAATTTCTCCAGATGGTCAGAAATGGACATTTTTTAATGTTTAACTTTTTTGACTGCAAATGACTATTCCATGCAAATTATCACTTTTGGACCAAAATTAAGTGTGTTTAGAGTCACTTTAATGCCTGTAATTGGTCAAATTGAAGCTTCTGAAGAGGAGAAAATGTCTATAATAATGGCAATTTTGGTCACATTGAGGCTTTAAAAAGTAGTTATTCAACATGAGGCACATTCGAAATGACATTTTGAATCAATTTTTCTACAGTCCAAAAAATCAATTTTCTGATGAAAAGCGATGACCCGTGACCTGTCGACATTTCTCCAGTTGGTCAGAAATGGAATTTTTTTAATGTTTAAGTTTTTTTAATGCAAATGACTATTCCATGTAAATTATCACTTTTGGAACAAAAATAAGTGTGTTTAGAGTCACTTTAATGCCTGAAATTGGTCGAAATAGAAGCTTCTGAATCGGAGAAAATGTCTGTAATAATGGCAATTTTGGTCACATTCAGGCTTTAAAAAGTAGTTATTCAACATGAGGCACAATCCAAATGACATTTTGAATCAATTTTTCTACAGTCCAAAAAATCAATTTTCTGATGAAAAACGATGACCCGTGACCTGTCGACATTTCTCCAGTTGGTCAGAAATGGAATTTTTTTAATGTTTAAGTTTTTTTAATGCAAATGACTATTCCATGTAAATTATCACTTTTGGAACAAAAATAAGTGTGTTTAGAGTCACTTTAATGCCTGAAATTGGTCGAAATAGAAGCTTCTGAATAGGAGAAAATGTCTGTAAAAATGGCAATTTTGGTCACATTGAGGTTTCAAAAAGTAGTTATTCAGCATGAGGCACATTCCAAATGACATTTTGAATCAATTTTTCTACAGTCCAAAAAATCAATTTTCTGATGAAAAACGATGACCCGTGACCTGTTGAAATTTCTCCAGATTGTCAGAAATGTACATTTTTTAATGTTTAATTTTTTGACTGCAAATGACTATTCCATGTAAATTATCACTTTTGGAACAAAAATAAGTGTGTTTAGAGTCACTTTAATGCCTGAAATTGGTAGAAATAGAAGCTTCTGAATAGGAGAAAAAGTCTATAATAATGGCAATTTTGGTCACATTGAGGCTTTAAAAAGTAGTCATTCAACATGAGGCACATTCCAAATGACATTTTGAATCAATTTTTCTACAGTCCAAAAAATCAATATTCTGATGAAAAACGATGACCCGTGACCTGTCGAAATTTCTCCAGATGGTCAGAAATGGAAATTTTTTAATGTTTCACTTTTTGACTGCAAATGACTATTCCATGTAAATTATCACTTTTGGAAGAAAATAAGTGTGTTCAGAGTCACTTTAATGCCTAAAATTGGTCGAAATAGAAGCTTCCGAATAGGAGAAAATGTCTGTAAAAATGGCAATTTTGGTCACATTGAGGCTTCAAAAAGTAGTTATTCAGCATGAGGCACATTCCAAATGACATTTTGAATCAATTTTTCTACAGTCCAAAAAATCAATTTTCTGATGAAAAACGATGACCCGTGACCTGTCGAAATTTCTCCAGATGGTCAGAAATGGACATTTTTTAATGTTTAATTTTTTGACTGTAAATGACTATTCCATGTAAATTATCACTTTTGGAAGACAAATAAGTGTGTTTAGAGTCACTTTAATGCCTGAAATTGGTTGAAACAAAAGCTTCTGAATAGGAGAAAAAGTCTGTAATAATGGCAATTTTGGTCACATTGAGGCTTTAAAAAGTAGTCATTCAACATGAGGCACATTCCAAATGACATTTTGAATCAATTTTTCTACAGTCCAAAAAATCAATTTTCTGATGAAAAACGATGACCCGTGACCTGTCGACATTTCTCCAGTTGGTCAGAAATGGAATTTTTTTAATGTTGAATTTTTTGACTGCAAATGACTATTCCATGCAAATTATCACTTTTGGAACAAAATTAAGTGTGTTTAGAGTCACTTTAATGCCTGAAATTGGTCAAATTGAAGCTTCTGAATAGGAGAAAATGTCTGTAATAATGGCAATTTTGGTCACATTGAGGCTTTAAAAAGTAGTTATTCAACATGAGGCACATTCAAAATGACATTTTGAATCAATTTTTCTACAGTCCAAAAAATCAATTTTCTGATGAAAAACGATGACCCGTGACCTGTCGACATTTCTCCAGTTGGTCAGAAATGGAATTTTTTTAATGTTTAATTTTTTGACTGCAAATGACTATTCCATGCAAATTATCACTTTTGGAACAAAATTAAGTGTGTTTAGAGTCACTTTAATGCCTGAAATTGGTCAAATTGAAGCTTCTGAATAGGAGAAAATGTCTGTAATAATGGCAATTTTGGTCACATTGAGGCTTTAAAAAGTAGTTATTCAACATGAGGCACATTCAAAATGACATTTTGAATCAATTTTTCTACAGTCCAAAAAATCAATTTTCTGATGAAAAACGATGACCCGTGACCTGTCGAAATTTCTCCAGATGGTCAGAAATGGAATTTTTTTAATGTTTAAGTTTTTTGACTGGAAATGACTATTCCATGTAAATTATCACTTTTTAAAGAAAAATAAGTGTGTTTAGAGTAATTTTAATGACTGAAATTGGTTGAAACAAAAGCTTCTGAATAGGAGAAAAAGTCTGTAATAATGGCAATTTTGGTCACATTGAGGCTTTAAAAAGTAGTCATTCAACATGAGGCACATTCCAAATGACATTTTGAATCAATTTTTCTACAGTCCAAAAAAATCAATTTTCTGAGGAAAAACGATGACCCGTGACCTGTCGAAATTTCTCCAGATGGTCAGAAATGGAAATTTTTTAATGTTTAACTTTTTTGACTGCAAATGATTATTCCATGTAAATTATCACTTTTGGACCAAAATTAAGTGTGTTTAGAGTCACTTTAATGCCTGTAATTGGTCAAATTGAAGCTTCTGAATAGGAGAAAATGTCTGTAATAATGGCAATTTTGGTCACATTGAGGCTTTAAAAAGTAGTTATTCAACATGAGGCACATTCGAAATGACATTTTGAATCAATTTTTCTACAGTCCAAAAAACTCAATTTTCTGATGAAAAACGATGACCCGTGACCTGTCGAAATTTCTCCAGTTGGTCAGAAATGGAATTTTTTTAATGTTTAATTTTTTGACTGTAAATGACTATTCCATGTAAATTATCACTTTTGGAAGACAAATAAGTGTGTTTAGAGTCACTTTAATGCCTGAAATTGGTTGAAACAAAAGCTTCTGAATAGGAGAAAAAGTCTGTAATAATGGCAATTTTGGTCACATTGAGGCTTTAAAAAGTAGTCATTCAACATGAGGCACATTCCAAATGACATTTTGAATCAATTTTTCTACAGTCCAAAAAAATCAATTTTCTGATGAAAAACGATGACCCGTTACCTGTCGAATTTTATCCAGATGGTCAGAAATGGAAATTTTTTAATGTTGAATTTTTTGACTGCAAATGACTATTCCATGCAAATTATCACTTTTGGAACAAAATTAAGTGTGTTTAGAGTCACTTTAATGCCTGAAATTGGTCAAATTGAAGCTTCTGAATAGGAGAAAATGTCTGTAATAATGGCAATTTTGGTCACATTGAGGCTTTAAAAAGTAGTTATTCAACATGAGGCACATTCAAAATGACATTTTGAATCAATTTTTCTACAGTCCAAAAAATCCATTTTCTGATGAAAAACGATGACCCGTGACCTGTCGACATTTCTCCAGTTGGTCAGAAATGGAATTTTTTTAATGTTTAATTTTTTGACTGCAAATGACTATTCCATGCAAATTATCACTTTTGGAACAAAATTAAGTGTGTTTAGAGTCACTTTAATGCCTGAAATTGGTCAAATTGAAGCTTCTGAATAGGAGAAAATGTCTGTAATAATGGCAATTTTGGTCACATTGAGGCTTTAAAAAGTAGTTATTCAACATGAGGCACATTCAAAATGACATTTTGAATCAATTTTTCTACAGTCCAAAAAATCAATTTTCTGATGAAAAACGATGACCCGTGACCTGTCGAAATTTCTCCAGATGGTCAGAAATGGAATTTTTTTAATGTTTAAGTTTTTTGACTGGAAATGACTATTCCATGTGAATTATCACTTTTGGAACTAAAATAAGTGTGTTTAGAGTAATTTTAATGACTGAAATTGGTGGAAAAAGAAGCTTCTGAGTAGGAGAAAATGTCTGTAAAAATGGCAATTTTGGTCACATTGAGGCTTCAAAAAGTAGTTATTCAACATGAGGCACAATCCAAATGACATTTTGAATCAATTTTTCTGCAGTCCAAAAAATCAAGTTTTCTGATGAAAAACGATGACCCGTGACCTGTCGAAATTTCTCCAGATGGTCAGAAATGGAAATTATTTAATGTTTAATTTTTTGACTGCAAATGACTATTCCATGTAAATTATCACTTTTGGAAGAAAAATAAGTGTGTTTAGAGTCCCTTTAATGCCTGAAATTGGTTGAAACAAAAGCTTCTGAATAGGAGAAAAAGTCTGTAATAATGGCAATTTTGGTCACATTGAGGCTTTAAAAAGTAGTCATTCAACATGAGGCACATTCCAAATGACATTTTGAATCAATTTTTCTACAGTCCAAAAAATTCAATTTTCTGAGGAAAAACGATGACCCGTGACCTGTCGAAATTTCTCCAGATGGTCAGAAATGGAAATTTTTTAATGTTTAACTTTTTTGACTGCAAATGACTATTCCATGCAAATTATCACTTTTGGACCAAAATTAAGTGTGTTTAGAGTCACTTTAATGCCTGTAATTGGTCAAATTGAAGCTTCTGAATAGGAGAAAATGTCTGTAATAATGGCAATTTTGGTCACATTGAGGCTTTAAAAAGTAGTTATTCAACATGAGGCACATTCGAAATGACATTTTGAATCAATTTTTCTACAGTCCAAAAAATCAATTTTCTGATGAAAAGCGATGACCCGTGACCTGTCGACATTTCTCCAGTTGGTCAGAAATGGAATTTTTTTAATGTTTAAGTTTTTTTAATGCAAATGACTATTCCATGTAAATTATCACTTTTGGAACAAAAATACGTGTGTTTAGAGTCACTTTAATGCCTGAAATTGGTCGAAATAGAAGCTTCTGAATAGGAGAAAATGTCTGTAATAATGGCAATTTTGGTCACATTGAGGCTTTAAAAAGTAGTTATTCAACATGAGGCATTTTCCAAATGACATTTTGAATCAATTTTTCTACAGTCCAAAAAACTCAATTTTCTGATGAAAAACGATGACCCGTGACCTGTCGAAATTTCTCCAGATGGTCAGAAATGGAAATTTTTTAATGTTTAATTTTTTGACTGTAAATGACTATTCCATGTAAATTATCACTTTTGGAAGAAAAATAAGTGTGTTTAGAGTCACTTTAATGCCTGAAATTGGTTGAAACAAAAGCTTCTGAATAGGAGAAAAAGTCTGTAATAATGGCAATTTTGGTCACATTGAGGCTTTAAAAAGTAGTCATTCAACATGAGGCACATTCCAAATGACATTTTGAATCAATTTTTCTACAGTCCAAAAAATCAATTTTCTGATAAAAAACAATGACCCGTGACCTGTCGAACTTTCTCCAGATGGTCAGAAATGGAAATTTTTTAATGTTTCATTTTATGACTATTCCATGTAAATTATCACTTTTGGAACAAAAACAAGTGTGTTTAGAGTCACTTTAATGCCTGAAATTGGTCGAAAAAGAAGCTTCTGAGTAGGAGAAAAAGTCTGTAATTATATCAATTTTGGTCACATTGAGGCTTTAAAAAGTAGTTATTCAACATGAGGCGCATTCTAAATGACATTTTGAATCAATTTTTCGACCAGTCCAAAAAATCAATTTTCTGATGAAAAACGATGACCCGTGACCTGTCGAAATTTCTCCAGATCGTCAGAAATGGAAATTTTTTAATGTTTAAGTTTTTTGACTACAAATGACTATTCCATGTAAATTATCACTTTTGGAACAAAAATAAGTGTGTTTAGAGTCACTTTAATGCCTGAAATTGGTCGAAATAGAAGCTTCTGAATAGGAGAAAATGTCTGTAATAATGGCAATTTTGGTCACATTCAGGCTTTAAAAAGTAGTTATTCAACATGAGGCACAATCCAAATGACATTTTGAATCAATTTTTCTACAGTCCAAAAAATCAATTTTCTGATGAAAAACGATGACCCGTGACCTGTCGACATTTCTCCAGTTGGTCAGAAATGGAATTTTTTTAATGTTTAATTTTTTGACTGCAAATGACTATTCCATGCAAATTATCACTTTTGGAACAAAATTAAGTGTGTTTAGAGTCACTTTAATGCCTGAAATTGGTCAAATTGAAGCTTCTGAATAGGAGAAAATGTCTGTAATAATGGCAATTTTGGTCACATTGAGGCTTTAAAAAGTAGTTATTCAACATGAGGCACATTCAAAATGACATTTTGAATCAATTTTTCTACAGTCCAAAAAATCAATTTTCTGATGAAAAACGATGACCCGTGACCTGTCGAAATTTCTCCAGATGGTCAGAAATGGAATTTTTTTAATGTTTAAGTTTTTTGACTGGAAATGACTATTCCATGTGAATTATCACTTTTGGAACTAAAATAAGTGTGTTTAGAGTAATTTTAATGACTGAAATTGGTGGAAAAAGAAGCTTCTGAGTAGGAGAAAATGTCTGTAAAAATGGCAATTTTGGTCACATTGAGGCTTCAAAAAGTATATATTCAACATGAGGCACAATCCAAATGACATTTTGAATCAATTTTTCTGCAGTCCAAAAAATCAAGTTTTCTGATGAAAAACGATGACCCGTGACCTGTCGAAATTTCTCCAGATGGTCAGAAATGGAAATTATTTAATGTTTAATTTTTTGACTGCAAATGACTATTCCATGTAAATTATCACTTTTGGAAGAAAAATAAGTGTGTTTAGAGTCCCTTTAATGCCTGAAATTGGTTGAAACAAAAGCTTCTGAATAGGAGAAAAAGTCTGTAATAATGGCAATTTTGGTCACATTGAGGCTTTAAAAAGTAGTCATTCAACATGAGGCACATTCCAAATGACATTTTGAATCAATTTTTCTACAGTCCAAAAAATTCAATTTTCTGAGGAAAAACGATGACCCGTGACCTGTCGAAATTTCTCCAGATGGTCAGAAATGGAAATTTTTTAATGTTTAACTTTTTTGACTGCAAATGACTATTCCATGCAAATTATCACTTTTGGACCAAAATTAAGTGTGTTTAGAGTCACTTTAATGCCTGTAATTGGTCAAATTGAAGCTTCTGAATAGGAGAAAATGTCTGTAATAATGGCAATTTTGGTCACATTGAGGCTTTAAAAAGTAGTTATTCAACATGAGGCACATTCGAAATGACATTTTGAATCAATTTTTCTACAGTCCAAAAAATCAATTTTCTGATGAAAAGCGATGACCCGTGACCTGTCGACATTTCTCCAGTTGGTCAGAAATGGAATTTTTTTAATGTTTAAGTTTTTTTAATGCAAATGACTATTCCATGTAAATTATCACTTTTGGAACAAAAATAAGTGTGTTTAGAGTCACTTTAATGCCTGAAATTGGTCGAAATAGAAGCTTCTGAATAGGAGAAAATGTCTGTAATAATGGCAATTTTGGTCACATTGAGGCTTTAAAAAGTAGTTATTCAACATGAGGCACATTCCAAATGACATTTTGAATCAATTTTTCTACAGTCCAAAAAACTCAATTTTCTGATGAAAAACGATGACCCGTGACCTGTCGAAATTTCTCCAGATGGTCAGAAATGGAACTTTTTTAATGTTTAATTTTTTGACTGTAAATGACTATTCCATGTAAATTATCACTTTTGGAAGAAAAATAAGTGTGTTTAGAGTCACTTTAATGCCTGAAATTGGTTGAAACAAAAGCTTCTGAATAGGAGAAAAAGTCTGTAATAATGGCAATTTTGGTCACATTGAGGCTTTAAAAAGTAGTCATTCAACATGAGGCACATTCCAAATGACATTTTGAATCAATTTTTCTACAGTCCAAAAAATCAATTTTCTGATAAAAAACAATGACCCGTGACCTGTCGAACTTTCTCCAGATGGTCAGAAATGGAAATTTTTTAATGTTTCATTTTATGACTATTCCATGTAAATTATCACTTTTGGAACAAAAACAAGTGTGTTTAGAGTCACTTTAATGCCTGAAATTGGTCGAAAAAGAAGCTTCTGAGTAGGAGAAAAAGTCTGTAATTATATCAATTTTGGTCACATTGAGGCTTTAAAAAGTAGTTATTCAACATGAGGCGCATTCTAAATGACATTTTGAATCAATTTTTCGACCAGTCCAAAAAATCAATTTTCTGATGAAAAACGATGACCCGTGACCTGTCGAAATTTCTCCAGATCGTCAGAAATGGAAATTTTTTAATGTTTAAGTTTTTTGACTACAAATGACTATTCCATGTAAATTATCACTTTTGGAACAAAAATAAGTGTGTTTAGAGTCACTTTAATGCCTGAAATTGGTCGAAATAGAAGCTTCTGAATAGGAGAAAATGTCTGTAATAATGGCAATTTTGGTCACATTCAGGCTTTAAAAAGTAGTTATTCAACATGAGGCACAATCCAAATGACATTTTGAATCAATTTTTCTACAGTCCAAAAAATCAATTTTCTGATGAAAAACGATGACCCGTGACCTGTCGACATTTCTCCAGTTGGTCAGAAATGGAATTTTTTTAATGTTTAAGTTTTTTGACTGCAAATGACTATTCCATTTAAATTATCACTTTTGGAACAAAAATAAGTGTGTTTAGAGTCACTTTAATGCCTGAAATTGGTCGAAATAGAAGCTTCTGAATAGGAGAAAATGTCTGTAAAAATGGCAATTTTGGTCACATTGAGGCTTCAAAAAGTAGTTATTCAGCATGAGGCACATTCCAAATGACATTTTGAATCAATTTTTCTACAGTCCAAAAAATCAATTTTCTGATGAAAAACGATGACCCGTGACCTGTTGAAATTTCTCCAGATTGTCAGAAATGTACATTTTTTAATGTTTAATTTTTTGACTGCAAATGACTATTCCATGTAAATTATCACTTTTGGAAGAAAAATAAGTGTGTTTAGAGTCACTTTAATGCCTGAAATTGGTTGAAACAAGAGCTTCTTAATAGGAGAAAAAGTCTGTAATAATGGCAATTTTGGTCACATTGAGGCTTTAAAAAGTAGTCATTCAACATGAGGCACATTCCAAATGACATTTTGAATCAATTTTACTACAGTCCAAAAAAATCAATTTTCTGATGAAAAACGATGACCCGTGACCTGTCGAAATTTATCCAGATGGTCAGAAATGGAAATTTTTTAATGTTTCATTTTTTGACTGCAATTGACTATTCCATGTAAATTATCACTTTTGGAAGAAAATAAGTGTGTTCAGAGTCACTTTAATGCCTGTAATTGGTCAAATTGAAGCTTCTGAATAGGAGAAAATGTCTGTAATAATGGCAATTTTGGTCACATTGAGGCTTTAAAAAGTAGTTATTCAACATGAGGCACATTCGAAATGACATTTTGAATCAATTTTTCTACAGTCCAAAAAAATCAATTTTCTGATGAAAAGCGATGACCCGTGACCTGTCGACATTTCTCCAGTTGGTCAGAAATGGAATTTTTTTAATGTTTAAGTTTTTTTAATGCAAATGACTATTCCATGTAAATTATCACTTTTGGAACAAAAATAAGTGTGTTTAGAGTCACTTTAATGACTGAAATTGGTTGAAACAAAAGCTTCTGAATAGGAGAAAAAGTCTGTAATAATGGCAATTTTGGTCACATTGAGGCTTTAAAAAGTAGTCATTCAACATGAGGCACATTCCAAATGACATTTTGAATCAATTTTTCTACAGTCCAAAAAATCAATTTTCTGATAAAAAACAATGACCCGTGACCTGTCGAACTTTCTCCAGATGGTCAGAAATGGAAATTTTTTAATGTTTCATTTTATGACTATTCCATGTAAATTATCACTTTTGGAACAAAAACAAGTGTGTTTAGAGTCACTTTAATGCCTGAAATTGGTCGAAAAAGAAGCTTCTGAGTAGGAGAAAAAGTCTGTAATTATATCAATTTTGGTCACATTGAGGCTTTAAAAAGTAGTTATTCAACATGAGGCGCATTCTAAATGACATTTTGAATCAATTTTTCGACCAGTCCAAAAAATCTATTTTCTGATGAAAAACGATGACCCGTGACCTGTCGAAATTTCTCCAGATCGTCAGAAATGGAAATTTTTTAATGTTTAAGTTTTTTGACTGCAAATGACTATTCCATGTAAATTATCACTTTTGGAACAAAAATAAGTGTGTTTAGAGTCACTTTAATGCCTGAAATTGGTCGAAATAGAGCTTCTGAATAGGAGAAAATGTCTGTAATAATGGCAATTTTGGTCACATTGAGGCTTTAAAAAGTAGTCATTCAACATGAGGCACATTCCAAATGACATTTTGAATCAATTTTTCTACAGTCCAAAAAAATCAATTTTCTGATGAAAAACGATGACCCGTTACCTGTCGAAATTTATCCAGATGGTCAGAAATGGAAATTTTTTAATGTTTAATTTTTTGACTGCAAATGACTATTCCATGCAAATTATCACTTTTGGAACAAAATTAAGTGTGTTTAGAGTCACTTTAATGCCTGAAATTGGTCAAATTGAAGCTTCTGAATAGGAGAAAATGTCTGTAATAATGGCAATTTTGGTCACATTGAGGCTTTAAAAAGTAGTTATTCAACATGAGGCACATTCAAAATGACATTTTGAATCAATTTTTCTACAGTCCAAAAAATCAATTTTCTGATGAAAAACGATGACCCGTGACCTGTCGAAATTTCTCCAGATGGTCAGAAATGGAAATTTTTTAATGTTTAATTTTTTGACTGCAAATGACTATTCCATGTAAATTATCACTTTTGGAAGAAAAATAAGTGTGTTTAGAGTCACTTTAATGACTGAAATTGGTTGAAACAAAAGCTTCTGAATAGGAGAAAAAGTCTGTAATAATGGCAATTTCGGTCACATTGAGGCTTTAAAAAGTAGTCATTCAACATGAGGCACATTCCAAATGACATTTTGAATCAATTTTTCTACAGTCCAAAAAAATCAATTTTCTGAGGAAAAACGATGACCCGTGACCTGTCGAAATTTCTCCAGATGGTCAGAAATGGAAATTTTTTAATGTTTAACTTTTTTGACTGCAAATGACTATTCCATGCAAATTATCACTTTTGGACCAAAATTAAGTGTGTTTAGAGTCACTTTAATGCCTGTAATTGGTCAAATTGAAGCTTCTGAATAGGAGAAAATGTCTGTAATAATGGCAATTTTGGTCACATTCAGGCTTTAAAAAGTAGTTATTCAACATGAGGCACAATCCAAATGACATTTTGAATCAATTTTTCTACAGTCCAAAAAATCAATTTTCTGATGAAAAACGATGACCCGTGACCTGTCGACATTTCTCCAGTTGGTCAGAAATGGAATTTTTTTAATGTTTAAGTTTTTTGACTGCAAATGACTATTCCATTTAAATTATCACTTTTGGAACAAAAATAAGTGTGTTTAGAGTCACTTTAATGCCTGAAATTGGTCGAAATAGAAGCTTCTGAATAGGAGAAAATGTCTGTAAAAATGGCAATTTTGGTCACATTGAGGCTTCAAAAAGTAGTTATTCAGCATGAGGCACATTCCAAATGACATTTTGAATCAATTTTTCTACAGTCCAAAAAATCAATTTTCAGATGAAAAACGATGACCCGTGACCTGTTGAAATTTCTCCAGATTGTCAGAAATGTACATTTTTTAATGTTTAATTTTTTGACTGCAAATGACTATTCCATGTAAATTATCACTTTTGGAAGAAAAATAAGTGTGTTTAGAGTCACTTTAATGCCTGAAATTGGTTGAAACAAGAGCTTCTTAATAGGAGAAAAAGTCTGTAATAATGGCAATTTTGGTCACATTGAGGCTTTAAAAAGTAGTCATTCAACATGAGGCACATTCCAAATGACATTTTGAATCAATTTTACTACAGTCCAAAAAAATCAATTTTCTGATGAAAAACGATGACCCGTGACCTGTCGAAATTTATCCAGATGGTCAGAAATGGAAATTTTTTAATGTTTCATTTTTTGACTGCAATTGACTATTCCATGTAAATTATCACTTTTGGAAGAAAATAAGTGTGTTCAGAGTCACTTTAATGCCTGTAATTGGTCAAATTGAAGCTTCTGAATAGGAGAAAATGTCTGTAATAATGGCAATTTTGGTCACATTGAGGCTTTAAAAAGTAGTTATTCAACATGAGGCACATTCGAAATGACATTTTGAATCAATTTTTCTACAGCCCAAAAAATCAATTTTCTGATGAAAAGCGATGACCCGTGACCTGTCGACATTTCTCCAGTTGGTCAGAAATGGAATTTTTTTAATGTTTACGTTTTTTTAATGCAAATGACTATTCCATGTAAATTATCACTTTTGGAACAAAAATAAGTGTGTTTAGAGTCACTTTAATGACTGAAATTGGTTGAAACAAAAGCTTCTGAATAGGAGAAAAAGTCTGTAATAATGGCAATTTTGGTCACATTGAGGCTTTAAAAAGTAGTCATTCAACATGAGGCACATTCCAAATGACATTTTGAATCAATTTTTCTACAGTCCAAAAAATCAATTTTCTGATAAAAAACAATGACCCGTGACCTGTCGAACTTTCTCCAGATGGTCAGAAATGGAAATTTTTTAATGTTTCATTTTATGACTATTCCATGTAAATTATCACTTTTGGAACAAAAACAAGTGTATTTAGAGTCACTTTAATGCCTGAAATTGGTCGAAAAAGAAGCTTCTGAGTAGGAGAAAAAGTCTGTAATTATATCAATTTTGGTCACATTGAGGCTTTAAAAAGTAGTTATTCAACATGAGGCGCATTCTAAATGACATTTTGAATCAATTTTTCGACCAGTCCAAAAAATCAATTTTCTGATGAAAAACGATGACCCGTGACCTGTCGAAATTTCTCCAGATCGTCAGAAATGGAAATTTTTTAATGTTTAAGTTTTTTGACTGCAAATGACTATTCCATGTAAATTATCACTTTTGGAACAAAAATAAGTGTGTTTAGAGTCACTTTAATGCCTGAAATTGGTCGAAATAGAGCTTCTGAATAGGAGAAAATGTCTGTAATAATGGCAATTTTGGTCACATTGAGGCTTTAAAAAGTAGTCATTCAACATGAGGCACATTCCAAATGACATTTTGAATCAATTTTTCTACAGTCCAAAAAAATCAATTTTCTGATGAAAAACGATGACCCGTTACCTGTCGAAATTTATCCAGATGGTCAGAAATGGAAATTTTTTAATGTTTAATTTTTTGACTGCAAATGACTATTCCATGCAAATTATCACTTTTGGAACAAAATTAAGTGTGTTTAGAGTCACTTTAATGCCTGAAATTGGTCGAAATAGAAGCTTCTGAATAGGAGAAAATGTCTGTAAAAATGGCAATTTTGGTCACATTGAGGCTTTAAAAAGTAGTTATTCAACATGAGGCACATTCCAAATGACATTTTGAATCAATTTTTCTACAGTCCAAAAAATCAATTTTCTGATGAAAAACGATGACCCGTGACCTGTCGAAATTTCTCCAGATGGTCAGAAATGGACATTTTTTAATGTTTAACTTTTTTGACTGCAAATGACTATTCCATGCAAATTATCACTTTTGGACCAAAATTAAGTGTGTTTAGAGTCACTTTAATGCCTGTAATTGGTCAAATTGAAGCTTCTGAAGAGGAGAAAATGTCTGTAATAATGGCAATTTTGGTCACATTGAGGCTTTAAAAAGTAGTTATTCAACATGAGGCACATTCGAAATGACATTTTGAATCAATTTTTCTACAGTCCAAAAAATCAATTTTCTGATGAAAAACGATGACCCGTGACCTGTCGACATTTCTCCAGTTGGTCAGAAATGGAATTTTTTTAATGTTTAAGTTTTTTTAATGCAAATGACTATTCCATGTAAATTATCACTTTTGGAACAAAAATAAGTGTGTTTAGAGTCACTTTAATGCCTGAAATTGGTCGAAATAGAAGCTTCTGAATCGGAGAAAATGTCTGTAATAATGGCAATTTTGGTCACATTCAGGCTTTAAAAAGTAGTTATTCAACATGAGGCACAATCCAAATGACATTTTGAATCAATTTTTCTACAGTCCAAAAAATCAATTTTCTGATGAAAAACGATGACCCGTGACCTGTCGACATTTCTCCAGTTGGTCAGAAATGGAATTTTTTTAATGTTTAAGTTTTTGACTGCAAATGACTATTCCATTTAAATTATCACTTTTGAAACAAAAATAAGTGTGTTTAGAGTCACTTTAATGCCTGAAATTGGTCGAAATAGAAGCTTCTGAATAGGAGAAAATGTCTGTAAAAATGGCAATTTTGGTCACATTGAGGTTTCAAAAAGTAGTTATTCAGCATGAGGCACATTCCAAATGACATTTTGAATCAATTTTTCTACAGTCCAAAAAATCAATTTTCTGATGAAAAACGATGACCCGTGACCTGTTGAAATTTCTCCAGATTGTCAGAAATGTACATTTTTTAATGTTTAATTTTTTGACTGCAAATGACTATTCCATGTAAATTATCACTTTTGGAACAAAAATAAGTGTGTTTAGAGTCACTTTAATGCCTGAAATTAGTAGAAATAGAAGCTTCTGAATAGGAGAAAATGTCTGTAATAATGGCAATTTTGGTCACATTCAGGCTTTAAAAAGTAGTTATTCAACATGAGGCACAATCCAAATGACATTTTGAATCAATTTTTCTACAGTCCAAAAAATCAATTTTCTGATGAAAAACGATGACCCGTGACCTGTCGACATTTCTCCAGTTGGTCAGAAATGGAATTTTTTTAATGTTTAAGTTTTTTGACTGCAAATGACTATTCCATTTAAATTATCACTTTTGGAACAAAAATAAGTGTGTTTAGAGTCACTTTAATGCCTGAAATTGGCCGAAATAGAAGCTTCTGAATAGGAGAAAATGTCTGTAAAAATGGCAATTTTGGTCACATTGAGGCTTCAAAAAGTAGTTATTCAGCATGAGGCACATTCCAAATGACATTTTGAATCAATTTTTCTACAGTCCAAAAAATCAATTTTCTGATGAAAAACGATGACCCGTGACCTGTTGAAATTTCTCCAGATTGTCAGAAATGTACATTTTTTAATGTTTAATTTTTTGACTGCAAATGACTATTCCATGTAAATTATCACTTTTGGAAGAAAAATAAGTGTGTTTAGAGTCACTTTAATGCCTGAAATTGGTTGAAACAAGAGCTTCTTAATAGGAGAAAAAGTCTATAATAATGGCAATTTTGGTCACATTGAGGCTTTAAAAAGTAGTCATTCAACATGAGGCACATTCCAAATGACATTTTGAATCAATTTTACTACAGTCCAAAAAAATCAATTTTCTGATGAAAAACGATGACCCGTGACCTGTCGAAATTTATCCAGATGGTCAGAAATGGAAATTTTTTAATGTTTAATTTTTTGACTGCAAATGACTATTCCATGCAAATTATCACTTTTGGAACAAAAACAAGTGTGTTTAGAGTCACTTTAATGCCTGAAATTGGTCAAAATAGAAGCTTCTGAATCGGAGAAAATGTCTGTAATAATGGCAATTTTGGTCACATTCAGGCTTTAAAAAGTAGTTATTCAACATGAGGCACAATCCAAATGACATTTTGAATCAATTTTTCTACAGTCCAAAAAATCAATTTTCTGATGAAAAACGATGACCCGTGACCTGTTGAAATTTCTCCAGATTGTCAGAAATGTACATTTTTTAATGTTTAATTTTTTGACTGCAAATGACTATTCCATGTAAATTATCACTTTTGGAAGAAAAATAAGTGTGTTTAGAGTCACTTTAATGCCTGAAATTGGTTGAAACAAGAGCTTCTTAATAGGAGAAAAAGTCTGTAATAATGGCAATTTTGGTCACATTGAGGCTTTAAAAAGTAGTCATTCAACATGAGGCACATTCCAAATGACATTTTGAATCAATTTTACTACAGTCCAAAAAAATCAATTTTCTGATGAAAAACGATGACCCGTGACCTGTCGAAATTTATCCAGATGGTCAGAAATGGAAATTTTTTAATGTTTCATTTTTTGACTGCAATTGACTATTCCATGTAAATTATCACTTTTGGAAGAAAATAAGTGTGTTCAGAGTCACTTTAATGCCTGAAATTGGTCGAAATAGAAGCTTCTGAATAGGAGAAAATGTCTGTAAAAATGGCAATTTTGGTCACATTGAGGCTTCAAAAAGTAGTTATTCAGCATGAGGCACATTCCAAATGACATTTTGAATCAATTTTTCTACAGTCCAAAAAATCAATTTTCTGATGAAAAACGATGACCCGTGACCTGTCGAAATTTCTCCAGATGGTCAGAAATGGACATTTTTTAATGTTTAACTTTTTTGACTGCAAATGACTATTCCATGCAAATTATCACTTTTGGACCAAAATTAAGTGTGTTTAGAGTCACTTTAATGCCTGTAATTGGTCAAATTAAAGCTTCTGAATAGGAGAAAATGTCTGTAATAATGGCAATTTTGGTCACATTGAGGCTTTAAAAAGTAGTTATTCAACATGAGGCACATTCGAAATGACATTTTGAATCAATTTTTCTACAGTCCAAAAAATCAATTTTCTGATGAAAAGCGATGACCCGTGACCTGTCGACATTTCTCCAGTTGGTCAGAAATGGAATTTTTTTAATGTTTAAGTTTTTTTAATGCAAATGACTATTCCATGTAAATTATCACTTTTGGAACAAAAATAAGTGTGTTTAGAGTCACTTTAATGACTGAAATTGGTTGAAACAAAAGCTTCTGAATAGGAGAAAAAGTCTGTAATAATGGCAATTTTGGTCACATTGAGGCTTTAAAAAGTAGTCATTCAACATGAGGCACATTCCAAATGACATTTTGAATCAATTTTTCTACAGTCCAAAAAATCAATTTTCTGATGAAAAACAATGACCTGTGACCTGTCGAACTTTCTCCAGATGGTCAGAAATGGAAATTTTTTAATGTTTCATTTTATGACTATTCCATATAAATTATCACTTTTGGAACAAAAACAAGTGTGTTTAGAGTCACTTTAATGCCTGAAATTGGTCGAAAAAGAAGCTTCTGAGTAGGAGAAAAAGTCTGTAATTATATCAATTTTGGTCACATTGAGGCTTTAAAAAGTAGTTATTCAACATGAGGCGCATTCTAAATGACATTTTGAATCAATTTTTCGACCAGTCCAAAAAATCAATTTTCTGATGAAAAACGATGACCCGTGACCTGTCGAAATTTCTCCAGATCGTCAGAAATGGAAATTTTTTAATGTTTAAGTTTTTTGACTGCAAATGACTATTCCATGTAAATTATCACTTTTGGAACAAAAATAAGTGTGTTTAGAGTCACTTTAATGCCTGAAATTGGTCGAAATAGAGCTTCTGAATAGGAGAAAATGTCTGTAATAATGGCAATTTTGGTCACATTGAGGCTTTAAAAAGTAGTCATTCAACATGAGGCACTTTCCAAATGACATTTTGAATCAATTTTTCTACAGTCCAAAAAAATCAATTTTCTGATGAAAAACGATGACCCGTTACCTGTCGAAATTTATCCAGATGGTCAGAAATGGAAATTTTTTAATGTTTAATTTTTTGACTGCAAATGACTATTCCATGCAAATTATCACTTTTGGAACAAAATTAAGTGTGTTTAGAGTCACTTTAATGCCTGAAATTGGTCAAATTGAAGCTTCTGAATAGGAGAAAATGTCTGTAATAATGGCAATTTTGGTCACATTGAGGCTTTAAAAAGTAGTTATTCAACATGAGGCACATTCAAAATGACATTTTGAATCAATTTTTCTACAGTCCAAAAAATCAATTTTCTGATGAAAAACGATGACCCGTGACCTGTCGAAATTTCTCCAGATGGTCAGAAATGGAAATTTTTTAATGTTTAATTTTTTGACTGCAAATGACTATTCCATGTAAATTATCACTTTTGGAAGAAAAATAAGTGTGTTTAGAGTCACTTTAATGACTGAAATTGGTTGAAACAAAAGCTTCTGAATAGGAGAAAAAGTCTGTAATAATGGCAATTTCGGTCACATTGAGGCTTTAAAAAGTAGTCATTCAACATGAGGCACATTCCAAATGACACTTTGAATCAATTTTTCTACAGTCCAAAAAAATCAATTTTCTGAGGAAAAACGATGACCCGTGACCTGTCGAAATTTCTCCAGATGGTCAGAAATGGAAATTTTTTAATGTTTAACTTTTTTGACTGCAAATGACTATTCCATGCAAATTATCACTTTTGGACCAAAATTAAGTGTGTTTAGAGTCACTTTAATGCCTGTAATTGGTCAAATTGAAGCTTCTGAATAGGAGAAAATGTCTGTAATAATGGCAATTTTGGTCACATTGAGGCTTTAAAAAGTAGTTATTCAACATGAGGCACTTTCGAAATGACATTTTGAATCAATTTTTCTACAGTCCAAAAAATCCATTTTCTGATGAAAAGCGATGACCCGTGACCTGTCGACATTTCTCCAGTTGGTCAGAAATGGAATTTTTTTAATGTTTAAGTTTTTTTAATGCAAATGACTATTCCATGTAAATTATCACTTTTGGAACAAAAATAAGTGTGTTTAGAGTCACTTTAATGCCTGAAATTGGTCGAAATAGAAGCTTCTGAATAGGAGAAAATGTCTGTAATAATGGCAATTTTGGTCACATTGAGGCTTTAAAAAGTAGTTATTCAACATGAGGCACATTCCAAATGACATTTTGAATCAATTTTTCTACAGTCCAAAAAACTCAATTTTCTGATGAAAAACGATGACCCGTGACCTGTCGAAATTTCTCCAGATGGTCAGAAATGGAAATTTTTTAATGTTTAATTTTTTGACTCTAAATGACTATTCCATGTAAATTATCACTTTTGGAAGAAAAATAAGTGTGTTTAGAGTCACTTTAATGCCTGAAATTGGTTGAAACAAAAGCTTCTTTATATGGTCGAAAAAGTCTGTAATAATGGCAATTTTGGTCACATTGAGGCTTTAAAAAGTAGTCATTCAACATGAGGCACATTCCAAATGACATTTTGAATCAATTTTTCAACAGTCCAAAAAATCAATTTTCTGATAAAAAACAATGACCCGTGACCTGTCGAACTTTCTCCAGATGGTCAGAAATGGAAATTTTTTAATGTTTCATTTTATGACTATTCCATGTAAATTATCACTTTTGGAACAAAAACAAGTGTGTTTAGAGCCACTTTAATGCCTGAAATTGGTCAAAAAGGAGGTTCTGAGTAGGAGAAAAATTCTGTAATTATATCAATTTTGGTCACATTGAGGCTTTAAAAAGTAGTTATTCAACATGAGGCGCATTCTAAATGACATTTTGAATCAATTTTTCGACCAGTCCAAAAAATCTATTTTCTGATGAAAAACGATGACCCGTGACCTGTCGAAATTTCTCCAGATGGTCAGAAATGGAAATTTTTTAATGTTTCATTTTTTGACTGCAAATGACTATTCCATGTAAATTATCACTTTTGGAAGAAAAATAAGTGTGTTTAGAGTCACTTTAATGACTGAAATTGGTTGAAACAAAAGCTTCTGAATAGGAGAAAAAGTCTGTAATAATGGCAATTTCGGTCACATTGAGGCTTTAAAAAGTAGTCATTCAACATGAGGCACATTCCAAATGACATTTTGAATCAATTTTTCTACAGTCCAAAAAAATCAATTTTCTGAGGAAAAACGATGACCCGTGACCTGTCGAAATTTCTCCAGATGGTCAGAAATGGAAATTTTTTAATGTTTAACTTTTTTGACTGCAAATGACTATTCCATGCAAATTATCACTTTTGGACCAAAATTAAGTGTGTTTAGAGTCACTTTAATGCCTGTAATTAGTCAAATTGAAGCTTCTGAATAGGAGAAAATGTCTGTAATAAGGGCAATTTTGGTCACATTGAGGCTTTAAAAAGTAGTTATTCAACATGAGGCACATTCAAAATGACATTTTGAATCAAATTTTCTACAGTCCAAAAAATCAATTTTCTGATGA
Organism: Triturus cristatus; assembly: GCF_964204655.1. Taxonomy (NCBI): domain Eukaryota; kingdom Metazoa; phylum Chordata; class Amphibia; order Caudata; family Salamandridae; genus Triturus; species Triturus cristatus. Next base: position 878,223,520 of record NC_140593.1, on the reverse strand, counting down.
AAAGCGATGACCCGTGACCTGTCAACATTTCTCCAGTTGGTCAGAAATGGAATTTTTTTAATGTTTAAGTTTTTTTAATGCAAATGACTATTCCATGTAAATTATCACTTTTAGAACAAAAATAAGTGTGTTTAGAGTCACTTTAATGCCTGAAATTGGTTGAAACAAAAGCTTCTGAATAGGAGAAAAAGTCTGTAATAATGGCAATTTTGGTCACATTGAGGCTTTAAAAAGTAGTCATTCAACATGAGGCACATTCCAAATGACATTTTGAATCAATTTTTCTACAGTCCAAAAAATTCAATTTTCTGAAGAAAAACGATGACCCGTGACCTGTCGAAATTTCTCCAGATGGTCAGAAATGGAAATTTTTTAATGTTTAACTTTTTTGACTGCAAATGACTATTTCATGCAAATTATCACTTTTGGACCAAAATTAAGTGTGTTTAGAGTCACTTTAATGCCTGTAATTGGTCAAATTGAAGCTTCTGAATAGGAGAAAATGTCTGTAATAATGGCAATTTTGGTCACATTGAGGCTTTAAAAAGTAGTTATTCAACATGAGGCACATTCGAAATGACATTTTGAATCAATTTTTCTACAGTCCAAAAAATCAATTTTCTGATGAAAAATGATGACCCGTGACCTGTCGAAATTTATCCAGATGGTCAGAAATGGAAATTTTTTAATGTTGAATTTTTTGACTGCAAATGACTATTCCATGCAAATTATCACTTTTGGAACAAAATTAAGTGTGTTTAGAGTCACTTTAATGCCTGAAATTGGTCAAATTGAAGCTTCTGAATAGGAGAAAATGTCTGTAATAAGGGCAATTTTGGTCACATTGAGGCTTTAAAAAGTAGTTATTCAACATGAGGCACATTCAAAATGACATTTTGAATCAATTTTTCTACAGTCCAAAAAATCAATTTTCTGATGAAAAGCGATGACCCGTGACCTGTCGACATTTCTCCAGTTGGTCAGAAATGGAATTTTTTTAATGTTTAAGTTTTTTTAATGCAAATGACTATTCCATGTAAATTATCACTTTTAGAACAAAAATAAGTGTGTTTAGAGTCACTTTAATGCCTGAAATTGGTCGAAATAGAAGCTTCTGAATAGGAGAAAATGTCTGTAATAATGGCAATTTTGGTCACATTGAGGCTTTAAAAAGTAGTTATTCAACATGAGGCACATTCCAAATGACATTTTGAATCAATTTTTCTACAGTCCAAAAAATCAATTTTCTGATGAAAAGCGATGACCCGTGACCTGTCGACATTTCTCCAGTTGGTCAGAAATGGAATTTTTTTAATGTTTAAGTTTTTTTAATGCAAATGACTATTCCATGTAAATTATCACTTTTGGAACAAAAATAAGTGTGTTTAGAGTCACTTTAATGACTGAAATTGGTTGAAACAAAAGCTTCTGAATAGGAGAAAAAGTCTGTAATAATGGCAATTTTGGTCACATTGAGGCTTTAAAAAGTAGTCATTCAACATGAGGCACATTCCAAATGACATTTTGAATCAATTTTTCTACAGTCCAAAAAATCAATTTTCTGATAAAAAACAATGACCCGTGACCTGTCGAACTTTCTCCAGATGGTCAGAAATGGAAATTTTTTAATGTTTCATTTTATGACTATTCCATGTAAATTATCACTTTTGGAACAAAAACAAGTGTGTTTAGAGTCACTTTAATGCCTGAAATTGGTCGAAAAAGAAGCTTCTGAGTAGGAGAAAAAGTCTGTAATTATATCAATTTTGGTCACATTGAGGCTTTAAAAAGTAGTTATTCAACATGAGGCGCATTCTAAATGACATTTTGAATCAATTTTTCGACCAGTCCAAAAAATCAATTTTCTGATGAAAAACGATGACCCGTGACCTGTCGAAATTTCTCCAGATCGTCAGAAATGGAAATTTTTTAATGTTTAAGTTTTTTGACTGCAAATGACTATTCCATGTAAATTATCACTTTTGGAACAAAAATAAGTGTGTTTAGAGTCACTTTAATGCCTGAAATTGGTCGAAATAGAGCTTCTGAATAGGAGAAAATGTCTGTAATAATGGCAATTTTGGTCACATTGAGGCTTTAAAAAGTAGTCATTCAACATGAGGCACATTCCAAATGACATTTTGAATCAATTTTTCTACAGTCCAAAAAAATCAATTTTCTGATGAAAAACGATGACCCGTTACCTGTCGAAATTTATCCAGATGGTCAGAAATGGAAATTTTTTAATGTTTAATTTTTTGACTGCAAATGACTATTCCATGCAAATTATCACTTTTGGAACAAAATTAAGTGTGTTTAGAGTCACTTTAATGCCTGAAATTGGTCAAATTGAAGCTTCTGAATAGGAGAAAATGTCTGTAATAATGGCAATTTTGGTCACATTGAGGCTTTAAAAAGTAGTTATTCAACATGAGGCACATTCAAAATGACATTTTGAATCAATTTTTCTACAGTCCAAAAAATCAATTTTCTGATGAAAAACGATGACCCGTGACCTGTCGAAATTTCTCCAGATGGTCAGAAATGGAAATTTTTTAATGTTTAATTTTTTGACTGCAAATGACTATTCCAATTATCACTTTTGGAAGAAAAATAAGTGTGTTTAGAGTCACTTTAATGACTGAAATTGGTTGAAACAAAAGCTTCTGAATAGGAGAAAAAGTCTGTAATAATGGCAATTTCGGTCACATTGAGGCTTTAAAAAGTAGTCATTCAACATGAGGCACATTCCAAATGACATTTTGAATCAATTTTTCTACAGTCCAAAAAAATCAATTTTCTGAGGAAAAACGATGACCCGTGACCTGTCGAAATTTCTCCAGATGGTCAGAAATGGAAATTTTTTAATGTTTAACTTTTTTGACTGCAAATGACTATTCCATGCAAATTATCACTTTTGGACCAAAATTAAGTGTGTTTAGAGTCACTTTAATGCCTGTAATTGGTCAAATTGAAGCTTCTGAATAGGAGAAAATGTCTGTAATAATGGCAATTTTGGTCACATTGAGGCTTTAAAAAGTAGTTATTCAACATGAGGCACATTCGAAATGACATTTTGAATCAATTTTTCTACAGTCCAAAAAATCTATTTTCTGATGAAAAGCGATGACCCGTGACCTGTCGACATTTCTCCAGTTGGTCAGAAATGGAATTTTTTTAATGTTTAAGTTTTTTTAATGCAAATGACTATTCCATGTAAATTATCACTTTTGGAACAAAAATAAGTGTGTTTAGAGTCACTTTAATGCCTGAAATTGGTCGAAATAGAAGCTTCTGAATAGGAGAAAATGTCTGTAATAATGGCAATTTTGGTCACATTGAGGCTTTAAAAAGTAGTTATTCAACATGAGGCACATTCCAAATGACATTTTGAATCAATTTTTCTACAGTCCAAAAAACTCAATTTTCTGATGAAAAACGATGACCCGTGACCTGTCGAAATTTCTCCAGATGGTCAGAAATGGAAATTTTTTAATGTTTAATTTTTTGACTCTAAATGACTATTCCATGTAAATTATCACTTTTAGAAGAAAAATAAGTGTGTTTAGAGTCACTTTAATGCCTGAAATTGGTTGAAACAAAAGCTTCTTTATATGGTCGAAAAAGTCTGTAATAATGGCAATTTTGGTCACATTGAGGCTTTAAAAAGTAGTCATTCAACATGAGGCACATTCCAAATGACATTTTGAATCAATTTTTCAACAGTCCAAAAAATCAATTTTCTGATAAAAAACAATGACCCGTGACCTGTCGAACTTTCTCCAGATGGTCAGAAATGGAAATTTTTTAATGTTTCATTTTATGACTATTCCATGTAAATTATCACTTTTGGAACAAAAACAAGTGTGTTTAGAGTCACTTTAATGCCTGAAATTGGTCAAAAAGGAGGTTCTGAGTAGGAGAAAAAGTCTGTAATTATATCAATTTTGGTCACATTGAGGCTTTAAAAAGTAGTTATTCAACATGAGGCGCATTCTAAATGACATTTTGAATCAATTTTTCGACCAGTCCAAAAAATCAATTTTCTGATGAAAAACGATGACCCGTGACCTGTCGAAATTTCTCCAGATGGTCAGAAATGGAAATTTTTTAATGTTTCATTTTTTGACTGCAAATGACTATTCCATGTAAATTATCACTTTTGGAAGAAAATAAGTGTGTTCAGAGTCACTTTAATGCCTGAAATTGGTCGAAATAGAAGCTTCTGAATAGGAGAAAATGTCTGTAAAAATGGCAATTTTGGTCACATTGAGGCTTCAAAAAGTAGTTATTCAGCATGAGGCACATTCCAAATGACATTTTGAATCAATTTTTCTACAGTCCAAAAAATCAATTTTCTGATGAAAAACGATGACCCGTGACCTGTCGAAATTTCTCCAGATGGTCAGAAATGGACATTTTTTAATGTTTAACTTTTTTGACTGCAAATGACTATTCCATGCAAATTATCACTTTTGGACCAAAATTAAGTGTGTTTAGAGTCACTTTAATGCCTGTAATTGGTCAAATTGAAGCTTCTGAAGAGAAGAAAATGTCTGTAATAATGGCAATTTTGGTCACATTGAGGCTTTAAAAAGTAGTTATTCAACATGAGGCACATTCGAAATGACATTTTGAATCAATTTTTCTACAGTCCAAAAAATCAATTTTCTGATGAAAAACGATGACCCGTGACCTGTCGACATTTCTCCAGTTGGTCAGAAATGGAATTTTTTTAATGTTTAAGTTTTTTTAATGCAAATGACTATTCCATGTAAATTATCACTTTTGGAACAAAAATAAGTGTGTTTAGAGTCACTTTAATGCCTGAAATTGGTCGAAATAGAAGCTTCTGAATCGGAGAAAATGTCTGTAATAATGGCAATTTTGGTCACATTCAGGCTTTAAAAAGTAGTTATTCAACATGAGGCACAATCCAAATGACATTTTGAATCAATTTTTCTACAGTCCAAAAAATCAATTTTCTGATGAAAAACGATGACCCGTGACCTGTCGACATTTCTCCAGTTGGTCAGAAATGGAATTTTTTTAATGTTTAAGTTTTTGACTGCAAATGACTATTCCATTTAAATTATCACTTTTGAAACAAAAATAAGTGTGTTTAGAGTCACTTTAATGCCTGAAATTGGTCGAAATAGAAGCTTCTGAATAGGAGAAAATGTCTGTAAAAATGGCAATTTTGGTCACATTGAGGTTTCAAAAAGTAGTTATTCAGCATGAGGCACATTCCAAATGACATTTTGAATCAATTTTTCTACAGTCCAAAAAATCAATTTTCTGATGAAAAACGATGACCCGTGGTGACCTGTTGAAATTTCTCCAGATTGTCAGAAATGTACATTTTTTAATGTTTAATTTTTTGACTGCAAATGACTATTCCATGTAAATTATCACTTTTGGAACAAAAATAAGTGTGTTTAGAGTCACTTTAATGCCTGAAATTAGTAGAAATAGAAGCTTCTGAATAGGAGAAAATGTCTGTAATAATGGCAATTTTGGTCACATTGAGGCTTTAAAAAGTAGTCATTCAACATGAGGCACATTCCAAATGACATTTTGAATCAATTTTACTACAGTCCAAAAAAATCAATTTTCTGATGAAAAACGATGACCCGTGACCTGTCGAAATTTATCCAGATGGTCAGAAATGGACATTTTTTAATGTTTAATTTTTTGACTGCAAATGACTATTCCATGCAAATTATCACTTTTGGAACAAAACAAGTGTGTTTAGAGTCACTTTAATGCCTGAAATTGGTCAAAATAGAAGCTTCTGAATCGGAGAAAATGTCTGTAATAATGGCAATTTTGGTCACATTCAGGCTTTAAAAAGTAGTTATTCAACATGAGGCACAATCCAAATGACATTTTGAATCAATTTTTCTACAGTCCAAAAAATCAATTTTCTGATGAAAAACGATGACCCGTGACCTGTTGAAATTTCTCCAGATTGTCAGAAATGTACATTTTTTAATGTTTAATTTTTTGACTGCAAATGACTATTCCATGTAAATTATCACTTTTGGAAGAAAAATAAGTGTGTTTAGAGTCACTTTAATGCCTGAAATTGGTTGAAACAAGAGCTTCTTAATAGGAGAAAAAGTCTGTAATAATGGCAATTTTGGTCACATTGAGGCTTTAAAAAGTAGTCATTCAACATGAGGCACATTCCAAATGACATTTTGAATCAATTTTACTACAGTCCAAAAAAATCAATTTTCTGATGAAAAACGATGACCCGTGACCTGTCGAAATTTATCCAGATGGTCAGAAATGGAAATTTTTTAATGTTTCATTTTTTGACTGCAATTGACTATTCCATGTAAATTATCACTTTTGGAAGAAAATAAGTGTGTTCAGAGTCACTTTAATGCCTGAAATTGGTCGAAATAGAAGCTTCTGAATAGGAGAAAATGTCTGTAAAAATGGCAATTTTGGTCACATTGAGGCTTCAAAAAGTAGTTATTCAGCATGAGGCACATTCCAAATGACATTTTGAATCAATTTTTCTACAGTCCAAAAAATCAATTTTCTGATGAAAAACGATGACCCGTGACCTGTCGAAATTTCTCCAGATGGTCAGAAATGGACATTTTTTAATGTTTAACTTTTTTGACTGCAAATGACTATTCCATGCAAATTATCACTTTTGGACCAAAATTAAGTGTGTTTAGAGTCACTTTAATGCCTGTAATTGGTCAAATTAAAGCTTCTGAATAGGAGAAAATGTCTGTAATAATGGCAATTTTGGTCACATTGAGGCTTTAAAAAGTAGTTATTCAACATGAGGCACATTCGAAATGACATTTTGAATCAATTTTTCTACAGTCCAAAAAATCAATTTTCTGATGAAAAGCGATGACCCGTGACCTGTCGACATTTCTCCAGTTGGTCAGAAATGGAATTTTTTTAATGTTTAAGTTTTTTTAATGCAAATGACTATTCCATGTAAATTATCACTTTTGGAACAAAAATAAGTGTGTTTAGAGTCACTTTAATGACTGAAATTGGTTGAAACAAAAGCTTCTGAATAGGAGAAAAAGTCTGTAATAATGGCAATTTTGGTCACATTGAGGCTTTAAAAAGTAGTCATTCAACATGAGGCACATTCCAAATGACATTTTGAATCAATTTTTCTACAGTCCAAAAAATCAATTTTCTGATGAAAAACAATGACCCGTGACCTGTCGAACTTTCTCCAGATGGTCAGAAATGGAAATTTTTTAATGTTTCATTTTATGACTATTCCATATAAATTATCACTTTTGGAACAAAAACAAGTGTGTTTAGAGTCACTTTAATGCCTGAAATTGGTCGAAAAAGAAGCTTCTGAGTAGGAGAAAAAGTCTGTAATTATATCAATTTTGGTCACATTGAGGCTTTAAAAAGTAGTTATTCAACATGAGGCGCATTCTAAATGACATTTTGAATCAATTTTTCGACCAGTCCAAAAAATCAATTTTCTGATGAAAAACGATGACAGGTGACCTGTCGAAATTTCTCCAGATCGTCAGAAATGGAAATTTTTTAATGTTTAAGTTTTTTGACTGCAAATGACTATTCCATGTAAATTATCACTTTTGGAACAAAAATAAGTGTGTTTAGAGTCACTTTAATGCCTGAAATTGGTCGAAATAGAGCTTCTGAATAGGAGAAAATGTCTGTAATAATGGCAATTTTGGTCACATTGAGGCTTTAAAAAGTAGTCATTCAACATGAGGCACTTTCCAAATGACATTTTGAATCAATTTTTCTACAGTCCAAAAAAATCAATTTTCTGATGAAAAACGATGACCCGTTACCTGTCGAAATTTATCCAGATGGTCAGAAATGGAAATTTTTTAATGTTTAATTTTTTGACTGCAAATGACTATTCCATGCAAATTATCACTTTTGGAACAAAATTAAGTGTGTTTAGAGTCACTTTAATGCCTGAAATTGGTCAAATTGAAGCTTCTGAATAGGAGAAAATGTCTGTAATAATGGCAATTTTGGTCACATTGAGGCTTTAAAAAGTAGTTATTCAACATGAGGCACATTCAAAATGACATTTTGAATCAATTTTTCTACAGTCCAAAAAATCAATTTTCTGATGAAAAACGATGACCCGTGACCTGTCGAAATTTCTCCAGATGGTCAGAAATGGAAATTTTTTAATGTTTAATTTTTTGACTGCAAATGACTATTCCATGTAAATTATCACTTTTGGAAGAAAAATAAGTGTGTTTAGAGTCACTTTAATGACTGAAATTGGTTGAAACAAAAGCTTCTGAATAGGAGAAAAAGTCTGTAATAATGGCAATTTCGGTCACATTGAGGCTTTAAAAAGTAGTCATTCAACATGAGGCACATTCCAAATGACATTTTGAATCAATTTTTCTACAGTCCAAAAAAATCAATTTTCTGAGGAAAAACGATGACCCGTGACCTGTCGAAATTTCTCCAGATGGTCAGAAATGGAAATTTTTTAATGTTTAACTTTTTTGACTGCAAATGACTATTCCATGCAAATTATCACTTTTGGACCAAAATTAAGTGTGTTTAGAGTCACTTTAATGCCTGTAATTGGTCAAATTGAAGCTTCTGAATAGGAGAAAATGTCTGTAATAATGGCAATTTTGGTCACATTGAGGCTTTAAAAAGTAGTTATTCAACATGAGGCACATTCGAAATGACATTTTGAATCAATTTTTCTACAGTCCAAAAAATCCATTTTCTGATGAAAAGCGATGACCCGTGACCTGTCGACATTTCTCCAGTTGGTCAGAAATGGAATTTTTTTAATGTTTAAGTTTTTTTAATGCAAATGACTATTCCATGTAAATTATCACTTTTGGAACAAAAATAAGTGTGTTTAGAGTCACTTTAATGCCTGAAATTGGTCGAAATAGAAGCTTCTGAATAGGAGAAAATGTCTGTAATAATGGCAATTTTGGTCACATTGAGGCTTTAAAAAGTAGTTATTCAACATGAGGCACATTCCAAATGACATTTTGAATCAATTTTTCTACAGTCCAAAAAATCAATTTTCTGATGAAAAGCGATGACCCGTGACCTGTCGACATTTCTCCAGTTGGTCAGAAATGGAATTTTTTTAATGTTTAAGTTTTTGACTGCAAATGACTATTCCATTTAAATTATCACTTTTGAAACAAAAATAAGTGTGTTTAGAGTCACTTTAATGCCTGAAATTGGTCGAAATAGAAGCTTCTGAATAGGAGAAAATGTCTGTAAAAATGGCAATTTTGGTCACATTGAGGTTTCAAAAAGTAGTTATTCAGCATGAGGCACATTCCAAATGACATTTTGAATCAATTTTTCTACAGTCCAAAAAATCAATTTTCTGATGAAAAACGATGACCCGTGACCTGTTGAAATTTCTCCAGATTGTCAGAAATGTACATTTTTTAATGTTTAATTTTTTGACTGCAAATGACTATTCCATGTAAATTATCACTTTTGGAACAAAAATAAGTGTGTTTAGAGTCACTTTAATGCCTGAAATTAGTAGAAATAGAAGCTTCTGAATAGGAGAAAATGTCTGTAATAATGGCAATTTTGGTCACATTCAGGCTTTAAAAAGTAGTTATTCAACATGAGGCACAATCCAAATGACATTTTGAATCAATTTTTCTACAGTCCAAAAAATCAATTTTCTGATGAAAAACGATGACCCGTGACCTGTCGACATTTCTCCAGTTGGTCAGAAATGGAATTTTTTTAATGTTTAAGTTTTTTGACTGCAAATGACTATTCCATTTAAATTATCACTTTTGGAACAAAAATAAGTGTGTTTAGAGTCACTTTAATGCCTGAAATTGGCCGAAATTGAAGCTTCTGAATAGGAGAAAATGTCTGTAAAAATGGCAATTTTGGTCACATTGAGGCTTCAAAAAGTAGTTATTCAGCATGAGGCACATTCCAAATGACATTTTGAATCAATTTTTCTACAGTCCAAAAAATCAATTTTCTGATGAAAAACGATGACCCGTGACCTGTTGAAATTTCTCCAGATTGTCAGAAATGTACATTTTTTAATGTTTAATTTTTTGACTGCAAATGACTATTCCATGTAAATTATCACTTTTGGAAGAAAAATAAGTGTGTTTAGAGTCACTTTAATGCCTGAAATTGGTTGAAACAAGAGCTTCTTAATAGGAGAAAAAGTCTGTAATAATGGCAATTTTGGTCACATTGAGGCTTTAAAAAGTAGTCATTCAACATGAGGCACATTCCAAATGACATTTTGAATCAATTTTACTACAGTCCAAAAAAATCAATTTTCTGATGAAAAACGATGACCCGTGACCTGTCGAAATTTATCCAGATGGTCAGAAATGGAAATTTTTTAATGTTTAATTTTTTGACTGCAAATGACTATTCCATGCAAATTATCACTTTTGGAACAAAACAAGTGTGTTTAGAGTCACTTTAATGCCTGAAATTGGTCAAAATAGAAGCTTCTGAATCGGAGAAAATGTCTGTAATAATGGCAATTTTGGTCACATTCAGGCTTTAAAAAGTAGTTATTCAACATGAGGCACAATCCAAATGACATTTTGAATCAATTTTTCTACAGTCCAAAAAATCAATTTTCTGATGAAAAACGATGACCCGTGACCTGTTGAAATTTCTCCAGATTGTCAGAAATGTACATTTTTTAATGTTTAATTTTTTGACTGCAAATGACTATTCCATGTAAATTATCACTTTTGGAAGAAAAATAAGTGTGTTTAGAGTCACTTTAATGCCTGAAATTGGTTGAAACAAGAGCTTCTTAATAGGAGAAAAAGTCTGTAATAATGGCAATTTTGGTCACATTGAGGCTTTAAAAAGTAGTCATTCAACATGAGGCACATTCCAAATGACATTTTGAATCAATTTTACTACAGTCCAAAAAAATCAATTTTCTGATGAAAAACGATGACCCGTGACCTGTCGAAATTTATCCAGATGGTCAGAAATGGAAATTTTTTAATGTTTCATTTTTTGACTGCAATTGACTATTCCATGTAAATTATCACTTTTGGAAGAAAATAAGTGTGTTCAGAGTCACTTTAATGCCTGAAATTGGTCGAAATAGAAGCTTCTGAATAGGAGAAAATGTCTGTAAAAATGGCAATTTTGGTCACATTGAGGCTTCAAAAAGTAGTTATTCAGCATGAGGCACATTCCAAATGACATTTTGAATCAATTTTTCTACAGTCCAAAAAATCAATTTTCTGATGAAAAACGATGACCCGTGACCTGTCGAAATTTCTCCAGATGGTCAGAAATGGACATTTTTTAATGTTTAACTTTTTTGACTGCAAATGACTATTCCATGCAAATTATCACTTTTGGACCAAAATTAAGTGTGTTTAGAGTCACTTTAATGCCTGTAATTGGTCAAATTAAAGCTTCTGAATAGGAGAAAATGTCTGTAATAATGGCAATTTTGGTCACATTGAGGCTTTAAAAAGTAGTTATTCAACATGAGGCACATTCGAAATGACATTTTGAATCAATTTTTCTACAGTCCAAAAAATCAATTTTCTGATGAAAAGCGATGACCCGTGACCTGTCGACATTTCTCCAGTTGGTCAGAAATGGAATTTTTTTAATGTTTAAGTTTTTTTAATGCAAATGACTATTCCATGTAAATTATCACTTTTGGAACAAAAATAAGTGTGTTTAGAGTCACTTTAATGACTGAAATTGGTTGAAACAAAAGCTTCTGAATAGGAGAAAAAGTCTGTAATAATGGCAATTTTGGTCACATTGAGGCTTTAAAAAGTAGTCATTCAACATGAGGCACATTCCAAATGACATTTTGAATCAATTTTTCTACAGTCCAAAAAATCAATTTTCTGATGAAAAACAATGACCCGTGACCTGTCGAACTTTCTCCAGATGGTCAGAAATGGAAATTTTTTAATGTTTCATTTTATGACTATTCCATATAAATTATCACTTTTGGAACAAAAACAAGTGTGTTTAGAGTCACTTTAATGCCTGAAATTGGTCGAAAAAGAAGCTTCTGAGTAGGAGAAAAAGTCTGTAATTATATCAATTTTGGTCACATTGAGGCTTTAAAAAGTAGTTATTCAACATGAGGCGCATTCTAAATGACATTTTGAATCAATTTTTCGACCAGTCCAAAAAATCAATTTTCTGATGAAAAACGATGACCCGTGACCTGTCGAAATTTCTCCAGATCGTCAGAAATGGAAATTTTTTAATGTTTAAGTTTTTTGACTGCAAATGACTATTCCATGTAAATTATCACTTTTGGAACAAAAATAAGTGTGTTTAGAGTCACTTTAATGCCTGAAATTGGTCGAAATAGAGCTTCTGAATAGGAGAAAATGTCTGTAATAATGGCAATTTTGGTCACATTGAGGCTTTAAAAAGTAGTCATTCAACATGAGGCACTTTCCAAATGACATTTTGAATCAATTTTTCTACAGTCCAAAAAAATCAATTTTCTGATGAAAAACGATGACCCGTTACCTGTCGAAATTTATCCAGATGGTCAGAAATGGAAATTTTTTAATGTTTAATTTTTTGACTGCAAATGACTATTCCATGCAAATTATCACTTTTGGAACAAAATTAAGTGTGTTTAGAGTCACTTTAATGCCTGAAATTGGTCAAATTGAAGCTTCTGAATAGGAGAAAATGTCTGTAATAATGGCAATTTTGGTCACATTGAGGCTTTAAAAAGTAGTTATTCAACATGAGGCACATTCAAAATGACATTTTGAATCAATTTTTCTACAGTCCAAAAAATCAATTTTCTGATGAAAAACGATGACCCGTGACCTGTCGAAATTTCTCCAGATGGTCAGAAATGGAAATTTTTTAATGTTTAATTTTTTGACTGCAAATGACTATTCCATGTAAATTATCACTTTTGGAAGAAAAATAAGTGTGTTTAGAGTCACTTTAATGACTGAAATTGGTTGAAACAAAAGCTTCTGAATAGGAGAAAAAGTCTGTAATAATGGCAATTTCGGTCACATTGAGGCTTTAAAAAGTAGTCATTCAACATGAGGCACATTCCAAATGACATTTTGAATCAATTTTTCTACAGTCCAAAAAAATCAATTTTCTGAGGAAAAACGATGACCCGTGACCTGTCGAAATTTCTCCAGATGGTCAGAAATGGAAATTTTTTAATGTTTAACTTTTTTGACTGCAAATGACTATTCCATGCAAATTATCACTTTTGGACCAAAATTAAGTGTGTTTAGAGTCACTTTAATGCCTGTAATTGGTCAAATTGAAGCTTCTGAATAGGAGAAAATGTCTGTAATAATGGCAATTTTGGTCACATTGAGGCTTTAAAAAGTAGTTATTCAACATGAGGCACATTCGAAATGACATTTTGAATCAATTTTTCTACAGTCCAAAAAATCCATTTTCTGATGAAAAGCGATGACCCGTGACCTGTCGACATTTCTCCAGTTGGTCAGAAATGGAATTTTTTTAATGTTTAAGTTTTTTTAATGCAAATGACTATTCCATGTAAATTATCACTTTTGGAACAAAAATAAGTGTGTTTAGAGTCACTTTAATGCCTGAAATTGGTCGAAATAGAAGCTTCTGAATAGGAGAAAATGTCTGTAATAATGGCAATTTTGGTCACATTGAGGCTTTAAAAAGTAGTTATTCAACATGAGGCACATTCCAAATGACATTTTGAATCAATTTTTCTACAGTCCAAAAAACTCAATTTTCTGATGAAAAACGATGACCCGTGACCTGTCGAAATTTCTCCAGATGGTCAGAAATGGAAATTTTTTAATGTTTAATTTTTTGACTCTAAATGACTATTCCATGTAAATTATCACTTTTGGAAGAAAAATAAGTGTGTTTAGAGTCACTTTAATGCCTGAAATTGGTTGAAACAAAAGCTTCTTTATATGGTCGAAAAAGTCTGTAATAATGGCAATTTTGGTCACATTGAGGCTTTAAAAAGTAGTCATTCAACATGAGGCACATTCCAAATGACATTTTGAATCAATTTTTCAACAGTCCAAAAAATCAATTTTCTGATAAAAAACAATGACCCGTGACCTGTCGAACTTTCTCCAGATGGTCAGAAATGGAAATTTTTTAATGTTTCATTTTATGACTATTCCATGTAAATTATCACTTTTGGAACAAAAACAAGTGTGTTTAGAGCCACTTTAATGCCTGAAATTGGTCAAAAAGGAGGTTCTGAGTAGGAGAAAAAGTCTGTAATTATATCAATTTTGGTCACATTGAGGCTTTAAAAAGTAGTTATTCAACATGAGGCGCATTCTAAATGACATTTTGAATCAATTTTTCGACCAGTCCAAAAAATCAATTTTCTGATGAAAAACGATGACCCGTGACCTGTCGAAATTTCTCCAGATGGTCAGAAATGGAAATTTTTTAATGTTTCATTTTTTGACTGCAAATGACTATTCCATGTAAATTATCACTTTTGGAAGAAAATAAGTGTGTTCAGAGTCACTTTAATGCCTGAAATTGGTCGCAATAGAAGCTTCTGAATAGGAGAAAATGTCTGTAAAAATGGCAATTTTGGTCACATTGAGGCTTCAAAAAGTAGTTATTCAGCATGAGGCACATTCCAAATGACATTTTGAATCAATTTTTCTACAGTCCAAAAAATCAATTTTCTGATGAAAAACGATGACCCGTGACCTGTCGAAATTTCTCCAGATGGTCAGAAATGGACATTTTTTAATGTTTAACTTTTTTGACTGCAAATGACTATTCCATGCAAATTATCACTTTTGGACCAAAATTAAGTGTGTTTAGAGTCACTTTAATGCCTGTAATTGGTCAAATTGAAGCTTCTGAAGAGGAGAAAATGTCTGTAATAATGGCAATTTTGGTCACATTGAGGCTTTAAAAAGTAGTTATTCAACATGAGGCACATTCGAAATGACATTTTGAATCAATTTTTCTACAGTCCAAAAAATCAATTTTCTGATGAAAAACGATGACCCGTGACCTGTCGACATTTCTCCAGTTGGTCAGAAATGGAATTTTTTTAATGTTTACGTTTTTTTAATGCAAATGACTATTCCATGTAAATTATCACTTTTGGAACAAAAATAAGCGTGTTTAGAGTCACTTTAATGCCTGAAATTGGTCGAAATAGAAGCTTCTGAATCGGAGAAAATGTCTGTAATAATGGCAATTTTGGTCACATTCAGGCTTTAAAAAGTAGTTATTCAACATGAGGCACAATCCAAATGACATTTTGAATCAATTTTTCTACAGTCCAAAAAATCAATTTTCTGATGAAAAACGATGACCCGTGACCTGTCGACATTTCTCCAGTTGGTCAGAAATGGAATTTTTTTAATGTTTAAGTTTTTGACTGCAAATGACTATTCCATTTAAATTATCACTTTTGGAACAAAAATAAGTGTGTTTAGAGTCACTTTAATGCCTGAAATTGGTCGAAATAGAAGCTTCTGAATAGGAGAAAATGTCTGTAAAAATGGCAATTTTGGTCACATTGAGGTTTCAAAAAGTAGTTAGTCAGCATGAGGCACATTCCAAATGACATTTTGAATCAATTTTTCTACAGTCCAAAAAATCAATTTTCTGATGAAAAACGATGACCCGTGACCTGTTGAAATTTCTCCAGATTGTCAGAAATGTACATTTTTTAATGTTTAATTTTTTGACTGCAAATGACTATTCCATGTAAATTATCACTTTTGGAACAAAAATAAGTGTGTTTAGAGTCACTTTAATGCCTGAAATTAGTAGAAATAGAAGCTTCTGAATAGGAGAAAATGTCTGTAATAATGGCAATTTTGGTCCCATTCAGGCTTTAAAAAGTAGTTATTCAACATGAGGCACAATCCAAATGACATTTTGAATCAATTTTTCTACAGTCCAAAAAATCAATTTTCTGATGAAAAACGATGACCCGTGACCTGTCGACATTTCTCCAGTTGGTCAGAAATGGAATTTTTTTAATGTTTAAGTTTTTTGACTGCAAATGACTATTCCATTTAAATTATCACTTTTGGAACAAAAATAAGTGTGTTTAGAGTCACTTTAATGCCTGAAATTGGTCGAAATAGAAGCTTCTGAATAGGAGAAAATGTCTGTAAAAATGGCAATTTTGGTCACATTGAGGCTTCAAAAAGTAGTTATTCAGCATGAGGCACATTCCAAATGACATTTTGAATCAATTTTTCTACAGTCCAAAAAATCAATTTTCTGATGAAAAACGATGACCCGTGACCTGTCGACATTTCTCCAGTTGGTCAGAAATGGAAATTTTTTAATGTTTAATTTTTTGACTTCAAATGACTATTCCATGTAAATTATCACTTTTGAAACAAAAATAAGTGTGTTTAGAGTCACTTTAATGCCTGAAATTGGTTGAAACAAGAGCTTCTTAATAGGAGAAAAAGTCTGTAATAATGGCAATTTTGGTCACATTGAGGCTTTAAAAAGTAGTCATTCAACATGAGGCACATTCCAAATGACATTTTGAATCAATTTTTCTACAGTCCAAAAAATCAATTTTCTGATGAAAAACGATGACCCGTGACCTGTCGACATTTCTCCAGTTGGTCAGAAATGGAAATTTTTTAATGTTTAATTTTTTGACTGCAAATGACTATTCCATGCAAATTATCACTTTTGGAACAAAATTAAGTGTGTTTAGAGTCACTTTAATGCCTGAAATTGGTCAAATTGAAGCTTCTGAATAGGAGAAAATGTCTGTAATAATGGCAATTTTGGTCACATTGAGGCTTTAAAAAGTAGTTATTCAACATAAGGCACATTCGAAATGACATTTTGAATCAATTTTTCTACAGTCCAAAAAATCAATTTTCTGATGAAAAACGATGACCCGTGACCTGTCGACATTTCTCCAGTTGGTCAGAAATGGAAATTTTTTAATGTTTAATTTTTTGACTTCAAATGACTATTCCATGTAAATTATCACTTTTGAAACAAAAATAAGTGTGTTTAGAGTCACTTTAATGCCTGAAATTGGTCGAAAAAGAAGCTTCTGAGTAGGAGAAAAAGTCTGTAATTATATCAATTTTGGTCACATTGAGGCTTTAAAAAGTAGTTATTCAACATGAGGCGCATTCTAAATGACATTTTGAATCAATTTTTCGACCAGTCCAAAAAATCAATTTTCTGATGAAAAAACGATGACCCGTGACCTGTCGAAATTTCTCCAGATCGTCAGAAATGGAAATTTTTTAATGTTTAAGTTTTTTGACTGCAAATGACTATTCCATGTAAATTATCACTTTTGGAACAAAAATAAGTGTGTTTAGAGTCACTTTAATGCCTGAAATTGGTCGAAATAGAAGCTTCTGAATAGGAGAAAATGTCTGTAATAATGGCAATTTTGGTCACATTCAGGCTTTAAAAAGTAGTTATTCAACATGAGGCACAATCCAAATGACATTTTGAATCAATTTTTCTACAGTCCAAAAAATAAATTTTCTGATGAAAAACGATGACCCGTGACCAGTCCACATTTCTCCAGTTGGTCAGGAATGGAATTTTTTTAATGTTTAAGTTTTTTGACTGCAAATGACTATTCCATTTAAATTATCACTTTTGGAACAAAAACAAGTGTGTTTAGAGTCACTTTAATGCCTGAAATTGGTCGAAATAGAAGCTTCTGAATCGGAGAAAATGTCTGTAATAATGGCAATTTTGGTCACATTCAGGCTTTAAAAAGTAGTTATTCAACATGAGGCACAATCCAAATGACATTTTGAATCAATTTTTCTACAGTCCAAAAAATCAATTTTCTGATGAAAAACGATGACCCGTGACCTGTCGACATTTCTCCAGTTGGTCAGAAATGGAATTTTTTTAATGTTTAAGTTTTTGACTGCAAATGAGTATTCCATTTAAATGATCACTTTTGGAACAAAAATAAGTGTGTTTAGAGTCACTTTAATGCCTGAAATTGGTCGAAATAGAAGCTTCTGAATAGGAGAAAATGTCTGTAAAAATGGCAATTTTGGTCACATTGAGGTTTCAAAAAGTAGTTATTCAGCATGAGGCACATTCCAAATGACATTTTGAATCAATTTTTCTACAGTCCAAAAAATCAATTTTCTGATGAAAAACGATGACCCGTGACCTGTTGAAATTTCTCCAGATTGTCAGAAATGTACATTTTTTAATGTTTAATTTTTTGACTGCAAATGACTATTCCATGTAAATTATCACTTTTGGAACAAAAATAAGTGTGTTCAGAGTCACTTTAATGCCTGAAATTGTTCGAAATAGAAGCTTCTGAATAGGAGAAAATGTCTGTAAAAATGGCAATTTTGGTCACATTGAGGCTTCAAAAAGTAGTTATTCAGCATGAGGCACATTCCAAATGACATTTTGAATCAATTTTTCTACAGTCCAAAAAACTCAATTTTCTGATGAAAAACGATGACCCGTGACCTGTCGAAATTTCTCCAGATGGTCAGAAATGGAAATTTTTTAATGTTTAATTTTTTGACTGTAAATGACTATTCCATGTAAATTATCACTTTTGGAAGAAAAATAAGTGTGTTTAGAGTCACTTTAATGCCTGAAATTGGTTGAAACAAAAGCTTCTGAATAGGAGAAAAAGTCTGTAATAATGGCAATTTTGGTCACATTGAGGCTTTAAAAAGTAGTCATTCAACATGAGGCACACTCCAAATGACATTTTGAATAAATTTTTCTACAGTCCAAAAAAATCAATTTTCTGATGAAAAACGATGACCCGTTACCTGTCGAAATGTATCCAGATGGTCAGAAATGGAAATTTTTTAATGTTTAATTTTTTGACTGCAAATGACTATTCCATGCAAATTATCACTTTTGGAACAAAATTAAGTGTGTTTAGAGTCACTTTAATGCCTGAAATTGGTCAAATTGAAGCTTCTGAATAGGAGAAAATGTCTGTAATAATGGCAATTTTGGTCACATTGAGGCTTTAAAAAGTAGTTATTCAACATGAGGCACATTCAAAATGACATTTTGAATCAATTTTTCTACAGTCCAAAAAATCAATTTTCTGATGAAAAACGATGACCCGTGACCTGTCGAAATTTCTCCAGATGGTCAGAAATGGAAATTTTTTAATGTTTAATTTTTTGACTGCAAATGACTATTCCATGTAAATTATCACTTTTGGAAGAAAAATAAGTGTGTTTAGAGTCACTTTAATGACTGAAATTGGTTGAAACAAAAGCTTCTGAATAGGAGAAAAAGTCTGTAATAATGGCAATTTTGGTCACATTGAGGCTTTAAAAAGTAGTCATTCAACATGAGGCACATTCCAAATGACATTTTGAATCAATTTTTCTACAGTCCAAAAAAATCAATTTTCTGAGGAAAAACGATGACCCGTGACCTGTCGAAATTTCTCCAGATGGTCAGAAATGGAAATTTTTTAATGTTTAACTTTTTTGACTGCAAATGACTATTCCATGCAAATTATCACTTTTGGACCAAAATTAAGTGTGTTTAGAGTCACTTTAATGCCTGTAATTGGTCAAATTGAAGCTTCTGAATAGGAGAAAATGTCTGTAATAATGGCAATTTTGGTCACATTGAGGCTTTAAAAAGTAGTTATTCAACATGAGGCACATTCGAAATGACATTTTGAATCAATTTTTCTACAGTCCAAAAAATCAATTTTCTGATGAAAAGCGATGACCCGTGACCTGTCGACATTTCTCCAGTTGGTCAGAAATGGAATTTTTTTAATGTTTAAGTTTTTTTAATGCAAATGACTATTCCATGTAAATTATCACTTTTGGAACAAAAATAAGTGTGTTTAGAGTCACTTTAATGCCTGAAATTGGTTGAAACAAAAGCTTCTTAATAGGAGAAAAAGTCTGTAATAATGGCAATTTTGGTCACATTGAGGCTTTAAAAAGTAGTCATTCAACATGAGGCACATTCCAAATGACATTTTGAATCAATTTTTCTACAGTCCAAAAAAATCAATTTTCTGAGGAAAAACGATGACTCGTGACCTGTCGAAATTTCTCCAGATGGTCAGAAATGGAAATTTTTTAATGTTTAACTTTTTTGACTGCAAATGATTATTCCATGTAAATTATCACTTTTGGAAGAAAATAAGTGTGTTTAGAGTCACTTTAATGCCTGAAATTGGTTGAAACAAAAGCGTCTGAATAGGAGAAAAAGTCTGTAATAATGGCAATTTTGGTCACATTGAGGCTTTAAAAAGTAGTCATTCAACATGAGGCACATTCCAAATGACATTTTGAATCAATTTTTCTACAGTCCAAAAAAATCAATTTTCTGATGAAAAACGATGACCCGTTACCTGTCGAAATTTATCCAGATGGTCAGAAATGGAAATTTTTTAATGTTTCATTTTTTGACTGCAATTGACTATTCCATGTAAATTATCACTTTTGGAAGAAAATAAGTGTGTTCAGAGTCACTTTAATGCCTGAAATTGGTCGAAATAGAAGCTTCTGAATAGGAGAAAATGTCTGTAAAAATGGCAATTTTGGTCACATTGAGGCTTCAAAAAGTAGTTATTCAGCATGAGGCACATTCCAAATGACATTTTGAATCAATTTTTCTACAGTCCAAAAAATCAATTTTCTGATGAAAAACGATGACCCGTGACCTGTCGAAATTTCTCCAGATGGTCAGAAATGGACATTTTTTAATGTTTAACTTTTTTGACTGCAAATGACTATTCCATGCAAATTATCACTTTTGGACCAAAATTAAGTGTGTTTAGAGTCACTTTAATGCCTGTAATTGGTCAAATTGAAGCTTCTGAATAGGAGAAAATGTCTGTAATAATGGCAATTTTGGTCACATTGAGGCTTTAAAAAGTAGTTATTCAACATGAGGCACATTCAAAATGACATTTTGAATAAATTTTTCTACAGTCCAAAAAATCAATTTTCTGATGAAAAACGATGACCCGTGACCTGTCGACATTTCTCCAGTTGGTCAGAAATGGAATTTTTTTAATGTTTAATTTTTTGACTGCAAATGACTATTCCATGCAAATTATCACTTTTGGAACAAAATTAAGTGTGTTTAGAGTCACTTTAATGCCTGAAATTGGTCAAATTGAAGCTTCTGAATAGGAGAAAATGTCTGTAATAATGGCAATTTTGGTCACATTGAGGCTTTAAAAAGTAGTTATTCAACATGAGGCACATTCAAAATGACATTTTGAATCAATTTTTCTACAGTCCAAAAAATCAATTTTCTGATGAAAAACGATGACCCGTGACCTGTCGAAATTTCTCCAGATGGTCAGAAATCAAATTTTTTTAATGTTTAAGTTTTTTGACTGGAAATGACTATTCCATGTGAATTATCACTTTTGGAACTAAAATAAGTGTGTTTAGAGTAATTTTAATGACTGAAATTGGTGGAAAAAGAAGCTTCTGAGTAGGAGAAAATGTCTGTAAAAATGGCAATTTTGTTCACATTGAGGCTTCAAAAAGTAGTTATTCAACATGAGGCACAATCCAAATGACATTTTGAATCAATTTTTCTGCAGTCCAAAAAATCAAGTTTTCTGATGAAAAACGATGACCCGTGACCTGTCGAAATTTCTCCAGATGGTCAGAAATGGAAATTTTTTAATGTTTAATTTTTTGACTGCAAATGACTATTCCATGTAAATTATCACTTTTGGAAGAAAAATAAGTGTGTTTAGAGTCACTTTAATGCCTGAAATTGGTTGAAACAAAAGCTTCTGAATAAGAGAAAAAGTCTGTAATAATGGCAATTTTGGTCACATTGAGGCTTTAAAAAGTAGTCATTCAACATGAGGCACATTCCAAATGACATTTTGAATCAATTTTTCTACAGTCCAAAAAATTCAATTTTCTGAGGAAAAACGATGACCCGTGACCTGTCGAAATTTCTCCAGATGGTCAGAAATGGAAATTTTTTAATGTTTAACTTTTTTGACTGCAAATGACTATTCCATGCAAATTATCACTTTTGGACCAAAATTAAGTGTGTTTAGAGTCACTTTAATGCCTGTAATTAGTCAAATTGAAGCTTCTGAATAGGAGAAAATGTCTGTAATAAGGGCAATTTTGGTCACATTGAGGCTTTAAAAAGTAGTTATTCAACATGAGGCACATTCAAAATGACATTTTGAATCAATTTTTCTACAGTCCAAAAAATCAATTTTCTGATGAAAAGCGATGACCCGTGACCTGTCGACATTTCTCCAGTTGGTCAGAAATGGAATTTTTTTAATGTTTAAGTTTTTTTAATGCAAATGACTATTCCATGTAAATTATCACTTTTAGAACAAAAATAAGTGTGTTTAGAGTCACTTTAATGCCTGAAATTGGTCGAAATAGAAGCTTCTGAATAGGAGAAAATGTCTGTAATAATGGCAATTTTGGTCACATTGAGGCTTTAAAAAGTAGTTATTCAACATGAGGCACATTCCAAATGACATTTTGAATCAATTTTTCTACAGTCCAAAAAATCAATTTTCTGATGAAAAGCGATGACCCGTGACCTGTCGACATTTCTCCAGTTGGTCAGAAATGGAATTTTTTTAATGTTTAAGTTTTTTTAATGCAAATGACTATTCCATGTAAATTATCACTTTTAGAACAAAAATAAGTGTGTTTAGAGTCACTTTAATGCCTGAAATTGGTCGAAATAGAAGCTTCTGAATAGGAGAAAATGTCTGTAATAATGGCAATTTTGGTCACATTGAGGCTTTAAAAAGTAGTTATTCAACATGAGGCACATTCCAAATGACATTTTGAATCAATTTTTCTACAGTCCAAAAAACTCAATTTTCTGATGAAAAACGATGACCCGTGACCTGTCGACATTTCTCCAGTTGGTCAGAAATGGAAATTTTTTGATGTTTAATTTTTTGACTGTAAATGACTATTCCATGTAAATTATCACTTTTGGAACAAAAATAAGTGTGTTTAGAGTCACTTTAATGCCTGAAATTGGTCGAAAAAGAAGCTTCTGAGTAGGAGAAAAAGTCTGTAATTATATCAATTTTGGTCACATTGAGGCTTTAAAAAGTAGTTATTCAACATGAGGCGCATTCTAAATGACATTTTGAATCAATTTTTCGACCAGTCCAAAAAATCAATTTTCTGATGAAAAACGATGACCCGTGACCTGTCGAAATTTCTCCAGATCGTCAGAAATGGAAATTTTTTAATGTTTAAGTTTTTTGACTGCAAATGACTATTCCATGTAAATTATCACTTTTGGAACAAAAATAAGTGTGTTTAGAGTCACTTTAATGCCTGAAATTGGTTGAAACAAGAGCTTCTTAATAGGAGAAAAAGTCTGTAATAATGGCAATTTTGGTCACATTGAGGCTTTAAAAAGTAGTCATTCAACATGAGGCACATTTCAAATGACATTTTGAATCAATTTTACTACAGTCCAAAAAAATCAATTTTCTGATGAAAAACGATGACCCGTGACCTGTCGAAATTTATCCAGATGGTCAGAAATGGAAATTTTTTAATGTTTCATTTTTTGACTGCAATTGACTATTCCATGTAAATTATCACTTTTGGAAGAAAATAAGTGTGTTCAGAGTCACTTTAATGCCTGAAATTGGTCGAAATAGAAGCTTCTGAATAGGAGAAAATGTCTGTAAAAATGGCAATTTTGGTCACATTGAGGCTTCAAAAAGTAGTTATTCAGCATGAGGCACATTCCAAATGACATTTTGAATCAATTTTTCTACAGTCCAAAAAATCAATTTTCTGATGAAAAACGATGACCCGTGACCTGTCGAAATTTCTCCAGATGGTCAGAAATGGACATTTTTTAATGTTTAACTTTTTTGACTGCAAATGACTATTCCATGCAAATTATCACTTTTGGACCAAAATTAAGTGTGTTTAGAGTCACTTTAATGCCTGTAATTGGTCAAATTGAAGCTTCTGAATAGGAGAAAATGTCTGTAATAATGGCAATTTTGGTCACATTGAGGCTTTAAAAAGTAGTTATTCAACATGAGGCACATTCAAAATGACATTTTGAATCAATTTTTCTACAGTCCAAAAAATCAATTTTCTGATGAAAAATGATGACCCGTGACCTGTCGAAATTTCTCCAGATGGTCAGAAATGGAAATTTTTTAATGTTTAATTTTTTGACTGCAAATGACTATTCCATGTAAATTATCACTTTTGGAAGAAAAATAAGTGTGTTTAGAGTCACTTTAATGACTGAAATTGGTTGAAACAAAAGCTTCTGAATAGGAGAAAAAGTCTGTAATAATGGCAATTTTGGTCACATTGAGGCTTTAAAAAGTAGTCATTCAACATGAGGCACATTCCAAATGACATTTTGAATCAATTTTTCTACAGTCCAAAAAAATCAATTTTCTGAGGAAAAACGATGACCCGTGACCTGTCGAAATTTCTCCAGATGGTCAGAAATGGAAATTTTTTAATGTTTAACTTTTTTGACTGCAAATGACTATTCCATGCAAATTATCACTTTTGGACCAAAATTAAGTGTGTTTAGAGTCACTTTAATGCCTGTAATTGGTCAAATTGAAGCTTCTGAATAGGAGAAAATGTCTGTAATAATGGCAATTTTGGTCACATTGAGGCTTTAAAAAGTAGTTATTCAACATGAGGCACATTCGAAATGACATTTTGAATCAATTTTTCTACAGTCCAAAAAATCAATTTTCTGATGAAAAGCGATGACCCGTGACCTGTCGACATTTCTCCAGTTGGTCAGAAATGGAATTTTTTTAATGTTTAAGTTTTTTTAATGCAAATGACTATTCCATGTAAATTATCACTTTTGGAACAAAAATAAGTGTGTTTAGAGTCACTTTAATGCCTGAAATTGGTCGAAATAGAAGCTTCTGAATAGGAGAAAATGTCTGTAATAATGGCAATTTTGGTCACATTGAGGCTTTAAAAAGTAGTTATTCAACATGAGGCACATTCCAAATGACATTTTGAATCAATTTTTCTACAGTCCAAAAAACTCAATTTTCTGATGAAAAACGATGACCCGTGACCTGTCGAAATTTCTCCAGATGGTCAGAAATGGACATTTTTTAATGTTTAATTTTTTGACTGCAAATGATTATTCCATGTAAATTATCACTTTTGGAAGAAAATAAGTGTGTTTAGAGTCACTTTAATGCCTGAAATTGGTTGAAACAAAAGCGTCTGAATAGGAGAAAAAGTCTGTAATAATGGCAATTTTGGTCACATTGAGGCTTTAAAAAGTAGTCATTCAACATGAGGCACATTCCAAATGACATTTTGAATCAATTTTTCTACAGTCCAAAAAAATCAATTTTCTGATGAAAAACGATGACCCGTTACCTGTCGAAATTTATCCAGATGGTCAGAAATGGAAATTTTTTAATGTTGAATTTTTTGACTGCAAATGACTATTCCATGCAAATTATCACTTTTGGAACAAAATTAAGTGTGTTTAGAGTCACTTTAATGCCTGAAATTGGTCAAATTGAAGCTTCTGAATAGGAGAAAATGTCTGTAATAATGGCAATTTTGGTCACATTGAGGCTTTAAAAAGTAGTTATTCAACATGAGGCACATTCAAAATGACATTTTGAATAAATTTTTCTACAGTCCAAAAAATCAATTTTCTGATGAAAAACGATGACCCGTGACCTGTCGACATTTCTCCAGTTGGTCAGAAATGGAATTTTTTTAATGTTTAATTTTTTGACTGCAAATGACTATTCCATGCAAATTATCACTTTTGGAACAAAATTAAGTGTGTTTAGAGTCACTTTAATGCCTGAAATTGGTCAAATTGAAGCTTCTGAATAGGAGAAAATGTCTGTAATAATGGCAATTTTGGTCACATTGAGGCTTTAAAAAGTAGTTATTCAACATGAGGCACATTCAAAATGACATTTTGAATCAATTTTTCTACAGTCCAAAAAATCAATTTTCTGATGAAAAACGATGACCCGTGACCTGTCGAAATTTCTCCAGATGGTCAGAAATCAAATTTTTTTAATGTTTAAGTTTTTTGACTGGAAATGACTATTCCATGTGAATTATCACTTTTGGAACTAAAATAAGTGTGTTTAGAGTAATTTTAATGACTGAAATTGGTGGAAAAAGAAGCTTCTGAGTAGGAGAAAATGTCTGTAAAAATGGCAATTTTGTTCACATTGAGGCTTCAAAAAGTAGTTATTCAACATGAGGCACAATCCAAATGACATTTTGAATCAATTTTTCTGCAGTCCAAAAAATCAAGTTTTCTGATGAAAAACGATGACCCGTGACCTGTCGAAATTTCTCCAGATGGTCAGAAATGGAAATTTTTTAATGTTTAATTTTTTGACTGCAAATGACTATTCCATGTAAATTATCACTTTTGGAAGAAAAATAAGTGTGTTTAGAGTCACTTTAATGCCTGAAATTGGTTGAAACAAAAGCTTCTGAATAGGAGAAAAAGTCTGTAATAATGGCAATTTTGGTCACATTGAGGCTTTAAAAAGTAGTCATTCAACATGAGGCACATTCCAAATGACATTTTGAATCAATTTTTCTACAGTCCAAAAAATTCAATTTTCTGAGGAAAAACGATGACCCGTGACCTGTCGAAATTTCTCCAGATGGTCAGAAATGGAAATTTTTTAATGTTTAACTTTTTTGACTGCAAATGACTATTCCATGCAAATTATCACTTTTGGACCAAAATTAAGTGTGTTTAGAGTCACTTTAATGCCTGTAATTAGTCAAATTGAAGCTTCTGAATAGGAGAAAATGTCTGTAATAAGGGCAATTTTGGTCACATTGAGGCTTTAAAAAGTAGTTATTCAACATGAGGCACATTCAAAATGACATTTTGAATCAATTTTTCTACAGTCCAAAAAATCAATTTTCTGATGAAAAGCGATGACCCGTGACCTGTCGACATTTCTCCAGTTGGTCAGAAATGGAATTTTTTTAATGTTTAAGTTTTTTTAATGCAAATGACTATTCCATGTAAATTATCACTTTTAGAACAAAAATAAGTGTGTTTAGAGTCACTTTAATGCCTGAAATTGGTCGAAATAGAAGCTTCTGAATAGGAGAAAATGTCTGTAATAATGGCAATTTTGGTCACATTGAGGCTTTAAAAAGTAGTTATTCAACATGAGGCACATTCCAAATGACATTTTGAATCAATTTTTCTACAGTCCAAAAAATCAATTTTCTGATGAAAAGCGATGACCCGTGACCTGTCGACATTTCTCCAGTTGGTCAGAAATGGAATTTTTTTAATGTTTAAGTTTTTTTAATGCAAATGACTATTCCATGTAAATTATCACTTTTAGAACAAAAATAAGTGTGTTTAGAGTCACTTTAATGCCTGAAATTGGTCGAAATAGAAGCTTCTGAATAGGAGAAAATGTCTGTAATAATGGCAATTTTGGTCACATTGAGGCTTTAAAAAGTAGTTATTCAACATGAGGCACATTCCAAATGACATTTTGAATCAATTTTTCTACAGTCCAAAAAACTCAATTTTCTGATGAAAAACGATGACCCGTGACCTGTCGAAATTTCTCCAGATGGTCAGAAATGGAAATTTTTTAATGTTTAATTTTTTGACTGTAAATGACTATTCCATGTAAATTATCACTTTTGGAACAAAAATAAGTGTGTTTAGAGTCACTTTAATGCCTGAAATTGGTCGAAAAAGAAGCTTCTGAGTAGGAGAAAAAGTCTGTAATTATATCAATTTTGGTCACATTGAGGCTTTAAAAAGTAGTTATTCAACATGAGGCGCATTCTAAATGACATTTTGAATCAATTTTTCGACCAGTCCAAAAAATCAATTTTCTGATGAAAAACGATGACCCGTGACCTGTCGAAATTTCTCCAGATCGTCAGAAATGGAAATTTTTTAATGTTTCATTTTATGACTATTCCATGTAAATTATCACTTTTGGAACAAAAACAAGTGTGTTTAGAGTCACTTTAATGCCTGAAATTGGTCGAAAAAGAAGCTTCTGAGTAGGAGAAAAAGTCTGTAATTATATCAATTTTGGTCACATTGAGGCTTTAAAAAGTAGTTATTCAACATGAGGCGCATTCTAAATGACATTTTGAATCAATTTTTCGACCAGTCCAAAAAATCAATTTTCTGATGAAAAACGATGACCCGTGACCTGTCGAAATTTCTCCAGATCGTCAGAAATGGAAATTTTTTAATGTTTAAGTTTTTTGACTGCAAATGACTATTCCATGTAAATTATCACTTTTGGAACAAAAATAAGTGTGTTTAGAGTCACTTTAATGCCTGAAATTGGTTGAAACAAGAGCTTCTTAATAGGAGAAAAAGTCTGTAATAATGGCAATTTTGGTCACATTGAGGCTTTAAAAAGTAGTCATTCAACATGAGGCACATTCCAAATGACATTTTGAATCAATTTTACTACAGTCCAAAAAAATCAATTTTCTGATGAAAAACGATGACCCGTGACCTGTCGAAATTTATCCAGATGGTCAGAAATGGAAATTTTTTAATGTTTCATTTTTTGACTGCAATTGACTATTCCATGTAAATTATCACTTTTGGAAGAAAATAAGTGTGTTCAGAGTCACTTTAATGCCTGAAATTGGTCGAAATAGAAGCTTCTGAATAGGAGAAAATGTCTGTAAAAATGGCAATTTTGGTCACATTGAGGCTTCAAAAAGTAGTTATTCAGCATGAGGCACATTCCAAATGACATTTTGAATCAATTTTTCTACAGTCCAAAAAATCAATTTTCTGATGAAAAACGATGACCCGTGACCTGTCGAAATTTCTCCAGATGGTCAGAAATGGACATTTTTTAATGTTTAACTTTTTTGACTGCAAATGACTATTCCATGCAAATTATCACTTTTGGACCAAAATTAAGTGTGTTTAGAGTCACTTTAATGCCTGTAATTGGTCAAATTGAAGCTTCTGAATAGGAGAAAATGTCTGTAATAATGGCAATTTTGGTCACATTGAGGCTTTAAAAAGTAGTTATTCAACATGAGGCACATTCAAAATGACATTTTGAATCAATTTTTCTACAGTCCAAAAAATCAATTTTCTGATGAAAAACGATGACCCGTGACCTGTCGAAATTTCTCCAGATGGTCAGAAATGGAAATTTTTTAATGTTTAATTTTTTGACTGCAAATGACTATTCCATGTAAATTATCACTTTTGGAAGAAAAATAAGTGTGTTTAGAGTCACTTTAATGACTGAAATTGGTTGAAACAAAAGCTTCTGAATAGGAGAAAAAGTCTGTAATAATGGCAATTTTGGTCACATTGAGGCTTTAAAAAGTAGTCATTCAACATGAGGCACATTCCAAATGACATTTTGAATCAATTTTTCTACAGTCCAAAAAAATCAATTTTCTGAGGAAAAACGATGACCCGTGACCTGTCGAAATTTCTCCAGATGGTCAGAAATGGAAATTTTTTAATGTTTAACTTTTTTGACTGCAAATGACTATTCCATGCAAATTATCACTTTTGGACCAAAATTAAGTGTGTTTAGAGTCACTTTAATGCCTGTAATTGGTCAAATTGAAGCTTCTGAATAGGAGAAAATGTCTGTAATAATGGCAATTTTGGTCACATTGAGGCTTTAAAAAGTAGTTATTCAACATGAGGCACATTCGAAATGACATTTTGAATCAATTTTTCTACAGTCCAAAAAATCAATTTTCTGATGAAAAGCGATGACCCGTGACCTGTCGACATTTCTCCAGTTGGTCAGAAATGGAATTTTTTTAATGTTTAAGTTTTTTTAATGCAAATGACTATTCCATGTAAATTATCACTTTTGGAACAAAAATAAGTGTGTTTAGAGTCACTTTAATGCCTGAAATTGGTCGAAATAGAAGCTTCTGAATAGGAGAAAATGTCTGTAATAATGGCAATTTTGGTCACATTGAGGCTTTAAAAAGTAGTTATTCAACATGAGGCACATTCCAAATGACATTTTGAATCAATTTTTCTAAGTCCAAAAAACTCAATTTTCTGATGAAAAACGATGACCCGTGACCTGTCGAAATTTCTCCAGATGGTCAGAAATGGACATTTTTTAATGTTTAATTTTTTGACTGCAAATGATTATTCCATGTAAATTATCACTTTTGGAAGAAAATAAGTGTGTTTAGAGTCACTTTAATGCCTGAAATTGGTTGAAACAAAAGCGTCTGAATAGGAGAAAAAGTCTGTAATAATGGCAATTTTGGTCACATTGAGGCTTTAAAAAGTAGTCATTCAACATGAGGCACATTCCAAATGACATTTTGAATCAATTTTTCTACAGTCCAAAAAAATCAATTTTCTGATGAAAAACGATGACCCGTTACCTGTCGAAATTTATCCAGATGGTCAGAAATGGAAATTTTTTAATGTTGAATTTTTTGACTGCAAATGACTATTCCATGCAAATTATCACTTTTGGAACAAAATTAATTGTGTTTAGAGTCACTTTAATGCCTGAAATTGGTCAAATTGAAGCTTCTGAATAGGAGAAAATGTCTGTAATAATGGCAATTTTGGTCACATTGAGGCTTTAAAAAGTAGTTATTCAACATGAGGCACATTCAAAATGACATTTTGAATAAATTTTTCTACAGCCCAAAAAATCAATTTTCTGATGAAAAACGATGACCCGTGACCTGTCGAAATTTCTCCAGATGGTCAGAAATGGAAATTTTTTAATGTTTAATTTTTTGACTGTAAATGACTATTCCATGTAAATTATCACTTTTGGAACAAAAATAAGTGTGTTTAGAGTCACTTTAATGCCTGAAATTGGTCGAAAAAGAAGCTTCTGAGTAGGAGAAAAAGTCTGTAATTATATCAATTTTGGTCACATTGAGGCTTTAAAAAGTAGTTATTCAACATGAGGCGCATTCTAAATGACATTTTGAATCAATTTTTCGACCAGTCCAAAAAATCAATTTTCTGATGAAAAACGATGACCCGTGACCTGTCGAAATTTCTCCAGATCGTCAGAAATGGAAATTTTTTAATGTTTCATTTTATGACTATTCCATGTAAATTATCACTTTTGGAACAAAAACAAGTGTGTTTAGAGTCACTTTAATGCCTGAAATTGGTCGAAATAGAAGCTTCTGAATAGGAGAAAATGTCTGTAATAATGGCAATTTTGGTCACATTGAGGCTTTAAAAAGTAGTTATTCAACATGAGGCACATTCCAAATGACATTTTGAATCAATTTTTCTACAGTCCAAAAAATCAATTTTCTGATGAAAAGCGATGACCCGTGACCTGTCGACATTTCTCCAGTTGGTCAGAAATGGAATTTTTTTAATGTTTAAGTTTTTTTAATGCAAATGACTATTCCATGTAAATTATCACTTTTAGAACAAAAATAAGTGTGTTTAGAGTCACTTTAATGCCTGAAATTGGTCGAAATAGAAGCTTCTGAATAGGAGAAAATGTCTGTAATAATGGCAATTTTGGTCACATTGAGGCTTTAAAAAGTAGTTATTCAACATGAGGCACATTCCAAATGACATTTTGAATCAATTTTTCTACAGTCCAAAAAACTCAATTTTCTGATGAAAAACGATGACCCGTGACCTGTCGACATTTCTCCAGTTGGTCAGAAATGGAAATTTTTTAATGTTTAATTTTTTGACTGTAAATGACTATTCCATGTAAATTATCACTTTTGGAACAAAAATAAGTGTGTTTAGAGTCACTTTAATGCCTGAAATTGGTCGAAAAAGAAGCTTCTGAGTAGGAGAAAAAGTCTGTAATTATATCAATTTTGGTCACATTGAGGCTTTAAAAAGTAGTTATTCAACATGAGGCGCATTCTAAATGACATTTTGAATCAATTTTTCGACCAGTCCAAAAAATCAATTTTCTGATGAAAAACGATGACCCGTGACCTGTCGAAATTTCTCCAGATCGTCAGAAATGGAAATTTTTTAATGTTTAAGTTTTTTGACTGCAAATGACTATTCCATGTAAATTATCACTTTTGGAACAAAAATAAGTGTGTTTAGAGTCACTTTAATGCCTGAAATTGGTTGAAACAAGTGCTTCTTAATAGGAGAAAAAGTCTGTAATAATGGCAATTTTGGTCACATTGAGGCTTTAAAAAGTAGTCATTCAACATGAGGCACATTTCAAATGACATTTTGAATCAATTTTACTACAGTCCAAAAAAATCAATTTTCTGATGAAAAACGATGACCCGTGACCTGTCGAAATTTATCCAGATGGTCAGAAATGGAAATTTTTTAATGTTTCATTTTTTGACTGCAATTGACTATTCCATGTAAATTATCACTTTTGGAAGAAAATAAGTGTGTTCAGAGTCACTTTAATGCCTGAAATTGGTCGAAATAGAAGCTTCTGAATAGGAGAAAATGTCTGTAAAAATGGCAATTTTGGTCACATTGAGGCTTCAAAAAGTAGTTATTCAGCATGAGGCACATTCCAAATGACATTTTGAATCAATTTTTCTACAGTCCAAAAAATCAATTTTCTGATGAAAAACGATGACCCGTGACCTGTCGAAATTTCTCCAGATGGTCAGAAATGGACATTTTTTAATGTTTAACTTTTTTGACTGCAAATGACTATTCCATGCAAATTATCACTTTTGGACCAAAATTAAGTGTGTTTAGAGTCACTTTAATGCCTGTAATTGGTCAAATTGAAGCTTCTGAATAGGAGAAAATGTCTGTAATAATGGCAATTTTGGTCACATTGAGGCTTTAAAAAGTAGTTATTCAACATGAGGCACATTCAAAATGAC
Organism: Triturus cristatus; assembly: GCF_964204655.1. Classification (NCBI taxonomy): domain Eukaryota; kingdom Metazoa; phylum Chordata; class Amphibia; order Caudata; family Salamandridae; genus Triturus; species Triturus cristatus. The sequence goes on along the minus strand of NC_140593.1, from coordinate 878,190,722 downwards.
ATTTTGAATCAATTTTTCTACAGTCCAAAAAATCAATTTTCTGATGAAAAATGATGACCCGTGACCTGTCGAAATTTCTCCAGATGGTCAGAAATGGAAATTTTTTAATGTTTAATTTTTTGACTGCAAATGACTATTCCATGTAAATTATCACTTTTGGAAGAAAAATAAGTGTGTTTAGAGTCACTTTAATGACTGAAATTGGTTGAAACAAAAGCTTCTGAATAGGAGAAAAAGTCTGTAATAATGGCAATTTTGGTCACATTGAGGCTTTAAAAAGTAGTCATTCAACATGAGGCACATTCCAAATGACATTTTGAATCAATTTTTCTACAGTCCAAAAAAATCAATTTTCTGAGGAAAAACGATGACCCGTGACCTGTCGAAATTTCTCCAGATGGTCAGAAATGGAAATTTTTTAATGTTTAACTTTTTTGACTGCAAATGACTATTCCATGCAAATTATCACTTTTGGACCAAAATTAAGTGTGTTTAGAGTCACTTTAATGCCTGTAATTGGTCAAATTGAAGCTTCTGAATAGGAGAAAATGTCTGTAATAATGGCAATTTTGGTCACATTGAGGCTTTAAAAAGTAGTTATTCAACATGAGGCACATTCGAAATGACATTTTGAATCAATTTTTCTACAGTCCAAAAAATCAATTTTCTGATGAAAAGCGATGACCCGTGACCTGTCGACATTTCTCCAGTTGGTCAGAAATGGAATTTTTTTAATGTTTAAGTTTTTTTAATGCAAATGACTATTCCATGTAAATTATCACTTTTGGAACAAAAATAAGTGTGTTTAGAGTCACTTTAATGCCTGAAATTGGTCGAAATAGAAGCTTCTGAATAGGAGAAAATGTCTGTAATAATGGCAATTTTGGTCACATTGAGGCTTTAAAAAGTAGTTATTCAACATGAGGCACATTCCAAATGACATTTTGAATCAATTTTTCTACAGTCCAAAAAACTCAATTTTCTGATGAAAAACGATGACCCGTGACCTGTCGAAATTTCTCCAGATGGTCAGAAATGGACATTTTTTAATGTTTAATTTTTTGACTGCAAATGATTATTCCATGTAAATTATCACTTTTGGAAGAAAATAAGTGTGTTTAGAGTCACTTTAATGCCTGAAATTGGTTGAAACAAAAGCGTCTGAATAGGAGAAAAAGTCTGTAATAATGGCAATTTTGGTCACATTGAGGCTTTAAAAAGTAGTCATTCAACATGAGGCACATTCCAAATGACATTTTGAATCAATTTTTCTACAGTCCAAAAAAATCAATTTTCTGATGAAAAACGATGACCCGTTACCTGTCGAAATTTATCCAGATGGTCAGAAATGGAAATTTTTTAATGTTGAATTTTTTGACTGCAAATGACTATTCCATGCAAATTATCACTTTTGGAACAAAATTAAGTGTGTTTAGAGTCACTTTAATGCCTGAAATTGGTCAAATTGAAGCTTCTGAATAGGAGAAAATGTCTGTAATAATGGCAATTTTGGTCACATTGAGGCTTTAAAAAGTAGTTATTCAACATGAGGCACATTCAAAATGACATTTTGAATAAATTTTTCTACAGTCCAAAAAATCAATTTTCTGATGAAAAACGATGACCCGTGACCTGTCGAAATTTCTCCAGATGGTCAGAAATCAAATTTTTTTAATGTTTAAGTTTTTTGACTGGAAATGACTATTCCATGTGAATTATCACTTTTGGAACTAAAATAAGTGTGTTTAGAGTAATTTTAATGACTGAAATTGGTGGAAAAAGAAGCTTCTGAGTAGGAGAAAATGTCTGTAAAAATGGCAATTTTGTTCACATTGAGGCTTCAAAAAGTAGTTATTCAACATGAGGCACAATCCAAATGACATTTTGAATCAATTTTTCTGCAGTCCAAAAAATCAAGTTTTCTGATGAAAAACGATGACCCGTGACCTGTCGAAATTTCTCCAGATGGTCAGAAATGGAAATTTTTTAATGTTTAATTTTTTGACTGCAAATGACTATTCCATGTAAATTATCACTTTTGGAAGAAAAATAAGTGTGTTTAGAGTCACTTTAATGCCTGAAATTGGTTGAAACAAAAGCTTCTGAATAGGAGAAAAAGTCTGTAATAATGGCAATTTTGGTCACATTGAGGCTTTAAAAAGTAGTCATTCAACATGAGGCACATTCCAAATGACATTTTGAATCAATTTTTCTACAGTCCAAAAAATTCAATTTTCTGAGGAAAAACGATGACCCGTGACCTGTCGAAATTTCTCCAGATGGTCAGAAATGGAAATTTTTTAATGTTTAACTTTTTTGACTGCAAATGACTATTCCATGCAAATTATCACTTTTGGACCAAAATTAAGTGTGTTTAGAGTCACTTTAATGCCTGTAATTAGTCAAATTGAAGCTTCTGAATAGGAGAAAATGTCTGTAATAAGGGCAATTTTGGTCACATTGAGGCTTTAAAAAGTAGTTATTCAACATGAGGCACATTCAAAATGACATTTTGAATCAATTTTTCTACAGTCCAAAAAATCAATTTTCTGATGAAAAGCGATGACCCGTGACCTGTCGACATTTCTCCAGTTGGTCAGAAATGGAATTTTTTTAATGTTTAAGTTTTTTTAATGCAAATGACTATTCCATGTAAATTATCACTTTTAGAACAAAAATAAGTGTGTTTAGAGTCACTTTAATGCCTGAAATTGGTCGAAATAGAAGCTTCTGAATAGGAGAAAATGTCTGTAATAATGGCAATTTTGGTCACATTGAGGCTTTAAAAAGTAGTTATTCAACATGAGGCACATTCCAAATGACATTTTGAATCAATTTTTCTACAGTCCAAAAAATCAATTTTCTGATGAAAAGCGATGACCCGTGACCTGTCGACATTTCTCCAGTTGGTCAGAAATGGAATTTTTTTAATGTTTAAGTTTTTTTAATGCAAATGACTATTCCATGTAAATTATCACTTTTAGAACAAAAATAAGTGTGTTTAGAGTCACTTTAATGCGTGAAATTGGTCGAAATAGAAGCTTCTGAATAGGAGAAAATGTCTGTAATAATGGCAATTTTGGTCACATTGAGGCTTTAAAAAGTAGTTATTCAACATGAGGCACATTCCAAATGACATTTTGAATCAATTTTTCTACAGTCCAAAAAACTCAATTTTCTGATGAAAAACGATGACCCGTGACCTGTCGAAATTTCTCCAGATGGTCAGAAATGGAAATTTTTTAATGTTTAATTTTTTGACTGTAAATGACTATTCCATGTAAATTATCACTTTTGGAACAAAAATAAGTGTGTTTAGAGTCACTTTAATGCCTGAAATTGGTCGAAAAAGAAGCTTCTGAGTAGGAGAAAAAGTCTGTAATTATATCAATTTTGGTCACATTGAGGCTTTAAAAAGTAGTTATTCAACATGAGGCGCATTCTAAATGACATTTTGAATCAATTTTTCGACCAGTCCAAAAAATCAATTTTCTGATGAAAAACGATGACCCGTGACCTGTCGAAATTTCTCCAGATCGTCAGAAATGGAAATTTTTTAATGTTTCATTTTATGACTATTCCATGTAAATTATCACTTTTGGAACAAAAACAAGTGTGTTTAGAGTCACTTTAATGCCTGAAATTGGTCGAAAAAGAAGCTTCTGAGTAGGAGAAAAAGTCTGTAATTATATCAATTTTGGTCACATTGAGGCTTTAAAAAGTAGTTATTCAACATGAGGCGCATTCTAAATGACATTTTGAATCAATTTTTCGACCAGTCCAAAAAATCAATTTTCTGATGAAAAACGATGACCCGTGACCTGTCGAAATTTCTCCAGATCGTCAGAAATGGAAATTTTTTAATGTTTAAGTTTTTTGACTGCAAATGACTATTCCATGTAAATTATCACTTTTGGAACAAAAATAAGTGTGTTTAGAGTCACTTTAATGCCTGAAATTGGTTGAAACAAGAGCTTCTTAATAGGAGAAAAAGTCTGTAATAATGGCAATTTTGGTCACATTGAGGCTTTAAAAAGTAGTCATTCAACATGAGGCACATTCCAAATGACATTTTGAATCAATTTTACTACAGTCCAAAAAAATCAATTTTCTGATGAAAAACGATGACCCGTGACCTGTCGAAATTTATCCAGATGGTCAGAAATGGAAATTTTTTAATGTTTCATTTTTTGACTGCAATTGACTATTCCATGTAAATTATCACTTTTGGAAGAAAATAAGTGTGTTCAGAGTCACTTTAATGCCTGAAATTGGTCGAAATAGAAGCTTCTGAATAGGAGAAAATGTCTGTAAAAATGGCAATTTTGGTCACATTGAGGCTTCAAAAAGTAGTTATTCAGCATGAGGCACATTCCAAATGACATTTTGAATCAATTTTTCTACAGTCCAAAAAATCAATTTTCTGATGAAAAACGATGACCCGTGACCTGTCGAAATTTCTCCAGATGGTCAGAAATGGACATTTTTTAATGTTTAACTTTTTTGACTGCAAATGACTATTCCATGCAAATTATCACTTTTGGACCAAAATTAAGTGTGTTTAGAGTCACTTTAATGCCTGTAATTGGTCAAATTGAAGCTTCTGAATAGGAGAAAATGTCTGTAATAATGGCAATTTTGGTCACATTGAGGCTTTAAAAAGTAGTTATTCAACATGAGGCACATTCAAAATGACATTTTGAATCAATTTTTCTACAGTCCAAAAAATCAATTTTCTGATGAAAAACGATGACCCGTGACCTGTCGAAATTTCTCCAGATGGTCAGAAATGGAAATTTTTTAATGTTTAATTTTTTGACTGCAAATGACTATTCCATGTAAATTATCACTTTTGGAAGAAAAATAAGTGTGTTTAGAGTCACTTTAATGACTGAAATTGGTTGAAACAAAAGCTTCTGAATAGGAGAAAAAGTCTGTAATAATGGCAATTTTGGTCACATTGAGGCTTTAAAAAGTAGTCATTCAACATGAGGCACATTCCAAATGACATTTTGAATCAATTTTTCTACAGTCCAAAAAAATCAATTTTCTGAGGAAAAACGATGACCCGTGACCTGTCGAAATTTCTCCAGATGGTCAGAAATGGAAATTTTTTAATGTTTAACTTTTTTGACTGCAAATGACTATTCCATGCAAATTATCACTTTTGGACCAAAATTAAGTGTGTTTAGAGTCACTTTAATGCCTGTAATTGGTCAAATTGAAGCTTCTGAATAGGATAAAATGTCTGTAATAATGGCAATTTTGGTCACATTGAGGCTTTAAAAAGTAGTTATTCAACATGAGGCACATTCGAAATGACATTTTGAATCAATTTTTCTACAGTCCAAAAAATCAATTTTCTGATGAAAAGCGATGACCCGTGACCTGTCGACATTTCTCCAGTTGGTCAGAAATGGAATTTTTTTAATGTTTAAGTTTTTTTAATGCAAATGACTATTCCATGTAAATTATCACTTTTGGAACAAAAATAAGTGTGTTTAGAGTCACTTTAATGCCTGAAATTGGTCGAAATAGAAGCTTCTGAATAGGAGAAAATGTCTGTAATAATGGCAATTTTGGTCACATTGAGGCTTTAAAAAGTAGTTATTCAACATGAGGCACATTCCAAATGACATTTTGAATCAATTTTTCTAAGTCCAAAAAACTCAATTTTCTGATGAAAAACGATGACCCGTGACCTGTCGAAATTTCTCCAGATGGTCAGAAATGGACATTTTTTAATGTTTAATTTTTTGACTGCAAATGATTATTCCATGTAAATTATCACTTTTGGAAGAAAATAAGTGTGTTTAGAGTCACTTTAATGCCTGAAATTGGTTGAAACAAAAGCGTCTGAATAGGAGAAAAAGTCTGTAATAATGGCAATTTTGGTCACATTGAGGCTTTAAAAAGTAGTCATTCAACATGAGGCACATTCCAAATGACATTTTGAATCAATTTTTCTACAGTCCAAAAAAATCAATTTTCTGATGAAAAACGATGACCCGTTACCTGTCGAAATTTATCCAGATGGTCAGAAATGGAAATTTTTTAATGTTGAATTTTTTGACTGCAAATGACTATTCCATGCAAATTATCACTTTTGGAACAAAATTAATTGTGTTTAGAGTCACTTTAATGCCTGAAATTGGTCAAATTGAAGCTTCTGAATAGGAGAAAATGTCTGTAATAATGGCAATTTTGGTCACATTGAGGCTTTAAAAAGTAGTTATTCAACATGAGGCACATTCAAAATGACATTTTGAATAAATTTTTCTACAGTCCAAAAAATCAATTTTCTGATGAAAAACGATGACCCGTGACCTGTCGAAATTTCTCCAGATGGTCAGAAATGGAAATTTTTTAATGTTTAATTTTTTGACTGTAAATGACTATTCCATGTAAATTATCACTTTTGGAACAAAAATAAGTGTGTTTAGAGTCACTTTAATGCCTGAAATTGGTCGAAAAAGAAGCTTCTGAGTAGGAGAAAAAGTCTGTAATTATATCAATTTTGGTCACATTGAGGCTTTAAAAAGTAGTTATTCAACATGAGGCGCATTCTAAATGACATTTTGAATCAATTTTTCGACCAGTCCAAAAAATCAATTTTCTGATGAAAAACGATGACCCGTGACCTGTCGAAATTTCTCCAGATCGTCAGAAATGGAAATTTTTTAATGTTTCATTTTATGACTATTCCATGTAAATTATCACTTTTGGAACAAAAACAAGTGTGTTTAGAGTCACTTTAATGCCTGAAATTGGTCGAAAAAGAAGCTTCTGAGTAGGAGAAAAAGTCTGTAATTATATCAATTTTGGTCACATTGAGGCTTTAAAAAGTAGTTATTCAACATGAGGCGCATTCTAAATGACATTTTGAATCAATTTTTCGACCAGTCCAAAAAATCAATTTTCTGATGAAAAACGATGACCCGTGACCTGTCGAAATTTCTCCAGATCGTCAGAAATGGAAATTTTTTAATGTTTAAGTTTTTTGACTGCAAATGACTATTCCATGTAAATTATCACTTTTGGAACAAAAATAAGTGTGTTTAGAGTCACTTTAATGCCTGAAATTGGTTGAAACAAGAGCTTCTTAATAGGAGAAAAAGTCTGTAATAATGGCAATTTTGGTCACATTGAGGCTTTAAAAAGTAGTCATTCAACATGAGGCACATTCCAAATGACATTTTGAATCAATTTTACTACAGTCCAAAAAAATCAATTTTCTGATGAAAAACGATGACCCGTGACCTGTCGAAATTTATCCAGATGGTCAGAAATGGAAATTTTTTAATGTTTCATTTTTTGACTGCAATTGACTATTCCATGTAAATTATCACTTTTGGAAGAAAATAAGTGTGTTCAGAGTCACTTTAATGCCTGAAATTGGTCGAAATAGAAGCTTCTGAATAGGAGAAAATGTCTGTAAAAATGGCAATTTTGGTCACATTGAGGCTTCAAAAAGTAGTTATTCAGCATGAGGCACATTCCAAATGACATTTTGAATCAATTTTTCTACAGTCCAAAAAATCAATTTTCTGATGAAAAACGATGACCCGTGACCTGTCGAAATTTCTCCAGATGGTCAGAAATGGACATTTTTTAATGTTTAACTTTTTTGACTGCAAATGACTATTCCATGCAAATTATCACTTTTGGACCAAAATTAAGTGTGTTTAGAGTCACTTTAATGCCTGTAATTTGTCAAATTGAAGCTTCTGAATAGGAGAAAATGTCTGTAATAATGGCAATTTTGGTCACATTGAGGCTTTAAAAAGTAGTTATTCAACATGAGGCACATTCAAAATGACATTTTGAATCAATTTTTCTACAGTCCAAAAAATCAATTTTCTGATGAAAAACGATGACCCGTGACCTGTCGAAATTTCTCCAGATGGTCAGAAATGGAAATTTTTTAATGTTTAATTTTTTGACTGCAAATGACTATTCCATGTAAATTATCACTTTTGGAAGAAAAATAAGTGTGTTTAGAGTCACTTTAATGACTGAAATTGGTTGAAACAAAAGCTTCTGAATAGGAGAAAAAGTCTGTAATAATGGCAATTTTGGTCACATTGAGGCTTTAAAAAGTAGTCATTCAACATGAGGCACATTCCAAATGACATTTTGAATCAATTTTTCTACAGTCCAAAAAAATCAATTTTCTGAGGAAAAACGATGACCCGTGACCTGTCGAAATTTCTCCAGATGGTCAGAAATGGAAATTTTTTAATGTTTAACTTTTTTGACTGCAAATGACTATTCCATGCAAATTATCACTTTTGGACCAAAATTAAGTGTGTTTAGAGTCACTTTAATGCCTGTAATTGGTCAAATTGAAGCTTCTGAATAGGAGAAAATGTCTGTAATAATGGCAATTTTGGTCACATTGAGGCTTTAAAAAGTAGTTATTCAACATGAGGCACATTCGAAATGACATTTTGAATCAATTTTTCTACAGTCCAAAAAATCAATTTTCTGATGAAAAGCGATGACCCGTGACCTGTCGACATTTCTCCAGTTGGTCAGAAATGGAATTTTTTTAATGTTTAAGTTTTTTTAATGCAAATGACTATTCCATGTAAATTATCACTTTTGGAACAAAAATAAGTGTGTTTAGAGTCACTTTAATGCCTGAAATTGGTCGAAATAGAAGCTTCTGAATAGGAGAAAATGTCTGTAATAATGGCAATTTTGGTCACATTGAGGCTTTAAAAAGTAGTTATTCAACATGAGGCACATTCCAAATGACATTTTGAATCAATTTTTCTAAGTCCAAAAAACTCAATTTTCTGATGAAAAACGATGACCCGTGACCTGTCGAAATTTCTCCAGATGGTCAGAAATGGACATTTTTTAATGTTTAATTTTTTGACTGCAAATGATTATTCCATGTAAATTATCACTTTTGGAAGAAAATAAGTGTGTTTAGAGTCACTTTAATGCCTGAAATTGGTTGAAACAAAAGCGTCTGAATAGGAGAAAAAGTCTGTAATAATGGCAATTTTGGTCACATTGAGGCTTTAAAAAGTAGTCATTCAACATGAGGCACATTCCAAATGACATTTTGAATAAATTTTTCTACAGTCCAAAAAAATCAATTTTCTGATGAAAAACGATGACCCGTTACCTGTCGAAATTTATCCAGATGGTCAGAAATGGAAATTTTTTAATGTTGAATTTTTTGACTGCAAATGACTATTCCATGCAAATTATCACTTTTGGAACAAAATTAATTGTGTTTAGAGTCACTTTAATGCCTGAAATTGGTCAAATTGAAGCTTCTGAATAGGAGAAAATGTCTGTAATAATGGCAATTTTGGTCACATTGAGGCTTTAAAAAGTAGTTATTCAACATGAGGCACATTCAAAATGACATTTTGAATAAATTTTTCTACAGTCCAAAAAATCAATTTTCTGATGAAAAACGATGACCCGTGACCTGTCGACATTTCTCCAGTTGGTCAGAAATGGAATTTTTTTAATGTTTAATTTTTTGACTGCAAATGACTATTCCATGCAAATTATCACTTTTGGAACAAAATTAAGTGTGTTTAGAGTCACTTTAATGCCTGAAATTGGTCAAATTGAAGCTTCTGAATAGGAGAAAATGTCTGTAATAATGGCAATTTTGGTCACATTGAGGCTTTAAAAAGTAGTTATTCAACATGAGGCACATTCAAAATGACATTTTGAATCAATTTTTCTACAGTCCAAAAAATCAATTTTCTGATGAAAAACGATGACCCGTGACCTGTCGAAATTTCTCCAGATGGTCAGAAATGGAATTTTTTTAATGTTTAAGTTTTTTGACTGGAAATGACTATTCCATGTGAATTATCACTTTTGGAACTAAAATAAGTGTGTTTAGAGTATTTTTAATGACTGAAATTGGTGGAAAAAGAAGCTTCTGAGTAGGAGAAAATGTCTGTAAAAATGGCAATTTTGGTCACATTGAGGCTTCAAAAAGTAGTTATTCAACATGAGGCACAATCCAAATGACATTTTGAATCAATTTTTCTGCAGTCCAAAAAATCAAGTTTTCTGATGAAAAACGATGACCCGTGACCTGTCCAAATTTCTCCAGATGGTCAGAAATGGAAATTTTTTAATGTTTAATTTTTTGACTGCAAATGACTATTCCATGTAAATTATCACTTTTGGAAGAAAAATAAGTGTGTTTAGAGTCACTTTAATGCCTGAAATTGGTTGAAACAAAAGCTTCTGAATAGGAGAAAAAGTCTGTAATAATGGCAATTTTGGTCACATTGAGGCTTTAAAAAGTAGTCATTCAACATGAGGCACATTCCAAATGACATTTTGAATCAATTTTTCTACAGTCCAAAAAATTCAATTTTCTGAAGAAAAACGATGACCCGTGACCTGTCGAAATTTCTCCAGATGGTCAGAAATGGAAATTTTTTAATGTTTAACTTTTTTGACTGCAAATGACTATTCCATGCAAATTATCACTTTTGGACCAAAATTAAGTGTGTTTAGAGTCACTTTAATGCCTGTAATTGGTCAAATTGAAGCTTCTGAATAGGAGAAAATGTCTGTAATAATGGCAATTTTGGTCACATTGAGGCTTTAAAAAGTAGTTATTCAACATGAGGCACATTCGAAATGACATTTTGAATCAATTTTTCTACAGTCCAAAAAATCAATTTTCTGATGAAAAACGATGACCCGTGACCTGTCGAAATTTATCCAGATGGTCAGAAATGGAAATTTTTTAATGTTGAATTTTTTGACTGCAAATGACTATTCCATGCAAATTATCACTTTTGGAACAAAATTAAGTGTGTTTAGAGTCACTTTAATGCCTGAAATTGGTCAAATTGAAGCTTCTGAATAGGAGAAAATGTCTGTAATAAGGGCAATTTTGGTCACATTGAGGCTTTAAAAAGTAGTTATTCAACATGAGGCACATTCAAAATGACATTTTGAATCAATTTTTCTACAGTCCAAAAAATCAATTTTCTGATGAAAAACGATGACCCGTGACCTGTCGACATTTCTCCAGTTGGTCAGAAATGGAATTTTTTTAATGTTTAATTTTTTGACTGCAAATGACTATTCCATGCAAATTATCACTTTTGGAACAAAATTAAGTGTGTTTAGAGTCACTTTAATGCCTGAAATTGGTCAAATTGAAGCTTCTGAATAGGAGAAAATGTCTGTAATAATGGCAATTTTGGTCACATTGAGGCTTTAAAAAGTAGTTATTCAACATGAGGCACATTCAAAATGACATTTTGAATCAATTTTTCTACAGTCCAAAAAATCAATTTTCTGATGAAAAACGATGACCCGTGACCTGTCGAAATTTCTCCAGATGGTCAGAAATGGAATTTTTTTAATGTTTAAGTTTTTTGACTGGAAATGACTATTCCATGTGAATTATCACTTTTGGAACTAAAATAAGTGTGTTTAGAGTAATTTTAATGACTGAAATTGGTGGAAAAAGAAGCTTCTGAGTAGGAGAAAATGTCTGTAAAAATGGCAATTTTGGTCACATTGAGGCTTCAAAAAGTAGTTATTCAACATGAGGCACAATCCAAATGACATTTTGAATCAATTTTTCTGCAGTCCAAAAAATCAAGTTTTCTGATGAAAAACGATGACCTGTGACCTGTCAAAATTTCTCCAGATGGTCAGAAATGGAAATTTTTTAATGTTTAATTTTTTGACTGCAAATGACTATTCCATGTAAATTATCACTTTTGGAAGAAAAATAAGTGTGTTTAGAGTCACTTTAATGCCTGAAATTGGTTGAAACAAAAGCTTCTGAATAGGAGAAAAAGTCTGTAATAATGGCAATTTTGGTCACATTGAGGCTTTAAAAAGTAGTCATTCAACATGAGGCACATTCCAAATGACATTTTGAATCAATTTTTCTACAGTCCAAAAAATTCAATTTTCTGAGGAAAAACGATGACCCGTGACCTGTCGAAATTTCTCCAGATGGTCAGAAATGGAAATTTTTTAATGTTTAACTTTTTTGACTGCAAATGACTATTCCATGCAAATTATCACTTTTGGACCAAAATTAAGTGTGTTTAGAGTCACTTTAATGCCTGTAATTAGTCAAATTGAAGCTTCTGAATAGGAGAAAACGTCTGTAATAATGGCAATTTTGGTCACATTGAGGCTTTAAAAAGTAGTTATTCAACATGAGGCACATTCGAAATGACATTTTGAATCAATTTTTCTACAGTCCAAAAAATCAATTTTCTGATGAAAAGCGATGACCCGTGACCTGTCGACATTTCTCCAGTTGGTCAGAAATGGAATTTTTTTAATGTTTAAGTTTTTTTAATGCAAATGACTATTCCATGTAAATTATCACTTTTAGAACAAAAATAAGTGTGTTTAGAGTCACTTTAATGCCTGAAATTGGTCGAAATAGAAGCTTCTGAATAGGAGAAAATGTCTGTAATAATGGCAATTTTGGTCACATTGAGGCTTTAAAAAGTAGTTATTCAACATGAGGCACATTCCAAATGACATTTTGAATCAATTTTTCTACAGTCCAAAAAATCAATTTTCTGATGAAAAGCGATGACCCGTGACCTGTCGACATTTCTCCAGTTGGTCAGAAATGGATTTTTTTTAATGTTTAAGTTTTTTTAATGCAAATGACTATTCCATGTAAATTATCACTTTTAGAACAAAAATAAGTGTGTTTAGAGTCACTGTAATGCCTGAAATTGGTCGAAATAGAAGCTTCTGAATAGGAGAAAATGTCTGTAATAATGGCAATTTTGGTCACATTGAGGCTTTAAAAAGTAGTTATTCAACATGAGGCACATTCCAAATGACATTTTGAATCAATTTTTCTACAGTCCAAAAAATCAATTTTCTGATAAAAAACAATGACCCGTGACCTGTCGAACTTTCTCCAGATGGTCAGAAATGGAAATTTTTTAATGTTTCATTTTATGACTATTCCATGTAAATTATCACTTTTGGAACAAAAACAAGTGTGTTTAGAGTCACTTTAATGCCTGAAATTGGTCGAAAAAGAAGCTTCTGAGTAGGAGAAAAAGTCTGTAATTATATCAATTTTGGTCACATTGAGGCTTTAAAAAGTAGTTATTCAACATGAGGCGCATTCTAAATGACATTTTGAATCAATTTTTCGACCAGTCCAAAAAATCAATTTTCTGATGAAAAACGATGACCCGTGACCTGTCGAAATTTCTCCAGATTGTCAGAAATGGAAATTTTTTAATGTTTAATTTTTTGACTGCAAATGACTATTCCATGTAAATTATCACTTTTGGAAGAAAAATAAGTGTGTTTAGAGTCACTTTAATGACTGAAATTGGTTGAAACAAAAGCTTCTGAATAGGAGAAAAAGTCTGTAATAATGGCAATTTTGGTCACATTGAGGCTTTAAAAAGTAGTCATTCAACATGAGGCACATTCCAAATGACATTTTGAATCAATTTTTCTACAGTCCAAAAAAATCAATTTTCTGAGGAAAAACGATGACCCGTGACCTGTCGAAATTTCTCCAGATGGTCAGAAATGGAAATTTTTTAATGTTTAACTTTTTTGACTGCAAATGACTATTCCATGCAAATTATCACTTTTGGACCAAAATTAAGTGTGTTTAGAGTCACTTTAATGCCTGTAATTGGTCAAATTGAAGCTTCTGAATAGGAGAAAATGTCTGTAATAATGGCAATTTTGGTCACATTGAGGCTTTAAAAAGTAGTTATTGAACATGAGGCACATTCCAAATGACATTTTGAATCAATTTTTCTACAGTCCAAAAAATCAATTTTCTGATGAAAAGCGATGACCCGTGACCTGTCGACATTTCTCCAGTTGGTCAGAAATGGAATTTTTTTAATGTTTAAGTTTTTTTAATGCAAATGACTATTCCATGTAAATTATCACTTTTAGAACAAAAATAAGTGTGTTTAGAGTCACTTTAATGCCTGAAATTGGTCGAAATAGAAGCTTCTGAATAGGAGAAAATGTCTGTAATAATGGCAATTTTGGTCACATTGAGGCTTTAAAAAGTAGTCATTCAACATGAGGCACATTCCAAATGACATTTTGAATCAATTTTTCTACAGTCCAAAAAAATCAATTTTCTGAGGAAAAACGATGACTCGTGACCTGTCGAAATTTCTCCAGATGGTCAGAAATGGAAATTTTTTAATGTTTAACTTTTTTGACTGCAAATGATTATTCCATGTAAATTATCACTTTTGGAAGAAAATAAGTGTGTTTAGAGTCACTTTAATGCCTGAAATTGGTCGAAATAGAAGCTTCTGAATAGGAGAAAATGACTGTAAAAATGGCAATTTTGGTCACATTGAGGCTTCAAAAAGTAGTTATTCAGCATGAGGCACATTCCAAATGACATTTTGAATCAATTTTTCTACAGTCCAAAAAACTCAATTTTCTGATGAAAAACGATGACCCGTGACCTGTCGAAATTTCTCCAGATGGTCAGAAATGGAAATTTTTTAATGTTTAATTTTTTGACTGTAAATGACTATTCCATGTAAATTATCACTTTTGGAAGACAAATAAGTGTGTTTAGAGTCACTTTAATGCCTGAAATTGGTTGAAACAAAAGCTTCTGAATAGGAGAAAAAGTCTGTAATAATGGCAATTTTGTTCACATTGAGGCTTTAAAAAGTAGTCATTCAACATGAGGCACATTCCAAATGACATTTTGAATCAATTTTTCTACAGTCCAAAAAAATCAATTTTCTGATGAAAAACGATGACCCGTTACCTGTCGAAATTTATCCAGATGGTCAGAAATGGAAATTTTTTAATGTTGAATTTTTTGACTGCAAATGACTATTCCATGCAAATTATCACTTTTGGAACAAAATTAAGTGTGTTTAGAGTCACTTTAATGCCTGAAATTGGTCAAATTGAAGCTTCTGAATAGGAGAAAATGTCTGTAATAATGGCAATTTTGGTCACATTGAGGCTTTAAAAAGTAGTTATTCAACATGAGGCACATTCAAAATGACATTTTGAATCAATTTTTCTACAGTCCAAAAAATCAATTTTCTGATGAAAAACGATGACCCGTGACCTGTCGACATTTCTCCAGTTGGTCAGAAATGGAATTTTTTTAATGTTTAATTTTTTGACTGCAAATGACTATTCCATGCAAATTATCACTTTTGGAACAAAATTAAGTGTGTTTAGAGTCACTTTAATGCCTGAAATTGGTCAAATTGAAGCTTCTGAATAGGAGAAAATGTCTGTAATAATGGCAATTTTGGTCACATTGAGGCTTTAAAAAGTAGTTATTCAACATGAGGCACATTCAAAATGACATTTTGAATCAATTTTTCTACAGTCCAA
Source organism: Triturus cristatus (assembly GCF_964204655.1). Lineage (NCBI taxonomy): Eukaryota > Metazoa > Chordata > Amphibia > Caudata > Salamandridae > Triturus > Triturus cristatus. Next base: position 878,175,362 of record NC_140593.1, on the reverse strand, counting down.
AAAATCAATTTTCTGATTAAAAACGATGACCCGTGACCTGTCGAAATTTCTCCAGATGGTCAGAAATGGAATTTTTTTAATGTTTAAGTTTTTTGACTGGAAATGACTATTCCATGTGATTTATCACTTTTGGAACTAAAATAAGTGTGTTTAGAGTAATTTTAATGACTGAAATTGGTGGAAAAAGAAGCTTCTGAGTAGGAGAAAATGTCTGTAAAAATGGCAATTTTGGTCACATTGAGGCTTCAAAAAGTAGTTATTCAACATGAGGCACAATCCAAATGACATTTTGAATCAATTTTTCTGCAGTCCAAAAAATCAAGTTTTCTGATGAAAAACGATGACCCGTGACCTGTCGAAATTTCTCCAGATGGTCAGAAATGGAAATTTTTTAATGTTTAATTTTTCGACTGCAAATGACTATTCCATGTAAATTATCACTTTTGGAAGAAAAATAAGTGTGTTTAGAGTCACTTTAATGCCTGAAATTGGTTGAAACAAAAGCTTCTGAATAGGAGAAAAAGTCTGTAATAATGGCAATTTTGTTCACATTGAGGCTTTAAAAAGTAGTCATTCAACATGAGGCACATTCCAAATGACATTTTGAATCAATTTTTCTACAGTCCAAAAAAATCAATTTTCTGATGAAAAACGATGACCCGTTACCTGTCGAAATTTATCCAGATGGTCAGAAATGGAAATTTTTTAATGTTGAATTTTTTGACTGCAAATGACTATTCCATGCAAATTATCACTTTTGGAACAAAATTAAGTGTGTTTAGAGTCACTTTAATGCCTGAAATTGGTCAAATTGAAGCTTCTGAATAGGAGAAAATGTCTGTAATAATGGCAATTTTGGTCACATTGAGGCTTTAAAAAGTAGTTATTCAACATGAGGCACATTCAAAATGACATTTTGAATCAATTTTTCTACAGTCCAAAAAATCAATTTTCTGATGAAAAACGATGACCCGTGACCTGTCGACATTTCTCCAGTTGGTCAGAAATGGAATTTTTTTAATGTTTAATTTTTTGACTGCAAATGACTATTCCATGCAAATTATCACTTTTGGAACAAAATTAAGTGTGTTTAGAGTCACTTTAATGCCTGAAATTGGTCAAATTGAAGCTTCTGAATAGGAGAAAATGTCTGTAATAATGGCAATTTTGGTCACATTGAGGCTTTAAAAAGTAGTTATTCAACATGAGGCACATTCAAAATGACATTTTGAATCAATTTTTCTACAGTCCAAAAAATCAATTTTCTGATTAAAAACGATGACCCGTGACCTGTCGAAATTTCTCCAGATGGTCAGAAATGGAATTTTTTTAATGTTTAAGTTTTTTGACTGGAAATGACTATTCCATGTGATTTATCACTTTTGGAACTAAAATAAGTGTGTTTAGAGTAATTTTAATGACTGAAATTGGTGGAAAAAGAAGCTTCTGAGTAGGAGAAAATGTCTGTAAAAATGGCAATTTTGGTCACATTGAGGCTTCAAAAAGTAGTTATTCAACATGAGGCACAATCCAAATGACATTTTGAATCAATTTTTCTGCAGTCCAAAAAATCAAGTTTTCTGATGAAAAACGATGACCCGTGACCTGTCGAAATTTCTCCAGATGGTCAGAAATGGAAATTTTTTAATGTTTAATTTTTCGACTGCAAATGACTATTCCATGTAAATTATCACTTTTGGAAGAAAAATAAGTGTGTTTAGAGTCACTTTAATGCCTGAAATTGGTTGAAACAAAAGCTTCTGAATAGGAGAAAAAGTCTGTAATAATGGCAATTTTGGTCACATTGAGGCTTTAAAAAGTTGTCATTCAACATGAGGCACATTCCAAATGACATTTTGAATCAATTTTTCTACAGTCCAAAAAATTCAATTTTCTGAGGAAAAACGATGACCCGTGACCTGTCGAAATTTCTCCAGATGGTCAGAAATGGAAATTTTTTAATGTTTAACTTTTTTGACTGCAAATGACTATTCCATGCAAATTATCACTTTTGGAACAAAATTAAGTGTGTTTAGAGTCACTTTAATGCCTGAAATTGGTCAAATTGAAGCTTCTGAATAGGAGAAAATGTCTGTAATAATGGCAATTTTGGTCACATTGAGGCTTTAAAAAGTAGTTATTCAACATGAGGCACATTCAAAATGACATTTTGAATCAATTTTTCTACAGTCCAAAAAATCAATTTTCTGATGAAAAACGATGACCCGTGACCTGTCGACATTTCTCCAGTTGGTCAGAAATGGAATTTTTTTAATGTTAAATTTTTTGACTGCAAATGACTATTCCATGCAAATTATCACTTTTGGAACAAAATTAAGTGTGTTTAGAGTCACTTTAATGCCTGAAATTGGTCAAATTGAAGCTTCTGAATAGGAGAAAATGTCTGTAATAATGGCAATTTTGGTCACATTGAGGCTTTAAAAAGTAGTTATTCAACATGAGGCACATTCAAAATGACATTTTGAATCAATTTTTCTACAGTCCAAAAAATCAATTTTCTGATGAAAAACGATGACCCGTGACCTGTCGAAATTTCTCCAGATGGTCAGAAATGGAATTTTTTTAATGTTTAAGTTTTTTGACTGGAAATGACTATTCCATGTAAATTATCACTTTTAGAACAAAAATAAGTGTGTTTAAAATCACTTTAATGCCTGAAATTGGTTGAAACAAAAGCTTCTGAATAGGAGAAAAAGTCTGTAATAATGGCAATTTTGGTCACATTGAGGCTTTAAAAAGTAGTCATTCAACATGAGGCACATTCCAAATGACATTTTGAATCAATTTTTCTACAGTCCAAAAAATTCAATTTTCTGAGGAAAAACGATGACCCGTGACCTGTCGAAATTTCTCCAGATGGTCAGAAATGGAAATTTTTTAATGTTTAACTTTTTTGACTGCAAATGACTATTCCATGCAAATTATCACTTTTGGACCAAAATTAAGTGTGTTTAGAGTCACTTTAATGCCTGTAATTGGTCAAATTGAAGCTTCTGAATAGGAGAAAATGTCTGTAATAATGGCAATTTTGGTCACATTGAGGCTTTAAAAAGTAGTTATTCAACATGAGGCACATTCGAAATGACATTTTGAATCAATTTTTCAACAGTCCAAAAAATCAATTTTCTGATGAAAAGCGATGACCCGTGACCTGTCGACATTTCTCCAGTTGGTCAGAAATGGAATTTTTTTAATGTTTAAGTTTTTTTAATGCAAATGACTATTCCATGTAAATTATCACTTTTAGAACAAAAATAAGTGTGTTTAGAGTCACTTTAATGCCTGAAATTGGTCGAAATAGAAGCTTCTGAATAGGCGAAAATGTCTGTAATAATGGCAATTTTGGTCACATTGAGGCTTTAAAAAGTAGTTATTCAACATGAGGCACATTCCAAATGACATTTTGAATCAATTTTTCTACAGTCCAAAAAACTCAATTTTCTGATGAAAAACGATGACCCGTGACCTGTCGAAATTTCTCCAGATGGTCAGAAATGGAAATTTTGTAATGTTTAATTTTTTGACTGTAAATGACTATTCCATGTAAATTATCACTTTTGGAAGAAAAATAAGTGTGTTTAGAGTCACTTTAATGCCTGAAATTGGTTGAAACAAAAGCTTCTGAATAGGAGAAAAAGTCTGTAATAATGGCAATTTTGGTCACATTGAGGCTTTAAAAAGTAGTCATTCAACATGAGGCCCATTCCAAATGACATTTTGAATCAATTTTTCTACAGTCCAAAAAATCAATTTTCTGATAAAAAACAATGACCCGTGACCTGTCGAACTTTCTCCAGATGGTCAGAAATGGAAATTTTTTAATGTTTCATTTTATGACTATTCCATGTAAATTATCACTTTTGGAACAAAAACAAGTGTGTTTAGAGTCACTTTAATGCCTGAAATTGGTCGAAAAAGAAGCTTCTGAGTAGGAGAAAAAGTCTGTAATTATATCAATTTTGGTCACATTGAGGCTTTAAAAAGTAGTTATTCAACATGAGGCGCATTCTAAATGACATTTTGAATCAATTTTTCGACCAGTCCAAAAAATCAATTTTCTGATGAAAAACGATGACCCGTGACCTGTCGAAATTTCTCCAGATCGTCAGAAATGGAAATTTTTTAATGTTTAAGTTTTTTGACTGCAAATGACTATTCCATGTAAATTATCACTTTTGGAACAAAAATAAGTGTGTTTAGAGTCACTTTAATGCCTGAAATTGGTCGAAATAGAAGCTTCTGAATAGGAGAAAATGTCTGTAATAATGGCAATTTTGGTCACATTCAGGCTTTAAAAAGTAGTTATTCTACATGAGGCACAATCCAAATGACATTTTGAATCAATTTTTCTACAGTCCAAAAAATCAATTTTCTGATGAAAAACGATGACCCGTGACCTGTCGACATTTCTCCAGTTGGTCAGAAATGGAATTTTTTTAATCGTTAAGTTTTTTGACTGCAAATGACTATTCCATTTAAATTATCACTTTTGGAACAAAAATAAGTGTGTTTAGAGTCACTTTAATGCCTGAAATTGGTCGAAATAGAAGCTTCTGAATAGGAGAAAATGTCTGTAAAAATGGCAATTTTGGTCACATTGAGGCTTCAAAAAGTAGTTATTCAGCATGAGGCACATTCCAAATGACATTTTGAATCAATTTTTCTACAGTCCAAAAAATCAATTTTCTGATGAAAAACGATGATCCGTGACCTGTTGAAATTTCTCCAGATTGTCAGAAATGTACATTTTTTAATGTTTAATTTTTTGACTGCAAATGACTATTCCATGTAAATTATCACTTTTGGAAGAAAAATAAGTGTGTTTAGAGTCACTTTAATGCCTGAAATTGGTTGAAACAAGAGCTTCTTAATAGGAGAAAAAGTCTGTAATAATGGCAATTTTGGTCACATTGAGGCTTTAAAAAGTAGTCATTCAACATGAGGCACATTCCAAATGACATTTTGAATCAATTTTACTACAGTCCAAAAAAATCAATTTTCTGATGAAAAACGATGACCCGTGACCTGTCGAAATTTATCCAGATGGTCAGAAATGGAAATTTTTTAATGTTTCATTTTTTGACTGCAATTGACTATTCCATGTAAATTATCACTTTTGGAAGAAAATAAGTGTGTTCAGAGTCACTTTAATGCCTGAAATTGGTCGAAATAGAAGCTTCTGAATAGGAGAAAATGTCTGTAAAAATGGCAATTTTGGTCACATTGAGGCTTCAAAAAGTAGTTATTCAGCATGAGGCACATTCCAAATGACATTTTGAATCAATTTTTCTACAGTCCAAAAATTCAATTTTCTGATGAAAAACGATGACCCGTGACCTGTCGAAATTTCTCCAGATGGTCAGAAATGGACATTTTTTAATGTTTAACTTTTTTGACTGCAAATGACTATTCCATGCAAATTATCACTTTTGGACCAAAATTACGTGTGTTTAGAGTCACTTTAATGCCTGTAATTGGTCAAATTGAAGCTTCTGAATAGGAGAAAATGTCTGTAATAATGGCAATTTTGGTCACATTGAGGCTTTAAAAAGTAGTTATTCAACATGAGGCACATTCGAAATAACATTTTGAATCAATTTTTCTACAGTCCAAAAAATCAATTTTCTGATGAAAAGCGATGACCCGTGACCTGTCGACATTTCTCCAGTTGGTCAGAAATGGAATTTTTTTAATGTTTAAGTTTTTTTAATGCAAATGACTATTCCATGTAAATTATCACTTTTAGAACAAAAATAAGTGTGTTTAGAGTCACTTTAATGCCTGAAATTGGTCGAAATAGAAGCTTCTGAATAGGAGAAAATGTCTGTAATAATGGCAATTTTGGTCACATTCAGGCTTTAAAAAGTAGTTATTCTACATGAGGCACAATCCAAATGACATTTTGAATCAATTTTTCTACAGTCCAAAAAATCAATCTTCTGATGAAAAACGATGACCCGTGACCTGTCGACATTTCTCCAGTTGGTCAGAAATGGAATTTTTTTAATCGTTAAGTTTTTTGACTGCAAATGACTATTCCATTTAAATTATCACTTTTGGAACAAAAATAAGTGTGTTTAGAGTCACTTTAATGCCTGAAATTGGTCGAAATAGAAGCTTCTGAATAGGAGAAAATGTCTGTAAAAATGGCAATTTTGGTCACATTGAGGCTTCAAAAAGTAGTTATTCAGCATGAGGCACATTCCAAATGACATTTTGAATCAATTTTTCTACAGTCCAAAAAATCAATTTTCTGATGAAAAACGATGATCCGTGACCTGTTGAAATTTCTCCAGATTGTCAGAAATGTACATTTTTTAATGTTTAATTTTTTGACTGCAAATGACTATTCCATGTAAATTATCACTTTTGGAAGAAAAATAAGTGTGTTTAGAGTCACTTTAATGCCTGAAATTGGTTGAAACAAGAGCTTCTTAATAGGAGAAAAAGTCTGTAATAATGGCAATTTTGGTCACATTGAGGCTTTAAAAAGTAGTCATTCAACATGAGGCACATTCCAAATGACATTTTGAATCAATTTTACTACAGTCCAAAAAACTCAATTTTCTGATGAAAAACGATGACCCGTGACCTGTCGAAATTTCTCCAGATGGTCAGAAATGGAAATTTTTTAATGTTTAATTTTTTGACTCTAAATGACTATTCCATGTAAATTATCACTTTTGGAAGAAAAATAAGTGTGTTTAGAGTCACTTTAATGCCTGAAATTGGTTGAACAAAAGCTTCTGAATAGGAGAAAAAGTCTGTAATAATGGCAATTTTGGTCACATTGAGGCTTTAAAAAGTAGTCATTCAACATGAGGCACATTCCAAATGACATTTTGAATCAATTTTTCTACAGTCCAAAAAATTCAATTTTCTGAGGAAAAACGATGACCCGTGACCTGTCGAAATTTCTCCAGATGGTCAGAAATGGAAATTTTTTAATGTTTAACTTTTTTGACTGCAAATGACTATTCCATGCAAATTATCACTTTTGGACCAAAATTAAGTGTGTTTAGAGTCACTTTAATGCCTGTAATTGGTCAAATTGAAGCTTCTGAATAGGAGAAAATGTCTGTAATAATGGCAATTTTGGTCACATTGAGGCTTTAAAAAGTAGTTATTCAACATGAGGCACATTCGAAATGACATTTTGAATCAATTTTTCTACAGTCCAAAAAATCAATTTTCTGATGAAAAACGATGACCCGTGACCTGTCGAAATTTATCCAGATGGTCAGAAATGGAAATTTTTTAATGTTGAATTTTTTGACTGCAAATGACTATTCCATGCAAATTATCACTTTTGGAACAAAATTAAGTGTGTTTAGAGTCACTTTAATGCCTGAAATTGGTCAAATTGAAGCTTCTGAATAGGAGAAAATGTCTGTAATAATGGCAATTTTGGTCACATTGAGGCTTTAAAAAGTAGTTATTCAACATGAGGCACATTCAAAATGACATTTTGAATCAATTTTTCTACAGTCCAAAAAATCAATTTTCTGATGAAAAACGATGACCCGTGACCTGTCGACATTTCTCCAGTTGGTCAGAAATAGAATTTTTTTAATGTTTAATTTTTTGACTGCAAATGACTATTCCATGCAAATTATCACTTTTGGAACAAAATTAAGTGTGTTTAGAGTCACTTTAATGCCTGAAATTGGTCAAATTGAAGCTTCTGAATAGGAGAAAATGTCTGTAATAATGGCAATTTTGGTCACATTGAGGCTTTAAAAAGTAGTTATTCAACATGAGGCACATTCAAAATGACATTTTGAATCAATTTTTCTACAGTCCAAAAAATCAATTTTCTGATGAAAAACGATGACCCGTGACCTGTCGAAATTTCTCCAGATGGTCAGAAATGGAATTTTTTTAATGTTTAAGTTTTTTGACTGGAAATGACTATTCCATGTAAATTATCACTTTTAGAACAAAAATAAGTGTGTTTAAAATCACTTTAATGCCTGAAATTGGTTGAAACAAAAGCTTCTGAATAGGAGAAAAAGTCTGTAATAATGGCAATTTTGGTCACATTGAGGCTTTAAAAAGTAGTCATTCAACATGAGGCACATTCCAAATGACATTTTGAATCAATTTTTCTACAGTCCAAAAAATTCAATTTTCTGAGGAAAAACGATGACCCGTGACCTGTCGAAATTTCTCCAGATGGTCAGAAATGGAAATTTTTTAATGTTTAACTTTTTTGACTGCAAATGACTATTCCATGCAAATTATCACTTTTGGACCAAAATTAAGTGTGTTTAGAGTCACTTTAATGCCTGTAATTGGTCAAATTGAAGCTTCTGAATAGGAGAAAATGTCTGTAATAATGGCAATTTTGGTCACATTGAGGCTTTAAAAAGTAGTTATTCAACATGAGGCACATTCGAAATGACATTTTGAATCAATTTTTCTACAGTCCAAAAAATCAATTTTCTGATGAAAAGCGATGACCCGTGACCTGTCGACATTTCTCCAGTTGGTCAGAAATGGAATTTTTTTAATGTTTAAGTTTTTTTAATGCAAATGACTATTCCATGTAAATTATCACTTTTAGAACAAAAATAAGTGTGTTTAGAGTCACTTTAATGCCTGAAATTGGTCGAAATAGAAGCTTCTGAATAGGCGAAAATGTCTGTAATAATGGCAATTTTGGTCACATTGAGGCTTTAAAAAGTAGTTATTCAACATGAGGCACATTCCAAATGACATTTTGAATCAATTTTTCTACAGTCCAAAAAACTCAATTTTCTGATGAAAAACGATGACCCGTGACCTGTCGAAATTTCTCCAGATGGTCAGAAATGGAAATTTTGTAATGTTTAATTTTTTGACTGTAAATGACTATTCCATGTAAATTATCACTTTTGGAAGAAAAATAAGTGTGTTTAGAGTCACTTTAATGCCTGAAATTGGTTGAAACAAAAGCTTCTGAATAGGAGAAAAAGTCTGTAATAATGGCAATTTTGGTCACATTGAGGCTTTAAAAAGTAGTCATTCAACATGAGGCCCATTCCAAATGACATTTTGAATCAATTTTTCTACAGTCCAAAAAATCAATTTTCTGATAAAAAACAATGACCCGTGACCTGTCGAACTTTCTCCAGATGGTCAGAAATGGAAATTTTTTAATGTTTCATTTTATGACTATTCCATGTAAATTATCACTTTTGGAACAAAAACAAGTGTGTTTAGAGTCACTTTAATGCCTGAAATTGGTCGAAAAAGAAGCTTCTGAGTAGGAGAAAAAGTCTGTAATTATATCAATTTTGGTCACATTGAGGCTTTAAAAAGTAGTTATTCAACATGAGGCGCATTCTAAATGACATTTTGAATCAATTTTTCGACCAGTCCAAAAAATCAATTTTCTGATGAAAAACGATGACCCGTGACCTGTCGAAATTTCTCCAGATCGTCAGAAATGGAAATTTTTTAATGTTTAAGTTTTTTGACTGCAAATGACTATTCCATGTAAATTATCACTTTTGGAACAAAAATAAGTGTGTTTAGAGTCACTTTAATGCCTGAAATTGGTCGAAATAGAAGCTTCTGAATAGGAGAAAATGTCTGTAATAATGGCAATTTTGGTCACATTCAGGCTTTAAAAAGTAGTTATTCTACATGAGGCACAATCCAAATGACATTTTGAATCAATTTTTCTACAGTCCAAAAAATCAATTTTCTGATGAAAAACGATGACCCGTGACCTGTCGACATTTCTCCAGTTGGTCAGAAATGGAATTTTTTTAATCGTTAAGTTTTTTGACTGCAAATGACTATTCCATTTAAATTATCACTTTTGGAACAAAAATAAGTGTGTTTAGAGTCACTTTAATGCCTGAAATTGGTCGAAATAGAAGCTTCTGAATAGGAGAAAATGTCTGTAAAAATGGCAATTTTGGTCACATTGAGGCTTCAAAAAGTAGTTATTCAGCATGAGGCACATTCCAAATGACATTTTGAATCAATTTTTCTACAGTCCAAAAAATCAATTTTCTGATGAAAAACGATGATCCGTGACCTGTTGAAATTTCTCCAGATTGTCAGAAATGTACATTTTTTAATGTTTAATTTTTTGACTGCAAATGACTATTCCATGTAAATTATCACTTTTGGAAGAAAAATAAGTGTGTTTAGAGTCACTTTAATGCCTGAAATTGGTTGAAACAAGAGCTTCTTAATAGGAGAAAAAGTCTGTAATAATGGCAATTTTGGTCACATTGAGGCTTTAAAAAGTAGTCATTCAACATGAGGCACATTCCAAATGACATTTTGAATCAATTTTACTACAGTCCAAAAAAATCAATTTTCTGATGAAAAACGATGACCCGTGACCTGTCGAAATTTATCCAGATGGTCAGAAATGGAAATTTTTTAATGTTTCATTTTTTGACTGCAATTGACTATTCCATGTAAATTATCACTTTTGGAAGAAAATAAGTGTGTTCAGAGTCACTTTAATGCCTGAAATTGGTCGAAATAGAAGCTTCTGAATAGGAGAAAATGTCTGTAAAAATGGCAATTTTGGTCACATTGAGGCTTCAAAAAGTAGTTATTCAGCATGAGGCACATTCCAAATGACATTTTGAATCAATTTTTCTACAGTCCAAAAATTCAATTTTCTGATGAAAAACGATGACCCGTGACCTGTCGAAATTTCTCCAGATGGTCAGAAATGGACATTTTTTAATGTTTAACTTTTTTGACTGCAAATGACTATTCCATGCAAATTATCACTTTTGGACCAAAATTACGTGTGTTTAGAGTCACTTTAATGCCTGTAATTGGTCAAATTGAAGCTTCTGAATAGGAGAAAATGTCTGTAATAATGGCAATTTTGGTCACATTGAGGCTTTAAAAAGTAGTTATTCAACATGAGGCACATTCGAAATAACATTTTGAATCAATTTTTCTACAGTCCAAAAAATCAATTTTCTGATGAAAAGCGATGACCCGTGACCTGTCGACATTTCTCCAGTTGGTCAGAAATGGAATTTTTTTAATGTTTAAGTTTTTTTAATGCAAATGACTATTCCATGTAAATTATCACTTTTAGAACAAAAATAAGTGTGTTTAGAGTCACTTTAATGCCTGAAATTGGTCGAAATAGAAGCTTCTGAATAGGAGAAAATGTCTGTAATAATGGCAATTTTGGTCACATTGAGGCTTTAAAAAGTAGTTATTCAACATGAGGCACACTCCAAATGACATTTTGAATAAATTTTTCTACAGTCCAAAAAAATCAATTTTCTGATGAAAAACGATGACCCGTTACCTGTCGAAATGTATCCAGATGGTCAGAAATGGAAATTTTTTAATGTTTAATTTTTTGACTGCAAATGACTATTCCATGCAAATTATCACTTTTGGAACAAAATTAAGTGTGTTTAGAGTCACTTTAATGCCTGAAATTGGTCAAATTGAAGCTTCTGAATAGGAGAAAATGTCTGTAATAATGGCAATTTTGGTCACATTGAGGCTTTAAAAAGTAGTTATTCAACATGAGGCACATTCAAAATGACATTTTGAATCAATTTTTCTACAGTCCAAAAAATCAATTTTCTGATGAAAAACGATGACCCGTGACCTGTCGAAATTTCTCCAGATGGTCAGAAATGGAAATTTTTTAATGTTTAATTTTTTGACTGCAAATGACTATTCCATGTAAATTATCACTTTTGGAAGAAAAATAAGTGTGTTTAGAGTCACTTTAATGACTGAAATTGGTTGAAACAAAAGCTTCTGAATAGGAGAAAAAGTCTGTAATAATGGCAATTTTGGTCACATTGAGGCTTTAAAAAGTAGTCATTCAACATGAGGCACATTCCAAATGACATTTTGAATCAATTTTTCTACAGTCCAAAAAAATCAATTTTCTGAGGAAAAACGATGACCCGTGACCTGTCGAAATTTCTCCAGATGGTCAGAAATGGAAATTTTTTAATGTTTAACTTTTTTGACTGCAAATGACTATTCCATGCAAATTATCACTTTTGGACCAAAATTAAGTGTGTTTAGAGTCACTTTAATGCCTGTAATTGGTCAAATTGAAGCTTCTGAATAGGAGAAAATGTCTGTAATAATGGCAATTTTGGTCACATTGAGGCTTTAAAAAGTAGTTATTCAACATGAGGCACATTCGAAATGACATTTTGAATCAATTTTTCTACAGTCCAAAAAATCAATTTTCTGATGAAAAGCGATGACCCGTGACCTGTCGACATTTCTCCAGTTGGTCAGAAATTGAATTTTTTTAATGTTTAAGTTTTTTTAATGCAAATGACTATTCCATGTAAATTATCACTTTTGGAACAAAAATAAGTGTGTTTAGAGTCACTTTAATGCCTGAAATTGGTCGAAATAGAAGCTTCTGAATAGGAGAAAATGTCTGTAATAATGGCAATTTTGGTCACATTGAGGCTTTAAAAAGTAGTTATTCAACATGAGGCACATTCCAAATGACATTTTGAATCAATTTTTCTACAGTCCAAAAAACTCAATTTTCTGATGAAAAACGATGACCCGTGACCTGTCGAAATTTCTCCAGATGGTCAGAAATGGAATTTTTTTAATGTTTAAGTTTTTTGACTGGAAATGACTATTCCATGTGAATTATCACTTTTGGAACTAAAATAAGTGTGTTTAGAGTAATTTTAATGACTGAAATTGGTGGAAAAAGAAGCTTCTGAGTAGGAGAAAATGTCTGTAAAAATGGCAATTTTGGTCACATTGAGGCTTCAAAAAGTAGTTATTCAACATGAGGCACAATCCAAATGACATTTTGAATCAATTTTTCTGCAGTCCAAAAAATCAAGTTTTCTGATGAAAAACGATGACCCGTGACCTGTCGAAATTTCTCCAGATGGTCAGAAATGGAAATTTTTTAATGTTTAATTTTTCGACTGCAAATGACTATTCCATGTAAATTATCACTTTTGGAAGAAAAATAAGTGTGTTTAGAGTCACTTTAATGCCTGAAATTGGTTGAAACAAAAGCTTCTGAATAGGAGAAAAAGTCTGTAATAATGGCAATTTTGGTCACATTGAGGCTTTAAAAAGTAGTCATTCAACATGAGGCACATTCCAAATGACATTTTGAATCAATTTTTCTACAGTCCAAAAAATTCAATTTTCTGAGGAAAAACGATGACCCGTGACCTGTCGAAATTTCTCCAGATGGTCAGAAATGGAAATTTTTTAATGTTTAACTTTTTTGACTGCAAATGACTATTCCATGCAAATTATCACTTTTGGACCAAAATTAAGTGTGTTTAGAGTCACTTTAATGCCTGTAATTGGTCAAATTGAAGCTTCTGAATAGGAGAAAATGTCTGTAATAATGGCAATTTTGGTCACATTGAGGCTTTAAAAAGTAGTTATTCAACATGAGGCACATTCGAAATGACATTTTGAATCAATTTTTCTACAGTCCAAAAAATCAATTTTCTGATGAAAAACGATGACCCGTGACCTGTCGAAATTTATCCAGATGGTCAGAAATGGAAATTTTTTAATGTTGAATTTTTTGACTGCAAATGACTATTCCATGCAAATTATCACTTTTGGAACAAAATTAAGTGTGTTTAGAGTCACTTTAATGCCTGAAATTGGTCAAATTGAAGCTTCTGAATAGGAGAAAATGTCTGTAATAATGGCAATTTTGGTCACATTGAGGCTTTAAAAAGTAGTTATTCAAAATGAGGCACATTCAAAATGACATTTTGAATCAATTTTTCTACAGTCCAAAAAATCAATTTTCTGATGAAAAACGATGACCCGTGACCTGTCGACATTTCTCCAGTTGGTCAGAAATGGAATTTTTTTAATGTTTAATTTTTTGACTGCAAATGACTATTCCATGCAAATTATCACTTTTGGAACAAAATTAAGTGTGTTTAGAGTCACTTTAATGCCTGAAATTGGTCAAATTGAAGCTTCTGAATAGGAGAAAATGTCTGTAATAATGGCAATTTTGGTCACATTGAGGCTTTAAAAAGTAGTTATTCAACATGAGGCACATTCAAAATGACATTTTGAATCAATTTTTCTACAGTCCAAAAAATCAATTTTCTGATGAAAAACGATGACCCGTGACCTGTCGAAATTTCTCCAGATGGTCAGAAATGGAATTTTTTTAATGTTTAAGTTTTTTGACTGGAAATGACTATTCCATGTAAATTATCACTTTTAGAACAAAAATAAGTGTGTTTAAAATCACTTTAATGCCTGAAATTGGTTGAAACAAAAGCTTCTGAATAGGAAAAAAAGTCTGTAATAATGGCAATTTTGGTCACATTGAGGCTTTAAAAAGTAGTCATTCAACATGAGGCACATTCCAAATGACATTTTGAATCAATTTTTCTACAGTCCAAAAAATTCAATTTTCTGAGGAAAAACGATGACCCGTGACCTGTCGAAATTTCTCCAGATGGTCAGAAATGGAAATTTTTTAATGTTTAACTTTTTTGACTGCAAATGACTATTCCATGCAAATTATCACTTTTGGACCAAAATTAAGTGTGTTTAGAGTCACTTTAATGCCTGTAATTGGTCAAATTGAAGCTTCTGAACAGGAGAAAATGTCTGTAATAATGGCAATTTTGGTCACATTGAGGCTTTAAAAAGTAGTTATTCAACATGAGGCACATTCGAAATGACATTTTGAATCAATTTTTCTACAGTCCAAAAAATCAATTTTCTGATGAAAAGCGATGACCCGTGACCTGTCGACATTTCTCCAGTTGGTCAGAAATGGAATTTTTTTAATGTTTAAGTTTTTTTAATGCAAATGACTATTCCATGTAAATTATCACTTTTAGAACAAAAATAAGTGTGTTTAGAGTCACTTTAATGCCTGAAATTGGTCGAAATAGAAGCTTCTGAATAGGCGAAAATGTCTGTAATAATGGCAATTTTGGTCACATTGAGGCTTTAAAAAGTAGTTATTCAACATGAGGCACATTCCAAATGACATTTTGAATCAATTTTTCTACAGTCCAAAAAACTCAATTTTCTGATGAAAAACGATGACCCGGGACCTGTCGAAATTTCTCCAGATGGTCAGAAATGGAAATTTTGTAATGTTTAATTTTTTGACTGTAAATGACTATTCCATGTAAATTATCACTTTTGGAAGAAAAATAAGTGTGTTTAGAGTCACTTTAATGCCTGAAATTGGTTGAAACAAAAGCTTCTGAATAGGAGAAAAAGTCTGTAATAATGGCAATTTTGGTCACATTGAGGCTTTAAAAAGTAGTCATTCAACATGAGGCCCATTCCAAATGACATTTTGAATCAATTTTTCTACAGTCCAAAAAATCAATTTTCTGATAAAAAACAATGACCCGTGACCTGTCGAACTTTCTCCAGATGGTCAGAAATGGAAATTTTTTAATGTTTCATTTTATGACTATTCCATGTAAATTATCACTTTTGGAACAAAAACAAGTGTGTTTAGAGTCACTTTAATGCCTGAAATTGGTCGAAAAAGAAGCTTCTGAGTAGGAGAAAAAGTCTGTAATTATATCAATTTTGGTCACATTGAGGCTTTAAAAAGTAGTTATTCAACATGAGGCGCATTCTAAATGACATTTTGAATCAATTTTTCGACCAGTCCAAAAAATCAATTTTCTGATGAAAAACGATGACCCGTGACCTGTCGAAATTTCTCCAGATCGTCAGAAATGGAAATTTTTTAATGTTTAAGTTTTTTGACTGCAAATGACTATTCCATGTAAATTATCACTTTTGGAACAAAAATAAGTGTGTTTAGAGTCACTTTAATGCCTGAAATTGGTCGAAATAGAAGCTTCTGAATAGGAGAAAATGTCTGTAATAATGGCAATTTTGGTCACATTCAGGCTTTAAAAAGTAGTTATTCTACATGAGGCACAATCCAAATGACATTTTGAATCAATTTTTCTACAGTCCAAAAAATCAATTTTCTGATGAAAAACGATGACCCGTGACCTGTTGAAATTTCTCCAGATTGTCAGAAATGTACATTTTTTAATGTTTAATTTTTTGACTGCAAATGACTATTCCATGTAAATTATCACTTTTGGAAGAAAAATAAGTGTGTTTAGAGTCACTTTAATGCCTGAAATTGGTTGAAACAAGAGCTTCTTAATAGGAGAAAAAGTCTGTAATAATGGCAATTTTGGTCACATTGAGGCTTTAAAAAGTAGTCATTCAACATGAGGCACATTCCAAATGACATTTTGAATCAATTTTACTACAGTCCAAAAAAATCAATTTTCTGATGAAAAACGATGACCCGTGACCTGTCGAAATTTATCCAGATGGTCAGAAATGGAAATTTTTTAATGTTTCATTTTTTGACTGCAATTGACTATTCCATGTAAATTATCACTTTTGGAAGAAAATAAGTGTGTTCAGAGTCACTTTAATGCCTGAAATTGGTCGAAATAGAAGCTTCTGAATAGGAGAAAATGTCTGTAAAAATGGCAATTTTGGTCACATTGAGGCTTCAAAAAGTAGTTATTCAGCATGAGGCACATTCCAAATGACATTTTGAATCAATTTTTCTACAGTCCAAAAATTCAATTTTCTGATGAAAAACGATGACCCGTGACCTGTCGAAATTTCTCCAGATGGTCAGAAATGGACATTTTTTAATGTTTAACTTTTTTGACTGCAAATGACTATTCCATGCAAATTATCACTTTTGGACCAAAATTACGTGTGTTTAGAGTCACTTTAATGCCTGTAATTGGTCAAATTGAAGCTTCTGAATAGGAGAAAATGTCTGTAATAATGGCAATTTTGGTCACATTGAGGCTTTAAAAAGTAGTTATTCAACATGAGGCACATTCGAAATAACATTTTGAATCAATTTTTCTACAGTCCAAAAAATCAATTTTCTGATGAAAAGCGATGACCCGTGACCTGTCGACATTTCTCCAGTTGGTCAGAAATGGAATTTTTTTAATGTTTAAGTTTTTTTAATGCAAATGACTATTCCATGTAAATTATCACTTTTAGAACAAAAATAAGTGTGTTTAGAGTCACTTTAATGCCTGAAATTGGTCGAAATAGAAGCTTCTGAATAGGAGAAAATGTCTGTAATAATGGCAATTTTGGTCACATTGAGGCTTTAAAAAGTAGTTATTCAACATGAGGCACATTCCAAATGACATTTTGAATCAATTTTTCTACAGTCCAAAAAACTCAATTTTCTGATGAAAAATGATGACCCGTGACCTGTCGAAATTTCTCCAGATGGTCAGAAATGGAAATTTTGTAATGTTTAATTTTTTGACTGTAAATGACTATTCCATGTAAATTATCACTTTTGGAAGAAAAATAAGTGTGTTTAGAGTCACTTTAATGCCTGAAATTGGTTGAAACAAAAGCTTCTGAATAGGAGAAAAAGTCTGTAATAATGGCAATTTTGGTCACATTGAGGCTTTAAAAAGTAGTCATTCAACATGAGGCACATTCCAAATGACATTTTGAATCAATTTTTCTACAGTCCAAAAAATCAATTTTCTGATAAAAAACAATGACCCGTGACCTGTCGAACTTTCTCCAGATGGTCAGAAATGGAAATTTTTTAATTTTTCATTTTATGACTATTCCATGTAAATTATCACTTTTGGAACAAAAACAAGTGTGTTTAGAGTCACTTTAATGCCTGAAATTGGTCGAAAAAGAAGCTTCTGAGTAGGAGAAAAAGTCTGTAATTATATCAATTTTGGTCACATTGAGGCTTTAAAAAGTAGTTATTCAACATGAGGCGCATTCTAAATGACATTTTGAATCAATTTTTCGACCAGTCCAAAAAATCAATTTTCTGATGAAAAACGATGACCCGTGACCTGTCGAAATTTCTCCAGATGGTCAGAAATGGAAATTTTTTAATGTTTAATTTTTTGACTGTAAATGACTATTCCATGTAAATTATCACTTTTGGAAGAAAAATAAGTGTGTTTAGAGTCACTTTAATGCCTGAAATTGGTTGAAACAAAAGCTTCTGAATAGGAGAAAAAGTCTGTAATAATGGCAATTTTGGTCACATTGAGGCTTTAAAAAGTAGTCATTCAACATGAGGCACACTCCAAATGACATTTTGAATAAATTTTTCTACAGTCCAAAAAAATCAATTTTCTGATGAAAAACGATGACCCGTTACCTGTCGAAATGTATCCAGATGGTCAGAAATGGAAATTTTTTAATGTTTAATTTTTTGACTGCAAATGACTATTCCATGCAAATTATCACTTTTGGAACAAAATTAAGTGTGTTTAGAGTCACTTTAATGCCTGAAATTGGTCAAATTGAAGCTTTTGAATAGGAGAAAATGTCTGTAATAATGGCAATTTTGGTCACATTGAGGCTTTAAAAAGTAGTTATTCAACATGAGGCACATTCAAAATGACATTTTGAATCAATTTTTCTACAGTCCAAAAAATCAATTTTCTGATGAAAAACGATGACCCGTGACCTGTCGAAATTTCTCCAGATGGTCAGAAATGGAAATTTTTTAATGTTTAATTTTTTGACTGCAAATGACTATTCCATGTAAATTATCACTTTTGGAAGAAAAATAAGTGTGTTTAGAGTCACTTTAATGACTGAAATTGGTTGAAACAAAAGCTTCTGAATAGGAGAAAAAGTCTGTAATAATGGCAATTTTGGTCACATTGAGGCTTTAAAAAGTAGTCATTCAACATGAGGCACATTCCAAATGACATTTTGAATCAATTTTTCTACAGTCCAAAAAAATCAATTTTCTGAGGAAAAACGATGACCCGTGACCTGTCGAAATTTCTCCAGATGGTCAGAAATGGAAATTTTTTAATGTTTAACTTTTTTGACTGCAAATGACTATTCCATGCAAATTATCACTTTTGGACCAAAATTAAGTGTGTTTAGAGTCACTTTAATGCCTGTAATTGGTCAAATTGAAGCTTCTGAATAGGAGAAAATGTCTGTAATAATGGCAATTTTGGTCACATTGAGGCTTTAAAAAGTAGTTATTCAACATGAGGCACATTCGAAATGACATTTTGAATCAATTTTTCTACAGTCCAAAAAATCAATTTTCTGATGAAAAGCGATGACCCGTGACCTGTCGACATTTCTCCCGTTGGTCAGAAATGGAATTTTTTTAATGTTTAAGTTTTTTTAATGCAAATGACTATTCCATGTAAATTATCACTTTTGGAACAAAAATAAGTGTGTTTAGAGTCACTTTAATGCCTGAAATTGGTCGAAATAGAAGCTTCTGAATAGGAGAAAATGTCTGTAATAATGGCAATTTTGGTCACATTGAGGCTTTAAAAAGTAGTTATTCAACATGAGGCACATTCCAAATGACATTTTGAATCAATTTTTCTACAGTCCAAAAAACTTAATTTTCTGATGAAAAACGATGACCCGTGACCTGTCGAAATTTCTCCAGATGGTCAGAAATGGAATTTTTTTAATGTTTAAGTTTTTTGACTGGAAATGACTATTCCATGTGAATTATCACTTTTGGAACTAAAATAAGTGTGTTTAGAGTAATTTTAATGACTGAAATTGGTGGAAAAAGAAGCTTCTGAGTAGGAGAAAATGTCTGTAAAAATGGCAATTTTGGTCACATTGAGGCTTCAAAAAGTAGTTATTCAACATGAGGCACAATCCAAATGACATTTTGAATCAATTTTTCTGCAGTCCAAAAAATCAAGTTTTCTGATGAAAAACGATGACCCGTGACCTGTCGAAATTTCTCCAGATGGTCAGAAATGGAAATTTTTTAATGTTTAATTTTTCGACTGCAAATGACTATTCCATGTAAATTATCACTTTTGGAAGAAAAATAAGTGTGTTTAGAGTCACTTTAATGCCTGAAATTGGTTGAAACAAAAGCTTCTGAATAGGAGAAAAAGTCTGTAATAATGGCAATTTTGGTCACATTGAGGCTTTAAAAAGTAGTCATTCAACATGAGGCACATTCCAAATGACATTTTGAATCAATTTTTCTACAGTCCAAAAAATTCAATTTTCTGAGGAAAAACGATGACCCGTGACCTGTCGAAATTTCTCCAGATGGTCAGAAATGGAAATTTTTTAATGTTTAACTTTTTTGACTGCAAATGACTATTCCATGCAAATTATCACTTTTGGACCAAAATTAAGTGTGTTTAGAGTCACTTTAATGCCTGTAATTGGTCAAATTGAAGCTTCTGAATAGGAGAAAATGTCTGTAATAATGGCAATTTTGGTCACATTGAGGCTTTAAAAAGTAGTTATTCAACATGAGGCACATTCGAAATGACATTTTGAATCAATTTTTCTACAGTCCAAAAAATCAATTTTCTGATGAAAAACGATGACCCGTGACCTGTCGAAATTTATCCAGATGGTCAGAAATGGAAATTTTTTAATGTTGAATTTTTTGACTGCAAATGACTATTCCATGCAAATTATCACTTTTGGAACAAAATTAAGTGTGTTTAGAGTCACTTTAATGCCTGAAATTGGTCAAATTGAAGCTTCTGAATAGGAGAAAATGTCTGTAATAATGGCAATTTTGGTCACATTGAGGCTTTAAAAAGTAGTTATTCAACATGAGGCACATTCAAAATGACATTTTGAATCAATTTTTCTACAGTCCAAAAAATCAATTTTCTGATGAAAAACGATGACCCGTGACCTGTCGACATTTCTCCAGTTGGTCAGAAATGGAATTTTTTTAATGTTTAATTTTTTGACTGCAAATGACTATTCCATGCAAATTATCACTTTTGGAACAAAATTAAGTGTGTTTAGAGTCACTTTAATGCCTGAAATTGGTCAAATTGAAGCTTCTGAATAGGAGAAAATGTCTGTAATAATGGCAATTTTGGTCACATTGAGGCTTTAAAAAGTAGTTATTCGACATGAGGCACATTCAAAATGACATTTTGAATCAATTTTTCTACAGTACAAAAAATCAATTTTCTGATGAAAAACGATGACCCGTGACCTGTCGAAATTTCTCCAGATGGTCAGAAATGGAATTTTTTTAATGTTTAAGTTTTTTGACTGGAAATGACTATTCCATGTAAATTATCACTTTTAGAACAAAAATAAGTGTGTTTAAAATCACTTTAATGCCTGAAATTGGTTGAAACAAAAGCTTCTGAATAGGAGAAAAAGTCTGTAATAATGGCAATTTTGGTCACATTGAGGCTTTAAAAAGTAGTCATTCAACATGAGGCACATTCCAAATGACATTTTGAATCAATTTTTCTACAGTCCAAAAAATTCAATTTTCTGAGGAAAAACGATGACCCGTGACCTGTCGAAATTTCTCCAGATGGTCAGAAATGGAAATTTTTTAATGTTTAACTTTTTTGACTGCAAATGACTATTCCATGCAAATTATCACTTTTGGACCAAAATTAAGTGTGTTTAGAGTCACTTTAATGCCTGTAATTGGTCAAATTGAAGCTTCTGAATAGGAGAAAATGTCTGTAATAATGGCAATTTTGGTCACATTGAGGCTTTAAAAAGTAGTTATTCAACATGAGGCACATTCGAAATGACATTTTGAATCAATTTTTCTACAGTCCAAAAAATCAATTTTCTGATGAAAAGCGATGACCCGTGACCTGTCGACATTTCTCCAGTTGGTCAGAAATGGAATTTTTTTAATGTTTAAGTTTTTTTAATGCAAATGACTATTCCATGTAAATTATCACTTTTAGAACAAAAATAAGTGTGTTTAGAGTCACTTTAATGCCTGAAATTGGTCGAAATAGAAGCTTCTGAATAGGCGAAAATGTCTGTAATAATGGCAATTTTGGTCACATTGAGGCTTTAAAAAGTAGTTATTCAACATGAGGCACATTCCAAATGACATTTTGAATCAATTTTTCTACAGTCCAAAAAACTCAATTTTCTGATGAAAAACGATGACCCGTGACCTGTCGAAATTTCTCCAGATGGTCAGAAATGGAAATTTTGTAATGTTTAATTTTTTGACTGTAAATGACTATTCCATGTAAATTATCACTTTTGGAAGAAAAATAAGTGTGTTTAGAGTCACTTTAATGCCTGAAATTGGTTGAAACAAAAGCTTCTGAATAGGAGAAAAAGTCTGTAATAATGGCAATTTTGGTCACATTGAGGCTTTAAAAAGTAGTCATTCAACATGAGGCCCATTCCAAATGACATTTTGAATCAATTTTTCTACAGTCCAAAAAATCAATTTTCTGATAAAAAACAATGACCCGTGACCTGTCGAACTTTCTCCAGATGGTCAGAAATGGAAATTTTTTAATGTTTCATTTTATGACTATTCCATGTAAATTATCACTTTTGGAACAAAAACAAGTGTGTTTAGAGTCACTTTAATGCCTGAAATTGGTCGAAATAGAAGCTTCTGAATAGGCGAAAATGTCTGTAATAATGGCAATTTTGGTCACATTGAGGCTTTAAAAAGTAGTTATTCAACATGAGGCACATTCCAAATGACATTTTGAATCAATTTTTCTACAGTCCAAAAAACTCAATTTTCTGATGAAAAACGATGACCCGTGACCTGTCGAAATTTCTCCAGATGGTCAGAAATGGAAATTTTGTAATGTTTAATTTTTTGACTGTAAATGACTATTCCATGTAAATTATCACTTTTGGAAGAAAAATAAGTGTGTTTAGAGTCACTTTAATGCCTGAAATTGGTTGAAACAAAAGCTTCTGAATAGGAGAAAAAGTCTGTAATAATGGCAATTTTGGTCACATTGAGGCTTTAAAAAGTAGTCATTCAACATGAGGCCCATTCCAAATGACATTTTGAATCAATTTTTCTACAGTCCAAAAAATCAATTTTCTGATAAAAAACAATGACCCGTGACCTGTCGAACTTTCTCCAGATGGTCAGAAATGGAAATTTTTTAATGTTTCATTTTATGACTATTCCATGTAAATTATCACTTTTGGAACAAAAACAAGTGTGTTTAGAGTCACTTTAATGCCTGAAATTGGTCGAAAAAGAAGCTTCTGAGTAGGAGAAAAAGTCTGTAATTATATCAATTTTGGTCACATTGAGGCTTTAAAAAGTAGTTATTCAACATGAGGCGCATTCTAAATGACATTTTGAATCAATTTTTCGACCAGTCCAAAAAAATCAATTTTCTGATGAAAAACGATGACCCGTGACCTGTCGAAATTTCTCCAGATCGTCAGAAATGGAAATTTTTTAATGTTTAAGTTTTTTGACTGCAAATGACTATTCCATGTAAATTATCACTTTTGGAACAAAAATAAGTGTGTTTAGAGTCACTTTAATGCCTGAAATTGGTCGAAATAGAAGCTTCTGAATAGGAGAAAATGTCTGTAATAATGGCAATTTTGGTCACATTCAGGCTTTAAAAAGTAGTTATTCTACATGAGGCACAATCCAAATGACATTTTGAATCAATTTTTCTACAGTCCAAAAAATCAATTTTCTGATGAAAAACGATGACCCGTGACCTGTCGACATTTCTCCAGTTGGTCAGAAATGGAATTTTTTTAATCGTTAAGTTTTTTGACTGCAAATGACTATTCCATTTAAATTATCACTTTTGGAACAAAAATAAGTGTGTTTAGAGTCACTTTAATGCCTGAAATTGGTCGAAATAGAAGCTTCTGAATAGGAGAAAATGTCTGTAAAAATGGCAATTTTGGTCACATTGAGGCTTCAAAAAGTAGTTATTCAGCATGAGGCACATTCCAAATGACATTTTGAATCAATTTTTCTACAGTCCAAAAAATCAATTTTCTGATGAAAAACGATGATCCGTGACCTGTTGAAATTTCTCCAGATTGTCAGAAATGTACATTTTTTAATGTTTAATTTTTTGACTGCAAATGACTATTCCATGTAAATTATCACTTTTGGAAGAAAAATAAGTGTGTTTAGAGTCACTTTAATGCCTGAAATTGGTTGAAACAAGAGCTTCTTAATAGGAGAAAAAGTCTGTAATAATGGCAATTTTGGTCACATTGAGGCTTTAAAAAGTAGTCATTCAACATGAGGCACATTCCAAATGACATTTTGAATCAATTTTACTACAGTCCAAAAAAATCAATTTTCTGATGAAAAACGATGACCCGTGACCTGTCGAAATTTATCCAGATGGTCAGAAATGGAAATTTTTTAATGTTTCATTTTTTGACTGCAATTGACTATTCCATGTAAATTATCACTTTTGGAAGAAAATAAGTGTGTTCAGAGTCACTTTAATGCCTGAAATTGGTCGAAATAGAAGCTTCTGAATAGGAGAAAATGTCTGTAAAAATGGCAATTTTGGTCACATTGAGGCTTCAAAAAGTAGTTATTCAGCATGAGGCACATTCCAAATGACATTTTGAATCAATTTTTCTACAGTCCAAAAATTCAATTTTCTGATGAAAAACGATGACCCGTGACCTGTCGAAATTTCTCCAGATGGTCAGAAATGGACATTTTTTAATGTTTAACTTTTTTGACTGCAAATGACTATTCCATGCAAATTATCACTTTTGGACCAAAATTACGTGTGTTTAGAGTCACTTTAATGCCTGTAATTGGTCAAATTGAAGCTTCTGAATAGGAGAAAATGTCTGTAATAATGGCAATTTTGGTCACATTGAGGCTTTAAAAAGTAGTTATTCAACATGAGGCACATTCGAAATAACATTTTGAATCAATTTTTCTACAGTCCAAAAAATCAATTTTCTGATGAAAAGCGATGACCCGTGACCTGTCGACATTTCTCCAGTTGGTCAGAAATGGAATTTTTTTAATGTTTAAGTTTTTTTAATGCAAATGACTATTCCATGTAAATTATCACTTTTAGAACAAAAATAAGTGTGTTTAGAGTCACTTTAATGCCTGAAATTGGTCGAAATAGAAGCTTCTGAATAGGAGAAAATGTCTGTAATAATGGCAATTTTGGTCACATTGAGGCTTTAAAAAGTAGTTATTCAACATGAGGCACATTCCAAATGACATTTTGAATCAATTTTTCTACAGTCCAAAAAACTCAATTTTCTGATGAAAAATGATGACCCGTGACCTCTCGAAATTTCTCCAGATGGTCAGAAATGGAAATTTTGTAATGTTTAATTTTTTGACTGTAAATGACTATTCCATGTAAATTATCACTTTTGGAAGAAAAATAAGTGTGTTTAGAGTCACTTTAATGCCTGAAATTGGTTGAAACAAAAGCTTCTGAATAGGAGAAAAAGTCTGTAATAATGGCAATTTTGGTCACATTGAGGCTTTAAAAAGTAGTCATTCAACATGAGGCACATTCCAAATGACATTTTGAATCAATTTTTCTACAGTCCAAAAAATCAATTTTCTGATAAAAAACAATGACCCGTGACCTGTCGAACTTTCTCCAGATGGTCAGAAATGGAAATTTTTTAATGTTTCATTTTATGACTATTCCATGTAAATTATCACTTTTGGAACAAAAACAAGTGTGTTTAGAGTCACTTTAATGCCTGAAATTGGTCGAAAAAGAAGCTTCTGAGTAGGAGAAAAAGTCTGTAATTATATCAATTTTGGTCACATTGAGGCTTTAAAAAGTAGTTATTCAACATGAGGCGCATTCTAAATGACATTTTGAATCAATTTTTCGACCAGTCCAAAAAATCAATTTTCTGATGAAAAACGATGACCCGTGACCTGTCGAAATTTCTCCAGATCGTCAGAAATGGAAATTTTTTAATGTTTAAGTTTTTTGACTGCAAATGACTATTCCATGTAAATTATCACTTTTGGAACAAAAATAAGTGTGTTTAGAGTCACTTTAATGCCTGAAATTGGTCGAAATAGAAGCTTCTGAATAGGAGAAAATGTCTGTAATAATGGCAATTTTGGTCACATTCAGGCTTTAAAAAGTAGTTATTCAACATGAGGCACAATCCAAATGACATTTTGAATCAATTTTTCTACAGTCCAAAAAATCAATTTTCTGATGAAAAACGATGACCCGTGACCTGTCGACATTTCTCCAGTTGGTCAGAAATGGAATTTTTTTAATGTTTAAGTTTTTTGACTGCAAATGACTATTCCATTTAAATTATCACTTTTGGAACAAAAATAAGTGTGTTTAGAGTCACTTTAATGCCTGAAATTGGTCGAAATAGAAGCTTCTGAATAGGAGAAAATGTCTGTAAAAATGGCAATTTTGGTCACATTGAGGCTTCAAAAAGTAGTTATTCAGCATGAGGCACATTCCAAATGACATTTTGAATCAATTTTTCTACAGTCCAAAAAATCAATTTTCTGATGAAAAACGATGACCCGTGACCTGTTGAAATTTCTCCAGATTGTCAGAAATGTACATTTTTTAATGTTTAATTTTTTGACTGCAAATGACTATTCCATGTAAATTATCACTTTTGGAAGAAAAATAAGTGTGTTTAGAGTCACTTTAATGCCTGAAATTGGTTGAAACAAGAGCTTCTTAATAGGAGAAAAAGTCTGTAATAATGGCAATTTTGGTCACATTGAGGCTTTAAAAAGTAGTCATTCAACATGAGGCACATTCCAAATGACATTTTGAATCAATTTTACTACAGTCCAAAAAAATCAATTTTCTGATGAAAAACGATGACCCGTGACCTGTCGAAATTTATCCAGATGGTCAGAAATGGAAATTTTTTAATGTTTCATTTTTTGACTGCAATTGACTATTCCATGTAAATTATCACTTTTGGAAGAAAATAAGTGTGTTCAGAGTCACTTTAATGCCTGAAATTGGTCGAAATAGAAGCTTCTGAATAGGAGAAAATGTCTGTAAAAATGGCAATTTTGGTCACATTGAGGCTTCAAAAAGTAGTTATTCAGCATGAGGCACATTCCAAATTACATTTTGAATCAATTTTTCTACAGTCCAAAAAATCAATTTTCTGATGAAAAACGATGACCCGTGACCTGTCGAAATTTCTCCAGATGGTCAGAAATGGAAATTTTTTAATGTTTAATTTTTTGACTGCAAATGACTATTCCATGTAAATTATCACTTTTGGAAAAAAAATAAGTGTGTTTAGAGTCACTTTAATGACTGAAATTGGTTGAAACAAAAGCTTCTGAATAGGAGAAAAAGTCTGTAATAATGGCAATTTTGGTCACATTGAGGCTTTAAAAAGTAGTCATTCAACATGAGGCACATTCCAAATGACATTTTGAATCAATTTTTCTACAGTCCAAAAAAATCAATTTTCTGAGGAAAAACGATGACCCGTGACCTGTCGAAATTTCTCCAGATGGTCAGAAATGGAAATTTTTTAATGTTTAACTTTTTTGACTGCAAATGACTATTCCATGCAAATTATCACTTTTGGACCAAAATTAAGTGTGTTTAGAGTCACTTTAATGCCTGTAATTGGTCAAATTGAAGCTTCTGAATAGGAGAAAATGTCTGTAATAATGGCAATTTTGGTCACATTGAGGCTTTAAAAAGTAGTTATTCAACATGAGGCACATTCGAAATGACATTTTGAATCAATTTTTCTACAGTCCAAAAAATCAATTTTCTGATGAAAAGCGATGACCCGTGACCTGTCGACATTTCTCCAGTTGGTCAGAAATGGAATTTTTTTAATGTTTAAGTTTTTTTAATGAAAATGACTATTCCATGTAAATTATCACTTTTGGAACAAAAATAAGTGTGTTTAGAGTCACTTTAATGCCTGAAATTGGTCGAAATAGAAGCTTCTGAATAGGAGAAAATGTCTGTAATAATGGCAATTTTGGTCACATTGAGGCTTTAAAAAGTAGTTATTCAACATGAGGCACATTCCAAATGACATTTTGAATCAATTTTTCTACAGTCCAAAAAACTCAATTTTCTGATGAAAAACGATGACCCGTGACCTGTCGAAATTTCTCCAGATGGTCAGAAATGGACATTTTTTAATGTTTAATTTTTTGACTGCAAATGATTATTCCATGTAAATTATCACTTTTGGAAGAAAATAAGTGTGTTTAGAGTCACTTTAATGCCTGAAATTGGTTGAAACAAAAGCGTCTGAATAGGAGAAAAAGTCTGTAATAATGGCAATTTTGGTCACATTGAGGCTTTAAAAAGTAGTCATTCAACATGAGGCACATTCCAAATGACATTTTGAATCAATTTTTCTACAGTCCAAAAAAATCAATTTTCTGATGAAAAACGATGACCCGTTACCTGTCGAAATTTATCCTATGGTCAGAAATGGAAATTTTTTAATGTTGAATTTTTTGACTGCAAATGACTATTCCATGCAAATTATCACTTTTGGAACAAAATTAAGTGTGTTTAGAGTCACTTTAATGCCTGAAATTGGTCAAATTGAAGCTTCTGAATAGGAGAAAATGTCTGTAATAATGGCAATTTTGGTCACATTGAGGCTTTAAAAAGTAGTTATTCAACATGAGGCACATTCAAAATGACATTTTGAATAAAATTTTCTACAGTCCAAAAAATCAATTTGTCTGATGAAAAACGATGACCCGTGACCTGTCGACATTTCTCCAGTTGGTCAGAAATGGAATTTTTTTAATGTTTAATTTTTTGACTGCAAATGACTATTCCATGCAAATTATCACTTTTGGAACAAAATTAAGTGTGTTTAGAGTCACTTTAATGCCTGAAATTGGTCAAATTGAAGCTTCTGAATAGGAGAAAATGTCTGTAATAATGGCAATTTTGGTCACATTGAGGCTTTAAAAAGTAGTTATTCAACATGAGGCACATTCAAAATGACATTTTGAATCAATTTTTCTACAGTCCAAAAAATCAATTTTCTGATGAAAAACGATGACCCGTGACCTGTCGAAATTTCTCCAGATGGTCAGAAATCAAAGTTTTTTTAATGTTTAAGTTTTTTGACTGGAAATGACTATTCCATGTGAATTATCACTTTTGGAACTCAAATAAGTCTGTTTAGAGTAATTTTAATGACTGAAATTGGTGGAAAAAGAAGCTTCTGAGTAGGAGAAAATGTCTGTAAAAATGGCAATTTTGTTCACATTGAGGCTTCAAAAAGTAGTTATTCAACATGAGGCACAATCCAAATGACATTTTGAATCAATTTTTCTGCAGTCCAAAAAATCAAGTTTTCTGATGAAAAACGATGACCCGTGACCTGTCGAAATTTCTCCAGATGGTCAGAAATGGAAATTTTTTAATGTTTAATTTTTTGACTGCAAATGACTATTCCATGTAAATTATCACTTTTGGAAGAAAAATAAGTGTGTTTAGAGTCACTTTAATGCCTGAAATTGGTTGAAACAAAAGCTTCTGAATAGGAGAAAAAGTCTGTAATAATGGCAATTTTGGTCACATTGAGGCTTTAAAAAGTAGTCATTCAACATGAGGCACATTCCAAATGACATTTTGAATCAATTTTTCTACAGTCCAAAAAATTCAATTTTCTGAGGAAAAACGATGACCCGTGACCTGTCGAAATTTCTCCAGATGGTCAGAAATGGAAATTTTTTAATGTTTAACTTTTTTGACTGCAAATGGCTATTCCATGCAAATTATCACTTTTGGACCAAAATTAAGTGTGTTTAGAGTCACTTTAATGCCTGTAATTAGTCAAATTGAAGCTTCTGAATAGGAGAAAATGTCTGTAATAAGGGCAATTTTGGTCACATTGAGGCTTTAAAAAGTAGTTATTCAACATGAGGCACATTCAAAATGACATTTTGAATCAATTTTTCTACAGTCCAAAAAATCAATTTTCTGATGAAAAGCGATGACCCGTGACCTGTCGACATTTCTCCAGTTGGTCAGAAATGGAATTTTTTTAATGTTTAAGTTTTTTTAATGCAAATGACTATTCCATGTAAATTATCACTTTTAGAACAAAAATAAGTGTGTTTAGAGTCACTTTAATGCCTGAAATTGGTCGAAATAGAAGCTTCTGAATAGGAGAAAATGTCTGTAATAATGGCAATTTTGGTCACATTGAGGCTTTAAAAAGTAGTTATTCAACATGAGGCACATTCCAAATGACATTTTGAATCAATTTTTCTACAGTCCAAAAAATCAATTTTCTGATGAAAAGCGATGACCCGTGACCTGTCGACATTTCTCCAGTTGGTCAGAAATGGAATTTTTTTAATGTTTAAGTTTTTTTAATGCAAATGACTATTCCATGTAAATTATCACTTTTAGAACAAAAATAAGTGTGTTTAGAGTCACTTTAATGCCTGAAATTGGTCGAAATAGAAGCTTCTGAATAGGAGAAAATGTCTGTAATAATGGCAATTTTGGTCACATTGAGGCTTTAAAAAGTAGTTATTCAACATGAGGCACATTCCAAATGACATTTTGAATCAATTTTTCTACAGTCCAAAAAACTCAATTTTCTGATGAAAAACGATGACCCGTGACCTGTCGAAATTTCTCCAGATGGTCAGAAATGGAAATTTTTTAATGTTTAATTTTTTGACTCTAAATGACTATTCCATGTAAATTATCACTTTTGGAAGAAAAATAAGTGTGTTTAGAGTCACTTTAATGCCTGAAATTGGTTGAACAAAAGCTTCTGAATAGGAGAAAAAGTCTGTAATAATGGCAATTTTGGTCACATTGAGGCTTTAAAAAGTAGTCATTCAACATGAGGCACATTCCAAATGACATTTTGAATCAATTTTTCTACAGTCCAAAAAATCAATTTTCTGATAAAAAACAATGACCCGTGACCTGTCGAACTTTCTCCAGATGGTCAGAAATGGAAATTTTTTAATGTTTCATTTTATGACTATTCCATGTAAATTATCACTTTTGGAACAAAAACAAGTGTGTTTAGAGTCACTTTAATGCCTGAAATTGGTCGAAAAAGAAGCTTCTGAGTAGGAGAAAAAGTCTGTAATTATATCAATTTTGGTCACATTGAGGCTTTAAAAAGTAGTTATTCAACATGAGGCGCATTCTAAATGACATTTTGAATCAATTTTTCGACCAGTCCAAAAAATCAATTTTCTGATGAAAAACGATGACCCGTGACCTGTCGAAATTTCTCCAGATCGTCAGAAATGGAAATTTTTTAATGTTTAAGTTTTTTGATTGCAAATGACTATTCCATGTAAATTATCACTTTTGGAACAAAAATAAGTGTGTTTAGAGTCACTTTAATGCC
The DNA here is from genome assembly GCF_964204655.1 of Triturus cristatus. NCBI lineage: Eukaryota > Metazoa > Chordata > Amphibia > Caudata > Salamandridae > Triturus > Triturus cristatus. The sequence goes on along the minus strand of NC_140593.1, from coordinate 878,144,228 downwards.
TGAAATTGGTCGAAATAGAAGCTTCTGAATAGGAGAAAATGTCTGTAATAATGGCAATTTTGGTCACATTCAGGCTTTAAAAAGTAGTTATTCAACATGAGGCACAATCCAAATGACATTTTGAATCAATTTTTCTACAGTCCAAAAAATCAATTTTCTGATGAAAAACGATGACCCGTGACCTGTCGACATTTCTCCAGTTGGTCAGAAATGGAATTTTTTTAATGTTTAAGTTTTTTGACTGCAAATGACTATTCCATTTAAATTATCACTTTTGGAACAAAAATAAGAGTGTTTAGAGTCACTTTAATGCCTGAAATTGGTCGAAATAGAAGCTTCTGAATAGGAGAAAATGTCTGTAAAAATGGCAATTTTGGTCACATTGAGGCTTCAAAAAGTAGTTATTCAGCATGAGGCACATTCCAAATGACATTTTGAATCAATTTTTCTACAGTCCAAAAAATCAATTTTCTGATGAAAAACGATGACCCGTGACCTGTTGAAATTTCTCCAGATTGTCAGAAATGTACATTTTTTAATGTTTAATTTTTTGTCTGCAAATGACTATTCCATGTAAATTATCACTTTTGGAAGAAAAATAAGTGTGTTTAGAGTCACTTTAATGCCTGAAATTGGTTGAAACAAGAGCTTCTTAATAGGAGAAAAAGTCTGTAATAATGGCAATTTTGGTCACATTGAGGCTTTAAAAAGTAGTCATTCAACATGAGGCACATTCCAAATGACATTTTGAATCAATTTTACTACAGTCCAAAAAAATCAATTTTCTGATGAAAAACGATGACCCGTGACCTGTCGAAATTTATCCAGATGGTCAGAAATGGAAATTTTTTAATGTTTCATTTTTTGACTGCAATTGACTATTCCATGTAAATTATCACTTTTGGAAGAAAATAAGTGTGTTCAGAGTCACTTTAATGCCTGAAATTGGTCGAAATAGAAGCTTCTGAATAGGAGAAAATGTCTGTAAAAATGGCAATTTTGGTCACATTGAGGCTTCAAAAAGTAGTTATTCAGCATGAGGCACATTCCAAATGACATTTTGAATCAATTTTTCTACAGTCCAAAAAATCAATTTTCTGATGAAAAACGATGACCCGTGACCTGTCGAAATTTCTCCAGATGGTCAGAAATGGACATTTTTTAATGTTTAACTTTTTTGACTGCAAATGACTATTCCATGTAAATTATCACTTTTGGAAAAAAAATAAGTGTGTTTAGAGTCACTTTAATGACTGAAATTGGTTGAAACAAAAGCTTCTGAATAGGAGAAAAAGTCTGTAATAATGGCAATTTTGGTCACATTGAGGCTTTAAAAAGTAGTCATTCAACATGAGGCACATTCCAAATGACATTTTGAATCAATTTTTCTACAGTCCAAAAAAATCAATTTTCTGAGGAAAAACGATGACCCGTGACCTGTCGAAATTTCTCCAGATGGTCAGAAATGGAAATTTTTTAATGTTTAACTTTTTTGACTGCAAATGACTATTCCATGCAAATTATCACTTTTGGACCAAAATTAAGTGTGTTTAGAGTCACTTTAATGCCTGTAATTGGTCAAATTGAAGCTTCTGAATAGGAGAAAATGTCTGTAATAATGGCAATTTTGGTCACATTGAGGCTTTAAAAAGTAGTTATTCAACATGAGGCACATTCGAAATGACATTTTGAATCAATTTTTCTACAGTCCAAAAAATCAATTTTCTGATGAAAAGCGATGACCCGTGACCTGTCGACATTTCTCCAGTTGGTCAGAAATGGAATTTTTTTAATGTTTAAGTTTTTTTAATGAAAATGACTATTCCATGTAAATTATCACTTTTGGAACAAAAATAAGTGTGTTTAGAGTCACTTTAATGCCTGAAATTGGTCGAAATAGAAGCTTCTGAATAGGAGAAAATGTCTGTAATAATGGCAATTTTGGTCACATTGAGGCTTTAAAAAGTAGTTATTCAACATGAGGCACATTCCAAATGACATTTTGAATCAATTTTTCTACAGTCCAAAAAACTCAATTTTCTGATGAAAAACGATGACCCGTGACCTGTCGAAATTTCTCCAGATGGTCAGAAATGGACATTTTTTAATGTTTAATTTTTTGACTGCAAATGATTATTCCATGTAAATTATCACTTTTGGAAGAAAATAAGTGTGTTTAGAGTCACTTTAATGCCTGAATTTGGTTGAAACAAAAGCGTCTGAATAGGAGAAAAAGTCTGTAATAATGGCAATTTTGGTCACATTGAGGCTTTAAAAAGTAGTCATTCAACATGAGGCACATTCCAAATGACATTTTGAATCAATTTTTCTACAGTCCAAAAAAATCAATTTTCTGATGAAAAACGATGACCCGTTACCTGTCGAAATTTATCCTATGGTCAGAAATGGAAATTTTTTAATGTTGAATTTTTTGACTGCAAATGACTATTCCATGCAAATTATCACTTTTGGAACAAAATTAAGTGTGTTTAGAGTCACTTTAATGCCTGAAATTGGTCAAATTGAAGCTTCTGAATAGGAGAAAATGTCTGTAATAATGGCAATTTTGGTCACATTGAGGCTTTAAAAAGTAGTTATTCAACATGAGGCACATTCAAAATGACATTTTGAATAAAATTTTCTACAGTCCAAAAAATCAATTTGTCTGATGAAAAACGATGACCCGTGACCTGTCGACATTTCTCCAGTTGGTCAGAAATGGAATTTTTTTAATGTTTAATTTTTTGACTGCAAATGACTATTCCATGCAAATTATCACTTTTGGAACAAAATTAAGTGTGTTTAGAGTCACTTTAATGCCTGAAATTGGTCAAATTGAAGCTTCTGAATAGGAGAAAATGTCTGTAATAATGGCAATTTTGGTCACATTGAGGCTTTAAAAAGTAGTTATTCAACATGAGGCACATTCAAAATGACATTTTGAATCAATTTTTCTACAGTCCAAAAAATCAATTTTCTGATGAAAAACGATGACCCGTGACCTGTCGAAATTTCTCCAGATGGTCAGAAATCAAAGTTTTTTTAATGTTTAAGTTTTTTGACTGGAAATGACTATTCCATGTGAATTATCACTTTTGGAACTCAAATAAGTCTGTTTAGAGTAATTTTAATGACTGAAATTGGTGGAAAAAGAAGCTTCTGAGTAGGAGAAAATGTCTGTAAAAATGGCAATTTTGTTCACATTGAGGCTTCAAAAAGTAGTTATTCAACATGAGGCACAATCCAAATGACATTTTGAATCAATTTTTCTGCAGTCCAAAAAATCAAGTTTTCTGATGAAAAACGATGACCCGTGACCTGTCGAAATTTCTCCAGATGGTCAGAAATGGAAATTTTTTAATGTTTAATTTTTTGACTGCAAATGACTATTCCATGTAAATTATCACTTTTGGAAGAAAAATAAGTGTGTTTAGAGTCACTTTAATGCCTGAAATTGGTTGAAACAAAAGCTTCTGAATAGGAGAAAAAGTCTGTAATAATGGCAATTTTGGTCACATTGAGGCTTTAAAAAGTAGTCATTCAACATGAGGCACATTCCAAATGACATTTTGAATCAATTTTTCTACAGTCCAAAAAATTCAATTTTCTGAGGAAAAACGATGACCCGTGACCTGTCGAAATTTCTCCAGATGGTCAGAAATGGAAATTTTTTAATGTTTAACTTTTTTGACTGCAAATGGCTATTCCATGCAAATTATCACTTTTGGACCAAAATTAAGTGTGTTTAGAGTCACTTTAATGCCTGTAATTAGTCAAATTGAAGCTTCTGAATAGGAGAAAATGTCTGTAATAAGGGCAATTTTGGTCACATTGAGGCTTTAAAAAGTAGTTATTCAACATGAGGCACATTCAAAATGACATTTTGAATCAATTTTTCTACAGTCCAAAAAATCAATTTTCTGATGAAAAGCGATGACCCGTGACCTGTCGACATTTCTCCAGTTGGTCAGAAATGGAATTTTTTTAATGTTTAAGTTTTTTTAATGCAAATGACTATTCCATGTAAATTATCACTTTTAGAACAAAAATAAGTGTGTTTAGAGTCACTTTAATGCCTGAAATTGGTCGAAATAGAAGCTTCTGAATAGGAGAAAATGTCTGTAATAATGGCAATTTTGGTCACATTGAGGCTTTAAAAAGTAGTTATTCAACATGAGGCACATTCCAAATGACATTTTGAATCAATTTTTCTACAGTCCAAAAAATCAATTTTCTGATGAAAAGCGATGACCCGTGACCTGTCGACATTTCTCCAGTTGGTCAGAAATGGAATTTTTTTAATGTTTAAGTTTTTTTAATGCAAATGACTATTCCATGTAAATTATCACTTTTAGAACAAAAATAAGTGTGTTTAGAGTCACTTTAATGCCTGAAATTGGTCGAAATAGAAGCTTCTGAATAGGAGAAAATGTCTGTAATAATGGCAATTTTGGTCACATTGAGGCTTTAAAAAGTAGTTATTCAACATGAGGCACATTCCAAATGACATTTTGAATCAATTTTTCTACAGTCCAAAAAACTCAATTTTCTGATGAAAAACGATGACCCGTGACCTGTCGAAATTTCTCCAGATGGTCAGAAATGGAAATTTTTTAATGTTTAATTTTTTGACTCTAAATGACTATTCCATGTAAATTATCACTTTTGGAAGAAAAATAAGTGTGTTTAGAGTCACTTTAATGCCTGAAATTGGTTGAACAAAAGCTTCTGAATAGGAGAAAAAGTCTGTAATAATGGCAATTTTGGTCACATTGAGGCTTTAAAAAGTAGTCATTCAACATGAGGCACATTCCAAATGACATTTTGAATCAATTTTTCTACAGTCCAAAAAATCAATTTTCTGATAAAAAACAATGACCCGTGACCTGTCGAACTTTCTCCAGATGGTCAGAAATGGAAATTTTTTAATGTTTCATTTTATGACTATTCCATGTAAATTATCACTTTTGGAACAAAAACAAGTGTGTTTAGAGTCACTTTAATGCCTGAAATTGGTCGAAAAAGAAGCTTCTGAGTAGGAGAAAAAGTCTGTAATTATATCAATTTTGGTCACATTGAGGCTTTAAAAAGTAGTTATTCAACATGAGGCGCATTCTAAATGACATTTTGAATCAATTTTTCGACCAGTCCAAAAAATCAATTTTCTGATGAAAAACGATGACCCGTGCCTGTCGAAATTTCTCCAGATCGTCAGAAATGGAAATTTTTTAATGTTTAAGTTTTTTGATTGCAAATGACTATTCCATGTAAATTATCACTTTTGGAACAAAAATAAGTGTGTTTAGAGTCACTTTAATGCCTGAAATTGGTCGAAATAGAAGCTTCTGAATAGGAGAAAATGTCTGTAATAATGGCAATTTTGGTCACATTCAGGCTTTAAAAAGTAGTTATTCAACATGAGGCACAATCCAAATGACATTTTGAATCAATTTTTCTACAGTCCAAAAAATCAATTTTCTGATGAAAAACGATGACCCGTGACCTGTCGACATTTCTCCAGTTGGTCAGAAATGGAATTTTTTTAATGTTTAAGTTTTTTGACTGCAAATGACTATTCCATTTAAATTATCACTTTTGGAACAAAAATAAGAGTGTTTAGAGTCACTTTAATGCCTGAAATTGGTCGAAATAGAAGCTTCTGAATAGGAGAAAATGTCTGTAAAAATGGCAATTTTGGTCACATTGAGGCTTCAAAAAGTAGTTATTCAGCATGAGGCACATTCCAAATGACATTTTGAATCAATTTTTCTACAGTCCAAAAAATCAATTTTCTGATGAAAAACGATGACCCGTGACCTGTTGAAATTTCTCCAGATTGTCAGAAATGTACATTTTTTAATGTTTAATTTTTTGTCTGCAAATGACTATTCCATGTAAATTATCACTTTTGGAAGAAAAATAAGTGTGTTTAGAGTCACTTTAATGCCTGAAATTGGTTGAAACAAGAGCTTCTTAATAGGAGAAAAAGTCTGTAATAATGGCAATTTTGGTCACATTGAGGCTTTAAAAAGTAGTCATTCAACATGAGGCACATTCCAAATGACATTTTGAATCAATTTTACTACAGTCCAAAAAAATCAATTTTCTGATGAAAAACGATGACCCGTGACCTGTCGAAATTTATCCAGATGGTCAGAAATGGAAATTTTTTAATGTTTCATTTTTTGACTGCAATTGACTATTCCATGTAAATTATCACTTTTGGAAGAAAATAAGTGTGTTCAGAGTCACTTTAATGCCTGAAATTGGTCGAAATAGAAGCTTCTGAATAGGAGAAAATGTCTGTAAAAATGGCAATTTTGGTCACATTGAGGCTTCAAAAAGTAGTTATTCAGCATGAGGCACATTCCAAATGACATTTTGAATCAATTTTTCTACAGTCCAAAAAATCAATTTTCTGATGAAAAACGATGACCCGTGACCTGTCGAAATTTCTCCAGATGGTCAGAAATGGACATTTTTTAATGTTTAACTTTTTTGACTGCAAATGACTATTCCATGCAAATTATCACTTTTGGACCAAAATTAAGTGTGTTTAGAGTCACTTTAATGCCTGTAATTGGTCAAATTGAAGCTTCTGAATAGGAGAAAATGTCTATAATAATGGCAATTTTGGTCACATTGAGGCTTTAAAAAGTAGTTATTCAACATGAGGCACATTCAAAATGACATTTTGAATCAATTTTTCTACAGTCCAAAAAATCAATTTTCTGATGAAAAACGATGACCCGTGACCTGTCGAAATTTCTCCAGATGGTCAGAAATGGAAATTTTTTAATGTTTAATTTTTTGACTGCAAATGACTATTCCATGTAAATTATCACTTTTGGAAGAAAAATAAGTGTGTTTAGAGTCACTTTAATGACTGAAATTGGTTGAAACAAAAGCTTCTGAATAGGAGAAAAAGTCTGTAATAATGGCAATTTTGGTCACATTGAGGCTTTAAAAAGTAGTCATTCAACATGAGGCACATTCCAAATGACATTTTGAATCAATTTTTCTACAGTCCAAAAAAATCAATTTTCTGAGGAAAAACGATGACCCGTGACCTGTCGAAATTTCTCCAGATGGTCAGAAATGGAAATTTTTTAATGTTTAACTTTTTTGACTGCAAATGACTATTCCATGCAAATTATCACTTTTGGACCAAAATTAAGTGTGTTTAGAGTCACTTTAATGCCTGTAATTGGTCAAATTGAAGCTTCTGAATAGGAGAAAATGTCTGTAATAATGGCAATTTTGGTCACATTGAGGCTTTAAAAAGTAGTTATTCAACATGAGGCACATTCGAAATGACATTTTGAATCAATTTTTCTACAGTCCAAAAAATCAATTTTCTGATGAAAAGCGATGACCCGCGACCTGTCGACATTTCTCCAGTTGGTCAGAAATGGAATTTTTTTAATGTTTAAGTTTTTTTAATGCAAATGACTATTCCATGTAAATTATCACTTTTGGAACAAAAATAAGTGTGTTTAGAGTCACTTTAATGCCTGAAATTGGTCGAAATAGAAGCTTCTGAATAGGAGAAAATGTCTGTAATAATGGCAATTTTGGTCACATTGAGGCTTTAAAAAGTAGTTATTCAACATGAGGCACATTCCAAATGACATTTTGAATCAATTTTTCTACAGTCCAAAAAACTCAATTTTCTGATGAAAAACGATGACCCGTGACCTGTCGAAATTTCTCCAGATGGTCAGAAATGGACATTTTTTAATGTTTAATTTTTTGACTGCAAATGATTATTCCATGTAAATTATCACTTTTGGAAGAAAATAAGTGTGTTTAGAGTCACTTTAATGCCTGAAATTGGTTGAAACAAAAGCGTCTGAATAGGAGAAAAAGTCTGTAATAATGGCAATTTTGGTCACATTGAGGCTTTAAAAAGTAGTCATTCAACATGAGGCACATTCCAAATGACATTTTGAATCAATTTTTCTACAGTCCAAAAAAATCAATTTTCTGATGAAAAACGATGACCCGTTACCTGTCGAAATTTATCCAGATGGTCAGAAATGGAAATTTTTTAATGTTGAATTTTTTGACTGCAAATGACTATTCCATGCAAATTATCACTTTTGGAACAAAATTAAGTGTGTTTAGAGTCACTTTAATGCCTGAAATTAGTCAAATTGAAGCTTCTGAATAGGAGAAAATGTCTGTAATAATGGCAATTTTGGTCACATTGAGGCTTTAAAAAGTAGTTATTCAACATGAGGCACATTCAAAATGACATTTTGAATACATTTTTCTACAGTCCAAAAAATCAATTTTCTGATGAAAAACGATGACCTGTGACCTGTCGACATTTCTCCAGTTGGTCAGAAATGGAATTTTTTTAATGTTTAATTTTTTGACTGCAAATGACTATTCCATGCAAATTATCACTTTTGGAACAAAATTAAGTGTGTTTAGAGTCACTTTAATGCCTGAAATTGGTCAAATTGAAGCTTCTGAATAGGAGAAAATGTCTGTAATAATGGCAATTTTGGTCACATTGAGGCTTTAAAAAGTAGTTATTCAACATGAGGCACATTCAAAATGACATTTTGAATCAATTTTTCTACAGTCCAAAAAATCAATTTTCTGATGAAAAACGATGACCCGTGACCTGTCGAAATTTCTCCAGATGGTCAGAAATGGAATTTTTTTAATGTTTAAGTTTTTTGACTGGAAATGACTATTCCATGTGAATTATCACTTTTGGAACTAAAATAAGTGTGTTTAGAGTAATTTTAATGACTGAAATTGGTGGAAAAAGAAGCTTCTGAGTAGGAGAAAATGTCTGTAAAAATGGCAATTTTGGTCACATTGAGGCTTCAAAAAGTAGTTATTCAACATGAGGCACAATCCAAATGACATTTTGAATCAATTTTTCTGCAGTCCAAAAAATCAAGTTTTCTGATGAAAAACGATGACCCGTGACCTGTCCAAATTTCTCCAGATGGTCAGAAATGGAAATTTTTTAATGTTTAATTTTTTGACTGCAAATGACTATTCCATGTAAATTATCACTTTTGGAAGAAAAATAAGTGTGTTTAGAGTCACTTTAATGCCTGAAATTGGTTGAAACAAAAGCTTCTGAATAGGAGAAAAAGTCTGTAATAATGGCAATTTTGGTCACATTGAGGCTTTAAAAAGTAGTCATTCAACATGAGGCACATTCCAAATGACATTTTGAATCAATTTTTCTACAGTCCAAAAAATTCAATTTTCTGAAGAAAAACGATGACCCGTGACCTGTCGAAATTTCTCCAGATGGTCAGAAATGGAAATTTTTTAATGTTTAACTTTTTTGACTGCAAATGACTATTCCATGCAAATTATCACTTTTGGACCAAAATTAAGTGTGTTTAGAGTCACTTTAATGCCTGTAATTGGTCAAATTGAAGCTTCTGAATAGGAGAAAATGTCTGTAATAATGGCAATTTTGGTCACATTGAGGCTTTAAAAAGTAGTTATTCAACATGAGGCACATTCGAAATGACATTTTGAATCAATTTTTCTACAGTCCAAAAAATCAATTTTCTGATGAAAAACGATGACCCGTGACCTGTCGAAATTTATCCAGATGGTCAGAAATGGAAATTTTTTAATGTTGAATTTTTTGACTGCAAATGACTATTCCATGCAAATTGTCACTTTTGGAACAAAATTAAGTGTGTTTAGAGTCACTTTAATGCCTGAAATTGGTCAAATTGAAGCTTCTGAATAGGAGAAAATGTCTGTAATAAGGGCAATTTTGGTCACATTGAGGCTTTAAAAAGTAGTTATTCAACATGAGGCACATTCAAAATGACATTTTGAATCAATTTTTCTACAGTCCAAAAAATCAATTTTCTGATGAAAAACGATGACCCGTGACCTGTCGACATTTCTCCAGTTGGTCAGAAATTGAATTTTTTTAATGTTTAATTTTTTGACTGCAAATGACTATTCCATGCAAATTATCACTTTTGGAACAAAATTAAGTGTGTTTAGAGTCACTTTAATGCCTGAAATTGGTCAAATTGAAGCTTCTGAATAGGAGAAAATGTCTGTAATAATGGCAATTTTGGTCACATTGAGGCTTTAAAAAGTAGTTATTCAACATGAGGCACATTCAAAATGACATTTTGAATCAATTTTTCTACAGTCCAAAAAATCAATTTTCTGATGAAAAACGATGACCCGTGACCTGTCGAAATTTCTCCAGATGGTCAGAAATCAAATTTTTTTAATGTTTAAGTTTTTTGACTGGAAATGACTATTCCATGTGAATTATCACTTTTGGAACTAAAATAAGTGTGTTTAGAGTAATTTTAATGACTGAAATTGGTGGAAAAAGAAGTTTCTGAGTAGGAGAAAATGTCTGTAAAAATGGCAATTTTGGTCACATTGAGGCTTCAAAAAGTAGTTATTCAACATGAGGCACAATCCAAATGACATTTTGAATCAATTTTTCTGCAGTCCAAAAAATCAAGTTTTCTGATGAAAAACGATGACCTGTGACCTGTCGAAATTTCTCCAGATGGTCAGAAATGGAAATTTTTTAATGTTTAATTTTTTGACTGCAAATGACTATTCCATGTAAATTATCAATTTTGGAAGAAAAATAAGTGTGTTTAGAGTCACTTTAATGCCTGAAATTGGTTGAAACAAAAGCTTCTGAATAGGAGAAAAAGTCTGTAATAATGGCAATTTTGGTCACATTGAGGCTTTAAAAAGTAGTCATTCAACATGAGGCACATTCGAAATGACATTTTGAATCAATTTTTCTACAGTCCAAAAAATCAATTTTCTGATGAAAAGCGATGACCCGTGACCTGTCGACATTTCTCCAGTTGGTCAGAAATGGAATTTTTTTAATGTTTAAGTTTTTTTAATGCAAATGACTATTCCATGTAAATTATCACTTTTAGAACAAAAATAAGTGTGTTTAGAGTCACTTTAATGCCTGAAATTGGTCGAAATAGAAGCTTCTGAATAGGAGAAAATGTCTGTAATAATGGCAATTTTGGTCACATTGAGGCTTTAAAAAGTAGTTATTCAACATGAGGCACATTCCAAATGACATTTTGAATCAATTTTTCTACAGTCCAAAAAATCAATTTTCTGATGAAAAGCGATGACCCGTGACCTGTCGAAATTTCTCCAGATCGTCAGAAATGGAAATTTTTTAATGTTTAAGTTTTTTGACTGCAAATTACTATTCCATGTAAATTATCACTTTTGGAACAAAAACAAGTGTGTTTAGAGTCACTTTAATGCCTGAAATTGGTCGAAATAGAAGCTTCTGAATAGGAGAAAATGTCTGTAAAAATGGCAATTTTGGTCACATTGAGGCTTCAAAAAGTAGTTATTCAGCATGAGGCACATTCCAAATGACATTTTGAATCAATTTTTCTACAGTCCAAAAAATCAATTTTCTGATGAAAAACGATGACCCGTGACCTGTTGAAATTTCTCCAGATTGTCAGAAATGTACATTTTTTAATGTTTAATTTTTTGACTGCAAATGACTATTCCATGTAAATTATCACTTTTGGAAGAAAAATAAGTGTGTTTAGAGTCACTTTAATGCCTGAAATTGGTTGAAACAAGAGCTTCTTAATAGGAGAAAAAGTCTGTAATAATGGCAATTTTGGTCACATTGAGGCTTTAAAAAGTAGTCATTCAACATGAGGCACATTCCAAATGACATTTTGAATCAATTTTACTACAGTCCAAAAAAATCAATTTTCTGATGAAAAACGATGACCCGTGACCTGTCGAAATTTATCCAGATGGTCAGAAATGGAAATTTTTTAATGTTTCATTTTTTGACTGCAATTGACTATTCCATGTAAATTATCACTTTTGGAAGAAAATAAGTGTGTTCAGAGTCACTTTAATGCCTGAAATTGGTCGAAATAGAAGCTTCTGAATAGGAGAAAATGTCTGTAAAAATGGCAATTTTGGTCACATTGAGGCTTCAAAAAGTAGTTATTCAGCATGAGGCACATTCCAAATGACATTTTGAATCAATTTTTCTACAGTCCAAAAAATCAATTTTCTGATGAAAAACGATGACCCGTGACCTGTCGAAATTTCTCCAGATGGTCAGAAATGGACATTTTTTAATGTTTAACTTTTTTGACTGCAAATGACTATTCCATGCAAATTATCACTTTTGGACCAAAATTAAGTGTGTTTAGAGTCACTTTAATGCCTGTAATTGGTCAAATTGAAGCTTCTGAATAGGAGAAAATGTCTGTAATAATGGCAATTTTGGTCACATTGAGGCTTTAAAAAGTAGTTATTCAACATGAGGCACATTCGAAATGACATTTTGAATCAATTTTTCTACAGTCCAAAAAATCAATTTTCTGATGAAAAGCGATGACCCGTGACCTGTCGACATTTCTCCAGTTGGTCAGAAATGGAATTTTTTTAATGTTTAAGTTTTTTTAATGCAAATGACTATTCCATGTAAATTATCACTTTTGGAACAAAAATAAGTGTGTTTAGAGTCACTTTAATGACTGAAATTGGTTGAAACAAAAGCTTCTGAATAGGAGAAAAAGTCTGTAATAATGGCAATTTTGGTCACATTGAGGCTTTAAAAAGTAGTCATTCAACATGAGGCACATTCCAAATGACATTTTGAATCAATTTTTCTACAGTCCAAAAAATCAATTTTCTGATAAAAAACAATGACCCGTGACCTGTCGAACTTTCTCCAGATGGTCAGAAATGGAAATTTTTTAATGTTTCATTTTATGACTATTCCATGTAAATTATCACTTTTGGAACAAAAACAAGTGTGTTTAGAGTCACTTTAATGCCTGAAATTGGTCGAAAAAGAAGCTTCTGAGTAGTAGAAAAAGTCTGTAATTATATCAATTTTGGTCACATTGAGTCTTTAAAAAGTAGTTATTCAACATGAGGCGCATTCTAAATGACATTTTGAATCAATTTTTCGACCAGTCCAAAAAATCAATTTTCTGATGAAAAATGATGACCCGTGACCTGTCGAAATTTCTCCAGATCGTCAGAAATGGAAATTTTTTAATGTTTAAGTTTTTTGACTGCAAATGACTATTCCATGTAAATTATCACTTTTGGAACAAAAATAAGTGTGTTTAGAGTCACTTTAATGCCTGAAATTGGTCGAAATAGAAGCTTCTGAATAGGAGAAAATGTCTGTAATAATGGCAATTTTGGTCACATTGAGGCTTTAAAAAGTAGTCATTCAACATGAGGCACATTCCAAATGACATTTTGAATCAATTTTTCTACAGTCCAAAAAAATCAATTTTCTGATGAAAAACGATGACCAGTTACCTGTCGAAATTTATCCAGATGGTCAGAAATGGAAATTTTTTAATGTTTAATTTTTTGACTGCAAATGACTATTCCATGCAAATTATCACTTTTGGAACAAAATTAAGTGTGTTTAGAGTCACTTTAATGCCTGAAATTGGTCAAATTGAAGCTTCTGAATAGGAGAAAATGTCTGTAATAATGGCAATTTTGGTCACATTGAGGCTTTAAAAAGTAGTTATTCAACATGAGGCACATTCAAAATGACATTTTGAATCAATTTTTCTACAGTCCAAAAAATCAATTTTCTGATGAAAAACGATGACCCGTGACCTGTCGAAATTTCTCCAGATGGTCAGAAATGGAAATTTTTTAATGTTTAATTTTTTGACTGCAAATGACTATTCCATGTAAATTATCACTTTTGGAAGAAAAATAAGTGTGTTTAGAGTCACTTTAATGACTGAAATTGGTTGAAACAAAAGCTTCTGAATAGGAGAAAAAGTCTGTAATAATGGCAATTTTGGTCACATTGAGGCTTTAAAAAGTAGTCATTCAACATGAGGCACATTCCAAATGACATTTTGAATCAATTTTTCTACAGTCCAAAAAAATCAATTTTCTGAGGAAAAACGATGACCCGTGACCTGTCGAAATTTCTCCAGATGGTCAGAAATGGAAATTTTTTAATGTTTAACTTTTTTGACTGCAAATGACTATTCCATGCAAATTATCACTTTTGGACCAAAATTAAGTGTGTTTAGAGTCACTTTAATGCCTGTAATTGGTCAAATTGAAGCTTCTGAATAGGAGAAAATGTCTGTAATAATGGCAATTTTGGTCACATTGAGGCTTTAAAAAGTAGTTATTCAACATGAGGCACATTCCAAATGACATTTTGAATCAATTTTTCTACAGTCCAAAAAACTCAATTTTCTGATGAAAAACGATGACCCGTGACCTGTCGAAATTTCTCCAGATGGTCAGAAATGGACATTTTTTAATGTTTAATTTTTTGACTGTAAATGACTATTCCATGTAAATTATCACTTTTGGAAGAAAAATAAGTGTGTTTAGAGTCACTTTAATGCCTGAAATTGGTTGAAACAAATGCTTCTTAATAGGAGAAAAAGTCTGTAATAATGGCAATTTTGGTCACATTGAGGCTTTAAAAAGTAGTCATTCAACATGAGGCACATTCCAAATGACATTTTGAATCAATTTTTCTACAGTCCAAAAAAATCAATTTTCTGAGGAAAAACGATGACTCGTGACCTGTCGAAATTTCTCCAGATGGTCAGAAATGGAAATTTTTTAATGTTTAACTTTTTTGACTGCAAATGATTATTCCATGTAAATTATCACTTTTGGAAGAAAATAAGTGTGTTTAGAGTCACTTTAATGCCTGAAATTGGTCGAAATAGAAGCTTCTGAATAGGAGAAAATGACTGTAAAAATGGCAATTTTGGTCACATTGAGGCTTCAAAAAGTAGTTATTCAGCATGAGGCACATTCCAAATGACATTTTGAATCAATTTTTCTACAGTCCAAAAAACTCAATTTTCTGATGAAAAACGATGACCCGTGACCTGTCGAAATTTCTCCAGATGGTCAGAAATGGAAATTTTTTAATGTTTAATTTTTTGACTGTAAATGACTATTCCATGTAAATTATCACTTTTGGAAGACAAATAAGTGTGTTTAGAGTCACTTTAATGCCTGAAATTGGTTGAAACAAAAGCTTCTGAATAGGAGAAAAAGTCTGTAATAATGGCAATTTTGGTCACATTGAGGCTTTAAAAAGTAGTCATTCAACATGAGGCACATTCCAAATGACATTTTGAATCAATTTTTCTACAGTCCAAAAAAATCAATTTTCTGATGAAAAACGATGACCCGTTACCTGTCGAAATTTATCCAGATGGTCAGAAATGGAAATTTTTTAATGTTGAATTTTTTGACTGCAAATGACTATTCCATGCAAATTATCACTTTTGGAACAAAATTAAGTGTGTTTAGAGTCACTTTAATGCCTGAAATTGGTCAAATTGAAGCTTCTGAATAGGAGAAAATGTCTGTAATAATGGCAATTTTGGTCACATTGAGGCTTTAAAAAGTAGTTATTCAACATGAGGCACATTCAAAATGACATTTTGAATCAATTTTTCTACAGTCCAAAAAATCAATTTTCTGATGAAAAACGATGACCCGTGACCTGTCGACATTTCTCCAGTTGGTCAGAAATGGAATTTTTTTAATGTTTAATTTTTTGACTGCAAATGACTATTCCATGCAAATTATCACTTTTGGAACAAAATTAAGTGTGTTTAGAGTCACTTTAATGCCTGAAATTGGTCAAATTGAAGCTTCTGAATAGGAGAAAATGTCTGTAATAATGGCAATTTTGGTCACATTGAGGCTTTAAAAAGTAGTTATTCAACATGAGGCACATTCAAAATGACATTTTGAATCAATTTTTCTACAGTCCAAAAAATCAATTTTCTGATTAAAAACGATGACCCGTGACCTGTCGAAATTTCTCCAGATGGTCAGAAATGGAATTTTTTTAATGTTTAAGTTTTTTGACTGGAAATGACTATTCCATGTGAATTATCACTTTTGGAACTAAAATAAGTGTGTTTAGAGTAATTTTAATGACTGAAATTGGTGGAAAAAGAAGCTTCTGAGTAGGAGAAAATGTCTGTAAAAATGGCAATTTTGGTCACATTGAGGCGTCAAAAAGTAGTTATTCAACATGAGGCACAATCCAAATGACATTTTGAATCAATTTTTCTGCAGTCCAAAAAATCAAGTTTTCTGATGAAAAATGATGACCCGTGACCTGTCGAAATTTCTCCAGATGGTCAGAAATGGAAATTTTTTAATGTTTAATTTTTCGACTGCAAATGACTATTCCATGTAAATTATCACTTTTGGAAGAAAAATAAGTGTGTTTAGAGTCACTTTAATGCCTGAAATTGGTTGAAACAAAAGCTTCTGAATAGGAGAAAAAGTCTGTAATAATGGCAATTTTGGTCACATTGAGGCTTTAAAAAGTAGTCATTCAACATGAGGCACATTCCAAATGACATTTTGAATCAATTTTTCTACAGTCCAAAAAATTCAATTTTCTGAGGAAAAACGATGACCCGTGACCTGTCGAAATTTCTCCAGATGGTCAGAAATGGAAATTTTTTAATGTTTAACTTTTTTGACTGCAAATGACTATTCCATGCAAATGATCACTTTTGGACCAAAATTAAGTGTGTTTAGAGTCACTTTAATGCCTGTAATTGGTCAAATTGAAGCTTCTGAATAGGAGAAAATGTCTGTAATAATGGCAATTTTGGTCACATTGAGGCTTTAAAAAGTAGTTATTCAACATGAGGCACATTCGAAATGACATTTTGAATCAATTTTTCTACAGTCCAAAAAATCAATTTTCTGATGAAAAACGATGACCCGTGACCTGTCGAAATTTATCCAGATGGTCAGAAATGGAAATTTTTTAATGTTGAATTTTTTGACTGCAAATGACTATTCCATGCAAATTATCACTTTTGGAACAAAATTAAGTGTGTTTAGAGTCACTTTAATGCCTGAAATTGGTCAAATTGAAGCTTCTGAATAGGAGAAAATGTCTGTAATAATGGCAATTTTGGTCACATTGAGGCTTTAAAAAGTAGTTATTCAACATGAGGCACATTCGAAATGACATTTTGAATCAATTTTTCTACAGTCCAAAAAATCAATTTTCTGATGAAAAACGATGACCCGTGACCTGTCGACATTTCTCCAGTTGGTCAGAAATGGAATTTTTTTAATGTTTAATTTTTTGACTGCAAATGACTATTCCATGCAAATTATCACTTTTGGAACAAAATTAAGTGTGTTTAGAGTCACTTTAATGCCTGTAATTGGTCAAATTGAAGCTTCTGAATAGGAGAAAAAGTCTGTAATAATGGCAATTTTGGTCACATTGAGGCTTTAAAAAGTAGTTATTCAACATGAGGCACATTCCAAATGACATTTTGAATCAATTTTTCTACAGTCCAAAAAATCAATTTTCTGATAAAAAACAATGACCCGTGACCTGTCGAACTTTCTCCAGATGGTCAGAAATGGAAATTTTTTAATGTTTCATTTTATGACTATTCCATGTAAATTATCACTTTTGGAACAAAAACAAGTGTGTTTAGAGTCACTTTAATGCCTGAAATTGGTCGAAAAAGAAGCTTCTGAGTAGGAGAAAAAGTCTGTAATTATATCAATTTTGGTCACATTGAGGCTTTAAAAAGTAGTTATTCAACATGAGGCGCATTCTAAATGACATTTTGAATCAATTTTTCGACCAGTCCAAAAAATCAATTTTCTGATGAAAAACGATGACCCGTGACCTGTCGAAATTTCTCCAGATTGTCAGAAATGGAAATTTTTTAATGTTTAAGTTTTTTGACTGCAAATTACTATTCCATGTAAATTATCACTTTTGGAACAAAAACAAGTGTGTTTAGAGTCACTTTAATGCCTGAAATTGGTCGAAATAGAAGCTTCTGAATAGGAGAAAATGTCTGTAAAAATGGCAATTTTGGTCACATTGAGGCTTCAAAAAGTAGTTATTCAGCATGAGGCACATTCCAAATGACATTTTGAATCAATTTTTCTACAGTCCAAAAAATCAATTTTCTGATGAAAAACGATGACCCGTGACCTGTTGAAATTTCTCCAGATTGTCAGAAATGTACATTTTTTAATGTTTAATTTTTTGACTGCAAATGACTATTCCATGTAAATTATCACTTTTGGAAGAAAAATAAGTGTGTTTAGAGTCACTTTAATGCCTGAAATTGGTTGAAACAAGAGCTTCTTAATAGGAGAAAAAGTCTGTAATAATGGCAATTTTGGTCACATTGAGGCTTTAAAAAGTAGTCATTCAACATGAGGCACATTCCAAATGACATTTTGAATCAATTTTACTACAGTCCAAAAAAATCAATTTTCTGATGAAAAACGATGACCCGTGACCTGTCGAAATTTATCCAGATGGTCAGAAATGGAAATTTTTTAATGTTTCATTTTTTGACTGCAATTGACTATTCCATGTAAATTATCACTTTTGGAAGAAAATAAGTGTGTTCAGAGTCACTTTAATGCCTGAAATTGGTCGAAATAGAAGCTTCTGAATAGGAGAAAATGTCTGTAAAAATGGCAATTTTGGTCACATTGAGGCTTCAAAAAGTAGTTATTCAGCATGAGGCACATTCCAAATGACATTTTGAATCAATTTTTCTACAGTCCAAAAAATCAATTTTCTGATGAAAAACGATGACCCGTGACCTGTCGAAATTTCTCCAGATGGTCAGAAATGGACATTTTTTAATGTTTAACTTTTTTGACTGCAAATGACTATTCCATGCAAATTATCACTTTTGGACCAAAATTAAGTGTGTTTAGAGTCACTTTAATGCCTGTAATTGGTCAAATTGAAGCTTCTGAATAGGAGAAAATGTCTGTAATAATGGCAATTTTGGTCACATTGAGGCTTTAAAAAGTAGTTATTCAACATGAGGCACATTCGAAATGACATTTTGAATCAATTTTTCTACAGTCCAAAAAATCAATTTTCTGATGAAAAGCGATGACCCGTGACCTGTCGACATTTCTCCAGTTGGTCAGAAATGGAATTTTTTTAATGTTTAAGTTTTTTTAATGCAAATGACTATTCCATGTAAATTATCACTTTTGGAACAAAAATAAGTGTGTTTAGAGTCACTTTAATGACTGAAATTGGTTGAAACAAAAGCTTCTGAATAGGAGAAAAAGTCTGTAATAATGGCAATTTTGGTCACATTGAGGCTTTAAAAAGTAGTCATTCAACATGAGGCACATTCCAAATGACATTTTGAATCAATTTTTCTACAGTCCAAAAAATCAATTTTCTGATAAAAAACAATGACCCGTGACCTGTCGAACTTTCTCCAGATGGTCAGAAATGGAAATTTTTTAATGTTTCATTTTATGACTATTCCATGTAAATTATCACTTTTGGAACAAAAACAAGTGTGTTTAGAGTCACTTTAATGCCTGAAATTGGTCGAAAAAGAAGCTTCTGAGTAGTAGAAAAAGTCTGTAATTATATCAATTTTGGTCACATTGAGTCTTTAAAAAGTAGTTATTCAACATGAGGCGCATTCTAAATGACATTTTGAATCAATTTTTCGACCAGTCCAAAAAATCAATTTTCTGATGAAAAATGATGACCCGTGACCTGTCGAAATTTCTCCAGATCGTCAGAAATGGAAATTTTTTAATGTTTAAGTTTTTTGACTGCAAATGACTATTCCATGTAAATTATCACTTTTGGAACAAAAATAAGTGTGTTTAGAGTCACTTTAATGCCTGAAATTGGTCGAAATAGAAGCTTCTGAATAGGAGAAAATGTCTGTAATAATGGCAATTTTGGTCACATTGAGGCTTTAAAAAGTAGTCATTCAACATGAGGCACATTCCAAATGACATTTTGAATCAATTTTTCTACAGTCCAAAAAAATCAATTTTCTGATGAAAAACGATGACCAGTTACCTGTCGAAATTTATCCAGATGGTCAGAAATGGAAATTTTTTAATGTTTAATTTTTTGACTGCAAATGACTATTCCATGCAAATTATCACTTTTGGAACAAAATTAAGTGTGTTTAGAGTCACTTTAATGCCTGAAATTGGTCAAATTGAAGCTTCTGAATAGGAGAAAATGTCTGTAATAATGGCAATTTTGGTCACATTGAGGCTTTAAAAAGTAGTTATTCAACATGAGGCACATTCAAAATGACATTTTGAATCAATTTTTCTACAGTCCAAAAAATCAATTTTCTGATGAAAAACGATGACCCGTGACCTGTCGAAATTTCTCCAGATGGTCAGAAATGGAAATTTTTTAATGTTTAATTTTTTGACTGCAAATGACTATTCCATGTAAATTATCACTTTTGGAAGAAAAATAAGTGTGTTTAGAGTCACTTTAATGACTGAAATTGGTTGAAACAAAAGCTTCTGAATAGGAGAAAAAGTCTGTAATAATGGCAATTTTGGTCACATTGAGGCTTTAAAAAGTAGTCATTCAACATGAGGCACATTCCAAATGACATTTTGAATCAATTTTTCTACAGTCCAAAAAAATCAATTTTCTGAGGAAAAACGATGACCCGTGACCTGTCGAAATTTCTCCAGATGGTCAGAAATGGAAATTTTTTAATGTTTAACTTTTTTGACTGCAAATGACTATTCCATGCAAATTATCACTTTTGGACCAAAATTAAGTGTGTTTAGAGTCACTTTAATGCCTGTAATTGGTCAAATTGAAGCTTCTGAATAGGAGAAAATGTCTGTAATAATGGCAATTTTGGTCACATTGAGGCTTTAAAAAGTAGTTATTCAACATGAGGCACATTCCAAATGACATTTTGAATCAATTTTTCTACAGTCCAAAAAACTCAATTTTCTGATGAAAAACGATGACCCGTGACCTGTCGAAATTTCTCCAGATGGTCAGAAATGGACATTTTTTAATGTTTAATTTTTTGACTGTAAATGACTATTCCATGTAAATTATCACTTTTGGAAGAAAAATAAGTGTGTTTAGAGTCACTTTAATGCCTGAAATTGGTTGAAACAAATGCTTCTTAATAGGAGAAAAAGTCTGTAATAATGGCAATTTTGGTCACATTGAGGCTTTAAAAAGTAGTCATTCAACATGAGGCACATTCCAAATGACATTTTGAATCAATTTTTCTACAGTCCAAAAAAATCAATTTTCTGAGGAAAAACGATGACTCGTGACCTGTCGAAATTTCTCCAGATGGTCAGAAATGGAAATTTTTTAATGTTTAACTTTTTTGACTGCAAATGATTATTCCATGTAAATTATCACTTTTGGAAGAAAATAAGTGTGTTTAGAGTCACTTTAATGCCTGAAATTGGTCGAAATAGAAGCTTCTGAATAGGAGAAAATGACTGTAAAAATGGCAATTTTGGTCACATTGAGGCTTCAAAAAGTAGTTATTCAGCATGAGGCACATTCCAAATGACATTTTGAATCAATTTTTCTACAGTCCAAAAAACTCAATTTTCTGATGAAAAACGATGACCCGTGACCTGTCGAAATTTCTCCAGATGGTCAGAAATGGAAATTTTTTAATGTTTAATTTTTTGACTGTAAATGACTATTCCATGTAAATTATCACTTTTGGAAGACAAATAAGTGTGTTTAGAGTCACTTTAATGCCTGAAATTGGTTGAAACAAAAGCTTCTGAATAGGAGAAAAAGTCTGTAATAATGGCAATTTTGGTCACATTGAGGCTTTAAAAAGTAGTCATTCAACATGAGGCACATTCCAAATGACATTTTGAATCAATTTTTCTACAGTCCAAAAAAATCAATTTTCTGATGAAAAACGATGACCCGTTACCTGTCGAAATTTATCCAGATGGTCAGAAATGGAAATTTTTTAATGTTGAATTTTTTGACTGCAAATGACTATTCCATGCAAATTATCACTTTTGGAACAAAATTAAGTGTGTTTAGAGTCACTTTAATGCCTGAAATTGGTCAAATTGAAGCTTCTGAATAGGAGAAAATGTCTGTAATAATGGCAATTTTGGTCACATTGAGGCTTTAAAAAGTAGTTATTCAACATGAGGCACATTCAAAATGACATTTTGAATCAATTTTTCTACAGTCCAAAAAATCAATTTTCTGATGAAAAACGATGACCCGTGACCTGTCGACATTTCTCCAGTTGGTCAGAAATGGAATTTTTTTAATGTTTAATTTTTTGACTGCAAATGACTATTCCATGCAAATTATCACTTTTGGAACAAAATTAAGTGTGTTTAGAGTCACTTTAATGCCTGAAATTGGTCAAATTGAAGCTTCTGAATAGGAGAAAATGTCTGTAATAATGGCAATTTTGGTCACATTGAGGCTTTAAAAAGTAGTTATTCAACATGAGGCACATTCAAAATGACATTTTGAATCAATTTTTCTACAGTCCAAAAAATCAATTTTCTGATTAAAAACGATGACCCGTGACCTGTCGAAATTTCTCCAGATGGTCAGAAATGGAATTTTTTTAATGTTTAAGTTTTTTGACTGGAAATGACTATTCCATGTGAATTATCACTTTTGGAACTAAAATAAGTGTGTTTAGAGTAATTTTAATGACTGAAATTGGTGGAAAAAGAAGCTTCTGAGTAGGAGAAAATGTCTGTAAAAATGGCAATTTTGGTCACATTGAGGCGTCAAAAAGTAGTTATTCAACATGAGGCACAATCCAAATGACATTTTGAATCAATTTTTCTGCAGTCCAAAAAATCAAGTTTTCTGATGAAAAATGATGACCCGTGACCTGTCGAAATTTCTCCAGATGGTCAGAAATGGAAATTTTTTAATGTTTAATTTTTCGACTGCAAATGACTATTCCATGTAAATTATCACTTTTGGAAGAAAAATAAGTGTGTTTAGAGTCACTTTAATGCCTGAAATTGGTTGAAACAAAAGCTTCTGAATAGGAGAAAAAGTCTGTAATAATGGCAATTTTGGTCACATTGAGGCTTTAAAAAGTAGTCATTCAACATGAGGCACATTCCAAATGACATTTTGAATCAATTTTTCTACAGTCCAAAAAATTCAATTTTCTGAGGAAAAACGATGACCCGTGACCTGTCGAAATTTCTCCAGATGGTCAGAAATGGAAATTTTTTAATGTTTAACTTTTTTGACTGCAAATGACTATTCCATGCAAATGATCACTTTTGGACCAAAATTAAGTGTGTTTAGAGTCACTTTAATGCCTGTAATTGGTCAAATTGAAGCTTCTGAATAGGAGAAAATGTCTGTAATAATGGCAATTTTGGTCACATTGAGGCTTTAAAAAGTAGTTATTCAACATGAGGCACATTCGAAATGACATTTTGAATCAATTTTTCTACAGTCCAAAAAATCAATTTTCTGATGAAAAACGATGACCCGTGACCTGTCGAAATTTATCCAGATGGTCAGAAATGGAAATTTTTTAATGTTGAATTTTTTGACTGCAAATGACTATTCCATGCAAATTATCACTTTTGGAACAAAATTAAGTGTGTTTAGAGTCACTTTAATGCCTGAAATTGGTCAAATTGAAGCTTCTGAATAGGAGAAAATGTCTGTAATAATGGCAATTTTGGTCACATTGAGGCTTTAAAAAGTAGTTATTCAACATGAGGCACATTCGAAATGACATTTTGAATCAATTTTTCTACAGTCCAAAAAATCAATTTTCTGATGAAAAACGATGACCCGTGACCTGTCGACATTTCTCCAGTTGGTCAGAAATGGAATTTTTTTAATGTTTAATTTTTTGACTGCAAATGACTATTCCATGCAAATTATCACTTTTGGAACAAAATTAAGTGTGTTTAGAGTCACTTTAATGCCTGTAATTGGTCAAATTGAAGCTTCTGAATAGGAGAAAATGTCTGTAATAATGGCAATTTTGGTCACATTGAGGCTTTAAAAAGTAGTTATTCAACATGAGGCACATTCGAAATGACATTTTGAATCAATTTTTCTACAGTCCAAAAAATCAATTTTCTGATGAAAAGCGATGACCCGTGACCTGTCGACATTTCTCCTGTTGGTCAGAAATGGAATTTTTTTAATGTTTAAGTTTTTTTAATGCAAATGACTATTCCATGTAAATTATCACTTTTGGAACAAAAATAAGTGTGTTTAGAGTCACTTTAATGACTGAAATTGGTTGAAACAAAAGCTTCTGAATAGGAGAAAAAGTCTGTAATAATGGCAATTTTGGTCACATTGAGGCTTTAAAAAGTAGTCATTCAACATGAGGCACATTCCAAATGACATTTTGAATCAATTTTTCTACAGTCCAAAAAATCAATTTTCTGATAAAAAACAATGACCCGTGACCTGTCGAACTTTCTCCAGATGGTCAGAAATGGAAATTTTTTAATGTTTCATTTTATGACTATTCCATGTAAATTATCACTTTTGGAACAAAAACAAGTGTGTTTAGAGTCACTTTAATGCCTGAAATTGGTCGAAAAAGAAGCTTCTGAGTAGTAGAAAAAGTCTGTAATTATATCAATTTTGGTCACATTGAGTCTTTAAAAAGTAGTTATTCAACATGAGGCGCATTCTAAATGACATTTTGAATCAATTTTTCGACCAGTCCAAAAAATCAATTTTCTGATGAAAAACGATGACCCGTGACCTGTCGAAATTTATCCAGATGGTCAGAAATGGAAATTTTTTAATGTTTAATTTTTTGACTGCAAATGACTATTCCATGCAAATTATCACTTTTGGAACAAAATTAAGTGTGTTTAGAGTCACTTTAATGCCTGAAATTGGTCAAATTGAAGCTTCTGAATAGGAGAAAATGTCTGTAATAATGGCAATTTTGGTCACATTGAGGCTTTAAAAAGTAGTTATTCAACATGAGGCACATTCAAAATGACATTTTGAATCAATTTTTCTACAGTCCAAAAAATCAATTTTCTGATGAAAAACGATGACCCGTGACCTGTCGAAATTTCTCCAGATGGTCAGAAATGGAAATTTTTTAATGTTTAATTTTTTGACTGCAAATGACTATTCCATGTAAATTATCACTTTTGGAAGAAAAATAAGTGTGTTTAGAGTCACTTTAATGACTGAAATTGGTTGAAACAAAAGCTTCTGAATAGGAGAAAAAGTCTGTAATAATGGCAATTTTGGTCACATTGAGGCTTTAAAAAGTAGTCATTCAACATGAGGCACATTCCAAATGACATTTTGAATCAATTTTTCTACAGTCCAAAAAAATCAATTTTCTGAGGAAAAACGATGACCCGTGACCTGTCGAAATTTCTCCAGATGGTCAGAAATGGAAATTTTTTAATGTTTAACTTTTTTGACTGCAAATGACTATTCCATGCAAATTATCACTTTTGGACCAAAATTAAGTGTGTTTAGAGTCACTTTAATGCCTGTAATTGGTCAAATTGAAGCTTCTGAATAGGAGAAAATGTCTGTAATAATGGCAATTTTGGTCACATTGAGGCTTTAAAAAGTAGTTATTCAACATGAGGCACATTCCAAATGACATTTTGAATCAATTTTTCTACAGTCCAAAAAACTCAATTTTCTGATGAAAAACGATGACCCGTGACCTGTCGAAATTTCTCCAGATGGTCAGAAATGGACATTTTTTAATGTTTAATTTTTTGACTGTAAATGACTATTCCATGTAAATTATCACTTTTGGAAGAAAAATAAGTGTGTTTAGAGTCACTTTAATGCCTGAAATTGGTTGAAACAAATGCTTCTTAATAGGAGAAAAAGTCTGTAATAATGGCAATTTTGGTCACATTGAGGCTTTAAAAAGTAGTCATTCAACATGAGGCACATTCCAAATGACATTTTGAATCAATTTTTCTACAGTCCAAAAAAATCAATTTTCTGAGGAAAAACGATGACTCGTGACCTGTCGAAATTTCTCCAGATGGTCAGAAATGGAAATTTTTTAATGTTTAACTTTTTTGACTGCAAATGATTATTCCATGTAAATTATCACTTTTGGAAGAAAATAAGTGTGTTTAGAGTCACTTTAATGCCTGAAATTGGTCGAAATAGAAGCTTCTGAATAGGAGAAAATGACTGTAAAAATGGCAATTTTGGTCACATTGAGGCTTCAAAAAGTAGTTATTCAGCATGAGGCACATTCCAAATGACATTTTGAATCAATTTTTCTACAGTCCAAAAAACTCAATTTTCTGATGAAAAACGATGACCCGTGACCTGTCGAAATTTCTCCAGATGGTCAGAAATGGAAATTTTTTAATGTTTAATTTTTTGACTGTAAATGACTATTCCATGTAAATTATCACTTTTGGAAGACAAATAAGTGTGTTTAGAGTCACTTTAATGCCTGAAATTGGTTGAAACAAAAGCTTCTGAATAGGAGAAAAAGTCTGTAATAATGGCAATTTTGGTCACATTGAGGCTTTAAAAAGTAGTCATTCAACATGAGGCACATTCCAAATGACATTTTGAATCAATTTTTCTACAGTCCAAAAAAATCAATTTTCTGATGAAAAACGATGACCCGTTACCTGTCGAAATTTATCCAGATGGTCAGAAATGGAAATTTTTTAATGTTGAATTTTTTGACTGCAAATGACTATTCCATGCAAATTATCACTTTTGGAACAAAATTAAGTGTGTTTAGAGTCACTTTAATGCCTGAAATTGGTCAAATTGAAGCTTCTGAATAGGAGAAAATGTCTGTAATAATGGCAATTTTGGTCACATTGAGGCTTTAAAAAGTAGTTATTCAACATGAGGCACATTCAAAATGACATTTTGAATCAATTTTTCTACAGTCCAAAAAATCAATTTTCTGATGAAAAACGATGACCCGTGACCTGTCGACATTTCTCCAGTTGGTCAGAAATGGAATTTTTTTAATGTTTAATTTTTTGACTGCAAATGACTATTCCATGCAAATTATCACTTTTGGAACAAAATTAAGTGTGTTTAGAGTCACTTTAATGCCTGAAATTGGTCAAATTGAAGCTTCTGAATAGGAGAAAATGTCTGTAATAATGGCAATTTTGGTCACATTGAGGCTTTAAAAAGTAGTTATTCAACATGAGGCACATTCAAAATGACATTTTGAATCAATTTTTCTACAGTCCAAAAAATCAATTTTCTGATTAAAAACGATGACCCGTGACCTGTCGAAATTTCTCCAGATGGTCAGAAATGGAATTTTTTTAATGTTTAAGTTTTTTGACTGGAAATGACTATTCCATGTGAATTATCACTTTTGGAACTAAAATAAGTGTGTTTAGAGTAATTTTAATGACTGAAATTGGTGGAAAAAGAAGCTTCTGAGTAGGAGAAAATGTCTGTAAAAATGGCAATTTTGGTCACATTGAGGCGTCAAAAAGTAGTTATTCAACATGAGGCACAATCCAAATGACATTTTGAATCAATTTTTCTGCAGTCCAAAAAATCAAGTTTTCTGATGAAAAATGATGACCCGTGACCTGTCGAAATTTCTCCAGATGGTCAGAAATGGAAATTTTTTAATGTTTAATTTTTCGACTGCAAATGACTATTCCATGTAAATTATCACTTTTGGAAGAAAAATAAGTGTGTTTAGAGTCACTTTAATGCCTGAAATTGGTTGAAACAAAAGCTTCTGAATAGGAGAAAAAGTCTGTAATAATGGCAATTTTGGTCACATTGAGGCTTTAAAAAGTAGTCATTCAACATGAGGCACATTCCAAATGACATTTTGAATCAATTTTTCTACAGTCCAAAAAATTCAATTTTCTGAGGAAAAACGATGACCCGTGACCTGTCGAAATTTCTCCAGATGGTCAGAAATGGAAATTTTTTAATGTTTAACTTTTTTGACTGCAAATGACTATTCCATGCAAATGATCACTTTTGGACCAAAATTAAGTGTGTTTAGAGTCACTTTAATGCCTGTAATTGGTCAAATTGAAGCTTCTGAATAGGAGAAAATGTCTGTAATAATGGCAATTTTGGTCACATTGAGGCTTTAAAAAGTAGTTATTCAACATGAGGCACATTCGAAATGACATTTTGAATCAATTTTTCTACAGTCCAAAAAATCAATTTTCTGATGAAAAACGATGACCCGTGACCTGTCGAAATTTATCCAGATGGTCAGAAATGGAAATTTTTTAATGTTGAATTTTTTGACTGCAAATGACTATTCCATGCAAATTATCACTTTTGGAACAAAATTAAGTGTGTTTAGAGTCACTTTAATGCCTGAAATTGGTCAAATTGAAGCTTCTGAATAGGAGAAAATGTCTGTAATAATGGCAATTTTGGTCACATTGAGGCTTTAAAAAGTAGTTATTCAACATGAGGCACATTCGAAATGACATTTTGAATCAATTTTTCTACAGTCCAAAAAATCAATTTTCTGATGAAAAACGATGACCCGTGACCTGTCGACATTTCTCCAGTTGGTCAGAAATGGAATTTTTTTAATGTTTAATTTTTTGACTGCAAATGACTATTCCATGCAAATTATCACTTTTGGAACAAAATTAAGTGTGTTTAGAGTCACTTTAATGCCTGTAATTGGTCAAATTGAAGCTTCTGAATAGGAGAAAATGTCTGTAATAATGGCAATTTTGGTCACATTGAGGCTTTAAAAAGTAGTTATTCAACATGAGGCACATTCGAAATGACATTTTGAATCAATTTTTCTACAGTCCAAAAAATCAATTTTCTGATAAAAAACAATGACCCGTGACCTGTCGAACTTTCTCCAGATGGTCAGAAATGGAAATTTTTTAATGTTTCATTTTATGACTATTCCATGTAAATTATCACTTTTGGAACAAAAACAAGTGTGTTTAGAGTCACTTTAATGCCTGAAATTGGTCGAAAAAGAAGCTTCTGAGTAGTAGAAAAAGTCTGTAATTATATCAATTTTGGTCACATTGAGTCTTTAAAAAGTAGTTATTCAACATGAGGCGCATTCTAAATGACATTTTGAATCAATTTTTCGACCAGTCCAAAAAATCAATTTTCTGATGAAAAACGATGACCCGTGACCTGTCGAAATTTCTCCAGATCGTCAGAAATGGAAATTTTTTAATGTTTAAGTTTTTTGACTGCAAATGACTATTCCATGTAAATTATCACTTTTGGAACAAAAATAAGTGTGTTTAGAGTCACTTTAATGCCTGAAATTGGTCGAAATAGAAGCTTCTGAATAGGAGAAAATGTCTGTAATAATGGCAATTTTGGTCACATTGAGGCTTTAAAAAGTAGTCATTCAACATGAGGCACATTCCAAATGACATTTTGAATCAATTTTTCTACAGTCCAAAAAAATCAATTTTCTGATGAAAAACGATGACCAGTTACCTGTCGAAATTTATCCAGATGGTCAGAAATGGAAATTTTTTAATGTTTAATTTTTTGACTGCAAATGACTATTCCATGCAAATTATCACTTTTGGAACAAAATTAAGTGTGTTTAGAGTCACTTTAATGCCTGAAATTGGTCAAATTGAAGCTTCTGAATAGGAGAAAATGTCTGTAATAATGGCAATTTTGGTCACATTGAGGCTTTAAAAAGTAGTTATTCAACATGAGGCACATTCAAAATGACATTTTGAATCAATTTTTCTACAGTCCAAAAAATCAATTTTCTGATGAAAAACGATGACCCGTGACCTGTCGAAATTTCTCCAGATGGTCAGAAATGGAAATTTTTTAATGTTTAATTTTTTGACTGCAAATGACTATTCCATGTAAATTATCACTTTTGGAAGAAAAATAAGTGTGTTTAGAGTCACTTTAATGACTGAAATTGGTTGAAACAAAAGCTTCTGAATAGGAGAAAAAGTCTGTAATAATGGCAATTTTGGTCACATTGAGGCTTTAAAAAGTAGTCATTCAACATGAGGCACATTCCAAATGACATTTTGAATCAATTTTTCTACAGTCCAAAAAAATCAATTTTCTGAGGAAAAACGATGACCCGTGACCTGTCGAAATTTCTCCAGATGGTCAGAAATGGAAATTTTTTAATGTTTAACTTTTTTGACTGCAAATGACTATTCCATGCAAATTATCACTTTTGGACCAAAATTAAGTGTGTTTAGAGTCACTTTAATGCCTGTAATTGGTCAAATTGAAGCTTCTGAATAGGAGAAAATGTCTGTAATAATGGCAATTTTGGTCACATTGAGGCTTTAAAAAGTAGTTATTCAACATGAGGCACATTCCAAATGACATTTTGAATCAATTTTTCTACAGTCCAAAAAACTCAATTTTCTGATGAAAAACGATGACCCGTGACCTGTCGAAATTTCTCCAGATGGTCAGAAATGGACATTTTTTAATGTTTAATTTTTTGACTGTAAATGACTATTCCATGTAAATTATCACTTTTGGAAGAAAAATAAGTGTGTTTAGAGTCACTTTAATGCCTGAAATTGGTTGAAACAAATGCTTCTTAATAGGAGAAAAAGTCTGTAATAATGGCAATTTTGGTCACATTGAGGCTTTAAAAAGTAGTCATTCAACATGAGGCACATTCCAAATGACATTTTGAATCAATTTTTCTACAGTCCAAAAAAATCAATTTTCTGAGGAAAAACGATGACTCGTGACCTGTCGAAATTTCTCCAGATGGTCAGAAATGGAAATTTTTTAATGTTTAACTTTTTTGACTGCAAATGATTATTCCATGTAAATTATCACTTTTGGAAGAAAATAAGTGTGTTTAGAGTCACTTTAATGCCTGAAATTGGTCGAAATAGAAGCTTCTGAATAGGAGAAAATGACTGTAAAAATGGCAATTTTGGTCACATTGAGGCTTCAAAAAGTAGTTATTCAGCATGAGGCACATTCCAAATGACATTTTGAATCAATTTTTCTACAGTCCAAAAAACTCAATTTTCTGATGAAAAACGATGACCCGTGACCTGTCGAAATTTCTCCAGATGGTCAGAAATGGAAATTTTTTAATGTTTAATTTTTTGACTGTAAATGACTATTCCATGTAAATTATCACTTTTGGAAGACAAATAAGTGTGTTTAGAGTCACTTTAATGCCTGAAATTGGTTGAAACAAAAGCTTCTGAATAGGAGAAAAAGTCTGTAATAATGGCAATTTTGGTCACATTGAGGCTTTAAAAAGTAGTCATTCAACATGAGGCACATTCCAAATGACATTTTGAATCAATTTTTCTACAGTCCAAAAAAATCAATTTTCTGATGAAAAACGATGACCCGTTACCTGTCGAAATTTATCCAGATGGTCAGAAATGGAAATTTTTTAATGTTGAATTTTTTGACTGCAAATGACTATTCCATGCAAATTATCACTTTTGGAACAAAATTAAGTGTGTTTAGAGTCACTTTAATGCCTGAAATTGGTCAAATTGAAGCTTCTGAATAGGAGAAAATGTCTGTAATAATGGCAATTTTGGTCACATTGAGGCTTTAAAAAGTAGTTATTCAACATGAGGCACATTCAAAATGACATTTTGAATCAATTTTTCTACAGTCCAAAAAATCAATTTTCTGATGAAAAACGATGACCCGTGACCTGTCGACATTTCTCCAGTATGTCAGAAATGGAATTTTTTTAATGTTTAATTTTTTGACTGCAAATGACTATTCCATGCAAATTATCACTTTTGGAACAAAATTAAGTGTGTTTAGAGTCACTTTAATGCCTGAAATTGGTCAAATTGAAGCTTCTGAATAGGAGAAAATGTCTGTAATAATGGCAATTTTGGTCACATTGAGGCTTTAAAAAGTAGTTATTCAACATGAGGCACATTCAAAATGACATTTTGAATCAATTTTTCTACAGTCCAAAAAATCAATTTTCTGATTAAAAACGATGACCCGTGACCTGTCGAAATTTCTCCAGATGGTCAGAAATGGAATTTTTTTAATGTTTAAGTTTTTTGACTGGAAATGACTATTCCATGTGAATTATCACTTTTGGAACTAAAATAAGTGTGTTTAGAGAAATTTTAATGACTGAAATTGGTGGAAAAAGAAGCTTCTGAGTAGGAGAAAATGTCTGTAAAAATGGCAATTTTGGTCACATTGAGGCTTCAAAAAGTAGTTATTCAACATGAGGCACAATCCAAATGACATTTTGAATCAATTTTTCTGCAGTCCAAAAAATCAAGTTTTCTGATGAAAAATGATGACCCGTGACCTGTCGAAATTTCTCCAGATGGTCAGAAATGGAAATTTTTTAATGTTTAATTTTTCGACTGCAAATGACTATTCCATGTAAATTATCACTTTTGGAAGAAAAATAAGTGTGTTTAGAGTCACTTTAATGCCTGAAATTGGTTGAAACAAAAGCTTCTGAATAGGAGAAAAAGTCTGTAATAATGGCAATTTTGGTCACATTGAGGCTTTAAAAAGTAGTCATTCAACATGAGGCACATTCCAAATGACATTTTGAATCAATTTTTCTACAGTCCAAAAAATTCAATTTTCTGAGGAAAAACGATGACCCGTGACCTGTCGAAATTTCTCCAGATGGTCAGAAATGGAAATTTTTTAATGTTTAACTTTTTTGACTGCAAATGACTATTCCATGCAAATGATCACTTTTGGACCAAAATTAAGTGTGTTTAGAGTCACTTTAATGCCTGTAATTGGTCAAATTGAAGCTTCTGAATAGGAGAAAATGTCTGTAATAATGGCAATTTTGGTCACATTGAGGCTTTAAAAAGTAGTTATTCAACATGAGGCACATTCGAAATGACATTTTGAATCAATTTTTCTACAGTCCAAAAAATCAATTTTCTGATGAAAAACGATGACCCGTGACCTGTCGAAATTTATCCAGATGGTCAGAAATGGAAATTTTTTAATGTTGAATTTTTTGACTGCAAATGACTATTCCATGCAAATTATCACTTTTGGAACAAAATTAAGTGTGTTTAGAGTCACTTTAATGCCTGAAATTGGTCAAATTGAAGCTTCTGAATAGGAGAAAATGTCTGTAATAATGGCAATTTTGGTCACATTGAGGCTTTAAAAAGTAGTTATTCAACATGAGGCACATTCGAAATGACATTTTGAATCAATTTTTCTACAGTCCAAAAAATCAATTTTCTGATGAAAAACGATGACCCGTGACCTGTCGACATTTCTCCAGTTGGTCAGAAATGGAATTTTTTTAATGTTTAATTTTTTGACTGCAAATGACTATTCCATGCAAATTATCACTTTTGGAACAAAATTAAGTGTGTTTAGAGTCACTTTAATGCCTGAAATTGGTCAAATTGAAGCTTCTGAATAGGAGAAAATGTCTGTAATAATGGCAATTTTGGTCACATTGAGGCTTTAAAAAGTAGTTATTCAACATGAGGCACATTCAAAATGACATTTTGAATCAATTTTTCTACAGTCCAAAAAATCAATTTTCTGATGAAAAACGATGACCCGTGACCTGTCGAAATTTCTCCAGATGGTCAGAAATGGAATTTTTTTAATGTTTAAGTTTTTTGACTGGAAATGACTATTCCATGTAAATTATCACTTTTAGAACAAAAATAAGTGTGTTTAGAGTCACTTTAATGCCTGAAATTGGTTGAAACAAAAGCTTCTGAATAGGAGAAAAAGTCTGTAATAATGGCAATTTTGGTCACATTGAGGCTTTAAAAAGTAGTCATTCAACATAAGGCACATTCCAAATGACATTTTGAATCAATTTTTCTACAGTCCAAAAAATTCAATTTTCTGAGGAAAAACGATGACCCGTGACCTGTCGAAATTTCTCCAGATGGTCAGAAATGGAAATTTTTTAATGTTTAACTTTTTTGACTGCAAATGACTATTCCATGCAAATTATCACTTTTGGACCAAAATTAAGTGTGTTTAGAGTCACTTTAATGCCTGTAATTGGTCAAATTGAAGCTTCTGAATAGGAGAAAATGTCTGTAATAATGGCAATTTTGGTCACATTGAGGCTTTAAAAAGTAGTTATTCAACATGAGGCACATTCGAAATGACATTTTGAATCAATTTTTCTACAGTCCAAAAAATCAATTTTCTGATGAAAAGCGATGACCCGTGACCTGTCGACATTTCTCCAGTTGGTCAGAAATGGAATTTTTTTAATGTTTAAGTTTTTTTAATGCAAATGACTATTCCATGTAAATGATCACTTTTAGAACAAAAATAAGTGTGTTTAGAGTCACTTTAATGCCTGAAATTGGTCGAAATAGAAGCTTCTGAATAGGCGAAAATGTCTGTAATAATGGCAATTTTGGTCACATTGAGGCTTTAAAAAGTAGTTATTCAACATGAGGCACATTCCAAATGACATTTTGAATCAATTTTTCTACAGTCCAAAAAACTCAATTTTCTGATGAAAAACGATGACCCGTGACCTGTCGAAATTTCTCCAGATGGTCAGAAATGGAAATTTTGTAATGTTTAATTTTTTGACTGTAAATGACTATTCCATGTAAATTATCACTTTTGGAAGAAAAATAAGTGTGTTTAGAGTCACTTTAATGCCTGAAATTGGTTGAAACAAAAGCTTCTGAATAGGAGAAAAAGTCTGTAATAATGGCAATTTTGGTCACATTGAGGCTTTAAAAAGTAGTCATTCAACATGAGGCCCATTCCAAATGACATTTTGAATCAATTTTTCTACAGTCCAAAAAATCAATTTTCTGATAAAAAACAATGACCCGTGACCTGTCGAACTTTCTCCAGATGGTCAGAAATGGAAATTTTTTAATGTTTCATTTTATGACTATTCCATGTAAATTATCACTTTTGGAACAAAAACAAGTGTGTTTAGAGTCACTTTAATGCCTGAAATTGGTCGAAAAAGAAGCTTCTGAGTAGGAGAAAAAGTCTGTAATTATATCAATTTTGGTCACATTGAGGCTTTAAAAAGTAGTTATTCAACATGAGGCGCATTCTAAATGACATTTTGAATCAATTTTTCGACCAGTCCAAAAAATCAATTTTCTGATGAAAAACGATGACCCGTGACCTGTCGAAATTTCTCCAGATCGTCAGAAATGGAAATTTTTTAATGTTTAAATTTTTTGACTGCAAATGACTATTCCATGTAAATTATCACTTTTGGAACAAAAATACGTGTGTTTAGAGTCACTTTAATGCCTGAAATTGGTCGAAATAGAAGCTTCTGAATAGGAGAAAATGTCTGTAATAATGGCAATTTTGGTCACATTCAGGCTTTAAAAAGTAGTTATTCAATATGAGGCACAATCCAAATGACATTTTGAATCAATTTTTCTACAGTCCAAAAAATCAATTTTCTGATGAAAAACGATGATCCGTGACCTGTTGAAATTTCTCCAGATTGTCAGAAATGTACATTTTTTAATGTTTAATTTTTTGACTGCAAATGACTATTCCATGTAAATTATCACTTTTGGAAGAAAAATAAGTGTGTTTAGAGTCACTTTAATGCCTGAAATTGGTTGAAACAAGAGCTTCTTAATAGGAGAAAAAGTCTGTAATAATGGCAATTTTGGTCACATTGAGGCTTTAAAAAGTAGTCATTCAACATGAGGCACATTCCAAATGACATTTTGAATCAATTTTACTACAGTCCAAAAAAATCAATTTTCTGATGAAAAACGATGACCCGTGACCTGTCGAAATTTATCCAGATGGTCAGAAATGGAAATTTTTTAATGTTTCATTTTTTGACTGCAATTGACTATTCCATGTAAATTATCACTTTTGGAAGAAAATAAGTGTGTTCAGAGTCACTTTAATGCCTGAAATTGGTCGAAATAGAAGCTTCTGAATAGGAGAAAATGTCTGTAAAAATGGCAATTTTGGTCACATTGAGGCTTCAAAAAGTAGTTATTCAGCATGAGGCACATTCCAAATGACATTTTGAATCAATTTTTCTACAGTCCAAAAATTCAATTTTCTGATGAAAAACGATGACCCGTGACCTGTCGAAATTTCTCCAGATGGTCAGAAATGGACATTTTTTAATGTTTAACTTTTTTGACTGCAAATGACTATTCCATGCAAATTATCACTTTTGGACC
Source organism: Triturus cristatus (assembly GCF_964204655.1). Lineage (NCBI taxonomy): Eukaryota > Metazoa > Chordata > Amphibia > Caudata > Salamandridae > Triturus > Triturus cristatus. Next base: position 878,108,285 of record NC_140593.1, on the reverse strand, counting down.
AAAATTACGTGTGTTTAGAGTCACTTTAATGCCTGTAATTGGTCAAATTGAAGCTTCTGAATAGGAGAAAATGTCTGTAATAATGGCAATTTTGGTCACATTGAGGCTTTAAAAAGTAGTTATTCAACATGAGGCACATTCGAAATAACATTTTGAATCAATTTTTCTACAGTCCAAAAAATCAATTTTCTGATGAAAAGCGATGACCCGTGACCTGTCGACATTTCTCCAGTTGGTCAGAAATGGAATTTTTTTAATGTTTAAGTTTTTTTAATGCAAATGACTATTCCATGTAAATTATCACTTTTAGAACAAAAATAAGTGTGTTTAGAGTCACTTTAATGCCTGAAATTGGTCGAAATAGAAGCTTCTGAATAGGAGAAAATGTCTGTAATAATGGCAATTTTGGTCACATTGAGGCTTTAAAAAGTAGTTATTCAACATGAGGCACATTCCAAATGACATTTTGAATCAATTTTTCTACAGTCCAAAAAACTCAATTTTCTGATGAAAAACGATGACCCGTGACCTGTCAAAATTTCTCCAGATGGTCAGAAATGGAAATTTTGTAATGTTTAATTTTTTGACTGTAAATGACTATTCCATGTAAATTATCACTTTTGGAAGAAAAATAAGTGTGTTTAGAGTCACTTTAATGCCTGAAATTGGTTGAAACAAAAGCTTCTGAATAGGAGAAAAAGTCTGTAATAATGGCAATTTTGGTCACATTGAGGCTTTAAAAAGTAGTCATTCAACATGAGGCACATTCCAAATGACATTTTGAATCAATTTTTCTACAGTCCAAAAAATCAATTTTCTGATAAAAAACAATGACCCGTGACCTGTCGAACTTTCTCCAGATGGTCAGAAATGGAAATTTTTTAATTTTTCATTTTATGACTATTCCATGTAAATTATCACTTTTGGAACAAAAACAAGTGTGTTTAGAGTCACTTTAATGCCTGAAATTGGTCGAAAAAGAAGCTTCTGAGTAGGAGAAAAAGTCTGTAATTATATCAATTTTGGTCACATTGAGGCTTTAAAAAGTAGTTATTCAACATGAGGCGCATTCTAAATGACATTTTGAATCAATTTTTCGACCAGTCCAAAAAATCAATTTTCTGATGAAAAACGATGACCCGTGACCTGTCGAAATTTCTCCAGATCGTCAGAAATGGAAATTTTTTAATGTTTAAGTTTTTTGACTGCAAATGACTATTCCATGTAAATTATCACTTTTGGAACAAAAATAAGTGTGTTTAGAGTCACTTTAATGCCTGAAATTGGTCGAAATAGAAGCTTCTGAATATGAGAAAATGTCTGTAATAATGGCAATTTTGGTCACATTCAGGCTTTAAAAAGTAGTTGTTCAACATGAGGCACAATCCAAATGACATTTTGAATCAATTTTTCTACAGTCCAAAAAATCAATTTTCTGATGAAAAACGATGACCCGTGACCTGTCGACATTTCTCCAGTTGGTCAGAAATGGAATTTTTTTAATGTTTAAGTTTTTTGACTGCAAATGACTATTCCATTTAAATTATCACTTTTGGAACAAAAATAAGTGTGTTTAGAGTCACTTTAATGCCTGAAATTGGTCGAAATAGAAGCTTCTGAATAGGAGAAAATGTCTGTAAAAATGGCAATTTTGGTCACATTGAGGCTTCAAAAAGTAGTTATTCAGCATGAGGCACATTCCAAATGACATTTTGAATCAATTTTTCTACAGTCCAAAAATTCAATTTTCTGATGAAAAACGATGACCTGTGACCTGTCGAAATTTCTCCAGATGGTCAGAAATGGACATTTTTTAATGTTTAACTTTTTTGACTGCAAATGACTATTCCATGCAAATTATCACTTTTGGACCAAAATTACGTGTGTTTAGAGTCACTTTAATGCCTGTAATTGGTCAAATTGAAGCTTCTGAATAGGAGAAAATGTCTGTAATAATGGCAATTTTGGTCACATTGAGGCTTTAAAAAGTAGTTATTCAACATGAGGCACATTCGAAATGACATTTTGAATCAATTTTTCTACAGTCCAAAAAATCAATTTTCTGATGAAAAGCGATGACCCGTGACCTGTTGACATTTCTCCAGGTGGTCAGAAATTGAATTTTTTTAATGTTTAAGTTTTTTTAATGCAAATGACTATTCCATGTAAATTATCACTTTTGGAACAAAAATAAGTGTGTTTAGAGTCACTTTAATGACTGAAATTGGTTGAAACAAAAGCTTCTGAATAGGAGAAAAAGTCTGTAATAATGGCAATTTTGGTCACATTGAGGCTTTAAAAAGTAGTCATTCAACATGAGGCACATTCCAAATGATATTTTGAATCAATTTTTCTACAGTCCAAAAAATCAATTTTCTGATAAAAAACAATGACCCGTGACCTGTCGAACTTTCTCCAGATGGTCAGAAATGGACATTTTTTAATGTTTCATTTTATGACTATTCCATGTAAATTATCACTTTTGGAACAAAAACAAGAGTGTTTAGAGTCACTTTAATGCCTGAAATTGGTCGAAAAAGAAGCTCTGAGTAGGAGAAAAAGTCTGTAATTATATCAATTTTGGTCACATTGAGGCTTTAAAAAGTAGTTATTCAACATGAGGCGCATTCTAAATGACATTTTGAATCAATTTTTCGACCAGTCCAAAAAATCAATTTTCTGATGAAAAACGATGACCCGTGACCTGTCGAAATTCCTCCAGATCGTCAGAAATGGAAATTTTTTAATGTTTAAGTTTTTTGAAAGCAAATGACTATTCATGTAAATTATCACTTTTGGAACAAAAATAAGTGTGTTTAGAGTCACTTTAATGCCTGAAATTGGTCGAAATAGAAGCTTCTGAATAGGAGAAAATGTCTGTAATAATGGCAATTTTGGTCACATTGAGGCTTTAAAAAGTAGTCATTCAACATGAGGCACATTCCAAATGACATTTTGAATCAATTTTTCTACAGTCCAAAAAAATCAATTTTCTGATGAAAAACAATGACCAGTTACCTGTCGAAATTTATCCAGATGGTCAGAAATGGAAATTTTTTAATGTTTAATTTTTTGACTGCAAATGACTATTCCATGCAAATTATCACTTTTGGAACAAAATTAAGTGTGTTTAGAGTCACTTTAATGCCTGAAATTGGTCAAATTGAAGCTTCTGAATAGGAGAAAATGTCTGTAATAATGGCAATTTTGGTCACATTGAGGCTTTAAAAAGTAGTTATTCAACATGAGGCACATTCAAAATGACATTTTGAATCAATTTTTCTACAGTCCAAAAAATCAATTTTCTGATGAAAAACGATGACCCGTGACCTGTCGAAATTTCTCCAGATGGTCAGAAATGGAAATTTTTTAATGTTTAATTTTTTGACTGCAAATGACTATTCCATGTAAATTATCACTTTTGGAAGAAAAATAAGTGTGTTTAGAGTCACTTTAATGACTGAAATTGGTTGAAACAAAAGCTTCTGAATAGGAGAAAAAGTCTGTAATAATGGCAATTTTGGTCACATTGAGGCTTTAAAAAGTAGTCATTCAACATGAGGCACATTCCAAATGACATTTTGAATCAATTTTTCTACAGTCCAAAAAAATCAATTTTCTGAGGAAAAACGATGACCCGTGACCTGTCGAAATTTCTCCAGATGGTCAGAAATGGAAATTTTTTAATGTTTAACTTTTTTGACTGCAAATGACTATTCCATGCAAATTATCACTTTTGGACCAAAATTAAGTGTGTTTAGAGTCACTTTAATGCCTGTAATTGGTCAAATTGAAGCTTCTGAATAGGAGAAAATGTCTGTAATAATGGCAATTTTGGTCACATTGAGGCTTTAAAAAGTAGTTATTCAACATGAGGCACATTCGAAATGACATTTTGAATCAATTTTTCTACAGTCAAAAAAATCAATTTTCTGATGAAAAGCGATGACCCGTGACCTGTCGACATTGCTCCAGTTGGTCAGAAATGGAATTTTTTTAATGTTTAATTTTTTTAATGCAAATGACTATTCCATGTAAATTATCACTTTTGGAACAAAAATAAGTGTGTTTAGAGTCACTTTAATGCCTGAAATTGGTCGAAATAGAAGCTTCTGAATAGGAGAAAATGTCTGTAATAATGGCAATTTTGGTCACATTGAGGCTTTAAAAAGTAGTTATTCAACATGAGGCACATTCCAAATGACATTTTGAATCAATTTTTCTACAGTCCAAAAAACTCAATTTTCTGATGAAAAACGATGACCCGTGACCTGTCGAAATTTCTCCAGATGGTCAGAAATGGAAATTTTTTAATGTTTAATTTTTTGACTCTAAATGACTATTCCATGTAAATTATCACTTTTGGAAGAAAAATAAGTGTGTTTAGAGTCACTTTAATGCCTGAAATTGGTTGAAACAAAAGCTTCTGAATAGGAGAAAAAGTCTGTAATAATGGCAATTTTGGTCACATTGAGGCTTTAAAAAGTAGTCATTCAACATGAGGCACATTCCAAATGACATTTTGAATCAATTTTTCAACAGTCCAAAAAATCAATTTTCTGATAAAAAACAATGACCCGTGACCTGTCGAACTTTCTCCAGATGGTCAGAAATGGAAATTTTTTAATGTTTCATTTTATGACTATTCCATGTAAATTATCACTTTTGGAACAAAAACAAGTGTGTTTAGAGTCACTTTAATGCCTGAAATTGGTCAAAAAGGAGGTTCTGAGTAGGAGAAAAAGTCTGTAATTATATCAATTTTGGTCACATTGAGGCTTTAAAAAGTAGTTATTCAACATGAGGCGCATTCTAAATGACATTTTGAATCAATTTTTCGACTAGTCCAAAAAATCAATTTTCTGATGAAAAACGATGACCCGTGACCTGTCGAAATTTCTCCAGATGGTCAGAAATGGAAATTTTTTAATGTTTCATTTTTTGACTGCAAATGACTATTCCATGTAAATTATCACTTTTGGAAGAAAATAAGTGTGTTCAGAGTCACTTTAATGCCTGAAATTGGTCGAAATAGAAGCTTCTGAATAGGAGAAAATGTCTGTAAAAATGGCAATTTTGGTCACATTGAGGCTTCAAAAAGTAGTTATTCAGCATGAGGCACATTCCAAATGACATTTTGAATCAATTTTTCTACAGTCCAAAAAAATCAATTTTCTGAGGAAAAACGATGACCCGTGACCTGTCGAAATTTCTCCAGATGGTCAGAAATGGAAATTTTTTAATGTTTAACTTTTTTGACTGCAAATGACTATTCCATGCAAATTATCACTTTTGGACCAAAATTAAGTGTGTTTAGAGTCACTTTAATGCCTGAAATTGGTTGAAACAAAAGCTTCTTAATAGGAGAAAAAGTCTGTAATAATGGCAATTTTGGTCACATTGAGGCTTTAAAAAGTAGTTATTCAACATGAGGCACATTCGAAATGACATTTTGAATCAATTTTTCTACAGTCCAAAAAATCAATTTTCTGATGAAAAGCGATGACCCGTGACCTGTCGACATTGCTCCAGTTGGTCAGAAATTGAATTTTTTTAATGTTTAAGTTTTTTTAATGCAAATGACTATTCCATGTAAATTATCACTTTTGGAACAAAAATAAGTTTGTTTAGAGTCACTTTAATGCCTGAAATTGGTCGAAATAGAAGCTTCTGAATAGGAGAAAATGTCTGTAATAATGGCAATTTTGGTCACATTGAGGCTTTAAAAAGTAGTTATTCAACATGAGGCACATTCCAAATGACATTTTGAATCAATTATTCTACAGTCCAAAAAACTCAATTTTCTGATGAAAAACGATGACCCGTGACCTGTCGAAATTTCTCCAGATGGTCAGAAATGGAAATTTTTTAATGTTTAATTTTTTGACTCTAAATGACTATTCCATGTAAATTATCACTTTTGGAAGAAAAATAAGTGTGTTTAGAGTCACTTTAATGCCTGAAATTGGTTGAAACAAAAGCTTCTGAATAGGAGAAAAAGTCTGTAATAATGGCAATTTTGGTCACATTGAGGCTTTAAAAAGTAGTCATTCAACATGAGGCACATTCAAAATGACATTTTGAATCAATTTTTCTACAGTCCAAAAAATCAATTTTCTGATGAAAAACGATGACCCGTGACCTGTCGAACTTTCTCCAGATGGTCAGAAATGGAAATTTTTTAATGTTTCATTTTATGACTATTCCATGTAAATTATCACTTTTGGAACAAAAACAAGTGTGTTTAGAGTCACTTTAATGCCTGAAATTGGTCAAAAAGGAGGTTCTGAGTAGGAGAAAAAGTCTGTAATTATATCAATTTTGGTCACATTGAGGCTTTAAAAAGTAGTTATTCAACATGAGGCGCATTCTAAATGACATTTTGAATCAATTTTTCGACTAGTCCAAAAAATCAATTTTCTGATGAAAAACGATGACCCGTGACCTGTCGACATTTCTCCAGTTGGTCAGAAATGGAAATTTTTTAATGTTTAAATTTTTGACTTCAAATGACTATTCCATGTAAATTATCACTTTTGAAACAAAAATAAGTGTGTTTAGAGTCACTTTAATGCCTGAAATTGGTCGAAAAAGAAGCTTCTGAGTAGGAGAAAAAGTCTGTAATTATATCAATTTTGGTCACATTGAGGCTTTAAAAAGTAGTTATTCAACATGAGGCGCATTCTAAATGACATTTTGAATCAATTTTTCGACCAGTCCAAAAAATCAATTTTCTGATGAAAAACGATGACCCGTGACCTGTCGAAATTTCTCCAGATCGTCAGAAATGGAAATTTTTTAATGTTTAAGTTTTTTGAAAGCAAATGACTATTCCATGTAAATTATCACTTTTGGAACAAAAATAAGTGTGTTTAGAGTCACTTTAATGCCTGAAATTGGTCGAAATAGAAGCTTCTGAATAGGAGAAAATGTCTGTAATAATGGCAATTTTGGTCACATTGAGGCTTTAAAAAGTAGTCATTCAACATGAGGCATATTCCAAATGACATTTTGAATCAATTTTTCTACAGTCCAAAAAACTCAATTTTCTGATGAAAAACGATGACCCGTGACCTGTCGAAATTTCTCCAGATGGGCAGAAATGGAAATTTTTTAATGTTTAATTTTTTGACTCTAAATGACTATTCCATGTAAATTATCACTTTTGGAAGAAAAATAAGTGTGTTTAGAGTCACTTTAATGCCTGAAATTGGTTGAAACAAAAGCTTCTGAATAGGAGAAAAAGTCTGTAATAATGGCAATTTTGGTCACATTGAGGCTTTAAAAAGTAGTCATTCAACATGAGGCACATTCCAAATGACATTTTGAATCAATTTTTCTACAGTCCAAAAAATCAATTTTCTGATAAAAAACAATGACCCGTGACCTGTCGAACTTTCTCCAGATGGTCAGAAATGGACATTTTTTAATGTTTCATTTTATGACTATTCCATGTAAATTATCACTTTTGGAACAAAAACAAGAGTGTTTAGAGTCACTTTAATGCCTGAAATTGGTCGAAAAAGAAGCTTCTGAGTAGGAGAAAAAGTCTGTAATTAAATCAATTTTGGTCACATTGAGGCTTTAAAAAGTAGTTATTCAACATGAGGCGCATTCTAAATGACATTTTGAATCAATTTTTCGACCAGTCCAAAAAATCAATTTTCTGATGAAAAACGATGACCCGTGACCTGTCGAAATTTCTCCAGATCGTCAGAAATGGAAATTTTTTAATGTTTACGTTTTTTGAAAGCAAATGACTATTCATGTAAATTATCACTTTTGGAACAAAAATAAGTGTGTTTAGAGTCACTTTAATGCCTGAAATTGGTCGAAATAGAAGCTTCTGAATAGGAGAAAATGTCTGTAATAATGGCAATTTTGGTCACATTGAGGCTTTAAAAAGTAGTCATTCAACATGAGGCACATTCCAAATGACATTTTGAATCAATTTTTCTACAGTCCAAAAAAATCAATTTTCTGATGAAAAACAATGACCAGTTACCTGTCGAAATTTATCCAGATGGTCAGAAATGGAAATTTTTTAATGTTTAATTTTTTGACTGCAAATGACTATTCCATGCAAATTATCACTTTTGGAACAAAATTAAGTGTGTTTAGAGTCACTTTAATGCCTGAAATTGGTCAAATTGAAGCTTCTGAATAGGAGAAAATGTCTGTAATAATGGCAATTTTGGTCACATTGAGGCTTTAAAAAGTAGTTATTCAACATGAGGCACATTCAAAATGACATTTTGAATCAATTTTTCTACAGTCCAAAAAATCAATTTTCTGATGAAAAACGATGACCCGTGACCTGTCGAAATTTCTCCAGATGGTCAGAAATGGAAATTTTTTAATGTTTAATTTTTTGACTGCAAATGACTATTCCATGTTAATTATCACTTTTGGAAGAAAAATAAGTGTGTTTAGAGTCACTTTAATGACTGAAATTGGTTGAAACAAAAGCTTCTGAATAGGAGAAAAAGTCTGTAATAATGGCAATTTTGGTCACATTGGGGCTTTAAAAAGTAGTCATTCAACATGAGGCACATTCCAAATGACATTTTGAATCAATTTTTCTACAGTCCAAAAAAATCAATTTTCTGAGGAAAAACGATGACCCGTGACCTGTCGAAATTTCTCCAGATGGTCAGAAATGGAAATTTTTTAATGTTTAACTTTTTTGACTGCAAATGACTATTCCATGCAAATTATCACTTTTGGACCAAAATTAAGTGTGTTTAGAGTCACTTTAATGCCTGTAATTGGTCAAATTGAAGCTTCTGAATAGGAGAAAATGTCTGTAATAATGGCAATTTTGGTCACATTGAGGCTTTAAAAAGTAGTTATTCAACATGAGGCACATTCGAAATGACATTTTGAATCAATTTTTCTACAGTCCAAAAAATCAATTTTCTGATGAAAAGCGATGACCCGTGACCTGTCGACATTGCTCCAGTTGGTCAGAAATGGAATTTTTTTAATGTTTAAGTTTTTTTAATGCAAATGACTATTCCATGTAAATTATCACTTTTGGAACAAAAATAAGTGTGTTTAGAGTCACTTTAATGCCTGAAATTGGTCGAAATAGAAGCTTCTGAATAGGAGAAAATGTCTGTAATAATGGCAATTTTGGTCACATTGAGGCTTTAAAAAGTAGTTATTCAACATGAGGCACATTCCAAATGACATTTTGAATCAATTTTTCTACAGTCCAAAAAACTCAATTTTCTGATGAAAAACGATGACCCGTGACCTGTCGAAATTTCTCCAGATGGTCAGAAATGGAAATTTTTTAATGTTTAATTTTTTGACTCTAAATGACTATTCCATGTAAATTATCACTTTTGGAAGAAAAATAAGTGTGTTTAGAGTCACTTTAATGCCTGAAATTGGTTGAAACAAAAGCTTCTGAATAGGAGAAAAAGTCTGTAATAATGGCAATTTTGGTCACATTGAGGCTTTAAAAAGTAGTCATTCAACATGAGGCACATTCCAAATGACATTTTGAATCAATTTTTCAACAGTCCAAAAAATCAATTTTCGGATAAAAAACAATGACCCGTGACCTGTCGGACTTTCTCCAGATGGTCAGAAATGGAAATTTTTTAATGTTTCATTTTATGACTATTCCATGTAAATTATCACTTTTGGAACAAAAACAAGTGTATTTAGAGTCACTTTAATGCCTGAAATTGGTCAAAAAGGAGGTTCTGAGTAGGAGAAAAAGTCTGTAATTATATCAATTTTGGTCACATTGAGGCTTTAAAAAGTAGTTATTCAACATGAGGCGCATTCTAAATGACATTTTGAATCAATTTTTCGACTAGTCCAAAAAATCAATTTTCTGATGAAAAACGATGACCCGTGACCTGTCGAAATTTCTCCAGATGGTCAGAAATGGAAATTTTTTAATGTTTCATTTTTTGACTGCAAATGACTATTCCATGTAAATTATCACTTTTGGAAGAAAATAAGTGTGTTCAGAGTCACTTTAATGCCTGAAATTGGTCGAAATAGAAGCTTCTGAATAGGAGAAAATGTCTGTAAAAATGGCAATTTTGGTCACATTGAGGCTTCAAAAAGTAGTTATTCAACATGAGGCACATTCGAAATGACATTTTGAATCAATTTTTCTACAGTCCAAAAAATCAATTTTCTGATGAAAAGCGATGACCCGTGACCTGTCGACATTGCTCCAGTTGGTCAGAAATGGAATTTTTTTAATGTTTAAGTTTTTTTAATGCAAATGACTATTCCATGTAAATTATCACTTTTGGAACAAAAATAAGTTTGTTTAGAGTCACTTTAATGCCTGAAATTGGTCGAAATAGAAGCTTCTGAATAGGAGAAAATGTCTGTAATAATGGCAATTTTGGTCACATTGAGGCTTTAAAAAGTAGTTATTCAACATGGGGCACATTCCAAATGACATTTTGAATCAATTTTTCTACAGTCCAAAAAACTCAATTTTCTGATGAAAAACGATGACCCGTGACCTGTCGAAATTTCTCCAGATGGTCAGAAATGGAAATTTTTTAATGTTTAATTTTTTGACTCCAAATGACTATTCCATGTAAATTATCACTTTTGGAAGAAAAATAAGTGTGTTTAGAGTCACTTTAATGCCTGAAATTGGTTGAAACAAAAGCTTCTGAATAGGAGAAAAAGTCTGTAATAATGGCAATTTTGGTCACATTGAGGCTTTAAAAAGTAGTCATTCAACATGAGGCACATTCAAAATGACATTTTGAATCAATTTTTCTACAGTCCAAAAAATCAATTTTCTGATGAAAAACGATGACCCGTGACCTGTCGAACTTTCTCCAGATGGTCAGAAATGGAAATTTTTTAATGTTTCATTTTATGACTATTCCATGTAAATTATCACTTTTGCGACAAAAACAAGTGTGTTTAGAGTCACTTTAATGCCTGAAATTGGTCAAAAAGGAGGTTCTGAGTAGGAGAAAAAGTCTGTAATTATATCAATTTTGGTCACATTGAGGCTTTAAAAAGTAGTTATTCAACATGAGGCGCATTCTAAATGACATTTTGAATCAATTTTTCGACTAGTCCAAAAAATCAATTTTCTGATGAAAAACGATGACCCGTGACCTGTCGACATTTCTCCAGTTGGTCAGAAATGGAAATTTTTTAATGTTTAATTTTTTGACTTCAAATGACTATTCCATGTAAATTATCACTTTTGAAACAAAAATAAGTGTGTTTAGAGTCACTTTAATGCCTGAAATTGGTCGAAAAAGAAGCTTCTGAGTAGGAGAAAAAGTCTGTAATTATATCAATTTTGGTCACATTGAGGCTTTAAAAAGTAGTTATTCAACATGAGGCGCATTCTAAATGACATTTTGAATCAATTTTTCGACCAGTCCAAAAAATCAATTTTCTGATGAAAAACGATGACCCGTGACCTGTCGAAATTTCTCCAGATCGTCAGAAATGGAAATTTTTTAATGTTTACGTTTTTTGAAAGCAAATGACTATTCCATGTAAATTATCACTTTTGGAACAAAAATAAGTGTGTTTAGAGTCACTTTAATGCCTGAAATTGGTCGAAATAGAAGCTTCTGAATAGGAGAAAATGTCTGTAATAATGGCAATTTTGGTCACATTGAGGCTTTAAAAAGTAGTCATTCAACATGAGGCACATTCCAAATGACATTTTGAATCAATTTTTCTACAGTCCAAAAAAATCAATTTTCTGATGAAAAACGATGACCAGTTACCTGTCGAAATTTATCCAGATGGTCAGAAATGGAAATTTTTTAATGTTTAATTTTTTGACTGCAAATGACTATTCCATGCAAATTATCACTTTTGGAACAAAATTAAGTGTGTTTAGAGTCACTTTAATGCCTGAAGTTGGTCTAATTGAAGCTTCAGAATAGGAGAAAATGTCTGTAATAATGGCAATTTTGGTCACATTGAGGCTTTAAAAAGTAGTTATTCAACATGAGGCACATTCGAAATGACATTTTGAATCAATTTTTCTACAGTCCAAAAAATCAATTTTCTGATGAAAAGCGATGACCCGTGACCTGTCGACATTGCTCCAGTTGGTCAGAAATGGAATTTTTTTAATGTTTAAGTTTTTTTAATGCAAATGACTATTCCATGTAAATTATCACTTTTGGAACAAAAATAAGTGTGTTTAGAGTCACTTTAATGCCTGAAATTGGTCGAAATAGAAGCTTTTGAATAGGAGAAAATGTCTGTAATAATGGCAATTTTGGTCACATTGAGGCTTTAAAAAGTAGTTATTCAACATGAGGCACATTCCAAATGACATTTTGAATCAATTTTTCTACAGTCCAAAAAACTCAATTTTCTGATGAAAAACGATGACCCGTGACCTGTCGAAATTTCTCCAGATGGTCAGAAATGGAAATTTTTTAATGTTTAATTTTTTGACTCTAAATGACTATTCCATGTAAATTATCACTTTTGGAAGAAAAATAAGTGTGTTTAGAGTCACTTTAATGCCTGAAATTGGTTGAAACAAAAGCTTCTGAATAGGAGAAAAAGTCTGTAATAATGGCAATTTTGGTCACATTGAGGCTTTAAAAAGTAGTCATTCAACATGAGGCACATTCAAAATGACATTTTGAATCAATTTTTCTACAGTCCAAAAAATCAATTTTCTGATGAAAAACGATGACCAGTTACCTGTCGAAATTTATCCAGATGGTCAGAAATGGAAATTTTTTAATGTTTAATTTTTTGACTGCAAATGACTATTCCATGCAAATTATCACTTTTGGAACAAAATTAAGTGTGTTTAGAGTCACTTTAATGCCTGAAATTGGTCAAATTGAAGCTTCTGAATAGGAGAAAATGTCTGTAATAATGGCAATTTTGGTCACATTGAGTCTTTAAAAAGTAGTTATTCAACATGAGGCACATTCGAAATGACATTTTGAATCAATTTTTCTACAGTCCAAAAAATCAATTTTCTGATGAAAAGCGATGACCCGTGACCTGTCGACATTGCTCCAGTTGGTCAGAAATGGAATTTTTTTAATGTTTAAGTTTTTTTAATGCAAATGACTATTCCATGTAAATTATCACTTTTGGAACAAAAATAAGTGTGTTTAGAGTCACTTTAATGCCTGAAATTGGTCGAAATAGAAGCTTTTGAATAGGAGAAAATGTCTGTAATAATGGCAATTTTGGTCACATTGAGGCTTTAAAAAGTAGTTATTCAACATGAGGCACATTCCAAATGACATTTTGAATCAATTTTTCTACAGTCCAAAAAACTCAATTTTCTGATGAAAAACGATGACCCGTGACCTGTCGAAATTTCTCCAGATGGTCAGAAATGGAAATTTTTTAATGTTTAATTTTTTGACTCTAAATGACTATTCCATGTAAATTATCACTTTTGGAAGAAAAATAAGTGTGTTTAGAGTCACTTTAATGCCTGAAATTGGTTGAAACAAAAGCTTCTGAATAGGAGAAAAAGTCTGTAATAATGGCAATTTTGGTCACATTGAGGCTTTAAAAAGTAGTCATTCAACATGAGGCACATTCAAAATGACATTTTGAATCAATTTTTCTACAGTCCAAAAAATCAATTTTCTGATGAAAAACGATGACCCGTGACCTGTCGAACTTTCTCCAGATGGTCAGAAATGGAAATTTTTTAATGTTTCATTTTATGACTATTCCATGTAAATTATCACTTTTGGAACAAAAACAAGTGTGTTTAGAGTCACTTTAATGCCTGAAATTGGTCAAAAAGGAGGTTCTGAGTAGGAGAAAAAGTCTGTAATTATATCAATTTTGGTCACATTGAGGCTTTAAAAAGTAGTTATTCAACATGAGGCGCATTCTAAATGACATTTTGAATAAATTTTTCGACTAGTCCAAAAAATCAATTTTCTGATGAAAAACGATGACCCGTGACCTGTCGACATTTCTCCAGTTGGTCAGAAATGGAAATTTTTTAATGTTTAATTTTTTGACTTCAAATGACTATTCCATGTAAATTATCACTTTTGAAACAAAAATAAGTGTGTTTAGAGTCACTTTAATGCCTGAAATTGGTCGAAAAAGAAGCTTCTGAGTAGGAGAAAAAGTCTGTAATTATATCAATTTTGGTCACATTGAGGCTTTAAAAAGTAGTTATTCAACATGAGGCGCATTCTAAATGACATTTTGAATCAATTTTTCGACCAGTCCAAAAAATCAATTTTCTGATGAAAAACGATGACCCGTGACCTGTCGAAATTTCTCCAGATCGTCAGAAATGGAAATTTTTTAATGTTTAAGTTTTTTGACTGCAAATGACTATTCCATGTAAATTATCACTTTTGGAACAAAAATAAGTTTGTTTAGAGTCACTTTAATGCCTGAAATTGGTCGAAATAGAAGCTTCTGAATCGGAGAAAATGTCTGTAATAATGGCCATTTTGGTCACATTGAGGCTTTAAAAAGTAGTTATTCAACATGAGGCACATTCAAAATGACATTTTGAATCAATTTTTCTACAGTCCAAAAAATCAATTTTCTGATGAAAAACGATGACCCGTGACCTGTCGAAATTTCTCCAGATGGTCAGAAATGGAAATTTTTTAATGTTTAATTTTTTGACTCTAAATGACTATTCCATGTAAATTATCACTTTTGGAAGAAAAATAAGTGTGTTTAGAGTCACTTTAATGCCTGAAATTGGTTGAAACAAAAGCTTCTGAATAGGAGAAAAAGTCTGTAATAATGGCAATTTTGGTCACATTGAGGCTTTAAAAAGTAGTCATTCAACATGAGGCACATTCAAAATGACATTTTGAATCAATTTTTCTACAGTCCAAAAAATCAATTTTCTGATGAAAAACGATGACCCGTGACCTGTCGAACTTTCTCCAGATGGTCAGAAATGGAAATTTTTTAATGTTTCATTTTATGACTATTCCATGTAAATTATCACTTTTGGAACAAAAACAAGTGTGTTTAGAGTCACTTTAATGCCTGAAATTGGTCAAAAAGGAGGTTCTGAGTAGGAGAAAAAGTCTGTAATTATATCAATTTTGGTCACATTGAGGCTTTAAAAAGTAGTTATTCAACATGAGGCGCATTCTAAATGACATTTTGAATCAATTTTTCGACCAGTCCAAAAAATCAATTTTCTGATGAAAAACGATGACCCGTGACCTGTCGAAATTTCTCCAGATCGTCAGAAATGGAAATTTTTTAATGTTTAAGTTTTTTGACTGCAAATGACTATTCCATGTAAATTATCACTTTTGGAACAAAAATAAGTGTGTTTAGAGTCACTTTAATGCCTGAAATTGGTCGAAATAGAAGCTTCTGAATAGGAGAAAATGTCTGTAATAATGGCAATTTTGGTCACATTCAGGCTTTAAAAAGTAGTTATTCAATATGAGGCACAATCCAAATGACATTTTGAATCAATTTTTCTACAGTCCAAAAAATCAATTTTCTGATGAAAAACGATGATCCGTGACCTGTTGAAATTTCTCCAGATTGTCAGAAATGTACATTTTTTAATGTTTAATTTTTTGACTGCAAATGACTATTCCATGTAAATTATCACTTTTGGAAGAAAAATAAGTGTGTTTAGAGTCACTTTAATGCCTGAAATTGGTTGAAACAAGAGCTTCTTAATAGGAGAAAAAGTCTGTAATAATGGCAATTTTGGTCACATTGAGGCTTTAAAAAGTAGTCATTCAACATGAGGCACATTCCAAATGACATTTTGAATCAATTTTACTACAGTCCAAAAAAATCAATTTTCTGATGAAAAACGATGACCCGTGACCTGTCGAAATTTATCCAGATGGTCAGAAATGGAAATTTTTTAATGTTTCATTTTTTGACTGCAATTGACTATTCCATGTAAATTATCACTTTTGGAAGAAAATAAGTGTGTTCAGAGTCACTTTAATGCCTGAAATTGGTCGAAATAGAAGCTTCTGAATAGGAGAAAATGTCTGTAAAAATGGCAATTTTGGTCACATTGAGGCTTCAAAAAGTAGTTATTCAGCATGAGGCACATTCCAAATGACATTTTGAATCAATTTTTCTACAGTCCAAAAATTCAATTTTCTGATGAAAAACGATGACCCGTGACCTGTCGAAATTTCTCCAGATGGTCAGAAATGGACATTTTTTAATGTTTAACTTTTTTGACTGCAAATGACTATTCCATGCAAATTATCACTTTTGGACCAAAATTACGTGTGTTTAGAGTCACTTTAATGCCTGTAATTGGTCAAATTGAAGCTTCTGAATAGGAGAAAATGTCTGTAATAATGGCAATTTTGGTCACATTGAGGCTTTAAAAAGTAGTTATTCAACATGAGGCACATTCGAAATAACATTTTGAATCAATTTTTCTACAGTCCAAAAAATCAATTTTCTGATGAAAAGCGATGACCCGTGACCTGTCGACATTTCTCCAGTTGGTCAGAAATGGAATTTTTTTAATGTTTAAGTTTTTTTAATGCAAATGACTATTCCATGTAAATTATCACATTTAGAACAAAAATAAGTGTGTTTAGAGTCACTTTAATGCCTGAAATTGGTCGAAATAGAAGCTTCTGAATAGGAGAAAATGTCTGTAATAATGGCAATTTTGGTCACATTGAGGCTTTAAAAAGTAGTTATTCAACATGAGGCACATTCCAAATGACATTTTGAATCAATTTTTCTACAGTCCAAAAAACTCAATTTTCTGATGAAAAACGATGACCCGTGACCTGTCGAAATTTCTCCAGATGGTCAGAAATGGAAATTTTGTAATGTTTAATTTTTTGACTGTAAATGACTATTCCATGTAAATTATCACTTTTGGAAGAAAAATAAGTGTGTTTAGAGTCACTTTAATGCCTGAAATTGGTTGAAACAAAAGCTTCTGAATAGGAGAAAAAGTCTGTAATAATGGCAATTTTGGTCACATTGAGGCTTTAAAAAGTAGTCATTCAACATGAGGCACATTCCAAATGACATTTTGAATCAATTTTTCTACAGTCCAAAAAATCAATTTTCTGATAAAAAACAATGACCCGTGACCTGTCGAACTTTCTCCAGATGGTCAGAAATGGAAATTTTTTAATTTTTCATTTTATGACTATTCCATGTAAATTATCACTTTTGGAAAAAAAACAAGTGTGTTTAGAGTCACTTTAATGCCTGAAATTGGTCGAAAAAGAAGCTTCTGAGTAGGAGAAAAAGTCTGTAATTATATCAATTTTGGTCACATTGAGGCTTTAAAAAGTAGTTATTCAACATGAGGCGCATTCTAAATGACATTTTGAATCAATTTTTCGACCAGTCCAAAAAATCTATTTTCTGATGAAAAACGATGACCCGTGACCTGTCGAAATTTCTCCAGATCGTCAGAAATGGAAATTTTTTAATGTTTAATTTTTTGACTTCAAATGACTATTCCATGTAAATTATCACTTTTGAAACAAAAATAAGTGTGTTTAGAGTCACTTTAATGCCTGAAATTGGTCGAAAAAGAAGCTTCTGAGTAGGAGAAAAAGTCTGTAATTATATCAATTTTGGTCACATTGAGGCTTTAAAAAGTAGTTATTCAACATGAGGCGCATTCTAAATGACATTTTGAATCAATTTTTCGACCAGTCCAAAAAATCAATTTTCTGATGAAAAACGATGACCCGTGACCTGTCGAAATTTCTCCAGATCGTCAGAAATGGAAATTTTTTAATGTTTAAGTTTTTTGACTGCAAATGACTATTCCATGTAAATTATCACTTTTGGAACAAAAATAAGTTTGTTTAGAGTCACTTTAATGCCTGAAATTGGTCGAAATAGAAGCTTCTGAATCGGAGAAAATGTCTGTAATAATGGCCATTTTGGTCACATTGAGGCTTTAAAAAGTAGTTATTCAACATGAGGCACATTCAAAATGACATTTTGAATCAATTTTTCTACAGTCCAAAAAATCAATTTTCTGATGAAAAACGATGACCCGTGACCTGTCGAAATTTCTCCAGATGGTCAGAAATGGAAATTTTTTAATGTTTAATTTTTTGACTCTAAATGACTATTCCATGTAAATTATCACTTTTGGAAGAAAAATAAGTGTGTTTAGAGTCACTTTAATGCCTGAAATTGGTTGAAACAAAAGCTTCTGAATAGGAGAAAAAGTCTGTAATAATGGCAATTTTGGTCACATTGAGGCTTTAAAAAGTAGTCATTCAACATGAGGCACATTCAAAATGACATTTTGAATCAATTTTTCTACAGTCCAAAAAATCAATTTTCTGATGAAAAACGATGACCCGTGACCTGTCGACATTTCTCCAGTTGGTCAGAAATGGAAATTTTTTAATGTTTAATTTTTTGACTTCAAATGACTATTCCATGTAAATTATCACTTTTGAAACAAAAATAAGTGTGTTTAGAGTCACTTTAATGCCTGAAATTGGTCGAAAAAGAAGCTTCTGAGTAGGAGAAAAAGTCTGTAATTATATCAATTTTGGTCACATTGAGGCTTTAAAAAGTAGTTATTCAACATGAGGCGCATTCTAAATGACATTTTGAATCAATTTTTCGACCAGTCCAAAAAATCAATTTTCTGATGAAAAACGATGACCCGTGACCTGTCGAAATTTCTCCAGATCGTCAGAAATGGAAATTTTTTAATGTTTAAGTTTTTTGACTGCAAATGACTATTCCATGTAAATTATCACTTTTGGAACAAAAATAAGTGTGTTTAGAGTCACTTTAATGCCTGAAATTGGTCGAAATAGAAGCTTCTGAATAGGAGAAAATGTCTGTAATAATGGCAATTTTGGTCACATTCAGGCTTTAAAAAGTAGTTATTCAATATGAGGCACAATCCAAATGACATTTTGAATCAATTTTTCTACAGTCCAAAAAATCAATTTTCTGATGAAAAACGATGATCCGTGACCTGTTGAAATTTCTCCAGATTGTCAGAAATGTACATTTTTTAATGTTTAATTTTTTGACTGCAAATGACTATTCCATGTAAATTATCACTTTTGGAAGAAAAATAAGTGTGTTTAGAGTCACTTTAATGCCTGAAATTGGTTGAAACAAGAGCTTCTTAATAGGAGAAAAAGTCTGTAATAATGGCAATTTTGGTCACATTGAGGCTTTAAAAAGTAGTCATTCAAAATGAGGCACATTCCAAATGACATTTTGAATCAATTTTACTACAGTCCAAAAAAATCAATTTTCTGATGAAAAACGATGACCCGTGACCTGTCGAAATTTATCCAGATGGTCAGAAATGGAAATTTTTTAATGTTTCATTTTTTGACTGCAATTGACTATTCCATGTAAATTATCACTTTTGGAAGAAAATAAGTGTGTTCAGAGTCACTTTAATGCCTGAAATTGGTCGAAATAGAAGCTTCTGAATAGGAGAAAATGTCTGTAAAAATGGCAATTTTGGTCACATTGAGGCTTCAAAAAGTAGTTATTCAGCATGAGGCACATTCCAAATGACATTTTGAATCAATTTTTCTACAGTCCAAAAATTCAATTTTCTGATGAAAAACGATGACCCGTGACCTGTCGAAATTTCTCCAGATGGTCAGAAATGGACATTTTTTAATGTTTAACTTTTTTGACTGCAAATGACTATTCCATGCAAATTATCACTTTTGGACCAAAATTACGTGTGTTTAGAGTCACTTTAATGCCTGTAATTGGTCAAATTGAAGCTTCTGAATAGGAGAAAATGTCTGTAATAATGGCAATTTTGGTCACATTGAGGCTTTAAAAAGTAGTTATTCAACATGAGGCACATTCGAAATAACATTTTGAATCAATTTTTCTACAGTCCAAAAAATCAATTTTCTGATGAAAAGCGATGACCCGTGACCTGTCGACATTTCTCCAGTTGGTCAGAAATGGAATTTTTTTAATGTTTAAGTTTTTTTAATGCAAATGACTATTCCATGTAAATTATCACTTTTAGAACAAAAATAAGTGTGTTTAGAGTCACTTTAATGCCTGAAATTGGTCGAAATAGAAGCTTCTGAATAGGAGAAAATGTCTGTAATAATGGCAATTTTGGTCACATTGAGGCTTTAAAAAGTAGTTATTCAACATGAGGCACATTCCAAATGACATTTTGAATCAATTTTTCTACAGTCCAAAAAACTCAATTTTCTGATGAAAAACGATGACCCGTGACCTGTCGAAATTTCTCCAGATGGTCAGAAATGGAAATTTTGTAATGTTTAATTTTTTGACTGTAAATGACTATTCCATGTAAATTATCACTTTTGGAAGAAAAATAAGTGTGTTTAGAGTCACTTTAATGCCTGAAATTGGTTGAAACAAAAGCTTCTGAATAGGAGAAAAAGTCTGTAATAATGGCAATTTTGGTCACATTGAGGCTTTAAAAAGTAGTCATTCAACATGAGGCACATTCCAAATGACAATTTGAATCAATTTTTCTACAGTCCAAAAAATCAATTTTCTGATAAAAAACAATGACCCGTGACCTGTCGAACTTTCTCCAGATGGTCAGAAATGGAAATTTTTTAATTTTTCATTTTATGACTATTCCATGTAAATTATCACTTTTGGAACAAAAACAAGTGTGTTTAGAGTCACTTTAATGCCTGAAATTGGTCGAAAAAGAAGCTTCTGAGTAGGAGAAAAAGTCTGTAATTATATCAATTTTGGTCACATTGAGGCTTTAAAAAGTAGTTATTCAACATGAGGCACATTCCAAATGACATTTTGAATCAATTTTTCTACAGTCCAAAAAACTCAATTTTCTGATGAAAAACGATGACCCGTGACCTGTCGAAATTTCTCCAGATGGTCAGAAATGGAAATTTTGTAATGTTTAATTTTTTGACTCTAAATGACTATTCCATGTAAATTATCACTTTTGGAAGAAAAATAAGTGTGTTTAGAGTCACTTTAATGCCTGAAATTGGTTGAAACAAAAGCTTCTGAATAGGAGAAAAAGTCTGTAATAATGGCAATTTTGGTCACATTGAGGCTTTAAAAAGTAGTCATTCAACATGAGGCACATTCCAAATGACAATTTGAATCAATTTTTCTACAGTCCAAAAAATCAATTTTCTGATAAAAAACAATGACCCGTGACCTGTCGAACTTTCTCCAGATGGTCAGAAATGGAAATTTTTTAATTTTTCATTTTATGACTATTCCATGTAAATTATCACTTTTGGAACAAAAACAAGTGTGTTTAGAGTCACTTTAATGCCTGAAATTGGTCGAAAAAGAAGCTTCTGAGTAGGAGAAAAAGTCTGTAATTATATCAATTTTGGTCACATTGAGGCTTTAAAAAGTAGTTATTCAACATGAGGCGCATTCTAAATGACATTTTGAATCAATTTTTCGACCAGTCCAAAAAATCAATTTTCTGATGAAAAACGATGACCCGTGACCTGTCGAAATTTCTCCAGATCGTCAGAAATGGAAATTTTTTAATGTTTAAGTTTTTTGACTGCAAATGACTATTCCATGTAAATTATCACTTTTGGAACAAAAATAAGTGTGTTTAGAGTCACTTTAATGCCTGAAATTGGTCGAAATAGAAGCTTCTGAATATGAGAAAATGTCTGTAATAATGGCAATTTTGGTCACATTCAGGCTTTAAAAAGTAGTTATTCAACATGAGGCACAATCCAAATGACATTTTGAATCAATTTTTCTACAGTCCAAAAAATCAATTTTCTGATGAAAAACGATGACCCGTGACCTGTCGACATTTCTCCAGTTGGTCAGAAATGGAATTTTTTTAATGTTTAAGTTTTTTGACTGCAAATGACTATTCCATTTAAATTATCACTTTTGGAACAAAAATAAGTGTGTTTAGAGTCACTTTAATGCCTGAAATTGGTCGAAATAGAAGCTTCTGAATAGGAGAAAATGTCTGTAAAAATGGCAATTTTGGTCACATTGAGGCTTCAAAAAGTAGTTATTCAGCATGAGGCACATTCCAAATGACATTTTGAATCAATTTTTCTACAGTCCAAAAAATCAATTTTCTGATGAAAAACGATGATCCGTGACCTGTTGAAATTTCTCCAGATTGTCAGAAATGTACATTTTTTAATGTTTAATTTTTTGACTGCAAATGACTATTCCATGTAAATTATCACTTTTGGAAGAAAAATAAGTGTGTTTAGAGTCACTTTAATGCCTGAAATTGGTTGAAACAAGAGCTTCTTAATAGGAGAAAAAGTCTGTAATAATGGCAATTTTGGTCACATTGAGGCTTTAAAAAGTAGTCATTCAACATGAGGCACATTCCAAATGACATTTTGAATCAATTTTACTACAGTCCAAAAAAATCAATTTTCTGATGAAAAACGATGACCCGTGACCTGTCGAAATTTATCCAGATGGTCAGAAATGGAAATTTTTTAATGTTTCATTTTTTGACTGCAATTGACTATTCCATGTAAATTATCACTTTTGGAAGAAAATAAGTGTGTTCAGAGTCACTTTAATGCCTGAAATTGGTCGAAATAGAAGCTTCTGAATAGGAGAAAATGTCTGTAAAAATGGCAATTTTGGTCACATTGAGGCTTCAAAAAGTAGTTATTCAGCATGAGGCACATTCCAAATGACATTTTGAATCAATTTTTCTACAGTCCAAAAATTCAATTTTCTGATGAAAAACGATGACCCGTGACCTGTCGAAATTTCTCCAGATGGTCAGAAATGGACATTTTTTAATGTTTAACTTTTTTGACTGCAAATGACTATTCCATGCAAATTATCACTTTTGGACCAAAATTACGTGTGTTTAGAGTCACTTTAATGCCTGTAATTGGTCAAATTGAAGCTTCTGAATAGGAGAAAATGTCTGTAATAATGGCAATTTTGGTCACATTGAGGCTTTAAAAAGTAGTTATTCAACATGAGGCACATTCGAAATGACATTTTGAATCAATTTTTCTACAGTCCAAAAAATCAATTTTCTGATGAAAAGCGATGACCCGTGACCTGTTGACATTTCTCCAGTTGGTCAGAAATTGAATTTTTTTAATGTTTAAGTTTTTTTAATGCAAATGACTATTCCATGTAAATTATCACTTTTGGAACAAAAATAAGTGTGTTTAGAGTCACTTTAATGACTGAAATTGGTTGAAACAAAAGCTTCTGAATAGGAGAAAAAGTCTGTAATAATGGCAATTTTGGTCACATTGAGGCTTTAAAAAGTAGTCATTCAACATGAGGCACATTCCAAATGACATTTTGAATCAATTTTTCTACAGTCCAAAAAATCAATTTTCTGATAAAAAACAATGACCCGTGACCTGTCGAACTTTCTCCAGATGGTCAGAAATGGACATTTTTTAATGTTTCATTTTATGACTATTCCATGTAAATTATCACTTTTGGAACAAAAACAAGAGTGTTTAGAGTCACTTTAATGCCTGAAATTGGTCGAAAAAGAAGCTTCTGAGTAGGAGAAAAAGTCTGTAATTATATCAATTTTGGTCACATTGAGGCTTTAAAAAGTAGTTATTCAACATGAGGCGCATTCTAAATGACATTTTGAATCAATTTTTCGACCAGTCCAAAAAATCAATTTTCTGATGAAAAACGATGACCCGTGACCTGTCGAAATTTCTCCAGATCGTCAGAAATGGAAATTTTTTAATGTTTAAGTTTTTTGAAAGCAAATGACTATTCATGTAAATTATCACTTTTGGAACAAAAATAAGTGTGTTTAGAGTCACTTTAATGCCTGAAATTGGTCGAAATAGAAGCTTCTGAATAGGAGAAAATGTCTGTAATAATGGCAATTTTGGTCACATTGAGGCTTTAAAAAGTAGTCATTCAACATGAGGCACATTCCAAATGACATTTTGAATCAATTTTTCTACAGTCCAAAAAAATCAATTTTTTGATGAAAAACAATGACCAGTTACCTGTCGAAATTTATCCAGATGGTCAGAAATGGAAATTTTTTAATGTTTAATTTTTTGACTGCAAATGACTATTCCATGCAAATTATCACTTTTGGAACAAAATTAAGTGTGTTTAGAGTCACTTTAATGCCTGAAATTGGTCAAATTGAAGCTTCTGAATAGGAGAAAATGTCTGTAATAATGGCAATTTTGGTCACATTGAGGCTTTAAAAAGTAGTTATTCAACATGAGGCACATTCAAAATGACATTTTGAATCAATTTTTCTACAGTCCAAAAAATCAATTTTCTGATGAAAAACGATGACCCGTGACCTGTCGAAATTTCTCCAGATGGTCAGAAATGGAAATTTTTTAATGTTTAATTTTTTGACTGCAAATGACTATTCCATGTAAATTATCACTTTTGGAAGAAAAATAAGTGTGTTTAGAGTCACTTTAATGACTGAAATTGGTTGAAACAAAAGCTTCTGAATAGGAGAAAAAGTCTGTAATAATGGCAATTTTGGTCACATTGAGGCTTTAAAAAGTAGTCATTCAACATGAGGCACATTCCAAATGACATTTTGAATCAATTTTTCTACAGTCCAAAAAAATCAATTTTCTGAGGAAAAACGATGACCCGTGACCTGTCGAAATTTCTCCAGATGGTCAGAAATGGAAATTTTTTAATGTTTAACTTTTTTGACTGCAAATGACTATTCCATGCAAATTATCACTTTTGGACCAAAATTAAGTGTGTTTAGAGTCACTTTAATGCCTGTAATTGGTCAAATTGAAGCTTCTGAATAGGAGAAAATGTCTGTAATAATGGCAATTTTGGTCACATTGAGGCTTTAAAAAGTAGTTATTCAACATGAGGCACATTCGAAATGACATTTTGAATCAATTTTTCTACAGTCCAAAAAATCAATTTTCTGATGAAAAGCGATGACCCGTGACCTGTCGACATTGCTCCAGTTGGTCAGAAATGGAATTTTTTTAATGTTTAATTTTTTTAATGCAAATGACTATTCCATGTAAATTATCACTTTTGGAACAAAAATAAGTGTGTTTAGAGTCACTTTAATGCCTGAAATTGGTCGAAATAGAAGCTTCTGAATAGGAGAAAATGTCTGTAATAATGGCAATTTTGGTCACATTGAGGCTTTAAAAAGTAGTTATTCAACATGAGGCACATTCCAAATGACATTTTGAATCAATTTTTCTACAGTCCAAAAAACTCAATTTTCTGATGAAAAACGATGACCCGTGACCTGTCGAAATTTCTCCAGATGGTCAGAAATGGAAATTTTTTAATGTTTAATTTTTTGACTCTAAATGACTATTCCATGTAAATTATCACTTTTGGAAGAAAAATAAGTGTGTTTAGAGTCACTTTAATGCCTGAAATTGGTTGAAACAAAAGCTTCTGAATAGGAGAAAAAGTCTGTAATAATGGCAATTTTGGTCACATTGAGGCTTTAAAAAGTAGTCATTCAACATGAGGCACATTCCAAATGACATTTTGAATCAATTTTTCAACAGTCCAAAAAATCAATTTTCTGATAAAAAACAATGACCCGTGACCTGTCGAACTTTCTCCAGATGGTCAGAAATGGAAATTTTTTAATGTTTCATTTTATGACTATTCCATGTAAATTATCACTTTTGGAACAAAAACAAGTGTGTTTAGAGTCACTTTAATGCCTGAAATTGGTCAAAAAGGAGGTTCTGAGTAGGAGAAAAAGTCTGTAATTATATCAATTTTGGTCACATTGAGGCTTTAAAAAGTAGTTATTCAACATGAGGCGCATTCTAAATGACATTTTGAATCAATTTTTCGACTAGTCCAAAAAATCAATTTTCTGATGAAAAACGATGACCCGTGACCTGTCGAAATTTCTCCAGATGGTCAGAAATGGAAATTTTTTAATGTTTCATTTTTTGACTGCAAATGACTATTCCATGTAAATTATCACTTTTGGAAGAAAATAAGTGTGTTCAGAGTCACTTTAATGCCTGAAATTGGTCGAAATAGAAGCTTCTGAATAGGAGAAAATGTCTGTAAAAATGGCAATTTTGGTCACATTGAGGCTTCAAAAAGTAGTTATTCAGCATGAGGCACATTCCAAATGACATTTTGAATCAATTTTTCTACAGTCCAAAAAAAATCAATTTTCTGAGGAAAAACGATGACCCGTGACCTGTCGAAATTTCTCCAGATGGTCAGAAATGGAAATTTTTTAATGTTTAACTTTTTTGACTGCAAATGACTATTCCATGCAAATTATCACTTTTGGACCAAAATTAAGTGTGTTTAGAGTCACTTTAATGCCTGAAATTGGTTGAAACAAAAGCTTCTTAATAGGAGAAAAAGTCTGTAATAATGGCAATTTTGGTCACATTGAGGCTTTAAAAAGTAGTTATTCAACATGAGGCACATTCGAAATGACATTTTGAATCAATTTTTCTACAGTCCAAAAAATCAATTTTCTGATGAAAAGTGATGACCCGTGACCTGTCGACATTGCTCCAGTTGGTCAGAAATGGAATTTTTTTAATGTTTAAGTTTTTTTAATGCAAATGACTATTCCATGTAAATTATCACTTTTGGAACAAAAATAAGTTTGTTTAGAGTCACTTTAATGCCTGAAATTGGTCGAAATAGAAGCTTCTGAATAGGAGAAAATGTCTGTAATAATGGCAATTTTGGTCACATTGAGGCTTTAAAAAGTAGTTATTCAACATGAGGCACATTCCAAATGACATTTTGAATCAATTTTTCTACAGTCCAAAAAACTCAATTTTCTGATGAAAAACGATGACCCGTGACCTGTCGAAATTTCTCCAGATGGTCAGAAATGGAAATTTTTTAATGTTTAATTTTTTGACTCTAAATGACTATTCCATGTAAATTATCACTTTTGGAAGAAAAATAAGTGTGTTTAGAGTCACTTTAATGCCTGAAATTGGTTGAAACAAAAGCTTCTGAATAGGAGAAAAAGTCTGTAATAATGGCAATTTTGGTCACATTGAGGCTTTAAAAAGTAGTCATTCAACATGAGGCACATTCAAAATGACATTTTGAATCAATTTTTCTACAGTCCAAAAAATCAATTTTCTGATGAAAAACGATGACCCGTGACCTGTCGAACTTTCTCCAGATGGTCAGAAATGGAAATTTTTTAATGTTTCATTTTATGACTATTCCATGTAAATTATCACTTTTGGAACAAAAACAAGTGTGTTTAGAGTCACTTTAATGCCTGAAATTGGTCAAAAAGGAGGTTCTGAGTAGGAGAAAAAGTCTGTAATTATATCAATTTTGGTCACATTGAGGCTTTAAAAAGTAGTTATTCAACATGAGGCGCATTCTAAATGACATTTTGAATCAATTTTTCGACTAGTCCAAAAAATCAATTTTCTGATGAAAAACGATGACCCGTGACCTGTCGACATTTCTCCAGTTGGTCAGAAATGGAAATTTTTTAATGTTTAAATTTTTGACTTCAAATGACTATTCCATGTAAATTATCACTTTTGAAACAAAAATAAGTGTGTTTAGAGTCACTTTAATGCCTGAAATTGGTCGAAAAAGAAGCTTCTGAGTAGGAGAAAAAGTCTGTAATTATATCAATTTTGGTCACATTGAGGCTTTAAAAAGTAGTTATTCAACATGAGGCGCATTCTAAATGACATTTTGAATCAATTTTTCGACCAGTCCAAAAAATCAATTTTCTGATGAAAAACGATGACCCGTGACCTGTCGAAATTTCTCCAGATCGTCAGAAATGGAAATTTTTTAATGTTTAAGTTTTTTGAAAGCAAATGACTATTCCATGTAAATTATCACTTTTGGAACAAAAATAAGTGTGTTTAGAGTCACTTTAATGCCTGAAATTGGTCGAAATAGAAGCTTCTGAATAGGAGAAAATGTCTGTAATAATGGCAATTTTGGTCACATTGAGGCTTTAAAAAGTAGTCATTCAACATGAGGCACATTCCAAAGGACATTTTGAATCAATTTTTCTACAGTCCAAAAAAATCAATTTTCTGATGAAAAACGATGACCAGTTACCTGTCGAAATTTCTCCAGATGGTCAGAAATGGAAATTTTTTAATGTTTAATTTTTTGACTGCAAATGACTATTCCATGTAAATTATCACTTTTGGAAGAAAAATAAGTGTGTTTAGAGTCACTTTAATGACTGAAATTGGTTGAAACAAAAGCTTCTGAATAGGAGAAAAAGTCTGTAATAATGGCAATTTTGGTCACATTGAGGCTTTAAAAAGTAGTCATTCAACATGAGGCACATTCCAAATGACATTTTGAATCAATTTTTCTACAGTCCAAAAAAATCAATTTTCTGAGGAAAAACGATGACCCGTGACCTGTCGAAATTTCTCCAGATGGTCAGAAATGGAAATTTTTTAATGTTTAATTTTTTGACTGCAAATGACTATTCCATGCAAATTATCACTTTTGGACCAAAATTAAGTGTGTTTAGAGTCACTTTAATGCCTGTAATTGGTCAAATTGAAGCTTCTGAATAGGAGAAAATGTCTGTAATAATGGCAATTTTGGTCACATTGAGGTTTTAAAAAGTAGTTATTCAACATGAGGCACATTCGAAATGACATTTTGAATCAATTTTTCTACAGTCCAAAAAATCAATTTTCTGATGAAAAGCGATGACCCGTGACCTGTCGACATTGCTCCAGTTGGTCAGAAATGGAATTTTTTTAATGTTTAAGTTTTTTTAATGCAAATGACTATTCCATGTAAATTATCACTTTTGGAACAAAAATAAGTGTGTTTAGAGTCACTTTAATGCCTGAAATTGGTCGAAATAGAAGCTTCTGAATAGGAGAAAATGTCTGTAATAATGGCAATTTTGGTCACATTGAGGCTTTAAAAAGTAGTTATTCAACATGAGGCACATTCCAAATGACATTTTGAATCAATTTTTCTACAGTCCAAAAAACTCAATTTTCTGATGAAAAACGATGACCCGTGACCTGTCGAAATTTCTCCAGATGGTCAGAAATGGAAATTTTTTAATGTTTAATTTTTTGACTCTAAATGACTATTCCATGTAAATTATCACTTTTGGAAGAAAAATAAGTGTG
This sequence comes from Triturus cristatus, assembly GCF_964204655.1. Taxonomy (NCBI): domain Eukaryota; kingdom Metazoa; phylum Chordata; class Amphibia; order Caudata; family Salamandridae; genus Triturus; species Triturus cristatus. The sequence continues at coordinate 878,079,261 of NC_140593.1, read as the reverse complement.
TTTAGAGTCACTTTAATGCCTGAAATTGGTTGAAACAAAAGCTTCTGAATAGGAGAAAAAGTCTGTAATAATGGCAATTTTGGTCACATTGAGGCTTTAAAAAGTAGTCATTCAACATGAGGCACATTCCAAATGACATTTTGAATCAATTTTTCTACAGTCCAAAAAATCAATTTTCTGATAAAAAACAATGACCCGTGACCTGTCGAACTTTCTCCAGATGGTCAGAAATGGACATTTTTTAATGTTTCATTTTATGACTATTCCATGTAAATTATCACTTTTGGAACAAAAACAAGAGTGTTTAGAGTCACTTTAATGCCTGAAATTGGTCGAAAAAGAAGCTTCTGAGTAGGAGAAAAAGTCTGTAATTAAATCAATTTTGGTCACATTGAGGCTTTAAAAAGTAGTTATTCAACATGAGGCGCATTCTAAATGACATTTTGAATCAATTTTTCGACCAGTCCAAAAAATCAATTTTATGATGAAAAACGATGACCCGTGACCTGTCGAAATTTCTCCAGATCGTCAGAAATGGAAATTTTTTAATGTTTAAGTTTTTTGAAAGCAAATGACTATTCATGTAAATTATCACTTTTGGAACAAAAATAAGTGTGTTTAGAGTCACTTTAATGCCTGAAATTGGTCGAAATAGAAGCTTCTGAATAGGAGAAAATGTCTGTAATAATGGCAATTTTGGTCACATTGAGGCTTTAAAAAGTAGTCATTCAACATGAGGCACATTCCAAATGACATTTTGAATCAATTTTTCTACAGTCCAAAAAAATCAATTTTCTGATGAAAAACAATGACCAGTTACCTGTCGAAATTTATCCAGATGGTCAGAAATGGAAATTTTTTAATGTTTAATTTTTTGACTGCAAATGACTATTCCATGCAAATTATCACTTTTGGAACAAAATTAAGTGTGTTTAGAGTCACTTTAATGCCTGAAATTGGTCAAATTGAAGCTTCTGAATAGGAGAAAATGTCTGTAATAATGGCAATTTTGGTCACATTGAGGCTTTAAAAAGTAGTTATTCAACATGAGGCACATTCAAAATGACATTTTGAATCAATTTTTCTACAGTCCAAAAAATCAATTTTCTGATGAAAAACGATGACCCGTGACCTGTCGAAATTTCTCCAGATGGTCAGAAATGGAAATTTTTTAATGTTTAATTTTTTGACTGCAAATGACTATTCCATGTTAATTATCACTTTTGGAAGAAAAATAAGTGTGTTTAGAGTCACTTTAATGACTGAAATTGGTTGAAACAAAAGCTTCTGAATAGGAGAAAAAGTCTGTAATAATGGCAATTTTGGTCACATTGAGGCTTTAAAAAGTAGTCATTCAACATGAGGCACATTCCAAATGACATTTTGAATCAATTTTTCTACAGTCCAAAAAAATCAATTTTCTGAGGAAAAACGATGACCCGTGACCTGTCGAAATTTCTCCAGATGGTCAGAAATGGAAATTTTTTAATGTTTAACTTTTTTGACTGCAAATGACTATTCCATGCAAATTATCACTTTTGGACCAAAATTAAGTGTGTTTAGAGTCACTTTAATGCCTGTAATTGGTCAAATTGAAGCTTCTGAATAGGAGAAAATGTCTGTAATAATGGCAATTTTGGTCACATTGAGGCTTTAAAAAGTAGTTATTCAACATGAGGCACATTCGAAATGACATTTTGAATCAATTTTTCTACAGTCCAAAAAATCAATTTTCTGATGAAAAGCGATGACCCGTGACCTGTCGACATTGCTCCAGTTGGTCAGAAATGGAATTTTTTTAATGTTTAAGTTTTTTTAATGCAAATGACTATTCCATGTAAATTATCACTTTTGGAACAAAAATAAGTTTGTTTAGAGTCACTTTAATGCCTGAAATTGGTCGAAATAGAAGCTTCTGAATAGGAGAAAATGTCTGTAATAATGGCAATTTTGGTCACATTGAGGCTTTAAAAAGTAGTTATTCAACATGGGGCACATTCCAAATGACATTTTGAATCAATTTTTCTACAGTCCAAAAAACTCAATTTTCTGATGAAAAACGATGACCCGTGACCTGTCGAAATTTCTCCAGATGGTCAGAAATGGAAATTTTTTAATGTTTAATTTTTTGACTCTAAATGACTATTCCATGTAAATTATCACTTTTGGAAGAAAAATAAGTGTGTTTAGAGTCACTTTAATGCCTGAAATTGGTTGAAACAAAAGCTTCTGAATAGGAGAAAAAGTCTGTAATAATGGCAATTTTGGTCACATTGAGGCTTTAAAAAGTAGTCATTCAACATGAGGCACATTCAAAATGACATTTTGAATCAATTTTTCTACAGTCCAAAAAATCAATTTTCTGATGAAAAACGATGACCCGTGACCTGTCGAACTTTCTCCAGATGGTCAGAAATGGAAATTTTTTAATGTTTCATTTTATGACTATTCCATGTAAATTATCACTTTTGCGACAAAAACAAGTGTGTTTAGAGTCACTTTAATGCCTGAAATTGGTCAAAAAGGAGGTTCTGAGTAGGAGAAAAAGTCTGTAATTATATCAATTTTGGTCACATTGAGGCTTTAAAAAGTAGTTATTCAACATGAGGCGCATTCTAAATGACATTTTGAATCAATTTTTCAACTAGTCCAAAAAATCAATTTTCTGATGAAAAACGATGACCCGTGACCTGTCGACATTTCTCCAGTTGGTCAGAAATGGAAATTTTTTAATGTTTAATTTTTTGACTTCAAATGACTATTCCATGTAAATTATCACTTTTGAAACAAAAATAAGTGTGTTTAGAGTCACTTTAATGCCTGAAATTGGTCGAAAAAGAAGCTTCTGAGTAGGAGAAAAAGTCTGTAATTATATCAATTTTGGTCACATTGAGGCTTTAAAAAGTAGTTATTCAACATGAGGCGCATTCTAAATGACATTTTGAATCAATTTTTCGACCAGTCCAAAAAATCAATTTTCTGATGAAAAACGATGACCCGTGACCTGTCGAAATTTCTCCAGATCGTCAGAAATGGAAATTTTTTAATGTTTAAGTTTTTTGAAAGCAAATGACTATTCCATGTAAATTATCACTTTTGGAACAAAAATAAGTGTGTTTAGAGTCACTTTAATGCCTGAAATTGGTCGAAATAGAAGCTTCTGAATAGGAGAAAATGTCTGTAATAATGGCAATTTTGGTCACATTGAGGCTTTAAAAAGTAGTTATTCAACATGAGGCACATTCGAAATGACATTTTGAATCAATTTTTCTACAGTCCAAAAAATCAATTTTCTGATGAAAAGCGATGACCCGTGACCTGTTGACATTTCTCCAGTTGGTCAGAAATTGAATTTTTTTAATGTTTAAGTTTTTTTAATGCAAATGACTATTCCATGTAAATTATCACTTTTGGAACAAAAATAAGTGTGTTTAGAGTCACTTTAATGACTGAAATTGGTTGAAACAAAAGCTTCTGAATAGGAGAAAAAGTCTGTAATAATGGCAATTTTGGTCACATTGAGGCTTTAAAAAGTAGTCATTCAACATGAGGCACATTCCAAATGACATTTTGAATCAATTTTTCTACAGTCCAAAAAATCAATTTTCTGATAAAAAACAATGACCCGTGACCTGTCGAACTTTCTCCAGATGGTCAGAAATGGACATTTTTTAATGTTTCATTTTATGACTATTCCATGTAAATTATCACTTTTGGAACAAAAACAAGAGTGTTTAGAGTCACTTTAATGCCTGAAATTGGTCGAAATAGAAGCTTCTGAATAGGAGAAAATGTCTGTAATAATGGCAATTTTGGTCACATTGAGGCTTTAAAAAGTAGTCATTCAACATGAGGCACATTCCAAATGACATTTTGAATCAATTTTTCTACAGTCCAAAAAAATCAATTTTCTGATGAAAAACAATGACCAGTTACCTGTCGAAATTTATCCAGATGGTCAGAAATGGAAATTTTTTAATGTTTAATTTTTTGACTGCAAATGACTATTCCATGCAAATTATCACTTTTGGAACAAAATTAAGTGTGTTTAGAGTCACTTTAATGCCTGAAATTGGTCAAATTGAAGCTTCTGAATAGGAGAAAATGTCTGTAATAATGGCAATTTTGGTCACATTGAGGCTTTAAAAAGTAGTTATTCAACATGAGGCACATTCAAAATGACATTTTGAATCAATTTTTCTACAGTCCAAAAAATCAATTTTCTGATGAAAAACGATGACCCGTGACCTGTCGAAATTTCTCCAGATGGTCAGAAATGGAAATTTTTTAATGTTTAATTTTTTGACTGCAAATGACTATTCCATGTAAATTATCACTTTTGGAAGAAAAATAAGTGTGTTTAGAGTCACTTTAATGACTGAAATTGGTTGAAACAAAAGCTTCTGAATAGGAGAAAAAGTCTGTAATAATGGCAATTTTGGTCACATTGAGGCTTTAAAAAGTAGTCATTCAACATGAGGCACATTCCAAATGACATTTTGAATCAATTTTTCTACAGTCCAAAAAAATCAATTTTCTGAGGAAAAACGATGACCCGTGACCTGTCGAAATTTCTCCAGATGGTCAGAAATGGAAATTTTTTAATGTTTAACTTTTTTGACTGCAAATGACTATTCCATGCAAATTATCACTTTTGGACCAAAATTAAGTGTGTTTAGAGTCACTTTAATGCCTGTAATTGGTCAAATTGAAGCTTCTGAATAGGAGAAAATGTCTGTAATAATGGCAATTTTGGTCACATTGAGGCTTTAAAAAGTAGTTATTCAACATGAGGCACATTCGAAATGACATTTTGAATCAATTTTTCTACAGTCCAAAAAATCAATTTTCTGATGAAAAGCGATGACCCGTGACCTGTCGACATTGCTCCAGTTGGTCAGAAATGGAATTTTTTTAATGTTTAATTTTTTTAATGCAAATGACTATTCCATGTAAATTATCACTTTTGGAACAAAAATAAGTGTGTTTAGAGTCACTTTAATGCCTGAAATTGGTCGAAATAGAAGCTTCTGAATAGGAGAAAATGTCTGTAATAATGGCAATTTTGGTCACATTGAGGCTTTAAAAAGTAGTCATTCAACATGAGGCACATTCCAAATGACATTTTGAATCAATTTTACTACAGTCCAAAAAAATCAATTTTCTGATGAAAAACGATGACCCGTGACCTGTCGAAATTTATCCAGATGGTCAGAAATGGAAATTTTTTAATGTTTCATTTTTTGACTGCAATTGACTATTCCATGTAAATTATCACTTTTGGAAGAAAATAAGTGTGTTCAGAGTCACTTTAATGCCTGAAATTGGTCGAAATAGAAGCTTCTGAATAGGAGAAAATGTCTGTAAAAATGGCAATTTTGGTCACATTGAGGCTTCAAAAAGTAGTTATTCAGCATGAGGCACATTCCAAATGACATTTTGAATCAATTTTTCTACAGTCCAAAAATTCAATTTTCTGATGAAAAACGATGACCCGTGACCTGTCGAAATTTCTCCAGATGGTCAGAAATGGACATTTTTTAATGTTTAACTTTTTTGACTGCAAATGACTATTCCATGCAAATTATCACTTTTGGACCAAAATTACGTGTGTTTAGAGTCACTTTAATGCCTGTAATTGGTCAAATTGAAGCTTCTGAATAGAAGAAAATGTCTGTAATAATGGCAATTTTGGTCACATTGAGGCTTTAAAAAGTAGTTATTCAACATGAGGCACATTCGAAATAACATTTTGAATCAATTTTTCTACAGTCCAAAAAATCAATTTTCTGATGAAAAGCGATGACCCGTGACCTGTCGACATTTCTCCAGTTGGTCAGAAATGGAATTTTTTTAATGTTTAAGTTTTTTTAATGCAAATGACTATTCCATGTAAATTATCACTTTTAGAACAAAAATAAGTGTGTTTAGAGTCACTTTAATGCCTGAAATTGGTCGAAATAGAAGCTTCTGAATAGGAGAAAATGTCTGTAATAATGGCAATTTTGGTCACATTGAGGCTTTAAAAAGTAGTTATTCAACATGAGGCACATTCCAAATGACATTTTGAATCAATTTTTCTACAGTCCAAAAAACTCAATTTTCTGATGAAAAACGATGACCCGTGACCTGTCGAAATTTCTCCAGATGGTCAGAAATGGAAATTTTGTAATGTTTAATTTTTTGACTGTAAATGACTATTCCATGTAAATTATCACTTTTGGAAGAAAAATAAGTGTGTTTAGAGTCACTTTAATGCCTGAAATTGGTTGAAACAAAAGCTTCTGAATAGGAGAAAAAGTCTGTAATAATGGCAATTTTGGTCACATTGAGGCTTTAAAAAGTAGTCATTCAACATGAGGCACATTCCAAATGACATTTTGAATCAATTTTTCTACAGTCCAAAAAATCAATTTTCTGATAAAAAACAATGACCCGTGACCTGTCGAACTTTCTCCAGATGGTCAGAAATGGAATTTTTTTAATTTTTCATTTTATGACTATTCCATGTAAATTATCACTTTTGGAACAAAAACAAGTGTGTTTAGAGTCACTTTAATGCCTGAAATTGGTCGAAAAAGAAGCTTCTGAGTAGGAGAAAAAGTCTGTAATTATATCAATTTTGGTCACATTGAGGCTTTAAAAAGTAGTTATTCAACATGAGGCGCATTCTAAATGACATTTTGAATCAATTTTTCGACCAGTCCAAAAAATCAATTTTCTGATGAAAAACGATGACCCGTGACCTGTCGAAATTTCTCCAGATGGTCAGAAATGGAAATTTTTTAATGTTTAAGTTTTTTGACTGCAAATGACTATTCCATGTAAATTATCACTTTTGGAACAAAAATAAGTGTGTTTAGAGTCACTTTAATGCCTGAAATTGGTCGAAATAGAAGCTTCTGAATATGAGAAAATGTCTGTAATAATGGCAATTTTGGTCACATTCAGGCTTTAAAAAGTAGTTATTCAACATGAGGCACAATCCAAATGACATTTTGAATCAATTTTTCTACAGTCCAAAAAATCAATTTTCTGATGAAAAACGATGACCCGTGACCTGTCGACATTTCTCCAGTTGGTCAGAAATGGAATTTTTTTAATGTTTAAGTTTTTTGACTGCAAATGACTATTCCATTTAAATTATCACTTTTGGAACAAAAATAAGTGTGTTTAGAGTCACTTTAATGCCTGAAATTGGTCGAAATAGAAGCTTCTGAATAGGAGAAAATGTCTGTAAAAATGGCAATTTTGGTCACATTGAGGCTTCAAAAAGTAGTTATTCAGCATGAGGCACATTCCAAATGACATTTTGAATCAATTTTTCTACAGTCCAAAAAATCAATTTTCTGATGAAAAACGATGATCCGTGACCTGTTGAAATTTCTCCAGATTGTCAGAAATGTACATTTTTTAATGTTTAATTTTTTGACTGCAAATGACTATTCCATGTAAATTATCACTTTTGGAAGAAAAATAAGTGTGTTTAGAGTCACTTTAATGCCTGAAATTGGTTGAAACAAGAGCTTCTTAATAGGAGAAAAAGTCTGTAATAATGGCAATTTTGGTCACATTGAGGCTTTAAAAAGTAGTCATTCAACATGAGGCACATTCCAAATGACATTTTGAATCAATTTTACTACAGCCCAAAAAAATCAATTTTCTGATGAAAAACGATGACCCGTGACCTGTCGAAATTTATCCAGATGGTCAGAAATGGAAATTTTTTAATGTTTCATTTTTTGACTGCAATTGACTATTCCATGTAAATTATCACTTTTGGAAGAAAATAAGTGTGTTCAGAGTCACTTTAATGCCTGAAATTGGTCGAAATAGAAGCTTCTGAATAGGAGAAAATGTCTGTAAAAATGGCAATTTTGGTCACATTGAGGCTTCAAAAAGTAGTTATTCAGCATGAGGCACATTCCAAATGACATTTTGAATCAATTTTTCTACAGTCCAAAAATTCAATTTTCTGATGAAAAACGATGACCCGTGACCTGTCGAAATTTCTCCAGATGGTCAGAAATGGACATTTTTTAATGTTTAACTTTTTTGACTGCAAATGACTATTCCATGCAAATTATCACTTTTGGACCAAAATTACGTGTGTTTAGAGTCACTTTAATGCCTGTAATTGGTCAAATTGAAGCTTCTGAATAGGAGAAAATGTCTGTAATAATGGCAATTTTGGTCACATTGAGGCTTTAAAAAGTAGTTATTCAACATGAGGCACATTCGAAATGACATTTTGAATCAATTTTTCTACAGTCCAAAAAATCAATTTTCTGATGAAAAGCGATGACCCGTGACCTGTTGACATTTCTCCAGTTGGTCAGAAATTGAATTTTTTTAATGTTTAAGTTTTTTTAATGCAAATGACTATTCCATGTAAATTATCACTTTTGGAACAAAAATAAGTGTGTTTAGAGTCACTTTAATGACTGAAATTGGTTGAAACAAAAGCTTCTGAATAGGAGAAAAAGTCTGTAATAATGGCAATTTTGGTCACATTGAGGCTTTAAAAAGTAGTCATTCAACATGAGGCACATTCCAAATGACATTTTGAATCAATTTTTCTACAGTCCAAAAAATCAATTTTCTGATAAAAAACAATGACCCGTGACCTGTCGAACTTTCTCCAGATGGTCAGAAATGGACATTTTTTAATGTTTCATTTTATGACTATTCCATGTAAATTATCACTTTTGGAACAAAAACAAGAGTGTTTAGAGTCACTTTAATGCCTGAAATTGGTCGAAAAAGAAGCTTCTGAGTAGGAGAAAAAGTCTGTAATTATATCAATTTTGGTCACATTGAGGCTTTAAAAAGTAGTTATTCAACATGAGGCGCATTCTAAATGACATTTTGAATCAATTTTTCGACCAGTCCAAAAAATCAATTTTCTGATGAAAAACGATGACCCGTGACCTGTCGAAATTTCTCCAGATCGTCAGAAATGGAAATTTTTTAATGTTTAAGTTTTTTGAAAGCAAATGACTATTCATGTAAATTATCACTTTTGGAACAAAAATAAGTGTGTTTAGAGTCACTTTAATGCCTGAAATTGGTCGAAATAGAAGCTTCTGAATAGGAGAAAATGTCTGTAATAATGGCAATTTTGGTCACATTGAGGCTTTAAAAAGTAGTCATTCAACATGAGGCACATTCCAAATGACATTTTGAATCAATTTTTCTACAGTCCAAAAAAATCAATTTTCTGATGAAAAACAATGACCAGTTACCTGTCGAAATTTATCCAGATGGTTAGAAATGGAAATTTTTTAATGTTTAATTTTTTGACTGCAAATGACTATTCCATGCAAATTATCACTTTTGGAACAAAATTAAGTGTGTTTAGAGTCACTTTAATGCCTGAAATTGGTCAAATTGAAGCTTCTGAATAGGAGAAAATGTCTGTAATAATGGCAATTTTGGTCACATTGAGGCTTTAAAAAGTAGTTATTCAACATGAGGCACATTCAAAATGACATTTTGAATCAATTTTTCTACAGTCCAAAAAATCAATTTTCTGATGAAAAACGATGACCCGTGACCTGTCGAAATTTCTCCAGATGGTCAGAAATGGAAATTTTTTAATGTTTAATTTTTTGACTGCAAATGACTATTCCATGTAAATTATCACTTTTGGAAGAAAAATAAGTGTGTTTAGAGTCACTTTAATGACTGAAATTGGTTGAAACAAAAGCTTCTGAATAGGAGAAAAAGTCTGTAATAATGGCAATTTTGGTCACATTGAGGCTTTAAAAAGTAGTCATTCAACATGAGGCACATTCCAAATGACATTTTGAATCAATTTTTCTACAGTCCAAAAAAATCAATTTTCTGAGGAAAAACGATGACCCGTGACCTGTCGAAATTTCTCCAGATGGTCAGAAATGGAAATTTTTTAATGTTTAACTTTTTTGACTGCAAATGACTATTCCATGCAAATTATCACTTTTGGACCAAAATTAAGTGTGTTTAGAGTCACTTTAATGCCTGTAATTGGTCAAATTGAAGCTTCTGAATAGGAGAAAATGTCTGTAATAATGGCAATTTTGGTCACATTGAGGCTTTAAAAAGTAGTTATTCAACATGAGGCACATTCGAAATGACATTTTGAATCAATTTTTCTACAGTCCAAAAAATCAATTTTCTGATGAAAAGCGATGACCCGTGACCTGTCGACATTGCTCCAGTTGGTCAGAAATGGAATTTTTTTAATGTTTAAGTTTTTTTAATGCAAATGACTATTCCATGTAAATTATCACTTTTGGAACAAAAATAAGTGTGTTTAGAGTCACTTTAATGCCTGAAATTGGTCGAAATAGAAGCTTCTGAATAGGAGAAAATGTCTGTAATAATGGCAATTTTGGTCACATTGAGGCTTTAAAAAGTAGTTATTCAACATGAGGCACATTCCAAATGACATTTTGAATCAATTTTTCTACAGTCCAAAAAACTCAATTTTCTGATGAAAAACGATGACCCGTGACCTGTCGAAATTTCTCCAGATGGTCAGAAATGGAAATTTTTTAATGTTTAATTTTTTGACTCTAAATGACTATTCCATGTAAATTATCACTTTTGGAAGAAAAATAAGTGTGTTTAGAGTCACTTTAATGCCTGAAATTGGTTGAAACAAAAGCTTCTGAATAGGAGAAAAAGTCTGTAATAATGGCAATTTTGGTCACATTGAGGCTTTAAAAAGTAGTCATTCAACATGAGGCACATTCCAAATGACATTTTGAATCAATTTTTCTACAGTCCAAAAAATCAATTTTCTGATAAAAAACAATGACCCGTGACCTGTCGAACTTTCTCCAGATGGTCAGAAATGGACATTTTTTAATGTTTCATTTTATGACTATTCCATGTAAATTATCACTTTTGGAACAAAAACAAGAGTGTTTAGAGTCACTTTAATGCCTGAAATTGGTCGAAAAAGAAGCTTCTGAGTAGGAGAAAAAGTCTGTAATTAAATCAATTTTGGTCACATTGAGGCTTTAAAAAGTAGTTATTCAACATGAGGCGCATTCTAAATGACATTTTGAATCAATTTTTCGACCAGTCCAAAAAATCAATTTTCTGATGAAAAACGATGACCCGTGACCTGTCGAAATTTCTCCAGATCGTCAGAAATGGAAATTTTTTAATGTTTAAGTTTTTTGAAAGCAAATGACTATTCATGTAAATTATCACTTTTGGAACAAAAATAAGTGTGTTTAGAGTCACTTTAATGCCTGAAATTGGTCGAAATAGAAGCTTCTGAATAGGAGAAAATGTCTGTAATAATGGCAATTTTGGTCACATTGAGGCTTTAAAAAGTAGTCATTCAACATGAGGCACATTCCAAATGACATTTTGAATCAATTTTTCTACAGTCCAAAAAAATCAATTTTCTGATGAAAAACAATGACCAGTTACCTGTCGAAATTTATCCAGATGGTCAGAAATGGAAATTTTTTAATGTTTAATTTTTTGACTGCAAATGACTATTCCATGCAAATTATCACTTTTGGAACAAAATTAAGTGTGTTTAGAGTCACTTTAATGCCTGAAATTGGTCAAATTGAAGCTTCTGAATAGGAGAAAATGTCTGTAATAATGGCAATTTTGGTCACATTGAGGCTTTAAAAAGTAGTTATTCAACATGAGGCACATTCAAAATGACATTTTGAATCAATTTTTCTACAGTCCAAAAAATCAATTTTCTGATGAAAAACGATGACCCGTGACCTGTCGAAATTTCTCCAGATGGTCAGAAATGGAAATTTTTTAATGTTTAATTTTTTGACTGCAAATGACTATTCCATGTTAATTATCACTTTTGGAAGAAAAATAAGTGTGTTTAGAGTCACTTTAATGACTGAAATTGGTTGAAACAAAAGCTTCTGAATAGGAGAAAAAGTCTGTAATAATGGCAATTTTGGTCACATTGAGGCTTTAAAAAGTAGTCATTCAACATGAGGCACATTCCAAATGACATTTTGAATCAATTTTTCTACAGTCCAAAAAAATCAATTTTCTGAGGAAAAACGATGACCCGTGACCTGTCGAAATTTCTCCAGATGGTCAGAAATGGAAATTTTTTAATGTTTAACTTTTTTGACTGCAAATGACTATTCCATGCAAATTATCACTTTTGGACCAAAATTAAGTGTGTTTAGAGTCACTTTAATGCCTGTAATTGGTCAAATTGAAGCTTCTGAATAGGAGAAAATGTCTGTAATAATGGCAATTTTGGTCACATTGAGGCTTTAAAAAGTAGTTATTCAACATGAGGCACATTCGAAATGACATTTTGAATCAATTTTTCTACAGTCCAAAAAATCAATTTTCTGATGAAAAGCGATGACCCGTGACCTGTCGACATTGCTCCAGTTGGTCAGAAATGGAATTTTTTTAATGTTTAAGTTTTTTTAATGCAAATGACTATTCCATGTAAATTATCACTTTTGGAACAAAAATAAGTTTGTTTAGAGTCACTTTAATGCCTGAAATTGGTCGAAATAGAAGCTTCTGAATATGAGAAAATGTCTGTAATAATGGCAATTTTGGTCACATTGAGGCTTTAAAAAGTAGTCATTCAACATGGGGCACATTCCAAATGACATTTTGAATCAATTTTTCTACAGTCCAAAAAACTCAATTTTCTGATGAAAAACGATGACCCGTGACCTGTCGAAATTTCTCCAGATGGTCAGAAATGGAAATTTTTTAATGTTTAATTTTTTGACTCTAAATGACTATTCCATGTAAATTATCACTTTTGGAAGAAAAATAAGTGTGTTTAGAGTCACTTTAATGCCTGAAATTGGTTGAAACAAAAGCTTCTGAATAGGAGAAAAAGTCTGTAATAATGGCAATTTTGGTCACATTGAGGCTTTAAAAAGTAGTCATTCAACATGAGGCACATTCAAAATGACATTTTGAATCAATTTTTCTACAGTCCAAAAAATCAATTTTCTGATGAAAAACGATGACCCGTGACCTGTCGAACTTTCTCCAGATGGTCAGAAATGGAAATTTTTTAATGTTTCATTTTATGACTATTCCATGTAAATTATCACTTTTGCGACAAAAACAAGTGTGTTTAGAGTCACTTTAATGCCTGAAATTGGTCAAAAAGGAGGTTCTGAGTAGGAGAAAAAGTCTGTAATTATATCAATTTTGGTCACATTGAGGCTTTAAAAAGTAGTTATTCAACATGAGGCGCATTCTAAATGACATTTTGAATCAATTTTTCGACTAGTCCAAAAAATCAATTTTCTGATGAAAAACGATGACCCGTGACCTGTCGACATTTCTCCAGTTGGTCAGAAATGGAAATTTTTTAATGTTTAATTTTTTGACTTCAAATGACTATTCCATGTAAATTATCACTTTTGAAACAAAAATAAGTGTGTTTAGAGTCACTTTAATGCCTGAAATTGGTCGAAAAAGAAGCTTCTGAGTAGGAGAAAAAGTCTGTAATTATATCAATTTTGGTCACATTGAGGCTTTAAAAAGTAGTTATTCAACATGAGGCGCATTCTAAATGACATTTTGAATCAATTTTTCGACCAGTCCAAAAAATCAATTTTCTGATGAAAAACGATGACCCGTGACCTGTCGAAATTTCTCCAGATCGTCAGAAATGGAAATTTTTTAATGTTTAAGTTTTTTGAAAGCAAATGACTATTCCATGTAAATTATCACTTTTGGAACAAAATTAAGTGTGTTTAGAGTCACTTTAATGCCTGAAATTGGTCAAATTGAAGCTTCTGAATAGGAGAAAATGTCTGTAATAATGGCAATTTTGGTCACATTGAGGCTTTAAAAAGTAGTTATTCAACATGAGGCACATTCGAAATGACATTTTGAATCAATTTTTCTACAGTCCAAAAAATCAATTTTCTGATGAAAAGCGATGACCCGTGACCTGTCGACATTGCTCCAGTTGGTCAGAAATGGAATTTTTTTAATGTTTAAGTTTTTTTAATGCAAATGACTATTCCATGTAAATTATCACTTTTGGAACAAAAATAAGTGTGTTTAGAGTCACTTTAATGCCTGAAATTGGTCGAAATAGAAGCTTTTGAATAGGAGAAAATGTCTGTAATAATGGCAATTTTGGTCACATTGAGGCTTTAAAAAGTAGTTATTCAACATGAGGCACATTCCAAATGACATTTTGAATCAATTTTTCTACAGTCCAAAAAACTCAATTTTCTGATGAAAAACGATGACCCGTGACCTGTCGAAATTTCTCCAGATGGTCAGAAATGGAAATTTTTTAATGTTTAATTTTTTGACTCTAAATGACTATTCCATGTAAATTATCACTTTTGGAAGAAAAATAAGTGTGTTTAGAGTCACTTTAATGCCTGAAATTGGTTGAAACAAAAGCTTCTGAATAGGAGAAAAAGTCTGTAATAATGGCAATTTTGGTCACATTGAGGCTTTAAAAAGTAGTCATTCAACATGAGGCACATTCAAAATGACATTTTGAATCAATTTTTCTACAGTCCAAAAAATCAATTTTCTGATGAAAAACGATGACCCGTGACCTGTCGAACTTTCTCCAGATGGTCAGAAATGGAAATTTTTTAATGTTTCATTTTATGACTATTCCATGTAAATTATCACTTTTGGAACAAAAACAAGTGTGTTTAGAGTCACTTTAATGCCTGAAATTGGTCAAAAAGGAGGTTCTGAGTAGGAGAAAAAGTCTGTAATTATATCAATTTTGGTCACATTGAGGCTTTAAAAAGTAGTTATTCAACATGAGGCGCATTCTAAATGACATTTTGAATACATTTTTCGACTAGTCCAAAAAATCAATTTTCTGATGAAAAACGATGACCCGTGACCTGTCGACATTTCTCCAGTTGGTCAGAAATGGAAATTTTTTAATGTTTAATTTTTTGACTTCAAATGACTATTCCATGTAAATTATCACTTTTGAAACAAAAATAAGTGTGTTTAGAGTCACTTTAATGCCTGAAATTGGTCGAAAAAGAAGCTTCTGAGTAGGAGAAAAAGTCTGTAATTATATCAATTTTGGTCACATTGAGGCTTTAAAAAGTAGTTATTCAACATGAGGCGCATTCTAAATGACATTTTGAATCAATTTTTCGACCAGTCCAAAAAATCAATTTTCTGATGAAAAACGATGACCCGTGACCTGTCGAAATTTCTCCAGATCGTCAGAAATGGAAATTTTTTAATGTTTAAGTTTTTTGACTGCAAATGACTATTCCATGTAAATTATCACTTTTGGAACAAAAATAAGTTTGTTTAGAGTCCCTTTAATGCCTGAAATTGGTCGAAATAGAAGCTTCTGAATCGGAGAAAATGTCTGTAATAATGGCCATTTTGGTCACATTGAGGCTTTAAAAAGTAGTTATTCAACATGAGGCACATTCAAAATGACATTTTGAATCAATTTTTCTACAGTCCAAAAAATCAATTTTCTGATGAAAAACGATGACCCGTGACCTGTCGAAATTTCTCCAGATGGTCAGAAATGGAAATTTTTTAATGTTTAATTTTTTGACTCTAAATGACTATTCCATGTAAATTATCACTTTTGGAAGAAAAATAAGTGTGTTTAGAGTCACTTTAATGCCTGAAATTGGTTGAAACAAAAGCTTCTGAATAGGAGAAAAAGTCTGTAATAATGGCAATTTTGGTCACATTGAGGCTTTAAAAAGTAGTCATTCAACATGAGGCACATTCAAAATGACATTTTGAATCAATTTTTCTACAGTCCAAAAAATCAATTTTCTGATGAAAAACGATGACCCGTGACCTGTCGAACTTTCTCCAGATGGTCAGAAATGGAAATTTTTTAATGTTTCATTTTATGACTATTCCATGTAAATTATCACTTTTGGAACAAAAACAAGTGTGTTTAGAGTCACTTTAATGCCTGAAATTGGTCAAAAAGGAGGTTCTGAGTAGGAGAAAAAGTCTGTAATTATATCAATTTTGGTCACATTGAGGCTTTAAAAAGTAGTTATTCAACATGAGGCGCATTCTAAATGACATTTTGAATCAATTTTTCGACTAGTCCAAAAAATCAATTTTCTGATGAAAAACGATGACCCGTGACCTGTCGACATTTCTCCAGTTGGTCAGAAATGGAAATTTTTTAATGTTTAATTTTTTGACTTCAAATGACTATTCCATGTAAATTATCACTTTTGAAACAAAAATAAGTGTGTTTAGAGTCACTTTAATGCCTGAAATTGGTCGAAAAAGAAGCTTCTGAGTAGGAGAAAAAGTCTGTAATTATATCAATTTTGGTCACATTGAGGCTTTAAAAAGTAGTTATTCAACATGAGGCGCATTCTAAATGACATTTTGAATCAATTTTTCGACCAGTCCAAAAAATCAATTTTCTGATGAAAAACGATGACCCGTGACCTGTCGAAATTTCTCCAGATCGTCAGAAATGGAAATTTTTTAATGTTTAAGTTTTTTGACTGCAAATGACTATTCCATGTAAATTATCACTTTTGGAACAAAAATAAGTTTGTTTAGAGTCACTTTAATGCCTGAAATTGGTCGAAATAGAAGCTTCTGAATCGGAGAAAATGTCTGTAATAATGGCCATTTTGGTCACATTGAGGCTTTAAAAAGTAGTTATTCAACATGAGGCACATTCAAAATGACATTTTGAATCAATTTTTCTACAGTCCAAAAAATCAATTTTCTGATGAAAAACGATGACCCGTGACCTGTCGAAATTTCTCCAGATGGTCAGAAATGGAAATTTTTTAATGTTTAATTTTTTGACTGCAAATGACTATTCCATGTTAATTATCACTTTTGGAAGAAAAATAAGTGTGTTTAGAGTCACTTTAATGACTGAAATTGGTTGAAACAAAAGCTTCTGAATAGGAGAAAAAGTCTATAATAATGGCAATTTTGGTCACATTGAGGCTTTAAAAAGTAGTCATTCAACATGAGGCACATTCCAAATGACATTTTGAATCAATTTTTCTACAGTCCAAAAAAATCAATTTTCTGAGGAAAAACGATGACCCATGACCTGTCGAAATTTCTCCAGATGGTCAGAAATGGAAATTTTTTAATGTTTAACTTTTTTGACTGCAAATGACTATTCCATGCAAATTATCACTTTTGGACCAAAATTAAGTGTGTTTAGAGTCACTTTAATGCCTGTAATTGGTCAAATTGAAGCTTCTGAATAGGAGAAAATGTCTGTAATAATGGCAATTTTGGTCACATTGAGGCTTTAAAAAGTAGTTATTCAACATGAGGCACATTCGAAATGACATTTTGAATCAATTTTTCTACAGTCCAAAAAATCAATTTTCTGATGAAAAGCGATGACCCGTGACCTGTCGACATTGCTCCAGTTGGTCAGAAATGGAATTTTTTTAATGTTTAAGTTTTTTTAATGCAAATGACTATTCCATGTAAATTATCACTTTTGGAACAAAAATAAGTGTGTTTAGAGTCACTTTAATGCCTGAAATTGGTCGAAATAGAAGCTTCTGAATAGGAGAAAATGTCTGTAATAATGGCAATTTTGGTCACATTGAGGCTTTAAAAAGTAGTTATTCAACATGAGGCACATTCCAAATGACATTTTGAATCAATTTTTCTACAGTCCAAAAAACTCAATTTTCTGATGAAAAACGATGACCCGTGACCTGTCGAAATTTCTCCAGATGGTCAGAAATGGAAATTTTTTAATGTTTAATTTTTTGACTCTAAATGACTATTCCATGTAAATTATCACTTTTGGAAGAAAAATAAGTGTGTTTAGAGTCACTTTAATGCCTGAAATTGGTTGAAACAAAAGCTTCTGAATAGGAGAAAAAGTCTGTAATAATGGCAATTTTGGTCACATTGAGGCTTTAAAAAGTAGTCATTCAACATGAGGCACATTCCAAATGACATTTTGAATCAATTTTTCAACAGTCCAAAAAATCAATTTTCGGATAAAAAACAATGACCCGTGACCTGTCGAACTTTCTCCAGATGGTCAGAAATGGAAATTTTTTAATGTTTCATTTTATGACTATTCCATGTAAATTATCACTTTTGGAACAAAAACAAGTGTGTTTAGAGTCACTTTAATGCCTGAAATTGGTCAAAAAGGAGGTTCTGAGTAGGAGAAAAAGTCTGTAATTATATCAATTTTGGTCACATTGTGGCTTTAAAAAGTAGTTATTCAACATGAGGCGCATTCTAAATGACATTTTGAATCAATTTTTCGACTAGTCCAAAAAATCAATTTTCTGATGAAAAACGATGACCCGTGACCTGTCGAAATTTCTCCAGATGGTCAGAAATGGAAATTTTTTAATGTTTCATTTTTTGACTGCAAATGACTATTCCATGTAAATTATCACTTTTGGAAGAAAATAAGTGTGTTCAGAGTCACTTTAATGCCTGAAATTGGTCGAAATAGAAGCTTCTGAATAGGAGAAAATGTCTGTAAAAATGGCAATTTTGGTCACATTGAGGCTTCAAAAAGTAGTTATTCAACATGAGGCACATTCGAAATGACATTTTGAATCAATTTTTCTACAGTCCAAAAAATCAATTTTCTGATGAAAAGCGATGACCCGTGACCTGTCGACATTGCTCCAGTTGCTCAGAAATGGAATTTTTTTAATGTTTAAGTTTTTTTAATGCAAATGACTATTCCATGTAAATTATCACTTTTGGAACAAAAATAAGTTTGTTTAGAGTCACTTTAATGCCTGAAATTGGTCGAAATAGAAGCTTCTGAATAGGAGAAAATGTCTGTAATAATGGCAATTTTGGTCACATTGAGGCGTTAAAAAGTAGTTATTCAACATGGGGCACATTCCAAATGACATTTTGAATCAATTTTTCTACAGTCCAAAAAACTCAATTTTCTGATGAAAAACGATGACCCGTGACCTGTCGAAATTTCTCCAGATGGTCAGAAATGGAAATTTTTTAATGTTTAATTTTTTGACTCTAAATGACTATTCCATGTAAATTATCACTTTTGGAAGAAAAATAAGTGTGTTTAGAGTCACTTTAATGCCTGAAATTGGTTGAAACAAAAGCTTCTGAATAGGAGAAAAAGTCTGTAATAATGGCAATTTTGGTCACATTGAGGCTTTAAAAAGTAGTCATTCAACATGAGGCACATTCAAAATGACATTTTGAATCAATTTTTCTACAGTCCAAAAAATCAATTTTCTGATGAAAAACGATGACCCGTGACCTGTCGAACTTTCTCCAGATGGTCAGAAATGGAAATTTTTTAATGTTTCATTTTATGACTATTCCATGTAAATTATCACTTTGGAACAAAAACAAGTGTGTTTAGAGTCACTTTAATGCCTGAAATTGGTCAAAAAGGAGGTTCTGAGTAGGAGAAAAAGTCTGTAATTATATCAATTTTGGTCACATTGAGGCTTTAAAAAGTAGTTATTCAACATGGGGCGCATTCTAAATGACATTTTGAATCAATTTTTCGACTAGTCCAAAAAATCAATTTTCTGATGAAAAACGATGACCCGTGACCTGTCGACATTTCTCCAGTTGGTCAGAAATGGAAATTTTTTAATGTTTAATTTTTTGACTTCAAATGACTATTCCATGTAAATTATCACTTTTGAAACAAAAATAAGTGTGTTTAGAGTCACTTTAATGCCTGAAATTGGTCGAAAAAGAAGCTTCTGAGTAGGAGAAAAAGTCTGTAATTATATCAATTTTGGTCACATTGAGGCTTTAAAAAGTAGTTATTCAACATGAGGCGCATTCTAAATGACATTTTGAATCAATTTTTCGACCAGTCCAAAAAATCAATTTTCTGATGAAAAACGATGACCCGTGACCTGTCGAAATTTCTCCAGATCGTCAGAAATGGAAATTTTTTAATGTTTAAGTTTTTTGAAAGCAAATGACTATTCCATGTAAATTATCACTTTTGGAACAAAAATAAGTGTGTTTAGAGTCACTTTAATGCCTGAAATTGGTCGAAATAGAAGCTTCTGAATAGGAGAAAATGTCTGTAATAATGGCAATTTTGGTCACATTGAGGCTTTAAAAAGTAGTCATTCAACATGAGGCACATTCCAAATGACATTTTGAATCAATTTTTCTACAGTCCAAAAAAATCAATTTTCTGATGAAAAACGATGACCAGTTACCTGTCGAAATTTATCCAGATGGTCAGAAATGGAAATTTTTTAATGTTTAATTTTTTGACTGCAAATGACTATTCCATGCAAATTATCACTTTTGGAACAAAATTAAGTGTGTTTAGAGTCACTTTAATGCCTGAAATTGGTCAAATTGAAGCTTCTGAATAGGAGAAAATGTCTGTAATAATGGCAATTTTGGTCACATTGAGGCTTTAAAAAGTAGTTATTCAACATGAGGCACATTCGAAATGACATTTTGAATCAATTTTTCTACAGTCCAAAAAATCAATTTTCTGATGAAAAGCGATGACCCGTGACCTGTCGACATTGCTCCAGTTGGTCAGAAATGGAATTTTTTTAATGTTTAAGTTTTTTTAATGCAAATGACTATTCCATGTAAATTATCACTTTTGGAACAAAAATAAGTGTGTTTAGAGTCACTTTAATGCCTGAAATTGGTCGAAATAGAAGCTTTTGAATAGGAGAAAATGTCTGTAATAATGGCAATTTTGGTCACATTGAGGCTTTAAAAAGTAGTTATTCAACATGAGGCACATTCCAAATGACATTTTGAATCAATTTTTCTACAGTCCAAAAAACTCAATTTTCTGATGAAAAACGATGACCCGTGACCTGTCGAAATTTCTCCAGATGGTCAGAAATGGAAATTTTTTAATGTTTAATTTTTTGACTCTAAATGACTATTCCATGTAAATTATCACTTTTGGAAGAAAAATAAGTGTGTTTAGAGTCACTTTAATGCCTGAAATTGGTTGAAACAAAAGCTTCTGAATAGGAGAAAAAGTCTGTAATAATGGCAATTTTGGTCACATTGAGGCTTTAAAAAGTAGTCATTCAACATGAGGCACATTCAAAATGACATTTTGAATCAATTTTTCTACAGTCCAAAAAATCAATTTTCTGATGAAAAACGATGACCCGTGACCTGTCGAACTTTCTCCAGATGGTCAGAAATGGAAATTTTTTAATGTTTCATTTTATGACTATTCCATGTAAATTATCACTTTTGGAACAAAAACAAGTGTGTTTAGAGTCACTTTAATGCCTGAAATTGGTCAAAAAGGAGGTTCTGAGTAGGAGAAAAAGTCTGTAATTATATCAATTTTGGTCACATTGAGGCTTTAAAAAGTAGTTATTCAACATGAGGCGCATTCTAAATGACATTTTGAATCAATTTTTCGACTAGTCCAAAAAATCAATTTTCTGATGAAAAACGATGACCCGTGACCTGTCGACATTTCTCCAGTTGGTCAGAAATGGAAATTTTTTAATGTTTAATTTTTTGACTTCAAATGACTATTCCATGTAAATTATCACTTTTGAAACAAAAATAAGTGTGTTTAGAGTCACTTTAATGCCTGAAATTGGTCGAAAAAGAAGCTTCTGAGTAGGAGAAAAAGTCTGTAATTATATCAATTTTGGTCACATTGAGGCTTTAAAAAGTAGTTATTCAACATGAGGTGCATTCTAAATGACATTTTGAATCAATTTTTCGACCAGTCCAAAAAATCAATTTTCTGATGAAAAACGATGACCCGTGACCTGTCGAAATTTCTCCAGATCGTCAGAAATGGAAATTTTTTAATGTTTAAGTTTTTTGACTGCAAATGACTATTCCATGTAAATTATCACTTTTGGAACAAAAATAAGTTTGTTTAGAGTCACTTTAATGCCTGAAATTGGTCGAAATAGAAGCTTCTGAATCGGAGAAAATGTCTGTAATAATGGCCATTTTGGTCACATTCAGGCTTTAAAAAGTAGTTATTCAGCATGAGGCACAATCCAAATGACATTTTGAATCAATTTTTCTACAGTCCAAAAAATCAATTTTCTGATGAAAAACGATGACCCGTGACCTGTTGAAATTTTTCCAGATTGTCAGAAATGTACATTTTTTAATGTTTAATTTTTTGACTGCAAATGACTATTCCATGTAAATTATCACTTTTGGAACAAAAATAAGTGTGTTCAGAGTCACTTTAATGCCTGAAATTGTTCGAAATAGAAGCTTCTGAATAGGAGAAAATGTCTGTAAAAATGGCAATTTTGGTCACATTGAGGCTTCAAAAAGTAGTTATTCAGCATGAGGCACATTCCAAATGACATTTTGAATCAATTTTTCTACAGTCCAAAAAACTCAATTTTCTGATGAAAAACGATGACCAGTGACCTGTCGAAATTTCTCCAGATGGTCAGAAATGGAAATTTTTTAATGTTTAATTTTTTGACTGTAAATGACTATTCCATGTAAATTATCACTTTTGGAAGAAAAATAAGTGTGTTTAGAGTCACTTTAATGCCTGAAATTGGTTGAAACAAAAGCTTCTGAATAGGAGAAAAAGTCTGTAATAATGGCAATTTTGGTCACATTGAGGCTTTAAAAAGTAGTCATTCAACATGAGGCACATTCCAAATGACATTTTGAATCAATTTTTCTACAGTCCAAAAAAATCAATTTTCTGATGAAAAACGATGACCCGTTACCTGTCGAAATTTATCCAGATGGTCAGAAGTGGAAATTTTTTAATGTTTAATTTTTTGACTGCAAATGACTATTCCATGCAAATTATCACTTTTGGAACAAAATTAAGTGTGTTTAGAGTCACTTTAATGCCTGAAATTGGTCAAATTGAAGCTTCTGAATAGGAGAAAATGTCTGTAATAATGGCAATTTTGGTCACATTGAGGCTTTAAAAAGTAGTTATTCAACATGAGGCACATTCAAAATGACATTTTGAATCAATTTTTCTACAGTCCAAAAAATCAATTTTCTGATGAAAAACGATGACCCGTGACCTGTCGAAATTTCTCCAGATGGTCAGAAATGGAAATTTTTTAATGTTTAATTTTTTGACTGCAAATGACTATTCCATGTAAATTATCACTTTTGGAAGAAAAATAAGTGTGTTTAGAGTCACTTTAATGACTGAAATTGGTTGAAACAAAAGCTTCTGAATAGGAGAAAAAGTCTGTAATAATGGCAATTTTGGTCACATTGAGGCTTTAAAAAGTAGTCATTCAACATGAGGCACATTCCAAATGACATTTTGAATCAATTTTTCTACAGTCCAAAAAAATCAATTTTCTGAGGAAAAACGATGACCCGTGACCTGTCGAAATTTCTCCAGATGGTCAGAAATGGAAATTTTTTAATGTTTAACTTTTTTGACTGCAAATGACTATTCCATGCAAATTATCACTTTTGGACCAAAATTAAGTGTGTTTAGAGTCACTTTAATGCCTGTAATTGGTCAAATTGAAGCTTCTGAATAGGAGAAAATGTCTGTAATAATGGCAATTTTGGTCACATTGAGGCTTTAAAAAGTAGTTATTCAACATGAGGCACATTCGAAATGACATTTTGAATCAATTTTTCTACAGTCCAAAAAATCAATTTTCTGATGAAAAGCGATGACCCGTGACCTGTCGACATTTCTCCAGTTGGTCAGAAATGGAATTTTTTTAATGTTGAAGTTTTTTTAATGCAAATGACTATTCCATGTAAATTATCACTTTTGGAACAAAAATAAGTGTGTTTAGAGTCACTTTAATGCCTGAAATTGGTCGAAATAGAAGCTTCTGAATAGGAGAAACTGTCTGTAATAATGGCAATTTTGGTCACATTGAGGCTTTAAAAAGTAGTTATTCAACATGAGGCACATTCCAAATGACATTTTGAATCAATTTTTCTACAGTCCAAAAAACTCAATTTTCTGATGAAAAACGATGACCCGTGACCTGTCGAAATTTCTCCAGATGGTCAGAAATGGACATTTTTTAATGTTTAATTTTTTGACTGTAAATGACTATTCCATGTAAATTATCACTTTTGGAAGAAAAATAAGTGTGTTTAGAGTCACTTTAATGCCTGAAATTGGTTGAAACAAAAGCTTCTGAATAGGAGAAAAAGTCTGTAATAATGGCAATTTTGGTCACATTGAGGCTTTAAAAAGTAGTCATTCAACATGAGGCACATTCCAAATGACATTTTGAATCAATTTTTCAACAGTCCAAAAAATCAATTTTCTGATAAAAAACAATGACCCGTGACCTGTCGAACTTTCTCCAGATGGTCAGAAATGGAAATTTTGTAATGTTTCATTTTATGACTATTCCATGTAAATTATCACTTTTGGAACAAAAACAAGTGTGTTTAGAGTCACTTTAATGCCTGAAATTGGTCGAAAAAGAAGCTTCTGAGTAGGAGAAAAAGTCTGTAATTATATCAATTTTGGTCACATTGAGGCTTTAAAAAGTAGTTATTCAACATGAGGCGCATTCTAAATGACATTTTGAATCAATTTTTCGACCAGTCCAAAAAATCAATTTTCTGATGAAAAACGATGACCCGTGACCTGTCGAAATTTCTCCAGATGGTCAGAAATGGAATTTTTTTAATGTTTACGTTTTTTGACTGGAAATGACTATTCCATGTGAATTATCACTTTTGGAACTAAAATAAGTGTGTTTAGAGTAATTTTAATGACTGAAATTGGTGGAAAAAGAAGCTTCTGAGTAGGAGAAAATGTCTGTAAAAATGGCAATTTTGGTCACATTGAGGCTTTAAAAAGTAGTTATTCAACATGAGGCACATTCGAAATGACATTTTGAATCAATTTTTCTACAGTCCAAAAAATCAATTTTCTGATGAAAAGCGATGACCCGTGACCTGTCGACATTTCTCCAGTTGGTCAGAAATGGAATTTTTTTAATGTTTAAGTTTTTTTAATGCAAATGACTATTCCATGTAAATTATCACTTTTGGAACAAAAATAAGTGTGTTTAGAGTCACTTTAATGCCTGAAATTGGTCGAAATAGAAGCTTCTGAATAGGAGAAAATGTCTGTAATAATGGCAATTTTGGTCACATTGAGGCTTTAAAAAGTAGTTATTCAACATGAGGCACATTCCAAATGACATTTTGAATCAATTTTTCTACAGTCCAAAAAACTCAATTTTCTGATGAAAAACGATGACCCGTGACCTGTCGAAATTTTTCCAGATGGTCAGAAATGGAAATTTTTTAATGTTTCATTTTTTGACTGTAAATGACTATTCCATGTAAATTATCACTTTTGGAAGAAAAATAAGTGTGTTTAGAGTCACTTTAATGCCTGAAATTGGTTGAAACAAAAGCTTCTGAATAGGAGAAAGAGTCTGTAATAATGGCAATTTTGGTCACATTGAGGCTTTAAAAAGTAGTCATTCAACATGAGGCACATTCCAAATGACATTTTGAATCAATTTTTCTACAGTCCAAAAAATCAATTTTCTGATAAAAAACAATGACCCGTGACCTGTCGAACTTTCTCCAGATGGTCAGAAATGGAAATTTTTTAATGTTTCATTTTATGACTATTCCATGTAAATTATCACTTTTGGAACAAAAACAAGTGTGTTTAGAGTCACTTTAATGCCTGAAATTGGTTGAAATAGAAGCTTCTGAATTGGAGAAAATGTCTGTAAAAATGGCAATTTTGGTCACATTGAGGCTTCAAAAAGTAGTTATTCAGCATGAGGCACATTCCAAATGACATTTTGAATCAATTTTTCTACAGTCCAAAAAACACAATTTTCTGATGAAAAACGATGACCCGTGACCTGTCGAAATTTCTCCAGATGGTCAGAAATGGAAATTTTTTAATGTTTAATATTTTGACTGTAAATGACTATTCCATGTAAATTATCACTTTTGGAAGAAAAATAAGTGTGTTTAGAGTCACTTTAATGCCTGAAATTGGTTGAAACAAAAGCTTCTGAATAGGAGAAAAAGTCTGTAATAATGGCAATTTTGGTCACATTGAGGCTTTAAAAAGTAGTCATTCAACATGAGGCACATTCCAAATGACATTTTGAATCAATTTTTCTACAGTCCAAAAAATCAATTTTCTGATAAAAAACAATGACCCGTGACCTGTCGAACTTTCTCCAGATGGTCAGAAATGGAAATTTTTTAATGTTTCATTTTATGACTATTCCATGTAAATTATCACTTTTGGAACAAAAACAAGTGTGTTTAGAGTCACTTTAATGCCTGAAATTGGTCGAAAAAGAAGCTTCTGAGTAGGAGAAAAAGTCTGTAATTATATCAATTTTGGTCACATTGAGGCTTTAAAAAGTAGTTATTCAACATGAGGCGCATTCTAAATGACATTTTGAATCAATTTTTCGACCAGTCCAAAAAATCAATTTTCTGATGAAAAACGATGACCCGTGACCTGTCGAAATTTCTCCAGATCGTCAGAAATGGAAATTTTTTAATGTTTAAGTTTTTTGACTGCAAATGACTATTCCATGTAAATTATCACTTTTGGAACAAAAATAAGTGTGTTTAGAGTCACTTTAATGCCTGAAATTGGTCGAAATAGAAGCTTCTGAATAGGAGAAAATGTCTGTAAAAATGGCAATTTTGGTCACATTGAGGCTTCAAAAAGTAGTTATTCAGCATGAGGCACATTCCAAATGACATTTTGAATCAATTTTTCTACAGTCCAAAAAATCAATTTTCTGATGAAAAACGATGACCCGTGACCTGTTGAAATTTCTCCAGATTGTCAGAAATGTACATTTTTTAATGTTTAATTTTTTGACTGCAAATGACTATTCCATGTAAATTATCACTTTTGGAAGAAAAATAAGTGTGTTTAGAGTCACTTTAATGCCTGAAATTGGTTGAAACAAAATCTTCTGAATAGGAGAAAAAGTCTGTAATAATGGCAATTTTGGTCACATTGTGGCTTTAAAAAGTAGTCATTCAACATGAGGCACATTCCAAATGACATTTTGAATCAATTTTTCTACAGTCCAAAAAATCAATTTTCTGATAAAAAACAATGACCCGTGACCTGTCGAACTTTCTCCAGATGGTCAGAAATGGAAATTTTTTAATGTTTCATTTTATGACTATTCCATGTAAATTATCACTTTTGGAACAAAAACAAGTGTGTTTAGAGTCACTTTAATGCCTGAAATTGGTCGAAAAAGAAGCTTCTGAGTAGGAGAAAAAGTCTGTAATTATATCAATTTTGGTCACATTGAGGCTTTAAAAAGTAGTTATTCAACATGAGGCGCATTCTAAATGACATTTTGAATCAATTTTTCGACCAGTCCAAAAAATCAATTTTCTGATGAAAAACGATGACCCGTGACCTGTCGAAATTTCTCCAGATCGTCAGAAATGGAAATTTTTTAATGTTTAAGTTTTTTGACTGCAAATGACTATTCCATGTAAATTATCACTTTTGGAACAAAAATAAGTGTGTTTAGAGTCACTTTAATGCCTGAAATTGGTCGAAATAGAAGCTTCTGAATAGGAGAAAATGTCTGTAATAATGGCAATTTTGGTCACATTCAGGCTTTAAAAAGTAGTTATTCAACATGAGGCACAATCCAAATGACATTTTGAATCAATTTTTCTACAGTCCAAAAAATCAATTTTCTGATGAAAAACGATGACCCGTGACCTGTCGACATTTCTCCAGTTGGTCAGAAATGGAATTTTTTTAATGTTTAAGTTTTTTGACTGCAAATGACTATTCCATTTAAATGATCACTTTTGGAACAAAAATAAGTGTGTTTAGAGTCACTTTAATGCCTGAAATTGGTCGAAATAGAAGCTTCTGAATAGGAGAAAATGTCTGTAAAAATGGCAATTTTGGTCACATTGAGGCTTCAAAAAGTAGCTATTCAGCATGAGGCACATTCCAAATGACATTTTGAATCAATTTTTCTACAGTCCAAAAAATCAATTTTCTGATGAAAAACGATGACCCGTGACCTGTTGAAATTTCTCCAGATTGTCAGAAATGTACATTTTTTAATGTTTAATTTTTTGACTGCAAATGACTATTCCATGTAAATTATCACTTTTGGAAGAAAAATAAGTGTGTTTAGAGTCACTTTAATGCCTGAAATTGGTTGAAACAAGAGCTTCTTAATAGGAGAAAAAGTTTGTAATAATGGCAATTTTGGTCACATTGAGGCTTTAAAAAGTAGTCATTCAACATGAGGCACATTCCAAATGACATTTTGAATCAATTTTACTACAGTCCAAAAAAATCAATTTTCTGATGAAAAACGATGACCCGTGACCTGTCGAAATTTATCCAGATGGTCAGAAATGGAATTTTTTTAATGTTTAATTTTTTGACTGCAAATGACTATTCCATGCAAATTATCACTTTTGGAACAAAATTAAGTGTGTT
This sequence comes from Triturus cristatus, assembly GCF_964204655.1. Lineage (NCBI taxonomy): Eukaryota > Metazoa > Chordata > Amphibia > Caudata > Salamandridae > Triturus > Triturus cristatus. The sequence continues at coordinate 878,050,883 of NC_140593.1, read as the reverse complement.
TAGAGTCACTTTAATGCCTGAAATTGGTCAAATTGAAGCTTCTGAATAGGAGAAAATGTCTGTAATAATGGCAATTTTGGTCACATTGAGGCTTTAAAAAGTAGGTATTCAACATAAGGCACATTCGAAATGACATTTTGAATCAATTTTTCTACAGTCCAAAAAATCAATTTTCTGATGAAAAACGATGACCCGTGACCTGTCGACATTTCTCCAGTTGGTCAGAAATGGAATTTTTTTAATGTTTAAGTTTTTGACTGCAAATGACTATTCCATGTAAATTATCACTTTGGAACAAAAACAAGTGTGTTTAGAGTCACTTTAATGCCTGAAATTGGTCAAAAAGGAGGTTCTGAGTAGGAGAAAAAGTCTGTAATTATATCAATTTTGGTCACATTGAGGCTTTAAAAAGTAGTTATTCAACATGGGGCGCATTCTAAATGACATTTTGAATCAATTTTTCGACTAGTCCAAAAAATCAATTTTCTGATGAAAAACGATGACCCGTGACCTGTCGACATTTCTCCAGTTGGTCAGAAATGGAAATTTTTTAATGTTTAATTTTTTGACTTCAAATGACTATTCCATGTAAATTATCACTTTTGAAACAAAAATAAGTGTGTTTAGAGTCACTTTAATGCCTGAAATTGGTCGAAAAAGAAGCTTCTGAGTAGGAGAAAAAGTCTGTAATTATATCAATTTTGGTCACATTGAGGCTTTAAAAAGTAGTTATTCAACATGAGGCGCATTCTAAATGACATTTTGAATCAATTTTTCGACCAGTCCAAAAAATCAATTTTCTGATGAAAAACGATGACCCGTGACCTGTCGAAATTTCTCCAGATCGTCAGAAATGGAAATTTTTTAATGTTTAAGTTTTTTGAAAGCAAATGACTATTCCATGTAAATTATCACTTTTGGAACAAAAATAAGTGTGTTTAGAGTCACTTTAATGCCTGAAATTGGTCGAAATAGAAGCTTCTGAATAGGAGAAAATGTCTGTAATAATGGCAATTTTGGTCACATTGAGGCTTTAAAAAGTAGTCATTCAACATGAGGCACATTCCAAATGACATTTTGAATCAATTTTTCTACAGTCCAAAAAAATCAATTTTCTGATGAAAAACGATGACCAGTTACCTGTCGAAATTTATCCAGATGGTCAGAAATGGAAATTTTTTAATGTTTAATTTTTTGACTGCAAATGACTATTCCATGCAAATTATCACTTTTGGAACAAAATTAAGTGTGTTTAGAGTCACTTTAATGCCTGAAATTGGTCAAATTGAAGCTTCTGAATAGGAGAAAATGTCTGTAATAATGGCAATTTTGGTCACATTGAGGCTTTAAAAAGTAGTTATTCAACATGAGGCACATTCGAAATGACATTTTGAATCAATTTTTCTACAGTCCAAAAAATCAATTTTCTGATGAAAAGCGATGACCCGTGACCTGTCGACATTGCTCCAGTTGGTCAGAAATGGAATTTTTTTAATGTTTAAGTTTTTTTAATGCAAATGACTATTCCATGTAAATTATCACTTTTGGAACAAAAATAAGTGTGTTTAGAGTCACTTTAATGCCTGAAATTGGTCGAAATAGAAGCTTTTGAATAGGAGAAAATGTCTGTAATAATGGCAATTTTGGTCACATTGAGGCTTTAAAAAGTAGTTATTCAACATGAGGCACATTCCAAATGACATTTTGAATCAATTTTTCTACAGTCCAAAAAACTCAATTTTCTGATGAAAAACGATGACCCGTGACCTGTCGAAATTTCTCCAGATGGTCAGAAATGGAAATTTTTTAATGTTTAATTTTTTGACTCTAAATGACTATTCCATGTAAATTATCACTTTTGGAAGAAAAATAAGTGTGTTTAGAGTCACTTTAATGCCTGAAATTGGTTGAAACAAAAGCTTCTGAATAGGAGAAAAAGTCTGTAATAATGGCAATTTTGGTCACATTGAGGCTTTAAAAAGTAGTCATTCAACATGAGGCACATTCAAAATGACATTTTGAATCAATTTTTCTACAGTCCAAAAAATCAATTTTCTGATGAAAAACGATGACCCGTGACCTGTCGAACTTTCTCCAGATGGTCAGAAATGGAAATTTTTTAATGTTTCATTTTATGACTATTCCATGTAAATTATCACTTTTGGAACAAAAACAAGTGTGTTTAGAGTCACTTTAATGCCTGAAATTGGTCAAAAAGGAGGTTCTGAGTAGGAGAAAAAGTCTGTAATTATATCAATTTTGGTCACATTGAGGCTTTAAAAAGTAGTTATTCAACATGAGGCGCATTCTAAATGACATTTTGAATCAATTTTTCGACTAGTCCAAAAAATCAATTTTCTGATGAAAAACGATGACCCGTGACCTGTCGACATTTCTCCAGTTGGTCAGAAATGGAAATTTTTTAATGTTTAATTTTTTGACTTCAAATGACTATTCCATGTAAATTATCACTTTTGAAACAAAAATAAGTGTGTTTAGAGTCACTTTAATGCCTGAAATTGGTCGAAAAAGAAGCTTCTGAGTAGGAGAAAAAGTCTGTAATTATATCAATTTTGGTCACATTGAGGCTTTAAAAAGTAGTTATTCAACATGAGGTGCATTCTAAATGACATTTTGAATCAATTTTTCGACCAGTCCAAAAAATCAATTTTCTGATGAAAAACGATGACCCGTGACCTGTCGAAATTTCTCCAGATCGTCAGAAATGGAAATTTTTTAATGTTTAAGTTTTTTGACTGCAAATGACTATTCCATGTAAATTATCACTTTTGGAACAAAAATAAGTTTGTTTAGAGTCACTTTAATGCCTGAAATTGGTCGAAATAGAAGCTTCTGAATCGGAGAAAATGTCTGTAATAATGGCCATTTTGGTCACATTCAGGCTTTAAAAAGTAGTTATTCAGCATGAGGCACAATCCAAATGACATTTTGAATCAATTTTTCTACAGTCCAAAAAATCAATTTTCTGATGAAAAACGATGACCCGTGACCTGTTGAAATTTTTCCAGATTGTCAGAAATGTACATTTTTTAATGTTTAATTTTTTGACTGCAAATGACTATTCCATGTAAATTATCACTTTTGGAACAAAAATAAGTGTGTTCAGAGTCACTTTAATGCCTGAAATTGTTCGAAATAGAAGCTTCTGAATAGGAGAAAATGTCTGTAAAAATGGCAATTTTGGTCACATTGAGGCTTCAAAAAGTAGTTATTCAGCATGAGGCACATTCCAAATGACATTTTGAATCAATTTTTCTACAGTCCAAAAAACTCAATTTTCTGATGAAAAACGATGACCAGTGACCTGTCGAAATTTCTCCAGATGGTCAGAAATGGAAATTTTTTAATGTTTAATTTTTTGACTGTAAATGACTATTCCATGTAAATTATCACTTTTGGAAGAAAAATAAGTGTGTTTAGAGTCACTTTAATGCCTGAAATTGGTTGAAACAAAAGCTTCTGAATAGGAGAAAAAGTCTGTAATAATGGCAATTTTGGTCACATTGAGGCTTTAAAAAGTAGTCATTCAACATGAGGCACATTCCAAATGACATTTTGAATCAATTTTTCTACAGTCCAAAAAAATCAATTTTCTGATGAAAAACGATGACCCGTTACCTGTCGAAATTTATCCGGATGGTCAGAAGTGGAAATTTTTTAATGTTTAATTTTTTGACTGCAAATGACTATTCCATGCAAATTATCACTTTTGGAACAAAATTAAGTGTGTTTAGAGTCACTTTAATGCCTGAAATTGGTCAAATTGAAGCTTCTGAATAGGAGAAAATGTCTGTAATAATGGCAATTTTGGTCACATTGAGGCTTTAAAAAGTAGTTATTCAACATGAGGCACATTCAAAATGACATTTTGAATCAATTTTTCTACAGTCCAAAAAATCAATTTTCTGATGAAAAACGATGACCCGTGACCTGTCGAAATTTCTCCAGATGGTCAGAAATGGAAATTTTTTAATGTTTAATTTTTTGACTGCAAATGACTATTCCATGTAAATTATCACTTTTGGAAGAAAAATAAGTGTGTTTAGAGTCACTTTAATGACTGAAATTGGTTGAAACAAAAGCTTCTGAATAGGAGAAAAAGTCTGTAATAATGGCAATTTTGGTCACATTGAGGCTTTAAAAAGTAGTCATTCAACATGAGGCACATTCCAAATGACATTTTGAATCAATTTTTCTACAGTCCAAAAAAATCAATTTTCTGAGGAAAAACGATGACCCGTGACCTGTCGAAATTTCTCCAGATGGTCAGAAATGGAAATTTTTTAATGTTTAACTTTTTTGACTGCAAATGACTATTCCATGCAAATTATCACTTTTGGACCAAAATTAAGTGTGTTTAGAGTCACTTTAATGCCTGTAATTGGTCAAATTGAAGCTTCTGAATAGGAGAAAATGTCTGTAATAATGGCAATTTTGGTCACATTGAGGCTTTAAAAAGTAGTTATTCAACATGAGGCACATTCGAAATGACATTTTGAATCAATTTTTCTACAGTCCAAAAAATCAATTTTCTGATGAAAAGCGATGACCCGTGACCTGTCGACATTTCTCCAGTTGGTCAGAAATGGAATTTTTTTAATGTTGAAGTTTTTTTAATGCAAATGACTATTCCATGTAAATTATCACTTTTGGAACAAAAATAAGTGTGTTTAGAGTCACTTTAATGCCTGAAATTGGTCGAAATAGAAGCTTCTGAATAGGAGAAACTGTCTGTAATAATGGCAATTTTGGTCACATTGAGGCTTTAAAAAGTAGTTATTCAACATGAGGCACATTCCAAATGACATTTTGAATCAATTTTTCTACAGTCCAAAAAACTCAATTTTCTGATGAAAAACGATGACCCGTGACCTGTCGAAATTTCTCCAGATGGTCAGAAATGGACATTTTTTAATGTTTAATTTTTTGACTGTAAATGACTATTCCATGTAAATTATCACTTTTGGAAGAAAAATAAGTGTGTTTAGAGTCACTTTAATGCCTGAAATTGGTTGAAACAAAAGCTTCTGAATAGGAGAAAAAGTCTGTAATAATGGCAATTTTGGTCACATTGAGGCTTCAAAAAGTAGCTATTCAGCATGAGGCACATTCCAAATGACATTTTGAATCAATTTTTCTACAGTCCAAAAAATCAATTTTCTGATGAAAAACGATGACCCGTGACCTGTTGAAATTTCTCCAGATTGTCAGAAATGTACATTTTTTAATGTTTAATTTTTTGACTGCAAATGACTATTCCATGTAAATTATCACTTTTGGAAGAAAAATAAGTGTGTTTAGAGTCACTTTAATGCCTGAAATTGGTTGAAACAAGAGCTTCTTAATAGGAGAAAAAGTTTGTAATAATGGCAATTTTGGTCACATTGAGGCTTTAAAAAGTAGTCATTCAACATGAGGCACATTCCAAATGACATTTTGAATCAATTTTACTACAGTCCAAAAAAATCAATTTTCTGATGAAAAACGATGACCCGTGACCTGTCGAAATTTATCCAGATGGTCAGAAATGGAATTTTTTTAATGTTTAATTTTTTGACTGCAAATGACTATTCCATGCAAATTATCACTTTTGGAACAAAATTAAGTGTGTTTAGAGTCACTTTAATGCCTGAAATTGGTCAAATTGAAGCTTCTGAATAGGAGAAAATGTCTGTAATAATGGCAATTTTGGTCACATTGAGGCTTTAAAAAGTAGGTATTCAACATAAGGCACATTCGAAATGACATTTTGAATCAATTTTTCTACAGTCCAAAAAATCAATTTTCTGATGAAAAACGATGACCCGTGACCTGTCGACATTTCTCCAGTTGGTCAGAAATGGAATTTTTTTAATGTTTAAGTTTTTGACTGCAAATGACTATTCCATGTAAATTATCACTTTGGAACAAAAACAAGTGTGTTTAGAGTCACTTTAATGCCTGAAATTGGTCAAAAAGGAGGTTCTGAGTAGGAGAAAAAGTCTGTAATTATATCAATTTTGGTCACATTGAGGCTTTAAAAAGTAGTTATTCAACATGGGGCGCATTCTAAATGACATTTTGAATCAATTTTTCGACTAGTCCAAAAAATCAATTTTCTGATGAAAAACGATGACCCGTGACCTGTCGACATTTCTCCAGTTGGTCAGAAATGGAAATTTTTTAATGTTTAATTTTTTGACTTCAAATGACTATTCCATGTAAATTATCACTTTTGAAACAAAAATAAGTGTGTTTAGAGTCACTTTAATGCCTGAAATTGGTCGAAAAAGAAGCTTCTGAGTAGGAGAAAAAGTCTGTAATTATATCAATTTTGGTCACATTGAGGCTTTAAAAAGTAGTTATTCAACATGAGGCGCATTCTAAATGACATTTTGAATCAATTTTTCGACCAGTCCAAAAAATCAATTTTCTGATGAAAAACGATGACCCGTGACCTGTCGAAATTTCTCCAGATCGTCAGAAATGGAAATTTTTTAATGTTTAAGTTTTTTGAAAGCAAATGACTATTCCATGTAAATTATCACTTTTGGAACAAAAATAAGTGTGTTTAGAGTCACTTTAATGCCTGAAATTGGTCGAAATAGAAGCTTCTGAATAGGAGAAAATGTCTGTAATAATGGCAATTTTGGTCACATTGAGGCTTTAAAAAGTAGTCATTCAACATGAGGCACATTCCAAATGACATTTTGAATCAATTTTTCTACAGTCCAAAAAAATCAATTTTCTGATGAAAAACGATGACCAGTTACCTGTCGAAATTTATCCAGATGGTCAGAAATGGAAATTTTTTAATGTTTAATTTTTTGACTGCAAATGACTATTCCATGCAAATTATCACTTTTGGAACAAAATTAAGTGTGTTTAGAGTCACTTTAATGCCTGAAATTGGTCAAATTGAAGCTTCTGAATAGGAGAAAATGTCTGTAATAATGGCAATTTTGGTCACATTGAGGCTTTAAAAAGTAGTTATTCAACATGAGGCACATTCGAAATGACATTTTGAATCAATTTTTCTACAGTCCAAAAAATCAATTTTCTGATGAAAAGCGATGACCCGTGACCTGTCGACATTGCTCCAGTTGGTCAGAAATGGAATTTTTTTAATGTTTAAGTTTTTTTAATGCAAATGACTATTCCATGTAAATTATCACTTTTGGAACAAAAATAAGTGTGTTTAGAGTCACTTTAATGCCTGAAATTGGTCGAAATAGAAGCTTTTGAATAGGAGAAAATGTCTGTAATAATGGCAATTTTGGTCACATTGAGGCTTTAAAAAGTAGTTATTCAACATGAGGCACATTCCAAATGACATTTTGAATCAATTTTTCTACAGTCCAAAAAACTCAATTTTCTGATGAAAAACGATGACCCGTGACCTGTCGAAATTTCTCCAGATGGTCAGAAATGGAAATTTTTTAATGTTTAATTTTTTGACTCTAAATGACTATTCCATGTAAATTATCACTTTTGGAAGAAAAATAAGTGTGTTTAGAGTCACTTTAATGCCTGAAATTGGTTGAAACAAAAGCTTCTGAATAGGAGAAAAAGTCTGTAATAATGGCAATTTTGGTCACATTGAGGCTTTAAAAAGTAGTCATTCAACATGAGGCACATTCAAAATGACATTTTGAATCAATTTTTCTACAGTCCAAAAAATCAATTTTCTGATGAAAAACGATGACCCGTGACCTGTCGAACTTTCTCCAGATGGTCAGAAATGGAAATTTTTTAATGTTTCATTTTATGACTATTCCATGTAAATTATCACTTTTGGAACAAAAACAAGTGTGTTTAGAGTCACTTTAATGCCTGAAATTGGTCAAAAAGGAGGTTCTGAGTAGGAGAAAAAGTCTGTAATTATATCAATTTTGGTCACATTGAGGCTTTAAAAAGTAGTTATTCAACATGAGGCGCATTCTAAATGACATTTTGAATCAATTTTTCGACTAGTCCAAAAAATCAATTTTCTGATGAAAAACGATGACCCGTGACCTGTCGACATTTCTCCAGTTGGTCAGAAATGGAAATTTTTTAATGTTTAATTTTTTGACTTCAAATGACTATTCCATGTAAATTATCACTTTTGAAACAAAAATAAGTGTGTTTAGAGTCACTTTAATGCCTGAAATTGGTCGAAAAAGAAGCTTCTGAGTAGGAGAAAAAGTCTGTAATTATATCAATTTTGGTCACATTGAGGCTTTAAAAAGTAGTTATTCAACATGAGGTGCATTCTAAATGACATTTTGAATCAATTTTTCGACCAGTCCAAAAAATCAATTTTCTGATGAAAAACGATGACCCGTGACCTGTCGAAATTTCTCCAGATCGTCAGAAATGGAAATTTTTTAATGTTTAAGTTTTTTGACTGCAAATGACTATTCCATGTAAATTATCACTTTTGGAACAAAAATAAGTTTGTTTAGAGTCACTTTAATGCCTGAAATTGGTCGAAATAGAAGCTTCTGAATCGGAGAAAATGTCTGTAATAATGGCCATTTTGGTCACATTCAGGCTTTAAAAAGTAGTTATTCAGCATGAGGCACAATCCAAATGACATTTTGAATCAATTTTTCTACAGTCCAAAAAATCAATTTTCTGATGAAAAACGATGACCCGTGACCTGTTGAAATTTTTCCAGATTGTCAGAAATGTACATTTTTTAATGTTTAATTTTTTGACTGCAAATGACTATTCCATGTAAATTATCACTTTTGGAACAAAAATAAGTGTGTTCAGAGTCACTTTAATGCCTGAAATTGTTCGAAATAGAAGCTTCTGAATAGGAGAAAATGTCTGTAAAAATGGCAATTTTGGTCACATTGAGGCTTCAAAAAGTAGTTATTCAGCATGAGGCACATTCCAAATGACATTTTGAATCAATTTTTCTACAGTCCAAAAAACTCAATTTTCTGATGAAAAACGATGACCAGTGACCTGTCGAAATTTCTCCAGATGGTCAGAAATGGAAATTTTTTAATGTTTAATTTTTTGACTGTAAATGACTATTCCATGTAAATTATCACTTTTGGAAGAAAAATAAGTGTGTTTAGAGTCACTTTAATGCCTGAAATTGGTTGAAACAAAAGCTTCTGAATAGGAGAAAAAGTCTGTAATAATGGCAATTTTGGTCACATTGAGGCTTTAAAAAGTAGTCATTCAACATGAGGCACATTCCAAATGACATTTTGAATCAATTTTTCTACAGTCCAAAAAAATCAATTTTCTGATGAAAAACGATGACCCGTTACCTGTCGAAATTTATCCGGATGGTCAGAAGTGGAAATTTTTTAATGTTTAATTTTTTGACTGCAAATGACTATTCCATGCAAATTATCACTTTTGGAACAAAATTAAGTGTGTTTAGAGTCACTTTAATGCCTGAAATTGGTCAAATTGAAGCTTCTGAATAGGAGAAAATGTCTGTAATAATGGCAATTTTGGTCACATTGAGGCTTTAAAAAGTAGTTATTCAACATGAGGCACATTCAAAATGACATTTTGAATCAATTTTTCTACAGTCCAAAAAATCAATTTTCTGATGAAAAACGATGACCCGTGACCTGTCGAAATTTCTCCAGATGGTCAGAAATGGAAATTTTTTAATGTTTAATTTTTTGACTGCAAATGACTATTCCATGTAAATTATCACTTTTGGAAGAAAAATAAGTGTGTTTAGAGTCACTTTAATGACTGAAATTGGTTGAAACAAAAGCTTCTGAATAGGAGAAAAAGTCTGTAATAATGGCAATTTTGGTCACATTGAGGCTTTAAAAAGTAGTCATTCAACATGAGGCACATTCCAAATGACATTTTGAATCAATTTTTCTACAGTCCAAAAAAATCAATTTTCTGAGGAAAAACGATGACCCGTGACCTGTCGAAATTTCTCCAGATGGTCAGAAATGGAAATTTTTTAATGTTTAACTTTTTTGACTGCAAATGACTATTCCATGCAAATTATCACTTTTGGACCAAAATTAAGTGTGTTTAGAGTCACTTTAATGCCTGTAATTGGTCAAATTGAAGCTTCTGAATAGGAGAAAATGTCTGTAATAATGGCAATTTTGGTCACATTGAGGCTTTAAAAAGTAGTTATTCAACATGAGGCACATTCGAAATGACATTTTGAATCAATTTTTCTACAGTCCAAAAAATCAATTTTCTGATGAAAAGCGATGACCCGTGACCTGTCGACATTTCTCCAGTTGGTCAGAAATGGAATTTTTTTAATGTTGAAGTTTTTTTAATGCAAATGACTATTCCATGTAAATTATCACTTTTGGAACAAAAATAAGTGTGTTTAGAGTCACTTTAATGCCTGAAATTGGTCGAAATAGAAGCTTCTGAATAGGAGAAACTGTCTGTAATAATGGCAATTTTGGTCACATTGAGGCTTTAAAAAGTAGTTATTCAACATGAGGCACATTCCAAATGACATTTTGAATCAATTTTTCTACAGTCCAAAAAACTCAATTTTCTGATGAAAAACGATGACCCGTGACCTGTCGAAATTTCTCCAGATGGTCAGAAATGGACATTTTTTAATGTTTAATTTTTTGACTGTAAATGACTATTCCATGTAAATTATCACTTTTGGAAGAAAAATAAGTGTGTTTAGAGTCACTTTAATGCCTGAAATTGGTTGAAACAAAAGCTTCTGAATAGGAGAAAAAGTCTGTAATAATGGCAATTTTGGTCACATTGAGGCTTTAAAAAGTAGTCATTCAACATGAGGCACATTCCAAATGACATTTTGAATCAATTTTTCAACAGTCCAAAAAATCAATTTTCTGATAAAAAACAATGACCCGTGACCTGTCGAACTTTCTCCAGATGGTCAGAAATGGAAATTTTGTAATGTTTCATTTTATGACTATTCCATGTAAATTATCACTTTTGGAACAAAAACAAGTGTGTTTAGAGTCACTTTAATGCCTGAAATTGGTCGAAAAAGAAGCTTCTGAGTAGGAGAAAAAGTCTGTAATTATATCAATTTTGGTCACATTGAGGCTTTAAAAAGTAGTTATTCAACATGAGGCGCATTCTAAATGACATTTTGAATCAATTTTTCGACCAGTCCAAAAAATCAATTTTCTGATGAAAAACGATGACCCGTGACCTGTCGAAATTTCTCCAGATGGTCAGAAATGGAATTTTTTTAATGTTTAAGTTTTTTGACTGGAAATGACTATTCCATGTGAATTATCACTTTTGGAACTAAAATAAGTGTGTTTAGAGTAATTTTAATGACTGAAATTGGTGGAAAAAGAAGCTTCTGAGTAGGAGAAAATGTCTGTAAAAATGGCAATTTTGGTCACATTGAGGCTTTAAAAAGTAGTTATTCAACATGAGGCACATTCGAAATGACATTTTGAATCAATTTTTCTACAGTCCAAAAAATCAATTTTCTGATGAAAAGCGATGACCCGTGACCTGTCGACATTTCTCCAGTTGGTCAGAAATGGAATTTTTTTAATGTTTAAGTTTTTTTAATGCAAATGACTATTCCATGTAAATTATCACTTTTGGAACAAAAATAAGTGTGTTTAGAGTCACTTTAATGCCTGAAATTGGTCGAAATAGAAGCTTCTGAATAGGAGAAAATGTCTGTAATAATGGCAATTTTGGTCACATTGAGGCTTTAAAAAGTAGTTATTCAACATGAGGCACATTCCAAATGACATTTTGAATCAATTTTTCTACAGTCCAAAAAACTCAATTTTCTGATGAAAAACGATGACCCGTGACCTGTCGAAATTTTTCCAGATGGTCAGAAATGGAAATTTTTTAATGTTTCATTTTTTGACTGTAAATGACTATTCCATGTAAATTATCACTTTTGGAAGAAAAATAAGTGTGTTTAGAGTCACTTTAATGCCTGAAATTGGTTGAAACAAAAGCTTCTGAATAGGAGAAAGAGTCTGTAATAATGGCAATTTTGGTCACATTGAGGCTTTAAAAAGTAGTCATTCAACATGAGGCACATTCCAAATGACATTTTGAATCAATTTTTCTACAGTCCAAAAAATCAATTTTCTGATAAAAAACAATGACCCGTGACCTGTCGAACTTTCTCCAGATGGTCAGAAATGGAAATTTTTTAATGTTTCATTTTATGACTATTCCATGTAAATTATCACTTTTGGAACAAAAACAAGTGTGTTTAGAGTCACTTTAATGCCTGAAATTGGTTGAAATAGAAGCTTCTGAATTGGAGAAAATGTCTGTAAAAATGGCAATTTTGGTCACATTGAGGCTTCAAAAAGTAGTTATTCAGCATGAGGCACATTCCAAATGACATTTTGAATCAATTTTTCTACAGTCCAAAAAACACAATTTTCTGATGAAAAACGATGACCCGTGACCTGTCGAAATTTCTCCAGATGGTCAGAAATGGAAATTTTTTAATGTTTAATATTTTGACTGTAAATGACTATTCCATGTAAATTATCACTTTTGGAAGAAAAATAAGTGTGTTTAGAGTCACTTTAATGCCTGAAATTGGTTGAAACAAAAGCTTCTGAATAGGAGAAAAAGTCTGTAATAATGGCAATTTTGGTCACATTGAGGCTTTAAAAAGTAGTCATTCAACATGAGGCACATTCCAAATGACATTTTGAATCAATTTTTCTACAGTCCAAAAAATCAATTTTCTGATAAAAAACAATGACCCGTGACCTGTCGAACTTTCTCCAGATGGTCAGAAATGGAAATTTTTTAATGTTTCATTTTATGACTATTCCATGTAAATTATCACTTTTGGAACAAAAACAAGTGTGTTTAGAGTCACTTTAATGCCTGAAATTGGTCGAAAAAGAAGCTTCTGAGTAGGAGAAAAAGTCTGTAATTATATCAATTTTGGTCACATTGAGGCTTTAAAAAGTAGTTATTCAACATGAGGCGCATTCTAAATGACATTTTGAATCAATTTTTCGACCAGTCCAAAAAATCAATTTTCTGATGAAAAACGATGACCCGTGACCTGTCGAAATTTCTCCAGATCGTCAGAAATGGAAATTTTTTAATGTTTAAGTTTTTTGACTGCAAATGACTATTCCATGTAAATTATCACTTTTGGAACAAAAATAAGTGTGTTTAGAGTCACTTTAATGCCTGAAATTGGTCGAAATAGAAGCTTCTGAATAGGAGAAAATGTCTGTAAAAATGGCAATTTTGGTCACATTGAGGCTTCAAAAAGTAGTTATTCAGCATGAGGCACATTCCAAATGACATTTTGAATCAATTTTTCTACAGTCCAAAAAATCAATTTTCTGATGAAAAACGATGACCCGTGACCTGTTGAAATTTCTCCAGATTGTCAGAAATGTACATTTTTTAATGTTTAATTTTTTGACTGCAAATGACTATTCCATGTAAATTATCACTTTTGGAAGAAAAATAAGTGTGTTTAGAGTCACTTTAATGCCTGAAATTGGTTGAAACAAAATCTTCTGAAAAAGGAGAAAAAGTCTGTAATAATGGCAATTTTGGTCACATTGTGGCTTTAAAAAGTAGTCATTCAACATGAGGCACATTCCAAATGACATTTTGAATCAATTTTTCTACAGTCCAAAAAATCAATTTTCTGATAAAAAACAATGACCCGTGACCTGTCGAACTTTCTCCAGATGGTCAGAAATGGAAATTTTTTAATGTTTCATTTTATGACTATTCCATGTAAATTATCACTTTTGGAACAAAAACAAGTGTGTTTAGAGTCACTTTAATGCCTGAAATTGGTCGAAAAAGAAGCTTCTGAGTAGGAGAAAAAGTCTGTAATTATATCAATTTTGGTCACATTGAGGCTTTAAAAAGTAGTTATTCAACATGAGGCGCATTCTAAATGACATTTTGAATCAATTTTTCGACCAGTCCAAAAAATCAATTTTCTGATGAAAAACGATGACCCGTGACCTGTCGAAATTTCTCCAGATCGTCAGAAATGGAAATTTTTTAATGTTTAAGTTTTTTGACTGCAAATGACTATTCCATGTAAATTATCACTTTTGGAACAAAAATAAGTGTGTTTAGAGTCACTTTAATGCCTGAAATTGGTCGAAATAGAAGCTTCTGAATAGGAGAAAATGTCTGTAATAATGGCAATTTTGGTCACATTCAGGCTTTAAAAAGTAGTTATTCAACATGAGGCACAATCCAAATGACATTTTGAATCAATTTTTCTACAGTCCAAAAAATCAATTTTCTGATGAAAAACGATGACCCGTGACCTGTCGACATTTCTCCAGTTGGTCAGAAATGGAATTTTTTTAATGTTTAAGTTTTTTGACTGCAAATGACTATTCCATTTAAATGATCACTTTTGGAACAAAAATAAGTGTGTTTAGAGTCACTTTAATGCCTGAAATTGGTCGAAATAGAAGCTTCTGAATAGGAGAAAATGTCTGTAAAAATGGCAATTTTGGTCACATTGAGGCTTCAAAAAGTAGCTATTCAGCATGAGGCACATTCCAAATGACATTTTGAATCAATTTTTCTACAGTCCAAAAAATCAATTTTCTGATGAAAAACGATGACCCGTGACCTGTTGAAATTTCTCCAGATTGTCAGAAATGTACATTTTTTAATGTTTAATTTTTTGACTGCAAATGACTATTCCATGTAAATTATCACTTTTGGAAGAAAAATAAGTGTGTTTAGAGTCACTTTAATGCCTGAAATTGGTTGAAACAAGAGCTTCTTAATAGGAGAAAAAGTTTGTAATAATGGCAATTTTGGTCACATTGAGGCTTTAAAAAGTAGTCATTCAACATGAGGCACATTCCAAATGACATTTTGAATCAATTTTACTACAGTCCAAAAAAATCAATTTTCTGATGAAAAACGATGACCCGTGACCTGTCGAAATTTATCCAGATGGTCAGAAATGGAATTTTTTTAATGTTTAATTTTTTGACTGCAAATGACTATTCCATGCAAATTATCACTTTTGGAACAAAATTAAGTGTGTTTAGAGTCACTTTAATGCCTGAAATTGGTCAAATTGAAGCTTCTGAATAGGAGAAAATGTCTGTAATAATGGCAATTTTGGTCACATTGAGGCTTTAAAAAGTAGGTATTCAACATAAGGCACATTCGAAATGACATTTTGAATCAATTTTTCTACAGTCCAAAAAATCAATTTTCTGATGAAAAACGATGACCCGTGACCTGTCGAAATTTCTCCAGATCGTCAGAAATGGAAATTTTTTAATGTTTAAGTTTTTTGACTGCAAATGACTATTCCATGTAAATTATCACTTTTGGAACAAAAATAAGTGTGTTTAGAGTCACTTTAATGCCTGAAATTGGTCGAAATAGAAGCTTCTGAATCGGAGAAAATGTCTGTAATAATGGCAATTTTGGTCACATTCAGGCTTTAAAAAGTAGTTATTCAACATGAGGCACAATCCAAATGACATTTTGAATCAATTTTTCTACAGTCCAAAAAATCAATTTTCTGATGAAAAACGATGACCCGTGACCTGTCGACATTTCTCCAGTTGGTCAGAAATGGAATTTTTTTAATGTTTAAGTTTTTGACTGCAAATGACTATTCCATTTAAATTATCACTTTTGGAACAAAAATAAGTGTGTTTAGAGTCACTTTAATGCCTGAAATTGGTCGAAATAGAAGCTTCTCAATAGGAGAAAATGTCTGTAAAAATGGCAATTTTGGTCACAGTGAGGTTTCAAAAAGTAGTTATTCAGCATGAGGCACATTCCAAATGACATTTTGAATCAATTTTTCTACAGTCCAAAAAACTCAATTTTCTGATGAAAAACGATGACCCGTGACCTGTCGAAATTTCTCCAGATGGTCAGAAATGGACATTTTTTAATGTTTAATTTTTTGACTGTAAATGACTATTCCATGTAAATTATCACTTTTGGAAGAAAAATAAGTGTGTTTAGAGTCACTTTAATGCCTGAAATTGGTTGAAACAAAAGCTTCTGAATAGGAGAAAAAGTCTGTAATAATGGCAATTTTGGTCACATTGAGGCTTTAAAAAGTAGTCATTCAACATGAGGCACATTCCAAATGACATTTTGAATCAATTTTTCAACAGTCCAAAAAATCAATTTTCTGATAAAAAACAATGACCCGTGACCTGTCGAACTTTCTCCAGATGGTCAGAAATGGAAATTTTGTAATGTTTCATTTTATGACTATTCCATGTAAATTATCACTTTTGGAACAAAAACAAGTGTGTTTAGAGTCACTTTAATGCCTGAAATTGGTCGAAAAAGAAGCTTCTGAGTAGGAGAAAAAGTCTGTAATTATATCAATTTTGGTCACATTGAGGCTTTAAAAAGTAGTTATTCAACATGAGGCGCATTCTAAATGACATTTTGAATCAATTTTTCGACCAGTCCAAAAAATCAATTTTCTGATGAAAAACGATGACCCGTGACCTGTCGAAATTTCTCCAGATGGTCAGAAATGGAATTTTTTTAATGTTTAAGTTTTTTGACTGGAAATGACTATTCCATGTGAATTATCACTTTTGGAACTAAAATAAGTGTGTTTAGAGTAATTTTAATGACTGAAATTGGTGGAAAAAGAAGCTTCTGAGTAGGAGAAAATGTCTGTAAAAATGGCAATTTTGGTCACATTGAGGCTTTAAAAAGTAGTTATTCAACATGAGGCACATTCGAAATGACATTTTGAATCAATTTTTCTACAGTCCAAAAAATCAATTTTCTGATGAAAAGCGATGACCCGTGACCTGTCGACATTTCTCCAGTTGGTCAGAAATGGAATTTTTTTAATGTTTAAGTTTTTTTAATGCAAATGACTATTCCATGTAAATTATCACTTTTGGAACAAAAATAAGTGTGTTTAGAGTCACTTTAATGCCTGAAATTGGTCGAAATAGAAGCTTCTGAATAGGAGAAAATGTCTGTAATAATGGCAATTTTGGTCACATTGAGGCTTTAAAAAGTAGTTATTCAACATGAGGCACATTCCAAATGACATTTTGAATCAATTTTTCTACAGTCCAAAAAACTCAATTTTCTGATGAAAAACGATGACCCGTGACCTGTCGAAATTTTTCCAGATGGTCAGAAATGGAAATTTTTTAATGTTTCATTTTTTGACTGTAAATGACTATTCCATGTAAATTATCACTTTTGGAAGAAAAATAAGTGTGTTTAGAGTCACTTTAATGCCTGAAATTGGTTGAAACAAAAGCTTCTGAATAGGAGAAAGAGTCTGTAATAATGGCAATTTTGGTCACATTGAGGCTTTAAAAAGTAGTCATTCAACATGAGGCACATTCCAAATGACATTTTGAATCAATTTTTCTACAGTCCAAAAAATCAATTTTCTGATAAAAAACAATGACCCGTGACCTGTCGAACTTTCTCCAGATGGTCAGAAATGGAAATTTTTTAATGTTTCATTTTATGACTATTCCATGTAAATTATCACTTTTGGAACAAAAACAAGTGTGTTTAGAGTCACTTTAATGCCTGAAATTGGTTGAAATAGAAGCTTCTGAATTGGAGAAAATGTCTGTAAAAATGGCAATTTTGGTCACATTGAGGCTTCAAAAAGTAGTTATTCAGCATGAGGCACATTCCAAATGACATTTTGAATCAATTTTTCTACAGTCCAAAAAACACAATTTTCTGATGAAAAACGATGACCCGTGACCTGTCGAAATTTCTCCAGATGGTCAGAAATGGAAATTTTTTAATGTTTAATATTTTGATTGTAAATGACTATTCCATGTAAATTATCACTTTTGGAAGAAAAATAAGTGTGTTTAGAGTCACTTTAATGCCTGAAATTGGTTGAAACAAAAGCTTCTGAATAGGAGAAAAAGTCTGTAATAATGGCAATTTTGGTCACATTGAGGCTTTAAAAAGTAGTCATTCAACATGAGGCACATTCCAAATGACATTTTGAATCAATTTTTCTACAGTCCAAAAAATCAATTTTCTGATAAAAAACAATGACCCGTGACCTGTCGAACTTTCTCCAGATGGTCAGAAATGGAAATTTTTTAATGTTTCATTTTATGACTATTCCATGTAAATTATCACTTTTGGAACAAAAACAAGTGTGTTTAGAGTCACTTTAATGCCTGAAATTGGTCGAAAAAGAAGCTTCTGAGTAGGAGAAAAAGTCTGTAATTATATCAATTTTGGTCACATTGAGGCTTTAAAAAGTAGTTATTCAACATGAGGCGCATTCTAAATGACATTTTGAATCAATTTTTCGACCAGTCCAAAAAATCAATTTTCTGATGAAAAACGATGACCCGTGACCTGTCGAAATTTCTCCAGATCGTCAGAAATGGAAATTTTTTAATGTTTAAGTTTTTTGACTGCAAATGACTATTCCATGTAAATTATCACTTTTGGAACAAAAATAAGTGTGTTTAGAGTCACTTTAATGCCTGAAATTGGTCGAAATAGAAGCTTCTGAATAGGAGAAAATGTCTGTAAAAATGGCAATTTTGGTCACATTGAGGCTTCAAAAAGTAGTTATTCAGCATGAGGCACATTCCAAATGACATTTTGAATCAATTTTTCTACAGTCCAAAAAATCAATTTTCTGATGAAAAACGATGACCCGTGACCTGTTGAAATTTCTCCAGATTGTCAGAAATGTACATTTTTTAATGTTTAATTTTTTGACTGCAAATGACTATTCCATGTAAATTATCACTTTTGGAAGAAAAATAAGTGTGTTTAGAGTCACTTTAATGCCTGAAATTGGTTGAAACAAAATCTTCTGAATAGGAGAAAAAGTCTGTAATAATGGCAATTTTGGTCACATTGTGGCTTTAAAAAGTAGTCATTCAACATGAGGCACATTCCAAATGACATTTTGAATCAATTTTTCTACAGTCCAAAAAATCAATTTTCTGATAAAAAACAATGACCCGTGACCTGTCGAACTTTCTCCAGATGGTCAGAAATGGAAATTTTTTAATGTTTCATTTTATGACTATTCCATGTAAATTATCACTTTTGGAACAAAAACAAGTGTGTTTAGAGTCACTTTAATGCCTGAAATTGGTCGAAAAAGAAGCTTCTGAGTAGGAGAAAAAGTCTGTAATTATATCAATTTTGGTCACATTGAGGCTTTAAAAAGTAGTTATTCAACATGAGGCGCATTCTAAATGACATTTTGAATCAATTTTTCGACCAGTCCAAAAAATCAATTTTCTGATGAAAAACGATGACCCGTGACCTGTCGAAATTTCTCCAGATCGTCAGAAATGGAAATTTTTTAATGTTTAAGTTTTTTGACTGCAAATGACTATTCCATGTAAATTATCACTTTTGGAACAAAAATAAGTGTGTTTAGAGTCACTTTAATGCCTGAAATTGGTCGAAATAGAAGCTTCTGAATAGGAGAAAATGTCTGTAATAATGGCAATTTTGGTCACATTCAGGCTTTAAAAAGTAGTTATTCAACATGAGGCACAATCCAAATGACATTTTGAATCAATTTTTCTACAGTCCAAAAAATCAATTTTCTGATGAAAAACGTTGACCCGTGACCTGTCGACATTTCTCCAGTTGGTCAGAAATGGAATTTTTTTAATGTTTAAGTTTTTTGACTGCAAATGACTATTCCATTTAAATGATCACTTTTGGAACAAAAATAAGTGTGTTTAGAGTCACTTTAATGCCTGAAATTGGTCGAAATAGAAGCTTCTGAATAGGAGAAAATGTCTGTAAAAATGGCAATTTTGGTCACATTGAGGCTTCAAAAAGTAGCTATTCAGCATGAGGCACATTCCAAATGACATTTTGAATCAATTTTTCTACAGTCCAAAAAATCAATTTTCTGATGAAAAACGATGACCCGTGACCTGTTGAAATTTCTCCAGATTGTCAGAAATGTACATCTTTTAATGTTTAATTTTTTGACTGCAAATGACTATTCCATGTAAATTATCACTTTTGGAAGAAAAATAAGTGTGTTTAGAGTCACTTTAATGCCTGAAATTGGTTGAAACAAGAGCTTCTTAATAGGAGAAAAAGTTTGTAATAATGGCAATTTTGGTCACATTGAGGCTTTAAAAAGTAGTCATTCAACATGAGGCACATTCCAAATGACATTTTGAATCAATTTTACTACAGTCCAAAAAAATCAATTTTCTGATGAAAAACGATGACCCGTGACCTGTCGAAATTTATCCAGATGGTCAGAAATGGAATTTTTTTAATGTTTAATTTTTTGACTGCAAATGACTATTCCATGCAAATTATCACTTTTGGAACAAAATTAAGTGTGTTTAGAGTCACTTTAATGCCTGAAATTGGTCAAATTGAAGCTTCTGAATAGGAGAAAATGTCTGTAATAATGGCAATTTTGGTCACATTGAGGCTTTAAAAAGTAGGTATTCAACATAAGGCACATTCGAAATGACATTTTGAATCAATTTTTCTACAGTCCAAAAAATCAATTTTCTGATGAAAAACGATGACCCGTGACCTGTCGAAATTTCTCCAGATCGTCAGAAATGGAAATTTTTTAATGTTTAAGTTTTTTGACTGCAAATGACTATTCCATGTAAATTATCACTTTTGGAACAAAAATAAGTGTGTTTAGAGTCACTTTAATGCCTGAAATTGGTCGAAATAGAAGCTTCTGAATCGGAGAAAATGTCTGTAATAATGGCAATTTTGGTCACATTCAGGCTTTAAAAAGTAGTTATTCAACATGAGGCACAATCCAAATGACATTTTGAATCAATTTTTCTACAGTCCAAAAAATCAATTTTCTGATGAAAAACGATGACCCGTGACCTGTCGACATTTCTCCAGTTGGTCAGAAATGGAATTTTTTTAATGTTTAAGTTTTTGACTGCAAATGACTATTCCATTTAAATTATCACTTTTGGAACAAAAATAAGTGTGTTTAGAGTCACTTTAATGCCTGAAATTGGTCGAAATAGAAGCTTCTCAATAGGAGAAAATGTCTGTAAAAATGGCAATTTTGGTCACAGTGAGGTTTCAAAAAGTAGTTATTCAGCATGAGGCACATTCCAAATGACATTTTGAATCAATTTTTCTACAGTCCAAAAAATCAATTTTCTGATGAAAAACGATGACCCGTGACCTGTTGAAATTTCTCCAGATTGTCAGAAATGTACATTTTTTAATGTTTAATTTTTTGACTGCAAATGACTATTCCATATAAATTATCACTTTTGGAACAAAAATAAGTGTGTTTAGAGTCACTTTAATGCCTGAAATTGGTAGAAATAGAAGCTTCTGAATAGGAGAAAAAGTCTATAATAATGGCAATTTTGGTCACATTGAGGCTTTAAAAAGTAGTCATTCAACATGAGGCACATTCCAAATGACATTTTGAATCAATTTTTCTACAGTCCAAAAAATCAATATTCTGATGAAAAACGATGACCCGTGACCTGTCGAAATTTCTCCAGATGGTCAGAAATGGAAATTTTTTAATGTTTCATTTTTTGACTGCAAATGACTATTCCATGTAAATTATCACTTTTGGAAGAAAATAAGTGTGTTCAGAGTCACTTTAATGCCTGAAATTGGTCGAAATAGAAGCTTCTGAATAGGAGAAAATGTCTGTAAAAATGGCAATTTTGGTCACATTGAGGCTTCAAAAAGTAGTTATTCAGCATGAGGCACATTCCAAATGACATTTTGAATCAATTTTTCTACAGTCCAAAAAAATCAATTTTCTGATGAAAAACGATGACCCGTGACCTGTCGAAATTTCTCCAGCTGGTCAGAAATGGACATTTTTTAATGTTTAATGTTTTGACTGTAAATGACTATTCCATGTAAATTATCACTTTTGGAAGAAAAATAAGTGTGTTTAGAGTCACTTTAATGCCTGAAATTGGTTGAAACAAAAGCTTCTGAATAGGAGAAAAAGTCTGTAATAATGGCAATTTTGGTCACATTGAGGCTTTAAAAAGTAGTCATTCAACATGAGGCACATTCCAAATGACATTTTGAATCAATTTTTCAACAGTCCAAAAAATCAATTTTCTGATAAAAAACAATGACCCGTGACCTGTCGAACTTTCTCCAGATGGTCAGAAATGGAAATTTTGTAATGTTTCATTTTATGACTATTCCATGTAAATTATCACTTTTGGAACAAAAACAAGTGTGTTTAGAGTCACTTTAATGCCTGAAATTGGTCGAAAAAGAAGCTTCTGAGTAGGAGAAAAAGTCTGTAATTATATCAATTTTGGTCACATTGAGGCTTTAAAAAGTAGTTATTCAACATGAGGCGCATTCTAAATGACATTTTGAATCAATTTTTCGACCAGTCCAAAAAATCAATTTTCTGATGAAAAACGATGACCCGTGACCTGTCGAAATTTCTCCAGATGGTCAGAAATGGAATTTTTTTAATGTTTAAGTTTTTTGACTGGAAATGACTATTCCATGTGAATTATCACTTTTGGAACTAAAATAAGTGTGTTTAGAGTAATTTTAATGACTGAAATTGGTGGAAAAAGAAGCTTCTGAGTAGGAGAAAATGTCTGTAAAAATGGCAATTTTGGTCACATTGAGGCTTTAAAAAGTAGTTATTCAACATGAGGCACATTCGAAATGACATTTTGAATCAATTTTTCTACAGTCCAAAAAATCAATTTTCTGATGAAAAGCGATGACCCGTGACCTGTCGACATTTCTCCAGTTGGTCAGAAATGGAATTTTTTTAATGTTTAAGTTTTTTTAATGCAAATGACTATTCCATGTAAATTATCACTTTTGGAACAAAAATAAGTGTGTTTAGAGTCACTTTAATGCCTGAAATTGGTCGAAATAGAAGCTTCTGAATAGGAGAAAATGTCTGTAATAATGGCAATTTTGGTCACATTGAGGCTTTAAAAAGTAGTTATTCAACATGAGGCACATTCGAAATGACATTTTGAATCAATTTTTCTACAGTCCAAAAAACTCAATTTTCTGATGAAAAACGATGACCCGTGACCTGTCGAAATTTTTCCAGATGGTCAGAAATGGAAATTTTTTAATGTTTCATTTTTTGACTGTAAATGACTATTCCATGTAAATTATCACTTTTGGAAGAAAAATAAGTGTGTTTAGAGTCACTTTAATGCCTGAAATTGGTTGAAACAAAAGCTTCTGAATAGGAGAAAGAGTCTGTAATAATGGCAATTTTGGTCACATTGAGGCTTTAAAAAGTAGTCATTCAACATGAGGCACATTCCAAATGACATTTTGAATCAATTTTTCTACAGTCCAAAAAATCAATTTTCTGATAAAAAACAATGACCCGTGACCTGTCGAACTTTCTCCAGATGGTCAGAAATGGAAATTTTTTAATGTTTCATTTTATGACTATTCCATGTAAATTATCACTTTTGGAACAAAAACAAGTGTGTTTAGAGTCACTTTAATGCCTGAAATTGGTTGAAATAGAAGCTTCTGAATTGGAGAAAATGTCTGTAAAAATGGCAATTTTGGTCACATTGAGGCTTCAAAAAGTAGTTATTCAGCATGAGGCACATTCCAAATGACATTTTGAATCAATTTTTCTACAGTCCAAAAAACACAATTTTCTGATGAAAAACGATGACCCGTGACCTGTCGAAATTTCTCCAGATGGTCAGAAATGGAAATTTTTTAATGTTTATTATTTTGACTGTAAATGACTATTCCATGTAAATTATCACTTTTGGAAGAAAAATAAGTGTGTTTAGAGTCACTTTAATGCCTGAAATTGGTTGAAACAAAAGCTTCTGAATAGGAGAAAAAGTCTGTAATAATGGCAATTTTGGTCACATTGAGGCTTTAAAAAGTAGTCATTCAACATGAGGCACATTCCAAATGACATTTTGAATCAATTTTTCTACAGTCCAAAAAATCAATTTTCTGATAAAAAACAATGACCCGTGACCTGTCGAACTTTCTCCAGATGGTCAGAAATGGAAATTTTTTAATGTTTCATTTTATGACTATTCCATGTAAATTATCACTTTTGGAACAAAAACAAGTGTGTTTAGAGTCACTTTAATGCCTGAAATTGGTCGAAAAAGAAGCTTCTGAGTAGGAGAAAAAGTCTGTAATTATATCAATTTTGGTCACATTGAGGCTTTAAAAAGTAGTTATTCAACATGAGGCGCATTCTAAATGACATTTTGAATCAATTTTTCGACCAGTCCAAAAAATCAATTTTCTGATGAAAAACGATGACCCGTGACCTGTCGAAATTTCTCCAGATCGTCAGAAATGGAAATTTTTTAATGTTTAAGTTTTTTGACTGCAAATGACTATTCCATGTAAATTATCACTTTTGGAACAAAAATAAGTGTGTTTAGAGTCACTTTAATGCCTGAAATTGGTCGAAATAGAAGCTTCTGAATAGGAGAAAATGTCTGTAAAAATGGCAATTTTGGTCACATTGAGGCTTCAAAAAGTAGTTATTCAGCATGAGGCACATTCCAAATGACATTTTGAATCAATTTTTCTACAGTCCAAAAAATCAATTTTCTGATGAAAAACGATGACCCGTGACCTGTTGAAATTTCTCCAGATTGTCAGAAATATACATTTTTTAATGTTTAATTTTTTGACTGCAAATGACTATTCCATGTAAATTATCACTTTTGGAAGAAAAATAAGTGTGTTTAGAGTCACTTTAATGCCTGAAATTGGTTGAAACAAAATCTTCTGAATAGGAGAAAAAGTCTGTAATAATGGCAATTTTGGTCACATTGTGGCTTTAAAAAGTAGTCATTCAACATGAGGCACATTCCAAATGACATTTTGAATCAATTTTTCTACAGTCCAAAAAATCAATTTTCTGATAAAAAACAATGACCCGTGACCTGTCGAACTTTCTCCAGATGGTCAGAAATGGAAATTTTTTAATGTTTCATTTTATGACTATTCCATGTAAATTATCACTTTTGGAACAAAAACAAGTGTGTTTAGAGTCACTTTAATGCCTGAAATTGGTCGAAAAAGAAGCTTCTGAGTAGGAGAAAAAGTCTGTAATTATATCAATTTTGGTCACATTGAGGCTTTAAAAAGTAGTTATTCAACATGAGGCGCATTCTAAATGACATTTTGAATCAATTTTTCGACCAGTCCAAAAAATCAATTTTCTGATGAAAAACGATGACCCGTGACCTGTCGAAATTTCTCCAGATCGTCAGAAATGGAAATTTTTTAATGTTTAAGTTTTTTGACTGCAAATGACTATTCCATGTAAATTATCACTTTTGGAACAAAAATAAGTGTGTTTAGAGTCACTTTAATGCCTGAAATTGGTCGAAATAGAAGCTTCTGAATAGGAGAAAATGTCTGTAATAATGGCAATTTTGGTCACATTCAGGCTTTAAAAAGTAGTTATTCAACATGAGGCACAATCCAAATGACATTTTGAATCAATTTTTCTACAGTCCAAAAAATCAATTTTCTGATGAAAAACGATGACCCGTGACCTGTCGACATTTCTCCAGTTGGTCAGAAATGGAATTTTTTTAATGTTTAAGTTTTTTGACTGCAAATGACTATTCCATTTAAATGATCACTTTTGGAACAAAAATAAGTGTGTTTAGAGTCACTTTAATGCCTGAAATTGGTCGAAATAGAAGCTTCTGAATAGGAGAAAATGTCTGTAAAAATGGCAATTTTGGTCACATTGAGGCTTCAAAAAGTAGCTATTCAGCATGAGGCACATTCCAAATGACATTTTGAATCAATTTTTCTACAGTCCAAAAAATCAATTTTCTGATGAAAAACGATGACCCGTGACCTGTTGAAATTTCTCCAGATTGTCAGAAATGTACATTTTTTAATGTTTAATTTTTTGACTGCAAATGACTATTCCATGTAAATTATCACTTTTGGAAGAAAAATAAGTGTGTTTAGAGTCACTTTAATGCCTGAAATTGGTTGAAACAAGAGCTTCTTAATAGGAGAAAAAGTTTGTAATAATGGCAATTTTGGTCACATTGAGGCTTTAAAAAGTAGTCATTCAACATGAGGCACATTCCAAATGACATTTTGAATCAATTTTACTACAGTCCAAAAAAATCAATTTTCTGATGAAAAACGATGACCCGTGACCTGTCGAAATTTATCCAGATGGTCAGAAATGGAATTTTTTTAATGTTTAATTTTTTGACTGCAAATGACTATTCCATGCAAATTATCACTTTTGGAACAAAATTAAGTGTGTTTAGAGTCACTTTAATGCCTGAAATTGGTCAAATTGAAGCTTCTGAATAGGAGAAAATGTCTGTAATAATGGCAATTTTGGTCACATTGAGGCTTTAAAAAGTAGGTATTCAACATAAGGCACATTCGAAATGACATTTTGAATCAATTTTTCTACAGTCCAAAAAATCAATTTTCTGATGAAAAACGATGACCCGTGACCTGTCGAAATTTCTCCAGATCGTCAGAAATGGAAATTTTTTAATGTTTAAGTTTTTTGACTGCAAATGACTATTCCATGTAAATTATCACTTTTGGAACAAAAATAAGTGTGTTTAGAGTCACTTTAATGCCTGAAATTGGTCGAAATAGAAGCTTCTGAATCGGAGAAAATGTCTGTAATAATGGCAATTTTGGTCACATTCAGGCTTTAAAAAGTAGTTATTCAACATGAGGCACAATCCAAATGACATTTTGAATCAATTTTTCTACAGTCCAAAAAATCAATTTTCTGATGAAAAACGATGACCCGTGACCTGTCGACATTTCTCCAGTTGGTCAGAAATGGAATTTTTTTAATGTTTAAGTTTTTGACTGCAAATGACTATTCCATTTAAATTATCACTTTTGGAACAAAAATAAGTGTGTTTAGAGTCACTTTAATGCCTGAAATTGGTCGAAATAGAAGCTTCTCAATAGGAGAAAATGTCTGTAAAAATGGCAATTTTGGTCACAGTGAGGTTTCAAAAAGTAGTTATTCAGCATGAGGCACATTCCAAATGACATTTTGAATCAATTTTTCTACAGTCCAAAAAACTCAATTTTCTGATGAAAAACGATGACCCGTGACCTGTCGAAATTTCTCCAGATGGTCAGAAATGGACATTTTTTAATGTTTAATTTTTTGACTGTAAATGACTATTCCATGTAAATTATCACTTTTGGAAGAAAAATAAGTGTGTTTAGAGTCACTTTAATGCCTGAAATTGGTTGAAACAAAAGCTTCTGAATAGGAGAAAAAGTCTGTAATAATGGCAATTTTGGTCACATTGAGGCTTTAAAAAGTAGTCATTCAACATGAGGCACATTCCAAATGACATTTTGAATCAATTTTTCAACAGTCCAAAAAATCAATTTTCTGATAAAAAACAATGACCCGTGACCTGTCGAACTTTCTCCAGATGGTCAGAAATGGAAATTTTGTAATGTTTCATTTTATGACTATTCCATGTAAATTATCACTTTTGGAACAAAAACAAGTGTGTTTAGAGTCACTTTAATGCCTGAAATTGGTCGAAAAAGAAGCTTCTGAGTAGGAGAAAAAGTCTGTAATTATATCAATTTTGGTCACATTGAGGCTTTAAAAAGTAGTTATTCAACATGAGGCGCATTCTAAATGACATTTTGAATCAATTTTTCGACCAGTCCAAAAAATCAATTTTCTGATGAAAAACGATGACCCGTGACCTGTCGAAATTTCTCCAGATGGTCAGAAATGGAATTTTTTTAATGTTTAAGTTTTTTGACTGGAAATGACTATTCCAAGTGAATTATCACTTTTGGAACTAAAATAAGTGTGTTTAGAGTAATTTTAATGACTGAAATTGGTGGAAAAAGAAGCTTCTGAGTAGGAGAAAATGTCTGTAAAAATGGCAATTTTGGTCACATTGAGGCTTTAAAAAGTAGTTATTCAACATGAGGCACATTCGAAATGACATTTTGAATCAATTTTTCTACAGTCCAAAAAATCAATTTTCTGATGAAAAGCGATGACCCGTGACCTGTCGACATTTCTCCAGTTGGTCAGAAATGGAATTTTTTTAATGTTTAAGTTTTTTTAATGCAAATGACTATTCCATGTAAATTATCACTTTTGGAACAAAAATAAGTGTGTTTAGAGTCACTTTAATGCCTGAAATTGGTCGAAATAGAAGCTTCTGAATAGGAGAAAATGTCTGTAATAATGGCAATTTTGGTCACATTGAGGCTTTAAAAAGTAGTTATTCAACATGAGGCACATTCCAAATGACATTTTGAATCAATTTTTCTACAGTCCAAAAAACTCAATTTTCTGATGAAAAACGATGACCCGTGACCTGTCGAAATTTTTCCAGATGGTCAGAAATGGAAATTTTTTAATGTTTCATTTTTTGACTGTAAATGACTATTCCATGTAAATTATCACTTTTGGAAGAAAAATAAGTGTGTTTAGAGTCACTTTAATGCCTGAAATTGGTTGAAACAAAAGCTTCTGAATAGGAGAAAGAGTCTGTAATAATGGCAATTTTGGTCACATTGAGGCTTTAAAAAGTAGTCATTCAACATGAGGCACATTCCAAATGACATTTTGAATCAATTTTTCTACAGTCCAAAAAATCAATTTTCTGATAAAAAACAATGACCCGTGACCTGTCGAACTTTCTCCAGATGGTCAGAAATGGAAATTTTTTAATGTTTCATTTTATGACTATTCCATGTAAATTATCACTTTTGGAACAAAAACAAGTGTGTTTAGAGTCACTTTAATGCCTGAAATTGGTTGAAATAGAAGCTTCTGAATTGGAGAAAATGTCTGTAAAAATGGCAATTTTGGTCACATTGAGGCTTCAAAAAGTAGTTATTCAGCATGAGGCACATTCCAAATGACATTTTGAATCAATTTTTCTACAGTCCAAAAAACACAATTTTCTGATGAAAAACGATGACCCGTGACCTGTCGAAATTTCTCCAGATGGTCAGAAATGGAAATTTTTTAATGTTTAATATTTTGACTGTAAATGACTATTCCATGTAAATTATCACTTTTGGAAGAAAAATAAGTGTGTTTAGAGTCACTTTAATGCCTGAAATTGGTTGAAACAAAAGCTTCTGAATAGGAGAAAAAGTCTGTAATAATGGCAATTTTGGTCACATTGAGGCTTTAAAAAGTAGTCATTCAACATGAGGCACATTCCAAATGACATTTTGAATCAATTTTTCTACAGTCCAAAAAATCAATTTTCTGATAAAAAACAATGACCCGTGACCTGTCGAACTTTCTCCAGATGGTCAGAAATGGAAATTTTTTAATGTTTCATTTTATGACTATTCCATGTAAATTATCACTTTTGGAACAAAAACAAGTGTGTTTAGAGTCACTTTAATGCCTGAAATTGGTCGAAAAAGAAGCTTCTGAGTAGGAGAAAAAGTCTGTAATTATATCAATTTTGGTCACATTGAGGCTTTAAAAAGTAGTTATTCAACATGAGGCGCATTCTAAATGACATTTTGAATCAATTTTTCGACCAGTCCAAAAAATCAATTTTCTGATGAAAAACGATGACCCGTGACCTGTCGAAATTTCTCCAGATCGTCAGAAATGGAAATTTTTTAATGTTTAAGTTTTTTGACTGCAAATGACTATTCCATGTAAATTATCACTTTTGGAACAAAAATAAGTGTGTTTAGAGTCACTTTAATGCCTGAAATTGGTCGAAATAGAAGCTTCTGAATAGGAGAAAATGTCTGTAAAAATGGCAATTTTGGTCACATTGAGGCTTCAAAAAGTAGTTATTCAGCATGAGGCACATTCCAAATGACATTTTGAATCAATTTTTCTACAGTCCAAAAAATCAATTTTCTGATGAAAAACGATGACCCGTGACCTGTTGAAATTTCTCCAGATTGTCAGAAATGTACATTTTTTAATGTTTAATTTTTTGACTGCAAATGACTATTCCATGTAAATTATCACTTTTGGAAGAAAAATAAGTGTGTTTAGAGTCACTTTAATGCCTGAAATTGGTTGAAACAAAATCTTCTGAATAGGAGAAAAAGTCTGTAATAATGGCAATTTTGGTCACATTGTGGCTTTAAAAAGTAGTCATTCAACATGAGGCACATTCCAAATGACATTTTGAATCAATTTTTCTACAGTCCAAAAAATCAATTTTCTGATGAAAAACGATGACCCGTGACCTGTCGAACTTTCTCCAGATGGTCAGAAATGGAAATTTTTTAATGTTTCATTTTATGACTATTCCATGTAAATTATCACTTTTGGAACAAAAACAAGTGTGTTTAGAGTCACTTTAATGCCTGAAATTGGTCGAAAAAGAAGCTTCTGAGTAGGAGAAAAAGTCTGTAATTATATCAATTTTGGTCACATTGAGGCTTTAAAAAGTAGTTATTCAACATGAGGCGCATTCTAAATGACATTTTGAATCAATTTTTCGACCAGTCCAAAAAATCAATTTTCTGATGAAAAACGATGACCCGTGACCTGTCGAAATTTCTCCAGATCGTCAGAAATGGAAATTTTTTAATGTTTAAGTTTTTTGACTGCAAATGACTATTCCATGTAAATTATCACTTTTGGAACAAAAATAAGTGTGTTTAGAGTCACTTTAATGCCTGAAATTGGTCGAAATAGAAGCTTCTGAATAGGAGAAAATGTCTGTAATAATGGCAATTTTGGTCACATTCAGGCTTTAAAAAGTAGTTATTCAACATGAGGCACAATCCAAATGACATTTTGAATCAATTTTTCTACAGTCCAAAAAATCAATTTTCTGATGAAAAACGATGACCCGTGACCTGTCGACATTTCTCCAGTTGGTCAGAAATGGAATTTTTTTAATGTTTAAGTTTTTTGACTGCAAATGACTATTCCATTTAAATGATCACTTTTGGAACAAAAATAAGTGTGTTTAGAGTCACTTTAATGCCTGAAATTGGTCGAAATAGAAGCTTCTGAATAGGAGAAAATGTCTGTAAAAATGGCAATTTTGGTCACATTGAGGCTTCAAAAAGTAGCTATTCAGCATGAGGCACATTCCAAATGACATTTTGAATCAATTTTTCTACAGTCCAAAAAATCAATTTTCTGATGAAAAACGATGACCCGTGACCTGTTGAAATTTCTCCAGATTGTCAGAAATGTACATTTTTTAATGTTTAATTTTTTGACTGCAAATGACTATTCCATGTAAATTATCACTTTTGGAAGAAAAATAAGTGTGTTTAGAGTCACTTTAATGCCTGAAATTGGTTGAAACAAGAGCTTCTTAATAGGAGAAAAAGTTTGTAATAATGGCAATTTTGGTCACATTGAGGCTTTAAAAAGTAGTCATTCAACATGAGGCACATTCCAAATGACATTTTGAATCAATTTTACTACAGTCCAAAAAAATCAATTTTCTGATGAAAAACGATGACCCGTGACCTGTCGAAATTTATCCAGATGGTCAGAAATGGAATTTTTTTAATGTTTAATTTTTTGACTGCAAATGACTATTCCATGCAAATTATCACTTTTGGAACAAAATTAAGTGTGTTTAGAGTCACTTTAATGCCTGAAATTGGTCAAATTGAAGCTTCTGAATAGGAGAAAATGTCTGTAATAATGGCAATTTTGGTCACATTGAGGCTTTAAAAAGTAGGTATTCAACATAAGGCACATTCGAAATGACATTTTGAATCAATTTTTCTACAGTCCAAAAAATCAATTTTCTGATGAAAAACGATGACCCGTGACCTGTCGAAATTTCTCCAGATCGTCAGAAATGGAAATTTTTTAATGTTTAAGTTTTTTGACTGCAAATGACTATTCCATGTAAATTATCACTTTTGGAACAAAAATAAGTGTGTTTAGAGTCACTTTAATGCCTGAAATTGGTCGAAATAGAAGCTTCTGAATCGGAGAAAATGTCTGTAATAATGGCAATTTTGGTCACATTCAGGCTTTAAAAAGTAGTTATTCAACATGAGGCACAATCCAAATGACATTTTGAATCAATTTTTCTACAGTCCAAAAAATCAATTTTCTGATGAAAAACGATGACCCGTGACCTGTCGACATTTCTCCAGTTGGTCAGAAATGGAATTTTTTTAATGTTTAAGTTTTTGACTGCAAATGACTATTCCATTTAAATTATCACTTTTGGAACAAAAATAAGTGTGTTTAGAGTCACTTTAATGCCTGAAATTGGTCGAAATAGAAGCTTCTCAATAGGAGAAAATGTCTGTAAAAATGGCAATTTTGGTCACAGTGAGGTTTCAAAAAGTAGTTATTCAGCATGAGGCACATTCCAAATGACATTTTGAATCAATTTTTCTACAGTCCAAAAAATCAATTTTCTGATGAAAAACGATGACCCGTGACCTGTCGAAATTTCTCCAGATGGTCAGAAATGGAAATTTTTTAATGTTTCATTTTTTGACTGCAAATGACTATTCCATGTAAATTATCACTTTTGGAAGAAAATAAGTGTGTTCAGAGTCACTTTAATGCCTGAAATTGGTCGAAATAGAAGCTTCTGAATAGGAGAAAATGTCTGTAAAAATGGCAATTTTGGTCACATTGAGGCTTCAAAAAGTAGTTATTCAGCATGAGGCACATTCCAAATGACATTTTGAATCAATTTTTCTACAGTCCAAAAAAATCAATTTTCTGATGAAAAACGATGACCCGTGACCTGTCGAAATTTCTCCAGCTGGTCAGAAATGGACATTTTTTAATGTTTAATGTTTTGACTGTAAATGACTATTCCATGTAAATTATCACTTTTGGAAGAAAAATAAGTGTGTTTAGAGTCACTTTAATGCCTGAAATTGGTTGAAACAAAAGCTTCTTAATAGGAGAAAAAGTCTGTAATAATGGCAATTTTGGTCACATTGAGGCTTTAAAAAGTAGTCATTCAACATGAGGCACATTCCAAATGACATTTTGAATCAATTTTTCTACAGTCCAAAAAAATCAATTTTCTGAGGAAAAACGATGACCCGTGACCTGTCGAAATTTCTCCAGATGGTCAGAAATGGAAATTTTTTAATGTTTAACTTTTTTGACTACAAATGATTATTCCATGTAAATTATCACTTTTGGAAGAAAATAAGTGTGTTTAGAGTCACTTTAATGCCTGAAATTGGTCGAAATAGAAGCTTCTGAATTGGAGAAAATGTCTGTAATAATGGCAATTTTGGTCACATTGAGGCTTTAAAAAGTAGTTATTCAACATGAGGCACATTCAAAATGACATTTTGAATCAATTTTTCTACAGTCCAAAAAATCAATTTTCTGATGAAAAACGATGACCCGTGACCTGTCGACATTTCTCCAGTTGGTCAGAAATGGAATTTTTTTAATGTTTAATTTTTTGACTGCAAATGACTATTCCATGCAAATTATCACTTTTGGAACAAAATTAAGTGTGTTTAGAGTCACTTTAATGCCTGAAATTGGTCAAATTGAAGCTTCTGAATAGGAGAAAATGTCTGTAATAATGGCAATTTTGGTCACATTGAGGCTTTAAAAAGTAGTCATTCAACATGAGGCACATTCCAAATGACATTTTGAATCAATTTTTCTACAGTCCAAAAAGTCAATTTTCTGATGAAAAACGATGACCCGTGACCTGTTGAAATTTCTCCAGATTGTCAGAAATGTACATTTTTTAATGTTTAATTTTTTGACTGCAAATGACTATTCCATGTAAATTATCACTTTTGGAACAAAAACAAGTGTGTTTAGAGTCACTTTAATGCCTGAAATTGGTCGAAATAGAAGCTTCTCAATAGGAGAAAATGTCTGTAATAATGGCAATTTTGGTCACTTTGAGGCTTTAAAAAGTAGTTATTCAGCATGAGGCACATTCCAAATGACATTTTGAATCAATTTTTCTACAGTCCAAAAAAATCAATTTTCTGATGAAAAACGATGACCCGTGACCTGTTAAAATTTCTCCAGATTGTCAGAAATGTACATTTTTTAATGTTTAATTTTTTGACTGCAAATGACTATTCCATGTAAATATCACTTTTGGAACAAAAATAATTGTGTTTAGAGTCACTTTAATGCCTGAAATTGGTAGAAATAGAAGCTTCTGAATAGGAGAAAAAGTCTATAATAATGGCAATTTTGGTCACATTGAGGATTTAAAAAGTAGTCATTCAACATGAGGCACATTCCAAATGACATTTTGAATCAATTTTTCTACAGTCCAAAAAATCAATTTTCTGATGAAAAATGATGATGTCGAAATTTCTCCAGATGGTCAGAAACGGAAATTTTTTAATGTTTCATTTTTTGACTGCAAATGACTATTCCATGTAAATTATCACTTTTGGAAGAAAATAAGTGTGTTTAGAGTCACTTTAATGCCTGAAATTGGTCGAAATAGAAGCTTCTGAATAGGAGAAAATGTCTGTAATAATGGCAATTTTGGTCACTTTGAGGCTTTAAAAAGTAGTTATTCAGCATGAGGCACATTCCAAATGACATTTTGAATCAATTTTTCTACAGTCCAAAAAATCAATTTTCTGATGAAAAATGATGACCCGTGACCTGTCGAAATTTCTCCAGATGGTCAGAAATGGAAATTTTTTAATGGTTAATTTTTTACTGCAAATGACTATTCCATGTAAATTATCACTTTTGGAACAAAAATAAGTGTGTTTAGAGTCACTTTAATGCCTGAAATTGGTCGAAATACAAGCTTCTGAATAGGAGAAAATGTCTGTAATAATGGCAATTTTGGTCACATTGAGGCTCTAAAAAGTAGTTATTCAACATAAGGGACATTCCAAATGACATTTTGAATCAATTTTTCTACAGTCCAAAAAAATCAATTTTCTGATGAAAAACGATGACCCGTGACCTGTCGAAATTTCTCCAGGTGGTCAGAAATGGAAATTTTTTAATGTTTAATTTTTTGACTGCAAATGACTATTCCATGCAAATTATCACTTTTGGAACAAAATCAAGTGTGTTTAGAGTCACTTTAATGCCTGAAATTGGTCAAATTGAAGCTTCTGAATAGGAGAAAATGTCTGTAATAATGGCAATTTTGGTCACATTGAGGCTTTAAAAAGTAGTCATTCAACATGAGGCACATTCCAAATGACATTTTGAATCAATTTTTCTACAGTCCAAAAAGTCAATTTTCTGATGAAAAACGATGACCCGTGACCTGTTGAAATTTCTCCAGATTGTCAGAAATGTACATTTTTTAATGTTTAATTTTTTGACTGCAAATGACTATTCCATGTAAATTATCACTTTTGGAACAAAAACAAGTGTGTTTAGAGTCACTTTAATGCCTGAAATTGGTCGAAATAGAAGCTTCTCAATAGGAGAAAATGTCTGTAATAATGGCAATTTTGGTCACTTTGAGGCTTTAAAAAGTAGTTATTCAGCATGAGGCACATTCCAAATGACATTTTGAATCAATTTTTCTACAGTCCAAAAAAATCAATTTTCTGATGAAAAACGATGACCCGTGACCTGTTAAAATTTCTCCAGATTGTCAGAAATGTACATTTTTTAATGTTTAATTTTTTGACTGCAAATGACTATTCCATGTAAATATCACTTTTGGAACAAAAATAATTGTGTTTAGAGTCACTTTAATGCCTGAAATTGGTAGAAATAGAAGCTTCTGAATAGGAGAAAAAGTCTATAATAATGGCAATTTTGGTCACATTGAGGATTTAAAAAGTAGTCATTCAACATGAGGCACATTCCAAATGACATTTTGAATCAATTTTTCTACAGTCCAAAAAATCAATTTTCTGATGAAAAATGATGATGTCGAAATTTCTCCAGATGGTCAGAAACGGAAATTTTTTAATGTTTCATTTTTTGACTGCAAATGACTATTCCATGTAAATTATCACTTTTGGAAGAAAATAAGTGTGTTTAGAGTCACTTTAATGCCTGAAATTGGTCGAAATAGAAGCTTCTGAATAGGAGAAAATGTCTGTAATAATGGCAATTTTGGTCACTTTGAGGCTTTAAAAAGTAGTTATTCAGCATGAGGCACATTCCAAATGACATTTTGAATCAATTTTTCTACAGTCCAAAAAATCAATTTTCTGATGAAAAATGATGACCCGTGACCTGTCGAAATTTCTCCAGATGGTCAGAAATGGAAATTTTTTAATGGTTAATTTTTAACTGCAAATGACTATTCCATGTAAATTATCACTTTTGGAACAAAAATAAGTGTGTTTAGAGTCACTTTAATGCCTGAAATTGGTCGAAATAGAAGCTTCTGAATAGGAGAAAATGTCTGTAATAATGGCAATTTTGGTCACATTGAGGCTCTAAAAAGTAGTTATTCAACATAAGGGACATTCCAAATGACATTTTGAATCAATTTTTCTACAGTCCAAAAAAATCAATTTTCTGATGAAAAACGATGACCCGTGACCTGTCGAAATTTCTCCAGGTGGTCAGAAATGGAAATTTTTTAATGTTTAATTTTTTGACTGCAAATGACTATTCCATGTAAATTATCACTTTTGGAAGAAAAATAAGTGTGTTTAGAGTCACTTTAATGACTGAAATTGGTTGAAACAAAAGCTTCTGAATAGGAGAAAAAGTCTGTAATAATGGCAATTTTGGTCACATTGAGGCTTTAAAAAGTAGTCATTCAACATGAGGCACATTCCAAATGACATTTTGAATCAATTTTTCTACAGTCCAAAAAAATCAATTTTCTGATGAAAAACGATGACCTGTGACCTGACGAAATTTCTCCAGATGGTCAGAAATGGAAATTTTTTAATGTTTAATTTTTTGACTGCAAATGACTATTCCATGTAAATTATCACTTTTGGAACAAAAATAAGTGTGTTTAGAGTCACTTTAATGCCTGAAATTGGTCGAAATAGAAGCTTCTGAATAGGAGAAAATGTCTGTAATAATGGCAATTTTGTTCACTTTGAGGCTTTAAAAAGTAGTTATTCAGCATGAGGCACAGTCCAAATGACATTTTGAATCAATTTTTCTACAGTCCAAAAAATCAATATTCTGATGAAAAACGATGACCCGTGACCTGTCGAAATTTCTCCAGATGGTCAGAAATGGAAATTTTTTAATGTTTCATTTTTTGACTGCAAATGACTATTCCATGTAAATTATCACTTTTGGAAGAAAATAAGTGTGTTCAGAGTCACTTTAATGCCTGAAATTGGTCGAAATAGAAGCTTCTGAATAGGAGAAAATGTCTGTAAAAATGGCAATTTTGGTCACATTGAGGCTTCAAAAAGTAGTTATTCAGCATGAGGCACATTCCAAATGACATTTTGAATCAATTTTTCTACAGTCCAAAAAAATCAATTTTCTGATGAAAAACGATGACCCGTGACCTGTCGAAATTTCTCCAGATGGTCAGAAATGGACATTTTTTAATGTTTAATTTTTTGACTGTAAATGACTATTCCATGTAAATTATCACTTTTGGAAGAAAAATAAGTGTGTTTAGAGTCACTTTAATGCCTGAAATTGATTGAAACAAAAGCTTCTTAATAGGAGAAAAAGTCTGTAATAATGGCAATTTTGGTCACATTGAGGCTTTAAAAAGTAGTCATTCAACATGAGGCACATTCCAAATGACATTTTGAATCAATTTTTCTACAGTCCAAAAAAATCAATTTTCTGAGGAAAAACGATGACCCGTGACCTGTCGAAATTTCTCCAGATGGTCAGAAATGGAAATTTTTTAATGTTTAATTTTTTGACTGCAAATGACTATTCCATGCAAATTATCACTTTTGGAACAAAATTAAGTGTGTTTAGAGTCACTTTAATGCCTGAAATTGGTCAAATTGAAGCTTCTGAATAGGAGAAAATGTCTGTAATAATGGCAATTTTGGTCACATTGAGGCTTTAAAAAGTAGTTATTCAACATGAGGCACATTCAAAATGACATTTTGAATCAATTTTTCTACAGTCCAAAAAATCAATTTTCTGATGAAAAACGATGACCCGTGACCTGTCGACATTTCTCCAGTTGGTCAGAAATGGAATTTTTTTAATGTTGAATTTTTTGACTGCAAATGACTATTCCATGCAAATTATCACTTTTGGAACAAAATTAAGTGTGTTTAGAGTCACTTTAATGCCTGAAATTGGTCAAATTGAAGCTTCTGAATAGGAGAAAATGTCTGTAATAATGGCAATTTTGGTCACATTGAGGCTTTAAAAAGTAGTTATTCAACATGAGGCACATTCAAAATGACATTTTGAATCAATTTTTCTACAGTCCAAAAAATCAATTTTCTGATGAAAAACGATGACCCGTGACCTGTCGAAATTTCTCCAGATGGTCAGAAATGGAATTTTTTTAATGTTTAAGTTTTTTGACTGGAAATGACTATTCCATGTGAATTATCACTTTTGGAACTAAAATAAGTGTGTTTAGAGTAATTTTAATGACTGAAATTGGTGGAAAAAGAAGCTTCTGAGTAGGAGAAAATGTCTGTAAAAATGGCAATTTTGGTCACATTGAGGCTTCAAAAAGTAGTTATTCAACATGAGGCACAATCCAAATGACATTTTGAATCAATTTTTCTGCAGTCCAAAAAATCAAGTTTTCTGATGAAAAACGATGACCCGTGACCTGTCGAAATTTCTCCAGATGGTCAGAAATGGAAATTTTTTAATGTTTAATTTTTTGACTGCAAATGACTATTCCATGTAAATTATCACTTTTGGAAGAAAAATAAGTGTGTTTAGAGTCACTTTAATGACTGAAATTGGTTGAAACAAAAGCTTCTGAATAGGAGAAAAAGTCTGTAATAATGGCAATTTTGGTCACTTTGAGGCTTTAAAAAGTAGTTATTCAGCATGAGGCACATTCCAAATGACATTTTGAATCAATTTTTCTACAGTCCAAAAAATCAATTTTCTGATGAAAAACGATGACCCGTGACCTGTCGAAATTTCTCCAGATGGTCAGAAATGGAAATTTTTTAATGTTTCATTTTTTGACTGTAAATGACTATTCCATGTAAATTATCGATTTTGGAACAAAAATAAGTGTGTTTAGAGTCACTTTAATGCCTGAAATTGGTTGAAACAAAAGCTTCTGAATAGGAGAAAAAGTCTGTAATAATGGCAATTTTGGTCACATTGAGGCTTTAAAAAGTAGTCATTCAACATGAGGCACATTCCAAATGACATTTTGAATCAATTTTTCTACAGTCCAAAAAGTCAATTTTCTGATGAAAAACGATGACCCGTGACCTGTGGAAATATGGATTTTTCTGGTCAGTTATGTCCCCTATCTTGGACCACAACGGTTCTATGTGCATGTTACAAGTACATGTATGTTCCCTCCAGTTCCAGTTATAAAGACGCAAACACATGTGCGTCCATCGTCAACATGTCCTCTGTTGATCCGCCATGAATGGGCCGGATATTCCATTCCTAAGTACGAAAGGCCACCGCCTTTATATGGTTCACTTATGCCATTTTACAGTCCAGGCAAGTAGGCCCTGATTCTGTCTTCGAACTCTTCTTGCTTTCTGTCTCTGAAGCTCCAGTCCGAGCCTGCATCTGTGACCATGAACTTTGTCTCATCCTCTGCGCGGTTCACGATGCCCGACATCAGCTTGCTGCCTGCCAAGAACTGTATTTCACCTTCGGAAATGATCTGCTCCGCTCCCTGCCCAATGCATTCCTGTCTAGTAGTTTAAGTAAACATTCTTCCAGCTACCGAGCAAAAGGCCCGGCTTCTCTGTCTTTATGCAAGTAATTCATAGCCCTGTTACCATGGAATATTCCTACCCCCTCGCATTTAGTGTAGACACTTAGACGCTTGTACACGCACTAGTCAGTATAGTCAGTATAGAATAAGATTCTATCCTAAGAGACCTCTCTTTTTGGATAACACAGTTCTTTAAACATAGGATGTTAGATATGATTTGGGATTAGGTTGACTTGACCCTCCAGACTTCTGTCGCCACATGTAGAGCTAAATGTCAAGTCCCCTTCACCCCCTAGTTACACGTCAATCACACGTCATGCTGCTGCGCGCGCATCTCTGCCAAGTATTTCTGCTGACATTGCGAAATTCTTTCATGTAACCACCCTCTTATGACATCACATCTGATGACGTTCTTTCATCACTCCCAGTTACGCCTATTTCAGCTACGCATGCGAAATATTATCCTTGCTATCAATTGTTACGCCTCTTGTATTTGCCTCACTGTAATGCCTATTGTATAAAAGTAATTGATTGTCAATAATGTATGTACTTCACTTCCTGAACCTTCGTGGTGATGGAACTTGGAGCAACCGATTATAATCGACCACTGGAATAAAGCCCATTCCGAACCTCTAATACCCCGGATTCTGCCTCTTATTTACTGAGCTATTTTATTATGTTTCTGTATCAAATTAAGTCCCGGTAATTAAATTATTTACCACATGAATGGCGCCCGAACAGGGACACTTTCTCATCTCACGCGCCGGCGGTGCGTTGCAGGCCCGGTCTCCTGCCACAGCTGGACGGACAATAACGCGTACCAGCAGGATTTCCTGTATCTCCCTCCGGTCAAGCGGGGGCGACTGAGGCTGCGATCAACACCCAGACGAGGCGGTGAGAAGTGCGAAGTATCCCGACCAGAGCCTAGCTGAGAGAGCAAGATCCGAGGTATACAGAGGCCCACCAGTTTCCGAAGTCCCAAGTCGAGTCCAGTGTCCGAAGTGTTCGAGTCGAGTCCAGTCCGGTTCAAGTTCAGTTCAGTTTCCGAGGCCTTCCGTTTCCGAGCTACCCGGTGAGTACCATTACTGGGGAGGCATTCTGACGTGCACATAGGTTGTGCCGGTCAAGACGGGTTTGGGTACACAAATCCGGTCTGCACTGTTTCAGCAGTGTATCTGTACTGTTTAGCAGTATATCTAGTATATCAAGTATATAAATTCAGAATAATTCAGTTCAAGTCGAGTATTATGTTTAGTGATTAAGTTTTCCTTAGATCGTCATCATCATTGTTGCTCAGTTAAATGTTAAATGTTAAATGTTTTTTTAGTACGTTCTGCATATTGTGGTATGAATGACTGTTCATTATTGTGATTACTGTATTAAGTTTGTTCAATATCAAGTATCAGATCAGTTCTCAATATGCCGCTCTTTTCGAAATTAAGACAGATCACAACTAGAAAAGGGGTACTCGAAGAAGCTGTTCCTATTCCTCCTAGGGACACTCCAGGGTACTTCATGTATCATAAACACGGCTTAGACGCTATATTGTTTCTTGATTTATGGGTAGACTACACTAAGGAATTACCAGAAAGTCAGAGGTGGCCCGCAGCGGGGACCTGGGATGCAGAGTGCATCGTGAAAGTAGAGGAAGAATTATGGAAAAAGAAAGCTAGACAATCACAGAAAGACGCCATTGAATTATGGCGTAAAGAATCATATAGACGTACAGAAAAAGCACGTAGACAGGAAGAGAAGAGTAAAGGGAATTCAAATGAAGTCCGAGAAAATCTATTAATTGAAGAAGGTGCACGAGTGAAATCAGAACAAGTAGACAGACAAAGAAATGCCCTTATGAAGGGTATGTATCCCCTTCTGGCCGAAGGATTACCTAAGGCTACTCCAGAAATACCAAAAAACTTGCCAACCCCATTATTTCCAATAAAGGTACATCCTAAGGGGCATCCTAGAACCGCAGAAGATGTTTTTCTTTCCTCATATTTAGATGACGCAGCTCCCGAGTATGCTAATCCCGCCCCACATAGACCGCCTGCCAGGGAGGTTCAGCGCCAAGATCCAGTACCCGTATCCCTACAGCAACAAGTCCTGACACAAGTTCCGGCAAGCACATCTGTTTCTGCATCCGTTCCTACAGCTACTTCTATAGCTGTATCCACACCTATAGTTGCTGTATCACGGTCAACGAATCCTTTCACACCCGATACCCCAGACGGGGCTACCGGAGGTGCTACCAATATTTTTTCTACGCCACCCAGAATAAATAAACTTACCTTTCAAGAGTCAGCACATTCACGTACCCCCAAACTCATAAACGCCCGTACGCTTAAGGAACTTCTTGTAGATTGTAGATATGACCCTGTGCCCGGAAAAGAGGACGAAATGACCCTGGCATCATTACGTACCAGACGAGCCGCGGTGTATTTAGGGAAGTTACCAGGAATGACTGCGCATCTAGATAATATATACCATTTTGTCCAAACAGGGCGAGATTCTGAAAGTATTAACAGAGCTATGGAATACCAGAAAGTGGAAATACAGGGGGAACTGTTGCGTTTCCTCATAAATTGTGTGATCAGAAATCAAGACCGACCGGGGGTAGACCCGGAAGCAATGCAAACTCTTACCAGATGGAGCCAGAATATATCAGAAGGGAGACATGATAAGAAAAATTGTATAATAGCCATGTGCCGAAAGATCCGTAAAGAAATAGAACGCCTACACGAAGAAAGATTAGCGGTAGACCAGTTCGAACAAAACGAGGAAGAAGGATCCGGACTGCCCACAGGACAGTCAGAAACTATAGCCTATGTAGGTAGAGGAAGATCTTGTAATAGTACTAGATGTCTTATTGACCCGATACGCCCAATATGCCAAGAAAATAACAGGAATTTTCAAACACCTATAATAAATATAAGGTCCCACGAGCATTCATTCCAAGCAGCTGATAAATTACTCCGAGAACGAAGGGGTTATCATTTTCTCGATTCTATGGATGAACAAGAATTAGCCAGGTCAGCTGTCCATTGGGTTGACAGTCCCGGAAAGTATAGTGATGATACAGTAGCACACACATTTTTGAATCTCGCCCCAGATGAACAGCGTTTAGCTGGGATTTATATGATTCAACAACTCCTTATACTATATCAGAGTCAGCATTCGGATCCTGGTCCCTTACCTGATATATTGACCGAATTACTCACGAATAGATGGAGAGGT
This sequence comes from Triturus cristatus, assembly GCF_964204655.1. Taxonomy (NCBI): domain Eukaryota; kingdom Metazoa; phylum Chordata; class Amphibia; order Caudata; family Salamandridae; genus Triturus; species Triturus cristatus. The sequence goes on along the minus strand of NC_140593.1, from coordinate 878,007,996 downwards.
TCAGGTACTAAGCTAATTAAAGAAATACTAGAATCAAGAAAGCAGTACATTCTTTTTATATGCCCAGAACATGTCACACTGCCCATCAAGGAAAGAACCACGTATTACATGGACAGACAGAATCCCTTACGAGAAGTGCACCCAATAAAGGGCGAGGACAATGAGTTTAAACGTGTATATGTATATACGCCCATATCGAAAATAGAATTGTTGGAAATGAAGAAAGTGGTACCCAGTCATGACAAAGACCCAGCGGGTTTCCACCGAGAAATTAAAGACATGTTACTCATGGGAGAGTATACCTATCCCGACATTATGACAATATTAAAGGTATTGATGCCTGCTGGCATTTATGAAAAACTCAAGGAAAAACAGTGGGAGGTAGGAGACCAAAAGATAGATTGGACAGCATTAGAAAATGAAGAAAAGGCCCGAGGTCCAGGTTCGGGGCTTGGGGACAAAACTAAAGCACTACCAGGTCTACTAGTACAGGTACTGCCACGTTTATTAACCACAAAAAAGGAAGACTGGGGTGCAATTTCAGCCTGTAAACAGAAGCAAGATGAAGACACTAGCGATTACTATGCCCGATTTGAAAAATGTTTTGGTATAAACAGTGGCATAAAAGCAAGTAGCGAATCATACCCACATCTGTTTGTGACCAAATTAGTAGAAAATGCCTTGCCTCAAGTGAAGAATAGAGTATTAAAATTCGAGAGTACCTGGCAAGGTAACACCCCATCACAAATGTTACAAATGTTACAGTACCATCACAATAGAATTAGAGAGGAACAAGAACATGAACATAGACGTATGAAAGACACGAAAATGAAAATGCTAGTTTCCCAGACAGTTCCAGCTGAAGGACATAAAAAGGGTATGACACATTCCAGTGACTCAACAGGACCTATAAAAGGGACATGCAATTATTGTAAAAAGCCAGGTCATTACGTACACGATTGTCCAGTTTTGAAACATAATATCGCCATAGGTAATACAAAAGAAAGACCACGGCCACCTAGACAGGATCAGAATGAACAAGGAGCCCCGCAGCATGCACAGTCCATGCCAGCTCCACCACAGTCTATACAATTTGTGCCAGCTGCACCAGCGCTGCCCGTTGCTGCCACACAAACCACGACAAGACAACTGTACCAGACCGCACAGTACGACTATCCTGATTACCAGCGATACGCATGAACCAGCCTAGAGAGGGAAGTTGACTTACCCCTTATCGAGATCCCTGTAGATCAAGAAGGACCTTATGTACATAGTGAATTATTAGGCCAAGACAGAAAATTTTTACTCGATACAGGGGCAAGTCGAACAACCATAAAACGTAGTGAAGTTCCAGGGGCACCCCTCTCAGGCTCTCAGAATATTTCCCTTGGTTTTTCAGGAAAACCTATTGTTAATGAAGTGTCACAACCTCTTACCACTTACGATAGGACCTTTGACCCGAACTACAGACTTATTGCTTACTAAATCATGTCCAGAAAACCTGTTAGGAATAAAAACACTGAAAGCTCTAGGAGCTATAATATGTTGTTCTCCGGAAGGAGTAAGATTGTTTTTACGTGATTTTAAAGGTCATTATGTGTCTAGAGACATGGATCCCCGATTGCAGACTTTACCCACACATCTATGGGCACAAGGCCCTACTGATGTTGGTTGCATGAATATTACACCCTATCGAGTCACATTAAAGGCAGGAGTGGTACTACCACGAATGCGACAATACAAGTTACCACCAGATGCTGTAGTGGCTTTACTACAAATCATTGACGAGCTCATTGCCCAAGGAGTGGTTGTAGAAACAGACTCCAATGTATGTAATTCACCGATAATTCCGATTCTTAAACGAACAGATCCGAAGGCCCCACCAGTATATCGATTGGTTATTGATCTGCGCGAATTGAACAAATGCATTGTGCCACAATTCCCTGTGGTCCCAGATATCTCATCATTACTGACAGCTATTGATTCCGAAGCAACATTCTTTACTGTAATTGATCTCAAGAATGCCTTTTTCAGCGTCCCAATAGATCCGGAAAGCCAATATTTGTTCGGATTTAGTTTAAATGGACGTAGCTTTAAATTCTCACGCGCACCTCAAGGATTTACAGAAAGCCCCAGCATCTATAGCCAAGCACTGAACCGAGAACTCGACAGTATCCACATGCCAGTTAACACTGCTTTGCTTCAATATGTCGATGATCTGCTGATCACCGCTAGAAGCGAACCCGAATGTGAGAAAGCATCACTGACAGTTCTACAATTTCTAGCCGAAAAGGGGCACAAAGTGTCCCCTTCTAAGCTGCAATTCTGTGTCCAGCGAGTTGTTTATCTTGGACACTCGCTGTCCAAGGAGGGAAGGCAGCTTACACCAGATCGCATTCAGTTAATAGCTAACATGCCAATACCCAAGACACAAAAGGAGGTGCGGGCTTTCATAGGCCTCACTTCATATTGTAGGCAGTGGATCCCTCAGTATGCATTTCTAGCTAAACCACTCATTCAGTTGACAACGCAGGAGGCAGCCACATCGACTGTTCTCCCTTGGACTCAGGAACATACACAAGCTTTTGAAAGCTTAAAGAAAGCTTTATGTCAAGCGCCTGTTTTAGCAACGCCATGTTACAGAAAACAGTTTACACTTTTTGTTACAGAACGAGAAGGTACTGCCCTGTCAGTACTCACACAGGAACAAGCAGGAGCACACAAACCATGTGCTTATTTTTCTAGTACATTAGACCCCGTAGCTCAGGCTTTGCCTGCGTGTCTGAAATCAGTGGCAGCGACAGCTTTAGCAATCAGACAAAGCGATGCCATAGTGTTAGGACATCCATTGACAGTTCAAGTACCACATGCAGTAGAGGTTCTTGTAAATAGAACACAAACACAACACTTGACTATAGCACGACTTACAGGGTATGAACTAACATTGTTTCAGCCACATATAGAAATCAGACGCTGTAACACATTGAATCCTGCCACACTTTTACCTGTGATTGGAACAGACCCATTAGCTCATGACTGTATTGAAGTTATTACAATCACGACGAAACCCAGACAAGACTTAACCGATGTCCCATTGTCAGATCCAGACCTGACATTGTATGTAGATGGGTCATGTATGAGAACAAATACAGGAGAGTTAGTGGCTGCTTACGCAGTCACAACAGATACTGAAGTCATTGAAACAAATCGTATAAATACTTTGTCAGCTCAAGCCGCAGAGCTCATCGCTCTGACACAAGCCTGTATTCAAGCCACAAATAAAAAAGTCAACATATACACTGATTCACGTTATGCATTCGGAGTTGTACATGACTTCGGCGTGCTGTGGCGAGAGAGAGGTTATTTAACTTCCCACGGTGCCCACATTCAGCACGGACCCCTCATTCATGCCTTATTAGATGCAATACATCTACCCACTGCAATATCAATCATGAAATGTAAAGCTCATACGAAAGTTACTGATATCATTTCTCAAGGCAATGATCTAGCTGACAGAACAGCTAAACAGACTGCTCAAACTCAAACATCCGACATGACAAAGACAATAGTCCCGCCGCCAATACATTGCATGACAGTTAAAGATCCTACTCTTGACGTAATTGACATACAGACACATGCTACACCAGACGAAATAAAGAAATGGACTGAATTAGGAGGGATCCAAACGGATCAAGGATGGATGATGAAGGAAAAGTCTGTGTGGTTCCTTCCTGATTCAATGGTCCAGGTTATAATTAACACCGTATATAGTCCCGCACATCTAGGAGAAAAAGCTATGCTAGATAGCATTCAACACATTTGGTTCAATAAACATTTACGAGCTGCAGCCAAACAAAAAGTTCGTACCTGTATGATCTGTTGCCAGTTCAACCCAGGAAAAAGCGTTCCCGTAGAACAGGGTGGATTTCATCCTCCTGATCATCCTTTTGAAGTCCTCCAGATGGATTATATCCAGATGGAACGATGTAGAGGATACAAATATGTTCTCGTAGTTGTATGTGCTCTTTCCCGTTGGACGGAGGCATACCCGGTTTCAGATTACACTGCCCCGACTACTGCCAAACAGTTGGTTCGAGAATTCTTCCCACGATACGGTTTACCACGTGTTGTTCACTCAGATAACGGCCAGCCGTTCTCATCCGAATTAATGAAACACGTTTCACTTTTGTTAGGCTATCAGTGGAAATTCCACTGTGTCCGACACCCCGAAGCAGCAGGTCTCGTAGAAAGACATAATCAGACTCTGAAAATAAGATTATCCAAAATATGCAGAGAGAAAGGTGTCGACTGGGTAGTAGCATTACCAGTTGCACTCTTTTACACAAGAATGGTAGCACACTCTCGAACAGGGCTATCCCCGTATGAAGTGATCTTCGGCAGACCACCAAATATGTGGGGGACGCCTATACCACGCAAAATAACTGATATTGACTGTAACATGCTGACAGATTACTTGGCTTCCTTGATGTCTGCACTACAATCTTGTCGTTCACAGGTAGCTGCAGCTTTTCCTGACAACACTGAGGTGAAACCCCATGACGTAGTTCCGGGAGACTTGGTCCTCGTGAGGAACTTTGATCGAAAGACTCAGCTGGAACCTAGGTGGAGGACGCCCCAGCTGGTGTTGCTCACCACAAGAACAGCCGTGAAGATCGAGGGCAGGAAAGGCTGGATTCATTCAAGTCATATCAAGAAATTTCATGGACTAAAATCAGATGTGAATACCACACCTTGTGTGACTTCACCCATTGACTCAAAACTTCCTTTTGTTGAACAAAGTAATTCTGAACATTATAAATTAAAGCTCAGGCCCAATCAGTCGAGCAATTTGATTGTTTAAGTCCTCTCCAAGGTGAAGCGGTTGAATTGTCTCTGACATGTATCCCTTGGACCTGAATAGAGAAAGCACCCGAAAAATGTTGAAACGACAGGCGTACTGTAAATCACTGCGTAGTCATTGCATAGTGACGTTATTAATTTTGTTTTTCTCAAGTCTTTTAATAATTACTGCAAGTATATTGTTGCACATATGTTATCCTATTTCTAGACATGTTTACAATGTTACTGCTGAACATTCTTTTAGTGAATTACCTCCGCTTGAGTTGTCTTATAGATTTGCGCTGCGCAATAACACGTTTATTAATATGTTACATCATTCCCATCAGGTCAGTAATGCTACCAATTGTTGGATATGTGGCCGACTCCCTCCCTATCAGAATTATAAAGGAATTCTACCTCTCTTTCCATACCCGTTCACACACAACGGCTCCTGTGGAGCATGGTTTAGCTTAATCAATTCCCTAGATTCGAATTCTGCAGGTTATCAAGATAACTGGGTATGGGGAAATTTGAACTTAGTTTTGCTTAAAGTCTGCCACCCTAACAAGGAGGGACTTCCTCAGAGAACAGGTACTGATCTAGAAAATGAAGTGTATGGATTAGGTAATTTTACGCTTAATCTTATGATCCTAAATGTCGAATCCGAAGCTACTCCAATTTTGCCCGCTATGTCAATATTTCCAGTAAAAGGTGAATTATGTATAAAAAAGAATGGTTCCATACACATGGGCCATAGTAGATGCACCACTGTAGTAGAATTTAGTGATCAAGGCAAGTCTACATTTAGAGCTTCCCGCCATTCCTATTTTATATGTGGTCAGACGGCATATGTACGTTTGCCTCTAGATTGGGATGGTACCTGCTACATTGGATTCCTTTTGCCACCTGTTTTCCTAGCTCCTCCTGATTATCACAGAAATACTCATTTAGTACACAATAGAGAAAGGAGAGATCTCCCAATAGTCGATTACACTGAAACGGCATGGGAAAAATACACAGATTTCAATAAAGGTCTCTTTCCCTATATAGGTACCGTTACTAATAGTAAACTGATACGTAGATTAACTAGAACCCTTGAAGCAGTAGTGAACGAAACTATTTCCGCCTTAGGCAATTTAACAGAAGAGCAGTCTGCTATTCGGATTGTTGTGCTTCAAAATCGTCTTGTCCTTGACGTCATCCTGGCTGATAGGGGCGGAGCTTGTAGGGTCATCGGATCAAGCTGTTGCATATTCATACCAGAAAATTCGCCATCTGTATATAAAGCCATAACCCGCCTTCATAAGATTGTAAGCCAGATACACCAGAATCCAGGCACCTGGACTTGGTCCGGTTGGTTTTGGAGCGTGTTATCAGCCTGGGGATGGAGAGTTCTATCCTTCCTAGGTATTGGCCTTCTCATATTATTCAGTTGCTGCTTATGCCTACAATGTGGACCAGCGATTTGTGGTCTGTGTGCCACATCGTGCATTCCACATCAAGATTTTCATTCAAAATCCCGGAAGAAGAAAGAAGAACAAATGATGCTATATGAACAGATCAATGGATTAATGAAGATTGATATCTCTTGACGGGCAAGTAGGGGACAAGGAGGGAATGTGGAAATATGGATTTTTCTGGTCAGTTATGTCCCCTATCTTGGACCCCAACGGTTCTATGTGCATGTTACAAGTACATGTATGTTCCCTCCAGTTCCAGTTATAAAGACGCAAACACATGTGCGTCCATCGTCAACATGTCCTCTGTTGATCCGCCATGAATGGGCCGGATATTCCATTCCTAAGTACGAAAGGCCACCGCCTTTATATGGTTCACTTATGCCATTTTACAGTCCAGGCAAGTAGGCCCTGATTCTGTCTTCGAACTCTTCTTGCTTTCTGTCTCTGAAGCTCCAGTCCGAGCCTGCATCTGTGACCATGAACTTTGTCTCATCCTCTGCGCGGTTCACGATGCCCGACATCAGATGCCTATTGTATAAAAGTAATTGATTGTCAATAATGTATGTACTTCACTTCCTGAACCTTCGTGGTGATGGAACTTGGAGCAACCGATTATAATCGACCACTGGAATAAAGCCCATTCCGAACCTCTAATACCCCGGATTCTGCCTCTTATTTACTGAGCTATTTTATTATGTTTCTGTATCAAATTAAGTCCCGGTAATTAAATTATTTACCACAGACCTGTTGAAATTTCTCCAGATTGTCAGAAATGTACATTTTTTAATGTTTAATTTTTTGACTGCAAATGACTATTCCATGTAAATTATCCCTTTTGGAACAAAAACAAGTGTGTTTAGAGTCACTTTAATGCCTGAAATTGGTCGAAATAGAAGCTTCTCAATAGGAGAAAATGTCTGTAATAATGGCAATTTTGGTCACTTTGAGGCTTTAAAAAGTAGTTATTCAGCATGAGGCACATTCCAAATGACATTTTGAATCAATTTTTCTACAGTCCAAAAAAATCAATTTTCTGATGAAAAACGATGACCCGTGACCTGTTAAAATTTCTCCAGATTGTCAGAAATGTACATTTTTTAATGTTTAATTTTTTGACTGCAAATGACTATTCCATGTAAATATCACTTTTGGAACAAAAATAAGTGTGTTTAGAGTCACTTTAATGCCTGAAATTGGTAGAAATAGAAGCTTCTGAATAGGAGAAAAAGTCTATAATAATGGCAATTTTGGTCACATTGAGGCTTTAAAAAGTAGTCATCCAACATGAGGCACATTCCAAATGACATTTTGAATCAATTTTTCTACAGTCCAAAAAATCAATTTTCTGATGAAAAATGATGATGTCGAAATTTCTCCAGATGGTCAGAAACGGAAATTTTTTAATGTTTCATTTTTTGACTGCAAATGACTATTCCATGTAAATTATCACTTTTGGAAGAAAATAAGTGTGTTTAGAGTCACTTTAATGCCTGAAATTGGTCGAAATAGAAGCTTCTGAATAGGAGAAAATGTCTGTAATAATGGCAATTTTGGTCACTTTGAGGCTTTAAAAAGTAGTTATTCAGCATGAGGCACATTCCAAATGACATTTTGAATCAATTTTTCTACAGTCCAAAAAATCAATTTTCTGATGAAAAACGATGACCCGTGACCTGTCGAAATTTCTCCAGATGGTCAGAAATGGAAATTTTTTAATGTTTAATTTTTTGACTGTAAATGACTATTCCATGTAAATTATCGATTTTGGAACAAAAATAAGTGTGTTTAGAGTCACTTTAATGCCTGAAATTGGTTGAAACAAAAGCTTCTGAATAGGAGAAAAAGTCTGTAATAATGGCAATTTTGGTCACATTGAGGCTTTAAAAAGTAGTCATTCAACATGAGGCACATTCCAAATGACATTTTGAATCAATTTTTCTACAGTCCAAAAAGTCAATTTTCTGATGAAAAACGATGACCCGTGACTTGTCGACATTTCTCCAGTTGGTCAGAAATGGAAATTTTTTAATGTTTAATTTTTTGACTTCAAATGACTATTCCATGTAAATTATCACTTTTGAAACAAAAATAAGTGTGTTTAGAGTCACTTTAATGCCTGAAATTGGTCGAAAAAGAAGCTTCTGAGTAGGAGAAAAAGTCTGTAATTATATCAATTTTGGTCACATTGAGGCTTTAAAAAGTAGTTATTCAACATGAGGCGCATTCTAAATGACATTTTGAATCAATTTTTCGACCAGTCCAAAAAATCAATTTTCTGATGAAAAACGATGACCCGTGACCTGTCGAAATTTCTCCAGATCGTCAGAAATGGAATTTTTTTAATGTTTAAGTTTTTGACTGCAAATGACTATTCCATTTAAATTATCACTTTTGGAACAAAAATAAGTGTGTTTAGAGTCACTTTAATGCCTGAAATTGATCGAAATAGAAGCTTCTGAATCGGAGAAAATGTCTGTAATAATGGCAATTTGGTCACATTCAGGCTTTAAAAAGTAGTTATTCAACATGAGGCACAATCCAAATGACATTTTGAATCAATTTTTCTACAGTCCAAAAAATCAATTTTCTGATGAAAAACGATGACCCGTGACCTGTCGACATTTCTCCAGTTGGTCAGAAATGGAATTTTTTTAATGTTTAAGTTTTTGACTGCAAATGACTATTCCATTTAAATTATCACTTTTGGAACAAAAATAAGTGTGTTTAGAGTCACTTTAATGCCTGAAATTGGTCGAAATAGAAGCTTCTGAATAGGAGAAAATGTCTGTAAAAATGGCAATTTTGGTCACATTGAGGTTTCAAAAAGTAGTTATTCAGCATGAGGCACATTCCAAATGACATTTTGAATCAATTTTTCTACAGTCCAAAAAATCAATTTTCTGATGAAAAACGATGACCCGTGACCTGTTGAAATTTCTCCAGATTGTCAGAAATGTACATTTTTTAATGTTTAATTTTTTGACTGCAAATGACTATTCCATGTAAATTATCACTTTTGGAACAAAAACAAGTGTGTTTAGAGTCACTTTAATGCCTGAAATTGGTCGAAATAGAAGCTTCGGAATAGGAGAAAATGTCTGTAATAATGGCAATTTTGGTCACTTTGAGGCTTTAAAAAGTAGTTATTCAGCATGAGGCACATTCCAAATGACATTTTGAATCAATTTTTCTACAGTCCCAAAAAATCAATTTTCTGATGAAAAACGATGACCCGTGACCTGTTGAAATTTCTCCAGATTGTCAGAAATGTACATTTTTTAATGTTTAATTTTTTGACTGCAAATGACTATTCCATGTAAATTATCACTTTTGGAAGAAAATAAGTGTGTTTAGAGTCACTTTAATGCCTGAAATTGGTCGAAATAGAAGCTTCTGAATAGGAGAAAATGTCTGTAATAATGGCAATTTTGGTCACTTTGAGGCTTTAAAAAGTAGTTATTCAGCATGAGGCACATTCCAAATGACATTTTGAATCAATTTTTCTACAGTCCAAAAAATCAATTTTCTGATGAAAAATGATGAACCGTGACCTGTCGAAATTTCTCCAGATGGTCAGAAATGGAAATTTTTTAATGTTTAATTTTTTGACTGCAAATGACAATTCCATGTAAATTATCACTTTTGGAACAAAAATAAGTGTGTTTAGAGTCACTTTAATGCCTGAAATTGGTCGAAATAGAAGCTTCTGAATAGGAGAAAATGTCTGTAATAATGGCAATTTAGGTCACATTGAGGCTTTAAAAAGTAGTTATTCAACATGAGGCACATTCCAAATGACATTTTGAATCAATTTTTCTACAGTCCAAAAAAATCAATTTTCTGATGAAAAACGATGACCCGTGACCTGTCGAAATTTCTCCAGATGGTCAGAAATGGAATTTTTTTAATATTTAAGTTTTTTGACTGAAAATGACTAATCCATGTGAATTATCACTTTTGGGACTACAATAAGTGTGTTTAGAGTAATTTTAATGACTGAAATTGGTGGAAAAAGAAGCTTCTGAGTAGGAGAAAATGTCTGTAAAAATGGCAATTTTGGTCACATTGAGGCTTCAAAAAGTAGTTATTCAACATGAGGCACAATCCAAATGACATTTTAAATCAATTTTTCTGCAGTCCAAAAAATCAAGTTTTCTGATGAAAAACGATGACCCGTGACCTGTCGAAATTTCTCCAGATGGTCAGAAATGGAAATTTTTTAATGTTTAATTTTTTGACTGCAAATGACTATTCCATGTAAATTATCACTTTTGGAAGAAAAATAAGTGTGTTTAGAGTCACTTTAATGACTGAAATTGGTTGAAACAAAAGCTTCTGAATAGGAGAAAAAGTCTGTAATAATGGCAATTTTGGTCACATTGAGGCTTTAAAAAGTAGTCATTCAACATGAGGCACATTCCAAATGACATTTTGAATCAATTTTTCTACAGTCCAAAAAAATCAATTTTCTGATGAAAAACGATGACCCGTGACCTGACGAAATTTCTCCAGATGGTCAGAAATGGAAATTTTAATGTTCAATTTTTTGACTGCAAATGACTATTCCATGTAAATTATCACTTTTGGAACAAAAATAAGTGTGTTTAGAGTCACTTTAATGCCTGAAATTGGTCGAAATAGAAGCTTCTGAATAGGAGAAAATGTCTGTAATAATGGCAATTTTGGTCACTTTGAGGCTTTAAAAAGTAGTTATTCAGCATGAGGCACATTCCAAATGACATTTTGAATCAATTTTTCTACAGTCCAAAAAATCAATTTTCTGATGAAAAACGATGACCCGTGACCTGTTGAAATTTCTCCAGATTGTCAGAAATGTACATTTTGTAATGTTTAAGTTTTTTGACTGCAAATGACTATTCCATGTAAATTATCACTTTTGGAACAAAAACAAGTGTGTTTAGAGTCACTTTAATGCCTGAAATTGGTCGAAATAGAAGCTTCTGAATAGGAGAAAATGTCTGTAATAATGGCAATTTTGGTCACTTTGAGGCTTTAAAAAGTAGTTATTCAGCATGAGGCACATTCCAAATGACATTTTGAATCAATTTTTCTACAGTCCAAAAAATCAATTTTCTGATGAAAAACGATGACCCGTGACCTGTTGAAATTTCTCCAGATTGTCAGAAATGTACATTTTTTAATGTTTAATTTTTTGACTGCAAATGGCTATTCCATGTAAATTATCACTTTTGGAACAAAAACAAGTGTGTTTAGAGTCACTTTAATGCCTGAAATTGGTCGAAATAGAAGCTTCGGAATAGGAGAAAATGTCTGTAATAATGGCAATTTTGGTCACTTTGAGGCTTTAAAAAGTAGTTATTCAGCATGAGGCACATTCCAAATGACATTTTGAATCAATTTTTCTACAGTCCCAAAAAATCAATTTTCTGATGAAAAACGATGACCCGTGACCTGTTGAAATTTCTCCAGATTGTCAGAAATGTACATTTTTTAATGTTTAATTTTTTGACTGCAAATGACTATTCCATGTAAATTATCACTTTTGGAAGAAAATAAGTGTGTTTAGAGTCACTTTAATGCCTGAAATTGGTCGAAATAGAAGCTTCTGAATAGGAGAAAATGTCTGTAATAATGGCAATTTTGGTCACTTTGAGGCTTTAAAAAGTAGTTATTCAGCATGAGGCACATTCCAAATGACATTTTGAATCAATTTTTCTACAGTCCAAAAAATCAATTTTCTGATGAAAAATGATGAACCGTGACCTGTCGAAATTTCTCCAGATGGTCAGAAATGGAAATTTTTTAATGTTTAATTTTTTGACTGCAAATGACAATTCCATGTAAATTATCACTTTTGGAACAAAAATAAGTGTGTTTAGAGTCACTTTAATGCCTGAAATTGGTCGAAATAGAAGCTTCTGAATAGGAGAAAATGTCTGTAATAATGGCAATTTAGGTCACATTGAGGCTTTAAAAAGTAGTTATTCAACATGAGGCACATTCCAAATGACATTTTGAATCAATTTTTCTACAGTCCAAAAAAATCAATTTTCTGATGAAAAACGATGACCCGTGACCTGTCGAAATTTCTCCAGATGGTCAGAAATGGAATTTTTTTAATATTTAAGTTTTTTGACTGAAAATGACTAATCCATGTGAATTATCACTTTTGGGACTACAATAAGTGTGTTTAGAGTAATTTTAATGACTGAAATTGGTGGAAAAAGAAGCTTCTGAGTAGGAGAAAATGTCTGTAAAAATGGCAATTTTGGTCACATTGAGGCTTCAAAAAGTAGTTATTCAACATGAGGCACAATCCAAATGACATTTTAAATCAATTTTTCTGCAGTCCAAAAAATCAAGTTTTCTGATGAAAAACGATGACCCGTGACCTGTCGAAATTTCTCCAGATGGTCAGAAATGGAAATTTTTTAATGTTTAATTTTTTGACTGCAAATGACTATTCCATGTAAATTATCACTTTTGGAAGAAAAATAAGTGTGTTTAGAGTCACTTTAATGACTGAAATTGGTTGAAACAAAAGCTTCTGAATAGGAGAAAAAGTCTGTAATAATGGCAATTTTGGTCACATTGAGGCTTTAAAAAGTAGTCATTCAACATGAGGCACATTCCAAATGACATTTTGAATCAATTTTTCTACAGTCCAAAAAAATCACTTTTCTGATGAAAAACGATGACCCGTGACCTGACGAAATTTCTCCAGATGGTCAGAAATGGAAATTTTAATGTTCAATTTTTTGACTGCAAATGACTATTCCATGTAAATTATCACTTTTGGAACAAAAATAAGTGTGTTTAGAGTCACTTTAATGCCTGAAATTGGTCGAAATAGAAGCTTCTGAATAGGAGAAAATGTCTGTAATAATGGCAATTTTGGTCACTTTGAGGCTTTAAAAAGTAGTTATTCAGCATGAGGCACATTCCAAATGACATTTTGAATCAATTTTTCTACAGTCCAAAAAATCAATTTTCTGATGAAAAACGATGACCCGTGACCTGTTGAAATTTCTCCAGATTGTCAGAAATGTACATTTTGTAATGTTTAAGTTTTTTGACTGCAAATGACTATTCCATGTAAATTATCACTTTTGGAACAAAAACAAGTGTGTTTAGAGTCACTTTAATGCCTGAAATTGGTCGAAATAGAAGCTTCTGAATAGGAGAAAATGTCTGTAATAATGGCAATTTTGGTCACTTTGAGGCTTTAAAAAGTAGTTATTCAGCATGAGGCACATTCCAAATGACATTTTGAATCAATTTTTCTACAGTCCAAAAAATCAATTTTCTGATGAAAAACGATGACCCGTGACCTGTTGAAATTTCTCCAGATTGTCAGAAATGTACATTTTTTAATGTTTAATTTTTTGACTGCAAATGGCTATTCCATGTAAATTATCACTTTTGGAACAAAAATAAGTGTGTTTAGAGTCACTTTAATGCCTGAAATTGGTAGAAATAGAAGCTTCTGAATAGGAGAAAAAGTCTATAATAATGGCAATTTTGGTCACATTGAGGCTTTAAAAAGTAGTCATTCAACATGAGGCACATTCCAAATGACATTTTGAATCAATTTTTCTACAGTCTAAAAAATCAATTTTCTGATGAAAAACGATGACCCGTGACCTGTTGAAATTTCTCCAGATTGTCAGAAATGTACATTTTTTAATGTTTAATTTTTTGACTGCAAATGACTATTCCATGTAAATTATCACTTTTGGAACAAAAATAAGTGTGTTTAGAGTCACTTTAATGCCTGAAATTGGTAGAAATAGAAGCTTCTGAATAGGAGAAAAAGTCTATAATAATGGCAATTTTGGTCACATTGAGGCTTTAAAAAGTAGTCATTCAACATGAGGCACATTCCAAATGACATTTTGAATCAATTTTTCTACAGTCCAAAAAATCAATTTTCTGATGAAAAACGATGACCCGTGACCTGTCGAAATTTCTCCAGATGGTCAGAAATGGAAATTTTTTTAATGTTTCATTTTTTGACTGCAAATGACTATTCCATGTAAATTATCACTTTTGGAAGAACATAAGTGTGTTTAGAGTCACTTTAATGCCTGAAATTGGTCGAAATAGAAGCTTCTGAATAGGAGAAAATGTCTGTAATAATGGCAATTTTCGTCACTTTGAGGCTTTAAAAAGTAGTTATTCAGCATGAGGCACATTCCAAATGACATTTTGAATCAATCTTTCTACAGTCCAAAAAATCAATTTTCTGATGAAAAATGATGACCCGTGACCTGTCGAAATTTCTCCAGATGGTCAGAAATGGAAATTTTTTAATGTTTAATTTTTTGACTGTAAATGACTATTCCATGTAAATTATCACTTTTGGAAGAAAAATAAGTGTGTGTAGAGTCACTTTAATGCCTGAAATTGGTTGAAACAAAAGCTTCTGAATAGGAGAAAAAGTCTGTAATAATGGCAATTTTGGTCACATTGAGGCTTTAAAAAGTAGTCTTTCAGCATGAGGCACATTCCAAATGACATTTTGAATCAATTTTTCTACAGTCCAAAAAATCAATTTTCTGATGAAAAACGATGACCCGTGACCTGTCGAAATTTCTCCAGATGGTCAGAAATTGAAATTTTTTAATGTTTAATTTTTTGACTTCAAATGAATATTCCATGTAAATTATCACTTTTGGAACAAAAACAAGTGTGTTTAGAGTCACTTCAATGCCTGAAATTGGTCGAAAAAGAAGCTTCTGAGTAGGAGAAAAAGTCTGTAATTATATCAATTTTGGTCACATTGAGGCTTTAAAAAGTAGTTATTCAACATGAGGCGCATTCTAAATGACATTTTGAATCAATTTTTCGACCAGTCCAAAAAATCAATTTTCTGATGAAAAACGATGACCCGTGACCTGTCAAAATTTCTCCAGATCGTCAGAAATGGAAATTTTTTAATGTTTAAGTTTTTTGACTGCAAATGACTATTCCATGTAAATTATCACTTTTGGAACAAAAATAGTGTGTTTAGAGTCACTTTAATGCCTGAAATTGGTAGAAATAGAAGCTTCTGAATAGGAGAAAAAGTCTATAATAATGGCAATTTTGGTCACATTCAGGCTTTAAAAAGTAGTTATTCAACATGAGGCACAATCCAAATGACATTTTGAATCAATTTTTCTACAGTCCAAAAAATCAATTTTCTGATGAAAAACGATGACCCGTGACCTGTGGACATTTCTCCAGTTGGTCAGAAATGGAATTTTTTTAATGTTTAAGTTTTTTGACTGCAAATGACTATTCCATTTAAATTATCACTTTTGGAACAAAAATAAGTGTGTTTAGAGTCACTTTAATGCCTGAAATTGGTCGAAATAGAAGCTTCCTGAATAGGAGAAAATGTCTGTAAAAATGGCAATTTTGGTCACATTGAGGCTTCAAAAAGTAGTTATTCAGCATGAGGCACATTCCAAATGACATTTTGAATCAATTTTTCTACAGTCCAAAAAATCAATTTTCTGATGAAAAACGATGACCCGTGACCTGTTGAAATTTCTCCAGATTGTCAGAAATGTACATTTTTTAATGTTTAATTTTTTGACTGCAAATGACTATTCCATGTAAATTATCACTTTTGGAACAAAAATAAGTGTGTTTAGAGTCACTTTAATGCCTGAAATTGGTAGAAATAGAAGCTTCTGAATAGGAGAAAAAGTCTATAATAATGGCAATTTTGGTCACATTGAGGCTTTAAAAAGTAGTCATTCAACATGAGGCACATTCCAAATGACATTTTGAATCAATTTTTCTACAGTCCAAAAAATCAATTTTCTGATGAAAAACGATGACCCGTGACCTGTCGAAATTTCTCCAGATGGTCAGAAATGGAAATTTTTTTAATGTTTCATTTTTTGACTGCAAATGACTATTCCATGTAAATTATCACTTTTGGAAGAAAATAAGTGTGTTTAGAGTCACTTTAATGCCTGAAATTGGTCGAAATAGAAGCTTCTGAATAGGAGAAAATGTCTGTAATAATGGCAATTTTGGTCACTTTGAGGCTTTAAAAAGTAGTTATTCAGCATGAGGCACATTCCAAATGACATTTTGAATCAATCTTTCTACAGTCCAAAAAATCAATTTTCTGATGAAAAATGATGACCCGTGACCTGTCGAAATTTCTCCAGATGGTCAGAAATGGAAATTTTGTAATGTTTAATTTTTTGACTGCAAATGACTATTCCATGTAAATTATCACTTTTGGAATAAAAATAAGTGTGTTTAGAGTCACTTTAATGCCTGAAATTGGTTGAAATAGAAGCTTCTGAATAGGAGAAAATGTCTGTAATAATGGCAATTTTGGTCACTTTGAGGCTTTAAAAAGTAGTTATTCAGCATGAGGCACATTCCAAATGACATTTTGAATCAATTTTTCTACAGTCCAAAAAATCTATTTTCTGATGAAAAACGATGACCCGTGACCTGTCGAAATTTCTCCAGATGGTCAGAAATGGAAATTTTTTAATGTTTAATTTTTTGACTGTAAATGACTATTCCATGTAAATTATCACTTTTGGAAGAAAAATAAGTGTGTGTAGAGTCACTTTAATGCCTGAAATTGGTTGAAACAAAAGCTTCTGAATAGGAGAAAAAGTCTGTAATAATGGCAATTTTGGTCACATTGAGGCTTTAAAAAGTAGTCTTTCAGCATGAGGCACATTCCAAATGACATTTTGAATCAATTTTTCTACAGTCCAAAAAATCAATTTTCTGATGAAAAACGATGACCCGTGACCTGTCGAAATTTCTCCAGATGGTCAGAAATTGAAATTTTTTAATGTTTAATTTTTTGACTTCAAATGAATATTCCATGTAAATTATCACTTTTGGAACAAAAACAAGTGTGTTTAGAGTCACTTCAATGCCTGAAATTGGTCGAAAAAGAAGCTTCTGAGTAGGAGAAAAAGTCTGTAATTATATCAATTTTGGTCACATTGAGGCTTTAAAAAGTAGTTATTCAACATGAGGCGCATTCTAAATGACATTTTGAATCAATTTTTCAACCAGTCCAAAAAATCAATTTTCTGATGAAAAACGATGACCCGTGACCTGTCAAAATTTCTCCAGATCGTCAGAAATGGAAATTTTTTAATGTTTAAGTTTTTTGACTGCAAATGACTATTCCATGTAAATTATCACTTTTGGAACAAAAATAAGTGTGTTTAGAGTCACTTTAATGCCTGAAATTGGTAGAAATAGAAGCTTCTGAATAGGAGAAAAAGTCTATAATAATGGCAATTTTGGTCACATTCAGGCTTTAAAAAGTAGTTATTCAACATGAGGCACAATCCAAATGACATTTTGAATCAATTTTTCTACAGTCCAAAAAATCAATTTTCTGATGAAAAACGATGACCCGTGACCTGTGGACATTTCTCCAGTTGGTCAGAAATGGAATTTTTTTAATGTTTAAGTTTTTTGACTGCAAATGACTATTCCATTTAAATTATCACTTTTGGAACAAAAATAAGTGTGTTTAGAGTCACTTTAATGCCTGAAATTGGTCGAAATAGAAGCTTCTGAATAGGAGAAAATGTCTGTAAAAATGGCAATTTTGGTCACATTGAGGCTTCAAAAAGTAGTTATTCAGCATGAGGCACATTCCAAATGACATTTTGAATCAATTTTTCTACAGTCCAAAAAATCAATTTTCTGATGAAAAACGATGACCCGTGACCTGTTGAAATTTCTCCAGATTGTCAGAAATGTACATTTTTTAATGTTTAATTTTTTGACTGCAAATGACTATTCCATGTAAATTATCACTTTTGGAACAAAAATAAGTGTGTTTAGAGTCACTTTAATGCCTGAAATTGGTAGAAATAGAAGCTTCTGAATAGGAGAAAAAGTCTATAATAATGGCAATTTTGGTCACATTGAGGCTTTAAAAAGTAGTCATTCAACATGAGGCACATTCCAAATGACATTTTGAATCAATTTTTCTACAGTCCAAAAAATCAATTTTCTGATGAAAAACGATGACCCGTGACCTGTCGAAATTTCTCCAGATGGTCAGAAATGGAAATTTTTTTAATGTTTCATTTTTTGACTGCAAATTACTATTCCATGTAAATTATCACTTTTGGAAGAAAATAAGTGTGTTTAGAGTCACTTTAATGCCTGAAATTGGTCGAAATAGAAGCTTCTGAATAGGAGAAAATGTCTGTAATAATGGCAATTTTGGTCACTTTGAGGCTTTAAAAAGTAGTTATTCAGCATGAGGCACATTCCAAATGACATTTTGAATCAATCTTTCTACAGTCCAAAAAATCAATTTTCTGATGAAAAATGATGACCCGTGACCTGTCGAAATTTCTCCAGATGGTCAGAAATGGAAATTTTGTAATGTTTAATTTTTTGACTGCATATGACTATTCCATGTAAATTATCACTTTTGGAATAAAAATAAGTGTGTTTAGAGTCACTTTAATGCCTGAAATTGGTCGAAATAGAAGCTTCTGAATAGGAGAAAATGTCTGTAATAATGGCAATTTTGGTCACTTTGAGGCTTTAAAAAGTAGTTATTCAGCATGAGGCACATTCCAAATGACATTTTGAATCAATTTTTCTACAGTCCAAAAAATCTATTTTCTGATGAAAAACGATGACCCGTGACCTGTCGAAATTTCTCCAGATGGTCAGAAATGGAAATTTTTTAATGTTTAATTTTTTGACTGTAAATGACTATTCCATGTAAATTATCACTTTTGGAAGAAAAATAAGTGTGTGTAGAGTCACTTTAATGCCTGAAATTGGTTGAAACAAAAGCTTCTGAATAGGAGAAAAAGTCTGTAATAATGGCAATTTTGGTCACATTGAGGCTTTAAAAAGTAGTCTTTCAGCATGAGGCACATTCCAAATGACATTTTGAATCAATTTTTCTACAGTCCAAAAAATCAATTTTCTGATGAAAAACGATGACCCGTGACGTGTCGAAATTTCTCCAGATGGTCAGAAATTGAAATTTTTTAATGTTTAATTTTTTGACTTCAAATGAATATTCCATGTAAATTATCACTTTTGGAACAAAAACAAGTGTGTTTAGAGTCACTTCAATGCCTGAAATTGGTCGAAAAAGAAGCTTCTGAGTAGGAGAAAAAGTCTGTAATTATATCAATTTTGGTCACATTGAGGCTTTAAAAAGTAGTTATTCAACATGAGGCGCATTCTAAATGACATTTTGAATCAATTTTTCGACCAGTCCAAAAAATCAATTTTCTGATGAAAAACGATGACCCGTGACCCGTCAAAATTTCTCCAGATCGTCAGAAATGGAAATTTTTTAATGTTTAAGTTTTTTGACTGCAAATGACTATTCCATGTAAATTATCACTTTTGGAACAAAAATAAGTGTGTTTAGAGTCACTTTAATGCCTGAAATTGGTAGAAATAGAAGCTTCTGAATAGGAGAAAAAGTCTATAATAATGGCAATTTTGGTCACATTCAGGCTTTAAAAAGTAGTTATTCAACATGAGGCACAATCCAAATGACATTTTGAATCAATTTTTCTACAGTCCAAAAAATCAATTTTCTGATGAAAAACGATGACCCGTGACCTGTGGACATTTCTCCAGTTGGTCAGAAATGGAATTTTTTTAATGTTTAAGTTTTTTGACTGCAAATGACTATTCCATTTAAATTATCACTTTTGGAACAAAAACAAGTGTGTTTAGAGTCACTTTAATGCCTGAAATTGGTCGAAATAGAAGCTTCTGAATAGGAGAAAATGTCTGTAAAATGGCAATTTTGGTCACATTGAGGCTTCAAAAAGTAGTTATTCAGCATGAGGCACATTCCAAATGACATTTAGAATCAATTTTTCTACAGTCCAAAAAATCAATTTTCTGATGAAAAACGATGACCCGTGACCTGTTGAAATTTCTCCAGATTGTCAGAAATGTACATTTTTTAATGTTTAATTTTTTGACTGTAAATGACTATTCCATGTAAATTATCGATTTTGGAAGAAAAATAAGTGTGTTTAGAGTCACTTTAATGCCTGAAATTGGTTGAAACAAAAGCTTCTGAATAGGAGAAAAAGTCTGTAATAATGGCAATTTTGGTCACATTGAGGCTTTAAAAAGTAGTCATTCAACATGAGGCACATTCCAAATGACATTTTGAATCAATTTTTCTACAGTCCAAAAAGTCAATTTTTCGATGAAAAACGATGACCCGTGACCTGTTGAAATTTCTCCAGATTGTCAGAAATGTACATTTTGTAATGTTTAAGTTTTTTGACTGCAAATGACTATTCCATGTAAATTATCACTTTTGGAACAAAAACAAGTGTGTTTAGAGTCACTTTAATGCCTGAAATTGGTCGAAATAGAAGCTTCTGAATAGGAGAAAATGTCTGTAATAATGGCAATTTTGGTCACTTTGAGGCTTTAAAAAGTAGTTATTCAGCATGAGGCACATTCCAAATGACATTTTGAATCAATTTTTTTACAGTCTAAAAAATCAATTTTCTGATGAAAAACGATGACCCGTGACCTGTTGAAATTTCTCCAGATTGTCAGAAATGTACATTTTTTAATGTTTAATTTTTTGACTGCAAATGACTATTCCATGTAAATTATCACTTTTGGAACAAAAATAAGTGTGTTTAGAGTCACTTTAATGCCTGAAATTGGTAGAAATAGAAGCTTCTGAATAGGAGAAAAAGTCTATAATAATGGCAATTTTGGTCACATTGAGGCTTTAAAAAGTAGTCATTCAACATGAGGCACATTCCAAATGACATTTTGAATCAATTTTTCTACAGTCCAAAAAATCAATTTTCTGATGAAAAACGATGACCCGTGACCTGTCGAAATTTCTCCAGATGGTCAGAAATGGAAATTTTTTTAATGTTTCATTTTTTGACTGCAAATGACTATTCCATGTAAATTATCACTTTTGGAAGAAAATAAGTGTGTTTAGAGTCACTTTAATGCCTGAAATTGGTCGAAATAAAAGCTTCTGAATAGGAGAAAATGTCTGTAATAATGGCAATTTTGGTCACTTTGAGGCTTTAAAAAGTAGTTATTCAGCATGAGGCACATTCCAAATGACATTTTGAATCAATCTTTCTACAGTCCAAAAAATCAATTTTCTGATGAAAAATGATGACCCGTGACCTGTCGAAATTTCTCCAGATGGTCAGAAATGGAAATTTTGTAATGTTTAATTTTTTGACTGCAAATGACTATTCCATGTAAATTATCACTTTTGGAATAAAAATAAGTGTGTTTAGTGTCACTTTAATGCCTGAAATTGGTCGAAATAGAAGCTTCTGAATAGGAGAAAATGTCTGTAATAATGGCAATTTTGGTCACTTTGAGGCTTTAAAAAGTAGTTATTCAGCATGAGGCACATTCCAAATGACATTTTGAATCAATTTTTCTACAGTCCAAAAAATCTATTTTCTGATGAAAAACGATGACCCGTGACCTGTCGAAATTTCTCCAGATGGTCAGAAATGGAAATTTTTTAATGTTTAATTTTTTGACTGTAAATGACTATTCCATGTAAATTATCACTTTTGGAAGAAAAATAAGTGTGTGTAGAGTCACTTTAATGCCTGAAATTGGTTGAAACAAAAGCTTCTGAATAGGAGAAAAAGTCTGTAATAATGGCAATTTTGGTCACATTGAGGCTTTAAAAAGTAGTCTTTCAGCATGAGGCACATTCCAAATGACATTTTGAATCAATTTTTCTACAGTCCAAAAAATCAATTTTCTGATGAAAAACGATGACCCGTGACCTGTCGAAATTTCTCCAGATGGTCAGAAATTGAAATTTTTTAATGTTTAATTTTTTGACTTCAAATGAATATTCCATGTAAATTATCACTTTTGGAACAAAAACAAGTGTGTTTAGAGTCACTTCAATGCCTGAAATTGGTCGAAAAAGAAGCTTCTGAGTAGGAGAAAAAGTCTGTAATTATATCAATTTTGGTCACATTGAGGCTTTAAAAAGTAGTTATTCAACATGAGGCGCATTCTAAATGACATTTTGAATCAATTTTTCGACCAGTCCAAAAAATCAATTTTCTGATGAAAAACGATGACCCGTGACCTGTCAAAATTTCTCCAGATCGTCAGAAATGGAAATTTTTTAATGTTTAAGTTTTTTGACTGCAAATGACTATTCCATGTAAATTATCACTTTTGGAACAAAAATAAGTGTGTTTAGAGTCACTTTAATGCCTGAAATTGGTAGAAATAGAAGCTTCTGAATAGGAGAAAAAGTCTATAATAATGGCAATTTTGGTCACATTCAGGCTTTAAAAAGTAGTTATTCAACATGAGGCACAATCCAAATGACATTTTGAATCAATTTTTCTACAGTCCAAAAAATCAATTTTCTGATGAAAAACGATGACCCGTGACCTGTGGACATTTCTCCAGTTGGTCAGAAATGGAATTTTTTTAATGTTTAAGTTTTTTGACTGCAAATGACTATTCCATTTAAATTATCACTTTTGGAACAAAAATAAGTGTGTTTAGAGTCACTTTAATGCCTGAAATTGGTCGAAATAGAAGCTTCTGAATAGGAGAAAATGTCTGTAAAAATGGCAATTTTGGTCACATTGAGGCTTCAAAAAGTAGTTATTCAGCATGAGGCACATTCCAAATGACATTTTGAATCAATTTTTCTACAGTCCAAAAAATCAATTTTCTGATGAAAAACGATGACCCGTGACCTGTTGAAATTTCTCCAGATTGTCAGAAATGTACATTTTTTAATGTTTAATTTTTTGACTGCAAATGACTATTCCATGTAAATTATCACTTTTGGAACAAAAATAAGTGTGTTTAGAGTCACTTTAATGCCTGAAATTGGTAGAAATAGAAGCTTCTGAATAGGAGAAAAAGTCTATAATAATGGCAATTTTGGTCACATTGAGGCTTTAAAAAGTAGTCATTCAACATGAGGCACATTCCAAATGACATTTTGAATCAATTTTTCTACAGTCCAAAAAATCAATTTTCTGATGAAAAACGATGACCCGTGACCTGTCGAAATTTCTCCAGATGGTCAGAAATGGAAATTTTTTTAATGTTTCATTTTTTGACTGCAAATGACTATTCCATGTAAATTATCACTTTTGGAAGAAAATAAGTGTGTTTAGAGTCACTTTAATGCCTGAAATTGGTCGAAATAGAAGCTTCTGAATAGGAGAAAATGTCTGTAATAATGGCAATTTTGGTCACTTTGAGGCTTTAAAAAGTAGTTATTCAGCATGAGGCACATTCCAAATGACATTTTGAATCAATCTTTCTACAGTCCAAAAAATCAATTTTCTGATGAAAAATGATGACCCGTGACCTGTCGAAATTTCTCCAGATGGTCAGAAATGGAAATTTTGTAATGTTTAATTTTTTGACTGCATATGACTATTCCATGTAAATTATCACTTTTGGAATAAAAATAAGTGTGTTTAGAGTCACTTTAATGCCTGAAATTGGTCGAAATAGAAGCTTCTGAATAGGAGAAAATGTCTGTAATAATGGCAATTTTGGTCACTTTGAGGCTTTAAAAAGTAGTTATTCAGCATGAGGCACATTCCAAATGACATTTTGAATCAATTTTTCTACAGTCCAAAAAATCTATTTTCTGATGAAAAACGATGACCCGTGACCTGTCGAAATTTCTCCAGATGGTCAGAAATGGAAATTTTTTAATGTTTAATTTTTTGACTGTAAATGACTATTCCATGTAAATTATCACTTTTGGAAGAAAAATAAGTGTGTGTAGAGTCACTTTAATGCCTGAAATTGGTTGAAACAAAAGCTTCTGAATAGGAGAAAAAGTCTGTAATAATGGCAATTTTGGTCACATTGAGGCTTTAAAAAGTAGTCTTTCAGCATGAGGCACATTCCAAATGACATTTTGAATCAATTTTTCTACAGTCCAAAAAATCAATTTTCTGATGAAAAACGATGACCCGTGACGTGTCGAAATTTCTCCAGATGGTCAGAAATTGAAATTTTTTAATGTTTAATTTTTTGACTTCAAATGAATATTCCATGTAAATTATCACTTTTGGAACAAAAACAAGTGTGTTTAGAGTCACTTCAATGCCTGAAATTGGTCGAAAAAGAAGCTTCTGAGTAGGAGAAAAAGTCTGTAATTATATCAATTTTGGTCACATTGAGGCTTTAAAAAGTAGTTATTCAACATGAGGCGCATTCTAAATGACATTTTGAATCAATTTTTCGACCAGTCCAAAAAATCAATTTTCTGATGAAAAACGATGACCCGTGACCTGTCAAAATTTCTCCAGATCGTCAGAAATGGAAATTTTTTAATGTTTAAGTTTTTTGACTGCAAATGACTATTCCATGTAAATTATCACTTTTGGAACAAAAATAAGTGTGTTTAGAGTCACTTTAATGCCTGAAATTGGTAGAAATAGAAGCTTCTGAATAGGAGAAAAAGTCTATAATAATGGCAATTTTGGTCACATTCAGGCTTTAAAAAGTAGTTATTCAACATGAGGCACAATCCAAATGACATTTTGAATCAATTTTTCTACAGTCCAAAAAATCAATTTTCTGATGAAAAACGATGACCCGTGACCTGTGGACATTTCTCCAGTTGGTCAGAAATGGAATTTTTTTAATGTTTAAGTTTTTTGACTGCAAATGACTATTCCATTTAAATTATCACTTTTGGAACAAAAATAAGTGTGTTTAGAGTCACTTTAATGCCTGAAATTGGTCGAAATAGAAGCTTCTGAATAGGAGAAAATGTCTGTAAAAATGGCAATTTTGGTCACATTGAGGCTTCAAAAAGTAGTTATTCAGCATGAGGCACATTCCAAATGACATTTAGAATCAATTTTTCTACAGTCCAAAAAATCAATTTTCTGATGAAAAACGATGACCCGTGACCTGTTGAAATTTCTCCAGATTGTCAGAAATGTACATTTTTTAATGTTTAATTTTTTGACTGTAAATGACTATTCCATGTAAATTATCGATTTTGGAAGAAAAATAAGTGTGTTTAGAGTCACTTTAATGCCTGAAATTGGTTGAAACAAAAGCTTCTGAATAGGAGAAAAAGTCTGTAATAATGGCAATTTTGGTCACATTGAGGCTTTAAAAAGTAGTCATTCAACATGAGGCACATTCCAAATGACATTTTGAATCAATTTTTCTACAGTCCAAAAAGTCAATTTTTCGATGAAAAACGATGACCCGTGACCTGTTGAAATTTCTCCAGATTGTCAGAAATGTACATTTTGTAATGTTTAAGTTTTTTGACTGCAAATGACTATTCCATGTAAATTATCACTTTTGGAACAAAAACAAGTGTGTTTAGAGTCACTTTAATGCCTGAAATTGGTCGAAATAGAAGCTTCTGAATAGGAGAAAATGTCTGTAATAATGGCAATTTTGGTCACTTTGAGGCTTTAAAAAGTAGTTATTCAGCATGAGGCACATTCCAAATGACATTTTGAATCAATTTTTTTACAGTCTAAAAAATCAATTTTCTGATGAAAAACGATGACCCGTGACCTGTTGAAATTTCTCCAGATTGTCAGAAATGTACATTTTTTAATGTTTAATTTTTTGACTGCAAATGACTATTCCATGTAAATTATCACTTTTGGAACAAAAATAAGTGTGTTTAGAGTCACTTTAATGCCTGAAATTGGTCGAAATAGAAGCTTCTGAATAGGAGAAAAAGTCTATAATAATGGCAATTTTGGTCACATTGAGGCTTTAAAAAGTAGTCATTCAACATGAGGCACATTCCAAATGACATTTTGAATCAATTTTTCTACAGTCCAAAAAATCAATTTTCTGATGAAAAACGATGACCCGTGACCTGTCGAAATTTCTCCAGATGGTCAGAAATGGAAATTTTTTTAATGTTTCATTTTTTGACTGCAAATGACTATTCCATGTAAATTATCACTTTTGGAAGAAAATAAGTGTGTTTAGAGTCACTTTAATGCCTGAAATTGGTCAAAATAGAAGCTTCTGAATAGGAGAAAATGTCTGTAATAATGGCAATTTTCGTCACTTTGAGGCTTTAAAAAGTAGTTATTCAGCATGAGGCACATTCCAAATGACATTTTGAATCAATCTTTCTACAGTCCAAAAAATCAATTTTCTGATGAAAAATGATGACCCGTGACCTGTCGAAATTTCTCCAGATGGTCAGAAATGGAAATTTTTTAATGTTTAATTTTTTGACTGCAAATGACTATTCCATGTAAATTATCACTTTTGGAATAAAAATAAGTGTGTTTAGAGTCACTTTAATGCCTGAAATTGGTCGAAATAGAAGCTTCTGAATAGGAGAAAATGTCTGTAATAATGGCAATTTTGGTCACTTTGAGGCTTTAAAAAGTAGTTATTCAGCATGAGGCACATTCCAAATGACATTTTGAATCAATTTTTCTACAGTCCAAAAAATCTATTTTCTGATGAAAAACGATGACCCGTGACCTGTCGAAATTTCTCCAGATGGTCAGAAATGGAAATTTTTTAATGTTTAATTTTTTGACTGTAAATGACTATTCCATGTAAATTATCACTTTTGGAAGAAAAATAAGTGTGTGTAGAGTCACTTTAATGCCTGAAATTGGTTGAAACAAAAGCTTCTGAATAGGAGAAAAAGTCTGTAATAATGGCAATTTTGGTCACATTGAGGCTTTAAAAAGTAGTCTTTCAGCATGAGGCACATTCCAAATGACATTTTGAATCAATTTTTCTACAGTCCAAAAAATCAATTTTCTGATGAAAAACGATGACCCGTGACCTGTCGAAATTTCTCCAGATGGTCAGAAATTGAAATTTTTTAATGTTTAATTTTTTGACTTCAAATGAATATTCCATGTAAATTATCACTTTTGGAACAAAAACAAGTGTGTTTAGAGTCACTTCAATGCCTGAAATTGGTCGAAAAAGAAGCTTCTGAGTAGGAGAAAAAGTCTGTAATTATATCAATTTTGGTCACATTGAGGCTTTAAAAAGTAGTTATTCAACATGAGGCGCATTCTAAATGACATTTTGAATCAATTTTTCGACCAGTCCAAAAAATCAATTTTCTGATGAAAAACGATGACCCGTGACCTGTCAAAATTTCTCCAGATCGTCAGAAATGGAAATTTTTTAATGTTTAAGTTTTTTGACTGCAAATGACTATTCCATGTAAATTATCACTTTTGGAACAAAAATAAGTGTGTTTAGAGTCACTTTAATGCCTGAAATTGGTAGAAATAGAAGCTTCTGAATAGGAGAAAAAGTCTATAATAATGGCAATTTTGGTCACATTCAGGCTTTAAAAAGTAGTTATTCAACATGAGGCACAATCCAAATGACATTTTGAATCAATTTTTCTACAGTCCAAAAAATCAATTTTCTGATGAAAAACGATGACCCGTGACCTGTGGACATTTCTCCAGTTGGTCAGAAATGGAATTTTTTTAATGTTTAAGTTTTTTGACTGCAAATGACTATTCCATTTAAATTATCACTTTTGGAACAAAAATAAGTGTGTTTAGAGTCACTTTAATGCCTGAAATTGGTCGAAATAGAAGCTTCTGAATAGGAGAAAATGTCTGTAAAAATGGCAATTTTGGTCACATTGAGGCTTCAAAAAGTAGTTATTCAGCATGAGGCACATTCCAAATGACATTTTGAATCAATTTTTCTACAGTCCAAAAAATCAATTTTCTGATGAAAAACGATGACCCGTGACCTGTTGAAATTTCTCCAGATTGTCAGAAATGTACATTTTTTAATGTTTAATTTTTTGACTGCAAATGACTATTCCATGTAAATTATCACTTTTGGAACAAAAATAAGTGTGTTTAGAGTCACTTTAATGCCTGAAATTGGTAGAAATAGAAGCTTCTGAATAGGAGAAAAAGTCTATAATAATGGCAATTTTGGTCACATTGAGGCTTTAAAAAGTAGTCATTCAACATGAGGCACATTCCAAATGACATTTTGAATCAATTTTTCTACAGTCCAAAAAAATCAATATTCTGATGAAAAACGATGACCCGTGACCTGTCGAAATTTCTCCAGATGGTCAGAAATGGAAATTTTTTAATGTTTCATTTTTTGACTGCAAATGACTATTCCATGTAAATTATCACTTTTGGAAAAAAATAAGTGTGTTTAGAGTCACTTTAATGCCTGAAATTGGTCGAAATAGAAGCTTCTGAATAGGAGAAAATGTCTGTAAAAATGGCAATTTTGGTCACATTGAGGCTTCAAAAAGTAGTTATTCAGCATGAGGCACATTCCAAATGACATTTTGAATCAATTTTTCTACAGTCCAAAAAATCAATTTTCTGATGAAAAACGATGACCAGTGACCTGTCGAAATTTCTCCAGATGGTCAGAAATGGACATTTTTTAATGTTTAATTTTTTGACTGTAAATGACTATTCCATGTAAATTATCACTTTTGGAAGAAAAATGAGTGTGTTTAGAGTCACTTTAATGCCTGAAATTGGTCCAAATAGAAGCTTCTGAATTGGAGAAAATGTCTGTAAAAATGGCAATTTTGGTCACATTGAGGCTTCAAAAAGTAGTTATTCAGCATGAGGCACATTCCAAATGACATTTTGAATCAATTTTTCTACAGTCCAAAAAACTCAATTTTCTGATGAAAAACGATGACCCGTGACCTGTCGAAATTTCTCCAGATGGTCAGAAATGGAAATTTTTTAATGTTTAATTTTTTGACTGTAAATGACTATTCCATGTAAATTATCACTTTTGGAACAAAATTAAGTGTGTTTAGAGTCACTTTAATGCCTGAAATTGGTCAAATTGAAGCTTCTGAATAGGAGAAAATGTCTGTAATAATGGCAATTTTGGTCACATTGAGGCTTTAAAAAGTAGTTATTCAACATGAGGCACATTCAAAATGACATTTTGAATCAATTTTTCTACAGTCCAAAAAATCAATTTTCTGATGAAAAACGATGACCCGTGACCTGTCGACATTTCTCCAGTTGGTCAGAAATGGAATTTTTTTAATGTTTAATTTTTTGACTGCAAATGACTATTCCATGCAAATTATCACTTTTGGAACAAAATTAAGTGTGTTTAGAGTCACTTTAATGCCTGAAATTGGTCAAATTGAAGCTTCTGAATAGGAGAAAATGTCTGTAATAATGGCAATTTTGGTCACATTGAGGCTTTAAAAAGTAGTTATTCAACATGAGGCACATTCAAAATGACATTTTGAATCAATTTTTCTACAGTCCAAAAAATCAATTTTCTGATGAAAAACGATGACCCGTGACCTGTCGAAATTTCTCCAGATGGTCAGAAATGGAATTTTTTTAATGTTTAAGTTTTTTGACTGGAAATGACTATTCCATGTGAATTATCACTTTTGGAACTAAAATAAGTGTGTTTAGAGTAATTTTAATGACTGAAATTGGTGGAAAAAGAAGCTTCTGAGTAGGAGAAAATGTCTGTAAAAATGGCAATTTTGGTCACATTGAGGCTTCAAAAAGTAGTTATTCAACATGAGGCACAATCCAAATGACATTTTGAATCAATTTTTCTGCAGTCCAAAAAATCAAGTTTTCTGATGAAAAACGATGACCCGTGACCTGTTGAAATTTCTCCAGATTGTCAGAAATGTACATTTTTTAATGTTTAATTTTTTGACTGCAAGTGACTATTCCATGTAAATTATCACTTTTGGAAGAAAAATAAGTGTGTTTAGAGTCACTTTAATGACTGAAATTGGTTGAAACAAAAGCTTCTGAATAGGAGAAAAAGTCTGAAATAATGGCAATTTTGGTCACATTGAGGCTTTAAAAAGTAGTCATTCAACATGAGGCACATTCCAAATGACATTTTGAATCAATTTTTCTACAGTCCAAAAAAATCAGTTTTCTGAGGAAAAACGATGACCCGTGACCTGTCGAAATTTCTCCAGATGGTCAGAAATGGAAATTTTTTAATGTTTAACTTTTTTGACTGCAAATGACTATTCCATGCAAATTATCACTTTTGGACCAAAATTAAGTGTGTTTAGAGTCACTTTAATGCCTGTAATTGGTCAAATTGAAGCTTCTGAATAGGAGAAAATGTCTGTAATAATGGCAATTTTGGTCACATTGAGGCTTTAAAAAGTAGTTATTCAACATGAGGCACATTCGAAATGACATTTTGAATCAATTTTTCTACAGTCCAAAAAATCAATTTTCTGATGAAAAGCGATGACCCGTGACCTGTCGACATTTCTCCAGTTGGTCAGAAATGGAATTTTTTTAATGTTTAAGTTTTTTTAATGCAAATGACTATTCCATGTAAATTATCACTTTTGGAACAAAAATAAGTGTGTTTAGAGTCACTTTAATGCCTGAAATTGGTCGAAATAGAAGCTTCTGAATAGGAGAAAATGTCTGTAATAATGGCAATTTTGGTCACATTGAGGCTTTAAAAAGTAGTTATTCAACATGAGGCACATTCCAAATGACATTTTGAATCAATTTTTCTACAGTCCAAAAAACTCAATTTTCTGATAAAAAACGATGACCCATGACCTGTCGAAATTTCTCCAGATGGTCAGAAATGGAAATTTTTTAATGTTTAAGTTTTTTGACTGCAAATGACTATTCCATGTAAATTATCACTTTTGGAACAAAAATAAGTGTGTTTAGAGTCACTTTAATGCCTGAAATTGGTCGAAATAGAAGCTTCTGAATAGGAGAAAATGTCTGTAATAATGGCAATTTTGGTCACATTCAGGCTTTAAAAAGTAGTTATTCAACATGAGGCACAATCCAAATGACATTTTGAATCAATTTTTCTACAGTCCAAAAAATCAATTTTCTGATGAAAAACGATGACCCGTGACCTGTCGACATTTCTCCAGTTGGTCAGAAATGGAATTTTTTTAATGTTTAAGTTTTTTGACTGCAAATGACTATTCCATTTAAATTATCACTTTTGGAAAAAAAATAAGTGTGTTTAGAGACACTTTAATGCCTGAAATTGGTCGAAATAGAAGCTTCTGAATAGGAGAAAATGTCTGTAAAAATGGCAATTTTGGTCACATTGAGGCGTGAAAAAGTAGTTATTCAGCATGAGGCACATTCCAAATGACATTTTGAATCAATTTTTCTACAGTCCAAAAAATCAATTTTCTGATGAAAAACGATGACCCGTGACCTGTTGAAATTTCTCCAGATTGTCAGAAATGTACATTTTTTAATGTTTAATTTTTTGACTGCAAATGACTATTCCATGTAAATTATCACTTTTGGAAGAAAAATAAGTGTGTTTAGAGTCACTTTAATGCCTGAAATTGGTTGAAACAAGAGATTCTTAATAGGAGAAAAAGTCTGTAATAATGGCAATTTTGGTCACATTAAGGCTTTAAAAAGTAGTCATTCAACATGAGGCACATTCCAAATGACATTTTGAATCAATTTTACTACCCGTCCAAAAAAATCAATTTTCTGATGAAAAACGATGACCCGTGACCTGTCGAAATTTATCCAGATGGTCAGAAATGGAAATTTTTTAATGTTTAATTTTTTGACTGCAAATGACTATTCCATGCAAATTATCACTTTTGGAACAAAATTAAGTGTGTTTAGAGTCACTTTAATGCCTGAAATTGGTCAAATTGAAGCTTCTGAATACGAGAAAATGTCTGTAATAATGGCAATTTTGGTCACATTGAGGCTTTAAAAAGTAGTCATTCAACATGAGGCACATTCCAAATGACATTTTGAATCATATTTTCTACAGTCCAAAAAATCAATTTTCTGATGAAAAACGATGACCCGTGACCTGTCGACATTTCTCCAGTTGGTCAGAAATGGAAATTTTTTAATGTTTAATTTTTTGACTTCAAATGACTGTTCCATGTAAATTATCACTTTTGAAACAAAAATAAGTGTGTTTAGAGTCACTTTAATGCCTGAAATTGGTCGAAAAAGAAGCTTCTGAGTAGGAGAAAAAGTCTGTAATTATATCAATTTTGGTCACATTGAGGCTTTAAAAAGTAGTTATTCAACATGAGGCGCATTCTAAATGACATTTTGAATCAATTTTTCGACCAGTCCAAAAAATCAATTTTCTGATGAAAAACGATGACCCGTGACCTGTCGAAATTTCTCCAGATCGTCAGAAATGGAAATTTTTTAATGTTTAAGTTTTTTGACTGCAAATGACTATTCCATGTAAATTATCACTTTTGGAACAAAAATAAGTGTGTTTAGAGTCACTTTAATGCCTGAAATTGGTCGAAATAGAAGCTTCTGAATCGGAGAAAATGTCTGTAATAATGGCAATTTTGGTCACATTCAGGCTTTAAAAAGTAGTTATTCAACATGAGGCACAATCCAAATGACATTTTGAATCAATTTTTCTACAGTCCAAAAAATCAATTTTCTGATGAAAAACGATGACCCGTGACCTGTCGAAATTTCTCCAGATTGTCAGAAATGTACATTTTTTAATGTTTAAGTTTTTGACTGCAAATGACTATTCCATTTAAATTATCACTTTTGGAACAAAAATAAGTGTGTTTAGAGTCACTTTAATGCCTGAAATTGGTCGAAATAGAAGCTTCTCAATAGGAGAAAATGTCTGTAAAAATGGCAATTTTGGTCACAGTGAGGTTTCAAAAAGTAGTTATTCAGCATGAGGCACATTCCAAATGACATTTTGAATCAATTTTTCTACAGTCCAAAAAATCAATTTTCTGATGAAAAACGATGACCAGTGACCTGTTGAAATTTCTCCAGATTGTCAGAAATGTACATTTTTTAATGTTTAATTTTGTGACTGCAAATGACTATTCCATGTAAATTATCACTTTTGGAACAAAAATAAGTGTGTTTAGAGTCACTTTAATGCCTGAAATTGGTAGAAATAGAAGCTTCTGAATAGGAGAAAAAGTCTATAATAATGGCAATTTTGGTCACATTGAGGCTTTAAAAAGTAGTCATTCAACATGAGGCACATTCCAAATGACATTTTGAATCAATTTTTCTACAGTCCAAAAAATCAATATTCTGATGAAAAACGATGACCCGTGACCTGTCGAAATTTCTCCAGATGGTCAGAAATGGAATTTTTTTAATGTTTAAGTTTTTTGACTGCAAATGACTATTCCATTTAAATTATCACTTTTGGAACAAAAATAAGTGTGTTTAGAGTCACTTTAATGCCTGAAATTGGTCGAAATAGAAGCTTCTGAATAGGAGAAAATGTCTGTAAAAATGGCAATTTTGATCACATTGAGGCTTCAAAAAGTAGTTATTCAGCATGAGGCACATTCCAAATGACATTTTGAATCAATTTTTCTACAGTCCAAAAAATCAATTTTCTGATGAAAAACGATGACCCGTGACCTGTTGAAATTTCTCCAGATTGTCAGAAATGTACATTTTTTAATGTTTAATTTTTTGACTGCAAATGACTATTCCATGTAAATTATCACTTTTGGAAGAAAAATAAGTGTGTTTAGAGTCACTTTAATGCCTGAAATTGGTTGAAACAAGAGATTCTTAATAGGAGAAAAAGTCTGTAATAATGGCAATTTTGGTCACATTAAGGCTTTAAAAAGTAGTCATTCAACATGAGGCACATTCCAAATGACATTTTGAATCAATTTTACTACCCGTCCAAAAAAATCAATTTTCTGATGAAAAACGATGACCCGTGACCTGTCGAAATTTATCCAGATGGTCAGAAATGGAAATTTTTTAATGTTTAATTTTTTGACTGCAAATGACTATTCCATGCAAATTATCACTTTTGGAACAAAATTAAGTGTGTTTAGAGTCACTTTAATGCCTGAAATTGGTCGAAATAGAAGCTTCTGAATAGGAGAAAATGTCTGTAAAAATGGCAATTTTGATCACATTGAGGCTTCAAAAAGTAGTTATTCAGCATGAGGCACATTCCAAATGACATTTTGAATCAATTTTTCTACAGTCCAAAAAATCAATTTTCTGATGAAAAACGATGACCCGTGACCTGTTGAAATTTCTCCAGATTGTCAGAAATGTACATTTTTTAATGTTTAATTTT
Organism: Triturus cristatus; assembly: GCF_964204655.1. Lineage (NCBI taxonomy): Eukaryota > Metazoa > Chordata > Amphibia > Caudata > Salamandridae > Triturus > Triturus cristatus. Next base: position 877,973,641 of record NC_140593.1, on the reverse strand, counting down.
TTGACTGCAAATGACTATTCCATGTAAATTATCACTTTTGGAAGAAAAATAAGTGTGTTTAGAGTCACTTTAATGCCTGAAATTGGTTGAAACAAGAGATTCTTAATAGGAGAAAAAGTCTGTAATAATGGCAATTTTGGTCACATTAAGGCTTTAAAAAGTAGTCATTCAACATGAGGCACATTCCAAATGACATTTTGAATCAATTTTACTACCCGTCCAAAAAAATCAATTTTCTGATGAAAAACGATGACCCGTGACCTGTCGAAATTTATCCAGATGGTCAGAAATGGAAATTTTTTAATGTTTAATTTTTTGACTGCAAATGACTATTCCATGCAAATTATCACTTTTGGAACAAAATTAAGTGTGTTTAGAGTCACTTTAATGCCTGAAATTGGTCAAATTGAAGCTTCTGAATACGAGAAAATGTCTGTAATAATGGCAATTTTGGTCACATTGAGGCTTTAAAAAGTAGTCATTCAACATGAGGCACATTCCAAATGACATTTTGAATCATATTTTCTACAGTCCAAAAAATCAATTTTCTGATGAAAAACGATGACCCGTGACCTGTCGACATTTCTCCAGTTGGTCAGAAATGGAAATTTTTTAATGTTTAATTTTTTTGACTTCAAATGACTGTTCCATGTAAATTATCACTTTTGAAACAAAAATAAGTGTGTTTAGAGTCACTTTAATGCCTGAAATTGGTCGAAAAAGAAGCTTCTGAGTAGGAGAAAAAGTCTGTAATTATATCAATTTTGGTCACATTGAGGCTTTAAAAAGTAGTTATTCAACATGAGGCGCATTCTAAATGACATTTTGAATCAATTTTTCGACCAGTCCAAAAAATCAATTTTCTGATGAAAAACGATGACCCGTGACCTGTCGAAATTTCTCCAGATCGTCAGAAATGGAAATTTTTTAATGTTTAAGTTTTTTGACTGCAAATGACTATTCCATGTAAATTATCACTTTTGGAACAAAAATAAGTGTGTTTAGAGTCACTTTAATGCCTGAAATTGGTCGAAATAGAAGCTTCTGAATCGGAGAAAATGTCTGTAATAATGGCAATTTTGGTCACATTCAGGCTTTAAAAAGTAGTTATTCAACATGAGGCACAATCCAAATGACATTTTGAATCAATTTTTCTACAGTCCAAAAAATCAATTTTCTGATGAAAAACGATGACCCGTGACCTGTCGACATTTCTCCAGTTGGTCAGAAATGGAATTTTTTTAATGTTTAAGTTTTTGACTGCAAATGACTATTCCATTTAAATTATCACTTTTGGAACAAAAATAAGTGTGTTTAGAGTCACTTTAATGCCTGAAATTGGTCGAAATAGAAGCTTCTCAATAGGAGAAAATGTCTGTAAAAATGGCAATTTTGGTCACAGTGAGGTTTCAAAAAGTAGTTATTCAGCATGAGGCACATTCCAAATGACATTTTGAATCAATTTTTCTACAGTCCAAAAAATCAATTTTCTGATGAAAAACGATGACCAGTGACCTGTTGAAATTTCTCCAGATTGTCAGAAATGTACATTTTTTAATGTTTAATTTTGTGACTGCAAATGACTATTCCATGTAAATTATCACTTTTGGAACAAAAATAAGTGTGTTTAGAGTCACTTTAATGCCTGAAATTGGTAGAAATAGAAGCTTCTGAATAGGAGAAAAAGTCTATAATAATGGCAATTTTGGTCACATTGAGGCTTTAAAAAGTAGTCATTCAACATGAGGCACATTCCAAATGACATTTTGAATCAATTTTTCTACAGTCCAAAAAATCAATATTCTGATGAAAAACGATGACCCGTGACCTGTCGAAATTTCTCCAGATGGTCAGAAATGGAAATTTTTTAATGTTTCATTTTTTGACTGCAAATGACTATTCCATGTAAATTATCACTTTTGGAAGAAAATAAGTGTGTTCAGAGTCACTTTAATGCCTGAAATTGGTCGAAATAGAAGCTTCTGAAAAGGAGAAAATGTCTGTAAAAATGGCAATTTTGGTCACATTGAGGCTTCAAAAAGTAGTTATTCAGCATGAGGCACATTCCAAATGACATTTTGAATCAATTTTTCTACAATCCAAAAAAATCAATTTTCTGATGAAAAACGATGACCCGTGACCAGTCGAAATTTCTCCAGATGGTCAGAAATGGACATTTTTTAATGTTTAATTTTTTGACTGTAAATGACTATTCCATGTAAATTATCACTTTTGGAAGAAAAATAAGTGTGTTTAGAGTCACTTTAATGCCTGAAATTGGTTGAAACAAAAGCTTCTTAATAGGAGAAAAAGTCTGTAATAATGGCAATTTTGGTCACATTGAGGCTTTAAAAAGTAGTCATTCAACATGAGGCACATTCCAAATGACATTTTGAATCAATTTTTCTACAGTCCAAAAAAATCAATTTTCTGAGGAAAAACGATGACCCGTGACCTGTCGAAATTTCTCCAGATGGTCAGAAATGGAAATTTTTTAATGTTTAACTTTTTTGACTGCAAATGATTATTCCATGTAAATTATCACTTTTGGAAGAAAATAAGTGTGTTTAGAGTCACTTTAATGCCTGAAATTGGTCGAAACAAAAGCTTCTGAATAGGAGAAAAAGTCTGTAATAATGGCAATTTTGGTCACATTGAGGCTTTAAAAAGTAGTCATTCAACATGAGGCACATTCCAAAGGACATTTTGAATCAATTTTTCTACAGTCCAAAAAAATCAATTTTCTGATGAAAAATGATGACCCGTTACCTGTCGAAATTTATCCAGATGGTCAGAAATGGAAATTTTTTAATGTTTAACTTTTTTGACTGCAAATGACTATTCCATGCAAATTATTACTTTTGGACCAAAATTAAGTGTGTTTAGAGTCACTTTAATGCCTGTAATTGGTCAAATTGAAGCTTCTGAATAGGAGAAAATGTCTGTAATAATGGCAATTTTGGTCACATTGAGGCTTTAAAAAGTAGTTATTCAACATGAGGCACATTCGAAATGACATTTTGAATCAATTTTTCTACAGTCCAAAAAATCAATTTTCTGATGAAAAGCGATGACCCGTGACCTGTCAACATTTCTCCAGTTGGTCAGAAATGGAATTTTTTTAATGTTTAAGTTTTTTTAATGCAAATGACTATTCCATGTAAATTATCACTTTTGGAACAAAAATAAGTGTGTTTAGAGTGACTTTAAAGCCTGAAATTGGTGGAAATAGAAGCTTCTGAATAGGAGAAAATGTCTGTAATAATGGCAATTTTGGTCACATTGAGGCTTTAAAAAGTAGTTATTCAACATGAGGCACATTCCAAATGACATTTTGAATCAATTTTTCTACAGTCCAAAAAACTCAATTTTCTGATGAAAAACGATGACCCGTGACCTGTCGAAATTTATCCAGATGGTCAGAAATGGAAATTTTTTAATGTTTAATTTTTTGACTGCAAATGACTATTCCATGCAAATTATCACTTTTGGAACAAAATTAAGTGTGTTTAGAGTCACTTTAATGCCTGAAATTGGTCGAAATAGAAGCTTCTGAATCAGAGAAAATGTCTGTAATAATGGCAATTTTGGTCACATTCAGGCTTTAAAAAGTAGTTATTCAACATGAGGCACAATCCAAATGACATTTTGAATCAATTTTTCTACAGTCCAAAAAATCAATTTTCTGATGAAAAACGATGACCCGTGACCTGTCGAAATTTCTCCAGATGGTCAGAAATGGACATTTTTTAATGTTTAATTTTTTGACTGTCAATGACTATTCCATGTAAATTATCACTTTTGGAAGAAAAATAAGTGTGTTTAGAGTCACTTTAATGCCTGAAATTGGTTGAAACAAAAGCTTCTTAATAGGAGAAAAAGTCTGTAATAATGGCAATTTTGGTCACATTGAGGCTTTAAAAAGTAGTCATTCAACATGAGGCACATTCCAAATGACATTTTGAATCAATTTTTCTACAGTCCAAAAAAATCAATTTTCTGAGGAAAAACGATGACCCGTGACCTGTCGAAATTTCTCCAGATGGTCAGAAATGGAAATTTTTTAATGTTTAACTTTTTTGACTGCAAATGATTATTCCATGTAAATTATCACTTTTGGAAGAAAATAAGTGTGTTTAGAGTCACTTTAATGCCTGAAATTGGTCGAAATAGAAGCTTCTGAATTGGAGAAAATGTCTGTAAAAATGGCAATTTTGGTCACATTGAGGCTTCAAAAAGTAGTTATTCAGCATGAGGCACATTCCAAATGACATTTTGAATCAATTTTTCTACAGTCCAAAAAACTCAATTTTCTGATGAAAAACGATGACCCGTGACCTGTCGAAATTTCTCCAGATGGTCAGAAATGGAAATTTTTTAATGTTTAATTTTTTGACTGTAAATGACTATTCCATGTAAATTATCACTTTTGGAAGAAAAATGAGTGTGTTTAGAGTCACTTTAATGCCTGAAATTGGTTGAAACAAAAGCTTCTTAATAGGAGAAAAAGTCTGTAATAAGGGCAATTTTGGTCACATTGAGGCTTTAAAAAGTAGTCATTCAACATGAGGCGCATTCTAAATGACATTTTGAATCAATTTTTCTACAGTCCAAAAAAATCAATTTTCTGAGGAAAAACGATGACCCGTGACCTGTCGAAATTTCTCCAGATGGTCAGAAATGCAAATTTTTTAATGTTTAACTTTTTTGACTGCAAATGATTATTCCATGTAAATTATCACTTTTGGAAGAAAATAAGTGTGTTAAGAGTCACTTTAATGCCTGAAATTGGTCGAAATAGAAGCTTCTGAATTGGAGAAAATGTCTGTAAAAATGGCAATTTTGGTCACATTGAGGCTTCAAAAAGTAGTTATTCAGCATGAGGCACATTCCAAATGACATTTTGAATCAATTTTTCTACAGTCCAAAAAACTCAATTTTCTGATGAAAAACGATGACCCGTGACCTGTCGAAATTTCTCCAGATGGTCAGAAATGGAAATTTTTTAATGTTTAATTTTTTGACTGTAAATGACTATTCCATGTAAATTATCACTTTTGGAAGAAAAATAAGTGTGTTTAGAGTCACTTTAATGCCTGAAATTGGTTGAAACAAAAGCTTCTGAATAGGAGAAAAAGTCTGTAATAATGGCAATTTTGGTCACATTGAGGCTTTAAAAAGTAGTCATTCAACATGAGGCACATTCCAAATGACATTTTGAATCAATTTTTCTACAGTCCAAAAAAATCAATTTTCTGATGAAAAACGATGACCCTGTGGTAAATAAAAATTCCTTTACCGGGACTGAATTTGATACAGAAACATTATAAAATAGCTCAGTAAAATGAGAGGCAGAATCCGTGATATTAGAGTTTCGGAATGGGCTTTATTCCAATAATCGATTATAATCGGATGCTTCAAGTTCCATCACCACGGGGGTTCAGGAAGTGAAGTACATACTTTATTGACAGAGAGGTAACTTTTATAGTACATACATTATAATGAAGTGAATACAGTAGGCGTGACAATTTGATAAGGACATTGACGTTTGTCTGCGTAACCGAAAATGGGTGTAATAATGAGTAAAAAGGAACATGATTGGTTATGATGTCATGTATAGGTGGATCTATAAGATAATACTTGGCATAGATGCGCGCGCAGCAGTATGACGTGTAATTGACGTGTAACTAGGGGGTGACGAGGACTTGACATTTAGCTCTATATGTGGAGACGAGAAGTCTGGGGGGTCAAGTCAACCTAATCCCAAATCATATCTAACATCCTATGTTTAAAGAACTATGTTATCCACAAAAGAAGGACTCTCGGACAGAATCTACTCTATACTGACTGTGCGTGTATGTACAAGCGTCTAAGTGTCTACACTGAATGCGAGGGGGTAGGAATATTTCCTAGTAACAGGGCTATGAATTACTTGCATGAGGACAGAGAAGATGGGCCTTTTTGCTTGATAACTGGAAGAATGTTTACTTAAACTACTAGGCAGGAATGCATCGGCTGAGGGAGAGGCAGATAATTCGAAGGTGAAATACAGTTCTTGGCAGAGAATAGGCTGATGTCAGGCTTCGTGAGCCGCGCAGAGAATGAGACAAAGTTCATGGTCATAGATGCAGGCTCGGACCGGAGCTTTCAGAGGCAGAAGGGAAAAGGAGTTTTGATGACAGAATCAGGGCCTACTTGCCTGGACTGTAAAATGGCATAAGTGAACCATATTAAGCCGATGGCTTTTCATACTTGGGAATGGAATATCCGGCCTATTCATGGCGGATCTGACAGAGGACATGTTGACGGTGGACGCACATGTATTTGCGTCTTCATAACTGGAACTGGAGGGAACCTACATGTACTTGTGACATGCACATAGAACCGTTGGGGTCCAAGATAGGGGACATAACTGACCAGGAAAATCCATATTTCCACATTCCCTCCTTGTCCCCTACTTGCCCTTCAAGAGATATCAATCTTCATTAATCCATTGACCTGTTCATATAGCATCATTTGTTCTTCTTTCTTCTTCCGGGATCCTGAACGTAAATCTTGATGTGGAATGCACGATGTGGCACACAGACCACAAATCGCTGGTCCACATTGTAGACATAGACAGCAACTGAATAGTATGAGAAGGCCAATACCTAGGAAGGATAAAACTCTCCATCCCCAGGCTGATACCGCATTCCAAAACCAACTGGACCAAGTCCAAGTGCCTGGGTTCTGGTGTATCTGGCTTACAATCTTATGAAGGCGAGTGATGGCTTTATATACAGATGGCGAATTTTCTGGTATGAATACGCAGCAGCTTGATCCGATGACCCTACAAGCTCCGCCCCTATCAGCCAGGATGACGTCAAGGACAAGACGATTTTGAAGCACAACAATCCGCATAGCAGACTGCTCTTCCGTTAAATTGCCTAAGGCGGAAATAGTCTCATTCACTACTGCTTCAAGGGTTCTAGTTAATCTACGTATCGGCTTACTATTAGTAACAGTACCTATATAGGGAAAGATGCCTTTATTAAAATCTACATACTTGTCCCATGCCGTTTCAGTGTAATCGACAATGGGGAGATCTCTCCGTTCTCTGTTGTGTACTAAATGAATATTTCTGTAATAATCAGGAGGAGCTAGGAAAACAGGTGGCAAAAGGAATGCAATGTAGCAGGTACCATCCCAATCTAGGGGTAGACGCATATATGCAATCTGACCACATATGAAGTAGGAGTGGCGAGAAGCTCTAAATGAAGATTTTCCTTGATCACTGAATTCTACTATAGTAGTGCATTTACTATGGCCCATATGTATGGAACCAACCTTTCTTACACACAATTCACCTTTTGCTGGGAATACTGACATGGTGGGTAAGACTAGTTCAACTTCGGATACGACATTTAGAATCATGAGATTAGGTGTAAAATTACCTAATCCATACACTTCATTTTCTAGATCAGTTCCTGTTCTTTTGGGGCGACCCTCCTTGTCAGGGTAGCAGACTTTGAGTAAAACTAGGTTCAGGTTTCCCCATATCCAATGATCTTGGTAAACTGCTGTGTCTGAGTCTATGGAATTGATTAAACTGAACCATGCTCCACAGGAGCCATTGTGTGTAAATGGGTGTGGAAAGAATGGCAGGACTCCTTCATAATTCTGATAGGGAGGGAGTCGGCCACACACCCAACAATTTGTGGCATTACTAGTCTGATGGGAATGATGTAACATACTGATGAAAGTGTTATTGCGCAGCGCAAGTCTATAAGACAATTCATGCGGAGGTAAGTCACTAAAAGAATGTTCAGCAGTAACATTATAAACATGTCTAGAAATAGGGTAATATATGTGCAACAACATACTTGTAATGATTATTAAAAGACTCAATAAAAACAAAATTAATAATGTCACTATACAGTGGCTACGCAGTGATTTACAATACGCCTGTTGTTTCAACATTTTACGGGTATTTCCTCTACTCAGGTCCAAGGGATACATGTCAGAGACAATTCAACCGCTTCACCTTGGAGAGGACTTAAACAATCAAATTGCTCGACTGGTTGGGCCTAAGCTTTAGTTTATAACTTTCAGATTTGTTCGGTTCAACAAAAGGGAGTTTTGAATCAGTCTGTGAGGTAGTGCAGGGCACAGTGTCTATATCCGAGGATAGTCCATGAAATTTCTTAATATGGCTTGAATGAATCCAGCCCTTGCGGCCTTCGATCTTCACGGCTGTTCTTGTGGTCAACAGGACCAACTTGGGTGCTTTCCACCTGGGCTCCAGCTGAGTCTTTCGGTCGAAATTCCTCACAAAGACAAGATTACCCGGAACAACGTCATGGGGTTTCACCTCAGTGTTGTCGGGAAAGGCTGCAGCTACCTGTGAACGAGAAGATTGTAGTGCAGACATCAAGGAAGCCAAGTAATCTGTCAGCATATTACAGTCAACATCAGTTATTTTACGTGGTATAGGCGTCCCCCACATATTTGGTGGTCTACCGAAGATCACCTCATACGGGGATAGCCCTGTTCGAGAGTGTGCTACCATTCTCATGTAAAATAGTGCAACTGGTAACGCTACTACCCAGTCGACACCTTTCTCTCTGCATATTTTGGACATTCTGATTTTCAGTATCTGGTTATGTCTTTCTACGAGACCTGCTGCCTCGGGGTGTCGGACACAGTGGAATTTCCACTGATATCCTAACAGAAGTGAAACATGTTTCATTAATTCTGATGAGAACGGCTGGCCGTTATCTGAGTAAACAGCACGTGGTAAACCGTATCGTGGGAAAAATTCTCGAACCAACTGTTTGGCAGTAGTCGGAGCAGTGTAATCTGAAACCGGGTATGCCTCCGTCCAACGGGACAGAGCGCAGACAACTACGAGAACATATTTGAATCCTCGACATCGTTCCATCTGGATATAATCCATCTGTAGGACTTCAAAAGGGTGATCAGGAGGATGAAATCCACCCTGTTCTACGGGAACACTTTTTCCTGGGTTGAACTGGCAACAGATCATACAGGTACGGACCTTTTGTTTGGCTGCTGCTCGTAAATGTTTATTAAACCAAATGTGTTGAATGCTGTCTAGCATAGCTTTTTCTCCTAGATGTGCCGGACTATGTATAGTGTTAATTATAACTTGGACCATTGAATCAGGAAGGAACCATACAGACTTTTCCTTCATCATCCATCCTTGGTCCGTTTGGATCCCTCCTAATTCAGTCCATTTCTTTATTTCGTCTGGTGTAGCATGTGTCTGTATGTCAATTACGTCAAGAGTAGGATCTTTAACTGTCATACAATGTGTCGATGTCAGGACTATTGTCTTTGTCATGTCGGGGGTTTGAGTTTGAGCGGTCAGTTTAGCTGTTCTGTCGGCTAGATCATTGCCTTGGGAAATGATATCAGTAACCTTCGTATGGGCCTTACATTTCATAATTGATATTTCAGTAGGTAGATGTATTGCATCTAATAAGGCATGAATGAGGGGTCCGTGCTGAATGTGGGCACCGTGGGAAGTTAAATAACCTCTCTCTCGCCACAGCACGCCGAAGTCATGTACAACTCCGAATGCATAACGTGAGTCAGTGTATATGTTGACTTTTTTATTCGTGGCTTGAATACAGGCTTGTGTCAGAGCGATGAGCTCTGCGGCTTGAGCTGACAAAGTATTTATACGATTAGTTTCAATAACTTCAGTATCTGTTGTGACTGCATAAGCGGCCACTAATTCTCCTGTACTTGTTCTCATACATGAACCATCGACATAAAATGTCAAGTCTGGATCTGACAATGGAACATCGGTCAAGTCTTGTCTGGGTTTTGTCGTTACAGTAATAACTTCAATACAGTCATGGGCTAGTGGGTCTGTTCCGGTTACTGGCAAAAGTGTGGCAGGATTCAATGTGTTACAGCGTCTTATTTCTATATGTGGCTGAAACAATGTAAGTTCATACCCTGTAAGTCGTGCTATGGTCAAGTGTTGTGTTTGTGTTCTATTTATAAGAACCTCTACTGCGTGTGGTACTTGAACTGTCAATGGATGTCCTAACACTATGGCATCGCTTTGTCTGATTGCTAAAGCTGTCGCTGCCACTGATTTCAGACATGCAGGCAAAGCCTGAGCTACGGGATCTAATGTACTAGAAAAATAAGCACATGGTTTGTGTGCTCCTGCTTGATCCTGTGTGAGTACTGACAAAGTAGTACCTTCGCGTTCTGTAACAAAGAGTGTAAACTGTTTTCTGTAACACGGTGTTGCTAAAACAGGTGCTTGACATAAAGTTTTCTTTAGGCTTTCAAAAACTTGTGTATGTTCTTGAGTCCAAGGGAGAACAGTCGATGTGGCTGCCTCCTGGGTTGTCAACTGAATGAGTGGTTTTGCTAGAAATGCATATTGCGGGATCCACTGTCTACAGTATGAAGTGAGGCCTATGAAAGCCCGCACCTCCTTTTGTGTCTTGGGTATCGGCATGTTAGCTATTAACTGAATGCGGTCTGGTGTAAGCTGCCTTCCCTCCTTGGACAGCGAGTGTCCAAGATAAATAACTCGCTGGACACAGAATTGCAGCTTAGAAGGGGACACCTTGTGCCCTTTTTCGGCTAGAAATTGTAAAACTGTCAGTGATGCTTTTTCACATTCAGGTTCGCTTCGGGCGGTGATCAGCAGATCATCGACGTATTGAAGCAGAGCAGTGTTAACTGGCATGTGGATACTATCGAGTTCTCGTTTCAGTGCTTGGCTATAGATGCTGGGGCTTTCTGTAAATCCTTGAGGTGCGCGTGAGAATTTAAAGCTACGTCCATTTAAACTAAATCCGAACAAATATTGGCTTTCCGGATCTATTGGGACGCTGAAAAAGGCATTCTTGAGATCGATTACAGTGAAGAATGTCGCTTCGGAATCAATAGCTGTCAGTAATGACGAGATATCTGGGACCACAGGGAATTGTGGCACAATGCATTTGTTTAACTCGCGCAGATCAATAACCAATCGATATACTGGCGGGCCTTCGGATCTGTTCGTTTAAGAATCGGTATTATCGGTGAATTACATATATTGGAGTCTGTTTCCACAACTACTCCTTGGGCAATGAGCTCGTCAATGATTTGTAGTAAAGCCACTACAGCATCTGGTGGTAACTTGTATTGTCGCATTCGTGGTAGCACCACTCCTGCCTTTAATGTGACTCGATATGGTGTAATATTCATGCATCCAACATCAGTAGGGCCTTGTGCCCATAGTCGTGTAGGTAAAATCTGTAATCGGGGATCCATGTCTCTAGACACATAGTGACCTTTAAAATCACGTAAAAACAGTCTTACTCCTTCCGGAGAACAACATATTATAGCTCCTAGAGCTTTTAACGTTTTTATTCCTAATAGATTTTCTGGACATGATTTGGTAAGCAATAAATCTGTAGTTCGGGTCAAAGGTCCTATCGTAAGTGGCAGAGGTTGTGACACTTCATTAACAATAGGTTTTCCTGAAAAACCAAGGGAAATATTCTGTGAGCCTGAGAGGGGTGCCCCTGGAACTTCACTACGTTTTATGGTCGTTCGACTTGCCCCTGTATCGAGTAGAAATTTTCTATCTTGGCCTAATAATTCACTATGTACATAAGGTCCTTCTTGGTCTACTGGAATTTCAATAAGGGGTAAGTCAACTTCCCTCTCTAGGCTTGTTCATGCGTAACGCTGATACTCGGGATATTCATACTGTGCGGTCTGATACATTTGTCGTGTTGTTGTTTGTGTGGCAGCAACAGGCAATGGGGGTGCAGCTGGCACAAAGTGTATTGGCTGTTGTGCGGCTGGCATGGCCTGGGCATGCTGCATAGCTCCTTGTTCATTCTGATCTTGTCTGAGTGGCCGTGATCTTTCTTGTGTTTTACCTATGGCGATATTATGTTTTAAGACTGGACAATCGTGTACGTAATGACCTGGCTTTTTACAATAATTGCATGTCCCTTTTACAGGTCCGGTTGAATCGGAATGTGTCATACCCTTTTTATGTCCTTCAGCTGGAACTGTTTGGGAAACTAGCATTTTCATTTTCGTGTCTTTCATGCGTCTGTGTTCATGTTCCTGTTCCTCTTTAATTCTATTGTGGTGGTAATGTAACATTTGTAACATTTGTGTTGGAGTGTTACCTTGCCAGGTACTCTCGAATTTTAATACTCTATTCTTTACTGGGGGCAGGGCATTTTCCACTAATTTTGTTACAAACAGATGCGGGTATGATTCGCTACTTGCTTTTATGCCACTATTTATACCAAAACATTTCTCGAATCGGGCATAGTAATCGCTAGTGTCTTCATCTTGCTTCTGTTTACAGGCTGAAATTGTACCCCAATCTTCCTTTTTAGTAGATAATAAACGTGGCAGTACTTGTACTAGTAGACCTGGTAGTGCTTTAGTTTTATCCCCAAGCCCCGAACCTGGACCTTGGGCCCTTTCTTCTGCTTCTAATGCTGACCATTCTATCTTTTGATCTCCTACCTCCCACTCTTTTTCCTTGAGTTTCTCATAAATGCCAGCAGGCATCAACACCTTTAATATTGTCATAATGTCGGGGTAGGTATACTCTCCCATGAGTAACATGTCTTTAATTTCTCGGTGAAAACCCGCTGGGTCTTTGTCATGACTGGGTACCACTTTCTTCATTTCTAACAATTCTATTTTCGATATGGGCGTATATACAAATACACGTTTAAACTGATTGTCCTCACCCTTTATTGGGTGCACTTCTCGTAAGGGATTCTGCCTATCTATGTGATACGTAGTTCTTTCCTTGACGGACAATGGAACATGTTCTGAACATACAAAAAGAATATACTGCTTTCTTGATTCTAGAATTTCTTTAATTAATTCAGTACCTGGACCTCTCCATTTATTCATAAGTAATTCAGTCAGTATGTCAGGCAAGGGACCAGGGTCCGAATGCCGACTCCGATATAGTATAATGAGTTGTTGAATCATATAAATCCCAGCTAACCTTTGTTCATCTGGGGTAAGATTCAAAAATGTGCGTACTACTGTATCATCGCTATATTTTCCGGGACTGTCCACCCAATGGACAGCTGCCCTGGCTAAATCTTGTTCATCCATAGAATCGAGGAAATGATAACCCCTTCGTTCTCGGAGTAGTTTGTCGGTGGTTTGGAACGAATGCTCGTTAGACCTTATATTAATTATAGGTATTTGGAAATTCCTGTTATTATCTGGACATATCGGATGTATTGAGTCAGTATGATATCTAGTCTGATTCCTATTACAAGATCTTCCTCTACCCACATAGGCTATGGTGTCCGACTGTCCTGTGGGCAGTCCTGACCCTTCTTCCTCGTTTTGTTCGAATTCATCTACCTCTAATCGCTCTTCGTGTAGGCGTTCTATTTCTTTACGGATCTTTCGACACATGGCTATTATACAATTTTGTTTATCATGTCTCCCTTCTGATATATTCTGGCTCCATCTTGTAAGAATTTTCATTACTTCCGGGTCTACCCCCGGTCGGTCTTGATTTCTGATCACACAGTTTATGAGGAAACGTAACAGTTCCCCCTGTATCTCTACTTTCTGGTATTCCATAGCTCTGTAAATACATTCTGGATCTCGCCCTGTTTGGACAAAATGATATATATTATCTAGATGCGCAGTCATTCCTGGTAACTTCGCTAAATACACTGCGGCTCGTCTGATACGCAATGATGCTAGGGTCATTTCGTCCTCCTTTCCAGGCACCGGGTCATATCTACAATCTATAAGAAGTTCCTTAAGCGCACGGGCACTAAGGAGTTTGGGTGTACGTGAATGCGCTGACTCTTGAAAAGTAAGTTTATTTATTCTGGGTGGCGTAGAAAAAATATTGGTAGCACCTCCCGTGGCCCCATCTGGGGCGTCGGGTGTGAAAGGATTCGTCGAACGTGACACAGCAACTATAGGTGTGGACTCAGCTATGGAAGCACCTGTAGAAACAGATGCAGAAACAGATGTGCTTGCCGGAACTTGTGACTCGATTTGCTGCTGTAGGGATACGGGCACTGGATCTTGGCGTTGAACCTCCCTGGTATGCGGTCTATGTGGGGCGGAATTAGCATACTCGGGAGCTGCGTCATCTAAATATGAGGAAAGAAAAACATCTTCTGCGGTTCTAGGATGCCCCTTAGGATGTACCTTGATTGGAAATAATGGGGGTGGCAGGTCTTTCGGTATCTCTGGAGTAGCCTTAGGTAATCCTTCGGCCAGAAGGGGATACATACCATTCATAAGGGCATTTCTTTGTCTGTCTACTTGTTCTGATTTCACTCGGATTCCTTCCTCAATTAATAGTTTTTCTTGAACCTTGCTTGAACTTTCTTTACTCTTCTCTTCCTGTCTACGTGCTTTTTCTGTTCGTCTATGTGATTCTTTACGCCATAATTCAACGGCGTCTTTCTGTGACTGTCTGACTTTCCTTTTCCATAACTCTTCCTCGACTTTCATGATGCACTCTGCATCCCAGGTCCCCGCTGTGGGCCACCTCTGACTTTCTGGTAATCCCTTGGTATAGTCTACCCATAAATCAAGAAATAATATAGCGTCTAAGCCATGTTTGTGATACATAAAGTGCCCTGGAGTGTCCCTAGGAGGAATAGGGACGGCTTCTTCGAGAACCCCTTTTCTGGTAGTGATCTGTCTTAATTTCGAAAAGAGCGGCATATTGAGAACTGACCTTATACTTGATTTTGACCTGATACTTGAATTTGAACAGACATAATACAATAAACACGATAATGAACAGTCATTCATACCACGATATACAGAACATACTTAAACACTTTAAACATTAAACATTAAACTTTTAACTGAAACAACAATGATGATCGTCTGCATAACTAATCACCAAGCTTAATTCTCGACAATAACTAGACAATAACTAGACACTTCGGAATACTTCGGAATACTTGATATACTGCTAAACAGTACAGATACACTGCTAAAACAGTGCAGACCGGATTTGTGTACCCAAACCCGTCTTGACCGGCACAACCTATGTGCACGTCAGAAATGCCTCCCCAGCAATGGTACTCACCGGGTAGCTTCGGAAACGGAAGGCCTCAGTAACTTGAACTTGAACCGGACTGGACTCGACTCGACTCGACTCGTCGGACACTGGACTTGACTTCGGACTGGTGGGTCTCTGTATACCTCGGATCTTGCTCTCTCAGCTAGGCTCTGGTCGGGATACTTCGCACTTCTCACCGCCTCGTCTGGGTGTTGATCGCAGTCTCAGTCGCCCCCGCTTGACCGGAGGGAGATACAGGAAATCCTGCTGGTACGCGTTATTGTCCGTCCAGCTGTGGCAGGAGACCGGGCCTGCAACGCACCGCCGGCGCGTGAGATGAGAAAGTGTCCCTGTTCGGGCGCCATCATGTGGTAAATAAAAATTCCTTTACCGGGACTGAATTTGATACAGAAACATTATAAAATAGCTCAGTAAAATGAGAGGCAGAATCCGTGATATTAGAGTTTCGGAATGGGCTTTATTCCAATAATCGATTATAATCGGATGCTTCAAGTTCCATCACCACGGGGGTTCAGGAAGTGAAGTACATACTTTATTGACAGAGAGGTAACTTTTATAGTACATACATTATAATGAAGTGAATACAGTAGGCGTGACAATTTGATAAGGACATTGACGTTTGTCTGCGTAACCGAAAATGGGTGTAATAATGAGTAAAAAGGAACATGATTGGTTATGATGTCATGTATAGGTGGATCTATAAGATAATACTTGGCATAGATGCGCGCGCAGCAGTATGACGTGTAATTGACGTGTAACTAGGGGGTGACGAGGACTTGACATTTAGCTCTATATGTGGAGACGAGAAGTCTGGGGGGTCAAGTCAACCTAATCCCAAATCATATCTAACATCCTATGTTTAAAGAACTATGTTATCCACAAAAGAAGGACTCTCGGACAGAATCTACTCTATACTGACTGTGCGTGTATGTACAAGCGTCTAAGTGTCTACACTGAATGCGAGGGGGTAGGAATATTTCCTAGTAACAGGACTATGAATTACTTGCATGAGGACAGAGAAGATGGGCCTTTTTGCTTGATAACTGGAAGAATGTTTACTTAAACTACTAGGCAGGAATGCATCGGCTGAGGGAGAGGCAGATAATTCGAAGGTGAAATACAGTTCTTGGCAGAGAATAGGCTGATGTCAGGCTTCGTGAGCCGCGCAGAGAATGAGACAAAGTTCATGGTCATAGATGCAGGCTCGGACCGGAGCTTTCAGAGGCAGAAGGGAAAAGGAGTTTTGATGACAGAATCAGGGCCTACTTGCCTGGACTGTAAAATGGCATAAGTGAACCATATTAAGCCGATGGCTTTTCATACTTGGGAATGGAATATCCGGCCTATTCATGGCGGATCTGACAGAGGACATGTTGACGGTGGACGCACATGTATTTGCGTCTTCATAACTGGAACTGGAGGGAACCTACATGTACTTGTGACATGCACATAGAACCGTTGGGGTCCAAGATAGGGGACATAACTGACCAGGAAAATCCATATTTCCACAACCCGTGACCTGTCGACATTTCTCCAGTTGGTCAGAAATGGAATTTTTTTAATGTTTAAGTTTTTTTAATGCAAATGACTATTCCATGTAAATTATCACTTTGGGAACAAAAATAAGTGTGTTTAGAGTCACTTTAATGCCTGAAATTGGTCGAAATAGAAGCTTCTGAATAGGAGAAAATGTCTGTAATAATGGCAATTTTGGTCACATTCAGGCTTTAAAAAGTAGTTATTCAACATGAGGCACAATCCAAATGACATTTTGAATCAATTTTTCTACAGTCCAAAAAATCAATTTTCTGATGAAAAACGATGACCCGTGACCTGTCGACATTTCTCCAGTTGGTCAGAAATGGAATTTTTTTAATGTTTAAGTTTTTTTAATGCAAATGACTATTCCATGTAAATTATCACTTTTGGAACAAAAATAAGTGTGTTTAGAGTGACTTTAAAGACTGAAATTGGTCGAAATAGAAGCTTCTGAATAGGAGAAAATGTCTGTAATAATGGCAATTTTGGTCACATTGAGGCTTTAAAAAGTAGTTATTCAACATGAGGCACATTCCAAATGACATTTTGAATCAATTTTTCTACAGTCCAAAAAACTCAATTTTCTGATGAAAAACGATGACCCGTGACCTGTCGAAATTTATCCAGATGGTCAGAAATGGAAATTTTTTAATGTTTAATTTTTTGACTGCAAATGACTATTCCATGCAAATTATCACTTTTGGAACAAAATTAAGTGTGTTTAGAGTCACTTTAATGCCTGAAATTGGTCAAATTGAAGCTTCTGAATAGGAGAAAATGTCTGTAATAATGGCAATTTTGGTCACATTGAGGCTTTAAAAAGTAGTTATTCAACATAAGGCACATTCGAAATGACATTTTGAATCAATTTTTCTACAGTCCAAAAAATCAATTTTCTGATGAAAAACGATGACCCGTGTGACCTGTCGACATTTCTCCAGTTGGTCAGAAATGGAAATTTTTTAATGTTTAATTTTGTGACTTCAAATGACTATTCCATGTAAATTATCACTTTTGGAACAAAAATAAGTGTGTTTAGAGTCACTTTAATGCCTGAAATTGGTCGAAATAGAAGCTTCTGAATCAGAGAAAATGTCTGTAATAATGGCAATGTTGGTCACATTCAGGCTTTAAAAAGTAGTTATTCAACATGAGGCACAATCCAAATGACATTTTGAATCAATTTTTCTACAGTCCAAAAAATCAATTTTCTGATGAAAAACGATGACCCGTGACCTGTCGACATTTCTCCAGTTGGTCAGAAATGGAATTTTTTTAATGTTTAAGTTTTTGACTGCAAATGACTATTCCATTTAAATTATCACTTTTGGAACAAAAATAAGTGTGTTTAGAGTCACTTTAATGCCTGAAATTGGTCGAAATAGAAGCTTCTGAATAGGAGAAAATGTCTGTAAAAATGGCAATTTTGGTCACATTGAGGTTTCAAAAAGTAGTTATTCAGCATGAGGCACATTCCAAATGACATTTTGAATCAATTTTTCTACAGTCCAAAAAATCAATTTTCTGATGAAAAACGATGACCCGTGACCTGTCGAAATTTCTCCAGATGGTCAGAAATGGACATTTTTTAATGTTTAATTTTTTGACTGTAAATGACTATTCCATGTAAATTATCACTTTTGGAAGAAAAATAAGTGTGTTTAGAGTCACTTTAATGCCTGAAATTGGTTGAAACAAAAGCTTCTTAATAGGAGAAAAAGTCTGTAATAATGGCAATTTTGGTCACATTGAGGCTTTAAAAAGTAGTCATTCAACATGAGGCACATTCCAAATGACATTTTGAATCAATTTTTCTACAGTCCAAAAAAATCAATTTTCTGAGGAAAAACGATGACCCGTGACCTGTCGAAATTTCTCCAGATGGTCAGAAATGGAAATTTTTTAATGTTTAACTTTTTTGACTGCAAATGATTATTCCATGTAAATTATCACTTTTGGAAGAAAATAAGTGTGTTTAGAGTCACTTTAATGCCTGAAATTGGTCGAAATAGAAGCTTCTGAATTGGAGAAAATGTCTGTAAAAATGGCAATTTTGGTCACATTGAGGCTTCAAAAAGTAGTTATTCAGCATGAGGCACATTCCAAATGACATTTTGAATCAATTTTTCTACAGTCCAAAAAACTCAATTTTCTGATGAAAAACGATGACCCGTGACCTGTCGAAATTTCTCCAGATGGTCAGAAATGGAAATTTTTTAATGTTTAATTTTTTGACTGTAAATGACTATTCCATGTAAATTATCACTTTTGGAAGAAAAATAAGTGTGTTTAGAGTCACTTTAATGCCTGAAATTGGTTGAAACAAAAGCTTCTGAATAGGAGAAAAAGTCTGTAATAATGGCAATTTTGGTCACATTGAGGCTTTAAAAAGTAGTCATTCAACATGAGGCACATTCCAAATGACATTTTGAATCAATTTTTCTACAGTCCAAAAAAATCAATTTTCTGAGGAAAAACGATGACCCGTGACCTGTCGAAATTTCTCCAGATGGTCAGAAATGGAAATTTTTTAATGTTTAACTTTTTTGACTGCAAATGATTATTCCATGTAAATTATCACTTTTGGAAGAAAATAAGTGTGTTTAGAGTCACTTTAATGCCTGAAATTGGTCGAAATAGAAGCTTCTGAATTGGAGAAAATGTCTGTAAAAATGGCAATTTTGGTCACATTGAGGCTTCAAAAAGTAGTTATTCAGCATGAGGCACATTCCAAATGACATTTTGAATCAATTTTTCTACAGTCCAAAAAACTCAATTTTCTGATGAAAAACGATGACCCGTGACCTGTCGAAATTTCTCCAGATGGTCAGAAATGGAAATTTTTTAATGTTTAATTTTTTGACTGTAAATGACTATTCCATGTAAATTATCACTTTTGGAAGAAAAATAAGTGTGTTTAGAGTCACTTTAATGCCTGAAATTGGTTGAAACAAAAGCTTCTGAATAGGAGAAAAAGTCTGTAATAATGGCAATTTTGGTCACATTGAGGCTTTAAAAAGTAGTCATTCAACATGAGGCACAATCCAAATGACATTTTGAATCAATTTTTCTACAGTCCAAAAAACTCAATTTTCTGATGAAAAACGATGACCCGTGACCTGTCGAAATTTCTCCAGATGGTCAGAAATGGGAATTTTTTAACGTTTAATTTTTTGACTGCAAATGACTATTCCATGCAAATTATCACTTTTGGAACAAAATTAAGTGTGTTTAGAGTCACTTTAATGCCTGAAATTGGTCAAATTGAAGCTTCTGAATAGGAGAAAATGTCTGTAATAATGGCAATTTTGGTCACATTGAGGCTTTAAAAAGTAGTTATTTAACATGAGGCACATTCAAAATGACATTTTGAATCAATTTTTCTACAGTCCAAAAAATCAATTTTCTGATGAAAAACGATGACCCGTGACCTGTCGACATTTCTCCAGTTGGTCAGAAATGGAATTTTTTTAATGTTTAATTTTTTGACTGCAAATGACTATTCCATGCAAATTATCACTTTTGGAACAAAATTAAGTGTGTTTAGAGTCACTTTAATGCCTGAAATTGGTCAAATTGAAGCTTCTGAATAGGAGAAAATGCCTGTAATAATGGCAATTTTGGTCACATTGAGGCTTCAAAAAGTAGTTATTCAACATGAGGCACAATCCAAATGACATTTTGAATCAATTTTTCTGCAGTCCAAAAAATCAAGTTTTCTGATGAAAAACGATGACCCGTGACCTGTCGAAATTTCTCCAGATGGTCAGAAATGGAAATTTTTTAATGTTTAATTTTTTGACTGCAAATGACTATTCCATGTAAATTATCACTTTTGGAACAAAAATAAGTGTGTTTAGAGTCACTTTAATGCCTGAAATTGGTCGAAATAGAAGCTTCTGAATAGGAGAAAATGTCTGTAAAAATGGCAATTTTGGTCACATTGAGGCTTCAAAAAGTAGTTATTCAGCATGAGGCACATTCCAAATGACATTTTGAATCAATTTTTCTACAGTCCACAAAATCAATTTTCTGATGAAAAACGATGACCCGTGACCTGTTGAAATTTCTCCAGATTGTCAGAAATGTACATTTTTTAATGTTTAATTTTTTGACTGCAAGTGACTATTCCATGTAAATTATCACTTTTGGACCAAAAATAAGTGTGTTTAGAGTCACTTTAATGCCTGATATTGGTAGAATTAGAAGCTTCTGAATAGGAGAAAAAGTCTATAATAATGGCAATTTTGGTCACATTGAGGCTTTAAAAAGTAGTCATTCAACATGAGGCACATTCCAAATGACATTTTGAATCAATTTTTCTACAGTCCAAAAAATCAATTTTCTGATGAAAAACGATGACCCGTGACCTGTCGAAATTTCTCCAGATGTTCAGAAATGGAAATTTTTTAATGTTTCATTTTTTGACTGCAAATGACTATTCCATGTAAATTATCAATTTTGGAAGAAAATAAGTGTGTTTAGAATCACTTTAATGCCTGAAATTGGTCGAAAGAGAAGCTTCTGAATAGGAGAAAATGTCTGTAATAATGGCAATTTTGGTCACAGTGAGGCTTTAAAAAGTAGTTATTCAACATGAGGCACATTCGAAATGACATTTTGAATCAATTTTTCTACAGTCCAAAAAATCAATTTTCTGATGAAAAACGATGACCCGTGACCTGTCGACATTTCTCCAGTTGGTCAGAAATGGAATTTTTTTAATTTTTAAGTTTTTTGAATGCAAATGACTATTCCATGTAAATTATCACTTTTGGAACAAAAATAAGTGTGTTTAGAGTCACTTTAATGCCTGAAATTGGTCGAAATAGAAGCTTCTGAATAGGAGAAAATGTCTGTAATAATGGCAATTTTGGTCACATTGAGGCTTTAAAAAGTAGTTATTCAACATGAGGCACATTCGAAATGACATTTTGAATCAATTTTTCTACAGTCCAAAAAAATCAATTTTCTGATGAATAACGATGACCCGTGACCTGTCGAAATTTCTCCAGATGGTCAGAAATGGAAATTTTTTAATGTTTAATTTTTTGACTGCAAATGACTATTCCATGTAAATTATCACTTTTGGAACAAATATAAGTGTGTTTAGAGTCACTTTAATGCCTGAAATTGGTAGAAATAGAAGCTTCTGAATAGGACAAAAAGTCTGTAATAATGGCAATTTTGGTCACATTGAGGCTTTAAAAAGTAGTCATTCAACATGAGGCACATTCCAAATGACATTTTGAATCAATTTTTCTACAGTCCAAAAAATCAATTTTCTGATGAAAAACGATGACCCGTGGTGACCTGTCGAAATTTCTCCAGATGGTCAGAAATGGAAATTTTTTAATGTTTCATTTTTTGACTGCAAATGACTATTCCATGTAAATTATCACTTTTGGAAGAAAATAAGTGTGTTTAGAGTCACTTTAATGCCTGAAATTGGTCGAAATAGAAGCTTCTGAATGGGAGAAAATGTCTGTAAAAATGGCAATTTTGGTCACATTGAGGCTTCAAAAAGTAGTTATTCAGCATGAGCCACATTCCAAATGACATTTTGAATCAATTTTTCTACAGTCCAAAAAACTCAATTTTCTGATGAAAAACGATGACCCGTGACCTGTCGAAATTTCTCCAGATGGTCAGAAATGGAAATTTTTTAATGTTTAATTTTTTGACTGTAAATGACTATTCCATGTAAATTATCACTTTTGGAAGAAAAATAAGTGTGTTTAGAGTCACTTTAATGCCTGAAATTGGTTGAAACAAAAGCTTCTGAATAGGAGAAAAAGTCTGTAATAATGGCAATTTTGGTCACATTGAGGCTTTAAAAAGTAGTTATTCAACATGAGGCACATTCAAAATGACATTTTGAATCAATTTTTCTACAGTCCAAAAAAATCAATTTTCTGATGAAAAACGATGACCCGTGACCTGTCGACATTTCTCCAGTTGGTCAGAAATGGAATTTTTTTAATGTTTAAGTTTTTTTAATGCAAATGACTATTCCATGTAAATTATCACTTTTGGAACAAAAATAAGTGTGTTTAGAGTCACGTTAATGCCTGAAATTGGTCGAAATAGAAGCTTCTGAATAGGAGAAAATGTCTGTAATAATGGCAATTTTGGTCACATTGAGGCTTTAAAAAGTAGTTATTCAACATGAGGCACATTCCAAATGACATTTTGAATCAATTTTTCTACAGTCCAAAAAAATCAATTTTCTGATGAAAAACGATGACCCGTGACCTGTCGAAATTTCTCCAGATGGTCAGAAATGGAATTTTTTTAATGTTTAAGTTTTTTGACTGGAAATGACTATTCCATGTGAATTATCACTTTTGGAACTAAAATAAGTGTGTTTAGAGTATTTTTAATGACTGAAATTGGTGGAAAAAGAAGCTTCTGAATAGGAGAAAATGTCTGTAAAAATGGCAATTTTGGTCACATTGAGGCTTCAAAAAGTAGTTATTCAGCATGAGGCACATTCCAAATGACATTTTGAATCAATTTTTCTACAGTCCAAAAAATCAATTTTCTGATGAAAAACGATGACCCGTGACCTGTTGAAATTTCTCCAGATTGTCAGAAATGTACATTTTTTAATGTTTAATTTTTTGACTGCAAATGACTATTCCATGTAAATTATCACTTTTGGAACAAAAATAAGTGTGTTTAGAGTCACTTTAATGCCTGAAATTGGTAGAAATAGAAGCTTCTGAATAGGAGAAAAAGTCTATAATAATGGCAATTTTGGTCACATTGAGGCTTTAAAAAGTAGTCATTCAACATGAGGCACATTCCAAATGACATTTTGAATCAATTTTTCTACAGTCCAAAAAAATCAATATTCTGAAGAAAAACGATGACCCGTGACCTGTCGAAATTTCTCCAGATGGTCAGAAATGGAAATTTTTTAATGTTTCATTTTTTGACTGCAAATGACTATTCCATGTAAATTATCACTTTTGGAAGAAAATAAGTGTGTTTAGAGTCACTTTAATGCCTGAAATTGGTCGAAATAGAAGCTTCTGAATAGGAGAAAATGTCTGTAAAAATGGCAATTTTGGTCACATTGAGGCTTCAAAAAGTAGTTATTCAACATGAGGCACAATCCAAATGACATTTTGAATCAATTTTTCTGCAGTCCAAAAAATCAAGTTTTCTGATGAAAAACGATGACCCGTGACCTGTCGAAATTTCTCCAGATGGTCAGAAATGGAAATTTTTTAATGTTTAATTTTTTGACTGCAAATGACTATTCCATGTAAATTATCACTTTTGGAAGAAAAATAAGTGTGTTTAGAGTCACTTTCATGACTGAAATTGGTTGAAACAAAAGCTTCTGAATAGGAGAAAAAGTCTGTAATAATGGCAATTTTGGTCACATTGAGGCTTTAAAAAGTAGTCATTCAACATGAGGCACATTCCAAATGACATTTTGAATCAATTTTTCTACAGTCCAAAAAAATCAATTTTCTGAGGAAAAACGATGACCAGTGACCTGTCGAAATTTCTCCAGATGGTCAGAAATGGAAATTTTTTAATGTTTAACTTTTTTGACTGCAAATGACTATTCCATGCAAATTATCACTTTTGGACCAAAATTAAGTGTGTTTAGAATCACTTTAATGCCTGTAATTGGTCAAATTGAAGCTTCTGAATAGGAGAAAATGTCTGTAATAATGGCAATTTTGGTCACATTGAGGCTTTAAAAAGTAGTTATTCAACATGAGGCACATTCGAAATGACATTTTGAATCAATTTTTCTACAGTCCAAAAAATCAATTTTCTGATGAAAAGTGATGACCCGTGACCTGTCGACATTTCTCCAGTTGGTCAGAAATGGAATTTTTTTAATGTTTAAGTTTTTTTAATGCAAATGACTATTCCATGTAAATTATCACTTTTGGAACAAAAATAAGTGTGTTTAGAGTGACTTTAAAGCCTGAAATTGGTCGAAATAGAAGCTTCTGAATAGGAGAAAATGTCTGTAATAATGGCAATTTTGGTCACATTGAGGCTTTAAAAAGTAGTTATTCAACATGAGGCACATTCCAAATGACATTTTGAATCAATTTTTCTACAGTCCAAAAAACTCAATTTTCTGATGAAAAACGATGACCCGTGACCTGTCGAAATTTATCCAGATGGTCAGAAATGGAAATTTTTTAATGTTTAATTTTTTGACTGCAAATGACTATTCCATGCAAATTATCACTTTTGGAACAAAATTAAGTGTGTTTAGAGTCACTTTAATGCCTGAAATTGGTCAAATTGAAGCTTCTGAATAGGAGAAAATGTCTGTAATAATGGCAATTTTGGTCACATTGAGGCTTTAAAAAGTAGTTATTCAACATAAGGCACATTCGAAATGACATTTTGAATCAATTTTTCTACAGTCCAAAAAATCAATTTTCTGATGAAAAACGATGACCCGTGTGACCTGTCGACATTTCTCCAGTTGGTCAGAAATGGAAATTTTTTAATGTTTAATTTTTTGACTTCAAATGACTATTCCATGTAAATTATCACTTTTGGAACAAAAATAAGTGTGTTTAGAGTCACTTTAATGCCTGAAATTGGTCGAAATAGAAGCTTCTGAATCAGAGAAAATGTCTGTAATAATGGCAATTTTGGTCACATTCAGGCTTTAAAAAGTAGTTATTCAACATGAGGCACAATCCAAATGACATTTTGAATCAATTTTTCTACAGTCCAAAAAATCAATTTTCTGATGAAAAACGATGACCCGTGACCTGTCGACATTTCTCCAGTTGGTCAGAAATGGAATTTTTTTAATGTTTAAGTTTTTGACTGCAAATGACTATTCCATTTAAATTATCACTTTTGGAACAAAAATAAGTGTGTTTAGAGTCACTTTAATGCCTGAAATTGGTCGAAATAGAAGCTTCTGAATAGGAGAAAATGTCTGTAAAAATGGCAATTTTGGTCACATTGAGGTTTCAAAAAGTAGTTATTCAGCATGAGGCACATTCCAAATGACATTTTGAATCAATTTTTCTACAGTCCAAAAAATCAATTTTCTGATGAAAAACGATGACCCGTGACCTGTCGAAATTTCTCCAGATGGTCAGAAATGGACATTTTTTAATGTTTAATTTTTTGACTGTAAATGACTATTCCATGCAAATTATCAATTTTGGAACAAAATTAAGTGTGTTTAGAGTCACTTTAATGCCTGAAATTGGTCAAATTGAAGCTTCTGAATAGGAGAAAATGTCTGTAATAATGGCAATTTTGGTCACATTGAGGCTTTAAAAAGTAGTTATTCAACATAAGGCACATTCGAAATGACATTTTGAATCAATTTTTCTACAGTCCAAAAAATCAATTTTCTGATGAAAAACGATGACCCGTGTGACCTGTCGACATTTCTCCAGTTGGTCAGAAATGGAAATTTTTTAATGTTTAATTTTTTGACTTCAAATGACTATTCCATGTAAATTATCACTTTTGGAACAAAAATAAGTGTGTTTAGAGTCACTTTAATGCCTGAAATTGGTCGAAATAGAAGCTTCTGAATCAGAGAAAATGTCTGTAATAATGGCAATTTTGGTCACATTCAGGCTTTAAAAAGTAGTTATTCAACATGAGGCACAATCCAAATGACATTTTGAATCAATTTTTCTACAGTCCAAAAAATCAATTTTCTGATGAAAAACGATGACCCGTGACCTGTCGACATTTCTCCAGTTGGTCAGAAATGGAATTTTTTTAATGTTTAAGTTTTTGACTGCAAATGACTATTCCATTTAAATTATCACTTTTGGAACAAAAATAAGTGTGTTTAGAGTCACTTTAATGCCTGAAATTGGTCGAAATAGAAGCTTCTGAATAGGAGAAAATGTCTGTAAAAATGGCAATTTTGGTCACATTGAGGTTTCAAAAAGTAGTTATTCAGCATGAGGCACATTCCAAATGACATTTTGAATCAATTTTTCTACAGTCCAAAAAATCAATTTTCTGATGAAAAACGATGACCCGTGACCTGTCGAAATTTCTCCAGATGGTCAGAAATGGACATTTTTTAATGTTTAATTTTTTGACTGTAAATGACTATTCCATGTAAATTATCACTTTTGGAAGAAAAATAAGTGTGTTTAGAGTCACTTTAATGCCTGAAATTGGTTGAAACAAAAGCTTCTTAATAGGAGAAAAAGTCTGTAATAATGGCAATTTTGGTCACATTGAGGCTTTAAAAAGTAGTCATTCAACATGAGGCACATTCCAAATGACATTTTGAATCAATTTTTCTACAGTCCAAAAAAATCAATTTTCTGAGGAAAAACGATGACCCGTGACCTGTCGAAATTTCTCCAGATGGTCAGAAATGGAAATTTTTTAATGTTTAACTTTTTTGACTGCAAATGATTATTCCATGTAAATTATCACTTTTGGAAGAAAATAAGTGTGTTTAGAGTCACTTTAATGCCTGAAATTGGTCGAAATAGAAGCTTCTGAATTGGAGAAAATGTCTGTAAAAATGGCAATTTTGGTCACATTGAGGCTTCAAAAAGTAGTTATTCAGCATGAGGCACATTCCAAATGACATTTTGAATCAATTTGTCTACAGTCCAAAAAACTCAATTTTCTGATGAAAAACGATGACCCGTGACCTGTCGAAATTTCTCCAGATGGTCAGAAATGGAAATTTTTTAATGTTTAATTTTTTGACTGTAAATGACTATTCCATGTAAATTATCACTTTTGGAAGAAAAATAAGTGTGTTTAGAGTCACTTTAATGCCTGAAATTGGTTGAAACAAAAGCTTCTTAATAGGAGAAAAAGTCTGTAATAATGGCAATTTTGGTCACATTGAGGCTTTAAAAAGTAGTCATTCAACATGAGGCACATTCCAAATGACATTTTGAATCAATTTTTCTACAGTCCAAAAAAATCAATTTTCTGATGAAAAACGATGACCTGTGACCTGTCGAAATTTCTCCAGATGGTCAGAAATGGACATTTTTTAATGTTTAATTTTTTGACTGCAAATGACTATTCCATGCAAATTATCACTTTTGGAACAAAATTAAGTGTGTTTAGAGTCACTTTAATGCCTGAAATTGGTCAAATTGAAGCTTCTGAATAGGAGAAAATGTCTGTCATAATGGCAATTTTGGTCACATTGAGGCTTTAAAAAGTAGTTATTCAACATGAGGCACATTCGAAATGACATTTTGAATCAATTTTTCTACAGTCCAAAAAATCAATTTTCTGATGAAAAACGATGACCCGTGACCTGTCGACATTTCTCCAGTTGGTCAGAAATGGAATTTTTTTAATTTTTAAGTTTTTTGAATGCAAATGACTATTCCATGTAAATTATCACTTTTGGAACAAAAATAAGTGTGTTTAGAGTCACTTTAATGCCTGAAATTGGTCGAAATAGAAGCTTCTGAATAGGAGAAAATGTCTGTAATAATGGCAATTTTGGTCACATTGAGGCTTTAAAAAGTAGTTATTCAACATGAGGCACATTCCAAATGACATTTTGAATCAATTTTTCTACAGTCCAAAAAAATCAATTCTCTGATGAAAAACGATGACCCGTGACCTGTCGAAATTTCTCCAGATGGTCAGAAATGGAAATTTTTTAATGTTTCATTTTTTGACTGCAAATGACTATTCCATGTAAATTATCACTTTTGGAAAAAAATAAGTGTGTTTAGAGTCACTTTAATGCCGGAAATTGGTCAAAATAGAAGCTTCTGAATAGGAGAAAATGTCTGTAAAAATGGCAATTTTGGTCACATTGAGGCTTCAAAAAGTAGTCATTCAACATGAGGCACATTCCAAATGACATTTTGAATCAATTTTTCTACAGTCCAAAAAAATCAATTTTCTGATGAAAAACGATGACCCGTGACCTGTTGAAATTTCTCCAGATTGTCAGAAATGTACATTTTTTAATGTTTAATTTTTTGACTGCAAATGACTATTCCATGTAAATTATCACATTTGGACCAAAAATAAGTGTGTTTAGAGTCACTTTAATGCCTGAAATTGGTAGAAATAGAAGCTTCTGAATAGGAGAAAAAGTCTATAATAATGGCAATTTTGGTCACATTGAGGCTTTAAAAAGTAGTCATTCAACATGAGGCACATTCCAAATGACATTTTGAATCAATTTTTCTACAGTCCAAAAAATCAATTTTCTGATGAAAAACGATGACCCGTGACCTGTCGAAATTTCTCCAGATGGTCAGAAATGGAAATTTTTTAATGTTTAATTTTTTGACTGTAAATGACTATTCCATGTAAATTATCACTTTTGGAAGAAAAATAAGTGTGTTTAGAGTCACTTTAATGCCTGAAATTGGTTGAAACAAAAGCTTCTGAATAGGAGAAAAAGTCTGTAATAATGGCAATTTTGGTCACATTGAGGCTTTAAAAAGTAGTTATTCAACATGAGGCACATTCAAAATGACATTTTGAATCAATTTTTCTACAGTCCAAAAAATCAATTTTCTGATGAAAAACGATGACCCGTGACCTGTCGACATTTCTCCAGTTGGTCAGAAATGGAATTTTTTTAATGTTTAAGTTTTTTTAATGCAAATGACTATTCCATGTAAATTATCACTTTTGGAACAAAAATAAGTGTGTTTAGAGTCACGTTAATGCCTGAAATTGGTCGAAATAGAAGCTTCTGAATAGGAGAAAATGTCTGTAATAATGGCAATTTTGGTCACATTGAGGCTTTAAAAAGTAGTTATTCAACATGAGGCACATTCCAAATGACATTTTGAATCAATTTTTCTACAGTCCAAAAAAATCAATTTTCTGATGAAAAACGATGACCCGTGACCTGTCGAAATTTCTCCAGATGGTCAGAAATGGAATTTTTTTAATGTTTAAGTTTTTTGACTGGAAATGACTATTCCATGTGAATTATCACTTTTGGAACTAAAATAAGTGTGTTTAGAGTATTTTTAAAGACTGAAATTGGTGGAAAAAGAAGCTTCTGAATAGGAGAAAATGTCTGTAAAAATGGCAATTTTGGTCACATTGAGGCTTCAAAAAGTAGTTATTCAGCATGAGGCACATTCCAAATGACATTTTGAATCAATTTTTCTACAGTCCAAAAAATCAATTTTCTGATGAAAAACGATGACCCGTGACCTGTTGAAATTTCTCCAGATTGTCAGAAATGTACATTTTTTAATGTTTAATTTTTTGACTGCAAATGACTATTCCATGTAAATTATCACTTTTGGAACAAAAATAAGTGTGTTTAGAGTCACTTTAATGCCTGAAATTGGTAGAAATAGAAGCTTCTGAATAGGAGAAAAAGTCTATAATAATGGCAATTTTGGTCACATTGAGGCTTTAAAAAGTAGTCATTCAACATGAGGCACATTCCAAATGACATTTTGAATCAATTTTTCTACAGTCCAAAAAAATCAATATTCTGAAGAAAAACGATGACCCGTGACCTGTCGAAATTTCTCCAGATGGTCAGAAATGGAAATTTTTTAATGTTTCATTTTTTGACTGCAAATGACTATTCCATGTAAATTATCACTTTTGGAAGAAAATAAGTGTGTTTAGAGTCACTTTAATGCCTGAAATTGGTCGAAATAGAAGCTTCTGAATAGGAGAAAATGTCTGTAAAAATGGCAATTTTGGTCACATTGAGGCTTCAAAAAGTAGTTACTCAGCATGAGGCACATTCCAAATGACATTTTGAATCAATTTTTCTACAGTCCAAAAAATCAATTTTCTGATGAAAAACGATGACCCGTGACCTGTCGAAATTTCTCCAGATGGTCAGAAATGGACATTTTTTAATGTTTAATTTTTTGACTGTAAATGACTATTCCATGTAAATTATCACTTTTGGAACAAAAATAAGTGTGTTTAGAGTCACTTTAATGCCTGAAATTGGTAGAAATAGAAGCTTCTGAATAGGAGAAAAAGTCTATAATAATGGCAATTTTGGTCACATTGAGGCTTTAAAAAGTAGTCATTCAACATGAGGCACATTCCAAATGACATTTTGAATCAATTTTTCTACAGTCCAAAAAAATCAATATTCTGAAGAAAAACGATGACCCGTGACCTGTCGAAATTTCTCCAGATGGTCAGAAATGGAAATTTTTTAATGTTTCATTTTTTGACTGCAAATGACTATTCCATGTAAATTATCACTTTTGGAAGAAAATAAGTGTGTTTAGAGTCACTTTAATGCCTGAAATTGGTCGAAATAGAAGCTTCTGAATAGGAGAAAATGTCTGTAAAAATGGCAATTTTGGTCACATTGAGGCTTCAAAAAGTAGTTATTCAGCATGAGGCACATTCCAAATGACATTTTGAATCAATTTTTCTACAGTCCAAAAAATCAATTTTCTGATGAAAAACGATGACCCGTGACCTGTCGAAATTTCTCCAGATGGTCAGAAATGGACATTTTTTAATGTTTAACTTTTTTGACTGCAAATGACTATTCCATGCAAATTATCACTTTTGGACCAAAATTAAGTGTGTTTAGAGTCACTTTAATGCCTGTAATTGGTCAAATTGAAGCTTCTGAAGAGGAGAAAATGTCTGTAATAATGGCAATTTTGGTCACATTGAGGCTTTAAAAAGTAGTTATTCAACATGAGGCACATTCGAAATGACATTTTGAATCAATTTTTCTACAGTCCAAAAAATCAATTTTCTGATGAAAAACGATGACCCGTGACCTGTCGACATTTCTCCAGTTGGTCAGAAATGGAATTTTTTTAATGTTTAAGTTTTTTTAATGCAAATGACTATTCCATGTAAATTATCACTTTTGGAACAAAAATAAGTGTGTTTAGAGTCACTTTAATGCCTGAAATTGGTCGAAATAGAAGCTTCTGAATCGGAGAAAATGTCTGTAATAATGGCAATTTTGGTCACATTCAGGCTTTAAAAAGTAGTTATTCAACATGAGGCACAATCCAAATGACATTTTGAATCAATTTTTCTACAGTCCAAAAAATCAATTTTCTGATGAAAAACGATGACCCGTGACCTGTCGACATTTCTCCAGTTGGTCAGAAATGGAATTTTTTTAATGTTTAAGTTTTTGACTGCAAATGACTATTCCATTTAAATTATCACTTTTGAAACAAAAATAAGTGTGTTTAGAGTCACTTTAATGCCTGAAATTGGTCGAAATAGAAGCTTCTGAATAGGAGAAAATGTCTGTAAAAATGGCAATTTTGGTCACATTGAGGTTTCAAAAAGTAGTTATTCAGCATGAGGCACATTCCAAATGACATTTTGAATCAATTTTTCTACAGTCCAAAAAATCAATTTTCTGATGAAAAACGATGACCCGTGACCTGTTGAAATTTCTCCAGATTGTCAGAAATGTACATTTTTTAATGTTTAATTTTTTGACTGCAAATGACTATTCCATGTAAATTATCACTTTTGGAACAAAAATAAGTGTGTTTAGAGTCACTTTAATGCCTGAAATTAGTAGAAATAGAAGCTTCTGAATAGGAGAAAATGTCTGTAATAATGGCAATTTTGGTCACATTCAGGCTTTAAAAAGTAGTTATTCAACATGAGGCACAATCCAAATGACATTTTGAATCAATTTTTCTACAGTCCAAAAAATCAATTTTCTGATGAAAAACGATGACCCGTGACCTGTCGAAATTTCTCCAGATGGTCAGAAATGGAAAGTTTTTTAATGTTTAATTTTTTGACTGCAAATGACTATTCCATGTAAATTATCACTTTTGGAACAAAAATAAGTGTGTTTAGAGTCACTTTAATGCCTGAAATTGGTAGAAATAGAAGCTTCTGAATAGGACAAAAAGTCTGTAATAATGGCAATTTTGGTCACATTGAGGCTTTAAAAAGTAGTCATTCAACATGAGGCACATTCCAAATGACATTTTGAATCAATTTTTCTACAGTCCAAAAAACTCAATTTTCTGATGAAAAACGATGACCCGTGACCTGTCGAAATTTCTCCAGATGGTCAGAAATGGAAATTTTTTAATGTTTAATTTTTTGACTGTAAATGACTATTCCATGTAAATTATCACTTTTGGAAGAAAAATAAGTGTGTTTAGAGTCACTTTAATGCCTGAAATTGGTTGAAACAAAAGCTTCTTAATAGGAGAAAAAGTCTGTAATAATGGCAATTTTGGTCACATTGAGGCTTTAAAAAGTAGTTATTCAACATGAGGCACATTCAAAATGACATTTTGAATCAATTTTTCTACAGTCCAAAAAATCAATTTTCTGATGAAAAACGATGACCCGTGACCTGTCGACATTTCTCCAGTTGGTCAGAAATGGAATTTTTTTAATGTTTAAGTTTTTTTAATGCAAATGACTATTCCATGTAAATTATCACTTTTGGAACAAAAATAAGTGTGTTTAGAGTCACGTTAATGCCTGAAATTGGTCGAAATAGAAGCTTCTGAATAGGAGAAAATGTCTGTAATAATGGCAATTTTGGTCACATTGAGGCTTTAAAAAGTAGTTATTCAACATGAGGCACATTCCAAATGACATTTTGAATCAATTTTTCTACAGTCCAAAAAAATCAATTTTCTGATGAAAAACGATGACCCGTGACCTGTCGAAATTTCTCCAGATGGTCAGAAATGGAATTTTTTTAATGTTTAAGTTTTTTGACTGGAAATGACTATTCCATGTGAATTATCACTTTTGGAACTAAAATAAGTGTGTTTAGAGTATTTTTAATGACTGAAATTGGTGGAAAAAGAAGCTTCTGAATAGGAGAAAATGTCTGTAAAAATGGCAATTTTGGTCACATTGAGGCTTCAAAAAGTAGTTATTCAGCATGAGGCACATTCCAAATGACATTTTGAATCAATTTTTCTACAGTCCAAAAAATCAATTTTCTGATGAAAAACGATGACCCGTGACCTGTTGAAATTTCTCCAGATTGTCAGAAATGTACATTTTTTAATGTTTAATTTTTTGACTGCAAATGACTATTCCATGTAAATTATCACTTTTGGAACAAAAATAAGTGTGTTTAGAGTCACTTTAATGCCTGAAATTGGTAGAAATAGAAGCTTCTGAATAGGAGAAAAAGTCTATAATAATGGCAATTTTGGTCACATTGAGGCTTTAAAAAGTAGTCATTCAACATGAGCCACATTCCAAATGACATTTTGAATCAATTTTTCTACAGTCCAAAAAAATCAATATTCTGAAGAAAAACGATGACCCGTGACCTGTCGAAATTTCTCCAGATGGTCAGAAATGGAAATTTTTTAATGTTTCATTTTTTGACTGCAAATGACTATTCCATGTAAATTATCACTTTTGGAAGAAAATAAGTGTGTTTAGAGTCACTTTAATGCCTGAAATTGGTCGAAATAGAAGCTTCTGAATAGGAGAAAATGTCTGTAAAAATGGCAATTTTGGTCACATTGAGGCTTCAAAAAGTAGTTACTCAGCATGAGGCACATTCCAAATGACATTTTGAATCAATTTTTCTACAGTCCAAAAAATCAATTTTCTGATGAAAAACGATGACCCGTGACCTGTCGAAATTTCTCCAGATGGTCAGAAATGGACATTTTTTAATGTTTAATTTTTTGACTGTAAATGACTATTCCATGTAAATTATCACTTTTGGGAGAAAAATAAGTGTGTTTAGAGTCACTTTAATGCCTGAAATTGGTTGAAACAAAAGCTTCTTAATGGGAGAAAAAGTCTGTAATAATGGCAATTTTGGTCACATTGAGGCTTTAAAAAGTAGTCATTCAACATGAGGCACATTCCAAATGACATTTTGAATCAATTTTTCTACAGTCCAAAAAAATCAATTTTCTGATGAAAAACGATGACCCGTGACCTGTTGAAATTTCTCCAGATTGTCAGAAATGTACATTTTTTAATGTTTAATTTTTGACTGCAAATGACTATTCCATGTAAATTATCACTTTTGGACCAAAAATAAGTGTGTTTAGAGTCACTTTAATGCCTGAAATTGGTAGAAATAGAAGCTTCTGAATAGGAGAAAAAGTCTATAATAATGGCAATTTTGGTCACATTGAGGCTTTAAAAAGTAGTCATTCAACATGAGGCACATTCCAAATGACATTTTGAATCAATTTTTCTACAGTCCAAAAAATCAATTTTCTGATGAAAAACGATGACCCGTGACCTGTCGAAATTTCTCCAGATGGTCAGAAATGGAAATTTTTTAATGTTTCATTTTTTGACTGCAAATGACTATTCCATGTAAATTATCACTTTTGGAAGAAAATAAGTGTGTTTAGAATCACTTTAATGCCTGAAATTGGTCGAAATAGAAGCTTCTGAATAGGAGAAAATGTCTGTAAAAATGGCAATTTTGGTCACATTGAGGCTTCAAAAAGTAGTTATTCAGCATGAGGCACATTCCAAATGACATTTTGAATCAATTTTTCTACAGTCCAAAAAATCAATTTTCTGATGAAAAACGATGACCCGTGACCTGTCGAAATTTCTCCAGATGGTCAGAAATGGAAATTTTTTAATGTTTAATTTTTTGACTGTAAATGACTATTCCATGTAAATTATCACTTTTGGAAGAAAAATAAGTGTGTTTAGAGTCACTTTAATGCCTGAAATTGGTTGAAACAAAAGCTTCTTAATAGGAGAAAAAGTCTGTAATAATGGCAATTTTGGTCACATTGAGGCTTTAAAAAGTAGTCATTCAACATGAGGCACATTCCAAATGACATTTTGAATCAATTTTTCTACAGTCCACAAAAATCAATTTTCTGATGAAAAACGATGACCCGTGACCTGTCGAAATTTCTCCAGATGGTCAGAAATGGACATTTTTTAATGTTTAATTTTTTGACTGCAAATGACTATTCCATGCAAATTATCACTTTTGGAACAAAATTAAGTGTGTTTAGAGTCACTTTAATGCCTGAAATTGGTCAAATTGAAGCTTCTGAATAGGAGAAAATGTCTGTCATAATGGCAATTTTGGTCACATTGAGGCTTTAAAAAGTAGTTATTCAACATGAGGCACATTCGAAATGACATTTTGAATCAATTTTTCTACAGTCCAAAAAATGAATTTTCTGATGAAAAACGATGACCCGTGACCTGTCGACATTTCTCCAGTTGGTCAGAAATGGATTTTTTTTAATTTTTAAGTTTTTTGAATGCAAATGACTATTCCATGTAAATTATCACTTTTGGAACAAAAATAAGTGTGTTTAGAGTCACTTTAATGCCTGAAATTGGTCGAAATAGAAGCTTCTGAATAGGAGAAAATGTCTGTAATAATGGCAATTTTGGTCACATTGAGGCTTTAAAAAGTAGTTATTCAACATGAGGCACATTCCAAATGACATTTTGAATCAATTTTTCTACAGTCCAAAAAAATCAATTCTCTGATGAAAAACGATGACCCGTGACCTGTCGAAATTTCTCCAGATGGTCAGAAATGGAAATTTTTTAATGTTTCATTTTTTGACTGCAAATGACTATTCCATGTAAATTATCACTTTTGGAAAAAAATAAGTGTGTTTAGAGTCACTTTAATGCCTGAAATTGGTCGAAATAGAAGCTTCTGAATAGGAGAAAATGTCTGTAAAAATGGCAATTTTGGTCACATTGAGGCTTCAAAAAGTAGTTATTCAGCATGAGGCACATTCCAAATGACATTTTGAATCAATTTTTCTACAGTCCACAAAATCAATTTTCTG
Organism: Triturus cristatus; assembly: GCF_964204655.1. Taxonomy (NCBI): domain Eukaryota; kingdom Metazoa; phylum Chordata; class Amphibia; order Caudata; family Salamandridae; genus Triturus; species Triturus cristatus. The sequence continues at coordinate 877,937,311 of NC_140593.1, read as the reverse complement.
ATGAAAAACGATGACCCGTGACCTGTTGAAATTTCTCCAGATTGTCAGAAATGTACATTTTTTAATGTTTAATTTTTGACTGCAAATGACTATTCCATGTAAATTATCACTTTTGGACCAAAAATAAGTGTGTTTAGAGTCACTTTAATGCCTGAAATTGGTAGAAATAGAAGCTTCTGAATAGGAGAAAAAGTCTATAATAATGGCAATTTTGGTCACATTGAGGCTTTAAAAAGTAGTCATTCAACATGAGGCACATTCCAAATGACATTTTGAATCAATTTTTCTACAGTCCAAAAAATCAATTTTCTGATGAAAAACGATGACCCGTGACCTGTCGAAATTTCTCCAGATGGTCAGAAATGGAAATTTTTTAATGTTTCATTTTTTGACTGCAAATGACTATTCCATGTAAATTATCACTTTTGGAAGAAAATAAGTGTGTTTAGAATCACTTTAATGCCTGAAATTGGTCGAAATAGAAGCTTCTGAAGAGGAGAAAATGTCTGTAAAAATGGCAATTTTGGTCACATTGAGGCTTCAAAAAGTAGTTATTCAGCATGAGGCACATTCCAAATGACATTTTGAATCAATTTTTCTACAGTCCAAAAAATCAATTTTCTGATGAAAAACGATGACCCGTGACCTGTCGAAATTTCTCCAGATGGTCAGAAATGGAAATTTTTTAATGTTTAATTTTTTGACTGTAAATGACTATTCCATGTAAATTATCACTTTTGGAAGAAAAATAAGTGTGTTTAGAGTCACTTTAATGCCTGAAATTGGTTGAAACAAAAGCTTCTTAATAGGAGAAAAAGTCTGTAATAATGGCAATTTTGGTCACATTGAGGCTTTAAAAAGTAGTCATTCAACATGAGGCACATTCCAAATGACATTTTGAATCAATTTTTCTACAGTCCAAAAAAATCAATTTTCTGATGAAAAACGATGACCTGTGACCTGTCGAAATTTCTCCAGATGGTCAGAAATGGACATTTTTTAATGTTTAATTTTTTGACTGCAAATGACTATTCCATGCAAATTATCACTTTTGGAACAAAATTAAGTGTGTTTAGAGTCACTTTAATGCCTGAAATTGGTCAAATTGAAGCTTCTGAATAGGAGAAAATGTCTGTCATAATGGCAATTTTGGTCACATTGAGGCTTTAAAAAGTAGTTATTCAACATGAGGCACATTCGAAATGACATTTTGAATCAATTTTTCTACAGTCCAAAAAATCAATTTTCTGATGAAAAACGATGACCCGTGACCTGTCGACATTTCTCCAGTTGGTCAGAAATGGAATTTTTTTAATTTTTAAGTTTTTTGAATGCAAATGACTATTCCATGTAAATTATCACTTTTGGAACAAAAATAAGTGTGTTTAGAGTCACTTTAATGCCTGAAATTGGTCGAAATAGAAGCTTCTGAATAGGAGAAAATGTCTGTAATAATGGCAATTTTGGTCACATTGAGGCTTTAAAAAGTAGTTATTCAACATGAGGCACATTCCAAATGACATTTTGAATCAATTTTTCTACAGTCCAAAAAAATCAATTCTCTGATGAAAAACGATGACCCGTGACCTGTCGAAATTTCTCCAGATGGTCAGAAATGGAAATTTTTTAATGTTTCATTTTTTGACTGCAAATGACTATTCCATGTAAATTATCACTTTTGGAAGAAAAATAAGCGTGTTTAGAGTCACTTTAATGCCTGAAATTGGTTGAAACAAAAGCTTCTTAATAGGAGAAAAAGTCTGTAATAATGGCAATTTTGGTCACATTGAGGCTTTAAAAAGTAGTCATTCAACATGAGGCACATTCCAAATGACATTTTGAATCAATTTTTCTACAGTCCAAAAATATCAATTTTCTGATGAAAAACGATGACCCGTGATCTGTTGAAATTTCTCCAGATTGTCAGAAATGTACATTTTTTAATGTTGAATTTTTTGACTGCAAATGACTATTCCATGTAAATTATCACTTTTGGACCAAAAATAAGTGTGTTTAGAGTCACTTTAATGCCTGAAATTGGTAGAAATAGAAGCTTCTGAATAGGAGAAAAAGTCTATAATAATGGCAATTTTGGTCACATTGAGGCTTTAAAAAGTAGTCATTCAACATGAGGCACATTCCAAATGACATTTTGAATCAATTTTTCTACAGTCCAAAAAATCAATTTTCTGATGAAAAACGATGACCCGTGACCTGTCGAAATTTCTCCAGATGGTCAGAAATGGAAATTTTTTAATGTTTCATTTTTTGACTGCAAATGACTATTCCATGTAAATTATCACTTTTGGAAGAAAATAAGTGTGTTTAGAATCACTTTAATGCCTGAAATTGGTCGAAATAGAAGCTTCTGAATAGGAGAAAATGTCTGTAAAAATGGCAATTTTGGTCACATTGAGGCTTCAAAAAGTAGTTATTCAGCATGAGGCACATTCCAAATGACATTTTGAATCAATTTTTCTACAGTCCAAAAAATCAATTTTCTGATGAAAAACGATGACCCGTGACCTGTCGAAATTTCTCCAGATGGTCAGAAATGGAAATTTTTTAATGTTTAATTTTTTGACTGTAAATGACTATTCCATGTAAATTATCACTTTTGGAAGAAAAATAAGTGTGTTTAGAGTCACTTTAATGCCTGAAATTAGTTGAAACAAAAGCTTCTTAATAGGAGAAAAAGTCTGTAATAATGGCAATTTTGGTCACATTGAGGCTTTAAAAAGTAGTCATTCAACATGAGGCACATTCCAAATGACATTTTGAATCAATTTTTCTACAGTCCAAAAAAATCAATTTTCTGATGAAAAACGATGACCCGTGACCTGTCGAAATTTCTCCACATGGTCAGAAATGGAAATTTTTTAATGTTTAATTTTTTGACTGCAAATGACTATTCCATGCAAATTATCACTTTTGGAACAAAATTAAGTGTGTTTAGAGTCACTTTAATGCCTGAAATTGGTCAAATTGAAGCTTCTGAATAGGAGAAAATGTCTGTCATAATGGCAATTTTGGTCACATTGAGGCTTTAAAAAGTAGTTATTCAACATGAGGCACATTCGAAATGACATTTTGAATCAATTTTTCTACAGTCCAAAAAATCAATTTTCTGATGAAAAACGATGACCCGTGACCTGTCGACATTTCTCCAGTTGGTCAGAAATGGAATTTTTTTAATTTTTAAGTTTTTTGAATGCAAATGACTATTCCATGTAAATTATCACTTTTGGAACAAAAATAAGTGTGTTTAGAGTCACTTTAATGCCTGAAATTGGTCGAAAAAGTCTATAATAATGGCAATTTTGGTCACATTGAGGCTTTAAAAAGTAGTCATTCAACATGAGGCACATTCCAAATGACATTTTGAATCAATTTTTCTACAGTCCAAAAAATCAATTTTCTGATGAAAAACGATGACCCGTGACCTGTCGAAATTTCTCCAGATGGTCAGAAATGGAAATTTTTTAATGTTTCATTTTTTGACTGCAAATGACTATTCCATGTAAATTATCACTTTTGGAAGAAAATAAGTGTGTTTAGAATCACTTTAATGCCTGAAATTGGTCGAAATAGAAGCTTCTGAATAGGAGAAAATGTCTGTAAAAATGGCAATTTTGGTCACATTGAGGCTTCAAAAAGTAGTTATTCAGCATGAGGCACATTCCAAATGACATTTTGAATCAATTTTTCTACAGTCTAAAAAATCAATTTTCTGATGAAAAACGATGACCCGTGACCTGTCGAAATTTCTCCAGATGGTCAGAAATGGAAATTTTTTAATGTTTAATTTTTTGACTGTAAATGACTATTCCATGTAAATTATCACTTTTGGAAGAAAAATAAGTGTGTTTAGAGTCACTTTAATGCCTGAAATTGGTTGAAACAAAAGCTTCTTAATAGGAGAAAAAGTCTGTAATAATGGCAATTTTGGTCACATTGAGGCTTTAAAAAGTAGTTATTCAACATGAGGCACATTCGAAATGAAATTTTGAATCAATTTTTCTACAGTCCAAAAAATCAATTTTCTGATGAAAAACGATGACCCGTGACCTGTCGACATTTCTCCAGTTGGTCAGAAATGGAATTTTTTTAATTTTTAAGTTTTTTTAATGCAAATGACTATTCCATGTAAATTATCACTTTTGGAACAAAAATAAGTGTGTTTAGAGTCACTTTAATGCCTGAAATTGGTCGAAATAGAAGCTTCTGAATAGGAGAAAATGTCTGTAATAATGGCAATTTTGGTCACATTGAGGCTTTAAAAAGTAGTTATTCAACATGAGGCACATTCCAAATGACATTTTGAATCAATTTTTCTACAGTCCAAAAAAATCAATTTTCTGATGAAAAACGATGACCCGTGACCTGTCGAAATTTCTCCAGATGGTCAGAAATGGAAATTTTTTAATGTTTAATTTTTTGACTGCAAATGACTATTCCATGTAAATTATCACTTTTGGAACAAAAATAAGTGTGTTTAGAGTCACTTTAATGCCTGAAATTGGTAGAAATAGAAGCTTCTGAATAGGACAAAAAGTCTGTAATAATGGCAATTTTGGTCACATTGAGGCTTTAAAAAGTAGTCATTCAACATGAGGCACATTCCAAATGACATTTTGAATCAATTTTTCTACAGTCCAAAAAATCAATTTTCTGATGAAAAACGATGACCCGTGACCTGTCGACATTTCTCCAGTTGGTCAGAAATGGAATTTTTTTAATGTTTAAGTTTTTTTAATGCAAATGACTATTCCATGTAAATTATCACTTTTGGAACAAAAATAAGTGTGTTTAGAGTCACGTTAATGCCTGAAATTGGTCGAAATACAAGCTTCTGAATAGGAGAAAATGTCTGTAATAATGGCAATTTTGGTCACATTGAGGCTTTAAAAAGTAGTTATTCAACATGAGGCACATTCCAAATGACATTTTGAATCAATTTTTCTACAGTCCAAAAAAATTAATTTTCTGATGAAAAACGATGACCCGTGACCTGTCGAAATTTCTCCAGATGGTCAGAAATGGAATTTTTTTAATGTTTAAGTTTTTTGACTGGAAATGACTATTCCATGTGAATTATCACTTTTGGAACTAAAATAAGTGTGTTTAGAGTAATTTTAATGACTGAAATTGGTGGAAAAAGAAGCTACTGAATAGGAGAAAATGTCTGTAAAAATGGCAATTTTGGTCACATTGAGGCTTCAAAAAGTAGTTATTCAGCATGAGGCACATTCCAAATGACATTTTGAATCAATTTTTCTACAGTCCAAAAAATCAATTTTCTGATGAAAAACGATGACCCGTGACCTGTTGAAATTTCTCCAGATTGTCAGAAATGTAAATTTTTTAATGTTTAAGTTTTTTGAATGCAAATGACTATTCCATGTAAATTATCACTTTTGGAACAAAAATAAGTGTGTTTAGAGTCACGTTAATGCCTGAAATTGGTCGAAATAGAAGCTTCTGAATAGGAGAAAATGTCTGTAATAATGGCAATTTTGGTCACATTGAGGCTTTAAAAAGTAGTTATTCAACATGAGGCACATTCCAAATGACATTTTGAATCAATTTTTCTACAGTCCAAAAAAATCAATTTTCTGATGAAAAACGATGACCCGTGACCTGTCGAAATTTCTCCAGATGGTCAGAAATGGAATTTTTTTAATGTTTAAGTTTTTTGACTGGAAATGACTATTCCATGTGAATTATCACTTTTGGAACTAAAATAAGTGTGTTTAGAGTAATTTTAATGACTGAAATTGGTGGAAAAAGAAGCTTCTGAATAGGAGAAAATGTCTGTAAAAATGGCAATTTTGGTCACATTGAGGCTTCAAAAAGTAGTTATTCAGCATGAGGCACATTCCAAATGACATTTTGAATCAATTTTTCTACAGTCCAAAAAATCAATTTTCTGATGAAAAACGATGACCCGTGACCTGTCGAAATTTCTCCAGATGGTCAGAAATGGAAATTTTTTAATGTTTAATTTTTTGACTGTAAATGACTATTCCATGTAAATTATCACTTTTGGAAGAAAAATAAGTGTGTTTAGAGTCACTTTAATGCCTGAAATTGGTTGAAACAAAAGCTTCTTAATAGGAGAAAAAGTCTGTAATAATGGCAATTTTGGTCACATTGAGGCTTTAAAAAGTAGTCATTCAACATGAGGCACATTCCAAATGACATTTTGAATCAATTTTTCTACAGTCCAAAAAAATCAATTTTCTGATGAAAAACGATGACCCGTGACCTGTCGAAATTTCTCCAGATGGTCAGAAATGGAAATTTTTTAATGTTTAATTTTTTGACTGCAAATGACTATTCCATGCAAATTATCACTTTTGGAACAAAATTAAGTGTGTTTAGAGTCACTTTAATGCCTGAAATTGGTCAAATTGAAGCTTCTGAATAGGAGAAAATGTCTGTAATAATGGCAATTTTGGTCACATTGAGGCTTTAAAAAGTAGTTATTTAACATGAGGCACATTCCAAATGACATTTTGAATCAATTTTTCTACAGTCCAAAAAATCAATTTTCTGATGAAAAACGATGACCCGTGACCTGTCGAAATTTCTCCAGATGGTCAGAAATGGAAATTTTTTAATGTTTAATTTTTTGACTGCAAATGACTATTCCATGTAAATTATCACTTTTGGAACAAAAATAAGTGTGTTTAGAGTCACTTTAATGCCTGAAATTGGTAGAAATAGAAGCTTCTGAATAGGACAAAAAGTCTGTAATAATGGCAATTTTGGTCACATTGAGGCTTTAAAAAGTAGTCATTCAACATGAGGCACATTCCAAATGACATTTTGAATCAATTTTTCTACAGTCCAAAAAATCAATTTTCTGATGAAAAACGATGACCCGTGACCTGTCGACATTTCTCCAGTTGGTCAGAAATGGAATTTTTTTAATGTTTAAGTTTTTTTAATGCAAATGACTATTCCATGTAAATTATCACTTTTGGAACAAAAATAAGTGTGTTTAGAGTCACGTTAATGCCTGAAATTGGTCGAAATACAAGCTTCTGAATAGGAGAAAATGTCTGTAATAATGGCAATTTTGGTCACATTGAGGCTTTAAAAAGTAGTTATTCAACATGAGGCACATTCCAAATGACATTTTGAATCAATTTTTCTACAGTCCAAAAAAATTAATTTTCTGATGAAAAACGATGACCCGTGACCTGTCGAAATTTCTCCAGATGGTCAGAAATGGAATTTTTTTAATGTTTAAGTTTTTTGACTGGAAATGACTATTCCATGTGAATTATCACTTTTGGAACTAAAATAAGTGTGTTTAGAGTAATTTTAATGACTGAAATTGGTGGAAAAAGAAGCTACTGAATAGGAGAAAATGTCTGTAAAAATGGCAATTTTGGTCACATTGAGGCTTCAAAAAGTAGTTATTCAGCATGAGGCACATTCCAAATGACATTTTGAATCAATTTTTCTACAGTCCAAAAAATCAATTTTCTGATGAAAAACGATGACCCGTGACCTGTTGAAATTTCTCCAGATTGTCAGAAATGTAAATTTTTTAATGTTTAAGTTTTTTGAATGCAAATGACTATTCCATGTAAATTATCACTTTTGGAACAAAAATAAGTGTGTTTAGAGTCACGTTAATGCCTGAAATTGGTCGAAATAGAAGCTTCTGAATAGGAGAAAATGTCTGTAATAATGGCAATTTTGGTCACATTGAGGCTTTAAAAAGTAGTTATTCAACATGAGGCACATTCCAAATGACATTTTGAATCAATTTTTCTACAGTCCAAAAAAATCAATTTTCTGATGAAAAACGATGACCCGTGACCTGTCGAAATTTCTCCAGATGGTCAGAAATGGAATTTTTTTAATGTTTAAGTTTTTTGACTGGAAATGACTATTCCATGTGAATTATCACTTTTGGAACTAAAATAAGTGTGTTTAGAGTAATTTTAATGACTGAAATTGGTGGAAAAAGAAGCTTCTGAATAGGAGAAAATGTCTGTAAAAATGGCAATTTTGGTCACATTGAGGCTTCAAAAAGTAGTTATTCAGCATGAGGCACATTCCAAATGACATTTTGAATCAATTTTTCTACAGTCCAAAAAATCAATTTTCTGATGAAAAACGATGACCCGTGACCTGTCGAAATTTCTCCAGATGGTCAGAAATGGAAATTTTTTAATGTTTAATTTTTTGACTGTAAATGACTATTCCATGTAAATTATCACTTTTGGAAGAAAAATAAGTGTGTTTAGAGTCACTTTAATGCCTGAAATTGGTTGAAACAAAAGCTTCTTAATAGGAGAAAAAGTCTGTAATAATGGCAATTTTGGTCACATTGAGGCTTTAAAAAGTAGTCATTCAACATGAGGCACATTCCAAATGACATTTTGAATCAATTTTTCTACAGTCCAAAAAAATCAATTTTCTGATGAAAAACGATGACCCGTGACCTGTCGAAATTTCTCCAGATGGTCAGAAATGGAAATTTTTTAATGTTTAATTTTTTGACTGCAAATGACTATTCCATGCAAATTATCACTTTTGGAACAAAATTAAGTGTGTTTAGAGTCACTTTAATGCCTGAAATTGGTCAAATTGAAGCTTCTGAATAGGAGAAAATGTCTGTAATAATGGCAATTTTGGTCACATTGAGGCTTTAAAAAGTAGTTATTTAACATGAGGCACATTCAAAATGACATTTTGAATCAATTTTTCTACAGTCCAAAAAATCAATTTTCTGATGAAAAACGATGACCCGTGACCTGTCGACATTTCTCCAGTTGGTCAGAAATGGAATTTTTTTAATGTTTAATTTTTTGACTGCAAATGACTATTCCATGCAAATTATCACTTTTGGAACAAAATTAAGTGTGTTTAGAGTCACTTTAATGCCTGAAATTGGTCAAATTGAAGCTTCTGAATAGGAGAAAATGTCTGTAATAATGGCAATTTTGGTCACATTGAGGCTTTAAAAAGTAGTTATTCAACATGAGGCACATTCAAAATGACATTTTGAATCAATTTTTCTACAGTCCAAAAAATCAATTTTCTGATGAAAAACGATGACCCGTGACCTGTCAAAATTTCTCCAGATGGTCAGAAATGGAATTTTTTTAATGTTTAAGTTTTTTGACTGGAAATGACTATTCCATGTGAATTATCACTTTTGGAACTAAAATAAGTGTGTTTAGAGTAATTTTAATGACTGAAATTGGTGGAAAAAGAAGCTTCTGAGTAGGAGAAAATGTCTGTAAAAATGGCAATTTTGGTCACATTGAGGCTTCAAAAAGTAGTTATTCAACATGAGGCACAATCCAAATGACATTTTGAATCAATTTTTTGCAGTCCAAAAAATCAAGTTTTCTGATGAAAAACGATGACCCGTGACCTGTCGAAATTTCTCCAGATGGTCAGAAATGGAAATTTTTTAATGTTTAATTTTTTGACTGCAAATGACTATTCCATGTAAATTATCACTTTTGGAACAAAAATAAGTGTGTTTAGAGTCACTTTAATGCCTGAAATTGGTCGAAATAGAAGCTTCTGAATAGGAGAAAATGTCTGTAAAAATGGCAATTTTGGTCACATTGAGGCTTCAAAAAGTAGTTATTCAGCATGAGGCACATTCCAAATGACATTTTGAATCAATTTTTCTACAGTCCACAAAATCAATTTTCCGATGAAAAACGATGACCCGTGACCTGTTGAAATTTCTCCAGATTGTCAGAAATGTACATTTTTTAATGTTTAATTTTTTGACTGCAAGTGACTATTCCATGTAAATTATCACTTTTGGACCAAAAATAAGTGTGTTTAGAGTCACTTTAATGCCTGATATTGGTAGAAATAGAAACTTCTGAATAGGAGAAAAAGTCTATAATAATGGCAATTTTGGTCACATTGAGGCTTTAAAAAGTAGTCATTCAACATGAGGCACAGTCCAAATGACATTTTGAATCAATTTTTCTACAGTCCAAAAAATCAATTTTCTGATGAAAAACGATGACCCGTGACCTGTCGAAATTTCTCCAGATGTTCAGAAATGGAAATTTTTTAATGTTTCATTTTTTGACTGCAAATGACTATTCCATGTAAATTATCAATTTTGGAAGAAAATAAGTGTGTTTAGAATCACTTTAATGCCTGAAATTGGTCGAAAGAGAAGCTTCTGAATAGGAGAAAATGTCTGTAATAATGGCAATTTTGGTCACATTGAGGCTTTAAAAAGTAGTTATTCAACATGAGGCACATTCGAAATGACATTTTGAATCAATTTTTCTACAGTCCAAAAAATCAATTTTCTGATGAAAAACGATGACCCGTGACCTGTCGACATTTCTCCAGTTGGTCAGAAATGGAATTTTTTTAATTTTTACGTTTTTTGAATGCAAATGACTATTCCATGTAAATTATCACTTTTGGAACAAAAATAAGTGTGTTTAGAGTCACTTTAATGCCTGAAATTGGTCGAAATAGAAGCTTCTGAATAGGAGAAAATGTCTGTAATAATGGCAATTTTGGTCACATTGAGGCTTTAAAAAGTAGTTATTCAACATGAGGCACATTCGAAATGACATTTTGAATCAATTTTTCTACAGTCCAAAAAAATCAATTTTCTGATGAATAACGATGACCCGTGACCTGTCGAAATTTCTCCAGATGGTCAGAAATGGAAATTTTTTAATGTTTAATTTTTTGACTGCAAATGACTATTCCATGTAAATTATCACTGTTGGAACAAATATAAGTGTGTTTAGAGTCACTTTAATGCCTGAAATTGGTAGAAATAGAAGCTTCTGAATAGGACAAAAAGTCTGTAATAATGGCAATTTTGGTCACATTGAGGCTTTAAAAAGTAGTCATTCAACATGAGGCACATTCCAAATGACATTTTGAATCAATTTTTCTACAGTCCAAAAAATCAATTTTCTGATGAAAAACGATGACCCGTGGTGACCTGTCGAAATTTCTCCAGATGGTCAGAAATGGAAATTTTTTAATGTTTCATTTTTTGACTGCAAATGACTATTCCATGTAAATTATCACTTTTGGAAGAAAATAAGTGTGTTTAGAGTCACTTTAATGCCTGAAATTGGTCGAAATAGAAGCTTCTGAATTGGAGAAAATGTCTGTAAAAATGGCAATTTTGGTCACATTGAGGCTTCAAAAAGTAGTTATTCAGCATGAGCCACATTCCAAATGACATTTTGAATCAATTTTTCTACAGTCCAAAAAACTCAATTTTCTGATGAAAAACGATGACCCGTGACCTGTCGAAATTTCTCCAGATGGTCAGAAATGGAAATTTTTTAATGTTTAATTTTTTGACTGTAAATGACTATTCCATGTAAATTATCACTTTTGGAAGAAAAATAAGTGTGTTTAGAGTCACTTTAATGCCTGAAATTGGTTGAAACAAAAGCTTCTGAATAGGAGAAAAAGTCTGTAATAATGGCAATTTTGGTCACATTGAGGCTTTAAAAAGTAGTTATTCAACATGAGGCACATTCAAAATGACATTTTGAATCAATTTTTCTACAGTCCAAAAAATCAATTTTCTGATGAAAAACGATGACCCGTGACCTGTCGACATTTCTCCAGTTGGTCAGAAATGGAATTTTTTTAATGTTTAAGTTTTTTTAATGCAAATGACTATTCCATGTAAATTATCACTTTTGGAACAAAAATAAGTGTGTTTAGAGTCACGTTAATGCCTGAAATTGGTCGAAATAGAAGCTTCTGAATAGGAGAAAATGTCTGTAATAATGGCAATTTTGGTCACATTGAGGCTTCAAAAAGTAGTTATTCAGCATGAGGCACATTCCAAATGACATTTTGAATCAATTTTTCTACAGTCCAAAAAATCAATTTTCTGATGAAAAACGATGACCCGTGACCTGTTGAAATTTCTCCAGATTGTCAGAAATGTACATTTTTTAATGTTTAATTTTTTGACTGCAAATGACTATTCCATGTAAATTATCACTTTTGGAACAAAAATAAGTGTGTTTAGAGTCACTTTAATGCCTGAAATTGGTAGAAATAGAAGCTTCTGAATAGGAGAAAAAGTCTATAATAATGGCAATTTTGGTCACATTGAGGCTTTAAAAAGTAGTCATTCAACATGAGCCACATTCCAAATGACATTTTGAATCAATTTTTCTACAGTCCAAAAAAATCAATATTCTGAAGAAAAACGATGACCCGTGACCTGTCGAAATTTCTCCAGATGGTCAGAAATGGAAATTTTTTAATGTTTCATTTTTTGACTGCAAATGACTATTCCATGTAAATTATCACTTTTGGAAGAAAATAAGTGTGTTTAGAGTCACTTTAATGCCTGAAATTGGTCGAAATAGAAGCTTCTGAATAGGAGAAAATGTCTGTAAAAATGGCAATTTTGGTCACATTGAGGCTTCAAAAAGTAGTTACTCAGCATGAGGCACATTCCAAATGACATTTTGAATCAATTTTTCTACAGTCCAAAAAATCAATTTTCTGATGAAAAACGATGACCCGTGACCTGTCGAAATTTCTCCAGATGGTCAGAAATGGACATTTTTTAATGTTTAATTTTTTGACTGTAAATGACTATTCCATGTAAATTATCACTTTTGGAAGAAAAATAAGTGTGTTTAGAGTCACTTTAATGCCTGAAATTGGTTGAAACAAAAGCTTCTTAATGGGAGAAAAAGTCTGTAATAATGGCAATTTTGGTCACATTGAGGCTTTAAAAAGTAGTCATTCAACATGAGGCACATTCCAAATGACATTTTGAATCAATTTTTCTACAGTCCAAAAAAATCAATTTTCTGATGAAAAACGATGACCCGTGACCTGTTGAAATTTCTCCAGATTGTCAGAAATGTACATTTTTTAATGTTTAATTTTTGACTGCAAATGACTATTCCATGTAAATTATCACTTTTGGACCAAAAATAAGTGTGTTTAGAGTCACTTTAATGCCTGAAATTGGTAGAAATAGAAGCTTCTGAATAGGAGAAAAAGTCTATAATAATGGCAATTTTGGTCACATTGAGGCTTTAAAAAGTAGTCATTCAACATGAGGCACATTCCAAATGACATTTTGAATCAATTTTTCTACAGTCCAAAAAATCAATTTTCTGATGAAAAACGATGACCCGTGACCTGTCGAAATTTCTCCAGATGGTCAGAAATGGAAATTTTTTAATGTTTCATTTTTTGACTGCAAATGACTATTCCATGTAAATTATCACTTTTGGAAGAAAATAAGTGTGTTTAGAATCACTTTAATGCCTGAAATTGGTCGAAATAGAAGCTTCTGAATAGGAGAAAATGTCTGTAAAAATGGCAATTTTGGTCACATTGAGGCTTCAAAAAGTAGTTATTCAGCATGAGGCACATTCCAAATGACATTTTGAATCAATTTTTCTACAGTCCAAAAAATCAATTTTCTGATGAAAAACGATGACCCGTGACCTGTCGAAATTTCTCCAGATGGTCAGAAATGGAAATTTTTTAATGTTTAATTTTTTGACTGTAAATGACTATTCCATGTAAATTATCACTTTTGGAAGAAAAATAAGTGTGTTTAGAGTCACTTTAATGCCTGAAATTGGTTGAAACAAAAGCTTCTTAATAGGAGAAAAAGTCTGTAATAATGGCAATTTTGGTCACATTGAGGCTTTAAAAAGTAGTCATTCAACATGAGGCACATTCCAAATGACATTTTGAATCAATTTTTCTACAGTCCACAAAAATCAATTTTCTGATGAAAAACGATGACCCGTGACCTGTCGAAATTTCTCCAGATGGTCAGAAATGGACATTTTTTAATGTTTAATTTTTTGACTGCAAATGACTATTCCATGCAAATTATCACTTTTGGAACAAAATTAAGTGTGTTTAGAGTCACTTTAATGCCTGAAATTGGTCAAATTGAAGCTTCTGAATAGGAGAAAATGTCTGTCATAATGGCAATTTTGGTCACATTGAGGCTTTAAAAAGTAGTTATTCAACATGAGGCACATTCGAAATGACATTTTGAATCAATTTTTCTACAGTCCAAAAAATGAATTTTCTGATGAAAAACGATGACCCGTGACCTGTCGACATTTCTCCAGTTGGTCAGAAATGGATTTTTTTTAATTTTTAAGTTTTTTGAATGCAAATGACTATTCCATGTAAATTATCACTTTTGGAACAAAAATAAGTGTGTTTAGAGTCACTTTAATGCCTGAAATTGGTCGAAATAGAAGCTTCTGAATAGGAGAAAATGTCTGTAATAATGGCAATTTTGGTCACATTGAGGCTTTAAAAAGTAGTTATTCAACATGAGGCACATTCCAAATGACATTTTGAATCAATTTTTCTACAGTCCAAAAAAATCAATTCTCTGATGAAAAACGATGACCCGTGACCTGTCGAAATTTCTCCAGATGGTCAGAAATGGAAATTTTTTAATGTTTCATTTTTTGACTGCAAATGACTATTCCATGTAAATTATCACTTTTGGAAAAAAATAAGTGTGTTTAGAGTCACTTTAATGCCTGAAATTGGTCGAAATAGAAGCTTCTGAATAGGAGAAAATGTCTGTAAAAATGGCAATTTTGGTCACATTGAGGCTTCAAAAAGTAGTTACTCAGCATGAGGCACCTTCCAAATGACATTTTGAATCAATTTTTCTACAGTCCAAAAAATCAATTTTCTGATGAAAAACGATGACCCGTGACCTGTCGAAATTTCTCCAGATGGTCAGAAATGGAAATTTTTTAATGTTTAATTTTTTGACTGTAAATGACTATTCCATGTAAATTATCACTTTTGGAAGAAAATTAAGTGTGTTTAGAGTCACTTTAATGCCTGAAATTAGTAGAAATAGAAGCTTCTGAATAGGAGAAAAAGTCTATAATAGGCAATTTTGGTCACATTGAGGCTTTAAAAAGTAGTCATTCAACATGAGGCACATTCCAAATGACATTTTGAATCAATTTTTCTACAGTCCAAAAAATCAATTTTCTGATGAAAAACGATGACCCGTGACCTGTCGAAATTTCTCCAGATGGTCAGAAATGGAAATTTTTTAATGTTTAATTTTTTGACTGTAAATGACTATTCCATGTAAATTATCACTTTTGGAAGAAAAATAAGTGTGTTTAGAGTCACTTTAATGCCTGAAATTGGTTGAAACAAAAGCTTCTGAATAGGAGAAAAAGTCTGTAATAATGGCAATTTTGGTCACATTGAGGCTTTAAAAAGTAGTCATTCAACATGAGGCACATTCCAAACGACATTTTGAATCAATTTTTCTACAGTCCAAAAAAATCAATTTTCTGATGAAAAACGATGACCCGTGACCTGTCGAAATTCATCCAGATGGTCAGAAATGGAAATTTTTTAATGTTTAATTTTTTGACTGCAAATGACTATTCCATGCAAATTATCACTTTTGGAACAAAATTAAGTGTGTTTAGAGTCACTTTAATGCCTGAAATTGGTCAAATTGAAGCTTCTGAATAGGAGAAAATGTCTGTAATAATGGCAATTTTGGTCACATTGAGGCTTTAAAAAGTAGTTATTTAACATGAGGCACATTCGAAATGACATTTTGAATCAATTTTTCTACAGTCCAAAAAATCAATTTTCTGATGAAAAACGATGACCCGTGACCTGTCGACATTTCTCCAGTTGGTCAGAAATGGAATTTTTTTAATGTTTAAGTTTTTTGAATGCAAATGACTATTCCATGTAAATTATCACTTTTGGAACAAAAATAAGTGTGTTTAGAGTCACGTTAATGCCTGAAATTGGTCGAAATAGAAGCTTCTGAATAGGAGAAAATGTCTGTAATAATGGCAATTTTGGTCACATTGAGGCTTTAAAAAGTAGTTATTCAACATGAGGCACATTCCAAATGACATTTTGAATCAATTTTTCTACAGTCCAAAAAAATCAATTTTCTGATGAAAAACGATGACCCGTGACCTGTCGAAATTTCTCCAGATGGTCAGAAATGGAATTTTTTTAATGTTTAAGTTTTTTGACTGGAAATGACTATTCCATGTGAATTATCACTTTTGGAACTAAAATAAGTGTGTTTAGAGTAATTTTAATGACTGAAATTGGTGGAAAAAGAAGCTTCTGAATAGGAGAAAATGTCTGTAAAAATGGCAATTTTGGTTACATTGAGGCTTCAAAAAGTAGTTATTCAGCATGAGGCACATTCCAAATGACATTTTGAATCAATTTTTCTACAGTCCAAAAAATCAATTTTCTGATGAAAAACGATGACCCGTGACCTGTTGAAATTTCTCCAGATTGTCAGAAATGTACATTTTTTAATGTTTAATTTTTTGACTGCAAATGACTATTCCATGTAAATTATCACTTTTGGAAGAAAAATAAGTGTGTTTAGAGTCACTTTAATGCCTGAAATTGGTTGAAACAAAAGCTTCTTAATAGGAGAAAAAGTCTGTAATAATGGCAATTTTGGTCACATTGAGGCTTTAAAAAGTAGTCATTCAACATGAGGCACATTCCAAATGACATTTTGAATCAATTTTTCTACAGTCCAAAAAAATCAATTTTCTGATGAAAAACGATGACCCGTGACCTGTCGAAATTTCTCCACATGGTCAGAAATGGACATTTTTTAATGTTTAATTTTTTGACTGTAAATGACTATTCCATGTAAATTATCACTTTTGGAAGAAAAATAAGTGTGTTTAGAGTCACTTTAATGCCTGAAATTGGTTGAAACAAAAGCTTCTTAATAGGAGAAAAAGTCTGTAATAATGGCAATTTTGGTCACATTGAGGCTTTAAAAAGTAGTCATTCAACATGAGGCACATTCCAAATGACATTTTGAATCAATTTTTCTACAGTCCAAAAAATCAATTTTCTGATGAAAAACGATGACCCGTGACCTGTCGAAATTTCTCCAGATGGTCAGAAATGGAAATTTTTTAATGTTTAATTTTTTGACTGCAAATGACTATTCCATGCAAATTATCACTTTTGGAACAAAATTAATTGTGTTTAGAGTCACTTTAATGCCTGAAATTGGTCAAATTGAAGCTTCTGAATAGGAGAAAATGTCTATAATAATGGCAATTTTGGTCACATTGAGGCTTTAAAAAGTAGTTATTCAACATGGGGCACATTCGAAATGACATTTTGAATCAATTTTTCTACAGTCCAAAAAATCAATTTTCTGATGAAAAACGATGACCCGTGACCTGTCGACATTTCTCCAGTTGGTCAGAAATGGAATTTTTTTAATGTTTAAGTTTTTTGAATGCAAATGACTATTCCATGTAAATTATCACTTTTGGAACAAAAATAAGTGTGTTTAGAGTCACGTTAATGCCTGAAATTGGTCGAAATAGAAGCTTCTGAATAGGAGAAAATGTCTGTATAATGGCAATTTTGGTCACATTGAGGCTTTAAAAAGTAGTTATTCAACATGAGGCACATTCCAAATGACATTTTGAATCAATTTTTCTACAGTCCAAACAAATTAATTTTCTGATGAAAAACGATGACCCGTGACCTGTCGAAATTTCTCCAGATGGTCAGAAATGGAATTTTTTTAATGTTTAAGTTTTTTGACTGGAAATGACTATTCCATGTGAATTATCACTTTTGGAACTAAAATAAGTGTGTTTAGAGTAATTTTAATGACTGAAATTGGTGGAAAAAGAAGCTTCTGAATAGGAGAAAATGTCTGTAAAAATGGCAATTTTGGTTACATTGAGGCTTCAAAAAGTAGTTATTCAGCATGAGCCACATTCCAAATGACATTTTGAATCAATTTTTCTACAGTCCAAAAAACTCAATTTTCTGATGAAAAACGATGACCCGTGACCTGTCGAAATTTCTCCAGATGGTCAGAAATGGAAATTTTTTAATGTTTAATTTTTTGACTGTAAATGACTATTCCATGTAAATTATCACTTTTGGAAGAAAAATAAGTGTGTTTAGAGTCACTTTAATGCCTGAAATTGGTTGAAACAAAAGCTTCTGAATAGGAGAAAAAGTCTGTAATAATGGCAATTTTGGTCACATTGAGGCTTTAAAAAGTAGTTATTCAACATGAGGCACATTCAAAATGACATTTTGAATCAATTTTTCTACAGTCCAAAAAATCAATTTTCTGATGAAAAACGATGACCCGTGACCTGTCGACATTTCTCCAGTTGGTCAGAAATGGAATTTTTTTAATGTTTAAGTTTTTTTAATGCAAATGACTATTCCATGTAAATTATCACTTTTGGAACAAAAATAAGTGTGTTTAGAGTCACGTTAATGCCTGAAATTGGTCGAAATAGAAGCTTCTGAATAGGAGAAAATGTCTGTAATAATGGCAATTTTGGTCACATTGAGGCTTTAAAAAGTAGTTATTCAACATGAGGCACATTCCAAATGACATTTTGAATCAATTTTTCTACAGTCCAAAAAAATCAATTTTCTGATGAAAAACGATGACCCGTGACCTGTCGAAATTTCTCCAGATGGTCAGAAATGGAATTTTTTTAATGTTTAAGTTTTTTGACTGGAAATGACTATTCCATGTGAATTATCACTTTTGGAACTAAAATAAGTGTGTTTAGAGTATTTTTAATGACTGAAATTGGTGGAAAAAGAAGCTTCTGAATAGGAGAAAATGTCTGTAAAAATGGCAATTTTGGTCACATTGAGGCTTCAAAAAGTAGTTATTCAGCATGAGGCACATTCCAAATGACATTTTGAATCAATTTTTCTACAGTCCAAAAAATCAATTTTCTGATGAAAAACGATGACCCGTGACCTGTTGAAATTTCTCCAGATTGTCAGAAATGTACATTTTTTAATGTTTAATTTTTTGACTGCAAATGACTATTCCATGTAAATTATCACTTTTGGAACAAAAATAAGTGTGTTTAGAGTCACTTTAATGCCTGAAATTGGTAGAAATAGAAGCTTCTGAATAGGAGAAAAAGTCTATAATAATGGCAATTTTGGTCACATTGAGGCTTTAAAAAGTAGTCATTCAACATGAGCCACATTCCAAATGACATTTTGAATCAATTTTTCTACAGTCCAAAAAAATCAATATTCTGAAGAAAAACGATGACCCGTGACCTGTCGAAATTTCTCCAGATGGTCAGAAATGGAAATTTTTTAATGTTTCATTTTTTGACTGCAAATGACTATTCCATGTAAATTATCACTTTTGGAAGAAAATAAGTGTGTTTAGAGTCACTTTAATGCCTGAAATTGGTCGAAATAGAAGCTTCTGAATAGGAGAAAATGTCTGTAAAAATGGCAATTTTGGTCACATTGAGGCTTCAAAAAGTAGTTACTCAGCATGAGGCACATTCCAAATGACATTTTGAATCAATTTTTCTACAGTCCAAAAAATCAATTTTCTGATGAAAAACGATGACCCGTGACCTGTCGAAATTTCTCCAGATGGTCAGAAATGGACATTTTTTAATGTTTAATTTTTTGACTGTAAATGACTATTCCATGTAAATTATCACTTTTGGAAGAAAAATAAGTGTGTTTAGAGTCACTTTAATGCCTGAAATTGGTTGAAACAAAAGCTTCTTAATGGGAGAAAAAGTCTGTAATAATGGCAATTTTGGTCACATTGAGGCTTTAAAAAGTAGTCATTCAACATGAGGCACATTCCAAATGACATTTTGAATCAATTTTTCTACAGTCCAAAAAAATCAATTTTCTGATGAAAAACGATGACCCGTGACCTGTTGAAATTTCTCCAGATTGTCAGAAATGTACATTTTTTAATGTTTAATTTTTGACTGCAAATGACTATTCCATGTAAATTATCACTTTTGGACCAAAAATAAGTGTGTTTAGAGTCACTTTAATGCCTGAAATTGGTAGAAATAGAAGCTTCTGAATAGGAGAAAAAGTCTATAATAATGGCAATTTTGGTCACATTGAGGCTTTAAAAAGTAGTCATTCAACATGAGGCACATTCCAAATGACATTTTGAATCAATTTTTCTACAGTCCAAAAAATCAATTTTCTGATGAAAAACGATGACCCGTGACCTATCGAAATTTCTCCAGATGGTCAGAAATGGAAATTTTTTAATGTTTCATTTTTTGACTGCAAATGACTATTCCATGTAAATTATCACTTTTGGAAGAAAATAAGTGTGTTTAGAATCACTTTAATGCCTGAAATTGGTCGAAATAGAAGCTTCTGAATAGGAGAAAATGTCTGTAAAAATGGCAATTTTGGTCACATTGAGGCTTCAAAAAGTAGTTATTCAGCATGAGGCACATTCCAAATGACATTTTGAATCAATTTTTCTACAGTCCAAAAAATCAATTTTCTGATGAAAAACGATGACCCGTGACCTGTCGAAATTTCTCCAGATGGTCAGAAATGGAAATTTTTTAATGTTTAATTTTTTGACTGTAAATGACTATTCCATGTAAATTATCACTTTTGGAAGAAAAATAAGTGTGTTTAGAGTCACTTTAATGCCTGAAATTGGTTGAAACAAAAGCTTCTTAATAGGAGAAAAAGTCTGTAATAATGGCAATTTTGGTCACATTGAGGCTTTAAAAAGTAGTCATTCAACATGAGGCACATTCCAAATGACATTTTGAATCAATTTTTCTACAGTCCACAAAAATCAATTTTCTGATGAAAAACGATGACCCGTGACCTGTCGAAATTTCTCCAGATGGTCAGAAATGGACATTTTTTAATGTTTAATTTTTTGACTGCAAATGACTATTCCATGCAAATTATCACTTTTGGAACAAAATTAAGTGTGTTTAGAGTCACTTTAATGCCTGAAATTGGTCAAATTGAAGCTTCTGAATAGGAGAAAATGTCTGTCATAATGGCAATTTTGGTCACATTGAGGCTTTAAAAAGTAGTTATTCAACATGAGGCACATTCGAAATGACATTTTGAATCAATTTTTCTACAGTCCAAAAAATGAATTTTCTGATGAAAAACGATGACCCGTGACCTGTCGACATTTCTCCAGTTGGTCAGAAATGGATTTTTTTTAATTTTTAAGTTTTTTGAATGCAAATGACTATTCCATGTAAATTATCACTTTTGGAACAAAAATAAGTGTGTTTAGAGTCACTTTAATGCCTGAAATTGGTCGAAATAGAAGCTTCTGAATAGGAGAAAATGTCTGTAATAATGGCAATTTTGGTCACATTGAGGCTTTAAAAAGTAGTTATTCAACATGAGGCACATTCCAAATGACATTTTGAATCAATTTTTCTACAGTCCAAAAAAATCAATTCTCTGATGAAAAACGATGACCCGTGACCTGTCGAAATTTCTCCAGATGGTCAGAAATGGAAATTTTTTAATGTTTCATTTTTTGACTGCAAATGACTATTCCATGTAAATTATCACTTTTGGAAAAAAATAAGTGTGTTTAGAGTCACTTTAATGCCTGAAATTGGTCGAAATAGAAGCTTCTGAATAGGAGAAAATGTCTGTAAAAATGGCAATTTTGGTCACATTGAGGCTTCAAAAAGTAGTTACTCAGCATGAGGCACCTTCCAAATGACATTTTGAATCAATTTTTCTACAGTCCAAAAAATCAATTTTCTGATGAAAAACGATGACCCGTGACCTGTCGAAATTTCTCCAGATGGTCAGAAATGGACATTTTTTAATGTTTATTTTTTTGACTGTAAATGACTATTCCATGTAAATTATCACTTTTGGAAGAAAAATAAGTGTGTTTAGAGTCACTTTAATGCCTGAAATTGGTTGAAACAAAAGCTTCTTAATAGGAGAAAAAGTCTGTAATAATGGCAATTTTGGTCACATTGAGGCTTTAAAAAGTAGTCATTCAACATGAGGCACATTCCAAATGACATTTTGAATCAATTTTTCTACAGTCCAAAAAAATCAATTTTCTGATGAAAAACGATGACCCGTGACCTGTTGAAATTTCTCCAGATTGTCAGAAATGTACATTTTTTAATGTTTAATTTTTTGACTGCAAATGACTATTCCATGTAAATTATCACTTTTGGACCAAAAATAAGTGTGTTTAGAGTCACTTTAATGCCTGAAATTGGTAGAAATAGAAGCTTCTGAATAGGAGAAAAAGTCTATAATAATGGCAATTTTGGTCACATTGAGGCTTTAAAAAGTAGTCATTCAACATGAGGCACATTCCAAATGACATTTTGAATCAATTTTTCTACAGTCCAAAAAATCAATTTTCTGATGAAAAACGATGACCCGTGACCTGTCGAAATTTCTCCAGATGGTCAGAAATGGAAATTTTTTAATGTTTAATTTTTTGACTGTAAATGACTATTCCATGTAAATTATCACTTTTGGAAGAAAAATAAGTGTGTTTAGAGTCACTTTAATGCCTGAAATTGGTTGAAACAAAAGCTTCTTAATTGGAGAAAAAGTCTGTAATAATGGCAATTTTGGTCACATTGAGGCTTTAAAAAGTAGTCATTCAACATGAGGCACATTCCAAATGACATTTTGAATCAATTTTTCTACAGTCCAAAAAAATCAATTTTCTGATGAAAAACGATGACCCGTGACCTGTCGAAATTTCTCCACATGGTCAGAAATGGAAATTTTTTATTGTTTAATTTTTTGACTGCAAATGACTATTCCATGCAAATTATCACTTTTGGAACAAAATTAAGTGTGTTTAGAGTCACTTTAATGCCTGAAATTGGTCAAATTGAAGCTTCTGAATAGGAGAAAATGTCTGTCATAATGGCAATTTTGGTCACATTGAGGCTTTAAAAAGTAGTTATTCAACATGAGGCACATTCGAAATGACATTTTGAATCAATTTTTCTACAGTCCAAAAAATCAATTTTCTGATGAAAAACGATGACCCGTGACCTGTCGACATTTCTCCAGTTGGTCAGAAATGGAATTTTTTTAATTTTTAAGTTTTTTGAATGCAAATGACTATTCCATGTAAATTATCACTTTTGGAACAAAAATAAGTGTGTTTAGAGTCACTTTAATGCCTGAAATTGGTCAAAAAAGTCTACAATAATGGCAATTTTGGTCACATTGAGGCTTTAAAAAGTAGTCATTCAACATGAGGCACATTCCAAATGACATTTTGAATCAATTTTTCTACAGTCCAAAAAATCAATTTTCTGATGAAAAACGATGACCCGTGACCTGTCGAAATTTCTCCAGATGGTCAGAAATGGAAATTTTTTAATGTTTCATTTTTTGACTGCAAATGACTATTCCATGTAAATTATCACTTTTGGAAGAAAATAAGTGTGTTTAGAATCACTTTAATGCCTGAAATTGGTCGAAATAGAAGCTTCTGAATAGGAGAAAATGTCTGTAAAAATGGCAATTTTGGTCACATTGAGGCTTCAAAAAGTAGTTATTCAGCATGAGGCACATTCCAAATGACATTTTGAATCAATTTTTCTACAGTCCAAAAAATCAATTTTCTGATGAAAAACGATGACCCGTGACCTGTCGAAATTTCTCCAGATGGTCAGAAATGGAAATTTTTTAATGTTTAATTTTTTGACTGTAAATGACTATTCCATGTAAATTATCACTTTTGGAAGAAAAATAAGTGGGTTTAGAGTCACTTTAATGCCTGAAATTGGTTGAAACAAAAGCTTCTTAATAGGAGAAAAAGTCTGTAATAATGGCAATTTTGGTCACATTGAGGCTTTAAAAAGTAGTTATTCAACATGAGGCACATTCGAAATGACATTTTGAATCAATTTTTCTACAGTCCAAAAAATCAATTTTCTGATGAAGAACGATGACCCGTGACCTGTCGACATTTCTCCAGTTGGTCAGAAATGGAATTTTTTTAATTTTTAAGTTTTTTGAATGCAAATGACTATTCCATGTAAATTATCACTTTTGGAAAAAAAATAAGTGTGTTTAGAGTCACTTTAATGCCTGAAATTGGTCGAAATAGAAGCTTCTGAATAGGAGAAAATGTCTGTAATAATGGCAATTTTGGTCACATTGAGGCTTTAAAAAGTAGTTATTCAACATGAGGCACATTCCAAATGACATTTTGAATCAATTTTTCTACAGTCCAAAAAAATCAATTTTCTGATGAAAAACGATGACCCGTGACCTGTCGAAATTTCTCCAGATGGTCAGAAATGGAAAGTTTTTTAATGTTTAATTTTTTGACTGCAAATGACTATTCCATGTAAATTATCACTTTTGGAACAAAAATAAGTGTGTTTAGAGTCACTTTAATGCCTGAAATTGGTAGAAATAGAAGCTTCTGAATAGGACAAAAAGTCTGTAATAATGGCAATTTTGGTCACATTGAGGCTTTAAAAAGTAGTCATTCAACATGAGGCACATTCCAAATGACATTTTGAATCAATTTTTCTACAGTCCAAAAAATCAATTTTCTGATGAAAAACGATGACCCGTGACCTGTCGACATTACTCCAGTTGGTCAGAAATGGAATTTTTTTAATGTTTAAGTTTTTTTAATGCAAATGACTATTCCATGTAAATTATCACTTTTGGAACAAAAATAAGTGTGTTTAGAGTCACGTTAATGCCTGAAATTGGTCGAAATAGAAGCTTCTGAATAGGAGAAAATGTCTGTAATAATGGCAATTTTGGTCACATTGAGGCTTTAAAAAGTAGTTATTCAACATGAGGCACATTCCAAATGACATTTTGAATCAATTTTTCTACAGTCCAAACAAATTAATTTTCTGATGAAAAACGATGACCCGTGACCTGTCGAAATTTCTCCAGATGGTCAGAAATGGAATTTTTTTAATGTTTAAGTTTTTTGACTGGAAATGACTATTCCATGTGAATTATCACTTTTGGAACTAAAATAAGTGTGTTTAGAGTAATTTTAATGACTGAAATTGGTGGAAAAAGAAGCTTCTGAATAGGAAAAAATATCTGTAATAATGGCAATTTTGGTCACATTGAGGCTTTAAAAAGTAGTTATTCAGCATGAGGCACATTCCAAATGACATTTTGAATCAATTTTTCTACAGTCCAAAAAATCAATTTTCTGATGAAAAACGATGACCCGTGACCTGTTGAAATTTCTCCAGATTGTCAGAAATGTACATTTTTTAATGTTTAATTTTTTGACTGCAAATGACTATTCCATGTAAATTATCACTTTTGGAACAAAAATAAGTGTGTTTAGAGTCACTTTAATGCCTGAAATTGGTAGAAATAGAAGCTTCTGAATAGGAGAAAAAGTCTATAATAATGGCAATTTTGGTCACATTGAGGCTTTAAAAAGTAGTCATTCAACATGAGGCACATTCCAAATGACATTTTGAATCAATTTTTCTACAGTCCAAAAAATCAATTTTCTGATGAAAAACGATGACCCGTGACCTGTCGAAATTTCTCCAGATGGTCAGAAATGGAAATTTTTTAATGTTTCATTTTTTGACTGCAAATGACTATTCCATGTAAATTATCACTTTTGGAAGAAAATAAGTGTGTTTAGAATCACTTTAATGCCTGAAATTGGTCGAAATAGAAGCTTCTGAATAGGAGAAAATGTCTGTAAAAATGGCAATTTTGGTCACATTGAGGCTTCAAAAAGTAGTTATTCAGCATGAGGCACATTCCAAATGACATTTTGAATCAATTTTTCTACAGTCCAAAAAATCAATTTTCTGATGAAAAACGATGACCCGTGACCTGTCGAAATTTCTCCAGATGGTCAGAAATGGAAATTTTTTAATGTTTAATTTTTTGACTGTAAATGACTATTCCATGTAAATTATCACTTTTGGAAGAAAAATAAGTGTGTTTAGAGTCACTTTAATGCCTGAAATTGGTTGAAACAAAAGCTTCTTAATAGGAGAAAAAGTCTGTAATAATGGCAATTTTGGTCACATTGAGGCTTTAAAAAGTAGTTATTCAACATGAGGCACATTCGAAATGACATTTTGAATCAATTTTTCTACAGTCCAAAAAATCAATTTTCTGATGAAAAACGATGACCCGTGACCTGTCGACATTTCTCCAGTTGGTCAGAAATGGAATTTTTTTAATTTTTAAGTTTTTTGAATGCAAATGACTATTCCATGTAAATTATCACTTTTGGAAAAAAAATAAGTGTGTTTAGAGTCACTTTAATGCCTGAAATTGGTCGAAATAGAAGCTTCTGAATAGGAGAAAATGTCTGTAATAATGGCAATTTTGGTCACATTGAGGCTTTAAAAAGTAGTTATTCAACATGAGGCACATTCCAAATGACATTTTGAATCAATTTTTCTACAGTCCAAAAAAATCAATTTTCTGATGAAAAACGATGACCCGTGACCTGTCGAAATTTCTCCAGATGGTCAGAAATGGAAAGTTTTTTAATGTTTAATTTTTTGACTGCAAATGACTATTCCATGTAAATTATCACTTTTGGAACAAAAATAAGTGTGTTTAGAGTCACTTTAATGCCTGAAATTGGTAGAAATAGAAGCTTCTGAATAGGACAAAAAGTCTGTAATAATGGCAATTTTGGTCACATTGAGGCTTTAAAAAGTAGTCATTCAACATGAGGCACATTCCAAATGACATTTTGAATCAATTTTTCTACAGTCCAAAAAATCAATTTTCTGATGAAAAACGATGACCCGTGACCTGTCGACATTACTCCAGTTGGTCAGAAATGGAATTTTTTTAATGTTTAAGTTTTTTTAATGCAAATGACTATTCCATGTAAATTATCACTTTTGGAACAAAAATAAGTGTGTTTAGAGTCACGTTAATGCCTGAAATTGGTCGAAATAGAAGCTTCTGAATAGGAGAAAATGTCTGTATAATGGCAATTTTGGTCACATTGAGGCTTTAAAAAGTAGTTATTCAACATGAGGCACATTCCAAATGACATTTTGAATCAATTTTTCTACAGTCCAAACAAATTAATTTTCTGATGAAAAACGATGACCCGTGACCTGTCGAAATTTCTCCAGATGGTCAGAAATGGAATTTTTTTAATGTTTAAGTTTTTTGACTGGAAATGACTATTCCATGTGAATTATCACTTTTGGAACTAAAATAAGTGTGTTTAGAGTAATTTTAATGACTGAAATTGGTGGAAAAAGAAGCTTCTGAATAGGAGAAAATGTCTGTAAAAATGGCAATTTTGGTCACATTGAGGCTTCAAAAAGTAGTTACTCAGCATGAGGCACATTCCAAATGACATTTTGAATCAATTTTTCTACAGTCCAAAAAATCAATTTTCTGATGAAAAACGATGACCCGTGACCTGTCGAAATTTCTCCAGATGGTCAGAAATGGACATTTTTTAATGTTTAATTTTTTGACTGTAAATGACTATTCCATGTAAATTATCACTTTTGGAAGAAAAATAAGTGTGTTTAGAGTCACTTTAATGCCTGAAATTGGTTGAAACAAAAGCTTCTTAATAGGAGAAAAAGTCTGTAATAATGGCAATTTTGGTCACATTGAGGCTTTAAAAAGTAGTCATTCAACATGAGGCACATTCCAAATGACATTTTGAATTAATTTTTCTACAGTCCAAAAAAATCAATTTTCTGATGAAAAACGATGACCCGTGACCTGTTGAAATTTCTCCAGATTGTCAGAAATGTACATTTTTTAATGTTTAATTTTTTGACTGCAAATGACTATTCCATGTAAATTATCACTTTTGGACCAAAAATAAGTGTGTTTAGAGTCACTTTAATGCCTGAAATTGGTAGAAATAGAAGCTTCTGAATAGGAGAAAAAGTCTATAATAATGGCAATTTTGGTCACATTGAGGCTTTAAAAAGTAGTCATTCAACATGAGGCACATTCCAAATGACATTTTGAATCAATTTTTCTACAGTCCAAAAAATCAATTTTCTGATGAAAAACGATGACCCGTGACCTGTCGAAATTTCTCCAGATGGTCAGAAATGGAAATTTTTTAATGTTTCATTTTTTGACTGCAAATGACTATTCCATGTAAATTATCACTTTTGGAAGAAAATAAGTGTGTTTAGAATCACTTTAATGCCTGAAATTGGTCGAAATAGAAGCTTCTGAATAGGAGAAAATGTCTGTAAAAATGGCAATTTTGGTCACATTGAGGCTTCAAAAAGTAGTTATTCAGCATGAGGCACATTCCAAATGACATTTTGAATCAATTTTTCTACAGTCCAAAAAATCAATTTTCTGATGAAAAACGATGACCCGTGACCTGTCGAAATTTCTCCAAGTGGTCAGAAATGGAAATTTTTTAATGTTTAATTTTTTGACTGTAAATGACTATTCCATGTAAATTATCACTTTTGGAAGAAAAATAAGTGTGTTTAGAGTCACTTTAATGCCTGAAATTGGTTGAAACAAAAGCTTCTTAATAGGAGAAAAAGTCTGTAATAATGGCAATTTTGGTCACATTGAGGCTTTAAAAAGTAGTCATTCAACATGAGGCACATTCCAAATGACATTTTGAATCTATTTTTCTACAGTCCAAAAAAATCAATTTTCTGATGAAAAACGATGACCCGTGACCTGTCGAAATTTCTCCACATGGTCAGAAATGGAAATTTTTTAATGTTTAATTTTTTGACTGCAAATGACTATTCCATGTAAATTATCACTTTTGGAACAAAAATAAGTGTGTTTAGAGTCACTTTAATGCCTGAAATTGGTAGAAATAGAAGCTTCTGAATAGGACAAAAAGTCTGTAATAATGGCAATTTTGGTCACATTGAGGCTTCAAAAAGTAGTTATTCAGCATGAGGCACATTCCAAATGACATTTTGAATCAATTTTTCTACAGTCCAAAAAACTCAATTTTCTGATGAAAAACGATGACCCGTGACCTGTCGAAATTTCTCCAGATGGTCAGAAATGGAAATTTTTTAATGTTTAATTTTTTGACTGTAAATGACTATTCCATGTAAATTATCACTTTTGGAAGAAAATTAAGTGTGTTTAGAGTCACTTTAATGCCTGAAATTAGTAGAAATAGAAGCTTCTGAATAGGAGAAAAAGTCTATAATAGGCAATTTTGGTCACATTGAGGCTTTAAAAAGTAGTCATTCAACATGAGGCACATTCCAAATGACATTTTGAATCAATTTTTCTACAGTCCAAAAAATCAATTTTCTGATGAAAAACGATGACCCGTGACCTGTCGAAATTTCTCCAGATGGTCAGAAATGGAAATTTTTTAATGTTTAATTTTTTGACTGTAAATGACTATTCCATGTAAATTATCACTTTTGGAAGAAAAATAAGTGTGTTTAGAGTCACTTTAATGCCTGAAATTGGTTGAAACAAAAGCTTCTGAATAGGAGAAAAAGTCTGTAATAATGGCAATTTTGGTCACATTGAGGCTTTAAAAAGTAGTCATTCAACATGAGGCACATTCCAAACGACATTTTGAATCAATTTTTCTACAGTCCAAAAAAATCAATTTTCTGATGAAAAACGATGACCCGTGACCTGTCGAAATTCATCCAGATGGTCAGAAATGGAAATTTTTTAATGTTTAATTTTTTGACTGCAAATGACTATTCCATGCAAATTATCACTTTTGGAACAAAATTAAGTGTGTTTAGAGTCACTTTAATGCCTGAAATTGGTCAAATTGAAGCTTCTGAATAGGAGAAAATGTCTGTAATAATGGCAATTTTGGTCACATTGAGGCTTTAAAAAGTAGTTATTTAACATGAGGCACATTCGAAATGACATTTTGAATCAATTTTTCTACAGTCCAAAAAATCAATTTTCTGATGAAAAACGATGACCCGTGACCTGTCGACATTTCTCCAGTTGGTCAGAAATGGAATTTTTTTAATGTTTAAGTTTTTTGAATGCAAATGACTATTCCATGTAAATTATCACTTTTGGAACAAAAATAAGTGTGTTTAGAGTCACGTTAATGCCTGAAATTGGTCGAAATAGAAGCTTCTGAATAGGAGAAAATGTCTGTAATAATGGCAATTTTGGTCACATTGAGGCTTTAAAAAGTAGTTATTCAACATGAGGCACATTCCAAATGACATTTTGAATCAATTTTTCTACAGTCCAAAAAAATCAATTTTCTGATGAAAAACGATGACCCGTGACCTGTCGAAATTTCTCCAGATGGTCAGAAATGGAATTTTTTTAATGTTTAAGTTTTTTGACTGGAAATGACTATTCCATGTGAATTATCACTTTTGGAACTAAAATAAGTGTGTTTAGAGTAATTTTAATGACTGAAATTGGTGGAAAAAGAAGCTTCTGAATAGGAGAAAATGTCTGTAAAAATGGCAATTTTGGTTACATTGAGGCTTCAAAAAGTAGTTATTCAGCATGAGGCACATTCCAAATGACATTTTGAATCAATTTTTCTACAGTCCAAAAAATCAATTTTCTGATGAAAAACGATGACCCGTGACCTGTTGAAATTTCTCCAGATTGTCAGAAATGTACATTTTTTAATGTTTAATTTTTTGACTGCAAATGACTATTCCATGTAAATTATCACTTTTGGAAGAAAAATAAGTGTGTTTAGAGTCACTTTAATGCCTGAAATTGGTTGAAACAAAAGCTTCTTAATAGGAGAAAAAGTCTGTAATAATGGCAATTTTGGTCACATTGAGGCTTTAAAAAGTAGTCATTCAACATGAGGCACATTCCAAATGACATTTTGAATCAATTTTTCTACAGTCCAAAAAAATCAATTTTCTGATGAAAAACGATGACCCGTGACCTGTCGAAATTTCTCCACATGGTCAGAAATGGACATTTTTTAATGTTTAATTTTTTGACTGTAAATGACTATTCCATGTAAATTATCACTTTTGGAAGAAAAATAAGTGTGTTTAGAGTCACTTTAATGCCTGAAATTGGTTGAAACAAAAGCTTCTTAATAGGAGAAAAAGTCTGTAATAATGGCAATTTTGGTCACATTGAGGCTTTAAAAAGTAGTCATTCAACATGAGGCACATTCCAAATGACATTTTGAATCAATTTTTCTACAGTCCAAAAAATCAATTTTCTGATGAAAAACGATGACCCGTGACCTGTCGAAATTTCTCCAGATGGTCAGAAATGGAAATTTTTTAATGTTTAATTTTTTGACTGCAAATGACTATTCCATGCAAATTATCACTTTTGGAACAAAATTAATTGTGTTTAGAGTCACTTTAATGCCTGAAATTGGTCAAATTGAAGCTTCTGAATAGGAGAAAATGTCTATAATAATGGCAATTTTGGTCACATTGAGGCTTTAAAAAGTAGTTATTCAACATGAGGCACATTCGAAATGACATTTTGAATCAATTTTTCTACAGTCCAAAAAATCAATTTTCTGATGAAAAACGATGACCCGTGACCTGTCGACATTTCTCCAGTTGGTCAGAAATGGAATTTTTTTAATGTTTAAGTTTTTTTAATGCAAATGACTATTCCATGTAAATTATCACTTTTGGAACAAAAATAAGTGTGTTTAGAGTCACGTTAATGCCTGAAATTGGTCGAAATAGAAGCTTCTGAATAGGAGAAAATGTCTGTATAATGGCAATTTTGGTCACATTGAGGCTTTAAAAAGTAGTTATTCAACATGAGGCACATTCCAAATGACATTTTGAATCAATTTTTCTACAGTCCAAACAAATTAATTTTCTGATGAAAAACGATGACCCGTGACCTGTCGAAATTTCTCCAGATGGTCAGAAATGGAATTTTTTTAATGTTTAAGTTTTTTGACTGGAAATGACTATTCCATGTGAATTATCACTTTTGGAACTAAAATAAGTGTGTTTAGAGTAATTTTAATGACTGAAATTGGTGGAAAAAGAAGCTTCTGAATAGGAGAAAATGTCTGTAAAAATGGCAATTTTGGTTACATTGAGGCTTCAAAAAGTAGTTATTCAGCATGAGCCACATTCCAAATGACATTTTGAATCAATTTTTCTACAGTCCAAAAAACTCAATTTTCTGATGAAAAACGATGACCCGTGACCTGTCGAAATTTCTCCAGATGGTCAGAAATGGAAATTTTTTAATGTTTAATTTTTTGACTGTAAATGACTATTCCATGTAAATTATCACTTTTGGAAGAAAAATAAGTGTGTTTAGAGTCACTTTAATGCCTGAAATTGGTTGAAACAAAAGCTTCTGAATAGGAGAAAAAGTCTGTAATAATGGCAATTTTGGTCACATTGAGGCTTTAAAAAGTAGTTATTCAACATGAGGCACATTCAAAATGACATTTTGAATCAATTTTTCTACAGTCCAAAAAATCAATTTTCTGATGAAAAACGATGACCCGTGACCTGTCGACATTTCTCCAGTTGGTCAGAAATGGAATTTTTTTAATGTTTAAGTTTTTTTAATGCAAATGACTATTCCATGTAAATTATCACTTTTGGAACAAAAATAAGTGTGTTTAGAGTCACGTTAATGCCTGAAATTGGTCGAAATAGAAGCTTCTGAATAGGAGAAAATGTCTGTAATAATGGCAATTTTGGTCACATTGAGGCTTTAAAAAGTAGTTATTCAACATGAGGCACATTCCAAATGACATTTTGAATCAATTTTTCTACAGTCCAAAAAAATCAATTTTCTGATGAAAAACGATGACCCGTGACCTGTCGAAATTTCTCCAGATGGTCAGAAATGGAATTTTTTTAATGTTTAAGTTTTTTGACTGGAAATGACTATTCCATGTGAATTATCACTTTTGGAACTAAAATAAGTGTGTTTAGAGTATTTTTAATGACTGAAATTGGTGGAAAAAGAAGCTTCTGAATAGGAGAAAATGTCTGTAAAAATGGCAATTTTGGTCACATTGAGGCTTCAAAAAGTAGTTATTCAGCATGAGGCACATTCCAAATGACATTTTGAATCAATTTTTCTACAGTCCAAAAAATCAATTTTCTGATGAAAAACGATGACCCGTGACCTGTTGAAATTTCTCCAGATTGTCAGAAATGTACATTTTTTAATGTTTAATTTTTTGACTGCAAATGACTATTCCATGTAAATTATCACTTTTGGAACAAAAATAAGTGTGTTTAGAGTCACTTTAATGCCTGAAATTGGTAGAAATAGAAGCTTCTGAATAGGAGAAAAAGTCTATAATAATGGCAATTTTGGTCACATTGAGGCTTTAAAAAGTAGTCATTCAACATGAGCCACATTCCAAATGACATTTTGAATCAATTTTTCTACAGTCCAAAAAAATCAATATTCTGAAGAAAAACGATGACCCGTGACCTGTCGAAATTTCTCCAGATGGTCAGAAATGGAAATTTTTTAATGTTTCATTTTTTGACTGCAAATGACTATTCCATGTAAATTATCACTTTTGGAAGAAAATAAGTGTGTTTAGAGTCACTTTAATGCCTGAAATTGGTCGAAATAGAAGCTTCTGAATAGGAGAAAATGTCTGTAAAAATGGCAATTTTGGTCACATTGAGGCTTCAAAAAGTAGTTACTCAGCATGAGGCACATTCCAAATGACATTTTGAATCAATTTTTCTACAGTCCAAAAAATCAATTTTCTGATGAAAAACGATGACCCGTGACCTGTCGAAATTTCTCCAGATGGTCAGAAATGGACATTTTTTAATGTTTAATTTTTTGACTGTAAATGACTATTCCATGTAAATTATCACTTTTGGAAGAAAAATAAGTGTGTTTAGAGTCACTTTAATGCCTGAAATTGGTTGAAACAAAAGCTTCTTAATGGGAGAAAAAGTCTGTAATAATGGCAATTTTGGTCACATTGAGGCTTTAAAAAGTAGTCATTCAACATGAGGCACATTCCAAATGACATTTTGAATCAATTTTTCTACAGTCCAAAAAAATCAATTTTCTGATGAAAAACGATGACCCGTGACCTGTTGAAATTTCTCCAGATTGTCAGAAATGTACATTTTTTAATGTTTAATTTTTGACTGCAAATGACTATTCCATGTAAATTATCACTTTTGGACCAAAAATAAGTGTGTTTAGAGTCACTTTAATGCCTGAAATTGGTAGAAATAGAAGCTTCTGAATAGGAGAAAAAGTCTATAATAATGGCAATTTTGGTCACATTGAGGCTTTAAAAAGTAGTCATTCAACATGAGGCACATTCCAAATGACATTTTGAATCAATTTTTCTACAGTCCAAAAAATCAATTTTCTGATGAAAAACGATGACCCGTGACCTGTCGAAATTTCTCCAGATGGTCAGAAATGGAAATTTTTTAATGTTTCATTTTTTGACTGCAAATGACTATTCCATGTAAATTATCACTTTTGGAAGAAAATAAGTGTGTTTAGAATCACTTTAATGCCTGAAATTGGTCGAAATAGAAGCTTCTGAATAGGAGAAAATGTCTGTAAAAATGGCAATTTTGGTCACATTGAGGCTTCAAAAAGTAGTTATTCAGCATGAGGCACATTCCAAATGACATTTTGAATCAATTTTTCTACAGTCCAAAAAATCAATTTTCTGATGAAAAACGATGACCCGTGACCTGTCGAAATTTCTCCAGATGGTCAGAAATGGAAATTTTTTAATGTTTAATTTTTTGACTGTAAATGACTATTCCATGTAAATTATCACTTTTGGAAGAAAAATAAGTGTGTTTAGAGTCACTTTAATGCCTGAAATTGGTTGAAACAAAAGCTTCTTAATAGGAGAAAAAGTCTGTAATAATGGCAATTTTGGTCACATTGAGGCTTTAAAAAGTAGTCATTCAACATGAGGCACATTCCAAATGACATTTTGAATCAATTTTTCTACAGTCCACAAAAATCAATTTTCTGATGAAAAACGATGACCCGTGACCTGTCGAAATTTCTCCAGATGGTCAGAAATGGACATTTTTTAATGTTTAATTTTTTGACTGCAAATGACTATTCCATGCAAATTATCACTTTTGGAACAAAATTAAGTGTGTTTAGAGTCACTTTAATGCCTGAAATTGGTCAAATTGAAGCTTCTGAATAGGAGAAAATGTCTGTCATAATGGCAATTTTGGTCACATTGAGGCTTTAAAAAGTAGTTATTCAACATGAGGCACATTCGAAATGACATTTTGAATCAATTTTTCTACAGTCCAAAAAATGAATTTTCTGATGAAAAACGATGACCCGTGACCTGTCGACATTTCTCCAGTTGGTCAGAAATGGATTTTTTTTAATTTTTAAGTTTTTTGAATGCAAATGACTATTCCATGTAAATTATCACTTTTGGAACAAAAATAAGTGTGTTTAGAGTCACTTTAATGCCTGAAATTGGTCGAAATAGAAGCTTCTGAATAGGAGAAAATGTCTGTAATAATGGCAATTTTGGTCACATTGAGGCTTTAAAAAGTAGTTATTCAACATGAGGCACATTCCAAATGACATTTTGAATCAATTTTTCTACAGTCCAAAAAAATCAATTCTCTGATGAAAAACGATGACCCGTGACCTGTCGAAATTTCTCCAGATGGTCAGAAATGGAAATTTTTTAATGTTTCATTTTTTGACTGCAAATGACTATTCCATGTAAATTATCACTTTTGGAAAAAAATAAGTGTGTTTAGAGTCACTTTAATGCCTGAAATTGGTCGAAATAGAAGCTTCTGAATAGGAGAAAATGTCTGTAAAAATGGCAATTTTGGTCACATTGAGGCTTCAAAAAGTAGTTACTCAGCATGAGGCACCTTCCAAATGACATTTTGAATCAATTTTTCTACAGTCCAAAAAATCAATTTTCTGATGAAAAACGATGACCCGTGACCTGTCGAAATTTCTCCAGATGGTCAGAAATGGACATTTTTTAATGTTTATTTTTTTGACTGTAAATGACTATTCCATGTAAATTATCACTTTTGGAAGAAAAATAAGTGTGTTTAGAGTCACTTTAATGCCTGAAATTGGTTGAAACAAAAGCTTCTTAATAGGAGAAAAAGTCTGTAATAATGGCAATTTTGGTCACATTGAGGCTTTAAAAAGTAGTCATTCAACATGAGGCACATTCCAAATGACATTTTGAATCAATTTTTCTACAGTCCAAAAAAATCAATTTTCTGATGAAAAACGATGACCCGTGACCTGTTGAAATTTCTCCAGATTGTCAGAAATGTACATTTTTTAATGTTTAATTTTTTGACTGCAAATGACTATTCCATGTAAATTATCACTTTTGGACCAAAAATAAGTGTGTTTAGAGTCACTTTAATGCCTGAAATTGGTAGAAATAGAAGCTTCTGAATAGGAGAAAAAGTCTATAATAATGGCAATTTTGGTCACATTGAGGCTTTAAAAAGTAGTCATTCAACATGAGGCACATTCCAAATGACATTTTGAATCAATTTTTCTACAGTCCAAAAAATCAATTTTCTGATGAAAAACGATGACCCGTGACCTGTCGAAATTTCTCCAGATGGTCAGAAATGGAAATTTTTTAATGTTTAATTTTTTGACTGTAAATGACTATTCCATGTAAATTATCACTTTTGGAAGAAAAATAAGTGTGTTTAGAGTCACTTTAATGCCTGAAATTGGTTGAAACAAAAGCTTCTTAATTGGAGAAAAAGTCTGTAATAATGGCAATTTTGGTCACATTGAGGCTTTAAAAAGTAGTCATTCAACATGAGGCACATTCCAAATGACATTTTGAATCAATTTTTCTACAGTCCAAAAAAATCAATTTTCTGATGAAAAACGATGACCCGTGACCTGTCGAAATTTCTCCACATGGTCAGAAATGGAAATTTTTTATTGTTTAATTTTTTGACTGCAAATGACTATTCCATGCAAATTATCACTTTTGGAACAAAATTAAGTGTGTTTAGAGTCACTTTAATGCCTGAAATTGGTCAAATTGAAGCTTCTGAATAGGAGAAAATGTCTGTCATAATGGCAATTTTGGTCACATTGAGGCTTTAAAAAGTAGTTATTCAACATGAGGCACATTCGAAATGACATTTTGAATCAATTTTTCTACAGTCCAAAAAATCAATTTTCTGATGAAAAACGATGACCCGTGACCTGTCGACATTTCTCCAGTTGGTCAGAAATGGAATTTTTTTAATTTTTAAGTTTTTTGAATGCAAATGACTATTCCATGTAAATTATCACTTTTGGAACAAAAATAAGTGTGTTTAGAGTCACTTTAATGCCTGAAATTGGTCAAAAAAGTCTACAATAATGGCAATTTTGGTCACATTGAGGCTTTAAAAAGTAGTCATTCAACATGAGGCACATTCCAAATGACATTTTGAATCAATTTTTCTACAGTCCAAAAAATCAATTTTCTGATGAAAAACGATGACCCGTGACCTGTCGAAATTTCTCCAGATGGTCAGAAATGGAAATTTTTTAATGTTTCATTTTTTGACTGCAAATGACTATTCCATGTAAATTATCACTTTTGGAAGAAAATAAGTGTGTTTAGAATCACTTTAATGCCTGAAATTGGTCGAAATAGAAGCTTCTGAATAGGAGAAAATGTCTGTAAAAATGGCAATTTTGGTCACATTGAGGCTTCAAAAAGTAGTTATTCAGCATGAGGCACATTCCAAATGACATTTTGAATCAATTTTTCTACAGTCCAAAAAATCAATTTTCTGATGAAAAACGATGACCCGTGACCTGTCGAAATTTCTCCAGATGGTCAGAAATGGAAATTTTTTAATGTTTAATTTTTTGACTGTAAATGACTATTCCATGTAAATTATCACTTTTGGAAGAAAAATAAGTGTGTTTAGAGTCACTTTAATGCCTGAAATTGGTTGAAACAAAAGCTTCTTAATAGGAGAAAAAGTCTGTAATAATGGCAATTTTGGTCACATTGAGGCTTTAAAAAGTAGTTATTCAACATGAGGCACATTCGAAATGACATTTTGAATCAATTTTTCTACAGTCCAAAAAATCAATTTTCTGATGAAGAACGATGACCCGTGACCTGTCGACATTTCTCCAGTTGGTCAGAAATGGAATTTTTTTAATTTTTAAGTTTTTTGAATGCAAATGACTATTCCATGTAAATTATCACTTTTGGAAAAAAAATAAGTGTGTTTAGAGTCACTTTAATGCCTGAAATTGGTCGAAATAGAAGCTTCTGAATAGGAGAAAATGTCTGTAATAATGGCAATTTTGGTCACATTGAGGCTTTAAAAAGTAGTTATTCAACATGAGGCACATTCCAAATGACATTTTGAATCAATTTTTCTACAGTCCAAAAAAATCAATTTTCTGATGAAAAACGATGACCCGTGACCTGTCGAAATTTCTCCAGATGGTCAGAAATGGAAAGTTTTTTAATGTTTAATTTTTTGACTGCAAATGACTATTCCATGTAAATTATCACTTTTGGAACAAAAATAAGTGTGTTTAGAGTCACTTTAATGCCTGAAATTGGTAGAAATAGAAGCTTCTGAATAGGACAAAAAGTCTGTAATAATGGCAATTTTGGTCACATTGAGGCTTTAAAAAGTAGTCATTCAACATGAGGCACATTCCAAATGACATTTTGAATCAATTTTTCTACAGTCCAAAAAATCAATTTTCTGATGAAAAACGATGACCCGTGACCTGTCGACATTACTCCAGTTGGTCAGAAATGGAATTTTTTTAATGTTTAAGTTTTTTTAATGCAAATGACTATTCCATGTAAATTATCACTTTTGGAACAAAAATAAGTGTGTTTAGAGTCACGTTAATGCCTGAAATTGGTCGAAATAGAAGCTTCTGAATAGGAGAAAATGTCTGTAATAATGGCAATTTTGGTCACATTGAGGCTTTAAAAAGTAGTTATTCAACATGAGGCACATTCCAAATGACATTTTGAATCAATTTTTCTACAGTCCAAACAAATTAATTTTCTGATGAAAAACGATGACCCGTGACCTGTCGAAATTTCTCCAGATGGTCAGAAATGGAATTTTTTTAATGTTTAAGTTTTTTGACTGGAAATGACTATTCCATGTGAATTATCACTTTTGGAACTAAAATAAGTGTGTTTAGAGTAATTTTAATGACTGAAATTGGTGGAAAAAGAAGCTTCTGAATAGGAAAAAATATCTGTAATAATGGCAATTTTGGTCACATTGAGGCTTTAAAAAGTAGTTATTCAGCATGAGGCACATTCCAAATGACATTTTGAATCAATTTTTCTACAGTCCAAAAAATCAATTTTCTGATGAAAAACGATGACCCGTGACCTGTTGAAATTTCTCCAGATTGTCAGAAATGTACATTTTTTAATGTTTAATTTTTTGACTGCAAATGACTATTCCATGTAAATTATCACTTTTGGAACAAAAATAAGTGTGTTTAGAGTCACTTTAATGCCTGAAATTGGTAGAAATAGAAGCTTCTGAATAGGAGAAAAAGTCTATAATAATGGCAATTTTGGTCACATTGAGGCTTTAAAAAGTAGTCATTCAACATGAGGCACATTCCAAATGACATTTTGAATCAATTTTTCTACAGTCCAAAAAATCAATTTTCTGATGAAAAACGATGACCCGTGACCTGTCGAAATTTCTCCAGATGGTCAGAAATGGAAATTTTTTAATGTTTCATTTTTTGACTGCAAATGACTATTCCATGTAAATTATCACTTTTGGAAGAAAATAAGTGTGTTTAGAATCACTTTAATGCCTGAAATTGGTCGAAATAGAAGCTTCTGAATAGGAGAAAATGTCTGTAAAAATGGCAATTTTGGTCACATTGAGGCTTCAAAAAGTAGTTATTCAGCATGAGGCACATTCCAAATGACATTTTGAATCAATTTTTCTACAGTCCAAAAAATCAATTTTCTGATGAAAAACGATGACCCGTGACCTGTCGAAATTTCTCCAGATGGTCAGAAATGGAAATTTTTTAATGTTTAATTTTTTGACTGTAAATGACTATTCCATGTAAATTATCACTTTTGGAAGAAAAATAAGTGTGTTTAGAGTCACTTTAATGCCTGAAATTGGTTGAAACAAAAGCTTCTTAATAGGAGAAAAAGTCTGTAATAATGGCAATTTTGGTCACATTGAGGCTTTAAAAAGTAGTTATTCAACATGAGGCACATTCGAAATGACATTTTGAATCAATTTTTCTACAGTCCAAAAAATCAATTTTCTGATGAAAAACGATGACCCGTGACCTGTCGACATTTCTCCAGTTGGTCAGAAATGGAATTTTTTTAATTTTTAAGTTTTTTGAATGCAAATGACTATTCCATGTAAATTATCACTTTTGGAAAAAAAATAAGTGTGTTTAGAGTCACTTTAATGCCTGAAATTGGTCGAAATAGAAGCTTCTGAATAGGAGAAAATGTCTGTAATAATGGCAATTTTGGTCACATTGAGGCTTTAAAAAGTAGTTATTCAACATGAGGCAAATTCCAAATGACATTTTGAATCAATTTTTCTACAGTCCAAAAAAATCAATTTTCTGATGAAAAACGATGACCCGTGACCTGTCGAAATTTCTCCAGATGGTCAGAAATGGAAAGTTTTTTAATGTTTAATTTTTTGACTGCAAATGACTATTCCATGTAAATTATCACTTTTGGAACAAAAATAAGTGTGTTTAGAGTCACTTTAATGCCTGAAATTGGTAGAAATAGAAGCTTCTGAATAGGACAAAAAGTCTGTAATAATGGCAATTTTGGTCACATTGAGGCTTTAAAAAGTAGTCATTCAACATGAGGCACATTCCAAATGACATTTTGAATCAATTTTTCTACAGTCCAAAAAATCAATTTTCTGATGAAAAACGATGACCCGTGACCTGTCGACATTACTCCAGTTGGTCAGAAATGGAATTTTTTTAATGTTTAAGTTTTTTTAATGCAAATGACTATTCCATGTAAATTATCACTTTTGGAACAAAAATAAGTGTGTTTAGAGTCACGTTAATGCCTGAAATTGGTCGAAATAGAAGCTTCTGAATAGGAGAAAATGTCTGTATAATGGCAATTTTGGTCACATTGAGGCTTTAAAAAGTAGTTATTCAACATGAGGCACATTCCAAATGACATTTTGAATCAATTTTTCTACAGTCCAAACAAATTAATTTTCTGATGAAAAACGATGACCCGTGACCTGTCGAAATTTCTCCAGATGGTCAGAAATGGAATTTTTTTAATGTTTAAGTTTTTTGACTGGAAATGACTATTCCATGTGAATTATCACTTTTGGAACTAAAATAAGTGTGTTTAGAGTAATTTTAATGACTGAAATTGGTGGAAAAAGAAGCTTCTGAATAGGAGAAAATGTCTGTAAAAATGGCAATTTTGGTTACATTGAGGCTTCAAAAAGTAGTTATTCAGCATGAGGCACATTCCAAATGACATTTTGAATCAATTTTTCTACAGTCCAAAAAATCAATTTTCTGATGAAAAACGATGACCCGTGACCTGTTGAAATTTCTCCAGATTGTCAGAAATGTACATTTTTTAATGTTTAATTTTTTGACTGCAAATGACTATTCCATGTAAATTATCACTTTTGGAACAAAAATAAGTGTGTTTAGAGTCACTTTAATGCCTGAAATTGGTAGAAATAGAAGCTTCTGAATAGGAGAAAAAGTCTATAATAATGGCAATTTTGGTCACATTGAGGCTTTAAAAAGTAGTCATTCAACATGAGGCACATTCCAAATGACATTTTGAATCAATTTTTCTACAGTCCAAAAAAATCAATATTCTGAAGAAAAATGATGACCCGTGACCTGTCGAAATTTCTCCAGATGGTCAGAAATGGAAATTTTTTAATGTTTCATTTTTTGACTGCAAATGACTATTCCATGTAAATTATCACTTTTGGAAGAAAATAAGTGTGTTTAGAGTCACTTTAATGCCTGAAATTGGTCGAAATAGAAGCTTCTGAATAGGAGAAAATGTCTGTAAAAATGGCAATTTTGGTCACATTGAGGCTTCAAAAAGTAGTTACTCAGCATGAGGCACATTCCAAATGACATTTTGAATCAATTTTTCTACAGTCCAAAAAATCAATTTTCTGATGAAAAACGATGACCCGTGACCTGTCGAAATTTCTCCAGATGGTCAGAAATGGACATTTTTTAATGTTTAATTTTTTGACTGTAAATGACTATTCCATGTAAATTATCACTTTTTGACCAAAAATAAGTGTGTTTAGAGTCACTTTAATGCCTGAAATTGGTAGAAATAGAAGCTTCTGAATAGGAGAAAAAGTCTATAATAATGGCAGTTTTGGTCACATTGAGGCTTTAAAAAGTAGTCATTCAACATGAGGCACATTCCAAATGACATTTTGAATCAATTTTTCTACAGTCCAAAAAATCAATTTTCTGATGAAAAACGATGACCCGTGACCTGTCGAAATTTCTCCAGATGGTCAGAAATGGAAATTTTTTAATGTTTCATTTTTTGACTGCAAATGACTATTCCATGTAAATTATCACTTTTGGAAGAAAATAAGTGTGTTTAGAATCACTTTAATGCCTGAAATTGGTCGAAATAGAAGCTTCTGAATAGGAGAAAATGTCTGTAAAAATGGCAATTTTGGTCACATTGAGGCTTCAAAAAGTAGTTATTCAGCATGAGGCACATTCCAAATGACATTTTGAATCAATTTTTCTACAGTCCAAAAAATCAATTTTCTGATGAAAAACGATGACCCGTGACCTGTCGAAATTTCTCCAGATGGTCAGAAATGGAAATTTTTTAATGTTTAATTTTTTGACTGTAAATGACTATTCCATGTAAATTATCACTTTTGGAAGAAAAATAAGTGTGTTTAGAGTCACTTTAATGCCTGAAATTGGTTGAAACAAAAGCTTCTTAATAGGAGAAAAAGTCTGTAATAATGGCAATTTTGGTCACATTGAGGCTTTAAAAAGTAGTCATTCAACATGAGGCATATTCCAAATGACATTTTGAATCAATTTTTCTACAGTCCAAAAAAATCAATTTTTTGATGATAAACGATGACCCGTGACCTGTCGAAATTTCTCCAGATGGTCAGAAATGGAAATTTTTTAATGTTTAATTTTTTGACTGCAAATGACTATTCCATGCAAATTATCACTTTTGGAACAAAATTAAGTGTGTTTAGAGTCACTTTAATGCCTGAAATTGGTCAAATTGAAGCTTCTGAATAGGAGAAAATGTCTGTCATAATGGCAATTTTGGTCACATTGAGGCTTTAAAAAGTAGTTATTCAACATGAGGCACATTCGAAATGACATTTTGAATCAATTTTTCTACAGTCCAAAAAATCAATTTTCTGATGAAAAACGATGACCCGTGACCTGTCGACATTTCTCCAGTTGGTCAGAAATGGAATTTTTTTAATTTTTAAGTTTTTTGAATGCAAATGACTATTCCATGTAAATTATCACTTTTGGAACAAAAATAAGTGTGTTTAGAGTCACTTTAATGCCTGAAATTGGTCGAAATAGAAGCTTCTGAATAGGAGAAAATGTCTAATAATGGCAATTTTGGTCACATTGAGGCTTTAAAAAGTAGTTATTCAACATGAGGCACATTCCAAATGACATTTTGAATCAATTTTTCTACAGTCCAAAAAAATCAATTCTCTGATGAAAAACGATGACCCGTGACCTGTCG
Organism: Triturus cristatus; assembly: GCF_964204655.1. NCBI lineage: Eukaryota > Metazoa > Chordata > Amphibia > Caudata > Salamandridae > Triturus > Triturus cristatus. The sequence continues at coordinate 877,893,789 of NC_140593.1, read as the reverse complement.
AAATTTCTCCAGATGGTCAGAAATGGAAATTTTTTAATGTTTCATTTTTTGACTGCAAATGACTATTCCATGTAAATTATCACTTTTGGAAGAAAATAAGTGTGTTTAGAGTCACTTTAATGCCTGAAATTGGTCGAAATAGAAGCTTCTGAATAGGAGAAAATGTCTGTAAAAATGGCAATTTTGGTCACATTGAGGCTTCAAAAAGTAGTTACTCAGCATGAGGCACATTCCAAATGACATTTTGAATCAATTTTTCTACAGTCCAAAAAATCAATTTTCTGATGAAAAACGATGACCCGTGACCTGTCGAAATTTCTCCAGATGGTCAGAAATGGACATTTTTTAATGTTTAATTTTTTGACTGTAAATGACTATTCCATGTAAATTATCACTTTTGGAAGAAAAATAAGTGTGTTTAGAGTCACTTTAATGCCTGAAATTGGTTGAAACAAAAGCTTCTTAATAGGAGAAAAAGTCTGTAATAATGGCAATTTTGGTCACATTGAGGCTTTAAAAAGTAGTCATTCAACATGAGGCACATTCCAAATGACATTTTGAATTAATTTTTCTACAGTCCAAAAAAATCAATTTTCTGATGAAAAACGATGACCCGTGACCTGTTGAAATTTCTCCAGATTGTCAGAAATGTACATTTTTTAATGTTTAATTTTTTGACTGCAAATGACTATTCCATGTAAATTATCACTTTTGGACCAAAAATAAGTGTGTTTAGAGTCACTTTAATGCCTGAAATTGGTAGAAATAGAAGCTTCTGAATAGGAGAAAAAGTCTATAATAATGGCAATTTTGGTCACATTGAGGCTTTAAAAAGTAGTCATTCAACATGAGGCACATTCCAAATGACATTTTGAATCAATTTTTCTACAGTCCAAAAAATCAATTTTCTGATGAAAAACGATGACCCGTGACCTGTCGAAATTTCTCCAGATGGTCAGAAATGGAAATTTTTTAATGTTTCATTTTTTGACTGCAAATGACTATTCCATGTAAATTATCACTTTTGGAAGAAAATAAGTGTGTTTAGAATCACTTTAATGCCTGAAATTGGTCGAAATAGAAGCTTCTGAATAGGAGAAAATGTCTGTAAAAATGGCAATTTTGGTCACATTGAGGCTTCAAAAAGTAGTTATTCAGCATGAGGCACATTCCAAATGACATTTTGAATCAATTTTTCTACAGTCCAAAAAATCAATTTTCTGATGAAAAACGATGACCCGTGACCTGTCGAAATTTCTCCAAGTGGTCAGAAATGGAAATTTTTTAATGTTTAATTTTTTGACTGTAAATGACTATTCCATGTAAATTATCACTTTTGGAAGAAAAATAAGTGTGTTTAGAGTCACTTTAATGCCTGAAATTGGTTGAAACAAAAGCTTCTTAATAGGAGAAAAAGTCTGTAATAATGGCAATTTTGGTCACATTGAGGCTTTAAAAAGTAGTCATTCAACATGAGGCACATTCCAAATGACATTTTGAATCTATTTTTCTACAGTCCAAAAAAATCAATTTTCTGATGAAAAACGATGACCCGTGACCTGTCGAAATTTCTCCACATGGTCAGAAATGGAAATTTTTTAATGTTTAATTTTTTGACTGCAAATGACTATTCCATGTAAATTATCACTTTTGGAACAAAAATAAGTGTGTTTAGAGTCACTTTAATGCCTGAAATTGGTAGAAATAGAAGCTTCTGAATAGGACAAAAAGTCTGTAATAATGGCAATTTTGGTCACATTGAGGCTTCAATAAGTAGTTATTCAGCATGAGGCACATTCCAAATGACATTTTGAATCAATTTTTCTACAGTCCAAAAAACTCAATTTTCTGATGAAAAACGATGACCCGTGACCTGTCGAAATTTCTCCAGATGGTCAGAAATGGAAATTTTTTAATGTTTAATTTTTTGACTGTAAATGACTATTCCATGTAAATTATCACTTTTGGAAGAAAATTAAGTGTGTTTAGAGTCACTTTAATGCCTGAAATTAGTAGAAATAGAAGCTTCTGAATAGGAGAAAAAGTCTATAATAGGCAATTTTGGTCACATTGAGGCTTTAAAAAGTAGTCATTCAACATGAGGCACATTCCAAATGACATTTTGAATCAATTTTTCTACAGTCCAAAAAATCAATTTTCTGATGAAAAACGATGACCCGTGACCTGTCGAAATTTCTCCAGATGGTCAGAAATGGAAATTTTTTAATGTTTAATTTTTTGACTGTAAATGACTATTCCATGTAAATTATCACTTTTGGAAGAAAAATAAGTGTGTTTAGAGTCACTTTAATGCCTGAAATTGGTTGAAACAAAAGCTTCTGAATAGGAGAAAAAGTCTGTAATAATGGCAATTTTGGTCACATTGAGGCTTTAAAAAGTAGTCATTCAACATGAGGCACATTCCAAACGACATTTTGAATCAATTTTTCTACAGTCCAAAAAAATCAATTTTCTGATGAAAAACGATGACCCGTGACCTGTCGAAATTCATCCAGATGGTCAGAAATGGAAATTTTTTAATGTTTAATTTTTTGACTGCAAATGACTATTCCATGCAAATTATCACTTTTGGAACAAAATTAAGTGTGTTTAGAGTCACTTTAATGCCTGAAATTGGTCAAATTGAAGCTTCTGAATAGGAGAAAATGTCTGTAATAATGGCAATTTTGGTCACATTGAGGCTTTAAAAAGTAGTTATTTAACATGAGGCACATTCGAAATGACATTTTGAATCAATTTTTCTACAGTCCAAAAAATCAATTTTCTGATGAAAAACGATGACCCGTGACCTGTCGACATTTCTCCAGTTGGTCAGAAATGGAATTTTTTTAATGTTTAAGTTTTTTGAATGCAAATGACTATTCCATGTAAATTATCACTTTTGGAACAAAAATAAGTGTGTTTAGAGTCACGTTAATGCCTGAAATTGGTCGAAATAGAAGCTTCTGAATAGGAGAAAATGTCTGTAATAATGGCAATTTTGGTCACATTGAGGCTTTAAAAAGTAGTTATTCAACATGAGGCACATTCCAAATGACATTTTGAATCAATTTTTCTACAGTCCAAAAAAATCAATTTTCTGATGAAAAACGATGACCCGTGACCTGTCGAAATTTCTCCAGATGGTCAGAAATGGAATTTTTTTAATGTTTAAGTTTTTTGACTGGAAATGACTATTCCATGTGAATTATCACTTTTGGAACTAAAATAAGTGTGTTTAGAGTAATTTTAATGACTGAAATTGGTGGAAAAAGAAGCTTCTGAATAGGAGAAAATGTCTGTAAAAATGGCAATTTTGGTTACATTGAGGCTTCAAAAAGTAGTTATTCAGCATGAGGCACATTCCAAATGACATTTTGAATCAATTTTTCTACAGTCCAAAAAATCAATTTTCTGATGAAAAACGATGACCCGTGACCTGTTGAAATTTCTCCAGATTGTCAGAAATGTACATTTTTTAATGTTTAATTTTTTGACTGCAAATGACTATTCCATGTAAATTATCACTTTTGGAAGAAAAATAAGTGTGTTTAGAGTCACTTTAATGCCTGAAATTGGTTGAAACAAAAGCTTCTTAATAGGAGAAAAAGTCTGTAATAATGGCAATTTTGGTCACATTGAGGCTTTAAAAAGTAGTCATTCAACATGAGGCACATTCCAAATGACATTTTGAATCAATTTTTCTACAGTCCAAAAAAATCAATTTTCTGATGAAAAACGATGACCCGTGACCTGTCGAAATTTCTCCACATGGTCAGAAATGGACATTTTTTAATGTTTAATTTTTTGACTGTAAATGACTATTCCATGTAAATTATCACTTTTGGAAGAAAAATAAGTGTGTTTAGAGTCACTTTAATGCCTGAAATTGGTTGAAACAAAAGCTTCTTAATAGGAGAAAAAGTCTGTAATAATGGCAATTTTGGTCACATTGAGGCTTTAAAAAGTAGTCATTCAACATGAGGCACATTCCAAATGACATTTTGAATCAATTTTTCTACAGTCCAAAAAATCAATTTTCTGATGAAAAACGATGACCCGTGACCTGTCGAAATTTCTCCAGATGGTCAGAAATGGAAATTTTTTAATGTTTCATTTTTTGACTGCAAATGACTATTCCATGTAAATTATCACTTTTGGAAGAAAATAAGTGTGTTTAGAATCACTTTAATGCCTGAAATTGGTCGAAATAGATGCTTCTGAATAGGAGAAAATGTCTGTAAAAATGGCAATTTTGGTCACATTGAGGCTTCAAAAAGTAGTTATTCAGCATGAGGCACATTCCAAATGACATTTTGAATCAATTTTTCTACAGTCCAAAAAATCAATTTTCTGATGAAAAACGATGACCCGTGACCTGTCGAAATTTCTCCAGATGGTCAGAAATGGACATTTTTTAATGTTTATTTTTTGACTGCAAATGACTATTCCATGCAAATTATCACTTTTGGAACAAAATTAAGTGTGTTTAGAGTCACTTTAATGCCTGAAATTGGTCAAATTGAAGCTTCTGAATAGGAGAAAATGTCTGTAATAATGGCAATTTTGGTCACATTGAGGCTTTAAAAAGTAGTTATTTAACATGAGGCACATTCGAAATGACATTTTGAATCAATTTTTCTACAGTCCAAAAAATCAATTTTCTGATGAAAAACGATGACCCGTGACCTGTCGACATTTCTCCAGTTGGTCAGAAATGGAATTTTTTTAATTTTTAAGTTTTTTGAATGCAAATGACTATTCCATGTAAATTATCACTTTTGGAACAAAAATAAGTGTGTTTAGAGTCACTTTAATGCCTGAAATTGGTCGAAATAGAAGCTTCTGAATAGGAGAAAATGTCTGTAATAATGGCAATTTTGGTCACATTGAGGCTTTAAAAAGTAGTTATTCAACATGAGGCACATTCCAAATGACATTTTGAATCAATTTTTCTACAGTCCAAAAAAATCAATTTTCTGATGAAAAACGATGACCCGTGACCTGTCGAAATTTCTCCAGATGGTCAGAAATGGAAATTTTTTAATGTTTAATTTTTTGACTGCAAATGACTATTCCATGTAAATTATCACTTTTGGAACAAAAATAAGTGTGTTTAGAGTCACTTTAATGCCTGAAATTGGTAGAAATAGAAGCTTCTGAATAGGACAAAAAGTCTGTAATAATGGCAATTTTGGTCACATTGAGGCTTCAAAAAGTAGTTATTCAGCATGAGGCACATTCCAAATGACATTTTGAATCAATTTTTCTACAGTCCAAAAAACTCAATTTTCTGATGAAAAACGATGACCCGTGACCTGTCGAAATTTCTCCAGATGGTCAGAAATGGAAATTTTTTAATGTTTAATTTTCTGACTGTAAATGACTATTCCATGTAAATTATCACTTTTGGAAGAAAATTAAGTGTGTTTAGAGTCACTTTAATGCCTGAAATTAGTAGAAATAGAAGCTTCTGAATAGGAGAAAAAGTCTATAATAGGCAATTTTGGTCACATTGAGGCTTTAAAAAGTAGTCATTCAACATGAGGCACATTCCAAATGACATTTTGAATCAATTTTTCTACAGTCCAAAAAATCAATTTTCTGATGAAAAACGATGACCCGTGACCTGTCGAAATTTCTCCAGATGGTCAGAAATGGAAATTTTTTAATGTTTAATTTTTTGACTGTAAATGACTATTCCATGTAAATTATCACTTTTGGAAGAAAAATAAGTGTGTTTAGAGTCACTTTAATGCCTGAAATTGGTTGAAACAAAAGCTTCTGAATAGGAGAAAAAGTCTGTAATAATGGCAATTTTGGTCACATTGAGGCTTTAAAAAGTAGTCATTCAACATGAGGCACATTCCAAACGACATTTTGAATCAATTTTTCTACAGTCCAAAAAAATCAATTTTCTGATGAAAAACGATGACCCGTGACCTGTCGAAATTTCTCCAGATGGTCAGAAATGGACATTTTTTAATGTTTAATTTTTTGACTGCAAATGACTATTCCATGCAAATTATCACTTTTGGAACAAAATTAAGTGTGTTTAGAGTCACTTTAATGCCTGAAATTGGTCAAATTGAAGCTTCTGAATAGGAGAAAATGTCTGTAATAATGGCAATTTTGGTCACATTGAGGCTTTAAAAAGTAGTTATTTAACATGAGGCACATTCGAAATGACATTTTGAATCAATTTTTCTACAGTCCAAAAAATCAATTTTCTGATGAAAAACGATGACCCGTGACCTGTCGACATTTCTCCAGTTGGTCAGAAATGGAATTTTTTTAATGTTTAAGTTTTTTGAATGCAAATGACTATTCCATGTAAATTATCACTTTTGGAACAAAAATAAGTGTGTTTAGAGTCACGTTAATGCCTGAAATTGGTCGAAATAGAAGCTTCTGAATAGGAGAAAATGTCTGTAATAATGGCAATTTTGGTCACATTGAGGCTTTAAAAAGTAGTTATTCAACATGAGGCACATTCCAAATGACATTTTGAATCAATTTTTCTACAGTCCAAAAAAATCAATTTTCTGATGAAAAACGATGACCCGTGACCTGTCGAAATTTCTCCAGATGGTCAGAAATGGAATTTTTTTAATGTTTAAGTTTTTTGACTGGAAATGACTATTCCATGTGAATTATCACTTTTGGAACTAAAATAAGTGTGTTTAGAGTAATTTTAATGACTGAAATTGGTGGAAAAAGAAGCTTCTGAATAGGAGAAAATGTCTGTAAAAATGGCAATTTTGGTTACATTGAGGCTTCAAAAAGTAGTTATTCAGCATGAGGCACATTCCAAATGACATTTTGAATCAATTTTTCTACAGTCCAAAAAATCAATTTTCTGATGAAAAACGATGACCCGTGACCTGTTGAAATTTCTCCAGATTGTCAGAAATGTACATTTTTTAATGTTTAATTTTTTGACTGCAAATGACTATTCCATGTAAATTATCACTTTTGGACCAAAAATAAGTGTGTTTAGAGTCACTTTTATGCCTGAAATTGGTAGAAATAGAAGCTTCTGAATAGGAGAAAAAGTCTATAATAATGGCAATTTTGGTCACATTGAGGCTTTAAAAAGTAGTCATTCAACATGAGGCACATTCCAAATGACATTTTGAATCAATTTTTCTACAGTCCAAAAAATCAATTTTCTGATGAAAAACGATGACCCGTGACCTGTCGACATTTCTCCAGTTGGTCAGAAATGGAATTTTTTTTAATGTTTAAGTTTTTTTAATGCAAATGACTATTCCATGTAAATTATCACTTTTGGAACAAAAATAAGTGTGTTTAGAGTCACGTTAATGCCTGAAATTGGTCGAAATAGAAGCTTCTGAATAGGAGAAAATGTCTGTAATAATGGCAATTTTGGTCACATTGAGGCTTTAAAAAGTAGTTATTCAACATGAGGCACATTCCAAATGACATTTTGAATCAATTTTTCTACAGTCCAAAAAAATTAATTTTCTGATGAAAAACGATGACCCGTGACCTGTCGAAATTTCTCCAGATGGTCAGAAATGGAAATTTTTTAATGTTTCATTTTTTGACTGCAAATGACTATTCCATGTGAATTATCACTTTTGGAACTAAAATAAGTGTGTTTAGAGTAATTTTAATGACTGAAATTGGTGGAAAAAGAAGCTTCTGAATAGGAGAAAATGTCTGTAAAAATGGCAATTTTGGTCTCATTGAGGCTTCAAAAAGTAGTTATTCAACATGAGGCACAATCCAAATGACATTTTGAATCAATTTTTCTGCAGTCCAAAAAATCAAGTTTTCTGATGAAAAACGATGACCCGTGACCTGTCGAAATTTCTCCAGATGGTCAGAAATGGAATTTTTTTAATGTTTAATTTTTTGACTGCAAATGACTATTCCATGTAAATTATCACTTTTGGAAGAAAAATAAGTGTGTTTAGAGTCACTTTAATGACTGAAATTGGTTGAAACAAAAGCTTCTGAATAGGAGAAAAAGTCTGTAATAATGGCAATTTTGGTCACATTGAGGCTTTAAAAAGTAGTCATTCAACATGAGGCACATTCCAAATGACATTTTGAATCAATTTTTCTACAGTCCAAAAAAATCAATTTTCTGATGAAAAACGATGACCCGTGACCTGTCGACATTTCTCCAGTTGGTCAGAAATGGAATTTTTTTAATGTTTAAGTTTTTTTAATGCAAATGACTATTCCATGTAAATTATCACTTTTGGAACAAAAATAAGTGTGTTTAGAGTCACGTTAATGCCTGAAATTGGTCGAAATAGAAGCTTCTGAATAGGAGAAAATGTCTGTAATAATGGCAATTTTGGTCACATTGAGGCTTTAAAAAGCAGTTATTCAACATGAGGCACATTCCAAATGACATTTTGAATCAATTTTTCTACAGTCCCAAAAAATTAATTTTCTGATGAAAAACGATGACCCGTGACCTGTCGAAATTTCTCCAGATGGTCAGAAATGGAATTTTTTTAATGTTTAAGTTTTTTGACTGGAAATGACTATTCCATGTGAATTATCACTTTTGGAACTAAAATAAGTGTGTTTAGAGTAATTTTAATGACTGAAATTGGTGGAAAAAGAAGCTTCTGAGTAGGAGAAAATGTCTGTAAAAATGGCAATTTTGGTCTCATTGAGGCTTCAAAAAGTAGTTATTCAACATGAGGCACAATCCAAATGACATTTTGAATCAATTTTTCTGCAGTCCAAAAAATCAAGTTTTCTGATGAAAAACGATGACCCGTGACCTGTCGAAATTTCTCCAGATGGTCAGAAATGGAATTTTTTTAATGTTTAATTTTTTGACTGCAAATGACTATTCCATGTAAATTATCACTTTTGGAAGAAAACTAAGTGTGTTTAGAGTCACTTTAATGACTGAAATTGGTTGAAACAAAAGCTTCTGAATAGGAGAAAAAGTCTGTAATAATGGCAATTTTGGTCACATTGAGGCTTTAAAAAGTAGTCATTCAACATGAGGCACATTCCAAATGACATTTTGAATTAATTTTTCTACAGTCCAAAAAATCAATTTTCTGATGAAAAACGATGACCCGTGACCTGTCGAAATTTCTCCAGATGGTCAGAAATGGAAATTTTTTAATGTTTCATTTTTTGACTGCAAATGACTATTCCATGTAAATTATCACTTTTGGAAGAAAATAAGTGTGTTTAGAGTCACTTTAATGCCTGAAATTGGTAGAAATAGAAGCTTCTGAATAGGAGAAAATGTCTGTAAAAATGGCAATTTTGGTCACATTGAGGCTTCAAAAAGTAGTTATTCAGCATGAGGCACATTCCAAATGTCATTTTGAATGAATTTTTCTACAGTCCAAAAAATAAATTTTCTGATGAAAAACGATGACCCATTGACCTGTCGAAATTTCTCCAGATGGTCAGAAATGGAAATTTTTTAATGTTTAATTTTTTGACTGTAAATGACTATTCCATGTAAATTATCACTTTTGGAAGAAAAATAAGTGTGTTTAGAGTCACTTTAATGCCTGAAATTGGTTGAAACAAAAGCTTCTTAATAGGAGAAAAAGTCTGTAATAATGGCAATTTTGGTCACATTGAGGCTTTAAAAAGTAGTCATTCAACATGAGGCACATTCCAAATGACATTTTGAATCAATTTTTCTACAGTCCAAAAAAATCAATTTTCTGATGAAAAACGATGACCCGTGACCTGTCGAAATTTCTCCAGATGGTCAGAAATGGAAATTTTTTAATGTTTAATTTTTTGACTGCAAATGACTATTCCATGCAAATTATCACTTTTGGAACAAAATTAAGTGTGTTTAGAGTCACTTTAATGCCTGAAATTGGTCAAATTGAAGCTTCTGAATAGGAGAAAATGTCTGTAATAATGGCAATTTTGGTCACATTGAGGCTTTAAAAAGTAGTTATTCAACATGAGGCACATTCAAAATGACATTTTGAATCAATTTTTCTACAGTCCAAAAAATCAATTTTCTGATGAAAAACGATGACCCGTGACCTGTCGACATTTCTCCAGTTGGTCAGAAATGGAATTTTTTTTAATGTTTAAGTTTTTTTAATGCAAATGACTATTCCATGTAAATTATCACTTTTGGAACAAAAATAAGTGTGTTTAGAGTCACTTTAATGCCTGAAATTGGTCGAAATAGAAGCTTCTGAATAGGAGAAAATGTCTGTAATAATGGCAATTTTGGTCACATTGAGGCTTTAAAAAGTAGTTATTCAACATGAGGCACATTCCAAATGACATTTTGAATCAATGTTTCTACAGTCCAAAAAAATCAATTTTCTGATGAAAAACGATGACCCGTGACCTGTCGAAATTTCTCCAGATGGTCAGAAATGGAAATTTTTTAATGTTTAATTTTTTGACTGCAAATGACTATTCCATGTAAATTATCACTTTTGGAACAAAAATAAGTGTGTTTAGAGTCACTTTAATGCCTGAAATTGGTAGAAATAGAAGCTTCTGAATAGGACAAAAAGTCTGTAATAATGGCAATTTTGGTCACATTGAGGCTTTAAAAAGTAGTCATTCAACATGAGGCACATTCCAAATGACATTTTGAATCAATTTTTCTACAGTCCAAAAAATCAATTTTCTGATGAAAAACGATGACCCGTGACCTGTCGAAATTTCTCCAGATGGTCAGAAATGGAAATTTTTTAATGTTTCATTTTTTGACTGCAAATGACTATTCCATGTAAATTATCACTTTTGGAAGAAAATGAGTGTGTTTAGAGTCACTTTAATGCCTGAAATTGGTCGAAATAGAAGCTTCTGAATAGGAGAAAATGTCTGTAATAATGGCAATTTTGGTCACATTGAGGCTTTAAAAAGTAGTCATTCAACATGAGGCACATTCCAAACGACATTTTGAATCAATTTTTCTACAGTCCAAAAAAATCAATTTTCTGATGAAAAACGATGACCCGTGACCTGTCGAAATTTCTCCAGATGGTCAGAAATGGACATTTTTTAATGTTTAATTTTTTGACTGCAAATGACTATTCCATGCAAATTATCACTTTTGGAACAAAATTAAGTGTGTTTAGAGTCACTTTAATGCCTGAAATTGGTCAAATTGAAGCTTCTGAATAGGAGAAAATGTCTGTAATAATTGCAATTTTGGTCACATTGAGGCTTTAAAAAGTAGTTATTCAACATGAGGCACATTCGAAATAACATTTTGAATCAATTTTTCTACAGTCCAAAAAATCAATTTTCTGATGAAAAACGATGACCCGTGACCTGTCGACATTTCTCCAGTTGGTCAGAAATGGAATTTTTTTAATGTTTAAGTTTTTTGAATGCAAATGACTATTCCATGTAAATTATCACTTTTGGAACAAAAATAAGTGTGTTTAGAGTCACTTTAATGCCTGAAATTGGTCGAAATAGAAGCTTCTGAATAGGAGAAAATGTCTGTAATAATGGCAATTTTGGTCACATTGAGGCTTTAAAAAGTAGTTATTCAACATGAGGCACATTCCAAATGACATTTTGAATCAATTTTTCTACAGTCCAAAAAAATCAATTTTCTGATGAAAAACGATGACCCGTGACCTGTCGAAATTTCTCCAGATGGTCAGAAATGGAAATTTTTTAATGTTTAATTTTTTGACTGCAAATGACTATTCCATGTAAATTATCACTTTTGGAACAAATATAAGTGTGTTTAGAGTCACTTTAATGCCTGAAATTGGTAGAAATAGAAGCTTCTGAATAGGACAAAAAGTCTGTAATAATGGCAATTTTGGTCACATTGAGGCTTTAAAAAGTAGTCATTCAACATGAGGCACATTCCAAATGACATTTTGAATCAATTTTTCTACAGTCCAAAAAATCAATTTTCTGATGAAAAACGATGACCCGTGGTGACCTGTCGAAATTTCTCCAGATGGTCAGAAATGGAAATTTTTTAATGTTTCATTTTTTGACTGCAAATGACTATTCCATGTAAATTATCACTTTTGGAAGAAAATAAGTGTGTTTAGAGTCACTTTAATGCCTGAAATTGGTCGAAATAGAAGCTGCTGAATTGGAGAAAATGTCTGTAAAAATGGCAATTTTGGTCACATTGAGGCTTCAAAAAGTAGTTATTCAGCATGAGGCACATTCCAAATGACATTTTGAATCAATTTTTCTACAGTCCAAAAAACTCAATTTTCTGATGAAAAACGATGACCCGTGACCTGTCGAAATTTCTCCAGATGGTCAGAAATGGAAATTTTTTAATGTTTAATTTTTTGACTGCAAATGACTATTCCATGTAAATTATCACTTTTGGAACAAATATAAGTGTGTTTAGAGTCACTTTAATGCCTGAAATTGGTAGAAATAGAAGCTTCTGAATAGGACAAAAAGTCTGTAATAATGGCAATTTTGGTCACATTGAGGCTTTAAAAAGTAGTCATTCAACATGAGGCACATTCCAAATGACATTTTGAATCAATTTTTCTACAGTCCAAAAAATCAATTTTCTGATGAAAAACGATGACCCGTGGTGACCTGTCGAAATTTCTCCAGATGGTCAGAAATGGAAATTTTTTAATGTTTCATTTTTTGACTGCAAATGACTATTCCATGTAAATTATCACTTTTGGAAGAAAATAAGTGTGTTTAGAGTCACTTTAATGCCTGAAATTGGTCGAAATAGAAGCTGCTGAATTGGAGAAAATGTCTGTAAAAATGGCAATTTTGGTCACATTGAGACTTCAAAAAGTAGTTATTCAGCATGAGGCACATTCCAAATGACATTTTGAATCAATTTTTCTACAGTCCAAAAAACTCAATTTTCTGATGAAAAACGATGACCCGTGACCTGTCGAAATTTCTCCAGATGGTCAGAAATGGAAATTTTTTAATGTTTAATTTTTTGACTGCAAATGACTATTCCATGTAAATTATCACTTTTGGAACAAATATAAGTGTGTTTAGAGTCACTTTAATGCCTGAAATTGGTAGAAATAGAAGCTTCTGAATAGGACAAAAAGTCTGTAATAATGGCAATTTTGGTCACATTGAGGCTTTAAAAAGTAGTCATTCAACATGAGGCACATTCCAAATGACATTTTGAATCAATTTTTCTACAGTCCAAAAAATCAATTTTCTGATGAAAAACGATGACCCGTGGTGACCTGTCGAAATTTCTCCAGATGGTCAGAAATGGAAATTTTTTAATGTTTCATTTTTTGACTGCAAATGACTATTCCATGTAAATTATCACTTTTGGAAGAAAATAAGTGTGTTTAGAGTCACTTTAATGCCTGAAATTGGTCGAAATAGAAGCTGCTGAATTGGAGAAAATGTCTGTAAAAATGGCAATTTTGGTCACATTGAGGCTTCAAAAAGTAGTTATTCAGCATGAGGCACATTCCAAATGACATTTTGAATCAATTTTTCTACAGTCCAAAAAACTCAATTTTCTGATGAAAAACGATGACCCGTGACCTGTCGAAATTTCTCCAGATGGTCAGAAATGGAAATTTTTTAATGTTTAATTTTTTGACTGTAAATGACTATTCCATGTAAATTATCACTTTTGGAAGAAAAATAAGTGTGTTTAGAGTCACTTTAATGCCTGAAATTGGTTGAAACAAAAGCTTCTGAATAGGAGAAAAAGTCTGTAATAATGGCAATTTTGGTCACATTGAGGCTTTAAAAAGTAGTTATTCAACATGAGGCACATTCAAAATGACATTTTGAATCAATTTTTCTACAGTCCAAAAAATCAATTTTCTGATGAAAAACGATGACCCGTGACCTGTCGACATTTCTCCAGTTGGTCAGAAATGGAATTTTTTTTAATGTTTAAGTTTTTTTAATGCAAATGACTATTCCATGTAAATTATCACTTTTGGAACAAAAATAAGTGTGTTTAGAGTCACGTTAATGCCTGAAATTGGTCGAAATAGAAGCTTCTGAATAGGAGAAAATGTCTGTAATAATGGCAATTTTGGTCACATTGAGGCTTTAAAAAGTAGTTATTCAACATGAGGCACATTCCAAATGACATTTTGAATCAATTTTTCTACAGTCCAAAAAAATTAATTTTCTGATGAAAAACGATGACCCGTGACCTGTCGAAATTTCTCCAGATGGTCAGAAATGGAATTTTTTTAATGTTTAAGTTTTTTGACTGGAAATTACTATTCCATGTGAATTATCACTTTTGGAACTAAAATAAGTGTGTTTAGAGTAATTTTAATGACTGAAATTGGTGGAAAAAGAAGCTTCTGAATAGGAGAAAATGTCTGTAAAAATGGCAATTTTGGTCTCATTGAGGCTTCAAAAAGTAGTTATTCAACATGAGGCACAATCCAAATGACATTTTGAATCAATTTTTCTGCAGTCCAAAAAATCAAGTTTTCTGATGAAAAACGATGACCCGTGACCTGTCGAAATTTCTCCAGATGGTCAGAAATGGAATTTTTTTAATGTTTAATTTTTTGACTGCAAATGACTATTCCATGTAAATTATCACTTTTGGAAGAAAAATAAGTGTGTTTAGAGTCACTTTAATGACTGAAATTGGTTGAAACAAAAGCTTCTGAATAGGAGAAAAAGTCTGTAATAATGGCAATTTTGGTCACATTGAGGCTTTAAAAAGTAGTCATTCAACATGAGGCACATTCCAAATGACATTTTGAATCAATTTTTCTACAGTCCAAAAAAATCAATTTTCTGATGAAAAACGATGACCCGTGACCTGTCGACATTTCTCCAGTTGGTCAGAAATGGAATTTTTTTAATGTTTAAGTTTTTTTAATGCAAATGACTATTCCATGTAAATTATCACTTTTGGAACAAAAATAAGTGTGTTTAGAGTCACGTTAATGCCTGAAATTGGTCGAAATAGAAGCTTCTGAATAGGAGAAAATGTCTGTAATAATGGCAATTTTGGTCACATTGAGGCTTTAAAAAGCAGTTATTCAACATGAGGCACATTCCAAATGACATTTTGAATCAATTTTTCTACAGTCCCAAAAAATTAATTTTCTGATGAAAAACGATGACCCGTGACCTGTCGAAATTTCTCCAGATGGTCAGAAATGGAATTTTTTTAATGTTTAAGTTTTTTGACTGGAAATGACTATTCCATGTGAATTATCACTTTTGGAACTAAAATAAGTGTGTTTAGAGTAATTTTAATGACTGAAATTGGTGGAAAAAGAAGCTTCTGAGTAGGAGAAAATGTCTGTAAAAATGGCAATTTTGGTCTCATTGAGGCTTCAAAAAGTAGTTATTCAACATGAGGCACAATCCAAATGACATTTTGAATCAATTTTTCTGCAGTCCAAAAAATCAAGTTTTCTGATGAAAAACGATGACCCGTGACCTGTCGAAATTTCTCCAGATGGTCAGAAATGGAATTTTTTTAATGTTTAATTTTTTGACTGCAAATGACTATTCCATGTAAATTATCACTTTTGGAAGAAAACTAAGTGTGTTTAGAGTCACTTTAATGACTGAAATTGGTTGAAACAAAAGCTTCTGAATAGGAGAAAAAGTCTGTAATAATGGCAATTTTGGTCACATTGAGGCTTTAAAAAGTAGTCATTCAACATGAGGCACATTCCAAATGACATTTTGAATTAATTTTTCTACAGTCCAAAAAATCAATTTTCTGATGAAAAACGATGACCCGTGACCTGTCGAAATTTCTCCAGATGGTCAGAAATGGAAATTTTTTAATGTTTCATTTTTTGACTGCAAATGACTATTCCATGTAAATTATCACTTTTGGAAGAAAATAAGTGTGTTTAGAGTCACTTTAATGCCTGAAATTGGTAGAAATAGAAGCTTCTGAATAGGAGAAAATGTCTGTAAAAATGGCAATTTTGGTCACATTGAGGCTTCAAAAAGTAGTTATTCAGC
Source organism: Triturus cristatus (assembly GCF_964204655.1). Classification (NCBI taxonomy): domain Eukaryota; kingdom Metazoa; phylum Chordata; class Amphibia; order Caudata; family Salamandridae; genus Triturus; species Triturus cristatus. Next base: position 877,877,883 of record NC_140593.1, on the reverse strand, counting down.
ATGAGGCACATTCCAAATGTCATTTTGAATGAATTTTTCTACAGTCCAAAAAATAAATTTTCTGATGAAAAACGATGACCCATTGACCTGTCGAAATTTCTCCAGATGGTCAGAAATGGAAATTTTTTAATGTTTAATTTTTTGACTGTAAATGACTATTCCATGTAAATTATCACTTTTGGAAGAAAAATAAGTGTGTTTAGAGTCACTTTAATGCCTGAAATTGGTTGAAACAAAAGCTTCTTAATAGGAGAAAAAGTCTGTAATAATGGCAATTTTGGTCACATTGAGGCTTTAAAAAGTAGTCATTCAACATGAGGCACATTCCAAATGACATTTTGAATCAATTTTTCTACAGTCCAAAAAAATCAATTTTCTGATGAAAAACGATGACCCGTGACCTGTCGAAATTTCTCCAGATGGTCAGAAATGGAAATTTTTTAATGTTTAATTTTTTGACTGCAAATGACTATTCCATGCAAATTATCACTTTTGGAACAAAATTAAGTGTGTTTAGAGTCACTTTAATGCCTGAAATTGGTCAAATTGAAGCTTCTGAATAGGAGAAAATGTCTGTAATAATGGCAATTTTGGTCACATTGAGGCTTTAAAAAGTAGTTCTTCAACATGAGGCACATTCGAAATGACATTTTGAATCAATTTTTCTACAGTCCAAAAAATCAATTTTCTGATGAAAAACGATGACCCGTGACCTGTCGACATTTCTCCAGTTGGTCAGAAATGGAATTTTTTTAATGTTTAAGTTTTTTGAATGCAAATGACTATTCCATGTAAATTATCACTTTTGGAACAAAAATAAGTGTGTTTAGAGTCACTTTAATGCCTGAAATTGGTCGAAATAGAAGCTTCTGAATAGGAGAAAATGTCTGTAATAATGGCAATTTTGGTCACATTGAGGCTTTAAAAAGTAGTTATTCAACATGAGGCACATTCCAAATGACATTTTGAATCAATGTTTCTACAGTCCAAAAAAATCAATTTTCTGATGAAAAACGATGACCCGTGACCTGTCGAAATTTCTCCAGATGGTCAGAAATGGAAATTTTTTAATGTTTAATTTTTTGACTGCAAATGACTATTCCATGTAAATTATCACTTTTGGAACAAAAATAAGTGTGTTTAGAGTCACTTTAATGCCTGAAATTGGTAGAAATAGAAGCTTCTGAATAGGACAAAAAGTCTGTAATAATGGCAATTTTGGTCACATTGAGGCTTTAAAAAGTAGTCATTCAACATGAGGCACATTCCAAATGACATTTTGAATCAATTTTTCTACAGTCCAAAAAATCAATTTTCTGATGAAAAACGATGACCCGTGACCTGTCGAAATTTCTCCAGATGGTCAGAAATGGAAATTTTTTAATGTTTCATTTTTTGACTGCAAATGACTATTCCATGTAAATTATCACTTTTGGAAGAAAATAAGTGTGTTTAGAGTCACTTTAATGCCTGAAATTGGTCGAAATAGAAGCTTCTGAATAGGAGAAAATGTCTGTAATAATGGCAATTTTGGTCACATTGAGGCTTTAAAAAGTAGTCATTCAACATGAGGCACATTCCAAACGACATTTTGAATCAATTTTTCTACAGTCCAAAAAAATCAATTTTCTGATGAAAAACGATGACCCGTGACCTGTCGAAATTTCTCCAGATGGTCAGAAATGGACATTTTTTAATGTTTAATTTTTTGACTGCAAATGACTATTCCATGCAAATTATCACTTTTGGAACAAAATTAAGTGTGTTTAGAGTCACTTTAATGCCTGAAATTGGTCAAATTGAAGCTTCTGAATAGGAGAAAATGTCTGTAATAATGGCAATTTTGGTCACATTGAGGCTTTAAAAAGTAGTTATTCAACATGAGGCACATTCGAAATAACATTTTGAATCAATTTTTCTACAGTCCAAAAAATCAATTTTCTGATGAAAAACGATGACCCGTGACCTGTCGACATTTCTCCAGTTGGTCAGAAATGGAATTTTTTTAATGTTTAAGTTTTTTGAATGCAAATGACTATTCCATGTAAATTATCACTTTTGGAACAAAAATAAGTGTGTTTAGAGTCACTTTAATGCCTGAAATTGGTCGAAATAGAAGCTTCTGAATAGGAGAAAATGTCTGTAATAATGGCAATTTTGGTCACATTGAGGCTTTAAAGAGTAGTTATTCAACATGAGGCACATTCCAAATGACATTTTGAATCAATTTTTCTACAGTCCAAAAAAATCAATTTTCTGATGAAAAACGATGACCCGTGACCTGTCGAAATTTCTCCAGATGGTCAGAAATGGAAATTTTTTAATGTTTAATTTTTTGACTGCAAATGACTATTCCATGTAAATTATCACTTTTGGAACAAATATAAGTGTGTTTAGAGTCACTTTAATGCCTGAAATTGGTAGAAATAGAAGCTTCTGAATAGGACAAAAAGTCTGTAATAATGGCAATTTTGGTCACATTGAGGCTTTAAAAAGTAGTCATTCCACATGAGGCACATTCCAAATGACATTTTGAATCAATTTTTCTACAGTCCAAAAAATCAATTTTCTGATGAAAAACGATGACCCGTGGTGACCTGTCGAAATTTCTCCAGATGGTCAGAAATGGAAATTTTTTAATGTTTCATTTTTTGACTGCAAATGACTATTCCATGTAAATTATCACTTTTGGAAGAAAATAAGTGTGTTTAGAGTCACTTTAATGCCTGAAATTGGTCGAAATAGAAGCTGCTGAATTGGAGAAAATGTCTGTAAAAATGGCAATTTTGGTCACATTGAGGCTTCAAAAAGTAGTTATTCAGCATGAGGCACATTCCAAATGACATTTTGAATCAATTTTTCTACAGTCCAAAAAACTCAATTTTCTGATGAAAAACGATGACCCGTGACCTGTCGAAATTTCTCCAGATGGTCAGAAATGGAAATTTTTTAATGTTTAATTTTTTGACTGTAAATGACTATTCCATGTAAATTATCACTTTTGGAAGAAAAATAAGTGTGTTTAGAGTCACTTTAATGCCTGAAATTGGTTGAAACAAAAGCTTCTGAATAGGAGAAAAAGTCTGTAATAATGGCAATTTTGGTCACATTGAGGCTTTAAAAAGTAGTTATTCAACATGAGGCACATTCAAAATGACATTTTGAATCAATTTTTCTACAGTCCAAAAAATCAATTTTCTGATGAAAAACGATGACCCGTGACCTGTCGACATTTCTCCAGTTGGTCAGAAATGGAATTTTTTTAATGTTTAATTTTTTGACTGCAAATGACTATTCCATGCAAATTATCACTTTTGGAACAAAATTAAGTGTGTTTAGAGTCACTTTAATGCCTGAAATTGGTCAAATTGAAGCTTCTGAATAGGAGAAAATGTCTGTAATAATGGCAATTTTGGTCACATTGAGGCTTTAAAAAGTAGTTATTCAACATGAGGCACATTCCAAATGACATTTTGAATCAATTTTTCTACAGTCCAAAAAAATTAATTTTCTGATGAAAAACGATGACCCGTGACCTGTCGAAATTTCTCCAGATGGTCAGAAATGGAATTTTTTTAATGTTTAAGTTTTTTGACTGGAAATGACTATTCCATGTGAATTATCACTTTTGGAACTAAAATAAGTGTGTTTAGAGTAATTTTAATGACTGAAATTGGTGGAAAAAGAAGCTTCTGAGTAGGAGAAAATGTCTGTAAAAATGGCAATTTTGGTCTCATTGAGGCTTCAAAAAGTAGTTATTCAACATGAGGCACAATCCAAATGACATTTTGAATCAATTTTTCTGCAGTCCAAAAAATCAAGTTTTCTGATGAAAAACGATGACCCGTGACCTGTCGAAATTTATCCAGATGGTCAGAAATGGAATTTTTTTAATGTTTAATTTTTTGACTGCAAATGACTATTCCATGTAAATTATCACTTTTGGAAGAAAAATAAGTGTGTTTAGAGTCACTTTAATGACTGAAATTGGTTGAAACAAAAGCTTCTGAATAGGAGAAAAAGTCTGTAATAATGGCAATTTTGGTCACATTGAGGCTTTAAAAAGTAGTCATTCAACATGAGGCACATTCCAAATGACATTTTGAATCAATTTTTCTACAGTCCAAAAAAATCAATTTTCTGATGAAAAACGATGACCCGTGACCTGTCGACATTTCTCCAGTTGGTCAGAAATGGAATTTTTTTAATGTTTAAGTTTTTTTAATGCAAATGACTATTCCATGTAAATTATCACTTTTGGAACAAAAATAAGTGTGTTTAGAGTCACGTTAATGCCTGAAATTGGTCGAAATAGAAGCTTCTGAATAGGAGAAAATGTCTGTAATAATGGCAATTTTGGTCACATTGAGGCTTTAAAAAGCAGTTATTCAACATGAGGCACATTCCAAATGACATTTTGAATCAATTTTTCTACAGTCCAAAAAAATTAATTTTCTGATGAAAAACGATGACCCGTGACCTGTCGAAATTTCTCCAGATGGTCAGAAATGGAATTTTTTTAATGTTTAAGTTTTTTGACTGGAAATGACTATTCCATGTGAATTATCACTTTTGGAACTAAAATAAGTGTGTTTAGAGTAATTTTAATGACTGAAATTGGTGGAAAAAGAAGCTTCTGAGTAGGAGAAAATGTCTGTAAAAATGGCAATTTTGGTCTCATTGAGGCTTCAAAAAGTAGTTATTCAACATGAGGCACATTCCAAATGACATTTTGAATCAATTTTTCTACAGTCCAAAAAAATCAATTTTCTGATGAAAAACGATGACCCGTGACCTGTCGACATTTCTCCAGTTGGTCAGAAATGGAATTTTTTTAATGTTTAAGTTTTTTTAATGCAAATGACTATTCCATGTAAATTATCACTTTTGGAACAAAAATAAGTGTGTTTAGAGTCACGTTAATGCCTGAAATTGGTCGAAATAGAAGCTTCTGAATAGGAGAAAATGTCTGTAATAATGGCAATTTTGGTCACATTGAGGCTTTAAAAAGCAGTTATTCAACATGAGGCACATTCCAAATGACATTTTGAATCAATTTTTCTACAGTCCAAAAAAATTAATTTTCTGATGAAAAACGATGACCCGTGACCTGTCGAAATTTCTCCAGATGGTCAGAAATGGAATTTTTTTAATGTTTAAGTTTTTTGACTGGAAATGACTATTCCATGTGAATTATCACTTTTGGAACTAAAATAAGTGTGTTTAGAGTAATTTTAATGACTGAAATTGGTGGAAAAAGAAGCTTCTGAGTAGGAGAAAATGTCTGTAAAAATGGCAATTTTGGTCTCATTGAGGCTTCAAAAAGTAGTTATTCAACATGAGGCACAATCCAAATGACATTTTGAATCAATTTTTCTGCAGTCCAAAAATTCAAGTTTTCTGATGAAAAACGATGACCCGTGACCTGTCGAAATTTCTCCAGATGGTCAGAAATGGAATTTTTTTAATGTTTAATTTTTTGACTGCAAATGACTATTCCATGTAAATTATCACTTTTGGAAGAAAACTAAGTGTGTTTAGAGTCACTTTAATGACTGAAATTGGTTGAAACAAAAGCTTCTGAATAGGAGAAAAAGTCTGTAATAATGGCAATTTTGGTCACATTGAGGCTTTAAAAAGTAGTCATTCAACATGAGGCACATTCCAAATGACATTTTGAATCAATTTTTCTACAGTCCAAAAAATCAATTTTCTGATGAAAAACGATGACCCGTGACCTGTCGAAATTTCTCCAGATGGTCAGAAATGGAAATTTTTTAATGTTTCATTTTTTGACTGCAAATGACTATTCCATGTAAATTATCACTTTTGGAAGAAAATAAGTGTGTTTAGAGTCACTTTAATGCCTGAAATTGGTAGAAATAGAAGCTTCTGCATAGGAGAAAATGTCTGTAAAAATGGCAATTTTGGTCACATTGAGGCTTCAAAAAGTAGTTATTCAGCATGAGGCACATTCCAAATGTCATTTTGAATAAATTTTTCTACAGTCCAAAAAATAAATTTTCTGATGAAAAACGATGACCCATTGACCTGTCGAAATTTCTCCAGATGGTCAGAAATGGAAATTTTTTAATGTTTAATTTTTTGACTGTAAATGACTATTCCATGTAAATTATCACTTTTGGAAGAAAAATAAGTGTGTTTAGAGTCACTTTAATGCCTGAAATTGGTTGAAACAAAAGCTTCTTAATAGGAGAAAAAGTCTGTAATAATGGCAATTTTGGTCACATTGAGGCTTTAAAAAGTAGTCATTCAACATGAGGCACATTCCAAATGACATTTTGAATCAATTTTTCTACAGTCCAAAAAAATCAATTTTCTGATGAAAAACGATGACCCGTGACCTGTCGAAATTTCTCCAGATGGTCAGAAATGGAAATTTTTTAATGTTTAATTTTTTGACTGCAAATGACTATTCCATGCAAATTATCACTTTTGGAACAAAATTAAGTGTGTTTAGAGTCACTTTAATGCCTGAAATTGGTCAAATTGAAGCTTCTGAATAGGAGAAAATGTCTGTAATAATGGCAATTTTGGTCACATTGAGGCTTTAAAAAGTAGTTATTCAACATGAGGCACATTCGAAATGACATTTTGAATCAATTTTTCTACAGTCCAAAAAATCAATTTTCTGATGAAAAATGATGACCCGTGACCTGTCGACATTTCTCCAGTTGGTCAGAAATGGAATTTTTTTAATGTTTAAGTTTTTTGAATGCAAATGACTATTCCATGTAAATTATCACTTTTGGAACAAAAATAAGTGTGTTTAGAGTCACTTTAATGCCTGAAATTGGTCGAAATAGAAGCTTCTGAATAGGAGAAAATGTCTGTAATAATGGCAATTTTGGTCACATTGAGGCTTTAAAAAGTAGTTATTCAACATGAGGCACATTCCAAATGACATTTTGAATCAATGTTTCTACAGTCCAAAAAAATCAATTTTCTGATGAAAAACGATGACCCGTGACCTGTCGAAATTTCTCCAGATGGTCAGAAATGGAAATTTTTTAATGTTTAATTTTTTGACTGCAAATGACTATTCCATGTAAATTATCACTTTTGGAACAAAAATAAGTGTGTTTAGAGTCACTTTAATGCCTGAAATTGGTAGAAATAGAAGCTTCTGAATAGGACAAAAAGTCTGTAATAATGGCAATTTTGGTCACATTGAGGCTTTAAAAAGTAGTCATTCAACATGAGGCACATTCCAAATGACATTTTGAATCAATTTTTCTACAGTCCAAAAAATCAATTTTCTGATGAAAAACGATGACCCGTGACCTGTCGAAATTTCTCCAGATGGTCAGAAATGGAAATTTTTTAATGTTTCATTTTTTGACTGCAAATGACTATTCCATGTAAATTATCACTTTTGGAAGAAAATAAGTGTGTTTAGAGTCACTTTAATGCCTGAAATTGGTCGAAATAGAAGCTTCTGAATAGGAGAAAATGTCTGTAATAATGGCAATTTTGGTCACATTGAGGCTTTAAAAAGTAGTTATTCAACATGAGGCACATTCCAAATGACATTTTGAATCAATTTTTCTACAGTCCAAAAAAATCAATTTTCTGATGAAAAACGATGACCCGTGACCTGTCGAAATTTCTCCAGATGGTCAGAAATGGACATTTTTTAATGTTTAATTTTTTGACTGCAAATGACTATTCCATGCAAATTATCACTTTTGGAACAAAATTAAGTGTGTTTAGAGTCACTTTAATGCCTGAAATTGGTCAAATTGAAGCTTCTGAATAGGAGAAAATGTCTGTAATAATGGCAATTTTGGTCACATTGAGGCTTTAAAAAGTAGTTATTCAACATGAGGCACATTCGAAATAACATTTTGAATCAATTTTTCTACAGTCCAAAAAATCAACTTTCTGATGAAAAACGATGACCCGTGACCTGTCGACATTTCTCCAGTTGGTCAGAAATGGAATTTTTTTAATGTTTAAGTTTTTTGAATGCAAATGACTATTCCATGTAAATTATCACTTTTGGAACAAAAATAAGTGTGTTTAGAGTCACTTTAATGCCTGAAATTGGTCGAAATAGAAGCTTCTGAATAGGAGAAAATGTCTGTAATAATGGCAATTTTGGTCACATTGAGGCTTTAAAAAGTAGTTATTCAACATGAGGCACATTCCAAATGACATTTTGAATCAATTTTTCTACAGTCCAAAAAAATCAATTTTCTGATGAAAAACGATGACCCGTGACCTGTCGAAATTTCTCCAGATGGTCAGAAATGGAAATTTTTTAATGTTTAATTTTTTGACTGCAAATGACTATTCCATGTAAATTATCACTTTTGGAACAAATATAAGTGTGTTTAGAGTCACTTTAATGCCTGAAATTGGTAGAAATAGAAGCTTCTGAATAGGACAAAAAGTCTGTAATAATGGCAATTTTGGTCACATTGAGGCTTTAAAAAGTAGTCATTCAACATGAGGCACATTCCAAATGACATTTTGAATCAATTTTTCTACAGTCCAAAAAATCAATTTTCTGATGAAAAACGATGACCCGTGGTGACCTGTCGAAATTTCTCCAGATGGTCAGAAATGGAAATTTTTTAATGTTTCATTTTTTGACTGCAAATGACTATTCCATGCAAATTATCACTTTTGGAACAAAATTAAGTGTGTTTAGAGTCACTTTAATGCCTGAAATTGGTCAAATTGAAGCTTCTGAATAGGAGAAAATGTCTGTAATAATGGCAATTTTGGTCACATTGAGGCTTTAAAAAGTAGTCATTCAACATGAGGCACATTCCAAATGACATTTTGAATCAATTTTTCTACAGTCCAAAAAATCAATTTTCTGATGAAAAACGATGACCCGTGACCTGTCGAAATTTCTCCAGATGGTCAGAAATGGAAATTTTTTAATGTTTCATTTTTTGACTGCAAATGACTATTCCATGTAAATTATCACTTTTGGAAGAAAATAAGTGTGTTTAGAGTCACTTTAATGCCTGAAATTGGTAGAAATAGAAGCTTCTGAATAGGAGAAAATGTCTGTAAAAATGGCAATTTTGGTCACATTGAGGCTTCAAAAAGTAGTTATTCAGCATGAGGCACATTCCAAATGTCATTTTGAATAAATTTTTCTACAGTCCAAAAAATAAATTTTCTGATGAAAAACGATGACCCATTGACCTGTCGAAATTTCTCCAGATGGTCAGAAATGGAAATTTTTTAATGTTTAATTTTTTGTCTGTAAATGACTATTCCATGTAAATTATCACTTTTGGAAGAAAAATAAGTGTGTTTAGAGTCACTTTAATGCCTGAAATTGGTTGAAACAAAAGCTTCTTAATAGGAGAAAAAGTCTGTAATAATGGCAATTTTGGTCACATTGAGGCTTTAAAAAGTAGTCATTCAACATGAGGCACATTCCAAATGACATTTTGAATCAATTTTTCTACAGTCCAAAAAAATCAATTTTCTGATGAAAAACGATGACCCGTGACCTGTCGAATTTTCTCCAGATGGTCAGAAATGGAAATTTTTTAATGTTTAATTTTTTGACTGCAAATGACTATTCCATGCAAATTATCACTTTTGGAACAAAATTAAGTGTGTTTAGAGTCACTTTAATGCCTGAAATTGGTCAAATTGAAGCTTCTGAATAGGAGAAAATGTCTGTAATAATGGCAATTTTGGTCACATTGAGGCTTTAAAAAGTAGTTATTCAACATGAGGCACATTCGAAATGACATTTTGAATCAATTTTTCTACAGTCCAAAAAATCAATTTTCTGATGAAAAACGATGACCCGTGACCTGTCGACATTTCTCCAGTTGGTCAGAAATGGAATTTTTTTAATGTTTAAGTTTTTTGAATGCAAATGACTATTCCATGTAAATTATCACTTTTGGAACAAAAATAAGTGTGTTTAGAGTCACTTTAATGCCTGAAATTGGTCGAAATAGAAGCTTCTGAATAGGAGAAAATGTCTGTAATAATGGCAATTTTGGTCACATTGAGGCTTTAAAAAGTAGTTATTCAACATGAGGCACATTCCAAATGACATTTTGAATCAATGTTTCTACAGTCCAAAAAAATCAATTTTCTGATGAAAAACGATGACCCGTGACCTGTCGAAATTTCTCCAGATGGTCAGAAATGGAAATTTTTTAATGTTTAATTTTTTGACTGCAAATGACTATTCCATGTAAATTATCACTTTTGGAACAAAAAAAAGTGTGTTTAGAGTCACTTTAATGCCTGAAATTGGTAGAAATAGAAGCTTCTGAATAGGACAAAAAGTCTGTAATAATGGCAATTTTGGTCACATTGAGGCTTTAAAAAGTAGTCATTCAACATGAGGCACATTCCAAATGACATTTTGAATCAATTTTTCTACAGTCCAAAAAATCAATTTTCTGATGAAAAACGATGACCCGTGACCTGTCGAAATTTCTCCAGATGGTCAGAAATGGAAATTTTTTAATGTTTCATTTTTTGACTGCAAATGACTATTCCATGTAAATTATCACTTTTGGAAGAAAATAAGTGTGTTTAGAGTCACTTTAATGCCTGAAATTGGTCGAAATAGAAGCTTCTGAATAGGAGAAAATGTCTGTAATAATGGCAATTTTGGTCACATTGAGGCTTTAAAAAGTAATCATTCAACATGAGGCACATTCCAAACGACATTTTGAATCAATTTTTCTACAGTCCAAAAAAATCAATTTTCTGATGAAAAACGATGACCCGTGACCTGTCGAAATTTCTCCAGATGGTCAGAAATGGACATTTTTTAATGTTTAATTTTTTTACTGCAAATGACTATTCCATGCAAATTATCACTTTTGGAACAAAATTAAGTGTGTTTAGAGTCACTTTAATGCCTGAAATTGGTCAAATTGAAGCTTCTGAATAGGAGAAAATGTCTGTAATAATGGCAATTTTGGTCACATTGAGGCTTTAAAAAGTAGTTATTCAACATGAGGCACATTCGAAATAACATTTTGAATCAATTTTTCTACAGTCCAAAAAATCAATTTTCTGATGAAAAACGATGACCCGTGACCTGTCGACATTTCTCCAGTTGGTCAGAAATGGAATTTTTTTAATGTTTAAGTTTTTTGAATGCAAATGACTATTCCATGTAAATTATCACTTTTGGAACAAAAATAAGTGTGTTTAGAGTCACTTTAATGCCTGAAATTGGTCGAAATAGAAGCTTCTGAATAGGAGAAAATGTCTGTAATAATGGCAATTTTGGTCACATTGAGGCTTTAAAAAGTAGTTATTCAACATGAGGCACATTCCAAATGACATTTTGAATCAATTTTTCTACAGTCCAAAAAAATCAATTTTCTGATGAAAAACGATGACCCGTGACCTGTCGAAATTTCTCCAGATGGTCAGAAATGGAAATTTTTTAATGTTTAATTTTTTGACTGCAAATGACTATTCCATGTAAATTATCACTTTTGGAACAAATATAAGTGTGTTTAGAGTCACTTTAATGCCTGAAATTGGTAGAAATAGAAGCTTCTGAATAGGACAAAAAGTCTGTAATAATGGCAATTTTGGTCACATTGAGGCTTTAAAAAGTAGTCATTCAACATGAGGCACATTCCAAATGACATTTTGAATCAATTTTTCTACAGTCCAAAAAATCAATTTTCTGATGAAAAACGATGACCCGTGGTGACCTGTCGAAATTTCTCCAGATGGTCAGAAATGGAAATTTTTTAATGTTTCATTTTTTGACTGCAAATGACTATTCCATGTAAATTATCACTTTTGGAAGAAAATAAGTGTGTTTAGAGTCACTTTAATGCCTGAAATTGGTCGAAATAGAAGCTGCTGAATTGGAGAAAATGTCTGTAAAAATGGCAATTTTGGTCACATTGAGGCTTCAAAAAGTAGTTATTCAGCATGAGGCACATTCCAAATGACATTTTGAATCAATTTTTCTACAGTCCAAAAAACTCAATTTTCTGATGAAAAACGATGACCCGTGACCTGTCGAAATTTCTCCAGATGGTCAGAAATGGAAATTTTTTAATGTTTAATTTTTTGACTGTAAATGACTATTCCATGTAAATTATCACTTTTGGAAGAAAAATAAGTGTGTTTAGAGTCACTTTAATGCCTGAAATTGGTTGAAACAAAAGCTTCTGAATAGGAGAAAAAGTCTGTAATAATGGCAATTTTGGTCACATTGAGGCTTTAAAAAGTAGTTATTCAACATGAGGCACATTCAAAATGACATTTTGAATCATTTTTTCTACAGTCCAAAAAATCAATTTTCTGATGAAAAACGATGACCCGTGACCTGTCGACATTTCTCCAGTTGGTCAGAAATGGAATTTTTTTTAATGTTTAAGTTTTTTTAATGCAAATGACTATTCCATGTAAATTATCACTTTTGGAACAAAAATAAGTGTGTTTAGAGTCACGTTAATGCCTGAAATTGGTCGAAATAGAAGCTTCTGAATAGGAGAAAATGTCTGTAATAATGGCAATTTTGGTCACATTGAGGCTTTAAAAAGTAGTTATTCAACATGAGGCACATTCCAAATGACATTTTGAATCAATTTTTCTACAGTCCAAAAAAATTAATTTTCTGATGAAAAACGATGACCCGTGACCTGTCGAAATTTCTCCAGATGGTCAGAAATGGAATTTTTTTAATGTTTAAGTTTTTTGACTGGAAATGACTATTCCATGTGAATTATCACTTTTGGAACTAAAATAAGTGTGTTTAGAGTAATTTTAATGACTGAAATTGGTGGAAAAAGAAGCTTCTGAGTAGGAGAAAATGTCTGTAAAAATGGCAATTTTGGTCTCATTGAGGCTTCAAAAAGTAGTTATTCAACATGAGGCACAATCCAAATGACATTTTGAATCAATTTTTCTGCAGTCCAAAAAATCAAGTTTTCTGATGAAAAACGATGACCCGTGACCTGTCGAAATTTCTCCAGATGGTCAGAAATGGAATTTTTTTAATGTTTAATTTTTTGACTGCAAATGACTATTCCATGTAAATTATCACTTTTGGAAGAAAAATAAGTGTGTTTAGAGTCACTTTAATGACTGAAATTGGTTGAAACAAAAGCTTCTGAATAGGAGAAAAAGTCTGTAATAATGGCAATTTTGGTCACATTGAGGCTTTAAAAAGTAGTCATTCAACATGAGGCACATTCCAAATGACATTTTGAATCAATTTTTCTACAGTCCAAAAAAATCAATTTTCTGATGAAAAACGATGACCCGTGACCTGTCGACATTTCTCCAGTTGGTCAGAAATGGAATTTTTTTAATGTTTAAGTTTTTTTTAATGCAAATGACTATTCCATGTAAATTATCACTTTTGGAACAAAAATAAGTGTGTTTAGAGTCACGTTAATGCCTGAAATTGGTCGAAATAGAAGCTTCTGAATAGGAGAAAATGTCTGTAATAATGGCAATTTTGGTCACATTGAGGCTTTAAAAAGCAGTTATTCAACATGAGGCACATTCCAAATGACATTTTGAATCAATTTTTCTACAGTCCAAAAAAATTAATTTTCTGATGAAAAACGATGACCCGTGACCTGTCGAAATTTCTCCAGATGGTCAGAAATGGAATTTTTTTAATGTTTAAGTTTTTTGACTGGAAATGACTATTCCATGTGAATTATCACTTTTGGAACTAAAATAAGTGTGTTTAGAGTAATTTTAATGACTGAAATTGGTGGAAAAAGAAGCTTCTGAGTAGGAGAAAATGTCTGTAAAAATGGCAATTTTGGTCTCATTGAGGCTTCAAAAAGTAGTTATTCAACATGAGGCACAATCCAAATGACATTTTGAATCAATTTTTCTGCAGTCCAAAAAATCAAGTTTTCTGATGAAAAACGATGACCCGTGACCTGTCGAAATTTCTCCAGATGGTCAGAAATGGAATTTTTTTAATGTTTAATTTTTTGACTGCAAATGACTATTCCATGTAAATTATCACTTTTGGAACAAAATTAAGTGTGTTTAGAGTCACTTTAATGCCTGAAATTGGTCAAATTGAAGCTTCTGAATAGGAGAAAATGTCTGTAATAATGGCAATTTTGGTCACATTGAGGCTTTAAAAAGTAGTTATTCAACATGAGGCACATTCCAAATGTCATTTTGAATAAATTTTTCTACAGTCCAAAAAATAAATTTTCTGATGAAAAACGATGACCCATTGACCTGTCGAAATTTCTCCAGATGGTCAGAAATGGAAATTTTTTAATGTTTAATTTTTTGACTGTAAATGACTATTCCATGTAAATTATCACTTTTGGAAGAAAAATAAGTGTGTTTAGAGTCACTTTAATGCCTGAAATTGGTTGAAACAAAAGCTTCTTAATAGGAGAAAAAGTCTGTAATAATGGCAATTTTGGTCACATTGAGGCTTTAAAAAGTAGTCATTCAACATGAGGCACATTCCAAATGACATTTTGAATCAATTTTTCTACAGTCCAAAAAAATCAATTTTCTGATGAAAAACGATGACCCGTGACCTGTCGAAATTTCTCCAGATGGTCAGAAATGGAAATTTTTTAATGTTTAATTTTTTGACTGCAAATGACTATTCCATGCAAATTATCACTTTTGGAACAAAATTAAGTGTGTTTAGAGTCACTTTAATGCCTGAAATTGGTCAAATTGAAGCTTCTGAATAGGAGAAAATGTCTGTAATAATGGCAATTTTGGTCACATTGAGGCTTTAAAAAGTAGTTATTCAACATGAGGCACATTCGAAATGACATTTTGAATCAATTTTTCTACAGTCCAAAAAATCAATTTTCTGATGAAAAACGATGACCCGTGACCTGTCGACATTTCTCCAGTTGGTCAGAAATGGAATTTTTTTAATGTTTAAGTTTTTTTAATGCAAATGACTATTCCATGTAAATTATCACTTTTGGAACAAAAATAAGTGTGTTTAGAGTCACTTTAATGCCTGAAATTGGTCGAAAAAGAAGCTTCTGAATAGGAGAAAATGTCTGTAATAATGGCAATTTTGGTCACATTGAGGCTTTAAAAAGTAGTTATTCAACATGAGGCACATTCCAAATGACATTTTGAATCAATTTTTCTACAGTCCAAAAAAATCAATTTTCTGATGAAAAACGATGACCCGTGACCTGTCGAAATTTCTCCAGATGGTCAGAAATGGAAATTTTTTAATGTTTAATTTTTTGACTGCAAATGACTATTCCATGTAAATTATCACTTTTGGAACAAAAATAAGTGTGTTTAGAGTCACTTTAATGCCTGAAATTGGTAGAAATAGAAGCTTCTGAATAGGACAAAAAGTCTGTAATAATGGCAATTTTGGTCACATTGAGGCTTCAAAAAGTAGTTATTCAGCATGAGGCACATTCCAAATGACATTTTGAATCAATTTTTCTACAGTCCAAAAAACTCAATTTTCTGATGAAAAACGATGACCCGTGACCTGTCGAAATTTCTCCAGATGGTCAGAAATGGAAATTTTTTAATGTTTCATTTTTTGACTGCAAATGACTATTCCATGTAAATTATCACTTTTGGAAGAAAATAAGTGTGTTTAGAGTCACTTTAATGCCTGAAATTGGTAGAAATAGAAGCTTCTGAATAGGAGAAAATGTCTGTAAAAATGGCAATTTTGGTCACATTGAGGCTTCAAAAAGTAGTTATTCAGCATGAGGCACATTCCAAATGACATTTTGAATCAATTTTTCTACAGTCCAAAAAATCAATTTTCTGATGAAAAACGATGACCCGTTGACCTGTCGAAATTTCTCCAGATGGTCAGAAATGGAAATTTTTTAATGTTTAATTTTTTTACTGTAAATGACTATTCCATGTAAATTATCACTTTTGGAAGAAAAATAAGTGTGTTTAGAGTCACTTTAATGCCTGAAATTGGTTGAAACAAAAGCTTCTTAATAGGAGAAAAAGTCTGTAATAATGGCAATTTTGGTCACATTGAGGCTTTAAAAAGTAGTCATTCAACATGAGGCACATTCCAAATGACATTTTGAATCAATTTTTCTACAGTCCAAAAAAATCAATTTTCTGATGAAAAACGATGACCCGTGACCTGTCGAAATTTCTCCAGATGGTCAGAAATGGAAATTTTTTAATGTTTAATTTTTTGACTGCAAATGACTATTCCATGCAAATTATCACTTTTGGAACAAAATTAAGTGTGTTTAGAGTCACTTTAATGCCTGAAATTGGTCAAATTGAAGCTTCTGAATAGGAGAAAATGTCTGTAATAATGGCAATTTTGGTCACATTGAGGCTTTAAAAAGTAGTTATTCAACATGAGGCACATTCGAAATAACATTTTGAATCAATTTTTCTACAGTCCAAAAAATCAATTTTCTGATGAAAAACGATGACCCGTGACCTGTCGAAATTTCTCCAGATGGTCAGAAATGGAAATTTTTTAATGTTTAATTTTTTGACTGCAAATGACTATTCCATGTAAATTATCACTTTTGGAACAAAAATAAGTGTGTTTAGAGTCACTTTAATGCCTGAAATTGGTAGAAATAGAAGCTTCTGAATAGGACAAAAAGTCTGTAATAATGGCAATTTTGGTCACATTGAGGCTTCAAAAAGTAGTTATTCAGCATGAGGCACATTCCAAATGACATTTTGAATCAATTTTTCTACAGTCCAAAAAACTCAATTTTCTGATGAAAAACGATGACCCGTGACCTGTCGAAATTTCTCCAGATGGTCAGAAATGGAAATTTTTTAATGTTTAATTTTTTGACTGTAAATGACTATTCCATGTAAATTATCACTTTTGGAAGAAAATTAAGTGTGTTTAGAGTCACTTTAATGCCTGAAATTAGTAGAAATAGAAGCTTCTGAATAGGAGAAAAAGTCTATAATAGCAAATTTTGGTCACATTGAGGCTTTAAAAAGTAGTCATTCAACATGAGGCACATACCAAATGACATTTTGAATCAATTTTTCTACAGTCCAAAAAATCAATTTTCTGATGAAAAACGATGACCCGTGACCTGTCGAAATTTCTCCAGATGGTCAGAACTGGAAATTTTTTAATGTTTCATTTTTTGACTGCAAATGACTATTCCATGTAAATTATCACTTTTGGAAGAAAATAAGTGTGTTTAGAGTCACTTTAATGCCTGAAATTGGTAGAAATAGAAGCTTCTGAATAGGAGAAAATGTCTGTAAAAATGGCAATTTTGGTCACATTGAGGCTTCTAAAAGTAGTTATTCAGCATGAGGCACATTCCAAATGACATTTTGAATCAATTTTTCTACAGTCCAAAAAATCAATTTTCTGATGAAAAACGATGACCCGTTGACCTGTCGAAATTTCTCCAGATGGTCAGAAATGGAAATTTTTTAATGTTTAATTTTTTGACTGTAAATGACTATTCCATGTAAATTAACACTTTTGGAAGAAAAATAAGTGTGTTTAGAGTCAGTTTAATGCCTGAAATTGGTCGAAATAGAAGCTTCTGAATAGGAGAAAATGTCTGTAATAATGGCAATTTTGGTCACATTGAGGCTTTAAAAAGTAGTCATTCAACATGAGGCACATTCCAAATGACATTTTGAATCAATTTTTCTACAGTCCAAAAAAATCAATTTTCTGATGAAAAACGATGACCCGTGACCTGTCGACATTTCTCCAGTTGGTCAGAAATGGAATTTTTTTAATGTTTAAGTTTTTTGACTGGAAATGACTATTCCATGTGAATTATCACTTTTGGAACTAAAATAAGTGTGTTTAGAGTAATTTTAATGACTGAAATTAGTGGAAAAAGAAGCTTCTGAGTAGGAGAAAATGTCTGTAAAAATGGCAATTTTGGTCTCATTGAGGCTTCAAAAAGTAGTTATTCAACATGAGGCACAATCCAATTGACATTTTGAATCAATTTTTCTGCAGTCCAAAAAATCAAGTTTTCTGATGAAAAACGATGACCCGTGACCTGTCGAAATTTCTCCAGATGGTCAGAAATGGAAATTTTTTAATGTTTAATTTTTTGACTGTGAATGACTATTCCATGTAAATTATCACTTTTGGAAGAAAAATAAGTGTGTTTAGAGTCACTTTAATGCCTGAAATTGGTTGAAACAAAAGCTTCTTAATAGGAGAAAAAGTCTGTAATAATGGCAATTTTGGTCACATTGAGGCTTTAAAAAGTAGTCATTCAACATGAGGCACATTCCAAATGACATTTTGAATCAATTTTTCTACAGTCCAAAAAAATCAATTTTCTGATGAAAAACGATGACCCGTGACCTGTCGAAATTTCTCCAGATGGTCAGAAATGGAAATTTTTTAATGTTTAATTTTTTGACTGCAAATGACTATTCCATGCAAATTATCACTTTTGGAACAAAATTAAGTGTGTTTAGAGTCACTTTAATGCCTGAAATTGGTCAAATTGAAGCTTCTGAATAGGAGAAAATGTCTGTCATAATGGCAATTTTGGTCACATTGAGGCTTTAAAAAGTAGTTATTCAACATGAGGCACATTCGAAATGACATTTTGAATCAATTTTTCTACAGTCCAAAAATCAATTTTCTGATGAAAAACGATGACCCGTGACCTGTTGAAATTTCTCCAGATTGTCAGAAATGTACATTTTTTAATGTTTAATTTTTTGACTGCAAATGACTATTCCATGTAAATTATCACTTTTGGACCAAAAATAAGTGTGTTTAGAGTCACTTTAATGCCTGAAATTGGTTGAAACAAAAGCTTCTTAATAGGAGAAAAAGTCTGTAATAATGGCAATTTTGGTCACATTGAGGCTTTAAAAAGTAGTCATTCAACATGAGGCACATTCCAAATGACATTTTGAATCAATTTTTCTACAGTCCAAAAAAATCAATTTTCTGATGAAAAACGATGACCCGTGGTGACCTGTCGAAATTTCTCCAGATGGTCAGAAATGGAAATTTTTTAATGTTTCATTTTTTGACTGCAAATGACTATTCCATGTAAATTATCACTTTTGGAAGAAAATAAGTGTGTTTAGAGTCACTTTAATGCCTGAAATTGGTCGAAATAGAAGCTGCTGAATTGGAGAAAATGTCTGTAAAAATGGCAATTTTGGTCACATTGAGGCTTCAAAAAGTAGTTATTCAGCATGAGGCACATTCCAAATGACATTTTGAATCAATTTTTCTACAGTCCAAAAAACTCAATTTTCTGATGAAAAACGATGACCCGTGACCTGTCGAAATTTCTCCAGATGGTCAGAAATGGAAATTTTTTAATGTTTAATTTTTTGACTGTAAATGACTATTCCATGTAAATTATCACTTTTGGAAGAAAAATAAGTGTGTTTAGAGTCACTTTAATGCCTGAAATTGGTTGAAACAAAAGCTTCTGAATAGGAGAAAAAGTCTGTAATAATGGCAATTTTGGTCACATTGAGGCTTTAAAAAGTAGTTATTCAACATGAGGCACATTCAAAATGACATTTTGAATCAATTTTTCTACAGTCCAAAAAAATCAATTTTCTGATGAAAAACGATGACCCGTGACCTGTCGAAATTTCTCCAGATGGTCAGAAATGGAAATTTTTTAATGTTTAATTTTTTGACTGCAAATGACTATTCCATGCAAATTATCACTTTTGGAACAAAATTAAGTGTGTTTAGAGTCACTTTAATGCCTGAAATTGGTCAAATTGAAGCTTCTGAATAGGAGAAAATGTCTGTAATAATGGCAATTTTGGTCACATTGAGGCTTTAAAAAGTAGTTATTCAACATGAGGCACATTCGAAATGACATTTTGAATCAATTTTTCTACAGTCCAAAAAATCAATTTTCTGATGAAAAACGATGACCCGTGACCTGTCGACATTTCTCCAGTTGGTCAGAAATGGAATTTTTTTAATGTTTAAGTTTTTTGAATGCAAATGACTATTCCATGTAAATTATCACTTTTGGAACAAAAATAAGTGTGTTTAGAGTCACTTTAATGCCTGAAATTGGTCGAAATAGAAGCTTCTGAATAGGAGAAAATGTCTGTAATAATGGCAATTTTGGTCACATTGAGGCTTTAAAAAGTAGTTATTCAACATGAGGCACATTCCAAATGACATTTTGAATCAATGTTTCTACAGTCCAAAAAAATCAATTTTCTGATGAAAAACGATGACCCGTGACCTGTCGAAATTTCTCCAGATGGTCAGAAATGGAAATTTTTTAATGTTTAATTTTTTGACTGCAAATGACTATTCCATGTAAATTATCACTTTTGGAACAAAAATAAGTGTGTTTAGAGTCACTTTAATGCCTGAAATTGGTAGAAATAGAAGCTTCTGAATAGGACAAAAAGTCTGTAATAATGGCAATTTTGGTCACATTGAGGCTTTAAAAAGTAGTCATTCAACATGAGGCACATTCCAAATGACATTTTGAATCAATTTTTCTACAGTCCAAAAAATCAATTTTCTGATGAAAAACGATGACCCGTGGTGACCTGTCGAAATTTCTCCAGATGGTCAGAAATGGAAATTTTTTAATGTTTCATTTTTAGACTGCAAATGACTATTCCATGTAAATTATCACTTTTGGAAGAAAATAAGTGTGTTTAGAGTCACTTTAATGCCTGAAATTGGTCGAAATAGAAGCTGCTGAATTGGAGAAAATGTCTGTAAAAATGGCAATTTTGGTCACATTGAGGCTTCAAAAAGTAGTTATTCAGCTTGAGGCACATTCCAAATGACATTTTGAATCAATTTTTCTACAGTCCAAAAAACTCAATTTTCTGATGAAAAACGATGACCCGTGACCTGTCGAAATTTCTCCAGATGGTCAGAAATGGAAATTTTTTAATGTTTAATTTTTTGACTGTAAATGACTATTCCATGTAAATTATCACTTTTGGAAGAAAAATAAGTGTGTTTAGAGTCACTTTAATGCCTGAAATTGGTTGAAACAAAAGCTTCTGAATAGGAGAAAAAGTATGTAATAATGGCAATTTTGGTCACATTGAGGCTTTAAAAAGTAGTTATTCAACATGAGGCACATTCAAAATGACATTTTGAATCAATTTTTCTACAGTCCAAAAAATCAATTTTCTGATGAAAAACGATGACCCGTGACCTGTCGACATTTCTCCAGTTGGTCAGAAATGGAATTTTTTTTAATGTTTAAGTTTTTTTAATGCAAATGACTATTCCATGTAAATTATCACTTTTGGAACAAAAATAAGTGTGTTTAGAGTCACGTTAATTCCTGAAATTGGTCGAAATAGAAGCTTCTGAATAGGAGAAAATGTCTGTAATAATGGCAATTTTGGTCACATTGAGGCTTTAAAAAGTAGTTATTCAACATGAGGCACATTCCAAATGACATTTTGAATCAATTTTTCTACAGTCCAAAAAAATAAATTTTCTGATGAAAAACGATGACCCGTGACCTGTCGAAATTTCTCCAGATGGTCAGAAATGGAATTTTTTTAATGTTTAAGTTTTTTGACTGGAAATGACTATTCCATGTGAATTATCACTTTTGGAACTAAAATAAGTGTGTTTAGAGTAATTTTAATGACTGAAATTGGTGGAAAAAGAAGCTTCTGAGTAGGAGAAAATATCTGTAAAAATGGCAATTTTGGTCTCATTGAGGCTTCAAAAAGTAGTTATTCAACATGAGGCACAATCCAAATGACATTTTGAATCAATTTTTCTGCAGTCCAAAAAATCAAGTTTTCTGATGAAAAACGATGACCCGTGACCTGTCGAAATTTCTCCAGATGGTCAGAAATGGAATTTTTTTAATGTTTAATTTTTTGACTGCAAATGACTATTCCATGTAAATTATCACTTTTGGAAGAAAAATAAGTGTGTTTAGAGTCACTTTAATGACTGAAATTGGTTGAAACAAAAGCTTCTGAATAGGAGAAAAAGTCTGTAATAATGGCAATTTTGGTCACATTGAGGCTTTAAAAAGTAGTCATTCAACATGAGGCACATTCCAAATGACATTTTGAATCAATTTTTCTACAGTCCAAAAAAATCAATTTTCTGATGAAAAACGATGACCCGTGACCTGTCGACATTTCTCCAGTTGGTCAGAAATGGAATTTTTTTAATGTTTAAGTTTTTTTAATGCAAATGACTATTCCATGTAAATTATCACTTTTGGAACAAAAATAAGTGTGTTTAGAGTCACGTTAATGCCTGAAATTGGTCGAAATAGAAGCTTCTGAATAGGAGAAAATGTCTGTAATAATGGCAATTTTGGTCACATTGAGGCTTTAAAAAGCAGTTATTCAACATGAGGCACATTCCAAATGACATTTTGAATCAATTTTTCTACAGTCCAAAAAAATTAATTTTCTGATGAAAAACGATGACCCGTGACCTGTCGAAATTTCTCCAGATGGTCAGAAATGGAATTTTTTTAATGTTTAAGTTTTTTGACTGGAAATGACTATTCCATGTGAATTATCACTTTTGGAACTAAAATAAGTGTGTTTAGAGTAATTTTAATGACTGAAATTGGTGGAAAAAGAAGCTTCTGAGTAGGAGAAAATGTCTGTAAAAATGGCAATTTTGGTCTCATTGAGGCTTCAAAAAGTAGTTATTCAACATGAGGCACAATCCAAATGACATTTTGAATCAATTTTTCTGCAGTCCAAAAAATCAAGTTTTCTGATGAAAAACGATGACCCGTGACCTGTCGAAATTTCTCCAGATGGTCAGAAATGGAATTTTTTTAATGTTTAATTTTTTGACTGCAAATGACTATTCCATGTAAATTATCACTTTTGGAAGAAAACTAAGTGTGTTTAGAGTCACTTTAATGACTGAAATTGGTTGAAACAAAAGCTTCTGAATAGGAGAAAAAGTCTGTAATAATGGCAATTTTGGTCACATTGAGGCTTTAAAAAGTAGTCATTCAACATGAGGCACATTCCAAATGACATTTTGAATCAATTTTTCTACAGTCCAAAAAATCAATTTTCTGATGAAAAACGATGACCCGTGACCTGTCGAAATTTCTCCAGATGGTCAGAAATGGAAATTTTTTAATGTTTCATTTTTTGACTGCAAATAACTATTCCATGTAAATTATCACTTTTGGAAGAAAATAAGTGTGTTTAGAGTCACTTTAATGCCTGAAATTGGTAGAAATAGAAGCTTCTGAATAGGAGAAAATGTCTGTAAAAATGGCAATTTTGGTCACATTGAGGCTTCAAAAAGTAGTTATTCAGCATGAGGCACATTCCAAATGTCATTTTGAATAAATTTTTCTACAGTCCAAAAAATAAATTTTCTGATGAAAAACGATGACCCATTGACCTGTCGAAATTTCTCCAGATGGTCAGAAATGGAAATTTTTTAATGTTTAATTTTTTGACTGTAAATGACTATTCCATGTAAATTATCACTTTTGGAAGAAAAATAAGTGTGTTTAGAGTCACTTTAATGCCTGAAATTGGTTGAAACAAAAGCTTCTTAATAGGAGAAAAAGTCTGTAATAATGGCAATTTTGGTCACATTGAGGCTTTAAAAAGTAGTCATTCAACATGAGGCACATTCCAAATGACATTTTGAATCAATTTTTCTACAGTCCAAAAAAATCAATTTTCTGATGAAAAACGATGACCCGTGACCTGTCGAAATTTCTCCAGATGGTCAGAAATGGAAATTTTTTAATGTTTAATTTTTTGACTGCAAATGACTATTCCATGCAAATTATCACTTTTGGAACAAAATTAAGTGTGTTTAGAGTCACTTTCATGCCTGAAATTGGTCAAATTGAAGCTTCTGAATAGGAGAAAATGTCTGTAATAATGGCAATTTTGGTCACATTGAGGCTTTAAAAAGTAGTTATTCAACATGAGGCACATTCGAAATGACATTTTGAATCAATTTTTCTACAGTCCAAAAAAATCAATTTTCTGATGAAAAACGATGACCCGTGACCTGTCGAAATTTCTCCAGATGGTCAGAAATGGAAATTTTTTAATGTTTAATTTTTTGACTGCAAATGACTATTCCATGTAAATTATCACTTTTGGAACAAAAATAAGTGTGTTTAGAGTCACTTTAATGCCTGAAATTGGTAGAAATAGAAGCTTCTGAATAGGACAAAAAGTCTGTAATAATGGCAATTTTGGTCACATTGAGGCTTTAAAAAGTAGTCATTCAACATGAGGCACATTCCAAATGACATTTTGAATCAATTTTTCTACAGTCCAAAAAATCAATTTTCTAATGAAAAACGATGACCCGTGACCTGTCGAAATTTCTCCAGATGGTCAGAAATGGAAATTTTTTAATGTTTAATTTTTTGACTGCAAATGACTATTCCATGCAAATTATCACTTTTGGAACAAAATTAAGTGTGTTTAGAGTCACTTTAATGCCTGAAATTGGTCGAAATAGAAGCTTCTGAATAGGAGAAAATGTCTGTAATAATGGCAATTTTGGTCACATTGAGGCTTTAAAAAGTAGTCATTCAACATGAGGCACATTCCAAACGACATTTTGAATCAATTTTTCTACAGTCCAAAAAAATCAATTTTCTGATGAAAAACGATGACCCGTGACCTGTCGAAATTTATCCAGATGGTCAGAAATGGAAATTTTTTAATGTTTAATTTTTTGACTGCAAATGACTATTCCATGTAAATTATCACTTTTGGAACAAAAATAAGTGTGTTTAGAGTCACTTTAATGCCTGAAATTGGTAGAAATAGAAGCTTCTGAATAGGACAAAAAGTCTGTAATAATGGCAATTTTGGTCACATTGAGGCTTCAAAAAGTAGTTATTCAGCATGAGGCACATTCCCAATGACATTTTGAATCAATTTTTCTACAGTCCAAAAAACTCAATTTTCTGATGAAAAACGATGACCCGTGACCTGTCGAAATTTCTCCAGATGGTCAGAAATGGAAATTTTTTAATGTTTAATTTTTTGACTGTAAATGACTATTCCATGTAAATTATCACTTTTGGAAGAAAATTAAGTGTGTTTAGAGTCACTTTAATGCCTGAAATTAGTAGAAATAGAAGCTTCTGAATAGGAGAAAAAGTCTATAATAGGCAATTTTGGTCACATTGAGGCTTTAAAAAGTAGTCATTCAACATGAGGCACATACCAAATGACATTTTGAATCAATTTTTCTACAGTCCAAAAAATCAATTTTCTGATGAAAAACGATGACCCGTGACCTGTCGAAATTTCTCCAGATGGTCAGAACTGGAAATTTTTTAATGTTTCATTTTTTGACTGCAAATGACTATTCCATGTAAATTATCACTTTTGGAAGAAAATAAGTGTGTTTAGAGTCACTTTAATGCCTGAAATTGGTAGAAATAGAAGCTTCTGAATAGGAGAAAATGTCTGTAAAAATGGCAATTTTGGTCACATTGAGGCTTCTAAAAGTAGTTATTCAGCATGAGGCACATTCCAAATGACATTTTGAATCAATTTTTCTACAGTCCAAAAAATCAATTTTCTGATGAAAAACGATGACCCGTTGACCTGTCGAAATTTCTCCAGATGGTCAGAAATGGAAATTTTTTAATGTTTAATTTTTTGACTGTAAATGACTATTCCATGTAAATTAACACTTTTGGAAGAAAAATAAGTGTGTTTAGAGTCAGTTTAATGCCTGAAATTGGTCGAAATAGAAGCTTCTGAATAGGAGAAAATGTCTGTAATAATGGCAATTTTGGTCACATTGAGGCTTTAAAAAGTAGTCATTCAACATGAGGCACATTCCAAACGACATTTTGTATCAATTTTTCTACAGTCCAAAAAAATCAATTTTCTGATGAAAAACGATGACCCGTGACCTGTCGACATTTCTCCAGTTGGTCAGAAATGGAATTTTTTTAATGTTTAAGTTTTTTGACTGGAAATGACTATTCCATGTGAATTATCACTTTTGGAACTAAAATAAGTGTGTTTAGAGTAATTTTAATGACTGAAATTAGTGGAAAAAGAAGCTTCTGAGTAGGAGAAAATGTCTGTAAAAATGGCAATTTTGGTCTCATTGAGGCTTCAAAAAGTAGTTATTCAACATGAGGCACAATCCAATTGACATTTTGAATCAATTTTTCTGCAGTCCAAAAAATCAAGTTTTCTGATGAAAAACGATGACCCGTGACCTGTCGAAATTTCTCCAGATGGTCAGAAATGGAAATTTTTTAATGTTTAATTTTTTGACTGTAAATGACTATTCCATGTAAATTATCACTTTTGGAAGAAAAATAAGTGTGTTTAGAGTCACTTTAATGCCTGAAATTGGTTGAAACAAAAGCTTCTTAATAGGAGAAAAAGTCTGTAATAATGGCAATTTTGGTCACATTGAGGCTTTAAAAAGTAGTCATTCAACATGAGGCACATTCCAAATGACATTTTGAATCAATTTTTCTACAGTCCAAAAAAATCAATTTTCTGATGAAAAACGATGACCCGTGACCTGTCGAAATTTCTCCAGATGGTCAGAAATGGAAATTTTTTAATGTTTAATTTTTTGACTGCAAATGACTATTCCATGCAAATTATCACTTTTGGAACAAAATTAAGTGTGTTTAGAGTCACTTTAATGCCTGAAATTGGTCAAATTGAAGCTTCTGAATAGGAGAAAATGTCTGTCATAATGGCAATTTTGGTCACATTGAGGCTTTAAAAAGTAGTTATTCAACATGAGGCACATTCGAAATGACATTTTGAATCAATTTTTCTACAGTCCAAAAAATCAATTTTCTGATGAAAAACGATGACCCGTGACCTGTTGAAATTTCTCCAGATTGTCAGAAATGTACATTTTTTAATGTTTAATTTTTTGACTGCAAATGACTATTCCATGTAAATTATCACTTTTGGACCAAAAATAAGTGTGTTTAGAGTCACTTTAATGCCTGAAATTGGTTGAAACAAAAGCTTCTTAATAGGAGAAAAAGTCTGTAATAATGGCAATTTTGGTCACATTGAGGCTTTAAAAAGTAGTCATTCAACATGAGGCACATTCCAAATGACATTTTGAATCAATTTTTCTACAGTCCAAAAAATCAATTTTCTGATGAAAAATGATGACCCGTGACCTGTCGAAATTTCTCCAGATGGTCAGAAATGGAAATTTTTTAATGTTTCATTTTTTGACTGTAAATGACTATTCCATGTAAATTATCACTTTTGGAACAAAAATAAGTGTGTTTAGAGTCACTTTAATGCCTGAAATTGGTAGAAATAGAAGCTTCTGAATAGGACAAAAAGTCTGTAATAATGGCAATTTTGGTCACATTGAGGCTTTAAAAAGTAGTCATTCAACATGAGGCACATTCCAAATGACATTTTGAATCAATTTTTCTACAGTCCAAAAAATCAATTTTCTGATGAAAAACGATGACCCGTGGTGACCTGTCGAAATTTCTCCAGATGGTCAGAAATGGAAATTTTTTAATGTTTCATTTTTAGACTGCAAATGACTATTCCATGTAAATTATCACTTTTGGAAGAAAATAAGTGTGTTTAGAGTCACTTTAATGCCTGAAATTGGTCGAAATAGAAGCTGCTGAATTGGAGAAAATGTCTGTAAAAATGGCAATTTTGGTCACATTGAGGCTTCAAAAAGTAGTTATTCAGCTTGAGGCACATTCCAAATGACATTTTGAATCAATTTTTCTACAGTCCAAAAAACTCAATTTTCTGATGAAAAACGATGACCCGTGACCTGTCGAAATTTCTCCAGATGGTCAGAAATGGAAATTTTTTAATGTTTAATTTTTTGACTGTAAATGACTATTCCATGTAAATTATCACTTTTGGAAGAAAAATAAGTGTGTTTAGAGTCACTTTAATGCCTGAAATTGGTTGAAACAAAAGCTTCTGAATAGGAGAAAAAGTATGTAATAATGGCAATTTTGGTCACATTGAGGCTTTAAAAAGTAGTTATTCAACATGAGGCACATTCAAAATGACATTTTGAATCAATTTTTCTACAGTCCAAAAAATCAATTTTCTGATGAAAAACGATGACCCGTGACCTGTCGACATTTCTCCAGTTGGTCAGAAATGGAATTTTTTTTAATGTTTAAGTTTTTTTAATGCAAATGACTATTCCATGTAAATTATCACTTTTGGAACAAAAATAAGTGTGTTTAGAGTCACGTTAATTCCTGAAATTGGTCGAAATAGAAGCTTCTGAATAGGAGAAAATGTCTGTAATAATGGCAATTTTGGTCACATTGAGGCTTTAAAAAGTAGTTATTCAACATGAGGCACATTCCAAATGACATTTTGAATCAATTTTTCTACAGTCCAAAAAAATTAATTTTCTGATGAAAAACGATGACCCGTGACCTGTCGAAATTTCTCCAGATGGTCAGAAATGGAATTTTTTTAATGTTTAAGTTTTTTGACTGGAAATGACTATTTCATGTGAATTATCACTTTTGGAACTAAAATAAGTGTGTTTAGAGTAATTTTAATGACTGAAATTGGTGGAAAAAGAAGCTTCTGAGTAGGAGAAAATATCTGTAAAAATGGCAATTTTGGTCTCATTGAGGCTTCAAAAAGTAGTTATTCAACATGAGGCACAATCCAAATGACATTTTGAATCAATTTTTCTGCAGTCCAAAAAATCAAGTTTTCTGATGAAAAACGATGACCCGTGACCTGTCGAAATTTCTCCAGATGGTCAGAAATGGAATTTTTTTAATGTTTAATTTTTTGACTGCAAATGACTATTCCATGTAAATTATCACTTTTGGAAGAAAAATAAGTGTGTTTAGAGTCACTTTAATGACTGAAATTGGTTGAAACAAAAGCTTCTGAATAGGAGAAAAAGTCTGTAATAATGGCAATTTTGGTCACATTGAGGCTTTAAAAAGTAGTCATTCAACATGAGGCACATTCCAAATGACATTTTGAATCAATTTTTCTACAGTCCAAAAAAATCAATTTTCTGATGAAAAACGATGACCCGTGACCTGTCGACATTTCTCCAGTTGGTCAGAAATGGAATTTTTTTAATGTTTAAGTTTTTTTAATGCAAATGACTATTCCATGTAAATTATCACTTTTGGAACAAAAATAAGTGTGTTTAGAGTCACGTTAATGCCTGAAATTGGTCGAAATAGAAGCTTCTGAATAGGAGAAAATGTCTGTAATAATGGCAATTTTGGTCACATTGAGGCTTTAAAAAGCAGTTATTCAACATGAGGCACATTCCAAATGACATTTTGAATCAATTTTTCTACAGTCCAAAAAAATTAATTTTCTGATGAAAAACGATGACCCGTGACCTGTCGAAATTTCTCCAGATGGTCAGAAATGGAAATTTTTTAATGTTTAATTTTTTGACTGCAAATGACTATTCCATGCAAATTATCACTTTTGGAACAAAATTAAGTGTGTTTAGAGTCACTTTCATGCCTGAAATTGGTCAAATTGAAGCTTCTGAATAGGAGAAAATGTCTGTAATAATGGCAATTTTGGTCACATTGAGGCTTTAAAAAGTAGTTATTCAACATGAGGCACATTCGAAATGACATTTTGAATCAATTTTTCTACAGTCCAAAAAAATCAATTTTCTGATGAAAAACGATGACCCGTGACCTGTCGAAATTTCTCCAGATGGTCAGAAATGGAAATTTTTTAATGTTTAATTTTTTGACTGCAAATGACTATTCCATGTAAATTATCACTTTTGGAACAAAAATAAGTGTGTTTAGAGTCACTTTAATGCCTGAAATTGGTAGAAATAGAAGCTTCTGAATAGGACAAAAAGTCTGTAATAATGGCAATTTTGGTCACATTGAGGCTTTAAAAAGTAGTCATTCAACATGAGGCACATTCCAAATGACATTTTGAATCAATTTTTCTACAGTCCAAAAAATCAATTTTCTGATGAAAAACGATGACCCGTGACCTGTCGAAATTTCTCCAGATGGTCAGAAATGGAAATTTTTTAATGTTTCATTTTTTGACTGCAAATGACTATTCCATGTAAATTATCACTTTTGGAAGAAAATAAGTGTGTTTAGAGTCACTTTAATGCCTGAAATTGGTAGAAATAGAAGCTTCTGAATAGGAGAAAATGTCTGTAAAAATGGCAATTTTGGTCACATTGAGGCTTCAAAAAGTAGTTATTCAGCATGAGGCACATTCCAAATGTCATTTTGAATAAATTTTTCTACAGTCCAAAAAATAAATTTTCTGATGAAAAACGATGACCCATTGACCTGTCGAAATTTCTCCAGATGGTCAGAAATGGAAATTTTTTAATGTTTAATTTTTTGACTGTAAATGACTATTCCATGTAAATTATCACTTTTGGAAGAAAAATAAGTGTGTTTAGAGTCACTTTAATGCCTGAAATTGGTTGAAACAAAAGCTTCTTAATAGGAGAAAAAGTCTGTAATAATGGCAATTTTGGTCACATTGAGGCTTTAAAAAGTAGTCATTCAACATGAGTCACATTCCAAATGACATTTTGAATCAATTTTTCTACAGTCCAAAA
This sequence comes from Triturus cristatus, assembly GCF_964204655.1. Taxonomy (NCBI): domain Eukaryota; kingdom Metazoa; phylum Chordata; class Amphibia; order Caudata; family Salamandridae; genus Triturus; species Triturus cristatus. The sequence goes on along the minus strand of NC_140593.1, from coordinate 877,847,393 downwards.
AAATCAATTTTCTGATGAAAAACGATGACCCGTGACCTGTCGAAATTTCTCCAGATGGTCAGAAATGGAAATTTTTTAATGTTTAATTTTTTGACTGCAAATGACTATTCCATGCAAATTATCACTTTTGGAACAAAATTAAGTGTGTTTAGAGTCACTTTCATGCCTGAAATTGGTCAAATTGAAGCTTCTGAATAGGAGAAAATGTCTGTAATAATGGCAATTTTGGTCACATTGAGGCTTTAAAAAGTAGTTATTCAACATGAGGCACATTCGAAATGACATTTTGAATCAATTTTTCTACAGTCCAAAAAAATCAATTTTCTGATGAAAAACGATGACCCGTGACCTGTCGAAATTTCTCCAGATGGTCAGAAATGGAAATTTTTTAATGTTTAATTTTTTGACTGCAAATGACTATTCCATGTAAATTATCACTTTTGGAACAAAAATAAGTGTGTTTAGAGTCACTTTAATGCCTGAAATTGGTAGAAATAGAAGCTTCTGAATAGGACAAAAAGTCTGTAATAATGGCAATTTTGGTCACATTGAGGCTTTAAAAAGTAGTCATTCAACATGAGGCACATTCCAAATGACATTTTGAATCAATTTTTCTACAGTCCAAAAAATCAATTTTCTGATGAAAAACGATGACCCGTGACCTGTCGAAATTTCTCCAGATGGTCAGAAATGGAAATTTTTTAATGTTTCATTTTTTGACTGCAAATGACTATTCCATGTAAATTATCACTTTTGGAAGAAAATAAGTGTGTTTAGAGTCACTTTAATGCCTGAAATTGGTCGAAATAGAAGCTTCTGAATAGGAGAAAATGTCTGTAATAATGGCAATTTTGGTCACATTGAGGCTTTAAAAAGTAGTCATTCAACATGAGGCACATTCCAAACGACATTTTGAATCAATTTTTCTACAGTCCAAAAAAATCAATTTTCTGATGAAAAACGATGACCCGTGACCTGTCGAAATTTATCCAGATGGTCAGAAATGGAAATTTTTTAATGTTTAATTTTTTGACTGCAAATGACTATTCCATGCAAATTATCACTTTTGGAACAAAATTAAGTGTGTTTAGAGTCACTTTAATGCCTGAAATTGGTCAAATTGAAGCTTCTGAATAGGAGAAAATGTCTGTAATAATGGCAATTTTGGTCACATTGAGGCTTTAAAAAGTAGTTATTCAACATGAGGCACATTCGAAATGACATTTTGAATCAATTTTTCTACAGTCCAAAAAATCAATTTTCTGATGAAAAACGGTGACCCGTGACCTGTCGACATTTCTCCAGTTGGTCAGAAATGGAATTTTTTTAATGTTTAAGTTTTTTTAATGCAAATGACTATTCCATGTAAATTATCACTTTTGGAACAAAAATAAGTGTGTTTAGAGTCACTTTAATGCCTGAAATTGGTCGAAAAAGAAGCTTCTGAATAGGAGAAAATGTCTGTAATAATGGCAATTTTGGTCACATTGAGGCTTTAAAAAGTAGTTATTCAACATGAGGCACATTCCAAATGACATTTTGAATCAATTTTTCTACAGTCCAAAAAAATCAATTTTCTGATGAAAAACGATGACCCGTGACCTGTCGAAATTTCTCCAGATGGTCAGAAATGGAAATTTTTTAATGTTTAATTTTTTGACTGCAAATGACTATTCCATGTAAATTATCACTTTTGGAACAAAAATAAGTGTGTTTAGAGTCACTTTAATGCCTGAAATTGGTAGAAATAGAAGCTTCTGAATAGGACAAAAAGTCTGTAATAATGGCAATTTTGGTCACATTGAGGCTTCAAAAAGTAGTTATTCAGCATGAGGCACATTCCCAATGACATTTTGAATCAATTTTTCTACAGTCCAAAAAACTCAATTTTCTGATGAAAAACGATGACCCGTGACCTGTCGAAATTTCTCCAGATGGTCAGAAATGGAAATTTTTTAATGTTTAATTTTTTGACTGTAAATGACTATTCCATGTAAATTATCACTTTTGGAAGAAAATTAAGTGTGTTTAGAGTCACTTTAATGCCTGAAATTAGTAGAAATAGAAGCTTCTGAATAGGAGAAAAAGTCTATAATAGGCAATTTTGGTCACATTGAGGCTTTAAAAAGTAGTCATTCAACATGAGGCACATACCAAATGACATTTTGAATCAATTTTTCTACAGTCCAAAAAATCAATTTTCTGATGAAAAACGATGACCCGTGACCTGTCGAAATTTCTCCAGATGGTCAGAACTGGAAATTTTTTAATGTTTCATTTTTTGACTGCAAATGACTATTCCATGTAAATTATCACTTTTGGAAGAAAATAAGTGTGTTTAGAGTCACTTTAATGCCTGAAATTGGTAGAAATAGAAGCTTCTGAATAGGAGAAAATGTCTGTAAAAATGGCAATTTTGGTCACATTGAGGCTTCTAAAAGTAGTTATTCAGCATGAGGCACATTCCAAATGACATTTTGAATCAATTTTTCTACAGTCCAAAAAATCAATTTTCTGATGAAAAACGATGACCCGTTGACCTGTCGAAATTTCTCCAGATGGTCAGAAATGGAAATTTTTTAATGTTTAATTTTTTGACTGTAAATGACTATTCCATGTAAATTAACACTTTTGGAAGAAAAATAAGTGTGTTTAGAGTCAGTTTAATGCCTGAAATTGGTCGAAATAGAAGCTTCTGAATAGGAGAAAATGTCTGTAATAATGGCAATTTTGGTCACATTGAGGCTTTAAAAAGTAGTCATTCAACATGAGGCACATTCCAAACGACATTTTGTATCAATTTTTCTACAGTCCAAAAAAATCAATTTTCTGATGAAAAACGATGACCCGTGACCTGTCGACATTTCTCCAGTTGGTCAGAAATGGAATTTTTTTAATGTTTAAGTTTTTTGACTGGAAATGACTATTCCATGTGAATTATCACTTTTGGAACTAAAATAAGTGTGTTTAGAGTAATTTTAATGACTGAAATTAGTGGAAAAAGAAGCTTCTGAGTAGGAGAAAATGTCTGTAAAAATGGCAATTTTGGTCTCATTGAGGCTTCAAAAAGTAGTTATTCAACATGAGGCACAATCCAATTGACATTTTGAATCAATTTTTCTGCAGTCCAAAAAATCAAGTTTTCTGATGAAAAACGATGACCCGTGACCTGTCGAAATTTCTCCAGATGGTCAGAAATGGAAATTTTTTAATGTTTAATTTTTTGACTGTAAATGACTATTCCATGTAAATTATCACTTTTGGAAGAAAAATAAGTGTGTTTAGAGTCACTTTAATGCCTGAAATTGGTTGAAACAAAAGCTTCTTAATAGGAGAAAAAGTCTGTAATAATGGCAATTTTGGTCACATTGAGGCTTTAAAAAGTAGTCATTCAACATGAGGCACATTCCAAATGACATTTTGAATCAATTTTTCTACAGTCCAAAAAAATCAATTTTCTGATGAAAAACGATGACCCGTGACCTGTCGAAATTTCTCCAGATGGTCAGAAATGGAAATTTTTTAATGTTTAATTTTTTGACTGCAAATGACTATTCCATGCAAATTATCACTTTTGGAACAAAATTAAGTGTGTTTAGAGTCACTTTAATGCCTGAAATTGGTCAAATTGAAGCTTCTGAATAGGAGAAAATGTCTGTCATAATGGCAATTTTGGTCACATTGAGGCTTTAAAAAGTAGTTATTCAACATGAGGCACATTCGAAATGACATTTTGAATCAATTTTTCTACAGTCCAAAAAATCAATTTTCTGATGAAAAACGATGACCCGTGACCTGTTGAAATTTCTCCAGATTGTCAGAAATGTACATTTTTTAATGTTTAATTTTTTGACTGCAAATGACTATTCCATGTAAATTATCACTTTTGGACCAAAAATAAGTGTGTTTAGAGTCACTTTAATGCCTGAAATTGGTTGAAACAAAAGCTTCTTAATAGGAGAAAAAGTCTGTAATAATGGCAATTTTGGTCACATTGAGGCTTTAAAAAGTAGTCATTCAACATGAGGCACATTCCAAATGACATTTTGAATCAATTTTTCTACAGTCCAAAAAAATCAATTTTCTGATGAAAAACGATGACCCGTGACCTGTCGAAATTTCTCCAGATGGTCAGAAATGGACATTTTTTAATGTTTAATTTTTTGACTGCAAATGACTATTCCATGTAAATTATCACTTTTGGAACAAATATAAGTGTGTTTAGAGTCACTTCAATGCCTGAAATTGGTAGAAATAGAAGCTTCTGAATAGGACAAAAAGTCTGTAATAATGGCAATTTTGGTCACATTGAGGCTTTAAAAAGTAGTCATTCAACATGAGGCACATTCCAAATGACATTTTGAATCAATTTTTCTACAGTCCAAAAAAATCAATTTTCTGATGAAAAACGATGACCCGTGACCTGTCGAAATTTCTCCAGATGGTCAGAAATGGAAATTTTTTAATGTTTAATTTTTTGACTGCAAATGACTATTCCATGTAAATTATCACTTTTGGAACAAATATAAGTGTGTTTAGAGTCACTTTAATGCCTGAAATTGGTAGAAATAGAAGCTTCTGAATAGGACAAAAAGTCTGTAATAATGGCAATTTTGGTCACATTGAGGCTTTAAAAAGTAGTCATTCAACATGAGGCACATTCCAAATGACATTTTGAATCAATTTTTCTACAGTCCAAAAAATCAATTTTCTGATGAAAAACGATGACCCGTGGTGACCTGTCGAAATTTCTCCAGATGGTCAGAAATGGAAATTTTTTAATGTTTCATTTTTTGACTGCAAATGACTATTCCATGTAAATTATCACTTTTGGAAGAAAATAAGTGTGTTTAGAGTCACTTTAATGCCTGAAATTGGTCGAAATAGAAGCTGCTGAATTGGAGAAAATGTCTGTAAAAATGGCAATTTTGGTCACATTGAGGCTTCAAAAAGTAGTTATTCAGCATGAGGCACATTCCAAATGACATTTTGAATCAATTTTTCTACAGTCCAAAAAACTCAATTTTCTTATGAAAAACGATGACCCGTGACCTGTCGAAATTTCTCCAGATGGTCAGAAATGGAAATTTTTTAATGTTTAATTTTTTGACTGTAAATGACTATTCCATGTAAATTATCACTTTTGGAAGAAAAATAAGTGTGTTTAGAGTCACTTTAATGCCTGAAATTGGTTGAAACAAAAGCTTCTGAATAGGAGAAAAAGTCTGTAATAATGGCAATTTTGGTCACATTGAGGCTTTAAAAAGTAGTTATTCAACATGAGGCACATTCAAAATGACATTTTGAATCAATTTTTCTACAGTCCAAAAAAATCAATTTTCTGATGAAAAACGATGACCCGTGACCTGTCGAAATTTCTCCAGATGGTCAGAAATGGAAATTTTTTAATGTTTAATTTTTTGACTGCAAATGACTATTCCATGCAAATTATCACTTTTGGAACAAAATTAAGTGTGTTTAGAGTCACTTTAATGCCTGAAATTGGTCAAATTGAAGCTTCTGAATAGGAGAAAATGTCTGTAATAATGGCAATTTTGGTCACATTGAGGCTTTAAAAAGTAGTTATTCAACATGAGGCACATTCGAAATGACATTTTGAATCAATTTTTCTACAGTCCAAAAAATCAATTTTCTGATGAAAAACGATGACCCGTGACCTGTCGACATTTCTCCAGTTGGTCAGAAATGGAATTTTTTTATGTTTAAGTTTTTTGAATGCAAATGACTATTCCATGTAAATTATCACTTTTGGAACAAAAATAAGTGTGTTTAGAGTCACTTTAATGCCTGAAATTGGTCGAAATAGAAGCTTCTGAATAGGAGAAAATGTCTGTAATAATGGCAATTTTGGTCACATTGAGGCTTTAAAAAGTAGTTATTCAACATGAGGCACATTCCAAATGACATTTTGAATCAATGTTTCTACAGTCCAAAAAAATCAATTTTCTGATGAAAAACGATGACCCGTGACCTGTCGAAATTTCTCCAGATGGTCAGAAATGGAAATTTTTTAATGTTTAATTTTTTGACTGCAAATGACTATTCCATGTAAATTATCACTTTTGGAACAAAAATAAGTGTGTTTAGAGTCACTTTAATGCCTGAAATTGGTAGAAATAGAAGCTTCTGAATAGGACAAAAAGTCTGTAATAATGGCAATTTTGGTCACATTGAGGCTTTAAAAAGTAGTCATTCAACATGAGGCACATTCCAAATGACATTTTGAATCAATTTTTCTACAGTCCAAAAAATCAATTTTCTGATGAAAAACGATGACCCGTGACCTGTCGAAATTTCTCCAGATGGTTAGAAATGGAAATTTTTTAATGTTTCATTTTTTGACTGCAAATGACTATTCCATGTAAATTATCACTTTTGGAAGAAAATAAGTGTGTTTAGAGTCACTTTAATGCCTGAAATTGGTCGAAATAGAAGCTTCTGAATAGGAGAAAATGTCTGTAATAATGGCAATTTTGGTCACATTGAGGCTTTAAAAAGTAGTCATTCAACATGAGGCACATTCCAAACGACATTTTGAATCAATGTTTCTACAGTCCAAAAAAATCAATTTTCTGATGAAAAACGATGACCCGTGACCTGTCGAAATTTATCCAGATGGTCAGAAATGGAAATTTTTTAATGTTTAATTTTTTGACTGCAAATGACTATTCCATGCAAATTATCACTTTTGGAACAAAATTAAGTGTGTTTAGAGTCACTTTAATGCCTGAAATTGGTCAAATTGAAGCTTCTGAATAGGAGAAAATGTCTGTAATAATGGCAATTTTGGTCACATTGAGGCTTTAAAAAGTAGTTATTCAACATGAGGCACATTCGAAATGACATTTTGAATCAATTTTTCTACAGTCCAAAAAATCAATTTTCTGATGAAAAACGATGATCCGTGACCTGTTGAAATTTCTCCAGATTGTCAGAAATGTACATTTTTTAATGTTTAATTTTTTGACTGCAAATGACTATTCCATGTAAATTATCACTTTTGGAAGAAAAATAAGTGTGTTTAGAGTCACTTTAATGCCTGAAATTGGTTGAAACAAGAGCTTCTTAATAGGAGAAAAAGTCTGTAATAATGGCAATTTTGGTCACATTGAGGCTTTAAAAAGTAGTCATTCAACATGAGGCACATTCCAAATGACATTTTGAATCAATTTTACTACAGTCCAAAAAAATCAATTTTCTGATGAAAAACGATGACCCGTGACCTGTCGAAATTTCTCCAGATGGTCAGAAATGGAAATTTTTTAATGTTTAATTTTTTGACTGCAAATGACTATTCCATGCAAATTATCACTTTTGGAACAAAATTAAGTGTGTTTAGAGTCACTTTAATGCCTGAAATTGGTCAAATTGAAGCTTCTGAATAGGAGAAAATGTCTGTAATAATGGCAATTTTGGTCACATTGAGGCTTTAAAAAGTAGTTATTCAACATGAGGCACATTCGAAATAACATTTTGAATCAATTTTTCTACAGTCCAAAAAATCAATTTTCTGATGAAAAACGATGACCCGTGACCTGTCGACATTTCTCCAGTTGGTCAGAAATGGAATTTTTTTAATGTTTAAGTTTTTTTAATGCAAATGACTATTCCATGTAAATTATCACTTTTGGAACAAAAATAAGTGTGTTTAGAGTCACTTTAATGCCTGAAATTGGTAGAAATAGAAGCTTCTGAATAGGACAAAAAGTCTATAATAGGCAATTTTGGTCACATTGAGGCTTTAAAAAGTAGTCATTCAACATGAGGCACATACCAAATGACATTTTGAATCAATTTTTCTACAGTCCAAAAAATCAATTTTCTGATGAAAAACGATGACCCGTGACCTGTCGAAATTTCTCCAGATGGTCAGAACTGGAAATTTTTTAATGTTTCATTTTTTGACTGCAAATGACTATTCCATGTAAATTATCACTTTTGGAAGAAAATAAGTGTGTTTAGAGTCACTTTAATGCCTGAAATTGGTAGAAATAGAAGCTTCTGAATAGGAGAAAATGTCTGTAAAAATGGCAATTTTGGTCACATTGAGGCCTCAAAAAGTAGTTATTCAGCATGAGGCACATTCCAAATGACATTTTGAATCAATTTTTCTACAGTCCAAAAAATCAATTTTCTGATGAAAAACTATGACCCGTTGACCTGTCGAAATTTCTCCAGATGGTCAGAAATGGAAATTTTTTAATGTTTAATTTTTTGACTGTAAATGACTATTCCATGTAAATTAACACTTTTGGAAGAAAAATAAGTGTGTTTAGAGTCAGTTTAATGCCTGAAATTGGTCGAAATAGAAGCTTCTGAATAGGAGAAAATGTCTGTAATAATGGCAATTTTGGTCACATTGAGGCTTTAAAAAGTAGTCATTCAACATGAGGCACATTCCAAATGACATTTTGAATCAATTTTTCTACAGTCCAAAAAAATCAATTTTCGGATGAAAAACGATGACCCGTGACCTGTCGACATTTCTCCAGTTGGTCAGAAATGGAATTTTTTTAATGTTTAAGTTTTTTGACTGGAAATGACTATTCCATGTGAATTATCACTTTTGGAACTAAAATAAGTGTGTTTAGAGTAATTTTAATGACTGAAATTAGTGGAAAAAGAAGCTTCTGAGTAGGAGAAAATGTCTGTAAAAATGGCAATTTTGGTCTCATTGAGGCTTCAAAAAGTAGTTATTCAACATGAGGCACAATCCAATTGACATTTTGAATCAATTTTTCTGCAGTCCAAAAAATCAAGTTTTCTGATGAAAAACGATGACCCGTGACCTGTCGAAATTTCTCCAGATGGTCAGAAATGGAAATTTTTTAATGTTTAATTTTTTGACTGTAAATGACTATTCCATGTAAATTATCACTTTTGGAAGAAAAATAAGTGTGTTTAGAGTCACTTTAATGCCTGAAATTGGTTGAAACAAAAGCTTCTTAATAGGAGAAAAAGTCTGTAATAATGGCAATTTTGGTCACATTGAGGCTTTAAAAAGTAGTCATTCAACATGAGGCACATTCCAAATGACATTTTGAATCAATTTTTCTACAGTCCAAAAAAATCAATTTTCTGATGAAAAACGATGACCCGTGACCTGTCGAAATTTCTCCAGATGGTCAGAAATGGAAATTTTTTAATGTTTAATTTTTTGACTGCAAATGACTATTCCATGCAAATTATCACTTTTGGAACAAAATTAAGTGTGTTTAGAGTCACTTTAATGCCTGAAATTGGTCAAATTGAAGCTTCTGAATAGGAGAAAATGTCTGTAATAATGGCAATTTTGGTCACATTGAGGCTTTAAAAAGTAGTTATTCAACATGAGGCACATTCGAAATAACATTTTGAATCAATTTTTCTACAGTCCAAAAAATCAATTTTCTGATGAAAAACGATGACCCGTGACCTGTCGACATTTCTCCAGTTGGTCAGAAATGGAATTTTTTTAATGTTTAAGTTTTTTTAATGCAAATGACTATTCCATGTAAATTATCACTTTTGGAACAAAAATAAGTGTGTTTAGAGTCACTTTAATGCCTGAAATTGGTAGAAATAGAAGCTTCTGAATAGGACAAAAAGTCTATAATAGGCAATTTTGGTCACATTGAGGCTTTAAAAAGTAGTCATTCAACATGAGGCACATACCAAATGACATTTTGAATCAATTTTTCTACAGTCCAAAAAATCAATTTTCTGATGAAAAACGATGACCCGTGACCTGTCGAAATTTCTCCAGATGGTCAGAACTGGAAATTTTTTAATGTTTCATTTTTTGACTGCAAATGACTATTCCATGTAAATTATCACTTTTGGAAGAAAATAAGTGTGTTTAGAGTCACTTTAATGCCTGAAATTGGTAGAAATAGAAGCTTCTGAATAGGAGAAAATGTCTGTAAAAATGGCAATTTTGGTCACATTGAGGCCTCAAAAAGTAGTTATTCAGCATGAGGCACATTTCAAATGACATTTTGAATCAATTTTTCTACAGTCCAAAAAACTCAATTTTCTGATGAAAAACGATGACCCGTGACCTGTCGAAATTTCTCCAGATGGTCAGAAATGGAAATTTTTTAATGTTTCATTTTTTGACTGCAAATGACTATTCCATGTAAATTATCACTTTTGGAAGAAAATAAGTGTGTTTAGAGTCACTTTAATGCCTGAAATTGGTAGAAATAGAAGCTTCTGAATAGGAGAAAATGTCTGTAAAAATGGCAATTTTGGTCACATTGAGGCTTCAAAAAGTAGTTATTCAGCATGAGGCACATTCCAAATGACATTTTGAATCAATTTTTCTACAGTCCAAAAAATCAATTTTCTGATGAAAAACGATGACCCGTTGACCTGTCGAAATTTCTCCAGATGGTCAGAAATGGAAATTTTTTAATGTTTAACTTTTTTTACTGTAAATGACTATTCCATGTAAATTATCACTTTTGGAAGAAAAATAAGTGTGTTTAGAGTCACTTTAATGCCTGAAATTGGTTGAAACAAAAGCTTCTTAATAGGAGAAAAAGTCTGTAATAATGGCAATTTTGGTCACATTGAGGCTTTAAAAAGTAGTCATTCAACATGAGGCACATTCCAAATGACATTTTGAATCAATTTTTCTACAGTCCAAAAAAATCAATTTTCTGATGAAAAACGATGACCCGTGACCTGTCCAAATTTCTCCAGATGGTCAGAAATGGAAATTTTTTAATGTTTAATTTTTTGACTGCAAATGACTATTCCATGCAAATTATCACTTTTGGAACAAAATTAAGTGTGTTTAGAGTCACTTTAATGCCTGAAATTGGTCAAATTGAAGCTTCTGAATAGGAGAAAATGTCTGTAATAATGGCAATTTTGGTCACATTGAGGCTTTAAAAAGTAGTTATTCAACATGAGGCACATTCGAAATAACATTTTGAATCAATTTTTCTACAGTCCAAAAAATCAATTTTCTGATGAAAAACGATGACCCGTGACCTGTCGACATTTCTCCAGTTGGTCAGAAATGGAATTTTTTTAATGTTTAAGTTTTTTTAATGCAAATGACTATTCCATGTAAATTATCACTTTTGGAACAAAAATAAGTGTGTTTAGAGTCACTTTAATGCCTGAAATTGGTCGAAATAGAAGCTTCTGAATAGGAGAAAATGTCTGTAATAATGGCAATTTTGGTCACATTGAGGCTTTAAAAAGTAGTTATTCAACATGAGGCACATTCCAAATGACATTTTGAATCAATTTTTCTACAGTCCAAAAAAATCAATTTTCTGATGAAAAACGATGACCCGTGACCTGTCGAAATTTCTCCAGATGGTCAGAAATGGAAATTTTTTAATGTTTAATTTTTTGACTGCAAATGACTATTCCATGTAAATTATCACTTTTGGAACAAAAATAAGTGTGTTTAGAGTCACTTTAATGCCTGAAATTGGTAGAAATAGAAGCTTCTGAATAGGACAAAAAGTCTGTAATAATGGCAATTTTGGTCACATTGAGGCTTCAAAAAGTAGTTATTCAGCATGAGGCACATTCCAAATGACATTTTGAATCAATTTTTCTACAGTCCAAAAAACTCAATTTTCTGATGAAAAACGATGACCCGTGACCTGTCGAAATTTCTCCAGATGGTCAGAAATGGAAATTTTTTAATGTTTAATTTTTTGACTGTAAATGACTATTCCATGTAAATTATCACTTTTGGAAGAAAATTAAGTGTGTTTAGAGTCACTTTAATGCCTGAAATTAGTAGAAATAGAAGCTTCTGAATAGGAGAAAAAGTCTATAATAGGCAATTTTGGTCACATTGAGGCTTTAAAAAGTAGTCATTCAACATGAGGCACATACCAAATGACATTTTGAATCAATTTTTCTACAGTCCAAAAAATCTATTTTCTGATGAAAAACGATGACCCGTGACCTGTCGAAATTTCTCCAGTTGTCAGAACTGGAAATTTTTTAATGTTTCATTTTTTGACTGCAAATGACTATTCCATGTAAATTATCACTTTTGGAAGAAAATAAGTGTGTTTAGAGTCACTTTAATGCCTGAAATTGGTAGAAATAGAAGCTTCTGAATAGGAGAAAATGTCTGTAAAAATGGCAATTTTGGTCACATTGAGGCTTCAAAAAGTAGTTATTCAGCATGAGGCACATTCCAAATGACATTTTGAATCAATTTTTCTACAGTCCAAAAAATCAATTTTCTGATGAAAAATGATGACCCGTTGACCTGTCGAAATTTCTCCCGATGGTCAGAAATGGAAATTTTTTAATGTTTAATTTTTTGACTGTAAATGACTATTCCATGTAAATTAACACTTTTGGAAGAAAAATAAGTGTGTTTAGAGTCAGTTTAATGCCTGAAATTGGTCGAAATAGAAGCTTCTGAATAGGAGAAAATGTCTGTAATAATGGCAATTTTGGTCACATTGAGGCTTTAAAAAGTAGTCATTCAACATGAGGCACATTCCAAATGACATTTTGAATCAATTTTTCTACAGTCCAAAAAAATCAATTTTCTGATGAAAAACGATGACCCGTGACCTGTCGACATTTCTCCAGTTGGTCAGAAATGGAATTTTTTTAATGTTTAAGTTTTTTGACTGGAAATGACTATTCCATGTGAATTATCACTTTTGGAACTAAAATAAGTGTGTTTAGAGTAATTTTAATGACTGAAATTAGTGGAAAAAGAAGCTTCTGAGTAGGAGAAAATGTCTGTAAAAATGGCAATTTTGGTCTCATTGAGGCTTCAAAAAGTAGTTATTCAACATGAGGCACAATCCAATTGACATTTTGAATCAATTTTTCTGCAGTCCAAAAAATCAAGTTTTCTGATGAAAAACGATGACCCGTGACCTGTCGAAATTTCTCCAGATGGTCAGAAATGGAAATTTTTTAATGTTTAATTTTTTGACTGTAAATGACTATTCCATGTAAATTATCACTTTTGGAAGAAAAATACGTGTGTTTAGAGTCACTTTAATGCCTGAAATTGGTTGAAACAAAAGCTTCTTAATAGGAGAAAAAGTCTGTAATAATGGCAATTTTGGTCACATTGAGGCTTTAAAAAGTAGTCATTCAACATGAGGCACATTCCAAATGACATTTTGAATCAATTTTTCTACAGTCCAAAAAAATCAATTTTCTGATGAAAAACGATGACCCGTGACCTGTCGAAATTTCTCCAGATGGTCAGAAATGGAAATTTTTTAATGTTTAATTTTTTGACTGCAAATGACTATTCCATGCAAATTATCACTTTTGGAACAAAATTAAGTGTGTTTAGAGTCACTTTAATGCCTGAAATTGGTCAAATTGAAGCTTCTGAATAGGAGAAAATGTCTGTCATAATGGCAATTTTGGTCACATTGAGGCTTTAAAAAGTAGTTATTCAACATGAGGCACATTCGAAATGACATTTTGAATCAATTTTTCTACAGTCCAAAAAATCAATTTTCTGATGAAAAACGATGACCCGTGACCTGTTGAAATTTCTCCAGATTGTCAGAAATGTACATTTTTTAATGTTTAATTTTTTGACTGCAAATGACTATTCCATGTAAATTATCACTTTTGGACCAAAAATAAGTGTGTTTAGAGTCACTTTAATGCCTGAAATTGGTTGAAACAAAAGCTTCTTAATAGGAGAAAAAGTCTGTAATAATGGCAATTTTGGTCACATTGAGGCTTTAAAAAGTAGTCATTCAACATGAGGCACATTCCAAATGACATTTTGAATCAATTTTTCTACAGTCCAAAAAAATCAATTTTCTGATGAAAAACGATGACCCGTGACCTGTCGAAATTTCTCCAGATGGTCAGAAATGGACATTTTTTAATGTTTAATTTTTTGACTGCAAATGACTATTCCATGTAAATTATCACTTTTGGAACAAATATAAGTGTGTTTAGAGTCACTTTAATGCCTGAAATTGGTAGAAATAGAAGCTTCTGAATAGGACAAAAAGTCTGTAATAATGGCAATTTTGGTCACATTGAGGCTTTAAAAAGTAGTCATTCAACATGAGGCACATTCCAAATGACATTTTGAATCAATTTTTCTACAGTCCAAAAAAATCAATTTTCTGATGAAAAACGATGACCCGTGACCTGTCGAAATTTCTCCAGATGGTCAGAAATGGAAATTTTTTAATGTTTAATTTTTTGACTGCAAATGACTATTCCATGTAAATTATCACTTTTGGAACAAATATAAGTGTGTTTAGAGTCACTTTAATGCCTGAAATTGGTAGAAATAGAAGCTTCTGAATAGGACAAAAAGTCTGTAATAATGGCAATTTTGGTCACATTGAGGCTTTAAAAAGTAGTCATTCAACATGAGGCACATTCCAAATGACATTTTGAATCAATTTTTCTACAGTCCAAAAAATCAATTTTCTGATGAAAAACGATGACCCGTGGTGACCTGTCGAAATTTCTCCAGATGGTCAGAAATGGAAATTTTTTAATGTTTCATTTTTTGACTGCAAATGACTATTCCATGTAAATTATCACTTTTGGAAGAAAATAAGTGTGTTTAGAGTCACTTTAATGCCTGAAATTGGTCGAAATAGAAGCTGCTGAATTGGAGAAAATGTCTGTAAAAATGGCAATTTTGGTCTTATTGAGGCTTCAAAAAGTAGTTATTCAGCATGAGGCACATTCCAAATGACATTTTGAATCAATTTTTCTACAGTCCAAAAAACTCAATTTTCTGATGAAAAACGATGACCCGTGACCTGTCGAAATTTCTCCAGATGGTCAGAAATGGAAATTTTTTAATGTTTAATTTTTTGACTGTAAATGACTATTCCATGTAAATTATCACTTTTGGAAGAAAAATAAGTGTGTTTAGAGTCACTTTAATGCCTGAAATTGGTTGAAACAAAAGCTTCTGAATAGGAGAAAATGTCTGTAATAATGGCAATTTTGGTCACATTCAGGCTTTAAAAAGTAGTTATTCAACATGAGGCACATTCAAAATGACATTTTGAATCAATTTTTCTACAGTCCAAAAAGTCAATTTTCTGATGAAAAACGATGACCCGTGACCTGTCGACATTTCTCCAGTTGGTCAGAAATGGAATTTTTTTTAATGTTTAAGTTTTTTTAATGCAAATGACTATTCCATGTAAATTATCACTTTTGGAACAAAAATAAGTGTGTTTAGAGTCACGTTAATGCCTGAAATTGGTCGAAATAGAAGCTTCTGAATAGGAGAAAATGTCTGTAATAATGGCAATTTTGGTCACATTGAGGCTTTAAAAAGTAGTTATTCAACATGAGGCACATTCCAAATGACATTTTGAATCAATTTTTCTACAGTCCAAAAAAATTAATTTTCTGATGAAAAACGATGACCCGTGACCTGTCGAAATTTCTCCAGATGGTCAGAAATGGAATTTTTTTAATGTTTAAGTTTTTTGACTGGAAATGACTATTCCATGTGAATTATCACTTTTGGAACTAAAATAAGTGTGTTTAGAGTAATTTTAATGACTGAAATTGGTGGAAAAAGAAGCTTCTGAGTAGGAGAAAATGTCTGTAAAAATGGCAATTTTGGTCTCATTGAGGCTTCAAAAAGTAGTTATTCAACATGAGGCACAATCCAAATGACATTTTGAATCAATTTTTCTGCAGTCCAAAAAATCAAGTTTTCTGATGAAAAACGATGACCCGTGACCTGTCGAAATTTCTCCAGATGGTCAGAAATGGAATTTTTTTAATGTTTAATTTTTTGACTGCAAATGACTATTCCATGTAAATTATCACTTTTGGAAGAAAAATAAGTGTGTTTAGAGTCACTTTAATGACTGAAATTGGTTGAAACAAAAGCTTCTGAATAGGAGAAAAAGTCTGTAATAATGGCAATTTTGGTCACATTGAGGCTTTAAAAAGTAGTCATTCAACATGAGGCACATTCCAAATGACATTTTGAATCAATTTTTCTACAGTCCAAAAAAATCAATTTTCTGATGAAAAACGATGACCCGTGACCTGTCGACATTTCTCCAGTTGGTCAGAAATGGAATTTTTTTAATGTTTAAGTTTTTTTAATGCAAATGACTATTCCATGTAAATTATCACTTTTGGAACAAAAATAAGTGTGTTTAGAGTCACGTTAATGCCTGAAATTGGTCGAAATAGAAGCTTCTGAATAGGAGAAAATGTCTGTAATAATGGCAATTTTGGTCACATTGAGGCTTTAAAAAGCAGTTATTCAACATGAGGCACATTCCAAATGACATTTTGAATCAATTTTTCTACAGTCCAAAAAAATTAATTTTCTGATGAAAAACGATGACCCGTGACCTGTCGAAATTTCTCCAGATGGTCAGAAATGGAATTTTTTTAATGTTTAAGTTTTTTGACTGGAAATGACTATTCCATGTGAATTATCACTTTTGGAACTAAAATAAGTGTGTTTAGAGTAATTTTAATGACTGAAATTGGTGGAAAAAGAAGCTTCTGAGTAGGAGAAAATGTCTGTAAAAATGGCAATTTTGGTCTCATTGAGGCTTCAAAAAGTAGTTATTCAACATGAGGCACAATCCAAATGACATTTTGAATCAATTTTTCTGCAGTCCAAAAAATCAAGTTTTCTGATGAAAAACGATGACCCGTGACCTGTCGAAATTTCTCCAGATGGTCAGAAATGGAATTTTTTTAATGTTTAATTTTTTGACTGCAAATGACTATTCCATGTAAATTATCACTTTTGGAAGAAAACTAAGTGTGTTTAGAGTCACTTTAATGCCTGAAATTGGTTGAAACAAAAGCTTCTTAATAGGAGAAAAAGTCTGTAATAATGCCAATTTTGGTCACATTGAGGCTTTAAAAAGTAGTCATTCAACATGAGGCACATTCCAAATGACATTTTGAATCAATTTTTCTACAGTCCAAAAAAATCAATTTTCTGATGAAAAACGATGACCCGTGACCTGTCGAAATTTCTCCAGATGGTCAGAAATGGACATTTTTTAATGTTTAATTTTTTGACTGCAAATGACTATTCCATGCACATTATCACTTTTGGAAAAAAATTAAGTGTGTTTAGAGTCACTTTAATGCCTGAAATTGGTCAAATTGAAGCTTCTGAATAGGAGAAAATGTCTGTAATAATGGCAATTTTGGTCACATTGAGGCTTTAAAAAGTAGTTATTCAACATGAGGCACATTCGAAATAACATTTTGAATCAATTTTTCTACAGTCCAAAAAATCAATTTTCTGATGAAAAACGATGACCCGTGACCTGTCGACATTTCTCCAGTTGGTCAGAAATGGAATTTTTTTAATGTTTAAGTTTTTTGAATGCAAATGACTATTCCATGTAAATTATCACTTTTGGAACAAAAATAAGTGTGTTTAGAGTCACTTTAATGCCTGAAATTGGTCGAAATAGAAGCTTCTGAATAGGAGAAAATGTCTGTAATAATGGCAATTTTGGTCACATTGAGGCTTTAAAAAGTAGTTATTCAACATGAGGCACATTCCAAATGACATTTTGAATCAATTTTTCTACAGTCCAAAAAAATCAATTTTCTGATGAAAAACGATGACCCGTGACCTGTCGAAATTTCTCCAGATGGTCAGAAATGGAAATTTTTTAATGTTTAATTTTTTGACTGCAAATGACTATTCCATGTAAATTATCACTTTTGGAACAAATATAAGTGTGTTTAGAGTCACTTTAATGCCTGAAATTGGTAGAAATAGAAGCTTCTGAATAGGACAAAAAGTCTGTAATAATGGCAATTTTGGTCACATTGAGGCTTTAAAAAGTAGTCATTCAACATGAGGCACATTCCAAATGACATTTTGAATCAATTTTTCTACAGTCCAAAAAATCAATTTTCTGATGAAAAACGATGACCCGTGGTGACCTGTCAAAATTTCTCCAGATGGTCAGAAATGGAAATTTTTTAATGTTTCATTTTTTGACTGCAAATGACTATTCCATGTAAATTATCACTTTTGGAAGAAAATAAGTGTGTTTAGAGTCACTTTAATGCCTGAAATTGGTCGAAATAGAAGCTGCTGAATTGGAGAAAATGTCTGTAAAAATGGCAATTTTGGTCACATTGAGGCTTCAAAAAGTAGTTATTCAGCATGAGGCACATTCCAAATGACATTTTGAATCAATTTTTCTACAGTCCAAAAAACTCAATTTTCTGATGAAAAACGATGACCCGTGACCTGTCGAAATTTCTCCAGATGGTCAGAAATGGAAATTTTTTAATGTTTAATTTTTTGACTGTAAATGACTATTCCATGTAAATTATCACTTTTGGAAGAAAAATAAGTGTGTTTAGAGTCACTTTAATGCCTGAAATTGGTTGAAACAAAAGCTTCTGAATAGGAGAAAAAGTCTGTAATAATGGCAATTTTGGTCACATTGAGGCTTTAAAAAGTAGTTATTCAACATGAGGCACATTCAAAATGACATTTTGAATCAATTTTTCTACAGTCCAAAAAATCAATTTTCTGATGAAAAACGATGACCCGTGACCTGTCGACATTTCTCCAGTTGGTCAGAAATGGAATTTTTTTTAATGTTTAAGTTTTTTTAATGCAAATGACTATTCCATGTAAATTATCACTTTTGGAACAAAAATAAGTGTGTTTAGAGTCACGTTAATGCCTGAAATTGGTCGAAATAGAAGCTTCTGAATAGGAGAAAATGTCTGTATTAATGGCAATTTTGGTCACATTGAGGCTTTAAAAAGTAGTTATTCAACATGAGGCACATTCCAAATGACATTTTGAATCAATTTTTCTACAGTCCAAAAAAATCAATTTTCTGATGAAAAACGATGACCCGTGACCTGTCGACATTTCTCCAGTTGGTCAGAAATGGAATTTTTTTAATGTTTAAGTTTTTTGACTGGAAATGACTATTCCATGTGAATTATCACTTTTGGAACTAAAATAAGTGTGTTTAGAGTAATTTTAATGACTGAAATTGGTGGAAAAAGAAGCTTCTGAGTAGGAGAAAATGTCTGTAAAAATGGCAATTTTGGTCTCATTGAGGCTTCAAAAAGTAGTTATTCAACATGAGGCACAATCCAATTGACATTTTGAATCAATTTTTCTGCAGTCCAAAAAATCAAGTTTTCTGATGAAAAACGATGACCCGTGACCTGTCGAAATTTCTCCAGATGGTCAGAAATGGAAATTTTTTAATGTTTAATTTTTTGACTGTAAATGACTATTCCATGTAAATTATCACTTTTGGAAGAAAAATAAGTGTGTTTAGAGTCACTTTAATGCCTGAAATTGGTTGAAACAAAAGCTTCTTAATAGGAGAAAAAGTCTGTAATAATGGCAATTTTGGTCACATTGAGGCTTTAAAAAGTAGTCATTCAACATGAGGCACATTCCAAATGACATTTTGAATCAATTTTTCTACAGTCCAAAAAAATCAATTTTCTGATGAAAAACGATGACCCGTGACCTGTCGAAATTTCTCCAGATGGTCAGAAATGGACATTTTTTAATGTTTAATTTTTTGACTGCAAATGACTATTCCATGCAAATTATCACTTTTGGAACAAAATTAAGTGTGTTTAGAGTCACTTTAATGCCTGAAATTGGTCAAATTGAAGCTTCTGAATAGGAGAAAATGTCTGTAATAATGGCAATTTTGGTCACATTGAGGTTTTAAAAAGTAGTTATTCAACATGAGGCACATTCGAAATAACATTTTGAATCAATTTTTCTACAGTCCAAAAAATCAATTTTCTGATGAAAAACGATGACCCGTGACCTGTCGACATTTCTCCAGTTGGTCAGAAATGGAATTTTTTTAATGTTTAAGTTTTTTTAATGCAAATGACTATTCCATGTAAATTATCACTTTTGGAACAAAAATAAGTGTGTTTAGAGTCACGTTAATGCCTGAAATTGGTCGAAATAGAAGCTTCTGAATAGGAGAAAATGTCTGTAATAATGGCAATTTTGGTCACATTGAGGCTTTAAAAAGCAGTTATTCAACATGAGGCACATTCCAAATGACATTTTGAATCAATTTTTCTACAGTCCAAAAAAATTAATTTTCTGATGAAAAACGATGACCCGTGACCTGTCGAAATTTCTCCAGATGGTCAGAAATGGAATTTTTTTAATGTTTAAGTTTTTTGACTGGAAATGACTATTCCATGTGAATTATCACTTTTGGAACTAAAATAAGTGTGTTTAGAGTAATTTTAATGACTGAAATTGGTGGAAAAAGAAGCTTCTGAGTAGGAGAAAATGTCTGTAAAAATGGCAATTTTGGTCTCATTGAGGCTTCAAAAAGTAGTTATTCAACATGAGGCACAATCCAAATGACATTTTGAATCAATTTTTCTGCAGTCCAAAAAATCAAGTTTTCTGATGAAAAACGATGACCCGTGACCTGTCGAAATTTCTCCAGATGGTCAGAAATGGAATTTTTTTAATGTTTAATTTTTTGACTGCAAATGACTATTCCATGTAAATTATCACTTTTGGAAGAAAACTAAGTGTGTTTAGAGTCACTTTAATGCCTGAAATTGGTTGAAACAAAAGCTTCTTAATAGGAGAAAAAGTCTGTAATAATGCCAATTTTGGTCACATTGAGGCTTTAAAAAGTAGTCATTCAACATGAGGCACATTCCAAATGACATTTTGAATCAATTTTTCTACAGTCCAAAAAAATCAATTTTCTGATGAAAAACGATGACCCGTGACCTGTCGAAATTTCTCCAGATGGTCAGAAATGGACATTTTTTAATGTTTAATTTTTTGACTGCAAATGACTATTCCATGCAAATTATCACTTTTGGAAAAAAATTAAGTGTGTTTACAGTCACTTTAATGCCTGAAATTGGTCAAATTGAAGCTTCTGAATAGGAGAAAATGTCTGTAATAATGGCAATTTTGGTCACATTGAGGCTTTAAAAAGTAGTTATTCAACATGAGGCACATTCGAAATAACATTTTGAATCAATTTTTCTACAGTCCAAAAAATCAATTTTCTGATGAAAAACGATGACCCGTGACCTGTCGACATTTCTCCAGTTGGTCAGAAATGGAATTTTTTTAATGTTTAAGTTTTTTGAATGCAAATGACTATTCCATGTAAATTATCACTTTTGGAACAAAAATAAGTGTGTTTAGAGTCACTTTAATGCCTGAAATTGGTCGAAATAGAAGCTTCTGAATAGGAGAAAATGTCTGTAATAATGGCAATTTTGGTCACATTGAGGCTTTAAAAAGTAGTTATTCAACATGAGGCACATTCCAAATGACATTTTGAATCAATTTTTCTACAGTCCAAAAAAATCAATTTTCTGATGAAAAACGATGACCCGTGACCTGTCGAAATTTCTCCAGATGGTCAGAAATGGAAATTTTTTAATGTTTAATTTTTTGACTGCAAATGACTATTCCATGTAAATTATCACTTTTGGAACAAATATAAGTGTGTTTAGAGTCACTTTAATGCCTGAAATTGGTAGAAATAGAAGCTTCTGAATAGGACAAAAAGTCTGTAATAATGGCAATTTTGGTCACATTGAGGCTTTAAAAAGTAGTCATTCAACATGAGGCACATTCCAAATGACATTTTGAATCAATTTTTCTACAGTCCAAAAAATCAATTTTCTGATGAAAAACGATGACCCGTGGTGACCTGTCAAAATTTCTCCAGATGGTCAGAAATGGAAATTTTTTAATGTTTCATTTTTTGACTGCAAATGACTATTCCATGTAAATTATCACTTTTGGAAGAAAATAAGTGTGTTTAGAGTCACTTTAATGCCTGAAATTGGTCGAAATAGAAGCTGCTGAATTGGAGAAAATGTCTGTAAAAATGGCAATTTTGGTCACATTGAGGCTTCAAAAAGTAGTTATTCAGCATGAGGCACATTCCAAATGACATTTTGAATCAATTTTTCTACAGTCCAAAAAACTCAATTTTCTGATGAAAAACGATGACCCGTGACCTGTCGAAATTTCTCCAGATGGTCAGAAATGGAAATTTTTTAATGTTTAATTTTTTGACTGTAAATGACTATTCCATGTAAATTATCACTTTTGGAAGAAAAATAAGTGTGTTTAGAGTCACTTTAATGCCTGAAATTGGTTGAAACAAAAGCTTCTGAATAGGAGAAAAAGTCTGTAATAATGGCAATTTTGGTCACATTGAGGCTTTAAAAAGTAGTTATTCAACATGAGGCACATTCAAAATGACATTTTGAATCAATTTTTCTACAGTCCAAAAAATCAATTTTCTGATGAAAAACGATGACCCGTGACCTGTCGACATTTCTCCAGTTGGTCAGAAATGGATTTTTTTTTAATGTTTAAGTTTTTTTAATGCAAATGACTATTCCATGTAAATTATCACTTTTGGAACAAAAATAAGTGTGTTTAGAGTCACGTTAATGCCTGAAATTGGTCGAAATAGAAGCTTCTGAATAGGAGAAAATGTCTGTATTAATGGCAATTTTGGTCACATTGAGGCTTTAAAAAGTAGTTATTCAACATGAGGCACATTCCAAATGACATTTTGAATCAATTTTTCTACAGTCCAAAAAAATCAATTTTCTGATGAAAAACGATGACCCGTGACCTGTCGACATTTCTCCAGTTGGTCAGAAATGGAATTTTTTTAATGTTTAAGTTTTTTGACTGGAAATGACTATTCCATGTGAATTATCACTTTTGGAACTAAAATAAGTGTGTTTAGAGTAATTTTAATGACTGAAATTGGTGGAAAAAGAAGCTTCTGAGTAGGAGAAAATGTCTGTAAAAATGGCAATTTTGGTCTCATTGAGGCTTCAAAAAGTAGTTATTCAACATGAGGCACAATCCAATTGACATTTTGAATCAATTTTTCTGCAGTCCAAAAAATCAAGTTTTCTGATGAAAAACGATGACCCGTGACCTGTCGAAATTTCTCCAGATGGTCAGAAATGGAAATTTTTTAATGTTTAATTTTTTGACTGTAAATGACTATTCCATGTAAATTATCACTTTTGGAAGAAAAATAAGTGTGTTTAGAGTCACTTTAATGCCTGAAATTGGTTGAAACAAAAGCTTCTTAATAGGAGAAAAAGTCTGTAATAATGGCAATTTTGGTCACATTGAGGCTTTAAAAAGTAGTCATTCAACATGAGGCACATTCCAAATGACATTTTGAATCAATTTTTCTACAGTCCAAAAAAATCAATTTTCTGATGAAAAACGATGACCCGTGACCTGTCGAAATTTCTCCAGATGGTCAGAAATGGACATTTTTTAATGTTTAATTTTTTGACTGCAAATGACTATTCCATGCAAATTATCACTTTTGGAACAAAATTAAGTGTGTTTAGAGTCACTTTAATGCCTGAAATTGGTCAAATTGAAGCTTCTGAATAGGAGAAAATGTCTGTAATAATGGCAATTTTGGTCACATTGAGGCTTTAAAAAGTAGTTATTCAACATGAGGCACATTCGAAATAACATTTTGAATCAATTTTTCTACAGTCCAAAAAATCAATTTTCTGATGAAAAACGATGACCCGTGACCTGTCGACATTTCTCCAGTTGGTCAGAAATGGAATTTTTTTAATGTTTAAGTTTTTTGAATGCAAATGACTATTCCATGTAAATTATCACTTTTGGAACAAAAATAAGTGTGTTTAGAGTCACTTTAATGCCTGAAATTGGTCGAAATAGAAGCTTCTGAATAGGAGAAAATGTCTGTAATAATGGCAATTTTGGTCACATTGAGGCTTTAAAAAGTAGTTATTCAACATGAGGCACATTCCAAATGACATTTTGAATCAATTTTTCTACAGTCCAAAAAAATCAATTTTCTGATGAAAAACGATGACCCGTGACCTGTCGAAATTTCTCCAGATGGTCAGAAATGGAAATTTTTTAATGTTTAATTTTTTGACTGCAAATGACTATTCCATGTAAATTATCACTTTTGGAACAAAAATAAGTGTGTTTAGAGTCACTTTAATGCCTGAAATTGGTAGAAATAGAAGCTTCTGAATAGGACAAAAAGTCTGTAATAATGGCAATTTTGGTCACATTGAGGCTTCAAAAAGTAGTTATTCAGCATGAGGCACATTCCAAATGACATTTTGAATCAATTTTTCTACAGTCCAAAAAACTCAATTTTCTGATGAAAAACGATGACCCGTGACCTGTCGAAATTTCTCCAGATGGTCAGAAATGGAAATTTTTTAATGTTTAATTTTTTGACTGTAAATGACTATTCCATGTAAATTATCACTTTTGGAAGAAAATTAAGTGTGTTTAGAGTCACTTTAATGCCTGAAATTATTAGAAATAGAAGCTTCTGAATAGGAGAAAAAGTCTATAATAGGCAATTTTGGTCACATTGAGGCTTTAAAAAGTAGTCATTCAACATGAGGCACATTCCAAATGACATTTTGAATCAATTTTTCTACAGTCCAAAAAATCAATTTTCTGATGAAAAACGATGACCCGTGACCTGTCGAAATTTCTCCAGATGGTCAGAAATGGAAATTTTTTAATGTTTAATTTTTTGACTGTAAATGACTATTCCATGTAAATTATCACTTTTGGAAGAAAAATAAGTGTGTTTAGAGTCACTTTAATGCCTGAAATTGGTTGAAACAAAAGCTTCTGAATAGGAGAAAAAGTCTGTAATAATGGCAATTTTGGTCACATTGAGGCTTTAAAAAGTAGTCATTCAACATGAGGCACATTCCAAACGACATTTTGAATCAATTTTTCTACAGTCCAAAAAAATCAATTTTCTGATGAAAAACGATGACCCGTGACCTGTCGAAATTTATCCAGATGGTCAGAAATGGAAATTTTTTAATGTTTAATTTTTTGACTGCAAATGACTATTCCATGCAAATTATCACTTTTGGAACAAAATTAAGTGTGTTTAGAGTCACTTTAATGCCTGAAATTGGTCAAATTGAAGCTTCTGAATAGGAGAAAATGTCTGTAATAATGGCAATTTTGGTCACATTGAGGCTTTAAAAAGTAGTTATTTAACATGAGGCACATTCGAAATGTCATTTTGAATCAATTTTTCTACAGTCCAAAAAATCAATTTTCTGATGAAAAACGATGACCCGTGACCTGTCGACATTTCTCCAGTTGGTCAGAAATGGAATTTTTTTAATGTTTAAGTTTTTTGAATGCAAATGACTATTCCATGTAAATTATCACTTTTGGAACAAAAATAAGTGTGTTTAGAGTCACTTTAATGCCTGAAATTGGTAGAAATAGAAGCTTCTGAATAGGACAAAAAGTCTGTAATAATGGCAATTTTGGTCACATTGAGGCTTCAAAAAGTAGTTATTCAGCATGAGGCACATTCCAAATGACATTTTGAATCAATTTTTCTACAGTCCAAAAAATCAATTTTCTGATGAAAAACGATGACCCGTTGACCTGTCGAAATTTCTCCAGATGGTCAGAAATGGAAATTTTTTAATGTTTAATTTTTTGACTGTAAATGACTATTCCATGTAAATTAACACTTTTGGAAGAAAAATAAGTGTGTTTAGAGTCAGTTTAATGCCTGAAATTGGTCGAAATAGAAGCTTCTGAATAGGAGAAAATGTCTGTAATAATGGCAATTTTGGTCACATTGAGGCTTTAAAAAGTAGTCATTCAACATGAGGCACATTCCAAATGACATTTTGAATCAATTTTTCTACAGTCCAAAAAAATCAATTTTCTGATGAAAAACGATGAACCGTGACCTGTCGACATTTCTCCAGTTGGTCAGAAATGGAATTTTTTTAATGTTTAAGTTTTTTGACTGGAAATGACTATTCCATGTGAATTATCACTTTTGGAACTAAAATAAGTGTGTTTAGAGTAATTTTAATGACTGAAATTAGTGGAAAAAGAAGCTTCTGAGTAGGAGAAAATGTCTGTAAAAATGGCAATTTTGGTCTCATTGAGGCTTCAAAAAGTAGTTATTCAACATGAGGCACAATCCAATTGACATTTTGAATCAATTTTTCTGCAGTCCAAAAAATCAAGTTTTCTGATGAAAAACGATGACCCGTGACCTGTCGAAATTTCTCCAGATGGTCAGAAATGGAAATTTTTTAATGTTTAATTTTTTGACTGTAAATGACTATTCCATGTAAATTATCACTTTTGGAAGAAAAATAAGTGTGTTTAGAGTCACTTTAATGCCTGAAATTGGTTGAAACAAAAGCTTCTTAATAGGAGAAAAAGTCTGTAATAATGGCAATTTTGGTCACATTGAGGCTTTAAAAAGTAGTCATTCAACATGAGGCACATTCCAAATGACATTTTGAATCAATTTTTCTACAGTCCAAAAAAATCAATTTTCTGATGAAAAACGATGACCCGTGACCTGTCGAAATTTCTCCAGATGGTCAGAAATGGACATTTTTTAATGTTTAATTTTTTGACTGCAAATGACTATTCCATGCAAATTATCACTTTTGGAACAAAATTAAGTGTGTTTAGAGTCACTTTAATGCCTGAAATTGGTCAAATTGAAGCTTCTGAATAGGAGAAAATGTCTGTAATAATGGCAATTTTGGTCACATTGAGGCTTTAAAAAGTAGTTATTCAACATGAGGCACATTCGAAATAACATTTTGAATCAATTTTTCTACAGTCCAAAAAATCAATTTTCTGATGAAAAACGATGACCCGTGACCTGTCGACATTTCTCCAGTTGGTCAGAAATGGAATTTTTTTAATGTTTAAGTTTTTTGAATGCAAATGACTATTCCATGTAAATTATCACTTTTGGAACAAAAATAAGTGTGTTTAGAGTCACTTTAATGCCTGAAATTGGTCGAAATAGAAGCTTCTGAATAGGAGAAAATGTCTGTAATAATGGCAATTTTGGTCACATTGAGGCTTTAAAAAGTAGTTATTCAACATGAGGCACATTCCAAATGACATTTTGAATCAATTTTTCTACAGTCCAAAAAAATCAATTTTCTGATGAAAAACGATGACCCGTGACCTGTCGAAATTTCTCCAGATGGTCAGAAATGGAAATTTTTTAATGTTTAATTTTTTGACTGCAAATGACTATTCCATGTAAATTATCACTTTTGGAACAAAAATAAGTGTGTTTAGAGTCACTTTAATGCCTGAAATTGGTAGAAATAGAAGCTTCTGAATAGGACAAAAAGTCTGTAATAATGGCAATTTTGGTCACATTGAGGCTTCAAAAAGTAGTTATTCAGCATGAGGCACATTCCAAATGACATTTTGAATCAATTTTTCTACAGTCCAAAAAACTCAATTTTCTGATGAAAAACGATGACCCGTGACCTGTCGAAATTTCTCCAGATGGTCAGAAATGGAAATTTTTTAATGTTTAATTTTTTGACTGTAAATGACTATTCCATGTAAATTATCACTTTTGGAAGAAAATTAAGTGTGTTTAGAGTCACTTTAATGCCTGAAATTATTAGAAATAGAAGCTTCTGAATAGGAGAAAAAGTCTATAATAGGCAATTTTGGTCACATTGAGGCTTTAAAAAGTAGTCATTCAACATGAGGCACATTCCAAATGACATTTTGAATCAATTTTTCTACAGTCCAAAAAATCAATTTTCTGATGAAAAACGATGACCCGTGACCTGTCGAAATTTCTCCAGATGGTCAGAAATGGAAATTTTTTAATGTTTAATTTTTTGACTGTAAATGACTATTCCATGTAAATTATCACTTTTGGAAGAAAAATAAGTGTGTTTAGAGTCACTTTAATGCCTGAAATTGGTTGAAACAAAAGCTTCTGAATAGGAGAAAAAGTCTGTAATAATGGCAATTTTGGTCACATTGAGGCTTTAAAAAGTAGTCATTCAACATGAGGCACATTCCAAACGACATTTTGAATCAATTTTTCTACAGTCCAAAAAAATCAATTTTCTGATGAAAAACGATGACCCGTGGTGACCTGTCGAAATTTATCCAGATGGTCAGAAATGGAAATTTTTTAATGTTTAATTTTTTGACTGCAAATGACTATTCCATGCAAATTATCACTTTTGGAACAAAATTAAGTGTGTTTAGAGTCACTTTAATGCCTGAAATTGGTCAAATTGAAGCTTCTGAATAGGAGAAAATGTCTGTAATAATGGCAATTTTGGTCACATTGAGGCTTTAAAAAGTAGTTATTTAACATGAGGCACATTCGAAATGTCATTTTGAATCAATTTTTCTACAGTCCAAAAAATCAATTTTCTGATGAAAAACGATGACCCGTGACCTGTCGACATTTCTCCAGTTGGTCAGAAATGGAATTTTTTTAATGTTTAAGTTTTTTGAATGCAAATGACTATTCCATGTAAATTATCACTTTTGGAACAAAAATAAGTGTGTTTAGAGTCACGTTAATGCCTGAAATTGGTCGAAATAGAAGCTTCTGAATAGGAGAAAATGTCTGTAATAATGGCAATTTTGGTCACATTGAGGCTTTAAAAAGTAGTTATTCAACATGAGGCACATTCCAAATGACATTTTGAATCAATTTTTCTACAGTCCAAAAAAATCAATTTTCTGATGAAAAACGATGACCCGTGACCTGTCGAAATTTCTCCAGATGGTCAGAAATGGAATTTTTTTAATGTTTAAGTTTTTTGACTGGAAATGACTATTCCATGTGAATTATCACTTTTGGAACTAAAATAAGTGTGTTTAGAGTAATTTTAATGACTGAAATTGGTGGAAAAAGAAGCTTCTGAATAGGAGAAAATGTCTGTAAAAATGGCAATTTTGGTTACATTGAGGCTTCAAAAAGTAGTTATTCAGCATGAGGCACATTCCAAATGACATTTTGAATCAATTTTTCTACAGTCCAAAAAATCAATTTTCTGATGAAAAACGATGACCCGTGACCTGTTGAAATTTCTCCAGATTGTCAGAAATGTACATTTTTTAATGTTTAATTTTTTGACTGCAAATGACTATTCCATGTAAATTATCACTTTTGGAACAAAAATAAGTGTGTTTAGAGTCAGTTTAATGCCTGAAATTGGTCGAAATAGAAGCTTCTGAATAGGAGAAAATGTCTGTAATAATGGCAATTTTGGTCACATTGAGGCTTTAAAAAGTAGTTATTTAACATGAGGCACATTCGAAATGTCATTTTGAATCAATTTTTCTACAGTCCAAAAAATCAATTTTCTGATGAAAAACGATGACCCGTGACCTGTCGACATTTCTCCAGTTGGTCAGAAATGGAATTTTTTTAATGTTTAAGTTTTTTGAATGCAAATGACTATTCCATGTAAATTATCACTTTTGGAACAAAAATAAGTGTGTTTAGAGTCACTTTAATGCCTGAAATTGGTAGAAATAGAAGCTTCTGAATAGGACAAAAAGTCTGTAATAATGGCAATTTTGGTCACATTGAGGCTTCAAAAAGTAGTTATTCAGCATGAGGCACATTCCAAATGACATTTTGAATCAATTTTTCTACAGTCCAAAAAATCAATTTTCTGATGAAAAACGATGACCCGTTGACCTGTCGAAATTTCTCCAGATGGTCAGAAATGGAAATTTTTTAATGTTTAATTTTTTGACTGTAAATGACTATTCCATGTAAATTAACACTTTTGGAAGAAAAATAAGTGTGTTTAGAGTCAGTTTAATGCCTGAAATTGGTCGAAATAGAAGCTTCTGAATAGGAGAAAATGTCTGTAATAATGGCAATTTTGGTCACATTGAGGCTTTAAAAAGTAGTCATTCAACATGAGGCACATTCCAAATGACATTTTGAATCAATTTTTCTACAGTCCAAAAAAATCAATTTTCTGATGAAAAACGATGACCCGTGACCTGTCGACATTTCTCCAGTTGGTCAGAAATGGAATTTTTTTAATGTTTAAGTTTTTTGACTGGAAATGACTATTCCATGTGAATTATCACTTTTGGAACTAAAATAAGTGTGTTTAGAGTAATTTTAATGACTGAAATTAGTGGAAAAAGAAGCTTCTGAGTAGGAGAAAATGTCTGTAAAAATGGCAATTTTGGTCTCATTGAGGCTTCAAAAAGTAGTTATTCAACATGAGGCACAATCCAATTGACATTTTGAATCAATTTTTCTGCAGTCCAAAAAATCAAGTTTTCTGATGAAAAACGATGACCCGTGACCTGTCGAAATTTCTCCAGATGGTCAGAAATGGAAATTTTTTAATGTTTAATTTTTTGACTGTAAATGACTATTCCATGTAAATTATCACTTTTGGAAGAAAATTAAGTGTGTTTAGAGTCACTTTAATGCCTGAAATTATTAGAAATAGAAGCTTCTGAATAGGAGAAAAAGTCTATAATAGGCAATTTTGGTCACATTGAGGCTTTAAAAAGTAGTCATTCAACATGAGGCACATTCCAAATGACATTTTGAATCAATTTTTCTACAGTCCAAAAAATCAATTTTCTGATGAAAAACGATGACCCGTGACCTGTCGAAATTTCGCCAGATGGTCAGAAATGGAAATTTTTTAATGTTTAATTTTTTGACTGTAAATGACTATTCCATGTAAATTATCACTTTTGGAAGAAAAATAAGTGTGTTTAGAGTCACTTTATTGCCTGAAATTGGTTGAAACAAAAGCTTCTGAATAGGAGAAAAAGTCTGTAATAATGGCAATTTTGGTCACATTGAGGCTTTAAAAAGTAGTCATTCAACATGAGGCACATTCCAAACGACATTTTGAATCAATTTTTCTACAGTCCAAAAAAATCAATTTTCTGATGAAAAACGATGACCCGTGACCTGTCGAAATTTATCCAGATGGTCAGAAATGGAAATTTTTTAATGTTTAATTTTTTGACTGCAAATGACTATTCCATGCAAATTATCACTTTTGGAACAAAATTAAGTGTGTTTAGAGTCACTTTAATGCCTGAAATTGGTCAAATTGAAGCTTCTGAATAGGAGAAAATGTCTGTAATAATGGCAATTTTGGTCACATTGAGGCTTTAAAAAGTAGTTATTTAACATGAGGCACATTCGAAATGACATTTTGAATCAATTTTTCTACAGTCCAAAAAATCAATTTTCTGATGAAAAACGATGACCCGTGACCTGTCGACATTTCTCCAGTTGGTCAGAAATGGAATTTTTTTAATGTTTAAGTTTTTTGAATGCAAATGACTATTCCATGTAAATTATCACTTTTGGAACAAAAATAAGTGTGTTTAGAGTAATTTTAATGACTGAAATTGGTGGAAAAAGAAGCTTCTGAATAGGAGAAAATGTCTGTAAAAATGGCAATTTTGGTTACATTGAGGCTTCAAAAAGTAGTTATTCAGCATGAGGCACATTCCAAATGACATTTTGAATCAATTTTTCTACAGTCCAAAAAATCAATTTTCTGATGAAAAACGATGACCCGTGACCTGTTGAAATTTCTCCAGATTGTCAGAAATGTACATTTTTTAATGTTTAATTTTTTGACTGCAAATGACTATTCCATGTAAATTATCACTTTTGGAACAAAAATAAGTGTGTTTAGAGTCACTTTAATGCCTGAAATTGGTAGAAATAGAAGCTTCTGAATAGGAGAAAAAGTCTATAATAATGGCAATTTTGGTCACATTGAGGCTTTAAAAAGTAGTCATTCAACATGAGGCACATTCCAAAAGACATTTTGAATCAATTTTTCTACAGTCCAAAAAAATTAATTTTCTGATTAAAAAACGATGACCCGTGACCTGTTGAAATTTCTCCAGATTGTCAGAAATGTACATTTTTTAATGTTTAATTTTTTGACTGCAAATGACTATTCCATGTAAATTATCACTTTTGGACCAAAAATAAGTGTGTTTAGAGTCACTTTTATGCCTGAAATTGGTAGAAATAGAAGCTTCTGAATAGGAGAAAAAGTCTATAATAATGGCAATTTTGGTCACATTGAGGCTTTAAAAAGTAGTCATTCAACATGAGGCACATTCCAAATGACATTTTGAATCAATTTTTCTACAGTCCAAAAAATCAATTTTCTGATGAAAAACGATGACCCGTGACCTGTCGAAATTTCTCCAGATGGTCAGAAATGGAAATTTTTTAATGTTTCATTTTTTGACTGCAAATGACTATTCCATGTAAATTATCACTTTTGGAAGAAAATAAGTGTGTTTAGAATCACTTTAATGCCTGAAATTGGTCGAAATAGAAGCTTCTGAATAGGAGAAAATGTCTGTAAAAATGGCAATTTTGGTCACATTGAGGCTTCAAAAAGTAGTTATTCAGCATGAGGCACATTCCAAATGACATTTTGAATCAATTTTTCTACAGTCCAAAAAATCAATTTTCTGATGAAAAACGATGACCCGTGACCTGTCGAAATTTCTCCAGATGGTCAGAAATGGAAATTTTTTAATGTTTAATTTTTTGACTGTAAATGACTATTCCATGTAAATTATCACTTTTGGAAGAAAAATAAGTGTGTTTAGAGTCACTTTAATGCCTGAAATTGGTTGAAACAAAAGCTTCTTAATAGGAGAAAAAGTCTGTAATAATGGCAATTTTGGTCACATTGAGGCTTTAAAAAGTAGTCATTCAACATGAGGCACATTCCAAATGACATTTTGAATCAATTTTTCTACAGTCCAAAAAAATCAATTTTCTGATGAAAAACGATGACCCGTGACCTGTCGAAATTTCTCCAGATGGTCAGAAATGGAAATTTTTTAATGTTTAATTTTTTGACTGCAAATGACTATTCCATGCAAATTATCACTTTTGGAACAAAATTAAGTGTGTTTAGAGTCACTTTAATGCCTGAAATTGGTCAAATTGAAGCTTCTGAATAGGAGAAAATGTCTGTCATAATGGCAATTTTGGTCACATTGAGGCTTTAAAAAGTAGTTATTCAACATGAGGCACATTCGAAATGACATTTTGAATCAATTTTTCTACAGTCCAAAAAATCAATTTTCTGATGAAAAACGATGACCCGTGACCTGTTGAAATTTCTCCAGATTGTCAGAAATGTACATTTTTTAATGTTTAATTTTTTGACTGCAAATGACTATTCCATGTAAATTATCACTTTTGGACCAAAAATAAGTGTGTTTAGAGTCACTTTAATGCCTGAAATTGGTTGAAACAAAAGCTTCTTAATAGGAGAAAAAGTCTGTAATAATGGCAATTTTGGTCACATTGAGGCTTTAAAAAGTAGTCATTCATCATGAGGCACATTCCAAATGACATTTTGAATCAATTTTTCTACAGTCCAAAAAAATCAATTTTCTGATGAAAAACGATGACCCGTGACCTGTCGAAATTTCTCCAGATGGTCAGAAATGGACATTTTTTAATGTTTAATTTTTTGACTGCAAATGACTATTCCATGCAAATTATCA
Source organism: Triturus cristatus (assembly GCF_964204655.1). Lineage (NCBI taxonomy): Eukaryota > Metazoa > Chordata > Amphibia > Caudata > Salamandridae > Triturus > Triturus cristatus. The sequence continues at coordinate 877,814,020 of NC_140593.1, read as the reverse complement.
CTTTTGGAACAAAATTAAGTGTGTTTAGAGTCACTTTAATGCCTGAAATTGGTCAAATTGAAGCTTCTGAATAGGAGAAAATGTCTGTAATAATGGCAATTTTGGTCACATTGAGGCTTTAAAAAGTAGTTATTCAACATGAGGCACATTCGAAATAACATTTTGAATCAATTTTTCTACAGTCCAAAAAATCAATTTTCTGATGAAAAACGATGACCCGTGACCTGTCGACATTTCTCCAGTTGGTCAGAAATGGAATTTTTTTAATGTTTAAGTTTTTTGAATGCAAATGACTATTCCATGTAAATTATCACTTTTGGAACAAAAATAAGTGTGTTTAGAGTCACTTTAATGCCTGAAATTGGTCGAAATAGAAGCTTCTGAATAGGAGAAAATGTCTGTAATAATGGCAATTTTGGTCACATTGAGGCTTTAAAAAGTAGTTATTCAACATGAGGCACATTCCAAATGACATTTTGAATCAATTTTTCTACAGTCCAAAAAAATCAATTTTCTGATGAAAAACGATGACCCGTGACCTGTCGAAATTTCTCCAGATGGTCAGAAATGGAAATCTTTTAATGTTTAATTTTTTGACTGCAAATGACTATTCCATGTAAATTATCACTTTTGGAACAAATATAAGTGTGTTTAGAGTCACTTTAATGCCTGAAATTGGTAGAAATAGAAGCTTCTGAATAGGACAAAAAGTCTGTAATAATGGCAATTTTGGTCACATTGAGGCTTTAAAAAGTAGTCATTCAACATGAGGCACATTCCAAATGACATTTTGAATCAATTTTTCTACAGTCCAAAAAATCAATTTTCTGATGAAAAACGATGACCCGTGGTGACCTGTCGAAATTTCTCCAGATGGTCAGAAATGGAAATTTTTTAATGTTTCATTTTTTGACTGCAAATGACTATTCCATGTAAATTATCACTTTTGGAAGAAAATAAGTGTGTTTAGAGTCACTTTAATGCCTGAAATTGGTCGAAATAGAAGCTTCTGAATTGGAGAAAATGTCTGTAAAAATGGCAATTTTGGTCACATTGAGGCTTCAAAAAGTAGTTATTCAGCATGAGGCACATTCCAAATGACATTTTGAATCAATTTTTCTACAGTCCAAAAAACTCAATTTTCTGATGAAAAACGATGACCCGTGACCTGTCGAAATTTCTCCAGATGGTCAGAAATGGAAATTTTTTAATGTTTAATTTTTTGACTGTAAATGACTATTCCATGTAAATTATCACTTTTGGAAGAAAAATAAGTGTGTTTAGAGTCACTTTAATGCCTGAATAGGAGAAAAAGTCTGTAATAATGGCAATTTTGGTCACATTGAGGCTTTAAAAAGTAGTTATTCAACATGAGGCACATTCAAAATGACATTTTGAATCAATTTTTCTACAGTCCAAAAAATCAATTTTCTGATGAAAAACGATGACCCGTGACCTGTCGACATTTCTCCAGTTGGTCAGAAATGGAATTTTTTTTAATGTTTAAGTTTTTTTAATGCAAATGACTATTCCATGCAAATTATCACTTTTGGAACAAAAATAAGTGTGTTTAGAGTCACGTTAATGCCTGAAATTGGTCGAAATAGAAGCTTCTGAATAGGAGAAAATGTCTGTAATAATGGCAATTTTGGTCACATTGAGGCTTTAAAAAGTAGTTATTCAACATGAGGCACATTCCAAATGACATTTTGAATCAATTTTTCTACAGTCCAAAAAAATTAATTTTCTGATGAAAAACGATGACCCGTGACCTGTCGAAATTTCTCCAGAGGGTCAGAAATGGAATTTTTTTAATGTTTAAGTTTTTTGACTGGAAATGACTATTCCATGTGAATTATCACTTTTGGAACTAAAATAAGTGTGTTTAGAGTAATTTTAATGACTGAAATTGGTGGAAAAAGAAGCTTCTGAGTAGGAGAAAATGTCTGTAAAAATGGCAATTTTGGTCTCATTGAGGCTTCAAAAAGTAGTTATTCAACATGAGGCACAATCCAAATGACATTTTGAATCAATTTTTCTGCAGTCCAAAAAATCAAGTTTTCTGCTGAAAAACGATGACCCGTGACCTGTCGAAATTTCTCCAGATGGTCAGAAATGGAATTTTTTTAATGTTTAATTTTTTGACTGCAAATGACTATTCCATGTAAATTATCACTTTTGGAAGAAAAATAAGTGTGTTTAGAGTCACTTTAATGACTGAAATTGGTTGAAACAAAAGCTTCTGAATAGGAGAAAAAGTCTGTAATAATGGCAATTTTGGTCACATTGAGGCTTTAAAAAGTAGTCATTCAACATGAGGCACATTCCAAATGACATTTTGAATCAATTTTTCTACAGTCCAAAAAAATAAATTTTCTGATGAAAAACGATGACCCGTGACCTGTCGACATTTCTCCAGTTGGTCAGAAATGGAATTTTTTTAATGTTTAAGTTTTTTTAATGCAAATGACTATTCCATGTAAGTTATCACTTTTGGAACAAAAATAAGTGTGTTTAGAGTCACGTTAATGCCTGAAATTGGTCGAAATAGAAGCTTCTGAATAGGAGAAAATGTCTGTAATAATGGCAATTTTGGTCACATTGAGGCTTCAAAAAGTAGTTATTCAGCATGAGGCACATTCCAAATGACATTTTGAATCAATTTTTCTACAGTCCAAAAAAATTAATTTTCTGATGAAAAACGATGACCCGTGACCTGTCGAAATTTCTCCAGATGGTCAGAAATGGAATTTTTTTAATGTTTAAGTTTTTTGACTGGAAATGACTATTCCATGTGAATTATCACTTTTGGAACTAAAATAAGTGTGTTTAGAGTAATTTTAATGACTGAAATTGGTGGAAAAAGAAGCTTCTGAGTAGGAGAAAATGTCTGTAAAAATGGCAATTTTGGTCTCATTGAGGCTTCAAAAAGTAGTTATTCAACATGAGGCACAATCCAAATGACATTTTGAATCAATTTTTCTGCAGTCCAAAAAATCAAGTTTTCTGATGAAAAACGATGACCCGTGACCTGTCGAAATTTCTCCAGATGGTCAGAAATGGAATTTTTTTAATGTTTAATTTTTTGACTGCAAATGACTATTCCATGTAAATTATCACTTTTGGAAGAAAACTAAGTGTGTTTCGAGTCACTTTAATGACTGAAATTGGTTGAAACAAAAGCTTCTGAATAGGAGAAAAAGTCTGTAACAATGGCAATTTTGGTCACATTGAGGCTTTAAAAAGTAGTCATTCAACATGAGGCACATTCCAAATGACATTTTGAATCAATTTTTCTACAGTCCAAAAAATCAATTTTCTGATGAAAAACGATGACCCGTGACCTGTCGAAATTTCTCCAGATGGTCAGAAATGGAAATTTTTTAATGTTTCATTTTTTGACTGCAAATGACTATTCCATGTAAATTATCATTTTTGGAAGAAAATAAGTGTGTTTAGAGTCACTTTAATGCCTGAAATTGGTCGAAATAGAAGCTTCTGAATAGGAGAAAATGTCTGTAAAAATGGCAATTTTGGTCACATTGAGGCTTCAAAAAGTAGTTATTCAGCATGAGGCACATTCCAAATGACATTTTGAATCAAGTTTTTCTACAGTCCAAAAAACTCAATTTTCTGATGAAAAACGATGACCCGTGACCTGTCGAAATTTCTCCAGATGGTCAGAAATGGAAATTTTTTAATGTTTAATTTTTTGACTGTAAATGACTATTCCATGTAAATTATCACTTTTGGAAGAAAAATAAGTATGTTTAGAGTCACTTTAATGCCTGAAATTGGTTGAAACAAAAGCTTCTGAATAGGAGAAAAAGTCTGTAATAATGGCAATTTTGGTCACATTGAGGCTTTAAAAAGTAGTCATTCAACATGAGGCACATTCCAAACGCCATTTTGTATCAATTTTTCTACAGTCCAAAAAAATCAATTTTCTGATGAAAAACGATGACCCGTGACCTGTCGAAATTTCTCCAGATGGTCAGAAATGGAAATTTTTTAATGTTTAATTTTTTGACTGCAAATGACTATTCCATGTGAATTATCACTTTTGGAACAAATATAAGTGTGTTTAGAGTCACTTTAATGCCTGAAATTGGTAGAAATAGAAGCTTCTGAATAGGACAAAAAGTCTGTAATAATGGCAATTTTGGTCACATTGAGGCTTTAAAAAGTAGTCATTCAACATGAGGCACATTCCAAATGACATTTTGAATCAATTTTTCTACAGTCCAAAAAATCAATTTTCTGATGAAAAACGATGACCCGTGGTGACCTGTCGAAATTTCTCCAGATGGTCAGAACTGGAAATTTTTTAATGTTTCATTTTTTGACTGCAAATGACTATTCCATGTAAATTATCACTTTTGGAAGAAAATAAGTGTGTTTAGAGTCACTTTAATGCCTGAAATTGGTAGCAATAGAAGCTTCTGAATAGGAGAAAATGTCTGTAAAAATGGCAATTTTGGTCACATTGAGGCTTCAAAAAGTAGTTATTCAGCATGAGGCACATTCCAAATGACATTTTGAATAAATTTTTCTACAGTCCAAAAAATAAATTTTCTGATGAAAAACGATGACCCATTGACCTGTCGAAATTTCTCCAGATGGTCAGAAATGGAAATTTTTTAATGTTTAATTTTTTGACTGTAAATGACTATTCCATGTAAATTATCACTTTTGGAAGAAAAATAAGTGTGTTTAGAGTCACTTTAATGCCTGAAATTGGTTGAAACAAAAGCTTCTTAATAGGAGAAAAAGTCTGTAATAATGGCAATTTTGGTCACATTGAGGCTTTAAAAAGTAGTCATTCAACATGAGGCACATTCCAAATGACATTTTGAATCAATTTTTCTACAGTCCAAAAAAATCAATTTTCTGATGAAAAACGATGACCCGTGACCTGTCGAAATTTCTCCAGATGGTCAGAAATGGAAATTTTTTAATGTTTAATTTTTTGACTGCAAATGACTATTCCATGCAAATTATCACTTTTGGAACAAAATTAAGTGTGTTTAGAGTCACTTTAATGCCTGAAATTGGTCAAATAGAAGCTTCTGAATAGGAGAAAATGTCTGTAAAAATGGCAATTTTGGTCACATTGAGGCTTCAAAAAGTAGTTATTCAGCATGAGGCACATTCCAAATGACATTTTGAATCAATTTTTCTACAGTCCAAAAAATCAATTTTCTTATGAAAAACGATGACCCGTGACCTGTCGAAATTTCTCCAGATGGTCAGAAATGGAAATTTTTTAATGTTTAATTTTTTGACTGTAAATGACTATTCCATGTAAATTATCACTTTTGGAAGAAAAATAAGTGTGTTTAGAGTCACTTTAATGCCTGAAATTGGTTGAAACAAAAGCTTCTTAATAGGAGAAAAAGTCTGTAATAATGGCAATTTTGGTCACATTGAGGCTTTAAAAAGTAGTCATTCAACATGAGGCACATTCCAAATGACATTTTGAATCAAATTTTCTACAGTCCAAAAAAATCAATTTTCTGATGAAAAACGATGACCCGTGACCTGTCGAAATTTCTCCAGATGGTCAGAAATGGAAATTTTTTAATGTTTAATTTTTTGACTGCAAATGACTATTCCATGCAAATTATCACTTTTGGAACAAAATTAAGTGTGTTTAGAGTCACTTTAATGCCTGAAATTGGTCAAATTGAAGCTTCTGAATAGGAGAAAATGTCTGTCATAATGGCAATTTTGGTCACATTGAGGCTTTAAAAAGTAGTTATTCAACATGAGGCACATTCGAAATGACATTTTGAATCAATTTTTCTACAGTCCAAAAAATCAATTTTCTGATGAAAAACGATGACCCGTGACCTGTTGAAATTTCTCCAGATTGTCAGAAATGTACATTTTTTAATGTTTAATTTTTTGACTGCAAATGACTATTCCATGTAAATTATCACTTTTGGACCAAAAATAAGTGTGTTTAGAGTCACTCTAATGCCTGAAATTGGTTGAAACAAAAGCTTCTTAATAGGAGAAAAAGTCTGTAATAATGGCAATTTTGGTCACATTGAGGCTTTAAAAAGTAGTCATTCAACATGAGGCACATTCCAAATGACATTTTGAATCAATTTTTCTACAGTCCAAAAAAATCAATTTTCTGATGAAAAACGATGACCCGTGACCTGTCGAAATTTCTCCAGATGGTCAGAAATGGACATTTTTTAATGTTTAATTTTTTGACTGCAAATGACTATTCCATGCAAATTATCACTTTTGGAACAAAATTAAGTGTGTTTAGAGTCACTTTAATGCCTGAAATTGGTCAAATTGAAGCTTCTGAATAGGAGAAAATGTCTGTAATAATGGCAATTTTGGTCACATTGAGGCTTTAAAATGTAGTTATTCAACATGAGGCACATTCGAAATAACATTTTGAATCAATTTTTCTACAGTCCAAAAAATCAATATTCTGATGAAAAACGATGACCCGTGACCTGTCGACATTTCTCCAGTTGGTCAGAAATGGAATTTTTTTAATGTTTAAGTTTTTGGAATGCAAATGACTATTCCATGTAAATTATCACTTTTGGAACAAAAATAAGTGTGTTTAGAGTCACTTTAATGCCTGAAATTGGTCGAAATAGAAGCTTCTGAATAGGAGAAAATGTCTGTAATAATGGCAATTTTGGTCACATTGAGGCTTTAAAAAGTAGTTATTCAACATGAGGCACATTCCAAATGACATTTTGAATCAATTTTTCTACAGTCCAAAAAAATCAATTTTCTGATGAAAAACGATGACCCGTGACCTGTCGAAATTTCTCCAGATGGTCAGAAATGGAAATTTTTTAATGTTTAATTTTTTGACTGCAAATGACTATTCCATGTAAATTATCACTTTTGGAACAAATATAAGTGTGTTTAGAGTCACTTTAATGCCTGAAATTGGTAGAAATAGAAGCTTCTGAATAGGACAAAAAGTCTGTAATAATGGCAATTTTGGTCACATTGAGGCTTTAAAAAGTAGTCATTCAACATGAGGCACATTCCAAATGACATTTTGAATCAATTTTTCTACAGTCCAAAAAATCAATTTTCTGATGAAAAACGATGACCCGTGGTGACCTGTCGAAATTTCTCCAGATGGTCAGAAATGGAAATTTTTTAATGTTTCATTTTTTGACTGCAAATGACTATTCCATGTAAATTATCACTTTTGGAAGAAAATAAGTGTGTTTAGAGTCACTTTAATGCCTGAAATTGGTCGAAATAGAAGCTGCTGAATTGGAGAAAATGTCTGTAAAAATGGCAATTTTGGTCACATTGAGGCTTCAAAAAGTAGTTATTCAGCATGAGGCACATTCCAAATGACATTTTGAATCAATTTTTCTACAGTCCAAAAAACTCAATTTTCTGATGAAAAACGATGACCCGTGACCTGTCGAAATTTCTCCAGATGGTCAGAAATGGAAATTTTTTAATGTTTAATTTTTTGACTGTAAATGACTATTCCATGTAAATTATCACTTTTGGAAGAAAAATAAGTGTGTTTAGAGTCACTTTAATGCCTGAAATTGGTTGAAACAAAAGCTTCTGAATAGGAGAAAAAGTCTGTAATAATGGCAATTTTGGTCACATTGAGGCTTTAAAAAGTAGTTATTCAACATGAGGCACATTCAAAATGACATTTTGAATCAATTTTTCTACAGTCCAAAAAATCAATTTTCTGATGAAAAACGATGACCCGTGACCTGTCGACATTTCTCCAGTTGGTCAGAAATGGAATTTTTTTTAATGTTTAAGTTTTTTTAATGCAAATGACTATTCCATGTAAATTATCACTTTTGGAACAAAAATAAGTGTGTTTAGAGTCACGTTAATGCCTGAAATTGGTCGAAATAGAAGCTTCTGAATAGGAGAAAATGTCTGTAATAATGGCAATTTTGGTCACATTGAGGCTTTAAAAAGTAGTTATTCAACATGAGGCACATTCCAAATGACATTTTGAATCAATTTTTCTACAGTCCAAAAAAATTAATTTTCTGATGAAAAACGATGACCCGTGACCTGTCGAAATTTCTCCAGATGGTCAGAAATGGAATTTTTTTAATGTTTAAGTTTTTTGACTGGAAATGACTATTCCATGTGAATTATCACTTTTGGAACTAAAATAAGTGTGTTTAGAGTAATTTTAATGACTGAAATTGGTGGAAAAAGAAGCTTCTGAGTAGGAGAAAATGTCTGTAAAAATGGCAATTTTGGTCTCATTGAGGCTTCAAAAAGTAGTTATTCAACATGAGGCACAATCCAAATGACATTTTGAATCAATTTTTCTGCAGTCCAAAAAATCAAGTTTTCTGATGAAAAACGATGACCCGTGACCTGTCGAAATTTCTCCAGATGGTCAGAAATGGAATTTTTTTAATGTTTAATTTTTTGACTGCAAATGACTATTCCATGTAAATTATCACTTTTGGAAGAAAAATAAGTGTGTTTAGAGTCACTTTAATGACTGAAATTGGTTGAAACAAAAGCTTCTGAATAGGAGAAAAAGTCTGTAATAATGGCAATTTTGGTCACATTGAGGCTTTAAAAAGTAGTCATTCAACATGAGGCACATTCCAAATGACATTTTGAATCAATTTTTCTACAGTCCAAAAAAATCAATTTTCTGATGAAAAACGATGACCCGTGACCTGTCGACATTTCTCCAGTTGGTCAGAAATGGAATTTTTTTAATGTTTAAGTTTTTTTAATGCAAATGACTATTCCATGTAAATTATCACTTTTGGAACAAAAATAAGTGTGTTTAGAGTCACGTTAATGCCTGAAATTGGTCGAAATAGAAGCTTCTGAATAGGAGAAAATGTCTGTAATAATGGCAATTTTGGTCACATTGAGGCTTTAAAAAGCAGTTATTCAACATGAGGCACATTCCAAATGACATTTTGAATCAATTTTTCTACAGTCCAAAAAAATTAATTTTCTGATGAAAAACGATGACCCGTGACCTGTCGAAATTTCTCCAGATGGTCAGAAATTGAATTTTTTTAATGTTTAAGTTTTTTGACTGGAAATGACTATTCCATGTGAATTATCACTTTTGGAACTAAAATAAGTGTGTTTAGAGTAATTTTAATGACTGAAATTGGTGGAAAAAGAAGCTTCTGAGTAGGAGAAAATGTCTGTAAAAATGGCAATTTTGGTCTCATTGAGGCTTCAAAAAGTAGTTATTCAACATGAGGCACAATCCAAATGACATTTTGAATCAATTTTTCTGCAGTCCAAAAAATCAAGTTTTCTGATGAAAAACGATGACCCGTGACCTGTCGAAATTTCTCCAGATGGTCAGAAATGGAATTTTTTTAATGTTTAATTTTTTGATTGCAAATGACTATTCCATGTAAATTATCACTTTTGGAAGAAAACTAAGTGTGTTTAGAGTCACTTTAATGACTGAAATTGGTTGAAACAAAAGCTTCTGAATAGGAGAAAAAGTCTGTAATAATGGCAATTTTGGTCACATTGAGGCTTTAAAAAGTAGTCATTCAACATGAGGCACATTCCAAATGACATTTTGAATCAATTTTTCTACAGTCCAAAAAATCAATTTTCTGATGAAAAACGATGACCCGTGACCTGTCGAAATTTCTCCAGATGGTCAGAAATGGAAATTTTTTAATGTTTCATTTTTTGACTGCAAATTACTATTCCATGTAAATTATCACTTTTGGAAGAAAATAAGTGTGTTTAGAGTCACTTTAATGCCTGAAATTGGTAGAAATAGAAGCTTCTGAATAGGAGAAAATGTCTGTAAAAATGGCAATTTTGGTCACATTGAGGCTTCAAAAAGTAGTTATTCAGCATGAGGCACATTCCAAATGTCATTTTGAATAAATTTTTCTACAGTCCAAAAAATAAATTTTCTGATGAAAAACGATGACCCATTGACCTGTCGAAATTTCTCCAGATGGTCAGAAATGGAAATTTTTTAATGTTTAATTTTTTGACTGTAAATGACTATTCCATGTAAATTATCACTTTTGGAAGAAAAATAAGTGTGTTTAGAGTCACTTTAATGCCTGAAATTGGTTGAAACAAAAGCTTCTTAATAGGAGAAAAAGTCTGTAATAATGGCAATTTTGGTCACATTGAGGCTTTAAAAAGTAGTCATTCAACACGAGGCACATTCCAAATGACATTTTGAATCAATTTTTCTACAGTCCAAAAAAATCAATTTTCTGATGAAAAACGATGACCCGTGACCTGTCGAAATTTCTCCAGATGGTCAGAAATGGAAATTTTTTAATGTTTAATTTTTTGACTGCAAATGACTATTCCATGCAAATTATCACTTTTGGAACAAAATTAAGTGTGTTTAGAGTCACTTTAATGCCTGAAATTGGTCAAATTGAAGCTTCTGAATAGGAGAAAATGTCTGTAATAATGGCAATTTTGGTCACATTGAGGCTTTAAAAAGTAGTTATTCAACATGAGGCACATTCGAAATGACATTTTGAATCAATTTTTCTACAGTCCAAAAAATCAATTTTCTGATGAAAAACGATGACCCGTGACCTGTCGACATTTCTCCAGTTGTTCAGAAATGGAATTTTTTTAATGTTTAAGTTTTTTGAATGCAAATGACTATTCCATGTAAATTATCACTTTTGGAACAAAAATAAGTGTGTTTAGAGTCACTTTAATGCCTGAAATTGGTCGAAATAGAAGCTTCTGAATAGGAGAAAATGTCTGTAATAATGGCAATTTTGGTCACATTGAGGCTTTAAAAAGTAGTTATTCAACATGAGGCACATTCCAAATGACATTTTGAATCAATGTTTCTACAGTCCAAAAAAATCAATTTTCTGATGAAAAACGATGACCCGTGACCTGTCGAAATTTCTCCAGATGGTCAGAAATGGAAATTTTTTAATGTTTAATTTTTTGACTGCAAATGACTATTCCATGTAAATTATCACTTTTGGAACAAAAATAAGTGTGTTTAGAGTCACTTTAATGCCTGAAATTGGTAGAAATAGAAGCTTCTGAATAGGACAAAAAGTCTGTAATAATGGCAATTTTGGTCACATTGAGGCTTTAAAAAGTAGTCATTCAACATGAGGCACATTCCAAATGACATTTTGAATCAATTTTTCTACAGTCCAAAAAATCAATTTTCTGATGAAAAACGATGACCCGTGACCTGTCGAAATTTCTCCAGATGGTCAGAAATGGAAATTTTTTAATGTTTCATTTTTTGACTGCAAATGACTATTCCATGTAAATTATCACTTTTGGAAGAAAATAAGTGTGTTTAGAGTCACTTTAATGCCTGAAATTGGTCGAAATAGAAGCTTCTGAATAGGAGAAAATGTCTGTAATAATGGCAATTTTGGTCACATTGAGGCTTTAAAAAGTAGTCATTCAACATGAGGCACATTCCAAACGACATTTTGAATCAATTTTTCTACAGTCCAAAAAAATCAATTTTCTGATGAAAAACGATGACCCTTGACCTGTCGAAATTTATCCAGATGGTCAGAAATGGAAATTTTGAATGTTTAATTTTTTGACTGCAAATGACTATTCCATGCAAATTATCACTTTTGGAACAAAATTAAGTGTGTTTAGAGTCACTTTAATGCCTGAAAGTGGTCAAATAGAAGCTTCTGAATAGGAGAAAATGTCTGTAAAAATGGCAATTTTGGTCACATTGAGGCTTCAAAAAGTAGTTATTCAGCATGAGGCACATTCCAAATGACATTTTGAATCAATTTTTCTACAGTCCAAAAAATCAATTTTCTGATGAAAAACGATGACCCGTGACCTGTCGAAATTTCTCCAGATGGTCAGAAATGGAAATTTTTTAATGTTTAATTTTTTGACTGTAAATGACTATTCCATGTAAATTATCACTTTTGGAAGAAAAATAAGTGTGTTTAGAGTCACTTTAATGCCTGAAATTGGTTGAAACAAAAGCTTCTTAATAGGAGAAAAAGTCTGTAATAATGGCAATTTTGGTCACATTGAGGCTTTAAAAAGTAGTCATTCAACATGAGGCACATTCCAAATGACATTTTGAATCAATTTTTCTAGAGTCCAAAAAAATCAATTTTCTGATGAAAAACGATGACCCGTGACCTGTCGAAATTTCTCCAGATGGTCAGAAATGGAAATTTTTTAATGTTTAATTTTTTGACTGCAAATGACTATTCCATGCAAATTATCACTTTTGGAACAAAATTAAGTGTGTTTAGAGTCACTTTAATGCCTGAAATTGGTCAAATTGAAGCTTCTGAATAGGAGAAAATGTCTGTCATAATGGCAATTTTGGTCACATTGAGGCTTTAAAAAGTAGTTATTCAACATGAGGCACATTCGAAATGACATTTTGAATCAATTTTTCTACAGTCCAAAAAATCAATTTTCTGATGAAAAACAATTACCCGTGACCTGTTGAAATTTCTCCAGATTGTCAGAAATGTACATTTTTTAATGTTTAATTTTTTGACTGCAAATGACTATTCCATGTAAATTATCACTTTTGGACCAAAAATAAGTGTGTTTAGAGTCACTTTAATGCCTGAAATTGGTTGAAACAAAAGCTTCTTAATAGGAGAAAAAGTCTGTAATAATGGCAATTTTGGTCACATTGAGGCTTTAAAAAGTAGTCATTCAACATGAGGCACATTCCAAATGACATTTTGAATCAATTTTTCTACAGTCCAAAAAAATCAATTTTCTGATGAAAAACGATGACCCGTGACCTGTCGAAATTTCTCCAGATGGTCAGAAATGGACATTTTTTAATGTTTAATTTTTTGACTGCAAATGACTATTCCATGCAAATTATCACTTTTGGAACAAAATTAAGTGTGTTTAGAGTCACTTTAATGCCTGAAATTGGTCAAATTGAAGCTTCTGAATAGGAGAAAATGTCTGTAATAATGGCAATTTTGGTCACATTGAGGCTTTAAAATGTAGTTATTCAACATGAGGCACATTCGAAATAACATTTTGAATCAATTTTTCTACAGTCCAAAAAATCAATTTTCTGATGAAAAACGATGACCCGTGACCTGTCGACATTTCTCCAGTTGGTCAGAAATGGAATTTTTTTAATGTTTAAGTTTTTTGAATGCAAATGACTATTCCATGTAAATTATCACTTTTGGAACAAAAATAAGTGTGTTTAGAGTCACTTTAATGCCTGAAATTGGTAGAAATAGAAGCTTCTGAATAGGACAAAAAGTCTGTAATAATGGCAATTTTGGTCACATTGAGGCTTTAAAAAGTAGTCATTCAACATGAGGCACATTCCAAATGACATTTTGAATCAATTTTTCTACAGTCCAAAAAATCAATTTTCTGATGAAAAACGATGACCCGTGGTGACCTGTCGAAATTTCTCCAGATGGTCAGAAATGGAAATTTTTTAATGTTTCATTTTTTGACTGCAAATGACTATTCCATGTAAATTATCACTTTTGGAAGAAAATAAGTGTGTTTAGAGTCACTTTAATGCCTGAAATTGGTCGAAATAGAAGCTGCTGAATTGGAGAAAATGTCTGTAAAAATGGCAATTTTGGTCACATTGAGGCTTCAAAAAGTAGTTATTCAGCATGAGGCACATTCCAAATGACATTTTGAATCAATTTTTCTACAGTCCAAAAAACTCAATTTTCTGATGAAAAACGATGACCCGTGACCTGTCGAAATTTCTCCAGATGGTCAGAAATGGAAATTTTTTAATGTTTAATTTTTTGACTGTAAATGACTATTCCATGTAAATTATCACTTTTGGAAGAAAAATAAGTGTGTTTAGAGTCACTTTAATGCCTGAAATTGGTTGAAACAAAAGCTTCTGAATAGGAGAAAAAGTCTGTAATAATGGCAATTTTGGTCACATTGAGGCTTTAAAAAGTAGTCATTCAACATGAGGCACATTCCAAATGACATTTTGAATCAATTTTTCTACAGTCCAAAAAAATCAATTTTCTGATGAAAAACGATGACCCGTGACCTGTCGACATTTCTCCAGTTGGTCAGAAATGGAATTTTTTTAATGTTTAAGTTTTTTTAATGCAAATGACTATTCCATGTAAATTATCACTTTTGGAACAAAAATAAGTGTGTTTAGAGTCACGTTAATGCCTGAAATTGGTCGAAATAGAAGCTTCTGAATAGGAGAAAATGTCTGTAATAATGGCAATTTTGGTCACATTGAGGCTTTAAAAAGCAGTTATTCAACATGAGGCACATTCCAAATGACATTTTGAATCAATTTTTCTACAGTCCAAAAAAATTAATTTTCTGATGAAAAACGATGACCCGTGACCTGTCGAAATTTCTCCAGATGGTCAGAAATGGAATTTTTTTAATGTTTAAGTTTTTTGACTGGAAATGACTATTCCATGTGAATTATCACTTTTGGAACTAAAATAAGTGTGTTTAGAGTAATTTTAATGACTGAAATTGGTGGAAAAAGAAGCTTCTGAGTAGGAGAAAATGTCTGTAAAAATGGCAATTTTGGTCTCATTGAGGCTTCAAAAAGTAGTTATTCAACATGAGGCACAATCCAAATGACATTTTGAATCAATTTTTCTGCAGTCCAAAAAATCAAGTTTTCTGATGAAAAACGATGACCCGTGACCTGTCGAAATTTCTCCAGATGGTCAGAAATGGAATTTTTTTAATGTTTAATTTTTTGACTGCAAATGACTATTCCATGTAAATTATCACTTTTGGAAGAAAACTAAGTGTGTTTAGAGTCACTTTAATGACTGAAATTGGTTGAAACAAAAGCTTCTGAATAGGAGAAAAAGTCTGTAATAATGGCAATTTTGGTCATATTGAGGCTTTAAAAAGTAGTCATTCAACATGAGGCACATTCCAAATGACATTTTGAATCAATTTTTCTACAGTCCAAAAAATCAATTTTCTGATGAAAAACGATGACCCGTGACCTGTCGAAATTTCTCCAGATGGTCAGAAATGGAAATTTTTTAATGTTTCATTTTTTGACTGCAAATGACTATTCCATGTAAATTATCACTTTTGGAAGAAAATAAGTGTGTTTAGAGTCACTTTAATGCCTGAAATTGGTAGAAATAGAAGCTTCTGAATAGGAGAAAATGTCTGTAAAAATGGCAATTTTGGTCACATTGAGGCTTCAAAAAGTAGTTATTCAGCATGAGGCACATTCCAAATGTCATTTTGAATAAATTTTTCTACAGTCCAAAAAATAAATTTTCTGATGAAAAACGATGACCCATTGACCTGTCGAAATTTCTCCAGATGGTCAGAAATGGAAATTTTTTAATGTTTAATTTTTTGACTGTAAATGACTATTCCATGTAAATTATCACTTTTGGAAGAAAAATAAGTGTGTTTAGAGTCACTTTAATGCCTGAAATTGGTTGAAACAAAAGCTTCTTAATAGGAGAAAAAGTCTGTAATAATGGCAATTTTGGTCACATTGAGGCTTTAAAAAGTAGTCATTCAACATGAGGCACATTCCAAATGACATTTTGAATCAATTTTTCTACAGTCCAAAAAAATCAATTTTCTGATGAAAAACGATGACCCGTGACCTGTCGAAATTTCTCCAGATGGTCAGAAATGGAAATTTTTTAATGTTTAATTTTTTGACTGCAAATGACTATTCCATGCAAATTATCACTTTTGGAACAAAAATAAGTGTGTTTAGAGTCACGTTAATGCCTGAAATTGGTCGAAATAGAAGCTTCTGAATAGGAGAAAATGTCTGTAATAATGGCAATTTTGGTCACATTGAGGCTTTAAAAAGTAGTTATTCAACATGAGGCACATTCCAAATGACATTTTGAATCAATTTTTCTACAGTCCAAAAAAATTAATTTTCTGATGAAAAACGATGACCCGTGACCTGTCGAAATTTCTCCAGATGGTCAGAAATGGAATTTTTTTAATGTTTAAGTTTTTTGACTGGAAATGACTATTCCATGTGAATTATCACTTTTGGAACTAAAATAAGTGTGTTTAGAGTAATTTTAATGACTGAAATTGGTGGAAAAAGAAGCTTCTGAGTAGGAGAAAATGTCTGTAAAAATGGCAATTTTGGTCTCATTGAGGCTTCAAAAAGTAGTTATTCAACATGAGGCACAATCCAAATGACATTTTGAATCAATTTTTCTGCAGTCCAAAAAATCAAGTTTTCTGATGAAAAACGATGACCCGTGACCTGTCGAAATTTCTCCAGATGGTCAGAAATGGAATTTTTTTAATGTTTAATTTTTTGACTGCAAATGACTATTCCATGTAAATTATCACTTTTGGAAGAAAAATAAGTGTGTTTAGAGTCACTTTAATGACTGAAATTGGTTGAAACAAAAGCTTCTGAATAGGAGAAAAAGTCTGTAATAATGGCAATTTTGGTCACATTGAGGCTTTAAAAAGTAGTCATTCAACATGAGGCACATTCCAAATGACATTTTGAATCAATTTTTCTACAGTCCAAAAAAATCAATTTTCTGATGAAAAACGATGACCCGTGACCTGTCGACATTTCTCCAGTTGGTCAGAAATGGAATTTTTTTAATGTTTAAGTTTTTTTAATGCAAATGACTATTCCATGTAAATTATCACTTTTGGAACAAAAATAAGTGTGTTTAGAGTCACGTTAATGCCTGAAATTGGTCGAAATAGAAGCTTCTGAATAGGAGAAAATGTCTGTAATAATGGCAATTTTGGTCACATTGAGGCTTTAAAAAGCAGTTATTCAACATGAGGCACATTCCAAATGACATTTTGAATCAATTTTTCTACAGTCCAAAAAAATTAATTTTCTGATGAAAAACGATGACCCGTGACCTGTCGAAATTTCTCCAGATGGTCAGAAATTGAATTTTTTTAATGTTTAAGTTTTTTGACTGGAAATGACTATTCCATGTGAATTATCACTTTTGGAACTAAAATAAGTGTGTTTAGAGTAATTTTAATGACTGAAATTGGTGGAAAAAGAAGCTTCTGAGTAGGAGAAAATGTCTGTAAAAATGGCAATTTTGGTCTCATTGAGGCTTCAAAAAGTAGTTATTCAACATGAGGCACAATCCAAATGACATTTTGAATCAATTTTTCTGCAGTCCAAAAAATCAAGTTTTCTGATGAAAAACGATGACCCGTGACCTGTCGAAATTTCTCCAGATGGTCAGAAATGGAATTTTTTTAATGTTTAATTTTTTGACTGCAAATGACTATTCCATGTAAATTATCACTTTTGGAAGAAAACTAAGTGTGTTTAGAGTCACTTTAATGACTGAAATTGGTTGAAACAAAAGCTTCTGAATAGGAGAAAAAGTCTGTAATAATGGCAATTTTGGTCACATTGAGGCTTTAAAAAGTAGTCATTCAACATGAGGCACATTCCAAATGACATTTTGAATCAATTTTTCTACAGTCCAAAAAATCAATTTTCTGATGAAAAACGATGACCCGTGACCTGTCGAAATTTCTCCAGATGGTCAGAAATGGAAATTTTTTAATGTTTCATTTTTTGACTGCAAATGACTATTCCATGTAAATTATCACTTTTGGAAGAAAATAAGTGTGTTTAGAGTCACTTTAATGCCTGAAATTGGTAGAAATAGAAGCTTCTGAATAGGAGAAAATGTCTGTAAAAATGGCAATTTTGGTCACATTGAGGCTTCAAAAAGTAGTTATTCAGCATGAGGCACATTCCAAATGTCATTTTGAATAAATTTTTCTACAGTCCAAAAAATAAATTTTCTGATGAAAAACGATGACCCATTGACCTGTCGAAATTTCTCCAGATGGTCAGAAATGGAAATTTTTTAATGTTTAATTTTTTGACTGTAAATGACTATTCCATGTAAATTATCACTTTTGGAAGAAAAATAAGTGTGTTTAGAGTCACTTTAATGCCTGAAATTGGTTGAAACAAAAGCTTCTTAATAGGAGAAAAAGTCTGTAATAATGGCAATTTTGGTCACATTGAGGCTTTAAAAAGTAGTCATTCAACATGAGGCACATTCCAAATGACATTTTGAATCAATTTTTCTACAGTCCAAAAAAATCAATTTTCTGATGAAAAACGATGACCCGTGACCTGTCGAAATTTCTCCAGATGGTCAGAAATGGAAATTTTTTAATGTTTAATTTTTTGACTGCAAATGACTATTCCATGCAAATTATCACTTTTGGAACAAAATTAAGTGTGTTTAGAGTCACTTTAATGCCTGAAATTGGTCAAATTGAAGCTTCTGAATAGGAGAAAATGTCTGTAATAATGGCAATTTTGGTCACATTGAGGCTTTAAAAAGTAGTTATTCAACATGAGGCACATTCGAAATGACATTTTGAATCAATTTTTCTACAGTCCAAAAAATCAATTTTCTGATGAAAAACGATGACCCGTGACCTGTCGACATTTCTCCAGTTGGTCAGAAATGGAATTTTTTTAATGTTTAAGTTTTTTGAATGCAAATGACTATTCCATGTAAATTATCACTTTTGGAACAAAAATAAGTGTGTTTAGAGTCACTTTAATGCCTGAAATTGGTCGAAATAGAAGCTTCTGAATAGGAGAAAATGTCTGTAATAATGGCAATTTTGGTCACATTGAGGCTTTAAAAAGTAGTTATTCAACATGAGGCACATTCCAAATGACATTTTGAATCAATGTTTCTACAGTCCAAAAAAATCAATTTTCTGATGAAAAACGATGACCCGTGACCTGTCGAAATTTCTCCAGATGGTGAGAAATGGAAATTTTTTAATGTTTAATTTTTTGACTGCAAATGACTATTCCATGTAAATTATCACTTTTGGAACAAAAATAAGTGTGTTTAGAGTCACTTTAATGCCTGAAATTGGTAGAAATAGAAGCTTCTGAATAGGACAAAAAGTCTGTAATAATGGCAATTTTGGTCACATTGAGGCTTTAAAAAGTAGTCATTCAACATGAGGCACATTCCAAATGACATTTTGAATCAATTTTTCTACAGTCCAAAAAATCAATTTTCTGATGAAAAACGATGACCCGTGACCTGTCGAAATTTCTCCAGATGGTCAGAAATGGAAATTTTTTAATGTTTCATTTTTTGACTGCAAATGACTATTCCATGTAAATTATCACTTTTGGAAGAAAATAAGTGTGTTTAGAGTCACTTTAATGCCTGAAATTGGTCGAAATAGAAGCTTCTGAATAGGAGAAAATGTCTGTAATAATGGCAATTTTGGTCACATTGAGGCTTTAAAAAGTAGTCATTCAACATGAGGCACATTCCAAACGACATTTTGAATCAATTTTTCTACAGTCCAAAAAAATCAATTTTCTGATGAAAAACGATGACCCTTGACCTGTCGAAATTTATCCAGATGGTCAGAAATGGAAATTTTTTAATGTTTAATTTTTTGACTGCAAATGACTATTCCATGCAAATTATCACTTTTGGAACAAAATTAAGTGTGTTTAGAGTCACTTTAATGCCTGAAATTGGTCAAATAGAAGCTTCTGAATAGGAGAAAATGTCTGTAAAAATGGCAATTTTGGTCACATTGAGGCTTCAAAAAGTAGTTATTCAGCATGAGGCACATTCCAAATGACATTTTGAATCAATTTTTCTACAGTCCAAAAAATCAATTTTCTGATGAAAAACGATGACCCGTGACCTGTCGAAATTTCTCCAGATGGTCAGAAATGGAAATTTTTTAATGTTTAATTTTTTGACTGTAAATGACTATTCCATGTAAATTATCACTTTTGGAAGAAAAATAAGTGTGTTTAGAGTCACTTTAATGCCTGAAATTGGTTGAAACAAAAGCTTCTTAATAGGAGAAAAAGTCTGTAATAATGGCAATTTTGGTCACATTGAGGCTTTAAAAAGTAGTCATTCAACATGAGGCACATTCCAAATGACATTTTGAATCAATTTTTCTAGAGTCCAAAAAAATCAATTTTCTGATGAAAAACGATGACCCGTGACCTGTCGAAATTTCTCCAGATGGTCAGAAATGGAAATTTTTTAATGTTTAATTTTTTGACTGCAACTGACTATTCCATGCAAATTATCACTTTTGGAACAAAATTAAGTGTGTTTAGAGTCACTTTAATGCCTGAAATTGGTCAAATTGAAGCTTCTGAATAGGAGAAAATGTCTGTCATAATGGCAATTTTGGTCACATTGAGGCTTTAAAAAGTAGTTATTCAACATGAGGCACATTCGAAATGACATTTTGAATCAATTTTTCTACAGTCCAAAAAATCAATTTTCTGATGAAAAACAATGACCCGTGACCTGTTGAAATTTCTCCAGATTGTCAGAAATGTACATTTTTTAATGTTTAATTTTTTGACTGCAAATGACTATTCCATGTAAATTATCACTTTTGGACCAAAAATAAGTGTGTTTAGAGTCACTTTAATGCCTGAAATTGGTTGAAACAAAAGCTTCTTAATAGGAGAAAAAGTCTGTAATAATGGCAATTTTGGTCACATTGAGGCTTTAAAAAGTAGTCATTCAACATGAGGCACATTCCAAATGACATTTTGAATCAATTTTTCTACAGTCCAAAAAAATCAATTTTCTGATGAAAAACGATGACCCGTGACCTGTCGAAATTTCTCCAGATGGTCAGAAATGGACATTTTTTAATGTTTAATTTTTTGACTGCAAATGACTATTCCATGCAAATTATCACTTTTGGAACAAAATTAAGTGTGTTTAGAGTCACTTTAATGCCTGAAATTGGTCAAATTGAAGCTTCTGAATAGGAGAAAATGTCTGTAATAATGGCAATTTTGGTCACATTGAGGCTTTAAAATGTAGTTATTCAACATGAGGCACATTCGAAATAACATTTTGAATCAATTTTTCTACAGTCCAAAAAATCAATTTTCTGATGAAAAACGATGACCCGTGACCTGTCGACATTTCTCCAGTTGGTCAGAAATGGAATTTTTTTAATGTTTAAGTTTTTTGAATGCAAATGACTATTCCATGTAAATTATCACTTTTGGAACAAAAATAAGTGTGTTTAGAGTCACTTTAATGCCTGAAATTGGTCGAAATAGAAGCTTCTGAATAGGAGAAAATGTCTGTAATAATGGCAATTTTGGTCACATTGAGGCTTTAAAAAGTAGTTATTCAACATGAGGCACATTCCAAATGACATTTTGAATCAATTTTTCTACAGTCCAAAAAAATCAATTTTCTGTTGAAAAACGATGACCCGTGACCTGTCGAAATTTCTCCAGATGGTCAGAAATGGAAATTTTTTAATGTTTAATTTTTTGACTGCAAATGACTATTCCATGTAAATTATCACTTTTGGAACAAATATAAGTGTGTTTAGAGTCACTTTAATGCCTGAAATTGGTAGAAATAGAAGCTTCTGAATAGGACAAAAAGTCTGTAATAATGGCAATTTTGGTCACATTGAGGCTTTAAAAAGTAGTCATTCAACATGAGGCACATTCCAAATGACATTTTGAATCAATTTTTCTACAGTCCAAAAAATCAATTTTCTGATGAAAAACGATGACCCGTGGTGACCTGTCGAAATTTCTCCAGATGGTCAGAAATGGAAATTTTTTAATGTTTCATTTTTTGACTGCAAATGACTATTCCATGTAAATTATCACTTTTGGAAGAAAATAAGTGTGTTTAGAGTCACTTTAATGCCTGAAATTGGTCGAAATAGAAGCTGCTGAATTGGAGAAAATGTCTGTAAAAATGGCAATTTTGGTCACATTGAGGCTTCAAAAAGTAGTTATTCAGCATGAGGCACATTCCAAATGACATTTTGAATCAATTTTTCTACAGTCCAAAAAACTCAATTTTCTGATGAAAAACGATGACCCGTGACCTGTCGAAATTTCTCCAGATGGTCAGAAATGGAAATTTTTTAATGTTTAATTTTTTGACTGTAAATGACTATTCCATGTAAATTATCACTTTTGGAAGAAAAATAAGTGTGTTTAGAGTCACTTTAATGCCTGAAATTGGTTGAAACAAAAGCTTCTGAATAGGAGAAAAAGTCTGTAATAATGGCAATTTTGGTCACATTGAGGCTTTAAAAAGTAGTTATTCAACATGAGGCACATTCAAAATGACATTTTGAATCAATTTTTCTACAGTCCAAAAAATCAATTTTCTGATGAAAAACGATGACCCGTGACCTGTCGACATTTCTCCAGTTGGTCAGAAATGGAATTTTTTTTAATGTTTAAGTTTTTTTAATGCAAATGACTATTCCATGTAAATTATCACTTTTGGAACAAAAATAAGTGTGTTTAGAGTCACGTTAATGCCTGAAATTGGTCGAAATAGAAGCTTCTGAATAGGAGAAAATGTCTGTAATAATGGCAATTTTGGTCACATTGAGGCTTTAAAAAGTAGTTATTCAACATGAGGCACATTCCAAATGACATTTTGAATCAATTTTTCTACAGTCCAAAAAAATTAATTTTCTGATGAAAAACGATGACCCGTGACCTGTCGAAATTTCTCCAGATGGTCAGAAATGGAATTTTTTTAATGTTTAAGTTTTTTGACTGGAAATGACTATTCCATGTGAATTATCACTTTTGGAACTAAAATAAGTGTGTTTAGAGTAATTTTAATGACTGAAATTGGTGGAAAAAGAAGCTTCTGAGTAGGAGAAAATGTCTGTAAAAATGGCAATTTTGGTCTCATTGAGGCTTCAAAAAGTAGTTATTCAACATGAGGCACAATCCAAATGACATTTTGAATCAATTTTTCTGCAGTCCAAAAAATCAAGTTTTCTGATGAAAAACGATGACCCGTGACCTGTCGAAATTTCTCCAGATGGTCAGAAATGGAATTTTTTTAATGTTTAATTTTTTGACTGCAAATGACTATTCCATGTAAATTATCACTTTTGGAAGAAAAATAAGTGTGTTTAGAGTCACTTTAATGACTGAAATTGGTTGAAACAAAAGCTTCTGAATAGGAGAAAAAGTCTGTAATAATGGCAATTTTGGTCACATTGAGGCTTTAAAAAGTAGTCATTCAACATGAGGCACATTCCAAATGACATTTTGAATCAATTTTTCTACAGTCCAAAAAAATCAATTTTCTGATGAAAAACGATGACCCGTGACCTGTCGACATTTCTCCAGTTGGTCAGAAATGGAATTTTTTTAATGTTTAAGTTTTTTTAATGCAAATGACTATTCCATGTAAATTATCACTTTTGGAACAAAAATAAGTGTGTTTAGAGTCACGTTAATGCCTGAAATTGGTCGAAATAGAAGCTTCTGAATAGGAGAAAATGTCTGTAATAATGGCAATTTTGGTCACATTGAGGCTTTAAAAAGCAGTTATTCAACATGAGGCACATTCCAAATGACATTTTGAATCAATTTTTCTACAGTCCAAAAAAATTAATTTTCTGATGAAAAACGATGACCCGTGACCTGTCGAAATTTCTCCAGATGGTCAGAAATGGAATTTTTTTAATGTTTAAGTTTTTTGACTGGAAATGACTATTCCATGTGAATTATCACTTTTGGAACTAAAATAAGTGTGTTTAGAGTAATTTTAATGACTGAAATTGGTGGAAAAAGAAGCTTCTGAGTAGGAGAAAATGTCTGTAAAAATGGCAATTTTGGTCTCATTGAGGCTTCAAAAAGTAGTTATTCAACATGAGGCACAATCCAAATGACATTTTGAATCAATTTTTCTGCAGTCCAAAAAATCAAGTTTTCTGATGAAAAACGATGACCCGTGACCTGTCGAAATTTCTCCAGATGGTCAGAAATGGAAGTTTTTTTAATGTTTAATTTTTTGACTGCAAATGACTATTCCATGTAAATTATCACTTTTGGAAGAAAACTAAGTGTGTTTAGAGTCACTTTAATGACTGAAATTGGTTGAAACAAAAGCTTCTGAATAGGAGAAAAAGTCTGTAATAATGGCAATTTTGGTCATATTGAGGCTTTAAAAAGTAGTCATTCAACATGAGGCACATTCCAAATGACATTTTGAATCAATTTTTCTACAGTCCAAAAAATCAATTTTCTGATGAAAAACGATGACCCGTGACCTGTCGAAATTTCTCCAGATGGTCAGAAATGGAAATTTTTTAATGTTTCATTTTTTGACTGCAAATGACTATTCCATGTAAATTATCACTTTTGGAAGAAAATAAGTGTGTTTAGAGTCACTTTAATGCCTGAAATTGGTAGAAATAGAAGCTTCTGAATAGGAGAAAATGTCTGTAAAAATGGCAATTTTGGTCACATTGAGGCTTCAAAAAGTAGTTATTCAGCATGAGGCACATTCCAAATGTCATTTTGAATAAATTTTTCTACAGTCCAAAAAATAAATTTTCTGATGAAAAACGATGACCCATTGACCTGTCGAAATTTCTCCAGATGGTCAGAAATGGAAATTTTTTAATGTTTAATTTTTTGACTGTAAATGACTATTCCATGTAAATTATCACTTTTGGAAGAAAAATAAGTGTGTTTAGAGTCACTTTAATGCCTGAAATTGGTTGAAACAAAAGCTTCTTAATAGGAGAAAAAGTCTGTAATAATGGCAATTTTGGTCACATTGAGGCTTTAAAAAGTAGTCATTCAACATGAGGCACATTCCAAATGACATTTTGAATCAATTTTTCTACAGTCCAAAAAAATCAATTTTCTGATGAAAAACGATGACCCGTGACCTGTCGAAATTTCTCCAGATGGTCAGAAATGGAAATTTTTTAATGTTTAATTTTTTGACTGCAAATGACTATTCCATGCAAATTATCACTTTTGGAACAAAATTAAGTGTGTTTAGAGTCACTTTAATGCCTGAAATTGGTCAAATTGAAGCTTCTGAATAGGAGAAAATGTCTGTAATAATGGCAATTTTGGTCACATTGAGGCTTTAAAAAGTAGTTATTCAACATGAGGCACATTCGAAATGACATTTTGAATCAATTTTTCTACAGTCCAAAAAATCAATTTTCTGATGAAAAACGATGACCCGTGACCTGTCGACATTTCTCCAGTTGGTCAGAAATGGAATTTTTTTAATGTTTAAGTTTTTTGAATGCAAATGACTATTCCATGTAAATTATCACTTTTGGAACAAAAATAAGTGTGTTTAGAGTCACTTTAATGCCTGAAATTGGTCGAAATAGAAGCTTCTGAATAGGAGAAAATGTCTGTAATAATGGCAATTTTGGTCACATTGAGGCTTTAAAAAGTAGTCATTCAACATGAGGCACATTCCAAACGACATTTTGAATCAATTTTTCTACAGTCCAAAAAAATCAATTTTCTGATGAAAAACGATGACCCGTGACCTGTCGAAATTTATCCAGATGGTCAGAAATGGAAATTTTTTAATGTTTAATTTTTTGACTGCAAATGACTATTCCATGCAAATTATCACTTTTGGAACAAAATTAAGTGTGTTTAGAGTCACTTTAATGCCTGAAATTGGTCAAATTGAAGCTTCTGAATAGGAGAAAATGTCTGTAATAATGGCAATTTTGGTCACATTGAGGCTTTAAAAAGTAGTTATTCAACATGAGGCACATTCGAAATGACATTTTGAATCAATTTTTCTACAGTCCAAAAAATCAATTTTCTGATGAAAAACGGTGACCCGTGACCTGTCGACATTTCTCCAGTTGGTCAGAAATGGAATTTTTTTAATGTTTAAGTTTTTTTAATGCAAATGACTATTCCATGTAAATTATCACTTTTGGAACAAAAATAAGTGTGTTTAGAGTCACTTTAATGCCTGAAATTGGTCGAAAAAGAAGCTTCTGAATAGGAGAAAATGTCTGTAATAATGGCAATTTTGGTCACATTGAGGCTTTAAAAAGTAGTTATTCAACATGAGGCACATTCCAAATGACATTTTGAATCAATTTTTCTACAGTCCAAAAAATCAATTTTCTGATGAAAAACGATGACCCGTGACCTGTCGAAATTTCTCCAGATGGTCAGAAATGGAAATTTTTTAATGTTTAATTTTTTGACTGCAAATGACTATTCCATGTAAATTATCACTTTTGGAACAAAAATAAGTGTGTTTAGAGTCACTTTAATGCCTGAAATTGGTAGAAATAGAAGCTTCTGAATAGGACAAAAAGTCTGTAATAATGGCAATTTTGGTCACATTGAGGCTTCAAAAAGTAGTTATTCAGCATGAGGCACATTCCAAATGACATTTTGAATCAATTTTTCTACAGTCCAAAAAACTCAATTTTCTGATGAAAAACGATGACCCGTGACCTGTCGAAATTTCTCCAGATGGTCAGAAATGGAAATTTTTTAATGTTTAATTTTTTGACTGTAAATGACTATTCCATGTAAATTATCACTTTTGGAAGAAAATTAAGTGTGTTTAGAGTCACTTTAATGCCTGAAATTGGTAGAAATAGAAGCTTCTGAATAGGACAAAAAGTCTGTAATAATGGCAATTTTGGTCACATTGAGGCTTTAAAAAGTAGTCATTCAACATGAGGCACATTCCAAATGACATTTTGAATCAATTTTTCTACAGTCCAAAAAATCAATTTTCTGATGAAAAACGATGACCCGTGGTGACCTGTCGAAATTTCTCCAGATGGTCAGAAATGGAAATTTTTTAATGTTTCATTTTTTGACTGCAAATGACTATTCCATGTAAATTATCACTTTTGGAAGAAAATAAGTGTGTTTAGAGTCACTTTAATGCCTGAAATTGGTCGAAATAGAAGCTGCTGAATTGGAGAAAATGTCTGTAAAAATGGCAATTTTGGTCACATTGAGGCTTCAAAAAGTAGTTATTCAGCATGAGGCACATTCCAAATGACATTTTGAATCAATTTTTCTACAGTCCAAAAAACTCAATTTTCTGATGAAAAACGATGACCCGTGACCTGTCGAAATTTCTCCAGATGGTCAGAAATGGAAATTTTTTAATGTTTAATTTTTTGACTGTAAATGACTATTCCATGTAAATTATCACTTTTGGAAGAAAAATAAGTGTGTTTAGAGTCACTTTAATGCCTGAAATTGGTTGAAACAAAAGCTTCTGAATAGGAGAAAAAGTCTGTAATAATGGCAATTTTGGTCACATTGAGGCTTTAAAAAGTAGTTATTCAACATGAGGCACATTCAAAATGACATTTTGAATCAATTTTTCTACAGTCCAAAAAATCAATTTTCTGATGAAAAACGATGACCCGTGACCTGTCGACATTTCTCCAGTTGGTCAGAAATGGAATTTTTTTTAATGTTTAAGTTTTTTTAATGCAAATGACTATTCCATGTAAATTATCACTTTTGGAACAAAAATAAGTGTGTTTAGAGTCACGTTAATGCCTGAAATTGGTCGAAATAGAAGCTTCTGAATAGGAGAAAATGTCTGTAATAATGGCAATTTTGGTCACATTGAGGCTTTAAAAAGTAGTTATTCAACATGAGGCACATTCCAAATGACATTTTGAATCAATTTTTCTACAGTACAAAAAAATTAATTTTCTGATGAAAAACGATGACCCGTGACCTGTCGAAATTTCTCCAGATGGTCAGAAATGGAATTTTTTTAATGTTTAAGTTTTTTGACTGGAAATGACTATTCCATGTGAATTATCACTTTTGGAACTAAAATAAGTGTGTTTAGAGCAATTTTAATGACTGAAATTGGTGGAAAAAGAAGCTTCTGAGTAGGAGAAAATGTCTGTAAAAATGGCAATTTTGGTCTCATTGAGGCTTCAAAAAGTAGTTATTCAACATGAGGCACAATCCAAATGACATTTTGAATCAATTTTTCTGCAGTCCAAAAAATCAAGTTTTCTGATGAAAAACGATGACCCGTGACCTGTCGAAATTTCTCCAGATGGTCAGAAATGGAATTTTTTTAATGTTTAATTTTTTGACTGCAAATGACTATTCCATGTAAATTATCACTTTTGGAAGAAAAATAAGTGTGTTTAGAGTCACTTTAATGACTGAAATTGGTTGAAACAAAAGCTTCTGAATAGGAGAAAAAGTCTGTAATAATGGCAATTTTGGTCACATTGAGGCTTTAAAAAGTAGTCATTCAACATGAGGCACATTCCAAATGACATTTTGAATCAATTTTTCTACAGTCCAAAAAAATCAATTTTCTGATGAAAAACGATGACCCGTGACCTGTCGACATTTCTCCAGTTGGTCAGAAATGGAATTTTTTTAATGTTTAAGTTTTTTTAATGCAAATGACTATTCCATGTAAATTATCACTTTTGGAACAAAAATAAGTGTGTTTAGAGTCACGTTAATGCCTGAAATTGGTCGAAATAGAAGCTTCTGAATAGGAGAAAATGTCTGTAATAATGGCAATTTTGGTCACATTGAGGCTTTAAAAAGCAGTTATTCAACATGAGGCACATTCCAAATGACATTTTGAATCAATTTTTCTACAGTCCAAAAAAATTAATTTTCTGATGAAAAACGATGACCCGTGACCTGTCGAAATTTCTCCAGATGGTCAGAAATGGAATTTTTTTAATGTTTAAGTTTTTTGACTGGAAATGACTATTCCATGTGAATTATCACTTTTGGAACTAAAATAAGTGTGTTTAGAGTAATTTTAATGACTGAAATTGGTGGAAAAAGAAGCTTCTGAGTAGGAGAAAATGTCTGTAAAAATGGCAATTTTGGTCTCATTGAGGCTTCAAAAAGTAGTTATTCAACATGAGGCACAATCCAAATGACATTTTGAATCAATTTTTCTGCAGTCCAAAAAATCAAGTTTTCTGATGAAAAACGATGACCCGTGACCTGTCGAAATTTCTCCAGATGGTCAGAAATGGAAGTTTTTTTAATGTTTAATTTTTTGACTGCAAATGACTATTCCATGTAAATTATCACTTTTGGAAGAAAACTAAGTGTGTTTAGAGTCACTTTAATGACTGAAATTGGTTGAAACAAAAGCTTCTGAATAGGAGAAAAAGTCTGTAATAATGGCAATTTTGGTCATATTGAGGCTTTAAAAAGTAGTCATTCAACATGAGGCACATTCCAAATGACATTTTGAATCAATTTTTCTACAGTCCAAAAAATCAATTTTCTGATGAAAAACGATGACCCGTGACCTGTCGAAATTTCTCCAGATGGTCAGAAATGGAAATTTTTTAATGTTTCATTTTTTGACTGCAAATGACTATTCCATGTAAATTATCACTTTTGGAAGAAAATAAGTGTGTTTAGAGTCACTTTAATGCCTGAAATTGGTAGAAATAGAAGCTTCTGAATAGGAGAAAATGTCTGTAAAAATGGCAATTTTGGTCACATTGAGGCTTCAAAAAGTAGTTATTCAGCATGAGGCACATTCCAAATGTCATTTTGAATAAATTTTTCTACAGTCCAAAAAATAAATTTTCTGATGAAAAACGATGACCCATTGACCTGTCGAAATTTCTCCAGATGGTCAGAAATGGAAATTTTTTAATGTTTAATTTTTTGACTGTAAATGACTATTCCATGTAAATTATCACTTTTGGAAGAAAAATAAGTGTGTTTAGAGTCACTTTAATGCCTGAAATTGGTTGAAACAAAAGCTTCTTAATAGGAGAAAAAGTCTGTAATAATGGCAATTTTGGTCACATTGAGGCTTTAAAAAGTAGTCATTCAACATGAGGCACATTCCAAATGACATTTTGAATCAATTTTTCTACAGTCCAAAAAAATCAATTTTCTGATGAAAAACGATGACCCGTGACCTGTCGAAATTTCTCCAGATGGTCAGAAATGGAAATTTTTTAATGTTTAATTTTTTGACTGCAAATGACTATTCCATGCAAATTATCACTTTTGGAACAAAATTAAGTGTGTTTAGAGTCACTTTAATGCCTGAAATTGGTCAAATTGAAGCTTCTGAATAGGAGAAAATGTCTGTAATAATGGCAATTTTGGTCACATTGAGGCTTTAAAAAGTAGTTATTCAACATGAGGCACATTCGAAATGACATTTTGAATCAATTTTTCTACAGTCCAAAAAATCAATTTTCTGATGAAAAACGATGACCCGTGACCTGTCGACATTTCTCCAGTTGGTCAGAAATGGAATTTTTTTAATGTTTAAGTTTTTTGAATGCAAATGACTATTCCATGTAAATTATCACTTTTGGAACAAAAATAAGTGTGTTTAGAGTCACTTTAATGCCTGAAATTGGTCGAAATAGAAGCTTCTGAATAGGAGAAAATGTCTGTAATAATGGCAATTTTGGTCACATTGAGGCTTTAAAAAGTAGTCATTCAACATGAGGCACATTCCAAACGACATTTTGAATCAATTTTTCTACAGTCCAAAAAAATCAATTTTCTGATGAAAAACGATGACCCGTGACCTGTCGAAATTTATCCAGATGGTCAGAAATGGAAATTTTTTAATGTTTAATTTTTTGACTGCAAATGACTATTCCATGCAAATTATCACTTTTGGAACAAAATTAAGTGTGTTTAGAGTCACTTTAATGCCTGAAATTGGTCAAATTGAAGCTTCTGAATAGGAGAAAATGTCTGTAATAATGGCAATTTTGGTCACATTGAGGCTTTAAAAAGTAGTTATTCAACATGAGGCACATTCGAAATGACATTTTGAATCAATTTTTCTACAGTCCAAAAAATCAATTTTCTGATGAAAAACGGTGACCCGTGACCTGTCGACATTTCTCCAGTTGGTCAGAAATGGAATTTTTTTAATGTTTAAGTTTTTTTAATGCAAATGACTATTCCATGTAAATTATCACTTTTGGAACAAAAATAAGTGTGTTTAGAGTCACTTTAATGCCTGAAATTGGTCGAAAAAGAAGCTTCTGAATAGGAGAAAATGTCTGTAATAATGGCAATTTTGGTCACATTGAGGCTTTAAAAAGTAGTTATTCAACATGAGGCACATTCCAAATGACATTTTGAATCAATTTTTCTACAGTCCAAAAAATCAATTTTCTGATGAAAAACGATGACCCGTGACCTGTCGAAATTTCTCCAGATGGTCAGAAATGGAAATTTTTTAATGTTTAATTTTTTGACTGCAAATGACTATTCCATGTAAATTATCACTTTTGGAACAAAAATAAGTGTGTTTAGAGTCACTTTAATGCCTGAAATTGGTAGAAATAGAAGCTTCTGAATAGGACAAAAAGTCTGTAATAATGGCAATTTTGGTCACATTGAGGCTTCAAAAAGTAGTTATTCAGCATGAGGCACATTCCAAATGACATTTTGAATCAATTTTTCTACAGTCCAAAAAACTCAATTTTCTGATGAAAAACGATGACCCGTGACCTGTCGAAATTTCTCCAGATGGTCAGAAATGGAAATTTTTTAATGTTTAATTTTTTGACTGTAAATGACTATTCCATGTAAATTATCACTTTTGGAAGAAAATTAAGTGTGTTTAGAGTCACTTTAATGCCTGAAATTGGTAGAAATAGAAGCTTCTGAATAGGAGAAAAAGTCTATAATAGGCAATTTTGGTCACATTGAGGCTTTAAAAAGTAGTCATTCAACATGAGGCACATACCAAATGACATTTTGAATCAATTTTTCTACAGTCCAAAAAATCAATTTTCTGATGAAAAACGATGACCCGTGACCTGTCGAAATTTCTCCAGATGGTCAGAACTGGAAATTTTTTAATGTTTCATTTTTTGACTGCAAATGACTATTCCATGTAAATTATCACTTTTGGAAGAAAATAAGTGTGTTTAGAGTCACTTTAATGCCTGAAATTGGTAGAAATAGAAGCTTCTGAATAGGAGAAAATGTCTGTAAAAATGGCAATTTTGGTCACATTGAGGCTTCAAAAAGTAGTTATTCAGCATGAGGCACATTCCAAATGACATTTTGAATCAATTTTTCTACAGTCCAAAAAATCAATTTTCTGATGAAAAACGATGACCCGTTGACCTGTCGAAATTTCTCCAGATGGTCAGAAATGGAAATTTTTTAATGTTTAATTTTTTGACTGTAAATGACTATTCCATGTAAATTAACACTTTTGGAAGAAAAATAAGTGTGTTTAGAGTCAGTTTAATGCCTGAAATTGGTCGAAATAGAAGCTTCTGAATAGGAGAAAATGTCTGTAATAATGGCAATTTTGGTCACATTGAGGCTTTAAAAAGTAGTCATTCAACATGAGGCACATTCCAAATGACATTTTGAATCAATTTTTCTACAGTCCAAAAAAATCAATTTTCTGATGAAAAACGATGACCCGTGACCTGTCGAAATTTCTCCAGATGGTCAGAAATGGAAATTTTTTAATGTTTAATTTTTTGACTGCAAATGACTATTCCATGCAAATTATCACTTTTGGAACAAAATTAAGTGTGTTTAGAGTCACTTTAATGCCTGAAATTGGTCAAATTGAAGCTTCTGAATAGGAGAAAATGTCTGTCATAATGGCAATTTTGGTCACATTGAGGCTTTAAAAAGTAGTTATTCAACATGAGGCACATTCGAAATGACATTTTGAATCAATTTTTCTACAGTCCAAAAAATCAATTTTCTGATGAAAAACGATGACCCGTGACCTGTTGAAATTTCTCCAGATTGTCAGAAATGTACATTTTTTAATGTTTAATTTTTTGACTGCAAATGACTATTCCATGTAAATTATCACTTTTGGACCAAAAATAAGTGTGTTTAGAGTCACTTTAATGCCTGAAATTGGTTGAAACAAAAGCTTCTTAATAGGAGAAAAAGTCTGTAATAATGGCAATTTTGGTCACATTGAGGCTTTAAAAAGTAGTCATTCAACATGAGGCACATTCCAAATGACATTTTGAATCAATTTTTCTACAGTCCAAAAAAATCAATTTTCTGATGAAAAACGATGACCCGTGACCTGTCGAAATTTCTCCAGATGGTCAGAAATGGACATTTTTTAATGTTTAATTTTTTGACTGCAAATGACTATTCCATGTAAATTATCACTTTTGGAACAAATATAAGTGTGTTTAGAGTCACTTTAATGCCTGAAATTGGTAGAAATAGAAGCTTCTGAATAGGACAAAAAGTCTGTAATAATGGCAATTTTGGTCACATTGAGGCTTTAAAAAGTAGTCATTCAACATGAGGCACATTCCAAATGACATTTTGAATCAATTTTTCTACAGTCCAAAAAATCAATTTTCTGATGAAAAACGATGACCCGTGGTGACCTGTCGAAATTTCTCCAGATGGTCAGAAATGGAAATTTTTTAATGTTTCATTTTTTGACTGCAAATGACTATTCCATGTAAATTATCACTTTTGGAAGAAAATAAGTGTGTTTAGAGTCACTTTAATGCCTGAAATTGGTCGAAATAGAAGCTGCTGAATTGGAGAAAATGTCTGTAAAAATGGCAATTTTGGTCACATTGAGGCTTCAAAAAGTAGTTATTCAGCATGAGGCACATTCCAAATGACATTTTGAATCAATTTTTCTACAGTCCAAAAAACTCAATTTTCTGATGAAGAACGATGACCCGTGACCTGTCGAAATTTCTCCAGATGGTCAGAAATGGAAATTTTTTAATGTTTAATTTTTTGACTGTAAATGACTATTCCATGTAAATTATCACTTTTGGAAAAAAAATAAGTGTGTTTAGAGTCACTTTAATGCCTGAAATTGGTTGAAACAAAAGCTTCTGAATAGGAGAAAAAGTCTGTAATAATGGCAATTTTGGTCACATTGAGGCTTTAAAAAGTAGTTATTCAACATGAGGCACATTCAAAATGACATTTTGAATCAATTTTTCTACAGTCCAAAAAATCAATTTTCTGATGAAAAACGATGACCCGTGACCTGTCGACATTTCTCCAGTTGGTCAGAAATGGAATTTTTTTTAATGTTTAAGTTTTTTTAATGCAAATGACTATTCCATGTAAATTATCACTTTTGGAACAAAAATAAGTGTGTTTAGAGTCACGTTAATGCCTGAAATTGGTCGAAATAGAAGCTTCTGAATAGGAGAAAATGTCTGTAATAATGGCAATTTTGGTCACATTGAGGCTTTAAAAAGCAGTTATTCAACATGAGGCACATTCCAAATGACATTTTGAATCAATTTTTCTACAGTCCAAAAAAATTAATTTTCTGATGAAAAACGATGACCCGTGACCTGTCGAAATTTCTCCAGATGGTCAGAAATGGAATTTTTTTAATGTTTAAGTTTTTTGACTGGAAATGACTATTCCATGTGAATTATCACTTTTGGAACTAAAATAAGTGTGTTTAGAGTAATTTTAATGACTGAAATTGGTGGAAAAAGAAGCTTCTGAGTAGGAGAAAATGTCTGTAAAAATGGCAATTTTGGTCTCATTGAGGCTTCAAAAAGTAGTTATTCAACATGAGGCACAATCCAAATGACATTTTGAATCAATTTTTCTGCAGTCCAAAAAATCAAGTTTTCTGATGAAAAACGATGACCCGTGACCTGTCGAAATTTCTCCAGATGGTCAGAAATGGAATTTTTTTAATGTTTAATTTTTTGACTGCAAATGACTATTCCATGTAAATTATCACTTTTGGAAGAAAACTAAGTGTGTTTAGAGTCACTTTAATGCCTGAAATTGGTTGAAACAAAAGCTTCTTAATAGGAGAAAAAGTCTGTAATAATGGCAATTTTGGTCACATTGAGGCTTTAAAAAGTAGTCATTCAACATGAGGCACATTCCAAATGACATTTTGAATCAATTTTTCTACAGTCCAAAAAAATCAATTTTCTGATGAAAAACGATGACCCGTGACCTGTCGAAATTTCTCCAGATGGTCAGAAATGGACATTTTTTAATGTTTAATTTTTTGACTGCAAATGACTATTCCATGCAAATTATCACTTTTGGAACAAAATTAAGTGTGTTTAGAGTCACTTTAATGCCTGAAATTGGTCAAATTGAAGCTTCTGAATAGGAGAAAATGTCTGTAATAATGGCAATTTTGGTCACATTGAGGCTTTAAAAAGTAGTTATTCAACATGAGGCACATTCGAAATAACATTTTGAATCAATTTTTCTACAGTCCAAAAAATCAATTTTCTGATGAAAAACGATGACCCGTGACCTGTCGACATTTCTCCAGTTGGTCAGAAATGGAATTTTTTTAATGTTTAAGTTTTTTGAATGCAAATGACTATTCCATGTAAATTATCACTTTTGGAACAAAAATAAGTGTGTTTAGAGTCACTTTAATGCCTGAAATTGGTCGAAATAGAAGCTTCTGAATAGGAGAAAATGTCTGTAATAATGGCAATTTTGGTCACATTGAGGCTTTAAAAAGTAGTTATTCAACATGAGGCACATTCCAAATGACATTTTGAATCAATTTTTCTACAGTCCAAAAAAATCAATTTTCTGATGAAAAACGATGACCCGTGACCTGTCGAAATTTCTCCAGATGGTCAGAAATGGAAATTTTTTAATGTTTAATTTTTTGACTGCAAATGACTATTCCATGTAAATTATCCCTTTTGGAACAAATATAAGTGTGTTTAGAGTCACTTTAATGCCTGAAATTGGTAGAAATAGAAGCTTCTGAATAGGACAAAAAGTCTGTAATAATGGCAATTTTGGTCACATTGAGGCTTTAAAAAGTAGTCATTCAACATGAGGCACATTCCAAATGACATTTTGAATCAATTTTTCTACAGTCCAAAAAAATCAATTTTCTGATGAAAAACGATGACCCGTGACCTGTCGAAATTTCTCCAGATGGTCAGAAATGGAAATTTTTTAATGTTTAATTTTTTGACTGCAAATGACTATTCCATGTAAATTATCACTTTTGGAACAAATATAAGTGTGTTTAGAGTCACTTTAATGCCTGAAATTGGTAGAAATAGAAGCTTCTGAATAGGACAAAAAGTCTGTAATAATGGCAATTTTGGTCACATTGAGGCTTTAAAAAGTAGTCATTCAACATGAGGCACATTCCAAATGACATTTTGAATCAATTTT
Source organism: Triturus cristatus (assembly GCF_964204655.1). Taxonomy (NCBI): domain Eukaryota; kingdom Metazoa; phylum Chordata; class Amphibia; order Caudata; family Salamandridae; genus Triturus; species Triturus cristatus. The sequence goes on along the minus strand of NC_140593.1, from coordinate 877,778,088 downwards.
TCTACAGTCCAAAAAATCAATTTTCTGATGAAAAACGATGACCCGTGGTGACCTGTCGAAATTTCTCCAGATGGTCAGAAATGGAAATTTTTTAATGTTTCATTTTTTGACTGCAAATGACTATTCCATGTAAATTATCACTTTTGGAAGAAAATAAGTGTGTTTAGAGTCACTTTCATGCCTGAAATTGGTCGAAATAGAAGCTGCTGAATTGGAGAAAATGTCTGTAAAAATGGCAATTTTGGTCACATTGAGGCTTCAAAAAGTAGTTATTCAGCATGAGGCACATTCCAAATGACATTTTGAATCAATTTTTCTACAGTCCAAAAAACTCAATTTTCTGATGAAAAACGATGACCCGTGACCTGTCGAAATTTCTCCAGATGGTCAGAAATGGAAATTTTTTAATGTTTAATTTTTTGACTGTAAATGACTATTCCATGTAAATTATCACTTTTGGAAGAAAAATAAGTGTGTTTAGAGTCACTTTAATGCCTGAAATTGGTTGAAACAAAAGCTTCTGAATAGGAGAAAAAGTCTGTAATAATGGCAATTTTGGTCACATTGAGGCTTTAAAAAGTAGTTATTCAACATGAGGCACATTCAAAATGACATTTCGAATCAATTTTTCTACAGTCCAAAAAATCAATTTTCTGATGAAAAACGATGACCCGTGACCTGTCGACATTTCTCCAGTTGGTCAGAAATTGAATTTTTTTTAATGTTTAAGTTTTTTTAATGCAAATGACTATTCCATGTAAATTATCACTTTTGGAACTAAAATAAGTGTGTTTAGAGTAATTTTAATGACTGAAATTGGTGGAAAAAGAAGCTTCTGAGTAGGAGAAAATGTCTGTAAAAATGGCAATTTTGGTCTCATTGAGGCTTCAAAAAGTAGTTATTCAACATGAGGCACAATCCAAATGACATTTTGAATCAATTTTTCTGCAGTCCAAAAAATCAAGTTTTCTGATGAAAAACGATGACCCGTGACCTGTCGAAATTTCTCCAGATGGTCAGAAATGGAATTTTTTTAATGTTTAATTTTTTGACTGCAAATGACTATTCTATGTAAATTATCACTTTTGGAAGAAAACTAAGTGTGTTTAGAGTCACTTTAATGCCTGAAATTGGTTGAAACAAAAGCTTCTTAATAGGAGAAAAAGTCTGTAATAATGGCAATTTTGGTCACATTGAGGCTTTAAAAAGTAGTCATTCAACATGAGGCACATTCCAAATGACATTTTGAATCAATTTTTCTACAGTCCAAAAAAATCAATTTTCTGATGAAAAACGATGACCCGTGACCTGTCGAAATTTCTCCAGATGGTCAGAAATGGACATTTTTTAATGTTTAATTTTTTGACTGCAAATGACTATTCCATGCAAATTATCACTTTTGGAACAAAATTAAGTGTGTTTAGAGTCACTTTAATGCCTGAAATTGGTCAAATTGAAGCTTCTGAATAGGAGAAAATGTCTGTAATAATGGCAATTTTGGTCACATTGAGGCTTTAAAAAGTAGTTATTCAACATGAGGCACATTCGAAATAACATTTTGAATCAATTTTTCTACAGTCCAAAAAATCAATTTTCTGATGAAAAACGATGACCCGTGACCTGTCGACATTTCTCCAGTTGGTCAGAAATGGAATTTTTTTAATGTTTAAGTTTTTTGAATGCAAATGACTATTCCATGTAAATTATCACTTTTGGAACAAAAATAAGTGTGTTTAGAGTCACTTTAATGCCTGAAATTGGTCGAAATAGAAGCTTCTGAATAGGAGAAAATGTCTGTAATAATGGCAATTTTGGTCACATTGAGGCTTTAAAAAGTAGTTATTCAACATGAGGCACATTCCAAATGACATTTTGAATCAATTTTTCTACAGTCCAAAAAAATCAATTTTCTGATGAAAAACGATGACCCGTGACCTGTCGAAATTTCTCCAGATGGTCAGAAATGGAAATTTTTTAATGTTTAATTTTTTGACTGCAAATGACTATTCCATGTAAATTATCACTTTTGGAACAAATATAAGTGTGTTTAGAGTCACTTTAATGCCTGAAATTGGTAGAAATAGAAGCTTCTGAATAGGACAAAAAGTCTGTAATAATGGCAATTTTGGTCACATTGAGGCTTTAAAAAGTAGTCATTCAACATGAGGCACATTCCAAATGACATTTTGAATCAATTTTTCTACAGTCCAAAAAATCAATTTTCTGATGAAAAACGATGACCCGTGGTGACCTGTCGAAATTTCTCCAGATGGTCAGAAATGGAAATTTTTTAATGTTTCATTTTTTGACTGCAAATGACTATTCCATGTAAATTATCACTTTTGGAAGAAAATAAGTGTGTTTAGAGTCACTTTAATGCCTGAAATTGGTCGAAATAGAAGCTGCTGAATTGGAGAAAATGTCTGTAAAAATGGCAATTTTGGTCACATTGAGGCTTCAAAAAGTAGTTATTCAGCATGAGGCACATTCCAAATGACATTTTGAATCAATTTTTCTACAGTCCAAAAAACTCAATTTTCTGATGAAAAACGATGACCCGTGACCTGTCGAAATTTCTCCAGATGGTCAGAAATGGAAATTTTTTAATGTTTAATTTTTTGACTGTAAATGACTATTCCATGTAAATTATCACTTTTGGAAGAAAAATAAGTGTATTTAGAGTCACTTTAATGCCTGAAATTGGTTGAAACAAAAGCTTCTGAATAGGAGAAAAAGTCTGTAATAATGGCAATTTTGGTCACATTGAGGCTTTAAAAAGTAGTTATTCAACATGAGGCACATTCAAAATGACATTTTGAATCAATTTTTCTACAGTCCAAAAAATCAATTTTCTGATGAAAAACGATGACCCGTGACCTGTCGACATTTCTCCAGTTGGTCAGAAATGGAATTTTTTTTAAAGTTTAAGTTTTTTTAATGCAAATGACTATTCCATGTAAATTATCACTTTTGGAACAAAAATAAGTGTGTTTAGAGTCACGTTAATGCCTGAAATTGGTCGAAATAGAAGCTTCTGAATAGGAGAAAATGTCTGTAATAATGGCAATTTTGGTCACATTGAGGCTTTAAAAAGTAGTTATTCAACATGAGGCACATTCCAAATGACATTTTGAATCAATTTTTCTACAGTCCAAAAAAATTAATTTTCTGATGAAAAACGATGACCCGTGACCTGTCGAAATTTCTCCAGATGGTCAGAAATGGAATTTTTTTAATGTTTAAGTTTTTTGACTGGAAATGACTATTCCATGTGAATTATCACTTTTGGAACTAAAATAAGTGTGTTTAGAGTAATTTTAATGACTGAAATTGGTGGAAAAAGAAGCTTCTGAGTAGGAGAAAATGTCTGTAAAAATGGCAATTTTGGTCTCATTGAGGCTTCAAAAAGTAGTTATTCAACATGAGGCACAATCCAAATGACATTTTGAATCAATTTTTCTGCAGTCCAAAAAATCAAGTTTTCTGATGAAAAACGATGACCCTTGACCTGTCGAAATTTCTCCAGATGGTCAGAAATGGAATTTTTTTAATGTTTAATTTTTTGACTGCAAATGACTATTCCATGTAAATTATCACTTTTGGAAGAAAAATAAGTGTGTTTAGAGTCACTTTAATGACTGAAATTGGTTGAAACAAAAGCTTCTGAATAGGAGAAAAAGTCTGTAATAATGGCAATTTTGGTCACATTGAGGCTTTAAAAAGTAGTCATTCAACATTAGGCACATTCCAAATGACATTTTGAATAAATTTTTCTACAGTCCAAAAAAATCAATTTTCTGATGAAAAACGATGACCCGTGACCTGTCGACATTTCTCCAGTTGGTCAGAAATGGAATTTTTTTAATGTTTAAGTTTTTTTAATGCAAATGACTATTCCATGTAAATTATCACTTTTGGAACAAAAATAAGTGTGTTTAGAGTCACGTTAATGCCTGAAATTGGTCGAAATAGAAGCTTCTGAATAGGAGAAAATGTCTGTAATAATGGCAATTTTGGTCACATTGAGGCTTTAAAAAGTAGTTATTCAACATGAGGCACATTCGAAATGACATTTTGAATCAATTTTTCTACAGTCCAAAAAATCAATTTTCTGATGAAAAACGGTGACCCGTGACCTGTCGACATTTCTCCAGTTGGTCAGAAATGGAATTTTTTTAATGTTTAAGTTTTTTGACTGGAAATGACTATTCCATGTGAATTATCACTTTTGGAACTAAAATAAGTGTGTTTAGAGTAATTTTAATGACTGAAATTGGTGGAAAAAGAAGCTTCTGAGTAGGAGAAAATGTCTGTAAAAATGGCAATTTTGGTCTCATTGAGGCTTCAAAAAGTAGTTATTCAACATGAGGCAATATCCAAATGACATTTTGAATCAATTTTTCTGCAGTCCAAAAAATCAAGTTTTCTGATGAAAAACGATGACCCGTGACCTGTCGAAATTTCTCCAGATGGTCAGAAATGGAATTTTTTTAATGTTTAATTTTTTGACTGCAAATGACTATTCTATGTAAATTATCACTTTTGGAAGAAAACTAAGTGTGTTTAGAGTCACTTTAATGCCTGAAATTGGTCGAAATAGAAGCTTCTGAATAGGAGAAAATGTCTGTAATAATGGCAATTTTGGTCACATTGAGGCTTTAAAAAGTAGTTATTCAACATGAGGCACATTCCAAATGACATTTTGAATCAATTTTTCTACAGTACAAAAAAATTAATTTTCTGATGAAAAACGATGACCCGTGACCTGTCGAAATTTCTCCAGATGGTCAGAAATGGAATTTTTTTAATGTTTAAGTTTTTTGACTGGAAATGACTATTCCATGTGAATTATCACTTTTGGAACTAAAATAAGTGTGTTTAGAGCAATTTTAATGACTGAAATTGGTGGAAAAAGAAGCTTCTGAGTAGGAGAAAATGTCTGTAAAAATGGCAATTTTGGTCTCATTGAGGCTTCAAAAAGTAGTTATTCAACATGAGGCACAATCCAAATGACATTTTGAATCAATTTTTCTGCAGTCCAAAAAATCAAGTTTTCTGATGAAAAACGATGACCCGTGACCTGTCGAAATTTCTCCAGATGGTCAGAAATGGAATTTTTTTAATGTTTAATTTTTTGACTGCAAATGACTATTCCATGTAAATTATCACTTTTGGAAGAAAAATAAGTGTGTTTAGAGTCACTTTAATGACTGAAATTGGTTGAAACAAAAGCTTCTGAATAGGAGAAAAAGTCTGTAATAATGGCAATTTTGGTCACATTGAGGCTTTAAAAAGTAGTCATTCAACATGAGGCACATTCCAAATGACATTTTGAATCAATTTTTCTACAGTCCAAAAAAATCAATTTTCTGATGAAAAACGATGACCCGTGACCTGTCGACATTTCTCCAGTTGGTCAGAAATGGAATTTTTTTAATGTTTAAGTTTTTTTAATGCAAATGACTATTCCATGTAAATTATCACTTTTGGAACAAAAATAAGTGTGTTTAGAGTCACGTTAATGCCTGAAATTGGTCGAAATAGAAGCTTCTGAATAGGAGAAAATGTCTGTAATAATGGCAATTTTGGTCACATTGAGGCTTTAAAAAGCAGTTATTCAACATGAGGCACATTCCAAATGACATTTTGAATCAATTTTTCTACAGTCCAAAAAAATTAATTTTCTGATGAAAAACGATGACCCGTGACCTGTCGAAATTTCTCCAGATGGTCAGAAATGGAATTTTTTTAATGTTTAAGTTTTTTGACTGGAAATGACTATTCCATGTGAATTATCACTTTTGGAACTAAAATAAGTGTGTTTAGAGTAATTTTAATGACTGAAATTGGTGGAAAAAGAAGCTTCTGAGTAGGAGAAAATGTCTGTAAAAATGGCAATTTTGGTCTCATTGAGGCTTCAAAAAGTAGTTATTCAACATGAGGCACAATCCAAATGACATTTTGAATCAATTTTTCTGCAGTCCAAAAAATCAAGTTTTCTGATGAAAAACGATGACCCGTGACCTGTCGAAATTTCTCCAGATGGTCAGAAATGGAAGTTTTTTTAATGTTTAATTTTTTGACTGCAAATGACTATTCCATGTAAATTATCACTTTTGGAAGAAAACTAAGTGTGTTTAGAGTCACTTTAATGACTGAAATTGGTTGAAACAAAAGCTTCTGAATAGGAGAAAAAGTCTGTAATAATGGCAATTTTGGTCATATTGAGGCTTTAAAAAGTAGTCATTCAACATGAGGCACATTCCAAATGACATTTTGAATCAATTTTTCTACAGTCCAAAAAATCAATTTTCTGATGAAAAACGATGACCCGTGACCTGTCGAAATTTCTCCAGATGGTCAGAAATGGAAATTTTTTAATGTTTCATTTTTTGACTGCAAATGACTATTCCATGTAAATTATCACTTTTGGAAGAAAATAAGTGTGTTTAGAGTCACTTTAATGCCTGAAATTGGTAGAAATAGAAGCTTCTGAATAGGAGAAAATGTCTGTAAAAATGGCAATTTTGGTCACATTGAGGCTTCAAAAAGTAGTTATTCAGCATGAGGCACATTCCAAATGTCATTTTGAATAAATTTTTCTACAGTCCAAAAAATAAATTTTCTGATGAAAAACGATGACCCATTGACCTGTCGAAATTTCTCCAGATGGTCAGAAATGGAAATTTTTTAATGTTTAATTTTTTGACTGTAAATGACTATTCCATGTAAATTATCACTTTTGGAAGAAAAATAAGTGTGTTTAGAGTCACTTTAATGCCTGAAATTGGTTGAAACAAAAGCTTCTTAATAGGAGAAAAAGTCTGTAATAATGGCAATTTTGGTCACATTGAGGCTTTAAAAAGTAGTCATTCAACATGAGGCACATTCCAAATGACATTTTGAATCAATTTTTCTACAGTCCAAAAAAATCAATTTTCTGATGAAAAACGATGACCCGTGACCTGTCGAAATTTCTCCAGATGGTCAGAAATGGAAATTTTTTAATGTTTAATTTTTTGACTGCAAATGACTATTCCATGCAAATTATCACTTTTGGAACAAAATTAAGTGTGTTTAGAGTCACTTTAATGCCTGAAATTGGTCAAATTGAAGCTTCTGAATAGGAGAAAATGTCTGTAATAATGGCAATTTTGGTCACATTGAGGCTTTAAAAAGTAGTTATTCAACATGAGGCACATTCGAAATGACATTTTGAATCAATTTTTCTACAGTCCAAAAAATCAATTTTCTGATGAAAAACGATGACCCGTGACCTGTCGACATTTCTCCAGTTGGTCAGAAATGGAATTTTTTTAATGTTTAAGTTTTTTGAATGCAAATGACTATTCCATGTAAATTATCACTTTTGGAACAAAAATAAGTGTGTTTAGAGTCACTTTAATGCCTGAAATTGGTCGAAATAGAAGCTTCTGAATAGGAGAAAATGTCTGTAATAATGGCAATTTTGGTCACATTGAGGCTTTAAAAAGTAGTCATTCAACATGAGGCACATTCCAAACGACATTTTGAATCAATTTTTCTACAGTCCAAAAAAATCAATTTTCTGATGAAAAACGATGACCCGTGACCTGTCGAAATTTATCCAGATGGTCAGAAATGGAAATTTTTTAATGTTTAATTTTTTGACTGCAAATGACTATTCCATGCAAATTATCACTTTTGGAACAAAATTAAGTGTGTTTAGAGTCACTTTAATGCCTGAAATTGGTCAAATTGAAGCTTCTGAATAGGAGAAAATGTCTGTAATAATGGCAATTTTGGTCACATTGAGGCTTTAAAAAGTAGTTATTCAACATGAGGCACATTCGAAATGACATTTTGAATCAATTTTTCTACAGTCCAAAAAATCAATTTTCTGATGAAAAACGGTGACCCGTGACCTGTCGACATTTCTCCAGTTGGTCAGAAATGGAATTTTTTTAATGTTTAAGTTTTTTTAATGCAAATGACTATTCCATGTAAATTATCACTTTTGGAACAAAAATAAGTGTGTTTAGAGTCACTTTAATGCCTGAAATTGGTCGAAAAAGAAGCTTCTGAATAGGAGAAAATGTCTGTAATAATGGCAATTTTGGTCACATTGAGGCTTTAAAAAGTAGTTATTCAACATGAGGCACATTCCAAATGACATTTTGAATCAATTTTTCTACAGTCCAAAAAATCAATTTTCTGATGAAAAACGATGACCCGTGACCTGTCGAAATTTCTCCAGATGGTCAGAAATGGAAATTTTTTAATGTTTAATTTTTTGACTGCAAATGACTATTCCATGTAAATTATCACTTTTGGAACAAAAATAAGTGTGTTTAGAGTCACTTTAATGCCTGAAATTGGTAGAAATAGAAGCTTCTGAATAGGACAAAAAGTCTGTAATAATGGCAATTTTGGTCACATTGAGGCTTCAAAAAGTAGTTATTCAGCATGAGGCACATTCCAAATGACATTTTGAATCAATTTTTCTACAGTCCAAAAAACTCAATTTTCTGATGAAAAACGATGACCCGTGACCTGTCGAAATTTCTCCAGATGGTCAGAAATGGAAATTTTTTAATGTTTAATTTTTTGACTGTAAATGACTATTCCATGTAAATTATCACTTTTGGAAGAAAATTAAGTGTGTTTAGAGTCACTTTAATGCCTGAAATTGGTAGAAATAGAAGCTTCTGAATAGGAGAAAAAGTCTATAATAGGCAATTTTGGTCACATTGAGGCTTTAAAAAGTAGTCATTCAACATGAGGCACATACCAAATGACATTTTGAATCAATTTTTCTACAGTCCAAAAAATCAATTTTCTGATGAAAAACGATGACCCGTGACCTGTCGAAATTTCTCCAGATGGTCAGAACTGGAAATTTTTTAATGTTTCATTTTTTGACTGCAAATGACTATTCCATGTAAATTATCACTTTTGGAAGAAAATAAGTGTGTTTAGAGTCACTTTAATGCCTGAAATTGGTAGAAATAGAAGCTTCTGAATAGGAGAAAATGTCTGTAAAAATGGCAATTTTGGTCACATTGAGGCTTCAAAAAGTAGTTATTCAGCATGAGGCACATTCCAAATGACATTTTGAATCAATTTTTCTACAGTCCAAAAAATCAATTTTCTGATGAAAAACGATGACCCGTTGACCTGTCGAAATTTCTCCAGATGGTCAGAAATGGAAATTTTTTAATGTTTAATTTTTTGACTGTAAATGACTATTCCATGTAAATTAACACTTTTGGAAGAAAAATAAGTGTGTTTAGAGTCAGTTTAATGCCTGAAATTGGTCGAAATAGAAGCTTCTGAATAGGAGAAAATGTCTGTAATAATGGCAATTTTGGTCACATTGAGGCTTTAAAAAGTAGTCATTCAACATGAGGCACATTCCAAATGACATTTTGAATCAATTTTTCTACAGTCCAAAAAAATCAATTTTCTGATGAAAAACGATGACCCGTGACCTGTCGAAATTTCTCCAGATGGTCAGAAATGGAAATTTTTTAATGTTTAATTTTTTGACTGCAAATGACTATTCCATGCAAATTATCACTTTTGGAACAAAATTAAGTGTGTTTAGAGTCACTTTAATGCCTGAAATTGGTCAAATTGAAGCTTCTGAATAGGAGAAAATGTCTGTCATAATGGCAATTTTGGTCACATTGAGGCTTTAAAAAGTAGTTATTCAACATGAGGCACATTCGAAATGACATTTTGAATCAATTTTTCTACAGTCCAAAAAATCAATTTTCTGATGAAAAACGATGACCCGTGACCTGTTGAAATTTCTCCAGATTGTCAGAAATGTACATTTTTTAATGTTTAATTTTTTGACTGCAAATGACTATTCCATGTAAATTATCACTTTTGGACCAAAAATAAGTGTGTTTAGAGTCACTTTAATGCCTGAAATTGGTTGAAACAAAAGCTTCTTAATAGGAGAAAAAGTCTGTAATAATGGCAATTTTGGTCACATTGAGGCTTTAAAAAGTAGTCATTCAACATGAGGCACATTCCAAATGACATTTTGAATCAATTTTTCTACAGTCCAAAAAAATCAATTTTCTGATGAAAAACGATGACCCGTGACCTGTCGAAATTTCTCCAGATGGTCAGAAATGGACATTTTTTAATGTTTAATTTTTTGACTGCAAATGACTATTCCATGTAAATTATCACTTTTGGAACAAATATAAGTGTGTTTAGAGTCACTTTAATGCCTGAAATTGGTAGAAATAGAAGCTTCTGAATAGGACAAAAAGTCTGTAATAATGGCAATTTTGGTCACATTGAGGCTTTAAAAAGTAGTCATTCAACATGAGGCACATTCCAAATGACATTTTGAATCAATTTTTCTACAGTCCAAAAAATCAATTTTCTGATGAAAAACGATGACCCGTGGTGACCTGTCGAAATTTCTCCAGATGGTCAGAAATGGAAATTTTTTAATGTTTCATTTTTTGACTGCAAATGACTATTCCATGTAAATTATCACTTTTGGAAGAAAATAAGTGTGTTTAGAGTCACTTTAATGCCTGAAATTGGTCGAAATAGAAGCTGCTGAATTGGAGAAAATGTCTGTAAAAATGGCAATTTTGGTCACATTGAGGCTTCAAAAAGTAGTTATTCAGCATGAGGCACATTCCAAATGACATTTTGAATCAATTTTTCTACAGTCCAAAAAACTCAATTTTCTGATGAAGAACGATGACCCGTGACCTGTCGAAATTTCTCCAGATGGTCAGAAATGGAAATTTTTTAATGTTTAATTTTTTGACTGTAAATGACTATTCCATGTAAATTATCACTTTTGGAAAAAAAATAAGTGTGTTTAGAGTCACTTTAATGCCTGAAATTGGTTGAAACAAAAGCTTCTGAATAGGAGAAAAAGTCTGTAATAATGGCAATTTTGGTCACATTGAGGCTTTAAAAAGTAGTTATTCAACATGAGGCACATTCAAAATGACATTTTGAATCAATTTTTCTACAGTCCAAAAAATCAATTTTCTGATGAAAAACGATGACCCGTGACCTGTCGACATTTCTCCAGTTGGTCAGAAATGGAATTTTTTTTAATGTTTAAGTTTTTTTAATGCAAATGACTATTCCATGTAAATTATCACTTTTGGAACAAAAATAAGTGTGTTTAGAGTCACGTTAATGCCTGAAATTGGTCGAAATAGAAGCTTCTGAATAGGAGAAAATGTCTGTAATAATGGCAATTTTGGTCACATTGAGGCTTTAAAAAGCAGTTATTCAACATGAGGCACATTCCAAATGACATTTTGAATCAATTTTTCTACAGTCCAAAAAAATTAATTTTCTGATGAAAAACGATGACCCGTGACCTGTCGAAATTTCTCCAGATGGTCAGAAATGGAATTTTTTTAATGTTTAAGTTTTTTGACTGGAAATGACTATTCCATGTGAATTATCACTTTTGGAACTAAAATAAGTGTGTTTAGAGTAATTTTAATGACTGAAATTGGTGGAAAAAGAAGCTTCTGAGTAGGAGAAAATGTCTGTAAAAATGGCAATTTTGGTCTCATTGAGGCTTCAAAAAGTAGTTATTCAACATGAGGCACAATCCAAATGACATTTTGAATCAATTTTTCTGCAGTCCAAAAAATCAAGTTTTCTGATGAAAAACGATGACCCGTGACCTGTCGAAATTTCTCCAGATGGTCAGAAATGGAATTTTTTTAATGTTTAATTTTTTGACTGCAAATGACTATTCCATGTAAATTATCACTTTTGGAAGAAAACTAAGTGTGTTTAGAGTCACTTTAATGCCTGAAATTGGTTGAAACAAAAGCTTCTTAATAGGAGAAAAAGTCTGTAATAATGGCAATTTTGGTCACATTGAGGCTTTAAAAAGTAGTCATTCAACATGAGGCACATTCCAAATGACATTTTGAATCAATTTTTCTACAGTCCAAAAAAATCAATTTTCTGATGAAAAACGATGACCCGTGACCTGTCGAAATTTCTCCAGATGGTCAGAAATGGACATTTTTTAATGTTTAATTTTTTGACTGCAAATGACTATTCCATGCAAATTATCACTTTTGGAACAAAATTAAGTGTGTTTAGAGTCACTTTAATGCCTGAAATTGGTCAAATTGAAGCTTCTGAATAGGAGAAAATGTCTGTAATAATGGCAATTTTGGTCACATTGAGGCTTTAAAAAGTAGTTATTCAACATGAGGCACATTCGAAATAACATTTTGAATCAATTTTTCTACAGTCCAAAAAATCAATTTTCTGATGAAAAACGATGACCCGTGACCTGTCGACATTTCTCCAGTTGGTCAGAAATGGAATTTTTTTAATGTTTAAGTTTTTTGAATGCAAATGACTATTCCATGTAAATTATCACTTTTGGAACAAAAATAAGTGTGTTTAGAGTCACTTTAATGCCTGAAATTGGTCGAAATAGAAGCTTCTGAATAGGAGAAAATGTCTGTAATAATGGCAATTTTGGTCACATTGAGGCTTTAAAAAGTAGTTATTCAACATGAGGCACATTCCAAATGACATTTTGAATCAATTTTTCTACAGTCCAAAAAAATCAATTTTCTGATGAAAAACGATGACCCGTGACCTGTCGAAATTTCTCCAGATGGTCAGAAATGGAAATTTTTTAATGTTTAATTTTTTGACTGCAAATGACTATTCCATGTAAATTATCCCTTTTGGAACAAATATAAGTGTGTTTAGAGTCACTTTAATGCCTGAAATTGGTAGAAATAGAAGCTTCTGAATAGGACAAAAAGTCTGTAATAATGGCAATTTTGGTCACATTGAGGCTTTAAAAAGTAGTCATTCAACATGAGGCACATTCCAAATGACATTTTGAATCAATTTTTCTACAGTCCAAAAAAATCAATTTTCTGATGAAAAACGATGACCCGTGACCTGTCGAAATTTCTCCAGATGGTCAGAAATGGAAATTTTTTAATGTTTAATTTTTTGACTGCAAATGACTATTCCATGTAAATTATCACTTTTGGAACAAATATAAGTGTGTTTAGAGTCACTTTAATGCCTGAAATTGGTAGAAATAGAAGCTTCTGAATAGGACAAAAAGTCTGTAATAATGGCAATTTTGGTCACATTGAGGCTTTAAAAAGTAGTCATTCAACATGAGGCACATTCCAAATGACATTTTGAATCAATTTTTCTACAGTCCAAAAAATCAATTTTCTGATGAAAAACGATGACCCGTGGTGACCTGTCGAAATTTCTCCAGATGGTCAGAAATGGAAATTTTTTAATGTTTCATTTTTTGACTGCAAATGACTATTCCATGTAAATTATCACTTTTGGAAGAAAATAAGTGTGTTTAGAGTCACTTTCATGCCTGAAATTGGTCGAAATAGAAGCTGCTGAATTGGAGAAAATGTCTGTAAAAATGGCAATTTTGGTCACATTGAGGCTTCAAAAAGTAGTTATTCAGCATGAGGCACATTCCAAATGACATTTTGAATCAATTTTTCTACAGTCCAAAAAACTCAATTTTCTGATGAAAAACGATGACCCGTGACCTGTCGAAATTTCTCCAGATGGTCAGAAATGGAAATTTTTTAATGTTTAATTTTTTGACTGTAAATGACTATTCCATGTAAATTATCACTTTTGGAAGAAAAATAAGTGTGTTTAGAGTCACTTTAATGCCTGAAATTGGTTGAAACAAAAGCTTCTGAATAGGAGAAAAAGTCTGTAATAATGGCAATTTTGGTCACATTGAGGCTTTAAAAAGTAGTTATTCAACATGAGGCACATTCAAAATGACATTTCGAATCAATTTTTCTACAGTCCAAAAAATCAATTTTCTGATGAAAAACGATGACCCGTGACCTGTCGACATTTCTCCAGTTGGTCAGAAATTGAATTTTTTTTAATGTTTAAGTTTTTTTAATGCAAATGACTATTCCATGTAAATTATCACTTTTGGAACTAAAATAAGTGTGTTTAGAGTAATTTTAATGACTGAAATTGGTGGAAAAAGAAGCTTCTGAGTAGGAGAAAATGTCTGTAAAAATGGCAATTTTGGTCTCATTGAGGCTTCAAAAAGTAGTTATTCAACATGAGGCACAATCCAAATGACATTTTGAATCAATTTTTCTGCAGTCCAAAAAATCAAGTTTTCTGATGAAAAACGATGACCCGTGACCTGTCGAAATTTCTCCAGATGGTCAGAAATGGAATTTTTTTAATGTTTAATTTTTTGACTGCAAATGACTATTCTATGTAAATTATCACTTTTGGAAGAAAACTAAGTGTGTTTAGAGTCACTTTAATGCCTGAAATTGGTTGAAACAAAAGCTTCTTAATAGGAGAAAAAGTCTGTAATAATGGCAATTTTGGTCACATTGAGGCTTTAAAAAGTAGTCATTCAACATGAGGCACATTCCAAATGACATTTTGAATCAATTTTTCTACAGTCCAAAAAAATCAATTTTCTGATGAAAAACGATGACCCGTGACCTGTCGAAATTTCTCCAGATGGTCAGAAATGGACATTTTTTAATGTTTAATTTTTTGACTGCAAATGACTATTCCATGCAAATTATCACTTTTGGAACAAAATTAAGTGTGTTTAGAGTCACTTTAATGCCTGAAATTGGTCAAATTGAAGCTTCTGAATAGGAGAAAATGTCTGTAATAATGGCAATTTTGGTCACATTGAGGCTTTAAAAAGTAGTTATTCAACATGAGGCACATTCGAAATAACATTTTGAATCAATTTTTCTACAGTCCAAAAAATCAATTTTCTGATGAAAAACGATGACCCGTGACCTGTCGACATTTCTCCAGTTGGTCAGAAATGGAATTTTTTTAATGTTTAAGTTTTTTGAATGCAAATGACTATTCCATGTAAATTATCACTTTTGGAACAAAAATAAGTGTGTTTAGAGTCACTTTAATGCCTGAAATTGGTCGAAATAGAAGCTTCTGAATAGGAGAAAATGTCTGTAATAATGGCAATTTTGGTCACATTGAGGCTTTAAAAAGTAGTTATTCAACATGAGGCACATTCCAAATGACATTTTGAATCAATTTTTCTACAGTCCAAAAAAATCAATTTTCTGATGAAAAACGATGACCCGTGACCTGTCGAAATTTCTCCAGATGGTCAGAAATGGAAATTTTTTAATGTTTAATTTTTTGACTGCAAATGACTATTCCATGTAAATTATCACTTTTGGAACAAATATAAGTGTGTTTAGAGTCACTTTAATGCCTGAAATTGGTAGAAATAGAAGCTTCTGAATAGGACAAAAAGTCTGTAATAATGGCAATTTTGGTCACATTGAGGCTTTAAAAAGTAGTCATTCAACATGAGGCACATTCCAAATGACATTTTGAATCAATTTTTCTACAGTCCAAAAAATCAATTTTCTGATGAAAAACGATGACCCGTGGTGACCTGTCGAAATTTCTCCAGATGGTCAGAAATGGAAATTTTTTAATGTTTCATTTTTTGACTGCAAATGACTATTCCATGTAAATTATCACTTTTGGAAGAAAATAAGTGTGTTTAGAGTCACTTTAATGCCTGAAATTGGTCGAAATAGAAGCTGCTGAATTGGAGAAAATGTCTGTAAAAATGGCAATTTTGGTCACATTGAGGCTTCAAAAAGTAGTTATTCAGCATGAGGCACATTCCAAATGACATTTTGAATCAATTTTTCTACAGTCCAAAAAACTCAATTTTCTGATGAAAAACGATGACCCGTGACCTGTCGAAATTTCTCCAGATGGTCAGAAATGGAAATTTTTTAATGTTTAATTTTTTGACTGTAAATGACTATTCCATGTAAATTATCACTTTTGGAAGAAAAATAAGTGTATTTAGAGTCACTTTAATGCCTGAAATTGGTTGAAACAAAAGCTTCTGAATAGGAGAAAAAGTCTGTAATAATGGCAATTTTGGTCACATTGAGGCTTTAAAAAGTAGTTATTCAACATGAGGCACATTCAAAATGACATTTTGAATCAATTTTTCTACAGTCCAAAAAATCAATTTTCTGATGAAAAACGATGACCCGTGACCTGTCGACATTTCTCCAGTTGGTCAGAAATGGAATTTTTTTTAAAGTTTAAGTTTTTTTAATGCAAATGACTATTCCATGTAAATTATCACTTTTGGAACAAAAATAAGTGTGTTTAGAGTCACGTTAATGCCTGAAATTGGTCGAAATAGAAGCTTCTGAATAGGAGAAAATGTCTGTAATAATGGCAATTTTGGTCACATTGAGGCTTTAAAAAGTAGTTATTCAACATGAGGCACATTCCAAATGACATTTTGAATCAATTTTTCTACAGTCCAAAAAAATTAATTTTCTGATGAAAAACGATGACCCGTGACCTGTCGAAATTTCTCCAGATGGTCAGAAATGGAATTTTTTTAATGTTTAAGTTTTTTGACTGGAAATGACTATTCCATGTGAATTATCACTTTTGGAACTAAAATAAGTGTGTTTAGAGTAATTTTAATGACTGAAATTGGTGGAAAAAGAAGCTTCTGAGTAGGAGAAAATGTCTGTAAAAATGGCAATTTTGGTCTCATTGAGGCTTCAAAAAGTAGTTATTCAACATGAGGCACAATCCAAATGACATTTTGAATCAATTTTTCTGCAGTCCAAAAAATCAAGTTTTCTGATGAAAAACGATGACCCTTGACCTGTCGAAATTTCTCCAGATGGTCAGAAATGGAATTTTTTTAATGTTTAATTTTTTGACTGCAAATGACTATTCCATGTAAATTATCACTTTTGGAAGAAAAATAAGTGTGTTTAGAGTCACTTTAATGACTGAAATTGGTTGAAACAAAAGCTTCTGAATAGGAGAAAAAGTCTGTAATAATGGCAATTTTGGTCACATTGAGGCTTTAAAAAGTAGTCATTCAACATTAGGCACATTCCAAATGACATTTTGAATAAATTTTTCTACAGTCCAAAAAAATCAATTTTCTGATGAAAAACGATGACCCGTGACCTGTCGACATTTCTCCAGTTGGTCAGAAATGGAATTTTTTTAATGTTTAAGTTTTTTTAATGCAAATGACTATTCCATGTAAATTATCACTTTTGGAACAAAAATAAGTGTGTTTAGAGTCACGTTAATGCCTGAAATTGGTCGAAATAGAAGCTTCTGAATAGGAGAAAATGTCTGTAATAATGGCAATTTTGGTCACATTGAGGCTTTAAAAAGTAGTTATTCAACATGAGGCACATTCGAAATGACATTTTGAATCAATTTTTCTACAGTCCAAAAAATCAATTTTCTGATGAAAAACGGTGACCCGTGACCTGTCGACATTTCTCCAGTTGGTCAGAAATGGAATTTTTTTAATGTTTAAGTTTTTTGACTGGAAATGACTATTCCATGTGAATTATCACTTTTGGAACTAAAATAAGTGTGTTTAGAGTAATTTTAATGACTGAAATTGGTGGAAAAAGAAGCTTCTGAGTAGGAGAAAATGTCTGTAAAAATGGCAATTTTGGTCTCATTGAGGCTTCAAAAAGTAGTTATTCAACATGAGGCAATATCCAAATGACATTTTGAATCAATTTTTCTGCAGTCCAAAAAATCAAGTTTTCTGATGAAAAACGATGACCCGTGACCTGTCGAAATTTCTCCAGATGGTCAGAAATGGAATTTTTTTAATGTTTAATTTTTTGACTGCAAATGACTATTCCATGTAAATTATCACTTTTGGAAGAAAACTAAGTGTGTTTAGAGTCACTTTAATGACTGAAATTGGTTGAAACAAAAGCTTCTGAATAGGAGAAAAAGTCTGTAATAATGGCAATTTTGGTCACATTGAGGCTTTAAAAAGTAGTCATTCAACATGAGGCACATTCCAAATGACATTTTGAATCAATTTTTCTACAGTCCAAAAAATCAATTTTCTGATGAAAAACGATGACCCGTGACCTGTCGAAATTTCTCCAGATGGTCAGAAATGGAAATTTTTTAATGTTTCATTTTTTGACTGCAAATGACTATTCCATGTAAATTATCACTTTTGGAAGAAAATAAGTGTGTTTAGAGTCACTTTAATGCCTGAAATTGGTCGAAATAGAAGCTTCTGAATAGGAGAAAATGTCTGTAATAATGGCAATTTTGGTCACATTGAGGCTTTAAAAAGTAGTCATTCAACATGAGGCACATTCCAAACGACATTTTGAATCAATTTTTCTACAGTCCAAAAAAATCAATTTTCTGATGAAAAACGAAGACCCGTGACCTGTCGAAATTTATCCAGATGGTCAGAAATGGAAATTTTTTAATGTTTAATTTTTTGACTGCAAATGACTATTCCATGCAAATTATCACTTTTGGAACAAAATTAAGTGTGTTTAGAGTCACTTTAATGCCTGAAATTGGTCAAATTGAAGCTTCTGAATAGGAGAAAATGTCTGTAATAATGGCAATTTTGGTCACATTGAGGCTTTAAAAAGTAGTTATTCAACATGAGGCACATTCGAAATGACATTTTGAATCAATTTTTCTACAGTCCAAAAAATCAATTTTCTGATGAAAAACGGTGACCCGTGACCTGTCGACATTTCTCCAGTTGGTCAGAAATGGAATTTTTTTAATGTTTAAGTTTTTTTAATGCAAATGACTATTCCATGTAAATTATCACTTTTGGAACAAAAATAAGTGTGTTTAGAGTCACTTTAATGCCTGAAATTGGTCGAAAAAGAAGCTTCTGAATAGGAGAAAATGTCTGTAATAATGGCAATTTTGGTCACATTGAGGCTTTAAAAAGTAGTTATTCAACATGAGGCACATTCCAAATGACATTTTGAATCAATTTTTCTACAGTCCAAAAAAATCAATTTTCTGATGAAAAACGATGACCCGTGACCTGTCAAAATTTCTCCAGATGGTCAGAAATGGAAATTTTTTAATGTTTAATTTTTTGACTGCAAATGACTATTCCATGTAAATTATCACTTTTGGAACAAAAATAAGTGTGTTTAGAGTCACTTTAATGCCTGAAGTTGGTAGAAATAGAAGCTTCTGAATAGGACAAAAAGTCTGTAATAATGGCAATTTTGGTCACATTGAGGCTTCAAAAAGTAGTTATTCAGCATGAGGCACATTCCAAATGACATTTTGAATCAATTTTTCTACAGTCCAAAAAACTCAATTTTCTGATGAAAAACGATGACCCGTGACCTGTCGAAATTTCTCCAGATGGTCAGAAATGGAAATTTTTTAATGTTTCATTTTTTGACTGCAAATGACTATTCCATGTAAATTATCACTTTTGGAAGAAAATAAGTGTGTTTAGAGTCACTTTAATGCCTGAAATTGGTAGAAATAGAAGCTTCTGAATAGGAGAAAATGTCTGTAAAAATGGCAATTTTGGTCACATTGAGGCTTCAAAAAGTAGTTATTCAGCATGAGGCACATTCCAAATGACATTTTGAATCAATTTTTCTACAGTCCAAAAAATCAATTTTCTGATGAAAAACGATGACCCGTTGACCTGTCGAAATTTCTCCAGATGGTCAGAAATGGAAATTTTTTAATGTTTAATTTTTTTACTGTAAATGACTATTCCATGTAAATTATCACTTTTGGAAGAAAAATAAGTGTGTTTAGAGTCACTTTAATGCCTGAAATTGGTTGAAACAAAAGCTTCTTAATAGGAGAAAAAGTCTGTAATAATGGCAATTTTGGTCACATTGAGGCTTTATAAAGTAGTCATTCAACATGAGGCACATTCCAAATGACATTTTGAATCAATTTTTCTACAGTCCAAAAAAATCAATTTTCTGATGAAAAACGATGACCCGTGACCTGTCGAAATTTCTCCAGATGGTCAGAAATGGACATTTTTTAATGTTTAATTTTTTGACTGCAAATGACTATTCCATGCAAATTATCACTTTTGGAACAAAATTAAGTGTGTTTAGAGTCACTTTAATGCCTGAAATTGGTCAAATTGAAGCTTCTGAATAGGAGAAAATGTCTGTAATAATGGCAATTTTGGTCACATTGAGGCTTTAAAAAGTAGTTATTCAACATGAGGCACATTCGAAATAACATTTTGAATCAATTTTTCTACAGTCCAAAAAATCAATTTTCTGATGAAAAACGATGACCCGTGACCTGTCGACATTTCTCCAGTTGGTCAGAAATGGAATTTTTTTAATGTTTAAGTTTTTTTAATGCAAATGACTATTCCATGTAAATTATCACTTTTGGAACAAAAATAAGTGTGTTTAGAGTCACTTTAATGCCTGAAATTGGTCGAAAAAGAAGCTTCTGAATAGGAGAAAATGTCTGTAATAATGGCAATTTTGGTCACATTGAGGCTTTAAAAAGTAGTTATTCAACATGAGGCACATTCCAAATGACATTTTGAATCAATTTTTCTACAGTCCAAAAAAATCAATTTTCTGATGAAAAACGATGACCCGTGACCTGTCGAAATTTCTCCAGATGGTCAGAAATGGAAATTTTTTAATGTTTAATTTTTTGACTGCAAATGACTATTCCATGTAAATTATCACTTTTGGAACAAAAATAAGTGTGTTTAGAGTCACTTTAATGCCTGAAATTGGTAGAAATAGAAGCTTCTGAATAGGACAAAAAGTCTGTAATAATGGCAATTTTGGTCACATTGAGGCTTCAAAAAGTAGTTATTCAGCATGAGGCACATTCCAAATGACATTTTGAATCAATTTTTCTACAGTCCAAAAAACTCAATTTTCTGATGAAAAACGATGACCCGTGACCTGTCGAAATTTCTCCAGATGGTCAGAAATGGAAATTTTTTAATGTTTAATTTTTTGACTGTAAATGACTATTCCATGTAAATTATCACTTTTGGAAGAAAATTAAGTGTGTTTAGAGTCACTTTAATGCCTGAAATTAGTAGAAATAGAAGCTTCTGAATAGGAGAAAAAGTCTATAATAGGCAATTTTGGTCACATTGAGGCTTTAAAAAGTAGTCATTCAACATGAGGCACATACCAAATGACATTTTGAATCAATTTTTCTACAGTCCAAAAAATCAATTTTCTGATGAAAAACGATGACCCGTGACCTGTCGAAATTTCTCCAGATGGTCAGAACTGGAAATTTTTTAATGTTTCATTTTTTGACTGCAAATGACTATTCCATGTAAATTATCACTTTTGGAAGAAAATAAGTGTGTTTAGAGTCACTTTAATGCCTGAAATTAGTAGAAATAGAAGCTTCTGAATAGGAGAAAAAGTCTATAATAGGCAATTTTGGTCACATTGAGGCTTCAAAAAGTAGTTATTCAGCATGAGGCACATTCCAAATGACATTTTGAATCAATTTTTCTACAGTCCAAAAAATCAATTTTCTGATGAAAAACGATGACCCGTTGACCTGTCGAAATTTCTCCAGATGGTCAGAAATGGAAATTTTTTAATGTTTAATTTTTTGACTGTAAATGACTATTCCATGTAAATTAACACTTTTGGAAGAAAAATAAGTGTGTTTAGAGTCAGTTTAATGCCTGAAATTGGTCGAAATAGAAGCTTCTGAATAGGAGAAAATGTCTGTAATAATGGCAATTTTGGTCACATTGAGGCTTTAAAAAGTAGTCATTCAACATGAGGCACATTCCAAATGACATTTTGAATCAATTTTTCTACAGTCCAAAAAAATCAATTTTCTGATGAAAATTGATGACCCGTGACCTGTCGACATTTCTCCAGTTGGTCAGAAATGGAATTTTTTTAATGTTTAAGTTTTTTGACTGGAAATGACTATTCCATGTGAATTATCACTTTTGGAACTAAAATAAGTGTGTTTAGAGTAATTTTAATGACTGAAATTAGTAGAAAAAGAAGCTTCTGAGTAGGAGAAAATGTCTGTAAAAATGGCAATTTTGGTCTCATTGAGGCTTCAAAAAGTAGTTATTCAACATGAGGCACAATCTAATTGACATTTTGAATCAATTTTTCTGCAGTCCAAAAAATCAAGTTTTCTGATGAAAAACGATGACCCGTGACCTGTCGAAATTTCTCCAGATGGTCAGAAATGGAATTTTTTTAATGTTTAATTTTTTGACTGCAAATGACTATTCCATGTAAATTATCACTTTTGGAAGAAAAATAAGTATGTTTAGAGTCACTTTAATGCCTGAAATTGGTTGAAACAAAAGCTTCTGAATAGGAGAAAAAGTCTGTAATAATGGCAATTTTGGTCACATTGAGGCTTTAAAAAGTAGTCATTCAACATGAGGCACATTCCAAACGACATTTTGTATCAATTTTTCTACAGTCCAAAAAAATCAATTTTCTGATGAAAAACGATGACCCGTGACCTGTCGAAATTTCTTCAGATGGTCAGAAATGGAAATTTTTTAATGTTTAATTTTTTGACTGCAAATGACTATTCCATGTAAATTATCACTTTTGGAACAAATATAAGTGTGTTTAGAGTCACTTTAATGCCTGAAATTGGTAGAAATAGAAGCTTCTGAATAGGACAAAAAGTCTGTAATAATGGCAATTTTGGTCACATTGAGGCTTTAAAAAGTAGTCATTCAACATGAGGCACATTCCAAATGACATTTTGAATCAATTTTTCTACAGTCCAAAAAATCAATTTTCTGATGAAAAACGATGACCCGTGGTGACCTGTCGAAATTTCTCCAGATGGTCAGAACTGGAAATTTTTTAATGTTTCATTTTTTGTCTGCAAATGACTATTCCATGTAAATTATCACTTTTGGAAGAAAATAAGTGTGTTTAGAGTCACTTTATGCCTGAAATTGGTAGAAATAGAAGCTTCTGAATAGGAGAAAATGTCTGTAAAAATGGCAATTTTGGTCACATTGAGGCTTCAAAAAGTAGTTATTCAGCATGAGGCACATTCCAAATGACATTTTGAATAAATTTTTCTACAGTCCAAAAAATAAATTTTCTGATGAAAAACGATGACCCATTGACCTGTCGAAATTTCTCCAGATGGTCAGAAATGGAAATTTTTTAATGTTTAATTTTTTGACTGCAAATGACTATTCCATGTAAATTATCACTTTTGGAAGAAAAATAAGTGTGTTTAGAGTCACTTTAATGACTGAAATTGGTTGAAACAAAAGCTTCTGAATAGGAGAAAAAGTCTGTAATAATGGCAATTTTGGTCACATTGAGGCTTTAAAAAGTAGTCATTCAACATGAGGCAC
This sequence comes from Triturus cristatus, assembly GCF_964204655.1. NCBI lineage: Eukaryota > Metazoa > Chordata > Amphibia > Caudata > Salamandridae > Triturus > Triturus cristatus. Next base: position 877,754,885 of record NC_140593.1, on the reverse strand, counting down.
ATTCCAAATGACATTTTGAATCAATTTTTCTACAGTCCAAAAAACTCAATTTTCTGATGAAAAACGATGACCCGTGACCTGTCGAAATTTCTCCAGATGGTCAGAAATGGAAATTTTTTAATGTTTCATTTTTTGACTGCAAATGACTATTCCATGTAAATTATCACTTTTGGAAGAAAATAAGTGTGTTTAGAGTCACTTTAATGCCTGAAATTGGTAGAAATAGAAGCTTCTGAATAGGAGAAAATGTCTGTAAAAATGGCAATTTTGGTCACATTGAGGCTTCAAAAAGTAGTTATTCAGCATGAGGCACATTCCAAATGACATTTTGAATCAATTTTTCTACAGTCCAAAAAATCAATTTTCTGATGAAAAACGATGACCCGTTGACCTGTCGAAATTTCTCCAGATGGTCAGAAATGGAAATTTTTTAATGTTTAATTTTTTTACTGTAAATGACTATTCCATGTAAATTATCACTTTTGGAAGAAAAATAAGTGTGTTTAGAGTCACTTTAATGCCTGAAATTGGTTGAAACAAAAGCTTCTTAATAGGAGAAAAAGTCTGTAATAATGGCAATTTTGGTCACATTGAGGCTTTATAAAGTAGTCATTCAACATGAGGCACATTCCAAATGACATTTTGAATCAATTTTTCTACAGTCCAAAAAAATCAATTTTCTGATGAAAAACGATGACCCGTAACCTGTCGAAATTTCTCCAGATGGTCAGAAATGGACATTTTTTAATGTTTAATTTTTTGACTGCAAATGACTATTCCATGCAAATTATCACTTTTGGAACAAAATTAAGTGTGTTTAGAGTCACTTTAATGCCTGAAATTGGTCAAATTGAAGCTTCTGAATAGGAGAAAATGTCTGTAATAATGGCAATTTTGGTCACATTGAGGCTTTAAAAAGTAGTTATTCAACATGAGGCACATTCGAAATAACATTTTGAATCAATTTTTCTACAGTCCAAAAAATCAATTTTCTGATGAAAAACGATGACCCGTGACCTGTCGACATTTCTCCAGTTGGTCAGAAATGGAATTTTTTTAATGTTTAAGTTTTTTTAATGCAAATGACTATTCCATGTAAATTATCACTTTTGGAACAAAAATAAGTGTGTTTAGAGTCACTTTAATGCCTGAAATTGGTCGAAAAAGAAGCTTCTGAATAGGAGAAAATGTCTGTAATAATGGCAATTTTGGTCACATTGAGGCTTTAAAAAGTAGTCATTCAACATGAGGCACATTCCAAATGACATTTTGAATCAATTTTTCTACAGTCCAAAAAAATCAATTTTCTGATGAAAAACGATGACCCGTGACCTGTCGAAATTTCTCCAGATGGTCAGAAATGGAAATTTTTTAATGTTTAATTTTTTGACTGTAAATGACTATTCCATGTAAATTATCACTTTTGGAAGAAAATTAAGTGTGTTTAGAGTCACTTTAATGCCTGAAATTAGTAGAAATAGAAGCTTCTGAATAGGAGAAAAAGTCTATAATAGGCAATTTTGGTCACATTGAGGCTTTAAAAAGTAGTCATTCAACATGAGGCACATACCAAATGACATTTTGAATCAATTTTTCTACAGTCCAAAAAATCAATTTTCTGATGAAAAACGATGACCCGTGACCTGTCGAAATTTCTCCAGATGGTCAGAACTGGAAATTTTTTAATGTTTCATTTTTTGACTGCAAATGACTATTCCATGTAAATTATCACTTTTGGAAGAAAATAAGTGTGTTTAGAGTCACTTTAATGCCTGAAATTGGTAGAAATAGAAGCTTCTGAATAGGAGAAAATGTCTGTAAAAATGGCAATTTTGGTCACATTGAGGCTTCAAAAAGTAGTTATTCAGCATGAGGCACATTCCAAATGACATTTTGAATCAATTTTTCTACAGTCCAAAAAATCAATTTTCTGATGAAAAACGATGACCCGTTGACCTGTCGAAATTTCTCCAGATGGTCAGAAATGGAAATTTTTTAATGTTTAATTTTTTGACTGTAAATGACTATTCCATGTAAATTAACACTTTTGGAAGAAAAATAAGTGTGTTTAGAGTCAGTTTAATGCCTGAAATTGGTCGAAATAGAAGCTTCTGAATAGGAGAAAATGTCTGTAATAATGGCAATTTTGGTCACATTGAGGCTTTAAAAAGTAGTCATTCAACATGAGGCACATTCCAAATGACATTTTGAATCAATTTTTCTACAGTCCAAAAAAATCAATTTTCTGATGAAAAACGATGACCCGTGACCTGTCGACATTTCTCCAGTTGGTCAGAAATGGAATTTTTTTAATGTTTAAGTTTTTTGACTGGAAATGACTATTCCATGTGAATTATCACTTTTGGAACTAAAATAAGTGTGTTTAGAGTAATTTTAATGACTGAAATTAGTGGAAAAAGAAGCTTCTGAGTAGGAGAAAATGTCTGTAAAAATGGCAATTTTGGTCTCATTGAGGCTTCAAAAAGTAGTTATTCAACATGAGGCACAATCTAATTGACATTTTGAATCAATTTTTCTGCAGTCCAAAAAATCAAGTTTTCTGATGAAAAACGATGACCCGTGACCTGTCGAAATTTCTCCAGATGGTCAGAAATGGAATTTTTTTAATGTTTAATTTTTTGACTGCAAATGACTATTCCATGTAAATTATCACTTTTGGAAGAAAAATAAGTGTGTTTAGAGTCACTTTAATGACTGAAATTGGTTGAAATAGAAGCTTCTGAATAGGAGAAAATGTCTGTAATAATGGCAATTTTGGTCACATTGAGGCTTTAAAAAGTAGTCATTCAACATGAGGCACATTCCAAATGACATTTTGAATCAATTTTTCTACAGTCCAAAAAATCAATTTTCTGATGAAAAACGATGACCCGTGGTGACCTGTCGAAATTTCTCCAGATGGTCAGAACTGGAAATTTTTTAATGTTTCATTTTTTGTCTGCAAATGACTATTCCATGTAAATTATCACTTTTGGAAGAAAATAAGTGTGTTTAGAGTCACTTTATGCCTGAAATTGGTAGAAATAGAAGCTTCTGAATAGGAGAAAATGTCTGTAAAAATGGCAATTTTGGTCACATTGAGGCTTCAAAAAGTAGTTATTCAGCATGAGGCACATTCCAAATGACATTTTGAATAAATTTTTCTACAGTCCAAAAAATAAATTTTCTGATGAAAAACGATGACCCATTGACCTGTCGAAATTTCTCCAGATGGTCAGAAATGGAAATTTTTTAATGTTTAATTTTTTGACTGCAAATGACTATTCCATGCAAATTATCACTTTTGGAACAAAATTAAGTGTGTTTAGAGTCACTTTAATGCCTGAAATTGGTCAAATTGAAGCTTCTGAATAGGAGAAAATGTCTGTAATAATGGCAATTTTGGTCACATTGAGGCTTTAAAAAGTAGTTATTCAACATGAGGCACATTCGAAATAACATTTTGAATCAATTTTTCTACAGTCCAAAAAATCAATTTTCTGATGAAAAACGATGACCCGTGACCTGTCGACATTTCTCCAGTTGGTCAGAAATGGAATTTTTTTAATGTTTAAGTTTTTTTAATGCAAATGACTATTCCATGTAAATTATCACTTTTGGAACAAAAATAAGTGTGTTTAGAGTCACTTTAATGCCTGAAATTGGTCGAAAAAGAAGCTTCTGAATAGGAGAAAATGTCTGTAATAATGGCAATTTTGGTCACATTGAGGCTTTAAAAAGTAGTTATTCAACATGAGGCACATTCCAAATGACATTTTGAATCAATTTTTCTACAGTCCAAAAAAATCAATTTTCTGATGAAAAACGATGACCCGTGACCTGTCGAAATTTCTCCAGATGGTCAGAAATGGAAATTTTTTAATGTTTAATTTTTTGACTGCAAATGACTATTCCATGTAAATTATCACTTTTGGAACAAAAATAAGTGTGTTTAGAGTCACTTTAATGCCTGAAATTGGTAGAAATAGAAGCTTCTGAATAGGACAAAAAGTCTGTAATAATGGCAATTTTGGTCACATTGAGGCTTCAAAAAGTAGTTATTCAGCATGAGGCACATTCCAAATGACATTTTGAATCAATTTTTCTACAGTCCAAAAAACTCAATTTTCTGATGAAAAACGATGACCCGTGACCTGTCGAAATTTCTCCAGATGGTCAGAAATGGAAATTTTTTAATGTTTAATTTTTTGACTGTAAATGACTATTCCATGTAAATTATCACTTTTGGAAGAAAATTAAGTGTGTTTAGAGTCACTTTAATGCCTGAAATTAGTAGAAATAGAAGCTTCTGAATAGGAGAAAAAGTCTATAATAGGCAATTTTGGTCACATTGAGGCTTTAAAAAGTAGTCATTCAACATGAGGCACATACCAAATGACATTTTGAATCAATTTTTCTACAGTCCAAAAAATCAATTTTCTGATGAAAAACGATGACCCGTGACCTGTCGAAATTTCTCCAGATGGTCAGAACTGGAAATTTTTTAATGTTTCATTTTTTGACTGCAAATGACTATTCCATGTAAATTATCACTTTTGGAAGAAAATAAGTGTGTTTAGAGTCACTTTAATGCCTGAAATTAGTAGAAATAGAAGCTTCTGAATAGGAGAAAAAGTCTATAATAGGCAATTTTGGTCACATTGAGGCTTCAAAAAGTAGTTATTCAGCATGAGGCACATTCCAAATGACATTTTGAATCAATTTTTCTACAGTCCAAAAAATCAATTTTCTGATGAAAAACGATGACCCGTTGACCTGTCGAAATTTCTCCAGATGGTCAGAAATGGAAATTTTTTAATGTTTAATTTTTTGACTGTAAATGACTATTCCATGTAAATTAACACTTTTGGAAGAAAAATAAGTGTGTTTAGAGTCAGTTTAATGCCTGAAATTGGTCGAAATAGAAGCTTCTGAATAGGAGAAAATGTCTGTAATAATGGCAATTTTGGTCACATTGAGGCTTTAAAAAGTAGTCATTCAACATGAGGCACATTCCAAATGACATTTTGAATCAATTTTTCTACAGTCCAAAAAAATCAATTTTCTGATGAAAATTGATGACCCGTGACCTGTCGACATTTCTCCAGTTGGTCAGAAATGGAATTTTTTTAATGTTTAAGTTTTTTGACTGGAAATGACTATTCCATGTGAATTATCACTTTTGGAACTAAAATAAGTGTGTTTAGAGTAATTTTAATGACTGAAATTAGTAGAAAAAGAAGCTTCTGAGTAGGAGAAAATGTCTGTAAAAATGGCAATTTTGGTCTCATTGAGGCTTCAAAAAGTAGTTATTCAACATGAGGCACAATCTAATTGACATTTTGAATCAATTTTTCTGCAGTCCAAAAAATCAAGTTTTCTGATGAAAAACGATGACCCGTGACCTGTCGAAATTTCTCCAGATGGTCAGAAATGGAATTTTTTTAATGTTTAATTTTTTGACTGCAAATGACTATTCCATGTAAATTATCACTTTTGGAAGAAAAATAAGTATGTTTAGAGTCACTTTAATGCCTGAAATTGGTTGAAACAAAAGCTTCTGAATAGGAGAAAAAGTCTGTAATAATGGCAATTTTGGTCACATTGAGGCTTTAAAAAGTAGTCATTCAACATGAGGCACATTCCAAACGACATTTTGTATCAATTTTTCTACAGTCCAAAAAAATCAATTTTCTGATGAAAAACGATGACCCGTGACCTGTCGAAATTTCTTCAGATGGTCAGAAATGGAAATTTTTTAATGTTTAATTTTTTGACTGCAAATGACTATTCCATGTAAATTATCACTTTTGGAACAAATATAAGTGTGTTTAGAGTCACTTTAATGCCTGAAATTGGTAGAAATAGAAGCTTCTGAATAGGACAAAAAGTCTGTAATAATGGCAATTTTGGTCACATTGAGGCTTTAAAAAGTAGTCATTCAACATGAGGCACATTCCAAATGACATTTTGAATCAATTTTTCTACAGTCCAAAAAATCAATTTTCTGATGAAAAACGATGACCCGTGGTGACCTGTCGAAATTTCTCCAGATGGTCAGAACTGGAAATTTTTTAATGTTTCATTTTTTGTCTGCAAATGACTATTCCATGTAAATTATCACTTTTGGAAGAAAATAAGTGTGTTTAGAGTCACTTTATGCCTGAAATTGGTAGAAATAGAAGCTTCTGAATAGGAGAAAATGTCTGTAAAAATGGCAATTTTGGTCACATTGAGGCTTCAAAAAGTAGTTATTCAGCATGAGGCACATTCCAAATGACATTTTGAATAAATTTTTCTACAGTCCAAAAAATAAATTTTCTGATGAAAAACGATGACCCATTGACCTGTCGAAATTTCTCCAGATGGTCAGAAATGGAAATTTTTTAATGTTTAATTTTTTGACTGCAAATGACTATTCCATGTAAATTATCACTTTTGGAAGAAAAATAAGTGTGTTTAGAGTCACTTTAATGACTGAAATTGGTTGAAACAAAAGCTTCTGAATAGGAGAAAAAGTCTGTAATAATGGCAATTTTGGTCACATTGAGGCTTTAAAAAGTAGTCATTCAACATGAGGCACATTCCAAATGACATTTTGAATCAATTTTTCTACAGTCCAAAAAACTCAATTTTCTGATGAAAAACGATGACCCGTTGACCTGTCGAAATTTCTCCAGATGGTCAGAAATGGAAATTTTTTAATGTTTAATTTTTTTACTGTAAATGACTATTCCATGTAAATTATCACTTTTGGAAGAAAAATAAGTGTGTTTAGAGTCACTTTAATGCCTGAAATTGGTTGAAACAAAAGCTTCTTAATAGGAGAAAAAGTCTGTAATAATGGCAATTTTGGTCACATTGAGGCTTTATAAAGTAGTCATTCAACATGAGGCACATTCCAAATGACATTTTGAATCAATTTTTCTACAGTCCAAAAAAATCAATTTTCTGATGAAAAACGATGACCCGTAACCTGTCGAAATTTCTCCAGATGGTCAGAAATGGACATTTTTTAATGTTTAATTTTTTGACTGCAAATGACTATTCCATGCAAATTATCACTTTTGGAACAAAATTAAGTGTGTTTAGAGTCACTTTAATGCCTGAAATTGGTCAAATTGAAGCTTCTGAATAGGAGAAAATGTCTGTAATAATGGCAATTTTGGTCACATTGAGGCTTTAAAAAGTAGTTATTCAACATGAGGCACATTCGAAATAACATTTTGAATCAATTTTTCTACAGTCCAAAAAATCAATTTTCTGATGAAAAACGATGACCCGTGACCTGTCGACATTTCTCCAGTTGGTCAGAAATGGAATTTTTTTAATGTTTAAGTTTTTTTAATGCAAATGACTATTCCATGTAAATTATCACTTTTGGAACAAAAATAAGTGTGTTTAGAGTCACTTTAATGCCTGAAATTGGTCGAAAAAGAAGCTTCTGAATAGGAGAAAATGTCTGTAATAATGGCAATTTTGGTCACATTGAGGCTTTAAAAAGTAGTCATTCAACATGAGGCACATTCCAAATGACATTTTGAATCAATTTTTCTACAGTCCAAAAAAATCAATTTTCTGATGAAAAACGATGACCCGTGACCTGTCGAAATTTCTCCAGATGGTCAGAAATGGAAATTTTTTAATGTTTAATTTTTTGACTGTAAATGACTATTCCATGTAAATTATCACTTTTGGAAGAAAATTAAGTGTGTTTAGAGTCACTTTAATGCCTGAAATTAGTAGAAATAGAAGCTTCTGAATAGGAGAAAAAGTCTATAATAGGCAATTTTGGTCACATTGAGGCTTTAAAAAGTAGTCATTCAACATGAGGCACATACCAAATGACATTTTGAATCAATTTTTCTACAGTCCAAAAAATCAATTTTCTGATGAAAAACGATGACCCGTGACCTGTCGAAATTTCTCCAGATGGTCAGAACTGGAAATTTTTTAATGTTTCATTTTTTGACTGCAAATGACTATTCCATGTAAATTATCACTTTTGGAAGAAAATAAGTGTGTTTAGAGTCACTTTAATGCCTGAAATTGGTAGAAATAGAAGCTTCTGAATAGGAGAAAATGTCTGTAAAAATGGCAATTTTGGTCACATTGAGGCTTCAAAAAGTAGTTATTCAGCATGAGGCACATTCCAAATGACATTTTGAATCAATTTTTCTACAGTCCAAAAAATCAATTTTCTGATGAAAAACGATGACCCGTTGACCTGTCGAAATTTCTCCAGATGGTCAGAAATGGAAATTTTTTAATGTTTAATTTTTTGACTGTAAATGACTATTCCATGTAAATTAACACTTTTGGAAGAAAAATAAGTGTGTTTAGAGTCAGTTTAATGCCTGAAATTGGTCGAAATAGAAGCTTCTGAATAGGAGAAAATGTCTGTAATAATGGCAATTTTGGTCACATTGAGGCTTTAAAAAGTAGTCATTCAACATGAGGCACATTCCAAATGACATTTTGAATCAATTTTTCTACAGTCCAAAAAAATCAATTTTCTGATGAAAAACGATGACCCGTGACCTGTCGACATTTCTCCAGTTGGTCAGAAATGAAATTTTTTTAATGTTTAAGTTTTTTGACTGGAAATGACTATTCCATGTGAATTATCACTTTTGGAACTAAAATAAGTGTGTTTAGAGTAATTTTAATGACTGAAATTAGTGGAAAAAGAAGCTTCTGAGTAGGAGAAAATGTCTGTAAAAATGGCAATTTTGGTCTCATTGAGGCTTCAAAAAGTAGTTATTCAACATGAGGCACAATCTAATTGACATTTTGAATCAATTTTTCTGCAGTCCAAAAAATCAAGTTTTCTGATGAAAAACGATGACCCGTGACCTGTCGAAATTTCTCCAGATGGTCAGAAATGGAATTTTTTTAATGTTTAATTTTTTGACTGCAAATGACTATTCCATGTAAATTATCACTTTTGGAAGAAAAATAAGTGTGTTTAGAGTCACTTTAATGACTGAAATTGGTTGAAATAGAAGCTTCTGAATAGGAGAAAATGTCTGTAATAATGGCAATTTTGGTCACATTGAGGCTTTAAAAAGTAGTCATTCAACATGAGGCACATTCCAAATGACATTTTGAATCAATTTTTCTACAGTCCAAAAAATCAATTTTCTGATGAAAAACGATGACCCGTGGTGACCTGTCGAAATTTCTCCAGATGGTCAGAACTGGAAATTTTTTAATGTTTCATTTTTTGTCTGCAAATGACTATTCCATGTAAATTATCACTTTTGGAAGAAAATAAGTGTGTTTAGAGTCACTTTATGCCTGAAATTGGTAGAAATAGAAGCTTCTGAATAGGAGAAAATGTCTGTAAAAATGGCAATTTTGGTCACATTGAGGCTTCAAAAAGTAGTTATTCAGCATGAGGCACATTCCAAATGACATTTTGAATAAATTTTTCTACAGTCCAAAAAATAAATTTTCTGATGAAAAACGATGACCCATTGACCTGTCGAAATTTCTCCAGATGGTCAGAAATGGAAATTTTTTAATGTTTAATTTTTTGACTGCAAATGACTATTCCATGTAAATTATCACTTTTGGAAGAAAAATAAGTGTGTTTAGAGTCACTTTAATGACTGAAATTGGTTGAAACAAAAGCTTCTGAATAGGAGAAAAAGTCTGTAATAATGGCAATTTTGGTCACATTGAGGCTTTAAAAAGTAGTCATTCAACATGAGGCACATTCCAAATGACATTTTGAATCAATTTTTCTACAGTCCAAAAAACTCAATTTTCTGATGAAAAACGATGACCCGTGACCTGTCGAAATTTCTCCAGATGGTCAGAAATGGAAATTTTTTAATGTTTCATTTTTTGACTGCAAATGACTATTCCATGTAAATTATCACTTTTGGAAGAAAATAAGTGTGTTTAGAGTCACTTTAATGCCTGAAATTGGTAGAAATAGAAGCTTCTGAATAGGAGAAAATGTCTGTAAAAATGGCAATTTTGGTCACATTGAGGCTTCAAAAAGTAGTTATTCAGCATGAGGCACATTCCAAATGACATTTTGAATCAATTTTTCTACAGTCCAAAAAATCAATTTTCTGATGAAAAACGATGACCCGTTGACCTGTCGAAATTTCTCCAGATGGTCAGAAATGGAAATTTTTTAATGTTTAATTTTTTTACTGTAAATGACTATTCCATGTAAATTATCACTTTTGGAAGAAAAATAAGTGTGTTTAGAGTCACTTTAATGCCTGAAATTGGTTGAAACAAAAGCTTCTTAATAGGAGAAAAAGTCTGTAATAATGGCAATTTTGGTCACATTGAGGCTTTATAAAGTAGTCATTCAACATGAGGCACATTCCAAATGACATTTTGAATCATTTTTTCTACAGTCCAAAAAAATCAATTTTCTGATGAAAAACGATGACCCGTGACCTGTCGAAATTTCTCCAGATGGTCAGAAATGGACATTTTTTAATGTTTAATTTTTTGACTGCAAATGACTATTCCATGCAAATTATCACTTTTGGAACAAAATTAAGTGTGTTTAGAGTCACTTTAATGCCTGAAATTGGTCAAATTGAAGCTTCTGAATAGGAGAAAATGTCTGTAATAATGGCAATTTTGGTCACATTGAGGCTTTAAAAAGTAGTTATTCAACATGAGGCACATTCGAAATAACATTTTGAATCAATTTTTCTACAGTCCAAAAAATCAATTTTCTGATGAAAAACGATGACCCGTGACCTGTCGACATTTCTCCAGTTGGTCAGAAATGGAATTTTTTTAATGTTTAAGTTTTTTTAATGCAAATGACTATTCCATGTAAATTATCACTTTTGGAACAAAAATAAGTGTGTTTAGAGTCACTTTAATGCCTGAAATTGGTCGAAAAAGAAGCTTCTGAATAGGAGAAAATGTCTGTAATAATGGCAATTTTGGTCACATTGAGGCTTTAAAAAGTAGTTATTCAACATGAGGCACATTCCAAATGACATTTTGAATCAATTTTTCTACAGTCCAAAAAAATCAATTTTCTGATGAAAAACGATGACCAGTGACCTGTCGAAATTTCTCCAGATGGTCAGAAATGGAAATTTTTTAATGTTTAATTTTTTGACTGCAAATGACTATTCCATGTAAATTATCACTTTTGGAACAAAAATAAGTGTGTTTAGAGTCACTTTAATGCCTGAAATTGGTAGAAATAGAAGCTTCTGAATAGGACAAAAAGTCTGTAATAATGGCAATTTTGGTCACATTGAGGCTTCAAAAAGTAGTTATTCAGCATGAGGCACATTCCAAATGACATTTTGAATCAATTTTTCTACAGTCCAAAAAACTCAATTTTCTGATGAAAAACGATGACCCGTGACCTGTCGAAATTTCTCCAGATGGTCAGAAATGGAAATTTTTTAATGTTTAATTTTTTGACTGTAAATGACTATTCCATGTAAATTATCACTTTTGGAAGAAAATTAAGTGTGTTTAGAGTCACTTTAATGCCTGAAATTAGTAGAAATAGAAGCTTCTGAATAGGAGAAAAAGTCTATAATAGGCAATTTTGGTCACATTGAGGCTTTAAAAAGTAGTCATTCAACATGAGGCACATACCAAATGACATTTTGAATCAATTTTTCTACAGTCCAAAAAATCAATTTTCTGATGAAAAACGATGACCCGTGACCTGTCGAAATTTCTCCAGATGGTCAGAACTGGAAATTTTTTAATGTTTCATTTTTTGACTGCAAATGACTATTCCATGTAAATTATCACTTTTGGAAGAAAATAAGTGTGTTTAGAGTCACTTTAATGCCTGAAATTGGTAGAAATAGAAGCTTCTGAATAGGAGAAAATGTCTGTAAAAATGGCAATTTTGGTCACATTGAGGCTTCAAAAAGTAGTTATTCAGCATGAGGCACATTCCAAATGACATTTTGAATCAATTTTTCTACAGTCCAAAAAATCAATTTTCTGATGAAAAACGATGACCCGTTGACCTGTCGAAATTTCTCCAGATGGTCAGAAATGGAAATTTTTTAATGTTTAATTTTTTGACTGTAAATGACTATTCCATGTAAATTAACACTTTTGGAAGAAAAATAAGTGTGTTTAGAGTCAGTTTAATGCCTGAAATTGGTCGAAATAGAAGCTTCTGAATAGGAGAAAATGTCTGTAATAATGGCAATTTTGGTCACATTGAGGCTTTAAAAAGTAGTCATTCAACATGAGGCACATTCCAAATGACATTTTGAATCAATTTTTCTACAGTCCAAAAAAATCAATTTTCTGATGAAAAACGATGACCCGTGACCTGTCGACATTTCTCCAGTTGGTCAGAAATGGAATTTTTTTAATGTTTAAGTTTTTTGACTGGAAATGACTATTCCATGTGAATTATCACTTTTGGAACTAAAATAAGTGTGTTTAGAGTAATTTTAATGACTGAAATTAGTGGAAAAAGAAGCTTCTGAGTAGGAGAAAATGTCTGTAAAAATGGCAATTTTGGTCTCATTGAGGCTTCAAAAAGTAGTTATTTAACATGAGGCACAATCTAATTGACATTTTGAATCAATTTTTCTGCAGTCCAAAAAATCAAGTTTTCTGATGAAAAACGATGACCCGTGACCTGTCGAAATTTCTCCAGATGGTCAGAAATGGAATTTTTTTAATGTTTAATTTTTTGACTGCAAATGACTATTCCATGTAAATTATCACTTTTGGAAGAAAAATAAGTGTGTTTAGAGTCACTTTAATGACTGAAATTGGTTGAAACAAAAGCTTCTGAATAGGAGAAAAAGTCTGTAATAATGGCAATTTTGGTCACATTGAGGCTTTAAAAAGTAGTCATTCAACATGAGGCACATTCCAAATGACATTTTGAATCAATTTTTCTACAGTCCAAAAAATAAATTTTCTGATGAAAAACGATGACCCGTGACCTGTCGAAATTTCTCCAGATGGTCAGAAATGGAAATTTTTTAATGTTTCATTTTTTGACTGTAAATGACTATTCCATGTAAATTATCACTTTTGGAAGAAAAATAAGTATGTTTAGAGTCACTTTAATGCCTGAAATTGGTTGAAACAAAAGCTTCTGAATAGGAGAAAAAGTCTGTAATAATGGCAATTTTGGTCACATTGAGGCTTTAAAAAGGTAGTCATTCAACATGAGGCACATTCCAAACGACATTTTGTATCAATTTTTCTACAGTCCAAAAAAATCAATTTTCTGACGAAAAACGATGACCCGTGACCTGTCGAAATTTCTCCAGATGGTCAGAAATGGAAATTTTTTAATGTTTAATTTTTTGACTGCAAATGACTATTCCATGTAAATTATCACTTTTGGAACAAATATAAGTGTGTTTAGAGTCACTTTAATGCCTGAAATTGGTAGAAATAGAAGCTTCTGAATAGGACAAAAAGTCTGTAATAATGGCAATTTTGGTCACATTGAGGCTTTAAAAAGTAGTCATTCAACATGAGGCACATTCCAAATGACATTTTGAATCAATTTTTCTACAGTCCAAAAAATCAATTTTCTGATGAAAAACGATGACCCGTGGTGACCTGTCGAAATTTCTCCAGATGGTCAGAACTGGAAATTTTTTAATGTTTCATTTTTTGTCTGCAAATGACTATTCCATGTAAATTATCACTTTTGGAAGAAAATAAGTGTGTTTAGAGTCACTTTATGCCTGAAATTGGTAGAAATAGAAGCTTCTGAATAGGAGAAAATGTCTGTAAAAATGGCAATTTTGGTCACATTGAGGCTTCAAAAAGTAGTTATTCAGCATGAGGCACATTCCAAATGACATTTTGAATAAATTTTTCTACAGTCCAAAAAATAAATTTTCTGATGAAAAACGATGACCCATTGACCTGTCGAAATTTCTCCAGATGGTCAGAAATGGAAATTTTTTAATGTTTAATTTTTTGACTGCAAATGACTATTCCATGTAAATTATCACTTTTGGAAGAAAAATAAGTGTGTTTAGAGTCACTTTAATGACTGAAATTGGTTGAAACAAAAGCTTCTGAATAGGAGAAAAAGTCTGTAATAATGGCAATTTTGGTCACATTGAGGCTTTAAAAAGTAGTCATTCAACATGAGGCACATTCCAAATGACATTTTGAATCAATTTTTCTACAGTCCAAAAAATCAATTTTCTGATGAAAAACGATGACCCGTGACCTGTCGAAATTTCTCCAGATGGTCAGAAATGGAAATTTTTTAATGTTTCATTTTTTGACTGTAAATGACTATTCCATGTAAATTATCACTTTTGGAAGAAAAATAAGTATGTTTAGAGTCACTTTAATGCCTGAAATTGGTTGAAACAAAAGCTTCTGAATAGGAGAAAAAGTCTGTAATAATGGCAATTTTGGTCACATTGAGGCTTTAAAAAGTAGTCATTCAACATGAGGCACATTCCAAACGACATTTTGTATCAATTTTTCTACAGTCCAAAAAAATCAATTTTCTGATGAAAAACGATGACCCGTGACCTGTCGAAATTTCTCCAGATGGTCAGAAATGGAAATTTTTTAATGTTTAATTTTTTGACTGCAAATGACTATTCCATGTAAATTATCACTTTTGGAACAAATATAAGTGTGTTTAGAGTCACTTTAATGCCTGAAATTGGTAGAAATAGAAGCTTCTGAATAGGACAAAAAGTCTGTAATAATGGCAATTTTGGTCACATTGAGGCTTTAAAAAGTAGTCATTCAACATGAGGCACATTCCAAATGACATTTTGAATCAATTTTTCTACAGTCCAAAAAATCAATTTTCTGATGAAAAACGATGACCCGTGGTGACCTGTCGAAATTTCTCCAGATGGTCAGAACTGGAAATTTTTTAATGTTTCATTTTTTGTCTGCAAATGACTATTCCATGTAAATTATCACTTTTGGAAGAAAATAAGTGTGTTTAGAGTCACTTTATGCCTGAAATTGGTAGAAATAGAAGCTTCTGAATAGGAGAAAATGTCTGTAAAAATGGCAATTTTGGTCACATTGAGGCTTCAAAAAGTAGTTATTCAGCATGAGGCACATTCCAAATGACATTTTGAATACATTTTTCTACAGTCCAAAAAATAAATTTTCTGATGAAAAACGATGACCCATTGACCTGTCGAAATTTCTCCAGATGGTCAGAAATGGAAATTTTTTAATGTTTAATTTTTTGACTGTAAATGACTATTCCATGTAAATTATCACTTTTGGAAGAAAAATAAGTGTGTTTAGAGTCACTTTAATGCCTGAAATTGGTTGAAACAAAAGCTTCTTAATAGGAGAAAAAGTCTGTAATAATGGCAATTTTGGTCACATTGAGGCTTTAAAAAGTAGTTATTCAACATGAGGCACATTCGAAATGACATTTTGAATCAATTTTTCTACAGTCCAAAAAATCAATTTTCTGATGAAAAACGATGACCCGTGACCTGTCGACATTTCTCCAGTTGGTCAGAAATGGAATTTTTTTAATGTTTAAGTTTTTTGAATGCAAATGACTATTCCATGTAAATTATCACTTTTGGAACAAAAATAAGTGTGTTTAGAGTCACTTTAATGCCTGAAATTGGTCGAAATAGAAGCTTCTGAATAGGAGAAAATGTCTGTAATAATGGCAATTTTGGTCACATTGAGGCTTTAAAAAGTAGTTATTCAACATGAGGCACATTCGAAATAACATTTTGAATCAATTTTTCTACAGTCCAAAAAATCAATTTTCTGATGAAAAACGATGACCCGTGACCTGTCGACATTTCTCCAGTTGGTCAGAAATGGAATTTTTTAATGTTTAATTTTTTGACTGCAAATGACTATTCCATGTAAATTATCACTTTTGGAACAAATATAAGTGTGTTTAGAGTCACTTTAATGCCTGAAATTGGTAGAAATAGAAGCTTCTGAATAGGACAAAAAGTCTGTAATAATGGCAATTTTGGTCACATTGAGGCTTTAAAAAGTAGTCATTCAACATGAGGCACATTCCAAATGACATTTTGAATCAATTTTTCTACAGTCCAAAAAATCAATTTTCTGATGAAAAACGATGACCCGTGGTGACCTGTCGAAATTTCTCCAGATGGTCAGAAATGGAAATTTTTTAATGTTTCATTTTTTGACTGCAAATGACTATTCCATGTAAATTATCACTTTTGGAAGAAAATAAGTGTGTTTAGAGTCACTTTATGCCTGAAATTGGTAGAAATAGAAGCTTCTGAATAGGAGAAAATGTCTGTAAAAATGGCAATTTTGGTCACATTGAGGCTTCAAAAAGTAGTTATTCAGCATGAGGCACATTCCAAATGACATTTTGAATAAATTTTTCTACAGTCCAAAAAATAAATTTTCTGATGAAAAACGATGACCCATTGACCTGTCGAAATTTCTCCAGATGGTCAGAAATGGAAATTTTTTAATGTTTAATTTTTTGACTGCAAATGACTATTCCATGTAAATTATCACTTTTGGAAGAAAAATAAGTGTGTTTAGAGTCACTTTAATGACTGAAATTGGTAGAAATAGAAGCTTCTGAATAGGAGAAAATGTCTGTAAAAATGGCAATTTTGGTCACATTGAGGCTTCAAAAAGTAGTTATTCAGCATGAGGCACATTCCAAATGACATTTTGAATCAATTTTTCTACAGTCCAAAAAATCAATTTTCTGATGAAAAACGATGACCCGTTGACCTGTCGAAATTTCTCCAGATGGTCAGAAATGGAAATTTTTTAATGTTTAATTTTTTGACTGCAAATGACTATTCCATGTAAATTATCACTTTTGGAACAAATATAAGTGTGTTTAGAGTCACTTTAATGCCTGAAATTGGTAGAAATAGAAGCTTCTGAATAGGACAAAAAGTCTGTAATAATGGCAATTTTGGTCACATTGAGGCTTTAAAAAGTAGTCATTCAACATGAGGCACATTCCAAATGACATTTTGAATCAATTTTTCTACAGTCCAAAAAATCAATTTTCTGATGAAAAACGATGACCCGTGGTGACCTGTCGAAATTTCTCCAGATGGTCAGAAATGGAAATTTTTTAATGTTTCATTTTTTGACTGCAAATGACTATTCCATGTAAATTATCACTTTTGGAAGAAAATAAGTGTGTTTAGAGTCACTTTATGCCTGAAATTGGTAGAAATAGAAGCTTCTGAATAGGAGAAAATGTCTGTAAAAATGGCAATTTTGGTCACATTGAGGCTTCAAAAAGTAGTTATTCAGCATGAGGCACATTCCAAATGACATTTTGAATAAATTATTCTACAGTCCAAAAAATAAATTTTCTGATGAAAAACGATGACCCATTGACCTGTCGAAATTTCTCCAGATGGTCAGAAATGGAAATTTTTTAATGTTTAATTTTTTGACTGCAAATGACTATTCCATGTAAATTATCACTTTTGGAAGAAAAATAAGTGTGTTTAGAGTCACTTTAATGACTGAAATTGGTTGAAACAAAAGCTTCTGAATAGGAGAAAAAGTCTGTAATAATGGCAATTTTGGTCACATTGAGGCTTTAAAAAGTAGTCATTCAACATGAGGCACATTCCAAATGACATTTTGAATCAATTTTTCTACAGTCCAAAAAATCAATTTTCTGATGAAAAACGATGACCCGTGACCTGTCGAAATTTCTCCAGATGGTCAGAAATGGAAATTTTTTAATGTTTCATTTTTTGACTGTAAATGACTATTCCATGTAAATTATCACTTTTGGAAGAAAAATAAGTATGTTTAGAGTCACTTTAATGCCTGAAATTGGTTGAAACAAAAGCTTCTGAATAGGAGAAAAAGTCTGTAATAATGGCAATTTTGGTCACATTGAGGCTTTAAAAAGTAGTCATTCAACATGAGGCACATTCCAAACGACATTTTGTATCAATTTTTCTACAGTCCAAAAAAATCAATTTTCTGATGAAAAACGATGACCCGTGACCTGTCGAAATTTCTCCAGATGGTCAGAAATGGAAATTTTTTAATGTTTAATTTTTTGACTGCAAATGACTATTCCATGTAAATTATCACTTTTGGAACAAATATAAGTGTGTTTAGAGTCACTTTAATGCCTGAAATTGGTAGAAATAGAAGCTTCTGAATAGGACAAAAAGTCTGTAATAATGGCAATTTTGGTCACATTGAGGCTTTAAAAAGTAGTCATTCAACATGAGGCACATTCCAAATGACATTTTGAATCAATTTTTCTACAGTCCAAAAAATCAATTTTCTGATGAAAAACGATGACCCGTGGTGACCTGTCGAAATTTCTCCAGATGGTCAGAACTGGAAATTTTTTAATGTTTCATTTTTTGTCTGCAAATGACTATTCCATGTAAATTATCACTTTTGGAAGAAAATAAGTGTGTTTAGAGTCACTTTATGCCTGAAATTGGTAGAAATAGAAGCTTCTGAATAGG
This sequence comes from Triturus cristatus, assembly GCF_964204655.1. Classification (NCBI taxonomy): domain Eukaryota; kingdom Metazoa; phylum Chordata; class Amphibia; order Caudata; family Salamandridae; genus Triturus; species Triturus cristatus. The sequence continues at coordinate 877,736,454 of NC_140593.1, read as the reverse complement.
AGAAAATGTCTGTAAAAATGGCAATTTTGGTCACATTGAGGCTTCAAAAAGTAGTTATTCAGCATGAGGCACATTCCAAATGACATTTTGAATAAATTTTTCTACAGTCCAAAAAATAAATTTTCTGATGAAAAACGATGACCCATTGACCTGTCGAAATTTCTCCAGATGGTCAGAAATGGAAATTTTTTAATGTTTAATTTTTTGACTGTAAATGACTATTCCATGTAAATTATCACTTTTGGAAGAAAAATAAGTGTGTTTAGAGTCACTTTAATGCCTGAAATTGGTTGAAACAAAAGCTTCTTAATAGGAGAAAAAGTCTGTAATAATGCCAATTTTGGTCACATTGAGGCTTTAAAAAGTAGTCATTCAACATAAGGCACATTCCAAATGACATTTTGAATCAATTTTTCTACAGTCCAAAAAAATCAATTTTCTGATGAAAAACGATGACCCGTGACCTGTCGAAATTTCTCCAGATGGTCAGAAATGGAAATTTTTTAATGTTTAATTTTTTGACTGCAAATGACTATTCCATGCAAATTATCACTTTTGGAACAAATTTAAGTGTGTTTAGAGTCACTTTAATGCCTGAAATTGGTCAAATTGAAGCTTCTGAATAGGAGAAAATGTCTGTAATAATGGCAATTTTGGTCACATTGAGGCTTTAAAAAGTAGTTATTCAACATGAGGCACATTCGAAATGACATTTTGAATCAATTTTTCTACAGTCCAAAAAATCAATTTTCTGATGAAAAACGATGACCCGTGACCTGTCGACATTTCTCCAGTTGGTCAGAAATGGAATTTTTTTAATGTTTAAGTTTTTTGAATGCAAATGACTATTCCATGTAAATTATCACTTTTGGAACAAAAATAAGTGTGTTTAGAGTCACTTTAATGCCTGAAATTGGTCGAAATAGAAGCTTCTGAATAGGAGAAAATGTCTGTAATAATGGCAATTTTGGTCACATTGAGGCTTTAAAAAGTAGTTATTCAATATGAGGCACATTCCAAATGACATTTTGAATCAATGTTTCTACAGTCCAAAAAAATCAATTTTCTGATGAAAAACGATGACCCGTGACCTGTCGAAATTTCTCCAGATGGTCAGAAATGGAAATTTTTTAATGTTTCATTTTTTGACTGCAAATGACTATTCCATGTAAATTATCACTTTTGGAAGAAAATAAGTGTGTTTAGAGTCACTTTAATGCCTGAAATTGGTCGAAATAGAAGCTTCTGAATAGGAGAAAATGTCTGTAATAATGGCAATTTTGGTCACATTGAGGCTTTAAAAAGTAGTCATTCAACATGAGTCACATTCCAAACGACATTTTGAATCAATTTTTCTACAGTCCAAAAAAATCAATTTTCTGATGAAAAACGATGACCCGTGACCTGTCGAAATTTATCCAGATGGTCAGAAATGGAAATTTTTTAATGTTTAATTTTTTGACTGCAAATGACTATTCCATGCAAATTATCACTTTTGGAACAAAATTAATTGTGTTTAGAGTCACTTTAATGCCTGAAATTGGTCAAATTGAAGCTTCTGAATAGGAGAAAATGTCTGTAATAATGGCAATTTTGGTCACATTGAGGCTTTAAAAAGTAGTCATTCAACATGAGGCACATTCCAAATGACATTTTGAATCAATTTTTCTACAGTCCAAAAAATCAATTTTCTGATGAAAAACGATGACCCGTGACCTGTCGAAATTTCTCCAGATGGTCAGAAATGGAAATTTTTTAATGTTTCATTTTTTGACTGTGAATGACTATTCCATGTAAATTATCACTTTTGGAAGAAAAATAAGTATGTTTAGAGTCACTTTAATGCCTGAAATTGGTTGAAACAAAAGCTTCTGAATAGGAGAAAAAGTCTGTAATAATGGCAATTTTGGTCACATTGAGGCTTTAAAAAGTAGTCATTCAACATGAGGCACATTCCAAACGACATTTTGTATCAATTTTTCTACAGTCCAAAAAAATCAATTTTCTGATGAAAAACGATGACCCGTGACCTGTCGAAATTTCTCCAGATGGTCAGAAATGGAAATTTTTTAATGTTTAATTTTTTGACTGCAAATGACTATTCCATGTAAATTATCACTTTTGGAACAAATATAAGTGTGTTTAGAGTCACTTTAATGCCTGAAATTGGTAGAAATAGAAACTTCTGAATAGGACAAAAAGTCTGTAATAATGGCAATTTTGGTCACATTGAGGCTTTAAAAAGTAGTCATTCAACATGAGGCACATTCCAAATGACATTTTGAATCAATTTTTCTACAGTCCAAAAAATCAATTTTCTGATGAAAAACGATGACCCGTGGTGACCTGTCGAAATTTCTCCAGATGGTCAGAACTGGAAATTTTTTAATGTTTCATTTTTTGTCTGCAAATGACTATTCCATGTAAATTATCACTTTTGGAAGAAAATAAGTGTGTTTAGAGTCACTTTATGCCTGAAATTGGTAGAAATAGAAGCTTCTGAATAGGAGAAAATGTCTGTAAAAATGGCAATTTTGGTCACATTGAGGCTTCAAAAAGTAGTTATTCAGCATGAGGCACATTCCAAATGACATTTTGAATAAATTTTTCTACAGTCCAAAAAATAAATTTTCTGATGAAAAACGATGACCCATTGACCTGTCGAAATTTCTCCAGATGGTCAGAAATGGAAATTTTTTAATGTTTAATTTTTTGACTGCAAATGACTATTCCATGTAAATTATCACTTTTGGAAGAAAAATAAGTGTGTTTAGAGTCACTTTAATGACTGAAATTGGTTGAAACAAAAGCTTCTGAATAGGAGAAAAAGTCTGTAATAATGGCAATTTTGGTCACATTGAGGCTTTAAAAAGTAGTCATTCAACATGAGGCACATTCCAAATGACATTTTGAATCAATTTTTCTACAGTCCAAAAAATCAATTTTCTGATGAAAAACGATGACCCGTGACCTGTCGAAATTTCTCCAGATGGTCAGAAATGGAAATTTTTTAATGTTTCATTTTTTGACTGTAAATGACTATTCCATGTAAATTATCACTTTTGGAAGAAAAATAAGTATGTTTAGAGTCACTTTAATGCCTGAAATTGGTTGAAACAAAAGCTTCTGAATAGGAGAAAAAGTCTGTAATAATGGCAATTTTGGTCACATTGAGGCTTTAAAAAGTAGTCATTCAACATGAGGCACATTCCAAACGACATTTTGTATCAATTTTTCTACAGTCCAAAAAAATCAATTTTCTGATGAAAAACGATGACCCGTGACCTGTCGAAATTTCTCCAGATGGTCAGAAATGGAAATTTTTTAATGTTTAATTTTTTGACTGCAAATGACTATTCCATGTAAATTATCACTTTTGGAACAAATATAAGTGTGTTTAGAGTCACTTTAATGCCTGAAATTGGTAGAAATAGAAGCTTCTGAATAGGACAAAAAGTCTGTAATAATGGCAATTTTGGTCACATTGAGGCTTTAAAAAGTAGTCATTCAACATGAGGCACATTCCAAATGACATTTTGAATCAATTTTTCTACAGTCCAAAAAATCAATTTTCTGATGAAAAACGATGACCCGTGGTGACCTGTCGAAATTTCTCCAGATGGTCAGAACTGGAAATTTTTTAATGTTTCATTTTTTGTCTGCAAATGACTATTCCATGTAAATTATCACTTTTGGAAGAAAATAAGTGTGTTTAGAGTCACTTTATGCCTGAAATTGGTAGAAATAGAAGCTTCTGAATAGGAGAAAATGTCTGTAAAAATGGCAATTTTGGTCACATTGAGGCTTCAAAAAGTAGTTATTCAGCATGAGGCACATTCCAAATGACATTTTGAATAAATTTTTCTACAGTCCAAAAAATAAATTTTCTGATGAAAAACGATGACCCATTGACCTGTCGAAATTTCTCCAGATGGTCAGAAATGGAAATTTTTTAATGTTTAATTTTTTGACTGTAAATGACTATTCCATGTAAATTATCACTTTTGGAAGAAAAATAAGTGTGTTTAGAGTCACTTTAATGCCTGAAATTGGTTGAAACAAAAGCTTCTTAATAGGAGAAAAAGTCTGTAATAATGGCAATTTTGGTCACATTGAGGCTTTAAAAAGTAGTCATTCAACATGAGGCACATTCCAAATGACATTTTGAATCAATTTTTCTACAGTCCAAAAAAATCAATTTTCTGATGAAAAACGATGACCCGTGACCTGTCGAAATTTCTCCAGATGGTCAGAAATGGAAATTTTTTAATGTTTAATTTTTTGACTGCAAATGACTATTCCATGCACATTATCACTTTTGGAACAAAATTAAGTGTGTTTAGAGTCACTTTAATGCCTGAAATTGGTCAAATTGAAGCTTCTGAATAGGAGAAAATGTCTGTAATAATGGCAATTTTGGTCACATTGAGGCTTTAAAAAGTAGTTATTCAACATGAGGCACATTCAAAATGACATTTTGAATCAATTTTTCTACAGTCCAAAAAATCAATTTTCTGATGAAAAACGATGACCCGTGACCTGTCGACATTTCTCCAGTTGGTCAGAAATGGAATTTTTTTAATGTTTAAGTTTTTTGAATGCAAATGACTATTCCATGTAAATTATCACTTTTGGAACAAAAATAAGTGTGTTTAGAGTCACTTTAATGCCTGAAATTGGTCGAAATAGAAGCTTCTGAATAGGAGAAAATGTCTGTAATAATGGCAATTTTGGTCACATTGAGGCTTTAAAAAGTAGTTATTCAACATGAGGCACATTCCAAATGACATTTTGAATCAATGTTTCTACAGTCCAAAAAAATCAATTTTCTGATGAAAAACGATGACCCGTGACCTGTCGAAATTTCTCCAGATGGTCAGAAATGGAAATTTTTTAATGTTTCATTTTTTGACTGCAAATGACTATTCCATGTAAATTATCACTTTTGGAAGAAAACAAGTGTGTTTAGAGTCACTTTAATGCCTGAAATTGGTCGAAATAGAAGCTTCTGAATAGGAGAAAATGTCTGTAATAATGGCAATTTTGGTCACATTGAGGCTTTAAAAAGTAGTCATTCAACATGAGTCACATTCCAAACGACATTTTGAATCAATTTTTCTACAGTCCAAAAAAATCAATTTTCTGATGAAAAACGATGATCCGTGACCTGTCGAAATTTATCCAGATGGTCAGAAATGGAAATTTTTTAATGTTTAATTTTTTGACTGCAAATGACTATTCCATGCAAATTATCACTTTTGGAACAAAATTAAGTGTGTTTAGAGTCACTTTAATGCCTGAAATTGGTCAAATTGAAGCTTCTGAATAGGAGAAAATGTCTGTAATAATGGCAATTTTGGTCACATTGAGGCTTTAAAAAGTAGTTATTCAACATGAGGCACATTCGAAATGACATTTTGAATCAATTTTTCTACAGTCCAAAAAATCAATTTTCTGATGAAAAACGATGACCCGTGACCTGTCGACATTACTCCAGTTGGTCAGAAATGGAATTTTTTTAATGTTTAAGTTTTTTTAATGCAAATGACTATTCCATGTAAATTATCACTTTTGGAACAAAAATAAGTGTGTTTAGAGTCACTTTAATGCCTGAAATTGGTCGAAAAAGAAGCTTCTGAATAGGAGAAAATGTCTGTAATAATGGCAATTTTGGTCACATTGAGGCTTTAAAACGTAGTTATTCAACATGAGGCACATTCCAAATGACATTTTGAATCAATTTTTCTACAGTCCAAAAAAATCAATTTTCTGATGAAAAACGATGACCCGTGACCTGTCAAAATTTCTCCAGATGGTCAGAAATGGAAATTTTTTAATGTTTAATTTTTTGACTGCAAATGACTATTCCATGTAAATTATCACTTTTGGAACAAAAATAGGTGTGTTTAGAGTCACTTTAATGCCTGAAATTGGTAGAAATAGAAGCTTCTGAATAGGACAAAAAGTCTGTAATAATGGCAATTTTGGTCACATTGAGGCTTCAAAAAGTAGTTATTCAGCATGAGGCACATTCCAAATGACATTTTGAATCAATTTTTCTACAGTCCAAAAAACTCAATTTTCTGATGAAAAACGATGACCCGTGACCTGTCGAAATTTCTCCAGATGGTCAGAAATGGAAATTTTTTAATGTTTAATTTTTTGACTGTAAATGACTATTCCATGTAAATTATCACTTTTGGAAGAAAATTAAGTGTGTTTAGAGTCACTTTAATGCCTGAAATTAGTAGAAATAGAAGCTTCTGAATAGGAGAAAAAGTCTATAATAGGCAATTTTGGTCACATTGAGGCTTTAAAAAGTAGTCATTCAACATGAGGCACATTCCAAATGACATTTTGAATCAATTTTTCTACAGTCCAAAAAATCAATTTTCTGATGAAAAACGATGACCCGTGACCTGTCGAAATTTCTCCAGATGGTCAGAACTGGAAATTTTTTAATGTTTCATTTTTTGACTGCAAATGACTATTCCATGTAAATTATCACTTTTGGAAGAAAATAAGTGTGTTTAGAGTCACTTTAATGCCTGAAATTAGTAGAAATAGAAGCTTCTGAATAGGAGAAAATGTCTGTAAAAATGGCAATTTTGGTCACCTTGAGGCTTCAAAAAGTAGTTATTCAGCATGAGGCACATTCCAAATGACATTTTGAATCAATTTTTCTACAGTCCAAAAAATCAATTTTCTGATGAAAAACGATGACCCGTTGACCTGTCGAAATTTCTCCAGATGGTCAGAAATGGAAATTTTTTAATGTTTAATTTTTTGACTGTAAATGACTATTCCATGTAAATTATCACTTTTGGAAGAAAAATAAGTGTGTTTAGAGTCACTTTAATGCCTGAAATTGGTTGAAACAAAAGCTTCTTAATAGGAGAAAAAGTCTGTAATAATGGCAATTTTGGTCACATTGAGGCTTTAAAAAGTAGTCATTCAACATGAGGCACATTCCAAATGACATTTTGAATCAATTTTTCTACAGTCCAAAAAAATCAATTTTCTGATGAAAAACGATGACCCGTGACCTGTCGAAATTTCTCCAGATGGTCAGAAATGGACATTTTTTAATGTTTAATTTTTTGACTGCAAATGACTATTCCATGCAAATTATCACTTTTGGAACAAAATTAAGTGTGTTTAGAGTCACTTTAATGCCTGAAATTGGTCAAATTGAAGCTTCTGAATAGGAGAAAATGTCTGTAATAATGGCAATTTTGGTCACATTGAGGCTTTAAAAAGTAGTTATTCAACATGAGGCACATTCGAAATAACATTTTGAATCAATTTTTCTACAGTCCAAAAAATCAATTTTCTGATGAAAAACGATGACCCGTGACCTGTCGACATTTCTCCAGTTGGTCAGAAATGGAATTTTTTTAATGTTTAAGTTTTTTGAATGCAAATGACTATTCCATGTAAATTATCACTTTTGGAACAAAAATAAGTGTGTTTAGAGTCACTTTAATGCCTGAAATTGGTAGAAATAGAAGCTTCTGAATAGGACAAAAAGTCTGTAATAATGGCAATTTTGGTCACATTGAGGCTTTAAAAAGTAGTCATTCAACATGAGGCACATTCCAAATGACATTTTGAATCAATTTTTCTACAGTCCAAAAAATCAATTTTCTGATGAAAAACGATGACCCGTGACCTGTCGACATTTCTCCAGTTGGTCAGAAATGGAATTTTTTTAATGTTTAAGTTTTTTGAATGCAAATGACTATTCCATGTAAATTATCACTTTTGGAACAAAAATAAGTGTGTTTAGAGTCACTTTAATGCCTGAAATTGGTCGAAATAGAAGCTTCTGAATAGGAGAAAATGTCTGTAATAATGGCAATTTTGGTCACATTGAGGCTTTAAAAAGTAGTTATTCAACATGAGGCACATTCCAAATGACATTTTGAATCAATGTTTCTACAGTCCAAAAAAATCAATTTTCTGATGAAAAACGATGACCCGTGACCTGTCGAAATTTCTCCAGATGGTCAGAAATGGAAATTTTTTAATGTTTCATTTTTTGACTGCAAATGACTATTCCATGTAAATTATCACTTTTGGAAGAAAATAAGTGTGTTTAGAGTCACTTTAATGCCTGAAATTGGTCGAAATAGAAGCTTCTGAATAGGAGAAAATGTCTGTAATAATGGCAATTTTGGTCACATTGAGGCTTTAAAAAGTAGTCATTCAACATGAGGCACATTCCAAACGACATTTTGAATCAATTTTTCTACAGTCCAAAAAAATCAATTTTCTGATGAAAAACGATGACCCGTGACCTGTCGAAATTTATCCAGATGGTCAGAAATGGAAATTTTTTAATGTTTAATTTTTTGACTGCAAATGACTATTCCATGCAAATTATCACTTTTGGAACAAAATTAAGTGTGTTTAGAGTCACTTTAATGCCTGAAATTGGTCAAATTGAAGCTTCTGAATAGGAGAAAATGTCTGTAATAATGGCAATTTTGGTCACATTGAGGCTTTAAAAAGTAGTTATTCAACATGAGGCACATTCGAAATGACATTTTGAATCAATTTTTCTACAGTCCAAAAAATCAATTTTCTGATGAAAAACGATGACCCGTGACCTGTCGACATTTCTCCAGTTGGTCAGAAATGGAATTTTTTTAATGTTTAAGTTTTTTTAATGCAAATGACTAATCCATGTAAATTATCACTTTTGGAACAAAAATAAGTGTGTTTAGAGTCACTTTAATGCCTGAAATTGGTCGAAAAAGAAGCTTCTGACTAGGAGAAAATGTCTGTAATAATGGCAATTTTGGTCACATTGAGGCTTTAAAAAGTAGTTATTCAACATGAGGCACATTCCAAATGACATTTTGAATCAATTTTTCTACAGTCCAAAAAAATCAATTTTCTGATGAAAAACGATGACCCGTGACCTGTCAAAATTTCTCCAGATGGTCAGAAATGGAAATTTTTTAATGTTTAATTTTTTGACTGCAAATGACTATTCCATGTAAATTATCACTTTTGGAACAAAAATAAGTGTGTTTAGAGTCACTTTAATGCCTGAAATTGGTAGAAATAGAAGCTTCTGAATAGGACAAAAAGTCTGTAATAATGGCAATTTTGGTCACATTGAGGCTTCAAAAAGTAGTTATTCAGCATGAGGCACATTCCAAATGACATTTTGAATCAATTTTTCTACAGTCCAAAAAACTCAATTTTCTGATGAAAAACGATGACCCGTGACCTGTCGAAATTTCTCCAGATGGTCAGAAATGGAAATTTTTTAATGTTTAATTTTTTGACTGTAAATGACTATTCCATGTAAATTATCACTTTTGGAAGAAAATTAAGTGTGTTTAGAGTCACTTTAATGCCTGAAATTAGTAGAAATAGAAGCTTCTGAATAGGAGAAAAAGTCTATAATAGGCAATTTTGGTCACATTGAGGCTTTAAAAAGTAGTCATTCAACATGAGGCACATTCCAAATGACATTTTGAATCAATTTTTCTACAGTCCAAAAAATCAATTTTCTGATGAAAAACGATGACCCGTGACCTGTCGAAATTTCTCCAGATGGTCAGAACTGGAAATTTTTTAATGTTTCATTTTTTGACTGCAAATGACTATTCCATGTAAATTATCACTTTTGGAAGAAAATAAGTGTGTTTAGAGTCACTTTAATGCCTGAAATTGATAGAAATAGAAGCTTCTGAATAGGAGAAAATGTCTGTAAAAATGGCAATTTTGGTCACATTGAGGCTTCAAAAAGTAGTTATTCAGCATGAGGCACATTCCAAATGACATTTTGAATCAATTTTTCTACAGTCCAAAAAATCAATTTTCTGATGAAAAACGATGACCCGTTGACCTGTCGAAATTTCTCCAGATGGTCAGAAATGGAAATTTTTTAATGTTTAATTTTTTGACTGTAAATGACTATTCCATGTAAATTATCACTTTTGGAAGAAAAATAAGTGTGTTTAGAGTCACTTTAATGCCTGAAATTGGTTGAAACAAAAGCTTCTTAATAGGAGAAAAAGTCTGTAATAATGGCAATTTTGGTCACATTGAGGCTTTAAAAAGTAGTCATTCAACATGAGGCACATTCCAAATGACATTTTGAATCAATTTTTCTACAGTCCAAAAAAATCAATTTTCTGATGAAAAACGATGACCCCGTGACCTGTCGAAATTTCTCCAGATGGTCAGAAATGGACATTTTTTAATGTTTAATTTTTTGACTGCAAATGACTATTCCATGCAAATTATCACTTTTGGAACAAAATTAAGTGTGTTTAGAGTCACTTTAATGCCTGAAATTGGTCAAATTGAAGCTTCTGAATAGGAGAAAATGTCTGTAATAATGGCAATTTTGGTCACATTGAGGCTTTAAAAAGTAGTTATTCAACATGAGGCACATTCGAAATAACATTTTGAATCAATTTTTCTACAGTCCAAAAAATCAATTTTCTGATGAAAAACGATGACCCGTGACCTGTCGACATTTCTCCAGTTGGTCAGAAATGGAATTTTTTTAATGTTTAAGTTTTTTGAATGCAAATGACTATTCCATGTAAATTATCACTTTTGGAACAAAAATAAGTGTGTTTAGAGTCACTTTAATGCCTGAAATTGGTAGAAATAGAAGCTTCTGAATAGGACAAAAAGTCTGTAATAATGGCAATTTTGGTCACATTGAGGCTTTAAAAAGTAGTCATTCAACATGAGGCACATTCCAAATGACATTTTGAATCAATTTTTCTACAGTCAAGAAAATCAATTTTCTGATGAAAAACGATGACCCGTGACCTGTCGAAATTTCTCCAGATGGTCAGAAATGGAAATTTTTTAATGTTTCATTTTTTGACTGCAAATGACTATGCCATGTAAATTATCACTTTTGGAAGAAAATTAAGTGTGTTTAGAGTCACTTTAATGCCTGAAATTGGTCAAATTGAAGCTTCTGAATAGGAGAAAATGTCTGTAATAATGGCAATTTTGGTCACATTGAGGCTTTAAAAAGTAGTTATTCAACATGAGGCACATTCGAAATGACATTTTGAATCAATTTTTCTACAGTCCAAAAAATCAATTTTCTGATGAAAAACGATGACCCGTGACCTGTCGACATTTCTCCAGTTGGTCAGAAATGGATTTTTTTTAATGTTTAAGTTTTTTTAATGCAAATGACTATTCCATGTAAATTATCACTTTTGGAACAAAAATAAGTGTGTTTAGAGTCACTTTAATGCCTGAAATTGGTCGAAAAAGAAGCTTCTGAATAGGAGAAAATGTCTGTAATAATGTCAATTTTGGTCACATTGAGGCTTTAAAAAGTAGTTATTCAACATGAGGCACATTCCAAATGACATTTTGAATCAATTTTTCTACAGTCCAAAAAAATCAATTTTCTGATGAAAAACGATGACCCGTGACCTGTCGAAATTTCTCCAGATGGTCAGAAATGGAAATTTTTTAATGTTTAATTTTTTGACTGCAAATGACTATTCCATGTAAATTATCACTTTTGGAACAAAAATAAGTGTGTTTAGAGTCACTTTAATGCCTGAAATTGGTAGAAATAGAAGCTTCTGAATAGGACAAAAAGTCTGTAATAATGGCAATTTTGGTCACATTGAGGCTTCAAAAAGTAGTTATTCAGCATGAGGCACATTCCAAATGACATTTTGAATCACTTTTTCTACAGTCCAAAAACTCAATTTTCTGATGAAAAACGATGACCCTTGACCTGTCGAAATTTCTCCAGATGGTCAGAAATGGAAATTTTTTAATGTTTAATTTTTTGACTGTAAATGACTATTCCATATAAATTATCACTTTTGGAAGAAAAATAAGTGTGTTTAGAGTCACTTTAATGCCTGAAATTGGTTGAAACAAAAGCTTCTGAATAGGAGAAAAAGTCTGTAATAATGGCAATTTTGGTCACATTGAGGCTTTAAAAAGTAGTCATTCAACATGAGGCACATTCCAAACGACATTTTGAATCAATTTTTCTACAGTCCAAAAAAATCAATTTTCTGATGAAAAACGATGACCCGTGACCTGTCGAAATTTATCCAGATGGTCAGAAATGGAAATTTTTTAATGTTTCATTTTTTGACTGCAAATGACTATTCCATGTAAATTATCACTTTTGGAAGAAAATAAGTGTGTTTAGAGTCACTTTAATGCCTGAAATTGGTAGAAATAGAAGCTTCTGAATAGGAGAAAATGTCTGTAAAAATGGCAATTTTGGTCACATTGAGGCTTCAAAAAGTAGTTATTCAGCATGAGGCACATTCAAATGACATTTTGAATCAATTTTTCTACAGTCCAAAAAATCAATTTTCTGATGAAAAATGATGACCCGTTGACCTGTCGACATTTCTCCAGTTGGTCAGAAATGGAATTTTTTTAATGTTTAAGTTTTTTGAATGCAAATGACTATTCCATGTAAATTATCACTTTTGGAACAAAAATAAGTGTGTTTAGAGTCCCTTTAATGCCTGAAATTGGTCGAAATAGAAGCTTCTGAATAGGAGAAAATGTCTGTAATAATGGCAATTTTGGTCACATTGAGGCTTTAAAAAGTAGTTATTCAACATGAGGCACATTCCAAATGACATTTTGAATCAATGTTTCTACAGTCCAAAAAAATCAATTTTCTGATGAAAAACGATGACCCGTGACCTGTCAAAATTTCTCCAGATGGCCAGAAATGGAAATTTTTTAATGTTTAATTTTTTGACTGCAAATGACTATTCCATGTAAATTATCACTTTTGGAACAAAAATAAGTGTGTTTAGAGTCACCTTAATGCCTGAAATTGGTAGAAATAGAAGCTTCTGAATAGGACAAAAAGTCTGTAATAATGGCAATTTTGGTCACATTGAGGCTTTAAAAAGTAGTCATTCAACATGAGGCACATTCCAAATGACATTTTGAATCAATTTTTCTACAGTCAAGAAAATCAATTTTCTGATGAAAAACGATGACCCGGGACCTGTCGAAATTTCTCCAGATGGTCAGAAAGGGACATTTTTTAATGTTTCATTTTTTGACTGCAAATGACTATTCCATGTAAATTATCACTTTTGGAAGAAAATAAGTGTGTTTAGAGTCACTTTAATGCCTGAAATTGGTCGAAATAGAAGCTTCTGAATAGGAGAAAATGTCTGTAAAAATGGCAATTTTGGTCACATTGAGGCTTTAAAAAGTAGTTATTCAGCATGAGGCACATTCCAAATGACATTTTGAATCAATTTTTCTACAGTCCAAAAAACTCAATTTTCTGATGAAAAACAATGACCCGTGACCTGTCGAAATTTCTCCAGATGGTCAGAAATGGAAATTTTTTAATGTTTAATTTTTTGACTGTAAATGACTATTCCATATAAATTATCACTTTTGGAAGAAAAATAAGTGTGTTTAGAGTCACTTTAATGCCTGAAATTGGTTGAAACAAAAGCTTCTGAATAGGAGAAAAAGTCTGTAATAATGGCAATTTTGGTCACATTGAGGCTTTAAAAAGTAGTCATTCAACATGAGGCACATTCCAAACGACATTTTGAATCAATTTTTCTACAGTCCAAAAAAATCAATTTTCTGATGAAAAACGATGACCCGTGACCTGTCGAAATTTATCCAGATGGTCAGAAATGGAAATTTTTTAATGTTTAATTTTTTGACTGCAAATGACTATTCCATGCAAATTATCACTTTTGGAACAAAATTAAGTGTGTTTAGAGTCACTTTAATGCCTGAAATTGGTCAAATTGAAGCTTCTGAATAGGAGAAAATGTCTGTAATAATGGCAATTTTGGTCACATTGAGGCTTTAAAAAGTAGTTATTCAACATGAGGCACATTCGAAATGACATTTTGAATCAATTTTTCTACAGTCCAAAAAATCAATTTTCTGATGAAAAACGATGACCCGTGACCTGTCGACATTTCTCCAGTTGGTCAAAAATGGAATTTTTTTAATGTTTAAGTTTTTTGAATGCAAATGACTATTCCATGTAAATTATCACTTTTGGAACAAAAATAAGTGTGTTTGAGTCACTTTAATGCCTGAAATTGGTCGAAATAGAAGCTTCTGAATAGGAGAAAATGTCTGTAATAATGGCAATTTTGGTCACATTGAGGCTTTAAAAAGTAGTTATTCAACATGAGGCACATTCCAAATGACATTTTGAATCAATGTTTCTACAGTCCAAAAAAATCAATTTTCTGATGAAAAACGATGACCCGTGACCTGTCGAAATTTCTCCAGATGGTCAGAAATGGAAATTTTTTAATGTTTAATTTTTTGACTGCAAATGACTATTCCATGTAAATTATCACTTTTGGAACAAAAATAAGTGTGTTTAGAGTCACTTTAATGCCTGAAATTGGTAGAAATAGAAGCTTCTGAATAGGACAAAAAGTCTGTAATAATGGCAATTTTGGTCACATTGAGGCTTTAAAAAGTAGTCATTCAACATGAGGCACATTCCAAATGACATTTTGAATCAATTTTTCTACAGTCCAAAAAATCAATTTTCTGATGAAAAACGATGACCCGTGACCTGTCGAAATCTCTCCAGATGGTCAGAAATGGAAATTTTTTAATGTTTCATTTTTTGACTGCAAATGACTATTCCATGTAAATTATCACTTTTGGAAGTAAATAAGTGTGTTTAGAGTCACTTTAATGCCTGAAATTGGTCGAAATAGAAGCTTCTGAATAGGAGAAAAAGTCTGTAATAATGGCAATTTTGGTCACATTGAGGCTTTAAAAAGTAGTCATTCAACATGAGGCACATTCCAAATGACATTTTGAATCAATTTTTCTACAGTCCAAAAAATCAATTTTCTGATGAAAAACGATGACCCGTGGTGACCTGTCGAAATTTCTCCAGATGGTCAGAACTGGAAATTTTTAATGTTTCATTTTTTGACTGCAAATGACTATTCCATGTAAATTATCACTTTTGGAAGAAAATAAGTGTGTTTAGAGTCACTTTAATGCCTGAAATTGGAAGAAATAGAAGCTTCTGAATAGGAGAAAATGTCTGTAAAAATGGCAATTTTGGTCACATTGAGGCTTCAAAAAGTAGTTATTCAGCATGAGGCACATTCCAAATGACATTTTGAATAAATTTTTCTACAGTCCAAAAAATAAATTTTCTGATGAAAAACGATGACCAGTTGACCTGTCGAAATTTCTCCAGATGGTCAGAAATGGAAATTTTTTAATGTTTAATTTTTTGACTGTAAATGACTATTCCATGTAAATTATCACTTTTGGAAGAAAAATAAGTGTGTTTAGAGTCACTTTAATGCCTGAAATTGGTTGAAACAAAAGCTTCTTAATAGGAGAAAAAGTCTGTAATAATGGCAATTTTGGTCACATTGAGGCTTTAAAAAGTAGTCATTCAACATGAGGCACATTCCAAATGACATTTTGAATCAATTTTTCTACAGTCCAAAAAAAATCAATTTTCTGATGAAAAACGATGACCCGTGACCTGTCGAAATTTCTCCAGATGGTCAGAAATGGAAATGTTTTAATGTTTAATTTTTTGACTGCAAATGACTATTCCATGCAAATTATCACTTTTGGAACAAAATTAAGTGTGTTTAGAGTCACTTTAATGCCTGAAATTGGTCAAATTGAAGCTTCTGAATAGGAGAAAATGTCTGTAATAATGGCAATTTTGGTCACATTGAGGCGTTAAAAAGTAGTTATTCAACATGAGGCACATTCCAAATGACATTTTGAATCAATTTTTCTACAGTCCAAAAAAATCAATTTTCTGATGAAAAACGATGACCCGTGACCTGTCGAAATTTCTCCAGATGGTCAGAAATGGAAATTTTTTAATGTTTAATTTTTTGACTGCAAATGACTATTCCATGTAAATTATCACTTTTGGAACAAAAATAAGTGTGTTTAGAGTCACTTTAATGCCTGAAATTGGTAGAAACAGAAGCTTCTGAATAGGACAAAAAGTCTGTAATAATGGCAATTTTGGTCACATTGAGGCTTTAAAAAGTAGTCATTCAACATGAGGCACATTCCAAATGACATTTTGAATCAATTTTTCTACAGTCAAGAAAATCAATTTTCTGATGAAAAACGATGACCCGTGACCTGTCGAAATTTCTCCAGATGGTCAGAAATGGAAATTTTTTAATGTTTCATTTTTTGACTGCAAATGACTATTCCATGTAAATTATCACTTTTGGAAGAAAATTAAGTGTGTTTAGAGTCACTTTAATGCCTGAAATTGGTCAAATTGAAGCTTCTGAATAGGAGAAAATGTCTGTAATAATGGCAATTTTGGTCACATTGAGGCTTTAAAAAGTAGTTATTCAACATGAGGCACATTCCAAATGACATTTTGAATCAATGTTTCTACAGTCCAAAAAAATCAATTTTCTGATGAAAAACGATGACCCGTGACCTGTCGAAATTTCTCCAGATGGTCAGAAATGGAAATTTTTTAATGTTTAATTTTTTGACTGCAAATGACTATTCCATGTAAATTATCACTTTTGGAAGAAAATAAGTGTGTTTAGAGTCACTTTAATGCCTGAAATTGGTCGAAATAGAAGCTTCTGAATAGGTGAAAATGTCTGTAATAATGGCAATTTTGGTCACATTGAGGCTTTAAAAAGTAGTCATTCAACATGAGGCACATTCCAAACGACATTTTGAATCAATTTTTCTACAGTCCAAAAAAATCAATTTTCTGATGAAAAACGATGACCCGTGACCTGTCGAAATTTATCCAGATGGTCAGAAATGGAAATTTTTTAATGTTTAATTTTTTGACTGCAAATGACTATTCCATGCAAATTATCACTTTTGGAACAAAATTAAGTGTGTTTAGAGTCACTTTAATGCCTGAAATTGGTCAAATTGAAGCTTCTGAATAGGAGAAAATGTCTGTAATAATGGCAATTTTGGTCACATTGAGGCTTTAAAAAGTAGTTATTCAACATGAGGCACATTCCAAATGACATTTTGAATCAATGTTTCTACAGTCCAAAAAAATCTATTTTCTGATGAAAAACGATGACCCGTGACCTGTCGAAATTTCTCCAGATGGTCAGAAATGGAAATTTTTTAATGTTTAATTTTTTGACTGCAAATGACTATTCCATGTAAATTATCACTTTTGGAACAAAAATAAGTGTGTTTAGAGTCACTTTAATGCCTGAAATTGGTAGAAACAGAAGCTTCTGAATAGGACAAAAAGTCTGTAATAATGGCAATTTTGGTCACATTGAGGCTTTAAAAAGTAGTCATTCAACATGAGGCACATTCCAAATGACATTTTGAATCAATTTTTCTACAGTCAAGAAAATCAATTTTCTGATGAAAAACGATGACCCGTGACCTGTCGAAATTTCTCCAGATGGTCAGAAATGGAAATTTTTTAATGTTTCATTTTTTGACTGCAAATGACTATTCCATGTAAATTATCACTTTTGGAAGAAAATTAAGTGTGTTTAGAGTCACTTTAATGCCTGAAATTGGTCAAATTGAAGCTTCTGAATAGGAGAAAATGTCTGTAATAATGGCAATTTTGGTCACATTGAGGCTTTAAAAAGTAGTTATTCAACATGAGGCACATTCCAAATGACATTTTGAATCAATGTTTCTACAGTCCAAAAAAACTCAATTTTCTGATGAAAAACGATGACCCGTGACCTGTCGAAATTTCTCCAGATGGTCAGAAATGGAAATTTTTTAATGTTTAATTTTTTGACTGCAAATGACTATTCCATGTAAATTATCACTTTTGGAACAAAAATAAGTGTGTTTAGAGTCACTTTAATGCCTGAAATTGGTAGAAATAGAAGCTTCTGAATAGGACAAAAAGTCTGGAATAATGGCAATTTTGGTCACATTGAGGCTTTAAAAAGTAGTCATTCAACATGAGGCACATTCCAAATGACATTTTGAATCAATTTTTCTACAGTCCAAAAAATCAATTTTCTGATGAAAAACGATGACCCGTGACCTGTCGAAATTTCTCCAGATGGTCAGAAATGGAAATTTTTTAATGTTTCATTTTTTGACTGCAAATGACTATTCCATGTAAATTATCACTTTTGGAAGAAAATAAGTGTGTTTAGAGTCACTTTAATGCCTGAAATTGGTCGAAATAGAAGCTTCTGAATAGGAGAAAATGTCTGTAATAATGGCAATTTTGGTCACATTGAGGCTTTAAAAAGTAGTCATTCAACATGAGGCACATTCCAAACGACATTTTGAATCAATTTTTCTACAGTCCAAAAAAATCAATTTTCTGATGAAAAACGATGACCCGTGACCTGTCGAAATTTATCCAGATGGTCAGAAATGGAAATTTTTTAATGTTTAATTTTTTGACTGCAAATGACTATTCCATGCAAATTATCACTTTTGGAACAAAATTAAGTGTGTTTAGAGTCACTTTAATGCCTGAAATTGGTCAAATTGAAGCTTCTGAATAGGAGAAAATGTCTGTAATAATGGCAATTTTGGTCACATTGAGGCTTTAAAAAGTAGTTATTCAACATGAGGCACATTCCAAATGACATTTTGAATCAATTTTTCTACAGTCCAAAAAATCAATTTTCTGATGAAAAACGGTCACCCGTGACCTGTCGACATTTCTCCAGTTGGTCAGAAATGGAATTTTTTTAATGTTTAAGTTTTTTTAATGCAAATGACTATTCCATGTAAATTATCACTTTTGGAACAAAAATAAGTGTGTTTAGAGTCACTTTAATGCCTGAAATTGGTCAAAAAAGAAGCTTCTGAATAGGAGAAAATGTCTGTAATAATGGCAATTTTGGTCACATTGAGGCTTTAAAAAGTAGTTATTCAACATGAGGCACATTCCAAATGACATTTTGAATCAATTTTTCTACAGTCCAAAAAAATCAATTTTCTGATGAAAAACGATGACCCGTGACCTGTCAAAATTTCTCCAGATGGTCAGAAATGGAAATTTTTTAATGTTTAATTTTTTGACTGCAAATGACTATTCCATGTAAATTATCACTTTTGGAAGAAAATAAGTGTGTTTAGAGTCACTTTAATGCCTGAAATTGGTAGAAATAGAAGCTTCTGAATAGGAGAAAATGTCTGTAAAAATGGCAATTTTGGTCACATTGAGGCTTCAAAAAGTAGTTATTCAGCATGAGGCACATTCCAAATGACATTTTGAATCAATTTTTCTACAGTCCAAAAAATCAATTTTCTGATGAAAAACGATGACCCGTTGACCTGTCGAAATTTCTCCAGATGGTCAGAAATGGAAATTTTTTAATGTTTAATTTTTTTACTGTAAATGACTATTCCATGTAAATTATCACTTTTGGAAGAAAAATAAGTGTGTTTAGAGTCACTTTAATGCCTGAAATTGGTTGAAACAAAAGCTTCTTAATAGGAGAAAAAGTCTGTAATAATGGCAATTTTGGTCACATTGAGGCTTTATAAAGTAGTCATTCAACATGAGGCACATTCCAAATGACATTTTGAATCAATTTTTCTACAGTCCAAAAAAATCAATTTTCTGATGAAAAACGATGACCCGTGACCTGTCGAAATTTCTCCAGATGGTCAGAAATGGACATTTTTTAATGTTTAATTTTTTGACTGCAAATGACTATTCCATGCAAATTATCACTTTTGGAACAAAATTAAGTGTGTTTAGAGTCACTTTAATGCCTGAAATTGGTCAAATTGAAGCTTCTGAATAGGAGAAAATGTCTGTAATAATGGCAATTTTGGTCACATTGAGGCTTTAAAAAGTAGTTATTCAACATGAGGCACATTCGAAATAACATTTTGAATCAATTTTTCTACAGTCCAAAAAATCAATTTTCTGATGAAAAACGATGACCCGTGACCTGTCGACATTTCTCCAGTTGGTCAGAAATGGAATTTTTTTAATGTTTAAGTTTTTTTAATGCAAATGACTATTCCATGTAAATTATCACTTTTGGAACAAAAATAAGTGTGTTTAGAGTCACTTTAATGCCTGAAATTGGTCGAAAAAGAAGCTTCTGAATAGGAGAAAATGTCTGTAATAATGGCAATTTTGGTCACATTGAGGCTTTAAAAAGTAGTTATTCAACATGAGGCACATTCCAAATGACATTTTGAATCAATTTTTCTACAGTCCAAAAAAATCAATTTTCTGATGAAAAATGATGACCCGTGACCTGTCGAAATTTCTCCAGATGGTCAGAAATGGAAATTTTTTAATGTTTAATTTTTTGACTGCAAATGACTATTCCATGTAAATTATCACTTTTGGAACAAAAATAAGTGTGTTTAGAGTCACTTTAATGCCTGAAATTGGTAGAAATAGAAGCTTCTGAATAGGACAAAAAGTCTGTAATAATGGCAATTTTGGTCACATTGAGGCTTCAAAAAGTAGTTATTCAGCATGAGGCACATTCCAAATGACATTTTGAATCAATTTTTCTACAGTCCAAAAAACTCAATTTTCTGATGAAAAACGATGACCCGTGACCTGTCGAAATTTCTCCAGATGGTCAGAAATGGAAATTTTTTAATGTTTAATTTTTTGACTGTAAATGACTATTCCATGTAAATTATCACTTTTGGAAGAAAATTAAGTGTGTTTAGAGTCACTTTAATGCCTGAAATTAGTAGAAATAGAAGCTTCTGAATAGGAGAAAAAGTCTATAATAGGCAATTTTGGTCACATTGAGGCTTTAAAAAGTAGTCATTCAACATGAGGCACATACCAAATGACATTTTGAATCAATTTTTCTACAGTCCAAAAAATCAATTTTCTGATGAAAAACGATGACCCGTGACCTGTCGAAATTTCTCCAGATGGTCAGAACTGGAAATTTTTTAATGTTTCATTTTTTGACTGCAAATGACTATTCCATGTAAATTATCACTTTTGGAAGAAAATAAGTGTGTTTAGAGTCACTTTAATGCCTGAAATTGGTAGAAATAGAAGCTTCTGAATAGGAGAAAATGTCTGTAAAAATGGCAATTTTGGTCACATTGAGGCTTCAAAAAGTAGTTATTCAGCATGAGGCACATTCCAAATGACATTTTGAATCAATTTTTCTACAGTCCAAAAAATCAATTTTCTGATGAAAAACGATGACCCGTTGACCTGTCGAAATTTCTCCAGATGGTCAGAAATGGAAATTTTTTAATGTTTAATTTTTTGACTGTAAATGACTATTCCATGTAAATTAACACTTTTGGAAGAAAAATAAGTGTGTTTAGAGTCAGTTTAATGCCTGAAATTGGTCGAAATAGAAGCTTCTGAATAGGAGAAAATGTCTGTAATAATGGCAATTTTGGTCACATTGAGGCTTTAAAAAGTAGTCATTCAACATGAGGCACATTCCAAATGACATTTTGAATCAATTTTTCTACAGTCCAAAAAAATAAATTTTCTGATGAAAAACGATGACCCGTGACCTGTCGACATTTCTCCAGTTGGTCAGAAATGGAATTTTTTTAATGTTTAAGTTTTTTGACTGGAAATGACTATTCCATGTGAATTATCACTTTTGGAACTAAAATAAGTGTGTTTAGAGTAATTTTAATGACTGAAATTAGTGGAAAAAGAAGCTTCTGAGTAGGAGAAAATGTCTGTAAAAATGGCAATTTTGGTCTCATTGAGGCTTCAAAAAGTAGTTATTCAACATGAGGCACAATCCAATTGACATTTTGAATCAATTTTTCTGCAGTCCAAAAAATCAAGTTTTCTGATGAAAAACGATGACCCGTGACCTGTCGACATTTCTCCAGATGGTCAGAAATGGAATTTTTTTAATGTTTAATTTTTTGACTGCAAATGACTATTCCATGTAAATTATCACTTTTGGAAGAAAAATAAGTATGTTTAGAGTCACTTTAATGCCTGAAATTGGTTGAAACAAAAGCTTCTGAATAGGAGAAAAAGTCTGTAATAATGGCAATTTTGGTCACATTGAGGCTTTAAAAAGTAGTCATTCAACATGAGGCACATTCCAAACGACATTTTGTATCAATTTTTCTACACTCCAAAAAAATCAATTTTCTGATGAAAAACGATGACCCGTGACCTGTCGAAATTTCTCCAGATGGTCAGAAATGGAAATTTTTTAATGTTTAATTTTTTGACTGCAAATGACTATTCCATGTAAATTATCACTTTTGGAACCAATATAAGTGTGTTTAGAGTCACTTTAATGCCTGAAATTGGTAGAAATAGAAGCTTCTGAATAGGACAAAAAGTCTGTAATAATGGCAATTTTGGTCACATTGAGGCTTTAAAAAGTAGTCATTCAACATGAGGCACATTCCAAATGACATTTTGAATCAATTTTTCTACAGTCCAAAAAATCAATTTTCTGATGAAAAACGATGACCCGTGGTGACCTGTCGAAATTTCTCCAGATGGTCAGAACTGGAAATTTTTTAATGTTTCATTTTTTGTCTGCAAATGACTATTCCATGTAAATTATCACTTTTGGAAGAAAATAAGTGTGTTTAGAGTCACTTTATGCCTGAAATTGGTAGAAATAGAAGCTTCTGAATAGGAGAAAATGTCTGTAAAAATGGCAATTTTGGTCACATTGAGGCTTCAAAAAGTAGTTATTCAGCATGAGGCACATTCCAAATGACATTTTGAATAAATTTTTCTACAGTCCAAAAAAAAAATTTTCTGATGAAAAACGATGACCCATTGACCTGTCGAAATTTCTCCAGATGGTCAGAAATGGAAATTTTTTAATGTTTAATTTTTTGACTGTAAATGACTATTCCATGTAAATTATCACTTTTGGAAGAAAAATAAGTGTGTTTAGAGTCACTTTAATGCCTGAAATTGGTTGAAACAAAAGCTTCTTAATAGGAGAAAAAGTCTGTAATAATGGCAATTTTGGTCACATTGAGGCTTTAAAAAGTAGTCATTCAACATGAGGCACATTCCAAATGACATTTTGAATCAATTTTTCTACAGTCCAAAAAAATCAATTTTCTGATGAAAAACGATGACCCGTGACCTGTCGAAATTTCTCCAGATGGTCAGAAATGGAAATTTTTTAATGTTTAATTTTTTGACTGCAAATGACTATTCCATGCAAATTATCACTTTTGGAACAAAATTAAGTGTGTTTAGAGTCACTTTAATGCCTGAAATTGGTCAAATTGAAGCTTCTGAATAGGAGAAAATGTCTGTAATAATGGCAATTTTGGTCACATTGAGGCTTTAAAAAGTAGTTATTCAACATGAGGCACATTCGAAATGACATTTTGAATCAATTTTTCTACAGTCCAAAAAATCAATTTTCTGATGAAAAACGATGACCCGTGACCTGTCGACATTTCTCCAGTTGGTCAGAAATGGAATTTTTTTAATGTTTAAGTTTTTTGAATGCAAATGACTATTCCATGTAAATTATCACTTTTGGAACAAAAATAAGTGTGTTTAGAGT
Organism: Triturus cristatus; assembly: GCF_964204655.1. Lineage (NCBI taxonomy): Eukaryota > Metazoa > Chordata > Amphibia > Caudata > Salamandridae > Triturus > Triturus cristatus. The sequence continues at coordinate 877,712,992 of NC_140593.1, read as the reverse complement.
CACTTTAATGCCTGAAATTGGTCGAAATAGAAGCTTCTGAATAGGAGAAAATGTCTGTAATAATGGCAATTTTGGTCACATTGAGGCTTTAAAAAGTAGTTATTCAACATGAGGCACATTCCAAATGACATTTTGAATCAATGTTTCTACAGTCCAAAAAAATCAATTTTCTGATGAAAAACGATGACCCGTGACCTGTCGAAATTTCTCCAGATGGTCAGAAATGGAAATTTTTTAATGTTTCATTTTTTGACTGCAAATGACTATTCCATGTAAATTATCACTTTTGGAAGAAAATAAGTGTGTTTAGAGTCACTTTAATGCCTGAAATTGGTCGAAATAGAAGCTTCTGAATAGGAGAAAATGTCTGTAATAATGGCAATTTTGGTCACATTGAGGCTTTAAAAAGTAGTCATTCAACATGAGGCACATTCCAAACGACATTTTGAATCAATTTTTCTACAGTCCAAAAAAAATCAATTTTCTGATGAAAAACGATGACCCGTGACCTGTCGAAATTTATCCAGATGGTCAGAAATGGAAATTTTTTAATGTTTAATTTTTTGACTGCAAATGACTATTCCATGCAAATTATCACTTTTGGAACAAAATTAAGTGTGTTTAGAGTCACTTTAATGCCTGAAATTGGTCAAATTGAAGCTTCTGAATAGGAGAAAATGTCTGTAATAATGGCAATTTTGGTCACATTGAGGCTTTAAAAAGTAGTTATTCAACATGAGGCACATTCGAAATGACATTTTGAATCAATTTTTCTACAGTCCAAAAAATCAATTTTCTGATGAAAAACGATGACCCGTGACCTGTCGACATTTCTCCAGTTGGTCAGAAATGGAATTTTTTTAATGTTTAAGTTTTTTTAATGCAAATGACTATTCCATGTAAATTATCACTTTTGGAACAAAAATAAGTGTGTTTAGAGTCACTTTAATGCCTGAAATTGGTCGAAAAAGAAGCTTCTGAATAGGAGAAAATGTCTGTAATAATGGCAATTTTGGTCACATTGAGGCTTTTAAAAGTAGTTATTTAACATGAGGCACATTCCAAATGACATTTTGAATCAATTTTTCTACAGTCCAAAAAACTCAATTTTCTGATGAAAAACGATGACCCGTGACCTGTCGAAATTTCTCCAGATGGTCAGAAATGGAAATTTTTTAATGTTTAATTTTTTGACTGTAAATGACTATTCCATGTAAATTATCACTTTTGGAAGAAAATTAAGTGTGTTTAGAGTCACTTTAATGCCTGAAATTAGTAGAAATAGAAGCTTCTGAATAGGAGAAAAAGTCTATAATAGGCAATTTTGGTCACATTGAGGCTTTAAAAAGTAGTCATTCAACATGAGGCACATTCCAAATGACATTTTGAATCAATTTTTCTACAGTCCAAAAAATCAATTTTCTGATGAAAAACGATGACCCGTGACCTGTCGAAATTTCTCCAGATGGTCAGAACTGGAAATTTTTTAATGTTTCATTTTTTGACTGCAAATGACTATTCCATGTAAATTATCACTTTTGGAAGAAAATAAGTGTGTTTAGAGTCACTTTAATGCCTGAAATTGGTAGAAATAGAAGCTTCTGAATAGGAGAAAATGTCTGTAAAAATGGCAATTTTGGTCACATTGAGGCTTCAAAAAGTAGTTATTCAGCATGAGGCACATTCCAAATGACATTTTGAATCAATTTTTCTACAGTCCAAAAAATCAATTTTCTGATGAAAAACGATGACCCGTTGACCTGTCGAAATTTCTCCAGATGGTCAGAAATGGAAATTTTTTAATGTTTAATTTTTTGACTGTAAATGACTATTCCATGTAAATTATCACTTTTGGAAGAAAAATAAGTGTGTTTAGAGTCACTTTAATGCCTGAAATTGGTTGAAACAAAAGCTTCTTAATAGGAGAAAAAGTCTGTAATAATGGCAATTTTGGTCACATTGAGGCTTTAAAAAGTAGTCATTCAACATGAGGCACATTCCAAATGACATTTTGAATCAATTTTTCTACAGTCCAAAAAAATCAATTTTCTGATGAAAAACGATGACCCGTGACCTGTCGAAATTTCTCCAGATGGTCAGAAATGGACATTTTTTAATGTTTAATTTTTTGACTGCAAATGACTATTCCATGCAAATTATCACTTTTGGAACAAAATTAAGTGTGTTTAGAGTCACTTTAATGCCTGAAATTGGTCAAATTGAAGCTTCTGAATAGGAGAAAATGTCTGTAATAATGGCAATTTTGGTCACATTGAGGCTTTAAAAAGTAGTTATTCAACATGAGGCACATTCGAAATAACATTTTGAATCAATTTTTCTACAGTCCAAAAAATCAATTTTCTGATGAAAAACGATGACCCGTGACCTGTCGACATTTCTCCAGTTGGTCAGAAATGGAATTTTTTTAATGTTTAAGTTTTTTTAATGCAAATGACTATTCCATGTAAATTATCACTTTTGGAACAAAAATAAGTGTGTTTAGAGTCACTTTAATGCCTGAAATTGGTCGAAAAAGAAGCTTCTGAATAGGAGAAAATGTCTGTAATAATGGCAATTTTGGTCACATTGAGGCTTTAAAAAGTAGTTATTCAACATGAGGCACATTCCAAATGACATTTTGAATCAATTTTTCTACAGTCCAAAAAAATCAATTTTCTGATGAAAAACGATGACCCGTGACCTGTCGAAATTTCTCCAGATGGTCAGAAATGGAAATTTTTTAATGTTTAATTTTTTGACTGCAAATGACTATTCCATGTAAATTATCACTTTTGGAACAAAAATAAGTGTGTTTAGAGTCACTTTAATGCCTGAAATTGGTAGAAATAGAAGCTTCTGAATAGGACAAAAAGTCTGTCATAATGGCAATTTTGGTCACATTGAGGCTTCAAAAAGTAGTTATTCAGCATGAGGCACATTCCAAATGACATTTTGAATCAATTTTTCTACAGTCCAAAAAACTCAATTTTCTGATGAAAAACGATGACCCGTGACCTGTCGAAATTTCTCCAGATGGTCAGAAATGGAAATTTTTTAATGTTTAATTTTTTGACTGTAAATGACTATTCCATGTAAATTATCACTTTTGGAAGAAAATTAAGTGTGTTTAGAGTCACTTTAATGCCTGAAATTAGTAGAAATAGAAGCTTCTGAATAGGAGAAAAAGTCTATAATAGGCAATTTTGGTCACATTGAGGCTTTAAAAAGTAGTCATTCAACATGAGGCACATACCAAATGACATTTTGAATCAATTTTTCTACAGTCCAAAAAATCAATTTTCTGATGAAAAATGATGACCCGTGACCTGTCGAAATTTCTCCAGATGGTCAGAACTGGAAATTTTTTAATGTTTCATTTTTTGACTGCAAATGACTATTCCATGTAAATTATCACTTTTGGAAGAAAATAAGTGTGTTTAGAGTCACTTTAATGCCTGAAATTGGTAGAAATAGAAGCTTCTGAATAGGAGAAAATGTCTGTAAAAATGGCAATTTTGGTCACATTGAGGCTTCAAAAAGTAGTTATTCAGCATGAGGCACATTCCAAATGACATTTTGAATCAATTTTTCTACAGTCCAAAAAATCAATTTTCTGATGAAAAACGATGACCCGTTGACCTGTCGAAATTTCTCCAGATGGTCAGAAATGGAAATTTTTTAATGTTTAATTTTTTGACTGTAAATGACTATTCCATGTAAATTAACACTTTTGGAAGAAAAATAAGTGTGTTTAGAGTCAGTTTAATGCCTGAAATTGGTCGAAATAGAAGCTTCTGAATAGGAGAAAATGTCTGTAATAATGGCAATTTTGGTCACATTGAGGCTTTAAAAAGTAGTCATTCAACATGAGGCACATTCCAAATGACATTTTGAATCAATTTTTCTACAGTCCAAAAAAATAAATTTTCTGATGAAAAACGATGACCCGTGACCTGTCGACATTTCTCCAGTTGGTCAGAAATGGAATTTTTTTAATGTTTAAGTTTTTTGACTGGAAATGACTATTCCATGTGAATTATCACTTTTGGAACTAAAATAAGTGTGTTTAGAGTAATTTTAATGACTGAAATTAGTGGAAAAAGAAGCTTCTGAGTAGGAGAAAATGTCTGTAAAAATGGCAATTTTGGTCTCATTGAGGCTTCAAAAAGTAGTTATTCAACATGAGGCACAATCCAATTGACATTTTGAATCAATTTTTCTGCAGTCCAAAAAATCAAGTTTTCTGATGAAAAACGATGACCCGTGACCTGTCGAAATTTCTCCAGATGGTCAGAAATGGAATTTTTTTAATGTTTAATTTTTTGACTGCAAATGACTATTCCATGTAAATTATCACTTTTGGAAGAAAAATAAGTATGTTTAGAGTCACTTTAATGCCTGAAATTGGTTGAAACAAAAGCTTCTGAATAGGAGAAAAAGTCTGTAATAATGGCAATTTTGGTCACATTGAGGCTTTAAAAAGTAGTCATTCAACATGAGGCACATTCCAAACGACATTTTGTATCAATTTTTCTACAGTCCAAAAAAATCAATTTTCTGATGAAAAACGATGACCCGTGACCTGTCGAAATTTCTCCAGATGGTCAGAAATGGAAATTTTTTAATGTTTAATTTTTTGACTGCAAATGACTATTCCATGTAAATTATCACTTTTGGAACCAATATAAGTGTGTTTAGAGTCACTTTAATGCCTGAAATTGGTAGAAATAGAAGCTTCTGAATAGGACAAAAAGTCTGTAATAATGGCAATTTTGGTCACATTGAGGCTTTAAAAAGTAGTCATTCAACATGAGGCACATTCCAAATGACATTTTGAATCAATTTTTCTACAGTCCAAAAAATCAATTTTCTGATGAAAAACGATGACCCGTGGTGACCTGTCGAAATTTCTCCAGATGGTCAGAACTGGAAATTTTTTTATGTTTCATTTTTTGTCTGCAAATGACTATTCCATGTAAATTATCACTTTTGGAAGAAAATAAGTGTGTTTAGAGTCACTTTATGCCTGAAATTGGTAGAAATAGAAGCTTCTGAATAGGAGAAAATGTCTGTAAAAATGGCAATTTTGGTCACATTGAGGCTTCAAAAAGTAGTTATTCAGCATGAGGCACATTCCAAATGACATTTTGAATAAATTTTTCTACAGTCCAAAAAAAAAATTTTCTGATGAAAAACGATGACCCATTGACCTGTCGAAATTTCTCCAGATGGTCAGAAATGGAAATTTTTTAATGTTTAATTTTTTGACTGTAAATGACTATTCCATGTAAATTATCACTTTTGGAAGAAAAATAAGTGTGTTTAGAGTCACTTTAATGCCTGAAATTGGTTGAAACAAAAGCTTCTTAATAGGAGAAAAAGTCTGTAATAATGGCAATTTTGGTCACATTGAGGCTTTAAAAAGTAGTCATTCAACATGAGGCACATTCCAAATGACATTTTGAATCAATTTTTCTACAGTCCAAAAAAATCAATTTTCTGATGAAAAACGATGACCCGTGACCTGTCGAAATTTCTCCAGATGGTCAGAAATGGAAATTTTTTAATGTTTAATTTTTTGACTGCAAATGACTATTCCATGCAAATTATCACTTTTGGAACAAAATTAAGTGTGTTTAGAGTCACTTTAATGCCTGAAATTGGTCAAATTGAAGCTTCTGAATAGGAGAAAATGTCTGTAATAATGGCAATTTTGGTCACATTGAGGCTTTAAAAAGTAGTTATTCAACATGAGGCACATTCGAAATGACATTTTGAATCAATTTTTCTACAGTCCAAAAAATCAATTTTCTGATGAAAAACGATGACCCGTGACCTGTCGACATTTCTCCAGTTGGTCAGAAATGGAATTTTTTTAATGTTTAAGTTTTTTGAATGCAAATGACTATTCCATGTAAATTATCACTTTTGGAACAAAAATAAGTGTGTTTAGAGTCACTTTAATGCCTGAAATTGGTCGAAATAGAAGCTTCTGAATAGGAGAAAATGTCTGTAATAATGGCAATTTTGGTCACATTGAGGCTTTAAAAAGTAGTTATTCAACATGAGGCACATTCCAAATGACATTTTGAATCAATGTTTCTACAGTCCAAAAAAATCAATTTTCTGATGAAAAACGATGACCCGTGACCTGTCGAAATTTCTCCAGATGGTCAGAAATGGAAATTTTTTAATGTTTCATTTTTTGACTGCAAATGACTATTCCATGTAAATTATCACTTTTGGAAGAAAATAAGTGTGTTTAGAGTCACTTTAATGCCTGAAATTGGTCGAAATAGAAGCTTCTGAATAGGAGAAAATGTCTGTAATAATGGCAATTTTGGTCACATTGAGGCTTTAAAAAGTAGTCATTCAACATGAGGCACATTCCAAACGACATTTTGAATCAATTTTTCTACAGTCCAAAAAAAATCAATTTTCTGATGAAAAACGATGACCCGTGACCTGTCGAAATTTATCCAGATGGTCAGAAATGGAAATTTTTTAATGTTTAATTTTTTGACTGCAAATGACTATTCCATGCAAATTCTCACTTTTGGAACAAAATTAAGTGTGTTTAGAGTCACTTTAATGCCTGAAATTGGTCAAATTGAAGCTTCTGAATAGGAGAAAATGTCTGTAATAATGGCAATTTTGGTCACATTGAGGCTTTAAAAAGTAGTTATTCAACATGAGGCACATTCGAAATGACATTTTGAATCAATTTTTCTACAGTCCAAAAAATCAATTTTCTGATGAAAAACGATGACCCGTGACCTGTCGACATTTCTCCAGTTGGTCAGAAATGGAATTTTTTTAATGTTTAAGTTTTTTTAATGCAAATGACTATTCCATGTAAATTATCACTTTTGGAACAAAAATAAGTGTGTTTAGAGTCACTTTAATGCCTGAAATTGGTCGAAAAAGAAGCTTCTGAATAGGAGAAAATGTCTGTAATAATGGCAATTTTGGTCACATTGAGGCTTTTAAAAGTAGTTATTTAACATGAGGCACATTCCAAATGACATTTTGAATCAATTTTTCTACAGTCCAAAAAAATCAATTTTCTGATGAAAAACGATGACCCGTGACCTGTCAAAATTTCTCCAGATGGTCAGAAATGGAAATTTTTTAATGTTTAATTTTTTGACTGCAAATGACTATTCCATGTAAATTATCACTTTTGGAACAAAAATAAGTGTGTTTAGAGTCACTTTAATGCCTGAAATTGGTAGAAATAGAAGCTTCTGAATAGGACAAAAAGTCTGTAATAATGGCAATTTTGGTCACATTGAGGCTTCAAAAAGTAGTTATTCAGCATGAGGCACATTCCAAATGACATTTTGAATCAATTTTTCTACAGTCCAAAAAACTCAATTTTCTGATGAAAAACGATGACCCGTGACCTGTCGAAATTTCTCCAGATGGTCAGAAATGGAAATTTTTTAATGTTTAATTTTTTGACTGTAAATGACTATTCCATGTAAATTATCACTTTTGGAAGAAAATTAAGTGTGTTTAGAGTCACTTTAATGCCTGAAATTAGTAGAAATAGAAGCTTCTGAATAGGAGAAAAAGTCTATAATAGGCAATTTTGGTCACATTGAGGCTTTAAAAAGTAGTCATTCAACATGAGGCACATTCCAAATGACATTTTGAATCAATTTTTCTACAGTCCAAAAAATCAATTTTCTGATGAAAAACGATGACCCGTGACCTGTCGAAATTTCTCCAGATGGTCAGAACTGGAAATTTTTTAATGTTTCATTTTTTGACTGCAAATGACTATTCCATGTAAATTATCACTTTTGGAAGAAAATAAGTGTGTTTAGAGTCACTTTAATGCCTGAAATTGGTAGAAATAGAAGCTTCTGAATAGGAGAAAATGTCTGTAAAAATGGCAATTTTGGTCACATTGAGGCTTCAAAAAGTAGTTATTCAGCATGAGGCACATTCCAAATGACATTTTGAATCAATTTTTCTACAGTCCAAAAAATCAATTTTCTGATGAAAAACGATGACCCGTTGACCTGTCGAAATTTCTCCAGATGGTCAGAAATGGAAATTTTTTAATGTTTAATTTTTTGACTGTAAATGACTATTCCATGTAAATTATCACTTTTGGAAGAAAAATAAGTGTGTTTAGAGTCACTTTAATGCCTGAAATTGGTTGAAACAAAAGCTTCTTAATAGGAGAAAAAGTCTGTAATAATGGCAATTTTGGTCACATTGAGGCTTTAAAAAGTAGTCATTCAACATGAGGCACATTCCAAATGACATTTTGAATCAATTTTTCTACAGTCCAAAAAAATCAATTTTCTGATGAAAAACGATGACCCGTGACCTGTCGAAATTTCTCCAGATGGTCAGAAATGGAAATTTTTTAATGTTTAATTTTTTGACTGCAAATGACTATTCCATGCAAATTATCACTTTTGGAACAAAATTAAGTGTGTTTAGAGTCACTTTAATGCCTGAAATTGGTCAAATTGAAGCTTCTGAATAGGAGAAAATGTCTGTAATAATGGCAATTTTGGTCACATTGAGGCTTTAAAAAGTAGTTATTCAACATGAGGCACATTCGAAATGACATTTTGAATCAATTTTTCTACAGTCCAAAAAATCAATTTTCTGATGAAAAACGATGACCCGTGACCTGTCGACATTTCTCCAGTTGGTCAGAAATGGAATTTTTTTAATGTTTAAGTTTTTTGAATGCAAATGACTATTCCATGTAAATTATCACTTTTGGAACAAAAATAAGTGTGTTTAGAGTCACTTTAATGCCTGAAATTGGTCGAAATAGAAGCTTCTGAATAGGAGAAAATGTCTGTAATAATGGCAATTTTGGTCACATTGAGGCTTTAAAAAGTAGTTATTCAACATGAGGCACATTCCAAATGACATTTTGAATCAATGTTTCTACAGTCCAAAAAAATCAATTTTCTGATGAAAAACGATGACCCGTGACCTGTCGAAATTTCTCCAGATGGTCAGAAATGGAAATTTTTTAATGTTTCATTTTTTGACTGCAAATGACTATTCCATGTAAATTATCACTTTTGGAAGAAAATAAGTGTGTTTAGAGTCACTTTAATGCCTGAAATTGGTCGAAATAGAAGCTTCTGAATAGGAGAAAATGTCTGTAATAATGGCAATTTTGGTCACATTGAGGCTTTAAAAAGTAGTCATTCAACATGAGGCACATTCCAAACGACATTTTGAATCAATTTTTCTACAGTCCAAAAAAAATCAATTTTCTGATGAAAAACGATGACCCGTGACCTGTCGAAATTTATCCAGATGGTCAGAAATGGAAATTTTTTAATGTTTAATTTTTTGACTGCAAATGACTATTCCATGCAAATTATCACTTTTGGAACAAAATTAAGTGTGTTTAGAGTCACTTTAATGCCTGAAATTGGTCAAATTGAAGCTTCTGAATAGGAGAAAATGTCTGTAATAATGGCAATTTTGGTCACATTGAGGCTTTAAAAAGTAGTTATTCAACATGAGGCACATTCGAAATGACATTTTGAATCAATTTTTCTACAGTCCAAAAAATCAATTTTCTGATGAAAAACGATGACCCGTGACCTGTCGACATTTCTCCAGTTGGTCAGAAATGGAATTTTTTTAATGTTTAAGTTTTTTTAATGCAAATGACTATTCCATGTAAATTATCACTTTTGGAACAAAAATAAGTGTGTTTAGAGTCACTTTAATGCCTGAAATTGGTCGAAAAAGAAGCTTCTGAATAGGAGAAAATGTCTGTAATAATGGCAATTTTGGTCACATTGAGGCTTTTAAAAGTAGTTATTTAACATGAGGCACATTCCAAATGACATTTTGAATCAATTTTTCTACAGTCCAAAAAACTCAATTTTCTGATGAAAAACGATGACCCGTGACCTGTCGAAATTTCTCCAGATGGTCAGAAATGGAAATTTTTTAATGTTTAATTTTTTGACTGTAAATGACTATTCCATGTAAATTATCACTTTTGGAAGAAAATTAAGTGTGTTTAGAGTCACTTTAATGCCTGAAATTAGTAGAAATAGAAGCTTCTGAATAGGAGAAAAAGTCTATAATAGGCAATTTTGGTCACATTGAGGCTTTAAAAAGTAGTCATTCAACATGAGGCACATTCCAAATGACATTTTGAATCAATTTTTCTACAGTCCAAAAAATCAATTTTCTGATGAAAAACGATGACCCGTGACCTGTCGAAATTTCTCCAGATGGTCAGAACTGGAAATTTTTTAATGTTTCATTTTTTGACTGCAAATGACTATTCCATGTAAATTATCACTTTTGGAAGAAAATAAGTGTGTTTAGAGTCACTTTAATGCCTGAAATTGGTAGAAATAGAAGCTTCTGAATAGGAGAAAATGTCTGTAAAAATGGCAATTTTGGTCACATTGAGGCTTCAAAAAGTAGTTATTCAGCATGAGGCACATTCCAAATGACATTTTGAATCAATTTTTCTACAGTCCAAAAAATCAATTTTCTGATGAAAAACGATGACCCGTTGACCTGTCGAAATTTCTCCAGATGGTCAGAAATGGAAATTTTTTAATGTTTAATTTTTTGACTGTAAATGACTATTCCATGTAAATTATCACTTTTGGAAGAAAAATAAGTGTGTTTAGAGTCACTTTAATGCCTGAAATTGGTTGAAACAAAAGCTTCTTAATAGGAGAAAAAGTCTGTAATAATGGCAATTTTGGTCACATTGAGGCTTTAAAAAGTAGTCATTCAACATGAGGCACATTCCAAATGACATTTTGAATCAATTTTTCTACAGTCCAAAAAAATCAATTTTCTGATGAAAAACGATGACCCGTGACCTGTCGAAATTTCTCCAGATGGTCAGAAATGGACATTTTTTAATGTTTAATTTTTTGACTGCAAATGACTATTCCATGCAAATTATCACTTTTGGAACAAAATTAAGTGTGTTTAGAGTCACTTTAATGCCTGAAATTGGTCAAATTGAAGCTTCTGAATAGGAGAAAATGTCTGTAATAATGGCAATTTTGGTCACATTGAGGCTTTAAAAAGTAGTTATTCAACATGAGGCACATTCGAAATAACATTTTGAATCAATTTTTCTACAGTCCAAAAAATCAATTTTCTGATGAAAAACGATGACCCGTGACCTGTCGACATTTCTCCAGTTGGTCAGAAATGGAATTTTTTTAATGTTTAAGTTTTTTTAATGCAAATGACTATTCCATGTAAATTATCACTTTTGGAACAAAAATAAGTGTGTTTAGAGTCACTTTAATGCCTGAAATTGGTCGAAAAAGAAGCTTCTGAATAGGAGAAAATGTCTGTAATAATGGCAATTTTGGTCACATTGAGGCTTTAAAAAGTAGTTATTCAACATGAGGCACATTCCAAATGACATTTTGAATCAATTTTTCTACAGTCCAAAAAAATCAATTTTCTGATGAAAAACGATGACCCGTGACCTGTCGAAATTTCTCCAGATGGTCAGAAATGGAAATTTTTTAATGTTTAATTTTTTGACTGCAAATGACTATTCCATGTAAATTATCACTTTTGGAACAAAAATAAGTGTGTTTAGAGTCACTTTAATGCCTGAAATTGGTAGAAATAGAAGCTTCTGAATAGGACAAAAAGTCTGTCATAATGGCAATTTTGGTCACATTGAGGCTTCAAAAAGTAGTTATTCAGCATGAGGCACATTCCAAATGACATTTTGAATCAATTTTTCTACAGTCCAAAAAACTCAATTTTCTGATGAAAAACGATGACCCGTGACCTGTCGAAATTTCTCCAGATGGTCAGAAATGGAAATTTTTTAATGTTTAATTTTTTGACTGTAAATGACTATTCCATGTAAATTATCACTTTTGGAAGAAAATTAAGTGTGTTTAGAGTCACTTTAATGCCTGAAATTAGTAGAAATAGAAGCTTCTGAATAGGAGAAAAAGTCTATAATAGGCAATTTTGGTCACATTGAGGCTTTAAAAAGTAGTCATTCAACATGAGGCACATACCAAATGACATTTTGAATCAATTTTTCTACAGTCCAAAAAATCAATTTTCTGATGAAAAACGATGACCCGTGACCTGTCGAAATTTCTCCAGATGGTCAGAACTGGAAATTTTTTAATGTTTCATTTTTTGACTGCAAATGACTATTCCATGTAAATTATCACTTTTGGAAGAAAATAAGTGTGTTTAGAGTCACTTTAATGCCTGAAATTGGTAGAAATAGAAGCTTCTGAATAGGAGAAAATGTCTGTAAAAATGGCAATTTTGGTCACATTGAGGCTTCAAAAAGTAGTTATTCAGCATGAGGCACATTCCAAATGACATTTTGAATCAATTTTTCTACAGTCCAAAAAATCAATTTTCTGATGAAAAACGATGACCCGTTGACCTGTCGAAATTTCTCCAGATGGTCAGAAATGGAAATTTTTTAATGTTTAATTTTTTGACTGTAAATGACTATTCCATGTAAATTAACACTTTTGGAAGAAAAATAAGTGTGTTTAGAGTCAGTTTAATGCCTGAAATTGGTCGAAATAGAAGCTTCTGAATAGGAGAAAATGTCTGTAATAATGGCAATTTTGGTCACATTGAGGCTTTAAAAAGTAGTCATTCAACATGAGGCACATTCCAAATGACATTTTGAATCAATTTTTCTACAGTCCAAAAAAATAAATTTTCTGATGAAAAACGATGACCCGTGACCTGTCGACATTTCTCCAGTTGGTCAGAAATGGAATTTTTTTAATGTTTAAGTTTTTTGACTGGAAATGACTATTCCATGTGAATTATCACTTTTGGAACTAAAATAAGTGTGTTTAGAGTAATTTTAATGACTGAAATTAGTGGAAAAAGAAGCTTCTGAGTAGGAGAAAATGTCTGTAAAAATGGCAATTTTGGTCTCATTGAGGCTTCAAAAAGTAGTTATTCAACATGAGGCACAATCCAATTGACATTTTGAATCAATTTTTCTGCAGTCCAAAAAATCAAGTTTTCTGATGAAAAACGATGACCCGTGACCTGTCGAAATTTCTCCAGATGGTCAGAAATGGAATTTTTTTAATGTTTAATTTTTTGACTGCAAATGACTATTCCATGTAAATTATCACTTTTGGAAGAAAAATAAGTATGTTTAGAGTCACTTTAATGCCTGAAATTGGTTGAAACAAAAGCTTCTGAATAGGAGAAAAAGTCTGTAATAATGGCAATTTTGGTCACATTGAGGCTTTAAAAAGTAGTCATTCAACATGAGGCACATTCCAAACGACATTTTGTATCAATTTTTCTACAGTCCAAAAAAATCAATTTTCTGATGAAAAACGATGACCCGTGACCTGTCGAAATTTCTCCAGATGGTCAGAAATGGAAATTTTTTAATGTTTAATTTTTTGACTGCAAATGACTATTCCATGTAAATTATCACTTTTGGAACCAATATAAGTGTGTTTAGAGTCACTTTAATGCCTGAAATTGGTAGAAATAGAAGCTTCTGAATAGGACAAAAAGTCTGTAATAATGGCAATTTTGGTCACATTGAGGCTTTAAAAAGTAGTCATTCAACATGAGGCACATTCCAAATGACATTTTGAATCAATTTTTCTACAGTCCAAAAAATCAATTTTCTGATGAAAAACGATGACCCGTGGTGACCTGTCGAAATTTCTCCAGATGGTCAGAACTGGAAATTTTTTTATGTTTCATTTTTTGTCTGCAAATGACTATTCCATGTAAATTATCACTTTTGGAAGAAAATAAGTGTGTTTAGAGTCACTTTATGCCTGAAATTGGTAGAAATAGAAGCTTCTGAATAGGAGAAAATGTCTGTAAAAATGGCAATTTTGGTCACATTGAGGCTTCAAAAAGTAGTTATTCAGCATGAGGCACATTCCAAATGACATTTTGAATAAATTTTTCTACAGTCCAAAAAAAAAATTTTCTGATGAAAAACGATGACCCATTGACCTGTCGAAATTTCTCCAGATGGTCAGAAATGGAAATTTTTTAATGTTTAATTTTTTGACTGTAAATGACTATTCCATGTAAATTATCACTTTTGGAAGAAAAATAAGTGTGTTTAGAGTCACTTTAATGCCTGAAATTGGTTGAAACAAAAGCTTCTTAATAGGAGAAAAAGTCTGTAATAATGGCAATTTTGGTCACATTGAGGCTTTAAAAAGTAGTCATTCAACATGAGGCACATTCCAAATGACATTTTGAATCAATTTTTCTACAGTCCAAAAAAATCAATTTTCTGATGAAAAACGATGACCCGTGACCTGTCGAAATTTCTCCAGATGGTCAGAAATGGAAATTTTTTAATGTTTAATTTTTTGACTGCAAATGACTATTCCATGCAAATTATCACTTTTGGAACAAAATTAAGTGTGTTTAGAGTCACTTTAATGCCTGAAATTGGTCAAATTGAAGCTTCTGAATAGGAGAAAATGTCTGTAATAATGGCAATTTTGGTCACATTGAGGCTTTAAAAAGTAGTTATTCAACATGAGGCACATTCGAAATGACATTTTGAATCAATTTTTCTACAGTCCAAAAAATCAATTTTCTGATGAAAAACGATGACCCGTGACCTGTCGACATTTCTCCAGTTGGTCAGAAATGGAATTTTTTTAATGTTTAAGTTTTTTGAATGCAAATGACTATTCCATGTAAATTATCACTTTTGGAACAAAAATAAGTGTGTTTAGAGTCACTTTAATGCCTGAAATTGGTCGAAATAGAAGCTTCTGAATAGGAGAAAATGTCTGTAATAATGGCAATTTTGGTCACATTGAGGCTTTAAAAAGTAGTTATTCAACATGAGGCACATTCCAAATGACATTTTGAATCAATGTTTCTACAGTCCAAAAAAATCAATTTTCTGATGAAAAACGATGACCCGTGACCTGTCGAAATTTCTCCAGATGGTCAGAAATGGAAATTTTTTAATGTTTCATTTTTTGACTGCAAATGACTATTCCATGTAAATTATCACTTTTGGAAGAAAATAAGTGTGTTTAGAGTCACTTTAATGCCTGAAATTGGTCGAAATAGAAGCTTCTGAATAGGAGAAAATGTCTGTAATAATGGCAATTTTGGTCACATTGAGGCTTTAAAAAGTAGTCATTCAACATGAGGCACATTCCAAACGACATTTTGAATCAATTTTTCTACAGTCCAAAAAAAATCAATTTTCTGATGAAAAACGATGACCCGTGACCTGTCGAAATTTATCCAGATGGTCAGAAATGGAAATTTTTTAATGTTTAATTTTTTGACTGCAAATGACTATTCCATGCAAATTATCACTTTTGGAACAAAATTAAGTGTGTTTAGAGTCACTTTAATGCCTGAAATTGGTCAAATTGAAGCTTCTGAATAGGAGAAAATGTCTGTAATAATGGCAATTTTGGTCACATTGAGGCTTTGAAAAGTAGTTATTCAACATGAGGCACATTCGAAATGACATTTTGAATCAATTTTTCTACAGTCCAAAAAATCAATTTTCTGATGAAAAACGATGACCCGTGACCTGTCGACATTTCTCCAGTTGGTCAGAAATGGAATTTTTTTAATGTTTAAGTTTTTTTAATGCAAATGACTATTCCATGTAAATTATCACTTTTGGAACAAAAATAAGTGTGTTTAGAGTCACTTTAATGCCTGAAATTGGTCGAAAAAGAAGCTTCTGAATAGGAGAAAATGTCTGTAATAATGGCAATTTTGGTCACATTGAGGCTTTTAAAAGTAGTTATTTAACATGAGGCACATTCCAAATGACATTTTGAATCAATTTTTCTACAGTCCAAAAAAATCAATTTTCTGATGAAAAACGATGACCCGTGACCTGTCAAAATTTCTCCAGATGGTCAGAAATGGAAATTTTTTAATGTTTAATTTTTTGACTGCAAATGACTATTCCATGTAAATTATCACTTTTGGAACAAAAATAAGTGTGTTTAGAGTCACTTTAATGCCTGAAATTGGTAGAAATAGAAGCTTCTGAATAGGACAAAAAGTCTGTAATAATGGCAATTTTGGTCACATTGAGGCTTCAAAAAGTAGTTATTCAGCATGAGGCACATTCCAAATGACATTTTGAATCAATTTTTCTACAGTCCAAAAAACTCAATTTTCTGATGAAAAACGATGACCCGTGACCTGTCGAAATTTCTCCAGATGGTCAGAAATGGAAATTTTTTAATGTTTAATTTTTTGACTGTAAATGACTATTCCATGTAAATTATCACTTTTGGAAGAAAATTAAGTGTGTTTAGAGTCACTTTAATGCCTGAAATTAGTAGAAATAGAAGCTTCTGAATAGGAGAAAAAGTCTATAATAGGCAATTTTGGTCACATTGAGGCTTTAAAAAGTAGTCATTCAACATGAGGCACATTCCAAATGACATTTTGAATCAATTTTTCTACAGTCCAAAAAATCAATTTTCTGATGAAAAACGATGACCCGTGACCTGTCGAAATTTCTCCAGATGGTCAGAACTGGAAATTTTTTAATGTTTCATTTTTTGACTGCAAATGACTATTCCATGTAAATTATCACTTTTGGAAGAAAATAAGTGTGTTTAGAGTCACTTTAATGCCTGAAATTGGTAGAAATAGAAGCTTCTGAATAGGAGAAAATGTCTGTAAAAATGGCAATTTTGGTCACATTGAGGCTTCAAAAAGTAGTTATTCAGCATGAGGCACATTCCAAATGACATTTTGAATCAATTTTTCTACAGTCCAAAAAATCAATTTTCTGATGAAAAACGATGACCCGTTGACCTGTCGAAATTTCTCCAGATGGTCAGAAATGGAAATTTTTTAATGTTTAATTTTTTGACTGTAAATGACTATTCCATGTAAATTATCACTTTTGGAAGAAAAATAAGTGTGTTTAGAGTCACTTTAATGCCTGAAATTGGTTGAAACAAAAGCTTCTTAATAGGAGAAAAAGTCTGTAATAATGGCAATTTTGGTCACATTGAGGCTTTAAAAAGTAGTCATTCAACATGAGGCACATTCCAAATGACATTTTGAATCAATTTTTCTACAGTCCAAAAAAATCAATTTTCTGATGAAAAACGATGACCCGTGACCTGTCGAAATTTCTCCAGATGGTCAGAAATGGACATTTTTTAATGTTTAATTTTTTGACTGCAAATGACTATTCCATGCAAATTATCACTTTTGGAACAAAATTAAGTGTGTTTAGAGTCACTTTAATGCCTGAAATTGGTCAAATTGAAGCTTCTGAATAGGAGAAAATGTCTGTAATAATGGCAATTTTGGTCACATTGAGGCTTTAAAAAGTAGTTATTCAACATGAGGCACATTCGAAATAACATTTTGAATCAATTTTTCTACAGTCCAAAAAATCAATTTTCTGATGAAAAACGATGACCCGTGACCTGTCGACATTTCTCCAGTTGGTCAGAAATGGAATTTTTTAATGTTTAAGTTTTTTGACTGCAAATGACTATTCCATGTAAATTATCACTTTTGGAACAAAAATAAGTGTGTTTAGAGTCACTTTAATGCCTGAAATTGGTAGAAATAGAAGCTTCTGAATAGGACAAAAAGTCTGTAATAATGGCAATTTTGGTCACATTGAGGCTTTAAAAAGTAGTCATTCAACATGAGGCACATTCCAAATTACATTTTGAATCAATTTTTCTACAGTCAAGAAAATCAATTTTCTGATGAAAAACGATGACCCGTGACCTGTCGAAATTTCTCCAGATGGTCAGAAATGGAAATTTTTTAATGTTTCATTTTTTGACTGCAAATGACTATGCCATGTAAATTATCACTTTTGGAAGAAAATTAAGTGTGTTTAGAGTCACTTTAATGCCTGAAATTGGTCAAATTGAAGCTTCTGAATAGGAGAAAATGTCTGTAATAATGGCAATTTTGGTCACATTGAGGCTTTAAAAAGTAGTTATTCAACATGAGGCACATTCGAAATGACATTTTGAATCAATTTTTCTACAGTCCAAAAAATCAATTTTCTGATGAAAAACGATGACCCGTGACCTGTCGACATTTCTCCAGTTGGTCAGAAATGGAATTTTTTTAATGTTTAAGTTTTTTCAATGCAAATGACTATTCCATGTAAATTATCACTTTTGGAACAAAAATAAGTGTGTTTAGAGTCACTTTAATGCCTGGAATTGGTCGAAAAAGAAGCTTCTGAATAGGAGAAAATGTCTGTAATAATGGCAATTTTGGTCACATTGAGGCTTTAAAAAGTAGTTATTCAACATGAGGCACATTCCAAATGACATTTTGAATCACTTTTTCTACAGTCCAAAAACTCAATTTTCTGATGAAAAACGATGACCCGTGACCTGTCGAAATTTCTCCAGATGGTCAGAAATGGAAATTTTTTAATGTTTAATTTTTTGACTGTAAATGACTATTCCATATAAATTATCACTTTTGGAAGAAAAATAAGTGTGTTTAGAGTCACTTTAATGCCTGAAATTGGTTGAAACAAAAGCTTCTGAATAGGAGAAAAAGTCTGTAATAATGGCAATTTTGGTCACATTGAGGCTTTAAAAAGTAGTCATTCAACATGAGGCACATTCCAAACGACATTTTGAATCAATTTTTCTACAGTCCAAAAAAATCAATTTTCTGATGAAAAACGATGACCCGTGACCTGTCGAAATTTATCCAGATGGTCAGAAATGGAAATTTTTTAATGTTTCATTTTTTGACTGCAAATGACTATTCCATGTAAATTATCACTTTTGGAAGAAAATAAGTGTGTTTAGAGTCACTTTAATGCCTGAAATTGGTAGAAATAGAAGCTTCTGAATAGGAGAAAATGTCTGTAAAAATGGCAATTTTGGTCACATTGAGGCTTCAAAAAGTAGTTATTCAGCATGAGGCACATTCAAATGACATTTTGAATCAATTTTTCTACAGTCCAAAAAATCAATTTTCTGATGAAAAACGATGACCCGTGACCTGTCGACATTTCTCCAGTTGGTCAGAAATGGAATTTTTTTAATGTTTAAGTTTTTTTAATGCAAATGACTATTCCATGTAAATTATCACTTTTGGAACAAAAATAAGTGTGTTTAGAGTCACTTTAATGCCTGAAATTGGTCGAAAAAGAAGCTTCTGAATAGGAGAAAATGTCTGTAATAATGGCAATTTTGGTCACATTGAGGCTTTTAAAAGTAGTTATTTAACATGAGGCACATTCCAAATGACATTTTGAATCAATTTTTCTACAGTCCAAAAAAATCAATTTTCTGATGAAAAACGATGACCCGTGACCTGTCGAAATTTCTCCAGATGGTCAGAAATGGAAATTTTTTAATGTTTAATTTTTTGACTGTAAATGACTATTCCATGTAAATTAACACTTTTGGAAGAAAAATAAGTGTGTTTAGAGTCACTTTAACGCCTGAAATTGGTTGAAACAAAAGCTTCTTAATAGGAGAAAAAGTCTGTAATAATGGCAATTTTGGTCACATTGAGGCTTTAAAAAGTAGTCATTCAACATGAGGCACATTCCAAATGACATTTTGAATCAATTTTTCTACAGTCCAAAAAAATCAATTTTCTGATGAAAAACGATGACCCGTGACCTGTCGAAATTTCTCCAGATGGTCAGAAATGGACATTTTTTAATGTTTAATTTTTTGACTGCAAATGACTATTCCATGCAAATTATCACTTTTGGAACAAAATTAAGTGTGTTTAGAGTCACTTTAATGCCTGAAATTGGTCAGATTGAAGCTTCTGAATAGGAGAAAATGTCTGTAATAATGGCAATTTTGGTCACATTGAGGCTTTAAAAAGTAGTTATTCAACATGAGGCACATTCGAAATAACATTTTGAATCAATTTTTCTACAGTCCAAAAAATCAATTTTCTGATGAAAAACGATGACCCGTGACCTGTCGACATTTCTCCAGTTGGTCAGAAATGGAATTTTTTTAATGTTTAAGTTTTTTGAATGCAAATGACTATTCCATGTAAATTATCACTTTTGGAACAAAAATAAGTGTGTTTAGAGTCCCTTTAATGCCTGAAATTGGTCGAAATAGAAGCTTCTGAATAGGAGAAAATGTCTGTAATAATGGCAATTTTGGTCACATTGAGGCTTTAAAAAGTAGTTATTCAACATGAGGCACATTCCAAATGACATTTTGAATCAATGTTTCTACAGTCCAAAAAAATCAATTTTCTGATGAAAAACGATGACCCGTGACCTGTCAAAATTTCTCCAGATGGCCAGAAATGGAAATTTTTTGATGTTTAATTTTTTGACTGCAAATGACTATTCCATGTAAATTATCACTTTTGGAACAAAAATAAGTGTGTTTAGAGTCACTTTAATGCCTGAAATTGGTAGAAATAGAAGCTTCTGAATAGGACAAAAAGTCTGTAATAATGGCAATTTTGGTCACATTGAGGCTTTAAAAAGTAGTCATTCAACATGAGGCACATTCCAAATGACATTTTGAATCAATTTTTCTACAGTCAAGAAAATCAATTTTCTGATGAAAAACGATGACCCGGGACCTGTCGAAATTTCTCCAGATGGTCAGAAATGGACATTTTTTAATGTTTCATTTTTTGACTGCAAATGACTATTCCATGTAAATTATCACTTTTGGAAGAAAATAAGTGTGTTTAGAGTCACTTTAATGCCTGAAATTGGTCGAAATAGAAGCTTCTGAATAGGAGAAAATGTCTGTAAAAATGGCAATTTTGGTCACATTGAGGCTTTAAAAAGTAGTTATTCAGCATGAGGCACATTCCAAATGACATTTTGAATCAATTTTTCTACAGTCCAAAAAACTCAATTTTCTGATGAAAAACAATGACCCGTGACCTGTCGAAATTTCTCCAGATGGTCAGAAATGGAAATTTTTTAATGTTTAATTTTTTGACTGTAAATGACTATTCCATATAAATTATCACTTTTGGAAGAAAAATAAGTGTGTTTAGAGTCACTTTAATGCCTGAAATTGGTTGAAACAAAAGCTTCTGAATAGGAGAAAAAGTCTGTAATAATGGCAATTTTGGTCACATTGAGGCTTTAAAAAGTAGTCATTCAACATGAGGCACATTCCAAACGACATTTTGAATCAATTTTTCTACAGTCCAAAAAAATCAATTTTCTGATGAAAAACGATGACCCGTGACCTGTCGAAATTTATCCAGATGGTCAGAAATGGAAATTTTTTAATGTTTCATTTTTTGACTGCAAATGACTATTCCATGTAAATTATCACTTTTGGAAGAAAATAAGTGTGTTTAGAGTCACTTTAATGCCTGAAATTGGTAGAAATAGAAGCTTCTGAATAGGAGAAAATGTCTGTAAAAATGGCAATTTTGGTCACATTGAGGCTTCAAAAAGTAGTTATTCAGCATGAGGCACATTCAAATGACATTTTGAATCAATTTTTCTACAGTCCAAAAAATCAATTTTCTGATGAAAAACGATGACCCGTGACCTGTCGACATTTCTCCAGTTGGTCAGAAATGGAATTTTTTTAATGTTTAAGTTTTTTTAATGCAAATGACTATTCCATGTAAATTATCACTTTTGGAACAAAAATAAGTGTGTTTAGAGTCACTTTAATGCCTGAAATTGGTCGAAAAAGAAGCTTCTGAATAGGAGAAAATGTCTGTAATAATGGCAATTTTGGTCACATTGAGGCTTTTAAAAGTAGTTATTTAACATGAGGCACATTCCAAATGACATTTTGAATCAATTTTTCTACAGTCCAAAAAAATCAATTTTCTGATGAAAAACGATGACCCGTGACCTGTCGAAATTTCTCCAGATGGTCAGAAATGGAAATTTTTTAATGTTTAATTTTTTGACTGTAAATGACTATTCCATGTAAATTAACACTTTTGGAAGAAAAATAAGTGTGTTTAGAGTCACTTTAACGCCTGAAATTGGTTGAAACAAAAGCTTCTTAATAGGAGAAAAAGTCTGTAATAATGGCAATTTTGGTCACATTGAGGCTTTAAAAAGTAGTCATTCAACATGAGGCACATTCCAAATGACATTTTGAATCAATTTTTCTACAGTCCAAAAAAATCAATTTTCTGATGAAAAACGATGACCCGTGACCTGTCGAAATTTCTCCAGATGGTCAGAAATGGACATTTTTTAATGTTTAATTTTTTGACTGCAAATGACTATTCCATGCAAATTATCACTTTTGGAACAAAATTAAGTGTGTTTAGAGTCACTTTAATGCCTGAAATTGGTCAGATTGAAGCTTCTGAATAGGAGAAAATGTCTGTAATAATGGCAATTTTGGTCACATTGAGGCTTTAAAAAGTAGTTATTCAACATGAGGCACATTCGAAATAACATTTTGAATCAATTTTTCTACAGTCCAAAAAATCAATTTTCTGATGAAAAACGATGACCCGTGACCTGTCGACATTTCTCCAGTTGGTCAGAAATGGAATTTTTTTAATGTTTAAGTTTTTTGAATGCAAATGACTATTCCATGTAAATTATCACTTTTGGAACAAAAATAAGTGTGTTTAGAGTCCCTTTAATGCCTGAAATTGGTCGAAATAGAAGCTTCTGAATAGGAGAAAATGTCTGTAATAATGGCAATTTTGGTCACATTGAGGCTTTAAAAAGTAGTTATTCAACATGAGGCACATTCCAAATGACATTTTGAATCAATGTTTCTACAGTCCAAAAAAATCAATTTTCTGATGAAAAACGATGACCCGTGACCTGTCAAAATTTCTCCAGATGGCCAGAAATGGAAATTTTTTGATGTTTAATTTTTTGACTGCAAATGACTATTCCATGTAAATTATCACTTTTGGAACAAAAATAAGTGTGTTTAGAGTCACTTTAATGCCTGAAATTGGTAGAAATAGAAGCTTCTGAATAGGACAAAAAGTCTGTAATAATGGCAATTTTGGTCACATTGAGGCTTTAAAAAGTAGTCATTCAACATGAGGCACATTCCAAATGACATTTTGAATCAATTTTTCTACAGTCAAGAAAATCAATTTTCTGATGAAAAACGATGACCCGGGACCTGTCGAAATTTCTCCAGATGGTCAGAAATGGACATTTTTTAATGTTTCATTTTTTGACTGCAAATGACTATTCCATGTAAATTATCACTTTTGGAAGAAAATAAGTGTGTTTAGAGTCACTTTAATGCCTGAAATTGGTCGAAATAGAAGCTTCTGAATAGGAGAAAATGTCTGTAAAAATGGCAATTTTGGTCACATTGAGGCTTTAAAAAGTAGTTATTCAGCATGAGGCACATTCCAAATGACATTTTGAATCAATTTTTCTACAGTCCAAAAAACTCAATTTTCTGATGAAAAACAATGACCCGTGACCTGTCGAAATTTCTCCAGATGGTCAGAAATGGAAATTTTTTAATGTTTAATTTTTTGACTGTAAATGACTATTCCATATAAATTATCACTTTTGGAAGAAAAATAAGTGTGTTTAGAGTCACTTTAATGCCTGAAATTGGTTGAAACAAAAGCTTCTGAATAGGAGAAAAAGTCTGTAATAATGGCAATTTTGGTCACATTGAGGCTTTAAAAAGTAGTCATTCAACATGAGGCACATTCCAAACGACATTTTGAATCAATTTTTCTACAGTCCAAAAAAATCAATTTTCTGATGAAAAACGATGACCCGTGACCTGTCGAAATTTATCCAGATGGTCAGAAATGGAAATTTTTTAATGTTTAATTTTTTGACTGCAAATGACTATTCCATGCAAATTATCACTTTTGGAACAAAATTAAGTGTGTTTAGAGTCACTTTAATGCCTGAAATTGGTCAAATTGAAGCTTCTGAATAGGAGAAAATGTCTGTAATAATGGCAATTTTGGTCACATTGAGGCTTTAAAAAGTAGTTATTCAACATGAGGCACATTCCAAATGACATTTTGAATCAATGTTTCTACAGTCCAAAAAAATCTATTTTCTGATGAAAAACGATGACCCGTGACCTGTCGAAATTTCTCCAGATGGTCAGAAATGGAAATTTTTTAATGTTTAATTTTTTGACTGCAAATGACTATTCCATGTAAATTATCACTTTTGGAACAAAAATAAGTGTGTTTAGAGTCACTTTAATGCCTGAAATTGGTAGAAACAGAAGCTTCTGAATAGGACAAAAAGTCTGTAATAATGGCAATTTTGGTCACATTGAGGCTTTAAAAAGTAGTCATTCAACATGAGGCACATTCCAAATGACATTTTGAATCAATTTTTCTACAGTCAAGAAAATCAATTTTCTGATGAAAAACGATGACCCGTGACCTGTCGAAATTTCTCCAGATGGTCAGAAATGGAATTTTTTTAATGTTTCATTTTTTGACTGCAAATGACTATTCCATGTAAATTATCACTTTTGGAAGAAAATTAAGTGTGTTTAGAGTCACTTTAATGCCTGAAATTGGTCAAATTGAAGCTTCTGAATAGGAGAAAATGTCTGTAATAATGGCAATTTTGGTCACATTGAGGCTTTAAAAAGTAGTTATTCAACATGAGGCACATTCCAAATGACATTTTGAATCAATGTTTCTACAGTCCAAAAAAATCAATTTTCTGATGAAAAACGATGACCCGTGACCTGTCGAAATTTCTCCAGATGGTCAGAAATGGAAATTTTTTAATGTTTAATTTTTTGACTGCAAATGACTATTCCATGCAAATTATCACTTTTGGAACAAAATTAAGTGTGTTTAGAGTCACTTTAATGCCTGAAATTGGTCAAATTGAAGCTTCTGAATAGGACAAAATGTCTGTAATAATGGCAATTTTGGTCACATTGAGGCTTTAAAAAGTAGTCATTCAACATGAGGCACATTCCAAATGACATTTTGAATCAATTTTTCTACAGTCCAAAAAATCAATTTTCTGATGAAAAACGATGACCCGTGACCTGTCGAAATTTCTCCAGATGGTCAGAAATGGAAATTTTTTAATGTTTAATTTTTTGACTGCAAATGACTATTCCATGTAAATTATCACTTTTGGAACAAAAATAAGTGTGTTTAGAGTCACTTTAATGCCTGAAATTGGTAGAAACAGAAGCTTCTGAATAGGACAAAAAGTCTGTAATAATGGCAATTTTGGTCACATTGAGGCTTTAAAAAGTAGTCATTCAACATGAGGCACATTCCAAATGACATTTTGAATCAATTTTTCTACAGTCAAGAAAATCAATTTTCTGATGAAAAACGATGACCCGTGACCTGTCGAAATTTCTCCAGATGGTCAGAAATGGAAATTTTTTAATGTTTCATTTTTTGACTGCAAATGACTATTCCATGTAAATTATCACTTTTGGAAGAAAATTAAGTGTGTTTAGAGTCACTTTAATGCCTGAAATTGGTCAAATTGAAGCTTCTGAATAGGAGAAAATGTCTGTAATAATGGCAATTTTGGTCACATTGAGGCTTTAAAAAGTAGTTATTCAACATGAGGCACATTCCAAATGACATTTTGAATCAATGTTTCTACAGTCCAAAAAAATCAATTTTCTGATGAAAAACGATGACCCGTGACCTGTCGAAATTTCTCCAGATGGTCAGAAATGGAAATTTTTTAATGTTTAATTTTTTGACTGCAAATGACTATTCCATGTAAATTATCACTTTTGGAACAAAAATAAGTGTGTTTAGAGTCACTTTAATGCCTGAAATTGGTAGAAATAGAAGCTTCTGAATAGGACAAAAAGTCTGTAATAATGGCAATTTTGGTCACATTGAGGCTTTAAAAAGTAGTCATTCAACATGAGGCACATTCCAAATGACATTTTGAATCAATTTTTCTACAGTCCAAAAAATCAATTTTCTGATGAAAAACGATGACCCGTGACCTGTCGAAATTTCTCCAGATGGTCAGAAATGGAAATTTTTTAATGTTTCATTTTTTGACTGCAAATGACTATTCCATGTAAATTATCACTTTTGGAAGAAAATAAGTGTGTTTAGAGTCACTTTAATGCCTGAAATTGGTCGAAATAGAAGCTTCTGAATAGGAGAAAATGTCTGTAATAATGGCAATTTTGGTCACATTGAGGCTTTAAAAAGTAGTCATTCAACATGAGGCACATTCCAAACGACATTTTGAATCAATTTTTCTACAGTCCAAAAAAATCAATTTTCGGATGAAAAACGATGACCCGTGACCTGTCGAAATTTATCCAGATGGTCAGAAATGGAAATTTTTTAATGTTTAATTTTTTGACTGCAAATGACTATTCCATGCAAATTATCACTTTTGGAACAAAATTAAGTGTGTTTAGAGTCACTTTAATGCCTGAAATTGGTCAAATTGAAGCTTCTGAATAGGAGAAAATGTCTGTAATAATGGCAATTTTGGTCACATTGAGGCTTTAAAAAGTAGTTATTCAACATGAGGCACATTCCAAATGACATTTTGAATCAATTTTTCTACAGTCCAAAAAAATCTATTTTCTGATGAAAAACGATGACCCGTGACCTGTCGAAATTTCTCCAGATGGTCAGAAATGGAAATTTTTTAATGTTTAATTTTTTGACTGCAAATGACTATTCCATGTAAATTATCACTTTTGGAACAAAAATAAGTGTGTTTAGAGTCACTTTAATGCCTGAAATTGGTAGAAACAGAAGCTTCTGAATAGGACAAAAAGTCTGTAATAATGGCAATTTTGGTCACATTGAGGCTTTAAAAAGTAGTCATTCAACATGAGGCACATTCCAAATGACATTTTGAATCAATTTTTCTACAGTCAAGAAAATCAATTTTCTGATGAAAAACGATGACCCGTGACCTGTCGAAATTTCTCCAGATGGTCAGAAATGGAAATTTTTTAATGTTTCATTTTTTGACTGCAAATGACTATTCCATGTAAATTATCACTTTTGGAAGAAAATTAAGTGTGTTTAGAGTCACTTTAATGCCTGAAATTGGTCAAATTGAAGCTTCTGAATAGGAGAAAATGTCTGTAATAATGGCAATTTTGGTCACATTGAGGCTTTAAAAAGTAGTTATTCAACATGAGGCACATTCCAAATGACATTTTGAATCAATGTTTCTACAGTCCAAAAAAATCAATTTTCTGATGAAAAACGATGACCCGTGACCTGTCGAAATTTCTCCAGATGGTCAGAAATGGAAATTTTTTAATGTTTAACTTTTTTGACTGCAAATGACTATTCCATGCAAATTATCACTTTTGGACCAAAATTAAGTGTGTTTAGAGTCACTTTAATGCCTGTAATTGGTCAAATTGAAGCTTCTGAATAGGAGAAAATGTCTGTAATAATGGCAATTTTGGTCACATTGAGGCTTTAAAAAGTAGTTATTCAACATGAGGCACATTCGAAATGACATTTTGAATCAATTTTTCTACAGTCCAAAAAATCAATTTTCTGATGAAAAACGATGACCCGTGACCTGTCGACATTTCTCCAGATGGTCAGAAATGGAAATTTTTTAATGTTTAATTTTTTGACTGTAAATGACTATTCCATGTAAATTATCACTTTTGGAAGAAAATTAAGTGTGTTTAGAGTCACTTTAATGCCTGAAATTAGTAGAAATAGAAGCTTCTGAATAGGACAAAAAGTCTGTAATAATGGCAATTTTGGTCACATTGTGGCTTTAAAAAGTAGTCATTCAACATGAGGCACATTCCAAATGACATTTTGAATCAATTTTTCTACAGTCCAAAAAAATCAATTTTCTGATGAAAAACGATGACCCGTGACCTGTCGAAATTTCTCCAGATGGTCAGAAATGGACATTTTTTAATGTTTAATTTTTTGACTGCAAATGACTATTCCATGTAAATGATCACTTTTGGAACAAAAATAAGTGTGTTTAGAGACACTTTAATGCCTGAAATTGGTTGAAACAAAAGCTTCTGAATAGGAGAAAATGTCTGTAATAATGGCAATTTTGGTCACATTGAGGCTTTAAAAAGTAGTTATTCAACATGAGGCACATTCGAAATAACATTTTGAATCAATTTTTCTACAGTCCAAAAAATCAATTTTCTGATGAAAAACGATGACCCGTGACCTGTCGACATTTCTCCAGTTGGTCAGAAATGGAATTTTTTTAATGTTTAAGTTTTTTGAATGCAAATGACTATTCCATGTAAATTATCACTTTTGGAACAAAAATAAGTGTGTTTAGAGTCACTTTAATGCCTGAAATTGGTCGAAATAGAAGCTTCTGAATAGGAGAAAATGTCTGTAATAATGGCAATTTTGGTCACATTGAGGCTTTAAAAAGTAGTTATTCAACATGAGGCACATTCCAAATGACATTTTGAATCAATGTTTCTACAGTCCAAAAAAATCAATTTTCTGATGAAAAACGATGACCCGTGACCTGTCGAAATTTCTCCAGATGGTCAGAAATGGAAATTTTTTAATGTTTAATTTTTTGACTGCAAATGACTATTCCATGTAAATTATCACTTTTGGAACAAAAATAAGTGTGTTTAGAGTCACTTTAATGCCTGAAATGGGTAGAAATAGAAGCTTCTGAATAGGACAAAAAGTCTGTAATAATGGCAATTTTGGTCACATTGAGGCTTTAAAAAGTAGTCATTCAACATGAGGCACATTCCAAATGACATTTTGAATCAATTTTTCTACAGTCCAAAAAAATCAATTTTCTGATGAAAAACGATGACCCGTGACCTGTCGAAATTTATCCAGATGGTCAGAAATGGAAATTTTTTAATGTTTAATTTTTTGACTGCAAATGACTATTCCATGCAAATTATCACTTTTGGAACAAAATTAATTGTGTTTAGAGTCACTTTAATGCCTGAAATTGGTCAAATTGAAGCTTCTGAATAGGAGAAAATGTCTGTAATAATGGCAATTTTGGTCACATTGAGGCTTTAAAAAGTAGTTATTCAACATGAGGCACATTCGAAATGACATTTTGAATCAATTTTTCTACAGTCCAAAAAAATCAATTTTCTGATGAAAAACGATGACCCGTGACCTGTCGACATTTCTCCAGTTGGTCAGAAATGGAATTTTTTTAATGTTTAAGTTTTTTGAATGCAAATGACTATTCCATGTAAATTATCACTTTTGGAACAAAAATAAGTGTGTTTAGAGTCACTTTAATGCCTGAAATTGGTCGAAAAAGAAGCTTCTGAATAGGAGAAAATGTCTGTAATAATGGCAATTTTGGTCACATTGAGGCTTTAAAAAGTAGTTATTCAACATGAGGCACATTCCAAATGACATTTTGAATCAATTTTTCTACAGTCCAAAAAAATCAATTTTCTGATGAAAAACGATGACCCGTGACCTGTCGAAATTTCTCCAGATGGTCAGAAATGGAAATTTTTTAATGTTTAATTTTTTGACTGCAAATGACTATTCCATGTAAATTATCACTTTTGGAACAAAAATAAGTGTGTTTAGAGTCACTTTAATGCCTGAAATTGGTTGAAACAAAAGCTTCTTAATAGGAGAAAAAGTCTGTAATAATGGCAATTTTGGTCACATTGAGGCTTTAAAAAGTAGTCATTCAACATGAGGCACATTCCAAATGACATTTTGAATCAATTTTTCTACAGTCCAAAAAAATCAATTTTCTGATGAAAAACGATGACCCGTGACCTGTCGAAATTTCTCCAGATGGTCAGAAATGGACATTTTTTAATGTTTAATTTTTTGACTGCAAATGACTATTCCATGCAAATTATCACTTTTGGAACAAAATTAAGTGTGTTTAGAGTCACTTTAATGCCTGAAATTGGTCAAATTGAAGCTTCTGAATAGGAGAAAATGTCTGTAATAATGGCAATTTTGGTCACATTGAGGCTTTAAAAAGTAGTTATTCAACATGAGGCACATTCGAAATAACATTTTGAATCAATTTTTCTACAGTCCAAAAAATCAATTTTCTGATGAAAAACGATGACCCGTGACCTGTCGACATTTCTCCAGTTGGTCAGAAATGGAATTTTTTTAATGTTTAAGTTTTTTTAATGCAAATGACTATTCCATGTAAATTATCACTTTTGGAACAAAAATAAGTGTGTTTAGAGTCACTTTAATGCCTGAAATTGGTCGAAATAGAAGCTTCTGAATAGGAGAAAATGTCTGTAATAATGGCAATTTTGGTCACATTGAGGCTTTAAAAAGTAGTTATTCAACATGAGGCACATTCCAAATGACATTTTGAATCAATGTTTCTACAGTCCAAAAAAATCAATTTTCTGATGAAAAACGATGACCCGTGACCTGTCGAAATTTCTCCAGATGGTCAGAAATGGAAATTTTTTAATGTTTAATTTTTTGACTGCAAATGACTATTCCATGTAAATTATCACTTTTGGAACAAAAATAAGTGTGTTTAGAGTCACTTTAATGCCTGAAATTGGTAGAAATAGAAGCTTCTGAATAGGACAAAAAGTCTGTAATAATGGCAATTTTGGTCACATTGAGGCTTTAAAAAGTAGTCATTCAACATGAGGCACATTCCAAATGACATTGTGAATCAATTTTTCTACAGTCCAAAAAAATCAATTTTCTGATGAAAAACGATGACCCGTGACCTGTCGAAATTTATCCAGATGGTCAGAAATGGAAATTTTTTAATGTTTAATTTTTTGACTGCAAATGACTATTCCATGCAAATTATCACTTTTGGAACAAAATTAATTGTGTTTAGAGTCACTTTAATGCCTGAAATTGGTCAAATTGAAGCTTCTGAATAGGAGAAAATGTCTGTAATAATGGCAATTTTGGTCACATTGAGGCTTCAAAAAGTAGTTATTCAGCATGAGGCACATTCCAAATGACATTTTGAATCAATTTTTCTACAGTCCAAAAAACTCAATTTTCTGATGAAAAACGATGACCCGTGACCTGTCGAAATTTCTCCAGATGGTCAGAAATGGAAATTTTTTAATGTTTAATTTTTTGACTGTAAATGACTATTCCATGTAAATTATCACTTTTGGAAGAAAATTAAGTGTGTTTAGAGTCACTTTAATGCCTGAAATTAGTAGAAATAGAAGCTTCTGAATAGGAGAAAAAGTCTATAATAGGCAATTTTGGTCACATTGTGGCTTTAAAAAGTAGTCATTCAACATGAGGCACATTCCAAATGACATTTTGAATCAATTTTTCTACAGTCCAAAAAAATCAATTTTCTGATGAAAAACGATGACCCGTGACCTGTCGAAATTTCTCCAGATGGTCAGAAATGGACATTTTTTAATGTTTAATTTTTTGACTGCAAATGAATATTCCATGCAAATTATCACTTTTGGAACAAAATTAAGTGTGTTTAGAGTCATTTTAATGCCTGAAATTGGTCAAATTGAAGCTTCTGAATAGGAGAAAATGTCTGTAATAATGGCAATTTTGGTCACATTGAGGCTTTAAAAAGTAGTTATTCAACATGAGGCACATTCGAAATAACATTTTGAATCAATTTTTCTACAGTCCAAAAAATCAATTTTCTGATGAAAAACGATGACCCGTGACCTGTCGAAATTTCTCCAGATGGTCAGAAATGGAATTTTTTTAATGTTTAAGTTTTTTGAATGCAAATGACTATTCCATGTAAATTATCACTTTTGGAACAAAAATAAGTGTGTTTAGAGTCACTTTAATGCCTGAAATTGGTCGAAATAGAAGCTTCTGAATAGGAGAAAATGTCTGTAATAATGGCAATTTTGGTCACATTGAGGCTTTAAAAAGTAGTTATTCAACATGAGGCACATTCCAAATGACATTTTGAATCAATGTTTCTACAGTCCAAAAAAATCAATTTTCTGATGAAAAACGATGACCCGTGACCTGTCGAAATTTCTCCAGATGGTCAGAAATGGAAATTTTTTAATGTTTAATTTTTTGACTGCAAATGACTATTCCATGTAAATTATCACTTTTGGAACAAAAATAAGTGTGTTTAGAGTCACTTTAATGCCTGAAATTGGTAGAAATAGAAGCTTCTGAATAGGACAAAAAGTCTGTAATAATGGCAATTTTGGTCACATTGAGGCTTTAAAAAGTAGTCATTCAACATGAGGCACATTCCAAATGACATTGTGAATCAATTTTTCTACAGTCCAAAAAAATCAATTTTCTGATGAAAAACGATGACCCGTGACCTGTCGAAATTTATCCAGATGGTCAGAAATGGAAATTTTTTAATGTTTAATTTTTTGACTGCAAATGACTATTCCATGCAAATTATCACTTTTGGAACAAAATTAATTGTGTTTAGAGTCACTTTAATGCCTGAAATTGGTCAAATTGAAGCTTCTGAATAGGAGAAAATGTCTGTAATAATGGCAATTTTGGTCACATTGAGGCTTCAAAAAGTAGTTATTCAGCATGAGGCACATTCCAAATGACATTTTGAATCAATTTTTCTACAGTCCAAAAAACTCAATTTTCTGATGAAAAACGATGACCCGTGACCTGTCGAAATTTCTCCAGATGGTCAGAAATGGAAATTTTTTAATGTTTAATTTTTTGACTGTAAATGACTATTCCATGTAAATTATCACTTTTGGAAGAATATTAAGTGTGTTTAGAGTCACTTTAATGCCTGAAATTAGTAGAAATAGAAGCTTCTGAATAGGAGAAAAAGTCTATAATAGGCAATTTTGGTCACATTGTGGCTTTAAAAAGTAGTCATTCAACATGAGGCACATTCCAAATGACATTTTGAATCAATTTTTCTACAGTCCAAAAAAATCAATTTTCTGATGAAAAACGATGACCCGTGACCTGTCGAAATTTCTCCAGATGGTCAGAAATGGACATTTTTTAATGTTTAATTTTTTGACTGCAAATGAATATTCCATGCAAATTATCACTTTTGGAACAAAATTAAGTGTGTTTAGAGTCATTTTAATGCCTGAAATTGGTCAAATTGAAGCTTCTGAATAGGAGAAAATGTCTGTAATAATGGCAATTTTGGTCACATTGAGGCTTTAAAAAGTAGTTATTCAACATGAGGCACATTCGAAATAACATTTTGAATCAATTTTTCTACAGTCCAAAAAATCAATTTTCTGATGAAAAACGATGACCCGTGACCTGTCGAAATTTCTCCAGATGGTCAGAAATGGAATTTTTTTAATGTTTAAGTTTTTTGAATGCAAATGACTATTCCATGTAAATTATCACTTTTGGAACAAAAATAAGTGTGTTTAGAGTCACTTTAATGCCTGAAATTGGTCGAAATAGAAGCTTCTGAATAGGAGAAAATGTCTGTAATAATGGCAATTTTGGTCACATTGAGGCTTTAAAAAGTAGTTATTCAACATGAGGCACATTCCAAATGACATTTTGAATCAATGTTTCTACAGTCCAAAAAAATCAATTTTCTGATGAAAAACGATGACCCGTGACCTGTCGAAATTTCTCCAGATGGTCAGAAATGGAAATTTTTTAATGTTTAATTTTTTGACTGCAAATGACTATTCCATGTAAATTATCACTTTTGGAACAAAAATAAGTGTGTTTAGAGTCACTTTAATGCCTGAAATTGGTAGAAATAGAAGCTTCTGAATAGGACAAAAAGTCTGTAATAATGGCAATTTTGGTCACATTGAGGCTTTAAAAAGTAGTCATTCAACATGAGGCACATTCCAAATGACATTTTGAATCAATTTTTCTACAGTCCAAAAAATCAATTTTCTGATGAAAAACGATGACCCGTGACCTGTCGAAATTTATCCAGATGGTCAGAAATGGAAATTTTTTAATGTTTAATTTTTTGACTGCAAATGACTATTCCATGCAAATTATCACTTTTGGAACAAAATTAAGTGTGTTTAGAGTCACTTTAATGCCTGAAATTGGTCAAATTGAAGCTTCTGAATAGGAGAAAATGTCTGTAATAATGGCAATTTTGGTCACATTGAGGCTTTAAAAAGTAGTTATTCAACATGAGGCACATTCCAAATGACATTTTGAATCAATTTTTCTACAGTCCAAAAAAATCTATTTTCTGATGAAAAACGATGACCCGTGACCTGTCGAAATTTCTCCAGATGGTCAGAAATGGAAATTTTTTAATGTTTAATTTTTTGACTGCAAATGACTATTCCATGTAAATTATCACTTTTGGAACAAAAATAAGTGTGTTTAGAGTCACTTTAATGCCTGAAATTGGTAGAAACAGAAGCTTCTGAATAGGACAAAAAGTCTGTAATAATGGCAATTTTGGTCACATTGAGGCTTTAAAAAGTAGTCATTCAACATGAGGCACATTCCAAATGACATTTTGAATCAATTTTTCTACAGTCAAGAAAATCAATTTTCTGATGAAAAACGATGACCCGTGACCTGTCGAAATTTCTCCAGATGGTCAGAAATGGAAATTTTTTAATGTTTCATTTTTTGACTGCAAATGACTATTCCATGTAAATTATCACTTTTGGAAGAAAATTAAGTGTGTTTAGAGTCACTTTAATGCCTGAAATTGGTCAAATTGAAGCTTCTGAATAGGAGAAAATGTCTGTAATAATGGCAATTTTGGTCACATTGAGGCTTTAAAAAGTAGTTATTCAACATGAGGCACATTCCAAATGACATTTTGAATCAATGTTTCTACAGTCCAAAAAAATCAATTTTCTGATGAAAAACGATGACCCGTGACCTGTCGAAATTTCTCCAGATGGTCAGAAATGGAAATTTTTTAATGTTTAATTTTTTGACTGCAAATGACTATTCCATGTAAATTATCACTTTTGGAACAAAAATAAGTGTGTTTAGAGTCACTTTAATGCCTGAAATTGGTAGAAATAGAAGCTTCTGAATAGGACAAAAAGTCTGTAATAATGGCAATTTTGGTCACATTGAGGCTTTAAAAAGTAGTCATTCAACATGAGGCACATTCCAAATGACATTTTGAATCAATTTTTCTACAGTCCAAAAAATCAATTTTCTGATGAAAAACGATGACCCGTGACCTGTCGAAATTTCTCCAGATGGTCAGAAATGGAAATTTTTTAATGTTTCATTTTTTGACTGCAAATGACTATTCCATGTAAATTATCACTTTTGGAAGAAAATAAGTGTGTTTAGAGTCACTTTAATGCCTGAAATTGGTCGAAATAGAAGCTTCTGAATAGGAGAAAATGTCTGTAATAATGGCAATTTTGGTCACATTGAGGCTTTAAAAAGTAGTCATTCAACATGAGGCACATTCCAAACGACATTTTGAATCAATTTTTCTACAGTCCAAAAAAATCAATTTTCTGATGAAAAACGATGACCCGTGACCTGTCGAAATTTATCCAGATGGTCAGAAATGGAAATTTTTTAATGTTTAATTTTTTGACTGCAAATGACTATTCCATGCAAATTATCACTTTTGGAACAAAATTAAGTGTGTTTAGAGTCACTTTAATGCCTGAAATTGGTCAAATTGAAGCTTCTGAATAGGAGAAAATGTCTGTAATAATGGCAATTTTGGTCACATTGAGGCTTTAAAAAGTAGTTATTCAACATGAGGCACATTCCAAATGACATTTTGAATCAATTTTTCTACAGTCCAAAAAAATCTATTTTCTGATGAAAAACGATGACCCGTGACCTGTCGAAATTTCTCCAGATGGTCAGAAATGGAAATTTTTTAATGTTTAATTTTTTGACTGCAAATGAC
This sequence comes from Triturus cristatus, assembly GCF_964204655.1. Lineage (NCBI taxonomy): Eukaryota > Metazoa > Chordata > Amphibia > Caudata > Salamandridae > Triturus > Triturus cristatus. The sequence goes on along the minus strand of NC_140593.1, from coordinate 877,677,321 downwards.
TATTCCATGTAAATTATCACTTTTGGAACAAAAATAAGTGTGTTTAGAGTCACTTTAATGCCTGAAATTGGTAGAAACAGAAGCTTCTGAATAGGACAAAAAGTCTGTAATAATGGCAATTTTGGTCACATTGAGGCTTTAAAAAGTAGTCATTCAACATGAGGCACATTCCAAATGACATTTTGAATCAATTTTTCTACAGTCAAGAAAATCAATTTTCTGATGAAAAACGATGACCCGTGACCTGTCGAAATTTCTCCAGATGGTCAGAAATGGAAATTTTTTAATGTTTCATTTTTTGACTGCAAATGACTATTCCATGTAAATTATCACTTTTGGAAGAAAATTAAGTGTGTTTAGAGTCACTTTAATGCCTGAAATTGGTCAAATTGAAGCTTCTGAATAGGAGAAAATGTCTGTAATAATGGCAATTTTGGTCACATTGAGGCTTTAAAAAGTAGTTATTCAACATGAGGCACATTCCAAATGACATTTTGAATCAATGTTTCTACAGTCCAAAAAAATCAATTTTCTGATGAAAAACGATGACCCGTGACCTGTCGAAATTTCTCCAGATGGTCAGAAATGGAAATTTTTTAATGTTTAACTTTTTTGACTGCAAATGACTATTCCATGCAAATTATCACTTTTGGACCAAAATTAAGTGTGTTTAGAGTCACTTTAATGCCTGTAATTGGTCAAATTGAAGCTTCTGAATAGGAGAAAATGTCTGTAATAATGGCAATTTTGGTCACATTGAGGCTTTAAAAAGTAGTTATTCAACATGAGGCACATTCGAAATGACATTTTGAATCAATTTTTCTACAGTCCAAAAAATCAATTTTCTGATGAAAAACGATGACCCGTGACCTGTCGACATTTCTCCAGATGGTCAGAAATGGAAATTTTTTAATGTTTAATTTTTTGACTGTAAATGACTATTCCATGTAAATTATCACTTTTGGAAGAAAATTAAGTGTGTTTAGAGTCACTTTAATGCCTGAAATTAGTAGAAATAGAAGCTTCTGAATAGGACAAAAAGTCTGTAATAATGGCAATTTTGGTCACATTGTGGCTTTAAAAAGTAGTCATTCAACATGAGGCACATTCCAAATGACATTTTGAATCAATTTTTCTACAGTCCAAAAAAATCAATTTTCTGATGAAAAACGATGACCCGTGACCTGTCGAAATTTCTCCAGATGGTCAGAAATGGACATTTTTTAATGTTTAATTTTTTGACTGCAAATGACTATTCCATGTAAATTATCACTTTTGGAACAAAAATAAGTGTGTTTAGAGACACTTTAATGCCTGAAATTGGTTGAAACAAAAGCTTCTGAATAGGAGAAAATGTCTGTAATAATGGCAATTTTGGTCACATTGAGGCTTTAAAAAGTAGTTATTCAACATGAGGCACATTCGAAATAACATTTTGAATCAATTTTTCTACAGTCCAAAAAATCAATTTTCTGATGAAAAACGATGACCCGTGACCTGTCGACATTTCTCCAGTTGGTCAGAAATGGAATTTTTTTAATGTTTAAGTTTTTTGAATGCAAATGACTATTCCATGTAAATTATCACTTTTGGAACAAAAATAAGTGTGTTTAGAGTCACTTTAATGCCTGAAATTGGTCGAAATAGAAGCTTCTGAATAGGAGAAAATGTCTGTAATAATGGCAATTTTGGTCACATTGAGGCTTTAAAAAGTAGTTATTCAACATGAGGCACATTCCAAATGACATTTTGAATCAATGTTTCTACAGTCCAAAAAAATCAATTTTCTGATGAAAAACGATGACCCGTGACCTGTCGAAATTTCTCCAGATGGTCAGAAATGGAAATTTTTTAATGTTTAATTTTTTGACTGCAAATGACTATTCCATGTAAATTATCACTTTTGGAACAAAAATAAGTGTGTTTAGAGTCACTTTAATGCCTGAAATTGGTAGAAATAGAAGCTTCTGAATAGGAGAAAATGTCTGTAATAATGGCAATTTTGGTCACATTGAGGCTTTAAAAAGTAGTTATTCAACATGAGGCACATTCCAAATGACATTTTGAATCAATGTTTCTACAGTCCAAAAAAATCAATTTTCTGATGAAAAACGATGACCCGTGACCTGTCGAAATTTCTCCAGATGGTCAGAAATGGAAATTTTTTAATGTTTAATTTTTTGACTGCAAATGACTATTCCATGTAAATTATCACTTTTGGAACAAAAATAAGTGTGTTTAGAGTCACTTTAATGCCTGAAATTGGTAGAAATAGAAGCTTCTGAATAGGACAAAAAGTCTGTAATAATGGCAATTTTGGTCACATTGAGGCTTTAAAAAGTAGTCATTCAACATGAGGCACATTCCAAATGACATTTTGAATCAATTTTTCTACAGTCCAAAAAAATCAATTTTCTGATGAAAAACGATGACCCGTGACCTGTCGAAATTTATCCAGATGGTCAGAAATGGAAATTTTTTAATGTTTAATTTTTTGACTGCAAATGACTATTCCATGCAAATTATCACTTTTGGAACAAAATTAATTGTGTTTAGAGTCACTTTAATGCCTGAAATTGGTCAAATTGAAGCTTCTGAATAGGAGAAAATGTCTGTAATAATGGCAATTTTGGTCACATTGAGGCTTTAAAAAGTAGTTATTCAACATGAGGCACATTCGAAATGACATTTTGAATCAATTTTTCTACAGTCCAAAAAAATCAATTTTCTGATGAAAAACGATGACCCGTGACCTGTCGACATTTCTCCAGTTGGTCAGAAATGGACATTTTTTAATGTTTAATTTTTTGACTGCAAATGACTATTCCATGCAAATTATCACTTTTGGAACAAAATTAAGTGTGTTTAGAGTCACTTTAATGCCTGAAATTGGTTGAAACAAAAGCTTCTTAATAGGAGAAAAAGTCTGTAATAATGGCAATTTTGGTCAAATTGAGGCTTTAAAAAGTAGTCATTCAACATGAGGCACATTCCAAATGACATTTTGAATCAATTTTTCTACAGTCCAAAAAAATCAATTTTCTGATGAAAAACGATGACCCGTGACCTGTCGAAATTTCTCCAGATGGTCAGAAATGGACATTTTTTAATGTTTAATTTTTTGACTGCAAATGACTATTCCATGCAAATTATCACTTTTGGAACAAAATTAAGTGTGTTTAGAGTCACTTTAATGCCTGAAATTGGTCAAATTGAAGCTTCTGAATAGGAGAAAATGTCTGTAATAATGGCAATTTTGGTCACATTGAGGCTTTAAAAAGTAGTTATTCAACATGAGGCACATTCGAAATAACATTTTGAATCAATTTTTCTACAGTCCAAAAAATCAATTTTCTGATGAAAAACGATGACCCGTGACCTGTCGACATTTCTCCAGTTGGTCAGAAATGGAATTTTTTTAATGTTTAAGTTTTTTTAATGCAAATGACTATTCCATGTAAATTATCACTTTTGGAACAAAAATAAGTGTGTTTAGAGTCACTTTAATGCCTGAAATTGGTCGAAATAGAAGCTTCTGAATAGGAGAAAATGTCTGTAATAATGGCAATTTTGGTCACATTGAGGCTTTAAAAAGTAGTTATTCAACATGAGGCACATTCCAAATGACATTTTGAATCAATGTTTCTACAGTCCAAAAAAATCAATTTTCTGATGAAAAACGATGACCCGTGACCTGTCGAAATTTCTCCAGATGGTCAGAAATGGAAATTTTTTAATGTTTAATTTTTTGACTGCAAATGACTATTCCATGTAAATTATCACTTTTGGAACAAAAATAAGTGTGTTTAGAGTCACTTTAATGCCTGAAATTGGTAGAAATAGAAGCTTCTGAATAGGACAAAAAGTCTGTAATAATGGCAATTTTGGTCACATTGAGGCTTTAAAAAGTAGTCATTCAACATGAGGCACATTCCAAATGACATTTTGAATCAATTTTTCTACAGTCAAGAAAATCAATTTTCTGATGAAAAACGATGACCCGTGACCTGTCGAAATTTCTCCAGATGGTCAGAAATGGAAATTTTTTAATGTTTCATTTTTTGACTGCAAATGACTATTCCATGTAAATTATCACTTTTGGAAGAAAATAAGTGTGTTTAGAGTCACTTTAATGCCTGAAATTGGTCGAAATAGAAGCTTCTGAATAGGAGAAAATGTCTGTAAAAATGGCAATTTTGGTCACATTGAGGCTTCAAAAAGTAGTTATTCAGCATGAGGCACATTCCAAATGACATTTTGAATCAATTTTTCTACAGTCCAAAAAACTCAATTTTCTGATGAAAAACGATGACCCGTGACCTGTCGAAATTTCTCCAGATGGTTAGAAATGGAAATTTTTTAATGTTTAATTTTTTGACTGTAAATGACTATTCCATGTAAATTATCACTTTTGGAAGAAAAATAAGTGTGTTTAGAGTCACTTTAATGCCTGAAATTGGTTGAAACAAAAGCTTCTGAATAGGAGAAAAAGTCTGTAATAATGGCAATTTTGGTCACATTGAGGCTTTAAAAAGTAGTCATTCAACATGAGGCACATTCCAAACTACATTTTGAATCAATTTTTCTACAGTCCAAAAAATCAATTTTCTGATGAAAAACGATGACCCGTGACCTGTCGACATTTCTCCAGTTGGTCAGAAATGGAATTTTTTTAATGTTTAAGTTTTTTTAATGCAAATGACTATTCCATGTAAATTATCACTTTTGGAACAAAAATAAGTGTGTTTAGATTCACTTTAATGCCTGAAATTGGTCGAAATAGAAGCTTCTGAATAGGAGAAAATGTCTGTAATAATGGCAATTTTGGTCACATTGAGGCTTTAAAAAGTAGTTATTCAACATGAGGCACATTCCAAATGACATTTTGAATCATTGTTTCTACAGTCCAAAAAAATCAATTTTCTGATGAAAAACGATGACCCGTGACCTGTCGAAATTTCTCCAGATGGTCAGAAATGGAAATTTTTTAATGTTTAATTTTTTGACTGCAAATGACTATTCCATGTAAATTATCACTTTTGGAACAAAAATAAGTGTGTTTAGAGTCACTTTAATGCCTGAAATTGGTAGAAATAGAAGCTTCTGAATAGGACAAAAAGTCTGTAATAATGGCAATTTTGGTCACATTGAGGCTTTAAAAAGTAGTCATTCAACATGAGGCACATTCCAAATGACATTTTGAATCAATTTTTCTACAGTCCAAAAAATCAATTTTCTGATGAAAAACGATGACCCGTGACCTGTCGAAATTTCTCCAGATGGTCAGAAATGGAAATTTTTTAATGTTTCATTTTTTGACTGCAAATGACTATTCCATGTAAATTATCACTTTTGGAACAAATATAAGTGTGTTTAGAGTCACTTTAATGCCTGAAATTGGTAGAAATAGAAGCTTCTGAATAGGACAAAAAGTCTGTAATAATGGCAATTTTGGTCACATTGAGGCTTTAAAAAGTAGTCATTCAACATGAGGCACATTCCAAATGACATTTTGAATCAATTTTTCTACAGTCCAAAAAATCAATTTTCTGATGAAAAACGATGACCCGTGGTGACCTGTCGAAATTTCTCCAGATGGTCAGAACTGGAAATTTTTTAATGTTTAAGTTTTTTGAATGCAAATGACTATTCCATGTAAATTATCACTTTTGGAACAAAAATAAGTGTGTTTAGAGTCACTTTAATGCCTGAAATTGGTCGAAATAGAAGCTTCTGAATAGGAGAAAATGTCTGTAATAATGGCAATTTTGGTCACATTGAGGCTTTAAAAAGTAGTTATTCAACATGAGGCACATTCCAAATGACATTTTGAATCATTGTTTCTACAGTCCAAAAAAATCAATTTTCTGATGAAAAACGATGACCCGTGACCTGTCGAAATTTCTCCAGATGGTCAGAAATGGAAATTTTTTAATGTTTAATTTTTTGACTGCAAATGACTATTCCATGTAAATTATCACTTTTGGAACAAAAATAAGTGTGTTTAGAGTCACTTTAATGCCTGAAATTGGTAGAAATAGAAGCTTCTGAATAGGACAAAAAGTCTGTAATAATGGCAATTTTGGTCACATTGAGGCTTTAAAAAGTAGTCATTCAACATGAGGCACATTCCAAATGACATTTTGAATCAATTTTTCTACAGTCCAAAAAATCAATTTTCTGATGAAAAACGATGACCCGTGACCTGTCGAAATTTCTCCAGATGGTCAGAAATGGAAATTTTTTAATGTTTCATTTTTTGACTGCAAATGACTATTCCATGTAAATTATCACTTTTGGAAGAAAATAAGTGTGTTTAGAGTCACTTTAATGCCTGAAATTGGTCGAAATAGAAGCTTCTGAATAGGAGAAAAAGTCTGTAATAATGGCAATTTTGGTCACATTGAGGCTTTAAAAAGTAGTCATTCAACATGAGGCACATTTCAAATGACATTTTGAATCAATTTTTCTACAGTCCAAAAAATCAATTTTCTGATGAAAAACGATGACCCGTGGTGACCTGTCGAAATTTCTCCAGATGGTCAGAACTGGAAATTTTTTAATGTTTCATTTTTTGACTGCAAATGACTATTCCATGTAAATTATCACTTTTGGAAGAAAATAAGTGTGTTTAGAGTCACTTTAATGCCTGAAATTGGAAGAAATAGAAGCTTCTGAATAGGAGAAAATGTCTGTTAAAATGGCAATTTTGGTCACATTGAGGCTTCAAAAAGTAGTTATTCAGCATGAGGCACATTCCAAATGACATTTTGAATACATTTTTCTACAGTCCAAAAAATAAATTTTCGGATGAAAAACGATGACCCGTTGACCTGTCGAAATTTCTCCAGATGGTCAGAAATGGAAATTTTTTAATGTTTAATTTTTTGACTGTAAATGACTATTCCATGTAAATTATCACTTTTGGAAGAAAAATAAGTGTGTTTAGAGTCACTTTAATGCCTGAAATTGGTTGAAACAAAAGCTTCTTAATAGGAGAAAAAGTCTGTAATAATGGCAATTTTGGTCACATTGAGGCTTTAAAAAGTAGTCATTCAACATGAGGCACATTCCAAATGACATTTTGAATCAATTTTTCTACAGTCCAAAAAAATCAATTTTCTGCTGAAAAACGATGACCCGTGACCTGTCGAAATTTATCCAGATGGTCAGAAATGGAAATTTTTTAATGTTTAATTTTTTGACTGCAAATGACTATTCCATGCAAATTATCACTTTTGGAACAAAATTAATTGTGTTTAGAGTCACTTTAATGCCTGAAATTGGTCAAATTGAAGCTTCTGAATAGGAGAAAATGTCTGTAATAATGGCAATTTTGGTCACATTGAGGCTTTAAAAAGTAGTTATTCAACATGAGGCACATTCGAAATGACATTTTGAATCAATTTTTCTACAGTCCAAAAAATGAATTTTCTGATGAAAAACGATGACCCGTGACCTGTCGACATTTCTCCAGTTGGTCAGAAATGGAATTTTTTTAATGTTTAAGGTTTTTGAATGCAAATGACTATTCCATGTAAATTATCACTTTTGGAACAAAAATAAGTGTGTTTAGAGTCACTTTAATGCCTGAAATTGGTAGAAATAGAAGCTTCTGAATAGGACAAAAAGTCTGTAATAATGGCAATTTTGGTCACATTGAGGCTTCAAAAAGTAGTTATTCAGCATGAGGCACATTCCAAATGACATTTTGAATCAATTTTTCTACAGTCCAAAAAACTCAATTTTCTGATGAAAAACGATGACCCGTGACCTGTCGAAATTTCTCCAGATGGTCAGAAATGGAAATTTTTTAATGTTTAATTTTTTGACTGTAAATGACTATTCCATGTAAATTATCACTTTTGGAAGAAAATTAAGTGTGTTTAGAGTCACTTTAATGCCTGAAATTGGTTGAAACAAAAGCTTCTTAATAGGAGAAAAAGTCTGTAATAATGGCAATTTTGGTCACATTGAGGCTTTAAAAAGTAGTCATTCAACATGAGGCACATTCCAAATGACATTTTGAATCAATTTTTCTACAGTCCAAAAAAATCAATTTTCTGATGAAAAACGATGACCCGTGACCTGTCGAAATTTCTCCAGATGGTCAGAAATGGACATTTTTTAATGTTTAATTTTTTGACTGCAAATGACTATTCCATGCAAATTATCACTTTTGGAACAAAATTAAGTGTGTTTAGAGTCACTTTAATGCCTGAAATTGGTCAAATTGAAGCTTCTGAATAGGAGAAAATGTCTGTAATAATGGCAATTTTGGTCACATTGAGGCTTTAAAAAGTAGTTATTCAACATGAGGCACATTCGAAATAACATTTTGAATCAATTTTTCTACAGTCCAAAAAATCAATTTTCTGATGAAAAACGATGACCCGTGACCTGTCGACATTTCTCCAGTTGGTCAGAAATGGAATTTTTTTAATGTTTAAGTTTTTTGAATGCAAATGACTATTCCATGTAAATTATCACTTTTGGAACAAAAATAAGTGTGTTTAGAGTCACTTTAATGCCTGAAATTGGTCGAAATAGAAGCTTCTGAATAGGAGAAAATGTCTGTAATAATGGCAATTTTGGTCACATTGAGGCTTTAAAAAGTAGTTATTCAACATGAGGCACATTCCAAATGACATTTTGAATCAATGTTTCTACAGTCCAAAAAAATCAATTTTCTGATAAAAAACGATGACCCGTGACCTGTCGAAATTTCTCCAGATGGTCAGAAATGGAAATTTTTTAATGTTTAATTTTTTGACTGCAAATGACTATTCCATGTAAATTATCACTTTTGGAACAAAAATAAGTGTGTTTAGAGTCACTTTAATGCCTGAAATTGGTAGAAATAGAAGCTTCTGAATAGGACAAAAAGTCTGTAATAATGGCAATTTTGGTCACATTGAGGCTTTAAAAAGTAGTCATTCAACATGAGGCACATTCCAAATGACATTTTGAATCAATTTTTCTACAGTCAAGAAAATCAATTTTCTGATGAAAAACGATGACCCGTGACCTGTCGAAATTTCTCCAGATGGTCAGAAATGGAAATTTTTTAATGTTGCATTTTTTGACTGCAAATGACTATTCCATGTAAATTATCACTTTTGGAAGAAAATAAGTGTGTTTAGAGTCACTTTAATGCCTGAAATTGGTCGAAATAGAAGCTTCTGAATAGGAGAAAATGTCTGTAAAAATGGCAATTTTGGTCACATTGAGGCTTCAAAAAGTAGTTATTCAGCATGAGGCACATTCCAAATGACATTTTGAATCAATTTTTCTACAGTCCAAAAAACTCAATTTTCTGATGAAAAACGATGACCCGTGACCTGTCGAAATTTCTCGAGATGGTTAGAAATGGAAATTTTTAATGTTTAATTTTTTGACTGTAAATGACTATTCCATGTAAATTATCACTTTTGGAAGAAAAATAAGTGTGTTTAGAGTCACTTTAATGCCTGAAATTGGTTGAAACAAAAGCTTCTGAATAGGAGAAAAAGTCTGTAATAATGGCAATTTTGGTCACATTGAGGCTTTAAAAAGTAGTCATTCAACATGAGGCACATTCCAAACGACATTTTGAATCAATTTTTCTACAGTCCAAAAAATCAATTTTCTGATGAAAAACGATGACCCGTGACCTGTCGAAATTTCTCCAGATGGTCAGAAATGGAAATTTTTTAATGTTTAATTTTTTGACTGCAAATGACTATTCCATGTAAATTATCACTTTTGGAACAAAAATAAGTGTGTTTAGAGTCACTTTAATGCCTGAAATTGGTAGAAATAGAAGCTTCTGAATAGGACAAAAAGTCTGTAATAATGGCAATTTTGGTCACATTGAGGCTTTAAAAAGTAGTCATTCAACATGAGGCACATTCCAAATGACATTTTGAATCAATTTTTCTACAGTCCAAAAAATCAATTTTCTGATGAAAAACGATGACCCGTGACCTGTCGAAATTTCTCCAGATGGTCAGAAATGGAAATTTTTTAATGTTTCATTTTTTGACTGCAAATGACTATTCCATGTAAATTATCACTTTTGGAAGAAAATAAGTGTGTTTAGAGTCACTTTAATGCCTGAAATTGGTCGAAATAGAAGCTTCTGAATAGGAGAAAATGTCTGTAAAAATGGCAATTTTGGTCACATTGAGGCTTCAAAAAGTAGTTATTCAGCATGAGGCACATTCCAAATGACATTTTGAATCAATTTTTCTACAGTCCAAAAAACTCAATTTTCTGATGAAAAACGATGACCCGTGACCTGTCGAAATTTCTCGAGATGGTTAGAAATGGAAATTTTTTAATGTTTAATTTTTTGACTGTAAATGACTATTCCATGTAAATTATCACTTTTGGAAGAAAAATAAGTGTGTTTAGAGTCACTTTAATGCCTGAAATTGGTTGAAACAAAAGCTTCTGAATAGGAGAAAAAGTCTGTAATAATGGCAATTTTGGTCACATTGAGGCTTTAAAAAGTAGTCATTCAACATGAGGCACATTCCAAACGACATTTTGAATCAATTTTTCTACAGTCCAAAAAATCAATTTTCTGATGAAAAACGATGACCCGTGACCTGTCGACATTTCTCCAGTTGGTCAGAAATGGAATTTTTTTAATGTTTAAATTTTTTGAATGCAAATGACTATTCCATGTAAATTATCACTTTTGGAACAAAAAATAAGTGTGTTTAGAGTCACTTTAATGCCTGAAATTGGTCGAAATAGAAGCTTCTGAATAGGAGAAAATGTCTGTAATAATGGCAATTTTGGTCACATTGAGGCTTTAAAAAGTAGTCATTCAACATGAGGCACATTCCAAACGACATTTTGAATCAATTTTTCTACAGTCCAAAAAATCAATTTTCTGATGAAAAACGATGACCCGTGACCTGTCGAAATTTCTCCAGATGGTCAGAAATGGAAATTTTTTAATGTTTAATTTTTTGACTGCAAATGACTATTCCATGTAAATTATCACTTTTGGAACAAAAATAAGTGTGTTTAGAGTCACTTTAATGCCTGAAATTGGTAGAAATAGAAGCTTCTGAATAGGACAAAAAGTCTGTAATAATGGCAATTTTGGTCACATTGAGGCTTTAAAAAGTAGTCATTCAACATGAGGCACATTCCAAATGACATTTTGAATCAATTTTTCTACAGTCCAAAAAATCAATTTTCTGATGAAAAACGATGACCCGTGACCTGTCGAAATTTCTCCAGATGGTCAGAAATGGAAATTTTTTAATGTTTCATTTTTTGACTGCAAATGACTATTCCATGTAAATTATCACTTTTGGAAGAAAATAAGTGTGTTTAGAGTCACTTTAATGCCTGAAATTGGTCGAAATAGAAGCTTCTGAATAGGAGAAAAAGTCTGTAATAATGGCAATTTTGGTCACATTGAGGCTTTAAAAAGTAGTCATTCAACACGAGGCACATTCCAAATGACATTTTGAATCAATTTTTCTACAGTCCAAAAAATCAATTTTCTGATGAAAAACGATGACCCGTGGTGACCTGTCGAAATTTCTCCAGATGGTCAGAACTGGAAATTTTTTAATGTTTAAGTTTTTTGAATGCAAATGACTATTCCATGTAAATTATCACTTTTGGAACAAAAATAAGTGTGTTTAGAGTCACTTTAATGCCTGAAATTGGTAGAAATAGAAGCTTCTGAATAGGACAAAAAGTCTGTAATAATGGCAATTTTGGTCACATTGAGGCTTTAAAAAGTAGTCATTCAACATGAGGCACATTCCAAATGACATTTTGAATCAATTTTTCTACAGTCCAAAAAATCAATTTTCTGATGAAAAACGATGACCCGTGACCTGTCGAAATTTATCCAGATGGTCAGAAATGGAAATTTTTTAATGTTTAATTTTTTGACTGCAAATGACTATTCCATGCAAATTATCACTTTTGGAACAAAATTAATTGTGTTTAGAGTCACTTTAATGCCTGAAATTGGTCAAATTGAAGCTTCTGAATAGGAGAAAATGTCTGTAATAATGGCAATTTTGGTCACATTGAGGCTTTAAAAAGTAGTTATTCAACATGAGGCACATTCCAAATGACATTTTGAATCAATGTTTCTACAGTCCAAAAAAATCAATTTTCTGATGAAAAACGATGACCCGTGACCTGTCGAAATTTCTCCAGATGGTTGTGGAAATGTGGATTTTCCTGATCAGTTATGTCCCCTATCTTGGACCCCAACGGTTCTATATGCATGTTACAAGTACATGTATGTTCCCTCCAGTTCCAGTTTCTAAGACGCAAACATATGTGTGTCTACCGTCGACATGTTCTCTGTCAGATCCGCCATCAATGGGCTGGATATTCGATTCCTAGGTATGAAAGGCCACCGACTTTATATGGCTAAGTTACTACATTTTTACAGTTCAGGCAAGTAGGCCCGATTCTGTCCTCAAAGCCTTACCCTGCTCTCTGTCTCTGACAGCTTCAGCTTGAGCTCGCATCTGTATCCATGAACTTTGTCCTACTCCCTGTGCAGCTAACGGTGCCTGCCTCGGCCAGTTTTCGCATGCCTGCCAAGAAGCTGTATTTCACCTTCGAATTATCTATTTTGCTCTTCAGCCGATGCATTCCTGTCTAGTGATTTAGGTAAACATTTCCTTTAGCTCACAAGCAAAGGACTCAGCCTTTCCGTCCTCCTGCAAGTGATTCATAGCCCTGTTGCCATGGAAAGTTTTCTGCCCCTCGCATCTCATATAGACACTCAGACGCTTGTACACGCACACACAGTTAGTATAGAATAGATTCTGTCCGAGAGTCCTTCCTTGTGGATAACATAGTTCTCCAAACATAGGATGGTAGATATGATTTGGGATTAGGTTGACGTGACCCCCCAGACTTCTCGTCTCCACATGTAGAGCTAAATGTCAAGTTCCCTTCACCCCCTAGTTGCACGTCAATTACACGTCATGCTGCTGCGCGCGCATCTATGCCAAGTATTATCTTATAGATCCACCTATGTCTGATAATCCTAACCAATCATGTTTCTTTTATTCCTTATTACGCCTAGTTTTGATTACGTACCTATTTTGTCACTTTTCTTATCAAATGTTACGCCTTCTACATTCGTTTCATTGTAATGCACTTATTATAAAAATACATGTCTATCAATAAAGTATTGTACTTCACTTCCTGAACCTTCGTGGTGACGGAACCTGAAGGCCGCGACTCGAGTCGGCCATTTTGAATGGAATAAAGCCCATTTAGAAAACCTCTTATACCACGGATTCTGCCTCTTGTTATTTTGAGCTATTTTACTTTATTTTAAGATTCCGTATGAAATTCAGTCCGGTATTTTATTTACCACATAATGGCGCCCGAATAGGGACACTTTCTCATCTCACGCGCCGGCGGTGCGTTGCAGGCCCGGTCTCCTGCCACAGCTGGACGGACCATAAACGCGTACCAGCAGGATTTCCTGTAAGCTCCCTCCGGTCAAGCGGGGGCGACTGAGGCTGCGATCAACCCAGACGAGGCGGTGAGAAGTGCGAAGTATCCCGACCAGAGCCTAGCTGAGAGAGCAAGATCCGAGGTATACAGAGGCCCACCAGGTTTCTCGAAATCCCGATGTCTAGAGGGTCCGCTGTCCGCAGTCATCGAGTCCTGTCCATTCTCTGAGGCCTTCCGTTTCAAGGAGCTACTCGGTGAGTACCATCGCCGGGGAGGCGTGTTGACGCGCACATAGGTTGTGCCGGTCAAGACGGATTTGGGTACACAAATCCGGTCTGCACTGTTTAGCAGTGTATATGTACTGTTTAGCAGTATATCAAGTATTCCGAAGTATTCAGTTATTGTCAAGAATTTAGCGTGGTGATTAGTTAGGCAGACTGTCATCATTGTCGATCATTGTTAAAATGTTTAATGTTTAATGTTTAAAGTAGTCAGAAATGTCTTGCATATTGTGGTATGAATGATTGTTCATTGTTCACCGTTCATTATTGTGTTTTTTTCATATTAAGTAAGTTCAAGAGTAAGTATCAGATCAGTTGACAATATGCCGCTCTTCTCAAAGTTAAGACAGATTACTACTAGAAAAGGGGTGCTTGAAGAAGCAGTTCCTATTCCTCCTAGGGACACTCCAGGGCATTTTATGTACCATAAACATGGCTTAGATGCCATATTGTTTCTTGATCTATGGGTAGATTATACCAAGGGATTACCGGAAAGTCAGAGGTGGCCCATAGCGGGAACCTGGGATGCAGAGTGCATCATGAAAGTGGAGGAAGAGTTATGGAAAAGAAAGGTCAGACAGTCACAGAAAGACGCTGTTGAGTTATGGCGTAAAGAATCTCATAGACGAACAGAAAAGGCACGTAGACAAGAAGAGAGGAGTAAAGAAAGTTCAAATAAAGTTCAAGAAAATCTATTAATTGAGGAAGGTATCCGAGTGAAATCAGAACAAGTAAATAGACAAAGAAATGCTCTTATGAATGGTATGTATCCCCTACTAGCCGAAGGATTACCTAAGGCTGCTCCAGAGATACCAAAAGACTTGCCACCCCCATTATTTCCAATTAAGGTACATCCAAAGGGGCATCCCAGAACCGCAGAAGATGTTTTTCTTTCCTCATATCTAGATGACGCAGCTCCCGAGTATGCTAACGCCACATCACATAGACCGTCTGGCGGAGGGGTTCAACGTCAGGATCAGGTATCTGTCCCCGTGCAACAGCAAGTTCCGACACAAGCGTCGGCAAGCACATCTGTTTCCGCATCTGTCTCCGCAGTCGACTCTCCAGAGGTATCGACACCCATAGTTGCTGTGTCACGTTCAACGAACCCATTCACACCCGACGCCCCAGATAGGGCCACGGGAGGTGCTAGCAGTACTTTTACACCACCTAGAATAAATAAACTTGTCTTTCAAGAGTCAGCACATTCACGTACACCAAAATTCGTAAATGAACGTACGCTTAAGGAACTCCTTGTTAATTGTAGATATGACCCCGTGGTCGGTAAAGAGGACGAAATGGTCCTGGCATCATTACGTATCAGACGAGCCGCAGAGTATTTAGCAAGGTTACCAGGAATGACTACGCATCTGGATAACATATATCATTTTGTTCAAACAGGACGAGATCCAGGCTGTATTAACAGAGCTATGGAATTCCAGAAAGTAGAGATACAGGGGGAACTGTTACGTTTCCTCATAAACTGTGTGATCAGAAATCAAGATCGTCCGGGGGTAGACCCGAATGCAATGCTTATTCTTACAAGATGGAGTCAGAATATATCGGAAGGGAGACACGATAAACAAAATTGTATAATAGCCATGTGCCGAAAAATCCGTAAAGAAATAGAGCGTATTCATGAAGAAAGATTGGGAACAGACGAGTTTGAGCAAGATGAAGTGTCCGAATCAGGGAATTCCGCAAGACAGTCAGAGACCATAGCCTATGTAGGCAGAGGAAGATCCTGTGATAATGCTAGATGTTTTTCTGATCCCATACACTCTGTATGTCCAAATAATAGCAGAACGTATCCGACGCCTGCAATAAATCTGAAATCTCCTGAACATTCGTTTCAAGCCGCAGATAAGATACTACGAGAACGAAGGGGTTACCACCTCCTCGATTCCATGGATGAGCAAGAATTAGCCAGATCAGCCGTTCACTGGATTGACAGTCCTGAAAAATACGGTGATGAGACCGTAGCACACACGTTTTTTAATCTCAGTACAGATGAACAACGCTTAGCTGGAATCTATATGATTCAGCAACTCCTCATATTATATAAGAGCCAACATGCTGACCCCGGTCCTTTACCTGATATATTAACGGAACTACTCACAAACAGATGGAGAGGTTCTAGTAACAAGCTAATTAAAGAGATATTAGTGTCACGTAAACAGTATGTCATTTTTGTAAATCCAGATTCTCTCTCCCTGCCCCGCAGAGAAAGAGCACCGTACTATATGGATAGACAAAATCCTTTACGAGAAGTGCACCCAATAAAAGGCGAAGACAATGAGTTTCACCGTGTATTTGTTTACACACCCATATCAAAAATGGAATTATTAGAAATGAAGAAAGTAGTACCTAGTCACGACAAGGATCCAGCGGGTTTCCACCGAGAAATTAAAGACATGTTACTGATGGGAGAGTACACCTTTCCTGATATTATGACGATATTAAAGGTGCTTTTGCCTGCTGGCATTTATGAAAAATTGAAAGAAAAAGAGTGGGAAGTGGGAGACCAAAAGATAGACTGGACAGCATTAGCAGAGGAAGAAAGGGGCCGAACTGCAGGTTCGGGGCTCGGGGATAAAGTTAAACTGTTACCAGGTTTACTAGTACAGGTACTGCCACGTTTATTAACTACAAAAAAGGAAGATTGGGGTGCAATCACAGCCTGTAAACAAAAGCAAGATGAAGACACAAGCGATTATTATGCTCGATTTGAAAAATGTTTTGGTATAAATAGTGGTATAAAAGCAAGTAGTGACTCATATCCACATCTATTTGTGACAAAATTAGTGGAAAATGCATTGCCCCCAGTGAAGAATAGAATATTGAAATTCGAGAGTACCTGGCAAAGTAACACTCCGTCGCAAATGCTACAAATGTTACAGTATCATCACAATAGAATTAGGGATGAACAAGAACACGAGCATAGACGCATGAAGGATACAAAAATGAAAATGCTAGTTTCTCAGACAGTACCAGCAGATGGTCACAAAAAGGGTGTGACACATTCTGGTGATTCCGCAGTTCCTGTAAAAGGAACCTGCAATTACTGTAAACAACTAGGCCATTATGTACATGATTGTCCAGTCCTGAAACGTAATATAGCTACAGGTATTGCAAAAGAGAGACCACGATTAGTTAGACAAGATCAGAATGAACAAGGAGCTATGCAGCACGGACAGTCCATGCCAGTTCAGCAACAGTCCATGCCAGCCTCACAGCAACCCATACAGTTTGTGCCAGCTGCACCACCGTTGCCTGCTACTGCCACACAAACAACAACACGACAAATGTATCAGACTGCACAGTATGAATACCCTGAATATCAGCATTACGCATGAACCAGCCTAGAGAGGGAAGTTGACTTACCGCTCATCGAGATTCCTGTAGATCAAGAAGGACCTTATGTACATAGTGAATTATTAGGTCAAAATAGAAAATTCTTACTCGATACAGGGGCAAGCCGAACAACAATAAAACGTAGTGAAGTTCCAGGGGCACCCCTCTCAGGCTCTCAAAATGTTTCCCTTGGTTTTTCGGGAAAACCTATTGTTAATGAAGTATCACAGCCTCTACCACTTACGATAGGACCTTTGACACAAACTACAGATTTATTGCTTACTAAATCATGCCCAGAAAATCTGTTAGGAATTAAAACTCTGAAAGCACTAGGAGCCATAATATGTTGTTCTCCGGAAGGAGTAAGGTTGTTTTTGCGTGATTTTAAAGGTCACTATGTGTCTAGAGATATGGATCCCCGACTACAGACTTTACCAGTACATCTATGGGCACAAGGCCCTACGGATGTTGGCTGCATGAACATTACACCCTATCGAGTTACATTGAAAGCAGGAGTGGTACTACCACGAATGCGACAATACAAGTTACCGCATGATGCTGTAGTGGCTTTGTTGAAAATCATTGATGAGCTGATTACCCAGGGAGTAGTTGTAGAAACAGACTCCAATATATGTAATTCACCGATAATTCCGATTCTTAAACGAACTGATCCTACTGCCCCGCCAGTATACCGATTGGTCATTGATTTGCGTGAACTAAACAAGTGCATTGTGCCACAATTTCCTGTGGTCCCTGATATATCATCATTGTTAACAGCAATTGATTCCGAAGCAACATTCTTTACTGTAATTGATCTCAAGAATGCTTTTTTCAGCGTCCCAATAGATCCGGAAAGCCAATACTTGTTCGGATTCAGTTTAAATGGGCGCAGCTTTAAATTCTCACGCGCTCCCCAAGGATTCACAGAAAGCCCCAGCATCTACAGCCAAGCACTGAAACGAGAACTTGACAGTATCCACATGCCAGTCAATACTGCACTGCTTCAATATGTCGATGATCTGCTGATCACCGCAAGAAGCGAGCCAGAATGTGAAAAAGCTTCTCTGACAGTTTTACATTTCCTAGCCGACAAGGGGCACAAGGTGTCCCCTTCTAAGCTGCAATTCTGTGTTCAGCGAGTTATTTATCTTGGTCACTCGCTGTCCAAGGAGGGAAGGCAGCTTACACCAGATCGCATCCAGTTAATTGCTAACATGTCAATACCCCAGACACAGAAGGAGGTGCGAGCTTTCATAGGCCTCACTTCATATTGTAGGCAGTGGATCCCTCAGTACGCATTTCTAGCAAAACCACTCATTCAGTTAACCACACAGGAGGCAGCCACATCGACTGTTCTCCCTTGGACTCAGGAACATACACAAGCTTTTGAAAGCCTAAAGGAAGCTTTATGTCAAGCACCTGTTTTAGCAACACCATGTTATAGCAAACATTTTACACTCTTTGTTACAGAACGCGAAGGTACTGCCTTGTCAGTACTCACTCAGGATCAAGCAGGATCACGCAAGCCATGTGCTTATTTTTCCAGTACATTAGATCCCGTAGCTCAGGCTTTGCCTGCGTGCCTGAAATCAGTGGCAGCGACAGCTTTAGCAATCAGACAAAGCGATGCCATAGTATTAGGACACCCATTGACAGTACAAGTACCACATGCAGTAGAGGTTCTTGTGAACCGAACACAAACACAACACTTGACCATAGCAAGACTTACCGGTTATGAACTGACATTGTTTCAACCACACATAGAGATCCGACGGTGTAATACATTGAATCCTGCTACACTATTACCTGTAATTGGAACAGACCCACTAGCTCATGATTGTGTTGAAATCATTGAAATAAAGACGAAACCTAGACAAGACTTGACAGACGTTCCATTGTTAGATCCAGACCTGACGTTGTATGTAGACGGATCGTGCATGAGAACAAGTACAGGAGATTTAGTGGCCGCGTATGCAGTCACAACAGACACTGAAGTTATTGAGACAAATTGTATAGATACTTTGTCCGCCCAAGCAGCAGAACTTATTGCTCTAACACAAGCCTGTATTCAAGCCACAAATAAGAAAGTTAATGTATACACTGACTCACGTTATGCATTCGGAGTTGTACACGACTTCGGCGTGCTGTGGCGAGAGAGAGGTTATTTAACCTCCCATGGTGCCCACATTCAGCACGGACCCCTCATTCATGCTTTATTAGACGCAATACATCTACCCACTGCTATATCGATTATGAAATGTAAAGCACACACGAAGGTTACTGATACCATTTCTCAAGGCAATGATTTAGCTGACAGAACAGCTAAACAGACTGCTCAGAATCGCACATTAGACATGACAAAGCCAATAGTTCAGACACCAACACAGTGTATGACAATTAAGGATCCCGCACTTGACGTAATTGACATACAGACACATGCCACAGCAGAAGAAATAAAGAAGTGGACTGAACTAGGAGGGATCCAGACAGATCAAGGATGGATGACGAAGGAGAAATCTGTATGGTTTCTCCCTGATTCCATGGTTCAAGCCATTATAGCTACAGTTCACAGTCCAGCACATTTAGGAGAGAAGGCTATGCTAGACAGCATTCAGCACATTTGGTTCAACAAACATTTACGAGCAGCAGCTAAACAAAAAGTTCGTACCTGTATGATATGTTGTCAGTTTAATCCAGGAAAGAGTGTTCCCGTAGAGCAGGGTGGATTTCAGCCTCCTGACCATCCTTTTGAAGTCCTCCAGATGGATTATATTCAGATGGAACGTTGTCGAGGATTCAAATATGTTCTCGTAGTTGTCTGCGCTCTCTCCCGTTGGACAGAGGCGTATCCCGTATCAGATTACACTGCCCCGACTACTGCCAAGCAGCTAGTTCGAGAATTCTTCCCACGGTACGGTTTACCACGTGTTGTATATTCAGATAACGGTCAGCCTTTCTCATCCGAATTAATGAAACATGTCTCACTTTTGTTGGGATATCAGTGGAAATTCCACTGTGTCAGACACCCCGAGGCAGCAGGTCTCGTGGAACGACATAATCAAACTTTGAAAATCAGATTGTCTAAAATATGTAAGGAGAAAGGTGTTGACTGGATAGTAGCCTTACCAGTTGCACTATTCTACATGAGAATGGTAGCACACTCTCGAGCAGGGCTATCCCCGTATGAAGTGATCTTTGGTAGACCACCGAATATGTGGGGGACGCCTATACCCCGTAAAATAACTGATGTTGACTGTAATATGCTGACAGATTACCTGGCTTCCTTGATGTCTGCACTACAATCTTGTCGTTCACAGGTAGTCGCAGCTTTTCCCGACAACACCGAGGTGAAACCTCATGATGTGATTCCCGGTGATTATGTCCTCGTCAGAAATTTTGATCGGAAAACCCAATTGGAGCCCAGGTGGAAACTTCCCAAGTTGGTCCTGCTGACGACCAGAACAGCTGTGAAGATCGAAGGGAGGAAGGGCTGGGTGCATCCTAGCCATATCAAAAAATTTTATGGACTTCCTCCTGACACAAACAGTACTCCCCGTGTGTCTTTCCCCATTGACTCAAAGCTACCCTTGGCTGAGGCCAGTAGCACCGAACTCTATAAACAGAAACTCAGGTCCAGATCTAAACTGTCGGACGATTTGATTGTTTAAGTCCTCTCCAAGGTGAAGCGGTTGAATCTGTCCCGACATGTATCCCTTAGGTCTGAATGATGTAGAGTCTAGAATCATAATGAAACGACATGCTTATTGTAAATTACTGCGTAGCCACTGTATTGTGACTTTATTAATTTTGTTTTTCTTGAGTTTTTTAATAGTTACTGCAAGTATATTGTTGCATATGTATTATCCTGTTTCTAAACGTACTTTCAATATAACTGATGAACATTCTTTTAGTGACCTACCACCACATGAGTTGTCCTATAGACTTGCGCTGCGCAATAACACCTTCATTAGTATGTTACATCATTCCCATCAGACTAGTAATGCCACCAATTGTTGGGTGTGTGGCCGACTCCCTCCCTATCAGAATACCAAAGGAGTTCTGCCTTTCTTTCCACATCCGTTCACACACAATGGCTCCTGTGGAGCATGGTTTAGTTTATTAAATTCCATAGACCCAGACACAGCAGTTTATCAACAACATTGGATATGGGGAAATCTGAATATAGTTTTATTCAAAGTCTGTCACCCCAATAAGGAGGGTCACCCAAGTAGAACAGGAACTGATTTAGAAAATGAAGTGTATAAATTAGGTAATTTTACGCCTAATCTTATGATTTTGAATGTCAAATCCGAAGTTGAACTAATTCTGCCCACTATGTCAGTATTTCCAGTCAAGGGTGAATTATGTGTGAGAAAAGTTGGTTCCATACACATGGGCCATAGCCAATGCGTTACTACAGTAGAATATAGTGATCAAGGTAAATCTTCATTTAGAGCTTCTCGCCATTCTTACTTTATATGTGGTCAGACGGCATATATGCGTCTGCCTCTAGATTGGGATGGTACCTGTTACATAGCATTCCTTCTGCCACCTGTTTTCCTAGCTCCCCCTGATTATTATCGAAATGTTCATTTAGTACACAATAGAGAGCGAAGAGATCTCCCAGTTGTCGATTATACTGAGACGGCATGGGACAAGTATGTAGATTTCAATAAAGGTATCTTTCCCTATATAGGTACAATATCAAATAGTAAGATGATACGCAGACTCACCAAGACTCTTGAAGCTGTAGTAAACGAGACTATAGCCGCCCTAGGCAATCTGACAGAGGAACAATCAGTGATGAGAATTGTTGTTCTCCAGAATCGTCTTGTCCTTGACGTCATCCTGGCCGATAGGGGCGGAGCTTGCAGGGTCATCGGATCCAGCTGCTGCATATTCATACCAGAAAATTCGCCATCTGTATATAAAGCTATAACACGACTTCATAAGATTGTAAGCCAGATACACGAGAATCCAGGCACTTGGACATGGTCCGGGTGGTTTTGGAATATGATATCAGCCTGGGGATGGAGAGTTCTATCCTTCCTAGGTATTGGCCTTCTTATGTTTTTCAGTTGTTGTCTATGTCTGCAATGTGGACCAGCGATTTGTGGTCTGTGCGCCACATCATGCATTCCATATCACAGTTCTCGTTCAGAATGCCGGAAGAAGAAGGAAGAAGAAATGATGCTCCATGAGCAAATCGATGGAATAATGAAGATTGATGTCTCTTGAAGGGCAAGAAGGGGACAAGGAGGGAATGTGGAAATGTGGATTTTCCTGATCAGTTATGTCCCCTATCTTGGACCCCAACGGTTCTATATGCATGTTACAAGTACATGTATGTTCCCTCCAGTTCCAGTTTCTAAGACGCAAACATATGTGTGTCTACCGTCGACATGTTCTCTGTCAGATCCGCCATCAATGGGCTGGATATTCGATTCCTAGGTATGAAAGGCCACCGACTTTATATGGCTAAGTTACTACATTTTTACAGTTCAGGCAAGTAGGCCCGATTCTGTCCTCAAAGCCTTACCCTGCTCTCTGTCTCTGACAGCTTCAGCTTGAGCTCGCATCTGTATCCATGAACTTTGTCCTACTCCCTGTGCAGCTAACGGTGCCTGCCTCGGCCAGTTTTCGCATGCCTGCCAAGAAGCTGTATTTCACCTTCGAATTATCTATTTTGCTCTTCAGCCGATGCATTCCTGTCTAGTGATTTAGGTAAACATTTCCTTTAGCTCACAAGCAAAGGACTCAGCCTTTCCGTCCTCCTGCAAGTGATTCATAGCCCTGTTGCCATGGAAAGTTTTCTGCCCCTCGCATCTCATATAGACACTCAGACGCTTGTACACGCACACACAGTTAGTATAGAATAGATTCTGTCCGAGAGTCCTTCCTTGTGGATAACATAGTTCTCCAAACATAGGATGGTAGATATGATTTGGGATTAGGTTGACGTGACCCCCCAGACTTCTCGTCTCCACATGTAGAGCTAAATGTCAAGTTCCCTTCACCCCCTAGTTGCACGTCAATTACACGTCATGCTGCTGCGCGCGCATCTATGCCAAGTATTATCTTATAGATCCACCTATGTCTGATAATCCTAACCAATCATGTTTCTTTTATTCCTTATTACGCCTAGTTTTGATTACGTACCTATTTTGTCACTTTTCTTATCAAATGTTACGCCTTCTACATTCGTTTCATTGTAATGCACTTATTATAAAAATACATGTCTATCAATAAAGTATTGTACTTCACTTCCTGAACCTTCGTGGTGACGGAACCTGAAGGCCGCGACTCGAGTCGGCCATTTTGAATGGAATAAAGCCCATTTAGAAAACCTCTTATACCACGGATTCTGCCTCTTGTTATTTTGAGCTATTTTACTTTATTTTAAGATTCCGTATGAAATTCAGTCCGGTATTTTATTTACCACATGGTCAGAAATGGAAATTTTTTAATGTTTAATTTTTTGACTGCAAATGACTATTCCATGTAAATTATCACTTTTGGAACAAAAATAAGTGTGTTTAGAGTCACTTTAATGCCTGAAATTGGTAGAAATAGAAGCTTCTGAATAGGACAAAAAGTCTGTAATAATGGCAATTTTGGTCACATTGAGGCTTTAAAAAGTAGTCATTCAACATGAGGCACATTCCAAATGACATTTTGAATCAATTTTTCTACAGTCAAGAAAATCAATTTTCTGATGAAAAACGATGACCCGTGACCTGTCGAAATTTCTCCAGATGGTCAGAAATGGAAATTTTTTAATGTTTCATTTTTTGACTGCAAATGACTATTCCATGTAAATTATCACTTTTGGAAGAAAATAAGTGTGTTTAGAGTCACTTTAATGCCTGAAATTGGTCGAAATAGAAGCTTCTGAATAGGAGAAAATGTCTGTAAAAATGGCAATTTTGGTCACATTGAGGCTTCAAAAAGTAGTTATTCAGCATGAGGCACATTCCAAATGACATTTTGAATCAATTTTTCTACTGTCCAAAAAACTCAATTTTCTGATGAAAAACGATGACCCGTGACCTGTCGAAATTTCTCCAGATGGTTAGAAATGGAAATTTTTTAATGTTTAATTTTTTGACTGTAAATGACTATTCCATGTAAATTATCACTTTTGGAAGAAAAATAAGTGTGTTTAGAGTCACTTTAATGCCTGAAATTGGTTGAAACAAAAGCTTCTGAATAGGAGAAAAAGTCTGTAATAATGGCAATTTTGGTCACATTGAGGCTTTAAAAAGTAGTCATTCAACATGAGGCACATTCCAAACTACATTTTGAATCAATTTTTCTACAGTCCAAAAAATCAATTTTCTGATGAAAAACGATGACCCGTGACCTGTCGACATTTCTCCAGTTGGTCAGAAATGGAATTTTTTTAATGTTTAAGTTTTTTGAATGCAAATGACTATTCCATGTAAATTATCACTTTTGGAACAAAAATAAGTGTGTTTAGAGTCACTTTAATGCCTGAAATTGGTCGAAATAGAAGCTTCTGAATAGGAGAAAATGTCTGTAATAATGGCAATTTTGGTCACATTGAGGCTTTAAAAAGTAGTTATTCAACATGAGGCACATTCCAAATGACATTTTGAATCATTGTTTCTACAGTCCAAAAAAATCAATTTTCTGATGAAAAACGATGACCCGTGACCTGTCGAAATTTCTCCAGATGGTCAGAAATGGAAATTTTTTAATGTTTAATTTTTTGACTGCAAATGACTATTCCATGTAAATTATCACTTTTGGAACAAAAATAAGTGTGTTTAGAGTCACTTTAATGCCTGAAATTGGTAGAAATAGAAGCTTCTGAATAGGACAAAAAGTCTGTAATAATGGCAATTTTGGTCACATTGAGGCTTTAAAAAGTAGTCATTCAACATGAGGCACATTCCAAATGACATTTTGAATCAATTTTTCTACAGTCCAAAAAATCAATTTTCTGATGAAAAACGATGACCCGTGACCTGTCGAAATTTCTCCAGATGGTCAGAAATGGAAATTTTTTAATGTTTCATTTTTTGACTGCAAATGACTATTCCATGTAAATTATCACTTTTGGAAGAAAATAAGTGTGTTTAGAGTCACTTTAATGCCTGAAATTGGTCGAAATAGAAGCTTCTGAATAGGAGAAAAAGTCTGTAATAATGGCAATTTTGGTCACATTGAGGCTTTAAAAAGTAGTTATTCAACATGAGGCACATTCCAAATGACATTTTTAATCATTGTTTCTACAGTCCAAAAAAATCAATTTTCTGATGAAAAACGATGACCCGTGACCTGTCGAAATTTCTCCAGATGGTCAGAAATGGAAATTTTTTAATGTTTAATTTTTTGACTGCAAATGACTATTCCATGTAAATTATCACTTTTGGAACAAAAATAAGTGTGTTTAGAGTCACTTTAATGCCTGAAATTGGTAGAAATAAAAGCTTCTGAATAGGACAAAAAGTCTGTAATAATGGCAATTTTGGTCACATTGAGGCTTTAAAAAGTAGTCATTCAACATGAGGCACATTCCAAATGACATTTTGAATCAATTTTTCTACAGTCCAAAAAATCAATTTTCTGATGAAAAACGATGACCCGTGACCTGTCGAAATTTCTCCAGATGGTCAGAAATGGAAATTTTTTAATGTTTCATTTTTTGACTGCAAATGACTATTCCATGTAAATTATCACTTTTGGAAGAAAATAAGTGTGTTTAGAGTCACTTTAATGCCTGAAATTGGTCGAAATAGAAGCTTCTGAATAGGAGAAAATGTCTGTAATAATGGCAATTTTGGTCACATTGAGGCTTTAAAAAGTAGTCATTCAACATGAGGCACATTCCAAACTACATTTTGAATCAATTTTTCTACAGTCCAAAAAATCAATTTTCTGATGAAAAACGATGACCCGTGACCTGTCGACATTTCTCCAGTTGGTCAGAAATGGAATTTTTTTAATGTTTAAGTTTTTTGAATGCAAATGACTATTCCATGTAAATTATCACTTTTGGAACAAAAATAAGTGTGTTTAGAGTCACTTTAATGCCTCAAATTGGTCGAAATAGAAGCTTCTGAATAGGAGAAAATGTCTGTAATAATGGCAATTTTGGTCACATTGAGGCTTTAAAAAGTAGTTATTCAACATGAGGCACATTCCAAATGACATTTTGAATCATTGTTTCTACAGTCCAAAAAAATCAATTTTCTGATGAAAAACGATGACCCGTGACCTGTCGAAATTTCTCCAGATGGTCAGAAATGGAAATTTTTTAATGTTTAATTTTTTGACTGCAAATGACTATTCCATGTAAATTATCACTTTTGGAACAAAAATAAGTGTGTTTAGAGTCACTTTAATGCCTGAAATTGGTAGAAATAGAAGCTTCTGAATAGGACAAAAAGTCTGTAATAATGGCAATTTTGGTCACATTGAGGCTTTAAAAAGTAGTCATTCAACATGAGGCACATTCCAAATGACATTTTGAATCAATTTTTCTACAGTCCAAAAAATCAATTTTCTGATGAAAAACGATGACCCGTGACCTGTCGAAATTTCTCCAGATGGTCAGAAATGGAAATTTTTTAATGTTTCATTTTTTGACTGCAAATGACTATTCCATGTAAATTATCACTTTTGGAAGAAAATAAGTGTGTTTAGAGTCACTTTAATGCCTGAAATTGGTCGAAATAGAAGCTTCTGAATAGGAGAAAATGTCTGTAATAATGGCAATTTTGGTCACATTGAGGCTTTAAAAAGTAGTTATTCAACATGAGGCACATTCCAAATGACATTTTGAATCATTGTTTCTACAGTCCAAAAAAATCAATTTTCTGATGAAAAACGATGACCCGTGACCTGTCGAAATTTCTCCAGATGGTCAGAAATGGAAATTTTTTAATGTTTAATTTTTTGACTGCAAATGACTATTCCATGTAAATTATCACTTTTGGAACAAAAATAAGTGTGTTTAGAGTCACTTTAATGCCTGAAATTGGTAGAAATAGAAGCTTCTGAATAGGACAAAAAGTCTGTAATAATGGCAATTTTGGTCACATTGAGGCTTTAAAAAGTAGTCATTCAACATGAGGCACATTCCAAATGACATTTTGAATCAATTTTTCTACAGTCCAAAAAATCAATTTTCTGATGAAAAACGATGACCCGTGACCTGTCGAAATTTCTCCAGATGGTCAGAAATGGAAATTTTTTAATGTTTAATTTTTTGACTGCAAATGACTATTCCATGTAAATTATCACTTTTGGAACAAATATAAGTGTGTTTAGAGTCACTTTAATGCCTGAAATTGGTAGAAATAGAAGCTTCTGAATAGGACAAAAAGTCTGTAATAATGGCAATTTTGGTCACATTGAGGCTTTAAAAAGTAGTCATTCAACATGAGGCACATTCCAAATGACATTTTGAATCAATTTTTCTACAGTCCAAAAAATCAATTTTCTGATGAAAAACGATGACCCGTGGTGACCTGTCGAAATTTCTCCAGATGGTCAGAACTGGAAATTTTTTAATGTTTCATTTTTTGTCTGCAAATGACTATTCCATGTAAATTATCACTTTTGGAAGAAAATAAGTGTGTTTAGAGTCACTTTATGCCTGAAATTGGTAGAAATAGAAGCTTCTGAATAGGAGAAAATGTCTGTAAAAATGGCAATTTTGGTCACATTGAGGCTTCAAAAAGTAGTTATTCAGCATGAGGCACATTCCAAATGACATTTTGAATACATTTTTCTACAGTCCAAAAAATAAATTTTCTGATGAAAAACGATGACCCATTGACCTGTCGAAATTTCTCCAGATGGTCAGAAATGGAAATTTTTTAATGTTTAATTTTTTGACTGTAAATGACTATTCCATGTAAATTATCACTTTTGGAAGAAAAATAAGTGTGTTTAGAGTCACTTTAATGCCTGAAATTGGTTGAAACAAAAGCTTCTTAATAGGAGAAAAAGTCTGTAATAATGGCAATTTTGGTCACATTGAGGCTTTAAAAAGTAGTCATTCAACATAAGGCACATTCCAAATGACATTTTGAATCAATTTTTCTACAGTCCAAAAAAATCAATTTTCTGATGAAAAACGATGACCCGTGACCTGTCGAAATTTCTCCAGATGGTCAGAAATGGAAATTTTTTAATGTTTAATTTTTTGACTGCAAATGACTATTCCATTCAAATTATCACTTTTGGAACAAATTTAAGTGTGTTTAGAGTCACTTTAATGCCTGAAATTGGTCAAATTGAAGCTTCTGAATAGGAGAAAATGTCTGTAATAATGGCAATTTTGGTCACATTGAGGCTTTAAAAAGTAGTTATTCAACATGAGGCACATTCGAAATGACATTTTGAATCAATTTTTCTACAGTCCAAAAAATCAATTTTCTGATGAAAAACGATGACCCGTGACCTGTCGACATTTCTCCAGTTGGTCAGAAATGGAATTTTTTTAATGTTTAAGTTTTTTGAATGCAAATGACTATTCCATGTAAATTATCACTTTTGGAACAAAAATAAGTGTGTTTAGAGTCACTTTAATGCCTGAAATTGGTCGAAATAGAAGCTTCTGAATAGGAGAAAATGTCTGTAATAATGGCAATTTTGGTCACATTGAGGCTTTAAAAAGTAGTTATTCAACATGAGGCACATTCGAAATAACATTTTGAATCAATTTTTCTACAGTCCAAAAAATCAATTTTCTGATGAAAAACGATGACCCGTGACCTGTCGACATTTCTCCAGTTGGTCAGAAATGGAATTTTTTTAATGTTTAAGTTTTTTGAATGCAAATGACTATTCCATGTAAATTATCACTTTTGGAACAAAAATAAGTGTGTTTAGAGTCACTTTAATGCCTGAAATTGGTCGAAATAGAAGCTTCTGAATAGGAGAAAATGTCTGTAATAATGGCAATTTTGGTCCCATTGAGGCTTTAAAAAGTAGTTATTCAACATGAGGCACATTCCAAATGACATTTTGAATCAATTTTTCTACAGTCCAAAAAAATCAATTTTCTGATGAAAAACGATGACCCGTGACCTGTCGAAATTTCTCCAGATGGTCAGAAATGGAAATTTTTTAATGTTTAATTTTTTGACTGCAAATGACTATTCCATGTAAATTATCACTTTTGGAACAAATATAAGTGTGTTTAGAGTCACTTTAATGCCTGAAATTGGTAGAAATAGAAGCTTCTGAATAGGACAAAAAGTCTGTAATAATGGCAATTTTGGTCACATTGAGGCTTTAAAAAGTAGTCATTCAACATGAGGCACATTCCAAATGACATTTTGAATCAATTTTTCTACAGTCCAAAAAATCAATTTTCTGATGAAAAACGATGACCCGTGGTGACCTGTCGAAATTTCTCCAGATGGTCAGAAATGGAAATTTTTTAATGTTTCATTTTTTGACTGCAAATGACTATTCCATGTAAATTATCACTTTTGGAAGAAAATAAGTGTGTTTAGAGTCACTTTATGCCTGAAATTGGTAGAAATAGAAGCTTCTGAATAGGAGAAAATGTCTGTAAAAATGGCAATTTTGGTCACATTGAGGCTTCAAAAAGTAGTTATTCAGCATGAGGCACATTCCAAATGACATTTTGAATAAATTTTTCTACAGTCCAAAAAATAAATTTTCTGATGAAAAACGATGACCCATTGACCTGTCGAAATTTCTCCAGATGGTCAGAAATGGAAATTTTTTAATGTTTAATTTTTTGACTGCAAATGACTATTCCATGTAAATTATCACTTTTGGAAGAAAAATAAGTATGTTTAGAGTCACTTTAATGCCTGAAATTGGTTGAAACAAAAGCTTCTGAATAGGAGAAAAAGTCTGTAATAATGGCAATTTTGGTCACATTGAGGCTTTAAAAAGGTAGTCATTCAACATGAGGCACATTCCAAACGACATTTTGTATCTATTTTTCTACAGTCCAAAAAAATCAATTTTCTGACGAAAAACGATGACCCGTGACCTGTCGAAATTTCTCCAGATGGTCAGAAATGGAAATTTTTTAATGTTTAATTTTTTGACTGCAAATGACTATTCCATGTAAATTATCACTTTTGGAACAAATATAAGTGTGTTTAGAGTCACTTTAATGCCTGAAATTGGTAGAAATAGAAGCTTCTGAATAGGACAAAAAGTCTGTAATAATGGCAATTTTGGTCACATTGAGGCTTTAAAAAGTAGTCATTCAACATGAGGCACATTCCAAATGACATTTTGAATCAATTTTTCTACAGTCCAAAAAATCAATTTTCTGATGAAAAACGATGACCCGTGGTGACCTGTCGAAATTTCTCCAGATGGTCAGAACTGGAAATTTTTTAATGTTTCATTTTTTGTCTGCAAATGACTATTCCATGTAAATTATCACTTTTGGAAGAAAATAAGTGTGTTTAGAGTCACTTTATGCCTGAAATTGGTAGAAATAGAAGCTTCTGAATAGGAGAAAATGTCTGTAAAAATGGCAATTTTGGTCACATTGAGGCTTCAAAAAGTAGTTATTCAGCATGAGGCACATTCCAAATGACATTTTGAATACATTTTTCTACAGTCCAAAAAATAAATTTTCTGATGAAAAACGATGACCCATTGACCTGTCGAAATTTCTCCAGATGGTCAGAAATGGAAATTTTTTAATGTTTAATTTTTTGACTGCAAATGACTATTCCATGTAAATTATCACTTTTGGAAGAAAAATAAGTGTGTTTAGAGTCACTTTAATGACTGAAATTGGTTGAAACAAAAGCTTCTGAATAGGAGAAAAAGTCTGTAATAATGGCAATTTTGGTCACATTGAGGCTTTAAAAAGTAGTCATTCAACATGAGGCACATTCCAAATGACATTTTGAATCAATTTTTCTACAGTCCAAAAAATCAATTTTCTGATGAAAAACGATGACCCGTGACCTGTCGAAATTTCTCCAGATGGTCAGAAATGGAAATTTTTTAATGTTTCATTTTTTGACTGTAAATGACTATTCCATGTAAATTATCACTTTTGGAAGAAAAATAAGTATGTTTAGAGTCACTTTAATGCCTGAAATTGGTTGAAACAAAAGCTTCTGAATAGGAGAAAAAGTCTGTAATAATGACAATTTTGGTCACATTGAGGCTTTAAAAAGTAGTCATTCAACATGAGGCACATTCCAAACGACATTTTGTATCAATTTTTCTACAGTCCAAAAAAATCAATTTTCTGATGAAAAACGATGACCCGTGACCTGTCGAAATTTCTCCAGATGGTCAGAAATGGAAATTTTTTAATGTTTAATTTTTTGACTGCAAATGACTATTCCATGTAAATTATCACTTTTGGAACAAATATAAGTGTGTTTAGAGTCACTTTAATGCCTGAAATTGGTAGAAATAGAAGCTTCTGAATAGGACAAAAAGTCTGTAATAATGGCAATTTTGGTCACATTGAGGCTTTAAAAAGTAGTCATTCAACATGAGGCACATTCCAAATGACATTTTGAATCAATTTTTCTACAGTCCAAAAAATCAATTTTCTGATGAAAAACGATGACCCGTGGTGACCTGTCGAAATTTCTCCAGATGGTCAGAACTGGAAATTTTTTAATGTTTCATTTTTTGTCTGCAAATGACTATTCCATGTAAATTATCACTTTTGGAAGAAAATAAGTGTGTTTAGAGTCACTTTATGCCTGAAATTGGTAGAAATAGAAGCTTCTGAATAGGAGAAAATGTCTGTAAAAATGGCAATTTTGGTCACATTGAGGCTTCAAAAAGTAGTTATTCAGCATGAGGCACATTCCAAATGACATTTTGAATACATTTTTCTACAGTCCAAAAAATAAATTTTCTGATGAAAAACGATGACCCATTGACCTGTCGAAATTTCTCCAGATGGTCAGAAATGGAAATTTTTTAATGTTTAATTTTTTGACTGTAAATGACTATTCCATGTAAATTATCACTTTTGGAAGAAAAATAAGTGTGTTTAGAGTCACTTTAATGCCTGAAATTGGTTGAAACAAAAGCTTCTTAATAGGAGAAAAAGTCTGTAATAATGGCAATTTTGGTCACATTGAGGCTTTAAAAAGTAGTCATTCAACATAAGGCACATTCCAAATGACATTTTGAATCAATTTTTCTACAGTCCAAAAAAATCAATTTTCTGATGAAAAACGATGACCCGTGACCTGTCGAAATTTCTCCAGATGGTCAGAAATGGAAATTTTTTAATGTTTAATTTTTTGACTGCAAATGACTATTCCATTCAAATTATCACTTTTGGAACAAATTTAAGTGTGTTTAGAGTCACTTTAATGCCTGAAATTGGTCAAATTGAAGCTTCTGAATAGGAGAAAATGTCTGTAATAATGGCAATTTTGGTCACATTGAGGCTTTAAAAAGTAGTTATTCAACATGAGGCACATTCGAAATGACATTTTGAATCAATTTTTCTACAGTCCAAAAAATCAATTTTCTGATGAAAAACGATGACCCGTGACCTGTCGACATTTCTCCAGTTGGTCAGAAATGGAATTTTTTTAATGTTTAAGTTTTTTGAATGCAAATGACTATTCCATGTAAATTATCACTTTTGGAACAAAAATAAGTGTGTTTAGAGTCACTTTAATGCCTGAAATTGGTCGAAATAGAAGCTTCTGAATAGGAGAAAATGTCTGTAATAATGGCAATTTTGGTCACATTGAGGCTTTAAAAAGTAGTTATTCAACATGAGGCACATTCGAAATAACATTTTGAATCAATTTTTCTACAGTCCAAAAAATCAATTTTCTGATGAAAAACGATGACCCGTGACCTGTCGACATTTCTCCAGTTGGTCAGAAATGGAATTTTTTTAATGTTTAAGTTTTTTGAATGCAAATGACTATTCCATGTAAATTATCACTTTTGGAACAAAAATAAGTGTGTTTAGAGTCACTTTAATGCCTGAAATTGGTCGAAATAGAAGCTTCTGAATAGGAGAAAATGTCTGTAATAATGGCAATTTTGGTCCCATTGAGGCTTTAAAAAGTAGTTATTCAACATGAGGCACATTCCAAATGACATTTTGAATCAATTTTTCTACAGTCCAAAAAAATCAATTTTCTGATGAAAAACGATGACCCGTGACCTGTCGAAATTTCTCCAGATGGTCAGAAATGGAAATTTTTTAATGTTTAATTTTTTGACTGCAAATGACTATTCCATGTAAATTATCACTTTTGGAACAAATATAAGTGTGTTTAGAGTCACTTTAATGCCTGAAATTGGTAGAAATAGAAGCTTCTGAATAGGACAAAAAGTCTGTAATAATGGCAATTTTGGTCACATTGAGGCTTTAAAAAGTAGTCATTCAACATGAGGCACATTCCAAATGACATTTTGAATCAATTTTTCTACAGTCCAAAAAATCAATTTTCTGATGAAAAACGATGACCCGTGGTGACCTGTCGAAATTTCTCCAGATGGTCAGAAATGGAAATTTTTTAATGTTTCATTTTTTGACTGCAAATGACTATTCCATGTAAATTATCACTTTTGGAAGAAAATAAGTGTGTTTAGAGTCACTTTATGCCTGAAATTGGTAGAAATAGAAGCTTCTGAATAGGAGAAAATGTCTGTAAAAATGGCAATTTTGGTCACATTGAGGCTTCAAAAAGTAGTTATTCAGCATGAGGCACATTCCAAATGACATTTTGAATAAATTTTTCTACAGTCCAAAAAATAAATTTTCTGATGAAAAACGATGACCCATTGACCTGTCGAAATTTCTCCAGATGGTCAGAAATGGAAATTTTTTAATGTTTAATTTTTTGACTGCAAATGACTATTCCATGTAAATTATCACTTTTGGAAGAAAAATAAGTATGTTTAGAGTCACTTTAATGCCTGAAATTGGTTGAAACAAAAGCTTCTGAATAGGAGAAAAAGTCTGTAATAATGGCAATTTTGGTCACATTGAGGCTTTAAAAAGTAGTCATTCAACATGAGGCACATTCCAAACGACATTTTGTATCAATTTTTCTACAGTCCAAAAAAATCAATTTTCTGATGAAAAACGATGACCCGTGACCTGTCGAAATTTCTCCAGATGGTCAGAAATGGAAATTTTTTAATGTTTAATTTTTTGACTGCAAATGACTATTCCATGTAAATTATCACTTTTGGAACAAATATAAGTGTGTTTAGAGTCACTTTAATGCCTGAAATTGGTAGAAATAGAAGCTTCTGAATAGGACAAAAAGTCTGTAATAATGGCAATTTTGGTCACATTGAGGCTTTAAAAAGTAGTCATTCAACATGAGGCACATTCCAAATGACATTTTGAATCAATTTTTCTACAGTCCAAAAAATCAATTTTCTGATGAAAAACGATGACCCGTGGTGACCTGTCAAAATTTCTCCAGATGGTCAGAACTGGAAATTTTTTAATGTTTCATTTTTTGTCTGCAAATGACTATTCCATGTAAATTATCACTTTTGGAAGAAAATAAGTGTGTTTAGAGTCACTTTATGCCTGAAATTGGTAGAAATAGAAGCTTCTGAATAGGAGAAAATGTCTGTAAAAATGGCAATTTTGGTCACATTGAGGCTTCAAAAAGTAGTTATTCAGCATGAGGCACATTCCAAATGACATTTTGAATAAATTTTTCTACAGTCCAAAAAATAAATTTTCTGATGAAAAACGATGACCCATTGACCTGTCGAAATTTCTCCAGATGGTCAGAAATGGAAATTTTTTAATGTTTAATTTTTTGACTGTAAATGACTATTCCATGTAAATTATCACTTTTGGAAGAAAAATAAGTGTGTTTAGAGTCACTTTAATGCCTGAAATTGGTTGAAACAAAAGCTTCTTAATAGGAGAAAAAGTCTGTAATAATGGCAATTTTGGTCACATTGAGGCTTTAAAAAGTAGTCATTCAACATAAGGCACATTCCAAATGACATTTTGAATCAATTTTTCTACAGTCCAAAAAAATCAATTTTCTGATGAAAAACGATGACCCGTGACCTGTCGAAATTTCTCCAGATGGTCAGAAATGGAAATTTTTTAATGTTTAATTTTTTGACTGCAAATGACTATTCCATGCAAATTATCACTTTTGGAACAAATTTAAGTGTGTTTAGAGTCACTTTAATGCCTGAAATTGGTCAAATTGAAGCTTCTGAATAGGAGAAAATGTCTGTAATAATGGCAATTTTGGTCACATTGAGGCTTTAAAAAGTAGTTATTCAACATGAGGCACATTCGAAATGACATTTTGAATCAATTTTTCTACAGTCCAAAAAATCAATTTTCTGATGAAAAACGATGACCCGTGACCTGTCGACATTTCTCCAGTTGGTCAGAAATGGAATTTTTTTAATGTTTAAGTTTTTTGAATGCAAATGACTATTCCATGTAAATTATCACTTTTGGAACAAAAATAAGTGTGTTTAGAGTCACTTTAATGCCTGAAATTGGTCGAAATAGAAGCTTCTGAATAGGAGAAAATGTCTGTAATAATGGCAATTTTGGTCACATTGAGGCTTTAAAAAGTAGTTATTCAACATGAGGCACATTCCAAATGACATTTTGAATCAATGTTTCTACAGTCCAAAAAAATCAATTTTCTGATGAAAAACGATGACCCGTGACCTGTCGAAATTTCTCCAGATGGTCAGAAATGGAAATTTTTTAATGTTTCATTTTTTGACTGCAAATGACTATTCCATGTAAATTATCACTTTTGGAAGAAAATAAGTGTGTTTAGAGTCACTTTAATGCCTGAAATTGGTCGAAATAGAAGCTTCTGAATAGGAGAAAATGTCTGTAATAATGGCAATTTTGGTCACATTGAGGCTTTAAAAAGTAGTCATTCAACATGAGTCACATTCCAAACGACATTTTGAATCAATTTTTCTACAGTCCAAAAAAATCAATTTTCTGATGAAAAACGATGACCCGTGACCTGTCGAAATTTATCCAGATGGTCAGAAATGGAAATTTTTTAATGTTTAATTTTTTGACTGCAAATGACTATTCCATGCAAATTATCACTTTTGGAACAAAATTAATTGTGTTTAGAGTCACTTTAATGCCTGAAATTGGTCAAATTGAAGCTTCTGAATAGGAGAAAATGTCTGTAATAATGGCAATTTTGGTCACATTGAGGCTTTAAAAAGTAGTCATTCAACATGAGGCACATTCCAAATGACATTTTGAATCAATTTTTCTACAGTCCAAAAAATCAATTTTCTGATGAAAAACGATGACCCGTGACCTGTCGAAATTTCTCCAGATGGTCAGAAATGGAAATTTTTTAATGTTTCATTTTTTGACTGTAAATGACTATTCCATGTAAATTATCACTTTTGGAAGAAAAATAAGTATGTTTAGAGTCACTTTAATGCCTGAAATTGGTTGAAACAAAAGCTTCTGAATAGGAGAAAAAGTCTGTAATAATGGCAATTTTGGTCACATTGAGGCTTTAAAAAGTAGTCATTCAACATGAGGCACATTCCAAACGACATTTTGTATCAATTTTTCTACAGTCCAAAAAAATCAATTTTCTGATGAAAAACGATGACCCGTGGTGACCTGTCGAAATTTCTCCAGATGGTCAGAACTGGAAATTTTTTAATGTTTCATTTTTTGTCTGCAAATGACTATTCCATGTAAATTATCACTTTTGGAAGAAAATAAGTGTGTTTAGAGTCACTTTATGCCTGAAATTGGTAGAAATAGAAGCTTCTGAATAGGAGAAAATGTCTGTAAAAATGGCAATTTTGGTCACATTGAGGCTTCAAAAAGTAGTTATTCAGCATGAGGCACATTCCAAATGACATTTTGAATAAATTTTTCTACAGTCCAAAAAATAAATTTTCTGATGAAAAACGATGACCCATTGACCTGTCGAAATTTCTCCAGATGGTCAGAAATGGAAATTTTTTAATGTTTAATTTTTTGACTGCAAATGACTATTCCATGTAAATTATCACTTTTGGAAGAAAAATAAGTGTGTTTAGAGTCACTTTAATGACTGAAATTGGTTGAAACAAAAGCTTCTGAATAGGAGAAAAAGTCTGTAATAATGGCAATTTTGGTCACATTGAGGCTTTAAAAAGTAGTCATTCAACATGAGGCACATTCCAAATGACATTTTGAATCAATTTTTCTACAGTCCAAAAAATCAATTTTCTGATGAAAAACGATGACCCGTGACCTGTCGAAATTTCTCCAGATGGTCAGAAATGGAAATTTTTTAATGTTTCATTTTTTGACTGTAAATGACTATTCCATGTAAATTATCACTTTTGGAAGAAAAATAAGTATGTTTAGAGTCACTTTAATGCCTGAAATTGGTTGAAACAAAAGCTTCTGAATAGGAGAAAAAGTCTGTAATAATGGCAATTTTGGTCACATTGAGGCTTTTAAAAGTAGTCATTCAACATGAGGCACATTCCAAACGACATTTTGTATCAATTTTTCTACAGTCCAAAAAAATCAATTTTCTGATGAAAAACGATGACCCGTGACCTGTCGAAATTTCTCCAGATGGTCAGAAATGGAAATTTTTTAATGTTTAATTTTTTGACTGCAAATGACTATTCCATGTAAATTATCACTTTTGGAACAAATATAAGTGTGTTTAGAGTCACTTTAATGCCTGAAATTGGTAGAAATAGAAGCTTCTGAATAGGACAAAAAGTCTGTAATAATGGCAATTTTGGTCACATTGAGGCTTTAAAAAGTAGTCATTCAACATGAGGCACATTCCAAATGACATTTTGAATCAATTTTTCTACAGTCCAAAAAATCAATTTTCTGATGAAAAACGATGACCCGTGGTGACCTGTCGAAATTTCTCCAGATGGTCAGAACTGGAAATTTTTTAATGTTTCATTTTTTGTCTGCAAATGACTATTCCATGTAAATTATCACTTTTGGAAGAAAATAAGTGTGTTTAGAGTCACTTTATGCCTGAAATTGGTAGAAATAGAAGCTTCTGAATAGGAGAAAATGTCTGTAAAAATGGCAATTTTGGTCACATTGAGGCTTCAAAAAGTAGTTATTCAGCATGAGGCACATTCCAAATGACATTTTGAATAAATTTTTCTACAGTCCAAAAAATAAATTTTCTGATGAAAAACGATGACCCATTGACCTGTCGAAATTTCTCCAGATGGTCAGAAATGGAAATTTTTTAATGTTTAATTTTTTGACTGTAAATGACTATTCCATGTAAATTATCACTTTTGGAAGAAAAATAAGTGTGTTTAGAGTCACTTTAATGCCTGAAATTGGTTGAAACAAAAGCTTCTTAATAGGAGAAAAAGTCTGTAATAATGGCAATTTTGGTCACATTGAGGCTTTAAAAAGTAGTCATTCAACATGAGGCACATTCCAAATGACATTTTGAATCAATTTTTCTACAGTCCAAAAAAATCAATTTTCTGATGAAAAACGATGACCCGTGACCTGTCGAAATTTCTCCAGATGGTCAGAAATGGAAATTTTTTAATGTTTAATTTTTTGACTGCAAATGACTATTCCATGCAAATTATCACTTTTGGAACAAAATTAAGTGTGTTTAGAGTCACTTTAATGCCTGAAATTGGTCAAATTGAAGTTTCTGAATAGGAGAAAATGTCTGTAATAATGGCAATTTTGGTCACATTGAGGCTTTAAAAAGTAGTTATTCAACATGAGGCACATTCGAAATGACATTTTGAATCAATTTTTCTACAGTCCAAAAAATCAATTTTCTGATGAAAAACGATGACCCGTGACCTGTCGACATTTCTCCAGTTGGTCAGAAATTGAATTTTTTTAATGTTTAAGTTTTTTGACTGCAAATGACTATTCCATGTAAATTATCACTTTTGGAAGAAAATAAGTGTGTTTAGAGTCACTTTAATGCCTGAAATTGGTCGAAATAGAAGCTTCTGAATAGGAGAAAATGTCTGTAATAATGGCAATTTTGGTCACATTGAGGCTTTAAAAAGTAGTCATTCAACATGAGTCACATTCCAAACGACATTTTGAATCAATTTTTCTACAGTCCAAAAAAATCAATTTTCTGATGAAAAACGATGACCCGTGACCTGTCGAAATTTATCCAGATGGTCAGAAATGGAAATTTTTTAATGTTTAATTTTTTGACTGCAAATGACTATTCCATGCAAATTATCACTTTTGGAACAAAATTAAGTGTGTTTAGAGTCACTTTAATGCCTGAAATTGGTCAAATTGAAGCTTCTGAATAGGAGAAAATGTCTGTAATAATGGCAATTTTGGTCACATTGAGGCTTTAAAAAGTAGTTATTCAACATGAGGCACATTCGAAATGACATTTTGAATCAATTTTTCTACAGTCCAAAAAATCAATTTTCTGATGAAAAACGATGACCCCTGACCTGTCGACATTACTCCAGTTGGTCAGAAATGGAATTTTTTTAATGTTTAAGTTTTTTTAATGCAAATGACTATTCCATGTAAATTATCACTTTTGGAACAAAAATAAGTGTGTTTAGAGTCACTTTAATGCCTGAAATTGGTCGAAAAAGAAGCTTCTGAATAGGAGAAAATGTCTGTAATAATGGCAATTTTGGTCACATTGAGGCTTTAAAACGTAGTTATTCAACATGAGGCACATTCCAAATGACATTTTGAATCAATTTTTCTACAGTCCAAAAAAATCAATTTTCTGATGAAAAACGATGACCCGTGACCTGTCAAAATTTCTCCAGATGGTCAGAAATGGAAATTTTTTAATGTTTAATTTTTTGACTGCAAATGACTATTCCATGTAAATTATCACTTTTGGAACAAAAATAGGTGTGTTTAGAGTCACTTTAATGCCTGAAATTGGTAGAAATAGAAGCTTCTGAATAGGACAAAAAGTCTGTAATAATGGCAATTTTGGTCACATTGAGGCTTCAAAAAGTAGTTATTCAGCATGAGGCACATTCCAAATGACATTTTGAATCAATTTTTCTACAGTCCAAAAAACTCAATTTTCTGATGAAAAACGATGACCCGTGACCTGTCGAAATTTCTCCAGATGGTCAGAAATGGAAATTTTTTAATGTTTAATTTTTTGACTGTAAATGACTATTCCATGTAAATTATCACTTTTGGAAGAAAATTAA
The DNA here is from genome assembly GCF_964204655.1 of Triturus cristatus. Classification (NCBI taxonomy): domain Eukaryota; kingdom Metazoa; phylum Chordata; class Amphibia; order Caudata; family Salamandridae; genus Triturus; species Triturus cristatus. Next base: position 877,637,086 of record NC_140593.1, on the reverse strand, counting down.
GTGTGTTTAGAGTCACTTTAATGCCTGAAATTAGTAGAAATAGAAGCTTCTGAATAGGAGAAAAAGTCTATAATAGGCAATTTTGGTCACATTGAGGCTTTAAAAAGTAGTCATTCAACATGAGGCACATTCCAAATGACATTTTGAATCAATTTTTCTACAGTCCAAAAAATCAATTTTCTGATGAAAAACGATGACCCGTGACCTGTCGAAATTTCTCCAGATGGTCAGAACTGGAAATTTTTTAATGTTTCATTTTTTGACTGCAAATGACTATTCCATGTAAATTATCACTTTTGGAAGAAAATAAGTGTGTTTAGAGTCACTTTAATGCCTGAAATTGGTAGAAATAGAAGCTTCTGAATAGGAGAAAATGTCTGTAAAAATGGCAATTTTGGTCACCTTGAGGCTTCAAAAAGTAGTTATTCAGCATGAGGCACATTCCAAATGACATTTTGAATCAATTTTTCTACAGTCCAAAAAATCAATTTTCTGATGAAAAACGATGACCCGTTGACCTGTCGAAATTTCTCCAGATGGTCAGAAATGGAAATTTTTTAATGTTTAATTTTTTGACTGTAAATGACTATTCCATGTAAATTATCACTTTTGGAAGAAAAATAAGTGTGTTTAGAGTCACTTTAATGCCTGAAATTGGTTGAAATAGAAGCTTCTGAATAGGAGAAAATGTCTGTAAAAATGGCAATTTTGGTCACATTGAGGCTTCAAAAAGTAGTTATTCAGCATGAGGCACATTCCAAATGACATTTTGAATAAATTTTTCTACAGTCCAAAAAATAAATTTTCTGATGAAAAACGATGACCCATTGACCTGTCGAAATTTCTCCAGATGGTCAGAAATGGAAATTTTTTAATGTTTAATTTTTTGACTGTAAATGACTATTCCATGTAAATTATCACTTTTGGAAGAAAAATAAGTGTGTTTAGAGTCACTTTAATGCCTGAAATTGGTTGAAACAAAAGCTTCTTAATAGGAGAAAAAGTCTGTAATAATGGCAATTTTGGTCACATTGAGGCTTTAAAAAGTAGTCATTCAACATGAGGCACATTCCAAATGACATTTTGAATCAATTTTTCTACAGTCCAAAAAAATCAATTTTCTGATGAAAAACGATGACCCGTGACCTGTCGAAATTTCTCCAGATGGTCAGAAATGGAAATTTTTTAATGTTTAATTTTTTGACTGCAAATGACTATTCCATGCAAATTATCACTTTTGGAACAAAATTAAGTGTGTTTAGAGTCACTTTAATGCCTGAAATTGGTCAAATTGAAGTTTCTGAATAGGAGAAAATGTCTGTAATAATGGCAATTTTGGTCACATTGAGGCTTTAAAAAGTAGTTATTCAACATGAGGCACATTCGAAATGACATTTTGAATCAATTTTTCTACAGTCCAAAAAATCAATTTTCTGATGAAAAACGATGACCCGTGACCTGTCGACATTTCTCCAGTTGGTCAGAAATGGAATTTTTTTAATGTTTAAGTTTTTTGACTGCAAATGACTATTCCATGTAAATTATCACTTTTGGAAGAAAATAAGTGTGTTTAGAGTCACTTTAATGCCTGAAATTGGTCGAAATAGAAGCTTCTGAATAGGAGAAAATGTCTGTAATAATGGCAATTTTGGTCACATTGAGGCTTTAAAAAGTAGTCATTCAACATGAGTCACATTCCAAACGACATTTTGAATCAATTTTTCTACAGTCCAAAAAAATCAATTTTCTGATGAAAAACGATGACCCGTGACCTGTCGAAATTTATCCAGATGGTCAGAAATGGAAATTTTTTAATGTTTAATTTTTTGACTTTAAATGACTATTCCATGCAAATTATCACTTTTGGAACAAAATTAAGTGTGTTTAGAGTCACTTTAATGCCTGAAATTGGTCAAATTGAAGCTTCTGAATAGGAGAAAATGTCTGTAATAATGGCAATTTTGGTCACATTGAGGCTTTAAAAAGTAGTTATTCAACATGAGGCACATTCGAAATGACATTTTGAATCAATTTTTCTACAGTCCAAAAAATCAATTTTCTGATGAAAAACGATGACCCGTGACCTGTCGACATTACTCCAGTTGGTCAGAAATGGAATTTTTTTAATGTTTAAGTTTTTTTAATGCAAATGACTATTCCATGTAAATTATCACTTTTGGAACAAAAATAAGTGTGTTTAGAGTCACTTTAATGCCTGAAATTGGTCGAAAAAGAAGCTTCTGAATAGGAGAAAATGTCTGTAATAATGGCAATTTTGGTCACATTGAGGCTTTAAAACGTAGTTATTCAACATGAGGCACATTCCAAATGACATTTTGAATCAATTTTTCTACAGTCCAAAAAAATCAATTTTCTGATGAAAAACGATGACCCGTGACCTGTCAAAATTTCTCCAGATGGTCAGAAATGGAAATTTTTTAATGTTTAATTTTTTGACTGCAAATGACTATTCCATGTAAATTATCACTTTTGGAACAAAAATAGGTGTGTTTAGAGTCACTTTAATGCCTGAAATTGGTAGAAATAGAAGCTTCTGAATAGGACAAAAAGTCTGTAATAATGGCAATTTTGGTCACATTGAGGCTTCAAAAAGTAGTTATTCAGCATGAGGCACATTCCAAATGACATTTTGAATCAATTTTTCTACAGTCCAAAAAACTCAATTTTCTGATGAAAAACGATGACCCGTGACCTGTCGAAATTTCTCCAGATGGTCAGAAATGGAAATTTTTTAATGTTTAATTTTTTGACTGTAAATGACTATTCCATGTAAATTATCACTTTTGGAAGAAAATTAAGTGTGTTTAGAGTCACTTTAATGCCTGAAATTAGTAGAAATAGAAGCTTCTGAATAGGAGAAAAAGTCTATAATAGGCAATTTTGGTCACATTGAGGCTTTAAAAAGTAGTCATTCAACATGAGGCACATTCCAAATGACATTTTGAATCAATTTTTCTACAGTCCAAAAAATCAATTTTCTGATGAAAAACGATGACCCGTGACCTGTCGAAATTTCTCCAGATGGTCAGAACTGGAAATTTTTTAATGTTTCATTTTTTGACTGCAAATGACTATTCCATGTAAATTATCACTTTTGGAAGAAAATAAGTGTGTTTAGAGTCACTTTAATGCCTGAAATTGGTAGAAATAGAAGCTTCTGAATAGGAGAAAATGTCTGTAAAAATGGCAATTTTGGTCACCTTGAGGCTTCAAAAAGTAGTTATTCAGCATGAGGCACATTCCAAATGACATTTTGAATCAATTTTTCTACAGTCCAAAAAATCAATTTTCTGATGAAAAACGATGACCCGTTGACCTGTCGAAATTTCTCCAGATGGTCAGAAATGGAAATTTTTTAATGTTTAATTTTTTGACTGTAAATGACTATTCCATGTAAATTATCACTTTTGGAAGAAAAATAAGTGTGTTTAGAGTCACTTTAATGCCTGAAATTGGTTGAAACAAAAGCTTCTTAATAGGAGAAAAAGTCTGTAATAATGGCAATTTTGGTCACATTGAGGCTTTAAAAAGTAGTCATTCAACATGAGGCACATTCCAAATGACATTTTGAATCAATTTTTCTACAGTCCAAAAAAATCAATTTTCTGATGAAAAACGATGACCCGTGACCTGTCGAAATTTCTCCAGATGGTCAGAAATGGACATTTTTTAATGTTTAATTTTTTGACTGCAAATGACTATTCCATGCAAATTATCACTTTTGGAACAAAATTAAGTGTGTTTAGAGTCACTTTAATGCCTGAAATTGGTCAAATTGAAGCTTCTGAATAGGAGAAAATGTCTGTAATAATGGCAATTTTGGTCACATTGAGGCTTTAAAAAGTAGTTATTCAACATGAGGCACATTCGAAATAACATTTTGAATCAATTTTTCTACAGTCCAAAAAATCAATTTTCTGATGAAAAACGATGACCCGTGACCTGTCGACATTTCTCCAGTTGGTCAGAAATGGAATTTTTTTAATGTTTAAGTTTTTTGAATGCAAATGACTATTCCATGTAAATTATCACTTTTGGAACAAAAATAAGTGTGTTTAGAGTCACTTTAATGCCTGAAATTGGTAGAAATAGAAGCTTCTGAATAGGACAAAAAGTCTGTAATAATGGCAATTTTGGTCACATTGAGGCTTTAAAAAGTAGTCATTCAACATGAGGCACATTCCAAATGACATTTTGAATCAATTTTTCTACAGTCCAAAAAATCAATTTTCTGATGAAAAACGATGACCCGTGACCTGTCGACATTTCTCCAGTTGGTCAGAAATGGAATTTTTTTAATGTTTAAGTTTTTTGAATGCAAATGACTATTCCATGTAAATTATCACTTTTGGAACAAAAATAAGTGTGTTTAGAGTCACTTTAATGCCTGAAATTGGTCGAAATAGAAGCTTCTGAATAGGAGAAAATGTCTGTAATAATGGCAATTTTGGTCACATTGAGGCTTTAAAAAGTAGTTATTCAACATGAGGCACATTCCAAATGACATTTTGAATCAATGTTTCTACAGTCCAAAAAAATCAATTTTCTGATGAAAAACGATGACCCGTGACCTGTCGAAATTTCTCCAGATGGTCAGAAATGGAAATTTTTTAATGTTTCATTTTTTGACTGCAAATGACTATTCCATGTAAATTATCACTTTTGGAAGAAAATAAGTGTGTTTAGAGTCACTTTAATGCCTGAAATTGGTCGAAATAGAAGCTTCTGAATAGGAGAAAATGTCTGTAATAATGGCAATTTTGGTCACATTGAGGCTTTAAAAAGTAGTCATTCAACATGAGGCACATTCCAAACGACATTTTGAATCAATTTTTCTACAGTCCAAAAAAATCAATTTTCTGATGAAAAACGATGACCCGTGACCTGTCGAAATTTATCCAGATGGTCAGAAATGGAAATTTTTTAATGTTTAATTTTTTGACTGCAAATGACTATTCCATGCAAATTATCACTTTTGGAACAAAATTAAGTGTGTTTAGAGTCACTTTAATGCCTGAAATTGGTCAAATTGAAGCTTCTGAATAGGAGAAAATGTCTGTAATAATGGCAATTTTGGTCACATTGAGGCTTTAAAAAGTAGTTATTCAACATGAGGCACATTCGAAATGACATTTTGAATCAATTTTTCTACAGTCCAAAAAATCAATTTTCTGATGAAAAACGATGACCCGTGACCTGTCGACATTTCTCCAGTTGGTCAGAAATGGAATTTTTTTAATGTTTAAGTTTTTTTAATGCAAATGACTATTCCATGTAAATTATCACTTTTGGAACAAAAATAAGTGTGTTTAGAGTCACTTTAATGCCTGAAATTGGTCGAAAAAGAAGCTTCTGAATAGGAGAAAATGTCTGTAATAATGGCAATTTTGGTCACATTGAGGCTTTAAAAAGTAGTTATTCAACATGAGGCACATTCCAAATGACATTTTGAATCAATTTTTCTACAGTCCAAAAAAATCAATTTTCTGATGAAAAACGATGACCCGTGACCTGTCAAAATTTCTCCAGATGGTCAGAAATGGAAATTTTTTAATGTTTAATTTTTTGACTGCAAATGACTATTCCATGTAAATTATCACTTTTGGAACAAAAATAAGTGTGTTTAGAGTCACTTTAATGCCTGAAATTGGTAGAAATAGAAGCTTCTGAATAGGACAAAAAGTCTGTAATAATGGCAATTTTGGTCACATTGAGGCTTCAAAAAGTAGTTATTCAGCATGAGGCACATTCCAAATGACATTTTGAATCAATTTTTCTACAGTCCAAAAAACTCAATTTTCTGATGAAAAACGATGACCCGTGACCTGTCGAAATTTCTCCAGATGGTCAGAAATGGAAATTTTTTAATGTTTAATTTTTTGACTGTAAATGACTATTCCATGTAAATTATCACTTTTGGAAGAAAATTAAGTGTGTTTAGAGTCACTTTAATGCCTGAAATTAGTAGAAATAGAAGCTTCTGAATAGGAGAAAAAGTCTATAATAGGCAATTTTGGTCACATTGAGGCTTTAAAAAGTAGTCATTCAACATGAGGCACATTCCAAATGACATTTTGAATCAATTTTTCTACAGTCCAAAAAATCATTTTTCTGATGAAAAACGATGACCCGTGACCTGTCGAAATTTCTCCAGATGGTCAGAACTGGAAATTTTTTAATGTTTCATTTTTTGACTGCAAATGACTATTCCATGTAAATTATCACTTTTGGAAGAAAATAAGTGTGTTTAGAGTCACTTTAATGCCTGAAATTGGTAGAAATAGAAGCTTCTGAATAGGAGAAAATGTCTGTAAAAATGGCAATTTTGGTCACATTGAGGCTTCAAAAAGTAGTTATTCAGCATGAGGCACATTCCAAATGACATTTTGAATCAATTTTTCTACAGTCCAAAAAATCAATTTTCTGATGAAAAACGATGACCCGTTGACCTGTCGAAATTTCTCCAGATGGTCAGAAATGGAAATTTTTTAATGTTTAATTTTTTGACTGTAAATGACTATTCCATGTAAATTATCACTTTTGGAAGAAAAATAAGTGTGTTTAGAGTCACTTTAATGCCTGAAATTGGTTGAAACAAAAGCTTCTTAATAGGAGAAAAAGTCTGTAATAATGGCAATTTTGGTCACATTGAGGCTTTAAAAAGTAGTCATTCAACATGAGGCACATTCCAAATGACATTTTGAATCAATTTTTCTACAGTCCAAAAAAATCAATTTTCTGATGAAAAACGATGACCCCGTGACCTGTCGAAATTTCTCCAGATGGTCAGAAATGGAAATTTTTTAATGTTTAATTTTTTGACTGCAAATGACTATTCCATGCAAATTATCACTTTTGGAACAAAATTAAGTGTGTTTAGAGTCACTTTAATGCCTGAAATTGGTCAAATTGAAGCTTCTGAATAGGAGAAAATGTCTGTAATAATGGCAATTTTGGTCACATTGAGGCTTTAAAAAGTAGTTATTCAACATGAGGCACATTCGAAATAACATTTTGAATCAATTTTTCTACAGTCCAAAAAATCAATTTTCTGATGAAAAACGATGACCCGTGACCTGTCGACATTTCTCCAGTTGGTCAGAAATGGAATTTTTTTAATGTTTAAGTTTTTTGAATGCAAATGACTATTCCATGTAAATTATCACTTTTGGAACAAAAATAAGTGTGTTTAGAGTCACTTTAATGCCTGAAATTGGTAGAAATAGAAGCTTCTGAATAGGACAAAAAGTCTGTAATAATGGCAATTTTGGTCACATTGAGGCTTTAAAAAGTAGTCATTCAACATGAGGCACATTCCAAATGACATTTTGAATCAATTTTTCTACAGTCAAGAAAATCAATTTTCTGATGAAAAACGATGACCCGTGACCTGTCGAAATTTCTCCAGATGGTCAGAAATGGAAATTTTTTAATGTTTCATTTTTTGACTGCAAATGACTATGCCATGTAAATTATCACTTTTGGAAGAAAATTAAGTGTGTTTAGAGTCACTTTAATGCCTGAAATTGGTCAAATTGAAGCTTCTGAATAGGAGAAAATGTCTGTAATAATGGCAATTTTGGTCACATTGAGGCTTTAAAAAGTAGTTATTCAACATGAGGCACATTCGAAATGACATTTTGAATCAATTTTTCTACAGTCCAAAAAATCAATTTTCTGATGAAAAACGATGACCCGTGACCTGTCGACATTTCTCCAGTTGGTCAGAAATGGATTTTTTTTAATGTTTAAGTTTTTTTAATGCAAATGACTATTCCATGTAAATTATCACTTTTGGAACAAAAATAAGTGTGTTTAGAGTCACTTTAATGCCTGAAATTGGTCGAAAAAGAAGCTTCTGAATAGGAGAAAATGTCTGTAATAATGTCAATTTTGGTCACATTGAGGCTTTAAAAAGTAGTTATTCAACATGAGGCACATTCCAAATGACATTTTGAATCAATTTTTCTACAGTCCAAAAAAATCAATTTTCTGATGAAAAACGATGACCCGTGACCTGTCGAAATTTCTCCAGATGGTCAGAAATGGAAATTTTTTAATGTTTAATTTTTTGACTGCAAATGACTATTCCATGTAAATTATCACTTTTGGAACAAAAATAAGTGTGTTTAGAGTCACTTTAATGCCTGAAATTGGTAGAAATAGAAGCTTCTGAATAGGACAAAAAGTCTGTAATAATGGCAATTTTGGTCACATTGAGGCTTCAAAAAGTAGTTATTCAGCATGAGGCACATTCCAAATGACATTTTGAATCACTTTTTCTACAGTCCAAAAACTCAATTTTCTGATGAAAAACGATGACCCTTGACCTGTCGAAATTTCTCCAGATGGTCAGAAATGGAAATTTTTTAATGTTTAATTTTTTGACTGTAAATGACTATTCCATATAAATTATCACTTTTGGAAGAAAAATAAGTGTGTTTAGAGTCACTTTAATGCCTGAAATTGGTTGAAAGAAAAGCTTCTGAATAGGAGAAAAAGTCTGTAATAATGGCAATTTTGGTCACATTGAGGCTTTAAAAAGTAGTCATTCAACATGAGGCACATTCCAAACGACATTTTGAATCAATTTTTCTACAGTCCAAAAAAATCAATTTTCTGATGAAAAACGATGACCCGTGACCTGTCGAAATTTATCCAGATGGTCAGAAATGGAAATTTTTTAATGTTTCATTTTTTGACTGCAAATGACTATTCCATGTAAATTATCACTTTTGGAAGAAAATAAGTGTGTTTAGAGTCACTTTAATGCCTGAAATTGGTAGAAATAGAAGCTTCTGAATAGGAGAAAATGTCTGTAAAAATGGCAATTTTGGTCACATTGAGGCTTCAAAAAGTAGTTATTCAGCATGAGGCACATTCAAATGACATTTTGAATCAATTTTTCTACAGTCCAAAAAATCAATTTTCTGATGAAAAACGATGACCCGTTGACCTGTCGACATTTCTCCAGTTGGTCAGAAATGGAATTTTTTTAATGTTTAAGTTTTTTGAATGCAAATGACTATTCCATGTAAATTATCACTTTTGGAACAAAAATAAGTGTGTTTAGAGTCCCTTTAATGCCTGAAATTGGTTGAAATAGAAGCTTCTGAATAGGAGAAAATGTCTGTAATAATGGCAATTTTGGTCACATTGAGGCTTTAAAAAGTAGTTATTCAACATGAGGCACATTCCAAATGACATTTTGAATCAATGTTTCTACAGTCCAAAAAAATCAATTTTCTGATGAAAAACGATGACCCGTGACCTGTCAAAATTTCTCCAGATGGCCAGAAATGGAAATTTTTTAATGTTTAATTTTTTGACTGCAAATGACTATTCCATGTAAATGATCACTTTTGGAACAAAAATAAGTGTGTTTAGAGTCACCTTAATGCCTGAAATTGGTAGAAATAGAAGCTTCTGAATAGGACAAAAAGTCTGTAATAATGGCAATTTTGGTCACATTGAGGCTTTAAAAAGTAGTCATTCAACATGAGGCACATTCCAAATGACATTTTGAATCAATTTTTCTACAGTCAAGAAAATCAATTTTCTGATGAAAAACGATGACCCGGGACCTGTCGAAATTTCTCCAGATGGTCAGAAAGGGACATTTTTTAATGTTTCATTTTTTGACTGCAAATGACTATTCCATGTAAATTATCACTTTTGGAAGAAAATAAGTGTGTTTAGAGTCACTTTAATGCCTGAAATTGGTCGAAATAGAAGCTTCTGAATAGGAGAAAATGTCTGTAAAAATGGCAATTTTGGTCACATTGAGGCTTTAAAAAGTAGTTATTCAGCATGAGGCACATTCCAAATGACATTTTGAATCAATTTTTCTACAGTCCAAAAAACTCAATTTTCTGATGAAAAACAATGACCCGTGACCTGTCGAAATTTCTCCAGATGGTCAGAAATGGAAATTTTTTAATGTTTAATTTTTTGACTGTAAATGACTATTCCATATAAATTATCACTTTTGGAAGAAAAATAAGTGTGTTTAGAGTCACTTTAATGCCTGAAATTGGTTGAAACAAAAGCTTCTGAATAGGAGAAAAAGTCTGTAATAATGGCAATTTTGGTCACATTGAGGCTTTAAAAAGTAGTCATTCAACATGAGGCACATTCCAAACGACATTTTGAATCAATTTTTCTACAGTCCAAAAAAATCAATTTTCTGATGAAAAACGATGACCCGTGACCTGTCGAAATTTATCCAGATGGTCAGAAATGGAAATTTTTTAATGTTTAATTTTTTGACTGCAAATGACTATTCCATGCAAATTATCACTTTTGGAACAAAATTAAGTGTGTTTAGAGTCACTTTAATGCCTGAAATTGGTCAAATTGAAGCTTCTGAATAGGAGAAAATGTCTGTAATAATGGCAATTTTGGTCACATTGAGGCTTTAAAAAGTAGTTATTCAACATGAGGCACATTCGAAATGACATTTTGAATCAATTTTTCTACAGTCCAAAAAATCAATTTTCTGATGAAAAACGATGACCCGTGACCTGTCGACATTTCTCCAGTTGGTCAGAAATGGAATTTTTTTAATGTTTACGTTTTTTGAATGCAAATGACTATTCCATGTAAATTATCACTTTTGGAACAAAAATAAGTGTGTTTAGAGTCACTTTAATGCCTGAAATTGGTCGAAATAGAAGCTTCTGAATAGGAGAAAATGTCTGTAATAATGGCAATTTTGGTCACATTGAGGCTTTAAAAAGTAGTTATTCAACATGAGGCACATTCCAAATGACATTTTGAATCAATGTTTCTACAGTCCAAAAAAATCAATTTTCTGATGAAAAACGATGACCCGTGACCTGTCGAAATTTCTCCAGATGGTCAGAAATGGAAATTTTTTAATGTTTAATTTTTTGACTGCAAATGACTATTCCATGTAAATTATCACTTTTGGAACAAAAATAAGTGTGTTTAGAGTCACTTTAATGCCTGAAATTGGTAGAAATAGAAGCTTCTGAATAGGACAAAAAGTCTGTAATAATGGCAATTTTGGTCACATTGAGGCTTTAAAAAGTAGTCATTCAACATGAGGCACATTCCAAATGACATTTTGAATCAATTTTTCTACAGTCCAAAAAATCAATTTTCTGATGAAAAACGATGACCCGTGACCTGTCGAAATCTCTCCAGATGGTCAGAAATGGAAATTTTTTAATGTTTCATTTTTTGACTGCAAATGACTATTCCATGTAAATTATCACTTTTGGAAGTAAATAAGTGTGTTTAGAGTCACTTTAATGCCTGAAATTGGTCGAAATAGAAGCTTCTGAATAGGAGAAAAAGTCTGTAATAATGGCAATTTTGGTCACATTGAGGCTTTAAAAAGTAGTCATTCAACATGAGGCACATTCCAAATGACATTTTGAATCAATTTTTCTACAGTCCAAAAAATCAATTTTCTGATGAAAAACGATGACCCGTGGTGACCTGTCGAAATTTCTCCAGATGGTCAGAACTGGAAATTTTTAATGTTTCATTTTTTGACTGCAAATGACTATTCCATGTAAATTATCACTTTTGGAAGAAAATAAGTGTGTTTAGAGTCACTTTAATGCCTGAAATTGGAAGAAATAGAAGCTTCTGAATAGGAGAAAATGTCTGTAAAAATGGCAATTTTGGTCACATTGAGGCTTCAAAAAGTAGTTATTCAGCATGAGGCACATTCCAAATGACATTTTGAATAAATTTTTCTACAGTCCAAAAAATAAATTTTCTGATGAAAAACGATGACCAGTTGACCTGTCGAAATTTCTCCAGATGGTCAGAAATGGAAATTTTTTAATGTTTAATTTTTTGACTGTAAATGACTATTCCATGTAAATTATCACTTTTGGAAGAAAAATAAGTGTGTTTAAAGTCACTTTAATGCCTGAAATTGGTTGAAACAAAAGCTTCTTAATAGGAGAAAAAGTCTGTAATAATGGCAATTTTGGTCACATTGAGGCTTTAAAAAGTAGTCATTCAACATGAGGCACATTCCAAATGACATTTTGAATCAATTTTTCTACAGTCCAAAAAAAATCAATTTTCTGATGAAAAACGATGACCCGTGACCTGTCGAAATTTCTCCAGATGGTCAGAAATGGAAATGTTTTAATGTTTAATTTTTTGACTGCAAATGACTATTCCATGCAAATTATCACTTTTGGAACAAAATTAAGTGTGTTTAGAGTCACTTTAATGCCTGAAATTGGTCAAATTGAAGCTTCTGAATAGGAGAAAATGTCTGTAATAATGGCAATTTTGGTCACATTGAGGCGTTAAAAAGTAGTTATTCAACATGAGGCACATTCCAAATGACATTTTGAATCAATTTTTCTACAGTCCAAAAAAATCAATTTTCTGATGAAAAACGATGACCCGTGACCTGTCGAAATTTCTCCAGATGGTCAGAAATGGAAATTTTTTAATGTTTAATTTTTTGACTGCAAATGACTATTCCATGTAAATTATCACTTTTGGAACAAAAATAAGTGTGTTTAGAGCCACTTTAATGCCTGAAATTGGTAGAAACAGAAGCTTCTGAATAGGACAAAAAGTCTGTAATAATGGCAATTTTGGTCACATTGAGGCTTTAAAAAGTAGTCATTCAACATGAGGCACATTCCAAATGACATTTTGAATCAATTTTTCTACAGTCAAGAAAATCAATTTTCTGATGAAAAACGATGACCCGTGACCTGTCGAAATTTCTCCAGATGGTCAGAAATGGAAATTTTTTAATGTTTCATTTTTTGACTGCAAATGACTATTCCATGTAAATTATCACTTTTGGAAGAAAATTAAGTGTGTTTAGAGTCACTTTAATGCCTGAAATTGGTCAAATTGAAGCTTCTGAATAGGAGAAAATGTCTGTAATAATGGCAATTTTGGTCACATTGAGGCTTTAAAAAGTAGTTATTCAACATGAGGCACATTCCAAATGACATTTTGAATCAATGTTTCTACAGTCCAAAAAAATCAATTTTCTGATGAAAAACGATGACCCGTGACCTGTCGAAATTTCTCCAGATGGTCAGAAATGGAAATTTTTTAATGTTTAATTTTTTGACTGCAAATGACTATTCCATGTAAATTATCACTTTTGGAAGAAAATAAGTGTGTTTAGAGTCACTTTAATGCCTGAAATTGGTCGAAATAGAAGCTTCTGAATAGGTGAAAATGTCTGTAATAATGGCAATTTTGGTCACATTGAGGCTTTAAAAAGTAGTCATTCAACATGAGGCACATTCCAAACGACATTTTGAATCAATTTTTCTACAGTCCAAAAAAATCAATTTTCTGATGAAAAACGATGACCCGTGACCTGTCGAAATTTATCCAGATGGTCAGAAATGGAAATTTTTTAATGTTTAATTTTTTGACTGCAAATGACTATTCCATGCAAATTATCACTTTTGGAACAAAATTAAGTGTGTTTAGAGTCACTTTAATGCCTGAAATTGGTCAAATTGAAGCTTCTGAATAGGAGAAAATGTCTGTAATAATGGCAATTTTGGTCACATTGAGGCTTTAAAAAGTAGTTATTCAACATGAGGCACATTCCAAATGACATTTTGAATCAATGTTTCTACAGTCCAAAAAAATCTATTTTCTGATGAAAAACGATGACCCGTGACCTGTCGAAATTTCTCCAGATGGTCAGAAATGGAAATTTTTTAATGTTTCATTTTTTGACTGCAAATGACTATTCCATGTAAATTATCACTTTTGGAAGAAAATTAAGTGTGTTTAGAGTCACTTTAATGCCTGAAATTGGTCAAATTGAAGCTTCTGAATAGGAGAAAATGTCTGTAATAATGGCAATTTTGGTCACATTGAGGCTTTAAAAAGTAGTTATTCAACATGAGGCACATTCCAAATGACATTTTGAATCAATGTTTCTACAGTCCAAAAAAATCAATTTTCTGATGAAAAACGATGACCCGTGACCTGTCGAAATTTCTCCAGATGGTCAGAAATGGAAATTTTTTAATGTTTAATTTTTTGACTGCAAATGACTATTCCATGTAAATTATCACTTTTGGAACAAAAATAAGTGTGTTTAGAGTCACTTTAATGCCTGAAATTGGTAGAAATAGAAGCTTCTGAATAGGACAAAAAGTCTGTAATAATGGCAATTTTGGTCACATTGAGGCTTTAAAAAGTAGTCATTCAACATGAGGCACATTCCAAATGACATTTTGAATCAATTTTTCTACAGTCAAAAAAATCAATTTTCTGATGAAAAACGATGACCCGTGACCTGTCGAAATTTCTCCAGATGGTCAGAAATGGAAATTTTTTAATGTTTAATTTTTTGACTGTAAATGACTATTCCATATAAATTATCACTTTTGGAAGAAAAATAAGTGTGTTTAGAGTCACTTTAATGCCTGAAATTGGTTGAAACAAAAGCTTCTGAATAGGAGAAAAAGTCTGTAATAATGGCAATTTTGGTCACATTGAGGCTTTAAAAAGTAGTCATTCAACATGAGGCACATTCCAAACGACATTTTGAATCAATTTTTCTACAGTCCAAAAAAATCAATTTTCTGATGAAAAACGATGACCCGTGACCTGTCGAAATTTATCCAGATGGTCAGAAATGGAAATTTTTTAATGTTTAATTTTTTGACTGCAAATGACTATTCCATGCAAATTATCACTTTTGGAACAAAATTAAGTGTGTTTAGAGTCACTTTAATGCCTGAAATTGGTCAAATTGAAGCTTCTGAATAGGAGAAAATGTCTGTAATAATGGCAATTTTGGTCACATTGAGGCTTTAAAAAGTAGTTATTCAACATGAGGCACATTCGAAATGACATTTTGAATCAATTTTTCTACAGTCCAAAAAATCAATTTTCTGATGAAAAACGATGACCCGTGACCTGTCGACATTTCTCCAGTTGGTCAGAAATGGAATTTTTTTAATGTTTAAGTTTTTTGAATGCAAATGACTATTCCATGTAAATTATCACTTTTGGAACAAAAATAAGTGTGTTTAGAGTCACTTTAATGCCTGAAATTGGTCGAAATAGAAGCTTCTGAATAGGAGAAAATGTCTGTAATAATGGCAATTTTGGTCACATTGAGGCTTTAAAAAGTAGTTATTCAACATGAGGCACATTCCAAATGACATTTTGAATCAATGTTTCTACAGTCCAAAAAAATCAATTTTCTGATGAAAAACGATGACCCGTGACCTGTCGAAATTTCTCCAGATGGTCAGAAATGGAAATTTTTTAATGTTTAATTTTTTGACTGCAAATGACTATTCCATGTAAATTATCACTTTTGGAACAAAAATAAGTGTGTTTAGAGTCACTTTAATGCCTGAAATTGGTAGAAATAGAAGCTTCTGAATAGGACAAAAAGTCTGTAATAATGGCAATTTTGGTCACATTGAGGCTTTAAAAAGTAGTCATTCAACATGAGGCACATTCCAAATGACATTTTGAATCAATTTTTCTACAGTCCAAAAAATCAATTTTCTGATGAAAAACGATGACCCGTGACCTGTCGAAATCTCTCCAGATGGTCAGAAATGGAAATTTTTTAATGTTTCATTTTTTGACTGCAAATGACTATTCCATGTAAATTATCACTTTTGGAAGTAAATAAGTGTGTTTAGAGTCACTTTAATGCCTGAAATTGGTCGAAATAGAAGCTTCTGAATAGGAGAAAAAGTCTGTAATAATGGCAATTTTGGTCACATTGAGGCTTTAAAAAGTAGTCATTCAACATGAGGCACATTCCAAATGACATTTTGAATCAATTTTTCTACAGTCCAAAAAATCAATTTTCTGATGAAAAACGATGACCCGTGGTGACCTGTCGAAATTTCTCCAGATGGTCAGAACTGGAAATTTTTAATGTTTCATTTTTTGACTGCAAATGACTATTCCATGTAAATTATCACTTTTGGAAGAAAATAAGTGTGTTTAGAGTCACTTTAATGCCTGAAATTGGAAGAAATAGAAGCTTCTGAATAGGAGAAAATGTCTGTAAAAATGGCAATTTTGGTCACATTGAGGCTTCAAAAAGTAGTTATTCAGCATGAGGCACATTCCAAATGACATTTTGAATAAATTTTTCTACAGTCCAAAAAATAAATTTTCTGATGAAAAACGATGACCAGTTGACCTGTCGAAATTTCTCCAGATGGTCAGAAATGGAAATTTTTTAATGTTTAATTTTTTGACTGTAAATGACTATTCCATGTAAATTATCACTTTTGGAAGAAAAATAAGTGTGTTTAAAGTCACTTTAATGCCTGAAATTGGTTGAAACAAAAGCTTCTTAATAGGAGAAAAAGTCTGTAATAATGGCAATTTTGGTCACATTGAGGCTTTAAAAAGTAGTCATTCAACATGAGGCACATTCCAAATGACATTTTGAATCAATTTTTCTACAGTCCAAAAAAAATCAATTTTCTGATGAAAAACGATGACCCGTGACCTGTCGAAATTTCTCCAGATGGTCAGAAATGGAAATGTTTTAATGTTTAATTTTTTGACTGCAAATGACTATTCCATGCAAATTATCACTTTTGGAACAAAATTAAGTGTGTTTAGAGTCACTTTAATGCCTGAAATTGGTCAAATTGAAGCTTCTGAATAGGAGAAAATGTCTGTAATAATGGCAATTTTGGTCACATTGAGGCGTTAAAAAGTAGTTATTCAACATGAGGCACATTCCAAATGACATTTTGAATCAATTTTTCTACAGTCCAAAAAAATCAATTTTCTGATGAAAAACGATGACCCGTGACCTGTCGAAATTTCTCCAGATGGTCAGAAATGGAAATTTTTTAATGTTTAATTTTTTGACTGCAAATGACTATTCCATGTAAATTATCACTTTTGGAACAAAAATAAGTGTGTTTAGAGCCACTTTAATGCCTGAAATTGGTAGAAACAGAAGCTTCTGAATAGGACAAAAAGTCTGTAATAATGGCAATTTTGGTCACATTGAGGCTTTAAAAAGTAGTCATTCAACATGAGGCACATTCCAAATGACATTTTGAATCAATTTTTCTACAGTCAAGAAAATCAATTTTCTGATGAAAAACGATGACCCGTGACCTGTCGAAATTTCTCCAGATGGTCAGAAATGGAAATTTTTTAATGTTTCATTTTTTGACTGCAAATGACTATTCCATGTAAATTATCACTTTTGGAAGAAAATTAAGTGTGTTTGGAGTCACTTTAATGCCTGAAATTGGTCAAATTGAAGCTTCTGAATAGGAGAAAATGTCTGTAATAATGGCAATTTTGGTCACATTGAGGCTTTAAAAAGTAGTTATTCAACATGAGGCACATTCCAAATGACATTTTGAATCAATGTTTCTACAGTCCAAAAAAATCAATTTTCTGATGAAAAACGATGACCCGTGACCTGTCGAAATTTCTCCAGATGGTCAGAAATGGAAATTTTTTAATGTTTAATTTTTTGACTGCAAATGACTATTCCATGTAAATTATCACTTTTGGAAGAAAATAAGTGTGTTTAGAGTCACTTTAATGCCTGAAATTGGTCGAAATAGAAGCTTCTGAATAGGTGAAAATGTCTGTAATAATGGCAATTTTGGTCACATTGAGGCTTTAAAAAGTAGTCATTCAACATGAGGCACATTCCAAACGACATTTTGAATCAATTTTTCTACAGTCCAAAAAAATCAATTTTCTGATGAAAAACGATGACCCGTGACCTGTCGAAATTTATCCAGATGGTCAGAAATGGAAATTTTTTAATGTTTAATTTTTTGACTGCAAATGACTATTCCATGCAAATTATCACTTTTGGAACAAAATTAAGTGTGTTTAGAGTCACTTTAATGCCTGAAATTGGTCAAATTGAAGCTTCTGAATAGGAGAAAATGTCTGTAATAATGGCAATTTTGGTCACATTGAGGCTTTAAAAAGTAGTTATTCAACATGAGGCACATTCCAAATGACATTTTGAATCAATGTTTCTACAGTCCAAAAAAATCTATTTTCTGATGAAAAACGATGACCCGTGACCTGTCGAAATTTCTCCAGATGGTCAGAAATGGAAATTTTTTAATGTTTCATTTTTTGACTGCAAATGACTATTCCATGTAAATTATCACTTTTGGAAGAAAATTAAGTGTGTTTAGAGTCACTTTAATGCCTGAAATTGGTCAAATTGAAGCTTCTGAATAGGAGAAAATGTCTGTAATAATGGCAATTTTGGTCACATTGAGGCTTTAAAAAGTAGTTATTCAACATGAGGCACATTCCAAATGACATTTTGAATCAATGTTTCTACAGTCCAAAAAAATCAATTTTCTGATGAAAAACGATGACCCGTGACCTGTCGAAATTTCTCCAGATGGTCAGAAATGGAAATTTTTTAATGTTTAATTTTTTGACTGCAAATGACTATTCCATGTAAATTATCACTTTTGGAACAAAAATAAGTGTGTTTAGAGTCACTTTAATGCCTGAAATTGGTAGAAATAGAAGCTTCTGAATAGGACAAAAAGTCTGTAATAATGGCAATTTTGGTCACATTGAGGCTTTAAAAAGTAGTCATTCAACATGAGGCACATTCCAAATGACATTTTGAATCAATTTTTCTACAGTCAAAAAAATCAATTTTCTGATGAAAAACGATGACCCGTGACCTGTCGAAATTTCTCCAGATGGTCAGAAATGGAAATTTTTTAATGTTTCATTTTTTGACTGCAAATGACTATTCCATGTAAATTATCACTTTTGGAAGAAAATAAGTGTGTTTAGAGTCACTTTAATGCCTGAAATTGGTCGAAATAGAAGCTTCTGAATAGGAGAAAATGTCTGTAATAATGGCAATTTTGGTCACATTGAGGCTTTAAAAAGTAGTCATTCAACATGAGGCACATTCCAAACGACATTTTGAATCAATTTTTCTACAGTCCAAAAAAATCAATTTTCTGATGAAAAACGATGACCCGTGACCTGTCGAAATTTATCCAGATGGTCAGAAATGGAAATTTTTTAATGTTTAATTTTTTGACTGCAAATGACTATTCCATGCAAATTATCACTTTTGGAACAAAATTAAGTGTGTTTAGAGTCACTTTAATGCCTGAAATTGGTCAAATTGAAGCTTCTGAATAGGAGAAAATGTCTGTAATAATGGCAATTTTGGTCACATTGAGGCTTTAAAAAGTAGTTATTCAACATGAGGCACATTCCAAATGACATTTTGAATCAATTTTTCTACAGTCCAAAAAAATCAATTTTCTGATGAAAAACGATGACCCGTGACCTGTCAAAATTTCTCCAGATGGCCAGAAATGGAAATTTTTTAATGTTTAATTTTTTGACTGCAAATGACTATTCCATGTAAATTATCACTTTTGGAAGAAAACTAAGTGTGTTTAGAGTCACTTTAATGACTGAAATTGGTTGAAACAAAAGCTTCTGAATAGGAGAAAAAGTCTGTAATAATGGCAATTTTGGTCACATTGAGGCTTTAAAAAGTAGTCATTCAACATGAGGCACATTCCAAATGACATTTTGAATCAATTTTTCTACAGTCCAAAAAATCAATTTTCTGATGAAAAACGATGACCCGTGACCTGTCGAAATTTCTCCAGATGGTCAGAAATGGAAATTTTTTAATGTTTCATTTTTTGACTGCAAATGACTATTCCATGTAAATTATCACTTTTGGAAGAAAATAAGTGTGTTTAGAGTCACTTTAATGCCTGAAATTGGTCGAAATAGAAGCTTCTGAATAGGAGAAAATGTCTGTAATAATGGCAATTTTGGTCACATTGAGGCTTTAAAAAGTAGTCATTCAACATGAGGCACATTCCAAACGACATTTTGAATCAATTTTTCTACAGTCCAAAAAAATCAATTTTCTGATGAAAAACGATGACCCGTGACCTGTCGAAATTTATCCAGATGGTCAGAAATGGAAATTTTTTAATGTTTAATTTTTTGACTGCAAATGACTATTCCATGCAAATTATCACTTTTGGAACAAAATTAAGTGTGTTTAGAGTCACTTTAATGCCTGAAATTGGTCAAATTGAAGCTTCTGAATAGGAGAAAATGTCTGTAATAATGGCAATTTTGGTCACATTGAGTCTTTAAAAAGTAGTTATTCAACATGAGGCACATTCGAAATGACATTTTGAATCAATTTTTCTACAGTCCAAAAAATCAATTTTCTGATGAAAAACGGTCACCCGTGACCTGTCGACATTTCTCCAGTTGGTCAGAAATGGAATTTTTTTAATGTTTAAGTTTTTTTAATGCAAATGACTATTCCATGTAAATTATCACTTTTGGAACAAAAATAAGTGTGTTTAGAGTCACTTTAATGCCTGAAATTGGTCGAAAAAGAAGCTTCTGAATAGGAGAAAATGTCTGTAATAATGGCAATTTTGGTCACATTGAGGCTTTAAAAAGTAGTTATTCAACATGAGGCACATTCCAAATGACATTTTGAATCAATTTTTCTACAGTCCAAAAAAATCAATTTTCTGATGAAAAACGATGACCCGTGACCTGTCAAAATTTCTCCAGATGGTCAGAAATGGAAATTTTTTAATGTTTAATTTTTTGACTGCAAATGACTATTCCATGTAAATTATCACTTTTGGAAGAAAATAAGTGTGTTTAGAGTCACTTTAATGCCTGAAATTGGCAGAAATAGAAGCTTCTGAATAGGAGAAAATGTCTGTAAAAATGGCAATTTTGGTCACATTGAGGCTTCAAAAAGTAGTTATTCAGCATGAGGCACATTCCAAATGACATTTTGAATCAATTTTTCTACAGTCCAAAAAATCAATTTTCTGATGAAAAACGATGACCCGTTGACCTGTCGAAATTTCTCCAGATGGTCAGAAATGGAAATGTTTTAATGTTTAATTTTTTTACTGTAAATGACTATTCCATGTAAATTATCACTTTTGGAAGAAAAATAAGTGTGTTTAGAGTCACTTTAATGCCTGAAATTGGTTGAAACAAAAGCTTCTTAATAGGAGAAAAAGTCTGTAATAATGGCAATTTTGGTCACATTGAGGCTTTATAAAGTAGTCATTCAACATGAGGCACATTCCAAATGACATTTTGAATCAATTTTTCTACAGTCCAAAAAAATCAATTTTCTGATGAAAAACGATGACCCGTGACCTGTCGAAATTTCTCCAGATGGTCAGAAATGGACATTTTTTAATGTTTAATTTTTTGACTGCAAATGACTATTCCATGCAAATTATCACTTTTGGAACAAAATTAAGTGTGTTTAGAGTCACTTTAATGCCTGAAATTGGTCAAATTGAAGCTTCTGAATAGGAGAAAATGTCTGTAATAATGGCAATTTTGGTCACATTGAGGCTTTAAAAAGTAGTTATTCAACATGAGGCACATTCGAAATAACATTTTGAATCAATTTTTCTACAGTCCAAAAAATCAATTTTCTGATGAAAAACGATGACCCGTGACCTGTCGACATTTCTCCAGTTGGTCAGAAATGGAATTTTTTTAATGTTTAAGTTTTTTTAATGCAAATGACTATTCCATGTAAATTATCACTTTTGGAACAAAAATAAGTGTGTTTAGAGTCACTTTAATGCCTGAAATTGGTCGAAAAAGAAGCTTCTGAATAGGAGAAAATGTCTGTAATAATGGCAATTTTGGTCACATTGAGGCTTTAAAAAGTAGTTATTCAACATGAGGCACATTCCAAATGACATTTTGAATCAATTTTTCTACAGTCCAAAAAAATCAATTTTCTGATGAAAAACGATGACCCGTGACCTGTCGAAATTTCTCCAGATGGTCAGAAATGGAAATTTTTTAATGTTTAATTTTTTGACTGCAAATGACTATTCCATGTAAATTATCACTTTTGGAACAAAAATAAGTGTGTTTAGAGTCACTTTAATGCCTGAAATTGGTAGAAATAGAAGCTTCTGAATAGGACAAAAAGTCTGTAATAATGGCAATTTTGGTCACATTGAGGCTTCAAAAAGTAGTTATTCAGCATGAGGCACATTCCAAATGACATTTTGACTCAATTTTTCTACAGTCCAAAAAACTCAATTTTCTGATGAAAAACGATGACCCGTGACCTGTCGAAATTTCTCCAGATGGTCAGAAATGGAAATTTTTTAATGTTTAATTTTTTGACTGTAAATGACTATTCCATGTAAATTATCACTTTTGGAAGAAAATTAAGTGTGTTTAGAGTCACTTTAATGCCTGAAATTAGTAGAAATAGAAGCTTCTGAATAGGAGAAAAAGTCTATAATAGGCAATTTTGGTCACATTGAGGCTTTAAAAAGTAGTCATTCAACATGAGGCACATACCAAATGACATTTTGAATCAATTTTTCTACAGTCCAAAAAATCAATTTTCTGATGAAAAACGATGACCCGTGACCTGTCGAAATTTCTCCAGATGGTCAGAACTGGAAATTTTTTAATGTTTCATTTTTTGACTGCAAATGACTATTCCATGTAAATTATCACTTTTGGAAGAAAATAAGTGTGTTTAGAGTCACTTTAATGCCTGAAATTGGTAGAAATAGAAGCTTCTGAATAGGAGAAAATGTCTGTAAAAATGGCAATTTTGGTCACATTGAGGCTTCAAAAAGTAGTTATTCAGCATGAGGCACATTCCAAATGACATTTTGAATCAATTTTTCTACAGTCCAAAAAATCAATTTTCTGATGAAAAACGATGACCCGTTGACCTGTCGAAATTTCTCCAGATGGTCAGAAATGGAAATTTTTTAATGTTTAATTTTTTGACTGTAAATGACTATTCCATGTAAATTAACACTTTTGGAAGAAAAATAAGTGTGTTTAGAGTCAGTTTAATGCCTGAAATTGGTCGAAATAGAAGCTTCTGAATAGGAGAAAATGTCTGTAATAATGGCAATTTTGGTCACATTGAGGCTTTAAAAAGTAGTCGTTCAACATGAGGCACATTCCAAATGACATTTTGAATCAATTTTTCTACAGTCCAAAAAAATAAATTTTCTGATGAAAAACGATGACCCGTGACCTGTCGACATTTCTCCAGTTGGTCAGAAATGGAATTTTTTTAATGTTTAAGTTTTTTGACTGGAAATGACTATTCCATGTGAATTATCACTTTTGGAACTAAAATAAGTGTGTTTAGAGTAATTTTAATGACTGAAATTAGTGGAAAAAGAAGCTTCTGAGTAGGAGAAAATGTCTGTAAAAATGGCAATTTTGGTCTCATTGAGGCTTCAAAAAGTAGTTATTCAACATGAGGCACAATCCAATTGACATTTTGAATCAATTTTTCTGCAGTCCAAAAAATCAAGTTTTCTGATGAAAAACGATGACCCGTGACCTGTCGAAATTTCTCCAGATGGTCAGAAATGGAATTTTTTTAATGTTTAATTTTTTGACTGCAAATGACTATTCCATGTAAATTATCACTTTTGGAAGAAAAATAAGTATGTTTAGAGTCACTTTAATGCCTGAAATTGGTTGAAACAAAAGCTTCTGAATAGGAGAAAAAGTCTGTAATAATGGCAATTTTGGTCACATTGAGGCTTTAAAAAGTAGTCATTCAACATGAGGCACATTCCAAACGACATTTTGTATCAATTTTTCTACAGTCCAAAAAAATCAATTTTCTGATGAAAAACGATGACCCGTGACCTGTCGAAATTTCTCCAGATGGTCAGAAATGGAAATTTTTTAATGTTTAATTTTTTGACTGCAAATGACTATTCCATGTAAATTATCACTTTTGGAACCAATATAAGTGTGTTTAGAGTCACTTTAATGCCTGAAATTGGTAGAAATAGAAGCTTCTGAATAGGACAAAAAGTCTGTAATAATGGCAATTTTGGTCACATTGAGGCTTTAAAAAGTAGTCATTCAACATGAGGCACATTCCAAATGACATTTTGAATCAATTTTTCTACAGTCCAAAAAATCAATTTTCTGATGAAAAACGATGACCCGTGGTGACCTGTCGAAATTTCTCCAGATGGTCAGAACTGGAAATTTTTTAATGTTTCATTTTTTGTCTGCAAATGACTATTCCATGTAAATTATCACTTTTGGAAGAAAATAAGTGTGTTTAGAGTCACTTTATGCCTGAAATTGGTAGAAATAGAAGCTTCTGAATAGGAGAAAATGTCTGTAAAAATGGCAATTTTGGTCACATTGAGGCTTCAAAAAGTAGTTATTCAGCATGAGGCACATTCCAAATGACATTTTGAATAAATTTTTCTACAGTCCAAAAAAAAAATTTTCTGATGAAAAACGATGACCCATTGACCTGTCGAAATTTCTCCAGATGGTCAGAAATGGAAATTTTTTAATGTTTAATTTTTTGACTGTAAATGACTATTCCATGTAAATTATCACTTTTGGAAGAAAAATAAGTGTGTTTAGAGTCACTTTAATGCCTGAAATTGGTTGAAACAAAAGCTTCTTAATAGGAGAAAAAGTCTGTAATAATGGCAATTTTGGTCACATTGAGGCTTTAAAAAGTAGTCATTCAACATGAGGCACATTCCAAATGACATTTTGAATCAATTTTTCTACTGTCCAAAAAAATCAATTTTCTGATGAAAAACGATGACCCGTGACCTGTCGAAATTTCTCCAGATGGTCAGAAATGGAAATTTTTTAATGTTTAATTTTTTGACTGCAAATGACTATTCCATGCAAATTATCACTTTTGGAACAAAATTAAGTGTGTTTAGAGTCACTTTAATGCCTGAAATTGGTCAAATTGAAGCTTCTGAATAGGAGAAAATATCTGTAATAATGGCAATTTTGGTCACATTGAGGCTTTAAAAAGTAGTTATTCAACATGAGGCACATTCGAAATGACATTTTGAATCAATTTTTCTACAGTCCAAAAAATCAATTTTCTGATGAAAAACGATGACCCGTGACCTGTCGACATTTCTCCAGTTGGTCAGAAATGGAATTTTTTTAATGTTTAAGTTTTTTTAATGCAAATGACTATTCCATGTAAATTATCACTTTTGGAACAAAAATAAGTGTGTTTAGAGTCACTTTAATGCCTGAAATTGGTCGAAATAGAAGCTTCTGAATAGGAGAAAATGTCTGTAATAATGGCAATTTTGGTCACATTGAGGCTTTAAAAAGTAGTTATTCAACATGAGGCACATTCCAAATGACATTTTGAATCATTGTTTCTACAGTCCAAAAAAATCAATTTTCTGATGAAAAACGATGACCCGTGACCTGTCGAAATTTCTCCAGATGGTCAGAAATGGAAATTTTTTAATGTTTAATTTTTTGACTGCAAATGACTATTCCATGTAAATTATCACTTTTGGAACAAAAATAAGTGTGTTTAGAGTCACTTTAATGCCTGAAATTGGTAGAAATAGAAGCTTCTGAATAGGACAAAAAGTCTGTAATAATGGCAATTTTGGTCACATTGAGGCTTTAAAAAGTAGTCATTCAACATGAGGCACATTCCAAATGACATTTTGAATCAATTTTTCTACAGTCCAAAAAATCAATTTTCTGATGAAAAACGATGACCCGTGACCTGTCGAAATTTCTCCAGATGGTCAGAAATGGAAATTTTTTAATGTTTCATTTTTTGACTGCAAATGACTATTCCATGTAAATTATCACTTTTGGAAGAAAATAAGTGTGTTTAGAGTCACTTTAATGCCTGAAATTGGACGAAATAGAAGCTTCTGAATAGGAGAAAAAGTCTGTAATAATGGCAATTTTGGTCACATTGAGGCTTTAAAAAGTAGTCATTCAACATGAGGCACATTCCAAATGACATTTTGAATCAATTTTTCTACAGTCCAAAAAATCAATTTTCTGATGAAAAACGATGACCCGTGGTGACCTGTCGAAATTTCTCCAGATGGTCAGAACTGGAAATTTTTTAATGTTTAAGTTTTTTGAATGCAAATGACTATTCCATGTAAATTATCACTTTTGGAACAAAAATAAGTGTGTTTAGAGTCACTTTAATGCCTGAAATTGGTCGAAATAGAAGCTTCTGAATAGGAGAAAATGTCTGTAATAATGGCAATTTTGGTCACATTGAGGCTTTAAAAAGTAGTTATTCAACATGAGGCACATTCCAAATGACATTTTGAATCATTGTTTCTACAGTCCAAAAAAATCAATTTTCTGATGAAAAACGATGACCCGTGACCTGTCGAAATTTCTCCAGATGGTCAGAAATGGAAATTTTTTAATGTTTAATTTTTTGACTGCAAATGACTATTCCATGTAAATTATCACTTTTGGAACAAAAATAAGTGTGTTTAGAGTCACTTTAATGCCTGAAATTGGTAGAAATAGAAGCTTCTGAATAGGACAAAAAGTCTGTAATAATGGCAATTTTGGTCACATTGAGGCTTTAAAAAGTAGTCATTCAACATGAGGCACATTCCAAATGACATTTTGAATCAATTTTTCTACAGTCCAAAAAATCAATTTTCTGATGAAAAACGATGACCCGTGACCTGTCGAAATTTCTCCAGATGGTCAGAAATGGAAATTTTTTAATGTTTCATTTTTTGACTGCAAATGACTATTCCATGTAAATTATCACTTTTGGAAGAAAATATGTGTGTTTAGAGTCACTTTAATGCCTGAAATTGGTCGAAATAGAAGCTTCTGAATAGGAGAAAAAGTCTGTAATAATGGCAATTTTGGTCACATTGAGGCTTTAAAAAGTAGTCATTCAACATGAGGCACATTCCAAATGACATTTTGAATCAATTTTTCTACAGTCCAAAAAATCAATTTTCTGATGAAAAACGATGACCCGTGGTGACCTGTCGAAATTTCTCCAGATGGTCAGAACTGGAAATTTTTTAATGTTTCATTTTTTGACTGCAAATGACTATTCCATGTAAATTATCACTTTTGGAAGAAAATAAGTGTGTTTAGAGTCACTTTAATGCCTGAAATTGGAAGAAATAGAAGCTTCTGAATAGGAGAAAATGTCTGTAAAAATGGCAATTTTGGTCACATTGAGGCTTCAAAAAGTAGTTATTCAGCATGAGGCACATTCCAAATGACATTTTGAATAAATTTTTCTACAGTCCAAAAAATAAATTTTCGGATGAAAAACGATGACCCGTTGACCTGTCGAAATTTCTCCAGATGGTCAGAAATGGAAATTTTTTAATGTTTAATTTTTTGACTGTAAATGACTATTCCATGTAAATTATCACTTTTGGAAGAAAAATAAGTGTGTTTAGAGTCACTTTAATGCCTGAAATTGGTTGAAACAAAAGCTTCTTAATAGGAGAAAAAGTCTGTAATAATGGCAATTTTGGTCACATTGAGGCTTTAAAAAGCAGTCATTCAACATGAGGCACATTCCAAATGACATTTTGAATCAATTTTTCTACAGTCCAAAAAAATCAATTTTCTGCTGAAAAACGATGACCCGTGACCTGTCGAAATTTATCCAGATGGTCAGAAATGGAAATTTTTTAATGTTTAATTTTTTGACTGCAAATGACTATTCCATGCAAATTATCACTTTTGGAACAAAATTAATTGTGTTTAGAGTCACTTTAATGCCTGAAATTGGTCAAATTGAAGCTTCTGAATAGGAGAAAATGTCTGTAATAATGGCAATTTTGGTCACATTGAGGCTTTAAAAAGTAGTTATTCAACATGAGGCACATTCGAAATGACATTTTGAATCAATTTTTCTACAGTCCAAAAAATGAATTTTCTGATGAAAAACGATGACCCGTGACCTGTCGACATTTCTCCAGTTGGTCAGAAATGGAATTTTTTTAATGTTTAAGGTTTTTGAATGCAAATGACTATTCCATGTAAATTATCACTTTTGGAACAAAAATAAGTGTGTTTAGAGTCACTTTAATGCCTGAAATTGGTAGAAATAGAAGCTTCTGAATAGGAGAAAATGTCTGTAATAATGGCAATTTTGGTCACATTGAGGCTTTAAAAAGTAGTTATTCAACATGAGGCACATTCCAAATGACATTTTGAATCAATGTTTCTACAGTCCAAAAAAATCAATTTTCTGATGAAAAACGATGACCCGTGACCTGTCGAAATTTCTCCAGATGGTCAGAAATGGAAATTTTTTAATGTTTAATTTTTTGACTGCAAATGACTATTCCATGTAAATTATCACTTTTGGAACAAAAATAAGTGTGTTTAGAGTCACTTTAATGCCTGAAATTGGTTGAAACAAAAGCTTCTTAATAGGAGAAAAAGTCTGTAATAATGGCAATTTTGGTCACATTGAGGCTTTAAAAAGTAGTCATTCAACATGAGGCACATTCCAAATGACATTTTGAATCAATTTTTCTACAGTCCAAAAAAATCAATTTTCTGATGAAAAACAATGGCCCGTGACCTGTCGAAATTTATCCAGATGGTCAGAAATGGAAATTTTTTAATGTTTAATTTTTTGACTGCAAATGACTATTCCATGCAAATTATCACTTTTGGAACAAAATTAATTGTGTTTAGAGTCACTTTAATGCCTGAAATTGGTCAAATTGAAGCTTCTGAATAGGAGAAAATGTCTATAATAATGGCAATTTTGGTCACATTGAGGCTTTAAAAAGTAGTTATTCAACATGAGGCACATTCGAAATGACATTTTGAATCAATTTTTCTACAGTCCAAAAAATCAATTTTCTGATGAAAAACGATGACCCGTGACCTGTCGACATTTCTCCAGTTGGTCAGAAATGGAATTTTTTTAATGTTTAAGTTTTTTGAATGCAAATTACTATTCCATGTAAATTATCACTTTTGGAACAAAAATAAGTGTGTTTAGAGTCACTTTAATGCCTGAAATTGGTCGAAAAAGAAGCTTCTGAATAGGAGAAAATGTCTGTAATAATGGCAATTTTGGTCACATTGAGGCTTTAAAAAGTAGTTATTCAACATGAGGCACATTCAAAATGACATTTTGAATCAATTTTTCTACAGTCCAAAAAAATCAATTTTCTGATGAAAAACGATGACCCGTGACCTGTCGAAATTTCTCCAGATGGTCAGAAATGGAAATTTTTTAATGTTTAATTTTTTGACTGCAGATGACTATTCCATGTAAATTATCACTTTTGGAAGAAAATTAAGTGTGTTTAGAGTCACTTTAATGCCTGAAATTGGTTGAAACAAAAGCTTCTTAATAGGAGAAAAAGTCTGTAATAATGGCAATTTTGGTCACATTGAGGCTTTAAAAAGTAGTCATTCAACATGAGGCACATTCCAAATGACATTTTGAATCAATTTTTCTACAGTCCAAAAAAATCAATTTTCTGATGAAAAACGATGACCCGTGACCTGTCGAAATTTCTCCAGATGGTCAGAAATGGACATTTTTTAATGTTTAATTTTTTGACTGCAAATGACTATTCCATGCAAATTATCACTTTTGGAACAAAATTAAGTGTGTTTAGAGTCACTTTAATGCCTGAAATTGGTCAAATTGAAGCTTCTGAATAGGAGAAAATGTCTGTAATAATGGCAATTTTGGTCACATTGAGGCTTTAAAAAGTAGTTATTCAACATGAGGCACATTCGAAATAACATTTTGAATCAATTTTTCTACAGTCCAAAAAATCAATTTTCTGATGAAAAACGATGACCCGTGACCTGTCGACATTTCTCCAGTTGGTCAGAAATGGAATTTTTTTAATGTTTAAGTTTTTTGAATGCAAATGACTATTCCATGTAAATTATCACTTTTGGAACAAAAATAAGTGTGTTTAGAGTCACTTTAATGCCTGAAATTGGTCGAAATAGAAGCTTCTGAATAGGAGAAAATGTCTGTAATAATGGCAATTTTGGTCACATTGAGGCTTTAAAAAGTAGTTATTCAACATGAGGCACATTCCAAATGACATTTTGAATCAATGTTTCTACAGTCCAAAAAAATCAATTTTCTGATAAAAAACGATGACCCGTGACCTGTCGAAATTTCTCCAGATGGTCAGAAATGGAAATTTTTTAATGTTTAATTTTTTGACTGCAAATGACTATTCCATGTAAATTATCACTTTTGGAACAAAAATAAGTGTGTTTAGAGTCACTTTAATGCCTGAAATTGGTAGAAATAGAAGCTTCTGAATAGGACAAAAAGTCTGTAATAATGGCAATTTTGGTCACATTGAGGCTTTAAAAAGTAGTCATTCAACATGAGGCACATTCCAAATGACATTTTGAATCAATTTTTCTACAGTCAAGAAAATCAATTTTCTGATGAAAAACGATGACCCGTGACCTGTCGAAATTTCTCCAGATGGTCAGAAATGGAAATTTTTTAATGTTGCATTTTTTGACTGCAAATGACTATTCCATGTAAATTATCACTTTTGGAAGAAAATAAGTGTGTTTAGAGTCACTTTAATGCCTGAAATTGGTCGAAATAGAAGCTTCTGAATAGGAGAAAATGTCTGTAAAAATGGCAATTTTGGTCACATTGAGGCTTCAAAAAGTAGTTATTCAGCATGAGGCACATTCCAAATGACATTTTGAATCAATTTTTCTACAGTCCAAAAAACTCAATTTTCTGATGAAAAACGATGACCCGTGACCTGTCGAAATTTCTCGAGATGGTTAGAAATGGAAATTTTTTAATGTTTAATTTTTTGACTGTAAATGACTATTCCATGTAAATTATCACTTTTGGAAGAAAAATAAGTGTGTTTAGAGTCACTTTAATGCCTGAAATTGGTTGAAACAAAAGCTTCTGAATAGGAGAAAAAGTCTGTAATAATGGCAATTTTGGTCACATTGAGGCTTTAAAAAGTAGTCATTCAACATGAGGCACATTCCAAACGACATTTTGAATCAATTTTTCTACAGTCCAAAAAATCAATTTTCTGATGAAAAACGATGACCCGTGACCTGTCGACATTTCTCCAGTTGGTCAGAAATGGAATTTTTTTAATGTTTAAGTTTTTTGAATGCAAATGACTATTCCATGTAAATTATCACTTTTGGAACAAAAATAAGTGTGTTTAGAGTCACTTTAATGCCTGAAATTGGTCGAAATAGAAGCTTCTGAATAGGAGAAAATGTCTGTAATAATGGCAATTTTGGTCACATTGAGGCTTTAAAAAGTAGTTATTCAACATGAGGCACATTCCAAATGACATTTTGAATCAATGTTTCTACAGTCCAAAAAAATCAATTTTCTGATAAAAAACGATGACCCGTGACCTGTCGAAATTTCTCCAGATGGTCAGAAATGGAAATTTTTTAATGTTTAATTTTTTGACTGCAAATGACTATTCCATGTAAATTATCACTTTTGGAACAAAAATAAGTGTGTTTAGAGTCACTTTAATGCCTGAAATTGGTAGAAATAGAAGCTTCTGAATAGGACAAAAAGTCTGTAATAATGGCAATTTTGGTCACATTGAGGCTTTAAAAAGTAGTCATTCAACATGAGGCACATTCCAAATGACATTTTGAATCAATTTTTCTACAGTCAAGAAAATCAATTTTCTGATGAAAAACGATGACCCGTGACCTGTCGAAATTTCTCCAGATGGTCAGAAATGGAAATTTTTTAATGTTGCATTTTTTGACTGCAAATGACTATTCCATGTAAATTATCACTTTTGGAAGAAAATAAGTGTGTTTAGAGTCACTTTAATGCCTGAAATTGGTCGAAATAGAAGCTTCTGAATAGGAGAAAATGTCTGTAAAAATGGCAATTTTGGTCACATTGAGGCTTCAAAAAGTAGTTATTCAGCATGAGGCACATTCCAAATGACATTTTGAATCAATTTTTCTACAGTCCAAAAAACTCAATTTTCTGATGAAAAACAATGACCCGTGACCTGTCGAAATTTCTCCAGATGGTCAGAAATGGAAATTTTTTAATGTTTCATTTTTTGACTGCAAATGACTATTCCATGTAAATTATCACTTTTGGAAGAAAATAAGTGTGTTTAGAGTCACTTTAATGCCTGAAATTGGTCGAAATAGAAGCTTCTGAATAGGAGAAAAAGTCTGTAATAATGGCAATTTTGGTCACATTGAGGCTTTAAAAAGTAGTCATTCAACATGAGGCACATTCCAAATGACATTTTGAATCAATTTTTCTACAGTCCAAAAAATCAATTTTCTGATGAAAAACGATGACCCGTGGTGACCTGTCGAAATTTCTCCAGATGGTCAGAACTGGAAATTTTTTAATGTTTCATTTTTTGACTGCAAATGACTATTCCATGTAAATTATCACTTTTGGAAGAAAATAAGTGTGTTTAGAGTCACTTTAATGCCTGAAATTGGAAGAAATAGAAGCTTCTGAATAGGAGAAAATGTCTGTAAAAATGGCAATTTTGGTCACATTGAGGCTTCAAAAAGTAGTTATTCAGCATGAGGCACATTCCAAATGACATTTTGAATAAATTTTTCTACAGTCCAAAAAATAAATTTTCGGATGAAAAACGATGACCCGTTGACCTGTCGAAATTTCTCCAGATGGTCAGAAATGGAAATTTTTTAATGTTTAATTTTTTGACTGTAAATGACTATTCCATGTAAATTATCACTTTTGGAAGAAAAATAAGTGTGTTTAGAGTCACTTTAATGCCTGAAATTGGTTGAAACAAAAGCTTCTTAATAGGAGAAAAAGTCTGTAATAATGGCAATTTTGGTCACATTGAGGCTTTAAAAAGCAGTCATTCAACATGAGGCACATTCCAAATGACATTTTGAATCAATTTTTCTACAGTCCAAAAAAATCAATTTTCTGCTGAAAAACGATGACCCGTGACCTGTCGAAATTTATCCAGATGGTCAGAAATGGAAATTTTTTAATGTTTAATTTTTTGACTGCAAATGACTATTCCATGCAAATTATCACTTTTGGAACAAAATTAATTGTGTTTAGAGTCACTTTAATGCCTGAAATTGGTCAAATTGAAGCTTCTGAATAGGAGAAAATGTCTGTAATAATGGCAATTTTGGTCACATTGAGGCTTTAAAAAGTAGTTATTCAACATGAGGCACATTCGAAATGACATTTTGAATCAATTTTTCTACAGTCCAAAAAATGAATTTTCTGATGAAAAACGATGACCCGTGACCTGTCGACATTTCTCCAGTTGGTCAGAAATGGAATTTTTTTAATGTTTAAGGTTTTTGAATGCAAATGACTATTCCATGTAAATTATCACTTTTGGAACAAAAATAAGTGTGTTTAGAGTCACTTTAATGCCTGAAATTGGTAGAAATAGAAGCTTCTGAATAGGAGAAAATGTCTGTAATAATGGCAATTTTGGTCACATTGAGGCTTTAAAAAGTAGTTATTCAACATGAGGCACATTCCAAATGACATTTTGAATCAATGTTTCTACAGTCCAAAAAAATCAATTTTCTGATGAAAAACGATGACCCGTGACCTGTCGAAATTTCTCCAGATGGTCAGAAATGGAAATTTTTTAATGTTTAATTTTTTGACTGCAAATGACTATTCCATGTAAATTATCACTTTTGGAACAAAAATAAGTGTGTTTAGAGTCACTTTAATGCCTGAAATTGGTTGAAACAAAAGCTTCTTAATAGGAGAAAAAGTCTGTAATAATGGCAATTTTGGTCACATTGAGGCTTTAAAAAGTAGTCATTCAACATGAGCCACATTCCAAATGACATTTTGAATCAATTTTTCTACAGTCCAAAAAAATCAATTTTCTGATGAAAAACAATGGCCCGTGACCTGTCGAAATTTATCCAGATGGTCAGAAATGGAAATTTTTTAATGTTTAATTTTTTGACTGCAAATGACTATTCCATGCAAATTATCACTTTTGGAACAAAATTAATTGTGTTTAGAGTCACTTTAATGCCTGAAATTGGTCAAATTGAAGCTTCTGAATAGGAGAAAATGTCTATAATAATGGCAATTTTGGTCACATTGAGGCTTTAAAAAGTAGTTATTCAACATGAGGCACATTCGAAATGACATTTTGAATCAATTTTTCTACAGTCCAAAAAATCAATTTTCTGATGAAAAACGATGACCCGTGACCTGTCGACATTTCTCCAGTTGGTCAGAAATGGAATTTTTTTAATGTTTAAGTTTTTTGAATGCAAATTACTATTCCATGTAAATTATCACTTTTGGAACAAAAATAAGTGTGTTTAGAGTCACTTTAATGCCTGAAATTGGTCGAAAAAGAAGCTTCTGAATAGGAGAAAATGTCTGTAATAATGGCAATTTTGGTCACATTGAGGCTTTAAAAAGTAGTTATTCAACATGAGGCACATTCAAAATGACATTTTGAATCAATTTTTCTACAGTCCAAAAAAATCAATTTTCTGATGAAAAACGATGACCCGTGACCTGTCGAAATTTCTCCAGATGGTCAGAAATGGAAATTTTTTAATGTTTAATTTTTTGACTGCAGATGACTATTCCATGTAAATTATCACTTTTGGAAGAAAATTAAGTGTGTTTAGAGTCACTTTAATGCCTGAAATTGGTTGAAACAAAAGCTTCTTAATAGGAGAAAAAGTCTGTAATAATGGCAATTTTGGTCACATTGAGGCTTTAAAAAGTAGTCATTCAACATGAGGCACATTCCAAATGACATTTTGAATCAATTTTTCTACAGTCCAAAAAAATCAATTTTCTGATGAAAAACGATGACCCGTGACCTGTCGAAATTTCTCCAGATGGTCAGAAATGGAAATTTTTTAATGTTTAATTTTTTGACTGCAGATGACTATTCCATGTAAATTATCACTTTTGGAACAAAAATAAGTGTGTTTAGAGTCACTTTAATGCCTGAAATTGGTTGAAACAAAAGCTTCTTAATAGGAGAAAAAGTCTGTAATAATGGCAATTTTGGTCACATTGAGGCTTTAAAAAGTAGTCATTCAACATGAGGCACATTCCAAATGACATTTTGAATCAATTTTTCTACAGTCCAAAAAAATCAATTTTCTGATGAAAAACAATGGCCCGTGACCTGTCGAAATTTATCCAGATGGTCAGAAATGGAAATTTTTTAATGTTTAATTTTTTGACTGCAAATGACTATTCCATGCAAATTATCACTTTTGGAACAAAATTAATTGTGTTTAGAGTCACTTTAATGCCTGAAATTGGTCAAATTGAAGCTTCTGAATAGGAGAAAATGTCTATAATAATGGCAATTTTGGTCACATTGAGGCTTTAAAAAGTAGTTATTCAACATGAGGCACATTCGAAATGACATTTTGAATCAATTTTTCTACAGTCCAAAAAATCAATTTTCTGATGAAAAACGATGACCCGTGACCTGTCGACATTTCTCCAGTTGGTCAGAAATGGAATTTTTTTAATGTTTAAGTTTTTTGAATGCAAATTACTATTCCATGTAAATTATCACTTTTGGAACAAAAATAAGTGTGTTTAGAGTCACTTTAATGCCTGAAATTGGTCGAAAAAGAAGCTTCTGAATAGGAGAAAATGTCTGTAATAATGGCAATTTTGGTCACATTGAGGCTTTAAAAAGTAGTTATTCAACATGAGGCACATTCAAAATGACATTTTGAATCAATTTTTCTACAGTCCAAAAAAATCAATTTTCTGATGAAAAACGATGACCCGTGACCTGTCGAAATTTCTCCAGATGGTCAGAAATGGAAATTTTTTAATGTTTAATTTTTTGACTGCAGATGACTATTCCATGTAAATTATCACTTTTGGAAGAAAATTAAGTGTGTTTAGAGTCACTTTAATGCCTGAAATTGGTTGAAACAAAAGCTTCTTAATAGGAGAAAAAGTCTGTAATAATGGCAATTTTGGTCACATTGAGGCTTTAAAAAGTAGTCATTCAACATGAGGCACATTCCAAATGACATTTTGAATCAATTTTTCTACAGTCCAAAAAAATCAATTTTCTGATGAAAAACGATGACCCGTGACCTGTCGAAATTTCTCCAGATGGTCAGAAATGGACATTTTTTAATGTTTAATTTTTTGACTGCAAATGACTATTCCATGCAAATTATCACTTTTGGAACAAAATTAAGTGTGTTTAGAGTCACTTTAATGCCTGAAATTGGTCAAATTGAAGCTTCTGAATAGGAGAAAATGTCTGTAATAATGGCAATTTTGGTCACATTGAGGCTTTAAAAAGTAGTTATTCAACATGAGGCACATTCGAAATAACATTTTGAATCAATTTTTCTACAGTCCAAAAAATCAATTTTCTGATGAAAAACGATGACCCGTGACCTGTCGACATTTCTCCAGTTGGTCAGAAATGGAATTTTTTTAATGTTTAAGTTTTTTGAATGCAAATGACTATTCCATGTAAATTATCACTTTTGGAACAAAAATAAGTGTGTTTAGAGTCACTTTAATGCCTGAAATTGGTCGAAATAGAAGCTTCTGAATAGGAGAAAATGTCTGTAATAATGGCAATTTTGGTCACATTGAGGCTTTAAAAAGTAGTTATTCAACATGAGGCACATTCCAAATGACATTTTGAATCAATGTTTCTACAGTCCAAAAAAATCAATTTTCTGATAAAAAACGATGACCCGTGACCTGTCGAAATTTCTCCAGATGGTCAGAAATGGAAATTTTTTAATGTTTAATTTTTTGACTGCAAATGACTATTCCATGTAAATTATCACTTTTGGAACAAAAATAAGTGTGTTTAGAGTCACTTTAATGCCTGAAATTGGTAGAAATAGAAGCTTCTGAATAGGACAAAAAGTCTGTAATAATGGCAATTTTGGTCACATTGAGGCTTTAAAAAGTAGTCATTCAACATGAGGCACATTCCAAATGACATTTTGAATCAATTTTTCTACAGTCAAGAAAATCAATTTTCTGATGAAAAACGATGACCCGTGACCTGTCGAAATTTCTCCAGATGGTCAGAAATGGAAATTTTTTAATGTTGCATTTTTTGACTGCAAATGACTATTCCATGTAAATTATCACTTTTGGAAGAAAATAAGTGTGTTTAGAGTCACTTTAATGCCTGAAATTGGTCGAAATAGAAGCTTCTGAATAGGAGAAAATGTCTGTAAAAATGGCAATTTTGGTCACATTGAGGCTTCAAAAAGTAGTTATTCAGCATGAGGCACATTCCAAATGACATTTTGAATCAATTTTTCTACAGTCCAAAAAACTCAATTTTCTGATGAAAAACGATGACCCGTGACCTGTCGAAATTTCTCGAGATGGTTAGAAATGGAAATTTTTTAATGTTTAATTTTTTGACTGTAAATGACTATTCCATGTAAATTATCACTTTTGGAAGAAAAATAAGTGTGTTTAGAGTCACTTTAATGCCTGAAATTGGTTGAAACAAAAGCTTCTGAATAGGAGAAAAAGTCTGTAATAATGGCAATTTTGGTCACATTGAGGCTTTAAAAAGTAGTCATTCAACATGAGGCACATTCCAAACGACATTTTGAATCAATTTTTCTACAGTCCAAAAAATCAATTTTCTGATGAAAAACGATGACCCGTGACCTGTCGACATTTCTCCAGTTGGTCAGAAATGGAATTTTTTTAATGTTTAAGTTTTTTGAATGCAAATGACTATTCCATGTAAATTATCACTTTTGGAACAAAAATAAGTGTGTTTAGAGTCACTTTAATGCCTGAAATTGGTCGAAATAGAAGCTTCTGAATAGGAGAAAATGTCTGTAATAATGGCAATTTTGGTCACATTGAGGCTTTAAAAAGTAGTTATTCAACATGAGGCACATTCCAAATGACATTTTGAATCAATGTTTCTACAGTCCAAAAAAATCAATTTTCTGATAAAAAACGATGACCCGTGACCTGTCGAAATTTCTCCAGATGGTCAGAAATGGAAATTTTTTAATGTTTAATTTTTTGACTGCAAATGACTATTCCATGTAAATTATCACTTTTGGAACAAAAATAAGTGTGTTTAGAGTCACTTTAATGCCTGAAATTGGTAGAAATAGAAGCTTCTGAATAGGACAAAAAGTCTGTAATAATGGCAATTTTGGTCACATTGAGGCTTTAAAAAGTAGTCATTCAACATGAGGCACATTCCAAATGACATTTTGAATCAATTTTTCTACAGTCAAGAAAATCAATTTTCTGATGAAAAACGATGACCCGTGACCTGTCGAAATTTCTCCAGATGGTCAGAAATGGAAATTTTTTAATGTTGCATTTTTTGACTGCAAATGACTATTCCATGTAAATTATCACTTTTGGAAGAAAATAAGTGTGTTTAGAGTCACTTTAATGCCTGAAATTGGTCGAAATAGAAGCTTCTGAATAGGAGAAAATGTCTGTAAAAATGGCAATTTTGGTCACATTGAGGCTTCAAAAAGTAGTTATTCAGCATGAGGCACATTCCAAATGACATTTTGAATCAATTTTTCTACAGTCCAAAAAACTCAATTTTCTGATGAAAAACAATGACCCGTGACCTGTCGAAATTTCTCCAGATGGTCAGAAATGGAAATTTTTTAATGTTTCATTTTTTGACTGCAAATGACTATTCCATGTAAATTATCACTTTTGGAAGAAAATAAGTGTGTTTAGAGTCACTTTAATGCCTGAAATTGGTCGAAATAGAAGCTTCTGAATAGGAGAAAAAGTCTGTAATAATGGCAATTTTG
This sequence comes from Triturus cristatus, assembly GCF_964204655.1. Taxonomy (NCBI): domain Eukaryota; kingdom Metazoa; phylum Chordata; class Amphibia; order Caudata; family Salamandridae; genus Triturus; species Triturus cristatus. The sequence continues at coordinate 877,598,446 of NC_140593.1, read as the reverse complement.
GTCACATTGAGGCTTTAAAAAGTAGTCATTCAACATGAGGCACATTCCAAATGACATTTTGAATCAATTTTTCTACAGTCCAAAAAATCAATTTTCTGATGAAAAACGATGACCCGTGGTGACCTGTCGAAATTTCTCCAGATGGTCAGAACTGGAAATTTTTTAATGTTTCATTTTTTGACTGCAAATGACTATTCCATGTAAATTATCACTTTTGGAAGAAAATAAGTGTGTTTAGAGTCACTTTAATGCCTGAAATTGGAAGAAATAGAAGCTTCTGAATAGGAGAAAATGTCTGTAAAAATGGCAATTTTGGTCACATTGAGGCTTCAAAAAGTAGTTATTCAGCATGAGGCACATTCCAAATGACATTTTGAATAAATTTTTCTACAGTCCAAAAAATAAATTTTCGGATGAAAAACGATGACCCGTTGACCTGTCGAAATTTCTCCAGATGGTCAGAAATGGAAATTTTTTAATGTTTAATTTTTTGACTGTAAATGACTATTCCATGTAAATTATCACTTTTGGAAGAAAAATAAGTGTGTTTAGAGTCACTTTAATGCCTGAAATTGGTTGAAACAAAAGCTTCTTAATAGGAGAAAAAGTCTGTAATAATGGCAATTTTGGTCACATTGAGGCTTTAAAAAGCAGTCATTCAACATGAGGCACATTCCAAATGACATTTTGAATCAATTTTTCTACAGTCCAAAAAAATCAATTTTCTGCTGAAAAACGATGACCCGTGACCTGTCGAAATTTATCCAGATGGTCAGAAATGGAAATTTTTTAATGTTTAATTTTTTGACTGCAAATGACTATTCCATGCAAATTATCACTTTTGGAACAAAATTAATTGTGTTTAGAGTCACTTTAATGCCTGAAATTGGTCAAATTGAAGCTTCTGAATAGGAGAAAATGTCTGTAATAATGGCAATTTTGGTCACATTGAGGCTTTAAAAAGTAGTTATTCAACATGAGGCACATTCGAAATGACATTTTGAATCAATTTTTCTACAGTCCAAAAAATGAATTTTCTGATGAAAAACGATGACCCGTGACCTGTCGACATTTCTCCAGTTGGTCAGAAATGGAATTTTTTTAATGTTTAAGGTTTTTGAATGCAAATGACTATTCCATGTAAATTATCACTTTTGGAACAAAAATAAGTGTGTTTAGAGTCACTTTAATGCCTGAAATTGGTAGAAATAGAAGCTTCTGAATAGGAGAAAATGTCTGTAATAATGGCAATTTTGGTCACATTGAGGCTTTAAAAAGTAGTTATTCAACATGAGGCACATTCCAAATGACATTTTGAATCAATGTTTCTACAGTCCAAAAAAATCAATTTTCTGATGAAAAACGATGACCCGTGACCTGTCGAAATTTCTCCAGATGGTCAGAAATGGAAATTTTTTAATGTTTAATTTTTTGACTGCAAATGACTATTCCATGTAAATTATCACTTTTGGAACAAAAATAAGTGTGTTTAGAGTCACTTTAATGCCTGAAATTGGTTGAAACAAAAGCTTCTTAATAGGAGAAAAAGTCTGTAATAATGGCAATTTTGGTCACATTGAGGCTTTAAAAAGTAGTCATTCAACATGAGCCACATTCCAAATGACATTTTGAATCAATTTTTCTACAGTCCAAAAAAATCAATTTTCTGATGAAAAACAATGGCCCGTGACCTGTCGAAATTTATCCAGATGGTCAGAAATGGAAATTTTTTAATGTTTAATTTTTTGACTGCAAATGACTATTCCATGCAAATTATCACTTTTGGAACAAAATTAATTGTGTTTAGAGTCACTTTAATGCCTGAAATTGGTCAAATTGAAGCTTCTGAATAGGAGAAAATGTCTATAATAATGGCAATTTTGGTCACATTGAGGCTTTAAAAAGTAGTTATTCAACATGAGGCACATTCGAAATGACATTTTGAATCAATTTTTCTACAGTCCAAAAAATCAATTTTCTGATGAAAAACGATGACCCGTGACCTGTCGACATTTCTCCAGTTGGTCAGAAATGGAATTTTTTTAATGTTTAAGTTTTTTGAATGCAAATTACTATTCCATGTAAATTATCACTTTTGGAACAAAAATAAGTGTGTTTAGAGTCACTTTAATGCCTGAAATTGGTCGAAAAAGAAGCTTCTGAATAGGAGAAAATGTCTGTAATAATGGCAATTTTGGTCACATTGAGGCTTTAAAAAGTAGTTATTCAACATGAGGCACATTCAAAATGACATTTTGAATCAATTTTTCTACAGTCCAAAAAAATCAATTTTCTGATGAAAAACGATGACCCGTGACCTGTCGAAATTTCTCCAGATGGTCAGAAATGGAAATTTTTTAATGTTTAATTTTTTGACTGCAGATGACTATTCCATGTAAATTATCACTTTTGGAAGAAAATTAAGTGTGTTTAGAGTCACTTTAATGCCTGAAATTGGTTGAAACAAAAGCTTCTTAATAGGAGAAAAAGTCTGTAATAATGGCAATTTTGGTCACATTGAGGCTTTAAAAAGTAGTCATTCAACATGAGGCACATTCCAAATGACATTTTGAATCAATTTTTCTACAGTCCAAAAAAATCAATTTTCTGATGAAAAACGATGACCCGTGACCTGTCGAAATTTCTCCAGATGGTCAGAAATGGACATTTTTTAATGTTTAATTTTTTGACTGCAAATGACTATTCCATGCAAATTATCACTTTTGGAACAAAATTAAGTGTGTTTAGAGTCACTTTAATGCCTGAAATTGGTCAAATTGAAGCTTCTGAATAGGAGAAAATGTCTGTAATAATGGCAATTTTGGTCACATTGAGGCTTTAAAAAGTAGTTATTCAACATGAGGCACATTCGAAATAACATTTTGAATCAATTTTTCTACAGTCCAAAAAATCAATTTTCTGATGAAAAACGATGACCCGTGACCTGTCGACATTTCTCCAGTTGGTCAGAAATGGAATTTTTTTAATGTTTAAGTTTTTTGAATGCAAATGACTATTCCATGTAAATTATCACTTTTGGAACAAAAATAAGTGTGTTTAGAGTCACTTTAATGCCTGAAATTGGTCGAAATAGAAGCTTCTGAATAGGAGAAAATGTCTGTAATAATGGCAATTTTGGTCACATTGAGGCTTTAAAAAGTAGTTATTCAACATGAGGCACATTCCAAATGACATTTTGAATCAATGTTTCTACAGTCCAAAAAAATCAATTTTCTGATAAAAAACGATGACCCGTGACCTGTCGAAATTTCTCCAGATGGTCAGAAATGGAAATTTTTTAATGTTTAATTTTTTGACTGCAAATGACTATTCCATGTAAATTATCACTTTTGGAACAAAAATAAGTGTGTTTAGAGTCACTTTAATGCCTGAAATTGGTAGAAATAGAAGCTTCTGAATAGGACAAAAAGTCTGTAATAATGGCAATTTTGGTCACATTGAGGCTTTAAAAAGTAGTCATTCAACATGAGGCACATTCCAAATGACATTTTGAATCAATTTTTCTACAGTCAAGAAAATCAATTTTCTGATGAAAAACGATGACCCGTGACCTGTCGAAATTTCTCCAGATGGTCAGAAATGGAAATTTTTTAATGTTGCATTTTTTGACTGCAAATGACTATTCCATGTAAATTATCACTTTTGGAAGAAAATAAGTGTGTTTAGAGTCACTTTAATGCCTGAAATTGGTCGAAATAGAAGCTTCTGAATAGGAGAAAATGTCTGTAAAAATGGCAATTTTGGTCACATTGAGGCTTCAAAAAGTAGTTATTCAGCATGAGGCACATTCCAAATGACATTTTGAATCAATTTTTCTACAGTCCAAAAAACTCAATTTTCTGATGAAAAACGATGACCCGTGACCTGTCGAAATTTCTCGAGATGGTTAGAAATGGAAATTTTTTAATGTTTAATTTTTTGACTGTAAATGACTATTCCATGTAAATTATCACTTTTGGAAGAAAAATAAGTGTGTTTAGAGTCACTTTAATGCCTGAAATTGGTTGAAACAAAAGCTTCTGAATAGGAGAAAAAGTCTGTAATAATGGCAATTTTGGTCACATTGAGGCTTTAAAAAGTAGTCATTCAACATGAGGCACATTCCAAACGACATTTTGAATCAATTTTTCTACAGTCCAAAAAATCAATTTTCTGATGAAAAACGATGACCCGTGACCTGTCGACATTTCTCCAGTTGGTCAGAAATGGAATTTTTTTAATGTTTAAGTTTTTTGAATGCAAATGACTATTCCATGTAAATTATCACTTTTGGAACAAAAAAAAAGTGTGTTTAGAGTCACTTTAATGCCTGAAATTGGTCGAAATAGAAGCTTCTGAATAGGAGAAAATGTCTGTAATAATGGCAATTTTGGTCACATTGAGGCTTTAAAAAGTAGTTATTCAACATGAGGCACATTCCAAATGACATTTTGAATCATTGTTTCTACAGTCCAAAAAAATCAATTTTCTGATGAAAAACGATGACCCGTGACCTGTCGAAATTTCTCCAGATGGTCAGAAATGGAAATTTTTTAATGTTGAATTTTTTGACTGCAAATGACTATTCCATGTAAATTATCACTTTTGGAACAAAAATAAGTGTGTTTAGAGTCACTTTAATGCCTGAAATTGGTAGAAATAGAAGCTTCTGAATAGGACAAAAAGTCTGTAATAATGGCAATTTTGGTCACATTGAGGCTTTAAAAAGTAGTCATTCAACATGAGGCACATTCCAAATGACATTTTGAATCAATTTTTCTACAGTCCAAAAAATCAATTTTCTGATGAAAAACGATGACCCGTGACCTGTCGAAATTTCTCCAGATGGTCAGAAATGGAAATTTTTTAATGTTTCATTTTTTGACTGCAAATGACTATTCCATGTAAATTATCACTTTTGGAAGAAAATAAGTGTGTTTAGAGTCACTTTAATGCCTGAAATTGGTCGAAATAGAAGCTTCTGAATAGGAGAAAATGTCTGTAAAAATGGCAATTTTGGTCACATTGAGGCTTCAAAAAGTAGTTATTCAGCATGAGGCACATTCCAAATGACATTTTGAATCAATTTTTCTACAGTCCAAAAAACTCAATTTTCTGATGAAAAACGATGACCCGTGACCTGTCGAAATTTCTCGAGATGGTTAGAAATGGAAATTTTTTAATGTTTAATTTTTTGACTGTAAATGACTATTCCATGTAAATTATCACTTTTGGAAGAAAAATAAGTGTGTTTAGAGTCACTTTAATGCCTGAAATTGGTTGAAACAAAAGCTTCTGAATAGGAGAAAAAGTCTGTAATAATGGCAATTTTGGTCACATTGAGGCTTTAAAAAGTAGTCATTCAACATGAGGCACATTCCAAACGACATTTTGAATCAATTTTTCTACAGTCCAAAAAATCAATTTTCTGATGAAAAACGATGACCCGTGACCTGTCGACATTTCTCCAGTTGGTCAGAAATGGAATTTTTTTAATGTTTAAGTTTTTTGAATGCAAATGACTATTCCATGTAAATTATCACTTTTGGAACAAAAAATAAGTGTGTTTAGAGTCACTTTAATGCCTGAAATTGGTCGAAATAGAAGCTTCTGAATAGGAGAAAATGTCTGTAATAATGGCAATTTTGGTCACATTGAGGCTTTAAAAAGTAGTCATTCAACATGAGGCACATTCCAAACGACATTTTGAATCAATTTTTCTACAGTCCAAAAAATCAATTTTCTGATGAAAAACGATGACCCGTGACCTGTCGAAATTTCTCCAGATGGTCAGAAATGGAAATTTTTTAATGTTTAATTTTTTGACTGCAAATGACTATTCCATGTAAATTATCACTTTTGGAACAAAAATAAGTGTGTTTAGAGTCACTTTAATGCCTGAAATTGGTAGAAATAGAAGCTTCTGAATAGGACAAAAAGTCTGTAATAATGGCAATTTTGGTCACATTGAGGCTTTAAAAAGTAGTCATTCAACATGAGGCACATTCCAAATGACATTTTGAATCAATTTTTCTACAGTCCAAAAAATCAATTTTCTGATGAAAAACGATGACCCGTGACCTGTCGAAATTTCTCCAGATGGTCAGAAATGGAAATTTTTTAATGTTTCATTTTTTGACTGCAAATGACTATTCCATGTAAATTATCACTTTTGGAAGAAAATAAGTGTGTTTAGAGTCACTTTAATGCCTGAAATTGGTCGAAATAGAAGCTTCTGAATAGGAGAAAAAGTCTGTAATAATGGCAATTTTGGTCACATTGAGGCTTTAAAAAGTAGTCATTCAACATGAGGCACATTCCAAATGACATTTTGAATCAATTTTTCTACAGTCCAAAAAATCAATTTTCTGATGAAAAACGATGACCCGTGGTGACCTGTCGAAATTTCTCCAGATGGTCAGAACTGGAAATTTTTTAATGTTTAAGTTTTTTTAATGCAAATGACTATTCCATGTAAATTATCACTTTTGGAACAAAAATAAGTGTGTTTAGAGTCACTTTAATGCCTGAAATTGGTCGAAATAGAAGCTTCTGAATAGGAGAAAATGTCTGTAATAATGGCAATTTTGGTCACATTGAGGCTTTAAAAAGTAGTTATTCAACATGAGGCACATTCCAAATGACATTTTGAATCATTGTTTCTACAGTCCAAAAAAATCAATTTTCTGATGAAAAACGATGACCCGTGACCTGTCGAAATTTCTCCAGATGGTCAGAAATGGAAATTTTTTAATGTTTAATTTTTTGACTGCAAATGACTATTCCATGTAAATTATCACTTTTGGAACAAAAATAAGTGTGTTTAGAGTCACTTTAATGCCTGAAATTGGTAGAAATAGAAGCTTCTGAATAGGACAAAAAGTCTGTAATAATGGCAATTTTGGTCACATTGAGGCTTTAAAAAGTAGTCATTCAACATGAGGCACATTCCAAATGACATTTTGAATCAATTTTTCTACAGTCCAAAAAATCAATTTTCTGATGAAAAACGATGACCCGTGACCTGTCGAAATTTATCCAGATGGTCAGAAATGGAAATTTTTTAATGTTTAATTTTTTGACTGCAAATGACTATTCCATGCAAATTATCACTTTTGGAACAAAATTAATTGTGTTTAGAGTCACTTTAATGCCTGAAATTGGTCAAATTGAAGCTTCTGAATAGGAGAAAATGTCTGTAATAATGGCAATTTTGGTCACATTGAGGCTTTAAAAAGTAGTTATTCAACATGAGGCACATTCGAAATGACATTTTGAATCAATTTTTCTACAGTCCAAAAAAATCAATTTTCTGATGAAAAACGATGACCCGTGACCTGTCGACATTTCTCCAGTTGGTCAGAAATGGAATTTTTTTAATGTTTAAGTTTTTTGAATGCAAATGACTATTCCAAGTAAATTATCACTTTTGGAACAAAAATAAGTGTGTTTAGAGTCACTTTAATGCCTGAAATTGGTCGAAAAAGAAGCTTCTGAATAGGAGAAAATGTCTGTAATAATGGCAATTTTGGTCACATTGAGGCTTTAAAAAGTAGTTATTCAACATGAGGCACATTCCAAATGACATTTTGAATCAATTTTTCTACAGTCCAAAAAAATCAATTTTCTGATGAAAAACGATGACCCGTGACCTGTCGAAATTTCTCCAGATGGTCAGAAATGGAAATTTTTTAATGTTTAATTTTTTGACTGCAAATGACTATTCCATGTAAATTATCACTTTTGGAACAAAAATAAGTGTGTTTAGAGTCACTTTAATGCCTGAAATTGGTTGAAACAAAAGCTTCTTAATAGGAGAAAAAGTCTGTAATAATGGCAATTTTGGTCACATTGAGGCTTTAAAAAGTAGTCATTCAACATGAGGCACATTCCAAATGACATTTTGAATCAATTTTTCTACAGTCCAAAAAAATCAATTTTCTGATGAAAAACGATGACCCGTGACCTGTCGAAATTTCTCCAGATGGTCAGAAATGGACATTTTTTAATGTTTAATTTTTTGACTGCAAATGACTATTCCATGCAAATTATCACTTTTGGAACAAAATTAAGTGTGTTTAGAGTCACTTTAATGCCTGAAATTGGTCAAATTGAAGCTTCTGAATAGGAGAAAATGTCTGTAATAATGGCAATTTTGGTCACATTGAGGCTTTAAAAAGTAGTTATTCAACATGAGGCACATTCGAAATAACATTTTGAATCAATTTTTCTACAGTCCAAAAAATCAATTTTCTGATGAAAAACGATGACCCGTGACCTGTCGACATTTCTCCAGTTGGTCAGAAATGGAATTTTTTTAATGTTTAAGTTTTTTGAATGCAAATGACTATTCCATTTAAATTATCACTTTTGGAACAAAAATAAGTGTGTTTAGAGTCACTTTAATGCCTGAAATTGGTCGAAATAGAAGCTTCTGAATAGGAGAAAATGTCTGTAATAATGGCAATTTTGGTCACATTGAGGCTTTAAAAAGTAGTTATTCAACATGAGGCACATTCCAAATGACATTTTGAATCAATGTTTCTACAGTCCAAAAAAATCAATTTTCTGATGAAAAACGATGACCCGTGACCTGTCGAAATTTCTCCAGATGGTCAGAAATGGAAATTTTTTAATGTTTCATTTTTTGACTGCAAATGACTATTCCATGTAAATTATCACTTTTGGAAGAAAATAAGTGTGTTTAGAGTCACTTTAATGCCTGAAATTGGTCGAAATAGAAGCTTCTGAATAGGAGAAAATGTCTGTAAAAATGGCAATTTTGGTCACATTGAGGCTTCAAAAAGTAGTTATTCAGCATGAGGCACATTCCAAATGACATTTTGAATCAATTTTTCTACAGTCCAAAAAACTCAATTTTCTGATGAAAAACGATGACCCGTGACCTGTCGAAATTTCTCCAGATGGTTAGAAATGGAAATTTTTTAATGTTTAATTTTTTGACTGTAAATGACTATTCCATGTAAATTATCACTTTTGGAAGAAAAATAAGTGTGTTTAGAGTCACTTTAATGCCTGAAATTGGTTGAAACAAAAGCTTCTGAATAGGAGAAAAAGTCTGTAATAATGGCAATTTTGGTCACATTGAGGCTTTAAAAAGTAGTCATTCAACATGAGGCACATTCCAAACTACATTTTGAATCAATTTTTCTACAGTCCAAAAAATCAATTTTCTGATGAAAAACGATGACCCGTGACCTGTCGACATTTCTCCAGTTGGTCAGAAATGGAATTTTTTTAATGTTTAAGTTTTTTGAATGCAAATGACTATTCCATGTAAATTATCACTTTTGGAACAAAAATAAGTGTGTTTAGAGTCACTTTAATGCCTGAAATTGGTCGAAATAGAAGCTTCTGAATAGGAGAAAATGTCTGTAATAATGGCAATTTTGGTCACATTGAGGCTTTAAAAAGTAGTTATTCAACATGAGGCACATTCCAAATGACATTTTGAATCATTGTTTCTACAGTCCAAAAAAATCAATTTTCTGATGAAAAACGATGACCCGTGACCTGTCGAAATTTCTCCAGATGGTCAGAAATGGAAATTTTTTAATGTTTAATTTTTTGACTGCAAATGACTATTCCATGTAAATTATCACTTTTGGAACAAAAATAAGTGTGTTTAGAGTCAATTTAATGCCTGAAATTGGTAGAAATAGAAGCTTCTGAATAGGACAAAAAGTCTGTAATAATGGCAATTTTGGTCACATTGAGGCTTTAAAAAGTAGTCATTCAACATGAGGCACATTCCAAATGACATTTTGAATCAATTTTTCTACAGTCCAAAAAATCAATTTTCTGATGAAAAACGATGACCCGTGACCTGTCGAAATTTCTCCAGATGGTCAGAAATGGAAATTTTTTAATGTTTCATTTTTTGACTGCAAATGACTATTCCATGTAAATTATCACTTTTGGAAGAAAATAAGTGTGTTTAGAGTCACTTTAATGCCTGAAATTGGTCGAAATAGAAGCTTCTGAATAGGAGAAAAAGTCTGTAATAATGGCAATTTTGGTCACATTAAGGCTTTAAAAAGTAGTCATTCAACATGAGGCACATTCCAAATGACATTTTGAATCAATTTTTCTACAGTCCAAAAAATCAATTTTCTGATGAAAAACGATGACCCGTGGTGACCTGTCGAAATTTCTCCAGATGGTCAGAACTGGAAATTTTTTAATGTTTAAGTTTTTTGAATGCAAATGACTATTCCATGTAAATTATCACTTTTGGAACAAAAATAAGTGTGTTTAGAGTCACTTTAATGCCTGAAATTGGTCGAAATAGAAGCTTCTGAATAGGAGAAAATGTCTGTAATAATGGCAATTTTGGTCACATTGAGGCTTTAAAAAGTAGTTATTCAACATGAGGCACATTCCAAATGACATTTTGAATCATTGTTTCTACAGTCCAAAAAAATCAATTTTCTGATGAAAAACGATGACCCGTGACCTGTCGAAATTTCTCCAGATGGTCAGAAATGGAAATTTTTTAATGTTTAATTTTTTGACTGCAAATGACTATTCCATGTAAATTATCACTTTTGGAACAAAAATAAGTGTGTTTAGAGTCACTTTAATGCCTGAAATTGGTAGAAATAGAAGCTTCTGAATAGGACAAAAAGTCTGTAATAATGGCAATTTTGGTCACATTGAGGCTTTAAAAAGTAGTCATTCAACATGAGGCACATTCCAAATGACATTTTGAATCAATTTTTCTACAGTCCAAAAAATCAATTTTCTGATGAAAAACGATGACCCGTGACCTGTCGAAATTTCTCCAGATGGTCAGAAATGGAAATTTTTTAATGTTTCATTTTTTGACTGCAAATGACTATTCCATGTAAATTATCACTTTTGGAAGAAAATAAGTGTGTTTAGAGTCACTTTAATGCCTGAAATTGGTCGAAATAGAAGCTTCTGAATAGGAGAAAAAGTCTGTAATAATGGCAATTTTGGTCACATTGAGGCTTTAAAAAGTAGTCATTCAACATGAGGCACATTCCAAATGACATTTTGAATCAATTTTTCTACAGTCCAAAAAATCAATTTTCTGATGAAAAACGATGACCCGTGGTGACCTGTCGAAATTTCTCCAGATGGTCAGAACTGGAAATTTTTTAATGTTTCATTTTTTGACTGCAAATGACTATTCCATGTAAATTATCACTTTTGGAAGAAAATAAGTGTGTTTAGAGTCACTTTAATGCCTGAAATTGGAAGAAATAGAAGCTTCTGAATAGGAGAAAATGTCTGTAAAAATGGCAATTTTGGTCACATTGAGGCTTCAAAAAGTAGTTATTCAGCATGAGGCACATTCCAAATGACATTTTGAATAAATTTTTCTACAGTCCAAAAAATAAATTTTCTGATGAAAAACGATGACCCGTTGACCTGTCGAAATTTCTCCAGATGGTCAGAAATGGAAATTTTTTAATGTTTAATTTTTTGACTGTAAATGACTATTCCATGTAAATTATCACTTTTGGAAGAAAAATAAGTGTGTTTAGAGTCACTTTAATGCCTGAAATTGGTTGAAACAAAAGCTTCTTAATAGGAGAAAAAGTCTGTAATAATGGCAATTTTGGTCACATTGAGGCTTTAAAAAGTAGTCATTCAACATGAGGCACATTCCAAATGACATTTTGAATCAATTTTTCTACAGTCCAAAAAAATCAATTTTCTGCTGAAAAACGATGACCCGTGACCTGTCGAAATTTATCCAGATGGTCAGAAATGGAAATTTTTTAATGTTTAATTTTTTGACTGCAAATGACTATTCCATGCAAATTATCACTTTTGGAACAAAATTAATTGTGTTTAGAGTCACTTTAATGCCTGAAATTGGTCAAATTGAAGCTTCTGAATAGGAGAAAATGTCTGTAATAATGGCAATTTTGGTCACATTGAGGCTTTAAAAAGTAGTTATTCAACATGAGGCACATTCGAAATGACATTTTGAATCAATTTTTCTACAGTCCAAAAAATGAATTTTCTGATGAAAAACGATGACCCGTGACCTGTCGACATTTCTCCAGTTGGTCAGAAATGGAATTTTTTTAATGTTTAAGGTTTTTGAATGCAAATGACTATTCCATGTAAATTATCACTTTTGGAACAAAAATAAGTGTGTTTAGAGTCACTTTAATGCCTGAAATTGGTCGAAAAAGAAGCTTCTGAATAGGAGAAAATGTCTGTAATAATGGCAATTTTGGTCACATTGAGGCTTTAAAAAGTAGTTATTCAACATGAGGCACATTCCAAATGACATTTTGAATCAATTTTTCTACAGTCCAAAAAAATCAATTTTCTGATGAAAAACGATGACCCGTGACCTGTCGAAATTTCTCCAGATGGTCAGAAATGGAAATTTTTTAATGTTTAATTTTTTGACTGCAAATGACTATTCCATGTAAATTATCACTTTTGGAACAAAAATAAGTGTGTTTAGAGTCACTTTAATGCCTGAAATTGGTAGAAATAGAAGCTTCTGAATAGGACAAAAAGTCTGTAATAATGGCAATTTTGGTCACATTGAGGCTTCAAAAAGTAGTTATTCAGCATGAGGCACATTCCAAATGACATTTTGAATCAATTTTTCTACAGTCCAAAAAACTCAATTTTCTGATGAAAAACGATGACCCGTGACCTGTCGAAATTTCTCCAGATGGTCAGAAATGGAAATTTTTTAATGTTTAATTTTTTGACTGTAAATGACTATTCCATGTAAATTATCACTTTTGGAAGAAAATTAAGTGTGTTTAGAGTCACTTTAATGCCTGAAATTGGTCGAAATAGAAGCTTCTGAATAGGAGAAAATGTCTGTAATAATGGCAATTTTGGTCACATTGAGGCTTTAAAAAGTAGTTATTCAACATGAGGCACATTCCAAATGACATTTTGTATCAATGTTTCTACAGTCCAAAAAAATCAATTTTCTGATGAAAAACGATGACCCGTGACCTGTCGAAATTTCTCCAGATGGTCAGAAATGGAAATTTTTTAATGTTTAATTTTTTGACTGCAAATGACTATTCCATGTAAATTATCACTTTTGGAACAAAAATAAGTGTGTTTAGAGTCACTTTAATGCCTGAAATTGCTTGAAACAAAAGCTTCTTAATAGGAGAAAAAGTCTGTAATAATGGCAATTTTGGTCACATTGAGGCTTTAAAAAGTAGTCATTCAACATGAGGCACATTCCAAATGACATTTTGAATCAATTTTTTTACAGTCCAAAAAAATCAATTTTCTGATGAAAAACAATGGCCCGTGACCTGTCGACATTTCTCCAGTTGGTCAGAAATGGAATTTTTTTAATGTTTAAGTTTTTTGAATGCAAATTACTATTCCATGTAAATTATCACTTTTGGAACAAAAATAAGTGTGTTTAGAGTCACTTTAATGCCTGAAATTGGTCGAAAAAGAAGCTTCTGAATAGGAGAAAATGTCTGTAATAATGGCAATTTTGGTCACATTGAGGCTTTAAAAAGTAGTTATTCAACATGAGGCACATTCCAAATGACATTTTGAATCAATGTTTCTACAGTCCAAAAAAATCAATTTTCTGATGAAAAACGATGACCCGTGACCTGTCGAAATTTCTCCAGATGGTCAGAAATGGAAATTTTTTAATGTTTAATTTTTTGACTGTAAATGACTATTCCATGTAAATTATCACTTTTGGAACAAAAATAAGTGTGTTTAGAGTCACTTTAATGCCTGAAATTGGTAGAAATAGAAGCTTCTGAATAGGACAAAAAGTCTGTAATAATGGCAATTTTGGTCACATTGAGGCTTCAAAAAGTAGTTATTCAGCATGAGGCACATTCCAAATGACATTTTGAATCAATTTTTCTACAGTCCAAAAAACTCAATTTTCTGATGAAAAACGATGACCCGTGACCTGTCGAAATTTCTCCAGATGGTCAGAAATGGAAATTTTTTAATGTTTAATTTTTTGACTGTAAATGACTATTCCATGTAAATTATCACTTTTGGAAGAAAATTAAGTGTGTTTAGAGTCACTTTAATGCCTGAAATTGGTTGAAACAAAAGCTTCTTAATAGGAGAAAAAGTCTGTAATAATGGCAATTTTGGTCACATTGAGGCTTTAAAAAGTAGTCATTCAACATGAGGCACATTCCAAATGACATTTTGAATCAATTTTTCTACAGTCCAAAAAAATCAATTTTCTGATGAAAAACGATGACCCGTGACCTGTCGAAATTTCTCCAGATGGTCAGAAATGGACATTTTTTAATGTTTAATTTTTTGACTGCAAATGACTATTCCATGCAAATTATCACTTTTGGAACAAAATTAAGTGTGTTTAGAGTCACTTTAATGCCTGAAATTGGTCAAATTGAAGCTTCTGAATAGGAGAAAATGTCTGTAATAATGGCAATTTTTGGTCACATTGAGGCTTTAAAAAGTAGTTATTCAACATGAGGCACATTCGAAATGACATTTTGAATCAATTTTTCTACAGTCCAAAAAATGAATTTTCTGATGAAAAACGATGACCCGTGACCTGTCGACATTTCTCCAGTTGGTCAGAAATGGAATTTTTTTAATGTTTAAGGTTTTTGAATGCAAATGACTATTCCATGTAAATTATCACTTTTGGAACAAAAATAAGTGTGTTTAGAGTCACTTTAATGCCTGAAATTGGTCGAAAAAGAAGCTTCTGAATAGGAGAAAATGTCTGTAATAATGGCAATTTTGGTCACATTGAGGCTTTAAAAAGTAGTTATTCAACATGAGGCACATTCCAAATGACATTTTGAATCAATTTTTCTACAGTCCAAAAAAATCAATTTTCTGATGAAAAACGATGACCCGTGACCTGTCGAAATTTCTCCAGATGGTCAGAAATGGAAATTTTTTAATGTTTAATTTTTTGACTGCAAATGACTATTCCATGTAAATTATCACTTTTGGAACAAAATAAGTGTGTTTAGAGTCACTTTAATGCCTGAAATTGGTAGAAATAGAAGCTTCTGAATAGGACAAAAAGTCTGTAATAATGGCAATTTTGGTCACATTGAGGCTTCAAAAAGTAGTTATTCAGCATGAGGCACATTCCAAATGACATTTTGAATCAATTTTTCTACAGTCCAAAAAACTCAATTTTCTGATGAAAAACGATGACCCGTGACCTGTCGAAATTTCTCCAGATGGTCAGAAATGGAAATTTTTTAATGTTTAATTTTTTGACTGTAAATGACTATTCCATGTAAATTATCACTTTTGGAAGAAAATTAAGTGTGTTTAGAGTCACTTTAATGCCTGAAATTGGTCGAAATAGAAGCTTCTGAATAGGAGAAAATGTCTGTAATAATGGCAATTTTGGTCACATTGAGGCTTTAAAAAGTAGTTATTCAACATGAGGCACATTCCAAATGACATTTTGTATCAATGTTTCTACAGTCCAAAAAAATCAATTTTCTGATGAAAAACGATGACCCGTGACCTGTCGAAATTTCTCCAGATGGTCAGAAATGGAAATTTTTTAATGTTTAATTTTTTGACTGCAAATGACTATTCCATGTAAATTATCACTTTTGGAACAAAAATAAGTGTGTTTAGAGTCACTTTAATGCCTGAAATTGCTTGAAACAAAAGCTTCTTAATAGGAGAAAAAGTCTGTAATAATGGCAATTTTGGTCACATTGAGGCTTTAAAAAGTAGTCATTCAACATGAGGCACATTCCAAATGACATTTTGAATCAATTTTTTTACAGTCCAAAAAAATCAATTTTCTGATGAAAAACAATGGCCCGTGACCTGTCGACATTTCTCCAGTTGGTCAGAAATGGAATTTTTTTAATGTTTAAGTTTTTTGAATGCAAATTACTATTCCATGTAAATTATCACTTTTGGAACAAAAATAAGTGTGTTTAGAGTCACTTTAATGCCTGAAATTGGTCGAAAAAGAAGCTTCTGAATAGGAGAAAATGTCTGTAATAATGGCAATTTTGGTCACATTGAGGCTTTAAAAAGTAGTTATTCAACATGAGGCACATTCCAAATGACATTTTGAATCAATGTTTCTACAGTCCAAAAAAATCAATTTTCTGATGAAAAACGATGACCCGTGACCTGTCGAAATTTCTCCAGATGGTCAGAAATGGAAATTTTTTAATGTTTAATTTTTTGACTGTAAATGACTATTCCATGTAAATTATCACTTTTGGAACAAAAATAAGTGTGTTTAGAGTCACTTTAATGCCTGAAATTGGTAGAAATAGAAGCTTCTGAATAGGACAAAAAGTCTGTAATAATGGCAATTTTGGTCACATTGAGGCTTCAAAAAGTAGTTATTCAGCATGAGGCACATTCCAAATGACATTTTGAATCAATTTTTCTACAGTCCAAAAAAATCAATTTTCTGATGAAAAACGATGACCCGTGACCTGTCGAAATTTCTCCAGATGGTCAGAAATGGACATTTTTTAATGTTTAATTTTTTGACTGCAAATGACTATTCCATGCAAATTATCACTTTTGGAACAAAATTAAGTGTGTTTAGAGTCACTTTAATGCCTGAAATTGGTCAAATTGAAGCTCCTGAATAGGAGAAAATGTCTGTAATAATGGCAATTTTGGTCACATTGAGGCTTTAAAAAGTAGTTATTCAACATGAGGCACATTCGAAATGACATTTTGAATCAATTTTTCTACAGTCCAAAAAATGAATTTTCTGATGAAAAACGATGACCCGTGACCTGTCGACATTTCTCCAGTTGGTCAGAAATGGAATTTTTTTAATGTTTAAGGTTTTTGAATGCAAATGACTATTCCATGTAAATTATCACTTTTGGAACAAAAATAAGTGTGTTTAGAGTCACTTTAATGCCTGAAATTGGTCGAAAAAGAAGCTTCTGAATAGGAGAAAATGTCTGTAATAATGGCAATTTTGGTCACATTGAGGCTTTAAAAAGTAGTTATTCAACATGAGGCACATTCCAAATGACATTTTGAATCAATTTTTCTACAGTCCAAAAAAATCAATTTTCTGATGAAAAACGATGACCCGTGACCTGTCGAAATTTCTCCAGATGGTCAGAAATGGAAATTTTTTAATGTTTAATTTTTTGACTGCAAATGACTATTCCATGTAAATTATCACTTTTGGAACAAAAATAAGTGTGTTTAGAGTCACTTTAATGCCTGAAATTGGTAGAAATAGAAGCTTCTGAATAGGACAAAAAGTCTGTAATAATGGCAATTTTGGTCACATTGAGGCTTCAAAAAGTAGTTATTCAGCATGAGGCACATTCCAAATGACATTTTGAATCAATTTTTCTACAGTCCAAAAAACTCAATTTTCTGATGAAAAACGATGACCCGTGACCTGTCGAAATTTCTCCAGATGGTCAGAAATGGAAATTTTTTAATGTTTAATTTTTTGACTGTAAATGACTATTCCATGTAAATTATCACTTTTGGAAGAAAATTAAGTGTGTTTAGAGTCACTTTAATGCCTGAAATTGGTCGAAATAGAAGCTTCTGAATAGGAGAAAATGTCTGTAATAATGGCAATTTTGGTCACATTGAGGCTTTAAAAAGTAGTTATTCAACATGAGGCACATTCCAAATGACATTTTGTATCAATGTTTCTACAGTCCAAAAAAATCAATTTTCTGATGAAAAACGATGACCCGTGACCTGTCGAAATTTCTCCAGATGGTCAGAAATGGAAATTTTTTAATGTTTAATTTTTTGACTGCAAATGACTATTCCATGTAAATTATCACTTTTGGAACAAAAATAAGTGTGTTTAGAGTCACTTTAATGCCTGAAATTGCTTGAAACAAAAGCTTCTTAATAGGAGAAAAAGTCTGTAATAATGGCAATTTTGGTCACATTGAGGCTTTAAAAAGTAGTCATTCAACATGAGGCACATTCCAAATGACATTTTGAATCAATTTTTTTACAGTCCAAAAAAATCAATTTTCTGATGAAAAACAATGGCCCGTGACCTGTCGACATTTCTCCAGTTGGTCAGAAATGGAATTTTTTTAATGTTTAAGTTTTTTGAATGCAAATTACTATTCCATGTAAATTATCACTTTTGGAACAAAAATAAGTGTGTTTAGAGTCACTTTAATGCCTGAAATTGGTCGAAAAAGAAGCTTCTGAATAGGAGAAAATGTCTGTAATAATGGCAATTTTGGTCACATTGAGGCTTTAAAAAGTAGTTATTCAACATGAGGCACATTCCAAATGACATTTTGAATCAATGTTTCTACAGTCCAAAAAAATCAATTTTCTGATGAAAAACGATGACCCGTGACCTGTCGAAATTTCTCCAGATGGTCAGAAATGGAAATTTTTTAATGTTTAATTTTTTGACTGTAAATGACTATTCCATGTAAATTATCACTTTTGGAACAAAAATAAGTGTGTTTAGAGTCACTTTAATGCCTGAAATTGGTAGAAATAGAAGCTTCTGAATAGGACAAAAAGTCTGTAATAATGGCAATTTTGGTCACATTGAGGCTTCAAAAAGTAGTTATTCAGCATGAGGCACATTCCAAATGACATTTTGAATCAATTTTACTACAGTCCAAAAAACTCAATTTTCTGATGAAAAACGATGACCCGTGACCTGTCGAAATTTCTCCAGATGGTCAGAAATGGAAATTTTTTAATGTTTAATTTTTTGACTGTAAATGACTATTCCATGTAAATTATCACTTTTGGAAGAAAATTAAGTGTGTTTAGAGTCACTTTAATGCCTGAAATTGGTTGAAACAAAAGCTTCTTAATAGGAGAAAAAGTCTGTAATAATGGCAATTTTGGTCACATTGAGGCTTTAAAAAGTAGTCATTCAACATGAGGCACATTCCAAATGACATTTTGAATCAATTTTTCTACAGTCCAAAAAAATCAATTTTCTGATGAAAAA
The DNA here is from genome assembly GCF_964204655.1 of Triturus cristatus. Taxonomy (NCBI): domain Eukaryota; kingdom Metazoa; phylum Chordata; class Amphibia; order Caudata; family Salamandridae; genus Triturus; species Triturus cristatus. Next base: position 877,579,506 of record NC_140593.1, on the reverse strand, counting down.
CGATGACCCGTGACCTGTCGAAATTTCTCCAGATGGTCAGAAATGGACATTTTTTAATGTTTAATTTTTTGACTGCAAATGACTATTCCATGCAAATTATCACTTTTGGAACAAAATTAAGTGTGTTTAGAGTCACTTTAATGCCTGAAATTGGTCAAATTGAAGCTTCTGAATAGGAGAAAATGTCTGTAATAATGGCAATTTTGGTCACATTGAGGCTTTAAAAAGTAGTTATTCAACATGAGGCACATTCGAAATAACATTTTGAATCAATTTTTCTACAGTCCAAAAAATCAATTTTCTGATGAAAAACGATGACCCGTGACCTGTCGACATTTCTCCAGTTGGTCAGAAATGGAATTTTTTTAATGTTTAAGTTTTTTGAATGCAAATGACTATTCCATGTAAATTATCACTTTTGGAACAAAAATAAGTGTGTTTAGAGTCACTTTAATGCCTGAAATTGGTCGAAATAGAAGCTTCTGAATAGGAGAAAATGTCTGTAATAATGGCAATTTTGGTCACATTGAGGCTTTAAAAAGTAGTTATTCAACATGAGGCACATTCCAAATGACATTTTGAATCAATGTTTCTACAGTCCAAAAAAATCAATTTTCTGATAAAAAACGATGACCCGTGACCTGTCGAAATTTCTCCAGATGGTCAGAAATGGAAATTTTTTAATGTTTAATTTTTTGACTGCAAATGACTATTCCATGTAAATTATCACTTTTGGAACAAAAATAAGTGTGTTTAGAGTCACTTTAATGCCTGAAATTGGTCGAAATAGAAGCTTCTGAATAGGAGAAAATGTCTGTAAAAATGGCAATTTTGGTCACATTGAGGCTTCAAAAAGTAGTTATTCAGCATGAGGCACATTCCAAATGACATTTTGAATCAATTTTTCTACAGTCCAAAAAACTCAATTTTCTGATGAAAAACGATGACCCGTGACCTGTCGAAATTTCTCGAGATGGTTAGAAATGGAAATTTTTTAATGTTTAATTTTTTGACTGTAAATGACTATTCCATGTAAATTATCACTTTTGGAAGAAAAATAAGTGTGTTTAGAGTCACTTTAATGCCTGAAATTGGTTGAAACAAAAGCTTCTGAATAGGAGAAAAAGTCTGTAATAATGGCAATTTTGGTCACATTGAGGCTTTAAAAAGTAGTCATTCAACATGAGGCACATTCCAAACGACATTTTGAATCAATTTTTCTACAGTCCAAAAAATCAATTTTCTGATGAAAAACGATGACCCGTGACCTGTCGACATTTCTCCAGTTGGTCAGAAATGGAATTTTTTTAATGTTTAAGTTTTTTGAATGCAAATGACTATTCCATGTAAATTATCACTTTTGGAACAAAAAATAAGTGTGTTTAGAGTCACTTTAATGCCTGAAATTGGTCGAAATAGAAGCTTCTGAATAGGAGAAAATGTCTGTAATAATGGCAATTTTGGTCACATTGAGGCTTTAAAAAGTAGTTATTCAACATGAGGCACATTCCAAATGACATTTTGAATCATTGTTTCTACAGTCCAAAAAAATCAATTTTCTGATGAAAAACGATGACCCGTGACCTGTCGAAATTTCTCCAGATGGTCAGAAATGGAAATTTTTTAATGTTTAATTTTTTGACTGCAAATGACTATTCCATGTAAATTATCACTTTTGGAACAAAAATAAGTGTGTTTAGAGTCACTTTAATGCCTGAAATTGGTAGAAATAGAAGCTTCTGAATAGGACAAAAAGTCTGTAATAATGGCAATTTTGGTCACATTGAGGCTTTAAAAAGTAGTCATTCAACATGAGGCACATTCCAAATGACATTTTGAATCAATTTTTCTACAGTCCAAAAAATCAATTTTCTGATGAAAAACGATGACCCGTGACCTGTCGAAATTTCTCCAGATGGTCAGAAATGGAAATTTTTTAATGTTTCATTTTTTGACTGCAAATGACTATTCCATGTAAATTATCACTTTTGGAAGAAAATAAGTGTGTTTAGAGTCACTTTAATGCCTGAAATTGGTTGAAACAAAAGCTTCTGAATAGGAGAAAAAGTCTGTAATAATGGCAATTTTGGTCACATTGAGGCTTTAAAAAGTAGTCATTCAACATGAGGCACATTCCAAACGACATTTTGAATCAATTTTTCTACAGTCCAAAAAATCAATTTTCTGATGAAAAACGATGACCCGTGACCTGTCGACATTTCTCCAGTTGGTCAGAAATGGAATTTTTTTAATGTTTAAATTTTTTGAATGCAAATGACTATTCCATGTAAATTATCACTTTTGGAACAAAAAATAAGTGTGTTTAGAGTCACTTTAATGCCTGAAATTGGTCGAAATAGAAGCTTCTGAATAGGAGAAAATGTCTGTAATAATGGCAATTTTGGTCACATTGAGGCTTTAAAAAGTAGTCATTCAACATGAGGCACATTCCAAACGACCTTTTGAATCAATTTTTCTACAGTCCAAAAAATCAATTTTCTGATGAAAAACGATGACCCGTGACCTGTCGAAATTTCTCCAGATGGTCAGAAATGGAAATTTTTTAATGTTTAATTTTTTGACTGCAAATGACTATTCCATGTAAATTATCACTTTTGGAACAAAAATAAGTGTGTTTAGAGTCACTTTAATGCCTGAAATTGGTAGAAATAGAAGCTTCTGAATAGGACAAAAAGTCTGTAATAATGGCAATTTTGGTCACATTGAGGCTTTAAAAAGTAGTCATTCAACATGAGGCACATTCCAAATGACATTTTGAATCAATTTTTCTACAGTCCAAAAAATCAATTTTCTGATGAAAAACGATGACCCGTGACCTGTCGAAATTTCTCCAGATGGTCAGAAATGGAAATTTTTTAATGTTTCATTTTTTGACTGCAAATGACTATTCCATGTAAATTATCACTTTTGGAAGAAAATAAGTGTGTTTAGAGTCACTTTAATGCCTGAAATTGGTCGAAATAGAAGCTTCTGAATAGGAGAAAAAGTCTGTAATAATGGCAATTTTGGTCACATTGAGGCTTTAAAAAGTAGTCATTCAACATGAGGCACATTCCAAATGACATTTTGAATCAATTTTTCTACAGTCCAAAAAATCAATTTTCTGATGAAAAACGATGACCCGTGGTGACCTGTCGAAATTTCTCCAGATGGTCAGAACTGGAAATTTTTTAATGTTTAAGTTTTTTGAATGCAAATGACTATTCCATGTAAATTATCACTTTTGGAACAAAAATAAGTGTGTTTAGAGTCACTTAATGCCTGAAATTGGTCGAAATAGAAGCTTCTGAATAGGAGAAAATGTCTGTAATAATGGCAATTTTGGTCACATTGAGGCTTTAAAAAGTAGTTATTCAACATGAGGCACATTCCAAATGACATTTTGAATCATTGTTTCTACAGTCCAAAAAAATCAATTTTCTGATGAAAAACGATGACCCGTGACCTGTTGAAATTTCTCCAGATGGTCAGAAATGGAAATTTTTTAATGTTTAATTTTTTGACTGCAAATGACTATTCCATGTAAATTATCACTTTTGGAACAAAAATAAGTGTGTTTAGAGTCACTTTAATGCCTGAAATTGGTAGAAATAGAAGCTTCTGAATAGGACAAAAAGTCTGTAATAATGGCAATTTTGGTCACATTGAGGCTTTAAAAAGTAGTCATTCAACATGAGGCACATTCCAAATGACATTTTGAATCAATTTTTCTACAGTCCAAAAAATCAATTTTCTGATGAAAAACGATGACCCGTGACCTGTCGAAATTTCTCCAGATGGTCAGAAATGGAAATTTTTTAATGTTTCATTTTTTGACTGCAAATGACTATTCCATGTAAATTATCACTTTTGGAAGAAAATAAGTGTGTTTAGAGTCACTTTAATGCCTGAAATTGGTCGAAATAGAAGCTTCTGAATAGGAGAAAAAGTCTGTAATAATGGCAATTTTGGTCACATTGAGGCTTTAAAAAGTAGTCATTCAACATGAGGCACATTCCAAATGACATTTTGAATCAATTTTTCTACAGTCCAAAAAATCAATTTTCTGATGAAAAACGATGACCCGTGGTGACCTGTCGAAATTTCTCCAGATGGTCAGAACTGGAAATTTTTTAATGTTTCATTTTTTGACTGCAAATGACTATTCCATGTAAATTATCACTTTTGGAAGAAAATAAGTGTGTTTAGAGTCACTTTAATGCCTGAAATTGGAAGAAATAGAAGCTTCTGAATAGGAGAAAATGTCTGTAAAAATGGCAATTTTGGTCACATTGAGGCTTCAAAAAGTAGTTATTCAGCATGAGGCACATTCCAAATGACATTTTGAATAAATTTTTCTACAGTCCAAAAAATAAATTTTCTGATGAAAAACGATGACCCGTTGACCTTTCGAAATTTCTCCAGATGGTCAGAAATGGAAATTTTTTAATGTTTAATTTTTTGACTGTAAATGACTATTCCATGTAAATTATCACTTTTGGAACAAAATTAATTGTGTTTAGAGTCACTTTAATGCCTGAAATTGGTCAAATTGAAGCTTCTGAATAGGAGAAAATGTCTGTAATAATGGCAATTTTGGTCACATTGAGGCTTTAAAAAGTAGTTATTCAACATGAGGCACATTCGAAATGACATTTTGAATCAATTTTTCTACAGTCCAAAAAATGAATTTTCTGATGAAAAACGATGACCCGTGACCTGTCGACATTTCTCCAGTTGTTCAGAAATGGAATTTTTTTAATGTTTAAGGTTTTTGAATGCAAATGACTATTCCATGTAAATTATCACTTTTGGAACAAAAATAAGTGTGTTTAGAGTCACTTTAATGCCTGAAATTGGTCGAAAAAGAAGCTTCTGAATAGGAGAAAATGTCTGTAATAATGGCAATTTTGGTCACATTGAGGCTTTAAAAAGTAGTTATTCAACATGAGGCACATTCCAAATGACATTTTGAATCAATTTTTCTACAGTCCAAAAAAATCAATTTTCTGATGAAAAACGATGACCCGTGACCTGTCGAAATTTCTCCAGATGGTCAGAAATGGAAATTTTTTAATGTTTAATTTTTTGACTGCAAATGACTATTCCATGTAAATTATCACTTTTGGAACAAAAATAAGTGTGTTTAGAGTCACTTTAATGCCTGAAATTGGTAGAAATAGAAGCTTCTGAATAGGACAAAAAGTCTGTAATAATGGCAATTTTGGTCACATTGAGGCTTCAAAAAGTAGTTATTCAGCATGAGGCACATTCCAAATGACATTTTGAATCAATTTTTCTACAGTCCAAAAAACTCAATTTTCTGATGAAAAACGATGACCCGTGACCTGTCGAAATTTCTCCAGATGGTTAGAAATGGAAATTTTTTAATGTTTAATTTTTTGACTGTAAATGACTATTCCATGTAAATTATCACTTTTGGAAGAAAATTAAGTGTGTTTAGAGTCACTTTAATGCCTGAAATTGGTCGAAATAGAAGCTTCTGAATAGGAGAAAATGTCTGTAATAATGGCAATTTTGGTCACATTGAGGCTTTAAAAAGTAGTTATTCAACATGAGGCACATTCCAAATGACATTTTGTATCAATGTTTCTACAGTCCAAAAAAATCAATTTTCTGATGAAAAACGATGACCCGTGACCTGTCGAAATTTCTCCAGATGGTCAGAAATGGAAATTTTTTAATGTTTAATTTTTTGACTGCAAATGACTATTCCATGTAAATTATCACTTTTGGAACAAAAATAAGTGTGTTTAGAGTCACTTTAATGCCTGAAATTGCTTGAAACAAAAGCTTCTTAATAGGAGAAAAAGTCTGTAATAATGGCAATTTTGGTCACATTGAGGCTTTAAAAAGTAGTCATTCAACATGAGGCACATTCCAAATGACATTTTGAATCAATTTTTTTACAGTCCAAAAAAATCAATTTTCTGATGAAAAACAATGGCCCGTGACCTGTCGAAATTTATCCAGATGGTCAGAAATGGAAATTTTTTAATGTTGAATTTTTTGAATGCAAATTACTATTCCATGTAAATTATCACTTTTGGAACAAAAATAAGTGTGTTTAGAGTCACTTTAATGCCTGAAATTGGTCGAAAAAGAAGCTTCTGAATAGGAGAAAATGTCTGTAATAATGGCAATTTTGGTCACATTGAGGCTTTAAAAAGTAGTTATTCAACATGAGGCACATTCCAAATGACATTTTGAATCAATTTTTCTACAGTCCAAAAAAATCAATTTTCTGATGAAAAACGATGACCCGTGACCTGTCGAAATTTCTCCAGATGGTCAGAAATGGAAATTTTTTAATGTTTAATTTTTTGACTGCAAATGACTATTCCATGTAAATTATCACTTTTGGAACAAAAATAAGTGTGTTTAGAGTCACTTTAATGCCTGAAATTGGTAGAAATAGAAGCTTCTGAATAGGACAAAAAGTCTGTAATAATGGCAATTTTGGTCACATTGAGGCTTCAAAAAGTAGTTATTCAGCATGAGGCACATTCCAAATGACATTTTGAATCAATTTTTCTACAGTCCAAAAAACTCAATTTTCTGATGAAAAACGATGACCCGTGACCTGTCGAAATTTCTCCAGATGGTCAGAAATGGAAATTTTTTAATGTTTAATTTTTTGACTGTAAATGACTATTCCATGTAAATTATCACTTTTGGAAGAAAATTAAGTGTGTTTAGAGTCACTTTAATGCCTGAAATTGGTTGAAACAAAAGCTTCTTAATAGGAGAAAAAGTCTGTAATAATGGCAATTTTGGTCACATTGAGGCTTTAAAAAGTAGTCATTCAACATGAGGCACATTCCAAATGACATTTTGAATCAATTTTTCTACAGTCCAAAAAAATCAATTTTCTGATGAAAAACGATGACCCGTGACCTGTCGAAATTTCTCCAGATGGTCAGAAATGGACATTTTTTAATGTTTAATTTTTTGACTGCAAATGACTATTCCATGCAAATTATCACTTTTGGAACAAAATTAAGTGTGTTTAGAGTCACTTTAATGCCTGAAATTGGTCAAATTGAAGCTTCTGAATAGGAGAAAATGTCTGTAATAATGGCAATTTTGGTCACATTGAGGCTTTAAAAAGTAGTTATTCAACATGAGGCACATTCGAAATAACATTTTGAATCAATTTTTCTACAGTCCAAAAAATCAATTTTCTGATGAAAAACGATGACCCGTGACCTGTCGACATTTCTCCAGTTGGTCAGAAATGGAATTTTTTTAATGTTTAAGTTTTTTGAATGCAAATGACTATTCCATGTAAATTATCACTTTTGGAACAAAAATAAGTGTGTTTAGAGTCACTTTAATGCCTGAAATTGGTCGAAATAGAAGCTTCTGAATAGGAGAAAATGTCTGTAATAATGGCAATTTTGGTCACATTGAGGCTTTAAAAAGTAGTTATTCAACATGAGGCACATTCCAAATGACATTTTGAATCAATGTTTCTACAGTCCAAAAAAATCAATTTTCTGATAAAAAACGATGACCCGTGACCTGTCGAAATTTCTCCAGATGGTCAGAAATGGAAATTTTTTAATGTTTAATTTTTTGACTGCAAATGACTATTCCATGTAAATTATCACTTTTGGAACAAAAATAAGTGTGTTTAGAGTCACTTTAATGCCTGAAATTGGTAGAAATAGAAGCTTCTGAATAGGACAAAAAGTCTGTAATAATGGCAATTTTGGTCACATTGAGGCTTTAAAAAGTAGTCATTCAACATGAGGCACATTCCACATGACATTTTGAATCAATTTTTCTACAGTCAAGAAAATCAATTTTCTGATGAAAAACGATGACCCGTGACCTGTCGAAATTTCTCCAGATGGTCAGAAATGGAAATTTTTTAATGTTGCATTTTTTGACTGCAAATGACTATTCCATGTAAATTATCACTTTTGGAAGAAAATAAGTGTGTTTAGAGTCACTTTAATGCCTGAAATTGGTCGAAATAGAAGCTTCTGAATAGGAGAAAATGTCTGTAAAAATGGCAATTTTGGTCACATTGAGGCTTCAAAAAGTAGTTATTCAGCATGAGGCACATTCCAAATGACATTTTGAATCAATTTTTCTACAGTCCAAAAAACTCAATTTTCTGATGAAAAACGATGACCCGTGACCTGTCGAAATTTCTCGAGATGGTTAGAAATGGAAATTTTTTAATGTTTAATTTTTTGACTGTAAATGACTATTCCATGTAAATTATCACTTTTGGAAGAAAAATAAGTGTGTTTAGAGTCACTTTAATGCCTGAAATTGGTTGAAACAAAAGCTTCTGAATAGGAGAAAAAGTCTGTAATAATGGCAATTTTGGTCACATTGAGGCTTTAAAAAGTAGTCATTCAACATGAGGCACATTCCAAACGACATTTTGAATCAATTTTTCTACAGTCCAAAAAATCAATTTTCTGATGAAAAACGATGACCCGTGACCTGTCGACATTTCTCCAGTTGGTCAGAAATGGAATTTTTTTAATGTTTAAGTTTTTTGAATGCAAATGACTATTCCATGTAAATTATCACTTTTGGAACAAAAAATAAGTGTGTTTAGAGTCACTTTAATGCCTGAAATTGGTCGAAATAGAAGCTTCTGAATAGGAGAAAATGTCTGTAATAATGGCAATTTTGGTCACATTGAGGCTTTAAAAAGTAGTTATTCAACATGAGGCACATTCCAAATGACATTTTGAATCATTGTTTCTACAGTCCAAAAAAATCAATTTTCTGATGAAAAACGATGACCCGTGACCTGTCGAAATTTCTCCAGATGGTCAGAAATGGAAATTTTTTAATGTTTAATTTTTTGACTGCAAATGACTATTCCATGTAAATTATCACTTTTGGAACAAAAATAAGTGTGTTTAGAGTCACTTTAATGCCTGAAATTGGTAGAAATAGAAGCTTCTGAATAGGACAAAAAGTCTGTAATAATGGCAATTTTGGTCACATTGAGGCTTTAAAAAGTAGTCATTCAACATGAGGCACATTCCAAATGACATTTTGAATCAATTTTTCTACAGTCCAAAAAATCAATTTTCTGATGAAAAACGATGACCCGTGACCTGTCGAAATTTCTCCAGATGGTCAGAAATGGAAATTTTTTAATGTTTCATTTTTTGACTGCAAATGACTATTCCATGTAAATTATCACTTTTGGAAGAAAATAAGTGTGTTTAGAGTCACTTTAATGCCTGAAATTGGTCGAAATAGAAGCTTCTGAATAGGAGAAAAAGTCTGTAATAATGGCAATTTTGGTCACATTGAGGCTTTAAAAAGTAGTCATTCAACATGAGGCACATTCCAAATGACATTTTGAATCAATTTTTCTACAGTCCAAAAAATCAATTTTCTGATGAAAAACGATGACCCGTGGTGACCTGTCGAAATTTCTCCAGATGGTCAGAACTGGAAATTTTTTAATGTTTAAGTTTTTTGAATGCAAATGACTATTCCATGTAAATTATCACTTTTGGAACAAAAATAAGTGTGTTTAGAGTCACTTTAATGCCTGAAATTGGTCGAAATAGAAGCTTCTGAATAGGAGAAAATGTCTGTAATAATGGCAATTTTGGTCACATTGAGGCTTTAAAAAGTAGTTATTCAACATGAGGCACATTCCAAATGACATTTTGAATCATTGTTTCTACAGTCCAAAAAAATCAATTTTCTGATGAAAAACGATGACCCGTGACCTGTCGAAATTTCTCCAGATGGTCAGAAATGGAAATTTTTTAATGTTTAATTTTTTGACTGCAAATGACTATTCCATGTAAATTATCACTTTTGGAACAAAAATAAGTGTGTTTAGAGTCACTTTAATGCCTGAAATTGGTAGAAATAGAAGCTTCTGAATAGGACAAAAAGTCTGTAATAATGGCAATTTTGGTCACATTGAGGCTTTAAAAAGTAGTCATTCAACATGAGGCACATTCCAAATGACATTTTGAATCAATTTTTCTACAGTCCAAAAAATCAATTTTCTGATGAAAAACGATGACCCGTGACCTGTCGAAATTTCTCCAGATGGTCAGAAATGGAAATTTTTTAATGTTTCATTTTTTGACTGCAAATGACTATTCCATGTAAATTATCACTTTTGGAAGAAAATAAGTGTGTTTAGAGTCACTTTAATGCCTGAAATTGGTCGAAATAGAAGCTTCTGAATAGGAGAAAAAGTCTGTAATAATGGCAATTTTGGTCACATTGAGGCTTTAAAAAGTAGTCATTCAACATGAGGCACATTCCAAATGACATTTTGAATCAATTTTTCTACAGTCCAAAAAATCAATTTTCTGATGAAAAACGATGACCCGTGGTGACCTGTCGAAATTTCTCCAGATGGTCAGAACTGGAAATTTTTTAATGTTTCATTTTTTGACTGCAAATGACTATTCCATGTAAATTATCACTTTTGGAAGAAAATAAGTGTGTTTAGAGTCACTTTAATGCCTGAAATTGGAAGAAATAGAAGCTTCTGAATAGGAGAAAATGTCTGTAAAAATGGCAATTTTGGTCACATTGAGGCTTCAAAAAGTAGTTATTCAGCATGAGGCACATTCCAAATGACATTTTGAATACATTTTTCTACAGTCCAAAAAATAAATTTTCTGATGAAAAACGATGACCCGTTGACCTTTCGAAATTTCTCCAGATGGTCAGAAATGGAAATTTTTTAATGTTTAATTTTTTGACTGTAAATGACTATTCCATGTAAATTATCACTTTTGGAAGAAAAATAAGTGTGTTTAGAGTCACTTTAATGCCTGAAATTGGTTGAAACAAAAGCTTCTTAATAGGAGAAAAAGTCTGTAATAATGGCAATTTTGGTCACATTGAGGCTTTAAAAAGTAGTCATTCAACATGAGGCACATTCCAAATGACATTTTGAATCAATTTTTCTACAGTCCAAAAAAATCAATTTTCTGCTGAAAAACGATGACCCGTGACCTGTCGAAATTTATCCAGATGGTCAGAAATGAAAATTTTTTAATGTTTAATTTTTTGACTGCAAATGACTATTCCATGCAAATTATCACTTTTGGAACAAAATTAATTGTGTTTAGAGTCACTTTAATGCCTGAAATTGGTCAAATTGAAGCTTCTGAATAGGAGAAAATGTCTGTAATAATGGCAATTTTGGTCACATTGAGGCTTTAAAAAGTAGTTATTCAACATGAGGCACATTCGAAATGACATTTTGAATCAATTTTTCTACAGTCCAAAAAATGAATTTTCTGATGAAAAACGATGACCCGTGACCTGTCGACATTTCTCCAGTTGGTCAGAAATGGAATTTTTTTAATGTTTAAGGTTTTTGAATGCAAATGACTATTCCATGTAAATTATCACTTTTGGAACAAAAATAAGTGTGTTTAGAGTCACTTTAATGCCTGAAATTGGTCGAAAAAGAAGCTTCTGAATAGGAGAAAATGTCTGTAATAATGGCAATTTTGGTCACATTGAGGCTTTAAAAAGTAGTTATTCAACATGAGGCACATTCCAAATGACATTTTGAATCAATTTTTCTACAGTCCAAAAAAATCAATTTTCTGATGAAAAACGATGACCCGTGACCTGTCGAAATTTCTCCAGATGGTCAGAAATGGAAATTTTTTAATGTTTAATTTTTTGACTGCAAATGACTATTCCATGTAAATTATCACTTTTGGAACAAAAATAAGTGTGTTTAGAGTCACTTTAATGCCTGAAATTGGTAGAAATAGAAGCTTCTGAATAGGACAAAAAGTCTGTAATAATGGCAATTTTGGTCACATTGAGGCTTCAAAAAGTAGTTATTCAGCATGAGGCACATTCCAAATGACATTTTGAATCAATTTTTCTACAGTCCAAAAAACTCAATTTTCTGATGAAAAACGATGACCCGTGACCTGTCGAAATTTCTCCAGATGGTCAGAAATGGAAATTTTTTAATGTTTAATTTTTTGACTGTAAATGACTATTCCATGTAAATTATCACTTTTGGAAGAAAATTAAGTGTGTTTAGAGTCACTTTAATGCCTGAAATTGGTCGAAATAGAAGCTTCTGAATAGGAGAAAATGTCTGTAATAATGGCAATTTTGGTCACATTGAGGCTTTAAAAAGTAGTTATTCAACATGAGGCACATTCCAAATGACATTTTGTATCAATGTTTCTACAGTCCAAAAAAATCAATTTTCTGATGAAAAACGATGACCCGTGACCTGTCGAAATTTCTCCAGATGGTCAGAAATGGAAATTTTTTAATGTTTAATTTTTTGACTGCAAATGACTATTCCATGTAAATTATCACTTTTGGAACAAAAATAAGTGTGTTTAGAGTCACTTTAATGCCTGAAATTGCTTGAAACAAAAGCTTCTTAATAGGAGAAAAAGTCTGTAATAATGGCAATTTTGGTCACATTGAGGCTTTAAAAAGTAGTCATTCAACATGAGGCACATTCCAAATGACATTTTGAATCAATTTTTTTACAGTCCAAAAAAATCAATTTTCTGATGAAAAACAATGGCCCGTGACCTGTCGAAATTTATCCAGATGGTCAGAAATGGAAATTTTTTAATGTTTAATTTTTTGAATGCAAATTACTATTCCATGTAAATTATCACTTTTGGAACAAAAATAAGTGTGTTTAGAGTCACTTTAATGCCTGAAATTGGTCGAAAAAGAAGCTTCTGAATAGGAGAAAATGTCTGTAATAATGGCAATTTTGGTCACATTGAGGCTTTAAAAAGTAGTTATTCAACATGAGGCACATTCCAAATGACATTTTGAATCAATTTTTCTACAGTCCAAAAAAATCAATTTTCTGATGAAAAACGATGACCCGTGACCTGTCGAAATTTCTCCAGATGGTCAGAAATGGAAATTTTTTAATGTTTAATTTTTTGACTGCAAATGACTATTCCATGTAAATTATCACTTTTGGAACAAAAATAAGTGTGTTTAGAGTCACTTTAATGCCTGAAATTGGTAGAAATAGAAGCTTCTGAATAGGACAAAAAGTCTGTAATAATGGCAATTTTGGTCACATTGAGGCTTCAAAAAGTAGTTATTCAACATGAGGCACATTCCAAATGACATTTTGAATCAATTTTTCTACAGTCCAAAAAACTCAATTTTCTGATGAAAAACGATGACCCGTGACCTGTCGAAATTTCTCCAGATGGTCAGAAATGGAAATTTTTTAATGTTTAATTTTTTGACTGTAAATGACTATTCCATGTAAATTATCACTTTTGGAAGAAAATTAAGTGTGTTTAGAGTCACTTTAATGCCTGAAATTGGTTGAAACAAAAGCTTCTTAATAGGAGAAAAAGTCTGTAATAATGGCAATTTTGGTCACATTGAGGCTTTAAAAAGTAGTCATTCAACATGAGGCACATTCCAAATGACATTTTGAATCAATTTTTCTACAGTCCAAAAAAATCAATTTTCTGATGAAAAACGATGACCCGTGACCTGTCGAAATTTCTCCAGATGGTCAGAAATGGACATTTTTTAATGTTTAATTTTTTGACTGCAAATGACTATTCCATGTAAATTATCACTTTTGGAACAAAAATAAGTGTGTTTAGAGTCACTTTAATGCCTGAAATTGGTAGAAATAGAAGCTTCTGAATAGGACAAAAAGTCTGTAATAATGGCAATTTTGGTCACATTGAGGCTTCAAAAAGTAGTTATTCAGCATGAGGCACATTCCAAATGACATTTTGAATCAATTTTTCTACAGTCCAAAAAACTCAATTTTCTGATGAAAAACGATGACCCGTGACCTGTCGAAATTTCTCCAGATGGTCAGAAATGGAAATTTTTTAATGTTTAATTTTTTGACTGTAAATGACTATTCCATGTAAATTATCACTTTTGGAAGAAAATTAAGTGTGTTTAGAGTCACTTTAATGCCTGAAATTGGTCGAAATAGAAGCTTCTGAATAGGAGAAAATGTCTGTAATAATGGCAATTTTGGTCACATTGAGGCTTTAAAAAGTAGTTATTCAACATGAGGCACATTCCAAATGACATTTTGTATCAATGTTTCTACAGTCCAAAAAAATCAATTTTCTGATGAAAAACGATGACCCGTGACCTGTCGAAATTTCTCCAGATGGTCAGAAATGGAAATTTTTTAATGTTTAATTTTTTGACTGCAAATGACTATTCCATGTAAATTATCACTTTTGGAACAAAAATAAGTGTGTTTAGAGTCACTTTAATGCCTGAAATTGCTTGAAACAAAAGCTTCTTAATAGGAGAAAAAGTCTGTAATAATGGCAATTTTGGTCACATTGAGGCTTTAAAAAGTAGTCATTCAACATGAGGCACATTCCAAATGACATTTTGAATCAATTTTTTTACAGTCCAAAAAAATCAATTTTCTGATGAAAAACAATGGCCCGTGACCTGTCGAAATTTATCCAGATGGTCAGAAATGGAAATTTTTTAATGTTTAATTTTTTGAATGCAAATTACTATTCCATGTAAATTATCACTTTTGGAACAAAAATAAGTGTGTTTAGAGTCACTTTAATGCCTGAAATTGGTCGAAAAAGAAGCTTCTGAATAGGAGAAAATGTCTGTAATAATGGCAATTTTGGTCACATTGAGGCTTTAAAAAGTAGTTATTCAACATGAGGCACATTCCAAATGACATTTTGAATCAATTTTTCTACAGTCCAAAAAAATCAATTTTCTGATGAAAAACGATGACCCGTGACCTGTCGAAATTTCTCCAGATGGTCAGAAATGGAAATTTTTTAATGTTTAATTTTTTGACTGCAAATGACTATTCCATGTAAATTATCACTTTTGGAACAAAAATAAGTGTGTTTAGAGTCACTTTAATGCCTGAAATTGGTAGAAATAGAAGCTTCTGAATAGGACAAAAAGTCTGTAATAATGGCAATTTTGGTCACATTGAGGCTTCAAAAAGTAGTTATTCAGCATGAGGCACATTCCAAATGACATTTTGAATCAATTTTTCTACAGTCCAAAAAACTCAATTTTCTGATGAAAAACGATGACCCGTGACCTGTCGAAATTTCTCCAGATGGTCAGAAATGGAAATTTTTTAATGTTTAATTTTTTGACTGTAAATGACTATTCCATGTAAATTATCACTTTTGGAAGAAAATTAAGTGTGTTTAGAGTCACTTTAATGCCTGAAATTGGTTGAAACAAAAGCTTCTTAATAGGAGAAAAAGTCTGTAATAATGGCAATTTTGGTCACATTGAGGCTTTAAAAAGTAGTCATTCAACATGAGGCACATTCCAAATGACATTTTGAATCAATTTTTCTACAGTCCAAAAAAATCAATTTTCTGATGAAAAACGATGACCCGTGACCTGTCGAAATTTCTCCAGATGGTCAGAAATGGACATTTTTTAATGTTTAATTTTTTGACTGCAAATGACTATTCCATGCAAATTATCACTTTTGGAACAAAATTAAGTGTGTTTAGAGTCACTTTAATGCCTGAAATTGGTCAAATTGAAGCTTCTGAATAGGAGAAAATGTCTGTAATAATGGCAATTTTGGTCACATTGAGGCTTTAAAAAGTAGTTATTCAACATGAGGCACATTCGAAATAACATTTTGAATCAATTTTTCTACAGTCCAAAAAATCAATTTTCTGATGAAAAACGATGACCCGTGACCTGTCGACATTTCTCCAGTTGGTCAGAAATGGAATTTTTTTAATGTTTAAGTTTTTTGAATGCAAATGACTATTCCATGTAAATTATCACTTTTGGAACAAAAATAAGTGTGTTTAGAGTCACTTTAATGCCTGAAATTGGTCGAAATAGAAGCTTCTGAATAGGAGAAAATGTCTGTAATAATGGCAATTTTGGTCACATTGAGGCTTTAAAAAGTAGTTATTCAACATGAGGCACATTCCAAATGACATTTTGAATCAATGTTTCTACAGTCCAAAAAAATCAATTTTCTGATAAAAAACGATGACCCGTGACCTGTCGAAATTTCTCCAGATGGTCAGAAATGGAAATTTTTTAATGTTTAATTTTTTGACTGCAAATGACTATTCCATGTAAATTATCACTTTTGGAACAAAAATAAGTGTGTTTAGAGTCACTTTAATGCCTGAAATTGGTAGAAATAGAAGCTTCTGAATAGGACAAAAAGTCTGTAATAATGGCAATTTTGGTCACATTGAGGCTTTAAAAAGTAGTCATTCAACATGAGGCACATTCCACATGACATTTTGAATCAATTTTTCTACAGTCAAGAAAATCAATTTTCTGATGAAAAACGATGACCCGTGACCTGTCGAAATTTCTCCAGATGGTCAGAAATGGAAATTTTTTAATGTTGCATTTTTTGACTGCAAATGACTATTCCATGTAAATTATCACTTTTGGAAGAAAATAAGTGTGTTTAGAGTCACTTTAATGCCTGAAATTGGTCGAAATAGAAGCTTCTGAATAGGAGAAAATGTCTGTAAAAATGGCAATTTTGGTCACATTGAGGCTTCAAAAAGTAGTTATTCAGCATGAGGCACATTCCAAATGACATTTTGAATCAATTTTTCTACAGTCCAAAAAACTCAATTTTCTGATGAAAAACGATGACCCGTGACCTGTCGAAATTTCTCGAGATGGTTAGAAATGGAAATTTTTTAATGTTTAATTTTTTGACTGTAAATGACTATTCCATGTAAATTATCACTTTTGGAAGAAAAATAAGTGTGTTTAGAGTCACTTTAATGCCTGAAATTGGTTGAAACAAAAGCTTCTGAATAGGAGAAAAAGTCTGTAATAATGGCAATTTTGGTCACATTGAGGCTTTAAAAAGTAGTCATTCAACATGAGGCACATTCCAAACGACATTTTGAATCAATTTTTCTACAGTCCAAAAAATCAATTTTCTGATGAAAAACGATGACCCGTGACCTGTCGACATTTCTCCAGTTGGTCAGAAATGGAATTTTTTTAATGTTTAAGTTTTTTGAATGCAAATGACTATTCCATGTAAATTATCACTTTTGGAACAAAAAATAAGTGTGTTTAGAGTCACTTTAATGCCTGAAATTGGTCGAAATAGAAGCTTCTGAATAGGAGAAAATGTCTGTAATAATGGCAATTTTGGTCACATTGAGGCTTTAAAAAGTAGTTATTCAACATGAGGCACATTCCAAATGACATTTTGAATCATTGTTTCTACAGTCCAAAAAAATCAATTTTCTGATGAAAAACGATGACCCGTGACCTGTCGAAATTTCTCCAGATGGTCAGAAATGGAAATTTTTTAATGTTTAATTTTTTGACTGCAAATGACTATTCCATGTAAATTATCACTTTTGGAACAAAAATAAGTGTGTTTAGAGTCACTTTAATGCCTGAAATTGGTAGAAATAGAAGCTTCTGAATAGGACAAAAAGTCTGTAATAATGGCAATTTTGGTCACATTGAGGCTTTAAAAAGTAGTCATTCAACATGAGGCACATTCCAAATGACATTTTGAATCAATTTTTCTACAGTCCAAAAAATCAATTTTCTGATGAAAAACGATGACCCGTGACCTGTCGAAATTTCTCCAGATGGTCAGAAATGGAAATTTTTTAATGTTTCATTTTTTGACTGCAAATGACTATTCCATGTAAATTATCACTTTTGGAAGAAAATAAGTGTGTTTAGAGTCACTTTAATGCCTGAAATTGGTCGAAATAGAAGCTTCTGAATAGGAGAAAAAGTCTGTAATAATGGCAATTTTGGTCACATTGAGGCTTTAAAAAGTAGTCATTCAACATGAGGCACATTCCAAATGACATTTTGAATCAATTTTTCTACAGTCCAAAAAATCAATTTTCTGATGAAAAACGATGACCCGTGGTGACCTGTCGAAATTTCTCCAGATGGTCAGAACTGGAAATTTTTTAATGTTTCATTTTTTGACTGCAAATGACTATTCCATGTAAATTATCACTTTTGGAAGAAAATAAGTGTGTTTAGAGTCACTTTAATGCCTGAAATTGGAAGAAATAGAAGCTTCTGAATAGGAGAAAATGTCTGTAAAAATGGCAATTTTGGTCACATTGAGGCTTCAAAAAGTAGTTATTCAGCATGAGGCACATTCCAAATGACATTTTGAATAAATTTTTCTACAGTCCAAAAAATAAATTTTCTGATGAAAAACGATGACCCGTTGACCTGTCGAAATTTCTCCAGATGGTCAGAAATGGAAATTTTTTAATGTTTAATTTTTTGACTGCAAATGACTATTCCATGTAAATTATCACTTTTGGAACAAAAATAAGTGTGTTTAGAGTCACTTTAATGCCTGAAATTGGTTGAAACAAAAGCTTCTTAATAGGAGAAAAAGTCTGTAATAATGGCAATTTTGGTCACATTGAGGCTTTAAAAAGTAGTCATTCAACATGAGGCACATTCCAAATGACATTTTGAATCAATTTTTCTACAGTCCAAAAAAATCAATTTTCTGATGAACCTGTCGAAATTTATCCAGATGGTCAGAAATGGAAATTTTTTAATGTTTAATTTTTTGACTGCAAATGACTATTCCATGCAAATTATCACTTTTGGAACAACATTAATTGTGTTTAGAGTCACTTTAATGCCTGAAATTGGTCAAATTGAAGCTTCTGAATAGGAGAAAATGTCTGTAATAATGGCAATTTTGGTCACATTGAGGCTTTAAAAAGTAGTTATTCAACATGAGGCACATTCCAAATGACATTTTGAATCAATGTTTCTACAGTCCAAAAAAATCAATTTTCTGATGAAAAACGATGACCCGTGACCTGTCGAAATGTCTCCAGATGGTCAGAAATGGAAATTTTTTTATGTTTAATTTTTTGACTGCAAATGACTATTCCATGTAAATTATCACTTTTGGAACAAAAATAAGTGTGTTTAGAGTCACTTTAATGCCTGAAATTGGTTGAAACAAAAGCTTCTTAATAGGAGAAAAAGTCTGTAATAATGGCAATTTTGGTCACATTGAGGCTTTAAAAAGTAGTCATTCAACATGAGGCACATTCCAAATGACATTTTGAATCAATTTTTCTACAGTCCAAAAAAATCAATTTTCTGATGAACCTGTCGAAATTTATCCAGATGGTCAGAAATGGAAATTTTTTAATGTTTAATTTTTTGACTGCAAATGACTATTCCATGCAAATTATCACTTTTGGAACAAAATTAATTGTGTTTAGAGTCACTTTAATGCCTGAAATTGGTCAAATTGAAGCTTCTGAATAGGAGAAAATGTCTGTAATAATGGCAATTTTGGTCACATTGAGGCTTTAAAAAGTAGTTATTCAACATGAGGCACATTCGAAATAACATTTTGAATCAATTTTTCTACAGTCCAAAAAATCAATTTTCTGATGAAAAACGATGACCCGTGACCTGTTGAAATTTCTCCAGATTGTCAGAAATGTACATTTTTTAATGTTTAATTTTTTGACTGCAAATGACTATTCCATGTAAATTATCACTTTTGGAACAAAAATAAGTGTGTTTAGAGTCACTTTAATGCCTGAAATTGGTCAAATTGAAGCTTCTGAATAGGAGAAAATGTCTGTAATAATGGCAATTTTGGTCACATTGAGGCTTTAAAAAGTAGTTATTCAACATGAGGCACATTCCAAATGACATTTTGAATCAATGTTTCTACAGTCCAAAAAAATCAATTTTCTGATGAAAAACGATGACCCGTGACCTGTCGAAATGTCTCCAGATGGTCAGAAATGGAAATTTTTTTATGTTTAATTTTTTGACTGCAAATGACTATTCCATGTAAATTATCACTTTTGGAACAAAAATAAGTGTGTTTAGAGTCACTTTAATGCCTGAAATTGGTTGAAACAAAAGCTTCTTAATAGGAGAAAAAGTCTGTAATAATGGCAATTTTGGTCACATTGAGGCTTTAAAAAGTAGTCATTCAACATGAGGCACATTCCAAATGACATTTTGAATCAATTTTTCTACAGTCCAAAAAAATCAATTTTCTGATGAACCTGTCGAAATTTATCCAGATGGTCAGAAATGGAAATTTTTTAATGTTTAATTTTTTGACTGCAAATGACTATTCCATGCAAATTATCACTTTTGGAACAAAATTAATTGTGTTTAGAGTCACTTTAATGCCTGAAATTGGTCAAATTGAAGCTTCTGAATAGGAGAAAATGTCTGTAATAATGGCAATTTTGGTCACATTGAGGCTTTAAAAAGTAGTTATTCAACATGAGGCACATTCGAAATAACATTTTGAATCAATTTTTCTACAGTCCAAAAAAATCAATTTTCTGATGAAAAACGATGACCCGTGACCTGTCGAAATTTCTCCAGATGGTCAGAAATGGAAATTTTTTAATGTTTAATTTTTTGACTGCAAATGACTATTCCATGTAAATTATCACTTTTGGAACAAAAATAAGTGTGTTTAGAGTCACTTTAATGCCTGAAATTGGTAGAAATAGAAGCTTCTGAATAGGACAAAAAGTCTGTAATAATGACAATTTTGGTCACATTGAGGCTTTAAAAAGTAGTCATTCAACATGAGGCACATTCCAAATGACATTTTGAATCAATTTTTCTACAGTCAAGAAAATCAATTTTCTGAAGAAACGATGACCCGTGACCTGTCGAAATTTCTCCAGATGGTCAGAAATGGAAATTTTTTAATGTTTCATTTTTTGACTGCAAATGACTATTCCATGTAAATTATCACTTTTGGAAGAAAATAAGTGTGTTTAGAGTCACTTTAATGCCTGAAATTGGTCGAAATAGAAGCTTCTGAATAGGAGAAAATGTCTGTAAAAATGGCAATTTTGGTCACATTGAGGCTTCAAAAAGTAGTTATTCAGCATGAGGCACATTCCAAATGACATTTTGAATCAATTTTTCTACAGTCCAAAAAACTCAATTTTCTGATGAAAAACGATGACCCCTGACCTGTCAAAATTTCTCCATATGGTCAGAAATGGACATTTTTTAATGTTTAATTTTTTGAATGTAAATGACTATTCCATGTAAATTATCACTTTTGGAACAAAATTAATTGTGTTTAGAGTCACTTTAATGCCTGAAATTGGTCAAATTGAAGCTTCTGAATAGGAGAAAATGTCTGTAATAATGGCAATTTTGGTCACATTGAGGCTTTAAAAAGTAGTTATTCAACATGAGGCACATTCGAAATGACATTTTGAATCAATTTTTCTACAGTCCAAAAAATCAATTTTCTGATGAAAAACGATGACCCGTGACCTGTCGACATTTCTCCAGTTGGTCAGAAATGGAATTTTTTTAATGTTTAAGTTTTTTGAATGCAAATGACTATTCCATGTAAATTATCACTTTTGGAACAAAAATAAGTGTGTTTAGAGTCACTTTAATGCCTGAAATTGGTCGAAATAGAAGCTTCTGAATAGGAGAAAATGTCTGTAATAATGGCAATTTTGGTCACATTGAGGCTTTAAAAAGTAGTTATTCAACATGAGGCACATTCCAAATGACATTTTGAATCATTGTTTCTACAGTCTAAAAAAATCAATTTTCTGATGAAAAACGATGACCCGTGAGCTGTCGAAATTTCTCCAGATGGTCAGAAATGGAAATTTTTTAATGTTTAATTTTTTGACTGCAAATGACTATTCCATGTAAATTATCACTTTTGGAACAAAAATAAGTGTGTTTAGAGTCACTTTAATGCCTGAAATTGGTTGAAACAAAAGCTTCTTAATAGGAGAAAAAGTCTGTAATAATGGCAATTTTGGTCACATTGAGGCTTTAAAAAGTAGTCATTCAACATGAGGCACATTCCAAATGACATTTTGAATCAATTTTTCTACAGTCCAAAAAAATCAATTTTCTGATGAAAAACAATGACCCGTGACCTGTCGAAATTTATCCAGATGGTCAGAAATGGAAATTTTTTAATGTTTAATTTTTTGACTGCAAATGACTATTCCATGCAAATTATCACTTTTGGAACAAAATTAATTGTGTTTAGAGTCACTTTAATGCCTGAAATTGGTCAAATTGAAGCTTCTGAATAGGAGAAAATGTCTGTAATAATGGCAATTTTGGTCACATTGAGGCTTTAAAAAGTAGTTATTCAACATGAGGCACATTCGAAATGAAATTTTGAATCAATTTTTCTACAGTCCAAAAAATCAATTTTCTGATGAAAAACGATGACCCGTGACCTGTCGACATTTCTCCAGTTGGTCAGAAATGGAATTTTTTTAATGTTTAATTTTTTGACTGCAAATGACTATTCCATGTAAATTATCACTTTTGGAACAAAAATAAGTGTGTTTAGAGTCACTTTAATGCCTGAAATTGGTCGAAAAAGAAGCTTCTGAATAGGAGAAAATGTCTGTAATAATGGCAATTTTGGTCACATTGAGGCTTTAAAAAGTAGTTATTCAACATGAGGCACATTCCAAATGACATTTTGAATCAATTTTTCTACAGTCCAAAAAAATCAATTTTCTGATGAAAAACGATGACCCGTGACCTGTCGAAATTTCTCCAGATGGTCAGAAATGGAAATTTTTTAATGTTTAATTTTTTGACTGCAAATGACTATTCCATGTAAATTATCACTTTTGGAACAAAAATAAGTGTGTTTAGAGTCACTTTAATGCCTGAAATTGGTAGAAATAGAAGCTTCTGAATAGGACAAAAAGTCTGTAATAATGGCAATTTTGGTCACATTGAGGCTTCAAAAAGTAGTTATTCAGCATGAGGCACATTCCAAATGACATTTTGAATCAATTTTTCTACAGTCCAAAAAACTCAATTTTCTGATGAAAAACGATGACCCGTGACCTGTCGAAATTTCTCCAGATGGTCAGAAATGGAAATTTTTTAATGTTTAATTTTTTGACTGTAAATGACTATTCCATGTAAATTATCACTTTTGGAAGAAAATTAAGTGTGTTTAGAGTCACTTTAATGCCTGAAATTGGTTGAAACAAAAGCTTCTTAATAGGAGAAAAAGTCTGTAATAATGGCAATTTTGGTCACATTGAGGCTTTAAAAAGTAGTCATTCAACATGAGGCACATTCCAAATGACATTTTGAATCAATTTTTCTACAGTCCAAAAAAATCAATTTTCTGATGAAAAACGATGACCCGTGACCTGTCGAAATTTCTCCAGATGGTCAGAAATGGACATTTTTTAATGTTTAATTTTTTGACTGCAAATGACTATTCCATGCAAATTATCACTTTTGGAACAAAATTAAGTGTGTTTAGAGTCACTTTAATGCCTGAAATTGGTCAAATTGAAGCTTCTGAATAGGAGAAAATGTCTGTAATAATGGCAATTTTGGTCACATTGAGGCTTTAAAAAGTAGTTATTCAACATGAGGCACATTCGAAAAAACATTTTGAATCAATTTTTCTACAGTCCAAAAAATCAATTTTCTGATGAAAAACGATGACCCGTGACCTGTTGAAATTTCTCCAGATTGTCAGAAATGTACATTTTTTAATGTTAAATTTTTTGACTGCAAATGACTATTCCATGTAAATTATCACTTTTGGAACAAAAATAAGTGTGTTTAGAGTCACTTTAATGCCTGAAATTGGTCGAAATAGAAGCTTCTGAATAGGAGAAAATGTCTGTAATAATGGCAATTTTGGTCACATTGAGGCTTTAAAAAGTAGTTATTCAACATGAGGCACATTCCAAATGACATTTTGAATCAATGTTTCTACAGTCCAAAAAAATCAATTTTCTGATGAAAAACGATGACCCGTGACCTGTCGAAATTTCTCCAGATGGTCAGAAATGGAAATTTTTTAATGTTTAATTTTTTGACTGCAAATGACTATTCCATGTAAATTATCACTTTTGGAACAAAAATAAGTGTGTTTAGAGTCACTTTAATGCCTGAAATTGGTAGAAATAGAAGCTTCTGAATAGGACAAAAAGTCTGTAATAATGGCAATTTTGGTCACATTGAGGCTTTAAAAAGTAGTCATTCAACATGAGGCACATTCCAAATGACATTTTGAATCAATTTTTCTACAGTCAAGAAAATCAATTTTCTGAAGAAACGATGACCCGTGACCTGTCGAAATTTCTCCAGATGGTCAGAAATGGAAATTTTTTAATGTTTCATTTTTTGACTGCAAATGACTATTCCATGTAAATTATCACTTTTGGAAGAAAATAAGTGTGTTTAGAGTCACTTTAATGCCTGAAATTGGTCGAAATAGAAGCTTCTGAATAGGAGAAAATGTCTGTAAAAATGGCAATTTTGGTCACATTGAGGCTTCAAAAAGTAGTTATTCAGCATGAGGCACATTCCAAATGACATTTTGAATCAATTTTTCTACAGTCCAAAAAACTCAATTTTCTGATGAAAAACGATGACCCCTGACCTGTCGAAATTTCTCCAGATGGTCAGAAATGGAAATTTTTTAATGTTTAATTTTTTGACTGTAAATGACTATTCCATGTAAATTATCACTTTTGGAAGAAAAATAAGTGTGTTTAGAGTCACTTTAATGCCTGAAATTGGTTGAAACAAAAGCTTCTGAATAGGAGAAAAAGTCTGTAATAATGGCAATTTTGGTCACATTGAGGCTTTAAAAAGTAGTCATTCAACATGAGGCACATTCCAAACGACATTTTGAATCAATTTTTCTACAGTCCAAAAAATCAATTTTCTGATGAAAAACGATGACCCGTGACCTGTCGACATTTCTCCAGTTGGTCAGAAATGGAATTTTTTTAATGTTTAAGTTTTTTGAATGCAAATGACTATTCCATGTAAATTATCACTTTTGGAACAAAAATAAGTGTGTTTAGAGTCACTTTAATGCCTGAAATTGGTCGGAATAGAAGCTTCTGAATAGGAGAAAATGTCTGTAATAATGGCAATTTTGGTCACATTGAGGCTTTAAAAAGTAGTTATTCAACATGAGGCACATTCCAAATGACATTTTGAATCATTGTTTCTACAGTCTAAAAAAATCAATTTTCTGATGAAAAACGATGACCCGTGAGCTGTCGAAATTTCTCCAGATGGTCAGAAATGGAAATTTTTTAATGTTTAATTTTTTGACTGCAAATGACTATTCCATGTAAATTATCACTTTTGGAACAAAAATAAGTGTGTTTAGAGTCACTTTAATGCCTGAAATTGGTCGAAATAGAAGCTTCTGAATAGGAGAAAATGTCTGTAAAAATGGCAATTTTGGTCACATTGAGGCTTCAAAAAGTAGTTATTCAGCATGAGGCACATTCCAAATGACATTTTGAATCAATTTTTCTACAGTCCAAAAAAATCAATTTTCTGATGAAAAGCGATGACCCGTGACCTGTCAAAATTTATCCAGATGGTCAGAAATGGAAATTTTTTAATGTTTAATTTTTTGACTGCAAATGACTATTCCATGCAAATTATCTCTTTTGGAACAAAATTAAGTGTGTTTAGAGTCACTTTAATGCCTGAAATTGGTCGAAATAGAAGCTTCTGAATAGGAGAAAATGTCTGTAATAATGGCAATTTTGGTCACATTGAGGCTTTAAAAAGTAGTCATTCAACATGAGGCACATTCCAAATGACATTTTGAATCAATTTTTCTACAGTCCAAAAAAATCAATTTTCTGATGAAAAGCGATGACCCGTGACCTGTCGAAATTTATCCAGATGGTCAGAAATGGAAATTTTTTAATGTTTAATTTTTTGACTGCAAATGACTATTCCATGCAAATTATCACTTTTGGAACAAAATTAAGTGTGTTTAGAGTCACTTTAATGCCTGAAATTGGTCGAAATAGAAGCTTCTGAATAGGAGAAAATGTCTGTAATAATGGCAATTTTGGTCACTTTGAGGCTTTAAAAAGTAGTTATTCAGCATGAGGCACATTCCAAATGACATTTTGAATCAATTTTTCTACAGTCCAAAAAATCAATTTTCTGATGAAAAACGATGACCCGTGACCTGTCGAAATTTCTCCAGATGGTCAGAAATGGAAATTTTTTAATGTTTAATTTTTTGACTTCAAATGACTATTCCATGTAAATTATCACTTTTGGAACACAAATAAGAGTGTTTAGAGTCACTTTAATGCCTGAAATTGGTTGAAATAAAAGCTTCTGAATAGGAGAAAATGTCTGTAATAATGGCAATTTTGGTCACTTTGAGGCTTTAAAAAGTAGTTATTCAGCATGAGGCACATTCCAAATGACATTTTGAATCAATTTTTCTACAGTCCAAAAAATCAATTTTCTGATAAAAAACAATGACCCGTGACCTGTCGAACTTTCTCCAGATGGTCAGAAATGGAAATTTTTTAATGTTTAATTTTTTTACTTCAAATGACTATTCCATGTAAATTATCACTTTTGGAACACAAATAAGTGTGTTTAGAGTCACTTTAATGCCTGAAATTGGTAGAAATAGAAGCTTCTGAATAGGACAAAAAGTCTGTAATAATGGCAATTTTGGTCACATTGAGGCTTTAAAAAGTAGTCATTCAACATGAGGCACATTCCAAATGACATTTTGAATCAATTTTTCTACAGTCCAAAAAATCAATTTTCTGATGAAAAACGATGACCCGCGACCTGTCGAAATTTCTCCAGATGGTCAGAAATGGAAATTTTTTAATGTTTCATTTTTTGACTGCAAATGACTATTCCATGTAAATTATCACTTTTGGAAGAAAATAAGTGTGTTTAGAGTCACTTTAATGCCTGAAATTGGTCGAAATAGAAGCTTCTGAATAGGAGAAAATGTCTGTAAAAATGGCAATTTTGGTCACATTGAGGCTTCAAAAAGTAGTTATTCAGCATGAGGCACATTCCAAATGACATTTTGAATCAATTTTTCTACAGTCCAAAAAAATCAATTTGCTGATGAAAAGCGATGACCCGTGACCTGTCGAAATTTATCCAGATGGTCAGAAATGGAAATTTTTTAATGTTTAATTTTTTGACTGCAAATGACTATTCCATGCAAATTATCACTTTTGGAACAAAATTAAGTGTGTTTAGAGTCACTTTAATGCCTGAAATTGGTCGAAATAGAAGCTTCTGAATAGGAGAAAATGTCTGTAATAATGGCAATTTTGGTCACATTGAGGCTTTAAAAAGTAGTCATTCAACATGAGGCACATTCCAAATGACATTTTGAATCAATTTTTCTACAGTCCAAAAAAATCAATTTTCTGATGAAAAGCGATGACCCGTGACCTGTCGAAATTTATCCAGATGGTCAGAAATGGAAATTTTTTAATGTTTAATTTTTTGACTGCAAATGACTATTCCATGCAAATTATCACTTTTGGAACAAAATTAAGTGTGTTTAGAGTCACTTTAATGCCTGAAATTGGTCGAAATAGAAGCTTCTGAATAGGAGAAAATGTCTGTAATAATGGCAATTTTGGTCACTTTGAGGCTTTAAAAAGTAGTTATTCAGCATGAGGCACATTCCAAATGACATTTTGAATCAATTTTTCTACAGTCCAAAAAATCAATTTTCTGATGAAAAACGATGACCCGTGACCTGTCGAAATTTCTCCAGATGGTCAGAAATGGAAATTTTTTAATGTTTAATTTTTTGACTTCAAATGACTATTCCATGTAAATTATCACTTTTGGAACACAAATAAGAGTGTTTAGAGTCACTTTAATGCCTGAAATTGGTTGAAATAAAAGCTTCTGAATAGGAGAAAATGTCTGTAATAATGGCAATTTTGGTCACTTTGAGGCTTTAAAAAGTAGTTATTCAGCATGAGGCACATTCCAAATGACATTTTGAATCAATTTTTCTACAGTCCAAAAAATCAATTTTCTGATAAAAAACAATGACCCGTGACCTGTCGAACTTTCTCCAGATGGTCAGAAATGGAAATTTTTTAATGTTTAATTTTTTTACTTCAAATGACTATTCCATGTAAATTATCACTTTTGGAACACAAATAAGTGTGTTTAGAGTCACTTTAATGCCTGAAATTGGTAGAAATAGAAGCTTCTGAATAGGACAAAAAGTCTGTAATAATGGCAATTTTGGTCACATTGAGGCTTTAAAAAGTAGTCATTCAACATGAGGCACATTCCAAATGACATTTTGAATCAATTTTTCTACAGTCCAAAAAATCAATTTTCTGATGAAAAACGATGACCCGCGACCTGTCGAAATTTCTCCAGATGGTCAGAAATGGAAATTTTTTAATGTTTCATTTTTTGACTGCAAATGACTATTCCATGTAAATTATCACTTTTGGAAGAAAATAAGTGTGTTTAGAGTCACTTTAATGCCTGAAATTGGTCGAAATAGAAGCTTCTGAATAGGAGAAAATGTCTGTAAAAATGGCAATTTTGGTCACATTGAGGCTTCAAAAAGTAGTTATTCAGCATGAGGCACATTCCAAATGACATTTTGAATCAATTTTTCTACAGTCCAAAAAAATCAATTTGCTGATGAAAAGCGATGACCCGTGACCTGTCGAAATTTATCCAGATGGTCAGAAATGGAAATTTTTTAATGTTTAATTTTTTGACTGCAAATGACTATTCCATGCAAATTATCACTTTTGGAACAAAATTAAGTGTGTTTAGAGTCACTTTAATGCCTGAAATTGGTCGAAATAGAAGCTTCTGAATAGGAGAAAATGTCTGTAATAATGGCAATTTTGGTCACATTGAGGCTTTAAAAAGTAGTCATTCAACATGAGGCACATTCCAAATGACATTTTGAATCAATTTTTCTACAGTCCAAAAAAATCAATTTTCTGATGAAAAGCGATGACCCGTGACCTGTCGAAATTTATCCAGATGGTCAGAAATGGAAATTTTTTAATGTTTAATTTTTTGACTGCAAATGACTATTCCATGCAAATTATCACTTTTGGAACAAAATTAAGTGTGTTTAGAGTCACTTTAATGCCTGAAATTGGTCGAAATAGAAGCTTCTGAATAGGAGAAAATGTCTGTAATAATGGCAATTTTGGTCACTTTGAGGCTTTAAAAAGTAGTTATTCAGCATGAGGCACATTCCAAATGACATTTTGAATCAATTTTTCTACAGTCCAAAAAATCAATTTTCTGATGAAAAACGATGACCCGTGACCTGTCGAAATTTCTCCAGATGGTCAGAAATGGAAATTTTTTAATGTTTAATTTTTTGACTTCAAATGACTATTCCATGTAAATTATCACTTTTGGAACACAAATAAGAGTGTTTAGAGTCACTTTAATGCCTGAAATTGGTCGAAATAAAAGCTTCTGAATAGGAGAAAATGTCTGTAATAATGGCAATTTTGGTCACTTTGAGGCTTTAAAAAGTAGTTATTCAGCATGAGGCACATTCCAAATGACATTTTGAATCAATTTTTCTACAGTCCAAAAAATCAATTTTCTGATAAAAAACAATGACCCGTGACCTGTCGAACTTTCTCCAGATGGTCAGAAATGGAAATTTTTTAATGTTTAATTTTTTGACTTCAAATGACTATTCCATGTAAATTATCACTTTTGGAACACAAATAAGTGTGTTTAGAGTCACTTTAATGCCTGAAATTGGTCGAAATAAAAGCTTCTGAATAGGAGAAAAAGTCTGTAATAATGGCAATTTTGGTCACATTGAGGCTTTAAAAAGTAGTCATTCAACATGAGGCACATTCCAAATGACATTTTGAATCAATTTTTCTACAGTCCAAAAAATCAATATTCTGATGAAAAACGATGACCCGTGACCTGTCGAAATTTCTCCAGATGGTCAGAAATGGAAATTTTTTAATGTTTCATTTTTTGACTGCAAATGACTATTCCATGTAAATTATCACTTTTGGAAGAAAATAGGTGTGTTTAGAGTCACTTTAATGCCTGAAATTGGTCGAAATAGAAGCTTCTGAATAGGAGAAAAAGTCTGTAATAATGGCAATTTTGGTCACATTGTGGCTTTAAAAAGTAGTCATTCAACATGAGGCACATTCCAAGCGACATTTTGAATCAATTTTTCTCCTGTCCAAAAAAATCAATTTTCTGATGAAAAACGATGACCCGTGACCTGTCGAAATTTATCCAGATGGTCAGAAATGGAAATTTTTTAATGTTTAATTTTTTGACTGCAAATGACTATTCCATGCAAATTATCACTTTTGGAACAAAATTAAGTGTGTTTAGAGTCACTTTAATGCCTGAAATTGGTCATATTGAAGCTTCTGAATAGGAGAAAATGTCTGTAATAATGGCAATTTTGGTCACATTGAGGCTTTAAAAAGTAGTTATTCAACATGAGGCACATTCGAAATGACATTTTGAATCAATTTTTCTACAGTCCAAAAAATCAATTTTCTGATGAAAAACGATGACCCGTGACCTGTCGACATTTCTCCAGTTGGTCAGAAATGGAATTTTTTTAATGTTTAAGTTTTTTGAATGCAAATGACTATTCCATGTAAATTATCACTTTTGGAACAAAAATAAGTGTGTTTAGAGTCACTTTAATGCCTGAAATTGGTCGAAAAAGAAGCTTCTGAATAGGAGAAAATGTCTGTAATAATGGCAATTTTGGTCACATTGAGGCTTTAAAAACTAGTTATTCAACATGAGGCACATTCCAAATGACATTTTGAATCAATTTTTCTACAGTCCAAAAAAATCAATTTTCTTATGAAAAACGATGACCCGTGACCTGTCGAAATTTCTCCAGATGGTCAGAAATGGAAATTTTTTAATGTTTAATTTTTTGACTGCAAATGACTATTCCATGTAAATTATCACTTTTGGAACACAAATAAGTGTGTTTAGAGTCACTTTAATGCCTGAAATTGGTAGAAATAGAAGCTTCCGAATAGGACAAAAAGTCTGTAATAATGGCAATTTTGGTCACATTGAGGCTTTAAAAAGTAGTCATTCAACATGAGGCACATTCCATATGACATTTTGAATCAATTTTTCTACAGTCCAAAAAATCAATTTTCTGATGAAAAACGATGACCCGCGACCTGTCGAAATTTCTCCAGATGGTCAGAAATGGAAATTTTTTAATGTTTCATTTTTTGACTGCAAATGACTATTCCATGTAAATTATCACTTTTGGAAGAAAATAAGTGTGTTTAGAGTCACTTTAATGCCTGAAATTGGTCGAAATAGAAGCTTCTGAATAGGAGAAAATGTCTGTAAAAATGGCAATTTTGGTCACATTGAGGCTTCAAAAAGTAGTTATTCAGCATGAGGCACATTCCAAATGACATTTTGAATCAATTTTTCTACAGTCCAAAAAACTCAATTTTCTGATGAAAAACGATGACCCGTGACCTGTCGAAATTTCTCCAGATGGTCAGAAATGGAAATTTTTTAATGTTTAATTTTTTGACTGCAAATGACTATTCCATGCAAATTATCACTTTTGGAACAAAATTAAGTGTGTTTAGAGTCACTTTAATGCCTGAAATTGGTCGAAATAGAAGCTTCTGAATAGGAGAAAATGTCTGTAATAATGGCAATTTTGGTCACTTTGAGGCTTTAAAAAGTAGTTATTCAGCATGAGGCACATTCCAAATGACATTTTGAATCAATTTTTCTACAGTCCAAAAAATCAATTTTCTGATGAAAAACGATGACCCGTGACCTGTTGAAATTTCTCCAGATGGTCAGAAATGGAAATTTTTTAATGTTTAATTTTTTGACTTCAAATGACTATTCCATGTAAATTATCACTTTTGGAACACAAATAAGAGTGTTTAGTGTCACTTTAATGCCTGAAATTGGTCGAAATAAAAGCTTCTGAATAGGAGAAAATGTCTGTAATAATGGCAATTTTGGTCACTTTGAGGCTTTAAAAAGTAGTTATTCAGCATGAGGCACATTCCAAATGACATTTTGAATCAATTTTTCTACAGTCCAAAAAATCAATTTTCTGATAAAAAACAATGACCCGTGACCTGTCGAACTTTCTCCAGATGGTCAGAAATGGAAATTTTTTAATGTTTAATTTTTTGACTTCAAATGACTATTCCATGCAAATTATCACTTTTGGAACAAAATTAAGTGTGTTTAGAGTCACTTTAATGCCTGAAATTGGTCAAATTGAAGCTTCTGAATAGGAGAAAATGTCTGTAATAATGGCAATTTTGGTCACATTGAGGCTTTAAAAAGTAGTTATTCAACATGAGGCACATTCGAAATAACATTTTAAATCAATTTTTCTACAGTCCAAAAAATCAATTTTCTGATGAAAAACGATGACCCGCGACCTGTCGAAATTTCTCCAGATGGTCAGAAATGGAAATTTTTTAATGTTTAATTTTTTGACTGCAAATGACTATTCCATGTAAATTATCACCTTTGGAACAAAAATAAGTGTGTTTAGAGTCACTTTAATGCCTGAAATTGGTTGAAACAAAAGCTTCTGAATAGGAGAAAAAGTCTGTAATAATGGCAATTTTGGTCACATTGAGGCTTTAAAAAGTAGTCATTCAACATGAGGCACATTCCAAACGACATTTTGAATCAATTTTTCTACAGTCCAAAAAATCAATTTTCTGATGAAAAACGATGACCCGTGACCTGTCGACATTTCTCCAGTTGGTCAGAAATGGAATTTTTTTAATGTTTAAGTTTTTTGAATGCAAATGACTATTCCATGTAAATTATCACTTTTGGAACAAAAATAAGTGTGTTTAGAGTCACTTTAATGCCTGAAATTGGTCGAAATAGAAGCTTCTGAATAGGAGAAAATGTCTGTAATAATGGCAATTTTGGTCACATTGAGGCTTTAAAAAGTAGTTATTCAACATGAGGCACATTCCAAATGACATTTTGAATCATTGTTTCTACAGTCTAAAAAAATCAATTTTCTGATGAAAAACGATGACCCGTGAGCTGTCGAAATTTCTCCAGATGGTCAGAAATGGAAATTTTTTAATGTTTAATTTTTTGACTGCAAATGACTATTCCATGTAAATTATCACTTTTGGAACAAAAATAAGTGTGTTTAGAGTCACTTTAATGCCTGAAATTGGTAGAAATAGAAGCTTCTGAATAGGACAAAAAGTCTGTAATAATGGCAATTTTGGTCACATTGAGGCTTTAAAAAGTAGTCATTCAACATGAGGCACATTCCAAATGACATTTTGAATCAATTTTTCTACAGTCCAAAAAATCAATTTTCTGATGAAAAACGATGACCCGCGACCTGTCGAAATTTCTCCAGATGGTCAGAAATGGAAATTTTTTAATGTTTCATTTTTTGACTGCAAATGACTATTCCATGTAAATTATCACTTTTGGAAGAAAATAAGTGTGTTTAGAGTCACTTTAATGCCTGAAATTGGTCGAAATAGAAGCTTCTGAATAGGAGAAAATGTCTGTAATAATGGCAATTTTGGTCACATTGAGGCTTTAAAAAGTAGTCATTCAACATGAGGCACATTCCAAATGACATTTTGAATCAATTTTTCTACAGTCCAAAAAAATCAATTTTCTGATGAAAAACGATGACCCGCGACCTGTCGAAATTTCTCCAGATGGTCAGAAATGGAAATTTTTTAATGTTTCATTTTTTGACTGCAAATGACTATTCCATGTAAATTATCACTTTTGGAACAAAAATAAGTGTGTTTAGAGTCACTTTAATGCCTGAAATTGGTTGAAACAAAAGCTTCTTAATAGGAGAAAAAGTCTGTAATAATGGCAATTTTGGTCACATTGAGGCTTTAAAAAGTAGTCATTCAACATGAGGCACATTCCAAATGACATTTTGAATCAATTTTTCTACAGTCCAAAAAAATCAATTTTCTGATGAAAAACAATGACCCGTGACCTGTCGAAATTTATCCAGATGGTCAGAAATGGAAATTTTTTAATGTTTAATTTTTTGACTGCAAATGACTATTCCATGCAAATTATCACTTTTGGAACAAAATTAATTGTGTTTAGAGTCACTTTAATGCCTGAAATTGGTCAAATTGAAGCTTCTGAATAGGAGAAAATGTCTGTAATAATGGCAATTTTGGTCACATTGAGGCTTTAAAAAGTAGTCATTCAACATGAGGCACATTCCAAACGACATTTTGAATCAATTTTTCTACAGTCCAAAAAATCAATTTTCTGATGAAAAACGATGACCCGTGACCTGTCGACATTTCTCCAGTTGGTCAGAAATGGAATTTTTTTAATGTTTAAGTTTTTTGAATGCAAATGACTATTCCATGTAAATTATCACTTTTGGAACAAAAATAAGTGTGTTTAGAGTCACTTTAATGCCTGAAATTGGTCGAAATAGAAGCTTCTGAATAGGAGAAAATGTCTGTAATAATGGCAATTTTGGTCACATTGAGGCTTTAAAAAGTAGTTATTCAACATGAGGCACATTCCAAATGACATTTTGAATCATTGTTTCTACAGTCTAAAAAAATCAATTTTCTGATGAAAAACGATGACCCGTGAGCTGTCGAAATTTCTCCAGATGGTCAGAAATGGAAATTTTTTAATGTTTAATTTTTTGACTGCAAATGACTATTCCATGTAAATTATCACTTTTGGAACAAAAATAAGTGTGTTTAGAGTCACTTTAATGCCTGAAATTGGTAGAAATAGAAGCTTCTGAATAGGACAAAAAGTCTGTAATAATGGCAATTTTGGTCACATTGAGGCTTTAAAAAGTAGTCATTCAACATGAGGCACATTCCAAATGACATTTTGAATCAATTTTTCTACAGTCCAAAAAATCAATTTTCTGATGAAAAACGATGACCCGCGACCTGTCGAAATTTCTCCAGATGGTCAGAAATGGAAATTTTTTAATGTTTCATTTTTTGACTGCAAATGACTATTCCATGTAAATTATCACTTTTGGAAGAAAATAAGTGTGTTTAGAGTCACTTTAATGCCTGAAATTGGTCGAAATAGAAGCTTCTGAATAGGAGAAAATGTCTGTAATAATGGCAATTTTGGTCACATTGAGGCTTTAAAAAGTAGTTATTCAACATGAGGCACATTCCAAATGACATTTTGAATCATTGTTTCTACAGTCTAAAAAAATCAATTTTCTGATGAAAAACGATGACCCGTGAGCTGTCGAAATTTATCCAGATGGTCAGAAATGGAAATTTTTTAATGTTTCATTTTTTGACTGCAAATGACTATTCCATGTAAATTATCACTTTTGGAACAAAAATAAGTGTGTTTAGAGTCACTTTAATGCCTGAAATTGGTAGAAATAGAAGCTTCTGAATAGGACAAAAAGTCTGTAATAATGGCAATTTTGGTCACATTGAGGCTTTAAAAAGTAGTCATTCAACATGAGGCACATTCCAAATGACATTTTGAATCAATTTTTCTACAGTCCAAAAAATCAATTTTCTGATGAAAAACGATGACCCGCGACCTGTCGAAATTTCTCCAGATGGTCAGAAATGGAAATTTTTTAATGTTTCATTTTTTGACTGCAAATGACTATTCCATGTAAATTATCACTTTTGGAAGAAAATAAGTGTGTTTAGAGTCACTTTAATGCCTGAAATTGGTCGAAATAGAAGCTTCTGAATAGGAGAAAATGTCTGTAATAATGGCAATTTTGGTCACATTGAGGCTTTAAAAAGTAGTCATTCAACATGAGGCACATTCCAAATGACATTTTGAATCAATTTTTCTACAGTCCAAAAAAATCAATTTTCTGATGAAAAGCGATGACCCGTGACCTGTCGAAATTTATCCAGATGGTCAGAAATGGAAATTTTTTAATGTTTCATTTTTTGACTGCAAATGACTATTCCATGTAAATTATCACTTTTGGAAGAAAATAAGTGTGTTTAGAGTCACTTTAATGCCTGAAATTGGTAGAAATAGAAGCTTCTGAATAGGACAAAAAGTCTGTAATAATGGCAATTTTGGTCACATTGAGGCTTTAAAAAGTAGTCATTCAACATGAGGCACATTCCATATGACATTTTGAATCAATTTTTCTACAGTCCAAAAAATCAATTTTCTGATGAAAAACGATGACCCGCGACCTGTCGAAATTTCTCCAGATGGTCAGAAATGGAAATTTTTTAATGTTTCATTTTTTGACTGCAAATGACTATTCCATGTAAATTATCACTTTTGGAAGAAAATAAGTGTGTTTAGAGTCACTTTAATGCCTGAAATTGGTCGAAATAGAAGCTTCTGAATAGGAGAAAATGTCTGTAAAAATGGCAATTTTGGTCACATTGAGGCTTCAAAAAGTAGTTATTCAGCATGAGGCACATTCCAAATGACATTTTGAATCAATTTTTCTACAGTCCAAAAAACTCAATTTTCTGATGAAAAACGATGACCCGTGACCTGTCGAAATTTCTCCAGATGGTCAGAAATGGAAATTTTTTAATGTTTAATTTTTTGACTGTAAATGACTATTCCATGTAAATTATCACTTTTGGAAGAAAATTAAGTGTGTTTAGAGTCACTTTAATGCCTGAAATTGGTTGAAACAAAAGCTTCTGAATAGGAGAAAAAGTCTGTAATAATGGCAATTTTGGTCACATTGAGGCTTTAAAAAGTAGTCATTCAACATGAGGCACATTCCAAATGACATTTTGAATCAATTTTTCTACAGTCCAAAAAAATAAATTTTCTGATGAAAAGCGATGACCCGTGACCTGTCGAAATTTATCCAGATGGTCAGAAATGGAAATTTTTTAATGTTTAATTTTTTGACTGCAAATGACTATTCCATGCAAATTATCACTTTTGGAACAAAATTAAGTGTGTTTAGTGTCACTTTAATGCCTGAAATTGGTCGAAATAGAAGCTTCTGAATAGGAGAAAATGTCTGTAATAATGGCAATTTTGGTCACTTTGAGGCTTTAAAAAGTAGTTATTCAGCATGAGGCACATTCCAAATGACATTTTGAATCAATTTTTCTACAGTCCAAAAAATCAATTTTCTGATGAAAAACGATGACCCGTGACCTGTTGAAATTTCTCCAGATGGTCAGAAATGGAAATTTTTTAATGTTTAATTTTTTGACTGCAAATGACTATTCCATGTAAATTATCACTTTTGGAACACAAATAAGAGTGTTTAGAGTCACTTTAATGCCTGAAATTGGTCAAATTGAAGCTTCTGAATAGGAGAAAATGTCTGTAATGATGGCAATTTTGGTCACATTGAGGCTTTAAAAAGTAGTTATTCAACATGAGGAACATTCGAAATAACATTTTAAATCAATTTTTCTACAGTCCAAAAAATCAATTTTCTGATGAAAAACGATGACCCGTGACCTGTCGACATTTCTCCAGTTGGTCAGAAATGGAATTTTTTTAATGTTTAAGTTTTTTGAATGCAAATGACTATTCCATGTAAATTATCACTTTTGGAACAAAAATAAGTGTGTTTAGAGTCACTTTAATGCCTGAAATTGGTCGAAATAGAAGCTTCTGAATAGGAGAAAATGTCTGTAATAATGGCAATTTTGGTCACATTGAGGCTTTAAAAAGTAGTTATTCAACATGAGGCACATTCCAAATGACATTTTGAATCAATGTTTCTACAGTCCAAAAAAATCAATTTTCTGATGAAAAACGATGACCCGTGACCTGTCGAAATTTCTCCAGATGGTCAGAAATGGAAATTTTTTAATGTTTAATTTTTTGACTGCAAATGACTATTCCATGTAAATTATCACTTTTGGAACAAAAATAAGTGTGTTTAGAGTCACTTTAATGCCTGAAATTGGTTGAAACAAAAGCTTCTTAATAGGATAAAAAGTCTGTAATAATGGCAATTTTGGTCACATTGAGGCTTTAAAAAGTAGTCATTCAACATGAGGCACATTCCAAATGACATTTTGAATCAATTTTTCTACAGTCCAAAAAAATCAATTTTCTGATGAAAAACAATGACCCGTGACCTGTCGAAATTTATCCAGATGGTCAGAAATGGAAATTTTTTAATGTTTAATTTTTTGACTGCAAATGACTATTCCATGCAAATTATCACTTTTGGAACAAAATTAATTGTGTTTAGAGTCACTTTAATGCCTGAAATTGGTCAAATTGAAGCTTCTGAATAGGAGAAAATGTCTGTAATAATGGCAATTTTGGTCACATTGAGGCTTTAAAAAGTAGTTATTCAACATGAGGCACATTCCAAATGACATTTTGAATCAATGTTTCTACAGTCCAAAAAAATCAATTTTCTGATGAAAAACGATGACCCGTGACCTGTCGAAATTTCTCCAGATGGTCAGAAATGGAAATTTTTTAATGTTTAATTTTTTGACTGCAAATGACTATTCCATGTAAATTATCACCTTTGGAACAAAAATAAGTGTGTTTAGAGTCACTTTAATGCCTGAAATTGGTTGAAACAAAAGCTTCTGAATAGGAGAAAAAGTCTGTAATAATGGCAATTTTGGTCACATTGAGGCTTTAAAAAGTAGTCATTCAACATGAGGCACATTCCAAATGACATTTTGAATCAATGTTTCTACAGTCCAAAAAAATCAATTTTCTGATGAAAAACGATGACCCGTGACCTGTCGAAATTTCTCCAGATGGTCAGAAATGGAAATTTTTTAATGTTTCATTTTTTGACTGCAAATGACTATTCCATGTAAATTATCACTTTTGGAAGAAAAATAAGTGTGTTTATACTCACTTTAATGCCTGAAATTGGTTGAAACAAAAGCTTCTGAATAGGAGAAAAAGTCTGTAATAATGGCAATTTTGGTCACATTGAGGCTTTAAAAAGTAGTTATTCAACATGAGGCACATTCAAAATGACATTTTGAATCAATTTTTTCTACAGTCCAAAAAATCAATTTTCTGATGAAAAACGATGACCCGTGACCTGTCGACATTTCTCCAGTTGGTCAGAAATGGAATTTTTTTAATGTTTAAGTTTTTTTAATGCAAATGACTATTCCATGTAAATTATCACTTTTGGAACAAAAATAAGTGTGTTTAGAGTCACTTTAATGCCTGAAATTGGTCGAAATAGAAGCTTCTGAATAGGAGAAAATGTCTGTAATAATGGCAATTTTGGTCACATTGAGGCTTTAAAAAGTAGTTATTCAACATGAGGCACATTCCAAATGACATTTTGAATCATTGTTTCTACAGTCTAAAAAAATCAATTTTCTGATGAAAAACGATGACCCGTGAGCTGTCGAAATTTCTCCAGATGGTCAGAAATGGAAATTTTTTAATGTTTAATTTTTTGACTGCAAATGACTATTCCATGTAAATTATCACTTTTGGAACAAAAATAAGTGTGTTTAGAGTCACTTTAATGCCTGAAATTGGTAGAAATAGAAGCTTCTGAATAGGACAAAAAGTCTGTAATAATGGCAATTTTGGTCACATTGAGGCTTTAAAAAGTAGTCATTCAACATGAGGCACATTCCAAATGACATTTTGAATCAATTTTTCTACAGTCCAAAAAATCAATTTTCTGATGAAAAACGATGACCCGCGACCTGTCGAAATTTCTCCAGATGGTCAGAAATGGAAATTTTTTAATGTTTCATTTTTTGACTGCAAATGACTATTCCATGTAAATTATCACTTTTGGAAGAAAATAAGTGTGTTTAGAGTCACTTTAATGCCTGAAATTGGTCGAAATAGAAGCTTCTGAATAGGAGAAAATGTCTGTAATAATGGCAATTTTGGTCACATTGAGGCTTTAAAAAGTAGTCATTCAACATGAGGCACATTCCAAATGACATTTTGAATCAATTTTTCTACAGTCCAAAAAAATCAATTTTCTGATGAAAAGCGATGACCCGCGACCTGTCGAAATTTCTCCAGATGGTCAGAAATGGAAATTTTTCAATGTTTCATTTTTTGACTGCAAATGACTATTCCATGTAAATTATCACTTTTGGAACAAAAATAAGTGTGTTTAGAGTCACTTTAATGCCTGAAATTGGTTGAAACAAAAGCTTCTTAATAGGAGAAAAAGTCTGTAATAATGGCAATTTTGGTCACATTGAGGCTTTAAAAAGTAGTCATTCAACATGAGGCACATTCCAAATGACATTTTGAATCAATTTTTCTCCTGTCCAAAAAAATCAATTTTCTGATGAAAAACAATGACCCGTGACCTGTCGAAATTTATCCAGATGGTCAGAAATGGAAATTTTTTAATGTTTAATTTTTTGACTGCAAATGACTATTCCAT
Source organism: Triturus cristatus (assembly GCF_964204655.1). Classification (NCBI taxonomy): domain Eukaryota; kingdom Metazoa; phylum Chordata; class Amphibia; order Caudata; family Salamandridae; genus Triturus; species Triturus cristatus. The sequence goes on along the minus strand of NC_140593.1, from coordinate 877,539,332 downwards.
GCAAATTATCACTTTTGGAACAAAATTAATTGTGTTTAGAGTCACTTTAATGCCTGAAATTGGTCAAATTGAAGCTTCTGAATAGGAGAAAATGTCTGTAATAATGGCAATTTTGGTCACATTGAGGCTTTAAAAAGTAGTTATTCAACATGAGGCACATTCCAAATGACATTTTGAATCAATGTTTCTACAGTCCAAAAAAATCAATTTTCTGATGAAAAACGATGACCCGTGACCTGTCGAAATTTCTCCAGATGGTCAGAAATGGAAATTTTTTAATGTTTAATTTTTTGACTGCAAATGACTATTCCATGTAAATTATCACCTTTGGAACAAAAATAAGTGTGTTTAGAGTCACTTTAATGCCTGAAATTGGTTGAAACAAAAGCTTCTGAATAGGAGAAAAAGTCTGTAATAATGGCAATTTTGGTCACATTGAGGCTTTAAAAAGTAGTCATTCAACATGAGGCACATTCCAAACGACATTTTGAATCAATTTTTCTACAGTCCAAAAAATCAATTTTCTGATGAAAAACGATGACCCGTGACCTGTCGACATTTCTCCAGTTGGTCAGAAATGGAATTTTTTTAATGTTTAAGTTTTTTTAATGCAAATGACTATTCCATGTAAATTATCACTTTTGGAACAAAAATAGGTTGGTTTAGAGTCACTTTAATGCCTGAAATTGGTCGAAATAGAAGCTTCTGAATAGGAGAAAATGTCTGTAATAATGGCAATTTTGGTCACATTGAGGCTTTAAAAAGTAGTTATTCAACATGAGGCACATTCCAAATGACATTTTGAATCATTGTTTCTACAGTCTAAAAAAATCAATTTTCTGATGAAAAACGATGACCCGTGAGCTGTCGAAATTTCTCCAGATGGTCAGAAATGGAAATTTTTTAATGTTTAATTTTTTGACTGCAAATGACTATTCCATGTAAATTATCACTTTTGGAACAAAAATAAGTGTGTTTAGAGTCACTTTAATGCCTGAAATTGGTAGAAATAGAAGCTTCTGAATAGGACAAAAAGTCTGTAATAATGGCAATTTTGGTCACATTGAGGCTTTAAAAAGTAGTCATTCAACATGAGGCACATTCCAAATGACATTTTGAATCAATTTTTCTACAGTCCAAAAAATCAATTTTCTGATGAAAAACGATGACCCGCGACCTGTCGAAATTTCTCCAGATGGTCAGAAATGGAAATTTTTTAATGTTTCATTTTTTGACTGCAAATGACTATTCCATGTACATTATCACTTTTGGAAGAAAATAAGTGTGTTTAGAGTCACTTTAATGCCTGAAATTGGTCGAAATAGAAGCTTCTGAATAGGAGAAAATGTCTGTAAAAATGGCAATTTTGGTCACATTGAGGCTTCAAAAAGTAGTTATTCAGCATGAGGCACATTCCAAATGACATTTTGAATCAATTTTTCTACAGTCCAAAAAAATCAATTTTCTGATGAAAAGCGATGACCCGTGACCTGTCGAAATTTATCCAGATGGTCAGAAATGGAAATTTTTTAATGTTTAATTTTTTGACTGCAAATGACTATTCCATGCAAATTATCACTTTTGGAACAAAATTAAGTGTGTTTAGAGTCACTTTAATGCCTGAAATTGTTCGAAATAGAAGCTTCTGAATAGGAGAAAATGTCTGTAATAATGGCAATTTTGGTCACATTGAGGCTTTAAAAAGTAGTCATTCAACATGAGGCACATTCCAAATGACATTTTGAATCAATTTTTCTACAGTCCAAAAAAATCAATTTTCTGATGAAAAGCGATGACCCGTGACCTGTCGAAATTTATCCAGATGGTCAGAAATGGAAATTTTTTAATGTTTAATTTTTTGACTGCAAATGACTATTCCATGCAAATTATCACTTTTGGAACAAAATTAAGTGTGTTTAGAGTCACTTTAATGCCTGAAATTGGTCGAAATAGAAGCTTCTGAATAGGAGAAAATGTCTGTAATAATGGCAATTTTGGTCACTTTGAGGCTTTAAAAAGTAGTTATTCAGCATGAGGCACATTCCAAATGACATTTTGAATCAATTTTTCTACAGTCCAAAAAATCAATTTTCTGATGAAAAACGATGACCCGCGACCTGTCGAAATTTCTCCAGATGGTCAGAAATGGAAATTTTTTAATGTTTCATTTTTTGACTGCAAATGACTATTCCATGTAAATTATCACTTTTGGAAGAAAATAAGTGTGTTTAGAGTCACTTTAATGCCTGAAATTGGTCGAAATAGAAGCTTCTGAATAGGAGAAAATGTCTGTAAAAATGGCAATTTTGGTCACATTGAGGCTTCAAAAAGTAGTTATTCAGCATGAGGCACATTCCAAATGACATTTTGAATCAATTTTTCTACAGTCCAAAAAAATCAATTTTCTGATGAAAAGCGATGACCCGTGACCTGTCGAAATTTATCCAGATGGTCAGAAATGGAAATTTTTTAATGTTTAATTTTTTGACTGCAAATGACTATTCCATGCAAATTATCACTTTTGGAACAAAATTAAGTGTGTTTAGAGTCACTTTAATGCCTGAAATTGGTCGAAATAGAAGCTTCTGAATAGGAGAAAATGTCTGTAATAATGGCAATTTTGGTCACATTGAGGCTTTAAAAAGTAGTCATTCAACATGAGGCACATTCCAAATGACATTTTGAATCAATTTTTCTACAGTCCAAAAAAATCAATTTTCTGATGAAAAGCGATGACCCGTGACCTGTCGAAATTTATCCAGATGGTCAGAAATGGAAATTTTTTAATGTTTAATTTTTTGACTGCAAATGACTATTCCATGCAAATTATCACTTTTGGAACAAAATTAAGTGTGTTTAGAGTCACTTTAATGCCTGAAATTGGTCGAAATAGAAGCTTCTGAATAGGAGAAAATGTCTGTAATAATGGCAATTTTGGTCACTTTGAGGCTTTAAAAAGTAGTTATTCAGCATGAGGCACATTCCAAATGACATTTTGAATCAATTTTTCTACAGTCCAAAAAAATCAATTTTCTGATGAAAAGCGATGACCCGTGACCTGTCGAAATTTATCCAGATGGTCAGAAATGGAAATTTTTTAATGTTTAATTTTTTGACTGCAAATGACTATTCCATGCAAATTATCACTTTTGGAACAAAATTAAGTGTGTTTAGAGTCACTTTAATGCCTGAAATTGGTCGAAATAGAAGCTTCTGAATAGGAGAAAATGTCTGTAATAATGGCAATTTTGGTCACTTTGAGGCTTTAAAAAGTAGTTATTCAGCATGAGGCACATTCCAAATGACATTTTGAATCAATTTTTCTACAGTCCAAAAAATCAATTTTCTGATGAAAAACGATGACCCGTGACCTGTCGAAATTTCTCCAGATGGTCAGAAATGGAAATTTTTTAATGTTTAATTTTTTGACTTCAAATGACTATTCCATGTAAATTATCACTTTTGGAACACAAATAAGAGTGTTTAGAGTCACTTTAATGCCTGAAATTGGTCGAAATAAAAGCTTCTGAATAGGAGAAAATGTCTGTAATAATGGCAATTTTGGTCACTTTGAGGCTTTAAAAAGTAGTTATTCAGCATGAGGCACATTCCAAATGACATTTTGAATCAATTTTTCTACAGTCCAAAAAATCAATTTTCTGATAAAAAACAATGACCCGTGACCTGTCGAACTTTCTCCAGATGGTCAGAAATGGAAATTTTTTAATGTTTAATTTTTTGACTTCAAATGACTATTCCATGTAAATTATCACTTTTGGAACACAAATAAGTGTGTTTAGAGTCACTTTAATGCCTGAAATTGGTAGAAATAGAAGCTTCTGAATAGGACAAAAAGTCTGTAATAATGGCAATTTTGGTCACATTGAGGCTTTAAAAAGTAGTCATTCAACATGAGGCACATTCCAAAAGACATTTTGAATCAATTTTTCTACAGTCCAAAAAATCAATTTTCTGATGAAAAACGATGACCCGCGACCTGTCGAAATTTCTCCAGATGGTCAGAAATGGAAATTTTTTAATGTTTAATTTTTTGACTGCAAATGACTATTCCATGCAAATTATCACTTTTGGAACAAAATTAAGTGTGTTTAGAGTCACTTTAATGCCTGAAATTGGTCGAAATAGAAGCTTCTGAATAGGAGAAAATGTCTGTAATAATGGCAATTTTGGTCACTTTGAGGCTTTAAAAAGTAGTTATTCAGCATGAGGCACATTCCAAATGACATTTTGAATCAATTTTTCTACAGTCCAAAAAATCAATTTTCTGATGAAAAACGATGACCCGTGACCTGTCGAAATTTCTCCAGATGGTCAGAAATGGAAATTTTTTAATGTTTAATTTTTTGACTTCAAATGACTATTCCATGTAAATTATCACTTTTGGAACACAAATAAGAGTGTTTAGAGTCACTTTAATGCCTGAAATTGGTCGAAATAAAAGCTTCTGAATAGGAGAAAATGTCTGTAATAATGGCAATTTTGGTCACTTTGAGGCTTTAAAAAGTAGTTATTCAGCATGAGGCACATTCCAAATGACATTTTGAATCAATTTTTCTACAGTCCAAAAAATCAATTTTCTGATAAAAAACAATGACCCGTGACCTGTCGAACTTTCTCCAGATGGTCAGAAATGGAAATTTTTTAATGTTTAATTTTTTGACTTCAAATGACTATTCCATGTAAATTATCACTTTTGGAACACAAATAAGTGTGTTTAGAGTCACTTTAATGCCTGAAATTGGTCGAAATAAAAGCTTCTGAATAGGAGAAAAAGTCTGTAATAATGGCAATTTTGGTCACATTGAGGCTTTAAAAAGTAGTCATTCAACATGAGGCACATTCCAAATGACATTTTGAATCAATTTTTCTACAGTCCAAAAAATCAATATTCTGATGAAAAACGATGACCCGTGACCTGTCGAAATTTCTCCAGATGGTCAGAAATGGAAATTTTTTAATGTTTCATTTTTTGACTGCAAATGACTATTCCATGTAAATTATCACTTTTGGAAGAAAATAGGTGTGTTTAGAGTCACTTTAATGCCTGAAATTGGTCGAAATAGAAGCTTCTGAATAGGAGAAAAAGTCTGTAATAATGGCAATTTTGGTCACATTGTGGCTTTAAAAAGTAGTCATTCAACATGAGGCACATTCCAAGCGACATTTTGAATCAATTTTTCTCCTGTCCAAAAAAATCAATTTTCTGATGAAAAACGATGACCCGTGACCTGTCGAAATTTATCCAGATGGTCAGAAATGGAAATTTTTTAATGTTTAATTTTTTGACTGCAAATGACTATTCCATGCAAATTATCACTTTTGGAACAAAATTAAGTGTGTTTAGAGTCACTTTAATGCCTGAAATTGGTCAAATTGAAGCTTCTGAATAGGAGAAAATGTCTGTAATAATGGCAATTTTGGTCACATTGAGGCTTTAAAAAGTAGTTATTCAACATGAGGCACATTCGAAATGACATTTTGAATCAATTTTTCTACAGTCCAAAAAATCAATTTTCTGATGAAAAACGATGACCCGTGACCTGTCGACATTTCTCCAGTTGGTCAGAAATGGAATTTTTTTAATGTTTAAGTTTTTTGAATGCAAATGACTATTCCATGTAAATTATCACTTTTGGAACAAAAATAAGTGTGTTTAGAGTCACTTTAATGCCTGAAATTGGTCGAAAAAGAAGCTTCTGAATAGGAGAAAATGTCTGTAATAATGGCAATTTTGGTCACATTGAGGCTTTAAAAAGTAGTTATTCAACATGAGGCACATTCCAAATGACATTTTGAATCAATTTTTCTACAGTCCAAAAAAATCAATTTTCTTATGAAAAACGATGACCCGTGACCTGTCGAAATTTCTCCAGATGGTCAGAAATGGAAATTTTTTAATGTTTAATTTTTTGACTGCAAATGACTATTCCATGTAAATTATCACTTTTGGAACACAAATAAGTGTGTTTAGAGTCACTTTAATGCCTGAAATTGGTAGAAATAGAAGCTTCTGAATAGGACAAAAAGTCTGTAATAATGGCAATTTTGGTCACATTGAGGCTTTAAAAAGTAGTCATTCAACATGAGGCACATTCCATATGACATTTTGAATCAATTTTTCTACAGTCCAAAAAATCAATTTTCTGATGAAAAACGATGACTCGCGACCTGTCGAAATTTCTCCAGATGGTCAGAAATGGAAATTTTTTAATGTTTCATTTTTTGACTGCAAATGACTATTCCATGTAAATTATCACTTTTGGAAGAAAATAAGTGTGTTTAGAGTCACTTTAATGCCTGAAATTGGTCGAAATAGAAACTTCTGAATAGGAGAAAATGTCTGTAAAAATGGCAATTTTGGTCACATTGAGGCTTCAAAAAGTAGTTATTCAGCATGAGGCACATTCCAAATGACATTTTGAATCAATTTTTCTACAGTCCAAAAAACTCAATTTTCTGATGAAAAACGATGACCCGTGACCTGTCGAAATTTCTCCAGATGGTCAGAAATGGAAATTTTTTAATGTTTAATTTTTTGACTGTAAATGACTATTCCATGTAAATTATCACTTTTGGAAGAAAATTAAGTGTGTTTAGAGTCACTTTAATGCCTGAAATTGGTTGAAACAAAAGCTTCTGAATAGGAGAAAAAGTCTGTAATAATGGCAATTTTGGTCACATTGAGGCTTTAAAAAGTAGTCATTCAACATGAGGCACATTCCAAATGACATTTTGAATCAATTTTTCTACAGTCCAAAAAAATCAATTTTCTGATGAAAAGCGATGACCCGTGACCTGTCGAAATTTATCCAGATGGTCAGAAATGGAAATTTTTTAATGTTTAATTTTTTGACTGCAAATGACTATTCCATGCAAATTATCACTTTTGGAACAAAATTAAGTGTGTTTAGAGTCACTTTAATGCCTGAAATTGGTCGAAATAGAAGCTTCTGAATAGGAGAAAATGTCTGTAATAATGGCAATTTTGGTCACATTGAGGCTTTAAAAAGTAGTTATTCAACATGAGGCACATTCGAAATGACATTTTGAATCAATTTTTCTACAGTCCAAAAAATCAATTTTCTGATGAAAAACGATGACCCGTGACCTGTCGACATTTCTCCAGTTGGTCAGAAATGGAATTTTTTTAATGTTTAAGTTTTTTGAATGCAAATGACTATTCCATGTAAATTATCACTTTTGGAACAAAAATAAGTGTGTTTAGAGTCACTTTAATGCCTGAAATTGGTCGAAAAAGAAGCTTCTGAATAGGAGAAAATGTCTGTAATAATGGCAATTTTGGTCACATTGAGGCTTTAAAAAGTAGTTATTCAACATGAGGCACATTCCAAATGACATTTTGAATCAATTTTTCTACAGTCCAAAAAAATCAATTTTCTTATGAAAAACGATGACCCGTGACCTGTCGAAATTTCTCCAGATGGTCAGAAATGGAAATTTTTTAATGTTTAATTTTTTGACTGCAAATGACTATTCCATGTAAATTATCACTTTTGGAACACAAATAAGTGTGTTTAGAGTCACTTTAATGCCTGAAATTGGTAGAAATAGAAGCTTCTGAATAGGACAAAAAGTCTGTAATAATGGCAATTTTGGTCACATTGAGGCTTTAAAAAGTAGTCATTCAACATGAGGCACATTCCATATGACATTTTGAATCAATTTTTCTACAGTCCAAAAAATCAATTTTCTGATGAAAAACGATGACCCGCGACCTGTCGAAATTTCTCCAGATGGTCAGAAATGGAAATTTTTTAATGTTTCATTTTTTGACTGCAAATGACTATTCCATGTAAATTATCACTTTTGGAAGAAAATAAGTGTGTTTAGAGTCACTTTAATGCCTGAAATTGGTCGAAATAGAAGCTTCTGAATAGGAGAAAATGTCTGTAAAAATGGCAATTTTGGTCACATTGAGGCTTCAAAAAGTAGTTATTCAGCATGAGGCACATTCCAAATGACATTTTGAATCAATTTTTCTACAGTCCAAAAAACTCAATTTTCTGATGAAAAACGATGACCCGTGACCTGTCGAAATTTCTCCAGATGGTCAGAAATGGAAATTTTTTAATGTTTAATTTTTTGACTGTAAATGACTATTCCATGTAAATTATCACTTTTGGAAGAAAATTAAGTGTGTTTAGAGTCACTTTAATGCCTGAAATTGGTTGAAACAAAAGCTTCTGAATAGGAGAAAAAGTCTGTAATAATGGCAATTTTGGTCACATTGAGGCTTTAAAAAGTAGTCATTCAACATGAGGCACATTCCAAATGACATTTTGAATCAATTTTTCTACAGTCCAAAAAAATCAATTTTCTGATGAAAAGCGATGACCCGTGACCTGTCGAAATTTATCCAGATGGTCAGAAATGGAAATTTTTTAATGTTTAATTTTTTGACTGCAAATGACTATTCCATGCAAATTATCACTTTTGGAACAAAATTAAGTGTGTTTAGAGTCACTTTAATGCCTGAAATTGGTCGAAATAGAAGCTTCTGAATAGGAGAAAATGTCTGTAATAATGGCAATTTTGGTCACTTTGAGGCTTTAAAAAGTAGTTATTCAGCATGAGGCACATTCCAAATGACATTTTGAATCAATTTTTCTACAGTCCAAAAAATCAATTTTCTGATGAAAAACGATGACCCGTGACCTGTTGAAATTTCTCCAGATGGTCAGAAATGGAAATTTTTTAATGTTTAATTTTTTGACTTCAAATGACTATTCCATGTAAATTATCACTTTTGGAACACAAATAAGAGTGTTTAGAGTCACTTTAATGCCTGAAATTGGTCGAAATAAAAGCTTCTGAATAGGAGAAAATGTCTGTAATAATGGCAATTTTGGTCACTTTGAGGCTTTAAAAAGTAGTTATTCAGCATGAGGCACATTCCAAATGACATTTTGAATCAATTTTTCTACAGTCCAAAAAATCAATTTTCTGATAAAAAACAATGACCCGTGACCTGTCGAACTTTCTCCAGATGGTCAGAAATGGAAATTTTTTAATGTTTAATTTTTTGACTTCAAATGACTATTCCATGTAAATTATCACTTTTGGAACACAAATAGGTGTGTTTAGAGTCACTTTAATGCCTGAAATTGGTCGAAATAAAAGCTTCTGAATAGGAGAAAAAGTCTGTAATAATGGCAATTTTGGTCACATTGAGGCTTTAAAAAGTAGTCATTCAACATGAGGCACATTCCAAATGACATTTTGAATCAATTTTTCTACAGTCCAAAAAATCAATATTCTGATGAAAAACGATGACCCGTGACCTGTCGAAATTTCTCCAGATGGTCAGAAATGGAAATTTTTTAATGTTTCATTTTTTGACTGCAAATGACTATTCCATGTAAATTATCACTTTTGGAAGAAAATAGGTGTGTTTAGAGTCACTTTAATGCCTGAAATTGGTCGAAATAGAAGCTTCTGAATAGGAGAAAATGTCTGTAAAAATGGCAATTTTGGTCACATTGAAGCTTCAAAATGTAGTTATTCAGCATGAGGCACATTCCAAATGACATTTTGAATCAATTTTTCTACAGTCCAAAAAATCAATTTTCTGATGAAAAACGATGACCCGTTGACCTGTCGAAATTTCTCCAGATGGTCAGAAATGGAAATTTTTTAATGTTTAATTTTTTGACTGTAAATGACTATTCCATGTAAATTATCACTTTTGGAAGAAAAATAAGTGTGTTTAGAGTCACTTTAATGCCTGAAATTGGTTGAAACAAAAGCTTCTTAATAGGAGAAAAAGTCTGTAATAATGGCAATTTTGGTCACATTGAGGCTTTAAAAAGTAGTCATTCAACATGAGGCACATTCCAAATGACATTTTGAATCAATTTTTCTACAGTCCAAAAAATCAATTTTCTGATGAAAAACGATGACCCGCGACCTGTCGAAATTTCTCCAGATGGTCAGAAATGGAAATTTTTTAATGTTTAATTTTTTGACTGCAAATGACTATTCCATGCAAATTATCACTTTTGGAACAAAATTAAGTGTGTTTAGAGTCACTTTAATGCCTGAAATTGGTCAAATTGAAGCTTCTGAATAGGAGAAAATGTCTGTAAAAATGGCAATTTTGGTCACATTGAGGCTTCAAAAAGTAGTTATTCAGCATGAGGCACATTCCAAATGACATTTTGAATCAATTTTTCTACAGTCCAAAAAACTCAATTTTCTGATGAAAAACGATGACCCGTGACCTGTCGAAATTTCTCCAGATGGTCAGAAATGGAAATTTTTTAATGTTTAATTTTTTGACTGTAAATGACTATTCCATGTAAATTATCACTTTTGGAAGAAAATTAAGTGTGTTTAGAGTCACTTTAATGCCTGAAATTGGTTGAAACAAAAGCTTCTGAATAGGAGAAAAAGTCTGTAATAATGGCAATTTTGGTCACATTGAGGCTTTAAAAAGTATTCATTCAACATGAGGCACATTCCAAATGACATTTTGAATCAATTTTTCTACAGTCCCAAAAAATCAATTTTCTGATGAAAAGCGATGACCCGTGACCTGTCGAAATTTATCCAGATGGTCAGAAATGGAAATTTTTTAATGTTTAATTTTTTGACTGCAAATGACTATTCCATGCAAATTATCACTTTTGGAACAAAATTAAGTGTGTTTAGAGTCACTTTAATGCCTGAAATTGGTCGAAATAGAAGCTTCTGAATAGGAGAAAATGTCTGTAATAATGGCAATTTTGGTCACATTGAAGCTTCAAAATGTAGTTATTCAGCATGAGGCACATTCCAAATGACATTTTGAATCAATTTTTCTACAGTCCAAAAAATCAATTTTCTGATGAAAAACGATGACCCGTTGACCTGTCGAAATTTCTCCAGATGGTCAGAAATGGAAATTTTTTAATGTTTAATTTTTTGACTGTAAATGACTATTCCATGTAAATTATCACTTTTGGAAGAAAAATAAGTGTGTTTAGAGTCACTTTAATGCCTGAAATTGCTTGAAACAAAAGCTTCTTAATAGGAGAAAAAGTCTGTAATAATGGCAATTTTGGTCACATTGAGGCTTTAAAAAGTAGTCATTCAACATGAGGCACATTCCAAATGACATTTTGAATCAATTTTTCTACAGTCCAAAAAATCAATTTTCTGATGAAAAACGATGACCCGCGACCTGTCGAAATTTCTCCAGATGGTCAGAAATGGAAATTTTTTAATGTTTCATTTTTTGACTGCAAATGACTATTCCATGTAAATTATCACTTTTGGAAGAAAATAAGTGTGTTTAGAGTCACTTTAATGCCTGAAATTGGTCGAAATAGAAGCTTCTGAATAGGAGAAAATGTCTGTAAAAATGGCAATTTTGGTCACATTGAGGCTTTAAAAAGTATTCATTCAACATGAGGCACATTCCAAATGACATTTTGAATCAATTTTTCTACAGTCCAAAAAAATCAATTTTCTGATGAAAAGCGATGACCCGTGACCTGTCGAAATTTATCCAGATGGTCAGAAATGGAAATTTTTTAATGTTTAATTTTTTGACTGCAAATGACTATTCCATGCAAATTATCACTTTTGGAACAAAATTAAGTGTGTTTAGAGTCACTTTAATGCCTGAAATTGGTCGAAATAGAAGCTTCTGAATAGGAGAAAATGTCTGTAATAATGGCAATTTTGATCACTTTGAGGCTTTAAAAAGTAGTTATTCAGCATGAGGCACAATCCAAATGACATTTTGAATCAATTTTTCTACAGTCCAAAAAATCAATTTTCTGATGAAAAACGATGACCCGTGACCTGTCGAAATTTCTCCAGATGGTCAGAAATGGAAATTTTTTAATGTTTAATTTTTTGACTTCAAATGACTATTCCATGTAAATTATCACTTTTGGAACACAAATAAGTGTGTTTAGAGTCACTTTAATGCCTGAAATTGGTCGAAATAAAAGCTTCTGAACAGGAGAAAAAGTCTGTAATAATGGCAATTTTGGTCACATTGAGGCTTTAAAAAGTAGTCATTCAACATGAGGCACATTCCAAATGACATTTTGAATCAATTTTTTCTACAGTCCAAAAAATCAATATTCTGATGAAAAACGATGACCCGTGACCTGTCGAAATTTCTCCAGATGGTCAGAAATGGAAATTTTTTAATGTTTCATTTTTTGACTGCAAATGACTATTCCATGTAAATTAATACTTTTGGAAGAAAATAAGTGTGTTTAGAGTCACTTTAATGCCTGAAATTGGTCGAAATAGAAGCTTCTGAATAGGAGAAAATGTCTGTAAAAATGGCAATTTTGGTCACATTGAGGCTTTAAAAAGTATTCATTCAACATGAGGCACATTCCAAATGACATTTTGAATCAATTTTTCTACAGTCCAAAAAAATCAATTTTCTGATGAAAAGCGATGACCCGTGACCTGTCGAAATTTATCCAGATGGTCAGAAATGGAAATTTTTTAATGTTTAATTTTTTGACTGCAAATGACTATTCCATGCAAATTATCACTTTTGTAACAAAATTAAGTGTGTTTAGAGTCACTTTAATGCCTGAAATTGGTCGAAATAGAAGCTTCTGAATAGGAGAAAATGTCTGTAATAATGGCAATTTTGATCACTTTGAGGCTTTAAAAAGTAGTTATTCAGCATGAGGCACAATCCAAATGACATTTTGAATCAATTTTTCTACAGTCCAAAAAATCAATTTTCTGATGAAAAACGATGACCCGTGACCTGTCGAAATTTCTCCAGATGGTCAGAAATGGAAATTTTTTAATGTTTAATTTTTTGATTGCAAATGACTATTCCATGCAAATTATCACTTTTGGAACAAAATTAATTGTGTTTAGAGTCACTTTAATGCCTGAAATTGGTCAAATTGAAGCTTCTGAATAGGAGAAAATGTCTGTAATAATGGCAATTTTGGTCACATTGAGGCTTCAAAAAGTAGTTATTCAGCATGAGGCACATTCCAAATGACATTTTGAATCAATTTTTCTACAGTCCAAAAAACTCAATTTTCTGATGAAAAACGATGACCCGTGACCTGTCGAAATTTCTCCAGATGGTCAGAAATGGAAATTTTTTAATGTTTAATTTTTTGACTTCAAATGACTATTCCATGTAAATTATCACTTTTGGAACACAAATAAGTGTGTTTAGAGTCACTTTAATGCCTGAAATTGGTCGAAATAAAAGCTTCTGAACAGGAGAAAAAGTCTGTAATAATGGCAATTTTGGTCACATTGAGGCTTTAAAAAGTAGTCATTCAACATGAGGCACATTCCAAATGACATTTTGAATCAATTTTTTCTACAGTCCAAAAAATCAATATTCTGATGAAAAACGATGACCCGTGACCTGTCGAAATTTCTCCAGATGGTCAGAAATGGAAATTTTTTAATGTTTCATTTTTTGACTGCAAATGACTATTCCATGTAAATTAATACTTTTGGAAGAAAATAAGTGTGTTTAGAGTCACTTTAATGCCTGAAATTGGTCGAAATAGAAGCTTCTGAATAGGAGAAAATGTCTGTAAAAATGGCAATTTTGGTCACATTGAGGCTTCAAAAAGTAGTTATTCAGCATGAGGCACATTCCAAATGACATTTTGAATCAATTTTTCTACAGTCCAAAAAATCAATTTTCTGATGAAAAACGATGACCCGTTGACCTGTCGAAATTTCTCCAGATGGTCAGAAATGGAAATTTTTTAATGTTTAATTTTTTGACTGTAAATGACTATTCCATGTAAATTATCACTTTTGGAACAAAATTAAGTGTGTTTAGAGTCACTTTAATGCCTGAAATTGGTCAAATTGAAGCTTCTGAATAGGAGAAAATGTCTGTAATAATGGCAATTTTGGTCACATTGAGGCTTTAAAAAGTAGTTATTCAACATGAGGCACATTCGAAATAACATTTTGAATCAATTTTTCTACAGTCCAAAAAATCAATTTTCTGATGAAAAACGATGACCCGTGACCTGTGGACATTTCTCCAGTTGGTCAGAAATGGAATTTTTTTAATGTTTAAGTTTTTTGAATGCAAATGACTATTCCATGTAAATTATCACTTTTGGAACAAAAATAAGTGTGTTTAGAGTCACTTTAATGCCTGAAATTGGTCGAAATAGAAGCTTCTGAATAGGAGAAAATGTCTGTAATAATGGCAATTTTGGTCACATTGAGGCTTTAAAAAGTAGTTATTCAACATGAGACACATTCCAAATGACATTTTGAATCAATGTTTCTACAGTCCAAAAAAATCAATTTTCTGATGAAAAACGATGACCCGTGACCTGTCGAAATTTCTCCAGATGGTCAGAAATGGAAATTTTTTAATGTTTAATTTTTTGACTGCAAATGACTATTCCATGTAAATTATCACTTTTGGAACAAAAATAAGTGTGTTTAGAGTCACTTTAATGCCTGAAATTGGTAGAAATAGAAGCTTCTGAATAGGACAAAAAGTCTGTAATAATGGCAATTTTGGTCACATTGAGGCTTTAAAAAGTAGTCATTCAACATGAGGCACATTCCAAATGACATTTTGAATCAATTTTTCTACAGTCAAGAAAATCAATTTTCTGATGAAAAACGATGACCCGTGACCTGTCGAAATTTCTCCAGATGGTCAGAAATGGAAATTTTTTAATGTTTCATTTTTTGACTGCAAATGACTATTCCATGTAAATTATCACTTTTGGAAGAAAATAAGTGTGTTTAGAGTCACTTTAATGCCTGAAATTGGTCGAAATAGAAGCTTCTGAATAGGAGAAAATGTCTGTAAAAATGGCAATTTTGGTCACATTGAGGCTTCAAAAAGTAGTTATTCAGCATGAGGCACATTCCAAATGACATTTTGAATCAATTTTTCTACAGTCCAAAAAACTCAATTTTCTGATGAAAAACGATGACCCGTGACCTGTCGAAATTTCTCCAGATGGTCAGAAATGGAAATTTTTTAATGTTTAATTTTTTGACTGTAAATGACTATTCCATGTAAATTATCACTTTTGGAAGAAAATTAAGTGTGTTTAGAGTCACTTTAATGCCTGAAATTGGTTGAAACAAAAGCTTCTGAATAGGAGAAAAAGTCTGTAATAATGGCAATTTTGGTCACATTGAGGCTTTAAAAAGTATTCATTCAACATGAGGCACATTCCAAATGACATTTTGAATCAATTTTTCTACAGTCCAAAAAAATCAATTTTCTGATGAAAAGCGATGACCCGTGACCTGTCGAAATTTATCCAGATGGTCAGAAATGGAAATTTTTTAATGTTTAATTTTTTGACTGCAAATGACTATTCCATGCAAATTATCACTTTTGGAACAAAATTAAGTGTGTTTAGAGTCACTTTAATGCCTGAAATTGGTCGAAATAGAAGCTTCTGAATAGGAGAAAATGTCTGTAATAATGGCAATTTTGGTCACTTTGAGGCTTTAAAAAGTAGTTATTCAGCATGAGGCACATTCCAAATGACATTTTGAATCAATTTTTCTACAGTCCAAAAAATCAATTTTCTGATGAAAAACGATGACCCGTGACCTGTCGAAATTTCTCCAGATGGTCAGAAATGGAAATTTTTTAATGTTTCATTTTTTGACTGCAAATGACTATTCCATGTAAATTATCACTTTTGGAAGAAAATAAGTGTGTTTAGAGTCACTTTAATGCCTGAAATTGGTCGAAATAGAAGCTTCTGAATAGGAGAAAATGTCTGTAAAAATGGCAATTTTGGTCACATTGAGGCTTCAAAAAGTAGTTATTCAGCATGAGGCACATTCCAAATGACATTTTGAATCAATTTTTCTACAGTCCAAAAAATCAATTTTCTGATGAAAAACGATGACCCGTTGACCTGTCGAAATTTCTCCAGATGGTCAGAAGTGGACATTTTTTAATGTTTAATTTTTTGACTGTAAATGACTATTCCATGTAAATTATCACTTTTGGAAGAAAAATAAGTGTGTTTAGAGTCACTTTAATGCCTGAAATTGGTTGAAACAAAAGCTTCTTAATAGGAGAAAAAGTCTGTAATAATGGCAATTTTGGTCACATTGAGGCTTTAAAAAGTAGTCATTCAACATGAGGCACATTCCAAATGACATTTTGAATCAATTTTTCTACAGTCCAAAAAAATCAATTTTCTGATGAAAAACGATGACCCGTGACCTGTCGAAATTTCTCCAGATGGTCAGAAATGGACATTTTTTAATGTTTAATTTTTTGACTGCAAATGACTATTCCATGCAAATTATCACTTTTGGAACAAAATTAAGTGTGTTTAGAGTAACTTTAATGCCTGAAATTGGTCAAATTGAAGCTTCTGAATAGGAGAAAATGTCTGTAATAATGGCAATTTTGGTCACATTGAGGCTTTAAAAAGTAGTTATTCAACATGAGGCACATTCGAAATAACATTTTGAATCAATTTTTCTACAGTCCAAAAAATCAATTTTCTGATGAAAAACGATGACCCGTGACCTGTCGACATTTCTCCAGTTGGTCAGAAATGGAATTTTTTTAATGTTTAAGTTTTTTGAATGCAAATGACTATTCCATGTAAATGATCACTTTTGGAACAAAAATAAGTGTGTTTAGAGTCACTTTAATGCCTGAAATTGGTCAAATTGAAGCTTCTGAATAGGAGAAAATGTCTGTAATAATGGCAATTTTGGTCACATTGAGGCTTTAAAAAGTAGTTATTCAACATGAGGCACATTCCAAATGACATTTTGAATCAATGTTTCTACAGTCCAAAAAAATCAATTTTCTGATGAAAAACGATGACCCGTGACCTGTCGAAATTTCTCCAGATGGTCAGAAATGGAAATTTTTTAATGTTTCATTTTTTGACTGCAAATGACTATTCCATGTAAATTATCACTTTTGGAAGAAAATAAGTGTGTTTAGAGTCACTTTAATGCCTGAAATTGGTCGAAATAGAAGCTTCTGAATAGGAGAAAATGTCTGTAAAAATGGCAATTTTGGTCACATTGAGGCTTCAAAAAGTAGTTATTCGGCATGAGGCACATTCCAAATGACATTTTGAATCAATTTTTCTACAGTCCAAAAAACTCAATTTTCTGATGAAAAACGATGACCCGTGACCTGTCGAAATTTCTCCAGATGGTCAGAAATGGAAATTTTTTAATGTTTAATTTTTTGACTGTAAATGACTATTCCATGTAAATTATCACTTTTGGAAGAAAAATAAGTGTGTTTAGAGTCACTTTAATGCCTGAAATTGGTTGAAACAAAAGCTTCTGAATAGGAGAAAAAGTCTGTAATAATGGCAATTTTGGTCACATTGAGGCTTTAAAAAGTAGTCATTCAACATGAGGCACATTCCAAACGACATTTTGAATCAATTTTTCTACAGTCCAAAAAAATCAATTTTCTGATGAAAAACGATGACCCGTGACCTGTCGAAATTTATCCAGATGGTCAGAAATGGAAATTTTTTAATGTTTAATTTTTTGACTGCAAATGACTATTCCATGCAAATTATCACTTTTGGAACAAAATTAAGTGTGTTTAGAGTCACTTTAATGCCTGAAATTGGTCAAATTGAAGCTTCTGAATAGGAGAAAATGTCTGTAATAATGGCAATTTTGGTCACATTGAGGCTTTAAAAGTAGTTATTCAACATGAGGCACATTCGAAATGACATTTTGAATCAATTTTTCTACAGTCCAAAAAATCAATTTTCTGATGAAAAACGATGACCCGTGACCTGTCGACATTTCTCCAGTTGGTCAGAAATGGAATTTTTTTAATGTTTAAGTTTTTTGAATGCAAATGACTATTCCATGTAAATTATCACTTTTGGAACAAAAATAAGTGTGTTTAGAGTCACTTTAATGCCTGAAATTGGTCGAAATAGAAGCTTCTGAATAGGAGAAAATGTCTGTAATAATGGCAATTTTGGTCACATTGAGGCTTTAAAAAGTAGTTATTCAACATGAGGCACATTCCAAATGACATTTTGAATCAATGTTTCTACAGTCCAAAAAAATCAATTTTCTGATGAAAAACGATGACCCGTGACCTGTCGAAATTTCTCCAGATGGTCAGAAATGGACATTTTTTAATGTTTAATTTTTTGACTGCAAATGACTATTCCATGCAAATTATCACTTTTGGAACAAAATTAAGTGTGTTTAGAGTAACTTTAATGCCTGAAATTGGTCAAATTGAAGCTTCTGAATAGGAGAAAATGTCTGTAATAATGGCAATTTTGGTCACATTGAGGCTTTAAAAAGTAGTTATTCAACATGAGGCACATTCGAAATAACATTTTGAATCAATTTTTCTACAGTCCAAAAAATCAATTTTCTGATGAAAAACGATGACCCGTGACCTGTCGACATTTCTCCAGTTGGTCAGAAATGGAATTTTTTTAATGTTTAAGTTTTTTGAATGCAAATGACTATTCCATGTAAATGATCACTTTTGGAACAAAAATAAGTGTGTTTAGAGTCACTTTAATGCCTGAAATTGGTCGAAATAGAAGCTTCTGAATAGGAGAAAATGTCTGTAATAATGGCAATTTTGGTCACATTGAGGCTTTAAAAAGTAGTTATTCAACATGAGACACATTCCAAATGACATTTTGAATCAATGTTTCTACAGTCCAAAAAAATCAATTTTCTGATGAAAAACGATGACCCGTGACCTGTCGAAATTTCTCCAGATGGTCAGAAATGGAAATTTTTTAATGTTTAATTTTTTGACTGCAAATGACTATTCCATGTAAATTATCACTTTTGGAACAAAAATAAGTGTGTTTAGAGTCACTTTAATGCCTGAAATTGGTCGAAATAGAAGCTTCTGAATAGGAGAAAATGTCTGTAATAATGGCAATTTTGGTCACATTGAGGCTTTAAAAAGTAGTTATTCAACATGAGGCACATTCCAAATGACATTTTGAATCAATGTTTCTACAGTCCAAAAAAATCAATTTTCTGATGAAAAACGATGACCCGTGACCTGTCGAAATTTCTCCAGATGGTGAGAAATGGAAATTTTTTAATGTTTAATTTTTTGACTGCAAATGACTATTCCATGTAAATTATCACTTTTGGAACAAAAATAAGTGTGTTTAGAGTCACTTTAATGCCTGAAATTGGTCGAAATAGAAGCTTCTGAATAGGAGAAAATGTCTGTAATAATGGCAATTTTGGTCACATTGAGGCTTTAAAAAGTAGTCATTCAACATGAGGCACATTCCAAATGACATTTTGAATCAATTTTTCTACAGTCAAGAAAATCAATTTTCTGATGAAAAACGATGACCCGTGACCTGTCGAAATTTCTCCAGATGGTCAGAAATGGAAATTTTTTAATGTTTCATTTTTTGACTGCAAATGACTATTCCATGTAAATTATCACTTTTGGAAGAAAATAAGTGTGTTTAGAGTCACTTTAATGCCTGAAATTGGTCGAAATAGAAGCTTCTGAATAGGAGAAAATGTCTGTAAAAATGGCAATTTTGGTCACATTGAGGCTTCAAAAAGTAGTTATTCGGCATGAGGCACATTCCAAATGACATTTTGAATCAATTTTTCTACAGTCCAAAAAACTCAATTTTCTGATGAAAAACGATGACCCGTGACCTGTCGAAATTTCTCCAGATGGTCAGAAATGGAAATTTTTTAATGTTTAATTTTTTGACTGTAAATGACTATTCCATGTAAATTATCACTTTTGGAAAAAAATAAGTGTGTTTAGAGTCACTTTAATGCCTGAAATTGGTTGAAACAAAAGCTTCTGAATAGGAGAAAAAGTCTGTAATAATGGCAATTTTGGTCACATTGAGGCTTTAAAAAGTAGTCATTCAACATGAGGCACATTCCAAACGACATTTTGAATCAATTTTTCTACAGTCCAAAAAAATCAATTTTCTGATGAAAAACGATGACCCGTGACCTGTCGAAATTTATCCAGATGGTCAGAAATGGAAATTTTTTAATGTTTAATTTTTTGACTGCAAATGACTATTCCATGCAAATTATCACTTTTGGAACAAAATTAAGTGTGTTTAGAGTCACTTTAATGCCTGAAATTGGTCAAATTGAAGCTTCTGAATAGGAGAAAATGTCTGTAATAATGGCAATTTTGGTCACATTGAGGCTTTAAAAGTAGTTATTCAACATGAGGCACATTCGAAATTACATTTTGAATCAATTTTTCTACAGTCCAAAAAATCAATTTTCTGATGAAAAACGATGACCCGTGACCTGTCGACATTTCTCCAGTTGGTCAGAAATGGAATTTTTTTAATGTTTAAGTTTTTTGAATGCAAATGACTATTCCATGTAAATTATCACTTTTGGAACAAAAATAAGTGTGTTTAGAGTCACTTTAATGCCTGAAATTGGTCGAAATAGAAGCTTCTGAATAGGAGAAAATGTCTGTAATAATGGCAATTTTGGTCACATTGAGGCTTTAAAAAGTAGTTATTCAACATGAGGCACATTCCAAATGACATTTTGAATCAATGTTTCTACAGTCCAAAAAAATCAATTTTCTGATGAAAAACGATGACCCGTGACCTGTCGAAATTTCTCCAGATGGTCAGAAATGGAAATTTTTTAATGTTTAATTTTTTGACTGCAAATGACTATTCCATGTAAATTATCACTTTTGGAACAAAAATAAGTGTGTTTAGAGTCACTTTAATGCCTGAAATTGGTAGAAATAGAAGCTTCTGAATAGGACAAAAAGTCTGTAATAATGGCAATTTTGGTCACATTGAGCCTTTAAAAAGTAGTCATTCAACATGAGGCACATTCCAAATGACAATTTGAATCAATTTTTCTACAGTCCAAAAAATCAATTTTCTGATGAAAAACGATGACCCGTGACCTGTCGAAATTTCTCCAGATGGTCAGAAATGGAAATTTTTTAATGTTTCATTTTTTGACTGCAAATGACTATTCCATGTAAATTATCACTTTTGGAAGAAAATAAGTGTGTTTAGAGTCACTTTAATGCCTGAAATTGGTCGAAATAGAAGCTTCTGAATAGGAGAAAATGTCTGTAAAAATGGCAATTTTGGTCACATTGAGGCTTCAAAAAGTAGTTATTCAGCATGAGGCACATTCCAAATGACATTTTGAATCAATTTTTCTACAGTCCAAAAAACTCAATTTTCTGATGAAAAACGATGACCCGTGACCTGTCGAAATTTCTCCAGATGGTCAGAAATGGAAATTTTTTTATGTTTAATTTTTTGACTGTAAATGACTATTCCATGTAAATTATCACTTTTGGAAGAAAAATAAGTGTGTTTAGAGTCACTTTAATGCCTGAAATTGGTTGAAACAAAAGCTTCTTAATAGGAGAAAAAGTCTGTAATAATGGCAATTTTGGTCACATTGAGGCTTTAAAAAGTAGTCATTCAACATGAGGCACATTCCAAATGACATTTTGAATCAATTTTTCTACAGTCCAAAAAAATCAATTTTCTGATGAAAAACGATGACCCGTGACCTTGTCGAAATTTCTCCAGATGGTCAGAAATGGACATTTTTTAATGTTTAATTTTTTGACTGCAAATGACTATCCATGCAAATTATCACTTTTGGAACAAAATTAAGTGTGTTTAGAGTCACTTTAATGCCTGAAATTGGTCGAAATAGAAGCTTCTGAATAGGAGAAAATGTCTGTAATAATGGCAATTTTGGTCACATTGAGGCTTTAAAAAGTAGTTATTCAACATGAGGCACATTCCAAATGACATTTTGAATCAATGTTTCTACAGTCCAAAAAAATCAATTTTCTGATGAAAAACGATGACCCGTGACCTGTCGAAATTTCTCCAGATGGTCAGAAATGGAAATTTTTTAATGTTTAATTTTTTGACTGCAAATGACTATTCCATGTAAATTATCACTTTTGGGACAAAAATAAGTGTGTTTAGAGTCACTTTAATGCCTGAAATTGGTAGAAATAGAAGCTTCTGAATAGGACAAAAAGTCTGTAATAATGGCAATTTTGGTCACATTGAGGCTTTAAAAAGTAGTCATTCAACATGAGGCACATTCCAAATGACATTTTGAATCAATTTTTCTACAGTCAAGAAAATCAATTTTCTGATGAAAAACGATGACCCGTGACCTGTCGAAATTTCTCCAGATGGTCAGAAATGGAAATTTTTTAATGTTTCATTTTTTGACTGCAAATGACTATTCCATGTAAATTATCACTTTTGGAAGAAAATAAGTGTGTTTAGAGTCACTTTAATGCCTGAAATTGGTCGAAATAGAAGCTTCTGAATAGGAGAAAATGTCTGTAAAAATGGCAATTTTGGTAACATTGAGGCTTCAAAAAGTAGTTATTCAGCATGAGGCACATTCCAAATGACATTTTGAATCAATTTTTCTACAGTCCAAAAAAAATCAATTTTCTGATGAAAAACGATGACCCGTGACCTGTCGAAATTTCTCCAGATGGTCAGAAATGGAAATGTTTTAATGTTTAATTTTTTGACTGTAAATGACTATTCCATGTAAATTATCACTTTTGGAAGAAAAATAAGTGTGTTTAGAGTCACTTTAATGCCTGAAATTGGTTGAAACAAAAGCTTCTGAATAGGAGAAAAAGTCTGTAATAATGGCAATTTTGGTCACATTGAGGCTTTAACAAGTAGTCATTCAACATGAGGCACATTCCAAACGACATTTTGAATCAATTTTTCTACAGTCCAAAAAAATCAATTTTCTGATGAAAAACGATGACCCGTGACCTGTCGAAATTTATCCAGATGGTCAGAAATGGAAATTTTTTAATGTTTAATTTTTTGACTGCAAATGACTATTCCATGCAAATTATCACTTTTGGAACAAAATTAAGTGTGTTTAGAGTCACTTTAATGCCTGAAATTGGTCAAATTGAAGCTTCTGAATAGGAGAAAATGTCTGTAATAATGGCAATTTTGGTCACATTGAGGCTTTAAAAGTAGTTATTCAACATGAGGCACATTCGAAATGACATTTTGAATCAATTTTTCTACAGTCCAAAAAATCAATTTTCTGATGAAAAACGATGACCCGTGACCTGTCGACATTTCTCCAGTTGGTCAGAAATGGAATTTTTTTAATGTTTAAGTTTTTTGAATGCAAATGACTATTCCATGTAAATTATCACTTTTGGAACAAAAATAAGTGTGTTTAGAGTCACTTTAATGCCTGAAATTGGTAGAAATAGAAGCTTCTGAATAGGACAAAAAGTCTGTAATAATGGCAATTTTGGTCACATTGAGGCTTTAAAAAGTAGTCATTCAACATGAGGCACATTCCAAATGACATTTTGAATCAATTTTTCTACAGTCCAAAAAATCAATTTTCTGATGAAAAACGATGACCCGTGACCTGTCGAAATTTCTCCAGATGGTCAGAAATGGAAATTTTTTAATGTTTCATTTTTTGACTGCAAATGACTATTCCATGTAAATTATCACTTTTGGAAGAAAATAAGTGTGTTTAGAGTCACTTTAATGCCTGAAATTGGTCGAAATAGAAGCTTCTGAATAGTAGAAAATGTCTGTAAAAATGGCAATTTTGGTCACATTGAGGCTTCAAAAAGTAGTTATTCAGCATGAGGCACATTCCAAATGACATTTTGAATCAATTTTTCTACAGTCCAAAAAACTCAATTTTCTGATGAAAAACGATGACCCGTGACCTGTCAAAATTTCTCCAGATGGTCAGAAATGGAAATTTTCTAATGTTTAATTTTTTGACTGTAAATGACTATTCCATGTAAATTATCACTTTTGGAAGAAAAATAAGTGTGTTTAGAGTCACTTTAATGCCTGAAATTGGTTGAAACAAAAGCTTCTGAATAGGAGAAAAAGTCTGTAATAATGGCAATTTTGGTCACATTGTGGCTTTAAAAAGTAGTCATTCAACATGAGGCACATTCCAAACGACATTTTGAATCAATTTTTCTCCTGTCCAAAAAATCAATTTTCTGATGAAAAACGATGACCCGTGACCTGTCGAAATTTCTCCAGATGGTCAGAAATGGACATTTTTTAATGTTTAATTTTTTGACTGCAAATGACTATTCCATGCAAATTATCACTTTTGGAACAAAATTAAGTGTGTTTAGAGTCACTTTAATGCCTGAAATTGGTCAAATTGAAGCTTCTGAATAGGAGAAAATGTCTGTAATAATGGCAATTTTGGTCACATTGAGGCTTTAAAAAGTAGTTATTCAACATGAGGCACATTCGAAATAACATTTTGAATCAATTTTTCTACAGTCCAAAAAATCAATTTTCTGATGAAAAACGATGACCCGTGACCTGTCGACATTTCTCCAGTTGGTCAGAAATGGAATTTTTTTAATGTTTAAGTTTTTTGAATGCAAATGACTATTCCATGTAAATTATAACTTTTGGAACAAAAATAAGTGTGTTTAGAGTCACTTTAATGCCTGAAATTGGTAGAAATAGAAGCTTCTGAATAGGACAAAAAGTCTGTAATAATGGCAATTTTGGTCACATTGAGGCTTTAAAAAGTAGTCATTCAACATGAGGCACATTCCAAATGACATTTTGAATCAATTTTTCTACAGTCAAGAAAATCAATTTTCTGATGAAAAACGATGACCCGTGACCTGTCGAAATTTCTCCAGATGGTCAGAAATGGAAATTTTTTAATGTTTCATTTTTTGACTGCAAATGACTATTCCATGTAAATTATCACTTTTGGAAGAAAATAAGTGTGTTTAGAGTCACTTTAATGCCTGAAATTGGTCGAAATAGAAGTTCTGAATAGGAGAAAATGTCTGTAAAAATGGCAATTTTGGTCACATTGAGGCTTCAAAAAGTAGTTATTCAGCATGAGGCACATTCCAAATGACATTTTGAATCAATTTTTCTACAGTCCAAAAAACTCAATTTTCTGATGAAAAACGATGACCCGTGACCTGTCGAAATTTATCCAGATGGTCAGAAATGGAAATTTTTTAATGTTTAATTTTTTGACTGCAAATGACTATTCCATGCAAATTATCACTTTTGGAACAAAATTAAGTGTGTTTAGAGTCACTTTAATGCCTGAAATTGGTCAAATTGAAGCTTCTGAATAGGAGAAAATGTCTGTAATAATGGCAATTTTGGTCACATTGAGGCTTTAAAAAGTAGTTATTCAACATGAGGCACATTCGAAATGACATTTTGAATCAATTTTTCTACAGTCCAAAAAATCAATTTTCTGATGAAAAATGATGACCCGTGACCTGTCGACATTTCTCAAGTTGGTCAGAAATGGAATTTTTTTAATGTTTAAGTTTTTTGAATGCAAATGACTATTCCATGTAAATTATCACTTTTGGAAGAAAAATAAGTGTGTTTAGAGTCACTTTAATGCCTGAAATTGGTTGAAACAAAAGCTTCTGAATAGGAGAAAAAGTCTGTAATAATGGCAATTTTGGTCACATTGTGGCTTTAAAAAGTAGTCATTCAACATGAGGCACATTCCAAACGACATTTTGAATCAATGTTTCTCCTGTCCAAAAAAATCAATTTTCTGATGAAAAACGATGACCCGTGACCTGTCGAAATTTATCCAGATGGTCAGAAATGGAAATTTTTTAATGTTTAATTTTTTGACTGCAAATGACTATTCCATGCAAATTATCACTTTTGGAACAAAATTAAGTGTGTTTAGAGTCACTTTAATGCCTGAAATTGGTCAAATTGAAGCTTCTGAATAGGAGAAAATGTCTGTAATAATGGCAATTTTGGTCACATTGAGGCTTTAAAAAGTAGTTATTCAACATGAGGCACATTCGAAATGACATTTTGAATCAATTTTTCTACAGTCCAAAAAATCAATTTTCTGATGAAAAACGATGACCCGTGACCTGTCGACATTTCTCCAGTTGGTCAGAAATTGAATTTTTTTAATGTTTAAGTTTTTTGAATGCAAATGACTATTCCATGTAAATTATCACTTTTGGAACAAAAATAAGTGTGTTTAGAGTCACTTTAATGCCTGAAATTGGTCGAAAAAGAAGCTTCTGAATAGGAGAAAATGTCTGTAATAATGGCAATTTTGGTCACATTGAGGCTTTAAAAAGTAGTTATTCAACATGAGGCACATTCCAAATGACATTTTGAATCAATTTTTCTACAGTCCAAAAAAATCAATTTTCTGATGAAAAACGATGACCCGTGACCTGTCGAAATTTCTCCAGATGGTCAGAAATGGAAATTTTTTAATGTTTAATTTTTTGACTGCAAATGACTATTCCATGTAAATTATCACTTTTGGAACAAAAATAAGTGTGTTTAGAGTCACTTTAATGCCTGAAATTGGTAGAAATAGAAGCTTCTGAATAGGACAAAAAGTCTGTAATAATGGCAATTTTGGTCACATTGA
The DNA here is from genome assembly GCF_964204655.1 of Triturus cristatus. NCBI lineage: Eukaryota > Metazoa > Chordata > Amphibia > Caudata > Salamandridae > Triturus > Triturus cristatus. The sequence goes on along the minus strand of NC_140593.1, from coordinate 877,512,890 downwards.
GGCTTTAAAAAAGTAGTCATTCAACATGAGGCACATTCCAAATGACATTTTGAATCAATTTTTCTACAGTCCAAAAAATCAATTTTCTGATGAAAAACGATGACCCGCGACCTGTCGAAATTTCTCCAGATGGTCAGAAATGGAAATTTTTTAATGTTTCATTTTTTGACAGCAAATGACTATTCCATGTAAATTATCACTTTTGGAAGAAAATAAGTGTGTTTAGAGTCACTTTAATGCCTGAAATTGGTTGAAATAGAAGCTTCTGAATAGGAGAAAATGTCTGTAAAAATGGCAATTTTGGTCACATTGAGGCTTCAAAAAGTAGTTATTCAGCATGAGGCACATTCCAAATGACATTTTGAATCAATTTTTCTACAGTCCAAAAAACTCAATTTTCTGATGAAAAACGATGACCCGTGACCTGTCGAAATTTCTCCAGATGGTCAGAAATGGAAATTTTTTAATGTTTAATTTTTTGACTGTAAATGACTATTCCATGTAAATTATCACTTTTGGAAGAAAAATAAGTGTGTTTAGAGTCACTTTAATGCTTGAAATTGGTTGAAACAAAAGCTTCTTAATAGGAGAAAAAGTCTGTAATAATGGCAATTTTGATCACATTGAGGCTTTAAAAAGTAGTCATTCAACATGAGGCACATTCCAAATGACATTTTGAATCAATTTTTCTACAGTCCAAAAAAATCAATTTTCTGATGAAAAACGATGACCCGTGACCTGTCGAAATTTCTCCAGATGGTCAGAAATGGACATTTTTTAATGTTTAATTTTTTGACTGCAAATGACTATTCCATGCAAATTATCACTTTTGGAACAAAATTAAGTGTGTTTAGAGTCACTTTAATGCCTGAAATTGGTCAAATTGAAGCTTCTGAATAGGAGAAAATGTCTGTAATAATGGCAATTTTGGTCACATTGAGGCTTTAAAAAGTAGTTATTCAACATGAGGCACATTCGAAATAACATTTTGAATCAATTTTTCTACAGTCCAAAAAATCAATTTTCTGATGAAAAACGATGACCCGTGACCTGTCGACATTTCTCCAGTTGGTCAGAAATGGAATTTTTTTAATGTTTAAGTTTTTTGAATGCAAATGACTATTCCATGTAAATTATCACTTTTGGAACAAAAATAAGTGTGTTTAGAGTCACTTTAATGCCTGAAATTGGTAGAAATAGAAGCTTCTGAATAGGACAAAAAGTCTGTAATAATGGCAATTTTGGTCACATTGAGGCTTTAAAAAGTAGTCATTCAACATGAGGCACATTCCAAATGACATTTTGAATCAATTTTTCTACACTCAAGAAAATCAATTTTCTGATGAAAAACGATGACCCGTGACCTGTCGAAATTTCTCCAGATGGTCAGAAATGGAAATTTTTTAATGTTTCATTTTTTGACTGCAAATGACTATTCCATGTAAATTATCACCTTTGGAAGAAAATAAGTGTGTTTAGAGTCACTTTAATGCCTGAAATTGGTCGAAATAGAAGCTTCTGAATAGGAGAAAATGTCTGTAAAAATGGCAATTTTGGTCACATTGAGGCTTCAAAAAGTAGTTATTCAGCATGAGGCACATTCCAAATGACATTTTGAATCAATTTTTCTACAGTCCAAAAAACTCAATTTTCTGATGAAAAACGATGACCCGTGACCTGTCGAAATTTCTCCAGATGGTCAGAAATGGAAATTTTTTAATGTTTAATTTTTTGACTGTAAATGACTATTCCATGTAAATTATCACTTTTGGAAGAAAAATAAGTGTGTTTAGAGTCACTTTAATGCCTGAAATTGGTTGAAACAAAAGCTTCTGAATAGGAGAAAAAGTCTGTAATAATGGCAATTTTGGTCACATTAAGGCTTTAAAAAGTAGTCATTCAACATGAGGCACATTCCAAACGACATTTTGAATCAATTTTTCTACAGTCCAAAAAAATCAATTTTCTGATGAAAAACGATGACCCGTGACCTGTCGAAATTTATCCAGATGGTCAGAAATGGAAATTTTTTAATGTTTAATTTTTTGACTGCAAATGACTATTCCATGCAAATTATCACTTTTGGAACAAAATTAAGTGTGTTTAGAGTCACTTTAATGCCTGAAATTGGTCAAATTGAAGCTTCTGAATAGGAGAAAATGTCTGTAATAATGGCAATTTTGGTCACATTGAGGCTTTAAAAAGTAGTTATTCAACATGAGGCACATTCGAAATGACATTTTGAATCAATTTTTCTACAGTCCAAAAAATCAATTTTCTGATGAAAAACGATGACCCGTGACCTGTCGACATTTCTCAAGTTGGTCAGAAATGGAATTTTTTTAATGTTTAAGTTTTTTGAATGCAAATGACTATTCCATGTAAATTATCACTTTTGGAACAAAAATAAGTGTGTTTAGAGTCACTTTAATGCCTGAAATTGGTCGAAATAGAAGCTTCTGAATAGTAGAAAATGTCTGTAATAATGGCAATTTTGGTCACATTGAGGCTTTAAAAAGTAGTTATTCAACATGAGGCTCATTCCAAATGACATTTTGAATCAATGTTTCTACAGTCCAAAAAAATCAATTTTCTGATGAAAAACGATGACCCGTGACCTGTCGAAATTTCTCCAGATGGTCAGAAATGGAAATTTTTTAATGTTTAATTTTTTGACTGCAAATGACTATTCCATGTAAATTATCACTTTTGGAACAAAAATAAGTGTGTTTAGAGTCACTTTAATGCCTGAAATTGGTCGAAATAGAAGCTTCTGAATAGGAGAAAATGTCTGTAAAAATGGCAATTTTGGTCACATTGAGGCTTCAAAAAGTAGTTATTCAGCATGAGGCACATTCCAAATGACATTTTGAATCAATTTTTCTACAGTCCAAAAAACTCAATTTTCTGATGAAAAACGATGACCCGTGACCTGTCGAAATTTCTCCAGATGGTCAGAAATGGAAATTTTTTAATGTTTAATTTTTTGACTGTAAATGACTATTCCATGTAAATTATCACTTTTGGAAGAAAATTAAGTGTGTTTAGAGTCACTTTAATGCCTGAAATTGGTTGAAACAAAAGCTTCTGAATAGAAGAAAAAGTCTGTAATAATGGCAATTTTGGTCACATTGAGGCTTTAAAAAGTAGTCATTCAACATGAGGCACATTCCAAATGACATTTTGAATCAATTTTTCTACAGTCCAAAAAAATCAATTTTCTGATGAAAAGCGATGACCCGTGACCTGTCGAAATTTATCCAGATGGTCAGAAATGGAAATTTTTTAATGTTTAATTTTTTGACTGCAAATGACTATTCCATGCAAATTATCACTTTTGGAACAAAATTAAGTGTGTTTAGAGTCACTTTAATGCCTGAAATTGGTCGAAATAGAAGCTTCTGAATAGGAGAAAATGTCTGTAATAATGGCAATTTTGGTCACTTTGAGGCTTTAAAAAGTAGTTATTCAGCATGAGGCACATTCCAAATGACATTTTGAATCAATTTTTCTACAGTCCAAAAAAATCAATTTTCTTATGAAAAACGATGACCCGTGACCTGTCGAAATTTCTCCAGATGGTCAGAAATGGAAATTTTTTAATGTTTAATTTTTTGACTGCAAATGACTATTCCATGTAAATTATCACTTTTGGAACACAAATAAGTGTGTTTAGAGTCACTTTAATGCCTGAAATTGGTAGAAATAGAAGCTTCTGAATAGGACAAAAAGTCTGTAATAATGGCAATTTTGGTCACATTGAGGCTTTAAAAAGTAGTCATTCAACATGAGGCACATTCCAAATGACATTTTGAATCAATTTTTCTACAGTCCAAAAAATCAATTTTCTGATGAAAAACGATGACCTGTGACCTGTCGAAATTTCTCCAGATGGTCAGAAATGGAAATTTTTTAATGTTTAATTTTTTGACTGTAAATGACTATTCCATGTAAATTATCACTTTTGGAAGAAAAATAAGTGTGTTTAGAGTCACTTTAATGCCTAAAATTGGTTGAAACAAAAGCTTCTGAATAGGAGAAAAAGTCTGTAATAATGGCAATTTTGGTCACATTGAGGCTTTAAAAAGTAGTCATTCAACATGAGGCACATTCCAAATGACATTTTGAATCAATTTTTCTACAGTCCAAAAAAATCAATTTTCTGATGAAAAACAATGACCCGTGACCTGTCGAAATTTCTCCAGATGGTCAGAAATGGACATTTTTTAATGTTTAATTTTTTGACTGCAAATGACTATTCCATGTAAATTATCACTTTTGGAAGAAAAATAAGTGTGTTTAGAGACACTTTAATGCCTGAAATTGGTTGAAACAAAAGCTTCTGAATAGGAGAAAAAGTCTGTAATAATGGCAATTTTGGTCACATTGAGGCTTTAAAAAGTAGTCATTCAACATGAGGCACATTCCAAATGACATTTTGAATAAATTTTTCTACAGTCCAAAAAAATCAATTTTCTGATGAAAAACGATGACCCGTGACCTGTCGAAATTTATCCAGATGGTCAGAAATTGAAACTTTTTAATGTTTAATTTTTTGACTGCAAATGACTATTCCATGTAAATTATCACTTTTGGAACAAAAATAAGTGTGTTTAGAGTCACTTTAATGCCTGAAATTGGTAGAAATAGAAGCTTCTGAATAGGAGAAAAAGTCTGTAATAATGGCAATTTTGGTCACATTGAGGCTTTAAAAAGTAGTCATTCAACATGAGGCACTTTCCAAATGACATTTTGAATCAATTTTTCTACAGTCCAAAAAATCAATTTTCTGATGAAAAACGATGACCTGTGACCTGTCGAAATTTCTCCAGATGGTCAGAAATGGAAATTTTTTAATGTTTAATTTTTTGACTGCAAATGACTATTCCATGTAAATTATCACTTTTGGAAGAAAAATAAGTGTGTTTAGAGATACTTTAATGCCTGAAATTGGTTGAAACAAAAGCTTCTGAATAGGAGAAAAAGTCTGTAATAATGGCAATTTTGGTCACATTGAGGCTTTAAAAAGTAGTCATTCAACATGAGGCACATTCCAAATGACATTTTGAATCAATTTTTCTACAGTCCAAAAAAATCAATTTTCTGATGAAAAACGATGACCTGTGACCTGTCGAAATTTCTCCAGATGGTCAGAAATGGAAATTTTTTAATGTTTAATTTTTTGACTGTAAATGACTATTCCATGTAAATTATCACTTTTGGAAGAAAAATAAGTGTGTTTAGAGTCACTTTAATGCCTAAAATTGGTTGAAACAAAAGCTTCTGAATAGGAGAAAAAGTCTGTAATAATGGCAATTTTGGTCACATTGAGGCTTTAAAAAGTAGTCATTCAACATGAGGCACATTCCAAATGACATTTTGAATCAATTTTTCTACAGTCCAAAAAACTCAATTTTCTGATGAAAAACGATGACCCGTGACCTGTCGAAATTTCTCCAGATGGTCAGAAATGGAAATTTTTTAATGTTTAATTTTTTGACTGTAAATGACTATTCCATGTAAATTATCACTTTTGGAAGAAAAATAAGTGTGTTTAGAGTCACTTTAATGCTTGAAATTGGTTGAAACAAAAGCTTCTTAATAGGAGAAAAAGTCTGTTATAATGGCAATTTTGGTCACATTGAGGCTTTAAAAAGTAGTCATTCAACATGAGGCACATTCCAAATGACATTTTGAATCAATTTTTCTACAGTCCAAAAAAATCAATTTTCTGATGAAAAACGATGACCCGTGACCTGTCGAAATTTCTCCAGATGGTCAGAAATGGACATTTTTTAATGTTTAATTTTTTGACTGCAAATGACTATTCCATGCAAATTATCACTTTTGGAACAAAATTAAGTGTGTTTAGAGTCACTTTAATGCCTGAAATTGGTCAAATTGAAGCTTCTGAATAGGAGAAAATGTCTGTAATAATGGCAATTTTGGTCACATTGAGGCTTTAAAAAGTAGTTATTCAACATGAGGCACATTCGAAATAACATTTTGAATCAATTTTTCTACAGTCCAAAAAATCAATTTTCTGATGAAAAACGATGACCCGTGACCTGTCGACATTTCTCCAGTTGGTCAGAAATGGAATTTTTTTAATGTTTAAGTTTTTTGAATGCAAATGACTATTCCATGTAAATTATCACTTTTGGAACAAAAATAAGTGTGTTTAGAGTCACTTTAATGCCTGAAATTGGTAGAAATAGAAGCTTCTGAATAGGACAAAAAGTCTGTAATAATGGCAATTTTGGTCACATTGAGGCTTTAAAAAGTAGTCATTCAACATGAGGCACATTCCAAATGACATTTTGAATCAATTTTTCTACACTCAAGAAAATCAATTTTCTGATGAAAAACGATGACCCGTGACCTGTCGAAATTTCTCCAGATGGTCAGAAATGGAAATTTTTTAATGTTTCATTTTTTGACTGCAAATGACTATTCCATGTAAATTATCACTTTTGGAAGAAAATAAGTGTGTTTAGAGTCACTTTAATGCCTGAAATTGGTCGAAATAGAAGCTTCTGAATAGGAGAAAATGTCTGTAAAAATGGCAATTTTGGTCACATTGAGGCTTCAAAAAGTAGTTATTCAGCATGAGGCACATTCCAAATGACATTTTGAATCAATTTTTCTACAGTCCAAAAAACTCAATTTTCTGATGAAAAACGATGACCCGTGACCTGTCGAAATTTCTCCAGATGGTCAGAAATGGAAATTTTTTAATGTTTAATTTTTTGACTGTAAATGACTATTCCATGTAAATTATCACTTTTGGAAGAAAAATAAGTGTGTTTAGAGTCACTTTAATGCCTGAAATTGGTTGAAACAAAAGCTTCTGAATAGGAGAAAAAGTCTGTAATAATGGCAATTTTGGTCACATTAAGGCTTTAAAAAGTAGTCATTCAACATGAGGCACATTCCAAACGACATTTTGAATCAATTTTTCTACAGTCCAAAAAAATCAATTTTCTGATGAAAAACGATGACCCGTGACCTGTCGAAATTTATCCAGATGGTCAGAAATGGAAATTTTTTAATGTTTAATTTTTTGACTGCAAATGACTATTCCATGCAAATTATCACTTTTGGAACAAAATTAAGTGTGTTTAGAGTCACTTTAATGCCTGAAATTGGTCAAATTGAAGCTTCTGAATAGGAGAAAATGTCTGTAATAATGGCAATTTTGGTCACATTGAGGATTTAAAAAGTAGTTATTCAACATGAGGCACATTCGAAATGACATTTTGAATCAATTTTTCTACAGTCCAAAAAATCAATTTTCTGATGAAAAACGATGACCCGTGACCTGTCGACATTTCTCAAGTTGGTCAGAAATGGAATTTTTTTAATGTTTAAGTTTTTTGAATGCAAATGACTATTCCATGTAAATTATCACTTTTGGAACAAAAATAAGTGTGTTTAGAGTCACTTTAATGCCTGAAATTGGTCGAAATAGAAGCTTCTGAATAGTAGAAAATGTCTGTAATAATGGCAATTTTGGTCACATTGAGGCTTTAAAAAGTAGTTATTCAACATGAGGCTCATTCCAAATGACATTTTGAATCAATGTTTCTACAGTCCAAAAAAATCAATTTTCTGATGAAAAACGATGACCCGTGACCTGTCGAAATTTCTCCAGATGGTCAGAAATGGAAATTTTTTAATGTTTAATTTTTTGACTGCAAATGACTATTCCATGTAAATTATCACTTTTGGAACAAAAATAAGTGTGTTTAGAGTCACTTTAATGCCTGAAATTGGTAGAAATAGAAGTTTCTGAATAGGACAAAAAGTCTGTAATAATGGCAATTTTGGTCACATTGAGGCTTTAAAAAGTAGTCATTCAACATGAGGCACATTCCAAATGACATTTTGAATCAATTTTTCTACAGTCCAAAAAATCAATTTTCTGATGAAAAACGATGACCCGTGACCTGTCGAAATTTCTCCAGATGGTCAGAAATGGAAATTTTTTAATGTTTCATTTTTTGACTGCAAATGACTATTCCATGTAAATTATCACTTTTGGAAGAAAATAAGTGTGTTTAGAGTCACTTAATGCCTGAAATTGGTCGAAATAGAAGCTTCTGAATAGGAGAAAATGTCTGTAAAAATGGCAATTTTGGTCACATTGAGGCTTCAAAAAGTAGTTATTCAGCATGAGGCACATTCCAAATGACATTTTGAATCAATTTTTCTACAGTCCAAAAAACTCAATTTTCTGATGAAAAACGATGACCCGTGACCTGTCGAAATTTATCCAGATGGTCAGAAATGGAAATTTTTTAATGTTTAATTTTTTGACTGTAAATGACTATTCCATGTAAATTATCACTTTTGGAAGAAAAATAAGTGTGTTTAGAGTCACTTTAATGCCTGAAATTGGTTGAAACAAAAGCTTCTGAATAGGAGAAAAAGTCTGTAATAATGGCAATTTTGGTCACATTGTGGCTTTAAAAAGTAGTCATTCAACATGAGGCACATTCCAAACGACATTTTGAATCAATTTTTCTCCTGTCCAAAAAAATCAATTTTCTGATGAAAAACGATGACCCGTGACCTGTCGAAATTTATCCAGATGGTCAGAAATGGAAATTTTTTAATGTTTAATTTTTTGACTGCAAATGACTATTCCATGTAAATTATCACTTTTGGAACAAAAATAAGTGTGTTTAGAGTCACTTTAATGCCTGAAATTGGTAGAAATAGAAGCTTCTGAATAGGACAAAAAGTCTGTAATAATGGCAATTTTGGTCACATTGAGGCTTTAAAAAGTAGTCATTCAACATGAGGCACATTCCAAATGACATTTTGAATCAATTTTTCTACAGTCCAAAAAATCAATTTTCTGATGAAAAACGATGACCCGCGACCTGTCGAAATTTCTCCAGATGGTCAGAAATGGAAATTTTTTAATGTTTCATTTTTTGACTGCAAATGACTATTCCATGTAAATTATCACTTTTGGAAGAAAATAAGTGTGTTTAGAGTCACTTTAATGCCTGAAATTGGTCGAAATAGAAGCTTCTGAATAGGAGAAAATGTCTGTAAAAATGGCAATTTTGGTCACTTTGAGGCTTCAAAAAGTAGTTATTCAGCATGAGGCACATTCCAAATGACATTTTGAATCAATTTTTCTACAGTCCAAAAAACTCAATTTTCTGATGAAAAACGATGACCCGTGACCTGTCGAAATTTCTCCAGATGGTCAGAAATGGAAATTTTTTAATGTTTAATTTTTTGACTGTAAATGACTATTCCATGTAAATTATCACTTTTGGAAGAAAATTAAGTGTGTTTAGAGTCACTTTAATGCCTGAAATTGGTTGAAACAAAAGCTTCTGAATAGGAGAAAAAGTCTGTAATAATGGCAATTTTGGTCACATTGAGGCTTTAAAAAGTAGTCATTCAACATGAGGCACATTCCAAATGACATTTTGAATCAATTTTTCTACAGTCCAAAAAAATCAATTTTCTGATGAAAAGCGATGACCCGTGACCTGTCGAAATTTATCCAGATGGTCAGAAATGGAAATTTTTTAATGTTTAATTTTTTGACTGCAAATGACTATTCCATGTAAATTATCACTTTTGGAACAAAAATAAGTGTGTTTAGAGTCACTTTAATGCCTGAAATTGGTAGAAATAGAAGCTTCTGAATAGGACAAAAAGTCTGTAATAATGGCAATTTTGGTCACATTGAGGCTTCAAAAAGTAGTTATTCAGCATGAGGCACATTCCAAATGACATTTTGAATCAATTTTTCTACAGTCCAAAAAACTCAATTTTTTGATGAAAAACGATGACCCGTGACCTGTCAAAATTTCTCCAGATGGTCAGAAATGGAAATTTTTTAATGTTTAATTTTTTGACTGTAAATGACTATTCCATGTAAATTATCACTTTTGGAAGAAAAATAAGTGTGTTTAGAGTCACTTTAATGCCTGAAATTGGTTGAAACAAAAGCTTCTGAATAGGAGAAAAAGTCTGTAATAATGGCAATTTTGGTCACATTGTGGCTTTAAAAAGTAGTCATTCAACATGAGGCACATTCCAAACGACATTTTGAATCAATTTTTCTCCTGTCCAAAAAACTCAATTTTCTGATGAAAAACGATGACCCGTGACCTGTCGAAATTTCTCCAGATGGTCAGAAATGGAAATTTTTTAATGTTTAATTTTTTGACTGTAAATGACTATTCCATGTAAATTATCACTTTTGGAAGAAAATTAAGTGTGTTTAGAGTCACTTTAATGCCTGAAATTGGTTGAAACAAAAGCTTCTGAATAGGAGAAAAAGTCTGTAATAATGGCAATTTTGGTCACATTGAGGCTTTAAAAAGTAGTCATTCAACATGAGGCACATTCCAAATGACATTTTGAATCAATTTTTCTACAGTCCAAAAAAATCAATTTTCTGATGAAAAGCGATGACCCGTGACCTGTCGAAATTTATCCAGATGGTCAGAAATGGAAATTTTTTAATGTTTAATTTTTTGACTGCAAATGACTATTCCATGCAAATTATCACTTTTGGAACAAAATTAAGTGTGTTTAGAGTCACTTTAATGCCTGAAATTGGTCGAAATAGAAGCTTCTGAATAGGAGAAAATGTCTGTAATAATGGCAATTTTGGTCACTTTGAGGCTTTAAAAAGTAGTTATTCAGCATGAGGCACATTCCAAATGACATTTTGAATCAATTTTTCTACAGTCCAAAAAAATCAATTTTCTTATGAAAAACGATGACCCGTGACCTGTCGAAATTTCTCCAGATGGTCAGAAATGGAAATTTTTTAATGTTTAATTTTTTGACTGCAAATGACTATTCCATGTAAATTATCACTTTTGGAAGAAAAATAAGTGTGTTTAGAGATACTTTAATGCCTGAAATTGGTTGAAACAAAAGCTTCTGAATAGGAGAAAAAGTCTGTAATAATGGCAATTTTGGTCACATTGAGGCTTTAAAAAGTAGTCATTCAACATGAGGCACATTCCAAATGACATTTTGAATCAATTTTTCTACAGTCCAAAAAAATCAATTTTCTGATGAAAAACGATGACCCGTGACCTGTCGAAATTTATCCAGATGGTCAGAAATGGAAATTTTTTAATGTTTAATTTTTTGACTGCAAATGACTATTCCATGTAAATTATCACTTTTGGAACAAAAATAAGTGTGTTTAGAGTCACTTTAATGCCTGAAATTGGTAGAAATAGAAGCTTCTGAATAGGAGAAAAAGTCTGTAATAATGGCAATTTTGGTCACATTGAGGCTTTAAAAAGTAGTCATTCAACATGAGGCACATTCCAAATGACATTTTGAATCAATTTTTCTACAGTCCAAAAAATCAATTTTCTGATGAAAAACGATGACCTGTGACCTGTCGAAATTTCTCCAGATGGTCAGAAATGGAAATTTTTTAATGTTTAATTTTTTGACTGTAAATGACTATTCCATGTAAATTATCACTTTTGGAAGAAAAATAAGTGTGTTTAGAGTCACTTTAATGCCTAAAATTGGTTGAAACAAAAGCTTCTGAATAGGAGAAAAAGTCTGTAATAATGGCAATTTTGGTCACATTGAGGCTTTAAAAAGTAGTCATTCAACATGAGGCACATTCCAAATGACATTTTGAATCAATTTTTCTACAGTCCAAAAAAATCAATTTTCTGATGAAAAACGATGACCCGTGACCTGTCGAAATTTCTCCAGATGGTCAGAAATGGACATTTTTTAATGTTTAATTTTTTGACTGCAAATGACTATTCCATGTAAATTATCACTTTTGGAAGAAAAATAAGTGTGTTTAGAGACACTTTAATGCCTGAAATTGGTTGAAACAAAAGCTTCTGAATAGGAGAAAAAGTCTGTAATAATGGCAATTTTGGTCACATTGAGGCTTTAAAAAGTAGTCATTCAACATGAGGCACATTCCAAATGACATTTTGAATAAATTTTTCTACAGTCCAAAAAAATCAATTTTCTGATGAAAAACGATGACCCGTGACCTGTCGAAATTTCTCCAGATGGTCAGAAATGGAAATTTTTTAATGTTTCATTTTTTGACTGCAAATGACTATTCCATGTAAATTATCACTTTTGGAAGAAAATAAGTGTGTTTAGAGTCACTTTAATGCCTGAAATTGGTCGAAATAGAAGCTTCTGAATAGGAGAAAATGTCTGTAAAAATGGCAATTTTGGTCACATTGAGGCTTCAAAAAGTAGTTATTCAGCATGAGGCACATTCCAAATGACATTTTGAATCAATTTTTCTACAGTCCAAAAAACTCAATTTTCTGATGAAAAACGATGACCCGTGACCTGTCGAAATTTCTCCAGATGGTCAGAAATGGAAATTTTTTAATGTTTAATTTTTTGACTGTAAATGACTATTCCATGTAAATTATCACTTTTGGAAGAAAAATAAGTGTGTTTAGAGTCACTTTAATGCCTGAAATTGGTTGAAACAAAAGCTTCTGAATAGGAGAAAAAGTCTGTAATAATGGCAATTTTGGTCACATTAAGGCTTTAAAAAGTAGTCATTCAACATGAGGCACATTCCAAACGACATTTTGAATAAATTTTTCTACAGTCCAAAAAAATCAATTTTCTGATGAAAAACGATGACCCGTGACCTGTCGAAATTTATCCAGATGGTCAGAAATGGAAATTTTTTAATGTTTAATTTTTTGACTGCAAATGACTATTCCATGCAAATTATCACTTTTGGAACAAAATTAAGTGTGTTTAGAGTCACTTTAATGCCTGAAATTGGTCAAATTGAAGCTTCTGAATAGGAGAAAATGTCTGTAATAATGGCAATTTTGGTCACATTGAGGCTTTAAAAAGTAGTTATTCAACATGAGGCACATTCGAAATGACATTTTGAATCAATTTTTCTACAGTCCAAAAAATCAATTTTCTGATGAAAAACGATGACCCGTGACCTGTCGACATTTCTCAAGTTGGTCAGAAATGGAATTTTTTTAATGTTTAAGTTTTTTGAATGCAAATGACTATTCCATGTAAATTATCACTTTTGGAACAAAAATAAGTGTGTTTAGAGTCACTTTAATGCCTGAAATTGGTCGAAATAGAAGCTTCTGAATAGTAGAAAATGTCTGTAATAATGGCAATTTTGGTCACATTGAGGCTTTAAAAAGTAGTTATTCAACATGAGGCTCATTCCAAATGACATTTTGAATCAATGTTTCTACAGTCCAAAAAAATCAATTTTCTGATGAAAAACGATGACCCGTGACCTGTCGAAATTTCTCCAGATGGTCAGAAATGGAAATTTTTTAATGTTTAATTTTTTGACTGCAAATGACTATTCCATGTAAATTATCACTTTTGGAACAAAAATAAGTGTGTTTAGAGTCACTTAATGCCTGAAATTGGTCGAAATAGAAGCTTCTGAATAGGAGAAAATGTCTGTAAAAATGGCAATTTTGGTCACATTGAGGCTTCAAAAAGTAGTTATTCAGCATGAGGCACATTCCAAATGACATTTTGAATCAATTTTTCTACAGTCCAAAAAACTCAATTTTTTGATGAAAAACGATGACCCGTGACCTGTCAAAATTTCTCCAGATGGTCAGAAATGGAAATTTTTTAATGTTTAATTTTTTGACTGTAAATGACTATTCCATGTAAATTATCACTTTTGGAAGAAAAATAAGTGTGTTTAGAGTCACTTTAATGCCTGAAATTGGTTGAAACAAAAGCTTCTGAATAGGAGAAAAAGTCTGTAATAATGGCAATTTTGGTCACATTGTGGCTTTAAAAAGTAGTCATTCAACATGAGGCACATTCCAAACGACATTTTGAATCAATTTTTCTCCTGTCCAAAAAAATCAATTTTCTGATGAAAAACGATGACCCGTGACCTGTCGAAATTTATCCAGATGGTCAGAAATGGAAATTTTTTAATGTTTAATTTTTTGACTGCAAATGACTATTCCATGTAAATTATCACTTTTGGAACAAAAATAAGTGTGTTTAGAGTCACTTTAATGCCTGAAATTGGTAGAAATAGAAGCTTCTGAATAGGACAAAAAGTCTGTAATAATGGCAATTTTGGTCACATTGAGGCTTTAAAAAGTAGTCATTCAACATGAGGCACATTCCAAATGACATTTTGAATCAATTTTTCTACAGTCCAAAAAATCAATTTTCTGATGAAAAACGATGACCCGCGACCTGTCGAAATTTCTCCAGATGGTCAGAAATGGAAATTTTTTAATGTTTCATTTTTTGACTGCAAATGACTATTCCATGTAAATTATCACTTTTGGAAGAAAATAAGTGTGTTTAGAGTCACTTTAATGCCTGAAATTGGTCGAAATAGAAGCTTCTGAATAGGAGAAAATGTCTGTAAAAATGGCAATTTTGGTCACATTGAGGCTTCAAAAAGTAGTTATTCAGCATGAGGCACATTCCAAATGACATTTTGAATCAATTTTTCTACAGTCCAAAAAACTCAATTTTCTGATGAAAAACGATGACCCGTGACCTGTCGAAATTTCTCCAGATGGTCAGAAATGGAAATTTTTTAATGTTTAATTTTTTGACTGTAAATGACTATTCCATGTAAATTATCACTTTTGGAAGAAAATTAAGTGTGTTTAGAGTCACTTTAATGCCTGAAATTGGTTGAAACAAAAGCTTCTGAATAGGAGAAAAAGTCTGTAATAATGGCAATTTTGGTCACATTGAGGCTTTAAAAAGTAGTCATTCAACATGAGGCACATTCCAAATGACATTTTGAATCAATTTTTCTACAGTCCAAAAAAATCAATTTTCTGATGAAAAGCGATGACCCGTGACCTGTCGAAATTTATCCAGATGGTCAGAAATGGAAATTTTTTAATGTTTAATTTTTTGACTGCAAATGACTACTCCATGCAAATTATCACTTTTGGAACAACATTAAGTGTGTTTAGAGTCACTTTAATGCCTGAAATTGGTCGAAATAGAAGCTTCTGAATAGGAGAAAATGTCTGTAATAATGGCAATTTTGGTCACTTTGAGGCTTTAAAAAGTAGTTATTCAGCATGAGGCACATTCCAAATGACATTTTGAATCAATTTTTCTACAGTCCAAAAAAATCAATTTTCTTATGAAAAACGATGACCTGTGACCTGTCGAAATTTCTCCAGATGGTCAGAAATGGAAATTTTTTAATGTTTAATTTTTTGACTGTAAATGACTATTCCATGTAAATTATCACTTTTGGAAGAAAAATAAGTGTGTTTAGAGTCACTTTAATGCCTAAAATTGGTTGAAACAAAAGCTTCTGAATAGGAGAAAAAATCTGTAATAATGGCAATTTTGGTCACATTGAGGCTTTAAAAAGTAGTCATTCAACATGAGGCACATTCCAAATGACATTTTGAATCAATTTTTCTACAGTCCAAAAAATCAATTTTCTGATGAAAAACGATGACCCGTGACCTGTCGACATTTCTCAAGTTGGTCAGAAATGGAATTTTTTTAATGTTTAAGTTTTTTGAATGCAAATGACTATTCCATGTAAATTATCACTTTTGGAACAAAAATAAGTGTGTTTAGAGTCACTTTAATGCCTGAAATTGGTCGAAATAGAAGCTTCTGAATAGTAGAAAATGTCTGTAATAATGGCAATTTTGGTCACATTGAGGCTTTAAAAAGTAGTTATTCAACATGAGGCTCATTCCAAATGACATTTTGAATCAATGTTTCTACAGTCCAAAAAAATCAATTTTCTGATGAAAAACGATGACCCGTGACCTGTCGAAATTTCTCCAGATGGTCAGAAATGGAAATTTTTTAATGTTTAATTTTTTGACTGCAAATGACTATTCCATGTAAATTATCACTTTTGGAACAAAAATAAGTGTGTTTAGAGTCACTTAATGCCTGAAATTGGTCGAAATAGAAGCTTCTGAATAGGAGAAAATGTCTGTAAAAATGGCAATTTTGGTCACATTGAGGCTTCAAAAAGTAGTTATTCAGCATGAGGCACATTCCAAATGACATTTTGAATCAATTTTTCTACAGTCCAAAAAACTCAATTTTTTGATGAAAAACGATGACCCGTGACCTGTCAAAATTTCTCCAGATGGTCAGAAATGGAAATTTTTTAATGTTTAATTTTTTGACTGTAAATGACTATTCCATGTAAATTATCACTTTTGGAAGAAAAATAAGTGTGTTTAGAGTCACTTTAATGCCTGAAATTGGTTGAAACAAAAGCTTCTGAATAGGAGAAAAAGTCTGTAATAATGGCAATTTTGGTCACATTGTGGCTTTAAAAAGTAGTCATTCAACATGAGGCACATTCCAAACGACATTTTGAATCAATTTTTCTCCTGTCCAAAAAAATCAATTTTCTGATGAAAAACGATGACCCGTGACCTGTCGAAATTTATCCAGATGGTCAGAAATGGAAATTTTTTAATGTTTAATTTTTTGACTGCAAATGACTATTCCATGTAAATTATCACTTTTGGAACAAAAATAAGTGTGTTTAGAGTCACTTTAATGCCTGAAATTGGTAGAAATAGAAGCTTCTGAATAGGACAAAAAGTCTGTAATAATGGCAATTTTGGTCACATTGAGGCTTTAAAAAGTAGTCATTCAACATGAGGCACATTCCAAATGACATTTTGAATCAATTTTTCTACAGTCCAAAAAATCAATTTTCTGATGAAAAACGATGACCCGCGACCTGTCGAAATTTCTCCAGATGGTCAGAAATGGAAATTTTTTAATGTTTCATTTTTTGACTGCAAATGACTATTCCATGTAAATTATCACTTTTGGAAGAAAATAAGTGTGTTTAGAGTCACTTTAATGCCTGAAATTGGTCGAAATAGAAGCTTCTGAATAGGAGAAAATGTCTGTAAAAATGGCAATTTTGGTCACATTGAGGCTTCAAAAAGTAGTTATTCAGCATGAGGCACATTCCAAATGACATTTTGAATCAATTTTTCTACAGTCCAAAAAACTCAATTTTCTGATGAAAAACGATGACCCGTGACCTGTCGAAATTTCTCCAGATGGTCAGAAATGGAAATTTTTTAATGTTTAATTTTTTGACTGTAAATGACTATTCCATGTAAATTATCACTTTTGGAAGAAAATTAAGTGTGTTTAGAGTCACTTTAATGCCTGAAATTGGTTGAAACAAAAGCTTCTGAATAGGAGAAAAAGTCTGTAATAATGGCAATTTTGGTCACATTGAGGCTTTAAAAAGTAGTCATTCAACATGAGGCACATTCCAAATGACATTTTGAATCAATTTTTCTACAGTCCAAAAAAATCAATTTTCTGATGAAAAGCGATGACCCGTGACCTGTCGAAATTTATCCAGATGGTCAGAAATGGAAATTTTTTAATGTTTAATTTTTTGACTGCAAATGACTACTCCATGCAAATTATCACTTTTGGAACAACATTAAGTGTGTTTAGAGTCACTTTAATGCCTGAAATTGGTCGAAATAGAAGCTTCTGAATAGGAGAAAATGTCTGTAATAATGGCAATTTTGGTCACTTTGAGGCTTTAAAAAGTAGTTATTCAGCATGAGGCACATTCCAAATGACATTTTGAATCAATTTTTCTACAGTCCAAAAAAATCAATTTTCTTATGAAAAACGATGACCTGTGACCTGTCGAAATTTCTCCAGATGGTCAGAAATGGAAATTTTTTAATGTTTAATTTTTTGACTGCAAATGACTACTCCATGCAAATTATCACTTTTGGAACAACATTAAGTGTGTTTAGAGTCACTTTAATGCCTGAAATTGGTCGAAATAGAAGCTTCTGAATAGGAGAAAATGTCTGTAATAATGGCAATTTTGGTCACTTTGAGGCTTTAAAAAGTAGTTATTCAGCATGAGGCACATTCCAAATGACATTTTGAATCAATTTTTCTACAGTCCAAAAAAATCAATTTTCTTATGAAAAACGATGACCTGTGACCTGTCGAAATTTCTCCAGATGGTCAGAAATGGAAATTTTTTAATGTTTAATTTTTTGACTGTAAATGACTATTCCATGTAAATTATCACTTTTGGAAGAAAAATAAGTGTGTTTAGAGTCACTTTAATGCCTAAAATTGGTTGAAACAAAAGCTTCTGAATAGGAGAAAAAGTCTGTAATAATGGCAATTTTGGTCACATTGAGGCTTTAAAAAGTAGTCATTCAACATGAGGCACATTCCAAATGACATTTTGAATCAATTTTTCTACAGTCCAAAAAAATCAATTTTCTGATGAAAAGCGATGACCCGTGACCTGTCGAAATTTATCCAGATGGTCAGAAATGGAAATTTTTTAATGTTTAATTTTTTGACTGCAAATGACTATTCCATGCAAATTATCACTTTTGGAACAAAATTAAGTGTGTTTAGAGTCACTTTAATGCCTGAAATTGGTCGAAATAGAAGCTTCTGAATAGGAGAAAATGTCTGTAATAATGGCAATTTTGGTCACTTTGAGGCTTTAAAAAGTAGTTATTCAGCATGAGGCACATTCCAAATGACATTTTGAATCAATTTTTCTACAGTCCAAAAAAATCAATTTTCTTATGAAAAACGATGACCCGTGACCTGTCGAAATTTCTCCAGATGGTCAGAAATGGAAATTTTTTAATGTTTAATTTTTTGACTGCAAATGACTATTCCATGTAAATTATCACTTTTGGAACAAAAATAAGTGTGTTTAGAGTCACTTTAATGCCTGAAATTGGTAGAAATAGAAGCTTCTGAATAGGAGAAAAAGTCTGTAATAATGGCAATTTTGGTCACAATGAGGCTTTAAAAAGTAGTCATTCAACATGAGGCACTTTCCAAATGACATTTTGAATCAATTTTACTACAGTCCAAAAAATCAATTTTCTGATGAAAAACGATGACCTGTGACCTGTCGAAATTTCTCCAGATGGTCAGAAATGGAAATTTTTTAATGTTTAATTTTTTGACTGCAAATGACTATTCCATGTAAATTATCACTTTTGGAAGAAAAATAAGTGTGTTTAGAGATACTTTAATGCCTGAAATTGGTTGAAACAAAAGCTTCTGAATAGGAGAAAAAGTCTGTAATAATGGCAATTTTGGTCACATTGAGGCTTTAAAAAGTAGTCATTCAACATGAGGCACATTCCAAATGACATTTTGAATCAATTTTTCTACAGTCCAAAAAAATCAATTTTCTGATGAAAAACGATGACCCGTGACCTGTCGAAATTTATCCAGATGGTCAGAAATGGAAATTTTTTAATGTTTAATTTTTTGACTGCAAATGACTATTCCATGTAAATTATCACTTTTGGAACAAAAATAAGTGTGTTTAGAGTCACTTTAATGCCTGAAATTGGTAGAAATAGAAGCTTCTGAATAGGAGAAAAAGTCTGTAATAATGGCAATTTTGGTCACATTGAGGCTTTAAAAAGTAGTCATTCAACATGAGGCACATTCCAAATGACATTTTGAATCAATTTTTCTACAGTCCAAAAAATCAATTTTCTGATGAAAAACGATGACCTGTGACCTGTCGAAATTTCTCCAGATGGTCAGAAATGGAAATTTTTTAATGTTTAATTTTTTGACTGTAAATGACTATTCCATGTAAATTATCACTTTTGGAAGAAAAATAAGTGTGTTTAGAGTCACTTTAATGCCTAAAATTGGTTGAAACAAAAGCTTCTGAATAGGAGAAAAAGTCTGTAATAATGGCAATTTTGGTCACATTGAGGCTTTAAAAAGTAGTCATTCAACATGAGGCACATTCCAAATGACATTTTGAATCAATTTTTCTACAGTCCAAAAAAATCAATTTTCTGATGAAAAACGATGACCCGTGACCTGTCGAAATTTCTCCAGATGGTCAGAAATGGACATTTTTTAATGTTTAATTTTTTGACTGCAAATGACTATTCCATGTAAATTATCACTTTTGGAAGAAAAATAAGTGTGTTTAGAGACACTTTAATGCCTGAAATTGGTTGAAACAAAAGCTTCTGAATAGGAGAAAAAGTCTGTAATAATGGCAATTTTGGTCACATTGAGGCTTTAAAAAGTAGTCATTCAACATGAGGCACATTCCAAATGACATTTTGAATAAATTTTTCTACAGTCCAAAAAAATCAATTTTCTGATGAAAAACGATGACCCGTGACCTGTCGAAATTTCTCCAGATGGTCAGAAATGGAAATTTTTTAATGTTTCATTTTTTGACTGCAAATGACTATTCCATGTAAATTATCACTTTTGGAAGAAAATAAGTGTGTTTAGAGTCACTTTAATGCCTGAAATTGGTCGAAATAGAAGCTTCTGAATAGGAGAAAATGTCTGTAAAAATGGCAATTTTGGTCACATTGAGGCTTCAAAAAGTAGTTATTCAGCATGAGGCACATTCCAAATGACATTTTGAATCAATTTTTCTACAGTCCAAAAAACTCAATTTTCTGATGAAAAACGATGACCCGTGACCTGTCGAAATTTCTCCAGATGGTCAGAAATGGAAATTTTTTAATGTTTAATTTTTTGACTGTAAATGACTATTCCATGTAAATTATCACTTTTGGAAGAAAAATAAGTGTGTTTAGAGTCACTTTAATGCCTGAAATTGGTTGAAACAAAAGCTTCTGAATAGGAGAAAAAGTCTGTAATAATGGCAATTTTGGTCACATTAAGGCTTTAAAAAGTAGTCATTCAACATGAGGCACATTCCAAACGACATTTTGAATAAATTTTTCTACAGTCCAAAAAAATCAATTTTCTGATGAAAAACGATGACCCGTGACCTGTCGAAATTTATCCAGATGGTCAGAAATGGAAATTTTTTAATGTTTAATTTTTTGACTGCAAATGACTATTCCATGCAAATTATCACTTTTGGAACAAAATTAAGTGTGTTTAGAGTCACTTTAATGCCTGAAATTGGTCAAATTGAAGCTTCTGAATAGGAGAAAATGTCTGTAATAATGGCAATTTTGGTCACATTGAGGCTTTAAAAAGTAGTTATTCAACATGAGGCACATTCGAAATGACATTTTGAATCAATTTTTCTACAGTCCAAAAAATCAATTTTCTGATGAAAAACGATGACCCGTGACCTGTCGACATTTCTCAAGTTGGTCAGAAATGGAATTTTTTTAATGTTTAAGTTTTTTGAATGCAAATGACTATTCCATGTAAATTATCACTTTTGGAACAAAAATAAGTGTGTTTAGAGTCACTTTAATGCCTGAAATTGGTCGAAATAGAAGCTTCTGAATAGTAGAAAATGTCTGTAATAATGGCAATTTTGGTCACATTGACGCTTTAAAAAGTAGTTATTCAACATGAGGCTCATTCCAAATGACATTTTGAATCAATGTTTCTACAGTCCAAAAAAATCAATTTTCTGATGAAAAACGATGACCCGTGACCTGTCGAAATTTCTCCAGATGGTCAGAAATGGAAATTTTTTAATGTTTAATTTTTTGACTGCAAATGACTATTCCATGTAAATTATCACTTTTGGAACAAAAATAAGTGTGTTTAGAGTCACTTAATGCCTGAAATTGGTCGAAATAGAAGCTTCTGAATAGGAGAAAATGTCTGTAAAAATGGCAATTTTGGTCACATTGAGGCTTCAAAAAGTAGTTATTCAGCATGAGGCACATTCCAAATGACATTTTGAATCAATTTTTCTACAGTCCAAAAAACTCAATTTTCTGATGAAAAACGATGACCCGTGACCTGTCAAAATTTCTCCAGATGGTCAGAAATGGAAATTTTTTAATGTTTAATTTTTTGACTGTAAATGACTATTCCATGTAAATTATCACTTTTGGAAGAAAAATAAGTGTGTTTAGAGTCACTTTAATGCCTGAAATTGGTTGAAACAAAAGCTTCTGAATAGGAGAAAAAGTCTGTAATAATGGCAATTTTGGTCACATTGTGGCTTTAAAAAGTAGTCATTCAACATGAGGCACATTCCAAACGACATTTTGAATCAATTTTTCTCCTGTCCAAAAAAATCAATTTTCTGATGAAAAACGATGACCCGTGACCTGTCGAAATTTATCCAGATGGTCAGAAATGGAAATTTTTTAATGTTTAATTTTTTGACTGCAAATGACTATTCCATGTAAATTATCACTTTTGGAACAAAAATAAGTGTGTTTAGAGTCACTTTAATGCCTGAAATTGGTAGAAATAGAAGCTTCTGAATAGGACAAAAAGTCTGTAATAATGGCAATTTTGGTCACATTGAGGCTTTAAAAAGTAGTCATTCAACATGAGGCACATTCCAAATGACATTTTGAATCAATTTTTCTACAGTCCAAAAAATCAATTTTCTGATGAAAAACGATGACCCGCGACCTGTCGAAATTTCTCCAGATGGTCAGAAATGGAAATTTTTTAATGTTTCATTTTTTGACTGCAAATGACTATTCCATGTAAATTATCACTTTTGGAAGAAAATAAGTGTGTTTAGAGTCACTTTAATGCCTGAAATTGGTCGAAATAGAAGCTTCTGAATAGGAGAAAATGTCTGTAAAAATGGCAATTTTGGTCACATTGAGGCTTCAAAAAGTAGTTATTCAGCATGAGGCACATTCCAAATGACATTTTGAATCAATTTTTCTACAGTCCAAAAAACTCAATTTTCTGATGAAAAACGATGACCCGTGACCTGTCGAAATTTCTCCAGATGGTCAGAAATGGAAATTTTTTAATGTTTAATTTTTTGACTGTAAATGACTATTCCATGTAAATTATCACTTTTGGAAGAAAATTAAGTGTGTTTAGAGTCACTTTAATGCCTGAAATTGGTTGAAACAAAAGCTTCTGAATAGGAGAAAAAGTCTGTAATAATGGCAATTTTGGTCACATTGAGGCTTTAAAAAGTAGTCATTCAACATGAGGCACATTCCAAATGACATTTTGAATCAATTTTTCTACAGTTTAAAAAAATCAATTTTCTGATGAAAAGCGATGACCCGTGACCTGTCGAAATTTATCCAGATGGTCAGAAATGGAAATTTTTTAATGTTTAATTTTTTGACTGCAAATGACTACTCCATGCAAATTATCACTTTTGGAACAAAATTAAGTGTGTTTAGAGTCACTTTAATGCCTGAAATTGGTCGAAATAGAAGCTTCTGAATAGGAGAAAATGTCTGTAATAATGGCAATTTTGGTCACTTTGAGGCTTTAAAAAGTAGTTATTCAGCATGAGGCACATTCCAAATGACATTTTGAATCAATTTTTCTACAGTCCAAAAAAATCAATTTTCTTATGAAAAACGATGACCTGTGACCTGTCGAAATTTCTCCAGATGGTCAGAAATGGAAATTTTTTAATGTTTAATTTTTTGACTGTAAATGACTATTCCATGTAAATTATCACTTTTGGAAGAAAAATAAGTGTGTTTAGAGTCACTTTAATGCCTAAAATTGGTTGAAACAAAAGCTTCTGAATAGGAGAAAAAGTCTGTAATAATGGCAATTTTGGTCACATTGAGGCTTTAAAAAGTAGTCATTCAACATGAGGCACATTCCAAATGACATTTTGAATCAATTTTTCTACAGTCCAAAAAAATCAATTTTCTGATGAAAAACAATGACCCGTGACCTGTCGAAATTTCTCCAGATGGTCAGAAATAGACATTTTTTAATGTTTAATTTTTTGACTGCAAATGACTATTCCATGTAAATTATCACTTTTGGAAGAAAAATAAGTGTGTTTAGAGACACTTTAATGCCTGAAATTGGTTGAAACAAAAGCTTCTGAATAGGAGAAAAAGTCTGTAATAATGGCAATTTTGGTCACATTGAGGCTTTAAAAAGTAGTCATTCAACATGAGGCACATTCCAAATGACATTTTGAATAAATTTTTCTACAGTCCAAAAAAATCAATTTTCTGATGAAAAACGATGACCCGTGACCTGTCGAAATTTATCCAGATGGTCAGAAATTGAAACTTTTTAATGTTTAATTTTTTGACTGCAAATGACTATTCCATGTAAATTATCACTTTTGGAACCAAAATAAGTGTGTTTAGAGTCACTTTAATGCCTGAAATTGGTAGAAATAGAAGCTTCTGAATAGGAGAAAAAGTCTGTAATAATGGCAATTTTGGTCACATTGAGGCTTTAAAAAGTAGTCATCCAACATGAGGCACATTCCAAATGACATTTTGAATCAATTTTTCTACAGTCCAAAAAAATCAATTTTCTGATGAAAAACGATGACCCGTGACCTGTCGAAATTTATCCAGATGGTCAGAAATGGAAATTTTTTAATGTTTAATTTTTTGACTGCAAATGACTATTCCATGTAAATTATCACTTTTGGAACAAAAATAAGTGTGTTTAGAGTCACTTTAATGCCTGAAATTGGTAGAAATAGAAGTTTCTGAATAGGACAAAAAGTCTGTAATAATGGCAATTTTGGTCACATTGAGGCTTTAAAAAGTAGTCATTCAACATGAGGCACATTCCAAATGACATTTTGAATCAATTTTTCTACAGTCCAAAAAATCAATTTTCTGATGAAAAACGATGACCCGTGACCTGTCGAAATTTCTCCAGATGGTCAGAAATGGAAATTTTTTAATGTTTCATTTTTTGACTGCAAATGACTATTCCATGTAAATTATCACTTTTGGAAGAAAATAAGTGTGTTTAGAGTCACTTAATGCCTGAAATTGGTCGAAATAGAAGCTTCTGAATAGGAGAAAATGTCTGTAAAAATGGCAATTTTGGTCACATTGAGGCTTCAAAAAGTAGTTATTCAGCATGAGGCACATTCCAAATGACATTTTGAATCAATTTTTCTACAGTCCAAAAAACTCAATTTTCTGATGAAAAACGATGACCCGTGACCTGTCAAAATTTCTCCAGATGGTCAGAAATGGAAATTTTTTAATGTTTAATTTTTTGACTGTAAATGACTATTCCATGTAAATTATCACTTTTGGAAGAAAAATAAGTGTGTTTAGAGTCACTTTAATGCCTGAAATTGGTTGAAACAAAAGCTTCTGAATAGGAGAAAAAGTCTGTAATAATGGCAATTTTGGTCACATTGTGGCTTTAAAAAGTAGTCATTCAACATGAGGCACATTCCAAACGACATTTTGAATCAATTTTTCTCCTGTCCAAAAAAATCAATTTTCTGATGAAAAACGATGACCCGTGACCTGTCGAAATTTATCCAGATGGTCAGAAATGGAAATTTTTTAATGTTTAATTTTTTGACTGCAAATGACTATTCCATGTAAATTATCACTTTTGGAACAAAAATAAGTGTGTTTAGAGTCACTTTAATGCCTGAAATTGGTAGAAATAGAAGCTTCTGAATAGGACAAAAAGTCTGTAATAATGGCAATTTTGGTCACATTGAGGCTTTAAAAAGTAGTCATTCAACATGAGGCACATTCCAAATGACATTTTGAATCAATTTTTCTACAGTCCAAAAAATCAATTTTCTGATGAAAAACGATGACCCGCGACCTGTCGAAATTTCTCCAGATGGTCAGAAATGGAAATTTTTTAATGTTTCATTTTTTGACTGCAAATGACTATTCCATGTAAATTATCACTTTTGGAAGAAAATAAGTGTGTTTAGAGTCACTTTAATGCCTGAAATTGGTCGAAATAGAAGCTTCTGAATAGGAGAAAATGTCTGTAAAAATGGCAATTTTGGTCACATTGAGGCTTCAAAAAGTAGTTATTCAGCATGAGGCACATTCCAAATGACATTTTGAATCAATTTTTCTACAGTCCAAAAAACTCAATTTTCTGATGAAAAACGATGACCCGTGACCTGTCGAAATTTCTCCAGATGGTCAGAAATGGAATTTTTTTAATGTTTAATTTTTTGACTGTAAATGACTATTCCATGTAAATTATCACTTTTGGAAGAAAATTAAGTGTGTTTAGAGTCACTTTAATGCCTGAAATTGGTTGAAACAAAAGCTTCTGAATAGGAGAAAAAATCTGTAATAATGGCAATTTTGGTCACATTGAGGCTTTAAAAAGTAGTCATTCAACATGAGGCACATTCCAAATGACATTTTGAATCAATTTTTCTACAGTCCAAAAAAATCAATTTTCTGATGAAAAGCGATGACCCGTGACCTGTCGAAATTTATCCAGATGGTCAGAAATGGAAATTTTTTAATGTTTAATTTTTTGACTGCAAATGACTATTCCATGCAAATTATCACTTTTGGAACAAAATTAAGTGTGTTTAGAGTCACTTTAATGCCTGAAATTGGTCGAAATAGAAGCTTCTGAATAGGAGAAAATGTCTGTAATAATGGCAATTTTGGTCACTTTGAGGCTTTAAAAAGTAGTTATTCAGCATGAGGCACATTCCAAATGACATTTTGAATCAATTTTTCTACAGTCCAAAAAAATCAATTTTCTTATGAAAAACGATGACCCGTGACCTGTCGAAATTTCTCCAGATGGTCAGAAATGGAAATTTTTTAATGTTTAATTTTTTGACTGCAAATGACTATTCCATGTAAATTATCACTTTTGGAACACAAATAAGTGTGTTTAGAGTCACTTTAATGCCTGAAATTGGTAGAAATAGAAGCTTCTGAATAGGACAAAAAGTCTGTAATAATGGCAATTTTGGTCACATTGAGGCTTTAAAAAGTAGTCATTCAACATGAGGCACATTCCAAATGACATTTTGAATCAATTTTTCTACAGTCCAAAAAATCAATTTTCTGATGAAAAACGATGACCTGTGACCTGTCGAAATTTCTCCAGATGGTCAGAAATGGAAATTTTTTAATGTTTAATTTTTTGACTGTAAATGACTATTCCATGTAAATTATCACTTTTGGAAGAAAAATAAGTGTGTTTAGAGTCACTTTAATGCCTAAAATTGGTTGAAACAAAAGCTTCTGAATAGGAGAAAAAGTCTGTAATAATGGCAATTTTGGTCACATTGAGGCTTTAAAAAGTAGTCATTCAACATGAGGCACATTCCAAATGACATTTTGAATCAATTTTTCTACAGTCCAAAAAAATCAATTTTCTGATGAAAAACAATGACCCGTGACCTGTCGAAATTTCTCCAGATGGTCAGAAATGGACATTTTTTAATGTTTAATTTTTTGACTGCAAATGACTATTCCATGTAAATTATCACTTTTGGAAGAAAAATAAGTGTGTTTAGAGACACTTTAATGCCTGAAATTGGTTGAAACAAAAGCTTCTGAATAGGAGAAAAAGTCTGTAATAATGGCAATTTTGGTCACATTGAGGCTTTAAAAAGTAGTCATTCAACATGAGGCACATTCCAAATGACATTTTGAATAAATTTTTCTACAGTCCAAAAAAATCAATTTTCTGATGAAAAACGATGACCCGTGACCTGTCGAAATTTATCCAGATGGTCAGAAATTGAAACTTTTTAATGTTTAATTTTTTGACTGCAAATGACTATTCCATGTAAATTATCACTTTTGGAACAAAAATAAGTGTGTTTAGAGTCACTTTAATGCCTGAAATTGGTAGAAATAGAAGCTTCTGAATAGGAGAAAAAGTCTGTAATAATGGCAATTTTGGTCACATTGAGGCTTTAAAAAGTAGTCATTCAACATGAGGCACTTTCCAAATGACATTTTGAATCAATTTTTCTACAGTCCAAAAAATCAATTTTCTGATGAAAAACGATGACCTGTGACCTGTCGAAATTTCTCCAGATGGTCAGAAATGGAAATTTTTTAATGTTTAATTTTTTGACTGCAAATGACTATTCCATGTAAATTATCACTTTTGGAAGAAAAATAAGTGTGTTTAGAGATACTTTAATGCCTGAAATTGGTTGAAACAAAAGCTTCTGAATAGGAGAAAAAGTCTGTAATAATGGCAATTTTGGTCACATTGAGGCTTTAAAAAGTAGTCATTCAACATGAGGCACATTCCAAATGACATTTTGAATCAATTTTTCTACAGTCCAAAAAAATCAATTTTCTGATGAAAAACGATGACCCGTGACCTGTCGAAATTTATCCAGATGGTCAGAAATGGAAATTTTTTAATGTTTAATTTTTTGACTGCAAATGACTATTCCATGTAAATTATCACTTTTGGAAGAAAAATAAGTGTGTTTAGAGATACTTTAATGCCTGAAATTGGTTGAAACAAAAGCTTCTGAATAGGAGAAAAAGTCTGTAATAATGGCAATTTTGGTCACATTGAGGCTTTAAAAAGTAGTCATCCAACATGAGGCACATTCCAAATGACATTTTGAATCAATTTTTCTACAGTCCAAAAAAATCAATTTTCTGATGAAAAACGATGACCCGTGACCTGTCGAAATTTATCCAGATGGTCAGAAATGGAAATTTTTTAATGTTTCATTTTTTGACTGCAAATGACTATTCCATGTAAATTATCACTTTTGGAAGAAAATAAGTGTGTTTAGAGTCACTTTAATGCCTGAAATTGGTCGAAATAGAAGCTTCTGAATAGGAGAAAATGTCTGTAAAAATGGCAATTTTGGTCACATTGAGGCTTCAAAAAGTAGTTATTCAGCATGAGGCACATTCCAAATGACATTTTGAATCAATTTTTCTACAGTCCAAAAAACTCAATTTTCTGATGAAAAACGATGACCCGTGACCTGTCGAAATTTCTCCAGATGGTCAGAAATGGAAATTTTTTAATGTTTAATTTTTTGACTGTAAATGACTATTCCATGTAAATTATCACTTTTGGAAGAAAAATAAGTGTGTTTAGAGTCACTTTAATGCCTGAAATTGGTTGAAACAAAAGCTTCTGAATAGGAGAAAAAGTCTGTAATAATGGCAATTTTGGTCACATTAAGGCTTTAAAAAGTAGTCATTCAACATGAGGCACATTCCAAACGACATTTTGAATCAATTTTTCTACAGTCCAAAAAAATCAATTTTCTGATGAAAAACGATGACCCGTGACCTGTCGAAATTTATCCAGATGGTCAGAAATGGAAATTTTTTAATGTTTAATTTTTTGACTGCAAATGACTATTCCATGCAAATTATCACTTTTGGAACAAAATTAAGTGTGTTTAGAGTCACTTTAATGCCTGAAATTGGTCAAATTGAAGCTTCTGAATAGGAGAAAATGTCTGTAATAATGGCAATTTTGGTCACATTGAGGCTTTAAAAAGTAGTTATTCAACATGAGGCACATTCGAAATGACATTTTGAATCAATTTTTCTACAGTCCAAAAAATCAATTTTCTGATGAAAAACGATGACCCGTGACCTGTCGACATTTCTCAAGTTGGTCAGAAATGGAAATTTTTTAATGTTTAAGTTTTTTGAATGCAAATGACTATTCCATGTAAATTATCACTTTTGGAACAAAAATAAGTGTGTTTAGAGTCACTTTAATGCCTGAAATTGGTCGAAATAGAAGCTTCTGAATAGTAGAAAATGTCTGTAATAATGGCAATTTTGGTCACATTGAGGCTTTAAAAAGTAGTTATTCAACATGAGGCTCATTCCAAATGACATTTTGAATCAATGTTTCTACAGTCCAAAAAAATCAATTTTCTGATGAAAAACGATGACCCGTGACCTGTCGAAATTTCTCCAGATGGTCAGAAATGGAAATTTTTTAATGTTTAATTTTTTGACTGCAAATGACTATTCCATGTAAATTATCACTTTTGGAACAAAAATAAGTGTGTTTAGAGTCACTTTAATGCCTGAAATTGGTAGAAATAGAAGCTTCTGAATAGGACAAAAAGTCTGTAATAATGGCAATTTTGGTCACATTGAGGCTTTAAAAAGTAGTCATTCAACATGAGGCACATTCCAAATGACATTTTGAATCAATTTTTCTACAGTCCAAAAAATCAATTTTCTGATGAAAAACGATGACCCGTGACCTGTCGAAATTTCTCCAGATGGTCAGAAATGGAAATTTTTTAATGTTTCATTTTTTGACTGCAAATGACTATTCCATGTAAATTATCACTTTTGGAAGAAAATAAGTGTGTTTAGAGTCACTTAATGCCTGAAATTGGTCGAAATAGAAGCTTCTGAATAGGAGAAAATGTCTGTAAAAATGGCAATTTTGGTCACATTGAGGCTTCAAAAAGTAGTTATTCAGCATGAGGCACATTCCAAATGACATTTTGAATCAATTTTTCTACAGTCCAAAAAACTCAATTTTCTGATGAAAAACGATGACCCGTGACCTGTCAAAATTTCTCCAGATGGTCAGAAATGGAAATTTTTTAATGTTTAATTTTTTGACTGTAAATGACTATTCCATGTAAATTATCACTTTTGGAAGAAAAATAAGTGTGTTTAGAGTCACTTTAATGCCTGAAATTGGTTGAAACAAAAGCTTCTGAATAGGAGAAAAAGTCTGTAATAATGGCAATTTTGGTCACATTGTGGCTTTAAAAAGTAGTCATTCAACATGAGGCACATTCCAAACGACATTTTGAATCAATTTTTCTCCTGTCCAAAAAAATCAATTTTCTGATGAAAAACGATGACCCGTGACCTGTCGAAATTTATCCAGATGGTCAGAAATGGAAATTTTTTAATGTTTAATTTTTTGACTGCAAATGACTATTCCATGTAAATTATCACTTTTGGAACAAAAATAAGTGTGTTTAGAGTCACTTTAATGCCTGAAATTGGTAGAAATAGAAGCTTCTGAATAGGACAAAAAGTCTGTAATAATGGCAATTTTGGTCACATTGAGGCTTTAAAAAGTAGTCATTCAACATGAGGCACATTCCAAATGACATTTTGAATCAATTTTTCTACAGTCCAAAAAATCAATTTTCTGATGAAAAACGATGACCCGCGACCTGTCGAAATTTCTCCAGATGGTCAGAAATGGAAATTTTTTAATGTTTCATTTTTTGACTGCAAATGACTATTCCATGTAAATTATCACTTTTGGAAGAAAATAAGTGTGTTTAGAGTCACTTTAATGCCTGAAATTGGTCGAAATAGAAGCTTCTGAATAGGAGAAAATGTCTGTAAAAATGGCAATTTTGGTCACATTGAGGCTTCAAAAAGTAGTTATTCAGCATGAGGCACATTCCAAATGACATTTTGAATCAATTTTTCTACAGTCCAAAAAACTCAATTTTCTGATGAAAAACGATGACCCGTGACCTGTCAAAATTTCTCCAGATGGTCAGAAATGGAAATTTTTTAATGTTTAATTTTTTGACTGTAAATGACTATTCCATGTAAATTATCACTTTTGGAAGAAAATTAAGTGTGTTTAGAGTCACTTTAATGCCTGAAATTGGTTGAAACAAAAGCTTCTGAATAGGAGAAAAAGTCTGTAATAATGGCAATTTTGGTCACATTGAGGCTTTAAAAAGTAGTCATTCAACATGAGGCACATTCCAAATGACATTTTGAATCAATTTTTCTACAGTCCAAAAAAATCAATTTTCTGATGAAAAGCGATGACCCGTGACCTGTCGAAATTTATCCAGATGGTCAGAAATGGAAATTTTTTAATGTTTAATTTTTTGACTGCAAATGACTACTCCATGCAAATTATCACTTTTGGAACAAAATTAAGTGTGTTTAGAGTCACTTTAATGCCTGAAATTGGTCGAAATAGAAGCTTCTGAATAGGAGAAAATGTCTGTAATAATGGCAATTTTGGTCACTTTGAGGCTTTAAAAAGTAGTTATTCAGCATGAGGCACATTCCAAATGACATTTTGAATCAATTTTTCTACAGTCCAAAAAAATCAATTTTCTTATGAAAAACGATGACCCGTGACCTGTCGAAATTTATCCAGATGGTCAGAAATGGAAATTTTTTAATGTTTAATTTTTTGACTGCAAATGACTATTCCATGTAAATTATCACTTTTGGAACACAAATAAGTGTGTTTAGAGTCACTTTAATGCCTGAAATTGGTAGAAATAGAAGCTTCTGAATAGGACAAAAAGTCTGTAATAATGGCAATTTTGGTCACATTGAGGCTTTAAAAAGTAGTCATTCAACATGAGGCACATTCCAAATGACATTTTGAATCAATTTTTCTACAGTCCAAAAAATCAATTTTCTGATGAAAAACGATGACCTGTGACCTGTCGAAATTTCTCCAGATGGTCAGAAATGGAAATTTTTTAATGTTTAATTTTTTGACTGTAAATGACTATTCCATGTAAATTATCACTTTTGGAAGAAAAATAAGTGTGTTTAGAGTCACTTTAATGCCTAAAATTGGTTGAAACAAAAGCTTCTGAATAGGAGAAAAAGTCTGTAATAATGGCAATTTTGGTCACATTGAGGCTTTAAAAAGTAGTCATTCAACATGAGGCACAATCCAAATGACATTTTGAATCAATTTTTCTACAGTCCAAAAAAATCAATTTTCTGATGAAAAACAATGACCCGTGACCTGTCGAAATTTCTCCAGATGGTCAGAAATGGACATTTTTTAATGTTTAATTTTTTGACTGCAAATGACTATTCCATGTAAATTATCACTTTTGGAAGAAAAATAAGTGTGTTTAGAGACACTTTAATGCCTGAAATTGGTTGAAACAAAAGCTTCTGAATAGGAGAAAAAGTCTGTAATAATGGCAATTTTGGTCACATTGAGGCTTTAAAAAGTAGTCATTCAACATGAGGCACATTCCAAATGACATTTTGAATAAATTTTTCTACAGTCCAAAAAAATCAATTTTCTGATGAAAAACGATGACCCGTGACCTGTCGAAATTTATCCAGATGGTCAGAAATTGAAACTTTTTAATGTTTAATTTTTTGACTGCAAATGACTATTCCATGTAAATTATCACTTTTGGAACAAAAATAAGTGTGTTTAGAGTCACTTTAATGCCTGAAATTGGTAGAAATAGAAGCTTCTGAATAGGAGAAAAAGTCTGTAATAATGGCAATTTTGGTCACATTGAGGCTTTAAAAAGTAGTCATTCAACATGAGGCACTTTCCAAATGACATTTTGAATCAATTTTTCTACAGTCCAAAAAATCAATTTTCTGATGAAAAACGATGACCTGTGACCTGTCAAAATTTCTCCAGATGGTCAGAAATGGAAATTTTTTAATGTTTTATTTTTTGACTGCAAATGACTATTCCATGTAAATTATCACTTTTGGAAGAAAAATAAGTGTGTTTAGAGATACTTTAATGCCTGAAATTGGTTGAAACAAAAGCTTCTGAATAGGAGAAAAAGTCTGTAATAATGGCAATTTTGGTCACATTGAGGCTTTAAAAAGTAGTCATCCAACATGAGGCACATTCCAAATGACATTTTGAATCAATTTTTCTACAGTCCAAAAAAATCAATTTTCTGATGAAAAACGATGACCCGTGACCTGTCGAAATTTATCCAGATGGTCAGAAATGGAAATTTTTTAATGTTTAATTTTTTGACTGCAAATGACTATTCCATGTAAATTATCACTTTTGGAACAAAAATAAGTGTGTTTAGAGTCACTTTAATGCCTGAAATTGGTAGAAATAGAAGCTTCTGAATAGGAGAAAAAGTCTGTAATAATGGCAATTTTGGTCACATTGAGGCTTTAAAAAGTAGTCATTCAACATGAGGCACATTCCAAATGACATTTTGAATCAATTTTTCTACAGTCCAAAAAACTCAATTTTCTGATGAAAAACGATGACCCGTGACCTGTCGAAATTTCTCCAGATGGTCAGAAATGGAAATTTTTTAATGTTTAATTTTTTGACTGTAAATGACTATTCCATGTAAATTATCACTTTTGGAAGAAAATTAAGTGTGTTTAGAGTCACTTTAATGCCTGAAATTGGTTGAAACAAAAGCTTCTGAATAGGAGAAAAAGTCTGTAATAATGGCAATTTTGGTCACATTGAGGCTTTAAAAAGTAGTCATTCAACATGAGGCACATTCCAAATGACATTTTGAATCAATTTTTCTACAGTCCAAAAAAATCAATTTTCTGATGAAAAGCGATGACCCGTGACCTGTCGAAATTTATCCAGATGGTCAGAAATGGAAATTTTTTAATGTTTAATTTTTTGACTGCAAATGACTACTCCATGCAAATTATCACTTTTGGAACAAAATTAAGTGTGTTTAGAGTCACTTTAATGCCTGAAATTGGTCGAAATAGAAGCTTCTGAATAGGAGAAAATGTCTGTAATAATGGCAATTTTGGTCACTTTGAGGCTTTAAAAAGTAGTTATTCAGCATGAGGCACATTCCAAATGACATTTTGAATCAATTTTTCTACAGTCCAAAAAAATCAATTTTCTTATGAAAAACGATGACCCGTGACCTGTCGAAATTTCTCCAGATGGTCAGAAATGGAAATTTTTTAATGTTTAATTTTTTGACTGCAAATGACTATTCCATGTAAATTATCACTTTTGGAACACAAATAAGTGTGTTTAGAGTCACTTTAATGCCTGAAATTGGTAGAAATAGAAGCTTCTGAATAGGACAAAAAGTCTGTAATAATGGCAATTTTGGTCACATTGAGGCTTTAAAAAGTAGTCATTCAACATGAGGCACATTCCAAATGACATTTTGAATCAATTTTTCTACAGTCCAAAAAATCAATTTTCTGATGAAAAACGATGACCTGTGACCTGTCGAAATTTCTCCAGATGGTCAGAAATGGAAATTTTTTAATGTTTAATTTTTTGACTGTAAATGACTATTCCATGTAAATTATCACTTTTGGAAGAAAAATAAGTGTGTTTAGAGTCACTTTAATGCCTAAAATTGGTTGAAACAAAAGCTTCTGAATAGGAGAAAAAGTCTGTAATAATGGCAATTTTGGTCACATTGAGGCTTTAAAAAGTAGTCATTCAACATGAGGCACATTCCAAATGACATTTTGAATCAATTTTTCTACAGTCCAAAAAAATCAATTTTCTGATGAAAAACAATGACCCGTGACCTGTCGAAATTTCTCCAGATGGTCAGAAATGGACATTTTTTAATGTTTAATTTTTTGACTGCAAATGACTATTCCATGTAAATTATCACTTTTGGAAGAAAAATAAGTGTGTTTAGAGACACTTTAATGCCTGAAATTGGTTGAAACAAAAGCTTCTGAATAGGAGAAAAAGTCTGTAATAATGGCAATTTTGGTCACATTGAGGCTTTAAAAAGTAGTCATTCAACATGAGGCACATTCCAAATGACATTTTGAATAAATTTTTCTACAGTCCAAAAAAATCAATTTTCTGATGAAAAACGATGACCCGTGACCTGTCGAAATTTATCCAGATGGTCAGAAATTGAAACTTTTTAATGTTTAATTTTTTGACTGCAAATGACTATTCCATGTAAATTATCACTTTTGGAACAAAAATAAGTGTGTTTAGAGTCACTTTAATGCCTGAAATTGGTAGAAATAGAAGCTTCTGAATAGGAGAAAAAGTCTGTAATAATGGCAATTTTGGTCACATTGAGGCTTTAAAAAGTAGTCATTCAACATGAGGCACTTTCCAAATGACATTTTGAATCAATTTTTCTACAGTCCAAAAAATCAATTTTCTGATGAAAAACGATGACCTGTGACCTGTCGAAATTTCTCCAGATGGTCAGAAATGGAAATTTTTTAATGTTTAATTTTTTGACTGCAAATGACTATTCCATGTAAATTATCACTTTTGGAAGAAAAATAAGTGTGTTTAGAGATACTTTAATGCCTGAAATTGGTTGAAACAAAAGCTTCTGAATAGGAGAAAAAGTCTGTAATAATGGCAATTTTGGTCACATTGAGGCTTTAAAAAGTAGTCATCCAACATGAGGCACATTCCAAATGACATTTTGAATCAATTTTTCTACAGTCCAAAAAAATCAATTTTCTGATGAAAAACGATGACCCGTGACCTGTCGAAATTTATCCAGATGGTCAGAAATGGAAATTTTTTAATGTTTAATTTTTTGACTGCAAATGACTATTCCATGTAAATTATCACTTTTGGAACAAAAATAAGTGTGTTTAGAGTCACTTTAATGCCTGAAATTGGTAGAAATAGAAGCTTCTGAATAGGAGAAAAAGTCTGTAATAATGGCAATTTTGGTCACATTGAGGCTTTAAAAAGTAGTCATTCAACATGAGGCACATTCCAAATGACATTTTGAATCAATTTTTCTACAGTCCAAAAAAATCAATTTTCTGATGAAAAACGATGACCCGTGACCTGTCGAAATTTCTCCAGATGGTCAGAAATGGACATTTTTTAATGTTTAATTTTTTGACTGCAAATGACTATTCCATGTAAATTATCACTTTTGGAAGAAAAATAAGTGTGTTTAGGGACACTTTAATGCCTGAAATTGGTTGAAACAAAAGCTTCTGAATAGGAGAAAAAGTCTGTAATAATGGCAATTTTGGTCACATTGAGGCTTTAAAAAGTAGTCATTCAACATGAGGCACATTCCAAATGACATTTTGAATAAATTTTTCTACAGTCCAAAAAAATCAATTTTCTGATGAAAAACGATGACCCGTGACCTGTCGAAATTTATCCAGATGGTCAGAAATGGAAATTTTTTAATGTTTAATTTTTTGACTGCAAATGACTATTCCATGTAAATTATCACTTTTGGAACAAAAATAAGTGTGTTTAGAGTCACTTTAATGCCTGAAATTGGTAGAAATAGAAGCTTCTGAATAGGAGAAAAAGTCTGTAATATTGGCAATTTTGGTCACATTGAGGCTTTAAAAAGTAGTCATTCAACATGAAGCACATTCCAAATGACATTTTGAATCAATTTTTCTACAGTCCAAAAAATCAATTTTCTGATGAAAAACGATGACCTGTGACCTGTCGAAATTTCTCCAGATGGTCAGAAATGGAAATTTTTTAATGTTTAATTTTTTGACTGTAAATGACTATTCCATGTAAATTATCACTTTTGGAAGAAAAATAAGTGTGTTTAGAGTCACTTTAATGCCTAAAATTGGTTGAAACAAAAGCTTCTGAATAGGAGAAAAAGTCTGTAATAATGGCAATTTTGGTCACATTGAGGCTTTAAAAAGTAGTCATTCAACATGAGGCACATTCCAAATGACATTTTGAATCAATTTTTCTACAGTCCAAAAAAATCAATTTTCTGATGAAAAACGATGACCCGTGACCTGTCGAAATTTCTCCAGATGGTCAGAAATGGACATTTTTTAATGTTTAATTTTTTGACTGCAAATGACTATTCCATGTAAATTATCACTTTTGGAAGAAAAATAAGTGTGTTTAGAGACACTTTAATGCCTGAAATTGGTTGAAACAAAAGCTTCTGAATAGGAGAAAAAGTCTGTAATAATGGCAATTTTGGTCACATTGAGGCTTTAAAAAGTAGTCATTCAACATGAGGCACATTCCAAATGACATTTTGAATAAATTTTTCTACAGTCCAAAAAAATCAATTTTCTGATGAAAAACGATGACCCGTGACCTGTCGAAATTTATCCAGATGGTCAGAAATTGAAACTTTTTAATGTTTAATTTTTTGACTGCAAATGACTATTCCATGTAAATTATCACTTTTGGAACAAAAATAAGTGTGTTTAGAGTCACTTTAATGCCTGAAATTGGTAGAAATAGAAGCTTCTGAATAGGAGAAAAAGTCTGTAATAATGGCAATTTTGGTCACATTGAGGCTTTAAAAAGTAGTCATTCAACCAGAGGCACTTTCCAAATGACATTTTGAATCAATTTTTCTGCAGTCCAAAAAATCAATTTTCTGATGAAAAACGATGACCTGGGACCTGTCGAAATTTCTCCAGATGGTCAGAAATGGAAATTTTTTAATGTTTAATTTTTTGACTGCAAATGACTATTCCATGTAAATTATCACTTTTGGAAGAAAAATAAGTGTGTTTAGAGACACTTTAATGCCTGAAATTGGTTGAAACAAAAGCTTCTGAATAGGAGAAAAAGTCTGTAATAATGGCAATTTTGGTCACATTGAGGCTTTAAAAAGTAGTCATTCAACATGAGGCACATTCCAAATGACATTTTGAATCAATTTTTCTACAGTCCAAAAAAATCAATTTTCTGATGAAAAACGATGACCCGTGACCTGTCGAAATTTCTCCAGATGGTCAGAAATGGACATTTTTTAATGTTTAATTTTTTGACTGCAAATGACTATTCCATGCAAATTATCACTTTTGGAACAAAATAATGTGTTTAAAGTCACTTTAATGCCTGAAATTGGTCGAAATAGAAGCTTCTGAATAGGAGAAAATGTCTGTAATAATGGCAATTTTGGTCACATTGAGGCTTTAAAAAGTAGTCATTCAACATGAGGCACATTCCAAATGACATTTTGAATAAATGTTTCTACAGTCCAAAAAAATCAATTTTCTGATGAAAAACGATGACCCGTGACCTGTCGAAATTTATCCAGATGGTCAGAAATGGAAATTTTTTAATGTTTAATTTTTTGACTGCAAATGACTATTCCATGTAAATTATCACTTTTGGAACAAAAATAAGTGTGTTTAGAGTCACTTTAATGCCTGAAATTGGTAGAAATAGAAGCTTCTGAATAGGAGAAAATGTCTGTAAAAATTGAAATTTTGGTCACATTCAGGCTTTAAAAAGTAGTTATTCAACATGAGGCACAATCCAAATGACATTTTGAATCAATTTTTCTACAGTCCAAAAAATCAATTTTCTGATGAACAACGATGACCCGTGACCTGTTGAAATTTCTCCAGATTGTCAGAAATGTACATTTTTTAATGTTTAATTTTTTGACTGTAAATGACTATTCCATGTAAATTATCACTTTTGGAAGAAAAATAAGTGTGTTTAGAGTCACTTTAATGCCTGAAATTGGTTGAAACAAAAGCTTCTGAATAGGAGAAAAAGTCTGTAATAATGGCAATTTTGGTCACATTGAGGCTTTAAAAAGTAGTCATTCAACATGAGGCACATTCCAAATGACATTTTGAATCAATTTTTCTACAGTCCAAAAAATCAATTTTCTGATAAAAAACGATGACCTGTGACCTGTCGAAATTTCTCCAGATGGTCAGAAATGGAAATTTTTAAATGTTTAATTTTTTGACTGTAAATGACTATTCCATGTAAATTATCACTTTTGGAAGAAAAATAAGTGTGTTTAGAGTCACTTTAATGCCTAAAATTGGTTGAAACAAAAGCTTCTGAATAGAAGAAAAAGTCTGTAATAATGGCAATTTTGGTCACATTGAGGCTTTAAAAAGTAGTCATCCAACATGAGGCACATTCCAAATGACATTTTGAATCAATTTTTCTACAGTCCAAAAAAATCAATTTTCTGATGAAAAACGATGACCCGTGACCTGTCGTAATTTCTCCAGATGGTCAGAAATGGACATTTTTTAATGTTTAATTTTTTGACTGCAAATGACTATTCCATGTAAATTATCACTTTTGGAAGAAAAATAAGTGTGTTTAGAGTCACTTTAATGCCTGAAATTGGTTGAAACAAAAGCTTCTGAATAGGAGAAAAAGTCTGTAATAATGGCAATTTTGGTCACATTGAGGCTTTA
Organism: Triturus cristatus; assembly: GCF_964204655.1. NCBI lineage: Eukaryota > Metazoa > Chordata > Amphibia > Caudata > Salamandridae > Triturus > Triturus cristatus. The sequence continues at coordinate 877,473,375 of NC_140593.1, read as the reverse complement.
AAAAGTAGTCATTCAACATGAGGCACATTCCAAATGACATTTTGAATCAATTTTTCTACAGTCCAAAAAATCAATTTTCTGATAAAAAACGATGACCTGTGACCTGTCGAAATTTCTCCAGATGGTCAGAAATGGAAATTTTTAAATGTTTGATTTTTTGACTGTAAATGACTATTCCATGTAAATTATCACTTTTGGAAGAAAAATAAGTGTGTTTAGAGTCACTTTAATGCCTAAAATTGGTTGAAACAAAAGCTTCTGAATAGGAGAAAAAGTCTGTAATAATGGCGATTTTGGTCACATTGAGGCTTTAAAAAGTAGTCATCCAACATGAGGCACATTCCAAATGACATTTTAAATCAATTTTTCTACAGTCCAAAAAAATCAATTTTTCTGATGAAAAACGATGACCCGTGACCTGTCGAAATTTCTCCAGATGGTCAGAAATGGAAATTTTTTAATGTTTAATTTTTTGACTGCAAATGACTATTCCATGTAAATTATCACTTTTGGAACAAAATAAGTGTGTTTAGAGTCACTTTAATGCCTGAAATTGGTCGAAATAGACGCTTCTGAATAGGAGAAAATGTCTGTAAAAATGGCAATTTTGGTCACATTGAGGCTTCAAAAAGTAGTTATTCAGCATGAGGCACATTCCAAATGACATTTTGAATCAACTTTTCTACAGTCCAAAGAATCAATTTTCTGATGAAAAACGATGACCCGTGACCTGTCGAAATTTCTCCAGATGGTCAGAAATGGAAATTTTTTAATGTTTACGTTTTTTTACTGTAAATGACTATTCCATGTGAATTATCACTTTTGGAACTAAAATAAGTGTGTTTACAGTCACTTTAATGCCCGAAATTGGTCGAAATAGAAGCTTCGGAATAGGAGAAAATGTCTGTAATAATGGCAATTTTGGTCACATTGAGGCTTTAAAAAGTAGTTATTCAGCATGAGGCACATTCCAAATGACATTTTGAATCAATTTTTCTACAGTCCAAAAAATCAATTTTCTGATGAAAAACGATGACCCGTGACCTGTCGAAATTTCTCCAGATGGTCAGAAATGGACATTTTTTAATGTTTAATTTTTTGACTGCAAATGACTATTCCATGCAAATTATCACTTTTGGAACAAAATAATGTGTTTAAAGTCACTTTAATGCCTGAAATTGGTCGAAATAGAAGCTTCTGAATAGGAGAAAATGTCTGTAATAATGGCAATTTTGGTCACATTGAGGCTTTAAAAAGTAGTCATTCAACATGAGGCACATTCCAAATGACATTTTGAATAAATGTTTCTACAGTCCAAAAAAATCAATTTTCTGATGAAAAACGATGACCCGTGACCTGTCGAAATTTATCCAGATGGTCAGAAATGGAAATTTTTTAATGTTTAATTTTTTGACTGCAAATGACTATTCCATGTAAATTATCACTTTTGGAACAAAAATAAGTGTGTTTAGAGTCACTTTAATGCCTGAAATTGGTCGAAATAGAAGCTTCTGAATAGGAGAAAATGTCTGTAAAAATTGAAATTTTGGTCACATTCAGGCTTTAAAAAGTAGTTATTCAACATGAGGCACAATCCAAATGACATTTTGAATCAATTTTTCTACAGTCCAAAAAATCAATTTTCTGATGAACAACGATGACCCGTGACCTGTTGAAATTTCTCCAGATTGTCAGAAATGTACATTTTTTAATGTTTAATTTTTTGACTGTAAATGACTATTCCATGTAAATTATCACTTTTGGAAGAAAAATAAGTGTGTTTAGAGTCACTTTAATGCCTGAAATTGGTTGAAACAAAAGCTTCTGAATAGGAGAAAAAGTCTGTAATAATGGCAATTTTGGTCACATTGAGGCTTTAAAAAGTAGTCATTCAACATGAGGCACATTCCAAATGACATTTTGAATCAATTTTTCTACAGTCCAAAAAATCAATTTTCTGATAAAAAACGATGACCTGTGACCTGTCGAAATTTCTCCAGATGGTCAGAAATGGAAATTTTTAAATGTTTAATTTTTTGACTGTAAATGACTATTCCATGTAAATTATCACTTTTGGAAGAAAAATAAGTGTGTTTAGAGTCACTTTAATGCCTAAAATTGGTTGAAACAAAAGCTTCTGAATAGAAGAAAAAGTCTGTAATAATGGCAATTTTGGTCACATTGAGGCTTTAAAAAGTAGTCATCCAACATGAGGCACATTCCAAATGACATTTTGAATCAATTTTTCTACAGTCCAAAAAAATCAATTTTCTGATGAAAAACGATGACCCGTGACCTGTCGTAATTTCTCCAGATGGTCAGAAATGGACATTTTTTAATGTTTAATTTTTTGACTGCAAATGACTATTCCATGTAAATTATCACTTTTGGAAGAAAAATAAGTGTGTTTAGAGTCACTTTAATGCCTGAAATTGGTTGAAACAAAAGCTTCTGAATAGGAGAAAAAGTCTGTAATAATGGCAATTTTGGTCACATTGAGGCTTTAAAAAGTAGTCATTCAACATGAGGCACATTCCAAATGACATTTTGAATCAATTTTTCTACAGTCCAAAAAATCAATTTTCTGATAAAAAACGATGACCTGTGACCTGTCGAAATTTCTCCAGATGGTCAGAAATGGAAATTTTTAAATGTTTGATTTTTTGACTGTAAATGACTATTCCATGTAAATTATCACTTTTGGAAGAAAAATAAGTGTGTTTAGAGTCACTTTAATGCCTAAAATTGGTTGAAACAAAAGCTTCTGAATAGGAGAAAAAGTCTGTAATAATGGCAATTTTGGTCACATTGAGGCTTTAAAAAGTAGTCATCCAACATGAGGCACATTCCAAATGACATTTTGAATCAATTTTTCTACAGTCCAAAAAAATCAATTTTTCTGATGAAAAACGATGACCCGTGACCTGTCGAAATTTATCCAGATGGTCAGAAATGGAAATTTTTTAATGTTTAATTTTTTGACTGCAAATGACTATTCCATGTAAATTATCACTTTTGGAACAAAAATAAGTGTGTTTAGAGTCACTTTAATGCCTGAAATTGGTAGAAATAGAAGCTTCTGAATAGGAGAAAAAGTCTGTAATAATGGCAATTTTGGTCACATTGAGGCTTTAAAAAGTAGTCATTCAACATGAGGCACATTCCAAATGACATTTTGAATCAATTTTTCTACAGTCCAAAAAAATCAATTTTCTGATGAAAAACGATGACCCGTGACCTGTCGAAATTTCTCTAGATGGTCAGAAATGGACATTTTTTAATGTTTAATTTTTTGACTGCAAATGACTATTCCATGTAAATTATCACTTTTGGAAGAAAAATAAGTGTGTTTAGGGACACTTTAATGCCTGAAATTGGTTGAAACAAAAGCTTCTGAATAGGAGAAAAAGTCTGTAATAATGGCAATTTTGGTCACATTGAGGCTTTAAAAAATAGTCATTCAACATGAGGCACATTCCAAATGACATTTTGAATACATTTTTCTACAGTCCAAAAAATCAATTTTCTGATGAAAAACGATGACCCGTGACCTGTCGAAATTTTACCAGATGGTCAGAAATGGAAATTTTTTAATGTTTAATTTTTTGACTGCAAATGACTATTCCATGTAAATTATCACTTTTGGAACAAAAATAAGTGTGTTTAGAGTCACTTTAATGCCTGAAATTGGTAGAAATAGAAGCTTCTGAATAGGAGAAAAAGTCTGTAATAATGGCAATTTTGGTCACATTGAGGCTTTAAAAAGTAGTCATTCAACATGAGGCACATTCCAAATGACATTTTGAATCAATTTTTCTACAGTCCAAAAAAATCAATTTTCTGATGAAAAACGATGACCCGTGACCTGTCGAAATTTCTCCAGATGGTCAGAAATGGACATTTTTTAATGTTTAATTTTTTGACTGCAAATGACTATTCCATGTAAATTATCACTTTTGGAAGAAAAATAAGTGTGTTTAGAGACACTTTAATGCCTGAAATTGGTTGAAACAAAAGCTTCTGAATAGGAGAAAAAGTCTGTAATAATGGCAATTTTGGTCACATTGAGGCTTTAAAAAGTAGTCATTCAACATGAGGCACATTCCAAATGACATTTTGAATAAATTTTTCTACAGTCCAAAAAAATCAATTTTCTGATGAAAAACGATGACCCGTGACCTGTCGAAATTTATCCAGATGGTCAGAAATTGAAACTTTTTAATGTTTAATTTTTTGACTGCAAATGACTATTCCATGTAAATTATCACTTTTGGAACAAAAATAAGTGTGTTTAGAGTCACTTTAATGCCTGAAATTGGTAGAAATAGAAGCTTCTGAATAGGAGAAAAAGTCTGTAATAATGGCAATTTTGGTCACATTGAGGCTTTAAAAAGTAGTCATTCAACATGAGGCACTTTCCAAATGACATTTTGAATCAATTTTTCTACAGTCCAAAAAATCAATTTTCTGATGAAAAACGATGACCTGTGACCTGTCGAAATTTCTCCAGATGGTCAGAAATGGAAATTTTTTAATGTTTAATTTTATGACTGCAAATGACTATTCCATGTAAATTATCACTTTTGGAAGAAAAATAAGTGTGTTTAGAGATACTTTAATGCCTGAAATTGGTTGAAACAAAAGCTTCTGAATAGGAGAAAAAGTCTGTAATAATGGCAATTTTGGTCACATTGAGGCTTTAAAAAGTAGTCATCCAACATGAGGCACATTCCAAATGACATTTTGAATCAATTTTTCTACAGTCCAAAAAAATCAATTTTCTGATGAAAAACGATGACCCGTGACCTGTCGAAATTTCTCCAGATGGTCAGAAATGGAAATTTTTTAATGTTTAATTTTTTGACTGTAAATGACTATTACATGTAAATTATCACTTTTGGAAGAAAAATAAGTGTGTTTAGAGTCACTTTAATGCCTGAAATTGGTAGAAACAAAAGCTTCTGAATAGGAGAAAAAGTCTGTAATAATGGCAATTTTGGTCACATTGAGGCTTTAAAAAGTAGTCATTCAACATGAGGCACATTCCAAATGACATTTTGAATCAATTTTTCTACAGTCCAAAAAAATCAATTTTCTGATGAAAAACGATGACCCGTGACCTGTCGAAATTTCTCCAGATGGTCAGAAATGGAAATTTTTTAATGTTTAATTTTTTGACTGCAAATGACTATTCCATGTAAATTATCACTTTTGGAAGAAAAATAAGTGTGTTTAGAGACACTTTAATGCCTGAAATTGGTTGAAACAAAAGCTTCTGAATAGGAGAAAAAGTCTGTAATAATGGCAATTTTGGTCACATTGAGGCTTTAAAAAGTAGTCATTCAACATGAGGCACATTCCAAATGACATTTTGAATCAATTTTTCTACAGTCCAAAAAAATCAATTTTCTGATGAAAAACGATGACCCGTGACCTGTCGAAATTTCTCCAGATGGTCAGAAATGGACATTTTTTAATGTTTAATTTTTTGACTGCAAATGACTATTCCATGCAAATTATCACTTTTGGAACAAAATAAGTGTGTTTAAAGTCACTTTAATGCCTGAAATTGGTCGAAATAGAAGCTTCTGAATAGGAGAAAAAGTCTGTAATAATGGCAATTTTGGACACATTGAGGCTTTAAAAAGTAGTCATTCAACATGAGGCACATTCCAAATGACATTTTGAATCAATTTTTCTACAGTCCAAAAAAATCAATTTTCTGATGAAAAACGATGACCCGTGACCTGTCGAAATTTATCCAGATGGTCAGAAATGGAAATTTTTTAATGTTTAATTTTTTGACTGCAAATGACTATTCCATGTAAATTATCACTTTTGGATTAAAAATAAGTGTGTTTAGAGTCACTTTAATGCCTGAAATTGGTTGAAACAAAAAGCTTCTGAATAGGAGAAAAAGTCTGTAATAATGGCAATTTTGGTCACATTGAGGCTTTAAAAAGTAGTCATTCAACATGAGGCACATTCCAAATGACATTTTGAATAAATTTTTCTACAGTTCAAAAAAATCAATTTTCTGATGAAAAACGATGACCCGTGACCTGTCGACATTTCTCCAGTTGGTCAGAAATAGAAATTTTTTAATGTTTAATTTTTTGACTGTAAATGACTATTCCATGTAAATTATCACTTTTGGAAGAAAAATAAGTGTGTTTAGAGTCACTTTAATGCCTGAAATTGGTTGAAACAAAAGCTTCTGAATAGGAGAAAAAGTCTGTAATAATGGCAATTTTGGTCACATTGAGGCTTTAAAAAGTAGTCATTCAACATGAGGCACATTCCAAATGACATTTTGAATCAATTTTTCTACAGTCCAAAAAAATCAATTTTCTGATGAAAAACGATGACCCGTGACCTGTCGAAATTTATCCAGATGGTCAGAAATGGAAATTTTTTAATGTTTAATTTTTTGAATGCAAATGACTATTCCATGTAAATTATCACTTTTGGAACAACATTAAGTGTGTTTAGAGTCACTTTTATGCCTGAAATTGGTCGAAATAGAAGCTTCTGAATACGAGAAAATGTCGGTAATAATGGCAATTTTGGTCACATTGAGGCTTTAAAAAGTAGTTATTCAACATGAGGCACATTCGAAATGGCATTTTGAATCAATTTTTCTACAGTCCAAAAAATCAATTTTCTGATGAAAAACGATGACCCGTGACCTGTCGAAATTTAGCCAGATGGTCAGAAATGGAAATTTTTTAATGTTTAATTTTTTGACTGCAAATGACTATTCCATGTAAATTATCACTTTTGGAACAAAAATAAGTGTGTTTAGAGTCACTTTAATGCCTGAAATTGGTAGAAATAGAAGCTTCTGAATAGGAGAAAAAGTCTGTAATAATGGCAATTTTGGTCACATTGAGGCTTTAAAAAGTAGTCATTCAACATGAGGCACATTCCAAATGACATTTTGAATACATTTTTCTACAGTTCAAAAAAATCAATTTTCTGATGAAAAACGATGACCCGTGACCTGTCGAAATTTCTCCAGATGGTCAGAAATGGAAATTTTTTAATGTTTAATTTTTTGACTGCAAATGACTATTCCATGTAAATTATCACTTTTGGAACAAAAATAAGTGTGTTTAGAGTCACTTTATGACTGAAATTGGTCGAAATAGACGCTTCTGAACAGGAGAAAATGTCTGTAAAAATGGCAATTTTGGTCACATTGAGGCTTCAAAAAGTAGTTATTCAGCATGAGGCACATTCCAAATGACATTTTGAATCAATTTTTCTACAGTCCCAAAAAATAAATTTTCTGATGAAAAACGATGACCCATGACCTGTCGAAAATTCTCCAGATGGTCAGAAATGGAAATTTTTTAATGTTTAATTTTTTGACTGCAAATGACTATTCCATGTAAATTATCACTTTTGGAACAAAAATAAGTGTGTTTAGAGTCACTTTAATGCCTGAAATTGGTCGAAATAGACGCTTCTGAATAGGAGAAAATGTCTGTAAAAATGGCAATTTTGGTCACATTGAGGCTTCAAAAAGTAGTTATTCAGCATGAGGCACATTCCAAATGACATTTTGAATCAGTTTTTCTACAGTCCAAAAAATCAATTTTCTGATGAAAAACGATGACCCGTGACCTGTCAAAATTTCTCCATATGGTCAGAAATGGAAATTTTTTAATGTTTAATTTTTTGATTGTAAATGACTATTCCATGTACATTATCACTTTTGGAAGAAATATAGGTGTGTTTAGAGACACTTTAATGCCTGAAATTGGTCGAAATAGAAGCTTCTGAATAGGAGAAAATGTCTGTAAAAATGGCAATTTTGGTCACATTGAGGCTTCAAAAAGTAGTTATTCAGCATGAGGCACATTCCAAATGACATTTTGAATCAATTTTTCTACAGTCCAAAAAAATCAATTTTCTGATGAAAAACAATGACCCGTGACCTGTCGAAATTTATCCAGATGGTCAGAAATGGAAATTTTTTAATGTTTAATTTTTTGACTGCAAATGACTATTCCATGTAAATTATCACTTTTGGAACAAAAATAAGTGTGTTTAGAGTCACTTTAATGCCTGAAATTGGTCGAAATAGAAGCTTCTGAATAGGAGAAAATGTCTGTAAAAATTGAAATTTTGGTCACATTCAGGCTTTAAAAAGTAGTTATTCAACATGAGGCACAATCCAAATGACATTTTGAATCAATTTTTCTACAGTCCAAAAAATCAATTTTCTGATGAACAACGATGACCCGTGACCTGTTGAAATTTCTCCAGATTGTCAGAAATGTACATTTTTTAATGTTTAATTTTTTGACTGTAAATGACTATTCCATGTAAATTATCACTTTTGGAAGAAAAATAAGTGTGTTTAGAGTCACTTTAATGCCTGAAATTGGTTGAAACAAAAGCTTCTGAATAGGAGAAAAAGTCTGTAATAATGGCAATTTTGGTCACATTGAGGCTTTAAAAAGTAGTCATTCAACATGAGGCACATTCCAAATGACATTTTGAATCAATTTTTCTACAGTCCAAAAAATCAATTTTCTGATAAAAAACGATGACCTGTGACCTGTCGAAATTTCTCCAGATGGTCAGAAATGGAAATTTTTAAATGTTTAATTTTTTGACTGTAAATGACTATTCCATGTAAATTATCACTTTTGGAAGAAAAATAAGTGTGTTTAGAGTCACTTTAATGCCTAAAATTGGTTGAAACAAAAGCTTCTGAATAGGAGAAAAAGTCTGTAATAATGGCAATTTTGGTCACATTGAGGCTTTAAAAAGTAGTCATCCAACATGAGGCACATTCCAAATGACATTTTGAATCAATTTTTCTACAGTCCAAAAAAATCAATTTTCTGATGAAAAACGATGACCCGTGACCTGTCGTAATTTCTCCAGATGGTCAGAAATGGACATTTTTTAATGTTTAATTTTTTGACTGCAAATGACTATTCCATGTAAATTATCACTTTTGGAAGAAAAATAAGTGTGTTTAGAGTCACTTTAATGCCTGAAATTGGTTGAAACAAAAGCTTCTGAATAGGAGAAAAAGTCTGTAATAATGGCAATTTCGGTCACATTGAGGCTTTAAAAAGTAGTCATTCAACATGAGGCACATTCCAAATGACATTTTGAATCAATTTTTCTACAGTCCAAAAAATCAATTTTCTGATAAAAAACGATGACCTGTGACCTGTCGAAATTTCTCCAGATGGTCAGAAATGGAAATTTTTAAATGTTTGATTTTTTGACTGTAAATGACTATTCCATGTAAATTATCACTTTTGGAAGAAAAATAAGTGTGTTTAGAGTCACTTTAATGCCTAAAATTGGTTGAAACAAAAGCTTCTGAATAGGAGAAAAAGTCTGTAATAATGGCAATTTTGGTCACATTGAGGCTTTAAAAAGTAGTCATCCAACATGAGGCACATTCCAAATGACATTTTGAATCAATTTTTCTACAGTCCAAAAAAATCAATTTTTCTGATGAAAAACGATGACCCGTGACCTGTCGAAATTTATCCAGATGGTCAGAAATGGAAATTTTTTAATGTTTAATTTTTTGACTGCAAATGACTATTCCATGTAAATTATCACTTTTGGAACAAAAATAAGTGTGTTTAGAGTCACTTTAATGCCTGAAATTGGTAGAAATAGAAGCTTCTGAATAGGAGAAAAAGTCTGTAATAATGGCAATTTTGGTCACATTGAGGCTTTAAAAAGTAGTCATTCAACATGAGGCACATTCCAAATGACATTTTGAATCAATTTTTCTACAGTCCAAAAAAATCAATTTTCTGATGAAAAACGATGACCCGTGACCTGTCGAAATTTCTCTAGATGGTCAGAAATGGACATTTTTTAATGTTTAATTTTTTGACTGCAAATGACTATTCCATGTAAATTATCACTTTTGGAAGAAAAATAAGTGTGTTTAGGGACACTTTAATGCCTGAAATTGGTTGAAACAAAAGCTTCTGAATAGGAGAAAAAGTCTGTAATAATGGCAATTTTGGTCACATTGAGGCTTTAAAAAATAGTCATTCAACATGAGGCACATTCCAAATGACATTTTGAATACATTTTTCTACAGTCCAAAAAATCAATTTTCTGATGAAAAACGATGACCCGTGACCTGTCGAAATTTATCCAGATGGTCAGAAATGGAAATTTTTAATGTTTAATTTTTTGACTGCAAATGACTATTCCATGTAAATTATCACTTTTGGAACAAAAATAAGTGTGTTTAGAGTCACTTTAATGCCTGAAATTGGTAGAAATAGAAGCTTCTGAATAGGAGAAAAAGTCTGTAATAATGGCAATTTTGGTCACATTGAGGCTTTAAAAAGTAGTCATTCAACATGAGGCACATTCCAAATGACATTTTGAATCAATTTTTCTACAGTCCAAAAAATCAATTTTCTGATGAAAAACGATGACCTGTGACCTGTCGAAATTTCTCCAGATGGTCAGAAATGGAAATTTTTTAATGTTTAATTTTTTGACTGTAAATGACTATTCCATGTAAATTATCACTTTTGGAAGAAAAATAAGTGTGTTTAGAGTCACTTTAATGCCTAAAATTGGTTGAAACAAAAGCTTCTGAATAGGAGAAAAAGTCTGTAATAATGGCAATTTTGGTCACATTGAGGCTTTAAAAAGTAGTCATTCAACATGAGGCACATTCCAAATGACATTTTGAATCAATTTTTCTACAGTCCAAAAAAATCAATTTTCTGATGAAAAACGATGACCCGTGACCTGTCGAAATTTCTCCAGATGGTCAGAAATGGACATTTTTTAATGTTTAATTTTTTGACTGCAAATGACTATTCCATGTAAATTATCACTTTTGGAAGAAAAATAAGTGTGTTTAGAGACACTTTAATGCCTGAAATTGGTAGAAATAGAAGCTTCTGAATAGGAGAAAAAGTCTGTAATAATGGCAATTTTGGTCACATTGAGGCTTTAAAAAGTAGTCATTCAACATGAGGCACTTTCCAAATGACATTTTGAATCAATTTTTCTACAGTCCAAAAAATCAATTTTCTGATGAAAAACGATGACCTGTGACCTGTCGAAATTTCTCCAGATGGTCAGAAATGGAAATTTTTTAATGTTTAATTTTTTGACTGCAAATGACTATTCCATGTAAATTATCACTTTTGGAAGAAAAATAAGTGTGTTTAGAGATACTTTAATGCCTGAAATTGGTTGAAACAAAAGCTTCTGAATAGGAGAAAAAGTCTGTAATAATGGCAATTTTGGTCACATTGAGGCTTTAAAAAGTAGTCATCCAACATGAGGCACATTCCAAATGACATTTTGAATCAATTTTTCTACAGTCCAAAAAAATCAATTTTCTGATGAAAAACGATGACCCGTGACCTGTCGAAATTTCTCCAGATGGTCAGAAATGGAAATTTTTTAATGTTTAATTTTTTGACTGTAAATGACGATTCCATGTAAATTATCACTTTTGGAAGAAAAATAAGTGTGTTTAGAGTCACTTTAATGCCTGAAATTGGTAGAAACAAAAGCTTCTGAATAGGAGAAAAAGTCTGTAATAATGGCAATTTTGGTCACATTGAGGCTTTAAAAAGTAGTCATTCAACATGAGGCACATTCCAAATGACATTTTGAATCAATTTTTCTACAGTCCAAAAAAATCAATTTTCTGATGAAAAACGATGACCCGTGACCTGTCGAAATTTCTCCAGATGGTCAGAAATGGAAATTTTTTAATGTTTAATTTTTTGACTGTAAATGACTATTCCATGTAAATTATCACTTTTGGAAGAAAAATAAGTGTGTTTAGAGTCACTTTAATGCCTGAAATTGGTAGAAACAAAAGCTTCTGAATAGGAGAAAAAGTCTGTAATAATGGCAATTTTGGTCACATTGAGGCTTTAAAAAGTAGTCATTCAACATGAGGCACATTCCAAATGACATTTTGAATCAATTTTTCTACAGTCCAAAAAAATCAATTTTCTGATGAAAAACGATGACCCGTGACCTGTCGAAATTTCTCCAGATGGTCAGAAATGGAAATTTTTTAATGTTTAATTTTTTGACTGCAAATGACTATTCCATGTAAATTATCACTTTTGGAAGAAAAATAAGTGTGTTTAGAGACACTTTAATGCCTGAAATTGGTTGAAACAAAAGCTTCTGAATAGGAGAAAAAGTCTGTAATAATGGCAATTTTGGTCACATTGAGGCTTTAAAAAGTAGTCATTCAACATGAGGCACATTCCAAATGACATTTTGAATCAATTTTTCTACAGTCCAAAAAAATCAATTTTCTGATGAAAAACGATGACCCGTGACCTGTCGAAATTTCTCCAGATGGTCAGAAATGGACATTTTTTAATGTTTAATTTTTTGACTGCAAATGACTATTCCATGCAAATTATCACTTTTGGAACAAAATAAGTGTGTTTAAAGTCACTTTAATGCCTGAAATTGGTCGAAATAGAAGCTTCTGAATAGGAGAAAATGTCTGTAAAAATGGCAATTTTGGTCACATTGAGGCTTCAAAAAGTAGTTATTCAGCATGAGGCACATTCCAAATGCCATTTTGAATCAATTTTTCTACAGTCCAAAAAATCAATTTTCTGATGAAAAACGATGACCCGTGACCTGTCAAAATTTCTCCATATGGTCAGAAATGGACATTTTTTAATGTTTAATTTTTTGAATGTAAATGACTATTCCATGTAAATTATCACTTTTGGAAGAAAAATAAGTGTGTTTAGAGACACTTTAATGCCTGAAATTGGTTGAAACAAAAGCTTCTGAATAGGAGAAAAAGTCTGTAATAATGGCAATTTTGGACACATTGAGGCTTTAAAAAGTAGTCATTCAACATGAGGCACATTCCAAATGACATTTTGAATCAATTTTTCTACAGTCCAAAAAAATCAATTTTCTGATGAAAAACGATGACCCGTGACCTGTCGAAATTTATCCAGATGGTCAGAAATGGAAATTTTTTAATGTTTAATTTTTTGACTGCAAATGACTATTCCATGTAAATTATCACTTTTGGAACAAAAATAAGTGTGTTTAGAGTCACTTTAATGTCTGAAATTGGTTGAAACAAAAGCTTCTGAATAGGAGAAAAAGTCTGTAATAATGGCAATTTTGGTCACATTGAGGCTTTAAAAAGTAGTCATTCAACATGAGGCACATTCCAAATGACATTTTGAATCAATTTTTCTACAGTCCAAAAAAATCAATTTTCTGATGAAAAACGATGACCCGTGACCTGTCGAAATTTATCCAGATGGTCAGAAATGGAAATTTTTTAATGTTTAATTTTTGAATGCAAATGACTATTCCATGTAAATTATCACTTTTGGAACAACATTAAGTGTGTTTAGAGTCACTTTTATGCCTGAAATTGGTCGAAATAGAAGCTTCTGAATACGAGAAAATGTCGGTAATAATGGCAATTTTGGTCACATTGAGGCTTTAAAAAGTAGTTATTCAACATGAGGCACATTCGAAATGACATTTTGAATCAATTTTTCTACAGTCCAAAAAATCAATTTTCTGATGAAAAACGATGACCCGTGACCTGTCGAAATTTATCCAGATGGTCAGAAATGGAAATTTTTTAATGTTTAATTTTTTGACTGCAAATGACTATTCCATGTAAATTATCACTTTTGGAACAAAAATAAGTGTGTTTAGAGTCACTTTAATGCCTGAAATTGGTAGAAATAGAAGCTTCTGAATAGGAGAAAAAGTCTGTAATAATGGCAATTTTGGTCACATTGAGGCTTTAAAAAGTAGTCATTCAACATGAGGCACATTCCAAATGACATTTTGAATACATTTTTCTACAGTTCAAAAAAATCAATTTTCTGATGAAAAACGATGACCCGTGACCTGTCGACATTTCTCCAGTTGGTCAGAAATAGAAATTTTTTAATGTTTAATTTTTTGACTGTAAATGACTATTCCATGTAAATTATCACTTTTGGAAGAAAAATAAGTGTGTTTAGAGTCACTTTAATGCCTGAAATTGGTTGAAACAAAAGCTTCTGAATAGGAGAAAAAGTCTGTAATAATGGCAATTTTGGTCACATTGAGGCTTTAAAAAGTAGTCATTCAACATGAGGCACATTCCAAATGACATTTTGAATCAATTTTTCTACAGTCCAAAAAAATCAATTTTCTGATGAAAAACGATGACCCGTGACCTGTCGAAATTTATCCAGATGGTCAGAAATGGAAATTTTTTAATGTTTAATTTTTTGAATGCAAATGACTATTCCATGTAAATTATCACTTTTGGAACAACATTAAGTGTGTTTAGAGTCACTTTTATGCCTGAAATTGGTCGAAATAGAAGCTTCTGAATACGAGAAAATGTCGGTAATAATGGCAATTTTGGTCACATTGAGGCTTTAAAAAGTAGTTATTCAACATGAGGCACATTCGAAATGGCATTTTGAATCAATTTTTCTACAGTCCAAAAAATCAATTTTCTGATGAAAAACGATGACCCGTGACCTGTCGAAATTTATCCAGATGGTCAGAAATGGAAATTTTTTAATGTTTAATTTTTTGACTGCAAATGACTATTCCATGTAAATTATCACTTTTGGAACAAAAATAAGTGTGTTTAGAGTCACTTTAATGCCTGAAATTGGTAGAAATAGAAGCTTCTGAATAGGAGAAAAAGTCTGTAATAATGGCAATTTTGGTCACATTGAGGCTTTAAAAAGTAGTCATTCAACATGAGGCACATTCCAAATGACATTTTGAATACATTTTTCTACAGTTCAAAAAAATCAATTTTCTGATGAAAAACGATGACCCGTGACCTGTCGAAATTTCTCCAGATGGTCAGAAATGGAAATTTTTTAATGTTTAATTTTTTGACTGCAAATGACTATTCCATGTAAATTATCACTTTTGGAACAAAAATAAGTGTGTTTAGAGTCACTTTATGACTGAAATTGGTCGAAATAGACGCTTCTGAACAGGAGAAAATGTCTGTAAAAATGGCAATTTTGGTCACATTGAGGCTTCAAAAAGTAGTTATTCAGCATGAGGCACATTCCAAATGACATTTTGAATCAATTTTTCTACAGTCCCAAAAAATAAATTTTCTGATGAAAAACGATGACCCATGACCTGTCGAAAATTCTCCAGATGGTCAGAAATGGAAATTTTTTAATGTTTAATTTTTTGACTGCAAATGACTATTCCATGTAAATTATCACTTTTGGAACAAAAATAAGTGTGTTTAGAGTCACTTTAATGCCTGAAATTGGTCGAAATAGACGCTTCTGAACAGGAGAAAATGTCTGTAAAAATGGCAATTTTGGTCACATTGAGGCTTCAAAAAGTAGTTATTCAGCATGAGGCACATTCCAAATGACATTTTGAATCAATTTTTCTACAGTCCCAAAAAATAAATTTTCTGATGAAAAACGATGACCCATGACCTGTCGAAAATTCTCCAGATGGTCAGAAATGGACATTTTTTAATGTTTAATTTTTTGACTGCAAATGACTATTCCATGCAAATTATCACTTTTGGAACAAAATAAGTGTGTTTAAAGTCACTTTAATGCCTGAAATTGGTCGAAATAGAAGCTTCTGAATAGGAGAAAAAGTCTGTAATAATGGCAATTTTGGACACATTGAGGCTTTAAAAAGTAGTCATTCAACATGAGGCACATTCCAAATGACATTTTGAATCAATTTTTCTACAGTCCAAAAAAATCAATTTTCTGATGAAAAACGATGACCCGTGACCTGTCGAAATTTATCCAGATGGTCAGAAATGGAAATTTTTTAATGTTTAATTTTTTGACTGCAAATGACTATTCCATGTAAATTATCACTTTTGGAACAAAAATAAGTGTGTTTAGAGTCACTTTAATGCCTGAAATTGGTTGAAACAAAAGCTTCTGAATAGGAGAAAAAGTCTGTAATAATGGCAATTTTGGTCACATTGAGGCTTTAAAAAGTAGTCATTCAACATGAGGCACATTCCAAATGACATTTTGAATCAATTTTTCTACAGTCCAAAAAAATCAATTTTCTGATGAAAAACGATGACCCGTGACCTGTCGAAATTTATCCAGATGGTCAGAAATGGAAATTTTTTAATGTTTAATTTTTGAATGCAAATGACTATTCCATGTAAATTATCACTTTTGGAACAACATTAAGTGTGTTTAGAGTCACTTTTATGCCTGAAATTGGTCGAAATAGAAGCTTCTGAATACGAGAAAATGTCGGTAATAATGGCAATTTTGGTCACATTGAGGCTTTAAAAAGTAGTTATTCAACATGAGGCACATTCGAAATGACATTTTGAATCAATTTTTCTACAGTCCAAAAAATCAATTTTCTGATGAAAAACGATGACCCGTGACCTGTCGAAATTTATCCAGATGGTCAGAAATGGAAATTTTTTAATGTTTAATTTTTTGACTGCAAATGACTATTCCATGTAAATTATCACTTTTGGAACAAAAATAAGTGTGTTTAGAGTCACTTTAATGCCTGAAATTGGTAGAAATAGAAGCTTCTGAATAGGAGAAAAAGTCTGTAATAATGGCAATTTTGGTCACATTGAGGCTTTAAAAAGTAGTCATTCAACATGAGGCACATTCCAAATGACATTTTGAATAAATTTTTCTACAGTTCAAAAAAATCAATTTTCTGATGAAAAACGATGACCCGTGACCTGTCGACATTTCTCCAGTTGGTCAGAAATAGAAATTTTTTAATGTTTAATTTTTTGACTGTAAATGACTATTCCATGTAAATTATCACTTTTGGAAGAAAAATAAGTGTGTTTAGAGTCACTTTAATGCCTGAAATTGGTTGAAACAAAAGCTTCTGAATAGGAGAAAAAGTCTGTAATAATGGCAATTTTGGTCACATTGAGGCTTTAAAAAGTAGTCATTCAACATGAGGCACATTCCAAATGACATTTTGAATCAATTTTTCTACAGTCCAAAAAAATCAATTTTCTGATGAAAAACGATGACCCGTGACCTGTCGAAATTTATCCAGATGGTCAGAAATGGAAATTTTTTAATGTTTAATTTTTTGAATGCAAATGACTATTCCATGTAAATTATCACTTTTGGAACAACATTAAGTGTGTTTAGAGTCACTTTTATGCCTGAAATTGGTCGAAATAGAAGCTTCTGAATACGAGAAAATGTCGGTAATAATGGCAATTTTGGTCACATTGAGGCTTTAAAAAGTAGTTATTCAACATGAGGCACATTCGAAATGGCATTTTGAATCAATTTTTCTACAGTCCAAAAAATCAATTTTCTGATGAAAAACGATGACCCGTGACCTGTCGAAATTTAGCCAGATGGTCAGAAATGGAAATTTTTTAATGTTTAATTTTTTGACTGCAAATGACTATTCCATGTAAATTATCACTTTTGGAACAAAAATAAGTGTGTTTAGAGTCACTTTAATGCCTGAAATTGGTAGAAATAGAAGCTTCTGAATAGGAGAAAAAGTCTGTAATAATGGCAATTTTGGTCACATTGAGGCTTTAAAAAGTAGTCATTCAACATGAGGCACATTCCAAATGACATTTTGAATACATTTTTCTACAGTTCAAAAAAATCAATTTTCTGATGAAAAACGATGACCCGTGACCTGTCGAAATTTCTCCAGATGGTCAGAAATGGAAATTTTTTAATGTTTAATTTTTTGACTGCAAATGACTATTCCATGTAAATTATCACTTTTGGAACAAAAATAAGTGTGTTTAGAGTCACTTTAATGCCTGAAATTGGTAGAAATAGAAGCTTCTGAATAGGAGAAAAAGTCTGTAATAATGGCAATTTTGGTCACATTGAGGCTTTAAAAAGTAGTCATTCAACATGAGGCACATTCCAAATGACATTTTGAATCAATTTTTCTACAGTCCAAAAAAATCAATTTTCTGATGAAAAACGATGACCCGTGACCTGTCGAAATTTCTCCAGATGGTCAGAAATGGACATTTTTTAATGTTTAATTTTTTGACTGCAAATGACTATTCCATGTAAATTATCACTTTTGGAAGAAAAATAAGTGTGTTTAGGGACACTTTAATGCCTGAAATTGGTTGAAACAAAAGCTTCTGAATAGGAGAAAAAGTCTGTAATAATGGCAATTTTGGTCACATTGAGGCTTTAAAAAGTAGTCATTCAACATGAGGCACATTCCAAATGACATTTTGAATAAATTTTTCTACAGTCCAAAAAAATCAATTTTCTGATGAAAAACGATGACCCGTGACCTGTCGAAATTTATCCAGATGGTCAGAAATGGAAATTTTTTAATGTTTAATTTTTTGACTGCAAATGACTATTCCATGTAAATTATCACTTTTGGAACAAAAATAAGTGTGTTTAGAGTCACTTTAATGCCTGAAATTGGTAGAAATAGAAGCTTCTGAATAGGAGAAAAAGTCTGTAATATTGGCAATTTTGGTCACATTGAGGCTTTAAAAAGTAGTCATTCAACATGAAGCACATTCCAAATGACATTTTGAATCAATTTTTCTACAGTCCAAAAAATCAATTTTCTGATGAAAAACGATGACCTGTGACCTGTCGAAATTTCTCCAGATGGTCAGAAATGGAAATTTTTTAATGTTTAATTTTTTGACTGTAAATGACTATTCCATGTAAATTATCACTTTTGGAAGAAAAATAAGTGTGTTTAGAGTCACTTTAATGCCTAAAATTGGTTGAAACAAAAGCTTCTGAATAGGAGAAAAAGTCTGTAATAATGGCAATTTTGGTCACATTGAGGCTTTAAAAAGTAGTCATTCAACATGAGGCACATTCCAAATGACATTTTGAATCAATTTTTCTACAGTCCAAAAAAATCAATTTTCTGATGAAAAACGATGACCCGTGACCTGTCGAAATTTCTCCAGATGGTCAGAAATGGACATTTTTTAATGTTTAATTTTTTGACTGCAAATGACTATTCCATGTAAATTATCACTTTTGGAAGAAAAATAAGTGTGTTTAGAGACACTTTAATGCCTGAAATTGGTTGAAACAAAAGCTTCTGAATAGGAGAAAAAGTCTGTAATAATGGCAATTTTGGTCACATTGAGGCTTTAAAAAGTAGTCATTCAACATGAGGCACATTCCAAATGACATTTTGAATAAATTTTTCTACAGTCCAAAAAAATCAATTTTCTGATGAAAAACGATGACCCGTGACCTGTCGAAATTTATCCAGATGGTCAGAAATTAAAACTTTTTAATGTTTAATTTTTTGACTGCAAATGACTATTCCATGTAAATTATCACTTTTGGAACAAAAATAAGTGTGTTTAGAGTCACTTTAATGCCTGAAATTGGTAGAAATAGAAGCTTCTGAATAGGAGAAAAAGTCTGTAATAATGGCAATTTTGGTCACATTGAGGCTTTAAAAAGTAGTCATTCAACCAGAGGCACTTTCCAAATGACATTTTGAATCAATTTTTCTGCAGTCCAAAAAATCAATTTTCTGATGAAAAACGATGACCTGGGACCTGTCGAAATTTCTCCAGATGGTCAGAAATGGAAATTTTTTAATGTTTAATTTTTTGACTGCAAATGACTATTCCATGTAAATTATCACTTTTGGAAGAAAAATAAGTGTGTTTAGAGACACTTTAATGCCTGAAATTGGTTGAAACAAAAGCTTCTGAATAGGAGAAAAAGTCTGTAATAATGGCAATTTTGGTCACATTGAGGCTTTAAAAAGTAGTCATTCAACATGAGGCACATTCCAAATGACATTTTGAATCAATTTTTCTACAGTCCAAAAAAATCAATTTTCTGATGAAAAACGATGACCCGTGACCTGTCGAAATTTCTCCAGATGGTCAGAAATGGACATTTTTTAATGTTTAATTTTTTGACTGCAAATGACTATTCCATGCAAATTATCACTTTTGGAACAAAATAATGTGTTTAAAGTCACTTTAATGCCTGAAATTGGTCGAAATAGAAGCTTCTGAATAGGAGAAAATGTCTGTAATAATGGCAATTTTGGTCACATTGAGGCTTTAAAAAGTAGTCATTCAACATGAGGCACATTCCAAATGACATTTTGAATAAATGTTTCTACAGTCCAAAAAAATCAATTTTCTGATGAAAAACGATGACCCGTGACCTGTCGAAATTTATCCAGATGGTCAGAAATGGAAATTTTTTAATGTTTAATTTTTTGACTGCAAATGACTATTCCATGTAAATTATCACTTTTGGAACAAAAATAAGTGTGTTTAGAGTCACTTTAATGCCTGAAATTGGTCGAAATAGAAGCTTCTGAATAGGAGAAAATGTCTGTAAAAATTGAAATTTTGGTCACATTCAGGCTTTAAAAAGTAGTTATTCAACATGAGGCACAATCCAAATGACATTTTGAATCAATTTTTCTACAGTCCAAAAAATCAATTTTCTGATGAACAACGATGACCCGTGACCTGTTGAAATTTCTCCAGATTGTCAGAAATGTACATTTTTTAATGTTTAATTTTTTGACTGTAAATGACTATTCCATGTAAATTATCACTTTTGGAAGAAAAATAAGTGTGTTTAGAGTCACTTTAATGCCTGAAATTGGTTGAAACAAAAGCTTCTGAATAGGAGAAAAAGTCTGTAATAATGGCAATTTTGGTCACATTGAGGCTTTAAAAAGTAGTCATTCAACATGAGGCACATTCCAAATGACATTTTGAATCAATTTTTCTACAGTCCAAAAAATCAATTTTCTGATAAAAAACGATGACCTGTGACCTGTCGAAATTTCTCCAGATGGTCAGAAATGGAAATTTTTAAATGTTTAATTTTTTGACTGTAAATGACTATTCCATGTAAATTATCACTTTTGGAAGAAAAATAAGTGTGTTTAGAGTCACTTTAATGCCTAAAATTGGTTGAAACAAAAGCTTCTGAATAGAAGAAAAAGTCTGTAATAATGGCAATTTTGGTCACATTGAGGCTTTAAAAAGTAGTCATCCAACATGAGGCACATTCCAAATGACATTTTGAATCAATTTTTCTACAGTCCAAAAAAATCAATTTTCTGATGAAAAACGATGACCCGTGACCTGTCGTAATTTCTCCAGATGGTCAGAAATGGACATTTTTTAATGTTTAATTTTTTGACTGCAAATGACTATTCCATGTAAATTATCACTTTTGGAAGAAAAATAAGTGTGTTTAGAGTCACTTTAATGCCTGAAATTGGTTGAAACAAAAGCTTCTGAATAGGAGAAAAAGTCTGTAATAATGGCAATTTTGGTCACATTGAGGCTTTAAAAAGTAGTCATTCAACATGAGGCACATTCCAAATGACATTTTGAATCAATTTTTCTACAGTCCAAAAAATCAATTTTCTGATAAAAAACGATGACCTGTGACCTGTCGAAATTTCTCCAGATGGTCAGAAATGGAAATTTTTAAATGTTTGATTTTTTGACTGTAAATGACTATTCCATGTAAATTATCACTTTTGGAAGAAAAATAAGTGTGTTTAGAGTCACTTTAATGCCTAAAATTGGTTGAAACAAAAGCTTCTGAATAGGAGAAAAAGTCTGTAATAATGGCGATTTTGGTCACATTGAGGCTTTAAAAAGTAGTCATCCAACATGAGGCACATTCCAAATGACATTTTGAATCAATTTTTCTACAGTCCAAAAAAATCAATTTTTCTGATGAAAAACGATGACCCGTGACCTGTCGAAATTTCTCCAGATGGTCAGAAATGGAAATTTTTTAATGTTTAATTTTTTGACTGCAAATGACTATTCCATGTAAATTATCACTTTTGGAACAAAATAAGTGTGTTTAGAGTCACTTTAATGCCTGAAATTGGTCGAAATAGACGCTTCTGAATAGGAGAAAATGTCTGTAAAAATGGCAATTTTGGTCACATTGAGGCTTCAAAAAGTAGTTATTCAGCATGAGGCACATTCCAAATGACATTTTGAATCAACTTTTCTACAGTCCAAAGAATCAATTTTCTGATGAAAAACGATGACCCGTGACCTGTCGAAATTTCTCCAGATGGTCAGAAATGGAAATTTTTTAATGTTTACGTTTTTTTACTGTAAATGACTATTCCATGTGAATTATCACTTTTGGAACTAAAATAAGTGTGTTTACAGTCACTTTAATGCCCGAAATTGGTCGAAATAGAAGCTTCGGAATAGGAGAAAATGTCTGTAATAATGGCAATTTTGGTCACATTGAGGCTTTAAAAAGTAGTTATTCAGCATGAGGCACATTCCAAATGACATTTTGAATCAATTTTTCTACAGTCCAAAAAATCAATTTTCTGATGAAAAACGATGACCCGTGACCTGTCGAAATTTCTCCAGATGGTCAGAAATGGACATTTTTTAATGTTTAATTTTTTGACTGCAAATGACTATTCCATGCAAATTATCACTTTTGGAACAAAATAATGTGTTTAAAGTCACTTTAATGCCTGAAATTGGTCGAAATAGAAGCTTCTGAATAGGAGAAAATGTCTGTAATAATGGCAATTTTGGTCACATTGAGGCTTTAAAAAGTAGTCATTCAACATGAGGCACATTCCAAATGACATTTTGAATAAATGTTTCTACAGTCCAAAAAAATCAATTTTCTGATGAAAAACGATGACCCGTGACCTGTCGAAATTTATCCAGATGGTCAGAAATGGAAATTTTTTAATGTTTAATTTTTTGACTGCAAATGACTATTCCATGTAAATTATCACTTTTGGAACAAAAATAAGTGTGTTTAGAGTCACTTTAATGCCTGAAATTGGTCGAAATAGAAGCTTCTGAATAGGAGAAAATGTCTGTAAAAATTGAAATTTTGGTCACATTCAGGCTTTAAAAAGTAGTTATTCAACATGAGGCACAATCCAAATGACATTTTGAATCAATTTTTCTACAGTCCAAAAAATCAATTTTCTGATGAACAACGATGACCCGTGACCTGTTGAAATTTCTCCAGATTGTCAGAAATGTACATTTTTTAATGTTTAATTTTTTGACTGTAAATGACTATTCCATGTAAATTATCACTTTTGGAAGAAAAATAAGTGTGTTTAGAGTCACTTTAATGCCTGAAATTGGTTGAAACAAAAGCTTCTGAATAGGAGAAAAAGTCTGTAATAATGGCAATTTTGGTCACATTGAGGCTTTAAAAAGTAGTCATTCAACATGAGGCACATTCCAAATGACATTTTGAATCAATTTTTCTACAGTCCAAAAAATCAATTTTCTGATAAAAAACGATGACCTGTGACCTGTCGAAATTTCTCCAGATGGTCAGAAATGGAAATTTTTAAATGTTTAATTTTTTGACTGTAAATGACTATTCCATGTAAATTATCACTTTTGGAAGAAAAATAAGTGTGTTTAGAGTCACTTTAATGCCTAAAATTGGTTGAAACAAAAGCTTCTGAATAGAAGAAAAAGTCTGTAATAATGGCAATTTTGGTCACATTGAGGCTTTAAAAAGTAGTCATCCAACATGAGGCACATTCCAAATGACATTTTGAATCAATTTTTCTACAGTCCAAAAAAATCAATTTTCTGATGAAAAACGATGACCCGTGACCTGTCGTAATTTCTCCAGATGGTCAGAAATGGACATTTTTTAATGTTTAATTTTTTGACTGCAAATGACTATTCCATGTAAATTATCACTTTTGGAAGAAAAATAAGTGTGTTTAGAGTCACTTTAATGCCTGAAATTGGTTGAAACAAAAGCTTCTGAATAGGAGAAAAAGTCTGTAATAATGGCAATTTTGGTCACATTGAGGCTTTAAAAAGTAGTCATTCAACATGAGGCACATTCCAAATGACATTTTGAATCAATTTTTCTACAGTCCAAAAAATCAATTTTCTGATAAAAAACGATGACCTGTGACCTGTCGAAATTTCTCCAGATGGTCAGAAATGGAATTTTTTAAATGTTTGATTTTTTGACTGTAAATGACTATTCCATGTAAATTATCACTTTTGGAAGAAAAATAAGTGTGTTTAGAGTCACTTTAATGCCTAAAATTGGTTGAAACAAAAGCTTCTGAATAGGAGAAAAAGTCTGTAATAATGGCAATTTTGGTCACATTGAGGCTTTAAAAAGTAGTCATCCAACATGAGGCACATTCCAAATGACATTTTGAATCAATTTTTCTACAGTCCAAAAAAATCAATTTTTCTGATGAAAAACGATGACCCGTGACCTGTCGAAATTTATCCAGATGGTCAGAAATGGAAATTTTTTAATGTTTAATTTTTTGACTGCAAATGACTATTCCATGTAAATTATCACTTTTGGAACAAAAATAAGTGTGTTTAGAGTCACTTTAATGCCTGAAATTGGTAGAAATAGAAGCTTCTGAATAGGAGAAAAAGTCTGTAATAATGGCAATTTTGGTCACATTGAGGCTTTAAAAAGTAGTCATTCAACATGAGGCACATTCCAAATGACATTTTGAATCAATTTTTCTACAGTCCAAAAAAATCAATTTTCTGATGAAAAACGATGACCCGTGACCTGTCGAAATTTCTCTAGATGGTCAGAAATGGACATTTTTTAATGTTTAATTTTTTGACTGCAAATGACTATTCCATGTAAATTATCACTTTTGGAAGAAAAATAAGTGTGTTTAGGGACACTTTAATGCCTGAAATTGGTTGAAACAAAAGCTTCTGAATAGGAGAAAAAGTCTGTAATAATGGCAATTTTGGTCACATTGAGGCTTTAAAAAATAGTCATTCAACATGAGGCACATTCCAAATGACATTTTGAATACATTTTTCTACAGTCCAAAAAATCAATTTTCTGATGAAAAACGATGACCCGTGACCTGTCGAAATTTTACCAGATGGTCAGAAATGGAAATTTTTTAATGTTTAATTTTTTGACTGCAAATGACTATTCCATGTAAATTATCACTTTTGGAACAAAAATAAGTGTGTTTAGAGTCACTTTAATGCCTGAAATTGGTAGAAATAGAAGCTTCTGAATAGGAGAAAAAGTCTGTAATAATGGCAATTTTGGTCACATTGAGGCTTTAAAAAGTAGTCATTCAACATGAGGCACATTCCAAATGACATTTTGAATCAATTTTTCTACAGTCCAAAAAAATCAATTTTCTGATGAAAAACGATGACCCGTGACCTGTCGAAATTTCTCCAGATGGTCAGAAATGGACATTTTTTAATGTTTAATTTTTTGACTGCAAATGACTATTCCATGTAAATTATCACTTTTGGAAGAAAAATAAGTGTGTTTAGAGACACTTTAATGCCTGAAATTGGTTGAAACAAAAGCTTCTGAATAGGAGAAAAAGTCTGTAATAATGGCAATTTTGGTCACATTGAGGCTTTAAAAAGTAGTCATTCAACATGAGGCACATTCCAAATGACATTTTGAATAAATTTTTCTACAGTCCAAAAAAATCAATTTTCTGATGAAAAACGATGACCCGTGACCTGTCGAAATTTATCCAGATGGTCAGAAATTGAAACTTTTTAATGTTTAATTTTTTGACTGCAAATGACTATTCCATGTAAATTATCACTTTTGGAACAAAAATAAGTGTGTTTAGAGTCACTTTAATGCCTGAAATTGGTAGAAATAGAAGCTTCTGAATAGGAGAAAAAGTCTGTAATAATGGCAATTTTGGTCACATTGAGGCTTTAAAAAGTAGTCATTCAACATGAGGCACTTTCCAAATGACATTTTGAATCAATTTTTCTACAGTCCAAAAAATCAATTTTCTGATGAAAAACGATGACCTGTGACCTGTCGAAATTTCTCCAGATGGTCAGAAATGGAAATTTTTTAATGTTTAATTTTTTGACTGCAAATGACTATTCCATGTAAATTATCACTTTTGGAAGAAAAATAAGTGTGTTTAGAGATACTTTAATGCCTGAAATTGGTTGAAACAAAAGCTTCTGAATAGGAGAAAAAGTCTGTAATAATGGCAATTTTGGTCACATTGAGGCTTTAAAAAGTAGTCATCCAACATGAGGCACATTCCAAATGACATTTTGAATCAATTTTTCTACAGTCCAAAAAAATCAATTTTCTGATGAAAAACGATGACCCGTGACCTGTCGAAATTTCTCCAGATGGTCAGAAATGGAAATTTTTTAATGTTTAATTTTTTGACTGTAAATGACTATTCCATGTAAATTATCACTTTTGGAAGAAAAATAAGTGTGTTTAGAGTCACTTTAATGCCTGAAATTGGTAGAAACAAAAGCTTCTGAATAGGAGAAAAAGTCTGTAATAATGGCAATTTTGGTCACATTGAGGCTTTAAAAAGTAGTCATTCAACATGAGGCACATTCCAAATGACATTTTGAATCAATTTTTCTACAGTCCAAAAAAATCAATTTTCTGATGAAAAACGATGACCCGTGACCTGTCGAAATTTCTCCAGATGGTCAGAAATGGAAATTTTTTAATGTTTAATTTTTTGACTGCAAATGACTATTCCATGTAAATTATCACTTTTGGAAGAAAAATAAGTGTGTTTAGAGACACTTTAATGCCTGAAATTGGTTGAAACAAAAGCTTCTGAATAGGAGAAAAAGTCTGTAATAATGGCAATTTTGGTCACATTGAGGCTTTAAAAAGTAGTCATTCAACATGAGGCACATTCCAAATGACATTTTGAATCAATTTTTCTACAGTCCAAAAAAATCAATTTTCTGATGAAAAACGATGACCCGTGACCTGTCGAAATTTCTCCAGATGGTCAGAAATGGACATTTTTTAATGTTTAATTTTTTGACTGCAAATGACTATTCCATGCAAATTATCACTTTTGGAACAAAATAAGTGTGTTTAAAGTCACTTTAATGCCTGAAATTGGTCGAAATAGAAGCTTCTGAATAGGAGAAAAAGTCTGTAATAATGGCAATTTTGGACACATTGAGGCTTTAAAAAGTAGTCATTCAACATGAGGCACATTCCAAATGACATTTTGAATCAATTTTTCTACAGTCCAAAAAAATCAATTTTCTGATGAAAAACGATGACCCGTGACCTGTCGAAATTTATCCAGATGGTCAGAAATGGAAATTTTTTAATGTTTAATTTTTTGACTGCAAATGACTATTCCATGTAAATTATCACTTTTGGAACAAAAATAAGTGTGTTTAGAGTCACTTTAATGCCTGAAATTGGTTGAAACAAAAGCTTCTGAATAGGAGAAAAAGTCTGTAATAATGGCAATTTTGGTCACATTGAGGCTTTAAAAAGTAGTCATTCAACATGAGGCACATTCCAAATGACATTTTGAATCAATTTTTCTACAGTCCAAAAAAATCAATTTTCTGATGAAAAACGATGACCCGTGACCTGTCGAAATTTATCCAGATGGTCAGAAATGGAAATTTTTTAATGTTTAATTTTTGAATGCAAATGACTATTCCATGTAAATTATCACTTTTGGAACAACATTAAGTGTGTTTAGAGTCACTTTTATGCCTGAAATTGGTCGAAATAGAAGCTTCTGAATACGAGAAAATGTCGGTAATAATGGCAATTTTGGTCACATTGAGGCTTTAAAAAGTAGTTATTCAACATGAGGCACATTCGAAATGACATTTTGAATCAATTTTTCTACAGTCCAAAAAATCAATTTTCTGATGAAAAACGATGACCCGTGACCTGTCGAAATTTATCCAGATGGTCAGAAATGGAAATTTTTTAATGTTTAATTTTTTGACTGCAAATGACTATTCCATGTAAATTATCACTTTTGGAACAAAAATAAGTGTGTTTAGAGTCACTTTAATGCCTGAAATTGGTAGAAATAGAAGCTTCTGAATAGGAGAAAAAGTCTGTAATAATGGCAATTTTGGTCACATTGAGGCTTTAAAAAGTAGTCATTCAACATGAGGCACATTCCAAATGACATTTTGAATAAATTTTTCTACAGTTCAAAAAAATCAATTTTCTGATGAAAAACGATGACCCGTGACCTGTCGACATTTCTCCAGTTGGTCAGAAATAGAAATTTTTTAATGTTTAATTTTTTGACTGTAAATGACTATTCCATGTAAATTATCACTTTTGGAAGAAAAATAAGTGTGTTTAGAGTCACTTTAATGCCTGAAATTGGTTGAAACAAAAGCTTCTGAATAGGAGAAAAAGTCTGTAATAATGGCAATTTTGGTCACATTGAGGCTTTAAAAAGTAGTCATTCAACATGAGGCACATTCCAAATGACATTTTGAATCAATTTTTCTACAGTCCAAAAAAATCAATTTTCTGATGAAAAACGATGACCCGTGACCTGTCGAAATTTATCCAGATGGTCAGAAATGGAAATTTTTTAATGTTTAATTTTTTGAATGCAAATGACTATTCCATGTAAATTATCACTTTTGGAACAACATTAAGTGTGTTTAGAGTCACTTTTATGCCTGAAATTGGTCGAAATAGAAGCTTCTGAATACGAGAAAATGTCGGTAATAATGGCAATTTTGGTCACATTGAGGCTTTAAAAAGTAGTTATTCAACATGAGGCACATTCGAAATGGCATTTTGAATCAATTTTTCTACAGTCCAAAAAATCAATTTTCTGATGAAAAACGATGACCCGTGACCTGTCGAAATTTAGCCAGATGGTCAGAAATGGAAATTTTTTAATGTTTAATTTTTTGACTGCAAATGACTATTCCATGTAAATTATCACTTTTGGAACAAAAATAAGTGTGTTTAGAGTCACTTTAATGCCTGAAATTGGTAGAAATAGAAGCTTCTGAATAGGAGAAAAAGTCTGTAATAATGGCAATTTTGGTCACATTGAGGCTTTAAAAAGTAGTCATTCAACATGAGGCACATTCCAAATGACATTTTGAATACATTTTTCTACAGTTCAAAAAAATCAATTTTCTGATGAAAAACGATGACCCGTGACCTGTCGAAATTTCTCCAGATGGTCAGAAATGGAAATTTTTTAATGTTTAATTTTTTGACTGCAAATGACTATTCCATGTAAATTATCACTTTTGGAACAAAAATAAGTGTGTTTAGAGTCACTTTATGACTGAAATTGGTCGAAATAGACGCTTCTGAACAGGAGAAAATGTCTGTAAAAATGGCAATTTTGGTCACATTGAGGCTTCAAAAAGTAGTTATTCAGCATGAGGCACATTCCAAATGACATTTTGAATCAATTTTTCTACAGTCCCAAAAAATAAATTTTCTGATGAAAAACGATGACCCATGACCTGTCGAAAATTCTCCAGATGGTCAGAAATGGAAATTTTTTAATGTTTAATTTTTTGACTGCAAATGACTATTCCATGTAAATTATCACTTTTGGAACAAAAATAAGTGTGTTTAGAGTCACTTTAATGCCTGAAATTGGTCGAAATAGACGCTTCTGAATAGGAGAAAATGTCTGTAAAAATGGCAATTTTGGTCACATTGAGGCTTCAAAAAGTAGTTATTCAGCATGAGGCACATTCCAAATGACATTTTGAATCAGTTTTTCTACAGTCCAAAAAATCAATTTTCTGATGAAAAACGATGACCCGTGACCTGTCAAAATTTCTCCATATGGTCAGAAATGGAAATTTTTTAATGTTTAATTTTTTGATTGTAAATGACTATTCCATGTACATTATCACTTTTGGAAGAAATATAGGTGTGTTTAGAGACACTTTAATGCCTGAAATTGGTCGAAATAGAAGCTTCTGAATAGGAGAAAATGTCTGTAAAAATGGCAATTTTGGTCACATTGAGGCTTCAAAAAGTAGTTATTCAGCATGAGGCACATTCCAAATGACATTTTGAATCAATTTTTCTACAGTCCAAAAAAATCAATTTTCTGATGAAAAACAATGACCCGTGACCTGTCGAAATTTATCCAGATGGTCAGAAATAGAAATTTTTTAATGTTTAATTTTTTGAATGCAAATGACTATTCCATGTAAATTATCACTTTTGGAACAACATTAAGTGTGTTTAGAGTCACTTTAATGCCTGAAATTGGTCGAAATAGAAGCTTCTGAGTACGAGAAAATGTCTGTAATAATGGCAATTTTGGTCACATTGAGGCTTTAAAAAGTAGTCATTCAACATGAGGCACATTCCAAATGACATTTTGAATAAATTTTTCTACAGTCCAAAAAAATCAATTTTCTGATGAAAAACGATGACCCGTGACCTGTCGAAATTTATCCAGATGGTCAGAAATGGAAATTTTTTAATGTTTAATTTTTTGACTGCAAATGACTATTCCATGTAAATTATCACTTTTGGAACAAAAATAAGTGTGTTTAGAGTCACTTTAATGCCTGAAATTGGTCGAAATAGAAGCTTCTGAATAGGAGAAAATGTCTGTAAAAATTGAAATTTTGGTCACATTCAGGCTTTAAAAAGTAGTTATTCAACATGAGGCACAATCCAAATGACATTTTGAATCAATTTTTCTACAGTCCAAAAAATCAATTTTCTGATGAACAACGATGACCCGTGACCTGTTGAAATTTCTCCAGATTGTCAGAAATGTACATTTTTTAATGTTTAATTTTTTGACTGTAAATGACTATTCCATGTAAATTATCACTTTTGGAAGAAAAATAAGTGTGTTTAGAGTCACTTTAATGCCTGAAATTGGTTGAAACAAAAGCTTCTGAATAGGAGAAAAAGTCTGTAATAATGGCAATTTTGGTCACATTGAGGCTTTAAAAAGTAGTCATTCAACATGAGGCACATTCCAAATGACATTTTGAATCAATTTTTCTACAGTCCAAAAAATCAATTTTCTGATAAAAAACGATGACCTGTGACCTGTCGAAATTTCTCCAGATGGTCAGAAATGGAAATTTTTAAATGTTTAATTTTTTGACTGTAAATGACTATTCCATGTAAATTATCACTTTTGGAAGAAAAATAAGTGTGTTTAGAGTCACTTTAATGCCTAAAATTGGTTGAAACAAAAGCTTCTGAATAGGAGAAAAAGTCTGTAATAATGGCAATTTTGGTCACATTGAGGCTTTAAAAAGTAGTCATCCAACATGAGGCACATTCCAAATGACATTTTGAATCAATTTTTCTACAGTCCAAAAAAATCAATTTTCTGATGAAAAACGATGACCCGTGACCTGTCGTAATTTCTCCAGATGGTCAGAAATGGACATTTTTTAATGTTTAATTTTTTGACTGCAAATGACTATTCCATGTAAATTATCACTTTTGGAAGAAAAATAAGTGTGTTTAGAGTCACTTTAATGCCTGAAATTGGTTGAAACAAAAGCTTCTGAATAGGAGAAAAAGTCTGTAATAATGGCAATTTCGGTCACATTGAGGCTTTAAAAAGTAGTCATTCAACATGAGGCACATTCCAAATGACATTTTGAATCAATTTTTCTACAGTCCAAAAAATCAATTTTCTGATAAAAAACGATGACCTGTGACCTGTCGAAATTTCTCCAGATGGTCAGAAATGGAAATTTTTAAATGTTTGATTTTTTGACTGTAAATGACTATTCCATGTAAATTATCACTTTTGGAAGAAAAATAAGTGTGTTTAGAGTCACTTTAATGCCTAAAATTGGTTGAAACAAAAGCTTCTGAATAGGAGAAAAAGTCTGTAATAATGGCAATTTTGGTCACATTGAGGCTTTAAAAAGTAGTCATCCAACATGAGGCACATTCCAAATGACATTTTGAATCAATTTTTCTACAGTCCAAAAAAATCAATTTTTCTGATGAAAAACGATGACCCGTGACCTGTCGAAATTTATCCAGATGGTCAGAAATGGAAATTTTTTAATGTTTAATTTTTTGACTGCAAATGACTATTCCATGTAAATTATCACTTTTGGAACAAAAATAAGTGTGTTTAGAGTCACTTTAATGCCTGAAATTGGTAGAAATAGAAGCTTCTGAATAGGAGAAAAAGTCTGTAATAATGGCAATTTTGGTCACATTGAGGCTTTAAAAAGTAGTCATTCAACATGAGGCACATTCCAAATGACATTTTGAATCAATTTTTCTACAGTCCAAAAAAATCAATTTTCTGATGAAAAACGATGACCCGTGACCTGTCGAAATTTCTCTAGATGGTCAGAAATGGACATTTTTTAATGTTTAATTTTTTGACTGCAAATGACTATTCCATGTAAATTATCACTTTTGGAAGAAAAATAAGTGTGTTTAGGGACACTTTAATGCCTGAAATTGGTTGAAACAAAAGCTTCTGAATAGGAGAAAAAGTCTGTAATAATGGCAATTTTGGTCACATTGAGGCTTTAAAAAATAGTCATTCAACATGAGGCACATTCCAAATGACATTTTGAATACATTTTTCTACAGTCCAAAAAATCAATTTTCTGATGAAAAACGATGACCCGTGACCTGTCGAAATTTATCCAGATGGTCAGAAATGGAAATTTTTAATGTTTAATTTTTTGACTGCAAATGACTATTCCATGTAAATTATCACTTTTGGAACAAAAATAAGTGTGTTTAGAGTCACTTTAATGCCTGAAATTGGTAGAAATAGAAGCTTCTGAATAGGAGAAAAAGTCTGTAATAATGGCAATTTTGGTCACATTGAGGCTTTAAAAAGTAGTCATTCAACATGAGGCACATTCCAAATGACATTTTGAATCAATTTTTCTACAGTCCAAAAAATCAATTTTCTGATGAAAAACGATGACCTGTGACCTGTCGAAATTTCTCCAGATGGTCAGAAATGGAAATTTTTTAATGTTTAATTTTTTGACTGTAAATGACTATTCCATGTAAATTATCACTTTTGGAAGAAAAATAAGTGTGTTTAGAGTCACTTTAATGCCTAAAATTGGTTGAAACAAAAGCTTCTGAATAGGAGAAAAAGTCTGTAATAATGGCAATTTTGGTCACATTGAGGCTTTAAAAAGTAGTCATTCAACATGAGGCACATTCCAAATGACATTTTGAATCAATTTTTCTACAGTCCAAAAAAATCAATTTTCTGATGAAAAACGATGACCCGTGACCTGTCGAAATTTCTCCAGATGGTCAGAAATGGACATTTTTTAATGTTTAATTTTTTGACTGCAAATGACTATTCCATGTAAATTATCACTTTTGGAAGAAAAATAAGTGTGTTTAGAGACACTTTAATGCCTGAAATTGGTAGAAATAGAAGCTTCTGAATAGGAGAAAAAGTCTGTAATAATGGCAATTTTGGTCACATTGAGGCTTTAAAAAGTAGTCATTCAACATGAGGCACTTTCCAAATGACATTTTGAATCAATTTTTCTACAGTCCAAAAAATCAATTTTCTGATGAAAAACGATGACCTGTGACCTGTCGAAATTTCTCCAGATGGTCAGAAATGGAAATTTTTTAATGTTTAATTTTTTGACTGCAAATGACTATTCCATGTAAATTATCACTTTTGGAAGAAAAATAAGTGTGTTTAGAGATACTTTAATGCCTGAAATTGGTTGAAACAAAAGCTTCTGAATAGGAGAAAAAGTCTGTAATAATGGCAATTTTGGTCACATTGAGGCTTTAAAAAGTAGTCATCCAACATGAGGCACATTCCAAATGACATTTTGAATCAATTTTTCTACAGTCCAAAAAAATCAATTTTCTGATGAAAAACGATGACCCGTGACCTGTCGAAATTTCTCCAGATGGTCAGAAATGGAAATTTTTTAATGTTTAATTTTTTGACTGTAAATGACGATTCCATGTAAATTATCACTTTTGGAAGAAAAATAAGTGTGTTTAGAGTCACTTTAATGCCTGAAATTGGTAGAAACAAAAGCTTCTGAATAGGAGAAAAAGTCTGTAATAATGGCAATTTTGGTCACATTGAGGCTTTAAAAAGTAGTCATTCAACATGAGGCACATTCCAAATGACATTTTGAATCAATTTTTCTACAGTCCAAAAAAATCAATTTTCTGATGAAAAACGATGACCCGTGACCTGTCGAAATTTCTCCAGATGGTCAGAAATGGAAATTTTTTAATATTTAATTTTTTGACTGTAAATGACTATTCCATGTAAATTATCACTTTTGGAAGAAAAATAAGTGTGTTTAGAGTCACTTTAATGCCTGAAATTGGTAGAAACAAAAGCTTCTGAATAGGAGAAAAAGTCTGTAATAATGGCAATTTTGGTCACATTGAGGCTTTAAAAAGTAGTCATTCAACATGAGGCACATTCCAAATGACATTTTGAATCAATTTTTCTACAGTCCAAAAAAATCAATTTTCTGATGAAAAACGATGACCCGTGACCTGTCGAAATTTCTCCAGATGGTCAGAAATGGAAATTTTTTAATGTTTAATTTTTTGACTGCAAATGACTATTCCATGTAAATTATCACTTTTGGAAGAAAAATAAGTGTGTTTAGAGACACTTTAATGCCTGAAATTGGTTGAAACAAAAGCTTCTGAATAGGAGAAAAAGTCTGTAATAATGGCAATTTTGGTCACATTGAGGCTTTAAAAAGTAGTCATTCAACATGAGGCACATTCCAAATGACATTTTGAATCAATTTTTCTACAGTCCAAAAAAATCAATTTTCTGATGAAAAACGATGACCCGTGACCTGTCGAAATTTCTCCAGATGGTCAGAAATGGACATTTTTTAATGTTTAATTTTTTGACTGCAAATGACTATTCCATGCAAATTATCACTTTTGGAACAAAATAAGTGTGTTTAAAGTCACTTTAATGCCTGAAATTGGTCGAAATAGAAGCTTCTGAATAGGAGAAAATGTCTGTAAAAATGGCAATTTTGGTCACATTGAGGCTTCAAAAAGTAGTTATTCAGCATGAGGCACATTCCAAATGCCATTTTGAATCAATTTTTCTACAGTCCAAAAAATCAATTTTCTGATGAAAAACGATGACCCGTGACCTGTCAAAATTTCTCCATATGGTCAGAAATGGACATTTTTTAATGTTTAATTTTTTGAATGTAAATGACTATTCCATGTAAATTATCACTTTTGGAAGAAAAATAAGTGTGTTTAGAGACACTTTAATGCCTGAAATTGGTTGAAACAAAAGCTTCTGAATAGGAGAAAAAGTCTGTAATAATGGCAATTTTGGACACATTGAGGCTTTAAAAAGTAGTCATTCAACATGAGGCACATTCCAAATGACATTTTGAATCAATTTTTCTACAGTCCAAAAAAATCAATTTTCTGATGAAAAACGATGACCCGTGACCTGTCGAAATTTATCCAGATGGTCAGAAATGGAAATTTTTTAATGTTTAATTTTTTGACTGCAAATGACTATTCCATGTAAATTATCACTTTTGGAACAAAAATAAGTGTGTTTAGAGTCACTTTAATGCCTGAAATTGGTTGAAACAAAAGCTTCTGAATAGGAGAAAAAGTCTGTAATAATGGCAATTTTGGTCACATTGAGGCTTTAAAAAGTAGTCATTCAACATGAGGCACATTCCAAATGACATTTTGAATCAATTTTTCTACAGTCCAAAAAAATCAATTTTCTGATGAAAAACGATGACCCGTGACCTGTCGAAATTTATCCAGATGGTCAGAAATGGAAATTTTTTAATGTTTAATTTTTGAATGCAAATGACTATTCCATGTAAATTATCACTTTTGGAACAACATTAAGTGTGTTTAGAGTCACTTTTATGCCTGAAATTGGTCGAAATAGAAGCTTCTGAATACGAGAAAATGTCGGTAATAATGGCAATTTTGGTCACATTGAGGCTTTAAAAAGTAGTTATTCAACATGAGGCACATTCGAAATGACATTTTGAATCAATTTTTCTACAGTCCAAAAAATCAATTTTCTGATGAAAAACGATGACCCGTGACCTGTCGAAATTTATCCAGATGGTCAGAAATGGAAATTTTTTAATGTTTAATTTTTTGACTGCAAATGACTATTCCATGTAAATTATCACTTTTGGAACAAAAATAAGTGTGTTTAGAGTCACTTTAATGCCTGAAATTGGTAGAAATAGAAGCTTCTGAATAGGAGAAAAAGTCTGTAATAATGGCAATTTTGGTCACATTGAGGCTTTAAAAAGTAGTCATTCAACATGAGGCACATTCCAAATGACATTTTGAATACATTTTTCTACAGTTCAAAAAAATCAATTTTCTGATGAAAAACGATGACCCGTGACCTGTCGACATTTCTCCAGTTGGTCAGAAATAGAAATTTTTTAATGTTTAATTTTTTGACTGTAAATGACTATTCCATGTAAATTATCACTTTTGGAAGAAAAATAAGTGTGTTTAGAGTCACTTTAATGCCTGAAATTGGTTGAAACAAAAGCTTCTGAATAGGAGAAAAAGTCTGTAATAATGGCAATTTTGGTCACATTGAGGCTTTAAAAAGTAGTCATTCAACATGAGGCACATTCCAAATGACATTTTGAATCAATTTTTCTACAGTCCAAAAAAATCAATTTTCTGATGAAAAACGATGACCCGTGACCTGTCGAAATTTATCCAGATGGTCAGAAATGGAAATTTTTTAATGTTTAATTTTTTGAATGCAAATGACTATTCCATGTAAATTATCACTTTTGGAACAACATTAAGTGTGTTTAGAGTCACTTTTATGCCTGAAATTGGTCGAAATAGAAGCTTCTGAATACGAGAAAATGTCGGTAATAATGGCAATTTTGGTCACATTGAGGCTTTAAAAAGTAGTTATTCAACATGAGGCACATTCGAAATGGCATTTTGAATCAATTTTTCTACAGTCCAAAAAATCAATTTTCTGATGAAAAACGATGACCCGTGACCTGTCGAAATTTATCCAGATGGTCAGAAATGGAAATTTTTTAATGTTTAATTTTTTGACTGCAAATGACTATTCCATGTAAATTATCACTTTTGGAACAAAAATAAGTGTGTTTAGAGTCACTTTAATGCCTGAAATTGGTAGAAATAGAAGCTTCTGAATAGGAGAAAAAGTCTGTAATAATGGCAATTTTGGTCACATTGAGGCTTTAAAAAGTAGTCATTCAACATGAGGCACATTCCAAATGACATTTTGAATACATTTTTCTACAGTTCAAAAAAATCAATTTTCTGATGAAAAACGATGACCCGTGACCTGTCGAAATTTCTCCAGATGGTCAGAAATGGAAATTTTTTAATGTTTAATTTTTTGACTGCAAATGACTATTCCATGTAAATTATCACTTTTGGAACAAAAATAAGTGTGTTTAGAGTCACTTTATGACTGAAATTGGTCGAAATAGACGCTTCTGAACAGGAGAAAATGTCTGTAAAAATGGCAATTTTGGTCACATTGAGGCTTCAAAAAGTAGTTATTCAGCATGAGGCACATTCCAAATGACATTTTGAATCAATTTTTCTACAGTCCCAAAAAATAAATTTTCTGATGAAAAACGATGACCCATGACCTGTCGAAAATTCTCCAGATGGTCAGAAATGGAAATTTTTTAATGTTTAATTTTTTGACTGCAAATGACTATTCCATGTAAATTATCACTTTTGGAACAAAAATAAGTGTGTTTAGAGTCACTTTAATGCCTGAAATTGGTCGAAATAGACGCTTCTGAACAGGAGAAAATGTCTGTAAAAATGGCAATTTTGGTCACATTGAGGCTTCAAAAAGTAGTTATTCAGCATGAGGCACATTCCAAATGACATTTTGAATCAATTTTTCTACAGTCCCAAAAAATAAATTTTCTGATGAAAAACGATGACCCATGACCTGTCGAAAATTCTCCAGATGGTCAGAAATGGACATTTTTTAATGTTTAATTTTTTGACTGCAAATGACTATTCCATGCAAATTATCACTTTTGGAACAAAATAAGTGTGTTTAAAGTCACTTTAATGCCTGAAATTGGTCGAAATAGAAGCTTCTGAATAGGAGAAAAAGTCTGTAATAATGGCAATTTTGGACACATTGAGGCTTTAAAAAGTAGTCATTCAACATGAGGCACATTCCAAATGACATTTTGAATCAATTTTTCTACAGTCCAAAAAAATCAATTTTCTGATGAAAAACGATGACCCGTGACCTGTCGAAATTTATCCAGATGGTCAGAAATGGAAATTTTTTAATGTTTAATTTTTTGACTGCAAATGACTATTCCATGTAAATTATCACTTTTGGAACAAAAATAAGTGTGTTTAGAGTCACTTTAATGCCTGAAATTGGTTGAAACAAAAGCTTCTGAATAGGAGAAAAAGTCTGTAATAATGGCAATTTTGGTCACATTGAGGCTTTAAAAAGTAGTCATTCAACATGAGGCACATTCCAAATGACATTTTGAATCAATTTTTCTACAGTCCAAAAAAATCAATTTTCTGATGAAAAACGATGACCCGTGACCTGTCGAAATTTATCCAGATGGTCAGAAATGGAAATTTTTTAATGTTTAATTTTTGAATGCAAATGACTATTCCATGTAAATTATCACTTTTGGAACAACATTAAGTGTGTTTAGAGTCACTTTTATGCCTGAAATTGGTCGAAATAGAAGCTTCTGAATACGAGAAAATGTCGGTAATAATGGCAATTTTGGTCACATTGAGGCTTTAAAAAGTAGTTATTCAACATGAGGCACATTCGAAATGACATTTTGAATCAATTTTTCTACAGTCCAAAAAATCAATTTTCTGATGAAAAACGATGACCCGTGACCTGTCGAAATTTATCCAGATGGTCAGAAATGGAAATTTTTTAATGTTTAATTTTTTGACTGCAAATGACTATTCCATGTAAATTATCACTTTTGGAACAAAAATAAGTGTGTTTAGAGTCACTTTAATGCCTGAAATTGGTAGAAATAGAAGCTTCTGAATAGGAGAAAAAGTCTGTAATAATGGCAATTTTGGTCACATTGAGGCTTTAAAAAGTAGTCATTCAACATGAGGCACATTCCAAATGACATTTTGAATAAATTTTTCTACAGTTCAAAAAAATCAATTTTCTGATGAAAAACGATGACCCGTGACCTGTCGACATTTCTCCAGTTGGTCAGAAATAGAAATTTTTTAATGTTTAATTTTTTGACTGTAAATGACTATTCCATGTAAATTATCACTTTTGGAAGAAAAATAAGTGTGTTTAGAGTCACTTTAATGCCTGAAATTGGTTGAAACAAAAGCTTCTGAATAGGAGAAAAAGTCTGTAATAATGGCAATTTTGGTCACATTGAGGCTTTAAAAAGTAGTCATTCAACATGAGGCACATTCCAAATGACATTTTGAATCAATTTTTCTACAGTCCAAAAAAATCAATTTTCTGATGAAAAACGATGACCCGTGACCTGTCGAAATTTATCCAGATGGTCAGAAATGGAAATTTTTTAATGTTTAATTTTTTGAATGCAAATGACTATTCCATGTAAATTATCACTTTTGGAACAACATTAAGTGTGTTTAGAGTCACTTTTATGCCTGAAATTGGTCGAAATAGAAGCTTCTGAATACGAGAAAATGTCGGTAATAATGGCAATTTTGGTCACATTGAGGCTTTAAAAAGTAGTTATTCAACATGAGGCACATTCGAAATGGCATTTTGAATCAATTTTTCTACAGTCCAAAAAATCAATTTTCTGATGAAAAACGATGACCCGTGACCTGTCGAAATTTAGCCAGATGGTCAGAAATGGAAATTTTTTAATGTTTAATTTTTTGACTGCAAATGACTATTCCATGTAAATTATCACTTTTGGAACAAAAATAAGTGTGTTTAGAGTCACTTTAATGCCTGAAATTGGTAGAAATAGAAGCTTCTGAATAGGAGAAAAAGTCTGTAATAATGGCAATTTTGGTCACATTGAGGCTTTAAAAAGTAGTCATTCAACATGAGGCACATTCCAAATGACATTTTGAATACATTTTTCTACAGTTCAAAAAAATCAATTTTCTGATGAAAAACGATGACCCGTGACCTGTCGAAATTTCTCCAGATGGTCAGAAATGGAAATTTTTTAATGTTTAATTTTTTGACTGCAAATGACTATTCCATGTAAATTATCACTTTTGGAACAAAAATAAGTGTGTTTAGAGTCACTTTATGACTGAAATTGGTCGAAATAGACGCTTCTGAACAGGAGAAAATGTCTGTAAAAATGGCAATTTTGGTCACATTGAGGCTTCAAAAAGTAGTTATTCAGCATGAGGCACATTCCAAATGACATTTTGAATCAATTTTTCTACAGTCCCAAAAAATAAATTTTCTGATGAAAAACGATGACCCATGACCTGTCGAAAATTCTCCAGATGGTCAGAAATGGAAATTTTTTAATGTTTAATTTTTTGACTGCAAATGACTATTCCATGTAAATTATCACTTTTGGAACAAAAATAAGTGTGTTTAGAGTCACTTTAATGCCTGAAATTGGTCGAAATAGACGCTTCTGAATAGGAGAAAATGTCTGTAAAAATGGCAATTTTGGTCACATTGAGGCTTCAAAAAGTAGTTATTCAGCATGAGGCACATTCCAAATGACATTTTGAATCAGTTTTTCTACAGTCCAAAAAATCAATTTTCTGATGAAAAACGATGACCCGTGACCTGTCAAAATTTCTCCATATGGTCAGAAATGGAAATTTTTTAATGTTTAATTTTTTGATTGTAAATGACTATTCCATGTACATTATCACTTTTGGAAGAAATATAGGTGTGTTTAGAGACACTTTAATGCCTGAAATTGGTCGAAATAGAAGCTTCTGAATAGGAGAAAATGTCTGTAAAAATGGCAATTTTGGTCACATTGAGGCTTCAAAAAGTAGTTATTCAGCATGAGGCACATTCCAAATGACATTTTGAATCAATTTTTCTACAGTCCAAAAAAATCAATTTTCTGATGAAAAACAATGACCCGTGACCTGTCGAAATTTATCCAGATGGTCAGCAATAGAAATTTTTTAATGTTTAATTTTTTGAATGCAAATGACTATTCCATGTAAATTATCACTTTTGGAACAACATTAAGTGTGTTTAGAGTCACTTTAATGCCTGAAATTGGTCGAAATAGAAGCTTCTGAGTACGAGAAAATGTCTGTAATAATGGCAATTTTGGTCACATTGAGGCTTTAAAAAGTAGTCATTCAACATGAGGCACATTCCAAATGACATTTTGAATAAATTTTTCTACAGTCCAAAAAAATCAATTTTCTGATGAAAAACGATGACCCGTGACCTGTCGAAATTTATCCAGATGGTCAGAAATGGAAATTTTTTAATGTTTAATTTTTTGACTGCAAATGACTATTCCATGTAAATTATCACTTTTGGAACAAAAATAAGTGTGTTTAGAGTCACTTTAATGCCTGAAATTGGTCGAAATAGAAGCTTCTGAATAGGAGAAAATGTCTGTAAAAATTGAAATTTTGGTCACATTCAGGCTTTAAAAAGTAGTTATTCAACATGAGGCACAATCCAAATGACATTTTGAATCAATTTTTCTACAGTCCAAAAAATCAATTTTCTGATGAACAACGATGACCCGTGACCTGTTGAAATTTCTCCAGATTGTCAGAAATGTACATTTTTTAATGTTTAATTTTTTGACTGTAAATGACTATTCCATGTAAATTATCACTTTTGGAAGAAAAATAAGTGTGTTTAGAGTCACTTTAATGCCTGAAATTGGTTGAAACAAAAGCTTCTGAATAGGAGAAAAAGTCTGTAATAATGGCAATTTTGGTCACATTGAGGCTTTAAAAAGTAGTCATTCAACATGAGGCACATTCCAAATGACATTTTGAATCAATTTTTCTACAGTCCAAAAAATCAATTTTCTGATAAAAAACGATGACCTGTGACCTGTCGAAATTTCTCCAGATGGTCAGAAATGGAAATTTTTAAATGTTTAATTTTTTGACTGTAAATGACTATTCCATGTAAATTATCACTTTTGGAAGAAAAATAAGTGTGTTTAGAGTCACTTTAATGCCTAAAATTGGTTGAAACAAAAGCTTCTGAATAGGAGAAAAAGTCTGTAATAATGGCAATTTTGGTCACATTGAGGCTTTAAAAAGTAGTCATCCAACATGAGGCACATTCCAAATGACATTTTGAATCAATTTTTCTACAGTCCAAAAAAATCAATTTTCTGATGAAAAACGATGACCCGTGACCTGTCGTAATTTCTCCAGATGGTCAGAAATGGACATTTTTTAATGTTTAATTTTTTGACTGCAAATGACTATTCCATGTAAATTATCACTTTTGGAAGAAAAATAAGTGTGTTTAGAGTCACTTTAATGCCTGAAATTGGTTGAAACAAAAGCTTCTGAATAGGAGAAAAAGTCTGTAATAATGGCAATTTCGGTCACATTGAGGCTTTAAAAAGTAGTCATTCAACATGAGGCACATTCCAAATGACATTTTGAATCAATTTTTCTACAGTCCAAAAAATCAATTTTCTGATAAAAAACGATGACCTGTGACCTGTCGAAATTTCTCCAGATGGTCAGAAATGGAAATTTTTAAATGTTTGATTTTTTGACTGTAAATGACTATTCCATGTAAATTATCACTTTTGGAAGAAAAATAAGTGTGTTTAGAGTCACTTTAATGCCTAAAATTGGTTGAAACAAAAGCTTCTGAATAGGAGAAAAAGTCTGTAATAATGGCAATTTTGGTCACATTGAGGCTTTAAAAAGTAGTCATCCAACATGAGGCACATTCCAAATGACATTTTGAATCAATTTTTCTACAGTCCAAAAAAATCAATTTTTCTGATGAAAAACGATGACCCGTGACCTGTCGAAATTTATCCAGATGGTCAGAAATGGAAATTTTTTAATGTTTAATTTTTTGACTGCAAATGACTATTCCATGTAAATTATCACTTTTGGAACAAAAATAAG
Organism: Triturus cristatus; assembly: GCF_964204655.1. Classification (NCBI taxonomy): domain Eukaryota; kingdom Metazoa; phylum Chordata; class Amphibia; order Caudata; family Salamandridae; genus Triturus; species Triturus cristatus. The sequence continues at coordinate 877,430,527 of NC_140593.1, read as the reverse complement.
TGTGTTTAGAGTCACTTTAATGCCTGAAATTGGTAGAAATAGAAGCTTCTGAATAGGAGAAAAAGTCTGTAATAATGGCAATTTTGGTCACATTGAGGCTTTAAAAAGTAGTCATTCAACATGAGGCACATTCCAAATGACATTTTGAATCAATTTTTCTACAGTCCAAAAAAATCAATTTTCTGATGAAAAACGATGACCCGTGACCTGTCGAAATTTCTCTAGATGGTCAGAAATGGACATTTTTTAATGTTTAATTTTTTGACTGCAAATGACTATTCCATGTAAATTATCACTTTTGGAAGAAAAATAAGTGTGTTTAGGGACACTTTAATGCCTGAAATTGGTTGAAACAAAAGCTTCTGAATAGGAGAAAAAGTCTGTAATAATGGCAATTTTGGTCACATTGAGGCTTTAAAAAATAGTCATTCAACATGAGGCACATTCCAAATGACATTTTGAATACATTTTTCTACAGTCCAAAAAATCAATTTTCTGATGAAAAACGATGACCCGTGACCTGTCGAAATTTATCCAGATGGTCAGAAATGGAAATTTTTAATGTTTAATTTTTTGACTGCAAATGACTATTCCATGTAAATTATCACTTTTGGAACAAAAATAAGTGTGTTTAGAGTCACTTTAATGCCTGAAATTGGTAGAAATAGAAGCTTCTGAATAGGAGAAAAAGTCTGTAATAATGGCAATTTTGGTCACATTGAGGCTTTAAAAAGTAGTCATTCAACATGAGGCACATTCCAAATGACATTTTGAATCAATTTTTCTACAGTCCAAAAAATCAATTTTCTGATGAAAAACGATGACCTGTGACCTGTCGAAATTTCTCCAGATGGTCAGAAATGGAAATTTTTTAATGTTTAATTTTTTGACTGTAAATGACTATTCCATGTAAATTATCACTTTTGGAAGAAAAATAAGTGTGTTTAGAGTCACTTTAATGCCTAAAATTGGTTGAAACAAAAGCTTCTGAATAGGAGAAAAAGTCTGTAATAATGGCAATTTTGGTCACATTGAGGCTTTAAAAAGTAGTCATTCAACATGAGGCACATTCCAAATGACATTTTGAATCAATTTTTCTACAGTCCAAAAAAATCAATTTTCTGATGAAAAACGATGACCCGTGACCTGTCGAAATTTCTCCAGATGGTCAGAAATGGACATTTTTTAATGTTTAATTTTTTGACTGCAAATGACTATTCCATGTAAATTATCACTTTTGGAAGAAAAATAAGTGTGTTTAGAGACACTTTAATGCCTGAAATTGGTAGAAATAGAAGCTTCTGAATAGGAGAAAAAGTCTGTAATAATGGCAATTTTGGTCACATTGAGGCTTTAAAAAGTAGTCATTCAACATGAGGCACTTTCCAAATGACATTTTGAATCAATTTTTCTACAGTCCAAAAAATCAATTTTCTGATGAAAAACGATGACCTGTGACCTGTCGAAATTTCTCCAGATGGTCAGAAATGGAAATTTTTTAATGTTTAATTTTTTGACTGCAAATGACTATTCCATGTAAATTATCACTTTTGGAAGAAAAATAAGTGTGTTTAGAGATACTTTAATGCCTGAAATTGGTTGAAACAAAAGCTTCTGAATAGGAGAAAAAGTCTGTAATAATGGCAATTTTGGTCACATTGAGGCTTTAAAAAGTAGTCATCCAACATGAGGCACATTCCAAATGACATTTTGAATCAATTTTTCTACAGTCCAAAAAAATCAATTTTCTGATGAAAAACGATGACCCGTGACCTGTCGAAATTTCTCCAGATGGTCAGAAATGGAAATTTTTTAATGTTTAATTTTTTGACTGTAAATGACGATTCCATGTAAATTATCACTTTTGGAAGAAAAATAAGTGTGTTTAGAGTCACTTTAATGCCTGAAATTGGTAGAAACAAAAGCTTCTGAATAGGAGAAAAAGTCTGTAATAATGGCAATTTTGGTCACATTGAGGCTTTAAAAAGTAGTCATTCAACATGAGGCACATTCCAAATGACATTTTGAATCAATTTTTCTACAGTCCAAAAAAATCAATTTTCTGATGAAAAACGATGACCCGTGACCTGTCGAAATTTCTCCAGATGGTCAGAAATGGAAATTTTTTAATGTTTAATTTTTTGACTGTAAATGACTATTCCATGTAAATTATCACTTTTGGAAGAAAAATAAGTGTGTTTAGAGTCACTTTAATGCCTGAAATTGGTAGAAACAAAAGCTTCTGAATAGGAGAAAAAGTCTGTAATAATGGCAATTTTGGTCACATTGAGGCTTTAAAAAGTAGTCATTCAACATGAGGCACATTCCAAATGACATTTTGAATCAATTTTTCTACAGTCCAAAAAAATCAATTTTCTGATGAAAAACGATGACCCGTGACCTGTCGAAATTTCTCCAGATGGTCAGAAATGGAAATTTTTTAATGTTTAATTTTTTGACTGCAAATGACTATTCCATGTAAATTATCACTTTTGGAAGAAAAATAAGTGTGTTTAGAGACACTTTAATGCCTGAAATTGGTTGAAACAAAAGCTTCTGAATAGGAGAAAAAGTCTGTAATAATGGCAATTTTGGTCACATTGAGGCTTTAAAAAGTAGTCATTCAACATGAGGCACATTCCAAATGACATTTTGAATCAATTTTTCTACAGTCCAAAAAAATCAATTTTCTGATGAAAAACGATGACCCGTGACCTGTCGAAATTTCTCCAGATGGTCAGAAATGGACATTTTTTAATGTTTAATTTTTTGACTGCAAATGACTATTCCATGCAAATTATCACTTTTGGAACAAAATAAGTGTGTTTAAAGTCACTTTAATGCCTGAAATTGGTCGAAATAGAAGCTTCTGAATAGGAGAAAATGTCTGTAAAAATGGCAATTTTGGTCACATTGAGGCTTCAAAAAGTAGTTATTCAGCATGAGGCACATTCCAAATGCCATTTTGAATCAATTTTTCTACAGTCCAAAAAATCAATTTTCTGATGAAAAACGATGACCCGTGACCTGTCAAAATTTCTCCATATGGTCAGAAATGGACATTTTTTAATGTTTAATTTTTTGAATGTAAATGACTATTCCATGTAAATTATCACTTTTGGAAGAAAAATAAGTGTGTTTAGAGACACTTTAATGCCTGAAATTGGTTGAAACAAAAGCTTCTGAATAGGAGAAAAAGTCTGTAATAATGGCAATTTTGGACACATTGAGGCTTTAAAAAGTAGTCATTCAACATGAGGCACATTCCAAATGACATTTTGAATCAATTTTTCTACAGTCCAAAAAAATCAATTTTCTGATGAAAAACGATGACCCGTGACCTGTCGAAATTTATCCAGATGGTCAGAAATGGAAATTTTTTAATGTTTAATTTTTTGACTGCAAATGACTATTCCATGTAAATTATCACTTTTGGAACAAAAATAGGTGTGTTTAGAGTCACTTTAATGCCTGAAATTGGTTGAAACAAAAGCTTCTGAATAGGAGAAAAAGTCTGTAATAATGGCAATTTTGGTCACATTGAGGCTTTAAAAAGTAGTCATTCAACATGAGGCACATTCCAAATGACATTTTGAATCAATTTTTCTACAGTCCAAAAAAATCAATTTTCTGATGAAAAACGATGACCCGTGACCTGTCGAAATTTATCCAGATGGTCAGAAATGGAAATTTTTTAATGTTTAATTTTTGAATGCAAATGACTATTCCATGTAAATTATCACTTTTGGAACAACATTAAGTGTGTTTAGAGTCACTTTTATGCCTGAAATTGGTCGAAATAGAAGCTTCTGAATACGAGAAAATGTCGGTAATAATGGCAATTTTGGTCACATTGAGGCTTTAAAAAGTAGTTATTCAACATGAGGCACATTCGAAATGACATTTTGAATCAATTTTTCTACAGTCCAAAAAATCAATTTTCTGATGAAAAACGATGACCCGTGACCTGTCGAAATTTATCCAGATGGTCAGAAATGGAAATTTTTTAATGTTTAATTTTTTGACTGCAAATGACTATTCCATGTAAATTATCACTTTTGGAACAAAAATAAGTGTGTTTAGAGTCACTTTAATGCCTGAAATTGGTAGAAATAGAAGCTTCTGAATAGGAGAAAAAGTCTGTAATAATGGCAATTTTGGTCACATTGAGGCTTTAAAAAGTAGTCATTCAACATGAGGCACATTCCAAATGACATTTTGAATAAATTTTTCTACAGTTCAAAAAAATCAATTTTCTGATGAAAAACGATGACCCGTGACCTGTCGACATTTCTCCAGTTGGTCAGAAATAGAAATTTTTTAATGTTTAATTTTTTGACTGTAAATGACTATTCCATGTAAATTATCACTTTTGGAAGAAAAATAAGTGTGTTTAGAGTCACTTTAATGCCTGAAATTGGTTGAAACAAAAGCTTCTGAATAGGAGAAAAAGTCTGTAATAATGGCAATTTTGGTCACATTGAGGCTTTAAAAAGTAGTCATTCAACATGAGGCACATTCCAAATGACATTTTGAATCAATTTTTCTACAGTCCAAAAAAATCAATTTTCTGATGAAAAACGATGACCCGTGACCTGTCGAAATTTATCCAGATGGTCAGAAATGGAAATTTTTTAATGTTTAATTTTTTGAATGCAAATGACTATTCCATGTAAATTATCACTTTTGGAACAACATTAAGTGTGTTTAGAGTCACTTTTATGCCTGAAATTGGTCGAAATAGAAGCTTCTGAATACGAGAAAATGTCGGTAATAATGGCAATTTTGGTCACATTGAGGCTTTAAAAAGTAGTTATTCAACATGAGGCACATTCGAAATGGCATTTTGAATCAATTTTTCTACAGTCCAAAAAATCAATTTTCTGATGAAAAACGATGACCCGTGACCTGTCGAAATTTATCCAGATGGTCAGAAATGGAAATTTTTTAATGTTTAATTTTTTGACTGCAAATGACTATTCCATGTAAATTATCACTTTTGGAACAAAAATAAGTGTGTTTAGAGTCACTTTAATGCCTGAAATTGGTAGAAATAGAAGCTTCTGAATAGGAGAAAAAGTCTGTAATAATGGCAATTTTGGTCACATTGAGGCTTTAAAAAGTAGTCATTCAACATGAGGCACATTCCAAATGACATTTTGAATACATTTTTCTACAGTTCAAAAAAATCAATTTTCTGATGAAAAACGATGACCCGTGACCTGTCGAAATTTCTCCAGATGGTCAGAAATGGAAATTTTTTAATGTTTAATTTTTTGACTGCAAATGACTATTCCATGTAAATTATCACTTTTGGAACAAAAATAAGTGTGTTTAGAGTCACTTTATGACTGAAATTGGTCGAAATAGACGCTTCTGAACAGGAGAAAATGTCTGTAAAAATGGCAATTTTGGTCACATTGAGGCTTCAAAAAGTAGTTATTCAGCATGAGGCACATTCCAAATGACATTTTGAATCAATTTTTCTACAGTCCCAAAAAATAAATTTTCTGATGAAAAACGATGACCCATGACCTGTCGAAAATTCTCCAGATGGTCAGAAATGGAAATTTTTTAATGTTTAATTTTTTGACTGCAAATGACTATTCCATGTAAATTATCACTTTTGGAACAAAAATAAGTGTGTTTAGAGTCACTTTAATGCCTGAAATTGGTCGAAATAGACGCTTCTGAATAGGAGAAAATGTCTGTAAAAATGGCAATTTTGGTCACATTGAGGCTTCAAAAAGTAGTTATTCAGCATGAGGCACATTCCAAATGACATTTTGAATCAATTTTTCTACAGTCCCAAAAAATAAATTTTCTGATGAAAAACGATGACCCATGACCTGTCGAAAATTCTCCAGATGGTCAGAAATGGAAATTTTTTAATGTTTAATTTTTTGACTGCAAATGACTATTCCATGTAAATTATCACTTTTGGAACAAAAATAAGTGTGTTTAGAGTCACTTTAATGCCTGAAATTGGTCGAAATAGACGCTTCTGAATAGGAGAAAATGTCTGTAAAAATGGCAATTTTGGTCACATTGAGGCTTCAAAAAGTAGTTATTCAGCATGAGGCACATTCCAAATGACATTTTGAATCAGTTTTTCTACAGTCCAAAAAATCAATTTTCTGATGAAAAACGATGACCCGTGACCTGTCAAAATTTCTCCATATGGTCAGAAATGGAAATTTTTTAATGTTTAATTTTTTGATTGTAAATGACTATTCCATGTACATTATCACTTTTGGAAGAAATATAGGTGTGTTTAGAGACACTTTAATGCCTGAAATTGGTCGAAATAGAAGCTTCTGAATAGGAGAAAATGTCTGTAAAAATGGCAATTTTGGTCACATTGAGGCTTCAAAAAGTAGTTATTCAGCATGAGGCACATTCCAAATGACATTTTGAATCAATTTTTCTACAGTCCAAAAAAATCAATTTTCTGATGAAAAACAATGACCCGTGACCTGTCGAAATTTATCCAGATGGTCAGAAATAGAAATTTTTTAATGTTTAATTTTTTGAATGCAAATGACTATTCCATGTAAATTATCACTTTTGGAACAACATTAAGTGTGTTTAGAGTCACTTTAATGCCTGAAATTGGTCGAAATAGAAGCTTCTGAGTACGAGAAAATGTCTGTAATAATGGCAATTTTGGTCACATTGAGGCTTTAAAAAGTAGTTATTCAACATGAGGCACATTCGAAATGACATTTTGAATCAATTTTTCTACAGTCCAAAAAATAAATTTTCTGATGAAAAACGATGACCCGTGACCTGTCGACATTTCTCCAGTTGGTCAGAAATGGAAATTTTTTAATGTTTTATTTTTTGAATGCAAATCACTATTCCATGTAAATTATCACTTTTGGAACAACATTAAGTGTGTTTAGAGTCACTTTAATGCCTGAAATTGGTTGAAACAAAAGCTTCTGAATAGGAGAAAAAGTCTGTAATAATGGCAATTTTGGTCACATTGAGGCTTTAAAAAGTAGTCATTCAACATGAGGCACATTCCAAATGACATTTTGAATCAATTTTTCTACAGTCCAAAAAAATCAATTTTCTGATGAAAAACAATGACCCGTGACCTGTCGAAATTTCTCCAGATGGTCAGAAATGGAAATTTTTTAATGTTTAATTTTTTGATTGTAAATGACTATTCCATGTAAATTATCACTTTTGGAAGAAAAATAAGTGTGTTTAGAGACACTTTAATGCCTGAAATTGGTTGAAACAAAAGCTTCTGAATAGGAGAAAAAGTCTGTAATAATGGCAATTTTGGTCACATTGAGGCTTTAAAAAGTAGTCATTCAACATGAGGCACATTCCAAATGACATTTTGAATAAATTTTTCTACAGTCCAAAAAAATCAATTTTCTGATGAAAAACGATGACCCGTGACCTGTCGAAATTTATCCAGATGGTCAGAAATGGAAATCTTTTAATGTTTAATTTTTTGACTGCAAATGACTATTCCATGTAAATTATCACTTTTGGAACAAAAATAAGTGTGTTTAGAGTCACTTTAATGCCTGAAATTGATAGAAATAGAAGCTTCTGAATAGGAGAAAAAGTCTGTAATAATAGCAATTTTGGTCACATTGAGGCTTTAAAAAGTAGTCATTCAACATGAGGCACATTCCAAATGACATTTTGAATAAATTTTTCTACAGTCCAAAAAAATCAATTTTCTGATGAAAAACGATGACCCGTGACCTGTCGAAATTTATCCAGATGGTCAGAAATGGAAATTTTTTAATGTTTAATTTTTTGACTGCAAATGACTATTCCATGTAAATTATCACTTTTGGAACAAAAATAAGTGTGTTTAGAGTCACTTTAATGCCTGAAATTGGTCGAAATAGAAGCTTCTGAATAGGAGAAAATGTCTGTAAAAATTGAAATTTTGGTCACATTCAGGCTTTAAAAAGTAGTTATTCAACATGAGGCACAATCCAAATGACATTTTGAATCAATTTTTCTACAGTCCAAAAAATCAATTTTCTGATGAAAAACGATGACCCGTGACCTGTTGAAATTTCTCCAGATTGTCAGAAATGTACATTTTTTAATGTTTAATTTTTTGACTGTAAATGACTATTCCATGTAAATTATCACTTTTGGAAGAAAAATAAGTGTGTTTAGAGTCACTTTAATGCCTGAAATTGGTTGAAACAAAAGCTTCTGAATAGGAGAAAAAGTCTGTAATAATGGCAATTTTGGTCACATTGAGGCTTTAAACAGTAGTCATTCAACATGAGGCACATTCCAAATGACATTTTGAATCAATTTTTCTACAGTTCAAAAAAATCAATTTTCTGATGAAAAACGATGACCCGTGACCTGTCGAAATTTCTCCAGATGGTCAGAAATGGAAATTTTTTAATGTTTAATTTTTTGACTGCAAATGACTATTCCATGTAAATTATCACTTTTGGAACAAAAATAAGTGTGTTTAGAGTCACTTTATGACTGAAATTGGTCGAAATAGACGCTTCTAAACAGGAGAAAATGTCTGTAAAAATGGCAATTTTGGTCACATTGAGGCTTCAAAAAGTAGTTATTCAGCATGAGGCACATTCCAAATGACATTTTGAATCAATTTTTCTACAGTCCCAAAAAATAAATTTTCTGATGAAAAACGATGACCCATGACCTGTCGAAAATTCTCCAGATGGTCAGAAATGGAAATTTTTTAATGTTTAATTTTTTGACTGCAAATGACTATTCCATGTAAATTATCACTTTTGGAACAAAAATAAGTGTGTTTAGAGTCACTTTAATGCCTGAAATTGGTCGAAATAGACGCTTCTGAATAGGAGAAAATGTCTGTAAAAATGGCAATTTTGGTCACATTGAGGCTTCAAAAAGTAGTTATTCAGCATGAGGCACATTCCAAATGACATTTTGAATCAGTTTTTCTACAGTCCAAAAAATCAATTTTCTGATGAAAAACGATGACCCGTGACCTGTCAAGATTTCTCCATATGGTCAGAAATGGAAATTTTTTAATGTTTAATTTTTTGATTGTAAATGACTATTCCATGTACATTATCACTTTTGGAAGAAATATAAGTGTGTTTAGAGACACTTTAATGCCTGAAATTGGTCGAAATAGAAGCTTCTGAATAGGAGAAAATGTCTGTAAAAATGGCAATTTTGGTCACATTGAGGCTTCAAAAAGTAGTTATTCAGCATGAGGCACATTCCAAATGACATTTTGAATCAATTTTTCTACAGTCCAAAAAAATCAATTTTCTGATGAAAAACAATGACCCGTGACCTGTCGAAATTTATCCAGATGGTCAGAAATAGAAATTTTTTAATGTTTAATTTTTTGAATGCAAATGACTATTCCATGTAAATTATCACTTTTGGAACAACATTAAGTGTGTTTAGAGTCACTTTAATGCCTGAAATTGGTCGAAATAGAAGCTTCTGAGTACGAGAAAATGTCTGTAATAATGGCAATTTTGGTCACATTGAGGCTTTAAAAAGTAGTTATTCAACATGAGGCACATTCGAAATGACATTTTGAATCAATTTTTCTACAGTCCAAAAAATCAATTTTCTGATGAAAAACGATGACCCGTGACCTGTCGACATTTCTCCAGTTGGTCAGAAATGGAAATTTTTTAATGTTTTATTTTTTGAATGCAAATCACTATTCCATGTAAATTATCACTTTTGGAACAACATTAAGTGTGTTTAGAGTCACTTTAATGCCTGAAATTGGTTGAAACAAAAGCTTCTGAATAGGAGAAAAAGTCTGTAATAATGGCAATTTTGGTCACATTGAGGCTTTAAAAAGTAGTCATTCAACATGAGGCACATTCCAAATGACATTTTGAATCAATTTTTCTACAGTCCAAAAAAATCAATTTTCTGATGAAAAACAATGACCCGTGACCTGTCGAAATTTCTCCAGATGGTCAGAAATGGAAATTTTTTAATGTTTAATTTTTTGATTGTAAATGACTATTCCATGTAAATTATCACTTTTGGAAGAAAAATAAGTGTGTTTAGAGACACTTTAATGCCTGAAATTGGTTGAAACAAAAGCTTCTGAATAGGAGAAAAAGTCTGTAATAATGGCAATTTTGGTCACATTGAGGCTTTAAAAAGTAGTCATTCAACATGAGGCACATTCCAAATGACATTTTGAATACATTTTTCTACAGTCCAAAAAAATCAATTTTCTGATGAAAAACGATGACCCGTGACCTGTCGAAATTTATCCAGATGGTCAGAAATGGAAATTTTTTAATGTTTAATTTTTTGACTGCAAATGACTATTCCATGTAAATTATCACTTTTGGAACAAAAATAAGTGTGTTTAGAGTCACTTTAATGCCTGAAATTGGTAGAAATAGAAGCTTCTGAATAGGAGAAAAAGTCTGTAATAATGGCAATTTTGGTCACATTGAGGCTTTAAAAAGTAGTCATTCAACATGAGGCACATTCCAAATGACATTTTGAATACATTTTTCTACAGTCCAAAAAAATCAATTTTCTGATGAAAAACGATGACCCGTGACCTGTCGAAATTTATCCAGATGGTCAGAAATGGAAATTTTTTAATGTTTAATTTTTTGGCTGCAAATGACTATTCCATGTAAATTATCACTTTTGGAACAAAAATAAGTGTGTTTAGAGTCACTTTAATGCCTGAAATTGGTCGAAATAGAAGCTTCTGAATAGGAGAAAATGTCTGTAAAAATTGAAATTTTGGTCACATTCAGGCTTTAAAAAGTAGTTATTCAACATGAGGCACAATCCAAATGACATTTTGAATCAATTTTTCTACAGTCCAAAAAATCAATTTTCTGATGAAAAACGATGACCCGTGACCTGTTGAAATTTCTCCAGATTGTCAGAAATGTACATTTTTTAATGTTTAATTTTTTGACTGTAAATGACTATTCCATGTAAATTATCACTTTTGGAAGAAAAATAAGTGTGTTTAGAGTCACTTTAATGCCTGAAATTGGTTGAAACAAAAGCTTCTGAATAGGAGAAAAAGTCTGTAATAATGGCAATTTTGGTCACATTGAGGCTTTAAAAAGTAGTCATTCAACATGAGGCACATTCCAAATGACATTTTGAATCAATTTTTCTACAGTCCAAAAAATCAATTTTCTGATAAAAAACGATGACCTGTGACCTGTCGAAATTTCTCCAGATGGTCAGAAATGGAAATTTTTTAATGTTTAATTTTTTGACTGTAAATGACTATTCCATGTAAATTATCACTTTTGGAAGAAAAATAAGTGTGTTTAGAGTCACTTTAATGCCTAAAATTGGTTGAAACAAAAGCTTCTGAATAGGAGAAAAAGTCTGTAATAATGGCAATTTTGGTCACATTGAGGCTTTAAAAAGTAGTCATCCAACATGAGGCACATTCCAAATGACATTTTGAATCAATTTTTCTACAGTCCAAAAAAATCAATTTTCTGATGAAAAACGATGACCCGTGACCTGTCGAAATTTATCCAGATGGTCAGAAATGGAAATTTTTTAATGTTTAATTTTTTGACTGCAAATGACTATTCCATGTAAATTATCACTTTTGGAACAAAAATAAGTGTGTTTAGAGTCACTTTAATGCCTGAAATTGATAGAAATAGAAGCTTCTGAATAGGAGAAAAAGTCTGTAATAATAGCAATTTTGGTCACATTGAGGCTTTAAAAAGTAGTCATTCAACATGAGGCACATTCCAAATGACATTTTGAATAAATTTTTCTACAGTCCAAAAAAATCAATTTTCTGATGAAAAACGATGACCCGTGACCTGTCGAAATTTATCCAGATGGTCAGAAATGGAAATTTTTTAATGTTTAATTTTTTGACTGCAAATGACTATTCCATGTAAATTATCACTTTTGGAACAAAAATAAGTGTGTTTAGAGTCACTTTAATGCCTGAAATTGGTCGAAATAGAAGCTTCTGAATAGGAGAAAATGTCTGTAAAAATTGAAATTTTGGTCACATTCAGGCTTTAAAAAGTAGTTATTCAACATGAGGCACAATCCAAATGACATTTTGAATCAATTTTTCTACAGTCCAAAAAATCAATTTTCTGATGAAAAACGATGACCCGTGACCTGTTAAAATTTCTCCAGATTGTCAGAAATGTACATTTTTTAATGTTTAATTTTTTGACTGTAAATGACTATTCCATGTAAATTATCACTTTTGGAAGAAAAATAAGTGTGTTTAGAGTCACTTTAATGCCTGAAATTGGTTGAAACAAAAGCTTCTGAATAGGAGAAAAAGTCTGTAATAATGGCAATTTTGGTCACATTGAGGCTTTAAACAGTAGTCATTCAACATGAGGCACATTCCAAATGACATTTTGAATCAATTTTTCTACAGTTCAAAAAAATCAATTTTCTGATGAAAAACGATGACCCGTGACCTGTCGAAATTTCTCCAGATGGTCAGAAATGGAAATTTTTTAATGTTTAATTTGTTGACTGCAAATGACTATTCCATGTAAATTATCACTTTTGGAACAAAAATAAGTGTGTTTAGAGTCACTTTAATGCCTGAAATTGATAGAAATAGAAGCTTCTGAATAGGAGAAAAAGTCTGTAATAATAGCAATTTTGGTCACATTGAGGCTTCAAAAAGTAGTTATTCAGCATGAGGCACATTCCAAATGACATTTTGAATCAATTTTTCTACAGTCCCAAAAAATAAATTTTCTGATGAAAAACGATGACCCGTGACCTGTCGAAATTTCTCCAGATGGTCAGAAATGGAAATTTTTTAATGTTTAATTTTTTGACTGCAAATGACTATTCCATGTAAATTATCACTTTTGGAACAAAAATAAGTGTGTTTAGAGATACTTTAATGCCTGAAATTGGTTGAAACAAAAGCTTCTGAATAGGAGAAAAAGTCTGTAATAATGGCAATTTTGGTCACATTGAGGCTTTAAAAAGTAGTCATCCAACATGAGGCACATTCCAAATGACATTTTGAATCAATTTTTCTACAGTCCAAAAAAATCAATTTTCTGATGAAAAACGATGACCCGTGACCTGTCGAAATTTCTCCAGATGGTCAGAAATGGAAATTTTTTTATGTTTAATTTTTTGACTGTAAATGACGATTCCATGTAAATTATCACTTTTGGAAGAAAAATAAGTGTGTTTAGAGTCACTTTAATGCCTGAAATTGGTAGAAACAAAAGCTTCTGAATAGGAGAAAAAGTCTGTAATAATGGCAATTTTGGTCACATTGAGGCTTTAAAAAGTAGTCATTCAACATGAGGCACATTCCAAATGACATTTTGAATCAATTTTTCTACAGTCCAAAAAAATCAATTTTCTGATGAAAAACGATGACCCGTGACCTGTCGAAATTTCTCCAGATGGTCAGAAATGGAAATTTTTTAATGTTTAATTTTTTGACTGCAAATGACTATTCCATGTAAATTATCACTTTTGGAAGAAAAATAAGTGTGTTTAGAGACACTTTAATGCCTGAAATTGGTTGAAACAAAAGCTTCTGAATAGGAGAAAAAGTCTGTAATAATGGCAATTTTGGTCACATTGAGGCTTTAAAAAGTAGTCATTCAACATGAGGCACATTCCAAATGACATTTTGAATCAATTTTTCTACAGTCCAAAAAAATCAATTTTCTGATGAAAAACGATGACCCGTGACCTGTCGAAATTTCTCCAGATGGTCAGAAATGGACATTTTTTAATGTTTAATTTTTTGACTGCAAATGACTATTCCATGCAAATTATCACTTTTGGAACAAAATAAGTGTGTTTAAAGTCACTTTAATGCCTGAAATTGGTCGAAATAGAAGCTTCTGAATAGGAGAAAATGTCTGTAAAAATGGCAATTTTGGTCACATTGAGGCTTCAAAAAGTAGTTATTCAGCATGAGGCACATTCCAAATGCCATTTTGAATCAATTTTTCTACAGTCCAAAAAATCAATTTTCTGATGAAAAACGATGACCCGTGACCTGTCAAAATTTCTCCATATGGTCAGAAATGGACATTTTTTAATGTTTAATTTTTTGAATGTAAATGACTATTCTATGTAAATTATCACTTTTGGAAGAAAAATAAGTGTGTTTAGAGACACTTTAATGCCTGAAATTGGTTGAAACAAAAGCTTCTGAATAGGAGAAAAAGTCTGTAATAATGGCAATTTTGGACACATTGAGGCTTTAAAAAGTAGTCATTCAACATGAGGCACATTCCAAATGACATTTTGAATCAATTTTTCTACAGTCCAAAAAAATCAATTTTCTGATGAAAAACGATGACCCGTGACCTGTCGAAATTTATCCAGATGGTCAGAAATGGAAATTTTTTAATGTTTAATTTTTGAATGCAAATGACTATTCCATGTAAATTATCACTTTGGAACAACATTAAGTGTGTTTAGAGTCACTTTTATGCCTGAAATTGGTCGAAATAGAAGCTTCTGAATACGAGAAAATGTCGGTAATAATGGCAATTTTGGTCACATTGAGGCTTTAAAAAGTAGTTATTCAACATGAGGCACATTCGAAATGACATTTTGAATCAATTTTTCTACAGTCCAAAAAATCAATTTTCTGATGAAAAACGATGACCCGTGACCTGTCGAAATTTATCCAGATGGTCAGAAATGGAAATTTTTTAATGTTTAATTTTTTGACTGCAAATGACTATTCCATGTAAATTATCACTTTTGGAACAAAAATAAGTGTGTTTAGAGTCACTTTAATGCCTGAAATTGGTAGAAATAGAAGCTTCTGAATCGGAGAAAAAGTCTGTAATAATGGCAATTTTGGTCACATTGAGGCTTTAAAAAGTAGTCATTCAACATGAGGCACATTCCAAATGACATTTTGAATAAATTTTTCTACAGTTCAAAAAAATCAATTTTCTGATGAAAAACGATGACCCGTGACCTGTCGACATTTCTCCAGTTGGTCAGAAATAGAAATTTTTTAATGTTTAATTTTTTGACTGTAAATGACTATTCCATGTAAATTATCACTTTTGGAAGAAAAATAAGTGTGTTTAGAGTCACTTTAATGCCTGAAATTGGTTGAAACAAAAGCTTCTGAATAGGAGAAAAAGTCTGTAATAATGGCAATTTTGGTCACATTGAGGCTTTAAAAAGTAGTCATTCAACATGAGGCACATTCCAAATGACATTTTGAATCAATTTTTCTACAGTCCAAAAAAATCAATTTTCTGATGAAAAACGATGACCCGTGACCTGTCGAAATTTATCCAGATGGTCAGAAATGGAAATTTTTTAATGTTTAATTTTTTGAATGCAAATGACTATTCCATGTAAATTATCACTTTTGGAACAACATTAAGTGTGTTTAGAGTCACTTTTATGCCTGAAATTGGTCGAAATAGAAGCTTCTGAATACGAGAAAATGTCGGTAATAATGGCAATTTTGGTCACATTGAGGCTTTAAAAAGTAGTTATTCAACATGAGGCACATTCGAAATGGCATTTTGAATCAATTTTTCTACAGTCCAAAAAATCAATTTTCTGATGAAAAACGATGACCCGTGACCTGTCGAAATTTATCCAGATGGTCAGAAATGGAAATTTTTTAATGTTTAATTTTTTGACTGCAAATGACTATTCCATGTAAATTATCACTTTTGGAACAAAAATAAGTGTGTTTAGAGTCACTTTAATGCCTGAAATTGGTAGAAATAGAAGCTTCTGAATAGGAGAAAAAGTCTGTAATAATGGCAATTTTGGTCACATTGAGGCTTTAAAAAGTAGTCATTCAACATGAGGCACATTCCAAATGACATTTTGAATACATTATTCTACAGTTCAAAAAAATCAATTTTCTGATGAAAAACGATGACCCGTGACCTGTCGAAATTTCTCCAGATGGTCAGAAATGGAAATTTTTTAATGTTTAATTTTTTGACTGCAAATGACTATTCCATGTAAATTATCACTTTTGGAACAAAAATAAGTGTGTTTAGAGTCACTTTATGACTGAAATTGGTCGAAATAGACGCTTCTGAACAGGAGAAAATGTCTGTAAAAATGGCAATTTTGGTCACATTGAGGCTTCAAAAAGTAGTTATTCAGCATGAGGCACATTCCAAATGACATTTTGAATCAATTTTTCTACAGTCCCAAAAAATAAATTTTCTGATGAAAAACGATGACCCATGACCTGTCGAAAATTCTCCAGATGGTCAGAAATGGAAATTTTTTAATGTTTAATTTTTTGACTGCAAATGACTATTCCATGTAAATTATCACTTTTGGAACAAAAATAAGTGTGTTTAGAGTCACTTTAATGCCTGAAATTGGTCGAAATAGACGCTTCTGAATAGGAGAAAATGTCTGTAAAAATGGCAATTTTGGTCACATTGAGGCTTCAAAAAGTAGTTATTCAGCATGAGGCACATTCCAAATGACATTTTGAATCAGTTTTTCTACAGTCCAAAAAATCAATTTTCTGATGAAAAACGATGACCCGTGACCTGTTGAAATTTCTCCAGATTGTCAGAAATGTACATTTTTTAATGTTTAATTTTTTGACTGTAAATGACTATTCCATGTAAATTATCACTTTTGGAAGAAAAATAAGTGTGTTTAGAGTCACTTTAATGCCTGAAATTGGTTGAAACAAAAGCTTCTGAATAGGAGAAAAAGTCTGTAATAATGGCAATTTTGGTCACATTGAGGCTTTAAAAAGTAGTCATTCAACATGAGGCACATTCCAAATGACATTTTGAATCAATTTTTCTACAGTCCAAAAAATCAATTTTCTGATAAAAAACGATGACCTGTGACCTGTCGAAATTTCTCCAGATGGTCAGAAATGGAAATTTTTTAATGTTTAATTTTTTGACTGTAAATGACTATTCCATGTAAATTATCACTTTTGGAAGAAAAATAAGTGTGTTTAGAGTCACTTTAATGCCTAAAATTGGTTGAAACAAAAGCTTCTGAATAGGAGAAAAAGTCTGTAATAATGGCAATTTTGGTCACATTGAGGCTTTAAAAAGTAGTCATCCAACATGAGGCACATTCCAAATGACATTTTGAATCAATTTTTCTACAGTCCAAAAAAATCAATTTTCTGATGAAAAACGATGACCCGTGACCTGTCGAAATTTATCCAGATGGTCAGAAATGGAAATTTTTTAATGTTTAATTTTTTGACTGCAAATGACTATTCCATGTAAATTATCACTTTTGGAACAAAAATAAGTGTGTTTAGAGTCACTTTAATGCCTGAAATTGATAGAAATAGAAGCTTCTGAATAGGAGAAAAAGTCTGTAATAATAGCAATTTTGGTCACATTGAGGCTTTAAAAAGTAGTCATTCAACATGAGGCACATTCCAAATGACATTTTGAATAAATTTTTCTACAGTCCAAAAAAATCAATTTTCTGATGAAAAACGATGACCCGTGACCTGTCGAAATTTATCCAGATGGTCAGAAATGGAAATTTTTTAATGTTTAATTTTTTGACTGCAAATGACTATTCCATGTAAATTATCACTTTTGGAACAAAAATAAGTGTGTTTAGAGTCACTTTAATGCCTGAAATTGGTCGAAATAGAAGCTTCTGAATAGGAGAAAATGTCTGTAAAAATTGAAATTTTGGTCACATTCAGGCTTTAAAAAGTAGTTATTCAACATGAGGCACAATCCAAATGACATTTTGAATCAATTTTTCTACAGTCCAAAAAATCAATTTTCTGATGAAAAACGATGACCCGTGACCTGTTGAAATTTCTCCAGATTGTCAGAAATGTACATTTTTTAATGTTTAATTTTTTGACTGTAAATGACTATTCCATGTAAATTATCACTTTTGGAAGAAAAATAAGTGTGTTTAGAGTCACTTTAATGCCTGAAATTGGTTGAAACAAAAGCTTCTGAATAGGAGAAAAAGTCTGTAATAATGGCAATTTTGGTCACATTGAGGCTTTAAACAGTAGTCATTCAACATGAGGCACATTCCAAATGACATTTTGAATCAATTTTTCTACAGTTCAAAAAAATCAATTTTCTGATGAAAAACGATGATCCGTGACCTGTCGAAATTTCTCCAGATGGTCAGAAATGGAAATTTTTTAATGTTTAATTTGTTGACTGCAAATGACTATTCCATGTAAATTATCACTTTTGGAACAAAAATAAGTGTGTTTAGAGTCACTTTAAATCTTAAATTGATAGAAATAGAAGCTTCTGAATAGGAGAAAAAGTCTGTAATAATAGCAATTTTGGTCACATTGAGGCTTCAAAAAGTAGTTATTCAGCATGAGGCACATTCCAAATGACATTTTGAATCAATTTTTCTACAGTCCCAAAAAATAAATTTTCTGATGAAAAACGATGACCCGTGACCTGTCGAAATTTCTCCAGATGGTCAGAAATGGAAATTTTTTAATGTTTAATTTTTTGACTGCAAATGACTATTCCATGTAAATTATCACTTTTGGAAGAAAAATAAGTGTGTTTAGAGATACTTTAATGCCTGAAATTGGTTGAAACAAAAGCTTCTGAATAGGAGAAAAAGTCTGTAATAATGGCAATTTTGGTCACATTGAGGCTTTAAAAAGTAGTCATCCAACATGAGGCACATTCCAAATGACATTTTGAATCAATTTTTCTACAGTCCAAAAAAATCAATTTTCTGATGAAAAACGATGACCCGTGACCTGTCGAAATTTCTCCAGATGGTCAGAAATGGAAATTTTTTAATGTTTAATTTTTTGACTGTAAATGACGATTCCATGTAAATTATCACTTTTGGAAGAAAAATAAGTGTGTTTAGAGTCACTTTAATGCCTGAAATTGGTAGAAACAAAAGCTTCTGAATAGGAGAAAAAGTCTGTAATAATGGCAATTTTGGTCACATTGAGGCTTTAAAAAGTAGTCATTCAACATGAGGCACATTCCAAATGACATTTTGAATCAATTTTTCTACAGTCCAAAAAAATCAATTTTCTGATGAAAAACGATGACCCGTGACCTGTCGAAATTTCTCCAGATGGTCAGAAATGGAAATTTTTTAATGTTTAATTTTTTTACTGCAAATGACTATTCCATGTAAATTATCACTTTTGGAAGAAAAATAAGTGTGTTTAGAGACACTTTAATGCCTGAAATTGGTTGAAACAAAAGCTTCTGAATAGGAGAAAAAGTCTGTAATAATGGCAATTTTGGTCACATTGAGGCTTTAAAAAGTAGTCATTCAACATGAGGCACATTCCAAATGACATTTTGAATCAATTTTTCTACAGTCCAAAAAATCAATTTTCTGATGAAAAACGATGACCCGTGACCTGTCAAAATTTCTCCATATGGTCAGAAATGGACATTTTTTAATGTTTAATTTTTTGAATGTAAATGACTATTCCATGTAAATTATCACTTTTGGAAGAAAAATAAGTGTGTTTAGAGACACTTTAATGCCTGAAATTGGTTGAAACAAAAGCTTCTGAATAGGAGAAAAAGTCTGTAATAATGGCAATTTTGGACACATTGAGGCTTTAAAAAGTAGTCATTCAACATGAGGCACATTCCAAATGACATTTTGAATCAATTTTTCTACAGTCCAAAAAAATCAATTTTCTGATGAAAAACGATGACCCGTGACCTGTCGAAATTTATCCAGATGGTCAGAAATGGAAATTTTTTAATGTTTAATTTTTGAATGCAAATGACTATTCCATGTAAATTATCACTTTGGAACAACATTAAGTGTGTTTAGAGTCACTTTTATGCCTGAAATTGGTCGAAATAGAAGCTTCTGAATACGAGAAAATGTCGGTAATAATGGCAATTTTGGTCACATTGAGGCTTTAAAAAGTAGTTATTCAACATGAGGCACATTCGAAATGACATTTTGAATCAATTTTTCTACAGTCCAAAAAATCAATTTTCTGATGAAAAACGATGACCCGTGACCTGTCGAAATTTATCCAGATGGTCAGAAATGGAAATTTTTTAATGTTTAATTTTTTGACTGCAAATGACTATTCCATGTAAATTATCACTTTTGGAACAAAAATAAGTGTGTTTAGAGTCACTTTAATGCCTGAAATTGGTAGAAATAGAAGCTTCTGAATAGGAGAAAAAGTCTGTAATAATGGCAATTTTGGTCACATTGAGGCTTTAAAAAGTAGTCATTCAACATGAGGCACATTCCAAATGACATTTTGAATAAATTTTTCTACAGTTCAAAAAAATCAATTTTCTGATGAAAAACGATGACCCGTGACCTGTCGACATTTCTCCAGTTGGTCAGAAATAGAAATTTTTTAATGTTTAATTTTTTGACTGTAAATGACTATTCCATGTAAATTATCACTTTTGGAAGAAAAATAAGTGTGTTTAGAGTCACTTTAATGCCTGAAATTGGTTGAAACAAAAGCTTCTGAATAGGAGAAAAAGTCTGTAATAATGGCAATTTTGGTCACATTGAGGCTTTAAAAAGTAGTCATTCAACATGAGGCACATTCCAAATGACATTTTGAATCAATTTTTCTACAGTCCAAAAAAATCAATTTTCTGATGAAAAACGATGACCCGTGACCTGTCGAAATTTATCCAGATGGTCAGAAATGGAAATTTTTTAATGTTTAATTTTTTGAATGCAAATGACTATTCCATGTAAATTATCACTTTTGGAACAACATTAAGTGTGTTTAGAGTCACTTTTATGCCTGAAATTGGTCGAAATAGAAGCTTCTGAATACGAGAAAATGTCGGTAATAATGGCAATTTTGGTCACATTGAGGCTTTAAAAAGTAGTTATTCAACATGAGGCACATTCGAAATGGCATTTTGAATCAATTTTTCTACAGTCCAAAAAATCAATTTTCTGATGAAAAACGATGACCCGTGACCTGTCGAAATTTATCCAGATGGTCAGAAATGGAAATTTTTTAATGTTTAATTTTTTGACTGCAAATGACTATTCCATGTAAATTATCACTTTTGGAACAAAAATAAGTGTGTTTAGAGTCACTTTAATGCCTGAAATTGGTAGAAATAGAAGCTTCTGAATAGGAGAAAAAGTCTGTAATAATGGCAATTTTGGTCACATTGAGGCTTTAAAAAGTAGTCATTCAACATGAGGCACATTCCAAATGACATTTTGAATACATTTTTCTACAGTTCAAAAAAATCAATTTTCTGATGAAAAACGATGACCCGTGACCTGTCGAAATTTCTCCAGATGGTCAGAAATGGAAATTTTTTAATGTTTAATTTTTTGACTGCAAATGACTATTCCATGTAAATTATCACTTTTGGAACAAAAATAAGTGTGTTTAGAGTCACTTTATGACTGAAATTGGTCGAAATAGACGCTTCTGAACAGGAGAAAATGTCTGTAAAAATGGCAATTTTGGTCACATTGAGGCTTCAAAAAGTAGTTATTCAGCATGAGGCACATTCCAAATGACATTTTGAATCAATTTTTCTACAGTCCCAAAAAATAAATTTTCTGATGAAAAACGATGACCCATGACCTGTCGAAAATTCTCCAGATGGTCAGAAATGGAAATTTTTTAATGTTTAATTTTTTGACTGCAAATGACTATTCCATGTAAATTATCACTTTTGGAACAAAAATAAGTGTGTTTAGAGTCACTTTAATGCCTGAAATTGGTCGAAATAGACGCTTCTGAATAGGAGAAAATGTCTGTAAAAATGGCAATTTTGGTCACATTGAGGCTTCAAAAAGTAGTTATTCAGCATGAGGCACATTCCAAATGACATTTTGAATCAGTTTTTCTACAGTCCAAAAAATCAATTTTCTGATGAAAAACGATGACCCGTGACCTGTCAAAATTTCTCCATATGGTCAGAAATGGAAATTTTTTAATGTTTAATTTTTTGATTGTAAATGACTATTCCATGTACATTATCACTTTTGGAAGAAATATAGGTGTGTTTAGAGACACTTTAATGCCTGAAATTGGTCGAAATAGAAGCTTCTGAATAGGAGAAAATGTCTGTAAAAATGGCAATTTTGGTCACATTGAGGCTTCAAAAAGTAGTTATTCAGCATGAGGCACATTCCAAATGACATTTTGAATCAATTTTTCTACAGTCCAAAAAAATCAATTTTCTGATGAAAAACAATGACCCGTGACCTGTCGAAATTTATCCAGATGGTCAGAAATAGAAATTTTTTAATGTTTAATTTTTTGAATGCAAATGACTATTCCATGTAAATTATCACTTTTGGAACAACATTAAGTGTGTTTAGAGTCACTTTAATGCCTGAAATTGGTCGAAATAGAAGCTTCTGAGTACGAGAAAATGTCTGTAATAATGGCAATTTTGGTCACATTGAGGCTTTAAAAAGTAGTTATTCAACATGAGGCACATTCGAAATGACATTTTGAATCAATTTTTCTACAGTCCAAAAAATCAATTTTCTGATGAAAAACGATGACCCGTGACCTGTCGACATTTCTCCAGTTGGTCAGAAATGGAAATTTTTTAATGTTTTATTTTTTGAATGCAAATCACTATTCCATGTAAATTATCACTTTTGGAACAAAAATAAGTGTGTTTAGAGTCACTTTAATGCCTGAAATTGGTTGAAACAAAAGCTTCTGAATAGGAGAAAAAGTCTGTAATAATGGCAATTTTGGTCACATTGAGGCTTTAAAAAGTAGTCATTCAACATGAGGCACATTCCAAATGACATTTTGAATCAATTTTTCTACAGTCCAAAAAATCAATTTTCTGATGAAAAACGATGACCTGTGACCTGTCGAAATTTATCCAGATGGTCAGAAATGGAAATTTTTTAATGTTTAATTTTTTGACTGTAAATGACTATTCCATGTAAATTATCACTTTTGGAAGAAAAATAAGTGTGTTTAGAGTCACTTTAATGCCTAAAATTGGTTGAAACAAAAGCTTCTGAATAGGAGAAAAAGTCTGTAATAATGGCAATTTTGGTCACATTGAGGCTTTAAAAAGTAGTCATCCAACATGAGGCACATTCCAAATGACATTTTGAATCAATTTTTCTACAGTCCAAAAAAATCAATTTTCTGATGAAAAACGATGACCCGTGACCTGTCGAAATTTATCCAGATGGTCAGAAATGGAAATTTTTTAATGTTTAATTTTTTGACTGCAAATGACTATTCCATGTAAATTATCACTTTTGGAACAAAAATAAGTGTGTTTAGAGTCACTTTAATGCCTGAAATTGATAGAAATAGAAGCTTCTGAATAGGAGAAAAAGTCTGTAATAATAGCAATTTTGGTCACATTGAGGCTTTAAAAAGTAGTCATTCAACATGAGGCACATTCCAAATGACATTTTGAATAAATTTTTCTACAGTCCAAAAAAATCAATTTTCTGATGAAAAACGATGACCCGTGACCTGTCGAAATTTATCCAGATGGTCAGAAATGGAAATTTTTTAATGTTTAATTTTTTGACTGCAAATGACTATTCCATGTAAATTATCACTTTTGGAACAAAAATAAGTGTGTTTAGAGTCACTTTAATGCCTGAAATTGGTCGAAATAGAAGCTTCTGAATAGGAGAAAATGTCTGTAAAAATTGAAATTTTGGTCACATTCAGGCTTTAAAAAGTAGTTATTCAACATGAGGCACAATCCAAATGACATTTTGAATCAATTTTTCTACAGTCCAAAAAATCAATTTTCTGATGAAAAACGATGACCCGTGACCTGTTGAAATTTCTCCAGATTGTCAGAAATGTACATTTTTTAATGTTTAATTTTTTGACTGTAAATGACTATTCCATGTAAATTATCACTTTTGGAAGAAAAATAAGTGTGTTTAGAGTCACTTTAATGCCTGAAATTGGTTGAAACAAAAGCTTCTGAATAGGAGAAAAAGTCTGTAATAATGGCAATTTTGGTCACATTGAGGCTTTAAACAGTAGTCATTCAACATGAGGCACATTCCAAATGACATTTTGAATCAATTTTTCTACAGTTCAAAAAAATCAATTTTCTGATGAAAAACGATGATCCGTGACCTGTCGAAATTTCTCCAGATGGTCAGAAATGGAAATTTTTTAATGTTTAATTTGTTGACTGCAAATGACTATTCCATGTAAATTATCACTTTTGGAACAAAAATAAGTGTGTTTAGAGTCACTTTAAATCTTAAATTGATAGAAATAGAAGCTTCTGAATAGGAGAAAAAGTCTGTAATAATAGCAATTTTGGTCACATTGAGGCTTCAAAAAGTAGTTATTCAGCATGAGGCACATTCCAAATGACATTTTGAATCAATTTTTCTACAGTCCCAAAAAATAAATTTTCTGATGAAAAACGATGACCCGTGACCTGTCGAAATTTCTCCAGATGGTCAGAAATGGAAATTTTTTAATGTTTAATTTTTTGACTGCAAATGACTATTCCATGTAAATTATCACTTTTGGAAGAAAAATAAGTGTGTTTAGAGATACTTTAATGCCTGAAATTGGTTGAAACAAAAGCTTCTGAATAGGAGAAAAAGTCTGTAATAATGGCAATTTTGGTCACATTGAGGCTTTAAAAAGTAGTCATCCAACATGAGGCACATTCCAAATGACATTTTGAATCAATTTTTCTACAGTCCAAAAAAATCAATTTTCTGATGAAAAACGATGACCCGTGACCTGTCGAAATTTCTCCAGATGGTCAGAAATGGAAATTTTTTAATGTTTAATTTTTTGACTGTAAATGACGATTCCATGTAAATTATCACTTTTGGAAGAAAAATAAGTGTGTTTAGAGTCACTTTAATGCCTGAAATTGGTAGAAACAAAAGCTTCTGAATAGGAGAAAAAGTCTGTAATAATGGCAATTTTGGTCACATTGAGGCTTTAAAAAGTAGTCATTCAACATGAGGCACATTCCAAATGACATTTTGAATCAATTTTTCTACAGTCCAAAAAAATCAATTTTCTGATGAAAAACGATGACCCGTGACCTGTCGAAATTTCTCCAGATGGTCAGAAATGGAAATTTTTTAATGTTTAATTTTTTTACTGCAAATGACTATTCCATGTAAATTATCACTTTTGGAAGAAAAATAAGTGTGTTTAGAGACACTTTAATGCCTGAAATTGGTTGAAACAAAAGCTTCTGAATAGGAGAAAAAGTCTGTAATAATGGCAATTTTGGTCACATTGAGGCTTTAAAAAGTAGTCATTCAACATGAGGCACATTCCAAATGACATTTTGAATCAATTTTTCTACAGTCCAAAAAATCAATTTTCTGATGAAAAACGATGACCCGTGACCTGTCAAAATTTCTCCATATGGTCAGAAATGGACATTTTTTAATGTTTAATTTTTTGAATGTAAATGACTATTCCATGTAAATTATCACTTTTGGAAGAAAAATAAGTGTGTTTAGAGACACTTTAATGCCTGAAATTGGTTGAAACAAAAGCTTCTGAATAGGAGAAAAAGTCTGTAATAATGGCAATTTTGGACACATTGAGGCTTTAAAAAGTAGTCATTCAACATGAGGCACATTCCAAATGACATTTTGAATCAATTTTTCTACAGTCCAAAAAAATCAATTTTCTGATGAAAAACGATGACCCGTGACCTGTCGAAATTTATCCAGATGGTCAGAAATGGAAATTTTTTAATGTTTAATTTTTGAATGCAAATGACTATTCCATGTAAATTATCACTTTGGAACAACATTAAGTGTGTTTAGAGTCACTTTTATGCCTGAAATTGGTCGAAATAGAAGCTTCTGAATACGAGAAAATGTCGGTAATAATGGCAATTTTGGTCACATTGAGGCTTTAAAAAGTAGTTATTCAACATGAGGCACATTCGAAATGACATTTTGAATCAATTTTTCTACAGTCCAAAAAATCAATTTTCTGATGAAAAACGATGACCCGTGACCTGTCGAAATTTATCCAGATGGTCAGAAATGGAAATTTTTTAATGTTTAATTTTTTGACTGCAAATGACTATTCCATGTAAATTATCACTTTTGGAACAAAAATAAGTGTGTTTAGAGTCACTTTAATGCCTGAAATTGGTAGAAATAGAAGCTTCTGAATAGGAGAAAAAGTCTGTAATAATGGCAATTTTGGTCACATTGAGGCTTTAAAAAGTAGTCATTCAACATGAGGCACATTCCAAATGACATTTTGAATAAATTTTTCTACAGTTCAAAAAAATCAATTTTCTGATGAAAAACGATGACCCGTGACCTGTCGACATTTCTCCAGTTGGTCAGAAATAGAAATTTTTTAATGTTTAATTTTTTGACTGTAAATGACTATTCCATGTAAATTATCACTTTTGGAAGAAAAATAAGTGTGTTTAGAGTCACTTTAATGCCTGAAATTGGTTGAAACAAAAGCTTCTGAATAGGAGAAAAAGTCTGTAATAATGGCAATTTTGGTCACATTGAGGCTTTAAAAAGTAGTCATTCAACATGAGGCACATTCCAAATGACATTTTGAATCAATTTTTCTACAGTCCAAAAAAATCAATTTTCTGATGAAAAACGATGACCCGTGACCTGTCGAAATTTATCCAGATGGTCAGAAATGGAAATTTTTTAATGTTTAATTTTTTGAATGCAAATGACTATTCCATGTAAATTATCACTTTTGGAACAACATTAAGTGTGTTTAGAGTCACTTTTATGCCTGAAATTGGTCGAAATAGAAGCTTCTGAATACGAGAAAATGTCGGTAATAATGGCAATTTTGGTCACATTGAGGCTTTAAAAAGTAGTTATTCAACATGAGGCACATTCGAAATGGCATTTTGAATCAATTTTTCTACAGTCCAAAAAATCAATTTTCTGATGAAAAACGATGACCCGTGACCTGTCGAAATTTATCCAGATGGTCAGAAATGGAAATTTTTTAATGTTTAATTTTTTGACTGCAAATGACTATTCCATGTAAATTATCACTTTTGGAACAAAAATAAGTGTGTTTAGAGTCACTTTAATGCCTGAAATTGGTAGAAATAGAAGCTTCTGAATAGGAGAAAAAGTCTGTAATAATGGCAATTTTGGTCACATTGAGGCTTTAAAAAGTAGTCATTCAACATGAGGCACATTCCAAATGACATTTTGAATACATTTTTCTACAGTTCAAAAAAATCAATTTTCTGATGAAAAACGATGACCCGTGACCTGTCGAAATTTCTCCAGATGGTCAGAAATGGAAATTTTTTAATGTTTAATTTTTTGACTGCAAATGACTATTCCATGTAAATTATCACTTTTGGAACAAAAATAAGTGTGTTTAGAGTCACTTTATGACTGAAATTGGTCGAAATAGACGCTTCTGAACAGGAGAAAATGTCTGTAAAAATGGCAATTTTGGTCACATTGAGGCTTCAAAAAGTAGTTATTCAGCATGAGGCACATTCCAAATGACATTTTGAATCAATTTTTCTACAGTCCCAAAAAATAAATTTTCTGATGAAAAACGATGACCCATGACCTGTCGAAAATTCTCCAGATGGTCAGAAATGGAAATTTTTTAATGTTTAATTTTTTGACTGCAAATGACTATTCCATGTAAATTATCACTTTTGGAACAAAAATAAGTGTGTTTAGAGTCACTTTAATGCCTGAAATTGGTCGAAATAGACGCTTCTGAATAGGAGAAAATGTCTGTAAAAATGGCAATTTTGGTCACATTGAGGCTTCAAAAAGTAGTTATTCAGCATGAGGCACATTCCAAATGACATTTTGAATCAGTTTTTCTACAGTCCAAAAAATCAATTTTCTGATGAAAAACGATGACCCGTGACCTGTCAAAATTTCTCCATATGGTCAGAAATGGAAATTTTTTAATGTTTAATTTTTTGATTGTAAATGACTATTCCATGTACATTATCACTTTTGGAAGAAATATAGGTGTGTTTAGAGACACTTTAATGCCTGAAATTGGTCGAAATAGAAGCTTCTGAATAGGAGAAAATGTCTGTAAAAATGGCAATTTTGGTCACATTGAGGCTTCAAAAAGTAGTTATTCAGCATGAGGCACATTCCAAATGACATTTTGAATCAATTTTTCTACAGTCCAAAAAAATCAATTTTCTGATGAAAAACAATGACCCGTGACCTGTCGAAATTTATCCAGATGGTCAGAAATAGAAATTTTTTAATGTTTAATTTTTTGAATGCAAATGACTATTCCATGTAAATTATCACTTTTGGAACAACATTAAGTGTGTTTAGAGTCACTTTAATGCCTGAAATTGGTCGAAATAGAAGCTTCTGAGTACGAGAAAATGTCTGTAATAATGGCAATTTTGGTCACATTGAGGCTTTAAAAAGTAGTTATTCAACATGAGGCACATTCGAAATGACATTTTGAATCAATTTTTCTACAGTCCAAAAAATCAATTTTCTGATGAAAAACGATGACCCGTGACCTGTCGACATTTCTCCAGTTGGTCAGAAATGGAAATTTTTTAATGTTTTATTTTTTGAATGCAAATCACTATTCCATGTAAATTATCACTTTTGGAACAAAAATAAGTGTGTTTAGAGTCACTTTAATGCCTGAAATTGGTTGAAACAAAAGCTTCTGAATAGGAGAAAAAGTCTGTAATAATGGCAATTTTGGTCACATTGAGGCTTTAAAAAGTAGTCATTCAACATGAGGCACATTCCAAATGACATTTTGAATCAATTTTTCTACAGTCCAAAAAATCAATTTTCTGATGAAAAACGATGACCTGTGACCTGTCGAAATTTCTCCAGATGGTCAGAAATGGAAATTTTTTAATGTTTAATTTTTTGACTGTAAATGACTATTCCATGTAAATTATCACTTTTGGAAGAAAAATAAGTGTGTTTAGAGTCACTTTAATGCCTAAAATTGGTTGAAACAAAAGCTTCTGAATAGGAGAAAAAGTCTGTAATAATGGCAATTTTGGTCACATTGAGGCTTTAAAAAGTAGTCATTCAACATGAGGCACATTCCAAATGACATTTTGAATCAATTTTTCTACAGTCCAAAAAAATCAATTTTCTGATGAAAAACGATGACCCGTGACCTGTCGAAATTTCTCCAGATGGTCAGAAATGGACATTTTTTAATGTTTAATTTTTTGACTGCAAATGACTATTCCATGTAAATTATCACTTTTGGAAGAAAAATAAGTGTGTTTAGAGACACTTTAATGCCTGAAATTGGTAGAAATAGAAGCTTCTGAATAGGAGAAAAAGTCTGTAATAATGGCAATTTTGGTCACATTGAGGCTTTAAAAAGTAGTCATTCAACATGAGGCACTTTCCAAATGACATTTTGAATCAATTTTTCTACAGTCCAAAAAATCAATTTTCTGATGAAAAACGATGACCTGTGACCTGTCGAAATTTCTCCAGATGGTCAGAAATGGAAATTTTTTAATGTTTAATTTTTTGACTGCAAATGACTATTCCATGTAAATTATCACTTTTGGAAGAAAAATAAGTGTGTTTAGAGATACTTTAATGCCTGAAATTGGTTGAAACAAAAGCTTCTGAATAGGAGAAAAAGTCTGTAATAATGGCAATTTTGGTCACATTGAGGCTTTAAAAAGTAGTCATCCAACATGAGGCACATTCCAAATGACATTTTGAATCAATTTTTCTACAGTCCAAAAAAATCAATTTTCTGATGAAAAACGATGACCCGTGACCTGTCGAAATTTCTCCAGATGGTCAGAAATGGAAATTTTTTAATGTTTAATTTTTTGACTGTAAATGACGATTCCATGTAAATTATCACTTTTGGAAGAAAAATAAGTGTGTTTAGAGTCACTTTAATGCCTGAAATTGGTAGAAACAAAAGCTTCTGAATAGGAGAAAAAGTCTGTAATAATGGCAATTTTGGTCACATTGAGGCTTTAAAAAGTAGTCATTCAACATGAGGCACATTCCAAATGACATTTTGAATCAATTTTTCTACAGTCCAAAAAAATCAATTTTCTGATGAAAAACGATGACCCGTGACCTGTCGAAATTTCTCCAGATGGTCAGAAATGGAAATTTTTTAATGTTTAATTTTTTGACTGTAAATGACTATTCCATGTAAATTATCACTTTTGGAAGAAAAATAAGTGTGTTTAGAGTCACTTTAATGCCTGAAATTGGTAGAAACAAAAGCTTCTGAATAGGAGAAAAAGTCTGTAATAATGGCAATTTTGGTCACATTGAGGCTTTAAAAAGTAGTCATTCAACATGAGGCACATTCCAAATGACATTTTGAATCAATTTTTCTACAGTCCAAAAAAATCAATTTTCTGATGAAAAACGATGACCCGTGACCTGTCGAAATTTCTCCAGATGGTCAGAAATGGAAATTTTTTAATGTTTAATTTTTTGACTGCAAATGACTATTCCATGTAAATTATCACTTTTGGAAGAAAAATAAGTGTGTTTAGAGACACTTTAATGCCTGAAATTGGTTGAAACAAAAGCTTCTGAATAGGAGAAAAAGTCTGTAATAATGGCAATTTTGGTCACATTGAGGCTTTAAAAAGTAGTCATTCAACATGAGGCACATTCCAAATGACATTTTGAATCAATTTTTCTACAGTCCAAAAAAATCAATTTTCTGATGAAAAACGATGACCCGTGACCTGTCGAAATTTCTCCAGATGGTCAGAAATGGACATTTTTTAATGTTTAATTTTTTGACTGCAAATGACTATTCCATGTAAATTATCACTTTTGGAAGAAAAATAAGTGTGTTTAGAGACACTTTAATGCCTGAAATTGGTAGAAATAGAAGCTTCTGAATAGGAGAAAAAGTCTGTAATAATGGCAATTTTGGTCACATTGAGGCTTTAAAAAGTAGTCATTCAACATGAGGCACTTTCCAAATGACATTTTGAATCAATTTTTCTACAGTCCAAAAAATCAATTTTCTGATGAAAAACGATGACCTGTGACCTGTCGAAATTTCTCCAGATGGTCAGAAATGGAAATTTTTTAATGTTTAATTTTTTGACTGCAAATGACTATTCCATGTAAATTATCACTTTTGGAAGAAAAATAAGTGTGTTTAGAGATACTTTAATGCCTGAAATTGGTTGAAACAAAAGCTTCTGAATAGGAGAAAAAGTCTGTAATAATGGCAATTTTGGTCACATTGAGGCTTTAAAAAGTAGTCATCCAACATGAGGCACATTCCAAATGACATTTTGAATCAATTTTTCTACAGTCCAAAAAAATCAATTTTCTGATGAAAAACGATGACCCGTGACCTGTCGAAATTTCTCCAGATGGTCAGAAATGGAAATTTTTTAATGTTTAATTTTTTGACTGTAAATGACGATTCCATGTAAATTATCACTTTTGGAAGAAAAATAAGTGTGTTTAGAGTCACTTTAATGCCTGAAATTGGTAGAAACAAAAGCTTCTGAATAGGAGAAAAAGTCTGTAATAATGGCAATTTTGGTCACATTGAGGCTTTAAAAAGTAGTCATTCAACATGAGGCACATTCCAAATGACATTTTGAATCAATTTTTCTACAGTCCAAAAAAATCAATTTTCTGATGAAAAACGATGACCCGTGACCTGTCGAAATTTCTCCAGATGGTCAGAAATGGAAATTTTTTAATGTTTAATTTTTTGACTGTAAATGACTATTCCATGTAAATTATCACTTTTGGAAGAAAAATAAGTGTGTTTAGAGTCACTTTAATGCCTGAAATTGGTAGAAACAAAAGCTTCTGAATAGGAGAAAAAGTCTGTAATAATGGCAATTTTGGTCACATTGAGGCTTTAAAAAGTAGTCATTCAACATGAGGCACATTCCAAATGACATTTTGAATCAATTTTTCTACAGTCCAAAAAAATCAATTTTCTGATGAAAAACGATGACCCGTGACCTGTCGAAATTTCTCCAGATGGTCAGAAATGGAAATTTTTTAATGTTTAATTTTTTGACTGCAAATGACTATTCCATGTAAATTATCACTTTTGGAAGAAAAATAAGTGTGTTTAGAGACACTTTAATGCCTGAAATTGGTTGAAACAAAAGCTTCTGAATAGGAGAAAAAGTCTGTAATAATGGCAATTTTGGTCACATTGAGGCTTTAAAAAGTAGTCATTCAACATGAGGCACATTCCAAATGACATTTTGAATCAATTTTTCTACAGTCCAAAAAAATCAATTTTCTGATGAAAAACGATGACCCGTGACCTGTCGAAATTTCTCCAGATGGTCAGAAATGGACATTTTTTAATGTTTAATTTTTTGACTGCAAATGACTATTCCATGCAAATTATCACTTTTGGAACAAAATAAGTGTGTTTAAAGTCACTTTAATGCCTGAAATTGGTCGAAATAGAAGCTTCTGAATAGGAGAAAATGTCTGTAAAAATGGCAATTTTGGTCACATTGAGGCTTCAAAAAGTAGTTATTCAGCATGAGGCACATTCCAAATGCCATTTTGAATCAATTTTTCTACAGTCCAAAAAATCAATTTTCTGATGAAAAACGATGACCCGTGACCTGTCAAAATTTCTCCATATGGTCAGAAATGGACATTTTTTAATGTTTAATTTTTTGAATGTAAATGACTATTCCATGTAAATTATCACTTTTGGAAGAAAAATAAGTGTGTTTAGAGACACTTTAATGCCTGAAATTGGTTGAAACAAAAGCT
This sequence comes from Triturus cristatus, assembly GCF_964204655.1. Classification (NCBI taxonomy): domain Eukaryota; kingdom Metazoa; phylum Chordata; class Amphibia; order Caudata; family Salamandridae; genus Triturus; species Triturus cristatus. The sequence goes on along the minus strand of NC_140593.1, from coordinate 877,397,878 downwards.
TCTGAATAGGAGAAAAAGTCTGTAATAATGGCAATTTTGGACACATTGAGGCTTTAAAAAGTAGTCATTCAACATGAGGCACATTCCAAATGACATTTTGAATCAATTTTTCTACAGTCCAAAAAAATCAATTTTCTGATGAAAAACGATGACCCGTGACCTGTCGAAATTTATCCAGATGGTCAGAAATGGAAATTTTTTAATGTTTAATTTTTTGACTGCAAATGACTATTCCATGTAAATTATCACTTTTGGAACAAAAATAAGTGTGTTTAGAGTCACTTTAATGCCTGAAATTGGTTGAAACAAAAGCTTCTGAATAGGAGAAAAAGTCTGTAATAATGGCAATTTTGGTCACATTGAGGCTTTAAAAAGTAGTCATTCAACATGAGGCACATTCCAAATGACATTTTGAATCAATTTTTCTACAGTCCAAAAAAATCAATTTTCTGATGAAAAACGATGACCCGTGACCTGTCGAAATTTATCCAGATGGTCAGAAATGGAAATTTTTTAATGTTTAATTTTTGAATGCAAATGACTATTCCATGTAAATTATCACTTTTGGAACAACATTAAGTGTGTTTAGAGTCACTTTTATGCCTGAAATTGGTCGAAATAGAAGCTTCTGAATACGAGAAAATGTCGGTAATAATGGCAATTTTGGTCACATTGAGGCTTTAAAAAGTAGTTATTCAACATGAGGCACATTCGAAATGACATTTTGAATCAATTTTTCTACAGTCCAAAAAATCAATTTTCTGATGAAAAACGATGACCCGTGACCTGTCGAAATTTATCCAGATGGTCAGAAATGGAAATTTTTTAATGTTTAATTTTTTGACTGCAAATGACTATTCCATGTAAATTATCACTTTTGGAACAAAAATAAGTGTGTTTAGAGTCACTTTAATGCCTGAAATTGGTAGAAATAGAAGCTTCTGAATAGGAGAAAAAGTCTGTAATAATGGCAATTTTGGTCACATTGAGGCTTTAAAAAGTAGTCATTCAACATGAGGCACATTCCAAATGACATTTTGAATAAATTTTTCTACAGTTCAAAAAAATCAATTTTCTGATGAAAAACGATGACCCGTGACCTGTCGACATTTCTCCAGTTGGTCAGAAATAGAAATTTTTTAATGTTTAATTTTTTGACTGTAAATGACTATTCCATGTAAATTATCACTTTTGGAAGAAAAATAAGTGTGTTTAGAGTCACTTTAATGCCTGAAATTGGTTGAAACAAAAGCTTCTGAATAGGAGAAAAAGTCTGTAATAATGGCAATTTTGGTCACATTGAGGCTTTAAAAAGTAGTCATTCAACATGAGGCACATTCCAAATGACATTTTGAATCAATTTTTCTACAGTCCAAAAAAATCAATTTTCTGATGAAAAACGATGACCCGTGACCTGTCGAAATTTATCCAGATGGTCAGAAATGGAAATTTTTTAATGTTTAATTTTTTGAATGCAAATGACTATTCCATGTAAATTATCACTTTTGGAACAACATTAAGTGTGTTTAGAGTCACTTTTATGCCTGAAATTGGTCGAAATAGAAGCTTCTGAATACGAGAAAATGTCGGTAATAATGGCAATTTTGGTCACATTGAGGCTTTAAAAAGTAGTTATTCAACATGAGGCACATTCGAAATGGCATTTTGAATCAATTTTTCTACAGTCCAAAAAATCAATTTTCTGATGAAAAACGATGACCCGTGACCTGTCGAAATTTATCCAGATGGTCAGAAATGGAAATTTTTTAATGTTTAATTTTTTGACTGCAAATGACTATTCCATGTAAATTATCACTTTTGGAACAAAAATAAGTGTGTTTAGAGTCACTTTAATGCCTGAAATTGGTAGAAATAGAAGCTTCTGAATAGGAGAAAAAGTCTGTAATAATGGCAATTTTGGTCACATTGAGGCTTTAAAAAGTAGTCATTCAACATGAGGCACATTCCAAATGACATTTTGAATACATTTTTCTACAGTTCAAAAAAATCAATTTTCTGATGAAAAACGATGACCCGTGACCTGTCGAAATTTCTCCAGATGGTCAGAAATGGAAATTTTTTAATGTTTAATTTTTTGACTGCAAATGACTATTCCATGTAAATTATCACTTTTGGAACAAAAATAAGTGTGTTTAGAGTCACTTTATGACTGAAATTGGTCGAAATAGACGCTTCTGAACAGGAGAAAATGTCTGTAAAAATGGCAATTTTGGTCACATTGAGGCTTCAAAAAGTAGTTATTCAGCATGAGGCACATTCCAAATGACATTTTGAATCAATTTTTCTACAGTCCCAAAAAATAAATTTTCTGATGAAAAACGATGACCCATGACCTGTCGAAAATTCTCCAGATGGTCAGAAATGGAAATTTTTTAATGTTTAATTTTTTGACTGCAAATGACTATTCCATGTAAATTATCACTTTTGGAACAAAAATAAGTGTGTTTAGAGTCACTTTAATGCCTGAAATTGGTCGAAATAGACGCTTCTGAATAGGAGAAAATGTCTGTAAAAATGGCAATTTTGGTCACATTGAGGCTTCAAAAAGTAGTTATTCAGCATGAGGCACATTCCAAATGACATTTTGAATCAATTTTTCTACAGTCCCAAAAAATAAATTTTCTGATGAAAAACGATGACCCATGACCTGTCGAAAATTCTCCAGATGGTCAGAAATGGAAATTTTTTAATGTTTAATTTTTTGACTGCAAATGACTATTCCATGTAAATTATCACTTTTGGAACAAAAATAAGTGTGTTTAGAGTCACTTTAATGCCTGAAATTGGTCGAAATAGACGCTTCTGAATAGGAGAAAATGTCTGTAAAAATGGCAATTTTGGTCACATTGAGGCTTCAAAAAGTAGTTATTCAGCATGAGGCACATTCCAAATGACATTTTGAATCAGTTTTTCTACAGTCCAAAAAATCAATTTTCTGATGAAAAACGATGACCCGTGACCTGTCAAAATTTCTCCATATGGTCAGAAATGGAAATTTTTTAATGTTTAATTTTTTGATTGTAAATGACTATTCCATGTACATTATCACTTTTGGAAGAAATATAGGTGTGTTTAGAGACACTTTAATGCCTGAAATTGGTCGAAATAGAAGCTTCTGAATAGGAGAAAATGTCTGTAAAAATGGCAATTTTGGTCACATTGAGGCTTCAAAAAGTAGTTATTCAGCATGAGGCACATTCCAAATGACATTTTGAATCAATTTTTCTACAGTCCAAAAAAATCAATTTTCTGATGAAAAACAATGACCCGTGACCTGTCGAAATTTATCCAGATGGTCAGAAATAGAAATTTTTTAATGTTTAATTTTTTGAATGCAAATGACTATTCCATGTAAATTATCACTTTTGGAACAACATTAAGTGTGTTTAGAGTCACTTTAATGCCTGAAATTGGTCGAAATAGAAGCTTCTGAGTACGAGAAAATGTCTGTAATAATGGCAATTTTGGTCACATTGAGGCTTTAAAAAGTAGTTATTCAACATGAGGCACATTCGAAATGACATTTTGAATCAATTTTTCTACAGTCCAAAAAATAAATTTTCTGATGAAAAACGATGACCCGTGACCTGTCGACATTTCTCCAGTTGGTCAGAAATGGAAATTTTTTAATGTTTTATTTTTTGAATGCAAATCACTATTCCATGTAAATTATCACTTTTGGAACAACATTAAGTGTGTTTAGAGTCACTTTAATGCCTGAAATTGGTTGAAACAAAAGCTTCTGAATAGGAGAAAAAGTCTGTAATAATGGCAATTTTGGTCACATTGAGGCTTTAAAAAGTAGTCATTCAACATGAGGCACATTCCAAATGACATTTTGAATCAATTTTTCTACAGTCCAAAAAAATCAATTTTCTGATGAAAAACAATGACCCGTGACCTGTCGAAATTTCTCCAGATGGTCAGAAATGGAAATTTTTTAATGTTTAATTTTTTGATTGTAAATGACTATTCCATGTAAATTATCACTTTTGGAAGAAAAATAAGTGTGTTTAGAGACACTTTAATGCCTGAAATTGGTTGAAACAAAAGCTTCTGAATAGGAGAAAAAGTCTGTAATAATGGCAATTTTGGTCACATTGAGGCTTTAAAAAGTAGTCATTCAACATGAGGCACATTCCAAATGACATTTTGAATAAATTTTTCTACAGTCCAAAAAAATCAATTTTCTGATGAAAAACGATGACCCGTGACCTGTCGAAATTTATCCAGATGGTCAGAAATGGAAATCTTTTAATGTTTAATTTTTTGACTGCAAATGACTATTCCATGTAAATTATCACTTTTGGAACAAAAATAAGTGTGTTTAGAGTCACTTTAATGCCTGAAATTGATAGAAATAGAAGCTTCTGAATAGGAGAAAAAGTCTGTAATAATAGCAATTTTGGTCACATTGAGGCTTTAAAAAGTAGTCATTCAACATGAGGCACATTCCAAATGACATTTTGAATAAATTTTTCTACAGTCCAAAAAAATCAATTTTCTGATGAAAAACGATGACCCGTGACCTGTCGAAATTTATCCAGATGGTCAGAAATGGAAATTTTTTAATGTTTAATTTTTTGACTGCAAATGACTATTCCATGTAAATTATCACTTTTGGAACAAAAATAAGTGTGTTTAGAGTCACTTTAATGCCTGAAATTGGTCGAAATAGAAGCTTCTGAATAGGAGAAAATGTCTGTAAAAATTGAAATTTTGGTCACATTCAGGCTTTAAAAAGTAGTTATTCAACATGAGGCACAATCCAAATGACATTTTGAATCAATTTTTCTACAGTCCAAAAAATCAATTTTCTGATGAAAAACGATGACCCGTGACCTGTTGAAATTTCTCCAGATTGTCAGAAATGTACATTTTTTAATGTTTAATTTTTTGACTGTAAATGACTATTCCATGTAAATTATCACTTTTGGAAGAAAAATAAGTGTGTTTAGAGTCACTTTAATGCCTGAAATTGGTTGAAACAAAAGCTTCTGAATAGGAGAAAAAGTCTGTAATAATGGCAATTTTGGTCACATTGAGGCTTTAAACAGTAGTCATTCAACATGAGGCACATTCCAAATGACATTTTGAATCAATTTTTCTACAGTTCAAAAAAATCAATTTTCTGATGAAAAACGATGACCCGTGACCTGTCGAAATTTCTCCAGATGGTCAGAAATGGAAATTTTTTAATGTTTAATTTTTTGACTGCAAATGACTATTCCATGTAAATTATCACTTTTGGAACAAAAATAAGTGTGTTTAGAGTCACTTTATGACTGAAATTGGTCGAAATAGACGCTTCTAAACAGGAGAAAATGTCTGTAAAAATGGCAATTTTGGTCACATTGAGGCTTCAAAAAGTAGTTATTCAGCATGAGGCACATTCCAAATGACATTTTGAATCAATTTTTCTACAGTCCCAAAAAATAAATTTTCTGATGAAAAACGATGACCCATGACCTGTCGAAAATTCTCCAGATGGTCAGAAATGGAAATTTTTTAATGTTTAATTTTTTGACTGCAAATGACTATTCCATGTAAATTATCACTTTTGGAACAAAAATAAGTGTGTTTAGAGTCACTTTAATGCCTGAAATTGGTCGAAATAGACGCTTCTGAATAGGAGAAAATGTCTGTAAAAATGGCAATTTTGGTCACATTGAGGCTTCAAAAAGTAGTTATTCAGCATGAGGCACATTCCAAATGACATTTTGAATCAGTTTTTCTACAGTCCAAAAAATCAATTTTCTGATGAAAAACGATGACCCGTGACCTGTCAAGATTTCTCCATATGGTCAGAAATGGAAATTTTTTAATGTTTAATTTTTTGATTGTAAATGACTATTCCATGTACATTATCACTTTTGGAAGAAATATAAGTGTGTTTAGAGACACTTTAATGCCTGAAATTGGTCGAAATAGAAGCTTCTGAATAGGAGAAAATGTCTGTAAAAATGGCAATTTTGGTCACATTGAGGCTTCAAAAAGTAGTTATTCAGCATGAGGCACATTCCAAATGACATTTTGAATCAATTTTTCTACAGTCCAAAAAAATCAATTTTCTGATGAAAAACAATGACCCGTGACCTGTCGAAATTTATCCAGATGGTCAGAAATAGAAATTTTTTAATGTTTAATTTTTTGAATGCAAATGACTATTCCATGTAAATTATCACTTTTGGAACAACATTAAGTGTGTTTAGAGTCACTTTAATGCCTGAAATTGGTCGAAATAGAAGCTTCTGAGTACGAGAAAATGTCTGTAATAATGGCAATTTTGGTCACATTGAGGCTTTAAAAAGTAGTTATTCAACATGAGGCACATTCGAAATGACATTTTGAATCAATTTTTCTACAGTCCAAAAAATCAATTTTCTGATGAAAAACGATGACCCGTGACCTGTCGACATTTCTCCAGTTGGTCAGAAATGGAAATTTTTTAATGTTTTATTTTTTGAATGCAAATCACTATTCCATGTAAATTATCACTTTTGGAACAACATTAAGTGTGTTTAGAGTCACTTTAATGCCTGAAATTGGTTGAAACAAAAGCTTCTGAATAGGAGAAAAAGTCTGTAATAATGGCAATTTTGGTCACATTGAGGCTTTAAAAAGTAGTCATTCAACATGAGGCACATTCCAAATGACATTTTGAATCAATTTTTCTACAGTCCAAAAAAATCAATTTTCTGATGAAAAACAATGACCCGTGACCTGTCGAAATTTCTCCAGATGGTCAGAAATGGAAATTTTTTAATGTTTAATTTTTTGATTGTAAATGACTATTCCATGTAAATTATCACTTTTGGAAGAAAAATAAGTGTGTTTAGAGACACTTTAATGCCTGAAATTGGTTGAAACAAAAGCTTCTGAATAGGAGAAAAAGTCTGTAATAATGGCAATTTTGGTCACATTGAGGCTTTAAAAAGTAGTCATTCAACATGAGGCACATTCCAAATGACATTTTGAATACATTTTTCTACAGTCCAAAAAAATCAATTTTCTGATGAAAAACGATGACCCGTGACCTGTCGAAATTTATCCAGATGGTCAGAAATGGAAATTTTTTAATGTTTAATTTTTTGACTGCAAATGACTATTCCATGTAAATTATCACTTTTGGAACAAAAATAAGTGTGTTTAGAGTCACTTTAATGCCTGAAATTGGTAGAAATAGAAGCTTCTGAATAGGAGAAAAAGTCTGTAATAATGGCAATTTTGGTCACATTGAGGCTTTAAAAAGTAGTCATTCAACATGAGGCACATTCCAAATGACATTTTGAATACATTTTTCTACAGTCCAAAAAAATCAATTTTCTGATGAAAAACGATGACCCGTGACCTGTCGAAATTTATCCAGATGGTCAGAAATGGAAATTTTTTAATGTTTAATTTTTTGGCTGCAAATGACTATTCCATGTAAATTATCACTTTTGGAACAAAAATAAGTGTGTTTAGAGTCACTTTAATGCCTGAAATTGGTCGAAATAGAAGCTTCTGAATAGGAGAAAATGTCTGTAAAAATTGAAATTTTGGTCACATTCAGGCTTTAAAAAGTAGTTATTCAACATGAGGCACAATCCAAATGACATTTTGAATCAATTTTTCTACAGTCCAAAAAATCAATTTTCTGATGAAAAACGATGACCCGTGACCTGTTGAAATTTCTCCAGATTGTCAGAAATGTACATTTTTTAATGTTTAATTTTTTGACTGTAAATGACTATTCCATGTAAATTATCACTTTTGGAAGAAAAATAAGTGTGTTTAGAGTCACTTTAATGCCTGAAATTGGTTGAAACAAAAGCTTCTGAATAGGAGAAAAAGTCTGTAATAATGGCAATTTTGGTCACATTGAGGCTTTAAAAAGTAGTCATTCAACATGAGGCACATTCCAAATGACATTTTGAATCAATTTTTCTACAGTCCAAAAAATCAATTTTCTGATAAAAAACGATGACCTGTGACCTGTCGAAATTTCTCCAGATGGTCAGAAATGGAAATTTTTTAATGTTTAATTTTTTGACTGTAAATGACTATTCCATGTAAATTATCACTTTTGGAAGAAAAATAAGTGTGTTTAGAGTCACTTTAATGCCTAAAATTGGTTGAAACAAAAGCTTCTGAATAGGAGAAAAAGTCTGTAATAATGGCAATTTTGGTCACATTGAGGCTTTAAAAAGTAGTCATCCAACATGAGGCACATTCCAAATGACATTTTGAATCAATTTTTCTACAGTCCAAAAAAATCAATTTTCTGATGAAAAACGATGACCCGTGACCTGTCGAAATTTATCCAGATGGTCAGAAATGGAAATTTTTTAATGTTTAATTTTTTGACTGCAAATGACTATTCCATGTAAATTATCACTTTTGGAACAAAAATAAGTGTGTTTAGAGTCACTTTAATGCCTGAAATTGATAGAAATAGAAGCTTCTGAATAGGAGAAAAAGTCTGTAATAATAGCAATTTTGGTCACATTGAGGCTTTAAAAAGTAGTCATTCAACATGAGGCACATTCCAAATGACATTTTGAATAAATTTTTCTACAGTCCAAAAAAATCAATTTTCTGATGAAAAACGATGACCCGTGACCTGTCGAAATTTATCCAGATGGTCAGAAATGGAAATTTTTTAATGTTTAATTTTTTGACTGCAAATGACTATTCCATGTAAATTATCACTTTTGGAACAAAAATAAGTGTGTTTAGAGTCACTTTAATGCCTGAAATTGGTCGAAATAGAAGCTTCTGAATAGGAGAAAATGTCTGTAAAAATTGAAATTTTGGTCACATTCAGGCTTTAAAAAGTAGTTATTCAACATGAGGCACAATCCAAATGACATTTTGAATCAATTTTTCTACAGTCCAAAAAATCAATTTTCTGATGAAAAACGATGACCCGTGACCTGTTAAAATTTCTCCAGATTGTCAGAAATGTACATTTTTTAATGTTTAATTTTTTGACTGTAAATGACTATTCCATGTAAATTATCACTTTTGGAAGAAAAATAAGTGTGTTTAGAGTCACTTTAATGCCTGAAATTGGTTGAAACAAAAGCTTCTGAATAGGAGAAAAAGTCTGTAATAATGGCAATTTTGGTCACATTGAGGCTTTAAACAGTAGTCATTCAACATGAGGCACATTCCAAATGACATTTTGAATCAATTTTTCTACAGTTCAAAAAAATCAATTTTCTGATGAAAAACGATGACCCGTGACCTGTCGAAATTTCTCCAGATGGTCAGAAATGGAAATTTTTTAATGTTTAATTTGTTGACTGCAAATGACTATTCCATGTAAATTATCACTTTTGGAACAAAAATAAGTGTGTTTAGAGTCACTTTAATGCCTGAAATTGATAGAAATAGAAGCTTCTGAATAGGAGAAAAAGTCTGTAATAATAGCAATTTTGGTCACATTGAGGCTTCAAAAAGTAGTTATTCAGCATGAGGCACATTCCAAATGACATTTTGAATCAATTTTTCTACAGTCCCAAAAAATAAATTTTCTGATGAAAAACGATGACCCGTGACCTGTCGAAATTTCTCCAGATGGTCAGAAATGGAAATTTTTTAATGTTTAATTTTTTGACTGCAAATGACTATTCCATGTAAATTATCACTTTTGGAACAAAAATAAGTGTGTTTAGAGATACTTTAATGCCTGAAATTGGTTGAAACAAAAGCTTCTGAATAGGAGAAAAAGTCTGTAATAATGGCAATTTTGGTCACATTGAGGCTTTAAAAAGTAGTCATCCAACATGAGGCACATTCCAAATGACATTTTGAATCAATTTTTCTACAGTCCAAAAAAATCAATTTTCTGATGAAAAACGATGACCCGTGACCTGTCGAAATTTCTCCAGATGGTCAGAAATGGAAATTTTTTAATGTTTAATTTTTTGACTGTAAATGACGATTCCATGTAAATTATCACTTTTGGAAGAAAAATAAGTGTGTTTAGAGTCACTTTAATGCCTGAAATTGGTAGAAACAAAAGCTTCTGAATAGGAGAAAAAGTCTGTAATAATGGCAATTTTGGTCACATTGAGGCTTTAAAAAGTAGTCATTCAACATGAGGCACATTCCAAATGACATTTTGAATCAATTTTTCTACAGTCCAAAAAAATCAATTTTCTGATGAAAAACGATGACCCGTGACCTGTCGAAATTTCTCCAGATGGTCAGAAATGGAAATTTTTTAATGTTTAATTTTTTGACTGCAAATGACTATTCCATGTAAATTATCACTTTTGGAAGAAAAATAAGTGTGTTTAGAGACACTTTAATGCCTGAAATTGGTTGAAACAAAAGCTTCTGAATAGGAGAAAAAGTCTGTAATAATGGCAATTTTGGTCACATTGAGGCTTTAAAAAGTAGTCATTCAACATGAGGCACATTCCAAATGACATTTTGAATCAATTTTTCTACAGTCCAAAAAAATCAATTTTCTGATGAAAAACGATGACCCGTGACCTGTCGAAATTTCTCCAGATGGTCAGAAATGGACATTTTTTAATGTTTAATTTTTTGACTGCAAATGACTATTCCATGCAAATTATCACTTTTGGAACAAAATAAGTGTGTTTAAAGTCACTTTAATGCCTGAAATTGGTCGAAATAGAAGCTTCTGAATAGGAGAAAATGTCTGTAAAAATGGCAATTTTGGTCACATTGAGGCTTCAAAAAGTAGTTATTCAGCATGAGGCACATTCCAAATGCCATTTTGAATCAATTTTTCTACAGTCCAAAAAATCAATTTTCTGATGAAAAACGATGACCCGTGACCTGTCAAAATTTCTCCATATGGTCAGAAATGGACATTTTTTAATGTTTAATTTTTTGAATGTAAATGACTATTCCATGTAAATTATCACTTTTGGAAGAAAAATAAGTGTGTTTAGAGACACTTTAATGCCTGAAATTGGTTGAAACAAAAGCTTCTGAATAGGAGAAAAAGTCTGTAATAATGGCAATTTTGGACACATTGAGGCTTTAAAAAGTAGTCATTCAACATGAGGCACATTCCAAATGACATTTTGAATCAATTTTTCTACAGTCCAAAAAAATCAATTTTCTGATGAAAAACGATGACCCGTGACCTGTCGAAATTTATCCAGATGGTCAGAAATGGAAATTTTTTAATGTTTAATTTTTGAATGCAAATGACTATTCCATGTAAATTATCACTTTGGAACAACATTAAGTGTGTTTAGAGTCACTTTTATGCCTGAAATTGGTCGAAATAGAAGCTTCTGAATACGAGAAAATGTCGGTAATAATGGCAATTTTGGTCACATTGAGGCTTTAAAAAGTAGTTATTCAACATGAGGCACATTCGAAATGACATTTTGAATCAATTTTTCTACAGTCCAAAAAATCAATTTTCTGATGAAAAACGATGACCCGTGACCTGTCGAAATTTATCCAGATGGTCAGAAATGGAAATTTTTTAATGTTTAATTTTTTGACTGCAAATGACTATTCCATGTAAATTATCACTTTTGGAACAAAAATAAGTGTGTTTAGAGTCACTTTAATGCCTGAAATTGGTAGAAATAGAAGCTTCTGAATCGGAGAAAAAGTCTGTAATAATGGCAATTTTGGTCACATTGAGGCTTTAAAAAGTAGTCATTCAACATGAGGCACATTCCAAATGACATTTTGAATAAATTTTTCTACAGTTCAAAAAAATCAATTTTCTGATGAAAAACGATGACCCGTGACCTGTCGACATTTCTCCAGTTGGTCAGAAATAGAAATTTTTTAATGTTTAATTTTTTGACTGTAAATGACTATTCCATGTAAATTATCACTTTTGGAAGAAAAATAAGTGTGTTTAGAGTCACTTTAATGCCTGAAATTGGTTGAAACAAAAGCTTCTGAATAGGAGAAAAAGTCTGTAATAATGGCAATTTTGGTCACATTGAGGCTTTAAAAAGTAGTCATTCAACATGAGGCACATTCCAAATGACATTTTGAATCAATTTTTCTACAGTCCAAAAAAATCAATTTTCTGATGAAAAACGATGACCCGTGACCTGTCGAAATTTATCCAGATGGTCAGAAATGGAAATTTTTTAATGTTTAATTTTTTGAATGCAAATGACTATTCCATGTAAATTATCACTTTTGGAACAACATTAAGTGTGTTTAGAGTCACTTTTATGCCTGAAATTGGTCGAAATAGAAGCTTCTGAATACGAGAAAATGTCGGTAATAATGGCAATTTTGGTCACATTGAGGCTTTAAAAAGTAGTTATTCAACATGAGGCACATTCGAAATGGCATTTTGAATCAATTTTTCTACAGTCCAAAAAATCAATTTTCTGATGAAAAACGATGACCCGTGACCTGTCGAAATTTATCCAGATGGTCAGAAATGGAAATTTTTTAATGTTTAATTTTTTGACTGCAAATGACTATTCCATGTAAATTATCACTTTTGGAACAAAAATAAGTGTGTTTAGAGTCACTTTAATGCCTGAAATTGGTAGAAATAGAAGCTTCTGAATAGGAGAAAAAGTCTGTAATAATGGCAATTTTGGTCACATTGAGGCTTTAAAAAGTAGTCATTCAACATGAGGCACATTCCAAATGACATTTTGAATACATTATTCTACAGTTCAAAAAAATCAATTTTCTGATGAAAAACGATGACCCGTGACCTGTCGAAATTTCTCCAGATGGTCAGAAATGGAAATTTTTTAATGTTTAATTTTTTGACTGCAAATGACTATTCCATGTAAATTATCACTTTTGGAACAAAAATAAGTGTGTTTAGAGTCACTTTATGACTGAAATTGGTCGAAATAGACGCTTCTGAACAGGAGAAAATGTCTGTAAAAATGGCAATTTTGGTCACATTGAGGCTTCAAAAAGTAGTTATTCAGCATGAGGCACATTCCAAATGACATTTTGAATCAATTTTTCTACAGTCCCAAAAAATAAATTTTCTGATGAAAAACGATGACCCATGACCTGTCGAAAATTCTCCAGATGGTCAGAAATGGAAATTTTTTAATGTTTAATTTTTTGACTGCAAATGACTATTCCATGTAAATTATCACTTTTGGAACAAAAATAAGTGTGTTTAGAGTCACTTTAATGCCTGAAATTGGTCGAAATAGACGCTTCTGAATAGGAGAAAAAGTCTGTAATAATGGCAATTTTGGTCACATTGAGGCTTTAAAAAGTAGTCATTCAACATGAGGCACATTCCAAATGACATTTTGAATCAATTTTTCTACAGTCCAAAAAATCAATTTTCTGATAAAAAACGATGACCTGTGACCTGTCGAAATTTCTCCAGATGGTCAGAAATGGAAATTTTTTAATGTTTAATTTTTTGACTGTAAATGACTATTCCATGTAAATTATCACTTTTGGAAGAAAAATAAGTGTGTTTAGAGTCACTTTAATGCCTAAAATTGGTTGAAACAAAAGCTTCTGAATAGGAGAAAAAGTCTGTAATAATGGCAATTTTGGTCACATTGAGGCTTTAAAAAGTAGTCATCCAACATGAGGCACATTCCAAATGACATTTTGAATCAATTTTTCTACAGTCCAAAAAAATCAATTTTCTGATGAAAAACGATGACCCGTGACCTGTCGAAATTTATCCAGATGGTCAGAAATGGAAATTTTTTAATGTTTAATTTTTTGACTGCAAATGACTATTCCATGTAAATTATCACTTTTGGAACAAAAATAAGTGTGTTTAGAGTCACTTTAATGCCTGAAATTGATAGAAATAGAAGCTTCTGAATAGGAGAAAAAGTCTGTAATAATAGCAATTTTGGTCACATTGAGGCTTTAAAAAGTAGTCATTCAACATGAGGCACATTCCAAATGACATTTTGAATAAATTTTTCTACAGTCCAAAAAAATCAATTTTCTGATGAAAAACGATGACCCGTGACCTGTCGAAATTTATCCAGATGGTCAGAAATGGAAATTTTTTAATGTTTAATTTTTTGACTGCAAATGACTATTCCATGTAAATTATCACTTTTGGAACAAAAATAAGTGTGTTTAGAGTCACTTTAATGCCTGAAATTGGTCGAAATAGAAGCTTCTGAATAGGAGAAAATGTCTGTAAAAATTGAAATTTTGGTCACATTCAGGCTTTAAAAAGTAGTTATTCAACATGAGGCACAATCCAAATGACATTTTGAATCAATTTTTCTACAGTCCAAAAAATCAATTTTCTGATGAAAAACGATGACCCGTGACCTGTTGAAATTTCTCCAGATTGTCAGAAATGTACATTTTTTAATGTTTAATTTTTTGACTGTAAATGACTATTCCATGTAAATTATCACTTTTGGAAGAAAAATAAGTGTGTTTAGAGTCACTTTAATGCCTGAAATTGGTTGAAACAAAAGCTTCTGAATAGGAGAAAAAGTCTGTAATAATGGCAATTTTGGTCACATTGAGGCTTTAAACAGTAGTCATTCAACATGAGGCACATTCCAAATGACATTTTGAATCAATTTTTCTACAGTTCAAAAAAATCAATTTTCTGATGAAAAACGATGATCCGTGACCTGTCGAAATTTCTCCAGATGGTCAGAAATGGAAATTTTTTAATGTTTAATTTGTTGACTGCAAATGACTATTCCATGTAAATTATCACTTTTGGAACAAAAATAAGTGTGTTTAGAGTCACTTTAAATCTTAAATTGATAGAAATAGAAGCTTCTGAATAGGAGAAAAAGTCTGTAATAATAGCAATTTTGGTCACATTGAGGCTTCAAAAAGTAGTTATTCAGCATGAGGCACATTCCAAATGACATTTTGAATCAATTTTTCTACAGTCCCAAAAAATAAATTTTCTGATGAAAAACGATGACCCGTGACCTGTCGAAATTTCTCCAGATGGTCAGAAATGGAAATTTTTTAATGTTTAATTTTTTGACTGCAAATGACTATTCCATGTAAATTATCACTTTTGGAAGAAAAATAAGTGTGTTTAGAGATACTTTAATGCCTGAAATTGGTTGAAACAAAAGCTTCTGAATAGGAGAAAAAGTCTGTAATAATGGCAATTTTGGTCACATTGAGGCTTTAAAAAGTAGTCATCCAACATGAGGCACATTCCAAATGACATTTTGAATCAATTTTTCTACAGTCCAAAAAAATCAATTTTCTGATGAAAAACGATGACCCGTGACCTGTCGAAATTTCTCCAGATGGTCAGAAATGGAAATTTTTTAATGTTTAATTTTTTGACTGTAAATGACGATTCCATGTAAATTATCACTTTTGGAAGAAAAATAAGTGTGTTTAGAGTCACTTTAATGCCTGAAATTGGTAGAAACAAAAGCTTCTGAATAGGAGAAAAAGTCTGTAATAATGGCAATTTTGGTCACATTGAGGCTTTAAAAAGTAGTCATTCAACATGAGGCACATTCCAAATGACATTTTGAATCAATTTTTCTACAGTCCAAAAAAATCAATTTTCTGATGAAAAACGATGACCCGTGACCTGTCGAAATTTCTCCAGATGGTCAGAAATGGAAATTTTTTAATGTTTAATTTTTTTACTGCAAATGACTATTCCATGTAAATTATCACTTTTGGAAGAAAAATAAGTGTGTTTAGAGACACTTTAATGCCTGAAATTGGTTGAAACAAAAGCTTCTGAATAGGAGAAAAAGTCTGTAATAATGGCAATTTTGGTCACATTGAGGCTTTAAAAAGTAGTCATTCAACATGAGGCACATTCCAAATGACATTTTGAATCAATTTTTCTACAGTCCAAAAAATCAATTTTCTGATGAAAAACGATGACCCGTGACCTGTCAAAATTTCTCCATATGGTCAGAAATGGACATTTTTTAATGTTTAATTTTTTGAATGTAAATGACTATTCCATGTAAATTATCACTTTTGGAAGAAAAATAAGTGTGTTTAGAGACACTTTAATGCCTGAAATTGGTTGAAACAAAAGCTTCTGAATAGGAGAAAAAGTCTGTAATAATGGCAATTTTGAACACATTGAGGCTTTAAAAAGTAGTCATTCAACATGAGGCACATTCCAAATGACATTTTGAATCAATTTTTCTACAGTCCAAAAAAATCAATTTTCTGATGAAAAACGATGACCCGTGACCTGTCGAAATTTATCCAGATGGTCAGAAATGGAAATTTTTTAATGTTTAATTTTTGAATGCAAATGACTATTCCATGTAAATTATCACTTTGGAACAACATTAAGTGTGTTTAGAGTCACTTTTATGCCTGAAATTGGTCGAAATAGAAGCTTCTGAATACGAGAAAATGTCGGTAATAATGGCAATTTTGGTCACATTGAGGCTTTAAAAAGTAGTTATTCAACATGAGGCACATTCGAAATGACATTTTGAATCAATTTTTCTACAGTCCAAAAAATCAATTTTCTGATGAAAAACGATGACCCGTGACCTGTCGAAATTTATCCAGATGGTCAGAAATGGAAATTTTTTAATGTTTAATTTTTTGACTGCAAATGACTATTCCATGTAAATTATCACTTTTGGAACAAAAATAAGTGTGTTTAGAGTCACTTTAATGCCTGAAATTGGTAGAAATAGAAGCTTCTGAATAGGAGAAAAAGTCTGTAATAATGGCAATTTTGGTCACATTGAGGCTTTAAAAAGTAGTCATTCAACATGAGGCACATTCCAAATGACATTTTGAATAAATTTTTCTACAGTTCAAAAAAATCAATTTTCTGATGAAAAACGATGACCCGTGACCTGTCGACATTTCTCCAGTTGGTCAGAAATAGAAATTTTTTAATGTTTAATTTTTTGACTGTAAATGACTATTCCATGTAAATTATCACTTTTGGAAGAAAAATAAGTGTGTTTAGAGTCACTTTAATGCCTGAAATTGGTTGAAACAAAAGCTTCTGAATAGGAGAAAAAGTCTGTAATAATGGCAATTTTGGTCACATTGAGGCTTTAAAAAGTAGTCATTCAACATGAGGCACATTCCAAATGACATTTTGAATCAATTTTTCTACAGTCCAAAAAAATCAATTTTCTGATGAAAAACGATGACCCGTGACCTGTCGAAATTTATCCAGATGGTCAGAAATGGAAATTTTTTAATGTTTAATTTTTTGAATGCAAATGACTATTCCATGTAAATTATCACTTTTGGAACAACATTAAGTGTGTTTAGAGTCACTTTTATGCCTGAAATTGGTCGAAATAGAAGCTTCTGAATACGAGAAAATGTCGGTAATAATGGCAATTTTGGTCACATTGAGGCTTTAAAAAGTAGTTATTCAACATGAGGCACATTCGAAATGGCATTTTGAATCAATTTTTCTACAGTCCAAAAAATCAATTTTCTGATGAAAAACGATGACCCGTGACCTGTCGAAATTTATCCAGATGGTCAGAAATGGAAATTTTTTAATGTTTAATTTTTTGACTGCAAATGACTATTCCATGTAAATTATCACTTTTGGAACAAAAATAAGTGTGTTTAGAGTCACTTTAATGCCTGAAATTGGTAGAAATAGAAGCTTCTGAATAGGAGAAAAAGTCTGTAATAATGGCAATTTTGGTCACATTGAGGCTTTAAAAAGTAGTCATTCAACATGAGGCACATTCCAAATGACATTTTGAATACATTTTTCTACAGTTCAAAAAAATCAATTTTCTGATGAAAAACGATGACCCGTGACCTGTCGAAATTTCTCCAGATGGTCAGAAATGGAAATTTTTTAATGTTTAATTTTTTGACTGCAAATGACTATTCCATGTAAATTATCACTTTTGGAACAAAAATAAGTGTGTTTAGAGTCACTTTATGACTGAAATTGGTCGAAATAGACGCTTCTGAACAGGAGAAAATGTCTGTAAAAATGGCAATTTTGGTCACATTGAGGCTTCAAAAAGTAGTTATTCAGCATGAGGCACATTCCAAATGACATTTTGAATCAATTTTTCTACAGTCCCAAAAAATAAATTTTCTGATGAAAAACGATGACCCATGACCTGTCGAAAATTCTCCAGATGGTCAGAAATGGAAATTTTTTAATGTTTAATTTTTTGACTGCAAATGACTATTCCATGTAAATTATCACTTTTGGAACAAAAATAAGTGTGTTTAGAGTCACTTTAATGCCTGAAATTGGTCGAAATAGACGCTTCTGAATAGGAGAAAATGTCTGTAAAAATGGCAATTTTGGTCACATTGAGGCTTCAAAAAGTAGTTATTCAGCATGAGGCACATTCCAAATGACATTTTGAATCAGTTTTTCTACAGTCCAAAAAATCAATTTTCTGATGAAAAACGATGACCCGTGACCTGTCAAAATTTCTCCATATGGTCAGAAATGGAAATTTTTTAATGTTTAATTTTTTGATTGTAAATGACTATTCCATGTACATTATCACTTTTGGAAGAAATATAGGTGTGTTTAGAGACACTTTAATGCCTGAAATTGGTCGAAATAGAAGCTTCTGAATAGGAGAAAATGTCTGTAAAAATGGCAATTTTGGTCACATTGAGGCTTCAAAAAGTAGTTATTCAGCATGAGGCACATTCCAAATGACATTTTGAATCAATTTTTCTACAGTCCAAAAAAATCAATTTTCTGATGAAAAACAATGACCCGTGACCTGTCGAAATTTATCCAGATGGTCAGAAATAGAAATTTTTTAATGTTTAATTTTTTGAATGCAAATGACTATTCCATGTAAATTATCACTTTTGGAACAACATTAAGTGTGTTTAGAGTCACTTTAATGCCTGAAATTGGTCGAAATAGAAGCTTCTGAGTACGAGAAAATGTCTGTAATAATGGCAATTTTGGTCACATTGAGGCTTTAAAAAGTAGTTATTCAACATGAGGCACATTCGAAATGACATTTTGAATCAATTTTTCTACAGTCCAAAAAATCAATTTTCTGATGAAAAACGATGACCCGTGACCTGTCGACATTTCTCCAGTTGGTCAGAAATGGAAATTTTTTAATGTTTTATTTTTTGAATGCAAATCACTATTCCATGTAAATTATCACTTTTGGAACAAAAATAAGTGTGTTTAGAGTCACTTTAATGCCTGAAATTGGTTGAAACAAAAGCTTCTGAATAGGAGAAAAAGTCTGTAATAATGGCAATTTTGGTCACATTGAGGCTTTAAAAAGTAGTCATTCAACATGAGGCACATTCCAAATGACATTTTGAATCAATTTTTCTACAGTCCAAAAAAATCAATTTTCTGATGAAAAACAATGACCCGTGACCTGTCGAAATTTCTCCAGATGGTCAGAAATGGAAATTTTTTAATGTTTAATTTTTTGATTGTAAATGACTATTCCATGTAAATTATCACTTTTGGAAGAAAAATAAGTGTGTTTAGAGACACTTTAATGCCTGAAATTGGTTGAAACAAAAGCTTCTGAATAGGAGAAAAAGTCTGTAATAATGGCAATTTTGGTCACATTGAGGCTTTAAAAAGTAGTCATTCAACATGAGGCACATTCCAAATGACATTTTGAATAAATTTTTCTACAGTCCAAAAAAATCAATTTTCTGATGAAAAACGATGACCCGTGACCTGTCGAAATTTATCCAGATGGTCAGAAATGGAAATTTTTTAATGTTTAATTTTTTGACTGCAAATGACTATTCCATGTAAATTATCACTTTTGGAACAAAAATAAGTGTGTTTAGAGTCACTTTAATGCCTGAAATTGATAGAAATAGAAGCTTCTGAATAGGAGAAAAAGTCTGTAATAATAGCAATTTTGGTCACATTGAGGCTTTAAAAAGTAGTCATTCAACATGAGGCACATTCCAAATGACATTTTGAATAAATTTTTCTACAGTCCAAAAAAATCAATTTTCTGATGAAAAACGATGACCCGTGACCTGTCGAAATTTATCCAGATGGTCAGAAATGGAAATTTTTTAATGTTTAATTTTTTGACTGCAAATGACTATTCCATGTAAATTATCACTTTTGGAACAAAAATAAGTGTGTTTAGAGTCACTTTAATGCCTGAAATTGGTCGAAATAGAAGCTTCTGAATAGGAGAAAATGTCTGTAAAAATTGAAATTTTGGTCACATTCAGGCTTTAAAAAGTAGTTATTCAACATGAGGCACAATCCAAATGACATTTTGAATCAATTTTTCTACAGTCCAAAAAATCAATTTTCTGATGAAAAACGATGACCCGTGACCTGTTGAAATTTCTCCAGATTGTCAGAAATGTACATTTTTTAATGTTTAATTTTTTGACTGTAAATGACTATTCCATGTAAATTATCACTTTTGGAAGAAAAATAAGTGTGTTTAGAGTCACTTTAATGCCTGAAATTGGTTGAAACAAAAGCTTCTGAATAGGAGAAAAAGTCTGTAATAATGGCAATTTTGGTCACATTGAGGCTTTAAACAGTAGTCATTCAACATGAGGCACATTCCAAATGACATTTTGAATCAATTTTTCTACAGTTCAAAAAAATCAATTTTCTGATGAAAAACGATGACCCGTGACCTGTCAAAATTTCTCCAGATGGTCAGAAATGGAAATTTTTTAATGTTTAATTTTTTGACTGCAAATGACTATACCATGTAAATTATCACTTTTGGAACAAAAATAAGTGTGTTTAGAGTCACTTTATGACTGAAATTGGTCGAAATAGACGCTTCTGAACAGGAGAAAATGTCTGTAAAAATGGCAATTTTGGTCACATTGAGGCTTCAAAAAGTAGTTATTCAGCATGAGGCACATTCCAAATGACATTTTGAATCAATTTTTCTACAGTCCCAAAAAATAAATTTTCTGATGAAAAACGATGACCCATGACCTGTCGAAAATTCTCCAGATGGTCAGAAATGGAAATTTTTTAATGTTTAATTTTTTGACTGCAAATGACTATTCCATGTAAATTATCACTTTTGGAACAAAAATAAGTGTGTTTAGAGTCACTTTAATGCCTGAAATTGGTCGAAATAGACGCTTCTGAATAGGAGAAAATGTCTGTAAAAATGGCAATTTTGGTCACATTGAGGCTTCAAAAAGTAGTTATTCAGCATGAGGCACATTCCAAATGACATTTTGAATCAGTTTTTCTACAGTCCAAAAAATCAATTTTCTGATGAAAAACGATGACCCGTGACCTGTCAAAATTTCTCCATATGGTCAGAAATGGAAATTTTTTAATGTTTAATTTTTTGATTGTAAATGACTATTCCATGTACATTGTCACTTTTGGAAGAAATATAAGTGTGTTTAGAGACACTTTAATGCCTGAAATTGTTCGAAATAGAAGCTTCTGAATAGGAGAAAATGTCTGTAAAAATGGCAATTTTGGTCACATTGAGGCTTCAAAAAGTAGTTATTCAGCATGAGGCACATTCCAAATGACATTTTGAATCAATTTTTCTACAGTCCAAAAAAATCAATTTTCTGATGAAAAACAATGACCCGTGACCTGTCGAAATTTATCCAGATGGTCAGAAATAGAAATTTTTTAATGTTTAATTTTTTGAATGCAAATGACTATTCCATGTAAATTATCACTTTTGGAACAACATTAAGTGTGTTTAGAGTCACTTTAATGCCTGAAATTGGTCGAAATAGAAGCTTCTGAGTACGAGAAAATGTCTGTAATAATGGCAATTTTGGTCACATTGAGGCTTTAAAAAGTAGTTATTCAACATGAGGCACATTCGAAATGACATTTTGAATCAATTTTTCTACAGTCCAAAAAATCAATTTTCTGATGAAAAACGATGACCCGTGACCTGTCGACATTTCTCCAGTTGGTCAGAAATGGAAATTTTTTAATGTTTTATTTTTTGAATGCAAATCACTATTCCATGTAAATTATCACTTTTGGAACAACATTAAGTGTGTTTAGAGTCACTTTAATGCCTGAAATTGGTTGAAACAAAAGCTTCTGAATAGGAGAAAAAGTCTGTAATAATGGCAATTTTGGTCACATTGAGGCTTTAAAAAGTAGTCATTCAACATGAGGCACATTCCAAATGACATTTTGAATCAATTTTTCTACAGTCCAAAAAAATCAATTTTCTGATGAAAAACAATGACCCGTGACCTGTCGAAATTTCTCCAGATGGTCAGAAATGGAAATTTTTTAATGTTTAATTTTTTGATTGTAAATGACTATTCCATGTAAATTATCACTTTTGGAAGAAAAATAAGTGTGTTTAGAGACACTTTAATGCCTGAAATTGGTTGAAACAAAAGCTTCTGAATAGGAGAAAAAGTCTGTAATAATGGCAATTTTGGTCACATTGAGGCTTTAAAAAGTAGTCATTCAACATGAGGCACATTCCAAATGACATTTTGAATACATTTTTCTACAGTCCAAAAAAAACAATTTTCTGATGAAAAACGATGACCCGTGACCTGTCGAAATTTATCCAGATGGTCAGAAATGGAAATTTTTTAATGTTTAATTTTTTGACTGCAAATGACTATTCCATGTAAATGATCACTTTTGGAACAAAAATAAGTGTGTTTAGAGTCACTTTAATGCCTGAAATTGGTAGAAATAGAAGCTTCTGAATAGGAGAAAAAGTCTGTAATAATGGCAATTTTGGTCACATTGAGGCTTTAAAAAGTAGTCATTCAACATGAGGCACATTCCAAATGACATTTTGAATACATTTTTCTACAGTCCAAAAAAATTAATTTTCTGATGAAAAACGATGACCCGTGACCTGTCGAAATTTATCCAGATGGTCAGAAATGGAAATTTTTTAATGTTTAATTTTTTGGCTGCAAATGACTATTCCATGTAAATTATCACTTTTGGAACAAAAATAAGTGTGTTTAGAGTCACTTTAATGCCTGAAATTGGTCGAAATAGAAGCTTCTGAATAGGAGAAAATGTCTGTAAAAATTGAAATTTTGGTCACATTCAGGCTTTAAAAAGTAGTTATTCAACATGAGGCACAATCCAAATGACATTTTGAATCAATTTTTCTACAGTCCAAAAAATCAATTTTCTGATGAAAAACGATGACCCGTGACCTGTTGAAATTTCTCCAGATTGTCAGAAATGTACATTTTTTAATGTTTAATTTTTTGACTGTAAATGACTATTCCATGTAAATTATCACTTTTGGAAGAAAAATAAGTGTGTTTAGAGTCACTTTAATGCCTGAAATTGGTTGAAACAAAAGCTTCTGAATAGGAGAAAAAGTCTGTAATAATGGCAATTTTGGTCACATTGAGGCTTTAAAAAGTAGTCATTCAACATGAGGCACATTCCAAATGACATTTTGAATCAATTTTTCTACAGTCCAAAAAATCAATTTTCTGATAAAAAACGATGACCTGTGACCTGTCGAAATTTCTCCAGATGGTCAGAAATGGAAATTTTTTAATGTTTAATTTTTTGACTGTAAATGACTATTCCATGTAAATTATCACTTTTGGAAGAAAAATAAGTGTGTTTAGAGTCACTTTAATGCCTAAAATTGGTTGAAACAAAAGCTTCTGAATAGGAGAAAAAGTCTGTAATAATGGCAATTTTGATCACATTGAGGCTTTAAAAAGTAGTCATTCAACATGAGGCACATTCCAAATGACATTTTGAATCAATTTTTCTACAGTCCAAAAAAATCAATTTTCTGATGAAAAACGATGACCCGTGACCTGTCGAAATTTCTCCAGATGGTCAGAAATGGACATTTTTTAATGTTTAATTTTTTGACTGCAAATGACTATTCCATGCAAATTATCACTTTTGGAACAAAATAAGTGTGTTTAAAGTCACTTTAATGCCTGAAATTGGTCGAAATAGAAGCTTCTGAATAGGAGAAAATGTCTGTAAAAATGGCAATTTTGGTCACATTGAGGCTTCAAAAAGTAGTTATTCAGCATGAGGCACATTCCAAATGCCATTTTGAATCAATTTTTCTACAGTCCAAAAAATCAATTTTCTGATGAAAAACGATGACCCGTGACCTGTCAAAATTTCTCCATATGGTCAGAAATGGACATTTTTTAATGTTTAATTTTTTGAATGTAAATGACTATTCCATGTAAATTATCACTTTTGGAAGAAAAATAAGTGTGTTTAGAGACACTTTAATGCCTGAAATTGGTTGAAACAAAAGCTTCTGAATAGGAGAAAAAGTCTGTAATAATGGCAATTTTGGACACATTGAGGCTTTAAAAAGTAGTCATTCAACATGAGGCACATTCCAAATGACATTTTGAATCAATTTTTCTACAGTCCAAAAAAATCAATTTTCTGATGAAAAACGATGACCCGTGACCTGTCGAAATTTATCCAGATGGTCAGAAATGGAAATTTTTTAATGTTTAATTTTTGAATGCAAATGACTATTCCATGTAAATTATCACTTTGGAACAACATTAAGTGTGTTTAGAGTCACTTTTATGCCTGAAATTGGTCGAAATAGAAGCTTCTGAATACGAGAAAATGTCGGTAATAATGGCAATTTTGGTCACATTGAGGCTTTAAAAAGTAGTTATTCAACATGAGGCACATTCGAAATGACATTTTGAATCAATTTTTCTACAGTCCAAAAAATCAATTTTCTGATGAAAAACGATGACCCGTGACCTGTCGAAATTTATCCAGATGGTCAGAAATGGAAATTTTTTAATGTTTAATTTTTTGACTGCAAATGACTATTCCATGTAAATTATCACTTTTGGAACAAAAATAAGTGTGTTTAGAGTCACTTTAATGCCTGAAATTGGTAGAAATAGAAGCTTCTGAATAGGAGAAAAAGTCTGTAATAATGGCAATTTTGGTCACATTGAGGCTTTAAAAAGTAGTCATTCAACATGAGGCACATTCCAAATGACATTTTGAATAAATTTTTCTACAGTTCAAAAAAATCAATTTTCTGATGAAAAACGATGACCCGTGACCTGTCGACATTTCTCCAGTTGGTCAGAAATAGAAATTTTTTAATGTTTAATTTTTTGACTGTAAATGACTATTCCATGTAAATGATCACTTTTGGAAGAAAAATAAGTGTGTTTAGAGTCACTTTAATGCCTGAAATTGGTTGAAACAAAAGCTTCTGAATAGGAGAAAAAGTCTGTAATAATGGCAATTTTGGTCACATTGAGGCTTTAAAAAGTAGTCATTCAACATGAGGCACATTCCAAATGACATTTTGAATCAATTTTTCTACAGTCCAAAAAAATCAATTTTCTGATGAAAAACGATGACCCGTGACCTGTCGAAATTTATCCAGATGGTCAGAAATGGAAATTTTTTAATGTTTAATTTTTTGAATGCAAATGACTATTCCATGTAAATTATCACTTTTGGAACAACATTAAGTGTGTTTAGAGTCACTTTTATGCCTGAAATTGGTCGAAATAGAAGCTTCTGAATACGAGAAAATGTCGGTAATAATGGCAATTTTGGTCACATTGAGGCTTTAAAAAGTAGTTATTCAACATGAGGCACATTCGAAATGGCATTTTGAATCAATTTTTCTACAGTCCAAAAAATCAATTTTCTGATGAAAAACGATGACCCGTGACCTGTCGAAATTTATCCAGATGGTCAGAAATGGAAATTTTTTAATGTTTAATTTTTTGACTGCAAATGACTATTCCATGTAAATTATCACTTTTGGAACAAAAATAAGTGTGTTTAGAGTCACTTTAATGCCTGAAATTGGTAGAAATAGAAGCTTCTGAATAGGAGAAAAAGTCTGTAATAATGGCAATTTTGGTCACATTGAGGCTTTAAAAAGTAGTCATTCAACATGAGGCACATTCCAAATGACATTTTGAATACATTTTTCTACAGTTCAAAAAAATCAATTTTCTGATGAAAAACGATGACCCGTGACCTGTCGAAATTTCTCCAGATGGTCAGAAATGGAAATTTTTTAATGTTTAATTTTTTGACTGCAAATGACTATTCCATGTAAATTATCACTTTTGGAACAAAAATAAGTGTGTTTAGAGTCACTTTATGACTGAAATTGGTCGAAATAGACGCTTCTGAACAGGAGAAAATGTCTGTAAAAATGGCAATTTTGGTCACATTGAGGCTTCAAAAAGTAGTTATTCAGCATGAGGCACATTCCAAATGACATTTTGAATCAATTTTTCTACAGTCCCAAAAAATAAATTTTCTGATGAAAAACGATGACCCATGACCTGTCGAAAATTCTCCAGATGGTCAGAAATGGAAATTTTTTAATGTTTAATTTTTTGACTGCAAATGACTATTCCATGTAAATTATCACTTTTGGAACAAAAATAAGTGTGTTTAGAGTCACTTTAATGCCTGAAATTGGTCGAAATAGACGCTTCTGAATAGGAGAAAATGTCTGTAAAAATGGCAATTTTGGTCACATTGAGGCTTCAAAAAGTAGTTATTCAGCATGAGGCACATTCCAAATGACATTTTGAATCAGTTTTTCTACAGTCCAAAAAATCAATTTTCTGATGAAAAACGATGACCCGTGACCTGTTGAAATTTCTCCAGATTGTCAGAAATGTACATTTTTTAATGTTTAATTTTTTGACTGTAAATGACTATTCCATGTAAATTATCACTTTTGGAAGAAAAATAAGTGTGTTTAGAGTCACTTTAATGCCTGAAATTGGTTGAAACAAAAGCTTCTGAATAGGAGAAAAAGTCTGTAATAATGGCAATTTTGGTCACATTGAGGCTTTAAAAAGTAGTCATTCAACATGAGGCACATTCCAAATGACATTTTGAATCAATTTTTCTACAGTCCAAAAAATCAATTTTCTGATAAAAAACGATGACCTGTGACCTGTCGAAATTTCTCCAGATGGTCAGAAATGGAAATTTTTTAATGTTTAATTTTTTGACTGTAAATGACTATTCCATGTAAATTATCACTTTTGGAAGAAAAATAAGTGTGTTTAGAGTCACTTTAATGCCTAAAATTGGTTGAAACAAAAGCTTCTGAATAGGAGAAAAAGTCTGTAATAATGGCAATTTTGGTCACATTGAGGCTTTAAAAAGTAGTCATCCAACATGAGGCACATTCCAAATGACATTTTGAATCAATTTTTCTACAGTCCAAAAAAATCAATTTTCTGATGAAAAACGATGACCCGTGACCTGTCGAAATTTATCCAGATGGTCAGAAATGGAAATTTTTTAATGTTTAATTTTTTGACTGCAAATGACTATTCCATGTAAATTATCACTTTTGGAACAAAAATAAGTGTGTTTAGAGTCACTTTAATGCCTGAAATTGATAGAAATAGAAGCTTCTGAATAGGAGAAAAAGTCTGTAATAATAGCAATTTTGGTCACATTGAGGCTTTAAAAAGTAGTCATTCAACATGAGGCACATTCCAAATGACATTTTGAATAAATTTTTCTACAGTCCAAAAAAATCAATTTTCTGATGAAAAACGATGACCCGTGACCTGTCGAAATTTATCCAGATGGTCAGAAATGGAAATTTTTTAATGTTTAATTTTTTGACTGCAAATGACTATTCCATGTAAATTATCACTTTTGGAACAAAAATAAGTGTGTTTAGAGTCACTTTAATGCCTGAAATTGGTCGAAATAGAAGCTTCTGAATAGGAGAAAATGTCTGTAAAAATTGAAATTTTGGTCACATTCAGGCTTTAAAAAGTAGTTATTCAACATGAGGCACAATCCAAATGACATTTTGAATCAATTTTTCTACAGTCCAAAAAATCAATTTTCTGATGAAAAACGATGACCCGTGACCTGTTGAAATTTCTCCAGATTGTCAGAAATGTACATTTTTTAATGTTTAATTTTTTGACTGTAAATGACTATTCCATGTAAATTATCACTTTTGGAAGAAAAATAAGTGTGTTTAGAGTCACTTTAATGCCTGAAATTGGTTGAAACAAAAGCTTCTGAATAGGAGAAAAAGTCTGTTATAATGGCAATTTTGGTCACATTGAGGCTTTAAACAGTAGTCATTCAACATGAGGCACATTCCAAATGACATTTTGAATCAATTTTTCTACAGTTCAAAAAAATCAATTTTCTGATGAAAAACGATGACCCGTGACCTGTCGAAATTTCTCCAGATGGTCAGAAATGGAAATTTTTTAATGTTTAATTTGTTGACTGTAAATGACTATTCCATGTAAATTATCACTTTTGGAAGAAAAATAAGTGTGTTTAGAGTCACTTTAATGCCTAAAATTGGTTGAAACAAAAGCTTCTGAATAGGAGAAAAAGTCTGTAATAATGGCAATTTTGATCACATTGAGGCTTTAAAAAGTAGTCATTCAACATGAGGCACATTCCAAATGACATTTTGAATCAATTTTTCTACAGTCCAAAAAAATCAATTTTCTGATGAAAAACGATGACCCGTGACCTGTCGAAATTTCTCCAGATGGTCAGAAATGGACATTTTTTAATGTTTAATTTTTTGACTGCAAATGACTATTCCATGCAAATTATCACTTTTGGAACAAAATAAGTGTGTTTAAAGTCACTTTAATGCCTGAAATTGGTCGAAATAGAAGCTTCTGAATAGGAGAAAATGTCTGTAAAAATGGCAATTTTGGTCACATTGAGGCTTCAAAAAGTAGTTATTCAGCATGAGGCACATTCCAAATGCCATTTTGAATCAATTTTTCTACAGTCCAAAAAATCAATTTTCTGATGAAAAACGATGACCCGTGACCTGTCAAAATTTCTCCATATGGTCAGAAATGGACATTTTTTAATGTTTAATTTTTTGAATGTAAATGACTATTCCATGTAAATTATCACTTTTGGAAGAAAAATAAGTGTGTTTAGAGACACTTTAATGCCTGAAATTGGTTGAAACAAAAGCTTCTGAATAGGAGAAAAAGTCTGTAATAATGGCAATTTTGGACACATTGAGGCTTTAAAAAGTAGTCATTCAACATGAGGCACATTCCAAATGACATTTTGAATCAATTTTTCTACAGTCCAAAAAAATCAATTTTCTGATGAAAAACGATGACCCGTGACCTGTCGAAATTTATCCAGATGGTCAGAAATGGAAATTTTTTAATGTTTAATTTTTGAATGCAAATGACTATTCCATGTAAATTATCACTTTGGAACAACATTAAGTGTGTTTAGAGTCACTTTTATGCCTGAAATTGGTCGAAATAGAAGCTTCTGAATACGAGAAAATGTCGGTAATAATGGCAATTTTGGTCACATTGAGGCTTTAAAAAGTAGTTATTCAACATGAGGCACATTCGAAATGACATTTTGAATCAATTTTTCTACAGTCCAAAAAATCAATTTTCTGATGAAAAACGATGACCCGTGACCTGTCGAAATTTATCCAGATGGTCAGAAATGGAAATTTTTTAATGTTTAATTTTTTGACTGCAAATGACTATTCCATGTAAATTATCACTTTTGGAACAAAAATAAGTGTGTTTAGAGTCACTTTAATGCCTGAAATTGGTAGAAATAGAAGCTTCTGAATAGGAGAAAAAGTCTGTAATAATGGCAATTTTGGTCACATTGAGGCTTTAAAAAGTAGTCATTCAACATGAGGCACATTCCAAATGACATTTTGAATAAATTTTTCTACAGTTCAAAAAAATCAATTTTCTGATGAAAAACGATGACCCGTGACCTGTCGACATTTCTCCAGTTGGTCAGAAATAGAAATTTTTTAATGTTTAATTTTTTGACTGTAAATGACTATTCCATGTAAATTATCACTTTTGGAAGAAAAATAAGTGTGTTTAGAGTCACTTTAATGCCTGAAATTGGTTGAAACAAAAGCTTCTGAATAGGAGAAAAAGTCTGTAATAATGGCAATTTTGGTCACATTGAGGCTTTAAAAAGTAGTCATTCAACATGAGGCACATTCCAAATGACATTTTGAATCAATTTTTCTACAGTCCAAAAAAATCAATTTTCTGATGAAAAACGATGACCCGTGACCTGTCGAAATTTATCCAGATGGTCAGAAATGGAAATTTTTTAATGTTTAATTTTTTGAATGCAAATGACTATTCCATGTAAATTATCACTTTTGGAACAACATTAAGTGTGTTTAGAGTCACTTTTATGCCTGAAATTGGTCGAAATAGAAGCTTCTGAATACGAGAAAATGTCGGTAATAATGGCAATTTTGGTCACATTGAGGCTTTAAAAAGTAGTTATTCAACATGAGGCACATTCGAAATGGCATTTTGAATCAATTTTTCTACAGTCCAAAAAATCAATTTTCTGATGAAAAACGATGACCCGTGACCTGTCGAAATTTATCCAGATGGTCAGAAATGGAAATTTTTTAATGTTTAATTTTTTGACTGCAAATGACTATTCCATGTAAATTATCACTTTTGGAACAAAAATAAGTGTGTTTAGAGTCACTTTAATGCCTGAAATTGGTAGAAATAGAAGCTTCTGAATAGGAGAAAAAGTCTGTAATAATGGCAATTTTGGTCACATTGAGGCTTTAAAAAGTAGTCATTCAACATGAGGCACATTCCAAATGACATTTTGAATACATTTTTCTACAGTTCAAAAAAATCAATTTTCTGATGAAAAACGATGACCCGTGACCTGTCGAAATTTCTCCAGATGGTCAGAAATGGAAATTTTTTAATGTTTAATTTTTTGACTGCAAATGACTATTCCATGTAAATTATCACTTTTGGAACAAAAATAAGTGTGTTTAGAGTCACTTTATGACTGAAATTGGTCGAAATAGACGCTTCTGAACAGGAGAAAATGTCTGTAAAAATGGCAATTTTGGTCACATTGAGGCTTCAAAAAGTAGTTATTCAGCATGAGGCACATTCCAAATGACATTTTGAATCAATTTTTCTACAGTCCCAAAAAATAAATTTTCTGATGAAAAACGATGACCCATGACCTGTCGAAAATTCTCCAGATGGTCAGAAATGGAAATTTTTTAATGTTTAATTTTTTGACTGCAAATGACTATTCCATGTAAATTATCACTTTTGGAACAAAAATAAGTGTGTTTAGAGTCCCTTTAATGCCTGAAATTGGTCGAAATAGACGCTTCTGAATAGGAGAAAATGTCTGTAAAAATGGCAATTTTGGTCACATTGAGGCTTCAAAAAGTAGTTATTCAGCATGAGGCACATTCCAAATGACATTTTGAATCAGTTTTTCTACAGTCCAAAAAATCAATTTTCTGATGAAAAACGATGACCCGTGACCTGTTGAAATTTCTCCAGATTGTCAGAAATGTACATTTTTTAATGTTTAATTTTTTGACTGTAAATGACTATTCCATGTAAATTATCACTTTTGGAAGAAAAATAAGTGTGTTTAGAGTCACTTTAATGCCTGAAATTGGTTGAAACAAAAGCTTCTGAATAGGAGAAAAAGTCTGTAATAATGGCAATTTTGGTCACATTGAGGCTTTAAAAAGTAGTCATTCAACATGAGGCACATTCCAAATGACATTTTGAATCAATTTTTCTACAGTCCAAAAAATCAATTTTCTGATAAAAAACGATGACCTGTGACCTGTCGAAATTTCTCCAGATGGTCAGAAATGGAAATTTTTTAATGTTTAATTTTTTGACTGTACATGACTATTCCATGTAAATTATCACTTTTGGAAGAAAAATAAGTGTGTTTAGAGTCACTTTAATGCCTAAAATTGGTTGAAACAAAAGCTTCTGAATAGGAGAAAAAGTCTGTAATAATGGCAATTTTGGTCACATTGAGGCTTTAAAAAGTAGTCATCCAACATGAGGCACATTCCAAATGACATTTTGAATCAATTTTTCTACAGTCCAAAAAAATCAATTTTCTGATGAAAAACGATGACCCGTGACCTGTCGAAATTTATCCAGATGGTCAGAAATGGAAATTTTTTAATGTTTAATTTTTTGACTGCAAATGACTATTCCATGTAAATTATCACTTTTGGAACAAAAATAAGTGTGTTTAGAGTCACTTTAATGCCTGAAATTGATAGAAATAGAAGCTTCTGAATAGGAGAAAAAGTCTGTAATAATAGCAATTTTGGTCACATTGAGGCTTTAAAAAGTAGTCATTCAACATGAGGCACATTCCAAATGACATTTTGAATAAATTTTTCTACAGTCCAAAAAAATCAATTTTCTGATGAAAAACGATGACCCGTGACCTGTCGAAATTTATCCAGATGGTCAGAAATGAAAATTTTTTAATGTTTAATTTTTTGACTGCAAATGACTATTCCATGTAAATTATCACTTTTGGAACAAAAATAAGTGTGTTTAGAGTCACTTTAATGCCTGAAATTGGTCGAAATAGAAGCTTCTGAATAGGAGAAAATGTCTGTAAAAATTGAAATTTTGGTCACATTCAGGCTTTAAAAAGTAGTTATTCAACATGAGGCACAATCCAAATGACATTTTGAATCAATTTTTCTACAGTCCAAAAAATCAATTTTCTGATGAAAAACGATGACCCGTGACCTGTTGAAATTTCTCCAGATTGTCAGAAATGTACATTTTTTAATGTTTAATTTTTTGACTGTAAATGACTATTCCATGTAAATTATCACTTTTGGAAGAAAAATAAGTGTGTTTAGAGTCACTTTAATGCCTGAAATTGGTTGAAACAAAAGCTTCTGAATAGGAGAAAAAGTCTGTTATAATGGCAATTTTGGTCACATTGAGGCTTTAAACAGTAGTCATTCAACATGAGGCACATTCCAAATGACATTTTGAATCAATTTTTCTACAGTTCAAAAAAATCAATTTTCTGATGAAAAACGATGACCCGTGACCTGTCGAAATTTCTCCAGATGGTCAGAAATGGAAATTTTTTAATGTTTAATTTGTTGACTGCAAATGACTATTCCATGTAAATTATCACTTTTGGAACAAAAATAAGTGTGTTTAGAGTCACTTTAATGCCTGAAATTGATAGAAATAGAAGCTTCTGAATAGGAGAAAAAGTCTGTAATAATAGCAATTTTGGTCACATTGAGGCTTCAAAAAGTAGTTATTCAGCATGAGGCACATTCCAAATGACATTTTGAATCAATTTTTCTACAGTCCCAAAAAATAAATTTTCTGATGAAAAACGATGACCCGTGACCTGTCGAAATTTCTCCAGATGGTCAGAAATGGAAATTTTTTAATGTTTAATTTTTTGACTGCAAATGACTATTCCATGTAAATTATCACTTTTGGAAGAAAAATAAGTGTGTTTAGAGATACTTTAATGCCTGAAATTGGTTGAAACAAAAGCTTCTGAATAGGAGAAAAAGTCTGTAATAATGGCAATTTTGGTCACATTGAGGCTTTAAAAAGTAGTCATCCAACATGAGGCACATTCCAAATGACATTTTGAATCAATTTTTCTACAGTCCAAAAAAATCAATTTTCTGATGAAAAACGATGACCCGTGACCTGTCGAAATTTCTCCAGATGGTCAGAAATGAAAATTTTTTAATGTTTAATTTTTTGACTGCAAATGACTATTCCATGTAAATTATCACTTTTGGAACAAAAATAAGTGTGTTTAGAGTCACTTTAATGCCTGAAATTGGTCGAAATAGAAGCTTCTGAATAGGAGAAAATGTCTGTAAAAATTGAAATTTTGGTCACATTCAGGCTTTAAAAAGTAGTTATTCAACATGAGGCACAATCCAAATGACATTTTGAATCAATTTTTCTACAGTCCAAAAAATCAATTTTCTGATGAAAAACGATGACCCGTGACCTGTTGAAATTTCTCCAGATTGTCAGAAATGTACATTTTTTAATGTTTAATTTTTTGACTGTAAATGACTATTCCATGTAAATTATCACTTTTGGAAGAAAAATAAGTGTGTTTAGAGTCACTTTAATGCCTGAAATTGGTTGAAACAAAAGCTTCTGAATAGGAGAAAAAGTCTGTTATAATGGCAATTTTGGTCACATTGAGGCTTTAAACAGTAGTCATTCAACATGAGGCACATTCCAAATGACATTTTGAATCAATTTTTCTACAGTTCAAAAAAATCAATTTTCTGATGAAAAACGATGACCCGTGACCTGTCGAAATTTCTCCAGATGGTCAGAAATGGAAATTTTTTAATGTTTAATTTGTTGACTGCAAATGACTATTCCATGTAAATTATCACTTTTGGAACAAAAATAAGTGTGTTTAGAGTCACTTTAATGCCTGAAATTGATAGAAATAGAAGCTTCTGAATAGGAGAAAAAGTCTGTAATAATAGCAATTTTGGTCACATTGAGGCTTCAAAAAGTAGTTATTCAGCATGAGGCACATTCCAAATGACATTTTGAATCAATTTTTCTACAGTCCCAAAAAATAAATTTTCTGATGAAAAACGATGACCCGTGACCTGTCGAAATTTCTCCAGATGGTCAGAAATGGAAATTTTTTAATGTTTAATTTTTTGACTGCAAATGACTATTCCATGTAAATTATCACTTTTGGAAGAAAAATAAGTGTGTTTAGAGATACTTTAATGCCTGAAATTGGTTGAAACAAAAGCTTCTGAATAGGAGAAAAAGTCTGTAATAATGGCAATTTTGGTCACATTGAGGCTTTAAAAAGTAGTCATCCAACATGAGGCACATTCCAAATGACATTTTGAATCAATTTTTCTACAGTCCAAAAAAATCAATTTTCTGATGAAAAACGATGACCCGTGACCTGTCGAAATTTCTCCAGATGGTCAGAAATGGAAATTTTTTAATGTTTAATTTTTTGACTGTAAATGACGATTCCATGTAAATTATCACTTTTGGAAGAAAAATAAGTGTGTTTAGAGTCACTTTAATGCCTGAAATTGGTAGAAACAAAAGCTTCTGAATAGGAGAAAAAGTCTGTAATAATGGCAATTTTGGTCACATTGAGGCTTTAAAAAGTAGTCATTCAACATGAGGCACATTCCAAATGACATTTTGAATCAATTTTTCTACAGTCCAAAAAAATCAATTTTCTGATGAAAAACGATGACCCGTGACCTGTCGAAATTTCTCCAGATGGTCAGAAATGGAAATTTTTTAATGTTTAATTTTTTGACTGCAAATGACTATTCCATGTAAATTATCACTTTTGGAAGAAAAATAAGTGTGTTTAGAGACACTTTAATGCCTGAAATTGGTTGAAACAAAAGCTTCTGAATAGGAGAAAAAGTCTGTAATAATGGCAATTTTGGTCACATTGAGGCTTTAAAAAGTAGTCATTCAACATGAGGCACATTCCAAATGACATTTTGAATCAATTTTTCTACAGTCCAAAAAAATCAATTTTCTGATGAAAAACGATGACCCGTGACCTGTCGAAATTTCTCCAGATGGTCAGAAATGGACATTTTTTAATGTTTAATTTTTTGACTGCAAATGACTATTCCATGCAAATTATCACTTTTGGAACAAAATAAGTGTGTTTAAAGTCACTTTAATGCCTGAAATTGGTCGAAATAGAAGCTTCTGAATAGGAGAAAATGTCTGTAAAAATGGCAATTTTGGTCACATTGAGGCTTCAAAAAGTAGTTATTCAGCATGAGGCACATTCCAAATGCCATTTTGAATCAATTTTTCTACAGTCCAAAAAATCAATTTTCTGATGAAAAACGATGACCCGTGACCTGTCAAAATTTCTCCATATGGTCAGAAATGGACATTTTTTAATGTTTAATTTTTTGAATGTAAATGACTATTCCATGTAAATTATCACTTTTGGAAGAAAAATAAGTGTGTTTAGAGACACTTTAATGCCTGAAATTGGTTGAAACAAAAGCTTCTGAATAGGAGAAAAAGTCTGTAATAATGGCAATTTTGGACACATTGAGGCTTTAAAAAGTAGTCATTCAACATGAGGCACATTCCAAATGACATTTTGAATCAATTTTTCTACAGTCCAAAAAAATCAATTTTCTGATGAAAAACGATGACCCGTGACCTGTCGAAATTTATCCAGATGGTCAGAAATGGAAATTTTGTAATGTTTAATTTTTGAATGCAAATGACTATTCCATGTAAATTATCACTTTGGAACAACATTAAGTGTGTTTAGAGTCACTTTTATGCCTGAAATTGGTCGAAATAGAAGCTTCTGAATACGAGAAAATGTCGGTAATAATGGCAATTTTGGTCACATTGAGGCTTTAAAAAGTAGTTATTCAACATGAGGCACATTCGAAATGACATTTTGAATCAATTTTTCTACAGTCCAAAAAATCAATTTTCTGATGAAAAACGATGACCCGTGACCTGTCGAAATTTATCCAGATGGTCAGAAATGGAAATTTTTTAATGTTTAATTTTTTGACTGCAAATGACTATTCCATGTAAATTATCACTTTTGGAACAAAAATAAGTGTGTTTAGAGTCACTTTAATGCCTGAAATTGGTAGAAATAGAAGCTTCTGAATAGGAGAAAAAGTCTGTAATAATGGCAATTTTGGTCACATTGAGGCTTTAAAAAGTAGTCATTCAACATGAGGCACATTCCAAATGACATTTTGAATAAATTTTTCTACAGTTCAAAAAAATCAATTTTCTGATGAAAAACGATGACCCGTGACCTGTCGACATTTCTCCAGTTGGTCAGAAATAGAAATTTTTTAATGTTTAATTTTTTGACTGTAAATGACTATTCCATGTAAATTATCACTTTTGGAAGAAAAATAAGTGTGTTTAGAGTCACTTTAATGCCTGAAATTGGTTGAAACAAAAGCTTCTGAATAGGAGAAAAAGTCTGTAATAATGGCAATTTTGGTCACATTGAGGCTTTAAAAAGTAGTCATTCAACATGAGGCACATTCCAAATGACATTTTGAATCAATTTTTCTACAGTCCAAAAAAATCAATTTTCTGATGAAAAACGATGACCCGTGACCTGTCGAAATTTATCCAGATGGTCAGAAATGGAAATTTTTTAATGTTTAATTTTTTGAATGCAAATGACTATTCCATGTAAATTATCACTTTTGGAACAACATTAAGTGTGTTTAGAGTCACTTTTATGCCTGAAATTGGTCGAAATAGAAGCTTCTGAATACGAGAAAATGTCGGTAATAATGGCAATTTTGGTCACATTGAGGCTTTAAAAAGTAGTTATTCAACATGAGGCACATTCGAAATGGCATTTTGAATCAATTTTTCTACAGTCCAAAAAATCAATTTTCTGATGAAAAACGATGACCCGTGACCTGTCGAAATTTATCCAGATGGTCAGAAATGGAAATTTTTTAATGTTTAATTTTTTGACTGCAAATGACTATTCCATGTAAATTATCACTTTTGGAACAAAAATAAGTGTGTTTAGAGTCACTTTAATGCCTGAAATTGGTAGAAATAGAAGCTTCTGAATAGGAGAAAAAGTCTGTAATAATGGCAATTTTGGTCACATTGAGGCTTTAAAAAGTAGTCATTCAACATGAGGCACATTCCAAAGGACATTTTGAATACATTTTTCTACAGTTCAAAAAAATCAATTTTCTGATGAAAAACGATGACCCGTGACCTGTCGAAATTTCTCCAGATGGTCAGAAATGGAAATTTTTTAATGTTTAATTTTTTGACTGCAAATGACTATTCCATGTAAATTATCACTTTTGGAACAAAAATAAGTGTGTTTAGAGTCACTTTATGACTGAAATTGGTCGAAATAGACGCTTCTGAACAGGAGAAAATGTCTGTAAAAATGGCAATTTTGGTCACATTGAGGCTTCAAAAAGTAGTTATTCAGCATGAGGCACATTCCAAATGACATTTTGAATCAATTTTTCTACAGTCCCAAAAAATAAATTTTCTGATGAAAAACGATGACCCATGACCTGTCGAAAATTCTCCAGATGGTCAGAAATGGAAATTTTTTAATGTTTAATTTTTTGACTGCAAATGACTATTCCATGTAAATTATCACTTTTGGAACAAAAATAAGTGTGTTTAGAGTCACTTTAATGCCTGAAATTGGTCGAAATAGACGCTTCTGAATAGGAGAAAATGTCTGTAAAAATGGCAATTTTGGTCACATTGAGGCTTCAAAAAGTAGTTATTCAGCATGAGGCACATTCCAAATGACATTTTGAATCAGTTTTTCTACAGTCCAAAAAATCAATTTTCTGATGAAAAACGATGACCCGTGACCTGTTGAAATTTCTCCAGATTGTCAGAAATGTACATTTTTTAATGTTCAATTTTTTGACTGTAAATGACTATTCCATGTAAATTATCACTTTTGGAAGAAAAATAAGTGTGTTTAGAGTCACTTTAATGCCTGAAATTGGTTGAAACAAAAGCTTCTGAATAGGAGAAAAAGTCTGTAATAATGGCAATTTTGGTCACATTGAGGCTTTAAAAAGTAGTCATTCAACATGAGGCACATTCCAAATGACATTTTGAATCAATTTTTCTACAGTCCAAAAAATCAATTTTCTGATAAAAAACGATGACCTGTGACCTGTCGAAATTTCTCCAGATGGTCAGAAATGGAAATTTTTTAATGTTTAATTTTTTGACTGTAAATGACTATTCCATGTAAATTATCACTTTTGGAAGAAAAATAAGTGTGTTTAGAGTCACTTTAATGCCTAAAATTGGTTGAAACAAAAGCTTCTGAATAGGAGAAAAAGTCTGTAATAATGGCAATTTTGGTCACATTGAGGCTTTAAAAAGTAGTCATCCAACATGAGGCACATTCCAAATGACATTTTGAATCAATTTTTCTACAGTCCAAAAAAATCAATTTTCTGATGAAAAACGATGACCCGTGACCTGTCGAAATTTATCCAGATGGTCAGAAATGGAAATTTTTTAATGTTTAATTTTTTGACTGCAAATGACTATTCCATGTAAATTATCACTTTTGGAACAAAAATAAGTGTGGTTAGAGTCACTTTAATGCCTGAAATTGATAGAAATAGAAGCTTCTGAATAGGAGAAAAAGTCTGTAATAATACCAATTTTGGTCACATTGAGGCTTTAAAAAGTAGTCATTCAACATGAGGCACATTCCAAATGACATTTTGAATAAATTTTTCTACAGTCCAAAAAAATCAATTTTCTGATGAAAAACGATGACCCGTGACCTGTCGAAATTTATCCAGATGGTCAGAAATGGAAATTTTTTAATGTTTAATTTTTTGACTGCAAATGACTATTCCATGTAAATTATCACTTTTGGAACAAAAATAAGTGTGTTTAGAGTCACTTTAATGCCTGAAATTGGTCGAAATAGAAGCTTCTGAATAGGAGAAAATGTCTGTAAAAATTGAAATTTTGGTCACATTCAGGCTTTAAAAAGTAGTTATTCAACATGAGGCACAATCCAAATGACATTTTGAATCAATTTTTCTACAGTCCAAAAAATCAATTTTCTGATGAAAAACGATGACCCGTGACCTGTTGAAATTTCTCCAGATTGTCAGAAATGTACATTTTTTAATGTTTAATTTTTTGACTGTAAATGACTATTCCATGTAAATTATCACTTTTGGAAGAAAAATAAGTGTGTTTAGAGTCACTTTAATGCCTGAAATTGGTTGAAACAAAAGCTTCTGAATAGGAGAAAAAGTCTGTAATAATGGCAATTTTGGTCACATTGAGGCTTTAAACAGTAGTCATTCAACATGAGGCACATTCCAAATGACATTTTGAATCAATTTTTCTACAGTTCAAAAAAATCAATTTTCTGATGAAAAACGATGACCCGTGACCTGTCGAAATTTCTCCAGATGGTCAGAAATGGAAATTTTTTAATGTTTAATTTGTTGACTGCAAATGACTATTCCATGTAAATTATCACTTTTGGAACAAAAATAAGTGTGTTTAGAGTCACTTTAATGCCTGAAATTGATAGAAATAGAAGCTTCTGAATAGGAGAAAAAGTCTGTAATAATAGCAATTTTGGTCACATTGAGGCTTCAAAAAGTAGTTATTCAGCATGAGGCACATTCCAAATGACATTTTGAATCAATTTTTCTACAGTCCCAAAAAATAAATTTTCTGATGAAAAACGATGACCCGTGACCTGTCGAAATTTCTCCAGATGGTCAGAAATGGAAATTTTTTAATGTTTAATTTTTTGACTGCAAATGACTATTCCATGTAAATTATCACTTTTGGAAGAAAAATAAGTGTGTTTAGAGATACTTTAATGCCTGAAATTGGTTGAAACAAAAGCTTCTGAATAGGAGAAAAAGTCTGTAATAATGGCAATTTTGGTCACATTGAGGCTTTAAAAAGTAGTCATCCAACATGAGGCACATTCCAAATGACATTTTGAATCAATTTTTCTACAGTCCAAAAAAATCAATTTTCTGATGAAAAACGATGACCCGTGACCTGTCGAAATTTCTCCAGATGGTCAGAAATGGAAATTTTTTAATGTTTAATTTTTTGACTGTAAATGACGATTCCATGTAAATTATCACTTTTGGAAGAAAAATAAGTGTGTTTAGAGTCACTTTAATGCCTGAAATTGGTAGAAACAAAAGCTTCTGAATAGGAGAAAAAGTCTGTAATAATGGCAATTTTGGTCACATTGAGGCTTTAAAAAGTAGTCATTCAACATGAGGCACATTCCAAATGACATTTTGAATCAATTTTTCTACAGTCCAAAAAAATCAATTTTCTGATGAAAAACGATGACCCGTGACCTGTCGAAATTTCTCCAGATGGTCAGAAATGGAAATTTTTTAATGTTTAATTTTTTGACTGCAAATGACTATTCCATGTAAATTATCACTTTTGGAAGAAAAATAAGTGTGTTTAGAGACACTTTAATGCCTGAAATTGGTTGAAACAAAAGCTTCTGAATAGGAGAAAAAGTCTGTAATAATGGCAATTTTGGTCACATTGAGGCTTTAAAAAGTAGTCATTCAACATGAGGCACATTCCAAATGACATTTTGAATCAATTTTTCTACAGTCCAAAAAAATCAATTTTCTGATTAAAAACGATGACCCGTGACCTGTCGAAATTTCTCCAGATGGTCAGAAATGGACATTTTTTAATGTTTAATTTTTTGACTGCAAATGACTATTCCATGCAAATTATCACTTTTGGAACAAAATAAGTGTGTTTAAAGTCACTTTAATGCCTGAAATTGGTCGAAATAGAAGCTTCTGAATAGGAGAAAATGTCTGTAAAAATGGCAATTTTGGTCACATTGAGGCTTCAAAAAGTAGTTATTCAGCATGAGGCACATTCCAAATGCCATTTTGAATCAATTTTTCTACAGTCCAAAAAATCAATTTTCTGATGAAAAACGATGACCCGTGACCTGTCAAAATTTCTCCATATGGTCAGAAATGGACATTTTTTAATGTTTAATTTTTTGAATGTAAATGACTATTCCATGTAAATTATCACTTTTGGAAGAAAAATAAGTGTGTTTAGAGACACTTTAATGCCTGAAATTGGTTGAAACAAAAGCTTCTGAATAGGAGAAAAAGTCTGTAATAATGGCAATTTTGGACACATTGAGGCTTTAAAAAGTAGTCATTCAACATGAGGCACATTCCAAATGACATTTTGAATCAATTTTTCTACAGTCCAAAAAAATCAATTTTCTGATGAAAAACGATGACCCGTGACCTGTCGAAATTTATCCAGATGGTCAGAAATGGAAATTTTTTAATGTTTAATTTTTGAATGCAAATGACTATTCCATGTAAATTATCACTTTGGAACAACATTAAGTGTGTTTAGAGTCACTTTTATGCCTGAAATTGGTCGAAATAGAAGCTTCTGAATACGAGAAAATGTCGGTAATAATGGCAATTTTGGTCACATTGAGGCTTTAAAAAGTAGTTATTCAACATGAGGCACATTCGAAATGACATTTTGAATCAATTTTTCTACAGTCCAAAAAATCAATTTTCTGATGAAAAACGATGACCCGTGACCTGTCGAAATTTATCCAGATGGTCAGAAATGGAAATTTTTTAATGTTTAATTTTTTGACTGCAAATGACTATTCCATGTAAATTATCACTTTTGGAACAAAAATAAGTGTGTTTAGAGTCACTTTAATGCCTGAAATTGGTAGAAATAGAAGCTTCTGAATAGGAGAAAAAGTCTGTAATAATGGCAATTTTGGTCACATTGAGGCTTTAAAAAGTAGTCATTCAACATGAGGCACATTCCAAATGACATTTTGAATAAATTTTTCTACAGTTCAAAAAAATCAATTTTCTGATGAAAAACGATGACCCGTGACCTGTCGACATTTCTCCAGTTGGTCAGAAATAGAAATTTTTTAATGTTTAATTTTTTGACTGTAAATGACTATTCCATGTAAATTATCACTTTTGGAAGAAAAATAAGTGTGTTTAGAGTCACTTTAATGCCTGAAATTGGTTGAAACAAAAGCTTCTGAATAGGAGAAAAAGTCTGTAATAATGGCAATTTTGGTCACATTGAGGCTTTAAAAAGTAGTCATTCAACATGAGGCACATTCCAAATGACATTTTGAATCAA
Organism: Triturus cristatus; assembly: GCF_964204655.1. Lineage (NCBI taxonomy): Eukaryota > Metazoa > Chordata > Amphibia > Caudata > Salamandridae > Triturus > Triturus cristatus. The sequence goes on along the minus strand of NC_140593.1, from coordinate 877,355,455 downwards.
TTTTTCTACAGTCCAAAAAAATCAATTTTCTGATGAAAAACGATGACCCGTGACCTGTCGAAATTTATCCAGATGGTCAGAAATGGAAATTTTTTAATGTTTAATTTTTTGAATGCAAATGACTATTCCATGTAAATTATCACTTTTGGAACAACATTAAGTGTGTTTAGAGTCACTTTTATGCCTGAAATTGGTCGAAATAGAAGCTTCTGAATACGAGAAAATGTCGGTAATAATGGCAATTTTGGTCACATTGAGGCTTTAAAAAGTAGTTATTCAACATGAGGCACATTCGAAATGGCATTTTGAATCAATTTTTCTACAGTCCAAAAAATCAATTTTCTGATGAAAAACGATGACCCGTGACCTGTCGAAATTTATCCAGATGGTCAGAAATGGAAATTTTTTAATGTTTAATTTTTTGACTGCAAATGACTATTCCATGTAAATTATCACTTTTGGAACAAAAATAAGTGTGTTTAGAGTCACTTTAATGCCTGAAATTGGTAGAAATAGAAGCTTCTGAATAGGAGAAAAAGTCTGTAATAATGGCAATTTTGGTCACATTGAGGCTTTAAAAAGTAGTCATTCAACATGAGGCACATTCCAAATGACATTTTGAATACATTTTTCTACAGTTCAAAAAAATCAATTTTCTGATGAAAAACGATGACCCGTGACCTGTCGAAATTTCTCCAGATGGTCAGAAATGGAAATTTTTTAATGTTTAATTTTTTGACTGCAAATGACTATTCCATGTAAATTATCACTTTTGGAACAAAAATAAGTGTGTTTAGAGTCACTTTATGACTGAAATTGGTCGAAATAGACGCTTCTGAACAGGAGAAAATGTCTGTAAAAATGGCAATTTTGGTCACATTGAGGCTTCAAAAAGTAGTTATTCAGCATGAGGCACATTCCAAATGACATTTTGAATCAATTTTTCTACAGTCCCAAAAAATAAATTTTCTGATGAAAAACGATGACCCATGACCTGTCGAAAATTCTCCAGATGGTCAGAAATGGAAATTTTTTAATGTTTAATTTTTTGACTGCAAATGACTATTCCATGTAAATTATCACTTTTGGAACAAAAATAAGTGTGTTTAGAGTCACTTTAATGCCTGAAATTGGTCGAAATAGACGCTTCTGAATAGGAGAAAATGTCTGTAAAAATGGCAATTTTGGTCACATTGAGGCTTCAAAAAGTAGTTATTCAGCATGAGGCACATTCCAAATGACATTTTGAATCAGTTTTTCTACAGTCCAAAAAATCAATTTTCTGATGAAAAACGATGACCCGTGACCTGTCAAAATTTCTCCATATGGTCAGAAATGGAAATTTTTTAATGTTTAATTTTTTGATTGTAAATGACTATTCCATGTACATTATCACTTTTGGAAGAAATATAGGTGTGTTTAGAGACACTTTAATGCCTGAAATTGGTCGAAATAGAAGCTTCTGAATAGGAGAAAATGTCTGTAAAAATGGCAATTTTGGTCACATTGAGGCTTCAAAAAGTATTTATTCAGCATGAGGCACATTCCAAATGACATTTTGAATCAATTTTTCTACAGTCCAAAAAAATCAATTTTCTGATGAAAAACAATGACCCGTGACCTGTCGAAATTTATCCAGATGGTCAGAAATAGAAATTTTTTAATGTTTAATTTTTTGAATGCAAATGACTATTCCATGTAAATTATCACTTTTGGAACAACATTAAGTGTGTTTAGAGTCACTTTAATGCCTGAAATTGGTCGAAATAGAAGCTTCTGAGTACGAGAAAATGTCTGTAATAATGGCAATTTTGGTCACATTGAGGCTTTAAAAAGTAGTTATTCAACATGAGGCACATTCGAAATGACATTTTGAATCAATTTTTCTACAGTCCAAAAAATCAATTTTCTGATGAAAAACGATGACCCGTGACCTGTCGACATTTCTCCAGTTGGTCAGAAATGGAAATTTTTTAATGTTTTATTTTTTGAATGCAAATCACTATTCCATGTAAATTATCACTTTTGGAACAAAAATAAGTGTGTTTAGAGTCACTTTAATGCCTGAAATTGGTTGAAACAAAAGCTTCTGAATAGGAGAAAAAGTCTGTAATAATGGCAATTTTGGTCACATTGAGGCTTTAAAAAGTAGTCATTCAACATGAGGCACATTCCAAATGACATTTTGAATCAATTTTTCTACAGTCCAAAAAAATCAATTTTCTGATGAAAAACAATGACCCGTGACCTGTCGAAATTTCTCCAGATGGTCAGAAATGGAAATTTTTTAATGTTTAATTTTTTGATTGTAAATGACTATTCCATGTAAATTATCACTTTTGGAAGAAAAATAAGTGTGTTTAGAGACACTTTAATGCCTGAAATTGGTTGAAACAAAAGCTTCTGAATAGGAGAAAAAGTCTGTAATAATGGCAATTTTGGTCACATTGAGGCTTTAAAAAGTAGTCATTCAACATGAGGCACATTCCAAATGACATTTTGAATAAATTTTTCTACAGTCCAAAAAAATCAATTTTCTGATGAAAAACGATGACCCGTGACCTGTCGAAATTTATCCAGATGGTCAGAAATGGAAATTTTTTAATGTTTAATTTTTTGACTGCAAATGACTATTCCATGTAAATTATCACTTTTGGAACAAAAATAAGTGTGTTTAGAGTCACTTTAATGCCTGAAATTGATAGAAATAGAAGCTTCTGAATAGGAGAAAAAGTCTGTAATAATAGCAATTTTGGTCACATTGAGGCTTTAAAAAGTAGTCATTCAACATGAGGCACATTCCAAATGACATTTTGAATACATTTTTCTACAGTCCAAAAAAATCAATTTTCTGATGAAAAACGATGACCCGTGACCTGTCGAAATTTATCCAGATGGTCAGAAATGGAAATTTTTTAATGTTTAATTTTTTGACTGCAAATGACTATTCCATGTAAATTATCACTTTTGGAACAAAAATAAGTGTGTTTAGAGTCACTTTAATGCCTGAAATTGGTCGAAATAGAAGCTTCTGAATAGGAGAAAATGTCTGTAAAAATTGAAATTTTGGTCACATTCAGGCTTTAAAAAGTAGTTATTCAACATGAGGCACAATCCAAATGACATTTTGAATCAATTTTTCTACAGTCCAAAAAATCAATTTTCTGATGAAAAACGATGACCCGTGACCTGTTGAAATTTCTCCAGATTGTCAGAAATGTACATTTTTTAATGTTTAATTTTTTGACTGTAAATGACTATTCCATGTAAATTATCACTTTTGGAAGAAAAATAAGTGTGTTTAGAGTCACTTTAATGCCTGAAATTGGTTGAAACAAAAGCTTCTGAATAGGAGAAAAAGTCTGTAATAATGGCAATTTTGGTCACATTGAGGCTTTAAACAGTAGTCATTCAACATGAGGCACATTCCAAATGACATTTTGAATCAATTTTTCTACAGTTCAAAAAAATCAATTTTCTGATGAAAAACGATGACCCGTGACCTGTCAAAATTTCTCCAGATGGTCAGAAATGGAAATTTTTTAATGTTTAATTTTTTGACTGCAAATGACTATTCCATGTAAATTATCACTTTTGGAAAAAAAATAAGTGTGTTTAGAGTCACTTTATGACTGAAATTGGTCGAAATAGACGCTTCTGAACAGGAGAAAATGTCTGTAACAATGGCAATTTTGGTCACATTGAGGCTTCAAAAAGTAGTTATTCAGCATGAGGCACATTCCAAATGACATTTTGAATCAATTTTTCTACAGTCCCAAAAAATAAATTTTCTGATGAAAAACGATGACCCATGACCTGTCGAAAATTCTCCAGATGGTCAGAAATGGAAATTTTTTAATGTTTAATTTTTTGACTGCAAATGACTATTCCATGTAAATTATCACTTTTGGAACAAAAATAAGTGTGTTTAGTGTCACTTTAATGCCTGAAATTGGTCGAAATAGACGCTTCTGAATAGGAGAAAATGTCTGTAAAAATGGCAATTTTGGTCACATTGAGGCTTCAAAAAGTAGTTATTCAGCACGAGGCACATTCCAAATGACATTTTGAATCAGTTTTTCTACAGTCCAAAAAATCAATTTTCTGATGAAAAACGATGACCCGTGACCTGTCAAAATTTCTCCATATGGTCAGAAATGGAAATTTTTTAATGTTTAATTTTTTGATTGTAAATGACTATTCCATGTACATTGTCACTTTTGGAAGAAATATAAGTGTGTTTAGAGACACTTTAATGCCTGAAATTGGTCGAAATAGAAGCTTCTGAATAGGAGAAAATGTCTGTAAAAATGGCAATTTTGGTCACATTGAGGCTTCAAAAAGTAGTTATTCAGCATGAGGCACATTCCAAATGACATTTTGAATCAATTTTTCTACAGTCCAAAAAAATCAATTTTCTGATGAAAAACAATGACCCGTGACCTGTCGAAATTTATCCAGATGGTCAGAAATAGAAATTTTTTAATGTTTAATTTTTTGAATGCAAATGACTATTCCATGTAAATTATCACTTTTGGAACAACATTAAGTGTGTTTAGAGTCACTTTAATGCCTGAAATTGGTCGAAATAGAAGCTTCTGAGTACGAGAAAATGTCTGTAATAATGGCAATTTTGGTCACATTGAGGCTTTAAAAAGTAGTTATTCAACATGAGGCACATTCGAAATGACATTTTGAATCAATTTTTCTACAGTCCAAAAAATCAATTTTCTGATGAAAAACGATGACCCGTGACCTGTCGACATTTCTCCAGTTGGTCAGAAATGGAAATTTTTTAATGTTTTATTTTTTGAATGCAAATCACTATTCCATGTAAATTATCACTTTTGGAACAACATTAAGTGTGTTTAGAGTCACTTTAATGCCTGAAATTGGTTGAAACAAAAGCTTCTGAATAGGAGAAAAAGTCTGTAATAATGGCAATTTTGGTCACATTGAGGCTTTAAAAAGTAGTCATTCAACATGAGGCACATTCCAAATGACATTTTGAATCAATTTTTCTACAGTCCAAAAAAATCAATTTTCTGATGAAAAACAATGACCCGTGACCTGTCGAAATTTCTCCAGATGGTCAGAAATGGAAATTTTTTAATGTTTAATTTTTTGATTGTAAATGACTATTCCATGTAAATTATCACTTTTGGAAGAAAAATAAGTGTGTTTAGAGACACTTTAATGCCTGAAATTGGTTGAAACAAAAGCTTCTGAATAGGAGAAAAAGTCTGTAATAATGGCAATTTTGGTCACATTGAGGCTTTAAAAAGTAGTCATTCAACATGAGGCACATTCCAAATGACATTTTGAATACATTTTTCTACAGTCCAAAAAAATCAATTTTCTGATGAAAAACGATGACCCGTGACCTGTCGAAATTTATCCAGATGGTCAGAAATGGAAATTTTTTAATGTTTAATTTTTTGACTGCAAATGACTATTCCATGTAAATTATCACTTTTGGAACAAAAATAAGTGTGTTTAGAGTCACTTTAATGCCTGAAATTGGTAGAAATAGAAGCTTCTGAATAGGAGAAAAAGTCTGTAATAATGGCAATTTTGGTCACATTGAGGCTTTAAAAAGTAGTCATTCAACATGAGGCACATTCCAAATGACATTTTGAATACATTTTTCTACAGTCCAAAAAAATCAATTTTCTGATGAAAAACGATGACCCGTGACCTGTCGAAATTTATCCAGATGGTCAGAAATGGAAATTTTTTAATGTTTAATTTTTTGGCTGCAAATGACTATTCCATGTAAATTATCACTTTTGGAACAAAAATAAGTGTGTTTAGAGTCACTTTAATGCCTGAAATTGGTCGAAATAGAAGCTTCTGAATAGGAGAAAATGTCTGTAAAAATTGAAATTTTGGTCACATTCAGGCTTTAAAAAGTAGTTATTCAACATGAGGCACAATCCAAATGACATTTTGAATCAATTTTTCTACAGTCCAAAAAATCAATTTTCTGATGAAAAACGATGACCCGTGACCTGTTGAAATTTCTCCAGATTGTCAGAAATGTACATTTTTTAATGTTTAATTTTTTGACTGTAAATGACTATTCCATGTAAATTATCACTTTTGGAAGAAAAATAAGTGTGTTTAGAGTCACTTTAATGCCTGAAATTGGTTGAAACAAAAGCTTCTGAATAGGAGAAAAAGTCTGTAATAATGCAATTTTGGTCACATTGAGGCTTTAAAAAGTAGTCATTCAACATGAGGCACATTCCAAATGACATTTTGAATCAATTTTTCTACAGTCCAAAAAATCAATTTTCTGATAAAAAACGATGACCTGTGACCTGTCGAAATTTCTCCAGATGGTCAGAAATGGAAATTTTTTAATGTTTAATTTTTTGACTGTAAATGACTATTCCATGTAAATTATCACTTTTGGAAGAAAAATAAGTGTGTTTAGAGTCACTTTAATGCCTAAAATTGGTTGAAACAAAAGCTTCTGAATAGGAGAAAAAGTCTGTAATAATGGCAATTTTGATCACATTGAGGCTTTAAAAAGTAGTCATTCAACATGAGGCACATTCCAAATGACATTTTGAATCAATTTTTCTACAGTCCAAAAAAATCAATTTTCTGATGAAAAACGATGACCCGTGACCTGTCGAAATTTCTCCAGATGGTCAGAAATGGACATTTTTTAATGTTTAATTTTTTGACTGCAAATGACTATTCCATGCAAATTATCACTTTTGGAACAAAATAAGTGTGTTTAAAGTCACTTTAATGCCTGAAATTGGTCGAAATAGAAGCTTCTGAATAGGAGAAAATGTCTGTAAAAATGGCAATTTTGGTCACATTGAGGCTTCAAAAAGTAGTTATTCAGCATGAGGCACATTCCAAATGCCATTTTGAATCAATTTTTCTACAGTCCAAAAAATCAATTTTCTGATGAAAAACGATGACCCGTGACCTGTCAAAATTTCTCCATATGGTCAGAAATGGACATTTTTTAATGTTTAATTTTTTGAATGTAAATGACTATTCCATGTAAATTATCACTTTTGGAAGAAAAATAAGTGTGTTTAGAGACACTTTAATGCCTGAAATTGGTTGAAACAAAAGCTTCTGAATAGGAGAAAAAGTCTGTAATAATGGCAATTTTGGACACATTGAGGCTTTAAAAAGTAGTCATTCAACATGAGGCACATTCCAAATGACATTTTGAATCAATTTTTCTACAGTCCAAAAAAATCAATTTTCTGATGAAAAACGATGACCCGTGACCTGTCGAAATTTATCCAGATGGTCAGAAATGGAAATTTTTTAATGTTTAATTTTTGAATGCAAATGACTATTCCATGTAAATTATCACTTTGGAACAACATTAAGTGTGTTTAGAGTCACTTTTATGCCTGAAATTGGTCGAAATAGAAGCTTCTGAATACGAGAAAATGTCGGTAATAATGGCAATTTTGGTCACATTGAGGCTTTAAAAAGTAGTTATTCAACATGAGGCACATTCGAAATGACATTTTGAATCAATTTTTCTACAGTCCAAAAAATCAATTTTCTGATGAAAAACGATGACCCGTGACCTGTCGAAATTTATCCAGATGGTCAGAAATGGAAATTTTTTAATGTTTAATTTTTTGACTGCAAATGACTATTCCATGTAAATTATCACTTTTGGAACAAAAATAAGTGTGTTTAGAGTCACTTTAATGCCTGAAATTGGTAGAAATAGAAGCTTCTGAATAGGAGAAAAAGTCTGTAATAATGGCAATTTTGGTCACATTGAGGCTTTAAAAAGTAGTCATTCAACATGAGGCACATTCCAAATGACATTTTGAATAAATTTTTCTACAGTTCAAAAAAATCAATTTTCTGATGAAAAACGATGACCCGTGACCTGTCGACATTTCTCCAGTTGGTCAGAAATAGAAATTTTTTAATGTTTAATTTTTTGACTGTAAATGACTATTCCATGTAAATTATCACTTTTGGAAGAAAAATAAGTGTGTTTAGAGTCACTTTAATGCCTGAAATTGGTTGAAACAAAAGCTTCTGAATAGGAGAAAAAGTCTGTAATAATGGCAATTTTGGTCACATTGAGGCTTTAAAAAGTAGTCATTCAACATGAGGCACATTCCAAATGACATTTTGAATCAATTTTTCTACAGTCCAAAAAAATCAATTTTCTGATGAAAAACGATGACCCGTGACCTGTCGAAATTTATCCAGATGGTCAGAAATGGAAATTTTTTAATGTTTAATTTTTTGAATGCAAATGACTATTCCATGTAAATTATCACTTTTGGAACAACATTAAGTGTGTTTAGAGTCACTTTTATGCCTGAAATTGGTCGAAATAGAAGCTTCTGAATACGAGAAAATGTCGGTAATAATGGCAATTTTGGTCACATTGAGGCTTTAAAAAGTAGTTATTCAACATGAGGCACATTCGAAATGGCATTTTGAATCAATTTTTCTACAGTCCAAAAAATCAATTTTCTGATGAAAAACGATGACCCGTGACCTGTCGAAATTTATCCAGATGGTCAGAAATGGAAATTTTTTAATGTTTAATTTTTTGACTGCAAATGACTATTCCATGTAAATTATCACTTTTGGAACAAAAATAAGTGTGTTTAGAGTCACTTTAATGCCTGAAATTGGTAGAAATAGAAGCTTCTGAATAGGAGAAAAAGTCTGTAATAATGGCAATTTTGGTCACATTGAGGCTTTAAAAAGTAGTCATTCAACATGAGGCACATTCCAAATGACATTTTGAATACATTTTTCTACAGTTCAAAAAAATCAATTTTCTGATGAAAAACGATGACCCGTGACCTGTCGAAATTTCTCCAGATGGTCAGAAATGGAAATTTTTTAATGTTTAATTTTTTGACTGCAAATGACTATTCCATGTAAATTATCACTTTTGGAACAAAAATAAGTGTGTTTAGAGTCACTTTATGACTGAAATTGGTCGAAATAGACGCTTCTGAACAGGAGAAAATGTCTGTAAAAATGGCAATTTTGGTCACATTGAGGCTTCAAAAAGTAGTTATTCAGCATGAGGCACATTCCAAATGACATTTTGAATCAATTTTTCTACAGTCCCAAAAAATAAATTTTCTGATGAAAAACGATGACCCATGACCTGTCGAAAATTCTCCAGATGGTCAGAAATGGAAATTTTTTAATGTTTAATTTTTTGACTGCAAATGACTATTCCATGTAAATTATCACTTTTGGAACAAAAATAAGTGTGTTTAGAGTCACTTTAATGCCTGAAATTGGTCGAAATAGACGCTTCTGAATAGGAGAAAATGTCTGTAAAAATGGCAATTTTGGTCACATTGAGGCTTCAAAAAGTAGTTATTCAGCATGAGGCACATTCCAAATGACATTTTGAATCAGTTTTTCTACAGTCCAAAAAATCAATTTTCTGATGAAAAACGATGACCCGTGACCTGTCAAAATTTCTCCATATGGTCAGAAATGGAAATTTTTTAATGTTTAATTTTTTGATTGTAAATGACTATTCCATGTACATTATCACTTTTGGAAGAAATATAGGTGTGTTTAGAGACACTTTAATGCCTGAAATTGGTCGAAATAGAAGCTTCTGAATAGGAGAAAATGTCTGTAAAAATGGCAATTTTGGTCACATTGAGGCTTCAAAAAGTAGTTATTCAGCATGAGGCACATTCCAAATGACATTTTGAATCAATTTTTCTACAGTCCAAAAAAATCAATTTTCTGATGAAAAACAATGACCCGTGACCTGTCGAAATTTATCCAGATGGTCAGAAATAGAAATTTTTGAATGTTTAATTTTTTGAATGCAAATGACTATTCCATGTAAATTATCACTTTTGGAACAACATTAAGTGTGTTTAGAGTCACTTTAATGCCTGAAATTGGTCGAAATAGAAGCTTCTGAGTACGAGAAAATGTCTGTAATAATGGCAATTTTGGTCACATTGAGGCTTTAAAAAGTAGTTATTCAACATGAGGCACATTCGAAATGACATTTTGAATCAATTTTTCTACAGTCCAAAAAATCAATTTTCTGATGAAAAACGATGACCCGTGACCTGTCGACATTTCTCCAGTTGGTCAGAAATGGAAATTTTTTAATGTTTTATTTTTTGAATGCAAATCACTATTCCATGTAAATTATCACTTTTGGAACAAAAATAAGTGTGTTTAGAGTCACTTTAATGCCTGAAATTGGTTGAAACAAAAGCTTCTGAATAGGAGAAAAAGTCTGTAATAATGGCAATTTTGGTCACATTGAGGCTTTAAAAAGTAGTCATTCAACATGAGGCACATTCCAAATGACATTTTTAATCAATTTTTCTACAGTCCAAAAAAATCAATTTTCTGATGAAAAACAATGACCCGTGACCTGTCGAAATTTCTCCAGATGGTCAGAAATGGAAATTTTTTAATGTTTAATTTTTTGATTGTAAATGACTATTCCATGTAAATTATCACTTTTGGAAGAAAAATAAGTGTGTTTAGAGACACTTTAATGCCTGAAATTGGTTGAAACAAAAGCTTCTGAATAGGAGAAAAAGTCTGTAATAATGGCAATTTTGGTCACATTGAGGCTTTAAAAAGTAGTCATTCAACATGAGGCACATTCCAAATGACATTTTGAATAAATTTTTCTACAGTCCAAAAAAATCAATTTTCTGATGAAAAACGATGACCCGTGACCTGTCGAAATTTATCCAGATGGTCAGAAATGGAAATTTTTTAATGTTTAATTTTTTGACTGCAAATGACTATTCCATGTAAATTATCACTTTTGGAACAAAAATAAGTGTGTTTAGAGTCACTTTAATGCCTGAAATTGATAGAAATAGAAGCTTCTGAATAGGAGAAAAAGTCTGTAATAATAGCAATTTTGGTCACATTGAGGCTTTAAAAAGTAGTCATTCAACATGAGGCACATTCCAAATGACATTTTGAATAAATTTTTCTACAGTCCAAAAAAATCAATTTTCTGATGAAAAACGATGACCCGTGACCTGTCGAAATTTATCCAGATGGTCAGAAATGGAAATTTTTTAATGTTTAATTTTTTGACTGCAAATGACTATTCCATGTAAATTATCACTTTTGGAACAAAAATAAGTGTGTTTAGAGTCACTTTAATGCCTGAAATTGGTCGAAATAGAAGCTTCTGAATAGGAGAAAATGTCTGTAAAAATTGAAATTTTGGTCACATTCAGGCTTTAAAAAGTAGTTATTCAACATGAGGCACAATCCAAATGACATTTTGAATCAATTTTTCTACAGTCCAAAAAATCAATTTTCTGATGAAAAACGATGACCCGTGACCTGTTGAAATTTCTCCAGATTGTCAGAAATGTACATTTTTTAATGTTTAATTTTTTGACTGTAAATGACTATTCCATGTAAATTATCACTTTTGGAAGAAAAATAAGTGTGTTTAGAGTCACTTTAATGCCTGAAATTGGTTGAAACAAAAGCTTCTGAATAGGAGAAAAAGTCTGTAATAATGGCAATTTTGGTCACATTGAGGCTTTAAACAGTAGTCATTCAACATGAGGCACATTCCAAATGACATTTTGAATCAATTTTTCTACAGTTCAAAAAAATCAATTTTCTGATGAAAAACGATGACCCGTGACCTGTCAAAATTTCTCCAGATGGTCAGAAATGGAAATTTTTTAATGTTTAATTTTTTGACTGCAAATGACTATTCCATGTAAATTATCACTTTTGGAACAAAAATAAGTGTGTTTAGAGTCACTTTATGACTGAAATTGGTCGAAATAGACGCTTCTGAACAGGAGAAAATGTCTGTAAAAATGGCAATTTTGGTCACATTGAGGCTTCAAAAAGTAGTTATTCAGCATGAGGCACATTCCAAATGACATTTTGAATCAATTTTTCTACAGTCCCAAAAAATAAATTTTCTGATGAAAAACGATGACCCATGACCTGTCGAAAATTCTCCAGATGGTCAGAAATGGAAATTTTTTAATGTTTAATTTTTTGACTGCAAATGACTATTCCATGTAAATTATCACTTTTGGAACAAAAATAAGTGTGTTTAGAGTCACTTTAATGCCTGAAATTGGTCGAAATAGACGCTTCTGAATAGGAGAAAATGTCTGTAAAAATGGCAATTTTGGTCACATTGAGGCTTCAAAAAGTAGTTATTCAGCATGAGGCACATTCCAAATGACATTTTGAATCAGTTTTTCTACAGTCCAAAAAATCAATTTTCTGATGAAAAACGATGACCCGTGACCTGTCAAAATTTCTCCATATGGTCAGAAATGGAAATTTTTTAATGTTTAATTTTTTGATTGTAAATGACTATTCCATGTACATTGTCACTTTTGGAAGAAATATAAGTGTGTTTAGAGACACTTTAATGCCTGAAATTGGTCGAAATAGAAGCTTCTGAATAGGAGAAAATGTCTGTAAAAATGGCAATTTTGGTCACATTGAGGCTTCAAAAAGTAGTTATTCAGCATGAGGCACATTCCAAATGACATTTTGAATCAATTTTTCTACAGTCCAAAAAAATCAATTTTCTGATGAAAAACAATGACCCGTGACCTGTCGAAATTTATCCAGATGGTCAGAAATAGAAATTTTTTAATGTTTAATTTTTTGAATGCAAATGACTATTCCATGTAAATTATCACTTTTGGAACAACATTAAGTGTGTTTAGAGTCACTTTAATGCCTGAAATTGGTCGAAATAGAAGCTTCTGAGTACGAGAAAATGTCTGTAATAATGGCAATTTTGGTCACATTGAGGCTTTAAAAAGTAGTTATTCAACATGAGGCACATTCGAAATGACATTTTGAATCAATTTTTCTACAGTCCAAAAAATCAATTTTCTGATGAAAAACGATGACCCGTGACCTGTCGACATTTCTCCAGTTGGTCAGAAATGGAAATTTTTTAATGTTTTATTTTTTGAATGCAAATCACTATTCCATGTAAATTATCACTTTTGGAACAACATTAAGTGTGTTTAGAGTCACTTTAATGCCTGAAATTGGTTGAAACAAAAGCTTCTGAATAGGAGAAAAAGTCTGTAATAATGGCAATTTTGGTCACATTGAGGCTTTAAAAAGTAGTCATTCAACATGAGGCACATTCCAAATGACATTTTGAATCAATTTTTCTACAGTCCAAAAAAATCAATTTTCTGATGAAAAACAATGACCCGTGACCTGTCGAAATTTCTCCAGATGGTCAGAAATGGAAATTTTTTAATGTTTAATTTTTTGATTGTAAATGACTATTCCATGTAAATTATCACTTTTGGAAGAAAAATAAGTGTGTTTAGAGACACTTTAATGCCTGAAATTGGTTGAAACAAAAGCTTCTGAATAGGAGAAAAAGTCTGTAATAATGGCAATTTTGGTCACATTGAGGCTTTAAAAAGTAGTCATTCAACATGAGGCACATTCCAAATGACATTTTGAATCAATTTTTCTACAGTCCAAAAAAATCAATTTTCTGATGAAAAACGATGACCCGTGACCTGTCGAAATTTCTCCAGATGGTCAGAAATGGAAATTTTTTAATGTTTAATTTTTTGACTGCAAATGACTATTCCATGTAAATTATCACTTTTGGAACAAAAATAAGTGTGTTTAGAGTCACTTTAATGCCTGAAATTGGTAGAAATAGAAGCTTCTGAATAGGAGAAAAAGTCTGTAATAATGGCAATTTTGGTCACATTGAGGCTTTAAAAAGTAGTCATTCAACATGAGGCACATTCCAAATGACATTTTGAATACATTTTTCTACAGTCCAAAAAAATCAATTTTCTGATGAAAAACGATGACCCGTGACCTGTCGAAATTTATCCAGATGGTCAGAAATGGAAATTTTTTAATGTTTAATTTTTTGGCTGCAAATGACTATTCCATGTAAATTATCACTTTTGGAACAAAAATAAGTGTGTTTAGAGTCACTTTAATGCCTGAAATTGGTCGAAATAGAAGCTTCTGAATAGGAGAAAATGTCTGTAAAAATTGAAATTTTGGTCACATTCAGGCTTTAAAAAGTAGTTATTCAACATGAGGCACAATCCAAATGACATTTTGAATCAATTTTTCTACAGTCCAAAAAATCAATTTTCTGATGAAAAACGATGACCCGTGACCTGTTGAAATTTCTCCAGATTGTCAGAAATGTACATTTTTTAATGTTTAATTTTTTGACTGTAAATGACAATTCCATGTAAATTATCACTTTTGGAAGAAAAATAAGTGTGTTTAGAGTCACTTTAATGCCTGAAATTGGTTGAAACAAAAGCTTCTGAATAGGAGAAAAAGTCTGTAATAATGGCAATTTTGGTCACATTGAGGCTTTAAAAAGTAGTCATTCAACATGAGGCACATTCCAAATGACATTTTGAATCAATTTTTCTACAGTCCAAAAAATCAATTTTCTGATAAAAAACGATGACCTGTGACCTGTCGAAATTTCTCCAGATGGTCAGAAATGGAAATTTTTTAATGTTTAATTTTTTGACTGTAAATGACTATTCCATGTAAATTATCACTTTTGGAAGAAAAATAAGTGTGTTTAGAGTCACTTTAATGCCTAAAATTGGTTGAAACAAAAGCTTCTGAATAGGAGAAAAAGTCTGTAATAATAGCAATTTTGGTCACATTGAGGCTTTAAAAAGTAGTCATTCAACATGAGGCACATTCCAAATGACATTTTGAATAAATTTTTCTACAGTCCAAAAAAATCAATTTTCTGATGAAAAACGATGACCCGTGACCTGTCGAAATTTATCCAGATGGTCAGAAATGGAAATTTTTTAATGTTTAATTTTTTGACTGCAAATGACTATTCCATGTAAATTATCACTTTTGGAACAAAAATAAGTGTGTTTAGAGTCACTTTAATGCCTGAAATTGGTCGAAATAGAAGCTTCTGAATAGGAGAAAATGTCTGTAAAAATTGAAATTTTGGTCACATTCAGGCTTTAAAAAGTAGTTATTCAACATGAGGCACAATCCAAATGACATTTTGAATCAATTTTTCTACAGTCCAAAAAATCAATTTTCTGATGAAAAACGATGACCCGTGACCTGTTGAAATTTCTCCAGATTGTCAGAAATGTACATTTTTTAATGTTTAATTTTTTGACTGTAAATGACTATTCCATGTAAATTATCACTTTTGGAAGAAAAATAAGTGTGTTTAGAGTCACTTTAATGCCTGAAATTGGTTGAAACAAAAGCTTCTGAATAGGAGAAAAAGTCTGTAATAATGGCAATTTTGGTCACATTGAGGCTTTAAACAGTAGTCATTCAACATGAGGCACATTCCAAATGACATTTTGAATCAATTTTTCTACAGTTCAAAAAAATCAATTTTCTGATGAAAAACGATGACCCGTGACCTGTCGAAATTTCTCCAGATGGTCAGAAATGGAAATTTTAATTGTTTAATATTTTGACTGCAAATGACTATTAAATGTTAATTATAACTTTTGGAACAAAATTAAGTGTGTTCAGAGTCACTTTAATGCCTGAAATCGGTCTAAATAGAAGCTTCTGAGTAGGAGAAAAGGTCTGTAATAATGGCAATTTTGGTCACATTGAGGCTTTAAAAAGTAGTTATTCAACATGAGGCACATTCCAAATGACATTTTGAATCAATTTTTCTACAGTCCCAAAAAATAAATTTTCTGATGAAAAACGATGACCCATGACCTGTCGAAAATTCTCTAGATGGTCAGAAATGGAAATTTTTTAATGTTTAATTTTTTGACTGCAAATGACTATTCCATGTAAATTATCACTTTTGGAACAAAAATAAGTGTGTTTAGAGTCACTTTAATGCCTGAAATTGGTCGAAATAGACGCTTCTGAATAGGAGAAAATGTCTGTAAAAATGGCAATTTTGGTCACATTGAGGCTTCAAAAAGTAGTTATTCAGCATGAGGCACATTCCAAATGACATTTTGAATCAGTTTTTCTACAGTCCAAAAAATCAATTTTCTGATGAAAAACGATGACCCGTGACCTGTCAAAATTTCTCCATATGGTCAGAAATGGAAATTTTTTAATGTTTAATTTTTTGATTGTAAATGACTATTCCATGTACATTATCACTTTTGGAAGAAATATAAGTGTGTTTAGAGACACTTTAATGCCTGAAATTGGTCGAAATAGAAGCTTCTGAATAGGAGAAAATGTCTGTAAAAATGGCAATTTTGGTCACATTGAGGCTTCAAAAAGTAGTTATTCAGCATGAGGCACATTCCAAATGACATTTTGAATCAATTTTTCTACAGTCCAAAAAAATCAATTTTCTGATGAAAAACAATGACCCGTGACCTGTCGAAATTTATCCAGATGGTCAGAAATAGAAATTTTTTAATGTTTAATTTTTTGAATGCAAATGACTATTCCATGTAAATTATCACTTTTGGAACAACATTAAGTGTGTTTAGAGTCACTTTAATGCCTGAAATTGGTCGAAATAGAAGCTTCTGAGTACGAGAAAATGTCTGTAATAATGGCAATTTTGGTCACATTGAGGCTTTAAAAAGTAGTTATTCAACATGAGGCACATTCGAAATGACATTTTGAATCAATTTTTCTACAGTCCAAAAAATCAATTTTCTGATGAAAAACGATGACCCGTGACCTGTCGACATTTCTCCAGTTGGTCAGAAATGGAAATTTTTTAATGTTTTATTTTTTGAATGCAAATCACTATTCCATGTAAATTATCACTTTTGGAACAACATTAAGTGTGTTTAGAGTCACTTTAATGCCTGAAATTGGTTGAAACAAAAGCTTCTGAATAGGAGAAAAAGTCTGTAATAATGGCAATTTTGGTCACATTGAGGCTTTAAAAAGTAGTCATTCAACATGAGGCACATTCCAAATGACATTTTGAATCAATTTTTCTACAGTCCAAAAAAATCAATTTTCTGATGAAAAACAATGACCCGTGACCTGTCGAAATTTCTCCAGATGGTCAGAAATGGAAATTTTTTAATGTTTAATTTTTTGATTGTAAATGACTATTCCATGTAAATTATCACTTTTGGAAGAAAAATAAGTGTGTTTAGAGACACTTTAATGCCTGAAATTGGTTGAAACAAAAGCTTCTGAATAGGAGAAAAAGTCTGTAATAATGGCAATTTTGGTCACATTGAGGCTTTAAAAAGTAGTCATTCAACATGAGGCACATTCCAAATGACATTTTGAATACATTTTTCTACAGTCCAAAAAAATCAATTTTCTGATGAAAAACGATGACCCGTGACCTGTCGAAATTTATCCAGATGGTCAGAAATGGAAATTTTTTAATGTTTAATTTTTTGACTGCAAATGACTATTCCATGTAAATTATCACTTTTGGAACAAAAATAAGTGTGTTTAGAGTCACTTTAATGCCTGAAATTGGTAGAAATAGAAGCTTCTGAATAGGAGAAAAAGTCTGTAATAATGGCAATTTTGGTCACATTGAGGCTTTAAAAAGTAGTCATTCAACATGAGGCACATTCCAAATGACATTTTGAATAAATTTTTCTACAGTCCAAAAAAATCAATTTTCTGATGAAAAACGATGACCCGTGACCTGTCGAAATTTATCCAGATGGTCAGAAATGGAAATTTTTTAATGTTTAATTTTTTGGCTGCAAATGACTATTCCATGTAAATTATCACTTTTGGAACAAAAATAAGTGTGTTTAGAGTCACTTTAATGCCTGAAATTGGTCGAAATAGAAGCTTCTGAATAGGAGAAAATGTCTGTAAAAATTGAAATTTTGGTCACATTCAGGCTTTAAAAAGTAGTTATTCAACATGAGGCACAATCCAAATGACATTTTGAATCAATTTTTCTACAGTCCAAAAAATCAATTTTCTGATGAAAAACGATGACCTGTGACCTGTCGAAATTTCTCCAGATGGTCAGAAATGGAAATTTTTTAATGTTTAATTTTTTGACTGTAAATGACTATTCCATGTAAATTATCACTTTTGGAAGAAAAATAAGTGTGTTTAGAGTCACTTTAATGCCTAAAATTGGTTGAAACAAAAGCTTCTGAATAGGAGAAAAAGTCTGTAATAATGGCAATTTTGGTCACATTGAGGCTTTAAAAAGTAGTCATTCAACATGAGGCACATTCCAAATGACATTTTGAATCAATTTTTCTACAGTCCAAAAAAATCAATTTTCTGATGAAAAACGATGACCCGTGACCTGTCGAAATTTCTCCAGATGGTCAGAAATGGACATTTTTTAATGTTTAATTTTTTGACTGCAAATGACTATTCCATGTAAATTATCACTTTTGGAAGAAAAATAAGTGTGTTTAGAGACACTTTAATGCCTGAAATTGGTTGAAACAAAAGCTTCTGAATAGGAGAAAAAGTCTGTAATAATGGCAATTTTGGTCACATTGAGGCTTTAAAAAGTAGTCATTCAACATGAGGCACATTCCAAATGACATTTTGAATACATTTTTCTACAGTCCAAAAAAATCAATTTTCTGATGAAAAACGATGACCCGTGACCTGTCGAAATTTATCCAGATGGTCAGAAAAGGAAATTTTTTAATGTTTAATTTTTTGACTGCAAATGACTATTCCATGTAAATTATCACTTTTGGAACAAAAATAAGTGTGTTTAGAGTCACTTTAATGCCTGAAATTGGTAGAAATAGAAGCTTCTGAATAGGAGAAAAAGTCTGTAATAATGGCAATTTTGGTCACATTGAGGCTTTAAAAAGTAGTCATTCAACACGAGGCACATTCCAAATGACATTTTGAATCAATTTTTCTACAGTCCAAAAAATCAATTTTCTGATGAAAAACGATGACCTGTGACCTGTCGAAATTTCTCCAGATGGTCAGAAATGGAAATTTTTTAATGTTTAATTTTTTGACTGTAAATGACTATTCCATGTAAATTATCACTTTTGGAACAAAAATAAGTGTGTTTAGAGTCACTTTAATGCCTGAAATTGGTAGAAATAGAAGCTTCTGAATAGGAGAAAAAGTCTGTAATAATGGCAATTTTGGTCACATTGAGGCTTTAAAAAGTAGTCATTCAACATGAGGCACTTTCCAAATGACATTTTGAATCAATTTTTCTACAGTCCAAAAAATCAATTTTCTGATGAAAAACGATGACCGGTGACCTGTCGAAATTTCTCCAGATGGTCAGAAATGGAAATTTTTTAATGTTTAATTTTTTGACTGTAAATGACTATTCCATGTAAATTATCACTTTTGGAAGAAAAATAAGTGTGTTTAGAGTCACTTTAATGCCTGAAATTGGTTGAAACAAAAGCTTCTGAATAGGAGAAAAAGTGTGTAATAATGGCAATTTTGGTCACATTGAGGCTTTAAAAAGTAGTCATTCAACATGAGGCACATTCCAAATGACATTTTGAATCAATTTTTCTACAGTCCAAAAAAATCAATTTTCTGATGAAAAACGATGACCCGTGACCTGTCGAAATTTATCCAGATGGTCAGAAATAGAAATTTTTTAATGTTTAATTTTTTGAATGCAAATGACTATTCCATGGAAATTATCACTTTTGGAACAACATTAAGTGTGTTTAGAGTCACTTTAATGCCTGAAATTGGTCGAAATAGAAGCTTCTGAGTACGAGAAAATGTCTGTAATAATGGCAATTTTGGTCACATTGAGGCTTTAAAAAGTAGTTATTCAACATGAGGCACATTCGAAATGACATTTTGAATCAATTTTTCTACAGTCCAAAAAATCAATTTTCTGATGAAAAACGATGACCCGTGACCTGTCGACATTTCTCCAGTTGGTCAGAAATGGAAATTTTTTAATGTTTAATGTTTTGACTGTAAATGACTATTCCATGTAAATTATCACTTTTGGAAGAAAAATAAGTGTGTTTAGAGTCACTTTAATGCCTGAAATTGGTTGAAACAAAAGTTTCTGAATAGGAGAAAAAGTCTGTAATAATGGCAATTTTGGTCACATTGAGGCTTTAAAAAGTAGTCATTCAACATGAGGCACATTCCAAAT
Organism: Triturus cristatus; assembly: GCF_964204655.1. Lineage (NCBI taxonomy): Eukaryota > Metazoa > Chordata > Amphibia > Caudata > Salamandridae > Triturus > Triturus cristatus. The sequence continues at coordinate 877,335,408 of NC_140593.1, read as the reverse complement.
GACATTTTGAATCAATTTTTCTACAGTCCAAAAAAATATATTTTCTGATGAAAAACGATGACCCGTGACCTGTCGAAATTTCTCCAGATGGTCAGAAATGGAAATTTTTTAATGTTTAATTTTTTGACTGCAAATGACTATTCCATGCAAATTATCACTTTTGGAACAAAATAAGTGTGTTTAAAGTCACTTTAATGCCTGAAATTGGTCGAAATAGAAGCTTCTGAATAGGAGAAAATGTCTGTAAAAATGGCAATTTTGGTCACATTGAGGCTTCAAAAAGTAGTTATTCAGCATGAGGCACATTCCAAATGACATTTTGAATCAATTTTTCTACAGTCCAAAAATCAATTTTCTGATGAAAAACGATGACCCGTGACCTGTCAAAATTTCTCCATATGGTCAGAAATGGACATTTTTTAATGTTTAATTTTTTGAATGTAAATGACTATTCCATGTAAATTATCACTTTTGGAACAAAAATAAGTGTATTTAGAGTCACTTTAATGCCTGAAATTGGTAGAAATAGAAGCTTCTGAATAGGCGAAAAAGTCTGTAATAATGGCAATTTTGGTCACATTGAGGCTTTAAAAAGTAGTCATTCAACATGAGGCACATTCCAAATGACATTTTGAATCAATTTTTTTACAGTCCAAAAAATCAATTTTCTGATGAAAAACGATGACCTGTGACCTGTCGAAATTTCTCCAGATGGTCAGAAATGGAAATTTTTTAATGTTTCATTTTTTGACTGCAAATGACTATTCCATGTAAATTATTACTTTTGGAACAAAAATAAGTGTGTTTAGAGTCACTTTAATGCCTGAAATTGGTCGAAATAGAAGCTTCTGAATAGGAGAAAATGTCTGTAAAAATTGAAATTTTGGTCACATTCAGGCTTTAAAAAGTAGTTATTCAACATGAGGCACAATCCAAATGACATTTTGAATCAATTTTTCTACAGTCCAAAAAATCCATTTTCTGATGAAAAACGATGACCCGTGACCTGTTGAAATTTCTCCAGATTGTCAGAAATGTACATTTTTTAATGTTTAATTTTTTGACTGTAAATGACTATTCCATGTAAATTATCACTTTTGGAAGAAAAATAAGTGTGTTTGGAGTCACTTTAATGCCTGAAATTGGTTGAAACAAAAGCTTCTGAATAGGAGAAAAAGTCTGTAATAATGGCAATTTTGGTCACATTGAGGCTTTAAAAAGTAGTCATTCAACATGAGGCACATACCAAATGACATTTTGAATCAATTTTTCTACAATCCAAAAAAATCAATTTTCTGATGAAAAACGATGACCCGTGACCTGTCGAAATTTCTCCAGATGGTCAGAAATAGAAATTTTTTAATGTTTAATTTTTTGAATGCAAATGACTATTCCATGTAAATTATCACTTTTGGAACAACATTAAGTGTGTTTAGAGTCACTTTAAGGCCTGAAATTGGTCGAAAAAGAAGCTTCTGAGTACGAGAAAATGTCTGTAATAATGGCAATTTTGGTCACATTGAGGCTTTAAAAAGTAGTTATTCAACATGAGGCACATTCGAAATGACATTTTGAATCAATTTTTCTACAGTCCAAAAAATCAATTTTCTGATGAAAAACGATGACCCGTGACCTGTCGACATTTCTCCAGTTGGTCAGAAATGGAAATTTTTTAATGTTTTATTTTTTGAATGCAAATCACTATTCCATGTAAATTATCACTTTTGGAACAACATTAAGTGTGTTTAGAGTCACTTTAATGCCTGAAATTGGTTGAAACAAAAGCTTCTGAATAGGAGAAAAAGTCTGTAATAATGGCAATTTTGGTCACATTGAGGCTTTAAAAAGTAGTCATTCAACATGAGGCACATTCCAAATGACATTTTGAATCGATTTTTCTACAGTCCAAAAAAATCAATTTTCTGATGAAAAACGATGACCCGTGACCTGTTGAAATTTCTCCAGATTGTCAGAAATGTACATTTTTTAATGTTTAATTTTTTGACTGTAAATGACTATTCCATGTAAATTATCACTTTTGGAAGAAAAATAAGTGTGTTTAGAGACACTTTAATGCCTGAAATTGGTTGAAACAAAAGCTTCTGAATAGGAGAAAAAGTCTGTAATAATGGCAATTTTGGTCACATTGAGGCTTTAAAAAGTAGTCATTCAACATGAGGCACATTCCAAATGACATTTTGAATAAATTTTTCTACAGTCCAAAAAAATCAATTTTCTGATGAAAAACGATGACCCGTGACCTGTCGAAATTTATCCAGATGGTCAGAAATGGAAATTTTTTAATGTTTAATTTTTTGACTGCAAATGACTATTCCATGTAAATTATCACTTTTGGAACAAAAATAAGTGTGTTTAGAGTCACTTTAATGCCTGAAATTGATAGAAATAGAAGCTTCTGAATAGGAGAAAAAGTCTGTAATAATAGCAATTTTGGTCACATTGAGGCTTTAAAAAGTAGTCATTCAACATGAGGCACATTCCAAATGACATTTTGAATAAATTTTTCTACAGTCCAAAAAAATCAATTTTCTGATGAAAAACGATGACCCGTGACCTGTCGAAATTTATCCAGATGGTCAGAAATGGAAATTTTTTAATGTTTAATTTTTTGACTGTAAATGACTATTCCATGTAAATTATCACTTTTGGAAGAAAAATAAGTGTGTTTAGAGTCACTTTAATGCCTGAAATTGGTTGAAACAAAAGCTTCTGAATAGGAGAAAAAGTCTGTAATAATGGCAATTTTGGTCACATTGAGGCTTTAAACAGTAGTCATTCAACATGAGGCACATTCCAAATGACATTTTGAATCAATTTTTCTACAGTTCAAAAAAATCAATTTTCTGATGAAAAACGATGACCCGTGACCTGTCAAAATTTCTCCAGATGGTCAGAAATGGAAATTTTTTAATGTTTAATTTTTTGACTGCAAATGACTATTCCATGTAAATTATCACTTTTGGAACAAAAATAAGTGTGTTTAGAGTCACTTTATGACTGAAATTGGTCGAAATAGACGCTTCTGAACAGGAGAAAATGTCTGTAAAAATGGCAATTTTGGTCACATTGAGGCTTCAAAAAGTAGTTATTCAGCATGAGGCACATTCCAAATGACATTTTGAATCAATTTTTCTACAGTCCCAAAAAATAAATTTTCTGATGAAAAACGATGACCCATGACCTGTCGAAAATTCTCCAGATGGTCAGAAATGGAAATTTTTTAATGTTTAATTTTTTGACTGCAAATGACTATTCCATGTAAATTATCACTTTTGGAACAAAAATAAGTGTGTTTAGAGTCACTTTAATGCCTGAAATTGGTCGAAATAGACGCTTCTGAATAGGAGAAAATGTCTGTAAAAATGGCAATTTTGGTCACATTGAGGCTTCAAAAAGTAGTTATTCAGCATGAGGCACATTCCAAATGACATTTTGAATCAGTTTTTCTACAGTCCAAAAAATCAATTTTCTGATGAAAAACGATGACCCGTGACCTGTCAAAATTTCTCCATATGGTCAGAAATGGAAATTTTTTAATGTTTAATTTTTTGATTGTAAATGACTATTCCATGTACATTGTCACTTTTGGAAGAAATATAAGTGTGTTTAGAGACACTTTAATGCCTGAAATTGGTCGAAATAGAAGCTTCTGAATAGGAGAAAATGTCTGTAAAAATGGCAATTTTGGTCACATTGAGGCTTCAAAAAGTAGTTATTCAGCATGAGGCACATTCCAAATGACATTTTGAATCAATTTTTCTACAGTCCAAAAAAATCAATTTTCTGATGAAAAACAATGACCCGTGACCTGTCGAAATTTATCCAGATGGTCAGAAATAGAAATTTTTTAATGTTTAATTTTTTGAATGCAAATGACTATTCCATGTAAATTATCACTTTTGGAACAACATTAAGTGTGTTTAGAGTCACTTTAATGCCTGAAATTGGTCGAAATAGAAGCTTCTGAGTACGAGAAAATGTCTGTAATAATGGCAATTTTGGTCACATTGAGGCTTTAAAAAGTAGTTATTCAACATGAGGCACATTCGAAATGACATTTTGAATCAATTTTTCTACAGTCCAAAAAATCAATTTTCTGATGAAAAACGATGACCCGTGACCTGTCGACATTTCTCCAGTTGGTCAGAAATGGAAATTTTTTAATGTTTTATTTTTTGAATGCAAATCACTATTCCATGTAAATTATCACTTTTGGAACAACATTAAGTGTGTTTAGAGTCACTTTAATGCCTGAAATTGGTTGAAACAAAAGCTTCTGAATAGGAGAAAAAGTCTGTAATAATGGCAATTTTGGTCACATTGAGGCTTTAAAAAGTAGTCATTCAACATGAGGCACATTCCAAATGACATTTTGAATCAATTTTTCTACAGTCCAAAAAAATCAATTTTCTGATGAAAAACAATGACCCGTGACCTGTCGAAATTTCTCCAGATGGTCAGAAATGGAAATTTTTTAATGTTTAATTTTTTGATTGTAAATGACTATTCCATGTAAATTATCACTTTTGGAAGAAAAATAAGTGTGTTTAGAGACACTTTAATGCCTGAAATTGGTTGAAACAAAAGCTTCTGAATAGGAGAAAAAGTCTGTAATAATGGCAATTTTGGTCACATTGAGGCTTTAAAAAGTAGTCATTCAACATGAGGCACATTCCAAATGACATTTTGAATCAATTTTTCTACAGTCCAAAAAAATCAATTTTCTGATGAAAAACGATGACCCGTGACCTGTCGAAATTTCTCCAGATGGTCAGAAATGGAAATTTTTTAATGTTTAATTTTTTGACTGCAAATGACTATTCCATGTAAATTATCACTTTTGGAACAAAAATAAGTGTGTTTAGAGTCACTTTAATGCCTGAAATTGGTAGAAATAGAAGCTTCTGAATAGGAGAAAAAGTCTGTAATAATGGCAATTTTGGTCACATTGAGGCTTTAAAAAGTAGTCATTCAACATGAGGCACATTCCAAATGACATTTTGAATACATTTTTCTACAGTCCAAAAAAATCAATTTTCTGATGAAAAACGATGACCCGTGACCTGTCGAAATTTATCCAGATGGTCAGAAATGGAAATTTTTTAATGTTTAATTTTTTGGCTGCAAATGACTATTCCATGTAAATTATCACTTTTGGAACAAAAATAAGTGTGTTTAGAGTCACTTTAATGCCTGAAATTGGTCGAAATAGAAGCTTCTGAATAGGAGAAAATGTCTGTAAAAATTGAAATTTTGGTCACATTCAGGCTTTAAAAAGTAGTTATTCAACATGAGGCACAATCCAAATGACATTTTGAATCAATTTTTCTACAGTCCAAAAAATCAATTTTCTGATGAAAAACGATGACCCGTGACCTGTTGAAATTTCTCCAGATTGTCAGAAATGTACATTTTTTAATGTTTAATTTTTTGACTGTAAATGACTATTCCATGTAAATTATCACTTTTGGAAGAAAAATAAGTGTGTTTAGAGTCACTTTAATGCCTGAAATTGGTTGAAACAAAAGCTTCTGAATAGGAGAAAAAGTCTGTAATAATGGCAATTTTGGTCACATTAAGGCTTTAAAAAGTAGTCATTCAACATGAGGCACATTCCAAATGACATTTTGAATCAATTTTTCTACAGTCCAAAAAATCAATTTTCTGATAAAAAACGATGACCTGTGACCTGTCGAAATTTCTCCAGATGGTCAGAAATGGAAATTTTTTAATGTTTAATTTTTTGACTGTAAATGACTATTCCATGTAAATTATCACTTTTGGAAGAAAAATAAGTGTGTTTAGAGTCACTTTAATGCCTAAAATTGGTTGAAACAAAAGCTTCTGAATAGGAGAAAAAGTCTGTAATAATAGCAATTTTGGTCACATTGAGGCTTTAAAAAGTAGTCATTCAACATGAGGCACATTCCAAATGACATTTTGAATAAATTTTTCTACAGTCCAAAAAAATCAATTTTCTGATGAAAAACGATGACCCGTGACCTGTCGAAATTTATCCAGATGGTCAGAAATGGAAATTTTTTAATGTTTAATTTTTTGACTGCAAATGACTATTCCATGTAAATTATCACTTTTGGAACAAAAATAAGTGTGTTTAGAGTCACTTTAATGCCTGAAATTGGTCGAAATAGAAGCTTCTGAATAGGAGAAAATGTCTGTAAAAATTGAAATTTTGGTCACATTCAGGCTTTAAAAAGTAGTTATTCAACATGAGGCACAATCCAAATGACATTTTGAATCAATTTTTCTACAGTCCAAAAAATCAATTTTCTGATGAAAAACGATGACCCGTGACCTGTTGAAATTTCTCCAGATTGTCAGAAATGTACATTTTTTAATGTTTAATTTTTTGACTGTAAATGACTATTCCATGTAAATTATCACTTTTGGAAGAAAAATAAGTGTGTTTAGAGTCACTTTAATGCCTGAAATTGGTTGAAACAAAAGCTTCTGAATAGGAGAAAAAGTCTGTAATAATGGCAATTTTGGTCACATTGAGGCTTTAAAAAGTAGTCATTCAACATGAGGCACATTCCAAATGACATTTTGAATCAATTTTTCTACAGTCCAAAAAATCAATTTTCTGATAAAAAACGATGACCTGTGACCTGTCGAAATTTCTCCAGATGGTCAGAAATGGAAATTTTTTAATGTTTAATTTTTTGACTGTAAATGACTATTCCATGTAAATTATCACTTTTGGAAGAAAAATAAGTGTGTTTAGAGTCACTTTAATGCCTAAAATTGGTTGAAACAAAAGCTTCTGAATAGGAGAAAAAGTCTGTAATAATAGCAATTTTGGTCACATTGAGGCTTTAAAAAGTAGTCATTCAACATGAGGCACATTCCAAATGACATTTTGAATAAATTTTTCTACAGTCCAAAAAAATCAATTTTCTGATGAAAAACGATGACCCGTGACCTGTCGAAATTTATCCAGATGGTCAGAAATGGAAATTTTTTAATGTTTAATTTTTTGACTGCAAATGACTATTCCATGTAAATTATCACTTTTGGAACAAAAATAAGTGTGTTTAGAGTCACTTTAATGCCTGAAATTGGTCGAAATAGAAGCTTCTGAATAGGAGAAAATGTCTGTAAAAATTGAAATTTTGGTCACATTCAGGCTTTAAAAAGTAGTTATTCAACATGAGGCACAATCCAAATGACATTTTGAATCAATTTTTCTACAGTCCAAAAAATCAATTTTCTGATGAAAAACGATGACCCGTGACCTGTTGAAATTTCTCCAGATTGTCAGAAATGTACATTTTTTAATGTTTAATTTTTTGACTGTAAATGACTATTCCATGTAAATTATCACTTTTGGAAGAAAAATAAGTGTGTTTAGAGTCACTTTAATGCCTGAAATTGGTTGAAACAAAAGCTTCTGAATAGGAGAAAAAGTCTGTAATAATGGCAATTTTGGTCACATTGAGGCTTTAAACAGTAGTCATTCAACATGAGGCACATTCCAAATGACATTTTGAATCAATTTTTCTACAGTTCAAAAAAATCAATTTTCTGATGAAAAACGATGACCCGTGACCTGTCGAAATTTCTCCAGATGGTCAGAAATGGAAATTTTAATTGTTTAATATTTTGACTGCAAATGACTATTAAATGTTAATTATAACTTTTGGAACAAAATTAAGTGTGTTCAGAGTCACTTTAATGCCTGAAATCGGTCTAAATAGAAGCTTCTGAGTAGGAGAAAAGGTCTGTAATAATGGCAATTTTGGTCACATTGAGGCTTTAAAAAGTAGTTATTCAACATGAGGCACATTCCAAATGACATTTTGAATCAATTTTTCTACAGTCCCAAAAAATAAATTTTCTGATGAAAAACGATGACCCATGACCTGTCGAAAATTCTCCAGATGGTCAGAAATGGAAATTTTTTAATGTTTAATTTTTTGACTGCAAATGACTATTCCATGTAAATTATCACTTTTGGAACAAAAATAAGTGTGTTTAGAGTCACTTTAATGCCTGAAATTGGTCGAAATAGACGCTTCTGAATAGGAGAAAATGTCTGTAAAAATGGCAATTTTGGTCACATTGAGGCTTCAAAAAGTAGTTATTCAGCATGAGGCACATTCCAAATGACATTTTGAATCAGTTTTTCTACAGTCCAAAAAATCAATTTTCTGATGAAAAACGATGACCCGTGACCTGTCAAAATTTCTCCATATGGTCAGAAATGGAAATTTTTTAATGTTTAATTTTTTGATTGTAAATGACTATTCCATGTACATTATCACTTTTGGAAGAAATATAAGTGTGTTTAGAGACACTTTAATGCCTGAAATTGGTCGAAATAGAAGCTTCTGAATAGGAGAAAATGTCTGTAAAAATGGCAATTTTGGTCACATTGAGGCTTCAAAAAGTAGTTATTCAGCATGAGGCACATTCCAAATGACATTTTGAATCAATTTTTCTACAGTCCAAAAAAATCAATTTTATGATGAAAAACAATGACCCGTGACCTGTCGAAATTTATCCAGATGGTCAGAAATAGAAATTTTTTAATGTTTAATTTTTTGAATGCAAATGACTATTCCATGTAAATTATCACTTTTGGAACAACATTAAGTGTGTTTAGAGTCACTTTAATGCCTGAAATTGGTCGAAATAGAAGCTTCTGAGTACGAGAAAATGTCTGTAATAATGGCAATTTTGGTCACATTGAGGCTTTAAAAAGTAGTTATTCAACATGAGGCACATTCGAAATGACATTTTGAATCAATTTTTCTACAGTCCAAAAAATCAATTTTCTGATGAAAAACGATGACCCGTGACCTGTCGACATTTCTCCAGTTGGTCAGAAATGGAAATTTTTTAATGTTTTATTTTTTGAATGCAAATCACTATTCCATGTAAATTATCACTTTTGGAACAACATTAAGTGTGTTTAGAGTCACTTTAATGCCTGAAATTGGTTGAAACAAAAGCTTCTGAATAGGAGAAAAAGTCTGTAATAATGGCAATTTTGGTCACATTGAGGCTTTAAAAAGTAGTCATTCAACATGAGGCACATTCCAAATGACATTTTGAATCAATTTTTCTACAGTCCAAAAAAATCAATTTTCTGATGAAAAACAATGACCCGTGACCTGTCGAAATTTCTCCAGATGGTCAGAAATGGAAATTTTTTAATGTTTAATTTTTTGATTGTAAATGACTATTCCATGTAAATTATCACTTTTGGAAGAAAAATAAGTGTGTTTAGAGACACTTTAATGCCTGAAATTGGTTGAAACAAAAGCTTCTGAATAGGAGAAAAAGTCTGTAATAATGGCAATTTTGGTCACATTGAGGCTTTAAAAAGTAGTCATTCAACATGAGGCACATTCCAAATGACATTTTGAATACATTTTTCTACAGTCCAAAAAAATCAATTTTCTGATGAAAAACGATGACCCGTGACCTGTCGAAATTTATCCAGATGGTCAGAAATGGAAATTTTTTAATGTTTAATTTTTTGACTGCAAATGACTATTCCATGTAAATTATCACTTTTGGAACAAAAATAAGTGTGTTTAGAGTCACTTTAATGCCTGAAATTGGTAGAAATAGAAGCTTCTGAATAGGAGAAAAAGTCTGTAATAATGGCAATTTTGGTCACATTGAGGCTTTAAAAAGTAGTCATTCAACATGAGGCACATTCCAAATGACATTTTGAATAAATTTTTCTACAGTCCAAAAAAATCAATTTTCTGATGAAAAACGATGACCCGTGACCTGTCGAAATTTATCCAGATGGTCAGAAATGGAAATTTTTTAATGTTTAATTTTTTGGCTGCAAATGACTATTCCATGTAAATTATCACTTTTGGAACAAAAATAAGTGTGTTTAGAGTCACTTTAATGCCTGAAATTGGTCGAAATAGAAGCTTCTGAATAGGAGAAAATGTCTGTAAAAATTGAAATTTTGGTCACATTCAGGCTTTAAAAAGTAGTTATTCAACATGAGGCACAATCCAAATGACATTTTGAATCAATTTTTCTACAGTCCAAAAAATCAATTTTCTGATGAAAAACGATGACCTGTGACCTGTCGAAATTTCTCCAGATGGTCAGAAATGGAAATTTTTTAATGTTTAATTTTTTGACTGTAAATGACTATTCCATGTAAATTATCACTTTTGGAAGAAAAATAAGTGTGTTTAGAGTCACTTTAATGCCTAAAATTGGTTGAAACAAAAGCTTCTGAATAGGAGAAAAAGTCTGTAATAATGGCAATTTTGGTCACATTGAGGCTTTAAAAAGTAGTCATTCAACATGAGGCACATTCCAAATGACATTTTGAATCAATTTTTCTACAGTCCAAAAAAATCAATTTTCTGATGAAAAACGATGACCCGTGACCTGTCGAAATTTCTCCAGATGGTCAGAAATGGACATTTTTTAATGTTTAATTTTTTGACTGCAAATGACTATTCCATGTAAATTATCACTTTTGGAAGAAAAATAAGTGTGTTTAGAGACACTTTAATGCCTGAAATTGGTTGAAACAAAAGCTTCTGAATAGGAGAAAAAGTCTGTAATAATGGCAATTTTGGTCACATTGAGGCTTTAAAAAGTAGTCATTCAACATGAGGCACATTCCAAATGACATTTTGAATACATTTTTCTACAGTCCAAAAAAATCAATTTTCTGATGAAAAACGATGACCCGTGACCTGTCGAAATTTATCCAGATGGTCAGAAAAGGAAATTTTTTAATGTTTAATTTTTTGACTGCAAATGACTATTCCATGTAAATTATCACTTTTGGAACAAAAATAAGTGTGTTTAGAGTCACTTTAATGCCTGAAATTGGTAGAAATAGAAGCTTCTGAATAGGAGAAAAAGTCTGTAATAATGGCAATTTTGGTCACATTGAGGCTTTAAAAAGTAGTCATTCAACACGAGGCACATTCCAAATGACATTTTGAATCAATTTTTCTACAGTCCAAAAAATCAATTTTCTGATGAAAAACGATGACCTGTGACCTGTCGAAATTTCTCCAGATGGTCAGAAATGGAAATTTTTTAATGTTTAATTTTTTGACTGTAAATGACTATTCCATGTAAATTATCACTTTTGGAACAAAAATAAGTGTGTTTAGAGTCACTTTAATGCCTGAAATTGGTAGAAATAGAAGCTTCTGAATAGGAGAAAAAGTCTGTAATAATGGCAATTTTGGTCACATTGAGGCTTTAAAAAGTAGTCATTCAACATGAGGCACTTTCCAAATGACATTTTGAATCAATTTTTCTACAGTCCAAAAAATCAATTTTCTGATGAAAAACGATGACCGGTGACCTGTCGAAATTTCTCCAGATGGTCAGAAATGGAAATTTTTTAATGTTTAATTTTTTGACTGTAAATGACTATTCCATGTAAATTATCACTTTTGGAAGAAAAATAAGTGTGTTTAGAGTCACTTTAATGCCTGAAATTGGTTGAAACAAAAGCTTCTGAATAGGAGAAAAAGTGTGTAATAATGGCAATTTTGGTCACATTGAGGCTTTAAAAAGTAGTCATTCAACATGAGGCACATTCCAAATGACATTTTGAATCAATTTTTCTACAGTCCAAAAAAATCAATTTTCTGATGAAAAACGATGACCCGTGACCTGTCGAAATTTATCCAGATGGTCAGAAATAGAAATTTTTTAATGTTTAATTTTTTGAATGCAAATGACTATTCCATGGAAATTATCACTTTTGGAACAACATTAAGTGTGTTTAGAGTCACTTTAATGCCTGAAATTGGTCGAAATAGAAGCTTCTGAGTACGAGAAAATGTCTGTAATAATGGCAATTTTGGTCACATTGAGGCTTTAAAAAGTAGTTATTCAACATGAGGCACATTCGAAATGACATTTTGAATCAATTTTTCTACAGTCCAAAAAATCAATTTTCTGATGAAAAACGATGACCCGTGACCTGTCGACATTTCTCCAGTTGGTCAGAAATGGAAATTTTTTAATGTTTAATGTTTTGACTGTAAATGACTATTCCATGTAAATTATCACTTTTGGAAGAAAAATAAGTGTGTTTAGAGTCACTTTAATGCCTGAAATTGGTTGAAACAAAAGTTTCTGAATAGGAGAAAAAGTCTGTAATAATGGCAATTTTGGTCACATTGAGGCTTTAAAAAGTAGTCATTCAACATGAGGCACATTCCAAATGACATTTTGAATCAATTTTTCTACAGTCCAAAAAAATCAATTTTCTGATGAAAAACGATGACCCGTGACCTGTCGAAATTTCTCCAGATGGTCAGAAATGGAAATTTTTTAATGTTTAATTTTTTGACTGCAAATGACTATTCCATGCAAATTATCACTTTTGGAACAAAATAAGTGTGTTTAAAGTCACTTTAATGCCTGAAATTGGTCGAAATAGAAGCTTCTGAATAGGAGAAAATGTCTGTAAAAATGGCAATTTTGGTCACATTGAGGCTTCAAAAAGTAGTTATTCAGCATGAGGCACATTCCAAATGACATTTTGAATCAATTTTTCTACAGTCCAAAAATCAATTTTCTGATGAAAAACGATGACCCGTGACCTGTCAAAATTTCTCCATATGGTCAGAAATGGACATTTTTTAATGTTTAATTTTTTGAATGTAAATGACTATTCCATGTAAATTATCACTTTTGGAACAAAAATAAGTGTATTTAGAGTCACTTTAATGCCTGAAATTGGTAGAAATAGAAGCTTCTGAATAGGCGAAAAAGTCTGTAATAATGGCAATTTTGGTCACATTGAGGCTTTAAAAAGTAGTCATTCAACATGAGGCACATTCCAAATGACATTTTGAATCAATTTTTTTACAGTCCAAAAAATCAATTTTCTGATGAAAAACGATGACCTGTGACCTGTCGAAATTTCTCCAGATGGTCAGAAATGGAAATTTTTTAATGTTTCATTTTTTGACTGCAAATGACTATTCCATGTAAATTATTACTTTTGGAACAAAAATAAGTGTGTTTAGAGTCACTTTAATGCCTGAAATTGGTCGAAATAGAAGCTTCTGAATAGGAGAAAATGTCTGTAAAAATTGAAATTTTGGTCACATTCAGGCTTTAAAAAGTAGTTATTCAACATGAGGCACAATCCAAATGACATTTTGAATCAATTTTTCTACAGTCCAAAAAATCCATTTTCTGATGAAAAACGATGACCCGTGACCTGTTGAAATTTCTCCAGATTGTCAGAAATGTACATTTTTTAATGTTTAATTTTTTGACTGTAAATGACTATTCCATGTAAATTATCACTTTTGGAAGAAAAATAAGTGTGTTTGGAGTCACTTTAATGCCTGAAATTGGTTGAAACAAAAGCTTCTGAATAGGAGAAAAAGTCTGTAATAATGGCAATTTTGGTCACATTGAGGCTTTAAAAAGTAGTCATTCAACATGAGGCACATACCAAATGACATTTTGAATCAATTTTTCTACAATCCAAAAAAATCAATTTTCTGATGAAAAACGATGACCCGTGACCTGTCGAAATTTCTCCAGTTGGTCAGAAATGGAAATTTTTTAATGTTTTATTTTTTGAATGCAAATCACTATTCCATGTAAATTATCACTTTTGGAACAACATTAAGTGTGTTTAGAGTCACTTTAATGCCTGAAATTGGTTGAAACAAAAGCTTCTGAATAGGAGAAAAAGTCTGTAATAATGGCAATTTTGGTCACATTGAGGCTTTAAAAAGTAGTCATTCAACATGAGGCACATTCCAAATGACATTTTGAATCGATTTTTCTACAGTCCAAAAAAATCAATTTTCTGATGAAAAACAATGACCCGTGACCTGTCGAAATTTCTCCAGATGGTCAGAAATGGAAATTTTTTAATGTTTAATTTTTTGATTGTAAATGACTATTCCATGTAAATTATCACTTTTGGAAGAAAAATAAGTGTGTTTAGAGACACTTTAATGCCTGAAATTGGTTGAAACAAAAGCTTCTGAATAGGAGAAAAAGTCTGTAATAATGGCAATTTTGGTCACATTGAGGCTTTAAAAAGTAGTCATTCAACATGAGGCACATTCCAAATGACATTTTGAATACATTTTTCTACAGTCCAAAAAAATCAATTTTCTGATGAAAAACGATGACCCGTGACCTGTCGAAATTTATCCAGATGGTCAGAAATGGAAATTTTTTAATGTTTAATTTTTTGACTGCAAATGACTATTCCATGTAAATTATCACTTTTGGTACAAAAATAAGTGTGTTTAGAGTCACTTTAATGCCTGAAATTGGTAGAAATAGAAGCTTCTGAATAGGAGAAAAAGTCTGTAATAATGGCAATTTTGGTCACATTGAGGCTTTAAAAAGTAGTCATTCAACATGAGGCACATTCCAAATGACATTTTGAATCAATTTTTCTACAGTCCAAAAAATCAATTTTCTGATGAAAAACGATGACCTGTGACCTGTCGAAATTTCTCCAGATGGTCAGAAATGGAAATTTTTTAATGTTTAATTTTTTGACTGTAAATGACTATTCCATGTAAATTATCACTTTTGGAAGAAAAATAAGTGTGTTTAGAGTCACTTTAATGCCTAAAATTGGTTGAAACAAAAGCTTCTGAATAGGAGAAAAAGTCTGTAATAATGGCAATGTTGGTCACATTGAGGCTTTAAAAAGTAGTCATTCAACATGAGGCACATTCCAAATGACATTTTGAATCAATTTTTCTACAGTCCAAAAAATCAATTTTCTGATGAAAAACGATGACCTGTGACCTGTCGAAATTTCTCCAGATGGTCAGAAATGGAAATTTTTTAATGTTTAATTTTTTGACTGTAAATGACTATTCCATGTAAATTATCACTTTTGGAAGAAAAATAAGTGTGTTTAGAGTCACTTTAATGCCTAAAATTGGTTGAAACAAAAGCTTCTGAATAGGAGAAAAAGTCTGTAATAATGGCAATTTTGGTCACATTGAGGCTTTAAAAAGTAGTCATTCAACATGAGGCACATTCCAAATGACATTTTGAATCAATTTTTCTACAGTCCAAAAAAATCAATTTTCTGATGAAAAACGATGACCCGTGACCTGTCGAAATTTATCCAGATGGTCAGAAATGGACATTTTTTAATGTTTAATTTTTTGACTGCAAATGACTATTCCATGTAAATTATCACTTTTGGAACAAAAATAAGTGTGTTTAGAGTCACTTTAATGCCTGAAATTGGTAGAAATAGAAGCTTCTGAATAGGAGAAAAAGTCTGTAATAATGGCAATTTTGGTCACATTGAGGCTTTAAAAAGTAGTCATTCAACATGAGGCACTTTCCAAATGACATTTTGAATCAATTTTTCTACAGTCCAAAAAATCAATTTTCTGATGAAAAACGATGACCTGTGACCTGTCGAAATTTCTCCAGATGGTCAGAAATGGAAATTTTTTAATGTTTAATTTTTTGACTGCAAATGACTATTCCATGTAAATTATCACTTTTGGAAGAAAAATAAGTGTGTTTAGAGTCACTTTAATGCCTGAAATTGGTCGAAATAGAAGCTTCTGAGTACGAGAAAATGTCTGTAATAATGGCAATTTTGGTCACATTGAGGCTTTAAAAAGTAGTTATTCAACATGAGGCACATTCGAAATGACATTTTGAATCAATTTTTCTACAGTCCAAAAAATCAATTTTCTGATGAAAAACGATGACCCGTGACCTGTCGACATTTCTCCAGTTGGTCAGAAATGGAAATTTTTTAATGTTTAATGTTTTGACTGTAAATGACTATTCCATGTAAATTATCACTTTTGGAAGAAAAATAAGTGTGTTTAGAGTCACTTTAATGCCTGAAATTGGTTGAAACAAAAGTTTCTGAATAGGAGAAAAAGTCTGTAATAATGGCAATTTTGGTCACATTGAGGCTTTAAAAAGTAGTCATTCAACATGAGGCACATTCCAAATGACATTTTGAATCAATTTTTCTACAGTCCAAAAAAATCAATTTTCTGATGAAAAACGATGACCCGTGACCTGTCGAAATTTCTCCAGATGGTCAGAAATGGAAATTTTTTAATGTTTAATTTTTTGACTGCAAATGACTATTCCATGCAAATTATCACTTTTGGAACAAAATAAGTGTGTTTAAAGTCACTTTAATGCCTGAAATTGGTCGAAATAGAAGCTTCTGAATAGGAGAAAATGTCTGTAAAAATGGCAATTTTGGTCACATTGAGGCTTCAAAAAGTAGTTATTCAGCATGAGGCACATTCCAAATGACATTTTGAATCAATTTTTCTACAGTCCAAAAATCAATTTTCTGATGAAAAACGATGACCCGTGACCTGTCAAAATTTCTCCATATGGTCAGAAATGGACATTTTTTAATGTTTAATTTTTTGAATGTAAATGACTATTCCATGTAAATTATCACTTTTGGAACAAAAATAAGTGTATTTAGAGTCACTTTAATGCCTGAAATTGGTAGAAATAGAAGCTTCTGAATAGGCGAAAAAGTCTGTAATAATGGCAATTTTGGTCACATTGAGGCTTTAAAAAGTAGTCATTCAACATGAGGCACATTCCAAATGACATTTTGAATCAATTTTTTTACAGTCCAAAAAATCAATTTTCTGATGAAAAACGATGACCTGTGACCTGTCGAAATTTCTCCAGATGGTCAGAAATGGAAATTTTTTAATGTTTCATTTTTTGACTGCAAATGACTATTCCATGTAAATTATTACTTTTGGAACAAAAATAAGTGTGTTTAGAGTCACTTTAATGCCTGAAATTGGTCGAAATAGAAGCTTCTGAATAGGAGAAAATGTCTGTAAAAATTGAAATTTTGGTCACATTCAGGCTTTAAAAAGTAGTTATTCAACATGAGGCACAATCCAAATGACATTTTGAATCAATTTTTCTACAGTCCAAAAAATCCATTTTCTGATGAAAAACGATGACCCGTGACCTGTTGAAATTTCTCCAGATTGTCAGAAATGTACATTTTTTAATGTTTAATTTTTTGACTGTAAATGACTATTCCATGTAAATTATCACTTTTGGAAGAAAAATAAGTGTGTTTGGAGTCACTTTAATGCCTGAAATTGGTTGAAACAAAAGCTTCTGAATAGGAGAAAAAGTCTGTAATAATGGCAATTTTGGTCACATTGAGGCTTTAAAAAGTAGTCATTCAACATGAGGCACATACCAAATGACATTTTGAATCAATTTTTCTACAATCCAAAAAAATCAATTTTCTGATGAAAAACGATGACCCGTGACCTGTCGAAATTTCTCCAGATGGTCAGAAATAGAAATTTTTTAATGTTTAATTTTTTGAATGCAAATGACTATTCCATGTAAATTATCACTTTTGGAACAACATTAAGTGTGTTTAGAGTCACTTTAAGGCCTGAAATTGGTCGAAAAAGAAGCTTCTGAGTACGAGAAAATGTCTGTAATAATGGCAATTTTGGTCACATTGAGGCTTTAAAAAGTAGTTATTCAACATGAGGCACATTCGAAATGACATTTTGAATCAATTTTTCTACAGTCCAAAAAATCAATTTTCTGATGAAAAACGATGACCCGTGACCTGTCGACATTTCTCCAGTTGGTCAGAAATGGAAATTTTTTAATGTTTTATTTTTTGAATGCAAATCACTATTCCATGTAAATTATCACTTTTGGAACAACATTAAGTGTGTTTAGAGTCACTTTAATGCCTGAAATTGGTTGAAACAAAAGCTTCTGAATAGGAGAAAAAGTCTGTAATAATGGCAATTTTGGTCACATTGAGGCTTTAAAAAGTAGTCATTCAACATGAGGCACATTCCAAATAACATTTTGAATCGATTTTTCTACAGTCCAAAAAAATCAATTTTCTGATGAAAAACAATGACCCGTGACCTGTTGAAATTTCTCCAGATGGTCAGAAATGGAAATTTTTTAATGTTTAATTTTTTGATTGTAAATGACTATTCCATGTAAATTATCACTTTTGGAAGAAAAATAAGTGTGTTTAGAGACACTTTAATGCCTGAAATTGGTTGAAACAAAAGCTTCTGAATAGGAGAAAAAGTCTGTAATAATGGCAATTTTGGTCACATTGAGGCTTTAAAAAGTAGTCATTCAACATGAGGCACATTCCAAATGACATTTTGAATACATTTTTCTACAGTCCAAAAAAATCAATTTTCTGATGAAAAACGATGACCCGTGACCTGTCGAAATTTATCCAGATGGTCAGAAATGGAAATTTTTTAATGTTTAATTTTTTGACTGCAAATGACTATTCCATGTAAATTATCACTTTTGGTACAAAAATAAGTGTGTTTAGAGTCACTTTAATGCCTGAAATTGGTAGAAATAGAAGCTTCTGAATAGGAGAAAAAGTCTGTAATAATGGCAATTTTGGTCACATTGAGGCTTTAAAAAGTAGTCATTCAACATGAGGCACATTCCAAATGACATTTTGAATCAATTTTTCTACAGTCCAAAAAATCAATTTTCTGATGAAAAACGATGACCTGTGACCTGTCGAAATTTCTCCAGATGGTCAGAAATGGAAATTTTTTAATGTTTAATTTTTTGACTGTAAATGACTATTCCATGTAAATTATCACTTTTGGAAGAAAAATAAGTGTGTTTAGAGTCACTTTAATGCCTAAAATTGGTTGAAACAAAAGCTTCTGAATAGGAGAAAAAGTCTGTAATAATGGCAATTTTGGTCACATTGAGGCTTTAAAAAGTAGTCATTCAACATGAGGCACATTCCAAATGACATTTTGAATCAATTTTTCTACAGTCCAAAAAAATCAATTTTCTGATGAAAAACGATGACCTGTGACCTGTCGAAATTTCTCCAGATGGTCAGAAATGGAAATTTTTTAATGTTTAATTTTTTGACTGTAAATGACTATTCCATGTAAATTATCACTTTTGGAAGAAAAATAAGTGTGTTTAGAGTCACTTTAATGCCTAAAATTGGTTGAAACAAAAGCTTCTGAATAGGAGAAAAAGTCTGTAATAATGGCAATTTTGGTCACATTGAGGCTTTAAAAAGTAGTCATTCAACATGAGGCACATTCCAAATGACATTTTGAATCAATTTTTCTACAGTCCAAAAAAATCAATTTTCTGATGAAAAACGATGACCCGTGACCTGTCGAAATTTATCCAGATGGTCAGAAATGGACATTTTTTAATGTTTAATTTTTTGACTGCAAATGACTATTCCATGTAAATTATCACTTTTGGAACAAAAATAAGTGTGTTTAGAGTCACTTTAATGCCTGAAATTGGTAGAAATAGAAGCTTCTGAATAGGAGAAAAAGTCTGTAATAATGGCAATTTTGGTCACATTGAGGCTTTAAAAAGTAGTCATTCAACATGAGGCACTTTCCAAATGACATTTTGAATCAATTTTTCTACAGTCCAAAAAATCAATTTTCTGATGAAAAACGATGACCTGTGACCTGTCGAAATTTCTCCAGATGGTCAGAAATGGAAATTTTTTAATGTTTAATTTTTTGACTGCAAATGACTATTCCATGTAAATTATCACTTTTGGAAGAAAAATAAGTGTGTTTAGAGACACTTTAATGCCTGAAATTGGTTGAAACAAAAGCTTCTGAATAGGAGAAAAAGTCTGTAATAATGGCAATTTTGGTCACATTGAGGCTTTAAAAAGTAGTCATTCAACATGAGGCACATTCCAAATGACATTTTGAATCAATTTTTCTACAGTCCAAAAAAATCAATTTTCTGATGAAAAACGATGACCCGTGACCTGTCGAAATTTCTCCAGATGGTCAGAAATGGACATTTTTTAATGTTTAATTTTTTGACTGCAAATGACTATTCCATGCAAATTATCACTTTTGGAACAACATAAGTGTGTTTAAAGTCACTTTAATGCCTGAAATTGGTCGAAATAGAAGCTTCTGAATAGGAGAAAATGTCTGTAAAAATGGCAATTTTGGTCACATTGAGGCTTTAAAAAGTAGTCATTCAACATGAGGCACATTCCAAATGACATTTTGAATCAATTTTTTTACAGTCCAAAAAATCAATTTTCTGATGAAAAACGATGACCTGTGACCTGTCGAAATTTCTCCAGATGGTCAGAAATGGAAATTTTTTAATGTTTCATTTTTTGACTGCAAATGACTATTCCATGTAAATTATTACTTTTGGAACAAAAATAAGTGTGTTTAGAGTCACTTTAATGCCTGAAATTGGTCGAAATAGAAGCTTCTGAATAGGAGAAAATGTCTGTAAAAATTGAAATTTTGGTCACATTCAGGCTTTAAAAAGTAGTTATTCAACATGAGGCACAATCCAAATGACATTTTGAATCAATTTTTCTACAGTCCAAAAAATCCATTTTCTGATGAAAAACGATGACCCGTGACCTGTTGAAATTTCTCCAGATTGTCAGAAATGTACATTTTTTAATGTTTAATTTTTTGACTGTAAATGACTATTCCATGTAAATTATCACTTTTGGAAGAAAAATAAGTGTGTTTGGAGTCACTTTAATGCCTGAAATTGGTTGAAACAAAAGCTTCTGAATAGGAGAAAAAGTCTGTAATAATGGCAATTTTGGTCACATTGAGGCTTTAAAAAGTAGTCATTCAACATGAGGCACATACCAAATGACATTTTGAATCAATTTTTCTACAATCCAAAAAAATCAATTTTCTGATGAAAAACGATGACCCGTGACCTGTCGAAATTTCTCCAGATGGTCAGAAATAGAAATTTTTTAATGTTTAATTTTTTGAATGCAAATGACTATTCCATGTAAATTATCACTTTTGGAACAACATTAAGGTGCCGATTAGGATCCTGGAAAAAATTTCCCCAACCGAATTGAATCTGGACTTTTTTCCTTACAAATGGTAAAAGCGCCGTACAAACTGCCAATTACGATTCGTATGGGAAAAAGTCCCTACAAATCGCATTGGGAAAATTCCACCACACGTCCTCGGGTCGGGAAAAGTCTCCGACACGTCCCCGGACATTTTTACGTACAAATGGGAAAACTGAAGTCCCAATGCGCAATTACGATCCGTCCCATCCGTCCGATTGTACAACTGTATGGAAAAAAGACCGTCCGGAGCGAACTCCCATAGCAACCATGGAGATGTCCAAACAAGTGCCTGGTACGCGCCGTACTCCCCCCCGTCCCCCGTATGTTCGCGCCGTACCCCCAGCCCCCCCCGCGGATGGGCGCGCCGTACCCCCAGCCCCCCGTATGTATGGAGCGTACCCCCACCCCCATATGTACGGAGCGTACCCCCCAGCCCCCCGTATGTACGGAGCGTACCCCCACCCCCACCCCATATGTACGGAGCGTACCCCCCAGCCCCCCGTATGTACGGAGCGTACCCCCACCCCCCCGTATGTACGGAGCGTACCCCCACCCCCACCCCATATGTACGGAGCGTACCCCCCAGCCCCCCGTATGTACGGAGCGTACCCCCACCCCCATATGTACGGAGCGTACCCCCCAGCCCCCCGTATGTACGGAGCGTACCCCCACCCCCACCCCCATATGTACGGTGCGGACCCCCAGCGCGTAGCGCTGGGGGTCCACACCGTACATACGGGGGTGGGGGTACGCTCCGTACATACGGGGGGCTGGGGGGTACGGGGGTACGCTCCGTACATACGGGGGGGTACGGGGGTACGCTCCGTACATACGGGGGGCTGGGGGGTACGGGGGTACGCTCCATACATATGGGGGGCTGGGGGGTTTGCTCCGTACATACGGGGGGCTGGGGGGTACGGGGGTACGCTCCATACATATGGGGGGCTGGGGGGTACGCTCCGTACATACGGGGGGTACGGGGGTACGCTCCGTACATATGGGGGGCTGGGGGGTACGCTCCATACATACGGGGGGCTGGGGGGTACGCTCCGTACATATGGGGGTGGGGGTACGCTCCGTACATATGGGGGTGGGAGTACGCTCCGTACATACGGGGGGCGGGGGGGGTACGGCGCGTACCGGGCCCCCTAATCAGCTCGCATCGCTGCGTACTTAGCTTTTCCGGCACTTTTTAGGTGCCGTAAAAATTTTCCCATCCGGACTGCAGTCGGTGCGAATCGTAATTGCTGGTACGTAAAAACATGCCTAACTCCGTCCGGACGTCACGTCCGCGGTGTCCCAGATCACATTTGTATGTATTTTTCTGTCGGTTGGTCTTTTTTCCGAATCGTACGGGAATGGTGTTTCCGAACGAATCGTAATTGCATGTTTGTAAAGTTTTACAACCCGGTACGAGTCGGACGGAGAAAAAGCTCCGACCCACGGTTTGTACCGGGTTTTTCCAGGATCGTAATCGGCCCCTAAGTGTGTTTAGAGTCACTTTAAGGCCTGAAATTGGTCGAAAAAGAAGCTTCTGAGTACGAGAAAATGTCTGTAATAATGGCAATTTTGGTCACATTGAGGCTTTAAAAAGTAGTTATTCAACATGAGGCACATTCGAAATGACATTTTGAATCAATTTTTCTACAGTCCAAAAAATCAATTTTCTGATGAAAAACGATGACCCGTGACCTGTCGACATTTCTCCAGTTGGTCAGAAATGGAAATTTTTTAATGTTTTATTTTTTGAATGCAAATCACTATTCCATGTAAATTATCACTTTTGGAACAACATTAAGTGTGTTTAGAGTCACTTTAATGCCTGAAATTGGTTGAAACAAAAGCTTCTGAATAGGAGAAAAAGTCTGTAATAATGGCAATTTTGGTCACATTGAGGCTTTAAAAAGTAGTCATTCAACATGAGGCACATTCCAAATGACATTTTGAATCGATTTTTCTACAGTCCAAAAAAATCAATTTTCTGATGAAAAACAATGACCCGTGACCTGTCGAAATTTCTCCAGATGGTCAGAAATAGAAATTTTTTAATGTTTAATTTTTTGATTGTAAATGACTATTCCATGTAAATTATCACTTTTGGAAGAAAAATAAGTGTGTTTAGAGACACTTTAATGCCTGAAATTGGTTGAAACAAAAGCTTCTGAATAGGAGAAAAAGTCTGTAATAATGGCAATTTTGGTCACATTGAGGCTTTAAAAAGTAGTCATTCAACATGAGGCACATTCCAAATGACATTTTGAATACATTTTTCTACAGTCCAAATAAATCAATTTTCTGATGAAAAACGATGACCCGTGACCTGTCGAAATTTATCCAGATGGTCAGAAATGGAAATTTTTTAATGTTTAATTTTTTGACTGCAAATGACTATTCCATGTAAATTATCACTTTTGGAACAAAAATAAGTGTGTTTAGAGTCACTTTAATGCCTGAAATTGGTCGAAATAGAAGCTTCTGAATAGGAGAAAATGTTTGTAAAAATTGAAATTTTGGTCACATTCAGGCTTTAAAAAGTAGTTATTCAACATGAGGCACAATCCAAATGACATTTTGAATCAATTTTTCTACAGTCCAAAAAATCCATTTTCTGATGAAAAACGATGACCCGTGACCTGTTGAAATTTCTCCAGATTGTCAGAAATGTACATTTTTTAATGTTTAATTTTTTGACTGTAAATGACTATTCCATGTAAATTATCACTTTTGGAAGAAAAATAAGTGTGTTTGGAGTCACTTTAATGCCTGAAATTGGTTGAAACAAAAGCTTCTGAATAGGAGAAAAAGTCTGTAATAATGGCAATTTTGGTCACATTGAGGCTTTAAAAAGTAGTCATTCAACATGAGGCACATTCCAAATGACATTTTGAATCAATTTTTCTACAGTCCCAAAAAATAAATTTTCTGATGAAAAACTATGACCCATGACCTGTCGAAAATTCTCCAGATGGTCAGAAATGGAAATTTTTTAATGTTTAATTTTTTGACTGCAAATGACTATTCCATGTAAATTATCGCTTTTGGAACAAAAATAAGTGTGTTTAGAGTCACTTTAATGCCTGAAATTGGTCGAAATAGACTCTTCTGAATAGGAGAAAATGTCTGTAAAAATGGCAATTTTGGTCACATTGAGGCTTCAAAAAGTGGTTATTCAGCATGAGGCACATTCCAAATGACATTTTGAATCAGTTTTTCTACAGTCCAAAAAATCAATTTTCTGATGAAAAACGATGACCCGTGACCTGTCAAAATTTCTCCATATGGTCAGAAACGGAAATTTTTTAATGTTTAATTTTTTGATTGTAAATGACTATTCCATGTACATTATCACTTTTGGAAGAAATATAAGTGTGTTTAGAGACACTTTAATGCCTGAAATTGGTCGAAATAGAAGCTTCTGAATAGGAGAAAATGTCTGTAAAAATGGCAATTTTGGTCACATTGAGGCTTCAAAAAGTAGTTATTCAGCATGAGGCACATTCCAAATGACATTTTGAATCAATTTTTCTACAGTCCAAAAAAATCAATTTTCTGATGAAAAACAATGACCCGTGACCTGTCGAAATTTATCCAGATGGTCAGAAATAGAAATTTTTTAATGTTTAATTTTTTGAATGCAAATGACTATTCCATGTAAATTATCACTTTTGGAACAACATTAAGTGTGTTTAGAGTCACTTTAATGCCTGAAATTGGTTGAAATAGAAGCTTCTGAGTACGAGAAAATGTCTGTAATAATGGCAATTTTGGTCACATTGAGGCTTTAAAAAGTAGTTATTCAACATGAGGCATATTCGAAATGACATTTTGAATCAATTTTTCTACAGTCCAAAAAATCAATTTTCTGATGAAAAACGATGACCCGTGACCTGTCGATATTTCTCCAGTTGGTCAGAAATGGAAATTTTTTAATGTTTTATTTTTTGAATGCAAATCACTATTCCATGTAAATTATCACTTTTGGAACAACATTAAGTGTGTTTAGAGTCACTTTAATGCCTGAAATTGGTTGAAACAAAAGCTTCTGAATAGGAGAAAAAGTCTGTAATAATGGCAATTTTGGTCACATTGAGGCTTTAAAAAGTAGTCATTCAACATGAGGCACATTCCAAATGACATTTTGAATCAATTTTTCTACAGTCCAAAAAAATCAATTTTCTGATGAAAAACAATGACCCGTGACCTGTCGAAATTTCTCCAGATGGTCAGAAATGGAAATTTTTTAATGTTTAATTTTTTGATTGTAAATGACTATTCCATGTAAATTATCACTTTTGGAAGAAAAATAAGTGTGTTTAGAGACACTTTAATGCCTGAAATTGGTTGAAACAAAAGCTTCTGAATAGGAGAAAAAGTCTGTAATAATGGCAATTTTGGTCACATTGAGGCTTTAAAAAGTAGTCATTCAACATGAGGCACATTCCAAATGACATTTTGAATAAATTTTTCTACAGTCCAAAAAAATCAATTTTCTGATGAAAAACGATGACCCGTGACCTGTCGAAATTTATCCAGATGGTCAGAAATGGAAATTTTTTAATGTTTAATTTTTTGACTGCAAATGACTATTCCATGTAAATTATCACTTTTGGAACAAAAATAAGTGTGTTTAGAGTCACTTTAATGCCTGAAATTGGTAGAAATAGAAGCTTCTGAATAGGAGAAAAAGTCTGTAATAATGGCAATTTTGGTCACATTGAGGCTTTAAAAAGTAGTCATTCAACATGAGGCACATTCCAAATGACATTTTGAATACATTTTTCTACAGTCCAAAAAAATCAATTTTCTGATGAAAAACGATGACCCGTGACCTGTCGAAATTTATCCAGATGGTCAGAAATGGAAATTTTTTAATGTTTAATTTTATGACTGCAAATGACTATTCCATGTAAATTATCACTTTTGGAACAAAAATAAGTGTGTTTAGAGTCACTTTAATGCCTGAAATTGGTCGAAATAGAAGCTTCTGAATAGGAGAAAATGTCTGTAAAAATTGAAATTTTGGTCACATTCAGGCTTTAAAAAGTAGTTATTCAACATGAGGCACAATTCAAATGACATTTTGAATCAATTTTTCTACAGTCCAAAAAATCAATTTTCTGATGAAAAACGATGACCCGTGACCTGTTGAAATTTCTCCAGATTGTCAGAAATGTACATTTTTTAATGTTTAATTTTTTGACTGTAAATGACTATTCCATGTAAATTATCACTTTTGGAAGAAAAATAAATGTGTTTAGAGTCACTTTAATGCCTGAAATTGAAAAAGCTTCTGAATAGGAGAAAAAGTCTGTAATAATGGCAATTTTGGTCACATTGAGGCTTTAAAAAGTAGTCATTCAACATGAGGCACATTCCAAATGACATTTTGAATCAATTTTTCTACAGTCCAAAAAATCAATTTTCTGATAAAAAACGATGACCTGTGACCTGTCGAAATTTCTCCAGATGGTCAGAAATGGAAATTTTTTAATGTTTAATTTTTTGACTGTAAATGACTATTCCATGTAAATTATCACTTTTGGAAGAAAAATAAGTGTGTTTAGAGTCACTTTAATGCCTAAAATTGGTTGAAACAAAAGCTTCTGAATAGGAGAAAAAGTCTGTAATAATGGCAATTTTGGTCACATTGAGGCTTTAAAAAGTAGTCATCCAACATGAGGCACATTCCAAATGACATTTTGAATCAATTTTTCTACAGTCCAAAAAAATCAATTTTCTGATGAAAAACGATGACCCGTGACCTGTCGAAATTTATCCAGATGGTCAGAAATGGAAATTTTTTAATGTTTAATTTTTTGACTGCAAATGACTATTCCATGTAAATTATCACTTTTGGAACAAAAATAAGTGTGTTTAGAGTCACTTTAATGCCTGAAATTGGTAGAAATAGAAGCTTCTGAATAGGAGAAAAAGTCTGTAATAATGGCAATTTTGGTCACATTGAGGCTTTAAAAAGTAGTCATTCAACATGAGGCACATTCCAAATGACATTTTGAATCAATTTTTCTACAGTCCAAAAAATCAATTTTCTGATGAAAAACGATGACCTGTGACCTGTCGAAATTTCTCCAGATGGTCAGAAATGGAAATTTTTTAATGTTTAATTGTTTGACTGTAAATGACTATTCCATGTAAATTATCACTTTTGGAAGAAAAATAAGTGTGTTTAGAGTCACTTTAATGCCTAAAATTGGTTGAAACAAAAGCTTCTGAATAGGAGAAAAAGTCTGTAATAATGGCAATTTTGGTCACATTGAGGCTTTAAAAAGTAGTCATTCAACATGAGGCACATTCCAAATGACATTTTGAATCAATTTTTCTACAGTCCAAAAAAATCAATTTTCTGATGAAAAACGATGACCCGTGACCTGTCGAAATTTCTCCAGATGGTCAGAAATGGACATTTTTTAATGTTTAATTTTTTGACTGCAAATGACTATTCCATGTAAATTATCACTTTTGGAAGAAAAATAAGTGTGTTTAGAGACACTTTAATGCCTGAAATTGGTTGAAACAAAAGCTTCTGAATAGGAGAAAAAGTCTGTAATAATGGCAATTTTGGTCACATTGAGGCTTTAAAAAGTAGTCATTCAACATGAGGCACATTCCAAATGACATTTTGAATACATTTTTCTACAGTCCAAAAAAATCAATTTTCTGATGAAAAACGATGACCCGTGACCTGTCGAAATTTATCCAGATGGTCAGAAATGGAAATTTTTTAATGTTTAATTTTTTGACTGCAAATGACTATTCCATGTAAATTATCACTTTTGGTACAAAAATAAGTGTGTTTAGAGTCACTTTAATGCCTGAAATTGGTAGAAATAGAAGCTTCTGAATAGGAGAAAAAGTCTGTAATAATGGCAATTTTGGTCACATTGAGGCTTTAAAAAGTAGTCATTCAACATGAGGCACATTCCAAATGACATTTTGAATCAATTTTTCTACAGTCCAAAAAATCAATTTTCTGATGAAAAACGATGACCTGTGCCTGTCGAAATTTCTCCAGATGGTCAGAAATGGAAATTTTTTAATGTTTAATTTTTTGACTGTAAATGACTATTCCATGTAAATTATCAATTTTGGAAGAAAAATAAGTGTGTTTAGAGTCACTTTAATGCCTAAAATTGGTTGAAACAAAAGCTTCTGAATAGGAGAAAAAGTCTGTAATAATGGCAATTTTGGTCACATTGAGGCTTTAAAAAGTAGTCATTCAACATGAGGCACATTCCAAATGACATTTTGAATCAATTTTTCTACAGTCCAAAAAAATCAATTTTCTGATGAAAAACGATGACCCGTGACCTGTCGAAATTTCTCCAGATGGTCAGAAATGGACATTTTTTAATGTTTAATTTTTTGACTGCAAATGACTATTCCATGTAAATTATCACTTTTGGAAGAAAAATAAGTGTGTTTAGAGACACTTTAATGCCTGAAATTGGTTGAAACAAAAGCTTCTGAATAGGAGAAAAAGTCTGTAATAATGGCAATTTTGGTCACATTGAGGCTTTAAAAAGTAGTCATTCAACATGAGGCACATTCCAAATGACATTTTGAATAAATTTTTCTACAGTCCAAAAAAATCAATTTTCTGATGAAAAACGATGACCCGTGACCTGTCGAAATTTATCCAGATGGTCAGAAATGGAAATTTTTTAATGTTTAATTTTTTGACTGCAAATGACTATTCCATGTAAATTATCACTTTTGGAACAAAAATAAGTGTGTTTAGAGTCACTTTAATGCCTGAAATTGGTAGAAATAGAAGCTTCTGAATAGGAGAAAAAGTCTGTAATAATGGCAATTTTGGTCACATTGAGGCTTTAAAAAGTAGTCATTCAACATGAGGCACTTTCCAAATGACATTTTGAATCAATTTTTCTACAGTCCAAAAAATCAATTTTCTGATGAAAAGCGATGACCTGTGACCTGTCGAAATTTCTCCAGATGGTCAGAAATGGAAATTTTTTAATGTTTAATTTTTTGACTGCAAATGACTATTCCATGTAAATTATCACTTTTGGAAGAAAAATAAGTGTGTTTAGAGACACTTTAATGCCTGAAATTGGTTGAAACAAAAGCTTCTGAATAGGAGAAAAAGTCTGTAATAATGGCAATTTTGGTCACATTGAGGCTTTAAAAAGTAGTCATTCAACATGAGGCACATTCCAAATGACATTTTGAATCAATTTTTCTACAGTCCAAAAAAATCAATTTTCTGATGAAAAACGATGACCCGTGACCTGTCGAAATTTCTCCAGATGGTCAGAAATGGACATTTTTTAATGTTTAATTTTTTGACTGCAAATGACTATTCCATGCAAATTATCACTTTTGGAACAACATAAGTGTGTTTAAAGTCACTTTAATGCCTGAAATTGGTCGAAATAGAAGCTTCTGAATAGGAGAAAATGTCTGTAAAAATGGCAATTTTGGACACATTGAGGCTTTAAAAAGTAGTCATTCAACATGAGGCACATTCCAAATGACATTTTGAATCAATTTTTCTACAGTCCAAAAAAATCAATTTTCTGATGAAAAACGATGACCCGTGACCTGTCGAAATTTATCCAGATGGTCAGAAATGGAAATTTTTTAATGTTTAATTTTTTGACTGCAAATGACTATTCCATGTAAATTATCACTTTTGGAACAAAAATAAGTGTGTTTAGAGTCACTTTAATGCCTGAAATTGGTAGAAATAGAAGCTTCTGAATAGGAGAAAAAGTCTGTAATAATGGCAATTTTGGTCACATTGAGGCTTTAAAAAGTAGTCATTCAACATGAGGCACTTTCCAAATGACATTTTGAATCAATTTTTCTACAGTCCAAAAAATCTATTTTCTGATGAAAAACGATGACCTGTGACCTGTCGAAATTTATCCAGATGGTCAGAAATGGAAATTTTTTAATGTTTAATTTTTTGAATGCAAATGACTATTCCATGTAAATTATCACTTTTGGAACAACATTAAGTGTGTTTAGAGTCACTTTTATGCCTGAAATTGGTCGAAATAGAAGCTTCTGAATACGAGAAAATGTCGGTAATAATGGCAATTTTGGTCACATTGAGGCTTTAAAAAGTAGTTATTCAACATGAGGCACATTCGAAATGACATTTTGAATCAATTTTTCTACAGTCCAAAAAATCAATTTTCTGATGAAAAACGATGACCCGTGACCTGTCGAAATTTCTCCAGATAGTCAGAAATGGAAATTTTTTAATGTTTAATTTTTTGACTGCAAATGACTATTCCATGTAAATTATCACTTTTGGAAGAAAAATAAGTGTGTTTAGAGTCACTTTAATGCCTGAAATTGGTCGAAATAGACGCTTCTGAATAGGAGAAAATATCTGTAAAAATGGCAATTTTGGTCACATTGAGGCTTCAAAAAGTAGTTATTCAGCATGAGGCAAATTCCAAATGACATTTTGAATCAATTTTTCTACAGTCCAAAAAAATCAATTTTCTAATGAAAAACGATGACCCGTGACCTGTCAAAATTTCTCCATATGGTCAGAAATGGACATTTTTTAATGTTTAATTTTTTGATTGTAAATGACTATTCCATGTAAATTATCACTTTTGGAAGAAAAATAAGTGTGTTTAGAGTCACTTTAATGCCTGAAATTGGTTGAAACAAAAGCTTCTGAATAGGAGAAAAAGTCTGTAATAATGGCAATTTTGGTCACATTGAGGCTTTAAAAAGTAGTCATTCAACATGAGGCACATTCCAAATGACATTTTGAATCAATTTTTCTACAGTCCAAAAAAATCAATTTTCTGATGAAAAACGATGACCCGTGACCTGTCGAAATTTGTCCAGATGGTCAGAAATGGAAATTATTTAATGTTTAATTTTTTGACTGCAAATGACTATTCCATGTAAATTATCACTTTTGGAACACAAATAAGTGTGTTTAGAGTCACTTTAATGCCTGAAATTGGTCGAAATAGACACTTCTGAATAGGAGAAAATGTCTGTAATAATGGCAATTTTGGTCACATTGAGGCTTTAAAAAGTAGTTATTCAGCATGAGGCACATTCCAAATGACATTTTGAATCAATTTTTCTACAGTCCAAAAAATCAATTTTCTGATGAAAAACGATGACCCGTGACCTGTCGAAATTTCTCCAGATGGTCAGAAATGGAAATTTTTTAATGTTTAATTTTTTGTCTGTAAATGGCTATTCCATGTAAATTATCACTTTTGGAAGAAAAATAGGTGTGTTTAGAGTCACTTTAATGCCTGAAATTGGTTGAAACAAAAGCTTCTGAATAGGAGAAAAAGTCTGTAATAATGGCAATTTTGGTCACATTGAGGCTTTAAAAAGTAGTCATTCAACATGAGGCACATTCCAAATGACATTTTGAATCAATTTTTCTACAGTCCAAAAAAATCAATTTTCTGATGAAAAACGATGACCCGTGACCTGTCGAAATTTATCCAGATGGTCAGAAATAGAAATTTTTTAATGTTTAATTTTTTTAATGCAAATGACTATTTCATGTAAATTATCACTTTTGGAACAACATTAAGTGTGTTTAGAGTCACTTTACTGCCTGAAATTGGTCGAAATAGAAGCTTCTGAGTACGAGAAAATGTCTGTAATAATGGCAATTTTGGTCACATTGAGGCTTTAAAAAGTAGTTATTCAACATGAGGCACATTCGAAATGACATTTTGAATCAATTTTTCTACAGTCCAAAAAATCTATTTTCTGATGAAAAACGATGACCCGTGACCTGTCGACATTTCTCCAGTTGGTCAGAAATTGAATTTTTTTAATGTTTAAGTTTTTTGACTGCAAATGACTATTCCATTTAAATTATCACTTTTGGAACAAAAATAAGTGTGTTTAGAGTCACTTTAATGCCTGAAATTGGTAGAAATAGAAGCTTCTGAATAGGAGAAAAAGTCTGTAATAATGGCAATTTTGGTCACATTGAGGCTTTAAAAAGTAGTCATTCAACATGAGGCACATTCCAAATGACATTTTGAATCAATTTTTCTACAGTCCAAAAAATCAATTTTCTGATGAAAAACGATGACCCGTGACCTGTTGAAATTTCTCCAGATTGTCAGAAATGTACATTTTTTAATGTTTAATTTTTTGACTGTAAATGACTATTCCATGTAAATTATCACTTTTGGAAGAAAAATAAGTGTGTTTAGAGTCACTTTAATGCCTGAAATTGGTTGAAACAAAAGCTTCTGAATAGGAGAAAAAGTCTGTAATAATGGCAATTTTGGTCACATTGAGGCTTTAAAAAGTAGTCATTCAACATGAGGCACATTCCAAATGACATTTTGAATCAATTTTTCTACAGTCCAAAAAATCAATTTTCTGATAAAAAACGATGACCTGTGACCTGTCGAAATTTCTCCAGATGGTCAGAAATGGAAATTTTTTAATGTTTAATTTTTTGACTGTAAATGACTATTCCATGTAAATTATCACTTTTGGAAGAAAAATAAGTGTGTTTAGAGTCACTTTAATGCCTGAAATTGGTCGAAATAGACGCTTCTGAATAGGAGAAAATATCTGTAAAAATGGCAATTTTGGTCACATTGAGGCTTCAAAAAGTAGTTATTCAGCATGAGGCAAATTCCAAATGACATTTTGAATCAATTTTTCTACAGTCCAAAAAAATCAATTTTCTAATGAAAAACGATGACCCGTGACCTGTCAAAATTTCTCCATATGGTCAGAAATGGACATTTTTTAATGTTTAATTTTTTGATTGTAAATGACTATTCCATGTAAATTATCACTTTTGGAAGAAAAATAAGTGTGTTTAGAGTCACTTTAATGCCTGAAATTGGTTGAAACAAAAGCTTCTGAATAGGAGAAAAAGTCTGTAATAATGGCAATTTTGGTCACATTGAGGCTTTAAAAAGTAGTCATTCAACATGAGGCACATTCCAAATGACATTTTGAATCAATTTTTCTACAGTCCAAAAAAATCAATTTTCTGATGAAAAACGATGACCCGTGACCTGTCGAAATTTGTCCAGATGGTCAGAAATGGAAATTATTTAATGTTTAATTTTTTGACTGCAAATGACTATTCCATGTAAATTATCACTTTTGGAACACAAATAAGTGTGTTTAGAGTCACTTTAATGCCTGAAATTGGTCGAAATAGACGCTTCTGAATAGGAGAAAATGTCTGTAATAATGGCAATTTTGGTCACATTGAGGCTTTAAAAAGTAGTTATTCAGCATGAGGCACATTCCAAATGACATTTTGAATCAATTTTTCTACAGTCCAAAAAATCAATTTTCTGATGAAAAACGATGACCCGTGACCTGTCGAAATTTCTCCAGATGGTCAGAAATGGAAATTTTTTAATGTTTAATTTTTTGTCTGTAAATGGCTATTCCATGTAAATTATCACTTTTGGAAGAAAAATAGGTGTGTTTAGAGTCACTTTAATGCCTGAAATTGGTTGAAACAAAAGCTTCTGAATAGGAGAAAAAGTCTGTAATAATGGCAATTTTGGTCACATTGAGGCTTTAAAAAGTAGTCATTCAACATGAGGCACATTCCAAATGACATTTTGAATCAATTTTTCTACAGTCCAAAAAAATCAATTTTCTGATGAAAAACGATGACCCGTGACCTGTCGAAATTTATCCAGATGGTCAGAAATAGAAATTTTTTAATGTTTAATTTTTTTAATGCAAATGACTATTTCATGTAAATTATCACTTTTGGAACAACATTAAGTGTGTTTAGAGTCACTTTACTGCCTGAAATTGGTCGAAATAGAAGCTTCTGAGTACGAGAAAATGTCTGTAATAATGGCAATTTTGGTCACATTGAGGCTTTAAAAAGTAGTTATTCAACATGAGGCACATTCGAAATGACATTTTGAATCAATTTTTCTACAGTCCAAAAAATCTATTTTCTGATGAAAAACGATGACCCGTGACCTGTCGACATTTCTCCAGTTGGTCAGAAATTGAATTTTTTTAATGTTTAAGTTTTTTGACTGCAAATGACTATTCCATTTAAATTATCACTTTTGGAACAAAAATAAGTGTGTTTAGAGTCACTTTAATGCCTGAAATTGGTAGAAATAGAAGCTTCTGAATAGGAGAAAAAGTCTGTAATAATGGCAATTTTGGTCACATTGAGGCTTTAAAAAGTAGTCATTCAACATGAGGCACATTCCAAATGACATTTTGAATCAATTTTTCTACAGTCCAAAAAATCAATTTCTGATGAAAAACGATGACCCGTGACCTGTTGAAATTTCTCCAGATTGTCAGAAATGTACATTTTTTAATGTTTAATTTTTTGACTGTAAATGACTATTCCATGTAAATTATCACTTTTGGAAGAAAAATAAGTGTGTTTAGAGTCACTTTAATGCCTGAAATTGGTTGAAACAAAAGCTTCTGAATAGGAGAAAAAGTCTGTAATAATGGCAATTTTGGTCACATTGAGGCTTTAAAAAGTAGTCATTCAACATGAGGCACATTCCAAATGACATTTTGAATCAATTTTTCTACAGTCCAAAAAATCAATTTTCTGATAAAAAACGATGACCTGTGACCTGTCGAAATTTATCCAGATGGTCAGAAATGGAAATTTTTTAATGTTTAATTTTTTGACTGCAAATGACTATTCCATGTAAATTATCACTTTTGGAACAAAAATAAGTGTGTTTAGAGTCACTTTAATGCCTGAAATTGGTAGAAATAGAAGCTTCTGAATAGGAGAAAAAGTCTGTAATAATGGCAATTTTGGTCACATTGAGGCTTTAAAAAGTAGTCATTCAACATGAGGCACATTCCAAATGACATTTTGAATCAATTTTTCTACAGTCCAAAAAATCAATTTTCTGATGAAAAACGATGACCTGTGACCTGTCGAAATTTCTCCAGATGGTCAGAAATGGAAATTTTTTAATGTTTAATTTTTTGACTGTAAATGACTATTCCATGTAAATTATCACTTTTGGAAGAAAAATAAGTGTGTTTAGAGTCACTTTAATGCCTAAAATTGGTTGAAACAAAAGCTTCTGAATAGGAGAAAAAGTCTGTAATAATGGCAATTTTGGTCACATTGAGGCTTTAAAAAGTAGTCATTCAACATGAGGCACATTCCAAATGACATTTTGAATCAATTTTTCTACAGTCCAAAAAAATCAATTTTCTGATGAAAAACGATGACCCGTGACCTGTCGAAATTTCTCCAGATGGTCAGAAATGGACATTTTTTAATGTTTAATTTTTTGACTGCAAATGACTATTCCATGTAAATTATCACTTTTGGAAGAAAAATAAGTGTGTTTAGAGACACTTTAATGCCTGAAATTGGTTGAAACAAAAGCTTCTGAATAGGAGAAAAAGTCTGTAATAATGGCAATTTTGGTCACATTGAGGCTTTAAAAAGTAGTCATTCAACATGAGGCACATTCCAAATGACATTTTGAATACATTTTTCTACAGTCCAAAAAAATCAATTTTCTGATGACAAACGATGACCCGTGACCTGTCGAAATTTATCCAGATGGTGAGAAATGGAAATTTTTTAATGTTTAATTTTTTGACTGCAAATGACTATTCCATGTAAATTATCACTTTTGGTACAAAAATAAGTGTGTTTAGAGTCACTTTAATGCCTGAAATTGGTAGAAATAGAAGCTTCTGAATAGGAGAAAAAGTCTGTAATAATGGCAATTTTGGTCACATTGAGGCTTTAAAAAGTAGTCATTCAACATGAGGCACATTCCAAATGACATTTTGAATCAATTTTTCTACAGTCCAAAAAATCAATTTTCTGATGAAAAACGATGACCTGTGACCTGTCGAAATTTCTCCAGATGGTCAGAAATGGAAATTTTTTAATGTTTAATTTTTTGACTGTAAATGACTATTCCATGTAAATTATCACTTTTGGAAGAAAAATAAGTGTGTTTAGAGTCACTTTAATGCCTAAAATTGGTTGAAACAAAAGCTTCTGAATAGGAGAAAAAGTCTGTAATAATGGCAATTTTGGTCACATTGAGGCTTTAAAAAGTAGTCATTCAACATGAGGCACATTCCAAATGACATTTTGAATCAATTTTTCTACAGTCCAAAAAATCAATTTTCTGATGAAAAACGATGACCTGTGACCTGTCGAAATTTCTCCAGATGGTCAGAAATGGAAATTTTTTAATGTTTAATTTTTTGACTGTAAATGACTATTCCTTGTAAATTATCACTTTTGGAAGAAAAATAAGTGTGTTTAGAGTCACTTTAATGCCTAAAATTGGTTGAAACAAAAGCTTCTGAATAGGAGAAAAAGTCTGTAATAATGGCAATTTTGGTCACATTGAGGCTTTAAAAAGTAGTCATTCAACATGAGGCACATTCCAAATGACATTTTGAATCAATTTTTCTACAGTCCAAAAAAATCAATTTTCTGATGAAAAACGATGACCCGTGACCTGTCGAAATTTCTCCAGATGGTCAGAAATGGACATTTTTTAATGTTTAATTTTTTGACTGCAAATGACTATTCCATGTAAATTATCACTTTTGGAAGAAAAATAAGTGTGTTTAGAGACACTTTAATGCCTGAAATTGGTTGAAACAAAAGCTTCTGAATAGGAGAAAAAGTCTGTAATAATGGCAATTTTGGTCACATTGAGGCTTTAAAAAGTAGTCATTCAACATGAGGCACATTCCAAATGACATTTTGAATACATTTTTCTACAGTCCAAAAAAATCAATTTTCTGATGAAAAACAATGACCCGTGACCTGTCGAAATTTATCCAGATGGTCAGAAATGGACATTTTTTAATGTTTAATTTTTTGACTGCAAATGACTATTCCATGTAAATTATCACTTTTGGAACAAAAATAAGTGTGTTTAGAGTCACTTTAATGCCTGAAATTGGTAGAAATAGAAGCTTCTGAATAGGAGAAAAAGTCTGTAATAATGGCAATTTTGGTCACATTGAGGCTTTAAAAAGTAGTCATTCAACATGAGGCACTTTCCAAATGACATTTTGAATCAATTTTTCTACAGTCCAAAAAATCAATTTTCTGATGAAAAACGATGACCTGTGACCTGTCGAAATTTCTCCAGATGGTCAGAGATGGAAATTTTTTAATGTTTAATTTTTTGACTGCAAATGACTATTCCATGTAAATTATCACTTTTGGAAGAAAAATAAGTGTGTTTAGAGACACTTTAATGCCTGAAATTGGTTGAAACAAAAGCTTCTGAATAGGAGAAAAAGTCTGTAATAATGGCAATTTTGGTCACATTGAGGCTTTAAAAAGTAGTCATTCAACATGAGGCACATTCCAAATGACATTTTGAATCAATTTTTCTACAGTCCAAAAAAATCAATTTTCTGATGAAAAACGATGACCCGTGACCTGTCGAAATTTCTCCAGATGGTCAGAAATGGACATTTTTTAATGTTTAATTTTTTGACTGCAAATGACTATTCCATGCAAATTATCACTTTTGGAACAACATAAGTGTGTTTAAAGTCACTTTAATGCCTGAAATTGGTCGAAATAGAAGCTTCTGAATAGGAGAAAATGTCTGTAAAAATGGCAATTTTGGTCACATTGAGGCTTCAAAAAGTAGTTATTCAGCATGAGGCACATTCCAAATGCCATTTTGAATCAATTTTTCTACAGTCCAAAAAATCAATTTTCTGATGAAAAACGATGACCCGTGACCTGTCAAAATTTCTCCATATGGTCAGAAATGGACATTTTTTAATGTTTAATTTTTTGAATGTAAATGACTATTCCATGTAAATTATCACTTTTGGAAGAAAAATAAGTGTGTTTAGAGTCACTTTAATGCCTGAAATTGGTTGAAACAAAAGCTTCTGAATAGGAGAAAAAGTCTGTAATAATGGCAATTTTGGTCACATTGAGGCTTTAAAAAGTAGTCATTCAACATGAGGCACATTCCAAATGACATTTTGAATCAATTTTTCTACAGTCCAAAAAAATCAATTTTCTGATGAAAAACGATGACCCGTGACCTGTCGAAATTTATCCAGATGGTCAGAAATGGAAATTTTTTAATGTTTAATTTTTTGAATGCAAATGACTATTCCATGTAAATTATCACTTTTGGAACAACATTAAGTGTGTTTAGAGTCACTTTTATGCCTGAAATTGGTCGAAATAGAAGCTTCTGAATACGAGAAAATGTCGGTAATAATGGCAATTTTGGTCACATTGAGGCTTTAAAAAGTAGTTATTCAACATGAGGCACATTCGAAATGACATTTTGAATCAATTTTTCTACAGTCCAAAAAATCAATTTTCTGATGAAAAACGATGACCCGTGACCTGTCGAAATTTCTCCAGATAGTCAGAAATGGAAATTTTTTAATGTTTAATTTTTTGACTGCAAATGACTATTCCATGTAAATTATCACTTTTGGAAGAAAAATAAGTGTGTTTAGAGTCACTTTAATGCCTGAAATTGGTCGAAATAGACGCTTCTGAATAGGAGAAAATATCTGTAAAAATGGCAATTTTGGTCACATTGAGGCTTCAAAAAGTAGTTATTCAGCATGAGGCAAATTCCAAATGACATTTTGAATCAATTTTTCTACAGTCCAAAAAATCAATTTTCTAATGAAAAACGATGACCCGTGACCTGTCAAAATTTCTCCATATGGTCAGAAATGGACATTTTTTAATGTTTAATTTTTTGATTGTAAATGACTATTCCATGTAAATTATCACTTTTGGAAGAAAAATAAGTGTGTTTAGAGTCACTTTAATGCCTGAAATTGGTTGAAACAAAAGCTTCTGAATAGGAGAAAAAGTCTGTAATAATGGCAATTTTGGTCACATTGAGGCTTTAAAAAGTAGTCATTCAACATGAGGCACATTCCAAATGACATTTTGAATCAATTTTTCTACAGTCCAAAAAAATCAATTTTCTGATGAAAAACGATGACCCGTGACCTGTCGAAATTTGTCCAGATGGTCAGAAATGGAAATTATTTAATGTTTAATTTTTTGACTGCAAATGACTATTCCATGTAAATTATCACTTTTGGAACACAAATAAGTGTGTTTAGAGTCACTTTAATGCCTGAAATTGGTCGAAATAGACGCTTCTGAATAGGAGAAAATGTCTGTAATAATGGCAATTTTGGTCACATTGAGGCTTTAAAAAGTAGTTATTCAGCATGAGGCACATTCCAAATGACATTTTGAATCAATTTTTCTACAGTCCAAAAAATCAATTTTCTGATGAAAAACGATGACCCGTGACCTGTCGAAATTTCTCCAGATGGTCAGAAATGGAAATTTTTTAATGTTTAATTTTTTGTCTGTAAATGGCTATTCCATGTAAATTATCACTTTTGGAAGAAAAATAGGTGTGTTTAGAGTCACTTTAATGCCTGAAATTGGTTGAAACAAAAGCTTCTGAATAGGAGAAAAAGTCTGTAATAATGGCAATTTTGGTCACATTGAGGCTTTAAAAAGTAGTCATCCAACATGAGGCACATTCCAAATGACATTTTGAATCAATTTTTCTACAGTCCAAAAAAATCAATTTTCTGATGAAAAACGATGACCCGTGACCTGTCGAAATTTATCCAGATGGTCAGAAATGGAAATTTTTTAATGTTCAATTTTTTGACTGCAAATGACTATTCCATGTAAATTATCACTTTTGGAACAAAAATAAGTGTGTTTAGAGTCACTTTAATGCCTGAAATTGATAGAAATAGAAGCTTCTGAATAGGAGAAAAAGTCTGTAATAATAGCAATTTTGGTCACATTGAGGCTTTAAAAAGTAGTCATTCAACATGAGGCACATTCCAAATGACATTTTGAATAAATTTTTCTACAGTCCAAAAAAATCAATTTTCTGATGAAAAACGATGACCCGTGACCTGTCGAAATTTATCCAGATGGTCAGAAATGGAAATTTTTTAATGTTTAATTTTTTGACTGCAAATGACTATTCCATGTAAATTATCACTTTTGGAACAAAAATAAGTGTGTTTAGAGTCACTTTAATGCCTGAAATTGGTCGAAATAGAAGCTTCTGAATAGGAGAAAATGTCTGTAAAAATTGAAATTTTGGTCACATTCAGGCTTTAAAAAGTAGTTATTCAACATGAGGCACAATCCAAATGACATTTTGAATCAATTTTTCTACAGTCCAAAAAATCAATTTTCTGATGAAAAACGATGACCCGTGACCTGTTGAAATTTCTCCAGATTGTCAGAAATGTACATTTTTTAATGTTTAATTTTTTGACTGTAAATGACTATTCCATGTAAATTATCACTTTTGGAAGAAAAATAAGTGTGTTTAGAGTCACTTTAATGCCTGAAATTGGTTGAAACAAAAGCTTCTGAATAGGAGAAAAAGTCTGTAATAATGGCAATTTTGGTCACATTGAGGCTTTAAACAGTAGTCATTCAACATGAGGCACATTCCAAATGACATTTTGAATCAATTTTTCTACAGTTCAAAAAAATCAATTTTCTGATGAAAAACGATGATCCGTGACCTGTCGAAATTTCTCCAGATGGTCAGAAATGGAAATTTTTTAATGTTTAATTTGTTGACTGCAAATGACTATTCCATGTAAATTATCACTTTTGGAACAAAAATAAGTGTGTTTAGAGTCACTTTAATGCCTGAAATTGATAGAAATAGAAGCTTCTGAATAGGAGAAAAAGTCTGTAATAATAGCAATTTTGGTCACATTGAGGCTTCAAAAAGTAGTTATTCAGCATGAGGCACATTCCAAATGACATTTTGAATCAATTTTTCTACAGTCCCAAAAAATAAATTTTCTGATGAAAAACGATGACCCGTGACCTGTCGAAATTTCTCCAGATGGTCAGAAATGGAAATTTTTTAATGTTTAATTTTTTGACTGCAAATGACTATTCCATGTAAATTATCACTTTTGGAAGAAAAATAAGTGTGTTTAGAGTCACTTTAATGCCTGAAATTGGTAGAAACAAAAGCTTCTGAATAGGAGAAAAAGTCTGTAATAATGGCAATTTTGGTCACATTGAGGCTTTAAAAAGTAGTCATTCAACATGAGGCACATTCCAAATGACATTTTGAATCAATTTTTCTACAGTCCAAAAAAATCAATTTTCTGATGAAAAACGATGACCCGTGACCTGTCGAAATTTCTCCAGATGGTCAGAAATGGAAATTTTTTAATGTTTAATTTTTTGACTGCAAATGACTATTCCATGTAAATTATCACTTTTGGAAGAAAAATAAGTGTGTTTAGAGACACTTTAATGCCTGAAATTGGTTGAAACAAAAGCTTCTGAATAGGAGAAAAAGTCTGTAATAATGGCAATTTTGGTCACATTGAGGCTTTAAAAAGTAGTCATTCAACATGAGGCACATTCCAAATGACATTTTGAATCAATTTTTCTACAGTCCAAAAAATCAATTTTCTGATGAAAAACGATGACCCGTGACCTGTCAAAATTTCTCCATATGGTCAGAAATGGACATTTTTTAATGTTTAATTTTTTGAATGTAAATGACTATTCCATGTAAATTATCACTTTTGGAAGAAAAATAAGTGTGTTTAGAGACACTTTAATGCCTGAAATTGGTTGAAACAAAAGCTTCTGAATAGGAGAAAAAGTCTGTAATAATGGCAATTTTGGACACATTGAGGCTTTAAAAAGTAGTCATTCAACATGAGGCACATTCCAAATGACATTTTGAATCAATTTTTCTACAGTCCAAAAAAATCAATTTTCTGATGAAAAACGATGACCCGTGACCTGTCGAAATTTATCCAGATGGTCAGAAATGGAAATTTTTTAATGTTTAATTTTTGAATGCAAATGACTATTCCATGTAAATTATCACTTTGGAACAACATTAAGTGTGTTTAGAGTCACTTTTATGCCTGAAATTGGTCGAAATAGAAGCTTCTGAATACGAGAAAATGTCGGTAATAATGGCAATTTTGGTCACATTGAGGCTTTAAAAAGTAGTTATTCAACATGAGGCACATTCGAAATGACATTTTGAATCAATTTTTCTACAGTCCAAAAAATCAATTTTCTGATGAAAAACGATGACCCGTGACCTGTCGAAATTTATCCAGATGGTCAGAAATGGAAATTTTTTAATGTTTAATTTTTTGACTGCAAATGACTATTCCATGTAAATTATCACTTTTGGAACAAAAATAAGTGTGTTTAGAGTCACTTTAATGCCTGAAATTGGTAGAAATAGAAGCTTCTGAATAGGAGAAAAAGTCTGTAATAATGGCAATTTTGGTCACATTGAGGCTTCAAAAAGTAGTTATTCAGCATGAGGCACATTCCAAATGACATTTTGAATCAGTTTTTCTACAGTCCAAAAAATCAATTTTCTGATGAAAAACGATGACCCGTGACCTGTCAAAATTTCTCCATATGGTCAGAAATGGAAATGTTTTAATGTTTATTTTTTTGATTGTAAATGACTATTCCATGTACATTATCACTTTTGGAAGAAATATAAGTGTGTTTAGAGACACTTTAATGCCTGAAATTGGTCGAAATAGAAGCTTCTGAATAGGAGAAAATGTCTGTAAAAATGGCAATTTTGGTCACATTGAGGCTTCAAAAAGTAGTTATTCAGCATGAGGCACATTCCAAATGACATTTTGAATCAATTTTTCTACAGTCCAAAAAAATCAATTTTCTGATGAAAAACAATGACCCGTGACCTGTCGAAATTTATCCAGATGGTCAGAAATAGAAATTTTTTAATGTTTAATTTTTTGAATGCAAATGACTATTCCATGTAAATTATCACTTTTGGAACAACATTAAGCGTGTTTAGAGTCACTTTAATGCCTGAAATTGGTTGAAATAGAAGCTTCTGAGTACGAGAAAATGTCTGTAATAATGGCAATTTTGGTCACATTGAGGCTTTAAAAAGTAGTTATTCAACATGAGGCACATTCGAAATGACATTTTGAATCAATTTTTCTACAGTCCAAAAAATCAATTTTCTGATGAAAAACGATGACCCGTGACCTGTCGACATTTCTCCAGTTGTTCAGAAATGGAAATTTTTTAATGTTTTATTTTTTGAATGCAAATCACTATTCCATGTAAATTATCACTTTTGGAACAACATTAAGTGTGTTTAGAGTCACTTTAATGCCGGAAATTGGTTGAAACAAAAGCTTCTGAATAGGAGAAAAAGTCTGTAATAATGGCAATTTTGGTCACATTGAGGCTTTAAAAAGTAGTCATTCAACATGAGGCACATTCCAAATGACATTTTGAATCAATTTTTCTACAGTCCAAAAAAATCAATTTTCTGATGAAAAACGATGACCTGTGA
The DNA here is from genome assembly GCF_964204655.1 of Triturus cristatus. Taxonomy (NCBI): domain Eukaryota; kingdom Metazoa; phylum Chordata; class Amphibia; order Caudata; family Salamandridae; genus Triturus; species Triturus cristatus. The sequence goes on along the minus strand of NC_140593.1, from coordinate 877,292,136 downwards.
CCTGTCGAAATTTCTCCAGATGGTCAGAAATTGACATTTTTTAATGTTTAATTTTTTGACTGTAAATGACTATTCCATGTAAATTATCACTTTTGGAATAAAAATAAGTGTGTTTAGAGTCACTTTAATGCCTAAAATTGGTTGAAACAAAAGCTTCTGAATAGGAGAAAAAGTCTGTAATAATGGCAATTTTGGTCACATTGAGGCTTTAAAAAGTAGTCATCCAACATGAGGCACATTCCAAATGACATTTTGAATCAATTTTTCTACAGTCCAAAAAAATCAATTTTCTGATGAAAAACGATGACCCGTGACCTGTCGAAATTTATCCAGATGGTCAGAAATGGAAATTTTTTAATGTTTAATTTTTTGACTGCAAATGACTATTCCATGTAAATTATCACTTTTGGAACAAAAATAAGTGTGTTTAGAGTCACTTTAATGCCTGAAATTGGTAGAAATAGAAGCTTCTGAATAGGAGAAAAAGTCTGTAATAATGGCAATTTTGGTCACATTGAGGCTTCAAAAAGTAGTTATTCAGCATGAGGCACATTCCAAATGACATTTTGAATCAATTTTTCTACAGTCCAAAAATCAATTTTCTGATGAAAAACGATGACCCGTGACCTGTCAAAATTTCTCCATATGGTCAGAAATGGACATTTTTTAATGTTTAATTTTTTGAATGTAAATGACTATTCCATGTAAATTATCACTTTTGGAACAAAAATAAGTGTATTTAGAGTCACTTTAATGCCTGAAATTGGTAGAAATAGAAGCTTCTGAATAGGCGAAAAAGTCTGTAATAATGGCAATTTTGGTCACATTGAGGCTTTAAAAAGTAGTCATCCAACATGAGGCACATTCCAAATGACATTTTGAATCAATTTTTCTACAGTCCAAAAAAATCAATTTTCTGATGAAAAACGATGACCCGTGACCTGTCGAAATTTATCCAGATGGTCAGAAATGGAAATTTTTTAATGTTTAATTTTTTGACTGCAAATGACTATTCCATGTAAATTATCACTTTTGGAACAAAAATAAGTGTGTTTAGAGTCACTTTAATGCCTGAAATTGGTTGAAATAGAAGCTTCTGAATAGGAGAAAATGTTTGTAAAAATTGAAATTTTGGTCACATTCAGGCTTTAAAAAGTAGTTATTCAACATGAGGCACAATCCAAATGACATTTTGAATCAATTTTTCTACAGTCCAAAAAATCCATTTTCTGATGAAAAACGATGACCCGTGACCTGTTGAAATTTCTCCAGATTGTCAGAAATGTACATTTTTTAATGTTTAATTTTTTGACTGTAAATGACTATTCCATGTAAATTATCACTTTTGGAAGAAAAATAAGTGTGTTTGGAGTGAAAAACGATGACCGAAAATTCTCCAGATGGTCAGAAATGGAAATTTTTTAATGTTTAATTTTTTGACTGCAAATGACTATTCCATGTAAATTATCACTTTTGGAACAAAAATAAGTGTGTTTAGAGTCACTTTAATGCCTGAAATTGGTCGAAATAGACTCTTCTGAATAGGAGAAAATGTCTGTAAAAATGGCAATTTTGGTCACATTGAGGCTTCAAAAAGTAGTTATTCAGCATGAGGCACATTCCAAATGACATTTTGAATCAGTTTTTCTACAGTCCAAAAAATCAATTTTCTGATGAAAAACGATGACCCGTGACCTGTCAAAATTTCTCCATATGGTCAGAAATGGAAATGTTTTAATGTTTAATTTTTTGATTGTAAATGACTATTCCATGTACATTATCACTTTTGGAAGAAATATAAGTGTGTTTAGAGACACTTTAATGCCTGAAATTGGTCGAAATAGAAGCTTCTGAATAGGAGAAAATGTCTGTAAAAATGGCAATTTTGGTCACATTGAGGCTTCAAAAAGTAGTTATTCAGCATGAGGCACATTCCAAATGACATTTTGAATCAATTTTTCTACAGTCCAAAAAAATCAATTTTCTGATGAAAAACAATGACCCGTGACCTGTCGAAATTTATCCAGATGGTCAGAAATAGAAATTTTTTAATGTTTAATTTTTTGAATGCAAATGACTATTCCATGTAAATTATCACTTTTGGAACAACATTAAGCGTGTTTAGAGTCACTTTAATGCCTGAAATTGGTTGAAATAGAAGCTTCTGAGTACGAGAAAATGTCTGTAATAATGGCAATTTTGGTCACATTGAGGCTTTAAAAAGTAGTTATTCAACATGAGGCACATTCGAAATGACATTTTGAATCAATTTTTCTACAGTCCAAAAAATCAATTTTCTGATGAAAAACGATGACCCGTGACCTGTCGACATTTCTCCAGTTGGTCAGAAATGGAAATTTTTTAATGTTTTATTTTTTGAATGCAAATCACTATTCCATGTAAATTATCACTTTTGGAACAACATTAAGTGTGTTTAGAGTCACTTTAATGCCGGAAATTGGTTGAAACAAAAGCTTCTGAATAGGAGAAAAAGTCTGTAATAATGGCAATTTTGGTCACATTGAGGCTTTAAAAAGTAGTCATTCAACATGAGGCACATTCCAAATGACATTTTGAATCAATTTTTCTACAGTCCAAAAAAATCAATTTTCTGATGAAAAACAATGACCCGTGACCTGTCGAAATTTCTCCAGATGGTCAGAAATGGAAATTTTTTAATGTTTAATTTTTTGATTGTAAATGACTATTCCATGTAAATTATCACTTTTGGAAGAAAAATAAGTGTGTTTAGAGACACTTTAATGCCTGAAATTGGTTGAAACAAAAGCTTCTGAATAGGAGAAAAAGTCTGTAATAATGGCAATTTTGGTCACATTGAGGCTTTAAAAAGTAGTCATTCAACATGAGGCACATTCCAAATGACATTTTGAATAAATTTTTCTACAGTCCAAAAAAATCAATTTTCTGATGAAAAACGATGACCCGTGACCTGTCGAAATTTATCCAGATGGTCAGAAATGGAAATTTTTTAATGTTTAATTTTTTGACTGCAAATGACTATTCCATGTAAATTATCACTTTTGGAACAAAAATAAGTGTGTTTAGAGTCACTTTAATGCCTGAAATTGGTAGAAATAGAAGCTTCTGAATAGGAGAAAAAGTCTGTAATAATGGCAATTTTGGTCACATTGAGGCTTTAAAAAGTAGTCATTCAACATGAGGCACATTCCAAATGACATTTTGAATAAATTTTTCTACAGTCCAAAAAAATCAATTTTCTGATGAAAAACGATGACCCGTGACCTGTCGAAATTTATCCAGATGGTCAGAAATGGAAATTTTTTAATGTTTAATTTTTTGACTGCAAATGACTATTCCATGTAAATTATCACTTTTGGAACAAAAATAAGTGTGTTTAGAGTCACTTTAATGCCTGAAATTGGTCGAAATAGAAGCTTCTGAATAGGAGAAAATGTCTGTAAAAATTGAAATTTTGGTCACATTCAGGCTTTAAAAAGTAGTTATTCAACATGAGGCACAATCCAAATGACATTTTGAATCAATTTTTCTACAGTCCAAAAAATCAATTTTCTGATGAAAAACGATGACCCGTGACCTGTTGAAATTTCTCCAGATTGTCAGAAATGTACATTTTTTAATGTTTAATTTTTTGACTGTAAATGACTATTCCATGTAAATTATCACTTTTGGAAGAAAAATAAGTGTGTTTAGAGTCACTTTAATGCCTGAAATTGGTTGAAACAAAAGCTTCTGAATAGGAGAAAAAGTCTGTAATAATGGCAATTTTGGTCACATTGAGGCTTTAAAAAGTAGTCATTCAACATGAGGCACATTCCAAATGACATTTTGAATCAATTTTTCTACAGTCCAAAAAATCAATTTTCTGATAAAAAACGATGACCTGTGACCTGTCGAAATTTCTCCAGATGGTCAGAAATGGAAATTTTTTAATGTTTAATTTTTTGACTGTAAATGACTATTCCATGTAAATTATCACTTTTGGAAGAAAAATAAGTGTGTTTAGAGTCACTTTAATGCCTAAAATTGGTTGAAACAAAAGCTTCTGAATAGGAGAAAAAGTCTGTAATAATGGCAATTTTGGTCACATTGAGGCTTTAAAAAGTAGTCATCCAACATGAGGCACATTCCAAATGACATTTTGAATCAATTTTTCTACAGTCCAAAAAAATCAATTTTCTGATGAAAAACGATGACCCGTGACCTGTCGAAATTTATCCAGATGGTCAGAAATGGAAATTTTTTAATGTTTAATTTTTTGACTGCAAATGACTATTCCATGTAAATTATCACTTTTGGAACAAAAATAAGTGTGTTTAGAGTCACTTTAATGCCTGAAATTGGTAGAAATAGAAGCTTCTGAATAGGAGAAAAAGTCTGTAATAATGGCAATTTTGGTCACATTGAGGCTTCAAAAAGTAGTTATTCAGCATGAGGCACATTCCAAATGACATTTTGAATCAATTTTTCTACAGTCCAAAAATCAATTTTCTGATAAAAAACGATGACCCGTGACCTGTCAAAATTTCTCCATATGGTCAGAAATGGACATTTTTTAATGTTTAATTTTTTGAATGTAAATGACTATTCCATGTAAATTATCACTTTTGGAACAAAAATAAGTGTATTTAGAGTCACTTTAATGCCTGAAATTGGTAGAAATAGAAGCTTCTGAATAGGCGAAAAAGTCTGTAATAATGGCAATTTTGGTCACATTGAGGCTTTAAAAAGTAGTCATCCAACATGAGGCACATTCCAAATGACATTTTGAATCAATTTTTCTACAGTCCAAAAAAATCAATTTTCTGATGAAAAACGATGACCCGTGACCTGTCGAAATTTATCCAGATGGTCAGAAATGGAAATTTTTTAATGTTTAATTTTTTGACTGCAAATGACTATTCCATGTAAATTATCACTTTTGAAACAAAAATAAGTGTGTTTAGAGTCACTTTAATGCCTGAAATTGGTAGAAATAGAAGCTTCTGAATAGGAGAAAAAGTCTGTAATAATGGCAATTTTGGTCACATTGAGGCTTTAAAAAGTAGTCATTCAACATGAGGCACATTCCAAATGACATTTTGAATAAATTTTTCTACAGTCCAAAAAAATCAATTTTCTGATGAAAAACGATGACCCGTGACCTGTCGAAATTTATCCAGATGGTCAGAAATGGAAATTTTTTAATGTTTAATTTTTTGACTGCAAATGACTATTCCATGTAAATTATCACTTTTGGAACAAAAATAAGTGTGTTTAGAGTCACTTTAATGCCTGAAATTGGTCGAAATAGAAGCTTCTGAATAGGAGAAAATGTCTGTAAAAATTGAAATTTTGGTCACATTCAGGCTTTAAAAAGTAGTTATTCAACATGAGGCACAATCCAAATGACATTTTGAATCAATTTTTCTACAGTCCAAAAAATCAATTTTCTGATGAAAAACGATGACCCGTGACCTGTTGAAATTTCTCCAGATTGTCAGAAATGTACATTTTTTAATGTTTAATTTTTTGACTGTAAATGACTATTCCATGTAAATTATCACTTTTGGAAGAAAAATAAGTGTGTTTAGAGTCACTTTAATGCCTGAAATTGGTTGAAACAAAAGCTTCTGAATAGGAGAAAAAGTCTGTAATAATGGCAATTTTGGTCACATTGAGGCTTTAAAAAGTAGTCATTCAACATGAGGCACATTCCAAATGACATTTTGAATCAATTTTTCTACAGTCCAAAAAATCAATTTTCTGATAAAAAACGATGACCTGTGACCTGTCGAAATTTCTCCAGATGGTCAGAAATGGAAATTTTTTAATGTTTAATTTTTTGACTGTAAATGACTATTCCATGTAAATTATCACTTTTGGAAGAAAAATAAGTGTGTTTAGAGTCACTTTAATGCCTAAAATTGGTTGAAACAAAAGCTTCTGAATAGGAGAAAAAGTCTGTAATAATGGCAATTTTGGTCACATTGAGGCTTTAAAAAGTAGTCATCCAACATGAGGCACATTCCAAATGACATTTTGAATCAATTTTTCTACAGTCCAAAAAAATCAATTTTCTGATGAAAAACGATGACCCGTGACCTGTCGAAATTTATCCAGATGGTCAGAAATGGAAATTTTTTAATGTTTAATTTTTTGACTGCAAATGACTATTCCATGTAAATTATCACTTTTGGAACAAAAATAAGTGTGTTTAGAGTCACTTTAATGCCTGAAATTGGTCGAAATAGAAGCTTCTGAATAGGAGAAAAAGTCTGTAATAATGGCAATTTTGGTCACATTGAGGCTTCAAAAAGTAGTTATTCAGCATGAGGCACATTCCAAATGACATTTTGAATCAATTTTTCTACAGTCCAAAAATCAATTTTCTGATGAAAAACGATGACCCGTGACCTGTCAAAATTTCTCCATATGGTCAGAAATGGACATTTTTTAATGTTTAATTTTTTGAATGTAAATGACTATTCCATGTAAATTATCACTTTTGGAACAAAAATAAGTGTATTTAGAGTCACTTTAATGCCTGAAATTGGTAGAAATAGAAGCTTCTGAATAGGCGAAAAAGTCTGTAATAATGGCAATTTTGGTCACATTGAGGCTTTAAAAAGTAGTCATTCAACATGAGGCACATTCCAAATGACATTTTGAATCAATTTTTTTACAGTCCAAAAAATCAATTTTCTGATGAAAAACGATGACCTGTGACCTGTCGAAATTTCTCCAGATGGTCAGAAATGGAAATTTTTTAATGTTTCATTTTTTGACTGCAAATGACTATTCCATGTAAATTATTACTTTTGGAACAAAATAAGTGTGTTTAGAGTCACTTTAATGCCTGAAATTGGTCGAAATAGAAGCTTCTGAATAGGAGAAAATGTCTGTAAAAATGGCAATTTTGGTCACATTGAGGCTTCAAAAAGTAGTTATTCAGCATGAGGCACATTCCAAATGACATTTTGAATCAATTTTTCAACAGTCCAAAAAAATCAATTTTCTGATGAAAAACGATGACCCGTGACCTGTTGAAATTTCTCCAGATTGTCAGAAATGTACATTTTTTAATGTTTAATTTTTTGACTGTAAATGACTATTCCATGTAAATTATCACTTTTGGAAGAAAAATAAGTGTGTTTGGAGTCACTTTAATGCCTGAAATTGGTTGAAACAAAAGCTTCTGAATAGGAGAAAAAGTCTGTAATAATGGCAATTTTGGTCACATTGAGGCTTTAAAAAGTAGTCATTCAACATGAGGCACATACCAAATGACATTTTGAATCAATTTTTCTACAATCCAAAAAAATCAATTTTCTGATGAAAAACGATGACCCGTGACCTGTCGAAATTTCTCCAGATGGTCAGAAATGGAAATTTTTTAATGTTTAATTTTTTGACTGCAAATGACTATTCCATGTAAATTATCACTTTTGGAACAAAAATAAGTGTGTTTAGAGTCACTTTATGACTGAAATTGGTCGAAATAGACGCTTCTGAATAGGAGAAAATGTCTGTAAAAAAGGCAATTTTGGTCACATTGAGGCTTCAAAAAGTAGTTATTCAGCATGAGGCACATTCCAAATGACATTTTGAATCAATTTTTCTACAGTCCCAAAAAATAAATTTTCTGATGAAAAACGATGACCCATGACCTGTCAAAATTTCTCCATATGGTCAGAAATGGAAATTTTTTAATGTTTAATTTTTTGATTGTAAATGACTATTCCATGTACATTATCACTTTTGGAAGAAATATAAGTGTGTTTAGAGACACTTTAATGCCTGAAATTGGTCGAAATAGAAGCTTCTAAATAGGAGAAAATGTCTGTAAAAATGGCAATTTTGGTCACATTGAGGCTTCAAAAAGTAGTTATTCAGCATGAGGCACATTCCAAATGACATTTTGAATCAATTTTTCTACAGTCCAAAAAAATCAATTTTCTGATGAAAAACGATGACCCGTCGAAATTTATCCAGATGGTCAGAAATAGAAATTTTTTAATGTTTAATGTTTTTGAATGCAAATGACTATTCCATGTAAATTATCACTTTTGGAACAACATTAAGTGTGTTTAGAGTCACTTTAATGCCTGAAATTGGTCGAAATAGAAGCTTCTGAGTACGAGAAAATGTCTGTAATAATGGCAATTTTGGTCACATTGAGGCTTTAAAAAGTAGTTATTCAACATGAGGCACATTCGAAATGACATTTTGAATCAATTTTTCTACAGTCCAAAAAATCAATTTTCTGATGAAAAACGATGACCCGTGACCTGTCGACATTTCTCCAGTTGGTCAGAAATGGAAATTTTTTAATGTTTTATTTTTTGAATGCAAATCACTATTCCATGTAAATTATCACTTTTGGAACAACATTAAGTGTGTTTAGAGTCACTTTAATGCCTGAAATTGGTAGAAATAGAAGCTTCTGAATAGGAGAAAAAGTCTGTAATAATGGCAATTTTGGTCACATTGAGGCTTTAAAAAGTAGTCATTCAACATGAGGCACATTCCAAATGACATTTTGAATCAATTTTTCTACAGTCCAAAAAATCAATTTTCTGATGAAAAACGATGACCTGTGACCTGTCGAAATTTCTCCAGATGGTCAGAAATGGAAATTTTTTAATGTTTAATTTTTTGACTGTAAATGACTATTCCATGTAAATTATCACTTTTGGAAGAAAAATAAGTGTGTTTAGAGTCACTTTAATGCCTGAAATTGGTTGAAACAAAAGCTTCTGAATAGGAGAAAAAGTCTGTAATAATGGCAATTTTGGTCACATTGAGGCTTTAAAAAGTAGTCATTCAACATGAGGCACATTCCAAATGACATTTTGAATCAATTTTTCTACAGTCCAAAAAATCAATTTTCTGATAAAAAACGATGACCTGTGACCTGTCGAAATTTCTCCAGATGGTCAGAAATGGAAATTTTTTAATGTTTAATTTTTTGACTGTAAATGACTATTCCATGTAAATTATCACTTTTGGAAGAAAAATAAGTGTGTTTAGAGTCACTTTAATGCCTAAAATTGGTTGAAACAAAAGCTTCTGAATAGGAGAAAAAGTCTGTAATAATGGCAATTTTGGTCACATTGAGGCTTTAAAAAGTAGTCATCCAACATGAGGCACATTCCAAATGACATTTTGAATCAATTTTTCTACAGTCCAAAAAAATCAATTTTCTGATGAAAAACGATGACCCGTGACCTGTCGAAATTTATCCAGATGGTCAGAAATGGAAATTTTTTAATGTTTAATTTTTTGACTGCAAATGACTATTCCATGTAAATTATCACTTTTGGAACAAAAATAAGTGTGTTTAGAGTCACTTTAATGCCTGAAATTGGTAGAAATAGAAGCTTCTGAATAGGAGAAAAAGTCTGTAATAATGGCAATTTTGGTCACATTGAGGCTTCAAAAAGTAGTTATTCAGCATGAGGCACATTCCAAATGACATTTTGAATCAATTTTTCTACAGTCCAAAAATCAATTTTCTGATGAAAAACGATGACCCGTGACCTGTCAAAATTTCTCCATATGGTCAGAAATGGATATTTTTTAATGTTTAATTTTTTGAATGTAAATGACTATTCCATGTAAATCATCACTTTTGGAACAAAAATAAGTGTATTTAGAGTCACTTTAATGCCTGAAATTGGTAGAAATAGAAGCTTCTGAATAGGCGAAAAAGTCTGTAATAATGGCAATTTTGGTCACATTGAGGCTTTAAAAAGTAGTCATTCAACATGAGGCACATTCCAAATGACATTTTGAATCAATTTTTTTACAGTCCAAAAAATCAATTTTCTGATGAAAAACGATGACCTGTGACCTGTCGAAATTTCTCCAGATGGTCAGAAATGGAAATTTTTTAATGTTTCATTTTTTGACTGCAAATGACTATTCCATGTAAATTATTACTTTTGGAACAAAATAAGTGTGTTTAGAGTCACTTTAATGCCTGAAATTGGTCGAAATAGAAGCTTCTGAATAGGAGAAAATGTCTGTAAAAATGGCAATTTTGGTCACATTGAGGCTTCAAAAAGTAGTTATTCAGCATGAGGCACATTCCAAATGACATTTTGAATCAATTTTTCAACAGTCCAAAAAATCAATTTTCTGATGAAAAACGATGACCCGTGACCTGTCGAAATTTCTCCAGATGGTCAGAAATGGAATTTTTTTAATGTTTAAGTTTTTTTACTGCAAATGACTATTCCATTTAAATTATCACTTTTGGAACAAAAATAAGTGTGTTTAGAGTCACTTTAATGCCTGAAATTGGTCGAAATAGAAGCTTCTGAATAGGAGAAAATGTCTGTAAAAATTGAAATTTTGGTCACATTCAGGCTTTAAAAAGTAGTTATTCAACATGAGGCACAATCCAAATGACATTTTGAATCAATTTTTCTACAGTCCAAAAAATCCATTTTCTGATGAAAAACGATGACCCGTGACCTGTTGAAATTTCTCCAGATTGTCAGAAATGTACATTTTTTAATGTTTAATTTTTTGACTGTAAATGACTATTCCATGTAAATTATCACTTTTGGAAGAAAAATAAGTGTGTTTGGAGTCACTTTAATGCCTGAAATTGGTTGAAACAAAAGCTTCTGAATAGGAGAAAAAGTCTGTAATAATGGCAATTTTGGTCACATTGAGGCTTTAAAAAGTAGTCATTCAACATGAGGCACATACCAAATGACATTTTGAATCAATTTTTCTACAATCCAAAAAAATCAATTTTCTGATGAAAAACGATGACCCGTGACCTGTCGAAATTTCTCCAGATGGTCAGAAATGGAAATTTTTTAATGTTTAATTTTTTGACTGCAAATGACTATTCCATGTAAATTATCACTTTTGGAACAAAAATAAGTGTGTTTAGAGTCACTTTATGACTGAAATTGGTCGAAATAGACGCTTCTGAATAGGAGAAAATGTCTGTAAAAAAGGCAATTTTGGTCACATTGAGGCTTCAAAAAGTAGTTATTCAGCATGAGGCACATTCCAAATGACATTTTGAATCAATTTTTCTACAGTCCCAAAAAATAAATTTTCTGATGAAAAACGATGACCCATGACCTGTCGAAAATTCTCCAGATGGTCAGAAATGGAAATTTTTTAATGTTTAATTTTTTGACTGCAAATGACTATTCCATGTAAATTATCACTTTTGGAACAAAAATAAGTGTGTTTAGACTCACTTTAATGCCTGAAATTGGTCGAAATAGACGCTTCTGAATAGGAGAAAATGTCTGTAAAAATGGCAATTTTGGTCACATTGAGGCTTCAAAAAGTAGTTATTCAGCATGAGGCACATTCCAAATGACATTTTGAATCAGTTTTTCTACAGTCCAAAAAATCAATTTTCTGATGAAAAACGATGACCCGTGACCTGTCAAAATTTCTCCATATGGTCAGAAATGGAAATTTTTTAATGTTTAATTTTTTGATTGTAAATGACTATTCCATGTACATTATCACTTTTGGAAAAAATATAAGTGTGTTTAGAGACACTTTAATGCCTGAAATTGGTCGAAATAGAAGCTTCTAAATAGGAGAAAATGTCTGTAAAAATGGCAATTTTGGTCACATTGAGGCTTCAAAAAGTAGTTATTCAGCATGAGGCACATTCCAAATGACATTTTGAATCAATTTTTCTACAGTCCAAAAAAATCAATTTTCTGATGAAAAACGATGACCCGTCGAAATTTATCCAGATGGTCAGAAATAGAAATTTTTTAATGTTTAATTTTTTGAATGCAAATGACTATTCCATGTAAATTATCACTTTTGGAACAACATTAAGTGTGTTTAGAGTCACTTTAATGCCTGAAATTGGTCGAAATAGAAGCTTCTGAGTACGAGAAAATGTCTGTAATAATGGCAATTTTGGTCACATTGAGGCTTTAAAAAGTAGTTATTCAACATGAGGCACATTCGAAATGACATTTTGAATCAATTTTTCTACAGTCCAAAAAATCAATTTTCTGATGAAAAACGATGACCCGTGACCTGTCGACATTTCTCCAGTTGGTCAGAAATGGAAATTTTTTAATGTTTTATTTTTTGAATGCAAATCACTATTCCATGTAAATTATCACTTTTGGAACAACATTAAGTGTGTTTAGAGTCACTTTAATGCCTGAAATTGGTTGAAACAAAAGCTTCTGAATAGGAGAAAAAGTCTGTAATAATGGCAATTTTGGTCACATTGAGGCTTTAAAAAGTAGTCATTCAACATGAGGCACATTCCAAATGACATTTTGAATACATTTTTCTACAGTCCAAATAAATCAATTTTCTGATGAAAAACGATGACCCGTGACCTGTCGAAATTTATCCAGATGGTCAGAAATGGAAATTTTTTAATGTTTAATTTTTTGACTGCAAATGACTATTCCATGTAAATTATCACTTTTGGAACAAAAATAAGTGTGTTTAGAGTCACTTTAATGCCTGAAATTGGTCGAAATAGAAGCTTCTGAATAGGAGAAAATGTTTGTAAAAATTGAAATTTTGGTCACATTCAGGCTTTAAAAAGTAGTTATTCAACATGAGGCACAATCCAAATGACATTTTGAATCAATTTTTCTACAGTCCAAAAAATCCATTTTCTGATGAAAAACGATGACCCGTGACCTGTTGAAATTTCTCCAGATTGTCAGAAATGTACATTTTTTAATGTTTAATTTTTTGACTGTAAATGACTATTCCATGTAAATTATCACTTTTGGAAGAAAAATAAGTGTGTTTAGAGTCACTTTAATGCCTAAAATTGGTTGAAACAAAAGCTTCTGAATAGGAGAAAAAGTCTGTAATAATGGCAATTTTGGTCACATTGAGGCTTTAAAAAGTAGTCATCCAACATGAGGCACATTCCAAATGACATTTTGAATCAATTTTTCTACAGTCCAAAAAAATCAATTTTCTGATGAAAAACGATGACCCGTGACCTGTCGAAATTTATCCAGATGGTCAGAAATGGAAATTTTTTAATGTTTAATTTTTTGACTGCAAATGACTATTCCATGTAAATTATCACTTTTGGAACAAAAATAAGTGTGTTTAGAGTCACTTTAATGCCTGAAATTGGTTGAAACAAAAGCTTCTGAATAGGAGAAAAAGTCTGTAATAATGGCAATTTTGGTCACATTGAGGCTTTAAAAAGTAGTCATTCAACATGAGGCACATTCCAAATGACATTTTGAATCAATTTTTCTACAGTCCAAAAAAATCAATTTTCTGATGAAAAACGATGACCCGTGACCTGTCGAAATTTCTCCAGATGGTCAGAAATGGACATTTTTTAATGTTTAATTTTTTGACTGCAAATGACTATTCCATGTAAATTATCACTTTTGGAAGAAAAATAAGTGTGTTTAGAGACACTTTAATGCCTGAAATTGGTTGAAACAAAAGCTTCTGAATAGGAGAAAAAGTCTGTAATAATGGCAATTTTGGTCACATTGAGGCTTTAAAAAGTAGTCATTCAACATGAGGCACATTCCAAATGACATTTTGAATAAATTTTTCTACAGTCCAAAAAAATCAATTTTCTGATGAAAAACGATGACCCGTGACCTGTCGAAATTTATCCAGATGGTCAGAAATGGAAATTTTTTAATGTTTAATTTTTTGACTGCAAATGACTATTCCATGTAAATTATCACTTTTGGAACAAAAATAAGTGTGTTTAGAGTCACTTTAATGCCTGAAATTGGTAGAAATAGAAGCTTCTGAATAGGAGAAAAAGTCTGTAATAATGGCAATTTTGGTCACATTGAGGCTTTAAAAAGTAGTCATTCAACATGAGGCACTTTCCAAATGACATTTTGAATCAATTTTTCTACAGTCCAAAAAAATCAATTTTCTGATGAAAAACGATGACCCGTGACCTGTCGAAATTTCTCCAGATGGTCAGAAATGGACATTTTTTAATGTTTAATTTTTTGACTGCAAATGACTATTCCATGCAAATTATCACTTTTGGAACAACATAAGTGTGTTTAAAGTCACTTTAATGCCTGAAATTGGTCGAAATAGAAGCTTCTGAATAGGAGAAAATGTCTGTAAAAATGGCAATTTTGGTCACATTGAGGCTTCAAAAAGTAGTTATTCAGCATGAGGCACATTCCAAATGCCATTTTGAATCAATTTTTCTACAGTCCAAAAAATCAATTTTCTGATGAAAAACGATGACCCGTGACCTGTCAAAATTTCTCCATATGGTCAGAAATGGACATTTTTTAATGTTTAATTTTTTGAATGTAAATGACTATTCCATGTAAATTATCACTTTTGGAAGAAAAATAAGTGTGTTTAGAGACACTTTAATGCCTGAAATTGGTTGAAACAAAAGCTTCTGAATAGGAGAAAAAGTCTGTAATAATGGCAATTTTGGACACATTGAGGCTTTAAAAAGTAGTCATTCAACATGAGGCACATTCCAAATGACATTTTGAATCAATTTTTCTACAGTCCAAAAAAATCAATTTTCTGATGAAAAACGATGACCCGTGACCTGTCGAAATTTATCCAGATGGTCAGAAATGGAAATTTTTTAATGTTTAATTTTTTGACTGCAAATGACTATTCCATGTAAATTATCACTTTTGGAACAAAAATAAGTGTGTTTAGAGTCACTTTAATGCCTGAAATTGGTAGAAATAGAAGCTTCTGAATAGGAGAAAAAGTCTGTAATAATGGCAATTTTGGTCACATTGAGGCTTTAAAAAGTAGTCATTCAACATGAGGCACTTTCCAAATGACATTTTGAATCAATTTTTCTACAGTCCAAAAAATCAATTTTCTGATGAAAAACGATGACCTGTGACCTGTCGAAATTTCTCCAGATGGTCAGAAATAGAAATTTTTTAATGTTTAATTTTTTGACTGCAAATGACTATTCCATGTAAATTATCACTTTTGGTACAAAAATAAGTGTGTTTAGAGTCACTTTAATGCCTGAAATTGGTTGAAATAGAAGCTTCTGAATAGGAGAAAAAGTCTGTAATAATGGCAATTTTGGTCACATTGAGGCTTTAAAAAGTAGTCATTCAACATGAGGCACATTCCAAATGACATTTTGAATCAATTTTTCTACAGTCCAAAAAATCAATTTTCTGATGAAAAACGATGACCTGTGACCTGTCGAAATTTCTCCAGATGGTCAGAAATGGAAATTTTTTAATGTTTAATTTTTTGACTGTAAATGACTATTCCATGTAAATTATCACTTTTGGAACAACATTAAGTGTGTTTAGAGTCACTTTTATGCCTGAAATTGGTCGAAATAGAAGCTTCTGAATAGGAGAAAAAGTCTGTAATAATGGCAATTTTGGTCACATTGAGGCTTTAAAAAGTAGTTATTCAACATGAGGCACATTCGAAATGACATTTTGAATCAATTTTTCTACAGTCCAAAAAATCAATTTTCTGATGAAAAACGATGACCCGTGACCTGTCGAAATTTCTCCAGATAGTCAGAAATGGAAATTTTTTAATGTTTAATTTTTTGACTGCAAATGACTATTCCATGTAAATTATCACTTTTGGAAGAAAAATAAGTGTGTTTAGAGTCACTTTAATGCCTGAAATTGGTCGAAATAGACGCTTCTGAATAGGAGAAAATATCTGTAAAAATGGCAATTTTGGTCACATTGAGGCTTCAAAAAGTAGTTATTCAGCATGAGGCAAATTCCAAATGACATTTTGAATCAATTTTTCTACAGTCCAAAAAATCAATTTTCTAATGAAAAACGATGACCCGTGACCTGTCAAAATTTCTCCATATGGTCAGAAATGGACATTTTTTAATGTTTAATTTTTTGATTGTAAATGACTATTCCATGTAAATTATCACTTTTGGAAGAAAAATAAGTGTGTTTAGAGTCACTTTAATGCCTGAAATTGGTTGAAACAAAAGCTTCTGAATAGGAGAAAAAGTCTGTAATAATGGCAATTTTGGTCACATTGAGGCTTTAAAAAGTAGTCATTCAACATGAGGCACATTCCAAATGACATTTTGAATCAATTTTTCTACAGTCCAAAAAAACAATTTTCTGATGAAAAACGATGACCCGTGACCTGTCGAAATTTGTCCAGATGGTCAGAAATGGAAATTATTTAATGTTTAATTTTTTGACTGCAAATGACTATTCCATGTAAATTATCACTTTTGGAACACAAATAAGTGTGTTTAGAGTCACTTTAATGCCTGAAATTGGTCGAAATAGACGCTTCTGAATAGGAGAAAATGTCTGTAATAATGGCAATTTTGGTCACATTGAGGCTTTAAAAAGTAGTTATTCAGCATGAGGCACATTCCAAATGACATTTTGAATCAATTTTTCTACAGTCCAAAAAATCAATTTTCTGGTGAAAAACGATGACCCGTGACCTGTCGAAATTTCTCCAGATGGTCAGAAATGGAAATTTTTTAATGTTTAATTTTTTGTCTGTAAATGGCTATTCCATGTAAATTATCACTTTTGGAAGAAAAATAGGTGTGTTTAGAGTCACTTTAATACCTGAAATTGGTTGAAACAAAAGCTTCTGAATAGGAGAAAAAGTCTGTAATAATGGCAATTTTGGTCACATTGAGGCTTTAAAAAGTAGTTATTCAACATGAGGCACATTCCAAATGACATTTTGAATCAATTTTTCTACAGTCCAAAAAAATCAATTTTCTGATGAAAAACGATGACCCGTGACCTGTCGAAATTTATCCAGATGGTCAGAAATATAAATTTTTTAATGTTTAATTTTTTTAATGCAAATGACTATTTCATGTAAATTATCACTTTTGGAACAACATTAAGTGTGTTTAGAGTCACTTTACTGCCTGAAATTGGTCGAAATAGAAGCTTCTGAGTACGAGAAAATGTCTGTAATAATGGCAATTTTGGTCACATTGAGGCTTTAAAAAGTAGTTATTCAACATGAGGCACATTCGAAATGACATTTTGAATCAATTTTTCTACAGTCCAAAAA
Source organism: Triturus cristatus (assembly GCF_964204655.1). Lineage (NCBI taxonomy): Eukaryota > Metazoa > Chordata > Amphibia > Caudata > Salamandridae > Triturus > Triturus cristatus. The sequence goes on along the minus strand of NC_140593.1, from coordinate 877,275,135 downwards.
ATCAATTTTCTGATGAAAAACGATGACCCGTGACCTGTCGACATTTCTCCAGTTGGTCAGAAATTGAATTTTTTTAATGTTTAAGTTTTTTGACTGCAAATGACTATTCCATTAAAATTATCACTTTTGGAACAAAAATAAGTGTGTTTAGAGTCACTTTAATGCCTGAAATTGGTCGAAATAAAAGCTTCTGAATAGGAGAAAATGTCTGTAAAAATTGAAATTTTGGTCACATTCAGGCTTTAAAAAGTAGTTATTCAACATGAGGCACAATCCAAATGACATTTTGAATCAATTTTTCTACAGTCCAAAAAATCAATTTTCTGATGAAAAACGATGACCCGTGACCAGTTGAAATTTCTCCAGATTGTCAGAAATGTACATTTTTTAATGTTTAATTTTTTGACTGTAAATGACTATTCCATGTAAATTATCACTTTTGGAAGAAAAATAAGTGTGTTTAGAGTCACTTTAATGCCTGAAATTGGTTGAAACAAAAGCTTCTGAATAGGAGAAAAAGTCTGTAATAATGGCAATTTTGGTCACATTGAGGCTTTAAAAAGTAGTCATTCAACATGAGGCACATTCCAAATGACATTTTGAATCAATTTTTCTACAGTCCAAAAAAATCAATTTTCTGATGAAAAACAATGACCCGTGACCTGTCGAAATTTCTCCAGATGGTCAGAAATGGAAATTTTTTAATGTTTAATTTTTTGATTGTAAATGACTATTCCATGTACATTATCACTTTTGGAAGAAATATAAGTGTGTTTAGAGACACTTTAATGCCTGAAATTGGTCGAAATAGAAGCTTCTAAATAGGAGAAAATGTCTGTAAAAATGGCAATTTTGGTCACATTGAGGCTTCAAAAAGTAGTTATTCAGCATGAGGCACATTCCAAATGACATTTTGAATCAATTTTTCTACAGTCCAAAAAAATCAATTTTCTGATGAAAAACGATGACCCGTCGAAATTTATCCAGATGGTCAGAAATAGAAATTTTTTAATGTTTAATTTTTTGAATGCAAATGACTATTCCATGTAAATTATCACTTTTGGAACAACATTAAGTGTGTTTAGAGTCACTTTAATGCCTGAAATTGGTCGAAATAGAAGCTTCTGAGTACGAGAAAATGTCTGTAATAATGGCAATTTTGGTCACATTGAGGCTTTAAAAAGTAGTTATTCAACATGAGGCACATTCGAAATGACATTTTGAATCAATTTTTCTACAGTCCAAAAAATCAATTTTCTGATGAAAAACGATGACCCGTGACCTGTCGACATTTCTCCAGTTGGTCAGAAATGGAAATTTTTTAATGTTTTATTTTTTGAATGCAAATCACTATTCCATGTAAATTATCACTTTTGGAACAACATTAAGTGTGTTTAGAGTCACTTTAATGCCTGAAATTGGTTGAAACAAAAGCTTCTGAATAGGAGAAAAAGTCTGTAATAATGGCAATTTTGGTCACATTGAGGCTTTAAAAAGTAGTCATTCAACATGAGGCACATTCCAAATGACATTTTGAATACATTTTTCTACAGTCCAAATAAATCAATTTTCTGATGAAAAACGATGACCCGTGACCTGTCGAAATTTATCCAGATGGTCAGAAATGGAAATTTTTTAATGTTTAATTTTTTGACTGCAAATGACTATTCCATGTAAATTATCACTTTTGGAACAAAAATAAGTGTGTTTAGAGTCACTTTAATGCCTGAAATTGGTCGAAATAGAAGCTTCTGAATAGGAGAAAATGTTTGTAAAAATTGAAATTTTGGTCACATTCAGGCTTTAAAAAGTAGTTATTCAACATGAGGCACAATCCAAATGACATTTTGAATCAATTTTTCTACAGTCCAAAAAATCCATTTTCTGATGAAAAACGATGACCCGTGACCTGTTGAAATTTCTCCAGATTGTCAGAAATGTACATTTTTTAATGTTTAATTTTTTGACTGTAAATGACTATTCCATGTAAATTATCACTTTTGGAAGAAAAATAAGTGTGTTTAGAGTCACTTTAATGCCTAAAATTGGTTGAAACAAAAGCTTCTGAATAGGAGAAAAAGTCTGTAATAATGGCAATTTTGGTCACATTGAGGCTTTAAAAAGTAGTCATCCAACATGAGGCACATTCCAAATGACATTTTGAATCAATTTTTCTACAGTCCAAAAAAATCAATTTTCTGATGAAAAACGATGACCCGTGACCTGTCGAAATTTATCCAGATGGTCAGAAATGGAAATTTTTTAATGTTTAATTTTTTGACTGCAAATGACTATTCCATGTAAATTATCACTTTTGGAACAAAAATAAGTGTGTTTAGAGTCACTTTAATGCCTGAAATTGGTAGAAATAGAAGCTTCTGAATAGGAGAAAAAGTCTGTAATAATGGCAATTTTGGTCACATTGAGGCTTTAAAAAGTAGTCATTCAACATGAGGCACATTCCAAATGACATTTTGAATCAATTTTTCTACAGTCCAAAAAATCAATTTTCTGATGAAAAACGATGACCTGTGACCTGTCGAAATTTCTCCAGATGGTCAGAAATGGAAATTTTTTAATGTTTAATTTTTTGACTGTAAATGACTATTCCATGTAAATTATCACTTTTGGAAGAAAAATAAGTGTGTTTAGAGTCACTTTAATGCCTAAAATTGGTTGAAACAAAAGCTTCTGAATAGGAGAAAAAGTCTGTAATAACGGCAATTTTGGTCACATTGAGGCTTTAAAAAGTAGTCATTCAACATGAGGCACATTCCAAATGACATTTTGAATCAATTTTTCTACAGTCCAAAAAAATCAATTTTCTGATGAAAAACGATGACCCGTGACCTGTCGAAATTTCTCCAGATGGTCAGAAATGGACATTTTTTAATGTTTAATTTTTTGACTGCAAATGACTATTCCATGTAAATTATCACTTTTGGAAGAAAAATAAGTGTGTTTAGAGACACTTTAATGCCTGAAATTGGTTGAAACAAAAGCTTCTGAATAGGAGAAAAAGTCTGTAATAATGGCAATTTTGGTCACATTGAGGCTTTAAAAAGTAGTCATTCAACATGAGGCACATTCCAAATGACATTTTGAATACATTTTTCTACAGTCCAAAAAAATCAATTTTCTGATGAAAAACGATGACCCGTGACCTGTCGAAATTTATCCAGATGGTCAGAAATGGAAATTTTTTAATGTTTAATTTTTTGACTGCAAATGACTATTCCATGTAAATTATCACTTTTGGTACAAAAATAAGTGTGTTTAGAGTCACTTTAATGCCTGAAATTGGTAGAAATAGAAGCTTCTGAATAGGAGAAAAAGTCTGTAATAATGGCAATTTTGGTCACATTGAGGCTTTAAAAAGTAGTCATTCAACATGAGGCACATTCCAAATGACATTTTGAATCAATTTTTCTACAGTCCAAAAAATCAATTTTCTGATGAAAAACGATGACCTGTGACCTGTCGAAATTTCTCCAGATGGTCAGAAATGGAAATTTTTTAATGTTTAATTTTTTGACTGTAAATGACTATTCCATGTAAATTATCACTTTTGGAAGAAAAATAAGTGTGTTTAGAGTCACTTTAATGCCTAAAATTGGTTGAAACAAAAGCTTCTGAATAGGAGAAAAAGTCTGTAATAATGGCAATTTTGGTCACATTGAGGCTTTAAAAAGTAGTCATTCAACATGAGGCACATTCCAAATGACATTTTGAATCAATTTTTCTACAGTCCAAAAAAATCAATTTTCTGATGAAAAACGATGACCCGTGACCTGTCGAAATTTCTCCAGATGGTCAGAAATGGACATTTTTTAATGTTTAATTTTTTGACTGCAAATGACTATTCCATGTAAATTATCACTTTTGGAAGAAAAATAAGTGTGTTTAGAGACACTTTAATGCCTGAAATTGGTTGAAACAAAAGCTTCTGAATAGGAGAAAAAGTCTGTAATAATGGCAATTTTGGTCACATTGAGGCTTTAAAAAGTAGTCATTCAACATGAGGCACATTCCAAATGACATTTTGAATAAATTTTTCTACAGTCCAAAAAAATCAATTTTCTGATGAAAAACGATGACCCGTGACCTGTCGAAATTTATCCAGATGGTCAGAAATGGAAATTTTTTAATGTTTAATTTTTTGACTGCAAATGACTATTCCATGTAAATTATCACTTTTGGAACAAAAATAAGTGTGTTTAGAGTCACTTTAATGCCTGAAATTGGTAGAAATAGAAGCTTCTGAATAGGAGAAAAAGTCTGTAATAATGGCAATTTTGGTCACATTGAGGCTTTAAAAAGTAGTCATTCAACATGAGGCACTTTCCAAATGACATTTTGAATCAATTTTTCTACAGTCCAAAAAATCAATTTTCTGATGAAAAACGATGACCTGTGACCTGTCGAAATTTCTCCAGATGGTCAGAAATGGAAATTTTTTAATGTTTAATTTTTTGACTGCAAATGACTATTCCATGTAAATTATCACTTTTGGAAGAAAAATAAGTGTGTTTAGAGACACTTTAATGCCTGAAATTGGTTGAAACAAAAGCTTCTGAATAGGAGAAAAAGTCTGTAATAATGGCAATTTTGGTCACATTGAGGCTTTAAAAAGTAGTCATTCAACATGAGGCACATTCCAAATGACATTTTGAATCAATTTTTCTACAGTCCAAAAAAATCAATTTTCTGATGAAAAACGATGACCCGTGACCTGTCGAAATTTCTCCAGATGGTCAGAAATGGACATTTTTTAATGTTTAATTTTTTGACTGCAAATGACTATTCCATGCAAATTATCACTTTTGGAACAACATAAGTGTGTTTAAAGTCACTTTAATGCCTGAAATTGGTCGAAATAGAAGCTTCTGAATAGGAGAAAATGTCTGTAAAAATGGCAATTTTGGTCACATTGAGGCTTTAAAAAGTAGTTATTCAACATGAGGCACATTCGAAATGACATTTTGAATCAATTTTTCTACAGTCCAAAAAATCAATTTTCTGATGAAAAACGATGACCCGTGACCTGTCGAAATTTCTCCAGATAGTCAGAAATGGAAATTTTTTAATGTTTAATTTTTTGACTGCAAATGACTATTCCATGTAAATTATCACTTTTGGAAGAAAAATAAGTGTGTTTAGAGTCACTTTAATGCCTGAAATTGGTCGAAATAGACGCTTCTGAATAGGAGAAAATATCTGTAAAAATGGCAATTTTGGTCACATTGAGGCTTCAAAAAGTAGTTATTCAGCATGAGGCAAATTCCAAATGACATTTTGAATCAATTTTTCTACAGTCCAAAAAATCAATTTTCTAATGAAAAACGATGACCCGTGACCTGTCAAAATTTCTCCATATGGTCAGAAATGGACATTTTTTAATGTTTAATTTTTTGATTGTAAATGACTTTTCCATGTAAATTATCACTTTTGGAAGAAAAATAAGTGTGTTTAGAGTCACTTTAATGCCTGAAATTGGTTGAAACAAAAGCTTCTGAATAGGAGAAAAAGTCTGTAATAATGGCAATTTTGGTCACATTGAGGCTTTAAAAAGTAGTCATTCAACATGAGGCACATTCCAAATGACATTTTGAATCAATTTTTCTACAGTCCAAAAAAAACAATTTTCTGATGAAAAACGATGACCCGTGACCTGTCGAAATTTGTCCAGATGGTCAGAAATGGAAATTATTTAATGTTTAATTTTTTGACTGCAAATGACTATTCCATGTAAATTATCACTTTTGGAACACAAATAAGTGTGTTTAGAGTCACTTTAATGCCTGAAATTGGTCGAAATAGACGCTTCTGAATAGGAGAAAATGTCTGTAATAATGGCAATTTTGGTCACATTGAGGCTTTAAAAAGTAGTTATTCAGCATGAGGCACATTCCAAATGACATTTTGAATCAATTTTTCTACAGTCCAAAAAATCAATTTTCTGATGAAAAACGATGACCCGTGACCTGTCGAAATTTCTCCAGATGGTCAGAAATGGAAATTTTTTAATGTTTAATTTTTTGTCTGTAAATGGCTATTCCATGTAAATTATCACTTTTGGAAGAAAAATAGGTGTGTTTAGAGTCACTTTAATGCCTGAAATTGGTTGAAACAAAAGCTTCTGAATAGGAGAAAAAGTCTGTAATAATGGCAATTTTGGTCACATTGAGGCTTTAAAAAGTAGTTATTCAACATGAGGCACATTCCAAATGACATTTTGAATCAATTTTTCTACAGTCCAAAAAAATCAATTTTCTGATGAAAAACGATGACCCGTGACCTGTCGAAATTTATCCAGATGGTCAGAAATAGAAATTTTTTAATGTTTAATTTTTTTAATGCAAATGACTATTTCATGTAAATTATCACTTTTGGAACAACATTAAGTGTGTTTAGAGTCACTTTACTGCCTGAAATTGGTCGAAATAGAAGCTTCTGAGTACGAGAAAATGTCTGTAATAATGGCAATTTTGGTCACATTGAGGCTTTAAAAAGTAGTTATTCAACATGAGGCACATTCGAAATGACATTTTGAATCAATTTTTCTACAGTCCAAAAAATCAATTTTCTGATGAAAAACGATGACCCGTGACCTGTCGACATTTCTCCAGTTGGTCAGAAATTGAATTTTTTTAATGTTTAAGTTTTTTGACTGCAAATGACTATTCCATTTAAATTCTCACTTTTGGAACAAAAATAAGTGTGTTTAGAGTCACTTTAATGCCTGAAATTGGTCGAAATAAAAGCTTCTGAATAGGAGAAAATGTCTGTAAAAATTGAAATTTTGGTCACATTCAGGCTTTAAAAAGTAGTTATTCAACATGAGGCACAATCCAAATGACATTTTGAATCAATTTTTCTACAGTCCAAAAAATCAATTTTCTGATGAAAAACGATGACCCGTGACCAGTTGAAATTTCTCCAGATTGTCAGAAATGTACATTTTTTAATGTTTAATTTTTTGACTGTAAATGACTATTCCATGTAAATTATCACTTTTGGAAGAAAAATAAGTGTGTTTAGAGTCACTTTAATGCCTGAAATTGGTTGAAACAAAAGCTTCTGAATAGGAGAAAAAGTCTGTAATAATGGCAATTTTGGTCACATTGAGGCTTTAAAAAGTAGTCATTCAACATGAGGCACATTCCAAATGACATTTTGAATCAATTTTTCTACAGTCCAAAAAAATCAATTTTCTGATGAAAAACAATGACCCGTGACCTGTCGAAATTTCTCCAGATGGTCAGAAATGGAAATTTTTTAATGTTTAATTTTTTGACTGCAAATGACTATTCCATGTAAATTATCACTTTTGGAACAAAATAAGTGTGTTTAGAGTCACTTTAATGCCTGAAATTGGTCGAAATAGACGCTTCTGAATAGGAGAAAATGTCTGTAAAAATGGCAATTTTGGTCACATTGAGGCTTCAAAAAGTAGTTATTCAGCATGAGGCACATTCCAAATGACATTTTGAATCAATTTTTCTACAGTCCAAAAAATCAATTTTCTGATGAAAAACGATGACCCGTGACCTGTCGAAATTTCTCCAGATGGTCAGAAATGGAAATTTTTTAATGTTTAATTTTTTGACTGTAAATGACTATTCCATGTAAATTATAACTTTTGGAAGAAAAATAAGTGTGTTTAGAGTCACTTTAATGCCTGAAATTGGTTGAAACAAAAGCTTCTGAATAGGAGAAAAAGTCTGTAATAATGGCAATTTTGGTCACATTGATGCTTTAAAAAGTAGTCATTCAACATGAGGCACATTCCAAATGACATTTTGAATCAATTTTTCTACAGTCCAAAAAAATCAATTTTCTGATGAAAAACGATGACCCGTGACCTGTCGAAATTTCTCCAGATGGTCAGAAATGTACATTTTTTAATGTTTAATTTTTTGACTGTAAATGACTATTCCATGTAAATTATCACTTTTGGAAGAAAAATAAGTGTGTTTAGAGTCACTTTAATGCCTGAAATTGGTTGAAACAAAAGCTTCTGAATAGGAGAAAAAGTCTGTAATAATGGCAATTTTGGTCACATTGAGGCTTTAAAAAGTAGTCATTCAACATGAGGCACATTCCAAATGACATTTTGAATCAATTTTTCTACAGTCCAAAAAAAACAATTTTCTGATGAAAAACAATGACCCGTGACCTGTCGAAATTTCTCCAGATGGTCAGAAATGGAAATTTTTTAATGTTTAATTTTTTGACTGCAAATGACTATTCCATGTAAATTATCACTTTTGGAACAAAATAAGTGTGTTTAGAGTCACTTTAATGCCTGAAATTGGTCAAAATAGACGCTTCTGAATAGGAGAAAATGTCTGTAAAAATGGCAATTTTGGTCACATTGAGGCTTCAAAAAGTAGTTATTCAGCATGAGGCACATTCCAAATGACATTTTGAATCAACTTTTCTACAGTCCAAAAAATCAATTTTCTGATGAAAAACGATGACCCGTGACCTGTCGAAATTTCTCCAGATGGTCAGAAATGGAAATTTTTTAATGTTTACGTTTTTTTACTGTAAATGACTATTCCATGTGAATTATCACTTTTGGAACTAAAATAAGTGTGTTTACAGTCACTTTAATGCCCGAAATTGGTCGAAATAGAAGCTTCTGAATAGGAGAAAATGTCTGTAATAATGGCAATTTTGGTCACATTGAGGCTTTAAAAAGTAGTTATTCAGCATGAGGCACATTCCAAATGACATTTTGAATCAATTTTTCTACAGTCCAAAAAATCAATTTTCTGATGAAAAACGATGACCCGTGACCTGTCGAAATTTCTCCAGATGGTCAGAAATGGAAATTTTTTAATGTTTAATTTTTTGACTGTAAATGACTATTCCATGTAAATTATAACTTTTGGAAGAAAAATAAGTGTGTTTAGAGTCACTTTAATGCCTGAAATTGGTTGAAACAAAAGCTTCTGAATAGGAGAAAAAGTCTGTAATAATGGCAATTTTGGTCACATTGATGCTTTAAAAAGTAGTCATTCAACATGAGGCACATTCCAAATGACATTTTGAATCAATTTTTCTACAGTCCAAAAAAATCAATTTTCTGATGAAAAACGATGACCCGTGACCTGTCGAAATTTCTCCAGATGGTCAGAAATGGAAATTTTTTAATGTTTAATTTTTTGACTGCAAATGACTATTCCATGTAAATTATCACTTTTGGAACAAAAATAAGTGTGTTTAGAGTCACTTTATGACTGAAATTGGTCGAAATAGACGCTTCTGAATAGGAGAAAATGTCTGTAAAAATGGCAATTTTGGTCACATTGAGGCTTCAAAAAGTAGTTATTCAGCATGAGGCACATTCCAAATGACATTTTGAATCAATTTTTCTACAGTCCAAAAAAATAAATTTTCTGATGAAAAACGATGACCCGTGACCTGTCGAAATTTATCCAGATGGTCAGAAATGGAAATTTTTTAATGTTTCATTTTTTGACTGCAAATGACTATTCCATGTAAATTATCACTTTTGGAACAAAAATAAGTGTGTTTAGAGTCACTTTATGACTGAAATTGGTCGAAATAGACGCTTCTGAATAGGAGAAAATGTCTGTAAAAATGGCAATTTTGGTCACATTGAGGCTTCAAAAAGTAGTTATTCAGCATGAGGCACATTCCAAATGACATTTTGAATCAACTTTTCTACAGTCCAAAAAATCAATTTTCTGATGAAAAACGATGACCCGTGACCTGTCGAAATTTCTCCAGATGGTCAGAAATGGAAATTTTTTAATGTTTACGTTTTTTTACTGTAAATGACTATTCCATGTGAATTATCACTTTTGGAACTAAAATAAGTGTGTTTACAGTCACTTTAATGCCCGAAATTGGTCGAAATAGAAGCTTCTGAATAGGAGAAAATGTCTGTAATAATGGCAATTTTGGTCACATTGAGGCTTTAAAAAGTAGTTATTCAGCATGAGGCACATTCCAAATGACATTTTGAATCAATTTTTCTACAGTCCAAAAAATCAATTTTCTGATGAAAAACGATGACCCGTGACCTGTCGAAATTTCTCCAGATGGTCAGAAATGGAAATTTTTTAATGTTACATTTTTTGACTGTAAATGACTATTCCATGTAAATTATCACTTTTGGAAGAAAAATAAGTGTGTTTAGAGTCACTTTAATGCCTGAAATTGGTTGAAACAAAAGCTTCTGAATAGGAGAAAAAGTCTGTAATAATGGCAATTTTGGTCACATTGAGGCTTTAAAAAGTAGTCATTCAACATGAGGCACATTCCAAATGACATTTTGAATCAATTTTTCTACAGTCCAAAAAAATCAATTTTCTGATGAAAAACGATGACCCGTGACCTGTCGAAATTTATCCAGATGGTCAGAAATGGAAATTTTTTAATGTTTAATTTTTTGAATGCAAATGACTATTCCATGTAAATTATCACTTTTGGAACAACATTAAGTGTGTTTAGAGTCACTTTTATGCCTGAAATTGGTCGAAATAGAAGCTTCTGAATACGAGAAAATGTCGGTAATAATGGCAATTTTGGTCACATTGAGGCTTTAAAAAGTAGTTATTCAACATGAGGCACATTCGAAATGACATTTTGAATCAATTTTTCTACAGTCCAAAAAATCAATTTTCTGATGAAAAACGATGACCCGTGACCTGTCGAAATTTCTCCAGATAGTCAGAAATGGAAATTTTTTAATGTTTAATTTTTTGACTGTAAATGACTATTCCATGTAAATTATCACTTTTGGAAGAAAAATAAGTGTGTTTAGAGTCACTTTAATGCCTGAAATTGGTTGAAACAAAAGCTTCTGAATAGGAGAAAAAGTCTGTAATAATGGCAATTTTGGTCACATTGAGGCTTTAAAAAGTAGTCATTCAACATGAGGTACATTCCAAATGACATTTTGAATCAATTTTTCTACAGTCCAAAAAAATCAATTTTCTGATGAAAAACGATGACCCGTGACCTGTCGAAATTTATCCAGATGGTCAGAAATGGAAATTTTTTGATGTTTAATTTTTTGAATGCAAATGACTATTCCATGTAAATTATCACTTTTGGAACAACATTAAGTGTGTTTAGAGTCACTTTTATGCCTGAAATTGGTCGAAATAGAAGCTTCTGAATACGAGAAAATGTCGGTAATAATGGCAATTTTGGTCACATTGAGGCTTTAAAAAGTAGTTATTCAACATGAGGCACATTCGAAATGACATTTTGAATCAATTTTTCTACAGTCCAAAAAATCAATTTTCTGATGAAAAACGATGACCCGTGACCTGTCGACATTTCTCCAGTTGGTCAGAAATTGAATTTTTTTAATGTTTAAGTTTTTTGACTGCAAATGACTATTCCATTTAAATTCTCACTTTTGGAACAAAAATAAGTGTGTTTAGAGTCACTTTAATGCCTGAAATTGGTCGAAATAAAAGCTTCTGAATAGGAGAAAATGTCTGTAAAAATTGAAATTTTGGTCACATTCAGGCTTTAAAAAGTAGTTATTCAACATGAGGCACAATCCAAATGACATTTTGAATCAATTTTTCTACAGTCCAAAAAATCAATTTTCTGATGAAAAACGATGACCCGTGACCAGTTGAAATTTCTCCAGATTGTCAGAAATGTACATTTTTTAATGTTTAATTTTTTGACTGTAAATGACTATTCCATGTAAATTATCACTTTTGGAAGAAAAATAAGTGTGTTTAGAGTCACTTTAATGCCTGAAATTGGTTGAAACAAAAGCTTCTGAATAGGAGAAAAAGTCTGTAATAATGGCAATTTTGGTCACATTGAGGCTTTAAAAAGTAGTCATTCAACATGAGGCACATTCCAAATGACATTTTGAATCAATTTTTCTACAGTCCAAAAAAATCAATTTTCTGATGAAAAACAATGACCCGTGACCTGTCGAAATTTCTCCAGATGGTCAGAAATGGAAATTTTTTAATGTTTAATTTTTTGACTGCAAATGACTATTCCATGTAAATTATCACTTTTGGAACAAAATAAGTGTGTTTAGAGTCACTTTAATGCCTGAAATTGGTCGAAATAGACGCTTCTGAATAGGAGAAAATGTCTGTAAAAATGGCAATTTTGGTCACATTGAGGCTTCAAAAAGTAGTTATTCAGCATGAGGCACATTCCAAATGACATTTTGAATCAACTTTTCTACAGTCCAAAAAATCAATTTTCTGATGAAAAACGATGACCCGTGACCTGTCGAAATTTCTCCAGATGGTCAGAAATGGAAATTTTTTAATGTTTACGTTTTTTTACTGTAAATGACTATTCCATGTGAATTATCACTTTTGGAACTAAAATAAGTGTGTTTACAGTCACTTTAATGCCCGAAATTGGTCGAAATAGAAGCTTCTGAATAGGAGAAAATGTCTGTAATAATGGCAATTTTGGTCACATTGAGGCTTTAAAAAGTAGTTATTCAGCATGAGGCACATTCCAAATGACATTTTGAATCAATTTTTCTACAGTCCAAAAAATCAATTTTCTGATGAAAAACGATGACCCGTGACCTGTCGAAATTTCTCCAGATGGTCAGAAATGGAAATTTTTTAATGTTTAATTTTTTGACTGTAAATGACTATTCCATGTAAATCATAACTTTTGGAAGAAAAATAAGTGTGTTTAGAGTCACTTTAATGCCTGAAATTGGTTGAAACAAAAGCTTCTGAATAGGAGAAAAAGTCTGTAATAATGGCAATTTTGGTCACATTGATGCTTTAAAAAGTAGTCATTCAACATGAGGCACATTCCAAATGACATTTTGAATCAATTTTTCTACAGTCCAAAAAAATCAATTTTCTGATGAAAAACGATGACCCGTGACCTGTCGAAATTTCTCCAGATGGTCAGAAATGGAAATTTTTTAATGTTTAATTTTTTGACTGCAAATGACTATTCCATGTAAATTATCACTTTTGGAACAAAAATAAGTGTGTTTAGAGTCACTTTATGACTGAAATTGGTCGAAATAGACGCTTCTGAATAGGAGAAAATGTCTGTAAAAATGGCAATTTTGGTCACATTGAGGCTTCAAAAAGTAGTTATTCAGCATGAGGCACATTCCAAATGACATTTTGAATCAATTTTTCTACAGTCCAAAAAAATAAATTTTCTGATGAAAAACGATGACCCGTGACCTGTCGAAATTTATCCAGATGGTCAGAAATGGAAATTTTTTAATGTTTCATTTTTTGACTGCAAATGACTATTCCATGTAAATTATCACTTTTGGAACAAAAATAAGTGTGTTTAGAGTCACTTTATGACTGAAATTGGTCAAAATAGACGCTTCTGAATAGGAGAAAATGTCTGTAAAAATGGCAATTTTGGTCACATTGAGGCTTCAAAAAGTAGTTATTCAGCATGAGGCACATTCCAAATGACATTTTGAATCAACTTTTCTACAGTCCAAAAAATCAATTTTCTGATGAAAAACGATGACCCGTGACCTGTCGAAATTTCTCCAGATGGTCAGAAATGGAAAATTTTTAATGTTTACGTTTTTTTACTGTAAATGACTATTCCATGTGAATTATCACTTTTGGAACTAAAATAAGTGTGTTTACAGTCACTTTAATGCCCGAAATTGGTCGAAATAGAAGCTTCTGAATAGGAGAAAATGTCTGTAATAATGGCAATTTTGGTCACATTGAGGCTTTAAAAAGTAGTTATTCAGCATGAGGCACATTCCAAATGACATTTTGAATCAATTTTTCTACAGTCCAAAAAATCAATTTTCTGATGAAAAACGATGACCCGTGACCTGTCGAAATTTCTCCAGATGGTCAGAAATGGAAATTTTTTAATGTTACATTTTTTGACTGTAAATGACTATTCCATGTAAATTATCACTTTTGGAAGAAAAATAAGTGTGTTTAGAGTCACTTTAATGCCTGAAATTGGTTGAAACAAAAGCTTCTGAATAGGAGAAAAAGTCTGTAATAATGGCAATTTTGGTCACATTGAGGCTTTAAAAAGTAGTCATTCAACATGAGGCACATTCCAAATGACATTTTGAATCAATTTTTCTACAGTCCAAAAAAATCAATTTTCTGATGAAAAACGATGACCCGTGACCTGTCGAAATTTATCCAGATGGTCAGAAATGGAAATTTTTTAATGTTTAATTTTTTGAATGCAAATGACTATTCCATGTAAATTATCACTTTTGGAACAACATTAAGTGTGTTTAGAGTCACTTTTATGCCTGAAATTGGTCGAAATAGAAGCTTCTGAATACGAGAAAATGTCGGTAATAATGGCAATTTTGGTCACATTGAGGCTTTAAAAAGTAGTTATTCAACATGAGGCACATTCGAAATGACATTTTGAATCAATTTTTCTACAGTCCAAAAAATCAATTTTCTGATGAAAAACGATGACCCGTGACCTGTCGAAATTTCTCCAGATAGTCAGAAATGGAAATTTTTTAATGTTTAATTTTTTGACTGTAAATGACTATTCCATGTAAATTATCACTTTTGGAAGAAAAATAAGTGTGTTTAGAGTCACTTTAATGCCTGAAATTGGTTGAAACAAAAGCTTCTGAATAGGAGAAAAAGTCTGTAATAATGGCAATTTTGGTCACATTGAGGCTTTAAAAAGTAGTCATTCAACATGAGGTACATTCCAAATGACATTTTGAATCAATTTTTCTACAGTCCAAAAAAATCAATTTTCTGATGAAAAACGATGACCCGTGACCTGTCGAAATTTATCCAGATGGTCAGAAATGGAAATTTTTTGATGTTTAATTTTTTGAATGCAAATGACTATTCCATGTAAATTATCACTTTTGGAACAACATTAAGTGTGTTTAGAGTCACTTTTATGCCTGAAATTGGTCGAAATAGAAGCTTCTGAATAGGAGAAAATGTCTGTAATAATGGCAATTTTGGTCACATTGAGGCTTTAAAAAGTAGTTATTCAACATGAGGCACATTCCAAATGACATTTTGAATCAATTTTTCTACAGTCCAAAAAACTCAATTTTCTGATGAAAAACGATGACCCGTGACCTGTCGAAATTTCTCCAGATGGTCAGAAATGGAAATTTTTTAATGTTTAATTTTTTGACTGTAAATGACTATTCCATGTAAATTATCACTTTTGGAACACAAATAAGTGTGTTTAGAGTCACTTTAATGCCTGAAATTGGTCGAAATAGACGCTTCTGAATAGGAGAAAATGTCTGTAATAATGGCAATTTTGGTCACATTGAGGCTTTAAAAAGTAGTTATTCAGCATGAGGCACATTCCAAATGACATTTTGAATCAATTTTTCTACAGTCCAAAAAATCAATTTTCTGATGAAAAACGATGACCCGTGACCTGTCGAAATTTCTCCAGATGGTCAGAAATGGAAATTTTTTAATGTTTAATTTTTTGTCTGTAAATGGCTATTCCATGTAAATTATCACTTTTGGAAGAAAAATAGGTGTGTTTAGAGTCACTTTAATGCCTGAAATTGGTTGAAACAAAAGCTTCTGAATAGGAGAAAAAGTCTGTAATAATGGCAATTTTGGTCACATTGAGGCTTTAAAAAGTAGTCATTCAACATGAGGCACATTCCAAATGACATTTTGAATCAATTTTTCTACAGTCCAAAAAAATCAATTTTCTGATGAAAAACGATGACCCGTGACCTGTCGAAATTTATCCAGATGGTCAGAAATAGAAATTTTTTAATGTTTAATTTTTTTAATGCAAATGACTATTTCATGTAAATTATCACTTTTGGAACAACATTAAGTGTGTTTAGAGTCACTTTACTGCCTGAAATTGGTCGAAATAGAAGCTTCTGAGTACGAGAAAATGTCTGTAATAATGGCAATTTTGGTCACATTGAGGCTTTAAAAAGTAGTTATTCAACATGAGGCACATTCGAAATGACATTTTGAATCAATTTTTCTACAGTCCAAAAAATCAATTTTCTGATGAAAAACGATGACCCGTGACCTGTCGACATTTCTCCAGTTGGTCAGAAATTGAATTTTTTTAATGTTTAAGTTTTTTGACTGCAAATGACTATTCCATTTAAATTATCACTTTTGGAACAAAAATAAGTGTGTTTAGAGTCACTTTAATGCCTGAAATTGGTCGAAATAAAAGCTTCTGAATAGGAGAAAATGTCTGTAAAAATTGAAATTTTGGTCACATTCAGGCTTTAAAAAGTAGTTATTCAACATGAGGCACAATCCAAATGACATTTTGAATCAATTTTTCTACAGTCCAAAAAATCAATTTTCTGATGAAAAATGATGACCCGTGACCAGTTGAAATTTCTCCAGATTGTCAGAAATGTACATTTTTTAATGTTTAATTTTTTGACTGTAAATGACTATTCCATGTAAATTATCACTTTTGGAAGAAAAATAAGTGTGTTTAGAGTCACTTTAATGCCTGAAATTGGTTGAAACAAAAGCTTCTGAATAGGAGAAAAAGTCTGTAATAATGGCAATTTTGGTCACATTGAGGCTTTAAAAAGTAGTCATTCAACATGAGGCACATTCCAAATGACATTTTGAATCAATTTTTCTACAGTCCAAAAAAATCAATTTTCTGATGAAAAACAATGACCCGTGACCTGTCGAAATTTCTCCAGATGGTCAGAAATGGAAATTTTTTAATGTTTAATTTTTTGACTGCAAATGACTATTCCATGTAAATTATCACTTTTGGAAGAAAAATAGGTGTGTTTAGAGTCACTTTAATGCCTGAAATTGGTTGAAACAAAAGCTTCTGAATAGGAGAAAAAGTCTGTAATAATGGCAATTTTGGTCACATTGAGGCTTTAAAAAGTAGTCATTCAACATGAGGCACATTCCAAATGACATTTTGAATCAATTTTTCTACAGTCCAAAAAAATCAATTTTCTGATGAAAAACGATGACCCGTGACCTGTCGAAATTTATCCAGATGGTCAGAAATAGAAATTTTTTAATGTTTAATTTTTTTAATGCAAATGACTATTTCATGTAAATTATCACTTTTGGAACAACATTAAGTGTGTTTAGAGTCACTTTACTGCCTGAAATTGGTCGAAATAGAAGCTTCTGAGTACGAGAAAATGTCTGTAATAATGGCAATTTTGGTCACATTGAGGCTTTAAAAAGTAGTTATTCAACATGAGGCACATTCGAAATGACATTTTGAATCAATTTTTCTACAGTCCAAAAAATCAATTTTCTGATGAAAAACGATGACCCGTGACCTGTCGACATTTCTCCAGTTGGTCAGAAATTGAATTTTTTTAATGTTTAAGTTTTTTGACTGCAAATGACTATTCCATTTAAATTATCACTTTTGGAACAAAAATAAGTGTGTTTAGAGTCACTTTAATGCCTGAAATTGGTCGAAATAAAAGCTTCTGAATAGGAGAAAATGTCTGTAAAAATTGAAATTTTGGTCACATTCAGGCTTTAAAAAGTAGTTATTCAACATGAGGCACAATCCAAATGACATTTTGAATCAATTTTTCTACAGTCCAAAAAATCAATTTTCTAATGAAAAATGATGACCCGTGACCAGTTGAAATTTCTCCAGATTGTCAGAAATGTACATTTTTTAATGTTTAATTTTTTGACTGTAAATGACTATTCCATGTAAATTATCACTTTTGGAAGAAAAATAAGTGTGTTTAGAGTCACTTTAATGCCTGAAATTGGTTGAAACAAAAGCTTCTGAATAGGAGAAAAAGTCTGTAATAATGGCAATTTTGGTCACATTGAGGCTTTAAAAAGTAGTCATTCAACATGAGGCACATTCCAAATGACATTTTGAATCAATTTTTCTACAGTCCAAAAAAATCAATTTTCTGATGAAAAACAATGACCCGTGACCTGTCGAAATTTCTCCAGATGGTCAGAAATGGAAATTTTTTAATGTTTAATTTTTTGACTGCAAATGACTATTCCATGTAAATTATCACTTTTGGAACAAAATAAGTGTGTTTAGAGTCACTTTAATGCCTGAAATTGGTCGAAATAGACGCTTCTGAATAGGAGAAAATGTCTGTAAAAATGGCAATTTTGGTCACATTGAGGCTTCAAAAAGTAGTTATTCAGCATGAGGCACATTCCAAATGACATTTTGAATCAACTTTTCTACAGTCCAAAAAATCAATTTTCTGATGAAAAACGATGACCCGTGACCTGTCGAAATTTCTCCAGATGGTCAGAAATGGAAATTTTTTAATGTTTACGTTTTTTTACTGTAAATGACTATTCCATGTGAATTATCACTTTTGGAACTAAAATAAGTGTGTTTACAGTCACTTTAATGCCCGAAATTGGTCGAAATAGAAGCTTCTGAATAGGAGAAAATGTCTGTAATAATGGCAATTTTGGTCACATTGAGGCTTTAAAAAGTAGTTATTCAGCATGAGGCACATTCCAAATGACATTTTGAATCAATTTTTCTACAGTCCAAAAAATCAATTTTCTGATGAAAAACGATGACCCGTGACCTGTCGAAATTTCTCCAGATGGTCAGAAATGGAAATTTTTTAATGTTTAATTTTTTGACTGTAAATGACTATTCCATGTAAATTATCACTTTTGGAAGAAAAATAAGTGTGTTTAGAGTCACTTTAATGCCTGAAATTGGTTGAAACAAAAGCTTCTGAATAGGAGAAAAAGTCTGTAATAATGGCAATTTTGGTCACATTGAGGCTTTAAAAAGTAGTCATTCAACATGAGGCACATTCCAAATGACATTTTGAATCAATTTTTCTACAGTCCAAAAAAATCAATTTTCTGATGAAAAACGATGACCCGTGACCTGTCGAAATTTCTCCAGATGGTCAGAAATGGAAATTTTTTAATGTTTAATTTTTTGACTGCAAATGACTATTCCATGTAAATTATCACTTTTGGAACAAAAATAAGTGTGTTTAGAGTCACTTTATGACTGAAATTGGTCGAAATAGACGCTTCTGAATAGGAGAAAATGTCTGTAAAAATGGCAATTTTGGTCACATTGAGGCTTCAAAAAGTAGTTATTCAGCATGAGGCACATTCCAAATGACATTTTGAATCAATTTTTCTACAGTCCAAAAAAAAAAATTTTCTGATGAAAAACGATGACCCGTGACCTGTCGAAATTTATCCAGATGGTCAGAAATGGAAATTTTTTAATGTTTCATTTTTTGACTGCAAATGACTATTCCATGTAAATTATCACTTTTGGAACAAAAATAAGTGTGTTTAGAGTCACTTTATGACTGAAATTGGTCGAAATAGACGCTTCTGAATAGGAGAAAATGTCTGTAAAAATGGCAATTTTGGTCACATTGAGGCTTCAAAAAGTAGTTATTCAGCATGAGGCACATTCCAAATGACATTTTGAATCAACTTTTCTACAGTCCAAAAAATCAATTTTCTGATAAAAAACGATGACCCGTGACCTGTCGAAATTTCTCCAGAGGGTCAGAAATGGAAATTTTTTAATGTTTACGTTTTTTTACTGTAAATGACTATTCCATGTGAATTATCACTTTTGGAACTAAAATAAGTGTGTTTACAGTCACTTTAATGCCCGAAATTGGTCGAAATAGAAGCTTCTGAATAGGAGAAAATGTCTGTAATAATGGCAATTTTGGTCACATTGAGGCTTTAAAAAGTAGTTATTCAGCATGAGGCACATTCCAAATGACATTTTGAATCAATTTTTCTACAGTCCAAAAAATCTATTTTCTGATGAAAAACGATGACCCGTGACCTGTCGAAATTTCTCCAGATGGTCAGAAATGGAAATTTTTTAATGTTTAATTTTTTGACTGTAAATGACTATTCCATGTAAATTATCACTTTTGGAAGAAAAATAAGTGTGTTTAGAGTCACTTTAATGCCTGAAATTGGTTGAAACAAAAGCTTCTGAATAGGAGAAAAAGTCTGTAATAATGGCAATTTTGGTCACATTGAGGCTTTAAAAAGTAGTCATTCAACATGAGGCACATTCCAAATGACATTTTGAATCAATTTTTCTACAGTCCAAAAAAATCAATTTTCTGATGAAAAACGATGACCCGTGACCTGTCGAAATTTATCCAGATGGTCAGAAATGGAAATTTTTTAATGTTTAATTTTTTGAATGCAAATGACTATTCCGTGTAAATTATCACTTTTGGAACAACATTAAGTGTGTTTAGAGTCACTTTTATGCCTGAAATTGGTCGAAATAGAAGCTTCTGAATACGAGAAAATGTCGGTAATAATGGCAATTTTGGTCACATTGAGGCTTTAAAAAGTAGTTATTCAACATGAGGCACATTCGAAATGACATTTTGAATCAATTTTTCTACAGTCCAAAAAATCAATTTTCTGATGAAAAACGATGACCCGTGACCCGTCGAAATTTCTCCAGATAGTCAGAAATGGAAATTTTTTAATGTTTAATTTTTTGACTGCAAATGACTATTCCATGTAAATTATCACTTTTGGAAGAAAAATAAGTGTGTTTAGAGTCACTTTAATGCCTGAAATTGGTCGAAATAGACGCTTCTGAATAGGAGAAAATATCTGTAAAAATGGCAATTTTGGTCACATTGAGGCTTCAAAAAGTAGTTATTCAGCATGAGGCAAATTCCAAATGACATTTTGAATCAATTTTTCTACAGTCCAAAAAATCAATTTTCTAATGAAAAACGATGACCCGTGACCTGTCAAAATTTCTCCATATGGTCAGAAATGGACATTTTTAATGTTTAATTTTTTGATTGTAAATGACTATTCCATGTAAATTATCACTTTTGGAAGAAAAATAAGTGTGTTTAGAGTCACTTTAATGCCTGAAATTGGTTGAAACAAAAGCTTCTGAATAGGAGAAAAAGTCTGTAATAATGGCAATTTTGGTCACATTGAGGCTTTAAAAAGTAGTCATTCAACATGAGGCACATTCCAAATGACATTTTGAATCAATTTTTCTACAGTCCAAAAAAATCAATTTTCTGATGAAAAACGATGACCCGTGACCTGTCGAAATTTGTCCAGATGGTCAGAAATGGAAATTATTTAATGTTTAATTTTTTGACTGCAAATGACTATTCCATGTAAATTATCACTTTTGGAACACAAATAAGTGTGTTTAGAGTCACTTTAATGCCTGAAATTGGTCGAAATAGACGCTTCTGAATAGGAGAAAATGTCTGTAATAATGGCAATTTTGGTCACATTGAGGCTTTAAAAAGTAGTTATTCAGCATGAGGCACATTCCAAATGACATTTTGAATCAATTTTTCTACAGTCCAAAAAATCAATTTTCTGATGAAAAACGATGACCCGTGACCTGTCGAAATTTCTCCAGATGGTCAGAAATGGAAATTTTTTAATGTTTAATTTTTTGTCTGTAAATGGCTATTCCATGTAAATTATCACTTTTGGAAGAAAAATAGGTGTGTTTAGAGTCACTTTAATGCCTGAAATTGGTTGAAACAAAAGCTTCTGAATAGGAGAAAAAGTCTGTAATAATGGCAATTTTGGTCACATTGAGGCTTTAAAAAGTAGTCATTCAACATGAGGCACATTCCAAATGACATTTTGAATCAATTTTTCTACAGTCCAAAAAAATCAATTTTCTGATGAAAAACGATGACCTGTGACCTGTCGAAATTTATCCAGATGGTCAGAAATAGAAATTTTTTAATGTTTAATTTTTTTAATGCAAATGACTATTCCATGTAAATTATCACTTTTGGAACAACATTAAGTGTGTTTAGAGTCACTTTACTGCCTGAAATTGGTCGAAATAGAAGCTTCAGAATACGAGAAAATGTCTGTAATAATGGCAATTTTGGTCACATTGAGGCTTTAAAAAGTAGTTATTCAACATGAGGCACATTCGAAATGACATTTTGAATCAATTTTTCTACAGTCCAAAAAATCAATTTTCTGATGAAAAACGATGACCCGTGACCTGTCGACATTTCTCCAGTTGGTCAGAAATTGAATTTTTTTAATGTTTAAGTTTTTTGACTGCAAATGACTATTCCATTTAAATTATCACTTTTGGAACAAAAATAAGTGTGTTTAGAGTCACTTTAATGCCTGAAATTGGTCGAAATAAAAGCTTCTGAATAGGAGAAAATGTCTGTAAAAATTGAAATTTTGGTCACATTCAGGCTTTAAAAAGTAGTTATTCAACATGAGGCACCATCCAAATGACATTTTGAATCAATTTTTCTACAGTCCAAAAAATCAATTTTCTGATGAAAAACGATGACCCGTGACCAGTTGAAATTTCTCCAGATTGTCAGAAATGTACATTTTTTAATGTTTAATTTTTTGACTGTAAATGACTATTCCATGTAAATTATCACTTTTGGAAGAAAAATAAGTGTGTTTAGAGTCACTTTAATGCCTGAAATTGGTTGAAACAAAAGCTTCTGAATAGGAGAAAAAGTCTGTAATAATGGCAATTTTGGTCACATTGAGGCTTTAAAAAGTAGTCATTCAACATGAGGCACATTCCAAATGACATTTTGAATCAATTTTTCTACAGTCCAAAAAAATCAATTTTCTGATGAAAAACAATGACCCGTGACCTGTCGAAATTTCTCCAGATGGTCAGAAATGGAAATTTTTTAATGTTTAATTTTTTGACTGCAAATGACTATTCCATGTAAATTATCACTTTTGGAACAAAATAAGTGTGTTTAGAGTCACTTTAATGCCTGAAATTGGTCGAAATAGACGCTTCTGAATAGGAGAAAATGTCTGTAAAAATGGCAATTTTGGTCACATTGAGGCTTCAAAAAGTAGTTATTCAGCATGAGGCACATTCCAAATGACATTTTGAATCAACTTTTCTACAGTCCAAAGAATCAATTTTCTGATGAAAAACGATGACCCGTGACCTGTCGAAATTTCTCCAGATGGTCAGAAATGGAAATTTTTTAATGTTTACGTTTTTTTACTGTAAATGACTATTCCATGTGAATTATCACTTTTGGAACTAAAATAAGTGTGTTTACAGTCACTTTAATGCTCGAAATTGGTCGAAATAGAAGCTTCGGAATAGGAGAAAATGTCTGTAATAATGGCAATTTTGGTCACATTGAGGCTTTAAAAAGTAGTCATTCAACATGAGGCACATTCCAAATGACATTTTGAATCAATTTTTCTACAGTCCAAAAAAATCAATTTTCTGATGAAAAACGATGACCCGTGACCTGTCGAAATTTCTCCAGATGGTCAGAAATGGAAATTTTTTAATGTTTAATTTTTTGACTGCAAATGACTATTCCATGTAAATTATCACTTTTGGAACAAAAATAAGTGTGTTTAGAGTCACTTTATGACTGAAATTGGTCGAAATAGACGCTTCTGAATAGGAGAAAATGTCTGTAAAAATGGCAATTTTGGTCACATTGAGGCTTCAAAAAGTAGTTATTCAGCATGAGGCACATTCCAAATGACATTTTGAATCAATTTTTCTACAGTCCAAAAAAAAAAATTTTCTGATGAAAAACGATGACCCGTGACCTGTCGAAATTTATCCAGATGGTCAGAAATGGAAATTTTTTAATGTTTCATTTTTTGACTGCAAATGACTATTCCATGTAAATTATCACTTTTGGAACTAAAATAAGTGTGTTTACAGTCACTTTAATGCCCGAAATTGGTCGAAATAGAAGCTTCTGAATAGGAGAAAATGTCTGTAATAATGGCAATTTTGGTCACATTGAGGCTTTAAAAAGTAGTTATTCAGCATGAGGCACATTCCAAATGACATTTTGAATCAATTTTTCTACAGTCCAAAAAATCAATTTTCTGATGAAAAACGATGACCCGTGACCTGTCGAAATTTCTCCAGATGGTCAGAAATGGAAATTTTTTAATGTTTAATTTTTTGACTGTAAATGACTATTCCATGTAAATTATCACTTTTGGAAGAAAAATAAGTGTGTTTAGAGTCACTTTAATGCCTGAAATTGGTTGAAACAAAAGCTTCTGAATAGGAGAAAAAGTCTGAAATAATGGCAATTTTGGTCACATTGAGGCTTTAAAAAGTAGTCATTCAACATGAGGCACATTCCAAATGACATTTTGAATCAATTTTTCTACAGTCCAAAAAAATCAATTTTCTGATGAAAAACGATGACCCGTGACCTGTCGAAATTTATCCAGATGGTCAGAAATGGAAATTTTTTAATGTTTAATTTTTTGAATGCAAATGACTATTCCATGTAAATTATCACTTTTGGAACAACATTAAGTGTGTTTAGAGTCACTTTTATGCCTGAAATTGGTCGAAATAGAAGCTTCTGAATACGAGAAAATGTCGGTAATAATGGCAATTTTGGTCACATTGAGGCTTTAAAAAGTAGTTATTCAACATGAGGCACATTCGAAATGACATTTTGAATCAATTTTTCTACAGTCCAAAAAATCAATTTTCTGATGAAAAACGATGACCCGTGACCTGTCGAAATTTCTCCAAAAAGTCAGAAATGGAAATTTTTTAATGTTTAATTTTTTGACT
Source organism: Triturus cristatus (assembly GCF_964204655.1). Classification (NCBI taxonomy): domain Eukaryota; kingdom Metazoa; phylum Chordata; class Amphibia; order Caudata; family Salamandridae; genus Triturus; species Triturus cristatus. Next base: position 877,250,598 of record NC_140593.1, on the reverse strand, counting down.
GCAAATGACTATTCCATGTAAATTATCACTTTTGAAAGAAAAATAAGTGTGTTTAGAGTCACTTTAATGCCTGAAATTGGTCGAAATAGACGCTTCTGAATAGGAGAAAATATCTGTAAAAATGGCAATTTTGGTCACATTGAGGCTTCAAAAAGTAGTTATTCAGCATGAGGCAAATTCCAAATGACATTTTGAATCAATTTTTCTACAGTCCAAAAAATCAATTTTCTAATGAAAAACGATGACCCGTGACCTGTCAAAATTTCTCCATATGGTCAGAAATGGACATTTTTAATGTTTAATTTTTTGATTGTAAATGACTATTCCATGTAAATTATCACTTTTGGAAGAAAAATAAGTGTGTTTAGAGTCACTTTAATGCCTGAAATTGGTTGAAACAAAAGCTTCTGAATAGGAGAAAAAGTCTGTAATAATGGCAATTTTGGTCACATTGAGGCTTTAAAAAGTAGTCATTCAACATGAGGCACTTTCCAAATGACATTTTGAATCAATTTTTCTACAGTCCAAAAAAATCAATTTTCTGATGAAAAATGATGACCCGTGACCTGTCGAAATTTGTCCAGATGGTCAGAAATGGAAATTATTTAATGTTTAATTTTTTGACTGCAAATGACTATTCCATGTAAATTATCACTTTTGGAACACAAATAAGTGTGTTTAGAGTCACTTTAATGCCTGAAATTGGTCGAAATAGACGCTTCTGAATAGGAGAAAATGTCTGTAATAATGGCAATTTTGGTCACATTGAGGCTTTAAAAAGTAGTTATTCAGCATGAGGCACATTCCAAATGACATTTTGAATCAATTTTTCTACAGTCCAAAAAATCAATTTTCTGATGAAAAACGATGACCCGTGACCTGTCGAAATTTCTCCAGATGGTCAGAAATGGAAATTTTTTAATGTTTAATTTTTTGTCTGTAAATGGCTATTCCATGTAAATTATCACTTTTGGAAGAAAAATAGGTGTGTTTAGAGTCACTTTAATGCCTGAAATTGGTTGAAACAAAAGCTTCTGAATAGGAGAAAAAGTCTGTAATAATGGCAATTTTGGTCACATTGAGGCTTTAAAAAGTAGTCATTCAACATGAGGCACATTCCAAATGACATTTTGAATCAATTTTTCTACAGTCCAAAAAAATCAATTTTCTGATGAAAAACGATGACCTGTGACCTGTCGAAATTTATCCAGATGGTCAGAAATAGAAATTTTTTAATGTTTAATTTTTTTAATGCAAATGACTATTCCATGTAAATTATCACTTTTGGAACAACATTAAGTGTGTTTAGAGTCACTTTAATGCCTGAAATTGGTCGAAATAGAAGCTTCTGAGTACGAGAAAATGTCTGTAATAATGGCAATTTTGGTCACATTGAGGCTTTAAAAAGTAGTTATTCAACATGAGGCACATTCGAAATGACATTTTGAATAAATTTTTCTACAGTCCAAAAAATCAATTTTCTGATGAAAAACGATGACCCGTGACCTGTCGACATTTCTCCAGTTGGTCAGAAATGGAAATTTTTTAATGTTTAATTTTTTGAATGCAAATGACTATTCCATGTAAATTATCACTTTTGGAACAACATTAAGTGTGTTTAGAGTCACTTTACTGCCTGAAATTGGTCGAAATAGAAGCTTCAGAATACGAGAAAATGTCTGTAATAATGGCAATTTTGGTCACATTGAGGCTTTAAAAAGTAGTTATTCAACATGAGGCACATTCGAAATGACATTTTGAATCAATTTTTCTACAGTCCAAAAAATCAATTTTCTGATGAAAAACGATGACCCGTGACCTGTCGACATTTCTCCAGTTGGTCAGAAATGGAAATTTTTTAATGTTTAATTTTTTGACTGTAAATGACTATTCCATTTAAATTATCACTTTTGGAACAAAAATAAGTGTGTTTAGAGTCACTTTAATGCCTGAAATTGGTCGAAATAAAAGCTTCTGAATAGGAGAAAATGTCTGTAAAAATTGAAATTTTGGTCACATTCAGGCTTTAAAAAGTAGTTATTCAACATGAGGCACATTCGAAATGACATTTTGAATCAATTTTTCTACAGTCCAAAAAATCAATTTTCTGATGAAAAACGATGACCCGTGACCAGTTGAAATTTCTCCAGATTGTCAGAAATGTACATTTTTTAATGTTTAATTTTTTGACTGTAAATGACTATTCCATGTAAATTATCACTTTTGGAAGAAAAATAAGTGTGTTTAGAGTCACTTTAATGCCTGAAATTGGTTGAAACAAAAGCTTCTGAATAGGAGAAAATGTCTGTAAAAATGGCAATTTTGGTCACATTGAGGCTTCAAAAAGTAGTTATTCAGCATGAGGCACATTCCAAATGACATTTTGAATCAACTTTTCTACAGTCCAAAAAATCAATTTTCTGATGAAAAACGATGACCCGTGACCTGTCGAAATTTCTCCAGATGGTCAGAAATGGAAATTTTTTAATGTTTACGTTTTTTTACTGTAAATGACTATTCCATGTGAATTATCACTTTTGGAACTAAAATAAGTGTGTTTACAGTCACTTTAATGCCCGAAATTGGTCGAAATAGAAGCTTCTGAATAGGAGAAAATGTCTGTAATAATGGCAATTTTGGTCACATTGAGGCTTTAAAAAGTAGTTATTCAGCATGAGGCACATTCCAAATGACATTTTGAATCAATTTTTCTACAGTCCAAAAAATCAATTTTCTGATGAAAAACGATGACCTGTCGAAATTTCTCCAGATGGTCAGAAATGGAAATTTTTTAATGTTTAATTTTTTGACTGTAAATGACTATTCCATGTAAATTATCACTTTTGGAAGAAAAATAAGTGTGTTTAGAGTCACTTTAATGCCTGAAATTGGTTGAAACAAAAGCTTCTGAATAGGAGAAAAAGTCTGTAATAATGGCAATTTTGGTCACATTGAGGCTTTAAAAAGTAGTCATTCAACATGAGGCACATTCCAAATGACATTTTGAATCAATTTTTCTACAGTCCAAAAAAATCAATTTTCTGATGAAAAACGATGACCCGTGACCTGTCGAAATTTCTCCAGATGGTCAGAAATGGAAATTTTTTAATGTTTAATTTTTTGACTGCAAATGACTATTCCATGTAAATTATCACTTTTGGAACAAAAATAAGTGTGTTTAGAGTCACTTTATGACTGAAATTGGTCGAAATAGACGCTTCTGAATAGGAGAAAATGTCTGTAAAAATGGCAATTTTGGTCACATTGAGGCTTCAAAAAGTAGTTATTCAGCATGAGGCACATTCCAAATGACATCTTGAATCAATTTTTCTACAGTCCAAAAAAATAAATTTTCTGATGAAAAACGATGACCCGTGACCTGTCGAAATTTATCCAGATGGTCAGAAATGGAAATTTTTTAATGTTTCATTTTTTGACTGCAAATGACTATTCCATGTAAATTATCACTTTTGGAACAAAAATAAGTGTGTTTAGAGTCACTTTATGACTGAAATTGGTCGAAATAGACGCTTCTGAATAGGAGAAAATGTCTGTAAAAATGGCAATTTTGGTCACATTGAGGCTTCAAAAAGTAGTTATTCAGCATGAGGCACATTCCAAATGACATTTTGAATCAATTTTTCTACAGTCCAAAAAAATAAATTTTCTGAGGAAAAACGATGACCCGTGACCTGTCGAAATTTATCCAGATGGTCAGAAATGGAAATTTTTTAATGTTTCATTTTTTGACTGTAAATGACTATTCCATGTAAATTATCACTTTTGGAAGAAAAATAAGTGTGTTTAGAGTCACTTTAATGCCTGAAATTGGTTGAAACAAAAGCTTCTAAATAGGAGAAAAAGTCTGTAATAATGGCAATTTTGGTCACATTGAGGCTTTAAAAAGTAGTCATTCAACATGAGGCACATTCCAAATGACATATTGAATCAATTTTTCTACAGTCCAAAAAAATCAATTTTCTGATGAAAAACGATGACCCGTGACCTGTCGAAATTTCTCCAGATGGTCAGAAATGGAAATTTTTTTATCTTTAATTTTTTGACTGTAAATGACTATTCCATGTAAATTATCACTTTTGGAAGAAAAATAAGTGTGTTTAGAGTCACTTTAATGCCTGAAATTGGTTGAAACAAAAGCTTCTGAATAGGAGAAAAAGTCTGTAATAATGGCAATTTTGGTCACATTGAGGCTTTAAAAAGTAGTTATTCAACATGAGGCACATTCGAAATGACATTTTGAATCAATTTTTCTACAGTCCAAAAAATCAATTTTCTGATGAAAAACGATGACCCGTGACCTGTCGAAATTTCTCCAAAAAGTCAGAAATGGAAATTTTTTAATGTTTAATTTTTTGACTGCAAATGACTATTCCATGTAAATTATCACTTTTGAAAGAAAAATAAGTGTGTTTAGAGTCACTTTAATGCCTGAAATTGGTCGAAATAGACGCTTCTGAATAGGAGAAAATATCTGTAAAAATGGCAATTTTGGTCACATTGAGGCTTCAAAAAGTAGTTATTCAGCATGAGGCAAATTCCAAATGACATTTTGAATCAATTTTTCTACAGTCCAAAAAATCAATTTTCTAATGAAAAACGATGACCCGTGACCTGTCAAAATTTCTCCATATGGTCAGAAATGGACATTTTTAATGTTTAATTTTTTGATTGTAAATGACTATTCCATGTAAATTATCACTTTTGGAAGAAAAATAAGTGTGTTTAGAGTCACTTTAATGCCTGAAATTGGTTGAAACAAAAGCTTCTGAATAGGAGAAAAAGTCTGTAATAATGGCAATTTTGGTCACATTGAGGCTTTAAAAAGTAGTCATTCAACATGAGGCACTTTCCAAATGACATTTTGAATCAATTTTTCTACAGTCCAAAAAAATCAATTTTCTGATGAAAAATGATGACCCGTGACCTGTCGAAATTTGTCCAGATGGTCAGAAATGGAAATTATTTAATGTTTAATTTTTTGACTGCAAATGACTATTCCATGTAAATTATCACTTTTGGAACACAAATAAGTGTGTTTAGAGTCACTTTAATGCCTGAAATTGGTCGAAATAGACGCTTCTGAATAGGAGAAAATGTCTGTAATAATGGCAATTTTGGTCACATTGAGGCTTTAAAAAGTAGTTATTCAGCATGAGGCACATTCCAAATGACATTTTGAATCAATTTTTCTACAGTCCAAAAAATCAATTTTCTGATGAAAAACGATGACCCGTGACCTGTCGAAATTTCTCCAGATGGTCAGAAATGGAAATTTTTTAATGTTTAATTTTTTGTCTGTAAATGGCTATTCCATGTAAATTATCACTTTTGGAAGAAAAATAGGTGTGTTTAGAGTCACTTTAATGCCTGAAATTGGTTGAAACAAAAGCTTCTGAATAGGAGAAAAAGTCTGTAATAATGGCAATTTTGGTCACATTGAGGCTTTAAAAAGTAGTCATTCAACATGAGGCACATTCCAAATGACATTTTGAATCAATTTTTCTACAGTCCAAAAAAATCAATTTTCTGATGAAAAACGATGACCTGTGACCTGTCGAAATTTATCCAGATGGTCAGAAATAGAAATTTTTTAATGTTTAATTTTTTTAATGCAAATGACTATTCCATGTAAATTATCACTTTTGGAACAACATTAAGTGTGTTTAGAGTCACTTTAATGCCTGAAATTGGTCGAAATAGAAGCTTCTGAGTACGAGAAAATGTCTGTAATAATGGCAATTTTGGTCACATTGAGGCTTTAAAAAGTAGTTATTCAACATGAGGCACATTCGAAATGACATTTTGAATAAATTTTTCTACAGTCCAAAAAATCAATTTTCTGATGAAAAACGATGACCCGTGACCTGTCGACATTTCTCCAGTTGGTCAGAAATGGAAATTTTTTAATGTTTAATTTTTTGAATGCAAATGACTATTCCATGTAAATTATCACTTTTGGAACAACATTAAGTGTGTTTAGAGTCACTTTACTGCCTGAAATTGGTCGAAATAGAAGCTTCAGAATACGAGAAAATGTCTGTAATAATGGCAATTTTGGTCACATTGAGGCTTTAAAAAGTAGTTATTCAACATGAGGCACATTCGAAATGACATTTTGAATCAATTTTTCTACAGTCCAAAAAATCAATTTTCTGATGAAAAACGATGACCCGTGACCTGTCGACATTTCTCCAGTTGGTCAGAAATGGAAATTTTTTAATGTTTAATTTTTTGACTGTAAATGACTATTCCATTTAAATTATCACTTTTGGAACAAAAATAAGTGTGTTTAGAGTCACTTTAATGCCTGAAATTGGTCGAAATAAAAGCTTCTGAATAGGAGAAAATGTCTGTAAAAATTGAAATTTTGGTCACATTCAGGCTTTAAAAAGTAGTTATTCAACATGAGGCACATTCGAAATGACATTTTGAATCAATTTTTCTACAGTCCAAAAAATCAATTTTCTGATGAAAAACGATGACCCGTGACCTGTCGAAATTTCTCCAGATGGTCAGAAATGGAAATTTTTTAATGTTTACGTTTTTTTACTGTAAATGACTATTCCATGTGAATTATCACTTTTGGAACTAAAATAAGTGTGTTTACAGTCACTTTAATGCCCGAAATTGGTCGAAATAGAAGCTTCTGAATAGGAGAAAATGTCTGTAATAATGGCAATTTTGGTCACATTGAGGCTTTAAAAAGTAGTTATTCAGCATGAGGCACATTCCAAATGACATTTTGAATCAATTTTTCTACAGTCCAAAAAATCAATTTTCTGATGAAAAACGATGACCTGTCGAAATTTCTCCAGATGGTCAGAAATGGAAATTTTTTAATGTTTAATTTTTTGACTGTAAATGACTATTCCATGTAAATTATCACTTTTGGAAGAAAAATAAGTGTGTTTAGAGTCACTTTAATGCCTGAAATTGGTTGAAACAAAAGCTTCTGAATAGGAGAAAAAGTCTGTAATAATGGCAATTTTGGTCACATTGAGGCTTTAAAAAGTAGTCATTCAACATGAGGCACATTCCAAATGACATTTTGAATCAATTTTTCTACAGTCCAAAAAAATCAATTTTCTGATGAAAAACGATGACCCGTGACCTGTCGAAATTTCTCCAGATGGTCAGAAATGGAAATTTTTTAATGTTTAATTTTTTGACTGCAAATGACTATTCCATGTAAATTATCACTTTTGGAACAAAAATAAGTGTGTTTAGAGTCACTTTATGACTGAAATTGGTCGAAATAGACGCTTCTGAATAGGAGAAAATGTCTGTAAAAATGGCAATTTTGGTCACATTGAGGCTTCAAAAAGTAGTTATTCAGCATGAGGCACATTCCAAATGACATTTTGAATCAATTTTTCTACAGTCCAAAAAAATAAATTTTCTGATGAAAAACGATGACCCGTGACCTGTCGAAATTTATCCAGATGGTCAGAAATGGAAATTTTTTAATGTTTCATTTTTTGACTGCAAATGACTATTCCATGTAAATTATCACTTTTGGAACAAAAATAAGTGTGTTTAGAGTCACTTTATGACTGAAATTGGTCGAAATAGACGCTTCTGAATAGGAGAAAATGTCTGTAAAAATGGCAATTTTGGTCACATTGAGGCTTCAAAAAGTAGTTATTCAGCATGAGGCACATTCCAAATGACATTTTGAATCAATTTTTCTACAGTCCAAAAAAATAAATTTTCTGAGGAAAAACGATGACCCGTGACCTGTCGAAATTTATCCAGATGGTCAGAAATGGAAATTTTTTAATGTTTCATTTTTTGACTGTAAATGACTATTCCATGTAAATTATCACTTTTGGAAGAAAAATAAGTGTGTTTAGAGTCACTTTAATGCCTGAAATTGGTTGAAACAAAAGCTTCTAAATAGGAGAAAAAGTCTGTAATAATGGCAATTTTGGTCACATTGAGGCTTTAAAAAGTAGTCATTCAACATGAGGCACATTCCAAATGACATATTGAATCAATTTTTCTACAGTCCAAAAAAATCAATTTTCTGATGAAAAACGATGACCCGTGACCTGTCGAAATTTCTCCAGATGGTCAGAAATGGAAATTTTTTTATCTTTAATTTTTTGACTGTAAATGACTATTCCATGTAAATTATCACTTTTGGAAGAAAAATAAGTGTGTTTAGAGTCACTTTAATGCCTGAAATTGGTTGAAACAAAAGCTTCTGAATAGGAGAAAAAGTCTGTAATAATGGCAATTTTGGTCACATTGAGGCTTTAAAAAGTAGTCATTCAACATGAGGCACATTCCAAATGACATTTTGAATCAATTTTTCTACAGTCCAAAAAAATCAATTTTCTGATGAAAAACAATGACCCGTGACCTGTCGAAATTTCTCCAGATGGTCAGAAATGGAAATTTTTTAATGTTTAATTTTTTGACTGCAAATGACTATTCCATGTAAATTATCACTTTTGGAACAAAATAAGTGTGTTTAGAGTCACTTTAATGCCTGAAATTGGTCGAAATAGACGCTTCTGAATAGGAGAAAATGTCTGTAAAAATGGCAATTTTGGTCACATTGAGGCTTCAAAAAGTAGTCATTCAACATGAGGCACATTCCAAATGACATTTTGAATCAATTTTTCTACAGTCCAAAAAATCAATTTTCTGATGAAAAACGATGACCCGTGACCTGTCGAAATTTCTCCAGATGGTCAGAAATGGAAATTTTTTAATGTTTAATTTTTTGACTGTAAATGACTATTCCATGTAAATTATCACTTTTGGAAGAAAAATAAGTGTGTTTAGAGTCACTTTAATGCCTGAAATTGGTTGAAACAAAAGCTTCTGAATAGGAGAAAAAGTCTGTAATAATGGCAATTTTGGTCACATTGAGGCTTTAAAAAGTAGTCATTCAACATGAGGCACATTCCAAATGACATTTTGAATCAATTTTTCTACAGTCCAAAAAAATCAATTTTCTGATGAAAAACGATGACCTGTGACCTGTCGAAATTTCTCCTGATGGTCAGAAATGGAAATTTTTTAATGTTTAATTTTTTGACTGCAAATGACTATTCCATGTAAATTATCACTTTTGGAACAAAAATAAGTGTGTTTAGAGTCACTTTATGACTGAAATTGGTCGAAATAGACGCTTCTGAATAGGAGAAAATGTCTGTAAAAATGGCAATTTTGGTCACATTGAGGCTTCAAAAAGTAGTTATTCAGCATGAGGCACATTCCAAATGACATTTTGAATCAACTTTTCTACAGTCCAAAAAATCAATTTTCTGATGAAAAACGATGACCCGTGACCTGTCGAAATTTCTCCAGATGGTCAGAAATGGAAATTTTTTAATGTTTACGTTTTTTTACTGTAAATGACTATTCCATGTGAATTATCACTTTTGGAACTAAAATAAGTGTGTTTACAGTCACTTTAATGCCCGAAATTGGTCGAAATAGAAGCTTCTGAATAGGAGAAAATGTCTGTAATAATGGCAATTTTGGTCACATTGAGGCTTTAAAAAGTAGTTATTCAGCATGAGGCACATTCCAAATGACATTTTGAATCAATTTTTCTACAGTCCAAAAAATCAATTTTCTGATGAAAAACGATGACCCGTGACCTGTCGAAATTTCTCCAGATGGTCAGAAATGGAAATTTTTTAATGTTAAATTTTTTGACTGTAAATGACTATTCCATGTAAATTATCACTTTTGGAAGAAAAATAAGTGTGTTTAGAGTCACTTTAATGCCTGAAATTGGTTGAAACAAAAGCTTCTGAATAGGAGAAAAAGTCTGTAATAATGGCAATTTTGGTCACATTGAGGCTTTAAAAAGTAGTCATTCAACATGAGGCACATTCCAAATGACATTTTGAATCAATTTTTCTACAGTCCAAAAAAATCAATTTTCTGATGAAAAACGATGACCCGTGACCTGTCGAAATTTATCCAGATGGTCAGAAATGGAAATTTTTTAATGTTTAATTTTTTGAATGCAAATGACTATTCCATGTAAATTATCACTTTTGGAACAACATTAAGTGTGTTTAGAGTCACTTTTATGCCTGAAATTGGTCGAAATAGAAGCTTCTGAATACGAGAAAATGTCGGTAATAATGGCAATTTTGGTCACATTGAGGCTTTAAAAAGTAGTTATTCAACATGAGGCACATTCGAAATGACATTTTGAATCAATTTTTCTACAGTCCAAAAAATCAATTTTCTGATGAAAAACGATGACCCGTGACCTGTCGAAATTTCTCCAGATAGTCAGAAATGGAAATTTTTTAATGTTTAATTTTTTGACTGTAAATGACTATTCCATGTAAATTATCACTTTTGGAAGAAAAATAAGTGTGTTTAGAGTCACTTTAATGCCTGAAATTGGTTGAAACAAAAGCTTCTGAATAGGAGAAAAAGTCTGTAATAATGGCAATTTTGGTCACATTGAGGCTTTAAAAAGTAGTCATTCAACATGAGGTACATTCCAAATGACATTTTGAATCAATTTTTCTACAGTCCAAAAAAATCAATTTTCTGATGAAAAACGATGACCCGTGACCTGTCGAAATTTATCCAGATGGTCAGAAATGGAAATTTTTTGATGTTTAATTTTTTGAATGCAAATGACTATTCCATGTAAATTATCACTTTTGGAACAACATTAAGTGTGTTTAGAGTCACTTTTATGCCTGAAATTGGTCGAAATAGAAGCTTCTGAATACGAGAAAATGTCGGTAATAATGGCAATTTTGGTCACATTGAGGCTTTAAAAAGTAGTTATTCAACATGAGGCACATTCGAAATGACATTTTGAATCAATTTTTCTACAGTCCAAAAAATCAATTTTCTGATGAAAAACGATGACCCGTGACCTGTCGAAATTTCTCCAGATAGTCAGAAATGGAAATTTTTTAATGTTTAATTTTTTGACTGCAAATGACTATTCCATGTAAATTATCACTTTTGGAAGAAAAATAAGTGTGTTTAGAGTCACTTTAATGCCTGAAATTGGTCGAAATAGACGCTTCTGAATAGGAGAAAATATCTGTAAAAATGGCAATTTTGGTCACATTGAGGCTTCAAAAAGTAGTTATTCAGCATGAGGCAAATTCCAAATGACATTTTGAATCAATTTTTCTACAGTCCAAAAAATCAATTTTCTAATGAAAAACGATGACCCGTGACCTGTAAAAATTTCTCCATATGGTCAGAAATGGACATTTTTTAATGTTTAATTTTTTGATTGTAAATGACTATTCCATGTAAATTATCACTTTTGGAAGAAAAATAAGTGTGTTTAGAGTCACTTTAATGCCTGAAATTGGTTGAAACAAAAGCTTCTGAATAGGAGAAAAAGTCTGTAATAATGGCAATTTTGGTCACATTGAGGCTTTAAAAAGTAGTCATTCAACATGAGGCACATTCCAAATGACATTTTGAATCAATTTTTCTACAGTCCAAAAAAATCAATTTTCTGATGAAAAACGATGACCCGTGACCTGTCGAAATTTGTCCAGATGGTCAGAAATGGAAATTATTTAATGTTTAATTTTTTGACTGCAAATGACTATTCCATGTAAATTATCACTTTTGGAACACAAATAAGTGTGTTTAGAGTCACTTTAATGCCTGAAATTGGTCGAAATAGACGCTTCTGAATAGGAGAAAATGTCTGTAATAATGGCAATTTTGGTCACATTGAGGCTTTAAAAAGTAGTTATTCAGCATGAGGCACATTCCAAATGACATTTTGAATCAATTTTTCTACAGTCCAAAAAATCAATTTTCTGATGAAAAACGATGACCCGTGACCTGTCGAAATTTCTCCAGATGGTCAGAAATGGAAATTTTTTAATGTTTAATTTTTTGTCTGTAAATGGCTATTCCATGTAAATTATCACTTTTGGAAGAAAAATAGGTGTGTTTAGAGTCACTTTAATGCCTGAAATTGGTTGAAACAAAAGCTTCTGAATAGGAGAAAAAGTCTGTAATAATGGCAATTTTGGTCACATTGAGGCTTTAAAAAGTAGTCATTCAACATGAGGCACATTCCAAATGACATTTTGAATCAATTTTTCTACAGTCCAAAAAAATCAATTTTCTGATGAAAAACGATGACCCGTGACCTGTCGAAATTTATCCAGATGGTCAGAAATAGAAATTTTTTAATGTTTAATTTTTTTAATGCAAATGACTATTTCATGTAAATTATCACTTTTGGAACAACATTAAGTGTGTTTAGAGTCACTTTACTGCCTGAAATTGGTCGAAATAGAAGCTTCTGAGTACGAGAAAATGTCTGTAATAATGGCAATTTTGGTCACATTGAGGCTTTAAAAAGTAGTTATTCAACATGAGGCACATTCGAAATGACATTTTGAATCAATTTTTCTACAGTCCAAAAAATCAATTTTCTGATGAAAAACGATGACCCGTGACCTGTCGACATTTCTCCAGTTGGTCAGAAATTGAATTTTTTTAATGTTTAAGTTTTTTGACTGCAAATGACTATTCCATTTAAATTATCACTTTTGGAACAAAAATAAGTGTGTTTAGAGTCACTTTAATGCCTGAAATTGGTCGAAATAAAAGCTTCTGAATAGGAGAAAATGTCTGTAAAAATTGAAATTTTGGTCACATTCAGGCTTTAAAAAGTAGTTATTCAACATGAGGCACAATCCAAATGACATTTTGAATCAATTTTTCTACAGTCCAAAAAATCAATTTTCTGATGAAAAATGATGACCCGTGACCAGTTGAAATTTCTCCAGATTGTCAGAAATGTACATTTTTTAATGTTTAATTTTTTGACTGTAAATGACTATTCCATGTAAATTATCATTTTTGGAAGAAAAATAAGTGTGTTTAGAGTCACTTTAATGCCTGAAATTGGTTGAAACAAAAGCTTCTGAATAGGAGAAAAAGTCTGTAATAATGGCAATTTTGGTCACATTGAGGCTTTAAAAAGTAGTCATTCAACATGAGGCACATTCCAAATGACATTTTGAATCAATTTTTCTACAGTCCAAAAAAATCAATTTTCTGATGAAAAACAATGACCCGTGACCTGTCGAAATTTCTCCAGATGGTCAGAAATGGAAATTTTTTAATGTTTAATTTTTTGACTGCAAATGACTATTCCATGTAAATTATCACTTTTGGAACAAAATAAGTGTGTTTAGAGTCACTTTAATGCCTGAAATTGGTCGAAATAGACGCTTCTGAATAGGAGAAAATGTCTGTAAAAATGGCAATTTTGGTCACATTGAGGCTTCCAAAAGTAGTTATTCAGCATGAGGCACATTCCAAATGACATTTTGAATCAACTTTTCTACAGTCCAAAAAATCAATTTTCTGATGAAAAACGATGACCCGTGACCTGTCGAAATTTCTCCAGATGGTCAGAAATGGAAATTTTTTAATGTTTACGTTTTTTTACTGTAAATGACTATTCCATGTGAATTATCACTTTTGGAACTAAAATAAGTGTGTTTACAGTCACTTTAATGCCCGAAATTGGTCGAAATAGAAGCTTCTGAATAGGAGAAAATGTCTGTAATAATGGCAATTTTGGTCACATTGAGGCTTTAAAAAGTAGTTATTCAGCATGAGGCACATTCCAAATGACATTTTGAATCAATTTTTCTACAGTCCAAAAAATCAATTTTCTGATGAAAAACGATGACCCGTGACCTGTCGAAATTTCTCCAGATGGTCAGAAATGGAAATTTTTTAATGTTTAATTTTTTGACTGTAAATGACTATTCCATGTAAATTATCACTTTTGGAAGAAAAATAAGTGTGTTTAGAGTCACTTTAATGCCTGAAATTGGTTGAAACAAAAGCTTCTGAATAGGAGAAAAAGTCTGTAATAATGGCAATTTTGGTCACATTGAGGCTTTAAAAAGTAGTCATTCAACATGAGGCACATTCCAAATGACATTTTGAATCAATTTTTCTACAGTCCAAAAAAATCAATTTTCTGATGAAAAACGATGACCCGTGACCTGTCGAAATTTCTCCAGATGGTCAGAAATGGAAATTTTTTAATGTTTAATTTTTTGACTGCAAATGACTATTCCATGTAAATTATCACTTTTGGAACAAAAATAAGTGTGTTTAGAGTCACTTTATGACTGAAATTGGTCGAAATAGACGCTTCTGAATAGGAGAAAATGTCTGTAAAAATGGCAATTTTGGTCACATTGAGGCTTCAAAAAGTAGTTATTCAGCATGAGGCACATTCCAAATGACATTTTGAATCAATTTTTCTACAGTCCAAAAAAAAAAATTTTCTGATGAAAAACGATGACCCGTGACCTGTCGAAATTTATCCAGATGGTCAGAAATGGAAATTTTTTAATGTTTCATTTTTTGACTGCAAATGACTATTCCATGTAAATTATCACTTTTGGAACAAAAATAAGTGTGTTTAGAGTCACTTTATGACTGAAATTGGTCGAAATAGACGCTTCTGAATAGGAGAAAATGTCTGTAAAAATGGCAATTTTGGTCACATTGAGGCTTCAAAAAGTAGTTATTCAGCATGAGGCACATTCCAAATGACATTTTGAATCAACTTTTCTACAGTCCAAAAAATCAATTTTCTGATGAAAAACGATGACCCGTGACCTGTCGAAATTTCTCCAGATGGTCAGAAATGGAAATTTTTTAATGTTTACGTTTTTTTACTGTAAATGACTATTCCATGTGAATTATCACTTTTGGAACTAAAATAAGTGTGTTTACAGTCACTTTAATGCCCGAAATTGGTCGAAATAGAAGCTTCTGAATAGGAGAAAATGTCTGTAATAATGGCAATTTTGGTCACATTGAGGCTTTAAAAAGTAGTTATTCAGCATGAGGCACATTCCAAATGACATTTTGAATCAATTTTTCTACAGTCCAAAAAATCTATTTTCTGATGAAAAACGATGACCCGTGACCTGTCGAAATTTCTCCAGATGGTCAGAAATGGAAATTTTTTAATGTTTAATTTTTTGACTGTAAATGACTATTCCAAGTAAATTATCACTTTTGGAAGAAAAATAAGTGTGTTTAGAGTCACTTTAATGCCTGAAATTGGTTGAAACAAAAGCTTCTGAATAGGAGAAAAAGTCTGTAATAATGGCAATTTTGGTCACATTGAGGCTTTAAAAAGTAGTCATTCAACATGAGGCACATTCCAAATGACATTTTGAATCAATTTTTCTACAGTCCAAAAAAATCAATTTTCTGATGAAAAACGATGACCCGTGACCTGTCGAAATTTATCCAGATGGTCAGAAATGGAAATTTTTTAATGTTTAATTTTTTGAATGCAAATGACTATTCCATGTAAATTATCACTTTTGGAACAACATTAAGTGTGTTTAGAGTCACTTTTATGCCTGAAATTGGTCGAAATAGAAGCTTCTGAATACGAGAAAATGTCGGTAATAATGGCAATTTTGGTCACATTGAGGCTTTAAAAAGTAGTTATTCAACATGAGGCACATTCGAAATGACATTTTGAATCAATTTTTCTACAGTCCAAAAAATCAATTTTCTGATGAAAAACGATGACCCGTGACCCGTCGAAATTTCTCCAGATAGTCAGAAATGGAAATTTTTTAATGTTTAATTTTTTGACTGCAAATGACTATTCCATGTAAATTATCACTTTTGGAAGAAAAATAAGTGTGTTTAGAGTCACTTTAATGCCTGAAATTGGTCGAAATAGACGCTTCTGAATAGGAGAAAATATCTGTAAAAATGGCAATTTTGGTCACATTGAGGCTTCAAAAAGTAGTTATTCAGCATGAGGCAAATTCCAAATGACATTTTGAATCAATTTTTCTACAGTCCAAAAAATCAATTTTCTAATGAAAAACGATGACCCGTGACCTGTCAAAATTTCTCCATATGGTCAGAAATGGACATTTTTAATGTTTAATTTTTTGATTGTAAATGACTATTCCATGTAAATTATCACTTTTGGAAGAAAAATAAGTGTGTTTAGAGTCACTTTAATGCCTGAAATTGGTTGAAACAAAAGCTTCTGAATAGGAGAAAAAGTCTGTAATAATGGCAATTTTGGTCACATTGAGGCTTTAAAAAGTAGTCATTCAACATGAGGCACATTCCAAATGACATTTTGAATCAATTTTTCTACAGTCCAAAAAAATCAATTTTCTGATGAAAAACGATGACCCGTGACCTGTCGAAATTTGTCCAGATGGTCAGAAATGGAAATTATTTAATGTTTAATTTTTTGACTGCAAATGACTATTCCATGTAAATTATCACTTTTGGAACACAAATAAGTGTGTTTAGAGTCACTTTAATGCCTGAAATTGGTCGAAATAGACGCTTCTGAATAGGAGAAAATGTCTGTAATAATGGCAATTTTGGTCACATTGAGGCTTTAAAAAGTAGTTATTCAGCATGAGGCACATTCCAAATGACATTTTGAATCAATTTTTCTACAGTCCAAAAAATCAATTTTCTGATGAAAAACGATGACCCGTGACCTGTCGAAATTTCTCCAGATGGTCAGAAATGGAAATTTTTTAATGTTTAATTTTTTGTCTGTAAATGGCTATTCCATGTAAATTATCACTTTTGGAAGAAAAATAGGTGTGTTTAGAGTCACTTTAATGCCTGAAATTGGTTGAAACAAAAGCTTCTGAATAGGAGAAAAAGTCTGTAATAATGGCAATTTTGGTCACATTGAGGCTTTAAAAAGTAGTCATTCAACATGAGGCACATTCCAAATGACATTTTGAATCAATTTTTCTACAGTCCAAAAAAATCAATTTTCTGATGAAAAACGATGACCTGTGACCTGTCGAAATTTATCCAGATGGTCAGAAATAGAAATTTTTTAATGTTTAATTTTTTTAATGCAAATGACTATTCCATGTAAATTATCACTTTTGGAACAACATTAAGTGTGTTTAGAGTCACTTTAATGCCTGAAATTGGTCGAAATAGAAGCTTCTGAGTACGAGAAAATGTCTGTAATAATGGCAATTTTGGTCACATTGAGGCTTTAAAAAGTAGTTATTCAACATGAGGCACATTCGAAATGACATTTTGAATAAATTTTTCTACAGTCCAAAAAATCAATTTTCTGATGAAAAACGATGACCCGTGACCTGTCGACATTTCTCCAGTTGGTCAGAAATGGAAATTTTTTAATGTTTAATTTTTTGAATGCAAATGACTATTCCATGTAAATTATCACTTTTGGAACAACATTAAGTGTGTTTAGAGTCACTTTACTGCCTGAAATTGGTCGAAATAGAAGCTTCAGAATACGAGAAAATGTCTGTAATAATGGCAATTTTGGTCACATTGAGGCTTTAAAAAGTAGTTATTCAACATGAGGCACATTCGAAATGACATTTTGAATCAATTTTTCTACAGTCCAAAAAATCAATTTTCTGATGAAAAACGATGACCCGTGACCTGTCGACATTTCTCCAGTTGGTCAGAAATTGAATTTTTTTAATGTTTAAGTTTTTTGACTGCAAATGACTATTCCATTTAAATTATCACTTTTGGAACAAAAATAAGTGTGTTTAGAGTCACTTTAATGCCTGAAATTGGTCGAAATAAAAGCTTCTGAATAGGAGAAAATGTCTGTAAAAATTGAAATTTTGGTCACATTCAGGCTTTAAAAAGTAGTTATTCAACATGAGGCACCATCCAAATGACATTTTGAATCAATTTTTCTACAGTCCAAAAAATCAATTTTCTGATGAAAAACGATGACCCGTGACCAGTTGAAATTTCTCCAGATTGTCAGAAATGTACATTTTTTAATGTTTAATTTTTTGACTGTAAATGACTATTCCATGTAAATTATCACTTTTGGAAGAAAAATAAGTGTGTTTAGAGTCACTTTAATGCCTGAAATTGGTTGAAACAAAAGCTTCTGAATAGGAGAAAAAGTCTGTAATAATGGCAATTTTGGTCACATTGAGGCTTTAAAAAGTAGTCATTCAACATGAGGCACATTCCAAATGACATTTTGAATCAATTTTTCTACAGTCCAAAAAAATCAATTTTCTGATGAAAAACGATGACCCGTGACCTGTCGAAATTTCTCCAGATGGTCAGAAATGGAAATTTTTTAATGTTTAATTTTTTGACTGCAAATGACTATTCCATGTAAATTATCACTTTTGGAACAAAATAAGTGTGTTTAGAGTCACTTTAATGCCTGAAATTGGTCGAAATAGACGCTTCTGAATAGGAGAAAATGTCTGTAAAAATGGCAATTTTGGTCACATTGAGGCTTCAAAAAGTAGTTATTCAGCATGAGGCACATTCCAAATGACATTTTGAATCAACTTTTCTACAGTCCAAAGAATCAATTTTCTGATGAAAAACGATGACCCGTGACCTGTCGAAATTTCTCCAGATGGTCAGAAATGGAAATTTTTTAATGTTTACGTTTTTTTACTGTAAATGACTATTCCATGTGAATTATCACTTTTGGAACTAAAATAAGTGTGTTTACAGTCACTTTAATGCCCGAAATTGGTCGAAATAGAAGCTTCGCAATAGGAGAAAATGTCTGTAATAATGGCAATTTTGGTCACATTGAGGCTTTAAAAAGTAGTTATTCAGCATGAGGCACATTCCAAATGACATTTTGAATCAATTTTTCTACAGTCCAAAAAATCAATTTTCTGATGAAAAACGATGACCCGTGACCTGTCGAAATTTCTCCAGATGGTCAGAAATGGAAATTTTTTAATGTTTAATTTTTTGACTGTAAATGACTATTCCATGTAAATTATCACTTTTGGAAGAAAAATAAGTGTGTTTAGAGTCACTTTAATGCCTGAAATTGGTAGAAATAGAAGCTTCTGAATAGGAGAAAAAGTCTGTAATAATGGCAATTTTGGTCACATTGAGGCTTTAAAAAGTAGTCATTCAACATGAGGCACATTCCAAATGACATTTTGAATCAATTTTTCTACAGTCCAAAAAATCAATTTTCTGATGAAAAACGATGACCCGTGACCTGTCGAAATTTCTCCAGATGGTCAGAAATGGAAATTTTTTAATGTTTAATTTTTTGACTGTAAATGACTATTCCATGTAAATTATCACTTTTGGAAGAAAAATAAGTGTGTTTAGAGTCACTTTAATGCCTGAAATTGGTAGAAATAGAAGCTTCTGAATAGGAGAAAAAGTCTGTAATAATGGCAATTTTGGTCACATTGAGGCTTTAAAAAGTAGTCATTCAACATGAGGCACATTCCAAATGACATTTTGAATCAATTTTTCTACAGTCCAAAAAAATCAATTTTCTGATGAAAAACGATGACCCGTGACCTGTCGAAATTTCTCCAGATGGTCAGAAATGGAAATTTTTTAATGTTTAATTTTTTGACTGCAAATGACTATTCCATGTAAATTATCACTTTTGGAACAAAAATAAGTGTGTTTAGAGTCACTTTATGACTGAAATTGGTCGAAATAGACGCTTCTGAATAGGAGAAAATGTCTGTAAAAATGGCAATTTTGGTCACATTGAGGCTTCAAAAAGTAGTTATTCAGCATGAGGCACATTCCAAATGACATTTTGAATCAATTTTTCTACAGTCCAAAAAAATAAATTTTCTGATGAAAAACGATGACCCGTGACCTGTCGAAATTTATCCAGATGGTCAGAAATGGAAATTTTTTAATGTTTCATTTTTTGACTGCAAATGACTATTCCATGTAAATTATCACTTTTGGAACTAAAATAAGTGTGTTTACAGTCACTTTAATGCCCGAAATTGGTCGAAATAGAAGCTTCTGAATAGGAGAAAATGTCTGTAATAATGGCAATTTTGGTCACATTGAGGCTTTAAAAAGTAGTTATTCAGCATGAGGCACATTCCAAATGACATTTTGAATCAATTTTTCTACAGTCCAAAAAATCAATTTTCTGATGAAAAACGATGACCCGTGACCTGTCGAAATTTCTCCAGATGGTCAGAAATGGAAATTTTTTAATGTTTAATTTTTTGACTGCAAATGACTATTCCATGTAAATTATCACTTTTGGAACAAAAATAAGTGTGTTTAGAGTCACTTTATGACTGAAATTGGTCGAAATAGACGCTTCTGAATAGGAGAAAATGTCTGTAAAAATGGCAATTTTGGTCACATTGAGGCTTCAAAAAGTAGTTATTCAGCATGAGGCACATTCCAAATGACATTTTGAATCAACTTTTCTACAGTCCAAAAAATCAATTTTCTGATGAAAAACGATGACCCGTGACCTGTCGAAATTTCTCCAGATGGTCAGAAATGGAAATTTTTTAATGTTTACGTTTTTTTACTGTAAATGACTATTCCATGTGAATTATCACTTTTGGAACTAAAATAAGTGTGTTTACAGTCACTTTAATGCCCGAAATTGGTCGAAATAGAAGCTTCTGAATAGGAGAAAATGTCTGTAATAATGGCAATTTTGGTCACATTGAGGCTTTAAAAAGTAGTTATTCAGCATGAGGCACATTCCAAATGACATTTTGAATCAATTTTTCTACAGTCCAAAAAATCAATTTTCTGATGAAAAACGATGACCCGTGACCTGTCGAAATTTCTCCAGATGGTCAGAAATGGAAATTTTTTAATGTTAAATTTTTTGACTGTAAATGACTATTCCATGTAAATTATCACTTTTGGAAGAAAAATAAGTGTGTTTAGAGTCACTTTAATGCCTGAAATTGGTTGAAACAAAAGCTTCTGAATAGGAGAAAAAGTCTGTAATAATGGCAATTTTGGTCACATTGAGGCTTTAAAAAGTAGTTATTCAACATGAGGCACATTCGAAATGACATTTTGAATCAATTTTTCTACAGTCCAAAAAATCAATTTTCTGATGAAAAACGATGACCCGTGACCTGTCGACATTTCTCCAGTTGGTCAGAAATTGAATTTTTTTAATGTTTAATTTTTTGACTGCAAATGACTATTCCATGTAAATTATCACTTTTGGAACAAAATAAGTGTGTTTAGAGTCACTTTAATGCCTGAAATTGGTCGAAATAGACGCTTCTGAATAGGAGAAAATGTCTGTAAAAATGGCAATTTTGGTCACATTGAGGCTTCAAAAAGTAGTCATTCAACATGAGGCACATTCCAAATGACATTTTGAATCAATTTTTCTACAGTCCAAAAAATCAATTTTCTGATGAAAAACGATGACCCGTGACCTGTCGAAATTTCTCCAGATGGTCAGAAATGGAAATTTTTTAATGTTTAATTTTTTGACTGTAAATGACTATTCCATGTAAATTATCACTTTTGGAAGAAAAATAAGTGTGTTTAGAGTCACTTTAATGCCTGAAATTGGTTGAAACAAAAGCTTCTGAATAGGAGAAAAAGTCTGTAATAATAGCAATTTTGGTCACATTGAGGCTTTAAAAAGTAGTCATTCAACATGAGGCACATTCCAAATGACATTTTGAATCAATTTTTCTACAGTCCAAAAAAATCAATTTTCTGATGAAAAACGATGACCCGTGACCTGTCGAAATTTCTCCTGATGGTCAGAAATGGAAATTTTTTAATGTTTAATTTTTTGACTGCAAATGACTATTCCATGTAAATTATCACTTTTGGAACAAAAATAAGTGTGTTTAGAGTCACTTTATGACTGAAATTGGTCGAAATAGACGCTTCTGAATAGGAGAAAATGTCTGTAAAAATGGCAATTTTGGTCACATTGAGGCTTCAAAAAGTAGTTATTCAGCATGAGGCACATTCCAAATGACATTTTGAATCAATTTTTCTACAGTCCAAAAAAATAAATTTTCTGATGAAAAACGATGACCCGTGACCTGTCGAAATTTATCCAGATGGTCAGAAATGGAAATTTTTTAATGTTTCATTTTTTGACTGTAAATGACTATTCCATGTAAATTATCACTTTTGGAAGAAAAATAAGTGTGTTTAGAGTCACTTTAATGCCTGAAATTGGTTGAAACAAAAGCTTCTGAATAGGAGAAAAAGTCTGTAATAATGGCAATTTTGGTCACATTGAGGCTTTAAAAAGTAGTCATTCAACATGAGGCACATTCCAAATGACATTTTGAATCAATTTTTCTACAGTCCAAAAAAATCAATTTTCTGATGAAAAACGATGACCCGTGACCTGTCGAAATTTCTCCAGATGGTCAGAAATGGAAATTTTTTAATGTTTAATTTTTTGACTGCAAATGACTATTCCATGTAAATTATCACTTTTGGAACAAAAATAAGTGTGTTTAGAGTCACTTTATGAGTGAAATTGGTCGAAATAGACGCTTCTGAATAGGAGAAAATGTCTGTAAAAATGGCAATTTTGGTCACATTGAGGCTTCAAAAAGTAGTTATTCAGCATGAGGCACATTCCAAATGACATTTTGAATCAATTTTTCTACAGTCCAAAAAAATCAATTTTCTGATGAAAAACGATGACCCGTGACCTGTCGAAATTTATCCAGATGGTCAGAAATGGAAATTTTTTAATGTTTCATTTTTTGACTGTAAATGACTATTCCATGTAAATTATCACTTTTGGAAGAAAAATAAGTGTGTTTAGAGTCACTTTAATGCCTGAAAATGGTTGAAACAAAAGCTTCTGAATAGGAGAAAAAGTCTGTAATAATGGCAATTTTGGTCACATTGAGGCTTTAAAAAGTAGTCATTCAACATGAGGCACATTTCAAATGACATTTTGAATCAATTTTTCCACAGTCCAAAAAAATCAATTTTCTGATGAAAAACGATGACCCGTGACCTGTCGAAATTTCTCCAGATGGTCAGAAATGGAATTTTTTTTATCTTTAATTTTTTGACTGTAAATGACTATTCCATGTAAATTATCACTTTTGGAAGAAAAATAAGTGTGTTTAGAGTCACTTTTATGCCTGAAATTGGTCGAAATAGAAGCTTCTGAATACGAGAAAATGTCTGTAATAATGGCAATTTTGGTCACATTGAGGCTTTAAAAAGTAGTCATTCAACATGAGGCACATTCGAAATGACATTTTGAATCAATTTTTCTACAGTCCAAAAAATCAATTTTCTGATGAAAAACGATGACCCGTGACCTGTCGACATTTCTCCAGTTGGTCAGAAATTGAATTTTTTTAATGTTTAAGTTTTTTTACTGCAAATGACTATTCCATTTAAATTATCACTTTTGGAACAAAAATAAGTGTGTTTAGAGTCACTTTAATGCCTGAAATTGGTCGAAATAGAAGCTTCTGAATAGGAGAAAATGTCTGTAAAAATTGAAATTTTGGTCACATTCAGGCTTTAAAAAGTAGTTATTCAACATGAGGCACAATCCAAATGACATTTTGAATCAATTTTTCTACAGTCCAAAAAATCAATTTTCTGATGAAAAACGATGACCCGTGACCTGTTGAAATTTCTCCAGATTGTCAGAAATGTACATTTTTTAATGTTTAATTTTTTGACTGTAAATGACTATTCCATGTAAATTATCACTTTTGGAAAAAAAATAAGTGTGTTTAGAGTCACTTTAATGCCTGAAATTGGTTGAAACAAAAGCTTCTGAATAGGAGAAAAAGTCTGTAATAATGGCAATTTTGGTCACATTGAGGCTTTAAAAAGTAGTCATTCAACATGAGGCACATTCCAAATGACATTTTGAATCAATTTTTCTACAGTCCAAAAAAATCAATTTTCTGATGAAAAACGATGACCCGTGACCTGTCGAAATTTCTCCAGATGGTCAGAAATGGAAATTTTTTAATGTTTAATTTTTTGACTGTAAATGGCTATTCCATGTAAATTATCACTTTTGGAAGAAAAATAGGTGTGTTCAGAGTCACTTTAATGCCTGAAATTGGTTGAAACAAAAGCTTCTGAATAGGAGAAAAAGTCTGTAATAATGGCAATTTTGGTCACATTGAGGCTTTAAAAAGTAGTCATTCAACATGAGGCACATTCCAAATGACATTTTGAATCAATTTTTCTACAGTCCAAAAAATCAATTTTCTGATCAAAAACGATGACCCGTGACCTGTCGAAATTTCTCCAGATGGTCAGAAATGGAAATTTTTTTATCTTTAATTTTTTGACTGTAAATGACTATTCCATGTAAATTATCACTTTTGGAAGAAAAATAAGTGTGTTTAGAGTCACTTTAATGCCTGAAATTGGTTGAAACAAAAGCTTCTGAATAGGAGAAAAAGTTTGTAATAATGGCAATTTTGGTCACATTGAGGCTTTAAAAAGTAGTCATTCAACATGAGGCACATTCCAAATGACATTTTGAATCAATTTTTCTACAGTCCAAAAAAATCAATTTTCTGATGAAAAACGATGACCCGTGACCTGTCGAAATTTCTCCAGATGGTCAGAAATGGCAATTTTTTAATGTTTCATTTTTTGACTGCAAATGACTATTCCATGTAAATGATCACTTTTGGAACAAAATTAGTGTGTTTAGAGTCACTTTAATGCCTGAAATTGGTCGAAATAGAAGCTTCTGAATAGGAGAAAATGTCTGTAAAAATGGCAATTTTGGTCACATTGAGGCTTTAAAAAGTAGTTATTCAGCATGAGGCACATTCCAAATGACATTTTGAATCAATTTTTCTACAGTCCAAAAAATCAATTTTCTGATGAAAAACGATGACCCGTGACCTGTCGAAATTTCTCCAGATGGTCAGAAATGGAAATTTTTTAATGTTAAATTTTTTGACTGTAAATGACTATTCCATGTAAATTATCACTTTTGGAAGAAAAATAAGTGTGTTTAGAGTCACTTTAATGCCTGAAATTGGTTGAAACAAAAGCTTCTGAATAGGAGAAAAAGTCTGTAATAATGGCAATTTTGGTCACATTGAGGCTTTAAAAAGTAGTTATTCAACATGAGGCACATTCGAAATGACATTTTGAATCAATTTTTCTACAGTCCAAAAAATCAATTTTCTGATGAAAAACGATGACCCGTGACCTGTCGACATTTCTCCAGTTGGTCAGAAATTGAATTTTTTTAATGTTTAATTTTTTGACTGCAAATGACTATTCCATGTAAATTATCACTTTTGGAACAAAATAAGTGTGTTTAGAGTCACTTTAATGCCTGAAATTGGTCGAAATAGACGCTTCTGAATAGGAGAAAATGTCTGTAAAAATGGCAATTTTGGTCACATTGAGGCTTCAAAAAGTAGTCATTCAACATGAGGCACATTCCAAATGACATTTTGAATCAATTTTTCTACAGTCCAAAAAATCAATTTTCTGATGAAAAACGATGACCCGTGACCTGTCGAAATTTCTCCAGATGGTCAGAAATGGAAATTTTTTAATGTTTAATTTTTTGACTGTAAATGACTATTCCATGTAAATTATCACTTTTGGAAGAAAAATAAGTGTGTTTAGAGTCACTTTAATGCCTGAAATTGGTTGAAACAAAAGCTTCTGAATAGGAGAAAAAGTCTGTAATAATAGCAATTTTGGTCACATTGAGGCTTTAAAAAGTAGTCATTCAACATGAGGCACATTCCAAATGACATTTTGAATCAATTTTTCTACAGTCCAAAAAAATCAATTTTCTGATGAAAAACGATGACCCGTGACCTGTCGAAATTTCTCCTGATGGTCAGAAATGGAAATTTTTTAATGTTTAATTTTTTGACTGCAAATGACTATTCCATGTAAATTATCACTTTTGGAACAAAAATAAGTGTGTTTAGAGTCACTTTATGACTGAAATTGGTCGAAATAGACGCTTCTGAATAGGAGAAAATGTCTGTAAAAATGGCAATTTTGGTCACATTGAGGCTTCAAAAAGTAGTTATTCAGCATGAGGCACATTCCAAATGACATTTTGAATCAATTTTTCTACAGTCCAAAAAAATAAATTTTCTGATGAAAAACGATGACCCGTGACCTGTCGAAATTTATCCAGATGGTCAGAAATGGAAATTTTTTAATGTTTCATTTTTTGACTGTAAATGACTATTCCATGTAAATTATCACTTTTGGAAGAAAAATAAGTGTGTTTAGAGTCACTTTAATGCCTGAAATTGGTTGAAACAAAAGCTTCTGAATAGGAGAAAAAGTCTGTAATAATGGCAATTTTGGTCACATTGAGGCTTTAAAAAGTAGTCATTCAACATGAGGCACATTCCAAATGACATTTTGAATCAATTTTTCTACAGTCCAAAAAAATCAATTTTCTGATGAAAAACGATGACCCGTGACCTGTCGAAATTTCTCCAGATGGTCAGAAATGGAAATTTTTTAATGTTTAATTTTTTGACTGCAAATGACTATTCCATGTAAATTATCACTTTTGGAACAAAAATAAGTGTGTTTAGAGTCACTTTATGAGTGAAATTGGTCGAAATAGACGCTTCTGAATAGGAGAAAATGTCTGTAAAAATGGCAATTTTGGTCACATTGAGGCTTCAAAAAGTAGTTATTCAGCATGAGGCACATTCCAAATGACATTTTGAATCAATTTTTCTACAGTCCAAAAAAATCAATTTTCTGATGAAAAACGATGACCCGTGACCTGTCGAAATTTATCCAGATGGTCAGAAATGGAAATTTTTTAATGTTTCATTTTTTGACTGTAAATGACTATTCCATGTAAATTATCACTTTTGGAAGAAAAATAAGTGTGTTTAGAGTCACTTTAATGCCTGAAAATGGTTGAAACAAAAGCTTCTGAATAGGAGAAAAAGTCTGTAATAATGGCAATTTTGGTCACATTGAGGCTTTAAAAAGTAGTCATTCAACATGAGGCACATTTCAAATGACATTTTGAATCAATTTTTCCACAGTCCAAAAAAATCAATTTTCTGATGAAAAACGATGACCCGTGACCTGTCGAAATTTCTCCAGATGGTCAGAAATGGAATTTTTTTTATCTTTAATTTTTTGACTGTAAATGACTATTCCATGTAAATTATCACTTTTGGAAGAAAAATAAGTGTGTTTAGAGTCACTTTTATGCCTGAAATTGGTCGAAATAGAAGCTTCTGAATACGAGAAAATGTCTGTAATAATGGCAATTTTGGTCACATTGAGGCTTTAAAAAGTAGTCATTCAACATGAGGCACATTCGAAATGACATTTTGAATCAATTTTTCTACAGTCCAAAAAATCAATTTTCTGATGAAAAACGATGACCCGTGACCTGTCGACATTTCTCCAGTTGGTCAGAAATTGAATTTTTTTAATGTTTAAGTTTTTTTACTGCAAATGACTATTCCATTTAAATTATCACTTTTGGAACAAAAATAAGTGTGTTTAGAGTCACTTTAATGCCTGAAATTGGTCGAAATAGAAGCTTCTGAATAGGAGAAAATGTCTGTAAAAATTGAAATTTTGGTCACATTCAGGCTTTAAAAAGTAGTTATTCAACATGAGGCACAATCCAAATGACATTTTGAATCAATTTTTCTACAGTCCAAAAAATCAATTTTCTGATGAAAAACGATGACCCGTGACCTGTTGAAATTTCTCCAGATTGTCAGAAATGTACATTTTTTAATGTTTAATTTTTTGACTGTAAATGACTATTCCATGTAAATTATCACTTTTGGAAAAAAAATAAGTGTGTTTAGAGTCACTTTAATGCCTGAAATTGGTTGAAACAAAAGCTTCTGAATAGGAGAAAAAGTCTGTAATAATGGCAATTTTGGTCACATTGAGGCTTTAAAAAGTAGTCATTCAACATGAGGCACATTCCAAATGACATTTTGAATCAATTTTTCTACAGTCCAAAAAAATCAATTTTCTGATGAAAAACGATGACCCGTGACCTGTCGAAATTTCTCCAGATGGTCAGAAATGGAAATTTTTTAATGTTTAATTTTTTGACTGTAAATGGCTATTCCATGTAAATTATCACTTTTGGAAGAAAAATAGGTGTGTTCAGAGTCACTTTAATGCCTGAAATTGGTTGAAACAAAAGCTTCTGAATAGGAGAAAAAGTCTGTAATAATGGCAATTTTGGTCACATTGAGGCTTTAAAAAGTAGTCATTCAACATGAGGCACATTCCAAATGACATTTTGAATCAATTTTTCTACAGTCCAAAAAATCAATTTTCTGATCAAAAACGATGACCCGTGACCTGTCGAAATTTCTCCAGATGGTCAGAAATGGAAATTTTTTTATCTTTAATTTTTTGACTGTAAATGACTATTCCATGTAAATTATCACTTTTGGAAGAAAAATAAGTGTGTTTAGAGTCACTTTAATGCCTGAAATTGGTTGAAACAAAAGCTTCTGAATAGGAGAAAAAGTTTGTAATAATGGCAATTTTGGTCACATTGAGGCTTTAAAAAGTAGTCATTCAACATGAGGCACATTCCAAATGACATTTTGAATCAATTTTTCTACAGTCCAAAAAAATCAATTTTCTGATGAAAAACGATGACCCGTGACCTGTCGAAATTTCTCCAGATGGTCAGAAATGGCAATTTTTTAATGTTTCATTTTTTGACTGCAAATGACTATTCCATGTAAATGATCACTTTTGGAACAAAATTAGTGTGTTTAGAGTCACTTTAATGCCTGAAATTGGTCGAAATAGAAGCTTCTGAATAGGAGAAAATGTCTGTAAAAATGGCAATTTTGGTCACATTGAGGCTTCAAAAAGTAGTTATTCAGCATGAGGCACATTCCAAATGCCATTTTGAATCAATTTTTCTACAGTCCAAAAAATCAATTTTCTGATGAAAAACGATGACCCGTGACCTGTCAAAATTTCTCCATATGGTCAGAAATTGACATTTTTTAATGTTTAATTTTTTGACTGTAAATGACTATTCCATGTAAATTATCACTTTTGGAAGAAAAATAAGTGTGTTTAGAGTCACTTTAATGCCTGAAAATGGTTGAAACAAAAGCTTCTGAATAGGAGAAAAAGTCTGTAATAATGGCAATTTTGGTCACATTGAGGCTTTAAAAAGTAGTCATTCAACATGAGGCACATTTCAAATGACATTTTGAATCAATTTTTCCACAGTCCAAAAAAATCAATTTTCTGATGAAAAACGATGACCCGTGACCTGTCGAAATTTCTCCAGATGGTCAGAAATGGAAATTTTTTTATCTTTAATTTTTTGTCTGTAAATGACTATTCCATGTAAATTATCACTTTTGGAAGAAAAATAAGTGTGTTTAGAGTCACTTTTATGCCTGAAATTGGTCGAAATAGAAGCTTCTGAATACGAGAAAATGTCTGTAATAATGGCAATTTTGGTCACATTGAGGCTTTAAAAAGTAGTCATTCAACATGAGGCACATTCGAAATGACATTTTGAATCAATTTTTCTACAGTCCAAAAAATCAATTTTCTGATGAAAAACAATGACCCGTGACCTGTCGACATTTCTCCAGTTGGTCAGAAATTGAATTTTTTTAATGTTTAAGTTTTTTTACTGCAAATGACTATTCCATTTAAATTATCACTTTTGGAACAAAAATAAGTGTGTTTAGAGTCACTTTAATGCCTGAAATTGGTCGAAATAGAAGCTTCTGAATAGGAGAAAATGTCTGTAAAAATTGAAATTTTGGTCACATTCAGGCTTTAAAAAGTAGTTATTCAACATGAGGCACAATCCAAATGACATTTTGAATCAATTTTTCTACAGTCCAAAAAATCAATTTTCTGATGAAAAACGATGACCCGTGACCTGTTGAAATTTCTCCAGATTGTCAGAAATGTACATTTTTTAATGTTTAATTTTTTGACTGTAAATGACTATTCCATGTAAATTATCACTTTTGGAAAAAAAATAAGTGTGTTTAGAGTCACTTTAATGCCTGAAATTGGTTGAAACAAAAGCTTCTGAATAGGAGAAAAAGTCTGTAATAATGGCAATTTTGGTCACATTGAGGCTTTAAAAAGTAGTCATTCAACATGAGGCACATTCCAAATGACTTTTTGAATCAATTTTTCTACAGTCCAAAAAAATCAATTTTCTGATGAAAAACGATGACCCGTGACCTGTCGAAATTTCTCCAGATGGTCAGAAATGGAAATTTTTTAATGTTTAATTTTTTGACTGTAAATGGCTATTCCATGTAAATTATCACTTTTGGAAGAAAAATAGGTGTGTTCAGAGTCACTTTAATGCCTGAAATTGGTTGAAACAAAAGCTTCTGAATAGGAGAAAAAGTCTGTAATAATGGCAATTTTGGTCACATTGAGGCTTTAAAAAGTAGTCATTCAACATGAGGCACATTCCAAATGACATTTTGAATCAATTTTTCTACAGTCCAAAAAATCAATTTTCTGATCAAAAACGATGACCCGTGACCTGTCGAAATTTCTCCAGATGGTCAGAAATGGAAATTTTTTTATCTTTAATTTTTTGACTGTAAATGACTATTCCATGTAAATTATCACTTTTGGAAGAAAAATAAGTGTGTTTAGAGTCACTTTAATGCCTGAAATTGGTTGAAACAAAAGCTTCTGAATAGGAGAAAAAGTTTGTAATAATGGCAATTTTGGTCACATTGAGGCTTTAAAAAGTAGTCATTCAACATGAGGCACATTCCAAATGACATTTTGAATCAATTTTTCTACAGTCCAAAAAAATCAATTTTCTGATGAAAAACGATGACCCGTGACCTGTCGAAATTTCTCCAGATGGTCAGAAATGGCAATTTTTTAATGTTTCATTTTTTGACTGCAAATGACTATTCCATGTAAATTATCACTTTTGGAACAAAATTAGTGTGTTTAGAGTCACTTTAATGCCTGAAATTGGTCGAAATAGAAGCTTCTGAATAGGAGAAAATGTCTGTAAAAATGGCAATTTTGGTCACATTGAGGCTTCAAAAAGTAGTTATTCAGCATGAGGCACATTCCAAATGCCATTTTGAATCAATTTTTCTACAGTCCAAAAAATCAATTTTCTGATGAAAAACGATGACCCGTGACCTGTCAAAATTTCTCCATATGGTCAGAAATTGACATTTTTTAATGTTTAATTTTTTGAATGTAAATGACTATTCCATGTAAATTATCACTTTTGGAAGAAAAATAAGTGTGTTTAGAGACACTTTAATGCCTGAAATTGGTTGAAACAAAAGCTTCTGAATAGGAGAAAAAGTCTGTAATAATGGCAATTTTGGTCACATTGAGGCTTTAAAAAGTAGTCATTCAACATGAGGCACATTCAAAATGACATTTTGAATCAATGTTTCTACAGTCCAAAAAAATCAATTTTCTGATGAAAAACGATGACCCGTGACCTGTCGAAATTTCTCCAGATGGTCAGAAATGGAAATTTTTTAATGTTTACGTTTTTTTACTGTAAATGACTATTCCATGTGAATTATCACTTTTGGAACTAAAATAAGTGTGTTTACAGTCACTTTAATGCCCGAAATTGGTCGAAATAGAAGCTTCTGAATAGGAGAAAATGTCTGTAATAATGGCAATTTTGGTCACATTGAGGCTTTAAAAAGTAGTTATTCAGCATGAGGCACATTCCAAATGACATTTTGAATCAATTTTTCTACAGTCCAAAAAATCAATTTTCTGATGAAAAACGATGACCCGTGACCTGTCGAAATTTCTCCAGATGGTCAGAAATGGAAATTTTTTAATGTTTAATTTTTTGACTGCAAATGACTATTCCATGTAAATTATCACTTTTGGAACAAAAATAAGTGTGTTTAGAGTCACTTTATGACTGAAATTGGTCGAAATAGACGCTTCTGAATAGGAGAAAATGTCTGTAAAAATGGCAATTTTGGTCACATTGAGGCTTCAAAAAGTAGTTATTCAGCATGAGGCACATTCCAAATGACATTTTGAATCAATTTTTCTACAGTCCAAAAAAATAAATTTTCTGATGAAAAACGATGACCCGTGACCTGTCGAAATTTCTCCAGATGGTCAGAAATGGAAATTTTTTAATGTTTAATTTTTTGACTGCAAATGACTATTCCATGTAAATTATCACTTTTGGAACAAAAATAAGTGTGTTTAGAGTCACTTTATGAGTGAAATTGGTCGAAATAGACGCTTCTGAATAGGAGAAAATGTCTGTAAAAATGGCAATTTTGGTCACATTGAGGCTTCAAAAAGTAGTTATTCAGCATGAGGCACATTCCAAATGACATTTTGAATCAATTTTTCTACAGTCCAAAAAAATCAATTTTCTGATGAAAAACGATGACCCGTGACCTGTCGAAATTTATCCAGATGGTCAGAAATGGAAATTTTTTAATGTTTCATTTTTTGACTGTAAATGACTATTCCATGTAAATTATCACTTTTGGAAGAAAAATAAGTGTGTTTAGAGTCACTTTAATGCCTGAAAATGGTTGAAACAAAAGCTTCTGAATAGGAGAAAAAGTCTGTAATAATGGCAATTTTGGTCACATTGAGGCTTTAAAAAGTAGTCATTCAACATGAGGCACATTTCAAATGACATTTTGAATCAATTTTTCCACAGTCCAAAAAAATCAATTTTCTGATGAAAAACGATGACCCGTGACCTGTCGAAATTTCTCCAGATGGTCAGAAATGGAAATTTTTTTATCTTTAATTTTTTGACTGTAAATGACTATTCCATGTAAATTATCACTTTTGGAAGAAAAATAAGTGTGTTTAGAGTCACTTTTATGCCTGAAATTGGTCGAAATAGAAGCTTCTGAATACGAGAAAATGTCTGTAATAATGGCAATTTTGGTCACATTGAGGCTTTAAAAAGTAGTCATTCAACATGAGGCACATTCGAAATGACATTTTGAATCAATTTTTCTACAGTCCAAAAAATCAATTTTCTGATGAAAAACGATGACCCGTGACCTGTCGACATTTCTCCAGTTGGTCAGAAATTGAATTTTTTTAATGTTTAAGTTTTTTTACTGCAAATGACTATTCCATTTAAATTATCACTTTTGGAACAAAAATAAGTGTGTTTAGAGTCACTTTAATGCCTGAAATTGGTCGAAATAGAAGCTTCTGAATAGGAGAAAATGTCTGTAAAAATTGAAATTTTGGTCACATTCAGGCTTTAAAAAGTAGTTATTCAACATGAGGCACAATCCAAATGACATTTTGAATCAATTTTTCTACAGTCCAAAAAATCAATTTTCTGATGAAAAACGATGACCCGTGACCTGTTGAAATTTCTCCAGATTGTCAGAAATGTACATTTTTTAATGTTTAACTTTTTGACTGTAAATGACTATTCCATGTAAATTATCACTTTTGGAAAAAAAATAAGTGTGTTTAGAGTCACTTTAATGCCTGAAATTGGTTGAAACAAAAGCTTCTGAATAGGAGAAAAAGTCTGTAATAATGGCAATTTTGGTCACATTGAGGCTTTAAAAAGTAGTCATTCAACATGAGGCACATTCCAAATGACATTTTGAATCAATTTTTCTACAGTCCAAAAAAATCAATTTTCTGATGAAAAACGATGACCCGTGACCTGTCGAAATTTCTCCAGATGGTCAGAAATGGAAATTTTTTAATGTTTAATTTTTTGACTGTAAATGGCTATTCCATGTAAATTATCACTTTTGGAAGAAAAATAGGTGTGTTCAGAGTCACTTTAATGCCTGAAATTGGTTGAAACAAAAGCTTCTGAATAGGAGAAAAAGTCTGTAATAATGGCAATTTTGGTCACATTGAGGCTTTAAAAAGTAGTCATTCAACATGAGGCACATTCCAAATGACATTTTGAATCAATTTTTCTACAGTCCAAAAAATCAATTTTCTGATCAAAAACGATGACCCGTGACCTGTCGAAATTTCTCCAGATGGTCAGAAATGGAAATTTTTTTATCTTTAATTTTTTGACTGTAAATGACTATTCCATGTAAATTATCACTTTTGGAAGAAAAATAAGTGTGTTTAGAGTCACTTTAATGCCTGAAATTGGTTGAAACAAAAGCTTCTGAATAGGAGAAAAAGTTTGTAATAATGGCAATTTTGGTCACATTGAGGCTTTAAAAAGTAGTCATTCAACATGAGGCACATTCCAAATGACATTTTGAATCAATTTTTCTACAGTCCAAAAAAATCAATTTTCTGATGAAAAACGATGACCCGTGACCTGTCGAAATTTCTCCAGATGGTCAGAAATGGCAATTTTTTAATGTTTCATTTTTTGACTGCAAATGACTATTCCATGTAAATGATCACTTTTGGAACAAAATTAGTGTGTTTAGAGTCACTTTAATGCCTGAAATGGGTCGAAATAGAAGCTTCTGAATAGGAGAAAATGTCTGTAAAAATGGAAATTTTGGTCACATTGAGGCTTCAAAAAGTAGTTATTCAGCATGAGGCACATTCCAAATGCCATTTTGAATCAATTTTTCTACAGTCCAAAAAATCAATTTTCTGATGAAAAACGATGACCCGTGACCTGTCAAAATTTCTCCATATGGTCAGAAATTGACATTTTTTAATGTTTAATTTTTTGACTGTAAATGACTATTCCATGTAAATTATCACTTTTGGAAGAAAAATAAGTGTGTTTAGAGTCACTTTAATGCCTGAAAATGGTTGAAACAAAAGCTTCTGAATAGGAGAAAAAGTCTGTAATAATGGCAATTTTGGTCACATTGAGGCTTTAAAAAGTAGTCATTCAACATGAGGCACATTTCAAATGACATTTTGAATCAATTTTTCCACAGTCCAAAAAAATCAATTTTCTGATGAAAAACGATGACCCGTGACCTGTCGAAATTTCTCCAGATGGTCAGAAATGGAAATTTTTTTATCTTTAATTTTTTGACTGTAAATGACTATTCCATGTAAATTATCACTTTTGGAAGAAAAATAAGTGTGTTTAGAGTCACTTTTATGCCTGAAATTGGTCGAAATAGAAGCTTCTGAATACGAGAAAATGTCTGTAATAATGGCAATTTTGGTCACATTGAGGCTTTAAAAAGTAGTCATTCAACATGAGGCACATTCGAAATGACATTTTGAATCAATTTTTCTACAGTCCAAAAAATCAATTTTCTGATGAAAAACGATGACCCGTGACCTGTCGACATTTCTCCAGTTGGTCAGAAATTGAATTTTTTTAATGTTTAAGTTTTTTGACTGCAAATGACTATTCCATTTAAATTATCACTTTTGGAACAAAAATAAGTGTGTTTAGAGTCACTTTAATGCCTGAAATTGGTCGAAATAGAAGCTTCTGAATAGGAGAAAATGTCTGTAAAAATTGAAATTTTGGTCACATTCAGGCTTTAAAAAGTAGTTATTCAACATGAGGCACAATCCAAATGACATTTTGAATCAATTTTTCTACAGTCCAAAAAATCAATTTTCTGATGAAAAACGATGACCCGTGACCTGTTGAAATTTCTCCAGATTGTCAGAAATGTACATTTTTTAATGTTTAATTTTTTGACTGTAAATGACTATTCCATGTAAATTATCACTTTTGGAAAAAAAATAAGTGTGTTTAGAGTCACTTTAATGCCTGAAATTGGTTGAAACAAAAGCTTCTGAATAGGAGAAAAAGTCTGTAATAATGGCAATTTTGGTCACATTGAGGCTTTAAAAAGTAGTCATTCAACATGAGGCACATTCCAAATGACATTTTGAATCAATTTTTCTACAGTCCAAAAAAATCAATTTTCTGATGAAAAACGATGACCCGTGACCTGTCGAAATTTCTCCAGATGGTCAGAAATGGAAATTTTTTAATGTTTAATTTTTTGACTGTAAATGGCTATTCCATGTAAATTATCACTTTTGGAAGAAAAATAGGTGTGTTCAGAGTCACTTTAATGCCTGAAATTGGTTGAAACAAAAGCTTCTGAATAGGAGAAAAAGTCTGTAATAATGGCAATTTTGGTCACATTGAGGCTTTAAAAAGTAGTCATTCAACATGAGGCACATTCCAAATGACATTTTGAATCAATTTTTCTACAGTCCAAAAAATCAATTTTCTGATCAAAAACGATGACCCGTGACCTGTCGAAATTTCTCCAGATGGTCAGAAATGGAAATTTTTTTATCTTTAATTTTTTGACTGTAAATGACTATTCCATGTAAATTATCACTTTTGGAAGAAAAATAAGTGTGTTTAGAGTCACTTTAATGCCTGAAATTGGTTGAAACAAAAGCTTCTGAATAGGAGAAAAAGTTTGTAATAATGGCAATTTTGGTCACATTGAGGCTTTAAAAAGTAGTCATTCAACATGAGGCACATTCCAAATGACATTTTGAATCAATTTTTCTACAGTCCAAAAAAATCAATTTTCTGATGAAAAACGATGACCCGTGACCTGTCGAAATTTCTCCAGATGGTCAGAAATGGCAATTTTTTAATGTTTCATTTTTTGACTGCAAATGACTATTCCATGTAAATGATCACTTTTGGAACAAAATTAGTGTGTTTAGAGTCACTTTAATGCCTGAAATTGGTCGAAATAGAAGCTTCTGAATAGGAGAAAATGTCTGTAAAAAT
The DNA here is from genome assembly GCF_964204655.1 of Triturus cristatus. Lineage (NCBI taxonomy): Eukaryota > Metazoa > Chordata > Amphibia > Caudata > Salamandridae > Triturus > Triturus cristatus. Next base: position 877,214,141 of record NC_140593.1, on the reverse strand, counting down.
GGCAATTTTGGTCACATTGAGGCTTCAAAAAGTAGTTATTCAGCATGAGGCACATTCCAAATGCCATTTTGAATCAATTTTTCTACAGTCCAAAAAATCAATTTTCTGATGAAAAACGATGACCCGTGACCTGTCAAAATTTCTCCATATGGTCAGAAATTGACATTTTTTAATGTTTAATTTTTTGAATGTAAATGACTATTCCATGTAAATTATCACTTTTGGAAGAAAAATAAGTGTGTTTAGAGACACTTTAATGCCTGAAATTGGTTGAAACAAAAGCTTCTGAATAGGAGAAAAAGTCTGTAATAATGGCAATTTTGGTCACATTGAGGCTTTAAAAAGTAGTCATTCAACATGAGGCACATTCAAAATGACATTTTGAATCAATGTTTCTACAGTCCAAAAAAATCAATTTTCTGATGAAAAACGATGACCCGTGACCTGTCGAAATTTCTCCAGATGGTCAGAAATGGAAATTTTTTAATGTTTACGTTTTTTTACTGTAAATGACTATTCCATGTGAATTATCACTTTTGGAACTAAAATAAGTGTGTTTACAGTCACTTTAATGCCCGAAATTGGTCGAAATAGAAGCTTCTGAATAGGAGAAAATGTCTGTAAAAATGGCAATTTTGGTCACATTGAGGCTTCAAAAAGTAGTTATTCAGCATGAGGCACATTCCAAATGACATTTTGAATCAATTTTTCTACAGTCCAAAAAAATAAATTTTCTGATGAAAAACGATGACCCGTGACCTGTCGAAATTTCTCCAGATGGTCAGAAATGGAAATTTTTTAATGTTTAATTTTTTGACTGCAAATGACTATTCCATGTAAATTATCACTTTTGGAACAAAAATAAGTGTGTTTAGAGTCACTTTATGAGTGAAATTGGTCGAAATAGACGCTTCTGAATAGGAGAAAATGTCTGTAAAAATGGCAATTTTGGTCACATTGAGGCTTCAAAAAGTAGTTATTCAGCATGAGGCACATTCCAAATGACATATTGAATCAATTTTTCTACAGTCCAAAAAAATAAATTTTCTGATGAAAAACGATGACCCGTGACCTGTCGAAATTTATCCAGATGGTCAGAAATGGAAATTTTTTAATGTTTCACTTTTTTGACTGTAAATGACTATTCCATGTAAATTATCACTTTTGGAAGAAAAATAAGTGTGTTTAGAGTCACTTTAATGCCTGAAAATGGTTGAAACAAAAGCTTCTGAATAGGAGAAAAAGTCTGTAATAATGGCAATTTTGGTCACATTGAGGCTTTAAAAAGTAGTCATTCAACATGAGGCACATTTCAAATGACATTTTGAATCAATTTTTCCACAGTCCAAAAAAATCAATTTTCTGATGAAAAACGATGACCCGTGACCTGTCGAAATTTCTCCAGATGGTCAGAAATGGAAATTTTTTTATCTTTAATTTTTTGACTGTAAATGACTATTCCATGTAAATTATCACTTTTGGAAGAAAAATAAGTGTGTTTAGAGTCACTTTTATGCCTGAAATTGGTCGAAATAGAAGCTTCTGAATACGAGAAAATGTCTGTAATAATGGCAATTTTGGTCACATTGAGGCTTTAAAAAGTAGTCATTCAACATGAGGCACATTCGAAATGACATTTTGAATCAATTTTTCTACAGTACAAAAAATCAATTTTCTGATGAAAAACGATGACCCGTGACCTGTCGACATTTCTCCAGTTGGTCAGAAATTGAATTTTTTTAATGTTTAAGTTTTTTTACTGCAAATGACTATTCCATTTAAATTATCACTTTTGGAACAAAAATAAGTGTGTTTAGAGTCACTTTAATGCCTGAAATTGGTTGAAACAAAAGCTTCTGAATAGGAGAAAAAGTCTGTAATAATGGCAATTTTGGTCACATTGAGGCTTTAAAAAGTAGTCATTCAACATGAGGCACATTCCAAATGACATTTTGAATCAATTTTTCTACAGTCCAAAAAAATCAATTTTCTGATGAAAAACGATGACCCGTGACCTGTCGAAATTTCTCCAGATGGTCAGAAATGGAAATTTTTTAATGTTTAATTTTTTGACTGCAAATGACTATTCCATGTAAATTATCACTTTTGGAACAAAAATAAGTGTGTTTAGAGTCACTTTCTGAGTGAAATTGGTCGAAATAGACGCTTCTGAATAGGAGAAAATGTCTGTAAAAATGGCAATTTTGGTCACATTGAGGCTTCAAAAAGTAGTTATTCAGCATGAGGCACATTCCAAATGACATTTTGAATCAATTTTTCACCAGTCCAAAAAAATAAATTTTCTGATGAAAAACGATGACCCGTGACCTGTCGAAATTTATCCAGATGGTCAGAAATGGAAATTTTTTAATGTTTCATTTTTTGACTGTAAATGACTATTCCATGTAAATTATCACTTTTGGAAGAAAAATAAGTGTGTTTAGAGTCACTTTAATGCCTGAAAATGGTTGAAACAAAAGCTTCTGAATAGGAGAAAAAGTCTGTAATAATGGCAATTTTGGTCACATTGAGGCTTTAAAAAGTAGTCATTCAACATGAGGCACATTTCAAATGACATTTTGAATCAATTTTTCTACAGTCCAAAAAAATCAATTTTCTGATGAAAAACGATGACCCGTGACCTGTCGAAATTTCTCCAGATGGTCAGAAATGGAAATTTTTTTATCTTTAATTTTTTGACTGTAAATGACTATTCCATGTAAATTATCACTTTTGGAAGAAAAATAAGTGTGTTTAGAGTCACTTTTATGCCTGAAATTGGTCGAAATAGAAGCTTCTGAATACGAGAAAATGTCTGTAATAATGGCAATTTTGGTCACATTGAGGCTTTAAAAAGTAGTCATTCAACATGAGGCACATTCGAAATGACATTTTGAATCAATTTTTCTACAGTCCAAAAAATCAATTTTCTGATGAAAAACGATGACCCGTGACCTGTCGACATTTCTCCAGTTGGTCAGAAATTGAATTTTTTTAATGTTTAAGTTTTTTTACTGCAAATGACTATTCCATTTAAATTATCACTTTTGGAACAAAAATAAGTGTGTTTAGAGTCACTTTAATGCCTGAAATTGGTCGAAATAGAAGCTTCTGAATAGGAGAAAATGTCTGTAAAAATTGAAATTTTGGTCACATTCAGGCTTTAAAAAGTGGTTATTCAACATGAGGCACAATCCAAATGACATTTTGAATCAATTTTTCTACAGTCCAAAAAATCAATTTTCTGATGAAAAACGATGACCCGTGACCTGTTGAAATTTCTCCAGATTGTCAGAAATGTACATTTTTTAATGTTTAATTTTTTGACTGTAAATGACTATTCCATGTAAATTATCACTTTTGGAAAAAAAATAAGTGTGTTTAGAGTCACTTTAATGCCTGAAATTGGTTGAAACAAAAGCTTCTGAATAGGAGAAAAAGTCTGTAATAATGGCAATTTTGGTCACATTGAGGCTTTAAAAAGTAGTCATTCAACATGAGGCACATTCCAAATGACATTTTGAATCAATTTTTCTACAGTCCAAAAAAATCAATTTTCTGATGAAAAACGATGACCGGTGACCTGTCGAAATTTCTCCAGATGGTCAGAAATGGAAATTTTTTAATGTTTAATTTTTTGACTGTAAATGGCTATTCCATGTAAATTATCACTTTTGGAAGAAAAATAGGTGTGTTCAGAGTCACTTTAATGCCTGAAATTGGTTGAAACAAAAGCTTCTGAATAGGAGAAAAAGTCTGTAATAATGGCAATTTTGGTCACATTGAGGCTTTAAAAAGTAGTCATTCAACATGAGGCACATTCCAAATGACATTTTGAATCAATTTTTCTACAGTCCAAAAAATCAATTTTCTGATCAAAAACGATGACCCGTGACCTGTCGAAATTTCTCCAGATGGTCAGAAATGGAAATTTTTTTATCTTTAATTTTTTGACTGTAAATGACTATTCCATGTAAATTATCACTTTTGGAAGAAAAATAAGTGTGTTTAGAGTCACTTTAATGCCTGAAATTGGTTGAAACAAAAGCTTCTGAATAGGAGAAAAAGTCTGTAATAATGGCAATTTTGGTCACATTGAGGCTTTAAAAAGTAGTCATTCAACATGAGGCACATTCCAAATGACATTTTGAATCAATTTTTCTACAGTCCAAAAAAATCAATTTTCTGATGAAAAACGATGACCCGTGACCTGTCGAAATTTCTCCAGATGGTCAGAAATGGAAATTTTTTAATGTTTCATTTTTTGACTGCAAATGACTATTCCATGTAAATGATCACTTTTGGAACAAAATTAGTGTGTTTAGAGTCACTTTAATGCCTGAAATTGGTCGAAATAGAAGCTTCTGAATAGGAGAAAATGTCTGTAAAAATGGCAATTTTGGTCACATTGAGGCTTCAAAAAGTAGTTATTCAGCATGAGGCACATTCCAAATGCCATTTTGAATCAATTTTTCTACTGTCCAAAAAAATAAATTTTCTGATGAAAAACGATGACCCGTGACCTGTCGAAATTTATCCAGATGGTCAGAAATGGAAATTTTTTAATGTTTCATTTTTTGACTGTAAATGACTATTCCATGTAAATTATCACTTTTGGAAGAAAAATAAGTGTGTTTAGAGACACTTTAATGCCTGAAATTGGTTGAAACAAAAGCTTCTGAATAGGAGAAAAAGTCTGTAATAATGGCAATTTTGGTCACATTGAGGCTTTAAAAAGTAGTCATTCAACATGAGGCACATTCCAAATGACATTTTGAATCAATTTTTCTACAGTCCAAAAAAATCAATTTTCTGATGAAAAACGATGACCCGTGACCTGTCGAAATTTATCCAGATGGTCAGAAATGGAAATTTTTTAATGTTCAATTTTTTGACTGCAAATGACTTCCATGTAAATTATCACTTTTGGAACAAAAATAAGTGTGTTTAGAGTCACTTTAATGCCTGAAATTGGTAGAAATAGAAGCTTCTGAATAGGAGAAAAAGTCTGTAATAATGGCAATTTTGGTCACATTGAGGCTTTAAAAAGTAGTCATTCAACATGAGGCACTTTCCAAATGACATTTTGAATCAATTTTTCTACAGTCCAAAAAATCAATTTTCTGATGAAAAACGATGACCTGTGACCTGTCGAAATTTCTCCAGATGGTCAGAAATGGAAATTTTTTCATGTTTAATTTTTTGACTGTAAATGACTATTCCATGTAAATTATCACTTTTGGAAGAAAAATAAGTGTGTTTAGAGTCACTTTAATGCCTGAAATTGGATGAAACAAAAGCTTCTGAATAGGAGAAAAAGTCTGTAATAATGGCAATTTTGGTCACATTGAGGCTTTAAAAAGTAGTCATTCAACATGAGGCACATTCCAAATGACATTTTGAATCAATTTTTCTACAGTCCAAAAAAATCAATTTTCTGATGAAAAACGATGACCCGTGACCTGTCGAAATTTCTCCAGATGGTCAGAAATGGAAATTTTTTAATGTTTAATTTTTTGACTGTAAATGGCTATTCCATGTAAATTATCACTTTTGGAAGAAAAATAGGTGTGTTCAGAGTCACTTTAATGCCTGAAATTGGTTGAAACAAAAGCTTCTGAATAGGAGAAAAAGTCTGTAATAATGGCAATTTTGGTCACATTGAGGCTTTAAAAAGTAGTCATTCAACATGAGGCACATTCCAAATGACATTTTGAATCAATTTTTCTACAGTCCAAAAAATCAATTTTCTGATCAAAAACGATGACCCGTGACCTGTCGAAATTTCTCCAGATGGTCAGAAATGGAAATTTTTTTATCTTTAATTTTTTGACTGTAAATGACTATTCCATGTAAATTATCACTTTTGGAAGAAAAATAAGTGTGTTTAGAGTCACTTTAATGCCTGAAATTGGTTGAAACAAAAGCTTCTGAATAGGAGAAAAAGTCTGTAATTATGTCAATTTTGGTCACATTGAGGCTTTAAAAAGTAGTCATTCAACATGAGGCACATTCCAAATGACATTTTGAATCAATTTTTCTACAGTCCAAAAAAATAAATTTTCTGATGAAAAACGATGACCCGTGACCTGTCGAAATTTCTCCAGATGGTCAGAAATGGAAATTTTTTAATGTTTCATTTTTTGACTGCAAATGACTATTCCATGTAAATGATCACTTTTGGAACACAATTAGTGTGTTTAGAGTCACTTTAATGCCTGAAATTGGTCGAAATAGAAGCTTCTGAATAGGAGAAAATGTCTGTAAAAATGGCAATTTTGGTCACATTGAGGCTTCAAAAAGTAGTTATTCAGCATGAGGCACATTCCAAATGCCATTTTGAATCAATTTTTCTACAGTCCAAAAAAATCAATTTTCTGATGAAAAACGATGACCCGTGACCTGTCGAAATTTATCCAGATGGTCAGAAATGGAAATTTTTTAATGTTTCATTTTTTGACTGCAAATGACTTCCATGTGAATTATCACTTTTGGAACTAAAATAAAGGTGTTTAGAGTCACTTTAATGCCTGAAATTGGTCGAAATAGAAGCTTCTGAATAGGAGAAAAAGTCTGTAATAATGGCAATTTTGGTCACATTGAGGCTTTAAAAAGTAGTCATTCAACATGAGGCACATTCCAAATGACATTTTGAATCAATTTTTCTACAGTCCAAAAAATCAATTTTCTGCTGAAAAACGATGACCTGTGACCTGTCGAAATTTCTCCAGATGGTCAGAAATGGAAATTTTTTAATGTTTAATTTTTTGACTGTAAATGACTATTCCATGTAAATTATCACTTTTGGAAGAAAAATAAGTGTGTTTAGAGTCACTTTAATGCCTGAAATTGGTTGAAACAAAAGCTTCTGAATAGGAGAAAAAGTCTGTAATAATGGCAATTTTGGTCACATTGAGGCTTTAAAAAGTAGTCATTCAACATGAGGCACATTCCAAATGACATTTTGAATCAATTTTTCTACAGTCCAAAAAAATCAATTTTCTGATGAAAAACGATGACCCGTGACCTGTCGAAATTTCTCCAGATGGTCAGAAATGGAAATTTTTTAATGTTTAATTTTTTGACTGCAAATGACTATTCCATGTAAATTATCACTTTTGGAACAAAAATAAGTGTGTTTAGAGTCACTTTATGACTGAAATTGGTCGAAATAGACGCTTCTGAATAGGAGAAAATGTCTGTAAAAATGGCAATTTTGGTCACATGAGGCTTCAAAAAGTAGTTATTCAGCATGAGGCACATTCCAAATGACATTTTGAATCAATTTTTCTACAGTCCAAAAAAATAAATTTTCTGATGAAAAACGATGACCCGTGACCTGTCGAAATTTATGCAGATGGTCAGAAATGGAAATTTTTTAATGTTTCATTTTTTGACTGTAAATGACTATTCCATGTAAATTATCACTTTTGGAAGAAAAATAAGTGTGTTTGGAGTCACTTTAATGCCTGAAATTGGTTGAAACAAAAGCTTCTGAATAGGAGAAAAAGTCTGTAATAATGGCAATTTTGGTCACATTGAGGCTTTAAAAAGTAGTCATTCAACATGAGGCACATTCCAAATGACATTTTGAATCAATTTTTCTACAGTCCAAAAAAATCAATTTTCTGATGAAAAACGATGACCCGTGACCTGTCGAAATTTCTACAGATGGTCAGAAATGGAAATTTTTTAATGTTTAAGTTTTTTGACTGTAAATGACTATTCCATGTAAATTATCACTTTTGGAAGAAAAATAAGTGTGTTTAGAGTCACTTTAATGCCTGAAATTGGTTGAAACAAAAGCTTCTGAATAGGAGAAAAAGTCTGTAATAATGGCAATTTTGGTCACATTGAGGCTTTAAAAAGTAGTCATTCAACATGAGGCACATTCCAAATGACATTTTGAATCAATTTTTCTACAGTCCAAAAAAATCAATTTTCTGATGAAAAACGATGACCCGTGACTAGGCCTGGGCGAAGCACTACGTTACGCTCGCGTAGTTTGCGAAGTTCGCGCTACTTCGCGCTACGCGAACTGCACGTAGCACAGTGCGAACACGCGTAGCGTAGTGTTGCGTAGTGCTGCGGTCATTTTTTGCTTGCTCGCGGTCCTCAACGTCAAGTTGGCGACCGCGAGCAAGCAAAATGACATCCTGGCGAGACTTTTTCCTTGTTCGCGATCGCGAGCATGGAAAATAAACCTCCCGGCGAGATTCCCAACGCGAGAAGGTCAGGTTTCTCATTGCGAGGGGTCGCGTATGCTCGCGACCGCTCGCGATGAGAAACTACCAGTTCGCGTTGAGAAAGCTGCAGCTCGAGTAAAAATCTACTCGAGCAGCAGAAAACTACAGCTCGCACTGTGCAAGATGCCATTTTCAATGATTGCACAGTGCCGGTTGCTTGTCCGCACTGTGCAATCATTGAAAACAACATCTTGCACAGTGCGAACATGTTACTTCGCAGTTCGCGAAGTGCTACGCGTAGCTCGCGTAGTGCGAACTTCACTTTGCGTAGCTTCGCGAAGTGCTACTTCGCGAACTACGCCCACCCTTACCCGTGACCTGTCGTAATTTCTCCAGATGGTCAGAAATGGAAATTTTTTAATGTTTCATTTTTTGACTGTAAATGACTATTCCATGTAAATTATCACTTTTGGAAGAAAAATAAGTGTGTTTGGAGTCACTTTAATGCCTGAAATTGGTTGAAACAAAAGCTTCTGAATAGGAGAAAAAGTCTGTAATAATGGCAATTTTGGTCACATTGAGGCTTTAAAAAGTAGTCATTCAACATGAGGCACATTCCAAATGACATTTTGAATCAATTTTTCTACAGTCCAAAAAAATCAATTTTCTGATGAAAAACGATGACCCGTGACCTGTCGAAATTTATCCAGATGGTCAGAAATGGAAATTTTTTAATGTTTAATTTTTTGAATGCAAATGACTATTCCATGTAAATTATCACTTTTGGAACAACATTAAGTGTGTTTAGAGTCACTTTTATGCCTGAAATTGGTCGAAATAGAAGCTTCTGAATACGAGAAAATGTCTGTAATAATGGCAATTTTGGTCACATTGAGGCTTTAAAAAGTAGTTATTCAACATGAGGCACATTCGAAATGACATTTTGAATCAATTTTTCTACAGTCCAAAAAATCAATTTTCTGATGAAAAACGATGACCCGTGACCTGTCGACATTTCTCCAGTTGGTCAGAAATTGAATTTTTTTAATGTTTAAGTTTTTTTACTGCAAATGACTATTCCATTTAAATTATCACTTTTGGAACAAAAATAAGTGTGTTTAGAGTCACTTTAATGCCTGAAATTGGTCGAAATAGAAGCTTCTGAATAGGAGAAAATGTCTGTAAAAATTGAAATTTTGGTCACATTCAGGCTTTAAAAAGTAGTTATTCAACATGAGGCACAATCCAAATGACATTTTGAATCAATTTTTCTACAGTCCAAAAAATCAATTTTCTGATGAAAAACGATGACCCGTGACCTGTCGAAATTTCTCCAGATGGTCAGAAATGGAAATTTTTTAATGTTTAATTTTTTGACTGCAAATGACTATTCCATGTAAATTATCACTTTTGGAATAAAAATAAGTGTGTTTAGAGTCACTTTAATGCCTGAAATTGGTCGAAATAGACGCTTCTGAATAGGAGAAAATGTCTGTAAAAATGGCAATTTTGGTCACATTGAGGCTTCAAAAAGTAGTTATTCAGCATGAGGCACATTCCAAATGACATTTTGAATCAATTTTTCTACAGTCCAAAAAATCAATTTTCTAATGAAAAACGATGACCCGTGACCTGTCAAAATTTCTCCATATGGTCAGAAATGGAAATTTTTTAATGTTTAATTTTTTGATTGTAAATGACTATTCCATGTAAATTATCACTTTTGGAAGAAAAATAAGTGTGTTTAGAGACACTTTAATGCCTGAAATTGGTTGAAACAAAAGCTTCTGAATAGGAGAAAAAGTCTGTAATAATGGCAATTTTGGTCACATTGAGGCTTTCAAAAGTAGTCATTCAACATGAGGCACATTCCAAATGACATTTTGAATCAATTTTTCTACAGTCCAAAAAATCAATTTTCTGATGAAAAACGATGACCCGTGACCTGTCGAAATGTCTCCAGATGGTCAGAAATGGAAATTTTTTAATGTTTAATTTTTTTACTGTAAATGACTATTCCATGTGAATTATCACTTTTGGAACTAAAATAAGTGTGTTTAGAGTCACTTTAATGCCTGAAATTGGTCGAAATAGAAGCTTCTGAATAGGAGAAAATGGCTGTAATAATGGCAATTTTGGTCACATTGAGGCTTTAAAAAGTAGTTATTCAGCATGAGGCACATTCCAAATGACATTTTGAATCAATTTTTCTACAGTCCAAAAAATCAATTTTCTGATCAAAAACGATGACCCGTGACCTGTCGAAATTTCTCCAGATGGTCAGAAATGGAAATTTTTTAATGTTTCATTTTTTGACTGCAAATGACTATTCCATGTAAATTATCACTTTTGGAACAAAATAAGTGTGTTTAGAGTCACTTTAATGCCTGAAATTGGTAGAAATAGAAGCTTCTGAATAGGAGAAAATGTCTGTAAAAATGGCAATTTTGGTCACATTGAGGCTTTAAAAAGTAGTCATTCAACATGAGGCACATTCCAAATGACATTTTGAATCAATTTTTCTACAGTCCAAAAAAATAAATTTTCTGATGAAAAACGATGACCCGTGACCTGTCGAAATTTATCCAGATGGTCAGAAATGGAAATTTTTTAATGTTTAATTTTTTGAATGCAAATGACTATTCCATGTAAATTATCACTTTTGGAACAACATTAAGTGTGTTTAGAGTCACTTTTATGCCTGAAATTGGTCGAAATAGAAGCTTCTGAATACGAGAAAATGTCTGTAATAATGGCAATTTTGGTCACATTGAGGCTTTAAAAAGTAGTTATTCAACATGAGGCACATTCGAAATGACATTTTGAATCAATTTTTCTACAGTCCAAAAAATCAATTTTCTGATGAAAAACGATGACCCGTGACCTGTCGACATTTCTCCAGTTGGTCAGAAATTGAATTTTTTTAATGTTTAAGTTTTTTTACTGCAAATGACTATTCTATTTAAATTATCACTTTTGGAACAAAAATAAGTGTGTTTAGAGTCACTTTAATGCCTGAAATTGGTCGAAATAGAAGCTTCTGAATAGGAGAAAATGTCTGTAAAAATTGAAATTTTGGTCACATTCAGGCTTTAAAAAGTAGTTATTCAACATGAGGCACAATCCAAATGACATTTTGAATCAATTTTTCTACAGTCCAAAAAAATCAATTTTCTGATGAAAAACGATGACCGGTGACCTGTCGAAATTTCTCCAGATGGTCAGAAATGGAAATTTTTTAATGTTTAATTTTTTGACTGTAAATGGCTATTCCATGTAAATTATCACTTTTGGAAAAAAAATAAGTGTGTTTAGAGTCACTTTAATGCCTGAAATTGGTTGAAACAAAAGCTTCTGAATAGGAGAAAAAGTCTGTAATAATGGCAATTTTGGTCACATTGAGGCTTTAAAAAGTAGTCATTCAACATGAGGCACATTTCAAATGACATTTTGAATCAATTTTTCTACAGTCCAAAAAAATCAATTTTCTGATGAAAAACGATGACCCGTGACCTGTCGAAATTTCTCCAGATGGTCAGAAATGGAAATTTTTTTATCTTTAATTTTTTGACTGTAAATGACTATTCCATGTAAATTATCACTTTTGGAAGAAAAATAAGTGTGTTTAGAGTCACTTTTATGCCTGAAATTGGTCGAAATAGAAGCTTCTGAATACGAGAAAATGTCTGTAATAATGGCAATTTTGGTCACATTGAGGCTTTAAAAAGTAGTCATTCAACATGAGGCACATTCGAAATGACATTTTGAATCAATTTTTCTACAGTCCAAAAAATCAATTTTCTGATGAAAAACGATGACCCGTGACCTGTCGACATTTCTCCAGTTGGTCAGAAATTGAATTTTTTTAATGTTTAAGTTTTTTTACTGCAAATGACTATTCCATTTAAATTATCACTTTTGGAACAAAAATAAGTGTGTTTAGAGTCACTTTAATGCCTGAAATTGGTCGAAATAGAAGCTTCTGAATAGGAGAAAATGTCTGTAAAAATTGAAATTTTGGTCACATTCAGGCTTTAAAAAGTGGTTATTCAACATGAGGCACAATCCAAATGACATTTTGAATCAATTTTTCTACAGTCCAAAAAATCAATTTTCTGATGAAAAACGATGACCCGTGACCTGTTGAAATTTCTCCAGATTGTCAGAAATGTACATTTTTTAATGTTTAATTTTTTGACTGTAAATGACTATTCCATGTAAATTATCACTTTTGGAAAAAAAATAAGTGTGTTTAGAGTCACTTTAATGCCTGAAATTGGTTGAAACAAAAGCTTCTGAATAGGAGAAAAAGTCTGTAATAATGGCAATTTTGGTCACATTGAGGCTTTAAAAAGTAGTCATTCAACATGAGGCACATTCCAAATGACATTTTGAATCAATTTTTCTACAGTCCAAAAAAATCAATTTTCTGATGAAAAACGATGACCGGTGACCTGTCGAAATTTCTCCAGATGGTCAGAAATGGAAATTTTTTAATGTTTAATTTTTTGACTGTAAATGGCTATTCCATGTAAATTATCACTTTTGGAAGAAAAATAGGTGTGTTCAGAGTCACTTTAATGCCTGAAATTGGTTGAAACAAAAGCTTCTGAATAGGAGAAAAAGTCTGTAATAATGGCAATTTTGGTCACATTGAGGCTTTAAAAAGTAGTCATTCAACATGAGGCACATTCCAAATGACATTTTGAATCAATTTTTCTACAGTCCAAAAAATCAATTTTCTGATCAAAAACGATGACCCGTGACCTGTCGAAATTTCTCCAGATGGTCAGAAATGGAAATTTTTTTATCTTTAATTTTTTGACTGTAAATGACTATTCCATGTAAATTATCACTTTTGGAAGAAAAATAAGTGTGTTTAGAGTCACTTTAATGCCTGAAATTGGTTGAAACAAAAGCTTCTGAATAGGAGAAAAAGTCTGTAATAATGGCAATTTTGGTCACATTGAGGCTTTAAAAAGTAGTCATTCAACATGAGGCACATTCCAAATGACATTTTGAATCAATTTTTCTACAGTCCAAAAAAATCAATTTTCTGATGAAAAACGATGACCCGTGACCTGTCGAAATTTCTCCAGATGGTCAGAAATGGAAATTTTTTAATGTTTCATTTTTTGACTGCAAATGACTATTCCATGTAAATGATCACTTTTGGAACAAAATTAGTGTGTTTAGAGTCACTTTAATGCCTGAAATTGGTCGAAATAGAAGCTTCTGAATAGGAGAAAATGTCTGTAAAAATGGCAATTTTGGTCACATTGAGGCTTCAAAAAGTAGTTATTCAGCATGAGGCACATTCCAAATGCCATTTTGAATCAATTTTTCTACTGTCCAAAAAAATAAATTTTCTGATGAAAAACGATGACCCGTGACCTGTCGAAATTTATCCAGATGGTCAGAAATGGAAATTTTTTAATGTTTCATTTTTTGACTGTAAATGACTATTCCATGTAAATTATCACTTTTGGAAGAAAAATAAGTGTGTTTAGAGACACTTTAATGCCTGAAATTGGTTGAAACAAAAGCTTCTGAATAGGAGAAAAAGTCTGTAATAATGGCAATTTTGGTCACATTGAGGCTTTAAAAAGTAGTCATTCAACATGAGGCACATTCCAAATGACATTTTGAATCAATTTTTCTACAGTCCAAAAAAATCAATTTTCTGATGAAAAACGATGACCCGTGACCTGTCGAAATTTATCCAGATGGTCAGAAATGGAAATTTTTTAATGTTCAATTTTTTGACTGCAAATGACTTCCATGTAAATTATCACTTTTGGAACAAAAATAAGTGTGTTTAGAGTCACTTTAATGCCTGAAATTGGTAGAAATAGAAGCTTCTGAATAGGAGAAAAAGTCTGTAATAATGGCAATTTTGGTCACATTGAGGCTTTAAAAAGTAGTCATTCAACATGAGGCACTTTCCAAATGACATTTTGAATCAATTTTTCTACAGTCCAAAAAATCAATTTTCTGATGAAAAACGATGACCTGTGACCTGTCGAAATTTCTCCAGATTGTCAGAAATGGAAATTTTTTCATGTTTAATTTTTTGACTGTAAATGACTATTCCATGTAAATTATCACTTTTGGAAGAAAAATAAGTGTGTTTAGAGTCACTTTAATGCCTGAAATTGGATGAAACAAAAGCTTCTGAATAGGAGAAAAAGTCTGTAATAATGGCAATTTTGGTCACATTGAGGCTTTAAAAAGTAGTCATTCAACATGAGGCACATTCCAAATGACATTTTGAATCAATTTTTCTACAGTCCAAAAAAATCAATTTTCTGATGAAAAACGATGACCCGTGACCTGTCGAAATTTCTCCAGATGGTCAGAAATGGAAATTTTTTAATGTTTAATTTTTTGACTGTAAATGGCTATTCCATGTAAATTATCACTTTTGGAAGAAAAATAGGTGTGTTCAGAGTCACTTTAATGCCTGAAATTGGTTGAAACAAAAGCTTCTGAATAGGAGAAAAAGTCTGTAATAATGGCAATTTTGGTCACATTGAGGCTTTAAAAAGTAGTCATTCAACATGAGGCACATTCCAAATGACATTTTGAATCAATTTTTCTACAGTCCAAAAAATCAATTTTCTGATCAAAAACGATGACCCGTGACCTGTCGAAATTTCTCCAGATGGTCAGAAATGGAAATTTTTTTATCTTTAATTTTTTGACTGTAAATGACTATTCCATGTAAATTATCACTTTTGGAAGAAAAATAAGTGTGTTTAGAGTCACTTTAATGCCTGAAATTGGTTGAAACAAAAGCTTCTGAATAGGAGAAAAAGTCTGTAATTATGTCAATTTTGGTCACATTGAGGCTTTAAAAAGTAGTCATTCAACATGAGGCACATTCCAAATGACATTTTGAATCAATTTTTCTACAGTCCAAAAAAATAAATTTTCTGATGAAAAACGATGACCCGTGACCTGTCGAAATTTCTCCAGATGGTCAGAAATGGAAATTTTTTAATGTTTCATTTTTTGACTGCAAATGACTATTCCATGTAAATGATCACTTTTGGAACACAATTAGTGTGTTTAGAGTCACTTTAATGCCTGAAATTGGTCGAAATAGAAGCTTCTGAATAGGAGAAAATGTCTGTAAAAATGGCAATTTTGGTCACATTGAGGCTTCAAAAAGTAGTTATTCAGCATGAGGCACATTCCAAATGCCATTTTGAATCAATTTTTCTACAGTCCAAAAAAATCAATTTTCTGATGAAAAACGATGACCCGTGACCTGTCGAAATTTATCCAGATGGTCAGAAATGGAAATTTTTTAATGTTTCATTTTTTGACTGCAAATGACTTCCATGTGAATTATCACTTTTGGAACTAAAATAAAGGTGTTTAGAGTCACTTTAATGCCTGAAATTGGTCGAAATAGAAGCTTCTGAATAGGAGAAAAAGTCTGTAATAATGGCAATTTTGGTCACATTGAGGCTTTAAAAAGTAGTCATTCAACATGAGGCACATTCCAAATGACATTTTGAATCAATTTTTCTACAGTCCAAAAAATCAATTTTCTGCTGAAAAACGATGACCTGTGACCTGTCGAAATTTCTCCAGATGGTCAGAAATGGAAATTTTTTAATGTTTAATTTTTTGACTGTAAATGACTATTCCATGTAAATTATCACTTTTGGAAGAAAAATAAGTGTGTTTAGAGTCACTTTAATGCCTGAAATTGGTTGAAACAAAAGCTTCTGAATAGGAGAAAAAGTCTGTAATAATGGCAATTTTGGTCACATTGAGGCTTTAAAAAGTAGTCATTCAACATGAGGCACATTCCAAATGACATTTTGAATCAATTTTTCTACAGTCCAAAAAAATCAATTTTCTGATGAAAAACGATGACCCGTGACCTGTCGAAATTTCTCCAGATGGTCAGAAATGGAAATTTTTTAATGTTTAATTTTTTGACTGCAAATGACTATTCCATGTAAATTATCACTTTTGGAACAAAAATAAGTGTGTTTAGAGTCACTTTATGACTGAAATTGGTCGAAATAGACGCTTCTGAATAGGAGAAAATGTCTGTAAAAATGGCAATTTTGGTCACATGAGGCTTCAAAAAGTAGTTATTCAGCATGAGGCACATTCCAAATGACATTTTGAATCAATTTTTCTACAGTCCAAAAAAATAAATTTTCTGATGAAAAACGATGACCCGTGACCTGTCGAAATTTATGCAGATGGTCAGAAATGGAAATTTTTTAATGTTTCATTTTTTGACTGTAAATGACTATTCCATGTAAATTATCACTTTTGGAAGAAAAATAAGTGTGTTTGGAGTCACTTTAATGCCTGAAATTGGTTGAAACAAAAGCTTCTGAATAGGAGAAAAAGTCTGTAATAATGGCAATTTTGGTCACATTGAGGCTTTAAAAAGTAGTCATTCAACATGAGGCACATTCCAAATGACATTTTGAATCAATTTTTCTACAGTCCAAAAAAATCAATTTTCTGATGAAAAACGATGACCCGTGACCTGTCGAAATTTCTACAGATGGTCAGAAATGGAAATTTTTTAATGTTTAAGTTTTTTGACTGTAAATGACTATTCCATGTAAATTATCACTTTTGGAAGAAAAATAAGTGTGTTTAGAGTCACTTTAATGCCTGAAATTGGTTGAAACAAAAGCTTCTGAATAGGAGAAAAAGTCTGTAATAATGGCAATTTTGGTCACATTGAGGCTTTAAAAAGTAGTCATTCAACATGAGGCACATTCCAAATGACATTTTGAATCAATTTTTCTACAGTCCAAAAAAATCAATTTTCTGATGAAAAACGATGACCCGTGACTAGGCCTGGGCGAAGCACTACGTTACGCTCGCGTAGTTTGCGAAGTTCGCGCTACTTCGCGCTACGCGAACTGCACGTAGCACAGTGCGAACACGCGTAGCGTAGTGTTGCGTAGTGCTGCGGTCATTTTTTGCTTGCTCGCGGTCCTCAACGTCAAGTTGGCGACCGCGAGCAAGCAAAATGACATCCTGGCGAGACTTTTTCCTTGTTCGCGATCGCGAGCATGGAAAATAAACCTCCCGGCGAGATTCCCAACGCGAGAAGGTCAGGTTTCTCATTGCGAGGGGTCGCGTATGCTCGCGACCGCTCGCGATGAGAAACTACCAGTTCGCGTTGAGAAAGCTGCAGCTCGAGTAAAAATCTACTCGAGCAGCAGAAAACTACAGCTCGCACTGTGCAAGATGCCATTTTCAATGATTGCACAGTGCCGGTTGCTTGTCCGCACTGTGCAATCATTGAAAACAACATCTTGCACAGTGCGAACATGTTACTTCGCAGTTCGCGAAGTGCTACGCGTAGCTCGCGTAGTGCGAACTTCACTTTGCGTAGCTTCGCGAAGTGCTACTTCGCGAACTACGCCCACCCTTACCCGTGACCTGTCGTAATTTCTCCAGATGGTCAGAAATGGAAATTTTTTAATGTTTCATTTTTTGACTGTAAATGACTATTCCATGTAAATTATCACTTTTGGAAGAAAAATAAGTGTGTTTGGAGTCACTTTAATGCCTGAAATTGGTTGAAACAAAAGCTTCTGAATAGGAGAAAAAGTCTGTAATAATGGCAATTTTGGTCACATTGAGGCTTTAAAAAGTAGTCATTCAACATGAGGCACATTCCAAATGACATTTTGAATCAATTTTTCTACAGTCCAAAAAAATCAATTTTCTGATGAAAAACGATGACCCGTGACCTGTCGAAATTTATCCAGATGGTCAGAAATGGAAATTTTTTAATGTTTAATTTTTTGAATGCAAATGACTATTCCATGTAAATTATCACTTTTGGAACAACATTAAGTGTGTTTAGAGTCACTTTTATGCCTGAAATTGGTCGAAATAGAAGCTTCTGAATACGAGAAAATGTCTGTAATAATGGCAATTTTGGTCACATTGAGGCTTTAAAAAGTAGTTATTCAACATGAGGCACATTCGAAATGACATTTTGAATCAATTTTTCTACAGTCCAAAAAATCAATTTTCTGATGAAAAACGATGACCCGTGACCTGTCGACATTTCTCCAGTTGGTCAGAAATTGAATTTTTTTAATGTTTAAGTTTTTTTACTGCAAATGACTATTCCATTTAAATTATCACTTTTGGAACAAAAATAAGTGTGTTTAGAGTCACTTTAATGCCTGAAATTGGTCGAAATAGAAGCTTCTGAATAGGAGAAAATGTCTGTAAAAATTGAAATTTTGGTCACATTCAGGCTTTAAAAAGTAGTTATTCAACATGAGGCACAATCCAAATGACATTTTGAATCAATTTTTCTACAGTCCAAAAAATCAATTTTCTGATGAAAAACGATGACCCGTGACCTGTCGAAATTTCTCCAGATGGTCAGAAATGGAAATTTTTTAATGTTTAATTTTTTGACTGCAAATGACTATTCCATGTAAATTATCACTTTTGGAATAAAAATAAGTGTGTTTAGAGTCACTTTAATGCCTGAAATTGGTCGAAATAGACGCTTCTGAATAGGAGAAAATGTCTGTAAAAATGGCAATTTTGGTCACATTGAGGCTTCAAAAAGTAGTTATTCAGCATGAGGCACATTCCAAATGACATTTTGAATCAATTTTTCTACAGTCCAAAAAATCAATTTTCTAATGAAAAACGATGACCCGTGACCTGTCAAAATTTCTCCATATGGTCAGAAATGGAAATTTTTTAATGTTTAATTTTTTGATTGTAAATGACTATTCCATGTAAATTATCACTTTTGGAAGAAAAATAAGTGTGTTTAGAGACACTTTAATGCCTGAAATTGGTTGAAACAAAAGCTTCTGAATAGGAGAAAAAGTCTGTAATAATGGCAATTTTGGTCACATTGAGGCTTTCAAAAGTAGTCATTCAACATGAGGCACATTCCAAATGACATTTTGAATCAATTTTTCTACAGTCCAAAAAATCAATTTTCTGATGAAAAACGATGACCCGTGACCTGTCGAAATGTCTCCAGATGGTCAGAAATGGAAATTTTTTAATGTTTAATTTTTTTACTGTAAATGACTATTCCATGTGAATTATCACTTTTGGAACTAAAATAAGTGTGTTTAGAGTCACTTTAATGCCTGAAATTGGTCGAAATAGAAGCTTCTGAATAGGAGAAAATGGCTGTAATAATGGCAATTTTGGTCACATTGAGGCTTTAAAAAGTAGTTATTCAGCATGAGGCACATTCCAAATGACATTTTGAATCAATTTTTCTACAGTCCAAAAAATCAATTTTCTGATCAAAAACGATGACCCGTGACCTGTCGAAATTTCTCCAGATGGTCAGAAATGGAAATTTTTTAATGTTTCATTTTTTGACTGCAAATGACTATTCCATGTAAATTATCACTTTTGGAACAAAATAAGTGTGTTTAGAGTCACTTTAATGCCTGAAATTGGTAGAAATAGAAGCTTCTGAATAGGAGAAAATGTCTGTAAAAATGGCAATTTTGGTCACATTGAGGCTTTAAAAAGTAGTCATTCAACATGAGGCACATTCCAAATGACATTTTGAATCAATTTTTCTACAGTCCAAAAAAATAAATTTTCTGATGAAAAACGATGACCCGTGACCTGTCGAAATTTATCCAGATGGTCAGAAATGGAAATTTTTTAATGTTTAATTTTTTGAATGCAAATGACTATTCCATGTAAATTATCACTTTTGGAACAACATTAAGTGTGTTTAGAGTCACTTTTATGCCTGAAATTGGTCGAAATAGAAGCTTCTGAATACGAGAAAATGTCTGTAATAATGGCAATTTTGGTCACATTGAGGCTTTAAAAAGTAGTTATTCAACATGAGGCACATTCGAAATGACATTTTGAATCAATTTTTCTACAGTCCAAAAAATCAATTTTCTGATGAAAAACGATGACCCGTGACCTGTCGACATTTCTCCAGTTGGTCAGAAATTGAATTTTTTTAATGTTTAAGTTTTTTTACTGCAAATGACTATTCTATTTAAATTATCACTTTTGGAACAAAAATAAGTGTGTTTAGAGTCACTTTAATGCCTGAAATTGGTCGAAATAGAAGCTTCTGAATAGGAGAAAATGTCTGTAAAAATTGAAATTTTGGTCACATTCAGGCTTTAAAAAGTAGTTATTCAACATGAGGCACAATCCAAATGACATTTTGAATCAATTTTTCTACAGTCCAAAAAAATCAATTTTCTGATGAAAAACGATGACCGGTGACCTGTCGAAATTTCTCCAGATGGTCAGAAATGGAAATTTTTTAATGTTTAATTTTTTGACTGTAAATGGCTATTCCATGTAAATTATCACTTTTGGAAAAAAAATAAGTGTGTTTAGAGTCACTTTAATGCCTGAAATTGGTTGAAACAAAAGCTTCTGAATAGGAGAAAAAGTCTGTAATAATGGCAATTTTGGTCACATTGAGGCTTTAAAAAGTAGTCATTCAACATGAGGCACATTCCAAATGACATTTTGAATCAATTTTTCTACAGTCCAAAAAAATCAATTTTCTGATGAAAAACGATGACCGGTGACCTGTCGAAATTTCTCCAGATGGTCAGAAATGGAAATTTTTTAATGTTTAATTTTTTGACTGTAAATGGCTATTCCATGTAAATTATCACTTTTGGAAGAAAAATAGGTGTGTTTAGAGTCACTTTAATGCCTGAAATTGGTTGAAACAAAAGCTTCTGAATAGGAGAAAAAGTCTGTAATAATGGCAATTTTGGTCACATTGAGGCTTTAAAAAGTAGTCATTCAACATGAGGCACATTCCAAATGACATTTTGAATCAATTTTTCTACAGTCCAAAAAAATCAATTTTCTGATGAAAAACGATGACCCGTGACCTGTCGAAATTTATCCAGATGGTCAGAAATAATAATTTTTTAATGTTTAATTTTTTGAATGCAAATGACTATTCCATGTAAATTATCAATTTTGGAACAACATTAAGTGTGTTTAGAGTCACTTTAAGGCCTGAAATTGGTCGAAATAGAAGCTTCTGAGTACGAGAAAATGTCTGTAATAATGGCAATTTTGGTCACATTGAGGCTTTAAAAAGTAGTTATTCAACATGAGGCACATTCGAAATGACATTTTGAATCAATTTTTCTACAGTCCAAAAAAATCAATTTTCTGATGAAAAACGATGACCCGTGACCTGTCGACATTTCTCCAGTTGGTCAGAAATTGAATTTTTTAATGTTTAAGTTTTTGGACTGCAAATGACTATTCCATTTAAATTATCACTTTTGGAACAAAAATAAGTGTGTTTAGAGTCACTTTAATGCCTGAAATTGGTAGAAATAGAAGCTTCTGAATAGGAGAAAATGTCTGTAAAAATGGCAATTTTGGTCACATTGAGGCTTTAAAAAGTAGTCATTCAACATGAGGCACATTCCAAATGACATTTTGAATCAATTTTTCTACAGTCCAAAAAAATAAATTTTCTGATGAAAAACGATGACCCGTGACCTGTCGAAATTTATCCAGATGGTCAGAAATGGAAATTTTTTAATGTTTAATTTTTTGAATGCAAATGACTATTCCATGTAAATTATCACTTTTGGAACAACATTAAGTGTGTTTAGAGTCACTTTTATGCCTGAAATTGGTCGAAATAGAAGCTTCTGAATACGAGAAAATGTCTGTAATAATGGCAATTTTGGTCACATTGAGGCTTTAAAAAGTAGTTATTCAACATGAGGCACATTCGAAATGACATTTTGAATCAATTTTTCTACAGTCCAAAAAATCAATTTTCTGATGAAAAACGATGACCCGTGACCTGTCGACATTTCTCCAGTTGGTCAGAAATTGAATTTTTTTAATGTTTAAGTTTTTTTACTGCAAATGACTATTCCATTTAAATTATCACTTTTGGAACAAAAATAAGTGTGTTTAGAGTCACTTTAATGCCTGAAATTGGTCGAAATAGAAGCTTCTGAATACGAGAAAATGTCTGTAATAATGGCAATTTTGGTCACATTGAGGCTTTAAAAAGTAGTTATTCAACATGAGGCACATTCGAAATGACATTTTGAATCAATTTTTCTACAGTCCAAAAAATCAATTTTCTGATGAAAAACGATGACCCGTGACCTGTCGACATTTCTCCAGTTGGTCAGAAATTGAATTTTTTTAATGTTTAAGTTTTTTTACTGCAAATGACTATTCCATTTAAATTATCACTTTTGGAACAAAAATAAGTGTGTCTAGAGTCACTTTAATGCCTGAAATTGGTCGAAATAGAAGCTTCTGAATAGGAGAAAATGTCTGTAAAAATTGAAATTTTGGTCACATTCAGGCTTTAAAAAGTAGTTATTCAACATGAGGCACAATCCAAATGACATTTTGAATCAATTTTTCTACAGTCCAAAAAAATCAATTTTCTGATGAAAAACGATGACCCGTGACCTGTCGACATTTCTCCAGTTGGTCAGAAATTGAATTTTTTTAATGTTTAAGTTTTTGGACTGCAAATGACTATTCCATTTAAATTATCACTTTTGGAACAAAAATAAGTGTGTTTAGAGTCACTTTAATGCCTGAAATTGGTCGAAATAAAAGCTTCTGAATAGGAGAAAATGTCTGTAAAAATTGAAATTTTGGTCACATTCAGGCTTTAAAAAGTAGTTATTCAACATGAGGCACAATCCAAATGACATTTTGAATCAATTTTTCTACAGTCCAAAAAATCAATTTTCTGATGAAAAACGATGACCCGTGACCTGTTGAAATTTCTCCAGATTGTCAGAAATGTACATTTTTTAATGTTTAATTTTTTGACTGTAAATGACTATTCCATGTAAATTATCACTTTTGGAAGAAAAATAAGTGTGTTTAGAGTCACTTTAATGCCTGAAATTGGTTGAAACAAAAGCTTCTGAATAGGAGAAAAAGTCTGTAATAATGGCAATTTTGGTCACATTGAGGCTTTAAAAAGTAGTCATTCAACATGAGGCACATTCCAAATGACATTTTGAATCAATTTTTCTACAGTCCAAAAAAATCAATTTTCTGATGAAAAACGATGACCCGTGACCTGTCGAAATTTATCCAGATGGTCAGAAATGGAAATTTTTTAATGTTTAATTTTTTGAATGCAAATGACTATTCCATGTAAATTATCACTTTTGGAACAACATTAAGTGTGTTTAGAGTCACTTTTATGCCTGAAATTGGTCGAAATAGAAGCTTCTGAATACGAGAAAATGTCTGTAATAATGGCAATTTTGGTCACATTGAGGCTTTAAAAAGTAGTTATTCAACATGAGGCACATTCGAAATGACATTTTGAATCAATTTTTCTACAGTCCAAAAAATCAATTTTCTGATGAAAAACGATGACCCGTGACCTGTCGACATTTCTCCAGTTGGTCAGAAATTGAATTTTTTTAATGTTTAAGTTTTTTTACTGCAAATGACTATTCCATTTAAATTATCACTTTTGGAACAAAAATAAGTGTGTTTAGAGTCACTTTAATGCCTGAAATTGGTCGAAATAGAAGCTTCTGAATAGGAGAAAATGTCTGTAAAAATTGAAATTTTGGTCACATTCAGGCTTTAAAAAGTAGTTATTCAACATGAGGCACAATCCAAATGACATTTTGAATCAATTTTTCTACAGTCCAAAAAATCAATTTTCTGATGAAAAACGATGACCCGTGACCTGTCGAAATTTCTCCAGATGGTCAGAAATGGAAATTTTTTAATGTTTAATTTTTTGACTGCAAATGACTATTCCATGTAAATTATCACTTTTGGAATAAAAATAAGTGTGTTTAGAGTCACTTTAATGCCTGAAATTGGTCGAAATAGACGCTTCTGAATAGGAGAAAATGTCTGTAAAAATGGCAATTTTGGTCACATTGAGGCTTCAAAAAGTAGTTATTCAGCATGAGGCACATTCCAAATGACATTTTGAATCAATTTTTCTACAGTCCAAAAAATCAATTTTCTAATGAAAAACGATGACCCGTGACCTGTCAAAATTTCTCCATATGGTCAGAAATGGAAATTTTTTAATGTTTAATTTTTTGATTGTAAATGACTATTCCATGTAAATTATCACTTTTGGAAGAAAAACAAGTGTGTTTAGAGACACTTTAATGCCTGAAATTGGTTGAAACAAAAGCTTCTGAATAGGAGAAAAAGTCTGTAATAATGGCAATTTTGGTCACATTGAGGCTTTCAAAAGTAGTCATTCAACATGAGGCACATTCCAAATGACATTTTGAATCAATTTTTCTACAGTCCAAAAAATCAATTTTCTGATGAAAAACGATGACCCGTGACCTGTCGAAATGTCTCCAGATGGTCAGAAATGGAAATTTTTTAATGTTTAATTTTTTTACTGTAAATGACTATTCCATGTGAATTATCACTTTTGGAACTAAAATAAGTGTGTTTAGAGTCACTTTAATGCCTGAAATTGGTCGAAATAGAAGCTTCTGAATAGGAGAAAATGGCTGTAATAATGGCAATTTTGGTCACATTGAGGCTTTAAAAAGTAGTTATTCAGCATGAGGCACATTCCAAATGACATTTTGAATCAATTTTTCTACAGTCCAAAAAATCAATTTTCTGATCAAAAACGATGACCCGTGACCTGTCGAAATTTCTCCAGATGGTCAGAAATGGAAATTTTTTAATGTTTCATTTTTTGACTGCAAATGACTATTCCATGTAAATTATCACTTTTGGAACAAAATAAGTGTGTTTAGAGTCACTTTAATGCCTGAAATTGGTAGAAATAGAAGCTTCTGAATAGGAGAAAATGTCTGTAAAAATGGCAATTTTGGTCACATTGAGGCTTTAAAAAGTAGTCATTCAACATGAGGCACATTCCAAATGACATTTTGAATCAATTTTTCTACAGTCCAAAAAAATAAATTTTCTGATGAAAAACGATGACCCGTGACCTGTCGAAATTTATCCAGATGGTCAGAAATGGAAATTTTTTAATGTTTAATTTTTTGAATGCAAATGACTATTCCATGTAAATTATCACTTTTGGAACAACATTAAGTGTGTTTAGAGTCACTTTTATGCCTGAAATTGGTCGAAATAGAAGCTTCTGAATACGAGAAAATGTCTGTAATAATGGCAATTTTGGTCACATTGAGGCTTTAAAAAGTAGTTATTCAACATGAGGCACATTCGAAATGACATTTTGAATCAATTTTTCTACAGTCCAAAAAATCAATTTTCTGATGAAAAACGATGACCCGTGACCTGTCGACATTTCTCCAGTTGGTCAGAAATTGAATTTTTTTAATGTTTAAGTTTTTTTACTGCAAATGACTATTCTATTTAAATTATCACTTTTGGAACAAAAATAAGTGTGTTTAGAGTCACTTTAATGCCTGAAATTGGTCGAAATAGAAGCTTCTGAATAGGAGAAAATGTCTGTAAAAATTGAAATTTTGGTCACATTCAGGCTTTAAAAAGTAGTTATTCAACATGAGGCACAATCCAAATGACATTTTGAATCAATTTTTCTACAGTCCAAAAAAATCAATTTTCTGATGAAAAACGATGACCGGTGACCTGTCGAAATTTCTCCAGATGGTCAGAAATGGAAATTTTTTAATGTTTAATTTTTTGACTGTAAATGGCTATTCCATGTAAATTATCACTTTTGGAAAAAAAATAAGTGTGTTTAGAGTCACTTTAATGCCTGAAATTGGTTGAAACAAAAGCTTCTGAATAGGAGAAAAAGTCTGTAATAATGGCAATTTTGGTCACATTGAGGCTTTAAAAAGTAGTCATTCAACATGAGGCACATTCCAAATGACATTTTGAATCAATTTTTCTACAGTCCAAAAAAATCAATTTTCTGATGAAAAACGATGACCGGTGACCTGTCGAAATTTCTCCAGATGGTCAGAAATGGAAATTTTTTAATGTTTAATTTTTTGACTGTAAATGGCTATTCCATGTAAATTATCACTTTTGGAAGAAAAATAGGTGTGTTTAGAGTCACTTTAATGCCTGAAATTGGTTGAAACAAAAGCTTCTGAATAGGAGAAAAAGTCTGTAATAATGGCAATTTTGGTCACATTGAGGCTTTAAAAAGTAGTCATTCAACATGAGGCACATTCCAAATGACATTTTGAATCAATTTTTCTACAGTCCAAAAAAATCAATTTTCTGATGAAAAACGATGACCCGTGACCTGTCGAAATTTATCCAGATGGTCAGAAATAATAATTTTTTAATGTTTAATTTTTTGAATGCAAATGACTATTCCATGTAAATTATCAATTTTGGAACAACATTAAGTGTGTTTAGAGTCACTTTAAGGCCTGAAATTGGTCGAAATAGAAGCTTCTGAGTACGAGAAAATGTCTGTAATAATGGCAATTTTGGTCACATTGAGGCTTTAAAAAGTAGTTATTCAACATGAGGCACATTCGAAATGACATTTTGAATCAATTTTTCTACAGTCCAAAAAAATCAATTTTCTGATGAAAAACGATGACCCGTGACCTGTCGACATTTCTCCAGTTGGTCAGAAATTGAATTTTTTTAATGTTTAAGTTTTTGGACTGCAAATGACTATTCCATTTAAATTATCACTTTTGGAACACAAATAAGTGTGTTTAGAGTCACTTTAATGCCTGAAATTGGTAGAAATAGAAGCTTCTGAATAGGAGAAAATGTCTGTAAAAATGGCAATTTTGGTCACATTGAGGCTTTAAAAAGTAGTCATTCAACATGAGGCACATTCCACATGACATTTTGAATCAATTTTTCTACAGTCCAAAAAAATAAATTTTCTGATGAAAAACGATGACCCGTGACCTGTCGAAATTTATCCAGATGGTCAGAAATGGAAATTTTTTAATGTTTAATTTTTTGAATGCAAAAGACTATTCCATGTAAATTATCACTTTTGGAACAACATTAAGTGTGTTTAGAGTCACTTTTATGCCTGAAATTGGTCGAAATAGAAGCTTCTGAATACGAGAAAATGTCTGTAATAATGGCAATTTTGGTCACATTGAGGCTTTAAAAAGTAGTTATTCATCATGAGGCACATTCGAAATGACATTTTGAATCAATTTTTCTACAGTCCAAAAAATCAATTTTCTGATGAAAAACGATGACCCGTGACCTGTCGACATTTCTCCAGTTGGTCAGAAATTGAATTTTTTTAATGTTTAAGTTTTTTTACTGCAAATGACTATTCCATTTAAATTATCACTTTTGGAACAAAAATAAGTGTGTTTAGAGTCACTTTAATGCCTGAAATTGGTCGAAATAGGAGCTTCTGAATACGAGAAAATGTCTGTAATAATGGCAATTTTGGTCACATTGAGGCTTTAAAAAGTAGTTATTCAACATGAGGCACATTCGAAATGACATTTTGAATCAATTTTTCTACAGTCCAAAAAATCAATTTTCTGATGAAAAACGATGACCCGTGACCGGTCGACATTTCTCCAGTTGGTCAGAAATTGAATTTTTTTAATGTTTAAGTTTTTTTACTGCAAATGACTATTCCATTTAAATTATCACTTTTGGAACAAAAATAAGTGTGTTTAGAGTCACTTTAATGCCTGAAATTGGTCGAAATAGAAGCTTCTGAATAGGAGAAAATGTCTGTAAAAATTGAAATTTTGGTCACATTCAGGCTTTAAAAAGTAGTTATTCAACATGAGGCACAATCCAAATGACATTTTGAATCAATTTTTCTACAGTCCAAAAAAATCAATTTTCTGATGAAAAACGATGACCTGTGACCTGTCGACATTTCTCCAGTTGGTCAGAAATTGAATTTTTTTAATGTTTAAGTTTTTGGACTGCAAATGACTATTCCATTTAAATTATCACTTTTGGAACAAAAATAAGTGTGTTTAGAGTCACTTTAATGCCTGAAATTGGTCGAAATAAAAGCTTCTGAATAGGAGAAAATGTCTGTAAAAATTGAAATTTTGGTCACATTCAGGCTTTAAAAAGTAGTTATTCAACATGAGGCACAATCCAAATGACATTTTGAATCAATTTTTCTACAGTCCAAAAAATCAATTTTCTGATGAAAAACGATGACCCGTGACCTGTTGAAATTTCTCCAGATTGTCAGAAATGTACATTTTTTAATGTTTAATTTTTTGACTGTAAATGACTATTCCATGTAAATTATCACTTTTGGAAGAAAAATAAGTGTGTTTAGAGTCACTTTAATGCCTGAAATTGGTTGAAACAAAAGCTTCTGAATAGGAGAAAAAGTCTGTAATAATGGCAATTTTGGTCACATTGAGGCTTTAAAAAGTAGTCATTCAACATGAGGCACATTCCAAATGACATTTTGAATAAATTTTTCTACAGTCCAAAAAAATCAATTTTCTGATGAAAAACGATGACCCGTGACCTGTCGAAATTTCTCCAGATGGTCAGAAATGGAAATTTTTTAATGTTTAATTTTTTGACTGCAAATGACTATTCCATGTAAATTATCACTTTTGGAAGAAAAATAAGTGTGTTTAGAGTCACTTTAATGCCTGAAATTGATTGAAACAAAAGCTTCTGAATAGGAGAAAAAGTCTGTAATAATGGCAATTTTGGTCACATTGAGGCTTTAAAAAGTAGTCATTCAACATGAGGCACATTCCAAATGACATTTTGAATCAATTTTTCTACAGTCCAAAAAAATCAATTTTCTGATGAAAAACGATGACCCGTGACCTGTCGAAATTTATCCAGATGGTCAGAAATGGAAATTTTTTAATGTTTAATTTTTTGAATGCAAATGACTATTCCATGTAAATTATCACTTTTGGAACAACATTAAGTGTGTTTAGAGTCACTTTTATGCCTGAAATTGGTCGAAATAGAAGCTTCTGAATACGAGAAAATGTCTGTAATAATGGCAATTTTGGTCACATTGAGGCTTTAAAAAGTAGTTATTCAACATGAGGCACATTCGAAATGACATTTTGAATCAATTTTTCTACAGTCCAAAAAATCAATTTTCTGATGAAAAACGATGACCCGTGACCTGTCGACATTTCTCCAGTTGGTCAGAAATTGAATTTTTTTAATGTTTAAGTTTTTTTACTGCAAATGACTATTCCATTTAAATTATCACTTTTGGAACAAAAATAAGTGTGTTTAGAGTCACTTTAATGCCTGAAATTGGTCGAAATAAAAGCTTCTGAATAGGAGAAAATGTCTGTAAAAATTGAAATTTTGGTCACATTGAGGCTTTAAAAAGTAGTTATTCAACATGAGGCACAATCCAAATGACATTTTGAATCAATTTTTCTACAGTCCAAAAAATCAATTTTCTGATGAAAAACGATGACCCGTGACCTGTTGAAATTTCTCCAGATTGTCAGAAATGTACATTTTTTAATGTTTAATTTTTTGACTGTAAATGACTATTCCATGTAAATTATCACTTTTGGAAGAAAAATAAGTGTGTTTAGAGTCACTTTAATGCCTGAAATTGGTTGAAACAAAAGCTTCTGAATAGGAGAAAAAGTCTGTAATAATGGCAATTTTGGTCACATTGAGGCTTTAAAAAGTAGTCATTCAACATGAGGCACATTCCAAATGACATTTTGAATCAATTTTTCTACAGTCCAAAAAAATCAATTTTCTGATGAAAAACGATGACCCGTGACCTGTCGAAATTTCTCCAGATGGTCAGAAATGGAAATTTTTTAATGTTTCATTTTTTGACTGCAAATGACTATTCCATGTAAATGATCACTTTTGGAACAAAATTAGTGTGTTTAGAGTCACTTTAATGCCTGAAATTGGTCGAAATAGAAGCTTCTGAATAGGAGAAAATGTCTGTAAAAATGGCAATTTTGGTCACATTGAGGCTTCAAAAAGTAGTTATTCAGCATGAGGCACATTCCAAATGCCATTTTGAATCAATTTTTCTACAGTCCAAAAAATCAATTTTCTGATGAAAAACGATGACCCGTGACCTGTCGAAATTTCTCCAGATGGTCAGAAATGGAAATTTTTTAATGTTTAATTTTTTTTACTGTAAATGACTATTCCATGTGAATTATCACTTTTGGAACTAAAATAAGTGTGTTTAGAGTCACTTTAATGCCTGAAATTGGTCGAAATAGCAGCTTCTGAATAGGAGAAAAAGTCTGTAATAATGGCAATTTTGGTCACATTGAGGCTTTAAAAAGTAGTCATTCAACATGAGGCACATTCCAAATGACATTTTGAATCAATTTTTCTACAGTCCAAAAAAATCAATTTTCTGATGAAAAACGATGATCGGTGGGTGACCTGTCGAAATTTCTCCAGATGGTCAGAAATGGAAATTTTTTTATGTTTAATTTTTTGACTGTAAATGGCTATTCCATGTAAATTATCACTTTTGGAAGAAAAATAGGTGTGTTTAGAGTCACTTTAATGCCTGAAATTGGTTGAAACAAAAGCTTCTGAATAGGAGAAAAAGTCTGTAATAATGGCAATTTTGGTCACATTGAGGCTTTAAAAAGTAGTCATTCAACATGAGGCACATTCCAAATGACATTTTGAATCAATTTTTCTACAGTCCAAAAAAATCAATTTTCTGATGAAAAACGATGACCCGTGACCTGTCGAAATTTATCCAGATGGTCAGAAATAATAATTTTTTAATGTTTAATTTTTTGAATGCAAATGACTATTCCATGTAAATTATCACTTTTGGAACAACATTAAGTGTGTTTAGAGTCACTTTAAGGCCTGAAATTGGTCGAAATAGAAGCTTCTGAGTACGAGAAAATGTCTGTAATAATGGCAATTTTGGTCACATTGAGGCTTTAAAAAGTAGTTATTCAACATGAGGCACATTCGAAATGACATTTTGAATCAATTTTTCTACAGTCCAAAAAATCAATTTTCTGATGAAAAACGATGACCCGTGACCTGTCGACATTTCTCCAGTTGGTCAGAAATGGAAATTTTTTAATGTTTAATGTTTTGACTGTAAATGACTATTCCATGTAAATTATCACTTTTGGAAGAAAAATAAGTGTGTTTAGAGTCACTTTAATGCCTGAAATTGGTTGAAACAAAAGTTTCTGAATAGGAGAAAAAGTGTGTAATAATGGCAATTTTGGTCACATTGAGGCTTTAAAAAGTAGTCATTCAACATGAGGCACATTCCAAATGACATTTTGAATCAATTTTTCTACAGTCCAAAAAAATCAATTTTCTGATGAAAAACGATGACCCGTGACCTGTCGAAATTTCTCCAGATGGTCAGAAATGGACATTTTTTAATGTTTAATTTTTTGACTGCAAATGACTATTCCATGCAAATTATCACTTTTGGAACAAAATAAGTGTGTTTAAAGTCACTTTAATGCCTGAAATTGGTCGAAATAGAAGCTTCTGAATAGGAGAAAAAGTCTGTAATAATGGCAATTTTGGTCACATTGAGGCTTTAAAAAGTAGTCATTCAACATGAGGCACATTCCAAATGACATTTTGAATCAATTTTTTTACAGTCCAAAAAATCAATTTTCTGATGAAAAACGATGACCTGTGACCTGTCGAAATTTCTCCAGATGGTCAGAAATGGAAATTTTTTAATGTTTCATTTTTTGACTGCAAATGACTATTCCATGTAAATTATTACTTTTGGAACAAAATAAGTGTGTTTAGAGTCACTTTAAGGCCTGAAATTGGTCGAAATAGAAGCTTCTGAATAGGAGAAAATGTCTGTAAAAATGGCAATTTTGGTCACATTGAGGCTTCAAAAAGTAGTTATTCAGCATGAGGCACATTCCAAATGACATTTTGAATCAATTTTTCAACAGTCCAAAAAATCAATTTTCTGATGAAAAACGATGACCCGTGACCTGTCGAAATTTCTCCAGATGGTCAGAAATGGAATTTTTTTAATGTTTAAGTTTTTTTACTGCAAATGACTATTCCATTTAAATTATCACTTTTGGAACAAAAATAAGTGTGTTTAGAGTCACTTTAATGCCTGAAATTGGTCGAAATAGAAGCTTCTGAATAGGAGAAAATGTCTGTAAAAATTGAAATTTTGGTCACATTCAGGCTTTAAAAAGTAGTTATTCAACATGAGGCACAATCCAAATGACATTTTGAATCAATTTTTCTACAGTCCAAAAAATCCATTTTCTGATGAAAAACGATGACCCGTGACCTGTTGAAATTTCTCCAGATTGTCAGAAATGTACATTTTTTAATGTTTAATTTTTTGACTGTAAATGACTATTCCATGTAAATTATCACTTTTGGAAGAAAAATAAGTGTGTTTGGAGTCACTTTAATGCCTGAAATTGGTTGAAACAAAAGCTTCTGAATAGGAGAAAAAGTCTGTAATAATGGCAATTTTGGTCACATTGAGGCTTTAAAAAGTAGTCATTCAACATGAGGCACATTCCAAATGACATTTTGAATCAATTTTTCTACAATCCAAAAAAATCAATTTTCTGATGAAAAACGATGACCCGTGACCTGTCGAAATTTCTCCAGATGGTCAGAAACGGAAATTTTTTAATGTTTAATTTTTTGACTGCAAATGACTATTCCATGTAAATTATCACTTTTGGAACAAAAATAAGTGTGTTTAGAGTCACTTTATGACTGAAATTGGTCGAAATAGACGCTTCTGAATAGGAGAAAATGTCTGTAAAAATGGCAATTTTGGTCACATTGAGGCTTCAAAAAGTAGTTATTCAGCATGAGGCACATTCCAAATGACATTTTGAATCAATTTTTCTACAGTCCCAAAAAATAAATTTTCTGATGAAAAACGATGACCCATGACCTGTCGAAAATTCTCCAGATGGTCAGAAATGGAAATTTTTTAATGTTTAATTTTTTGACTGCAAATGACTATTCCATGTAAATTATCACTTTTGGAACAAAAATAAGTGTGTTTAGACTCACTTTAACGCCTGAAATTGGTCGAAATAGACGCTTCTGAATAGGAGAAAATGTCTGTAAAAATGGCAATTTTGGTCACATTGAGGCTTCAAAAAGTAGTTATTCAGCATGAGGCACATTCCAAATGACATTTTGAATCAATTTTTCTACAGTCCAAAAAAATCAATTTTCTGATGAAAAACGATGACCCGTGACCTGTCAAAATTTCTCCATATGGTCAGAAATGGAAATTTTTTAATGTTTAATTTTTTGATTGTAAATGACTATTCCATGTACATTATCACTTTTGGAAGAAATATAAGTGTGTTTAGAGACACTTTAATGCCTGAAATTGGTCGAAATAGAAGCTTCTAAATAGGAGAAAATGTCTGTAAAAATGGCAATTTTGGTCACATTGAGGCTTCAAAAAGTAGTTATTCAGCATGAGGCACATTCCAAATGACATTTTGAATCAATTTTTCTACAGTCCAAAAAAATCAATTTTCTGATGAAAAACGATGACCCGTCGAAATTTATCCAGATGGTCAGAAATAGAAATTTTTTAATGTTTAATTTTTTGAATGCAAATGACTATTCCATGTAAATTATCACTTTTGGAACAACATTAAGTGTGTTTAGAGTCACATTAATGCCTGAAATTGGTCAAAATAGAAGCTTCTGAGTACGAGAAAATGTCTGTAATAATGGCAATTTTGGTCACATTGAGGCTTTAAAAAGTAGTTATTCAACATGAGGCACATTCGAAATGACATTTTGAATCAATTTTTCTACAGTCCAAAAAATCAATTTTCTGATGAAAAACGATGACCCGTGACCTGTCGACATTTCTCCAGTTGGTCAGAAATGGAAATTTTTTAATGTTTTATTTTTTGAATGCAAATCACTATTCCATGTAAATTATCACTTTTGGAACAACATTAAGTGTGTTTAGAGTCACTTTAATGCCTGAAATTGGTTGAAACAAAAGCTTCTGAATAGGAGAAAATGTCTGTAAAAATTGAAATTTTGGTCACATTGAGGCTTTAAAAAGTAGTTATTCAACATGAGGCACAATCCAAATGACATTTTGAATCAATTTTTCTACAGTCCAAAAAATCAATTTTCTGATGAAAAACGATGACCCGTGACCTGTTGAAATTTCTCCAGATTGTCAGAAATGTACATTTTTTAATGTTTAATTTTTTGACTGTAAATGACTATTCCATGTAAATTATCACTTTTGGAAGAAAAATAAGTGTGTTTAGAGTCACTTTAATGCCTGAAATTGGTTGAAACAAAAGCTTCTGAATAGGAGAAAAAGTCTGTAATAATGGCAATTTTGGTCACATTGAGGCTTTAAAAAGTAGTCATTCAACATGAGGCACATTCCAAATGACATTTTGAATCAATTTTTCTACAGTCCAAAAAAATCAATTTTCTGATGAAAAACGATGACCCGTGACCTGTCGAAATTTCTCCAGATGGTCAGAAATGGAAATTTTTTAATGTTTAATTTTTTTTACTGTAAATGACTATTCCATGTGAATTATCACTTTTGGAACTAAAATAAGTGTGTTTAGAGTCACTTTAATGCCTGAAATTGGTCGAAATAGCAGCTTCTGAATAGGAGAAAAAGTCTGTAATAATGGCAATTTTGGTCACATTGAGGCTTTAAAAAGTAGTCATTCAACATGAGGCACATTCCAAATGACATTTTGAATCAATTTTTCTACAGTCCAAAAAAATCAATTTTCTGATGAAAAACGATGATCGGTGGGTGACCTGTCGAAATTTCTCCAGATGGTCAGAAATGGAAATTTTTTTATGTTTAATTTTTTGACTGTAAATGGCTATTCCATGTAAATTATCACTTTTGGAAGAAAAATAGGTGTGTTTAGAGTCACTTTAATGCCTGAAATTGGTTGAAACAAAAGCTTCTGAATAGGAGAAAAAGTCTGTAATAATGGCAATTTTGGTCACATTGAGGCTTTAAAAAGTAGTCATTCAACATGAGGCACATTCCAAATGACATTTTGAATCAATTTTTCTACAGTCCAAAAAAATCAATTTTCTGATGAAAAACGATGACCCGTGACCTGTCGAAATTTATCCAGATGGTCAGAAATAATAATTTTTTAATGTTTAATTTTTTGAATGCAAATGACTATTCCATGTAAATTATCACTTTTGGAACAACATTAAGTGTGTTTAGAGTCACTTTAAGGCCTGAAATTGGTCGAAATAGAAGCTTCTGAGTACGAGAAAATGTCTGTAATAATGGCAATTTTGGTCACATTGAGGCTTTAAAAAGTAGTTATTCAACATGAGGCACATTCGAAATGACATTTTGAATCAATTTTTCTACAGTCCAAAAAATCAATTTTCTGATGAAAAACGATGACCCGTGACCTGTCGACATTTCTCCAGTTGGTCAGAAATGGAAATTTTTTAATGTTTAATGTTTTGACTGTAAATGACTATTCCATGTAAATTATCACTTTTGGAAGAAAAATAAGTGTGTTTAGAGTCACTTTAATGCCTGAAATTGGTTGAAACAAAAGTTTCTGAATAGGAGAAAAAGTGTGTAATAATGGCAATTTTGGTCACATTGAGGCTTTAAAAAGTAGTCATTCAACATGAGGCACATTCCAAATGACATTTTGAATCAATTTTTCTACAGTCCAAAAAAATCAATTTTCTGATGAAAAACGATGACCCGTGACCTGTCGAAATTTCTCCAGATGGTCAGAAATGGAAATTTTTTAATGTTTAATTTTTTGACTGCAAATGACTATTCCATGCAAATTATCACTTTTGGAACAAAATAAGTGTGTTTAAAGTCACTTTAATGCCTGAAATTGGTCGAAATAGAAGCTTCTGAATAGGAGAAAATGTCTGTAAAAATGGCAATTTTGGTCACATTGAGGCTTCAAAAAGTAGTTATTCAGCATGAGGCACATTCCAAATGACATTTTGAATCAATTTTTCTACAGTCCAAAAAATCAATTTTCTGATGAAAAACGATGACCCGTGACCTGTCAAAATTTCTCCATATGGTCAGAAATGGACATTTTTTAATGTTTAATTTTTTGAATGTAAATGACTATTCCATGTAAATTATCACTTTTGGAACAAAAATAAGTGTGTTTAGAGTCACTTTAATGCCTGAAATTGGTAGAAATAGAAGCTTCTGAATAGGAGAAAAAGTCTGTAATAATGGCAATTTTGGTCACATTGAGGCTTTAAAAAGTAGTCATTCAACATGAGGCACATTCCAAATGACATTTTGAATCAATTTTTTTACAGTCCAAAAAATCAATTTTCTGATGAAAAACGATGACCTGTGACCTGTCGAAATTTCTCCAGATGGTCAGAAATGGAAATTTTTTAATGTTTCATTTTTTGACTGCAAATGACTATTCCATGTAAATTATTACTTTTGGAACAAAATAAGTGTGTTTAGAGTCACTTTAATGCCTGAAATTGGTCGAAATAGAAGCTTCTGAATAGGAGAAAATGTCTGTAAAAATGGCAATTTTGGTCACATTGAGGCTTCAAAAAGTAGTTATTCAGCATGAGGCACATTCCAAATGACATTTTGAATCAATTTTTTTACAGTCCAAAAAATCCATTTTCTGATGAAAAACGATGACCCGTGACCTGTTGAAATTTCTCCAGATTGTCAGAAATGTACATTTTTTAATGTTTAATTTTTTGACTGTAAATGACTATTCCATGTAAATTATCACTTTTGGAAGAAAAATAAGTGTGTTTGGAGTCACTTTAATGCCTGAAATTGGTTGAAACAAAAGCTTCTGAATAGGAGAAAAAGTCTGTAATAATGGCAATTTTGGTCACATTGAGGCTTTAAAAAGTAGTCATTCAACATGAGGCACATTCCAAATGACATTTTGAATCAATTTTTCTACAATCCAAAAAAATCAATTTTCTGATGAAAAACGATGACCCGTGACCTGTCGAAATTTCTCCAGATAGTCAGAAACGGAAATTTTTTAATGTTTAATTTTTTGACTGCAAATGACTATTCCATGTAAATTATCACTTTTGGAACAAAAATAAGTGTGTTTAGAGTCACTTTATGACTGAAATTGGTCGAAATAGACGCTTCTGAATAGGAGAAAATGTCTGTAAAAATGGCAATTTTGGTCACATTGAGGCTTCAAAAAGTAGTTATTCAGCATGAGGCACATTCCAAATGACATTTTGAATCAATTTTTCTACAGTCCAAAAAATCAATTTTCTGATGAAAAACGATGACCCGTGACCTGTCGAAATTTCTCCAGATGGTCAGAAATGGAAATTTTTTAATGTTTAATTTTTTGACTGCAAATGACTATTCCATGTAAATTATCACTTTTGGAAGAAAAATAAGTGTGTTTAGAGACACTTTAATGCCTGAAATTGGTTGAAACAAAAGCTTCTGAATAGGAGAAAAAGTCTGTAATAATGGCAATTTTGGTCACATTGAGGCTTTCAAAAGTAGTCATTCAACATGAGGCACATTCCAAATGACATTTTGAATCAATTTTTCTACAGTCCAAAAAATCAATTTTCTGATGAAAAACGATGACCCGTGACCTGTCGAAATGTCTCCAGATGGTCAGAAATGGAAATTTTTTAATGTTTAAATTTTTTTACTGTAAATGACTATTCCATGTGAATTATCACTTTTGGAACTAAAATAAGTGTGTTTAGAGTCACTTTAATGCCTGAAATTGGTCGAAATAGAAGCTTCTGAATAGGAGAAAATGGCTGTAATAATGGCAATTTTGGTCACATTGAGGCTTTAAAAAGTAGTTATTCAGCATGAGGCACATTCCAAATGACATTTTGAATCAATTTTTCTACAGTCCAAAAAATCAATTTTCTGATCAAAAACGATGACCCGTGACCTGTCGAAATTTCTCCAGATGGTCAGAAATGGAAATTTTTTAATGTTTCATTTTTTGACTGCAAATGACTATTCCATGTAAATTATCACTTTTGGAACAAAATAAGTGTGTTTAGAGTCACTTTAATGCCTGAAATTGGTAGAAATAGAAGCTTCTGAATAGGAGAAAATGTCTGTAAAAATGGCAATTTTGGTCACATTGAGGCTTTAAAAAGTAGTCATTCAACATGAGGCACATTCCAAATGACATTTTG
Source organism: Triturus cristatus (assembly GCF_964204655.1). NCBI lineage: Eukaryota > Metazoa > Chordata > Amphibia > Caudata > Salamandridae > Triturus > Triturus cristatus. The sequence continues at coordinate 877,175,883 of NC_140593.1, read as the reverse complement.
AATCAATTTTTCTACAGTCCAAAAAAATAAATTTTCTGATGAAAAACGATGACCCGTGACCTGTCGAAATTTATCCAGATGGTCAGAAATGGAAATTTTTTAATGTTTAATTTTTTGAATGCAAATGACTATTCCATGTAAATTATCACTTTTGGAACAACATTAAGTGTGTTTAGAGTCACTTTTATGCCTGAAATTGGTCGAAATAGAAGCTTCTGAATACGAGAAAATGTCTGTAATAATGGCAATTTTGGTCACATTGAGGCTTTAAAAAGTAGTTATTCAACATGAGGCACATTCGAAATGACATTTTGAATCAATTTTTCTACAGTCCAAAAAATCAATTTTCTGATGAAAAACGATGACCCGTGACCTGTCGACATTTCTCCAGTTGGTCAGAAATTGAATTTTTTTAATGTTTAAGTTTTTTTACTGCAAATGACTATTCTATTTAAATTATCACTTTTGGAACAAAAATAAGTGTGTTTAGAGTCACTTTAATGCCTGAAATTGGTCGAAATAGAAGCTTCTGAATAGGAGAAAATGTCTGTAAAAATTGAAATTTTGGTCACATTCAGGCTTTAAAAAGTAGTTATTCAACATGAGGCACAATCCAAATGACATTTTGAATCAATTTTTCTACAGTCAAAAAAAATCAATTTTCTGATGAAAAACGATGACCGGTGACCTGTCGAAATTTCTCCAGATGGTCAGAAATGGAAATTTTTTAATGTTTAATTTTTTGACTGTAAATGGCTATTCCATGTAAATTATCACTTTTGGAAAAAAAATAAGTGTGTTTAGAGTCACTTTAATGCCTGAAATTGGTTGAAACAAAAGCTTCTGAATAGGAGAAAAAGTCTGTAATAATGGCAATTTTGGTCACATTGAGGCTTTAAAAAGTAGTCATTCAACATGAGGCACATTCCAAATGACATTTTGAATCAATTTTTCTACAGTCCAAAAAAATCAATTTTCTGATGAAAAACGATGACCGGTGACCTGTCGAAATTTCTCCAGATGGTCAGAAATGGAAATTTTTTAATGTTTAATTTTTTGACTGTAAATGGCTATTCCATGTAAATTATCACTTTTGGAAGAAAAATAGGTGTGTTTAGAGTCACTTTAATGCCTGAAATTGGTTGAAACAAAAGCTTCTGAATAGGAGAAAAAGTCTGTAATAATGGCAATTTTGGTCACATTGAGGCTTTAAAAAGTAGTCATTCAACATGAGGCACATTCCAAATGACATTTTGAATCAATTTTTCTACAGTCCAAAAAAATCAATTTTCTGATGAAAAACGATGACCCGTGACCTGTCGAAATTTATCCAGATGGTCAGAAATAATAATTTTTTAATGTTTAATTTTTTGAATGCAAATGACTATTCCATGTAAATTATCAATTTTGGAACAACATTAAGTGTGTTTAGAGTCACTTTAAGGCCTGAAATTGGTCGAAATAGAAGCTTCTGAGTACGAGAAAATGTCTGTAATAATGGCAATTTTGGTCACATTGAGGCTTTAAAAAGTAGTTATTCAACATGAGGCACATTCGAAATGACATTTTGAATCAATTTTTCTACAGTCCAAAAAAATCAATTTTCTGATGAAAAACGATGACCCGTGACCTGTCGACATTTCTCCAGTTGGTCAGAAATTGAATTTTTTTAATGTTTAAGTTTTTGGACTGCAAATGACTATTCCATTTAAATTATCACTTTTGGAACAAAAATAAGTGTGTTTAGAGTCACTTTAATGCCTGAAATTGGTAGAAATAGAAGCTTCTGAATAGGAGAAAATGTCTGTAAAAATGGCAATTTTGGTCACATTGAGGCTTTAAAAAGTAGTCATTCAACATGAGGCACATTCCAAATGACATTTTGAATCAATTTTTCTACAGTCCAAAAAAATAAATTTTCTGATGAAAAACGATGACCCGTGACCTGTCGAAATTTATCCAGATGGTCAGAAATGGAAATTTTTTAATGTTTAATTTTTTGACTGCAAATGACTATTCCATGTAAATTATCACTTTTGGAACAACATTAAGTGTGTTTAGAGTCACTTTTATGCCTGAAATTGGTCGAAATAGAAGCTTCTGAATACGAGAAAATGTCTGTAATAATGGCAATTTTGGTCACATTGAGGCTTTAAAAAGTAGTTATTCAACATGAGGCACATTCGAAATGACATTTTGAATCAATTTTTCTACAGTCCAAAAAATCAATTTTCTGATGAAAAACGATGACCCGTGACCTGTCGACATTTCTCCAGTTGGTCAGAAATTGAATTTTTTTAATGTTTAAGTTTTTTTACTGCAAATGACTATTCCATTTAAATTATCACTTTTGGAACAAAAATAAGTGTGTTTAGAGTCACTTTAATGCCTGAAATTGGTCGAAATAGAAGCTTCTGAATACGAGAAAATGTCTGTAATAATGGCAATTTTGGTCACATTGAGGCTTTAAAAAGTAGTTATTCAACATGAGGCACATTCGAAATGACATTTTGAATCAATTTTTCTACAGTCCAAAAAATCAATTTTCTGATGAAAAACGATGACCCGTGACCTGTCGACATTTCTCCAGTTGGTCAGAAATTGAATTTTTTTAATGTTTAAGTTTTTTTACTGCAAATGACTATTCCATTTAAATTATCACTTTTGGAACAAAAATAAGTGTGTTTAGAGTCACTTTAATGCCTGAAATTGGTCGAAATAGAAGCTTCTGAATAGGAGAAAATGTCTGTAAAAATTGAAATTTTGGTCACATTCAGGCTTTAAAAAGTAGTTATTCAACATGAGGCACAATCCAAATGACATTTTGAATCAATTTTTCTACAGTCCAAAAAAATCAATTTTCTGATGAAAAACGATGACCCGTGACCTGTCGACATTTCTCCAGTTGGTCAGAAATTGAATTTTTTTAATGTTTAAGTTTTTGGACTGCAAATGACTATTCCATTTAAATTATCACTTTTGGAACAAAAATAAGTGTGTTTAGAGTCACTTTAATGCCTGAAATTGGTCGAAATAAAAGCTTCTGAATAGGAGAAAATGTCTGTAAAAATTGAAATTTTGGTCACATTCAGGCTTTAAAAAGTAGTTATTCAACATGAGGCACAATCCAAATGACATTTTGAATCAATTTTTCTACAGTCCAAAAAATCAATTTTCTGATGAAAAACGATGACCCGTGACCTGTTGAAATTTCTCCAGATTGTCAGAAATGTACATTTTTTAATGTTTAATTTTTTGACTGTAAATGACTATTCCATGTAAATTATCACTTTTGGAAGAAAAATAAGTGTGTTTAGAGTCACTTTAATGCCTGAAATTGGTTGAAACAAAAGCTTCTGAATAGGAGAAAAAGTCTGTAATAATGGCAATTTTGGTCACATTGAGGCTTTAAAAAGTAGTCATTCAACATGAGGCACATTCCAAATGACATTTTGAATAAATTTTTCTACAGTCCAAAAAAATCAATTTTCTGATGAAAAACGATGACCCGTGACCTGTCGAAATTTCTCCAGATGGTCAGAAATGGAAATTTTTTAATGTTTAATTTTTTGACTGCAAATGACTATTCCATGTAAATTATCACTTTTGGAAGAAAAATAAGTGTGTTTAGAGTCACTTTAATGCCTGAAATTGATTGAAACAAAAGCTTCTGAATAGGAGAAAAAGTCTGTAATAATGGCAATTTTGGTCACATTGAGGCTTTAAAAAGTAGTCATTCAACATGAGGCACATTCCAAATGACATTTTGAATCAATTTTTCTACAGTCCAAAAAAATCAATTTTCTGATGAAAAACGATGACCCGTGCCCTGTCGAAATTTATCCAGATGGTCAGAAATGGAAATTTTTTAATGTTTAATTTTTTGAATGCAAATGACTATTCCATGTAAATTATCACTTTTGGAACAACATTAAGTGTGTTTAGAGTCACTTTTATGCCTGAAATTGGTCGAAATAGAAGCTTCTGAATACGAGAAAATGTCTGTAATAATGGCAATTTTGGTCACATTGAGGCTTTAAAAAGTAGTCATTCAACATGAGGCACATTCCAAATGACATTTTGAATCAATTTTTCTACAGTCCAAAAAAATAAATTTTCTGATGAAAAACGATGACCCGTGACCTGTCGAAATTTCTCCAGATGGTCAGAAATGGAAATTTTTTAATGTTTAATTTTTTGACTGCAAATGACTATTCCATGTAAATTATCACTTTTGGAACAAAAATAAGTGTGTTTAGAGTCACTTTATGAGTGAAATTGGTCGAAATAGACGCTTCTGAATAGGAGAAAATGTCTGTAAAAATGGCAATTTTGGTCACATTGAGGCTTCAAAAAGTAGTTATTCAGCATGAGGCACATTCCAAATGACATTTTGAATCAATTTTTCTACAGTCCAAAAAAATCAATTTTCTGATGAAAAACGATGACCCGTGACCTGTCGAAATTTATCCAGATGGTCAGAAATGGAAATTTTTTAATGTTTCATTTTTTGACTGTAAATGACTATTCCATGTAAATTATCACTTTTGGAAGAAAAATAAGTGTGTTTAGAGTCACTTTAATGCCTGAAAATGGTTGAAACAAAAGCTTCTGAATAGGAGAAAAAGTCTGTAATAATGGCAATTTTGGTCACATTGAGGCTTTAAAAAGTAGTCATTCAACATGAGGCACATTTCAAATGACATTTTGAATCAATTTTTCCACAGTCCAAAAAAATCAATTTTCTGATGAAAAACGATGACCCGTGACCTGTCGAAATTTCTCCAGATGGTCAGAAATGGAAATTTTTTTATCTTTAATTTTTTGACTGTAAATGACTATTCCATGTAAATTATCACTTTTGGAAGAAAAATAAGTGTGTTTAGAGTCACTTTTATGCCTGAAATTGGTCGAAATAGAAGCTTCTGAATACGAGAAAATGTCTGTAATAATGGCAATTTTGGTCACATTGAGGCTTTAAAAAGTAGTCATTCAACATGAGGCACATTCGAAATGACATTTTGAATCAATTTTTCTACAGTCCAAAAAATCAATTTTCTGATGAAAAACGATGACCCGTGACCTGTCGACATTTCTCCAGTTGGTCAGAAATTGAATTTTTTTAATGTTTAAGTTTTTTTACTGCAAATGACTATTCCATTTAAATTATCACTTTTGGAACAAAAATAAGTGTGTTTAGAGTCACTTTAATGCCTGAAATTGGTCGAAATAAAAGCTTCTGAATAGGAGAAAATGTCTGTAAAAATTGAAATTTTGGTCACATTGAGGCTTTAAAAAGTAGTTATTCAACATGAGGCACAATCCAAATGACATTTTGAATCAATTTTTCTACAGTCCAAAAAATCAATTTTCTGATGAAAAACGATGACCCGTGACCTGTTGAAATTTCTCCAGATTGTCAGAAATGTACATTTTTTAATGTTTAATTTTTTGACTGTAAATGACTATTCCATGTAAATTATCACTTTTGGAAGAAAAATAAGTGTGTTTAGAGTCACTTTAATGCCTGAAATTGGTTGAAACAAAAGCTTCTGAATAGGAGAAAAAGTCTGTAATAATGGCAATTTTGGTCACATTGAGGCTTTAAAAAGTAGTCATTCAACATGAGGCACATTCCAAATGACATTTTGAATCAATTTTTCTACAGTCCAAAAAAATCAATTTTCTGATGAAAAACGATGACCCGTGACCTGTCGAAATTTCTCCAGATGGTCAGAAATGGAAATTTTTTAATGTTTCATTTTTTGACTGCAAATGACTATTCCATGTAAATGATCACTTTTGGAACAAAATTAGTGTGTTTAGAGTCACTTTAATGCCTGAAATTGGTCGAAATAGAAGCTTCTGAATAGGAGAAAATGTCTGTAAAAATGGCAATTTTGGTCACATTGAGGCTTCAAAAAGTAGTTATTCAGCATGAGGCACATTCCAAATGCCATTTTGAATCAATTTTTCTACAGTCCAAAAAATCAATTTTCTGATGAAAAACGATGACCCGTGACCTGTCGAAATTTCTCCAGATGGTCAGAAATGGAAATTTTTTAATGTTTAATTTTTTTTACTGTAAATGACTATTCCATGTGAATTATCACTTTTGGAACTAAAATAAGTGTGTTTAGAGTCACTTTAATGCCTGAAATTGGTCGAAATAGCAGCTTCTGAATAGGAGAAAAAGTCTGTAATAATGGCAATTTTGGTCACATTGAGGCTTTAAAAAGTAGTCATTCAACATGAGGCACATTCCAAATGACATTTTGAATCAATTTTTCTACAGTCCAAAAAAATCAATTTTCTGATGAAAAACGATGATCGGTGGGTGACCTGTCGAAATTTCTCCAGATGGTCAGAAATGGAAATTTTTTTATGTTTAATTTTTTTACTGTAAATGGCTATTCCATGTAAATTATCACTTTTGGAAGAAAAATAGGTGTGTTTAGAGTCACTTTAATGCCTGAAATTGGTTGAAACAAAAGCTTCTGAATAGGAGAAAAAGTCTGTAATAATGGCAATTTTGGTCACATTGAGGCTTTAAAAAGTAGTCATTCAACATGAGGCACATTCCAAATGACATTTTGAATCAATTTTTCTACAGTCCAAAAAAATCAATTTTCTGATGAAAAACGATGACCCGTGACCTGTCGAAATTTATCCAGATGGTCAGAAATAATAATTTTTTAATGTTTAATTTTTTGAATGCAAATGACTATTCCATGTAAATTATCACTTTTGGAACAACATTAAGTGTGTTTAGAGTCACTTTAAGGCCTGAAATTGGTCGAAATAGAAGCTTCTGAGTACGAGAAAATGTCTGTAATAATGGCAATTTTGGTCACATTGAGGCTTTAAAAAGTAGTTATTCAACATGAGGCACATTCGAAATGACATTTTGAATCAATTTTTCTACAGTCCAAAAAATCAATTTTCTGATGAAAAACGATGACCCGTGACCTGTCGACATTTCTCCAGTTGGTCAGAAATGGAAATTTTTTAATGTTTAATGTTTTGACTGTAAATGACTATTCCATGTAAATTATCACTTTTGGAAGAAAAATAAGTGTGTTTAGAGTCACTTTAATGCCTGAAATTGGTTGAAACAAAAGTTTCTGAATAGGAGAAAAAGTGTGTAATAATGGCAATTTTGGTCACATTGAGGCTTTAAAAAGTAGTCATTCAACATGAGGCACATTCCAAATGACATTTTGAATCAATTTTTCTACAGTCCAAAAAAATCAATTTTCTGATGAAAAACGATGACCCGTGACCTGTCGAAATTTCTCCAGATGGTCAGAAATGGAAATTTTTTAATGTTTAATTTTTTGACTGCAAATGACTATTCCATGCAAATTATCACTTTTGGAACAAAATAAGTGTGTTTAAAGTCACTTTAATGCCTGAAATTGGTCGAAATAGAAGCTTCTGAATAGGAGAAAATGTCTGTAAAAATGGCAATTTTGGTCACATTGAGGCTTTAAAAAGTAGTCATTCAACATGAGGCACATTCCAAATGACATTTTGAATCAATTTTTTTACAGTCCAAAAAATCAATTTTCTGATGAAAAACGATGACCTGTGACCTGTCGAAATTTCTCCAGATGGTCAGAAATGGAAATTTTTTAATGTTTCATTTTTTGACTGCAAATGACTATTCCATGTAAATTATTACTTTTGGAACAAAATAAGTGTGTTTAGAGTCACTTTAAGGCCTGAAATTGGTCGAAATAGAAGCTTCTGAATAGGAGAAAATGTCTGTAAAAATGGCAATTTTGGTCACATTGAGGCTTCAAAAAGTAGTTATTCAGCATGAGGCACATTCCAAATGACATTTTGAATCAATTTTTCAACAGTCCAAAAAATCAATTTTCTGATGAAAAACGATGACCCGTGACCTGTCGAAATTTCTCCAGATGGTCAGAAATGGAATTTTTTTAATGTTTAAGTTTTTTTACTGCAAATGACTATTCCATTTAAATTATCACTTTTGGAACAAAAATAAGTGTGTTTAGAGTCACTTTAATGCCTGAAATTGGTCGAAATAGAAGCTTCTGAATAGGAGAAAATGTCTGTAAAAATTGAAATTTTGGTCACATTCAGGCTTTAAAAAGTAGTTATTCAACATGAGGCACAATCCAAATGACATTTTGAATCAATTTTTCTACAGTCCAAAAAATCCATTTTCTGATGAAAAACGATGACCCGTGACCTGTTGAAATTTCTCCAGATTGTCAGAAATGTACATTTTTTAATGTTTAATTTTTTGACTGTAAATGACTATTCCATGTAAATTATCACTTTTGGAAGAAAAATAAGTGTGTTTGGAGTCACTTTAATGCCTGAAATTGGTTGAAACAAAAGCTTCTGAATAGGAGAAAAAGTCTGTAAAAATTGAAATTTTGGTCACATTGAGGCTTTAAAAAGTAGTTATTCAACATGAGGCACAATCCAAATGACATTTTGAATCAATTTTTCTACAGTCCAAAAAATCAATTTTCTGATGAAAAACGATGACCCGTGACCTGTTGAAATTTCTCCAGATTGTCAGAAATGTACATTTTTTAATGTTTAATTTTTTGACTGTAAATGACTATTCCATGTAAATTATCACTTTTGGAAGAAAAATAAGTGTGTTTAGAGTCACTTTAATGCCTGAAATTGGTTGAAACAAAAGCTTCTGAATAGGAGAAAAAGTCTGTAATAATGGCAATTTTGGTCACATTGAGGCTTTAAAAAGTAGTCATTCAACATGAGGCACATTCCAAATGACATTTTGAATCAATTTTTCTACAGTCCAAAAAAATCAATTTTCTGATGAAAAACGATGACCCGTGACCTGTCGAAATTTCTCCAGATGGTCAGAAATGGAAATTTTTTAATGTTTAATTTTTTTTACTGTAAATGACTATTCCATGTGAATTATCACTTTTGGAACTAAAATAAGTGTGTTTAGAGTCACTTTAATGCCTGAAATTGGTCGAAATAGCAGCTTCTGAATAGGAGAAAAAGTCTGTAATAATGGCAATTTTGGTCACATTGAGGCTTTAAAAAGTAGTCATTCAACATGAGGCACATTCCAAATGACATTTTGAATCAATTTTTCTACAGTCCAAAAAAATCAATTTTCTGATGAAAAACGATGATCGGTGGGTGACCTGTCGAAATTTCTCCAGATGGTCAGAAATGGAAATTTTTTTATGTTTAATTTTTTGACTGTAAATGGCTATTCCATGTAAATTATCACTTTTGGAAGAAAAATAGGTGTGTTTAGAGTCACTTTAATGCCTGAAATTGGTTGAAACAAAAGCTTCTGAATAGGAGAAAAAGTCTGTAATAATGGTAATTTTGGTCACATTGAGGCTTTAAAAAGTAGTTATTCAACATGAGGCACATTCGAAATGACATTTTGAATCAATTTTTCTACAGTCCAAAAAAATCAATTTTCTGATGAAAAACGATGACCCGTGACCTGTCGACATTTCTCCAGTTGGTCAGAAATTGAATTTTTTTAATGTTTAAGTTTTTGGACTGCAAATGACTATTCCATTTAAATTATCACTTTTGGAACAAAAATAAGTGTGTTTAGAGTCACTTTAATGCCTGAAATTGGTAGAAATAGAAGCTTCTGAATAGGAGAAAATGTCTGTAAAAATGGCAATTTTGGTCACATTGAAGCTTTAAAAAGTAGTCATTCAACATGAGGCACATTCCAAATGACATTTTGAATCAATTTTTCTACAGTCCAAAAAAATAAATTTTCTGATGAAAAACGATGACCCGTGACCTGTCGAAATTTATCCAGATGGTCAGAAATGGAAATTTTTTAATGTTTAATTTTTTGAATGCAAATGACTATTCCATGTAAATTATCACTTTTGGAACAACATTAAGTGTGTTTAGAGTCACTTTTATGCCTGAAATTGGTCGAAATAGAAGCTTCTGAATACGAGAAAATGTCTGTAATAATGGCAATTTTGGTCACATTGAAGCTTTAAAAAGTAGTCATTCAACATGAGGCACATTCCAAATGACATTTTGAATCAATTTTTCTACAGTCCAAAAAAATCAATTTTCTGATGAAAAACGATGACCCGTGACCTGTCGAAATTTCTCCAGATGGTCAGAAATGGAAATTTTTTAATGTTTAATTTTTTGACTGCAAATGACTATTCCATGCAAATTATCACTTTTGGAACAAAATAAGTGTGTTTAAAGTCACTTTAATGCCTGAAATTGGTCGAAATAGAAGCTTCTGAATAGGAGAAAATGTCTGTAAAAATGGCAATTTTGGTCACATTGAGGCTTCAAAAAGTAGTTATTCAGCATGAGGCACATTCCAAATGACATTTTGAATCAATTTTTCTACAGTCCAAAAAATCAATTTTCTGATGAAAAACGATGACCCGTGACCTGTCAAAATTTCTCCATATGGTCAGAAATGGACATTTTTTAATGTTTAATTTTTTGAATGTAAATGACTATTCCATGTAAATTATCACTTTTGGAACAAAAATAAGTGTGTTTAGAGTCACTTTAATGCCTGAAATTGGTAGAAATAGAAGCTTCTGAATAGGAGAAAAAGTCTGTAATAATGGCAATTTTGGTCACATTGAGGCTTTAAAAAGTAGTCATTCAACATGAGGCACATTCCAAATGACATTTTGAATCAATTTTTTTACAGTCCAAAAAATCAATTTTCTGATGAAAAACGATGACCTGTGACCTGTCGAAATTTCTCCAGATGGTCAGAAATGGAAATTTTTTAATGTTTCATTTTTTGACTGCAAATGACTATTCCATGTAAATTATTACTTTTGGAACAAAATAAGTGTGTTTAGAGTCACTTTAAGGCCTGAAATTGGTCGAAATAGAAGCTTCTGAATAGGAGAAAATGTCTGTAAAAATGGCAATTTTGGTCACATTGAGGCTTCAAAAAGTAGTTATTCAGCATGAGGCACATTCCAAATGACATTTTGAATCAATTTTTCAACAGTCCAAAAAATCAATTTTCTGATGAAAAACGATGACCCGTGACCTGTCGAAATTTCTCCAGATGGTCAGAAATGGAATTTTTTTAATGTTTAAGTTTTTTTACTGCAAATGACTATTCCATTTAAATTATCACTTTTGGAACAAAAATAAGTGTGTTTAGAGTCACTTTAATGCCTGAAATTGGTCGAAATAGAAGCTTCTGAATAGGAGAAAATGTCTGTAAAAATTGAAATTTTGGTCACATTCAGGCTTTAAAAAGTAGTTATTCAACATGAGGCACAATCCAAATGACATTTTGAATCAATTTTTCTACAGTCCAAAAAATCCATTTTCTGATGAAAAACGATGACCCGTGACCTGTTGAAATTTCTCCAGATTGTCAGAAATGTACATTTTTTAATGTTTAATTTTTTGACTGTAAATGACTATTCCATGTAAATTATCACTTTTGGAAGAAAAATAAGTGTGTTTGGAGTCACTTTAATGCCTGAAATTGGTTGAAACAAAAGCTTCTGAATAGGAGAAAAAGTCTGTAATAATGGCAATTTTGGTCACATTGAGGCTTTAAAAAGTAGTCATTCAACATGAGGCACATTCCAAATGACATTTTGAATCAATTTTTCTACAATCCAAAAAAATCAATTTTCTGATGAAAAACGATGACCCGTGACCTGTCGAAATTTCTCCAGATGGTCAGAAACGGAAATTTTTTAATGTTTAATTTTTTGACTGCAAATGACTATTCCATGTAAATTATCACTTTTGGAACAAAAATAAGTGTGTTTAGACTCACTTTAATGCCTGAAATTGGTCGAAATAGACGCTTCTGAATAGGAGAAAATGTCTGTAAAAATGGCAATTTTGGTCACATTGAGGCTTCAAAAAGTAGTTATTCAGCATGAGGCACATTCCAAATGACATTTTGAATCAATTTTTCTACAGTCCCAAAAAATAAATTTTCTGATGAAAAACGATGACCCATGACCTGTCGAAAATTCTCCAGATGGTCAGAAATGGAAATTTTTTAATGTTTAATTTTTTGACTGCAAATGACTATTCCATGTAAATTATCACTTTTGGAACAAAAATAAGTGTGTTTAGACTCACTTTAATGCCTGAAATTGGTCGAAATAGACGCTTCTGAATAGGAGAAAATGTCTGTAAAAATGGCAATTTTGGTCACATTGAGGCTTCAAAAAGTAGTTATTCAGCATGAGGCACATTCCAAATGACATTTTGAATCAATTTTTCTACAGTCCAAAAAAATCAATTTTCTGATGAAAAACGATGACCCGTGACCTGTCAAAATTTCTCCATATGGTCAGAAATGGAAATTTTTTAATGTTTAATTTTTTGATTGTAAATGACTATTCCATGTACATTATCACTTTTGGAAGAAATATAAGTGTGTTTAGAGACACTTTAATGCCTGAAATTGGTCGAAATAGAAGCTTCTAAATAGGAGAAAATGTCTGTAAAAATGGCAATTTTGGTCACATTGAGGCTTCAAAAAGTAGTTATTCAGCATGAGGCACATTCCAAATGACATTTTGAATCAATTTTTCTACAGTCCAAAAAAATCAATTTTCTGATGAAAAACGATGACCCGTCGAAATTTATCCAGATGGTCAGAAATAGAAATTTTTTAATGTTTAATTTTTTGAATGCAAATGACTATTCCATGTAAATTATCACTTTTGGAACAACATTAAGTGTGTTTAGAGTCACATTAATGCCTGAAATTGGTCAAAATAGAAGCTTCTGAGTACGAGAAAATGTCTGTAATAATGGCAATTTTGGTCACATTGAGGCTTTAAAAAGTAGTTATTCAACATGAGGCACATTCGAAATGACATTTTGAATCAATTTTTCTACAGTCCAAAAAATCAATTTTCTGATGAAAAACGATGACCCGTGACCTGTCGACATTTCTCCAGTTGGTCAGAAATGGAAATTTTTTAATGTTTTATTTTTTGAATGCAAATCACTATTCCATGTAAATTATCACTTTTGGAACAACATTAAGTGTGTTTAGAGTCACTTTAATGCCTGAAATTGGTTGAAACAAAAGCTTCTGAATAGGAGAAAATGTCTGTAAAAATTGAAATTTTGGTCACATTGAGGCTTTAAAAAGTAGTTATTCAACATGAGGCACAATCCAAATGACATTTTGAATCAATTTTTCTACAGTCCAAAAAATCAATTTTCTGATGAAAAACGATGACCCGTGACCTGTTGAAATTTCTCCAGATTGTCAGAAATGTACATTTTTTAATGTTTAATTTTTTGACTGTAAATGACTATTCCATGTAAATTATCACTTTTGGAAGAAAAATAAGTGTGTTTAGAGTCACTTTAATGCCTGAAATTGGTTGAAACAAAAGCTTCTGAATAGGAGAAAAAGTCTGTAATAATGGCAATTTTGGTCACATTGAGGCTTTAAAAAGTAGTCATTCAACATGAGGCACATTCCAAATGACATTTTGAATCAATTTTTCTACAGTCCAAAAAAATCAATTTTCTGATGAAAAACGATGACCCGTGACCTGTCGAAATTTCTCCAGATGGTCAGAAATGGAAATTTTTTAATGTTTAATTTTTTTTACTGTAAATGACTATTCCATGTGAATTATCACTTTTGGAACTAAAATAAGTGTGTTTAGAGTCACTTTAATGCCTGAAATTGGTCGAAATAGCAGCTTCTGAATAGGAGAAAAAGTCTGTAATAATGGCAATTTTGGTCACATTGAGGCTTTAAAAAGTAGTCATTCAACATGAGGCACATTCCAAATGACATTTTGAATCAATTTTTCTACAGTCCAAAAAAATCAATTTTCTGATGAAAAACGATGATCGGTGGGTGACCTGTCGAAATTTCTCCAGATGGTCAGAAATGGAAATTTTTTTATGTTTAATTTTTTGACTGTAAATGGCTATTCCATGTAAATTATCACTTTTGGAAGAAAAATAGGTGTGTTTAGAGTCACTTTAATGCCTGAAATTGGTTGAAACAAAAGCTTCTGAATAGGAGAAAAAGTCTGTAATAATGGCAATTTTGGTCACATTGAGGCTTTAAAAAGTAGTCATTCAACATGAGGCACATTCCAAATGACATTTTGAATCAATTTTTCTACAGTCCAAAAAAATCAATTTTCTGATGAAAAACGATGACCCGTGACCTGTCGAAATTTATCCAGATGGTCAGAAATAATAATTTTTTAATGTTTAATTTTTTGAATGCAAATGACTATTCCATGTAAATTATCACTTTTGGAACAACATTAAGTGTGTTTAGAGTCACTTTAAGGCCTGAAATTGGTCGAAATAGAAGCTTCTGAGTACGAGAAAATGTCTGTAATAATGGCAATTTTGGTCACATTGAGGCTTTAAAAAGTAGTTATTCAACATGAGGCACATTCGAAATGACATTTTGAATCAATTTTTCTACAGTCCAAAAAATCAATTTTCTGATGAAAAACGATGACCCGTGACCTGTCGACATTTCTCCAGTTGGTCAGAAATGGAAATTTTTTAATGTTTAATGTTTTGACTGTAAATGACTATTCCATGTAAATTATCACTTTTGGAAGAAAAATAAGTGTGTTTAGAGTCACTTTAATGCCTGAAATTGGTTGAAACAAAAGTTTCTGAATAGGAGAAAAAGTGTGTAATAATGGCAATTTTGGTCACATTGAGGCTTTAAAAAGTAGTCATTCAACATGAGGCACATTCCAAATGACATTTTGAATCAATTTTTCTACAGTCCAAAAAAATCAATTTTCTGATGAAAAACGATGACCCGTGACCTGTCGAAATTTCTCCAGATGGTCAGAAATGGAAATTTTTTAATGTTTAATTTTTTGACTGCAAATGACTATTCCATGCAAATTATCACTTTTGGAACAAAATAAGTGTGTTTAAAGTCACTTTAATGCCTGAAATTGGTCGAAATAGAAGCTTCTGAATAGGAGAAAATGTCTGTAAAAATGGCAATTTTGGTCACATTGAGGCTTCAAAAAGTAGTTATTCAGCATGAGGCACATTCCAAATGACATTTTGAATCAATTTTTCTACAGTCCAAAAAATCAATTTTCTGATGAAAAACGATGACCCGTGACCTGTCAAAATTTCTCCATATGGTCAGAAATGGACATTTTTTAATGTTTAATTTTTTGAATGTAAATGACTATTCCATGTAAATTATCACTTTTGGAACAAAAATAAGTGTGTTTAGAGTCACTTTAATGCCTGAAATTGGTAGAAATAGAAGCTTCTGAATAGGAGAAAAAGTCTGTAATAATGGCAATTTTGGTCACATTGAGGCTTTAAAAAGTAGTCATTCAACATGAGGCACATTCCAAATGACATTTTGAATCAATTTTTTTACAGTCCAAAAAATCAATTTTCTGATGAAAAACGATGACCTGTGACCTGTCGAAATTTCTCCAGATGGTCAGAAATGGAAATTTTTTAATGTTTCATTTTTTGACTGCAAATGACTATTCCATGTAAATTATTACTTTTGGAACAAAATAAGTGTGTTTAGAGTCACTTTAATGCCTGAAATTGGTCGAAATAGAAGCTTCTGAATAGGAGAAAATGTCTGTAAAAATGGCAATTTTGGTCACATTGAGGCTTCAAAAAGTAGTTATTCAGCATGAGGCACATTCCAAATGACATTTTGAATCAATTTTTCAACAGTCCAAAAAATCAATTTTCTGATGAAAAACGATGACCCGTGACCTGTCGAAATTTCTCCAGATGGTCAGAAATGGAATTTTTTTAATGTTTAAGTTTTTTTACTGCAAATGACTATTCCATTTAAATTATCACTTTTGGAACAAAAATAAGTGTGTTTAGAGTCACTTTAATGCCTGAAATTGGTCGAAATAGAAGCTTCTGAATAGGAGAAAATGTCTGTAAAAATTGAAATTTTGGTCACATTCAGGCTTTAAAAAGTAGTTATTCAACATGAGGCACAATCCAAATGACATTTTGAATCAATTTTTCTACAGTCCAAAAAATCCATTTTCTGATGAAAAACGATGACCCGTGACCTGTTGAAATTTCTCCAGATTGTCAGAAATGTACATTTTTTAATGTTTAATTTTTTGACTGTAAATGACTATTCCATGTAAATTATCACTTTTGGAAGAAAAATAAGTGTGTTTGGAGTCACTTTAATGCCTGAAATTGGTTGAAACAAAAGCTTCTGAATAGGAGAAAAAGTCTGTAATAATGGCAATTTTGGTCACATTGAGGCTTTAAAAAGTAGTCATTCAACATGAGGCACATTCCAAATGACATTTTGAATCAATTTTTCTACAATCCAAAAAAATCAATTTTCTGATGAAAAACGATGACCCGTGACCTGTCGAAATTTCTCCAGATAGTCAGAAACGGAAATTTTTTAATGTTTAATTTTTTGACTGCAAATGACTATTCCATGTAAATTATCACTTTTGGAACAAAAATAAGTGTGTTTAGAGTCACTTTATGACTGAAATTGGTCGAAATAGACGCTTCTGAATAGGAGAAAATGTCTGTAAAAATGGCAATTTTGGTCACATTGAGGCTTCAAAAAGTAGTTATTCAGCATGAGGCACATTCCAAATGACATTTTGAATCAATTTTTCTACAGTCCCAAAAAATAAATTTTCTGATGAAAAACGATGACCCATGACCTGTCGAAAATTCTCCAGATGGTCAGAAATGGAAATTTTTTAATGTTTAATTTTTTGACTGCAAATGACTATTCCATGTAAATTATCACTTTTGGAACAAAAATAAGTGTGTTTAGACTCACTTTAATGCCTGAAATTGGTCGAAATAGACGCTTCTGAATAGGAGAAAATGTCTGTAAAAATGGCAATTTTGGTCACATTGAGGCTTCAAAAAGTAGTTATTCAGCATGAGGCACATTCCAAATGACATTTTGAATCAATTTTTCTACAGTCCAAAAAAATCAATTTTCTGATGAAAAACGATGACCCGTGACCTGTCAAAATTTCTCCATATGGTCAGAAATGGAAATTTTTTAATGTTTAATTTTTTGATTGTAAATGACTATTCCATGTACATTATCACTTTTGGAAGAAATATAAGTGTGTTTAGAGACACTTTAATGCCTGAAATTGGTCGAAATAGAAGCTTCTAAATAGGAGAAAATGTCTGTAAAAATGGCAATTTTGGTCACATTGAGGCTTCAAAAAGTAGTTATTCAGCATGAGGCACATTCCAAATGACATTTTGAATCAATTTTTCTACAGTCCAAAAAAATCAATTTTCTGATGAAAAACGATGACCCGTCGAAATTTATCCAGATGGTCAGAAATAGAAATTTTTTAATGTTTAATTTTTTGAATGCAAATGACTATTCCATGTAAATTATCACTTTTGGAACAACATTAAGTGTGTTTAGAGTCACATTAATGCCTGAAATTGGTCAAAATAGAAGCTTCTGAGTACGAGAAAATGTCTGTAATAATGGCAATTTTGGTCACATTGAGGCTTTAAAAAGTAGTTATTCAACATGAGGCACATTCGAAATGACATTTTGAATCAATTTTTCTACAGTCCAAAAAATCAATTTTCTGATGAAAAACGATGACCCGTGACCTGTCGACATTTCTCCAGTTGGTCAGAAATGAAAATTTTTTAATGTTTTATTTTTTGAATGCAAATCACTATTCCATGTAAATTATCACTTTTGGAACAACATTAAGTGTGTTTAGAGTCACTTTAATGCCTGAAATTGGTTGAAACAAAAGCTTCTGAATAGGAGAAAAAGTCTGTAATAATGGCAATTTTGGTCACATTGAGGCTTTAAAAAGTAGTCATTCAACATGAGGCACATTCCAAATGACATTTTGAATCGATTTTTCTACAGTCCAAAAAAATCAATTTTCTGATGAAAAACAATGACCCGTGACCTGTCGAAATTTCTCCAGATGGTCAGAAATGGAAATTTTTTAATGTTTAATTTTTTGATTGTAAATGACTATTCCATGTAAATTATCACTTTTGGAAGAAAAATAAGTGTGTTTAGAGACACTTTAATGCCTGAAATTGGTTGAAACAAAAGCTTCTGAATAGGAGAAAAAGTCTGTAATAATGGCAATTTTGGTCACATTGAGGCTTTAAAAAGTAGTCATTCAACATGAGGCACATTCCAAATGACATTTTGAATAAATTTTTCTACAGTCCAAAAAAATCAATTTTCTGATGAAAAACGATGACCCGTGACCTGTCGAAATTTATCCAGATGGTCAGAAATGGAAATTTTTTAATGTTTAATTTTTTGACTGCAAATGACTATTCCATGTAAATTATCACTTTTGGAACAAAAATAAGTGTGTTTAGAGTCACTTTAATGCCTGAAATTGGTAGAAATAGAAGCTTCTGAATAGGAGAAAAAGTCTGTAATAATGGCAATTTTGGTCACATTGAGGCTTTAAAAAGTAGTCATTCAACATGAGGCACATTCCAAATGACATTTTGAATAAATTTTTCTACAGTTCAAAAAAATCAATTTTCTGATGAAAAACGATGACCCGTGACCTGTCGAAATTTATCCAGATGGTCAGAAATGGAAATTTTTTAATGTTTAATTTTTTGACTGCAAATGACTATTCCATGTAAATTATCACTTTTGGAACAAAAATAAGTGTGTTTAGAGTCACTTTAATGCCTGAAATTGGTCGAAATAGAAGCTTCTGAATAGGAGAAAATGTTTGTAAAAATTGAAATTTTGGTCACATTCAGGCTTTAAAAAGTAGTTATTCAACATGAGGCACAATCCAAATGACATTTTGAATCAATTTTTCTACAGTCCAAAAAATCCATTTTCTGATGAAAAACGATGACCCGTGACCTGTTGAAATTTCTCCAGATTGTCAGAAATGTACATTTTTTAATGTTTAATTTTTTGACTGTAAATGACTATTCCATGTAAATTATCACTTTTGGAAGAAAAATAAGTGTGTTTGGAGTCACTTTAATGCCTGAAATTGGTTGAAACAAAAGCTTCTGAATAGGAGAAAAAGTCTGTAATAATGGCAATTTTGGTCACATTGAGGCTTTAAAAAGTAGTCATTCAACATGAGGCACATTCCAAATGACATTTTGAATCAATTTTTCTACAGTCCAAAAAAATCAATTTTCTGATGAAAAACGATGACCCGTGACCTGTCGAAATTTCTCCAGATGGTCAGAAATGGAAATTTTTTAATGTTTAATTTTTTGACTGCAAATGACTATTCCATGTAAATTATCACTTTTGGAACAAAAATAAGTGTGTTTAGAGTCACTTTATGACTGAAATTGGTCGAAATAGACGCTTCTGAACAGGAGAAAATGTCTGTAAAAATGGCAATTTTGGTCACATTGAGGCTTCAAAAAGTAGTTATTCAGCATGAGGCACATTCCAAATGACATTTTGAATCAATTTTTCTACAGTCCCAAAAAATAAATTTTCTGATGAAAAACGATGACCCATGACCTGTCGAAAATTCTCCAGATGGTCAGAAATGGAAATTTTTTAATGTTTAATTTTTTGACTGCAAATGACTATTCCATGTAAATTATCACTTTTGGAACAAAAATAAGTGTGTTTAGAGTCACTTTAATGCCTGAAATTGGTCGAAATAGACGCTTCTGAATAGGAGAAAATGTCTGTAAAAATGGCAATTTTGGTCACATTGAGGCTTCAAAAAGTAGTTATTCAGCATGAGGCACATTCCAAATGACATTTTGAATCAGTTTTTCTACAGTCCAAAAAATCAATTTTCTGATGAAAAACGATGACCCGTGACCTGTCAAAATTTCTCCATATGGTCAGAAATGGAAATTTTTTTATGTTTAATTTTTTGATTGTAAATGACTATTCCATGTACATTATCACTTTTGGAAGAAATATAAGTGTGTTTAGAGACACTTTAATGCCTGAAATTGGTCGAAATAGAAGCTTCTGAATAGGAGAAAATGTCTGTAAAAATGGCAATTTTGGTCACATTGAGGCTTCAAAAAGTAGTTATTCAGCATGAGGCACATTCCAAATGACATTTTGAATCAATTTTTCTACAGTCCAAAAAAATCAATTTTCTGATGAAAAACAATGACCCGTGACCTGTCGAAATTTATCCAGATGGTCAGAAATAGAAATTTTTTAATGTTTAATTTTTTGAATGCAAATGACTATTCCATGTAAATTATCACTTTTGGAACAACATTAAGTGTGTTTAGAGTCACTTTAATGCCTGAAATTGGTCGAAATAGAAGCTTCTGAGTACGAGAAAATGTCTGTAATAATGGCAATTTTGGTCACATTGAGGCTTTAAAAAGTAGTTATTCAACATGAGGCACATTCGAAATGACATTTTGAATCAATTTTTCTACAGTCCAAAAAATCAATTTTCTGATGAAAAACGATGACCCGTGACCTGTCGACATTTCTCCAGTTGGTCAGAAATGGAAATTTTTTAATGTTTTATTTTTTGAATGCAAATCACTATTCCATGTAAATTATCACTTTTGGAACAACATTAAGTGTGTTTAGAGTCACTTTAATGCCTGAAATTGGTTGAAACAAAAGCTTCTGAATAGGAGAAAAAGTCTGTAATAATGGCAATTTTGGTCACATTGAGGCTTTAAAAAGTAGTCATTCAACATGAGGCACATTCCAAATGACATTTTGAATCAATTTTTCTACAGTCCAAAAAAATCAATTTTCTGATGTAAACAATGACCCGTGACCTGTCGAAATTTCTCCAGATGGTCAGAAATGGAAATTTTTTAATGTTTAATTTTTTGATTGTAAATGACTATTCCATGTAAATTATCACTTTTGGAAGAAAAATAAGTGTGTTTAGAGACACTTTAATGCCTGAAATTGGTTGAAACAAAAGCTTCTGAATAGGAGAAAAAGTCTGTAATAATGGCAATTTTGGTCACATTGAGGCTTTAAAAAGTAGTCATTCAACATGAGGCACATTCCAAATGACATTTTGAATAAATTTTTCTACAGTCCAAAAAAATCAATTTTCTGATGAAAAACGATGACCCGTGACCTGTCGAAATTTATCCAGATGGTCAGAAATGGAAATTTTTTAATGTTTAATTTTTTGACTGCAAATGACTATTCCATGTAAATTATCACTTTTGGAACAAAAATAAGTGTGTTTAGAGTCACTTTAATGCCTGAAATTGGTAGAAATAGAAGCTTCTGAATAGGAGAAAAAGTCTGTAATAATGGCAATTTTGGTCACATTGAGGCTTTAAAAAGTAGTCATTCAACATGAGGCACATTCCAAATGACATTTTGAATAAATTTTTCTACAGTCGAAAAAAATCAATTTTCTGATGAAAAACGATGACCCGTGACCTGTCGAAATTTATCCAGATGGTCAGAAATGGAAATTTTTTAATGTTTAATTTTTTGACTGCAAATGACTATTCCATGTAAATTATCACTTTTGGAACAAAAATAAGTGTGTTTAGAGTCACTTTAATGCCTGAAATTGGTCGAAATAGACGCTTCTGAATAGGAGAAAATGTCTGTAAAAATGGCAATTTTGGTCACATTGAGGCTTCAAAAAGTAGTTATTCAGCATGAGGCACATTCCAAATGACATTTTGAATCAGTTTTTCTACAGTCCAAAAAATCAATTTTCTGATGAAAAACGATGACCCGTGACCTGTCGAAATTTATCCAGATGGTCAGAAATGGAAATTTTTTAATGTTTAATTTTTTGACTGCAAATGACTATTCCATGTAAATTATCACTTTTGGAACAAAAATAAGTGTGTTTAGAGTCACTTTAATGCCTGAAATTGGTTGAAACAAAAGCTTCTGAATAGGAGAAAAAGTCTGTAATAATGGCAATTTTGGTCACATTGAGGCTATAAAAAGTAGTCATTCAACATGAGGCACATTCCAAATGACATTTTGAATCAATTTTTCTACAGTCCAAAAAAATCAATTTTCTGATGAAAAACGATGACCCGTGACCTGTCGAAATTTCTCCAGATGGTCAGAAATGGAAATTTTTTAATGTTTAATTTTTTGACTGCAAATGACTATTCCATGTAAATTATCACTTTTGGAACAAAAATAAGTGTGTTTAGAGTCACTTTATGACTGAAATTGGTCGAAATAGACGCTTCTGAACAGGAGAAAATGTCTGTAAAAATGGCAATTTTGGTCACATTGAGGCTTCAAAAAGTAGTTATTCAGCATGAGGCACATTCCAAATGACATTTTGAATCAATTTTTCTACAGTCCCAAAAAATAAATTTTCTGATGAAAAACGATGACCCATGACCTGTCGAAAATTCTCCAGATGGTCAGAAATGGAAATTTTTTAATGTTTAATTTTTTGACTGCAAATGACTATTCCATGTAAATTATCACTTTTGGAACAAAAATAAGTGTGTTTAGAGTCACTTTAATGCCTGAAATTGGTCGAAATAGACGCTTCTGAATAGGAGAAAATGTCTGTAAAAATGGCAATTTTGGTCACATTGAGGCTTCAAAAAGTAGTTATTCAGCATGAGGCACATTCCAAATGACATTTTGAATCAGTTTTTCTACAGTCCAAAAAATCAATTTTCTGATGAAAAACGATGACCCGTGACCTGTCAAAATTTCTCCATATGGTCAGAAATGGAAATTTTTTAATGTTTAATTTTTTGATTGTAAATGACTATTCCATGTACATTATCACTTTTGGAAGAAATATAAGTGTGTTTAGAGACACTTTAATGCCTGAAATTGGTCGAAATAGAAGCTTCTGAATAGGAGAAAATGTCTGTAAAAATGGCAATTTTGGTCACATTGAGGCTTCAAAAAGTAGTTATTCAGCATGAGGCACATTCCAAATGACATTTTGAATCAATTTTTCTACAGTCCAAAAAAATCAATTTTCTGATGAAAAACAATGACCCGTGACCTGTCGAAATTTATCCAGATGGTCAGAAATAGAAATTTTTTAATGTTTAATTTTTTGAATGCAAATGACTATTCCATGTAAATTATCACTTTTGGAACAACATTAAGTGTGTTTAGAGTCACTTTAATGCCTGAAATTGGTCGAAATAGAAGCTTCTGAGTACGAGAAAATGTCTGTAATAATGGCAATTTTGGTCACATTGAGGCTTTAAAAAGTAGTTATTCAACATGAGGCACATTCGAAATGACATTTTGAATCAATTTTTCTACAGTCCAAAAAATCAATTTTCTGATGAAAAACGATGACCCGTGACCTGTCGACATTTCTCCAGTTGGTCAGAAATGGAAATTTTTTAATGTTTTATTTTTTGAATGCAAATCACTATTCCATGTAAATTATCACTTTTGGAACAACATTAAGTGTGTTTAGAGTCACTTTAATGCCTGAAATTGGTTGAAACAAAAGCTTCTGAATAGGAGAAAAAGTCTGTAATAATGGCAATTTTGGTCACATTGAGGCTTTAAAAAGTAGTCATTCAACATGAGGCACATTCCAAATGACATTTTGAATCAATTTTTCTACAGTCCAAAAAAATCAATTTTCTGATGAAAAACAATGACCCGTGACCTGTCGAAATTTCTCCAGATGGTCAGAAATGGAAATTTTTTAATGTTTAATTTTTTGATTGTAAATGACTATTCCATGTAAATTATCACTTTTGGAACAAAAATAAGTGTGTTTAGAGTCACTTTATGACTGAAATTGGTCGAAATAGACGCTTCTGAATAGGAGAAAATGTCTGTAAAAATGGCAATTTTGGTCACATTGAGGCTTCAAAAAGTAGTTATTCAGCATGAGGCACATTCCAAATGACATTTTGAATCAACTTTTCTACAGTCCAAAAAATCAATTTTCTGATGAAAAACGATGACCCGTCGAAATTTCTCCAGATGGTCAGAAATGGAAATTTTTTAATGTTTACGTTTTTTTACTGTAAATGACTATTCCATGTGAATTATCACTTTTGGAACTAAAATAAGTGTGTTTACAGTCACTTTAATGCCCGAAATTGGTCGAAATAGAAGCTTCTGAATAGGAGAAAATGTCTGTAATAATGGCAATTTTGGTCACATTGAGGCTTCAAAAAGTAGTTATTCAGCATGAGGCACATTCCAAATGACATTTTGAATCAATTTTTCAACAGTCCAAAAAATCAATTTTCTGATGAAAAACGATGACCCGTGACCTGTCGAAATTTCTCCAGATGGTCAGAAATGGAATTTTTTTAATGTTTAAGTTTTTTTACTGCAAATGACTATTCCATTTAAATTATCACTTTTGGAACAAAAATAAGTGTGTTTAGAGTCACTTTAATGCCTGAAATTGGTCGAAATAGAAGCTTCTGAATAGGAGAAAATGTCTGTAAAAATTGAAATTTTGGTCACATTCAGGCTTTAAAAAGTAGTTATTCAACATGAGGCACAATCCAAATGACATTTTGAATCAATTTTTCTACAGTCCAAAAAATCCATTTTCTGATGAAAAACGATGACCCGTGACCTGTTGAAATTTCTCCAGATTGTCAGAAATGTACATTTTTTAATGTTTAATTTTTTGACTGTAAATGACTATTCCATGTAAATTATCACTTTTGGAAGAAAAATAAGTGTGTTTGGAGTCACTTTAATGCCTGAAATTGGTTGAAACAAAAGCTTCTGAATAGGAGAAAAAGTCTGTAATAATGGCAATTTTGGTCACATTGAGGCTTTAAAAAGTAGTCATTCAACATGAGGCACATTCCAAATGACATTTTGAATCAATTTTTCTACAATCCAAAAAAATCAATTTTCTGATGAAAAACGATGACCCGTGACCTGTCGAAATTTCTCCAGATGGTCAGAAACGGAAATTTTTTAATGTTTAATTTTTTGACTGCAAATGACTATTCCATGTAAATTATCACTTTTGGAACAAAAATAAGTGTGTTTAGAGTCACTTTATGACTGAAATTGGTCGAAATAGACGCTTCTGAATAGGAGAAAATGTCTGTAAAAATGGCAATTTTGGTCACATTGAGGCTTCAAAAAGTAGTTATTCAGCATGAGGCACATTCCAAATGACATTTTGAATCAATTTTTCTACAGTCCCAAAAAATAAATTTTCTGATGAAAAACGATGACCCATGACCTGTCGAAAATTCTCCAGATGGTCAGAAATGGAAATTTTTTAATGTTTAATTTTTTGACTGCAAATGACTATTCCATGTAAATTATCACTTTTGGAACAAAAATAAGTGTGTTTAGACTCACTTTAATGCCTGAAATTGGTCGAAATAGACGCTTCTGAATAGGAGAAAATGTCTGTAAAAATGGCAATTTTGGTCACATTGAGGCTTCAAAAAGTAGTTATTCAGCATGAGGCACATTCCAAATGACATTTTGAATCAATTTTTCTACAGTCCAAAAAAATCAATTTTCTGATGAAAAACGATGACCCGTGACCTGTCAAAATTTCTCCATATGGTCAGAAATGGAAATTTTTTAATGTTTAATTTTTTGATTGTAAATGACTATTCCATGTACATTATCACTTTTGGAAGAAATATAAGTGTGTTTAGAGACACTTTAATGCCTGAAATTGGTCGAAATAGAAGCTTCTAAATAGGAGAAAATGTCTGTAAAAATGGCAATTTTGGTCACATTGAGGCTTCAAAAAGTAGTTATTCAGCATGAGGCACATTCCAAATGACATTTTGAATCAATTTTTCTACAGTCCAAAAAAATCAATTTTCTGATGAAAAACGATGACCCGTCGAAATTTATCGAGATGGTCAGAAATAGAAATTTTTTAATGTTTAATTTTTTGAATGCAAATGACTATTCCATGTAAATTATCACTTTTGGAACAACATTAAGTGTGTTTAGAGTCACATTAATGCCTGAAATTGGTCAAAATAGAAGCTTCTGAGTACGAGAAAATGTCTGTAATAATGGCAATTTTGGTCACATTGAGGCTTTAAAAAGTAGTTATTCAACATGAGGCACATTCGAAATGACATTTTGAATCAATTTTTCTACAGTCCAAAAAATCAATTTTCTGATGAAAAACGATGACCCGTGACCTGTCGACATTTCTCCAGTTGGTCAGAAATGGAAATTTTTTAATGTTTTATTTTTTGAATGCAAATCACTATTCCATGTAAATTATCACTTTTGGAACAACATTAAGTGTGTTTAGAGTCACTTTAATGCCTGAAATTGGTTGAAACAAAAGCTTCTGAATAGGAGAAAATGTCTGTAAAAATTGAAATTTTGGTCACATTGAGGCTTTAAAAAGTAGTTATTCAACATGAGGCACAATCCAAATGACATTTTGAATCAATTTTTCTACAGTCCAAAAAATCAATTTTCTGATGAAAAACGATGACCCGTGACCTGTTGAAATTTCTCCAGATTGTCAGAAATGTACATTTTTTAATGTTTAATTTTTTGACTGTAAATGACTATTCCATGTAAATTATCACTTTTGGAAGAAAAATAAGTGTGTTTAGAGTCACTTTAATGCCTGAAATTGGTTGAAACAAAAGCTTCTGAATAGGAGAAAAAGTCTGTAATAATGGCAATTTTGGTCACATTGAGGCTTTAAAAAGTAGTCATTCAACATGAGGCACATTCCAAATGACATTTTGAATCAATTTTTCTACAGTCCAAAAAAATCAATTTTCTGATGAAAAACGATGACCCGTGACCTGTCGAAATTTCTCCAGATGGTCAGAAATGGAAATTTTTTAATGTTTAATTTTTTTTACTGTAAATGACTATTCCATGTGAATTATCACTTTTGGAACTAAAATAAGTGTGTTTAGAGTCACTTTAATGCCTGAAATTGGTCGAAATAGCAGCTTCTGAATAGGAGAAAAAGTCTGTAATAATGGCAATTTTGGTCACATTGAGGCTTTAAAAAGTAGTCATTCAACATGAGGCACATTCCAAATGACATTTTGAATCAATTTTTCTACAGTCCAAAAAAATCAATTTTCTGATGAAAAACGATGATCGGTGGGTGACCTGTCGAAATTTCTCCAGATGGTCAGAAATGGAAATTTTTTTATGTTTAATTTTTTGACTGTAAATGGCTATTCCATGTAAATTATCACTTTTGGAAGAAAAATAGGTGTGTTTAGAGTCACTTTAATGCCTGAAATTGGTTGAAACAAAAGCTTCTGAATAGGAGAAAAAGTCTGTAATAATGGCAATTTTGGTCACATTGAGGCTTTAAAAAGTAGTCATTCAACATGAGGCACATTCCAAATGACATTTTGAATCAATTTTTCTACAGTCCAAAAAAATCAATTTTCTGATGAAAAACGATGACCCGTGACCTGTCGAAATTTATCCAGATGGTCAGAAATAATAATTTTTTAATGTTTAATTTTTTGAATGCAAATGACTATTCCATGTAAATTATCACTTTTGGAACAACATTAAGTGTGTTTAGAGTCACTTTAAGGCCTGAAATTGGTCGAAATAGAAGCTTCTGAGTACGAGAAAATGTCTGTAATAATGGCAATTTTGGTCACATTGAGGCTTTAAAAAGTAGTTATTCAACATGAGGCACATTCGAAATGACATTTTGAATCAATTTTTCTACAGTCCAAAAAATCAATTTTCTGATGAAAAACGATGACCCGCGACCTGTCGACATTTCTCCAGTTGGTCAGAAATGGAAATTTTTTAATGTTTAATGTTTTGACTGTAAATGACTATTCCATGTAAATTATCACTTTTGGAAGAAAAATAAGTGTGTTTAGAGTCACTTTAATGCCTGAAATTGGTTGAAACAAAAGTTTCTGAATAGGAGAAAAAGTGTGTAATAATGGCAATTTTGGTCACATTGAGGCTTTAAAAAGTAGTCATTCAACATGAGGCACATTCCAAATGACATTTTGAATCAATTTTTCTACAGTCCAAAAAAATCAATTTTCTGATGAAAAACGATGACCCGTGACCTGTCGAAATTTCTCCAGATGGTCAGAAATGGAAATTTTTTAATGTTTAATTTTTTGACTGCAAATGACTATTCCATGCAAATTATCACTTTTGGAACAAAATAAGTGTGTTTAAAGTCACTTTAATGCCTGAAATTGGTCGAAATAGAAGCTTCTGAATAGGAGAAAATGTCTGTAAAAATGGCAATTTTGGTCACATTGAGGCTTCAAAAAGTAGTTATTCAGCATGAGGCACATTCCAAATGACATTTTGAATCAATTTTTCTACAGTCCAAAAAATCAATTTTCTGATGAAAAACGATGACCCGTGACCTGTCAAAATTTCTCCATATGGTCAGAAATGGACATTTTTTAATGTTTAATTTTTTGAATGTAAATGACTATTCCATGTAAATTATCACTTTTGGAACAAAAATAAGTGTGTTTAGAGTCACTTTAATGCCTGAAATTGGTAGAAATAGAAGCTTCTGAATAGGAGAAAAAGTCTGTAATAATGGCAATTTTGGTCACATTGAGGCTTTAAAAAGTAGTCATTCAACATGAGGCACATTCCAAATGACATTTTGAATCAATTTTTTTACAGTCCAAAAAATCAATTTTCTGATGAAAAACGATGACCTGTGACCTGTCGAAATTTCTCCAGATGGTCAGAAATGGAAATTTTTTAATGTTTCATTTTTTGACTGCAAATGACTATTCCATGTAAATTATTACTTTTGGAACAAAATAAGTGTGTTTAGAGTCACTTTAATGCCTGAAATTGGTCGAAATAGAAGCTTCTGAATAGGAGAAAATGTCTGTAAAAATGGCAATTTTGGTCACATTGAGGCTTCAAAAAGTAGTTATTCAGCATGAGGCACATTCCAAATGACATTTTGAATCAATTTTTCAACAGTCCAAAAAATCAATTTTCTGATGAAAAACGATGACCCGTGACCTGTCGAAATTTCTCCAGATGGTCAGAAATGGAATTTTTTTAATGTTTAAGTTTTTTTACTGCAAATGACTATTCCATGTAAATTATCACTTTTGGAACAAAAACAAGTGTGTTTAGAGTCACTGGAATGCCTTAAATTGGTCGAAATAGAAGCTTCTGAATAGGAGAAAAAGTCTGTAAAAATGGCAATTTTGGTCACATTGAGGCTTCAAAAAGTAGTTATTCAGCATGAGGCACATTCCAAATGACATTTTGAATCAATTTTTCTACAGTCCAAAAAAATCAATTTTCTGATGAAAAACGATGACCCGTGACCTGTCAAAATTTCTCCATATGGTCAGAAATGGAAATTTTTTAATGTTTAATTTTTTGATTGTAAATGACTATTCCATGTACATTATCACTTTTGGAAGAAATATAAGTGTGTTTAGAGACACTTTAATGCCTGAAATTGGTCGAAATAGAAGCTTCTAAATAGGAGAAAATGTCTGTAAAAATGGCAATTTTGGTCACATTGAGGCTTCAAAAAGTAGTTATTCAGCATGAGGCACATTCCAAATGACATTTTGAATCAATTTTTCTACAGTCCAAAAAAATCAATTTTCTGATGAAAAACGATGACCCGTCGAAATTTATCGAGATGGTCAGAAATAGATATTTTTTAATGTTTAATTTTTTGAATGCAAATGACTATTCCATGTAAATTATCACTTTTGGAACAACATTAAGTGTGTTTAGAGTCACATTAATGCCTGAAATTGGTCAAAATAGAAGCTTCTGAGT
The DNA here is from genome assembly GCF_964204655.1 of Triturus cristatus. Taxonomy (NCBI): domain Eukaryota; kingdom Metazoa; phylum Chordata; class Amphibia; order Caudata; family Salamandridae; genus Triturus; species Triturus cristatus. The sequence continues at coordinate 877,146,203 of NC_140593.1, read as the reverse complement.
ACGAGAAAATGTCTGTAATAATGGCAATTTTGGTCACATTGAGGCTTTAAAAAGTAGTTATTCAACATGAGGCACATTCGAAATGACATTTTGAATCAATTTTTCTACAGTCCAAAAAATCAATTTTCTGATGAAAAACGATGACCCGTGACCTGTCGACATTTCTCCAGTTGGTCAGAAATGGAAATTTTTTAATGTTTTATTTTTTGAATGCAAATCACTATTCCATGTAAATTATCACTTTTGGAACAACATTAAGTGTGTTTAGAGTCACTTTAATGCCTGAAATTGGTTGAAACAAAAGCTTCTGAATAGGAGAAAATGTCTGTAAAAATTGAAATTTTGGTCACATTGAGGCTTTAAAAAGTAGTTATTCAACATGAGGCACAATCCAAATGACATTTTGAATCAATTTTTCTACAGTCCAAAAAATCAATTTTCTGATGAAAAACGATGACCCGTGACCTGTTGAAATTTCTCCAGATTGTCAGAAATGTACATTTTTTAATGTTTAATTTTTTGACTGTAAATGACTATTCCATGTAAATTATCACTTTTGGAAGAAAAATAAGTGTGTTTAGAGTCACTTTAATGCCTGAAATTGGTTGAAACAAAAGCTTCTGAATAGGAGAAAAAGTCTGTAATAATGGCAATTTTGGTCACATTGAGGCTTTAAAAAGTAGTCATTCAACATGAGGCACATTCCAAATGACATTTTGAATCAATTTTTCTACAGTCCAAAAAAATCAATTTTCTGATGAAAAACGATGACCCGTGACCTGTCGAAATTTCTCCAGATGGTCAGAAATGGAAATTTTTTAATGTTTAATTTTTTTTACTGTAAATGACTATTCCATGTGAATTATCACTTTTGGAACTAAAATAAGTGTGTTTAGAGTCACTTTAATGCCTGAAATTGGTCGAAATAGCAGCTTCTGAATAGGAGAAAAAGTCTGTAATAATGGCAATTTTGGTCACATTGAGGCTTTAAAAAGTAGTCATTCAACATGAGGCACATTCCAAATGACATTTTGAATCAATTTTTCTACAGTCCAAAAAAATCAATTTTCTGATGAAAAACGATGATCGGTGGGTGACCTGTCGAAATTTCTCCAGATGGTCAGAAATGGAAATTTTTTTATGTTTAATTTTTTGACTGTAAATGGCTATTCCATGTAAATTATCACTTTTGGAAGAAAAATAGGTGTGTTTAGAGTCACTTTAATGCCTGAAATTGGTTGAAACAAAAGCTTCTGAATAGGAGAAAAAGTCTGTAATAATGGCAATTTTGGTCACATTGAGGCTTTAAAAAGTAGTCATTCAACATGAGGCACATTCCAAATGACATTTTGAATCAATTTTTCTACAGTCCAAAAAAATCAATTTTCTGATGAAAAACGATGACCCGTGACCTGTCGAAATTTATCCAGATGGTCAGAAATAATAATTTTTTAATGTTTAATTTTTTGAATGCAAATGACTATTCCATGTAAATTATCACTTTTGGAACAACATTAAGTGTGTTTAGAGTCACTTTAAGGCCTGAAATTGGTCGAAATAGAAGCTTCTGAGTACGAGAAAATGTCTGTAATAATGGCAATTTTGGTCACATTGAGGCTTTAAAAAGTAGTTATTCAACATGAGGCACATTCGAAATGACATTTTGAATCAATTTTTCTACAGTCCAAAAAATCAATTTTCTGATGAAAAACGATGACCCGCGACCTGTCGACATTTCTCCAGTTGGTCAGAAATGGAAATTTTTTAATGTTTAATGTTTTGACTGTAAATGACTATTCCATGTAAATTATCACTTTTGGAAGAAAAATAAGTGTGTTTAGAGTCACTTTAATGCCTGAAATTGGTTGAAACAAAAGTTTCTGAATAGGAGAAAAAGTGTGTAATAATGGCAATTTTGGTCACATTGAGGCTTTAAAAAGTAGTCATTCAACATGAGGCACATTCCAAATGACATTTTGAATCAATTTTTCTACAGTCCAAAAAAATCAATTTTCTGATGAAAAACGATGACCCGTGACCTGTCGAAATTTCTCCAGATGGTCAGAAATGGAAATTTTTTAATGTTTAATTTTTTGACTGCAAATGACTATTCCATGCAAATTATCACTTTTGGAACAAAATAAGTGTGTTTAAAGTCACTTTAATGCCTGAAATTGGTCGAAATAGAAGCTTCTGAATAGGAGAAAATGTCTGTAAAAATGGCAATTTTGGTCACATTGAGGCTTCAAAAAGTAGTTATTCAGCATGAGGCACATTCCAAATGACATTTTGAATCAATTTTTCTACAGTCCAAAAAATCAATTTTCTGATGAAAAACGATGACCCGTGACCTGTCAAAATTTCTCCATATGGTCAGAAATGGACATTTTTTAATGTTTAATTTTTTGAATGTAAATGACTATTCCATGTAAATTATCACTTTTGGAACAAAAATAAGTGTGTTTAGAGTCACTTTAATGCCTGAAATTGGTAGAAATAGAAGCTTCTGAATAGGAGAAAAAGTCTGTAATAATGGCAATTTTGGTCACATTGAGGCTTTAAAAAGTAGTCATTCAACATGAGGCACATTCCAAATGACATTTTGAATCAATTTTTTTACAGTCCAAAAAATCAATTTTCTGATGAAAAACGATGACCTGTGACCTGTCGAAATTTCTCCAGATGGTCAGAAATGGAAATTTTTTAATGTTTCATTTTTTGACTGCAAATGACTATTCCATGTAAATTATTACTTTTGGAACAAAATAAGTGTGTTTAGAGTCACTTTAATGCCTGAAATTGGTCGAAATAGAAGCTTCTGAATAGGAGAAAATGTCTGTAAAAATGGCAATTTTGGTCACATTGAGGCTTCAAAAAGTAGTTATTCAGCATGAGGCACATTCCAAATGACATTTTGAATCAATTTTTCAACAGTCCAAAAAATCAATTTTCTGATGAAAAACGATGACCCGTGACCTGTCGAAATTTCTCCAGATGGTCAGAAATGGAATTTTTTTAATGTTTAAGTTTTTTTACTGCAAATGACTATTCCATTTAAATTATCACTTTTGGAACAAAAATAAGTGTGTTTAGAGTCACTTTAATGCCTGAAATTGGTCGAAATAGAAGCTTCTGAATAGGAGAAAATGTCTGTAAAAATTGAAATTTTGGTCACATTCAGGCTTTAAAAAGTAGTTATTCAACATGAGGCACAATCCAAATGACATTTTGAATCAATTTTTCTACAGTCCAAAAAATCCATTTTCTGATGAAAAACGATGACCCGTGACCTGTTGAAATTTCTCCAGATTGTCAGAAATGTACATTTTTTAATGTTTAATTTTTTGACTGTAAATGACTATTCCATGTAAATTATCACTTTTGGAAGAAAAATAAGTGTGTTTGGAGTCACTTTAATGCCTGAAATTGGTTGAAACAAAAGCTTCTGAATAGGAGAAAAAGTCTGTAATAATGGCAATTTTGGTCACATTGAGGCTTTAAAAAGTAGTCATTCAACATGAGGCACATTCCAAATGACATTTTGAATCAATTTTTCTACAATCCAAAAAAATCAATTTTCTGATGAAAAACGATGACCCGTGACCTGTCGAAATTTCTCCAGATAGTCAGAAACGGAAATTTTTTAATGTTTAATTTTTTGACTGCAAATGACTATTCCATGTAAATTATCACTTTTGGAACAAAAATAAGTGTGTTTAGAGTCACTTTATGACTGAAATTGGTCGAAATAGACGCTTCTGAATAGGAGAAAATGTCTGTAAAAATGGCAATTTTGGTCACATTGAGGCTTCAAAAAGTAGTTATTCAGCATGAGGCACATTCCAAATGACATTTTGAATCAATTTTTCTACAGTCCCAAAAAATAAATTTTCTGATGAAAAACGATGACCCATGACCTGTCGAAAATTCTCCAGATGGTCAGAAATGGAAATTTTTTAATGTTTAATTTTTTGACTGCAAATGACTATTCCATGTAAATTATCACTTTTGGAACAAAAATAAGTGTGTTTAGACTCACTTTAATGCCTGAAATTGGTCGAAATAGACGCTTCTGAATAGGAGAAAATGTCTGTAAAAATGGCAATTTTGGTCACATTGAGGCTTCAAAAAGTAGTTATTCAGCATGAGGCACATTCCAAATGACATTTTGAATCAATTTTTCTACAGTCCAAAAAAATCAATTTTCTGATGAAAAACGATGACCCGTGACCTGTCAAAATTTCTCCATATGGTCAGAAATGGAAATTTTTTAATGTTTAATTTTTTGATTGTAAATGACTATTCCATGTACATTATCACTTTTGGAAGAAATATAAGTGTGTTTAGAGACACTTTAATGCCTGAAATTGGTCGAAATAGAAGCTTCTAAATAGGAGAAAATGTCTGTAAAAATGGCAATTTTGGTCACATTGAGGCTTCAAAAAGTAGTTATTCAGCATGAGGCACATTCCAAATGACATTTTGAATCAATTTTTCTACAGTCCAAAAAAATCAATTTTCTGATGAAAAACGATGACCCGTCGAAATTTATCCAGATGGTCAGAAATAGAAATTTTTTAATGTTTAATTTTTTGAATGCAAATGACTATTCCATGTAAATTATCACTTTTGGAACAACATTAAGTGTGTTTAGAGTCACATTAATGCCTGAAATTGGTCAAAATAGAAGCTTCTGAGTACGAGAAAATGTCTGTAATAATGGCAATTTTGGTCACATTGAGGCTTTAAAAAGTAGTTATTCAACATGAGGCACATTCGAAATGACATTTTGAATCAATTTTTCTACAGTCCAAAAAATCAATTTTCTGATGAAAAACGATGACCCGTGACCTGTCGACATTTCTCCAGTTGGTCAGAAATGAAAATTTTTTAATGTTTTATTTTTTGAATGCAAATCACTATTCCATGTAAATTATCACTTTTGGAACAACATTAAGTGTGTTTAGAGTCACTTTAATGCCTGAAATTGGTTGAAACAAAAGCTTCTGAATAGGAGAAAAAGTCTGTAATAATGGCAATTTTGGTCACATTGAGGCTTTAAAAAGTAGTCATTCAACATGAGGCACATTCCAAATGACATTTTGAATCGATTTTTCTACAGTCCAAAAAAATCAATTTTCTGATGAAAAACAATGACCCGTGACCTGTCGAAATTTCTCCAGATGGTCAGAAATGGAAATTTTTTAATGTTTAATTTTTTGATTGTAAATGACTATTCCATGTAAATTATCACTTTTGGAAGAAAAATAAGTGTGTTTAGAGACACTTTAATGCCTGAAATTGGTTGAAACAAAAGCTTCTGAATAGGAGAAAAAGTCTGTAATAATGGCAATTTTGGTCACATTGAGGCTTTAAAAAGTAGTCATTCAACATGAGGCACATTCCAAATGACATTTTGAATAAATTTTTCTACAGTCCAAAAAAATCAATTTTCTGATGAAAAACGATGACCCGTGACCTGTCGAAATTTATCCAGATGGTCAGAAATGGAAATTTTTTAATGTTTAATTTTTTGACTGCAAATGACTATTCCATGTAAATTATCACTTTTGGAACAAAAATAAGTGTGTTTAGAGTCACTTTAATGCCTGAAATTGGTAGAAATAGAAGCTTCTGAATAGGAGAAAAAGTCTGTAATAATGGCAATTTTGGTCACATTGAGGCTTTAAAAAGTAGTCATTCAACATGAGGCACATTCCAAATGACATTTTGAATAAATTTTTCTACAGTTCAAAAAAATCAATTTTCTGATGAAAAACGATGACCCGTGACCTGTCGAAATGTATCCAGATGGTCAGAAATGGAAATTTTTTAATGTTTAATTTTTTGACTGCAAATGACTATTCCATGTAAATTATCACTTTTGGAACAAAAATAAGTGTGTTTAGAGTCACTTTAATGCCTGAAATTGGTCGAAATAGAAGCTTCTGAATAGGAGAAAATGTTTGTAAAAATTGAAATTTTGGTCACATTCAGGCTTTAAAAAGTAGTTATTCAACATGAGGCACAATCCAAATGACATTTTGAATCAATTTTTCTACAGTCCAAAAAATCCATTTTCTGATGAAAAACGATGACCCGTGACCTGTTGAAATTTCTCCAGATTGTCAGAAATGTACATTTTTTAATGTTTAATTTTTTGACTGTAAATGACTATTCCATGTAAATTATCACTTTTGGAAGAAAAATAAGTGTGTTTGGAGTCACTTTAATGCCTGAAATTGGTTGAAACAAAAGCTTCTGAATAGGAGAAAAAGTCTGTAATAATGGCAATTTTGGTCACATTGAGGCTTTAAAAAGTAGTCATTCAACATGAGGCACATTCCAAATGACATTTTGAATCAATTTTTCTACAGTCCAAAAAAATCAATTTTCTGATGAAAAACGATGACCCGTGACCTGTCGAAATTTCTCCAGATGGTCAGAAATGGAAATTTTTTAATGTTTAATTTTTTGACTGCAAATGACTATTCCATGTAAATTATCACTTTTGGAACAAAAATAAGTGTGTTTAGAGTCACTTTATGACTGAAATTGGTCGAAATAGACGCTTCTGAACAGGAGAAAATGTCTGTAAAAATGGCAATTTTGGTCACATTGAGGCTTCAAAAAGTAGTTATTCAGCATGAGGCACATTCCAAATGACATTTTGAATCAATTTTTCTACAGTCCCAAAAAATAAATTTTCTGATGAAAAACGATGACCCATGACCTGTCGAAAATTCTCCAGATGGTCAGAAATGGAAATTTTTTAATGTTTAATTTTTTGACTGCAAATGACTATTCCATGTAAATTATCACTTTTGGAACAAAAATAAGTGTGTTTAGAGTCACTTTAATGCCTGAAATTGGTCGAAATAGACGCTTCTGAATAGGAGAAAATGTCTGTAAAAATGGCAATTTTGGTCACATTGAGGCTTCAAAAAGTAGTTATTCAGCATGAGGCACATTCCAAATGACATTTTGAATCAGTTTTTCTACAGTCCAAAAAATCAATTTTCTGATGAAAAACGATGACCCGTGACCTGTCAAAATTTCTCCATATGGTCAGAAATGGAAATTTTTTTATGTTTAATTTTTTGATTGTAAATGACTATTCCATGTACATTATCACTTTTGGAAGAAATATAAGTGTGTTTAGAGACACTTTAATGCCTGAAATTGGTCGAAATAGAAGCTTCTGAATAGGAGAAAATGTCTGTAAAAATGGCAATTTTGGTCACATTGAGGCTTCAAAAAGTAGTTATTCAGCATGAGGCACATTCCAAATGACATTTTGAATCAATTTTTCTACAGTCCAAAAAAATCAATTTTCTGATGAAAAACAATGACCCGTGACCTGTCGAAATTTATCCAGATGGTCAGAAATAGAAATTTTTTAATGTTTAATTTTTAGAATGCAAATGACTATTCCATGTAAATTATCACTTTTGGAACAACATTAAGTGTGTTTAGAGTCACTTTAATGCCTGAAATTGGTCGAAATAGAAGCTTCTGAGTACGAGAAAATGTCTGTAATAATGGCAATTTTGGTCACATTGAGGCTTTAAAAAGTAGTTATTCAACATGAGGCACATTCGAAATGACATTTTGAATCAATTTTTCTACAGTCCAAAAAATCAATTTTCTGATGAAAAACGATGACCCGTGACCTGTCGACATTTCTCCAGTTGGTCAGAAATGGAAATTTTTTAATGTTTTATTTTTTGAATGCAAATCACTATTCCATGTAAATTATCACTTTTGGAACAACATTAAGTGTGTTTAGAGTCACTTTAATGCCTGAAATTGGTTGAAACAAAAGCTTCTGAATAGGAGAAAAAGTCTGTAATAATGGCAATTTTGGTCACATTGAGGCTTTAAAAAGTAGTCATTCAACATGAGGCACATTCCAAATGACATTTTGAATCAATTTTTCTACAGTCCAAAAAAATCAATTTTCTGATGTAAACAATGACCCGTGACCTGTCGAAATTTCTCCAGATGGTCAGAAATGGAAATTTTTTAATGTTTAATTTTTTGATTGTAAATGACTATTCCATGTAAATTATCACTTTTGGAAGAAAAATAAGTGTGTTTAGAGACACTTTAATGCCTGAAATTGGTTGAAACAAAAGCTTCTGAATAGGAGAAAAAGTCTGTAATAATGGCAATTTTGGTCACATTGAGGCTTTAAAAAGTAGTCATTCAACATGAGGCACATTCCAAATGACATTTTGAATAAATTTTTCTACAGTCCAAAAAAATCAATTTTCTGATGAAAAACGATGACCCGTGACCTGTCGAAATTTATCCAGATGGTCAGAAATGGAAATTTTTTAATGTTTAATTTTTTGACTGCAAATGACTATTCCATGTAAATTATCACTTTTGGAACAAAAATAAGTGTGTTTAGAGTCACTTTAATGCCTGAAATTGGTAGAAATAGAAGCTTCTGAATAGGAGAAAAAGTCTGTAATAATGGCAATTTTGGTCACATTGAGGCTTTAAAAAGTAGTCATTCAACATGAGGCACATTCCAAATGACATTTTAAATAAATTTTTCTACAGTCGAAAAAAATCAATTTTCTGATGAAAAACGATGACCCGTGACCTGTCGAAATTTATCCAGATGGTCAGAAATGGAAATTTTTTAATGTTTAATTTTTTGACTGCAAATGACTATTCCATGTAAATTATCACTTTTGGAACAAAAATAAGTGTGTTTAGAGTCACTTTAATGCCTGAAATTGGTCGAAATAGACGCTTCTGAATAGGAGAAAATGTCTGTAAAAATGGCAATTTTGGTCACATTGAGGCTTCAAAAAGTAGTTATTCAGCATGAGGCACATTCCAAATGACATTTTGAATCAGTTTTTCTACAGTCCAAAAAATCAATTTTCTGATGAAAAACGATGACCCGTGACCTGTCGAAATTTATCCAGATGGTCAGAAATGGAAATTTTTTAATGTTTAATTTTTTGACTGCAAATGACTATTCCATGTAAATTATCACTTTTGGAACAAAAATAAGTGTGTTTAGAGTCACTTTAATGCCTGAAATTGGTTGAAACAAAAGCTTCTGAATAGGAGAAAAAGTCTGTAATAATGGCAATTTTGGTCACATTGAGGCTATAAAAAGTAGTCATTCAACATGAGGCACATTCCAAATGACATTTTGAATCAATTTTTCTACAGTCCAAAAAATCAATTTTCTGATGAAAAACGATGACCCGTGACCTGTCGAAATCTCTCCAGATGGTCAGAAATGGAAATTTTTTAATGTTTCATTTTTTGACTGCAAATGACTATTCCATGTAAATTATCACTTTTGGAAGTAAATAAGTGTGTTTAGAGTCACTTTAATGCCTGAAATTGGTCGAAATAGAAGCTTCTGAATAGGAGAAAAAGTCTGTAATAATGGCAATTTTGGTCACATTGAGGCTTTAAAAAGTAGTCATTCAACATGAGGCACATTCCAAATGACATTTTGAATCAATTTTTCTACAGTCCAAAAAATCAATTTTCTGATGAAAAACGATGACCCGTGGTGACCTGTCGAAATTTCTCCAGATGGTCAGAACTGGAAATTTTTAATGTTTCATTTTTTGACTGCAAATGACTATTCCATGTAAATTATCACTTTTGGAAGAAAATAAGTGTGTTTAGAGTCACTTTAATGCCTGAAATTGGTTGAAACAAAAGCTTCTGAATAGGAGAAAAAGTCTGTAATAATGGCAATTTTGGTCACATTGAGGCTTTAAAAAGTAGTCATTCAACATGAGGCACATTCCAAATGACATTTTGAATCAATTTTTCTACAGTCCAAAAAAATCAATTTTCTGATGAAAAACGATGACCCGTGACCTGTCGAAATTTATCCAGATGGTCAGAAATGGAAATTTTTTAATGTTTAATTTTTTGAATGCAAATGACTATTCCATGTAAATTATCACTTTTGGAACAACATTAAGTGTGTTTAGAGTCACTTTTATGCCTGAAATTGGTCGAAATAGAAGCTTCTGAATACGAGAAAATGTCGGTAATAATGGCAATTTTGGTCACATTGAGGCTTTAAAAAGTAGTTATTCAACATGAGGCACATTCGAAATGACATTTTGAATCAATTTTTCTACAGTCCAAAAAATCAATTTTCTGATGAAAAACGATGACCCATGACCTGTCGAAATTTCTCCAGATAGTCAGAAATGGAAATTTTTTAATGTTTAATTTTTTGACTGCAAATGACTATTCCATGTAAATTATCACTTTTGGAAGAAAAATAAGTGTGTTTAGAGTCACTTTAATGCCTGAAATTGGTCGAAATAGACGCTTCTGAATAGGAGAAAATATCTGTAAAAATGGCAATTTTGGTCACATTGAGGCTTCAAAAAGTAGTTATTCAGCATGAGGCAAATTCCAAATGACATTTTGAATCAATTTTTCTACAGTCCAAAAAATCAATTTTCTAATGAAAAACGATGACCCGTGACCTGTCAAAATTTCTCCATATGGTCAGAAATGGACATTTTTTAATGTTTAATTTTTTGATTGTAAATGACTATTCCATGTAAATTATCACTTTTGGAAGAAAAATAAGTGTGTTTAGAGTCACTTTAATGCCTGAAATTGGTTGAAACAAAAGCTTCTGAATAGGAGAAAAAGTCTGTAATAAAGGCAATTTTGGTCACATTTAGGCTTTAAAAAGTAGTCATTCAACATGAGGCACATTCCAAATGACATTTTGAATCAATTTTTCTACAGTCCAAAAAAATCAATTTTCTGATGAAAAACGATGACCCGTGACCTGTCGAAATTTGTCCAGATGGTCAGAAATGGAAATTATTTCATGTTTAATTTTTTGACTGCAAATGACTATTCCATGTAAATTATCACTTTTGGAACACAAATAAGTGTGTTTAGAGTCACTTTAATGCCTGAAATTGGTCGAAATAGACGCTTCTGAATAGGAGAAAATGTCTGTAATAATGGCAATTTTGGTCACATTGAGGCTTTAAAAAGTAGTTATTCAGCATGAGGCACATTCCAAATGACATTTTGAATCAATTTTTCTACAGTCCAAAAAATCAATTTTCTGATGAAAAATGATGACCCGTGACCTGTCGAAATTTCTCCAGATGGTCAGAAATGGAAATTTTTTAATGTTTAATTTTTTGTCTGTAAATGGCTATTCCATGTAAATTATCACTTTTGGAAGAAAAATAGGTGTGTTTAGAGTCACTTTAATGCCTGAAATTGGTTGAAACAAAAGCTTCTGAATAGGAGAAAAAGTCTGTAATAATGGCAATTTTGGTCACATTGAGGCTTTAAAAAGTAGTCATTCAACATGAGGCACATTCCAAATGACATTTTGAATCAATTTTTCTACAGTCCAAAAAAATCAATTTTCTGATGAAAAACGATGACCCGTGACCTGTCGAAATTTATCCAGATGGTCAGAAATAGAAATTTTTTAATGTTTAATTTTTTTAATGCAAATGACTATTCCATGTAAATTATCACTTTTGGAACAACATTAAGTGTGTTTAGAGTCACTTTAATGCCTGAAATTGGTCGAAATAGAAGCTTCTGAGTACGAGAAAATGTCTGTAATAATGGCAATTTTGGTCACATTGAGGCTTTAAAAAGTAGTTATTCAACATGAGGCACATTCGAAATGACATTTTGAATAAATTTTTCTACAGTCCAAAAAATCAATTTTCTGATGAAAAACGATGACCCGTGACCTGTCGACATTTCTCCAGTTGGTCAGAAATGGAAATTTTTTAATGTTTAATTTTTTGAATGCAAATGACTATTCCATGTAAATTATCACTTTTGGAACAACATTAAGTGTGTTTAGAGTCACTTTACTGCCTGAAATTGGTCGAAATAGAAGCTTCAGAATTCGAGAAAATGTCTGTAATAATGGCAATTTTGGTCACATTGAGGCTTTAAAAAGTAGTTATTCAACATGAGGCACATTCGAAATGACATTTTGAATCAATTTTTCTACAGTCCAAAAAATCAATTTTCTGATGAAAAACGATGACCCGTGACCTGTCGACATTTCTCCAGTTGGTCAGAAATTGAATTTTTTTAATGTTTAAGTTTTTTGACTGCAAATGACTATTCCATTTAAATTATCACTTTTGGAACAAAAATAAGTGTGTTTAGAGTCACTTTAATGCCTGAAATTGGTCGAAATAAAAGCTTCTGAATAGGAGAAAATGTCTGTAAAAATTGAAATTTTGGTCACATTCAGGCTTTAAAAAGTAGTTATTCAACATGAGGCACAATCCAAATGACATTTTGAATCAATTTTTCTACAGTCCAAAAAATCAATTTTCTGATGAAAAACGATGACCCGTGACCAGTTGAAATTTCTCCAGATTGTCAGAAATGTACATTTTTTAATGTTTAATTTTTTGACTGTAAATGACTATTCCATGTAAATTATCACTTTTGGAAGAAAAATAAGTGTGTTTAGAGTCACTTTAATGCCTGAAATTGGTTGAAACAAAAGCTTCTGAATAGGAGAAAAAGTCTGTAATAATGGCAATTTTGGTCACATTGAGGCTTTAAAAAGTAGTCATTCAACATGAGGCACATTCCAAATGACATTTTGAATCAATTTTTCTACAGTCCAAAAAAATCAATTTTCTGATGAAAAACGATGACCCGTGACCTGTCGAAATTTCTCCAGATGGTCAGAAATGGAAATTTTTTAATGTTTAATTTTTTGACTGCAAATGACTATTCCATGTAAATTATCACTTTTGGAACAAAAATAAGTGTGTTTAGAGTCACTTTATGACTGAAATTGGTCGAAATAGACGCTTCTGAATAGGAGAAAATGTCTGTAAAAATGGCAATTTTGGTCACATTGAGGCTTCAAAAAGTAGTTATTCAGCATGAGGCACATTCCAAATGACATTTTGAATCAATTTTTCTACAGTCCAAAAAAATCAATTTTCTGATGAAAAACGATGACCCGTGACCTGTCGAAATTTATCCAGATGGTCAGAAATGGAAATTTTTTAATGTTTAATTTTTTGACTGCAAATGACTATTCCATGTAAATTATCACTTTTGGAACAAAAATAAGTGTGTTTAGAGTCACTTTAATGCCTAAAATTGGTTGAAACAAAAGCTTCTGAATAGGAGAAAAAGTCTGTAATAATGGCAATTTTGGTCACATTGAGGCTTTAAAAAGTAGTCATTCAACATGAGGCACATTCCAAATGACATTTTGAATCAATTTTTCTACAGTCCAAAAAAATCAATTTTCTGATGAAAAACGATGACCCGTGACCTGTCGAAATTTCTCCAGATGGTCAGAAATGGACATTTTTTAATGTTTAATTTTTTGACTGCAAATGACTATTCCATGTAAATTATCACTTTTGGAAGAAAAATAAGTGTGTTTAGAGACACTTTAATGCCTGAAATTGGTTGAAACAAAAGCTTCTGAATAGGAGAAAAAGTCTGTAATAATGGCAATTTTGGTCACATTGAGGCTTTAAAAAGTAGTCATTCAACATGAGGCACATTCCAAATGACATTTTGAATAAATTTTTCTACAGTCCAAAAAAATCAATTTTCTGATGAAAAACGATGACCCGTGACCTGTCGAAATTTATCCAGATGGTCAGAAATGGAAATTTTTTAATGTTTAATTTTTTGACTGCAAATGACTATTCCATGTAAATTATCACTTTTGGAACAAAAATAAGTGTGTTTAGAGTCACTTTAATGCCTGAAATTGGTAGAAATAGAAGCTTCTGAATAGGAGAAAAAGTCTGTAATAATGGCAATTTTGGTCACATTGAGGCTTTAAAAAGTAGTCATTCAACATGAGGCACTTTCCAAATGACATTTTGAATCAATTTCTCTACAGTCCAAAAAATCAATTTTCTGATAAAAAACGATGACCTGTGACCTGTCGAAATTTCTCCAGATGGTCAGAAATGGAAATTTTTTAATGTTTAATTTTTTGACTGCAAATGACTATTCCATGTAAATTATCACTTTTGAAAGAAAAATAAGTGTGTTTAGAGACACTTTAATGCCTGAAATTGGTTGAAACAAAAGCTTCTGAATAGGAGAAAAAGTCTGTAATAATGGCAATTTTGGTCACATTGAGGCTTTAAAAAGTAGTCATTCAACATGAGGCACATTCCAAATGACATTTTGAATCAATTTTTCTACAGTCCAAAAAAATCAATTTTCTGATGAAAAACGATGACCCGTGACCTGTCGAAATTTCTCCAGATGGTCAGAAATGGACATTTTTTAATGTTTAATTTTTTGACTGCAAATGACTATTCCATGCAAATTATCACTTTTGGAACAAAATAAGTGTGTTTAAAGTCACTTTAATGCCTGAAATTGGTCGAAATAGAAGCTTCTGAATAGGAGAAAATGTCTGTAAAAATGGCAATTTTGGTCACATTGAGGCTTCAAAAAGTAGTTATTCAGCATGAGGCACATTCCAAATGCCATTTTGAATCAATTTTTCTACAGTCCAAAAAATCAATTTTCTGATGAAAAACGATGACCCGTGACCTGTCAAAATTTCTCCATATGGTCAAAAATGGACATTTTTTAATGTTTAATTTTTTGAATGTAAATGACTATTCCATGTAAATTATCACTTTTGGAAGAAAAATAAGTGTGTTTAGAGACACTTTAATGCCTGAAATTGGTTGAAACAAAAGCTTCTGAATAGGAGAAAAAGTCTGTAATAATGGCAATTTTGGACACATTGAGGCTTTAAAAAGTAGTCATTCAACATGAGGCACATTCCAAATGACATTTTGAATCAATTTTTCTACAGTCCAAAAAAATCAATTTTCTGATGAAAAACGATGACCCGTGACCTGTCGAAATTTATCCAGATGGTCAGAAATGGAAATTTTTTAATGTTTAATTTTTTGACTGCAAATGACTATTCCATGTAAATTATCACTTTTGGAACAAAAATAAGTGTGTTTAGAGTCACTTTAATGCCTGAAATTGGTAGAAATAGAAGCTTCTGAATAGGAGAAAAAGTCTGTAATAATGGCAATTTTGGTCACATTGAGGCTTTAAAAAGTAGTCATTCAACATGAGGCACTTTCCAAATGACATTTTGAATCAATTTTTCTACAGTCCAAAAAATCAATTTTCTGATGAAAAACGATGACCTGTGACCTGTCGAAATTTCTCCAGATGGTCAGAAATAGAAATTTTTTAATGTTTAATTTTTTGACTGTAAATGACTATTCCATGTAAATTATCACTTTTGGAAGAAAAATAAGTGTGTTTAGAGTCACTTTAATGCCTGAAATTGGTTGAAACAAAAGCTTCTGAATAGGAGAAAAAGTCTGTAATAATGGCAATTTTGGTCACATTGAGGCTTTAAAAAGTAGTCATTCAACATGAGGCACATTCCAAATGACATTTTGAATCAATTTTTCTACAGTCCAAAAAAATCAATTTTCTGATGAAAAACGATGACCCGTGACCTGTCGAAATTTATCCAGATGGTCAGAAATGGAAATTTTTTAATGTTTAATTTTTTGAATGCAAATGACTATTCCATGTAAATTATCACTTTTGGAACAACATTAAGTGTGTTTAGAGTCACTTTTATGCCTGAAATTGGTCGAAATAGAAGCTTCTGAATACGAGAAAATGTCGGTAATAATGGCAATTTTGGTCACATTGAGGCTTTAAAAAGTAGTTATTCAACATGAAGCACATTCGAAATGACATTTTGAATCAATTTTTCTACAGTCCAAAAAATCAATTTTCTGATGAAAAACGATGACCCGTGACCTGTCGAAATTTCTCCAGATAGTCAGAAATGGAAATTTTTTAATGTTTAATTTTTTGACTGCAAATGACTATTCCATGTAAATTATCACTTTTGGAAGAAAAATAAGTGTGTTTAGAGTCACTTTAATGCCTGAAATTGGTCGAAATAGACGCTTCTGAATAGGAGAAAATATCTGTAAAAATGGCAATTTTGGTCACATTGAGGCTTCAAAAAGTAGTTATTCAGCATGAGGCAAATTCCAAATGACATTTTGAATCAATTTTTCTACAGTCCAAAAAATCAATTTTCTAATGAAAAACGATGACCCGTGACCTGTCAAAATTTCTCCATATGGTCAGAAATGGACATTTTTTAATGTTTAATTTTTTGATTGTAAATGACTATTCCATGTAAATTATCACTTTTGGAACAACATTAAGTGTGTTTAGAGTCACTTTAATGCCTGAAATTGGTCGAAATAGAAGCTTCTGAATACGAGAAAATGTCTGTAATAATGGCAATTTTGGTCACATTGAGGCTTTAAAAAGTAGTTATTCAACATGAGGCACATTCGAAATGACATTTTGAATAAATTTTTCTACAGTCCAAAAAATCAATTTTCTGATGAAAAACGATGACCCGTGACCTGTCGACATTTCTCCAGTTGGTCAGAAATTGAATTTTTTTAATGTTTAAGTTTTTTGACTGCAAATGACTATTCCATTTAAATTATCACTTTTGGAACAAAAATAAGTGTGTTTAGAGTCACTTTAATGCCTGAAATTGGTCGAAATAAAAGCTTCTGAATAGGAGAAAATGTCTGTAAAAATTGAAATTTTGGTCACATTCAGGCTTTAAAAAGTAGTTATTCAACATGAGGCACAATCCAAATGACATTTTGAATCAATTTTTCTACAGTCCAAAAAATCAATTTTCTGATGAAAAACGATGACCCATGACCAGTTGAAATTTCTCCAGATTGTCAGAAATGTACATTTTTTAATGTTTAATTTTTTGACTGTAAATGACTATTCCATGTAAATTATCACTTTTGGAAGAAAAATAAGTGTGTTTAGAGTCACTTTAATGCCTGAAATTGGTTGAAACAAAAGCTTCTGAATAGGAGAAAAAGTCTGTAATAATGGCAATTTTGGTCACATTGAGGCTTTAAAAAGTAGTCATTCAACATGAGGCACATTCCAAATGACATTTTGAATCAATTTTTCTACAGTCCAAAAAAATCAATTTTCTGATGAAAAACAATGACCCGTGACCTGTCGAAATTTCTCCAGATGGTCAGAAATGGAAATTTTTTAATGTTTAATTTTTTGACTGCAAATGACTATTCCATGTAAATTATCACTTTTGGAACAAAATAAGTGTGTTTAGAGTCACTTTAATGCCTGAAATTGGTCGAAATAGACGCTTCTGAATAGGAGAAAATGTCTGTAAAAATGGCAATTTTGGTCACATTGAGGCTTCAAAAAGTAGTTATTCAGCATGAGGCACATTCCAAATGACATTTTGAATCAACTTTTCTACAGTCCAAAAAATCAATTTTCTGATGAAAAACGATGACCCGTGACCTGTCGAAATTTCTCCAGATGGTCAGAAATGGAAATTTTTTAATGTTTACGTTTTTTTACTGTAAATGACTATTCCATGTGAATTATCACTTTTGGAACTAAAATAAGTGTGTTTACAGTCACTTTAATGCCCGAAATTGGTCGAAATAGAAGCTTCTGAATAGGAGAAAATGTCTGTAATAATGGCAATTTTGGTCACAATGAGGCTTTAAAAAGTAGTTATTCAGCATGAGGCACATTCCAAATGACATTTTGAATCAATTTTTCTACAGTCCAAAAAATCAATTTTCTGATGAAAAACGATGACCCGTGACCTGTCGAAATTTCTCCAGATGGTCAGAAATGGAAATTTTTTAATGTTTAATTTTTTGACTGTAAATGACTATTCCATGTAAATTATCACTTTTGGAAGAAAAATAAGTGTGTTTAGAGTCACTTTAATGCCTGAAATTGGTTGAAACAAAAGCTTCTGAATAGGAGAAAAAGTCTGTAATAATGGCAATTTTGGTCACATTGAGGCTTTAAAAAGTAGTCATTCAACATGAGGCACATTCCAAATGACATTTTGAATCAATTTTTCTACAGTCCAAAAAAATCAATTTTCTCATGAAAAACGATGACCCGTGACCTGTCGAAATTTCTCCAGATGGTCAGAAATGGAAATTTTTTAATGTTTAATTTTTTGACTGCAAATGACTATTCCATGTAAATTATCACTTTTGGAACAAAAATAAGTGTGTTTAGAGTCACTTTATGACTGAAATTGGTCGAAATAGACGCTTCTGAATAGGAGAAAATGTCTGTAAAAATGGCAATTTTGGTCACATTGAGGCTTCAAAAAGTAGTTATTCAGCATGAGGCACATTCCAAATGACATTTTGAATCAATTTTTCTACAGTCCAAAAAAATAAATTTTCTGATGAAAAACGATGACCCGTGACCTGTCGAAATTTATCCAGATGGTCAGAAATGGAAATTTTTTAATGTTTCATTTTTTGACTGCAAATGACTATTCCATGTAAATTATCACTTTTGGAACAAAAATAAGTGTGCTTAGAGTCACTTTATGACTGAAATTGGTCGAAATAGACGCTTCTGAATAGGAGAAAATGTCTGTAAAAATGGCAATTTTGGTCACATTGAGGCTTCAAAAAGTAGTTATTCAGCATGAGGCACATTCCAAATGACATTTTGAATCAATTTTTCTACAGTCCAAAAAAATAAATTTTCTGAGGAAAAACCATGACCCGTGACCTGTCGAAATTTATCCAGATGGTCAGAAATGGAAATTTTTTAATGTTTCATTTTTTGACTGTAAATGACTATTCCATGTAAATTATCACTTTTGGAAGAAAAATAAGTGTGTTTAGAGTCACTTTAATGCCTGAAATTGGTTGAAACAAAAGCTTCTGAATAGGAGAAAAAGTCTGTAATAATGGCAATTTTGGTCACATTGAGGCTTTAAAAAGTAGTCATTCAACATGAGGCACATTCCAAATGACATTTTGAATCAATTTTTCTACAGTCCAAAAAAATCAATTTTCTGATGAAAAACGATGACCCGTGACCTGTCGAAATTTCTCCAGATGGTCAGAAATGGAAATTTTTTTATCTTTAATTTTTTGACTGTAAATGACTATTCCATGTAAATTATCACTTTTGGAAGAAAAATAAGTGTGTTTAGAGTCACTTTAATGCCTGAAATTGGTTGAAACAAAAGCTTCTGAATAGGAGAAAAAGTCTGTAATAATGGCAATTTTGGTCACATTGAGGCTTTAAAAAGTAGTCATTCAACATGAGGCACATTCCAAATGACATTTTGAATCAATTTTTCTACAGTCCAAAAAAATCAATTTTCTGATAAAAAACGATGACCCGTGACCTGTCGAAATTTCTCCAGATGGTCAGAAATGGAAATTTTTTTATCTTTAATTTTTTGACTGTAAATGACTATTCCATGTAAATTATCACTTTTGGAAGAAAAAAAGTGTGTTTAGAGTCACTTTAATGCCTGAAATTGGTTGAAACAAAAGCTTCTGAATAGGAGAAAAAGTCTGTAATAATGGCAATTTTGGTCACATTGAGGCTTTAAAAAGTAGTCATTCAACATGAGGCACATTCCAAATGACATTTTGAATCAATTTTTCTACAGTCCAA
Organism: Triturus cristatus; assembly: GCF_964204655.1. Classification (NCBI taxonomy): domain Eukaryota; kingdom Metazoa; phylum Chordata; class Amphibia; order Caudata; family Salamandridae; genus Triturus; species Triturus cristatus. The sequence goes on along the minus strand of NC_140593.1, from coordinate 877,126,658 downwards.
AAAATCAATTTTCTGATGAAAAACGATGACCCATGACCTGTCGAAATTTCTCCAGATGGTCAGAAATGGAAATTTTTTAATGTTTAATTTTTTGACTGTAAATGACTATTCCATGTAAATTATCACTTTTGGAAGAAAAATAAGTGTGTTTAGAGTCACTTTAATGCCTGAAATTGGTTGAAACAAAAGCTTCTGAATAGGAGAAAAAGTCTGTAATAATGGCAATTTTGGTCACATTGAGGCTTTAAAAAGTAGTCATTCAACATGAGGCACATTCCAAATGACATTTTGAATCAATTTTTCTACAGTCCAAAAAAATCAATTTTCTGATGAAAAACGATGACCCGTGACCTGTCGAAATTTCTCCTGATGGTCAGAAATGGAAATTTTTTAATGTTTAATTTTTTGACTGCAAATGACTATTCCATGTAAATTATCACTTTTGGAACAAAAATAAGTGTGTTTAGAGTCACTTTATGACTGAAATTGGTCGAAATAGACGCTTCTGAATAGGAGAAAATGTCTGTAAAAATGGCAATTTTGTTCACATTGAGGCTTCAAAAAGTAGTTATTCAGCATGAGGCACATTCCAAATGACATTTTGAATCAATTTTTCTACAGTCCAAAAAAATAAATTTTCTGATGAAAAACGATGACCCGTGACCTGTCGAAATTTATCCAGATGGTCAGAAATGGAAATTTTTTAATGTTTCATTTTTTGACTGTAAATGACTATTCCATGTAAATTATCACTTTTGGAAGAAAAATAAGTGTGTTTAGAGTCACTTTAATGCCTGAAATTGGTTGAAACAAAAGCTTCTGAATAGGAGAAAAAGTCTGTAATAATGGCAATTTTGGTCACATTGAGGCTTTAAAAAGTAGTCATTCAACATGAGGCACATTCCAAATGACATTTTGAATCAATTTTTCTACAGTCCAAAAAAATCAATTTTCTGATGAAAAACGATGACCCGTGACCTGTCGAAATTTCTCCAGATGGTCAGAAATGGAAATTTTTTAATGTTTAATTTTTTGACTGCAAATGACTATTCCATGTAAATTATCACTTTTGGAACAAAATAAGTGTGTTTAGAGTCACTTTAATGCCTGAAATTGGTCGAAATAGACGCTTCTGAATAGGAGAAAATGTCTGTAAAAATGGCAATTTTGGTCACATTGAGGCTTCAAAAAGTAGTTATTCAGCATGAGGCACATTCCAAATGACATTTTGAATCAACTTTTCTACAGTCCAAAAAATCAATTTTCTGATGAAAAACGATGACCCGTGACCTGTCGAAATTTCTCCAGATGGTCAGAAATGGAAATTTTTTAATGTTTACGTTTTTTTACTGTAAATGACTATTCCATGTGAATTATCACTTTTGGAACTAAAATAAGTGTGTTTACAGTCACTTTAATGCCCGAAATTGGTCGAAATAGAAGCTTCTGAATAGGAGAAAATGTCTGTAATAATGGCAATTTTGGTCACAATGAGGCTTTAAAAAGTAGTTATTCAGCATGAGGCACATTCCAAATGACATTTTGAATCAATTTTTCTACAGTCCAAAAAATCAATTTTCTGATGAAAAACGATGACCCGTGACCTGTCGAAATTTCTCCAGATGGTCAGAAATGGAAATTTTTTAATGTTTAATTTTTGGACTGTAAATGACTATTCCATGTAAATTATCACTTTTGGAAGAAAAATAAGTGTGTTTAGAGTCACTTTAATGCCTGAAATTGGTTGAAACAAAAGCTTCTGAATAGGAGAAAAAGTCTGTAATAATGGCAATTTTGGTCACATTGAGGCTTTAAAAAGTAGTCATTCAACATGAGGCACATTCCAAATGACATTTTGAATCAATTTTTCTACAGTCCAAAAAAATCAATTTTCTGATGAAAAACGATGACCCGTGACCTGTCGAAATTTCTCCAGATGGTCAGAAATGGAAATTTTTTAATGTTTAATTTTTTGACTGCAAATGACTATTCCATGTAAATTATCACTTTTGGAACAAAAATAAGTGTGTTTAGAGTCACTTTATGACTGAAATTGGTCGAAATAGACGCTTCTGAATAGGAGAAAATGTCTGTAAAAATGGCAATTTTGGTCACATTGAGGCTTCAAAAAGTAGTTATTCAGCATGAGGCACATTCCAAATGACATTTTGAATCAATTTTTCTACAGTCCAAAAAAATAAATTTTCTGATGAAAAACGATGACCCGTGACCTGTCGAAATTTATCCAGATGGTCAGAAATGGATATTTTTTAATGTTTCATTTTTTGACTGCAAATGACTATTCCATGTAAATTATCACATTTGGAACAAAAATAAGTGTGTTTAGAGTCACTTTATGACTGAAATTGGTCGAAATAGACGCTTCTGAATAGGAGAAAATGTCTGTAAAAATGGCAATTTTGGTCACATTGAGGCTTCAAAAAGTAGTTATTCAGCATGAGGCACATTCCAAATGACATTTTGAATCAATTTTTCGACAGTCCAAAAAAATAAATTTTCTGAGGAAAAACGATGACCCGTGACCTGTCGAAATTTATCCAGATGGTCGGAAATGGAAATTTTTTAATGTTTCATTTTTTGACTGTAAATGACTATTCCATGTAAATTATCACTTTTGGAAGAAAAATAAGTGTGTTTAGAGTCACTTTAATGCCTGAAATTGGTTGAAACAAAAGCTTCTGAATAGGAGAAAAAGTCTGTAATAATGGCAATTTTGGTCACATTGAGGCTTTAAAAAGTAGTCATTCAACATGAGGCACATTCCAAATGACATTTTGAATCAATTTTTCTACAGTCCAAAAAAATCAATTTTCTGATGAAAAACGATGACCCGTGACCTGTCGAAATTTCTCCAGATGGTCAGAAATGGAAATTTTTTTATCTTTAATTTTTTGACTGTAAATGACTATTCCATGTAAATTATCACTTTTGGAAGAAAAAAAAGTGTGTTTAGAGTCACTTTAATGCCTGAAATTGGTTGAAACAAAAGCTTCTGAATAGGAGAAAAAGTCTGTAATAATGGCAATTTTGGTCACATTGAGGCTTTAAAAAGTAGTCATTCAACATGAGGCACATTCCAAATGACATTTTGAATCAATTTTTCTACAGTCCAAAAAAATCAATTTTCTGATGAAAAACAATGACCCGTGACCTGTCGAAATTTCTCCAGATGGTCAGAAATGGAAATTTTTTAATGTTTAATTTTTTGACTGCAAATGACTATTCCATGTAAATTATCACTTTTGGAACAAAATAAGTGTGTTTAGAGTCACTTTAATGCCTGAAATTGGTCGAAATAGACGCTTCTGAATAGGAGAAAATGTCTGTAAAAATGGCAATTTTGGTCACATTGAGGCTTCAAAAAGTAGTCATTCAACATGAGGCACATTCCAAATGACATTTTGAATCAATTTTTCTACAGTCCAAAAAATCAATTTTCTGATGAAAAACGATGACCCGTGACCTGTCGAAATTTCTCCAGATGGTCAGAAATGGAATTTTTTAATGTTTAATTTTTTGACTGTAAATGACTATTCCATGTAAATTATCACTTTTGGAAGAAAAATAAGTGTGTTTAGAGTCACTTTAATGCCTGAAATTGTTTGAAACAAAAGCTTCTGAATAGGAGAAAAAGTCTGTAATAATGGCAATTTTGGTCACATTGAGGCTTTAAAAAGTAGTCATTCAACATGAGGCACATTCCAAATGACATTTTGAATCAATTTTTCTACAGTCCAAAAAAATCAATTTTCTGATGAAAAACGATGACCCGTGACCTGTCGAAATTTCTCCTGATGGTCAGAAATGGAAATTTTTTAATGTTTAATTTTTTGACTGCAAATGACTATTCCATGTAAATTATCACTTTTGGAACAAAAATAAGTGTGTTTAGAGTCACTTTATGACTGAAATTGGTCGAAATAGACGCTTCTGAATAGGAGAAAATGTCTGTAAAAATGGCAATTTTGGTCACATTGAGGCTTCAAAAAGTAGTTATTCAGCATGAGGCACATTCCAAATGACATTTTGAATCAATTTTTCTACAGTCCAAAAAAATAAATTTTCTGAGGAAAAACGATGACCCGTGACCTGTCGAAATTTATCCAGATGGTCAGAAATGGAAATTTTTTAATGTTTCATTTTTTGACTGTAAATGACTATTCCATGTAAATTATCACTTTTGGAAGAAAAATAAGTGTGTTTAGAGTCACTTTAATGCCTGAAATTGGTTGAAACAAAAGCTTCTGAATAGGAGAAAAAGTCTGTAATAATGGCAATTTTGGTCACATTGAGGCTTTAAAAAGTAGTCATTCAACATGAGGCACATTCCAAATGACATTTTGAATCAATTTTTCTACAGTCCAAAAAAATCAATTTTCTGATGAAAAACGATGACCCGTGACCTGTCGAAATTTCTCCAGATGGTCAGAAATGGAAATTTTTTTATCTTTAATTTTTTGACTGTAAATGACTATTCCATGTAAATTATCACTTTTGGAAGAAAAAAAAGTGTGTTTAGAGTCACTTTAATGCCTGAAATTGGTTGAAACAAAAGCTTCTGAATAGGAGAAAAAGTCTGTAATAATGGCAATTTTGGTCACATTGAGGCTTTAAAAAGTAGTCATTCAACATGAGGCACATTCCAAATGACATTTTGAATCAATTTTTCTACAGTCCAAAAAAATCAATTTTCTGATGAAAAACAATGACCCGTGACCTGTCGAAATTTCTCCAGATGGTCAGAAATGGAAATTTTTTAATGTTTAATTTTTTGACTGCAAATGACTATTCCATGTAAATTATCACTTTTGGAACAAAATAAGTGTGTTTAGAGTCACTTTAATGCCTGAAATTGGTCGAAATAGACGCTTCTGAATAGGAGAAAATGTCTGTAAAAATGGCAATTTTGGTCACATTGAGGCTTCAAAAAGTAGTCATTCAACATGAGGCACATTCCAAATGACATTTTGAATCAATTTTTCTACAGTCCAAAAAATCAATTTTCTGATGAAAAACGATGACCCGTGACCTGTCGAAATTTCTCCAGATGGTCAGAAATGGAAATTTTTTAATGTTTAATTTTTTGACTGTAAATGACTATTCCATGTAAATTATCACTTTTGGAAGAAAAATAAGTGTGTTTAGAGTCACTTTAATGCCTGAAATTGGTTGAAACAAAAGCTTCTGAATAGGAGAAAAAGTCCGTAATAATGGCAATTTTGGTCACATTGAGGCTTTAAAAAGTAGTCATTCAACATGAGGCACATTCCAAATGACATTTTGAATCAATTTTTCTACAGTCCAAAAAAATCAATTTTCTGATGAAAAACGATGACCCGTGACCTGTCGAAATTTCTCCTGATGGTCAGAAATGGAAATTTTTTAATGTTTAATTTTTTGACTGCAAATGACTATTCCATGTAAATTATCACTTTTGGAACAAAAATAAGTGTGTTTAGAGTCACTTTATGACTGAAATTGGTCGAAATAGACTCTTCTGAATAGGAGAAAATGTCTGTAAAAATGGCAATTTTGGTCACATTGAGGCTTCAAAAAGTAGTTATTCAGCATGAGGCACATTCCAAATGACATTTTGAATCAATTTTTCTACAGTCCAAAAAAATAAATTTTCTGATGAAAAACGATGACCCGTGACCTGTCGAAATTTATCCAGATGGTCAGAAATGGAAATTTTTTAATGTTTCATTTTTTGACTGTAAATGACTATTCCATGTAAATTATCACTTTTGGAAGAAAAATAAGTGTGTTTAGAGTCACTTTAATGCCTGAAATTGGTTGAAACAAAAGCTTCTGAATAGGAGAAAAAGTCTGTAATAATGGCAATTTTGGTCACATTGAGGCTTTAAAAAGTAGTCATTCAACATGAGGCACATTCCAAATGACATTTTGAATCAATTTTTCTACAGTCCAAAAAAATCAATTTTCTGATGAAAAACGATGACCCGTGACCTGTCGAAATTTCTCCAGATGGTCAGAAATGGAAATTTTTTTATCTTTAATTTTTTGACTGTAAATGACTATTCCATGTAAATTATCACTTTTGGAAGAAAAATAAGTGTGTTTAGAGTCACTTTAATGCCTGAAATTGGTTGAAACAAAAGCTTCTGAATAGGAGAAAAAGTCTGTAATAATGGCAATTTTGGTCACATTGAGGCTTTAAAAAGTAGTCATTCAACATGAGGCACATTCCAAATGACATTTTGAATCAATTTTTCTACAGTCCAAAAAAATCAATTTTCTGATAAAAAACGATGACCCGTGACCTGTCGAAATTTCTCCAGATGGTCAGAAATGGAAATTTTTTTATCTTTAATTTTTTGACTGTAAATGACTATTCCATGTAAATTATCACTTTTGGAAGAAAAAAAAGTGTGTTTAGAGTCACTTTAATGCCTGAAATTGGTTGAAACAAAAGCTTCTGAATAGGAGAAAAAGTCTGTAATAATGGCAATTTTGGTCACATTGAGGCTTTAAAAAGTAGTCATTCAACATGAGGCACATTCCAAATGACATTTTGAATCAATTTTTCTACAGTCCAAAAAAATCAATTTTCTGATGAAAAACAATGACCCGTGACCTGTCGAAATTTCTCCAGATGGTCAGAAATGGAAATTTTTTAATGTTTAATTTTTTGACTGCAAATGACTATTCCATGTAAATTATCACTTTTGGAACAAAATAAGTGTGTTTAGAGTCACTTTAATGCCTGAAATTGGTCGAAATAGACGCTTCTGAATAGGAGAAAATGTCTGTAAAAATGGCAATTTTGGTCACATTGAGGCTTCAAAAAGTAGTCATTCAACATGAGGCACATTCCAAATGACATTTTGAATCAATTTTTCTACAGTCCAAAAAATCAATTTTCTGATGAAAAACGATGACCCGTGACCTGTCGAAATTTCTCCAGATGGTCAGAAATGGAAATTTTTTAATGTTTAATTTTTTGACTGTAAATGACTATTCCATGTAAATTATCACTTTTGGAAGAAAAATAAGTGTGTTTAGAGTCACTTTAATGCCTGAAATTGGTTGAAACAAAAGCTTCTGAATAGGAGAAAAAGTCTGTAATAATGGCAATTTTGGTCACATTGAGGCTTTAAAAAGTAGTCATTCAACATGAGGCACATTCCAAATGACATTTTGAATCAATTTTTCTACAGTCCAAAAAAATCAATTTTCTGATGAAAAACGATGACCCGTGACCTGTCGAAATTTCTCCTGATGGTCAGAAATGGAAATTTTTTAATGTTTAATTTTTTGACTGCAAATGACTATTCCATGTAAATTATCACTTTTGGAACAAAAATAAGTGTGTTTAGAGTCACTTTATGACTGAAATTGGTCGAAATAGACGCTTCTGAATAGGAGAAAATGTCTGTAAAAATGGCAATTTTGGTCACATTGAGGCTTCAAAAAGTAGTTATTCAGCATGAGGCACATTCCAAATGACATTTTGAATCAATTTTTCTACAGTCCAAAAAAATAAATTTTCTGATGAAAAACGATGACCCGTGACCTGTCGAAATTTATCCAGATGGTCAGAAATGGAAATTTTTTAATGTTTCATTTTTTGACTGTAAATGACTATTCCATGTAAATGATCACTTTTGGAAGAAAAATAAGTGTGTTTAGAGTCACTTTAATGCCTGAAATTGGTTGAAACAAAAGCTTCTGAATAGGAGAAAAAGTCTGTAATAATGGCAATTTTGGTCACATTGAGGCTTTAAAAAGTAGTCATTCAACATGAGGCACATTCCAAATGACATTTTGAATCAATTTTTCTACAGTCCAAAAAAATCAATTTTCTGATGAAAAACGATGACCCGTGACCTGTCGAAATTTCTCCAGATGGTCAGAAATGGAAATTTTTTTATCTTTAATTTTTTGACTGTAAATGACTATTCCATGTAAATTATCACTTTTGGAAGAAAAATAAGTGTGTTTAGAGTCACTTTAATGCCTGAAATTGGTTGAAACAAAAGCTTCTGAATAGGAGAAAAAGTCTGTAATAATGGCAATTTTGGTCACATTGAGGCTTTAAAAAGTAGTCATTCAACATGAGGCACATTCCAAATGACATTTTGAATCAATTTTTCTACAGTCCAAAAAAATCAATTTTCTGATAAAAAACGATGACCCGTGACCTGTCGAAATTTCTCCAGATGGTCAGAAATGGAAATTTTTTTATGTTTAATTTTTTGACTGCAAATGACTATTCCATGTAAATTATCACTTTTGGAACAAAAATAAGTGTGTTTAGAGTCACTTTATGACTGAAATTGGTCGAAATAGACGCTTCTGAATAGGAGAAAATGTCTGTAAAAATGGCAATTTTGGTCACATTGAGGCTTCAAAAAGTAGTTATTCAGCATGAGGCACATTCCAAATGACATTTTGAATCAATTTTTCTACAGTCCAAAAAAATAAATTTTCTGATGAAAAACGATGACCCGTGACCTGTCGAAATTTATCCAGATGGTCAGAAATGGAAATTTTTTAATGTTTCATTTTTTGACTGTAAATGACTATTCCATGTAAATTATCACTTTTGGAAGAAAAATAAGTGTGTTTAGAGTCACTTTAATGCCTGAAATTGGTTAAGACAAAAGCTTCTGAATAGGAGAAAAAGTCTGTAATAATGGCAATTTTGGTCACATTGAGGCTTTAAAAAGTAGTCATTCAACATGAGGCACATTCCAAATGACATTTTGAATCAATTTTTCTACAGTCCAAAAAAATCAATTTTCTGATGAAAAACGATGACCCGTGACCTGTCGAAATTTCTCCAGATGGTCAGAAATGGAAATTTTTTAATGTTTCATTTTTTGACTGTAAATGACTATTCCATGTAAATTATCACTTTTGGAAGAAAAATAAGTGTGTTTAGAGTCACTTTAATGCCTGAAATTGGTTGAAACAAAAGCTTCTGAATAGGAGAAAAAGTCTGTAATAATGGCAATTTTGGTCACATTGAGGCTTTAAGAAGTAGTCATTCAACATGAGGCACATTCCAAATGACATTTTGAATCAATTTTTCTACAGTCCAAAAAAATCAATTTTCTGATGAAAAACGATGACCCGTGACCTGTCGAAATTTCTCCAGATGGTCAGAAATGGAAATTTTTTTATCTTTAATTTTTTGACTGTAAATGACTATTCCATGTAAATTATCACTTTTGGAAGAAAAATAAGTGTGTTTAGAGTCACTTTAATGCCTGAAATTGGTTGAAACAAAAGCTTCTGAATAGGAGAAAAAGTCTGTAATAATGGCAATTTTGGTCACATTGAGGCTTTAAAAAGTAGTCATTCAACATGAGGCACATTCCAAATGACATTTTGAATCAATTTTTCTACAGTCCAAAAAAATCAATTTTCTGATAAAAAACGATGACCCGTGACCTGTCGAAATTTCTCCAGATGGTCAGAAATGGAAATTTTTTTATCTTTAATTTTTTGACTGTAAATGACTATTCCATGTAAATTATCACTTTTGGAAGAAAAAAAAGTGTGTTTAGAGTCACTTTAATGCCTGAAATTGGTTGAAACAAAAGCTTCTGAATAGGAGAAAAAGTCTGTAATAATGGCAATTTTGGTCACATTGAGGCTTTAAAAAGTAGTCATTCAACATGAGGCACATTCCAAATGACATTTTGAATCAATTTTTCTACAGTCCAAAAAAATCAATTTTCTGATGAAAAACAATGACCCGTGACCTGTCGAAATTTCTCCAGATGGTCAGAAATGGAAATTTTTTAATGTTTAATTTTTTGACTGCAAATGACTATTCCATGTAAATTATCACTTTTGGAACAAAATAAGTGTGTTTAGAGTCACTTTAATGCCTGAAATTGGTCGAAATAGACGCTTCTGAATAGGAGAAAATGTCTGTAAAAATGGCAATTTTGGTCACATTGAAGCTTCAAAAAGTAGTCATTCAACATGAGGCACATTCCAAATGACATTTTGAATCAATTTTTCTACAGTCCAAAAAATCAATTTTCTGATGAAAAACGATGACCCGTGACCTGTCGAAATTTATCCAGATGGTCAGAAATGGAAATTTTTTAATGTTTCATTTTTTGACTGTAAATGACTATTCCATGTAAATTATCACTTTTGGAAGAAAAATAAGTGTGTTTAGAGTCACTTTAATGCCTGAAATTGGTTGAAACAAAAGCTTCTGAATAGGAGAAAAAGTCTGTAATAATGGCAATTTTGGTCACATTGAGGCTTTAAAAAGTAGTCATTCAACATGAGGCACATTCCAAATGACATTTTGAATCAATTTTTCTACAGTCCAAAAAAATCAATTTTCTGATGAAAAACGATGACCCGTGACCTGTCGAAATTTCTCCAGATGGTCAGAAATGGAAATTTTTTAATGTTTAATTTTTTGACTGCAAATGACTATTCCATGTAAATTATCACTTTTGGAACAAAAATAAGTGTGTTTAGAGTCACTTTATGAGTGAAATTGGTCGAAATAGACGCTTCTGAATAGGAGAAAATGTCTGTAAAAATGGCAATTTTGGTCACATTGAGGCTTCAAAAAGTAGTTATTCAGCATGAGGCACATTCCAAATGACATTTTGAATCAATTTTTCTACAGTCCAAAAAAATAAATTTTCTGATGAAAAATGATGACCCGTGACCTGTCGAAATTTATCCAGATGGTCAGAAATGGAAATTTTTTAATGTTTCATTTTTTGACTGTAAATGACTATTCCATGTAAATTATCACTTTTGGAAGAAAAATAAGTGTGTTTAGAGTCACTTTAATGCCTGAAATTGGTGGAAACAAAAGCTTCTGAATAGGAGAAAAAGTCTGTAATAATGGCAATTTTGGTCACATTGAGGCTTTAAGAAGTAGTCATTCAACATGAGGCACATTCCAAATGACATTTTGAATCAATTTTTCTACAGTCCAAAAAAATCAATTTTCTGATGAAAAACGATGACCCGTGACCTGTCGAAATTTCTCCAGATGGTCAGAAATGGAAATTTTTTTATCTTTAATTTTTTGACTGTAAATGACTATTCCATGTAAATTATCACTTTTGGAAGAAAAATAAGTGTGTTTAGAGTCACTTTAATGCCTGAAATTGGTTGAAACAAAAGCTTCTGAATAGGAGAAAAAGTCTGTAATAATGGCAATTTTGGTCACATTGAGGCTTTAAAAAGTAGTCATTCAACATGAGGCACATTCCAAATGACATTTTGAATCAATTTTTCTACAGTCCAAAAAAATCAATTTTCTGATAAAAAACGATGACCCGTGACCTGTCGAAATTTCTCCAGATGGTCAGAAATGGAAATTTTTTTATCTTTAATTTTTTGACTGTAAATGACTATTCCATGTAAATTATCACTTTTGGAAGAAAAAAAAGTGTGTTTAGAGTCACTTTAATGCCTGAAATTGGTTGAAACAAAAGCTTCTGAATAGGAGAAAAAGTCTGTAATAATGGCAATTTTGGTCACATTGAGGCTTTAAAAAGTAGTCATTCAACATGAGGCACATTCCAAATGACATTTTGAATCAATTTTTCTACAGTCCAAAAAAATCAATTTTCTGATGAAAAACAATGACCCGTGACCTGTCGAAATTTCTCCAGATGGTCAGAAATGGAAATTTTTTAATGTTTAATTTTTTGACTGCAAATGACTATTCCATGTAAATTATCACTTTTGGAACAAAATAAGTGTGTTTAGAGTCACTTTAATGCCTGAAATTGGTCGAAATAGACGCTTCTGAATAGGAGAAAATGTCTGTAAAAATGGCAATTTTGGTCACATTGAAGCTTCAAAAAGTAGTCATTCAACATGAGGCACATTCCAAATGACATTTTGAATCAATTTTTCTACAGTCCAAAAAATCAATTTTCTGATGAAAAACGATGACCCGTGACCTGTCGAAATTTCTCCAGATGGTCAGAAATGGAAATTTTTTAATGTTTAATTTTTTGACTGTAAATGACTATTCCATGTAAATTATCACTTTTGGAAGAAAAATAAGTGTGTTTAGAGTCACTTTAATGCCTGAAATTGGTTGAAACAAAAGCTTCTGAATAGGAGAAAAAGTCTGTAATAATGGCAATTTTGGTCACATTGAGGCTTTAAAAAGTAGTCATTCAACATGAGGCACATTCCAAATGACATTTTGAATCAATTTTTCTACAGTCCAAAAAAATCAATTTTCTGATGAAAAACGATGACCCGTGACCTGTCGAAATTTCTCCTGATGGTCAGAAATGGAAATTTTTTAATGTTTAATTTTTTGACTGCAAATGACTATTCCATGTAAATTATCACTTTTGGAACAAAAATAAATGTGTTTAGAGTCACTTTATGACTGAAATTGGTCGAAATAGACGCTTCTGAATAGGAGAAAATATCTGTAAAAATGGCAATTTTGGTCACATTGAGGCTTCAAAAAGTAGTTATTCAGCATGAGGCACATTCCAAATGACATTTTGAATCAATTTTTCTACAGTCCAAAAAAATAAATTTTCTGATGAAAAACGATGACCCGTGACCTGTCGAAATTTATCCAGATGGTCAGAAATGGAAATTTTTTAATGTTTCATTTTTTGACTGTAAATGACTATTCCATGTAAATTATCACTTTTGGAAGAAAAATAAGTGTGTTTAGAGTCACTTTAATGCCTGAAATTGGTTGAAACAAAAGCTTCTGAATAGGAGAAAAAGTCTGTAATAATGGCAATTTTGGTCACATTGAGGCTTTAAAAAGTAGTCATTCAACATGAGGCACATTCCAAATGACATTTTGAATCAATTTTTCTACAGTCCAAAAAAATCAATTTTCTGATGAAAAACGATGACCCGTGACCTGTCGAAATTTCTCCAGATGGTCAGAAATGGAAATTTTTTAATGTTTAATTTTTTGACTGCAAATGACTATTCCATGTAAATTATCACTTTTGGAACAAAAATAAGTGTGTTTAGAGTCACTTTATGAGTGAAATTGGTCGAAATAGACGCTTCTGAATAGGAGAAAATGTCTGTAAAAATGGCAATTTTGGTCACTTTGAGGCTTCAAAAAGTAGTTATTCAGCATGAGGCACATTCCAAATGACATTTTGAATCAATTTTTCTACAGTCCAAAAAAATAAATTTTCTGATGAAAAACGATGACCCGTGACCTGTCGAAATTTATCCAGATGGTCAGAAATGGAAATTTTTTAATGTTTCATTTTTTGACTGTAAATGACTATTCCATGTAAATTATCACTTTTGGAAGAAAAATAAGTGTGTTTAGAGTCACTTTAATGCCTGAAAATGGTTGAAACAAAAGCTTCTGAATAGGAGAAAAAGTCTGTAATAATGGCAATTTTGGTCACATTGAGGCTTTAAAAAGTAGTCATTCAACATGAGGCACATTTCAAATGACATTTTGAATCAATTTTTCCACAGTCCAAAAAAATCAATTTTCTGATGAAAAACGATGACCCGTGACCTGTCGAAATTTCTCCAGATGGTCAGAAATGGAAATTTTTTTATCTTTAATTTTTTGACTGTAAATGACTATTCCATGTAAATTATCACTTTTGGAAGAAAAATAAGTGTGTTTAGAGTCACTTTTATGCCTGAAATTGGTCGAAATAGAAGCTTCTGAATACGAGAAAATGTCTGTAATAATGGCAATTTTGGTCACATTGAGGCTTTAAAAAGTAGTCATTCAACATGAGGCACATTCGAAATGACATTTTGAATCAATTTTTCTACAGTCCAAAAAATCAATTTTCTGATGAAAAACGATGACCCGTGACCTGTCGACATTTCTCCAGTTGGTCAGAAATTGAATTTTTTTAATGTTTAAGTTTTTTTACTGCAAATGACTATTCCATTTAAATTATCACTTTTGGAACAAAAATAAGTGTGTTTAGAGTCACTTTAATGCCTGAAATTGGTTGAAACAAAAGCTTCTGAATAGGAGAAAAAGTCTGTAATAATGGCAATTTTGGTCACATTGAGGCTTTAAAAAGTAGTCATTCAACATGAGGCACATTCCAAATGACATTTTGAATAAATTTTTCTACAGTCCAAAAAAATCAATTTTCTGATGAAAAACGATGACCCGTGACCTGTCGAAATTTCTCCAGATGGTCAGAAATGGAAATTTTTTAATGTTTAATTTTTTGACTGCAAATGACTATTCCATGTAAATTATCACTTTTGGAACAAAAATAAGTGTGTTTAGAGTCACTTTATGAGTGAAATTGGTCGAAATAGACGCTTCTGAATAGGAGAAAATGTCTGTAAAAATGGCAATTTTGGTCACATTGAGGCTTCAAAAAGTAGTTATTCAGCATGAGGCACATTCCAAATGACATTTTGAATCAATTTTTCTACAGTCCAAAAAAATAAATTTTCTGATGAAAAACGATGACCCGTGACCTGTCGAAATTTATCCAGATGGTCAGAAATGGAAATTTTTTAATGTTTCATTTTTTGACTGTAAATGACTATTCCATGTAAATTATCACTTTTGGAAGAAAAATAAGTGTGTTTAGAGTCACTTTAATGCCTGAAAATGGTTGAAACAAAAGCTTCTGAATAGGAGAAAAAGTCTGTAATAATGGCAATTTTGGTCACATTGAGGCTTTAAAAAGTAGTCATTCAACATGAGGCACATTTCAAATGACATTTTGAATCAATTTTTCTACAGTCCAAAAAAATCAATTTTCTGATGAAAAACGATGACCCGTGACCTGTCGAAATTTCTCCAGATGGTCAGAAATGGAAATTTTTTTATCTTTAATTTTTTGACTGTAAATGACTATTCCATGTAAATTATCACTTTTGGAAGAAAAATAAGTGTGTTTAGAGTCACTTTTATGCCTGAAATTGGTCGAAATAGAAGCTTCTGAATACGAGAAAATGTCTGTAATAATGGCAATTTTGGTCACATTGAGGCTTTAAAAAGTAGTCATTCAACATGAGGCACATTCGAAATGACATTTTGAATCAATTTTTCTACAGTCCAAAAAATCAATTTTCTGATGAAAAACGATGACCCGTGACCTGTCGAAATTTCTCCAGATGGTCAGAAATGGAAATTTTTTAATGTTTAATTTTTTGACTGTAAATGACTATTCCATGTAAATTATCACTTTTGGAAGAAAAATAAGTGTGTTTAGAGTCACTTTAATGCCTGAAATTGTTTGAAACAAAAGCTTCTGAATAGGAGAAAAAGTCTGTAATAATGGCAATTTTGGTCACATTGAGGCTTTAAAAAGTAGTCATTCAACATGAGGCACATTCCAAATGACATTTTGAATCAATTTTTCTACAGTCCAAAAAAATCAATTTTCTGATGAAAAACGATGACCCGTGACCTGTCGAAATTTCTCCTGATGGTCAGAAATGGAAATTTTTTAATGTTTAATTTTTTGACTGCAAATGACTATTCCATGTAAATTATCACTTTTGGAACAAAAATAAGTGTGTTTAGAGTCACTTTATGACTGAAATTGGTCGAAATAGACGCTTCTGAATAGGAGAAAATGTCTGTAAAAATGGCAATTTTGGTCACATTGAGGCTTCAAAAAGTAGTTATTCAGCATGAGGCACATTCCAAATGACATTTTGAATCAATTTTTCTACAGTCCAAAAAAATAAATTTTCTGAGGAAAAACGATGACCCGTGACCTGTCGAAATTTATCCAGATGGTCAGAAATGGAAATTTTTTAATGTTTCATTTTTTGACTGTAAATGACTATTCCATGTAAATTATCACTTTTGGAAGAAAAATAAGTGTGTTTAGAGTCACTTTAATGCCTGAAATTGGTTGAAACAAAAGCTTCTGAATAGGAGAAAAAGTCTGTAATAATGGCAATTTTGGTCACATTGAGGCTTTAAAAAGTAGTCATTCAACATGAGGCACATTCCAAATGACATTTTGAATCAATTTTTCTACAGTCCAAAAAAATCAATTTTCTGATGAAAAACGATGACCCGTGACCTGTCGAAATTTCTCCAGATGGTCAGAAATGGAAATTTTTTTATCTTTAATTTTTTGACTGTAAATGACTATTCCATGTAAATTATCACTTTTGGAAGAAAAAAAAGTGTGTTTAGAGTCACTTTAATGCCTGAAATTGGTTGAAACAAAAGCTTCTGAATAGGAGAAAAAGTCTGTAATAATGGCAATTTTGGTCACATTGAGGCTTTAAAAAGTAGTCATTCAACATGAGGCACATTCCAAATGACATTTTGAATCAATTTTTCTACAGTCCAAAAAAATCAATTTTCTGATGAAAAACAATGACCCGTGACCTGTCGAAATTTCTCCAGATGGTCAGAAATGGAAATTTTTTAATGTTTAATTTTTTGACTGCAAATGACTATTCCATGTAAATTATCACTTTTGGAACAAAATAAGTGTGTTTAGAGTCACTTTAATGCCTGAAATTGGTCGAAATAGACGCTTCTGAATAGGAGAAAATGTCTGTAAAAATGGCAATTTTGGTCACATTGAGGCTTCAAAAAGTAGTCATTCAACATGAGGCACATTCCAAATGACATTTTGAATCAATTTTTCTACAGTCCAAAAAATCAATTTTCTGATGAAAAACGATGACCCGTGACCTGTCGAAATTTCTCCAGATGGTCAGAAATGGAAATTTTTTAATGTTTAATTTTTTGACTGTAAATGACTATTCCATGTAAATTATCACTTTTGGAAGAAAAATAAGTGTGTTTAGAGTCACTTTAATGCCTGAAATTGGTTGAAACAAAAGCTTCTGAATAGGAGAAAAAGTCCGTAATAATGGCAATTTTGGTCACATTGAGGCTTTAAAAAGTAGTCATTCAACATGAGGCACATTCCAAATGACATTTTGAATCAATTTTTCTACAGTCCAAAAAAATCAATTTTCTGATGAAAAACGATGACCCGTGACCTGTCGAAATTTCTCCTGATGGTCAGAAATGGAAATTTTTTAATGTTTAATTTTTTGACTGCAAATGACTATTCCATGTAAATTATCACTTTTGGAACAAAAATAAGTGTGTTTAGAGTCACTTTATGACTGAAATTGGTCGAAATAGACTCTTCTGAATAGGAGAAAATGTCTGTAAAAATGGCAATTTTGGTCACATTGAGGCTTCAAAAAGTAGTTATTCAGCATGAGGCACATTCCAAATGACATTTTGAATCAATTTTTCTACAGTCCAAAAAAATAAATTTTCTGATGAAAAACGATGACCCGTGACCTGTCGAAATTTATCCAGATGGTCAGAAATGGAAATTTTTTAATGTTTCATTTTTTGACTGTAAATGACTATTCCATGTAAATGATCACTTTTGGAAGAAAAATAAGTGTGTTTAGAGTCACTTTAATGCCTGAAATTGGTTGAAACAAAAGCTTCTGAATAGGAGAAAAAGTCTGTAATAATGGCAATTTTGGTCACATTGAGGCTTTAAAAAGTAGTCATTCAACATGAGGCACATTCCAAATGACATTTTGAATCAATTTTTCTACAGTCCAAAAAAATCAATTTTCTGATGAAAAACGATGACCCGTGACCTGTCGAAATTTCTCCAGATGGTCAGAAATGGAAATTTTTTTATCTTTAATTTTTTGACTGTAAATGACTATTCCATGTAAATTATCACTTTTGGAAGAAAAATAAGTGTGTTTAGAGTCACTTTAATGCCTGAAATTGGTTGAAACAAAAGCTTCTGAATAGGAGAAAAAGTCTGTAATAATGGCAATTTTGGTCACATTGAGGCTTTAAAAAGTAGTCATTCAACATGAGGCACATTCCAAATGACATTTTGAATCAATTTTTCTACAGTCCAAAAAAATCAATTTTCTGATAAAAAACGATGACCCGTGACCTGTCGAAATTTCTCCAGATGGTCAGAAATGGAAATTTTTTTATGTTTAATTTTTTGACTGCAAATGACTATTCCATGTAAATTATCACTTTTGGAACAAAAATAAGTGTGTTTAGAGTCACTTTATGACTGAAATTGGTCGAAATAGACGCTTCTGAATAGGAGAAAATGTCTGTAAAAATGGCAATTTTGGTCACATTGAGGCTTCAAAAAGTAGTTATTCAGCATGAGGCACATTCCAAATGACATTTTGAATCAATTTTTCTACAGTCCAAAAAAATAAATTTTCTGATGAAAAACGATGACCCGTGACCTGTCGAAATTTATCCAGATGGTCAGAAATGGAAATTTTTTAATGTTTCATTTTTTGACTGTAAATGACTATTCCATGTAAATTATCACTTTTGGAAGAAAAATAAGTGTGTTTAGAGTCACTTTAATGCCTGAAATTGGTTAAGACAAAAGCTTCTGAATAGGAGAAAAAGTCTGTAATAATGGCAATTTTGGTCACATTGAGGCTTTAAAAAGTAGTCATTCAACATGAGGCACATTCCAAATGACATTTTGAATCAATTTTTCTACAGTCCAAAAAAATCAATTTTCTGATGAAAAACGATGACCCGTGACCTGTCGAAATTTCTCCAGATGGTCAGAAATGGAAATTTTTTAATGTTTAATTTTTTGACTGCAAATGACTATTCCATGTAAATTATCACTTTTGGAACAAAAATAAGTGTGTTTAGAGTCACTTTATGAGTGAAATTGGTCGAAATAGACGCTTCTGAATAGGAGAAAATGTCTGTAAAAATGGCAATTTTGGTCACATTGAGGCTTCAAAAAGTAGTTATTCAGCATGAGGCACAATCCAAATGACATTTTGAATCAATTTTTCTACAGTCCAAAAAAATAAATTTTCTGATGAAAAACGATGACCCGTGACCTGTCGAAATTTATCCAGATGGTCAGAAATGGAAATTTTTTAATGTTTCATTTTTTGACTGTAAATGACTATTCCATGTAAATTATCACTTTTGGAAGAAAAATAAGTGTGTTTAGAGTCACTTTAATGCCTGAAATTGGTTGAAACAAAAGCTTCTGAATAGGAGAAAAAGTCTGTAATAATGGCAATTTTGGTCACATTGAGGCTTTAAGAAGTAGTCATTCAACATGAGGCACATTCCAAATGACATTTTGAATCAATTTTTCTACAGTCCAAAAAAATCAATTTTCTGATGAAAAACGATGACCCGTGACCTGTCGAAATTTCTCCAGATGGTCAGAAATGGAAATTTTTTTATCTTTAATTTTTTGACTGTAAATGACTATTCCATGTAAATTATCACTTTTGGAAGAAAAATAAGTGTGTTTAGAGTCACTTTAATGCCTGAAATTGGTTGAAACAAAAGCTTCTGAATAGGAGAAAAAGTCTGTAATAATGGCAATTTTGGTCACATTGAGGCTTTAAAAAGTAGTCATTCAACATGAGGCACATTCCAAATGACATTTTGAATCAATTTTTCTACAGTCCAAAAAAATCAATTTTCTGATAAAAAACGATGACCCGTGACCTGTCGAAATTTCTCCAGATGGTCAGAAATGGAAATTTTTTTATCTTTAATTTTTTGACTGTAAATGACTATTCCATGTAAATTATCACTTTTGGAAGAAAAAAAAGTGTGTTTAGAGTCACTTTAATGCCTGAAATTGGTTGAAACAAAAGCTTCTGAATAGGAGAAAAAGTCTGTAATAATGGCAATTTTGGTCACATTGAGGCTTTAAAAAGTAGTCATTCAACATGAGGCACATTCCAAATGACATTTTGAATCAATTTTTCTACAGTCCAAAAAAATCAATTTTCTGATGAAAAACAATGACCCGTGACCTGTCGAAATTTCTCCAGATGGTCAGAAATGGAAATTTTTTAATGTTTAATTTTTTGACTGCAAATGACTATTCCATGTAAATTATCACTTTTGGAACAAAATAAGTGTGTTTAGAGTCACTTTAATGCCTGAAATTGGTCGAAATAGACGCTTCTGAATAGGAGAAAATGTCTGTAAAAATGGCAATTTTGGTCACATTGAAGCTTCAAAAAGTAGTCATTCAACATGAGGCACATTCCAAATGACATTTTGAATCAATTTTTCTACAGTCCAAAAAATCAATTTTCTGATGAAAAACGATGACCCGTGACCTGTCGAAATTTATCCAGATGGTCAGAAATGGAAATTTTTTAATGTTTCATTTTTTGACTGTAAATGACTATTCCATGTAAATTATCACTTTTGGAAGAAAAATAAGTGTGTTTAGAGTCACTTTAATGCCTGAAATTGGTTGAAACAAAAGCTTCTGAATAGGAGAAAAAGTCTGTAATAATGGCAATTTTGGTCACATTGAGGCTTTAAAAAGTAGTCATTCAACATGAGGCACATTCCAAATGACATTTTGAATCAATTTTTCTACAGTCCAAAAAAATCAATTTTCTGATGAAAAACGATGACCCGTGACCTGTCGAAATTTCTCCAGATGGTCAGAAATGGAAATTTTTTAATGTTTAATTTTTTGACTGCAAATGACTATTCCATGTAAATTATCACTTTTGGAACAAAAATAAGTGTGTTTAGAGTCACTTTATGAGTGAAATTGGTCGAAATAGACGCTTCTGAATAGGAGAAAATGTCTGTAAAAATGGCAATTTTGGTCACATTGAGGCTTCAAAAAGTAGTTATTCAGCATGAGGCACATTCCAAATGACATTTTGAATCAATTTTTCTACAGTCCAAAAAAATAAATTTTCTGATGAAAAACGATGACCCGTGACCTGTCGAAATTTATCCAGATGGTCAGAAATGGAAATTTTTTAATGTTTCATTTTTTGACTGTAAATGACTATTCCATGTAAATTATCACTTTTGGAAGAAAAATAAGTGTGTTTAGAGTCACTTTAATGCCTGAAATTGGTGGAAACAAAAGCTTCTGAATAGGAGAAAAAGTCTGTAATAATGGCAATTTTGGTCACATTGAGGCTTTAAGAAGTAGTCATTCAACATGAGGCACATTCCAAATGACATTTTGAATCAATTTTTCTACAGTCCAAAAAAATCAATTTTCTGATGAAAAACGATGACCCGTGACCTGTCGAAATTTCTCCAGATGGTCAGAAATGGAAATTTTTTTATCTTTAATTTTTTGACTGTAAATGACTATTCCATGTAAATTATCACTTTTGGAAGAAAAATAAGTGTGTTTAGAGTCACTTTAATGCCTGAAATTGGTTGAAACAAAAGCTTCTGAATAGGAGAAAAAGTCTGTAATAATGGCAATTTTGGTCACATTGAGGCTTTAAAAAGTAGTCATTCAACATGAGGCACATTCCAAATGACATTTTGAATCAATTTTTCTACAGTCCAAAAAAATCAATTTTCTGATAAAAAACGATGACCCGTGACCTGTCGAAATTTCTCCAGATGGTCAGAAATGGAAATTTTTTTATCTTTAATTTTTTGACTGTAAATGACTATTCCATGTAAATTATCACTTTTGGAAGAAAAAAAAGTGTGTTTAGAGTCACTTTAATGCCTGAAATTGGTTGAAACAAAAGCTTCTGAATAGGAGAAAAAGTCTGTAATAATGGCAATTTTGGTCACATTGAGGCTTTAAAAAGTAGTCATTCAACATGAGGCACATTCCAAATGACATTTTGAATCAATTTTTCTACAGTCCAAAAAAATCAATTTTCTGATGAAAAACAATGACCCGTGACCTGTCGAAATTTCTCCAGATGGTCAGAAATGGAAATTTTTTAATGTTTAATTTTTTGACTGCAAATGACTATTCCATGTAAATTATCACTTTTGGAACAAAATAAGTGTGTTTAGAGTCACTTTAATGCCTGAAATTGGTCGAAATAGACGCTTCTGAATAGGAGAAAATGTCTGTAAAAATGGCAATTTTGGTCACATTGAAGCTTCAAAAAGTAGTCATTCAACATGAGGCACATTCCAAATGACATTTTGAATCAATTTTTCTACAGTCCAAAAAATCAATTTTCTGATGAAAAACGATGACCCGTGACCTGTCGAAATTTCTCCAGATGGTCAGAAATGGAAATTTTTTAATGTTTAATTTTTTGACTGTAAATGACTATTCCATGTAAATTATCACTTTTGGAAGAAAAATAAGTGTGTTTAGAGTCACTTTAATGCCTGAAATTGGTTGAAACAAAAGCTTCTGAATAGGAGAAAAAGTCTGTAATAATGGCAATTTTGGTCACATTGAGGCTTTAAAAAGTAGTCATTCAACATGAGGCACATTCCAAATGACATTTTGAATCAATTTTTCTACAGTCCAAAAAAATCAATTTTCTGATGAAAAACGATGACCCGTGACCTGTCGAAATTTCTCCTGATGGTCAGAAATGGAAATTTTTTAATGTTTAATTTTTTGACTGCAAATGACTATTCCATGTAAATTATCACTTTTGGAACAAAAATAAATGTGTTTAGAGTCACTTTATGACTGAAATTGGTCGAAATAGACGCTTCTGAATAGGAGAAAATATCTGTAAAAATGGCAATTTTGGTCACATTGAGGCTTCAAAAAGTAGTTATTCAGCATGAGGCACATTCCAAATGACATTTTGAATCAATTTTTCTACAGTCCAAAAAAATAAATTTTCTGATGAAAAACGATGACCCGTGACCTGTCGAAATTTATCCAGATGGTCAGAAATGGAAATTTTTTAATGTTTCATTTTTTGACTGTAAATGACTATTCCATGTAAATTATCACTTTTGGAAGAAAAATAAGTGTGTTTAGAGTCACTTTAATGCCTGAAATTGGTTGAAACAAAAGCTTCTGAATAGGAGAAAAAGTCTGTAATAATGGCAATTTTGGTCACATTGAGGCTTTAAAAAGTAGTCATTCAACATGAGGCACATTCCAAATGACATTTTGAATCAATTTTTCTACAGTCCAAAAAAATCAATTTTCTGATGAAAAACGATGACCCGTGACCTGTCGAAATTTCTCCAGATGGTCAGAAATGGAAATTTTTTAATGTTTAATTTTTTGACTGCAAATGACTATTCCATGTAAATTATCACTTTTGGAACAAAAATAAGTGTGTTTAGAGTCACTTTATGAGTGAAATTGGTCGAAATAGACGCTTCTGAATAGGAGAAAATGTCTGTAAAAATGGCAATTTTGGTCACTTTGAGGCTTCAAAAAGTAGTTATTCAGCATGAGGCACATTCCAAATGACATTTTGAATCAATTTTTCTACAGTCCAAAAAAATAAATTTTCTGATGAAAAACGATGACCCGTGACCTGTCGAAATTTATCCAGATGGTCAGAAATGGAAATTTTTTAATGTTTCATTTTTTGACTGTAAATGACTATTCCATGTAAATTATCACTTTTGGAAGAAAAATAAGTGTGTTTAGAGTCACTTTAATGCCTGAAAATGGTTGAAACAAAAGCTTCTGAATAGGAGAAAAAGTCTGTAATAATGGCAATTTTGGTCACATTGAGGCTTTAAAAAGTAGTCATTCAACATGAGGCACATTTCAAATGACATTTTGAATCAATTTTTCCACAGTCCAAAAAAATCAATTTTCTGATGAAAAACGATGACCCGTGACCTGTCGAAATTTCTCCAGATGGTCAGAAATGGAAATTTTTTTATCTTTAATTTTTTGACTGTAAATGACTATTCCATGTAAATTATCACTTTTGGAAGAAAAATAAGTGTGTTTAGAGTCACTTTTATGCCTGAAATTGGTCGAAATAGAAGCTTCTGAATACGAGAAAATGTCTGTAATAATGGCAATTTTGGTCACATTGAGGCTTTAAAAAGTAGTCATTCAACATGAGGCACATTCGAAATGACATTTTGAATCAATTTTTCTACAGTCCAAAAAATCAATTTTCTGATGAAAAACGATGACCCGTGACCTGTCGACATTTCTCCAGTTGGTCAGAAATTGAATTTTTTTAATGTTTAAGTTTTTTTACTGCAAATGACTATTCCATTTAAATTATCACTTTTGGAACAAAAATAAGTGTGTTTAGAGTCACTTTAATGCCTGAAATTGGTTGAAACAAAAGCTTCTGAATAGGAGAAAAAGTCTGTAATAATGGCAATTTTGGTCACATTGAGGCTTTAAAAAGTAGTCATTCAACATGAGGCACATTCCAAATGACATTTTGAATAAATTTTTCTACAGTCCAAAAAAATCAATTTTCTGATGAAAAACGATGACCCGTGACCTGTCGAAATTTCTCCAGATGGTCAGAAATGGAAATTTTTTAATGTTTAATTTTTTGACTGCAAATGACTATTCCATGTAAATTATCACTTTTGGAACAAAAATAAGTGTGTTTAGAGTCACTTTATGAGTGAAATTGGTCGAAATAGACGCTTCTGAATAGGAGAAAATGTCTGTAAAAATGGCAATTTTGGTCACATTGAGGCTTCAAAAAGTAGTTATTCAGCATGAGGCACATTCCAAATGACATTTTGAATCAATTTTTCTACAGTCCAAAAAAATAAATTTTCTGATGAAAAACGATGACCCGTGACCTGTCGAAATTTATCCAGATGGTCAGAAATGGAAATTTTTTAATGTTTCATTTTTTGACTGTAAATGACTATTCCATGTAAATTATCACTTTTGGAAGAAAAATAAGTGTGTTTAGAGTCACTTTAATGCCTGAAAATGGTTGAAACAAAAGCTTCTGAATAGGAGAAAAAGTCTGTAATAATGGCAATTTTGGTCACATTGAGGCTTTAAAAAGTAGTCATTCAACATGAGGCACATTTCAAATGACATTTTGAATCAATTTTTCTACAGTCCAAAAAAATCAATTTTCTGATGAAAAACGATGACCCGTGACCTGTCGAAATTTCTCCAGATGGTCAGAAATGGAAATTTTTTTATCTTTAATTTTTTGACTGTAAATGACTATTCCATGTAAATTATCACTTTTGGAAGAAAAATAAGTGTGTTTAGAGTCACTTTTATGCCTGAAATTGGTCGAAATAGAAGCTTCTGAATACGAGAAAATGTCTGTAATAATGGCAATTTTGGTCACATTGAGGCTTTAAAAAGTAGTCATTCAACATGAGGCACATTCGAAATGACATTTTGAATCAATTTTTCTACAGTCCAAAAAATCAATTTTCTGATGAAAAACGATGACCCGTGACCTGTCGAAATTTCTCCAGATGGTCAGAAATGGAAATTTTTTAATGTTTAATTTTTTGACTGTAAATGACTATTCCATGTAAATTATCACTTTTGGAAGAAAAATAAGTGTGTTTAGAGTCACTTTAATGCCTGAAATTGTTTGAAACAAAAGCTTCTGAATAGGAGAAAAAGTCTGTAATAATGGCAATTTTGGTCACATTGAGGCTTTAAAAAGTAGTCATTCAACATGAGGCACATTCCAAATGACATTTTGAATCAATTTTTCTACAGTCCAAAAAAATCAATTTTCTGA
Organism: Triturus cristatus; assembly: GCF_964204655.1. NCBI lineage: Eukaryota > Metazoa > Chordata > Amphibia > Caudata > Salamandridae > Triturus > Triturus cristatus. The sequence goes on along the minus strand of NC_140593.1, from coordinate 877,101,248 downwards.
TGAAAAACGATGACCCGTGACCTGTCGAAATTTCTCCTGATGGTCAGAAATGGAAATTTTTTAATGTTTAATTTTTTGACTGCAAATGACTATTCCATGTAAATTATCACTTTTGGAACAAAAATAAGTGTGTTTAGAGTCACTTTATGACTGAAATTGGTCGAAATAGACGCTTCTGAATAGGAGAAAATGTCTGTAAAAATGGCAATTTTGGTCACATTGAGGCTTCAAAAAGTAGTTATTCAGCATGAGGCACATTCCAAATGACATTTTGAATCAATTTTTCTACAGTCCAAAAAAATAAATTTTCTGAGGAAAAACGATGACCCGTGACCTGTCGAAATTTATCCAGATGGTCAGAAATGGAAATTTTTTAATGTTTCATTTTTTGACTGTAAATGACTATTCCATGTAAATTATCACTTTTGGAAGAAAAATAAGTGTGTTTAGAGTCACTTTAATGCCTGAAATTGGTTGAAACAAAAGCTTCTGAATAGGAGAAAAAGTCTGTAATAATGGCAATTTTGGTCACATTGAGGCTTTAAAAAGTAGTCATTCAACATGAGGCACATTCCAAATGACATTTTGAATCAATTTTTCTACAGTCCAAAAAAATCAATTTTCTGATGAAAAACGATGACCCGTGACCTGTCGAAATTTCTCCAGATGGTCAGAAATGGAAATTTTTTTATCTTTAATTTTTTGACTGTAAATGACTATTCCATGTAAATTATCACTTTTGGAAGAAAAAAAAGTGTGTTTAGAGTCACTTTAATGCCTGAAATTGGTTGAAACAAAAGCTTCTGAATAGGAGAAAAAGTCTGTAATAATGGCAATTTTGGTCACATTGAGGCTTTAAAAAGTAGTCATTCAACATGAGGCACATTCCAAATGACATTTTGAATCAATTTTTCTACAGTCCAAAAAAATCAATTTTCTGATGAAAAACAATGACCCGTGACCTGTCGAAATTTCTCCAGATGGTCAGAAATGGAAATTTTTTAATGTTTAATTTTTTGACTGCAAATGACTATTCCATGTAAATTATCACTTTTGGAACAAAATAAGTGTGTTTAGAGTCACTTTAATGCCTGAAATTGGTCGAAATAGACGCTTCTGAATAGGAGAAAATGTCTGTAAAAATGGCAATTTTGGTCACATTGAGGCTTCAAAAAGTAGTCATTCAACATGAGGCACATTCCAAATGACATTTTGAATCAATTTTTCTACAGTCCAAAAAATCAATTTTCTGATGAAAAACGATGACCCGTGACCTGTCGAAATTTCTCCAGATGGTCAGAAATGGAAATTTTTTAATGTTTAATTTTTTGACTGTAAATGACTATTCCATGTAAATTATCACTTTTGGAAGAAAAATAAGTGTGTTTAGAGTCACTTTAATGCCTGAAATTGGTTGAAACAAAAGCTTCTGAATAGGAGAAAAAGTCCGTAATAATGGCAATTTTGGTCACATTGAGGCTTTAAAAAGTAGTCATTCAACATGAGGCACATTCCAAATGACATTTTGAATCAATTTTTCTACAGTCCAAAAAAATCAATTTTCTGATGAAAAACGATGACCCGTGACCTGTCGAAATTTCTCCTGATGGTCAGAAATGGAAATTTTTTAATGTTTAATTTTTTGACTGCAAATGACTATTCCATGTAAATTATCACTTTTGGAACAAAAATAAGTGTGTTTAGAGTCACTTTATGACTGAAATTGGTCGAAATAGACTCTTCTGAATAGGAGAAAATGTCTGTAAAAATGGCAATTTTGGTCACATTGAGGCTTCAAAAAGTAGTTATTCAGCATGAGGCACATTCCAAATGACATTTTGAATCAATTTTTCTACAGTCCAAAAAAATAAATTTTCTGATGAAAAACGATGACCCGTGACCTGTCGAAATTTATCCAGATGGTCAGAAATGGAAATTTTTTAATGTTTCATTTTTTGACTGTAAATGACTATTCCATGTAAATTATCACTTTTGGAAGAAAAATAAGTGTGTTTAGAGTCACTTTAATGCCTGAAATTGGTTGAAACAAAAGCTTCTGAATAGGAGAAAAAGTCTGTAATAATGGCAATTTTGGTCACATTGAGGCTTTAAAAAGTAGTCATTCAACATGAGGCACATTCCAAATGACATTTTGAATCAATTTTTCTACAGTCCAAAAAAATCAATTTTCTGATGAAAAACGATGACCCGTGACCTGTCGAAATTTATCCAGATGGTCAGAAATGGAAATTTTTTAATGTTTAATTTTTTGAATGCAAATGACTATTCCATGTAAATTATCACTTTTGGAACAACATTAAGTGTGTTTAGAGTCACTTTTATGCCTGAAATTGGTCGAAATAGAAGCTTCTGAATACGAGAAAATGTCTGTAATAATGGCAATTTTGGTCACATTGAGGCTTTAAAAAGTAGTTATTCAACATGAGGCACATTCGAAATGACATTTTGAATCAATTTTTCTACAGTCCAAAAAATCAATTTTCTGATGAAAAACGATGACCCGTGACCTGTCGACATTTCTCCAGTTGGTCAGAAATTGAATTTTTTTAATGTTTAAGTTTTTTTACTGCAAATCACTATTCCATTTAAATTATCACTTTTGGAACAAAAATAAGTGTGTTTAGAGTCACTTTAATGCCTGAAATTGGTCGAAATAGAAGCTTCTGAATAGGAGAAAATGTCTGTAAAAATTGAAATTTTGGTCACATTCAGGCTTTAAAAAGTAGTTATTCAACATGAGGCACAATCCAAATGACATTTTGAATCAATTTTTCTACAGTCCAAAAAATCAATTTTCTGATGAAAAACGATGACCCGTGACCTGTCGAAATTTCTCCAGATGGTCAGAAATGGAAATTTTTTAATGTTTAATTTTTTGACTGCAAATGACTATTCCATGTAAATTATCACTTTTGGAACAAAAATAAGTGTGTTTAGAGTCACTTTAATGCCTGAAATTGGTCGAAATAGACGCTTCTGAATAGGAGAAAATGTCTGTAAAAATGGCAATTTTGGTCACATTGAGGCTTTAAAAAGTAGTCATTCAACATGAGGCACATTCCAAATGACATTTTGAATCAATTTTTCTACAGTCCAAAAAAATAAATTTTCTGATGAAAAACGATGACCCGTGACCTGTCGAAATTTATCCAGATGGTCAGAAATGGAAATTTTTTAATGTTTAATTTTTTGAATGCAAATGACTATTCCATGTAAATTATCACTTTTGGAACAACATTAAGTGTGTTTAGAGTCACTTTTATGCCTGAAATTGGTCGAAATAGAAGCTTCTGAATACGAGAAAATGTCTGTAATAATGGCAATTTTGGTCACATTGAGGCTTTAAAAAGTAGTTATTCAACATGAGGCACATTCGAAATGACATTTTGAATCAATTTTTCTACAGTCCAAAAAATCAATTTTCTGATGAAAAACGATGACCCGTGAACTGTCGACATTTCTCCAGTAGGTCAGAAATTGAATTTTTTTAATGTTTAAGTTTTTTTACTGCAAATGACTATTCCATTTAAATTATCACTTTTGGAACAAAAATAAGTGTGTTTAGAGTCACTTTAATGCCTGAAATTGGTCGAAATAGAAGCTTCTGAATAGGAGAAAATGTCTGTAAAAATTGAAATTTTGGTCACATTCAGGCTTTAAAAAGTAGTTATTCAACATGAGGCACAATCCAAATGACATTTTGAATCAATTTTTCTACAGTCCAAAAAATCAATTTTCTGATGAAAAACGATGACCCGTGACCTGTTGAAATTTCTCCAGATTGTCAGAAATGTACATTTTTTAATGTTTAATTTTTTGACTGTAAATGACTATTCCATGTAAATTATCACTTTTGGAAAAAAAATAAGTGTGTTTAGAGTCACTTTAATGCCTGAAATTCATTGAAACAAAAGCTTCTGAATAGGAGAAAAAGTCTGTAATAATGGCAATTTTGGTCACATTGAGGCTTTAAAAAGTAGTCATTCAACATGAGGCACATTCCAAATGACATTTTGAATCAATTTTTCTATAGTCCAAAAAAATCAATTTTCTGATGAAAAACGATGACCGGTGACCTGTCGAAATTTCTCCAGATGGTCAGAAATGGAAATTTTTTAATGTTTAATTTTTTGACTGTAAATGGCTATTCCATGTAAATTATCACTTTTGGAAGAAAAATAGGTGTGTTTAGAGTCACTTTAATGCCTGAAATTGGTTGAAACAAAAGCTTCTGAATAGGAGAAAAAGTCTGTAATAATGGCAATTTTGGTCACATTGAGGCTTTAAAAAGTAGTCATTCAACATGAGGCACATTCCAAATGACATTTTGAATCAATTTTTCTACAGTCCAAAAAAATCAATTTTCTGATGAAAAACGATGACCCGTGACCTGTCGAAATTTATCCAGATGGTCAGAAATAATAATTTTTTAATGTTTAATTTTTTGAATGCAAATGACTATTCCATGTAAATTATCACTTTTGGAACAACATTAAGTGTGTTTAGAGTCACTTTAAGGCCTGAAATTGGTCGAAATAGAAGCTTCTGAGTACGAGAAAATGTCTGTAATAATGGCAATTTTGGTCACATTGAGGCTTTAAAAAGTAGTTATTCAACATGAGGCACATTCGAAATGACATTTTGAATCAATTTTTCTACAGTCCAAAAAATCAATTTTCTGATGAAAAACGATGACCCGTGACCTGTCGACATTTCTCCAGTTGGTCAGAAATGGAAATTTTTTAATGTTTAATTTTTTGAATGCAAATGACTATTCCATGTAAATTATCACTTTTGGAACAACATTAAGTGTGTTTAGAGTCACTTTAATGCCTGAAATTGGTCGAAATAGAAGCTTCTGAATACGAGAAAATGTCTGTAATAATGGCAATTTTGGTCACATTGAGGCTTTAAAAAGTAGTTATTCAACATGAGGCACATTCAAAATGACATTTTGAATCAATTTTTCTACAGTCCAAAAAATCAATTTTCTGATGAAAAACGATGACCCGTGACCTGTCGACATTTCTCCAGTTGGTCAGAAATTGAATTTTTTTAATGTTTAAGTTTTTTTACTGCAAATGACTATTCCATTTAAATTATCACTTTTGGAACAAAAATAAGTGTGTTTAGAGTCACTTTAATGCCTGAAATTGGTCGAAATAGAAGCTTCTGAATAGGAGAAAATGTCTGTAAAAATTGAAATTTTGGTCACATTCAGGCTTTAAAAAGTAGTTATTCAACATGAGGCACAATCCAAATGACATTTTGAATCAATTTTTCTACAGTCCAAAAAATCAATTTTCTGATGAAAAACGATGACCCGTGACCTGTTGAAATTTCTCCAGATTGTCAGAAATGTACATTTTTTAATGTTTAATTTTTTGACTGTAAATGACTATTCCATGTAAATTATCACTTTTGGAAAAAAAATAAGAGTGTTTAGAGTCACTTTAATGCCTGAAATTGGTTGAAACAAAAGCTTCTGAATAGGAGAAAAAGTCTGTAATAATGGCAATTTTGGTCACATTGAGGCTTTAAAAAGTAGTCATTCAACATGAGGCACATTCCAAATGACATTTTGAATCAATTTTTCTACAGTCCAAAAAAATCAATTTTCTGATGAAAAACGATGACCGGTGACCTGTCGAAATTTCTCCAGATGGTCAGAAATGGAAATTTTTTAATGTTTAATTTTTTGACTGTAAATGGCTATTCCATGTAAATTATCACTTTTGGAAGAAAAATAGGTGTGTTTGGAGTCACTTTAATGCCTGAAATTGGTTGAAACAAAAGCTTCTGAATAGGAGAAAAAGTCTGTAATAATGGCAATTTTGGTCACATTGAGGCTTTAAAAAGTAGTCATTCAACATGAGGCACATTCCAAATGACATTTTGAATCAATTTTTCTACAGTCCAAAAAAATCAATTTTCTGATGAAAAACGATGACCCGTGACCTGTCGAAATTTATCCAGATGGTCAGAAATAATAATTTTTTAATGTTTAATTTTTTGAATGCAAATGACTATTCCATGTAAATTATCACTTTTGGAACAACATTAAGTGTGTTTAGAGTCACTTTAAGGCCTGAAATTGGTCGAAATAGAAGCTTCTGAGTACGAGAAAATGTCTGTAATAATGGCAATTTTGGTCACATTGAGGCTTTAAAAAGTAGTTATTCAACATGAGGCACATTCGAAATGACATTTTGAATCAATTTTTCTACAGTCCAAAAAATCAATTTTCTGATGAAAAACGATGACCCGTGACCTGTCGACATTTCTCCAGTTGGTCAGAAATGGAAATTTTTTAATGTTTAATTTTTTGAATGCAAATGACTATTCCATGTAAATTATCACTTTTGGAACAACATTAAGTGTGTTTAGAGTCACTTTAATGCCTGAAATTGGTCGAAATAGAAGCTTCTGAATACGAGAAAATGTCTGTAATAATGGCAATTTTGGTCACATTGAGGCTTTAAAAAGTAGTTATTCAACATGAGGCACATTCGAAATGACATTTTGAATCAATTTTTCTATAGTCCAAAAAAATCAATTTTCTGATGAAAAACGATGACCCGTGACCTGTCGACATTTCTCCAGTTGGTCAGAAATTGAATTTTTTTAATGTTTAAGTTTTTTGACTGCAAATGACTATTCCATTTAAATTATCACTTTTGGAACAAAAATAAGTGTGTTTAGAGTCACTTTAATGCCTGAAATTGGTCGAAATAGAAGCTTCTGAATACGAGAAAATGTCTGTAATAATGGCAATTTTGGTCACATTGAGGCTTTAAAAAGTAGTTAGTCAACATGAGGCACATTCGAAATGACATTTTGAATCAATTTTTCTACAGTCCAAAAAAATCAATTTTCTGATGAAAAACGATGACCCGTGACCTGTCGACATTTCTCCAGTTGGTCAGAAATTGAATTTTTTTAATGTTTAAGTTTTTTTACTGCAAATGACTATTCCATTTAAATTATCACTTTTGGAACAAAAATAAGTGTGTTTAGAGTCACTTTAATGCCTGAAATTGGTCGAAATAGAAGCTTCTGAATAGGAGAAAATGTCTGTAAAAATTGAAATTTTGGTCACATTCAGGCTTTAAAAAGTAGTTATTCAACATGAGGCACAATCCAAATGACATTTTGAATTAATTTTTCTACAGTCCAAAAAATCAATTTTCTGATGAAAAACGATGACCGTGACCTGTTGAAATTTCTCCAGATTGTCAGAAATGTACATTTTTTAATGTTTAATTTTTTGACTGTAAATGACTATTCCATGTAAATTATCACTTTTGGAAAAAAAATAAGTGTGTTTAGAGTCACTTTAATGCCTGAAATTGGTTGAAACAAAAGCTTCTGAATAGGAGAAAAAGTCTGTAATAATGGCAATTTTGGTCACATTGAGGCTTTAAAAAGTAGTCATTCAACATGAGGCACATTCCAAATGACATTTTGAATCAATTTTTCTACAGTCCAAAAAAATCAATTTTCTGATGAAAAACGATGACCGGTGACCTGTCGAAATTTCTCCAGATGGTCAGAAATGGAAATTTTTTAATGTTTAATTTTTTGACTGTAAATGGCTATTCCATGTAAATTATCACTTTTGGAAGAAAAATAGGTGTGTTTAGAGTCACTTTAATGCCTGAAATTGGTTGAAACAAAAGCTTCTGAATAGGAGAAAAAGTCTGTAATAATGGCAATTTTGGTCACATTGAGGCTTTAAAAAGTAGTCATTCAACATGAGGCACATTCCAAATGACATTTTGAATCAATTTTTCTACAGTCCAAAAAAATCAATTTTCTGATGAAAAACGATGACCCGTGACCTGTCGAAATTTATCCAGATGGTCAGAAATAATAATTTTTTAATGTTTAATTTTTTGAATGCAAATGACTATTCCATGTAAATTATCACTTTTGGAACAACATTAAGTGTGTTTAGAGTCACTTTAAGGCCTGAAATTGGTCGAAATAGAAGCTTCTGAGTACGAGAAAATGTCTGTAATAATGGCAATTTTGGTCACATTGAGGCTTTAAAAAGTAGTTATTCAACATGAGGCACATTCGAAATGACATTTTGAATCAATTTTTCTACAGTCCAAAAAATCAATTTTCTGATGAAAAACGATGACCCGTGACCTGTCGACATTTCTCCAGTTGGTCAGAAATGGAAATTTTTTAATGTATAATTTTTTGAATGCAAATGACTATTCCATGTAAATTATCACTTTTGGAACAACATTAAGTGTGTTTAGAGTCACTTTAATGCCTGAAATTGGTCGAAATAGAAGCTTCTGAATACGAGAAAATGTCTGTAATAATGGCAATTTTGGTCACATTGAGGCTTTAAAAAGTAGTTATTCAACATGAGGCACATTCGAAATGACATTTTGAATCAATTTTTCTACAGTCCAAAAAAATCAATTTTCTGATGAAAAACGATGACCCGTGACCTGTCGACATTTCTCCAGTTGGTCAGAAATTGAATTTTTTTAATGTTTAAGTTTTTTGACTGCAAATGACTATTCCATTTAAATTATCACTTTTGGAACAAAAATAAGTGTGTTTAGAGTCACTTTAATGCCTGAAATTGGTCGAAATAAAAGCTTCTGAATAGGAGAAAATGTCTGTAAAAATTGAAATTTTGGTCACATTCAGGCTTTAAAAAGTAGTTATTCAACATGAGGCACAATCCAAATGACATTTTGAATCAATTTTTCTACAGTCCAAAAAAATCAATTTTCTGATGAAAAACGATGACCCGTGACCTGTTGAAATCTCTCCAGATTGTCAGAAATGTACATTTTTTAATGTTTAATTTTTTGACTGTAAATGACTATTCCATGTAAATTATCACTTTTGGAAGAAAAATAAGTGTGTTTAGAGTCACTTTAATGCCTGAAATTGGTAGAAACAAAAGCTTCTGAATAGGAGAAAAAGTCTGTAATAATGGCAATTTTGGTCACATTGAGGCTTTAAAAAGTAGTCATTCAACATGAGGCACATTCCAAATGACATTTTGAATAAATTTTTCTACAGTCCAAAAAAATCAATTTTCTGATGAAAAACGATGACCCGTGACCTGTCGAAATTTATCCAGATGGTCAGAAATGGAAATTTTTTAATGTTTAATTTTTTGAATGCAAATGACTATTCCATGTAAATTATCACTTTTGGAACAACATTAAGTGTGTTTAGAGTCACTTTTATGCCTGAAATTGGTCGAAATAGAAGCTTCTGAATACGAGAAAATGTCTGTAATAATGGCAATTTTGGTCACATTGAGGCTTTAAAAAGTAGTTATTCAACATGAGGCACATTCGAAATGACATTTTGAATCAATTTTTCTACAGTCCAAAAAATCAATTTTCTGATGAAAAACGATGACCCGTGACCTGTCGACATTTCTCCAGTTGGTCAGAAATTGAATTTTTTTAATGTTTAAGTTTTTTTACTGCAAATGACTATTCCATTTAAATTATCACTTTTGGAACAAAAATAAGTGTGTTTAGAGTCACTTTAATGCCTGAAATTGGTCGAAATAAAAGCTTCTGAATAGGAGAAAATGTCTGTAAAAATTGAAATTTTGGTCACATTGAGGCTTTAAAAAGTAGTTATTCAACATGAGGCACAATCCAAATGACATTTTGAATCAATTTTTCTACAGTCCAAAAAATCAATTTTCTGATGAAAAACGATGACCCGTGACCTGTTGAAATTTCTCCAGATTGTCAGAAATGTACATTTTTTAATGTTTAATTTTTTGACTGTAAATGACTATTCCATGTAAATTATCACTTTTGGAAGAAAAATAAGTGTGTTTAGAGTCACTTTAATGCCTGAAATTGGTTGAAACAAAAGCTTCTGAATAGGAGAAAAAGTCTGTAATAATGGCAATTTTGGTCACATTGAGGCTTTAAAAAGTAGTCATTCAACATGAGGCACATTCCAAATGACATTTTGAATCAATTTTTCTACAGTCCAAAAAAATCAATTTTCTGATGAAAAACGATGACCCGTGACCTGTCGAAATTTCTCCAGATGGTCAGAAATGGAAATTTTTTAATGTTTCATTTTTTGACTGCAAATGACTATTCCATGTAAATGATCACTTTTGGAACAAAATTAGTGTGTTTAGAGTCACTTTAATGCCTGAAATTGGTCGAAATAGAAGCTTCTGAATAGGAGAAAATGTCTGTAAAAATGGCAATTTTGGTCACATTGAGGCTTCAAAAAGTAGTTATTCAGCATGAGGCACATTCCAAATGCCATTTTGAATCAATTTTTCTACAGTCCAAAAAATCAATTTTCTGATGAAAAACGATGACCCGTGACCTGTAGAAATTTCTCCAGATGGTCAGAAATGGAAATTTTTTAATGTTTAATTTTTTTTACTGTAAATGACTATTCCATGTGAATTATCACTTTTGGAACTAAAATAAGTGTGTTTAGAGTCACTTTAATGCCTGAAATTGGTCGAAATAGAAGCTTCTGAATAGGAGAAAAAGTCTGTAATAATGGCAATTTTGGTCACATTGAGGCTTTAAAAAGTAGTCATTCAACATGAGGCACATTCCAAATGACATTTTGAATCAATTTTTCTACAGTCCAAAAAAATCAATTTTCTGATGAAAAACGATGATCGGTGACCTGTCGAAATTTCTCCAGATGGTCAGAAATGGAAATTTTTTAATGTTTAATTTTTTGACTGTAAATGGCTATTCCATGTAAATTATCACTTTTGGAAGAAAAATAGGTGTGTTTAGAGTCACTTTAATGCCTGAAATTGGTTGAAACAAAAGCTTCTGAATAGGAGAAAAAGTCTGTAATAATGGCTATTTTGGTCACATTGAGGCTTTAAAAAGTAGTCATTCAACATGAGGCACATTCCAAATGACATTTTGCATCAATTTTTCTACAGTCCAAAAAAATCAATTTTCTGATGAAAAACGATGACCCGTGACCTGTCGAAATTTATCCAGATGGTCAGAAATAATAATTTTTTAATGTTTAATTTTTTGAATGCAAATGACTATTCCATGTAAATTATCACTTTTGGAACAACATTAAGTGTGTTTAGAGTCACTTTAAGGCCTGAAATTGGTCGAAATAGAAGCTTCTGAGTACGAGAAAATGTCTGTAATAATGGCAATTTTGGTCACATTGAGGCTTTAAAAAGTAGTTATTCAACATTAGGCCTGGGCGTAGTTCGCGAAGTAGCACTTCGCGAAGCTACGCAAAGTGAAGTTCGCACTACGCGAGCTACGCGTAGCACTTCGCGAACTGTGAAGTAACATGTTCGCACTGTGCAATATGTTGTTTTCAATGATTGCACAGTGCGGACAAGCAACCGGCACTGTGCAATCATTGAAAATGGCATCTTGCACAGTGCGAGCTGTAGTTTTCTGCTGCTCGAGTAGATTTTTCCTCGAGCTGCAGCTTTCTCAACGCGAACTGGTAGTTTCTCATCGCGAGCGGTCGCGAGCATACGCGACCCCTCGCAATGAGAAACCTGACCTTCTCGCGTTGGGAATCTCGCCGGGAGGTTTATTTTCCATGCTCGCGATCGCGAACAAGGAAAAAGTCTCGCCAGGATGTCATTTTGCTTGCTCGCGGTCGCCAACTTGACGTTGAGGACCGCGAGCAAGCAAAAAATGACCGCAGCACTACGCAACACTACGCTACGCGTGTTCGCACTGTGCTACGTGCAGTTCGCGTAGTGCGAAGTAGCGCGAACTTCGCAAACTACGCGAGCGTAGCGTAGTGCTTCGCCCAGGCCTATTCAACATGAGGCACATTCGAAATGACATTTTGAATCAATTTTTCTACAGTCCAAAAAATCCATTTTCTGATGAAAAACGATGACCCGTGACCTGTCGACATTTCTCCAGTTGGTCAGAAATGGAAATTTTTTAATGTTTAATTTTTTGATTGCAAATGACTATTCCATGTAAATTATCACTTTTGGAACAACATTAAGTGTGTTTAGAGTCACTTTAATGCCTGAAATTGGTCGAAATAGAAGCTTCTGAATACGAGAAAATGTCTGTAATAATGGCAATTTTGGTCAACTTGAGGCTTTAAAAAGTAGTTATTCAACATGAGGCACATTCGAAATGACATTTTGAATCAATTTTTCTACAGTCCAAAAAAATCAATTTTCTGATGAAAAACGATGACCCGTGACCTGTCGACATTTCTCCAGTTGGTCAGAAATTGAATTTTTTTAATGTTTAAGTTTTTTGACTGCAAATGACTATTCCATTTAAATTATCACTTTTGGAACAAAAATAAGTGTGTTTAGAGTCACTTTAATGCCTGAAATTGGTCGAAATAAAAGCTTCTGAATAGGAGAAAATGTCTGTAAAAATTGAAATTTTGGTCACATTCAGGCTTTAAAAAGTAGTTATTCAACATGAGGCACAATCCAAATGACATTTTGAATCAATTTTTCTACAGTCCAAAAAATCAATTTTCTGATGAAAAACGATGACCCGTGACCTGTTGAAATTTCTCCAGATTGTCAGAAATGTACATTTTTTAATGTTTAATTTTTTGACTGTAAATGACTATTCCATGTAAATTATCACTTTTGGAAGAAAAATAAGTGTGTTTAGAGTCACTTTAATGCCTGAAATTGGTTGAAACAAAAGCTTCTGAATAGGAGAAAAAGTCTGTAATAATGGCAATTTTGGTCACATTGAGGCTTTAAAAAGTAGTCATTCAACATGAGGCACATTCCAAATGACATTTTGAATAAATTTTTCTACAGTCCAAAAAAATCAATTTTCTGATGAAAAACGATGACCCGTGACCTGTCGAAATTTCTCCAGATGGTCAGAAATGGAAATTTTTTAATGTTTAATTTTTTGACTGCAAATGACTATTCCATGTAAATTATCACTTTTGGAAGAAAAATAAGTGTGTTTAGAGTCACTTTAATGCCTGAAATTGGTTGAAACAAAAGCTTCTGAATAGGAGAAAAAGTCTGTAATAATGGCAATTTTGGTCACATTGAGGCTTTAAAAAGTAGTCATTCAACATGAGGCACATTCCAAATGACATTTTGAATCAATTTTTCTACAGTCCAAAAAAATCAATTTTCTGATGAAAAACGATGACCCGTGACCTGTCGAAATTTATCCAGATGGTCAGAAATAATAATTTTTTAATGTTTAATTTTTTGAATGCAAATGACTATTCCATGTAATTTATCACTTTTGGAACAACATTAAGTGTGTTTAGAGTCACTTTTATGCCTGAAATTGGTCGAAATAGAAGCTTCTGAGTACGAGAAAATGTCTGTAATAATGGCAATTTTGGTCACATTGAGGCTTTAAAAAGTAGTTATTCAACATGAGGCACATTCGAAATGACATTTTGAATCAATTTTTCTACAGTCCAAAAAATCAATTTTCTGATGAAAAACGATGACCCGTGACCTGTCGACATTTCTCCAGTTGGTCAGAAATGGAAATTTTTTAATGTTTAATTTTTTGAATGCAAATGACTATTCCATGTAAATTATCACTTTTGGAAGAAAAATAAGTGTGTTTAGAGTCACTTTAATGCCTGAAATTGGTTGAAACAAAAGCTTCTGAATAGGAGAAAACGTCTGTAATAATGGCAATTTTGGTCACATTGAGGCTTTAAAAAGTAGTCATTCAACATGAGGCACATTCCAAATGACATTTTGAATCAATTTTTCTACAGTCCAAAAAAATCAATTTTCTGATGAAAAACGATGACCCGTGACCTGTCGAAATTTCTCCAGATGGTCAGAAATGGAAATTTTTTAATGTTTAATTTTTTGAATGCAAATGACTATTCCATGTAAATTATCACTTTTGGAACAACATTAAGTGTGTTTAGAGTCACTTTAATGCCTGAAATTGGTCGAAATAGAAGCTTCTGAATACGAGAAAATGTCTGTAATAATGGCAATTTTGGTCACATTGAGGCTTTAAAAAGTAGTTATTCAACATGAGGCACATTCGAAATGACATTTTGAATCAATTTTTCTACAGTCCAAAAAATCAATTTTCTGATGAAAAACGATGACCCGTGACCTGTCGACATTTCTCCAGTTGGTCAGAAATTGAATTTTTTTAATGTTTAAGTTTTTTTACTGCAAATGACTATTCCATTTAAATTATCACTTTTGGAACAAAAATAAGTGTGTTTAGAGTCACTTTAATGCCTGAAATTGGTCGAAATAGAAGCTTCTGAATAGGAGAAAATGTCTGTAAAAATTGAAATTTTGGTCACATTCAGGCTTTAAAAAGTAGTTATTCAACATGAGGCACAATCCAAATGACATTTTGAATCAATTTTTCTACAGTCCAAAAAATCAATTTTCTGATGAAAAACGATGACCCGTGACCTGTCGAAATTTCTCCAGATGGTCAGAAATGGAAATTTTTTAATGTTTAATTTTTTGACTGCAAATGACTATTCCATGTAAATTATCACTTTTGGAACAAAAATAAGTGTGTTTAGAGTCACTTTAATGCCTGAAATTGGTCGAAATAGACGCTTCTGAATAGGAGAAAATGTCTGTAAAAATGGCAATTTTGGTCACATTGAGGCTTCAAAAAGTAGTTATTCAGCATGAGGCACATTCCAAATGACATTTTGAATCAATTTTTCTACAGTCCAAAAAATCAATTTTCTAATGAAAAACGATGACCCGTGACCTGTCAAAATTTCTCCATATGGTCAGAAATGGAAATTTTTTAATGTTTAATTTTTTGATTGTAAATGACTATTCCATGTAAATGATCACTTTTGGAAGAAAAATAAGTGTGTTTAGAGACACTTTAATGCCTGAAATTGGTTGAAACAAAAGCTTCTGAATAGGAGAAAAAGTCTGTAATAATGGCAATTTTGGTCACATTGAGGCTTTCAAAAGTAGTCATTCAACATGAGGCACATTCCAAATGACATTTTGAATCAATTTTTCTACAGTCCAAAAAATCAATTTTCTGATGAAAAACGATGACCCGTGACCTGTCGAAATGTCTCCAGATTGTCAGAAATGGAAATTTTTTAATGTTTAATTTTTTTACTGTAAATGACTATTCCATGTGAATTATCACTTTTGGAACTAAAATAAGTGTGTTTAGAGTCACTTTAATGCCTGAAATTGGTCGAAATAGAAGCTTCTGAATAGGAGAAAATGTCTGTAATAATGGCAATTTTGGTCACATTGAGGCTTTAAAAAGTAGTTATTCAGCATGAGGCACATTCCAAATGACATTTTGAATCAATTTTTCTACAGTCCAAAAAATCAATTTTCTGATCAAAAACGATGACCCGTGACCTGTCGAAATTTCTCCAGATGGTCAGAAATGGAAATTTTTTAATGTTTCATTTTTTGACTGCAAATGACTATTCCATGTAAATTATCACTTTTGGAACAAAATAAGTGTGTTTAGAGTCACTTTAATGCCTGAAATTGGTAGAAATAGAAGCTTCTGAATAGGAGAAAATGTCTGTAAAAATGGCAATTTTGGTCACATTGAGGCTTTAAAAAGTAGTCATTCAACATGAGGCACATTCCAAATGACATTTTGAATCAATTTTTCTACAGTCCAAAAAAATAAATTTTCTGATGAAAAACGATGACCCGTGACCTGTCGAAATTTATCCAGATGGTCAGAAATGGAAATTTTTTAATGTTTAATTTTTTGAATGCAAATGACAATTCCATGTAAATTATCACTTTTGGAACAACATTAAGTGTGTTTAGAGTCACTTTTATGCCTGAAATTGGTCGAAATAGAAGCTTCTGAATACGAGAAAATGTCTGTAATAATGGCAATTTTGGTCACATTGAGGCTTTAAAAAGTAGTTATTCAACATGAGGCACATTCGAAATGACATTTTGAATCAATTTTTCTACGGTCCAAAAAATCAATTTTCTGATGAAAAACGATGACCCGTGACCTGTCGACATTTCTCCAGTTGGTCAGAAATTGAATTTTTTTAATGTTTAAGTTTTTTTACTGCAAATGACTATTCCATTTAAATTATCACTTTTGGAACAAAAATAAGTGTGTTTAGAGTCACTTTAATGCCTGAAATTGGTCGAAATAGAAGCTTCTGAATAGGAGAAAATGTCTGTAAAAATTGAAATTTTGGTCACATTCAGGCTTTAAAAAGTAGTTATTCAACATGAGGCACAATCCAAATGACATTTTGAATCAATTTTTCTACAGTCCAAAAAATCAATTTTCTGATGAAAAACGATGACCCGTGACCTGTTGAAATTTCTCCAGATTGTCAGAAATGTACATTTTTTAATGTTTAATTTTTTGACTGTAAATGACTATTCCATGTAAATTATCACTTTTGGAAAAAAAATAAGTGTGTTTAGAGTCACTTTAATGCCTGAAATTGGTTGAAACAAAAGCTTCTGAATAGGAGAAAAAGTCTGTAATAATGGCAATTTTGGTCACATTGAGGCTTTAAAAAGTAGTCATTCAACATGAGGCACATTCCAAATGACATTTTGAATCAATTTTTCTATAGTCCAAAAAAATCAATTTTCTGATGAAAAACGATGACCGGTGACCTGTCGAAATTTCTCCAGATGGTCAGAAATGGAAATTTTTTAATGTTTAATTTTTTGACTGTAAATGGCTATTCCATGTAAATTATCACTTTTGGAAGAAAAATAGGTGTGTTTAGAGTCACTTTAATGCCTGAAATTGGTTGAAACAAAAGCTTCTGAATAGGAGAAAAAGTCTGTAATAATGGCAATTTTGGTCACATTGAGGCTTTAAAAAGTAGTCATTCAACATGAGGCACATTCCAAATGACATTTTGAATCAATTTTTCTACAGTCCAAAACAATCAATTTTCTGATGAAAAACGATGACCCGTGACCTGTCGAAATTTATCCAGATGGTCAGAAATAATAATTTTTTAATGTTTAATTTTTTGAATGCAAATGACTATTCCATGTAAATTATCACTTTTGGAACAACATTAAGTGTGTTTAGAGTCACTTTAAGGCCTGAAATTGGTCGAAATAGAAGCTTCTGAGTACGAGAAAATGTCTGTAATAATGGCAATTTTGGTCACATTGAGGCTTTAAAAAGTAGTTATTCAACATGAGGCACATTCGAAATGACATTTTGAATCAATTTTTCTACAGTCCAAAAAATCAATTTTCTGATGAAAAACGATGACCCGTGACCTGTCGACATTTCTCCAGTTGGTCAGAAATGGAAATTTTTTAATGTTTAATTTTTTGAATGCAAATGACTATTCCATGTAAATTATCACTTTTGGAACAACATTAAGTGTGTTTAGAGTCACTTTAATGCCTGAAATTGGTCGAAATAGAAGCTTCTGAATACGAGAAAATGTCTGTAATAATGGCAATTTTGGTCACATTGAGGCTTTAAAAAGTAGTTATTCAACATGAGGCACATTCGAAATGACATTTTGAATCAATTTTTCTACAGTCCAAAAAATCAATTTTCTGATGAAAAACGATGACCCGTGACCTGTCGACATTTCTCCAGTTGGTCAGAAATTGAATTTTTTTAATGTTTAAGTTTTTTTACTGCAAATGACTATTCCATTTAAATTATCACTTTTGGAACAAAAATAAGTGTGTTTAGAGTCACTTTAATGCCTGAAATTGGTCGAAATAGAAGCTTCTGAATAGGAGAAAATGTCTGTAAAAATTGAAATTTTGGTCACATTCAGGCTTTAAAAAGTAGTTATTCAACATGAGGCACAATCCAAATGACATTTTGAATCAATTTTTCTACAGTCCAAAAAATCAATTTTCTGATGAAAAACGATGACCCGTGACCTGTTGAAATTTCTCCAGATTGTCAGAAATGTACATTTTTTAATGTTTAATTTTTTGACTGTAAATGACTATTCCATGTAAATTATCACTTTTGGAAAAAAAATAAGTGTGTTTAGAGTCACTTTAATGCCTGAAATTGGTTGAAACAAAAGCTTCTGAATAGGAGAAAAAGTCTGTAATAATGGCAATTTTGGTCACATTGAGGCTTTAAAAAGTAGTCATTCAACATGAGGCACATTCCAAATGACATTTTGAATCAATTTTTCTACAGTCCAAAAAAATCAATTTTCTGATGAAAAACGATGACCGGTGACCTGTCGAAATTTCTCCAGATGGTCAGAAATGGAAATTTTTTAATGTTTAATTTTTTGACTGTAAATGGCTATTCCATGTAAATTATCACTTTTGGAAGAAAAATAGGTGTGTTTAGAGTCACTTTAATGCCTGAAATTGGTTGAAACAAAAGCTTCTGAATAGGAGAAAAAGTCTGTAATAATGGCAATTTTGGTCACATTGAGGCTTTAAAAAGTAGTCATTCAACATGAGGCACATTCCAAATGACATTTTGAATCAATTTTTCTACAGTCCAAAAAAATCAATTTTCTGATGAAAAACGATGACCCGTGACCTGTCGAAATTTATCCAGATGGTCAGAAATAATAATTTTTTAATGTTTAATTTTTTGAATGCAAATGACTATTCCATGTAAATTATCACTTTTGGAACAACATTAAGTGTGTTTAGAGTCACTTTAAGGCCTGAAATTGGTCGAAATAGAAGCTTCTGAGTACGAGAAAATGTCTGTAATAATGGCAATTTTGGTCACATTGAGGCTTTAAAAAGTAGTTATTCAACATGAGGCACATTCGAAATGACATTTTGAATCAATTTTTCTACAGTCCAAAAAAATCAATTTTCTGATGAAAAACGATGACCCGTGACCTGTTGAAATCTCTCCAGATTGTCAGAAATGTACATTTTTTAATGTTTAATTTTTTGACTGTAAATGACTATTCCATGTAAATTATCACTTTTGGAAGAAAAATAAGTGTGTTTAGAGTCACTTTAATGCCTGAAATTGGTTGAAACAAAAGCTTCTGAATAGGAGAAAAAGTCTGTAATAATGGCAATTTTGGTCACATTGAGGCTTTAAAAAGTAGTCATTCAACATGAGGCACATTCCAAATGACATTTTGAATAAATTTTTCTACAGTCCAAAAAAATCAATTTTCTGATGAAAAACGATGACCCGTGACCTGTCGAAATTTCTCCAGATGGTCAGAAATGGAAATTTTTTAATGTTTAATTTTTTGACTGCAAATGACTATTCCATGTAAATTATCACTTTTGGAAGAAAAATAAGTGTGTTTAGAGTCACTTTAATGCCTGAAATTGGTTGAAACAAAAGCTTCTGAATAGGAGAAAAAGTCTGTAATAATGGCAATTTTGGTCACATTGAGGCTTTAAAAAGTAGTCATTCAACATGAGGCACATTCCAAATGACATTTTGAATCAATTTTTCTACAGTCCAAAAAAATCAATTTTCTGATGAAAAACGATGACCCGTGACCTGTCGAAATTTATCCAGATGGTCAGAAATGGAAATTTTTTAATGTTTAATTTTTTGAATGCAAATGACTATTCCATGTAAATTATCACTTTTGGAACAACATTAAGTGTGTTTAGAGTCACTTTTATGCCTGAAATTGGTTGAAATAGAAGCTTCTGAATACGAGAAAATGTCTGTAATAATGGCAATTTTGGTCACATTGAGGCTTTAAAAAGTAGTTATTCAACATGAGGCACATTCGAAATGACATTTTGAATCAATTTTTCTACAGTCCAAAAAATCAATTTTCTGATGAAAAACGATGACCCGTGACCTGTCGACATTTCTCCAGTTGGTCAGAAATTGAATTTTTTTAATGTTTAAGTTTTTTTACTGCAAATGACTATTCCATTTAAATTATCACTTTTGGAACAAAAATAAGTGTGTTTAGAGTCACTTTAATGCCTGAAATTGGTCGAAATAAAAGCTTCTGAATAGGAGAAAATGTCTGTAAAAATTGAAATTTTGGTCACATTGAGGCTTTAAAAAGTAGTTATTCAACATGAGGCACAATCCAAATGACATTTTGAATCAATTTATCTACAGTCCAAAAAATCAATTTTCTGATGAAAAACGATGACCCGTGACCTGTTGAAATTTCTCCAGATTGTCAGAAATGTACATTTTTTAATGTTTAATTTTTTGACTGTAAATGACTATTCCATGTAAATTATCACTTTTGGAAGAAAAATAAGTGTGTTTAGAGTCACTTTAATGCCTGAAATTGGTTGAAACAAAAGCTTCTGAATAGGAGAAAAAGTCTGTAATAATGGCAATTTTGGTCACATTGAGGCTTTAAAAAGTAGTCATTCAACATGAGGCACATTCCAAATGACATTTTGAATCAATTTTTCTACAGTCCAAAAAAATCAATTTTCTGATGAAAAACGATGACCGGTGACCTGTCGAAATTTCTCCAGATGGTCAGAAATGGAAATTTTTTAATGTTTAATTTTTTGACTGTAAATGGCTATTCCATGTAAATTATCACTTTTGGAAGAAAAATAGGTGTGTTTAGAGTCACTTTAATGCCTGAAATTGGTTGAAACAAAAGCTTCTGAATAGGAGAAAAAGTCTGTAATAATGGCAATTTTGGTCACATTGAGGCTTTAAAAAGTAGTCATTCAACATGAGGCACATTCCAAATGACATTTTGAATCAATTTTTCTACAGTCCAAAAAAATCAATTTTCTGATGAAAAACGATGACCCGTGACCTGTCGAAATTTCTCCAGATGGTCAGAAATGGAAATTTTTTAATGTTTAATTTTTTGACTGCAAATGACTATTCCATGTAAATTATCACTTTTGGAAGAAAAATAAGTGTGTTTAGAGTCACTTTAATGCCTGAAATTGGTTGAAACAAAAGCTTCTGAATAGGAGAAAAAGTCTGTAATAATGGCAATTTTGGTCACATTGAGGCTTTAAAAAGTAGTCATTCAACATGAGGCACATTCCAAATGACATTTTGAATCAATTTTTCTACAGTCCAAAAAAATCAATTTTCTGATGAAAAACGATGACCCGTGACCTGTCGAAATTTATCCAGATGGTCAGAAATGGAAATTTTTTAATGTTTAATTTTTTGAATGCAAATGACTATTCCATGTAAATTATCACTTTTGGAACAACATTAAGTGTGTTTAGAGTCACTTTTATGCCTGAAATTGGTCGAAATAGAAGCTTCTGAATACGAGAAAATGTCTGTAATAATGGCAATTTTGGTCACATTGAGGCTTTAAAAAGTAGTTATTCAACATGAGGCACATTCGAAATGACATTTTGAATCAATTTTTCTACAGTCCAAAAAATCAATTTTCTGATGAAAAACGATGACCCGTGACCTGTCGACATTTCTCCAGTTGGTCAGAAATTGAATTTTTTTAATGTTTAAGTTTTTTTACTGCAAATGACTATTCCATTTAAATTATCACTTTTGGAACAAAAATAAGTGTGTTTAGAGTCACTTTAATGCCTGAAATTGGTCGAAATAAAAGCTTCTGAATAGGAGAAAATGTCTGTAAAAATTGAAATTTTGGTCACATTGAGGCTTTAAAAAGTAGTTATTCAACATGAGGCACAATCCAAATGACATTTTGAATCAATTTATCTACAGTCCAAAAAATCAATTTTCTGATGAAAAACGATGACCCGTGACCTGTTGAAATTTCTCCAGATTGTCAGAAATGTACATTTTTTAATGTTTAATTTTTTGACTGTAAATGACTATTCCATGTAAATTATCACTTTTGGAAGAAAAATAAGTGTGTTTAGAGTCACTTTAATGCCTGAAATTGGTTGAAACAAAAGCTTCTGAATAGGAGAAAAAGTCTGTAATAATGGCAATTTTGGTCACATTGAGGCTTTAAAAAGTAGTCATTCAACATGAGGCACATTCCAAATGAGATTTTGAATCAATTTTTCTACAGTCCAAAAAAATCAATTTTCTGATGAAAAACGATGACCCGTGACCTGTCGAAATTTCTCCAGATGGTCAGAAATGGAAATTTTTTAATGTTTCATTTTTTGACTGCAAATGACTATTCCATGTAAATGATCACTTTTGGAACAAAATTAGTGTGTTTAGAGTCACTTTAATGCCTGAAATTGGTCGAAATAGAAGCTTCTGAATAGGAGAAAATGTCTGTAAAAATTGAAATTTTGGTCACATTGAGGCTTTAAAAAGTAGTTATTCAACATGAGGCACAATCCAAATGACATTTTGAATCAATTTATCTACAGTCCAAAAAATCAATTTTCTGATGAAAAACGATGACCCGTGACCTGTTGAAATTTCTCCAGATTGTCAGAAATGTACATTTTTTAATGTTTAATTTTTTGACTGTAAATGACTATTCCATGTAAATTATCACTTTTGGAACAAAAATAAGTGTGTTTAGAGTCACTTTAATGCCTGAAATTGGTCGAAATAGAAGCTTCTGAATAGGAGAAAATGTCTGTAAAAATTGAAATTTTGGTCACATTCAGGCTTTAAAAAGTAGTTATTCAACATGAGGCACAATCCAAATGACATTTTGAATCAATTTTTCTACAGTCCAAAAAATCAATTTTCTGATGAAAAACGATGACCCGTGACCTGTTGAAATTTCTCCAGATTGTCAGAAATGTACATTTTTTAATGTTTAATTTTTTGACTGTAAATGACTATTCCATGTAAATTATCACTTTTGGAAAAAAAATAAGTGTGTTTAGAGTCACTTTAATGCCTGAAATTGGTTGAAACAAAAGCTTCTGAATAGGAGAAAAAGTCTGTAATAATGGCAATTTTGGTCACATTGAGGCTTTAAAAAGTAGTCATTCAACATGAGGCACATTCCAAATGACATTTTGAATCAATTTTTCTATAGTCCAAAAAAATCAATTTTCTGATGAAAAACGATGACCGGTGACCTGTCGAAATTTCTCCAGATGGTCAGAAATGGAAATTTTTTAATGTTTAATTTTTTGACTGTAAATGGCTATTCCATGTAAATTATCACTTTTGGAAGAAAAATAGGTGTGTTTAGAGTCACTTTAATGCCTGAAATTGGTTGAAACAAAAGCTTCTGAATAGGAGAAAAAGTCTGTAATAATGGCAATTTTGGTCACATTGAGGCTTTAAAAAGTAGTTATTCAACATGAGGCACATTCGAAATGACATTTTGAATCAATTTTTCTACAGTCCAAAAAATCAATTTTCTGATGAAAAACGATGACCCGTGACCTGTCGACATTTCTCCAGTTGGTCAGAAATGGAAATTTTTTAATGTTTAATTTTTTGAATGCAAATGACTATTCCATGTAAATTATCACTTTTGGAACAACATTAAGTGTGTTTAGAGTCACTTTAATGCCTGAAATTGGTCGAAATAGAAGCTTCTGAATACGAGAAAATGTCTGTAAAAATGGCAATTTTGGTCACATTGAGGCTTTAAAAAGTAGTTATTCAACATGAGGCACATTCGAAATGACATTTTGAATCAATTTTTCTACAGTCCAAAAAATCAATTTTCTGATGAAAAACGATGACCCGTGACCTGTCGACATTTCTCCAGTTGGTCAGAAATTGAATTTTTTTAATGTTTAAGTTTTTTTACTGCAAATGACTATTCCATTTAAATTATCACTTTTGGAACAAAAATAAGTGTGTTTAGAGTCACTTTAATGCCTGAAATTGGTCGAAATAGAAGCTTCTGAATAGGAGAAAATGTCTGTAAAAATTGAAATTTTGGTCACATTCAGGCTTTAAAAAGTAGTTATTCAACATGAGGCACAATCCAAATGACATTTTGAATCAATTTTTCTACAGTCCAAAAAATCAATTTTCTGATGAAAAACGATGACCCGTGACCTGTTGAAATTTCTCCAGATTGTCAGAAATGTACATTTTTTAATGTTTAATTTTTTGACTGTAAATGACTATTCCATGTAAATTATCACTTTTGGAAAAAAAATAAGTGTGTTTAGAGTCACTTTAATGCCTGAAATTGGTTGAAACAAAAGCTTCTGAATAGGAGAAAAAGTCTGTAATAATGGCAATTTTGGTCACATTGAGGCTTTAAAAAGTAGTCATTCAACATGAGGCACATTCCAAATGACATTTTGAATCAATTTTTCTACAGTCCAAAAAAATCAATTTTCTGATGAAAAACGATGACCGGTGACCTGTCGAAATTTCTCCAGATGGTCAGAAATGGAAATTTTTTAATGTTTAATTTTTTGACTGTAAATGGCTATTCCATGTAAATTATCACTTTTGGAAGAAAAATAGGTGTGTTTAGAGTCACTTTAATGCCTGAAATTGGTTGAAACAAAAGCTTCTGAATAGGAGAAAAAGTCTGTAATAATGGCAATTTTGGTCACATTGAGGCTTTAAAAAGTAGTCATTCAACATGAGGCACATTCCAAATGACATTTTGAATCAATTTTTCTACAGTCCAAAAAAATCAATTTTCTGATGAAAAACGATGACCCATGACCTGTCGAAATTTATCCAGATGGTCAGAAATAATAATTTTTTAATGTTTAATTTTTTGAATGCAAATGACTATTCCATGTAAATTATCACTTTTGGAACAACATTAAGTGTGTTTAGAGTCACTTTAAGGCCTGAAATTGGTCGAAATAGAAGCTTCTGAGTACGAGAAAATGTCTGTAATAATGGCAATTTTGGTCACATTGAGGCTTTAAAAAGTAGTTATTCAACATGAGGCACATTCGAAATGACATTTTGAATCAATTTTTCTACAGTCCAAAAAAATCAATTTTCTGATGAAAAACGATGACCCGTGACCTGTTGAAATCTCTCCAGATTGTCAGAAATGTACATTTTTTAATGTTTAATTTTTTGACTGTAAATGACTATTCCATGTAAATTATCACTTTTGGAAGAAAAATAAGTGTGTTTAGAGTCACTTTAATGCCTGAAATTGGTTGAAACAAAAGCTTCTGAATAGGAGAAAAAGTCTGTAATAATGGCAATTTTGGTCACATTGAGGCTTTAAAAAGTAGTCATTCAACATGAGGCACATTCCAAATGACATTTTGAATAAATTTTTCTACAGTCCAAAAAAATCAATTTTCTGATGAAAAACGATGACCCGTGACCTGTCGAAATTTCTCCAGATGGTCAGAAATGGAAATTTTTTAATGTTTAATTTTTTGAATGCAAATGACTATTCCATGTAAATTATCACTTTTGGAACAACATTAAGTGTGTTTAGAGTCACTTTAATGCCTGAAATTGGTCGAAATAGAAGCTTCTGAATACGAGAAAATGTCTGTAAAAATGGCAATTTTGGTCACATTGAGGCTTTAAAAAGTAGTTATTCAACATGAGGCACATTCGAAATGACATTTTGAATCAATTTTTCTACAGTCCAAAAAATCAATTTTCTGATGAAAAACGATGACCCGTGACCTGTCGACATTTCTCCAGTTGGTCAGAAATTGAATTTTTTTAATGTTTAAGTTTTTTTACTGCAAATGACTATTCCATTTAAATTATCACTTTTGGAACAAAAATAAGTGTGTTTAGAGTCACTTTAATGCCTGAAATTGGTTGAAACAAAAGCTTCTGAATAGGAGAAAAAGTCTGTAATAATGGCAATTTTGGTCACATTGAGGCTTTAAAAAGTAGTCATTCAACATGAGGCACATTCCAAATGACATTTTGAATCAATTTTTCTATAGTCCAAAAAAATCAATTTTCTGATGAAAAACGATGACCGGTGACCTGTCGAAATTTCTCCAGATGGTCAGAAATGGAAATTTTTTAATGTTTAATTTTTTGACTGTAAATGGCTATTCCATGTAAATTATCACTTTTGGAAGAAAAATAGGTGTGTTTAGAGTCACTTTAATGCCTGAAATTGGTTGAAACAAAAGCTTCTGAATAGGAGAAAAAGTCTGTAATAATGGCAATTTTGGTCACATTGAGGCTTTAAAAAGTAGTCATTCAACATGAGGCACATTCCAAATGACATTTTGAATCAATTTTTCTACAGTCCAAAAAAATCAATTTTCTGATGAAAAACGATGACCCGTGACCTGTCGAAATTTATCCAGATGGTCAGAAATAATAATTTTTTAATGTTTAATTTTTTGAATGCAAATGACTATTCCATGTAAATTATCACTTTTGGAACAACATTAAGTGTGTTTAGAGTCACTTTAAGGCCTGAAATTGGTCGAAATAGAAGCTTCTGAGTACGAGAAAATGTCTGTAATAATGGCAATTTTGGTCACATTGAGGCTTTAAAAAGTAGTTATTCAACATGAGGCACATTCGAAATGACATTTTGAATCAATTTTTCTACAGTCCAAAAAATCAATTTTCTGATGAAAAACGATGACCCGTGACCTGTCGACATTTCTCCAGTTGGTCAGAAATGGAAATTTTTTAATGTTTAATTTTTTGAATGCAAATGACTATTCCATGTAAATTATCACTTTTGGAACAACATTAAGTGTGTTTAGAGTCACTTTAATGCCTGAAATTGGTCGAAATAGAAGCTTCTGAATACGAGAAAATGTCTGTAAAAATGGCAATTTTGGTCACATTGAGGCTTTAAAAAGTAGTTATTCAACATGAGGCACATTCGAAATGACATTTTGAATCAATTTTTCTACAGTCCAAAAAATCAATTTTCTGATGAAAAACGATGACCCGTGACCTGTCGACATTTCTCCAGTTGGTCAGAAATTGAATTTTTTTAATGTTTAAGTTTTTTTACTGCAAATGACTATTCCATTTAAATTATCACTTTTGGAACAAAAATAAGTGTGTTTAGAGTCACTTTAATGCCTGAAATTGGTCGAAATAGAAGCTTCTGAATAGGAGAAAATGTCTGTAAAAATTGAAATTTTGGTCACATTCAGGCTTTAAAAAGTAGTTATTCAACATGAGGCACAATCCAAATGACATTTTGAATCAATTTTTCTACAGTCCAAAAAATCAATTTTCTGATGAAAAACGATGACCCGTGACCTGTTGAAATTTCTCCAGATTGTCAGAAATGTACATTTTTTAATGTTTAATTTTTTGACTGTAAATGACTATTCCATGTAAATTATCACTTTTGGAAAAAAAATAAGTGTGTTTAGAGTCACTTTAATGCCTGAAATTGGTTGAAACAAAAGCTTCTGAATAGGAGAAAAAGTCTGTAATAATGGCAATTTTGGTCACATTGAGGCTTTAAAAAGTAGTCATTCAACATGAGGCACATTCCAAATGACATTTTGAATCAATTTTTCTACAGTCCAAAAAAATCAATTTTCTGATGAAAAACGATGACCGGTGACCTGTCGAAATTTCTCCAGATGGTCAGAAATGGAAATTTTTTAATGTTTAATTTTTTGACTGTAAATGGCTATTCCATGTAAATTATCACTTTTGGAAGAAAAATAGGTGTGTTTAGAGTCACTTTAATGCCTGAAATTGGTTGAAACAAAAGCTTCTG
Source organism: Triturus cristatus (assembly GCF_964204655.1). Taxonomy (NCBI): domain Eukaryota; kingdom Metazoa; phylum Chordata; class Amphibia; order Caudata; family Salamandridae; genus Triturus; species Triturus cristatus. The sequence goes on along the minus strand of NC_140593.1, from coordinate 877,073,813 downwards.
AATAGGAGAAAAAGTCTGTAATAATGGCAATTTTGGTCACATTGAGGCTTTAAAAAGTAGTCATTCAACATGAGGCACATTCCAAATGACATTTTGAATCAATTTTTCTACAGTCCAAAAAAATCAATTTTCTGATGAAAAACGATGACCCGTGACCTGTCGAAATTTATCCAGATGGTCAGAAATAATAATTTTTTAATGTTTAATTTTTTGAATGCAAATGACTATTCCATGTAAATTATCACTTTTGGAACAACATTAAGTGTGTTTAGAGTCACTTTAAGGCCTGAAATTGGTCGAAATAGAAGCTTCTGAGTACGAGAAAATGTCTGTAATAATGGCAATTTTGGTCACATTGAGGCTTTAAAAAGTAGTTATTCAACATGAGGCACATTCGAAATGACATTTTGAATCAATTTTTCTACAGTCCAAAAAAATCAATTTTCTGATGAAAAACGATGACCCGTGACCTGTTGAAATCTCTCCAGATTGTCAGAAATGTACATTTTTTAATGTTTAATTTTTTGACTGTAAATGACTATTCCATGTAAATTATCACTTTTGGAAGAAAAATAAGTGTGTTTAGAGTCACTTTAATGCCTGAAATTGGTTGAAACAAAAGCTTCTGAATAGGAGAAAAAGTCTGTAATAATGGCAATTTTGGTCACATTGAGGCTTTAAAAAGTAGTCATTCAACATGAGGCACATTCCAAATGACATTTTGAATAAATTTTTCTACAGTCCAAAAAAATCAATTTTCTGATGAAAAACGATGACCCGTGACCTGTCGAAATTTCTCCAGATGGTCAGAAATGGAAATTTTTTAATGTTTAATTTTTTGACTGCAAATGACTATTCCATGTAAATTATCACTTTTGGAAGAAAAATAAGTGTGTTTAGAGTCACTTTAATGCCTGAAATTGGTTGAAACAAAAGCTTCTGAATAGGAGAAAAAGTCTGTAATAATGGCAATTTTGGTCACATTGAGGCTTTAAAAAGTAGTCATTCAACATGAGGCACATTCCAAATGACATTTTGAATCAATTTTTCTACAGTCCAAAAAAATCAATTTTCTGATGAAAAACGATGACCCGTGACCTGTCGAAATTTATCCAGATGGTCAGAAATGGAAATTTTTTAATGTTTAATTTTTTGAATGCAAATGACTATTCCATGTAAATTATCACTTTTGGAACAACATTAAGTGTGTTTAGAGTCACTTTTATGCCTGAAATTGGTCGAAATAGAAGCTTCTGAATACGAGAAAATGTCTGTAATAATGGCAATTTTGGTCACATTGAGGCTTTAAAAAGTAGTTATTCAACATGAGGCACATTCGAAATGACATTTTGAATCAATTTTTCTACAGTCCAAAAAATCAATTTTCTGATGAAAAACGATGACCCGTGACCTGTCGACATTTCTCCAGTTGGTCAGAAATTGAATTTTTTTAATGTTTAAGTTTTTTTACTGCAAATGACTATTCCATTTAAATTATCACTTTTGGAACAAAAATAAGTGTGTTTAGAGTCACTTTAATGCCTGAAATTGGTCGAAATAAAAGCTTCTGAATAGGAGAAAATGTCTGTAAAAATTGAAATTTTGGTCACATTGAGGCTTTAAAAAGTAGTTATTCAACATGAGGCACAATCCAAATGACATTTTGAATCAATTTATCTACAGTCCAAAAAATCAATTTTCTGATGAAAAACGATGACCCGTGACCTGTTGAAATTTCTCCAGATTGTCAGAAATGTACATTTTTTAATGTTTAATTTTTTGACTGTAAATGACTATTCCATGTAAATTATCACTTTTGGAAGAAAAATAAGTGTGTTTAGAGTCACTTTAATGCCTGAAATTGGTTGAAACAAAAGCTTCTGAATAGGAGAAAAAGTCTGTAATAATGGCAATTTTGGTCACATTGAGGCTTTAAAAAGTAGTCATTCAACATGAGGCACATTCCAAATGACATTTTGAATCAATTTTTCTACAGTCCAAAAAAATCAATTTTCTGATGAAAAACGATGACCCGTGACCTGTCGAAATTTCTCCAGATGGTCAGAAATGGAAATTTTTTAATGTTTCATTTTTTGACTGCAAATGACTATTCCATGTAAATGATCACTTTTGGAACAAAATTAGTGTGTTTAGAGTCACTTTAATGCCTGAAATTGGTCGAAATAGAAGCTTCTGAATAGGAGAAAATGTCTGTAAAAATGGCAATTTTGGTCACATTGAGGCTTCAAAAAGTAGTTATTCAGCATGAGGCACATTCCAAATGCCATTTTGAATCAATTTTTCTACAGTCCAAAAAATCAATTTTCTGATGAAAAACGATGACCCGTGACCTGTAGAAATTTCTCCAGATGGTCAGAAATGGAAATTTTTTAATGTTTAATTTTTTTTACAGTAAATGACTATTCCATGTGAATTATCACTTTTGGAACTAAAATAAGTGTGTTTAGAGTCACTTTAATGCCTGAAATTGGTCGAAATAGAAGCTTCTGAATAGGAGAAAAAGTCTGTAATAATGGCAATTTTGGTCACATTGAGGCTTTAAAAAGTAGTCATTCAACATGAGGCACATTCCAAATGACATTTTGAATCAATTTTTCTACAGTCCAAAAAAATCAATTTTCTGATGAAAAACGATGATCGGTGACCTGTCGAAATTTCTCCAGATGGTCAGAAATGGAAATTTTTTAATGTTTAATTTTTTGACTGTAAATGGCTATTCCATGTAAATTATCACTTTTGGAAGAAAAATAGGTGTGTTTAGAGTCACTTTAATGCCTGAAATTGGTTGAAACAAAAGCTTCTGAATAGGAGAAAAAGTCTGTAATAATGGCTATTTTGGTCACATTGAGGCTTTAAAAAGTAGTCATTCAACATGAGGCACATTCCAAATGACATTTTGCATCAATTTTTCTACAGTCCAAAAAAATCAATTTTCTGATGAAAAACGATGACCCGTGACCTGTCGAAATTTATCCAGATGGTCAGAAATAATAATTTTTTAATGTTTAATTTTTTGAATGCAAATGACTATTCCATGTAAATTATCACTTTTGGAACAACATTAAGTGTGTTTAGAGTCACTTTAAGGCCTGAAATTGGTCGAAATAGAAGCTTCTGAGTACGAGAAAATGTCTGTAATAATGGCAATTTTGGTCACATTGAGGCTTTAAAAAGTAGTTATTCAACATTAGGCCTGGGCGTAGTTCGCGAAGTAGCACTTCGCGAAGCTACGCAAAGTGAAGTTCGCACTACGCGAGCTACGCGTAGCACTTCGCGAACTGCGAAGTAACATGTTCGCACTGTGCAATATGTTGTTTTCAATGATTGCACAGTGCGGACAAGCAACCGGCACTGTGCAATCATTGAAAATGGCATCTTGCACAGTGCGAGCTGTAGTTTTCTGCTGCTCGAGTAGATTTTTCCTCGAGCTGCAGCTTTCTCAACGCGAACTGGTAGTTTCTCATCGCGAGCGGTCGCGAGCATACGCGACCCCTCGCAATGAGAAACCTGACCTTCTCGCGTTGGGAATCTCGCCGGGAGGTTTATTTTCCATGCTCGCGATCGCGAACAAGGAAAAAGTCTCGCCAGGATGTCATTTTGCTTGCTCGCGGTCGCCAACTTGACGTTGAGGACCGCGAGCAAGCAAAAAATGACCGCAGCACTACGCAACACTACGCTACGCGTGTTCGCACTGTGCTACGTGCAGTTCGCGTAGTGCGAAGTAGCGCGAACTTCGCAAACTACGCGAGCGTAGCGTAGTGCTTCGCCCAGGCCTATTCAACATGAGGCACATTCGAAATGACATTTTGAATCAATTTTTCTACAGTCCAAAAAATCCATTTTCTGATGAAAAACGATGACCCGTGACCTGTCGACATTTCTCCAGTTGGTCAGAAATGGACATTTTTTAATGTTTAATTTTTTGATTGCAAATGACTATTCCATGTAAATTATCACTTTTGGAACAACATTAAGTGTGTTTAGAGTCACTTTAATGCCTGAAATTGGTCGAAATAGAAGCTTCTGAATACGAGAAAATGTCTGTAATAATGGCAATTTTGGTCAACTTGAGGCTTTAAAAAGTAGTTATTCAACATGAGGCACATTCGAAATGACATTTTGAATCAATTTTTCTACAGTCCAAAAAAATCAATTTTCTGATGAAAAACGATGACCCGTGACCTGTCGACATTTCTCCAGTTGGTCAGAAATTGAATTTTTTTAATGTTTAAGTTTTTTGACTGCAAATGACTATTCCATTTAAATTATCACTTTTGGAACAAAAATAAGTGTGTTTAGAGTCACTTTAATGCCTGAAATTGGTCGAAATAAAAGCTTCTGAATAGGAGAAAATGTCTGTAAAAATTGAAATTTTGGTCACATTCAGGCTTTAAAAAGTAGTTATTCAACATGAGGCACAATCCAAATGACATTTTGAATCAATTTTTCTACAGTCCAAAAAATCAATTTTCTGATGAAAAACGATGACCCGTGACCTGTTGAAATTTCTCCAGATTGTCAGAAATGTACATTTTTTAATGTTTAATTTTTTGACTGTAAATGACTATTCCATGTAAATTATCACTTTTGGAAGAAAAATAAGTGTGTTTAGAGTCACTTTAATGCCTGAAATTGGTTGAAACAAAAGCTTCTGAATAGGAGAAAAAGTCTGTAATAATGGCAATTTTGGTCACATTGAGGCTTTAAAAAGTAGTCATTCAACATGAGGCACATTCCAAATGACATTTTGAATAAATTTTTCTACAGTCCAAAAAAATCAATTTTCTGATGAAAAACGATGACCCGTGACCTGTCGAAATTTCTCCAGATGGTCAGAAATGGAAATTTTTTAATGTTTAATTTTTTGACTGCAAATGACTATTCCATGTAAATTATCACTTTTGGAAGAAAAATAAGTGTGTTTAGAGTCACTTTAATGCCTGAAATTGGTTGAAACAAAAGCTTCTGAATAGGAGAAAAAGTCTGTAATAATGGCAATTTTGGTCACATTGAGGCTTTAAAAAGTAGTCATTCAACATGAGGCACATTCCAAATGACATTTTGAATCAATTTTTCTACAGTCCAAAAAAATCAATTTTCTGATGAAAAACGATGACCCGTGACCTGTCGAAATTTATCCAGATGGTCAGAAATAATAATTTTTTAATGTTTAATTTTTTGAATGCAAATGACTATTCCATGTAATTTATCACTTTTGGAACAACATTAAGTGTGTTTAGAGTCACTTTTATGCCTGAAATTGGTCGAAATAGAAGCTTCTGAGTACGAGAAAATGTCTGTAATAATGGCAATTTTGGTCACATTGAGGCTTTAAAAAGTAGTTATTCAACATGAGGCACATTCGAAATGACATTTTGAATCAATTTTTCTACAGTCCAAAAAATCAATTTTCTGATGAAAAACGATGACCCGTGACCTGTCGACATTTCTCCAGTTGGTCAGAAATGGAAATTTTTTAATGTTTAATTTTTTGAATGCAAATGACTATTCCATGTAAATTATCACTTTTGGAAGAAAAATAAGTGTGTTTAGAGTCACTTTAATGCCTGAAATTGGTTGAAACAAAAGCTTCTGAATAGGAGAAAACGTCTGTAATAATGGCAATTTTGGTCACATTGAGGCTTTAAAAAGTAGTCATTCAACATGAGGCACATTCCAAATGACATTTTGAATCAATTTTTCTACAGTCCAAAAAAATCAATTTTCTGATGAAAAACGATGACCCGTGACCTGTCGAAATTTCTCCAGATGGTCAGAAATGGAAATTTTTTAATGTTTAATTTTTTGAATGCAAATGACTATTCCATGTAAATTATCACTTTTGGAACAACATTAAGTGTGTTTAGAGTCACTTTAATGCCTGAAATTGGTCGAAATAGAAGCTTCTGAATACGAGAAAATGTCTGTAATAATGGCAATTTTGGTCACATTGAGGCTTTAAAAAGTAGTTATTCAACATGAGGCACATTCGAAATGACATTTTGAATCAATTTTTCTACAGTCCAAAAAAATCAATTTTCTGATGAAAAACGATGACCCGTGACCTGTCGACATTTCTCCAGTTGGTCAGAAATTGAATTTTTTTAATGTTTACGTTTTTTGACTGCAAATGACTATTCCATTTAAATTATCACTTTTGGAACAAAAATAAGTGTGTTTAGAGTCACTTTAATGCCTGAAATTGGTCGAAATAAAAGCTTCTGAATAGGAGAAAATGTCTGTAAAAATTGAAATTTTGGTCACATTCAGGCTTTAAAAAGTAGTTATTCAACATGAGGCACAATCCAAATGACATTTTGAATCAATTTTTCTACAGTCCAAAAAATCAATTTTCTGATGAAAAACGATGACCCGTGACCTGTTGAAATTTCTCCAGATTGTCAGAAATGTACATTTTTTAATGTTTAATTTTTTGACTGTAAATGACTATTCCATGTAAATTATCACTTTTGGAAGAAAAATAAGTGTGTTTAGAGTCACTTTAATGCCTGAAATTGGTTGAAACAAAAGCTTCTGAATAGGAGAAAAAGTCTGTAATAATGGCAATTTTGGTCACATTGAGGCTTTAAAAAGTAGTCATTCAACATGAGGCACATTCCAAATGACATTTTGAATCAATTTTTCTACAGTCCAAAAAAATCAATTTTCTGATGAAAAACGATGACCCGTGACCTGTCGAAATTTATCCAGATTGTCAGAAATAATAATTTTTTAATGTTTAATTTTTTGAATGCAAATGACTATTCCATGTAAATTATCACTTTTGGAACAACATTAAGTGTGTTTAGAGTCACTTTTATGCCTGAAATTGGTCGAAATAGAAGCTTCTGAGTACGAGAAAATGTCTGTAATAATGGCAATTTTGGTCACATTGAGGCTTTAAAAAGTAGTTATTCAACATGAGGCACATTCGAAATGACATTTTGAATCAATTTTTCTACAGTCCAAAAAATCAATTTTCTGATGAAAAACGATGACCCGTGACCTGTCGACATTTCTCCAGTTGGTCAGAAATGGAAATTTTTTAATGTTTAATTTTTTGAATGCAAATGACTATTCCATGTAAATTATCACTTTTGGAACAACATTAAGTGTGTTTAGAGTCACTTTAATGCCTGAAATTGGTCGAAATAGAAGCTTCTGAATACGAGAAAATGTCTGTAATAATGGCAATTTTGGTCACATTGAGGCTTTAAAAAGTAGTTATTCAACATGAGGCACATTCGAAATGACATTTTGAATCAATTTTTCTACAGTCCAAAAAAATCAATTTTCTGATGAAAAACGATGACCCGTGACCTGTCGACATTTCTCCAGTTGGTCAGAAATTGAATTTTTTTAATGTTTAAGTTTTTTGACTGCAAATGACTATTCCATTTAAATTATCACTTTTGGAACAAAAATAAGTGTGTTTAGAGTCACTTTAATGCCTGAAATTGGTCGAAATAAAAGCTTCTGAATAGGAGAAAATGTCTGTAAAAATTGAAATTTTGGTCACATTCAGGCTTTAAAAAGTAGTTATTCAACATGAGGCACAATCCAAATGACATTTTGAATCAATTTTTCTACAGTCCAAAAAATCAATTTTCTGATGAAAAACGATGACCCGTGACCTGTTGAAATTTCTCCAGATTGTCAGAAATGTACATTTTTTAATGTTTAATTTTTTGACTGTAAATGACTATTCCATGTAAATTATCACTTTTGGAAGAAAAATAAGTGTGTTTAGAGTCACTTTAATGCCTGAAATTGGTTGAAACAAAAGCTTCTGAATAGGAGAAAAAGTCTGTAATAATGGCAATTTTGGTCACATTGAGGCTTTAAAAAGTAGTCATTCAACATGAGGCACATTCCAAATGACATTTTGAATAAATTTTTCTACAGTCCAAAAAAATCAATTTTCTGATGAAAAACGATGACCCGTGACCTGTCGAAATTTCTCCAGATGGTCAGAAATGGAAATTTTTTAATGTTTAATTTTTTGACTGCAAATGACTATTCCATGTAAATTATCACTTTTGGAAGAAAAATAAGTGTGTTTAGAGTCACTTTAATGCCTGAAATTGGTTGAAACAAAAGCTTCTGAATAGGAGAAAAAGTCTGTAATAATGGCAATTTTGGTCACATTGAGGCTTTAAAAAGTAGTCATTCAACATGAGGCACATTCCAAATGACATTTTGAATCAATTTTTCTACAGTCCAAAAAAATCAATTTTCTGATGAAAAACGATGACCCGTGACCTGTCGAAATTTATCCAGATGGTCAGAAATAATAATTTTTTAATGTTTAATTTTTTGAATGCAAATGACTATTCCATGTAATTTATCACTTTTGGAACAACATTAAGTGTGTTTAGAGTCACTTTTATGCCTGAAATTGGTCGAAATAGAAGCTTCTGAGTACGAGAAAATGTCTGTAATAATGGCAATTTTGGTCACATTGAGGCTTTAAAAAGTAGTTATTCAACATGAGGCACATTCGAAATGACATTTTGAATCAATTTTTCTACAGTCCAAAAAATCAATTTTCTGATGAAAAACGATGACCCGTGACCTGTCGACATTTCTCCAGTTGGTCAGAAATGGAAATTTTTTAATGTTTAATTTTTTGAATGCAAATGACTATTCCATGTAAATTATCACTTTTGGAAGAAAAATAAGTGTGTTTAGAGTCACTTTAATGCCTGAAATTGGTTGAAACAAAAGCTTCTGAATAGGAGAAAACGTCTGTAATAATGGCAATTTTGGTCACATTGAGGCTTTAAAAAGTAGTCATTCAACATGAGGCACATTCCAAATGACATTTTGAATCAATTTTTCTACAGTCCAAAAAAATCAATTTTCTGATGAAAAACGATGACCCGTGACCTGTCGAAATTTCTCCAGATGGTCAGAAATGGAAATTTTTTAATGTTTAATTTTTTGAATGCAAATGACTATTCCATGTAAATTATCACTTTTGGAACAACATTAAGTGTGTTTAGAGTCACTTTAATGCCTGAAATTGGTCGAAATAGAAGCTTCTGAATACGAGAAAATGTCTGTAATAATGGCAATTTTGGTCACATTGAGGCTTTAAAAAGTAGTTATTCAACATGAGGCACATTCGAAATGACATTTTGAATCAATTTTTCTACAGTCCAAAAAAATCAATTTTCTGATGAAAAACGATGACCCGTGACCTGTCGACATTTCTCCAGTTGGTCAGAAATTGAATTTTTTTAATGTTTACGTTTTTTGACTGCAAATGACTATTCCATTTAAATTATCACTTTTGGAACAAAAATAAGTGTGTTTAGAGTCACTTTAATGCCTGAAATTGGTCGAAATAAAAGCTTCTGAATAGGAGAAAATGTCTGTAAAAATTGAAATTTTGGTCACATTCAGGCTTTAAAAAGTAGTTATTCAACATGAGGCACAATCCAAATGACATTTTGAATCAATTTTTCTACAGTCCAAAAAATCAATTTTCTGATGAAAAACGATGACCCGTGACCTGTTGAAATTTCTCCAGATTGTCAGAAATGTACATTTTTTAATGTTTAATTTTTTGACTGTAAATGACTATTCCATGTAAATTATCACTTTTGGAAGAAAAATAAGTGTGTTTAGAGTCACTTTAATGCCTGAAATTGGTTGAAACAAAAGCTTCTGAATAGGAGAAAAAGTCTGTAATAATGGCAATTTTGGTCACATTGAGGCTTTAAAAAGTAGTCATTCAACATGAGGCACATTCCAAATGACATTTGGAATCAATTTTTCTACAGTCCAAAAAAATCAATTTTCTGATGAAAAACGATGACCCGTGACCTGTCGAAATTTATCCAGATTGTCAGAAATAATAATTTTTTAATGTTTAATTTTTTGAATGCAAATGACTATTCCATGTAAATTATCACTTTTGGAACAACATTAAGTGTGTTTAGAGTCACTTTTATGCCTGAAATTGGTCGAAATAGAAGCTTCTGAGTACGAGAAAATGTCTGTAATAATGGCAATTTTGGTCACATTGAGGCTTTAAAAAGTAGTTATTCAACATGAGGCACATTCGAAATGACATTTTGAATCAATTTTTCTACAGTCCAAAAAATCAATTTTCTGATGAAAAACGATGACCCGTGACCTGTCGACATTTCTCCAGTTGGTCAGAAATGGAAATTTTTTAATGTTTAATTTTTTGAATGCAAATGACTATTCCATGTAAATTATCACTTTTGGAACAACATTAAGTGTGTTTAGAGTCACTTTAATGCCTGAAATTGGTCGAAATAGAAGCTTCTGAATACGAGAAAATGTCTGTAATAATGGCAATTTTGGTCACATTGAGGCTTTAAAAAGTAGTTATTCAACATGAGGCACATTCGAAATGACATTTTGAATCAATTTTTCTACAGTCCAAAAAAATCAATTTTCTGATAAAAAACGATGACCCGTGACCTGTCGACATTTCTCCAGTTGGTCAGAAATTGAATTTTTTTAATGTTTAAGTTTTTTGACTGCAAATGACTATTCCATTTAAATTATCACTTTTGGAACAAAAATAAGTGTGTTTAGAGTCACTTTAATGCCTGAAATTGGTCGAAATAAAAGCTTCTGAATAGGAGAAAATGTCTGTAAAAATTGAAATTTTGGTCACATTCAGGCTTTAAAAAGTAGTTATTCAACATGAGGCACAATCCAAATGACATTTTGAATCAATTTTTCTACAGTCCAAAAAATCAATTTTCTGATGAAAAACGATGACCCGTGACCTGTTGAAATTTCTCCAGATTGTCAGAAATGTACATTTTTTAATGTTTAATTTTTTGACTGTAAATGACTATTCCATGTAAATTATCACTTTTGGAAGAAAAATAAGTGTGTTTAGAGTCACTTTAATGCCTGAAATTGGTTGAAACAAAAGCTTCTGAATAGGAGAAAAAGTCTGTAATAATGGCAATTTTGGTCACATTGAGGCTTTAAAAAGTAGTCATTCAACATGAGGCACATTCCAAATGACATTTTGAATAAATTTTTCTACAGTCCAAAAAAATCAATTTTCTGATGAAAAACGATGACCCGTGACCTGTCGAAATTTCTCCAGATGGTCAGAAATGGAAATTTTTTAATGTTTAATTTTTTGAATGCAAATGACTATTCCATGTAAATTATCACTTTTGGAACAAAAATAAGTGTGTTTAGAGTCACTTTAATGCCTGAAATTGGTCGAAATAAAAGCTTCTGAATAGGAGAAAATGTCTGTAAAAATTGAAATTTTGGTCACATTGAGGCTTTAAAAAGTAGTTATTCAACATGAGGCACATTCCAAATGACATTTTGAATCAATTTTTCTACAGTCCAAAAAATCAATTTTCTGATGAAAAACGATGACCCGTGACCTGTCGACATTTCTCCAGTTGGTCAGAAATTGAATTTTTTTAATGTTTAAGTTTTTTTACTGCAAATGACTATTCCATTTAAATTATCACTTTTGGAACAAAAATAAGTGTGTTTAGAGTCACTTTAATGCCTGAAATTGGTCGAAATAAAAGCTTCTGAATAGGAGAAAATGTCTGTAAAAATTGAAATTTTGGTCACATTGAGGCTTTAAAAAGTAGTTATTCAACATGAGGCACATTCCAAATGACATTTTGAATCAATTTTTCTACAGTCCAAAAAATCAATTTTCTGATGAAAAACGATGACCCGTGACCTGTTGAAATTTCTCCAGATTGTCAGAAATGTACATTTTTTAATGTTTAATTTTTTGACTGTAAATGACTATTCCATGTAAATTATCACTTTTGGAAGAAAAATAAGTGTGTTTAGAGTCACTTTAATGCCTGAAATTGGTTGAAACAAAAGCTTCTGAATAGGAGAAAAAGTCTGTAATAATGGCAATTTTGGTCACATTGAGGCTTTAAAAAGTAGTCATTCAACATGAGGCACATTCCAAATGACATTTTGAATCAATTTTTCTACAGTCCAAAAAAATCAATTTTCTGATGAAAAACGATGACCCGTGACCTGTCGAAATTTCTCCAGATGGTCAGAAATGGAAATTTTTTAATGTTTAATTTTTTTGACTGCAAATGACTATTCCATGTAAATTATCACTTTTGGAATAAAAATAAGTGTGTTTAGAGTCACTTTAATGCCTGAAATTGGTCGAAATAGACGCTTCTGAATAGGAGAAAATGTCTGTAAAAATGGCAATTTTGGTCACATTGAGGCTTCAAAAAGTAGTTATTCAGCATGAGGCACATTCCAAATGACATTTTGAATCAATTTTTCTACAGTCCAAAAAATCAATTTTCTAATGAAAAACGATGACCCGTGACCTGTCAAAATTTCTCCATATGGTCAGAAATGGAAATTTTTTAATGTTTAATTTTTTTAATGCAAATGACTATTCCATGTAAATTATCACTTTTGGAACAACATTAAGTGTGTTTAGAGTCACTTTAATGCCTGAAATTGGTCGAAATAGAAGCTTCTGAATACGAGAAAATGTCTGTAATAATGGCAATTTTGGTCACATTGAGGCTTTAAAAAGTAGTCATTCAACATGAGGCACATTCCAAATGACATTTTGAATAAATTTTTCTACAGTCCAAAAAAATCAATTTTCTGATGAAAAACGATGACCCGTGACCTGTCGAAATTTCTCCAGATGGTCAGAAATGGAAATTTTTTAATGTTTAATTTTTTGACTGCAAATGACTATTCCATGTAAATTATCACTTTTGGAAGAAAAATAAGTGTGTTTAGAGTCACTTTAATGCCTGAAATTGGTTGAAACAAAAGCTTCTGAATAGGAGAAAAAGTCTGTAATAATGGCAATTTTGGTCACATTGAGGCTTTAAAAAGTAGTCATTCAACATGAGGCACATTCCAAATGACATTTTGAATCAATTTTTCTACAGTCCAAAAAAATCAATTTTCTGATGAAAAACGATGACCCGTGACCTGTCGACATTTCTCCAGTTGGTCAGAAATGGAAATTTTTTAATGTTTAATTTTTTGAATGCAAATGACTATTCCATGTAAATTATCACTTTTGGAACAACATTAAGTGTGTTTAGAGTCACTTTAATGCCTGAAATTGGTCGAAATAGAAGCTTCTGAATACGAGAAAATGTCTGTAATAATGGCAATTTTGGTCACATTGAGGCTTTAAAAAGTAGTTATTCAACATGAGGCACATTCGAAATGACATTTTGAATCAATTTTTCTACAGTCCAAAAAAATCAATTTTCTGATGAAAAACGATGACCCGTGACCTGTCGACATTTCTCCAGTTGGTCGGAAATTGAATTTTTTTAATGTTTAAGTTTTTTGACTGCAAATGACTATTCCATTTAAATTATCACTTTTGGAACAAAAATAAGTGTGTTTAGAGTCACTTTAATGCCTGAAATTGGTCGAAATAAAAGCTTCTGAATAGGAGAAAATGTCTGTAAAAATTGAAATTTTGGTCACATTCAGGCTTTAAAAAGTAGTTATTCAACATGAGGCACAATCCAAATGACATTTTGAATCAATTTTTCTACAGTCCAAAAAATCAATTTTCTGATGAAAAACGATGACCCGTGACCTGTTGAAATTTCTCCAGATTGTCAGAAATGTACATTTTTTAATGTTTAATTTTTTGACTGTAAATGACTATTCCATGTAAATTATCACTTTTGGAAGAAAAATAAGTGTGTTTAGAGTCACTTTAATGCCTGAAATTGGTTGAAACAAAAGCTTCTGAATAGGAGAAAAAGTCTGTAATAATGGCAATTTTGGCCACATTGAGGCTTTAAAAAGTAGTCATTCAACATGAGGCACATTCCAAATGACATTTTGAATCAATTTTTCTACAGTCCAAAAAAATCAATTTTCTGATGAAAAACGATGACCCGTGACCTGTCGAAATTTATCCAGATGGTCAGAAATGGAAATTTTTTAATGTTTAATTTTTTGAATGCAAATGACTATTCCATGTAAATTATCACTTTTGGAACAACATTAAGTGTGTTTAGAGTCACTTTTATGCCTGAAATTGGTCGAAATAGAAGCTTCTGAATACGAGAAAATGTCTGTAATAATGGCAATTTTGGTCACATTGAGGCTTTAAAAAGTAGTTATTCAACATGAGGCACATTCGAAATGACATTTTGAATCAATTTTTCTACAGTCCAAAAAATCAATTTTCTGATGAAAAACGATGACCCGTGACCTGTCGACATTTCTCCAGTTGGTCAGAAATTGAATTTTTTTAATGTTTAAGTTTTTTTACTGCAAATGACTATTCCATTTAAATTATCACTTTTGGAACAAAAATAAGTGTGTTTAGAGTCACTTTAATGCCTGAAATTGGTCGAAATAAAAGCTTCTGAATAGGAGAAAATGTCTGTAAAAATTGAAATTTTGGTCACATTGAGGCTTTAAAAAGTAGTTATTCAACATGAGGCACAATCCAAATGACATTTTGAATCAATTTTTCTACAGTCCAAAAAATCTATTTTCTGATGAAAAACGATGACCCGTGACCTGTTGAAATTTCTCCAGATTGTCAGAAATGTACATTTTTTAATGTTTAATTTTTTGACTGTAAATGACTATTCCATGTAAATTATCACTTTTGGAAGAAAAATAAGTGTGTTTAGAGTCACTTTAATGCCTGAAATTGGTTGAAACAAAAGCTTCTGAATAGGAGAAAAAGTCTGTAATAATGGCAATTTTGGTCACATTGAGGCTTTAAAAAGTAGTCATTCAACATGAGGCACATTCCAAATGACATTTTGAATCAATTTTTCTATAGTCCAAAAAAATCAATTTTCTGATGAAAAACGATGACCCGTGACCTGTCGACATTTCTCCAGTTGGTCAGAAATGGAAATTTTTTAATGTTTAATTTTTTGAATGCAAATGACTATTCCATGTAAATTATCACTTTTGGAACAACATTAAGTGTGTTTAGAGTCACTTTAATGCCTGAAATTGGTCGAAATAGAAGCTTCTGAATACGAGAAAATGTCTGTAATAATGGCAATTTTGGTCACATTGAGGCTTTAAAAAGTAGTTATTCAACATGAGGCACATTCGAAATGACATTTTGAATCAATTTTTCTACAGTCCAAAAAAATCAATTTTCTGATGAAAAACGATGACCCGTGACCTGTCGAAATTTCTCCAGATGGTCAGAAATGGAAATTTTTTAATGTTTAATTTTTTGACTGCAAATGACTATTCCATGTAAATTATCACTTTTGGAAGAAAAATAAGTGTGTTTAGAGTCACTTTAATGCCTGAAATTGGTTGAAACAAAAGCTTCTGAATAGGAGAAAAAGTCTGTAATAATGGCAATTTTGGTCACATTGAGGCTTTAAAAAGTAGTCATTCAACATGAGGCACATTCCAAATGACATTTTGAATCAATTTTTCTACAGTCCAAAAAAATCAATTTTCTGATGAAAAACGATGACCCGTGACCTGTCGAAATTTATCCAGATGGTCAGAAATGGAAATTTTTTAATGTTTAATTTTTTGAATGCAAATGACTATTCCATGTAAATTATCACTTTTGGAACAACATTAAGTGTGTTTAGAGTCACTTTTATGCCTGAAATTGGTCGAAATAGAAGCTTCTGAATACGAGAAAATGTCTGTAATAATGGCAATTTTGGTCACATTGAGGCTTTAAAAAGTAGTCATTCAACATGCGGCACATTCCAAATGACATTTTGAATCAATTTTTCTACAGTCCAAAAAAATCAATTTTCTGATGAAAAACGATGACCCGTGACCTGTCGAAATTTCTCCAGATGGTCAGAAATGGAAATTTTTTAATGTTTCATTTTTTGACTGCAAATGACTATTCCATGTAAATTATCACTTTTGGAACAAAATAAGTGTGTTTAGAGTCACTTTAATGCCTGAAATTGGTAGAAATAGAAGCTTCTGAATAGGAGAAAATGTCTGTAAAAATGGCAATTTTGGTCACATTGAGGCTTCAAAAAGTAGTTATTCAGCATGAGGCACATTCCAAATGACATTTTGAATCAATTTTTCTACAGTCCAAAAAATCAATTTTCTGATGAAAAACGATGACCCGTGACCTGTCAAAATTTCTCCATATGGTCAGAAATGGACATTTTTTGATGTTTAATTTTTTGAATGTAAATGACTATTCCATGTAAATTATCACTTTTGGAAGAAAAATAGGTGTGTTTAGAGACACTTTAATGCCTGAAATTGGTTGAAACAAAAGCTTCTGAATAGGAGAAAAAGTCTGTAATAATGGCAATTTTGGTCACATTGAGGCTTTAAAAAGTAGTCATTCAACATGAGGCACATTCCAAATGACATTTTGAATCAATTTTTCTACAGTCCAAAAAAATCAATTTTCTGATGAAAAACGATGACCCGTGACCTGTCGAAATTTATCCAGATGGTCAGAAATGGAAATTTTTTAATGTTTAATTTTTTGACTGCAAATGACTATTCCATGTAAATTATCACTTTTGGAACAAAAATAAGTGTGTTTAGAGTCACTTTAATGCCTGAAATTGGTAGAAATAGAAGCTTCTGAATAGGAGAAAAAGTCTGTAATAATGGCAATTTTGGTCACATTGAGGCTTTAAAAAGTAGTCATTCAACATGAGGCACATTCCAAATGACATTTTGAATCAGTTTTTCTACAGTCCAAAAAATCAATTTTCTGATGAAAAACGATGACCTGTGACCTGTCGAAATTTCTCCAGATGGTCAGAAATGGAAATTTTTTAATGTTTAATTTTTTGACTGTAAATGCTATTCCATGTAAATTATCACTTTTGGAAGAAAAATAAGTGTGTTTAGAGTCACTTTAATGCCTGAAATTGGTTGAAACAAAAGCTTCTGAATAGGAGAAAAAGTCTGTAATAATGGCAATTTTGGTCACATTGAGGCTTTAAAAAGTAGTCATTCAACATGAGGCACATTCCAAATGACATTTTGAATCAATTTTTCTACAGTCCAAAAAAATCAATTTTCTGATGAAAAACGATGACCCGTGACCTGTCGAAATTTATCCAGATGGTCAGAAATGGACATTTTTTAATGTTTAATTTTTTGACTGCAAATGACTATTCCATGCAAATTATCACTTTTGGAACAAAATAAGTGTGTTTAAAGTCACTTTAATGCCTGAAATTGGTCGAAATAGAAGCCTCTGAATAGGAGAAAATGTCTGTAAAAATGGCAATTTTGGTCACATTGAGGCTTCAAAAAGTAGTTATTCAGCATGAGGCACATTCCAAATGCCATTTTGAATCAATTTTTCTACAGTCCAAAAAATCTATTTTCTGATGAAAAACGATGACCCGTGACCTGTCGAAATTTATCCAGATTGTCAGAAATAATAATTTTTTAATGTTTAATTTTTTGAATGCAAATGACTATTCCATGTAAATTATCACTTTTGGAACAACATTAAGTGTGTTTAGAGTCACTTTTATGCCTGAAATTGGTCGAAATTGAAGCTTCTGAATACGAGAAAATGTCTGTAATAATGGCAATTTTGGTCACATTGAGGCTTTAAAAAGTAGTTATTCAACATGAGGCACATTCGAAATGACATTTTGAATCAATTTTTCTACAGTCCAAAAAATCAATTTTCTGATGAAAAACGATGACCCATGACCTGTCGACATTTCTCCAGTTGGTCAGAAATTGAATTTTTTTAATGTTTAAGTTTTTTTACTGCAAATGACTATTCCATTTAAATTATCACTTTTGGAACAAAAATAAGTGTGTTTAGAGTCACTTTAATGCCTGAAATTGGTCGAAATAGAAGCTTCTGAATAGGAGAAAATGTCTGTAAAAATTGAAATTTTGGTCACATTCAGGCTTTAAAAAGTAGTTATTCAACATGAGACACAATCCAAATGACATTTTGAATCAATTTTTCTACAGTCCAAAAAATCAATTTTCTGATGAAAAACGATGACCCGTGACCTGTTGAAATTTCTCCAGATTGTCAGAAATGTACATTTTTTAATGTTTAATTTTTTGACTGTAAATGACTATTCCATGTAAATTATCACTTTTGGAAAAAAAATAAGTGTGTTTAGAGTCACTTTAATGCCTGCAATTGGTTGAAACAAAAGCTTCTGAATAGGAGAAAAAGTCTGTAATAATGGCAATTTTGGTCACATTGAGGCTTTAAAAAGTAGTCATTCAACATGAGGCACATTCCAAATGACATTTTGAATCAATTTTTCTACAGTCCAAAAAAATCAATTTTCTGATGAAAAACGATGACCGGTGACCTGTCGAAATTTCTCCAGATGGTCAGAAATGGAAATTTTTTAATGTTTAATTTTTTGACTGTAAATGGCTATTCCATGTAAATTATCACTTTTGGAAGAAAAATAGGTGTGTTTAGAGTCACTTTAATGCCTGAAATTGGTTGAAACAAAAGCTTCTGAATAGGAGAAAAAGTCTGTAATAATGGCAATTTTGGTCACATTGAGGCTTTAAAAAGTAGTCATTCAACATGAGGCACATTCCAAATGACATTTTGAATCAATTTTTCTACAGTCCAAAAAAATCAATTTTCTGATGAAAAACGATGACCCCGTGACCTGTCGAAATTTATCCAGATGGTCAGAAATAATAATTTTTTAATGTTTAATTTTTTGAATGCAAATGACTATTCCATGTAAATTATCACTTTTGGAACAACATTAAGTGTGTTTAGAGTCACTTTAAGGCCTGAAATTGGTCGAAATAGAAGCTTCTGAGTACGAGAAAATGTCTGTAATAATGGCAATTTTGGTCACATTGAGGCTTTAAAAAGTAGTTATTCAACATGAGGCACATTCGAAATGACATTTTGAATCAATTTTTCTGCAGTCCAAAAAATCAATTTTCTGATGAAAAACGATGACCCGTGACCTGTCGACATTTCTCCAGTTGGTCAGAAATGGAAATTTTTTAATGTTTAATTTTTTGAATGCAAATGACTATTCCATGTAAATTATCACTTTTGGAACAACATTAAGTGTGTTTAGAGTCACTTTAATGCCTGAAATTGGTCGAAATAGAAGCTTCTGAATACGAGAAAATGTCTGTAATAATGGCAATTTTGGTCACATTGAGGCTTTAAAAAGTAGTTAGTCAACATGAGGCACATTCGAAATGACATTTTGAATCAATTTTTCTACAGTCCAAAAAAATCAATTTTCTGATGAAAAACGATGACCCGTGACCTGTCGACATTTCTCCAGTTGGTCAGAAATTGAATTTTTTTAATGTTTAAGTTTTTTGACTGCAAATGACTATTCCATTTAAATTATTACTTTTGGAACAAAAATAAGTGTGTTTAGAGTCACTTTAATGCCTGAAATTGGTCGAAATAAAAGCTTCTGAATAGGAGAAAATGTCTGTAAAAATTGAAATTTTGGTCACATTCAGGCTTTAAAAAGTAGTTATTCAACATGAGGCACAATCCAAATGACATTTTGAATCAATTTTTCTACAGTCCAAAAAATCAATTTTCTGATGAAAAACGATGACCCGTGACCTGTTGAAATTTCTCCAGATTGTCAGAAATGTACATTTTTTAATGTTTAATTTTTTGACTGTAAATGACTATTCCATGTAAATTATCACTTTTGGAAGAAAAATAAGTGTGTTTAGAGTCACTTTAATGCCTGAAATTGGTTGAAACAAAAGCTTCTGAATAGGAGAAAAAGTCTGTAATAATGGCAATTTTGGTCACATTGAGGCTTTAAAAAGTAGTCATTCAACATGAGGCACATTCCAAATGACATTTTGAATCAATTTTTCTACAGTCCAAAAAAATCAATTTTCTGATGAAAAACGATGACCCGTGACCTGTCGAAATTTCTCCAGATGGTCAGAAATGGAAATTTTTTAATGTTTAATTTTTTGACTGCAAATGACTATTCCATGTAAATTATCACTTTTGGAAGAAAAATAAGTGTGTTTAGAGTCACTTTAATGCCTGAAATTGGTTGAAACAAAAGCTTCTGAATAGGAGAAATAGTCTGTAATAATGGCAATTTTGGTCACATTGAGGCTTTAAAAAGTAGTCATTCAACATGAGGCACATTCCAAATGACATTTTGAATCAATTTTTCTACAGTCCAAAAAAATCAATTTTCTGATGAAAAACGATGACCCGTGACCTGTCGAAATTTATCCAGATGGTCAGAAATGGAAATTTTTTAATGTTTAATTTTTTGAATGCAAATGACTATTCCATGTAAATTATCACTTTTGGAACAACATTAAGTGTGTTTAGAGTCACTTTTATGCCTGAAATTGGTCGAAATAGAAGCTTCTGAATACGAGAAAATGTCTGTAATAATGGCAATTTTGGTCACATTGAGGCTTTAAAAAGTAGTTATTCAACATGAGGCACATTCGAAATGACATTTTGAATCAATTTTTCTACAGTCCAAAAAATCAATTTTCTGATGAAAAACGATGACCCGTGACCTGTCGACATTTCTCCAGTTGGTCAGAAATTGAATTTTTTTAATGTTTAAGTTTTTTTACTGCAAATGACTATTCCATTTAAATTATCACTTTTGGAACAAAAATAAGTGTGTTTAGAGTCACTTTAATGCCTGAAATTGGTCGAAATAAAAGCTTCTGAATAGGAGAAAATGTCTGTAAAAATTGAAATTTTGGTCACATTGAGGCTTTAAAAAGTAGTTATTCAACATGAGGCACAATCCAAATGACATTTTGAATCAATTTTTCTACAGTCCAAAAAATCAATTTTCTGATGAAAAACGATGACCCGTGACCTGTTGAAATTTCTCCAGATTGTCAGAAATGTACATTTTTTAATGTTTAATTTTTTGACTGTAAATGACTATTCCATGTAAATTATCACTTTTGGAAGAAAAATAAGTGTGTTTAGAGTCACTTTAATGCCTGAAATTGGTTGAAACAAAAGCTTCTGAATAGGAGAAAAAGTCTGTAATAATGGCAATTTTGGTCACATTGAGGCTTTAAAAAGTAGTCATTCAACATGAGGCACATTCCAAATGACATTTTGAATCAATTTTTCTACAGTCCAAAAAAATCAATTTTCTGATGAAAAACGATGACCCGTGACCTGTCGAAATTTCTCCAGATGGTCAGAAATGGAAATTTTTTAATGTTTAATTTTTTGACTGCAAATGACTATTCCATGTAAATTATCACTTTTGGAATAAAAATAAGTGTGTTTAGAGTCACTTTAATGCCTGAAATTGGTCGAAATAGACGCTTCTGAATAGGAGAAAATGTCTGTAAAAATGGCAATTTTGGTCACATTGAGGCTTCAAAAAGTAGTTATTCAGCATGAGGCACATTCCAAATGACATTTTGAATCAATTTTTCTACAGTCCAAAAAATCAATTTTCTAATGAAAAACGATGACCCGTGACCTGTCAAAATTTCTCCATATGGTCAGAAATGGAAATTTTTTAATGTTTAATTTTTTGATTGTAAATGACTATTCCATGTAAATTATCACTTTTGGAAGAAAAATAAGTGTGTTTAGAGACACTTTAATGCCTGAAATTGGTTGAAACAAAAGCTTCTGAATAGGAGAAAAAGTCTGTAATAATGGCAATTTTGGTCACATTGAGGCTTTAAAAAGTAGTCATTCAACATGAGGCACATTCCAAATGACATTTTGAATCAATTTTTCTACAGTCCAAAAAATCAATTTTCTGATGAAAAACGATGACCCGAGACCTGTCGAAATTTCTCCAGATGGTCAGAAATGGAAATTTTTTAATGTTTCATTTTTTGACTGCAAATGACTATTCCATGTAAATTATCACTTTTGGAACAAAATAAGTGTGTTTAGAGTCACTTTAATGCCTGAAATTGGTAGAAATAGAAACTTCTGAATAGGAGAAAATGTCTGTAAAAATGGCAATTTTGGTCACATTGAGGCTTCAAAAAGTAGTTATTCAGCATGAGGCACATTCCAAATGACATTTTGAATCAATTTTTCTACAGTCCAAAAAATCAATTTTCTGATGAAAAACGATGACCCGTGACCTGTCAAAATTTCTCCATATGGTCAGAAATGGACATTTTTTAATGTTTAATTTTTTGAATGTAAATGACTATTCCATGTAAATTATCACTTTTGGAAGAAAAATAGGTGTGTTTAGAGACACTTTAATGCCTGAAATTGGTTGAAACAAAAGCTTCTGAATAGGAGAAAAAGTCTGTAATAATGGCAATTTTGGTCACATTGAGGGTTTAAAAAGTAGTCATTCAACATGAGGCACATTCCAAATGACATTTTGAATCAGTTTTTCTACAGTCCAAAAAATCAATTTTCTGATGAAAAACGATGACCTGTGACCTGTCGAAATTTCTCCAGATGGTCAGAAATGGAAATTTTTTAATGTTTAATTTTTTGACTGTAAATGCTATTCCATGTAAATTATCACTTTTGGAAGAAAAATAAGTGTGTTTAGAGTCACTTTAATGCCTGAAATTGGTTGAAACAAAAGCTTCTGAATAGGAGAAAAAGTCTGTAATAATGGCAATTTTGGTCACATTGAGGCTTTAAAAAGTAGTCATTCAACATGAGGCACATTCCAAATGACATTTTGAATCAATTTTTCTACAGTCCAAAAAAATCAATTTTCTGATGAAAAACGATGACCCGTGACCTGTCGAAATTTCTCCAGATGGTCAGAAATGGACATTTTTTAATGTTTAATTTTTTGACTGCAAATGACTATTCCATGCAAATTATCACTTTTGGAACAAAATAAGTGTGTTTAAAGTCACTTTAATGCCTGAAATTGGTCGAAATAGAAGCTTCTGAATAGGAGAAAATGTCTGTAAAAATGGCAATTTTGGTCACATTGAGGCTTCAAAAAGTAGTTATTCAGCATGAGGCACATTCCAAATGCCATTTTGAATCAATTTTTCTACAGTCCAAAAAATCTATTTTCTGATGAAAAACGATGACCCGTGACCTGTCGAAATTTATCCAGATGGTCAGAAATAATAATTTTTTAATGTTTAATTTTTTGAATGCAAATGACTATTCCATGTAAATTATCACTTTTGGAACAACATTAAGTGTGTTTAGAGTCACTTTTATGCCTGAAATTGGTCGAAATAGAAGCTTCTGAATACGAGAAAATGTCTGTAATAATGGCAATTTTGGTCACATTGAGGCTTTAAAAAGTAGTTATTCAACATGAGGCACATTCAAAATGACATTTTGAATCAATTTTTCTACAGTCCAAAAAATCAATTTTCTGATGAAAAACGATGACCCGTGACCTGTCGACATTTCTCCAGTTGGTCAGAAATTGAATTTTTTTAATGTTTAAGTTTTTTTACTGCAAATGACTATTCCATTTAAATTATCACTTTTGGAACAAAAATAAGTGTGTTTAGAGTCACTTTAATGCCTGAAATTGGTCGAAATAGAAGCTTCTGAATAGGAGAAAATGTCTGTAAAAATTGAAATTTTGGTCACATTCAGGCTTTAAAAAGTAGTTATTCAACATGAGGCACAATCCAAATGACATTTTGAATCAATTTTTCTACAGTCCAAAAAATCAATTTTCTGATGAAAAACGATGACCCGTGACCTGTTGAAATTTCTCCAGATTGTCAGAAATGTACATTTTTTAATGTTTAATTTTTTGACTGTAAATGACTATTCCATGTAAATTATCACTTTTGGAAAAAAAATAAGTGTGTTTAGAGTCACTTTAATGCCTGCAATTGGTTGAAACAAAAGCTTCTGAATAGGAGAAAAAGTCTGTAATAATGGCAATTTTGGTCACATTGAGGCTTTAAAAAGTAGTCATTCAACATGAGGCACATTCCAAATGACATTTTGAATCAATTTTTCTACAGTCCAAAAAAATCAATTTTCTGATGAAAAACGATGACCGGTGACCTGTCGAAATTTCTCCAGATGGTCAGAAATGGAAATTTTGTAATGTTTAATTTTTTGACTGTAAATGGCTATTCCATGTAAATTATCACTTTTGGAAGAAAAATAGGTGTGTTTAGAGTCACTTTAATGCCTGAAATTGGTTGAAACAAAAGCTTCTGAATAGGAGAAAAAGTCTGTAATAATGGCAATTTTGGTCACATTGAGGCTTTAAAAAGTAGTCATTCAACATGAGGCACATTCCAAATGACATTTTGAATCAATTTTTCTACAGTCCAAAAAAATCAATTTTCTGATGAAAAACGATGACCCGTGACCTGTCGAAATTTATCCAGATGGTCAGAAATAATAATTTTTTAATGTTTAATTTTTTGAATGCAAATGACTATTCCATGTAAATTATCACTTTTGGAACAACATTAAGTGTGTTTAGAGTCACTTTAAGGCCTGAAATTGGTCGAAATAGAAGCTTCTGAGTACGAGAAAATGTCTGTAATAATGGCAATTTTGGTCACATTGAGGCTTTAAAAAGTAGTTATTCAACATGAGGCACATTCGAAATGACATTTTGAATCAATTTTTCTACAGTCCAAAAAATCAATTTTCTGATGAAAAACGATGACCCGTGACCTGTCGACATTTCTCCAGTTGGTCAGAAATGGAAATTTTTTAATGTTTAATTTTTTGAATGCAAATGACTATTCCATGTAAATTATCACTTTTGGAACAACATTAAGTGTGTTTAGAGTCACTTTAATGCCTGAAATTGGTCGAAATAGAAGCTTCTGAATACGAGAAAATGTCTGTAATAATGGCAATTTTGGTCACATTGAGGCTTTAAAAAGTAGTTAGTCAACATGAGGCACATTCGAAATGACATTTTGAATCAATTTTTCTACAGTCCAAAAAAATCAATTTTCTGATGAAAAACGATGACCCGTGACCTGTCGACATTTCTCCAGTTGGTCAGAAATTGAATTTTTTTAATGTTTAAGTTTTTTGACTGCAAATGACTATTCCATTTAAATTATCACTTTTGGAACAAAAATAAGTGTGTTTAGAGTCACTTTAATGCCTGAAATTGGTCGAAATAAAAGCTTCTGAATAGGAGAAAATGTCTGTAAAAATTGAAATTTTGGTCACATTCAGGCTTTAAAAAGTAGTTATTCAACATGAGGCACAATCCAAATGACATTTTGAATCAATTTTTCTACAGTCCAAAAAATCAATTTTCTGATGAAAAACGATGACCCGTGACCTGTTGAAATTTCTCCAGATTGTCAGAAATGTACATTTTTTAATGTTTAATTTTTTGACTGTAAATGACTATTCCATGTAAATTATCACTTTTGGAAGAAAAATAAGTGTGTTTAGAGTCACTTTAATGCCTGAAATTGGTTGAAACAAAAGCTTCTGAATAGGAGAAAAAGTCTGTAATAATGGCAATTTTGGTCACATTGAGGCTTTAAAAAGTAGTCATTCAACATGAGGCACATTCCAAATGACATTTTGAATCAATTTTTCTACAGTCCAAAAAAATCAATTTTCTGATGAAAAACGATGACCCGTGACCTGTCGAAATTTCTCCAGATGGTCAGAAATGGAAATTTTTTAATGTTTAATTTTTTGACTGCAAATGACTATTCCATGTAAATTATCACTTTTGGAATAAAAATAAGTGTGTTTAGAGTCACTTTAATGCCTGAAATTGGTCGAAATAGACGCTTCTGAATAGGAGAAAATGTCTGTAAAAATGGCAATTTTGGTCACATTGAGGCTTCAAAAAGTAGTTATTCAGCATGAGGCACATTCCAAATGACATTTTGAATCAATTTTTCTACAGTCCAAAAAATCAATTTTCTAATGAAAAACGATGACCCGTACCTGTCAAAATTTCTCCATATGGTCAGAAATGGAAATTTTTTAATGTTTAATTTTTTGAATGCAAATGACTATTCCATGTAAATTATCACTTTTGGAACAACATTAAGTGTGTTTAGAGTCACTTTAATGCCTGCAATTGGTCGAAATAGAAGCTTCTGAATAGGAGAAAAAGTCTGTAATAATGGCAATTTTGGTCACATTGAGGCTTTAAAAAGTAGTCATTCAACATGAGGCACATTCCAAATGACATTTTGAATCAATTTTTCTACAGTCCAAAAAAATCAATTTTCTGATGAAAAACGATGACCCGTGACCTGTCGACATTTCTCCAGTTGGTCAGAAATGGAAATTTTTTAATGTTTAATTTTTTGAATGCAAATGACTATTCCATGTAAATTATCACTTTTGGAACAACATTAAGTGTGTTTAGAGTCACTTTAATGCCTGAAATTGGTCGAAATAGAAGCTTCTGAATACGAGAAAATGTCTGTAATAATGGCAATTTTGGTCACATTGAGGCTTTAAAAAGTAGTTATACAACATGAGGCACATTCGAAATGACATTTTGAATCAATTTTTCTACAGTCCAAAAAAATCTATTTTCTGATGAAAAACGATGACCCGTGACCTGTCGACATTTCTCCAGTTGGTCAGAAATTGAATTTTTTTAATGTTTAAGTTTTTTGACTGCAAATGACTATTCCATTTAAATTATCACTTTTGGAACAAAAATAAGTGTGTTTAGAGTCACTTTAATGCCTGAAATTGGTCGAAATAAAAGCTTCTGAATAGGAGAAAATGTCTGTAAAAATTGAAATTTTGGTCACATTCAGGCTTTAAAAAGTAGTTATTCAACATGAGGCACAATCCAAATGATATTTTGAATCAATTTTTCTACAGTCCAAAAAATCAATTTTCTGATGAAAAACGATGACCCGTGACCTGTTGAAATTTCTCCAGATTGTCAGAAATGTACATTTTTTAATGTTTAATTTTTTGACTGTAAATGACTATTCCATGTAAATTATCACTTTTGGAAGAAAAATAAGTGTGTTTAGAGTGACTTTAATGCCTGAAATTGGTTGAAACAAAAGCTTCTGAATAGGAGAAAAAGTCTGTAATAATGGCAATTTTGGTCACATTGAGGCTTTAAAAAGTAGTCATTCAACATGAGGCACATTCCAAATGACATTTTGAATACATTTTTCTACAGTCCAAAAAAATCAATTTTCTGATGAAAAACGATGACCCGTGACCTGTCGAAATTTCTCCAGATGGTCAGAAATGGAAATTTTTTAATGTTTAATTTTTTGACTGCAAATGACTATTCCATGTAAATTATCACTTTTGGAAGAAAAATAAGTGTGTTTAGAGTCACTTTAATGCCTGAAATTGGTTGAAACAAAAGCTTCTGAATAGGAGAAAAAGTCTGTAATAATGGCAATTTTGGTCACATTGAGGCTTTAAAAAGTAGTCATTCAACATGAGGCACATTCCAAATGACATTTTGAATCAATTTTTCTACAGTCCAAAAAAAACAATTTTCTGATGATAAACGATGACCCGTGACCTGTCGAAATTTATCCAGATGGTCAGAAATGGAAATTTTTTAATGTTTAATTTTTTGAATGCAAATGACTATTCCATGTAAATTATCACTTTTGGAACAACATTAAGTGTGTTTAGAGTCACTTTTATGCCTGAAATTGGTCGAAATAGAAGCTTCTGAATACGAGAAAATGTCTGTAATAATGGCAATTTTGGTCACATTGAGGCTTTGAAAAGTAGTTATTCAACATGAGGCACATTCGAAATGACATTTTGAATCAATTTTTCTACAGTCCAAAAAATCAATTTTCTGATGAAAAACGATGACCCGTGACCTGTCGACATTTCTCCAGTTGGTCAGAAATTGAATTTTTTTAATGTTTAAGTTTTTTTACTGCAAATGACTATTCCATTTAAATTATCACTTTTGGAACAAAAATAAGTGTGTTTAGAGTCACTTTAATGCCTGAAATTGGTCGAAATAAAAGCTTCTGAATAGGAGAAAATGTCTGTAAAAATTGAAATTTTGGTCACATTGAGGCTTTAAAAAGTAGTTATTCAACATGAGGCACAATCCAAATGACATTTTGAATCAATTTTTCTACAGTCCAAAAAATCAATTTTCTGATGAAAAACGATGACCCGTGACCTGTTGAAATTTCTCCAGATTGTCAGAAATGTACATTTTTTAATGTTTAATTTTTTGACTGTAAATGACTATTCCATGTAAATTATCACTTTTGGAAGAAAAATAAGTGTGTTTAGAGTCACTTTAATGCCTGAAATTGGTTGAAACAAAAGCTTCTGAATAGGAGAAAAAGTCTGTAATAATGGCAATTTTGGTCACATTGAGGCTTTAAAAAGTAGTCATTCAACATGAGGCACATTCCAAATGACATTTTGAATCAATTTTTCTACAGTCCAAAAAAATCAATTTTCTGATGAAAAACGATGACCCGTGACCTGTCGAAATTTCTCCAGATGGTCAGAAATGGAAATTTTTTAATGTTAAATTTTTTGACTGCAAATGACTATTCCATGTAAATTATCACTTTTGGAATAAAAATAAGTGTGTTAAGAGTCACTTTAATGCCTGAAATTGGTCGAAATAGACGCTTCTGAATAGGAGAAAATGTCTGTAAAAATGGCAATTTTGGTCACATTGAGGCTTCAAAAAGTAGTTATTCAGCATGAGGCACATTCCAAATGACATTTTGAATCAATTTTTCTACAGTCCAAAAAATCAATTTTCTAATGAAAAACGATGACCCGTGACCTGTCAAAATTTCTCCATATGGTCAGAAATGGAAATTTTTTAATGTTTAATTTTTTGATGGTAAATGACTATTCCATGTAAATTATCACTTTTGGAAGAAAAATAAGTGTGTTTAGAGACACTTTAATGCCTGAAATTGGTTGAAACAAAAGCTTCTGAATAGGAGAAAAAGTCTGTAATAATGGCAATTTTGGTCACATTGAGGCTTTAAAAAGTAGTCATTCAACATGAGGCACATTCCAAATGACATTTTGAATCAATTTTTCTACAGTCCAAAAAATCAATTTTCTGATGAAAAACGATGACCCGTGACCTGTCGAAATTTCTCCAGATGGTCAGAAATGGAAATTTTTTAATGTTTCATTTTTTGACTGCAAATGACTATTCCATGTAAATTATCACTTTTGGAACAAAATAAGTGTGTTTAGAGTCACTTTAATGCCTGAAATTGGTAGAAATAGAAGCTTCTGAATAGGAGAAAATGTCTGTAAAAATGGCAATTTTGGTCACATTGAGGCTTCAAAAAGTAGTTATTCAGCATGAGGCACATTCCAAATGACATTTTGAATCAATTTTTCTACAGTCCAAAAAATCAATTTTCTGATGAAAAACGTTGACCCGTGACCTGTCAAAATTTCTCCATATGGTCAGAAATGGACATTTTTTAATGTTTAATTTTTTTTATTTAAATGACTATTCCATGTAAATTATCACTTTTGGAAGAAAAATAGGTGTGTTTAGAGACACTTTAATGCCTGAAATTGGTTGAAACAAAAGCTTCTGAATAGGAGAAAAAGTCTGTAATAATGGCAATTTTGGTCACATTGAGGTTTTAAAAAGTAGTCATTCAACATGAGGCACATTCCAAATGACATTTTGAATCAATTTTTCTACAGTCCAAAAAAATCAATTTTCTGATGAAAAACGATGACCCGTGACCTGTCGAAATTTATCCAGATGGTCAGAAATGGAAATTTTTTAATGTTTAATTTTTTGACTGCAAATGACTATTCCATGTAAATTATCACTTTTGGAACAAAAATAAGTGTGTTTAGAGTCACTTTAATGCCTGAAATTGGTAGAAATAGAAGCTTCTGAATAGGAGAAAAAGTCTGTAATAATGGCAATTTTGGTCACATTGAGGCTTTAAAAAGTAGTCATTCAACATGAGGCACATTCCAAATGACATTTTGAATCAGTTTTTCTACAGTCCAAAAAATCAATTTTCTGATGAAAAACGATGACCTGTGACCTGTCGAAATTTCTCCAGATGGTCAGAAATGGAAATTTTTTAATGTTTAATTTTTTGACTGTAAATGCTATTCCATGTAAATTATCACTTTTGGAAGAAAAATAAGTGTGTTTAGAGTCACTTTAATGCCTGAAATTGGTTGAAACAAAAGCTTCTGAATAGGAGAAAAAGTCTGTAATAATGGCAATTTTGGTCACATTGAGGCTTTAAAAAGTAGTCATTCAACATGAGGCACATTCCAAATGACATTTTGAATCAATTTTTCTACAGTCCAAAAAAATCTATTTTCTGATGAAAAACGATGACCCGTGACCTGTCGAAATTTATCCAGATGGTCAGAAATGGAAATTTTTTAATGTTTAATTTTTTGACTGCAAATGACTATTCCATGTAAATTATCACTTTTGGAACAAAAATAAGTGTGTTTAGAGTCACTTTAATGCCTGAAATTGGTAGAAATAGAAGCTTCTGAATAGGAGAAAAAGTCTGTAATAATGGCAATTTTGGTCACATTGAGGCTTTAAAAAGTAGTCATTCAACATGAGGCACATTCCAAATGACATTTTGAATCAGTTTTTCTACAGTCCAAAAAATCAATTTTCTGATGAAAAACGATGACCTGTGACCTGTCGAAATTTCTCCAGATGGTCAGAAATGGAAATTTTTTAATGTTTAATTTTTTGACTGTAAATGCTATTCCATGTAAATTATCACTTTTGGAAGAAAAATAAGTGTGTTTAGAGTCACTTTAATGCCTGAAATTGGTTGAAACAAAAGCTTCTGAATAGGAGAAAAAGTCTGTAATAATGGCAATTTTGGTCACATTGAGGCTTTAAAAAGTAGTCATTCAACATGAGGCACATTCCAAATGACATTTTGAATCAATTTTTCTACAGTCCAAAAAAATCAATTTTCTGATGAAAAACGATGACCCGTGACCTGTCGAAATTTCTCCAGATGGTCAGAAATTGACATTTTTTAATGTTTAATTTTTTGACTGCAAATGACTATTCCATGCAAATTATCACTTTTGGAACAAAATAAGTGTGTTTAAAGTCACTTTAATGCCTGAAATTGGTCGAAATAGAAGCTTCTGAATAGGAGAAAATGTCTGTAAAAATGGCAATTTTGGTCACATTGAGGCTTCAAAAAGTAGTTATACAACATGAGGCACATTCGAAATGACATTTTGAATCAATTTTTCTACAGTCCAAAAAAATCAATTTTCTGATGAAAAACGATGACCCGTGACCTGTCGACATTTCTCCAGTTGGTCAGAAATTGAATTTTTTTAATGTTTAAGTTTTTTGACTGCAAATGACTATTCCATTTAAATTATCACTTTTGGAACAAAAATAAGTGTGTTTAGAGTCACTTTAATGCCTGAAATTGGTCGAAATAAAAGCTTCTGAATAGGAGAAAATGTCTGTAAAAATTGAAATTTTGGTCACATTCAGGCTTTAAAAAGTAGTTATTCAACATGAGGCACAATCCAAATGATATTTTGAATCAATTTTTCTACAGTCCAAAAAATCAATTTTCTGATGAAAAACGATGACCCGTGACCTGTTGAAATTTCTCCAGATTGTCAGAAATGTACATTTTTTAATGTTTAATTTTTTGACTGTAAATGACTATTCCATGTAAATTATCACTTTTGGAAGAAAAATAAGTGTGTTTAGAGTCACTTTAATGCCTGAAATTGGTTGAAACAAAAGCTTCTGAATAGGAGAAAAAGTCTGTAATAATGGCAATTTTGGTCACATTGAGGCTTTAAAAAGTAGTCATTCAACATGAGGCACATTCCAAATGACATTTTGAATAAATTTTTCTACAGTCCAAAAAAATCAATTTTCTGATGAAAAACGATGACCCGTGACCTGTCGAAATTTCTCCAGATGGTCAGAAATGGAAATTTTTTAATGTTTAATTTTTTGACTGCAAATGACTATTCCATGTAAATTATCACTTTTGGAAGAAAAATAAGTGTGTTTAGAGTCACTTTAATGCCTGAAATTGGTTGAAACAAAAGCTTCTGAATAGGAGAAAAAGTCTGTAATAATGGCAATTTTGGTCACATTGAGGCTTTAAAAAGTAGTCATTCAACATGAGGCACATTCCAAATGACATTTTGAATCAATTTTTCTACAGTCCAAAAAAATCAATTTTCTGATGAAAAACGATGACCCGTGACCTGTCGAAATTTATCCAGATGGTCAGAAATGGAAATTTTTTAATGTTTAATTTTTTGAATGCAAATGACTATTCCATGTAAATTATCACTTTTGGAACAACATTAAGTGTGTTTAGAGTCACTTTTATGCCTGAAATTGGTCGAAATAGAAGCTTCTGAATACGAGAAAATGTCTGTAATAATGGCAATTTTGGTCACATTGAGGCTTTAAAAAGTAGTTATTCAACATGAGGCACATTCGAAATGACATTTTGAATCAATTTTTCTACAGTCCAAATATCAATTTTCTGATGAAAAACGATGACCCGTGACCTGTCGACATTTCTCCAGTTGGTCAGAAATTGAATTTTTTTAATGTTTAAGTTTTTTTACTGCAAATGACTATTCCATTTAAATTATCACTTTTGGAACAAAAATAAGTGTGTTTAGAGTCACTTTAATGCCTGAAATTGGTCGAAATAAAAGCTTCTGAATAGGAGAAAATGTCTGTAAAAATTGAAATTTTGGTCACATTGAGGCTTTAAAAAGTAGTTATTCAACATGAGGCACAATCCAAATGACATTTTGAATCAATTTTTCTACAGTCCAAAAAATCAATTTTCTGATGAAAAACGATGACCCGTGACCTGTTGAAATTTCTCCAGATTGTCAGAAATGTACATTTTTTAATGTTTAATTTTTTGACTGTAAATGACTATTCCATGTAAATTATCACTTTTGGAAGAAAAATAAGTGTGTTTAGAGTCACTTTAATGCCTGAAATTGGTTGAAACAAAAGCTTCTGAATAGGAGAAAAAGTCTGTAATAATGGCAATTTTGGTCACATTGAGGCTTTAAAAAGTAGTCATTCAACATGAGGCACATTCCAAATGACATTTTGAATCAATTTTTCTACAGTCCAAAAAAATCAATTTTCTGATGAAAAACGATGACCCGTGACCTGTCGAAATTTCTCCAGATGGTCAGAAATGGAAATTTTTTAATGTTAAATTTTTTGACTGCAAATGACTATTCCATGTAAATTATCACTTTTGGAATAAAAATAAGTGTGTTAAGAGTCACTTTAATGCCTGAAATTGGTCGAAATAGACGCTTCTGAATAGGAGAAAATGTCTGTAAAAATGGCAATTTTGGTCACATTGAGGCTTCAAAAAGTAGTTATTCAGCATGAGGCACATTCCAAATGCCATTTTGAATCAATTTTTCTACAGTCCAAAAAATCTATTTTCTGATGAAAAACGATGACCCGTGACCTGTCAAAATTTCTCCATATGGTCAGAAATGGACATTTTTTAATGTTTAATTTTTTGAATGTAAATGACTATTCCATGTATATTATCACTTTTGGAAGAAAAATAAGTGTGTTTAGAGACACTTTAATGCCTGAAATTGGTTGAAACAAAAGCTTCTGAATAGGAGAAAAAGTCTTTAATAATGGCAATTTTGGTCACATTGAGGCTTTAAAAAGTAGTCATTCAACATGAGGCACATTCCAAATGACATTTTGAATCAATTTTTCTACAGTCCAAAAAATCAATTTTCTGATGAAAAACGATGACCCGTGACCTGTCGAAATTTCTCCAGATGGTCAGAAATGGAAATTTTTTAATGTTTCATTTTTTGACTGCAAATGACTATTCCATGTAAATTATCACTTTTGGAACAAAATAAGTGTGTTTAGAGTCACTTTAATGCCTGAAATTGGTAGAAATAGAAGCTTCTGAATAGGAGAAAATGTCTGTAAAAATGGCAATTTTGGTCACATTGAGGCTTCAAAAAGTAGTTATTCAGCATGAGGCACATTCCAAATGACATTTTGAATCAATTTTTCTACAGTCCAAAAAATCAATTTTCTGATGAAAAACGATGACCCGTGACCTGTCAAAATTTCTCCATATGGTCAGAAATGGACATTTTTTAATGTTTAATTTTTTTAATGTAAATGACTATTCCATGTAAATTATCACTTTTGGAAGAAAAATAGGTGTGTTTAGAGACACTTTAATGCCTGAAATTGGTTGAAACAAAAGCTTCTGAATAGGAGAAAAAGTCTGTAATAATGGCAATTTTGGTCACATTGAGGCTTTAAAAAGTAGTCATTCAACATGAGGCACATTCCAAATGACATTTTGAATCAGTTTTTCTACAGTCCAAAAAATCAATTTTCTGATGAAAAACGATGACCTGTGACCTGTCGAAATTTCTCCAGATGGTCAGAAATGGAAATTTTTTAATGTTTAATTTTTTGACTGTAAATGCTATTCCATGTAAATTATCACTTTTGGAAGAAAAATAAGTGTGTTTAGAGTCACTTTAATGCCTGAAATTGGTTGAAACAAAAGCTTCTGAACAGGAGAAAAAGTCTGTAATAATGGCAATTTTGGTCACATTGAGGCTTTAAAAAGTAGTCATTCAACATGAGGCACATTCCAAATGACATTTTGAATCAATTTTTCTACAGTCCAAAAAAATCAATTTTCTGATGAAAAACGATGACCCGTGACCTGTCGAAATTTCTCCAGATGGTCAGAAATGGACATTTTTTAATGTTTAATTTTTTGACTGCAAATGACTATTCCATGCAAATTATCACTTTTGGAACAAAATAAGTGTGTTTAAAGTCACTTTAATGCCTGAAATTGGTCGAAATAGAAGCTTCTGAATAGGAGAAAATGTCTGTAAAAATGGCAATTTTGGTCACATTGAGGCTTCAAAAAGTAGTTATTCAGCATGAGGCACATTCCAAATGCCATTTTGAATCAATTTTTCTACAGTCCAAAAAATCTATTTTCTGATGAAAAACGATGACCCGTGACCTGTCGAAATTTATCCAGATGGTCAGAAATAATAATTTTTTAATGTTTAATTTTTTGAATGCAAATGACTATTCCATGTAAATTATCACTTTTGGAACAACATTAAGTGTGTTTAGAGTCACTTTTATGCCTGAAATTGGTCGAAATAGAAGCTTCTGAATACGAGAAAATGTCTGTAATAATGGCAATTTTGGTCACATTGAGGCTTTAAAAAGTAGTTATTCAACATGAGGCACATTCAAAATGACATTTTGAATCAATTTTTCTACAGTCCAAAAAATCAATTTTCTGATGAAAAACGATGACCCGTGACCTGTCGACATTTCTCCAGTTGGTCAGAAATTGAATTTTTTTAATGTTTAAGTTTTTTTACTGCAAATGACTATTCCATTTAAATTATCACTTTTGGAACAAAAATAAGTGTGTTTAGAGTCACTTTAATGCCTGAAATTGGTCGAAATAGAAGCTTCTGAATAGGAGAAAATGTCTGTAAAAATTGAAATTTTGGTCACATTCAGGCTTTAAAAAGTAGTTATTCAACATGAGGCACAATCCAAATGACATTTTGAATCAATTTTTCTACAGTCCAAAAAATCAATTTTCTGATGAAAAACGATGACCCGTGACCTGTTGAAATTTCTCCAGATTGTCAGAAATGTACATTTTTTAATGTTTAATTTTTTGACTGTAAATGACTATTCCATGTAAATTATCACTTTTGGAAAAAAAATAAGTGTGTTTAGAGTCACTTTAATGCCTGCAATTGGTTGAAACAAAAGCTTCTGAATAGGAGAAAAAGTCTGTAATAATGGCAATTTTGGTCACATTGAGGCTTTAAAAAGTAGTCATTCAACATGAGGCACATTCCAAATGACATTTTGAATCAATTTTTCTACAGTCCAAAAAAATCAATTTTCTGATGAAAAACGATGACCCGTGACCTGTCGAAATTTCTCCAGATGGTCAGAAATGGAAATTTTGTAATGTTTAATTTTTTGACTGTAAATGGCTATTCCATGTAAATTATCACTTTTGGAAGAAAAATAGGTGTGTTTAGAGTCACTTTAATGCCTGAAATTGGTTGAAACAAAAGCTTCTGAATAGGAGAAAAAGTCTGTAATAATGGCAATTTTGGTCACATTGAGGCTTTAAAAAGTAGTCATTCAACATGAGGCACATTCCAAATGACATTTTGAATCAATTTTTCTACAGTCCAAAAAAATCAATTTTCTGATGAAAAACGATGACCCGTGACCTGTCGAAATTTATCCAGATGGTCAGAAATAATAATTTTTTAATGTTTAATTTTTTGAATGCAAATGACTATTCCATGTAAATTATCACTTTTGGAACAACATTAAGTGTGTTTAGAGTCACTTTAAGGCCTGAAATTGGTCGAAATAGAAGCTTCTGAGTACGAGAAAATGTCTGTAATAATGGCAATTTTGGTCACATTGAGGCTTTAAAAAGTAGTTATTCAACATGAGGCACATTCGAAATGACATTTTGAATCAATTTTTCTACAGTCCAAAAAATCAATTTTCTGATGAAAAACGATGACCCGTGACCTGTCGACATTTCTCCAGTTGGTCAGAAATGGAAATTTTTTAATGTTTAATTTTTTGAATGCAAATGACTATTCCATGTAAATTATCACTTTTGGAACAACATTAAGTGTGTTTAGAGTCACTTTAATGCCTGAAATTGGTCGAAATAGAAGCTTCTGAATACGAGAAAATGTCTGTAATAATGGCAATTTTGGTCACATTGAGGCT
Source organism: Triturus cristatus (assembly GCF_964204655.1). NCBI lineage: Eukaryota > Metazoa > Chordata > Amphibia > Caudata > Salamandridae > Triturus > Triturus cristatus. Next base: position 877,037,109 of record NC_140593.1, on the reverse strand, counting down.
TTAAAAAGTAGTTAGTCAACATGAGGCACATTCGAAATGACATTTTGAATCAATTTTTCTACAGTCCAAAAAAATCAATTTTCTGATGAAAAACGATGACCCGTGACCTGTCGACATTTCTCCAGTTGGTCAGAAATTGAATTTTTTTAATGTTTAAATTTTTTGACTGCAAATGACTATTCCATTTAAATTATCACTTTTGGAACAAAAATAAGTGTGTTTAGAGTCACTTTAATGCCTGAAATTGGTCGAAATAAAAGCTTCTGAATAGGAGAAAATGTCTGTAAAAATTGAAATTTTGGTCACATTCAGGCTTTAAAAAGTAGTTATTCAACATGAGGCACAATCCAAATGACATTTTGAATCAATTTTTCTACAGTCCAAAAAATAAATTTTCTGATGAAAAACGATGACCCGTGACCTGTTGAAATTTCTCCAGATTGTCAGAAATGTACATTTTTTAATGTTTAATTTTTTGACTGTAAATGAATATTCCATGTAAATTATCACTTTTGGAAGAAAAATAAGTGTGTTTAGAGTCACTTTAATGCCTGAAATTGGTTGAAACAAGAGCTTCTGAATAGGAGAAAAAGTCTGTAATAATGGCAATTTTGGTCACATTGAGGCTTTAAAAAGTAGTCATTCAACATGAGGCACATTCCAAATGACATTTTGAATCAATTTTTCTACAGTCCAAAAAAATCAATTTTCTGATGAAAAACGATGACCCGTGACCTGTCGAAATTTCTCCAGATGGTCAGAAATGGAAATTTTTTAATGTTTAATTTTTTGACTGCAAATGACTATTCCATGTAAATTATCACTTTTGGAATAAAAATAAGTGTGTTTAGAGTCACTTTAATGCCTGAAATTGGTCGAAATAGACGCTTCTGAATAGGAGAAAATGTCTGTAAAAATGGCAATTTTGGTCACATTGAGGCTTCAAAAAGTAGTTATTCAGCATGAGGCACATTCCAAATGACATTTTGAATCAATTTTTCTACAGTCCAAAAAATCAATTTTCTAATGAAAAACGATGACCCGTACCTGTCAAAATTTCTCCATATGGTCAGAAATGGAAATTTTTTAATGTTTAATTTTTTGAATGCAAATGACTATTCCATGTAAATTATCACTTTTGGAACAACATTAAGTGTGTTTAGAGTCACTTTAATGCCTGAAATTGGTCGAAATAGAAGCTTCTGAATAGGAGAAAAAGTCTGTAATAATGGCAATTTTGGTCACATTGAGGCTTTAAAAAGTAGTCATTCAACATGAGGCACATTCCAAATGACATTTTGAATCAATTTTTCTACAGTCCAAAAAAATCAATTTTCTGATGAAAAACGATGACCCGTGACCTGTCGACATTTCTCCAGTTGGTCAGAAATGGAAATTTTTTAATGTTTAATTTTTTGAATGCAAATGACTATTCCATGTAAATTATCACTTTTGGAACAACATTAAGTGTGTTTAGAGTCACTTTAATGCCTGAAATTGGTCGAAATAGAAGCTTCTGAATACGAGAAAATGTCTGTAATAATGGCAATTTTGGTCACATTGAGGCTTTAAAAAGTAGTTATACAACATGAGGCACATTCGAAATGACATTTTGAATCAATTTTTCTACAGTCCAAAAAAATCTATTTTCTGATGAAAAACGATGACCCGTGACCTGTCGACATTTCTCCAGTTGGTCAGAAATTGAATTTTTTTAATGTTTAAGTTTTTTGACTGCAAATGACTATTCCATTTAAATTATCACTTTTGGAACAAAAATAAGTGTGTTTAGAGTCACTTTAATGCCTGAAATTGGTCGAAATAAAAGCTTCTGAATAGGAGAAAATGTCTGTAAAAATTGAAATTTTGGTCACATTCAGGCTTTAAAAAGTAGTTATTCAACATGAGGCACAATCCAAATGATATTTTGAATCAATTTTTCTACAGTCCAAAAAATCAATTTTCTGATGAAAAACGATGACCCGTGACCTGTTGAAATTTCTCCAGATTGTCAGAAATGTACATTTTTTAATGTTTAATTTTTTGACTGTAAATGACTATTCCATGTAAATTATCACTTTTGGAAGAAAAATAAGTGTGTTTAGAGTGACTTTAATGCCTGAAATTGGTTGAAACAAAAGCTTCTGAATAGGAGAAAAAGTCTGTAATAATGGCAATTTTGGTCACATTGAGGCTTTAAAAAGTAGTCATTCAACATGAGGCACATTCCAAATGACATTTTGAATACATTTTTCTACAGTCCAAAAAAATCAATTTTCTGATGAAAAACGATGACCCGTGACCTGTCGAAATTTCTCCAGATGGTCAGAAATGGAAATTTTTTAATGTTTAATTTTTTGACTGCAAATGACTATTCCATGTAAATTATCACTTTTGGAAGAAAAATAAGTGTGTTTAGAGTCACTTTAATGCCTGAAATTGGTTGAAACAAAAGCTTCTGAATAGGAGAAAAAGTCTGTAATAATGGCAATTTTGGTCACATTGAGGCTTTAAAAAGTAGTCATTCAACATGAGGCACATTCCAAATGACATTTTGAATCAATTTTTCTACAGTCCAAAAAATCAATTTTCTGATGAAAAACGATGACCCGTGACCTGTCGAAATTTCTCCAGATGGTCAGAAATGGAAATTTTTTAATGTTTCACTTTTTGACTGCAAATGACTATTCCATGTAAATTATCACTTTTGGAACAAAATAAGTGTGTTTAGAGTCACTTTAATGCCTGAAATTGGTAGAAATAGAAGCTTCTGAATAGGAGAAAATGTCTGTAAAAATGGCAATTTTGGTCACATTGAGGCTTCAAAAAGTAGTTATTCAGCATGAGGCACATTCCAAATGACATTTTGAATCAATTTTTCTACAGTCCAAAAAATCAATTTTCTGATGAAAAACGATGACCCGTGACCTGTCAAAATTTCTCCATATGGTCAGAAATGGACATTTTTTAATGTTTAATTTTTTTAATGTAAATGACTATTCCATGTAAATTATCACTTTTGGAAGAAAAATAGGTGTGTTTAGAGACACTTTAATGCCTGAAATTGGTTGAAACAAAAGCTTCTGAATAGGAGAAAAAGTCTGTAATAATGGCAATTTTGGTCACATTGAGGCTTTAAAAAGTAGTCATTCAACATGAGGCACATTCCAAATGACATTTTGAATCAGTTTTTCTACAGTCCAAAAAATCAATTTTCTGATGAAAAACGATGACCTGTGACCTGTCGAAATTTCTCCAGATGGTCAGAAATGGACATTTTTTAATGTTTAATTTTTTGACTGCAAATGACTATTCCATGCAAATTATCACTTTTGGAACAAAATAAGTGTGTTTAAAGTCACTTTAATGCCTGAAATTGGTCGAAATAGAAGCTTCTGAATAGGAGAAAATGTCTGTAAAAATGGCAATTTTGGTCACATTGAGGCTTCAAAAAGTAGTTATTCAGCATGAGGCACATTCCAAATGCCATTTTGAATCAATTTTTCTACAGTCCAAAAAATCTATTTTCTGATGAAAAACGATGACCCGTGACCTGTCGAAATTTATCCAGATGGTCAGAAATAATAATTTTTTAATGTTTAATTTTTTGAATGCAAATGACTATTCCATGTAAATTATCACTTTTGGAACAACATTAAGTGTGTTTAGAGTCACTTTTATGCCTGAAATTGGTCGAAATAGAAGCTTCTGAATACGAGAAAATGTCTGTAATAATGGCAATTTTGGTCACATTGAGGCTTTAAAAAGTAGTTATTCAACATGAGGCACATTCAAAATGACATTTTGAATCAATTTTTCTACAGTCCAAAAAATCAATTTTCTGATGAAAAACGATGACCCGTGACCTGTCGACATTTCTCCAGTTGGTCAGAAATTGAATTTTTTTAATGTTTAAGTTTTTTTACTGCAAATGACTATTCCATTTAAATTATCACTTTTGGAACAAAAATAAGTGTGTTTAGAGTCACTTTAATGCCTGAAATTGGTCGAAATAGAAGCTTCTGAATAGGAGAAAATGTCTGTAAAAATTGAAATTTTGGTCACATTCAGGCTTTAAAAAGTAGTTATTCAACATGAGGCACAATCCAAATGACATTTTGAATCAATTTTTCTACAGTCCAAAAAATCAATTTTCTGATGAAAAACGATGACCCGTGACCTGTTGAAATTTCTCCAGATTGTCAGAAATGTACATTTTTTAATGTTTAATTTTTTGACTGTAAATGACTATTCCATGTAAATTATCACTTTTGGAAAAAAAATAAGTGTGTTTAGAGTCACTTTAATGCCTGCAATTGGTTGAAACAAAAGCTTCTGAATAGGAGAAAAAGTCTGTAATAATGGCAATTTTGGTCACATTGAGGCTTTAAAAAGTAGTCATTCAACATGAGGCACATTCCAAATGACATTTTGAATCAATTTTTCTACAGTCCAAAAAAATCAATTTTCTGATGAAAAACGATGACCGGTGACCTGTCGAAATTTCTCCAGATGGTCAGAAATGGAAATTTTGTAATGTTTAATTTTTTGACTGTAAATGGCTATTCCATGTAAATTATCACTTTTGGAAGAAAAATAGGTGTGTTTAGAGTCACTTTAATGCCTGAAATTGGTTGAAACAAAAGCTTCTGAATAGGAGAAAAAGTCTGTAATAATGGCAATTTTGGTCACATTGAGGCTTTAAAAAGTAGTCATTCAACATGAGGCACATTCCAAATGACATTTTGAATCAATTTTTCTACAGTCCAAAAAAATCAATTTTCTGATGAAAAACGATGACCCGTGACCTGTCGAAATTTATCCAGATGGTCAGAAATAATAATTTTTTAATGTTTAATTTTTTGAATGCAAATGACTATTCCATGTAAATTATCACTTTTGGAACAACATTAAGTGTGTTTAGAGTCACTTTAAGGCCTGAAATTGGTCGAAATAGAAGCTTCTGAGTACGAGAAAATGTCTGTAATAATGGCAATTTTGGTCACATTGAGGCTTTAAAAAGTAGTTATTCAACATGAGGCACATTCGAAATGACATTTTGAATCAATTTTTCTACAGTCCAAAAAATCAATTTTCTGATGAAAAACGATGACCCGTGACCTGTCGACATTTCTCCAGTTGGTCAGAAATGGAAATTTTTTAATGTTTAATTTTTTGAATGCAAATGACTATTCCATGTAAATTATCACTTTTGGAACAACATTAAGTGTGTTTAGAGTCACTTTAATGCCTGAAATTGGTCGAAATAGAAGCTTCTGAATACGAGAAAATGTCTGTAATAATGGCAATTTTGGTCACATTGAGGCTTTAAAAAGTAGTTAGTCAACATGAGGCACATTCGAAATGACATTTTGAATCAATTTTTCTACAGTCCAAAAAAATCAATTTTCTGATGAAAAACGATGACCCGTGACCTGTCGACATTTCTCCAGTTGGTCAGAAATTGAATTTTTTTAATGTTTAAGTTTTTTGACTGCAAATGACTATTCCATTTAAATTATCACTTTTGGAACAAAAATAAGTGTGTTTAGAGTCACTTTAATGCCTGAAATTGGTCGAAATAAAAGCTTCTGAATAGGAGAAAATGTCTGTAAAAATTGAAATTTTGGTCACATTCAGGCTTTAAAAAGTAGTTATTCAACATGAGGCACAATCCAAATGACATTTTGAATCAATTTTTCTACAGTCCAAAAAATCAATTTTCTGATGAAAAACGATGACCCGTGACCTGTTGAAATTTCTCCAGATTGTCAGAAATGTACATTTTTTAATGTTTAATTTTTTGACTGTAAATGACTATTCCATGTAAATTATCACTTTTGGAAGAAAAATAAGTGTGTTTAGAGTCACTTTAATGCCTGAAATTGGTTGAAACAAAAGCTTCTGAATAGGAGAAAAAGTCTGTAATAATGGCAATTTTGGTCACATTGAGGCTTTAAAAAGTAGTCATTCAACATGAGGCACATTCCAAATGACATTTTGAATCAATTTTTCTACAGTCCAAAAAAATCAATTTTCTGATGAAAAACAATGACCCGTGACCTGTCGAAATTTATCCAGATGGTCAGAAATGGAAATTTTTTAATGTTTAATTTTTTGAATGCAAATGACTATTCCATGTAAATTATAACTTTTGGAAGAAAAATAAGTGTGTTTAGAGTCACTTTAATGCCTGAAATTGGTTGAAACAAAAGCTTCTGAATAGGAGAAAAAGTCTGTAATAATGGCAATTTTGGTCACATTGAGGCTTTAAAAAGTAGTCATTCAACATGAGGCACATTCCAAATGACATTTTGAATCAATTTTTCTACAGTCCAAAAAAATCAATTTTCTGATGAAAAACGATGACCCGTGACCTGTCGAAATTTCTCCAGATGGTCAGAAATGGAAATTTTTTAATGTTTAATTTTTTGACTGCAAATGACTATTCCATGTAAATTATCACTTTTGGAATAAAAATAAGTGTGTTTAGATTAATGCCTGAAATTGGTCGAAATAGACGCTTCTGAATAGGAGAAAATGTCTGTAAAAATGGCAATTTTGGTCACATTGAGGCTTCAAAAAGTAGTTATTCAGCATGAGGCACATTCCAAATGACATTTTGAATCAATTTTTCTACAGTCCAAAAAATCAATTTTCTAATGAAAAACGATGACCCGTACCTGTCAAAATTTCTCCATATGGTCAGAAATGGAAATTTTTTAATGTTTAATTTTTTGAATGCAAATGACTATTCCATGTAAATTATCACTTTTGGAACAACATTAAGTGTGTTTAGAGTCACTTTAATGCCTGAAATTGGTCGAAATAGAAGCTTCTGAATAGGAGAAAAAGTCTGTAATAATGGCAATTTTGGTCACATTGAGGCTTTAAAAAGTAGTCATTCAACATGAGGCACATTCCAAATGACATTTTGAATCAATTTTTCTACAGTCCAAAAAAATCAATTTTCTGATGAAAAACGATGACCCGTGACCTGTCGACATTTCTCCAGTTGGTCAGAAATGGAAATTTTTTAATGTTTAATTTTTTGAATGCAAATGACTATTCCATGTAAATTATCACTTTTGGAACAACATTAAGTGTGTTTAGAGTCACTTTAATGCCTGAAATTGGTCGAAATAGAAGCTTCTGAATACGAGAAAATGTCTGTAATAATGGCAATTTTGGTCACATTGAGGCTTTAAAAAGTAGTTATACAACATGAGGCACATTCGAAATGACATTTTGAATCAATTTTTCTACAGTCCAAAAAAATCTATTTTCTGATGAAAAACGATGACCCGTGACCTGTCGACATTTCTCCAGTTGGTCAGAAATTGAATTTTTTTAATGTTTAAGTTTTTTGACTGCAAATGACTATTCCATTTAAATTATCACTTTTGGAACAAAAATAAGTGTGTTTAGAGTCACTTTAATGCCTGAAATTGGTCGAAATAAAAGCTTCTGAATAGGAGAAAATGTCTGTAAAAATTGAAATTTTGGTCACATTCAGGCTTTAAAAAGTAGTTATTCAACATGAGGCACAATCCAAATGATATTTTGAATCAATTTTTCTACAGTCCAAAAAATTAATTTTCTGATGAAAAACGATGACCCGTGACCTGTTGAAATTTCTCCAGATTGTCAGAAATGTACATTTTTTAATGTTTAATTTTTTGACTGTAAATGACTATTCCATGTAAATTATCACTTTTGGAAGAAAAATAAGTGTGTTTAGAGTGACTTTAATGCCTGAAATTGGTTGAAACAAAAGCTTCTGAATAGGAGAAAAAGTCTGTAATAATGGCAATTTTGGTCACATTGAGGCTTTAAAAAGTAGTCATTCAAAATGAGGCACATTCCAAATGACATTTTGAATACATTTTTCTACAGTCCAAAAAAATCAATTTTCTGATGAAAAACGATGACCCGTGACCTGTCGAAATTTCTCCAGATGGTCAGAAATGGAAATTTTTTAATGTTTAATTTTTTGACTGCAAATGACTATTCCATGTAAATTATCACTTTTGGAAGAAAAATAAGTGTGTTTAGAGTCACTTTAATGCCTGAAATTGGTTGAAACAAAAGCTTCTGAATAGGAGAAAAAGTCTGTAATAATGGCAATTTTGGTCACATTGAGGCTTTAAAAAGTAGTCATTCAACATGAGGCACATTCCAAATGACATTTTGAATCAATTTTTCTACAGTCCAAAAAAATCAATTTTCTGATGAAAAACGATGACCCGTGACCTGTCGAAATTTATCCAGATGGTCAGAAATGGAAATTTTTTAATGTTTAATTTTTTGAATGCAAATGACTATTCCATGTAAATTATCACTTTTGGAACAACATTAAGTGTGTTTAGAGTCACTTTTATGCCTGAAATTGGTCGAAATAGAAGCTTCTGAATACGAGAAAATGTCTGTAATAATGGCAATTTTGGTCACATTGAGGCTTTGAAAAGTAGTTATTCAACATGAGGCACATTCGAAATGACATTTTGAATCAATTTTTCTACAGTCCAAAAAATCAATTTTCTGATGAAAAACGATGACCCGTGACCTGTCGACATTTCTCCAGTTGGTCAGAAATTGAATTTTTTTAATGTTTAAGTTTTTTTACTGCAAATGACTATTCCATTTAAATTATCACTTTTGGAACAAAAATAAGTGTGTTTAGAGTCACTTTAATGCCTGAAATTGGTCGAAATAAAAGCTTCTGAATAGGAGAAAATGTCTGTAAAAATTGAAATTTTGGTCACATTGAGGCTTTAAAAAGTAGTTATTCAACATGAGGCACAATCCAAATGACATTTTGAATCAATTTTTCTACAGTCCAAAAAATCAATTTTCTGATGAAAAACGATGACCCGTGACCTGTTGAAATTTCTCCAGATTGTCAGAAATGTACATTTTTTAATGTTTAATTTTTTGACTGTAAATGACTATTCCATGTAAATTATCACTTTTGGAAGAAAAATAAGTGTGTTTAGAGTCACTTTAATGCCTGAAATTGGTTGAAACAAAAGCTTCTGAATAGGAGAAAAAGTCTGTAATAATGGCAATTTTGGTCACATTGAGGCTTTAAAAAGTAGTCATTCAACATGAGGCACATTCCAAATGACATTTTGAATCAATTTTTCTACAGTCCAAAAAAATCAATTTTCTGATGAAAAACGATGACCCGTGACCTGTCGAAATTTCTCCAGATGGTCAGAAATGGAAATTTTTTAATGTTAAATTTTTTGACTGCAAATGACTATTCCATGTAAATTATCACTTTTGGAATAAAAATAAGTGTGTTAAGAGTCACTTTAATGCCTGAAATTGGTCGAAATAGACGCTTCTGAATAGGAGAAAATGTCTGTAAAAATGGCAATTTTGGTCACATTGAGGCTTCAAAAAGTAGTTATTCAGCATGAGGCACATTCCAAATGACATTTTGAATCAATTTTTCTACAGTCCAAAAAATCAATTTTCTAATGAAAAACGATGACCCGTGACCTGTCAAAATTTCTCCATATGGTCAGAAATGGAAATTTTTTAATGTTTAATTTTTTGATGGTAAATGACTATTCCATGTAAATTATCACTTTTGGAAGAAAAATAAGTGTGTTTAGAGACACTTTAATGCCTGAAATTGGTTGAAACAAAAGCTTCTGAATAGGAGAAAAAGTCTGTAATAATGGCAATTTTGGTCACATTGAGGCTTTAAAAAGTAGTCATTCAACATGAGGCACATTCCAAATGACATTTTGAATCAATTTTTCTACAGTCCAAAAAAATCAATTTTCTGATGAAAAACGATGACCCGTGACCTGTCGAAATTTCTCCAGATGGTCAGAAATGGAAATTTTTTAATGTTAAATTTTTTGACTGCAAATGACTATTCCATGTAAATTATCACTTTTGGAATAAAAATAAGTGTGTTAAGAGTCACTTTAATGCCTGAAATTGGTCGAAATAGACGCTTCTGAATAGGAGAAAATGTCTGTAAAAATGGCAATTTTGGTCACATTGAGGCTTCAAAAAGTAGTTATTCAGCATGAGGCACATTCCAAATGACATTTTGAATCAATTTTTCTACAGTCCAAAAAATCAATTTTCTAATGAAAAACGATGACCCGTGACCTGTCAAAATTTCTCCATATGGTCAGAAATGGAAATTTTTTAATGTTTAATTTTTTGATGGTAATTGACTATTCCATGTAAATTATCACTTTTGGAAGAAAAATAAGTGTGTTTAGAGACACTTTAATGCCTGAAATTGGTTGAAACAAAAGCTTCTGAATAGGAGAAAAAGTCTGAAATAATGGCAATTTTGGTCACATTGAGGCTTTAAAAAGTAGTCATTCAACATGAGGCACATTCCAAATGACATTTTGAATCAATTTTTCTACAGTCCAAAAAATCAATTTTCTGATGAAAAACGATGACCCGTGACCTGTCGAAATTTCTCCAGATGGTCAGAAATGGAAATTTTTTAATGTTTCATTTTTTGACTGCAAATGACTATTCCATGTAAATTATCACTTTTGGAACAAAATAAGTGTGTTTAGAGTCACTTTAATGCCTGAAATTGGTAGAAATAGAAGCTTCTGAATAGGAGAAAATGTCTGTAAAAATGGCAATTTTGGTCACATTGAGGCTTCAAAAAGTAGTTATTCAGCATGAGGCACATTCCAAATGACATTTTGAATCAATTTTTCTACAGTCCAAAAAATCAATTTTCTGATGAAAAACGTTGACCCGTGACCTGTCAAAATTTCTCCATATGGTCAGAAATGGACATTTTTTAATGTTTAATTTTTTTTATTTAAATGACTATTCCATGTAAATTATCACTTTTGGAAGAAAAATAGGTGTGTTTAGAGACACTTTAATGCCTGAAATTGGTTGAAACAAAAGCTTCTGAATAGGAGAAAAAGTCTGTAATAATGGCAATTTTGGTCACATTGAGGTTTTAAAAAGTAGTCATTCAACATGAGGCACATTCCAAATGACATTTTGAATCAATTTTTCTACAGTCCAAAAAAATCAATTTTCTGATGAAAAACGATGACCCGTGACCTGTCAAAATTTCTCCATATGGTCAGAAATGGACATTTTTTAATGTTTAATTTTTTTAATGTAAATGACTATTCCATGTAAATTATCACTTTTGGAAGAAAAATAGGTGTGTTTAGAGACACTTTAATGCCTGAAATTGGTTGAAACAAAAGCTTCTGAATAGGAGAAAAAGTCTGTAATAATGGCAATTTTGGTCACATTGAGGCTTTAAAAAGTAGTCATTCAACATGAGGCACATTCCAAATGACATTTTGAATCAGTTTTTCTACAGTCCAAAAAATCAATTTTCTGATGAAAAACGATGACCTGTGACCTGTCGAAATTTCTCCAGATGGTCAGAAATGGAAATTTTTTAATGTTTAATTTTTTGACTGTAAATGCTATTCCATGTAAATTATCACTTTTGGAAGAAAAATAAGTGTGTTTAGAGTCACTTTAATGCCTGAAATTGGTTGAAACAAAAGCTTCTGAACAGGAGAAAAAGTCTGTAATAATGGCAATTTTGGTCACATTGAGGCTTTAAAAAGTAGTCATTCAACATGAGGCACATTCCAAATGACATTTTGAATCAATTTTTCTACAGTCCAAAAAAATCAATTTTCTGATGAAAAACGATGACCCGTGACCTGTCGAAATTTCTCCAGATGGTCAGAAATGGAAATTTTTTAATGTTTAATTTTTTGACTGTAAATGCTATTCCATGTAAATTATCACTTTTGGAAGAAAAATAAGTGTGTTTAGAGTCACTTTAATGCCTGAAATTGGTTGAAACAAAAGCTTCTGAATAGGAGAAAAAGTCTGTAATAATGGCAATTTTGGTCACATTGAGGCTTTAAAAAGTAGTCATTCAACATGAGGCACATTCCAAATGACATTTTGAATCAATTTTTCTACAGTCCAAAAAAATCAATTTTCTGATGAAAAACGATGACCCGTGACCTGTCGAAATTTATCCAGATGGTCAGAAATGGAAATTTTTTAATGTTTAATTTTTTGACTGCAAATGACTATTCCATGTAAATTATCACTTTTGGAACAAAAATAAGTGTGTTTAGAGTCACTTTAATGCCTGAAATTGGTAGAAATAGAAGCTTCTGAATAGGAGAAAAAGTCTGTAATAATGGCAATTTTGGTCACATTGAGGCTTTAAAAAGTAGTCATTCAACATGAGGCACATTCCAAATGACATTTTGAATCAGTTTTTCTACAGTCCAAAAAATCAATTTTCTGATGAAAAACGATGACCTGTGACCTGTCGAAATTTCTCCAGATGGTCAGAAATGGAAATTTTTTAATGTTTAATTTTTTGACTGTAAATGCTATTCCATGTAAATTATCACTTTTGGAAGAAAAATAAGTGTGTTTAGAGTCACTTTAATGCCTGAAATTGGTTGAAACAAAAGCTTCTGAATAAGAGAAAGAGTCTGTAATAATGGCAATTTTGGTCACATTGAGGCTTTAAAAAGTAGTCATTCAACATGAGGCACATTCCAAATGACATTTTGAATCAATTTTTCTACAGTCCAAAAAAATCAATTTTCTGATGAAAAACGATGACCCGTGACCTGTCGAAATTTCTCCAGATGGTCAGAAATTGACATTTTTTAATGTTTAATTTTTTGACTGCAAATGACTATTCCATGCAAATTATCACTTTTGGAACAAAATAAGTGTGTTTAAAGTCACTTTAATGCCTGAAATTGGTCGAAATAGAAGCTTCTGAATAGGAGAAAATGTCTGTAAAAATGGCAATTTTGGTCACATTGAGGCTTCAAAAAGTAGTTATACAACATGAGGCACATTCGAAATGACATTTTGAATCAATTTTTCTACAGTCCAAAAAAATCAATTTTCTGATGAAAAACGATGACCCGTGACCTGTCGACATTTCTCCAGTTGGTCAGAAATTGAATTTTTTTAATGTTTAAGTTTTTTGACTGCAAATGACTATTCCATTTAAATTATCACTTTTGGAACAAAAATAAGTGTGTTTAGAGTCACTTTAATGCCTGAAATTGGTCGAAATAAAAGCTTCTGAATAGGAGAAAATGTCTGTAAAAATTGAAATTTTGGTCACATTCAGGCTTTAAAAAGTAGTTATTCAACATGAGGCACAATCCAAATGATATTTTGAATCAATTTTTCTACAGTCCAAAAAATCAATTTTCTGATGAAAAACGATGACCCGTGACCTGTTGAAATTTCTCCAGATTGTCAGAAATGTACATTTTTTAATGTTTAATTTTTTGACTGTAAATGACTATTCCATGTAAATTATCACTTTTGGAAGAAAAATAAGTGTGTTTAGAGTCACTTTAATGCCTGAAATTGGTTGAAACAAAAGCTTCTGAATAGGAGAAAAAGTCTGTAATAATGGCAATTTTGGTCACATTGAGGCTTTAAAAAGTAGTCATTCAACATGAGGCACATTCCAAATGACATTTTGAATAAATTTTTCTACAGTCCAAAAAAATCAATTTTCTGATGAAAAACGATGACCCGTGACCTGTCGAAATTTCTCCAGATGGTCAGAAATGGAAATTTTTTAATGTTTAATTTTTTGACTGCAAATGACTATTCCATGTAAATTATCACTTTTGGAAGAAAAATAAGTGTGTTTAGAGTCACTTTAATGCCTGAAATTGGTTGAAACAAAAGCTTCTGAATAGGAGAAAAAGTCTGTAATAATGGCAATTTTGGTCACATTGAGGCTTTAAAAAGTAGTCATTCAACATGAGGCACATTCCAAATGACATTTTGAATCAATTTTTCTACAGTCCAAAAAAATCAATTTTCTGATGAAAAACGATGACCCGTGACCTGTCGAAATTTATCCAGATGGTCAGAAATGGAAATTTTTTAATGTTTAATTTTTTGAATGCAAATGACTATTCCATGTAAATTATCACTTTTGGAACAACATTAAGTGTGTTTAGAGTCACTTTTATGCCTGAAATTGGTCGAAATAGAAGCTTCTGAATACGAGAAAATGTCTGTAATAATGGCAATTTTGGTCACATTGAGGCTTTAAAAAGTAGTTATTCAACATGAGGCACATTCGAAATGACATTTTGAATCAATTTTTCTACAGTCCAAAAAATCAATTTTCTGATGAAAAACGATGACCCGTGACCTGTCGACATTTCTCCAGTTGGTCAGAAATTGAATTTTTTTAATGTTTAAGTTTTTTTACTGCAAATGACTATTCCATTTAAATTATCACTTTTGGAACAAAAATAAGTGTGTTTAGAGTCACTTTAATGCCTGAAATTGGTCGAAATAAAAGCTTCTGAATAGGAGAAAATGTCTGTAAAAATTGAAATTTTGGTCACTTTGAGGCTTTAAAAAGTAGTTATTCAACATGAGGCACAATCCAAATGACATTTTGAATCAATTTTTCTACAGTCCAAAAAATCAATTTTCTGATGAAAAACGATGACCCGTGACCTGTTGAAATTTCTCCAGATTGTCAGAAATGTACATTTTTTAATGTTTAATTTTTTGACTGTAAATGACTATTCCATGTAAATTATCACTTTTGGAAGAAAAATAAGTGTGTTTAGAGTCACTTTAATGCCTGAAATTGGTTGAAACAAAAGCTTCTGAATAGGAGAAAAAGTCTGTAATAATGGCAATTTTGGTCACATTGAGGCTTTAAAAAGTAGTCATTCAACATGAGGCACATTCCAAATGACATTTTGAATCAATTTTTCTACAGTCCAAAAAAATCAATTTTCTGATGAAAAACGATGACCCGTGACCTGTCGAAATTTCTCCAGATGGTCAGAAATGGAAATTTTTTAATGTTAAATTTTTTGACTGCAAATGACTATTCCATGTAAATTATCACTTTTGGAATAAAAATAAGTGTGTTAAGAGTCACTTTAATGCCTGAAATTGGTCGAAATAGACGCTTCTGAATAGGAGAAAATGTCTGTAAAAATGGCAATTTTGGTCACATTGAGGCTTCAAAAAGTAGTTATTCAGCATGAGGCACATTCCAAATGACATTTTGAATCAATTTTTCTACAGTCCAAAAAATCAATTTTCTAATGAAAAACGATGACCCGTGACCTGTCAAAATTTCTCCATATGGTCAGAAATGGACATTTTTTAATGTTTAATTTTTTGATTGTAAATGACTATTCCATGTAAATTATCACTTTTGGAAGAAAAATAAGTGTGTTTAGAGACACTTTAATGCCTGAAATTGGTTGAAACAAAAGCTTCTGAATAGGAGAAAAAGTCTGTAATAATGGCAATTTTGGTCACATTGAGGCTTTAAAAAGTAGTCATTCAACATGAGGCACATTCCAAATGACATTTTGAATCAATTTTTCTACAGTCCAAAAAATCAATTTTCTGATGAAAAACGATGACCCGTGACCTGTCGAAATTTCTCCAGATGGTCAGAAATGGAAATTTTTTAATGTTTCATTTTTTGACTGCAAATGACTATTCCATGTAAATTATCACTTTTGGAACAAAATAAGTGTGTTTAGAGTCACTTTAATGCCTGAAATTGGTAGAAATAGAAGCTTCTGAATAGGAGAAAATGTCTGTAAAAATGGCAATTTTGGTCACATTGAGGCTTCAAAAAGTAGTTATTCAGCATGAGGCACATTCCAAATGACATTTTGAATCAATTTTTCTACAGTCCAAAAAATCAATTTTCTGATGAAAAACGATGACCCGTGACCTGTCAAAATTTCTCCATATGGTCAGAAATGGACATTTTTTAATGTTTAATTTTTTTAATGTAAATGACTATTCCATGTAAATTATCACTTTTGGAAGAAAAATAGGTGTGTTTAGAGACACTTTAATGCCTGAAATTGGTTGAAACAAAAGCTTCTGAATAGGAGAAAAAGTCTGTAATAATGGCAATTTTGGTCACATTGAGGCTTTAAAAAGTAGTCATTCAACATGAGGCACATTCCAAATGACATTTTGAATCAATTTTTCTACAGTCCAAAAAAATCAATTTTCTGATGAAAAACGATGACCCGTGACCTGTCGAAATTTATCCAGATGGTCAGAAATGGAAATTTTTTAATGTTTAATTTTTTGACTGCAAATGACTATTCCATGTAAATTATCACTTTTGGAACAAAAATAAGTGTGTTTAGAGTCACTTTAATGCCTGAAATTGGTAGAAATAGAAGCTTCTGAATAGGAGAAAAAGTCTGTAATAATGGCAATTTTGGTCACATTGAGGCTTTAAAAAGTAGTCATTCAACATGAGGCACATTCCAAATGACATTTTGAATCAGTTTTTCTACAGTCCAAAAAATCAATTTTCTGATGAAAAACGATGACCTGTGACCTGTCGAAATTTCTCCAGATGGTCAGAAATGGAAATTTTTTAATGTTTAATTTTTTGACTGTAAATGCTATTCCATGTAAATTATCACTTTTGGAAGAAAAATAAGTGTGTTTAGAGTCACTTTAATGCCTGAAATTGGTTGAAACAAAAGCTTCTGAATAGGAGAAAAAGTCTGTAATAATGGCAATTTTGGTCACATTGAGGCTTTAAAAAGTAGTCATTCAACATGAGGCACATTCCAAATGACATTTTGAATCAATTTTTCTACAGTCCAAAAAAATCAATTTTCTAATGAAAAACGATGACCCGTGACCTGTCAAAATTTCTCCATATGGTCAGAAATGGAAATTTTTTAATGTTTAATTTTTTGATTGTAAATGACTATTCCATGTAAATTATCACTTTTGGAAGAAAAATAAGTGTGTTTAGAGACACTTTAATGCCTGAAATTGGTTGAAACAAAAGCTTCTGAATAGGAGAAAAAGTCTGTAATAATGGCAATTTTGGTCACATTGAGGCTTTAAAAAGTAGTCATTCAACATGAGGCACATTCCAAATGACATTTTGAATCAATTTTTCTACAGTCCAAAAAATCAATTTTCTGATGAAAAACGATGACCCGTGACCTGTCGAAATTTCTCCAGATGGTCAGAAATGGAAATTTTTTAATGTTTCATTTTTTGACTGCAAATGACTATTCCATGTAAATTATCACTTTTGGAACAAAATAAGTGTGTTTAGAGTCACTTTAATGCCTGAAATTGGTAGAAATAGAAGCTTCTGAATAGGAGAAAATGTCTGTAAAAATGGCAATTTTGGTCACATTGAGGCTTCAAAAAGTAGTTATTCAGCATGTGGCACATTCCAAATGACATTTTGAATCAATTTTTCTACAGTCCAAAAAATCAATTTTCTGATGAAAAACGATGACCCGTGACCTGTCAAAATTTCTCCATATGGTCAGAAATGGACATTTTTTAATGTTTAATTTTTTTAAAGTAAATGACTATTCCATGTAAATTATCACTTTTGGAAGAAAAATAGGTGTGTTTAGAGACACTTTAATGCCTGAAATTGGTTGAAACAAAAGCTTCTGAATAGGAGAAAAAGTCTGTAATAATGGCAATTTTGGTCACATTGAGGCTTTAAAAAGTAGTCATTCAACATGAGGCACATTCCAAATGACATTTTGAATCAATTTTTCTACAGTCCAAAAAAATCAATTTTCTGATGAAAAACGATGACCCGTGACCTGTCGAAATTTATCCAGATGGTCAGAAATGGAAATTTTTTAATGTTTAATTTTTTGACTGCAAATGACTATTCCATGTAAATTATCACTTTTGGAACAAAAATAAGTGTGTTTAGAGTCACTTTAATGCCTGAAATTGGTAGAAATAGAAGCTTCTGAATAGGAGAAAAAGTCTGTAATAATGGCAATTTTGGTCACATTGAGGCTTTAAAAAGTAGTCATTCAACATGAGGCACATTCCAAATGACATTTTGAATCAGTTTTTCTACAGTCCAAAAAATCAATTTTCTGATGAAAAACGATGACCTGTGACCTGTCGAAATTTCTCCAGATGGTCAGAAATGGAAATTTTTTAATGTTTAATTTTTTGACTGTAAATGCTATTCCATGTAAATTATCACTTTTGGAAGAAAAATAAGTGTGTTTAGAGTCACTTTAATGCCTGAAATTGGTTGAAACAAAAGCTTCTGAATAGGAGAAAAAGTCTGTAATAATGGCAATTTTGGTCACATTGAGGCTTTAAAAAGTAGTCATTCAACATGAGGCACATTCCAAATGACATTTTGAATCAATTTTTCTACAGTCCAAAAAAATCAATTTTCTGATGAAAAACGATGACCCGTGACCTGTCGAAATTTATCCAGATGGTCAGAAATGGAAATTTTTTAATGTTTAATTTTTTGACTGCAAATGACTATTCCATGTAAATTATCACTTTTGGAACAAAAATAAGTGTGTTTAGAGTCACTTTAATGCCTGAAATTGGTAGAAATAGAAGCTTCTGAATAGGAGAAAAAGTCTGTAATAATGGCAATTTTGGTCACATTGAGGCTTTAAAAAGTAGTCATTCAACATGAGGCACATTCCAAATGACATTTTGAATCAGTTTTTCTACAGTCCAAAAAATCAATTTTCTGATGAAAAACGATGACCTGTGACCTGTCGAAATTTCTCCAGATGGTCAGAAATGGAAATTTTTTAATGTTTAATTTTTTGACTGTAAATGCTATTCCATGTAAATTATCACTTTTGGAAGAAAAATAAGTGTGTTTAGAGTCACTTTAATGCCTGAAATTGGTTGAAACAAAAGCTTCTGAATAGGAGAAAAAGTCTGTAATAATGGCAATTTTGGTCACATTGAGGCTTTAAAAAGTAGTCATTCAACATGAGGCACATTCCAAATGACATTTTGAATCAATTTTTCTACAGTCCAAAAAAATCAATTTTCTGATGAAAAACGATGACCCGTGACCTGTCGAAATTTCTCCAGATGGTCAGAAATAGACATTTTTTAATGTTTAATTTTTTGACTGCAAATGACTATTCCATGCAAATTATCACTTTTGGAACAAAATAAGTGTGTTTAAAGTCACTTTAATGCCTGAAATTGGTCGAAATAGAAGCTTCTGAATAGGAGAAAATGTCTGTAAAAATGGCAATTTTGGTCACATTGAGGCTTCAAAAAGTAGTTATTCAGCATGAGGCACATTCCAAATGCCATTTTGAATCAATTTTTCTACAGTCCAAAAAATCTATTTTCTGATGAAAAACGATGACCCGTGACCTGTCAAAATTTCTCCATATGGTCAGAAATGGACATTTTTTAATGTTTAATTTTTTGAATGTAAATGACTATTCCATGTATATTATCACTTTTGGAAGAAAAATAAGTGTGTTTAGAGACACTTTAATGCCTGAAATTTGTTGAAACAAAAGCTTCTGAATAGGAGAAAAAGTCTTTAATAATGGCAATTTTGGTCACATTGAGGCTTTAAAAAGTAGTCATTCAACATGAGGCACATTCCAAATGACATTTTGAATCAATTTTTCTACAGTCCAAAAAATCAATTTTCTGATGAAAAACGATGACCCGTGACCTGTCGAAATTTCTCCAGATGGTCAGAAATGGAAATTTTTTAATGTTTCATTTTTTGACTGCAAATGACTATTCCATGTAAATTATCACTTTTGGAACAAAATAAGTGTGTTTAGAGTCACTTTAATGCCTGAAATTGGTAGAAATAGAAGCTTCTGAATAGGAGAAAATGTCTGTAAAAATGGCAATTTTGGTCACATTGAGGCTTCAAAAAGTAGTTATTCAGCATGAGGCACATTCCAAATGACATTTTGAATCAATTTTTCTACAGTCCAAAAAATCAATTTTCTGATGAAAAACGATGACCCGTGACCTGTCAAAATTTCTCCATATGGTCAGAAATGGACATTTTTTGATGTTTAATTTTTTGAATGTAAATGACTATTCCATGTAAATTATCACTTTTGGAAGAAAAATAGGTGTGTTTAGAGACACTTTAATGCCTGAAATTGGTTGAAACAAAAGCTTCTGAATAGGAGAAAAAGTCTGTAATAATGGCAATTTTGGTCACATTGAGGCTTTAAAAAGTAGTCATTCAACATGAGGCACATTCCAAATGACATTTTGAATCAATTTTTCTACAGTCCAAAAAAATCAATTTTCTGATGAAAAACGATGACCCGTGACCTGTCGAAATTTATCCAGATGGTCAGAAATGGAAATTTTTTAATGTTTAATTTTTTGACTGCAAATGACTATTCCATGTAAATTATCACTTTTGGAACAAAAATAAGTGTGTTTAGAGTCACTTTAATGCCTGAAATTGGTAGAAATAGAAGCTTCTGAATAGGAGAAAAAGTCTGTAATAATGGCAATTTTGGTCACATTGAGGCTTTAAAAAGTAGTCATTCAACATGAGGCACATTCCAAATGACATTTTGAATCAGTTTTTCTACAGTCCAAAAAATCAATTTTCTGATGAAAAACGATGACCTGTGACCTGTCGAAATTTCTCCAGATGGTCAGAAATGGAAATTTTTTAATGTTTAATTTTTTGACTGTAAATGCTATTCCATGTAAATTATCACTTTTGGAAGAAAAATAAGTGTGTTTAGAGTCACTTTAATGCCTGAAATTGGTTGAAACAAAAGCTTCTGAATAGGAGAAAAAGTCTGTAATAATGGCAATTTTGGTCACATTGAGGCTTTAAAAAGTAGTCATTCAACATGAGGCACATTCCAAATGACATTTTGAATCAATTTTTCTACAGTCCAAAAAAATCAATTTTCTGATGAAAAACGATGACCCGTGACCTGTCGAAATTTATCCAGATGGTCAGAAATGGACATTTTTTAATGTTTAATTTTTTGACTGCAAATGACTATTCCATGCAAATTATCACTTTTGGAACAAAATAAGTGTGTTTAAAGTCACTTTAATGCCTGAAATTGGTCGAAATAGAAGCTTCTGAATAGGAGAAAATGTCTGTAAAAATGGCAATTTTGGTCACATTGAGGCTTCAAAAAGTAGTTATTCAGCATGAGGCACATTCCAAATGCCATTTTGAATCAATTTTTCTACGGTCCAAAAAATCTATTTTCTGATGAAAAACGATGACCCGTGACCTGTCGAAATTTATCCAGATTGTCAGAAATAATAATTTTTTAATGTTTAATTTTTTGAATGCAAATGACTATTCCATGTAAATTATCACTTTTGGAACAACATTAAGTGTGTTTAGAGTCACTTTAATGCCTGAAATTGGTCGAAATAGAAGCTTCTGAATAGGAGAAAATGTCTGTAAAAATTGAAATTTTGGTCACATTCAGGCTTTAAAAAGTAGTTATTCAACATGAGGCACAATCCAAATGACATTTTGAATCAATTTTTCTACAGTCCAAAAAATCAATTTTCTGATGAAAAACGATGACCCATGACCTGTCGACATTTCTCCAGTTGGTCAGAAATTGAATTTTTTTAATGTTTAAGTTTTTTTACTGCAAATGACTATTCCATTTAAATTATCACTTTTGGAACAAAAATAAGTGTGTTTAGAGTCACTTTAATGCCTGAAATTGGTCGAAATAGAAGCTTCTGAATAGGAGAAAATGTCTGTAAAAATTTAAATTTTGGTCACATTCAGGCTTTAAAAAGTAGTTATTCAACATGAGGCACAATCCAAATGACATTTTGAATCAATTTTTCTACAGTCCAAAAAATCAATTTTCTGATGAAAAACGATGACCCGTGACCTGTTGAAATTTCTCCAGATTGTCAGAAATGTACATTTTTTAATGTTTAATTTTTTGACTGTAAATGACTATTCCATGTAAATTATCACTTTTGGAAAAAAAATAAGTGTGTTTAGAGTCACTTTAATGCCTGCAATTGGTTGAAACAAAAGCTTCTGAATAGGAGAAAAAGTCTGTAATAATGGCAATTTTGGTCACATTGAGGCTTTAAAAAGTAGTCATTCAACATGAGGCACATTCCAAATGACATTTTGAATCAATTTTTCTACAGTCCAAAAAAATCAATTTTCTGATGAAAAACGATGACCGGTGACCTGTCGAAATTTCTCCAGATGGTCAGAAATGGAAATTTTTTAATGTTTAATTTTTTGACTGTAAATGGCTATTCCATGTAAATTATCACTTTTGGAAGAAAAATAGGTGTGTTTAGAGTCACTTTAATGCCTGAAATTGGTTGAAACAAAAGCTTCTGAATAGGAGAAAAAGTCTGTAATAATGGCAATTTTGGTCACATTGAGGCTTTAAAAAGTAGTCATTCAACATGAGGCACATTCCAAATGACATTTTGAATCAATTTTTCTACAGTCCAAAAAAATCAATTTTCTGATGAAAAACGATGACCCGTGACCTGTCGAAATTTATCCAGATGGTCAGAAATAATAATTTTTTAATGTTTAATTTTTTGAATGCAAATGACTATTCCATGTAAATTATCACTTTTGGAACAACATTAAGTGTGTTTAGAGTCACTTTAAGGCCTGAAATTGGTCGAAATAGAAGCTTCTGAGTACGAGAAAATGTCTGTAATAATGGCAATTTTGGTCACATTGAGGCTTTAAAAAGTAGTTATTCAACATGAGGCACATTCGAAATGACATTTTGAATCAATTTTTCTACAGTCCAAAAAATCAATTTTCTGATGAAAAACGATGACCCGTGACCTGTCGACATTTCTCCAGTTGGTCAGAAATGGAAATTTTTTAATGTTTAATTTTTTGAATGCAAATGACTATTCCATGTAAATTATCACTTTTGGAACAACATTAAGTGTGTTTAGAGTCACTTTAATGCCTGAAATTGGTCGAAATAGAAGCTTCTGAATACGAGAAAATGTCTGTAATAATGGCAATTTTGGTCACATTGAGGCTTTAAAAAGTAGTTAGTCAACATGAGGCACATTCGAAATGACATTTTGAATCAATTTTTCTACAGTCCAAAAAAATCAATTTTCTGATGAAAAACGATGACCCGTGACCTGTCGACATTTCTCCAGTTGGTCAGAAATTGAATTTTTTTAATGTTTAAGTTTTTTGACTGCAAATGACTATTCCATTTAAATTATCACTTTTGGAACAAAAATAAGTGTGTTTAGAGTCACTTTAATGCCTGAAATTGGTCGAAATAAAAGCTTCTGAATAGGAGAAAATGTCTGTAAAAATTGAAATTTTGGTCACATTCAGGCTTTAAAAAGTAGTTATTCAACATGAGGCACAATCCAAATGACATTTTGAATCAATTTTTCTACAGTCCAAAAAATCAATTTTCTGATGAAAAACGATGACCCGTGACCTGTTGAAATTTCTCCAGATTGTCAGAAATGTACATTTTTTAATGTTTAATTTTTTGACTGTAAATGACTATTCCATGTAAATTATCACTTTTGGAAGAAAAATAAGTGTGTTTAGAGTCACTTTAATGCCTGAAATTGGTTGAAACAAAAGCTTCTGAATAGGAGAAAAAGTCTGTAATAATGGCAATTTTGGTCACATTGAGGCTTTAAAAAGTAGTCATTCAACATGAGGCACATTCCAAATGACATTTTGAATAAATTTTTCTACAGTCCAAAAAAATCAATTTTCTGATGAAAAACGATGACCCGTGACCTGTCGAAATTTCTCCAGATGGTCAGAAATAGAAATTTTTTAATGTTTAATTTTTTGACTGCAAATGACTATTCCATGTAAATTATCACTTTTGGAAGAAAAATAAGTGTGTTTAGAGTCACTTTAATGCCTGAAATTGGTTGAAACAAAAGCTTCTGAATAGGAGAAAAAGTCTGTAATAATGGCAATTTTGGTCACATTGAGGCTTTAAAAAGTAGTCATTCAACATGAGGCACATTCCAAATGACATTTTGAATCAATTTTTCTACAGTCCAAAAAAATCAATTTTCTGATGAAAAACGATGACCCGTGACCTGTCGAAATTTATCCAGATGGTCAGAAATGGAAATTTTTTAATGTTTAATTTTTTGAATGCAAATGACTATTCCATGTAAATTATCACTTTTGGAACAACATTAAGTGTGTTTAGAGTCACTTTTATGCCTGAAATTGGTCGAAATAGAAGCTTCTGAATACGAGAAAATGTCTGTAATAATGGCAATTTTGGTCACATTGAGGCTTTAAAAAGTAGTTATTCAACATGAGGCACATTCGAAATGACATTTTGAATCAATTTTTCTACAGTCCAAAAAATCAATTTTCTGATGAAAAACGATGACCCGTGACCTGTCGACATTTCTCCAGTTGGTCAGAAATTGAATTTTTTTAATGTTTAAGTTTTTTTACTGCAAATGACTATTCCATTTAAATTATCACTTTTGGAACAAAAATAAGTGTGTTTAGAGTCACTTTAATGCCTGAAATTGGTCGAAATAAAAGCTTCTGAATAGGAGAAAATGTCTGTAAAAATTGAAATTTTGGTCACATTGAGGCTTTAAAAAGTAGTTATTCAACATGAGGCACAATCCAAATGACATTTTGAATCAATTTTTCTACAGTCCAAAAAATCAATTTTCTGATGAAAAACGATGACCCGTGACCTGTTGAAATTTCTCCAGATTGTCAGAAATGTACATTTTTTAATGTTTAATTTTTTGACTGTAAATGACTATTCCATGTAAATTATCACTTTTGGAAGAAAAATAAGTGTGTTTAGAGTCACTTTAATGCCTGAAATTGGTTGAAACAAAAGCTTCTGAATAGGAGAAAAAGTCTGTAATAATGGCAATTTTGGTCACATTGAGGCTTTAAAAAGTAGTCATTCAACATGAGGCACATTCCAAATGACATTTTGAATCAATTTTTCTACAGTCCAAAAAAATCAATTTTCTGATGAAAAACGATGACCCGTGACCTGTCGAAATTTCTCCAGATGGTCAGAAATGGAAATTTTTTAATGTTTAATTTTTTGACTGCAAATGACTATTCCATGTAAATGATCACTTTTGGAATAAAAATAAGTGTGTTTAGAGTCACTTTAATGCCTGAAATTGGTCGAAATAGACGCTTCTGAATAGGAGAAAATGTCTGTAAAAATGGCAATTTTGGTCACATTGAGGCTTCAAAAAGTAGTTATTCAGCATGAGGCACATTCCAAATGACATTTTGAATCAATTTTTCTACAGTCCAAAAAATCAATTTTCTAATGAAAAACGATGACCCGTGACCTGTCAAAATTTCTCCATATGGTCAGAAATGGAAATTTTTTAATGTTTAATTTTTTGATTGTAAATGACTATTCCATGTAAATTATCACTTTTGGAAGAAAAATAAGTGTGTTTAGAGACACTTTAATGCCTGAAATTGGTTGAAACAAAAGCTTCTGAATAGGAGAAAAAGTCTGTAATAATGGCAATTTTGGTCACATTGAGGCTTTAAAAAGTAGTCATTCAACATGAGGCACATTCCAAATGACATTTTGAATCAATTTTTCTACAGTCCAAAAAATCAATTTTCTGATGAAAAACGATGACCCGAGACCTGTCGAAATTTCTCCAGATGGTCAGAAATGGAAATTTTTTAATGTTTCATTTTTTGACTGCAAATGACTATTCCATGTAAATTATCACTTTTGGAACAACATTAAGTGTGTTTAGAGTCACTTTAATGCCTGAAATTGGTAGAAATAGAAGCTTCTGAATAGGAGAAAATGTCTGTAAAAATGGCAATTTTGGTCACATTGAGGCTTCAAAAAGTAGTTATTCAGCATGAGGCACATTCCAAATGACATTTTGAATCAATTTTTCTACAGTCCAAAAAATCAATTTTCTGATGAAAAACGATGACCCGTGACCTGTCAAAATTTCTCCATATGGTCAGAAATGGACATTTTTTAATGTTTAATTTTTTGAATGTAAATGACTATTCCATGTAAATTATCACTTTTGGAAGAAAAATAGGTGTGTTTAGAGACACTTTAATGCCTGAAATTGGTTGAAACAAAAGCTTCTGAATAGGAGAAAAAGTCTGTAATAATGGCAATTTTGGTCACATTGAGGCTTTAAAAAGTAGTCATTCAACATGAGGCACATTCCAAATGACATTTTGAATCAGTTTTTCTACAGTCCAAAAAATCAATTTTCTGATGAAAAACGATGACCTGTGACCTGTCGAAATTTCTCCAGATGGTCAGAAATGGAAATTTTTTAATGTTTAATTTTTTGACTGTAAATGCTATTCCATGTAAATTATCACTTTTGGAAGAAAAATAAGTGTGTTTAGAGTCACTTTTATGCCTGAAATTGGTCGAAATAGAAGCTTCTCAATACGAGAAAATGTCTGTAATAATGGCAATTTTGGTCACATTGAGGCTTTAAAAAGTAGTTATTCAACATGAGGCACATTCAAAATGACATTTTGAATCAATTTTTCTACAGTCCAAAAAATCAATTTTCTGATGAAAAACGATGACCCGTGACCTGTCGACATTTCTCCAGTTGGTCAGAAATTGAATTTTTTTAATGTTTAAGTTTTTTTACTGCAAATGACTATTCCATTTAAATTATCACTTTTGGAACAAAAATAAGTGTGTTTAGAGTCACTTTAATGCCTGAAATTGGTCGAAATAGAAGCTTCTGAATAGGAGAAAATGTCTGTAAAAATTGAAATTTTGGTCACATTCAGGCTTTAAAAAGTAGTTATTCAACATGAGGAACAATCCAAATGACATTTTGAATCAATTTTTCTACAGTCCAAAAAATCAATTTTCTGATGAAAAACGATGACCCGTGACCTGTTGAAATTTCTCCAGATTGTCAGAAATGTACATTTTTTAATGTTTAATTTTTTGACTGTAAATGACTATTCCATGTAAATTATCACTTTTGGAAAAAAAATAAGTGTGTTTAGAGTCACTTTAATGCCTGCAATTGGTTGAAACAAAAGCTTCTGAATAGGAGAAAAAGTCTGTAATAATGGCAATTTTGGTCACATTGAGGCTTTAAAAAGTAGTCATTCAACATGAGGCACATTCCAAATGACATTTTGAATCAATTTTTCTACAGTCCAAAAAAATCAATTTTCTGATGAAAAACGATGACCGGTGACCTGTCGAAATTTCTCCAGATGGTCAGAAATGGAAATTTTGTAATGTTTAATTTTTTGACTGTAAATGGCTATTCCATGTAAATTATCACTTTTGGAAGAAAAATAGGTGTGTTTAGAGTCACTTTAATGCCTGAAATTGGTTGAAACAAAAGCTTCTGAATAGGAGAAAAAGTCTGTAATAATGGCAATTTTGGTCACATTGAGGCTTTAAAAAGTAGTCATTCAACATGAGGCACATTCCAAATGACATTTTGAATCAATTTTTCTACAGTCCAAAAAAATCAATTTTCTGATGAAAAACGATGACCCGTGACCTGTCGAAATTTATCCAGATGGTCAGAAATAATAATTTTTTAATGTTTAATTTTTTGAATGCAAATGACTATTCCATGTAAATTATCACTTTTGGAACAACATTAAGTGTGTTTAGAGTCACTTTAAGGCCTGAAATTGGTCGAAATAGAAGCTTCTGAGTACGAGAAAATGTCTGTAATAATGGCAATTTTGGTCACATTGAGGCTTTAAAAAGTAGTTATTCAACATGAGGCACATTCGAAATGACATTTTGAATCAATTTTTCTACAGTCCAAAAAATCAATTTTCTGATGAAAAACGATGACCCGTGACCTGTCGACATTTCTCCAGTTGGTCAGAAATGGAAATTTTTTAATGTTTAATTTTTTGAATGCAAATGACTATTCCATGTAAATTATCACTTTTGGAACAACATTAAGTGTGTTTAGAGTCACTTTAATGCCTGAAATTGGTCGAAATAGAAGCTTCTGAATACGAGAAAATGTCTGTAATAATGGCAATTTTGGTCACATTGAGGCTTTAAAAAGTAGTTAGTCAACATGAGGCACATTCGAAATGACATTTTGAATCAATTTTTCTACAGTCCAAAAAAATCAATTTTCTGATGAAAAACGATGACCCGTGACCTGTCGACATTTCTCCAGTTGGTCAGAAATTGAATTTTTTTAATGTTTAAGTTTTTTGACTGCAAATGACTATTCCATTTAAATGATCACTTTTGGAACAAAAATAAGTGTGTTTAGAGTCACTTTAATGCCTGAAATTGGTCGAAATAAAAGCTTCTGAATAGGAGAAAATGTCTGTAAAAATTGAAATTTTGGTCACATTCAGGCTTTAAAAAGTAGTTATTCAACATGAGGCACAATCCAAATGACATTTTGAATCAATTTTTCTACAGTCCAAAAAATCAATTTTCTGATGAAAAACGATGACCCGTGACCTGTTGAAATTTCTCCAGATTGTCAGAAATGTACATTTTTTAATGTTTAATTTTTTGACTGTAAATGACTATTCCATGTAAATTATCACTTTTGGAAGAAAAATAAGTGTGTTTAGAGTCACTTTAATGCCTGAAATTGGTTGAAACAAAAGCTTCTGAATAGGAGAAAAAGTCTGTAATAATGGCAATTTTGGTCACATTGAGGCTTTAAAAAGTAGTCATTCAACATGAGGCACATTCCAAATGACATTTTGAATCAATTTTTCTACAGTCCAAAAAAATCAATTTTCTGATGAAAAACGATGACCCGTGACCTGTCGAAATTTCTCCAGATGGTCAGAAATAGAAATTTTTTAATGTTTAATTTTTTGACTGCAAATGACTATTCCATGTAAATTATCACTTTTGGAAGAAAAATAAGTGTGTTTAGAGTCACTTTAATGCCTGAAATTGGTTGAAACAAAAGCTTCTGAATGGGAGAAAAAGTCTGTAATAATGGCAATTTTGGTCACATTGAGGCTTTAAAAAGTAGTCATTCAACATGAGGCACATTCCAAATGACATTTTGAATCAATTTTTCTACAGTCCAAAAAAATCAATTTTCTGATGAAAAACGATGACCCGTGACCTGTCGAAATTTATCCAGATGGTCAGAAATGGAAATTTTTTAATGTTTAATTTTTTGAATGCAAATGACTATTCCATGTAAATTATCACTTTTGGAACAACATTAAGTGTGTTTAGAGTCACTTTTATGCCTGAAATTGGTCGAAATAGAAGCTTCTGAATACGAGAAAATGTCTGTAATAATGGCAATTTTGGTCACATTGAGGCTTTAAAAAGTAGTTATTCAACATGAGGCACATTCGAAATGACATTTTGAATCAATTTTTCTACAGTCCAAAAAATCAATTTTCTGATGAAAAACGATGACCCGTGACCTGTCGACATTTCTCCAGTTGGTCAGAAATTGAATTTTTTTAATGTTTAAGTTTTTTTACTGCAAATGACTATTCCATTTAAATTATCACTTTTGGAACAAAAATAAGTGTGTTTAGAGTCACTTTAATGCCTGAAATTGGTCGAAATAAAAGCTTCTGAATAGGAGAAAATGTCTGTAAAAATTGAAATTTTGGTCACATTGAGGCTTTAAAAAGTAGTTATTCAACATGAGGCACAATCCAAATGACATTTTGAATCAATTTTTCTACAGTCCAAAAAATCAATTTTCTGATGAAAAACGATGACCCGTGACCTGTTGAAATTTCTCCAGATTGTCAGAAATGTACATTTTTTAATGTTTAATTTTTTGACTGTAAATGACTATTCCATGTAAATTATCACTTTTGGAAGAAAAATAAGTGTGTTTAGAGTCACTTTAATGCCTGAAATTGGTTGAAACAAAAGCTTCTGAATAGGAGAAAAAGTCTGTAATAATGGCAATTTTGGTCACATTGAGGCTTTAAAAAGTAGTCATTCAACATGAGGCACTTTCCAAATGACATTTTGAATCAATTTTTCTACAGTCCAAAAAAATCAATTTTCTGATAAAAAACGATGACCCGTGACCTGTCGAAATTTCTCCAGATGGTCAGAAATGGAAATTTTTTAATGTTTAATTTTTTGACTGCAAATGACTATTCCATGTAAATGATCACTTTTGGAATAAAAATAAGTGTGTTTAGAGTCACTTTAATGCCTGAAATTGGTCGAAATAGACGCTTCTGAATAGGAGAAAATGTCTGTAAAAATGGCAATTTTGGTCACATTGAGGCTTCAAAAAGTAGTTATTCAGCATGAGGCACATTCCAAATGACATTTTGAATCAATTTTTCTACAGTCCAAAAAATCAATTTTCTAATGAAAAACGATGACCCGTGACCTGTCAAAATTTCTCCATATGGTCAGAAATGGAAATTTTTTAATGTTTAATTTTTTGATTGTAAATGACTATTCCATGTAAATTATCACTTTTGGAAGAAAAATAAGTGTGTTTAGAGACACTTTAATGCCTGAAATTGGTTGAAACAAAAGCTTCTGAATAGGAGAAAAAGTCTGTAATAATGGCAATTTTGGTCACATTGAGGCTTTAAAAAGTAGTCATTCAACATGAGGCACATTCCAAATGACATTTTGAATCAATTTTTCTACAGTCCAAAAAATCAATTTTCTGATGAAAAACGATGACCCGTGACCTGTCGAAATTTCTCCAGATGGTCAGAAATGGAAATTTTTAAATGTTTCATTTTTTGACTGCAAATGACTATTCCATGTAAATTATCACTTTTGGAACAAAATAAGTGTGTTTAGAGTCACTTTAATGCCTGAAATTGGTAGAAATAGAAGCTTCTGAATAGGAGAAAATGTCTGTAAAAATGGCAATTTTGGTCACATTGAGGCTTCAAAAAGTAGTTATTCAGCATGAGGCACATTCCAAATGACATTTTGAATCAATTTTTCTACAGTCCAAAAAATCAATTTTCTGATGAAAAACGATGACCCGTGACCTGTCAAAATTTCTCCATATGGTCAGAAATGGACATTTTTTAATGTTTAATTTTTTTAATGTAAATGACTATTCCATGTAAATTATCACTTTTGGAAGAAAAATAGGTGTGTTTAGAGACACTTTAATGCCTGAAATTGGTTGAAACAAAAGCTTCTGAATAGGAGAAAAAGTCTGTAATAATGGCAATTTTGGTCACATTGAGGCTTTAAAAAGTAGTCATTCAACATGAGGCACATTCCAAATGACATTTTGAATCAATTTTTCTACAGTCCAAAAAAATCAATTTTCTGATGAAAAACGATGACCCGTGACCTGTCGAAATTTATCCAGATGGTCAGAAATGGAAATTTTTTAATGTTTAATTTTTTGACTGCAAATGACTATTCCATGTAAATTATCACTTTTGGAACAAAAATAAGTGTGTTTAGAGTCACTTTAATGCCTGAAATTGGTAGAAATAGAAGCTTCTGAATAGGAGAAAAAGTCTGTAATAATGGCAATTTTGGTCACATTGAGGCTTTAAAAAGTAGTCATTCAACATGAGGCACATTCCAAATGACATTTTGAATCAGTTTTTCTACTGTCCAAAAAATCAATTTTCTGATGAAAAACGATGACCTGTGACCTGTCGAAATTTCTCCAGATGGTCAGAAATGGAAATTTTTTAATGTTTAATTTTTTGACTGTAAATGCTATTCCATGTAAATTATCACTTTTGGAAGAAAAATAAGTGTGTTTAGAGTCACTTAATGCCTGAAATTGGTTGAAACAAAAGCTTCTGAATAGGAGAAAAAGTCTGTAATAATGGCAATTTTGGTCACATTGAGGCTTTAAAAAGTAGTCATTCAACATGAGGCACATTCCAAATGACATTTTGAATCAATTTTTCTACAGTCCAAAAAAATCAATTTTCTAATGAAAAACGATGACCCGTGACCTGTCAAAATTTCTCCATATGGTCAGAAATGGAAATTTTTTAATGTTTAATTTTTTGATTGTAAATGACTATTCCATGTAAATTATCACTTTTGGAAGAAAAATAAGTGTGTTTAGAGACACTTTAATGCCTGAAATTGGTTGAAACAAAAGCTTCTGAATAGGAGAAAAAGTCTGTAATAATGGCAATTTTGGTCACATTGAGGCTTTAAAAAGTAGTCATTCAACATGAGGCACATTCCAAATGACATTTTGAATCAATTTTTCTACAGTCCAAAAAATCAATTTTCTGATGAAAAACGATGACCCGTGACCTGTCGAAATTTCTCCAGATGGTCAGAAATGGAAATTTTTTAATGTTTCATTTTTTGACTGCAAATGACTATTCCATGTAAATTATCACTTTTGGAACAAAATAAGTGTGTTTAGAGTCACTTTAATGCCTGAAATTGGTAGAAATAGAAGCTTCTGAATAGGAGAAAATGTCTGTAAAAATGGCAATTTTGGTCACATTGAGGCTTCAAAAAGTAGTTATTCAGCATGAGGCACATTCCAAATGACATTTTGAATCAATTTTTCTACAGTCCAAAAAATCAATTTTCTGATGAAAAACGATGACCCGTGACCTGTCAAAATTTCTCCATATGGTCAGAAATGGACATTTTTTAATGTTTAATTTTTTTAATGTAAATGACTATTCCATGTAAATTATCACTTTTGGAAGAAAAATAGGTGTGTTTAGAGACACTTTAATGCCTGAAATTGGTTGAAACAAAAGCTTCTGAATAGGAGAAAAAGTCTGTAATAATGGCAATTTTGGTCACATTGAGGCTTTAAAAAGTAGTCATTCAACATGAGGCACATTCCAAATGACATTTTGAATCAATTTTTCTACAGTCCAAAAAAATCAATTTTCTGATGAAAAACGATGACCCGTGACCTGTCGAAATTTATCCAGATGGTCAGAAATGGAAATTTTTTAATGTTTAATTTTTTGACTGCAAATGACTATTCCATGTAAATTATCACTTTTGGAACAAAAATAAGTGTGTTTAGAGTCACTTTAATGCCTGAAATTGGTAGAAATAGAAGCTTCTGAATAGGAGAAAAAGTCTGTAATAATGGCAATTTTGGTCACATTGAGGCTTTAAAAAGTAGTCATTCAACATGAGGCACATTCCAAATGACATTTTGAATCAGTTTTTCTACAGTCCAAAAAATCAATTTTAGGATGAAAAACGATGACCTGTGACCTGTCGAAATTTCTCCAGATGGTCAGAAATGGAAATTTTTTAATGTTTAATTTTTTGACTGTAAATGCTATTCCATGTAAATTATCACTTTTGGAAGAAAAATAAGTGTGTTTAGAGTCACTTTAATGCCTGAAATTGGTTGAAACAAAAGCTTCTGAATAGGAGAAAAAGTCTGTAATAATGGCAATTTTGGTCACATTGAGGCTTTAAAAAGTAGTCATTCAACATGAGGCATATTCCAAATGACATTTTGAATCAATTTTTCTACAGTCCAAAAAAATCAATTTTCTGATGAAAAACGATGACCCGTGACCTGTCGAAATTTATCCAGATGGTCAGAAATGGAAATTTTTTAATGTTTAATTTTTTGACTGCAAATGACTATTCCATGTAAATTATCACTTTTGGAACAAAAATAAGTGTGTTTAGAGTCACTTTAATGCCTGAAATTGGTAGAAATAGAAGCTTCTGAATAGGAGAAAAAGTCTGTAATAATGGCAATTTTGGTCACATTGAGGCTTTAAAAAGTAGTCATTCAACATGAGGCACATTCCAAATGACATTTTGAATCAGTTTTTCTACAGTCCAAAAAATCAATTTTCTGATGAAAAACGATGACCTGTGACCTGTCGAAATTTCTCCAGATGGTCAGAAATGGAAATTTTTTAATGTTTAATTTTTTGACTGTAAATGCTATTCCATGTAAATTATCACTTTTGGAAGAAAAATAAGTGTGTTTAGAGTCACTTTAATGCCTGAAATTGGTTGAAACAAAAGCTTCTGAATAGGAGAAAAAGTCTGTAATAATGGCAATTTTGGTCACATTGAGGCTTTAAAAAGTAGTCATTCAACATGAGGCACATTCCAAATGACATTTTGAATCAATTTTTCTACAGTCCAAAAAAATCAATTTTCTGATGAAAAACGATGACCCGTGACCTGTCGAAATTTCTCCAGATGGTCAGAAATAGACATTTTTTAATGTTTAATTTTTTGACTGCAAATGACTATTCCATGCAAATTATCACTTTTGGAACAAAATAAGTGTGTTTAAAGTCACTTTAATGCCTGAAATTGGTCGAAATAGAAGCTTCTGAATAGGAGAAAATGTCTGTAAAAATGGCAATTTTGGTCACATTGAGGCTTCAAAAAGTAGTTATTCAGCATGAGGCACATTCCAAATGCCATTTTGAATCAATTTTTCTACAGTCCAAAAAATCTATTTTCTGATGAAAAACGATGACCCGTGACCTGTCAAAATTTCTCCATATGGTCAGAAATGGACATTTTTTAATGTTTAATTTTTTGAATGTAAATGACTATTCCATGTATATTATCACTTTTGGAAGAAAAATAAGTGTGTTTAGAGACACTTTAATGCCTGAAATTGGTTGAAACAAAAGCTTCTGAATAGGAGAAAAAGTCTTTAATAATGGCAATTTTGGTCACATTGAGGCTTTAAAAAGTAGTCATTCAACATGAGGCACATTCCAAATGACATTTTGAATCAATTTTTCTACAGTCCAAAAAATCAATTTTCTGATGAAAAACGATGACCCGTGACCTGTCGAAATTTCTCCAGATGGTCAGAAATGGAAATTTTTTAATGTTTCATTTTTTGACTGCAAATGACTATTCCATGTAAATTATCACTTTTGGAATAAAAATAAGTGTGTTTAGAGTCACTTTAATGCCTGAAATTGGTCGAAATAGACGCTTCTGAATAGGAGAAAATGTCTGTAAAAATGGCAATTTTGGTCACATTGAGGCTTCAAAAAGTAGTTATTCAGCATGAGGCACATTCCAAATGACATTTTGAATCAATTTTTCTACAGTCCAAAAAATCAATTTTCTAATGAAAAACGATGACCTGTGACCTGTCAAAATTTCTCCATATGGTCAGAAATGGAAATTTTTTAATGTTTAATTTTTTGAATGCAAATGACTATTCCATGTAAATTATCACTTTTGGAACAACATTAAGTGTGTTTAGAGTCACTTTAATGCCTGAAATTGGTCGAAATAGAAGCTTCTGAATAGGAGAAAAAGTCTGTAATAATGGCAATTTTGGTCACATTGAGGCTTTAAAAAGTAGTCATTCAACATGAGGCACATTCCAAATGACATTTTGAATCAATTTTTCTACAGTCCAAAAAAATCAATTTTCTGATGAAAAACGATGACCCGTGACCTGTCGACATTTCTCCAGTTGGTCAGAAATGGAAATTTTTTAATGTTTAATTTTTTGAATGCAAATGACTATTCCATGTAAATTATCACTTTTGGAACAACATTAAGTGTGTTTAGAGTCACTTTAATGCCTGAAATTGGTCGAAATAGAAGCTTCTGAATACGAGAAAATGTCTGTAATAATGGCAATTTTGGTCACATTGAGGCTTTAAAAAGTAGTTATACAACATGAGGCACATTCGAAATGACATTTTGAATCAATTTTTCTACAGTCCAAAAAAATCAATTTTCTGATGAAAAACGATGACCCGTGACCTGTCGACATTTCTCCAGTTGGTCAGAAATT
This sequence comes from Triturus cristatus, assembly GCF_964204655.1. Lineage (NCBI taxonomy): Eukaryota > Metazoa > Chordata > Amphibia > Caudata > Salamandridae > Triturus > Triturus cristatus. The sequence continues at coordinate 877,001,571 of NC_140593.1, read as the reverse complement.
GAATTTTTTTAATGTTTAAGTTTTTTGACTGCAAATGACTATTCCATTTAAATTATCACTTTTGGAACAAAAATAAGTGTGTTTAGAGTCACTTTAATGCCTGAAATTGGTCGAAATAAAAGCTTCTGAATAGGAGAAAATGTCTGTAAAAATTGAAATTTTGGTCACATTCAGGCTTTAAAAAGTAGTTATTCAACATGAGGCACAATCCAAATGATATTTTGAATCAATTTTTCTACAGTCCAAAAAATCAATTTTCTGATGAAAAACGATGACCCGTGACCTGTTGAAATTTCTCCAGATTGTCAGAAATGTACATTTTTTAATGTTTAATTTTTTGACTGTAAATGACTATTCCATGTAAATTATCACTTTTGGAAGAAAAATAAGTGTGTTTAGAGTCACTTTAATGCCTGAAATTGGTTGAAACAAAAGCTTCTGAATAGGAGAAAAAGTCTGTAATAATGGCAATTTTGGTCACATTGAGGCTTTAAAAAGTAGTCATTCAACATGAGGCACATTCCAAATGACATTTTGAATAAATTTTTCTACAGTCCAAAAAAATCAATTTTCTGATGAAAAACGATGACCCGTGACCTGTCGAAATTTCTCCAGATGGTCAGAAATGGAAATTTTTTAATGTTTAATTTTTTGACTGCAAATGACTATTCCATGTAAATTATCACTTTTGGAAGAAAAATAAGTGTGTTTAGAGTCACTTTAATGCCTGAAATTGGTTGAAACAAAAGCTTCTGAATAGGAGAAAAAGTCTTTAGTAATGGCAATTTTGGTCACATTGAGGCTTTAAAAAGTAGTCATTCAACATGAGGCACATTCCAAATGACATTTTGAATCAATTTTTCTACAGTCCAAAAAAATAAATTTTCTGATGAAAAACGATGACCCGTGACCTGTCGAAATTTATCCAGATGGTCAGAAATGGAAATTTTTTAATGTTTAATTTTTTGAATGCAAATGACTATTCCATGTAAATTATCACTTTTGGAACAACATTAAGTGTGTTTAGAGTCACTTTTATGCCTGAAATTGGTCGAAATAGAAGCTTCTGAATACGAGAAAATGTCTGTAATAATGGCAATTTTGGTCACATTGAGGCTTTAAAAAGTAGTTATTCAACATGAGGCACATTCGAAATGACATTTTGAATCAATTTTTCTACAGTCCAAAAAATCAATTTTCTGATGAAAAACGATGACCCGTGACCTGTCGACATTTCTCCAGTTGGTCAGAAATTGAATTTTTTTAATGTTTAAGTTTTTTGACTGCAAATGACTATTCCATTTAAATTATCACTTTTGGAACAAAAATAAGTGTGTTTAGAGTCACTTTAATGCCTGAAATTGGTCGAAATAAAAGCTTCTGAATAGGAGAAAATGTCTGTAAAAATTGAAATTTTGGTCACATTCAGGCTTTAAAAAGTAGTTATTCAACATGAGGCACAATCCAAATGATATTTTGAATCAATTTTTCTACAGTCCAAAAAATCAATTTTCTGATGAAAAACGATGACCCGTGACCTGTTGAAATTTCTCCAGATTGTCAGAAATGTACATTTTTTAATGTTTAATTTTTTGACTGTAAATGACTATTCCATGTAAATTATCACTTTTGGAAGAAAAATAAGTGTGTTTAGAGTCACTTTAATGCCTGAAATTGGTTGAAACAAAAGCTTCTGAATAGGAGAAAAAGTCTGTAATAATGGCAATTTTGGTCACATTGAGGCTTTAAAAAGTAGTCATTCAACATGAGGCACATTCCAAATGACATTTTGAATCAATTTTTCTACAGTCCAAAAAAATCAATTTTCTGATGAAAAACGATGACCCGTGACCTGTCGAAATTTCTCCAGATGGTCAGAAATGGAAATTTTTTAATGTTAAATTTTTTGACTGCAAATGACTATTCCATGTAAATTATCACTTTTGGAATAAAAATAAGTGTGTTAAGAGTCACTTTAATGCCTGAAATTGGTCGAAATAAAAGCTTCTGAATAGGAGAAAATGTCTGTAAAAATTGAAATTTTGGTCACATTGAGGCTTTAAAAAGTAGTTATTCAACATGAGGCACAATCCAAATGACATTTTGAATCAATTTTTCTACAGTCCAAAAAATCAATTTTCTGATGAAAAACGATGACCCGTGACCTGTTGAAATTTCTCCAGATTGTCAGAAATGTACATTTTTTAATGTTTAATTTTTTGACTGTAAATGACTATTCCATGTAAATTATCACTTTTGGAAGAAAAATAAGTGTGTTTAGAGTCACTTTAATGCCTGAAATTGGTTGAAACAAAAGCTTCTGAATAGGAGAAAAAGTCTGTAATAATGGCAATTTTGGTCACATTGAGGCTTTAAAAAGTAGTCATTCAACATGAGGCACATTCCAAATGACATTTTGAATCAATTTTTCTACAGTCCAAAAAAATCAATTTTCTGATGAAAAACGATGACCCGTGACCTGTCGAAATTTCTCCAGATGGTCAGAAATAGACATTTTTTAATGTTTAATTTTTTGACTGCAAATGACTATTCCATGCAAATTATCACTTTTGGAACAAAATAAGTGTGTTTAAAGTCACTTTAATGCCTGAAATTGGTCGAAATAGAAGCTTCTGAATAGGAGAAAATGTCTGTAAAAATGGCAATTTTGGTCACATTGAGGCTTCAAAAAGTAGTTATTCAGCATGAGGCACATTCCAAATGCCATTTTGAATCAATTTTTCTACAGTCCAAAAAATCTATTTTCTGATGAAAAACGATGACCCGTGACCTGTCAAAATTTCTCCATATGGTCAGAAATGGACATTTTTTAATGTTTAATTTTTTGAATGTAAATGACTATTCCATGTATATTATCACTTTTGGAAGAAAAATAAGTGTGTTTAGAGACACTTTAATGCCTGAAATTGGTTGAAACAAAAGCTTCTGAATAGGAGAAAAAGTCTTTAATAATGGCAATTTTGGTCACATTGAGGCTTTAAAAAGTAGTCATTCAACATGAGGCACATTCCAAATGACATTTTGAATCAATTTTTCTACAGTCCAAAAAATCAATTTTCTGATGAAAAACGATGACCCGTGACCTGTCGAAATTTCTCCAGATGGTCAGAAATGGAAATTTTTTAATGTTTCATTTTTTGACTGCAAATGACTATTCCATGTAAATTATCACTTTTGGAACAAAATAAGTGTGTTTAGAGTCACTTTAATGCCTGAAATTGGTAGAAATAGAAGCTTCTGAATAGGAGAAAATGTCTGTAAAAATGGCAATTTTGTTCACATTGAGGCTTCAAAAAGTAGTTATTCAGCATGAGGCACATTCCAAATGACATTTTGAATCAATTTTTCTACAGTCTAAAAAATCAATTTTCTGATGAAAAACGATGACCCGTGACCTGTCAAAATTTCTCCATATGGTCAGAAATGGACATTTTTTGATGTTTAATTTTTTGAATGTAAATGACTATTCCATGTAAATTATCACTTTTGGAAGAAAAATAGGTGTGTTTAGAGACACTTTAATGCCTGAAATTGGTTGAAACAAAAGCTTCTGAATAGGAGAAAAAGTCTGTAATAATGGCAATTTTGGTCACATTGAGGCTTTAAAAAGTAGTCATTCAACATGAGGCACATTCCAAATGACATTTTGAATCAATTTTTCTACAGTCCAAAAAAATCAATTTTCTGATGAAAAACGATGACCCGTGACCTGTCGAAATTTATCCAGATGGTCAGAAATGGAAATTTTTTAATGTTTAATTTTTTGACTGCAAATGACTATTCCATGTAAATTATCACTTTTGGAACAAAAATAAGTGTGTTTAGAGTCACTTTAATGCCTGAAATTGGTAGAAATAGAAGCTTCTGAATAGGAGAAAAAGTCTGTAATAATGGCAATTTTGGTCACATTGAGGCTTTAAAAAGTAGTCATTCAACATGAGGCACATTCCAAATGACATTTTGAATCAGTTTTTCTACAGTCCAAAAAATCAATTTTCTGATGAAAAACGATGACCTGTGACCTGTCGAAATTTCTCCAGATGGTCAGAAATGGAAATTTTTTAATGTTTAATTTTTTGACTGTAAATGCTATTCCATGTAAATTATCACTTTTGGAAGAAAAATAAGTGTGTTTAGAGTCACTTTAATGCCTGAAATTGGTTGAAACAAAAGCTTCTGAATAGGAGAAAAAGTCTGTAATAATGGCAATTTTGGTCACATTGAGGCTTTAAAAAGTAGTCATTCAACATGAGGCACATTCCAAATGACATTTTGAATCAATTTTTCTACAGTCCAAAAAAATCAATTTTCTGATGAAAAACGATGACCCGTGACCTGTCGAAATTTATCCAGATGGTCAGAAATGGACATTTTTTAATGTTTAATTTTTTGACTGCAAATGACTATTCCATGCAAATTATCACTTTTGGAACAAAATAAGTGTGTTTAAAGTCACTTTAATGCCTGAAATTGGTCGAAATAGAAGCCTCTGAATAGGAGAAAATGTCTGTAAAAATGGCAATTTTGGTCACATTGAGGCTTCAAAAAGTAGTTATTCAGCATGAGGCACATTCCAAATGCCATTTTGAATCAATTTTTCTACAGTCCAAAAAATCTATTTTCTGATGAAAAACGATGACCCGTGACCTGTCGAAATTTATCCAGATTGTCAGAAATAATAATTTTTTAATGTTTAATTTTTTGAATGCAAATGACTATTCCATGTAAATTATCACTTTTGGAACAACATTAAGTGTGTTTAGAGTCACTTTAATGCCTGAAATTGGTCGAAATAGAAGCTTCTGAATAGGAGAAAATGTCTGTAAAAATTGAAATTTTGGTCACATTCAGGCTTTAAAAAGTAGTTATTCAACATGAGGCACAATCCAAATGACATTTTGAATCAATTTTTCTACAGTCCAAAAAATCAATTTTCTGATGAAAAACGATGACCCATGACCTGTCGACATTTCTCCAGTTGGTCAGAAATTGAATTTTTTTAATGTTTAAGTTTTTTTACTGCAAATGACTATTCCATTTAAATTATCACTTTTGGAACAAAAATAAGTGTGTTTAGAGTCACTTTAATGCCTGAAATTGGTCGAAATAGAAGCTTCTGAATAGGAGAAAATGTCTGTAAAAATTGAAATTTTGGTCACATTCAGGCTTTAAAAAGTAGTTATTCAACATGAGGCACAATCCAAATGACATTTTGAATCAATTTTTCTACAGTCCAAAAAATCAATTTTCTGATGAAAAACGATGACCCGTGACCTGTTGAAATTTCTCCAGATTGTCAGAAATGTACATTTTTTAATGTTTAATTTTTTGACTGTAAATGACTATTCCATGTAAATTATCACTTTTGGAAAAAAAATAAGTGTGTTTAGAGTCACTTTAATGCCTGCAATTGGTTGAAACAAAAGCTTCTGAATAGGAGAAAAAGTCTGTAATAATGGCAATTTTGGTCACATTGAGGCTTTAAAAAGTAGTCATTCAACATGAGGCACATTCCAAATGACATTTTGAATCAATTTTTCTACAGTCCAAAAAAATCAATTTTCTGATGAAAAACGATGACAGGTGACCTGTCGAAATTTCTCCAGATGGTCAGAAATGGAAATTTTTTAATGTTTAATTTTTTGACTGTAAATGGCTATTCCATGTAAATTATCACTTTTGGAAGAAAAATAGGTGTGTTTAGAGTCACTTTAATGCCTGAAATTGGTTGAAACAAAAGCTTCTGAATAGGAGAAAAAGTCTGTAATAATGGCAATTTTGGTCACATTGAGGCTTTAAAAAGTAGTCATTCAACATGAGGCACATTCCAAATGACATTTTGAATCAATTTTTCTACAGTCCAAAAAAATCAATTTTCTGATGAAAAACGATGACCCGTGACCTGTCGAAATTTATCCAGATGGTCAGAAATAATAATTTTTTAATGTTTAATTTTTTGAATGCAAATGACTATTCCATGTAAATTATCACTTTTGGAACAACATTAAGTGTGTTTAGAGTCACTTTAAGGCCTGAAATTGGTCGAAATAGAAGCTTCTGAGTACGAGAAAATGTCTGTAATAATGGCAATTTTGGTCACATTGAGGCTTTAAAAAGTAGTTATTCAACATGAGGCACATTCGAAATGACATTTTGAATCAATTTTTCTACAGTCCAAAAAATCAATTTTCTGATGAAAAACGATGACCCGTGACCTGTCGACATTTCTCCAGTTGGTCAGAAATGGAAATTTTTTAATGTTTAATTTTTTGAATGCAAATGACTAGTCCATGTAAATTATCACTTTTGGAACAACATTAAGTGTGTTTAGAGTCACTTTAATGCCTGAAATTGGTCGAAATAGAAGCTTCTGAATACGAGAAAATGTCTGTAATAATGGCAATTTTGGTCACATTGAGGCTTTAAAAAGTAGTTAGTCAACATGAGGCACATTCGAAATGACATTTTGAATCAATTTTTCTACAGTCCAAAAAAATCAATTTTCTGATGAAAAACGATGACCCGTGACCTGTCGACATTTCTCCAGTTGGTCAGAAATTGAATTTTTTTAATGTTTAAGTTTTTTGACTGCAAATGACTATTCCATTTAAATTATCACTTTTGGAACAAAAATAAGTGTGTTTAGAGTCACTTTAATGCCTGAAATTGGTCGAAATAAAAGCTTCTGAATAGGAGAAAATGTCTGTAAAAATTGAAATTTTGGTCACATTCAGGCTTTAAAAAGTAGTTATTCAACATGAGGCACAATCCAAATGACATTTTGAATCAATTTTTCTACAGTCCAAAAAATCAATTTTCTGATGAAAAACGATGACCCGTGACCTGTTGAAATTTCTCCAGATTGTCAGAAATGTACATTTTTTAATGTTTAATTTTTTGACTGTAAATGACTATTCCATGTAAATTATCACTTTTGGAAGAAAAATAAGTGTGTTTAGAGTCACTTTAATGCCTGAAATTGGTTGAAACAAAAGCTTCTGAATAGGAGAAAAAGTCTGTAATAATGGCAATTTTGGTCACATTGAGGCTTTAAAAAGTAGTCATTCAACATGAGGCACATTCCAAATGACATTTTGAATCAATTTTTCTACAGTCCAAAAAAATCAATTTTCTGATGAAAAACGATGACCCGTGACCTGTCGAAATTTCTCCAGATGGTCAGAAATAGAAATTTTTTAATGTTTAATTTTTTGACTGCAAATGACTATTCCATGTAAATTATCACTTTTGGAAGAAAAATAAGTGTGTTTAGAGTCACTTTAATGCCTGAAATTGGTTGAAACAAAAGCTTCTGAATAGGAGAAAAAGTCTGTAATAATGGCAATTTTGGTCACATTGAGGCTTTAAAAAGTAGTCATTCAACATGAGGCACATTCCAAATGACATTTTGAATCAATTTTTCTACAGTCCAAAAAAATCAATTTTCTGATGAAAAACGATGACCCGTGACCTGTCGAAATTTATCCAGATGGTCAGAAATGGAAATTTTTTAATGTTTAATTTTTTGAATGCAAATGACTATTCCATGTAAATTATCACTTTTGGAACAACATTAAGTGTGTTTAGAGTCACTTTTATGCCTGAAATTGGTCGAAATAGAAGCTTCTGAATACGAGAAAATGTCTGTAATAATGGCAATTTTGGTCACATTGAGGCTTTAAAAAGTAGTTATTCAACATGAGGCACATTCGAAATGACATTTTGAATCAATTTTTTTACAGTCCAAAAAATCAATTTTCTGATGAAAAACGATGACCCGTGACCTGTCGACATTTCTCCAGTTGGTCAGAAATTGAATTTTTTTAATGTTTAAGTTTTTTTACTGCAAATGACTATTCCATTTAAATTATCACTTTTGGAACAAAAATAAGTGTGTTTAGAGTCACTTTAATGCCTGAAATTGGTCGAAATAAAAGCTTCTGAATAGGAGAAAATGTCTGTAAAAATTGAAATTTTGGTCACATTGAGGCTTTAAAAAGTAGTTATTCAACATGAGGCACAATCCAAATGACATTTTGAATCAATTTTTCTACAGTCCAAAAAATCAATTTTCTGATGAAAAACGATGACCCGTGACCTGTTGAAATTTCTCCAGATTGTCAGAAATGTACATTTTTTAATGTTTAATTTTTTGACTGTAAATGACTATTCCATGTAAATTATCACTTTTGGAAGAAAAATAAGTGTGTTTAGAGTCACTTTAATGCCTGAAATTGGTTGAAACAAAAGCTTCTGAATAGGAGAAAAAGTCTGTAATAATGGCAATTTTGGTCACATTGAGGCTTTAAAAAGTAGTCATTCAACATGAGGCACATTCCAAATGACATTTTGAATCAATTTTTCTACAGTCCAAAAAAATCAATTTTCTGATGAAAAACGATGACCCGTGACCTGTCGAAATTTCTCCAGATGGTCAGAAATGGAAATTTTTTAATGTTTAATTTTTTGACTGCAAATGACTATTCCATGTAAATGATCACTTTTGGAATAAAAATAAGTGTGTTTAGAGTCACTTTAATGCCTGAAATTGGTCGAAATAGACGCTTCTGAATAGGAGAAAAAGTCTGTAATAATGGCAATTTTGGTCACATTGAGGCTTTAAAAAGTAGTCATTCAACATGAGGCACATTCCAAATGACATTTTGATTCAGTTTTTCTACAGTCCAAAAAATCAATTTTCTGATGAAAAACGATGACCTGTGACCTGTCGAAATTTCTCCAGATGGTCAGAAATGGAAATTTTTTAATGTTTAATTTTTTGACTGTAAATGCTATTCCATGTAAATTATCACTTTTGGAAGAAAAATAAGTGTGTTTAGAGTCACTTTAATGCCTGAAATTGGTTGAAACAAAAGCTTCTGAATAGGAGAAAAAGTCTGTAATAATGGCAATTTTGGTCACATTGAGGCTTTAAAAAGTAGTCATTCAACATGAGGCACATTCCAAATGACATTTTGAATCAATTTTTCTACAGTCCAAAAAAATCAATTTTCTGATGAAAAACGATGACCCGTGACCTGTCGAAATTTATCCAGATGGTCAGAAATGGACATTTTTTAATGTTTAATTTTTTGACTGCAAATGACTATTCCATGCAAATTTTCACTTTTGGAACAAAATAGGTGTGTTTAAAGTCACTTTAATGCCTGAAATTGGTCGAAATAGAAGCCTCTGAATAGGAGAAAATGTCTGTAAAAATGGCAATTTTGGTCACATTGAGGCTTCAAAAAGTAGTTATTCAGCATGAGGCACATTCCAAATGCCATTTTGAATCAATTTTTCTACAGTCCAAAAAATCTATTTTCTGATGAAAAACGATGACCCGTGACCTGTCGAAATTTATCCAGATTGTCAGAAATAATAATTTTTTAATGTTTAATTTTTTGAATGCAAATGACTATTCCATGTAAATTATCACTTTTGGAACAACATTAAGTGTGTTTAGAGTCACTTTAATGCCTGAAATTGGTCGAAATAGAAGCTTCTGAATAGGAGAAAATGTCTGTAAAAATTGAAATTTTGGTCACATTCAGGCTTTAAAAAGTAGTTATTCAACATGAGGCACAATCCAAATGACATTTTGAATCAATTTTTCTACAGTCCAAAAAATCAATTTTCTGATGAAAAACGATGACCCATGACCTGTCGACATTTCTCCAGTTGGTCAGAAATTGAATTTTTTTAATGTTTAAGTTTTTTTACTGCAAATGACTATTCCATTTAAATTATCACTTTTGGAACAAAAATAAGTGTGTTTAGAGTCACTTTAATGCCTGAAATTGGTCGAAATAGAAGCTTCTGAATAGGAGAAAATGTCTGTAAAAATTGAAATTTTGGTCACATTCAGGCTTTAAAAAGTAGTTATTCAACATGAGGCACAATCCAAATGACATTTTGAATCAATTTTTCTACAGTCCAAAAAATCAATTTTCTGATGAAAAACGATGACCCGTGACCTGTTGAAATTTCTCCAGATTGTCAGAAATGTACATTTTTTAATGTTTAATTTTTTGACTGTAAATGACTATTCCATGTAAATTATCACTTTTGGAAAAAAAATAAGTGTGTTTAGAGTCACTTTAATGCCTGCAATTGGTTGAAACAAAAGCTTCTGAATAGGAGAAAAAGTCTGTAATAATGGCAATTTTGGTCACATTGAGGCTTTAAAAAGTAGTCATTCAACATGAGGCACATTCCAAATGACATTTTGAATCAATTTTTCTACAGTCCAAAAAAATCAATTTTCTGATGAAAAACGATGACAGGTGACCTGTCGAAATTTCTCCAGATGGTCAGAAATGGAAATTTTTTAATGTTTAATTTTTTGACTGTAAATGGCTATTCCATGTAAATTATCACTTTTGGAAGAAAAATAGGTGTGTTTAGAGTCACTTTAATGCCTGAAATTGGTTGAAACAAAAGCTTCTGAATAGGAGAAAAAGTCTGTAATAATGGCAATTTTGGTCACATTGAGGCTTTAAAAAGTAGTCATTCAACATGAGGCACATTCCAAATGACATTTTGAATCAATTTTTCTACAGTCCAAAAAAATCAATTTTCTGATGAAAAACGATGACCCGTGACCTGTCGAAATTTATCCAGATGGTCAGAAATAATAATTTTTTAATGTTTAATTTTTTGAATGCAAATGACTATTCCATGTAAATTATCACTTTTGGAACAACATTAAGTGTGTTTAGAGTCACTTTAAGGCCTGAAATTGGTCGAAATAGAAGCTTCTGAGTACGAGAAAATGTCTGTAATAATGGCAATTTTGGTCACATTGAGGCTTTAAAAAGTAGTTATTCAACATGAGGCACATTCGAAATGACATTTTGAATCAATTTTTCTACAGTCCAAAAAATCAATTTTCTGATGAAAAACGATGACCCGTGACCTGTCGACATTTCTCCAGTTGGTCAGAAATGGAAATTTTTTAATGTTTAATTTTTTGAATGCAAATGACTAGTCCATGTAAATTATCACTTTTGGAACAACATTAAGTGTGTTTAGAGTCACTTTAATGCCTGAAATTGGTCGAAATAGAAGCTTCTGAATACGAGAAAATGTCTGTAATAATGGCAATTTTGGTCACATTGAGGCTTTAAAAAGTAGTTAGTCAACATGAGGCACATTCGAAATGACATTTTGAATCAATTTTTCTACAGTCCAAAAAAATCAATTTTCTGATGAAAAACGATGACCCGTGACCTGTCGACATTTCTCCAGTTGGTCAGAAATTGAATTTTTTTAATGTTTAAGTTTTTTGACTGCAAATGACTATTCCATTTAAATTATCACTTTTGGAACAAAAATAAGTGTGTTTAGAGTCACTTTAATGCCTGAAATTGGTCGAAATAAAAGCTTCTGAATAGGAGAAAATGTCTGTAAAAATTGAAATTTTGGTCACATTCAGGCTTTAAAAAGTAGTTATTCAACATGAGGCACAATCCAAATGACATTTTGAATCAATTTTTCTACAGTCCAAAAAATCAATTTTCTGATGAAAAACGATGACCCGTGACCTGTTGAAATTTCTCCAGATTGTCAGAAATGTACATTTTTTAATGTTTAATTTTTTGACTGTAAATGACTATTCCATGTAAATTATCACTTTTGGAAGAAAAATAAGTGTGTTTAGAGTCACTTTAATGCCTGAAATTGGTTGAAACAAAAGCTTCTGAATAGGAGAAAAAGTCTGTAATAATGGCAATTTTGGTCACATTGAGGCTTTAAAAAGTAGTCATTCAACATGAGGCACATTCCAAATGACATTTTGAATCAATTTTTCTACAGTCCAAAAAAATCAATTTTCTGATGAAAAACGATGACCCGTGACCTGTCGAAATTTCTCCAGATGGTCAGAAATAGAAATTTTTTAATGTTTAATTTTTTGACTGCAAATGACTATTCCATGTAAATTATCACTTTTGGAAGAAAAATAAGTGTGTTTAGAGTCACTTTAATGCCTGAAATTGGTTGAAACAAAAGCTTCTGAATAGGAGAAAAAGTCTGTAATAATGGCAATTTTGGTCACATTGAGGCTTTAAAAAGTAGTCATTCAACATGAGGCACATTCCAAATGACATTTTGAATCAATTTTTCTACAGTCCAAAAAAATCAATTTTCTGATGAAAAACGATGACCCGTGACCTGTCGAAATTTATCCAGATGGTCAGAAATGGAAATTTTTTAATGTTTAATTTTTTGAATGCAAATGACTATTCCATGTAAATTATCACTTTTGGAACAACATTAAGTGTGTTTAGAGTCACTTTTATGCCTGAAATTGGTCGAAATAGAAGCTTCTGAATACGAGAAAATGTCTGTAATAATGGCAATTTTGGTCACATTGAGGCTTTAAAAAGTAGTTATTCAACATGAGGCACATTCGAAATGACATTTTGAATCAATTTTTTTACAGTCCAAAAAATCAATTTTCTGATGAAAAACGATGACCCGTGACCTGTCGACATTTCTCCAGTTGGTCAGAAATTGAATTTTTTTAATGTTTAAGTTTTTTTACTGCAAATGACTATTCCATTTAAATTATCACTTTTGGAACAAAAATAAGTGTGTTTAGAGTCACTTTAATGCCTGAAATTGGTCGAAATAAAAGCTTCTGAATAGGAGAAAATGTCTGTAAAAATTGAAATTTTGGTCACATTGAGGCTTTAAAAAGTAGTTATTCAACATGAGGCACAATCCAAATGACATTTTGAATCAATTTTTCTACAGTCCAAAAAATCAATTTTCTGATGAAAAACGATGACCCGTGACCTGTTGAAATTTCTCCAGATTGTCAGAAATGTACATTTTTTAATGTTTAATTTTTTGACTGTAAATGACTATTCCATGTAAATTATCACTTTTGGAAGAAAAATAAGTGTGTTTAGAGTCACTTTAATGCCTGAAATTGGTTGAAACAAAAGCTTCTGAATAGGAGAAAAAGTCTGTAATAATGGCAATTTTGGTCACATTGAGGCTTTAAAAAGTAGTCATTCAACATGAGGCACATTCCAAATGACATTTTGAATCAATTTTTCTACAGTCCAAAAAAATCAATTTTCTGATGAAAAACGATGACCCGTGACCTGTCGAAATTTCTCCAGATGGTCAGAAATGGAAATTTTTTAATGTTTAATTTTTTGACTGCAAATGACTATTCCATGTAAATTATCACTTTTGGAACAACATTAAGTGTGTTTAGAGTCACTTTAATGCCTGAAATTGGTAGAAATAGAAGCTTCTGAATAGGAGAAAATGTCTGTAAAAATGGCAATTTTGGTCACATTGAGGCTTCAAAAAGTAGTTATTCAGCATGAGGCACATTCCAAATGACATTTTGAATCAATTTTTCTACAGTCCAAAAAATCAATTTTCTGATGAAAAACGATGACCCGTGACCTGTCAAAATTTCTCCATATGGTCAGAAATGGACATTTTTTAATGTTTAATTTTTTGAATGTAAATGACTATTCCATGTAAATTATCACTTTTGGAAGAAAAATAGGTGTGTTTAGAGACACTTTAATGCCTGAAATTGGTTGAAACAAAAGCTTCTGAATAGGAGAAAAAGTCTGTAATAATGGCAATTTTGGTCACATTGAGGCTTTAAAAAGTAGTCATTCAACATGAGGCACATTCCAAATGACATTTTGAATCAATTTTTCTACAGTCCAAAAAAATCAATTTTCTGATGAAAAACGATGACAGGTGACCTGTCGAAATTTCTCCAGATGGTCAGAAATGGAAATTTTTTAATGTTTAATTTTTTGACTGTAAATGGCTATTCCATGTAAATTATCACTTTTGGAAGAAAAATAGGTGTGTTTAGAGTCACTTTAATGCCTGAAATTGGTTGAAACAAAAGCTTCTGAATAGGAGAAAAAGTCTGTAATAATGGCAATTTTGGTCACATTGAGGCTTTAAAAAGTAGTCATTTAACATGAGGCACATTCCAAATGACATTTTGAATCAATTTTTCTACAGTCCAAAAAAATCAATTTTCTGATGAAAAACGATGACCCGTGACCTGTCGAAATTTATCCAGATGGTCAGAAATAATAATTTTTTAATGTTTAATTTTTTGAATGCAAATGACTATTCCATGTAAATTATCACTTTTGGAACAACATTAAGTGTGTTTAGAGTCACTTTAAGGCCTGAAATTGGTCGAAATAGAAGCTTCTGAGTACGAGAAAATGTCTGTAATAATGGCAATTTTGGTCACATTGAGGCTTTAAAAAGTAGTTATTCAACATGAGGCACATTCGAAATGACATTTTGAATCAATTTTTCTACAGTCCAAAAAATCAATTTTCTGATGAAAAACGATGACCCGTGACCTGTCGACATTTCTCCAGTTGGTCAGAAATGGAAATTTTTTAATGTTTAATTTTTTGAATGCAAATGACTAGTCCATGTAAATTATCACTTTTGGAACAACATTAAGTGTGTTTAGAGTCACTTTAATGCCTGAAATTGGTCGAAATAGAAGCTTCTGAATACGAGAAAATGTCTGTAATAATGGCAATTTTGGTCACATTGAGGCTTTAAAAAGTAGTTAGTCAACATGAGGCACATTCGAAATGACATTTTGAATCAATTTTTCTACAGTCCAAAAAAATCAATTTTCTGATGAAAAACGATGACCCGTGACCTGTCGACATTTCTCCAGTTGGTCAGAAATTGAATTTTTTTAATGTTTAAGTTTTTTGACTGCAAATGACTATTCCATTTAAATTATCACTTTTGGAACAAAAATAAGTGTGTTTAGAGTCACTTTAATGCCTGAAATTGGTCGAAATAAAAGCTTCTGAATAGGAGAAAATGTCTGTAAAAATTGAAATTTTGGTCACATTCAGGCTTTAAAAAGTAGTTATTCAACATGAGGCACAATCCAAATGACATTTTGAATCAATTTTTCTACAGTCCAAAAAATCAATTTTCTGATGAAAAACGATGACCCGTGACCTGTTGAAATTTCTCCAGATTGTCAGAAATGTACATTTTTTAATGTTTAATTTTTTGACTGTAAATGACTATTCCATGTAAATTATCACTTTTGGAAGAAAAATAAGTGTGTTTAGAGTCACTTTAATGCCTGAAATTGGTTGAAACAAAAGCTTCTGAATAGGAGAAAAAGTCTGTAATAATGGCAATTTTGGTCACATTGAGGCTTTAAAAAGTAGTCATTCAACATGAGGCACATTCCAAATGACATTTTGAATCAATTTTTCTACAGTCCAAAAAAATCAATTTTCTGATGAAAAACGATGACCCGTGACCTGTCGAAATTTCTCCAGATGGTCAGAAATAGAAATTTTTTAATGTTTAATTTTTTGACTGCAAATGACTATTCCATGTAAATTATCACTTTTGGAAGAAAAATAAGTGTGTTTAGAGTCACTTTAATGCCTGAAATTGGTTGAAACAAAAGCTTCTGAATAGGAGAAAAAGTCTGTAATAATGGCAATTTTGGTCACATTGAGGCTTTAAAAAGTAGTCATTCAACATGAGGCACATTCCAAATGACATTTTGAATCAATTTTTCTACAGTCCAAAAAAATCAATTTTCTGATGAAAAACGATGACCCGTGACCTGTCGAAATTTATCCAGATGGTCAGAAATGGAAATTTTTTAATGTTTAATTTTTTGAATGCAAATGACTATTCCATGTAAATTATCACTTTTGGAACAACATTAAGTGTGTTTAGAGTCACTTTTATGCCTGAAATTGGTCGAAATAGAAGCTTCTGAATACGAGAAAATGTCTGTAATAATGGCAATTTTGGTCACATTGAGGCTTTAAAAAGTAGTTATTCAACATGAGGCACATTCGAAATGACATTTTGAATCAATTTTTTTACAGTCCAAAAAATCAATTTTCTGATGAAAAACGATGACCCGTGACCTGTCGACATTTCTCCAGTTGGTCAGAAATTGAATTTTTTTAATGTTTAAGTTTTTTTACTGCAAATGACTATTCCATTTAAATTATCACTTTTGGAACAAAAATAAGTGTGTTTAGAGTCACTTTAATGCCTGAAATTGGTCGAAATAAAAGCTTCTGAATAGGAGAAAATGTCTGTAAAAATTGAAATTTTGGTCACATTGAGGCTTTAAAAAGTAGTTATTCAACATGAGGCACAATCCAAATGACATTTTGAATCAATTTTTCTACAGTCCAAAAAATCAATTTTCTGATGAAAAACGATGACCCGTGACCTGTTGAAATTTCTCCAGATTGTCAGAAATGTACATTTTTTAATGTTTAATTTTTTGACTGTAAATGACTATTCCATGTAAATTATCACTTTTGGAAGAAAAATAAGTGTGTTTAGAGTCACTTTAATGCCTGAAATTGGTTGAAACAAAAGCTTCTGAATAGGAGAAAAAGTCTGTAATAATGGCAATTTTGGTCACATTGAGGCTTTAAAAAGTAGTCATTCAACATGAGGCACATTCCAAATGACATTTTGAATCAATTTTTCTACAGTCCAAAAAAATCAATTTTCTGATGAAAAACGATGACCCGTGACCTGTCGAAATTTCTCCAGATGGTCAGAAATGGAAATTTTTTAATGTTTAATTTTTTGACTGCAAATGACTATTCCATGTAAATGATCACTTTTGGAATAAAAATAAGTGTGTTTAGAGTCACTTTAATGCCTGAAATTGGTCGAAATAGACGCTTCTGAATAGGAGAAAATGTCTGTAAAAATGGCAATTTTGGTCACATTGAGGCTTCAAAAAGTAGTTATTCAGCATGAGGCACATTCCAAATGACATTTTGAATCAATTTTTCTACAGTCCAAAAAATCAATTTTCTAATGAAAAACGATGACCCGTGACCTGTCAAAATTTCTCCATATGGTCAGAAATGGAAATTTTTTAATGTTTAATTTTTTGATTGTAAATGACTATTCCATGTAAATTATCACTTTTGGAAGAAAAATAAGTGTGTTTAGAGACACTTTAATGCCTGAAATTGGTTGAAACAAAAGCTTCTGAATAGGAGAAAAAGTCTGTAATAATGGCAATTTTGGTCACATTGAGGCTTTAAAAAGTAGTTATTCAACATGAGGCACAATCCAAATGACATTTTGAATCAATTTTTCTACAGTCCAAAAAATCAATTTTCTGATGAAAAACGATGACCCGTGACCTGTTGAAATTTCTCCAGATTGTCAGAAATGTACATTTTTTAATGTTTAATTTTTTGACTGTAAATGACTATTCCATGTAAATTATCACTTTTGGAAGAAAAATAAGTGTGTTTAGAGTCACTTTAATGCCTGAAATTGGTTGAAACAAAAGCTTCTGAATAGGAGAAAAAGTCTGTAATAATGGCAATTTTGGTCACATTGAGGCTTTAAAAAGTAGTCATTCAACATGAGGCACATTCCAAATGACATTTTGAATCAATTTTTCTACAGTCCAAAAAAATCAATTTTCTGATGAAAAACGATGACCCGTGACCTGTCGAAATTTCTCCAGATGGTCAGAAATAGAAATTTTTTAATGTTTAATTTTTTGACTGCAAATGACTATTCCATGTAAATTATCACTTTTGGAAGAAAAATAAGTGTGTTTAGAGTCACTTTAATGCCTGAAATTGGTTGAAACAAAAGCTTCTGAATAGGAGAAAAAGTCTGTAATAATGGCAATTTTGGTCACATTGAGGCTTTAAAAAGTAGTCATTCAACATGAGGCACATTCCAAATGACATTTTGAATCAATTTTTCTACAGTCCAAAAAAATCAATTTTCTGATGAAAAACGATGACCCGTGACCTGTCGAAATTTATCCAGATGGTCAGAAATGGAAATTTTTTAATGTTTAATTTTTTGAATGCAAATGACTATTCCATGTAAATTATCACTTTTGGAACAACATTAAGTGTGTTTAGAGTCACTTTTATGCCTGAAATTGGTCGAAATAGAAGCTTCTGAATACGAGAAAATGTCTGTAATAATGGCAATTTTGGTCACATTGAGGCTTTAAAAAGTAGTTATTCAACATGAGGCACATTCGAAATGACATTTTGAATCAATTTTTTTACAGTCCAAAAAATCAATTTTCTGATGAAAAACGATGACCCGTGACCTGTCGACATTTCTCCAGTTGGTCAGAAATTGAATTTTTTTAATGTTTAAGTTTTTTTACTGCAAATGACTATTCCATTTAAATTATCACTTTTGGAACAAAAATAAGTGTGTTTAGAGTCACTTTAATGCCTGAAATTGGTCGAAATAAAAGCTTCTGAATAGGAGAAAATGTCTGTAAAAATTGAAATTTTGGTCACATTGAGGCTTTAAAAAGTAGTTATTCAACATGAGGCACAATCCAAATGACATTTTGAATCAATTTTTCTACAGTCCAAAAAATCAATTTTCTGATGAAAAACGATGACCCGTGACCTGTTGAAATTTCTCCAGATTGTCAGAAATGTACATTTTTTAATGTTTAATTTTTTGACTGTAAATGACTATTCCATGTAAATTATCACTTTTGGAAGAAAAATAAGTGTGTTTAGAGTCACTTTAATGCCTGAAATTGGTTGAAACAAAAGCTTCTGAATAGGAGAAAAAGTCTGTAATAATGGCAATTTTGGTCACATTGAGGCTTTAAAAAGTAGTCATTCAACATGAGGCACATTCCAAATGACATTTTGAATCAATTTTTCTACAGTCCAAAAAAATCAATTTTCTGATGAAAAACGATGACCCGTGACCTGTCGAAATTTCTCCAGATGGTCAGAAATGGAAATTTTTTAATGTTTAATTTTTTGACTGCAAATGACTATTCCATGTAAATGATCACTTTTGGAATAAAAATAAGTGTGTTTAGAGTCACTTTAATGCCTGAAATTGGTCGAAATAGACGCTTCTGAATAGGAGAAAATGTCTGTAAAAATGGCAATTTTGGTCACATTGAGGCTTCAAAAAGTAGTTATTCAGCATGAGGCACATTCCAAATGACATTTTGAATCAATTTTTCTACAGTCCAAAAAATCAATTTTCTAATGAAAAACGATGACCCGTGACCTGTCAAAATTTCTCCATATGGTCAGAAATGGAAATTTTTTAATGTTTAATTTTTTGATTGTAAATGACTATTCCATGTAAATTATCACTTTTGGAAGAAAAATAAGTGTGTTTAGAGACACTTTAATGCCTGAAATTGGTTGAAACAAAAGCTTCTGAATAGGAGAAAAAGTCTGTAATAATGGCAATTTTGGTCACATTGAGGCTTTAAAAAGTAGTCATTCAACATGAGGCACATTCCAAATGACATTTTGAATCAATTTTTCTACAGTCCAAAAAATCAATTTTCTGATGAAAAACGATGACCCGAGACCTGTCGAAATTTCTCCAGATGGTCAGAAATGGAAATTTTTTAATGTTTCATTTTTTGACTGCAAATGACTATTCCATGTAAATTATCACTTTTGGAACAACATTAAGTGTGTTTAGAGTCACTTTAATGCCTGAAATTGGTAGAAATAGAAGCTTCTGAATAGGAGAAAATGTCTGTAAAAATGGCAATTTTGGTCACATTGAGGCTTCAAAAAGTAGTTATTCAGCATGAGGCACATTCCAAATGACATTTTGAATCAATTTTTCTACAGTCCAAAAAATCAATTTTCTGATGAAAAACGATGACCCGTGACCTGTCAAAATTTCTCCATATGGTCAGAAATGGACATTTTTTAATGTTTAATTTTTTGAATGTAAATGACTATTCCATGTAAATTATCACTTTTGGAAGAAAAATAGGTGTGTTTAGAGACACTTTAATGCCTGAAATTGGTTGAAACAAAAGCTTCTGAATAGGAGAAAAAGTCTGTAATAATGGCAATTTTGGTCACATTGAGGCTTTAAAAAGTAGTCATTCAACATGAGGCACATTCCAAATGACATTTTGAATCAGTTTTTCTACAGTCCAAAAAATCAATTTTCTGATGAAAAACGATGACCTGTGACCTGTCGAAATTTCTCCAGATGGTCAGAAATGGAAATTTTTTAATGTTTAATTTTTTGACTGTAAATGCTATTCCATGTAAATTATCACTTTTGGAAGAAAAATAAGTGTGTTTAGAGTCACTTTTATGCCTGAAATTGGTCGAAATAGAAGCTTCTGAATACGAGAAAATGTCTGTAATAATGGCAATTTTGGTCACATTGAGGCTTTAAAAAGTAGTTATTCAACATGAGGCACATTCAAAATGACATTTTGAATCAATTTTTCTACAGTCCAAAAAATCAATTTTCTGATGAAAAACGATGACCCGTGACCTGTCGACATTTCTCCAGTTGGCCAGAAATTGAATTTTTTTAATGTTTAAGTTTTTTTACTGCAAATGACTATTCCATTTAAATTATCACTTTTGGAACAAAAATAAGTGTGTTTAGAGTCACTTTAATGCCTGAAATTGGTCGAAATAGAAGCTTCTGAATAGGAGAAAATGTCTGTAAAAATTGAAATTTTGGTCACATTCAGGCTTTAAAAAGTAGTTATTCAACATGAGGCACAATCCAAATGACATTTTGAATCAATTTTTCTACAGTCCAAAAAATCAATTTTCTGATGAAAAACGATGACCCGTGACCTGTTGAAATTTCTCCAGATTGTCAGAAATGTACATTTTTTAATGTTTAATTTTTTGACTGTAAATGACTATTCCATGTAAATTATCACTTTTGGAAAAAAAATAAGTGTGTTTAGAGTCACTTTAATGCCTGCAATTGGTTGAAACAAAAGCTTCTGAATAGGAGAAAAAGTCTGTAATAATGGCAATTTTGGTCACATTGAGGCTTTAAAAAGTAGTCATTCAACATGAGGCACATTCCAAATGACATTTTGAATCAATTTTTCTACAGTCCAAAAAAATCAATTTTCTGATGAAAAACGATGACCGGTGACCTGTCGAAATTTCTCCAGATGGTCAGAAATGGAAATTTTGTAATGTTTAATTTTTTGACTGTAAATGGCTATTCCATGTAAATTATCACTTTTGGAAGAAAAATAGGTGTGTTTAGAGTCACTTTAATGCCTGAAATTGGTTGAAACAAAAGCTTCTGAATAGGAGAAAAAGTCTGTAATAATGGCAATTTTGGTCACATTGAGGCTTTAAAAAGTAGTCATTCAACATGAGGCACATTCCAAATGACATTTTGAATCAATTTTTCTACAGTCCAAAAAAATCAATTTTCTGATGAAAAACGATGACCCGTGACCTGTCGAAATTTATCCAGATGGTCAGAAATAATAATTTTTTAATGTTTAATTTTTTGAATGCAAATGACTATTCCATGTAAATTATCACTTTTGGAACAACATTAAGTGTGTTTAGAGTCACTTTAAGGCCTGAAATTGGTCGAAATAGAAGCTTCTGAGTACGAGAAAATGTCTGTAATAATGGCAATTTTGGTCACATTGAGGCTTTAAAAAGTAGTTATTCAACATGAGGCACATTCGAAATGACATTTTGAATCAATTTTTCTACAGTCCAAAAAATCAATTTTCTGATGAAAAACGATGACCCGTGACCTGTCGACATTTCTCCAGTTGGTCAGAAATGGAAATTTTTTAATGTTTAATTTTTTGAATGCAAATGACTATTCCATGTAAATTATCACTTTTGGAACAACATTAAGTGTGTTTAGAGTCACTTTAATGCCTGAAATTGGTCGAAATAGAAGCTTCTGAATACGAGAAAATGTCTGTAATAATGGCAATTTTGGTCACATTGAGGCTTTAAAAAGTAGTTAGTCAACATGAGGCACATTCGAAATGACATTTTGAATCAATTTTTCTACAGTCCAAAAAAATCAATTTTCTGAGGAAAAACGATGACCCGTGACCTGTCGACATTTCTCCAGTTGGTCAGAAATTGAATTTTTTTAATGTTTAAGTTTTTTGACTGCAAATGACTATTCCATTTAAATTATCACTTTTGGAACAAAAATAAGTGTGTTTAGAGTCACTTTAATGCCTGAAATTGGTCGAAATAAAAGCTTCTGAATAGGAGAAAATGTCTGTAAAAATTGAAATTTTGGTCACATTCAGGCTTTAAAAAGTAGTTATTCAACATGAGGCACAATCCAAATGACATTTTGAATCAATTTTTCTACAGTCCAAAAAATCAATTTTCTGATGAAAAACGATGACACGTGACCTGTTGAAATTTCTCCAGATTGTCAGAAATGTACATTTTTTAATGTTTAATTTTTTGACTGTAAATGACTATTCCATGTAAATTATCACTTTTGGAAGAAAAATAAGTGTGTTTAGAGTCACTTTAATGCCTGAAATTGGTTGAAACAAAAGCTTCTGAATAGGAGAAAAAGTCTGTAATAATGGCAATTTTGGTCACATTGAGGCTTTAAAAAGTAGTCATTCAACATGAGGCACATTCCAAATGACATTTTGAATCAATTTTTCTACAGTCCAAAAAAATCAATTTTCTGATGAAAAACGATGACCCGTGACCTGTCGAAATTTCTCCAGATGGTCAGAAATAGAAATTTTTTAATGTTTAATTTTTTGACTGCAAATGACTATTCCATGTAAATTATCACTTTTGGAAGAAAAATAAGTGTGTTTAGAGTCACTTTAATGCCTGAAATTGGTTGAAACAAAAGCTTCTGAATAGGAGAAAAAGTCTGTAATAATGGCAATTTTGGTCACATTGAGGCTTTAAAAAGTAGTCATTCAACATGAGGCACATTCCAAATGACATTTTGAATCAATTTTTCTACAGTCCAAAAAAATCAATTTTCTGATGAAAAACGATGACCCGTGACCTGTCGAAATTTATCCAGATGGTCAGAAATGGAAATTTTTTAATGTTTAATTTTTTGAATGCAAATGACTATTCCATGTAAATTATCACTTTTGGAACAACATTAAGTGTGTTTAGAGTCACTTTTATGCCTGAAATTGGTCGAAATAGAAGCTTCTGAATACGAGAAAATGTCTGTAATAATGGCAATTTTGGTCACATTGAGGCTTTAAAAAGTAGTTATTCAACATGAGGCACATTCGAAATGACATTTTGAATCAATTTTTCTACAGTCCAAAAAATCAATTTTCTGATGAAAAACGATGACCCGTGACCTGTCGACATTTCTCCAGTTGGTCAGAAATTGAATTTTTTTAATGTTTAAGTTTTTTTACTGCAAATGACTATTCCATTTAAATTATCACTTTTGGAACAAAAATAAGTGTGTTTAGAGTCACTTTAATGCCTGAAATTGGTCGAAATAAAAGCTTCTGAATAGGAGAAAATGTCTGTAAAAATTGAAATTTTGGTCACATTGAGGCTTTAAAAAGTAGTTATTCAACATGAGGCACAATCCAAATGACATTTTGAATCAATTTTTCTACAGTCCAAAAAATCAATTTTCTGATGAAAAACGATGACCCGTGACCTGTTGAAATTTCTCCAGATTGTCAGAAATGTACATTTTTTAATGTTTAATTTTTTGACTGTAAATGACTATTCCATGTAAATTATTACTTTTGGAAGAAAAATAAGTGTGTTTAGAGTCACTTTAATGCCTGAAATTGGTTGAAACAAAAGCTTCTGAATAGGAGAAAAAGTCTGTAATAATGGCAATTTTGGTCACATTGAGGCTTTAAAAAGTAGTCATTCAACATGAGGCACATTCCAAATGACATTTTGAATCAATTTTTCTACAGTCCAAAAAAATCAATTTTCTGATGAAAAACGATGACCCGTGACCTGTCGAAATTTCTCCAGATGGTCAGAAATGGAAATTTTTTAATGTTTAATTTTTTGACTGCAAATGACTATTCCATGTAAATGATCACTTTTGGAATAAAAATAAGTGTGTTTAGAGTCACTTTAATGCCTGAAATTGGTCGAAATAGACGCTTCTGAATAGGAGAAAATGTCTGTAAAAATGGCAATTTTGGTCACATTGAGGCTTCAAAAAGTAGTTATTCAGCATGAGGCACATTCCAAATGACATTTTGAATCAATTTTTCTACAGTCCAAAAAATCAATTTTCTAATGAAAAACGATGACCCGTGACCTGTCAAAATTTCTCCATATGGTCAGAAATGGAAATTTTTTAATGTTTAATTTTTTGATTGTAAATGACTATTCCATGTAAATTATCACTTTTGGAAGAAAAATAAGTGTGTTTAGAGACACTTTAATGCCTGAAATTGGTTGAAACAAAAGCTTCTGAATAGGAGAAAAAGTCTGTAATAATGGCAATTTTGGTCACATTGAGGCTTTAAAAAGTAGTCATTCAACATGAGGCACGTTCCAAATGACATTTTGAATCAATTTTTCTACAGTCCAAAAAATCAATTTTCTGATGAAAAACGATGACCCGTGACCTGTCGAAATTTCTCCAGATGGTCAGAAATGGAAATTTTTTAATGTTTCATTTTTTGACTGCAAATGACTATTCCATGTAAATTATCACTTTTGGAACAAAATAAGTGTGTTTAGAGTCACTTTAATGCCTGAAATTGGTAGAAATAGAAGCTTCTGAATAGGAGAAAATGTCTGTAAAAATGGCAATTTTGGTCACATTGAGGCTTCAAAAAGTAGTTATTCAGCATGAGGCACATTCCAAATGACATTTTGAATCAATTTTTCTACAGTCCAAAAAATCAATTTTCTGATGAAAAACGATGACCCGTGACCTGTCAAAATTTCTCCATATGGTCAGAAATGGACATTTTTTAATGTTTAATTTTTTTAATGTAAATGACTATTCCATGTAAATTATCACTTTTGGAAGAAAAATAGGTGTGTTTAGAGACACTTTAATGCCTGAAATTGGTTGAAACAAAAGCTTCTGAATAGGAGAAAAAGTCTGTAATAATGGCAATTTTGGTCACATTGAGGCTTTAAAAAGTAGTCATTCAACATGAGGCACATTCCAAATGACATTTTGAATCAATTTTTCTACAGTCCAAAAAAATCAATTTTCTGATGAAAAACGATGACCCGTGACCTGTCGAAATTTATCCAGATGGTCAGAAATGGAAATTTTTTAATGTTTAATTTTTTGACTGCAAATGACTATTCCATGTAAATTATCACTTTTGGAACAAAAATAAGTGTGTTTAGAGTCACTTTAATGCCTGAAATTGGTAGAAATAGAAGCTTCTGAATAGGAGAAAAAGTCTGTAATAATGGCAATTTTGGTCACATTGAGGCTTTAAAAAGTAGTCATTCAACATGAGGCACATTCCAAATGACATTTTGAATCAGTTTTTCTACTGTCCAAAAAATCAATTTTCTGATGAAAAACGATGACCTGTGACCTGTCGAAATTTCTCCAGATGGTCAGAAATGGAAATTTTTTAATGTTTAATTTTTTGACTGTAAATGCTATTCCATGTAAATTATCACTTTTGGAAGAAAAATAAGTGTGTTTAGAGTCACTTTAATGCCTGAAATTGGTTGAAACAAAAGCTTCTGAATAGGAGAAAAAGTCTGTAATAATGGCAATTTTGGTCACATTGAGGCTTTAAAAAGTAGTCATTCAACATGAGGCACATTCCAAATGACATTTTGAATCAATTTTTCTACAGTCCAAAAAAATCAATTTTCTAATGAAAAACGATGACCCGTGACCTGTCAAAATTTCTCCATATGGTCAGAAATGGAAATTTTTTAATGTTTAATTTTTTGATTGTAAATGACTATTCCATGTAAATTATCACTTTTGGAAGAAAAATAAGTGTGTTTAGAGACACTTTAATGCCTGAAATTTGTTGAAACAAAAGCTTCTGAATAGGAGAAAAAGTCTGTAATAATGGCAATTTTGGTCACATTGAGGCTTTAAAAAGTAGTCATTCAACATGAGGCACATTCCAAATGACATTTTGAATCAATTTTTCTACAGTCCAAAAAATCAATTTTCTGATGAAAAACGATGACCCGTGACCTGTCGAAATTTCTCCAGATGGTCAGAAATGGAAATTTTTTAATGTTTCATTTTTTGACTGCAAATGACTATTCCATGTAAATTATCACTTTTGGAACAAAATAGGTGTGTTTAGAGTCACTTTAATGCCTGAAATTGGTAGAAATAGAAGCTTCTGAATAGGAGAAAATGTCTGTAAAAATGGCAATTTTGGTCACATTGAGGCTTCAAAAAGTAGTTATTCAGCATGAGGCACATTCCAAATGACATTTTGAATCAATTTTTCTACAGTCCAAAAAATCAATTTTCTGATGAAAAACGATGACCCGTGACCTGTCAAAATTTCTCCATATGGTCAGAAATGGACATTTTTTAATGTTTAATTTTTTTAATGTAAATGACTATTCCATGTAAATTATCACTTTTGGAAGAAAAATAGGTGTGTTTAGAGACACTTTAATGCCTGAAATTGGTTGAAACAAAAGCTTCTGAATAGGAGAAAAAGTCTGTAATAATGGCAATTTTGGTCACATTGAGGCTTTAAAAAGTAGTCATTCAACATGAGGCACATTCCAAATGACATTTTGAATCAATTTTTCTACAGTCCAAAAAAATCAATTTTCTGATGAAAAACGATGACCCGTGACCTGTCGAAATTTATCCAGATGGTCAGAAATGGAAATTTTTTAATGTTTAATTTTTTGACTGCAAATGACTATTCCATGTAAATTATCACTTTTGGAACAAAAATAAGTGTGTTTAGAGTCACTTTAATGCCTGAAATTGGTAGAAATAGAAGCTTCTGAATAGGAGAAAAAGTCTGTAATAATGGCAATTTTGGTCACATTGAGGCTTTAAAAAGTAGTCATTCAACATGAGGCACATTCCAAATGACATTTTGAATCAGTTTTTCTACAGTCCAAAAAATCAATTTTAGGATGAAAAACGATGACCTGTGACCTGTCGAAATTTCTCCAGATGGTCAGAAATGGAAATTTTTTAATGTTTAATTTTTTGACTGTAAATGCTATTCCATGTAAATTATCACTTTTGGAAGAAAAATAAGTGTGTTTAGAGTCACTTTAATGCCTGAAATTGGTTGAAACAAAAGCTTCTGAATAGGAGAAAAAGTCTGTAATAATGGCAATTTTGGTCACATTGAGGCTTTAAAAAGTAGTCATTCAACATGAGGCACATTCCAAATGACATTTTGAATCAATTTTTCTACAGTCCAAAAAAATCAATTTTCTGATGAAAAACGATGACCCGTGACCTGTCGAAATTTATCCAGATGGTCAGAAATGGAAATTTTTGAATGTTTAATTTTTTGACTGCAAATGACTATTCCATGTAAATTATCACTTTTGGAACAAAAATAAGTGTGTTTAGAGTCACTTTAATGCCTGAAATTGGTAGAAATAGAAGCTTCTGAATAGGAGAAAAAGTCTGTAATAATGGCAATTTTGGTCACATTGAGGCTTTAAAAAGTAGTCATTCAACATGAGGCACATTCCAAATGACATTTTGAATCAGTTTTTCTACAGTCCAAAAAATCAATTTTCTGATGAAAAACGATGACCTGTGACCTGTCGAAATTTCTCCAGATGGTCAGAAATGGAAATTTTTTAATGTTTAATTTTTTGACTGTAAATGCTATTCCATGTAAATTATCACTTTTGGAAGAAAAATAAGTGTGTTTAGAGTCACTTTAATGCCTGAAATTGGTTGAAACAAAAGCTTCTGAATAGGAGAAAAAGTCTGTAATAATGGCAATTTTGGTCACATTGAGGCTTTAAAAAGTAGTCATTCAACATGAGGCACATTCCAAATGACATTTTGAATCAATTTTTCTACAGTCCAAAAAAATCAATTTTCTGATGAAAAACGATGACCCGTGACCTGTCGAAATTTCTCCAGATGGTCAGAAATAGACATTTTTTAATGTTTAATTTTTTGACTGCAAATGACTATTCCATGCAAATTATCACTTTTGGAACAAAATAAGTGTGTTTAAAGTCACTTTAATGCCTGAAATTGGTCGAAATAGAAGCTTCTGAATAGGAGAAAATGTCTGTAAAAATGGCAATTTTGGTCACATTGAGGCCTCAAAAAGTAGTTATTCAGCATGAGGCACATTCCAAATGCCATTTTGAATCAATTTTTCTACAGTCCAAAAAATCAATTTTCTGATGAAAAACGATGACCCGTGACCTGTCGACATTTCTCCAGTTGGTCAGAAATTGAATTTTTTTAATGTTTAAGTTTTTTGACTGCAAATGACTATTCCATTTAAATTATCACTTTTGGAACAAAAATAAGTGTGTTTAGAGTCACTTTAATGCCTGAAATTGGTCGAAATAAAAGCTTCTGAATAGGAGAAAATGTCTGTAAAAATTGAAATTTTGGTCACATTCAGGCTTTAAAAAGTAGTTATTCAACATGAGGCACAATCCAAATGATATTTTGAATCAATTTTTCTACAGTCCAAAAAATCAATTTTCTGATGAAAAACGATGACCCGTGACCTGTTGAAATTTCTCCAGATTGTCAGAAATGTACATTTTTTAATGTTTAATTTTTTGACTGTAAATGACTATTCCATGTAAATTATCACTTTTGGAAGAAAAATAAGTGTGTTTAGAGTCACTTTAATGCCTGAAATTGGTTGAAACAAAAGCTTCTGAATAGGAGAAAAAGTCTGTAATAATGGCAATTTTGGTCACATTGAGGCTTTAAAAAGTAGTCATTCAACATGAGGCACATTCCAAATGACATTTTGAATCAATTTTTCTACAGTCCAAAAAAATCAATTTTCTGATGAAAAACGATGACCCGTGACCTGTCGAAATTTCTCCAGATGGTCAGAAATGGAAATTTTTTAATGTTAAATTTTTTGACTGCAAATGACTATTCCATGTAAATTATCACTTTTGGAATAAAAATAAGTGTGTTAAGAGTCACTTTAATGCCTGAAATTGGTCGAAATAAAAGCTTCTGAATAGGAGAAAATGTCTGTAAAAATTGAAATTTTGGTCACATTGAGGCTTTAAAAAGTAGTTATTCAACATGAGGCACAATCCAAATGACATTTTGAATCAATTTTTCTACAGTCCAAAAAATCAATTTTCTGATGAAAAACGATGACCCGTGACCTGTTGAAATTTCTCCAGATTGTCAGAAATGTACATTTTTTAATGTTTAATTTTTTGACTGTAAATGACTATTCCATGTAAATTATCACTTTTGGAAGAAAAATAAGTGTGTTTAGAGTCACTTTAATGCCTGAAATTGGTTGAAACAAAAGCTTCTGAATAGGAGAAAAAGTCTGTAATAATGGCAATTTTGGTCACATTGAGGCTTTAAAAAGTAGTCATTCAACATGAGGCACATTCCAAATGACATTTTGAATCAATTTTTCTACAGTCCAAAAAAATCAATTTTCTGATGAAAAACGATGACCCGTGACCTGTCGAAATTTCTCCAGATGGTCAGAAATGGAAATTTTTTAATGTTAAATTTTTTGACTGCAAATGACTATTCCATGTAAATTATCACTTTTGGAATAAAAATAAGTGTGTTAAGAGTCACTTTAATGCCTGAAATTGGTCGAAATAGACGCTTCTGAATAGGAGAAAATGTCTGTAAAAATGGCAATTTTGGTCACATTGAGGCTTCAAAAAGTAGTTATTCAGCATGAGGCACATTCCAAATGACATTTTGAATCAATTTTTCTACAGTCCAAAAAATCAATTTTCTAATGAAAAACGATGACCCGTGACCTGTCAAAATTTCTCCATATGGTCAGAAATGGAAATTTTTTAATGTTTAATTTTTTGATTGTAAATGACTATTCCATGTAAATTATCACTTTTGGAAGAAAAATAAGTGTGTTTAGAGACACTTTAATGCCTGAAATTGGTTGAAACAAAAGCTTCTGAATAGGAGAAAAAGTCTGTAATAATGGCAATTTTGGTCACATTGAGGCTTTAAAAAGTAGTCATTCAACATGAGGCACATTCCAAATGACATTTTGAATCAATTTTTCTACAGTCCAAAAAATCAATTTTCTGATGAAAAACGATGACCCGTGACCTGTCGAAATTTCTCCAGATGGTCAGAAATGGAAATTTTTTAATGTTTCATTTTTTGACTGCAAATGACTATTCCATGTAAATTATCACTTTTGGAACAAAATAAGTGTGTTTAGAGTCACTTTAATGCCTGAAATTGGTAGAAATAGAAGCTTCTGAATAGGAGAAAATGTCTGTAAAAATGGCAATTTTGGTCACATTGAGGCTTCAAAAAGTAGTTATTCAGCATGAGGCACATTCCAAATGACATTTTGAATCAATTTTTCTACAGTCCAAAAAATCAATTTTCTGATGAAAAACGATGACCCGTGACCTGTCAAAATTTCTCCATATGGTCAGAAATGGACATTTTTTAATGTTTAATTTTTTTAATGTAAATGACTATTCCATGTAAATTATCACTTTTGGAAGAAAAATAGGTGTGTTTAGAGACACTTTAATGCCTGAAATTGGTTGAAACAAAAGCTTCTGAATAGGAGAAAAAGTCTGTAATAATGGCAATTTTGGTCACATTGAGGCTTTAAAAAGTAGTCATTCAACATGAGGCACATTCCAAATGACATTTTGAATCAATTTTTCTACAGTCCAAAAAAATCAATTTTCTGATGAAAAACGATGACCCGTGACCTGTCGAAATTTATCCAGATGGTCAGAAATGGAAATTTTTTAATGTTTAATTTTTTGACTGCAAATGACTATTCCATGTAAATTATCACTTTTGGAACAAAAATAAGTGTGTTTAGAGTCACTTTAATGCCTGAAATTGGTAGAAATAGAAGCTTCTGAATAGGAGAAAAAGTCTGTAATAATGGCAATTTTGGTCACATTGAGGCTTTAAAAAGTAGTCATTCAACATGAGGCACATTCCAAATGACATTTTGAATCAGTTTTTCTACAGTCCAAAAAATCAATTTTCTGATGAAAAACGATGACCTGTGACCTGTCGAAATTTCTCCAGATGGTCAGAAATGGAAATTTTTTAATGTTTAATTTTTTGACTGTAAATGCTATTCCATGTAAATTATCACTTTTGGAAGAAAAATAAGTGTGTTTAGAGTCACTTTAATGCCTGAAATTGGTTGAAACAAAAGCTTCTGAATAGGAGAAAAAGTCTGTAATAATGGCAATTTTGGTCACATTGAGGCTTTAAAAAGTAGTCATTCAACATGAGGCACATTCCAAATGACATTTTGAATCAATTTTTCTACAGTCCAAAAAAATCAATTTTCTGATGAAAAACGATGACCCGTGACCTGTCGAAATTTATCCAGCTGGTCAGAAATGGAAATTTTTTAATGTTTAATTTTTTGACTGCAAATGACTATTCCATGTAAATTATCACTTTTGGAACAAAAATAAGTGTGTTTAGAGTCACTTTAATGCCTGAAATTGGTAGAAATAGAAGCTTCTGAATAGGAGAAAAAGTCTGTAATAATGGCAATTTTGGTCACATTGAGGCTTTAAAAAGTAGTCATTCAACATGAGGCACATTCCAAATGACATTTTGAATCAGTTTTTCTACAGTCCAAAAAATCAATTTTCTGATGAAAAACGATGACCTGTGACCTGTCGAAATTTCTGCAGATGGTCAGAAATGGAAATTTTTTAATGTTTAATTTTTTGACTGTAAATGCTATTCCATGTAAATTATCACTTTTGGAAGAAAAATAAGTGTGTTTAGAGTCACTTTAATGCCTGAAATTGGTTGAAACAAAAGCTTCTGAATAGGAGAAAAAGTCTGTAATAATGGCAATTTTGGTCACATTGAGGCTTTAAAAAGTAGTCATTCAACATGAGGCACATTCCAAATGACATTTTGAATCAATTTTTCTACAGTCCAAAAAAATCAATTTTCTGATGAAAAACGATGACCCGTGACCTGTCGAAATTTCTCCAGATGGTCAGAAATGGACATTTTTTAATGTTTAATTTTTTGACTGCAAATGACTATTCCATGCAAATTATCACTTTTGGAACAAAATAAGTGTGTTTAAAGTCAATTTAATGCCTGAAATTTGTCGAAATAGAAGCTTCTGAATAGGAGAAAATGTCTGTAAAAATGGCAATTTTGGTCACATTGAGGCTTCAAAAAGTAGTTATTCAGCATGAGGCACATTCCAAATGCCATTTTGAATCAATTTTTCTACAGTCCAAAAAATCTATTTTCTGATGAAAAACGATGACCCGTGACCTGTCAAAATTTCTCCATATGGTCAGAAATGGACATTTTTTAATGTTTAATTTTTTGAATGTAAATGACTATTCCATGTATATTATCACTTTTGGAAGACAAATAAGTGTGTTTAGAGACACTTTAATGCCTGAAATTGGTTGAAACAAAAGCTTCTGAATAGGAGAAAAAGTCTTTAATAATGGCAATTTTGGTCACATTGAGGCTTTGAAAAGTAGTCATTCAACATGAGGCACATTCCAAATGACATTTTGAATCAATTTTTCTACAGTCCAAAAAAATCAATTTTCTGATGAAAAACGATGACCCGTGACCTGTCGAAATTTATCCAGATGGTCAGAAATAATAATTTTTTAATGTTTAATTTTTTGAATGCAAATGACTATTCCATGTAAATTATCACTTTTGGAACAACATTAAGTGTGTTTAGAGTCACTTTTATGCCTGAAATTGGTCGAAATAGAAGCTTCTGAATACGAGAAAATGTCTGTAATAATGGCAATTTGGTCACATTGAGGCTTTAAAAAGTAGTTATTCAACATGAGGCACATTCGAAATGACATTTTGAATCAATTTTTCTACAGTCCAAAAAATCAATTTTCTGATGAAAAACGATGACCCGTGACCTGTCGACATTTCTCCAGTTGGTCAGAAATTGAATTTTTTTAATGTTTAAGTTTTTTTACTGCAAATGACTATTCCATTTAAATTATCACTTTTGGAACAAAAATAAGTGTGTTTAGAGTCACTTTAATGCCTGAAATTGGTCGAAATAGAAGCTTCTGAATAGGAGAAAATGTCTGTAAAAATTGAAATTTTGGTCACATTCAGGCTTTAAAAAGTAGTTATTCAACATGAGGCACAATCCAAATGACATTTTGAATCAATTTTTCTACAGTCCAAAAAATCAATTTTCTGATGAAAAACGATGACCCGTGACCTGTTGAAATTTCTCCAGATTGTCAGAAATGTACATTTTTTAATGTTTAATTTTTTGACTGTAAATGGCTATTCCATGTAAATTATCACTTTTGGAAGAAAAATAGGTGTGTTTAGAGTCACTTTAATGCCTGAAATTGGTTGAAACAAAAGCTTCTGAATAGGAGAAAAAGTCTGTAATAATGGCAATTTTGGTCACATTGAGGCTTTAAAAAGTAGTCATTCAACATGAGGCACATTCCAAATGACATTTTGAATCAATTTTTCTACAGTCCAAAAAAATCAATTTTCTGATGAAAAACGATGACCCGTGACCTGTCGAAATTTATCCAGATGGTCAGAAATAATAATTTTTTAATGTTTAATTTTTTGAATGCAAATGACTATTCCATGTAAATTATCACTTTTGGAACAACATTAAGTGTGTTTAGAGTCACTTTAAGGCCTGAAATTGGTCGAAATAGAAGCTTCAGAATACGAGAAAATGTCTGTAATAATGGCAATTTTGGTCACATTGAGGCTTTAAAAAGTAGTTATTCAACATGAGGCACATTCGAAATTACATTTTGAATCAATTTTTCTACAGTCCAAAAAATCAATTTTCTGATGAAAAACGATGACCCGTGACCTGTCGACATTTCTCCAGTTGGTCAGAAATGGAAATTTTTTAATGTTTAATTTTTTGAATGCAAATGACTATTCCATGTAAATTATCACTTTTGGAACAACATTAAGTGTGTTTAGAGTCACTTTAATGCCTGAAATTGGTCGAAATAGAAGCTTCTGAATACGAGAAAATGTCTGTAATAATGGCAATTTTGGTCACATTGAGGCTTTAAAAAGTAGTTAGTCAACATGAGGCACATTCGAAATGACATTTTGAATCAATTTTTCTACAGTCCAAAAAAATCAATTTTCTGATGAAAAACGATGACCCGTGACCTGTCGACATTTCTCCAGTTGGTCAGAAATTGAATTTTTTTAATGTTTAAGTTTTTTGACTGCAAATGACTATTCCATTTAAATTATCACTTTTGGAACAAAAATAAGTGTGTTTAGAGTCACTTTAATGCCTGAAATTGGTCGAAATAAAAGCTTCTGAATAGGAGAAAATGTCTGTAAAAATTGAAATTTTGGTCACATTCAGGCTTTAAAAAGTAGTTATTCAACATGAGGCACAATCCAAATGACATTTTGAATCAATTTTTCTACAGTCCAAAAAATCAATTTTCTGATGAAAAACGATGACCCGTGACCTGTTGAAATTTCTCCAGATTGTCAGAAATGTAAATTTTTTAATGTTTAATTTTTTGACTGTAAATGACTATTCCATGTAAATTATCACTTTTGGAAGAAAAATAAGTGTGTTTAGAGTCACTTTAATGCCTGAAATTGGTTGAAACAAAAGCTTCTGAATAGGAGAAAAAGTCTGTAATAATGGCAATTTTGGTCACATTGAGGCTTTAAAAAGTAGTCATTCAACATGAGGCACATTCCAAATGACATTTTGAATAAATTTTTCTACAGTCCAAAAAAATCAATTTTCTGATGAAAAACGATGACCCGTGACCTGTCGAAATTTCTCCAGATGGTCAGAAATGGAAATTTTTTAATGTTTAATTTTTTGACTGCAAATG
Organism: Triturus cristatus; assembly: GCF_964204655.1. Lineage (NCBI taxonomy): Eukaryota > Metazoa > Chordata > Amphibia > Caudata > Salamandridae > Triturus > Triturus cristatus. Next base: position 876,966,745 of record NC_140593.1, on the reverse strand, counting down.
ACTATTCCATGTAAATTATCACTTTTGGAAGAAAAATAAGTGTGTTTAGAGTCACTTTAATGCCTGAAATTGGTTGAAACAAAAGCTTCTGAATAGGAGAAAAAGTCTGTAATAATGGCAATTTTGGTCACATTGAGGCTTTAAAAAGTAGTCATTCAACATGAGGCACATTCCAAATGACATTTTGAATCAATTTTTCTACAGTCCAAAAAAATCAATTTTCTGATGAAAAACGATGACCCGTGACCTGTCGAAATTTCTCCAGATGGTCAGAAATGGAAATTTTTTAATGTTTAATTTTTTGACTGTAAATGGCTATTCCATGTAAATTATCACTTTTGGAAGAAAAATAGGTGTGTTTAGAGTCACTTTAATGCCTGAAATTGGTTGAAATAAAAGCTTCTGAATAGGAGAAAATGTCTGTAAAAATTGAAATTTTGGTCACATTCAGGCTTTAAAAAGTAGTTATTCAACATGAGGCACAATCCAAATGACATTTTGAATCAATTTTTCTACAGTCCAAAAAATCAATTTTGTGATGAAAAACGATGACCCGTGACCTGTTGAAATTTCTCCAGATTGTCAGAAATGTACATTTTTTAATGTTTAATTTTTTGATTGTAAATGACTATTCCATGTAAATTATCACTTTTGGAAGAAAAATAAGTGTGTTTAGAGACACTTTAATGCCTGAAATTAGTTGAAACAAAAGCTTCTGAATAGGAGAAAAAGTCTGTAATAATGGCAATTTTGGTCACATTGAGGCTTTAAAAAGTAGTCATTCAACATGAGGCACATTCCAAATGACATTTTGAATCCATTTTTCTACAGTCCAAAAAATCAATTTTCTGATGAAAAACGATGACCCGTGACCTGTCAAAATTTCTCCAGATGGTCAGAAATGGAAATTTTTTAATGTTTCATTTTTTGACTGCAAATGACTATTCCATGTAAATTATCACTTTTGGAACAAAATAAGTGTGTTTAGAGTCACTTTAATGCCTGAAATTGGTAGAAATAGAAGCTTCTGAATAGGAGAAAATGTCTGTAAAAATGGCAATTTTGGTCACATTGAGGCTTCAAAAAGTAGTTATTCAGCATGAGGCACAATCCAAATGACATTTTGAATCAATTTTTCTACAGTACAAAAAATCAATTTTCTGATGAAAAACGATGACCCGTGACCTGTCGAAATTTCTCCAGATGGTCAGAAATGGAAATTTTTTAAAGTTTAATTTTTTGACTGTAAATGACTATTCCATGTAAATTATCACTTTTGGAAGAAAAATACGTGTGTTTAGAGTCACTTTAATGCCTGAAATTGGTTGAAACAAAAGCTTCTGAATGGGAGAAAAAGTCTGTAATAATGGCAATTTTGGTCACATTGAGGCTTTAAAAAGTAGACATTCAACATGAGGCACATTCCAAATGACATTTTGAATCAATTTTTCTACAGTCCAAAAAAATCAATTTTCTGATGAAAAACGATGACCCGTGACCTGTCGAAATTTCTCCAGATGGTCAGAAATGGAAATTTTTTAATGTTTAATTTTTTGACTGCAAATGACTATTCCATGCAAATTATCACTTTTGGAACAAAATAAGTGTGTTTAAAGTCACTTTAATGCCTGAAATTGGTCGAAATAGAAGCTTCTGAATAGGAGAAAATGTCTGTAAAAATGGCAATTTTGGTCACATTGAGGCTTCAAAAAGTAGTTATTCAGCATGAGGCACATTCCAAATGACATTTTGAATCAATTTTTCTACAGTCCAAAAAATCAATTTTCTGATGAAAAACGATGACCCGTGACCTGTCAAAATTTCTCCATATGGTCAGAAATGGACATTTTTTAATGTTTAATTTTTTGAATGTAAATGACTATTCCATGTAAATTATCACTTTTGGAAGAAAAATAGGTGTGTTTAGAGACACTTTAATGCCTGAAATTGGTTGAAACAAAAGCTTCTGAATAGGAGAAAAAGTCTGTAATAATGGCAATTTTGGTCACATTGAGGCTTTAAAAAGTAGTCATTCAACATGAGGCACATTCCAAATGACATTTTGAATCAATTTTTCTACAGTCCAAAAAAATCAATTTTCTGATGAAAAACGATGACCGGTGACCTGTCGAAATTTCTCCAGATGGTCAGAAATGGAAATTTTTTAATGTTTAATTTTTTGACTGTAAATGGCTATTCCATGTAAATTATCACTTTTGGAAGAAAAATAGGTGTGTTTAGAGTCACATTAATGCCTGAAATTGGTTGAAACAAAAGCTTCTGAATAGGAGAAAAAGTCTGTAATAATGGCAATTTTGGTCACATTGAGGCTTTAAAAAGTAGTCATTCAACATGAGGCACATTCCAAATGACATTTTGAATCAATTTTTCTACAGTCCAAAAAAATCAATTTTCTGATGAAAAACGATGACCCGTGACCTGTCAAAATTTCTCCATATGGTCAGAAATGGACATTTTTTAATGTTTAATTTTTTGAATGTAAATGACTATTCCATGTAAATTATCACTTTTGGAAGAAAAATAGGTGTGTTTAGAGACACTTTAATGCCTGAAATTGGTTGAAACAAAAGCTTCTGAATAGGAGAAAAAGTCTGTAATAATGGCAATTTTGGTCACATTGAGGCTTTAAAAAGTAGTCATTCAACATGAGGCACATTCCAAATGACATTTTGAATCAATTTTTCTACAGTCCAAAAAAATCAATTTTCTGATGAAAAACGATGACCGGTGACCTGTCGAAATTTCTCCAGATGGTCAGAAATGGAAATTTTTTAATGTTTAATTTTTTGACTGTAAATGGCTATTCCATGTAAATTATCACTTTTGGAAGAAAAATAGGTGTGTTTAGAGTCACTTTAATGCCTGAAATTGGTTGAAACAAAAGCTTCTGAATAGGAGAAAAAGTCTGTAATAATGGCAATTTTGGTCACATTGAGGCTTTAAAAAGTAGTCATTCAACATGAGGCACATTCCAAATGACATTTTGAATCAATTTTTTTCTACAGTCCAAAAAAATCAATTTTCTGATGAAAAACGATGACCCGTGACCTGTCGAAATTTATCCAGATGGTCAGAAATAATAATTTTTTAATGTTTAATTTTTTGAATGCAAATGACTATTCCATGTAAATTATCACTTTTGGAACAACATTAAGTGTGTTTAGAGTCACTTTAAGGCCTGAAATTGGTCGAAATAGAAGCTTCTGAGTACGAGAAAATGTCTGTAATAATGGCAATTTTGGTCACATTGAGGCTTTAAAAAGTAGTTATTCAACATGAGGCACATTCGAAATGACATTTTGAATCAATTTTTCTACAGTCCAAAAAATCAATTTTCTGATGAAAAACGATGACCCGTGACCTGTCGACATTTCTCCAGTTGGTCAGAAATGGAAATTTTTTAATGTTTAATTTTTTGAATGCAAATGACTATTCCATGTAAATTATCACTTTTGGAACAACATTAAGTGTGTTTAGAGTCACTTTAATGCCTGAAATTGGTCGAAATAGAAGCTTCTGAATACGAGAAAATGTCTGTAATAATGGCAATTTTGGTCACATTGAGGCTTTAAAAAGTAGTTAGTCAACATGAGGCACATTCGAAATGACATTTTGAATCAATTTTTCTACAGTCCAAAAAAATCAATTTTCTGATGAAAAACGATGACCCGTGACCTGTCGACATTTCTCCAGTTGGTCAGAAATTGAATTTTTTTAATGTTTAAGTTTTTTGACTGCAAATGACTATTCCATTTAAATTATCACTTTTGGAACAAAAATAAGTGTGTTTAGAGTCACTTTAATGCCTGAAATTGGTCGAAATAAAAGCTTCTGAATAGGAGAAAATGTCTGTAAAAATTGAAATTTTGGTCACATTCAGGCTTTAAAAAGTAGTTATTCAACATGAGGCACAATCCAAATGACATTTTGAATCAATTTTTCTACAGTCCAAAAAATCAATTTTCTGATGAAAAACGATGACCCGTGACCTGTTGAAATTTCTCCAGATTGTCAGAAATGTACATTTTTTAATGTTTAATTTTTTGACTGTAAATGACTATTCCATGTAAATTATCACTTTTGGAAGAAAAATAAGTGTGTTTAGAGTCACTTTAATGCCTGAAATTGGTTGAAACAAAAGCTTCTGAATAGGAGAAAAAGTCTGTAATAATGGCAATTTTGGTCACATTGAGGCTTTAAAAAGTAGTCATTTAACATGAGGCACATTCCAAATGACATTTTGAATCAATTTTTCTACAGTCCAAAAAAATCAATTTTCTGATGAAAAACGATGACCCGTGACCTGTCGAAATTTCTCCAGATGGTCAGAAATTGAAATTTTTTAATGTTTAATTTTTTGACTGCAAATGACTATTCCATGTAAATTATCACTTTTGGAATAAAAATAAGTGTGTTTAGAGTCACTTTAATGCCTGAAATTGGTCGAAATAGACGCTTCTGAATAGGAGAAAATGTCTGTAAAAATGGCAATTTTGGTCACATTGAGGCTTCAAAAAGTAGTTATTCAGCATGAGCCACATTCCAAATGACATTTTGAATCAATTTTTCTACAGTCCAAAAAATCAATTTTCTAATGAAAAACGATGACCCGTGACCTGTCAAAATTTCTCCATATGGTCAGAAATGGAAATTTTTTAATGTTGAATTTTTTGATTGTAAATGACTATTCCATGTAAATTATCACTTTTGGAAGAAAAATAAGTGTGTTTAGAGACACTTTAATGCCTGAAATTAGTTGAAACAAAAGCTTCTGAATAGGAGAAAAAGTCTGTAATAATGGCAATTTTGGTCACATTGAGGCTTTAAAAAGTAGTCATTCAACATGAGGCACATTCCAAATGACATTTTGAATCCATTTTTCTACAGTCCAAAAAATCAATTTTCTGATGAAAAACGATGACCCGTGACCTGTCAAAATTTCTCCAGATGGTCAGAAATGGAAATTTTTTAATGTTTCATTTTTTGACTGCAAATGACTATTCCATGTAAATTATCACTTTTGGAACAAAATAAGTGTGTTTAGAGTCACTTTAATGCCTGAAATTGGTAGAAATAGAAGCTTCTGAATAGGAGAAAATGTCTGTAAAAATGGCAATTTTGGTCACATTGAGGCTTCAAAAAGTAGTTATTCAGCATGAGGCACATTCCAAATGACATTTTGAATCAATTTTTCTACAGTACAAAAAATCAATTTTCTGATGAAAAACGATGACCCGTGACCTGTCGAAATTTCTCCAGATGGTCAGAAATGGAAATTTTTTAAAGTTTAATTTTTTGACTGTAAATGACTATTCCATGTAAATTATCACTTTTGGAAGAAAAATACGTGTGTTTAGAGTCACTTTAATGCCTGAAATTGGTTGAAACAAAAGCTTCTGAATAGGAGAAAAAGTCTGTAATAATGGCAATTTTGGTCACATTGAGGCTTTAAAAAGTAGACATTCAACATGAGGCACATTCCAAATGACATTTTGAATCAATTTTTCTACAGTCCAAAAAAATCAATTTTCTGATGAAAAACGATGACCCGTGACCTGTCGAAATTTCTCCAGATGGTCAGAAATGGAAATTTTTTAATGTTTAATTTTTTGACTGCAAATGACTATTCCATGCAAATTATCACTTTTGGAACAAAATAAGTGTGTTTAAAGTCACTTTAATGCCTGAAATTGGTCGAAATAGAAGCTTCTGAATAGGAGAAAATGTCTGTAAAAATGGCAATTTTGGTCACATTGAGGCTTCAAAAAGTAGTTATTCAGCATGAGGCACATTCCAAATGACATTTTGAATCAATTTTTCTACAGTCCAAAAAATCAATTTTCTGATGAAAAACGATGACCCGTGACCTGTCAAAATTTCTCCATATGGTCAGAAATGGACATTTTTTAATGTTTAATTTTTTGAATGTAAATGACTATTCCATGTAAATTATCACTTTTGGAAGAAAAATAGGTGTGTTTAGAGACACTTTAATGCCTGAAATTGGTTGAAACAAAAGCTTCTGAATAGGAGAAAAAGTCTGTAATAATGGCAATTTTGGTCACATTGAGGCTTTAAAAAGTAGTCATTCAACATGAGGCACATTCCAAATGACATTTTGAATCAGTTTTTCTACAGTCCAAAAAATCAATTTTCTGATGAAAAACGATGACCTGTGACCTGTCGAAATTTCTCCAGATGGTCAGAAATGGAAATTTTTTAATGTTTAATTTTTTGACTGTAAATGACTATTCCATGTAAATTATCACTTTTGGAAGAAAAATAAGTGTGTTTAGAGTCACTTTAATGCCTGAAATTGGTTGAAACAAAAGCTTCTGAATAGGAGAAAAAGTCTGTAATAATGGCAATTTTGGTCACATTGAGGCTTTAAAAAGTAGTCATTCAACATGAGGCACATTCCAAATGACATTTTGAATCAATTTTTCTACAGTCCAAAAAAATCAATTTTCTGATGAAAAACGATGACCCGTGACCTGTCGAAATTTCTCCAGATGGTCAGAAATGGACATTTTTTAATGTTTAATTTTTTGACTGCAAATGACTATTCCATGCAAATTATCACTTTTGGAACAAAATAAGTGTGTTTAAAGTCACTTTAATGCCTGAAATTGGTCGAAATAGGAGCTTCTGAATAGGAGAAAATGTCTGTAAAAATGGCAATTTTGGTCACATTGAGGCTTTGAAAAGTAGTCATTCAACATGAGGCACATTCCAAATGACATTTCGAATCAATTTTTCTACAGTCCAAAAAAATAAATTTTCTGATGAAAAACGATGACCCGTGACCTGTCGAAATTGATCCAGATGGTCAGAAATGGAAATTTTTTAATGTTTAATTTTTTGAATGCAAATGACAATTCCATGTAAATTATCACTTTTGGAACAACATTAAGTGTGTTTAGAGTCACTTTTATGCCTGAAATTGGTCGAAATAGAAGCTTCTGAATACGAGAAAATGTCTGTAATAATGGCAATTTTGGTCACATTGAGGCTTTAAAAAGTAGTTATTCAACATGAGGCACATTCGAAATGACATTTTGAATCAATTTTTCTACAGTCCAAAAAAACAAATTTTCTGATGAAAAACGATGACCCGTGACCTGTCGACATTTCTCCAGTTGGTCAGAAATTGAATTTTTTTAATGTTTAAGTTTTTTTACTGCAAATGACTATTCCATTTAAATTATCACTTTTGGAACAAAAATAAGTGTGTTTAGAGTCACTTTAATGCCTGAAATTGGTCGAAATAGAAGCTTCTGAATAGGAGAAAATGTCTGTAAAAATTGAAATTTTGGTCACATTCAGGCTTTAAAAAGTAGTTATTCAACATGAGGCACAATCCAAATGAAATTTTGAATCAATTTTTCTACAGTCCAAAAAATCAATTTTCTGATGAAAAACGATGACCCGTGACCTGTTGAAATTTCTCCAGATTGTCAGAAATGTACATTTTTTAATGTTTAATTTTTTGACTGTAAATGACTATTCCATGTAAATTATCACTTTTGGAAAAAAAATAAGTGTGTTTAGAGTCACTTTAATGCCTGAAATTGGTTGAAACAAAAGCTTCTGAATAGGAGAAAAAGTCTGTAATAATGGCAATTTTGGTCACATTGAGGCTTTAAAAAGTAGTCATTCAACATGAGGCACATTCCAAATGACATTTTGAATCAATTTTTCTACAGTCCAAAAAAATCAATTTTCTGATGAAAAACGATGACCCGTGACCTGTCGAAATTTCTCCAGATGGTCAGAAATGGAAATTTTTTAATGTTTAATTTTTTGACTGCAAATGACTATTCCATGCAAATTATCACTTTTGGAACAAAATAAGTGTGTTTAAAGTCACTTTAATGCCTGAAATTGGTCGAAATAGAAGCTTCTGAATAGGAGAAAATGTCTGTAAAAATGGCAATTTTGGTCACATTGAGGCTTCAAAAAGTAGTTATTCAGCATGAGGCACATTCCAAATGACATTTTGAATCAATTTTTCTACAGTCCAAAAAATCAATTTTCTGATGAAAAACGATGACCCGTGACCTGTCAAAATTTCTCCATATGGTCAGAAATGGACATTTTTTAATGTTTAATTTTTTGAATGTAAATGACTATTCCATGTAAATTATCACTTTTGGAAGAAAAATAGGTGTGTTTAGAGACACTTTAATGCCTGAAATTGGTTGAAACAAAAGCTTCTGAATAGGAGAAAAAGTCTGTAATAATGGCAATTTTGGTCACATTGAGGCTTTAAAAAGTAGTCATTCAACATGAGGCACATTCCAAATGACATTTTGAATCAGTTTTTCTACAGTCCAAAAAATCAATTTTCTGATGAAAAACGATGACCTGTGACCTGTCGAAATTTCTCCAGATGGTCAGAAATGGAAATTTTTTAATGTTTAATTTTTTGACTGTAAATGACTATTCCATGTAAATTATCACTTTTGGAAGAAAAATAAGTGTGTTTAGAGTCACTTTAATGCCTGAAATTGGTTGAAACAAAAGCTTCTGAATAGGAGAAAAAGTCTGTAATAATGGCAATTTTGGTCACATTGAGGCTTTAAAAAGTAGTCATTCAACATGAGGCACATTCCAAATGACATTTTGAATCAATTTTTCTACAGTCCAAAAAAATCAATTTTCTGATGAAAAACGATGACCCGTGACCTGTCGAAATTTCTCCAGATGGTCAGAAATGGACATTTTTTAATGTTTAATTTTTTGACTGCAAATGACTATTCCATGCAAATTATCACTTTTGGAACAAAATAAGTGTGTTTAAAGTCACTTTAATGCCTGAAATTGGTCGAAATAGGAGCTTCTGAATAGGAGAAAATGTCTGTAAAAATGGCAATTTTGGTCACATTGAGGCTTTGAAAAGTAGTCATTCAACATGAGGCACATTCCAAATGACATTTCGAATCAATTTTTCTACAGTCCAAAAAAATAAATTTTCTGATGAAAAACGATGACCCGTGACCTGTCGAAATTTATCCAGATGGTCAGAAATGGAAATTTTTTAATGTTTAATTTTTTGAATGCAAATGACAATTCCATGTAAATTATCACTTTTGGAACAACATTAAGTGTGTTTAGAGTCACTTTTATGCCTGAAATTGGTCGAAATAGAAGCTTCTGAATACGAGAAAATGTCTGTAATAATGGCAATTTTGGTCACATTGAGGCTTTAAAAAGTAGTTATTCAACATGAGGCACATTCGAAATGACATTTTGAATCAATTTTTCTACAGTCCAAAAAAACAAATTTTCTGATGAAAAACGATGACCCGTGACCTGTCGACATTTCTCCAGTTGGTCAGAAATTGAATTTTTTTAATGTTTAAGTTTTTTTACTGCAAATGACTATTCCATTTAAATTATCACTTTTGGAACAAAAATAAGTGTGTTTAGAGTCACTTTAATGCCTGAAATTGGTCGAAATAGAAGCTTCTGAATAGGAGAAAATGTCTGTAAAAATTGAAATTTTGGTCACATTCAGGCTTTAAAAAGTAGTTATTCAACATGAGGCACAATCCAAATGAAATTTTGAATCAATTTTTCTACAGTCCAAAAAATCAATTTTCTGATGAAAAACGATGACCCGTGACCTGTTGAAATTTCTCCAGATTGTCAGAAATGTACATTTTTTAATGTTTAATTTTTTGACTGTAAATGACTATTCCATGTAAATTATCACTTTTGGAAAAAAAATAAGTGTGTTTAGAGTCACTTTAATGCCTGAAATTGGTTGAAACAAAAGCTTCTGAATAGGAGAAAAAGTCTGTAATAATGGCAATTTTGGTCACATTGAGGCTTTAAAAAGTAGTCATTCAACATGAGGCACATTCCAAATGACATTTTGAATCAATTTTTCTACAGTCCAAAAAAATCAATTTTCTGATAAAAAACGATGACCCGTTACCTGTCGAAATTTCTCCAGATGGTCAGAAATGGAAATTTTTTAATGTTTAATTTTTTGACTGCAAATGACTATTCCATGTAAATTATCACTTTTGGAACAAAATAAGTGTGTTTAGAGTCACTTTAATGCCTGAAATTGGTCGAAATAGACGCTTCTGAATAGGAGAAAATGTCTGTAAAAATGGCAATTTTGGTCACATTGAGGCTTCAAAAAGTAGTCATTCAACATGAGGCACATTCCAAATGACATTTTGAATCAATTTTTCTACAGTCCAAAAAATCAATTTTCTGATGAAAAACGATGACCCGTGACCTGTCGAAATTTCTCCAGATGGTCAGAAATGGAAATTTTTTAATGTTTAATTTTTTGACTGTAAATGACTATTCCATGTAAATTATCACTTTTGGAAGAAAAATAAGTGTGTTTAGAGTCACTTTAATGCCTGAAATTGGTTGAAACAAAAGCTTCTGAATAGGAGAAAAAGTCTGTAATAATGGCAATTTTGGTCACATTGAGGCTTTAAAAAGTAGTCATTCAACATGAGGCACATTCCAAATGACATTTTGAATCAATTTTTCTACAGTCCAAAAAAATCAATTTTCTGATGAAAAACGATGACCCGTGACCTGTCGAAATTTCTCCTGATGGTCAGAAATGGAAATTTTTTAATGTTTAATTTTTTGACTGCAAATGACTATTCCATGTAAATTATCACTTTTGGAACAAAAATAAGTGTGTTTAGAGTCACTTTATGACTGAAATTGGTCGAAATAGACGCTTCTGAATAGGAGAAAAAGTCTGTAATAATGGCAATTTTGGTCACATTGAGGCTTTAAAAAGTAGTCATTTAACATGACGCACATTCCAAATGACATTTTGAATCAATTTTTCTACAGTCCAAAAAAATCAATTTTCTGATGAAAAACGATGACCCGTGACCTGTCGAAATTTCTCCAGATGGTCAGAAATGGAAATATTTTTATCTTTAATTTTTCGACTGTAAATGACTATTCCATGTAAATTATCACTTTTGGAAGAAAAATAAGTGTGTTTAGAGTCACTTTAATGCCTGAAATTGGTTGAAACAAAAGCTTCTGAATAGGAGAAAAAGTCTGTAATAATGGCAATTTTGGTCACATTGAGGCTTTAAAAAGTAGTCATTCAACATGAGGCACATTCCAAATGACATTTTGAATCAATTTTTCTACAGTCCAAAAAAATCAATTTTCTGATGAAAAACAATGACCCGTGACCTGTCGAAATTTCTCCAGATGGTCAGAAATGGAAATTTTTTAATGTTTAATTTTTTGACTGCAAATGACTATTCCATGTAAATTATCACTTTTGGAACAAAATAAGTGTGTTTAGAGTCACTTTAATGCCTGAAATTGGTCGAAATAGACGCTTCTGAATAGGAGAAAATGTCTGTAAAAATGGCAATTTTGGTCACATTGAGGCTTCAAAAAGTAGTCATTTAACATGACGCACATTCCAAATGACATTTTGAATCAATTTTTCTACAGTCCAAAAAATCAATTTTCTGATGAAAAACGATGACCCGTGACCTGTCGAAATTTCTCCAGATGGTCAGAAATGGAAATTTTTTAATGTTTAATTTTTTGACTGTAAATGACTATTCCATGTAAATTATCACTTTTGGAAGAAAAATAAGTGTGTTTAGAGTCACTTTAATGCCTGAAATTGGTTGAAACAAAAGCTTCTGAATAGGAGAAAAAGTCTGTAATAATGGCAATTTTGGTCACATTGAGGCTTTAAAAAGTAGTCATTCAACATGAGGCACATTCCAAATGACATTTTGAATCAATTTTTCTACAGTCCAAAAAAATCAATTTTCTGATGAAAAACGATGACCCGTGACCTGTCGAAATTTCTCCTGATGGTCAGAAATGGAAATTTTTTAATGTTTAATTTTTTGACTGCAAATGACTATTCCATGTAAATTATCACTTTTGGAACAAAAATAAGTGTGTTTAGAGTCACTTTATGACTGAAATTGGTCGAAATAGACGCTTCTGAATAGGAGAAAATGTCTGTAAAAATGGCAATTTTGGTCACATTGAGGCTTCAAAAAGTAGTTATTCAGCATGAGGCACATTCCAAATGACATTTTGAATCAATTTTTCTACAGTCCAAAAAAATAAATTTTCTGATGAAAAACGATGACCCGTGACCTGTCGAAATTTATCCAGATGGTCAGAAATGGAAATTTTTTAATGTTTCATTTTTTGACTGTAAATGACTATTCCATGTAAATTATCACTTTTGGAAGAAAAATAAGTGTGTTTAGAGTCACTTTAATGCCTGAAATTGGTTGAAACAAAAGCTTCTGAATAGGAGAAAAAGTCTGTAATAATGGCAATTTTGGTCACATTGAGGCTTTAAAAAGTAGTCATTCAACATGAGGCACATTCCAAATGACATTTTGAATCAATTTTTCTACAGTCCAAAAAAATCAATTTTCTGATGAAAAACGATGACCCGTGACCTGTCGAAATTTATCCAGATGGTCAGAAATGGAAATTTTTTAATGTTTCATTTTTTGACTGTAAATGACTATTCCATGTAAATTATCACTTTTGGAAGAAAAATAAGTGTGTTTAGAGTCACTTTCATGCCTGAAATTGGTTGAAACAAAAGCTTCTGAATAGGAGAAAAAGTCTGTAATAATGGCAATTTTGGTCACATTGAGGCTTTAAAAAGTAGTCATTCAACATGAGGCACATTCCAAATGACATTTTGAATCAATTTTTCTACAGTCCAAAAAAATCAATTTTCTGATGAAAAAAATTTCTCCAGATGGTCAGAAATGGAAATTTTTTTATCTTTAATTTTTTGACTGTAAATGACTATTCCATGTAAATTATCACTTTTGGAAGAAAAATAAGTGTGTTTAGAGTCACTTTAATGCCTGAAATTGGTTGAAACAAAAGCTTCTGAATAGGAGAAAAAGTCTGTAATAATGGCAATTTTGGTCACATTGAGGCTTTAAAAAGTAGTCATTCAACATGAGGCACATTCCAAATGACATTTTGAATCAATTTTTCTACAGTCCAAAAAAATCAATTTTCTGATGAAAAACGATGACCCGTGACCTGTCGAAATTTATCCAGATGGTCAGAAATGGAAATTTTTTAATGTTTCATTTTTTGACTGTAAATGACTATTCCATGTAAATTATCACTTTTGGAAGAAAAATAAGTGTGTTTAGAGTCACTTTCATGCCTGAAATTGGTTGAAACAAAAGCTTCTGAATAGGAGAAAAAGTCTGTAATAATGGCAATTTTGGTCACATTGAGGCTTTAAAAAGTAGTCATTCAACATGAGGCACATTCCAAATGACATTTTGAATCAATTTTTCTACAGTCCAAAAAAATCAATTTTCTGATGAAAAAAATTTCTCCAGATGGTCAGAAATGGAAATTTTTTTATCTTTAATTTTTTGACTGTAAATGACTATTCCATGTAAATTATCACTTTTGGAAGAAAAATAAGTGTGTTTAGAGTCACTTTAATGCCTGAAATTGGTTGAAACAAAAGCTTCTGAATAGGAGAAAAAGTCTGTAATAATGGCAATTTTGGTCACATTGAGGCTTTAAAAAGTAGTCATTCAACATGAGGCACATTCCAAATGACATTTTGAATCAATTTTTCTACAGTCCAAAAAAATCAATTTTCTGATAAAAAACGATGACCCGTTACCTGTCGAAATTTCTCCAGATGGTCAGAAATGGAAATTTTTTTATCTTTAATTTTTTGACTGTAAATGACTATTCCATGTAAATTATCACTTTTGGAAGAAAAAAAAGTGTGTTTAGAGTCACTTTAATGCCTGAAATTGGTTGGACCAAAAGCTTCTGAATAGGAGAAAAAGTCTGTAATAATGGCAATTTTGGTCACATTGAGGCTTTAAAAAGTAGTCATTCAACATGAGGCACATTCCAAATGACATTTTGAATCAATTTTTCTACAGTCCAAAAAAATCAATTTTCTGATGAAAAACAATGACCCGTGACCTGTCGAAATTTCTCCAGATGGTCAGAAATGGAAATTTTTTAATGTTTAATTTTTTGACTGCAAATGACTATTCCATGTAAATTATCACTTTTGGAACAAAATAAGTGTGTTTAGAGTCACTTTAATGCCTGAAATTGGTCGAAATAGACGCTTCTGAATAGGAGAAAATGTCTGTAAAAATGGCAATTTTGGTCACATTGAGGCTTCAAAAAGTAGTCATTCAACATGAGGCACATTCCAAATGACATTTTGAATCAATTTTTCTACAGTCCAAAAAATCAATTTTCTGATGAAAAACGATGACCCGTGACCTGTCGAAATTTCTCCAGATGGTCAGAAATGGAAATTTTTTAATGTTTAATTTTTTGACTGTAAATGACTATTCCATGTAAATTATCACTTTTGGAAGAAAAATAAGTGTGTTTAGAGTCACTTTAATGCCTGAAATTGGTTGAAACAAAAGCTTCTGAATAGAAGAAAAAGTCTGTAATAATGGCAATTTTGGTCACATTGAGGCTTTAAAAAGTAGTCATTCAACATGAGGCACATTCCAAATGACATTTTGAATCAATTTTTCTACAGTCCAAAAAAATCAATTTTCTGATGAAAAACGATGACCCGTGACCTGTCGAAATTTCTCCTGATGGTCAGAAATGGAAATTTTTTAATGTTTAATTTTTTGACTGCAAATGACTATTCCATGTAAATTATCACTTTTGGAACAAAAATAAGTGTGTTTAGAGTCACTTTATGACTGAAATTGGTCGAAATAGACGCTTCTGAATAGGAGAAAATGTCTGTAAAAATGGCAATTTTGGTCACATTGAGGCTTCAAAAAGTAGTTATTCAGCATGAGGCACATTCCAAATGACATTTTGAATCAATTTTTCTACAGTCCAAAAAAAAAAATTTCTGATGAAAAACGATGACCCGTGACCTGTCGAAATTTATCCAGATGGTCAGAAATGGAAATTTTTTAATGTTTCATTTTTTGACTGTAAATGACTATTCCATGTAAATTATCACTTTTGGAAGAAAAATAAGTGTGTTTAGAGTCACTTTAATGCCTGAAATTGGTTGAAACAAAAGCTTCTGAATAGGAGAAAAAGTCTGTAATAATGGCAATTTTGGTCACATTGAGGCTTTAAAAAGTAGTCATTCAACATGAGGCACATTCCAAATGACATTTTGAATCAATTTTTCTACAGTCCAAAAAAATCAATTTTCTGATAAAAAACGATGACCCGTGACCTGTCGAAATTTCTCCAGATGGTCAGAAATGGAAATTTTTTAATGTTTAATTTTTTGACTGCAAATGACTATTCCATGTAAATTATCACTTTTGGAACAAAAATAAGTGTGTTTAGAGTCACTTTATGAGTGAAATTGGTCGAAATAGACGCTTCTGAATAGGAGAAAATGTCTGTAAAAATGGCAATTTTGGTCACATTGAGGCTTCAAAAAGTAGTTATTCAGCATGAGGCACATTCCAAATGACATTTTGAATCAATTTTTCTACAGTCCAAAAAAATCAATTTTCTGATGAAAAACGATGACCCGTGACCTGTTGAAATTTCTCCAGATTGTCAGAAATGTACATTTTTTAATGTTTAATTTTTTGACTGTAAATGACTATTCCATGTAAATTATCACTTTTGGAAAAAAAATAAGTGTGTTTAGAGTCACTTTAATGCCTGAAATTGGTAGAAACAAAAGCTTCTGAATAGGAGAAAAAGTCTGTAATAATGGCAATTTTGGTCACATTGAGGCTTTAAAAAGTAGTCATTCAACATGAGGCACATTCCAAATGACATTTTGAATCAATTTTTCTACAGTCCAAAAAAATCAATTTTCTGATGAAAAACGATGACCCGTGACCTGTCGAAATTTCTCCAGATGGTCAGAAATGGAAATTTTTTAATGTTTAATTTTTTGACTGTAAATGGCTATTCCATGTAAATTATCACTTTTGGAAGAAAAATAGGTGTGTTCAGAGTCACTTTAATGCCTGAAATTGGTTGAAACAAAAGCTTCTGAATAGGAGAAAAAGTCTGTAATAATGGCAATTTTGGTCACATTGAGGCTTTAAAAAGTAGTCATTCAACATGAGGCACATTCCAAATGACATTTTGAATCAATTTTTCTACAGTCCAAAAAATCAATTTTCTGATCAAAAACGATGACCCGTGACCTGTCGAAATTTCTCCAGATGGTCAGAAATGGAAATTTTTTTATCTTTAATTTTTTGACTGTAAATGACTATTCCATGTAAATTATCACTTTTGGAAGAAAAATAAGTGTGTTTAGAGTCACTTTAATGCCTGAAATTGGTTGAAACAAAAGCTTCTGAATAGGAGAAAAAGTCTGTAATAATGGCAATTTTGGTCACATTGAGGCTTTAAAAAGTAGTCATTCAACATGAGGCACATTCCAAATGACATTTTGAATCAATTTTTCTACAGTCCAAAAAAATCAATTTTCTGATGAAAAACGATGACCCGTGACCTGTCGAAATTTCTCCAGATGGTCAGAAATGGAAATTTTTTAATGTTTCATTTTTTGACTGCAAATGACTATTCCATGTAAATGATCACTTTTGGAACAAAATTAGTGTGTTTAGAGTCACTTTAATGCCTGAAATTGGTCGAAATAGAAGCTTCTGAATAGGAGAAAATGTCTGTAAAAATGGCAATTTTGGTCACATTGAGGCTTCAAAAAGTAGTTATTCAGCATGAGGCACATTCCAAATGCCATTTTGAATCAATTTTTCTACAGTCCAAAAAATCAATTTTCTGATGAAAAACGATGACCCGTGACCTGTCAAAATTTCTCCATATGGTCAGAAATTGACATTTTTTAATGTTTAATTTTTTGTATGTAAATGACTATTCCATGTAAATTATCACTTTTGGAAGAAAAATAAGTGTGTTTAGAGACACTTTAATGCCTGAAATTGGTTGAAACAAAAGCTTCTGAATAGGAGAAAAAGTCTGTAATAATGGCAATTTTTGGTCACATTGAGGCTTTAAAAAGTAGTCATTCAACATGAGGCACATTCAAAATGACATTTTGAATCAATGTTTCTACAGTCCAAAAAAATCAATTTTCTGATGAAAAACGATGACCCGTGACCTGTCGAAATTTATCCAGATGGTCAGAAATGAAAATTTTTTAATGTTTAATTTTTTGACTGCAAATGACTTCCATGTGAATTATCACTTTTGGAACTAAAATAAAGGTGTTTAGAGTCACTTTAATGCCTGAAATTGGTCGAAATAGAAGCTTCTGAATAGGAGAAAAAGTCTGTAATAATGGCAATTTTGGTCACATTGAGGCTTTAAAAAGTAGTCATTCAAAATGAGGCACATTCCAAATGACATTTTGAATCAATTTTTCTACAGTCCAAAAAATCAATTTTCTGCTGAAAAACGATGACCTGTGACCTGTCGAAATTTCTCAGATGGTCAGAAATGGAAATTTTTTAATGTTTAATTTTTTGACTGTAAATGACTATTCCATGTAAATTATCACTTTTGGAAGAAAAATAAGTGTGTTTAGAGTCACTTTAATGCCTGAAATTGGTTGAAACAAAAGCTTCTGAATAGGAGAAAAAGTCTGTAATAATGGCAATTTTGGTCACATTGAGGCTTTAAAAAGTAGTCATTCAACATGAGGCACATTCTAAATGACATTTTGAATCAATTTTTCTACAGTCCAAAAAAATCAATTTTCTGATGAAAAACGATGACCCGTGACCTGTCGAAATTTCTCCAGATGGTCAGAAATGGAAATTTTTAATGTTTAATTTTTTGACTGCAAATGACTATTCCATGTAAATTATCACTTTTGGAACAAAATAAGTGTGTTTAGAGTCACTTTATGACTGAAATTGGTCGAAATAGACGCTTCTGAATAGGAGAAAATGTCTGTAAAAATGGCAATTTTGGTCACATTGAGGCTTCAAAAAGTAGTTATTCAGCATGAGGCACATTCCAAATGACATTTTGAATCAATTTTTCTACAGTCCAAAAAATTAAATTTTCTGATGAAAACAGATGACCCGTGACCTGTCGAAATTTATCCAGATGGTCAGAAAGGAAATTTTTTAATGTTTCATTTTTTGACTGTAAATGACTATTCCATGTAAATTATCACTTTTGGAAGAAAAATAAGTGTGTTTAGAGTCACTTTAATGCCTGAAATTGGTTGAAACAAAAGCTTCTGAATAGGAGAAAAAGTCTGTAATAATGGCAATTTTGGTCACATTGAGGCTTTAAAAAGTAGTCATTCAACATGAGGCACATTCCAAATGACATTTTGAATCAATTTTTCTACAGTCCAAAAAAATCAATTTTCTGATGAAAAACGATGACCCGTGACCTGTCGAAATTTCTCCAGATGGTCAGAAATGGAAATTTTTTAATGTTCATTTTTTGACTGCAAATGACTATTCCATGTAAATGATCACTTTTGGAACAAAATTAGTGTGTTTAGAGTCACTTTAATGCATGAAATTGGTCGAAATAGAAGCTTCTGAATAGGAGAAAATGTCTGTAAAAATGGCAATTTTGGTCACATTGAGGCTTCAAAAAGTAGTTATTCAGCATGAGGCACATTCCAAATGCCATTTTGAATCAATTTTTCTACAGTCCAAAAAATCAATTTTCTGATGAAAAACGATGAGCCGTGACCTGTCAAAATTTCTCCATATGGTCAGAAATTGACATTTTTTAATGTTTAATTTTTTGAATGTAAATGACTATTCCATGTAAATTATCACTTTTGGAAGAAAAATAAGTGTGTTTAGAGACACTTTAATGCCTGAAATTGGTTGAAACAAAAGCTTCTGAATAGGAGAAAAAGTCTGTAATAATGGCAATTTTGGTCACATTAAGGCTTTAAAAAGTAGTCATTCAACATGAGGCACATTCCAAAACACATTTTGAATCAATTTTTCTACAGTCAAAAAAATCAATTTTCTGATGAAAAACAATGACCCGTGACCTGTCGGAAATTCTCCAGTGGTCAGAAATGGAAATTTTTTATCTTTAATTTTTGACTGTAAATGAACTATTCCATGTAAATTATCACTTTTGGAAGAAAAATAAGTGTGTTTAGAGTCCACTTTAATGCCTGAAATTGGTTGAAAACAAAAGCTTCTGAATAGGAGAAAAAGTCTGTAATAATGGCAATTTTGGTCACATTGAGGCTTTAAAAAGTAGTCATTCAACATGAGGCACATTCCAAATGACATTTTGAATCAATTTTTCTACAGTCCAAAAAAATCAATTTTCTGATGAAAAACGATGACCGGTGACCTGTCGAAAATTTCTCCAGATGGTCAGAAATGGAAATTTTTTAATGTTTAATTTTTTGACTGTAAATGGCTATTCCATGTAAATTATCACTTTTGGAAGAAAAATAGGTGTGTTTAGAGTCACTTTAATGCCTGAAATTGGTTGAAACAAAAGCTTCTGAATAGGAGAAAAAGTCAGTAATAATGGCAATTTTGGTCACATTGAGGCTTTAAAAAGTAGTCATTCAACATGAGGACACATTCTAAATGACATTTTGAATCAATTTTTCTACAGTCCAAAAAAATCAATTTTCTGATGAAAAACGATGACCCGTGACCTGTCGAAATTTCTCCAGATGGTCAGAAATGGAAATTTTTTAATGTTTAATTTTTTGACTGCAAATGACTATTCCATGTAAATTATCACTTTTGGAACAAAAATAAGTTGTGTTTAGAGTCACTTTATGACTGAAATTGGTCGAAATAGACGCTTCTGAATAGGAGAAAATGTCTGTAAAAATGGCAATTTTGGTCACATTGAGGCTTCAAAAAGTAGTTATTCAGCATGAGGCACATTCCAAATGACATTTTTGAATCAATTTTTCTACAGTCCAAAAAAATAAATTTTCTGATGAAAAACGATGACCCGTGACCTGTCGAAATTTATCCAGATGGTCAGAAATGGAAATTTTTTAATGTTTCATTTTTTGACTGTAAATGACTATTCCATGTAAATTATCACTTTTGGAAGAAAAATAAGTGTGTTTAGAGTCACTTTAATGCCTGAAATTGGTTTGAAACAAAAGCTTCTGAATAGGAGAAAAAGTCTGTAATAATGGCAATTTTGGTCACATTGAGGCCTTTAAAAAGTAGTCATTCAACATGAGGCACATTCCAAATGACATTTTGAATCAATTTTTCTACAGTCCAAAAAAATCAATTTTCTGATGAAAAACGATGACCCGTGACCTGTCGAAATTTCTCCAGATGGTCAGAAATGGAAATTTTTTAATGTTTCATTTTTTGACTGCAAATGACTATTCCATGTAAATGATCACTTTTGGAACAAAAATTAGTGTGTTTAGAGTCACTTTAATGCCTGAAATTGGTCGAAATAGAAGCTTCTGAATAGGAGAAAATGTCTGTAAAAATGGCAATTTTGGTCACATTGAGGCTTCAAAAGTAGTTATTCAGCATGAGGCACTTTCCAAATGCCATTTTGAATCAATTTTTCTACAGTCCAAAAAATCAATTTTCTGATGAAAAACGATGACCCGTGACCTGTCAAATTTCTCCATATGGTCAGAAATTGACATTTTTTAATGTTTAATTTTTGAATGTAAATGACTATTCCATGTAAATTATCACTTTTGGAAGAAAAATAAGTGTGTTTAGAGACACTTTAATGCCTGAAATTGGTTGAAACAAAAGCTTCTGAATAGGAGAAAAAGTCTGTAATAATGGCAATTTTGGTCACATTAAGGCTTTAAAATAGTCATTCAACATGAGGCACATTCCAAAACACATTTTGAATCAATTTTTCTACAGTCCAAAAAAATCAATTTTCTGATGAAAAACAATGACCGTGACCTGTCGAAATTTCTCCAGATGGTCAGAAATGGAAATTTTTTTATCTTTAATTTTTTAGACTGTAATGACTATTCCATGTAAATTATCACTTTTGGAAGAAAAATAAGTGTGTTTAGAAGTCACTTTAATGCCTGAAATTGGTTGAAACAAAAGCTTCTGAATAGGAGAAAAGTCTGTAATAATGGCAATTTTGGTCACATTGAGGCTTTAAAAGTAGTCATTCAACATGAGGCACATTCCAAATGACATTTTGAATCAATTTTTCTACAGTCCAAAAAAATCAATTTTCTGATAAAAAACGATGACCCGTGACCTGTCGAAATTTCTCCAGATGGTCAGAAATGGAAATTTTTTTATCTTTAATTTTTGACTGTAAATGACTATTCCATGTAAATTATCACTTTTGGAAGAAAAAAAAGTGTGTTTAGAGTCACTTTAATGCCTGAAATTGGTTGAAACAAAAGCTTCTGAATAGGAGAAAAAGTCTGTAATAATGGCAATTTTGGTCACATTGAGGCTTTAAAAAGTAGTCATTCAACATGAGGCACATTCCAAATGACATTTTGAATCAATTTTTCTACAGTCCAAAAAAATCAATTTTCTGATGAAAAACAATGACCCGTGACCTGTCGAAATTTCTCCAGATGGTCAGAAATGGAAATTTTTTAATGTTTAATTTTTTGACTGCAAATGACTATTCCATGTAAATTATCACTTTTGGAACAAAATAAGTGTGTTTAGAGTCACTTTAATGCCTGAAATTGGTCGAAATAGACGCTTCTGAATAGGAGAAAATGTCTGTAAAAATGGCAATTTTGGTCACATTGAGGCTTCAAAAAGTAGTCATTCAACATGAGGCACATTCCAAATGACATTTTGAATCAATTTTTCTACAGTCCAAAAAATCAATTTTCTGATGAAAAACGATGACCCGTGACCTGTCGAAATTTCTCCAGATGGTCAGAAATGGAAATTTTTTAATGTTTAATTTTTTGACTGTAAATGACTATTCCATGTAAATTATCACTTTTGGAAGAAAAATAAGTGTGTTTAGAGTCACTTTAATGCCTGAAATTGGTTGAAACAAAAGCTTCTGAATAGGAGAAAAAGTCTGTAATAATGGCAATTTTGGTCACATTGAGGCTTTAAAAAGTAGTCATTCAACATGAGGCACATTCCAAATGACATTTTGAATCAATTTTTCTACAGTCCAAAAAAATCAATTTTCTGATGAAAAACGATGACCCGTGACCTGTCGAAATTTCTCCTGATGGTCAGAAATGGAAATTTTTTAATGTTTAATTTTTTGACTGCAAATGACTATTCCATGTAAATTATCACTTTTGGAACAAAAATAAGTGTGTTTAGAGTCACTTTATGACTGAAATTGGTCGAAATAGACGCTTCTGAATAGGAGAAAATGTCTGTAAAAATGGCAATTTTGGTCACATTGAGGCTTCAAAAAGTAGTTATTCAGCATGAGGCACATTCCAAATGACATTTTGAATCAATTTTTCTACAGTCCAAAAAAATAAATTTTCTGATGAAAAACGATGACCCGTGACCTGTCGAAATTTATCCAGATGGTCAGAAATGGAAATTTTTTAATGTTTCATTTTTTGACTGTAAATGACTATTCCATGTAAATTATCACTTTTGGAAGAAAAATAAGTGTGTTTAGAGACACTTTAATGCCTGAAATTGGTTGAAACAAAAGCTTCTGAATAGGAGAAAAAGTCTGTAATAATGGCAATTTTGGTCACATTAAGGCTTTAAAAAGTAGTCATTCAACATGAGGCACATTCCAAAACACATTTTGAATCAATTTTTCTACAGTCCAAAAAAATCAATTTTCTGATGAAAAACAATGACCCGTGACCTGTCGAAATTTCTCCAGATGGTCAGAAATGGAAATTTTTTTATCTTTAATTTTTTGACTGTAAATGACTATTCCATGTAAATTATCACTTTTGGAAGAAAAATAAGTGTGTTTAGAGTCACTTTAATGCCTGAAATTGGTTGAAACAAAAGCTTCTGAATAGGAGAAAAGTCTGTAATAATGGCAATTTTGGTCACATTGAGGCTTTAAAAAGTAGTCATTCAACATGAGGCACATTCCAAATGACATTTTGAATCAATTTTTCTACAGTCCAAAAAAATCAATTTTCTGATGAAAAACGATGACCGGTGACCTGTCGAAATTTCTCCAGATGGTCAGAAATGGAAATTTTTTAATGTTTAATTTTTTGACTGTAAATGGCTATTCCATGTAAATTATCACTTTTGGAAGAAAAATAGGTGTGTTTAGAGTCACTTTAATGCCTGAAATTGGTTGAAACAAAAGCTTCTGAATAGGAGAAAAAGTCTGTAATAATGGCAATTTTGGTCACATTGAGGCTTTAAAAAGTAGTCATTCAACATGAGGCACATTCTAAATGACATTTTGAATCAATTTTTCTACAGTCCAAAAAAATCAATTTTCTGATGAAAAACGATGACCCGTGACCTGTCGAAATTTCTCCAGATGGTCAGAAATGGAAATTTTTTAATGTTTAATTTTTTGACTGCAAATGACTATTCCATGTAAATTATCACTTTTGGAACAAAAATAAGTGTGTTTAGAGTCACTTTATGACTGAAATTGGTCGAAATAGACGCTTCTGAATAGGAGAAAATGTCTGTAAAAATGGCAATTTTGGTCACATTGAGGCTTCAAAAAGTAGTTATTCAGCATGAGGCACATTCCAAATGACATTTTGAATCAATTTTTCTACAGTCCAAAAAAATAAATTTTCTGATGAAAAACGATGACCCGTGACCTGTCGAAATTTATCCAGATGGTCAGAAATGGAAATTTTTTAATGTTTCATTTTTTGACTGTAAATGACTATTCCATGTAAATTATCACTTTTGGAAGAAAAATAAGTGTGTTTAGAGTCACTTTAATGCCTGAAATTGGTTGAAACAAAAGCTTCTGAATAGGAGAAAAAGTCTGTAATAATGGCAATTTTGGTCACATTGAGGCTTTAAAAAGTAGTCATTCAACATGAGGCACATTCCAAATGACATTTTGAATAAATTTTTCTACAGTCCAAAAAAATCAATTTTCTGATGAAAAACGATGACCCGTGACCTGTCGAAATTTATCCAGATGGTCAGAAATGGAAATCTTTTAATGTTTCATTTTTTGACTGCAAATGACTATTCCATGTAAATGATCACTTTTGGAACAAAATTAGTGTGTTTAGAGTCACTTTAATGCCTGAAATTGGTCGAAATAGAAGCTTCTGAATAGGAGAAAATGTCTGTAAAAATGGCAATTTTGGTCACATTGAGGCTTCAAAAAGTAGTTATTCAGCATGAGGCACATTCCAAATGCCATTTTGAATCAATTTTTCTACAGTCCAAAAAATCAATTTTCTGATGAAAAACGATGACCCGTGACCTGTCAAAATTTCTCCATATGGTCAGAAATTGACATTTTTTAATGTTTAATTTTTTGAATGTAAATGACTATTCCATGTAAATTATCACTTTTGGAAGAAAAATAAGTGTGTTTAGAGACACTTTAATGCCTGAAATTGGTTGAAACAAAAGCTTCTGAATAGGAGAAAAAGTCTGTAATAATGGCAATTTTGGTCACATTAAGGCTTTAAAAAGTAGTCATTCAACATGAGGCACATTCCAAAACACATTTTGAATCAATTTTTCTACAGTCCAAAAAAATCAATTTTCTGATGAAAAACAATGACCCGTGACCTGTCGAAATTTCTCCAGATGGTCAGAAATGGAAATTTTTTTATCTTTAATTTTTTGACTGTAAATGACTATTCCATGTAAATTATCACTTTTGGAAGAAAAATAAGTGTGTTTAGAGTCACTTTAATGCCTGAAATTGGTTGAAACAAAAGCTTCTGAATAGGAGAAAAAGTCTGTAATAATGGCAATTTTGGTCACATTGAGGCTTTAAAAAGTAGTCATTCAACATGAGGCACATTCCAAATGACATTTTGAATCAATTTTTCTACAGTCCAAAAAAATCAATTTTCTGATAAAAAACGATGACCCGTGACCTGTCGAAATTTCTCCAGATGGTCAGAAATGGAAATTTTTTTATCTTTAATTTTTTGACTGTAAATGACTATTCCATGTAAATTATCACTTTTGGAAGAAAAAAAAGTGTGTTTAGAGTCACTTTAATGCCTGAAATTGGTTGAAACAAAAGCTTCTGAATAGGAGAAAAAGTCTGTAATAATGGCAATTTTGGTCACATTGAGGCTTTAAAAAGTAGTCATTCAACATGAGGCACATTCCAAATGACATTTTGAATCAATTTTTCTACAGTCCAAAAAAATCAATTTTCTGATGAAAAACAATGACCCGTGACCTGTCGAAATTTCTCCAGATGGTCAGAAATGGAAATTTTTTAATGTTTAATTTTTTGACTGCAAATGACTATTCCATGTAAATTATCACTTTTGGAACAAAATAAGTGTGTTTAGAGTCACTTTAATGCCTGAAATTGGTCGAAATAGACGCTTCTGAATAGGAGAAAATGTCTGTAAAAATGGCAATTTTGGTCACATTGAGGCTTCAAAAAGTAGTCATTCAACATGAGGCACATTCCAAATGACATTTTGAATCAATTTTTCTACAGTCCAAAAAATCAATTTTCTGATGAAAAACGATGACCCGTGACCTGTCGAAATTTCTCCAGATGGTCAGAAATGGAAATTTTTTAATGTTTAATTTTTTGACTGTAAATGACTATTCCATGTAAATTATCACTTTTGGAAGAAAAATAAGTGTGTTTAGAGTCACTTTAATGCCTGAAATTGGTTGAAATAGACGCTTCTGAATAGGAGAAAATGTCTGTAAAAATGGCAATTTTGGTCACATTGAGGCTTCAAAAAGTAGTTATTCAGCATGAGGCACATTCCAAATGACATTTTGAATCAATTTTTCTACAGTCCAAAAAAATAAATTTTCTGATGAAAAACGATGACCCGTGACCTGTCGAAATTTATCCAGATGGTCAGAAATGGAAATTTTTTAATGTTTCATTTTTTGACTGTAAATGACTATTCCATGTAAATTATCACTTTTGGAAGAAAAATAAGTGTGTTTAGAGTCACTTTAATGCCTGACATTGGTTGAAACAAAAGCTTCTGAATAGGAGAAAAAGTCTGTAATAATGGCAATTTTGGTCACATTGAGGCTTTAAAAAGTAGTCATTCAACATGAGGCACATTCCAAATGACATTTTGAATCAATTTTTCTACAGTCCAAAAAAATCAATTTTCTGATGAAAAACGATGACCCGTGACCTGTCGAAATTTATCCAGATGGTCAGAAATGGAAATTTTTTCATGTTTCATTTTTTGACTGTAAATGACTATTCCATGTAAATTATCACTTTTGGAAGAAAAATAAGTGTGTTTAGAGTCACTTTCATGCCTGAAATTGGTTGAAACAAAAGCTTCTGAATAGGAGAAAAAGTCTGTAATAATGGCAATTTTGGTCACATTGAGGCTTTAAAAAGTAGTCATTCAACATGAGGCACATTCCAAATGACATTTTGAATCAATTTTTCTACAGTCCAAAAAAATCAATTTTCTGATGAAAAAAATTTCTCCAGATGGTCAGAAATGGAAATTTTTTTATCTTTAATTTTTTGACTGTAAATGACTATTCCATGTAAATTATCACTTTTGGAAGAAAAATAAGTGTGTTTAGAGTCACTTTAATGCCTGAAATTGGTTGAAACAAAAGCTTCTGAATAGGAGAAAAAGTCTGTAATAATGGCAATTTTGGTCACATTGAGGCTTTAAAAAGTAGTCATTCAACATGAGGCACATTCCAAATGACATTTTGAATCAATTTTTCTACAGTCCAAAAAAATCAATTTTCTGATAAAAAACGATGACCCGTTACCTGTCGAAATTTCTCCAGATGGTCAGAAATGGAATTTTTTTTATCTTTAATTTTTTGACTGTAAATGACTATTCCATGTAAATTATCACTTTTGGAAGAAAAAAAAGTGTGTTTAGAGTCACTTTAATGCCTGAAATTGGTTGAAACAAAAGCTTCTGAATAGGAGAAAAAGTCTGTAATAATGGCAATTTTGGTCACATTGAGGCTTTAAAAAGTAGTCATTCAACATGAGGCACATTCCAAATGACATTTTGAATCAATTTTTCTACAGTCCAAAAAAATCAATTTTCTGATGAAAAACAATGACCCGTGACCTGTCGAAATTTCTCCAGATGGTCAGAAATGGAAATTTTTTAATGTTTAATTTTTTGACTGCAAATGACTATTCCATGTAAATTATCACTTTTGGAACAAAATAAGTGTGTTTAGAGTCACTTTAATGCCTGAAATTGGTCTAAATATACGCTTCTGAATAGGAGAAAATGTCTGTAAAAATGGCAATTTTGGTCACATTGAGGCTTCAAAAAGTAGTCATTCAACATGAGGCACATTCCAAATGACATTTTGAATCAATTTTTCTACAGTCCAAAAAATCAATTTTCTGATGAAAAACGATGACCCGTGACCTGTCGAAATTTCTCCAGATGGTCAGAAATGGAAATTTTTTAATGTTTAATTTTTTGACTGTAAATGACTATTCCATGTAAATTATCACTTTTGGAAGAAAAATAAGTGTGTTTAGAGTCACTTTAATGCCTGAAATTGGTTGAAACAAAAGCTTCTGAATAGGAGAAAAAGTCTGTAATAATGGCAATTTTGGTCACATTGAGGCTTTAAAAAGTAGTCATTCAACATGAGGCACATTCCAAATGACATTTTGAATCAATTTTTCTACAGTCCAAAAAAATCAATTTTCTGATGAAAAACGATGACCCGTGACCTGTCGAAATTTCTCCAGATGGTCAGAAATGGAAATATTTTTATCTTTAATTTTTCGACTGTAAATGACTATTCCATGTAAATTATCACTTTTGGAAGAAAAATAAGTGTGTTTAGAGTCACTTTAATGCCTGAAATTGGTTGAAACAAAAGCTTCTGAATAAGAGAAAAAGTCTGTAATAATGGCAATTTTGGTCACATTGAGGCTTTAAAAAGTAGTCATTCAACATGAGGCACATTCCAAATGACATTTTGAATCAATTTTTCTACAGTCCAAAAAAATCAATTTTCTGATGAAAAACAATGACCCGTGACCTGTCGAAATTTCTCCAGATGGTCAGAAATGGAAATTTTTTAATGTTTAATTTTTTGACTGCAAATGACTATTCCATGTAAATTATCACTTTTGGAACAAAATAAGTGTGTTTAGAGTCACTTTAATGCCTGAAATTGGTCGAAATAGACGCTTCTGAATAGGAGAAAATGTCTGTAAAAATGGCAATTTTGGTCACATTGAGGCTTCAAAAAGTAGTCATTTAACATGACGCACATTCCAAATGACATTTTGAATCAATTTTTCTACAGTCCAAAAAATCAATTTTCTGATGAAAAACGATGACCCGTGACCTGTCGAAATTTCTCCAGATGGTCAGAAATGGAAATTTTGTAATGTTTAATTTTTTGACTGTAAATGACTATTCCATGTAAATTATCACTTTTGGAAGAAAAATAAGTGTGTTTAGAGTCACTTTAATGCCTGAAATTGGTTGAAACAAAAGCTTCTGAATAGGAGAAAAAGTCTGTAATAATGGCAATTTTGGTCACATTGAGGCTTTAAAAAGTAGTCATTCAACATGAGGCACATTCCAAATGACATTTTGAATCAATTTTTCTACAGTCCAAAAAAATCAATTTTCTGATGAAAAACGATGACCCGTGACCTGTCGAAATTTCTCCTGATGGTCAGAAATGGAAATTTTTTAATGTTTAATTTTTTGACTGCAAATGACTATTCCATGTAAATTATCACTTTTGGAACAAAAATAAGTGTGTTTAGAGTCACTTTATGACTGAAATTGGTCGAAATAGACGCTTCTGAATAGGAGAAAATGTCTGTAAAAATGGCAATTTTGGTCAAATTGAGGCTTCAAAAAGTAGTTATTCAGCATGAGGCACATTCCAAATGACATTTTGAATCAATTTTTCTACAGTCCAAAAAAATAAATTTTCTGATGAAAAACGATGACCCGTGACCTGTCGAAATTTATCCAGATGGTCAGAAATGGAAATTTTTTAATGTTTCATTTTTTGACTGTAAATGACTATTCCATGTAAATTATCACTTTTGGAAGAAAAATAAGTGTGTTTAGAGTCACTTTAATGCCTGAAATTGGTTGAAACAAAAGCTTCTGAATAGGAGAAAAAGTCTGTAATAATGGCAATTTTGGTCACATTGAGGCTTTAAAAAGTAGTCATTCAACATGAGGCACATTCCAAATGACATTTTGAATCAATTTTTCTACAGTCCAAAAAAATCAATTTTCTGATGAAAAACGATGACCCGTGACCTGTCGAAATTTATCCAGATGGTCAGAAATGGAAATTTTTTAATGTTTCATTTTTTGACTGTAAATGACTATTCCATGTAAATTATCACTTTTGGAAGAAAAATAAGTGTGTTTAGAGTCACTTTCATGCCTGAAATTGGTTGAAACAAAAGCTTCTGAATAGGAGAAAAAGTCTGTAATAATGGCAATTTTGGTCACATTGAGGCTTTAAAAAGTAGTCATTCAACATGAGGCACATTCCAAATGACATTTTGAATCAATTTTTCTACAGTCCAAAAAAATCAATTTTCTGATGAAAAAAATTTCTCCAGATGGTCAGAAATGGAAATTTTTTTATCTTTAATTTTTTGACTGTAAATGACTATTCCATGTAAATTATCACTTTTGGAAGAAAAATAAGTGTGTTTAGAGTCACTTTAATGCCTGAAATTGGTTGAAACAAAAGCTTCTGAATAGGAGAAAAAGTCTGTAATAATGGCAATTTTGGTCACATTGAGGCTTTAAAAAGTAGTCATTCAACATGAGGCACATTCCAAATGACATTTTGAATCAATTTTTCTACAGTCCAAAAAAATCAATTTTCTGATGAAAAACGATGACCCGTGACCTGTCGAAATTTATCCAGATGGTCAGAAATGGAAATTTTTTAATGTTTCATTTTTTGACTGTAAATGACTATTCCATGTAAATTATCACTTTTGGAAGAAAAATAAGTGTGTTTAGAGTCACTTTCATGCCTGAAATTGGTTGAAACAAAAGCTTCTGAATAGGAGAAAAAGTCTGTAATAATGGCAATTTTGGTCACATTGAGGCTTTAAAAAGTAGTCATTCAACATGAGGCACATTCCAAATGACATTTTGAATCAATTTTTCTACAGTCCAAAAAAATCAATTTTCTGATAAAAAACGATGACCCGTTACCTGTCGAAATTTCTCCAGATGGTCAGAAATGGAAATTTTTTTATCTTTAATTTTTTGACTGTAAATGACTATTCCATGTAAATTATCACTTTTGGAAGAAAAAAAAGTGTGTTTAGAGTCACTTTAATGCCTGAAATTGGTTGAAACAAAAGCTTCTGAATAGGAGAAAAAGTCTGTAATAATGGCAATTTTGGTCACATTGAGGCTTTAAAAAGTAGTCATTCAACATGAGGCACATTCCAAATGACATTTTGAATCAATTTTTCTACAGTCCAAAAAAATCAATTTTCTGATGAAAAACAATGACCCGTGACCTGTCGAAATTTCTCCAGATGGTCAGAAATGGAAATTTTTTAATGTTTAATTTTTTGACTGCAAATGACTATTCCATGTAAATTATCACTTTTGGAACAAAATAAGTGTGTTTAGAGTCACTTTAATGCCTGAAATTGGTCGAAATAGACGCTTCTGAATAGGAGAAAATGTCTGTAAAAATGGCAATTTTGGTCACATTGAGGCTTCAAAAAGTAGTCATTCAACATGAGGCACATTCCAAATGACATTTTGAATCAATTTTTCTACAGTCCAAAAAATCAATTTTCTGATGAAAAACGATGACCCGTGACCTGTCGAAATTTCTCCAGATGGTCAGAAATGGAAATTTTTTAATGTTTAATTTTTTGACTGTAAATGACTATTCCATGTAAATTATCACTTTTGGAAGAAAAATAAGTGTGTTTAGAGTCACTTTAATGCCTGAA
Organism: Triturus cristatus; assembly: GCF_964204655.1. Classification (NCBI taxonomy): domain Eukaryota; kingdom Metazoa; phylum Chordata; class Amphibia; order Caudata; family Salamandridae; genus Triturus; species Triturus cristatus. The sequence continues at coordinate 876,935,737 of NC_140593.1, read as the reverse complement.
ATTGGTTGAAACAAAAGCTTCTGAATAGAAGAAAAAGTCTGTAATAATGGCAATTTTGGTCACATTGAGGCTTTAAAAAGTAGTCATTCAACATGAGGCACATTCCAAATGACATTTTGAATCAATTTTTCTACAGTCCAAAAAAATCAATTTTCTGATGAAAAACGATGACCCGTGACCTGTCGAAATTTCTCCTGATGGTCAGAAATGGAAATTTTTTAATGTTTAATTTTTTGACTGCAAATGACTATTCCATGTAAATTATCACTTTTGGAACAAAAATAAGTGTGTTTAGAGTCACTTTATGACTGAAATTGGTCGAAATAGACGCTTCTGAATAGGAGAAAATGTCTGTAAAAATGGCAATTTTGGTCACATTGAGGCTTCAAAAAGTAGTTATTCAGCATGAGGCACATTCCAAATGACATTTTGAATCAATTTTTCTACAGTCCAAAAAAAAAAAATTTCTGATGAAAAACGATGACCCGTGACCTGTCGAAATTTATCCAGATGGTCAGAAATGGAAATTTTTTAATGTTTCATTTTTTGACTGTAAATGACTATTCCATGTAAATTATCACTTTTGGAAGAAAAATAAGTGTGTTTAGAGTCACTTTAATGCCTGAAATTGGTTGAAACAAAAGCTTCTGAATAGGAGAAAAAGTCTGTAATAATGGCAATTTTGGTCACATTGAGGCTTTAAAAAGTAGTCATTCAACATGAGGCACATTCCAAATGACATTTTGAATCAATTTTTCTACAGTCCAAAAAAATCAATTTTCTGATGAAAAACGATGACCCGTGACCTGTCGAAATTTCTCCAGATGGTCAGAAATGGAAATTTTTTAATGTTTAATTTTTTGACTGCAAATGACTATTCCATGTAAATTATCACTTTTGGAACAAAAATAAGTGTGTTTAGAGTCACTTTATGAGTGAAATTGGTCGAAATAGACGCTTCTGAATAGGAGAAAATGTCTGTAAAAATGGCAATTTTGGTCACATTGAGGCTTCAAAAAGTAGTTATTCAGCATGAGGCACATTCCAAATGACATTTTGAATCAATTTTTCTACAGTCCAAAAAAATCAATTTTCTGATGAAAAACGATGACCCGTGACCTGTTGAAATTTCTCCAGATTGTCAGAAATGTACATTTTTTAATGTTTAATTTTTTGACTGTAAATGACTATTCCATGTAAATTATCACTTTTGGAAAAAAAATAAGTGTGTTTAGAGTCACTTTAATGCCTGAAATTGGTAGAAACAAAAGCTTCTGAATAGGAGAAAAAGTCTGTAATAATGGCAATTTTGGTCACATTGAGGCTTTAAAAAGTAGTCATTCAACATGAGGCACATTCCAAATGACATTTTGAATCAATTTTTCTACAGTCCAAAAAAATCAATTTTCTGATGAAAAACGATGACCCGTGACCTGTCGAAATTTCTCCAGATGGTCAGAAATGGAAATTTTTTAATGTTTAATTTTTTGACTGTAAATGGCTATTCCATGTAAATTATCACTTTTGGAAGAAAAATAGGTGTGTTCAGAGTCACTTTAATGCCTGAAATTGGTTGAAACAAAAGCTTCTGAATAGGAGAAAAAGTCTGTAATATTGGCAATTTTGGTCACATTGAGGCTTTAAAAAGTAGTCATTCAACATGAGGCACATTCCAAATGACATTTTGAATCAATTTTTCTACAGTCCAAAAAATCAATTTTCTGATCAAAAACGATGACCCGTGACCTGTCGAAATTTCTCCAGATGGTCAGAAATGGAAATTTTTTTATCTTTAATTTTTTGACTGTAAATGACTATTCCATGTAAATTATCACTTTTGGAAGAAAAATAAGTGTGTTTAGAGTCACTTTAATGCCTGAAATTGGTTGAAACAAAAGCTTCTGAATAGGAGAAAAAGTCTGTAATAATGGCAATTTTGGTCACATTGAGGCTTTAAAAAGTAGTCATTCAACATGAGGCACATTCCAAATGACATTTTGAATCAATTTTTCTACAGTCCAAAAAAATCAATTTTCTGATGAAAAACGATGACCCGTGACCTGTCGAAATTTCTCCAGATGGTCAGAAATGGAAATTTTTTAATGTTTCATTTTTTGACTGCAAATGACTATTCCATGTAAATGATCACTTTTGGAACAAAATTAGTGTGTTTAGAGTCACTTTAATGCCTGAAATTGGTCGAAATAGAAGCTTCTGAATAGGAGAAAATGTCTGTAAAAATGGCAATTTTGGTCACATTGAGGCTTCAAAAAGTAGTTATTCAGCATGAGGCACATTCCAAATGCCATTTTGAATCAATTTTTCTACAGTCCAAAAAATCAATTTTCTGATGAAAAACGATGACCCGTGACCTGTCAAAATTTCTCCATATGGTCAGAAATTGACATTTTTTAATGTTTAATTTTTTGTATGTAAATGACTATTCCATGTAAATTATCACTTTTGGAAGAAAAATAAGTGTGTTTAGAGACACTTTAATGCCTGAAATTGGTTGAAACAAAAGCTTCTGAATAGGAGAAAAAGTCTATAATAATGGCAATTTTGGTCACATTGAGGCTTTAAAAAGTAGTCATTCAACATGAGGCACATTCAAAATGACATTTTGAATCAATGTTTCTACAGTCCAAAAAAATCAATTTTCTGATGAAAAACGATGACCCGTGACCTGTCGAAATTTATCCAGATGGTCAGAAATGGAAATTTTTTAATGTTTAATTTTTTGACTGCAAATGACTTCCATGTGAATTATCACTTTTGGAACTAAAATAAAGGTGTTTAGAGTCACTTTAATGCCTGAAATTGGTCGAAATAGAAGCTTCTGAATAGGAGAAAAAGTCTGTAATAATGGCAATTTTGGTCACATTGAGGCTTTAAAAAGTAGTCATTCAACATGAGGCACATTCCAAATGACATTTTGAATCAATTTTTCTACAGTCCAAAAAATCAATTTTCTGCTGAAAAACGATGACCTGTGACCTGTCGAAATTTCTCCAGATGGTCAGAAATGGAAATTTTTTAATGTTTAATTTTTTGACTGTAAATGACTATTCCATGTAAATTATCACTTTTGGAAGAAAAATAAGTGTGTTTAGAGTCACTTTAATGCCTGAAATTGGTTGAAACAAAAGCTTCTGAATAGGAGAAAAAGTCTGTAATAATGGCAATTTTGGTCACATTGAGGCTTTAAAAAGTAGTCATTCAACATGAGGCACATTCTAAATGACATTTTGAATCAATTTTTCTACAGTCCAAAAAAATCAATTTTCTGATGAAAAACGATGACCCGTGACCTGTCGAAATTTCTCCAGATGGTCAGAAATGGAAATTTTTTAATGTTTAATTTTTTGACTGCAAATGACTATTCCATGTAAATTATCACTTTTGGAACAAAAATAAGTGTGTTTAGAGTCACTTTATGACTGAAATTGGTCGAAATAGACGCTTCTGAATAGGAGAAAATGTCTGTAAAAATGGCAATTTTGGTCACATTGAGGCTTCAAAAAGTAGTTATTCAGCATGAGGCACATTCCAAATGACATTTTGAATCAATTTTTCTACAGTCCAAAAAAATAAATTTTCTGATGAAAAACGATGACCCGTGACCTGTCGAAATTTATCCAGATGGTCAGAAATGGAAATTTTTTAATGTTTCATTTTTTGACTGTAAATGACTATTCCATGTAAATTATCACTTTTGGAAGAAAAATAAGTGTGTTTAGAGTCACTTTAATGCCTGAAATTGGTTGAAACAAAAGCTTCTGAATAGGAGAAAAAGTCTGTAATAATGGCAATTTTGGTCACATTGAGGCTTTAAAAAGTAGTCATTCAACATGAGGCACATTCCAAATGACATTTTGAATCAATTTTTCTACAGTCCAAAAAAATCAATTTTCTGATGAAAAACGATGACCCGTGACCTGTCGAAATTTCTCCAGATGGTCAGAAATGGAAATTTTTTAATGTTTCATTTTTTGACTGCAAATGACTATTCCATGTAAATGATCACTTTTGGAACAAAATTAGTGTGTTTAGAGTCACTTTAATGCCTGAAATTGGTCGAAATAGAAGCTTCTGAATAGGAGAAAATGTCTGTAAAAATGGCAATTTTGGTCACATTGAGGCTTCAAAAAGTAGTTATTCAGCATGAGGCACATTCCAAATGCCATTTTGAATCAATTTTTCTACAGTCCAAAAAATCAATTTTCTGATGAAAAACGATGACCCGTGACCTGTCAAAATTTCTCCATATGGTCAGAAATTGACATTTTTTAATGTTTAATTTTTTGAATGTAAATGACTATTCCATGTAAATTATCACTTTTGGAAGAAAAATAAGTGTGTTTAGAGACACTTTAATGCCTGAAATTGGTTGAAACAAAAGCTTCTGAATAGGAGAAAAAGTCTGTAATAATGGCAATTTTGGTCACATTAAGGCTTTAAAAAGTAGTCATTCAACATGAGGCACATTCCAAAACACATTTTGAATCAATTTTTCTACAGTCCAAAAAAATCAATTTTCTGATGAAAAACAATGACCCGTGACCTGTCGAAATTTCTCCAGATGGTCAGAAATGGAAATTTTTTTATCTTTAATTTTTTGACTGTAAATGACTATTCCATGTAAATTATCACTTTTGGAAGAAAAATAAGTGTGTTTAGAGTCACTTTAATGCCTGAAATTGGTTGAAACAAAAGCTTCTGAATAGGAGAAAAAGTCTGTAATAATGGCAATTTTGGTCACATTGAGGCTTTAAAAAGTAGTCATTCAACATGAGGCACATTCCAAATGACATTTTGAATCAATTTTTCTACAGTCCAAAAAAATCAATTTTCTGATGAAAAACGATGACCGGTGACCTGTCGAAATTTCTCCAGATGGTCAGAAATGGAAATTTTTTAATGTTTAATTTTTTGACTGTAAATGGCTATTCCATGTAAATTATCACTTTTGGAAGAAAAATAGGTGTGTTTAGAGTCACTTTAATGCCTGAAATTGGTTGAAACAAAAGCTTCTGAATAGGAGAAAAAGTCTGTAATAATGGCAATTTTGGTCACATTGAGGCTTTAAAAAGTAGTCATTCAACATGAGGCACATTCTAAATGACATTTTGAATCAATTTTTCTACAGTCCAAAAAAATCAATTTTCTGATGAAAAACGATGACCCGTGACCTGTCGAAATTTCTCCAGATGGTCAGAAATGGAAATTTTTTAATGTTTAATTTTTTGACTGCAAATGACTATTCCATGTAAATTATCACTTTTGGAACAAAAATAAGTGTGTTTAGAGTCACTTTATGACTGAAATTGGTCGAAATAGACGCTTCTGAATAGGAGAAAATGTCTGTAAAAATGGCAATTTTGGTCACATTGAGGCTTCAAAAAGTAGTTATTCAGCATGAGGCACATTCCAAATGACATTTTGAATCAATTTTTCTACAGTCCAAAAAAATAAATTTTCTGATGAAAAACGATGACCCGTGACCTGTCGAAATTTATCCAGATGGTCAGAAATGGAAATTTTTTAATGTTTCATTTTTTGACTGTAAATGACTATTCCATGTAAATTATCACTTTTGGAAGAAAAATAAGTGTGTTTAGAGTCACTTTAATGCCTGAAATTGGTTGAAACAAAAGCTTCTGAATAGGAGAAAAAGTCTGTAATAATGGCAATTTTGGTCACATTGAGGCTTTAAAAAGTAGTCATTCAACATGAGGCACATTCCAAATGACATTTTGAATCAATTTTTCTACAGTCCAAAAAAATCAATTTTCTGATGAAAAACGATGACCCGTGACCTGTCGAAATTTCTCCAGATGGTCAGAAATGGAAATTTTTTAATGTTTCATTTTTTGACTGCAAATGACTATTCCATGTAAATGATCACTTTTGGAACAAAATTAGTGTGTTTAGAGTCACTTTAATGCCTGAAATTGGTCGAAATAGAAGCTTCTGAATAGGAGAAAATGTCTGTAAAAATGGCAATTTTGGTCACATTGAGGCTTCAAAAAGTAGTTATTCAGCATGAGGCACATTCCAAATGCCATTTTGAATCAATTTTTCTACAGTCCAAAAAATCAATTTTCTGATGAAAAACGATGACCCGTGACCTGTCAAAATTTCTCCATATGGTCAGAAATTGACATTTTTTAATGTTTAATTTTTTGAATGTAAATGACTATTCCATGTAAATTATCACTTTTGGAAGAAAAATAAGTGTGTTTAGAGACACTTTAATGCCTGAAATTGGTTGAAACAAAAGCTTCTGAATAGGAGAAAAAGTCTGTAATAATGGCAATTTTGGTCACATTAAGGCTTTAAAAAGTAGTCATTCAACATGAGGCACATTCCAAAACACATTTTGAATCAATTTTTCTACAGTCCAAAAAAATCAATTTTCTGATGAAAAACAATGACCCGTGACCTGTCGAAATTTCTCCAGATGGTCAGAAATGGAAATTTTTTTATCTTTAATTTTTTGACTGTAAATGACTATTCCATGTAAATTATCACTTTTGGAAGAAAAATAAGTGTGTTTAGAGTCACTTTAATGCCTGAAATTGGTTGAAACAAAAGCTTCTGAATAGGAGAAAAAGTCTGTAATAATGGCAATTTTGGTCACATTGAGGCTTTAAAAAGTAGTCATTCAACATGAGGCACATTCCAAATGACATTTTGAATCAATTTTTCTACAGTCCAAAAAAATCAATTTTCTGATAAAAAACGATGACCCGTGACCTGTCGAAATTTCTCCAGATGGTCAGAAATGGAAATTTTTTTATCTTTAATTTTTTGACTGTAAATGACTATTCCATGTAAATTATCACTTTTGGAAGAAAAAAAAGTGTGTTTAGAGTCACTTTAATGCCTGAAATTGGTTGAAACAAAAGCTTCTGAATAGGAGAAAAAGTCTGTAATAATGGCAATTTTGGTCACATTGAGGCTTTAAAAAGTAGTCATTCAACATGAGGCACATTCCAAATGACATTTTGAATCAATTTTTCTACAGTCCAAAAAAATCAATTTTCTGATGAAAAACAATGACCCGTGACCTGTCGAAATTTCTCCAGATGGTCAGAAATGGAAATTTTTTAATGTTTAATTTTTTGACTGCAAATGACTATTCCATGTAAATTATCACTTTTGGAACAAAATAAGTGTGTTTAGAGTCACTTTAATGCCTGAAATTGGTCGAAATAGACGCTTCTGAATAGGAGAAAATGTCTGTAAAAATGGCAATTTTGGTCACATTGAGGCTTCAAAAAGTAGTCATTCAACATGAGGCACATTCCAAATGACATTTTGAATCAATTTTTCTACAGTCCAAAAAATCAATTTTCTGATGAAAAACGATGACCCGTGACCTGTCGAAATTTCTCCAGATGGTCAGAAATGGAAATTTTTTAATGTTTAATTTTTTGACTGTAAATGACTATTCCATGTAAATTATCACTTTTGGAAGAAAAATAAGTGTGTTTAGAGTCACTTTAATGCCTGAAATTGGTTGAAACAAAAGCTTCTGAATAGGAGAAAAAGTCTGTAATAATGGCAATTTTGGTCACATTGAGGCTTTAAAAAGTAGTCATTCAACATGAGGCACATTCCAAATGACATTTTGAATCAATTTTTCTACAGTCCAAAAAAATCAATTTTCTGATGAAAAACGATGACCCGTGACCTGTCGAAATTTCTCCTGATGGTCAGAAATGGAAATTTTTTAATGTTTAATTTTTTGACTGCAAATGACTATTCCATGTAAATTATCACTTTTGGAACAAAAATAAGTGTGTTTAGAGTCACTTTATGACTGAAATTGGTCGAAATAGACGCTTCTGAATAGGAGAAAATGTCTGTAAAAATGGCAATTTTGGTCACATTGAGGCTTCAAAAAGTAGTTATTCAGCATGAGGCACATTCCAAATGACATTTTGAATCAATTTTTCTACAGTCCAAAAAAATAAATTTTCTGATGAAAAACGATGACCCGTGACCTGTCGAAATTTATCCAGATGGTCAGAAATGGAAATTTTTTAATGTTTCATTTTTTGACTGTAAATGACTATTCCATGTAAATTATCACTTTTGGAAGAAAAATAAGTGTGTTTAGAGACACTTTAATGCCTGAAATTGGTTGAAACAAAAGCTTCTGAATAGGAGAAAAAGTCTGTAATAATGGCAATTTTGGTCACATTAAGGCTTTAAAAAGTAGTCATTCAACATGAGGCACATTCCAAAACACATTTTGAATCAATTTTTCTACAGTCCAAAAAAATCAATTTTCTGATGAAAAACAATGACCCGTGACCTGTCGAAATTTCTCCAGATGGTCAGAAATGGAAATTTTTTTATCTTTAATTTTTTGACTGTAAATGACTATTCCATGTAAATTATCACTTTTGGAAGAAAAATAAGTGTGTTTAGAGTCACTTTAATGCCTGAAATTGGTTGAAACAAAAGCTTCTGAATAGGAGAAAAAGTCTGTAATAATGGCAATTTTGGTCACATTGAGGCTTTAAAAAGTAGTCATTCAACATGAGGCACATTCCAAATGACATTTTGAATCAATTTTTCTACAGTCCAAAAAAATCAATTTTCTGATGAAAAACGATGACCGGTGACCTGTCGAAATTTCTCCAGATGGTCAGAAATGGAAATTTTTTAATGTTTAATTTTTTGACTGTAAATGGCTATTCCATGTAAATTATCACTTTTGGAAGAAAAATAGGTGTGTTTAGAGTCACTTTAATGCCTGAAATTGGTTGAAACAAAAGCTTCTGAATAGGAGAAAAAGTCTGTAATAATGGCAATTTTGGTCACATTGAGGCTTTAAAAAGTAGTCATTCAACATGAGGCACATTCTAAATGACATTTTGAATCAATTTTTCTACAGTCCAAAAAAATCAATTTTCTGATGAAAAACGATGACCCGTGACCTGTCGAAATTTCTCCAGATGGTCAGAAATGGAAATTTTTTAATGTTTAATTTTTTGACTGCAAATGACTATTCCATGTAAATTATCACTTTTGGAACAAAAATAAGTGTGTTTAGAGTCACTTTATGACTGAAATTGGTCGAAATAGACGCTTCTGAATAGGAGAAAATGTCTGTAAAAATGGCAATTTTGGTCACATTGAGGCTTCAAAAAGTAGTTATTCAGCATGAGGCACATTCCAAATGACATTTTGAATCAATTTTTCTACAGTCCAAAAAAATAAATTTTCTGATGAAAAACGATGACCCGTGACCTGTCGAAATTTATCCAGATGGTCAGAAATGGAAATTTTTTAATGTTTCATTTTTTGACTGTAAATGACTATTCCATGTAAATTATCACTTTTGGAAGAAAAATAAGTGTGTTTAGAGTCACTTTAATGCCTGAAATTGGTTGAAACAAAAGCTTCTGAATAGGAGAAAAAGTCTGTAATAATGGCAATTTTGGTCACATTGAGGCTTTAAAAAGTAGTCATTCAACATGAGGCACATTCCAAATGACATTTTGAATCAATTTTTCTACAGTCCAAAAAAATCAATTTTCTGATGAAAAACGATGACCCGTGACCTGTCGAAATTTCTCCAGATGGTCAGAAATGGAAATTTTTTAATGTTTCATTTTTTGACTGCAAATGACTATTCCATGTAAATGATCACTTTTGGAACAAAATTAGTGTGTTTAGAGTCACTTTAATGCCTGAAATTGGTCGAAATAGAAGCTTCTGAATAGGAGAAAATGTCTGTAAAAATGGCAATTTTGGTCACATTGAGGCTTCAAAAAGTAGTTATTCAGCATGAGGCACATTCCAAATGCCATTTTGAATCAATTTTTCTACAGTCCAAAAAATCAATTTTCTGATGAAAAACGATGACCCGTGAACTGTCAAAATTTCTCCATATGGTCAGAAATTGACATTTTTTAATGTTTAATTTTTTGAATGTAAATGACTATTCCATGTAAATTATCACTTTTGGAAGAAAAATAAGTGTGTTTAGAGACACTTTAATGCCTGAAATTGGTTGAAACAAAAGCTTCTGAATAGGAGAAAAAGTCTGTAATAATGGCAATTTTGGTCACATTAAGGCTTTAAAAAGTAGTCATTCAACATGAGGCACATTCCAAAACACATTTTGAATCAATTTTTCTACAGTCCAAAAAAATCAATTTTCTGATGAAAAACAATGACCCGTGACCTGTCGAAATTTCTCCAGATGGTCAGAAATGGAAATTTTTTTATCTTTAATTTTTTGACTGTAAATGACTATTCCATGTAAATTATCACTTTTGGAAGAAAAATAAGTGTGTTTAGAGTCACTTTAATGCCTGAAATTGGTTGAAACAAAAGCTTCTGAATAGGAGAAAAAGTCTGTAATAATGGCAATTTTGGTCACATTGAGGCTTTAAAAAGTAGTCATTCAACATGAGGCACATTCCAAATGACATTTTGAATCAATTTTTCTACAGTCCAAAAAAATCAATTTTCTGATAAAAAACGATGACCCGTGACCTGTCGAAATTTCTCCAGATGGTCAGAAATGGAAATTTTTTTATCTTTAATTTTTTGACTGTAAATGACTATTCCATGTAAATTATCACTTTTGGAAGAAAAAAATGTGTGTTTAGAGTCACTTTAATGCCTGAAATTGGTTGAAACAAAAGCTTCTGAATAGGAGAAAAAGTCTGTAATAATGGCAATTTTGGTCACATTGAGGCTTTAAAAAGTAGTCATTCAACATGAGGCACATTCCAAATGACATTTTGAATCAATTTTTCTACAGTCCAAAAAAAATCAATTTTCTGATGAAAAACAATGACCCGTGACCTGTCGAAATTTCTCCAGATGGTCAGAAATGGAAATTTTTTAATGTTTAATTTTTTGACTGCAAATGACTATTCCATGTAAATTATCACTTTTGGAACAAAATAAGTGTGTTTAGAGTCACTTTAATGCCTGAAATTGGTCGAAATAGACGCTTCTGAATAGGAGAAAATGTCTGTAAAAATGGCAATTTTGGTCACATTGAGGCTTCAAAAAGTAGTCATTCAACATGAGGCACATTCCAAATGACATTTTGAATCAATTTTTCTACAGTCCAAAAAATCAATTTTCTGATGAAAAACGATGACCCGTGACCTGTCGAAATTTCTCCAGATGGTCAGAAATGGAAATTTTTTAATGTTTAATTTTTTGACTGTAAATGACTATTCCATGTAAATTATCACTTTTGGAAGAAAAATAAGTGTGTTTAGAGTCACTTTAATGCCTGAAATTGGTTGAAACAAAAGCTTCTGAATAGGAGAAAAAGTCTGTAATAATGGCAATTTTGGTCACATTGAGGCTTTAAAAAGTAGTCATTCAACATGAGGCACATTCCAAATGACATTTTGAATCAATTTTTCTACAGTCCAAAAAAATCAATTTTCTGATGAAAAACGATGACCCGTGACCTGTCGAAATTTCTCCTGATGGTCAGAAATGGAAATTTTTTAATGTTTAATTTTTTGACTGCAAATGACTATTCCATGTAAATTATCACTTTTGGAACAAAAATAAGTGTGTTTAGAGTCACTTTATGACTGAAATTGGTCGAAATAGACGCTTCTGAATAGGAGAAAATGTCTGTAAAAATGGCAATTTTGGTCACATTGAGGCTTCAAAAAGTAGTTATTCAGCATGAGGCACATTCCAAATGACATTTTGAATCAATTTTTCTACAGTCCAAAAAAATAAATTTTCTGATGAAAAACGATGACCCGTGACCTGTCGAAATTTATCCAGATGGTCAGAAATGGAAATTTTTTAATGTTTCATTTTTTGACTGTAAATGACTATTCCATGTAAATTATCACTTTTGGAAGAAAAATAAGTGTGTTTAGAGTCACTTTAATGCCTGAAATTGGTTGAAACAAAAGCTTCTGAATAGGAGAAAAAGTCTGTAATAATGGCAATTTTGGTCACATTGAGGCTTTAAAAAGTAGTCATTCAACATGAGGCACATTCCAAATGACATTTTGAATCAATTTTTCTACAGTCCAAAAAAATCAATTTTCTGATGAAAAACGATGACCCGTGACCTGTCGAAATTTCTCCAGATGGTCAGAAATGGAAATTTTTTAATGTTTAATTTTTTGACTGCAAATGACTATTCCATGTAAATTATCACTTTTGGAACAAAAATAAGTGTGTTTAGAGTCACTTTATGAGTGAAATTGGTCGAAATAGACGCTTCTGAATAGGAGAAAATGTCTGTAAAAATGGCAATTTTGGTCACATTGAGGCTTCAAAAAGTAGTTATTCAGCATGAGGCACATTCCAAATGACATTTTGAATCAATTTTTCTACAGTCCAAAAAAATCAATTTTCTGATGAAAAACGATGACCCGTGACCTGTCGAAATTTCTCCAGATGGTCAGAAATGGAAATTTTTTTATCTTTAATTTTTTGACTGTAAATGACTATTCCATGTAAATTATCACTTTTGGAAGAAAAAAAAGTGTGTTTAGAGTCACTTTAATGCCTGAAATTGGTTGAAACAAAAGCTTCTGAATAGGAGAAAAAGTCTGTAATAATGGCAATTTTGGTCACATTGAGGCTTTAAAAAGTAGTCATTCAACATGAGGCACATTCCAAATGACATTTTGAATCAATTTTTCTACAGTCCAAAAAAATCAATTTTCTGATGAAAAACAATGACCCGTGACCTGTCGAAATTTCTCCAGATGGTCAGAAATGGAAATTTTTTAATGTTTAATTTTTTGACTGCAAATGACTATTCCATGTAAATTATCACTTTTGGAACAAAATAAGTGTGTTTAGAGTCACTTTAATGCCTGAAATTGGTCGAAATAGACGCTTCTGAATAGGAGAAAATGTCTGTAAAAATGGCAATTTTGGTCACATTGAGGCTTCAAAAGTAGTCATTCAACATGAGGCACATTCCAAATGACATTTTGAATCAATTTTTCTACAGTCCAAAAAATCAATTTTCTGATGAAAAACGATGACCCGTGACCTGTCGAAATTTCTCCAGATGGTCAGAAATGGAAATTTTTTAATGTTTAATTTTTTGACTGTAAATGACTATTCCATGTAAATTATCACTTTTGGAAGAAAAATAAGTGTGTTTAGAGTCACTTTAATGCCTGAAATTGGTTGAAACAAAAGCTTCTGAATAGGAGAAAAAGTCTGTAATAATGGCAATTTTGGTCACATTGAGGCTTTAAAAAGTAGTCATTCAACATGAGGCACATTCCAAATGACATTTTGAATCAATTTTTCTACAGTCCAAAAAAATCAATTTTCTGATGAAAAACGATGACCTGTCGAAATTTCTCCTGATGGTCAGAAATGGAAATTTTTTAATGTTTAATTTTTTGACTGCAAATGACTATTCCATGTAAATTATCACTTTTGGAACAAAAATAAGTGTGTTTAGAGTCACTTTATGACTGAAATTGGTCGAAATAGACGCTTCTGAATAGGAGAAAATGTCTGTAAAAATGGCAATTTTGGTCACATTGAGGCTTCAAAAAGTAGTTATTCAGCATGAGGCACATTCCAAATGACATTTTGAATCAATTTTTCTACAGTCCCAAAAAATAAATTTTCTGATGAAAAACGATGACCCGTGACCTGTCGAAATTTATCCAGATGGTCAGAAATGGAAATTTTTTAATGTTTCATTTTTTGACTGTAAATGACTATTCCATGTAAATTATCACTTTTGGAAGAAAAATAAGTGTGTTTAGAGTCACTTTAATGCCTGAAATTGGTTGAAACAAAAGCTTCTGAATAGGAGAAAAAGTCTGTAATAATGGCAATTTTGGTCACATTGAGGCTTTAAAAAGTAGTCATTCAACATGAGGCACATTCCAAATGACATTTTGAATCAATTTTTCTACAGTCCAAAAAAATCAATTTTCTGATGAAAAACGATGACCCGTGACCTGTCGAAATTTCTCCAGATGGTCAGAAATGGAAATTTTTTAATGTTTAATTTTTTGACTGCAAATGACTATTCCATGTAAATTATCACTTTTGGAACAAAAATAAATGTGTTTAGAGTCACTTTATGAGTGAAATTGGTCGAAATAGACGCTTCTGAATAGGAGAAAATGTCTGTAAAAATGGCAATTTTGGTCACATTGAGGCTTCAAAAAGTAGTTATTCAGCATGAGGCACATTCCAAATGACATTTTGAATCAATTTTTCTACAGTCCAAAAAAATAAATTTTCTGATGAAAAACGATGACCCGTGACCTGTCGAAATTTATCCAGATAGTCAGAAATGGAAATTTTTTAATGTTTCATTTTTTGACTGTAAATGACTATTCCATGTAAATTATCACTTTTGGAAGAAAAATAAGTGTGTTTAGAGTCACTTTAATGTCTGAAATTGGTTGAAACAAAAGCTTCTGAATAGGAGAAAAAGTCTGTAATAATGGCAATTTTGGTCACATTGAGGCTTTAAAAAGTAGTCATTCAACATGAGGCACATTCCAAATGACATTTTGAATCAATTTTTCTACAGTCCAAAAAAATCAATTTTCTGATGAAAAACGATGACCCGTGACCTGTCGAAATTTCTCCAGATGGTCAGAAATGGAAATTTTTTTATCTTTAATTTTTTGACTGTAAATGACTATTCCATGTAAATTATCACTTTTGGAAGAAAAATAAGTGTGTTTAGAGTCACTTTAATGCCTGAAATTGGTTAAAACAAAAGCTTCTGAATAGGAGAAAAAGTCTGTAATAATGGCAATTTTGGTCACATTGAGGCTTTAAAAAGTAGTCATTCAACATGAGGCACATTCCAAATGACATTTTGAATCAATTTTTCTACAGTCCAAAAAAATCAATTTTCTGATAAAAAACGATGACCCGTGACCTGTCGAAATTTCTCCAGATGGTCAGAAATGGAAATTTTTTTATCTTTAATTTTTTGACTGTAAATGACTATTCCATGTAAATTATCACTTTTGGAAGAAAAAAAAGTGTGTTTAGAGTCACTTTAATGCCTGAAATTGGTTGAAACAAAAGCTTCTGAATAGGAGAAAAAGTCTGTAATAATGGCAATTTTGGTCACATTGAGGCTTTAAAAAGTAGTCATTCAACATGAGGCACATTCCAAATGACATTTTGAATCAATTTTTCTACAGTCCAAAAAAATCAATTTTCTGATGAAAAACGATGACCCGTGACCTGTCGAAATTTCTCCTGATGGTCAGAAATGGAAATTTTTTAATGTTTAAATTTTTGACTGCAAATGACTATTCCATGTAAATTATCACTTTTGGAACAAAAATAAGTGTGTTTAGAGTCACTTTATGACTGAAATTGGTCGAAATAGACGCTTCTGAATAGGAGAAAATGTCTGTAAAAATGGCAATTTTGGTCACATTGAGGCTTCAAAAAGTAGTTATTCAGCATGAGGCACATTCCAAATGACATTTTGAATCAATTTTTCTACAGTCCAAAAAAATAAATTTTCTGATGAAAAACGATGACCCGTGACCTGTCGAAATTTATCCAGATGGTCAGAAATGGAAATTTTTTAATGTTTCATTTTTTGACTGTAAATGACTATTCCATGTAAATTATCACTTTTGGAAGAAAAATAAGTGTGTTTAGAGTCACTATAATGCCTGAAATTGGTTGAAACAAAAGCTTCTGAATAGGAGAAAAAGTCTGTAATAATGGCAATTTTGGTCACATTGAGGCTTTAAAAAGTAGTCATTCAACATGAGGCACATTCCAAATGACATTTTGAATCAATTTTTCTACAGTCCAAAAAAATCAATTTTCTGATGAAAAACGATGACCCGTGACCTGTCGAAATTTCTCCAGATGGTCAGAAATGGAAATTTTTTAATGTTTAATTTTTTGACTGCAAATGACTATTCCATGTAAATTATCACTTTTGGAACAAAAATAAGTGTGTTTAGAGTCACTTTATGAGTGAAATTGGTCGAAATAGACGCTTCTGAATAGGAGAAAATGTCTGTAAAAATGGCAATTTTGGTCACATTGAGGCTTCAAAAAGTAGTTATTCAGCATGAGGCACATTCCAAATGACATTTTGAATCAATTTTTCTACAGTCCAAAAAAATAAATTTTCTGATGAAAAACGATGACCCGTGACCTGTCGAAATTTATCCAGATGGTCAGAAATGGAAATTTTTTAATGTTTCATTTTTTGACTGTAAATGACTATTCCATGTAAATTATCACTTTTGGAAGAAAAATAAGTGTGTTTAGAGTCACTTTAATGCCTGAAAATGGTTGAAACAAAAGCTTCTGAATAGGAGAAATAGTCTGTAATAATGGCAATTTTGGTCACATTGAGGCTTTAAAAAGTAGTCATTCAACATGAGGCACATTTCAAATGACATTTTGAATCAATTTTTCCACAGTCCAAAAAAATCAATTTTCTGATGAAAAACGATGACCCGTGACCTGTCGAAATTTCTCCAGATGGTCAGAAATGGAAATTTTTTTATCTTTAATTTTTTGACTGTAAATGACTATTCCATGTAAATTATCAATTTTGGAAGAAAAATAAGTGTGTTTAGAGTCACTTTTATGCCTGAAATTGGTCGAAATAGAAGCTTCTG
The DNA here is from genome assembly GCF_964204655.1 of Triturus cristatus. NCBI lineage: Eukaryota > Metazoa > Chordata > Amphibia > Caudata > Salamandridae > Triturus > Triturus cristatus. The sequence continues at coordinate 876,919,109 of NC_140593.1, read as the reverse complement.
AATACGAGAAAATGTCTGTAATAATGGCAATTTTGGTCACATTGAGGCTTTAAAAAGTAGTCATTCAACATGAGGCACATTCGAAATGACATTTTGAATCAATTTTTCTACAGTCCAAAAAATCAATTTTCTGATGAAAAACGATGACCCGTGACCTGTCGACATTTCTCCAGTTGGTCAGAAATTGAATTTTTTTAATGTTTAAGTTTTTTTACTGCAAATGACTATTCCATTTAAATTATCACTTTTGGAACAAAAATAAGTGTGTTTAGAGTCACTTTAATGCCTGAAATTGGTTGAAACAAAAGCTTCTGAATAGGAGAAAAAGTCTGTAATAATGGCAATTTTGGTCACATTGAGGCTTTAAAAAGTAGTCATTCAACATGAGGCACATTCCAAATGACATTTTGAATCAATTTTTCTACAGTCCAAAAAAATCAATTTTCTGATGAAAAACGATGACCCGTGACCTGTCGAAATTTCTCCAGATGGTCAGAAATGGAAATTTTTTAATGTTTAATTTTTTGACTGCAAATGACTATTCCATGTAAATTATCACTTTTGGAACAAAAATAAGTGTGTTTAGAGTCACTTTATGAGTGAAATTGGTCGAAATAGACGCTTCTGAATAGGAGAAAATGTCTGTAAAAATGGCAATTTTGGTCACATTGAGGCTTCAAAAAGTAGTTATTCAGCATGAGGCACATTCCAAATGACATTTTGAATCAATTTTTCTACAGTCCAAAAAAATAAATTTTCTGATGAAAAACGATGACCCGTGACCTGTCGAAATTTATCCAGATGGTCAGAAATGGAAATTTTTTAATGTTTCATTTTTTGACTGTAAATGACTATTCCATGTAAATTATCACTTTTGGAAGAAAAATAAGTGTGTTTAGAGTCACTTTAATGCCTGAAAATGGTTGAAACAAAAGCTTCTGAATAGGAGAAAAAGTCTGTAATAATGGCAATTTTGGTCACATTGAGGCTTTAAAAAGTAGTCATTCAACATGAGGCACATTTCAAATGACATTTTGAATCAATTTTTCTACAGTCCAAAAAATCAATTTTCTGATGAAAAACGATGACCCGTGACCTGTCGACATTTCTCCAGTTGGTCAGAAATTGAATTTTTTTAATGTTTAAGTTTTTTTACTGCAAATGACTATTCCATTTAAATTATCACTTTTGGAACAAAAATAAGTGTGTTTAGAGTCACTTTAATGCCTGAAATTGGTCAAAATAGAAGCTTCTTAATTGGAGAAAATGCCTGTAAAAATGGCAATTTTGGTCACATTGAGGATTTAAAAAGTAGTTATTCAACATGAGGCACAATCCAAATGACATTTTGAATCAATTTTTCTACAGTCCAAAAAATCTATTTTCTGATGAAAAACGATGACCCGTGACCTGTTGAAATTTCTCCAGATTGTCAGAAATGTAAATTTTTTAATGTTTAATTTTTTGACTGCAAATGACTTCCATGTGAATTATCACTTTTGGAACTAAAATAAAGGTGTTTAGAGTCACTTTAATGCCTGAAATTGGTCGAAATAGAAGCTTCTGAATAGGAGAAAAAGTCTGTAATAATGGCAATTTTGGTCACATTGAGGCTTTAAAAAGTAGTCATTCAACATGAGGCACATTCCAAATGACATTTTGAATCAATTTTTCTACAGTCCAAAAAATCAATTTTCTGCTGAAAAACGATGACCTGTGACCTGTCGAAATTTCTCCAGATGGTCAGAAATGGAAATTTTTTAATGTTTAATTTTTTGACTGTAAATGACTATTCCATGTAAATTATCACTTTTGGAAGAAAAATAAGTGTGTTTAGAGTCACTTTAATGCCTGAAATTGGTTGAAACAAAAGCTTCTGAATAGGAGAAAAAGTCTGTAATAATGGCAATTTTGGTCACATTGAGGCTTTAAAAAGTAGTCATTCAACATGAGGCACATTCCAAATGACATTTTGAATCAATTTTTCTACAGTCCAAAAAAATCAATTTTCTGATGAAAAACGATGACCCGTGACCTGTCGAAATTTCTCCAGATGGTCAGAAATGGAAATTTTTTAATGTTTAATTTTTTGACTGCAAATGACTATTCCATGTAAATTATCACTTTTGGAACAAAAATAAGTGTGTTTAGAGTCACTTTATGACTGAAATTGGTCGAAATAGACGCTTCTGAATAGGAGAAAATGTCTGTAAAAATGGCAATTTTGGTCACATTGAGGCTTCAAAAAGTAGTTATTCAGCATGAGGCACATTCCAAATGACATTTTGAATCAATTTTTCTACAGTCCAAAAAAATAAATTTTCTGATGAAAAACGATGACCCGTGACCTGTCGAAATTTATCCAGATGGTCAGAAATGGAAATTTTTTAATGTTTCATTTTTTGACTGTAAATGACTATTCCATGTAAATTATCACTTTTGGAAGAAAAATAAGTGTGTTTAGAGTCACTTTAATGCCTGAAATTGGTTGAAACAAAAGCTTCTGAATAGGAGAAAAAGTCTGTAATAATGGCAATTTTGGTCACATTGAGGCTTTAAAAAGTAGTCATTCAACATGAGGCACATTCCAAATGACATTTTGAATCAATTTTTCTACAGTCCAAAAAAATCAATTTTCTGATAAAAAACGATGACCCGTGACCTGTCGAAATTTCTCCAGATGGTCAGAAATGGAAATTTTTTTATCTTTAATTTTTTGACTGTAAATGACTATTCCATGTAAATTATCACTTTTGGAAGAAAAAAAAGTGTGTTTAGAGTCACTTTAATGCCTGAAATTGGTTGAAACAAAAGCTTCTGAATAGGAGAAAAAGTCTGTAATAATGGCAATTTTGGTCACATTGAGGCTTTAAAAAGTAGTCATTCAACATGAGGCACATTCCAAATGACATTTTGAATCAATTTTTCTACAGTCCAAAAAAATCAATTTTCTGATGAAAAACAATGACCCGTGACCTGTCGAAATTTCTCCAGATGGTCAGAAATGGAAATTTTTTAATGTTTAATTTTTTGACTGCAAATGACTATTCCATGTAAATTATCACTTTTGGAACAAAATAAGTGTGTTTAGAGTCACTTTAATGCCTGAAATTGGTCGAAATAGACGCTTCTGAATAGGAGAAAATGTCTGTAAAAATGGCAATTTTGGTCACATTGAGGCTTCAAAAGTAGTCATTCAACATGAGGCACATTCCAAATGACATTTTGAATCAATTTTTCTACAGTCCAAAAAATCAATTTTCTGATGAAAAACGATGACCCGTGACCTGTCGAAATTTCTCCAGATGGTCAGAAATGGAAATTTTTTAATGTTTAATTTTTTGACTGTAAATGACTATTCCATGTAAATTATCACTTTTGGAAGAAAAATAAGTGTGTTTAGAGTCACTTTAATGCCTGAAATTGGTTGAAACAAAAGCTTCTGAATAGGAGAAAAAGTCTGTAATAATGGCAATTTTGGTCACATTGAGGCTTTAAAAAGTAGTCATTCAACATGAGGCACATTCCAAATGACATTTTGAATCAATTTTTCTACAGTCCAAAAAAATCAATTTTCTGATGAAAAACGATGACCTGTCGAAATTTCTCCTGATGGTCAGAAATGGAAATTTTTTAATGTTTAATTTTTTGACTGCAAATGACTATTCCATGTAAATTATCACTTTTGGAACAAAAATAAGTGTGTTTAGAGTCACTTTATGACTGAAATTGGTCGAAATAGACGCTTCTGAATAGGAGAAAATGTCTGTAAAAATGGCAATTTTGGTCACATTGAGGCTTCAAAAAGTAGTTATTCAGCATGAGGCACATTCCAAATGACATTTTGAATCAATTTTTCTACAGTCCCAAAAAATAAATTTTCTGATGAAAAACGATGACCCGTGACCTGTCGAAATTTATCCAGATGGTCAGAAATGGAAATTTTTTAATGTTTCATTTTTTGACTGTAAATGACTATTCCATGTAAATTATCACTTTTGGAAGAAAAATAAGTGTGTTTAGAGTCACTTTAATGCCTGAAATTGGTTGAAACAAAAGCTTCTGAATAGGAGAAAAAGTCTGTAATAATGGCAATTTTGGTCACATTGAGGCTTTAAAAAGTAGTCATTCAACATGAGGCACATTCCAAATGACATTTTGAATCAATTTTTCTACAGTCCAAAAAAATCAATTTTCTGATGAAAAACGATGACCCGTGACCTGTCGAAATTTCTCCAGATGGTCAGAAATGGAAATTTTTTAATGTTTAATTTTTTGACTGTAAATGACTATTCCATGTAAATTATCACTTTTGGAAGAAAAATAAGTGTGTTTAGAGTCACTTTAATGCCTGAAATTGGTTGAAACAAAAGCTTCTGAATAGGAGAAAAAGTCTGTAATAATGGCAATTTTGGTCACATTGAGGCTTTAAAAAGTAGTCATTCAACATGAGGCACATTCCAAATGACATTTTGAATCAATTTTTCTACAGTCCAAAAAAATCAATTTTCTGATGAAAAACGATGACCCGTGACCTGTCGAAATTTCTCCAGATGGTCAGAAATGGAAATTTTTTAATGTTTAATTTTTTGACTGCAAATGACTATTCCATGTAAATTATCACTTTTGGAACAAAAATAAGTGTGTTTAGAGTCACTTTATGACTGAAATTGGTCGAAATAGACGCTTCTGAATAGGAGAAAAAGTCTGTAATAATGGCAATTTTGGTCACATTGAGGCTTTAAAAAGTAGTCATTCAACATGAGGCACATTCCAAATGACATTTTGAATCAATTTTTCTACAGTCCAAAAAAATCAATTTTCTGATGAAAAACGATGACCCGTGACCTGTCGAAATTTCTCCAGATGGTCAGAAATGGAAATTTTTTAATGTTTAATTTTTTGACTGCAAATGACTATTCCATGTAAATTATCACTTTTGGAACAAAAATAAGTGTGTTTAGAGTCACTTTATGAGTGAAATTGGTCGAAATAGACGCTTCTGAATAGGAGAAAATGTCTGTAAAAATGGCAATTTTGGTCACATTGAGGCTTCAAAAAGTAGTTATTCAGCATGAGGCACATTCCAAATGACATTTTGAATCAATTTTTCTACAGTCCAAAAAAATAAATTTTCTGATGAAAAACGATGACCCGTGACCTGTCGAAATTTCTCCAGATGGTCAGAAATGGAAATTTTTTTATCTTTAATTTTTTGACTGTAAATGACTATTCCATGTAAATTATCACTTTTGGAAGAAAAATAAGTGTGTTTAGAGTCACTTTAATGCCTGAAATTGGTTGAAACAAAAGCTTCTGAATAGGAGAAAAAGTCTGTAATAATGGCAATTTTGGTCACATTGAGGCTTTAAAAAGTAGTCATTCAACATGAGGCACATTCCAAATGACATTTTGAATCAATTTTTCTACAGTCCAAAAAAATCAATTTTCTGATAAAAAACGATGACCCGTGACCTGTCGAAATTTCTCCAGATGGTCAGAAATGGAAATTTTTTTATCTTTAATTTTTTGACTGTAAATTACTATTCCATGTAAATTATCACTTTTGGAAGAAAAAAAAGTGTGTTTAGAGTCACTTTAATGCCTGAAATTGGTTGAAACAAAAGCTTCTGAATAGGAGAAAAAGTCTGTAATAATGGCAATTTTGGTCACATTGAGGCTTTAAAAAGTAGTCATTCAACATGAGGCACATTCCAAATGACATTTTGAATCAATTTTTCTACAGTCCAAAAAAATCAATTTTCTGATGAAAAACAATGACCCGTGACCTGTCGAAATTTCTCCAGATGGTCAGAAATGGAAATTTTTTAATGTTTAATTTTTTGACTGCAAATGACTATTCCATGTAAATTATCACTTTTGGAACAAAATAAGTGTGTTTAGAGTCACTTTAATGCCTGAAATTGGTCGAAATAGACGCTTCTGAATAGGAGAAAATGTCTGTAAAAATGGCAATTTTGGTCACATTGAGGCTTCAAAAAGTAGTCATTCAACATGAGGCACATTCCAAATGACATTTTGAATCAATTTTTCTACAGTCCAAAAAATCAATTTTCTGATGAAAAACGATGACCCGTGACCTGTCGAAATTTCTCCAGATGGTCAGAAATGGAAATTTTTTAATGTTTAATTTTTTGACTGTAAATGACTATTCCATGTAAATTATCACTTTTGGAAGAAAAATAAGTGTGTTTAGAGTCACTTTAATGCCTGAAATTGGTTGAAACAAAAGCTTCTGAATAGGAGAAAAAGTCTGTAATAATGGCAATTTTGGTCACATTGAGGCTTTAAAAAGTAGTCATTCAACATGAGGCACATTCCAAATGACATTTTGAATCAATTTTTCTACAGTCCAAAAAAATCAATTTTCTGATGAAAAACGATGACCCGTGACCTGTCGAAATTTCTCCTGATGGTCAGAAATGGAAATTTTTTAATGTTTAATTTTTTGACTGCAAATGACTATTCCATGTAAATTATCACTTTTGGAACAAAAATAAGTGTGTTTAGAGTCACTTTATGACTGAAATTGGTCGAAATAGACGCTTCTGAATAGGAGAACATGTCTGTAAAAATGGCAATTTTGGTCACATTGAGGCTTCAAAAAGTAGTTATTCAGCATGAGGCACATTCCAAATGACATTTTGAATCAATTTTTCTACAGTCCCAAAAAATAAATTTTCTGATGAAAAACGATGACCCGTGACCTGTCGAAATTTATCCAGATGGTCAGAAATGGAAATTTTTTAATGTTTCATTTTTTGACTGTAAATGACTATTCCATGTAAATTATCACTTTTGGAAGAAAAATAAGTGTGTTTAGAGTCACTTTAATGCCTGAAATTGGATGAAACAAAAGCTTCTGAATAGGAGAAAAAGTCTGTAATAATGGCAATTTTGGTCACATTGAGGCTTTAAAAAGTAGTCATTCAACATGAGGCACATTCCAAATGACATTTTGAATCAATTTTTCTACAGTCCAAAAAAATCAATTTTCTGATGAAAAACGATGACCCGTGACCTGTCGAAATTTCTCCAGATGGTCAGAAATGGAAATTTTTTAATGTTTAATTTTTTGACTGCAAATGACTATTCCATGTAAATTATCACTTTTGGAACAAAAATAAGTGTGTTTAGAGTCACTTTATGAGTGAAATTGGTCGAAATAGACGCTTCTGAATAGGAGAAAATGTCTGTAAAAATGGCAATTTTGGTCACATTGAGGCTTCAAAAAGTAGTTATTCAGCATGAGGCACATTCCAAATGACATTTTGAATCAATTTTTCTACAGTCCAAAAAAATAAATTTTCTGATGAAAAACGATGACCCGTGACCTGTCGAAATTTATCCAGATAGTCAGAAATGGAAATTTTTTAATGTTTCATTTTTTGACTGTAAATGACTATTCCATGTAAATTATCACTTTTGGAAGAAAAATAAGTGTGTTTAGAGTCACTTTAATGTCTGAAATTGGTTGAAACAAAAGCTTCTGAATAGGAGAAAAAGTCTGTAATAATGGCAATTTTGGTCACATTGAGGCTTTAAAAAGTAGTCATTCAACATGAGGCACATTCCAAATGACATTTTGAATCAATTTTTCTACAGTCCAAAAAAATCAATTTTCTGATGAAAAACGATGACCCGTGACCTGTCGAAATTTCTCCAGATGGTCAGAAATGGAAATTTTTTTATCTTTAATTTTTTGACTGTAAATGACTATTCCATGTAAATTATCACTTTTGGAAGAAAAATAAGTGTGTTTAGAGTCACTTTAATGCCTGAAATTGGTTAAAACAAAAGCTTCTGAATAGGAGAAAAAGTCTGTAATAATGGCAATTTTGGTCACATTGAGGCTTTAAAAAGTAGTCATTCAACATGAGGCACATTCCAAATGACATTTTGAATCAATTTTTCTACAGTCCAAAAAAATCAATTTTCTGATGAAAAACGATGACCCGTGACCTGTCGAAATTTCTCCAGATGGTCAGAAATGGAAATTTTTTAATGTTTAATTTTTTGACTGCAAATGACTATTCCATGTAAATTATCACTTTTGGAACAAAAATAAATGTGTTTAGAGTCACTTTATGAGTGAAATTGGTCGAAATAGACGCTTCTGAATAGGAGAAAATGTCTGTAAAAATGGCAATTTTGGTCACATTGAGGCTTCAAAAAGTAGTTATTCAGCATGAGGCACATTCCAAATGACATTTTGAAACAATTTTTCTACAGTCCAAAAAAATAAATTTTCTGATGAAAAACGATGACCCGTGACCTGTCGAAATTTATCCAGATAGTCAGAAATGGAAATTTTTTAATGTTTCATTTTTTGACTGTAAATGACTATTCCATGTAAATTATCACTTTTGGAAGAAAAATAAGTGTGTTTAGAGTCACTTTAATGTCTGAAATTGGTTGAAACAAAAGCTTCTGAATAGGAGAAAAAGTCTGTAATAATGGCAATTTTGGTCACATTGAGGCTTTAAAAAGTAGTCATTCAACATGAGGCACATTCCAAATGACATTTTGAATCAATTTTTCTACAGTCCAAAAAAATCAATTTTCTGATGAAAAACGATGACCCGTGACCTGTCGAAATTTCTCCAGATGGTCAGAAATGGAAATTTTTTTATCTTTAATTTTTTGACTGTAAATGACTATTCCATGTAAATTATCACTTTTGGAAGAAAAATAAGTGTGTTTAGAGTCACTTTAATGCCTGAAATTGGTTAAAACAAAAGCTTCTGAATAGGAGAAAAAGTCTGTAATAATGGCAATTTTGGTCACATTGAGGCTTTAAAAAGTAGTCATTCAACATGAGGCACATTCCAAATGACATTTTGAATCAATTTTTCTACAGTCCAAAAAAATCAATTTTCTGATAAAAAACGATGACCCGTGACCTGTCGAAATTTCTCCAGATGGTCAGAAATGGAAATTTTTTTATCTTTAATTTTTTGACTGTAAATGACTATTCCATGTAAATTATCACTTTTGGAAGAAAAAAAAGTGTGTTTAGAGTCACTTTAATGCCTGAAATTGGTTGAAACAAAAGCTTCTGAATAGGAGAAAAAGTCTGTAATAATGGCAATTTTGGTCACATTGAGGCTTTAAAAAGTAGTCATTCAACATGAGGCACATTCCAAATGACATTTTGAATCAATTTTTCTACAGTCCAAAAAAATCAATTTTCTGATGAAAAACGATGACCCGTGACCTGTCGAAATTTCTCCTGATGGTCAGAAATGGAAATTTTTTAATGTTTAATTTTTTGACTGCAAATGACTATTCCATGTAAATTATCACTTTTGGAACAAAAATAAGTGTGTTTAGAGTCACTTTATGACTGAAATTGGTCGAAATAGACGCTTCTGAATAGGAGAAAATGTCTGTAAAAATGGCAATTTTGGTCACATTGAGGCTTCAAAAAGTAGTTATTCAGCATGAGGCACATTCCAAATGACATTTTGAATCAATTTTTCTACAGTCCAAAAAAATAAATTTTCTGATGAAAAACGATGACCCGTGACCTGTCGAAATTTATCCAGATGGTCAGAAATGGAAATTTTTTAATGTTTCATTTTTTGACTGTAAATGACTATTCCATGTAAATTATCACTTTTGGAAGAAAAATAAGTGTGTTTAGAGTCACTATAATGCCTGAAATTGGTTGAAACAAAAGCTTCTGAATAGGAGAAAAAGTCTGTAATAATGGCAATTTTGGTCACATTGAGGCTTTAAAAAGTAGTCATTCAACATGAGGCACATTCCAAATGACATTTTGAATCAATTTTTCTACAGTCCAAAAAAATCAATTTTCTGATGAAAAACGATGACCCGTGACCTGTCGAAATTTCTCCAGATGGTCAGAAATGGAAATTTTTTAATGTTTAATTTTTTGACTGCAAATGACTATTCCATGTAAATTATCACTTTTGGAACAAAAATAAGTGTGTTTAGAGTCACTTTATGAGTAAAATTGGTCGAAATAGACGCTTCTGAATAGGAGAAAATGTCTGTAAAAATGGCAATTTTGGTCACATTGAGGCTTCAAAAAGTAGTTATTCAGCATGAGGCACATTCCAAATGACATTTTGAATCAATTTTTCTACAGTCCAAAAAAATAAATTTTCTGATGAAAAACGATGACCCGTGACCTGTCGAAATTTATCCAGATGGTCAGAAATGGAAATTTTTTAATGTTTCATTTTTTGACTGTAAATGACTATTCCATGTAAATTATCACTTTTGGAAGAAAAATAAGTGTGTTTAGAGTCACTTTAATGCCTGAAAATGGTTGAAACAAAAGCTTCTGAATAGGAGAAATAGTCTGTAATAATGGCAATTTTGGTCACATTGAGGCTTTAAAAAGTAGTCATTCAACATGAGGCACATTTCAAATGACATTTTGAATCAATTTTTCCACAGTCCAAAAAAATCAATTTTCTGATGAAAAACGATGACCCGTGACCTGTCGAAATTTCTCCAGATGGTCAGAAATGGAAATTTTTTTATCTTTAATTTTTTGACTGTAAATTACTATTCCATGTAAATTATCAATTTTGGAAGAAAAATAAGTGTGTTTAGAGTCACTTTTATGCCTGAAATTGGTCGAAATAGAAGCTTCTGAATACGAGAAAATGTCTGTAATAATGGCAATTTTGGTCACATTGAGGCTTTAAAAAGTAGTCATTCAACATGAGGCACATTCGAAATGACATTTTGAATCAATTTTTCTACAGTCCAAAAAATCAATTTTCTGATGAAAAACGATGACCCGTGACCTGTCGACATTTCTCCAGTTGGTCAGAAATTGAATTTTTTTAATGTTTAAGTTTTTTTACTGCAAATGACTATTCCATTTAAATTATCACTTTTGGAACAAAAATAAGTGTGTTTAGAGTCACTTTAATGCCTGAAATTGGTTGAAACAAAAGCTTCTGAATAGGAGAAAAAGTCTGTAATAATGGCAATTTTGGTCACATTGAGGCTTTAAAAAGTAGTCATTCAACATGAGGCACATTCCAAATGACATTTTGAATCAATTTTTCTACAGTCCAAAAAAATCAATTTTCTGATGAAAAACGATGACCCGTGACCTGTCGAAATTTCTCCAGATGGTCAGAAATGGAAATTTTTTAATGTTTAATTTTTTGACTGCAAATGACTATTCCATGTAAATTATCACTTTTGGAACAAAAATAAGTGTGTTTAGAGTCACTTTATGAGTGAAATTGGTCGAAATAGACGCTTCTGAATAGGAGAAAATGTCTGTAAAAATGGCAATTTTGGTCACATTGAGGCTTCAAAAAGTAGTTATTCAGCATGAGGCACATTCCAAATGACATTTTGAATCAATTTTTCTACAGTCCAAAAAAATAAATTTTCTGATGAAAAACGATGACCCGTGACCTGTCGAAATTTATCCAGGTGGTCAGAAATGGAAATTTTTTAATGTTTCATTTTTTGACTGTAAATGACTATTCCATGTAAATTATCACTTTTGGAAGAAAAATAAGTGTGTTTAGAGTCACTTTAATGCCTGAAAATGGTTGAAACAAAAGCTTCTGAATAGGAGAAAAAGTCTGTAATAATGGCAATTTTGGTCACATTGAGGCTTTAAAAAGTAGTCATTCAACATGAGGCACATTTCAAATGACATTTTGAATCAATTTTTCTACAGTCCAAAAAAATCAATTTTCTGATGAAAAATGATGACCCGTGACCTGTCGAAATTTCTCCAGATGGTCAGAAATGGAAATTTTTTTATCTTGAATTTTTTGACTGTAAATGACTATTCCATGTAAATTATCACTTTTGGAAGAAAAATAAGTGTGTTTAGAGTCACTTTAATGCCTGAAAATGGTTGAAACAAAAGCTTCTGAATAGGAGAAAAAGTCTGTAATAATGGCAATTTTGGTCACATTGAGGCTTTAAAAAGTAGTCATTCAACATGAGGCACATTCGAAATGACATTTTGAATCAATTTTTCTACAGTCCAAAAAATCAATTTTCTGATGAAAAACGATGACCCGTGACCTGTCGACATTTCTCCAGTTGGTCAGAAATTGAATTTTTTTAATGTTTAAGTTTTTTTACTGCAAATGACTATTCCATTTAAATTATCACTTTTGGAACAAAAATAAGTGTGTTTAGAGTCACTTTAATGCCTGAAATTGGTCGAAATAGAAGCTTCTTAATTGGAGAAAATGCCTGTAAAAATGGCAATTTTGGTCACATTGAGGATTTAAAAAGTAGTTATTCAACATGAGGCACAATCCAAATGACATTTTGAATCAATTTTTCTACAGTCCAAAAAATCTATTTTCTGATGAAAAACGATGACCCGTGACCTGTTGAAATTTCTCCAGATTGTCAGAAATGTACATTTTTTAATGTTTAATTTTTTGACTGCAAATGACTTCCATGTGAATTATCACTTTTGGAACTAAAATAAAGGTGTTTAGAGTCACTTTAATGCCTGAAATTGGTCGAAATAGAAGCTTCTGAATAGGAGAAAAAGTCTGTAATAATGGCAATTTTGGTCACATTGAGGCTTTAAAAAGTAGTCATTCAACATGAGGCACATTCCAAATGACATTTTGAATCAATTTTTCTACAGTCCAAAAAATCAATTTTCTGCTGAAAAACGATGACCTGTGACCTGTCGAAATTTCTCCAGATGGTCAGAAATGGAAATTTTTTAATGTTTAATTTTTTGACTGTAAATGACTATTCCATGTAAATTATCACTTTTGGAAGAAAAATAAGTGTGTTTAGAGTCACTTTAATGCCTGAAATTGGTTGAAACAAAAGCTTCTGAATAGGAGAAAAAGTCTGTAATAATGGCAATTTTGGTCACATTGAGGCTTTAAAAAGTAGTCATTCAACATGAGGCACATTCCAAATGACATTTTGAATCAATTTTTCTACAGTCCAAAAAAATCAATTTTCTGATGAAAAACGATGACCCGTGACCTGTCGAAATTTCTCCAGATGGTCAGAAATGGAAATTTTTTAATGTTTAATTTTTTGACTGCAAATGACTATTCCATGTAAATTATCACTTTTGGAACAAAAATAAGTGTGTTTAGAGTCACTTTATGACTGAAATTGGTCGAAATAGACGCTTCTGAATAGGAGAAAATGTCTGTAAAAATGGCAATTTTGGTCACATTGAGGCTTCAAAAAGTAGTTATTCAGCATGAGGCACATTCCAAATGACATTTTGAATCAATTTTTCTACAGTCCAAAAAAATAAATTTTCTGATGAAAAACGATGACCCGTGACCTGTCGAAATTTATCCAGATGGTCAGAAATGGAAATTTTTTAATGTTTCATTTTTTGACTGTAAATGACTATTCCATGTAAATTATCACTTTTGGAAGAAAAATAAGTGTGTTTAGAGTCACTTTAATGCCTGAAATTGGTTGAAACAAAAGCTTCTGAATAGGAGAAAAAGTCTGTAATAATGGCAATTTTGGTCACATTGAGGCTTTAAAAAGTAGTCATTCAACATGAGGCACATTCCAAATGACATTTTGAATCAATTTTTCTACAGTCCAAAAAAATCAATTTTCTGATGAAAAACGATGACCCGTGACCTGTCGAAATTTCTCCAGATGGTCAGAAATGGAAATTTTTTAATGTTTCATTTTTTGACTGCAAATGACTATTCCATGTAAATGATCACTTTTGGAACAAAATTAGTGTGTTTAGAGTCACTTTAATGCCTGAAATTAGTCGAAATAGAAGCTTCTGAATAGGAGAAAATGTCTGTAAAAATGACAATTTTGGTCACATTGAGGCTTCAAAAAGTAGTTATTCAGCATGAGGCACATTCCAAATGCCATTTTGAATCAATTTTTCTACAGTCCAAAAAATCAATTTTCTGATGAAAAACGATGACCCGTGACCTGTCAAAATTTCTCCATATGGTCAGAAATTGACATTTTTTAATGTTTAATTTTTTGAATGTAAATGACTATTCCATGTAAATTATCACTTTTGGAAGAAAAATAAGTGTGTTTAGAGACACTTTAATGCCTGAAATTGGTTGAAACAAAAGCTTCTGAATAGGAGAAAAAGTCTGTAATAATGGCAATTTTGGTCACATTAAGGCTTTAAAAAGTAGTCATTCAACATGAGGCACATTCCAAAACACATTTTGAATCAATTTTTCTACAGTCCAAAAAAATCAATTTTCTGATAAAAAACGATGACCCGTGACCTGTCGAAATTTCTCCAGATGGTCAGAAATGGAAATTTTTTAATGTTTAATTTTTTGACTGTAAATGACTATTCCATGTAAATTATCACTTTTGGAAGAAAAATAAGTGTGTTTAGAGTCACTTTAATGCCTGAAATTGGTTGAAACAAAAGCTTCTGAATAGGAGAAAAAGTCTGTAATAATGGCAATTTTGGTCACATTAAGGCTTTAAAAAGTAGTCATTCAACATGAGGCACATTCCAAATGACATTTTGAATCAATTTTTCTACAGTCCAAAAAAATCAATTTTCTGATAAAAAACGATGACCCGTGACCTGTCGAAATTTCTCCAGATGGTCAGAAATGGAAATTTTTTTATCTTTAATTTTTTGACTGTAAATGACTATTCCATGTAAATTATCACTTTTGGAAGAAAAAAAAGTGTGTTTAGAGTCACTTTAATGCCTGAAATTGGTTGAAACAAAAGCTTCTGAATAGGAGAAAAAGTCTGTAATAATGGCAATTTTGGTCACATTGAGGCTTTAAAAAGTAGTCATTCAACATGAGGCACATTCCAAATGACATTTTGAATCAATTTTTCTACAGTCCAAAAAAATCAATTTTCTGATGAAAAACAATGACCCGTGACCTGTCGAAATTTCTCCAGATGGTCAGAAATGGAAATTTTTTAATGTTTAATTTTTTGACTGCAAATGACTATTCCATGTAAATTGTCACTTTTGGAACAAAATAAGTGTGTTTAGAGTCACTTTAATGCCTGAAATTGGTCGAAATAGACGCTTCTGAATAGGAGAAAATGTCTGTAAAAATGGCAATTTTGGTCACATTGAGGCTTCAAAAAGTAGTCATTCAACATGAGGCACATTCCAAATGACATTTTGAATCAATTTTTCTACAGTCCAAAAAATCAATTTTCTGATGAAAAACGATGACCCGTGACCTGTCGAAATTTCTCCAGATGGTCAGAAATGGAAATTTTTTAATGTTTAATTTTTTGACTGTAAATGACTATTCCATGTAAATTATCACTTTTGGAAGAAAAATAAGTGTGTTTAGAGTCACTTTAATGCCTGAAATTGGTTGAAACAAAAGCTTCTGAATAGGAGAAAAAGTCTGTAATAATGGCAATTTTGGTCACATTGAGGCTTTAAAAAGTAGTCATTCAACATGAGGCACATTCCAAATGACATTTTGAATCAATTTTTCTACAGTCCAAAAAAATCAATTTTCTGATGAAAAACGATGACCCGTGACCTGTCGAAATTTCTCCTGATGGTCAGAAATGGAAATTTTTTAATGTTTAATTTTTTGACTGCAAATGACTATTCCATGTAAATTATCACTTTTGGAACAAAAATAAGTGTGTTTAGAGTCACTTTATGACTGAAATTGGTCGAAATAGACGCTTCTGAATAGGAGAAAATGTCTGTAAAAATGGCAATTTTGGTCACATTGAGGCTTCAAAAAGTAGTTATTCAGCATGAGGCACATTCCAAATGACATTTTGAATCAATTTTTCTACAGTCCAAAAAAATAAATTTTCTGATGAAAAACGATGACCCGTGACCTGTCGAAATTTATCCAGATGGTCAGAAATGGAAATTTTTTAATGTTTCATTTTTTGACTGTAAATGACTATTCCATGTAAATTATCACTTTTGGAAGAAAAATAAGTGTGTTTAGAGTCACTTTAATGCCTGAAATTGGTTGAAACAAAAGCTTCTGAATAGGAGAAAAAGTCTGTAATAATGGCAATTTTGGTCACATTGAGGCTTTAAAAAGTAGTCATTCAACATGAGGCACATTCCAAATGACATTTTGAATCAATTTTTCTACAGTCCAAAAAAATCAATTTTCTGATGAAAAACGATGACCCGTGACCTGTCGAAATTTCTCCAGATGGTCAGAAATGGAAATTTTTTAATGTTTAATTTTTTGACTGCAAATGACTATTCCATGTAAATTATCACTTTTGGAACAAAAATAAGTGTGTTTAGAGTCACTTTATGAGTGAAATTGGTCGAAATAGACGCTTCTGAATAGGAGAAAATGTCTGTAAAAATGGCAATTTTGGTCACATTGAGGCTTCAAAAAGTAGTTATTCAGCATGAGGCACATTCCAAATGACATTTTGAATCAATTTTTCTACAGTCCAAAAAAATAAATTTTCTGATGAAAAACGATGACCCGTGACCTGTCGAAATTTATCCAGATGGTCAGAAATGGAAATTTTTTAATGTTTCATTTTTTGACTGTAAATGACTATTCCATGTAAATTATCACTTTTGGAAGAAAAATAAGTGTGTTTAGAGTCACTTTAATGCCTGAAATTGGTTGAAACAAAAGCTTCTGAATAGGAGAAAAAGTCTGTAATAATGGCAATTTTGGTCACATTGAGGCTTTAAAAAGTAGTCATTCAACATGAGGCACATTCCAAATGACATTTTGAATCAATTTTTCTACAGTCCAAAAAAATCAATTTTCTGATGAAAAACGATGACCCGTGACCTGTCGAAATTTCTCCAGATGGTCAGAAATGGAAATTTTTTAATGTTTCATTTTTTGACTGCAAATGACTATTCCATGTAAATGATCACTTTTGGAACAAAATTAGTGTGTTTAGAGTCACTTTAATGCCTGAAATTAGTCGAAATAGAAGCTTCTGAATAGGAGAAAATGTCTGTAAAAATGACAATTTTGGTCACATTGAGGCTTCAAAAAGTAGTTATTCAGCATGAGGCACATTCCAAATGCCATTTTGAATCAATTTTTCTACAGTCCAAAAAATCAATTTTCTGATGAAAAACGATGACCCGTGACCTGTCAAAATTTCTCCATATGGTCAGAAATTGACATTTTTTAATGTTTAATTTTTTGAATGTAAATGACTATTCCATGTAAATTATCACTTTTGGAAGAAAAATAAGTGTGTTTAGAGACACTTTAATGCCTGAAATTGGTTGAAACAAAAGCTTCTGAATAGGAGAAAAAGTCTGTAATAATGGCAATTTTGGTCACATTAAGGCTTTAAAAAGTAGTCATTCAACATGAGGCACATTCCAAAACACATTTTGAATCAATTTTTCTACAGTCCAAAAAAATCAATTTTCTGATAAAAAACGATGACCCGTGACCTGTCGAAATTTCTCCAGATGGTCAGAAATGGAAATTTTTTAATGTTTAATTTTTTGACTGTAAATGACTATTCCATGTAAATTATCACTTTTGGAAGAAAAATAAGTGTGTTTAGAGTCACTTTAATGCCTGAAATTGGTTGAAACAAAAGCTTCTGAATAGGAGAAAAAGTCTGTAATAATGGCAATTTTGGTCACATTAAGGCTTTAAAAAGTAGTCATTCAACATGAGGCACATTCCAAATGACATTTTGAATCAATTTTTCTACAGTCCAAAAAAATCAATTTTCTGATAAAAAACGATGACCCGTGACCTGTCGAAATTTCTCCAGATGGTCAGAAATGGAAATTTTTTTATCTTTAATTTTTTGACTGTAAATGACTATTCCATGTAAATTATCACTTTTGGAAGAAAAAAAAGTGTGTTTAGAGTCACTTTAATGCCTGAAATTGGTTGAAACAAAAGCTTCTGAATAGGAGAAAAAGTCTGTAATAATGGCAATTTTGGTCACATTGAGGCTTTAAAAAGTAGTCATTCAACATGAGGCACATTCCAAATGACATTTTGAATCAATTTTTCTACAGTCCAAAAAAATCAATTTTCTGATGAAAAACAATGACCCGTGACCTGTCGAAATTTCTCCAGATGGTCAGAAATGGAAATTTTTTAATGTTTAATTTTTTGACTGCAAATGACTATTCCATGTAAATTGTCACTTTTGGAACAAAATAAGTGTGTTTAGAGTCACTTTAATGCCTGAAATTGGTCGAAATAGACGCTTCTGAATAGGAGAAAATGTCTGTAAAAATGGCAATTTTGGTCACATTGAGGCTTCAAAAAGTAGTCATTCAACATGAGGCACATTCCAAATGACATTTTGAATCAATTTTTCTACAGTCCAAAAAATCAATTTTCTGATGAAAAACGATGACCCGTGACCTGTCGAAATTTCTCCAGATGGTCAGAAATGGAAATTTTTTAATGTTTAATTTTTTGACTGTAAATGACTATTCCATGTAAATTATCACTTTTGGAAGAAAAATAAGTGTGTTTAGAGTCACTTTAATGCCTGAAATTGGTTGAAACAAAAGCTTCTGAATAGGAGAAAAAGTCTGTAATAATGGCAATTTTGGTCACATTGAGGCTTTAAAAAGTAGTCATTCAACATGAGGCACATTCCAAATGACATTTTGAATCAATTTTTCTACAGTCCAAAAAAATCAATTTTCTGATGAAAAACGATGACCCGTGACCTGTCGAAATTTCTCCTGATGGTCAGAAATGGAAATTTTTTAATGTTTAATTTTTTGACTGCAAATGACTATTCCATGTAAATTATCACTTTTGGAACAAAAATAAGTGTGTTTAGAGTCACTTTATGACTGAAATTGGTCGAAATAGACGCTTCTGAATAGGAGAAAATGTCTGTAAAAATGGCAATTTTGGTCACATTGAGGCTTCAAAAAGTAGTTATTCAGCATGAGGCACATTCCAAATGACATTTTGAATCAATTTTTCTACAGTCCAAAAAAATAAATTTTCTGATGAAAAACGATGACCCGTGACCTGTCGAAATTTATCCAGATGGTCAGAAATGGAAATTTTTTAATGTTTCATTTTTTGACTGTAAATGACTATTCCATGTAAATTATCACTTTTGGAAGAAAAATAAGTGTGTTTAGAGTCACTTTAATGCCTGAAATTGGTTGAAACAAAAGCTTCTGAATAGGAGAAAAAGTCTGTAATAATGGCAATTTTGGTCACATTGAGGCTTTAAAAAGTAGTCATTCAACATGAGGCACATTCCAAATGACATTTTGAATCAATTTTTCTACAGTCCAAAAAAATCAATTTTCTGATGAAAAACGATGACCCGTGACCTGTCGAAATTTCTCCAGATGGTCAGAAATGGAAATTTTTTAATGTTTAATTTTTTGACTGCAAATGACTATTCCATGTAAATTATCACTTTTGGAACAAAAATAAGTGTGTTTAGAGTCACTTTATGAGTGAAATTGGTCGAAATAGACGCTTCTGAATAGGAGAAAATGTCTGTAAAAATGGTAATTTTGGTCACATTGAGGCTTCAAAAAGTAGTTATTCAGCATGAGGCACATTCCAAATGACATTTTGAATCAATTTTTCTACAGTCCAAAAAAATAAATTTTCTGATGAAAAACGATGACCCGTGACCTGTCGAAATTTATCCAGATGGTCAGAAATGGAAATTTTTTAATGTTTCATTTTTTGACTGTAAATGACTATTCCATGTAAATTATCACTTTTGGAAGAAAAATAAGTGTGTTTAGAGTCACTTTAATGCCTGAAATTGGTTGAAACAAAAGCTTCTGAATAGGAGAAAAAGTCTGTAATAATGGCAATTTTGGTCACATTGAGGCTTTAAAAAGTAGTCATTCAACATGAGGCACATTCCAAATGACATTTTGAATCAATTTTTCTACAGTCCAAAAAAATCAATTTTCTGATGAAAAACGATGACCCGTGACCTGTCGAAATTTCTCCAGATGGTCAGAAATGGAAATTTTTTAATGTTTAATTTTTTGACTGCAAATGACTATTCCATGTAAATTATCACTTTTGGAACAAAAATAAGTGTGTTTAGAGTCACTTTATGAGTGAAATTGGTCGAAATAGACGCTTCTGAATAGGAGAAAATGTCTGTAAAAATGGCAATTTTGGTCACATTGAGGATTCAAAAAGTAGTTATTCAGCATGAGGCACATTCCAAATGACATTTTGAATCAATTTTTCTACAGTCCAAAAAAATAAATTTTCTGATGAAAAACGATGACCCGTGACCTGTCGAAATTTCTCCAGATGGTCAGAAATGGAAATTTTTTTATCTTTAATTTTTTGACTGTAAATGACTATTCCATGTAAATTATCACTTTTGGAAGAAAAATAAGTGTGTTTAGAGTCACTTTAATGCCTGAAATTGGTTGAAACAAAAGCTTCTGAATAGGAGAAAAAGTCTGTAATAATGGCAATTTTGGTCACATTGAGGCTTTAAAAAGTAGTCATTCAACATGAGGCACATTCCAAATGACATTTTGAATCAATTTTTCTACAGTCCAAAAAAATCAATTTTCTGATAAAAAACGATGACCCGTGACCTGTCGAAATTTCTCCAGATGGTCAGAAATGGAAATTTTTTTATCTTTAATTTTTTGACTGTAAATGACTATTCCATGTAAATTATCACTTTTGGAAGAAAAAAAAGTGTGTTTAGAGTCACTTTAATGCCTGAAATTGGTTGAAACAAAAGCTTCTGAATAGGAGAAAAAGTCTGTAATAATGGCAATTTTGGTCACATTGAGGCTTTAAAAAGTAGTCATTCAACATGAGGCACATTCCAAATGACATTTTGAATCAATTTTTCTACAGTCCAAAAAAATCAATTTTCTGATGAAAAACAATGACCCGTGACCTGTCGAAATTTCTCCAGATGGTCAGAAATGGAAATTTTTTAATGTTTAATTTTTTGACTGCAAATGACTATTCCATGTAAATTATCACTTTTGGAACAAAATAAGTGTGTTTAGAGTCACTTTAATGCCTGAAATTGGTCGAAATAGACGCTTCTGAATAGGAGAAAATGTCTGTAAAAATGGCAATTTTGGTCACATTGAGGCTTCAAAAAGTAGTCATTCAACATGAGGCACATTCCAAATGACATTTTGAATCAATTTTTCTACAGTCCAAAAAATCAATTTTCTGATGAAAAACGATGACCCGTGACCTGTCGAAATTTCTCCAGATGGTCAGAAATGGAAATTTTTTAATGTTTAATTTTTTGACTGTAAATGACTATTCCATGTAAATTATCACTTTTGGAAGAAAAATAAGTGTGTTTAGAGTCACTTTAATGCCTGAAATTGGTTGAAACAAAAGCTTCTGAATAGGAGAAAAAGTCTGTAATAATGGCAATTTTGGTCACATTGAGGCTTTAAAAAGTAGTCATTCAACATGAGGCACATTCCAAATGACATTTTGAATCAATTTTTCTACAGTCCAAAAAAATCAATTTTCTGATGAAAAACGATGACCCGTGACCTGTCGAAATTTCTCCTGATGGTCAGAAATGGAAATTTTTTAATGTTTAATTTTTTGACTGCAAATGACTATTCCATGTAAATTATCACTTTTGGAACAAAAATAAGTGTGTTTAGAGTCACTTTATGACTGAAATTGGTCGAAATAGACGCTTCTGAATAGGAGAAAATGTCTGTAAAAATGGCAATTTTGGTCACATTGAGGCTTCAAAAAGTAGTTATTCAGCATGAGGCACATTCCAAATGACATTTTGAATCAATTTTTCTACAGTCCCAAAAAATAAATTTTCTGATGAAAAACGATGACCCGTGACCTGTCGAAATTTATCCAGATGGTCAGAAATGGAAATTTTTTAATGTTTCATTTTTTGACTGTAAATGACTATTCCATGTAAATTATCACTTTTGGAAGAAAAATAAGTGTGTTTAGAGTCACTTTAATGCCTGAAATTGGTTGAAACAAAAGCTTCTGAATAGGAGAAAAAGTCTGTAATAATGGCAATTTTGGTCACATTGAGGCTTTAAAAAGTAGTCATTCAACATGAGGCACATTCCAAATGACATTTTGAATCAATTTTTCTACAGTCCAAAAAAATCAATTTTCTGATGAAAAACGATGACCCGTGACCTGTCGAAATTTCTCCAGATGGTCAGAAATGGAAATTTTTTAATGTTTAATTTTTTGACTGCAAATGACTATTCCATGTAAATTATCACTTTTGGAACAAAAATAAGTGTGTTTAGAGTCACTTTATGAGTGAAATTGGTCGAAATAGACGCTTCTGAATAGGAGAAAATGTCTGTAAAAATGGCAATTTTGGTCACATTGAGGCTTCAAAAAGTAGTTATTCAGCATGAGGCACATTCCAAATGACATTTTGAATCAATTTTTCTACAGTCCAAAAAAATAAATTTTCTGATGAAAAACGATGACCCGTGACCTGTCGAAATTTATCCAGATAGTCAGAAATGGAAATTTTTTAATGTTTCATTTTTTGACTGTAAATGACTATTCCATGTAAATTATCACTTTTGGAAGAAAAATAAGTGTGTTTAGAGTCACTTTAATGTCTGAAATTGGTTGAAACAAAAGCTTCTGAATAGGAGAAAAAGTCTGTAATAATGGCAATTTTGGTCACATTGAGGCTTTAAAAAGTAGTCATTCAACATGAGGCACATTCCAAATGACATTTTGAATCAATTTTTCTACAGTCCAAAAAAATCAATTTTCTGATGAAAAACGATGACCCGTGACCTGTCGAAATTTCTCCAGATGGTCAGAAATGGAAATTTTTTTATCTTTAATTTTTTGACTGTAAATGACTATTCCATGTAAATTATCACTTTTGGAAGAAAAATAAGTGTGTTTAGAGTCACTATAATGCCTGAAATTGGTTGAAACAAAAGCTTCTGAATAGGAGAAAAAGTCTGTAATAATGGCAATTTTGGTCACATTGAGGCTTTAAAAAGTAGTCATTCAACATGAGGCACATTCCAAATGACATTTTGAATCAATTTTTCTACAGTCCAAAAAAATCAATTTTCTGATGAAAAACGATGACCCGTGACCTGTCGAAATTTCTCCAGATGGTCAGAAATGGAAATTTTTTAATGTTTAATTTTTTGACTGCAAATGACTATTCCATGTAAATTATCACTTTTGGAACAAAAATAAGTGTGTTTAGAGTCACTTTATGAGTGAAATTGGTCGAAATAGACGCTTCTGAATAGGAGAAAATGTCTGTAAAAATGGCAATTTTGGTCACATTGAGGCTTCAAAAAGTAGTTATTCAGCATGAGGCACATTCCAAATGACATTTTGAATCAATTTTTCTACAGTCCAAAAAAATAAATTTTCTGATGAAAAACGATGACCCGTGACCTGTCGAAATTTATCCAGATGGTCAGAAATGGAAATTTTTTAATGTTTCATTTTTTGACTGTAAATGACTATTCCATGTAAATTATCACTTTTGGAAGAAAAATAAGTGTGTTTAGAGTCACTTTAATGCCTGAAAATGGTTGAAACAAAAGCTTCTGAATAGGAGAAATAGTCTGTAATAATGGCAATTTTGGTCACATTGAGGCTTTAAAAAGTAGTCATTCAACATGAGGCACATTTCAAATGACATTTTGAATCAATTTTTCCACAGTCCAAAAAAATCAATTTTCTGATGAAAAACGATGACCCGTGACCTGTCGAAATTTCTCCAGATGGTCAGAAATGGAAATTTTTTTATCTTTAATTTTTTGACTGTAAATGACTATTCCATGTAAATTATCAATTTTGGAAGAAAAATAAGTGTGTTTAGAGTCACTTTTATGCCTGAAATTGGTCGAAATAGAAGCTTCTGAATACGAGAAAATGTCTGTAATAATGGCAATTTTGGTCACATTGAGGCTTTAAAAAGTAGTCATTCAACATGAGGCACATTCGAAATGACATTTTGAATCAATTTTTCTACAGTCCAAAAAATCAATTTTCTGATGAAAAACGATGACCCGTGACCTGTCGACATTTCTCCAGTTGGTCAGAAATTGAATTTTTTTAATGTTTAAGTTTTTTTACTGCAAATGACTATTCCATTTAAATTATCACTTTTGGAACAAAAATAAGTGTGTTTAGAGTCACTTTAATGCCTGAAATTGGTTGAAACAAAAGCTTCTGAATAGGAGAAAAAGTCTGTAATAATGGCAATTTTGGTCACATTGAGGCTTTAAAAAGTAGTCATTCAACATGAGGCACATTCCAAATGACATTTTGAATCAATTTTTCTACAGTCCAAAAAAATAAATTTTCTGATGAAAAACGATGACCCGTGACCTGTCGAAATTTATCCAGATGGTCAGAAATGGAAATTTTTTAATGTTTAATTTTTTGACTGCAAATGACTATTCCATGTAAATTATCACTTTTGGAACAAAAATAAGTGTGTTTAGAGTCACTTTATGAGTGAAATTGGTCGAAATAGATGCTTCTGGATAGGAGAAAATGTCTGTAAAAATGGAAATTTTGGTCACATTGAGGCTTCAAAAAGTAGTTATTCAGCATGAGGCACATTCCAAATGACATTTTGAATCAATTTTTCTACAGTCCAAAAAAATAAAATTTCTGATGAAAAACGATGACCCGTGACCTGTCGAAATTTATCCAGATGGTCAGAAATGGAAATTTTTTAATGTTTCATTTTTTGACTGTAAATGACTATTCCATGTAAATTATCACTTTTGGAAGAAAAATAAGTGTGTTTAGAGTCACTTTAATGCCTGAAAATGGTTGAAACAAAAGCTTCTGAATAGGAGAAAAAGTCTGTAATAATGGCAATTTTGGTCACATTGAGGCTTTAAAAAGTAGTCATTCAACATGAGGCACATTTCAAATGACATTTTGAATCAATTTTTCTACAGTCCAAAAAAATCAATTTTCTGATGAAAAATGATGACCCGTGACCTGTCGAAATTTCTCCAGATGGTCAGAAATGGAAATTTTTTTATCTTTAATTTTTTGACTGTAAATGACTATTCCATGTAAATTATCACTTTTGGAAGAAAAATAAGTGTGTTTAGAGTCACTTTAATGCCTGAAAATGGTTGAAACAAAAGCTTCTGAATAGGAGAAAAAGTCTGTAATAATGGCAATTTTGGTCACATTGAGGCTTTAAAAAGTAGTCATTCAACATGAGGCACATTCGAAATGACATTTTGAATCAATTTTTCTACAGTCCAAAAAATCAATTTTCTGATGAAAAACGATGACCCGTGACCTGTCGACATTTCTCCAGTTGGTCAGAAATTGAACTTTTTTAATGTTTAAGTTTTTTTACTGCAAATGACTATTCCATTTAAATTATCACTTTTGGAACAAAAATAAGTGTGTTTAGAGTCACTTTAATGCCTGAAATTGGTCGAAATAGAAGCTTCTTAATTGGAGAAAATGCCTGTAAAAATGGCAATTTTGGTCACATTGAGGATTTAAAAAGTAGTTATTCAACATGAGGCACAATCCAAATGACATTTTGAATCAATTTTTCTACAGTCCAAAAAATCTATTTTCTGATGAAAAACGATGACCCGTGACCTGTTGAAATTTCTCCAGATTGTCAGAAATGTACATTTTTTAATGTTTTATTTTTTGACTGTAAATGACTATTCCATGTAAATTATCACTTTTGGGAAAAAAATAAGTGTGTTTAGAGTCACTTTAATGCCTGAAATTGGTTGAAACAAAAGCTTCTGAATAGGAGAAAAAGTCTGTAATAATGGCAATTTTGGTCACATTGAGGCTTTAAAAAGTAGTCATTCAACATGAGGCACATTCCAAATGACATTTTGAATCAATTTTTCTACAGTCCAAAAAAATCAATTTTCTGATGAAAAACGATGACCCGTGACCTGTCGAAATTTCTCCAGATGGTCAGAAATGGAAATTTTTTAATGTTTAATTTTTTGACTGTAAATGGCTATTCCATGTAAATTATCACTTTTGGAAGAAAAATAGGTGTGTTCAGAGTCACTTTAATGCCTGAAATTGGTTGAAACAAAAGCTTCTGAATAGGAGAAAAAGTCTGTAATAATGGCAATTTTGGTCACATTGAGGCTTTAAAAAGTAGTCATTCAACATGAGGCACATTCCAAATGACATTTTGAATCAATTTTTCTACAGTCCAAAAAATCAATTTTCTGATCAAAAACGATGACCCGTGACCTGTCGAAATTTCTCCAGATGGTCAGAAATGGAAATTTTTTAATGTTTTATTTTTTGACTGCAAATGACTATTCCATGTAAATGATCACTTTTGGAACAAAATTAGTGTGTTTAGAGTCACTTTAATGCCTGAAATTGGTCGAAATAGAAGCTTCTGAATAGGAGAAAATGTCTGTAAAAATGGCAATTTTGGTCACATTGAGGCTTCAAAAAGTAGTTATTCAGCATGAGGCACATTCCAAATGCCATTTTGAATCAATTTTTCTACAGTCCAAAAAATCTATTTTCTGATGAAAAACGATGACCCGTGACCTGTCAAAATTTCTCCATATGGTCAGAAATTGACATTTTTTAATGTTTAATTTTTTGAATGTAAATGACTATTCCATGTAAATGATCACTTTTGGAAGAAAAATAAGTGTGTTTAGAGACACTTTAATGCCTGAAATTGGTTGAAACAAAAGCTTCTGAATAGGAGAAAAAGTCTGTAATAATGGCAATTTTGGTCACATTGAGGCTTTAAAAAGTAGTCATTCAACATGAGGCACATTCAAAATGACATTTTGAATCAATGTTTCTACAGTCCAAAAAAATCAATTTTCTGATGAAAAACGATGACCCGTGACCTGTCGAAATTTATCCAGATGGTCAGAAATGGAAATTTTTTAATGTTTAATTTTTTGACTGCAAATGACTTCCATGTGAATTATCACTTTTGGAACTAAAATAAAGGTGTTTAGAGTCACTTCAATGCCTGAAATTGGTCGAAATAGAAGCTTCTGAATAGGAGAAAAAGTCTGTAATAATGGCAATTTTGGTCACATTGAGGCTTTAAAAAGTAGTCATTCAACATGAGGCACATTCCAAATGACATTTTGAATCAATTTTTCTACAGTCCAAAAAATCAATTTTCTGCTGAAAAACGATGACCTGTGACCTGTCGAAATTTCTCCAGATGGTCAGAAATGGAAATTTTTTAATGTTTAATTTTTTGACTGTAAATGACTATTCCATGTAAATTATCACTTTTGGAAGAAAAATAAGTGTGTTTAGAGTCACTTTAATGCCTGAAATTGGTTGAAACAAAAGCTTCTGAATAGGAGAAAAAGTCTGTAATAATGGCAATTTTGGTCACATTGAGGCTTTAAAAAGTAGTCATTCAACATGAGGCACATTCCAAATGACATTTTGAATCAATTTTTCTACAGTCCAAAAAAATCAATTTTCTGATGAAAAACGATGACCCGTGACCTGTCGAAATTTCTCCAGATGGTCAGAAATGGAAATTTTTTAATGTTTAATTTTTTGACTGCAAATGACTATTCCATGTAAATTATCACTTTTGGAACAAAAATAAGTGTGTTTAGAGTCACTTTATGACTGAAATTGGTCGAAATAGACGCTTCTGAATAGGAGAAAATGTCTGTAAAAATGGCAATTTTGGTCACATTGAGGCTTCAAAAAGTAGTTATTCAGCATGAGGCACATTCCAAATGACATTTTGAATCAATTTTTCTACAGTCCAAAAAAATAAATTTTCTGATGAAAAACGATGACCCGTGACCTGTCGAAATTTATCCAGATGGTCAGAAATGGAAATTTTTTAATGTTTCATTTTTTGACTGTAAGTGACTATTCCATGTAAATTATCACTTTTGGAAGAAAAATAAGTGTGTTTAGAGTCACTTTAATGCCTGAAATTGGTTGAAACAAAAGCTTCTGAATAGGAGAAAAAGTCTGTAATAATGGCAATTTTGGTCACATTGAGGCTTTAAAAAGTAGTCATTCAACATGAGGCACATTCCAAATGACATTTTGAATCAATTTTTCTACAGTCCAAAAAAATCAATTTTCTGATGAAAAACGATGACCCGTGACCTGTCGAAATTTCTCCAGATGGTCAGAAATGGAAATTTTTTAATGTTTAATTTTTTGACTGTAAATGACTATTCCATGTAAATTATCACTTTTGGAAGAAAAATAAGTGTGTTTAGAGTCACTTTAATGCCTGAAATTGGTTGAAACAAAAGCTTCTGAATAGGAGAAAAAGTCTGTAATAATGGCAATTTTGGTCACATTGAGGCTTTAAAAAGTAGTCATTCAACATGAGGCACATTCCAAATGACATTTTGAATCAATTTTTCTACAGTCCAAAAAAATCAATTTTCTGATGAAAAACGATGACCCGTGACCTGTCGAAATTTCTCCAGATGGTCAGAAATGGAAATTTTTTAATGTTTCATTTTTTGACTGCAAATGACTATTCCATGTAAATGATCACTTTTGGAACAAAATTAGTGTGTTTAGAGTCACTTTAATGCCTGAAATTGGTCAAAATAGAAGCTTCTGAATAGGAGAAAATGTCTGTAAAAATGGCAATTTTGGTCACATTGAGGCTTCAAAAAGTAGTTATTCAGCATGAGGCACATTCCAAATGCCATTTTGAATCAATTTTTCTACAGTCCAAAAAATCAATTTTCTGATGAAAAACGATGACCCGTAACCTGTCCAAATTTCTCCATATGGTCAGAAATTGACATTTTTTAATGTTTAATTTTTTGAATGTAAATGACTATTCCATGTAAATTATCACTTTTGGAAGAAAAATAAGTGTGTTTAGAGACACTTTAATGCCTGAAATTGGTTGAAACAAAAGCTTCTGAATAGGAGAAAAAGTCTGTAATAATGGCAATTTTGGTCACATTGAGGCTTTAAAAAGTAGTCATTCAACATGAGGCACATTCCAAATGACATTTTGAATCAATTTTTCTACAGTCCAAAAAAATCAATTTTCTGATGAAAAACGATGACCCGTGACCTGTCGAAATTTATCCAGATGGTCAGAAATGGAAATTTTTTAATGTTCAATTTTTTGACTGCAAATGACTTCCATGTAAATTATCACTTTTGGAACAAAAATAAGTGTGTTTAGAGTCACTTTAATGCCTGAAATTGGTAGAAATAGAAGCTTCTGAATAGGAGAAAAAGTCTGTAATAATGGCAATTTTGGTCACATTGAGGCTTTAAAAAGTAGTCATACAACATGAGGCACTTTCAAAATGACATTTTGAATCAATTTTTCTACAGTCCAAAAAAATCAATTTTCTGATGAAAAACGATGACCCGTGACCTGTCGAAATTTATCCAGATGGTCAGAAATGGAAATTTTTTAATGTTTAATTTTTTGAATGCAAATGACTATTCCATGTAAATTATCACTTTTGGAACAACATTAAGTGTGTTTAGAGTCACTTTTATGCCTGAAATTGGTCGAAATAGAAGCTTCTGAATACGAGAAAATGTCTGTAATAATGGCAATTTTGGTCACATTGAGGCTTTAAAAAGTAGTTATTCAACATGAGGCACATTCGAAATGACATTTTGAATCAATTTTTCTACAGTCCAAAAAATCAATTTTCTGATGAAAAACGATGACCCGTGACCTGTCGAAATGTCTCCAGATGGTCAGAAATGGAAATTTTTTAATGTTTAATTTTTTTACTGTAAATGACTATTCCATGTGAATTATCACTTTTGGAACTAAAATAAGTGTGTTTAGAGTCACTTTAATGCCTGAAATTGGTCGAAATAGAAGCTTCTGAATAGGAGAAAATGTCTGTAATAATGGCAATTTTGGTCACATTGAGGCTTTAAAAAGTAGTTATTCAGCATGAGGCACATTCCAAATGACATTTTGAATCAATTTTTCTACAGTCCAAAAAATCAATTTTCTGATCAAAAACGATGACCCGTGACCTGTCGAAATTTCTCCAGATGGTCAGAAATGGAAATTTTTTAATGTTTCATTTTTTGACTGCAAATGACTATTCCATGTAAATTATCACTTTTGGAACAAAATAAGTGTGTTTAGAGTCACTTTAATGCCTGAAATTGGTAGAAATAGAAGCTTCTGAATAGGAGAAAATGTCTGTAAAAATGGCAATTTTGGTCACATTGAGGCTTTAAAAAGTAGTCATTCAACATGAGGCACATTCCAAATGACATTTTGAATCAATTTTTCTACAGTCCAAAAAAATAAATTTTCTGATGAAAAACGATGACCCGTGACCTGTCGAAATTTATCCAGATGGTCAGAAATGGAAATTTTTGGATGTTTAATTTTTTGAATGCAAATGACTATTCCATGTAAATTATCACTTTTGGAACAACATTAAGTGTGTTTAGAGTCACTTTTATGCCTGAAATTGGTCGAAATAGAAGCTTCTGAATACGAGAAAATGTCTGTAATAATGGCAATTTTGGTCACATTGAGGCTTTAAAAAGTAGTTATTCAACATGAGGCACATTCGAAATGACATTTTGAATCAATTTTTCTACAGTCCAAAAAATCAATTTTCTGATGAAAAACGATGACCCGTGACCTGTCGACATTTCTCCAGTTGGTCAGAAATTGAATTTTTTTAATGTTTAAGTTTTTTTACTGCAAATGACTATTCCATTTAAATTATCACTTTTGGAACAAAAATAAGTGTGTTTAGAGTCACTTTAATGCCTGAAATTGGTCGAAATAGAAGCTTCTGAATAGGAGAAAATGTCGGTAAAAATTGAAATTTTGGTCACATTCAGGCTTTAAAAAGTAGTTATTCACCATGAGGCACAATCCAAATGAAATTTTGAATCAATTTTTCTACAGTCCAAAAAATCAATTTTCTGATGAAAAACGATGACCCGTGACCTGTTGAAATTTCTCCAGATTGTCAGAAATGTACATTTTTTAATGTTTAATTTTTTGACTGTAAATGACTATTCCATGTAAATTATCACTTTTGGAAAAAAAATAAGTGTGTTTAGAGTCACTTTAATGCCTGAAATTGGTTGAAACAAAAGCTTCTGAATAGGAGAAAAAGTCTGTAATAATGGCAATTTTGGTCACATTGAGGCTTTAAAAAGTAGTCATTCAACATGAGGCACATTCCAAATGACATTTTGAATCAATTTTTCTACAGTCCAAAAAAATCAATTTTCTGCTGAAAAACGATGACCGGTGACCTGTCGAAATTTCTCCAGATGGTCAGAAATGGAAATTTTTTAATGTTTAATTTTTTGACTGTAAATGGCTATTCCATGTAAATTATCACTTTTGGAAGAAAAATAGGTGTGTTTAGAGTCACTTTAATGCCTGAAATTGGTTGAAACAAAAGCTTCTGAATAGGAGAAAAAGTCTGTAATAATGGCAATTTTGGTCACATTGAGGCTTTAAAAAGTAGTCATTCAACATGAGGCACATTCCAAATGACATTTTGAATCAATTTTTCTACAGTCCAAAAAATCAATTTTCTGATGAAAAACGATGACCCGTGACCTGTCGACATTTCTCCAGTTGGTCAGAAATGGAAATTTTTTAATGTTTAATTTTTTGAATGCAAATGACTATTCCATGTAAATTATCACTTTTGGAACAACATTAAGTGTGTTTAGAGTCACTTTAAGGCCTGAAATTGGTCGAAATAGAAGCTTCTGAGTACGAGAAAATGTCTGTAATAATGGCAATTTTGGTCACATTGAGGCTTTAAAAAGTAGTTATTCAACATGAGGCACATTCGAAATGACATTTTGAATCAATTTTTCTACAGTCCAAAAAATCAATTTTCTGATGAAAAACGATGACCCGTGACCTGTCGACATTTCTCCAGTTGGTCAGAAATGGAAATTTTTTAATGTTTAATTTTTTGAATGCAAATGACTATTCCATGTAAATTATCACTTTTGGAACAACATTAAGTGTGTTTAGAGTCACTTTAATGCCTGAAATTGGTCGAAATAGAAGCTTCTGAATACGAGAAAATGTCTGTAATAATGGCAATTTTGGTCACATTGAGGCTTTAAAAAGTAGTTATTCAACATGAGGCACATTCCAAATGACATTTTGAATAAATTTTTCTACAGTCCAAAAAAATCAATTTTCTGATGAAAAACGATGACCCGTGACCTGTCGAAATTTCTCCAGATGGTCAGAAATGGAAATTTTTTAATGTTTAATTTTTTGACTGTAAATGACTATTCCATGTAAATTATCACTTTTGGAAGAAAAATAAGTGTGTTTAGAGTCACTTTAATGCCTGAAATTGGTTGAAACAAAAGCTTCTGAATAGGAGAAAAAGTCTGTAATAATGGCAATGTTGGTCACATTGAGGCTTTAAAAAGTAGTCATTCAACATGAGGCACATTCCAAATGACATTTTGAATAAATTTTTCTACAGTCCAAAAAAATCAATTTTCTGATGAAAAACGATGACCCGTGACCTGTCGAAATTTCTCCAGATGGTCAGAAATGGAAATTTTTTAATGTTTAATTTTTTGACTGCAAATGACTATTCCATGTAAATTATCACTTTTGGAAGAAAAATAAGTGTGTTTAGAGTCACTTTAATGCCTGAAATTGGTTGAAACAAAAGCTTCTGAATAGGAGAAAAAGTCTGTAATAATGGCAATTTTGGTCACATTGAGGCTTTAAAAAGTAGTCATTCAACATGAGGCACATTCCAAATGACATTTTGAATCAATTTTTCTACAGTCCAAAAAAATCAATTTTCTGATGAAAAACGATGACCCGTGACCTGTCGAAATTTATCCAGATGGTCAGAAATGGAAATTTTTTAATGTTTAATTTTTTGAATGCAAATGACTATTCCATGTAAATTATCACTTTTGGAACAACATTAAGTGTGTTTAGAGTCACTTTTATGCCTGAAATTGCTCGAAATAGAAGCTTCTGAATACGAGAAAATGTCTGTAATAATGGCAATTTTGGTCACATTGAGGCTTTAAAAAGTAGTTATTCAACATGAGGCACATTCGAAATGACATTTTGAATCAATTTTTCTACAGTCCAAAAAATCAATTTTCTGATGAAAAACGATGACCCGTGACCTGTCGACATTTCTCCAGTTGGTCAGAAATTGAATTTTTTTAATGTTTAAGTTTTTTGACTGCAAATGACTATTCCATTTAAATTATCACTTTTGGAACAAAAATAAGTGTGTTTAGAGTCACTTTAATGCCTGAAATTGGTCGAAATAAAAGCTTCTGAATAGGAGAAAATGTCTGTAAAAATTGAAATTTTGGTCACATTCAGGCTTTAAAAAGTAGTTATTCAACATGAGGCACAATCCAAATGACATTTTGAATCAATTTTTCTACAGTCCAAAAAATCAATTTTCTGATGAAAAACGATGACCCGTGACCTGTCGAAATTTATCCAGATGGTCAGAAATGGAAATTTTTTAATGTTTAATTTTTTGAATGCAAATGACTATTCCATGTAAATTATCACTTTTGTAACAACATTAAGTGTGTTTAGAGTCACTTTTATGCCTGAAATTGGTCGAAATAGAAGCTTCTGAATACGAGAAAATGTCTGTAATAATGGCAATTTTGGTCACATTGAGGCTTTAAAAAGTAGTTATTCAACATGAGGCACATTCGAAATGACATTTTGAATCAATTTTTCTACAGTCCAAAAAATCAATTTTCTGATGAAAAACGATGACCCGTGACCTGTCGAAATTTCTCCAGATGGTCAGAAATGGAAATTTTTTAATGTTTCATTTTTTGACTGCAAATGACTATTCCATGTAAATGATCACTTTTGGAACAAAATTAGTGTGTTTAGAGTCACTTTAATGCCTGAAATTGGTCGAAATAGAAGCTTCTGAATAGGAGAAAATGTCTGTAAAACTGGCAATTTTGGTCACATTGAGGCTTCAAAAAGTAGTTATTCAGCATGAGGCACATTCCAAATGCCATTTTGAATCAATTTTTCTACAGTCCAAAAAATCAATTTTCTGATGAAAAACGATGACCCGTGACCTGTCGAAATTTCTCCAGATGATCAGAAATGGAAATTTTTTAATGTTTAATTTTTTTTACTGTAAATGACTATTCCATGTGAATTATCACTTTTGGAACTAAAATAAGTGTGTTTAGAGTCACTTTAATGCCTGAAATTGGTCGAAATAGAAGCTTCTGAATAGGAGAAAAAGTCTGTAATAATGGCAATTTTGGTCACATTGAGGCTTTAAAAAGTAGTCATTCAACATGAGGCACATTCCAAATGACATTTTGAATCAATTTTTCTACAGTCCAAAAAAATCAATTTTCTGATGAAAAACGATGATCGGTGACCTGTCGAAATTTCTCCAGATGGTCAGAAATGGAAATTTTTTAATGTTTAATTTTTTGACTGTAAATGGCTATTCCATGTAAATTATCACTTTTGGAAGAAAAATAGGTGTGTTTAGAGTCACTTTAATGCCTGACATTGGTTGAAACAAAAGCTTCTGAATAGGAGAAAAAGTCTGTAATAATGGCAATTTTGGTCACATTGAGGCTTTAAAAAGTAGTCATTCAACATGAGGCACATTCCAAATGACATTTTGAATCAATTTTTCTACAGTCCAAAAAAATCAATTTTCTGATGAAAAACGATGACCCGTGACCTGTCGAAATTTATCCAGATGGTCAGAAATAATAATTTTTTAATGTTTAATTTTTTGAATGCAAATGACTATTCCATGTAAATTATCACTTTTGGAACAACATTAAGTGTGTTTAGAGTCACTTTAAGGCCTGAAATTGGTCGAAATAGAAGCTTCTGAGTACGAGAAAATGTCTGTAATAATGGCAATTTTGGTCACATTGAGGCTTTAAAAAGTAGTTATTCAACATTAGGCCTGGGCGTAGTTCGCGAAGTAGCACTTCGCGAAGCTACGCAAAGTGAAGTTCGCACTACGCGAGCTACGCGTAGCACTTCGCGAACTGCGAAGTAACATGTTCGCACTGTGCAATATGTTGTTTTCAATGATTGCACAGTGCGGACAAGCAACCGGCACTGTGCAATCATTGAAAATGGCATCTTGCACAGTGCGAGCTGTAGTTTTCTGCTGCTCGAGTAGATTTTTCCTCGAGCTGCAGCTTTCTCAACGCGAACTGGTAGTTTCTCATCGCGAGCGGTCGCGAGCATACGCGACCCCTCGCAATGAGAAACCTGACCTTCTCGCGTTGGGAATCTCGCCGGGAGGTTTATTTTCCATGCTCGCGATCGCGAACAAGGAAAAAGTCTCGCCAGGATGTCATTTTGCTTGCTCGCGGTCGCACACTTGACGTTGAGGACCGCGAGCAAGCAAAAAATGACCGCAGCACTACGCAACACTACGCTACGCGTGTTCGCACTGTGCTACGTGCAGTTCGCGTAGTGCGAAGTAGCGCGAACTTCGCAAACTACGCGAGCGTAGCGTAGTGCTTCGCCCAGGCCTATTCAACATGAGGCACATTCGAAATGACATTTTGAATCAATTTTTCTACAGTCCAAAAAATCCATTTTCTGATGAAAAACGATGACCCGTGACCTGTCGACATTTCTCCAGTTGGTCAGAAATGGAAATTTTTTAATGTTTAATTTTTTGAATGCAAATGACTATTCCATGTAAATTATCACTTTTGGAACAACATTAAGTGTGTTTAGAGTCACTTTAATGCCTGAAATTGGTCGAAATAGAAGCTTCTGAATACGAGAAAATGTCTGTAATAATGGCAATTTTGGTCACATTGAGGCTTTAAAAAGTAGTTATTCAACATGAGGCACATTCCAAATGACATTTTGAATCAATTTTTCTACAGTCCAAAAAAATCAATTTTCTGATGAAAAACGATGACCCGTGACCTGTCGACATTTCTCCAGTTGGTCAGAAATTGAATTTTTTTAATGTTTAAGTTTTTTGACTGCAAATGACTATTCCATTTAAATTATCACTTTTGGAACAAAAATAAGTGTGTTTAGAGTCACTTTAATGCCTGAAATTGGTCGAAATAAAAGCTTCTGAATAGGAGAAAATGTCTGTAAAAATTGAAATTTTGGTCACATTCAGGCTTTAAAAAGTAGTTATTCAACATGAGGCACAATCCAAATGACATTTTGAATCAATTTTTCTACAGTCCAAAAAATCAATTTTCTGATGAAAAACGATGACCCGTGACCTGTTGAAATTTCTCCAGATTGTCAGAAATGTACATTTTTTAATGTTTAATTTTTTGACTGTAAATGACTATTCCATGTAAATTATCACTTTTGGAAGAAAAATAAGTGTGTTTAGAGTCACTTTAATGCCTGAAATTGGTTGAAACAAAAGCTTCTGAATAGGAGAAAAAGTCTGTAATAATGGCAATTTTGGTCACATTGAGGCTTTAAAAAGTAGTCATTCAACATGAGGCACATTCCAAATGACATTTTGAATAAATTTTTCTACAGTCCAAAAAAATCAATTTTCTGATGAAAAACGATGACCCGTGACCTGTCGAAATTTCTCCAGATGGTCAGAAATGGAAATTTTTTAATGTTTAATTTTTTGACTGCAAATGACTATTCCATGTAAATTATCACTTTTGGAAGAAAAATAAGCGTGTTTAGAGTCACTTTAATGCCTGAAATTGGTTGAAACAAAAGCTTCTGAATAGGAGAAAAAGTCTGTAATAATGGCAATTTTGGTCACATTGAGGCTTTAAAAAGTAGTCATTCAACATGAGGCACATTCCAAATGACATTTTGAATCAATTTTTCTACAGTCCAAAAAAATCAATTTTCTGATGAAAAACGATGACCCGTGACCTGTCGAAATTTATCCAGATGGTCAGAAATAATAATTTTTTAATGTTTAATTTTTTTAATGCAAATGACTATTCCATGTAAATTATCACTTTTGGAACAACATTAAGTGTGTTTAGAGTCACTTTTATGCCTGAAATTGGTCGAAATAGAAGCTTCTGAGTACGAGAAAATGTCTGTAATAATGGCAATTTTGGTCACATTGAGGCTTTAAAAAGTAGTTATTCAACATGAGGCACATTCGAAATGACATTTTGAATCAATTTTTCTACAGTCCAAAAAATCAATTTTCTGATGAAAAACGATGACCCGTGACCTGTCGACATTTCTCCAGTTGGTCAGAAATGGAAATTTTTTAATGTTTAATTTTTTGAATGCAAATGACTATTCCATGTAAATTATCACTTTTGGAACAACATTAAGTGTGTTTAGAGTCACTTTAATGCCTGAAATTGGTCGAAATAGAAGCTTCTGAATACGAGAAAATGTCTGTAATAATTGAAATTTTGGTCACATTCAGGCTTTAAAAAGTAGTTATTCAACATGAGGCACAATCCAAATGACATTTTGAATCAATTTTTCTACAGTCCAAAAAATCAATTTTCTGATGAAAAACGATGACCCGTGACCTGTTGAAATTTCTCCAGATTGTCAGAAATGTACATTTTTTAATGTTTAATTTTTTGACTGTAAATGACTATTCCATGTAAATTATCACTTTTGGAAGAAAAATAAGTGTGTTTAGAGTCACTTTAATGCCTGAAATTGGTTGAAACAAAAGCTTCTGAATAGGAGAAAAAGTCTGTAATAATGGCAATTTTGGTCACATTGAGGCTTTAAAAAGTAGTCATTCAACATGAGGCACATTCCAAATGACATTTTGAATAAATTTTTCTTCAGTCCAAAAAAATCAATTTTCTGATGAAAAACGATGACCCGTGACCTGTCGAAATTTCTCCAGATGGTCAGAAATGGAAATTTTTTAATGTTTAATTTTTTGACTGCAAATGACTATTCCATGTAAATTATCACTTTTGGAAGAAAAATAAGTGTGTTTAGAGTCACTTTAATGCCTGAAATTGGTTGAAACAAAAGCTTCTGAATAGGAGAAAAAGTCTGTAATAATGGCAATTTTGGTCACATTGAGGCTTTAAAAAGTAGTCATTAAACATGAGGCACATTCCAAATGACATTTTGAATCAATTTTTCTACAGTCCAAAAAAATCAATTTTCTGATGAAAAACGATGACCCGTGACCTGTCGAAATTTATCCAGATGGTCAGAAATAATAATTTTTTAATGTTTAATTTTTTGAATGCAAATGACTATTCCATGTAAATTATCACTTTTGGAACAACATTAAGTGTGTTTAGAGTCACTTTTATGCCTGAAATTGGTCGAAATAGAAGCTTCTGAGTACGAGAAAATGTCTGTAATAATGGCAATTTTGGTCACATTGAGGCTTTAAAAAGTAGTTATTCAACATGAGGCACATTCGAAATGACATTTTGAATCAATTTTTCTACAGTCCAAAAAATCAATTTTCTGATGAAAAACGATGACCCGTGACCTGTCGACATTTCTCCAGTTGGTCAGAAATGGAAATTTTTTAATGTTTAATTTTTTGAATGCAAATGACTATTCCATGTAAATTATCACTTTTGGAACAACATTAAGTGTGTTTAGAGTCACTTTAATGCCTGAAATTGGTCGAAATAGAAGCTTCTGAATACGAGAAAATGTCTGTAATAATGGCAATTTTGGTCACATTGAGGCTTTAAAAAGTAGTTATTCAACATGAGGCACATTCGAAATGACATTTTGAATCAATTTTTCTACAGTCCAAAAAAATCAATTTTCTGATGAAAAACGATGACCCGTGACCTGTCGACATTTCTCCAGTTGGTCAGAAATTGAATTTTTTTAATGTTTAAGTTTTTTGACTGCAAATGACTATTCCATTTAAATTATCACTTTTGGAACAAAAATAAGTGTGTTTAGAGTCACTTTAATGCCTGAAATTGGTCGAAATAAAAGCTTCTGAATAGGAGAAAATGTCTGTAAAAATTGAAATTTTGGTCACATTCAGGCTTTAAAAAGTAGTTATTCAACATGAGGCACAATCAAAATGACATTTTGAATCAATTTTTCTACAGTCCAAAAAATCAATTTTCTGATGAAAAACGATGACCCGTGACCTGTTGAAATTTCTCCAGATTGTCAGAAATGTACATTTTTTAATGTTTAATTTTTTGACTGTAAATGACTATTCCATGTAAATTATCACTTTTGGAAGAAAAATAAGTGTGTTTAGAGTCACTTTAATGCCTGAAATTGGTTGAAACAAAAGCTTCTGAATAGGAGAAAAAGTCTGTAATAATGGCAATTTTGGTCACATTGAGGCTTTAAAAAGTAGTCATTCAACATGAGGCACATTCCAAATGACATTTTGAATAAATTTTTCTACATTCCAAAAAAATCAATTTTCTGATGAAAAACGATGACCCGTGACCTGTCGAAATTTCTCCAGATGGTCAGAAATGGACATTTTTTAATGTTTAATTTTTTGACTGCAAATG
This sequence comes from Triturus cristatus, assembly GCF_964204655.1. Lineage (NCBI taxonomy): Eukaryota > Metazoa > Chordata > Amphibia > Caudata > Salamandridae > Triturus > Triturus cristatus. The sequence continues at coordinate 876,879,744 of NC_140593.1, read as the reverse complement.
ACTATTCCATGTAAATTATCACTTTTGGAATAAAAATAAGTGTGTTTAGAGTCACTTTAATGCCTGAAATTGGTCGAAATAGATGCTTCTGAATAGGAGAAAATGTCTGTAAAAATGGCAATTTTGGTCACATTGAGGCTTCAAAAAGTAGTTATTCAGCATGAGGCACATTCCAAATGACATTTTGAATCAATTTTTCTACAGTCCAAAAAATCAATTTTCTAATGAAAAACGATGACCCGTGACCTGTCAAAATTTCTCCATATGGTCAGAAATGGAAATTTTTTAATGTGTAATTTTTTGATTGTAAATGACTATTCCATGTAAATTATCACTTTTGGAAGAAAAATAAGTGTGTTTAGAGTCACTTTAATGCCTGAAATTGGTTGAAACAAAAGCTTCTGAATAGGAGAAAAAGTCTGTAATAATGGCAATTTTGGTCACATTGAGGCTTTAAAAAGTAGTCATTCAACATGAGGCACATTCCAAATGACATTTTGAATCAATTTTTCTACAGTCCAAAAAATCAATTTTCTGATGAAAAACGATGACCCGTGACCTGTCGACATTTCTCCAGTTGGTCAGAAATTGAATTTTTTTAATGTTTAAGTTTTTTTACTGCAAATGACTATTCCATTTAAATTATCACTTTTGGAACAAAAATAAGTGTGTTTAGAGTCACTTTAATGCCTGAAATTGGTCGAAATTGAAGCTTCTGAATAGGAGAAAATGTCTGTAAAAATTGAAATTTTGGTCACATTCAGGCTTTAAAAAGTAGTTATTCAACATGAGGCACAATCCAAATGACATTTTGAATCAATTTTTCTACAGTCCAAAAAATCAATTTTCTGATGAAAAACGATGACCCGTGACCTGTTGAAATTTCTCCAGATTGTCAGAAATGTACATTTTTTAATGTTTAATTTTTTGACTGTAAATGACTATTCCATGTAAATTATCACTTTTGGAAAAAAAATAAGTGTGTTTAGAGTCACTTTAATGCCTGAAATTGGTTGAAACAAAAGCTTCTGAATAGGAGAAAAAGTCTGTAATAATGGCAATTTTGGTCACATTGAGGCTTTAAAAAGTAGTCATTCAACATGAGGCACATTCCAAATGACATTTTGAATCAATTTTTCTACAGTCCAAAAAAATCAATTTTCTGATGAAAAACGATGACCGGTGACCTGTCGAAATTTCTCCAGATGGTCAGAAATGGAAATTTTTTAATGTTTAATTTTTTGACTGTAAATGGCTATTCCATGTAAATTATCACTTTTGGAAGAAAAATAGGTGTGTTTAGAGTCACTTTAATGCCTGAAATTGGTTGAAACAAAAGCTTCTGAATAGGAGAAAAAGTCTGTAATAATGGCAATTTTGGTCACATTGAGGCTTTAAAAAGTAGTCATTCAACATGAGGCACATTCCAAATGACATTTTGAATCAATTTTTCTACAGTCCAAAAAAATCAATTTTCTGATGAAAAACGATGACCCGTGACCTGTCGAAATTTATCCAGATGGTCAGAAATAATAATTTTTTAATGTTTAATTTTTTGAATGCAAATGACTATTCCATGTAAATTATCACTTTTGGAACAACATTAAGTGTGTTTAGAGTCACTTTAAGGCCTGAAATTGGTCGAAATAGAAGCTTCTGAGTACGAGAAAATGTCTGTAATAATGGCAATTTTGGTCACATTGAGGCTTTAAAAAGTAGTTATTCAACATGAGGCACATTCGAAATGACATTGTGAATCAATTTTTCTACAGTCCAAAAAATCAATTTTCTGATGAAAAACGATGACCCGTGACCTGTCGACATTTCTCCAGTTGGTCAGAAATGGAAATTTTTTAATGTTTAATTTTTTGAATGCAAATGACTATTCCATGTAAATTATCACTTTTGGAACAACATTAAGTGTGTTTAGAGTCACTTTAATGCCTGAAATTGGTCGAAATAGAAGCTTCTGAATACGAGAAAATGTCTGTAATAATGGCAATTTTGGTCACATTGAGGCTTTAAAAAGTAGTTATTCAACATGAGGCACATTCGAAATGACATTTTGAATCAATTTTTCTACAGTCCAAAAAAATCAATTTTCTGATGAAAAACGATGACCCGTGACCTGTCGACATTTCTCCAGTTGGTCAGAAATTGAATTTTTTTAATGTTTAAGTTTTTTGACTGCAAATGACTATTCCATTTAAATTATCACTTTTGGAACAAAAATAAGTGTGTTTAGAGTCACTTTAATGCCTGAAATTGGTCGAAATAAAAGCTTCTGAATAGGAGAAAATGTCTGTAAAAATTGAAATTTTGGTCACATTCAGGCTTTAAAAAGTAGTTATTCAACATGAGGCACAATCCAAATGACATTTTGAATCAATTTTTCTACAGTCCAAAAAATCAATTTTCTGATGAAAAACGATGACCCGTGACCTGTTGAAATTTCTCCAGATTGTCAGAAATGTACATTTTTTAATGTTTAATTTTTTGACTGTAAATGACTATTCCATGTAAATTATCACTTTTGGAAGAAAAATAAGTGTGTTTAGTCACTTTAATGCCTGAAATTGGTTGAAACAAAAGCTTCTGAATAGGAGAAAAAGTCTGTAATAATGGCAATTTTGGTCACATTGAGGCTTTAAAAAGTAGTCATTCAACATGAGGCACATTCCAAATGACATTTTGAATAAATTTTTCTACAGTCCAAAAAAATCAATTTTCTGATGAAAAACGATGACCCGTGACCTGTCGAAATTTCTCCAGATGGTCAGAAATGGAAATTTTTTAATGTTTAATTTTTTGACTGCAAATGACTATTCCATGTAAATTATCACTTTTGGAAGAAAAATAAGTGTGTTTAGAGTCACTTTAATGCCTGAAATTGGTTGAAACAAAAGCTTCTGAATAGGAGAAAAAGTCTGTAATAATGGCAATTTTGGTCACATTGAGGCTTTAAAAAGTAGTCATTCAACATGAGGCACTTTCCAAATGACATTTTGAATCAATTTTTCTACAGTCCAAAAAAATCAATTTTCTGATGAAAAACGATGACCCGTGACCTGTCGAAATTTATCCAGATGGTCAGAAATGGAAATTTTTTAATGTTTAATTTTTTGAATGCAAATGACTATTCCATGTAAATTATCACTTTTGGAACAACATTAAGTGTGTTTAGAGTCACTTTTATGCCTGAAATTGGTCGAAATAGAAGCTTCTGAATACGAGAAAATGTCTGTAATAATGGCAATTTTGGTCACATTGAGGCTTTAAAAAGTAGTTATTCAACATGAGGCACATTCGAAATGACATTTTGAATCAATTTTTCTACAGTCCAAAAAATCAATTTTCTGATGAAAAACGATAACCCGTGACCTGTCGACATTTCTCCAGTTGGTCAGAAATTGAATTTTTTTAATGTTTAAGTTTTTTTACTGCAAATGACTATTCCATTTAAATTATCACTTTTGGAACAAAAATAAGTGTGTTTAGAGTCACTTTAATGCCTGAAATTGGTCGAAATAAAAGCTTCTGAATAGGAGAAAATGTCTGTAAAAATTGAAATTTTGGTCACATTGAGGCTTTAAAAAGTAGTTATTCAACATGAGGCACAATCCAAATGACATTTTGAATCAATTTTTCTACAGTCCAAAAAATCAATTTTCTGATGAAAAACGATGACCCGTGACCTGTTGAAATTTCTCCAGATTGTCAGAAATGTACATTTTTTAATGTTTAATTTTTTGACTGTAAATGACTATTCCATGTAAATTATCACTTTTGGAAGAAAAATAAGTGTGTTTAGAGTCACTTTAATGCCTGAAATTGGTTGAAACAAAAGCTTCTGAATAGGAGAAAAAGTCTGTAATAATGGCAATTTTGGTCACATTGAGGCTTTAAAAAGTAGTCATTCAACATGAGGCACATTCCAAATGACATTTTGAATCAATTTTTCTACAGTCCAAAAAATCAATTTTCTGATGAAAAACGATGACCCGTGACCTGTCGAAATTTCTCCAGATGGTCAGAAATGGAAATTTTTTAATGTTTCATTTTTTGACTGCAAATGACTATTCCATGTAAATGATCACTTTAGGAACAAAATTAGTGTGTTTAGAGTCACTTTAATGCCTGAAATTGGTCGAAATAGAAGCTTCTGAATAGGAGAAAATGTCTGTAAAAATGGCAATTTTGGTCACATTGAGGCTTCAAAAAGTAGTTATTCAGCATGAGGCACATTCCAAATGCCATTTTGAATCAATTTTTTTACAGTCCAAAAAATCAATTTTCTGATGAAAAACGATGACCCGTGACCTGTCGAAATTTCTCCAGATGGTCAGAAATGGAAATTTTTTAATGTTTAATTTTTTTTTACTGTAAATGACTATTCCATGTGAATTATCACTTTTGGAACTAAAATAAGTGTGTTTAGAGTCACTTTAATGCCTGAAATTGGTCGAAATAGAAGCTTCTGAATAGGAGAAAAAGTCTGTAATAATGGCAATTTTGGTCACATTGAGGCTTTAAAAAGTAGTCATTCAACATGAGGCACATTCCAAATGACATTTTGAATCAATTTTTCTACAGTCCAAAAAAATCAATTTTCTGATGAAAAACGATGATCGGTGACCTGTCGAAATTTCTCCAGATGGTCAGAAATGGAAATTTTTTAATGTTTAATTTTTTGACTGTAAATGGCTATTCCATGTAAATTATCACTTTTGGAAGAAAAATAGGTGTGTTTAGAGTCACTTTAATGCCTGAAATTGGTTGAAACAAAAGCTTCTGAATAGGAGAAAAAGTCTGTAATAATGGCAATTTTGGTCACATTGAGGCTTTAAAAAGTAGTCATTCAACATGAGGCACATTCCAAATGACATTTTGAATCAATTTTTCTACAGTCCAAAAAATCAATTTTCTGATGAAAAACGATGACCCGTGACCTGTCGAAATTTCTCCAGATTGTCAGAAATGTACATTTTTTAATGTTTAATTTTTTGACTGCAAATGACTATTCCATGTAAATGATCACTTTAGGAACAAAATTAGTGTGTTTAGAGTCACTTTAATGCCTGAAATTGGTCGAAATAGAAGCTTCTGAATAGGAGAAAATGTCTGTAAAAATGGCAATTTTGGTCACATTGAGGCTTCAAAAAGTAGTTATTCAGCATGAGGCACATTCCAAATGCCATTTTGAATCAATTTTTCTACAGTCCAAAAAATCAATTTTCTGATGAAAAACGATGACCCGTGACCTGTCGAAATTTCTCCAGATGGTCAGAAATGGAAATTTTTTAATGTTTAATTTTTTTTACTGTAAATGACTATTCCATGTGAATTATCACTTTTGGAACTAAAATAAGTGTGTTTAGAGTCACTTTAATGCCTGAAATTGGTCGAAATAGAAGCTTCTGAATAGGACAAAAAGTCTGTAATAATGGCAATTTTGGTCACATTGAGGCTTTAAAAAGTAGTCATTCAACATGAGGCACATTCCAAATGACATTTTGAATCAATTTTTCTACAGTCAAGAAAATCAATTTTCTGAAGAAACGATGACCCGTGACCTGTCGAAATTTCTCCAGATGGTCAGAAATGGAAATTTTTTAATGTTTAATTTTTTGACTGTAAATGGCTATTCCATGTAAATTATCACTTTTGGAAGAAAAATAGGTGTGTTTAGAGTCACTTTAATGCCTGAAATTGGTTGAAACAAAAGCTTCTGAATAGGAGAAAAAGTCTGTAATAATGGCAATTTTGGTCACATTGAGGCTTTAAAAAGTAGTCATTCAACATGAGGCACATTCCAAATGACATTTTGAATCAATTTTTCTACAGTCCAAAAAAATCAATTTTCTGATGAAAAACGATGACCCGTGACCTGTCGAAATTTATCCAGATGGTCAGAAATAATAATTTTTTAATGTTTAATTTTTTGAATGCAAATGACTATTCCATGTAAATTATCACTTTTGGAACAACATTAAGTGTGTTTAGAGTCACTTTAAGGCCTGAAATTGGTCGAAATAGAAGCTTCTGAGTACGAGAAAATGTCTGTAATAATGGCAATTTTGGTCACATTGAGGCTTTAAAAAGTAGTTATTCAACATTAGGCCTGGGCGTAGTTCGCGAAGTAGCACTTCGCGAAGCTACGCAAAGTGAAGTTCGCACTACGCGAGCTACGCGTAGCACTTCGCGAACTGCGAAGTAACATGTTCGCACTGTGCAATATGTTGTTTTCAATGATTGCACAGTGCGGACAAGCAACCGGCACTGTGCAATCATTGAAAATGGCATCTTGCACAGTGCGAGCTGTAGTTTTCTGCTGCTCGAGTAGATTTTTCCTCGAGCTGCAGCTTTCTCAACGCGAACTGGTAGTTTCTCATCGCGAGCGGTCGCGAGCATACGCGACCCCTCGCAATGAGAAACCTGACCTTCTCGCGTTGGGAATCTCGCCGGGAGGTTTATTTTCCATGCTCGCGATCGCGAACAAGGAAAAAGTCTCGCCAGGATGTCATTTTGCTTGCTCGCGGTCGCCAACTTGACGTTGAGGACCGCGAGCAAGCAAAAAATGACCGCAGCACTACGCAACACTACGCTACGCATGTTCGCACTGTGCTACGTGCAGTTCGCGTAGTGCGAAGTAGCGCGAACTTCGCAAACTACGCGAGCGTAGCGTAGTGCTTCGCCCAGGCCTATTCAACATGAGGCACATTCGAAATGACATTTTGAATCAATTTTTCTACAGTCCAAAAAATCCATTTTCTGATGAAAAACGATGACCCGTGACCTGTCGACATTTCTCCAGTTGGTCAGAAATGGAAATTTTTTAATGTTTAATTTTTTGAATGCAAATGACTATTCCATGTAAATTATCACTTTTGGAACAACATTAAGTGTGTTTAGAGTCACTTTAATGCCTGAAATTGGTCGAAATAGAAGCTTCTGAATACGAGAAAATGTCTGTAATAATGGCAATTTTGGTCACATTGAGGCTTTAAAAAGTAGTTATTCAACATGAGGCACATTCGAAATGACATTTTGAATCAATTTTTCTACAGTCCAAAAAAATCAATTTTCTGATGAAAAACGATGACCCGTGACCTGTCGACATTTCTCCAGTTGGTCAGAAATTGAATTTTTTTAATGTTTAAGTTTTTTGACTGCAAATGACTATTCCATTTAAATTATCACTTTTGGAACAAAAATAAGTGTGTTTAGAGTCACTTTAATGCCTGAAATTGGTCGAAATAAAAGCTTCTGAATAGGAGAAAATGTCTGTAAAAATTGAAATTTTGGTCACATTCAGGCTTTAAAAAGTAGTTATTCAACATGAGGCACAATCCAAATGACATTTTGAATCAATTTTTCTACAGTCCAAAAAATCAATTTTCTGATGAAAAACGATGACCCGTGACCTGTTGAAATTTCTCCAGATTGTCAGAAATGTACATTTTTTAATGTTTAATTTTTTGACTGTAAATGACTATTCCATGTAAATTATCACTTTTGGAAGAAAAATAAGTGTGTTTAGAGTCACTTTAATGCCTGAAATTGGTTGAAACAAAAGCTTCTGAATAGGAGAAAAAGTCTGTAATAATGGCAATTTTGGTCACATTGAGGCTTTAAAAAGTAGTCATTCAACATGAGGCACATTCCAAATGACATTTTGAATAAATTTTTCTACAGTCCAAAAAAATCAATTTTCTGATGAAAAACGATGACCCGTGACCTGTCGAAATTTCTCCAGATGGTCAGAAATGGAAATTTTTTAATGTTTAATTTTTTGACTGCAAATGACTATTCCATGTAAATTATCACTTTTGGAAGAAAAATAAGTGTGTTTAGAGTCACTTTAATGCCTGAAATTGGTTGAAACAAAAGCTTCTGAATAGGAGAAAAAGTCTGTAATAATGGCAATTTTGGTCACATTGAGGCTTTAAAAAGTAGTCATTCAACATGAGGCACATTCCAAATGACATTTTGAATCAATTTTTCTACAGTCCAAAAAAATCAATTTTCTGATGAAAAACGATGACCCGTGACCTGTCGAAATTTATCCAGATGGTCAGAAATAATAATTTTTTAATGTTTAATTTTTTGAATGCAAATGACTATTCCATGTAAATTATCACTTTTGGAACAACATTAAGTGTGTTTAGAGTCACTTTTATGCCTGAAATTGGTCGAAATAGAAGCTTCTGAGTACGAGAAAATGTCTGTAATAATGGCAATTTTGGTCACATTGAGGCTTTAAAAAGTAGTTATTCAACATGAGGCACATTCGAAATGACATTTTGAATCAATTTTTCTACAGTCCAAAAAATCAATTTTCTGATGAAAAACGATGACCCGTGACCTGTCGACATTTCTCCAGTTGGTCAGAAATGGAAATTTTTTAATGTTTAATTTTTTGAATGCAAATGACTATTCCATGTAAATTATCACTTTTGGAACAACATTAAGTGTGTTTAGAGTCACTTTAATGCCTGAAATTGGTCGAAATAGAAGCTTCTGAATACGAGAAAATGTCTGTAATAATGGCAATTTTGGTCACATTGAGGCTTTAAAAAGTAGTTATTCAACATGAGGCACATTCGAAATGACATTTTGAATCAATTTTTCTACAGTCCAAAAAAATCAATTTTCTGATGAAAAACGATGACCCGTGACCTGTCGACATTTCTCCAGTTGGTCAGAAATTGAATTGTTTTAATGTTTAAGTTTTTTGACTGCAAATGACTATTCCATTTAAATTATCACTTTTGGAACAAAAATACGTGTGTTTAGAGTCACTTTAATGCCTGAAATTGGTCGAAATAAAAGCTTCTGAATAGGAGAAAATGTCTGTAAAAATTGAAATTTTGGTCACATTCAGGCTTTAAAAAGTAGTTATTCAACATGAGGCACAATCCAAATGACATTTTGAATCAATTTTTCTACAGTCCAAAAAATCAATTTTCTGATGAAAAACGATGACCCGTGACATGTTGAAATTTCTCCAGATTGTCAGAAATGTACATTTTTTAATGTTTAATTTTTTGACTGTAAATGACTATTCCATGTAAATTATCACTTTTGGAAGAAAAATAAGTGTGTTTAGAGTCACTTTAATGCCTGAAATTGGTTGAAACAAAAGCTTCTGAATAGGAGAAAAAGTCTGTAATAATGGCAATTTTGGTCACATTGAGGCTTTAAAAAGTAGTCATTCAACATGAGGCACATTCCAAATGACATTTTGAATAAATTTTTCTACAGTCCAAAAAAATCAATTTTCTGATGAAAAACGATGACCCGTGACCTGTCGAAATTTCTCCAGATGGTCAGAAATGGAAATTTTTTAATGTTTAATTTTTTGACTGCAAATGACTATTCCATGTAAATTATCACTTTTGGAAGAAAAATAAGTGTGTTTAGAGTCACTTTAATGCCTGAAATTGGTTGAAACAAAAGCTTCTGAATAGGAGAAAACGTCTGTAATAATGGCAATTTTGGTCACATTGAGGCTTTAAAAAGTAGTCATTCAACATGAGGCACATTCCAAATGACATTTTGAATCAATTTTTCTACAGTCCAAAAAAATCAATTTTCTGATGAAAAACGATGACCCGTGACCTGTCGAAATTTATCCAGATGGTCAGAAATGGAAATTTTTTAATGTTTAATTTTTTGAATGCAAATGACTATTCCATGTAAATTATCACTTTTGGAACAACATTAAGTGTGTTTAGAGTCACTTTTATGCCTGAAATTGGTCGAAATAGAAGCTTCTGAATACGAGAAAATGTCTGTAATAATGGCAATTTTGGTCACATTGAGGCTTTAAAAAGTAGTTATTCAACATGAGGCACATTCGAAATGACATTTTGAATCAATTTTTCTACAGTCCAAAAAATCAATTTTCTGATGAAAAACGATGACCCGTGACCTGTCGACATTTCTCCAGTTGGTCAGAAATGGAAATTTTTTAATGTTTAATTTTTTGAATGCAAATGACTATTCCATTTAAATTATCACTTTTGGAACAAAAATAAGTGTGTTTAGAGTCACTTTAATGCCTGAAATTGGTCGAAATAAAAGCTTCTGAATACGAGAAAATGTCTGTAATAATGGCAATTTTGGTCACATTGAGGCTTTAAAAAGTAGTTATTCAACATGAGGCACATTCGAAATGACATTTTGAATCAATTTTTCTACAGTCCAAAAAAATCAATTTTCTGATGAAAAACGATGACCCGTGACCTGTCGACATTTCTCCAGTTGGTCAGAAATTGAATTTTTTTAATGTTTAAGTTTTTTGACTGCAAATGACTATTCCATTTAAATTATCACTTTTGGAACAAAAATACGTGTGTTTAGAGTCACTTTAATGCCTGAAATTGGTCGAAATAAAAGCTTCTGAATAGGAGAAAATGTCTGTAAAAATTGAAATTTTGGTCACATTCAGGCTTTAAAAAGTAGTTATTCAACATGAGGCACAATCCAAATGACATTTTGAATCAATTTTTCTACAGTCCAAAAAATCAATTTTCTGATGAAAAACGATGACCCGTGACCTGTTGAAATTTCTCCAGATTGTCAGAAATGTACATTTTTTAATGTTTAATTTTTTGACTGTAAATGACTATTCCATGTAAATTATCACTTTTGGAAGAAAAATAAGTGTGTTTAGAGTCACTTTAATGCCTGAAATTGGTTGAAACAAAAGCTTCTGAATAGGAGAAAAAGTCTGTAATAATGGCAATTTTGGTCACATTGAGGCTTTAAAAAGTAGTCATTCAACATGAGGCACATTCCAAATGACATTTTGAATAAATTTTTCTACAGTCCAAAAAAATCAATTTTCTGATGAAAAACGATGACCCGTGACCTGTCGAAATTTCTCCAGATGGTCAGAAATGGAAATTTTTTAATGTTTAATTTTTTGACTGCAAATGACTATTCCATGTAAATTATCACTTTTGGAAGAAAAATAAGTGTGTTTAGAGTCACTTTAATGCCTGAAATTGGTTGAAACAAAAGCTTCTGAATAGGAGAAAACGTCTGTAATAATGGCAATTTTGGTCACATTGAGGCTTTAAAAAGTAGTCATTCAACATGAGGCACATTCCAAATGACATTTTGAATCAATTTTTCTACAGTCCAAAAAAATCAATTTTCTGATGAAAAACGATGACCCGTGACCTGTCGAAATTTATCCAGATGGTCAGAAATGGAAATTTTTTAATGTTTAATTTTTTGAATGCAAATGACTATTCCATGTAAATTATCACTTTTGGAACAACATTAAGTGTGTTTAGAGTCACTTTTATGCCTGAAATTGGTCGAAATAGAAGCTTCTGAATACGAGAAAATGTCTGTAATAATGGCAATTTTGGTCACATTGAGGCTTTAAAAAGTAGTTATTCAACATGAGGCACATTCGAAATGACATTTTGAATCAATTTTTCTACAGTCCAAAAAATCAATTTTCTGATGAAAAACGATGACCCGTGACCTGTCGACATTTCTCCAGTTGGTCAGAAATTGAATTTTTTTAATGTTTAAGTTTTTTTACTGCAAATGACTATTCCATTTAAATTATCACTTTTGGAACAAAAATAAGTGTGTTTAGAGTCACTTTAATGCCTGAAATTGGTCGAAATAAAAGCTTCTGAATAGGAGAAAATGTCTGTAAAAATTGAAATTTTGGTCACATTGAGGCTTTAAAAAGTAGTTATTCAACATGAGGCACAATCCAAATGACATTTTGAATCAATTTTTCTACAGTCCCAAAAATCAATTTTCTGATGAAAAACGATGACCCGTGACCTGTTGAAATTTCTCCAGATTGTCAGAAATGTACATTTTTTAATGTTTAATTTTTTGACTGTAAATGACTATTCCATGTAAATTATCACTTTTGGAAGAAAAATAAGTGTGTTTAGAGTCACTTTAATGCCTGAAATTGGTTGAAACAAAAGCTTCTGAATAGGAGAAAAAGTCTGTAATAATGGCAATTTTGGTCACATTGAGGCTTTAAAAAGTAGTCATTCAACATGAGGCACATTCCAAATGACATTTTGAATCAATTTTTCTACAGTCCAAAAAAATCAATTTTCTGATGAAAAACGATGACCCGTGACCTGTCGAAATTTCTCCAGATGGTCAGAAATGGAAATTTTTTAATGTTTAATTTTTTGACTGCAAATGACTATTCCATGTAAATTATCACTTTTGGAACAAAAATAAGTGTGTTTAGAGTCACTTTAATGCCTGAAATTGGTCGAAATAGACGCTTCTGAATAGGAGAAAATGTCTGTAAAAATGGCAATTTTGGTCACATTGAGGCTTCAAAAAGTAGTTATTCAGCATGAGGCACATTCCAAATGACATTTTGAATCAATTTTTCTAAAGTCCAAAAAATCAATTTTCTAATGAAAAACGATGACCCGTGACCTGTCAAAATTTCTCCATATGGTCAGAAATGGAAATTTTTTAATGTTTAATTTTTTGATTGTAAATGACTATTCCATGTAAATTATCACTTTTGGAAGAAAAATAAGTGTGTTTAGAGTCACTTTAATGCCTGAAATTGGTTGAAACAAAAGCTTCTGAATAGGAGAAAAAGTCTGTAATAATGGCAATTTTGGTCACATTGAGGCTTTAAAAAGTAGTCATTCAACATGAGGCACATTCCAAATGACATTTTGAATCAATTTTTCTACAGTCCAAAAAAATCAATTTTCTGATGAAAAACGATGACCCGTGACCTGTCGAAATTTATCCAGATGGTCAGAAATAATAATTTTTTAATGTTTAATTTTTTGAATGCAAATGACTATTCCATGTAAATTATCACTTTTGGAACAACATTAAGTGTGTTTAGAGTCACTTTAAGGCCTGAAATTGGTCGAAATAGAAGCTTCTGAGTACGAGAAAATGTCTGTAATAATGGCAATTTTGGTCACATTGAGGCTTTAAAAAGTAGTTATTCAACATGAGGCACATTCGAAATGACATTGTGAATCAATTTTTCTACAGTCCAAAAAATCAATTTTCTGATGAAAAACGATGACCCGTGACCTGTCGACATTTCTCCAGTTGGTCAGAAATGGAAATTTTTTAATGTTTAATTTTTTGAATGCAAATGACTATTCCATGTAAATTATCACTTTTGGAACAACATTAAGTGTGTTTAGAGTCACTTTAATGCCTGAAATTGGTCGAAATAGAAGCTTCTGAATACGAGAAAATGTCTGTAATAATGGCAATTTTGGTCACATTGAGGCTTTAAAAAGTAGTTATTCAACATGAGGCACATTCGAAATGACATTTTGAATCAATTTTTCTACAGTCCAAAAAAATCAATTTTCTGATGAAAAACGATGACCCGTGACCTGTCGACATTTCTCCAGTTGGTCAGAAATTGAATTTTTTTAATGTTTAAGTTTTTTGACTGCAAATGACTATTCCATTTAAATGATCACTTTTGGAACAAAAATAAGTGTGTTTAGAGTCACTTTAATGCCTGAAATTGGTCGAAATAAAAGCTTCTGAATAGGAGAAAATGTCTGTAAAAATTGAAATTTTGGTCACATTCAGGCTTTAAAAAGTAGTTATTCAACATGAGGCACAATCCAAATGACATTTTGAATCAATTTTTCTACAGTCCAAAAAATCAATTTTCTGATGAAAAACGATGACCCGTGACCTGTTGAAATTTCTCCAGATTGTCAGAAATGTACATTTTTTAATGTTTAATTTTTTGACTGTAAATGACTATTCCATGTAAATTATCACTTTTGGAAGAAAAATAAGTGTGTTTAGTCACTTTAATGCCTGAAATTGGTTGAAACAAAAGCTTCTGAATAGGAGAAAAAGTCTGTAATAATGGCAATTTTGGTCACATTGAGGCTTTAAAAAGTAGTCATTCAACATGAGGCACATTCCAAATGACATTTTGAATCAATTTTTCTACAGTCCAAAAAAATCAATTTTCTGATGAAAAACGATGACCCGTGACCTGTCGAAATTTATCCAGATGGTCAGAAATAATAATTTTTTAATGTTTAATTTTTTGAATGCAAATGACTATTCCATGTAAATTATCACTTTTGGAACAACATTAAGTGTGTTTAGAGTCACTTTAAGGCCTGAAATTGGTCGAAATAGAAGCTTCTGAGTACGAGAAAATGTCTGTAATAATGGCAATTTTGGTCACATTGAGGCTTTAAAAAGTAGTTATTCAACATGAGGCACATTCGAAATGACATTGTGAATCAATTTTTCTACAGTCCAAAAAATCAATTTTCTGATGAAAAACGATGACCCGTGACCTGTCGACATTTCTCCAGTTGGTCAGAAATGGAAATTTTTTAATGTTTAATTTTTTGAATGCAAATGACTATTCCATGTAAATTATCACTTTTGGAACAACATTAAGTGTGTTTAGAGTCACTTTAATGCCTGAAATTGGTCGAAATAGAAGCTTCTGAATACGAGAAAATGTCTGTAATAATGGCAATTTTGGTCACATTGAGGCTTTAAAAAGTAGTTATTCAACATGAGGCACATTCGAAATGACATTTTGAATCAATTTTTCTACAGTCCAAAAAAATCAATTTTCTGATGAAAAACGATGACCCGTGACCTGTCGACATTTCTCCAGTTGGTCAGAAATTGAATTTTTTTAATGTTTAAGTTTTTTGACTGCAAATGACTATTCCATTTAAATTATCACTTTTGGAACAAAAATAAGTGTGTTTAGAGTCACTTTAATGCCTGAAATTGGTCGAAATAAAAGCTTCTGAATAGGAGAAAATGTCTGTAAAAATTGAAATTTTGGTCACATTCAGGCTTTAAAAAGTAGTTATTCAACATGAGGCACAATCCAAATGACATTTTGAATCAATTTTTCTACAGTCCAAAAAATCAATTTTCTGATGAAAAACGATGACCCGTGACCTGTTGAAATTTCTCCAGATTGTCAGAAATGTACATTTTTTAATGTTTAATTTTTTGACTGTAAATGACTATTCCATGTAAATTATCACTTTTGGAAGAAAAATAAGTGTGTTTAGTCACTTTAATGCCTGAAATTGGTTGAAACAAAAGCTTCTGAATAGGAGAAAAAGTCTGTAATAATGGCAATTTTGGTCACATTGAGGCTTTAAAAAGTAGTCATTCAACATGAGGCACATTCCAAATGACATTTTGAATAAATTTTTCTACAGTCCAAAAAAATCAATTTTCTGATGAAAAACGATGACCCGTGACCTGTCGAAATTTCTCCAGATGGTCAGAAATGGAAATTTTTTAATGTTTAATTTTTTGACTGCAAATGACTGTTCCATGTAAATTATCACTTTTGGAAGAAAAATAAGTGTGTTTAGAGTCACTTTAATGCCTGAAATTGGTTGAAACAAAAGCTTCTGAATAGGAGAAAAAGTCTGTAATAATGGCAATTTTGGTCACATTGAGGCTTTAAAAAGTAGTCATTCAACATGAGGCACATTCCAAATGACATTTTGAATCAATTTTTCTACAGTCCAAAAAAATCAATTTTCTGATGAAAAACGATGACCCGTGACCTGTCGAAATTTATCCAGATGGTCAGAAATGGAAATTTTTTAATGTTTAATTTTTTGAATGCAAATGACTATTCCATGTAAATTATCACTTTTGGAACAACATTAAGTGTGTTTAGAGTCACTTTTATGCCTGAAATTGGTCGAAATAGAAGCTTCTGAATACGAGAAAATGTCTGTAATAATGGCAATTTTGGTCACATTGAGGCTTTAAAAAGTAGTTATTCAACATGAGGCACATTCGAAATGACATTTTGAATCAATTTTTCTACAGTCCAAAAAATCAATTTTCTGATGAAAAACGATGACCCGTGACCTGTCGACATTTCTCCAGTTGGTCAGAAATTGAAGTTTTTTTAATGTTTAAGTTTTTTTACTGCAAATGACTATTCCATTTAAATTATCACTTTTGGAACAAAAATAAGTGTGTTTAGAGTCACTTTAATGCCTGAAATTGGTCGAAATAAAAGCTTCTGAATAGGAGAAAATGTCTGTAAAAATTGAAATTTTGGTCACATTGAGGCTTTAAAAAGTAGTTATTCAACATGAGGCACAATCCAAATGACATTTTGAATCAATTTTTCTACAGTCCAAAAAATCAATTTTCTGATGAAAAACGATGACCCGTGACCTGTTGAAATTTCTCCAGATTGTCAGAAATGTACATTTTTTAATGTTTAATTTTTTGACTGTAAATGACTATTCCATGTAAATTATCACTTTTGGAAGAAAAATAAGTGTGTTTAGAGTCACTTTAATGCCTGAAATTGGTTGAAACAAAAGCTTCTGAATAGGAGAAAAAGTCTGTAATAATGGCAATTTTGGTCACATTGAGGCTTTAAAAAGTAGTCATTCAACATGAGGCACATTCCAAATGACATTTTGAATCAATTTTTCTACAGTCCAAAAAAATCAATTTTCTGATGAAAAACGATGACCCGTGACCTGTCGAAATTTCTCCAGATGGTCAGAAATGGAAATTTTTTAATGTTTCATTTTTTGACTGCAAATGACTATTCCATGTAAATGATCACTTTAGGAACAAAATTAGTGTGTTTAGAGTCACTTTAATGCCTGAAATTGGTCGAAATAGAAGCTTCTGAATAGGAGAAAATGTCTGTAAAAATGGCAATTTTGGTCACATTGAGGCTTCAAAAAGTAGTTATTCAGCATGAGGCACATTCCAAATGCCATTTTGAATCAATTTTTCTACAGTCCAAAAAATCAATTTTCTGATGAAAAACGATGACCCGTGACCTGTCGAAATTTCTCCAGATGGTCAGAAATGGAAATTTTTTAATGTTTAATTTTTTTTTACTGTAAATGACTATTCCATGTGAATTATCACTTTTGGAACTAAAATAAGTGTGTTTAGAGTCACTTTAATGCCTGAAATTGGTCGAAATAGAAGCTTCTGAATAGGAGAAAAAGTCTGTAATAATGGCAATTTTGGTCACATTGAGGCTTTAAAAAGTAGTCATTCAACATGAGGCACATTCCAAATGACATTTTGAATCAATTTTTCTACAGTCCAAAAAAATCAATTTTCTGATGAAAAACGATGATCGGTGACCTGTCGAAATTTCTCCAGATGGTCAGAAATGGAAATTTTTTAATGTTTAATTTTTTGACTGTAAATGGCTATTCCATGTAAATTATCACTTTTGGAAGAAAAATAGGTGTGTTTAGAGTCACTTTAATGCCTGAAATTGGTTGAAACAAAAGCTTCTGAATAGGAGAAAAAGTCTGTAATAATGGCAATTTTGGTCACATTGAGGCTTTAAAAAGTAGTCATTCAACATGAGGCACATTCCAAATGACATTTTGAATCAATTTTTCTACAGTCCAAAAAATCAATTTTCTGATGAAAAACGATGACCCGTGACCTGTCGAAATTTCTCCAGATTGTCAGAAATGTACATTTTTTAATGTTTAATTTTTTGACTGTAAATGACTATTCCATGTAAATTATCACTTTTGGAAGAAAAATAAGTGTGTTTAGAGTCACTTTAATGCCTGAAATTGGTTGAAACAAAAGCTTCTGAATAGGAGAAAATGTCTGTAATAATGGCAATTTTGGTCACATTGAGGCTTTAAAAAGTAGTCATTCAACATGAGGCACATTCCAAATGACATTTTGAATCAATTTTTCTACAGTCCAAAAAAATCAATTTTCTGATGAAAAACGATGATCGGTGACCTGTCGAAATTTCTCCAGATGGTCAGAAATGGAAATTTTTTAATGTTTAATTTTTTGACTGTAAATGGCTATTCCATGTAAATTATCACTTTTGGAAGAAAAATAGGTGTGTTTAGAGTCACTTTAATGCCTGAAATTGGTTGAAACAAAAGCTTCTGAATAGGAGAAAAAGTCTGTAATAATGGCAATTTTGGTCACATTGAGGCTTTAAAAAGTAGTCATTCAACATGAGGCACATTCCAAATGACATTTTGAATCAATTTTTCTACAGTCCAAAAAAATCAATTTTCTGATGAAAAACGATGACCCGTGACCTGTCGAAATTTATCCAGATGGTCAGAAATAATAATTTTTTAATGTTTAATTTTTTGAATGCAAATGACTATTCCATGTAAATTATCACTTTTGGAACAACATTAAGTGTGTTTAGAGTCACTTTAAGGCCTGAAATTGGTCGAAATAGAAGCTTCTGAGTACGAGAAAATGTCTGTAATAATGGCAATTTTGGTCACATTGAGGCTTTAAAAAGTAGTTATTCAACATTAGGCCTGGGCGTAGTTCGCGAAGTAGCACTTCGCGAAGCTACGCAAAGTGAAGTTCGCACTACGCGAGCTACGCGTAGCACTTCGCGAACTGCGAAGTAACATGTTCGCACTGTGCAATATGTTGTTTTCAATGATTGCACAGTGCGGACAAGCAACCGGCACTGTGAAATCATTGAAAATGGCATCTTGCACAGTGCGAGCTGTAGTTTTCTGCTGCTCGAGTAGATTTTTCCTCGAGCTGCAGCTTTCTCAACGCGAACTGGTAGTTTCTCATCGCGAGCGGTCGCGAGCATACGCGACCCCTCGCAATGAGAAACCTGACCTTCTCGCGTTGGGAATCTCGCCGGGAGGTTTATTTTCCATGCTCGCGATCGCGAACAAGGAAAAAGTCTCGCCAGGATGTCATTTTGCTTGCTCGCGGTCGCCAACTTGACGTTGAGGACCGCGAGCAAGCAAAAAATGACCGCAGCACTACACAACACTACGCTACGCATGTTCGCACTGTGCTACGTGCAGTTCGCGTAGTGCGAAGTAGCGCGAACTTCGCAAACTACGCGAGCGTAGCGTAGTGCTTCGCCCAGGCCTATTCAACATGAGGCACATTCGAAATGACATTTTGAATCAATTTTTCTACAGTCCAAAAAATCCATTTTCTGATGAAAAACGATGACCCGTGACCTGTCGACATTTCTCCAGTTGGTCAGAAATGGAAATTTTTTAATGTTTAATTTTTTGAATGCAAATGACTATTCCATGTAAATTATCACTTTTGGAACAACATTAAGTGTGTTTAGAGTCACTTTAATGCCTGAAATTGGTCGAAATAGAAGCTTCTGAATACGAGAAAATGTCTGTAATAATGGCAATTTTGGTCACATTGAGGCTTTAAAAAGTAGTTATTCAACATGAGGCACATTCGAAATGACATTTTGAATCAATTTTTCTACAGTCCAAAAAAATCAATTTTCTGATGAAAAACGATGACCCGTGACCTGTCGACATTTCTCCAGTTGGTCAGAAATTGAATTTTTTTAATGTTTAAGTTTTTTGACTGCAAATGACTATTCCATTTAAATTATCACTTTTGGAACAAAAATAAGTGTGTTTAGAGTCACTTTAATGCCTGAAATTGGTCGAAATAAAAGCTTCTGAATAGGAGAAAATGTCTGTAAAAATTGAAATTTTGGTCACATTCAGGCTTTAAAAAGTAGTTATTCAACATGAGGCACAATCCAAATGACATTTTGAATCAATTTTTCTACAGTCCAAAAAATCAATTTTCTGATGAAAAACGATGACCCGTGACCTGTTGAAATTTCTCCAGATTGTCAGAAATGTACATTTTTTAATGTTTAATTTTTTGACTGTAAATGACTATTCCATGTAAATTATCACTTTTGGAAGAAAAATAAGTGTGTTTAGAGTCACTTTAATGCCTGAAATTGGTTGAAACAAAAGCTTCTGAATAGGAGAAAAAGTCTGTAATAATGGCAATTTTGGTCACATTGAGGCTTTAAAAAGTAGTCATTCAACATGAGGCACATTCCAAATGACATTTTGAATCAATTTTTCTACAGTCCAAAAAAATCAATTTTCTGATGAAAAACGATGACCCGTGACCTGTCGAAATTTATCCAGATGGTCAGAAATAATAATTTTTTAATGTTTAATTTTTTGAATGCAAATGACTATTCCATGTAAATTATCACTTTTGGAACAACATTAAGTGTGTTTAGAGTCACTTTTATGCCTGAAATTGGTCGAAATAGAAGCTTCTGAGTACGAGAAAATGTCTGTAATAATGGCAATTTTGGTCACATTGAGGCTTTAAAAAGTAGTTATTCAACATGAGGCACATTCGAAATGACATTTTGAATCAATTTTTCTACAGTCCAAAAAATCAATTTTCTGATGAAAAACGATGACCCGTGACCTGTCGACATTTCTCCAGTTGGTCAGAAATGGAAATTTTTTAATGTTTAATTTTTTGAATGCAAATGACTATTCCATGTAAATTATCACTTTTGGAACAACATTAAGTGTGTTTAGAGTCACTTTAATGCCTGAAATTGGTCGAAATAGAAGCTTCTGAATACGAGAAAATGTCTGTAATAATGGCAATTTTGGTCACATTGAGGCTTTAAAAAGTAGTTATTCAACATGAGGCACATTCGAAATGACATTTTGAATCAATTTTTCTACAGTCCAAAAAAATCAATTTTCTGATGAAAAACGATGACCCGTGACCTGTCGACATTTCTCCAGTTGGTCAGAAATTGAATTTTTTTAATGTTTAAGTTTTTTGACTGCAAATGACTATTCCATTTAAATTATCACTTTTGGAACAAAAATAAGTGTGTTTAGAGTCACTTTAATGCCTGAAATTGGTCGAAATAAAAGCTTCTGAATAGGAGAAAATGTCTGTAAAAATTGAAATTTTGGTCACATTCAGGCTTTAAAAAGTAGTTATCAACATGAGGCACAATCCAAATGACATTTTGAATCAATTTTTCTACAGTCCAAAAAATCAATTTTCTGATGAAAAACGATGACCCGTGACCTGTTGAAATTTCTCCAGATTGTCAGAAATGTACATTTTTTAATGTTTAATTTTTTGACTGTAAATGACTATACCATGTAAATTATCACTTTTGGAAGAAAAATAAGTGTGTTTAGAGTCACTTTAATGCCTGAAATTGGTTGAAACAAAAGCTTCTGAATAGGAGAAAAAGTCTGTAATAATGGCAATTTTGGTCACATTGAGGCTTTAAAAAGTAGTCATTCAACATGAGGCACATTCCAAATGACATTTTGAATAAATTTTTCTACAGTCCAAAAAAATCAATTTTCTGATGAAAAACGATGACCCGTGACCTGTCGAAATTTCTCCAGATGGTCAGAAATGGAAATTTTTTAATGTTTAATTTTTTGACTGCAAATGACTATTCCATGTAAATTATCACTTTTGGAAGAAAAATAAGTGTGTTTAGAGTCACTTTAATGCCTGAAATTGGTTGAAACAAAAGCTTCTGAATAGGAGAAAACGTCTGTAATAATGGCAATTTTGGTCACATTGAGGCTTTAAAAAGTAGTCATTCAACATGAGGCACATTCCAAATGACATTTTGAATCAATTTTTCTACAGTCCAAAAAAATCAATTTTCTGATGAAAAACGATGACCCGTGACCTGTCGAAATTTATCCAGATGGTCAGAAATGGAAATTTTTTAATGTTTAATTTTTTGAATGCAAATGACTATTCCATGTAAATTATCACTTTTGGAACAACATTAAGTGTGTTTAGAGTCACTTTTATGCCTGAAATTGGTCGAAATAGAAGCTTCTGAATACGAGAAAATGTCTGTAATAATGGCAATTTTGGTCACATTGAGGCTTTAAAAAGTAGTTATTCAACATGAGGCACATTCGAAATGACATTTTGAATCAATTTTTCTACAGTCCAAAAAATCAATTTTCTGATGAAAAACGATGACCCGTGACCTGTCGACATTTCTCCAGTTGGTCAGAAATTGAATTTTTTTAATGTTTAAGTTTTTTTACTGCAAATGACTATTCCATTTAAATTATCACTTTTGGAACAAAAATAAGTGTGTTTAGAGTCACTTTAATGCCTGAAATTGGTCGAAATAAAAGCTTCTGAATAGGAGAAAATGTCTGTAAAAATTGAAATTTTGGTCACATTGAGGCTTTAAAAAGTAGTTATTCAACATGAGGCACAATCCAAATGACATTTTGAATCAATTTTTCTACAGTCCCAAAAATCAATTTTCTGATGAAAAACGATGACCCGTGACCTGTTGAAATTTCTCCAGATTGTCAGAAATGTACATTTTTTAATGTTTAATTTTTTGACTGTAAATGACTATTCCATGTAAATTATCACTTTTGGAAGAAAAATAAGTGTGTTTAGAGTCACTTTAATGCCTGAAATTGGTTGAAACAAAAGCTTCTGAATAGGAGAAAAAGTCTGTAATAATGGCAATTTTGGTCACATTGAGGCTTTAAAAAGTAGTCATTCAACATGAGGCACATTCCAAATGACATTTTGAATCAATTTTTCTACAGTCCAAAAAAATCAATTTTCTGATGAAAAACGATGACCCGTGACCTGTCGAAATTTCTCCAGATGGTCAGAA
Organism: Triturus cristatus; assembly: GCF_964204655.1. Lineage (NCBI taxonomy): Eukaryota > Metazoa > Chordata > Amphibia > Caudata > Salamandridae > Triturus > Triturus cristatus. Next base: position 876,857,267 of record NC_140593.1, on the reverse strand, counting down.
ATGGAAATTTTTTAATGTTTAATTTTTTGACTGCAAATGACTATTCCATGTAAATTATCACTTTTGGAACAAAAATAAGTGTGTTTAGAGTCACTTTAATGCCTGAAATTGGTCGAAATAGACGCTTCTGAATAGGAGAAAATGTCTGTAAAAATGGCAATTTTGGTCACATTGAGGCTTCAAAAAGTAGTTATTCAGCATGAGGCACATTCCAAATGACATTTTGAATCAATTTTTCTAAAGTCCAAAAAATCAATTTTCTAATGAAAAACGATGACCCGTGACCTGTCAAAATTTCTCCATATGGTCAGAAATGGAAATTTTTTAATGTTTAATTTTTTGATTGTAAATGACTATTCCATGTAAATTATCACTTTTGGAAGAAAAATAAGTGTGTTTAGAGTCACTTTAATGCCTGAAATTGGTTGAAACAAAAGCTTCTGAATAGGAGAAAAAGTCTGTAATAATGGCAATTTTGGTCACATTGAGGCTTTAAAAAGTAGTCATTCAACATGAGGCACATTCCAAATGACATTTTGAATCAATTTTTCTACAGTCCAAAAAAATCAATTTTCTGATGAAAAACGATGACCCGTGACCTGTCGAAATTTATCCAGATGGTCAGAAATAATAATTTTTTAATGTTTAATTTTTTGAATGCAAATGACTATTCCATGTAAATTATCACTTTTGGAACAACATTAAGTGTGTTTAGAGTCACTTTAAGGCCTGAAATTGGTCGAAATAGAAGCTTCTGAGTACGAGAAAATGTCTGTAATAATGGCAATTTTGGTCACATTGAGGCTTTAAAAAGTAGTTATTCAACATGAGGCACATTCGAAATGACATTGTGAATCAATTTTTCTACAGTCCAAAAAATCAATTTTCTGATGAAAAACGATGACCCGTGACCTGTCGACATTTCTCCAGTTGGTCAGAAATGGAAATTTTTTAATGTTTAATTTTTTGAATGCAAATGACTATTCCATGTAAATTATCACTTTTGGAACAACATTAAGTGTGTTTAGAGTCACTTTAATGCCTGAAATTGGTCGAAATAGAAGCTTCTGAATACGAGAAAATGTCTGTAATAATGGCAATTTTGGTCACATTGAGGCTTTAAAAAGTAGTTATTCAACATGAGGCACATTCGAAATGACATTTTGAATCAATTTTTCTACAGTCCAAAAAAATCAATTTTCTGATGAAAAACGATGACCCGTGACCTGTCGACATTTCTCCAGTTGGTCAGAAATTGAATTTTTTTAATGTTTAAGTTTTTTGACTGCAAATGACTATTCCATTTAAATTATCACTTTTGGAAGAAAAATAAGTGTGTTTAGAGTCACTTTAATGCCTGAAATTGGTCGAAATAAAAGCTTCTGAATAGGAGAAAATGTCTGTAAAAATTGAAATTTTGGTCACATTCAGGCTTTAAAAAGTAGTTATTCAACATGAGGCACAATCCAAATGACATTTTGAATCAATTTTTCTACAGTCCAAAAAATCAATTTTCTGATGAAAAACGATGACCCGTGACCTGTTGAAATTTCTCCAGATTGTCAGAAATGTACATTTTTTAATGTTTAATTTTTTGACTGTAAATGACTATTCCATGTAAATTATCACTTTTGGAAGAAAAATAAGTGTGTTTAGTCACTTTAATGCCTGAAATTGGTTGAAACAAAAGCTTCTGAATAGGAGAAAAAGTCTGTAATAATGGCAATTTTGGTCACATTGAGGCTTTAAAAAGTAGTCATTCAACATGAGGCACATTCCAAATGACATTTTGAATCAATTTTTCTACAGTCCAAAAAAATCAATTTTCTGATGAAAAACGATGACCCGTGACCTGTCGAAATGTATCCAGATGGTCAGAAATAATAATTTTTTAATGTTTAATTTTTTGAATGCAAATGACTATTCCATGTAAATTATCACTTTTGGAACAACATTAAGTGTGTTTAGAGTCACTTTAAGGCCTGAAATTGGTCGAAATAGAAGCTTCTGAGTACGAGAAAATGTCTGTAATAATGGCAATTTTGGTCACATTGAGGCTTTAAAAAGTAGTTATTCAACATGAGGCACATTCGAAATGACATTGTGAATCAATTTTTCTACAGTCCAAAAAATCAATTTTCTGATGAAAAACGATGACCCGTGACCTGTCGACATTTCTCCAGTTGGTCAGAAATGGAAATTTTTTAATGTTTAATTTTTTGAATGCAAATGACTATTCCATGTAAATTATCACTTTTGGAACAACATTAAGTGTGTTTAGAGTCACTTTAATGCCTGAAATTGGTCGAAATAGAAGCTTCTGAATACGAGAAAATGTCTGTAATAATGGCAATTTTGGTCACATTGAGGCTTTAAAAAGTAGTTATTCAACATGAGGCACATTCGAAATGACATTTTGAATCAATTTTTCTACAGTCCAAAAAAATCAATTTTCTGATGAAAAACGATGACCCGTGACCTGTCGACATTTCTCCAGTTGGTCAGAAATTGAATTTTTTTAATGTTTAAGTTTTTTGACTGCAAATGACTATTCCATTTAAATTATCACTTTTGGAACAAAAATAAGTGTGTTTAGAGTCACTTTAATGCCTGAAATTGGTCGAAATAAAAGCTTCTGAATAGGAGAAAATGTCTGTAAAAATTGAAATTTTGGTCACATTCAGGCTTTAAAAAGTAGTTATTCAACATGAGGCACAATCCAAATGACATTTTGAATCAATTTTTCTACAGTCCAAAAAATCAATTTTCTGATGAAAAACGATGACCCGTGACCTGTTGAAATTTCTCCAGATTGTCAGAAATGTACATTTTTTAATGTTTAATTTTTTGACTGTAAATGACTATTCCATGTAAATTATCACTTTTGGAAGAAAAATAAGTGTGTTTAGTCACTTTAATGCCTGAAATTGGTTGAAACAAAAGCTTCTGAATAGGAGAAAAAGTCTGTAATAATGGCAATTTTGGTCACATTGAGGCTTTAAAAAGTAGTCATTCAACATGAGGCACATTCCAAATGACATTTTGAATAAATTTTTCTACAGTCCAAAAAAATCAATTTTCTGATGAAAAACGATGACCCGTGACCTGTCGAAATTTCTCCAGATGGTCAGAAATGGAAATTTTTTAATGTTTAATTTTTTGACTGCAAATGACTATTCCATGTAAATTATCACTTTTGGAAGAAAAATAAGTGTGTTTAGAGTCACTTTAATGCCTGAAATTGGTTGAAACAAAAGCTTCTGAATAGGAGAAAAAGTCTGTAATAATGGCAATTTTGGTCACATTGAGGCTTTAAAAAGTAGTCATTCAACATGAGGCACATTCCAAATGACATTTTGAATCAATTTTTCTACAGTCCAAAAAAATCAATTTTCTGATGAAAAACGATGACCCGTGACCTGTCGAAATTTATCCAGATGGTCAGAAATGGAAATTTTTTAATGTTTAATTTTTTGAATGCAAATGACTATTCCATGTAAATTATCACTTTTGGAACAACATTAAGTGTGTTTAGAGTCACTTTTATGCCTGAAATTGGTCGAAATAGAAGCTTCTGAATACGAGAAAATGTCTGTAATAATGGCAATTTTGGTCACATTGAGGCTTTAAAAAGTAGTTATTCAACATGAGGCACATTCGAAATGACATTTTGAATCAATTTTTCTACAGTCCAAAAAATCAATTTTCTGATGAAAAACGATGACCCGTGACCTGTCGACATTTCTCCAGTTGGTCAGAAATTGAAGTTTTTTTAATGTTTAAGTTTTTTTACTGCAAATGACTATTCCATTTAAATTATCACTTTTGGAACAAAAATAAGTGTGTTTAGAGTCACTTTAATGCCTGAAATTGGTCGAAATAAAAGCTTCTGAATAGGAGAAAATGTCTGTAAAAATTGAAATTTTGGTCACATTGAGGCTTTAAAAAGTAGTTATTCAACATGAGGCACAATCCAAATGACATTTTGAATCAATTTTTCTACAGTCCAAAAAATCAATTTTCTGATGAAAAACGATGACCCGTGACCTGTTGAAATTTCTCCAGATTGTCAGAAATGTACATTTTTTAATGTTTAATTTTTTGACTGTAAATGACTATTCCATGTAAATTATCACTTTTGGAAGAAAAATAAGTGTGTTTAGAGTCACTTTAATGCCTGAAATTGGTTGAAACAAAAGCTTCTGAATAGGAGAAAAAGTCTGTAATAATGGCAATTTTGGTCACATTGAGGCTTTAAAAAGTAGTCATTCAACATGAGGCACATTCCAAATGACATTTTGAATCAATTTTTCTACAGTCCAAAAAAATCAATTTTCTGATGAAAAACGATGACCCGTGACCTGTCGAAATTTCTCCAGATGGTCAGAAATGGAAATTTTTTAATGTTTCATTTTTTGACTGCAAATGACTATTCCATGTAAATGATCACTTTAGGAACAAAATTAGTGTGTTTAGAGTCACTTTAATGCCTGAAATTGGTCGAAATAGAAGCTTCTGAATAGGAGAAAATGTCTGTAAAAATGGCAATTTTGGTCACATTGAGGCTTCAAAAAGTAGTTATTCAGCATGAGGCACATTCCAAATGCCATTTTGAATCAATTTTTCTACAGTCCAAAAAATCAATTTTCTGATGAAAAACGATGACCCGTGACCTGTCGAAATTTCTCCAGATGGTCAGAAATGGAAATTTTTTAATGTTTAATTTTTTTTTACTGTAAATGACTATTCCATGTGAATTATCACTTTTGGAACTAAAATAAGTGTGTTTAGAGTCACTTTAATGCCTGAAATTGGTCGAAATAGAAGCTTCTGAATAGGAGAAAAAGTCTGTAATAATGGCAATTTTGGTCACATTGAGGCTTTAAAAAGTAGTCATTCAACATGAGGCACATTCCAAATGACATTTTGAATCAATTTTTCTACAGTCCAAAAAAATCAATTTTCTGATGAAAAACGATGATCGGTGACCTGTCGAAATTTCTCCAGATGGTCAGAAATGGAAATTTTTTAATGTTTAATTTTTTGACTGTAAATGGCTATTCCATGTAAATTATCACTTTTGGAAGAAAAATAGGTGTGTTTAGAGTCACTTTAATGCCTGAAATTGGTTGAAACAAAAGCTTCTGAATAGGAGAAAAAGTCTGTAATAATGGCAATTTTGGTCACATTGAGGCTTTAAAAAGTAGTCATTCAACATGAGGCACATTCCAAATGACATTTTGAATCAATTTTTCTACAGTCCAAAAAATCAATTTTCTGATGAAAAACGATGACCCGTGACCTGTCGAAATTTCTCCAGATTGTCAGAAATGTACATTTTTTAATGTTTAATTTTTTGACTGTAAATGACTATTCCATGTAAATTATCACTTTTGGAAGAAAAATAAGTGTGTTTAGAGTCACTTTAATGCCTGAAATTGGTTGAAACAAAAGCTTCTGAATAGGAGAAAATGTCTGTAATAATGGCAATTTTGGTCACATTGAGGCTTTAAAAAGTAGTCATTCAACATGAGGCACATTCCAAATGACATTTTGAATCAATTTTTCTACAGTCCAAAAAAATCAATTTTCTGATGAAAAACGATGATCGGTGGTGACCTGTCGAAATTTCTCCAGATGGTCAGAAATGGAAATTTTTTAATGTTTAATTTTTTGACTGTAAATGGCTATTCCATGTAAATTATCACTTTTGGAAGAAAAATAGGTGTGTTTAGAGTCACTTTAATGCCTGAAATTGGTTGAAACAAAAGCTTCTGAATAGGAGAAAAAGTCTGTAATAATGGCAATTTTGGTCACATTGAGGCTTTAAAAAGTAGTCATTCAACATGAGGCACATTCCAAATGACATTTTGAATCAATTTTTCTACAGTCCAAAAAAATCAATTTTCTGATGAAAAACGATGACCCGTGACCTGTCGAAATTTATCCAGATGGTCAGAAATAATAATTTTTTAATGTTTAATTTTTTGAATGCAAATGACTATTCCATGTAAATTATCACTTTTGGAACAACATTAAGTGTGTTTAGAGTCACTTTAAGGCCTGAAATTGGTCGAAATAGAAGCTTCTGAGTACGAGAAAATGTCTGTAATAATGGCAATTTTGGTCACATTGAGGCTTTAAAAAGTAGTTATTCAACATTAGGCCTGGGCGTAGTTCGCGAAGTAGCACTTCGCGAAGCTACGCAAAGTGAAGTTCGCACTACGCGAGCTACGCGTAGCACTTCGCGAACTGCGAAGTAACATGTTCGCACTGTGCAATATGTTGTTTTCAATGATTGCACAGTGCGGACAAGCAACCGGCACTGTGAAATCATTGAAAATGGCATCTTGCACAGTGCGAGCTGTAGTTTTCTGCTGCTCGAGTAGATTTTTCCTCGAGCTGCAGCTTTCTCAACGCGAACTGGTAGTTTCTCATCGCGAGCGGTCGCGAGCATACGCGACCCCTCGCAATGAGAAACCTGACCTTCTCGCGTTGGGAATCTCGCCGGGAGGTTTATTTTCCATGCTCGCGATCGCGAACAAGGAAAAAGTCTCGCCAGGATGTCATTTTGCTTGCTCGCGGTCGCCAACTTGACGTTGAGGACCGCGAGCAAGCAAAAAATGACCGCAGCACTACACAACACTACGCTACGCATGTTCGCACTGTGCTACGTGCAGTTCGCGTAGTGCGAAGTAGCGCGAACTTCGCAAACTACGCGAGCGTAGCGTAGTGCTTCGCCCAGGCCTATTCAACATGAGGCACATTCGAAATGACATTTTGAATCAATTTTTCTACAGTCCAAAAAATCCATTTTCTGATGAAAAACGATGACCCGTGACCTGTCGACATTTCTCCAGTTGGTCAGAAATGGAAATTTTTTAATGTTTAATTTTTTGAATGCAAATGACTATTCCATGTAAATTATCACTTTTGGAACAACATTAAGTGTGTTTAGAGTCACTTTAATGCCTGAAATTGGTCGAAATAGAAGCTTCTGAATACGAGAAAATGTCTGTAATAATGGCAATTTTGGTCACATTGAGGCTTTAAAAAGTAGTTATTCAACATGAGGCACATTCGAAATGACATTTTGAATCAATTTTTCTACAGTCCAAAAAAATCAATTTTCTGATGAAAAACGATGACCCGTGACCTGTCGACATTTCTCCAGTTGGTCAGAAATTGAATTTTTTTAATGTTTAAGTTTTTTGACTGCAAATGACTATTCCATTTAAATTATCACTTTTGGAACAAAAATAAGTGTGTTTAGAGTCACTTTAATGCCTGAAATTGGTCGAAATAAAAGCTTCTGAATAGGAGAAAATGTCTGTAAAAATTGAAATTTTGGTCACATTCAGGCTTTAAAAAGTAGTTATTCAACATGAGGCACAATCCAAATGACATTTTGAATCAATTTTTCTACAGTCCAAAAAATCAATTTTCTGATGAAAAACGATGACCCGTGACCTGTTGAAATTTCTCCAGATTGTCAGAAATGTACATTTTTTAATGTTTAATTTTTTGACTGTAAATGACTATTCCATGTAAATTATCACTTTTGGAAGAAAAATAAGTGTGTTTAGAGTCACTTTAATGCCTGAAATTGGTTGAAACAAAAGCTTCTGAATAGGAGAAAAAGTCTGTAATAATGGCAATTTTGGTCACATTGAGGCTTTAAAAAGTAGTCATTCAACATGAGGCACATTCCAAATGACATTTTGAATCAATTTTTCTACAGTCCAAAAAAATCAATTTTCTGATGAAAAACGATGACCCGTGACCTGTCGAAATTTATCCAGATGGTCAGAAATAATAATTTTTTAATGTTTAATTTTTTGAATGCAAATGACTATTCCATGTAAATTATCACTTTTGGAACAACATTAAGTGTGTTTAGAGTCACTTTTATGCCTGAAATTGGTCGAAATAGAAGCTTCTGAGTACGAGAAAATGTCTGTAATAATGGCAATTTTGGTCACATTGAGGCTTTAAAAAGTAGTTATTCAACATGAGGCACATTCGAAATGACATTTTGAATCAATTTTTCTACAGTCCAAAAAATCAATTTTCTGATGAAAAACGATGACCCGTGACCTGTCGACATTTCTCCAGTTGGTCAGAAATGGAAATTTTTTAATGTTTAATTTTTTGAATGCAAATGACTATTCCATGTAAATTATCACTTTTGGAACAACATTAAGTGTGTTTAGAGTCACTTTAATGCCTGAAATTGGTCGAAATAGAAGCTTCTGAATACGAGAAAATGTCTGTAATAATGGCAATTTTGGTCACATTGAGGCTTTAAAAAGTAGTTATTCAACATGAGGCACATTCGAAATGACATTTTGAATCAATTTTTCTACAGTCCAAAAAAATCAATTTTCTGATGAAAAACGATGACCCGTGACCTGTCGACATTTCTCCAGTTGGTCAGAAATTGAATTTTTTTAATGTTTAAGTTTTTTGACTGCAAATGACTATTCCATTTAAATTATCACTTTTGGAACAAAAATAAGTGTGTTTAGAGTCACTTTAATGCCTGAAATTGGTCGAAATAAAAGCTTCTGAATAGGAGAAAATGTCTGTAAAAATTGAAATTTTGGTCACATTCAGGCTTTAAAAAGTAGTTATTCAACATGAGGCACAATCCAAATGACATTTTGAATCAATTTTTCTACAGTCCAAAAAATCAATTTTCTGATGAAAAACGATGACCCGTGACCTGTTGAAATTTCTCCAGATTGTCAGAAATGTACATTTTTTAATGTTTAATTTTTTGACTGTAAATGACTATACCATGTAAATTATCACTTTTGGAAGAAAAATAAGTGTGTTTAGAGTCACTTTAATGCCTGAAATTGGTTGAAACAAAAGCTTCTGAATAGGAGAAAAAGTCTGTAATAATGGCAATTTTGGTCACATTGAGGCTTTAAAAAGTAGTCATTCAACATGAGGCACATTCCAAATGACATTTTGAATAAATTTTTCTACAGTCCAAAAAAATCAATTTTCTGATGAAAAACGATGACCCGTGACCTGTCGAAATTTCTCCAGATGGTCAGAAATGGAAATTTTTTAATGTTTAATTTTTTGACTGCAAATGACTATTCCATGTAAATTATCACTTTTGGAAGAAAAATAAGTGTGTTTAGAGTCACTTTAATGCCTGAAATTGGTTGAAACAAAAGCTTCTGAATAGGAGAAAACGTCTGTAATAATGGCAATTTTGGTCACATTGAGGCTTTAAAAAGTAGTCATTCAACATGAGGCACATTCCAAATGACATTTTGAATCAATTTTTCTACAGTCCAAAAAAATCAATTTTCTGATGAAAAACGATGACCCGTGACCTGTCGAAATTTATCCAGATGGTCAGAAATGGAAATTTTTTAATGTTTAATTTTTTGAATGCAAATGACTATTCCATGTAAATTATCACTTTTGGAACAACATTAAGTGTGTTTAGAGTCACTTTTATGCCTGAAATTGGTCGAAATAGAAGCTTCTGAATACGAGAAAATGTCTGTAATAATGGCAATTTTGGTCACATTGAGGCTTTAAAAAGTAGTTATTCAACATGAGGCACATTCGAAATGACATTTTGAATCAATTTTTCTACAGTCCAAAAAATCAATTTTCTGATGAAAAACGATGACCCGTGACCTGTCGACATTTCTCCAGTTGGTCAGAAATTGAATTTTTTTAATGTTTAAGTTTTTTTACTGCAAATGACTATTCCATTTAAATTATCACTTTTGGAACAAAAATAAGTGTGTTTAGAGTCACTTTAATGCCTGAAATTGGTCGAAATAAAAGCTTCTGAATAGGAGAAAATGTCTGTAAAAATTGAAATTTTGGTCACATTGAGGCTTTAAAAAGTAGTTATTCAACATGAGGCACAATCCAAATGACATTTTGAATCAATTTTTCTACAGTCCCAAAAATCAATTTTCTGATGAAAAACGATGACCCGTGACCTGTTGAAATTTCTCCAGATTGTCAGAAATGTACATTTTTTAATGTTTAATTTTTTGACTGTAAATGACTATTCCATGTAAATTATCACTTTTGGAAGAAAAATAAGTGTGTTTAGAGTCACTTTAATGCCTGAAATTGGTTGAAACAAAAGCTTCTGAATAGGAGAAAAAGTCTGTAATAATGGCAATTTTGGTCACATTGAGGCTTTAAAAAGTAGTCATTCAACATGAGGCACATTCCAAATGACATTTTGAATCAATTTTTCTACAGTCCAAAAAAATCAATTTTCTGATGAAAAACGATGACCCGTGACCTGTCGAAATTTCTCCAGATGGTCAGAAATGGACATTTTTTAATGTTTAGTTTTTTGACTGCAAATGACTATTCCATGCAAATTATCACTTTTGGAACAAAATAAGTGTGTTTAAAGTCACTTTAATGCCTGAAATTGGTCGAAATAGAAGCTTCTGAATAGGAGAAAATGTCTGTAAAAATGGCAATTTTGGTCACATTGAGGCTTCAAAAAGTAGTTATTCAGCATGAGGCACATTCCAAATGCCATTTTGAATCAATTTTTCTACAGTCCAAAAAATCTATTTTCTGATGAAAAACGATGACCCGTGACCTGTCGAAATTTATCCAGATGGTCAGAAATAATAATTTTTTAATGTTTAATTTTTTGAATGCAAATGACTATTCCATGTAAATTATCACTTTTGGAACAACATTAAGTGTGTTTAGAGTCACTTTTATGCCTGAAATTGGTCGAAATAGAAGCTTCTGAATACGAGAAAATGTCTGTAATAATGGCAATTTTGGTCACATTGAGGCTTTAAAAAGTAGTTATTCAACATGAGGCACATTCGAAATGACATTTTGAATCAATTTTTCTACAGTCCAAAAAATCAATTTTCTGATGAAAAACGATGACCCGTGACCTGTCGACATTTCTCCAGTTGGTCAGAAATTGAATTTTTTTAATGTTTAAGTTTTTTTACTGCAAATGACTATTCCATTTAAATTATCACTTTTGGAACAAAAATAAGTGTGTTTAGAGTCACTTTAATGCCTGAAATTGGTCGAAATAGAAGCTTCTGAATAGGAGAAAATGTCTGTAAAAATTGAAATTTTGGTCACATTCAGGCTTTAAAAAGTAGTTATTCAACATGAGGCACAATCCAAATGACATTTTGAATCAATTTTTCTACAGTCCAAAAAATCAATTTTCTGATGAAAAACGATGACCCGTGACCTGTTGAAATTTCTCCAGATTGTCAGAAATGTACATTTTTTAATGTTTAATTTTTTGACTGTAAATGACTATTCCATGTAAATTATCACTTTTGGAAAAAAAATAAGTGTGTTTAGAGTCACTTTAATGCCTGCAATTGGTTGAAACAAAAGCTTCTGAATAGGAGAAAAAGTCTGTAATAATGGCAATTTTGGTCACATTGAGGCTTTCAAAAGTAGTCATTCAACATGAGGCACATTCCAAATGACATTTTGAATCAATTTTTCTACAGTCCAAAAAAATCAATTTTCTGATGAAAAACGATGACCGGTGACCTGTCGAAATTTCTCCAGATGGTCAGAAATGGAAATTTTTTAATGTTTAATTTTTTGACTGTAAATGGCTATTCCATGTAAATTATCACTTTTGGAAGAAAAATAGGTGTGTTTAGAGTCACTTTAATGCCTGAAATTGGTTGAAACAAAAGCTTCTGAATAGGAGAAAAAGTCTGTAATAATGGCAATTTTGGTCACATTGAGGCTTTAAAAAGTAGTCATTCAACATGAGGCACATTCCAAATGACATTTTGAATCAATTTTTCTACAGTCCAAAAAAATCAATTTTCTGATGAAAAACGATGACCCGTGACCTGTCGAAATTTATCCAGATGGTCAGAAATAATAATTTTTTAATGTTTAATTTTTTGAATGCAAATGACTATTCCATGTAAATTATCACTTTTGGAACAACATTAAGTGTGTTTAGAGTCACTTTAAGGCCTGAAATTGGTCGAAATAGAAGCTTCTGAGTACGAGAAAATGTCTGTAATAATGGCAATTTTGGTCACATTGAGGCTTTAAAAAGTAGTTATTCAACATGAGGCACATTCGAAATGACATTTTGAATCAATTTTTCTACAGTCCAAAAAATCAATTTTCTGATGAAAAACGATGACCCGTGACCTGTCGACATTTCTCCAGTTGGTCAGAAATGGAAATTTTTTAATGTTTAATTTTTTGAATGCAAATGACTATTCCATGTAAATTATCACTTTTGGAACAACATTAAGTGTGTTTAGAGTCACTTTAATGCCTGAAATTGGTCGAAATAGAAGCTTCTGAATACGAGAAAATGTCTGTAATAATGGCAATTTTGGTCACATTGAGGCTTTAAAAAGTAGTTAGTCAACATGAGGCACATTCGAAATGACATTTTGAATCAATTTTTCTACAGTCCAAAAAAATCAATTTTCTGATGAAAAACGATGACCCGTGACCTGTCGACATTTCTCCAGTTGGTCAGAAATTGAATTTTTTTAATGTTTAAGTTTTTTGACTGCAAATGACTATCTCATTTAAATTATCACTTTTGGAACAAAAATAAGTGTGTTTAGAGTCACTTTAATGCCTGAAATTGGTCGAAATAAAAGCTTCTGAATAGGAGAAAATGTCTGTAAAAATTGAAATTTTGGTCACATTCAGGCTTTAAAAAGTAGTTATTCAACATGAGGCACAATCCAAATGACATTTTGAATCAATTTTTCTACAGTCCAAAAAATCAATTTTCTGATGAAAAACGATGACCCGTGACCTGTTGAAATTTCTCCAGATTGTCAGAAATGTACATTTTTTAATGTTTAATTTTTTGACTGTAAATGACTATTCCATGTAAATTATCACTTTTGGAAGAAAAATAAGTGTGTTTAGAGTCACTTTAATGCCTGAAATTGGTTGAAACAAAAGCTTCTGAATAGGAGAAAAAGTCTGTAATAATGGCAATTTTGGTCACATTGAGGCTTTAAAAAGTAGTCATTCAACATGAGGCACATTCCAAATGACATTTTGAATCAATTTTTCTACAGTCCAAAAAAATCAATTTTCTGATGAAAAACGATGACCCGTGACCTGTCGAAATTTCTCCAGATGGTCAGAAATGGAAATTTTTTAATGTTTAATTTTTTGACTGCAAATGACTATTCCATGTAAATTATCACTTTTGGAATAAAAATAAGTGTGTTTAGAGTCACTTTAATGCCTGAAATTGGTCGAAATAGACGCTTCTGAATAGGAGAAAATGTCTGTAAAAATGGCAATTTTGGTCACATTGAGGCTTCAAAAAGTAGTTATTCAGCATGAGGCACATTCCAAATGACATTTTGAATCAATTTTTCTACAGTCCAAAAAATCAATTTTCTAATGAAAAACGATGACCCGTGACCTGTCAAAATTTCTCCATATGGTCAGAAATGGAAATTTTTTAATGTTTAATTTTTTGATTGTAAATGACTATTCCATGTAAATTATCACTTTTGGAAGAAAAATAAGTGTGTTTAGAGACACTTTAATGCCTGAAATTGGTTGAAACAAAAGCTTCTGAATAGGAGAAAAAGTCTGTAATAATGGCAATTTTGGTCACATTGAGGCTTTAAAAAGTAGTCATTCAACATGAGGCACATTCCAAATGACATTTTGAATCAATTTTTCTACAGTCCAAAAAATCAATTTTCTGATGAAAAACGATGACCCGTGACCTGTCGAAATTTCTCCAGATGGTCAGAAATGGAAATTTTTTAATGTTTCATTTTTTGACTGCAAATGACTATTCCATGTAAATTATCACTTTTGGAACAAAATAAGTGTGTTTAGAGTCACTTTAATGCCTGAAATTGGTAGAAATAGAAGCTTCTGAATAGGAGAAAATGTCTGTAAAAATGGCAATTTTGGTCACATTGAGGCTTCAAAAAGTAGTTATTCAGCATGAGGCACATTCCAAATGACATTTTGAATCAATTTTTCTACAGTCCAAAAAATCAATTTTCTGATGAAAAACGATGACCCGTGACCTGTCAAAATTTCTCCATATGGTCAGAAATGGACATTTTTTAATGTTTAATTTTTTGAATGTAAATGACTATTCCATGTAAATTATCACTTTTGGAAGAAAAATAGGTGTGTTTAGAGACACTTTAATGCCTGAAATTGGTTGAAACAAAAGCTTCTGAATAGGAGAAAAAGTCTGTAATAATGGCAATTTTGGTCACATTGAGGCTTTAAAAAGTAGTCATTCAACATGAGGCACATTCCAAATGACATTTTAAATCAATTTTTCTACAGTCCAAAAAAATCAATTTTCTGATGAAAAACGATGACCCGTGACCTGTCGAAATTTATCCAGATGGTCAGAAATGGAAATTTTTTAATGTTTAATTTTTTGACTGCAAATGACTATTCCATGTAAATTATCACTTTTGGAACAAAAATAAGTGTGTTTAGAGTCACTTTAATGCCTGAAATTGGTCGAAATAGAAGCTTCTGAATAGGAGAAAAAGTCTGTAATAATGGCAATTTTGGTCACATTGAGGCTTTAAAAAGTAGTCATTCAACATGAGGCACATTCCAAATGACATTTTGAATCAGTTTTTCTACAGTCCAAAAAATCAATTTTCTGATGAAAAACGATGACCTGTGACCTGTCGAAATTTCTCCAGATGGTCAGAAATGGAAATTTTTTAATGTTTAATTTTTTGACTGTAAATGCTATTCCATGTAAATTATCACTTTTGGAAGAAAAATAAGTGTGTTTAGAGTCACTTTAATGCCTGAAATTGGTTGAAACAAAAGCTTCTGAATAGGAGAAAAAGTCTGTAATAATGGCAATTTTGGTCACATTGAGGCTTTAAAAAGTAGTCATTCAACATGAGGCACATTCCAAATGACATTTTGAATCAATTTTTCTACAGTCCAAAAAAATCAATTTTCTGATGAAAAACGATGACCCGTGACCTGTCAAAATTTCTCCAGATGGTCAGAAATGGACATTTTTTATGTTTAATTTTTTGACTGCAAATGACTATTCCATGCAAATTATCACTTTTGGAACAAAATAAGTGTGTTTAAAGTCACTTTAATGCCTGAAATTGGTCGAAATAGAAGCTTCTGAATAGGAGAAAATGTCTGTAAAAATGGCAATTTTGGTCACATTGAGGCTTCAAAAAGTAGTTATTCAGCATGAGGCACATTCCAAATGCCATTTTGAATCAATTTTTCTACAGTCCAAAAAATCTATTTTCTGATGAAAAACGATGACCCGTGACCTGTCAAAATTTCTCCATATGGTCAGAAATGGAAATTTTTTAATGTTTAATTTTTTGACTGCAAATGACTATTCCATGTAAATTATCACTTTTGGAATAAAAATAAGTGTGTTTAGAGTCACTTTAATGCCTGAAATTGGTCGAAATAGACGCTTCTGAATAGGAGAAAATGTCTGTAAAAATGGCAATTTTGGTCACATTGAGGCTTCAAAAAGTAGTTATTCAGCATGAGGCACATTCCAAATGACATTTTGAATCAATTTTTCTACAGTCCAAAAAATCAATTTTCTAATGAAAAACGATGACCCGTGACCTGTCAAAATTTCTCCATATGGTCAGAAATGGAAATTTTTTAATGTTTAATTTTTTGATTGTAAATGACTATTCCATGTAAATTATCACTTTTGGAAGAAAAATAAGTGTGTTTAGAGACACTTTAATGCCTGAAATTGGTTGAAACAAAAGCTTCTGAATAGGAGAAAAAGTCTGTAATAATGGCAATTTTGGTCACATTGAGGCTTTAAAAAGTAGTCATTCAACATGAGGCACATTCCAAATGACATTTTGAATCAATTTTTCTACAGTCCAAAAAATCAATTTTCTGATGAAAAACGATGACCCGTGACCTGTCGAAATTTCTCCAGATGGTCAGAAATGGAAATTTTTTAATGTTTCATTTTTTGACTGCAAATGACTATTCCATGTAAATTATCACTTTTGGAACAAAATAAGTGTGTTTAGAGTCACTTTAATGCCTGAAATTGGTAGAAATAGAAGCTTCTGAATAGGAGAAAATGTCTGTAAAAATGGCAATTTTGGTCACATTGAGGCTTCAAAAAGTAGTTATTCAGCATGAGGCACATTCCAAATGACATTTTGAATCAATTTTTCTACAGTCCAAAAAATCAATTTTCTGATGAAAAACGATGACCCGTGACCTGTCAAAATTTCTCCATATGGTCAGAAATGGACATTTTTTAATGTTTAATTTTTTGAATGTAAATGACTATTCCATGTAAATTATCACTTTTGGAAGAAAAATAGGTGTGTTTAGAGACACTTTAATGCCTGAAATTGGTTGAAACAAAAGCTTCTGAATAGGAGAAAAAGTCTGTAATAATGGCAATTTTGGTCACATTGAGGCTTTAAAAAGTAGTCATTCAACATGAGGCACATTCCAAATGACATTTTGAATCAATTTTTCTACAGTCCAAAAAAATCAATTTTCTGATGAAAAACGATGACCCGTGACCTGTCGAAATTTATCCAGATGGTCAGAAATGGAAATTTTTTAATGTTTAATTTTTTGACTGCAAATGACTATTCCATGTAAATTATCACTTTTGGAACAAAAATAAGTGTGTTTAGAGTCACTTTAATGCCTGAAATTGGTAGAAATAGAAGCTTCTGAATAGGAGAAAAAGTCTGTAATAATGGCAATTTTGGTCACATTGAGGCTTTAAAAAGTAGTCATTCAACATGAGGCACATTCCAAATGACATTTTGAATCAGTTTTTCTACAGTCCAAAAAATCAATTTTCTGATGAAAAACGATGACCTGTGACCTGTCGAAATTTCTCCAGATGGTCAGAAATGGAAATTTTTTAATGTTTAATTTTTTGACTGTAAATGACTATTCCATGTAAATTATCACTTTTGGAAGAAAAATAAGTGTGTTTAGAGTCACTTTAATGCCTGAAATTGGTTGAAACAAAAGCTTCTGAATAGGAGAAAAAGTCTGTAATAATGGCAATTTTGGTCACATTGAGGCTTTAAAAAGTAGTCATTCAACATGAGGCACATTCCAAATGACATTTTGAATCAATTTTTCTACAGTCCAAAAAAATCAATTTTCTGATGAAAAACGATGACCCGTGACCTGTCGAAATTTCTCCAGATGGTCAGAAATGGACATTTTTTAATGTTTAATTTTTTGACTGCAAATGACTATTCCATGCAAATTATCACTTTTGGAACAAAATAAGTGTGTTTAAAGTCACTTTAATGCCTGAAATTGGTCGAAATAGAAGCTTCTGAATAGGAGAAAATGTCTGTAAAAATGGCAATTTTGGTCACATTGAGGCTTCAAAAAGTAGTTATTCAGCATGAGGCACATTCCAAATGCCATTTTGAATCAATTTTTCTACAGTCCAAAAAATCTATTTTCTGATGAAAAACGATGACCCGTGACCTGTCAAAATTTCTCCATATGGTCAGAAATGGACATTTTTTAATGTTTAATTTTTTGAATGTAAATGACTATTCCATGTATATTATCACTTTTGGAAGAAAAATAAGTGTGTTTAGAGACACTTTAATGCCTGAAATTGGTTGAAACAAAAGCTTCTGAATAGGAGAAAAAGTCTTTAATAATGGCAATTTTGGTCACATTGAGGCTTTGAAAAGTAGTCATTCAACATGAGGCACATTCCAAATGACATTTTGAATCAATTTTTCTACAGTCCAAAAAAATCAATTTTCTGATGAAAAACGATGACCCGTGACCTGTCGAAATTTATCCAGATGGTCAGAAATAATAATTTTTTAATGTTTAATTTTTTGAATGCAAATGACTATTCCATGTAAATTATCACTTTTGGAACAACATTAAGTGTGTTTAGAGTCACTTTTATGCCTGAAATTGGTCGAAATAGAAGCTTCTGAATACGAGAAAATGTCTGTAATAATGGCAATTTTGGTCACATTGAGGCTTTAAAAAGTAGTTATTCAACATGAGGCACATTCGAAATAACATTTTGAATCAATTTTTCTACAGTCCAAAAAATCAATTTTCTGATGAAAAACGATGACCCGTGACCTGTCGACATTTCTCCAGTTGGTCAGAAATTGAATTTTTTTAATGTTTAAGTTTTTTTACTGCAAATGACTATTCCATTTAAATTATCACTTTTGGAACAAAAATAAGTGTGTTTAGAGTCACTTTAATGCCTGAAATTGGTCGAAATAGAAGCTTCTGAATAGGAGAAAATGTCTGTAAAAATTGAAATTTTGGTCACATTCAGGCTTTAAAAAGTAGTTATTCAACATGAGGCACAATCCAAATGACATTTTGAATCAATTTTTCTACAGTCCAAAAAATCAATTTTCTGATGAAAAACGATGACCCGTGACCTGTTGAAATTTCTCCAGATTGTCAGAAATGTACATTTTTTAATGTTTAATTTTTTGACTGTAAATGACTATTCCATGTAAATTATCACTTTTGGAACAAAAATAAGTGTGTTTAGAGTCACTTTAATGCCTGAAATTGGTCGAAATAGAAGCTTCTGAATAGGAGAAAAAGTCTGTAATAATGGCAATTTTGGTCACATTGAGGCTTTAAAAAGTAGTCATTCAACATGAGGCACATTCCAAATGACATTTTGAATCAGTTTTTCTACAGTCCAAAAAATCAATTTTCTGATGAAAAACGATGACCTGTGACCTGTCGAAATTTCTCCAGATGGTCAGAAATGGAAATTTTTTAATGTTTAATTTTTTGACTGTAAATGCTATTCCATGTAAATTATCACTTTTGGAAGAAAAATAAGTGTGTTTAGAGTCACTTTAATGCCTGAAATTGGTTGAAACAAAAGCTTCTGAATAGGAGAAAAAGTCTGTAATAATGGCAATTTTGGTCACATTGAGGCTTTAAAAAGTAGTCATTCAACATGAGGCACATTCCAAATGACATTTTGAATCAATTTTTCTACAGTCCAAAAAAATCAATTTTCTGATGAAAAACGATGACCCGTGACCTGTCAAAATTTCTCCAGATGGTCAGAAATGGACATTTTTTATGTTTAATTTTTTGACTGCAAATGACTATTCCATGCAAATTATCACTTTTGGAACAAAATAAGTGTGTTTAAAGTCACTTTAATGCCTGAAATTGGTCGAAATAGAAGCTTCTGAATAGGAGAAAATGTCTGTAAAAATGGCAATTTTGGTCACATTGAGGCTTCAAAAAGTAGTTATTCAGCATGAGGCACATTCCAAATGCCATTTTGAATCAATTTTTCTACAGTCCAAAAAATCTATTTTCTGATGAAAAACGATGACCCGTGACCTGTCAAAATTTCTCCATATGGTCAGAAATGGAAATTTTTTAATGTTTAATTTTTTGACTGCAAATGACTATTCCATGTAAATTATCACTTTTGGAATAAAAATAAGTGTGTTTAGAGTCACTTTAATGCCTGAAATTGGTCGAAATAGACGCTTCTGAATAGGAGAAAATGTCTGTAAAAATGGCAATTTTGGTCACATTGAGGCTTCAAAAAGTAGTTATTCAGCATGAGGCACATTCCAAATGACATTTTGAATCAATTTTTCTACAGTCCAAAAAATCAATTTTCTAATGAAAAACGATGACCCGTGACCTGTCAAAATTTCTCCATATGGTCAGAAATGGAAATTTTTTAATGTTTAATTTTTTGATTGTAAATGACTATTCCATGTAAATTATCACTTTTGGAAGAAAAATAAGTGTGTTTAGAGACACTTTAATGCCTGAAATTGGTTGAAACAAAAGCTTCTGAATAGGAGAAAAAGTCTGTAATAATGGCAATTTTGGTCACATTGAGGCTTTAAAAAGTAGTCATTCAACATGAGGCACATTCCAAATGACATTTTGAATCAATTTTTCTACAGTCCAAAAAATCAATTTTCTGATGAAAAACGATGACCCGTGACCTGTCGAAATTTCTCCAGATGGTCAGAAATGGAAATTTTTTAATGTTTCATTTTTTGACTGCAAATGACTATTCCATGTAAATTATCACTTTTGGAACAAAATAAGTGTGTTTAGAGTCACTTTAATGCCTGAAATTGGTAGAAATAGAAGCTTCTGAATAGGAGAAAATGTCTGTAAAAATGGCAATTTTGGTCACATTGAGGCTTCAAAAAGTAGTTATTCAGCATGAGGCACATTCCAAATGACATTTTGAATCAATTTTTCTACAGTCCAAAAAATCAATTTTCTGATGAAAAACGATGACCCGTGACCTGTCAAAATTTCTCCATATGGTCAGAAATGGACATTTTTTAATGTTTAATTTTTTGAATGTAAATGACTATTCCATGTAAATTATCACTTTTGGAAGAAAAATAGGTGTGTTTAGAGACACTTTAATGCCTGAAATTGGTTGAAACAAAAGCTTCTGAATAGGAGAAAAAGTCTGTAATAATGGCAATTTTGGTCACATTGAGGCTTTAAAAAGTAGTCATTCAACATGAGGCACATTCCAAATGACATTTTGAATCAATTTTTCTACAGTCCAAAAAAATCAATTTTCTGATGAAAAACGATGACCCGTGACCTGTCGAAATTTATCCAGATGGTCAGAAATGGAAATTTTTTAATGTTTAATTTTTTGACTGCAAATGACTATTCCATGTAAATTATCACTTTTGGAACAAAAATAAGTGTGTTTAGAGTCACTTTAATGCCTGAAATTGGTAGAAATAGAAGCTTCTGAATAGGAGAAAAAGTCTGTAATAATGGCAATTTTGGTCACATTGAGGCTTTAAAAAGTAGTCATTCAACATGAGGCACATTCCAAATGACATTTTGAATCAGTTTTTCTACAGTCCAAAAAATCAATTTTCTGATGAAAAACGATGACCTGTGACCTGTCGAAATTTCTCCAGATGGTCAGAAATGGAAATTTTTTAATGTTTAATTTTTTGACTGTAAATGACTATTCCATGTAAATTATCACTTTTGGAAGAAAAATAAGTGTGTTTAGAGTCACTTTAATGCCTGAAATTGGTTGAAACAAAAGCTTCTGAATAGGAGAAAAAGTCTGTAATAATGGCAATTTTGGTCACATTGAGGCTTTAAAAAGTAGTCATTCAACATGAGGCACATTCCAAATGACATTTTGAATCAATTTTTCTACAGTCCAAAAAAATCAATTTTCTGATGAAAAACGATGACCCGTGACCTGTCGAAATTTCTCCAGATGGTCAGAAATGGACATTTTTTAATGTTTAATTTTTTGACTGCAAATGACTATTCCATGCAAATTATCACTTTTGGAACAAAATAAGTGTGTTTAAAGTCACTTTAATGCCTGAAATTGGTCGAAATAGAAGCTTCTGAATAGGAGAAAATGTCTGTAAAAATGGCAATTTTGGTCACATTGAGGCTTCAAAAAGTAGTTATTCAGCATGAGGCACATTCCAAATGCCATTTTGAATCAATTTTTCTACAGTCCAAAAAATCTATTTTCTGATGAAAAACGATGACCCGTGACCTGTCAAAATTTCTCCATATGGTCAGAAATGGACATTTTTTAATGTTTAATTTTTTGAATGTAAATGACTATTCCATGTATATTATCACTTTTGGAAGAAAAATAAGTGTGTTTAGAGACACTTTAATGCCTGAAATTGGTTGAAACAAAAGCTTCTGAATAGGAGAAAAAGTCTTTAATAATGGCAATTTTGGTCACATTGAGGCTTTGAAAAGTAGTCATTCAACATGAGGCACATTCCAAATGACATTTTGAATCAATTTTTCTACAGTCCAAAAAAATCAATTTTCTGATGAAAAACGATGACCCGTGACCTGTCGAAATTTATCCAGATGGTCAGAAATAATAATTTTTTAATGTTTAATTTTTTGAATGCAAATGACTATTCCATGTAAATTATCACTTTTGGAACAACATTAAGTGTGTTTAGAGTCACTTTTATGCCTGAAATTGGTCGAAATAGAAGCTTCTGAATACGAGAAAATGTCTGTAATAATGGCAATTTTGGTCACATTGAGGCTTTAAAAAGTAGTTATTCAACATGAGGCACATTCGAAATAACATTTTGAATCAATTTTTCTACAGTCCAAAAAATCAATTTTCTGATGAAAAACGATGACCCGTGACCTGTCGACATTTCTCCAGTTGGTCAGAAATTGAATTTTTTTAATGTTTAAGTTTTTTTACTGCAAATGACTATTCCATTTAAATTATCACTTTTGGAACAAAAATAAGTGTGTTTAGAGTCACTTTAATGCCTGAAATTGGTCGAAATAGAAGCTTCTGAATAGGAGAAAATGTCTGTAAAAATTGAAATTTTGGTCACATTCAGGCTTTAAAAAGTAGTTATTCAACATGAGGCACAATCCAAATGACATTTTGAATCAATTTTTCTACAGTCCAAAAAATCAATTTTCTGATGAAAAACGATGACCCGTGACCTGTTGAAATTTCTCCAGATTGTCAGAAATGTACATTTTTTAATGTTTAATTTTTTGACTGTAAATGACTATTCCATGTAAATTATCACTTTTGGAAAAAAAATAAGTGTGTTTAGAGTCACTTTAATGCCTGCAATTGGTTGAAACAAAAGCTTCTGAATAGGAGAAAAAGTCTGTAATAATGGCAATTTTGGTCACATTGAGGCTTTAAAAAGTAGTCATTCAACATGAGGCACATTCCAAATGACATTTTGAATCAATTTTTCTACAGTCCAAAAAAATCAATTTTCTGATGAAAAACGATGACCGGTGACCTGTCGAAATTTCTCCAGATGGTCAGAAATGGAAATTTTTTAATGTTTAATTTTTTTACTGTAAATGGCTATTCCATGTAAATTATCACTTTTGGAAGAAAAATAGGTGTGTTTAGAGTCACTTTAATGCCTGAAATTGGTCGAAATAGAAGCTTCTGAATAGGAGAAAATGTCTTTAAAAATGGCAATTTTCGTCACATTGAGGCTTTAAAAAGTAGTTATTCAACATGAGGCACAATCCAAATGACATTTTGATTCAATTTTTCTACAATCCAAAAAATCAATTTTCTGATAAAAAACGATGACCCGTGACCTGTCGAAATTTCTCCAGATGGTCAGAAATGGAAATATTTAATGTTTAATTTTTTTGACTGTAAATGACTATTCCATGTAAATTATCACTTTTGGAAGAAAAATAAGTGTGTTTAGAGTCACTTTAATGCCTGAAATTGGTTGAAACAAAAGCTTCTGAATAGGAGAAAAAGTCTTTAATAATGGCAATTTTGGTCACATTGAGGCTTTGAAAAGTAGTCATTCAACATGAGGCACATTCCAAATGACATTTTGAATCAATTTTTCTACAGTCCAAAAAAATCAATTTTCTGATGAAAAACGATGACCCGTGACCTGTCGAAATTTATCCAGATGTTCAGAAATAATAATTTTTTAATGTTTAATTTTTTGAATGCAAATGACTATTCCATGTAAATTATCACTTTTGGAACAACATTAAGTGTGTTTAGAGTCACTTTTATGCCTGAAATTGGTCGAAATAGAAGCTTCTGAATACGAGAAAATGTCTGTAATAATGGCAATTTTGGTCACATTGAGGCTTTAAAAAGTAGTTATTCAACATGAGGCACATTCGAAATGACATTTTGAATCAATTTTTCTACAGTCCAAAAAATCAATTTTCTGATGAAAAACGATGACCCGTGACCTGTCGACATTTCTCCAGTTGGTCAGAAATTGAATTTTTTTAATGTTTAAGTTTTTTTACTGCAAATGACTATTCCATTTAAATTATCACTTTTGGAACAAAAATAAGTGTGTTTAGAGTCACTTTAATGCCTGAAATTGGACGAAATAGAAGCTTCTGAATAGGAGAAAATGTCTGTAAAAATTGAAATTTTGGTCACATTCAGGCTTTAAAAAGTAGTTATTCAACATGAGGCACAATCCAAATGACATTTTGAATCAATTTTTCTACAGTCCAAAAAAATCAATTTTCTGATGAAAAACGATGACCGGTGACCTGTCGAAATTTCTCCAGATGGTCAGAAATGGAAATTTTTTAATGTTTAATTTTTTGACTGTAAATGGCTATTCCATGTAAATTATCACTTTTGGAAGAAAAATAGGTGTGTTTAGAGTCACTTTAATGCCTGAAATTGGTTGAAACAAAAGCTTCTGAATAGGAGAAAAAGTCTGTAATAATGGCAATTTCGGTCACATTGAGGCTTTAAAAAGTAGTCATTCAACATGCGGCACATTCCAAATGACATTTTGAATCAATTTTTCTACAGTCCAAAAAAATCAATTTTCTGATGAAAAACGATGACCCGTGACCTGTCGAAATTTATCCAGATGGTCAGAAATAATAATTTTTTAATGTTTAATTTTTTGAATGCAAATGACTATTCCATGTAAATTATCACTTTTGGAACAACATTAAGTGTGTTTAGAGTCACTTTAAGGCCTGAAATTGGTCGAAATAGAAGCTTCTGAGTACGAGAAAATGTCTGTAATAATGGCAATTTTGGTCACATTGAGGCTTTAAAAAGTAGTTATTCAACATGAGGCACATTCGAAATGACATTTTGAATCAATTTTTCTACAGTCCAAAAAATCAATTTTCTGATGAAAAACGATGACCCGTGACCTGTCGACATTTCTCCAGTTGGTCAGAAATGGAAATTTTTTAATGTTTAATTTTTTGAATGCAAATGACTATTCCATGTAAATTATCACTTTTGGAACAACATTAAGTGTGTTTAGAGTCACTTTAATGCCTGAAATTGGTCGAAATAGAAGCTTCTGAATACGAGAAAATGTCTGTAATAATGGCAATTTTGGTCACATTGAGGCTTTAAAAAGTAGTTAGTCAACATGAGGCACATTCGAAATGACATTTTGAATCAATTTTTCTACAGTCCAAAAAAATCAATTTTCTGATGAAAAACGATGACCCGTGACCTGTCGACATTTCTCCAGTTGGTCAGAAATTGAATTTTTTTAATGTTTAAGTTTTTTGACTGCAAATGACTATTCCATTTAAATTATCACTTTTGGAACAAAAATAAGTGTGTTTAGAGTCACTTTAATGCCTGAAATTGGTCGAAATAAAAGCTTCTGAATAGGAGAAAATGTCTGTAAAAATTGAAATTTTGGTCACATTCAGGCTTTAAAAAGTAGTTATTCAACATGAGGCACAATCCAAATGACATTTTGAATCAATTTTTCTACAGTCCAAAAAATCAATTTTCTGATGAAAAACGATGACCCGTGACCTGTTGAAATTTCTCCAGATTGTCAGAAATGTAAATTTTTTAATGTTTAATTTTTTGACTGTAAATGACTATTCCATGTAAATTATCACTTTTGGAAGAAAAATAAGTGTGTTTAGAGTCACTTTAATGCCTGAAATTGGTTGAAACAAAAGCTTCTGAATAGGAGAAAAAGTCTGTAATAATGGCAATTTTGGTCACATTGAGGCTTTAAAAAGTAGTCATTCAACATGAGGCACATTCCAAATGACATTTTGAATACATTTTTCTACAGTCCAAAAAAATCAATTTTCTGATGAAAAACGATGACCCGTGACCTGTCGAAATTTCTCCAGATGGTCAGAAATGGAAATTTTTTAATGTTTAATTTTTTGACTGCAAATGACTATTCCATGTAAATTATCACTTTTGGAAGAAAAATAAGTGTGTTTAGAGTCACTTTAATGCCTGAAATTGGTTGAAACAAAAGCTTCTGAATAGGAGAAAAAGTCTGTAATAATGGCAATTTTGGTCACATTGAGGCTTTAAAAAGTAGTCATTCAACATGAGGCACATTCCAAATGACATTTTGAATCAATTTTTCTACAGTCCAAAAAATCAATTTTCTGATGAAAAACGATGACCCGTGACCTGTCAAAATTTCTCCATATGGTCAGAAATGGACATTTTTTAATGTTTAATTTTTTGAATGTAAATGACTATTCCATGTAAATTATCACTTTTGGAAGAAAAATAGGTGTGTTTAGAGACACTTTAATGCCTGAAATTGGTTGAAACAAAAGCTTCTGAATAGGAGAAAAAGTCTGTAATAATGGCAATTTTGGTCACATTGAGGCTTTAAAAAGTAGTCATTCAACATGAGGCACATTCCAAATGACATTTTGAATCAATTTTTCTACAGTCCAAAAAAATCAATTTTCTGATGAAAAACGATGACCCGTGACCTGTCGAAATTTATCCAGATGGTCAGAAATGGAAATTTTTTAATGTTTAATTTTTTGACTGCAAATGACTATTCCATGTAAATTATCACTTTTGGAACAAAAATAAGTGTGTTTAGAGTCACTTTAATGCCTGAAATTGGTAGAAATAGAAGCTTCTGAATAGGAGAAAAAGTCTGTAATAATGGCAATTTTGGTCACATTGAGGCTTTAAAAAGTAGTCATTCAACATGAGGTACATTCCAAATGACATTTTGAATCAATTTTTCTACAGTCCAAAAAAATCAATTTTCTGATGAAAAACGATGACCCGTGACCTGTCGAAATTTCTCCAGATGGTCAGAAATGGACATTTTTTAATGTTTAATTTTTTGACTGCAAATGACTATTCCATGCAAATTATCACTTTTGGAACAAAATAAGTGTGTTTAAAGTCACTTTAATGCCTGAAATTGGTCGAAATAGAAGCTTCTGAATAGGAGAAAATGTCTGTAAAAATGGCAATTTTGGTCACATTGAGGCTTCAAAAAGTAGTTATTCAGCATGAGGCACATTCCAAATGCCATTTTGAATCAATTTTTCTACAGTCCAAAAAATCTATTTTCTGATGAAAAACGATGACCCGTGACCTGTCAAAATTTCTCCATATGGTCAGAAATGGACATTTTTTAATGTTTAATTTTTTGAATGTAAATGACTATTCCATGTATATTATCACTTTTGGAAGAAAAATAAGTGTGTTTAGAGACACTTTAATGCCTGAAATTGGTTGAAACAAAAGCTTCTGAATAGGAGAAAAAGTCTTTAATAATGGCAATTTTGGTCACATTGAGGCTTTGAAAAGTAGTCATTCAACATGAGGCACATTCCAAATGACATTTTGAATCAATTTTTCTACAGTCCAAAAAAATCAATTTTCTGATGAAAAACGATGACCCGTGACCTGTCGAAATTTATCCAGATGGTCAGAAATAATAATTTTTTAATGTTTAATTTTTTGAATGCAAATGACTATTCCATGTAAATTATCACTTTTGGAACAACATTAAGTGTGTTTAGAGTCACTTTTATGCCTGAAATTGGTCGAAATAGAAGCTTCTGAATACGAGAAAATGTCTGTAATAATGGCAATTTTGGTCACATTGAGGCTTTAAAAAGTAGTTATTCAACATGAGGCACATTCGAAATAACATTTTGAATCAATTTTTCTACAGTCCAAAAAATCAATTTTCTGATGAAAAACGATGACCCGTGACCTGTCGACATTTCTCCAGTTGGTCAGAAATTGAATTTTTTTAATGTTTAAGTTTTTTTACTGCAAATGACTATTCCATTTAAATTATCACTTTTGGAACAAAAATAAGTGTGTTTAGAGTCACTTTAATGCCTGAAATTGGTCGAAATAGAAGCTTCTGAATAGGAGAAAATGTCTGTAAAAATTGAAATTTTGGTCACATTCAGGCTTTAAAAAGTAGTTATTCAACATGAGGCACAATCCAAATGACATTTTGAATCAATTTTTCTACAGTCCAAAAAATCAATTTTCTGATGAAAAACGATGACCCGTGACCTGTTGAAATTTCTCCAGATTGTCAGAAATGTACATTTTTTAATGTTTAATTTTTTGACTGTAAATGACTATTCCATGTAAATTATCACTTTTGGAAAAAAAATAAGTGTGTTTAGAGTCACTTTAATGCCTGCAATTGGTTGAAACAAAAGCTTCTGAATAGGAGAAAAAGTCTGTAATAATGGCAATTTTGGTCACATTGAGGCTTTAAAAAGTAGTCATTCAACATGAGGCACATTCCAAATGACATTTTGAATCAATTTTTCTACAGTCCAAAAAAATCAATTTTCTGATGAAAAACGATGACCGGTGACCTGTCGAAATTTCTCCAGATGGTCAGAAATGGAAATTTTTTAATGTTTAATTTTTTTACTGTAAATGGCTATTCCATGTAAATTATCACTTTTGGAAGAAAAATAGGTGTGTTTAGAGTCACTTTAATGCCTGAAATTGGTCGAAATAGAAGCTTCTGAATAGGAGAAAATGTCTTTAAAAATGGCAATTTTCGTCACATTGAGGCTTTAAAAAGTAGTTATTCAACATGAGGCACAATCCAAATGACATTTTGATTCAATTTTTCTACAATCCAAAAAATCAATTTTCTGATAAAAAACGATGACCCGTGACCTGTCGAAATTTCTCCAGATGGTCAGAAATGGAAATATTTAATGTTTAATTTTTTTGACTGTAAATGACTATTCCATGTAAATTATCACTTTTGGAAGAAAAATAAGTGTGTTTAGAGTCACTTTAATGCCTGAAATTGGTTGAAACAAAAGCTTCTGAATAGGAGAAAAAGTCTTTAATAATGGCAATTTTGGTCACATTGAGGCTTTGAAAAGTAGTCATTCAACATGAGGCACATTCCAAATGACATTTTGAATCAATTTTTCTACAGTCCAAAAAAATCAATTTTCTGATGAAAAACGATGACCCGTGACCTGTCGAAATTTATCCAGATGTTCAGAAATAATAATTTTTTTAATGTTTAATTTTTTGAATGCAAATGACTATTCCATGTAAATTATCACTTTTGGAACAACATTAAGTGTGTTTAGAGTCACTTTTATGCCTGAAATTGGTCGAAATAGAAGCTTCTGAATACGAGAAAATGTCTGTAATAATGGCAATTTTGGTCACATTGAGGCTTTAAAAAGTAGTTATTCAACATGAGGCACATTCGAAATGACATTTTGAATCAATTTTTCTACAGTCCAAAAAATCAATTTTCTGATGAAAAACGATGACCCGTGACCTGTCGACATTTCTCCAGTTGGTCAGAAATTGAATTTTTTTAATGTTTAAGTTTTTTTACTGCAAATGACTATTCCATTTAAATTATCACTTTTGGAACAAAAATAAGTGTGTTTAGAGTCACTTTAATGCCTGAAATTGGTCGAAATAGAAGCTTCTGAATAGGAGAAAATGTCTGTAAAAATTGAAATTTTGGTCACATTCAGGCTTTAAAAAGTAGTTATTCAACATGAGGCACAATCCAAATGACATTTTGAATCAATTTTTCTACAGTCCAAAAAAATCAATTTTCTGATGAAAAACGATGACCGGTGACCTGTCGAAATTTCTCCAGATGGTCAGAAATGGAAATTTTTTAATGTTTAATTTTTTGACTGTAAATGGCTATTCCATGTAAATTATCACTTTTGGAAGAAAAATAGGTGTGTTTAGAGTCACTTTAATGCCTGAAATTGGTTGAAACAAAAGCTTCTGAATAGGAGAAAAAGTCTGTAATAATGGCAATTTTGGTCACATTGAGGCTTTAAAAAGTAGTCATTCAACATGCGGCACATTCCAAATGACATTTTGAATCAATTTTTCTACAGTCCAAAAAAATCAATTTTCTGATGAAAAACGATGACCCGTGACCTGTCGAAATTTATCCAGATGGTCAGAAATAATAATTTTTTAATGTTTAATTTTTTGAATGCAAATGACTATTCCATGTAAATTATCACTTTTGGAACAACATTAAGTGTGTTTAGAGTCACTTTAAGGCCTGAAATTGGTCGAAATAGAAGCTTCTGAGTACGAGAAAATGTCTGTAATAATGGCAATTTTGGTCACATTGAGGCTTTAAAAAGTAGTTATTCAACATGAGGCACATTCGAAATGACATTTTGAATCAATTTTTCTACAGTCCAAAAAATCAATTTTCTGATGAAAAACGATGACCCGTGACCTGTCGACATTTCTCCAGTTGGTCAGAAATGGAAATTTTTTAATGTTTAATTTTTTGAATGCAAATGACTATTCCATGTAAATTATCACTTTTGGAACAACATTAAGTTTGTTTAGAGTCACTTTAATGCCTGAAATTGGTCGAAATAGAAGCTTCTGAATACGAGAAAATGTCTGTAATAATGGCAATTTTGGTCACATTGAGGCTTTAAAAAGTAGTTAGTCAACATGAGGCACATTCGAAATGACATTTTGAATCAATTTTTCTACAGTCCAAAAAAATCAATTTTCTGATGAAAAACGATGACCCGTGACCTGTCGACATTTCTCCAGTTGGTCAGAAATTGAATTTTTTTAATGTTTAAGTTTTTTGACTGCAAATGACTATTCCATTTAAATTATCACTTTTGGAACAAAAATAAGTGTGTTTAGAGTCACTTTAATGCCTGAAATTGGTCGAAATAAAAGCTTCTGAATAGGAGAAAATGTCTGTAAAAATTGAAATTTTGGTCACATTCAGGCTTTAAAAAGTAGTTATTCAACATGAGGCACAATCCAAATGACATTTTGAATCAATTTTTCTACAGTCCAAAAAATCAATTTTCTGATGAAAAACGATGACCCGTGACCTGTTGAAATTTCTCCAGATTGTCAGAAATGTAAATTTTTTAATGTTTAATTTTTTGACTGTAAATGACTATTCCATGTAAATTATCACTTTTGGAAGAAAAATAAGTGTGTTTAGAGTCACTTTAATGCCTGAAATTGGTTGAAACAAAAGCTTCTGAATAGGAGAAAAAGTCTGTAATAATGGCAATTTTGGTCACATTGAGGCTTTAAAAAGTAGTCATTCAACATGAGGCACATTCCAAATGACATTTTGAATACATTTTTCTACAGTCCAAAAAAATCAATTTTCTGATGAAAAACGATGACCCGTGACCTGTCGACATTTCTCCAGTTGGTCAGAAATTGAATTTTTTTAATGTTTAAGTTTTTTGACTGCAAATGACTATTCCATTTAAATTATCACTTTTGGAACAAAAATAAGTGTGTTTAGAGTCACTTTAATGCCTGAAATTGGTCGAAATAAAAGCTTCTGAATAGGAGAAAAAGTCTGTAATAATGGCAATTTTGGTCACATTGAGGCTTTAAAAAGTAGTCATTCAACATGAGGCACATTCCAAATGACATTTTGAATCAATTTTTCTACAGTCCAAAAAATCAATTTTCTGATGAAAAACGATGACCCGTGACCTGTCGAAATTTCTCCAGATGGTCAGAAATGGACATTTTTTAATGTTTAATTTTTTGACTGTAAATGACTATTCCATGTAAATTATCACTTTTGGAAGAAAAATAAGTGTGTTTAGAGTCACTTTAATGCCTGAAATTGGTTGAAACAAAAGCTTCTGAATAGGAGAAAAAGTCTGTAATAATGGCAATTTTGGTCACATTGAGGCTTTAAAAAGTAGTCATTCAACATGAGGCACATTCCAAATGACATTTTGAATCAATTTTTCTACAGTCCAAAAAAATCAATTTTCTGATGAAAAACGATGACCCGTGACCTGTCGAAATTTATCCAGATGGTCAGAAATGGAAATTTTTTAATGTTTAATTTTTTGAATGCAAATGACTATTCCATGTAAATTATCACTTTTGGAACAACATTAAGTGTGTTTAGAGTCACTTTTATGCCTGAAATTGGTCGAAATAGAAGCTTCTGAATACGAGAAAATGTCTGTAATAATGGCAATTTTGGTCACATTGAGGCTTTAAAAAGTAGTTATTCAACATGAGGCACATTCGAAATGACATTTTGAATCAATTTTTCTACAGTCCAAAAAATCAATTTTCTGATGAAAAACGATGACCCGTGACCTGTCGACATTTCTCCAGTTGGTCAGAAATTGAATTTTTTAAATGTTTAAGTTTTTTTACTGCAAATGACTATTCCATTTAAATTATCACTTTTGGAACAAAAATAAGTGTGTTTAGAGTCACTTTAATGCCTGAAATTGGTCGAAATAAAAGCTTCTGAATAGGAGAAAATGTCTGTAAAAATTGAAATTTTGGTCACATTGAGGCTTTAAAAAGTAGTTATTCAACATGAGGCACAATCCAAATGACATTTTGAATCAATTTTTCTACAGTCCAAAAAATCAATTTTCTGATGAAAAACGATGACCCGTGACCTGTTGAAATTTCTCCAGATTGTCAGAAATGTACATTTTTTAATGTTTAATTTTTTGACTGTAAATGACTATTCCATGTAAATTATCACTTTTGGAAGAAAAATAAGTGTGTTTAGAGTCACTTTAATGCCTGAAATTGGTTGAAACAAAAGCTTCTGAATAGGAGAAAAAGTCTGTAATAATGGCAATTTTGGTCACATTGAGGCTTTAAAAAGTAGTCATTCAACATGAGGCACATTCCAAATGACATTTTGAATCAATTTTTCTACAGTCCAAAAAAATCAATTTTCTGATGAAAAACGATGACCCCGTGACCTGTTGAAATTTCTCCAGATTGTCAGAAATGTACATTTTTTAATGTTTAATTTTTTGACTGTAAATGACTATTCCATGTAAATTATCACTTTTGGAAGAAAAATAAGTGTGTTTAGAGTCACTTTAATGCCTGAAATTGGTTGAAACAAAAGCTTCTGAATAGGAGAAAAAGTCTGTAATAATGGCAATTTTGGTCACATTGAGGCTTTAAAAAGTAGTCATTCAACATGAGGCACATTCCAAATGACATTTTGAATCAATTTTTCTACAGTCCAAAAAAATCAATTTTCTGATGGAAAACGATGACCCGTGACCTGTCGAAATTTCTCCAGATGGTCAGAAATGGAAATTTTTTAATGTTTAATTTTTTGACTGCAAATGACTATTCCATGTAAATTATCACTTTTGGAATAAAAATAAGTGTGTTTAGAGTCACTTTAATGCCTGAAATTGGTCGAAATAGACGCTTCTGAATAGGAGAAAATGTCTGTAAAAATGGCAATTTTGGTCACATTGAGGCTTCAAAAAGTAGTCATTCAACATGAGGCACATTCCAAATGACATTTTGAATCCATTTTTCTACAGTCCAAAAAATCAATTTTCTGATGAAAAACGATGACCCGTGACCTGTCAAAATTTCTCCAGATGGTCAGAAATGGAAATTTTTTAATGTTTCATTTTTTGACTGCAAATGACTATTCCATGTAAATTATCACTTTTGGAACAAAATAAGTGTGTTTAGAGTCACTTTAATGCCTGAAATTGGTAGAAATAGAAGCTTCTGAATAGGAGAAAATGTCTGTAAAAATGGCAATTTTGGTCACATTGAGGCTTCAAAAAGTAGTTATTCAGCATGAGGCACATTCCAAATGACATTTTGAATCAATTTTTCTACAGTACAAAAAATCAATTTTCTGATGAAAAACCATGACCCGTGACCTGTCGAAATTTCTCCAGATGGTCAGAAATGGAAATTTTTTAAAGTTTAATTTTTTGACTGTAAATGACTATTCCATGTAAATTATCACTTTTGGAAGAAAAATACGTGTGTTTAGAGTCACTTTAATGCCTGAAATTGGTTGAAACAAAAGCTTCTGAATAGGAGAAAAAGTCTGTAATAATGGCAATTTTGGTCACATTGAGGCTTTAAAAAGTAGACATTCAACATGAGGCACATTCCAAATGACATTTTGAATCAATTTTTCTACAGTCCAAAAAAATCAATTTTCTGATGAAAAACGATGACCCGTGACCTGTCGAAATTTCTCCAGATGGTCAGAAATGGAAATTTTTTAATGTTTAATTTTTTGACTGCAAATGACTATTCCATGCAAATTATCACTTTTGGAACAAAATAAGTGTGTTTAAAGTCACTTTAATGCCTGAAATTGGTCGAAATAGAAGCTTCTGAATAGGAGAAAATGTCTGTAAAAATGGCAATTTTGGTCACATTGAGGCTTCAAAAAGTAGTTATTCAGCATGAGGCACATTCCAAATGACATTTTGAATCAATTTTTCTACAGTCCAAAAAATCAATTTTCTGATGAAAAACGATGACCCGTGACCTGTCAAAATTTCTCCATATGGTCAGAAATGGACATTTTTTAATGTTTAATTTTTTGACTGTAAATGGCTATTCCATGTAAATTATCACTTTTGGAAGAAAAATAGGTGTGTTTAGAGACACTTTAATGCCTGAAATTGGTTGAAACAAAAGCTTCTGAATAGGAGAAAAAGTCTGTAATAATGGCAATTTTGGTCACATTGAGGCTTTAAAAAGTAGTCATTCAACATGAGGCACATTCCAAATGACATTTTGAATCA
This sequence comes from Triturus cristatus, assembly GCF_964204655.1. Classification (NCBI taxonomy): domain Eukaryota; kingdom Metazoa; phylum Chordata; class Amphibia; order Caudata; family Salamandridae; genus Triturus; species Triturus cristatus. Next base: position 876,822,896 of record NC_140593.1, on the reverse strand, counting down.
ATTTTTCTACAGTCCAAAAAAATAAATTTTCTGATGAAAAACGATGACCCGTGACCTGTCGAAATTTATCCAGATGGTCAGAAATGGAAATTTTTTAATGTTTAATTTTTTGAATGCAAATGACAATTCCATGTGAATTATCACTTTTGGAACAACATTAAGTGTGTTTAGAGTCACTTTTATGCCTGAAATTGGTCGAAATAGAAGCTTCTGAATACGAGAAAATGTCTGTAATAATGGCAATTTTGGTCACATTGAGGCTTTAAAAAGTAGTTATTCAACATGAGGCACATTCGAAATGACATTTTGAATCAATTTTTCTACAGTCCAAAAAAACAAATTTTCTGATGAAAAACGATGACCCGTGACCTGTCGACATTTCTCCAGTTGGTCAGAAATTGAATTTTTTTAATGTTTAAGTTTTTTTACTGCAAATGACTATTCCATTTAAATTATCACTTTTGGAACAAAAATAAGTGTGTTTAGAGTCACTTTAATGCCTGAAATTGGTCGAAATAGAAGCTTCTGAATAGGAGAAAATGTCTGTAAAAATTGAAATTTTGGTCACATTCAGGCTTTAAAAAGTAGTTATTCAACATGAGGCACAATCCAAATGAAACTTTGAACCAATTTTTCTACAGTCCAAAAAATCAATTTTCTGATGAAAAACGATGACCCGTGACCTGTCGAAATGTCTCCAGATTGTCAGAAATGTACATTTTTTAATGTTTAATTTTTTGACTGTAAATGACTATTCCATGTAAATTATCACTTTTGGAAAAAAAATAAGTGTGTTTAGAGTCACTTTAATGCCTGAAATTGGTTGAAACAAAAGCTTCTGAATAGGAGAAAAAGTCTGTAATAACGGCAATTTTGGTCACATTGAGGCTTTAAAAAGTAGTCATTCAACATGAGGCACATTCCAAATGACATTTTGAATCAATTTTTCTACAGTCCAAAAAAATCAATTTTCTGATGAAAAACGATGACCCGTGACCTGTCGAAATGTCTCCAGATGGTCAGAAATGGAAATTTTTTAATGTTTAATTTTTTTACTGTAAATGACTATTCCATGTGAATTATCACTTTTGGAACTAAAATAAGTGTGTTTAGAGTCAGTTTAATGCCTGAAATTGGTCGAAATAGAAGCTTCTGAATAGGAGAAAATGTCTGTAATAATGGCAATTTTGGTCACATTGAGGCTTTAAAAACTAGTTATTCAGCATGAGGCACATTCCAAATGACATTTTGAATCAATTTTTCTACAGTCCAAAAAATCAATTTTCTGATGAAAAACGATGACCCGTGACCTGTCGAAATTTCTCCAGATGGTCAGAACTGGAAATTTTTTAATGTTTCATTTTTTGACTGCAAATGGCTATTCCATGTAAATTATCACTTTTGGAAGAAAAATAGGTGTGTTTAGAGTCACTTTAATGCCTGAAATTGGTTGAAACAAAAGCTTCTGAATAGGAGAAAAAGTCTGTAATAATGGCAATTTTGGTCACATTGAGGCTTTAAAAAGTAGTCATTCAACATGAGGCACATTCCAAATGACATTTTGAATCAATTTTTCTACAGTCCAAAAAAATCAATTTTCTGATGAAAAACGATGACTCGTGACCTGTCGAAATTTATCCAGATGGTCAGAAATAATAATTTTTTAATGTTTAATTTTTTGAATGCAAATGACTATTCCATGTAAATTATCACTTTTGGAACAACATTAAGTGTGTTTAGAGTCACTTTAAGGCCTGAAATTGGTCGAAATAGAAGCTTCTGAGTACGAGAAAATGTCTGTAATAATGGCAATTTTGGTCACATTGAGGCTTTAAAAAGTAGTTATTCAACATGAGGCACATTCGAAATGACATTTTGAATCAATTTTTCTACAGTCCAAAAAATCAATTTTCTGATGAAAAACGATGACTCGTGACCTGTCGAAATTTCTCCAGATGGTCAGAAATGGACATTTTTTAATGTTTAATTTTTTGACTGCAAATGACTATTCCATGTAAATTATCACTTTTGGAATAAAAATAAGTGTGTTTAGAGTCACTTTAATGCCTGAAATTGGTCGAAATAGACGCTTCTGAATAAGAGAAAATGTCTGTAAAAATGGCAATTTTGGTCACATTGAGGCTTCAAAAAGTAGTTATTCAGCATGAGGCACATTCCAAATGCCATTTTGAATCAATTTTTCTACAGTCCAAAAAATCAATTTTCTGATGAAAAACGATGACCCGTGACCTGTCAAAATTTCTCCATATGGTCAGAAATGGAAATTTTTTAATGTTTAATTTTTTGAATGTAAATGACTATTCCATGTAAATTATCACTTTTGGAAGAAAAATAAGTGTGTTTAGAGACACTTTAATGCCTGAAATTGGTTGAAACAAAAGCTTCTGAATAGGAGAAAAAGTCTTTAATAATGGCAATTTTGGTCACATTGAGGCTTTAAAAAGTAGTCATTCAACATGAGGCACATTCCAAATGACATTTTGAATCAATTTTTCTACAGTCCAAAAAAATAAATTTTCTGATGAAAAACGATGACCCGTGACCTGTCGAAATTTATCCAGATGGTCAGAAATGGAAATTTTTTAATGTTTAATTTTTTGAATGCAAATGACTATTCCATGTAAATTATCACTTTTGGAACAACATTAAGTGTGTTTAGAGTCACTTTTATGCCTGAAATTGGTCGAAATAGAAGCTTCTGAATACGAGAAAATGTCTGTAATAATGGCAATTTTGGTCACATTGAGGCTTTAAAAAGTAGTTATTCAACATGAGGCACAATCCAAATGACATTTTGAATCAATTTTTCTACAGTCCAAAAAATCCATTTTCTGATGAAAAACGATGACCCGTGACCTGTTGAAATGTCTCCAGATTGTCAGAAATGTTCATTTTTTTAATGTTTAATTTTTTGACTGTAAATGACTATTCCATGTAAATTATCACTTTTGGAAGAAAAATAAGTGTGTTTAGAGTCACTTTAATGCCTGAAATTGGTTGAAACAAAAGCTTCTGAATAGGAGAAAAAGTCTGTAATAATGGCAATTTTGGTCACATTGAGGCTTTAAAAACTAGTCATTCAACATGAGGCACATTCCAAATGACATTTTGAATACATTTTTCTAGAGTCCAAAAAAATCAATTTTCTGATGAAAAACGATGACCCGTGACCTGTCGAAATTTCTCCAGATGGTCAGAAATGGAAATTTTTTAATGTTTAATTTTTTGACTGCAAATGACTATTCCATGTAAATTATCACTTTTGGAAGAAAAATAAGTGTGTTTAGAGTCACTTTAATGCCTGAAATTGGTTGAAACAAAAGCTTCTGAATAGGAGAAAAAGTCTGTAATAATGGCAATTTTGGTCACATTGAGGCTTTAAAAAGTAGTCATTCAACATGAGGCACATTCCAAATGACATTTTGAATCAATTTTTCTACAGTCCAAAAAAATCAATTTTCTGATGAAAAACGATGACCCGTGACCTGTCGAAATTTCTCCAGATGCTCAGAAATGGAAATTTTTTAATGTTTAATTTTTTGACTGCAAATGACTATTCCATGTAAATTATCACTTTTGGAATAAAAATAAGTGTGTTTAGAGTCACTTTAATGCCTGAAATTGGTCGAAATAGACGCTTCTGAATAGGAGAAAATGTCTGTAAAAATGGCAATTGTGGTCACATTGAGGCTTCAAAAAGTAGTTATTCAGCATGAGGCACATTCCAAATGACATTTTGAATCAATTTTTCTACAGTCCAAAAAATCAATTTTCTGATGAAAAACGATGACCCGTGACCTGTCAAAATTTCTCCATATGGTCAGAAATGGAAATTTTTTAATGTTTAATTTTTTGATTGTAAATGACTATTCCATGTAAATTATCACTTTTGGAAGAAAAATAAGTGTGTTTAGAGACACTTTAATGCCTGAAATTGGTTGAAACAAAAGCTTCTGAATAGGAGAAAAAGTCTGTAATAATGGCAATTTTGGTCACATTGAGGCTTTAAAAAGTAGTCATTCAACATGAGGCACATTCCAAATGACATTTTGAATCAATTTTTCTACAGTCCAAAAAATCAATTTTCTGATGAAAAACGATGACCCGTGACCTGTCGAAATTTCTCCAGATGGTCAGAAATGGAAATTTTTTAATGTTTCATTTTTTGACTGCAAATGACTATTCCATGTAAATTATCACTTTTGGAACAAAATAAGTGTGTTTAGAGTCACTTTAATGCCTGAAATTGGTAGAAATAGAAGCTTCTGAATAGGAGAAAATGTCTGTAAAAATGGCAATTTTGGTCACATTGAGGCTTCAAAAAGTAGTTATTCAGCATGAGGCACATTCCAAATGACATTTTGAATCAATTTTTCTACAGTCCAAAAAATCAATTTTCTGATGAAAAACGATGACCCGTGACCTGTCAAAATTTCTCCATATGGTCAGAAATGGACATTTTTTAATGTTTAATTTTTTGAATGTAAATGACTATTCCATGTAAATTATCACTTTTGGAAGAAAAATAAGTGTGTTTAGAGACACTTTAATGCCTGAAATTGGTTGAAACAAAAGCTTCTGAATAGGAGAAAAAGTCTGTAATAATGGCAATTTTGGTCACATTGAGGCTTTAAAAAGTAGTCATTCAACATGAGGCACATTCCAAATGACATTTTGAATCAGTTTTTCTACAGTCCAAAAAATCAATTTTCTGATGAAAAACGATGACCTGTGACCTGTCGAAATTTCTCCAGATGGTCAGAAATGGAAATTTTTTAATGTTTAATTTTTTGACTGTAAATGACTATTCCATGTAAATTATCACTTTTGGAAGAAAAATAAGTGTGTTTAGAGTCACTTTAATGCCTGAAATTGGTTGAAACAAAAGCTTCTGAATAGGAGAAAAAGTCTGTAATAATGGCAATTTTGGTCACATTGAGGCTTTAAAAAGTAGTCATTCAACATGAGGCACATTCCAAATGACATTTTGAATCAATTTTTCTAGAGTCCAAAAAAATCAATTTTCTGATGAAAAACGATGACCCGTGACCTGTTGAAATTTCTCCAGATTGTCAGAAATGTACATTTTTTAATGTTTAATTTTTTGACTGTAAATGACTATTCCATGTAAATTATCACTTTTGGAAAAAAAATAAGTGTGTTTAGAGTCACTTTAATGCCTGAAATTGGTTGAAACAAAAGCTTCTGAATAGGAGAAAAAGTCTGTAATAATGGCAATTTTGGTCACATTGAGGCTTTAAAAAGTAGTCATTCAACATGAGGCACATTCCAAATGACATTTTGAATCAATTTTTCTACAGTCCAAAAAAATCAATTTTCTGATGAAAAACGATGACCCGTGACCTGTCGAAATATCTCCAGATGGTCAGAAATGGAAATTTTTTAATGTTTAATTTTTTTACTGTAAATGACTATTCCATGTGAATTATCACTTTTGGAACTAAAATAAGTGTGTTTAGAGTCACTTTAATGCCTGAAATTGGTCAAAATAGAAGCTTCTGAATAGGAGAAAATGTCTGTAATAATGGCAATTTTGGTCACATTGAGGCTTTAAAAAGTAGTTATTCAGCATGAAGCACATTCCAAATGACATTTTGAATCAATTTTTCTACAGTCCAAAAAATCAATTTTCTGATCAAAAACGATGACCCGTGACCTGTCGAAATTTCTCAGGATGGTCAGAAATGGAAATTTTTTAATGTTTCATTTTTTGACTGCAAATGACTATTCCATGTAAATTATCACTTTTGGAACAAAATAAGTGTGTTTAGAGTCACTTTAATGCCTGAAATTGGTAGAAATAGAAGCTTCTGAATAGGAGAAAATGTCTGTAAAAATGGCAATTTTGGTCACATTGAGGCTTCAAAAAGTAGTTATTCAGCATGAGGCACATTCCAAATGACATTTTGAATCAATTTTTCTACAGTCCAAAAAATCAATTTTCTGATGAAAAACGATGACCGGTGACCTGTCGAAATTTCTCCAAATGGTCAGAAATGGAAATATTTAATGTTTAATTTTTTTGACTGTAAATGACTATTCCATGTAAATTATCACTTTTGGAAGAAAAATAAGTGTGTTTAGAGTCACTTTAATGCCTGAAATTGGTTGAAACAAAAGCTTCTGAATAGGAGAAAAAGTCTTTAATAATGGCAATTTTGGTCACATTGAGGCTTTGAAAAGTAGTCATTCAACATGAGGCACATTCCAAATGACATTTTGAATCAATTTTTCTACAGTCCAAAAAAATCAATTTTCTGTTGAAAAACGATGACCCGTGACCTGTCGAAATTTATCCAGATGTTCAGAAATAATAATTTTTTAATGTTTAATTTTTTGAATGCAAATGACTATTCCATGTAAATTATCACTTTTGGAACAACATTAAGTGTGTTTAGAGTCACTTTTATGCCTGAAATTGGTCGAAATAGAAGCTTCTGAATACGAGAAAATGTCTGTAATAATGGCAATTTTGGTCACATTGAGGCTTTAAAAAGTAGTTATTCAACATGAGGCACATTCGAAATGACATTTTGAATCAATTTTTCTACAGTCCAAAAAATCAATTTTCTGATGAAAAACGATGACCCGTGACCTGTCGACATTTCTCCAGTTGGTCAGAAATTGAATTTTTTTAATGTTTAAGTTTTTTTACTGCAAATGACTATTCCATTTAAATTATCACTTTTGGAACAAAAATAAGTGTGTTTAGAGTCACTTTAATGCCTGAAATTGGTCGAAATAGAAGCTTCTGAATAGGAGAAAATGTCTGTAAAAATTGAAATTTTGGTCACATTCAGGCTTTAAAAAGTAGTTATTCAACATGAGGCACAATCCAAATGACATTTTGAATCAATTTTTCTACAGTCCAAAAAAATCAATTTTCTGATGAAAAACGATGACCGGTGACCTGTCGAAATTTCTCCAGATGGTCAGAAATGGAAATTTTTTAATGTTTAATTTTTTGACTGTAAATGGCTATTCCATGTAAATTATCACTTTTGGAAGAAAAATAGGTGTGTTTAGAGTCACTTTAATGCCTGAAATTGGTTGAAACAAAAGCTTCTGAATAGGAGAAAAAGTCTGTAATAATGGCAATTTTGGTCACATTGAGGCTTTAAAAAGTAGTCATTCAACATGAGGCACATTCCAAATGACATTTTGAATCAATTTTTCTACAGTCCAAAAAAATCAATTTTCTGATGAAAAACGATGACCCGTGACCTGTCGAAATTTATCCAGATGGTCAGAAATAATAATTTTTTAATGTTTAATTTTTTGAATGCAAATGACTATTCCATGTAAATTATCACTTTTGGAACAACATTAAGTGTGTTTAGAGTCACTTTAAGGCCTGAAATTGGTCGAAATAGAAGCTTCTGAGTACGAGAAAATGTCTGTAATAATGGCAATTTTGGTCACATTGAGGCTTTAAAAAGTAGTTATTCAACATGAGGCACATTCGAAATGACATTTTGAATCAATTTTTCTACAGTCCAAAAAATCAATTTTCTGATGAAAAACGATGACCCGTGACCTGTCGACATTTCTCCAGTTGGTCAGAAATGGAAATTTTTTAATGTTTAATTTTTTGAATGCAAATGACTATTCCATGTAAATTATCACTTTTGGAACAACATTAAGTGTGTTTAGAGTCACTTTAATGCCTGAAATTGGTCGAAATAGAAGCTTCTGAATACGAGAAAATGTCTGTAATAATGGCAATTTTGGTCACATTGAGGCTTTAAAAAGTAGTTAGTCAACATGAGGCACATTCGAAATGACATTTTGAATCAATTTTTCTACAGTCCAAAAAAATCAATTTTCTGATGAAAAACGATGACCCGTGACCTGTCGACATTTCTCCAGTTGGTCAGAAATTGAATTTTTTTAATGTTTAAGTTTTTTGACTGCAAATGACTATTCCATTTAAATTATCACTTTTGGAACAAAAATAAGTGTGTTTAGAGTCACTTTAATGCCTGAAATTGGTCGAAATAAAAGCTTCTGAATAGGAGAAAATGTCTGTAAAAATTGAAATTTTGGTCACATTCAGGCTTTAAAAAGTAGTTATTCAACATGAGGCACAATCCAAATGACATTTTGAATCAATTTTTCTACAGTCCAAAAAATCAATTTTCTGATGAAAAACGATGACCTGTGACCTGTTGAAATTTCTCCAGATTGTCAGAAATGTAAATTTTTTAATGTTTAATTTTTTGACTGTAAATGACTATTCCATGTAAATTATCACTTTTGGAAGAAAAATAAGTGTGTTTAGAGTCACTTTAATGCCTGAAATTGGTTGAAACAAAAGCTTCTGAATAGGAGAAAAAGTCTGTAATAATGGCAATTTTGGTCACATTGAGGCTTTAAAAAGTAGTCATTCAACATGAGGCACATTCCAAATGACATTTTGAATACATTTTTCTACAGTCCAAAAAAATCAATTTTCTGATGAAAAACGATGACCCGTGACCTGTCGAAATTTCTCCAGATGGTCAGAAATGGAAATTTTTTAATGTTTAATTTTTTGACTGCAAATGACTATTCCATGTAAATTATCACTTTTGGAAGAAAAATAAGTGTGTTTAGAGTCACTTTAATGCCTGAAATTGGTTGAAACAAAAGCTTCTGAATAGGAGAAAAAGTCTGTAATAATGGCAATTTTGGTCACATTGAGGCTTTAAAAAGTAGTCATTCAACATGAGGCACATTCCAAATGACATTTTGAATCAATTTTTCTACAGTCCAAAAAAATCAATTTTCTGATGAAAAACGATGACCCGTGACCTGTCGAAATTTATCCAGATGGTCAGAAATGGAAATTTTTTAATGTTTAATTTTTTGAATGCAAATGACTATTCCATGTAAATTATCACTTTTGGAACAACATTAAGTGTGTTTAGAGTCACTTTTATGCCTGAAATTGGTCGAAATAGAAGCTTCTGAATACGAGAAAATGTCTGTAATAATGGCAATTTTGGTCACATTGAGGCTTTAAAAAGTAGTTATTCAACATGAGGCACATTCGAAATGACATTTTGAATCAATTTTTCTACAGTCCAAAAAATCAATTTTCTGATGAAAAACGATGACCCGTGACCTGTCGACATTTCTCCAGTTGGTCAGAAATTGAATTTTTTAAATGTTTAAGTTTTTTTACTGCAAATGACTATTCCATTTAAATTATCACTTTTGGAACAAAAATAAGTGTGTTTAGAGTCACTTTAATGCCTGAAATTGGTCGAAATAAAAGCTTCTGAATAGGAGAAAATGTCTGTAAAAATTGAAATTTTGGTCACATTGAGGCTTTAAAAAGTAGTTATTCAACATGAGGCACAATCCAAATGACATTTTGAATCAATTTTTCTACAGTCCAAAAAATCAATTTTCTGATGAAAAACGATGACCCGTGACCTGTTGAAATTTCTCCAGATTGTCAGAAATGTACATTTTTTAATGTTTAATTTTTTGACTGTAAATGACTATTCCATGTAAATTATCACTTTTGGAAGAAAAATAAGTGTGTTTAGAGTCACTTTAATGCCTGAAATTGGTTGAAACAAAAGCTTCTGAATAGGAGAAAAAGTCTGTAATAATGGCAATTTTGGTCACATTGAGGCTTTAAAAAGTAGTCATTCAACATGAGGCACATTCCAAATGACATTTTGAATCAATTTTTCTACAGTCCAAAAAAATCAATTTTCTGATGAAAAACGATGACCCCGTGACCTGTTGAAATTTCTCCAGATTGTCAGAAATGTACATTTTTTAATGTTTAATTTTTTGACTGTAAATGACTATTCCATGTAAATTATCACTTTTGGAAGAAAAATAAGTGTGTTTAGAGTCACTTTAATGCCTGAAATTGGTTGAAACAAAAGCTTCTGAATAGGAGAAAAAGTCTGTAATAATGGCAATTTTGGTCACATTGAGGCTTTAAAAAGTAGTCATTCAACATGAGGCACATTCCAAATGACATTTTGAATCAATTTTTCTACAGTCCAAAAAAATCAATTTTCTGATGGAAAACGATGACCCGTGACCTGTCGAAATTTCTCCAGATGGTCAGAAATGGAAATTTTTTAATGTTTAATTTTTTGACTGCAAATGACTATTCCATGTAAATTATCACTTTTGGAATAAAAATAAGTGTGTTTAGAGTCACTTTAATGCCTGAAATTGGTCGAAATAGACGCTTCTGAATAGGAGAAAATGTCTGTAAAAATGGCAATTTTGGTCACATTGAGGCTTCAAAAAGTAGTTATTCAGCATGAGGCACATTCCAAATGACATTTTGAATCAATTTTTCTACAGTCCAAAAAATCAATTTTCTAATGAAAAACGATGACCCGTGACCTGTCAAAATTTCTCCATATGGTCAGAAATTGAATTTTTTTAATGTTGAATTTTTTGATTGTAAATGACTATTCCATGTAAATTATCACTTTTGGAAGAAAAATAAGTGTGTTTAGAGACACTTTAATGCCTGAAATTAGTTGAAACAAAAGCTTCTGAATAGGAGAAAAAGTCTGTAATAATGGCAATTTTGGTCACATTGAGGCTTTAAAAAGTAGTCATTCAACATGAGGCACATTCCAAATGACATTTTGAATCCATTTTTCTACAGTCCAAAAAATCAATTTTCTGATGAAAAACGATGACCCGTGACCTGTCAAAATTTCTCCAGATGGTCAGAAATGGAAATTTTTTAATGTTTCATTTTTTGACTGCAAATGACTATTCCATGTAAATTATCACTTTTGGAACAAAATAAGTGTGTTTAGAGTCACTTTAATGCCTGAAATTGGTAGAAATAGAAGCTTCTGAATAGGAGAAAATGTCTGTAAAAATGGCAATTTTGGTCACATTGAGGCTTCAAAAAGTAGTTATTCAGCATGAGGCACATTCCAAATGACATTTTGAATCAATTTTTCTACAGTACAAAAAATCAATTTTCTGATGAAAAACGATGACCCGTGACCTGTCGAAATTTCTCCAGATGGTCAGAAATGGAAATTTTTTAAAGTTTAATTTTTTGACTGTAAATGACTATTCCATGTAAATTATCACTTTTGGAAGAAAAATACGTGTGTTTAGAGTCACTTTAATGCCTGAAATTGGTTGAAACAAAAGCTTCTGAATAGGAGAAAAAGTCTGTAATAATGGCAATTTTGGTCACATTGAGGCTTTAAAAAGTAGACATTCAACATGAGGCACATTCCAAATGACATTTTGAATCAATTTTTCTACAGTCCAAAAAAATCAATTTTCTGATGAAAAACGATGACCCGTGACCTGTCGAAATTTCTCCAGATGGTCAGAAATGGAAATTTTTTAATGTTTAATTTTTTGACTGCAAATGACTATTCCATGCAAATTATCACTTTTGGAACAAAATAAGTGTGTTTAAAGTCACTTTAATGCCTGAAATTGGTCGAAATAGAAGCTTCTGAATAGGAGAAAATGTCTGTAAAAATGGCAATTTTGGTCACATTGAGGCTTCAAAAAGTAGTTATTCAGCATGAGGCACATTCCAAATGACATTTTGAATCAATTTTTCTACAGTCCAAAAAATCAATTTTCTGATGAAAAACGATGACCCGTGACCTGTCAAAATTTCTCCATATGGTCAGAAATGGACATTTTTTAATGTTTAATTTTTTGAATGTAAATGACTATTCCATGTAAATTATCACTTTTGGAAGAAAAATAGGTGTGTTTAGAGACACTTTAATGCCTGAAATTGGTTGAAACAAAAGCTTCTGAATAGGAGAAAAAGTCTGTAATAATGGCAATTTTGGTCACATTGAGGCTTTAAAAAGTAGTCATTCAACATGAGGCACATTCCAAATGACATTTTGAATCAATTTTTCTACAGTCCAAAAAAATAAATTTTCTGATGAAAAACGATGACCCGTGACCTGTCGAAATTTATCCAGATGGTCAGAAATGGAAATTTTTTAATGTTTAATTTTTTGAATGCAAATGACAATTCCATGTAAATTATCACTTTTGGAACAACATTAAGTGTGTTTAGAGTCACTTTTATGCCTGAAATTGGTCGAAATAGAAGCTTCTGAATACGAGAAAATGTCTGTAATAATGGCAATTTTGGTCACATTGAGGCTTTAAAAAGTAGTTATTCAACATGAGGCACTTTCGAAATGACATTTTGAATCAATTTTTCTACAGTCCAAAAAACAAATTTTCTGATGAAAAACGATGACCCGTGACCTGTCGACATTTCTCCAGTTGGTCAGAAATTGAATTTTTTTAATGTTTAAGTTTTTTTACTGCAAATGACTATTCCATTTAAATTATCACTTTTGGAACAAAAATAAGTGTGTTTAGAGTCACTTTAATGCCTGAAATTGGTCGAAATAGAAGCTTCTGAATAGGAGAAAATGTCTGTAAAAATTGAAATTTTGGTCACATTCAGGCTTTAAAAAGTAGTTATTCAACATGAGGCACAATCCAAATGAAACTTTGAACCAATTTTTCTACAGTCCAAAAAATCAATTTTCTGATGAAAAACGATGACCCGTGACCTGTCGAAATGTCTCCAGATTGTCAGAAATGTACATTTTTTAATGTTTAATTTTTTGACTGTAAATGACTATTCCATGTAAATTATCACTTTTGGAAAAAAAATAAGTGTGTTTAGAGTCACTTTAATGCCTGAAATTGGTTGAAACAAAAGCTTCTGAATAGGAGAAAAAGTCTGTAATAATGGCAATTTTGGTCACATTGAGGCTTTAAAAAGTAGTCATTCAACATGAGGCACATTCCAAATGACATTTTGAATCAATTTTTCTACAGTCCAAAAAAATCAATTTTCTGATGAAAAACGATGACCCGTGACCTGTCGAAATGTCTCCAGATGGTCAGAAATGGAAATTTTTTAATGTTTAATTTTTTTACTGTAAATGACTATTCCATGTGAATTATCACTTTTGGAACTAAAATAAGTGTGTTTAGAGTCACTTTAATCCCTGAAATTGGTCGAAATAGAAGCTTCTGAATAGGAGAAAATGTCTGTAATAATGGCAATTTTGGTCACATTGAGGCTTTAAAAACTAGTTATTCAGCATGAGGCACATTCCAAATGACATTTTGAATCAATTTTTCTACAGTCCAAAAAATCAATTTTCTGATGAAAAACGATGACCCGTGACCTGTCGAAATTTCTCCAGATGGTCAGAACTGGAAATTTTTTAATGTTTCATTTTTTGACTGCAAATGGCTATTCCATGTAAATTATCACTTTTGGAAGAAAAATAGGTGTGTTTAGAGTCACTTTAATGCCTGAAATTGGTTGAAACAAAAGCTTCTGAATAGGAGAAAAAGTCTGTAATAATGGCAATTTTGGTCACATTGAGGCTTTAAAAAGTAGTCATTCAACATGAGGCACATTCCAAATGACATTTTGAATCAATTTTTCTACAGTCCAAAAAAATCAATTTTCTGATGAAAAACGATGACTCGTGACCTGTCGAAATTTATCCAGATGGTCAGAAATAATAATTTTTTAATGTTTAATTTTTTGAATGCAAATGACTATTCCATGTAAATTATCACTTTTGGAACAACATTAAGTGTGTTTAGAGTCACTTTAAGGCCTGAAATTGGTCGAAATAGAAGCTTCTGAGTACGAGAAAATGTCTGTAATAATGGCAATTTTGGTCACATTGAGGCTTTAAAAAGTAGTTATTCAACATGAGGCACATTCGAAATGACATTTTGAATCAATTTTTCTACAGTCCAAAAAATCAATTTTCTGATGAAAAACGATGACTCGTGACCTGTCGAAATTTCTCCAGATGGTCAGAAATGGACATTTTTTAATGTTTAATTTTTTGACTGCAAATGACTATTCCATGTAAATTATCACTTTTGGAATAAAAATAAGTGTGTTTAGAGTCACTTTAATGCCTGAAATTGGTCGAAATAGACGCTTCTGAATAGGAGAAAATGTCTGTAAAAATGGCAATTTTGGTCACATTGAGGCTTCAAAAAGTAGTTATTCAGCATGAGGCACATTCCAAATGCCATTTTGAATCAATTTTTCTACAGTCCAAAAAATCAATTTTCTGATGAAAAACGATGACCCGTGACCTGTCAAAATTTCTCCATATGGTCAGAAATGGAAATTTTTTAATGTTTAATTTTTTGAATGTAAATGACTATTCCATGTAAATTATCACTTTTGGAAGAAAAATAAGTGTGTTTAGAGACACTTTAATGCCTGAAATTGGTTGAAACAAAAGCTTCTGAATAGGAGAAAAAGTCTTTAATAATGGCAATTTTGGTCACATTGAGGCTTTAAAAAGTAGTCATTCAACATGAGGCACATTCCAAATGACATTTTGAATCAATTTTTCTACAGTCCAAAAAAATAAATTTTCTGATGAAAAACGATGACCCGTGACCTGTCGAAATTTATCCAGATGGTCAGAAATGGAAATTTTTTAATGTTTAATTTTTTGAATGCAAATGACTATTCCATGTAAATTATCACTTTTGGAACAACATTAAGTGTGTTTAGAGTCACTTTTATGCCTGAAATTGGTCGAAATAGAAGCTTCTGAATACGAGAAAATGTCTGTAATAATGGCAATTTTGGTCACATTGAGGCTTTAAAAAGTAGTTATTCAACATGAGGCACAATCCAAATGACATTTTGAATCAATTTTTCTACAGTCCAAAAAATCCATTTTCTGATGAAAAACGATGACCCGTGACCTGTTGAAATGTCTCCAGATTGTCAGAAATGTTCATTTTTTTAATGTTTAATTTTTTGACTGTAAATGACTATTCCATGTAAATTATCACTTTTGGAAGAAAAATAAGTGTGTTTAGAGTCACTTTAATGCCTGAAATTGGTTGAAACAAAAGCTTCTGAATAGGAGAAAAAGTCTGTAATAATGGCAATTTTGGTCACATTGAGGCTTTAAAAACTAGTCATTCAACATGAGGCACATTCCAAATGACATTTTGAATAAATTTTTCTAGAGTCCAAAAAAATCAATTTTCTGATGAAAAACGATGACCCGTGACCTGTCGAAATTTCTCCAGATGGTCAGAAATGGAAATTTTTTAATGTTTAATTTTTTGACTGCAAATGACTATTCCATGTAAATTATCACTTTTGGAACAACATTAAGTGTGTTTAGAGTCACTTTTATGCCTGAAATTGGTCGAAATAGAAGCTTCTGAATACGAGAAAATGTCTGTAATAATGGCAATTTTGGTCACATTGAGGCTTTAAAAAGTAGTCATTCAACATGAGGCACATTCCAAATGACATTTTGAATCAATTTTTCTACAGTCCAAAAAAAATCAATTTTCTGATGAAAAACGATGACCCGTGACCTGTCGAAATTTCTCCAGATGCTCAGAAATGGAAATTTTTTAATGTTTAATTTTTTGACTGCAAATGACTATTCCATGTAAATTATCACTTTTGGAATAAAAATAAGTGTGTTTAGAGTCACTTTAATGCCTGAAATTGGTCGAAATAGACGCTTCTGAATAGGAGAAAATGTCTGTAAAAATGGCAATTGTGGTCACATTGAGGCTTCAAAAAGTAGTTATTCAGCATGAGGCACATTCCAAATGACATTTTGAATCAATTTTTCTACAGTCCAAAAAATCAATTTTCTGATGAAAAACGATGACCCGTGACCTGTCAAAACTTCTCCATATGGTCAGAAATGGAAATTTTTTAATGTTTAATTTTTTGATTGTAAATGACTATTCCATGTAAATTATCACTTTTGGAAGAAAAATAAGTGTGTTTAGAGACACTTTAATGCCTGAAATTGGTTGAAACAAAAGCTTCTGAATAGGAGAAAAAGTCTGTAATAATGGCAATTTTGGTCACATTGAGGCTTTAAAAAGTAGTCATTCAACATGAGGCACATTCCAAATGACATTTTGAATCAATTTTTCTACAGTCCAAAAAATCAATTTTCTGATGAAAAACGATGACCCGTGACCTGTCGAAATTTCTCCAGATGGTCAGAAATGGAAATTTTTTAATGTTTCATTTTTTGACTGCAAATGACTATTCCATGTAAATTATCACTTTTGGAACAAAATAAGTGTGTTTAGAGTCACTTTAATGCCTGAAATTGGTAGAAATAGAAGCTTCTGAATAGGAGAAAATGGCTGTAAAAATGGCAATTTTGGTCACATTGAGGCTTCAAAAAGTAGTTATTCAGCATGAGGCACATTCCAAATGACATTTTGAATCAATTTTTCTACAGTCCAAAAAATCAATTTTCTGATGAAAAACGATGACCCGTGACCTGTCAAAATTTCTCCATATGGTCAGAAATGGACATTTTTTAATGTTTAATTTTTTGAATGTAAATGACTATTCCATGTAAATTATCACTTTTGGAAGAAAAATAAGTGTGTTTAGAGACACTTTAATGCCTGAAATTGGTTGAAACAAAAGCTTCTGAATAGGAGAAAAAGTCTGTAATAATGGCAATTTTGGTCACATTGAGGCTTTAAAAAGTAGTCATTCAACATGAGGCACATTCCAAATGACATTTTGAATCAGTTTTTCTACAGTCCAAAAAATCAATTTTCTGATGAAAAACGATGACCTGTGACCTGTCGAAATTTCTCCAGATGGTCAGAAATGGAAATTTTTTAATGTTTAATTTTTTGACTGTAAATGACTATTCCATGTAAATTATCACTTTTGGAAGAAAAATAAGTGTGTTTAGAGTCACTTTAATGCCTGAAATTGGTTGAAACAAAAGCTTCTGAATAGGAGAAAAAGTCTGTAATAATGGCAATTTTGGTCACATTGAGGCTTTAAAAAGTAGTCATTCAACATGAGGCACATTCCAAATGACATTTTGAATCAATTTTTCTAGAGTCCAAAAAAATCAATTTTCTGATGAAAAACGATGACCCGTGACCTGTTGAAATTTCTCCAGATTGTCAGAAATGTACATTTTTTAATGTTTAATTTTTTGACTGTAAATGACTATTCCATGTAAATTATCACTTTTGGAAAAAAAATAAGTGTGTTTAGAGTCACTTTAATGCCTGAAATTGGTTGAAACAAAAGCTTCTGAATAGGAGAAAAAGTCTGTAATAATGGCAATTTTGGTCACATTGAGGCTTTAAAAAGTAGTCATTCAACATGAGGCACATTCCAAATGACATTTTGAATCAATTTTTCTACAGTCCAAAAAAATCAATTTTCTGATGAAAAACGATGACCCGTGACCTGTCGAAATGTCTCCAGATGGTCAGAAATGGAAATTTTTTAATGTTTAATTTTTTTACTGTAAATGACTATTCCATGTGAATTATCACTTTTGGAACTAAAATAAGTGTGTTTAGAGTCACTTTAATGCCTGAAATTGGTCGAAATAGAAGCTTCTGAATAGGAGAAAATGTCTGTAATAATGGCAATTTTGGTCACATTGAGGCTTTAAAAAGTAGTTATTCAGCATGAGGCACATTCCAAATGACATTTTGAATCAATTTTTCTACAGTCCAAAAAATCAATTTTCTGATCAAAAACGATGACCCGTGACCTGTCGAAATTTCTCCAGATGGTCAGAAATGGAAATTTTTTAATGTTTCATTTTTTGACTGCAAATGACTATTCCATGTAAATTATCACTTTTGGAACAAAATAAGTGTGTTTAGAGTCACTTTAATGCCTGAAATTGGTAGAAATAGAAGCTTCTGAATAGGAGAAAATGTCTGTAAAAATGGCAATTTTGGTCACATTGAGGCTTCAAAAAGTAGTTATTCAGCATGAGGCACATTCCAAATGACATTTTGAATCAATTTTTCTACAGTCCAAAAAATCAATTTTCTGATGAAAAACGATGACCCGTGACCTGTCGAAATTTCTCCAGATGGTCAGAACTGGAAATTTTTTAATGTTTCATTTTTTGACTGCAAATGGCTATTCCATGTAAATTATCACTTTTGGAAGAAAAATAGGTGTGTTTAGAGTCACTTTAATGCCTGAAATTGGTTGAAACAAAAGCTTCTGAATAGGAGAAAAAGTCTGTAATAATGGCAATTTTGGTCACATTGAGGCTTTAAAAAGTAGTCATTCAACATGAGGCCCATTCCAAATGACATTTTGAATCAATTTTTCTACAGTCCAAAAAAATCAATTTTCTGATGAAAAACGATGACTCGTGACCTGTCGAAATTTATCCAGATGGTCAGAAATAATAATTTTTTAATGTTTAATTTTTTGAATGCAAATGACTATTCCATGTAAATTATCACTTTTGGAACAACATTAAGTGTGTTTAGAGTCACTTTAAGGCCTGAAATTGGTCGAAATAGAAGCTTCTGAGTACGAGAAAATGTCTGTAATAATGGCAATTTTGGTCACATTGAGGCTTTAAAAAGTAGTTATTCAACATGAGGCACATTCGAAATGACATTTTGAATCAATTTTTCTACAGTCCAAAAAATCAATTTTCTGATGAAAAACAATGACTCGTGACCTGTCGAAATTTCTCCAGATGGTCAGAAATGGACATTTTTTAATGTTTAATTTTTTGACTGCAAATGACTATTCCATGTAAATTATCACTTTTGGAATAAAAATAAGTGTGTTTAGAGTCACTTTAATGCCTGAAATTGGTCGAAATAGACGCTTCTGAATAGGAGAAAATGTCTGTAAAAATGGCAATTTTGGTCACATTGAGGCTTCAAAAAGTAGTTATTCAGCATGAGGCACATTCCAAATGCCATTTTGAATCAATTTTTCTACAGTCCAAAAAATCAATTTTCTGATGAAAAACGATGACCCGTGACCTGTCAAAATTTCTCCATATGGTCAGAAATGGAAATTTTTTAATGTTTAATTTTTTGAATGTAAATGACTATTCCATGTAAATTATCACTTTTGGAAGAAAAATAAGTGTGTTTAGAGACACTTTAATGCCTGAAATTGGTTGAAACAAAAGCTTCTGAATAGGAGAAAAAGTCTTTAATAATGGCAATTTTGGTCACATTGAGGCTTTAAAAAGTAGTCATTCAACATGAGGCACATTCCAAATGACATTTTGAATCAATTTTTCTACAGTCCAAAAAAATAAATTTTCTGATGAAAAACGATGACCCGTGACCTGTCGAAATTTATCCAGATGGTCAGAAATGGAAATTTTTTAATGTTTAATTTTTTGAATGCAAATGACTATTCCATGTAAATTATCACTTTTGGAACAACATTAAGTGTGTTTAGAGTCACTTTTATGCCTGAAATTGGTCGAAATAGAAGCTTCTGAATACGAGAAAATGTCTGTAATAATGGCAATTTTGGTCACATTGAGGCTTTAAAAAGTAGTTATTCAACATGAGGCACAATCCAAATGACATTTTGAATCAATTTTTCTACAGTCCAAAAAGTCCATTTTCTGATGAAAAACGATGACCCGTGACCTGTTGAAATTTCTCCAGATTGTCAGAAATGTACATTTTTTTAATGTTTAATTTTTTGACTGTAAATGACTATTCCATGTAAATTATCACTTTTGGAAGAAAAATAAGTGTGTTTAGAGTCACTTTAATGCCTGAAATTGGTTGAAACAAAAGCTTCTGAATAGGAGAAAAAGTCTGTAATAATGGCAATTTTGGTCACATTGAGGCTTTAAAAACTAGTCATTCAACATGAGGCACATTCCAAATGACATTTTGAATACATTTTTCTAGAGTCCAAAAAAATCAATTTTCTGATGAAAAACGATGACCCGTGACCTGTCGAAATTTCTCCAGATGGTCAGAAATGGAAATTTTTTAATGTTTAATTTTTTGACTGCAAATGACTATTCCATGTAAATTATCACTTTTGGAAGAAAAATAAGTGTGTTTAGAGTCACTTTAATGCCTGAAATTGGTTGAAACAAAAGCTTCTGAATAGGAGAAAAAGTCTGTAATAATGGCAATTTTGGTCACATTGAGGCTTTAAAAAGTAGTCATTCAACATGAGGCACATTCCAAATGACATTTTGAATCAATTTTTCTACAGTCCAAAAAAATCAATTTTCTGATGAAAAACGATGACCTGTGACCTGTCGAAATTTATCCAGATGGTCAGAAATGGAAATTTTTTAATGTTTAATTTTTTGAATGCAAATGACTATTCCATGTAAATTATCACTTTTGGAACAACATTAAGTGTGTTTAGAGTCACTTTTATGCCTGAAATTGGTCGAAATAGAAGCTTCTGAATACGAGAAAATGTCTGTAATAATGGCAATTTTGGTCACATTGAGGCTTTAAAAAGTAGTCATTCAACATGAGGCACATTCCAAATGACATTTTGAATCAATTTTTCTACAGTCCAAAAAAAATCAATTTTCTGATGAAAAACGATGACCCGTGACCTGTCGAAATTTCTCCAGATGCTCAGAAATGGAAATTTTTTAATGTTTAATTTTTTGACTGCAAATGACTATTCCATGTAAATTATCACTTTTGGAATAAAAATAAGTGTGTTTAGAGTCACTTTAATGCCTGAAATTGGTCGAAATAGACGCTTCTGAATAGGAGAAAATGTCTGTAAAAATGGCAATTTTGGTCACATTGAGGCTTCAAAAAGTAGTTATTCAGCATGAGGCACATTCCAAATGACATTTTGAATCAATTTTTCTACAGTCCAAAAAATCAATTTTCTGATGAAAAACGATGACCCGTGACCTGTCAAAATTTCTCCATATGGTCAGAAATGGAAATTTTTTAATGTTTAATTTTTTGATTGTAAATGACTATTCCATGTAAATTATCACTTTTGGAAGAAAAATAAGTGTGTTTAGAGACACTTTAATGCCTGAAATTGGTTGAAACAAAAGCTTCTGAATAGGAGAAAAAGTCTGTAATAATGGCAATTTTGGTCACATTGAGGCTTTAAAAAGTAGTCATTCAACATGAGGCACATTCCAAATGACATTTTGAATCAATTTTTCTACAGTCCAAAAAATCAATTTTCTGATGAAAAACGATGACCCGTGACCTGTCGAAATTTCTCCAGATGGTCAGAAATGGAAATTTTTTAATGTTTAATTTTTTGACTGCAAATGACTATTCCATGTAAATTATCACTTTTGGAACAAAATAAGTGTGTTTAGAGTCACTTTAATGCCTGAAATTGGTAGAAATAGAAGCTTCTGAATAGGAGAAAATGTCTGTAAAAATGGCAATTTTGGTCACATTGAGGCTTCAAAAAGTAGTTATTCAGCATGAGGCACATTCCAAATGACATTTTGAATCAATTTTTCTACAGTCCAAAAAATCAATTTTCTGATGAAAAACGATGACCCGTGACCTGTCAAAATTTCTCCATATGGTCAGAAATGGACATTTTTTAATGTTTAATTTTTTGAATGTAAATGACTATTCCATGTAAATTATCACTTTTGGAAGAAAAATAAGTGTGTTTAGAGACACTTTAATGCCTGAAATTGGTTGAAACAAAAGCTTCTGAATAGGAGAAAAAGTCTGTAATAATGGCAATTTTGGTCACATTGAGGCTTTAAAAAGTAGTCATTCAACATGAGGCACATTCCAAATGACATTTTGAATCAGTTTTTCTACAGTCCAAAAAATCAATTTTCTGATGAAAAACGATGACCTGTGACCTGTCGAAATTTCTCCAGATGGTCAGAAATGGAAATTTTTTAATGTTTAATTTTTTGACTGTAAATGACTATTCCATGTAAATTATCACTTTTGGAAGAAAAATAAGTGTGTTTAGAGTCACTTTAATGCCTGAAATTGGTTGAAACAAAAGCTTCTGAATAGGAGAAAAAGTCTGTAATAATGGCAATTTTGGTCACATTGAGGCTTTAAAAAGTAGTCATTCAACATGAGGCACATTCCAAATGACATTTTGAATCAATTTTTCTACAGTCCAAAAAAATCAATTTTCTGATGAAAAACGATGACCCGTGACCTGTCGAAATGTCTCCAGATGGTCAGAAATGGAAATTTTTTAATGTTTAATTTTTTTACTGTAAATGACTATTCCATGTGAATTATCACTTTTGGAACTAAAATAAGTGTGTTTAGAGTCACTTTAATGCCTGAAATTGGTCGAAATAGAAGCTTCTGAATAGGAGAAAATGTCTGTAATAATGGCAATTTTGGTCACATTGAGGCTTTAAAAACTAGTTATTCAGCATGAGGCACATTCCAAATGACATTTTGAATCAATTTTTCTACAGTCCAAAAAATCAATTTTCTGATCAAAAACGATGACCCGTGACCTGTCGAAATTTCTCCAGATGGTCAGAAATGGAAATTTTTTAATGTTTCATTTTTTGACTGCAAATGACTATTCCATGTAAATTATCACTTTTGGAACAAAATAAGTGTGTTTAGAGTCACTTTAATGCCTGAAATTGGTAGAAATAGAAGCTTCTGAATAGGAGAAAATGTCTGTAAAAATGGCAATTTTGGTCACATTGAGGCTTCAAAAAGTAGTTATTCAGCATGAGGCACATTCCAAATGACATTTTGAATCAATTTTTCTACAGTCCAAAAAATCAATTTTCTGATGAAAAACGATGACCCGTGACCTGTCGAAATTTCTCCAGATGGTCAGAACTGGAAATTTTTTAATGTTTCATTTTTTGACTGCAAATGGCTATTCCATGTAAATTATCACTTTTGGAAGAAAAATAGGTGTGTTTAGAGTCACTTTAATGCCTGAAATTGGTTGAAACAAAAGCTTCTGAATAGGAGAAAAAGTCTGTAATAATGGCAATTTTGGTCACATTGAGGCTTTAAAAAGTAGTCATTCAACATGAGGCACATTCCAAATGACATTTTGAATCAATTTTTCTACAGTCCAAAAAAATCAATTTTCTGATGAAAAACGATGACTCGTGACCTGTCGAAATTTATCCAGATGGTCAGAAATAATAATTTTTTAATGTTTAATTTTTTGAATGCAAATGACTATTCCATGTAAATTATCACTTTTGGAACAACATTAAGTGTGTTTAGAGTCACTTTAAGGCCTGAAATTGATCGAAATAGAAGCTTCTGAGTACGAGAAAATGTCTGTAATAATGGCAATTTTGGTCACATTGAGGCTTTAAAAAGTAGTTATTCAACATGAGGCACATTCGAAATGACATTTTGAATCAATTTTTCTACAGTCCAAAAAATCAATTTTCTGATGAAAAACAATGACTCGTGACCTGTCGAAATTTCTCCAGATGGTCAGAAATGGACATTTTTTAATGTTTAATTTTTTGACTGCAAATGACTATTCCATGTAAATTATCACTTTTGGAATAAAAATAAGTGTGTTTAGAGTCACTTTAATGCCTGAAATTGGTCGAAATAGACGCTTCTGAATAGGAGAAAATGTCTGTAAAAATGGCAATTTTGGTCACATTGAGGCTTCAAAAAGTAGTTATTCAGCATGAGGCACATTCCAAATGCCATTTTGAATCAATTTTTCTACAGTCCAAAAAATCAATTTTCTGATGAAAAACGATGACCCGTGACCTGTCAAAATTTCTCCATATGGTCAGAAATGGAAATTTTTTAATGTTTAATTTTTTGATTGTAAATGACTATTCCATGTAAATTATCACTTTTGGAAGAAAAATAAGTGTGTTTAGAGACACTTTAATGCCTGAAATTGGTTGAAACAAAAGCTTCTGAATAGGAGAAAAAGTCTGTAATAATGGCAATTTTGGTCACATTGAGGCTTTAAAAAGTAGTCATTCAACATGAGGCACATTCCAAATGACATTTTGAATCAATTTTTCTACAGTCCAAAAAATCAATTTTCTGATGAAAAACGATGACCCGTGACCTGTCGAAATTTCTCCAGATGGTCAGAAATGGAAATTTTTTAATGTTTCATTTTTTGACTGCAAATGACTATTCCATGTAAATTATCACTTTTGGAACAAAATAAGTGTGTTTAGAGTCACTTTAATGCCTGAAATTGGTAGAAATAGAAGCTTCTGAATAGGAGAAAATGTCTGTAAAAATGGCAATTTTGGTCACATTGAGGCTTCAAAAAGTAGTTATTCAGCATGAGGCACATTCCAAATGACATTTTGAATCAATTTTTCTACAGTCCAAAAAATCAATTTTCTGATGAAAAACGATGACCCGTGACCTGTCAAAATTTCTCCATATGGTCAGAAATGGACATTTTTTAATGTTTAATTTTTTGAATGTAAATGACTATTCCATGTAAATTATCACTTTTGGAAGAAGAATAAGTGTGTTTAGAGACACTTTAATGCCTGAAATTGGTTGAAACAAAAGCTTCTGAATAGGAGAAAAAGTCTGTAATAATGGCAATTTTGGTCACATTGAGGCTTTAAAAAGTAGTCATTCAACATGAGGCACATTCCAAATGACATTTTGAATCAGTTTTTCTACAGTCCAAAAAATCAATTTTCTGATGAAAAACGATGACCTGTGACCTGTCGAAATTTCTCCAGATGGTCAGAAATGGAAATTTTTTAATGTTTAATTTTTTGACTGTAAATGACTATTCCATGTAAATTATCACTTTTGGAAGAAAAATAAGTGTGTTTAGAGTCACTTTAATGCCTGAAATTGGTTGAAACAAAAGCTTCTGAATAGGAGAAAAAGTCTGTAATAATGGCAATTTTGGTCACATTGAGGCTTTAAAAAGTAGTCATTCAACATGAGGCACATTCCAAATGACATTTTGAATCAATTTTTCTAGAGTCCAAAAAAATCAATTTTCTGATGAAAAACGATGACCCGTGACCTGTTGAAATTTCTCCAGATTGTCAGAAATGTACATTTTTTAATGTTTAATTTTTTGACTGTAAATGACTATTCCATGTAAATTATCACTTTTGGAAAAAAAATAAGTGTGTTTAGAGTCACTTTAATGCCTGAAATTGGTTGAAACAAAAGCTTCTGAATAGGAGAAAAAGTCTGTAATAATGGCAATTTTGGTCACATTGAGGCTTTAAAAAGTAGTCATTCAACATGAGGCACATTCCAAATGACATTTTGAATCAATTTTTCTACAGTCCAAAAAAATCAATTTTCTGATGAAAAACGATGACCCGTGACCTGTCGAAATGTCTCCAGATGGTCAGAAATGGAAATTTTTTAATGTTTAATTTTTTTACTGTAAATGACTATTCCATGTGAATTATCACTTTTGGAACTAAAATAAGTGTGTTTAGAGTCACTTTAATGCCTGAAATTGGTCGAAATAGAAGCTTCTGAATAGGAGAAAATGTCTGTAATAATGGCAATTTTGGTCACATTGAGGCTTTAAAAACTAGTTATTCAGCATGAGGCACATTCCAAATGACATTTTGAATCAATTTTTCTACAGTCCAAAAAATCAATTTTCTGATCAAAAACGATGACCCGTGACCTGTCGAAATTTCTCCAGATGGTCAGAAATGGAAATTTTTTAATGTTTCATTTTTTGACTGCAAATGACTATTCCATGTAAATTATCACTTTTGGAACAAAATAAGTGTGTTTAGAGTCACTTTAATGCCTGAAATTGGTAGAAATAGAAGCTTCTGAATAGGAGAAAATGTCTGTAAAAATGGCAATTTTGGTCACATTGAGGCTTCAAAAAGTAGTTATTCAGCATGAGGCACATTCCAAATGACATTTTGAATCAATTTTTCTACAGTCCAAAAAATCAATTTTCTGATGAAAAACGATGACCCGTGACCTGTCGAAATTTCTCCAGATGGTCAGAACTGGAAATTTTTTAATGTTTCATTTTTTGACTGCAAATGGCTATTCCATGTAAATTATCACTTTTGGAAGAAAAATAGGTGTGTTTAGAGTCACTTTAATGCCTGAAATTGGTTGAAACAAAAGCTTCTGAATAGGAGAAAAAGTCTGTAATAATGGCAATTTTGGTCACATTGAGGCTTTAAAAATTAGTCATTCAACATGAGGCACATTCCAAATGACATTTTGAATCAATTTTTCTACAGTCCAAAAAAATCAATTTTCTGATGAAAAACGATGACTCGTGACCTGTCGAAATTTATCCAGATGGTCAGAAATAATAATTTTTTAATGTTTAATTTTTTGAATGCAAATGACTATTCCATGTAAATTATCACTTTTGGAACAACATTAAGTGTGTTTAGAGTCACTTTAAGGCCTGAAATTGGTCGAAATAGAAGCTTCTGAGTACGAGAAAATGTCTGTAATAATGGCAATTTTGGTCACATTGAGGCTTTAAAAAGTAGTTATTCAACATGAGGCACATTCGAAATGACATTTTGAATCAATTTTTCTACAGTCCAAAAAATCAATTTTCTGATGAAAAACGATGACTCGTGACCTGTCGAAATTTCTCCAGATGGTCAGAAATGGACATTTTTTAATGTTTAAGTTTTTTGACTGCAAATGACTATTCCATGTAAATTATCACTTTTGGAATAAAAATAAGTGTGTTTAGAGTCACTTTAATGCCTGAAATTGGTCGAAATAGACGCTTCTGAATAGGAGAAAATGTCTGTAAAAATGGCAATTTTGGTCACATTGAGGCTTCAAAAAGTAGTTATTCAGCATGAGGCACATTCCAAATGCCATTTTGAATCAATTTTTCTACAGTCCAAAAAATCAATTTTCTGATGAAAAACGATGACCCGTGACCTGTCAAAATTTCTCCATATGGTCAGAAATGGAAATTTTTTAATGTTTAATTTTTTGAATGTAAATGACTATTCCATGTAAATTATCACTTTTGGAAGAAAAATAAGTGTGTTTAGAGACACTTTAATGCCTGAAATTGGTTGAAACAAAAGCTTCTGAATAGGAGAAAAAGTCTTTAATAATGGCAATTTTGGTCACATTGAGGCTTTAAAAAGTAGTCATTCAACATGAGGCACATTCCAAATGACATTTTGAATCAATTTTTCTACAGTCCAAAAAAATAAATTTTCTGATGAAAAACGATGACCCGTGACCTGTCGAAATTTATCCAGATGGTCAGAAATGGAAATTTTTTAATGTTTAATTTTTTGAATGCAAATGACTATTCCATGTAAATTATCACTTTTGGAACAACATTAAGTGTGTTTAGAGTCACTTTTATGCCTGAAATTGGTCGAAATAGAAGCTTCTGAATACGAGAAAATGTCTGTAATAATGGCAATTTTGGTCACATTGAGGCTTTAAAAAGTAGTTATTCAACATGAGGCACAATCCAAATGACATTTTGAATCAATTTTTCTACAGTCCAAAAAATCCATTTTCTGATGAAAAACGATGACCCGTGACCTGTTGAAATTTCTCCAGATTGTCAGAAATGTACATTTTTTTAATGTTTAATTTTTTGACTGTAAATGACTATTCCATGTAAATTATCACTTTTGGAAGAAAAATAAGTGTGTTTAGAGTCACTTTAATGCCTGAAATTGGTTGAAACAAAAGCTTCTGAATAGGAGAAAAAGTCTGTAATAATGGCAATTTTGGTCACATTGAGGCTTTAAAAACTAGTCATTCAACATGAGGCACATTCCAAATGACATTTTGAATGAATTTTTCTAGAGTCCAAAAAAATCAATTTTCTGATGAAAAACGATGACCCGTGACCTGTCGAAATTTCTCCAGATGGTCAGAAATGGAAATTTTTTAATGTTTAATTTTTTGACTGCAAATGACTATTCCATGTAAATTATCACTTTTGGAAGAAAAATAAGTGTGTTTAGAGTCACTTTAATGCCTGAAATTGGTTGAAACAAAAGCTTCTGAATAGGAGAAAAAGTCTGTAATAATGGCAATTTTGGTCACATTGAGGCTTTAAAAAGTAGTCATTCAACATGAGGCACATTCCAAATGACATTTTGAATCAATTTTTCTACAGTCCAAAAAAATCAATTTTCTGATGAAAAACGATGACCTGTGACCTGTCGAAATTTATCCAGATGGTCAGAAATGGAAATTTTTTAATGTTTAATTTTTTGAATGCAAATGACTATTCCATGTAAATTATCACTTTTGGAACAACATTAAGTGTGTTTAGAGTCACTTTCATGCCTGAAATTGGTCGAAATAGAAGCTTCTGAATACGAGAAAATGTCTGTAATAATGGCAATTTTGGTCACATTGAGGCTTTAAAAAGTAGTCATTCAACATGAGGCACATTCCAAATGACATTTTGAATCAATTTTTCTACAGTCCAAAAAAATCAATTTTCTGATGAAAAACGATGAACCGTGACCTGTCGAAATTTCTCCAGATGCTCAGAAATGGAAATTTTTTAATGTTTAATTTTTTGAGTGCAAATGACTATTCCATGTAAATTATCACTTTTGGAATAAAAATAAGTGTGTTTAGAGTCACTTTAATGCCTGAAATTGGTAGGGGTGGGCGGAATTTGCGGAATTAACCTTCGCAAATTATCGCGAGAATGTTTAAAATTATCGCAAACAAGCAGAAATATCGCGAAGATGCGGAAGTTTTTTTCCGGCATGTTCGCGAGATTTTCTGCATGGTTGCGGGTCGCCAACTTTCCCATGTGGTTGCTTGCGGGCGCGGCCATCTTGTTTTGAGTTGTTCTCGCGGTGCATGATCGCGAGAAGAAAGACGTGATCGCGCGACGCATGACATCACTGCGGGCGCGAACTGTCGCGAGACAGCGCAAATGGCTAAAAACAATACAACATCTCATGGAGAACGCGACCGGATCAAGAAAACTTGTCGGCGAACGCAGGGATTCAGGTAAGGCGATCGCGCGCGCACGAGAATGTATCATTTTACAGCGCGAGCAAGAAACAAATTATCGCCAAGCTGCGGAAACCGGAATTTTTGACATTTTCGCGCTCTCCGCGGAACGCAAAAATGTCAAATTATCGCAATTTCCGCGAACGGAACGAAATTTTTGCCCAGGCCTAGAAATTGGTCCAAATAGACGCTTCTGAATAGGAGAAAATGTCTGTAAAAATGGCAATTTTGGTCACATTGAGGCTTTAAAAAGTAGTTATTCAACATGAGGCACAATCCAAATGACATTTTGAATCAATTTTTCTACAGTCCAAAAAGTCCATTTTCTGATGAAAAACGATGACCCGTGACCTGTTGAAATTTCTCCAGATTGTCAGAAATGTACATTTTTTTAATGTTTAATTTTTTGACTGTAAATGACTATTCCATGTAAATTATCACTTTTGGAAGAAAAATAAGTGTGTTTAGAGTCACTTTAATGCCTGAAATTGGTTGAAACAAAAGCTTCTGAATAGGAGAAAAAGTCTGTAATAATGGCAATTTTGGTCACATTGAGGCTTTAAAAACTAGTCATTCAACATGAGGCACATTCCAAATGACATTTTGAATAAATTTTTCTAGAGTCCAAAAAAATCAATTTTCTGATGAAAAACGATGACCCGTGACCTGTCGAAATTTCTCCAGATGGTCAGAAATGGAAATTTTTTAATGTTTAATTTTTTGACTGCAAATGACTATTCCATGTAAATTATCACTTTTGGAAGAAAAATAAGTGTGTTTAGAGTCACTTTAATGCCTGAAATTGGTTGAAACAAAAGCTTCTGAATAGGAGAAAAAGTCTGTAATAATGGCAATTTTGGTCACATTGAGGCTTTAAAAAGTAGTCATTCAACATGAGGCACATTCCAAATGACATTTTGAATCAATTTTTCTACAGTCCAAAAAAATCAATTTTCTGATGAAAAACGATGACCTGTGACCTGTCGAAATTTATCCAGATGGTCAGAAATGGAAATTTTTTAATGTTTAATTTTTTGAATGCAAATGACTATTCCATGTAAATTATCACTTTTGGAACAACATTAAGTGTGTTTAGAGTCACTTTTATGCCTGAAATTGGTCGAAATAGAAGCTTCTGAATACGAGAAAATGTCTGTAATAATGGCAATTTTGGTCACATTGAGGCTTTAAAAAGTAGTCATTCAACATGAGGCACATTCCAAATGACATTTTGAATCAATTTTTCTACAGTCCAAAAAAAATCAATTTTCTGATGAAAAACAATGACCCGTGACCTGTCGAAATTTCTCCAGATGCTCAGAAATGGAAATTTTTTAATGTTTAATTTTTTGACTGCAAATGACTATTCCATGTAAATTATCACTTTTGGAATAAAAATAAGTGTGTTTAGAGTCACTTTAATGCCTGAAATTGGTCGAAATAGACGCTTCTGAATAGGAGAAAATGTCTGTAAAAATGGCAATTTTGGTCACATTGAGGCTTCAAAAAGTAGTTATTCAGCATGAGGCACATTCCAAATGACATTTTGAATCAATTTTTCTACAGTCCAAAAAATCAATTTTCTGATGAAAAACGATGACCCGTGACCTGTCAAAATTTCTCCATATGGTCAGAAATGGAAATTTTTTAATGTTTAATTTTTTGATTGTAAATGACTATTCCATGTAAATTATCACTTTTGGAAGAAAAATAAGTGTGTTTAGAGACACTTTAATGCCTGAAATTGGTTGAAACAAAAGCTTCTGAATAGGAGAAAAAGTCTGTAATAATGGCAATTTTGGTCACATTGAGGCTTTAAAAAGTAGTCATTCAACATGAGGCACATTCCAAATGACATTTTGAATCAATTTTTCTACAGTCCAAAAAATCAATTTTCTGATGAAAAACGATGACCCGTGACCTGTCGAAATTTCTCCAGATGGTCAGAAATGGAAATTTTTTAATGTTTCATTTTTTGACTGCAAATGACTATTCCATGTAAATTATCACTTTTGGAACAAAATAAGTGTGTTTAGAGTCACTTTAATGCCTGAAATTGGTAGAAATAGAAGCTTCTGAATAGGAGAAAATGTCTGTAAAAATGGCAATTTTGGTCACATTGAGGCTTCAAAAAGTAGTTATTCAGCATGAGGCACATTCCAAATGACATTTTGAATCAATTTTTCTACAGTCCAAAAAATCAATTTTCTGATGAAAAACGATGACCCGTGACCTGTCAAAATTTCTCCATATGGTCAGAAATGGACATTTTTTAATGTTTAATTTTTTGAATGTAAATGACTATTCCATGTAAATTATCACTTTTGGAAGAAAAATAAGTGTGTTTAGAGACACTTTAATGCCTGAAATTGGTTGAAACAAAAGCTTCTGAATAGGAGAAAAAGTCTGTAATAATGGCAATTTTGGTCACATTGAGGCTTTAAAAAGTAGTCATTCAACATGAGGCACATTCCAAATGACATTTTGAATCAGTTTTTCTACAGTCCAAAAAATCAATTTTCTGATGAAAAACGATGACCTGTGACCTGTCGAAATTTCTCCAGATGGTCAGAAATGGAAATTTTTTAATGTTTAATTTTTTGACTGTAAATGACTATTCCATGTAAATTATCACTTTTGGAAGAAAAATAAGTGTGTTTAGAGTCACTTTAATGCCTGAAATTGGTTGAAACAAAAGCTTCTGAATAGGAGAAAAAGTCTGTAATAATGGCAATTTTGGTCACATTGAGGCTTTAAAAAGTAGTCATTCAACATGAGGCACATTCCAAATGACATTTTGAATCAATTTTTCTAGAGTCCAAAAAAATCAATTTTCTGATGAAAAACGATGACCCGTGACCTGTTGAAATTTCTCCAGATTGTCAGAAATGTACATTTTTTAATGTTTAATTTTTTGACTGTAAATGACTATTCCATGTAAATTATCACTTTTGGAAAAAAAATAAGTGTGTTTAGAGTCACTTTAATGCCTGAAATTGGTTGAAACAAAAGCTTCTGAATAGGAGAAAAAGTCTGTAATAATGGCAATTTTGGTCACATTGAGGCTTTAAAAAGTAGTCATTCAACATGAGGCACATTCCAAATGACATTTTGAATCAATTTTTCTACAGTCCAAAAAAATCAATTTTCTGATGAAAAACGATGACCCGTGACCTGTCGAAATGTCTCCAGATGGTCAGAAATGGAAATTTTTTAATGTTTAATTTTTTTACTGTAAATGACTATTCCATGTGAATTATCACTTTTGGAACTAAAATAAGTGTGTTTAGAGTCACTTTAATGCCTGAAATTGGTCGAAATAGACGCTTCTGAATAGGAGAAAATGTCTGTAAAAATGGCAATTTTGGTCACATTGAGGCTTCAAAAAGTAGTTATTCAGCATGAGGCACATTCCAAATGCCATTTTGAATCAATTTTTCTACAGTCCAAAAAATCAATTTTCTGATGAAAAACGATGACCCGTGACCTGTCAAAATTTCTCCATATGGTCAGAAATGGAAATTTTTTAATGTTTAATTTTTTGATTGTAAATGACTATTCCATGTAAATTATCACTTTTGGAAGAAAAATAAGTGTGTTTAGAGACACTTTAATGCCTGAAATTGGTTGAAACAAAAGCTTCTGAATAGGAGAAAAAGTCTGTAATAATGGCAATTTTGGTCACATTGAGGCTTTAAAAAGTAGTCATTCAACATGAGGCACATTCCAAATGACATTTTGAATCAATTTTTCTACAGTCCAAAAAATCAATTTTCTGATGAAAAACGATGACCCGTGACCTGTCGAAATTTCTCCAGATGGTCAGAAATGGAAATTTTTTAATAATTCATTTTTTGACTGCAAATGACTATTCCATGTAAATTATCACTTTTGGAACAAAATAAGTGTGTTTAGAGTCACTTTAATGCCTGAAATTGGTAGAAATAGAAGCTTCTGAATAGGAGAAAATGTCTGTAAAAATGGCAATTTTGGTCACATTGAGGCTTCAAAAAGTAGTTATTCAGCATGAGGCACATTCCAAATGACATTTTGAATCAATTTTTCTACAGTCCAAAAAATCAATTTTCTGATGAAAAACGATGACCCGTGACCTGTCGAAATTTCTCCAGATGGTCAGAACTGGAAATTTTTTAATGTTTCATTTTTTGACTGCAAATGGCTATTCCATGTAAATTATCACTTTTGGAAGAAAAATAGGTGTGTTTAGAGTCACTTTAATGCCTGAAATTGGTTGAAACAAAAGCTTCTGAATAGGAGAAAAAGTCTGTAATAATGGCAATTTTGGTCACATTGAGGCTTTAAAAAGTAGTCATTCAACATGAGGCACATTCCAAATGACATTTTGAATCAATTTTTCTACAGTCCAAAAAAATCAATTTTCTGATGAAAAACGATGACTCGTGACCTGTCGAAATTTATCCAGATGGTCAGAAATAATAATTTTTTAATGTTTAATTTTTTGAATGCAAATGACTATTCCATGTAAATTATCACTTTTGGAACAACATTAAGTGTGTTTAGAGTCACTTTAAGGCCTGAAATTGGTCGAAATAGAAGCTTCTGAGTACGAGAAAATGTCTGTAATAATGGCAATTTTGGTCACATTGAGGCTTTAAAAAGTAGTTATTCAACATGAGGCACATTCGAAATGACATTTTGAATCAATTTTTCTACAGTCCAAAAAATCAATTTTCTGATGAAAAACAATGACTCGTGACCTGTCGAAATTTCTCCAGATGGTCAGAAATGGACATTTTTTAATGTTTAATTTTTTGACTGCAAATGACTATTCCATGTAAATTATCACTTTTGGAATAAAAATAAGTGTGTTTAGAGTCACTTTAATGCCTGAAATTGGTCGAAATAGACGCTTCTGAATAGGAGAAAATGTCTGTAAAAATGGCAATTTTGGTCACATTGAGGCTTCAAAAAGTAGTTATTCAGCATGAGGCACATTCCAAATGCCATTTTGAATCAATTTTTCTACAGTCCAAAAAATCAATTTTCTGATGAAAAACGATGACCCGTGACCTGTCAAAATTTCTCCATATGGTCAGAAATGGAAATTTTTTAATGTTTAATTTTTTGATTGTAAATGACTATTCCATGTAAATTATCACTTTTGGAAGAAAAATAAGTGTGTTTAGAGACACTTTAATGCCTGAAATTGGTTGAAACAAAAGCTTCTGAATAGGAGAAAAAGTCTGTAATAATGGCAATTTTGGTCACATTGAGGCTTTAAAAAGTAGTCATTCAACATGAGGCACATTCCAAATGACATTTTGAATCAATTTTTCTACAGTCCAAAAAATCAATTTTCTGATGAAAAACGATGACCCGTGACCTGTCGAAATTTCTCCAGATGGTCAGAAATGGAAATTTTTTAATAATTCATTTTTTGACTGCAAATGACTATTCCATGTAAATTATCACTTTTGGAACAAAATAAGTGTGTTTAGAGTCACTTTAATGCCTGAAATTGGTAGAAATAGAAGCTTCTGAATAGGAGAAAATGTCTGTAAAAATGGCAATTTTGGTCACATTGAGGCTTCAAAAAGTAGTTATTCAGCATGAGGCACATTCCAAATGACATTTTGAATCAATTTTTCTACAGTCCAAAAAATCAATTTTCTGATGAAAAACGATGACCCGTGACCTGTCAAAATTTCTCCATATGGTCAGAAATGGAAATTTTTTAATGTTTAATTTTTTGAATGTAAATGACTATTCCATGTAAATTATCACTTTTGGAAGAAAAATAAGTGTGTTTAGAGACACTTTAATGCCTGAAATTGGTTGAAACAAAAGCTTCTGAATAGGAGAAAAAGTCTGTAATAATGGCAATTTTGGTCACATTGAGGCTTTAAAAAGTAGTCATTCAACATGAGGCACATTCCAAATGACATTTTGAATCAGTTTTTCTACAGTCCAAAAAATCAATTTTCTGATGAAAAACGATGACCTGTGACCTGTCGAAATTTCTCCAGATGGTCAGAAATGGAAATTTTTTAATGTTTAATTTTTTGACTGTAAATGACTATTCCATGTAAATTATCACTTTTGGAAGAAAAATAAGTGTGTTTAGAGTCACTTTAATGCCTGAAATTGGTTGAAACAAAAGCTTCTGAATAGGAGAAAAAGTCTGTAATAATGGCAATTTTGGTCACATTGAGGCTTTAAAAAGTAGTCATTCAACATGAGGCACATTCCAAATGACATTTTGAATCAATTTTTCTAGAGTCCAAAAAAATCAATTTTCTGATGAAAAACGATGACCCGTGACCTGTTGAAATTTCTCCAGATTGTCAGAAATGTACATTTTTTAATGTTTAATTTTTTGACTGTAAATGACTATTCCATGTAAATTATCACTTTTGGAAAAAAAATAAGTGTGTTTAGAGTCACTTTAATGCCTGAAATTGGTTGAAACAAAAGCTTCTGAATATGAGAAAAAGTCTGTAATAATGGCAATGTTGGTCACATTGAGGCTTTAAAAAGTAGTCATTCAACATGAGGCACATTCCAAATGACATTTTGAATCAATTTTTCTACAGTCCAAAAAAATCAATTTTCTGATGAAAAACGATGACCCGTGACCTGTCGAAATGTCTCCAGATGGTCAGAAATGGAAATTTTTTAATGTTTAATTTTTTTACTGTAAATGACTATTCCATGTGAATTATCACTTTTGGAACTAAAATAAGTGTGTTTAGAGTCACTTTAATGCCTGAAATTGGTCGAAATAGAAGCTTCTGAATAGGAGAAAATGTCTGTAATAATGGCAATTTTGGTCACATTGAGGCTTTAAAAACTAGTTATTCAGCATGAGGCACATTCCAAATGACATTTTGAATCAATTTTTCTACAGTCCAAAAAATCAATTTTCTGATCAAAAACGATGACCCGTGACCTGTCGAAATTTCTCCAGATGGTCAGAAATGGAAATTTTTTAATGTTTCATTTTTTGACTGCAAATGACTATTCCATGTAAATTATCACTTTTGGAACAAAATAAGTGTGTTTAGAGTCACTTTAATGCCTGAAATTGGTAGAAATAGAAGCTTCTGAATAGGAGAAAATGTCTGTAAAAATGGCAATTTTGGTCACATTGAGGCTTCAAAAAGTAGTTATTCAGCATGAGGCACATTCCAAATGACATTTTGAATCAATTTTTCTACAGTCCAAAAAATCAATTTTCTGATGAAAAACGATGACCCGTGACCTGTCAAAATTTCTCCATATGGTCAGAAATGGACATTTTTTAATGTTTAATTTTTTGAATGTAAATGACTATTCCATGTAAATTATCACTTTTGGAAGAAAAATAAGTGTGTTTAGAGACACTTTAATGCCTGAAATTGGTTGAAACAAAAGCTTCTGAATAGGAGAAAAAGTCTGTAATAATGGCAATTTTGGTCACATTGAGGCTTTAAAAAGTAGTCATTCAACATGAGGCACATTCCAAATGACATTTTGAATCAGTTTTTCTACAGTCCAAAAAATCAATTTTCTGATGAAAAACGATGACCTGTGACCTGTCGAAATTTCTCCAGATGGTCAGAAATGGAAATTTTTTAATGTTTAATTTTTTGACTGTAAATGACTATTCCATGTAAATTATCACTTTTGGAAGAAAAATAAGTGTGTTTAGAGTCACTTTAATGCCTGAAATTGGTTGAAACAAAAGCTTCTGAATAGGAGAAAAAGTCTGTAATAATGGCAATTTTGGTCACATTGAGGCTTTAAAAAGTAGTCATTCAACATGAGGCACATTCCAAATGACATTTTGAATCAATTTTTCTAGAGTCCAAAAAAATCAATTTTCTGATGAAAAACGATGACCCGTGACCTGTCGAAATTTCTCCAGATGGTCAGAAATGGACATTTTTTAATGTTTAATTTTTTGACTGCAAATGACTATTCCATGCAAATGATCACTTTTGGAACAAAATAAGTGTGTTTAAAGTCACTTTAATGCCTGAAATTGGTCGAAATAGAAGCTTCTGAATAGGAGAAAATGTCTGTAAAAATGGCAATTTTGGTCACATTGAGGCTTCAAAAAGTAGTTATTCAGCATGAGGCACATTCCAAATGCCATTTTGAATCAATTTTTCTGCAGTCCAAAAAATCAATTTTCTGATGAAAAACGATGACCCGTGACCTGTCAAAATTTCTCCATATGGTCAGAAATGGACATTTTTTAATGTTTAATTTTTTGAATGTAAATGACTATTCCATGTAAATTATCACTTTTGGAAGAAAAATAAGTGTGTTTAGAGACACTTTAATGCCTGAAATTGGTTGAAACAAAAGCTTCTGAATAGGAGAAAAAGTCTTTAATAATGGCAATTTTGGTCACATTGAGGCTTTAAAAAGTAGTCATTCAACATGAGGCACATTCCAAATGACATTTTGAATCAATTTTTCTACAGTCCAAAAAAATCAATTTTCTGATGAAAAACGATGACCCGTGACCTGTTGAAATTTATCCAGATGGTCAGAAATGGAAATTTTTTAATGTTTAATTTTTTGAATGCAAATGACTATTCCATGTAAATTATCACTTTTGGAACAACATTAAGTGTGTTTAGAGTCACTTTTATGCCTGAAATTGGTCGAAATAGAAGCTTCTGAATACGAGAAAATGTCTGTAATAATGGCAATTTTGGTCACATTGAGGCTTTAAAAAGTAGTTATTCAACATGAGGCAAATTCGAAATGACATTTTGAATCAATTTTTCTACAGTCCAAAAAATCAATTTTCTGATGAAAAACGATGACCCGTGACCTGTCGACATTTCTCCAGTTGGTCAGAAATTGAATTTTTTTAATGTTTAAGTTTTTTTACTGCAAATGACTATTCCATTTAAATTATCACTTTTGGAACAAAAATAAGTGTGTTTAGAGTCACTTTAATGCCTGAAATTGGTCGAAATAGAAGCTTCTGAATAGGAGAAAATGTCGGTAAAAATTGAAATTTTGGTCACATTCAGGCTTTAAAAAGTAGTTATTCACCATGAGGCACAATCCAAATGAAATTTTGAATCAATTTTTCTACAGTCCAAAAAATCAATTTTCTGATGAAAAACGATGACCCGTGACCTGTTGAAATTTCTCCAGATTGTCAGAAATGTACATTTTTTAATGTTTAATTTTTTGACTGTAAATGACTATTCCATGTAAATTATCACTTTTGGAAAAAAAATAAGTGTGTTTAGAGTCACTTTAATGCCTGAAATTGGTTGAAACAAAAGCTTCTGAATAGGAGAAAAAGTCTGTAATAATGGCAATTTTGGTCACATTGAGGCTTTAAAAAGTAGTCATTCAACATGAGGCACATTCCAAATGACATTTTGAATCAATTTTTCTACAGTCCAAAAAAATCAATTTTCTGATGAAAAACGATGACCCGTGACCTGTCGAAATTTCTCCAGATGGTCAGAAATGGACATTTTTTAATGTTTAATTTTTTGACTGCAAATGACTATTCCATGTAAATTATCACTTTTGGAATAAAAATAAGTGTGTTTAGAGTCACTTTAATGCCTGAAATTGGTCGAAATAGACGCTTCTGAATAGGAGAAAATGTCTGTAAAAATGGCAATTTTGGTCACATTGAGGCTTCAAAAAGTAGTTATTCAGCATGAGGCACATTCCAAATGACATTTTGAATCAATTTTTCTACAGTCCAAAAAATCAATTTTCTGATGAAAAACGATGACCCGTGACCTGTCAAAATTTCTCCATATGGTCAGAAATGGAAATTTTTTAATGTTTAATTTTTTGACTGCAAATGACTATTCCATGTAAATTATCACTTTTGGAACAAAATAAGTGTGTTTAGAGTCACTTTAATGCCTGAAATTGGTAGAAATAGAAGCTTCTGAATAGGAGAAAATGTCTGTAAAAATGGCAATTTTGGTCACATTGAGGCTTCAAAAAGTAGTTATTCAGCATGAGGCACATTCCAAATGACATTTTGAATCAATTTTTCTACAGTCCAAAAAATCAATTTTCTGATGAAAAACGATGACCCGTGACCTGTCAAAATTTCTCCATATGGTCAGAAATGGACATTTTTTAATGTTTAATTTTTTGAATGTAAATGACTATTCCATGTAAATTATCACTTTTGGAAGAAAAATAAGTGTGTTTAGAGACACTTTAATGCCTGAAATTGGTTGAAACAAAAGCTTCTGAATAGGAGAAAAAGTCTGTAATAATGGCAATTTTGGTCACATTGAGGCTTTAAAAAGTAGTCATTCAACATGAGGCACATTCCAAATGACATTTTGAATCAGTTTTTCTACAGTCCAAAAAATCAATTTTCTGATGAAAAACGATGACCTGTGACCTGTCGAAATTTCTCCAGATGGTCAGAAATTGAAATTTTTTAATGTTTAATTTTTTGACTGTAAATGACTATTCCATGTAAATTATCACTTTTGGAAGAAAAATAAGTGTGTTTAGAGTCACTTTAATGCCTGAAATTGGTTGAAACAAAAGCTTCTGAATAGGAGAAAAAGTCTGTAATAATGGCAATTTTGGTCACATTGAGGCTTTAAAAAGTAGTCATTCAACATGAGGCACATTCCAAATGACATTTTGAATCAATTTTTCTAGAGTCCAAAAAAATCAATTTTCTGATGAAAAACGATGACCCGTGACCTGTCGAAATTTCTCCAGATGGTCAGAAATGGAAATTTTTTAATGTTTAATTTTTTGACTGCAAATGACTATTCCATGTAAATTATCACTTTTGGAAGAAAAATAAGTGTGTTTAGAGTCACTTTAATGCCTGAAATTGG
The DNA here is from genome assembly GCF_964204655.1 of Triturus cristatus. NCBI lineage: Eukaryota > Metazoa > Chordata > Amphibia > Caudata > Salamandridae > Triturus > Triturus cristatus. The sequence goes on along the minus strand of NC_140593.1, from coordinate 876,783,297 downwards.
TTGAAACAAAAGCTTCTGAATAGGAGAAAAAGTCTGTAATAATGGCAATTTTGGTCACATTGAGGCTTTAAAAAGTAGTCATTCAACATGAGGCACATTCCAAATGACATTTTGAATCAATTTTTCTACAGTCCAAAAAAATCAATTTTCTGATGAAAAACGATGACCTGTGACCTGTCGAAATTTATCCAGATGGTCAGAAATGGAAATTTTTTAATGTTTAATTTTTTTAATGCAAATGACTATTCCATGTAAATTATCACTTTTGGAACAACATTAAGTGTGTTTAGAGTCACTTTTATGCCTGAAATTGGTCGAAATAGAAGCTTCTGAATACGAGAAAATGTCTGTAATAATGGCAATTTTGGTCACATTGAGGCTTTAAAAAGTAGTTATTCAACATGAGGCACAATCCAAATGACATTTTGAATCAATTTTTCTACAGTCCAAAAAATCAATTTTCTGATGAAAAACGATGACCCGTGACCTGTTGAAATTTCTCCAGATTGTCAGAAATGTACATTTTTTTAATGTTTAATTTTTTGACTGTAAATGACTATTCCATGTAAATTATCACTTTTGGAAGAAAAATAAGTGTGTTTAGAGTCACTTTAATGCCTGAAATTGGTTGAAACAAAAGCTTCTGAATAGGAGAAAAAGTCTGTAATAATGGCAATTTTGGTCACATTGAGGCTTTAAAAACTAGTCATTCAACATGAGGCACATTCCAAATGACATTTTGAATAAATTTTTCTAGAGTCCAAAAAAATCAATTTTCTGATGAAAAACGATGACCCGTGACCTGTCGAAATTTCTCCAGATGGTCAGAAATGGAAATTTTTTAATGTTTAATTTTTTGACTGCAAATGACTATTCCATGTAAATTATCACTTTTGGAAGAAAAATAAGTGTGTTTAGAGTCACTTTAATGCATGAAATTGGTTGAAACAAAAGCTTCTGAATAGGAGAAAAAGTCTGTAATAATGGCAATTTTGGTCACATTGAGGCTTTAAAAAGTAGTCATTCAACATGAGGCACATTCCAAATGACATTTTGAATCAATTTTTCTACAGTCCAAAAAAATCAATTTTCTGATGAAAAACGATGACCTGTGACCTGTCGAAATTTATCCAGATGGTCAGAAATGGAAATTTTTTAATGTTTAATTTTTTGAATGCAAATGACTATTCCATGTAAATTATCACTTTTGGAACAACATTAAGTGTGTTTAGAGTCACTTTCATGCCTGAAATTGGTCGAAATAGAAGCTTCTGAATACGAGAAAATGTCTGTAATAATGGCAATTTTGGTCACATTGAGGCTTTAAAAAGTAGTCATTCAACATGAGGCACATTCCAAATGACATTTTGAATCAATTTTTCTACAGTCCAAAAAAATCAATTTTCTGATGAAAAACGATGACCCGTGACCTGTCGAAATTTCTCCAGATGCTCAGAAATGGAAATTTTTTAATGTTTAATTTTTTGAGTGCAAATGACTATTCCATGTAAATTATCACTTTTGGAATAAAAATAAGTGTGTTTAGAGTCACTTTAATGCCTGAAATTGGTCGAAATAGACGCTTCTGAATAGGAGAAAATGTCTGTAAAAATGGCAATTTTGGTCACATTGAGGCTTCAAAAAGTAGTTATTCAGCATGAGGCACATTCCAAATGACATTTTGAATCAATTTTTCTACAGTCCAAAAAATCAATTTTCTGATGAAAAACGATGACCCGTGACCTGTCAAAATTTCTCCATATGGTCAGAAATGGAAATTTTTTAATGTTTAATTTTTTGATTGTAAATGACTATTCCATGTAAATTATCACTTTTGGAAGAAAAATAAGTGTGTTTAGAGACACTTTAATGCCTGAAATTGGTTGAAACAAAAGCTTCTGAATAGGAGAAAAAGTCTGTAATAATGGCAATTTTGGTCACATTGAGGCTTTAAAAAGTAGTCATTCAACATGAGGCACATTCCAAATGACATTTTGAATCAATTTTTCTACAGTCAAAAAAATCAATTTTCTGATGAAAAACGATGACCCGTGACCTGTCGAAATTTCTCCAGATGGTCAGAAATGGACATTTTTTAATGTTTAATTTTTTGACTGCAAATGACTATTCCATGTAAATTATCACTTTTGGAATAAAAATAAGTGTGTTTAGAGTCACTTTAATGCCTGAAATTGGTCGAAATAGACGCTTCTGAATAGGAGAAAATGTCTGTAAAAATGGCAATTTTGGTCACATTGAGGCTTCAAAAAGTAGTTATTCAGCATGAGGCACATTCCAAATGACATTTTTGAATCAATTTTTCTACTGTCCAAAAAATCAATTTTCTGATGAAAAACGATGACCCGTGACCTGTCAAAATTTCTCCATATGGTCAGAAATGGAAATTTTTTAATGTTTAATTTTTTGACTGCAAATGACTATTCCATGTAAATTATCACTTTTGGAACAAAATAAGTGTGTTTAGAGTCACTTTAATGCCTGAAATTGGTAGAAATAGAAGCTTCTGAATAGGAGAAAATGTCTGTAAAAATGGCAATTTTGGTCACATTGAGGCTTCAAAAAGTAGTTATTCAGCATGAGGCACATTCCAAATGACATTTTGAATCAATTTTTCTACAGTCCAAAAAATCAATTTTCTGATGAAAAACGATGACCCGTGACCTATCAAAATTTCTCCATATGGTCAGAAATGGACATTTTTTAATGTTTAATTTTTTGAATGTAAATGACTATTCCATGTAAATTATCACTTTTGGAAGAAAAATAAGTGTGTTTAGAGACACTTTAATGCCTGAAATTGGTTGAAACAAAAGCTTCTGAATAGGAGAAAAAGTCTGTAATAATGGCAATTTTGGTCACATTGAGGCTTTAAAAAGTAGTCATTCAACATGAGGCACATTCCAAATGACATTTTGAATCAGTTTTTCTACAGTCCAAAAAATCAATTTTCTGATGAAAAACGATGACCTGTGACCTGTCGAAATTTCTCCAGATGGTCAGAAATTGAAATTTTTTAATGTTTAATTTTTTGACTGTAAATGACTATTCCATGTAAATTATCACTTTTGGAAGAAAAATAAGTGTGTTTAGAGTCACTTTAATGCCTGAAATTGGTTGAAATAAAAGCTTCTGAATAGGAGAAAAAGTCTGTAATAATGGCAATTTTGGTCACATTGAGGCTTTAAAAAGTAGTCATTCAACATGAGGCACATTCCAAATGACATTTTGAATCAATTTTTCTAGAGTCCAAAAAAATCAATTTTCTGATGAAAAACGATGACCCGTGACCTGTCGAAATTTCTCCAGATGGTCAGAAATGGAAATTTTTTAATGTTTAATTTTTTGACTGCAAATGACTATTCCATGTAAATTATCACTTTTGGAAGAAAAATAAGTGTGTTTAGAGTCACTTTAATGCCTGAAATTGGTTGAAACAAAAGCTTCTGAATAGGAGAAAAAGTCTGTAATAATGGCAATTTTGGTCACATTGAGGCTTTAAAAAGTAGTCATTCAACATGAGGCACATTCCAAATGACATTTTGAATCAATTTTTCTACAGTCCAAAAAAATCAATTTTCTGATGAAAAACGATGACCTGTGACCTGTCGAAATTTATCCAGATGGTCAGAAATGGAAATTTTTTAATGTTTAATTTTTTGAATGCAAATGACTATTCCATGTAAATTATCACTTTTGGAACAACATTAAGTGTGTTTAGAGTCACTTTTATGCCTGAAATTGGTCGAAATAGAAGCTTCTGAATACGAGAAAATGTCTGTAATAATGGCAATTTTGGTCACATTGAGGCTTTAAAAAGTAGTTATTCAACATGAGGCACAATCCAAATGACATTTTGAATCAATTTTTCTACAGTCCAAAAAATCCATTTTCTGATGAAAAACGATGACCCGTGACCTGTTGAAATTTCTCCAGATTGTCAGAAATGTACATTTTTTTAATGTTTAATTTTTTGACTGTAAATGACTATTCCATGTAAATTATCACTTTTGGAAGAAAAATAAGTGTGTTTAGAGTCACTTTAATGCCTGAAATTGGTTGAAACAAAAGCTTCTGAATAGGAGAAAAAGTCTGTAATAATGGCAATTTTGGTCACATTGAGGCTTTAAAAACTAGTCATTCAACATGAGGCACATTCCAAATGACATTTTGAATAAATTTTTCTAGAGTCCAAAAAAATCAATTTTCTGATGAAAAACGATGACCCGTGACCTGTCGAAATTTCTCCAGATGGTCAGAAATGGAAATTTTTTAATGTTTAATTTTTTGACTGCAAATGACTATTCCATGTAAATTATCACTTTTGGAAGAAAAATAAGTGTGTTTAGAGTCACTTTAATGCCTGAAATTGGTTGAAACAAAAGCTTCTGAATAGGAGAAAAAGTCTGTAATAATGGCAATTTTGGTCACATTGAGGCTTTAAAAAGTAGTCATTCAACATGAGGCACATTCCAAATGACATTTTGAATCAATTTTTCTACAGTCCAAAAAAATCAATTTTCTGATGAAAAACGATGACCTGTGACCTGTCGAAATTTATCCAGATGGTCAGAAATGGAAATTTTTTAATGTTTAATTTTTTGAATGCAAATGACTATTCCATGTAAATTATCACTTTTGGAACAACATTAAGTGTGTTTAGAGTCACTTTCATGCCTGAAATTGGTCGAAATAGAAGCTTCTGAATACGAGAAATTGTCTGTAATAATGGCAATTTTGGTCACATTGAGGCTTTAAAAAGTAGTCATTCAACATGAGGCACATTCCAAATGACATTTTGAATCAATTTTTCTACAGTCCAAAAAAATCAATTTTCTGATGAAAAACGATGACCCGTGACCTGTCGAAATTTCTCCAGATGCTCAGAAATGGAAATTTTTTAATGTTTAATTTTTTGAGTGCAAATGACTATTCCATGTAAATTATCACTTTTGGAATAAAAATAAGTGTGTTTAGAGTCACTTTAATGCCTGAAATTGGTTGAAATAGACGCTTCTGAATAGGAGAAAATGTCTGTAAAAATGGCAATTTTGGTCACATTGAGGCTTCAAAAAGTAGTTATTCAGCATGAGGCACATTCCAAATGACATTTTGAATCAATTTTTCTACAGTCCAAAAAATCAATTTTCTGATGAAAAACGATGACCCGTGACCTGTCAAAATTTCTCCATATGGTCAGAAATGGAAATTTTTTAATGTTTAATTTTTTGATTGTAAATGACTATTCCATGTAAATTATCACTTTTGGAAGAAAAATAAGTGTGTTTAGAGACACTTTAATGCCTGAAATTGGTTGAAACAAAAGCTTCTGAATAGGAGAAAAAGTCTGTAATAATGGCAATTTTGGTCACATTGAGGCTTTAAAAAGTAGTCATTCAACATGAGGCACATTCCAAATGACATTTTGAATCAATTTTTCTACAGTCCAAAAAATCAATTTTCTGATGAAAAACGATGACCCGTGACCTGTCGAAATTTCTCCAGATGGTCAGAAATGGAAATTTTTTAATGTTTCATTTTTTGACTGCAAATGACTATTCCATGTAAATTATCACTTTTGGAACAAAATAAGTGTGTTTAGAGTCACTTTAATGCCTGAAATTGGTAGAAATAGAAGCTTCTGAATAGGAGAAAATGTCTGTAAAAATGGCAATTTTGGTCACATTGAGGCTTCAAAAAGTAGTTATTCAGCATAAGGCACATTCCAAATGACATTTTGAATCAATTTTTCTACAGTCCAAAAAATCAATTTTCTGATGAAAAACGATGACCCGTGACCTGTCAAAATTTCTCCATATGGTCAGAAATGGACATTTTTTAATGTTTAATTTTTTGAATGTAAATGACTATTCCATGTAAATTATCACTTTTGGAAGAAAAATAAGTGTGTTTAGAGACACTTTAATGCCTGAAATTGGTTGAAACAAAAGCTTCTGAATAGGAGAAAAAGTCTGTAATAATGGCAATTTTGGTCACATTGAGGCTTTAAAAAGTAGTCATTCAACATGAGGCACATTCCAAATGACATTTTGAATCAATTTTTCTACAGTCCAAAAAAATCAATTTTCTGATGAAAAACGATGACCCATGACCTGTCGAAATGTCTCCAGATGGTCAGAAATGGAAAATTTTTAATGTTTAATTTTTTGAATGCAAATGACTATTCCATGTAAATTATCACTTTTGGAACAACATTAAGTGTGTTTAGAGTCACTTTTATGCCTGAAATTGGTCGAAATAGAAGCTTCTGAATACGAGAAAATGTCTGTAATAATGGCAATTTTGGTCACATTGAGGCTTTAAAAAGTAGTTATTCAACATGAGGCAAATTCGAAATGACATTTTGAATCAATTTTTCTACAGTCCAAAAAATCAATTTTCTGATGAAAAACGATGACCCGTGACCTGTCGACATTTCTCCAGTTGGTCAGAAATTGAATTTTTTTAATGTTTAAGTTTTTTTACTGCAAATGACTATTCCATTTAAATTATCACTTTTGGAACAAAAATAAGTGTGTTTAGAGTCACTTTAATGCCTGAAATTGGTCGAAATAGAAGCTTCTGAATAGGAGAAAATGTCGGTAAAAATTGAAATTTTGGTCACATTCAGGCTTTAAAAAGTAGTTATTCACCATGAGGCACAATCCAAATGAAATTTTGAATCAATTTTTCTACAGTCCAAAAAATCAATTTTCTGATGAAAAACGATGACCCGTGACCTGTTGAAATTTCTCCAGATTGTCAGAAATGTACATTTTTTAATGTTTAATTTTTTGACTGTAAATGACTATTCCATGTAAATTATCACTTTTGGAAAAAAAATAAGTGTGTTTAGAGTCACTTTAATGCCTGAAATTGGTTGAAACAAAAGCTTCTGAATAGGAGAAAAAGTCTGTAATAATGGCAATTTTGGTCACATTGAGGCTTTAAAAAGTAGTCATTCAACATGAGGCACATTCCAAATGACATTTTGAATCAATTTTTCTACAGTCCAAAAAAATCAATTTTCTGATGAAAAACGATGACCCGTGACCTGTCGAAATTTCTCCAGATGGTCAGAAATGGACATTTTTTAATGTTTAATTTTTTGACTGCAAATGACTATTCCATGTAAATTATCACTTTTGGAATAAAAATAAGTGTGTTTAGAGTCACTTTAATGCCTGAAATTGGTCGAAATAGACGCTTCTGAATAGGAGAAAATGTCTGTAAAAATGGCAATTTTGGTCACATTGAGGCTTCAAAAAGTAGTTATTCAGCATGAGGCACATTCCAAATGACATTTTGAATCAATTTTTCTACAGTCCAAAAAAATCAATTTTCTGATGAAAAACGATGACCTGTGACCTGTCGAAATTTATCCAGATGGTCAGAAATGGAAATTTTTTAATGTTTAATTTTTTGAATGCAAATGACTATTCCATGTAAATTATCACTTTTGGAACAACATTAAGGGCCTCATGTAGGTAGCCAAATACCGGTCGGTAACGGCCGATTTTCGGTAATTATACCGTTACCGACCGGTATTTTGGCCATTGGTATGTAGGGGGACATATTTTGCTTTCGGAATTTACCGAATCGGTAAAATTACCGATTCGGTAATAATACCGATTCGGTAATGTTACCGAATCGGTAACTTTTCCGAATCGGTAATTTTACCGATTCGGTAAATTCCGAAAGCAAAATCGAGATGTAGGGGGAGTGTGTGTGTGTGTTTATGAGTCGGTATTTACCACCAACTAATAGTTGGTGGTAAATAATGAATGTATGTGTAAATGCATTTTCACGCGCGTAGCAGTGTGCAATGTGGCATACATACATGCCCTTAGGGCATGTATGTGTGCCACATGTGCACACATGGCCGAATCAGGGGTGCAACAGGGTGTCAATGTGACACCCTGCCACCCTTGTATGTGTTCCCCCCATTACCGAATCGGTATTTACCGATTCGGTAATGAGGCATACCTTCCCATCAATGGGAAGGTATGCCTCATTACCGAATCGGTAAATACCGATTCGGTAATTACCGACTAGTAACGAATCGGTAAAAATTACCGACTCATTACCTACATACGAGTTACCACTTCTTAAATACCGAGTCGGTACGGCTCGGTATTTAAGAAGTGGTAACTGGTACGCTACCTACATGAGGCCCTAAGTGTGTTTAGAGTCACTTTTATGCCTGAAATTGGTCGAAATAGAAGCTTCTGAATACGAGAAAATGTCTGTAATAATGGCAATTTTGGTCACATTGAGGCTTTAAAAAGTAGTCATTCAACATGAGGCACATTCCAAATGACATTTTGAATCCATTTTTCTACAGTCCAAAAAAATCAATTTTCTGATGAAAAACGATGACCCGTGACCTGTCGAAATTTCTCCAGATGCTCAGAAATGGAAATTTTTTAATGTTTAATTTTTTGACTGCAAATGACTATTCCATGTAAATTATCACTTTTGGAATAAAAATAAGTGTGTTTAGAGTCACTTTAATGCCTGAAATTGGTCGAAATAGACGCTTCTGAATAGGAGAAAATGTCTGTAAAAATGGCAATTTTGGTCACATTGAGGCTTCAAAAAGTAGTTATTCAGCATGAGGCACATTCCAAATGACATTTTGAATCAATTTTTCTACAGTCCAAAAAATCAATTTTCTGATGAAAAACGATGACCCGTGACCTGTCAAAATTTCTCCATATGGTCAGAAATGGAAATTTTTTAATGTTTAATTTTTTGACTGCAAATGACTATTCCATGTAAATTATCACTTTTGGAACAAAATAAGTGTGTTTAGAGTCACTTTAATGCCTGAAATTGGTAGAAATAGAAGCTTCTGAATAGGAGAAAATGTCTGTAAAAATGGCAATTTTGGTCACATTGAGGCTTCAAAAAGTAGTTATTCAGCATGAGGCACATTCCAAATGACATTTTGAATCAATTTTTCTACAGTCCAAAAAATCAATTTTCTGATGAAAAACTGTGGAAATGTGGATTTTCCTGGTCAGTTATGTCCCCTATCTTGGACCCCAACGGTTCTATGTGCATGTTACAAGTACATGTATGTTCCCTCCAGTTCCAGTTTCTAAGACGCAAACATATGTGCGTCCACCGTTAACATGTCCTCTGTCAGATCCGCCATGAATGGGCTGGATATTCGATTCCTAAGTATGAAAGGCCACCGACTTTATATGGCTAAGTTACTCCATTTTTACAGTTCAGGCAAGTAGGCCCGATTCTGTCCTCAAAGCCTTTCCCTGCTCTCTGCCTCTGACAGCTTCAGCTTGAGCTTGCATCTGTGACCATGAACTTTGTCTCATCCTCTGCGCGGCTCACGAAGCCTGACATCAGCCTATTCTCTGCCAAGAACTGTATTTCACCTTCGAATTATCTGCTTCCCCCTCAGCCGATGCATTCCTGCCTAGTAGTTTAAGTAAACATTCTTCCAGTTACCAAGCAAAAGGCCCGGCTTCTCTGTCTTTATGCAAGTAATTCATAGCCCTGTTACCATGGAATATTCCTACCCCCTCGCATTTAGTGTAGACACTTAGACGCTTGTACACGCACACACAGTCAGTATAGAATAGATTCTGTCCGAGAGCCCTTCCCTTGTGGATAACACAGTTCTTTAAACATAGGATATTAGATATGATTTGGGATTAGGTTGACATAACCCCAGACTTTTGTCTCCACATGTAGAGCTAAATGTCAAGTCCCCTTCACCCTCTAGTTGCACGTCTATCACACGTCATGCTGCTGCGCGCGCATCTCTGCCAAGTATTTCTGCTGACATTGCGAAATCATCTCCAGGTATCCACCCACACATGACAATTTACCCCTTATCATCAAGTGGACGCCCACATGGACGCCCACCTTCACGCCTACTTACACGCCCACATGCTCTAATCTCATTCTCTCTTGCTCTCTTGCTTACGTACAATTGAGAAATGTATATATACTGTACTCTGTGAATAATGTTTTGAGAATATTGAGAATACTTTTCAGCCCCGTCCAGATCCTTTTTGGTGATGGAGATATTCTCCCTTTGACTCGAGTTATTGGAATAAAGCCCTTTATGTATCTGATACCACAGACTCAGCCTCTTGCTTTATGCATGATCTTATTGTTAATATTTAAAAGTCTGAGAGCGTGATATTTTATTTACCACAGAATGGCGCCCGAACAGTTTAATCTCTTTCCCCACACGCCGGAGATGAAGGTCCTGTTTTGCCCCCTTCCATAGCCGTGATGGACTTCAAGCGTGCACGTCGCGGGTTTTTCCCGCCAACTCCCTCAGGCCACCGAAGGGGACAGACTGCGACAAGGCATCCATACGAGGCGGTGAGGAACGCAGATTGTCTACCCAGAGCCCACCTGCGAGAGAGCTGCGTCTGAGGTATACAGAGGCCCACCAGGTTTTCAAAGTCCCGATGTCCAGAGGGTCCGATGTCCGCAGTCGTCGAGTCCAGTCCATTCTCTGAGGCCTTCCGTTTCAAGGAGCTACTCGGTGAGTACCATCGCCGGGGAGGCGTGTTGACGCGCACATAGGTTGTGCCGGTCAAGACGGATTTGGGTACACAAATCCGGTCTGCACTGTTTAGCAGTGTATATGTACTGTTTAGCAGTATATCAAGTATTCCGAAGTATTCAGTTATTGTCAAGAATTCAGCGTGGTGATTAGTTAGGCAGACTGTCATCATTGTCGGTCGTTGTTAAAATGTTTAATGTTTAATGTTTAAAGTGTTCAAATATTGTGGTATGAATGATTGTTCATTGTTCACTGTTCATTATTGTGTTTTTTTCGTATTAAGTGAGTTCAAGAGTAAGTATCAGATCAGTTGTCAATATGCCGCTCTTCTCGAAGTTAAGACAGATTACTACCAGAAAAGGGGTGCTTGAAGAAGCAGTTCCTATTCCTCCTAGGGACACTACAGGACATTTTATTTTTCACAAGCATGGCTTAGACGCCATATTATTCCTTGATCTATGGGTGGACTACACCAAAGAGTTACCAGAAAGTCAGAGATGGCCCGTAGCTGGGACCTGGGATGCCGAATGTATCATGAAAGTCGAAGAAGAGTTGTGGAAGAGGAAAGCTAGACAGTCACAGAAAGACGCTGTTGAATTATGGCGTAAAGAATAGCATAGACGCACAGAGTAAGCGCTCAGAAAAGAAGAGAAAAGTATGGAGGATTCAGACAAAGCCCGAGAAAACGTGTTAGTTGAGGAAGGTATCTGAGTAAAAGCAGAACAAGTAGATGGACAACGAAACACTCTTATGAAAGAGAAAATGTAGACCAGCTTGGAAGGATGCCATTGAGTTTTTGGCGCAAGGCGTCACATAGAAGGTCAGAGTAAGTGTTTCACGAAGCAGAGAGGAGTGGACTGGAGTCTGGAAAAGCCAAGGATGAGATGTTACAGGAGGAATTTGAGCTGGTAAAATGAGCGCAGGCTGACAGAAAAAGAAATACTGACGTTGCTGGTATTTATCCCGTCCTTTCAGAGGACCTAGCAAGAGTGGCCCCAGTAAAAAGACCAGTTATAATACATATATTAATTACATAGTAGCCCAAAGGTTCTTGAGCCCCCCACCAAATGAACAGCGCATAGCTGGTGTTTACATGGTCCAACATTTGACTACATTGTCAATAGGAAATTGAGAGGGGTGCAGCTAGAGAAGGAGCAACTCCTGTGATTTGATGACACCCCTAATGTACAAAGTGTTAACGAAAAATAATTAGTGACAAGTTTAGCTTGGAAAAAGAATTGTGGGTATTTCGAATTTGCAAATTTTTCATGAATACAGGTTTGTGTTCTTGGTGGTCCAGTGAGCCAATGTGCAGGGTCAAGTCGGTAAGATTATGACCCCCTAAGTGCAAATTGTATGTAAAAATAATTTTTCAATTGAGCGAATTATTGCAGTTTTTATGGAATTGAGTAGTCTTTTTGTCTTTGACAGCTTCAGAGTGAGGAGAAGGTGGGGGCCGTGTAGAGCAGAATGTGATACAGAAATCGGAGACAGATTCTGACCTTGTAGCCAGTGTAGGTGGGGGCCGATGAGAGGAGCAGAACAGGGCACTGCTTAGAAGGCTTCTCTGAGATCGCATCTGTGTAATGCCTGCAGCTGGAGAGCCTTGGGGCCAGGAGTAGGAAAAACAAACAAAAGATGGCTGGCAGCCCAGGCTCAGGCCGCGCTGAGGGGCTATTTTTAACTTCTCTGATAAGACAGGGCAGCTGAGAAATGTAAGTCGAGAAAGATTCCCTTGTTCTATTCTGTGCAAAACAAGTGCCCCGAGGAAATGTCTATGGAGAAGATTTGTTTTATTTTTTAGCAATTGTTATATTGCTTCTGGTCAGAAAGTAAAATGTTGCTCTTGTTTGGAATTTTAAGGGCTATGTGCCTATATAAAAACGATTTTCAAATTCAGACATTTTTGAATTGTGGCCACAAGCTGCCACCAGTTGCATTGGATAAATGATCCAGTGGTTACGGGTCTGTGAGGAAAGATGTGAGATGCATCTTCGACTAGGACATGAGGGTACATTGTGTACAAAGAAGCATAGCACATTTTTATAAAAAAAAAAAAAAAAAAAAAAAAAAAAAAAAAAAGAGACAGGTTCGTGTGTTCGTCATTTTTTGATTATTGTTGCTGATCCTGTGTGTCAGACTTGACGCGGTCATCATTGGGATGACCCACTGCCAGATGGGGTTGTATAGGGCAGGTAAATAAGTTATTGATTATAAGCCTGACAAATTAAGCAGGCCAGAATGTTCGCATCTGAGCTGTAGGTACTGTAATTGCGCATCGCTGCTCATTTATATATGTTAGTGTAATTATCTATGCTTTCTGTGCCCGGTATACTGATGGCTTGGCACAATTACTAAATTTCACAGACATGATATTACCTTTATCATGCTGTCAAAATAGCAGACAACACGTTATCAGTGTATGTCTAATTGGTGTTGGAGATGAATGAAACAAAAGAAAAAGGCTATGCAAGACTAAAATATTTTTCACATAACTGCCTTTCTCTTATAGACAGGCAGCCTCGGTCATATGTTTCCAGATTGGACATTAAGGAACAATTATGATCTGTGCACTCGCATTTTAACTCTTGAAAGGCCTGTTTTAAATAGGGACTGCCACCACAGAGGGACATATGAGGCCCGGTATTTAGGGTAATGAGAAAATATCTGACAGGATTTCCTTTTTAAAGTTTGCTTTAGTAAGCTCATTCTTGTGAGTGGTGGCCCCAAAAGTTGACTTGTTTTTGAATTAGGCTATTTATTGTATAGGTGGAAATTATTGCACATTGACTGATTTCTTTAGCAGATAAATTATTAATTATCAACATTAACAACTGTTCTTAAACTTGGTTTTCCGAATATTTAGGTAATTTAGCATTCCTATTAGGGCCTCCTAGCATTAATATTGACTTCAGGTTGGTGTAGGTTCATGTAATAGGGACATTTGCATATGAGATGTCATTTGGCTAGCTTATGAGCTAACACAATGAGGTTTGTACATTAATTTGAAGGATTTCTCGCCGTTTCACATACGCTGTGTATCTCCTATAATTTTGCTTACGCCCAGTAGCTACACACAGGGATTAATAGTATTGTCAAGACACAGGGTGGCCCCTGAGGAGGTTCGCTTCCCGCTAGCCCCTTAAGAAATTAAGCCCCTTAGAAATTAGCCCCCTTAGAAATTAAGCCAAGGAAATAGGTATGGTGTTTTCCCCTTTTTCTCATGTTTTATTGTGATCTTACAGGGGAATTAGTCCAAGCCCCTAATACAGCTTCTACTAAAGTCCTCTCTTGGACACAAGAACACACTGTGGCATTTGAAGAATTAAAGAGAGCTTTATGTCAAGCACCAGTTTTAGCAAACCCTGATTACAACAAATCGTTTATGCTTTTTGTGACAGAGCGGGATGGAACAGCACTATCTGTCCTAACACAAGATCATGCAGGAAAACACGAGCCCTGTGCTTATCTTTCTAGTACATTAGACCCAGTAGCACAGGCTTTGCCTGCGTGCCAAAAATCAGTTGCAGCAATGGCCTTAGCCATAAGACAAAGTGACTCGATAGTGCTGGGCCACCCTCTGACAGTACAAGTACCACACGCAGTAGAGGTTCTCTTGAACCGGACACAAACACAACACCTGACTGTAGCTAGACTGACGGATTATGAGCTGACGTTATTTCAACCACACATAGAGATCAGACGATGCAACATACTGAATCCTGCTACCCTTTTGCCCTCCAGTACAGAAAGCGTTTCACCACACAACTGTGTTGAAGTAATACATACCGTGACTAAACCAAGACAAGACTTGACAGATGTTGCACTCCCAGACCCCGAGCTAACACTATATGTTGACGGCTCATGCATGAGGACAGGGGCGGGAGAATTAGTGGCAGCATATGCAGTGACTGCTGATACTGTAATAATAGAGACTAAAAGAATAGACATATTGTCAGCACAAGCAGCAGAGCTCATCGCCCTGACACAAGCGTGCATAAGAGCTAAGTACCTGAGAGTAAACATTTACACCGATTTTGTGGAGAGAAAGAGGTTTCTTGACCTCTCATGGGGCCAAGATACAGCATGGCCCCCTTATTCAAGCCCTACTGGAAGCAATACATTTACCAACAGCCATAGCTATCCTAAAATGTAAAGCACATACTAGAGCCACAGATACCATTTCCCAAGGCAATGATCTGGCAGACCGAACTGCTAAACAGACAGCTCAGACCCCACTAGACATGACAAAATCACAGATACTATCACTGTCCAAAGCCATGACAGTTAGGGATCCTTCCAGGGATGTACAAGACATTCAGACACATGCTACTGTAAACGAATTAAAGAAATGATCGGAACAAGGAGGGGTACTGACTGATCAAGGTTGGATGACAAAGGGCAAATCCACATGGTTTCTTCCTGATACCATGGTACAAGTGATTATAAATACCGCACATAGTCCTGCACACTTAGGAGAGAAAGCAATGATAGATAGCTTACAGAATATATGGTTCAACAAGCACCTGCGTGCAGCAGCGAAACAAAAGGTCAGAACATGTATGATCTGTTGCCAATTCAATGCAGGTAAAGGCATTCCGATGGAACAAGGTGGATTCCATCCACCTGACCACCCTTTTGAAGTGCTCCAAATGGATTATATCCAAATAAACAGATGTAGAGGTTACAAATATGTCCTGGTACTAATGAAGCAGGTGTCCCTTCTGTTAGGGTATACCTGGAAATTCCATTGTGTGCGACATCCTGAAGCAGCAGGCCTTGTAGAAAGACATAATCAGACATTAAAAATTTGCGCAGACAAAGGTATAGACTGGATGGTAACCCTGCCGGTTGCCCTCTTTTACATGCGAATTGTAGCTCATTCTAGAACAGGCTTATCTCCCTATGAAGTGGTCTTTGGTAGACCACCAAAATATGTGGGCACTACAATGCCTAAAAGATTACTTATGTTGACAGTAACATGCTGACAGATTACCTGGCTTCCTTGATGTCTGCACTACTCTCTTGTTGTTCGCAGGTTGCTGCCGCCTTCCCTGACAACACCCAGGTCAAAGAATACTCCATCGCTCCTGGATGACAGGCGCCGAAGTCAGTGCTCTGGACCACGGGGACAGCCGTTAAAGTCAAAGTGCACCTTCACCACTCTTTTACAAAGGAAAAAAAACTTTGAACTTGGATTTTAAACAACATTTTCTAGAGGAGAATGCCCAGAAGTTTCCACAAAGCTAAACCTTGATTCAAAAAGTCAGAACCCGTTTGATCAATTAAGTCCACTAGGTGGTGAAGCGGTTGAACATGTATTCTGGCTCGCATAAGATCTTGGACAATAACATAAAGCAGAAATAAGAGAGTTAGATAAGAAGCAAATAGATGTATAGTGACTGTAATTTTTCAATATCTTAAGAGCATCACGATAATATGTATCAGCTTAATACTACATGCTATTTTTCCTCCTATTGCCTCACTTTTACACTCCTCCACTAATGATACCATAAAGCACACATTTAGTGATCTGCCATCCTATGAGCTATCATATCGACTTGCCTTACGCAACAATACCTTTATTCAGATGCTGCACCATTCACATCAGACTAGCAATGCTACAGACTGCTGGGTCTGTGGCCGACTCCCCCCCCTATCAGAACTATAAGGGAGTTTTGCCCCTTTATTCTCTATCCGTTCACACACAATGGCTCCTGTGGAGCATGGTTTAGTTTGATTAATTCCCTAGATTCGAATTCCGCAGTTTATCAAGACAACTGGGTATGGGGAAACCTGAATTTAGTTTTTGCTTAAAGTCTGCTACCCTAACAAGGAGGGACTTCCCAAAAGAACAGGAACTGATCTAAGAAATGAAGTATATGGATTAGGTAATTTTACACTTAACCTCATGATCCTGAACGTTGAATCTGAAACTACACCAATCTTGCCCGCCATGTCCGTATTCCCAGTAAAAGAGGAATTATGTATAAGAAAGAATGGCTCCATACACATGGGCCATAGTAAATGCACCACTGTAATAAAATTCAGTGATCAAGGCAAGTCTACATTTAGAGCTTCTCGTCATTCCTACTTTATATGTGGCCAGACCGCATATATACGCTTACCTCTAGATTGGGATGGTACCTGTTACATAGCATTCCTCCTACCACCTGTTTTCCTAGCTCCTCCTGATTCTCATAGAAATACTCATTTAGTACACAATAGACAGCAGAGAGATCTCCCAATTGTCAATTACACTGAAACAGCATGGGAAAAATACACAGATTTCAATAAAGGTTTCTTTCCCTATATAGGTACAGTTACCAATAGTAAGCTGATACGTAGATTAACCAGAACCCTTGAAGCAGTAGTGAACGAAACTATTTCCGCCTTAGGCAATTTAACAGAAGAGCAGTCTGCTATGCGGATTGTTGTGCTTCAAAATAGTCTTGTCCTTGACGTTATCCTGGCCGATAGGGGCGGAGCTTGTAGGGTCATCGGATCAAGCTATTGCATTTTTCATACCAGAAAATTCGCCATCTGTATATAAAGCCATAACTCGCCTTCATAAGATTGTAAGCCAGATACACCAGAATCCAGGCACCTGGACTTGGTCCGGTTGGTTTTGGAGTGTATTATCTACCTTTGGATGGAGGGTCCTATCCTTCCTAGGTATTGGCCTTCTCATACTATTCAGGGACTGTCTATGTCTACAATGTGGACCAACGATTTGTGGTCTGTGTGCCACATCGTGTATTCCACCACCAAGATTTCATTCAAGATCACGGAAGAAGAAAGAAGAACAAATGATGCTATATGAACAGATCAATGGATTGATGAAGATTGATATCTCTTGAAGGGCAAGTAGGGGACAAGGAGGGAATGTGGAAATGTGGATTTTCCTGGTCAGTTATGTCCCCTATCTTGGACCCCAACGGTTCTATGTGCATGTTACAAGTACATGTATGTTCCCTCCAGTTCCAGTTTCTAAGACGCAAACATATGTGCGTCCACCGTTAACATGTCCTCTGTCAGATCCGCCATGAATGGGCTGGATATTCGATTCCTAAGTATGAAAGGCCACCGACTTTATATGGCTAAGTTACTCCATTTTTACAGTTCAGGCAAGTAGGCCCGATTCTGTCCTCAAAGCCTTTCCCTGCTCTCTGCCTCTGACAGCTTCAGCTTGAGCTTGCATCTGTGACCATGAACTTTGTCTCATCCTCTGCGCGGCTCACGAAGCCTGACATCAGCCTATTCTCTGCCAAGAACTGTATTTCACCTTCGAATTATCTGCTTCCCCCTCAGCCGATGCATTCCTGCCTAGTAGTTTAAGTAAACATTCTTCCAGTTACCAAGCAAAAGGCCCGGCTTCTCTGTCTTTATGCAAGTAATTCATAGCCCTGTTACCATGGAATATTCCTACCCCCTCGCATTTAGTGTAGACACTTAGACGCTTGTACACGCACACACAGTCAGTATAGAATAGATTCTGTCCGAGAGCCCTTCCCTTGTGGATAACACAGTTCTTTAAACATAGGATATTAGATATGATTTGGGATTAGGTTGACATAACCCCAGACTTTTGTCTCCACATGTAGAGCTAAATGTCAAGTCCCCTTCACCCTCTAGTTGCACGTCTATCACACGTCATGCTGCTGCGCGCGCATCTCTGCCAAGTATTTCTGCTGACATTGCGAAATCATCTCCAGGTATCCACCCACACATGACAATTTACCCCTTATCATCAAGTGGACGCCCACATGGACGCCCACCTTCACGCCTACTTACACGCCCACATGCTCTAATCTCATTCTCTCTTGCTCTCTTGCTTACGTACAATTGAGAAATGTATATATACTGTACTCTGTGAATAATGTTTTGAGAATATTGAGAATACTTTTCAGCCCCGTCCAGATCCTTTTTGGTGATGGAGATATTCTCCCTTTGACTCGAGTTATTGGAATAAAGCCCTTTATGTATCTGATACCACAGACTCAGCCTCTTGCTTTATGCATGATCTTATTGTTAATATTTAAAAGTCTGAGAGCGTGATATTTTATTTACCACAAAACGATGACCCGTGACCTGTCAAAATTTCTCCATATGGTCAGAAATGGACATTTTTTAATGTTTAATTTTTTGAATGTAAATGACTATTCCATGTAAATTATCACTTTTGGAAGAAAAATAAGTGTGTTTAGAGACACTTTAATGCCTGAAATTGGTTGAAACAAAAGCTTCTGAATAGGAGAAAAAGTCTGTAATAATGGCAATTTTGGTCACATTGAGGCTTTAAAAAGTAGTCATTCAACATGAGGCACATTCCAAATGACATTTTGAATCAGTTTTTCTACAGTCCAAAAAATCAATTTTCTGATGAAAAACGATGACCTGTGACCTGTCGAAATTTCTCCAGATGGTCAGAAATGGAAATTTTTTAATGTTTAATTTTTTGACTGTAAATGACTATTCCATGTAAATTATCACTTTTGGGAGAAAAATAAGTGTGTTTAGAGTCACTTTAATGCCTGAAATTGGTTGAAACAAAAGCTTCTGAATAGGAGAAAAAGTCTGTAATAATGGCAATTTTGGTCACATTGAGGCTTTAAAAAGTAGTCATTCAACATGAGGCACATTCCAAATGACATTTTGAATCAATTTTTCTAGAGTCCAAAAAAATCAATTTTCTGATGAAAAACGATGACCCGTGACCTGTCGAAATTTCTCCAGATGGTCAGAAATGGACATTTTGTTTAATTTTTTGACTGCAAATGACTATTCCATGCAAATTATCACTTTTGGAACAAAATAAGTGTGTTTAAAGTCACTTTAATGCCTGAAATTGGTCGAAATAGAAGCTTCTGAATAGGAGAAAATGTCTGTAAAAATGGCAATTTTGGTCACATTGAGGCTTCAAAAAGTAGTTATTCAGCATGAGGCACATTCCAAATGCCATTTTGAATCAATTTTTCTACAGTCCAAAAAATCAATTTTCTGATGAAAAACGATGACCCGTGACCTGTCAAAATTTCTCCATATGGTCAGAAATGGACATTTTTTAATGTTTAATTTTTTGAATGTAAATGACTATTCCATGTAAATTATCACTTTTGGAAGAAAAATAAGTGTGTTTAGAGACACTTTAATGCCTGAAATTGGTTGAAACAAAAGCTTCTGAATAGGAGAAAAAGTCTTTAATAATGGCAATTTTGGTCACATTGAGGCTTTAAAAAGTAGTCATTCAACATGAGGCACATTCCAAATGACATTTTGAATCAATTTTTCTACAGTCCAAAAAAATAAATTTTCTGATGAAAAACGATGACCCGTGACCTGTTGAAATTTATCCAGATGGTCAGAAATGGAAATTTTTTAATGTTTAATTTTTTGAATGCAAATGACTATTCCATGTAAATTATCACTTTTGGAACAACATTAAGTGTGTTTAGAGTCACTTTTATGCCTGAAATTGGTCGAAATAGAAGCTTCTGAATACGAGAAAATGTCTGTAAAAATGGCAATTTTGGTCACATTGAGGCTTCAAAAAGTAGTTATTCAGCATGAGGCACATTCCAAATGACATTTTGAATCAATTTTTCTACAGTCCAAAAAATCAATTTTCTGATGAAAAACGATGACCCGTGACCTGTCAAAATTTCTCCATATGGTCAGAAATGGACATTTTTTAATGTTTAATTTTTTGAATGTAAATGACTATTCCATGTAAATTATCACTTTTGGAAGAAAAATAAGTGTGTTTAGAGACACTTTAATGCCTGAAATTGGTTGAAACAAAAGCTTCTGAATAGGAGAAAAAGTCTGTAATAATGGCAATTTTGGTCACATTGAGGCTTTAAAAAGTAGTCATTCAACATGAGGCACATTCCAAATGACATTTTGAATCAGTTTTTCTACAGTCCAAAAAATCAATTTTCTGATGAAAAACGATGACCTGTGACCTGTCGAAATTTCTCCAGATGGTCAGAAATGGAAATTTTTTAATGTTTAATTTTTTGACTGTAAATGACTATTCCATGTAAATTATCACTTTTGGAAGAAAAATAAGTGTGTTTAGAGTCACTTTAATGCCTGAAATTGGTTGAAACAAAAGCTTCTGAATAGGAGAAAAAGTCTGTAATAATGGCAATTTTGGTCACATTGAGGCTTTAAAAAGTAGTCATTCAACATGAGGCACATTCCAAATGACATTTTGAATCAATTTTTCTAGAGTCCAAAAAAATCAATTTTCTGATGAAAAACGATGACCCGTGACCTGTCGAAATTTCTCCAGATGGTCAGAAATGGACATTTTGTTTAATTTTTTGACTGCAAATGACTATTCCATGCAAATTATCACTTTTGGAACAAAATAAGTGTGTTTAAAGTCACTTTAATGCCTGAAATTGGTCGAAATAGAAGCTTCTGAATAGGAGAAAATGTCTGTAAAAATGGCAATTTTGGTCACATTGAGGCTTCAAAAAGTAGTTATTCAGCATGAGGCACATTCCAAATGCCATTTTGAATCAATTTTTCTACAGTCCAAAAAATCAATTTTCTGATGAAAAACGATGACCCGTGACCTGTCAAAATTTCTCCATATGGTCAGAAATGGACATTTTTTAATGTTTAATTTTTTGAATGTAAATGACTATTCCATGTAAATTATCACTTTTGGAAGAAAAATAAGTGTGTTTAGAGACACTTTAATGCCTGAAATTGGTTGAAACAAAAGCTTCTGAATAGGAGAAAAAGTCTTTAATAATGGCAATTTTGGTCACATTGAGGCTTTAAAAAGTAGTCATTCAACATGAGGCACATTCCAAATGACATTTTGAATCAATTTTTCTACAGTCCAAAAAAATAAATTTTCTGATGAAAAACGATGACCCGTGACCTGTTGAAATTTATCCAGATGGTCAGAAATGGAAATTTTTTAATGTTTAATTTTTTGAATGCAAATGACTATTCCGTGTAAATTATCACTTTTGGAACAACATTAAGTGTGTTTAGAGTCACTTTTATGCCTGAAATTGGTCGAAATAGAAGCTTCTGAATACGAGAAAATGTCTGTAATAATGGCAATTTTGGTCACATTGACGCTTTAAAAAGTAGTTATTCAACATGAGGCAAATTCGAAATGACATTTTGAATCAATTTTTCTACAGTCCAAAAAATCAATTTTCTGATGAAAAACGATGACCCGTGACCTGTCGACATTTCTCCAGTTGGTCAGAAATTGAATTTTTTTAATGTTTAAGTTTTTTTACTGCAAATGACTATTCCATTTAAATTATCACTTTTGGAACAAAAATAAGTGTGTTTAGAGTCACTTTAATGCCTGAAATTGGTCGAAATAGAAGCTTCTGAATAGGAGAAAATGTCGGTAAAAATTGAAATTTTGGTCACATTCAGGCTTTAAAAAGTAGTTATTCACCATGAGGCACAATCCAAATGAAATATTGAATCGATTTTTCTACAGTCCAAAAAATAAATTTTCTGATGAAAAACGATGACCCGTGACCTGTTGAAATTTCTCCAGATTGTCAGAAATGTACATTTTTTAATGTTTAATTTTTTGACTGTAAATGACTATTCCATGTAAATTATCACTTTTGGAAAAAAAATAAGTGTGTTTAGAGTCACTTTAATGCCTGAAATTGGTTGAAACAAAAGCTTCTGAATAGGAGAAAAAGTCTGTAATAATGGCAATTTTGGTCACATTGAGGCTTTAAAAAGTAGTCATTCAACATGAGGCACATTCCAAATGACATTTTGAATCAATTTTTCTACAGTCCAAAAAAATCAATTTTCTGATGAAAAACGATGACCCGTGACCTGTCGAAATTTCTCCAGATGGTCAGAAATGGACATTTTTTAATGTTTAATTTTTTGACTGCAAATGACTATTCCATGTAAATTATCACTTTTGGAATAAAAATAAGTGTGTTTAGAGTCACTTTAATGCCTGAAATTGGTCGAAATAGACGCTTCTGAATAGGAGAAAATGTCTGTAAAAATGGCAATTTTGGTCACATTGAGGCTTCAAAAAGTAGTTATTCAGCATGAGGCACATTCCAAATGCCACTTTGAATCAATTTTTCTACAGTCCAAAAAATCAATTTTCTGATGAAAAACGATGACCCGTGACCTGTCAAAATTTCTCCATATGGTCAGAAATGGAAATTTTTTAATGTTTAATTTTTTGAATGTAAATGACTATTCCATGTAAATTATCACTTTTGGAAGAAAAATAAGTGTGTTTAGAGACACTTTAATGCCTGAAATTGGTTGAAACAAAAGCTTCTGAATAGGAGAAAAAGTCTTTAATAATGGCAATTTTGGTCACATTGAGGCTTTAAAAAGTAGTCATTCAACATGAGGCACATTCCAAATGACATTTTGAATCAATTTTTCTACAGTCCAAAAAAATCAATTTTCTGATGAAAAACGATGACCCGTGACCTGTCGAAATTTATCCAGATGGTCAGAAATGGAAATTTTTTAATGTTTAATTTTTTGAATGCAAATGACTATTCCATGTAAATTATCACTTTTGGAACAAAATAAGTGTGTTTAGAGTCACTTTAATGCCTGAAATTGGTAGAAATAGAAGCTTCTGAATAGGAGAAAATGTCTGTAAAAATGGCAATTTTGGTCACATTGAGGCTTCAAAAAGTAGTTATTCAGCATGAGGCACATTCCAAATGACATTTTGAATCAATTTTTCTACAGTCCAAAAAATCAATTTTCTGATGAAAAACGATGACCCGTGACCTGTCAAAATTTCTCCATATGGTCAGAAATGGACATTTTTTAATGTTTAATTTTTTGAATGTAAATGACTATTCCATGTAAATTATCACTTTTGGAAGAAAAATAAGTGTGTTTAGAGACACTTTAATGCCTGAAATTGGTTGAAACAAAAGCTTCTGAATAGGAGAAAAAGTCTGTAATAATGGCAATTTTGGTCACATTGAGGCTTTAAAAAGTAGTCATTCAACATGAGGCACATTCCAAATGACATTTTTAATCAATTTTTCTAGAGTCCAAAAAAATCAATTTTCTGATGAAAAACGATGACCCGTGACCTGTTGAAATTTCTCCAGATGGTCAGAAATGGAAATTTTTTAATGTTTAATTTTTTGACTGTAAATGACTATTCCATGTAAATTATCACTTTTGGAAGAAAAATAAGTGTGTTTAGAGTCACTTTAATGCCTGAAATTGGTTGAAACAAAAGCTTCTGAATAGGAGAAAAAGTCTGTAATAATGGCAATTTTGGTCACATTGAGGCTTTAAAAAGTAGTCATTCAACATGAGGCACATTCCAAATGACATTTTGAATCAATTTTTCTACAGTCCAAAAAAATCAATTTTCTGATGAAAAACGATGACCCGTGACCTGTCGAAATTTCTCCAGATGGTCAGAAATGGACATTTTTTAATGTTTAATTTTTTGACTGCAAATGACTATTCCATGTAAATTATCACTTTTGGACTAAAAATAAGTGTGTTTAGAGTCACTTTAATGCCTGAAATTGGTCGAAATAGACGCTTCTGAATAGGAGAAAATGTCTGTAAAAATGGCAATTTTGGTCACATTGAGGCTTCAAAAAGTAGTTATTCAGCATGAGGCACATTCCAAATGCCATTTTGAATCAATTTTTCTACAGTCCAAAAAATCAATTTTCTGATGAAAAACGATGACCCGTGACCTGTCGACATTTCTCCAGTTGGTCAGAAATTGAATTTTTTTAATGTTTAAGTTTTTTTACTGCAAATGACTATTCCATGTAAATTATCACTTTTGGAAGAAAAATAAGTGTGTTTAGAGACACTTTAATGCCTGAAATTGGTTGAAACAAAAGCTTCTGAATAGGAGAAAAAGTCTGTAATAATGGCAATTTTGGTCACATTGAGGCTTTAAAAAGTAGTCATTCAACATGAGGCACATTCCAAATGACATTTTGAATCAATTTTTCTACAGTCCAAAAAATCAATTTTCTGATGAAAAACGATGACCCGTGACCTGTCGAAATTTCTCCAGATGGTCAGAAATGGACATTTTTTAATGTTTAATTTTTTGAATGTAAATGACTATTCCATGTAAATTATCACTTTTGGAAGAAAAATAAGTGTGTTTAGAGACACTTTAATGCCTGAAATTGGTTGAAACAAAAGCTTCTGAATAGGAGAAAAAGTCTATAATAATGGCAATTTTGGTCACATTGAGGCTTTAAAAAGTAGTCATTCAACATGAGGCACATTCCAAATGACATTTTGAATCAATTTTTCTACAGTCCAAAAAAATCAATTTTCTGATGAAAAACGATGACCCATGACCTGTCGAAATTTATCCAGATGGTCAGAAATAGAAATTTTTTAATGTTTAATTTTTTGACTGCAAATGACTATTCCATGTAAATTATCACTTTTGGAACAAAAATAAGTGTGTTTAGAGTCACTTTAATGCCTGAAATTGGTAGAAATAGAAGCTTCTGAATAGGAGAAAAAGTCTGTAATAATGGCAATTTTGGTCACATTGAGGCTTTAAAAAGTAGTCATTCAACATGAGGCACATTCCAAATGACATTTTGAATCAATTTTTCTACAGTCCAAAAAAATCAATTTTCTGATGAAAAACGATGACCCGTGACCTGTCGAAATTTCTCCAGATGGTCAGAAATGGAAATTTTTTAATGTTTAATTTTTTGACTGCAAATGACTATTCCATGTAAATTATCACTTTTGGAACAAAAATAAGTGTGTTTAGAGTCACTTTATGACTGAAATTGGTCGAAATAGACGCTTCTGAATAGGAGAAAATGTCTGTAAAAATGGCCATTTTGGTCACATTGAGGCTTCAAAAAGTAGTTATTCAGCATGAGGCACATTCCAAATGACATTTTGAATCAATTTTTCTACAGTCCAAAAAAATAAATTTTCTCGGTTGAAAACGATGACCCGTGACCTGTCGAAATTTATCCAGATGGTCAGAAATGGAAATTTTTTAATGTTTAATTTTTTGACTGTAAATGACTATTCCATGTAAATTATCACTTTTGGAAGAAAAATAAGTGTGTTTAGAGTCACTTTAATGCCTGAAATTGGTTGAAACAAAAGCTTCTGAATAGGAGAAAAAGTCTGTAATAATGGCAATTTTGGTCACATTGAGGCTTTAAAAAGTAGTCATTCAACATGAGGCACATTCCAAATGACATTTTGAATCAATTTTTCTAGAGTCCAAAAAAATCAATTTTCTGATGAAAAACGATGACCCGTGACCTGTCGAAATTTCTCCAGATGGTCAGAAATGGACATTTTGTTTAATTTTTTGACTGCAAATGACTATTCCATGCAAATTATCACTTTTGGAACAAAATAAGTGTGTTTAAAGTCACTTTAATGCCTGAAATTGGTCGAAATAGAAGCTTCTGAATAGGAGAAAATGTCTGTAAAAATGGCAATTTTGGTCACATTGAGGCTTCAAAAAGTAGTTATTCAGCATGAGGCACATTCCAAATGCCATTTTGAATCAATTTTTCTACAGTCCAAAAAATCAATTTTCTGATGAAAAACGATGACCCGTGACCTGTCAAAATTTCTCCATATGGTCAGAAATGGACATTTTTTAATGTTTAATTTTTTGAATGTAAATGACTATTCCATGTAAATTATCACTTTTGGAAGAAAAATAAGTGTGTTTAGAGACACTTTAATGCCTGAAATTGGTTGAAACAAAAGCTTCTGAATAGGAGAAAAAGTCTTTAATAATGGCAATTTTGGTCACATTGAGGCTTTAAAAAGTAGTCATTCAACATGAGGCACATTCCAAATGACATTTTGAATCAATTTTTCTACAGTCCAAAAAAATACATTTTCTGATGAAAAACGATGACCCGTGACCTGTTGAAATTTATCCAGATGGTCAGAAATGGAAATTTTTTAATGTTTAATTTTTTGAATGCAAATGACTATTCCGTGTAAATTATCACTTTTGGAACAACATTAAGTGTGTTTAGAGTCACTTTTATGCCTGAAATTGGTCGAAATAGAAGCTTCTGAATACGAGAAAATGTCTGTAATAATGGCAATTTTGGTCACATTGACGCTTTAAAAAGTAGTTATTCAACATGAGGCAAATTCGAAATGACATTTTGAATCAATTTTTCTACAGTCCAAAAAATCAATTTTCTGATGAAAAACGATGACCCGTGACCTGTCGACATTTCTCCAGTTGGTCAGAAATTGAATTTTTTTAATGTTTAAGTTTTTTTACTGCAAATGACTATTCCATTTAAATTATCACTTTTGGAACAAAAATAAGTGTGTTTAGAGTCACTTTAATGCCTGAAATTGGTCGAAATAGAAGCTTCTGAATAGGAGAAAATGTCGGTAAAAATTGAAATTTTGGTCACATTCAGGCTTTAAAAAGTAGTTATTCACCATGAGGCACAATCCAAATGAAATATTGAATCGATTTTTCTACAGTCCAAAAAATAAATTTTCTGATGAAAAACGATGACCCGTGACCTGTTGAAATTTCTCCAGATTGTCAGAAATGTACATTTTTTAATGTTTAATTTTTTGACTGTAAATGACTATTCCATGTAAATTATCACTTTTGGAAAAAAAATAAGTGTGTTTAGAGTCACTTTAATGCCTGAAATTGGTTGAAACAAAAGCTTCTGAATAGGAGAAAAAGTCTGTAATAATGGCAATTTTGGTCACATTGAGGCTTTAAAAAGTAGTCATTCAACATGAGGCACATTCCAAATGACATTTTGAATCAATTTTTCTACAGTCCAAAAAAATCAATTTTCTGATGAAAAACGATGACCCGTGACCTGTCGAAATTTCTCCAGATGGTCAGAAATGGACATTTTTTAATGTTTAATTTTTTGACTGCAAATGACTATTCCATGTAAATTATCACTTTTGGAATAAAAATAAGTGTGTTTAGAGTCACTTTAATGCCTGAAATTGGTCGAAATAGACGCTTCTGAATAGGAGAAAATGTCTGTAAAAATGGCAATTTTGGTCACATTGAGGCTTCAAAAAGTAGTTATTCAGCATGAGGCACATTCCAAATGCCACTTTGAATCAATTTTTCTACAGTCCAAAAAATCAATTTTCTGATGAAAAACGATGACCCGTGACCTGTCAAAATTTCTCCATATGGTCAGAAATGGAAATTTTTTAATGTTTAATTTTTTGAATGTAAATGACTATTCCATGTAAATTATCACTTTTGGAAGAAAAATAAGTGTGTTTAGAGACACTTTAATGCCTGAAATTGGTTGAAACAAAAGCTTCTGAATAGGAGAAAAAGTCTTTAATAATGGCAATTTTGGTCACATTGAGGCTTTAAAAAGTAGTCATTCAACATGAGGCACATTCCAAATGACATTTTGAATCAATTTTTCTACAGTCCAAAAAAATCAATTTTCTGATGAAAAACGATGACCCGTGACCTGTCGAAATTTATCCAGATGGTCAGAAATGGAAATTTTTTAATGTTTAATTTTTTGAATGCAAATGACTATTCCATGTAAATTATCACTTTTGGAACAAAATAAGTGTGTTTAGAGTCACTTTAATGCCTGAAATTGGTAGAAATAGAAGCTTCTGAATAGGAGAAAATGTCTGTAAAAATGGCAATTTTGGTCACATTGAGGCTTCAAAAAGTAGTTATTCAGCATGAGGCACATTCCAAATGACATTTTGAATCAATTTTTCTACAGTCCAAAAAATCAATTTTCTGATGAAAAACGATGACCCGTGACCTGTCAAAATTTCTCCATATGGTCAGAAATGGACATTTTTTAATGTTTAATTTTTTGAATGTAAATGACTATTCCATGTAAATTATCACTTTTGGAAGAAAAATAAGTGTGTTTAGAGACACTTTAATGCCTGAAATTGGTTGAAACAAAAGCTTCTGAATAGGAGAAAAAGTCTGTAATAATGGCAATTTTGGTCACATTGAGGCTTTAAAAAGTAGTCATTCAACATGAGGCACATTCCAAATGACATTTTTAATCAATTTTTCTAGAGTCCAAAAAAATCAATTTTCTGATGAAAAACGATGACCCGTGACCTGTTGAAATTTCTCCAGATGGTCAGAAATGGAAATTTTTTAATGTTTAATTTTTTGACTGTAAATGACTATTCCATGTAAATTATCACTTTTGGAAGAAAAATAAGTGTGTTTAGAGTCACTTTAATGCCTGAAATTGGTTGAAACAAAAGCTTCTGAATAGGAGAAAAAGTCTGTAATAATGGCAATTTTGGTCACATTGAGGCTTTAAAAAGTAGTCATTCAACATGAGGCACATTCCAAATGACATTTTGAATCAATTTTTCTACAGTCCAAAAAAATCAATTTTCTGATGAAAAACGATGACCCGTGACCTGTCGAAATTTCTCCAGATGGTCAGAAATGGACATTTTTTAATGTTTAATTTTTTGACTGCAAATGACTATTCCATGTAAATTATCACTTTTGGACTAAAAATAAGTGTGTTTAGAGTCACTTTAATGCCTGAAATTGGTCGAAATAGACGCTTCTGAATAGGAGAAAATGTCTGTAAAAATGGCAATTTTGGTCACATTGAGGCTTCAAAAAGTAGTTATTCAGCATGAGGCACATTCCAAATGCCATTTTGAATCAATTTTTCTACAGTCCAAAAAATCAATTTTCTGATGAAAAACGATGACCCGTGACCTGTCGACATTTCTCCAGTTGGTCAGAAATTGAATTTTTTTAATGTTTAAGTTTTTTTACTGCAAATGACTATTCCATGTAAATTATCACTTTTGGAAGAAAAATAAGTGTGTTTAGAGACACTTTAATGCCTGAAATTGGTTGAAACAAAAGCTTCTGAATAGGAGAAAAAGTCTGTAATAATGGCAATTTTGGTCACATTGAGGCTTTAAAAAGTAGTCATTCAACATGAGGCACATTCCAAATGACATTTTGAATCAATTTTTCTACAGTCCAAAAAATCAATTTTCTGATGAAAAACGATGACCCGTGACCTGTCGAAATTTCTCCAGATGGTCAGAAATGGACATTTTTTAATGTTTAATTTTTTGAATGTAAATGACTATTCCATGTAAATTATCACTTTTGGAAGAAAAATAAGTGTGTTTAGAGACACTTTAATGCCTGAAATTGGTTGAAACAAAAGCTTCTGAATAGGAGAAAAAGTCTATAATAATGGCAATTTTGGTCACATTGAGGCTTTAAAAAGTAGTCATTCAACATGAGGCACATTCCAAATGACATTTTGAATCAATTTTTCTACAGTCCAAAAAAATCAATTTTCTGATGAAAAACGATGACCCATGACCTGTCGAAATTTATCCAGATGGTCAGAAATAGAAATTTTTTAATGTTTAATTTTTTGACTGCAAATGACTATTCCATGTAAATTATCACTTTTGGAACAAAAATAAGTGTGTTTAGAGTCACTTTAATGCCTGAAATTGGTAGAAATAGAAGCTTCTGAATAGGAGAAAAAGTCTGTAATAATGGCAATTTTGGTCACATTGAGGCTTTAAAAAGTAGTCATTCAACATGAGGCACATTCCAAATGACATTTTGAATCAATTTTTCTACAGTCCAAAAAATCAATTTTCTGATGAAAAACGATGACCCGTGACCTGTCGAAATTTCTCCAGATGGTCAGAAATGGACATTTTTTAATGTTTAATTTTTTGACTGTAAATGACTATTCCATGTAAATTATCACTTTTGGAAGAAAAATAAGTGTGTTTAGAGTCACTTTAATGCCTGAAATTGGTTGAAACAAAAGCTTCTGAATAGGAGAAAAAGTCTGTAATAATGGCAATTTTGGTCACATTGAGGCTTTAAAAAGTAGTCATTCAACATGAGGCACATTCCAAATGACATTTTGAATCAATTTTTCTACAGTCCAAAAAAATCAATTTTCTGATGAAAAACGATGACCCGTGACCTGTCGAAATTTCTCCAGATGGTCAGAAATGGACATTTTTTAATGTTTAATTTTTTGACTGCAAATGACTATTCCATGCAAATTATCACTTTTGGAACAAAATAAGTGTGTTTAAAGTCACTTTAATGCCTGAAATTGGTCGAAATAGAAGCTTCTGAATAGGAGAAAATGTCTGTAAAAATGGCAATTTTGGTCACATTGAGGCTTCAAAAAGTAGTTATTCAGCATGAGGCACATTCCAAATGCCATTTTGAATCAATTTTTCTACAGTCCAAAAAATCAATTTTCTGATGAAAAACGATGACCCGTGACCTGTCAAAATTTCTCCATATGGTCAGAAATGGACATTTTTTTAATGTTTAATTTTTTGAATGTAAATGACTATTCCATGTAAATTATCACTTTTGGAAGAAAAATAAGTGTGTTTAGAGACACTTTAATGCATGAAATTGGTTGAAACAAAAGCTTCTGAATAGGAGAAAAAGTCTTTAATAATGGCAATTTTGGTCACATTGAGGCTTTAAAAAGTAGTCATTCAACATGAGGCACATTCCAAATGACATTTTGAATCAATTTTTCTACAGTCCAAAAAAATAAATTTTCTGATGAAAAACGATGACCCGTGACCTGTTGAAATTTATCCAGATGGTCAGAAATGGAAATTTTTTAATGTTTAATTTTTTTAATGCAAATGACTATTCCATGTAAATTATCACTTTTGGAACAACATTAAGTGTGTTTAGAGTCACTTTTATGCCTGAAATTGGTCGAAATAGAAGCTTCTGAATATGAGAAAATGTCTGTAATAATGGCAATTTTGGTCACATTGAGGCTTTAAAAAGTAGTTATTCAACATGAGGCAAATTCGAAATGACATTTTGAATCAATTTTTCTACAGTCCAAAAAATCAATTTTCTGATGAAAAACGATGACCCGTGACCTGTCGACATTTCTCCAGTTGGTCAGAAATTGAATTTTTTTAATGTTTAAGTTTTTTTACTGCAAATGACTATTCCATTTAAATTATCACTTTTGGAACAAAAATAAGTGTGTTTAGAGTCACTTTAATGCCTGAAATTGGTCGAAATAGAAGCTTCTGAATAGGAGAAAATGTCGGTAAAAATTGAAATTTTGGTCACATTCAGGCTTTAAAAAGTAGTTATTCAACATGAGGCACAATCCAAATGAAATTTTGAATCAATTTTTCTACAGTCCAAAAAATCAATTTTCTGATGAAAAACGATGACCCGTGACCTGTTGAAATTTCTCCAGATTGTCAGAAATGTACATTTTTTAATGTTTAATTTTTTGACTGTAAATGACTATTCCATGTAAATTATCACTTTTGGAAAAAAAATAAGTGTGTTTAGAGTCACTTTAATGCCTGAAATTGGTTGAAACAAAAGCTTCTGAATAGGAGAAAAAGTCTGTAATAATGGCAATTTTGGTCACATTGAGGCTTTAAAAAGTAGTCATTCAACATGAGGCACATTCCAAATGACATTTTGAATCAATTTTTCTACAGTCCAAAAAAATCAATTTTCTGATGAAAAACGATGACCCGTGACCTGTCGAAATTTCTCCAGATGGTCAGAAATGGACATTTTTTAATGTTTAATTTTTTGACTGCAAATGACTATTCCATGTAAATTATCACTTTTGGACTAAAAATAAGTGTGTTTAGAGTCACTTTAATGCCTGAAATTGGTCGAAATAGACGCTTCTGAATAGGAGAAAATGTCTGTAAAAATGGCAATTTTGGTCACATTGAGGCTTCAAAAAGTAGTTATTCAGCATGAGGCACATTCCAAATGCCATTTTGAATCAATTTTTCTACAGTCCAAAAAATCAATTTTCTGATGAAAAACGATGACCCGTGACCTGTCAAAATTTCTCCATATGGTCAGAAATGGAAATTTTTTAATGTTTAATTTTTTGAATGTAAATGACTATTCCATGTAAATTATCACTTTTGGAAGAAAAATAAGTGTGTTTAGAGACACTTTAATGCCTGAAATTGGTTGAAACAAAAGCTTCTGAATAGGAGAAAAAGTCTTTAATAATGGCAATTTTGGTCACATTGAGGCTTTAAAAAGTAGTCATTCAACATGAGGCACATTCCAAATGACATTTTGAATCAATTTTTCTACAGTCCAAAAAAATCAATTTTCTGATGAAAAACGATGACCCGTGACCTGTCGAAATTTATCCAGATGGTCAGAAATGGAAATTTTTTAATGTTTAATTTTTTGAATGCAAATGACTATTCCATGTAAATTATCACTTTTGGAACAACATTAAGTGTGTTTAGAGTCACTTTTATGCCTGAAATTGGTCGAAATAGAAGCTTCTGAATACGAGAAAATGTCTGTAATAATGGCAATTTTGGACACATTGAGGCTTTAAAAAGTAGTTATTCAACATGAGGCACAATCCAAATGACATTTTGAATCAATTTTTCTACAGTCCAAAAAATCCATTTTCTGATGAAAAACGATGACCTGTGACCTGTTGAAATTTCTCCAGATTGTCAGAAATGTACATTTTTTTAATGTTTAATTTTTTGACTGTTAATGACTATTCCATGTAAATTATCACTTTTGGAAGAAAAATAAGTGTGTTTAGAGTCACTTTAATGCCTGAAATTGGTTGAAACAAAAGCTTCTGAATAGGAGAAAAAGTCTGTAATAATGGCAATTTTGGTCACATTGAGGCTTTAAAAACTAGTCATTCAACATGAGGCACATTCCAAATGACATTTTGAATAAATTTTTCTAGAGTCCAAAAAAATCAATTTTCTGATGAAAAACGATGACCCGTGACCTGTCGAAATTTCTCCAGATGGTCAGAAATGGAAATTTTTTAATGTTTAATTTTTTGACTGCAAATGACTATTCCATGTAAATTATCACTTTTGGAAGAAAAATAAGTCTGTTTAGAGTCACTTTAATGCCTGAAATTGGTTGAAACAAAAGCTTCTGAATAGGAGAAAAAGTCTGTAATAATGGCAATTTTGGTCACATTGAGGCTTTAAAAAGTAGTCATTCAACATGAGGCACATTCCAAATGACATTTTGAATCAATTTTTCTACAGTCCAAAAAAATCAATTTTCTGATGAAAAACGATGACCTGTGACCTGTCGAAATTTATCCAGATGGTCAGAAATGGAAATTTTTTAATGTTTAATTTTTTGAATGCAAATGACTATTCCATGTAAATTATCACTTTTGGAACAACATTAAGTGTGTTTAGAGTCACTTTTATGCCTGAAATTGGTCGAAATAGAAGCTTCTGAATACGAGAAAATGTCTGTAATAATGGCAATTTTGGTCACATTGAGGCTTTAAAAAGTAGTCATTCAACATGAGGCACATTCCAAATGACATTTTGAATCAATTTTTCTACAGTCCAAAAAAATCAATTTTCTGATGAAAAACGATGACCCGTGACCTGTCGAAATTTCTCCAGATGCTCAGAAATGGAAATTTTTTAATGTTTAATTTTTTGACTGCAAATGACTATTCCATGTAAATTATCACTTTTGGAATAAAAATAAGTGTGTTTAGAGTCACTTTAATGCCTGAAATTGGTCGAAATAGACGCTTCTGAATAGGAGAAAATGTCTGTAAAAATGGCAATTTTGGTCACATTGAGGCTTCAAAAAGTAGTTATTCAGCATGAGGCACATTCCAAATGACATTTTGAATCAATTTTTCTACAGTCCAAAAAATCAATTTTCTGATGAAAAACGATGACCCGTGACCTGTCAAAATTTCTCCATATGGTCAGAAATGGAAATTTTTTAATGTTTAATTTTTTGATTGTAAATGACTATTCAATGTAAATTATCACTTTTGGAAGAAAAATAAGTGTGTTTAGAGACACTTTAATGCCTGAAATTGGTTGAAACAAAAGCTTCTGAATAGGAGAAAAAGTCTGTAATAATGGCAATTTTGGTCACATTGAGGCTTTAAAAAGTAGTCATTCAACATGAGGCACATTCCAAATGACATTTTGAATCAATTTTTCTACAGTCCAAAAAATCAATTTTCTGATGAAAAACGATGACCCGTGACCTGTCGAAATTTCTCCAGATGGTCAGAAATGGAAATTTTTTAATGTTTCATTTTTTGACTGCAAATGACTATTCCATGTAAATTATCACTTTTGGAACAAAATAAGTGTGTTTAGAGTCACTTTAATGCCTGAAATTGATAGAAATAGAAGCTTCTGAATAGGAGAAAATGTCTGTAAAAATGGCAATTTTGGTCACATTGAGGCTTCAAAAAGTAGTTATTCAGCATGAGGCACATTCCAAATGACATTTTGAATCAATTTTTCTACAGTCCAAAAAATCAATTTTCTGATAAAAAACGATGACCTGTGACCTGTCAAAATTTCTCCATATGGTCAGAAATGGACATTTTTTAATGTTTAATTTTTTGAATGTAAATGACTATTCCATGTAAATTATCACTTTTGGAAGAAAAATAAGTGTGTTTAGAGACACTTTAATGCCTGAAATTGGTTGAAACAAAAGCTTCTGAATAGGAGAAAAAGTCTGTAATAATGGCAATTTTGGTCACATTGAGGCTTTAAAAAGTAGTCATTCAACATGAGGCACATTCCAAATGACATTTTGAATCAGTTTTTCTACAGTCCAAAAAATCAATTTTCTGATGAAAAACGATGACCTGTGACCTGTCGAAATTTCTCCAGATGGTCAGAAATAGAAATTTTTTAATGTTTAATTTTTTGACTGTAAATGACTATTCCATGTAAATTATCACTTTTGGAAGAAAAATAAGTGTGTTTAGAGTCACTTTAATGCCTGAAATTGGTTGAAACAAAAGCTTCTGAATAGGAGAAAAAGTCTGTAATAATGGCAATTTTGGTCACATTGAGGCTTTAAAAAGTAGTCATTCAACATGAGGCACATTCCAAATGACATTTTGAATCAATTTTTCTAGAGTCCAAAAAAATCAATTTTCTGATGAAAAACGATGACCCGTGACCTGTCGAAATTTCTCCAGATGGTCAGAAATGGACATTTTTTAATGTTTAATTTTTTGACTGCAAATGACTATTCCATGCAAATTATCACTTGTGGAACAAAATAAGTGTGTTTAAAGTCACTTTAATGCCTGAAATTGGTCGAAATAGAAGCTTCTGAATAGGCGAAAATGTCTGTAAAAATGGCAATTTTGGTCACATTGAGGCTTCAAAAAGTAGTTATTCAGCATGAGGCACATTCCAAATGCCATTTTGAATCAATTTTTCTACAGTCCAAAAAATCAATTTTCTGATGAAAAACGATGACCCGTGACCTGTCAAAATTTCTCCATATGGTCAGAAATGGACATTTTTTATTGTTTAATTTTTTGAATGTAAATGACTATTCCATGTAAATTATCACTTTTGGAACAACATTAAGTGTGTTTAGAGTCACTTTTATGCCTGAAATTGGTCGAAATAGAAGCTTCTGAATACGAGAAAATGTCTGCAATAATGGCAATTTTGGTCACATTGAGGCTTTAAAAAGTAGTTATTCAACATGAGGCAAATTCGAAATGACATTTTGAATCAATTTTTCTACAGTCCAAAAAATCAATTTTCTGATGAAAAACGATGACCCGTGACCTGTCGACATTTCTCCAGTTGGTCAGAAATTGAATTTTTTTAATGTTTAAGTTTTTTTACTGCAAATGACTATTCCATTTAAATTATCACTTTTGGAACAAAAATAAGTGTGTTTAGAGTCACTTTAATGCCTGAAATTGGTCGAAATAGAAGCTTCTGAATAGGAGAAAATGTCTGTAAAAATTGAAATTTTGGTCACATTCAGGCTTTAAAAAGTAGTTATTCACCATGAGGCACAATCCAAATGAAATTTTGAATCAATTTTTCTACAGTCCAAAAAATCAATTTTCTGATGAAAAACGATGACCCGTGACCTGTTGAAATTTCTCCAGATTGTCAGAAATGTACATTTTTTAATGTTTAATTTTTTGACTGTAAATGACTATTCCATGTAAATTATCACTTTTGGAAAAAAAATAAGTGTGTTTAGAGTCACTTTAATGCCTGAAATTGGTTGAAACAAAAGCTTCTGAATAGGAGAAAAAGTCTGTAATAATGGCAATTTTGGTCACATTGAGGCTTTAAAAAGTAGTCATTCAACATGAGGCACATTCCAAATGACATTTTGAATCAATTTTTCTACAGTCCAAAAAAATCAATTTTCTGATGAAAAACGATGACCCGTGACCTGTCGAAATTTCTCCAGATGGTCAGAAATGGACATTTTTTAATGTTTAATTTTTTTACTGCAAATGACTATTCCATGTAAATTATCACTTTTGGACTAAAAATAAGTGTGTTTAGAGTCACTTTAATGCCTGAAATTGGTCGAAATAGACGCTTCTGAATAGGAGAAAATGTCTGTAAAAATGGCAATTTTGGTCACATTGAGGCTTCAAAAAGTAGTTATTCAGCATGAGGCACATTCCAAATGCCATTTTGAATCAATTTTTCTACAGTCCAAAAAATCAATTTTCTGATGAAAAACGATGACCCGTGACCTGTCAAAATTTCTCCATATGGTCAGAAATGGAAATTTTTTAATGTTTAATTTTTTGAATGTAAATGACTATTCCATGTAAATTATCACTTTTGGAAGAAAAATAAGTGTGTTTAGAGACACTTTAATGCCTGAAATTGGTTGAAACAAAAGCTTCTGAATAGGAGAAAAAGTCTTTAATAATGGCAATTTTGGTCACATTGAGGCTTTAAAAAGTAGTCATTCAACATGAGGCACATTCCAAATGACATTTTGAATCAATTTTTCTACAGTCCAAAAAAATAAATTTTCTGATGAAAAACGATGACCCGTGACCTGTCGACATTTCTCCAGTTGGTCAGAAATTGAATTTTTTTAATGTTTAAGTTTTTTTACTGCAAATGACTATTCCATGTAAATTATCACTTTTGGAAGAAAAATAAGTGTGTTTAGAGACACTTTAATGCCTGAAATTGGTTGAAACAAAAGCTTCTGAATAGGAGAAAAAGTCTGTAATAATGGCAATTTTGGTCACATTGAGGCTTTAAAAAGTAGTCATTCAACATGAGGCACATTCCAAATGACATTTTGAATCAATTTTTCTACAGTCCAAAAAATCAATTTTCTGATGAAAAACGATGACCAGTGACCTGTCGAAAATTCCCAAGATGGTCAGAAATGGACATTTTTTAATGTTTAATTTTTTGAATGTAAATGACTATTCCATGTAAATTATCACTTTTGGAAGAAAAATAAGTGTGTTTAGAGACACTTTAATGCCTGAAATTGGTTGAAAAAAAAGCTTCTGAATAGGAGAAAAAGTCTATAATAATGGCAATTTTGGTCACATTGAGGCTTTAAAAAGTAGTCATTCAACATGAGGCACATTCCAAATGACATTTTGAATCAATTTTTCTATAGTCCAAAAAAATCAATTTTCTGATGAAAAACGATGACCCGTGACCTGTCGAAATTTCTCCAGATGGTCAGAAATGGACATTTTTTAATGTTTAATTTTTTGACTGCAAATGACTATTCCATGCAAATTATCACTTTTGGAACAAAATAAGTGTGTTTAAAGTCACTTTAATGCCTGAAATTGGTCGAAATAGAAGCTTCTGAATAGGAGAAAATGTCTGTAAAAATGGCAATTTTGGTCACATTGAGGCTTCAAAAAGTAGTTATTCAGCATGAGGCACATTCCAAATGCCATTTTGAATCAATTTTTCTACAGTCCAAAAAATCAATTTTCTGATGAAAAACGATGACCCGTGACCTGTCAAAATTTCTCCATATGGTCAGAAATGGACATTTTTTTAATGTTTAATTTTTTGAATGTAAATGACTATTCCATGTAAATTATCACT
Organism: Triturus cristatus; assembly: GCF_964204655.1. Taxonomy (NCBI): domain Eukaryota; kingdom Metazoa; phylum Chordata; class Amphibia; order Caudata; family Salamandridae; genus Triturus; species Triturus cristatus. Next base: position 876,744,818 of record NC_140593.1, on the reverse strand, counting down.
TTTGGAAGAAAAATAAGTGTGTTTAGAGACACTTTAATGCCTGAAATTGGTTGAAACAAAAGCTTCTGAATAGGAGAAAAAGTCTTTAATAATGGCAATTTTGGTCACATTGAGGCTTTAAAAAGTAGTCATTCAACATGAGGCACATTCCAAATGACATTTTGAATCAATTTTTCTACAGTCCAAAAAAATAAATTTTCTGATGAAAAACGATGACCTGTCGAAATTTATCCAGATGGTCAGAAATGGAAATTTTTTAATGTTTAATTTTTTGAATGCAAATGACTATTCCATGTAAATTATCACTTTTGGAACAACATTAAGTGTGTTTAGAGTCACTTTTATGCCTGAAATTGGTCGAAATAGAAGCTTCTGAATATGAGAAAATGTCTGTAATAATGGCAATTTTGGTCACATTGAGGCTTTAAAAAGTAGTTATTCAACATGAGGCAAATTCGAAATGACATTTTGAATCAATTTTTCTACAGTCCAAAAAATCAATTTTCTGATGAAAAACGATGACCCGTGACCTGTCGACATTTCTCCAGTTGGTCAGAAATTGAATTTTTTTAATGTTTAAGTTTTTTTACTGCAAATGACTATTCCATATAAATTATCACTTTTGGAACAAAAATAAGTGTGTTTAGAGTCACTTTAATGCCTGAAATTGGTCGAAATAGAAGCTTCTGAATAGGAGAAAATGTCGGTAAAAATTGAAATTTTGGTCACATTCAGGCTTTAAAAAGTAGTTATTCAACATGAGGCACAATCCAAATGAAATTTTGAATCAATTTTTCTACAGTCCAAAAAATCAATTTTCTGATGAAAAACGATGACCCGTGACCTGTTGAAATTTCTCCAGATTGTCAGAAATGTACATTTTTTAATGTTTAATTTTTTGACTGTAAATGACTATTCCATGTAAATTATCACTTTTGGAAAAAAAATAAGTGTGTTTAGAGTCACTTTAATGCCTGAAATTGGTTGAAACAAAAGCTTCTGAATAGGAGAAAAAGTCTGTAATAATGGCAATTTTGGTCACATTGAGGCTTTAAAAAGTAGTCATTCAACATGAGGCACATTCCAAATGACATTTTGAATCAATTTTTCTACAGTCCAAAAAAATCAATTTTCTGATGAAAAACGATGACCCGTGACCTGTCGAAATTTCTCCAGATGGTCAGAAATGGACATTTTTTAATGTTTAATTTTTTGACTGCAAATGACTATTCCATGTAAATTATCACTTTTGGACTAAAAATAAGTGTGTTTAGAGTCACTTTAATGCCTGAAATTGGTCGAAATAGACGCTTCTGAATAGGAGAAAATGTCTGTAAAAATGGCAATTTTGGTCACATTGAGGCTTCAAAAAGTAGTTATTCAGCATGAGGCACATTCCAAATGCCATTTTGAATCAATTTTTCTACAGTCCAAAAAATCAATTTTCTGATGAAAAACGATGACCCGTGACCTGTCAAAATTTCTCCATATGGTCAGAAATGGAAATTTTTTAATGTTTAATTTTTTGAATGTAAATGACTATTCCATGTAAATTATCACTTTTGGAAGAAAAATAAGTGTGTTTAGAGACACTTTAATGCCTGAAATTGGTTGAAACAAAAGCTTCTGAATAGGAGAAAAAGTCTTTAATAATGGCAATTTTGGTCACATTGAGGCTTTAAAAAGTAGTCATTCAACATGAGGCACATTCCAAATGACATTTTGAATCAATTTTTCTACAGTCCAAAAAAATCAATTTTCTGATGAAAAACGATGACCCGTGACCTGTCGAAATTTATCCAGATGGTCAGAAATGGAAATTTTTTAATGTTTAATTTTTTGAATGCAAATGACTATTCCATGTAAATTATCACTTTTGGAACAACATTAAGTGTGTTTAGAGTCACTTTTATGCCTGAAATTGGTCGAAATAGAAGCTTCTGAATATGAGAAAATGTCTGTAATAATGGCAATTTTGGTCACATTGAGGCTTTAAAAAGTAGTTATTCAACATGAGGCACAATCCAAATGACATTTTGAATCAATTTTTCTACAGTCCAAAAAATCCATTTTCTGATGAAAAACGATGACCCGTGACCTGTTGAAATTTCTCCAGATTGTCAGAAATGTACATTTTTTTAATGTTTAATTTTTTGACTGTTAATGACTATTCCATGTAAATTATCACTTTTGGAAGAAAAATAAGTGTGTTTAGAGTCACTTTAATGCCTGAAATTGGTTGAAACAAAAGCTTCTGAATAGGAGAAAAAGTCTGTAATAATGGCAATTTTGGTCACATTGAGGCTTTAAAAACTAGTCATTCAACATGAGGCACATTCCAAATGACATTTTGAATAAATTTTTCTAGAGTCCAAAAAAATCAATTTTCTGATGAAAAACGATGACCCGTGACCTGTCGAAATTTCTCCAGATGGTCAGAAATGGAAATTTTTTAATGTTTAATTTTTTGACTGCAAATGACTATTCCATGTAAATTATCACTTTTGGAAGAAAAATAAGTCTGTTTAGAGTCACTTTAATGCCTGAAATTGGTTGAAACAAAAGCTTCTGAATAGGAGAAAAAGTCTGTAATAATGGCAATTTTGGTCACATTGAGGCTTTAAAAAGTAGTCATTCAACATGAGGCACATTCCAAATGACATTTTGAATCAATTTTTCTACAGTCCAAAAAAATCAATTTTCTGATGAAAAACGATGACCTGTGACCTGTCGAAATTTATCCAGATGGTCAGAAATGGAAATTTTTTAATGTTTAATTTTTTGAATGCAAATGACTATTCCATGTAAATTATCACTTTTGGAACAACATTAAGTGTGTTTAGAGTCACTTTTATGCCTGAAATTGGTCGAAATAGAAGCTTCTGAATACGAGAAAATGTCTGTAATAATGGCAATTTTGGTCACATTGAGGCTTTAAAAAGTAGTCATTCAACATGAGGCACATTCCAAATGACATTTTGAATCAATTTTTCTACAGTCCAAAAAAATCAATTTTCTGATGAAAAACGATGACCCGTGACCTGTCGAAATTTCTCCAGATGCTCAGAAATGGAAATTTTTTAATGTTTAATTTTTTGACTGCAAATGACTATTCCATGTAAATTATCACTTTTGGAATAAAAATAAGTGTGTTTAGAGTCACTTTAATGCCTGAAATTGGTCGAAATAGACGCTTCTGAATAGGAGAAAATGTCTGTAAAAATGGCAATTTTGGTCACATTGAGGCTTCAAAAAGTAGTTATTCAGCATGAGGCACATTCCAAATGACATTTTGAATCAATTTTTCTACAGTCCAAAAAATCAATTTTCTGATGAAAAACGATGACCCGTGACCTGTCAAAATTTCTCCATATGGTCAGAAATGGAAATTTTTTAATGTTTAATTTTTTGATTGTAAATGACTATTCCATGTAAATTATCACTTTTGGAAGAAAAATAAGTGTGTTTAGAGACACTTTAATGCCTGAAATTGGTTGAAACAAAAGCTTCTGAATAGGAGAAAAAGTCTGTAATAATGGCAATTTTGGTCACATTGAGGCTTTAAAAAGTAGTCATTCAACATGAGGCACATTCCAAATGACATTTTGAATCAATTTTTCTACAGTCCAAAAAATCAATTTTCTGATGAAAAACGATGACCCGTGACCTGTCGAAATTTCTCCAGATGGTCAGAAATGGAAATTTTTTAATGTTTCATTTTTTGACTGCAAATGACTATTCCATGTAAATTATCACTTTTGGAACAAAATAAGTGTGTTTAGAGTCACTTTAATGCCTGAAATTGATAGAAATAGAAGCTTCTGAATAGGAGAAAATGTCTGTAAAAATGGCAATTTTGGTCACATTGAGGCTTCAAAAAGTAGTTATTCAGCATGAGGCACATTCCAAATGACATTTTGAATCAATTTTTCTACAGTCCAAAAAATCAATTTTCTGATGAAAAACGATGACCTGTGACCTGTCAAAATTTCTCCATATGGTCAGAAATGGACATTTTTTAATGTTTAATTTTTTGAATGTAAATGACTATTCCATGTAAATGATCACTTTTGGAAGAAAAATAAGTGTGTTTAGAGACACTTTAATGCCTGAAATTGGTTGAAACAAAAGCTTCTGAATAGGAGAAAAAGTCTGTAATAATGGCAATTTTGGTCACATTGAGGCTTTAAAAAGTAGTCATTCAACATGAGGCACATTCCAAATGACATTTTGAATCAGTTTTTCTACAGTCCAAAAAATCAATTTTCTGATGAAAAACGATGACCTGTGACCTGTCGAAATTTCTCCAGATGGTCAGAAATAGAAATTTTTTAATGTTTAATTTTTTGACTGTAAATGACTATTCCATGTAAATTATCACTTTTGGAAGAAAAATAAGTGTGTTTAGAGTCACTTTAATGCCTGAAATTGGTTGAAACAAAAGCTTCTGAATAGGAGAAAAAGTCTGTAATAATGGCAATTTTGGTCACATTGAGGCTTTAAAAAGTAGTCATTCAACATGAGGCACATTCCAAATGACATTTTGAATCAATTTTTCTAGAGTCCAAAAAAATCAATTTTCTGATGAAAAACGATGACCCGTGACCTGTCGAAATTTCTCCAGATGGTCAGAAATGGACATTTTTTAATGTTTAATTTTTTGACTGCAAATGACTATTCCATGCAAATTATCACTTTTGGAACAAAATAAGTGTGTTTAAAGTCACTTTAATGCCTGAAATTGGTCGAAATAGAAGCTTCTGAATAGGAGAAAATGTCTGTAAAAATGGCAATTTTGGTCACATTGAGGCTTCAAAAAGTAGTTATTCAGCATGAGGCACATTCCAAATGCCATTTTGAATCAATTTTTCTACAGTCCAAAAAATCAATTTTCTGATGAAAAACGATGACCCGTGACCTGTCAAAATTTCTCCATATGGTCAGAAATGGACATTTTTTATTGTTTAATTTTTTGAATGTAAATGACTATTCCATGTAAATTATCACTTTTGGAACAACATTAAGTGTGTTTAGAGTCACTTTTATGCCTGAAATTGGTCGAAATAGAAGCTTCTGAATACGAGAAAATGTCTGTAATAATGGCAATTTTGGTCACATTGAGGCTTTAAAAAGTAGTTATTCAACATGAGGCAAATTCGAAATGACATTTTGAATCAATTTTTCTACAGTCCAAAAAATCAATTTTCTGATGAAAAACGATGACCCGTGACCTGTCGACATTTCTCCAGTTGGTCAGAAATTGAATTTTTTTAATGTTTAAGTTTTTTTACTGCAAATGACTATTCCATTTAAATTATCACTTTTGGAACAAAAATAAGTGTGTTTAGAGTCACTTTAATGCCTGAAATTGGTCGAAATAGAAGCTTCTGAATAGGAGAAAATGTCTGTAAAAATTGAAATTTTGGTCACATTCAGGCTTTAAAAAGTAGTTATTCACCATGAGGCACAATCCAAATGAAATTTTGAATCAATTTTTCTACAGTCCAAAAAATCAATTTTCTGATGAAAAACGATGACCCGTGACCTGTTGAAATTTCTCCAGATTGTCAGAAATGTACATTTTTTAATGTTTAATTTTTTGACTGTAAATGACTATTCCATGTAAATTATCACTTTTGGAAAAAAAATAAGTGTGTTTAGAGTCACTTTAATGCCTGAAATTGGTTGAAACAAAAGCTTCTGAATAGGAGAAAAAGTCTGTAATAATGGCAATTTTGGTCACATTGAGGCTTTAAAAAGTAGTCATTCAACATGAGGCACATTCCAAATGACATTTTGAATCAATTTTTCTACAGTCCAAAAAAATCAATTTTCTGATGAAAAACGATGACCCGTGACCTGTCGAAATTTCTCCAGATGGTCAGAAATGGACATTTTTTAATGTTTAATTTTTTTACTGCAAATGACTATTCCATGTAAATTATCACTTTTGGACTAAAAATAAGTGTGTTTAGAGTCACTTTAATGCCTGAAATTGGTCGAAATAGACGCTTCTGAATAGGAGAAAATGTCTGTAAAAATGGCAATTTTGGTCACATTGAGGCTTCAAAAAGTAGTTATTCAGCATGAGGCACATTCCAAATGCCATTTTGAATCAATTTTTCTACAGTCCAAAAAATCAATTTTCTGATGAAAAACGATGACCCGTGACCTGTCAAAATTTCTCCATATGGTCAGAAATGGAAATTTTTTAATGTTTAATTTTTTGAATGTAAATGACTATTCCATGTAAATTATCACTTTTGGAAGAAAAATAAGTGTGTTTAGAGACACTTTAATGCCTGAAATTGGTTGAAACAAAAGCTTCTGAATAGGAGAAAAAGTCTTTAATAATGGCAATTTTGGTCACATTGAGGCTTTAAAAAGTAGTCATTCAACATGAGGCACATTCCAAATGACATTTTGAATCAATTTTTCTACAGTCCAAAAAAATAAATTTTCGGATGAAAAACGATGACCCGTGACCTGTCGACATTTCTCCAGTTGGTCAGAAATTGAATTTTTTTAATGTTTAAGTTTTTTTACTGCAAATGACTATTCCATGTAAATTATCACTTTTGGAAGAAAAATAAGTGTGTTTAGAGACACTTTAATGCCTGAAATTGGTTGAAACAAAAGCTTCTGAATAGGAGAAAAAGTCTGTAATAATGGCAATTTTGGTCACATTGAGGCTTTAAAAAGTAGTCATTCAACATGAGGCACATTCCAAATGACATTTTGAATCAATTTTTCTACAGTCCAAAAAATCAATTTTCTGATGAAAAACGATGACCAGTGACCTGTCGAAAATTCCCAAGATGGTCAGAAATGGACATTTTTTAATGTTTAATTTTTTGAATGTAAATGACTATTCCATGTAAATTATCACTTTTGGAAGAAAAATAAGTGTGTTTAGAGACACTTTAATGCCTGAAATTGGTTGAAACAAAAGCTTCTGAATAGGAGAAAAAGTCTATAATAATGGCAATTTTGGTCACATTGAGGCTTTAAAAAGTAGTCATTCAACATGAGGCACATTCCAAATGACATTTTGAATCAATTTTTCTATAGTCCAAAAAAATCAATTTTCTGATGAAAAACGATGACCCGTGACCTGTCGAAATTTCTCCAGATGGTCAGAAATGGACATTTTTTAATGTTTAATTTTTTGACTGCAAATGACTATTCCATGCAAATTATCACTTTTGGAACAAAATAAGTGTGTTTAAAGTCACTTTAATGCCTGAAATTGGTCGAAATAGAAGCTTCTGAATAGGAGAAAATGTCTGTAAAAATGGCAATTTTGGTCACATTGAGGCTTCAAAAAGTAGTTATTCAGCATGAGGCACATTCCAAATGCCATTTTGAATCAATTTTTCTACAGTCCAAAAAATCAATTTTCTGATGAAAAACGATGACCCGTGACCTGTCAAAATTTCTCCATATGGTCAGAAATGGACATTTTTTTAATGTTTAATTTTTTGAATGTAAATGACTATTCCATGTAAATTATCACTTTTGGAAGAAAAATAAGTGTGTTTAGAGACACTTTAATGCCTGAAATTGGTTGAAACAAAAGCTTCTGAATAGGAGAAAAAGTCTTTAATAATGGCAATTTTGGTCACATTGAGGCTTTAAAAAGTAGTCATTCAACATGAGGCACATTCCAAATGACATTTTGAATCAATTTTTCTACAGTCCAAAAAAATAAATTTTCTGATGAAAAACGATGACCTGTCGAAATTTATCCAGATGGTCAGAAATGGAAATTTTTTAATGTTTAATTTTTTGAATGCAAATGACTATTCCATGTAAATTATCACTTTTGGAACAACATTAAGTGTGTTTAGAGTCACTTTTATGCCTGAAATTGGTCGAAATAGAAGCTTCTGAATACGAGAAAATGTCTGTAATAATGGCAATTTTGGTCACATTGAGGCTTTAAAAAGTAGTTATTCAACATGAGGCAAATTCGAAATGACATTTTGAATCAATTTTTCTACAGTCCAAAAATTCAATTTTCTGATGAAAAACGATGACCCGTGACCTGTCGACATTTCTCCAGTTGGTCAGAAATTGAATTTTTTTAATGTTTAAGTTTTTTTACTGCAAATGACTATTCCATTTAAATTATCACTTTTGGAACAAAAATAAGTGTGTTTAGAGTCACTTTAATGCCTGAAATTGGTCGAAATAGAAGCTTCTGAATAGGAGAAAATGTCTGTAAAAATTGAAATTTTGGTCACATTCAGGCTTTAAAAAGTAGTTATTCAACATGAGGCACAATCCAAATGAAATTTTGAATCAATTTTTCTACAGTCCAAAAAATCAATTTTCTGATGAAAAACGATGACCCGTGACCTGTTGAAATTTCTCCAGATTGTCAGAAATGTACATTTTTTAATGTTTAATTTTTTGACTGTAAATGACTATTCCATGTAAATTATCACTTTTGGAACAAAAATAAGTGTGTTTAGAGTCACTTTAATGCCTGAAATTGGTCGAAATAGAAGCTTCTGAATAGGAGAAAATGTCTGTAAAAATTGAAATTTTGGTCACATTCAGGCTTTAAAAAGTAGTTATTCAACATGAGGCACAATCCAAATGAAATTTTGAATCAATTTTTCTACAGTCCAAAAAATCAATTTTCTGATGAAAAACGATGACCCGTGACCTGTCGAAATTTATCCAGATGGTCAGAAATGGAAATTTTTTAATGTTTAATTTTTTGAATGCAAATGACTATTCCATGTAAATTATCACTTTTGGAACAACATTAAGTGTGTTTAGAGTCACTTTTATGCCTGAAATTGGTCGAAATAGAAGCTTCTGAATACGAGAAAATGTCTGTAATAATGGCAATTTTGGTCACATTGAGGCTTTAAAAAGTAGTTATTCAACATGAGGCAAATTCGAAATGACATTTTGAATCAATTTTTCTACAGTCCAAAAAATCAATTTTCTGATGAAAAACGATGACCCGTGACCTGTCGACATTTCTCCAGTTGGTCAGAAATTGAATTTTTTTAATGTTTAAGTTTTTTTACTGCAAATGACTATTCCATTTAAATTATCACTTTTGGAACAAAAATAAGTGTGTTTAGAGTCACTTTAATGCCTGAAATTGGTCGAAATAGAAGCTTCTGAATAGGAGAAAATGTCTGTAAAAATTGAAATTTAGGTCACATTCAGGCTTTAAAAAGTAGTTATTCAACATGAGGCACAATCCAAATGAAATTTTGAATCAATTTTTCTACAGTCCAAAAAATCAATTTTCTGATGAAAAACGATGACCCGTGACCTGTTGAAATTTCTCCAGATTGTCAGAAATGTACATTTTTTAATGTTTAAGTTTTTTGACTGTAAATGACTATTCCATGTAAATTATCACTTTTGGAAAAAAAATAAGTGTGTTTAGAGTCACTTTAATGCCTGAAATTGGTTGAAACAAAAGCTTCTGAATAGGAGAAAAAGTCTGTAATAATGGCAATTTTGGTCACATTGAGGCTTTAAAAAGTAGTTATTCAACATGAGGCACATTCGAAATGACATTTTGAATCAATTTTTCTACAGTCCAAAAAATCTATTTTCTGATGAAAAACGATGACCCGTGACCTGTCGACATTTCTCCAGTTGGTCAGAAATTGAATTTTTTTAATGTTTAAGTTTTTTTACTGCAAATGACTATTCCATTTGAATTATCACTTTTGGAACAAAAATAAGTGTGTTTAGAGTCACTTTTATGCCTGAAATTGGTCGAAATAGAAGCTTCTGAATAGGAGAAAATGTCTGTAAAAATTGAAATTTTGGTCACATTCAGGCTTTAAAAAGTAGTCATTCAACATGAGGCACATTCCAAATGACATTTTGAATCAATTTTTCTACAGTCCAAAAAAATAAATTTTCTGATGAAAAACGATGACCCGTGACCTGTCGAAATTTATCCAGATGGTCAGAAATGGAAATTTTTTAATGTTTAATTTTTTGAATGCAAATGACTATTCCATGTAAATTATCACTTTTGGAACAACATTAAGGGCCTCATGTATGTAAATAAATTTTACCGGTTCTTAAATACCGAGCCGTACCGAATCGGTAAATTAGAATCGGTAAGGTAGGTAGGTAGGTAAAAATTCGGTAACAGTTACCGATTCGGTAACATTCGGTAAATACGAATCGGAATTCACCGAATCGGTAAATACCGAGGTGATAATTACCGAATCGGAAAATACCGAGGTGGTATCTACCGATTCGGAAAATACCGAGGTGGTATCCACCGAATCGGAAAATACCGAATCGGTATGTACGGATTCGGTAAATAACATCACATGACTTGACGAAACAGCTAATCCTGTGCAACGACAGCCCACCCAACCAGGAACTGCCCACACCCAGGCAGGTGTACACAATTAGCCGACGTGGCCACACCCAGGCAGGTGTACATAATTAGCCGACCCTGGAGAGGCTTGGAGTGCAGAGGAGAGGCAGGGAGCAGTTGCATGTGCGAGCGGGAAACGAACAGCATGTCCAGCCAGAGAACACAGAAAGACGGAGGGGAAAGGAGGAGGAAGCTCAAATTCAGCCCCAAGGAACTCCAGGTGCTGGTGGAGGAGGTGGTGAAGCAGCACCAGAAGCTGTTTGGGAGGCAATCCCTGCAAGTGCCTGAGGCCGAAAAGCGCAACATATGGCTGGCCATCCAGGCGCAGGTCAATGCTGTGGGAGTGACCCACAGGGACATTGAGGTCCTCAAAAAGCGCTGGTATGACCTGAGGATTGTGACCAAGAGGAAGATGGGCGACATCCAGAAGGAGGCCAGCCAGACCGGAGGTGGAACCAACAGGGCACCTGCCCTCACCGAACTGGAGGAGCTGGTGGCGGCCACAATCGAGCAAGAGAGCGTCGTGGGTCTTGGGGACGCCGACAGCTCTGCCAGAGCCGCAACACACCAAGGTAAGACGAAAGCACAGCAATGTAGCCCCCCCTACCCCTATCCCACATCCCCCATTGTGAAACGAGAATCACACTGCAGTCCACACGTGTCAGTGCAGACAGGCAATGCATTCCGGGAGATGTAGTCAGGGCAACACTAACCATGACGTAAATGTCACAGGGCAACAGGGCATGTCACGCACTCGAGGCACAAGGAGACAGAGGACAGATTGGAATGTGAAATGATTTATTGTGACGCTTGCAATGCAGCCCTTCGGGGACACTGAGCCAATGTTGTTTTTCTGTCCACAGATGTGACATCATGCAGTACAGGGCATGCTGCAGGGGAGACGGCACACCTGCCACAAAAATCACCTCTAGCCAGCACGAGTTCAGACCAGGGAGCAGGCCCACTGGCAGCCGCACCACCAACACAGCCAGCCTCGCCGCACACAGAGCCAGCATCACCTCACCGAGAGCCAGCATCACCACAACCACAGCCAGCATCGCCACTCATGTTCGAATCACCGGCCACATCTCCGCTTGCAGGTGTGAGAATGAGGAGGCGTCCAGCAGCCAGGCTACGAGCCTTCGACACCTCGTCAGACGACAGCATGGGCCCAGAAGACCGCACCGGGCACCAGGAAGGGAGCCATCACACTGTGCCCCACACCTCACAGGCAGCACAGACGGGAGCAAGAGGGCGCCGCAGGTCGCGTGTCCAGAGTCCACCAGCACCCACTGACGGCCATGGTGTCTTCTTGGGGCTCGAGGGCCAAATGTTGAAGCAACAGCGCCTGCAATCAAAGGCAGTTATGTCAGTCCAGAGGCACATGCGGGTGATGAAGACAAGCTTAGTCAACATGGACACAAACATTGGCGGCATGGCTGCGGGCATTCGGGACATGTCCCAGTCAATCCAGCAGTTGTGCAGCAAATTAGATGCTGACATCGAAGCACGGCGCCGGGAACGCCAGAGAAGGGACACTACCAGCAGGGCACTCAACCGTCTGGCAACTGCGACTTCCCTACTTTGCCGGCGCTCTGTGACGATGCAGGAGGGCCTAACACAGTGCTGCAGCGACCTGTCTCGGGGGATGGTGCAGGTGACAAGTGCACTAGGGGTGCTATTGACTAGTCAGGCGTCGACAACTGCTGCAGGGGATGCTGCGGAGCGCATCGACACCAGCAGCAGCATCACACCCCCCGTCCCAGAAGCACGCAGGAGCAGCAGGCGGCTTGGGGTTGGCTCTAGTGAGGATGCACAGGCCGTGCAATCCACCACTGCAGCGCGTATGCGCAAACATTGATGTGGCCCTGCTTAGCCACTTCCCATTGGGTGACGTAACCCTGGACATACTCCTTGTATAGATGGTATATTGCCAGATTGGCCTGTTCATGTGTTCATGGCGTGGTGCCACATTAAACTACGTCATGACTTCTCACAACTCGCTGTGTCCCCTCACTTACTCAGAAATAGTTGCATGTGATCTCTGCCCGTCTCTCTCTCCCATCGATTGCAGTTGGCACTCTAGCTGCGCTGCCCTCTGGCTGGCCTGACTCATCCTCGTTGTCCTCAACATATGTTAGTTCCACATCTGTACCTTTTTTCGTGGCAAGGTTGTGCAGCATTGCACAAGTGGCAATAATCTTGCAGCAGGTGATGGGTTTTTACTGGCGTGCGCCTCCGCTCTTGTGGAGGCAGCGGAACCTGCTCTTCAGTAGTCCAAACGTGCGCTCCACCACATTGCGTGTTGTTTTGTGGGCCACGTTGTATCGTCTCTCACTCTGGGTTGCTGGGTGTAGGTAGGGAGTGAGGATGAATGAACGGCATGCATATGCACTGTCGCCTGGATGAGTAAGAGGGAACCATCAGTTACATGCCTCTATACACTCTGATTTGCAGGTTTCAAGGGGCGTCACTGTTACTTACCCAGCAGGTATCCCTCTCCGAATTCGGCGGCACTCAGTCGTGTGTAGATCCCACTATTCTGGAAGATGTATGAGTCGTGGGTGCTCCCAGGAAACTTTGCAACAATATCTGTGATGATGTTCCCTGCATCACAGATCACCTGCACATTGATGGAGTGGGTGGACTTCCTGTTCCTGTAGATGTGCTCTGTATCAGCTGGTGGACAGATTGGGATGTGTGTACCATCAATACAGCCGATGACATGGGGGAACTGTGCCATGTGATAAAAGTCTGTTTTTGTTTTCTGCAGTGCAGCCTGTGTGTTTGGGAAGCTTATGTAGTGGTGCATTCTCTGCATCATGGCATCCAGGAACTTCCTGAAGAAACGGGACAGGCAACTCTGGGATACACCACCCACCGCAGCTATCACCACCTGATAACTGCCGGATGCCAGTAGATGTAGGCTGCAGAGCACCTGCACATGTGGTGGTATGGCGTGCGCCCTTCTTGTTGGCTGGTCCAGGAGTGGGTGCAGGTCCCTTATCAGGTCCATGATGGTTTCGGGGTGTAGCCTGTACCTCTCATGTATCTCTGCATCAGTCAGCTGTAATAGTGTGATGCGCTGTCTGTAGATTTGTTCCTCCCGTCGCCACACCCTCAGTCCTGCTGCCTGTAGACGTAGGCGCCTTGCAATGACGTACATGGCGGCCATGTTGTCCACGCTGTTGCATTTTGGGATTGCTTATGTGCATTGTTGATGGTTACCACCTGCTTTCAATCCGTGTTAATTACCGACTCTTATTTACCGATTTTCCTGGATTTCTTAATTACCGCCTGCTCCTACATGTCATTTTAAATTTTTACCACTTCATATTTACCACTTCATATTTACCGATTCGTTAATTATGTATTCGGTAAACATGAATCGGTATTTTGGAATTCGGTAACTATGAATCGGTATTTACCGCCTCATATTTACCGAAAAGTGGTTTTTGGACTCCTACATCTCACTTGTCTGAATACCGGTCGGTAACGGCATATTTACCGAAAATCGGCCGTTACCGACCGGTATTTCGCTACCTACATGAGGCCCTAAGTGTGTTTAGAGTCACTTTTATGCCTGAAATTGGTCGAAATAGAAGCTTTTGAATACGAGAAAATGTCTGTAATAATGGCAATTTTGGTCACATTGAGGCTTTAAAAAGTAGTTATTCAACATGAGGCAAATTCGAAATGACATTTTGAATCAATTTTTCTACAGTCCAAAAAATCAATTTTCTGATGAAAAACGATGACCCGTGACCTGTCGACATTTCTCCAGTTGGTCAGAAATTGAATTTTTTTAATGTTTAAGTTTTTTTACTGCAAATGACTATTCCATTTAAATTATCACTTTTGGAACAAAAATAAGTGTGTTTAGAGTCACTTTAATGCCTGAAATTGGTCGAAATAGAAGCTTCTGAATAGGAGAAAATGTCTGTAAAAATTGAAATTTTGGTCACATTGAGGCTTTAAAAAGTAGTCATTCAACATGAGGCACATTCCAAATGACATTTTGAATCAATTTTTCTACAGTCCAAAAAAACCAATTTTCTGATGAAAAACGATGACCCGTGACCTGTCGAGATTTCTCCAGATGGTCAGAAATGGACATTTTTTAATGTTTAATTTTTTGACTGCAAATGACTATTCCATGTAAATTATCACTTTTGGAATAAAAATAAGTGTGTTTAGAGTCACTTTAATGCCTGAAATTGGTCGAAATAGACGCTTCTGAATAGGAGAAAATGTCTGTAAAAATGGCAATTTTGGTCACATTGAGGCTTCAAAAAGTAGTTATTCAGCATGAGGCACATTCCAAATGACATTTTGAATCAATTTTTCTACAGTCCAAAAAATCAATTTTCTAATGAAAAACGATGACCCGTGACCTGTCAAAATTTCTCCATATGGTCAGAAATGGAAATTTTTTAATGTTTAATTTTTTGATTGTAAATGACTATTCCATGTAAATTATTACTTTTGGAAGAAAAATAAGTGTATTTAGAGACACTTTAATGCCTGAAATTGGTTGAAACAAAAGCTTCTGAATAGGAGAAAAAGTCTGTAATAATGGCAATTTTGGTCACATTGAGGCTTTAAAAAGTAGTCATTCAACATGAGGCACATTCCAAATGACATTTTGAATCAATTTTTCTACAGTCCAAAAAATCAATTTTCTGATGAAAAACGATGACCCGTGACCTGTCGAAATTTCTCCAGATGGTCAGAAATGGAAATTTTTTAATGTTTCATTTTTTGACTGCAAATGACTATTCCATGTAAATTATCACTTTTGGAACAAAATAAGTGTGTTTAGAGTCACTTTAATGCCTGAAATTGGTAGAAATAGAAGCTTCTGAATAGGAGAAAATGTCTGTAAAAATGGCAATTTTGGTCACATTGAGGCTTCAAAAAGTAGTTATTCAGCATGAGGCACATTCCAAATGCCATTTTGAATCAATTTTTCTACAGTCCAAAAAATCAATTTTCGATGAAAAACGATGACCCGTGACCTGTCAAAATTTCTCCATATGGTCAGAAATGGACATTTTTTAATGTTTAATTTTTTGAATGTAAATGACTATTCCATGTAAATTATCACTTTTGGAAGAAAAATAAGTGTGTTTAGAGACACTTTAATGCCTGAAATTGGTTGAAACAAAAGCTTCTGAATAGGAGAAAAAGTCTTTAATAATGGCAATTTTGGTCACATTGAGGCTTTAAAAAGTAGTCATTCAACATGAGGCACATTCCAAATGACATTTTGAATCAATTTTTCTACAGTCCAAAAAAATTAATTTTCTGATGAAAAACGATGACCCGTGACCTGTCGAAATTTATCCAGATGGTCAGAAATGGAAATTTTTTAATGTTTAATTTTTTGAATGCAAATGACTATTCCATGTAAATTATCACTTTTGGAACAACATTAAGTGTGTTTAGAGTCACTTTTATGCCTGAAATTGGTCGAAATAGAAGCTTCTGAATACGCGAAAATGTCTGTAATAATGGCAATTTTGGTCACATTGAGGCTTTAAAAAGTAGTTATTCAACATGAGGCACATTCGAAATGACATTTTGAATCAATTTTTCTACAGTCCAAAAAATCAATTTTCTGATGAAAAACGATGACCCGTGACCTGTCGACATTTCTCCAGTTGGTCAGAAATTGAATTTTTTTAATGTTTTAAGTTTTTTTACTGCAAATGACTATTCCATTTAAATTATCACTTTTGGAACAAAAATAAGTGTGTTTAGAGTCACTTTAATGCCTGAAATTGGTCGAAATAGAAGCTTCTGAATAGGAGAAAATGTCTGTAAAAATTGAAATTTTGGTCACATTCAGGCTTTAAAAAGTAGTTATTCAACATGAGGCACAATCCAAATGAAATTTTGAATCAATTTTTCTACAGTCCAAAAAATCAATTTTCTGATGAAAAACGATGACCCGTGACCTGTTGAAATTTCTCCAGATTGTCAGAAATGTACATTTTTTAATGTTTAATTTTTTGACTGTAAATGACTATTCCATGTAAATTATCACTTTTGGAAAAAAAATAAGTGTGTTTAGAGTCACTTTAATGCCTGAAATTGGTTGAAACAAAAGCTTCTGAATAGGAGAAAAAGTCTGTAATAATGGCAATTTTGGTCACATTGAGGCTTTAAAAAGTAGTCATTCAACATGAGGCACATTCCAAATGACATTTTGAATCAATTTTTCTACAGTCCAAAAAAATCAATTTTCTGATGAAAAACGATGACCCGTGACCTGTCGAAATTTCTCCAGATGGTCAGAAATTGACATTTTTTAATGTTTAATTTTTTGACTGTAAATGACTATTCCATGTAAATTATCACTTTTGGAATAAAAATAAGTGTGTTTAGAGTCACTTTAATGCCTGAAATTGGTCGAAATAGACGCTTCT
Source organism: Triturus cristatus (assembly GCF_964204655.1). Lineage (NCBI taxonomy): Eukaryota > Metazoa > Chordata > Amphibia > Caudata > Salamandridae > Triturus > Triturus cristatus. The sequence continues at coordinate 876,728,009 of NC_140593.1, read as the reverse complement.
GAATAGGAGAAAATGTCTGTAAAAATGGCAATTTTGGTCACATTGAGGCTTCAAAAAGTAGTTATTCAGCATGAGGCACATTCCAAATGACATTTTGAATCAATTTTTCTACAGTCCAAAAAATCAATTTTCTAATGAAAAACGATGACCCGTGACCTGTCAAAATTTCTCAATATGGTCAGAAATGGAAATTTTTTAATGTTTAATTTTTTGATTGTAAATGACTATTCCATGTAAATTATTACTTTTGGAAGAAAAATAAGTGTGTTTAGAGACACTTTAATGCCTGAAATTGGTTGAAACAAAAGCTTCTGAATAGGAGAAAAAGTCTGTAATAATGGCAATTTTGGTCACATTGAGGCTTTAAAAAGTAGTCATTCAACATGAGGCACATTCCAAATGACATTTTGAATCAATTTTTCTACAGTCCAAAAAATCAATTTTCTGATGAAAAACGATGACCCGTGACCTGTCGAAATTTCTCCAGATGGTCAGAAATGGACATTTTTTAATGTTTAATTTTTTGATTGTAAATGACTATTCCATGTAAATTATCACTTTTGGAAGAAAAATAAGTGTGTTTAGAGACACTTTAATGCCTGAAATTGGTTGAAACAAAAGCTTCTGAATAGGAGAAAAAGTCTGTAATAATGGCAATTTTGGTCACATTGAGGCTTTAAAAAGTAGTCATTCAACATGAGGCACATTCCAAATGACATTTTGAATCAATTTTTCTACAGTCCAAAAAAATCAATTTTCTGATGAAAAACGATGACCCATGACCTGTCGAAATTTATCCAGATGGTCAGAAATAGAAATTTTTTAATGTTTAATTTTTTGACTGCAAATGACTATTCCATGTAAATTATCACTTTTGGAACAAAAATAAGTGTGTTTAGAGTCACTTTAATGCCTGAAATTGGTAGAAATAGAAGCTTCTGAATAGGAGAAAAAGTCTGTAATAATGGCAATTTTGGTCACATTGAGGCTTTAAAAAGTAGTCATTCAACATGAGGCACATTCCAAATGACATTTTGAATCAGTTTTTCTACAGTCCAAAAAATCAATTTTCTGATGAAAAACGATGACCTGTTACCTGTCGAAATTTCTCCAGATGGTCAGAAATGGAAATTTTTTAATGTTTAATTTTTTGACTGTAAATGACTATTCCATGTAAATTATCACTTTTGGAAGAAAAATAAGTGTGTTTAGAGTCACTTTAATGCCTGAAATTGGTTGAAACAAAAGCTTCTGAATAGGAGAAAAAGTCTGTAATAATGGCAATTTTGGTCACATTGAGGCTTTAAAAAGTAGTCATTCAACATGGGGCACATTCCAAATGACATTTTGAATCAATTTTTCTAGAGTCCAAAAAAATCAATTTTCTGATGAAAAACGATGACCCGTGACCTGTCGAAATTTCTCCAGATGGTCAGAAATGGACATTTTGTTTAATTTTTTGACTGCAAATGACTATTCCATGCAAATTATCACTTTTGGAACAAAATAAGTGTGTTTAAAGTCACTTTAATGCCTGAAATTGGTCGAAATAGAAGCTTCTGAATAGGAGAAAATGTCTGTAAAAATGGCAATTTTGGTCACATTGAGGCTTCAAAAAGTAGTTATTCAGCATGAGGCACATTCCAAATGCCATTTTGAATCAATTTTTCTACAGTCCAAAAAATCAATTTTCTGATGAAAAACGATGACCCGTGACCTGTCAAAATTTCTCCATATGGTCAGAAATGGACATTTTTTAATGTTTAATTTTTTGAATGTAAATGACTATTCCATGTAAATTATCACTTTTGGAAGAAAAATAAGTGTGTTTAGAGACACTTTAATGCCTGAAATTGGTTGAAACAAAAGCTTCTGAATAGGAGAAAAGGTCTTTAATAATGGCAATTTTGGTCACATTGAGGCTTTAAAAAGTAGTCATTCAACATGAGGCACATTCCAAATGACATTTTGAATCAATTTTTCTAGAGTCCAAAAAAATCAATTTTCTGATGAAAAACGATGACCCGTGACCTGTCGAAATTTCTCCAGATGGTCAGAAATGGACATTTTGTTTAATTTTTTGACTGCAAATGACTATTCCATGCAAATTATCACTTTTGGAACAAAATAAGTGTGTTTAAAGTCACTTTAATGCCTGAAATTGGTCGAAATAGAAGCTTCTGAATAGGAGAAAATGTCTGTAAAAATGGCAATTTTGGTCACATTGAGGCTTCAAAAAGTAGTTATTCAGCATGAGGCACATTCCAAATGCCATTTTGAATCAATTTTTCTACAGTCCAAAAAATCAATTTTCTGATGAAAAACGATGACCCGTGACCTGTCAAAATTTCTCCATATGGTCAGAAATGGACATTTTTTAATGTTTAATTTTTTGAATGTAAATGACTATTCCATGTAAATTATCACTTTTGGAAGAAAAATAAGTGTGTTTAGAGACACTTTAATGCCTGAAATTGGTTGAAACAAAAGCTTCTGAATAGGAGAAAAAGTCTTTAATAATGGCAATTTTGGTCACATTGAGGCTTTAAAAAGTAGTCATTCAACATGAGGCACATTCCAAATGACATTTTGAATCAATTTTTCTACAGTCCAAAAAAATAAATTTTCTGATGAAAAACGATGACCCGTGACCTGTTGAAATTTATCCAGATGGTCAGAAATGGAAATTTTTTAATGTTTAATTTTTTGAATGCAAATGACTATTCCATGTAAATTATCACTTTTGGAACAACATTAAGTGTGTTTAGAGTCACTTTTATGCCTGAAATTGGTCGAAATAGAAGCTTCTGAATACGAGAAAATGTCTGTAATAATGGCAATTTTGGTCACATTGACGCTTTAAAAAGTAGTTATTCAACATGAGGCAAATTCGAAATGACATTTTGAATCAATTTTTCTACAGTCCAAAAAATCAATTTTCTGATGAAAAACGATGACCCGTGACCTGTCGACATTTCTCCAGTTGGTCAGAAATTGAATTTTTTTAATGTTTAAGTTTTTTTACTGCAAATGACTATTCCATTTAAATTATCACTTTTGGAACAAAAATAAGTGTGTTTAGAGTCACTTTAATGCCTGAAATTGGTCGAAATAGAAGCTTCTGAATAGGAGAAAATGTCGGTAAAAATTGAAATTTTGGTCACATTCAGGCTTTAAAAAGTAGTTATTCACCATGAGGCACAATCCAAATGAAATATTGAATCAATTTTTCTACAGTCCAAAAAATAAATTTTCTGATGAAAAACGATGACCCGTGACCTGTTGAAATTTCTCCAGATTGTCAGAAATGTACATTTTTTAATGTTTAATTTTTTGACTGTAAATGACTATTCCATGTAAATTATCACTTTTGGAAAAAAAATAAGTGTGTTTAGAGTCACTTTAATGCCTGAAATTGGTTGAAACAAAAGCTTCTGAATAGGAGAAAAAGTCTGTAATAATGGCAATTTTGGTCACATTGAGGCTTTAAAAAGTAGTCATTCAACATGAGGCACATTCCAAATGACATTTTGAATCAATTTTTCTACAGTCCAAAAAAATCAATTTTCTGATGAAAAACGATGACCCGTGACCTGTCGAAATTTCTCCAGATGGTCAGAAATGGACATTTTTTAATGTTTAATTTTTTGACTGCAAATGACTATTCCATGTAAATTATCACTTTTGGAATAAAAATAAGTGTGTTTAGAGTCACTTTAATGCCTGAAATTGGTCGAAATAGACGCTTCTGAATAGGAGAAAATGTCTGTAAAAATGGCAATTTTGGTCACATTGAGGCTTCAAAAAGTAGTTATTCAGCATGAGGCACATTCCAAATGCCACTTTGAATCAATTTTTCTACAGTCCAAAAAATCAATTTTCTGATGAAAAACGATGACCCGTGACCTGTCAAAATTTCTCCATATGGTCAGAAATGGAAATTTTTTAATGTTTAATTTTTTGAATGTAAATGACTATTCCATGTAAATTATCACTTTTGGAAGAAAAATAAGTGTGTTTAGAGACACTTTAATGCCTGAAATTGGTTGAAACAAAAGCTTCTGAATAGGAGAAAAAGTCTTTAATAATGGCAATTTTGGTCACATTGAGGCTTTAAAAAGTAGTCATTCAACATGAGGCACATTCCAAATGACATTTTGAATCAATTTTTCTACAGTCCAAAAAAATCAATTTTCTGATGAAAAACGATGACCCGTGACCTGTCGAAATTTATCCAGATGGTCAGAAATGGAAATTTTTTAATGTTTAATTTTTTGAATGCAAATGACTATTCCATGTAAATTATCACTTTTGGAACAAAATAAGTGTTTTTAGAGTCACTTTAATGCCTGAAATTGGTAGAAATAGAAGCTTCTGAATAGGAGAAAATGTCTGTAAAAATGGCAATTTTGGTCACATTGAGGCTTCAAAAAGTAGTTATTCAGCATGAGGCACATTCCAAATGACATTTTGAATCAATTTTTCTACAGTCCAAAAAATCAATTTTCTGATGAAAAACGATGACCCGTGACCTGTCAAAATTTCTCCATATGGTCAGAAATGGACATTTTTTAATGTTTAATTTTTTGAATGTAAATGACTATTCCATGTAAATTATCACTTTTGGAAGAAAAATAAGTGTGTTTAGAGACACTTTAATGCCTGAAATTGGTTGAAACAAAAGCTTCTGAATAGGAGAAAAAGTCTGTAATAATGGCAATTTTGGTCACATTGAGGCTTTAAAAAGTAGTCATTCAACATGAGGCACATTCCAAATGACATTTTGAATCAGTTTTTCTACAGTCCAAAAAATCAATTTTCTGATGAAAAACGATGACCTGTGACCTGTCGAAATTTCTCCAGATGGTCAGAAATGGAAATTTTTTAATGTTTAATTTTTTGACTGTAAATGACTATTCCATGTAAATTATCACTTTTGGAAGAAAAATAAGTGTGTTTAGAGTCACTTTAATGCCTGAAATTGGTTGAAACAAAAGCTTCTGAATAGGAGAAAAAGTCTGTAATAATGGCAATTTTGGTCACATTGAGGCTTTAAAAAGTAGTCATTCAACATGAGGCACATTCCAAATGACATTTTGAATCAATTTTTCTAGAGTCCAAAAAAATCAATTTTCTGATGAAAAACGATGACCCGTGACCTGTCGAAATTTCTCCAGATGGTCAGAACTGGACATTTTTTAATGTTTAATTTTTTGACTGCAAATGACTATTCCATGCAAATTATCACTTTTGGAACAAAATAAGTGTGTTTAAAGTCACTTTAATGCCTGAAATTGGTCGAAATAGAAGCTTCTGAATAGGAGAAAATGTCTGTAAAAATGGCAATTTTGGTCACATTGAGGCTTCAAAAAGTAGTTATTCAGCATGAGGCACATTCCAAATGCCATTTTGAATCAATTTTTCTACAGTCCAAAAAATCAATTTTCTGATGAAAAACGATGACCCGTGACCTGTCAAAATTTCTCCATATGGTCAGAAATGGACATTTTTTAATGTTTAATTTTTTGAATGTAAATGACTATTCCATGTAAATTATCACTTTTGGAAGAAAAATAAGTGTGTTTAGAGACACTTTAATGCCTGAAATTGGTTGAAACAAAAGCTTCTGAATAGGAGAAAAAGTCTTTAATAATGGCAATTTTGGTCACATTGAGGCTTTAAAAAGTAGTCATTCAACATGAGGCACATTCCAAATGACATTTTGAATCAATTTTTCTACAGTCCAAAAAAATAAATTTTCTGATGAAAAACGATGACCCGTGACCTGTTGAAATTTATCCAGATGGTCAGAAATGGAAATTTTTTAATGTTTAATTTTTTGAATGCAAATGACTATTCCATGTAAATTATCACTTTTGGAACAACATTAAGTGTGTTTAGAGTCACTTTTATGCCTGAAATTGGTCGAAATAGAAGCTTCTGAATACGAGAAAATGTCTGTAATAATGGCAATTTTGGTCACATTGAGGCTTTAAAAAGTAGTTATTCAACATGAGGCAAATTCGAAATGACATTTTGAATCAATTTTTCTACAGTCCAAAAAATCAATTTTCTGATGAAAAACGATGACCCGTGACCTGTCGACATTTCTCCAGTTGGTCAGAAATTGAATTTTTTTAATGTTTAAGTTTTTTTACTGCAAATGACTATTCCATTTAAATTATCACTTTTGGAACAAAAATAAGTGTGTTTAGAGTCACTTTAATGCCTGAAATTGGTCGAAATAGAAGCTTCTGAATAGGAGAAAATGTCGGTAAAAATTGAAATTTTGGTCACATTCAGGCTTTAAAAAGTAGTTATTCAACATGAGGCACAATCCAAATGAAATTTTGAATCAATTTTTCTACAGTCCAAAAAATCAATTTTCTGATGAAAAACGATGACCCGTGACCTGTTGAAATTTCTCCAGATTGTCAGAAATGTACATTTTTTAATGTTTAATTTTTTGACTGTAAATGACTATTCCATGTAAATTATCACTTTTGGAAAAAAAATAAGTGTGTTTAGAGTCACTTTAATGCCTGAAATTGGTTGAAACAAAAGCTTCTGAATAGGAGAAAAAGTCTGTAATAATGGCAATTTTTGTCACATTGAGGCTTTAAAAAGTAGTCATTCAACATGAGGCACATTCCAAATGACATTTTGAATCAATTTTTCTACAGTCCAAAAAAATCAATTTTCTGATGAAAAACGATGACCCGTGACCTCTCGAAATTTCTCCAGATGGTCAGAAATGGACATTTTTTAATGTTTAATTTTTTGACTGCAAATGACTATTCCATGTAAATTATCACTTTTGGACTAAAAATAAGTGTGTTTAGAGTCACTTTAATGCCTGAAATTGGTCGAAATAGACGCTTCTGAATTGGAGAAAATGTCTGTAAAAATGGCAATTTTGGTCACATTGAGGCTTCAAAAAGTAGTTATTCAGCATGAGGCACATTCCAAATGCCATTTTGAATCAATTTTTCTACAGTCCAAAAAATCAATTTTCTGATGAAAAACGATGACCCGTGACCTGTCAAAATTTCTCCATATGGTCAGAAATGGAAATTTTTTAATGTTTAATTTTTTGAATGTAAATGACTATTCCATGTAAATTATCACTTTTGGAAGAAAAATAAGTGTGTTTAGAGACACTTTAATGCCTGAAATTGGTTGAAACAAAAGCTTCTGAATAGGAGAAAAAGTCTTTAATAATGGCAATTTTGGTCACATTGAGGCTTTAAAAAGTAGTCATTCAACATGAGGCACATTCCAAATGACATTTTGAATCAATTTTTCTACAGTCCAAAAAAATCAATTTTCTGATGAAAAACGATGACCCGTGACCTGTCGAAATTTATCCAGATGGTCAGAAATGGAAATTTTTTAATGTTTAATTTTTTGAATGCAAATGACTATTCCATGTAAATTATCACTTTTGGAACAACATTAAGTGTGTTTAGAGTCACTTTTATGCCTGAAATTGGTCGAAATAGAAGCTTCTGAATACGAGAAAATGTCTGTAATAATGGCAATTTTGGTCACATTGAGGCTTTAAAAAGTAGTTATTCAACATGAGGCACAATCCAAATGACATTTTGAATCAATTTTTCTACAGTCCAAAAAATCAATTTTCTGATGAAAAACGATGACCCGTGACCTGTTGAAATTTCTCCAGATTGTCAGAAATGTACATTTTTTTAATGTTTAATTTTTTGACTGTAAATGACTATTCCATGTAAATTATCACTTTTGGAAGAAAAATAAGTGTGTTTAGAGTCACTTTAATGCCTGAAATTGGTTGAAACAAAAGCTTCTGAATAGGAGAAAAAGTCTGTAATAATGGCAATTTTGGTCACATTGAGGCTTTAAAAACTAGTCATTCAACATGAGGCACATTCCAAATGACATTTTGAATAAATTTTTCTAGAGTCCAAAAAAATCAATTTTCTGATGAAAAACGATGACCCGTGACCTGTCGAAATTTCTCCAGATGGTCAGAAATGGAAATTTTTTAATGTTTAATTTTTTGACTGCAAATGACTATTCCATGTAAATTATCACTTTTGGAAGAAAAATAAGTGTGTTTAGAGTCACTTTAATGCCTGAAATTGGTTGAAACAAAAGCTTCTGAATAGGAGAAAAAGTCTGTAATAATGGCAATTTTGGTCACATTGAGGCTTTAAAAAGTAGTCATTCAACATGAGGCACATTCCAAATGACATTTTGAATCAATTTTTCTACAGTCCAAAAAAATCAATTTTCTGATGAAAAACGATGACCTGTGACCTGTCGAAATTTATCCAGATGGTCAGAAATGGAAATTTTTTAATGTTTAATTTTTTGAATGCAAATGACTATTCCATGTAAATTATCACTTTTGGAACAACATTAAGTGTGTTTAGAGTCACTTTTATGCCTGAAATTGGTCGAAATAGAAGCTTCTGAATACGAGAAAATGTCTGTAATAATGGCAATTTTGGTCACATTGAGGCTTTAAAAAGTAGTCATTCAACATGAGGCACATTCCAAATGACATTTTGAATCAATTTTTCTACAGTCCAAAAAAATCAATTTTCTGATGAAAAACGATGACCCGTGACCTGTCGAAATTTCTCCAGATGCTCAGAAATGGAAATTTTTTAATGTTTAATTTTTTGACTGCAAATGACTATTCCATGTAAATTATCACTTTTGGAATAAAAATAAGTGTGTTTAGAGTCACTTTAATGCCTGAAATTGGTTGAAATAGACGCTTCTGAATAGGAGAAAATGTCTGTAAAAATGGCAATTTTGGTCACATTGAGGCTTCAAAAAGTAGTTATTCAGCATGAGGCACATTCCAAATGACATTTTGAATCAATTTTTCTACAGTCCAAAAAATCAATTTTCTGATGAAAAACGATGACCCGTGACCTGTCGAAATTTCTCCAGATGGTCAGAAATGGAAATTTTTTAATGTTTAATTTTTTGATTGTAAATGACTATTCCATGTAAATTATCACTTTTGGAAGAAAAATAAGTGTGTTTAGAGACACTTTAATGCCTGAAATTGGTTGAAACAAAAGCTTCTGAATAGGAGAAAAAGTCTGTAATAATGGCAATTTTGGTCACATTGAGGCTTTAAAAAGTAGTCATTCAACATGAGGCACATTCCAAATGACATTTTGAATCAATTTTTCTACAGTCCAAAAAATCAATTTTCTGATGAAAAACGATGACCCGTGACCTGTCGAAATTTCTCCAGATGGTCAGAAATCGAAATTTTTTAATGTTTCATTTTTTGACTGCAAATGACTATTCCATGTAAATTATCACTTTTGGAACAAAATAAGTGTGTTTAGAGTCACTTTAATGCCTGAAATTGGTAGAAATAGAAGCTTCTGAATAGGAGAAAATGTCTGTAAAAATGGCAATTTTGGTCACATTGAGGCTTCAAAAAGTAGTTATTCAGCATGAGGCACATTCCAAATGACATTTTGAATCAATTTTTCTACAGTCCAAAAAATCAATTTTCTGATGAAAAACGATGACCTGTGACCTGTCAAAATTTCTCCATATGGTCAGAAATGGACATTTTTTAATGTTTAATTTTTTGAATGTAAATGACTATTCCATGTAAATTATCACTTTTGGAAGAAAAATAAGTGTGTTTAGAGACACTTTAATGCCTGAAATTGGTTGAAACAAAAGCTTCTGAATAGGAGAAAAAGTCTGTAATAATGGCAATTTTGGTCACATTGAGGCTTTAAAAAGTAGTCATTCAACATGAGGCACATTCCAAATGACATTTTGAATCAGTTTTTCTACAGTCCAAAAAATCAATTTTCTGATGAAAAACGATGACCTGTGACCTGTCGAAATTTCTCCAGATGGTCAGAAATGGAAATTTTTTAATGTTTAATTTTTTGACTGTAAATGACTATTCCATGTAAATTATCACTTTTGGAAGAAAAATAAGTGTGTTTAGAGTCACTTTAATGCCTGAAATTGGTTGAAATAAAAGCATCTGAATAGGAGAAAAAGTCTGTAATAATGGCAATTTTGGTCACATTGAGGCTTTAAAAAGTAGTCATTCAACATGAGGCACATTCCAAATGACATTTTGAATCAATTTTTCTAGAGTCCAAAAAAATCAATTTTCTGATGAAAAACGATGACCCGTGACCTGTCGAAATTTCTCCAGATGGTCAGAAATGGACATTTTTTAATGTTTAATTTTTTGACTGCAAATGACTATTCCATGCAAATTATCACTTTTGGAACAAAATAAGTGTGTTTAAAGTCACTTTAATGCCTGAAATTGGTCGAAATAGATGCTTCTGAATAGGAGAAAATGTCTGTAAAAATGGCAATTTTGGTCACATTGAGGCTTCAAAAAGTAGTTATTCAGCATGAGGCACATTCCAAATGCCATTTTGAATCAATTTTTCTACAGTCCAAAAAATCAATTTTCTGATGAAAAACGATGACCCGTGACCTGTCGACATTTCTCCAGTTGGTCAGAAATTGAATTTTTTTAATGTTTAAGTTTTTTTACTGCAAATGACTATTCCATTTAAATTATCACTTTTGGAACAAAAATAAGTGTGTTTAGAGTCACTTTAATGCCTGAAATTGGTCGAAATAGAAGCTTCTGAATAGGAGAAAATGTCTGTAAAAATTGAAATTTTGGTCACATTCAGGCTTTAAAAAGTAGTTATTCACCATGAGGCACAATCCAAATGAAATTTTGAATCAATTTTTCTACAGTCCAAAAAATCAATTTTCTGATGAAAAACGATGACCCGTGACCTGTTGAAATTTCTCCAGATTGTCAGAAATGTACATTTTTTAATGTTTAATTTTTTGACTGTAAATGACTATTCCATGTAAATTATCACTTTTGGAAAAAAAATAAGTGTGTTTAGAGTCACTTTAATGCCTGAAATTGGTTGAAACAAAAGCTTCTGAATAGGAGAAAAAGTCTGTAATAATGGCAATTTTGGTCACATTGAGGCTTTAAAAAGTAGTCATTCAACATGAGGCACATTCCAAATGACATTTTGAATCAATTTTTCTACAGTCCAAAAAAATCAATTTTCTGATGAAAAACGATGACCCCGTGACCTGTCGAAATTTCTCCAGATGGTCAGAAATGGACATTTTTTAATGTTTAATTTTTTGACTGCAAATGACTATTCCATGTAAATTATCACTTTTGGAATAAAAATAAGTGTGTTTAGAGTCACTTTAATGCCTGAAATTGGTCGAAATAGACGCTTCTGAATAGGAGAAAATGTCTGTAAAAATGGCAATTTTGGTCACATTGAGGCTTCAAAAAGTAGTTATTCAGCATGAGGCACATTCCAAATGCCATTTTGAATCAATTTTTCTACAGTCCAAAAAATCAATTTTCTGATGAAAAACGATGACCCGTGACCTGTCAAAATTTCTTCATATGGTCAGAAATGGAAATTTTTTAATGTTTAATTTTTTGAATGTAAATGACTATTCCATGTAAATTATCACTTTTGGAAGAAAAATAAGTGTGTTTAGAGACACTTTAATGCCTGAAATTGGTTGAAACAAAAGCTTCTGAATAGGAGAAAAAGTCTTTAATAATGGCAATTTTGGTCACATTGAGGCTTTAAAAAGTAGTCATTCAACATGAGGCACATTCCAAATGACATTTTGAATCAATTTTTCTACAGTCCAAAAAAATAAATTTTCTGATGAAAAACGATGACCCGTGACCTGTCGACATTTCTCCAGTTGGTCAGAAATTGAATTTTTTTAATGTTTAAGTTTTTTTACTGCAAATGACTATTCCATGTAAATTATCACTTTTGGAAGAAAAATAAGTGTGTTTAGAGACACTTTAATGCCTGAAATTGGTTGAAACAAAAGCTTCTGAATAGGAGAAAAAGTCTGTAATAATGGCAATTTTGGTCACATTGAGGCTTTAAAAAGTAGTCATTCAACATGAGGCACATTCCAAATGACATTTTGAATCAATTTTTCTACAGTCCAAAAAATCAATTTTCTGATGAAAAACGATGACCCGTGACCTGTCGAAATTTCTCCAGATGGTCAGAAATGGACATTTTTTAATGTTTAATTTTTTGAATGTAAATGACTATTCCATGTAAATTATCACTTTTGGAAGAAAAATAAGTGTGTTTAGAGACACTTTAATGCCTGAAATTGGTTGAAACAAAAGCTTCTGAATAGGAGAAAAAGTCTATAATAATGGCAATTTTGGTCACATTGAGGCTTTAAAAAGTAGTCATTCAACATGAGGCACATTCCAAATGACATTTTGAATCAATTTTTCTACAGTCCAAAAAAATCAATTTTCTGATGAAAAACGATGACCCATGACCTGTCGAAATTTATCCAGATGGTCAGAAATAGAAATTTTTTAATGTTTAATTTTTTGACTGCAAATGACTATTCCATGTAAATTATCACTTTTGGAACAAAAATAAGTGTGTTTAGAGTCACTTTAATGCCTGAAATTGGTAGAAATAGAAGCTTCTGAATAGGAGAAAAAGTCTGTAATAATGGCAATTTTGGTCACATTGAGGCTTTAAAAAGTAGTCATTCAACATGAGGCACATTCCAAATGACATTTTGAATCAGTTTTTCTACAGTCCAAAAAATCAATTTTCTGATGAAAAACGATGACCTGTTACCTGTCGAAATTTCTCCATATGGTCAGAAATGGAAATTTTTTAATGTTTAATTTTTTGATTGTAAATGACTATTCCATGTAAATTATCACTTTTGGAAGAAAAATAAGTGTGTTTAGAGACACTTTAATGCCTGAAATTGGTTGAAACAAAAGCTTCTGAATAGGAGAAAAAGTCTGTAATAATGGCAATTTTGGTCACATTGAGGCTTTAAAAAGTAGTCATTCAACATGAGGCACATTCCAAATGACATTTTGAAGCAATTTTTCTACAGTCCAAAAAATCAATTTTCTGATGAAAAACGATGACCCGTGACCTGTCGAAATTTCTCCAGATGGTCAGAAATGGAAATTTTTTAATGTTTCATTTTTTGACTGCAAATGACTATTCCATGTAAATTATCACTTTTGGAACAAAATAAGTGTGTTTAGAGTCACTTTAATGCCTGAAATTGGTAGAAATAGAAGCTTCTGAATAGGAGAAAATGTCTGTAAAAATGGCAATTTTGGTCACATTGAGGCTTCAAAAAGTAGTTATTCAGCATGAGGCACATTCCAAATGACATTTTGAATCAATTTTTCTACAGTCCAAAAAATCAATTTTCTGATGAAAAACGATGACCTGTGACCTGTCAAAATTTCTCCATATGGTCAGAAATGGACATTTTTTAATGTTTAATTTTTTGAATGTAAATGACTATTCCATGTAAATTATCACTTTTGGAAGAAAAATAAGTGTGTTTAGAGACACTTTAATGCCTGAAATTGGTTGAAACAAAAGCTTCTGAATAGGAGAAAAAGTCTGTAATAATGGCAATTTTGGTCACATTGAGGCTTTAAAAAGTAGTCATTCAACATGAGGCACATTCCAAATGACATTTTGAATCAGTTTTTCTACAGTCCAAAAAATCAATTTTCTTATGAAAAACGATGACCTGTGACCTGTCAAAATTTCTCCAGATGGTCAGAAATGGAAATTTTTTAATGTTTAATTTTTTGACTGTAAATGACTATTCCATGTAAATTATCACTTTTGGAAGAAAAATAAGTGTGTTTAGAGTCACTTTAATGCCTGAAATTGGTTGAAATAAAAGCATCTGAATAGGAGAAAAAGTCTGTAATAATGGCAATTTTGGTCACATTGAGGCTTTAAAAAGTAGTCATTCAACATGAGGCACATTCCAAATGACATTTTGAATCAATTTTTCTAGAGTCCAAAAAAATCAATTTTCTGATGAAAAACGATGACCCGTGACCTGTCGAAATTTCTCCAGATGGTCAGAAATGGACATTTTTTAATGTTTAATTTTTTGACTGCAAATGACTATTCCATGCAAATTATCACTTTTGGAACAAAATAAGTGTGTTTAAAGTCACTTTAATGCCTGAAATTGGTCGAAATAGAAGCTTCTGAATAGGAGAAAATGTCTGTAAAAATGGCAATTTTGGTCACATTGAGGCTTCAAAAAGTAGTTATTCAGCATGAGGCACATTCCAAATGCCATTTTGAATCAATTTTTCTACAGTCCAAAAAAATCAATTTTCTGATGAAAAACGATGACCCGTGACCTGTCGAAATTTCTCCAGATGGTCAGAAATGGACATTTTTTAATGTTTAATTTTTTGACTGCAAATGACTATTCCATGCAAATTATCACTTTTGGAAGAAAAATAAGTGTGTTTAGAGACACTTTAATGCCTGAAATTGGTCGAAATAGAAGCTTCTGAATACGAGAAAATGTCTGTAATAATGGCAATTTTGGTCACATTGAGGCTTTAAAAAGTAGTTATTCAACATGAGGCAAATTCGAAATGACATTTTGAATCAATTTTTCTACAGTCCAAAAAATCAATTTTCTGATGAAAAACGATGACCCGTGACCTGTCGACATTTCTCCAGTTGGTCAGAAATTGAATTTTTTTAATGTTTAAGTTTTTTTACTGCAAATGACTATTCCATTTAAATTATCACTTTTGGAACAAAAATAAGTGTGTTTAGAGTCACTTTAATGCCTGAAATTGGTCGAAATAGAAGCTTCTGAATAGGAGAAAATGTCTGTAAAAATTGAAATTTTGGTCACATTCAGGCTTTAAAAAGTAGTTATTCACCATGAGGCACAATCCAAATGAAATTTTGAATCAATTTTTCTACAGTCCAAAAAATCAATTTTCTGATGAAAAACGATGACCCGTGACCTGTTGAAATTTCTCCAGATTGTCAGAAATGTACATTTTTTAATGTTTAATTTTTTGACTGTAAATGACTATTCCATGTAAATTATCACTTTTGGAAAAAAAATAAGTGTGTTTAGAGTCACTTTAATGCCTGAAATTGGTTGAAACAAAAGCTTCTGAATAGGAGAAAAAGTCTGTAATAATGGCAATTTTGGTCACATTGAGGCTTTAAAAAGTAGTCATTCAACATGAGGCACATTCCAAATGACATTTTGAATCAATTTTTCTACAGTCCAAAAAAATCAATTTTCTGATGAAAAACGATGACCCGTGACCTGTCGAAATTTCTCCAGATGGTCAGAAATGGACATTTTTTAATGTTTAATTTTTTGACTGCAAATGACTATTCCATGTAAATTATCACTTTTGGAATAAAAATAAGTGTGTTTAGAGTCACTTTAATGCCTGAAATTGGTCGAAATAGACGCTTCTGAATAGGAGAAAATGTCTGTAAAAATGGCAATTTTGGTCACATTGAGGCTTCAAAAAGTAGTTATTCAGCATGAGGCACATTCCAAATGCCATTTTGAATCAATTTTTCTACAGTCCAAAAAATCAATTTTCTGATGAAAAACGATGACCCGTGACCTGTCAAAATTTCTCCATATGGTCAGAAATGGAAATTTTTTAATGTTTAATTTTTTGAATGTAAATGACTATTCCATGTAAATTATCACTTTTGGAAGAAAAATAAGTGTGTTTAGAGACACTTTAATGCCTGAAATTGGTTGAAACAAAAGCTTCTGAATAGGAGAAAAAGTCTTTAATAATGGCAATTTTGGTCACATTGAGGCTTTAAAAAGTAGTCATTCAACATGAGGCACATTCCAAATGACATTTTGAATCAATTTTTCTACAGTCCAAAAAAATAAATTTTCTGATGAAAAACGATGACCCGTGACCTGTCGACATTTCTCCAGTTGGTCAGAAATTGAATTTTTTTAATGTTTAAGTTTTTTTACTGCAAATGACTATTCCATGTAAATTATCACTTTTGGAAGAAAAATAAGTGTGTTTAGAGACACTTTAATGCCTGAAATTGGTTGAAACAAAAGCTTCTGAATAGGAGAAAAAGTCTGTAATAATGGCAATTTTGGTCACATTGAGGCTTTAAAAAGTAGTCATTCAACATGAGGCACATTCCAAATGACATTTTGAATCAATTTTTCTACAGTCCAAAAAATCAATTTTCTGATGAAAAACGATGACCCGTGACCTGTCGAAATTTCTCCAGATGGTCAGAAATGGACATTTTTTAATGTTTAATTTTTTGAATGTAAATGACTATTCCATGTAAATTATCACTTTTGGAAGAAAAATAAGTGTGTTTAGAGACACTTTAATGCCTGAAATTGGTTGAAACAAAAGCTTCTGAATAGGAGAAAAAGTCTATAATAATGGCAATTTTGGTCACATTGAGGCTTTAAAAAGTAGTCATTCAACATGAGGCACATTCCAAATGACATTTTGAATCAATTTTTCTACAGTCCAAAAAAATCAATTTTCTGATGAAAAACGATGACCCATGACCTGTCGAAATTTATCCAGATGGTCAGAAATAGAAATTTTTTAATGTTTAATTTTTTGACTGCAAATGACTATTCCATGTAAATTATCACTTTTGGAACAAAAATAAGTGTGTTTAGAGTCACTTTAATGCCTGAAATTGGTAGAAATAGAAGCTTCTGAATAGGAGAAAAAGTCTGTAATAATGGCAATTTTGGTCACATTGAGGCTTTAAAAAGTAGTCATTCAACATGAGGCACATTCCAAATGACATTTTGAATCAGTTTTTCTACAGTCCAAAAAATCAATTTTCTGATGAAAAACGATGACCTGTTACCTGTCGAAATTTCTCCAGATGATCAGAAATGGAAATTTTTTAATGTTTAATTTTTTGACTGTAAATGACTATTCCATGTAAATTATCACTTTTGGAAGAAAAATAAGTGTGTTTAGAGTCACTTTAATGCCTGAAATTGGTTGAAACAAAAGCTTCTGAATAGGAGAAAAAGTCTGTAATAATGGCAATTTTGGTCACATTGAGGCTTTAAAAAGTAGTCATTCAACATGAGGCACATTCCAAATGACATTTTGAATCAATTTTTCTACAGTCCAAAAAAATCAATTTTCTGATGAAAAATGATGACCCGTGACCTGTCGAAATTTCTCCAGATGGTCAGAAATGGACATTTTTTAATGTTTAATTTTTTGACTGCAAATGACTATTCCATGCAAATTATCACTTTTGGAACAAAATAAGTGTGTTTAAAGTCACTTTAATGCCTGAAATTGGTCGAAATAGAAGCTTCTGAATAGGAGAAAATGTCTGTAAAAATGGCAATTTTGGTCACATTGAGGCTTCAAAAAGTAGTTATTCAGCATGAGGCACATTCCAAATGCCATTTTGAATCAATTTTTCTACAGTCCAAAAAATCAATTTTCTGATGAAAAACGATGACCCGTGACCTGTCAAAATTTCTCCATATGGTCAGAAATGGACATTTTTTTAATGTTTAATTTTTTGAATGTAAATGACTATTCCATGTAAATTATCACTTTTGGAAGAAAAATAAGTGTGTTTAGAGACACTTTAATGCCTGAAATTGGTTGAAACAAAAGCTTCTGAATAGGAGAAAAAGTCTGTAATAATGGCAATTTTGGTCACATTGAGGCTTTAAAAAGTAGTCATTCAACATGAGGCACATTCCAAATGACATTTTGAATCAATTTTTCTACAGTCCAAAAAATCAATTTTCTGATGAAAAACGATGACCCGTGACCTGTCGAAATTTCTCCAGATGGTCAGAAATGGACATTTTTTAATGTTTAATTTTTTGAATGTAAATGACTATTCCATGTAAATTATCACTTTTGGAAGAAAAATAAGTGTGTTTAGAGACACTTTAATGCCTGAAATTGGTTGAAACAAAAGCTTCTGAATAGGAGAAAAAGTCTGTAATAATGGCAATTTTGGTCACATTGAGGCTTTAAAAAGTAGTCATTCAACATGAGGCACATTCCAAATGACATTTTGAATCAATTTTTCTACAGTCCAAAAAAATCAATTTTCTGATGAAAAACGATGACCCATGACCTGTCGAAATTTATCCAGATGGTCAGAAATAGAAATTTTTTAATGTTTAATTTTTTGACTGCAAATGACTATTCCATGTAAATTATCACTTTTGGAACAAAAATAAGTGTGTTTAGAGTCACTTTAATGCCTGAAATTGGTAGAAATAGAAGCTTCTGAATAGGAGAAAAAGTCTGTAATAATGGCAATTTTGGTCACATTGAGGCTTTAAAAAGTAGTCATTCAACATGAGGCACATTCCAAATGACATTTTGAATCAGTTTTTCTACAGTCCAAAAAATCAATTTTCTGATGAAAAACGATGACCTGTTACCTGTCGAAATTTCTCCAGATGGTCAGAAATGGAAATTTTTTAATGTTTAATTTTTTGACTGTAAATGACTATTCCATGTAAATTATCACTTTTGGAAGAAAAATAAGTGTGTTTAGAGTCACTTTAATGCCTGAAATTGGTTGAAACAAAAGCTTCTGAATAGGAGAAAAAGTCTGTAATAATGGCAATTTTGGTCACATTGAGGCTTTAAAAAGTAGTCATTCAACATGAGGCACATTCCAAATGACATTTTGAATCAATTTTTCTACAGTCCAAAAAAATCAATTTTCTGATGAAAAACGATGACCCATGACCTGTCGAAATTTATCCAGATGGTCAGAAATAGAAATTTTTTAATGTTTAATTTTTTGACTGCAAATGACTATTCCATGTAAATTATCACTTTTGGAACAAAAATAAGTGTGTTTAGAGTCACTTTAATGCCTGAAATTGGTAGAAATAGAAGCTTCTAAATAGGAGAAAAAGTCTGTAATAATGGCAATTTTGGTCACATTGAGGCTTTAAAAAGTAGTCATTCAACATGAGGCACATTCCAAATGACATTTTGAATCAGTTTTTCTACAGTCCAAAAAATCAATTTTCTGATGAAAAACGATGACCTGTTACCTGTCGAAATTTCTCCAGATGGTCAGAAATGGAAATTTTTTAATGTTTAATTTTTTGACTGTAAATGACTATTCCATGTAAATTATCACTTTTGGAAGAAAAATAAGTGTGTTTAGAGTCACTTTAATGCCTGAAATTGGTTGAAACAAAAGCTTCTGAATAGGAGAAAAAGTCTGTAATAATGGCAATTTTGGTCACATTGAGGCTTTAAAAAGTAGTCATTCAACATGAGGCAAATTCGAAATGACATTTTGAATCAATTTTTCTACAGTCCAAAAAATCAATTTTCTGATGAAAAACGATGACCCGTGACCTGTCGACATTTCTCCAGTTGGTCAGAAATTGAATTTTTTTAATGTTTAAGTTTTTTTACTGCAAATGACTATTCCATTTAAATTATCACTTTTGGAACAAAAATAAGTGTGTTTAGAGTCACTTTAATGCCTGAAATTGGTCGAAATAGAAGCTTCTGAATAGGAGAAAATGTCTGTAAAAATTGAAATTTTGGTCACATTCAGGCTTTAAAAAGTAGTTATTCACCATGAGGCACAATCCAAATGAAATTTTGAATCAATTTTTCTACAGTCCAAAAAATCAATTTTCTGATGAAAAACGATGACCCGTGACCTGTTGAAATTTCTCCAGATTGTCAGAAATGTACATTTTTTAATGTTTAATTTTTTGACTGTAAATGACTATTCCATGTAAATTATCACTTTTGGAAAAAAAATAAGTGTGTTTAGAGTCACTTTAATGCCTGAAATTGGTTGAAACAAAAGCTTCTGAATAGGAGAAAAAGTCTGTAATAATGGCAATTTTGGTCACATTGAGGCTTTAAAAAGTAGTCATTCAACATGAGGCACATTCCAAATGACATTTTGAATCAATTTTTCTACAGTCCAAAAAAATCAATTTTCTGATGAAAAACGATGACCCGTGACCTGTCGAAATTTCTCCAGATGGTCAGAAATGGACATTTTTTAATGTTTAATTTTTTGACTGCAAATGACTATTCCATGTAAATTATCACTTTTGGAACAAAAATAAGTGTGTTTAGAGTCACTTTAATGCCTGAAATTGGTCGAAATAGACGCTTCTGAATAGGAGAAAATGTCTGTAAAAATGGCAATTTTGGTCACATTGAGGCTTCAAAAAGTAGTTATTCAGCATGAGGCACATTCCAAATGCCATTTTGAATCAATTTTTCTACAGTCCAAAAAATCAATTTTCTGATGAAAAACGATGACCCGTGACCTGTCAAAATTTCTCCATATGGTCAGAAATGGAAATTTTTTAATGTTTAATTTTTTGAATGTAAATGACTATTCCATGTAAATTATCACTTTTGGAAGAAAAATAAGTGTGTTTAGAGACACTTTAATGCCTGAAATTGGTTGAAACAAAAGCTTCTGAATAGGAGAAAAAGTCTTTAATAATGGCAATTTTGGTCACATTGAGGCTTTAAAAAGTAGTCATTCAACATGAGGCACATTCCAAATGACATTTTGAATCAATTTTTCTACAGTCCAAAAAAATAAATTTTCTGATGAAAAACGATGACCCGTGACCTGTCGACATTTCTCCAGTTGGTCAGAAATTGAATTTTTTTAATGTTTAAGTTTTTTTACTGCAAATGACTATTCCATGTAAATTATCACTTTTGGAAGAAAAATAAGTGTGTTTAGAGACACTTTAATGCCTGAAATTGGTTGAAACAAAAGCTTCTGAATAGGAGAAAAAGTCTGTAATAATGGCAATTTTGGTCACATTGAGGCTTTAAAAAGTAGTCATTCAACATGAGGCACATTCCAAATGACATTTTGAATCAATTTTTCTACAGTCCAAAAAATCAATTTTCTGATGAAAAACGATGACCCGTGACCTGTCGAAATTTCTCCAGATGGTCAGAAATGGACATTTTTTAATGTTTAATTTTTTGAATGTAAATGACTATTCCATGTAAATTATCACTTTTGGAAGAAAAATAAGTGTGTTTAGAGACACTTTAATGCCTGAAATTGGTTGAAACAAAAGCTTCTGAATAGGAGAAAAAGTCTATAATAATGGCAATTTTGGTCACATTGAGGCTTTAAAAAGTAGTCATTCAACATGAGGCACATTCCAAATGACATTTTGAATCAATTTTTCTACAGTCCAAAAAAATCAATTTTCTGATGAAAAACGATGACCCATGACCTGTCGAAATTTATCCAGATGGTCAGAAATAGAAATTTTTTAATGTTTAATTTTTTGACTGCAAATGACTATTCCATGTAAATTATCACTTTTGGAACAAAAATAAGTGTGTTTAGAGTCACTTTAATGCCTGAAATTGGTAGAAATAGAAGCTTCTGAATAGGAGAAAAAGTCTGTAATAATGGCAATTTTGGTCACATTGAGGCTTTAAAAAGTAGTCATTCAACATGAGGCACATTCCAAATGACATTTTGAATCAGTTTTTCTACAGTCCAAAAAATCAATTTTCTGATGAAAAACGATGACCTGTTACCTGTCGAAATTTCTCCAGATGGTCAGAAATGGAAATTTTTTAATGTTTAATTTTTTGACTGTAAATGACTATTCCATGTAAATTATCACTTTTGGAAGAAAAATAAGTGTGTTTAGAGTCACTTTAATGCCTGAAATTGGTTGAAACAAAAGCTTCTGAATAGGAGAAAAAGTCTGTAATAATGGCAATTTTGGTCACATTGAGGCTTTAAAAAGTAGTCATTCAACATGAGGCACATTCCAAATGACATTTTGAATCAATTTTTCTACAGTCCAAAAAAATCAATTTTCTGATGAAAAATGATGACCCGTGACCTGTCGAAATTTCTCCAGATGGTCAGAAATGGACATTTTTTAATGTTTAATTTTTTGACTGCAAATGACTATTCCATGCAAATTATCACTTTTGGAACAAAATAAGTGTGTTTAAAGTCACTTTAATGCCTGAAATTGGTCGAAATAGAAGCTTCTGAATAGGAGAAAATGTCTCTAAAAATGGCAATTTTGGTCACATTGAGGCTTCAAAAAGTAGTTATTCAGCATGAGGCACATTCCAAATGCCATTTTGAATCAATTTTTCTACAGTCCAAAAAATCAATTTTCTGATGAAAAACGATGACCTGTTACCTGTCGAAATTTCTCCAGATGGTCAGAAATGGAAATTTTTTAATGTTTAATTTTTTGACTGTAAATTACTATTCCATGTAAATTATCACTTTTGGAAGAAAAATAAGTGTGTTTAGAGTCACTTTAATGCCTGAAATTGGTTGAAACAAAAGCTTCTGAATAGGAGAAAAAGTCTGTAATAATGGCAATTTTGGTCACATTGAGGCTTTAAAAAGTAGTCATTCAACATGAGGCACATTCCAAATGACATTTTGAATCAATTTTTCTACAGTCCAAAAAAATCAATTTTCTGATGAAAAACGATGACCCGTGACCTGTCGAAATTTCTCCAGATGGTCAGAAATGGACATTTTTTAATGTTTAATTTTTTGACTGCAAATGACTATTCCATGTAAATTATCACTTTTGGAATAAAAATAAGTGTGTTTAGAGTCACTTTAATGCCTGAAATTGGTCGAAATAGACGCTTCTGAATAGGAGAAAATGTCTGTAAAAATGGCAATTTTGGTCACATTGAGGCTTCAAAAAGTAGTTATTCAGCATGAGGCACATTCCAAATGCCATTTTGAATCAATTTTTCTACAGTCCAAAAAATCAATTTTCTGATGAAAAACGATGACCCGTGACCTGTCAAAATTTCTCCATATGGTCAGAAATGGAAATTTTTTAATGTTTAATTTTTTGAATGTAAATGACTATTCCATGTAAATTATCACTTTTGGAAGAAAAATAAGTGTGTTTAGAGACACTTTAATGCCTGAAATTGGTTGAAACAAAAGCTTCTGAATAGGAGAAAAAGTCTTTAATAATGGCAATTTTGGTCACATTGAGGCTTTAAAAAGTAGTCATTCAACATGAGGCACATTCCAAATGACATTTTGAATCAATTTTTCTACAGTCCAAAAAAATAAATTTTCTGATGAAAAACGATGACCCGTGACCTGTCGACATTTCTCCAGTTGGTCAGAAATTGAATTTTTTTAATGTTTAAGTTTTTTTACTGCAAATGACTATTCCATGTAAATTATCACTTTTGGAAGAAAAATAAGTGTGTTTAGAGACACTTTAATGCCTGAAATTGGTTGAAACAAAAGCTTCTGAATAGGAGAAAAAGTCTGTAATAATGGCAATTTTGGTCACATTGAGGCTTTAAAAAGTAGTCATTCAACATGAGGCACATTCCAAATGACATTTTGAATCAATTTTTCTACAGTCCAAAAAATCAATTTTCTGATGAAAAACGATGACCCGTGACCTGTCGAAATTTCTCCAGATGGTCAGAAATGGACATTTTTTAATGTTTAATTTTTTGAATGTAAATGACTATTCCATGTAAATTATCACTTTTGGAAGAAAAATAAGTGTGTTTAGAGACACTTTAATGCCTGAAATTGGTTGAAACAAAAGCTTCTGAATAGGAGAAAAAGTCTATAATAATGGCAATTTTGGTCACATTGAGGCTTTAAAAAGTAGTCATTCAACATGAGGCACATTCCAAATGACATTTTGAATCAATTTTTCTACAGTCCAAAAAAATCAATTTTCTGATGAAAAACGATGACCCATGACCTGTCGAAATTTATCCAGATGGTCAGAAATAGAAATTTTTTAATGTTTAATTTTTTGACTGCAAATGACTATTCCATGTAAATTATCACTTTTGGAACAAAAATAAGTGTGTTTAGAGTCACTTTAATGCCTGAAATTGGTAGAAATAGAAGCTTCTGAATAGGAGAAAAAGTCTGTAATAATGGCAATTTTGGTCACATTGAGGCTTTAAAAAGTAGTCATTCAACATGAGGCACATTCCAAATGACATTTTGAATCAGTTTTTCTACAGTCCAAAAAATCAATTTTCTGATGAAAAACGATGACCTGTTACCTGTCGAAATTTCTCCAGATGGTCAGAAATGGAAATTTTTTAATGTTTAATTTTTTGACTGTAAATGACTATTCCATGTAAATTATCACTTTTGGAAGAAAAATAAGTGTGTTTAGAGTCACTTTAATGCCTGAAATTGGTTGAAACAAAAGCTTCTGAATAGGAGAAAAAGTCTGTAATAATGGCAATTTTGGTCACATTGAGGCTTTAAAAAGTAGTCATTCAACATGAGGCACATTCCAAATGACATTTTGAATCAATTTTTCTACAGTCCAAAAAAATCAATTTTCTGATGAAAAATGATGACCCGTGACCTGTCGAAATTTCTCCAGATGGTCAGAAATGGACATTTTTTAATGTTTAATTTTTTGACTGCAAATGACTATTCCATGCAAATTATCACTTTTGGAACAAAATAAGTGTGTTTAAAGTCACTTTAATGCCTGAAATTGGTCGAAATAGAAGCTTCTGAATAGGAGAAAATGTCTGTAAAAATGGCAATTTTGGTCACATTGAGGCTTCAAAAAGTAGTTATTCAGCATGAGGCACATTCCAAATGCCATTTTGAATCAATTTTTCTACAGTCCAAAAAATCAATTTTCTGATGAAAAACGATGACCCGTGACCTGTCAAAATTTCTCCATATGGTCAGAAATGGACATTTTTTTAATGTTTAATTTTTTGAATGTAAATGACTATTCCATGTAAATTATCACTTTTGGAAGAAAAATAAGTGTGTTTAGAGACACTTTAATGCCTGAAATTGGTTGAAACAAAAGCTTCTGAATAGGAGAAAAAGTCTGTAATAATGGCAATTTTGGTCACATTGAGGCTTTAAAAAGTAGTCATTCAACATGAGGCACATTCCAAATGACATTTTGAATCAATTTTTCTACAGTCCAAAAAATCAATTTTCTGATGAAAAACGATGACCCGTGACCTGTCGAAATTTCTCCAGATGGTCAGAAATGGACATTTTTTAATGTTTAATTTTTTGAATGTAAATGACTATTCCATGTAA
Organism: Triturus cristatus; assembly: GCF_964204655.1. Taxonomy (NCBI): domain Eukaryota; kingdom Metazoa; phylum Chordata; class Amphibia; order Caudata; family Salamandridae; genus Triturus; species Triturus cristatus. The sequence goes on along the minus strand of NC_140593.1, from coordinate 876,703,020 downwards.
ATTATCACTTTTGGAAGAAAAATAAGTGTGTTTAGAGACACTTTAATGCCTGAAATTGGTTGAAACAAAAGCTTCTGAATAGGAGAAAAAGTCTGTAATAATGGCAATTTTGGTCACATTGAGGCTTTAAAAAGTAGTCATTCAACATGAGGCACATTCCAAATGACATTTTGAATCAATTTTTCTACAGTCCAAAAAAATCAATTTTCTGATGAAAAACGATGACCCATGACCTGTCGAAATTTATCCAGATGGTCAGAAATAGAAATTTTTTAATGTTTAATTTTTTGACTGCAAATGACTATTCCATGTAAATTATCACTTTTGGAACAAAAATAAGTGTGTTTAGAGTCACTTTAATGCCTGAAATTGGTAGAAATAGAAGCTTCTGATTGGGAGAAAAAGTCTGTAATAATGGCAATTTTGGTCACATTGAGGCTTTAAAAAGTAGTCATTCAACATGAGGCACATTCCAAATGACATTTTGAATCAGTTTTTCTACAGTCCAAAAAATCAATTTTCTGATGAAAAACGATGACCTGTTACCTGTCGAAATTTCTCCAGATGGTCAGAAATGGAAATTTTTTAATGTTTAATTTTTTGACTGTAAATGACTATTCCATGTAAATTATCACTTTTGGAAGAAAAATAAGTGTGTTTAGAGTCACTTTAATGCCTGAAATTGGTTGAAACAAAAGCTTCTGAATAGGAGAAAAAGTCTGTAATAATGGCAATTTTGGTCACATTGAGGCTTTAAAAAGTAGTCATTCAACATGAGGCACATTCCAAATGACATTTTGAATCAATTTTTCTACAGTCCAAAGAAATCAATTTTCTGATGAAAAACGATGACCCATGACCTGTCGAAATTTCTCCAGATGGTCAGAAATGGACATTTTTTAATGTTTAATTTTTTGACTGCAAATGACTATTCCATGCAAATTATCACTTTTGGAACAAAATAAGTGTGTTTAAAGTCACTTTAATGCCTGAAATTGGTCGAAATAGAAGCTTCTGAATAGGAGAAAATGTCTGTAAAAATGGCAATTTTGGTCACATTGAGGCTTCAAAAAGTAGTTATTCAGCATGAGGCACATTCCAAATGCCATTTTGAATCAATTTTTCTACAGTCCAAAAAATCAATTTTCTGATGAAAAACGATGACCCGTGACCTGTCAAAATTTCTCCATATGGTCAGAAATGGACATTTTTTAATGTTTAATTTTTTGAATGTAAATGACTATTCCATGTAAATTATCACTTTTGGAAGAAAAATAAGTGTGTTTAGAGACACTTTAATGCCTGAAATTGGTTGAAACAAAAGCTTCTGAATAGGAGAAAAAGTCTTTAATAATGGCAATTTTGGTCACATTGAGGCTTTAAAAAGTAGTCATTCAACATGAGGCACATTCCAAATGACATTTTGAATCAATTTTTCTACAGTCCAAAAAAATAAATTTTCTGATGAAAAACGATGACCCGTGACCTGTCGAAATTTATCCAGATGTTCAGAAATGGAAATTTTTTAATGTTGAATTTTTTGAATGCAAATGACTATTCCATGTAAATTATCACTTTTGGAACAACATTAAGTGTGTTTAGAGTCACTTTTATGCCTGAAATTGGTCGAAATAGAAGCTTCTGAATACGAGAAAATGTCTGTAATAATGGCAATTTTGGTCACATTGAGGCTTTAAAAAGTAGTTATTCAACATGAGGCAAATTCGAAATGACATTTTGAATCAATTTTTCTACAGTCCAAAAAATCAATTTTCTGATGAAAAACGATGACCCGTGACCTGTCGACATTTCTCCAGTTGGTCAGAAATTGAATTTTTTTAATGTTTAAGTTTTTTTACTGCAAATGACTATTCCATTTAAATTATCACTTTTGGAACAAAAATAAGTGTGTTTAGAGTCACTTTAATGCCTGAAATTGGTCGAAATAGAAGCTTCTGAATAGGAGAAAATGTCTGTAAAAATTGAAATTTTGGTCACATTCAGGCTTTAAAAAGTAGTTATTCAACATGAGGCACAATCCAAATGAAATTTTGAATCAATTTTTCTACAGTCCAAAAAATCAATTTTCTGATGAAAAACGATGACCCGTGACCTGTTGAAATTTCTCCAGATTGTCAGAAATGTACATTTTTTAATGTTTAATTTTTTGACTGTAAATGACTATTCCATGTAAATTATCACTTTTGGAAAAAAAATAAGTGTGTTTAGAGTCACTTTAATGCCTGAAATTGGTTGAAACAAAAGCTTCTGAATAGGAGAAAAAGTCTGTAATAATGGCAATTTTGGTCACATTGAGGCTTTAAAAAGTAGTTATTCAACATGAGGCACATTCGAAATGACATTTTGAATCAATTTTTCTACAGTCCAAAAAATCAATTTTCTGATGAAAAACGATGACCCGTGACCTGTCGACATTTCTCCAGTTGGTCAGAAATTGAATTTTTTTAATGTTTAAGTTTTTTTACTGCAAATGACTATTCCATTTAAATTATCACTTTTGGAACAAAAATAAGTGTGTTTAGAGTCACTTTAATGCCTGAAATTGGTCGAAATAGAAGCTTCTGAATAGGAGAAAATGTCTGTAAAAATTGAAATTTTGGTCACATTGAGGCTTTAAAAAGTAGTCATTCAACATGAGGCACATTCCAAATGACATTTTGAATCAATTTTTCTACAGTCCAAAAAAATCAATTTTCTGATGAAAAACGATGACCCGTGACCTGTCGAAATTTCTCCAGATGGTCAGAAATGGACATTTTTTAATGTTTAATTTTTTGACTGCAAATGACTATTCCATGTAAATTATCACTTTTGGAATAAAAATAAGTGTGTTTAGAGTCACTTTAATGCCTGAAATTGGTCGAAATAGACGCTTCTGAATAGGAGAAAATGTCTGTAAAAATGGCAATTTTGGTCACATTGAGGCTTCAAAAAGTAGTTATTCAGCATGAGGCACATTCCAAATGACATTTTGAATCAATTTTTCTACAGTCCAAAAAATCAATTTTCTAATGAAAAACGATGACCCGTGACCTGTCAAAATTTCTCCATATGGTCAGAAATGGAAATTTTTTAATGTTTAATTTTTTGATTGTAAATGACTATTCCATGTAAATTATTACTTTTGGAATAAAAATAAGTGTATTTAGAGTCACTTTAATGCCTGAAATTGGTTGAAACAAAAGCTTCTGAATAGGAGAAAAAGTCTGTAATAATGGCAATTTTGGTCACATTGAGGCTTTAAAAAGTAGTCATTCAACATGAGGCACATTCCAAATGACATTTTGAATCAATTTTTCTACAGTCCAAAAAATGAATTTTCTGATGAAAAACGATGACCCGTGACCTGTCGAAATTTCTCCAGATGGTCAGAAATGGAAATTTTTTAATGTTTCATTTTTTGACTGCAAATGACTATTCCATGTAAATTATCACTTTTGGAACAAAATAAGTGTGTTTAGAGTCACTTTAATGCCTGAAATTGGTAGAAATAGAAGCTTCTGAATAGGAGAAAATGTCTGTAAAAATGGCAATTTTGGTCACATTGAGGCTTCAAAAAGTAGTTATTCAGCATGAGGCACATTCCAAATGCCATTTTGAATCAATTTTTCTACAGTCCAAAAAATCAATTTTCTGATGAAAAACGATGACCCGTGACCTGTCAAAATTTCTCCATATGGTCAGAAATGGACATTTTTTAATGTTTAATTTTTTGAATGTAAATGACTATTCCATGTAAATTATCACTTTTGGAAGAAAAATAAGTGTGTTTAGAGACACTTTAATGCCTGAAATTGGTTGAAACAAAAGCTTCTGAATAGGAGAAAAAGTCTTTAATAATGGCAATTTTGGTCACATTGAGGCTTTAAAAAGTAGTCATTCAACATGAGGCACATTCCAAATGACATTTTGAATCAATTTTTCTACAGTCCAAAAAAATAAATTTTCTGATGAAAAACGATGACCCGTGACCTGTCGAAATTTATCCAGATGGTCAGAAATGGAAATTTTTTAATGTTTAATTTTTTGAATGCAAATGACTATTCCATGTAAATTATCACTTTTGGAACAACATTAAGTGTGTTTAGAGTCACTTTTATGCCTGAAATTGGTCGAAATAGAAGCTTCTGAATACGAGAAAATGTCTGTAATAATGGCAATTTTGGTCACATTGAGGCTTTAAAAAGTAGTTATTCAACATGAGGCACATTCGAAATGACATTTTGAATCAATTTTTCTACAGTCCAAAAAATCAATTTTCTGATGAAAAACGATGACCCGTGACCTGTCGACATTTCTCCAGTTGGTCAGAAATTGAATTTTTTTAATGTTTAAGTTTTTTTACTGCAAATGACTATTCCATTTAAATTATCACTTTTGGAACAAAAATAAGTGTGTTTAGAGTCACTTTAATGCCTGAAATTGGTCGAAATAGAAGCTTCTGAATAGGAGAAAATGTCTGTAAAAATTGAAATTTTGGTCACATTCAGGCTTTAAAAAGTAGTTATTCAACATGAGGCACAATCCAAATGAAATTTTGAATCAATTTTTCTACAGTCCAAAAAATCAATTTTCTGATGAAAAACGATGACCCGTGACCTGTTGAAATTTCTCCAGATTGTCAGAAATGTAAATTATTTAATGTTTAATTTTTTGACTGTAAATGACTATTCCATGTAAATTATCACTTTTGGAAGAAAAATAAGTGTGTTTAGAGTCACTTTAATGCCTGAAATTGGTTGAAACAAAAGCTTCTGAATAGGAGAAAAAGTCTGTAATAATGGCAATTTTGGTCACATTGAGGCTTTAAAAAGTAGTCATTCAACATGAGGCACATTCCAAATGACATTTTGAATCAATTTTTCTACAGTCCAAAAAAATCAATTTTCTGATGAAAAACGATGACCTGTGACCTGTCGAAATTTCTCCAGATGGTCAGAAATGGACATTTTTTAATGTTTCATTTTTTGACTGCAAATGACTATTCCATGTAAATTATCACTTTTGGAATAAAAATAAGTGTGTTTAGAGTCACTTTAATGCCTGAAATTGGTCGAAATAGACGCTTCTGAATAGGAGAAAATGTCTGTAAAAATAGCAATTTTGGTCACATTGAGGCTTCAAAAAGTAGTTATTCAGCATGAGGCACATTCCAAATGACATTTTGAATCAATTTTTCTACAGTCCAAAAAATCAATTTTCTAATGAAAAACGATGACCCGTGACCTGTCAAAATTTCTCCATATGGTCAGAAATGGAAATTTTTTAATGTTTAATTTTTTGATTGTAAATGACTATTCCATGTAAATTATTACTTTTGGAAGAAAAATAAGTGTGTTTAGAGACACTTTAATGCCTGAAATTGGTTGAAACAAAAGCTTCTGAATAGGAGAAAAAGTCTGTAATAATGGCAATTTTGGTCACATTGAGGCTTTAAAAAGTAGTCATTCAACATGAGGCACATTCCAAATGACATTTTGAATCAATTTTTCTACAGTCCAAAAAATCCATTTTCTGATGAAAAACGATGACCCGTGACGTGTCGAAATTTCTCGAGATGGTCAGAAATGGAAATTTTTTAATGTTTCATTTTTTGACTGCAAATGACTATTCCATGTAAATTATCACTTTTGGAACAAAATAAGTGTGTTTAGAGTCACTTTAATGCCTGTAATTGGTAGAAATAGAAGCTTCTGAATAGGAGAAAAAGTCTGTAATAATGGCAATTTTGGTCACATTGAGGCTTTAAAAAGTAGTCATTCAACATGAGGCACATTCCAAATGACATTTTGAATCAATTTTTCTACAGTCCAAAAAATCAATTTTCTGATGAAAAACGATGACCCGTGACCTGTCGAAATTTATCCAGATGGTCAGAAATGGAAATTTTTTAATGTTTAATTTTTTGAATGCAAATGACTATTCCATGTAAATTATCACTTTTGGAACAACATTAAGTGTGTTTAGAGTCACTTTTATGCCTGAAATTGGTCGAAATAGAAGCTTCTGAATACGAGAAAATGTCTGTAATAATGGCAATTTTGGTCACATTGAGGCTTTAAAAAGTAGTTATTCAACATGAGGCACATTCGAAATGACATTTTGAATCAATTTTTCTACAGTCCAAAAAATCAATTTTCTGATGAAAAACGATGACCCGTGACCTGTCGACATTTCTCCAGTTGGTCAGAAATTGAATTTTTTAATGTTTAAGTTTTTTTTACTGCAAATGACTATTCCATTTAAATTATCAATTTTGGAACAAAAATAAGTGTGTTTAGAGTCACTTTAATGCCTGAAATTGGTCGAAATAAAAGCTTCTGAATAGGAGAAAATGTCTGTAAAAATTGAAATTATGGTCACATTCAGGCTTTAAAAACAACATGAGGCACAATCCAAATGACATTTTAAATCAATTTTTCTACAGTCCAAAAAATCAATTTTCTGATGAAAAACGATGACCCGTGACCTGTTGAAATTTCTCCAGATTGTCAGAAATGTACATTTTTTAATGTTTAATTTTTTGACTGTAAATGACTATTCCATGTAAATTATCACTTTTGGAAGAAAAATAAGTGTGTTTAGAGTCACTTTAATGCCTGAAATTGGTTGAAACAAAAGCTTCTGAATAGGAGAAAAAGTCTCTAATAATGGCAATTTTGGTCACATTGAGGCTTTAAAAAGTAGTCATTCAACATGAGGCACATTCCAAATTACATTTTGAATCAATTTTTCTACAGTCCAAAAAAATCCATTTTCTGATGAAAAACGATGACCCGTGCGTGACCTGTCGACATTTCTCCAGTTGGTCAGAAATGGAATTTTTTTAATGTTTAAGTTTTTTTAATGCAAATGACTATTCCATGTAAATTATCACTTTTGGAACAAAAATAAGTGTGTTTAGAGTCACGTTAATGCCTGAAATTGGTCGAAATAAAAGCTTCTGAATAGGAGAAAATGTCTGTAAAAATTGAAATTTTGGTCACATTCAGGCTTTAAAAACAACATGAGGCACAATCCAAATGACATTTTGAATCAATTTTTCTACAGTCCAAAAAATCAATTTTCTGATGAAAAACGATGACCCGTGACCTGTCGAAATTTCTCCAGATGGTCAGAAATGGAAATTTTTTAAAGTTTAATTTTTTGACTGTAAATGACTATTCCATGTAAATTATCACTTTTGGAAGAAAAATAGGTGTGTTTAGAGTCACTTTAATGCCTGAAATTGGTTGAAACAAAAGCTTCTGAATAGGAGAAAAAGTCTGTAATAATGGCAATTTTGGTCACATTGAGGCTTTAAAAAGTAGACATTCAACATGAGGCACATTCCAAATGACATTTTGAATCAATTTTTCTACAGTCCAAAAAAATCAATTTTCTGATGAAAAACGATGACCCGTGACCTGTCGAAATTTCTCCAGATGGTCAGAAATGGAAATTTTTTAATGTTTAATTTTTTGACTGCAAATGACTATTCCATGCAAATTATCACTTTTAGAACAAAATAAGTGTGTTTAAAGTCACTTTAATGCCTGAAATTGGTTGAAACAAAAGCTTCTGAATAGGAGAAAAAGTCTGTAATAATGGCAATTTTGGTCACATTGAGGCTTTAAAAAGTAGTCATTCAACATGAGGCACATTCCAATGACATTTTGAATCAATTTTTCTACAGTCCAAAAAAATCAATTTTCTGATGAAAAACGATGACCCGTGACCTGTCGAAATTTCTCCAGATGGTCAGAAATGGACATTTTTTAATGTTTAATTTTTTTAATGTAAATGACTATTCCATGTAAATTATCACTTTTGGAAGAAAAATAAGTGTGTTTAGAGACACTTTAATGCCTGAAATTGGTTGAAACAAAAGCTTCTGAATAGGAGAAAAAGTCTGTAATAATGGCAATTTTGGTCACATTGAGGCTTTAAAAAGTAGTCATTCAACATGAGGCACATTCCAAATGACATTTTGAATCAATTTTTCTACAGTCCAAAAAATCCATTTTCTGATGAAAAACGATGACCCGTGACGTGTCGAAATTTCTCGAGATGGTCAGAAATGGAAATTTTTTAATGTTTCATTTTTTGACTGCAAATGACTATTCCATGTAAATTATCACTTTTGGAACAAAATAAGTGTGTTTAGAGTCACTTTAATGCCTGTAATTGGTAGAAATAGAAGCTTCTGAATAGGAGAAAAAGTCTGTAATAATGGCAATTTTGGTCACATTGAGGCTTTAAAAAGTAGTCATTCAACATGAGGCACATTCCAAATGACATTTTGAATCAATTTTTCTACAGTCCAAAAAATCAATTTTCTGATGAAAAACGATGACCCGTGACCTGTCGAAATTTATCCAGATGGTCAGAAATGGAAATTTTTTAATGTTTAATTTTTTGAATGCAAATGACTATTCCATGTAAATTATCACTTTTGGAACAACATTAAGTGTGTTTAGAGTCACTTTTATGCCTGAAATTGGTCGAAATAGAAGCTTCTGAATACGAGAAAATGTCTGTAATAATGGCAATTTTGGTCACATTGAGGCTTTAAAAAGTAGTTATTCAACATGAGGCACATTCGAAATGACATTTTGAATCAATTTTTCTACAGTCCAAAAAATCAATTTTCTGATGAAAAACGATGACCCGTGACCTGTCGACATTTCTCCAGTTGGTCAGAAATTGAATTTTTTAATGTTTAAGTTTTTTTTACTGCAAATGACTATTCCATTTAAATTATCAATTTTGGAACAAAAATAAGTGTGTTTAGAGTCACTTTAATGCCTGAAATTGGTCGAAAAAAAAAATGCTTCTGAATAGGAGAAAATGTCTGTAAAAATTGAAATTATGGTCACATTCAGGCTTTAAAAACAACATGAGGCACAATCCAAATGACATTTTAAATCAATTTTTCTACAGTCCAAAAAATCAATTTTCTGATGAAAAACGATGACCCGTGACCTGTTGAAATTTCTCCAGATTGTCAGAAATGTACATTTTTTAATGTTTAATTTTTTGACTGTAAATGACTATTCCATGTAAATTATCACTTTTGGAAGAAAAATAAGTGTGTTTAGAGTCACTTTAATGCCTGAAATTGGTTGAAACAAAAGCTTCTGAATAGGAGAAAAAGTCTCTAATAATGGCAATTTTGGTCACATTGAGGCTTTAAAAAGTAGTCATTCAACATGAGGCACATTCCAAATTACATTTTGAATCAATTTTTCTACAGTCCAAAAAAATCCATTTTCTGATGAAAAACGATGACCCGTGCGTGACCTGTCGACATTTCTCCAGTTGGTCAGAAATGGAATTTTTTTAATGTTTAAGTTTTTTTAATGCAAATGACTATTCCATGTAAATTATCACTTTTGGAACAAAAATAAGTGTGTTTAGAGTCACGTTAATGCCTGAAATTGGTCGAAATAAAAGCTTCTGAATAGGAGAAAATGTCTGTAAAAATTGAAATTTTGGTCACATTCAGGCTTTAAAAACAACATGAGGCACAATCCAAATGACATTTTGAATCAATTTTTCTACAGTCCAAAAAACCAATTTTCTGATGAAAAACGATGACCCGTGACCTGTCGAAATTTCTCCAGATGGTCAGAAATGGAAATTTTTTAAAGTTTAATTTTTTGACTGTAAATGACTATTCCATGTAAATTATCACTTTTGGAAGAAAAATAGGTGTGTTTAGAGTCACTTTAATGCCTGAAATTGGTTGAAACAAAAGCTTCTGAATAGGAGAAAAAGTCTGTAATAATGGCAATTTTGGTCACATTGAGGCTTTAAAAAGTAGACATTCAACATGAGGCACATTCCAAATGACATTTTGAATCAATTTTTCTACAGTCCAAAAAAATCAATTTTCTGATGAAAAACGATGACCCGTGACCTGTCGAAATTTCTCCAGATGGTCAGAAATGGAAATTTTTTAATGTTTAATTTTTTGACTGCAAATGACTATTCCATGCAAATTATCACTTTTAGAACAAAATAAGTGTGTTTAAAGTCACTTTAATGCCTGAAATTGGTTGAAACAAAAGCTTCTGAATAGGAGAAAAAGTCTGTAATAATGGCAATTTTGGTCACATTGAGGCTTTAAAAAGTAGTCATTCAACATGAGGCACATTCCAATGACATTTTGAATCAATTTTTCTACAGTCCAAAAAAATCAATTTTCTGATGAAAAACGATGACCCGTGACCTGTCGAAATTTCTCCAGATGGTCAGAAATGGACATTTTTTAATGTTTAATTTTTTTAATGTAAATGACTATTCCATGTAAATTATCACTTTTGGAAGAAAAATAAGTGTGTTTAGAGACACTTTAATTCCTGAAATTGGTTGAAACAAAAGCTTCTGAATAGGAGAAAAAGTCTTTAATAATGGCAATTTTGGTCACATTGAGGCTTTAAAAAGTAGTCATTCAACATGAGGCACATTCCAAATGACATTTTGAATCAATTTTTCTACAGTCCAAAAAAATCAATTTTCTGATGAAAAACGATGACCCGTGACCTGTCGAAATTTCTCCAGATGGTCAGAAATGGACATTTTTTAATGTTTAATTTTTTTAATGTAAATGACTATTCCATGTAAATTATCACTTTTGGAAGAAAAATAAGTGTGTTTAGAGTCACTTTTATGCCTGAAATTGGTCGAAATACAAGCTTCTGAATACGAGAAAATGTCTGTAATAATGGCAATTTTGGTCACATTGAGGCTTTAAAAAGTAGTTATTCAACATGAGGCACATTCGAAATGACATTTTGAATAAATTTTTCTACAGTCCAAAAAATCAATTTTCTGATGAAAAACGATGACCCGTGACCTGTCGACATTTCTCCAGTTGGTCAGAAATTGAATTTTTTTAATGTTTAAGTTTTTTTACTGCAAATGACTATTCCATTTAAATTATCACTTTTGGAACAAAAATAAGTGTGTTTAGAGTCACTTTAATGCCTGAAATTGGTCGAAATAGAAGCTTCTGAATAGGAGAAAATGTCTGTAAAAATTGAAATTTTGGTCACATTCAGGCTTTAAAAAGTAGTTATTCAACATGAGGCACAATCCAAATGAAATTTTGAATCAATTTTTCTACAGTCCAAAAAATCAATTTTCTGATGAAAAACGATGACCCGTGACCTGTTGAAATTTCTCCAGATTGTCAGAAATGTAAATTATTTAATGTTTAATTTTTTTACTGTAAATGACTATTCCATGTAAATTATCACTTTTGGAAAAAAATAAGTGTGTTTAGAGTCACTTTAATGCCTGAAATTGGTTGAAACAAAAGCTTCTGAATAGTAGAAAAAGTCTGTAATAATGGCAATTTTGGTCACATTGAGGCTTTAAAAAGTAGTCATTCAACATGAGGCACATTCCAAATGACATTTTGAATCAATTTTTCTTCAGTCCAAAAAATCAATTTTCTGATGAAAAACGATGACCCGTGACCTGTTGAAATTTCTCCAGATTGTCAGAAATGTAAATTATTTAATGTTTAATTTTTTTACTGTAAATGACTATTCCATGTAAATTATCACTTTTGGAAAAAAAATAAGTGTGTTTAGAGTCACTTTAATGCCTGAAATTGGTTGAAACAAAAGCTTCTGAATAGTAGAAAAAGTCTGTAATAATGGCAATTTTGGTCACATTGAGGCTTTAAAAAGTAGTCATTCAACATGAGGCACATTCCAAATGACATTTTGAATCAATTTTTCTACAGTCCAAAAAAATCAATTTTCTGATGAAAAACGATGACCTGTGACCTGTCGAAATTTCTCCAGATGGTCAGAAATTGACATTTTTTAATGTTTCATTTTTTGACTGCAAATGACTATTCCATGTAAATTATCACTTTTGGAATAAAAATAAGTGTGTTTAGAGTCACTTTAATGCCTGAAATTGGTCGAAATAGACGCTTCTGAATAGGAGAAAATGTCGGTAAAAATAGCAATTTTGGTCACATTGAGGCTTCAAAAAGTAGTTATTCAGCATGAGGCACATTCCAAATGACATTTTGAATCAATTTTTCTACAGTCCAAAAAATCAATTTTCTAATGAAAAACGATGACCCGTGACCTGTCAAAATTTCTCCATATGGTCAGAAATGGAAATTTTTTAATGTTTAATTTTTTGATTGTAAATGACTATTCCATGTAAATTATTACTTTTGGAAGAAAAATAAGTGTGTTTAGAGACACTTTAATGCCTGAAATTGGTTGAAACAAAAGCTTCTGAATAGGAGAAAAAGTCTGTAATAATGGCAATTTTGGTCACATTGAGGCTTTAAAAAGTAGTTATTCAACATGAGGCACATTCGAAATGACATTTTGAATCAATTTTTCTACAGTCCAAAAAATCAATTTTCTGATGAAAAACGATGACCCGTGACCTGTCGACATTTCTCCAGTTGGTCAGAAATTGAATTTTTTTAATGTTTAAGTTTTTTTACTGCAAATGACTATTCCATTTAAATTATCACTTTTGGAACAAAAATAAGTGTGTTTAGAGTCACTTTAATGCCTGAAATTGGTCGAAATAGAAGCTTCTGAATAGGAGAAAATGTCTGTAAAAATTGAAATTTTGGTCACATTCAGGCTTTAACAAGTAGTTATTCAACATGAGGCACAATCCAAATGAAATTTTGAATCAATTTTTCTACAGTCCAAAAAATCAATTTTCTGATGAAAAACGATGACCCGTGACCTGTCGAAATTTCTCCAGATGGTCAGAAATGGACATTTTTTAATGTTTCATTTTTTGACTGCAAATGACTATTCCATGTAAATTATCACTTTTGGAATAAAAATAAGTGTGTTTAGAGTCACTTTAATGCCTGAAATTGGTCGAAATAGAAGCTTCTGAATAGGAGAAAAAGTCTGTAATAATGGCAATTTTGGTCACATTGAGGCTTTAAAAAGTAGTCATTCAACATGAGGCACATTCCAAATGACATTTTGAATCAATTTTTCTACAGTCCAAAAAATCAATTTTCTGATGAAAAACAATGACCCGTGACCTGTCAAAATTTCTCCATATGGTCAGAAATTGACATTTTTTAATGTTTAATTTTTTGACTGCAAATGACTATTCCATGTAAATTATCACTTTTGGAAGAAAAATAAGTGTGTTTAGAGTCACTTTAATGCCTGAAATTGGTTGAAACAAAAGCTTCTGAATAGGAGAAAAAGTCTGTAATAATGGCAATTTTGGTCACAATGAGGCTTTAAAAAGTAGTCATTCAACATGAGGCACATTCCAAATGACATTTTGAATCAATTTTTCTACAGTCCCAAAAAATCAATTTTCTGATGAAAAACGATGACCCGTGACCTGTCGAAATTTATCCAGATGGTCAGAAATGGAAATTTTTTAATGTTTAATTTTTTGAATGCAAATGACTATTCCATGTAAATTATCACTTTTGGAACAACATTAAGTGTGTTTAGAGTCACTTTTATGCCTGAAATTGGTCGAAATAGAAGCTTCTGAATACGAGAAAATGTCTGTAATAATGGCAATTTTGGTCACATTGAGGCTTTAAAAAGTAGTTATTCAACATGAGGCACATTCGAAATGACATTTTGAATCAATTTTTCTACAGTCCAAAAAATCAATTTTCTGATGAAAAACGATGACCCGTGACCTGTCGACATTTCTCCAGTTGGTCAGAAATTGAATTTTTTAATGTTTAAGTTTTTTTTACTGCAAATGACTATTCCATTTAAATTATCAATTTTGGAACAAAAATAAGTGTGTTTAGAGTCACTTTAATGCCTGAAATTGGTCGAAATAAAAGCTTCTGAATAGGAGAAAATGTCTGTAAAAATTGAAATTATGGTCACATTCAGGCTTTAAAAACAACATGAGGCACAATCCAAATGACATTTTAAATCAATTTTTCTACAGTCCAAAAAATCAATTTTCTGATGAAAAACGATGACCCGTGACTTGTTGAAATTTCTCCAGATTGTCAGAAATGTACATTTTTTAATGTTTAATTTTTTGACTGTAAATGACTATTCCATGTAAATTATCACTTTTGGAAGAAAAATAAGTGTGTTTAGAGTCACTTTAATGCCTGAAATTGGTTGAAACAAAAGCTTCTGAATAGGAGAAAAAGTCTCTAATAATGGCAATTTTGGTCACATTGAGGCTTTAAAAAGTAGTCATTCAACATGAGGCACATTCCAAATTACATTTTGAATCAATTTTTCTACAGTCCAAAAAAATCCATTTTCTGATCAAAAACGATGACCCGTGACCTGTCGACATTTCTCCAGTTGGTCAGAAATGGAAATTTTTTAATGTTTAATTTTTTGACTGCAAATGACTATTCCATGCAAATTATCACTTTTAGAACAAAATAAGTGTGTTTAAAGTCACTTTAATGCCTGAAATTGGTTGAAACAAAAGCTTCTGAATAGGAGAAAAAGTCTGTAATAATGGCAATTTTGGTCACATTGAGGCTTTAAAAAGTAGTCATTCAACATGAGGCACATTCCAAATGACATTTTGAATCAATTTTTCTACAGTCCAAAAAAATCAATTTTCTGATGAAAAACGATGACCCGTGACCTGTCGAAATTTCTCCAGATGGTCAGAAATGGACATTTTTTAATGTTTAATTTTTTTAATGTAAATGACTATTCCATGTAAATTATCACTTTTGGAAGAAAAATAAGTGTGTTTAGAGACACTTTAATGCCTGAAATTGGTTGAAACAAAAGCTTCTGAATAGGAGAAAAAGTCTTTAATAATGGCAATTTTGGTCACATTGAGGCTTTAAAAAGTAGTCATTCAACATGAGGCACATTCCAAATGACATTTTGAATCAATTTTTCTACAGTCCAAAAAAATACATTTTCTGATGAAAAACGATGACCCGTGACCTGTCGAAATTTATCCAGATGGTCAGAAATGGAAATTTTTTAATGTTTAATTTTTTGAATGCAAATGACTATTCCATGTAAATTATCACTTTTGGAACAACATTAAGTGTGTTTAGAGTCACTTTTATGCCTGAAATTGGTCGAAATAGAAGCTTCTGAATACGAGAAAATGTCTGTAATAATGGCAATTTTGGTCACATTGAGGCTTTAAAAAGTAGTTATTCAACATGAGGCACATTCGAAATGACATTTTGAATCAATTTTTCTACAGTCCAAAAAATCAATTTTCTGATGAAAAACGATGACCCGTGACCTGTCGACATTTCTCCAGTTGGTCAGAAATTGAATTTTTTTAATGTTTAAGTTTTTTTACTGCAAATGACTATTCCATTTAAATTATCACTTTTGGAACAAAAATAAGTGTGTTTAGAGTCACTTTAATGCCTGAAATTGGTCGAAATAGAAGCTTCTGAATAGGAGAAAATGTCTGTAAAAATTGAAATTTTGGTCACATTCAGGCTTTAAAAAGTAGTTATTCAACATGAGGCACAATCCAAATGAAATTTTGAATCAATTTTTCTACAGTCCAAAAAATCAATTTTCTGATGAAAAACGATGACCCGTGACCTGTTGAAATTTCTCCAGATTGTCAGAAATGTAAATTATTTAATGTTTAATTTTTTGACTGTAAATGACTATTCCATGTAAATTATCACTTTTGGAAAAAAAATAAGTGTGTTTAGAGTCACTTTAATGCCTGAAATTGGTTGAAACAAAAGCTTCTGAATAGGAGAAAAAGTCTGTAATAATGGCAATTTTGGTCACATTGAGGCTTTAAAAAGTAGTCATTCAACATGAGGCACATTCCAAATAACATTTTGAATCAATTTTTCTACAGTCCAAAAAAATCAATTTTCTGATGAAAAACGATGACCTGTGACCTGTCGAAATTTCTCCAGATGGTCAGAAATGGACATTTTTTAATGTTTCATTTTTTGACTGCAAATGACTATTCCATGTAAATTATCACTTTTGGAATAAAAATAAGTGTGTTTAGAGTCACTTTAATGCCTGAAATTGGTCGAAATAGACGCTTCTGAATAGGAGAAAATGTCTGTAAAAATAGCAATTTTGGTCACATTGAGGCTTCAAAAAGTAGTTATTCAGCATGAGGCACATTCCAAATGACATTTTGAATCAATTTTTCTACAGTCCAAAAAATCAATTTTCTAATGAAAAACGATGACCCGTGACCTGTCAAAATTTCTCCATATGGTCAGAAATGGAAATTTTTTAATGTTTAATTTTTTGATTGTAAATGACTATTCCATGTAAATTATTACTTTTGGAAGAAAAATAAGTGTGTTTAGAGACACTTTAATGCCTGAAATTGGTTGAAACAAAAGCTTCTGAATAGGAGAAAAAGTCTGTAATAATGGCAATTTTGGTCACATTGAGGCTTTAAAAAGTAGTCATTCAACATGAGGCACATTCCAAATGACATTTTGAATCAATTTTTCTACAGTCCAAAAAATCCATTTTCTGATGAAAAACGATGACCCGTGACGTGTCGAAATTTCTCCAGATGGTCAGAAATGGAAATTTTTTAATGTTTCATTTTTTGACTGCAAATGACTATTCCATGTAAATTATCACTTTTGGAACAAAATAAGTGTGTTTAGAGTCACTTTAATGCCTGTAATTGGTAGAAATAGAAGCTTCTGAATAGGAGAAAATGTCTGTAAAAATGGCAATTTTGGTCACATTGAGGCTTCAAAAAGTAGTTATTCAGCATGAGGCACATTCCAAATGACATTTTGAATCAATTTTTCTACAGTCCAAAAAATCAATTTTCTGATGAAAAACGATGACCCGTGACCTGTCGAAATTTCTCCAGATGGTCAGAAATGGAAATTTTTTAAAGTTTAATTTTTTGACTGTAAATGACTATTCCATGTAAATTATCACTTTTGGAAGAAAAATAAGTGTGTTTAGAGTCACTTTAATGCCTGAAATTGGTTGAAACAAAAGCTTCTGAATAGGAGAAAAAGTCTGTAATAATGGCAATTTTGGTCACATTGAGGCTTTAAAAAGTAGACATTCAACATGAGGCACATTCCAAATGACATTTTGAATCAATTTTTCTACAGTCCAAAAAATCAATTTTCTGATGAAAAACGATGACCCGTGACCTGTCAAAATTTCTCCATATGGTCAGAAATGGAAATTTTGTAATGTTTAATTTTTTGACTGCAAATAACTACTCCATGTAAATTATCACTTTTGGAACAAAAATAAGTGTGTTTAGAGTCACTTTAATGCCTGAAATTGGTCGAAATAGAAGCTTCTGAATAAGAGAAAAAGTCTGTAATAATGGCAATTTTGGTCACATTGATGCTTTAAAAAGTAGTAATTCAACATGAGCAACATTCCAAATGACATTTTGAATCAATTTTTCTACAGTCCAAAAAATCAATTTTCTGATGAAAAACGATGACCCGTGACCTGTCAAAATTTCTCCATATGGTCAGAAATGGACATTTTTAATGTTTAATTTTTTTAATGTAAATGACTATTCCATGTAAATTATCACTTTTGGAAGAAAAATAAGTGTGTTTAGAGACACTTTAATGCCTGAAATTGGTTGAAACAAAAGCTTCTGAATAGGAGAAAAAGTCTTTAATAATGGCAATTTTGGTCACATTGAGGCTTTAAAAAGTAGTCATTCAACATGAGGCACATTCCAAATGACATTTTGAATCAATTTTTCTACAGTCCAAAAAAATAAATTTTCTGATGAAAAACGATGACCCGTGACCTGTCGAAATTTATCCAGATGGTCAGAAATGGAAATTTTTTAATGTTTAATTTTTTGAATGCAAATGACTATTCCATGTAAATTATCACTTTTGGAACAACATTAAGTGTGTTTAGAGTCACTTTTATGCCTGAAATTGGTCGAAATAGAAGCTTCTGAATACGAGAAAATGTCTGTAATAATGGCAATTTTGGTCACATTGAGGCTTTAAAAAGTAGTTATTCAACATGAGGCACATTCGAAATGACATTTTGAATCAATTTTTCTACAGTCCAAAAAATCAATTTTCTGATGAAAAACGATGACCCGTGACCTGTCGACATTTCTCCAGTTGGTCAGAAATTGAATTTTTTTAATGTTTAAGTTTTTTTACTGCAAATGACTATTCCATTTAAATTATCACTTTTGGAACAAAAATAAGTGTGTTTAGAGTCACTTTAATGCCTGAAATTGGTCGAAATAGAAGCTTCTGAATAGGAGAAAATGTCTGTAAAAATTGAAATTTTGGTCACATTCAGGCTTTAAAAAGTAGTTATTCAACATGAGGCACAATCCAAATGACATTATGAATCAATTTTTCTACAGTCCAAAAAATCAATTTTCTGATGAAAAACGATGACCCGTGACCTGTTGAAATTTCTCCAGATTGTCAGAAATGTACATTTTTTAATGTTTAATTTTTTGACTGTAAATGACTATTCCATGTAAATTATCACTTTTGGAAAAAAAATAAGTGTGTTTAGAGTCACTTTAATGCCTGAAATTGGTTGAAACAAAAGCTTCTGAATAGGAGAAAAAGTCTGTAATAATGGCAATTTTGGTCACATTGAGGCTTTAAAAAGTAGTCATTCAACATGAGGCACATTCCAAATGACATTTTGAATCAATTTTTCTACAGTCCAAAAAATCAATTTTCTGATGAAAAACGATGACCCGTGACCTGTCGACATTTCTCCAGTTGGTCAGAAATTGAATTTTTTTAATGTTTAAGTTTTTTTACTGCAAATGACTATTCCATTTAAATTATCACTTTTGGAACAAAAATAAGTGTGTTTAGAGTCACTTTTATGCCTGAAATTGGTCGAAATAGAAGCTTCTGAATAGGAGAAAATGTCTGTAAAAATTGAAATTTTGGTCACATTCAGGCTTTAAAAAGTAGTTATTCAACATGAGGCACAATCCAAATGACATTTTGAATCAATTTTTCTACAGTCCAAAAAATCAATTTTCTGATGAAAAACGATGACCCGTGACCTGTTGAAATTTCTCCAGATTGTCAGAAATATACATTTTTTAATGTTTAATTTTTTGACTGTAAATGACTATTCCATGTAAATTATCACTTTTGGAAAAAAAATAAGTGTGTTTAGAGTCACTTTAATGCCTGAAATTGGTTGAAACAAAAGCTTCTGAATAGGAGAAAAAGTCTGTAATAATGGCAATTTTGGTCACATTGAGGCTTTAAAAAGTAGTCATTCAACATGAGGCACATTCCAAATGACATTTTGAATCAATTTTTCTACAGTCCAAAAAAATCAATTTTCTGATGAAAAACGATGACCCGTGACCTGTCGAAATTTCTCCAGATGGTCAGAAATGGAAATTTTTTAACGTTTAATTTTTTGACTGCAAATGACTATTCCATGGATATTATCACTTTTGGAATAAAAATAAGTGTGTTTAGAGTCACTTTAATGCCTGAAATTGGTCGAAATAGACGCTTCTGAATAGGAGAAAATGTCTGTAAAAATGGCAATTTTGGTCACATTGAGGCTTCAAAAAGTAGTTATTCAGCATGAGGCACATTCCAAATGACATTTTGAATCAATTTTTCTACAGTCCAAAAAATCAATTTTCTAATGAAAAACGATGACCCGTGACCTGTCAAAATTTCTCCATATGGTCAGAAATGGAAATTTTTTAATGTTTAATTTTTTGATTGTAAATGACTATTCCATGTAAATTATCACTTTTGGAAGAAAAATAAGTGTGTTTAGAGACACTTTAATGCCTGAAATTGGTTGAAACAAAAGCTTCTGAATAGGAGAAAAAGTCTGTAATAATGGCAATTTTGGTCACATTGAGGCTTTAAAAAGTAGTCATTCAACATGAGGCACATTCCAAATGACATTTTGAATCAATTTTTCTACAGTCCAAAAAATCAATTTTCTGATGAAAAACGATGACCCGTGACCTGTCGAAATGTCTCCAGATGGTCAGAAATGGAAATTTTTTAATGTTTAATTTTTTGACTGTAAATGGCTATTCCATGTAAATTATCACTTTTGGAAAAAAAATAAGTGTGTTTAGAGTCACTTTAATGCCTGAAATTGGTTGAAACAAAAGCTTCTGAATAGGAGAAAAAGTCTGTAATAATGGCAATTTTGGTCACATTGAGGCTTTAAAAAGTAGTCATTCAACATGAGGCACATTCCAAATGACATTTTGAATCAATTTTTCTACAGTCCAAAAAAATCAATTTTCTGATGAAAAACGATGACCCGTGACCTGTCGAAATTTCTCCAGATGGTCAGAAATGGAAATTTTTTAACGTTTAATTTTTTGACTGCAAATGACTATTCCATGGAAATTATCACTTTTGGAATAAAAATAAGTGTGTTTAGAGTCACTTTAATGCCTGAAATTGGTCGAAATAGACGCTTCTGAATAGGAGAAAATGTCTGTAAAAATGGCAATTTTGGTCACATTCAGGCTTTAAAAAGTAGTTATTCAACATGAGGCACAATCCAAATGACATTATGAATCAATTTTTCTACAGTCCAAAAAATCAATTTTCTGATGAAAAACGATGACCCGTGACCTGTTGAAATTTCTCCAGATTGTCAGAAATGTACATTTTTTAATGTTTAATTTTTTGACTGTAAATGACTATTCCATGTAAATTATCACTTTTGGAAAAAAAATAAGTGTGTTTAGAGTCACTTTAATGCCTGAAATTGGTTGAAACAAAAGCTTCTGAATAGGAGAAAAAGTCTGTAATAATGGCAATTTTGGTCACATTGAGGCTTTAAAAAGTAGTCATTCAACATGAGGCACATTCCAAATGACATTTTGAATCAATTTTTCTACAGTCCAAAAAATCAATTTTCTGATGAAAAACGATGACCCGTGACCTGTCGACATTTCTCCAGTTGGTCAGAAATTGAATTTTTTTAATGTTTAAGTTTTTTTACTGCAAATGACTATTCCATTTAAATTATCACTTTTGGAACAAAAATAAGTGTGTTTAGAGTCACTTTTATGCCTGAAATTGGTCGAAATAGAAGCTTCTGAATAGGAGAAAATGTCTGTAAAAATTGAAATTTTGGTCACATTCAGGCTTTAAAAAGTAGTTATTCAACATGAGGCACAATCCAAATGACATTTTGAATCAATTTTTCTACAGTCCAAAAAATCAATTTTCTGATGAAAAACGATGACCCGTGACCTGTTGAAATTTCTCCAGATTGTCAGAAATATACATTTTTTAATGTTTAATTTTTTGACTGTAAATGACTATTCCATGTAAATTATCACTTTTGGAAAAAAAATAAGTGTGTTTAGAGTCACTTTAATGCCTGAAATTGGTTGAAACAAAAGCTTCTGAATAGGAGAAAAAGTCTGTAATAATGGCAATTTTGGTCACATTGAGGCTTTAAAAAGTAGTCATTCAACATGAGGCACATTCCAAATGACATTTTGAATCAATTTTTCTACAGTCCAAAAAAATCAATTTTCTGATGAAAAACGATGACCCGTGACCTGTCGAAATTTCTCCAGATGGTCAGAAATGGAAATTTTTTAACGTTTAATTTTTTGACTGCAAATGACTATTCCATGGATATTATCACTTTTGGAATAAAAATAAGTGTGTTTAGAGTCACTTTAATGCCTGAAATTGGTCGAAATAGACGCTTCTGAATAGGAGAAAATGTCTGTAAAAATGGCAATTTTGGTCACATTGAGGCTTCAAAAAGTAGTTATTCAGCATGAGGCACATTCCAAATGACATTTTGAATCAATTTTTCTACAGTCCAAAAAATCAATTTTCTAATGAAAAACGATGACCCGTGACCTGTCAAAATTTCTCCATATGGTCAGAAATGGAAATTTTTTAATGTTTAATTTTTTGATTGTAAATGACTATTCCATGTAAATTATCACTTTTGGAAGAAAAATAAGTGTGTTTAGAGACACTTTAATGCCTGAAATTGGTTGAAACAAAAGCTTCTGAATAGGAGAAAAAGTCTGTAATAATGGCAATTTTGGTCACATTGAGGCTTTAAAAAGTAGTCATTCAACATGAGGCACATTCCAAATGACATTTTGAATCAATTTTTCTACAGTCCAAAAAATCAATTTTCTGATGAAAAACGATGACCCGTGACCTGTCGAAATGTCTCCAGATGGTCAGAAATGGAAATTTTTTAATGTTTAATTTTTTGACTGTAAATGGCTATTCCATGTAAATTATCACTTTTGGAAAAAAAATAAGTGTGTTTAGAGTCACTTTAATGCCTGAAATTGGTTGAAACAAAAGCTTCTGAATAGGAGAAAAAGTCTGTAATAATGGCAATTTTGGTCACATTGAGGCTTTAAAAAGTAGTCATTCAACATGAGGCACATTCCAAATGACATTTTGAATCAATTTTTCTACAGTCCAAAAAAATCAATTTTCTGATGAAAAACGATGACCCGTGACCTGTCGAAATTTCTCCAGATGGTCAGAAATGGAAATTTTTTAACGTTTAATTTTTTGACTGCAAATGACTATTCCATGGAAATTATCACTTTTGGAATAAAAATAAGTGTGTTTAGAGTCACTTTAATGCCTGAAATTGGTCGAAATAGACGCTTCTGAATAGGAGAAAATGTCTGTAAAAATGGCAATTTTGGTCACATTGAGGCTTCAAAAAGTAGTTATTCAGCATGAGGCACATTCCAAATGACATTTTGAATCAATTTTTCTACAGTCCAAAAAAATCAATTTTCTAATGAAAAACGATGACCCGTGACCTGTCAAAATTTCTCCATATGGTCAGAAATGGAAATTTTTTAATGTTTAATTTTTTGATTGTAAATGACTATTCCATGTAAATTATCACTTTTGGAAGAAAAATAAGTGTGTTTAGAGACACTTTAATGCCTGAAATTGGTTGAAACAAAAGCTTCTGAATAGGAGAAAAAGTCTGTAATAATGGCAATTTTGGTCACATTGAGGCTTTAAAAAGTAGTCATTCAACATGAGGCACATTCCAAATGACATTTTGAATCAATTTTTCTACAGTCCAAAAAATCAATTTTCTGATGAAAAACGATGACCCGTGACCTGTCGAAATGTCTCCAGATGGTCAGAAATGGAAATTTTTTAATGTTTAATTTTTTGACTGTAAATGGCTATTCCATGTAAATTATCACTTTTGGAAAAAAAATAAGTGTGTTTAGAGTCACTTTAATGCCTGAAATTGGTTGAAACAAAAGCTTCTGAATAGGAGAAAAAGTCTGTAATAATGGCAATTTTGGTCACATTGAGGCTTTAAAAAGTAGTCATTCAACATGAGGCACATTCCAAATGACATTTTGAATCAATTTTTCTACAGTCCAAAAAAATCAATTTTCTGATGAAAAACGATGACCTGTGACCTGTCGAAATTTCTCCAGATGGTCAGAAATGGACATTTTTTAATGTTTCATTTTTTGACTGCAAATGACTATTCCATGTAAATTATCACTTTTGGAATAAAAATAAGTGTGTTTAGAGTCACTTTAATGCCTGAAATTGGTCGAAATAGACGCTTCTGAATAGGAGAAAATGTCTGTAAAAATGGCAATTTTGGTCACATTGAGGCTTCAAAAAGTAGTTATTCAGCATGAGGCACATTCCAAATGACATTTTGAATCAATTTTTCTACAGTCCAAAAAATCAATTTTCTAATGAAAAACGATGACCCGTGACCTGTCAAAATTTCTCCATATGGTCAGAAATGGAAATTTTTTAATGTTTAATTTTTTGATTGTAAATGACTATTCCATGTAAATTATTACTTTTGGAAGAAAAATAAGTGTGTTTAGAGACACTTTAATGCCTGAAATTGGTTGAAACAAAAGCTTCTGAATAGGAGAAAAAGTCTGTAATAATGGCAATTTTGGTCACATTGAGGCTTTAAAAAGTAGTCATTCAACATGAGGCACATTCCAAATGACATTTTGAATCAATTTTTCTACAGTCCAAAAAATCCATTTTCTGATGAAAAACGATGACCCGTGACGTGTCGAAATTTCTCCAGATGGTCAGAAATGGAAATTTTTTAATGTTTCATTTTTTGACTGCAAATGACTATTCCATGTAAATTATCACTTTTGGAACAAAATAAGTGTGTTTAGAGTCACTTTAATGCCTGTAATTGGTAGAAATAGAAGCTTCTGAATAGGAGAAAATGTCTGTAAAAATGGCAATTTTGGTCACATTGAGGCTTCAAAAAGTAATTATTCAGCATGAGGCACATTCCAAATGACATTTTGAATCAATTTTTCTACAGTCCAAAAAATCAATTTTCTGATGAAAAACGATGACCCGTGACCTGTCGAAATTTCTCCAGATGGTCAGAAATGGAAATTTTTTAAAGTTTAATTTTTTGACTGTAAATGACTATTCCATGTAAATTATCACTTTTGGAAGAAAAATAAGTGTGTTTAGAGTCACTTTAATGCCTGAAATTGGTTGAAACAAAAGCTTCTGAATAGGAGAAAAAGTCTGTAATAATGGCAATTTTGGTCACATTGAGGCTTTAAAAAGTAGACATTCAACATGAGGCACATTCCAAATGACATTTTGAATCAATTTTTCTACAGTCCAAAAAAATCAATTTTCTGATGAAAAACGCTGACCCGTGACCTGTCGAAATTTCTCCAGATGGTCAGAAATGGAAATTTTTTAATGTTTAATTTTTTGACTGCAAATGACTATTCCATGCAAATTATCACTTTTGGAACAAAATAAGTGTGTTTAAAGTCACTTTAATGCCTGAAATTGGTCGAAATAGAAGCTTCTGAATAGGAGAAAATGTCTGTAAAAATGGCAATTTTGGTCACATTGAGGCTTCAAAAAGTAGTTATTCAGCATGAGGCACATTCCAAATGACATTTTGAATCAATTTTTCTACAGTCCAAAAAATCAATTTTCTGATGAAAAACGATGACCCGTGACCTGTCAAAATTTCTCCATATGGTCAGAAATGGAAATTTTGTAATGTTTAATTTTTTGACTGCAAATAACTACTCCATGTAAATTATCACTTTTGGAACAAAAATAAGTGTTTTTAGAGTCACTTTAATGCCTGAAATTGGTCGAAATAGAAGCTTCTGAATAAGAGAAAAAGTCTGTAATAATGGCAATTTTGGTCACATTGATGCTTTAAAAAGTAGTAATTCAACATGAGGAACATTCCAAATGACATTTTGAATCAATTTTTCTACAGTCCAAAAAAATCAATTTTCTGATGAAAAACGATGACCCGTGACCTGTCGAAATTTCTCCAGATGGTCAGAAATGGACATTTTTTAATGTTTAATTTTTTGACTGCAAATGACTATTCCATGCAAATTATCACTTTTGGAACAAAATAAGTGTGTTTAAAGTCACTTTAATGCCTGAAATTGGTCGAAATAGAAGCTTCTGAATAGGAGAAAATGTCTGTAAAAATGGCAATTTTGGTCACATTGAGGCTTCAAAAAGTAGTTATTCAACATGAGGCACATTCGAAATGCCATTTTGAATCAATTTTTCTACAGTCCAAAAAATCAATTTTCTGATGAAAAACGATGACCCGTGACCTGTCAAAATTTCTCCATATGGTCAGAAATGGACATTTTTAATGTTTAATTTTTTGAATGTAAATGACTATTCCATGTAAATTATCACTTTTGGAAGAAAAATAAGTGTGTTTAGAGACACTTTAATGCCTGAAATTGGTTGAAACAAAAGCTTCTGAATAGGAGAAAAAGTCTTTAATAATGGCAATTTTGGTCACATTGAGGCTTTAAAAAGTAGTCATTCAACATGAGGCACATTCCAAATGACATTTTGAATCAATTTTTCTACAGTCCAAAAAAATAAATTTTCTGATGAAAAACGATGACCCGTGACCTGTCGAAATTTATCCAGATGGTCAGAAATGGAAATGTTTTAATGTTTAATTTTTTGAATGCAAATGACTATTCCATGTAAATTATCACTTTTGGAACAACATTAAGTGTGTTTAGAGTCACTTTTATGCCTGAAATTGGTCGAAATAGAAGCTTCTGAATACGAGAAAATGTCTGTAATAATGGCAATTTTGGTCACATTGAGGCTTTAAAAAGTAGTTATTCAACATGAGGCACATTCGAAATGACATTTTGAATCAATTTTTCTACAGTCCAAAAAATCAATTTTCTGATGAAAAACGATGACCCGTGACCTGTCGACATTTCTCCAGTTGGTCAGAAATTGAATTTTTTTAATGTTTAAGTTTTTTTACTGCAAATGACTATTCCATTTAAATTATCACTTTTGGAACAAAAATAAGTGTGTTTAGAGTCACTTTAATGCCTGAAATTGGTCGAAATAGAAGCTTCTGAATAGGAGAAAATGTCTGTAAAAATTGAAATTTTGGTCACATTCAGGCTTTAAAAAGTAGTTATTCAACATGAGGCACAATCCAAATGACATTATGAATCAATTTTTCTACAGTCCAAAAAATCAATTTTCTGATGAAAAACGATGACCCGTGACCTGTTGAAATTTCTCCAGATTGTCAGAAATGTACATTTTTTAATGTTTAATTTTTTGACTGTAAATGACTATTCCATGTAAATTATCACTTTTGGAAAAAAAATAAGTGTGTTTAGAGTCACTTTAATGCCTGAAATTGGTTGAAACAAAAGCTTCTGAATAGGAGAAAAAGTCTGTAATAATGGCAATTTTGGTCACATTGAGGCTTTAAAAAGTAGTCATTCAACATGAGGCACATTCCAAATGACATTTTGAATCAATTTTTCTACAGTCCAAAAAAATCAATTTTCTGATGAAAAACGATGACCCGTGACCTGTCGAAATTTCTCCAGATGGTCAGAAATGGACATTTTTTAATGTTTAATTTTTTGATTGTAAATGACTATTCCATGTAAATTATCACTTTTGGAAGAAAAATAAGTGTGTTTAGAGACACTTTAATGCCTGAAATTGGTTGAAACAAAAGCTTCTGAATAGGAGAAAAAGTCTGTAATAATGGCAATTTTGGTCACATTGAGGCTTTAAAAAGTAGTTATTCAACATGAGGCACATTCGAAATGACATTTTGAATCAATTTTTCTACAGTCCAAAAAATCAATTTTCTGATGAAAAACGATGACCCGTGACCTGTCGACATTTCTCCAGTTGGTCAGAAATTGAATTTTTTTAATGTTTAAGTTTTTTTACTGCAAATGACTATTCCATTTAAATTATCACTTTTGGAACAAAAATAAGTGTGTTTAGAGTCACTTTTATGCCTGAAATTGGTCGAAATAGAAGCTTCTGAATAGGAGAAAATGTCTGTAAAAATTGAAATTTTGGTCACATTCAGGCTTTAAAAAGTAGTTATTCAACATGAGGCACAATCCAAATGACATTTTGAATCAATTTTTCTACAGTCCAAAAAATCAATTTTCTGATGAAAAACGATGACCCGTGACCTGTTGAAATTTCTCCAGATTGTCAGAAATATACATTTTTTAATGTTTAATTTTTTGACTGTAAATGACTATTCCATGTAAATTATCACTTTTGGAAAAAAAATAAGTGTGTTTAGAGTCACTTTAATGCCTGAAATTGGTTGAAACAAAAGCTTCTGAATAGGAGAAAAAGTCTTTAATAATGGCAATTTTGGTCACATTGAGGCTTTAAAAAGTAGTCATTCAACATGAGGCACATTCCAAATGACATTTTGAATCAATTTTTCTACAGTCCAAAAAAATCAATTTTCTGATGAAAAACGATGACCCGTGACCTGTCGAAATTTCTCCAGATGGTCAGAAATGGAAATTTTTTAACGTTTAATTTTTTGACTGCAAATGACTATTCCATGGAAATTATCACTTTTGGAATAAAAATAAGTGTGTTTAGAGTCACTTTAATGCCTGAAATTGGTCGAAATAGACGCTTCTGAATAGGAGAAAATGTCTGTAAAAATGGCAATTTTGGTCACATTGAGGCTTCAAAAAGTAGTTATTCAGCATGAGGCACATTCCAAATGACATTTTGAATCAATTTTTCTACAGTCCAAAAAATCAATTTTCTAATGAAAAACGATGACCCGTGACCTGTCAAAATTTCTCCATATGGTCAGAAATGGAAATTTTTTAATGTTTAATTTTTTGATTGTAAATGACTATTCCATGTAAATTATCACTTTTGGAAGAAAAATAAGTGTGTTTAGAGACACTTTAATGCCTGAAATTGGTTGAAACAAAAGCTTCTGAATAGGAGAAAAAGTCTGTAATAATGGCAATTTTGGTCACATTGAGGCTTTAAAAAGTAGTCATTCAACATGAGGCACATTCGAAATGACATTTTGAATCAATTTTTCTACAGTCCAAAAAATCAATTTTCTGATGAAAAACGATGACCCGTGACCTGTCGACATTTCTCCAGTTGGTCAGAAATTGAATTTTTTTAATGTTTAAGTTTTTTTACTGCAAATGACTATTCCATTTAAATTATCACTTTTGGAACAAAAATAAGTGTGTTTAGAGTCACTTTAATGCCTGAAATTGGTCGAAATAGAAGCTTCTGAATAGGAGAAAATGTCTGTAAAAATTGAAATTTTGGTCACATTCAGGCTTTAAAAAGTAGTTATTCAACATGAGGCACAATCCAAATGAAATTTTGAATCAATTTTTCTACAGTCCAAAAAATCAATTTTCTGATGAAAAACGATGACCCGTGACCTGTCGAAATTTCTCCAGATGGTCAGAAATGGACATTTTTTAATGTTTCATTTTTTGACTGCAAATGACTATTCCATGTAAATTATCACTTTTGGAATAAAAATAAGTGTGTTTAGAGTCACTTTAATGCCTGAAATTGGTCGAAATAGAAGCTTCTGAATAGGAGAAAAAGTCTGTAATAATGGCAATTTTGGTCACATTGAGGCTTTAAAAAGTAGTCATTCAACATGAGGCACATTCCAAATGACATTTTGAATCAATTTTTCTACAGTCCAAAAAATCAATTTTCTGATGAAAAACAATGACCCGTGACCTGTCAAAATTTCTCCATATGGTCAGAAATTGACATTTTTTAATGTTTAATTTTTTGACTGCAAATGACTATTCCATGTAAATTATCACTTTTGGAAGAAAAATAAGTGTGTTTAGAGTCACTTTAATGCCTGAAATTGGTTGAAACAAAAGCTTCTGAATAGGAGAAAAAGTCTGTAATAATGGCAATTTTGGTCACAATGAGGCTTTAAAAAGTAGTCATTCAACATGAGGCACATTCCAAATGACATTTTGAATCAATTTTTCTACAGTCCCAAAAAATCAATTTTCTGATGAAAAACGATGACCCGTGACCTGTCGAAATTTATCCAGATGGTCAGAAATGGAAATTTTTTAATGTTTAATTTTTTGAATGCAAATGACTATTCCATGTAAATTATCACTTTTGGAACAACATTAAGTGTGTTTAGAGTCACTTTTATGCCTGAAATTGGTCGAAATAGAAGCTTCTGAATACGAGAAAATGTCTGTAATAATGGCAATTTTGGTCACATTGAGGCTTTAAAAAGTAGTTATTCAACATGAGGCACATTCGAAATGACATTTTGAATCAATTTTTCTACAGTCCAAAAAATCAATTTTCTGATGAAAAACGATGACCCGTGACCTGTCGACATTTCTCCAGTTGGTCAGAAATTGAATTTTTTAATGTTTAAGTTTTTTTTACTGCAAATGACTATTCCATTTAAATTATCAATTTTGGAACAAAAATAAGTGTGTTTAGAGTCACTTTAATGCCTGAAATTGGTCGAAATAAAAGCTTCTGAATAGGAGAAAATGTCTGTAAAAATTGAAATTATGGTCACATTCAGGCTTTAAAAACAACATGAGGCACAATCCAAATGACATTTTAAATCAATTTTTCTACAGTCCAAAAAATCAA
Source organism: Triturus cristatus (assembly GCF_964204655.1). Lineage (NCBI taxonomy): Eukaryota > Metazoa > Chordata > Amphibia > Caudata > Salamandridae > Triturus > Triturus cristatus. The sequence goes on along the minus strand of NC_140593.1, from coordinate 876,673,091 downwards.
TTTTCTGATGAAAAACGATGACCCGTGACTTGTTGAAATTTCTCCAGATTGTCAGAAATGTACATTTTTTAATGTTTAATTTTTTGACTGTAAATGACTATTCCATGTAAATTATCACTTTTGGAAGAAAAATAAGTGTGTTTAGAGTCACTTTAATGCCTGAAATTGGTTGAAACAAAAGCTTCTGAATAGGAGAAAAAGTCTCTAATAATGGCAATTTTGGTCACATTGAGGCTTTAAAAAGTAGTCATTCAACATGAGGCACATTCCAAATTACATTTTGAATCAATTTTTCTACAGTCCAAAAAAATCCATTTTCTGATGAAAAACGATGACCCGTGACCTGTCGACATTTCTCCAGTTGGTCAGAAATGGAAATTTTTTAATGTTTAATTTTTTGACTGCAAATGACTATTCCATGCAAATTATCACTTTTAGAACAAAATAAGTGTGTTTAAAGTCACTTTAATGCCTGAAATTGGTTGAAACAAAAGCTTCTGAATAGGAGAAAAAGTCTGTAATAATGGCAATTTTGGTCACATTGAGGCTTTAAAAAGTAGTCATTCAACATGAGGCACATTCCAAATGACATTTTGAATCAATTTTTCTACAGTCCAAAAAAATCAATTTTCTGATGAAAAACGATGACCCGTGACCTGTCGAAATTTCTCCAGATGGTCAGAAATGGACATTTTTTAATGTTTAATTTTTTTAATGTAAATGACTATTCCATGTAAATTATCACTTTTGGAAGAAAAATAAGTGTGTTTAGAGACACTTTAATGCCTGAAATTGGTTGAAACAAAAGCTTCTGAATAGGAGAAAAAGTCTTTAATAATGGCAATTTTGGTCACATTGAGGCTTTAAAAAGTAGTCATTCAACATGAGGCACATTCCAAATGACATTTTGAATCAATTTTTCTACAGTCCAAAAAAATACATTTTCTGATGAAAAACGATGACCCGTGACCTGTCGAAATTTATCCAGATGGTCAGAAATGGAAATTTTTTAATGTTTAATTTTTTGAATGCAAATGACTATTCCATGTAAATTATCACTTTTGGAACAACATTAAGTGTGTTTAGAGTCACTTTTATGCCTGAAATTGGTCGAAATAGAAGCTTCTGAATACGAGAAAATGTCTGTAATAATGGCAATTTTGGTCACATTGAGGCTTTAAAAAGTAGTTATTCAACATGAGGCACATTCGAAATGACATTTTGAATCAATTTTTCTACAGTCCAAAAAATCAATTTTCTGATGAAAAACGATGACCCGTGACCTGTCGACATTTCTCCAGTTGGTCAGAAATTGAATTTTTTTAATGTTTAAGTTTTTTTACTGCAAATGACTATTCCATTTAAATTATCACTTTTGGAACAAAAATAAGTGTGTTTAGAGTCACTTTAATGCCTGAAATTGGTCGAAATAGAAGCTTCTGAATAGGAGAAAATGTCTGTAAAAATTGAAATTTTGGTCACATTCAGGCTTTAAAAAGTAGTTATTCAACATGAGGCACAATCCAAATGAAATTTTGAATCAATTTTTCTACAGTCCAAAAAATCAATTTTCTGATGAAAAACGATGACCCGTGACCTGTTGAAATTTCTCCAGATTGTCAGAAATGTAAATTATTTAATGTTTAATTTTTTGACTGTAAATGACTATTCCATGTAAATTATCACTTTTGGAAAAAAAATAAGTGTGTTTAGAGTCACTTTAATGCCTGAAATTGGTTGAAACAAAAGCTTCTGAATAGGAGAAAAAGTCTGTAATAATGGCAATTTTGGTCACATTGAGGCTTTAAAAAGTAGTCATTCAACATGAGGCACATTCCAAATGACATTTTGAATCAATTTTTCTACAGTCCAAAAAAATCAATTTTCTGATGAAAAACGATGACCTGTGACCTGTCGAAATTTCTCCAGATGGTCAGAAATGGACATTTTTTAATGTTTCATTTTTTGACTGCAAATGACTATTCCATGTAAATTATCACTTTTGGAATAAAAATAAGTGTGTTTAGAGTCACTTTAATGCCTGAAATTGGTCGAAATAGACGCTTCTGAATAGGAGAAAATGTCTGTAAAAATAGCAATTTTGGTCACATTGAGGCTTCAAAAAGTAGTTATTCAGCATGAGGCACATTCCAAATGACATTTTGAATCAATTTTTCTACAGTCCAAAAAATCAATTTTCTAATGAAAAACGATGACCCGTGACCTGTCAAAATTTCTCCATATGGTCAGAAATGGAAATTTTTTAATGTTTAATTTTTTGATTGTAAATGACTATTCCATGTAAATTATTACTTTTGGAAGAAAAATAAGTGTGTTTAGAGACACTTTAATGCCTGAAATTGGTTGAAACAAAAGCTTCTGAATAGGAGAAAAAGTCTGTAATAATGGCAATTTTGGTCACATTGAGGCTTTAAAAAGTAGTCATTCAACATGAGGCACATTCCAAATGACATTTTGAATCAATTTTTCTACAGTCCAAAAAATCCATTTTCTGATGAAAAACGATGACCCGTGACGTGTCGAAATTTCTCCAGATGGTCAGAAATGGAAATTTTTTAATGTTTCATTTTTTGACTGCAAATGACTATTCCATGTAAATTATCACTTTTGGAACAAAATAAGTGTGTTTAGAGTCACTTTAATGCCTGTAATTGGTAGAAATAGAAGCTTCTGAATAGGAGAAAATGTCTGTAAAAATGGCAATTTTGGTCACATTGAGGCTTCAAAAAGTAGTTATTCAGCATGAGGCACATTCCAAATGACATTTTGAATCAATTTTTCTACAGTCCAAAAAATCAATTTTCTGATGAAAAACGATGACCCGTGACCTGTCGAAATTTCTCCAGATGGTCAGAAATGGAAATTTTTTAAAGTTTAATTTTTTGACTGTAAATGACTATTCCATGTAAATTATCACTTTTGGAAGAAAAATAAGTGTGTTTAGAGTCACTTTAATGCCTGAAATTGGTTGAAACAAAAGCTTCTGAATAGGAGAAAAAGTCTGTAATAATGGCAATTTTGGTCACATTGAGGCTTTAAAAAGTAGACATTCAACATGAGGCACATTCCAAATGACATTTTGAATCAATTTTTCTACAGTCCAAAAAATCAATTTTCTGATGAAAAACGATGACCCGTGACCTGTCAAAATTTCTCCATATGGTCAGAAATGGAAATTTTGTAATGTTTAATTTTTTGACTGCAAATAACTACTCCATGTAAATTATCACTTTTGGAACAAAAATAAGTGTGTTTAGAGTCACTTTAATGCCTGAAATTGGTCGAAATAGAAGCTTCTGAATAAGAGAAAAAGTCTGTAATAATGGCAATTTTGGTCACATTGATGCTTTAAAAAGTAGTAATTCAACATGAGCAACATTCCAAATGACATTTTGAATCAATTTTTCTACAGTCCAAAAAATCAATTTTCTGATGAAAAACGATGACCCGTGACCTGTCAAAATTTCTCCATATGGTCAGAAATGGACATTTTTAATGTTTAATTTTTTTAATGTAAATGACTATTCCATGTAAATTATCACTTTTGGAAGAAAAATAAGTGTGTTTAGAGACACTTTAATGCCTGAAATTGGTTGAAACAAAAGCTTCTGAATAGGAGAAAAAGTCTTTAATAATGGCAATTTTGGTCACATTGAGGCTTTAAAAAGTAGTCATTCAACATGAGGCACATTCCAAATGACATTTTGAATCAATTTTTCTACAGTCCAAAAAAATAAATTTTCTGATGAAAAACGATGACCCGTGACCTGTCGAAATTTATCCAGATGGTCAGAAATGGAAATTTTTTAATGTTTAATTTTTTGAATGCAAATGACTATTCCATGTAAATTATCACTTTTGGAACAACATTAAGTGTGTTTAGAGTCACTTTTATGCCTGAAATTGGTCGAAATAGAAGCTTCTGAATACGAGAAAATGTCTGTAATAATGGCAATTTTGGTCACATTGAGGCTTTAAAAAGTAGTTATTCAACATGAGGCACATTCGAAATGACATTTTGAATCAATTTTTCTACAGTCCAAAAAATCAATTTTCTGATGAAAAACGATGACCCGTGACCTGTCGACATTTCTCCAGTTGGTCAGAAATTGAATTTTTTTAATGTTTAAGTTTTTTTACTGCAAATGACTATTCCATTTAAATTATCACTTTTGGAACAAAAATAAGTGTGTTTAGAGTCACTTTAATGCCTGAAATTGGTCGAAATAGAAGCTTCTGAATAGGAGAAAATGTCTGTAAAAATTGAAATTTTGGTCACATTCAGGCTTTAAAAAGTAGTTATTCAACATGAGGCACAATCCAAATGACATTATGAATCAATTTTTCTACAGTCCAAAAAATCAATTTTCTGATGAAAAACGATGACCCGTGACCTGTTGAAATTTCTCCAGATTGTCAGAAATGTACATTTTTTAATGTTTAATTTTTTGACTGTAAATGACTATTCCATGTAAATTATCACTTTTGGAAAAAAAATAAGTGTGTTTAGAGTCACTTTAATGCCTGAAATTGGTTGAAACAAAAGCTTCTGAATAGGAGAAAAAGTCTGTAATAATGGCAATTTTGGTCACATTGAGGCTTTAAAAAGTAGTCATTCAACATGAGGCACATTCCAAATGACATTTTGAATCAATTTTTCTACAGTCCAAAAAATCAATTTTCTGATGAAAAACGATGACCCGTGACCTGTCGACATTTCTCCAGTTGGTCAGAAATTGAATTTTTTTAATGTTTAAGTTTTTTTACTGCAAATGACTATTCCATTTAAATTATCACTTTTGGAACAAAAATAAGTGTGTTTAGAGTCACTTTTATGCCTGAAATTGGTCGAAATAGAAGCTTCTGAATAGGAGAAAATGTCTGTAAAAATTGAAATTTTGGTCACATTCAGGCTTTAAAAAGTAGTTATTCAACATGAGGCACAATCCAAATGACATTTTGAATCAATTTTTCTACAGTCCAAAAAATCAATTTTCTGATGAAAAACGATGACCCGTGACCTGTTGAAATTTCTCCAGATTGTCAGAAATATACATTTTTTAATGTTTAATTTTTTGACTGTAAATGACTATTCCATGTAAATTATCACTTTTGGAAAAAAAATAAGTGTGTTTAGAGTCACTTTAATGCCTGAAATTGGTTGAAACAAAAGCTTCTGAATAGGAGAAAAAGTCTGTAATAATGGCAATTTTGGTCACATTGAGGCTTTAAAAAGTAGTCATTCAACATGAGGCACATTCCAAATGACATTTTGAATCAATTTTTCTACAGTCCAAAAAAATCAATTTTCTGATGAAAAACGATGACCCGTGACCTGTCGAAATTTCTCCAGATGGTCAGAAATGGAAATTTTTTAACGTTTAATTTTTTGACTGCAAATGACTATTCCATGGATATTATCACTTTTGGAATAAAAATAAGTGTGTTTAGAGTCACTTTAATGCCTGAAATTGGTCGAAATAGACGCTTCTGAATAGGAGAAAATGTCTGTAAAAATGGCAATTTTGGTCACATTGAGGCTTCAAAAAGTAGTTATTCAGCATGAGGCACATTCCAAATGACATTTTGAATCAATTTTTCTACAGTCCAAAAAATCAATTTTCTAATGAAAAACGATGACCCGTGACCTGTCAAAATTTCTCCATATGGTCAGAAATGGAAATTTTTTAATGTTTAATTTTTTGATTGTAAATGACTATTCCATGTAAATTATCACTTTTGGAAGAAAAATAAGTGTGTTTAGAGACACTTTAATGCCTGAAATTGGTTGAAACAAAAGCTTCTGAATAGGAGAAAAAGTCTGTAATAATGGCAATTTTGGTCACATTGAGGCTTTAAAAAGTAGTCATTCAACATGAGGCACATTCCAAATGACATTTTGAATCAATTTTTCTACAGTCCAAAAAATCAATTTTCTGATGAAAAACGATGACCCGTGACCTGTCGAAATGTCTCCAGATGGTCAGAAATGGAAATTTTTTAATGTTTAATTTTTTGACTGTAAATGGCTATTCCATGTAAATTATCACTTTTGGAAAAAAAATAAGTGTGTTTAGAGTCACTTTAATGCCTGAAATTGGTTGAAACAAAAGCTTCTGAATAGGAGAAAAAGTCTGTAATAATGGCAATTTTGGTCACATTGAGGCTTTAAAAAGTAGTCATTCAACATGAGGCACATTCCAAATGACATTTTGAATCAATTTTTCTACAGTCCAAAAAAATCAATTTTCTGATGAAAAACGATGACCCGTGACCTGTCGAAATTTCTCCAGATGGTCAGAAATGGAAATTTTTTAACGTTTAATTTTTTGACTGCAAATGACTATTCCATGGAAATTATCACTTTTGGAATAAAAATAAGTGTGTTTAGAGTCACTTTAATGCCTGAAATTGGTCGAAATAGACGCTTCTGAATAGGAGAAAATGTCTGTAAAAATGGCAATTTTGGTCACATTCAGGCTTTAAAAAGTAGTTATTCAACATGAGGCACAATCCAAATGACATTATGAATCAATTTTTCTACAGTCCAAAAAATCAATTTTCTGATGAAAAACGATGACCCGTGACCTGTTGAAATTTCTCCAGATTGTCAGAAATGTACATTTTTTAATGTTTAATTTTTTGACTGTAAATGACTATTCCATGTAAATTATCACTTTTGGAAAAAAAATAAGTGTGTTTAGAGTCACTTTAATGCCTGAAATTGGTTGAAACAAAAGCTTCTGAATAGGAGAAAAAGTCTGTAATAATGGCAATTTTGGTCACATTGAGGCTTTAAAAAGTAGTCATTCAACATGAGGCACATTCCAAATGACATTTTGAATCAATTTTTCTACAGTCCAAAAAATCAATTTTCTGATGAAAAACGATGACCTGTCGACATTTCTCCAGTTGGTCAGAAATTGAATTTTTTTAATGTTTAAGTTTTTTTACTGCAAATGACTATTCCATTTAAATTATCACTTTTGGAACAAAAATAAGTGTGTTTAGAGTCACTTTTATGCCTGAAATTGGTCGAAATAGAAGCTTCTGAATAGGAGAAAATGTCTGTAAAAATTGAAATTTTGGTCACATTCAGGCTTTAAAAAGTAGTTATTCAACATGAGGCACAATCCAAATGACATTTTGAATCAATTTTTCTACAGTCCAAAAAATCAATTTTCTGATGAAAAACGATGACCCGTGACCTGTTGAAATTTCTCCAGATTGTCAGAAATATACATTTTTTAATGTTTAATTTTTTGACTGTAAATGACTATTCCATGTAAATTATCACTTTTGGAAAAAAAATAAGTGTGTTTAGAGTCACTTTAATGCCTGAAATTGGTTGAAACAAAAGCTTCTGAATAGGAGAAAAAGTCTGTAATAATGGCAATTTTGGTCACATTGAGGCTTTAAAAAGTAGTCATTCAACATGAGGCACATTCCAAATGACATTTTGAATCAATTTTTCTACAGTCCAAAAAAATCAATTTTCTGATGAAAAACGATGACCCGTGACCTGTCGAAATTTCTCCAGATGGTCAGAAATGGAAATTTTTTAACGTTTAATTTTTTGACTGCAAATGACTATTCCATGGATATTATCACTTTTGGAATAAAAATAAGTGTGTTTAGAGTCACTTTAATGCCTGAAATTGGTCGAAATAGACGCTTCTGAATAGGAGAAAATGTCTGTAAAAATGGCAATTTTGGTCACATTGAGGCTTCAAAAAGTAGTTATTCAGCATGAGGCACATTCCAAATGACATTTTGAATCAATTTTTCTACAGTCCAAAAAATCAATTTTCTAATGAAAAACGATGACCCGTGACCTGTCAAAATTTCTCCATATGGTCAGAAATGGAAATTTTTTAATGTTTAATTTTTTGATTGTAAATGACTATTCCATGTAAATTATCACTTTTGGAAGAAAAATAAGTGTGTTTAGAGACACTTTAATGCCTGAAATTGGTTGAAACAAAAGCTTCTGAATAGGAGAAAAAGTCTGTAATAATGGCAATTTTGGTCACATTGAGGCTTTAAAAAGTAGTCATTCAACATGAGGCACATTCCAAATGACATTTTGAATCAATTTTTCTACAGTCCAAAAAATCAATTTTCTGATGAAAAACGATGACCCGTGACCTGTCGAAATGTCTCCAGATGGTCAGAAATGGAAATTTTTTAATGTTTAATTTTTTGACTGTAAATGGCTATTCCATGTAAATTATCACTTTTGGAAAAAAAATAAGTGTGTTTAGAGTCACTTTAATGCCTGAAATTGGTTGAAACAAAAGCTTCTGAATAGGAGAAAAAGTCTGTAATAATGGCAATTTTGGTCACATTGAGGCTTTAAAAAGTAGTCATTCAACATGAGGCACATTCCAAATGACATTTTGAATCAATTTTTCTACAGTCCAAAAAAATCAATTTTCTGATGAAAAACGATGACCCGTGACCTGTCGAAATTTCTCCAGATGGTCAGAAATGGAAATTTTTTAACGTTTAATTTTTTGACTGCAAATGACTATTCCATGGAAATTATCACTTTTGGAATAAAAATAAGTGTGTTTAGAGTCACTTTAATGCCTGAAATTGGTCGAAATAGACGCTTCTGAATAGGAGAAAATGTCTGTAAAAATGGCAATTTTGGTCACATTGAGGCTTCAAAAAGTAGTTATTCAGCATGAGGCACATTCCAAATGACATTTTGAATCAATTTTTCTACAGTCCAAAAAATCAATTTTCTAATGAAAAACGATGACCCGTGACCTGTCAAAATTTCTCCATATGGTCAGAAATGGAAATTTTTTAATGTTTAATTTTTTGATTGTAAATGACTATTCCATGTAAATTATCACTTTTGGAAGAAAAATAAGTGTGTTTAGAGACACTTTAATGCCTGAAATTGGTTGAAACAAAAGCTTCTGAATAGGAGAAAAAGTCTGTAATAATGGCAATTTTGGTCACATTGAGGCTTTAAAAAGTAGTCATTCAACATGAGGCACATTCCAAATGACATTTTGAATCAATTTTTCTACAGTCCAAAAAATCAATTTTCTGATGAAAAACGATGACCCGTGACCTGTCGAAATGTCTCCAGATGGTCAGAAATGGAAATTTTTTAATGTTTAATTTTTTGACTGTAAATGGCTATTCCATGTAAATTATCACTTTTGGAAAAAAAATAAGTGTGTTTAGAGTCACTTTAATGCCTGAAATTGGTTGAAACAAAAGCTTCTGAATAGGAGAAAAAGTCTGTAATAATGGCAATTTTGGTCACATTGAGGCTTTAAAAAGTAGTCATTCAACATGAGGCACATTCCAAATGACATTTTGAATCAATTTTTCTACAGTCCAAAAAAATCAATTTTCTGATGAAAAACGATGACCTGTGACCTGTCGAAATTTCTCCAGATGGTCAGAAATGGACATTTTTTAATGTTTCATTTTTTGACTGCAAATGACTATTCCATGTAAATTATCACTTTTGGAATAAAAATAAGTGTGTTTAGAGTCACTTTAATGCCTGAAATTGGTCGAAATAGACGCTTCTGAATAGGAGAAAATGTCTGTAAAAATGGCAATTTTGGTCACATTGAGGCTTCAAAAAGTAGTTATTCAGCATGAGGCACATTCCAAATGACATTTTGAATCAATTTTTCTACAGTCCAAAAAATCAATTTTCTAATGAAAAACGATGACCCGTGACCTGTCAAAATTTCTCCATATGGTCAGAAATGGAAATTTTTTAATGTTTAATTTTTTGATTGTAAATGACTATTCCATGTAAATTATTACTTTTGGAAGAAAAATAAGTGTGTTTAGAGACACTTTAATGCCTGAAATTGGTTGAAACAAAAGCTTCTGAATAGGAGAAAAAGTCTGTAATAATGGCAATTTTGGTCACATTGAGGCTTTAAAAAGTAGTCATTCAACATGAGGCACATTCCAAATGACATTTTGAATCAATTTTTCTACAGTCCAAAAAATCCATTTTCTGATGAAAAACGATGACCCGTGACGTGTCGAAATTTCTCCAGATGGTCAGAAATGGAAATTTTTTAATGTTTCATTTTTTGACTGCAAATGACTATTCCATGTAAATTATCACTTTTGGAACAAAATAAGTGTGTTTAGAGTCACTTTAATGCCTGTAATTGGTAGAAATAGAAGCTTCTGAATAGGAGAAAATGTCTGTAAAAATGGCAATTTTGGTCACATTGAGGCTTCAAAAAGTAATTATTCAGCATGAGGCACATTCCAAATGACATTTTGAATCAATTTTTCTACAGTCCAAAAAATCAATTTTCTGATGAAAAACGATGACCCGTGACCTGTCGAAATTTCTCCAGATGGTCAGAAATGGAAATTTTTTAAAGTTTAATTTTTTGACTGTAAATGACTATTCCATGTAAATTATCACTTTTGGAAGAAAAATAAGTGTGTTTAGAGTCACTTTAATGCCTGAAATTGGTTGAAACAAAAGCTTCTGAATAGGAGAAAAAGTCTGTAATAATGGCAATTTTGGTCACATTGAGGCTTTAAAAAGTAGACATTCAACATGAGGCACATTCCAAATGACATTTTGAATCAATTTTTCTACAGTCCAAAAAAATCAATTTTCTGATGAAAAACGCTGACCCGTGACCTGTCGAAATTTCTCCAGATGGTCAGAAATGGAAATTTTTTAATGTTTAATTTTTTGACTGCAAATGACTATTCCATGCAAATTATCACTTTTGGAACAAAATAAGTGTGTTTAAAGTCACTTTAATGCCTGAAATTGGTCGAAATAGAAGCTTCTGAATAGGAGAAAATGTCTGTAAAAATGGCAATTTTGGTCACATTGAGGCTTCAAAAAGTAGTTATTCAGCATGAGGCACATTCCAAATGACATTTTGAATCAATTTTTCTACAGTCCAAAAAATCAATTTTCTGATGAAAAACGATGTCCCGTGACCTGTCAAAATTTCTCCATATGGTCAGAAATGGAAATTTTGTAATGTTTAATTTTTTGACTGCAAATAACTACTCCATGTAAATTATCACTTTTGGAACAAAAATAAGTGTTTTTAGAGTCACTTTAATGCCTGAAATTGGTCGAAATAGAAGCTTCTGAATAAGAGAAAAAGTCTGTAATAATGGCAATTTTGGTCACATTGATGCTTTAAAAAGTAGTAATTCAACATGAGGAACATTCCAAATGACATTTTGAATCAATTTTTCTACAGTCCAAAAAAATCAATTTTCTGATGAAAAACGATGACCCGTGACCTGTCGAAATTTCTCCAGATGGTCAGAAATGGACATTTTTTAATGTTTAATTTTTTGACTGCAAATGACTATTCCATGCAAATTATCACTTTTGGAACAAAATAAGTGTGTTTAAAGTCACTTTAATGCCTGAAATTGGTCGAAATAGAAGCTTCTGAATAGGAGAAAATGTCTGTAAAAATGGCAATTTTGGTCACATTGAGGCTTCAAAAAGTAGTTATTCAACATGAGGCACATTCGAAATGCCATTTTGAATCAATTTTTCTACAGTCCAAAAAATCAATTTTCTGATGAAAAACGATGACCCGTGACCTGTCAAAATTTCTCCATATGGTCAGAAATGGACATTTTTAATGTTTAATTTTTTGAATGTAAATGACTATTCCATGTAAATTATCACTTTTGGAAGAAAAATAAGTGTGTTTAGAGACACTTTAATGCCTGAAATTGGTTGAAACAAAAGCTTCTGAATAGGAGAAAAAGTCTTTAATAATGGCAATTTTGGTCACATTGAGGCTTTAAAAAGTAGTCATTCAACATGAGGCACATTCCAAATGACATTTTGAATCAATTTTTCTACAGTCCAAAAAAATAAATTTTCTGATGAAAAACGATGACCCGTGACCTGTCGAAATTTATCCAGATGGTCAGAAATGGAAATGTTTTAATGTTTAATTTTTTGAATGCAAATGACTATTCCATGTAAATTATCACTTTTGGAACAACATTAAGTGTGTTTAGAGTCACTTTTATGCCTGAAATTGGTCGAAATAGAAGCTTCTGAATATGAGAAAATGTCTGTAATAATGGCAATTTTGGTCACATTGAGGCTTTAAAAAGTAGTTATTCAACATGAGGCACATTCGAAATGACATTTTGAATCAATTTTTCTACAGTCCAAAAAATCAATTTTCTGATGAAAAACGATGACCCGTGACCTGTCGACATTTCTCCAGTTGGTCAGAAATTGAATTTTTTTAATGTTTAAGTTTTTTTACTGCAAATGACTATTCCATTTAAATTATCACTTTTGGAACAAAAATAAGTGTGTTTAGAGTCACTTTAATGCCTGAAATTGGTCGAAATAGAAGCTTCTGAATAGGAGAAAATGTCTGTAAAAATTGAAATTTTGGTCACATTCAGGCTTTAAAAAGTAGTTATTCAACATGAGGCACAATCCAAATGACATTATGAATCAATTTTTCTACAGTCCAAAAAATCAATTTTCTGATGAAAAACGATGACCCGTGACCTGTTGAAATTTCTCCAGATTGTCAGAAATGTACATTTTTTAATGTTTAATTTTTTGACTGTAAATGACTATTCCATGTAAATTATCACTTTTGGAAAAAAAATAAGTGTGTTTAGAGTCACTTTAATGCCTGAAATTGGTTGAAACAAAAGCTTCTGAATAGGAGAAAAAGTCTGTAATAATGGCAATTTTGGTCACATTGAGGCTTTAAAAAGTAGTCATTCAACATGAGGCACATTCCAAATGACATTTTGAATCAATTTTTCTACAGTCCAAAAAAATCAATTTTCTGATGAAAAACGATGACCCGTGACCTGTCGAAATTTCTCCAGATGGTCAGAAATGGACATTTTTTAATGTTTAATTTTTTGATTGTAAATGACTATTCCATGTAAATTATCACTTTTGGAAGAAAAATAAGTGTGTTTAGAGACACTTTAATGCCTGAAATTGGTTGAAACAAAAGCTTCTGAATAGGAGAAAAAGTCTGTAATAATGGCAATTTTGGTCACATTGAGGCTTTAAAAAGTAGTTATTCAACATGAGGCACATTCGAAATGACATTTTGAATCAATTTTTCTACAGTCCAAAAAATCAATTTTCTGATGAAAAACGATGACCCGTGACCTGTCGACATTTCTCCAGTTGGTCAGAAATTGAATTTTTTTAATGTTTAAGTTTTTTTACTGCAAATGACTATTCCATTTAAATTATCACTTTTGGAACAAAAATAAGTGTGTTTAGAGTCACTTTTATGCCTGAAATTGGTCGAAATAGAAGCTTCTGAATAGGAGAAAATGTCTGTAAAAATTGAAATTTTGGTCACATTCAGGCTTTAAAAAGTAGTTATTCAACATGAGGCACAATCCAAATGACATTTTGAATCAATTTTTCTACAGTCCAAAAAATCAATTTTCTGATGAAAAACGATGACCCGTGACCTGTTGAAATTTCTCCAGATTGTCAGAAATATACATTTTTTAATGTTTAATTTTTTGACTGTAAATGACTATTCCATGTAAATTATCACTTTTGGAAAAAAAATAAGTGTGTTTAGAGTCACTTTAATGCCTGAAATTGGTTGAAACAAAAGCTTCTGAATAGGAGAAAAAGTCTTTAATAATGGCAATTTTGGTCACATTGAGGCTTTAAAAAGTAGTCATTCAACATGAGGCACATTCCAAATGACATTTTGAATCAATTTTTCTACAGTCCAAAAAAATCAATTTTCTGATGAAAAACGATGACCCGTGACCTGTCGAAATTTCTCCAGATGGTCAGAAATGGAAATTTTTTAACGTTTAATTTTTTGACTGCAAATGACTATTCCATGGAAATTATCACTTTTGGAATAAAAATAAGTGTGTTTAGAGTCACTTTAATGCCTGAAATTGGTCGAAATAGACGCTTCTGAATAGGAGAAAATGTCTGTAAAAATGGCAATTTTGGTCACATTGAGGCTTCAAAAAGTAGTTATTCAGCATGAGGCACATTCCAAATGACATTTTGAATCAATTTTTCTACAGTCCAAAAAATCAATTTTCTAATGAAAAACGATGACCCGTGACCTGTCAAAATTTCTCCATATGGTCAGAAATGGAAATTTTTTAATGTTTAATTTTTTGATTGTAAATGACTATTCCATGTAAATTATCACTTTTGGAAGAAAAATAAGTGTGTTTAGAGACACTTTAATGCCTGAAATTGGTTGAAACAAAAGCTTCTGAATAGGAGAAAAAGTCTGTAATAATGGCAATTTTGGTCACATTGAGGCTTTAAAAAGTAGTCATTCAACATGAGGCACATTCCAAATGACATTTTGAATCAATTTTTCTACAGTCCAAAAAATCAATTTTCTGATGAAAAACGATGACCCGTGACCTGTCGAAATGTCTCCAGATGGTCAGAAATGGAAATTTTTTAATGTTTAATTTTTTGACTGTAAATGGCTATTCCATGTAAATTATCACTTTTGGAAGAAAAATAGGTGTGTTTAGAGTCACTTTAATGCCTGAAATTGGTTGAAACAAAAGCTTCTGAATAGGAGAAAAAGTCTGTAATAATGGCAATTTTGGTCACATTGAGGCTTTAAAAAGTAGTCATTCAACATGAGGCACATTCCAAATGACATTTTGAATCAATTTTTCTACAGTCCAAAAAAATCAATTTTCTGATGAAAAACGATGACCCGTGACCTGTCGAAATTTATCCAGATGGTCAGAAATAATAATTTTTTAATGTTAAATTTTTTGAATGTAAATGACTATTCCATGTAAATTATCACTTTTGGAACAACATTAAGTGTGTTTAGAGTCACTTTAAGGCCTGAAATTGGTCGAAATAGAAGCTTCTGAGTACGAGAAAATGTCTGTAATAATGGCAATTTTGGTCACATTGAGGCTTTAAAAAGTAGTTATTCAACATGAGGCACATTCGAAATGACATTTTGAATCAATTTTTCTACAGTCCAAAAAATCTATTTTCTGATGAAAAACGATGACCCGTGACCTGTCGACATTTCTCCAGTTGGTCAGAAATGGAAATTTTTTAATGTTTAATTTTTTGAATGCAAATGACTATTCCATGTAAATTATCACTTTTGGAACAACATTAAGTGTGTTTAGAGTCACTTTAATGCCTGAAATTGGTCGAAATAGAAGCTTCTGAATACGAGAAAATGTCTGTAATAATGGCAATTTTGGTCACATTGAGGCTTTAAAAAGTAGTTATTCAACATGAGGCACATTCGAAATGACATTTTGAATCAATTTTTCTACAGTCCAAAAAATCAATTTTCTGATGAAAAACGATGACCCGTGACCTGTCGACATTTCTCCAGTTGGTCAGAAATTGAATTTTTTTAATGTTTAAGTTTTTTTACTGCAAATGACTATTCCATTTAAATTATCACTTTTGGAACAAAAATAAGTGTGTTTAGAGTCACTTTAATGCCTGAAATTGGTCGAAATAGAAGCTTCTGAATAGGAGAAAATGTCTGTAAAAATTGAAATTTTGGTCACATTCAGGCTTTAAAAAGTAGTTATTCAACATGAGGCACAATCCAAATGAAATTTTGAATCAATTTTTCTACAGTCCAAAAAATCAATTTTCTGATGAAAAACGATGACCCGTGACCTGTTGAAATTTCTCCAGATTGTCAGAAATGTACATTTTTTAATGTTTAATTTTTTGACTGTAAATGACTATTCCATGTAAATTATCACTTTTGGAAAAAAAATAAGTGTGTTTAGAGTCACTTTAATGCCTGAAATTGGTTGAAACAAAAGCTTCTGAATAGGAGAAAAAGTCTGTAATAATGGCAATTTTGGTCACATTGAGGCTTTAAAAAGTAGTCATTCAACATGAGGCACATTCCAAATGACATTTTGAATCAATTTTTCTACAGTCCAAAAAAATCAATTTTCTGATGAAAAACGATGACCCGTGACCTGTCGAAATTTCTCCAGATGGTCAGAAATTGACATTTTTTAATGTTTAATTTTTTGACTGTAAATGACTATTCCATGTAAATTATCACTTTTGGAATAAAAATAAGTGTGTTTAGAGTCACTTTAATGCCTGAAATTGGTCGAAATAGACGCTTCTGAATAGGAGAAAATGTCTGTAAAAATGGCAATTTTGGTCACATTGAGGCTTCAAAAAGTAGTTATTCAGCATGAGGCACATTCCAAATGACATTTTGAATCAATTTTTCTACAGTCCAAAAAATCAATTTTCTAATGAAAAACGATGACCCGTGACCTGTCAAAATTTCTCCATATGGTCAGAAATGGAAATTTTTTAATGTTTAATTTTTTGATTGTAAATGACTATTCCATGTAAATTATTACTTTTGGAAGAAAAATAAGTGTGTTTAGAGACACTTTAATGCCTGAAATTGGTTGAAACAAAAGCTTCTGAATAGGAGAAAAAGTCTGTAATAATGGCAATTTTGGTCACATTGAGGCTTTAAAAAGTAGTCATTCAACATGAGGCACATTCCAAATGACATTTTGAATCAATTTTTCTACAGTCCAAAAAATCAATTTTCTGATGAAAAACGATGACCCGTGACCTGTCGAAATTTCTCCATATGGTCAGAAATGGACATTTTTTAATGTTTAATTTTTTGATTGTAAATGACTATTCCATGTAAATTATCACTTTTGGAAGAAAAATAAGTGTGTTTAGAGACACTTTAATGCCTGAAATTGGTTGAAACAAAAGCTTCTGAATAGGAGAAAAAGTCTGTAATAATGGCAATTTTGGTCACATTGAGGCTTTAAAAAGTAGTCATTCAACATGAGGCACATTCCAAATGACATTTTGAATCAATTTTTCTACAGTCCAAAAAATCAATTTTCTGATGAAAAACGATGACCCGTGACCTGTCGAAATGTCTCCAGATGGTCAGAAATGGAAATTTTTTAATGTTTAATTTTTTGACTGCAAATGGCTATTCCATGTAAATTATCACTTTTGGACGAAAAATAGGTGTGTTTAGAGTCACTTTAATGCCTGAAATTGGTTGAAACAAAAGCTTCTGAATAGGAGAAAAAGTCTGTAATAATGGCAATTTTGGTCACATTGAGGCTTTAAAAAGTAGTCATTCAACATGAGGCACATTCCAAATGACATTTTGAATCAATTTTTCTACAGTCCAAAAAAATCAATTTTCTGATGAAAAACGATGACCCGTGACCTGTCGAAATTTATCCAGATGGTCAGAAATAATAATTTTTAAATGTTAAATATTTTGAATGTAAATGACTATTCCATGTAAATTATCACTTTTGGAACAACATTAAGTGTGTTTAGAGTCACTTTAAGGCCTGAAATTGGTCGAAATAGAAGCTTCTGAGTACGAGAAAATGTCTGTAATAATGGCAATTTTGGTCACATTGAGGCTTTAAAAAGTAGTTATTCAACATGAGGCACATTCGAAATGACATTTTGAATCAATTTTTCTACAGTCCAAAAAATCTATTTTCTGATGAAAAACGATGACCCGTGACCTGTCGACATTTCTCCAGTTGGTCAAAAATGGAAATTTTTTAATGTTTAATTTTTTGAATGCAAATGACTATTCCATGTAAATTATCACTTTTGGAACAACATTAAGTGTGTTTAGAGTCACTTTAATGCCTGAAATTGGTCGAAATAGAAGCTTCTGAATACGAGAAAATGTCTGTAATAATGGCAATTTTGGTCACATTGAGGCTTTAAAAAGTAGTTATTCAACATGAGGCACATTCGAAATGACATTTTGAATCAATTTTTCTACAGTCCAAAAAATCAATTTTCTGATGAAAAACGATGACCCGTGACCTGTCGACATTTCTCCAGTTGGTCAGAAATTGAATTTTTTTAATGTTTAAGTTTTTTTACTGCAAATGACTATTCCATATAAATTATCACTTTTGGAACAAAAATAAGTGTGTTTAGAGTCACTTTAATGCCTGAAATTGGTCGAAATAGAAGCTTCTGAATAGGAGAAAATGTCTGTAAAAATTGAAATTTTGGTCACATTCAGGCTTTAAAAAGTAGTTATTCAACATGAGGCACAATCCAAATGAAATTTTGAATCAATTTTTCTACAGTCCAAAAAATCAATTTTCTGATGAAAAACGATGACCCGTGACCTGTTGAAATTTCTCCAGATTGTCAGAAATGTACATTTTTTAATGTTTAATTTTTTGACTGTAAATGACTATTCCATGTAAATTATCACTTTTGGAAAAAAAATAAGTGTGTTTAGAGTCACTTTAATGCCTGAAATTGGTTGAAACAAAAGCTTCTGAATAGGAGAAAAAGTCTGTAATAATGGCAATTTTGGTCACATTGAGGCTTTAAAAAGTAGTCATTCAACATGAGGCACATTCCAAATGACGTTTTGAATCAATTTTTCTACAGTCCAAAAAAATCAATTTTCTGATGAAAAACGATGACCCGTGACCTGTCGAAATTTCTCCAGATGGTCAGAAATTGACATTTTTTAATGTTTAATTTTTTGACTGTAAATGACTATTCCATGTAAATTATCACTTTTGGAATAAAAATAAGTGTGTTTAGAGTCACTTTAATGCCTGAAATTGGTCGAAATAGACGCTTCTGAATAGGAGAAAATGTCTGTAAAAATGGCAATTTTGGTCACATTGAGGCTTCAAAAAGTAGTTATTCAGCATGAGGCACATTCCAAATGACATTTTGAATCAATTTTTCTACAGTCCAAAAAATCAATTTTCTAATGAAAAACGATGACCCGTGACCTGTCAAAATTTCTCCATATGGTCAGAAATGGAAATTTTTTAACGTTTAATTTTTTGATTGTAAATGACTATTCCATGTAAATTATTACTTTTGGAAGAAAAATAAGTGTGTTTAGAGACACTTTAATGCCTGAAATTGGTTGAAACAAAAGCTTCTGAATAGGAGAAAAAGTCTGTAATAATGGCAATTTTGGTCACATTGAGGCTTTAAAAAGTAGTCATTCAACATGAGGCACATTCCAAATGACATTTTGAATCAATTTTTCTACAGTCCAAAAAATCAATTTTCTGATGAAAAACGATGACCCGTGACCTGTCGAAATTTCTCCATATGGTCAGAAATGGAAATTTTTTAATGTTTAATTTTTTGATTGTAAATGACTATTCCATGTAAATTATCACTTTTGGAAGAAAAATAAGTGTGTTTAGAGACACTTTAATGCCTGAAATTGGTTGAAACAAAAGCTTCTGAATAGGAGAAAAAGTCTGTAATAATGGCAATTTTGGTCACATTGAGGCTTTAAAAAGTAGTCATTCAACATGAGGCACATTCCAAATGACATTTTGAATCAATTTTTCTACAGTCCAAAAAATCAATTTTCTGATGAAAAACGATGACCCGTGACCTGTCGAAATTTCTCCATATGGTCAGAAATGGAAATTTTTTAATGTTTAATTTTTTGATTGTAAATGACTATTCCATGTAAATTATCACTTTTGGAAGAAAAATAAGTGTGTTTAGAGACACTTTAATGCCTGAAATTGGTTGAAACAAAAGCTTCTGAATAGGAGAAAAAGTCTGTAATAATGGCAATTTTGGTCACATTGAGGCTTTAAAAAGTAGTCATTCAACATGAGGCACATTCCAAATGACATTTTGAATCAATTTTTCTACAGTCCAAAAAATCAATTTTCTGATGAAAAACGATGACCCGTGACCTGTCGAAATTTCTCCAGATGGTCAGAAATGGACATTTTTTAATGTTTAATTTTTTTAATGTAAATGACTATTCCATGTAAATTATCACTTTTGGAAGAAAAATAAGTGTGTTTAGAGACACTTTAATGCCTGAAATTGGTTGAAACAAAAGCTTCTGAATAGGAGAAAAAGTCTTTAATAATGGCAATTTTGGTCACATTGAGGCTTTAAAAAGTAGTCATTCAACATGAGGCACATTCCAAATGACATTTTGAATCAATTTTTCTACAGTCCAAAAAAATAAATTTTCTGATGAAAAACGATGACCCGTGACCTGTCGAAATTTATCCAGATGGTCAGAAATGGAAATTTTTTAATGTTTAATTTTTTGAATGCAAATGACTATTCCATGTAAATTATCACTTTTGGAACAACATTAAGTGTGTTTAGAGTCACTTTTATGCCTGAAATTGGTCGAAATAGAAGCTTCTGAATACGAGAAAATGTCTGTAATAATGGCAATTTTGGTCACATTGAGGCTTTAAAAAGTAGTTATTCAACATGAGGCACATTCGAAATGACATTTTGAATCAATTTTTCTACAGTCCAAAAAATCAATTTTCTGATGAAAAACGATGACCCGTGACCTGTCGACATTTCTCCAGTTGGTCAGAAATTGAATTTTTTTAATGTTTAAGTTTTTTTACTGCAAATGACTATTCCATTTAAATTATCACTTTTGGAACAAAAATAAGTGTGTTTAGAGTCACTTTAATGCCTGAAATTGGTCGAAATAGAATCTTCTGAATAGGAGAAAATGTCTGTAAAAATTGAAATTTTGGTCACATTCAGGCTTTAAAAAGTAGTTATTCAACATGAGGCACAATCCAAATGAAATTTTGAATCAATTTTTCTACAGTCCAAAAAATCAATTTTCTGATGAAAAACGATGACCCGTGACCTGTTGAAATTTCTCCAGATTGTCAGAAATGTAAATTATTTAATGTTTAATTTTTTGACTGTAAATGACTATTCCATGTAAATTATCACTTTTGGAAAAAAAATAAGTGTGTTTAGAGTCACTTTAATGCCTGAAATTGGTTGAAACAAAAGCTTCTGAATAGGAGAAAAAGTCTGTAATAATGGCAATTTTGGTCACATTGAGGCTTTAAAAAGTAGTCATTCAACATGAGGCACATTCCAAATGACATTTTGAATCAATTTTTCTACAGTCCAAAAAAATCAATTTTCTGATGAAAAACGATGACCTGTGACCTGTCGAAATTTCTCCAGATGGTCAGAAATGGACATTTTTTAATGTTTCATTTTTTGACTGCAAATGACTATTCCATGTAAATTATCACTTTTGGAATAAAAATAAGTGTGTTTAGAGTCACTTTAATGCCTGAAATTGGTCGAAATAGACGCTTCTGAATAGGAGAAAATGTCTGTAAAAATAGCAATTTTGGTCACATTGAGGCTTCAAAAAGTAGTTATTCAGCATGAGGCACATTCCAAATGACATTTTGAATCAATTTTTCTACAGTCCAAAAAATCAATTTTCTAATGAAAAACGATGACCCGTGACCTGTCAAAATTTCTCCATATGGTCAGAAATGGAAATTTTTTAATGTTTAATTTTTTGATTGTAAATGACTATTCCATGTAAATTATTACTTTTGGAAGAAAAATAAGTGTGTATAGAGACACTTTAATGCCTGAAATTGGTTGAAACAAAAGCTTCTGAATAGGAGAAAAAGTCTGTAATAATGGCAATTTTGGTCACATTGAGGCTTTAAAAAGTAGTCATTCAACATGAGGCACATTCCAAATGACATTTTGAATCAATTTTTCTACAGTCCAAAAAATCCATTTTCTGATGAAAAACGATGACCCGTGACGTGTCGAAATTTCTCCAGATGGTCAGAAATGGAAATTTTTTAATGTTTCATTTTTTGACTGCAAATGACTATTCCATGTAAATTATCACTTTTGGAACAAAATAAGTGTGTTTAGAGTCACTTTAATGCCTGTAATTGGTAGAAATAGAAGCTTCTGAATAGGAGAAAATGTCTGTAAAAATGGCAATTTTGGTCACATTGAGGCTTCAAAAAGTAGTTATTCAGCATGAGGCACATTCCAAATGACATTTT
Source organism: Triturus cristatus (assembly GCF_964204655.1). NCBI lineage: Eukaryota > Metazoa > Chordata > Amphibia > Caudata > Salamandridae > Triturus > Triturus cristatus. Next base: position 876,651,197 of record NC_140593.1, on the reverse strand, counting down.
GAATCAATTTTTCTACAGTCCAAAAAATCAATTTTCTGATGAAAAATGATGACCCGTGACCTGTCGAAATTTCTCCAGATGGTCAGAAATGGAAATTTTTTAAAGTTTAATTTTTTGACTGTAAATGACTATTCCATGTAAATTATCACTTTTGGAAGAAAAATAAGTGTGTTTAGAGTCACTTTAATGCCTGAAATTGGTTGAAACAAAAGCTTCTGAATAGGAGAAAAAGTCTGTAATAATGGCAATTTTGGTCACATTGAGGCTTTAAAAAGTAGACATTCAACATGAGGCACATTCCAAATGACATTTTGAATCAATTTTTCTACAGTCCAAAAAAATCAATTTTCTGATGAAAAACGCTGACCCGTGACCTGTCGAAATTTCTCCAGATGGTCAGAAATGGAAATTTTTTAATGTTTAATTTTTTGACTGCAAATGACTATTCTATGCAAATTATCACTTTTGGAACAAAATAAGTGTGTTTAAAGTCACTTTAATGCCTGAAATTGGTCGAAATAGAAGCTTCTGAATAGGAGAAAATGTCTGTAAAAATGGCAATTTTGGTCACATTGAGGCTTCAAAAAGTAGTTATTCAACATGAGGCACATTCGAAATGCCATTTTGAATCAATTTTTCTACAGTCCAAAAAATCAATTTTTTGATGAAAAACGATGACCCGTGACCTGTCAAAATTTCTCCATATGGTCAGAAATGGACATTTTTAATGTTTAATTTTTTGAATGTAAATGACTATTCCATGTAAATTATCACTTTTGGAAGAAAAATAAGTGTGTTTAGAGACACTTTAATGCCTGAAATTGGTTGAAACAAAACCTTCTGAATAGGAGAAAAAGTCTTTAATAATGGCAATTTTGGTCACATTGAGGCTTTAAAAAGTAGTCATTCAACATGAGGCACATTCCAAATGACATTTTGAATCAATTTTTCTACAGTCCAAAAAAAATAAATTTTCTGATGAAAAACGATGACCCGTGACCTGTCGAAATTTATCCAGATGGTCAGAAATGGAAATTTTTTAATGTTTAATTTTTTTAATGCAAATGACTATTCCATGTAAATTATCACTTTTGGAACAACATTAAGTGTGTTTAGAGTCACTTTTATGCCTGAAATTGGTCGAAATAGAAGCTTCTGAATACGAGAAAATGTCTGTAATAATGGCAATTTTGGTCACATTGAGGCTTTAAAAAGTAGTTATTCAACATGAGGCACATTCGAAATGACATTTTGAATCAATTTTTCTACAGTCCAAAAAATCAATTTTCTGATGAAAAACGATGACCCGTGACCTGTCGACATTTCTCCAGTTGGTCAGAAATTGAATTTTTTTAATGTTTAAGTTTTTTTACTGCAAATGACTATTCCATTTAAATTATCACTTTTGGAACAAAAATAAGTGTGTTTAGAGTCACTTTAATGCCTGAAATTGGTCGAAATAGAAGCTTCTGAATAGGAGAAAATGTCTGTAAAAATTGAAATTTTGGTCACATTCAGGCTTTAAAAAGTAGTTATTCAACATGAGGCACAATCCAAATGACATTATGAATCAATTTTTCTACAGTCCAAAAAATCAATTTTCTGATGAAAAACGATGACCCGTGACCTGTTGAAATTTCTCCAGATTGTCAGAAATGTACATTTTTTAATGTTTAATTTTTTGACTGTAAATGACTATTCCATGTAAATTATCACTTTTGGAAAAAAAATAAGTGTGTTTAGAGTCACTTTAATGCCTGAAATTGGTTGAAACAAAAGCTTCTGAATAGGAGAAAAAGTCTGTAATAATGGCAATTTTGGTCACATTGAGGCTTTAAAAAGTAGTCATTCAACATGAGGCACATTCCAAATGACATTTTGAATCAATTTTTCTACAGTCCAAAAAAATCAATTTTCTGATGAAAAACGATGACCCGTGACCTGTCGAAATTTCTCCAGATGGTCAGAAATGGACATTTTTTAATGTTTAATTTTTTGAATGTAAATGACTATTCCATGTAAATTATCACTTTTGGAAAAAAAATAAGTGTGTTTAGAGTCACTTTAATGCCTGAAATTGGTCGAAATAAACGCTTCTGAATAGGAGAAAATGAATGTAAAAATTGCAATTTTGGTCACATTGAGGCTTCAAAAAGTAGTTATTCAGCATGAGGCACATTCCAAATGACATTTTGAATCAATTTTTCTACAGTCCAAAAAATCAATTTTCTAATGAAAAACGATGACCCGTGACCTGTCAAAATTTCTCCATATGGTCAGAAATGGAAATTTTTTAATGTTTAATTTTTTGATTGTAAATGACTATTCCATGTAAATTATCACTTTTGGAAGAAAAATAAGTGTGTTTAGAGACACTTTAATGCCTGAAATTGGTTGAAACAAAAGCTTCTGAATAGGAGAAAAAGTCTGTAATAATGGCAATTTTGGTCACATTGAGGCTTTAAAAAGTAGTCATTCAACATGAGGCACATTCCAAATGACATTTTGAATCAATTTTTCTACAGTCCAAAAAATCAATTTTCTGATGAAAAACGATGACCCGTGACCTGTCGAAATGTCTCCAGATGGTCAGAAATGGAAATTTTTTAATGTTTAATTTTTTGACTGTAAATGGCTATTCCATGTAAATTATCACTTTTGGAAGAAAAATAGGTGTGTTTAGAGTCACTTTAATGCCTGAAATTGGTTGAAACAAAAGCTTCTGAATAGGAGAAAAAGTCTGTAATAATGGCAATTTTGGTCACATTGAGGCTTTAAAAAGTAGTCATTCAACATGAGGCACATTCCAAATGACATTTTGAATCAATTTTTCTACAGTCCAAAAAAATCAATTTTCTGATGAAAAACGATGACCCGTGACCTGTCGAAATTTATCCAGATGGTCAGAAATAATAATTTTTTAATGTTAAATTTTTTGAATGTAAATGACTATTCCATGTAAATTATCACTTTTGGAACAACATTAAGTGTGTTTAGAGTCACTTTAAGGCCTGAAATTGGTCGAAATAGAAGCTTCTGAGTACGAGAAAATGTCTGTAATAATGGCAATTTTGGTCACATTGAGGCTTTAAAAAGTAGTTATTCAACATGAGGCACATTCGAAATGACATTTTGAATCAATTTTTCTACAGTCCAAAAAATCAATTTTCTGATGAAAAACGATGACCCGTGACCTGTCGACATTTCTCCAGTTGGTCAGAATTTGAATTTTTTTAATGTTTAAGTTTTTTTACTGCAAATGACTATTCCATTTAAATTATCACTTTTGGAACAAAAATAAGTGTGTTTAGAGTCACTTTAATGCCTGAAATTGGTCGAAATAGAAGCTTCTGAATAGGAGAAAATGTCTGTAAAAATTGAAATTTTGGTCACATTCAGGCTTTAAAAAGTAGTTATTCAACATGAGGCACAATCCAAATGAAATTTTGAATCAATTTTTCTACAGTCCAAAAAATCAATTTTCTGATGAAAAACGATGACCCGTGACCTGTTGAAATTTCTCCAGATTGTCAGAAATGTACATTTTTTAATGTTTAATTTTTTGACTGTAAATGACTATTCCATGTAAATTATCACTTTTGGAAAAAAAATAAGTGTGTTTAGAGTCACTTTAATGCCTGAAATTGGTTGAAACAAAAGCTTCTGAATAGGAGAAAAAGTCTGTAATAATGGCAATTTTGGTCACATTGAGGCTTTAAAAAGTAGTCATTCAACATGAGGCACATTCCAAATGACATTTTGAATCAATTTTTCTACAGTCCAAAAAAATCAATTTTCTGATGAAAAACGATGACCCGTGACCTGTCGAAATTTCTCCAGATGGTCAGAAATTGACATTTTTTAATGTTTAATTTTTTGACTGTAAATGACTATTCCATGTAAATTATCACTTTTGGAATAAAAATAAGTGTGTTTAGAGTCACTTTAATGCCTGAAATTGGTCGAAATAGACGCTTCTGAATAGGAGAAAATGTGTGTAAAAATGGCAATTTTGGTCACATTGAGGCTTCAAAAAGTAGTTATTCAGCATGAGGCACATTCCAAATGACATTTTGAATCAATTTTTCTACAGTCCAAAAAATCAATTTTCTAATGAAAAACGATGACCCGTGACCTGTCAAAATTTCTCCATATGGTCAGAAATGGAAATTTTTTAATGTTTAATTTTTTGATTGTAAATGACTATTCCATGTAAATTATTACTTTTGGAAGAAAAATAAGTGTGTTTAGAGACACTTTAATGCCTGAAATTGGTTGAAACAAAAGCTTCTGAATAGGAGAAAAAGTCTGTAATAATGGCAATTTTGGTCACATTGAGGCTTTAAAAAGTAGTCATTCAACATGAGGCACATTCCAAATGACATTTTGAATCAATTTTTCTACAGTCCAAAAAATCAATTTTCTGATGAAAAACGATGACCTGTGACCTGTCGAAATTTCTCCAGATGGTCAGAAATGGACATTTTTTAATGTTTAATTTTTTGAATGTAAATGACTATTCCATGTAAATTATCACTTTTGGAAGAAAAATAAGTGTGTTTAGAGACACTTTAATGCCTGAAATTGGTTGAAACAAAAGCTTCTGAATAGGAGAAAAAGTCTGTAATAATGGCAATTTTGGTCACATTGAGGCTTTAAAAAGTAGTCATTCAACATGAGGCACATTCCAAATGACATTTTGAATCAATTTTTCTACAGTCCAAAAAAATCAATTTTCTGATGAAAAACGATGACCCATGACCTGTCGAAATTTATCCAGATGGTCAGAAATAGAAATTTTTTAATGTTTAATTTTTTGACTGCAAATGACTATTCCATGTAAATTATCACTTTTGGAACAAAAATAAGTGTGTTTAGAGTCACTTTAATGCCTGAAATTGGTAGAAATAGAAGCTTCTGAATAGGAGAAAAAGTCTGTAATAATGGCAATTTTGGTCACATTGAGGCTTTAAAAAGTAGTCATTCAACATGAGGCACATTCCAAATGACATTTTGAATCAGTTTTTCTACAGTCCAAAAAATCAATTTTCTGATGAAAAACGATGACCTGTTACCTGTCGAAATTTCTCCAGATGGTCAGAAATGGAAATTTTTTAATGTTTAATTTTTTGACTGTAAATGACTATTCCATGTAAATTATCACTTTTGGAAGAAAAATAAGTGTGTTTAGAGTCACTTTAATGCCTGAAATTGGTTGAAACAAAAGCTTCTGAATAGGAGAAAAAGTCTGTAATAATGGCAATTTTGGTCACATTGAGGCTTTAAAAAGTAGTCATTCAACATGAGGCACATTCCAAATGACATTTTGAATCAATTTTTCTACAGTCCAAAAAAATCAATTTTCTGATGAAAAACGATGACCCGTGACCTGTCGAAATTTCTCCAGATGGTCAGAAATGGACATTTTTTAATGTTTAATTTTTTGACTGCAAATGACTATTCCATGCAAATTATCACTTTTGGAACAAAATAAGTGTGTTTAAAGTCACTTTAATGCCTGAAATTGGTCGAAATAGAAGCTTCTGAATAGGAGAAAATGTCTGTAAAAATGGCAATTTTGGTCACATTGAGGCTTCAAAAAGTAGTTATTCAGCATGAGGCACATTCCAAATGCCATTTTGAATCAATTTTTCTACAGTCCAAAAAATCAATTTTCTGATGAAAAACGATGACCCGTGACCTGTCAAAATTTCTCCATATGGTCAGAAATGGACATTTTTTAATGTTTAATTTTTTGAATGTAAATGACTATTCCATGTAAATTATCACTTTTGGAAGAAAAATAAGTGTGTTTAGAGACACTTTAATGCCTGAAATTGGTTGAAACAAAAGCTTCTGAATAGGAGAAAAAGTCTTTAATAATGGCAATTTTGGTCACATTGAGGCTTTAAAAAGTAGTCATTCAACATGAGGCACATTCCAAATGACATTTTGAATCAATTTTTCTACAGTCCAAAAAAATAAATTTTCTGATGAAAAACGATGACCCGTGACCTGTCGAAATTTATCCAGATGGTCAGAAATGGAAATTTTTTAATGTTTAATTTTTTGAATGCAAATGACTATTCCATGTAAATTATCACTTTTGGAACAACATTAAGTGTGTTTAGAGTCACTTTTATGCCTGAAATTGGTCGAAATAGAAGCTTCTGAATACGAGAAAATGTCTGTAATAATGGCAATTTTGGTCACATTGAGGCTTTAAAAAGTAGTTATTCAACATGAGGCACATTCGAAATGACATTTTGAATCAATTTTTCTACAGTCCAAAAAATCAATTTTCTGATGAAAAACGATGACCCGTGACCTGTCGACATTTCTCCAGTTGGTCAGAAATTGAATTTTTTTAATGTTTAAGTTTTTTTACTGCAAATGACTATTCCATTTAAATTATCACTTTTGGAACAAAAATAAGTGTGTTTAGAGTCACTTTAATGCCTGAAATTGGTCGAAATAGAAGCTTCTGAATAGGAGAAAATGTCTGTAAAAATTGAAATTTTGGTCACATTCAGGCTTTAAAAAGTAGTTATTCAACATGAGGCACAATCCAAATGAAATTTTGAATCAATTTTTCTACAGTCCAAAAAATCAATTTTCTGATGAAAAACGATGACCCGTGACCTGTTGAAATTTCTCCAGATTGTCAGAAATGTAAATTATTTAATGTTTAATTTTTTGACTGTAAATGACTATTCCATGTAAATTATCACTTTTGGAAAAAAAATAAGTGTGTTTAGAGTCACTTTAATGCCTGAAATTGGTTGAAACAAAAGCTTCTGAATAGGAGAAAAAGTCTGTAATAATGGCAATTTTGGTCACATTGAGGCTTTAAAAAGTAGTCATTCAACATGAGGCACATTCCAAATGACATTTTGAATCAATTTTTCTACAGTCCAAAAAAATCAATTTTCTGATGAAAAACGATGACCTGTGACCTGTCGAAATTTCTCCAGATGGTCAGAAATGGAAATTTTTTAATGTTTCATTTTTTGACTGCAAATGACTATTCCATGTAAATTATCACTTTTGGAACAAAATAAGTGTGTTTAGAGTCACTTTAATGCCTGTAATTGGTAGAAATAGAAGCTTCTGAATAGGAGAAAATGTCTGTAAAAATGGCAATTTTGGTCACATTGAGGCTTCAAAAAGTAATTATTCAGCATGAGGCACATTCCAAATGACATTTTGAATCAATTTTTCTACAGTCCAAAAAATCAATTTTCTGATGAAAAACGATGACCCGTGACCTGTCGAAATTTCTCCAGATGGTCAGAAATGGAAATTTTGTAAAGTTTAATTTTTTGACTGTAAATGACTATTCCATGTAAATTATCACTTTTGGAAGAAAAATAAGTGTGTTTAGAGTCACTTTAATGCCTGAAATTGGTTGAAACAAAAGCTTCTGAATAGGAGAAAAAGTCTGTAATAATGGCAATTTTGGTCACATTGAGGCTTTAAAAAGTAGACATTCAACATGAGGCACATTCCAAATGACATTTTGAATCAATTTTTCTACAGTCCAAAAAAATCAATTTTCTGATGAAAAACGCTGACCCGTGACCTGTCGAAATTTCTCCAGATGGTCAGAAATGGAAATTTTTTAATGTTTAATTTTTTGACTGCAAATGACTATTCCATGCAAATTATCACTTTTGGAACAAAATAAGTGTGCTTAAAGTCACTTTAATGCCTGAAATTGGTCGAAATAGAAGCTTCTGAATAGGAGAAAATGTCTGTAAAAATGGCAATTTTGGTCACATTGAGGCTTCAAAAAGTAGTTATTCAGCATGAGGCACATTCCAAATGACATTTTGAATCAATTTTTCTACCGTCCAAAAAATCAATTTTCTGATGAAAAACGATGACCCGTGACCTGTCAAAATTTCTCCATATGGTCAGAAATGGACATTTTTTAATGTTTAATTTTTTGAATGTAAATGACTATTCCATGTAAATTATCACTTTTGGAAGAAAAATAAGTGTGTTTAGAGTCACTTTAATGCCTGAAATTGGTTGAAACAAAAGCTTCTGAATAGGAGAAAAAGTCTGTAATAATGGCAATTTTGGTCACATTGAGGCTTTAAAAAGTAGTCATTCAACATGAGGCACATTCCAAATGACATTTTGAATCAATTTTTCTACAGTCCAAAAAAATCAATTTTCTGATGAAAAACGATGACCCGTGACCTGTCGAAATTTCTCCAGATGGTCAGAAATGGACATTTTTTAATGTTTAATTTTTTGACTGCAAATGACTATTCCATGCAAATTATCACTTTTGGAACAAAATAAGTGTGTTTAAAGTCACTTTAATGCCTGAAATTGGTCGAAATAGAAGCTTCTGAATAGGAGAAAATGTCTGTAAAAATGGTAATTTTGGTCACATTGAGGCTTCAAAAAGTAGTTATTCAACATGAGGCACATTCGAAATGCCATTTTGAATCAATTTTTCTACAGTCCAAAAAATCAATTTTCTGATGAAAAACGATGACCCGTGACCTGTCAAAATTTCTCCATATGGTCAGAAATGGACATTTTTAATGTTTAATTTTTTGAATGTAAATGACTATTCCATGTAAATTATCACTTTTGGAAGAAAAATAAGTGTGTTTAGAGACACTTTAATGCCTGAAATTGGTTGAAACAAAAGCTTCTGAATAGGAGAAAAAGTCTTTAATAATGGCAATTTTGGTCACATTGAGGCTTTAAAAAGTAGTCATTCAACATGAGGCACATTCCAAATGACATTTTGAATCAATTTTTCTACAGTCCAAAAAAATAAATTTTCTGATGAAAAACGATGACCCGTGACCTGTCGAAATTTATCCAGATGGTCAGAAATGGAAATTTTTTAATGTTTAATTTTTTGAATGCAAATGACTATTCCATGTAAATTATCACTTTTGGAACAACATTAAGTGTGTTTAGAGTCACTTTTATGCCTGAAATTGGTCGAAATAGAACGCTTCTGAATAGGAGAAAATGTCTGTAAAAATGGCAATTTTGGTCACATTGAGGCTTCAAAAAGTAGTTATTCAGCATGAGGCACACTCCAAATGACATTTTGAATCAATTTTTCTACAGTCCAAAAAATCAATTTTCTAATGAAAAACGATGACCCGTGACCTGTCAAAATTTCTCCATATGGTCAGAAATGGAAATTTTTTAATGTTTAATTTTTTGATTGTAAATGACTATTCCATGTAAATTATCACTTTTGGAAGAAAAATAAGTGTGTTTAGAGACACTTTAATGCCTGAAATTGGTTGAAACAAAAGCTTCTGAATAGGAGAAAAAGTCTGTAATAATGGCAATTTTGGTCACATTGAGGCTTTAAAAAGTAGTCATTCAACATGAGGCACATTCCAAATGACATTTTGAATCAATTTTTCTACAGTCCAAAAAAATCAATTTTCTGATGAAAAACGATGACCCGTGACCTGTCGAAATTTATCCAGATGGTCAGAAATAATAATTTTTTAATGTTTAATTTTTTGAATGTAAATGACTATTCCATGTAAATTATCACTTTTGGAACAACATTAAGTGTGTTTAGAGTCACTTTAAGGCCTGAAATTGGTCGAAATAGAAGCTTCTGAGTACGAGAAAATGTCTGTAATAATGGCAATTTTGGTCACATTGAGGCTTTAAAAAGTAGTTATTCAACATGAGGCACATTCGAAATGACATTTTGAATCAATTTTTCTACAGTCCAAAAAATCTATTTTCTGATGAAAAACGATGACCCGTGACCTGTCGACATTTCTCCAGTTGGTCAGAAATGGAAATTTTTTAATGTTTAATTTTTTGAATGCAAATGACTATTCCATGTAAATTATCACTTTTGGAACAACATTAAGTGTGTTTAGAGTCACTTTAATGCCTGAAATTGGTCGAAATAGAAGCTTCTGAATACGAGAAAATGTCTGTAATAATGGCAATTTTGGTCACATTGAGGCTTTAAAAAGTAGTTATTCAACATGAGGCACATTCGAAATGACATTTTGAATCAATTTTTCTACAGTCCAAAAAAATCAATTTTCTGATGAAAAACGATGACCCGTGACCTGTCGACATTTCTCCAGTTGGTCAGAAATGGAAATTTTTTAATGTTTAATTTTTTGATTGTAAATGACTATTCCATGTAAATTATCACTTTTGGAAGAAAAATAAGTGTGTTTAGAGACACTTTAATGCCTGAAATTGGTTGAAACAAAAGCTTCTGAATAGGAGAAAAAGTCTGTAATAATGGCAATTTTGGTCACATTGAGGCTTTAAAAAGTAGTCATTCAACATGAGGCACATTCCAAATGACATTTTGAATCAATTTTTCTACAGTCCAAAAAAATCAATTTTCTGATGAAAAACGATGACCCGTGACCTGTCGAAATTTATCCAGATGGTCAGAAATATTAATTTTTTAATGTTTAAGTTTTTTGAATGTAAATGACTATTCCATGTAAATTATCACTTTTGGAACAACATTAAGTGTGTTTAGAGTCACTTTAAGGCCTGAAATTGGTCGAAATAGAAGCTTCTGAGTACGAGAAAATGTCTGTAATAATGGCAATTTTGGTCACATTGAGGCTTTAAAAAGTAGTTATTCAACATGAGGCACATTCGAAATGACATTTTGAATCAATTTTTCTACAGTCCAAAAAATCTATTTTCTGATGAAAAACGATGACCCGTGACCTTTTGACATTTCTCCAGTTGGTCAGAAATGGAAATTTTTTAATGTTTAATTTTTTGAATGCAAATGACTATTCCATGTAAATTATCACTTTTGGAACAACATTAAGTGTGTTTAGAGTCACTTTAATGCCTGAAATTGGTCGAAATAGAAGCTTCTGAATACGAGAAAATGTCTGTAATAATGGCAATTTTGGTCACATTGAGGCTTTAAAAAGTAGTTATTCAACATGAGGCACATTCGAAATGACATTTTGAATCAATTTTTCTACAGTCCAAAAAAATCAATTTTCTGATGAAAAACGATGACCCGTGACCTGTCGACATTTCTCCAGTTGGTCAGAAATTGAATTTTTTTAATGTTTAAGTTTTTTGACTGCAAATGACTATTCCATTTAAATTATCACTTTTGGAACAAAAATAAGTGTGTTTAGAGTCACTTTAATGCCTGAAATTGGTCGAAATAAAAGCTTCTGAATAGGAGAAAATGTCTGTAAAAATTGAAATTTTGGTCACATTCAGGCTTTAAAAAGTAGTTATTCAACATGAGGCACAATCCAAATGACATTTTGAATCATTTTTTCTACAGTCCAAAAAATCAATTTTCTGATGAAAAACGATGACCCGTGACCTGTTGAAATTTCTCCAGATTGTCAGAAATGTACATTTTTTAATGTTTAATTTTTTGACTGTAAATGACTATTCCATGTAAATTATCACTTTTGGAAGAAAAATAAGTGTGTTTAGAGTCACTTTAATGCCTGAAATTGGTTGAAACAAAAGCTTCTGAATAGGAGAAAAAGTCTGTAATAATGGCAATTTTGGTCACATTGAGGCTTTAAAAAGTAGTCATTCAACATGAGGCAAATTCCAAATGACATTTTGAATCAATTTTTCTACAGTCCAAAAAATCAATTTTCTGATGAAAAACAATGACCCGTGACCTGTCAAAATTTCTCCATATGGTCAGAAATTGACATTTTTTAATGTTTAATTTTTTGACTGCAAATGACTATTCCATGTAAATTATCACGTTTGGAAGAAAAATAAGTGTGTTTAGAGTCACTTTAATGCCTGAAATTGGTTGAAACAAAAGCATCTGAATAGGAGAAAAAGTCTGTAATAATGGCAATTTTGGTCACATTGAGGCTTTAAAAAGTAGTCATTCAACATGAGGCACATTCCAAATGACATTTTGAATCAATTTTTCTACAGTCCCAAAAAATCAATTTTCTGATGAAAAACGATGACCCGTGACCTGTCGAAATTTATCCAGATGGTCAGAAATGGAAATTTTTTAATGTTTAATTTTTTGAATGCAAATGACTATTCCATGTAAATTATCACTTTTGGAACAACATTAAGTGTGTTTAGAGTCACTTTTATGCCTGAAATTGGTCGAAATAGAAGCTTCTGAATACGAGAAAATGTCTGTAATAATGGCAATTTTGGTCACATTGAGGCTTTAAAAAGTAGTTATTCAACATGAGGCACATTCGAAATGACATTTTGAATCAATTTTTCTACAGTCCAAAAAATCAATTTTCTGATGAAAAACGATGACCCGTGACCTGTCGACATTTCTCCAGTTGGTCAGAAATTGAATTTTTTAATGTTTAAGTTTTTTTTACTGCAAATGACTATTCCATTTAAATTATCAATTTTGGAACAAAAATAAGTGTGTTTAGAGTCACTTTAATGCCTGAAATTGGTCGAAATAAAAGCTTCTGAATAGGAGAAAATGTCTGTAAAAATTGAAATTATGGTCACATTCAGGCTTTAAAAACAACATGAGGCACAATCCAAATGACATTTTAAATCAATTTTTCTACAGTCCAAAAAATCAATTTTCTGATGAAAAACGATGACCCGTGACCTGTTGAAATTTCTCCAGATTGTCAGAAATGTACATTTTTTAATGTTTAATTTTTTGACTGTAAATGACTATTCCATGTAAATTATCACTTTTGGAAGAAAAATAAGTGTGTTTAGAGTCACTTTAATGCCTGAAATTGGTTGAAACAAAAGCTTCTGAATAGGAGAAAAAGTCTCTAATAATGGCAATTTTGGTCACATTGAGGCTTTAAAAAGTAGTCATTCAACATGAGGCACATTCCAAATTACATTTTGAATCAATTTTTCTACAGTCCAAAAAAATCCATTTTCTGATGAAAAACGATGACCCGTGACCTGTCGACATTTCTCCAGTTGGTCAGAAATGGAATTTTTTTAATGTTTAAGTTTTTTTAATGCAAATGACTATTCCATGTAAATTATCACTTTTGGAACAAAAATAAGTGTGTTTAGAGTCACGTTAATGCCTGAAATTGGTCGAAATAAAAGCTTCTGAATAGGAGAAAATGTCTGTAAAAATTGAAATTTTGGTCACATTCAGGCTTTAAAAACAACATGAGGCACAATCCAAATGACATTTTGAATCAATTTTTCTACAGTCCAAAAAATCAATTTTCTGATGAAAAACGATGACCCGTGACCTGTCGAAATTTCTCCAGATGGTCAGAAATGGAAATTTTTTAAAGTTTAATTTTTTGACTGTAAATGACTATTCCATGTAAATTATCACTTTTGGAAGAAAAATAGGTTTGTTTAGAGTCACTTTAATGCCTGAAATTGGTTGAAACAAAAGCTTCTGAATAGGAGAAAAAGTCTGTAATAATGGCAATTTTGGTCACATTGAGGCTTTAAAAAGTAGACATTCAACATGAGGCACATTCCAAATGACATTTTGAATCAATTTTTCTACAGTCCAAAAAAATCAATTTTCTGATGAAAAACGATGACCCGTGACCTGTCGAAATTTATCCAGATGGTCAGAAATAATAATTTTTTAATGTTAAATTTTTTGAATGTAAATGACTATTCCATGTAAATTATCACTTTTGGAACAACATTAAGTGTGTTTAGAGTCACTTTAAGGCCTGAAATTGGTCGAAATAGAAGCTTCTGAGTACGAGAAAATGTCTGTAATAATGGCAATTTTGGTCACATTGAGGCTTTAAAAAGTAGTTATTCAACATGAGGCACATTCGAAATGACATTTTGAATCAATTTTTCTACAGTCCAAAAAATCAATTTTCTGATGAAAAACGATGACCCGTGACCTGTCGACATTTCTCCAGTTGGTCAGAAATTGAATTTTTTTAATGTTTAAGTTTTTTTACTGCAAATGACTATTCCATTTAAATTATCACTTTTGGAACAAAAATAAGTGTGTTTAGAGTCACTTTAATGCCTGAAATTGGTCGAAATAGAAGCTTCTGAATAGGAGAAAATGTCTGTAAAAATTGAAATTTTGGTCACATTCAGGCTTTAAAAAGTAGTTATTCAACATGAGGCACAATCCAAATGAAATTTTGAATCAATTTTTCTACAGTCCAAAAAATCAATTTTCTGATGAAAAACGATGACCCGTGACCTGTTGAAATTTCTCCAGATTGTCAGAAATGTACATTTTTTAATGTTTAATTTTTTGACTGTAAATGACTATTCCATGTAAATTATCACTTTTGGAAAAAAAATAAGTGTGTTTAGAGTCACTTTAATGCCTGAAATTGGTTGAAACAAAAGCTTCTGAATAGGAGAAAAAGTCTGTAATAATGGCAATTTTGGTCACATTGAGGCTTTAAAAAGTAGTCATTCAACATGAGGCACATTCCAAATGACATTTTGAATCAATTTTTCTACAGTCCAAAAAAATCAATTTTCTGATGAAAAACGATGACCCGTGACCTGTCGAAATTTCTCCAGATGGTCAGAAATTGACATTTTTTAATGTTTAATTTTTTGACTGTAAATGACTATTCCATGTAAATTATCACTTTTGGAATAAAAATAAGTGTGTTTAGAGTCACTTTAATGCCTGAAATTGGTCGAAATAGACGCTTCTGAATAGGAGAAAATGTGTGTAAAAATGGCAATTTTGGTCACATTGAGGCTTCAAAAAGTAGTTATTCAGCATGAGGCACATTCCAAATGACATTTTGAATCAATTTTTCTACAGTCCAAAAAATCAATTTTCTAATGAAAAACGATGACCCGTGACCTGTCAAAATTTCTCCATATGGTCAGAAATGGAAATTTTTTAATGTTTAATTTTTTGATTGTAAATGACTATTCCATGTAAATTATTACTTTTGGAAGAAAAATAAGTGTGTTTAGAGACACTTTAATGCCTGAAATTGGTTGAAACAAAAGCTTCTGAATAGGAGAAAAAGTCTGTAATAATGGCAATTTTGGTCACATTGAGGCTTTAAAAAGTAGTCATTCAACATGAGGCACATTCCAAATGACATTTTGAATCAATTTTTCTACAGTCCAAAAAATCAATTTTCTGATGAAAAACGATGACCCGTGACCTGTCGAAATTTCTCCAGATGGTCAGAAATGGACATTTTTTAATGTTTAATTTTTTGAATGTAAATGACTATTCCATGTAAATTATCACTTTTGGAAGAAAAATAAGTGTGTTTAGAGACACTTTAATGCCTGAAATTGGTTGAAACAAAAGCTTCTGAATAGGAGAAAAAGTCTGTAATAATGGCAATTTTGGTCACATTGAGGCTTTAAAAAGTAGTCATTCAACATGAGGCACATTCCAAATGACATTTTGAATCAATTTTTCTACAGTCCAAAAAAATCAATTTTCTGATGAAAAACGATGACCCATGACCTGTCGAAATTTATCCAGATGGTCAGAAATAGAAATTTTTTAATGTTTAATTTTTTGACTGCAAATGACTATTCCATGTAAATTATCACTTTTGGAACAAAAATAAGTGTGTTTAGAGTCACTTTAATGCCTGAAATTGGTAGAAATAGAAGCTTCTGAATAGGAGAAAAAGTCTGTAATAATGGCAATTTTGGTCACATTGAGGCTTTAAAAAGTAGTCATTCAACATGAGGCACATTCCAAATGACATTTTGAATCAGTTTTTCTACAGTCCAAAAAATCAATTTTCTGATGAAAAACGATGACCTGTTACCTGTCGAAATTTCTCCAGATGGTCAGAAATGGAAATTTTTTAATGTTTAATTTTTTGACTGTAAATGACTATTCCATGTAAATTATCACTTTTGGAAGAAAAATAAGTGTGTTTAGAGTCACTTTAATGCCTGAAATTGGTTGAAACAAAAGCTTCTGAATAGGAGAAAAAGTCTGTAATAATGGCAATTTTGGTCACATTGAGGCTTTAAAAAGTAGTCATTCAACATGAGGCACATTCCAAATGACATTTTGAATCAATTTTTCTACAGTCCAAAAAAATCAATTTTCTGATGAAAAACGATGACCCGTGACCTGTCGAAATTTCTCCAGATGGTCAGAAATGGACATTTTTTAATGTTTAATTTTTTGACTGCAAATGACTATTCCATGCAAATTATCACTTTTGGAACAAAATAAGTGTGTTTAAAGTCACTTTAATGCCTGAAATTGGTCGAAATAGAAGCTTCTGAATAGGAGAAAATGTCTGTAAAAATGGCAATTTTGGTCACATTGAGGCTTCAAAAAGTAGTTATTCAGCATGAGGCACATTCCAAATGCCATTTTGAATCAATTTTTCTACAGTCCAAAAAATCAATTTTCTGATGAAAAACGATGACCCGTGACCTGTCAAAATTTCTCCATATGGTCAGAAATGGACATTTTTTAATGTTTAATTTTTTGAATGTAAATGACTATTCCATGTAAATTATCACTTTTGGAAGAAAAATAAGTGTGTTTAGAGACACTTTAATGCCTGAAATTGGTTGAAACAAAAGCTTCTGAATAGGAGAAAAAGTCTTTAATAATGGCAATTTTGGTCACATTGAGGCTTTAAAAAGTAGTCATTCAACATGAGGCACATTCCAAATGACATTTTGAATCAATTTTTCTACAGTCCAAAAAAATAAATTTTCTGATGAAAAACGATGACCCGTGACCTGTCGAAATTTATCCAGATGGTCAGAAATGGAAATTTTTTAATGTTTAATTTTTTGAATGCAAATGACTATTCCATGTAAATTATCACTTTTGGAACAACATTAAGTGTGTTTAGAGTCACTTTTATGCCTGAAATTGGTCGAAATAGAAGCTTCTGAATACGAGAAAATGTCTGTAATAATGGCAATTTTGGTCACATTGAGGCTTTAAAAAGTAGTTATTCAACATGAGGCACATTCGAAATGACATTTTGAATCAATTTTTCTACAGTCCAAAAAATCAATTTTCTGATGAAAAACGATGACCCGTGACCTGTCGACATTTCTCCAGTTGGTCAGAAATTGAATTTTTTTAATGTTTAAGTTTTTTTACTGCAAATGACTATTCCATTTAAATTATCACTTTTGGAACAAAAATAAGTGTGTTTAGAGTCACTTTAATGCCTGAAATTGGTCGAAATAGACTCTTCTGAATAGGAGAAAATGTCTGTAAAAATGGCAATTTTGGTCACATTGAGGCTTCAAAAAGTAGTTATTCAGCATGAGGCACATTCCAAATGACATTTTGAATCAGTTTTTCTACAGTCCAAAAAATCAATTTTCTGATGAAAAACGATGACCCGTGACCTGTCAAAATTTCTCCATATGGTCAGAAATGGAAATGTTTTAATGTTTAATTTTTTGATTGTAAATGACTATTCCATGTACATTATCACTTTTGGAAGAAATATAAGTGTGTTTAGAGACACTTTAATGCCTGAAACTGGTCGAAATAGAAGCTTCTGAATAGGAGAAAATGTCTGTAAAAATTGAAATTTTGGTCACATTCAGGCTTTAAAAAGTAGTTATTCAACATGAGGCACAATCCAAATGAAATTTTGAATCAATTTTTCTACAGTCCAAAAAATCAATTTTCTGATGAAAAACGATGACCCGTGACCTGTTGAAATTTCTCCAGATTGTCAGAAATGTAAATTATTTAATGTTTAATTTTTTGACTGTAAATGACTATTCCATGTAAATTATCACTTTTGGAAAAAAAATAAGTGTGTTTAGAGTCACTTTAATGCCTGAAATTGGTTGAAACAAAAGCTTCTGAATAGGAGAAAAAGTCTGTAATAATGGCAATTTTGGTCACATTGAGGCTTTAAAAAGTAGTCATTCAACATGAGGCACATTCCAAATGACATTTTGAATCAATTTTTCTACAGTCCAAAAAAATCAATTTTCTGATGAAAAACGATGACCTGTGACCTGTCGAAATTTCTCCAGATGGTCAGAAATGGAAATTTTTTAATGTTTCATTTTTTGACTGCAAATGACTATTCCATGTAAATTATCACTTTTGGAACAAAATAAGTGTGTTTAGAGTCACTTTAATGCCTGTAATTGGTAGAAATAGAAGCTTCTGAATAGGAGAAAATGTCTGTAAAAATGGCAATTTTGGTCACATTGAGGCTTCAAAAAGTAATTATTCAGCATGAGGCACATTCCAAATGACATTTTGAATCAATTTTTCTACAGTCCAAAAAATCAATTTTCTGATGAAAAACGATGACCCGTGACCTGTCGAAATTTCTCCAGATGGTCAGAAATGGAAATTTTGTAAAGTTTAATTTTTTGACTGTAAATGACTATTCCATGTAAATTATCACTTTTGGAAGAAAAATAAGTGTGTTTAGAGTCACTTTAATGCCTGAAATTGGTTGAAACAAAAGCTTCTGAATAGGAGAAAAAGTCTGTAATAATGGCAATTTTGGTCACATTGAGGCTTTAAAAAGTAGACATTCAACATGAGGCACATTCCAAATGACATTTTGAATCAATTTTTCTACAGTCCAAAAAAATCAATTTTCTGATGAAAAACGCTGACCCGTGACCTGTCGAAATTTCTCCAGATGGTCAGAAATGGAAATTTTTTAATGTTTAATTTTTTGACTGCAAATGACTATTCCATGCAAATTATCACTTTTGGAACAAAATAAGTGTGCTTAAAGTCACTTTAATGCCTGAAATTGGTCGAAATAGAAGCTTCTGAATAGGAGAAAATGTCTGTAAAAATGGCAATTTTGGTCACATTGAGGCTTCAAAAAGTAGTTATTCAGCATGAGGCACATTCCAAATGACATTTTGAATCAATTTTTCTACCGTCCAAAAAATCAATTTTCTGATGAAAAACGATGACCCGTGACCTGTCAAAATTTCTCCATATGGTCAGAAATGGACATTTTTTAATGTTTAATTTTTTGAATGTAAATGACTATTCCATGTAAATTATCACTTTTGGAAGAAAAATAAGTGTGTTTAGAGTCACTTTAATGCCTGAAATTGGTTGAAACAAAAGCTTCTGAATAGGAGAAAAAGTCTGTAATAATGGCAATTTTGGTCACATTGAGGCTTTAAAAAGTAGTCATTCAACATGAGGCACATTCCAAATGACATTTTGAATCAATTTTTCTACAGTCCAAAAAAATCAATTTTCTGATGAAAAACGATGACCCGTGACCTGTCGAAATTTCTCCAGATGGTCAGAAATGGACATTTTTTAATGTTTAATTTTTTGACTGCAAATGACTATTCCATGCAAATTATCACTTTTGGAACAAAATAAGTGTGTTTAAAGTCACTTTAATGCCTGAAATTGGTCGAAATAGAAGCTTCTGAATAGGAGAAAATGTCTGTAAAAATGGTAATTTTGGTCACATTGAGGCTTCAAAAAGTAGTTATTCAACATGAGGCACATTCGAAATGCCATTTTGAATCAATTTTTCTACAGTCCAAAAAATCAATTTTCTGATGAAAAACGATGACCCGTGACCTGTCAAAATTTCTCCATATGGTCAGAAATGGACATTTTTAATGTTTAATTTTTTGAATGTAAATGACTATTCCATGTAAATTATCACTTTTGGAAGAAAAATAAGTGTGTTTAGAGACACTTTAATGCCTGAAATTGGTTGAAACAAAAGCTTCTGAATAGGAGAAAAAGTCTTTAATAATGGCAATTTTGGTCACATTGAGGCTTTAAAAAGTAGTCATTCAACATGAGGCACATTCCAAATGACATTTTGAATCAATTTTTCTACAGTCCAAAAAAATAAATTTTCTGATGAAAAACGATGACCCGTGACCTGTCGAAATTTATCCAGATGGTCAGAAATGGAAATTTTTTAATGTTTAATTTTTTGAATGCAAATGACTATTCCATGTAAATTATCACTTTTGGAACAACATTAAGTGTGTTTAGAGTCACTTTTATGCCTGAAATTGGTCGAAATAGAACGCTTCTGAATAGGAGAAAATGTCTGTAAAAATGGCAATTTTGGTCACATTGAGGCTTCAAAAAGTAGTTATTCAGCATGAGGCACACTCCAAATGACATTTTGAATCAATTTTTCTACAGTCCAAAAAATCAATTTTCTAATGAAAAACGATGACCCGTGACCTGTCAAAATTTCTCCATATGGTCAGAAATGGAAATTTTTTAATGTTTAATTTTTTGATTGTAAATGACTATTCCATGTAAATTATCACTTTTGGAAGAAAAATAAGTGTGTTTAGAGACACTTTAATGCCTGAAATTGGTTGAAACAAAAGCTTCTGAATAGGAGAAAAAGTCTGTAATAATGGCAATTTTGGTCACATTGAGGCTTTAAAAAGTAGTCATTCAACATGAGGCACATTCCAAATGACATTTTGAATCAATTTTTCTACAGTCCAAAAAAATCAATTTTCTGATGAAAAACGATGACCCGTGACCTGTCGAAATTTATCCAGATGGTCAGAAATAATAATTTTTTAATGTTTAATTTTTTGAATGTAAATGACTATTCCATGTAAATTATCACTTTTGGAACAACATTAAGTGTGTTTAGAGTCACTTTAAGGCCTGAAATTGGTCGAAATAGAAGCTTCTGAGTACGAGAAAATGTCTGTAATAATGGCAATTTTGGTCACATTGAGGCTTTAAAAAGTAGTTATTCAACATGAGGCACATTCGAAATGACATTTTGAATCAATTTTTCTACAGTCCAAAAAATCTATTTTCTGATGAAAAACGATGACCCGTGACCTGTCGACATTTCTCCAGTTGGTCAGAAATGGAAATTTTTTAATGTTTAATTTTTTGAATGCAAATGACTATTCCATGTAAATTATCACTTTTGGAACAACATTAAGTGTGTTTAGAGTCACTTTAATGCCTGAAATTGGTCGAAATAGAAGCTTCTGAATACGAGAAAATGTCTGTAATAATGGCAATTTTGGTCACATTGAGGCTTTAAAAAGTAGTTATTCAACATGAGGCACATTCGAAATGACATTTTGAATCAATTTTTCTACAGTCCAAAAAAATCAATTTTCTGATGAAAAACGATGACCCGTGACCTGTCGACATTTCTCCAGTTGGTCAGAAATGGAAATTTTTTAATGTTTAATTTTTTGATTGTAAATGACTATTCCATGTAAATTATCACTTTTGGAAGAAAAATAAGTGTGTTTAGAGACACTTTAATGCCTGAAATTGGTTGAAACAAAAGCTTCTGAATAGGAGAAAAAGTCTGTAATAATGGCAATTTTGGTCACATTGAGGCTTTAAAAAGTAGTCATTCAACATGAGGCACATTCCAAATGACATTTTGAATCAATTTTTCTACAGTCCAAAAAAATCAATTTTCTGATGAAAAACGATGACCCGTGACCTGTCGAAATTTATCCAGATGGTCAGAAATATTAATTTTTTAATGTTTAAGTTTTTTGAATGTAAATGACTATTCCATGTAAATTATCACTTTTGGAACAACATTAAGTGTGTTTAGAGTCACTTTAAGGCCTGAAATTGGTCGAAATAGAAGCTTCTGAGTACGAGAAAATGTCTGTAATAATGGCAATTTTGGTCACATTGAGGCTTTAAAAAGTAGTTATTCAACATGAGGCACATTCGAAATGACATTTTGAATCAATTTTTCTACAGTCCAAAAAATCTATTTTCTGATGAAAAACGATGACCCGTGACCTTTTGACATTTCTCCAGTTGGTCAGAAATGGAAATTTTTTAATGTTTAATTTTTTGAATGCAAATGACTATTCCATGTAAATTATCACTTTTGGAACAACATTAAGTGTGTTTAGAGTCACTTTAATGCCTGAAATTGGTCGAAATAGAAGCTTCTGAATACGAGAAAATGTCTGTAATAATGGCAATTTTGGTCACATTGAGGCTTTAAAAAGTAGTTATTCAACATGAGGCACATTCGAAATGACATTTTGAATCAATTTTTCTACAGTCCAAAAAAATCAATTTTCTGATGAAAAACGATGACCCGTGACCTGTCGACATTTCTCCAGTTGGTCAGAAATTGAATTTTTTTAATGTTTAAGTTTTTTGACTGCAAATGACTATTCCATTTAAATTATCACTTTTGGAACAAAAATAAGTGTGTTTAGAGTCACTTTAATGCCTGAAATTGGTCGAAATAAAAGCTTCTGAATAGGAGAAAATGTCTGTAAAAATTGAAATTTTGGTCACATTCAGGCTTTAAAAAGTAGTTATTCAACATGAGGCACAATCCAAATGACATTTTGAATCATTTTTTCTACAGTCCAAAAAATCAATTTTCTGATGAAAAACGATGACCCGTGACCTGTTGAAATTTCTCCAGATTGTCAGAAATGTACATTTTTTAATGTTTAATTTTTTGACTGTAAATGACTATTCCATGTAAATTATCACTTTTGGAAGAAAAATAAGTGTGTTTAGAGTCACTTTAATGCCTGAAATTGGTTGAAACAAAAGCTTCTGAATAGGAGAAAAAGTCTGTAATAATGGCAATTTTGGTCACATTGAGGCTTTAAAAAGTAGTCATTCAACATGAGGCAAATTCCAAATGACATTTTGAATCAATTTTTCTACAGTCCAAAAAATCAATTTTCTGATGAAAAACAATGACCCGTGACCTGTCAAAATTTCTCCATATGGTCAGAAATTGACATTTTTTAATGTTTAATTTTTTGACTGCAAATGACTATTCCATGTAAATTATCACGTTTGGAAGAAAAATAAGTGTGTTTAGAGTCACTTTAATGCCTGAAATTGGTTGAAACAAAAGCATCTGAATAGGAGAAAAAGTCTGTAATAATGGCAATTTTGGTCACATTGAGGCTTTAAAAAGTAGTCATTCAACATGAGGCACATTCCAAATGACATTTTGAATCAATTTTTCTACAGTCCCAAAAAATCAATTTTCTGATGAAAAACGATGACCCGTGACCTGTTGAAATTTATCCAGATGGTCAGAAATGGAAATTTTTTAATGTTTAATTTTTTGAATGCAAATGACTATTCCATGTAAATTATCACTTTTGGAACAACATTAAGTGTGTTTAGAGTCACTTTTATGCCTGAAATTGGTCGAAATAGAAGCTTCTGAATACGAGAAAATGTCTGTAATAATGGCAATTTTGGTCACATTGAGGCTTTAAAAAGTAGTTATTCAACATGAGGCACATTCGAAATGACATTTTGAATCAATTTTTCTACAGTCCAAAAAATCAATTTTCTGATGAAAAACGATGACCCGTGACCTGTCGACATTTCTCCAGTTGGTCAGAAATTGAATTTTTTAATGTTTAAGTTTTTTTTACTGCAAATGACTATTCCATTTAAATTATCAATTTTGGAACAAAAATAAGTGTGTTTAGAGTCACTTTAATGCCTGAAATTGGTCGAAATAAAAGCTTCTGAATAGGAGAAAATGTCTGTAAAAATTGAAATTATGGTCACATTCAGGCTTTAAAAACAACATGAGGCACAATCCAAATGACATTTTAAATCAATTTTTCTACAGTCCAAAAAATCAATTTTCTGATGAAAAACGATGACCCGTGACCTGTTGAAATTTCTCCAGATTGTCAGAAATGTACATTTTTTAATGTTTAATTTTTTGACTGTAAATGACTATTCCATGTAAATTATCACTTTTGGAAGAAAAATAAGTGTGTTTAGAGTCACTTTAATGCCTGAAATTGGTTGAAACAAAAGCTTCTGAATAGGAGAAAAAGTCTCTAATAATGGCAATTTTGGTCACATTGAGGCTTTAAAAAGTAGTCATTCAACATGAGGCACATTCCAAATTACATTTTGAATCAATTTTTCTACAGTCCAAAAAAATCCATTTTCTGATGAAAAACGATGACCCGTGACCTGTCGACATTTCTCCAGTTGGTCAGAAATGGAATTTTTTTAATGTTTAAGTTTTTTTAATGCAAATGACTATTCCATGTAAATTATCACTTTTGGAACAAAAATAAGTGTGTTTAGAGTCACGTTAATGCCTGAAATTGGTCGAAATAAAAGCTTCTGAATAGGAGAAAATGTCTGTAAAAATTGAAATTTTGGTCACATTCAGGCTTTAAAAACAACATGAGGCACAATCCAAATGACATTTTGAATCAATTTTTCTACAGTCCAAAAAATCAATTTTCTGATGAAAAACGATGACCCGTGACCTGTCGAAATTTCTCCAGATGGTCAGAAATGGAAATTTTTTAAAGTTTAATTTTTTGACTGTAAATGACTATTCCATGTAAATTATCACTTTTGGAAGAAAAATAGGTTTGTTTAGAGTCACTTTAATGCCTGAAATTGGTTGAAACAAAAGCTTCTGAATAGGAGAAAAAGTCTGTAATAATGGCAATTTTGGTCACATTGAGGCTTTAAAAAGTAGACATTCAACATGAGGCACATTCCAAATGACATTTTGAATCAATTTTTCTACAGTCCAAAAAAATCAATTTTCTGATGAAAAACGATGACCCGTGACCTGTCGAAATTTCTCCAGATGGTCAGAAATGGAAATTTTTTAATGTTTAATTTTTTGACTGCAAATGACTATTCCATTCAAATTATCACTTTTAGAACAAAATAAGTGTGTTTAAAGTCACTTTAATGCCTGAAATTGGTTGAAACAAAAGCTTCTGAATAGGAGAAAAAGTCTGTAATAATGGCAATTTTGGTCACATTGAGGCTTTAAAAAGTAGTCATTCAACATGAGGCACATTCCAAATGACATTTTGAATCAATTTTTCTACAGTCCAAAAAAATCAATTTTCTGATGAAAAACGATGACCCGTGACCTGTCGAAATTTCTCCAGATGGTCAGAAATGGACATTTTTTAATGTTTAATTTTTTGAATGTAAATGACTATTCCATGTAAATTATCACTTTTGGAAGAAAAATAAGTGTGTTTAGAGACACTTTAATGCCTGAAATTGGTTGAAACAAAAGCTTCTGAATAGGAGAAAAAGTCTTTAATAATGGCAATTTTGGTCACATTGAGGCTTTAAAAAGTAGTCATTCAACATGAGGCACATTCCAAATGACATTTTGAATCAATTTTTCTACAGTCCAAAAAAATAAATTTTCTGATGAAAAACGATGACCCGTGACCTGTCGAAATTTATCCAGATGGTCAGAAATGGAAATTTTTTAATGTTTAATTTTTTGAATGCAAATGACTATTCCATGTAAATTATCACTTTTGGAACAACATTAGGTGTGTTTAGAATCACTTTTATGCCTGAAATTGGTCGAAATAGAAGCTTCTGAATACGAGAAAATGTCTGTAATAATGGCAATTTTGGTCACATTGAGGCTTTAAAAAGTAGTTATTCAACATGAGGCACATTCGAAATGACATTTTGAATCCATTTTTCTACAGTCCAAAAAATCAATTTTCTGATGAAAAACGATGACCCGTGACCTGTCGACATTTCTCCAGTTGGTCAGAAATTGAATTTTTTTATGTTAAATTTTTTTACTGCAAATGACTATTCCATTTAAATTATCACTTTTGGAACAAAAATAAGTGTGTTTAGAGTCACTTTAATGCCTGAAATTGGTCGAAATAGAAGCTTCTGAATAGGAGAAAATGTCTGTAAAAATTGAAATTTTGGTCACATTCAGGCTTTAAAAAGTAGTTATTCAACATGAGGCACAATCCAAATGAAATTTTGAATCAATTTTTCTACAGTCCATAAAATCAATTTTCTGATGAAAAACGATGACCCGTGACCTGTTGAAATTTCTCCAGATTGTCAGAAATGTAAATTATTTAATGTTTAATTTTTTGACTGTAAATGACTATTCCATGTAAATTATCACTTTTGGAAAAAAAATAAGTGTGTTTAGAGTCACTTTAATGCCTGAAATTGGTTGAAACAAAAGCTTCTGAATAGGAGAAAAAGTCTGTAATAATGGCAATTTTGGTCACATTGAGGCTTTAAAAAGTAGTCATTCAACATGAGGCACATTCCAAATGACATTTTGAATCAATTTTTCTACAGTCCAAAAAAATCAATTTTCTGATGAAAAACGATGACCTGTGACCTGTCGAAATTTCTCCAGATGGTTAGAAATGGACATTTTTTAATGTTTCATTTTTTGACTGCAAATGACTATTCCATGTAAATTATCACTTTTGGAATAAAAATAAGTGTGTTTAGAGTCACTTTAATGCCTGAAATTGGTCGAAATAGACGCTTCTGAATAGGAGAAAATGTCTGTAAAAATAGCAATTTTGGTCACATTCAGGCTTTAAAAAGTAGTTATTCAACATGAGGCACAATCCAAATGAAATTTTGAATCAATTTTTCTACAGTCCATAAAATCAATTTTCTGATGAAAAACGATGACCCGTGACCTGTTGAAATTTCTCCAGATTGTCAGAAATGTAAATTATTTAATGTTTAATTTTTTGACTGTAAATGACTATTCCATGTAAATTATCACTTTTGGAAAAAAAATAAGTGTGTTTAGAGTCACTTTAATGCCTGAAATTGGTTGAAACAAAAGCTTCTGAATAGGAGAAAAAGTCTGTAATAATGGCAATTTTGGTCACATTGAGGCTTTAAAAAGTAGTCATTCAACATGAGGCACATTCCAAATGACATTTTGAATCAATTTTTCTACAGTCCAAAAAAATCAATTTTCTGATGAAAAACGATGACCTGTGACCTGTCGAAATTTCTCCAGATGGTTAGAAATGGACATTTTTTAATGTTTCATTTTTTGACTGCAAATGACTATTCCATGTAAATTATCACTTTTGGAATAAAAATAAGTGTGTTTAGAGTCACTTTAATGCCTGAAATTGGTCGAAATAGACGCTTCTGAATAGGAGAAAATGTCTGTAAAAATAGCAATTTTGGTCACATTGAGGCTTCAAAAAGTAGTTATTCAGCATGAGGCACATTCCAAATGACATTTTGAATCAATTTTTCTACAGTCCAAAAAATCAATTTTCTAATGAAAAACGATGACCCGTGACCTGTCAAAATTTCTCCATATGGTCAGAAATGGAAATTTTTTAATGTTTAATTTTTTGATTGTAAATGACTATTCCATGTAAATTATTACTTTTGGAAGAAAAATAAGTGTGTTTAGAGACACTTTAATGCCTGAAATTGGTTGAAACAAAAGCTTCTGAATAGGAGAAAAAGTCTGTAATAATGGCAATTTTGGTCACATTGAGGCTTTAAAAAGTAGTCATTCAACATGAGGCACATTCCAAATGACATTTTGAATCAATTTTTCTACAGTCCAAAAAATCCATTTTCTGATGAAAAACGATGACCCGTGACGTGTCGAAATTTCTCCAGATGGTCAGAAATGGAAATTTTTTAATGTTTCATTTTTTGACTGCAAATGACTATTCCATGTAAATTATCACTTTTGGAACAAAATAAGTGTGTTTAGAGTCACTTTAATGCCTGTAATTGGTAGAAATAGAAGCTTCTGAATAGGAGAAAATGTCTGTAAAAATGGCAATTTTGGTCACATTGAGGCTTCAAAAAGTAGTTATTCAGCATGAGGAACATTCCAAATGACATTTTGAATCAATTTTTCTACAGTCCAAAAAATCAATTTTCTGATGAAAAACGATGACCCGTGACCTGTCGAAATTTCTCCAGATGGTCAGAAATGGAAATTTTTTAAAGTTTAATTTTTTGACTGTAAATGACTATTCCATGTAAATTATCACTTTTGGAAGAAAAATAAGTGTGTTTAGAGTCACTTTAATGCCTGAAATTGGTTGAAACAAAAGCTTCTGAATAGGAGAAAAAGTCTGTAATAATGGCAATTTTGGTCACATTGAGGCTTTAAAAAGTAGACATTCAACATGAGGCACATTCCAAATGACATTTTGAATCAATTTTTCTACAGTCCAAAAAAATCAATTTTCTGATGAAAAACGCTGACCCGTGACCTGTCGAAATTTCTCCAGATGGTCAGAAATGGAAATTTTTTAATGTTTAATTTTTTGACTGCAAATGACTATTCCATGCAAATTATCACTTTTGGAACAAAATAAGTGTGTTTAAAGTCACTTTAATGCCTGAAATTGGTCGAAATAGAAGCTTCTGAATTGGAGAAAATGTCTGTAAAAATGGCAATTTTGGTCACATTGAGGCTTCAAAAAGTAGTTATTCAGCATGAGGCACATTCCAAATGACATTTTGAATCAATTTTTCTACAGTCCAAAAAATCAATTTTCTGATGAAAAACGATGACCCGTGACCTGTCAAAATTTCTCCATATGGTCAGAAATGGAAATTTTGTAATGTTTAATTTTTTGACTGCAAATAACTACTCCATGTAAATTATCACTTTTGGAACAAAATAAGTGTGTTTAGAGTCACTTTAATGCCTGTAATTGGTAGAAATAGAAGCTTCTGAATAGGAGAAAATGTCTGTAAAAATGGCAATTTTGGTCACATTGAGGCTTCAAAAAGTAGTTATTCAGCATGAGGCACATTCCAAATGACATTTTGAATCAATTTTTCTACAGTCCAAAAAATCAATTTTCTGATGAAAAACGATGACCCGTGACCTGTCGAAATTTCTCCAGATGGTCAGAAATGGAAATTTTTTAAAGTTTAATTTTTTGACTGTAAATGACTATTCCATGTAAATTATCACTTTTGGAAAAAAAATAAGTGTGTTTAGAGTCACTTTAATGCCTGAAATTGGTTGAAACAAAAGCTTCTGAATAGGAGAAAAAGTCTGTAATAATGGCAATTTTGGTCACATTGAGGCTTTAAAAAGTAGTCATTCAACATGAGGCACATTCCAAATGACATTTTGAATCAATTTTTCTACAGTCCAAAAAAATCAATTTTCTGATGAAAAACGATGACCCGTGACCTGTCGAAATTTCTCCAGATGGTCAGAAATGGACATTTTTTAATGTTTAATTTTTTGAATGTAAATGACTATTCCATGTAAATTATCACTTTTGGAAGAAAAATAAGTGTGTTTAGAGACACTTTAATGCCTGAAATTGGTTGAAACAAAAGCTTCTGAATAGGAGAAAAAGTCTGTAATAATGGCAATTTTGGTCACATTGAGGCTTTAAAAAGTAGTTATTCAACATGAGGCACATTCGAAATGACATTTTGAATCAATTTTTCTACAGTCCAAAAAATCAATTTTCTGATGAAAAACGATGACCCGTGACCTGTCGACATTTCTCCAGTTGGTCAGAAATTGAATTTTTTTAATGTTTAAGTTTTTTTACTGCAAATGACTATTCCATTTAAATTATCACTTTTGGAACAAAAATAAGTGTGTTTAGAGTCACTTTTATGCCTGAAATTGGTCGAAATAGAAGCTTCTGAATAGGAGAAAATGTCTGTAAAAATTGAAATTTTGGTCACATTCAGGCTTTAAAAAGTAGTTATTCAACATGAGGCACAATCCAAATGACATTTTGAATCAATTTTTCTACAGTCCAAAAAATCAATTTTCTGATGAAAAACGATGACCCGTGACCTGTTGAAATTTCTCCAGATTGTCAGAAATATACATTTTTTAATGTTTAATTTTTTGACTGTAAATGACTATTCCATGTAAATTATCACTTTTGGAAAAAAAATAAGTGTGTTTAGAGTCACTTTAATGCCTGAAATTGGTTGAAACAAAAGCTTCTGAATAGGAGAAAAAGTCTGTAATAATGGCAATTTTGGTCACATTGAGGCTTTAAAAAGTAGTCATTCAACATGAGGCACATTCCAAATGACATTTTGAATCAATTTTTCTACAGTCCAAAAAATCAATTTTCTAATGAAAAACGATGACCCGTGACCTGTCGAAATGTCTCCAGATGGTCAGAAATGGAAATTTTTTAATGTTTAATTTTTTGACTGTAAATGGCTATTCCATGTAAATTATCACTTTTGGAAGAAAAATAGGTGTGTTTAGAGTCACTTTAATGCCTGAAATTGGTTGAAACAAAAGCTTCTGAATAGGAGAAAAAGTCTGTAATAATGGCAATTTTGGTCACATTGAGGCTTTAAAAAGTAGTCATTCAACATGAGGCACATTCCAAATGACATTTTGAATCAATTTTTCTACAGTCCAAAAAAATCAATTTTCTGATGAAAAACGATGACCCGTGACCTGTCGACATTTCTCCAGTTGGTCAGAAATGGAAATTTTTTAATGTTTAATTTTTTGAATGCAAATGACTATTCCATGTAAATTATCACTTTCGGAACAACATTAAGTGTGTTTAGAGTCACTTTAATGCCTGAAATTGGTTGAAACAAAAGCTTCTGAATAGGAGAAAAAGTCTGTAATAATGGCAATTTTGGTCACATTGAGGCTTTAAAAAGTAGTCATTCAACATGAGGCACATTCCAAATGACATTTTGAATAAATTTTTCTACAGTCCAAAAAAATAAATTTTCTGATGAAAAACGATGACCCGTGACCTGTCGAAATTTCTCCAGATGGTCAGAAATGGAAATTTTTTAATGTTTAATTTTTTGACTGCAAATGACTATTCCATGTAAATTATCACTTTTGGAAGAAAAATAAGTGTATTTAGAGTCACTTTAATGCCTGAAATTGGTTGAAACAAAAGCTTCTGAATAGGAGAAAAAGTCTGTAATAATGGCAATTTTGGTCACATTGAGGCTTTAAAAAGTAGTCATTCAACATGAGGCACATTCCAAATGACATTTTGAATAAATTTTTCTACAGTCCCAAAAAATCAATTTTCTGATGAAAAACGATGACCCGTGACCTGTCGAAATTTATCCAGATGGTCAGAAATGGAAATTTTTTAATGTTTAATTTTTTGAATGCAAATGACTATTCCATGTAAATTATCACTTTTGGAACAACATTAAGTGTGTTTAGAGTCACTTTTATGCCTGAAATTGGTCGAAATAGAAGCTTCTGAATACGAGAAAATGTCTGTAATAATGGCAATTTTGGTCACATTGAGGCTTTAAAAAGTAGTAATTCAACATGAGGCACATTCGAAATGACATTTTGAATCAATTTTTCTACAGTCCAAAAAATCAATTTTCTGATGAAAAACGATGACCCGTGACCTGTCGACATTTCTCCAGTTGGTCAGAAATTGAATTTTTTAATGTTTAAGTTTTTTTTACTGCAAATGACTATTCCATTTAAATTATCAATTTTGGAACAAAAATAAGTGTGTTTAGAGTCACTTTAATGCCTGAAATTGGTCGAAATAAAAGCTTCTGAATAGGAGAAAATGTCTGTAAAAATTGAAATTTTGGTCACATTCAGGCTTTAAAAACAACATGAGGCACAATCCAAATGACATTTTGAATCAATTTTTCTACAGTCCAAAAAATCAATTTTCTGATGAAAAACGATGACCCGTGACCTGTTGAAATTTCTCCAGATTGTCAGAAATGTACATTTTTTAATGTTTAATTTTTTGACTGTAAATGACTATTCCATGTAAATTATCACTTTTGGAAGAAAAAATAAGTGTGTTTAGAGTCACTTTAATGCCTGAAATTGGTTGAAACAAAAGCTTCTGAATAGGAGAAAAAGTCTCTAATAATGGCAATTTTGGTCACATTGAGGCTTTAAAAAGTAGTCATTCAACATGAGACACATTCCAAATTACATTTTGAATCAATTTTTCTACAGTCCAAAAAAATCCATTTTCTGATGAAAAACGATGACCCGTGACCTATCGACATTTCTCCAGTTGGTCAGAAATGGAATTTTTTTAATGTTTAAGTTTTTTTAATGCAAATGACTATTCCATGTAAATTATCACTTTTGGAACAAAAATAAGTGTGTTTAGAGTCACGTTAATGCCTGAAATTGGTCGAAATAAAAGCTTCTGAATAGGAGAAAATG
Source organism: Triturus cristatus (assembly GCF_964204655.1). NCBI lineage: Eukaryota > Metazoa > Chordata > Amphibia > Caudata > Salamandridae > Triturus > Triturus cristatus. Next base: position 876,619,350 of record NC_140593.1, on the reverse strand, counting down.
TCTGTAAAAATTGAAATTTTGGTCACATTCAGGCTTTAAAAACAACATGAGGCACAATCCAAATGACATTTTGAATCAATTTTTCTACAGTCCAAAAAATCAATTTTCTGATGAAAAACGATGACCCGTGACCTGTCGAAATTTCTCCAGATGGTCAGAAATGGAAATTTTTTAATGTTTAATTTTTTTGACTGCAAATGACTATTCCATGTAAATTATCACTTTTGGAATAAAAATAAGTGTGTTTAGAGTCACTTTAATGCCTGAAATTGGTAGAAATAGAAGCTTCTGAATAGGAGAAAATGTCTGTAAAAATGGCAATTTTGGTCACATTGAGGCTTCAAAAAGTAGTTATTCAGCATGAGGCACATTCCAAATGACATTTTGAATCAATTTTTCTACAGTCCAAAAAATCAATTTTCTGATGAAAAACGATGACCCGTGACCTGTCGAAATTTCTCCAGATGGTCAGAAATGGAAATTTTTTAATGTTTAATTTTTTGACTGCAAATGACTATTCCATGCAAATTATCACTTTTAGAACAAAATAAGTGTGTTTAAAGTCACTTTAATGCCTGAAATTGGTCGAAATAGAAGCTTCTGAATAGGAGAAAATGTCTGTAAAAATGGCAATTTTGGTCACATTGAGGCTTCAAAAAGTAGTTATTCAGCATGAGGCACATTCCAAATGACATTTTGAATCAATTTTTCTACAGTCCAAAAAATCAATTTTCTGATGAAAAACGATGACCCGTGACCTGTCAAAATTTCTCCATATGGTCAGAAATGGACATTTTTTAATGTTTAATTTTTTGAATGTAAATGACTATTCCATGTAAATTATCACTTTTGGAAGAAAAATAAGTGTGTTTAGAGTCACTTTAATGCCTGAAATTGGTTGAAACAAAAGCTTCTGAATAGGAGAAAAAGTCTGTAATAATGGCAATTTTGGTCACATTGAGGCTTTAAAAAGTAGTCATTCAACATGAGGCACATTCCAAATGACATTTTGAATCAATTTTTCTACAGTCCAAAAAAATCAATTTTCTGATGAAAAACGATGACCTGTGACCTGTCGAAATTTCTCCAGATGGTCAGAAATGGACATTTTTTAATGTTTAATTTTTTGAATGTAAATGACTATTCCATGTAAATTATCACTTTTGGAAGAAAAATAAGTGTGTTTAGAGACACTTTAATGCCTGAAATTGGTTGAAACAAAAGCTTCTGAATAGGAGAAAAAGTCTTTAGTAATGGCAATTTTGGTCACATTGAGGCTTTAAAAAGTAGTCATTCAACATGAGGCACATTCCAAATGACATTTTGAATCAATTTTTCTACAGTCCAAAAAAATAAATTTTCTGATGAAAAACGATGACCCGTGACCTGTCGAAATTTATCCAGATGGTCAGAAATGGAAATTTTTTAATGTTTAATTTTTTGAATGCAAATGACTATTCCATGTAAATTATCACTTTTGGAACAACATTAAGTGTGTTTAGAGTCACTTTTATGCCTGAAATTGGTCGAAATAAAAGCTTCTGAATAGGAGAAAATGTCTGTAAAAATTGAAATTTTGGTCACATTCAGGCTTTAAAAACAACATGAGGCACAATCCAAATGACATTTTGAATCAATTTTTCTACAGTCCAAAAAATCAATTTTCTGATGAAAAACGATGACCCGTGACCTGTCAAAATTTCTCCATATGGTCAGAAATGGACATTTTTTAATGTTTAATTTTTTGAATGTAAATGACTATTCCATGTAAATTATCACTTTTGGAAGAAAAATAAGTGTGTTTAGAGACACTTTAATGCCTGAAATTGGTTGAAACAAAAGCTTCTGAATAGGAGAAAAAGTCTTTAATAATGGCAATTTTGGTCACATTGAGGCTTTAAAAAGTAGTCATTCAACATGAGGCACATTCCAAATGACATTTTGAATCAATTTTTCTACAGTCCAAAAAAATCAATTTTCTGATGAAAAACGATGACCCGTGACCTGTCGAAATTTCTCCAGATGGTCAGAAATGGACATTTTTTAATGTTTAATTTTTTGAATGCAAATGACTATTCCATGTAAATTATCACTTTCGGAACAACATTAAGTGTGTTTAGAGTCACTTTAATGCCTGAAATTGGTTGAAACAAAAGCTTCTGAATAGGAGAAAAAGTCTGTAATAATGGCAATTTTGGTCACATTGAGGCTTTAAAAAGTAGTCATTCAACATGAGGCACATTCCAAATGACATTTTGAATAAATTTTTCTACAGTCCAAAAAAATAAATTTTCTGATGAAAAACGATGACCCGTGACCTGTCGAAATTTCTCCAGATGGTCAGAAATGGAAATTTTTTAATGTTTAATTTTTTGACTGCAAATGACTATTCCATGTAAATTATCACTTTTGGAAGAAAAATAAGTGTATTTAGAGTCACTTTAATGCCTGAAATTGGTTGAAACAAAAGCTTCTGAATAGGAGAAAAAGTCTGTAATAATGGCAATTTTGGTCACATTGAGGCTTTAAAAAGTAGTCATTCAACATGAGGCACATTCCAAATGACATTTTGAATCAATTTTTCTACAGTCCCAAAAAATCAATTTTCTGATGAAAAACGATGACCCGTGACCTGTCGAAATTTATCCAGATGGTCAGAAATGGAAATTTTTTAATGTTTAATTTTTTGAATGCAAATGACTATTCCATGTAAATTATCACTTTTGGAACAACATTAAGTGTGTTTAGAGTCACTTTTATGCCTGAAATTGGTCGAAATAGAAGCTTCTGAATACGAGAAAATGTCTGTAATAATGGCAATTTTGGTCACATTGAGGCTTTAAAAAGTAGTAATTCAACATGAGGCACATTCGAAATGACATTTTGAATCAATTTTTCTACAGTCCAAAAAATCAATTTTCTGATGAAAAACGATGACCCGTGACCTGTCGACATTTCTCCAGTTGGTCAGAAATTGAATTTTTTAATGTTTAAGTTTTTTTTACTGCAAATGACTATTCCATTTAAATTATCAATTTTGGAACAAAAATAAGTGTGTTTAGAGTCACTTTAATGCCTGAAATTGGTCGAAATAAAAGCTTCTGAATAGGAGAAAATGTCTGTAAAAATTGAAATTTTGGTCACATTCAGGCTTTAAAAACAACATGAGGCACAATCCAAATGACATTTTGAATCAATTTTTCTACAGTCCAAAAAATCAATTTTCTGATGAAAAACGATGACCCGTGACCTGTTGAAATTTCTCCAGATTGTCAGAAATGTACATTTTTTAATGTTTAATTTTTTGACTGTAAATGACTATTCCATGTAAATTATCACTTTTGGAAGAAAAAATAAGTGTGTTTAGAGTCACTTTAATGCCTGAAATTGGTTGAAACAAAAGCTTCTGAATAGGAGAAAAAGTCTCTAATAATGGCAATTTTGGTCACATTGAGGCTTTAAAAAGTAGTCATTCAACATGAGACACATTCCAAATTACATTTTGAATCAATTTTTCTACAGTCCAAAAAAATCCATTTTCTGATGAAAAACGATGACCCGTGACCTATCGACATTTCTCCAGTTGGTCAGAAATGGAATTTTTTTAATGTTTAAGTTTTTTTAATGCAAATGACTATTCCATGTAAATTATCACTTTTGGAACAAAAATAAGTGTGTTTAGAGTCACGTTAATGCCTGAAATTGGTCGAAATAAAAGCTTCTGAATAGGAGAAAATGTCTGTAAAAATTGAAATTTTGGTCACATTCAGGCTTTAAAAACAACATGAGGCACAATCCAAATGACATTTTGAATCAATTTTTCTACAGTCCAAAAAATCAATTTTCTGATGAAAAACGATGACCCGTGACCTGTCGAAATTTCTCCAGATGGTCAGAAATGGAAATTTTTTAATGTTTAATTTTTTTGACTGCAAATGACTATTCCATGTAAATTATCACTTTTGGAATAAAAATAAGTGTGTTTAGAGTCACTTTAATGCCTGAAATTGGTAGAAATAGAAGCTTCTGAATAGGAGAAAATGTCTGTAAAAATGGCAATTTTGGTCACATTGAGGCTTCAAAAAGTAGTTATTCAGCATGAGGCACATTCCAAATGACATTTTGAATCAATTTTTCTACAGTCCAAAAAATCAATTTTCTGATGAAAAACGATGACCCGTGACCTGTCGAAATTTCTCCAGATGGTCAGAAATGGAAATTTTTTAATGTTTAATTTTTTGACTGCAAATGACTATTCCATGCAAATTATCACTTTTAGAACAAAATAAGTGTGTTTAAAGTCACTTTAATGCCTGAAATTGGTCGAAATAGAAGCTTCTGAATAGGAGAAAATGTCTGTAAAAATGGCAATTTTGGTCACATTGAGGCTTCAAAAAGTAGTTATTCAGCATGAGGCACATTCCAAATGACATTTTGAATCAATTTTTCTACAGTCCAAAAAATCAATTTTCTGATGAAAAACGATGACCCGTGACCTGTCAAAATTTCTCCATATGGTCAGAAATGGACATTTTTTAATGTTTAATTTTTTGAATGTAAATGACTATTCCATGTAAATTATCACTTTTGGAAGAAAAATAAGTGTGTTTAGAGTCACTTTAATGCCTGAAATTGGTTGAAACAAAAGCTTCTGAATAGGAGAAAAAGTCTGTAATAATGGCAATTTTGGTCACATTGAGGCTTTAAAAAGTAGTCATTCAACATGAGGCACATTCCAAATGACATTTTGAATCAATTTTTCTACAGTCCAAAAAAATCAATTTTCTGATGAAAAACGATGACCTGTGACCTGTCGAAATTTCTCCAGATGGTCAGAAATGGACATTTTTTAATGTTTAATTTTTTGAATGTAAATGACTATTCCATGTAAATTATCACTTTTGGAAGAAAAATAAGTGTGTTTAGAGACACTTTAATGCCTGAAATTGGTTGAAACAAAAGCTTCTGAATAGGAGAAAAAGTCTTTAGTAATGGCAATTTTGGTCACATTGAGGCTTTAAAAAGTAGTCATTCAACATGAGGCACATTCCAAATGACATTTTGAATCAATTTTTCTACAGTCCAAAAAAATAAATTTTCTGATGAAAAACGATGACCCGTGACCTGTCGAAATTTATCCAGATGGTCAGAAATGGAAATTTTTTAATGTTTAATTTTTTGAATGCAAATGACTATTCCATGTAAATTATCACTTTTGGAACAACATTAAGTGTGTTTAGAGTCACTTTTATGCCTGAAATTGGTCGAAATAAAAGCTTCTGAATAGGAGAAAATGTCTGTAAAAATTGAAATTTTGGTCACATTCAGGCTTTAAAAACAACATGAGGCACAATCCAAATGACATTTTGAATCAATTTTTCTACAGTCCAAAAAATCAATTTTCTGATGAAAAACGATGACCCGTGACCTGTCAAAATTTCTCCATATGGTCAGAAATGGACATTTTTTAATGTTTAATTTTTTGAATGTAAATGACTATTCCATGTAAATTATCACTTTTGGAAGAAAAATAAGTGTGTTTAGAGACACTTTAATGCCTGAAATTGGTTGAAACAAAAGCTTCTGAATAGGAGAAAAAGTCTTTAATAATGGCAATTTTGGTCACATTGAGGCTTTAAAAAGTAGTCATTCAACATGAGGCACATTCCAAATGACATTTTGAATCAATTTTTCTACAGTCCAAAAAAATCAATTTTCTGATGAAAAACGATGACCCGTGACCTGTCGAAATTTCTCCAGATGGTCAGAAATGGACATTTTTTAATGTTTAATTTTTTGAATGCAAATGACTATTCCATGTAAATTATCACTTTCGGAACAACATTAAGTGTGTTTAGAGTCATTTAATGCCTGAAATTGGTTGAAACAAAAGCTTCTGAATAGGAGAAAAAGTCTGTAATAATGGCAATTTTGGTCACATTGAGGCTTTAAAAAGTAGTCATTCAACATGAGGCACATTCCAAATGACATTTTGAATAAATTTTTCTACAGTCCAAAAAAATAAATTTTCTGATGAAAAACGATGACCCGTGACCTGTCGAAATTTCTCCAGATGGTCAGAAATGGAAATTTTTTAATGTTTAATTTTTTGACTGCAAATGACTATTCCATGTAAATTATCACTTTTGGAAGAAAAATAAGTGTATTTAGAGTCACTTTAATGCCTGAAATTGGTTGAAACAAAAGCTTCTGAATAGGAGAAAAAGTCTGTAATAATGGCAATTTTGGTCACATTGAGGCTTTAAAAAGTAGTCATTCAACATGAGGCACATTCCAAATGACATTTTGAATCAATTTTTCTACAGTCCCAAAAAATCAATTTTCTGATGAAAAACGATGACCCGTGACCTGTCGAAATTTATCCAGATGGTCAGAAATGGAAATTTTTTAATGTTTAATTTTTTGAATGCAAATGACTATTCCATGTAAATTATCACTTTTGGAACAACATTAAGTGTGTTTAGAGTCACTTTTATGCCTGAAATTGGTCGAAATAGAAGCTTCTGAATACAAGAAAATGTCTGTAATAATGGCAATTTTGGTCACATTGAGGCTTTAAAAAGTAGTAATTCAACATGAGGCACATTCGAAATGACATTTTGAATCAATTTTTCTACAGTCCAAAAAATCAATTTTCTGATGAAAAACGATGACCCGTGACCTGTCGACATTTCTCCAGTTGGTCAGAAATTGAATTTTTTAATGTTTAAGTTTTTTTTACTGCAAATGACTATTCCATTTAAATTATCAATTTTGGAACAAAAATAAGTGTGTTTAGAGTCACTTTAATGCCTGAAATTGGTCGAAATAAAAGCTTCTGAATAGGAGAAAATGTCTGTAAAAATTGAAATTTTGGTCACATTCAGGCTTTAAAAACAACATGAGGCACAATCCAAATGACATTTTGAATCAATTTTTCTACAGTCCAAAAAATCAATTTTCTGATGAAAAACGATGACCCGTGACCTGTTGAAATTTCTCCAGATTGTCAGAAATGTACATTTTTTAATGTTTAATTTTTTGACTGTAAATGACTATTCCATGTAAATTATCACTTTTGGAAGAAAAAATAAGTGTGTTTAGAGTCACTTTAATGCCTGAAATTGGTTGAAACAAAAGCTTCTGAATAGGAGAAAAAGTCTCTAATAATGGCAATTTTGGTCACATTGAGGCTTTAAAAAGTAGTCATTCAACATGAGACACATTCCAAATTACATTTTGAATCAATTTTTCTACAGTCCAAAAAAATCCATTTTCTGATGAAAAACGATGACCCGTGACCTGTCGACATTTCTCCAGTTGGTCAGAAATGGAATTTTTTTAATGTTTAAGTTTTTTTAATGCAAATGACTATTCCATGTAAATTATCACTTTTGGAACAAAAATAAGTGTGTTTAGAGTCACGTTAATGCCTGAAATTGGTCGAAATAAAAGCTTCTGAATAGGAGAAAATGTCTGTAAAAATTGAAATTTTGGTCACATTCAGGCTTTAAAAACAACATGAGGCACAATCCAAATGACATTTTGAATCAATTTTTCTACAGTCCAAAAAATCAATTTTCTGATGAAAAACGATGACCCGTGACCTGTCGAAATTTCTCCAGATGGTCAGAAATGGAAATTTTTTAATGTTTAATTTTTTTGACTGCAAATGACTATTCCATGTAAATTATCACTTTTGGAATAAAAATAAGTGTGTTTAGAGTCACTTTAATGCCTGAAATTGGTAGAAATAGAAGCTTCTGAATAGGAGAAAATGTCTGTAAAAATGGCAATTTTGGTCACATTGAGGCTTCAAAAAGTAGTTATTCAGCATGAGGCACATTCCAAATGACATTTTGAATCAATTTTTCTACAGTCCAAAAAATCAATTTTCTGATGAAAAACGATGACCCGTGACCTGTCGAAATTTCTCCAGATGGTCAGAAATGGAAATTTTTTAATGTTTAATTTTTTGACTGCAAATGACTATTCCATGCAAATTATCACTTTTAGAACAAAATAAGTGTGTTTAAAGTCACTTTAATGCCTGAAATTGGTCGAAATAGAAGCTTCTGAATAGGAGAAAATGTCTGTAAAAATGGCAATTTTGGTCACATTGAGGCTTCAAAAAGTAGTTATTCAGCATGAGGCACATTCCAAATGACATTTTGAATCAATTTTTCTACAGTCCAAAAAATCAATTTTCTGATGAAAAACGATGACCCGTGACCTGTCAAAATTTCTCCATATGGTCAGAAATGGACATTTTTTAATGTTTAATTTTTTGAATGTAAATGACTATTCCATGTAAATTATCACTTTTGGAAGAAAAATAAGTGTGTTTAGAGTCACTTTAATGCCTGAAATTGGTTGAAACAAAAGCTTCTGAATAGGAGAAAAAGTCTGTAATAATGGCAATTTTGGTCACATTGAGGCTTTAAAAAGTAGTCATTCAACATGAGGCACATTCCAAATGACATTTTGAATCAATTTTTCTACAGTCCAAAAAAATCAATTTTCTGATGAAAAACGATGACCCGTGACCTGTCGAAATTTCTCCAGATGGTCAGAAATGGACATTTTTTAATGTTTAATTTTTTGAATGTAAATGACTATTCCATGTAAATTATCACTTTTGGAAGAAAAATAAGTGTGTTTAGAGACACTTTAATGCCTGAAATTGGTTGAAACAAAAGCTTCTGAATAGGAGAAAAAGTCTTTAGTAATGGCAATTTTGGTCACATTGAGGCTTTAAAAAGTAGTCATTCAACATGAGGCACATTCCAAATGACATTTTGAATCAATTTTTCTACAGTCCAAAAAAATAAATTTTCTGATGAAAAACGATGACCCGTGACCTGTCGAAATTTATCCAGATGGTCAGAAATGGAAATTTTTTAATGTTTAATTTTTTGAATGCAAATGACTATTCCATGTAAATTATCACTTTTGGAACAACATTAAGTGTGTTTAGAGTCACTTTTATGCCTGAAATTGGTCGAAATAAAAGCTTCTGAATAGGAGAAAATGTCTGTAAAAATTGAAATTTTGGTCACATTCAGGCTTTAAAAACAACATGAGGCACAATCCAAATGACATTTTGAATCAATTTTTCTACAGTCCAAAAAATCAATTTTCTGATGAAAAACGATGACCCGTGACCTGTCAAAATTTCTCCATATGGTCAGAAATGGACATTTTTTAATGTTTAATTTTTTGAATGTAAATGACTATTCCATGTAAATTATCACTTTTGGAAGAAAAATAAGTGTGTTTAGAGTCACTTTAATGCCTGAAATTGGTTGAAACAAAAGCTTCTGAATAGGAGAAAAAGTCTCTAATAATGGCAATTTTGGTCACATTGAGGCTTTAAAAAGTAGTCATTCAACATGAGGCACATTCCAAATTACATTTTGAATCAATTTTTCTACAGTCCAAAAAAATCCATTTTCTGATGAAAAACGATGACCCGTGACCTGTCGACATTTCTCCAGTTGGTCAGAAATGGAATTTTTTTAATGTTTAAGTTTTTTTAATGCAAATGACTATTCCATGTAAATTATCACTTTTGGAACAAAAATAAGTGTGTTTAGAGTCACGTTAATGCCTGAAATTGGTCGAAATAAAAGCTTCTGAATAGGAGAAAATGTCTGTAAAAATTGAAATTTTGGTCACATTCAGGCTTTAAAAACAACATGAGGCACAATCCAAATGACATTTTGAATCAATTTTTCTACAGTCCAAAAAATCAATTTTCTGATGAAAAACGATGACCCGTGACCTGTCGAAATTTCTCCAGATGGTCAGAAATGGAAATTTTTTAAAGTTTAATTTTTTGACTGTAAATGACTATTCCATGTAAATTATCACTTTTGGAAGAAAAATAGGTGTGTTTAGAGTCACTTTAATGCCTGAAATTGGTTGAAACAAAAGCTTCTGAATAGGAGAAAAAGTCTGTAATAATGGCAATTTTGGTCACATTGAGGCTTTAAAAAGTAGACAGTCAACATGAGGCACATTCCAAATGACATTTTGAATCAATTTTTCTACAGTCCAAAAAAATCAATTTTCTGATGAAAAACGATGACCCGTGACCTGTCGAAATTTCTCCAGATGGTCAGAAATGGACATTTTTTAATGTTTAATTATTTGAATGTAAATGACTATTCCATGTAAATTATCACTTTTGGAAGAAAAATAAGTGTGTTTAGAGACACTTTAATGCCTGAAATTGGTTGAAACAAAAGCTTCTGAATAGGAGAAAAAGTCTTTAATAATGGCAATTTTGGTCACATTGAGGCTTTAAAAAGTAGTCATTCAACATGAGGCACATTCCAAATGACATTTTGAATCAATTTTTCTACAGTCCAAAAAAATAAATTTTCTGATGAAAAACGATGACCCGTGACCTGTCGAAATTTATCCAGATGGTCAGAAATGGAAATTTTTTAATGTTTAATTTTTTGAATGCAAATGACTATTCCATGTAAATTATCACTTTTGGAACAACATTAAGTGTGTTTAGAGTCACTTTTATGCCTGAAATTGGTCGAAATAGAAGCTTCTGAATATGAGAAAATGTCTGTAATAATGGCAATTTTGGTCACATTGAGGCTTTAAAAAGTAGTTATTCAACATGAGGCACATTCGAAATGACATTTTGAATCAATTTTTCTACAGTCCAAAAAATCAATTTTCTGATGAAAAACGATGACCCGTGACCTGTCGACATTTCTCCAGTTGGTCAGAAATTGAATTTTTTTAATGTTAAATTTTTTTACTGCAAATGACTATTCCATTTAAATTATCACTTTTGGAACAAAAATAAGTGTGTTTAGAGTCACTTTAATGCCTGAAATTGGTCGAAATAGAAGCTTCTGAATAGGAGAAAATGTCTGTAAAAATTGAAATTTTGGTCACATTCAGGCTTTAAAAAGTAGTTATTCAACATGAGGCACAATCCAAATGAAATTTTGAATCAATTTTTCTACAGTCCAAAAAATCAATTTTCTGATGAAAAACGATGACCCGTGACCTGTTGAAATTTCTCCAGATTGTCAGAAATGTAAATTATTTAATGTTTAATTTTTTGATTGTAAATGACTATTCCATGTAAATTATTACTTTTGGAAGAAAAATAAGTGTGTTTAGAGACACTTTAATGCCTGAAATTGGTTGAAACAAAAGCTTCTGAATAGGAGAAAAAGTCTGTAATAATGGCAATTTTGGTCACATTGAGGCTTTAAAAAGTAGTCATTCAACATGAGGCACATTCCAAATGACATTTTGAATCAATTTTTCTACAGTCCAAAAAAATCAATTTTCTGATGAAAAACGATGACCCGTGACCTGTCGAAATTTCTCCAGATGGTCAGAAATGGACATTTTTTAATGTTTAATTGTTTGAATGCAAATGACTATTCCATGTAAATTATCACTTTCGGAACAACATTAAGTGTGTTTAGAGTCACTTTAATGCCTGAAATTGGTTGAAACAAAAGCTTCTGAATAGGAGAAAAAGTCTGTAATAATGGCAATTTTGGTCACATTGAGGCTTTAAAAAGTAGTCATTCAACATGAGGCACATTCCAAATGACATTTTGAATAAATTTTTCTACAGTCCAAAAAAATAAATTTTCTGATGAAAAACGATGACCCGTGACCTGTCGAAATTTCTCCAGATGGTCAGAAATGGAAATTTTTTAATGTTTAATTTTTTGACTGCAAATGACTATTCCATGTAAATTATCACTTTTGGAAGAAAAATAAGTGTATTTAGAGTCACTTTAATGCCTGAAATTGGTTGAAACAAAAGCTTCTGAATAGGAGAAAAAGTCTGTAATAATGGCAATTTTGGTCACATTGAGGCTTTAAAAAGTAGTCATTCAACATGAGGCACATTCCAAATGACATTTTGAATCAATTTTTCTACAGTCCCAAAAAATCAATTTTCTGATGAAAAACGATGACCCGTGACCTGTCGAAATTTATCCAGATGGTCAGAAATGGAAATTTTTTAATGTTTAATTTTTTGAATGCAAATGACTATTCCATGTAAATTATCACTTTTGGAACAACATTAAGTGTGTTTAGAGTCACTTTTATGCCTGAAATTGGTCGAAATAGAAGCTTCTGAATACGAGAAAATGTCTGTAATAATGGCAATTTTGGTCACATTGAGGCTTTAAAAAGTAGTAATTCAACATGAGGCACATTCGAAATGACATTTTGAATCAATTTTTCTACAGTCCAAAAAATCAATTTTCTGATGAAAAACGATGACCCGTGACCTGTCGACATTTCTCCAGTTGGTCAGAAATTGAATTTTTTAATGTTTAAGTTTTTTTTACTGCAAATGACTATTCCATTTAAATTATCAATTTTGGAACAAAAATAAGTGTGTTTAGAGTCACTTTAATGCCTGAAATTGGTCGAAATAAAAGCTTCTGAATAGGAGAAAATGTCTGTAAAAATTGAAATTTTGGTCACATTCAGGCTTTAAAAACAACATGAGGCACAATCCAAATGACATTTTGAATCAATTTTTCTACTGTCCAAAAAATCAATTTTCTGATGAAAAACGATGACCCGTGACCTGTTGAAATTTCTCCAGATTGTCAGAAATGTACATTTTTTAATGTTTAATTTTTTGACTGTAAATGACTATTCCATGTAAATTATCACTTTTGGAAGAAAAAATAAGTGTGTTTAGAGTCACTTTAATGCCTGAAATTGGTTGAAACAAAAGCTTCTGAATAGGAGAAAAAGTCTCTAATAATGGCAATTTTGGTCACATTGAGGCTTTAAAAAGTAGTCATTCAACATGAGACACATTCCAAATTACATTTTGAATCAATTTTTCTACAGTCCAAAAAAATCCATTTTCTGATGAAAAACGATGACCCGTGACCTGTCGACATTTCTCCAGTTGGTCAGAAATGGAATTTTTTTAATGTTTAAGTTTTTTTAATGCAAATGACTATTCCATGTAAATTATCACTTTTGGAACAAAAATAAGTGTGTTTAGAGTCACGCTAATGCCTGAAATTGGTCGAAATAAAAGCTTCTGAATAGGAGAAAATGTCTGTAAAAATTGAAATTTTGGTCACATTCAGGCTTTAAAAACAACATGAGGCACAATCCAAATGACATTTTGAATCAATTTTTCTACAGTCCAAAAAATCAATTTTCTGATGAAAAACGATGACCCGTGACCTGTCGAAATTTCTCCAGATGGTCAGAAATGGAAATTTTTTAATGTTTAATTTTTTGACTGCAAATGACTATTCCATGCAAATTATCACTTTTAGAACAAAATAAGTGTGTTTAAAGTCACTTTAATGCCTGAAATTGGTCGAAATAGAAGCTTCTGAATAGGAGAAAATGTCTGTAAAAATGGCAATTTTGGTCACATTGAGGCTTCAAAAAGTAGTTATTCAGCATGAGGCACATTCCAAATGACATTTTGAATCAATTTTTCTACAGTCCAAAAAATCAATTTTCTGATGAAAAACGATGACCCGTGACCTGTCAAAATTTCTCCATATGGTCAGAAATGGACATTTTTTAATGTTTAATTTTTTGAATGTAAATGACTATTCCATGTAAATTATCACTTTTGGAAGAAAAATAAGTGTGTTTAGAGTCACTTTAATGCCTGAAATTGGTTGAAACAAAAGCTTCTGAATAGGAGAAAAAGTCTGTAATAATGGCAATTTTGGTCACATTGAGGCTTTAAAAAGTAGTCATTCAACATGAGGCACATTCCAAATGACATTTTGAATCAATTTTTCTACAGTCCAAAAAAATCAATTTTCTGATGAAAAACGATGACCCGTGACCTGTCGAAATTTCTCCAGATGGTCAGAAATGGACATTTTTTAATGTTTAATTTTTTTAATGTAAATGACTATTCCATGTAAATTATCACTTTTGGAAGAAAAATAAGTGTGTTTAGAGACACTTTAATGCCTGAAATTGGTTGAAACAAAAGCTTCTGAATAGGAGAAAAAGTCTTTAGTAATGGCAATTTTGGTCACATTGAGGCTTTAAAAAGTAGTCATTCAACATGAGGCACATTCCAAATGACATTTTGAATCAATTTTTCTACAGTCCAAAAAAATAAATTTTCTGATGAAAAACGATGACCCGTGACCTGTCGAAATTTATCCAGATGGTCAGAAATGGAAATTTTTTAATGTTTAATTTTTTGAATGCAAATGACTATTCCATGTAAATTATCACTTTTGGAACAACATTAAGTGTGTTTAGAGTCACTTTTATGCCTGAAATTGGTCGAAATAAAAGCTTCTGAATAGGAGAAAATGTCTGTAAAAATTGAAATTTTGGTCACATTCAGGCTTTAAAAACAACATGAGGCACAATCCAAATGACATTTTGAATCAATTTTTCTACAGTCCAAAAAATCAATTTTCTGATGAAAAACGATGACCCGTGACCTGTCAAAATTTCTCCATATGGTCAGAAATGGACATTTTTTAATGTTTAATTTTTTGAATGTAAATGACTATTCCATGTAAATTATCACTTTTGGAAGAAAAATAAGTGTGTTTAGAGACACTTTAATGCCTGAAATTGGTTGAAACAAAAGCTTCTGAATAGGAGAAAAAGTCTTTAATAATGGCAATTTTGGTCACATTGAGGCTTTAAAAAGTAGTCATTCAACATGAGGCACATTCCAAATGACATTTTGAATCAATTTTTCTACAGTCCAAAAAAATCAATTTTCTGATGAAAAACGATGACCCGTGACCTGTCGAAATTTCTCCAGATGGTCAGAAATGGACATTTTTTAATGTTTAATTTTTTGAATGTAAATGACTATTCCATGTAAATTATCACTTTTGGAAGAAAAATAAGTGTGTTTAGAGACACTTTAATGCCTGAAATTGGTTGAAACAAAAGCTTCTGAATAGGAGAAAAAGTCTTTAATAATGGCAATTTTGGTCACATTGAGGCTTTAAAAAGTAGTCATTCAACATGAGGCACATTCCAAATGACATTTTGAATCAATTTTTCTACAGTCCAAAAAAATAAATTTTCTGATGAAAAACGATGACCCGTGACCTGTCGAAATTTATCCAGATGGTCAGAAATGGAAATTTTTTAATGTTTAATTTTTTGAATGCAAATGACTATTCCATGTAAATTATCACTTTTGGAACAACATTAAGTGTGTTTAGAGTCACTTTTATGCCTGAAATTGGTCGAAATAGAAGCTTCTGAATACGAGAAAATGTCTGTAATAATGGCAATTTTGGTCACATTGAGGCTTTAAAAAGTAGTTATTCAACATGAGGCACATTCTAAATGACATTTTGAATCAATTTTTCTACAGTCCAAAAAATCAATTTTCTGATGAAAAACGATGACCCGTGACCTGTCGACATTTCTCCAGTTGGTCAGAAATTGAATTTTTTAATGTTTAAGTTTTTTTTACTGCAAATGACTATTCCATTTAAATTATCAATTTTGGAACAAAAATAAGTGTGTTTAGAGTCACTTTAATGCCTGAAATTGGTCGAAATAAAAGCTTCTGAATAGGAGAAAATGTCTGTAAAAATTGAAATTATGGTCACATTCAGGCTTTAAAAACAACATGAGGCACAATCCAAATGACATTTTAAATCAATTTTTCTACAGTCCAAAAAATCAATTTTCTGATGAAAAACGATGACCCGTGACCTGTTGAAATTTCTCCAGATTGTCAGAAATGTACATTTTTTAATGTTTAATTTTTTGACTGTAAATGACTATTCCATGTAAATTATCACTTTTGGAAGAAAAATAAGTGTGTTTAGAGTCACTTTAATGCCTGAAATTGGTTGAAACAAAAGCTTCTGAATAGGAGAAAAAGTCTCTAATAATGGCAATTTTGGTCACATTGAGGCTTTAAAAAGTAGTCATTCAACATGAGGCACATTCCAAATTACATTTTGAATCAATTTTTCTACAGTCCAAAAAAATCCATTTTCTGATGAAAAACGATGACCCGTGACCTGTCGACATTTCTCCAGTTGGTCAGAAATGGAATTTTTTTAATGTTTAAGTTTTTTTAATGCAAATGACTATTCCATGTAAATTATCACTTTTGGAACAAAAATAAGTGTGTTTAGAGTCACGTTAATGCCTGAAATTGGTCGAAATAAAAGCTTCTGAATAGGAGAAAATGTCTGTAAAAATTGAAATTTTGGTCACATTCAGGCTTTAAAAACAACATGAGGCACAATCCAAATGACATTTTGAATCAATTTTTCTACAGTCCAAAAAATCAATTTTCTGATGAAAAACGATGACCCGTGACCTGTCGAAATTTCTCCAGATGGTCAGAAATGGAAATTTTTTAAAGTTTAATTTTTTGACTGTAAATGACTATTCCATGTAAATTATCACTTTTGGAAGAAAAATAGGTGTGTTTAGAGTCACTTTAATGCCTGAAATTGGTTGAAACAAAAGCTTCTGAATAGGAGAAAAAGTCTGTAATAATGGCAATTTTGGTCACATTGAGGCTTTAAAAAGTAGACAGTCAACATGAGGCACATTCCAAATGACATTTTGAATCAATTTTTCTACAGTCCAAAAAAATCAATTTTCTGATGAAAAACGATGACCCGTGACCTGTCGAAATTTCTCCAGATGGTCAGAAATGGACATTTTTTAATGTTTAATTATTTGAATGTAAATGACTATTCCATGTAAATTATCACTTTTGGAAGAAAAATAAGTGTGTTTAGAGACACTTTAATGCCTGAAATTGGTTGAAACAAAAGCTTCTGAATAGGAGAAAAAGTCTTTAATAATGGCAATTTTGGTCACATTGAGGCTTTAAAAAGTAGTCATTCAACATGAGGCACATTCCAAATGACATTTTGAATCAATTTTTCTACAGTCCAAAAAAATAAATTTTCTGATGAAAAACGATGACCCGTGACCTGTCGAAATTTATCCAGATGGTCAGAAATGGAAATTTTTTAATGTTTAATTTTTTGAATGCAAATGACTATTCCATGTAAATTATCACTTTTGGAACAACATTAAGTGTGTTTAGAGTCACTTTTATGCCTGAAATTGGTCGAAATAGAAGCTTCTGAATATGAGAAAATGTCTGTAATAATGGCAATTTTGGTCACATTGAGGCTTTAAAAAGTAGTTATTCAACATGAGGCACATTCGAAATGACATTTTGAATCAATTTTTCTACAGTCCAAAAAATCAATTTTCTGATGAAAAACGATGACCCGTGACCTGTCGAAATTTCTCCATATGGTCAGAAATGGACATTTTTTAATGTTTCATTTTTTGACTGCAAATGACTATTCCATGTAAATTATCACTTTTGGAATAAAAATAAGTGTGTTTAGAGTCACTTTAATGCCTGAAATTGGTCGAAATAGACGCTTCTGAATAGGAGAAAATGTCTGTAAAAATAGCAATTTTGGTCACATTGAGGCTTCAAAAAGTAGTTATTCAGCATGAGGCACATTCCAAATGACATTTTGAATCAATTTTTCTACAGTCCAAAAAATCAATTTTCTAATGAAAAACGATGACCCGTGACCTGTCAAAATTTCTCCATATGGTCAGAAATGGAAATTTTTTAATGTTTAATTTTTTGATTGTAAATGACTATTCCATGTAAATTATTACTTTTGGAAGAAAAATAAGTGTGTTTAGAGACACTTTAATGCCTGAAATTGGTTGAAACAAAAGCTTCTGAATAGGAGAAAAAGTCTGTAATAATGGCAATTTTGGTCACATTGAGGCTTTAAAAAGTAGTCATTCAACATGAGGCACATTCCAAATGACATTTTGAATCAATTTTTCTACAGTCCAAAAAATCCATTTTCTGATGAAAAACGATGACCCGTGACGTGTCGAAATTTCTCCAGATGGTCAGAAATGGAAATTTTTTAATGTTTCATTTTTTGACTGCAAATGACTATTTCATGTAAATTATCACTTTTGGAACAAAATAAGTGTGTTTAGAGTCACTTTAATGCCTGTAATTGGTAGAAATAGAAGCTTCTGAATAGGAGAAAATGTCTGTAAAAATGGCAATTTTGGTCACATTGAGGCTTCAAAAAGTAGTTATTCAGCATGAGGCACATTCCAAATGACATTTTGAATCAATTTTTCTACAGTCCAAAAAATCAATTTTCTGATGAAAAACGATGACCCGTGACCTGTCGAAATTTCTCCAGATGGTCAGAAATGGAAATTTTTTAAAGTTTAATTTTTTGACTGTAAATGACTATTCCATGTAAATTATCACTTTTGGAAAAAAAATAAGTGTGTTTAGAGTCACTTTAATGCCTGAAATTGGTTGAAACAAAAGCTTCTGAATAGGAGAAAAAGTCTGTAATAATGGCAATTTTGGTCACATTGAGGCTTTAAAAAGTAGTCATTCAACATGAGGCACATTCCAAATGACATTTTGAATCAATTTTTCTACAGTCCAAAAAAATCAATTTTCTGATGAAAAACGATGACCCGTGACCTGTCGAAATTTCTCCAGATGGTCAGAAATGGACATTTTTTAATGTTTAATTTTTTGAATGTAAATGACTATTCCATGTAAATTATCACTTTTGGAAGAAAAATAAGTGTGTTTAGAGACACTTTAATGCCTGAAATTGGTTGAAACAAAAGCTTCTGAATAGGAGAAAAAGTCTGTAATAATGGCAATTTTGGTCACATTGAGGCTTTAAAAAGTAGTTATTCAACATGAGGCACATTCGAAATGACATTTTGAATCAATTTTTCTACAGTCCAAAAAATCAATTTTCTGATGAAAAACGATGACCCGTGACCTGTCGACATTTCTCCAGTTGGTCAGAAATTGAATTTTTTTAATGTTTAAGTTTTTTTACTGCAAATGACTATTCCATTTAAATTATCACTTTTGGAACAAAAATAAGTGTGTTTAGAGTCACTTTTATGCCTGAAATTGGTCGAAATAGAAGCTTCTGAATAGGAGAAAATGTCTGTAAAAATTGAAATTTTGGTCACATTCAGGCTTTAAAAAGTAGTTATTCAACATGAGGCACAATCCAAATGACATTTTGAATCAATTTTTCTACAGTCCAAAAAATCAATTTTCTGATGAAAAACGATGACCCGTGACCTGTTGAAATTTCTCCAGATTGTCAGAAATATACATTTTTTAATGTTTAATTTTTTGACTGTAAATGACTATTCCATGTAAATTATCACTTTTGGAAAAAAAATAAGTGTGTTTAGAGTCACTTTAATGCCTGAAATTGGTTGAAACAAAAGCTTCTGAATAGGAGAAAAAGTCTGTAATAATGGCAATTTTGGTCACATTGAGGCTTTAAAAAGTAGTCATTCAACATGAGGCACATTCCAAATGACATTTTGAATCAATTTTTCTACAGTCCAAAAAAATCAATTTTCTGATGAAAAACGATGACCCGTGACCTGTCGAAATTTCTCCAGATGGTCAGAAATGGAAATTTTTTAACGTTTAATTTTTTGACTGCAAATGACTATTCCATGGAAATTATCACTTTTGGAATAAAAATAAGTGTGTTTAGAGTCACTTTAATGCCTGAAATTGGTCGAAATAGACGCTTCTGAATAGGAGAAAATGTCTGTAAAAATGGCAATTTTGGTCACATTGAGGCTTCAAAAAGTAGTTATTCAGCATGAGGCACATTCCAAATGACATTTTGAATCAATTTTTCTACAGTCCAAAAAATCAATTTTCTAATGAAAAACGATGACCCGTGACCTGTCAAAATTTCTCCATATGGTCAGAAATGGAAATTTTTTAATGTTTAATTTTTTGAATGCAAATGACTATTCCATGTAAATTATCACTTTTGGAACAACATTAAGTGTGTTTAGAGTCACTTTTATGCCTGAAATTGGTCGAAATAGAAGCTTCTGAATACGAGAAAATGTCTGTAATAATGGCAATTTTGGTCACATTGAGGCTTTAAAAAGTAGTAATTCAACATGAGGCACATTCGAAATGACATTTTGAATCAATTTTTCTACAGTCCAAAAAATCAATTTTCTGATGAAAAACGATGACCCGTGACCTGTCGACATTTCTCCAGTTGGTCAGAAATTGAATTTTTTAATGTTTAAGTTTTTTTTACTGCAAATGACTATTCCATTTAAATTATCAATTTTGGAACAAAAATAAGTGTGTTTAGAGTCACTTTAATGCCTGAAATTGGTCGAAATAAAAGCTTCTGAATAGGAGAAAATGTCTGTAAAAATTGAATTTTTGGTCACATTCAGGCTTTAAAAACAACATGAGGCACAATCCAAATGACATTTTGAATCAATTTTTCTACTGTCCAAAAAATCAATTTTCTGATGAAAAACGATGACCCGTGACCTGTTGAAATTTCTCCAGATTGTCAGAAATGTACATTTTTTAATGTTTAATTTTTTGACTGTAAATGACTATTCCATGTAAATTATCACTTTTGGAAGAAAAAATAAGTGTGTTTAGAGTCACTTTAATGCCTGAAATTGGTTGAAACAAAAGCTTCTGAATAGGAGAAAAAGTCTCTAATAATGGCAATTTTGGTCACATTGAGGCTTTAAAAAGTAGTCATTCAACATGAGACACATTCCAAATTACATTTTGAATCAATTTTTCTACAGTCCAAAAAAATCCATTTTCTGATGAAAAACGATGACCCGTGACCTGTCGACATTTCTCCAGTTGGTCAGAAATGGAATTTTTTTAATGTTTAAGTTTTTTTAATGCAAATGACTATTCCATGTAAATTATCACTTTTGGAACAAAAATAAGTGTGTTTAGAGTCACGCTAATGCCTGAAATTGGTCGAAATAAAAGCTTCTGAATAGGAGAAAATGTCTGTAAAAATTGAAATTTTGGTCACATTCAGGCTTTAAAAACAACATGAGGCACAATCCAAATGACATTTTGAATCAATTTTTCTACAGTCCAAAAAATCAATTTTCTGATGAAAAACGATGACCCGTGACCTGTCGAAATTTCTCCAGATGGTCAGAAATGGAAATATTTTAATGTTTAATTTTTTTGACTGCAAATGACTATTCCATGTAAATTATCACTTTTGGAATAAAAATAAGTGTGTTTAGAGTCACTTTAATGCCTGAAATTGGTAGAAATAGAAGCTTCTGAATAGGAGAAAATGTCTGTAAAAATGGCAATTTTGGTCACATTGAGGCTTCAAAAAGTAGTTATTCAGCATGAGGCACATTCCAAATGACATTTTGAATCAATTTTTCTACAGTCCAAAAAATCAATTTTCTGATGAAAAACGATGACCCGTGACCTGTCGAAATTTCTCCAGATGGTCAGAAATGGAAATTTTTTAATGTTTAATTTTTTGACTGCAAATGACTATTCCATGCAAATTATCACTTTTAGAACAAAATAAGTGTGTTTAAAGTCACTTTAATGCCTGAAATTGGTCGAAATAGAAGCTTCTGAATAGGAGAAAATGTCTGTAAAAATGGCAATTTTGGTCACATTGAGGCTTCAAAAAGTAGTTATTCAGCATGAGGCACATTCCAAATGACATTTTGAATCAATTTTTCTACAGTCCAAAAAATCAATTTTCTGATGAAAAACGATGACCCGTGACCTGTCAAAATTTCTCCATATGGTCAGAAATGGACATTTTTTAATGTTTAATTTTTTGAATGTAAATGACTATTCCATGTAAATTATCACTTTTGGAAGAAAAATAAGTGTGTTTAGAGTCACTTTAATGCCTGAAATTGGTTGAAACAAAAGCTTCTGAATAGGAGAAAAAGTCTGTAATAATGGCAATTTTGGTCACATTGAGGCTTTAAAAAGTAGTCATTCAACATGAGGCACATTCCAAATGACATTTTGAATCAATTTTTCTACAGTCCAAAAAAATCAATTTTCTGATGAAAAACGATGACCCGTGACCTGTCGAAATTTCTCCAGATGGTCAGAAATGGACATTTTTTAATGTTTAATTTTTTTAATGTAAATGACTATTCCATGTAAATTATCACTTTTGGAAGAAAAATAAGTGTGTTTAGAGACACTTTAATGCCTGAAATTGGTTGAAACAAAAGCTTCTGAATAGGAGAAAAAGTCTTTAGTAATGGCAATTTTGGTCACATTGAGGCTTTAAAAAGTAGTCATTCAACATGAGGCACATTCCAAATGACATTTTGAATCAATTTTTCTACAGTCCAAAAAAATAAATTTTCTGATGAAAAACGATGACCCGTGACCTGTCGAAATTTATCCAGATGGTCAGAAATGGAAATTTTTTAATGTTTAATTTTTTGAATGCAAATGACTATTCCATGTAAATTATCACTTTTGGAACAACATTAAGTGTGTTTAGAGTCACTTTTATGCCTGAAATTGGTCGAAATAAAAGCTTCTGAATAGGAGAAAATGTCTGTAAAAATTGAAATTTTGGTCACATTCAGGCTTTAAAAACAACATGAGGCACAATCCAAATGACATTTTGAATCAATTTTTCTACAGTCCAAAAAATCAATTTTCTGATGAAAAACGATGACCCGTGACCTGTCAAAATTTCTCCATATGGTCAGAAATGGACATTTTTTAATGTTTAATTTTTTGAATGTAAATGACTATTCCATGTAAATTATCACTTTTGGAAGAAAAATAAGTGTGTTTAGAGACACTTTAATGCCTGAAATTGGTTGAAACAAAAGCTTCTGAATAGGAGAAAAAGTCTTTAATAATGGCAATTTTGGTCACATTGAGGCTTTAAAAAGTAGTCATTCAACATGAGGCACATTCCAAATGACATTTTGAATCAATTTTTCTACAGTCCAAAAAAATCAATTTTCTGATGAAAAACGATGACCCGTGACCTGTCGAAATTTCTCCAGATGGTCAGAAATGGACATTTTTTAATGTTTAATTTTTTGAATGTAAATGACTATTCCATGTAAATTATCACTTTTGGAAGAAAAATAAGTGTGTTTAGAGACACTTTAATGCCTGAAATTGGTTGAAACAAAAGCTTCTGAATAGGAGAAAAAGTCTTTAATAATGGCAATTTTGGTCACATTGAGGCTTTAAAAAGTAGTCATTCAACATGAGGCACATTCCAAATGACATTTTGAATCAATTTTTCTACAGTCCAAAAAAATAAATTTTCTGATGAAAAACGATGACCCGTGACCTGTCGAAATTTATCCAGATGGTCAGAAATGGAAATTTTTTAATGTTTAATTTTTTGAATGCAAATGACTATTCCATGTAAATTATCACTTTTGGAACAACATTAAGTGTGTTTAGAGTCACTTTTATGCCTGAAATTGGTCGAAATAGAAGCTTCTGAATACGAGAAAATGTCTGTAATAATGGCAATTTTGGTCACATTGAGGCTTTAAAAAGTAGTTATTCAACATGAGGCACATTCTAAATGACATTTTGAATCAATTTTTCTACAGTCCAAAAAATCAATTTTCTGATGAAAAACGATGACCCGTGCGTGACCTGTCGACATTTCTCCAGTTGGTCAGAAATTGAATTTTTTAATGTTTAAGTTTTTTTTACTGCAAATGACTATTCCATTTAAATTATCAATTTTGGAACAAAAATAAGTGTGTTTAGAGTCACTTTAATGCCTGAAATTGGTCGAAATAAAAGCTTCTGAATAGGAGAAAATGTCTGTAAAAATTGAAATTATGGTCACATTCAGGCTTTAAAAACAACATGAGGCACAATCCAAATGACATTTTAAATCAATTTTTCTACAGTCCAAAAAATCAATTTTCTGATGAAAAACGATGACCCGTGACCTGTTGAAATTTCTCCAGATTGTCAGAAATGTACATTTTTTAATGTTTAATTTTTTGACTGTAAATGACTATTCCATGTAAATTATCACTTTTGGAAGAAAAATAAGTGTGTTTAGAGTCACTTTAATGCCTGAAATTGGTTGAAACAAAAGCTTCTGAATAGGAGAAAAAGTCTCTAATAATGGCAATTTTGGTCACATTGAGGCTTTAAAAAGTAGTCATTCAACATGAGGCACATTCCAAATTACATTTTGAATCAATTTTTCTACAGTCCAAAAAAATCCATTTTCTGATGAAAAACGATGACCCGTGACCTGTCGACATTTCTCCAGTTGGTCAGAAATGGAATTTTTTTAATGTTTAAGTTTTTTTAATGCAAATGACTATTCCATGTAAATTATCACTTTTGGAACAAAAATAAGTGTGTTTAGAGTCACGTTAATGCCTGAAATTGGTCGAAATAAAAGCTTCTGAATAGGAGAAAATGTCTGTAAAAATTGAAATTTTGGTCACATTCAGGCTTTAAAAACAACATGAGGCACAATCCAAATGACATTTTGAATCAATTTTTCTACAGTCCAAAAAATCAATTTTCTGATGAAAAACGATGACCCGTGACCTGTCGAAATTTCTCCAGATGGTCAGAAATGGAAATTTTTTAAAGTTTAATTTTTTGACTGTAAATGACTATTCCATGTAAATTATCACTTTTGGAAGAAAAATAGGTGTGTTTAGAGTCACTTTAATGCCTGAAATTGGTTGAAACAAAAGCTTCTGAATAGGAGAAAAAGTCTGTAATAATGGCAATTTTGGTCACATTGAGGCTTTAAAAAGTAGACAGTCAACATGAGGCACATTCCAAATGACATTTTGAATCAATTTTTCTACAGTCCAAAAAAATCAATTTTCTGATGAAAAACGATGACCCGTGACCTGTCGAAATTTCTCCAGATGGTCAGAAATGGACATTTTTTAATGTTTAATTTTTTGAATGTAAATGACTATTCCATGTAAATTATCACTTTTGGAAGAAAAATAAGTGTGTTTAGAGACACTTTAATGCCTGAAATTGGTTGAAACAAAAGCTTCTGAATAGGAGAAAAAGTCTTTAATAATGGCAATTTTGGTCACATTGAGGCTTTAAAAAGTAGTCATTCAACATGAGGCACATTCCAAATGACATTTTGAATCAATTTTTCTACAGTCCAAAAAAATAAATTTTCTGATGAAAAACGATGACCCGTGACCTGTCGAAATTTATCCAGATGGTCAGAAATGGAAATTTTTTAATGTTTAATTTTTTGAATGCAAATGACTATTCCATGTAAATTATCACTTTTGGAACAACATTAAGTGTGTTTAGAGTCACTTTTATGCCTGAAATTGGTCGAAATAGAAGCTTCTGAATATGAGAAAATGTCTGTAATAATGGCAATTTTGGTCACATTGAGGCTTTAAAAAGTAGTTATTCAACATGAGGCACATTCGAAATGACATTTTGAATCAATTTTTCTACAGTCCAAAAAATCAATTTTCTGATGAAAAACGATGACCCGTGACCTGTCGAAATTTCTCCATATGGTCAGAAATGGACATTTTTTAATGTTTCATTTTTTGACTGCAAATGACTATTCCATGTAAATTATCACTTTTGGAATAAAAATAAGTGTGTTTAGAGTCACTTTAATGCCTGAAATTGGTCGAAATAGACGCTTCTGAATAGGAGAAAATGTCTGTAAAAATAGCAATTTTGGTCACATTGAGGCTTCAAAAAGTAGTTATTCAGCATGAGGCACATTCCAAATGACATTTTGAATCAATTTTTCTACAGTCCAAAAAATCAATTTTCTAATGAAAAACGATGACCCGTGACCTGTCAAAATTTCTCCATATGGTCAGAAATGGAAATTTTTTAATGTTTAATTTTTTGATTGTAAATGACTATTCCATGTAAATTATTACTTTTGGAAGAAAAATAAGTGTGTTTAGAGACACTTTAATGCCTGAAATTGGTTGAAACAAAAGCTTCTGAATAGGAGAAAAAGTCTGTAATAATGGCAATTTTGGTCACATTGAGGCTTTAAAAAGTAGTCATTCAACATGAGGCACATTCCAAATGACATTTTGAATCAATTTTTCTACAGTCCAAAAAATCCATTTTCTGATGAAAAACGATGACCCGTGACGTGTCGAAATTTCTCCAGATGGTCAGAAATGGAAATTTTTTAATGTTTCATTTTTTGACTGCAAATGACTATTTCATGTAAATTATCACTTTTGGAACAAAATAAGTGTGTTTAGAGTCACTTTAATGCCTGTAATTGGTAGAAATAGAAGCTTCTGAATAGGAGAAAATGTCTGTAAAAATGGCAATTTTGGTCACATTGAGGCTTCAAAAAGTAGTTATTCAGCATGAGGCACATTCCAAATGACATTTTGAATCAATTTTTCTACAGTCCAAAAAATCAATTTTCTGATGAAAAACGATGACCCGTGACCTGTCGAAATTTCTCCAGATGGTCAGAAATGGAAATTTTTTAAAGTTTAATTTTTTGACTGTAAATGACTATTCCATGTAAATTATCACTTTTGGAAAAAAAATAAGTGTGTTTAGAGTCACTTTAATGCCTGAAATTGGTTGAAACAAAAGCTTCTGAATAGGAGAAAAAGTCTGTAATAATGGCAATTTTGGTCACATTGAGGCTTTAAAAAGTAGTCATTCAACATGAGGCACATTCCAAATGACATTTTGAATCAATTTTTCTACAGTCCAAAAAAATCAATTTTCTGATGAAAAACGATGACCCGTGACCTGTCGAAATTTCTCCAGATGGTCAGAAATGGACATTTTTTAATGTTTAATTTTTTGAATGTAAATGACTATTCCATGTAAATTATCACTTTTGGAAGAAAAATAAGTGTGTTTAGAGACACTTTAATGCCTGAAATTGGTTGAAACAAAAGCTTCTGAATAGGAGAAAAAGTCTGTAATAATGGCAATTTTGGTCACATTGAGGCTTTAAAAAGTAGTTATTCAACATGAGGCACATTCGAAATGACATTTTGAATCAATTTTTCTACAGTCCAAAAAATCAATTTTCTGATGAAAAACGATGACCCGTGACCTGTCGACATTTCTCCAGTTGGTCAGAAATTGAATTTTTTTAATGTTTAAGTTTTTTTACTGCAAATGACTATTCCATTTAAATTATCACTTTTGGAACAAAAATAAGTGTGTTTAGAGTCACTTTTATGCCTGAAATTGGTCGAAATAGAAGCTTCTGAATAGGAGAAAATGTCTGTAAAAATTGAAATTTTGGTCACATTCAGGCTTTAAAAAGTAGTTATTCAACATGAGGCACAATCCAAATGACATTTTGAATCAATTTTTCTACAGTCCAAAAAATCAATTTTCTGATGAAAAACGATGACCCGTGACCTGTTGAAATTTCTCCAGATTGTCAGAAATATACATTTTTTAATGTTTAATTTTTTGACTGTAAATGACTATTCCATGTAAATTATCACTTTTGGAAAAAAAATAAGTGTGTTTAGAGTCACTTTAATGCCTGAAATTGGTTGAAACAAAAGCTTCTGAATAGGAGAAAAAGTCTGTAATAATGGCAATTTTGGTCACATTGAGGCTTTAAAAAGTAGTCATTCAACATGAGGCACATTCCAAATGACATTTTGAATCAATTTTTCTACAGTCCAAAAAAATCAATTTTCTGATGAAAAACGATGACCCGTGACCTGTCGAAATTTCTCCAGATGGTCAGAAATGGAAATTTTTTAACGTTTAATTTTTTGACTGCAAATGACTATTCCATGGAAATTATCACTTTTGGAATAAAAATAAGTGTGTTTAGAGTCACTTTAATGCCTGAAATTGGTCGAAATAGACGCTTCTGAATAGGAGAAAATGTCTGTAAAAATGGCAATTTTGGTCACATTGAGGCTTCAAAAAGTAGTTATTCAGCATGAGGCACATTCCAAATGACATTTTGAATCAATTTTTCTACAGTCCAAAAAATCAATTTTCTAATGAAAAACGATGACCCGTGACCTGTCAAAATTTCTCCATATGGTCAGAAATGGAAATTTTTTAATGTTTAATTTTTTGATTGTAAATGACTATTCCATGTAAATTATCACTTTTGGAAGAAAAATAAGTGTGTTTAGAGACACTTTAATGCCTGAAATTGGTTGAAACAAAAGCTTCTGAATAGGAGAAAAAGTCTGTAATAATGGCAATTTTGGTCACATTGAGGCTTTAAAAAGTAGTCATTCAACATGAGGCACATTCCAAATGACATTTTGAATCAATTTTTCTACAGTCCAAAAAATCAATTTTCTGATGAAAAACGATGACCCGTGACCTGTCGAAATGTCTCCAGATGGTCAGAAATGGAAATTTTTTAATGTTTAATTTTTTGACTGTAAATGGCTATTCCATGTAAATTATCACTTTTGGAAGAAAAATAGGTGTGTTTAGAGTCACTTTAATGCCTGAAATTGGTTGAAACAAAAGCTTCTGAATAGGAGAAAAAGTCTGTAATAATGGCAATTTTGGTCACATTGAGGCTTTAAAAAGTAGTCATTCAACATGAGGCACATTCCAAATGACATTTTGAATCAATTTTTCTACAGTCCAAAAAAATCAATTTTCTGATGAAAAACGATGACCCGTGACCTGTCGACATTTCTCCAGTTGGTCAGAAATGGAAATTTTTTAATGTTTAATTTTTTGAATGCAAATGACTATTCCATGTAAATTATCACTTTCGGAACAACATTAAGTGTGTTTAGAGTCACTTTAATGCCTGAAATTGGTTGAAACAAAAGCTTCTGAATAGGAGAAAAAGTCTGTAATAATGGCAATTTTGGTCACATTGAGGCTTTAAAAAGTAGTCATTCAACATGAGGCACATTCCAAATGACATTTTGAATAAATTTTTCTACAGTCCAAAAAAATAAATTTTCTGATGAAAAACGATGACCCGTGACCTGTCGAAATTTCTCCAGATGGTCAGAAATGGAAATTTTTTAATGTTTAATTTTTTGACTGCAAATGACTATTCCATGTAAATTATCACTTTTGGAAGAAAAATAAGTGTATTTAGAGTCACTTTAATGCCTGAAATTGGTTGAAACAAAAGCTTCTGAATAGGAGAAAAAGTCTGTAATAATGGCAATTTTGGTCACATTGAGGCTTTAAAAAGTAGTCATTCAACATGAGGCACATTCCAAATGACATTTTGAATCAATTTTTCTACAGTCCCAAAAAATCAATTTTCTGATGAAAAACGATGACCCGTGACCTGTCGAAATTTATCCAGATGGTCAGAAATGGAAATTTTTTAATGTTTAATTTTTTGAATGCAAATGACTATTCCATGTAAATTATCACTTTTGGAACAACATTAAGTGTGTTTAGAGTCACTTTTATGCCTGAAATTGGTCGAAATAGAAGCTTCTGAATACGAGAAAATGTCTGTAATAATGGCAATTTTGGTCACATTGAGGCTTTAAAAAGTAGTAATTCAACATGAGGCACATTCGAAATGACATTTTGAATCAATTTTTCTACAGTCCAAAAAATCAATTTTCTGATGAAAAACGATGACCCGTGACCTGTCGACATTTCTCCAGTTGGTCAGAAATTGAATTTTTTAATGTTTAAGTTTTTTTTACTGCAAATGACTATTCCATTTAAATTATCAATTTTGGAACAAAAATAAGTGTGTTTAGAGTCACTTTAATGCCTGAAATTGGTCGAAATAAAAGCTTCTGAATAGGAGAAAATGTCTGTAAAAATTGAAATTTTGGTCACATTCAGGCTTTAAAAACAACATGAGGCACAATCCAAATGACATTTTGAATCAATTTTTCTACAGTCCAAAAAATCAATTTTCTGATGAAAAACGATGACCCGTGACCTGTTGAAATTTCTCCAGATTGTCAGAAATGTACATTTTTTAATGTTTAATTTTTTGACTGTAAATGACTATTCCATGTAAATTATCACTTTTGGAAGAAAAAATAAGTGTGTTTAGAGTCAC
Source organism: Triturus cristatus (assembly GCF_964204655.1). Taxonomy (NCBI): domain Eukaryota; kingdom Metazoa; phylum Chordata; class Amphibia; order Caudata; family Salamandridae; genus Triturus; species Triturus cristatus. The sequence continues at coordinate 876,589,468 of NC_140593.1, read as the reverse complement.
TTTAATGCCTGAAATTGGTTGAAACAAAAGCTTCTGAATAGGAGAAAAAGTCTCTAATAATGGCAATTTTGGTCACATTGAGGCTTTAAAAAGTAGTCATTCAACATGAGACACATTCCAAATTACATTTTGAATCAATTTTTCTACAGTCCAAAAAAATCCATTTTCTGATGAAAAACGATGACCCGTGACCTGTCGACATTTCTCCAGTTGGTCAGAAATGGAATTTTTTTAATGTTTAAGTTTTTTTAATGCAAATGACTATTCCATGTAAATTATCACTTTTGGAACAAAAATAAGTGTGTTTAGAGTCACGTTAATGCCTGAAATTGGTCGAAATAAAAGCTTCTGAATAGGAGAAAATGTCTGTAAAAATTGAAATTTTGGTCACATTCAGGCTTTAAAAACAACATGAGGCACAATCCAAATGACATTTTGAATCAATTTTTCTACAGTCCAAAAAATCAATTTTCTGATGAAAAACGATGACCCGTGACCTGTCGAAATTTCTCTAGATGGTCAGAAATGGAAATTTTTTAATGTTTAATTTTTTTGACTGCAAATGACTATTCCATGTAAATTATCACTTTTGGAATAAAAATAAGTGTGTTTAGAGTCACTTTAATGCCTGAAATTGGTAGAAATAGAAGCTTCTGAATAGGAGAAAATGTCTGTAAAAATGGCAATTTTGGTCACATTGAGGCTTCAAAAAGTAGTTATTCAGCATGGGGCACATTCCAAATGACATTTTGAATCAATTTTTCTACAGTCCAAAAAATCAATTTTCTGATGAAAAACGATGACCCGTGACCTGTCGAAATTTCTCCAGATGGTCAGAAATGGAAATTTTTTAATGTTTAATTTTTTGACTGCAAATGACTATTCCATGCAAATTATCACTTTTAGAACAAAATAAGTGTGTTTAAAGTCACTTTAATGCCTGAAATTGGTCGAAATAGAAGCTTCTGAATAGGAGAAAATGTCTGTAAAAATGGCAATTTTGGTCACATTGAGGCTTCAAAAAGTAGTTATTCAGCATGAGGCACATTCCAAATGACATTTTGAATCAATTTTTCTACAGTCCAAAAAATCAATTTTCTGATGAAAAACGATGACCCGTGACCTGTCAAAATTTCTCCATATGGTCAGAAATGGACATTTTTTAATGTTTAATTTTTTGAATGTAAATGACTATTCCATGTAAATTATCACTTTTGGAAGAAAAATAAGTGTGTTTAGAGTCACTTTAATGCCTGAAATTGGTTGAAACAAAAGCTTCTGAATAGGAGAAAAAGTCTGTAATAATGGCAATTTTGGTCACATTGAGGCTTTAAAAAGTAGTCATTCAACATGAGGCACATTCCAAATGACATTTTGAATCAATTTTTCTACAGTCCAAAAAAATCAATTTTCTGATGAAAAACGATGACCCGTGACCTGTCGAAATTTCTCCAGATGGTCAGAAATGGACATTTTTTAATGTTTAATTTTTTGAATGTAAATGACTATTCCATGTAAATTATCACTTTTGGAAGAAAAATAAGTGTGTTTAGAGACACTTTAATGCCTGAAATTGGTTGAAACAAAAGCTTCTGAATAGGAGAAAAAGTCTTTAGTAATGGCAATTTTGGTCACATTGAGGCTTTAAAAAGTAGTCATTCAACATGAGGCACATTCCAAATGACATTTTGAATCAATTTTTCTACAGTCCAAAAAAATAAATTTTCTGATGAAAAACGATGACCCGTGACCTGTCGAAATTTATCCAGATGGTCAGAAATGGAAATTTTTTAATGTTTAATTTTTTGAATGCAAATGACTATTCCATGTAAATTATCACTTTTGGAACAACATTAAGTGTGTTTAGAGTCACTTTTATGCCTGAAATTGGTCGAAATAAAAGCTTCTGAATAGGAGAAAATGTCTGTAAAAATTGAAATTTTGGTCACATTCAGGCTTTAAAAACAACATGAGGCACAATCCAAATGACATTTTGAATCAATTTTTCTACAGTCCAAAAAATCAATTTTCTGATGAAAAACGATGACCCGTGACCTGTCAAAATTTCTCCATATGGTCAGAAATGGACATTTTTTAATGTTTAATTTTTTGAATGTAAATGACTATTCCATGTAAATTATCACTTTTGGAAGAAAAATAAGTGTGTTTAGAGACACTTTAATGCCTGAAATTGGTTGAAACAAAAGCTTCTGAATAGGAGAAAAAGTCTTTAATAATGGCAATTTTGGTCACATTGAGGCTTTAAAAAGTAGTCATTCAACATGAGGCACATTCCAAATGACATTTTGAATCAATTTTTCTACAGTCCAAAAAAATCAATTTTCTGATGAAAAACGATGACCCGTGACCTGTCGAAATTTCTCCAGATGGTCAGAAATGGACATTTTTTAATGTTTAATTTTTTGAATGCAAATGACTATTCCATGTAAATTATCACTTTCGGAACAACATTAAGTGTGTTTAGAGTCACTTTAATGCCTGAAATTGGTTGAAACAAAAGCTTCTGAATAGGAGAAAAAGTCTGTAATAATGGCAATTTTGGTCACATTGAGGCTTTAAAAAGTAGTCATTCAACATGAGGCACATTCCAAATGACATTTTGAATAAATTTTTCTACAGTCCAAAAAAATAAATTTTCTGATGAAAAACGATGACCCGTGACCTGTCGAAATTTCTCCAGATGGTCAGAAATGGAAATTTTTTAATGTTTAATTTTTTGACTGCAAATGACTATTCCATGTAAATTATCACTTTTGGAAGAAAAATAAGTGTATTTAGAGTCACTTTAATGCCTGAAATTGGTTGAAACAAAAGCTTCTGAATAGGAGAAAAAGTCTGTAATAATGGCAATTTTGGTCACATTGAGGCTTTAAAAAGTAGTCATTCAACATGAGGCACATTCCAAATGACATTTTGAATCAATTTTTCTACAGTCCCAAAAAATCAATTTTCTGATGAAAAACGATGACCCGTGACCTGTCGAAATTTATCCAGATGGTCAGAAATGGAAATTTTTTAATGTTTAATTTTTTGAATGCAAATGACTATTCCATGTAAATTATCACTTTTGGAACAACATTAAGTGTGTTTAGAGTCACTTTTATGCCTGAAATTGGTCGAAATAGAAGCTTCTGAATACGAGAAAATGTCTGTAATAATGGCAATTTTGGTCACATTGAGGCTTTAAAAAGTAGTAATTCAACATGAGGCACATTCGAAATGACATTTTGAATCAATTTTTCTACAGTCCAAAAAATCAATTTTCTGATGAAAAACGATGACCCGTGACCTGTCGACATTTCTCCAGTTGGTCAGAAATTGAATTTTTTAATGTTTAAGTTTTTTTTACTGCAAATGACTATTCCATTTAAATTATCAATTTTGGAACAAAAATAAGTGTGTTTAGAGTCACTTTAATGCCTGAAATTGGTCGAAATAAAAGCTTCTGAATAGGAGAAAATGTCTGTAAAAATTGAAATTTTGGTCACATTCAGGCTTTAAAAACAACATGAGGCACAATCCAAATGACATTTTGAATCAATTTTTCTACAGTCCAAAAAATCAATTTTCTGATGAAAAACGATGACCCGTGACCTGTTGAAATTTCTCCAGATTGTCAGAAATGTACATTTTTTAATGTTTAATTTTTTGACTGTAAATGACTATTCCATGTAAATTATCACTTTTGGAAGAAAAAATAAGTGTGTTTAGAGTCACTTTAATGCCTGAAATTGGTTGAAACAAAAGCTTCTGAATAGGAGAAAAAGTCTCTAATAATGGCAATTTTGGTCACATTGAGGCTTTAAAAAGTAGTCATTCAACATGAGACACATTCCAAATTACATTTTGAATCAATTTTTCTACAGTCCAAAAAAATCCATTTTCTGATGAAAAACGATGACCCGTGACCTGTCGACATTTCTCCAGTTGGTCAGAAATGGAATTTTTGTAATGTTTAAGTTTTTTTAATGCAAATGACTATTCCATGTAAATTATCACTTTTGGAACAAAAATAAGTGTGTTTAGAGTCACGTTAATGCCTGAAATTGGTCGAAATAAAAGCTTCTGAATAGGAGAAAATGTCTGTAAAAATTGAAATTTTGGTCACATTCAGGCTTTAAAAACAACATGAGGCACAATCCAAATGACATTTTGAATCAATTTTTCTACAGTCCAAAAAATCAATTTTCTGATGAAAAACGATGACCCGTGACCTGTCGAAATTTCTCCAGATGGTCAGAAATGGAAATTTTTTAATGTTTAATTTTTTTGACTGCAAATGACTATTCCATGTAAATTATCACTTTTGGAATAAAAATAAGTGTGTTTAGAGTCACTTTAATGCCTGAAATTGGTAGAAATAGAAGCTTCTGAATAGGAGAAAATGTCTGTAAAAATGGCAATTTTGGTCACATTGAGGCTTCAAAAAGTAGTTATTCAGCATGAGGCACATTCCAAATGACATTTTGAATCAATTTTTCTACAGTCCAAAAAATCAATTTTCTGATGAAAAACGATGACCCGTGACCTGTCGAAATTTCTCCAGATGGTCAGAAATGGAAATTTTTTAATGTTTAATTTTTTGACTGCAAATGACTATTCCATGCAAATTATCACTTTTAGAACAAAATAAGTGTGTTTAAAGTCACTTTAATGCCTGAAATTGGTCGAAATAGAAGCTTCTGAATAGGAGAAAATGTCTGTAAAAATGGCAATTTTGGTCACATTGAGGCTTCAAAAAGTAGTTATTCAGCATGAGGCACATTCCAAATGACATTTTGAATCAATTTTTCTACAGTCCAAAAAATCAATTTTCTGATGAAAAACGATGACCCGTGACCTGTCAAAATTTCTCCATATGGTCAGAAATGGACATTTTTTAATGTTTAATTTTTTGAATGTAAATGACTATTCCATGTAAATTATCACTTTTGGAAGAAAAATAAGTGTGTTTAGAGTCACTTTAATGCCTGAAATTGGTTGAAACAAAAGCTTCTGAATAGGAGAAAAAGTCTGTAATAATGGCAATTTTGGTCACATTGAGGCTTTAAAAAGTAGTCATTCAACATGAGGCACATTCCAAATGACATTTTGAATCAATTTTTCTACAGTCCAAAAAAATCAATTTTCTGATGAAAAACGATGACCCGTGACCTGTCGAAATTTCTCCAGATGGTCAGAAATGGACATTTTTTAATGTTTAATTTTTTGAATGTAAATGACTATTCCATGTAAATTATCACTTTTGGAAGAAAAATAAGTGTGTTTAGAGACACTTTAATGCCTGAAATTGGTTGAAACAAAAGCTTCTGAATAGGAGAAAAAGTCTTTAGTAATGGCAATTTTGGTCACATTGAGGCTTTAAAAAGTAGTCATTCAACATGAGGCACATTCCAAATGACATTTTGAATCAATTTTTCTACAGTCCAAAAAAATAAATTTTCTGATGAAAAACGATGACCCGTGACCTGTCGAAATTTATCCAGATGGTCAGAAATGGAAATTTTTTAATGTTTAATTTTTTGAATGCAAATGACTATTCCATGTAAATTATCACTTTTGGAACAACATTAAGTGTGTTTAGAGTCACTTTTATGCCTGAAATTGGTCGAAATAAAAGCTTCTGAATAGGAGAAAATGTCTGTAAAAATTGAAATTTTGGTCACATTCAGGCTTTAAAAACAACATGAGGCACAATCCAAATGACATTTTGAATCAATTTTTCTACAGTCCAAAAAATCAATTTTCTGATGAAAAACGATGACCCGTGACCTGTCAAAATTTCTCCATATGGTCAGAAATGGACATTTTTTAATGTTTAATTTTTTGAATGTAAATGACTATTCCATGTAAATTATCACTTTTGGAAGAAAAATAAGTGTGTTTAGAGACACTTTAATGCCTGAAATTGGTTGAAACAAAAGCTTCTGAATAGGAGAAAAAGTCTTTAATAATGGCAATTTTGGTCACATTGAGGCTTTAAAAAGTAGTCATTCAACATGAGGCACATTCCAAATGACATTTTGAATCAATTTTTCTACAGTCCAAAAAAATCAATTTTCTGATGAAAAACGATGACCCGTGACCTGTCGAAATTTCTCCAGATGGTCAGAAATGGACATTTTTTAATGTTTAATTTTTTGAATGTAAATGACTATTCCATGTAAATTATCACTTTTGGAAGAAAAATAAGTGTGTTTAGAGACACTTTAATGCCTGAAATTGGTTGAAACAAAAGCTTCTGAATAGGAGAAAAAGTCTTTAATAATGGCAATTTTGGTCACATTGAGGCTTTAAAAAGTAGTCATTCAACATGAGGCACATTCCAAATGACATTTTGAATCAATTTTTCTACAGTCCAAAAAAATAAATTTTCTGATGAAAAACGATGACCCGTGACCTGTCGAAATTTATCCAGATGGTCAGAAATGGAAATTTTTTAATGTTTAATTTTTTGAATGCAAATGACTATTCCATGTAAATTATCACTTTTGGAACAACATTAAGTGTGTTTAGAGTCACTTTTATGCCTGAAATTGGTCGAAATAGAAGCTTCTGAATACGAGAAAATGTCTGTAATAATGGCAATTTTGGTCACATTGAGGCTTTAAAAAGTAGTTATTCAACATGAGGCACATTCTAAATGACATTTTGAATCAATTTTTCTACAGTCCAAAAAATCAATTTTCTGATGAAAAACGATGACCCGTGACCTGTCGACATTTCTCCAGTTGGTCAGAAATTGAATTTTTTAATGTTTAAGTTTTTTTTACTGCAAATGACTATTCCATTTAAATTATCAATTTTGGAACAAAAATAAGTGTGTTTAGAGTCACTTTAATGCCTGAAATTGGTCGAAATAAAAGCTTCTGAATAGGAGAAAATGTCTGTAAAAATTGAAATTATGGTCACATTCAGGCTTTAAAAACAACATGAGGCACAATCCAAATGACATTTTAAATCAATTTTTCTACAGTCCAAAAAATCAATTTTCTGATGAAAAACGATGACCCGTGACCTGTTGAAATTTCTCCAGATTGTCAGAAATGTACATTTTTTAATGTTTAATTTTTTGACTGTAAATGACTATTCCATGTAAATTATCACTTTTGGAAGAAAAATAAGTGTGTTTAGAGTCACTTTAATGCCTGAAATTGGTTGAAACAAAAGCTTCTGAATAGGAGAAAAAGTCTCTAATAATGGCAATTTTGGTCACATTGAGGCTTTAAAAAGTAGTCATTCAACATGAGGCACATTCCAAATTACATTTTGAATCAATTTTTCTACAGTCCAAAAAAATCCATTTTCTGATGAAAAACGATGACCCGTGACCTGTCGACATTTCTCCAGTTGGTCAGAAATGGAATTTTTTTAATGTTTAAGTTTTTTTAATGCAAATGACTATTCCATGTAAATTATCACTTTTGGAACAAAAATAAGTGTGTTTAGAGTCACGTTAATGCCTGAAATTGGTCGAAATAAAAGCTTCTGAATAGGAGAAAATGTCTGTAAAAATTGAAATTTTGGTCACATTCAGGCTTTAAAAACAACATGAGGCACAATCCAAATGACATTTTGAATCAATTTTTCTACAGTCCAAAAAATCAATTTTCTGATGAAAAACGATGACCCGTGACCTGTCGAAATTTCTCCAGATGGTCAGAAATGGAAATTTTTTAAAGTTTAATTTTTTGACTGTAAATGACTATTCCATGTAAATTATCACTTTTGGAAGAAAAATAGGTGTGTTTAGAGTCACTTTAATGCCTGAAATTGGTTGAAACAAAAGCTTCTGAATAGGAGAAAAAGTCTGTAATAATGGCAATTTTGGTCACATTGAGGCTTTAAAAAGTAGACAGTCAACATGAGGCACATTCCAAATGACATTTTGAATCAATTTTTCTACAGTCCAAAAAAATCAATTTTCTGATGAAAAACGATGACCCGTGACCTGTCGAAATTTCTCCAGATGGTCAGAAATGGACATTTTTTAATGTTTAATTATTTGAATGTAAATTACTATTCCATGTAAATTATCACTTTTGGAAGAAAAATAAGTGTGTTTAGAGACACTTTAATGCCTGAAATTGGTTGAAACAAAAGCTTCTGAATAGGAGAAAAAGTCTTTAATAATGGCAATTTTGGTCACATTGAGGCTTTAAAAAGTAGTCATTCAACATGAGGCACATTCCAAATGACATTTTGAATCAATTTTTCTACAGTCCAAAAAAATAAATTTTCTGATGAAAAACGATGACCCGTGACCTGTCGAAATTTATCCAGATGGTCAGAAATGGAAATTTTTTAATGTTTAATTTTTTGAATGCAAATGACTATTCCATGTAAATTATCACTTTTGGAACAACATTAAGTGTGTTTAGAGTCACTTTTATGCCTGAAATTGGTCGAAATAGAAGCTTCTGAATATGAGAAAATGTCTGTAATAATGGCAATTTTGGTCACATTGAGGCTTTAAAAAGTAGTTATTCAACATGAGGCACATTCGAAATGACATTTTGAATCAATTTTTCTACAGTCCAAAAAATCAATTTTCTGATGAAAAACGATGACCCGTGACCTGTCGACATTTCTCCAGTTGGTCAGAAATTGAATTTTTTTAATGTTAAATTTTTTTACTGCAAATGACTATTCCATTTAAATTATCACTTTTGGAACAAAAATAAGTGTGTTTAGAGTCACTTTAATGCCTGAAATTGGTCGAAATAGAAGCTTCTGAATAGGAGAAAATGTCTGTAAAAATTGAAATTTTGGTCACATTCAGGCTTTAAAAAGTAGTTATTCAACATGAGGCACAATCCAAATGAAATTTTGAATCAATTTTTCTACAGTCCAAAAAATCAATTTTCTGATGAAAAACGATGACCCGTGACCTGTTGAAATTTCTCCAGATTGTCAGAAATGTAAATTATTTAATGTTTAATTTTTTGATTGTAAATGACTATTCCATGTAAATTATTACTTTTGGAAGAAAAATAAGTGTGTTTAGAGACACTTTAATGCCTGAAATTGGTTGAAACAAAAGCTTCTGAATAGGAGAAAAAGTCTGTAATAATGGCAATTTTGGTCACATTGAGGCTTTAAAAAGTAGTCATTCAACATGAGGCACATTCCAAATGACATTTTGAATAAATTTTTCTACAGTCCAAAAAAATAAATTTTCTGATGAAAAACGATGACCCGTGACCTGTCGAAATTTCTCCAGATGGTCAGAAATGGAAATTTTTTAATGTTTAATTTTTTGACTGCAAATGACTATTCCATGTAAATTATCACTTTTGGAAGAAAAATAAGTGTATTTAGAGTCACTTTAATGCCTGAAATTGGTTGAAACAAAAGCTTCTGAATAGGAGAAAAAGTCTGTAATAATGGCAATTTTGGTCACATTGAGGCTTTAAAAAGTAGTCATTCAACATGAGGCACATTCCAAATGACATTTTGAATCAATTTTTCTACAGTCCCAAAAAATCAATTTTCTGATGAAAAACGATGACCCGTGACCTGTCGAAATTTATCCAGATGGTCAGAAATGGAAATTTTTTAATGTTTAATTTTTTGAATGCAAATGACTATTCCATGTAAATTATCACTTTTGGAACAACATTAAGTGTGTTTAGAGTCACTTTAATGCCTGAAATTGGTCGAAATAAAAGCTTCTGAATAGGAGAAAATGTCTGTAAAAATTGAAATTTTGGTCACATTCAGGCTTTAAAAACAACATGAGGCACAATCCAAATGACATTTTGAATCAATTTTTCTACAGTCCAAAAAATCAATTTTCTGATGAAAAACGATGACCCGTGACCTGTTGAAATTTCTCCAGATTGTCAGAAATGTACATTTTTTAATGTTTAATTTTTTGACTGTAAATGACTATTCCATGTAAATTATCACTTTTGGAAGAAAAAATAAGTGTGTTTAGAGTCACTTTAATGCCTGAAATTGGTTGAAACAAAAGCTTCTGAATAGGAGAAAAAGTCTCTAATAATGGCAATTTTGGTCACATTGAGGCTTTAAAAAGTAGTCATTCAACATGAGACACATTCCAAATTACATTTTGAATCAATTTTTCTACAGTCCCAAAAAATCCATTTTCTGATGAAAAACGATGACCCGTGACCTGTCGACATTTCTCCAGTTGGTCAGAAATGGAATTTTTTTAATGTTTAATTTTTTGAATGTAAATGACTATTCCATGTAAATTATCACTTTTGGAAGAAAAATAAGTGTGTTTAGAGTCACTTTAATGCCTGAAATTGGTTGAAACAAAAGCTTCTGAATAGGAGAAAAAGTCTGTAATAATGGCAATTTTGGTCACATTGAGGCTTTAAAAAGTAGTCATTCAACATGAGGCACATTCCAAATGACATTTTGAATCAATTTTTCTACAGTCCATAAAAATCAATTTTCTGATGAAAAACGATGACCCGTGACCTGTCGAAATTTCTCCAGATGGTCAGAAATGGACATTTTTTAATGTTTAATTTTTTGAATGTAAATGACTATTCCATGTAAATTATCACTTTTGGAAGAAAAATAAGTGTGTTTAGAGACACTTTAATGCCTGAAATTGGTTGAAACAAAAGCTTCTGAATAGGAGAAAAAGTCTTTAGTAATGGCAATTTTGGTCACATTGAGGCTTTAAAAAGTAGTCATTCAACATGAGGCACATTCCAAATGACATTTTGAATCAATTTTTCTACAGTCCAAAAAAATAAATTTTCTGATGAAAAACGATGACCCGTGACCTGTCGAAATTTATCCAGATGGTCAGAAATGGAAATTTTTTAATGTTTAATTTTTTGAATGCAAATGACTATTCCATGTAAATTATCACTTTTGGAACAACATTAAGTGTGTTTAGAGTCACTTTTATGCCTGAAATTGGTCGAAATAAAAGCTTCTGAATAGGAGAAAATGTCTGTAAAAATTGAAATTTTGGTCACATTCAGGCTTTAAAAACAACATGAGGCACAATCCAAATGACATTTTGAATCAATTTTTCTACAGTCCAAAAAATCAATTTTCTGATGAAAAACGATGACCCGTGACCTGTCAAAATTTCTCCATATGGTCAGAAATGGACATTTTTTAATGTTTAATTTTTTGAATGTAAATGACTATTCCATGTAAATTATCACTTTTGGAAGAAAAATAAGTGTGTTTAGAGACACTTTAATGCCTGAAATTGGTTGAAACAAAAGCTTCTGAATAGGAGAAAAAGTCTTTAATAATGGCAATTTTGGTCACATTGAGGCTTTAAAAAGTAGTCATTCAACATGAGGCACATTCCAAATGACATTTTGAATCAATTTTTCTACAGTCCAAAAAAATCAATTTTCTGATGAAAAACGATGACCCGTGACCTGTCGAAATTTCTCCAGATGGTCAGAAATGGACATTTTTTAATGTTTAATTTTTTGAATGTAAATGACTATTCCATGTAAATTATCACTTTTGGAAGAAAAATAAGTGTGTTTAGAGACACTTTAATGCCTGAAATTGGTTGAAACAAAAGCTTCTGAATAGGAGAAAAAGTCTTTAATAATGGCAATTTTGGTCACATTGAGGCTTTAAAAAGTAGTCATTCAACATGAGGCACATTCCAAATGACATTTTGAATCAATTTTTCTACAGTCCAAAAAAATAAATTTTCTGATGAAAAACGATGACCCGTGACCTGTCGAAATTTATCCAGATGGTCAGAAATGGAAATTTTTTAATGTTTAATTTTTTGAATGCAAATGACTATTCCATGTAAATTATCACTTTTGGAACAACATTAAGTGTGTTTAGAGTCACTTTTATGCCTGAAATTGGTCGAAATAGAAGCTTCTGAATACGAGAAAATGTCTGTAATAATGGCAATTTTGGTCACATTGAGGCTTTAAAAAGTAGTTATTCAACATGAGGCACATTCTAAATGACATTTTGAATCAATTTTTCTACAGTCCAAAAAATCAATTTTCTGATGAAAAACGATGACCCGTGACCTGTCGACATTTCTCCAGTTGGTCAGAAATTGAATTTTTTAATGTTTAAGTTTTTTTTACTGCAAATGACTATTCCATTTAAATTATCAATTTTGGAACAAAAATAAGTGTGTTTAGAGTCACTTTAATGCCTGAAATTGGTCGAAATAAAAGCTTCTGAATAGGAGAAAATGTCTGTAAAAATTGAAATTATGGTCACATTCAGGCTTTAAAAACAACATGAGGCACAATCCAAATGACATTTTAAATCAATTTTTCTACAGTCCAAAAAATCAATTTTCTGATGAAAAACGATGACCCGTGACCTGTTGAAATTTCTCCAGATTGTCAGAAATGTACATTTTTTAATGTTTAATTTTTTGACTGTAAATGACTATTCCATGTAAATTATCACTTTTGGAAGAAAAATAAGTGTGTTTAGAGTCACTTTAATGCCTGAAATTGGTTGAAACAAAAGCTTCTGAATAGGAGAAAAAGTCTCTAATAATGGCAATTTTGGTCACATTGAGGCTTTAAAAAGTAGTCATTCAACATGAGGCACATTCCAAATTACATTTTGAATCAATTTTTCTACAGTCCAAAAAAATCCATTTTCTGATGAAAAACGATGACCCGTGACCTGTCGACATTTCTCCAGTTGGTCAGAAATGGAATTTTTTTAATGTTTAAGTTTTTTTAATGCAAATGACTATTCCATGTAAATTATCACTTTTGGAACAAAAATAAGTGTGTTTAGAGTCACGTTAATGCCTGAAATTGGTCGAAATAAAAGCTTCTGAATAGGAGAAAATGTCTGTAAAAATTGAAATTTTGGTCACATTCAGGCTTTAAAAACAACATGAGGCACAATCCAAATGACATTTTGAATCAATTTTTCTACAGTCCAAAAAATCAATTTTCTGATGAAAAACGATGACCCGTGACCTGTCGAAATTTCTCCAGATGGTCAGAAATGGAAATTTTTTAAAGTTTAATTTTTTGACTGTAAATGACTATTCCATGTAAATTATCACTTTTGGAAGAAAAATAGGTGTGTTTAGAGTCACTTTAATGCCTGAAATTGGTTGAAACAAAAGCTTCTGAATAGGAGAAAAAGTCTGTAATAATGGCAATTTTGGTCACATTGAGGCTTTAAAAAGTAGACAGTCAACATGAGGCACATTCCAAATGACATTTTGAATCAATTTTTCTACAGTCCAAAAAAATCAATTTTCTGATGAAAAACGATGACCCGTGACCTGTCGAAATTTCTCCAGATGGTCAGAAATGGACATTTTTTAATGTTTAATTATTTGAATGTAAATTACTATTCCATGTAAATTATCACTTTTGGAAGAAAAATAAGTGTGTTTAGAGACACTTTAATGCCTGAAATTGGTTGAAACAAAAGCTTCTGAATAGGAGAAAAAGTCTTTAATAATGGCAATTTTGGTCACATTGAGGCTTTAAAAAGTAGTCATTCAACATGAGGCACATTCCAAATGACATTTTGAATCAATTTTTCTACAGTCCAAAAAAATAAATTTTCTGATGAAAAACGATGACCCGTGACCTGTCGAAATTTATCCAGATGGTCAGAAATGGAAATTTTTTAATGTTTAATTTTTTGAATGCAAATGACTATTCCATGTAAATTATCACTTTTGGAACAACATTAAGTGTGTTTAGAGTCACTTTTATGCCTGAAATTGGTCGAAATAGAAGCTTCTGAATATGAGAAAATGTCTGTAATAATGGCAATTTTGGTCACATTGAGGCTTTAAAAAGTAGTTATTCAACATGAGGCACATTCGAAATGACATTTTGAATCAATTTTTCTACAGTCCAAAAAATCAATTTTCTGATGAAAAACGATGACCCGTGACCTGTCGACATTTCTCCAGTTGGTCAGAAATTGAATTTTTTTAATGTTAAATTTTTTTACTGCAAATGACTATTCCATTTAAATTATCACTTTTGGAACAAAAATAAGTGTGTTTAGAGTCACTTTAATGCCTGAAATTGGTCGAAATAGAAGCTTCTGAATAGGAGAAAATGTCTGTAAAAATTGAAATTTTGGTCACATTCAGGCTTTAAAAAGTAGTTATTCAACATGAGGCACAATCCAAATGAAATTTAGAATCAATTTTTCTACAGTCCAAAAAATCAATTTTCTGATGAAAAACGATGACCCGTGACCTGTTGAAATTTCTCCAGATTGTCAGAAATGTAAATTATTTAATGTTTAATTTTTTGATTGTAAATGACTATTCCATGTAAATTATTACTTTTGGAAGAAAAATAAGTGTGTTTAGAGACACTTTAATGCCTGAAATTGGTTGAAACAAAAGCTTCTGAATAGGAGAAAAAGTCTGTAATAATGGCAATTTTGGTCACATTGAGGCTTTAAAAAGTAGACAGTCAACATGAGGCACATTCCAAATGACATTTTGAATCAATTTTTCTACAGTCCAAAAAAATCAATTTTCTGATGAAAAACGATGACCCGTGACCTGTCGAAATTTCTCCAGATGGTCAGAAATGGACATTTTTTAATGTTTAATTATTTGAATGTAAATGACTATTCCATGTAAATTATCACTTTTGGAAGAAAAATAAGTGTGTTTAGAGACACTTTAATGCCTGAAATTGGTTGAAACAAAAGCTTCTGAATAGGAGAAAAAGTCTTTAATAATGGCAATTTTGGTCACATTGAGGCTTTAAAAAGTAGTCATTCAACATGAGGCACATTCCAAATGACATTTTGAATCAATTTTTCTACAGTCCAAAAAAATAAATTTTCTGATGAAAAACGATGACCCGTGACCTGTCGAAATTTATCCAGATGGTCAGAAATGGAAATTTTTTAATGTTTAATTTTTTGAATGCAAATGACTATTCCATGTAAATTATCACTTTTGGAACAACATTAAGTGTGTTTAGAGTCACTTTTATGCCTGAAATTGGTCGAAATAGAAGCTTCTGAATATGAGAAAATGTCTGTAATAATGGCAATTTTGGTCACATTGAGGCTTTAAAAAGTAGTTATTCAACATGAGGCACATTCGAAATGACATTTTGAATCAATTTTTCTACAGTCCAAAAAATCAATTTTCTGATGAAAAACGATGACCCGTGACCTGTCGAAATTTCTCCATATGGTCAGAAATGGACATTTTTTAATGTTTCATTTTTTGACTGCAAATGACTATTCCATGTAAATTATCACTTTTGGAATAAAAATAAGTGTGTTTAGAGTCACTTTAATGCCTGAAATTGGTCGAAATAGACGCTTCTGAATAGGAGAAAATGTCTGTAAAAATAGCAATTTTGGTCACATTGAGGCTTCAAAAAGTAGTTATTCAGCATGAGGCACATTCCAAATGACATTTTGAATCAATTTTTCTACAGTCCAAAAAATCAATTTTCTAATGAAAAACGATGACCCGTGACCTGTCAAAATTTCTCCATATGGTCAGAAATGGAAATTTTTTAATGTTTAATTTTTTGATTGTAAATGACTATTCCATGTAAATTATTACTTTTGGAAGAAAAATAAGTGTGTTTAGAGACACTTTAATGCCTGAAATTGGTTGAAACAAAAGCTTCTGAATAGGAGAAAAAGTCTGTAATAATGGCAATTTTGGTCACATTGAGGCTTTAAAAAGTAGTCATTCAACATGAGGCACATTCCAAATGACATTTTGAATCAATTTTTCTACAGTCCAAAAAATCCATTTTCTGATGAAAAACGATGACCCGTGACGTGTCGAAATTTCTCCAGATGGTCAGAAATGGAAATTTTTTAATGTTTCATTTTTTGACTGCAAATGACTATTTCATGTAAATTATCACTTTTGGAACAAAATAAGTGTGTTTAGAGTCACTTTAATGCCTGTAATTGGTAGAAATAGAAGCTTCTGAATAGGAGAAAATGTCTGTAAAAATGGCAATTTTGGTCACATTGAGGCTTCAAAAAGTAGTTATTCAGCATGAGGCACATTCCAAATGACATTTTGAATCAATTTTTCTACAGTCCAAAAAATCAATTTTCTGATGAAAAACGATGACCCGTGACCTGTCGAAATTTCTCCAGATGGTCAGAAATGGAAATTTTTTAAAGTTTAATTTTTTGACTGTAAATGACTATTCCATGTAAATTATCACTTTTGGAAAAAAAATAAGTGTGTTTAGAGTCACTTTAATGCCTGAAATTGGTTGAAACAAAAGCTTCTGAATAGGAGAAAAAGTCTGTAATAATGGCAATTTTGGTCACATTGAGGCTTTAAAAAGTAGTCATTCAACATGAGGCACATTCCAAATGACATTTTGAATCAATTTTTCTACAGTCCAAAAAAATCAATTTTCTGATGAAAAACGATGACCCGTGACCTGTCGAAATTTCTCCAGATGGTCAGAAATGGACATTTTTTAATGTTTAATTTTTTGAATGTAAATGACTATTCCATGTAAATTATCACTTTTGGAAGAAAAATAAGTGTGTTTAGAGACACTTTAATGCCTGAAATTGGTTGAAACAAAAGCTTCTGAATAGGAGAAAAAGTCTGTAATAATGGCAATTTTGGTCACATTGAGGCTTTAAAAAGTAGTTATTCAACATGAGGCACATTCGAAATGACATTTTGAATCAATTTTTCTACAGTCCAAAAAATCAATTTTCTGATGAAAAACGATGACCCGTGACCTGTCGACATTTCTCCAGTTGGTCAGAAATTGAATTTTTTTAATGTTTAAGTTTTTTTACTGCAAATGACTATTCCATTTAAATTATCACTTTTGGAACAAAAATAAGTGTGTTTAGAGTCACTTTTATGCCTGAAATTGGTCGAAATAGAAGCTTCTGAATAGGAGAAAATGTCTGTAAAAATTGAAATTTTGGTCACATTCAGGCTTTAAAAAGTAGTTATTCAACATGAGGCACAATCCAAATGACATTTTGAATCAATTTTTCTACAGTCCAAAAAATCAATTTTCTGATGAAAAACGATGACCCGTGACCTGTTGAAATTTCTCCAGATTGTCAGAAATATACATTTTTTAATGTTTAATTTTTTGACTGTAAATGACTATTCCATGTAAATTATCACTTTTGGAAAAAAAATAAGTGTGTTTAGAGTCACTTTAATGCCTGAAATTGGTTGAAACAAAAGCTTCTGAATAGGAGAAAAAGTCTGTAATAATGGCAATTTTGGTCACATTGAGGCTTTAAAAAGTAGTCATTCAACATGAGGCACATTCCAAATGACATTTTGAATCAATTTTTCTACAGTCCAAAAAAATCAATTTTCTGATGAAAAACGATGACCCGTGACCTGTCGAAATTTCTCCAGATGGTCAGAAATGGAAATTTTTTAACGTTTAATTTTTTGACTGCAAATGACTATTCCATGGAAATTATCACTTTTGGAATAAAAATAAGTGTGTTTAGAGTCACTTTAATGCCTGAAATTGGTCGAAATAGACGCTTCTGAATAGGAGAAAATGTCTGTAAAAATGGCAATTTTGGTCACATTGAGGCTTCAAAAAGTAGTTATTCAGCATGAGGCACATTCCAAATGACATTTTGAATCAATTTTTCTACAGTCCAAAAAATCAATTTTCTAATGAAAAACGATGACCCGTGACCTGTCAAAATTTCTCCATATGGTCAGAAATGGAAATTTTTTAATGTTTAATTTTTTGATTGTAAATGACTATTCCATGTAAATTATCACTTTTGGAAGAAAAATAAGTGTGTTTAGAGACACTTTAATGCCTGAAATTGGTTGAAACAAAAGCTTCTGAATAGGAGAAAAAGTCTGTAATAATGGCAATTTTGGTCACATTGAGGCTTTAAAAAGTAGTCATTCAACATGAGGCACATTCCAAATGACATTTTGAATCAATTTTTCTACAGTCCAAAAAATCAATTTTCTGATGAAAAACGATGACCCGTGACCTGTCGAAATGTCTCCAGATGGTCAGAAATGGAAATTTTTTAATGTTTAATTTTTTGACTGTAAATGGCTATTCCATGTAAATTATCACTTTTGGAAGAAAAATAGGTGTGTTTAGAGTCACTTTAATGCCTGAAATTGGTTGAAACAAAAGCTTCTGAATAGGAGAAAAAGTCTGTAATAATGGCAATTTTGGTCACATTGAGGCTTTAAAAAGTAGTCATTCAACATGAGGCACATTCCAAATGACATTTTGAATCAATTTTTCTACAGTCCAAAAAAATCAATTTTCTGATGAAAAACGATGACCCGTGACCTGTCGACATTTCTCCAGTTGGTCAGAAATGGAAATTTTTTAATGTTTAATTTTTTGAATGCAAATGACTATTCCATGTAAATTATCACTTTCGGAACAACATTAAGTGTGTTTAGAGTCACTTTAATGCCTGAAATTGGTTGAAACAAAAGCTTCTGAATAGGAGAAAAAGTCTGTAATAATGGCAATTTTGGTCACATTGAGGCTTTAAAAAGTAGTCATTCAACATGAGGCACATTCCAAATGACATTTTGAATAAATTTTTCTACAGTCCAAAAAAATAAATTTTCTGATGAAAAACGATGACCTGTCGAAATTTCTCCAGATGGTCAGAAATGGAAATTTTTTAATGTTTAATTTTTTGACTGCAAATGACTATTCCATGTAAATTATCACTTTTGGAAGAAAAATAAGTGTATTTAGAGTCACTTTAATGCCTGAAATTGGTTGAAACAAAAGCTTCTGAATAGGAGAAAAAGTCTGTAATAATGGCAATTTTGGTCACATTGAGGCTTTAAAAAGTAGTCATTCAACATGAGGCACATTCCAAATGACATTTTGAATCAATTTTTCTACAGTCCCAAAAAATCAATTTTCTGATGAAAAACGATGACCCGTGACCTGTCGAAATTTATCCAGATGGTCAGAAATGGAAATTTTTTAATGTTTAATTTTTTGAATGCAAATGACTATTCCATGTAAATTATCACTTTTGGAACAACATTAAGTGTGTTTAGAGTCACTTTTATGCCTGAAATTGGTCGAAATAGAAGCTTCTGAATACGAGAAAATGTCTGTAATAATGGCAATTTTGGTCACATTGAGGCTTTAAAAAGTAGTAATTCAACATGAGGCACATTCGAAATGACATTTTGAATCAATTTTTCTACAGTCCAAAAAATCAATTTTCTGATGAAAAACGATGACCCGTGACCTGTCGACATTTCTCCAGTTGGTCAGAAATTGAATTTTTTAATGTTTAAGTTTTTTTTACTGCAAATGACTATTCCATTTAAATTATCAATTTTGGAACAAAAATAAGTGTGTTTAGAGTCACTTTAATGCCTGAAATTGGTCGAAATAAAAGCTTCTGAATAGGAGAAAATGTCTGTAAAAATTGAAATTTTGGTCACATTCAGGCTTTAAAAACAACATGAGGCACAATCCAAATGACATTTTGAATCAATTTTTCTACAGTCCAAAAAATCAATTTTCTGATGAAAAACGATGACCCGTGACCTGTTGAAATTTCTCCAGATTGTCAGAAATGTACATTTTTTAATGTTTAATTTTTTGACTGTAAATGACTATTCCATGTAAATTATCACTTTTGGAAGAAAAAATAAGTGTGTTTAGAGTCACTTTAATGCCTGAAATTGGTTGAAACAAAAGCTTCTGAATAGGAGAAAAAGTCTCTAATAATGGCAATTTTGGTCACATTGAGGCTTTAAAAAGTAGTCATTCAACATGAGACACATTCCAAATTACATTTTGAATCAATTTTTCTACAGTCCAAAAAAATCCATTTTCTGATGAAAAACGATGACCCGTGACCTGTCGACATTTCTCCAGTTGGTCAGAAATGGAATTTTTTTAATGTTTAAGTTTTTTTAATGCAAATGACTATTCCATGTAAATTATCACTTTTGGAACAAAAATAAGTGTGTTTAGAGTCACGTTAATGCCTGAAATTGGTCGAAATAAAAGCTTCTGAATAGGAGAAAATGTCTGTAAAAATTTAAATTTTGGTCACATTCAGGCTTTAAAAACAACATGAGGCACAATCCAAATGACATTTTGAATCAATTTTTCTACAGTCCAAAAAATCAATTTTCTGATGAAAAACGATGACCCGTGACCTGTCGAAATTTCTCCAGATGGTCAGAAATGGAAATTTTTTAATGTTTAATTTTTTTGACTGCAAATGACTATTCCATGTAAATTATCACTTTTGGAATAAAAATAAGTGTGTTTAGAGTCACTTTAATGCCTGAAATTGGTAGAAATAGAAGCTTCTGAATAGGAGAAAATGTCTGTAAAAATGGCAATTTTGGTCACATTGAGGCTTCAAAAAGTAGTTATTCAGCATGAGGCACATTCCAAATGACATTTTGAATCAATTTTTCTACAGTCCAAAAAATCAATTTTCTGATGAAAAACGATGACCCGTGACCTGTCGAAATTTCTCCAGATGGTCAGAAATGGAAATTTTTTAATGTTTAATTTTTTGACTGCAAATGACTATTCCATGCAAATTATCACTTTTAGAACAAAATAAGTGTGTTTAAAGTCACTTTAATGCCTGAAATTGGTCGAAATAGAAGCTTCTGAATAGGAGAAAATGTCTGTAAAAATGGCAATTTTGGTCACATTGAGGCTTCAAAAAGTAGTTATTCAGCATGAGGCACATTCCAAATGACATTTTGAATCAATTTTTCTACAGTCCAAAAAATCAATTTTCTGATGAAAAACGATGACCCGTGACCTGTCAAAATTTCTCCATATGGTCAGAAATGGACATTTTTTAATGTTTAATTTTTTGAATGTAAATGACTATTCCATGTAAATTATCACTTTTGGAAGAAAAATAAGTGTGTTTAGAGTCACTTTAATGCCTGAAATTGGTTGAAACAAAAGCTTCTGAATAGGAGAAAAAGTCTGTAATAATGGCAATTTTGGTCACATTGAGGCTTTAAAAAGTAGTCATTCAACATGAGGCACATTCCAAATGACATTTTGAATCAATTTTTCTACAGTCCAAAAAAATCAATTTTCTGATGAAAAACGATGACCCGTGACCTGTCGAAATTTCTCCAGATGGTCAGAAATGGACATTTTTTAATGTTTAATTTTTTGAATGTAAATGACTATTCCATGTAAATTATCACTTTTGGAAGAAAAATAAGTGTGTTTAGAGACACTTTAATGCCTGAAATTGGTTGAAACAAAAGCTTCTGAATAGGAGAAAAAGTCTTTAGTAATGGCAATTTTGGTCACATTGAGGCTTTAAAAAGTAGTCATTCAACATGAGGCACATTCCAAATGACATTTTGAATCAATTTTTCTACAGTCCAAAAAAATAAATTTTCTGATGAAAAACGATGACCCGTGACCTGTCGAAATTTATCCAGATGGTCAGAAATGGAAATTTTTTAATGTTTAATTTTTTGAATGCAAATGACTATTCCATGTAAATTATCACTTTTGGAACAACATTAAGTGTGTTTAGAGTCACTTTTATGCCTGAAATTGGTCGAAATAAAAGCTTCTGAATAGGAGAAAATGTCTGTAAAAATTGAAATTTTGGTCACATTCAGGCTTTAAAAACAACATGAGGCACAATCCAAATGACATTTTGAATCAATTTTTCTACAGTCCAAAAAATCAATTGTCTGATGAAAAACGATGACCCGTGACCTGTCAAAATTTCTCCATATGGTCAGAAATGGACATTTTTTAATGTTTAATTTTTTGAATGTAAATGACTATTCCATGTAAATTATCACTTTTGGAAGAAAAATAAGTGTGTTTAGAGACACTTTAATGCCTGAAATTGGTTGAAACAAAAGCTTCTGAATAGGAGAAAAAGTCTTTAATAATGGCAATTTTGGTCACATTGAGGCTTTAAAAAGTAGTCATTCAACATGAGGCACATTCCAAATGACATTTTGAATCAATTTTTCTACAGTCCAAAAAAATCAATTTTCTGATGAAAAACGATGACCCGTGACCTGTCGAAATTTCTCCAGATGGTCAGAAATGGACATTTTTTAATGTTTAATTTTTTGAATGCAAATGACTATTCCATGTAAATTATCACTTTCGGAACAACATTAAGTGTGTTTAGAGTCACTTTAATGCCTGAAATTGGTTGAAACAAAAGCTTCTGAATAGGAGAAAAAGTCTGTAATAATGGCAATTTTGGTCACATTGAGGCTTTAAAAAGTAGTCATTCAACATGAGGCACATTCCAAATGACATTTTGAATAAATTTTTCTACAGTCCAAAAAAATAAATTTTCTGATGAAAAACGATGACCCGTGACCTGTCGAAATTTCTCCAGATGGTCAGAAATGGAAATTTTTTAATGTTTAATTTTTTGACTGCAAATGACTATTCCATGTAAATTATCACTTTTGGAAGAAAAATAAGTGTATTTAGAGTCACTTTAATGCCTGAAATTGGTTGAAACAAAAGCTTCTGAATAGGAGAAAAAGTCTGTAATAATGGCAATTTTGGTCACATTGAGGCTTTAAAAAGTAGTCATTCAACATGAGGCACATTCCAAATGACATTTTGAATCAATTTTTCTACAGTCCAAAAAAATAAATTTTCTGATGAAAAACGATGACCCGTGACCTGTCGAAATTTATCCAGATGGTCAGAAATGGAAATTTTTTAATGTTTAATTTTTTGAATGCAAATGACTATTCCATGTAAATTATCACTTTTGGAACAACATTAAGTGTGTTTAGAGTCACTTTTATGCCTGAAATTGGTCGAAATAGAAGCTTCTGAATACGAGAAAATGTCTGTAATAATGGCAATTTTGGTCACATTGAGGCTTTAAAAAGTAGTTATTCAACATGAGGCACATTCTAAATGACATTTTGAATCAATTTTTCTACAGTCCAAAAAATCAATTTTCTGATGAAAAACGATGACCCGTGACCTGTCGACATTTCTCCAGTTGGTCAGAAATTGAATTTTTTAATGTTTAAGTTTTTTTTACTGCAAATGACTATTCCATTTAAATTATCAATTTTGGAACAAAAATAAGTGTGTTTAGAGTCACTTTAATGCCTGAAATTGGTCGAAATAAAAGCTTCTGAATAGGAGAAAATGTCTGTAAAAATTGAAATTATGGTCACATTCAGGCTTTAAAAACAACATGAGGCACAATCCAAATGACATTTTAAATCAATTTTTCTACAGTCCAAAAAATCAATTTTCTGATGAAAAACGATGACCCGTGACCTGTTGAAATTTCTCCAGATTGTCAGAAATGTACATTTTTTAATGTTTAATTTTTTGACTGTAAATGACTATTCCATGTAAATTATCACTTTTGGAAGAAAAATAAGTGTGTTTAGAGTCACTTTAATGCCTGAAATTGGTTGAAACAAAAGCTTCTTAATAGGAGAAAAAGTCTCTAATAATGGCAATTTTGGTCACATTGAGGCTTTAAAAAGTAGTCATTCAACATGAGGCACATTCCAAATTACATTTTGAATCAATTTTTCTACAGTCCAAAAAAATCCATTTTCTGATGAAAAACGATGACCCGTGACCTGTCGACATTTCTCCAGTTGGTCAGAAATGGAATTTTTTTAATGTTTAAGTTTTTTTAATGCAAATGACTATTCCATGTAAATTATCACTTTTGGAACAAAAATAAGTGTGTTTAGAGTCACGTTAATGCCTGAAATTGGTCGAAATAAAAGCTTCTGAATAGGAGAAAATGTCTGTAAAAATTGAAATTCTGGTCACATTCAGGCTTTAAAAACAACATGAGGCACAATCCAAATGACATTTTGAATCAATTTTTCTACAGTCCAAAAAATCAATTTTCTGATGAAAAACGATGACCCGTGACCTGTCGAAATTTCTCCAGATGGTCAGAAATGGAAATTTTTTAAAGTTTAATTTTTTGACTGTAAATGACTATTCCATGTAAATTATCACTTTTGGAAGAAAAATAGGTGTGTTTAGAGTCACTTTAATGCCTGAAATTGGTTGAAACAAAAGCTTCTGAATAGGAGAAAAAGTCTGTAATAATGGCAATTTTGGTCACATTGAGGCTTTAAAAAGTAGACAGTCAACATGAGGCACATTCCAAATGACATTTTGAATCAATTTTTCTACAGTCCAAAAAAATCAATTTTCTGATGAAAAACGATGACCCGTGACCTGTCGAAATTTCTCCAGATGGTCAGAAATGGACATTTTTTAATGTTTAATTATTTGAATGTAAATTACTATTCCATGTAAATTATCACTTTTGGAAGAAAAATAAGTGTGTTTAGAGACACTTTAATGCCTGAAATTGGTTGAAACAAAAGCTTCTGAATAGGAGAAAAAGTCTTTAATAATGGCAATTTTGGTCACATTGAGGCTTTAAAAAGTAGTCATTCAACATGAGGCACATTCCAAATGACATTTTGAATCAATTTTTCTACAGTCCAAAAAAATAAATTTTCTGATGAAAAACGATGACCCGTGACCTGTCGAAATTTATCCAGATGGTCAGAAATGGAAATTTTTTAATGTTTAATTTTTTGAATGCAAATGACTATTCCATGTAAATTATCACTTTTGGAACAACATTAAGTGTGTTTAGAGTCACTTTTATGCCTGAAATTGGTCGAAATAGAAGCTTCTGAATATGAGAAAATGTCTGTAATAATGGCAATTTTGGTCACATTGAGGCTTTAAAAAGTAGTTATTCAACATGAGGCACATTCGAAATGACATTTTGAATCAATTTTTCTACAGTCCAAAAAATCAATTTTCTGATGAAAAACGATGACCCGTGACCTGTCGACATTTCTCCAGTTGGTCAGAAATTGAATTTTTTTAATGTTAAATTTTTTTACTGCAAATGACTATTCCATTTAAATTATCACTTTTGGAACAAAAATAAGTGTGTTTAGAGTCACTTTAATGCCTGAAATTGGTCGAAATAGAAGCTTCTGAATAGGAGAAAATGTCTGTAAAAATTGAAATTTTGGTCACATTCAGGCTTTAAAAAGTAGTTATTCAACATGAGGCACAATCCAAATGAAATTTTGAATCAATTTTTCTACAGTCCAAAAAATCAATTTTCTGATGAAAAACGATGACCCGTGACCTGTTGAAATTTCTCCAGATTGTCAGAAATGTAAATTATTTAATGTTTAATTTTTTGATTGTAAAGGACTATTCCATGTAAATTATTACTTTTGGAAGAAAAATAAGTGTGTTTAGAGACACTTTAATGCCTGAAATTGGTTGAAACAAAAGCTTCTGAATAGGAGAAAAAGTCTGTAATAATGGCAATTTTGGTCACATTGAGGCTTTAAAAAGTAGTCATTCAACATGAGGCACATTCCAAATGACATTTTGAATCAATTTTTCTACAGTCCAAAAAAATCAATTTTCTGATGAAAAACGATGACCCGTGACCTGTCGAAATTTCTCCAGATGGTCAGAAATGGACATTTTTTAATGTTTAATTTTTTGAATGCAAATGACTATTCCATGTAAATTATCACTTTCGGAACAACATTAAGTGTGTTTAGAGTCACTTTAATGCCTGAAATTGGTTGAAACAAAAGCTTCTGAATAGGAGAAAAAGTCTGTAATAATGGCAATTTTGGTCACATTGAGGCTTTAAAAAGTAGTCATTCAACATGAGGCACATTCCAAATGACATTTTGAATAAATTTTTCTACAGTCCAAAAAAATAAATTTTCTGATGAAAAACGATGACCCGTGACCTGTCGAAATTTCTCCAGATGGTCAGAAATGGAAATTTTTTAATGTTTAATTTTTTGACTGCAAATGACTATTCCATGTAAATTATCACTTTTGGAAGAAAAATAAGTGTATTTAGAGTCACTTTAATGCCTGAAATTGGTTGAAACAAAAGCTTCTGAATAGGAGAAAAAGTCTGTAATAATGGCAATTTTGGTCACATTGAGGCTTTAAAAAGTAGTCATTCAACATGAGGCACATTCCAAATGACATTTTGAATCAATTTTTCTACAGTCCCAAAAAATCAATTTTCTGATGAAAAACGATGACCCGTGACCTGTCGAAATTTATCCAGATGGTCAGAAATGGAAATTTTTTAATGTTTAATTTTTTGAATGCAAATGACTATTCCATGTAAATTATCACTTTTGGAACAACATTAAGTGTGTTTAGAGTCACTTTTATGCCTGAAATTGGTCGAAATAGAAGCTTCTGAATACGAGAAAATGTCTGTAATAATGGCAATTTTGGTCACATTGAGGCTTTAAAAAGTAGTAATTCAACATGAGGCACATTCGAAATGACATTTTGAATCAATTTTTCTACAGTCCAAAAAATCAATTTTCTGATGAAAAACGATGACCCGTGACCTGTCGACATTTCTCCAGTTGGTCAGAAATTGAATTTTTTAATGTTTAAGTTTTTTTTACTGCAAATGACTATTCCATTTAAATTATCAATTTTGGAACAAAAATAAGTGTGTTTAGAGTCACTTTAATGCCTGAAATTGGTCGAAATAAAAGCTTCTGAATAGGAGAAAATGTCTGTAAAAATTGAAATTTTGGTCACATTCAGGCTTTAAAAACAACATGAGGCACAATCCAAATGACATTTTGAATCAATTTTTCTACAGTCCAAAAAATCAATTTTCTGATGAAAAACGATGACCTGTGACCTGTTGAAATTTCTCCAGATTGTCAGAAATGTACATTTTTTAATGTTTAATTTTTTGACTGTAAATGACTATTCCATGTAAATTATCACTTTTGGAAGAAAAAATAAGTGTGTTTAGAGTCACTTTAATGCCTGAAATTGGTTGAAACAAAAGCTTCTGAATAGGAGAAAAAGTCTCTAATAATGGCAATTTTGGTCACATTGAGGCTTTAAAAAGTAGTCATTCAACATGAGACACATTCCAAATTACATTTTGAATCAATTTTTCTACAGTCCAAAAAAATCCATTTTCTGATGAAAAACGATGACCCGTGACCTGTCGACATTTCTCCAGTTGGTCAGAAATGGAATTTTTTTAATGTTTAAGTTTTTTTAATGCAAATGACTATTCCATGTAAATTATCACTTTTGGAACAAAAATAAGTGTGTTTAGAGTCACGTTAATGCCTGAAATTGGTCGAAATAAAAGCTTCTGAATAGGAGAAAATGTCTGTAAAAATTGAAATTTTGGTCACATTCATGCTTTAAAAACAACATGAGGCACAATCCAAATGACATTTTGAATCAATTTTTCTACAGTCCAAAAAATCAATTTTCTGATGAAAAACGATGACCCGTGACCTGTCGAAATTTCTCCAGATGGTCAGAAATGGAAATTTTTTAATGTTTAATTTTTTTGACTGCAAATGACTATTCCATGTAAATTATCACTTTTGGAATAAAAATAAGTGTGTTTAGAGTCACTTTAATGCCTGAAATTGGTAGAAATAGAAGCTTCTGAATAGGAGAAAATGTCTGTAAAAATGGCAATTTTGGTCACATTGAGGCTTCAAAAAGTAGTTATTCAGCATGAGGCACATTCCAAATGACATTTTGAATCAATTTTTCTACAGTCCAAAAAATCAATTTTCTGATGAAAAACGATGACCCGTGACCTGTCGAAATTTCTCCAGATGGTCAGAAATGGAAATTTTTTAATGTTTAATTTTTTGACTGCAAATGACTATTCCATGCAAATTATCACTTTTAGAACAAAATAAGTGTGTTTAAAGTCACTTTAATGCCTGAAATTGGTCGAAATAGAAGCTTCTGAATAGGAGAAAATGTCTGTAAAAATGGCAATTTTGGTCACATTGAGGCTTCAAAAAGTAGTTATTCAGCATGAGGCACATTCCAAATGACATTTTGAATCAATTTTTCTACAGTCCAAAAAATCAATTTTCTGATGAAAAACGATGACCCGTGACCTGTCAAAATTTCTCCATATGGTCAGAAATGGACATTTTTTAATGTTTAATTTTTTGAATGTAAATGACTATTCCATGTAAATTATCACTTTTGGAAGAAAAATAAGTGTGTTTAGAGTCACTTTAATGCCTGAAATTGGTTGAAACAAAAGCTTCTGAATAGGAGAAAAAGTCTGTAATAATGGCAATTTTGGTCACATTGAGGCTTTAAAAAGTAGTCATTCAACATGAGGCACATTCCAAATGACATTTTGAATCAATTTTTCAACAGTCCAAAAAAATCAATTTTCTGATGAAAAACGATGACCCGTGACCTGTCGAAATTTCTCCAGATGGTCAGAAATGGACATTTTTTAATGTTTAATTTTTTGAATGTAAATGACTATTCCATGTAAATTATCACTTTTGGAAGAAAAATAAGTGTGTTTAGAGACACTTTAATGCCTGAAATTGGTTGAAACAAAAGCTTCTGAATAGGAGAAAAAGTCTTTAGTAATGGCAATTTTGGTCACATTGAGGCTTTAAAAAGTAGTCATTCAACATGAGGCACATTCCAAATGACATTTTGAATCAATTTTTCTACAGTCCAAAAAAATAAATTTTCTGATGAAAAACGATGACCCGTGACCTGTCGAAATTTATCCAGATGGTCAGAAATGGAAATTTTTTAATGTTTAATTTTTTGAATGCAAATGACTATTCCATGTAAATTATCACTTTTGGAACAAAAATAAGTGTGTTTAGAGTCACGCTAATGCCTGAAATTGGTCGAAATAAAAGCTTCTGAATAGGAGAAAATGTCTGTAAAAATTGAAATTTTGGTCACATTCAGGCTTTAAAAACAACATGAGGCACATTCCAAATGACATTTTGAATCAATTTTTCTACAGTCCCAAAAAATCAATTTTCTGATGAAAAACGATGACCCGTGACCTGTCGAAATTTATCCAGATGGTCAGAAATGGAAATTTTTTAATGTTTAATTTTTTGAATGCAAATGACTATTCCATGTAAATTATCACTTTTGGAACAACATTAAGTGTGTTTAGAGTCACTTTTATGCCTGAAATTGGTCGAAATAGAAGCTTCTGAATACGAGAAAATGTCTGTAATAATGGCAATTTTGGTCACATTGAGGCTTTAAAAAGTAGTAATTCAACATGAGGCACATTCGAAATGACATTTTGAATCAATTTTTCTACAGTCCAAAAAATCAATTTTCTGATGAAAAACGATGACCCGTGACCTGTCGACATTTCTCCAGTTGGTCAGAAATTGAATTTTTTAATGTTTAAGTTTTTTTTACTGCAAATGACTATTCCATTTAAATTATCAATTTTGGAACAAAAATAAGTGTGTTTAGAGTCACTTTAATGCCTGAAATTGGTCGAAATAAAAGCTTCTGAATA
Organism: Triturus cristatus; assembly: GCF_964204655.1. Taxonomy (NCBI): domain Eukaryota; kingdom Metazoa; phylum Chordata; class Amphibia; order Caudata; family Salamandridae; genus Triturus; species Triturus cristatus. The sequence continues at coordinate 876,560,119 of NC_140593.1, read as the reverse complement.
GGAGAAAATGTCTGTAAAAATTGAAATTTTGGTCACATTCAGGCTTTAAAAACAACATGAGGCACAATCCAAATGACATTTTGAATCAATTTTTCTACAGTCCAAAAAATCAATTTTCTGATGAAAAACGATGACCTGTGACCTGTTGAAATTTCTCCAGATTGTCAGAAATGTACATTTTTTAATGTTTAATTTTTTGACTGTAAATGACTATTCCATGTAAATTATCACTTTTGGAAGAAAAAATAAGTGTGTTTAGAGTCACTTTAATGCCTGAAATTGGTTGAAACAAAAGCTTCTGAATAGGAGAAAAAGTCTCTAATAATGGCAATTTTGGTCACATTGAGGCTTTAAAAAGTAGTCATTCAACATGAGACACATTCCAAATTACATTTTGAATCAATTTTTCTACAGTCCAAAAAAATCCATTTTCTGATGAAAAACGATGACCCGTGACCTGTCGACATTTCTCCAGTTGGTCAGAAATGGAATTTTTTTAATGTTTAAGTTTTTTTAATGCAAATGACTATTCCATGTAAATTATCACTTTTGGAACAAAAATAAGTGTGTTTAGAGTCACGTTAATGCCTGAAATTGGTCGAAATAAAAGCTTCTGAATAGGAGAAAATGTCTGTAAAAATTGAAATTTTGGTCACATTCATGCTTTAAAAACAACATGAGGCACAATCCAAATGACATTTTGAATCAATTTTTCTACAGTCCAAAAAATCAATTTTCTGATGAAAAACGATGACCCGTGACCTGTCGAAATTTCTCCAGATGGTCAGAAATGGAAATTTTTTAATGTTTAATTTTTTTGACTGCAAATGACTATTCCATGTAAATTATCACTTTTGGAATAAAAATAAGTGTGTTTAGAGTCACTTTAATGCCTGAAATTGGTAGAAATAGAAGCTTCTGAATAGGAGAAAATGTCTGTAAAAATGGCAATTTTGGTCACATTGAGGCTTCAAAAAGTAGTTATTCAGCATGAGGCACATTCCAAATGACATTTTGAATCAATTTTTCTACAGTCCAAAAAATCAATTTTCTGATGAAAAACGATGACCCGTGACCTGTCGAAATTTCTCCAGATGGTCAGAAATGGAAATTTTTTAATGTTTAATTTTTTGACTGCAAATGACTATTCCATGCAAATTATCACTTTTAGAACAAAATAAGTGTGTTTAAAGTCACTTTAATGCCTGAAATTGGTCGAAATAGAAGCTTCTGAATAGGAGAAAATGTCTGTAAAAATGGCAATTTTGGTCACATTGAGGCTTCAAAAAGTAGTTATTCAGCATGAGGCACATTCCAAATGACATTTTGAATCAATTTTTCTACAGTCCAAAAAATCAATTTTCTGATGAAAAACGATGACCCGTGACCTGTCAAAATTTCTCCATATGGTCAGAAATGGACATTTTTTAATGTTTAATTTTTTGAATGTAAATGACTATTCCATGTAAATTATCACTTTTGGAAGAAAAATAAGTGTGTTTAGAGTCACTTTAATGCCTGAAATTGGTTGAAACAAAAGCTTCTGAATAGGAGAAAAAGTCTGTAATAATGGCAATTTTGGTCACATTGAGGCTTTAAAAAGTAGTCATTCAACATGAGGCACATTCCAAATGACATTTTGAATCAATTTTTCAACAGTCCAAAAAAATCAATTTTCTGATGAAAAACGATGACCCGTGACCTGTCGAAATTTCTCCAGATGGTCAGAAATGGACATTTTTTAATGTTTAATTTTTTGAATGTAAATGACTATTCCATGTAAATTATCACTTTTGGAAGAAAAATAAGTGTGTTTAGAGACACTTTAATGCCTGAAATTGGTTGAAACAAAAGCTTCTGAATAGGAGAAAAAGTCTTTAGTAATGGCAATTTTGGTCACATTGAGGCTTTAAAAAGTAGTCATTCAACATGAGGCACATTCCAAATGACATTTTGAATCAATTTTTCTACAGTCCAAAAAAATAAATTTTCTGATGAAAAACGATGACCCGTGACCTGTCGAAATTTATCCAGATGGTCAGAAATGGAAATTTTTTAATGTTTAATTTTTTGAATGCAAATGACTATTCCATGTAAATTATCACTTTTGGAACAACATTAAGTGTGTTTAGAGTCACTTTTATGCCTGAAATTGGTCGAAATAAAAGCTTCTGAATAGGAGAAAATGTCTGTAAAAATTGAAATTTTGGTCACATTCAGGCTTTAAAAACAACATGAGGCACAATCCAAATGACATTTTGAATCAATTTTTCTACAGTCCAAAAAATCAATTTTCTGATGAAAAACGATGACCCGTGACCTGTCAAAATTTCTCCATATGGTCAGAAATGGACATTTTTTAATGTTTAATTTTTTGAATGTAAATGACTATTCCATGTAAATTATCACTTTTGGAAGAAAAATAAGTGTGTTTAGAGACACTTTAATGCCTGAAATTGGTTGAAACAAAAGCTTCTGAATAGGAGAAAAAGTCTTTAATAATGGCAATTTTGGTCACATTGAGGCTTTAAAAAGTAGTCATTCAACATGAGGCACATTCCAAATGACATTTTGAATCAATTTTTCTACAGTCCAAAAAAATCAATTTTCTGATGAAAAACGATGACCCGTGACCTGTCGAAATTTCTCCAGATGGTCAGAAATGGACATTTTTTAATGTTTAATTTTTTGAATGTAAATGACTATTCCATGTAAATTATCACTTTTGGAAGAAAAATAAGTGTGTTTAGAGACACTTTAATGCCTGAAATTGGTTGAAACAAAAGCTTCTGAATAGGAGAAAAAGTCTTTAATAATGGCAATTTTGGTCACATTGAGGCTTTAAAAAGTAGTCATTCAACATGAGGCACATTCCAAATGACATTTTGAATCAATTTTTCTACAGTCCAAAAAAATAAATTTTCTGATGAAAAACGATGACCCGTGACCTGTCGAAATTTATCCAGATGGTCAGAAATGGAAATTTTTTAATGTTTAATTTTTTGAATGCAAATGACTATTCCATGTAAATTATCACTTTTGGAACAACATTAAGTGTGTTTAGAGTCACTTTTATGCCTGAAATTGGTCGAAATAGAAGCTTCTGAATACGAGAAAATGTCTGTAATAATGGCAATTTTGGTCACATTGAGGCTTTAAAAAGTAGTTATTCAACATGAGGCACATTCTAAATGACATTTTGAATCAATTTTTCTACAGTCCAAAAAATCAATTTTCTGATGAAAAACGATGACCCGTGACCTGTCGACATTTCTCCAGTTGGTCAGAAATTGAATTTTTTAATGTTTAAGTTTTTTTTACTGCAAATGACTATTCCATTTAAATTATCAATTTTGGAACAAAAATAAGTGTGTTTAGAGTCACTTTAATGCCTGAAATTGGTCGAAATAAAAGCTTCTGAATAGGAGAAAATGTCTGTAAAAATTGAAATTATGGTCACATTCAGGCTTTAAAAACAACATGAGGCACAATCCAAATGACATTTTAAATCAATTTTTCTACAGTCCAAAAAATCAATTTTCTGATGAAAAACGATGACCCGTGACCTGTTGAAATTTCTCCAGATTGTCAGAAATGTACATTTTTTAATGTTTAATTTTTTGACTGTAAATGACTATTCCATGTAAATTATCACTTTTGGAAGAAAAATAAGTGTGTTTAGAGTCACTTTAATGCCTGAAATTGGTTGAAACAAAAGCTTCTGAATAGGAGAAAAAGTCTCTAATAATGGCAATTTTGGTCACATTGAGGCTTTAAAAAGTAGTCATTCAACATGAGGCACATTCCAAATTACATTTTGAATCAATTTTTCTACAGTCCAAAAAAATCCATTTTCTGATGAAAAACGATGACCCGTGACCTGTCGACATTTCTCCAGTTGGTCAGAAATGGAATTTTTTTAATGTTTAAGTTTTTTTAATGCAAATGACTATTCCATGTAAATTATCACTTTTGGAACAAAAATAAGTGTGTTTAGAGTCACGTTAATGCCTGAAATTGGTCGAAATAAAAGCTTCTGAATAGGAGAAAATGTCTGTAAAAATTGAAATTTTGGTCACATTCAGGCTTTAAAAACAACATGAGGCACAATCCAAATGACATTTTGAATCAATTTTTCTACAGTCCAAAAAATCAATTTTCTGATGAAAAACGATGACCCGTGACCTGTCGAAATTTCTCCAGATGGTCAGAAATGGAAATTTTTTAAAGTTTAATTTTTTGACTGTAAATGACTATTCCATGTAAATTATCACTTTTGGAAGAAAAATAGGTGTGTTTAGAGTCACTTTAATGCCTGAAATTGGTTGAAACAAAAGCTTCTGAATAGGAGAAAAAGTCTGTAATAATGGCAATTTTGGTCACATTGAGGCTTTAAAAAGTAGACAGTCAACATGAGGCACATTCCAAATGACATTTTGAATCAATTTTTCTACAGTCCAAAAAAATCAATTTTCTGATGAAAAACGATGACCCGTGACCTGTCGAAATTTCTCCAGATGGTCAGAAATGGACATTTTTTAATGTTTAATTATTTGAATGTAAATTACTATTCCATGTAAATTATCACTTTTGGAAGAAAAATAAGTGTGTTTAGAGACACTTTAATGCCTGAAATTGGTTGAAACAAAAGCTTCTGAATAGGAGAAAAAGTCTTTAATAATGGCAATTTTGGTCACATTGAGGCTTTAAAAAGTAGTCATTCAACATGAGGCACATTCCAAATGACATTTTGAATCAATTTTTCTACAGTCCAAAAAAATAAATTTTCTGATGAAAAACGATGACCCGTGACCTGTCGAAATTTATCCAGATTGTCAGAAATGGAAATTTTTTAATGTTTAATTTTTTGAATGCAAATGACTATTCCATGTAAATTATCACTTTTGGAACAACATTAAGTGTGTTTAGAGTCACTTTTATGCCTGAAATTGGTCGAAATAGAAGCTTCTGAATATGAGAAAATGTCTGTAATAATGGCAATTTTGGTCACATTGAGGCTTTAAAAAGTAGTTATTCAACATGAGGCACATTCGAAATGACATTTTGAATCAATTTTTCTACAGTCCAAAAAATCAATTTTCTGATGAAAAACGATGACCCGTGACCTGTCGACATTTCTCCAGTTGGTCAGAAATTGAATTTTTTTAATGTTAAATTTTTTTACAGCAAATGACTATTCCATTTAAATTATCACTTTTGGAACAAAAATAAGTGTGTTTAGAGTCACTTTAATGCCTGAAATTGGTCGAAATAGAAGCTTCTGAATAGGAGAAAATGTCTGTAAAAATTGAAATTTTGGTCACATTCAGGCTTTAAAAAGTAGTTATTCAACATGAGGCACAATCCAAATGAAATTTTGAATCAATTTTTCTACAGTCCAAAAAATCAATTTTCTGATGAAAAACGATGACCCGTGACCTGTTGAAATTTCTCCAGATTGTCAGAAATGTAAATTATTTAATGTTTAATTTTTTGATTGTAAATGACTATTCCATGTAAATTATTACTTTTGGAAGAAAAATAAGTGTGTTTAGAGACACTTTAATGCCTGAAATTGGTTGAAACAAAAGCTTCTGAATAGGAGAAAAAGTCTGTAATAATGGCAATTTTGGTCACATTGAGGCTTTAAAAAGTAGACAGTCAACATGAGGCACATTCCAAATGACATTTTGAATCAATTTTTCTACAGTCCAAAAAAATCAATTTTCTGATGAAAAACGATGACCCGTGACCTGTCGAAATTTCTCCAGATGGTCAGAAATGGACATTTTTTAATGTTTAATTATTTGAATGTAAATGACTATTCCATGTAAATTATCACTTTTGGAAGAAAAATAAGTGTGTTTAGAGACACTTTAATGCCTGAAATTGGTTGAAACAAAAGCTTCTGAATAGGAGAAAAAGTCTTTAATAATGGCAATTTTGGTCACATTGAGGCTTTAAAAAGTAGTCATTCAACATGAGGCACATTCCAAATGACATTTTGAATCAATTTTTCTACAGTCAAAAAAAATAAATTTTCTGATGAAAAACGATGACCCGTGACCTGTCGAAATTTATCCAGATGGTCAGAAATGGAAATTTTTTAATGTTTAATTTTTTGAATGCAAATGACTATTCCATGTAAATTATCACTTTTGGAACAACATTAAGTGTGTTTAGAGTCACTTTTATGCCTGAAATTGGTCGAAATAGAAGCTTCTGAATATGAGAAAATGTCTGTAATAATGGCAATTTTGGTCACATTGAGGCTTTAAAAAGTAGTTATTCAACATGAGGCACATTCGAAATGACATTTTGAATCAATTTTTTTACAGTCCAAAAAATCAATTTTCTGATGAAAAACGATGACCCGTGACCTGTCGAAATTTCTCCATATGGTCAGAAATGGACATTTTTTAATGTTTCATTTTTTGACTGCAAATGACTATTCCATGTAAATTATCACTTTTGGAATAAAAATAAGTGTGTTTAGAGTCACTTTAATGCCTGAAATTGGTCGAAATAGACGCTTCTGAATAGGAGAAAATGTCTGTAAAAATAGCAATTTTGGTCACATTGAGGCTTCAAAAAGTAGTTATTCAGCATGAGGCACATTCCAAATGACATTTTGAATCAATTTTTCTACAGTCCAAAAAATCAATTTTCTAATGAAAAACGATGACCCGTGACCTGTCAAAATTTCTCCATATGGTCAGAAATGGAAATTTTTTAATGTTTAATTTTTTGATTGTAAATGACTATTCCATGTAAATTATTACTTTTGGAAGAAAAATAAGTGTGTTTAGAGACACTTTAATGCCTGAAATTGGTTGAAACAAAAGCTTCTGAATAGGAGAAAAAGTCTGTAATAATGGCAATTTTGGTCACATTGAGGCTTTAAAAAGTAGTCATTCAACATGAGGCACATTCCAAATGACATTTTGAATCAATTTTTCTACAGTCCAAAAAATCCATTTTCTGATGAAAAACGATGACCCGTGACGTGTCGAAATTTCTCCAGATGGTCAGAAATGGAAATTTTTTAATGTTTCATTTTTTGACTGCAAATGACTATTTCATGTAAATTATCACTTTTGGAACAAAATAAGTGTGTTTAGAGTCACTTTAATGCCTGTAATTGGTAGAAATAGAAGCTTCTGAATAGGAGAAAATGTCTGTAAAAATGGCAATTTTGGTCACATTGAGGCTTCAAAAAGTAGTTATTCAGCATGAGGCACATTCCAAATGACATTTTGAATCAATTTTTCTACAGTCCAAAAAATCAATTTTCTGATGAAAAACGATGACCCGTGACCTGTCGAAATTTCTCCAGATGGTCAGAAATGGAAATTTTTTAAAGTTTAATTTTTTGACTGTAAATGACTATTCCATGTAAATTATCACTTTTGGAAAAAAAATAAGTGTGTTTAGAGTCACTTTAATGCCTGAAATTGGTTGAAACAAAAGCTTCTGAATAGGAGAAAAAGTCTGTAATAATGGCAATTTTGGTCACATTGAGGCTTTAAAAAGTAGTCATTCAACATGAGGCACATTCCAAATGACATTTTGAATCAATTTTTCTACAGTCCAAAAAAATCAATTTTCTGATGAAAAACGATGACCCGTGACCTGTCGAAATTTCTCCAGATGGTCAGAAATGGACATTTTTTAATGTTTAATTTTTTGAATGTAAATGACTATTCCATGTAAATTATCACTTTTGGAAGAAAAATAAGTGTGTTTAGAGACACTTTAATGCCTGAAATTGGTTGAAACAAAAGCTTCTGAATAGGAGAAAAAGTCTGTAATAATGGCAATTTTGGTCACATTGAGGCTTTAAAAAGTAGTTATTCAACATGAGGCACATTCGAAATGACATTTTGAATCAATTTTTCTACAGTCCAAAAAATCAATTTTCTGATGAAAAACGATGACCCGTGACCTGTCGACATTTCTCCAGTTGGTCAGAAATTGAATTTTTTTAATGTTTAAGTTTTTTTACTGCAAATGACTATTCCATTTAAATTATCACTTTTGGAACAAAAATAAGTGTGTTTAGAGTCACTTTTATGCCTGAAATTGGTCGAAATAGAAGCTTCTGAATAGGAGAAAATGTCTGTAAAAATTGAAATTTTGGTCACATTCAGGCTTTAAAAAGTAGTTATTCAACATGAGGCACAATCCAAATGACATTTTGAATCAATTTTTCTACAGTCCAAAAAATCAATTTTCTGATGAAAAACGATGACCCGTGACCTGTTGAAATTTCTCCAGATTGTCAGAAATATAAATTTTTTAATGTTTAATTTTTTGACTGTAAATGACTATTCCATGTAAATTATCACTTTTGGAAAAAAAATAAGTGTGTTTAGAGTCACTTTAATGCCTGAAATTGGTTGAAACAAAAGCTTCTGAATAGGAGAAAAAGTCTGTAATAATGGCAATTTTGGTCACATTGAGGCTTTAAAAAGTAGTCATTCAACATGAGGCACATTCCAAATGACATTTTGAATCAATTTTTCTACAGTCCAAAAAAATCAATTTTCTGATGAAAAACGATGACCCGTGACCTGTCGAAATTTCTCCAGATGGTCAGAAATGGAAATTTTTTAACGTTTAATTTTTTGACTGCAAATGACTATTCCATGGAAATTATCACTTTTGGAATAAAAATAAGTGTGTTTAGAGTCACTTTAATGCCTGAAATTGGTCGAAATAGACGCTTCTGAATAGGAGAAAATGTCTGTAAAAATGGCAATTTTGGTCACATTGAGGCTTCAAAAAGTAGTTATTCAGCATGAGGCACATTCCAAATGACATTTTGAATCAATTTTTCTACAGTCCAAAAAATCAATTTTCTAATGAAAAACGATGACCCGTGACCTGTCAAAATTTCTCCATATGGTCAGAAATGGAAATTTTTTAATGTTTAATTTTTTGATTGTAAATGACTATTCCATGTAAATTATCACTTTTGGAAGAAAAATAAGTGTGTTTAGAGACACTTTAATGCCTGAAATTGTTTGAAACAAAAGCTTCTGAATAGGAGAAAAAGTCTGTAATAATGGCAATTTTGGTCACATTGAGGCTTTAAAAAGTAGTCATTCAACATGAGGCACATTCCAAATGACATTTTGAATCAATTTTTCTACAGTCCAAAAAATCAATTTTCTGATGAAAAACGATGACCCGTGACCTGTCGAAATGTCTCCAGATGGTCAGAAATGGAAATTGTTTAATGTTTAATTTTTTGACTGTAAATGGCTATTCCATGTAAATTATCACTTTTGGAAGAAAAATAGGTGTGTTTAGAGTCACTTTAATGCCTGAAATTGGTTGAAACAAAAGCTTCTGAATAGGAGAAAAAGTCTGTAATAATGGCAATTTTGGTCACATTGAGGCTTTAAAAAGTAGTCATTCAACATGAGGCACATTCCAAATGACATTTTGAATCAATTTTTCTACAGTCCAAAAAAATCAATTTTCTGATGAAAAACGATGACCCGTGACCTGTCGACATTTCTCCAGTTGGTCAGAAATGGAAATTTTTTAATGTTTAATTTTTTGAATGCAAATGACTATTCCATGTAAATTATCACTTTCGGAACAACATTAAGTGTGTTTAGAGTCACTTTAATGCCTGAAATTGGTTGAAACAAAAGCTTCTGAATAGGAGAAAAAGTCTGTAATAATGGCAATTTTGGTCACATTGAGGCTTTAAAAAGTAGTCATTCAACATGAGGCACATTCCAAATGACATTTTGAATAAATTTTTCTACAGTCCAAAAAAATAAATTTTCTGATGAAAAACGATGACCTGTCGAAATTTCTCCAGATGGTCAGAAATGGAAATTTTTTAATGTTTAATTTTTTGACTGCAAATGACTATTCCATGTAAATTATCACTTTTGGAAGAAAAATAAGTGTATTTAGAGTCACTTTAATGCCTGAAATTGGTTGAAACAAAAGCTTCTGAATAGGAGAAAAAGTCTGTAATAATGGCAATTTTGGTCACATTGAGGCTTTAAAAAGTAGTCATTCAACATGAGGCACATTCCAAATGACATTTTGAATCAATTTTTCTACAGTCCCAAAAAATCAATTTTCTGATGAAAAACGATGACCCGTGACCTGTCGAAATTTATCCAGATGGTCAGAAATGGAAATTTTTTAATGTTTAATTTTTTGAATGCAAATGACTATTCCATGTAAATTATCACTTTTGGAACAACATTAAGTGTGTTTAGAGTCACTTTTATGCCTGAAATTGGTCGAAATAGAAGCTTCTGAATACGAGAAAATGTCTGTAATAATGGCAATTTTGGTCACATTGAGGCTTTAAAAAGTAGTAATTCAACATGAGGCACATTCGAAATGACATTTTGAATCAATTTTTCTACAGTCCAAAAAATCAATTTTCTGATGAAAAACGATGACCCGTGACCTGTCGACATTTCTCCAGTTGGTCAGAAATTGAATTTTTTAATGTTTAAGTTTTTTTTACTGCAAATGACTATTCCATTTAAATTATCAATTTTGGAACAAAAATAAGTGTGTTTAGAGTCACTTTAATGCCTGAAATTGGTCGAAATAAAAGCTTCTGAATAGGAGAAAATGTCTGTAAAAATTGAAATTTTGGTCACATTCAGGCTTTAAAAACAACATGAGGCACAATCCAAATGACATTTTGAATCAATTTTTCTACAGTCCAAAAAATCAATTTTCTGATGAAAAACGATGACCCGTGACCTGTTGAAATTTCTCCAGATTGTCAGAAATGTACATTTTTTAATGTTTAATTTTTTGACTGTAAATGACTATTCCATGTAAATTATCACTTTTGGAAGAAAAAATAAGTGTGTTTAGAGTCACTTTAATGCCTGAAATTGGTTGAAACAAAAGCTTCTGAATAGGAGAAAAAGTCTCTAATAATGGCAATTTTGGTCACATTGAGGCTTTAAAAAGTAGTCATTCAACATGAGACACATTCCAAATTACATTTTGAATCAATTTTTCTACAGTCCAAAAAAATCCATTTTCTGATGAAAAACGATGACCCGTGACCTGTCGACATTTCTCCAGTTGGTCAGAAATGGAATTTTTTTAATGTTTAAGTTTTTTTAATGCAAATGACTATTCCATGTAAATTATCACTTTTGGAACAAAAATAAGTGTGTTTAGAGTCACGTTAATGCCTGAAATTGGTCGAAATAAAAGCTTCTGAATAGGAGAAAATGTCTGTAAAAATTGAAATTTTGGTCACATTCAGGCTTTAAAAACAACATGAGGCACAATCCAAATGACATTTTGAATCAATTTTTCTACAGTCCAAAAAATCAATTTTCTGATGAAAAACGATGACCCGTGACCTGTCGAAATTTCTCCAGATGGTCAGAAATGGAAATTTTTTAATGTTTAATTTTTTTGACTGCAAATGACTATTCCATGTAAATTATCACTTTTGGAATAAAAATAAGTGTGTTTAGAGTCACTTTAATGCCTGAAATTGGTAGAAATAGAAGCTTCTGAATAGGAGAAAATGTCTGTAAAAATGGCAATTTTGGTCACATTGAGGCTTCAAAAAGTAGTTATTCAGCATGAGGCACATTCCAAATGACATTTTGAATCAATTTTTCTACAGTCCAAAAAATCAATTTTCTGATGAAAAACGATGACCCGTGACCTGTCGAAATTTCTCCAGATGGTCAGAAATGGAAATTTTTTAATGTTTAATTTTTTGACTGCAAATGACTATTCCATGCAAATTATCACTTTTAGAACAAAATAAGTGTGTTTAAAGTCACTTTAATGCCTGAAATTGGTCGAAATAGAAGCTTCTGAATAGGAGAAAATGTCTGTAAAAATGGCAATTTTGGTCACATTGAGGCTTCAAAAAGTAGTTATTCAGCATGAGGCACATTCCAAATGACATTTTGAATCAATTTTTCTACAGTCCAAAAAATCAATTTTCTGATGAAAAACGATGACCCGTGACCTGTCAAAATTTCTCCATATGGTCAGAAATGGACATTTTTTAATGTTTAATTTTTTGAATGTAAATGACTATTCCATGTAAATTATCACTTTTGGAAGAAAAATAAGTGTGTTTAGAGTCACTTTAATGCCTGAAATTGGTTGAAACAAAAGCTTCTGAATAGGAGAAAAAGTCTGTAATAATGGCAATTTTGGTCACATTGAGGCTTTAAAAAGTAGTCATTCAACATGAGGCACATTCCAAATGACATTTTGAATCAATTTTTCTACAGTCCAAAAAAATCAATTTTCTGATGAAAAACGATGACCCGTGACCTGTCGAAATTTCTCCAGATGGTCAGAAATGGACATTTTTTAATGTTTAATTTTTTGAATGTAAATGACTATTCCATGTAAATTATCACTTTTGGAAGAAAAATAAGTGTGTTTAGAGACACTTTAATGCCTGAAATTGGTTGAAACAAAAGCTTCTGAATAGGAGAAAAAGTCTTTAGTAATGGCAATTTTGGTCACATTGAGGCTTTAAAAAGTAGTCATTCAACATGAGGCACATTCCAAATGACATTTTGAATCAATTTTTCTACAGTCCAAAAAAATAAATTTTCTGATGAAAAACGATGACCCGTGACCTGTCGAAATTTATCCAGATGGTCAGAAATGGAAATTTTTTAATGTTTAATTTTTTGAATGCAAATGACTATTCCATGTAAATTATCACTTTTGGAACAACATTAAGTGTGTTTAGAGTCACTTTTATGCCTGAAATTGGTCGAAATAAAAGCTTCTGAATAGGAGAAAATGTCTGTAAAAATTGAAATTTTGGTCACATTCAGGCTTTAAAAACAACATGAGGCACAATCCAAATGACATTTTGAATCAATTTTTCTACAGTCCAAAAAATCAATTTTCTGATGAAAAACGATGACCCGTGACCTGTCAAAATTTCTCCATATGGTCAGAAATGGACATTTTTTAATGTTTAATTTTTTGAATGTAAATGACTATTCCATGTAAATTATCACTTTTGGAAGAAAAATAAGTGTGTTTAGAGACACTTTAATGCCTGAAATTGGTTGAAACAAAAGCTTCTGAATAGGAGAAAAAGTCTTTAATAATGGCAATTTTGGTCACATTGAGGCTTTAAAAAGTAGTCATTCAACATGAGGCACATTCCAAATGACATTTTGAATCAATTTTTCTACAGTCCAAAAAAATCAATTTTCTGATGAAAAACGATGACCCGTGACCTGTCGAAATTTCTCCAGATGGTCAGAAATGGACATTTTTTAATGTTTAATTTTTTGAATGCAAATGACTATTCCATGTAAATTATCACTTTCGGAACAACATTAAGTGTGTTTAGAGTCACTTTAATGCCTGAAATTGGTTGAAACAAAAGCTTCTGAATAGGAGAAAAAGTCTGTAATAATGGCAATTTTGGTCACATTGAGGCTTTAAAAAGTAGTCATTCAACATGAGGCACATTCCAAATGACATTTTGAATAAATTTTTCTACAGTCCAAAAAAATAAATTTTCTGATGAAAAACGATGACCCGTGACCTGTCGAAATTTCTCCAGATGGTCAGAAATGGAAATTTTTTAATGTTTAATTTTTTGACTGCAAATGACTATTCCATGTAAATTATCACTTTTGGAAGAAAAATAAGTGTATTTAGAGTCACTTTAATGCCTGAAATTGGTTGAAACAAAAGCTTCTGAATAGGAGAAAAAGTCTGTAATAATGGCAATTTTGGTCACATTGAGGCTTTAAAAAGTAGTCATTCAACATGAGGCACATTCCAAATGACATTTTGAATCAATTTTTCTACAGTCCCAAAAAATCAATTTTCTGATGAAAAACGATGACCCGTGACCTGTCGAAATTTATCCAGATGGTCAGAAATGGAAATTTTTTAATGTTTAATTTTTTGAATGCAAATGACTATTCCATGTAAATTATCACTTTTGGAACAACATTAAGTGTGTTTAGAGTCACTTTTATGCCTGAAATTGGTCGAAATAGAAGCTTCTGAATACGAGAAAATGTCTGTAATAATGGCAATTTTGGTCACATTGAGGCTTTAAAAAGTAGTAATTCAACATGAGGCACATTCGAAATGACATTTTGAATCAATTTTTCTACAGTCCAAAAAATCAATTTTCTGATGAAAAACGATGACCCGTGACCTGTCGACATTTCTCCAGTTGGTCAGAAATTGAATTTTTTAATGTTTAAGTTTTTTTTACTGCAAATGACTATTCCATTTAAATTATCAATTTTGGAACAAAAATAAGTGTGTTTAGAGTCACTTTAATGCCTGAAATTGGTCGAAATAAAAGCTTCTGAATAGGAGAAAATGTCTGTAAAAATTGAAATTTTGGTCACATTCAGGCTTTAAAAACAACATGAGGCACAATCCAAATGACATTTTGAATCAATTTTTCTACAGTCCAAAAAATCAATTTTCTGATGAAAAACGATGACCCGTGACCTGTTGAAATTTCTCCAGATTGTCAGAAATGTACATTTTTTAATGTTTAATTTTTTGACTGTAAATGACTATTCCATGTAAATTATCACTTTTGGAAGAAAAAATAAGTGTGTTTAGAGTCACTTTAATGCCTGAAATTGGTTGAAACAAAAGCTTCTGAATAGGAGAAAAAGTCTCTAATAATGGCAATTTTGGTCACATTGAGGCTTTAAAAAGTAGTCATTCAACATGAGACACATTCCAAATTACATTTTGAATCAATTTTTCTACAGTCCAAAAAAATCCATTTTCTGATGAAAAACGATGACCCGTGACCTGTCGACATTTCTCCAGTTGGTCAGAAATGGAATTTTTTTAATGTTTAAGTTTTTTTAATGCAAATGACTATTCCATGTAAATTATCACTTTTGGAACAAAAATAAGTGTGTTTAGAGTCACGTTAATGCCTGAAATTGGTCGAAATAAAAGCTTCTGAATAGGAGAAAATGTCTGTAAAAATTGAAATTTTGGTCACATTCAGGCTTTAAAAACAACATGAGGCACAATCCAAATGACATTTTGAATCAATTTTTCTACAGTCCAAAAAATCAATTTTCTGATGAAAAACGATGACCCGTGACCTGTCGAAATTTCTCCAGATGGTCAGAAATGGAAATTTTTTAATGTTTAATTTTTTTGACTGCAAATGACTATTCCATGTAAATTATCACTTTTGGAATAAAAATAAGTGTGTTTAGAGTCACTTTAATGCCTGAAATTGGTAGAAATAGAAGCTTCTGAATAGGAGAAAATGTCTGTAAAAATGGCAATTTTGGTCACATTGAGGCTTCAAAAAGTAGTTATTCAGCATGAGGCACATTCCAAATGACATTTTGAATCAATTTTTCTACAGTCCAAAAAATCAATTTTCTGATGAAAAACGATGACCCGTGACCTGTCGAAATTTCTCCAGATGGTCAGAAATGGAAATTTTTTAATGTTTAATTTTTTGACTGCAAATGACTATTCCATGCAAATTATCACTTTTAGAACAAAATAAGTGTGTTTAAAGTCACTTTAATGCCTGAAATTGGTCGAAATAGAAGCTTCTGAATAGGAGAAAATGTCTGTAAAAATGGCAATTTTGGTCACATTGAGGCTTCAAAAAGTAGTTATTCAGCATGAGGCACATTCCAAATGACATTTTGAATCAATTTTTCTACAGTCCAAAAAATCAATTTTCTGATGAAAAACGATGACCCGTGACCTGTCAAAATTTCTCCATATGGTCAGAAATGGACATTTTTTAATGTTTAATTTTTTGAATGTAAATGACTATTCCATGTAAATTATCACTTTTGGAAGAAAAATAAGTGTGTTTAGAGTCACTTTAATGCCTGAAATTGGTTGAAACAAAAGCTTCTGAATAGGAGAAAAAGTCTGTAATAATGGCAATTTTGGTCACATTGAGGCTTTAAAAAGTAGTCATTCAACATGAGGCACATTCCAAATGACATTTTGAATCAATTTTTCTACAGTCCAAAAAAATCAATTTTCTGATGAAAAACGATGACCCGTGACCTGTCGAAATTTCTCCAGATGGTCAGAAATGGACATTTTTTAATGTTTAATTTTTTGAATGTAAATGACTATTCCATGTAAATTATCACTTTTGGAAAAAAAATAAGTGTGTTTAGAGACACTTTAATGCCTGAAATTGGTTGAAACAAAAGCTTCTGAATAGGAGAAAAAGTCTTTAGTAATGGCAATTTTGGTCACATTGAGGCTTTAAAAAGTAGTCATTCAACATGAGGCACATTCCAAATGACATTTTGAATCAATTTTTCTACAGTCCAAAAAAATAAATTTTCTGATGAAAAACGATGACCCGTGACCTGTCGAAATTTATCCAGATGGTCAGAAATGGAAATTTTTTAATGTTTAATTTTTTGAATGCAAATGACTATTCCATGTAAATTATCACTTTTGGAACAACATTAAGTGTGTTTAGAGTCACTTTTATGCCTGAAATTGGTCGAAATAAAAGCTTCTGAATAGGAGAAAATGTCTGTAAAAATTGAAATTTTGGTCACATTCAGGCTTTAAAAACAACATGAGGCACAATCCAAATGACATTTTGAATCAATTTTTCTACAGTCCAAAAAATCAATTTTCTGATGAAAAACGATGACCCGTGACCTGTCAAAATTTCTCCATATGGTCAGAAATGGACATTTTTTAATGTTTAATTTTTTGAATGTAAATGACTATTCCATGTAAATTATCACTTTTGGAAGAAAAATAAGTGTGTTTAGAGACACTTTAATGCCTGAAATTGGTTGAAACAAAAGCTTCTGAATAGGAGAAAAAGTCTTTAATAATGGCAATTTTGGTCACATTGAGGCTTTAAAAAGTAGTCATTCAACATGAGGCACATTCCAAATGACATTTTGAATCAATTTTTCTACAGTCCAAAAAAATCAATTTTCTGATGAAAAACGATGACCCGTGACCTGTCGAAATTTCTCCAGATGGTCAGAAATGGACATTTTTTAATGTTTAATTTTTTGAATGTAAATGACTATTCCATGTAAATTATCACTTTTGGAAGAAAAATAAGTGTGTTTAGAGACACTTTAATGCCTGAAATTGGTTGAAACAAAAGCTTCTGAATAGGAGAAAAAGTCTTTAATAATGGCAATTTTGGTCACATTGAGGCTTTAAAAAGTAGTCATTCAACATGAGGCACATTCCAAATGACATTTTGAATCAATTTTTCTACAGTCCAAAAAAATAAATTTTCTGATGAAAAACGATGACCCGTGACCTGTCGAAATTTATCCAGATGGTCAGAAATGGAAATTTTTTAATGTTTAATTTTTTGAATGCAAATGACTATTCCATGTAAATTATCACTTTTGGAACAACATTAAGTGTGTTTAGAGTCACTTTTATGCCTGAAATTGGTCGAAATAGAAGCTTCTGAATACGAGAAAATGTCTGTAATAATGGCAATTTTGGTCACATTGAGGCTTTAAAAAGTAGTTATTCAACATGAGGCACATTCTAAATGACATTTTGAATCAATTTTTCTACAGTCCAAAAAATCAATTTTCTGATGAAAAACGATGACCCGTGACCTGTCGACATTTCTCCAGTTGGTCAGAAATGGAATTTTTTTAATGTTTAAGTTTTTTTAATGCAAATGACTATTCCATTTAAATTATCAATTTTGGAACAAAAATAAGTGTGTTTAGAGTCACGTTAATGCCTGAAATTGGTCGAAATAAAAGCTTCTGAATAGGAGAAAATGTCTGTAAAAATTGAAATTTTGGTCACATTCAGGCTTTAAAAACAACATGAGGCACAATCCAAATGACATTTTGAATCAATTTTTCTACAGTCCAAAAAATCAATTTTCTGATGAAAAACGATGACCCGTGACCTGTCGAAATTTCTCCAGATGGTCAGAAATGGAAATTTTTTAAAGTTTAATTTTTTGACTGTAAATGACTATTCCATGTAAATTATCACTTTTGGAAGAAAAATAGGTGTGTTTAGAGTCACTTTAATGCCTGAAATTGGTTGAAACAAAAGCTTCTGAATAGGAGAAAAAGTCTGTAATAATGGCAATTTTGGTCACATTGAGGCTTTAAAAAGTAGACAGTCAACATGAGGCACATTCCAAATGACATTTTGAATCAATTTTTCTACAGTCCAAAAAAATCAATTTTCTGATGAAAAACGATGACCCGTGACCTGTCGAAATTTCTCCAGATGGTCAGAAATGGACATTTTTTAATGTTTAATTATTTGAATGTAAATGACTATTCCATGTAAATTATCACTTTTGGAAGAAAAATAAGTGTGTTTAGAGACACTTTAATGCCTGAAATTGGTTGAAACAAAAGCTTCTGAATAGGAGAAAAAGTCTTTAATAATGGCAATTTTGGTCACATTGAGGCTTTAAAAAGTAGTCATTCAACATGAGGCACATTCCAAATGACATTTTGAATCAATTTTTCTACAGTCCAAAAAAATAAATTTTCTGATGAAAAACGATGACCCGTGACCTGTCGAAATTTATCCAGATGGTCAGAAATGGAAATTTTTTAATGTTTAATTTTTTGAATGCAAATGACTATTCCATGTAAATTATCACTTTTGGAACAACATTAAGTGTGTTTAGAGTCACTTTTATGCCTGAAATTGGTCGAAATAGAAGCTTCTGAATATGAGAAAATGTCTGTAATAATGGCAATTTTGGTCACATTGAGGCTTTAAAAAGTAGTTATTCAACATGAGGCACATTCAAAATGACATTTTGAATCAATTTTTCTACAGTCCAAAAAATCAATTTTCTGATGAAAAACGATGACCCGTGACCTGTCGACATTTCTCCAGTTGGTCAGAAATTGAATTTTTTTAATGTTAAATTTTTTTACTGCAAATGACTATTCCATTTAAATTATCACTTTTGGAACAAAAATAAGTGTGTTTAGAGTCACTTTAATGCCTGAAATTGGTCGAAATAGAAGCTTCTGAATAGGAGAAAATGTCTGTAAAAATTGAAATTTTGGTCACATTCAGGCTTTAAAAAGTAGTTATTCAACATGAGGCACAATCCAAATGAAATTTTGAATCAATTTTTCTACAGTCCAAAAAATCAATTTTCTGATGAAAAACGATGACCCGTGACCTGTTGAAATTTCTCCAGATTGTCAGAAATGTAAATTATTTAATGTTTAATTTTTTGACTGTAAATGACTATTCCATGTAAATTATCACTTTTGGAAAAAAAATAAGTGTGTTTAGAGTCACTTTAATGCCTGAAATTGGTTGAAACAAAAGCTTCTGAATAGGAGAAAAAGTCTGTAATAATGGCAATTTTGGTCACATTGAGGCTTTAAAAAGTAGTCATTCAACATGAGGCACATTCCAAATGACATTTTGAATCAATTTTTCTACAGTCCAAAAAAATCAATTTTCTGATGAAAAACGATGACCTGTGACCTGTCGAAATTTCTCCAGATGGTCAGAAATGGACATTTTTTAATGTTTCATTTTTTGACTGCAAATGACTATTCCATGTAAATTATCACTTTTGGAATAAAAATAAGTGTGTTTAGAGTCACTTTAATGCCTGAAATTGGTCGAAATAGACGCTTCTGAATAGGAGAAAATGTCTGTAAAAATAGCAATTTTGGTCACATTGAGGCTTCAAAAAGTAGTTATTCAGCATGAGGCACATTCCAAATGACATTTTGAATCAATTTTTCTACAGTCCAAAAAATCAATTTTCTAATGAAAAACGATGACCCGTGACCTGTCAAAATTTCTCCATATGGTCAGAAATGGAAATTTTTTAATGTTTAATTTTTTGATTGTAAATGACTATTCCATGTAAATTATTACTTTTGGAAGAAAAATAAGTGTGTTTAGAGACACTTTAATGCCTGAAATTGGTTGAAACAAAAGCTTCTGAATAGGAGAAAAAGTCTGTAATAATGGCAATTTTGGTCACATTGAGGCTTTAAAAAGTAGTCATTCAACATGAGGCACATTCCAAATGACATTTTGAATCAATTTTTCTACAGTCCAAAAAAATCAATTTTCTGATGAAAAACGATGACCCGTGACCTGTCGAAATTTCTCCAGATGGTCAGAAATGGAAATTTTTTAACGTTTAATTTTTTGACTGCAAATGACTATTCCATGGAAATTATCACTTTTGGAATAAAAATAAGTGTGTTTAGAGTCACTTTAATGCCTGAAATTGGTCGAAATAGACGCTTCTGAATAGGAGAAAATGTCTGTAAAAATGGCAATTTTGGTCACATTGAGGCTTCAAAAAGTAGTTATTCAGCATGAGGCACATTCCAAATGACATTTTGAATCAATTTTTCTACAGTCCAAAAAATCAATTTTCTAATGAAAAACGATGACCCGTGACCTGTCAAAATTTCTCCATATGGTCAGAAATGGAAATTTTTTAATGTTTAATTTTTTGATTGTAAATGACTATTCCATGTAAATTATCACTTTTGGAAGAAAAATAAGTGTGTTTAGAGACACTTTAATGCCTGAAATTGGTTGAAACAAAAGCTTCTGAATAGGAGAAAAAGTCTGTAATAATGGCAATTTTGGTCACATTGAGGCTTTAAAAAGTAGTCATTCAACATGAGGCACATTCCAAATGACATTTTGAATCAATTTTTCTACAGTCCAAAAAATCAATTTTCTGATGAAAAACGATGACCCGTGACCTGTCGAAATGTCTCCAGATGGTCAGAAATGGAAATTTTTTAATGTTTAATTTTTTGACTGTAAATGGCTATTCCATGTAAATTATCACTTTTGGAAGAAAAATAGGTGTGTTTAGAGTCACTTTAATGCCTGAAATTGGTTGAAACAAAAGCTTCTGAATAGGAGAAAAAGTCTGTAATAATGGCAATTTTGGTCACATTGAGGCTTTAAAAAGTAGTCATTCAACATGAGGCACATTCCAAATGACATTTTGAATCAATTTTTCTACAGTCCAAAAAAATCAATTTTCTGATGAAAAACGATGACCCGTGACCTGTCGACATTTCTCCAGTTGGTCAGAAATGGAAATTTTTTAATGTTTAATTTTTTGAATGCAAATGACTATTCCATGTAAATTATCACTTTCGGAACAACATTAAGTGTGTTTAGAGTCACTTTAATGCCTGAAATTGGTTGAAACAAAAGCTTCTGAATAGGAGAAAAAGTCTGTAATAATGGCAATTTTGGTCACATTGAGGCTTTAAAAAGTAGTCATTCAACATGAGGCACATTCCAAATGACATTTTGAATAAATTTTTCTACAGTCCAAAAAAATAAATTTTCTGATGAAAAACGATGACCTGTCGAAATTTCTCCAGATGGTCAGAAATGGAAATTTTTTAATGTTTAATTTTTTGACTGCAAATGACTATTCCATGTAAATTATCACTTTTGGAAGAAAAATAGGTGTATTTAGAGTCACTTTAATGCCTGAAATTGGTTGAAACAAAAGCTTCTGAATAGGAGAAAAAGTCTGTAATAATGGCAATTTTGGTCACATTGAGGCTTTAAAAAGTAGTCATTCAACATGAGGCACATTCCAAATGACATTTTGAATCAATTTTTCTACAGTCCCAAAAAATCAATTTTCTGATGAAAAACGATGACCCGTGACCTGTCGAAATTTATCCAGATGGTCAGAAATGGAAATTTTTTAATGTTTAATTTTTTGAATGCAAATGACTATTCCATGTAAATTATCACTTTTGGAACAACATTAAGTGTGTTTAGAGTCACTTTTATGCCTGAAATTGGTCGAAATAGAAGCTTCTGAATACGAGAAAATGTCTGTAATAATGGCAATTTTGGTCACATTGAGGCTTTAAAAAGTAGTAATTCAACATGAGGCACATTCGAAATGACATTTTGAATCAATTTTTCTACAGTCCAAAAAATCAATTTTCTGATGAAAAACGATGACCCGTGACCTGTCGACATTTCTCCAGTTGGTCAGAAATTGAATTTTTTAATGTTTAAGTTTTTTTTACTGCAAATGACTATTCCATTTAAATTATCAATTTTGGAACAAAAATAAGTGTGTTTAGAGTCACTTTAATGCCTGAAATTGGTCGAAATAAAAGCTTCTGAATAGGAGAAAATGTCTGTAAAAATTGAAATTTTGGTCACATTCAGGCTTTAAAAACAACATGAGGCACAATCCAAATGACATTTTGAATCAATTTTTCTACAGTCCAAAAAATCAATTTTCTGATGAAAAACGATGACCCGTGACCTGTTGAAATTTCTCCAGATTGTCAGAAATGTACATTTTTTAATGTTTAATTTTTTGACTGTAAATGACTATTCCATGTAAATTATCACTTTTGGAAGAAAAAATAAGTGTGTTTAGAGTCACTTTAATGCCTGAAATTGGTTGAAACAAAAGCTTCTGAATAGGAGAAAAAGTCTCTAATAATGGCAATTTTGGTCACATTGAGGCTTTAAAAAGTAGTCATTCAACATGAGACACATTCCAAATTACATTTTGAATCAATTTTTCTACAGTCCAAAAAAATCCATTTTCTGATGAAAAACGATGACCCGTGACCTGTCGACATTTCTCCAGTTGGTCAGAAATGGAATTTTTTTAATGTTTAAGTTTTTTTAATGCAAATGACTATTCCATGTAAATTATCACTTTTGGAACAAAAATAAGTGTGTTTAGAGTCACGTTAATGCCTGAAATTGGTCGAAATAAAAGCTTCTGAATAGGAGAAAATGTCTGTAAAAATTGAAATTTTGGTCACATTCAGGCTTTAAAAACAACATGAGGCACAATCCAAATGACATTTTGAATCAATTTTTCTACAGTCCAAAAAATCAATTTTCTGATGAAAAACGATGACCCGTGACCTGTCGAAATTTCTCCAGATGGTCAGAAATGGAAATTTTTTAATGTTTAATTTTTTTGACTGCAAATGACTATTCCATGTAAATTATCACTTTTGGAATAAAAATAAGTGTGTTTAGAGTCACTTTAATGCCTGAAATTGGTAGAAATAGAAGCTTCTGAATAGGAGAAAATGTCTGTAAAAATGGCAATTTTGGTCACATTGAGGCTTCAAAAAGTAGTTATTCAGCATGAGGCACATTCCAAATGACATTTTGAATCAATTTTTCTACAGTCCAAAAAATCAATTTTCTGATGAAAAACGATGACCCGTGACCTGTCGAAATTTCTCCAGATGGTCAGAAATGGAAATTTTTTAATGTTTAATTTTTTGACTGCAAATGACTATTCCATGCAAATTATCACTTTTAGAACAAAATAAGTGTGTTTAAAGTCACTTTAATGCCTGAAATTGGTCGAAATAGAAGCTTCTGAATAGGAGAAAATGTCTGTAAAAATGGCAATTTTGGTCACATTGAGGCTTCAAAAAGTAGTTATTCAGCATGAGGCACATTCCAAATGACATTTTGAATCAATTTTTCTACAGTCCAAAAAATCAATTTTCTGATGAAAAACGATGACCCGTGACCTGTCAAAATTTCTCCATATGGTCAGAAATGGACATTTTTTAATGTTTAATTTTTTGAATGTAAATGACTATTCCATGTAAATTATCACTTTTGGAAGAAAAATAAGTGTGTTTAGAGTCACTTTAATGCCTGAAATTGGTTGAAACAAAAGCTTCTGAATAGGAGAAAAAGTCTGTAATAATGGCAATTTTGGTCACATTGAGGCTTTAAAAAGTAGTCATTCAACATGAGGCACATTCCAAATGACATTTTGAATCAATTTTTCTACAGTCCAAAAAAATCAATTTTCTGATGAAAAACGATGACCCGTGACCTGTCGAAATTTCTCCAGATGGTCAGAAATGGACATTTTTTAATGTTTAATTTTTTGAATGTAAATGACTATTCCATGTAAATTATCACTTTTGGAAGAAAAATAAGTGTGTTTAGAGACACTTTAATGCCTGAAATTGGTTGAAACAAAAGCTTCTGAATAGGAGAAAAAGTCTTTAGTAATGGCAATTTTGGTCACATTGAGGCTTTAAAAAGTAGTCATTCAACATGAGGCACATTCCAAATGACATTTTGAATCAATTTTTCTACAGTCCAAAAAAATAAATTTTCTGATGAAAAACGATGACCCGTGACCTGTCGAAATTTATCCAGATGGTCAGAAATGGAAATTTTTTAATGTTTAATTTTTTGAATGCAAATGACTATTCCATGTAAATTATCACTTTTGGAACAACATTAAGTGTGTTTAGAGTCACTTTTATGCCTGAAATTGGTCGAAATAAAAGCTTCTGAATAGGAGAAAATGTCTGTAAAAATTGAAATTTTGGTCACATTCAGGCTTTAAAAACAACATGAGGCACAATCCAAATGACATTTTGAATCAATTTTTCTACAGTCCAAAAAATCAATTTTCTGATGAAAAACGATGACCCGTGACCTGTCAAAATTTCTCCATATGGTCAGAAATGGACATTTTTTAATGTTTAATTTTTTGAATGTAAATGACTATTCCATGTAAATTATCACTTTTGGAAGAAAAATAAGTGTGTTTAGAGACACTTTAATGCCTGAAATTGGTTGAAACAAAAGCTTCTGAATAGGAGAAAAAGTCTTTAATAATGGCAATTTTGGTCACATTGAGGCTTTAAAAAGTAGTCATTCAACATGAGGCACATTCCAAATGACATTTTGAATCAATTTTTCTACAGTCCAAAAAAATCAATTTTCTGATGAAAAACGATGACCCGTGACCTGTCGAAATTTCTCCAGATGGTCAGAAATGGACATTTTTTAATGTTTAATTTTTTGAATGCAAATGACTATTCCATGTAAATTATCACTTTCGGAACAACATTAAGTGTGTTTAGAGTCACTTTAATGCCTGAAATTGGTTGAAACAAAAGCTTCTGAATAGGAGAAAAAGTCTGTAATAATGGCAATTTTGGTCACATTGAGGCTTTAAAAAGTAGTCATTCAACATGAGGCACATTCCAAATGACATTTTGAATAAATTTTTCTACAGTCCAAAAAAATAAATTTTCTGATGAAAAACGATGACCCGTGACCTGTCGAAATTTCTCCAGATGGTCAGAAATGGAAATTTTTTAATGTTTAATTTTTTGACTGCAAATGACTATTCCATGTAAATTATCACTTTTGGAAGAAAAATAAGTGTATTTAGAGTCACTTTAATGCCTGAAATTGGTTGAAACAAAAGCTTCTGAATAGGAGAAAAAGTCTGTAATAATGGCAATTTTGGTCACATTGAGGCTTTAAAAAGTAGTCATTCAACATGAGGCACATTCCAAATGACATTTTGAATCAATTTTTCTACAGTCCCAAAAAATCAATTTTCTGATGAAAAACGATGACCCGTGACCTGTCGAAATTTATCCAGATGGTCAGAAATGGAAATTTTTTAATGTTTAATTTTTTGAATGCAAATGACTATTCCATGTAAATTATCACTTTTGGAACAACATTAAGTGTGTTTAGAGTCACTTTTATGCCTGAAATTGGTCGAAATAGAAGCTTCTGAATACGAGAAAATGTCTGTAATAATGGCAATTTTGGTCACATTGAGGCTTTAAAAAGTAGTAATTCAACATGAGGCACATTCGAAATGACATTTTGAATCAATTTTTCTACAGTCCAAAAAATCAATTTTCTGATGAAAAACGATGACCCGTGACCTGTCGACATTTCTCCAGTTGGTCAGAAATTGAATTTTTTAATGTTTAAGTTTTTTTTACTGCAAATGACTATTCCATTTAAATTATCAATTTTGGAACAAAAATAAGTGTGTTTAGAGTCACTTTAATGCCTGAAATTGGTCGAAATAAAAGCTTCTGAATAGGAGAAAATGTCTGTAAAAATTGAAATTTTGGTCACATTCAGGCTTTAAAAACAACATGAGGCACAATCCAAATGACATTTTGAATCAATTTTTCTACAGTCCAAAAAATCAATTTTCTGATGAAAAACGATGACCCGTGACCTGTTGAAATTTCTCCAGATTGTCAGAAATGTACATTTTTTAATGTTTAATTTTTTGACTGTAAATGACTATTCCATGTAAATTATCACTTTTGGAAGAAAAAATAAGTGTGTTTAGAGTCACTTTAATGCCTGAAATTGGTTGAAACAAAAGCTTCTGAATAGGAGAAAAAGTCTCTAATAATGGCAATTTTGGTCACATTGAGGCTTTAAAAAGTAGTCATTCAACATGAGACACATTCCAAATTACATTTTGAATCAATTTTTCTACAGTCCAAAAAAATCCATTTTCTGATGAAAAACGATGACCCGTGACCTGTCGACATTTCTCCAGTTGGTCAGAAATGGAATTTTTTTAATGTTTAAGTTTTTTTAATGCAAATGACTATTCCATGTAAATTATCACTTTTGGAACAAAAATAAGTGTGTTTAGAGTCACGTTAATGCCTGAAATTGGTCGAAATAAAAGCTTCTGAATAGGAGAAAATGTCTGTAAAAATTGAAATTTTGGTCACATTCAGGCTTTAAAAACAACATGAGGCACAATCCAAATGACATTTTGAATCAATTTTTCTACAGTCCAAAAAATCAATTTTCTGATGAAAAACGATGACCCGTGACCTGTCGAAATTTCTCCAGATGGTCAGAAATGGAAATTTTTTAATGTTTAATTTTTTTGACTGCAAATGACTATTCCATGTAAATTATCACTTTTGGAATAAAAATAAGTGTGTTTAGAGTCACTTTAATGCCTGAAATTGGTAGAAATAGAAGCTTCTGAATAGGAGAAAATGTCTGTAAAAATGGCAATTTTGGTCACATTGAGGCTTCAAAAAGTAGTTATTCAGCATGAGGCACATTCCAAATGACATTTTGAATCAATTTTTCTACAGTCCAAAAAATCAATTTTCTGATGAAAAACGATGACCCGTGACCTGTCGAAATTTCTCCAGATGGTCAGAAATGGAAATTTTTTAATGTTTAATTTTTTGACTGCAAATGACTATTCCATGCAAATTATCACTTTTAGAACAAAATAAGTGTGTTTAAAGTCACTTTAATGCCTGAAATTGGTCGAAATAGAAGCTTCTGAATAGGAGAAAATGTCTGTAAAAATGGCAATTTTGGTCACATTGAGGCTTCAAAAAGTAGTTATTCAGCATGAGGCACATTCCAAATGACATTTTGAATCAATTTTTCTACAGTCCAAAAAATCAATTTTCTGATGAAAAACGATGACCCGTGACCTGTCAAAATTTCTCCATATGGTCAGAAATGGACATTTTTTAATGTTTAATTTTTTGAATGTAAATGACTATTCCATGTAAATTATCACTTTTGGAAGAAAAATAAGTGTGTTTAGAGTCACTTTAATGCCTGAAATTGGTTGAAACAAAAGCTTCTGAATAGGAGAAAAAGTCTGTAATAATGGCAATTTTGGTCACATTGAGGCTTTAAAAAGTAGTCATTCAACATGAGGCACATTCCAAATGACATTTTGAATCAATTTTTCTACAGTCCAAAAAAATCAATTTTCTGATGAAAAACGATGACCCGTGACCTGTCGAAATTTCTCCAGATGGTCAGAAATGGACATTTTTTAATGTTTAATTTTTTGAATGTAAATGACTATTCCATGTAAATTATCACTTTTGGAAGAAAAATAAGTGTGTTTAGAGACACTTTAATGCCTGAAATTGGTTGAAACAAAAGCTTCTGAATAGGAGAAAAAGTCTTTAGTAATGGCAATTTTGGTCACATTGAGGCTTTAAAAAGTAGTCATTCAACATGAGGCACATTCCAAATGACATTTTGAATCAATTTTTCTACAGTCCAAAAAAATAAATTTTCTGATGAAAAATGATGACCCGTGACCTGTCGAAATTTATCCCGATGGTCAGAAATGGAAATTTTTTAATGTTTAATTTTTTGAATGCAAATGACTATTCCATGTAAATTATCACTTTTGGAACAACATTAAGTGTGTTTAGAGTCACTTTTATGCCTGAAATTGGTCGAAATAAAAGCTTCTGAATAGGAGAAAATGTCTGTAAAAATTGAAATTTTGGTCACATTCAGGCTTTAAAAACAACATGAGGCACAATCCAAATGACATTTTGAATCAATTTTTCTACAGTCCAAAAAATCAATTTTCTGATGAAAAACGATGACCCGTGACCTGTCAAAATTTCTCCATATGGTCAGAAATGGACATTTTTTAATGTTTAATTTTTTGAATGTAAATGACTATTCCATGTAAATTATCACTTTTGGAAGAAAAATAAGTGTGTTTAGAGACACTTTAATGCCTGAAATTGGTTGAAACAAAAGCTTCTGAATAGGAGAAAAAGTCTTTAATAATGGCAATTTTGGTCACATTGAGGCTTTAAAAAGTAGTCATTCAACATGAGGCACATTCCAAATGACATTTTGAATCAATTTTTCTACAGTCCAAAAAAATCAATTTTCTGATGAAAAACGATGACCCGTGACCTGTCGAAATTTCTCCAGATGGTCAGAAATGGACATTTTTTAATGTTTAATTTTTTGAATGTAAATGACTATTCCATGTAAATTATCACTTTTGGAAGAAAAATAAGTGTGTTTAGAGACACTTTAATGCCTGAAATTGGTTGAAACAAAAGCTTCTGAATAGGAGAAAAAGTCTTTAATAATGGCAATTTTGGTCACATTGAGGCTTTAAAAAGTAGTCATTCAACATGAGGCACATTCCAAATGACATTTTGAATCAATTTTTCTACAGTCCAAAAAAATAAATTTTCTGATGAAAAACGATGACCCGTGACCTGTCGAAATTTATCCAGATGGTCAGAAATGGAAATTTTTTAATGTTTAATTTTTTGAATGCAAATGACTATTCCATGTAAATTATCACTTTTGGAACAACATTAAGTGTGTTTAGAGTCACTTTTATGCCTGAAATTGGTCGAAATAGAAGCTTCTGAATACGAGAAAATGTCTGTAATAATGGCAATTTTGGTCACATTGAGGCTTTAAAAAGTAGTTATTCAACATGAGGCACATTCTAAATGACATTTTGAATCAATTTTTCTACAGTCCAAAAAATCAATTTTCTGATGAAAAACGATGACCCGTGACCTGTCGACATTTCTCCAGTTGGTCAGAAATTGAATTTTTTTAATGTTAAATTTTTTTACTGCAAATGACTATTCCATTTAAATTATCACTTTTGGAACAAAAATAAGTGTGTTTAGAGTCACTTTAATGCCTGAAATTGGTCGAAATAGAAGCTTCTGAATAGGAGAAAATGTCTGTAAAAATTAAAATTTTGGTCACATTCAGGCTTTAAAAAGTAGTTATTCAACATGAGGCACAATCCAAATGAAATTTTGAATCAATTTTTCTACAGTCCAAAAAATCAATTTTCTGATGAAAAACGATGACCCGTGACCTGTTGAAATTTCTCCAGATTGTCAGAAATGTAAATTATTTAATGTTTAATTTTTTGACTGTAAATGACTATTCCATGTAAATTATCACTTTTGGAAAAAAAATAAGTGTGTTTAGAGTCACTTTAATGCCTGAAATTGGTTGAAACAAAAGCTTCTGAATAGGAGAAAAAGTCTGTAATAATGGCAATTTTGGTCACATTGAGGCTTTAAAAAGTAGTCATTCAACATGAGGCACATTCCAAATGACATTTTGAATCAATTTTTCTACAGTCCAAAAAAATCAATTTTCTGATGAAAAACGATGACCTGTGACCTGTCGAAATTTCTCCAGATGGTCAGAAATGGACATTTTTTAATGTTTCATTTTTTGACTGCAAATGACTATTCCATGTAAATTATCACTTTTGGAATAAAAATAAGTGTGTTTAGAGTCACTTTAATGCCTGAAATTGGTCGAAATAGACGCTTCTGAATAGGAGAAAATGTCTGTAAAAATAGCAATTTTGGTCACATTGAGGCTTCAAAAAGTAGTTATTCAGCATGAGGCACATTCCAAATGACATTTTGAATCAATTTTTCTACAGTCCAAAAAATCAATTTTCTAATGAAAAACGATGACCCGTGACCTGTCAAAATTTCTCCATATGGTCAGAAATGGAAATTTTTTAATGTTTAATTTTTTGATTGTAAATGACTATTCCATGTAAATTATTACTTTTGGAAGAAAAATAAGTGTGTTTAGAGACACTTTAATGCCTGAAATTGGTTGAAACAAAAGCTTCTGAATAGGAGAAAAAGTCTGTAATAATGGCAATTTTGGTCACATTGAGGCTTTAAAAAGTAGTCATTCAACATGAGGCACATTCCAAATGACATTTTGAATCAATTTTTCTACAGTCCAAAAAATCCATTTTCTGATGAAAAACGATGACCCGTGACGTGTCGAAATTTCTCCAGATGGTCAGAAATGGAAATTTTTTAATGTTTCATTTTTTGACTGCAAATGACTATTTCATGTAAATTATCACTTTTGGAACAAAATAAGTGTGTTTAGAGTCACTTTAATGCCTGTAATTGGTAGAAATAGAAGCTTCTGAATAGGAGAAAATGTCTGTAAAAATGGCAATTTTGGTCACATTGAGGCTTCAAAAAGTAGTTATTCAGCATGAGGCACATTCCAAATGACATTTTGAATCAATTTTTCTACAGTCCAAAAAATCAATTTTCTGATGAAAAACGATGACCCGTGACCTGTCGAAATTTCTCCAGATGGTCAGAAATGGAAATTTTTTAAAGTTTAATTTTTTGACTGTAAATGACTATTCCATGTAAATTATCACTTTTGGAAAAAAAATAAGTGTGTTTAGAGTCACTTTAATGCCTGAAATTGGTTGAAACAAAAGCTTCTGAATAGGAGAAAAAGTCTGTAATAATGGCAATTTTGGTCACATTGAGGCTTTAAAAAGTAGTCATTCAACATGAGGCACATTCCAAATGACATTTTGAATCAATTTTTCTACAGTCCAAAAAAATCAATTTTCTGATGAAAAACGATGACCCGTGACCTGTCGAAATTTCTCCAGATGGTCAGAAATGGACATTTTTTAATGTTTAATTTTTTGAATGTAAATGACTATTCCATGTAAATTATCACTTTTGGAAGAAAAATAAGTGTGTTTAGAGACACTTTAATGCCTGAAATTGGTTGAAACAAAAGCTTCTGAATAGGAGAAAAAGTCTGTAATAATGGCAATTTTGGTCACATTGAGGCTTTAAAAAGTAGTTATTCAACATGAGGCACATTCGAAATGACATTTTGAATCAATTTTTCTACAGTCCAAAAAATCAATTTTCTGATGAAAAACGATGACCCGTGACCTGTCGACATTTCTCCAGTTGGTCAGAAATTGAATTTTTTTAATGTTTAAGTTTTTTTACTGCAAATGACTATTCCATTTAAATTATCACTTTTGGAACAAAAATAAGTGTGTTTAGAGTCACTTTTATGCCTGAAATTGGTCGAAATAGAAGCTTCTGAATAGGAGAAAATGTCTGTAAAAATTGAAATTTTGGTCACATTCAGGCTTTAAAAAGTAGTTATTCAACATGAGGCACAATCCAAATGACATTTTGAATCAATTTTTCTACAGTCCAAAAAATCAATTTTCTGATGAAAAACGATGACCCGTGACCTGTTGAAATTTCTCCAGATTGTCAGAAATATACATTTTTTAATGTTTAATTTTTTGACTGCAAATGACTATTCCATGCAAATTATCACTTTTAGAACAAAATAAGTGTGTTTAAAGTCACTTTAATGCCTGAAATTGGTCGAAATAGAAGCTTCTGAATAGGAGAAAATGTCTGTAAAAATGGCAATTTTGGTCACATTGAGGCTTCAAAAAGTAGTTATTCAGCATGAGGCACATTCCAAATGACATTTTGAATCAATTTTTCTACAGTCCAAAAAATCAATTTTCTGATGAAAAACGATGACCCGTGACCTGTCAAAATTTCTCCATATGGTCAGAAATGGACATTTTTTAATGTTTAATTTTTTGAATGTAAATGACTATTCCATGTAAATTATCACTTTTGGAAGAAAAATAAGTGTGTTTAGAGTCACTTTAATGCCTGAAATTGGTTGAAACAAAAGCTTCTGAATAGGAGAAAAAGTCTGTAATAATGGCAATTTTGGTCACATTGAGGCTTTAAAAAGTAGTCATTCAACATGAGGCACATTCCAAATGACATTTTGAATCAATTTTTCTACAGTCCAAAAAAATCAATTTTCTGATGAAAAACGATGACCCGTGACCTGTCGAAATTTCTCCAGATGGTCAGAAATGGACATTTTTTAATGTTTAATTTTTTGAATGTAAATGACTATTCCATGTAAATTATCACTTTTGGAAGAAAAATAAGTGTGTTTAGAGACACTTTAATGCCTGAAATTGGTTGAAACAAAAGCTTCTGAATAGGAGAAAAAGTCTTTAGTAATGGCAATTTTGGTCACATTGAGGCTTTAAAAAGTAGTCATTCAACATGAGGCACATTCCAAATGACATTTTGAATCAATTTTTCTACAGTCCAAAAAAATAAATTTTCTGATGAAAAACGATGACCCGTGACCTGTCGAAATTTATCCAGATGGTCAGAAATGGAAATTTTTTAATGTTTAATTTTTTGAATGCAAATGACTATTCCATGTAAATTATCACTTTTGGAACAACATTAAGTGTGTTTAGAGTCACTTTTATGCCTGAAATTGGTCGAAATAAAAGCTTCTGAATAGGAGAAAATGTCTGTAAAAATTGAAATTTTGGTCACATTCAGGCTTTAAAAACAACATGAGGCACAATCCAAATGACATTTTGAATCAATTTTTCTACAGTCCAAAAAATCAATTTTCTGATGAAAAACGATGACCCGTGACCTGTCAAAATTTCTCCATATGGTCAGAAATGGACATTTTTTAATGTTTAATTTTTTGAATGTAAATGACTATTCCATGTAAATTATCACTTTTGGAAGAAAAATAAGTGTGTTTAGAGACACTTTAATGCCTGAAATTGGTTGAAACAAAAGCTTCTGAATAGGAGAAAAAGTCTTTAATAATGGCAATTTTGGTCACATTGAGGCTTTAAAAAGTAGTCATTCAACATGAGGCACATTCCAAATGACATTTTGAATCAATTTTTCTACAGTCCAAAAAAATCAATTTTCTGATGAAAAACGATGACCCGTGACCTGTCGAAATTTCTCCAGATGGTCAGAAATGGACATTTTTTAATGTTTAATTTTTTGAATGCAAATGACTATTCCATGTAAATTATCACTTTCGGAACAACATTAAGTGTGTTTAGAGTCACTTTAATGCCTGAAATTGGTTGAAACAAAAGCTTCTGAATAGGAGAAAAAGTCTGTAATAATGGCAATTTTGGTCACATTGAGGCTTTAAAAAGTAGTCATTCAACATGAGGCACATTCCAAATGACATTTTGAATAAATTTTTCTACAGTCCAAAAAAATAAATTTTCTGATGAAAAACGATGACCCGTGACCTGTCGAAATTTCTCCAGATGGTCAGAAATGGAAATTTTTTAATGTTTAATTTTTTGACTGCAAATGACTATTCCATGTAAATTATCACTTTTGGAAGAAAAATAAGTGTATTTAGAGTCACTTTAATGCCTGAAATTGGTTGAAACAAAAGCTTCTGAATAGGAGAAAAAGTCTGTAATAATGGCAATTTTGGTCACATTGAGGCTTTAAAAAGTAGTCATTCAACATGAGGCACATTCCAAATGACATTTTGAATCAATTTTTCTACAGTCCCAAAAAATCAATTTTCTGATGAAAAACGATGACCCGTGACCTGTCGAAATTTATCCAGATGGTCAGAAATGGAAATTTTTTAATGTTTAATTTTTTGAATGCAAATGACTATTCCATGTAAATTATCACTTTTGGAACAACATTAAGTGTGTTTAGAGTCACTTTTATGCCTGAAATTGGTCGAAATAGAAGCTTCTGAATACGAGAAAATGTCTGTAATAATGGCAATTTTGGTCACATTGAGGCTTTAAAAAGTAGTAATTCAACATGAGGCACATTCGAAATGACATTTTGAATCAATTTTTCTACAGTCCAAAAAATCAATTTTCTGATGAAAAACGATGACCCGTGACCTGTCGACATTTCTCCAGTTGGTCAGAAATTGAATTTTTTAATGTTTAAGTTTTTTTTACTGCAAATGACTATTCCATTTAAATTATCAATTTTGGAACAAAAATAAGTGTGTTTAGAGTCACTTTAATGCCTGAAATTGGTCGAAATAAAAGCTTCTGAATAGGAGAAAATGTCTGTAAAAATTGAAATTTTGGTCACATTCAGGCTTTAAAAACAACATGAGGCACAATCCAAATGACATTTTGAATCAATTTTTCTACAGTCCAAAAAATCAATTTTCTGATGAAAAACGATGACCCGTGACCTGTTGAAATTTCTCCAGATTGTCAGAAATGTACATTTTTTAATGTTTAATTTTTTGACTGTAAATGACTATTCCATGTAAATTATCACTTTTGGAAGAAAAAATAAGTGTGTTTAGAGTCACTTTAATGCCTGAAATTGGTTGAAACAAAAGCTTCTGAATAGGAGAAAAAGTCTCTAATAATGGCAATTTTGGTCACATTGAGGCTTTAAAAAGTAGTCATTCAACATGAGACACATTCCAAATTACATTTTGAATCAATTTTTCTACAGTCCAAAAAAATCCATTTTCTGATGAAAAACGATGACCCGTGACCTGTCGACATTTCTCCAGTTGGTCAGAAATGGAATTTTTTTAATGTTTAAGTTTTTTTAATGCAAATGACTATTCCATGTAAATTATCACTTTTGGAACAAAAATAAGTGTGTTTAGAGTCACGTTAATGCCTGAAATTGGTCGAAATAAAAGCTTCTGAATAGGAGAAAATGTCTGTAAAAATTGAAATTTTGGTCACATTCAGGCTTTAAAAACAACATGAGGCACAATCCAAATGACATTTTGAATCAATTTTTCTACAGTCCAAAAAATCAATTTTCTGATGAAAAACGATGACCCGTGACCTGTCGAAATTTCTCCAGATGGTCAGAAATGGAAATTTTTTAATGTTTAATTTTTTTGACTGCAAATGACTATTCCATGTAAATTATCACTTTTGGAATAAAAATAAGTGTGTTTAGAGTCACTTTAATGCCTGAAATTGGTAGAAATAGAAGCTTCTGAATAGGAGAAAATGTCTGTAAAAATGGCAATTTTGGTCACATTGAGGCTTCAAAAAGTAGTTATTCAGCATGAGGCACATTCCAAATGACATTTTGAATCAATTTTTCTACAGTCCAAAAAATCAATTTTCTGATGAAAAACGATGACCCGTGACCTGTCGAAATTTCTCCAGATGGTCAGAAATGGAAATTTTTTAATGTTTAATTTTTTGACTGCAAATGACTATTCCATGCAAATTATCACTTTTAGAACAAAATAAGTGTGTTTAAAGTCACTTTAATGCCTGAAATTGGTCGAAATAGAAGCTTCTGAATAGGAGAAAATGTCTGTAAAAATGGCAATTTTGGTCACATTGAGGCTTCAAAAAGTAGTTATTCAGCATGAGGCACATTCCAAATGACATTTTGAATCAATTTTTCTACAGTCCAAAAAATCAATTTTCTGATGAAAAACGATGACCCGTGACCTGTCAAAATTTCTCCATATGGTCAGAAATGGACATTTTTTAATGTTTAATTTTTTGAATGTAAATGACTATTCCATGTAAATTATCACTTTTGGAAGAAAAATAAGTGTGTTTAGAGTCACTTTAATGCCTGAAATTGGTTGAAACAAAAGCTTCTGAATAGGAGAAAAAGTCTGTAATAATGGCAATTTTGGTCACATTGAGGCTTTAAAAAGTAGTCATTCAACATGAGGCACATTCCAAATGACATTTTGAATCAATTTTTCTACAGTCCAAAAAAATCAATTTTCTGATGAAAAACGATGACCCGTGACCTGTCGAAATTTCTCCAGATGGTCAGAAATGGACATTTTTTAATGTTTAATTTTTTGAATGTAAATGACTATTCCATGTAAATTATCACTTTTGGAAGAAAAATAAGTGTGTTTAGAGACACTTTAATGCCTGAAATTGGTTGAAACAAAAGCTTCTGAATAGGAGAAAAAGTCTTTAGTAATGGCAATTTTGGTCACATTGAGGCTTTAAAAAGTAGTCATTCAACATGAGGCACATTCCAAATGACATTTTGAATCAATTTTTCTACAGTCCAAAAAAATAAATTTTCTGATGAAAAACGATGACCCGTGACCTGTCGAAATTTATCCCGATGGTCAGAAATGGAAATTTTTTAATGTTTAATTTTTTGAATGCAAATGACTATTCCATGTAAATTATCACTTTTGGAACAACATTAAGTGTGTTTAGAGTCACTTTTATGCCTGAAATTGGTCGAAATAAAAGCTTCTGAATAGGAGAAAATGTCTGTAAAAATTGAAATTTTGGTCACATTCAGGCTTTAAAAACAACATGAGGCACAATCCAAATGACATTTTGAATCAATTTTTCTACAGTCCAAAAAATCAATTTTCTGATGAAAAACGATGACCCGTGACCTGTCAAAATTTCTCCATATGGTCAGAAATGGACATTTTTTAATGTTTAATTTTTTGAATGTAAATGACTATTCCATGTAAATTATCACTTTTGGAAGAAAAATAAGTGTGTTTAGAGACACTTTAATGCCTGAAATTGGTTGAAACAAAAGCTTCTGAATAGGAGAAAAAGTCTTTAATAATGGCAATTTTGGTCACATTGAGGCTTTAAAAAGTAGTCATTCAACATGAGGCACATTCCAAATGACATTTTGAATCAATTTTTCTACAGTCCAAAAAAATCAATTTTCTGATGAAAAACGATGACCCGTGACCTGTCGAAATTTCTCCAGATGGTCAGAAATGGACATTTTTTAATGTTTAATTTTTTGAATGTAAATGACTATTCCATGTAAATTATCACTTTTGGAAGAAAAATAAGTGTGTTTAGAGACACTTTAATGCCTGAAATTGGTTGAAACAAAAGCTTCTGAATAGGAGAAAAAGTCTTTAATAATGGCAATTTTGGTCACATTGAGGCTTTAAAAAGTAGTCATTCAACATGAGGCACATTCCAAATGACATTTTGAATCAATTTTTCTACAGTCCAAAAAAATAAATTTTCTGATGAAAAACGATGACCCGTGACCTGTCGAAATTTATCCAGATGGTCAGAAATGGAAATTTTTTAATGTTTAATTTTTTGAATGCAAATGACTATTCCATGTAAATTATCACTTTTGGAACAACATTAAGTGTGTTTAGAGTCACTTTTATGCCTGAAATTGGTCGAAATAGAAGCTTCTGAATACGAGAAAATGTCTGTAATAATGGCAATTTTGGTCACATTGAGGCTTTAAAAAGTAGTTATTCAACATGAGGCACATTCTAAATGACATTTTGAATCAATTTTTCTACAGTCCAAAAAATCAATTTTCTGATGAAAAACGATGACCCGTGACCTGTCGACATTTCTCCAGTTGGTCAGAAATTGAATTTTTTTAATGTTAAATTTTTTTACTGCAAATGACTATTCCATTTAAATTATCACTTTTGGAACAAAAATAAGTGTGTTTAGAGTCACTTTAATGCCTGAAATTGGTCGAAATAGAAGCTTCTGAATAGGAGAAAATGTCTGTAAAAATTAAAATTTTGGTCACATTCAGGCTTTAAAAAGTAGTTATTCAACATGAGGCACAATCCAAATGAAATTTTGAATCAATTTTTCTACAGTCCAAAAAATCAATTTTCTGATGAAAAACGATGACCCGTGACCTGTTGAAATTTCTCCAGATTGTCAGAAATGTAAATTATTTAATGTTTAATTTTTTGACTGTAAATGACTATTCCATGTAAATTATCACTTTTGGAAAAAAAATAAGTGTGTTTAGAGTCACTTTAATGCCTGAAATTGGTTGAAACAAAAGCTTCTGAATAGGAGAAAAAGTCTGTAATAATGGCAATTTTGGTCACATTGAGGCTTTAAAAAGTAGTCATTCAACATGAGGCACATTCCAAATGACATTTTGAATCAATTTTTCTACAGTCCAAAAAAATCAATTTTCTGATGAAAAACGATGACCTGTGACCTGTCGAAATTTCTCCAGATGGTCAGAAATGGACATTTTTTAATGTTTCATTTTTTGACTGCAAATGACTATTCCATGTAAATTATCACTTTTGGAATAAAAATAAGTGTGTTTAGAGTCACTTTAATGCCTGAAATTGGTCGAAATAGACGCTTCTGAATAGGAGAAAATGTCTGTAAAAATAGCAATTTTGGTCACATTGAGGCTTCAAAAAGTAGTTATTCAGCATGAGGCACATTCCAAATGACATTTTGAATCAATTTTTCTACAGTCCAAAAAATCAATTTTCTAATGAAAAACGATGACCCGTGACCTGTCAAAATTTCTCCATATGGTCAGAAATGGAAATTTTTTAATGTTTAATTTTTTGATTGTAAATGACTATTCCATGTAAATTATTACTTTTGGAAGAAAAATAAGTGTGTTTAGAGACACTTTAATGCCTGAAATTGGTTGAAACAAAAGCTTCTGAATAGGAGAAAAAGTCTGTAATAATGGCAATTTTGGTCACATTGAGGCTTTAAAAAGTAGTCATTCAACATGAGGCACATTCCAAATGACATTTTGAATCAATTTTTCTACAGTCCAAAAAATCCATTTTCTGATGAAAAACGATGACCCGTGACGTGTCGAAATTTCTCCAGATGGTCAGAAATGGAAATTTTTTAATGTTTCATTTTTTGACTGCAAATGACTATTTCATGTAAATTATCACTTTTGGAACAAAATAAGTGTGTTTAGAGTCACTTTAATGCCTGTAATTGGTAGAAATAGAAGCTTCTGAATAGGAGAAAATGTCTGTAAAAATGGCAATTTTGGTCACATTGAGGCTTCAAAAAGTAGTTATTCAGCATGAGGCACATTCCAAATGACATTTTGAATCAATTTTTCTACAGTCCAAAAAATCAATTTTCTGATGAAAAACGATGACCCGTGACCTGTCGAAATTTCTCCAGATGGTCAGAAATGGAAATTTTTTAAAGTTTAATTTTTTGACTGTAAATCACTATTCCATGTAAATTATCACTTTTGGAAAAAAAATAAGTGTGTTTAGAGTCACTTTAATGCCTGAAATTGGTTGAAACAAAAGCTTCTGAATAGGAGAAAAAGTCTGTAATAATGGCAATTTTGGTCACATTGAGGCTTTAAAAAGTAGTCATTCAACATGAGGCACATTCCAAATGACATTTTGAATCAATTTTTCTACAGTCCAAAAAAATCAATTTTCTGATGAAAAACGATGACCCGTGACCTGTCGAAATTTCTCCAGATGGTCAGAAATGGACATTTTTTAATGTTTAATTTTTTGAATGTAAATGACTATTCCATGTAAATTATCACTTTTGGAAGAAAAATAAGTGTGTTTAGAGACACTTTAATGCCTGAAATTGGTTGAAACAAAAGCTTCTGAATAGGAGAAAAAGTCTGTAATAATGGCAATTTTGGTCACATTGAGGCTTTAAAAAGTAGTTATTCAACATGAGGCACATTCGAAATGACATTTTGAATCAATTTTTCTACAGTCCAAAAAATCAATTTTCTGATGAAAAACGATGACCCGTGACCTGTCGACATTTCTCCAGTTGGTCAGAAATTGAATTTTTTTAATGTTTAAGTTTTTTTACTGCAAATGACTATTCCATTTAAATTATCACTTTTGGAACAAAAATAAGTGTGTTTAGAGTCACTTTTATGCCTGAAATTGGTCGAAATAGAAGCTTCTGAATAGGAGAAAATGTCTGTAAAAATTGAAATTTTGGTCACATTCAGGCTTTAAAAAGTAGTTATTCAACATGAGGCACAATCCAAATGACATTTTGAATCAATTTTTCTACAGTCCAAAAAATCAATTTTCTGATGAAAAACGATGACCCGTGACCTGTTGAAATTTCTCCAGATTGTCAGAAATATACATTTTTTAATGTTTAATTTTTTGACTGCAAATGACTATTCCATGCAAATTATCACTTTTAGAACAAAATAAGTGTGTTTAAAGTCACTTTAATGCCTGAAATTGGTCGAAATAGAAGCTTCTGAATAGGAGAAAATGTCTGTAAAAATGGCAATTTTGGTCACATTGAGGCTTCAAAAAGTAGTTATTCAGCATGAGGCACATTCCAAATGACATTTTGAATCAATTTTTCTACAGTCCAAAAAATCAATTTTCTGATGAAAAACGATGACCCGTGACCTGTCAAAATTTCTCCATATGGTCAGAAATGGACATTTTTTAATGTTTAATTTTTTGAATGTAAATGACTATTCCATGTAAATTATCACTTTTGGAAGAAAAATAAGTGTGTTTAGAGTCACTTTAATGCCTGAAATTGGTTGAAACAAAAGCTTCTGAATAGGAGAAAAAGTCTGTAATAATGGCAATTTTGGTCACATTGAGGCTTTAAAAAGTAGTCATTCAACATGAGGCACATTCCAAATGACATTTTGAATCAATTTTTCTACAGTCCAAAAAAATCAATTTTCTGATGAAAAACGATGACCCGTGACCTGTCGAAATTTCTCCAGATGGTCAGAAATGGACATTTTTTAATGTTTAATTTTTTGAATGTAAATGACTATTCCATGTAAATTATCACTTTTGGAAGAAAAATAAGTGTGTTTAGAGACACTTTAATGCCTGAAATTGGTTGAAACAAAAGCTTCTGAATAGGAGAAAAAGTCTTTAGTAATGGCAATTTTGGTCACATTGAGGCTTTAAAAAGTAGTCATTCAACATGAGGCACATTCCAAATGACATTTTGAATCAATTTTTCTACAGTCCAAAAAAATAAATTTTCTGATGAAAAACGATGACCCGTGACCTGTCGAAATTTATCCAGATGGTCAGAAATGGAAATTTTTTAATGTTTAATTTTTTGAATGCAAATGACTATTCCATGTAAATTATCACTTTTGGAACAACATTAAGTGTGTTTAGAGTCACTTTTATGCCTGAAATTGGTCGAAATAAAAGCTTCTGAATAGGAGAAAATGTCTGTAAAAATTGAAATTTTGGTCACATTCAGGCTTTAAAAACAACATGAGGCACAATCCAAATGACATTTTGAATCAATTTTTCTACAGTCCAAAAAATCAATTTTCTGATGAAAAACGATGACCCGTGACCTGTCAAAATTTCTCCATATGGTCAGAAATGGACATTTTTTAATGTTTAATTTTTTGAATGTAAATGACTATTCCATGTAAATTATCACTTTTGGAAGAAAAATAAGTGTGTTTAGAGACACTTTAATGCCTGAAATTGGTTGAAACAAAAGCTTCTGAATAGGAGAAAAAGTCTTTAATAATGGCAATTTTGGTCACATTGAGGCTTTAAAAAGTAGTCATTCAACATGAGGCACATTCCAAATGACATTTTGAATCAATTTTTCTACAGTCCAAAAAAATCAATTTTCTGATGAAAAACGATGACCCGTGACCTGTCGAAATTTCTCCAGATGGTCAGAAATGGACATTTTTTAATGTTTAATTTTTTGAATGCAAATGACTATTCCATGTAAATTATCACTTTCGGAACAACATTAAGTGTGTTTAGAGTCACTTTAATGCCTGAAATTGGTTGAAACAAAAGCTTCTGAATAGGAGAAAAAGTCTGTAATAATGGCAATTTTGGTCACATTGAGGCTTTAAAAAGTAGTCATTCAACATGAGGCACATTCCAAATGACATTTTGAATAAATTTTTCTACAGTCCAAAAAAATAAATTTTCTGATGAAAAACGATGACCCGTGACCTGTCGAAATTTCTCCAGATGGTCAGAAATGGAAATTTTTTAATGTTTAATTTTTTGACTGCAAATGACTATTCCATGTAAATTATCACTTTTGGAAGAAAAATAAGTGTATTTAGAGTCACTTTAATGCCTGAAATTGGTTGAAACAAAAGCTTCTGAATAGGAGAAAAAGTCTGTAATAATGGCAATTTTGGTCACATTGAGGCTTTAAAAAGTAGTCATTCAACATGAGGCACATTCCAAATGACATTTTGAATCAATTTTTCTACAGTCCCAAAAAATCAATTTTCTGATGAAAAACGATGACCCGTGACCTGTCGAAATTTATCCAGATGGTCAGAAATGGAAATTTTTTAATGTTTAATTTTTTGAATGCAAATGACTATTCCATGTAAATTATCACTTTTGGAACAACATTAAGTGTGTTTAGAGTCACTTTTATGCCTGAAATTGGTCGAAATAGAAGCTTCTGAATACGAGAAAATGTCTGTAATAATGGCAATTTTGGTCACATTGAGGCTTTAAAAAGTAGTAATTCAACATGAGGCACATTCGAAATGACATTTTGAATCAATTTTTCTACAGTCCAAAAAATCAATTTTCTGATGAAAAACGATGACCCGTGACCTGTCGACATTTCTCCAGTTGGTCAGAAATTGAATTTTTTAATGTTTAAGTTTTTTTTACTGCAAATGACTATTCCATTTAAATTATCAATTTTGGAACAAAAATAAGTGTGTTTAGAGTCACTTTAATGCCTGAAATTGGTCGAAATAAAAGCTTCTGAATAGGAGAAAATGTCTGTAAAAATTGAAATTTTGGTCACATTCAGGCTTTAAAAACAACATGAGGCACAATCCAAATGACATTTTGAATCAATTTTTCTACAGTCCAAAAAATCAATTTTCTGATGAAAAACGATGACCCGTGACCTGTTGAAATTTCTCCAGATTGTCAGAAATGTACATTTTTTAATGTTTAATTTTTTGACTGTAAATGACTATTCCATGTAAATTATCACTTTTGGAAGAAAAAATAAGTGTGTTTAGAGTCACTTTAATGCCTGAAATTGGTTGAAACAAAAGCTTCTGAATAGGAGAAAAAGTCTCTAATAATGGCAATTTTGGTCACATTGAGGCTTTAAAAAGTAGTCATTCAACATGAGACACATTCCAAATTACATTTTGAATCAATTTTTCTACAGTCCAAAAAAATCCATTTTCTGATGAAAAACGATGACCCGTGACCTGTCGACATTTCTCCAGTTGGTCAGAAATGGAATTTTTTTAATGTTTAAGTTTTTTTAATGCAAATGACTATTCCATGTAAATTATCACTTTTGGAACAAAAATAAGTGTGTTTAGAGTCACGTTAATGCCTGAAATTGGTCGAAATAAAAGCTTCTGAATAGGAGAAAATGTCTGTAAAAATTGAAATTTTGGTCACATTCAGGCTTTAAAAACAACATGAGGCACAATCCAAATGACATTTTGAATCAATTTTTCTACAGTCCAAAAAATCAATTTTCTGATGAAAAACGATGACCCGTGACCTGTCGAAATTTCTCCAGATGGTCAGAAATGGAAATTTTTTAATGTTTAATTTTTTTGACTGCAAATGACTATTCCATGTAAATTATCACTTTTGGAATAAAAATAAGTGTGTTTAGAGTCACTTTAATGCCTGAAATTGGTAGAAATAGAAGCTTCTGAATAGGAGAAAATGTCTGTAAAAATGGCAATTTTGGTCACATTGAGGCTTCAAAAAGTAGTTATTCAGCATGAGGCACATTCCAAATGACATTTTGAATCAATTTTTCTACAGTCCAAAAAATCAATTTTCTGATGAAAAACGATGACCCGTGACCTGTCGAAATTTCTCCAGATGGTCAGAAATGGAAATTTTTTAATGTTTAATTTTTTGACTGCAAATGACTATTCCATGCAAATTATCACTTTTAGAACAAAATAAGTGTGTTTAAAGTCACTTTAATGCCTGAAATTGGTCGAAATAGAAGCTTCTGAATAGGAGAAAATGTCTGTAAAAATGGCAATTTTGGTCACATTGAGGCTTCAAAAAGTAGTTATTCAGCATGAGGCACATTCCAAATGACATTTTGAATCAATTTTTCTACAGTCCAAAAAATCAA
Source organism: Triturus cristatus (assembly GCF_964204655.1). Taxonomy (NCBI): domain Eukaryota; kingdom Metazoa; phylum Chordata; class Amphibia; order Caudata; family Salamandridae; genus Triturus; species Triturus cristatus. Next base: position 876,516,018 of record NC_140593.1, on the reverse strand, counting down.
TTTTCTGATGAAAAACGATGACCCGTGACCTGTCAAAATTTCTCCATATGGTCAGAAATGGACATTTTTTAATGTTTAATTTTTTGAATGTAAATGACTATTCCATGTAAATTATCACTTTTGGAAGAAAAATAAGTGTGTTTAGAGTCACTTTAATGCCTGAAATTGGTTGAAACAAAAGCTTCTGAATAGGAGAAAAAGTCTGTAATAATGGCAATTTTGGTCACATTGAGGCTTTAAAAAGTAGTCATTCAACATGAGGCACATTCCAAATGACATTTTGAATCAATTTTTCTACAGTCCAAAAAAATCAATTTTCTGATGAAAAACGATGACCCGTGACCTGTCGAAATTTCTCCAGATGGTCAGAAATGGACATTTTTTAATGTTTAATTTTTTGAATGTAAATGACTATTCCATGTAAATTATCACTTTTGGAAGAAAAATAAGTGTGTTTAGAGACACTTTAATGCCTGAAATTGGTTGAAACAAAAGCTTCTGAATAGGAGAAAAAGTCTTTAGTAATGGCAATTTTGGTCACATTGAGGCTTTAAAAAGTAGTCATTCAACATGAGGCACATTCCAAATGACATTTTGAATCAATTTTTCTACAGTCCAAAAAAATAAATTTTCTGATGAAAAACGATGACCCGTGACCTGTCGAAATTTATCCCGATGGTCAGAAATGGAAATTTTTTAATGTTTAATTTTTTGAATGCAAATGACTATTCCATGTAAATTATCACTTTTGGAACAACATTAAGTGTGTTTAGAGTCACTTTTATGCCTGAAATTGGTCGAAATAAAAGCTTCTGAATAGGAGAAAATGTCTGTAAAAATTGAAATTTTGGTCACATTCAGGCTTTAAAAACAACATGAGGCACAATCCAAATGACATTTTGAATCAATTTTTCTACAGTCCAAAAAATCAATTTTCTGATGAAAAACGATGACCCGTGACCTGTCAAAATTTCTCCATATGGTCAGAAATGGACATTTTTTAATGTTTAATTTTTTGAATGTAAATGACTATTCCATGTAAATTATCACTTTTGGAAGAAAAATAAGTGTGTTTAGAGACACTTTAATGCCTGAAATTGGTTGAAACAAAAGCTTCTGAATAGGAGAAAAAGTCTTTAATAATGGCAATTTTGGTCACATTGAGGCTTTAAAAAGTAGTCATTCAACATGAGGCACATTCCAAATGACATTTTGAATCAATTTTTCTACAGTCCAAAAAAATCAATTTTCTGATGAAAAACGATGACCCGTGACCTGTCGAAATTTCTCCAGATGGTCAGAAATGGACATTTTTTAATGTTTAATTTTTTGAATGTAAATGACTATTCCATGTAAATTATCACTTTTGGAAGAAAAATAAGTGTGTTTAGAGACACTTTAATGCCTGAAATTGGTTGAAACAAAAGCTTCTGAATAGGAGAAAAAGTCTTTAATAATGGCAATTTTGGTCACATTGAGGCTTTAAAAAGTAGTCATTCAACATGAGGCACATTCCAAATGACATTTTGAATCAATTTTTCTACAGTCCAAAAAAATAAATTTTCTGATGAAAAACGATGACCCGTGACCTGTCGAAATTTATCCAGATGGTCAGAAATGGAAATTTTTTAATGTTTAATTTTTTGAATGCAAATGACTATTCCATGTAAATTATCACTTTTGGAACAACATTAAGTGTGTTTAGAGTCACTTTTATGCCTGAAATTGGTCGAAATAGAAGCTTCTGAATACGAGAAAATGTCTGTAATAATGGCAATTTTGGTCACATTGAGGCTTTAAAAAGTAGTTATTCAACATGAGGCACATTCTAAATGACATTTTGAATCAATTTTTCTACAGTCCAAAAAATCAATTTTCTGATGAAAAACGATGACCCGTGACCTGTCGACATTTCTCCAGTTGGTCAGAAATGGAATTTTTTTAATGTTTAAGTTTTTTTAATGCAAATGACTATTCCATTTAAATTATCAATTTTGGAACAAAAATAAGTGTGTTTAGAGTCACGTTAATGCCTGAAATTGGTCGAAATAAAAGCTTCTGAATAGGAGAAAATGTCTGTAAAAATTGAAATTTTGGTCACATTCAGGCTTTAAAAACAACATGAGGCACAATCCAAATGACATTTTGAATCAATTTTTCTACAGTCCAAAAAATCAATTTTCTGATGAAAAACGATGACCCGTGACCTGTCGAAATTTCTCCAGATGGTCAGAAATGGAAATTTTTTAAAGTTTAATTTTTTGACTGTAAATGACTATTCCATGTAAATTATCACTTTTGGAAGAAAAATAGGTGTGTTTAGAGTCACTTTAATGCCTGAAATTGGTTGAAACAAAAGCTTCTGAATAGGAGAAAAAGTCTGTAATAATGGCAATTTTGGTCACATTGAGGCTTTAAAAAGTAGACAGTCAACATGAGGCACATTCCAAATGACATTTTGAATCAATTTTTCTACAGTCCAAAAAAATCAATTTTCTGATGAAAAACGATGACCCGTGACCTGTCGAAATTTCTCCAGATGGTCAGAAATGGACATTTTTTAATGTTTAATTATTTGAATGTAAATGACTATTCCATGTAAATTATCACTTTTGGAAGAAAAATAAGTGTGTTTAGAGACACTTTAATGCCTGAAATTGGTTGAAACAAAAGCTTCTGAATAGGAGAAAAAGTCTTTAATAATGGCAATTTTGGTCACATTGAGGCTTTAAAAAGTAGTCATTCAACATGAGGCACATTCCAAATGACATTTTGAATCAATTTTTCTACAGTCCAAAAAAATAAATTTTCTGATGAAAAACGATGACCCGTGACCTGTCGAAATTTATCCAGATGGTCAGAAATGGAAATTTTTTAATGTTTAATTTTTTGAATGCAAATGACTATTCCATGTAAATTATCACTTTTGGAACAACATTAAGTGTGTTTAGAGTCACTTTTATGCCTGAAATTGGTCGAAATAGAAGCTTGTGAATAGGAGAAAATGTCTGTAAAAATTGAAATTTTGGTCACATTCAGGCTTTAAAAAGTAGTTATTCAACATGAGGCACAATCCAAATGACATTTTGAATCAATTTTTCTACAGTCCAAAAAATCAATTTTCTGATGAAAAACGATGACCCGTGACCTGTTAAAATTTCTCCAGATTGTCAGAAATGTACATTTTTTAATGTTTAATTTTTTGACTGTAAATGACTATTCTATGTAAATTATCACTTTTGGAAGAAAAATAAGTGTGTTTAGAGACACTTTAATGCCTGAAATTGGTTAAAACAAAAGCTTCTGAATAGGAGAAAAAGTCTGTAATAATGGCAATTTTGGTCACATTGAGGCTTTAAAAAGTAGTTATTCAACATGAGGCACATTCCAAATGACATTTTGAATCAATTTTTCTACAGTCCAAAAAACCAATTTTCTGATGAAAAACGATGACCCGTGACCTGTCAAAATTTCTCCAGATGGTCAGAAATGGAAATTTTTTAATGTTTAATTTTTTGACTGTAAATGACTATTCCATGTGAATTATCACTTTTGGAACTAAAATAAGTGTGTTTAGAGTCACTTTAATGCCTGAAATTGGTTGAAACAAAAGCTTCTGAATAGGAGAAAAAGTCTCTAATAATGGCAATTTTGGTCACATTGAGGCTTTAAAAAGTAGTCATTCAACATGAGACACATTCCAAATTACATTTTGAATCAATTTTTCTAATGTCCAAAAAAATCCATTTTCTGATGAAAAACGATGACCCGTGACCTGTCGACATTTCTCCAGTTGGTCAGAAATGGAATTTTTTTAATGTTTAAGTTTTTTTAATGCAAATGACTATTCCATGTAAATTATCACTTTTGGAACAAAAATAAGTGTGTTTAGAGTCACGTTAATGCCTGAAATTGGTCGAAATAAAAGCTTCTGAATAGGAGAAAATGTCTGTAAAAATTGAAATTTTGGTCACATTCAGGCTTTAAAAACAACATGAGGCACAATCCAAATGACATTTTGAATCAATTTTTCTACAGTCCAAAAAATCAATTTTCTGATGAAAAACGATGACCCGTGACCTGTCGAAATTTCTCCAGATGGTCAGAAATGGAAATTTTTTAATGTTTAATTTTTTTGACTGCAAATGACTATTCCATGTAAATTATCACTTTTGGAATAAAAATAAGTGTGTTTAGAGTCACTTTAATGCCTGAAATTGGTAGAAATAGAAGCTTCTGAATAGGAGAAAATGTCTGTAAAAATGGCAATTTTGGTCACATTGAGGCTTCAAAAAGTAGTTATTCAGCATGAGGCACATTCCAAATGACATTTTGAATCAATTTTTCTACAGTCCAAAAAATCAATTTTCTGATGAAAAACGATGACCCGTGACCTGTCGAAATTTCTCCAGATGGTCAGAAATGGAAATTTTTTAATGTTTAATTTTTTGACTGCAAATGACTATTCCATGCAAATTATCACTTTTAGAACAAAATAAGTGTGTTTAAAGTCACTTTAATGCCTGAAATTGGTCGAAATAGAAGCTTCTGAATAGGAGAAAATGTCTGTAAAAATGGCAATTTTGGTCACATTGAGGCTTCAAAAAGTAGTTATTCAGCATGAGGCACATTCCAAATGACATTTTGAATCAATTTTTCTACAGTCCAAAAAATCAATTTTCTGATGAAAAACGATGACCCGTGACCTGTCAAAATTTCTCCATATGGTCAGAAATGGACATTTTTTAATGTTTAATTTTTTGAATGTAAATGACTATTCCATGTAAATTATCACTTTTGGAAGAAAAATAAGTGTGTTTAGAGTCACTTTAATGCCTGAAATTGGTTGAAACAAAAGCTTCTGAATAGGAGAAAAAGTCTGTAATAATGGCAATTTTGGTCACATTGAGGCTTTAAAAAGTAGTCATTCAACATGAGGCACATTCCAAATGACATTTTGAATCAATTTTTCTACAGTCCAAAAAAATCAATTTTCTGATGAAAAACGATGACCCGTGACCTGTCGAAATTTCTCCAGATGGTCAGAAATGGACATTTTTTAATGTTTAATTTTTTGAATGTAAATGACTATTCCATGTAAATTATCACTTTTGGAAGAAAAATAAGTGTGTTTAGAGACACTTTAATGCCTGAAATTGGTTGAAACAAAAGCTTCTGAATAGGAGAAAAAGTCTTTAGTAATGGCAATTTTGGTCACATTGAGGCTTTAAAAAGTAGTCATTCAACATGAGGCACATTCCAAATGACATTTTGAATCAATTTTTCTACAGTCCAAAAAAATAAATTTTCTGATGAAAAACGATGACCCGTGACCTGTCGAAATTTATCCCGATGGTCAGAAATGGAAATTTTTTAATGTTTAATTTTTTGAATGCAAATGACTATTCCATGTAAATTATCACTTTTGGAACAACATTAAGTGTGTTTAGAGTCACTTTTATGCCTGAAATTGGTCGAAATAAAAGCTTCTGAATAGGAGAAAATGTCTGTAAAAATTGAAATTTTGGTCACATTCAGGCTTTAAAAACAACATGAGGCACAATCCAAATGACATTTTGAATCAATTTTTCTACAGTCCAAAAAATCAATTTTCTGATGAAAAACGATGACCCGTGACCTGTCAAAATTTCTCCATATGGTCAGAAATGGACATTTTTTAATGTTTAATTTTTTGAATGTAAATGACTATTCCATGTAAATTATCACTTTTGGAAGAAAAATAAGTGTGTTTAGAGACACTTTAATGCCTGAAATTGGTTGAAACAAAAGCTTCTGAATAGGAGAAAAAGTCTTTAATAATGGCAATTTTGGTCACATTGAGGCTTTAAAAAGTAGTCATTCAACATGAGGCACATTCCAAATGACATTTTGAATCAATTTTTCTACAGTCCAAAAAAATAAATTTTCTGATGAAAAACGATGACCCGTGACCTGTCGAAATTTATCCCGATGGTCAGAAATGGAAATTTTTTAATGTTTAATTTTTTGAATGCAAATGACTATTCCATGTAAATTATCACTTTTGGAACAACATTAAGTGTGTTTAGAGTCACTTTTATGCCTGAAATTGGTCGAAATAAAAGCTTCTGAATAGGAGAAAATGTCTGTAAAAATTGAAATTTTGGTCACATTCAGGCTTTAAAAACAACATGAGGCACAATCCAAATGACATTTTGAATCAATTTTTCTACAGTCCAAAAAATCAATTTTCTGATGAAAAACGATGACCCGTGACCTGTCAAAATTTCTCCATATGGTCAGAAATGGACATTTTTTAATGTTTAATTTTTTGAATGTAAATGACTATTCCATGTAAATTATCACTTTTGGAAGAAAAATAAGTGTGTTTAGAGACACTTTAATGCCTGAAATTGGTTGAAACAAAAGCTTCTGAATAGGAGAAAAAGTCTTTAATAATGGCAATTTTGGTCACATTGAGGCTTTAAAAAGTAGTCATTCAACATGAGGCACATTCCAAATGACATTTTGAATCAATTTTTCTACAGTCCAAAAAAATCAATTTTCTGATGAAAAACGATGACCCGTGACCTGTCGAAATTTCTCCAGATGGTCAGAAATGGACATTTTTTAATGTTTAATTTTTTGAATGTAAATGACTATTCCATGTAAATTATCACTTTTGGAAGAAAAATAAGTGTGTTTAGAGACACTTTAATGCCTGAAATTGGTTGAAACAAAAGCTTCTGAATAGGAGAAAAAGTCTTTAATAATGGCAATTTTGGTCACATTGAGGCTTTAAAAAGTAGTCATTCAACATGAGGCACATTCCAAATGACATTTTGAATCAATTTTTCTACAGTCCAAAAAAATAAATTTTCTGATGAAAAACGATGACCCGTGACCTGTCGAAATTTATCCAGATGGTCAGAAATGGAAATTTTTTAATGTTTAATTTTTTGAATGCAAATGACTATTCCATGTAAATTATCACTTTTGGAACAACATTAAGTGTGTTTAGAGTCACTTTTATGCCTGAAATTGGTCGAAATAGAAGCTTCTGAATACGAGAAAATGTCTGTAATAATGGCAATTTTGGTCACATTGAGGCTTTAAAAAGTAGTTATTCAACATGAGGCACATTCTAAATGACATTTTGAATCAATTTTTCTACAGTCCAAAAAATCAATTTTCTGATGAAAAACGATGACCCGTGACCTGTCGACATTTCTCCAGTTGGTCAGAAATTGAATTTTTTTAATGTTAAATTTTTTTACTGCAAATGACTATTCCATTTAAATTATCACTTTTGGAACAAAAATAAGTGTGTTTAGAGTCACTTTAATGCCTGAAATTGGTCGAAATAGAAGCTTCTGAATAGGAGAAAATGTCTGTAAAAATTAAAATTTTGGTCACATTCAGGCTTTAAAAAGTAGTTATTCAACATGAGGCACAATCCAAATGAAATTTTGAATCAATTTTTCTACAGTCCAAAAAATCAATTTTCTGATGAAAAACGATGACCCGTGACCTGTTGAAATTTCTCCAGATTGTCAGAAATGTAAATTATTTAATGTTTAATTTTTTGACTGTAAATGACTATTCCATGTAAATTATCACTTTTGGAAAAAAAATAAGTGTGTTTAGAGTCACTTTAATGCCTGAAATTGGTTGAAACAAAAGCTTCTGAATAGGAGAAAAAGTCTGTAATAATGGCAATTTTGGTCACATTGAGGCTTTAAAAAGTAGTCATTCAACATGAGGCACATTCCAAATGACATTTTGAATCAATTTTTCTACAGTCCAAAAAAATCAATTTTCTGATGAAAAACGATGACCTGTGACCTGTCGAAATTTCTCCAGATGGTCAGAAATGGACATTTTTTAATGTTTCATTTTTTGACTGCAAATGACTATTCCATGTAAATTATCACTTTTGGAATAAAAATAAGTGTGTTTAGAGTCACTTTAATGCCTGAAATTGGTCGAAATAGACGCTTCTGAATAGGAGAAAATGTCTGTAAAAATAGCAATTTTGGTCACATTGAGGCTTCAAAAAGTAGTTATTCAGCATGAGGCACATTCCAAATGACATTTTGAATCAATTTTTCTACAGTCCAAAAAATCAATTTTCTAATGAAAAACGATGACCCGTGACCTGTCAAAATTTCTCCATATGGTCAGAAATGGAAATTTTTTAATGTTTAATTTTTTGATTGTAAATGACTATTCCATGTAAATTATTACTTTTGGAAGAAAAATAAGTGTGTTTAGAGACACTTTAATGCCTGAAATTGGTTGAAACAAAAGCTTCTGAATAGGAGAAAAAGTCTGTAATAATGGCAATTTTGGTCACATTGAGGCTTTAAAAAGTAGTCATTCAACATGAGGCACATTCCAAATGACATTTTGAATCAATTTTTCTACAGTCCAAAAAATCCATTTTCTGATGAAAAACGATGACCCGTGACGTGTCGAAATTTCTCCAGATGGTCAGAAATGGAAATTTTTTAATGTTTCATTTTTTGACTGCAAATGACTATTTCATGTAAATTATCACTTTTGGAACAAAATAAGTGTGTTTAGAGTCACTTTAATGCCTGTAATTGGTAGAAATAGAAGCTTCTGAATAGGAGAAAATGTCTGTAAAAATGGCAATTTTGGTCACATTGAGGCTTCAAAAAGTAGTTATTCAGCATGAGGCACATTCCAAATGACATTTTGAATCAATTTTTCTACAGTCCAAAAAATCAATTTTCTGATGAAAAACGATGACCCGTGACCTGTCGAAATTTCTCCAGATGGTCAGAAATGGAAATTTTTTAAAGTTTAATTTTTTGACTGTAAATGACTATTCCATGTAAATTATCACTTTTGGAAAAAAAATAAGTGTGTTTAGAGTCACTTTAATGCCTGAAATTGGTTGAAACAAAAGCTTCTGAATAGGAGAAAAAGTCTGTAATAATGGCAATTTTGGTCACATTGAGGCTTTAAAAAGTAGTCATTCAACATGAGGCACATTCCAAATGACATTTTGAATCAATTTTTCTACAGTCCAAAAAAATCAATTTTCTGATGAAAAACGATGACCCGTGACCTGTCGAAATTTCTCCAGATGGTCAGAAATGGACATTTTTTAATGTTTAATTTTTTGAATGTAAATGACTATTCCATGTAAATTATCACTTTTGGAAGAAAAATAAGTGTGTTTAGAGACACTTTAATGCCTGAAATTGGTTGAAACAAAAGCTTCTGAATAGGAGAAAAAGTCTGTAATAATGGCAATTTTGGTCACATTGAGGCTTTAAAAAGTAGTTATTCAACATGAGGCACATTCGAAATGACATTTTGAATCAATTTTTCTACAGTCCAAAAAATCAATTTTCTGATGAAAAACGATGACCCGTGACCTGTCGACATTTCTCCAGTTGGTCAGAAATTGAATTTTTTTAATGTTTAAGTTTTTTTACTGCAAATGACTATTCCATTTAAATTATCACTTTTGGAACAAAAATAAGTGTGTTTAGAGTCACTTTTATGCCTGAAATTGGTCGAAATAGAAGCTTCTGAATAGGAGAAAATGTCTGTAAAAATTGAAATTTTGGTCACATTCAGGCTTTAAAAAGTAGTTATTCAACATGAGGCACAATCCAAATGACATTTTGAATCAATTTTTCTACAGTCCAAAAAATCAATTTTCTGATGAAAAACGATGACCCGTGACCTGTTGAAATTTCTCCAGATTGTCAGAAATATACATTTTTTAATGTTTAATTTTTTGACTGCAAATGACTATTCCATGCAAATTATCACTTTTAGAACAAAATAAGTGTGTTTAAAGTCACTTTAATGCCTGAAATTGGTCGAAATAGAAGCTTCTGAATAGGAGAAAATGTCTGTAAAAATGGCAATTTTGGTCACATTGAGGCTTCAAAAAGTAGTTATTCAGCATGAGGCACATTCCAAATGACATTTTGAATCAATTTTTCTACAGTCCAAAAAATCAATTTTCTGATGAAAAACGATGACCCGTGACCTGTCAAAATTTCTCCATATGGTCAGAAATGGACATTTTTTAATGTTTAATTTTTTGAATGTAAATGACTATTCCATGTAAATTATCACTTTTGGAAGAAAAATAAGTGTGTTTAGAGTCACTTTAATGCCTGAAATTGGTTGAAACAAAAGCTTCTGAATAGGAGAAAAAGTCTGTAATAATGGCAATTTTGGTCACATTGAGGCTTTAAAAAGTAGTCATTCAACATGAGGCACATTCCAAATGACATTTTGAATCAATTTTTCTACAGTCCAAAAAAATCAATTTTCTGATGAAAAACGATGACCCGTGACCTGTCGAAATTTCTCCAGATGGTCAGAAATGGACATTTTTTAATGTTTAATTTTTTGAATGTAAATGACTATTCCATGTAAATTATCACTTTTGGAAGAAAAATAAGTGTGTTTAGAGACACTTTAATGCCTGAAATTGGTTGAAACAAAAGCTTCTGAATAGGAGAAAAAGTCTTTAGTAATGGCAATTTTGGTCACATTGAGGCTTTAAAAAGTAGTCATTCAACATGAGGCACATTCCAAATGACATTTTGAATCAATTTTTCTACAGTCCAAAAAAATAAATTTTCTGATGAAAAACGATGACCCGTGACCTGTCGAAATTTATCCCGATGGTCAGAAATGGAAATTTTTTAATGTTTAATTTTTTGAATGCAAATGACTATTCCATGTAAATTATCACTTTTGGAACAACATTAAGTGTGTTTAGAGTCACTTTTATGCCTGAAATTGGTCGAAATAAAAGCTTCTGAATAGGAGAAAATGTCTGTAAAAATTGAAATTTTGGTCACATTCAGGCTTTAAAAACAACATGAGGCACAATCCAAATGACATTTTGAATCAATTTTTCTACAGTCCAAAAAATCAATTTTCTGATGAAAAACGATGACCCGTGACCTGTCAAAATTTCTCCATATGGTCAGAAATGGACATTTTTTAATGTTTAATTTTTTGAATGTAAATGACTATTCCATGTAAATTATCACTTTTGGAAGAAAAATAAGTGTGTTTAGAGACACTTTAATGCCTGAAATTGGTTGAAACAAAAGCTTCTGAATAGGAGAAAAAGTCTTTAATAATGGCAATTTTGGTCACATTGAGGCTTTAAAAAGTAGTCATTCAACATGAGGCACATTCCAAATGACATTTTGAATCAATTTTTCTACAGTCCAAAAAAATCAATTTTCTGATGAAAAACGATGACCCGTGACCTGTCGAAATTTCTCCAGATGGTCAGAAATGGACATTTTTTAATGTTTAATTTTTTGAATGTAAATGACTATTCCATGTAAATTATCACTTTTGGAAGAAAAATAAGTGTGTTTAGAGACACTTTAATGCCTGAAATTGGTTGAAACAAAAGCTTCTGAATAGGAGAAAAAGTCTTTAATAATGGCAATTTTGGTCACATTGAGGCTTTAAAAAGTAGTCATTCAACATGAGGCACATTCCAAATGACATTTTGAATCAATTTTTCTACAGTCCAAAAAAATAAATTTTCTGATGAAAAACGATGACCCGTGACCTGTCGAAATTTATCCAGATGGTCAGAAATGGAAATTTTTTAATGTTTAATTTTTTGAATGCAAATGACTATTCCATGTAAATTATCACTTTTGGAACAACATTAAGTGTGTTTAGAGTCACTTTTATGCCTGAAATTGGTCGAAATAGAAGCTTCTGAATACGAGAAAATGTCTGTAATAATGGCAATTTTGGTCACATTGAGGCTTTAAAAAGTAGTTATTCAACATGAGGCACATTCTAAATGACATTTTGAATCAATTTTTCTACAGTCCAAAAAATCAATTTTCTGATGAAAAACGATGACCCGTGACCTGTCGACATTTCTCCAGTTGGTCAGAAATGGAATTTTTTTAATGTTTAAGTTTTTTTAATGCAAATGACTATTCCATTTAAATTATCAATTTTGGAACAAAAATAAGTGTGTTTAGAGTCACGTTAATGCCTGAAATTGGTCGAAATAAAAGCTTCTGAATAGGAGAAAATGTCTGTAAAAATTGAAATTTTGGTCACATTCAGGCTTTAAAAACAACATGAGGCACAATCCAAATGACATTTTGAATCAATTTTTCTACAGTCCAAAAAATCAATTTTCTGATGAAAAACGATGACCCGTGACCTGTCGAAATTTCTCCAGATGGTCAGAAATGGAAATTTTTTAAAGTTTAATTTTTTGACTGTAAATGACTATTCCATGTAAATTATCACTTTTGGAAGAAAAATAGGTGTGTTTAGAGTCACTTTAATGCCTGAAATTGGTTGAAACAAAAGCTTCTGAATAGGAGAAAAAGTCTGTAATAATGGCAATTTTGGTCACATTGAGGCTTTAAAAAGTAGACAGTCAACATGAGGCACATTCCAAATGACATTTTGAATCAATTTTTCTACAGTCCAAAAAAATCAATTTTCTGATGAAAAACGATGACCCGTGACCTGTCGAAATTTCTCCAGATGGTCAGAAATGGACATTTTTTAATGTTTAATTATTTGAATGTAAATGACTATTCCATGTAAATTATCACTTTTGGAAGAAAAATAAGTGTGTTTAGAGACACTTTAATGCCTGAAATTGGTTGAAACAAAAGCTTCTGAATAGGAGAAAAAGTCTTTAATAATGGCAATTTTGGTCACATTGAGGCTTTAAAAAGTAGTCATTCAACATGAGGCACATTCCAAATGACATTTTGAATCAATTTTTCTACAGTCCAAAAAAATAAATTTTCTGATGAAAAACGATGACCCGTGACCTGTCGAAATTTATCCAGATGGTCAGAAATGGAAATTTTTTAATGTTTAATTTTTTGAATGCAAATGACTATTCCATGTAAATTATCACTTTTGGAACAACATTAAGTGTGTTTAGAGTCACTTTTATGCCTGAAATTGGTCGAAATAGAAGCTTGTGAATAGGAGAAAATGTCTGTAAAAATTGAAATTTTGGTCACATTCAGGCTTTAAAAAGTAGTTATTCAACATGAGGCACAATCCAAATGACATTTTGAATCAATTTTTCTACAGTCCAAAAAATCAATTTTCTGATGAAAAACGATGACCCGTGACCTGTTAAAATTTCTCCAGATTGTCAGAAATGTACATTTTTTAATGTTTAATTTTTTGACTGTAAATGACTATTCTATGTAAATTATCACTTTTGGAAGAAAAATAAGTGTGTTTAGAGACACTTTAATGCCTGAAATTGGTTAAAACAAAAGCTTCTGAATAGGAGAAAAAGTCTGTAATAATGGCAATTTTGGTCACATTGAGGCTTTAAAAAGTAGTTATTCAACATGAGGCACATTCCAAATGACATTTTGAATCAATTTTTCTACAGTCCAAAAAATCAATTTTCTGATGAAAAACGATGACCCGTGACCTGTCAAAATTTCTCCAGATGGTCAGAAATGGAAATTTTTTAATGTTTAATTTTTTGACTGTAAATGACTATTCCATGTGAATTATCACTTTTGGAACTAAAATAAGTGTGTTTAGAGTCACTTTAATGCCTGAAATTGGTTGAAACAAAAGCTTCTGAATAGGAGAAAAAGTCTCTAATAATGGCAATTTTGGTCACATTGAGGCTTTAAAAAGTAGTCATTCAACATGAGACACATTCCAAATTACATTTTGAATCAATTTTTCTAATGTCCAAAAAAATCCATTTTCTGATGAAAAACGATGACCCGTGACCTGTCGACATTTCTCCAGTTGGTCAGAAATGGAATTTTTTTAATGTTTAAGTTTTTTTAATGCAAATGACTATTCCATGTAAATTATCACTTTTGGAACAAAAATAAGTGTGTTTAGAGTCACGTTAATGCCTGAAATTGGTCGAAATAAAAGCTTCTGAATAGGAGAAAATGTCTGTAAAAATTGAAATTTTGGTCACATTCAGGCTTTAAAAACAACATGAGGCACAATCCAAATGACATTTTGAATCAATTTTTCTACAGTCCAAAAAATCAATTTTCTGATGAAAAACGATGACCCGTGACCTGTCGAAATTTCTCCAGATGGTCAGAAATGGAAATTTTTTAATGTTTAATTTTTTTGACTGCAAATGACTATTCCATGTAAATTATCACTTTTGGAATAAAAATAAGTGTGTTTAGAGTCACTTTAATGCCTGAAATTGGTAGAAATAGAAGCTTCTGAATAGGAGAAAATGTCTGTAAAAATGGCAATTTTGGTCACATTGAGGCTTCAAAAAGTAGTTATTCAGCATGAGGCACATTCCAAATGACATTTTGAATCAATTTTTCTACAGTCCAAAAAATCAATTTTCTGATGAAAAACGATGACCCGTGACCTGTCGAAATTTCTCCAGATGGTCAGAAATGGAAATTTTTTAATGTTTAATTTTTTGACTGCAAATGACTATTCCATGCAAATTATCACTTTTAGAACAAAATAAGTGTGTTTAAAGTCACTTTAATGCCTGAAATTGGTCGAAATAGAAGCTTCTGAATAGGAGAAAATGTCTGTAAAAATGGCAATTTTGGTCACATTGAGGCTTCAAAAAGTAGTTATTCAGCATGAGGCACATTCCAAATGACATTTTGAATCAATTTTTCTACAGTCCAAAAAATCAATTTTCTGATGAAAAACGATGACCCGTGACCTGTCAAAATTTCTCCATATGGTCAGAAATGGACATTTTTTAATGTTTAATTTTTTGAATGTAAATGACTATTCCATGTAAATTATCACTTTTGGAAGAAAAATAAGTGTGTTTAGAGTCACTTTAATGCCTGAAATTGGTTGAAACAAAAGCTTCTGAATAGGAGAAAAAGTCTGTAATAATGGCAATTTTGGTCACATTGAGGCTTTAAAAAGTAGTCATTCAACATGAGGCACATTCCAAATGACATTTTGAATCAATTTTTCTACAGTCCAAAAAAATCAATTTTCTGATGAAAAACGATGACCCGTGACCTGTCGAAATTTCTCCAGATGGTCAGAAATGGACATTTTTTAATGTTTAATTTTTTGAATGTAAATGACTATTCCATGTAAATTATCACTTTTGGAAGAAAAATAAGTGTGTTTAGAGACACTTTAATGCCTGAAATTGGTTGAAACAAAAGCTTCTGAATAGGAGAAAAAGTCTTTAGTAATGGCAATTTTGGTCACATTGAGGCTTTAAAAAGTAGTCATTCAACATGAGGCACATTCCAAATGACATTTTGAATCAATTTTTCTACAGTCCAAAAAAATAAATTTTCTGATGAAAAACGATGACCCGTGACCTGTCGAAATTTATCCAGATGGTCAGAAATGGAAATTTTTTAATGTTTAATTTTTTGAATGCAAATGACTATTCCATGTAAATTATCACTTTTGGAACAACATTAAGTGTGTTTAGAGTCACTTTTATGCCTGAAATTGGTCGAAATAAAAGCTTCTGAATAGGAGAAAATGTCTGTAAAAATTGAAATTTTGGTCACATTCAGGCTTTAAAAACAACATGAGGCACAATCCAAATGACATTTTGAATCAATTTTTCTACAGTCCAAAAAATCAATTTTCTGATGAAAAACGATGACCCGTGACCTGTCAAAATTTCTCCATATGGTCAGAAATGGACATTTTTTAATGTTTAATTTTTTTAATGTAAATGACTATTCCATGTAAATTATCACTTTTGGAAGAAAAATAAGTGTGTTTAGAGACACTTTAATGCCTGAAATTGGTTGAAACAAAAGCTTCTGAATAGGAGAAAAAGTCTTTAATAATGGCAATTTTGGTCACATTGAGGCTTTAAAAAGTAGTCATTCAACATGAGGCACATTCCAAATGACATTTTGAATCAATTTTTCTACAGTCCAAAAAAATCAATTTTCTGATGAAAAACGATGACCCGTGACCTGTCGAAATTTCTCCAGATGGTCAGAAATGGACATTTTTTAATGTTTAATTTTTTGAATGTAAATGACTATTCCATGTAAATTATCACTTTTGGAAGAAAAATAAGTGTGTTTAGAGACACTTTAATGCCTGAAATTGGTTGAAACAAAAGCTTCTGAATAGGAGAAAAAGTCTTTAATAATGGCAATGTTGGTCACATTGAGGCTTTAAAAAGTAGTCATTCAACATGAGGCACATTCCAAATGACATTTTGAATCAATTTTTCTACAGTCCAAAAAAACTAAATTTTCTGATGAAAAACGATGACCCGTGACCTGTCGAAATTTATCCAGATGGTCAGAAATGGAAATTTTTTAATGTTTAATTTTTTGAATGCAAATGACTATTCCATGTAAATTATCACTTTTGGAACAACATTAAGTGTGTTTAGAGTCACTTTTATGCCTGAAATTGGTCGAAATAGAAGCTTCTGAATACGAGAAAATGTCTGTAATAATGGCAATTTTGGTCACATTGAGGCTTTAAAAAGTAGTTATTCAACATGAGGCACATTCGAAATGACATTTTGAATCAATTTTTCTACAGTCCAAAAAATCAATTTTCTGATGAAAAACGATGACCCGTGACCTGTCGACATTTCTCCAGTTGGTCAGAAATTGAATTTTTTTAATGTTAAATTTTTTTACTGCAAATGACTATTCCATTTAAATTATCACTTTTGGAACAAAAATAAGTGTGTTTAGAGTCACTTTAATGCCTAAAATTGGTCGAAATAGAAGCTTCTGAATAGGAGAAAATGTCTGTAAAAATTGAAATTTTGGTCACATTCAGGCTTTAAAAAGTAGTTATTCAACATGAGGCACAATCCAAATGAAATTTTGAATCAATTTTTCTACAGTCCAAAAAATCAATTTTCTGATGAAAAACGATGACCCGTGACCTGTTGAAATTTCTCCAGATTGTCAGAAATGTAAATTATTTAATGTTTAATTTTTTGACTGTAAATGACTATTCCATGTAAATTATCACTTTTGGAAAAAAAATAAGTGTGTTTAGAGACACTTTAATGCCTTAAATTGGTTGAAACAAAAGCTTCTGAATAGGTGAAAAAGTCTGTAATAATGGCAATTTTGGTCACATTGAGGCTTTAAAAAGTAGTCATTCAACATGAGGCACATTCCAAATGACATTTTGAATCAATTTTTCTACAGTCCAAAAAAATCAATTTTCTGATGAAAAACGATGACCTGTGACCTGTCGAAATTTCTCCAGATGGTCAGAAATGGACATTTTTTAATGTTTCATTTTTTGACAGCAAATGACTATTCCATGTAAATTATCACTTTTGGAATAAAAATAAGTGTGTTTAGAGTCACTTTAATGCCTGAAATTGGTCGAAATAGACGCTTCTGAATAGGAGAAAATGTCTGTAAAAATAGCAATTTTGGTCACATTGAGGCTTCAAAAAGTAGTTATTCAGCATGAGGCACATTCCAAATGACATTTTGAATCAATTTTTCTACAGTCCAAAAAATCAATTTTCTAATGAAAAACGATGACCCGTGACCTGTCAAAATTTCTCCATATGGTCAGAAATGGAAATTTTTAATGTTTAATTTTTTGATTGTAAATGACTATTCCATGTAAATTATTACTTTTGGAAGAAAAATAAGTGTGTTTAGAGACACTTTAATGCCTGAAATTGGTTGAAACAAAAGCTTCTGAATAGGAGAAAAAGTCTGTAATAATGGCAATTTTGGTCACATTGAGGCTTTAAAAAGTAGTCATTCAACATGAGGCACATTCCAAATGACATTTTGAATCAATTTTTCTACAGTCCAAAAAATCCATTTTCTGATGAAAAACGATGACCCGTGACGTGTCGAAATTTCTCCAGATGGTCAGAAATGGAAATTTTTTAATGTTTCATTTTTTGACTGCAAATGACTATTCCATGTAAATTATCACTTTTGGAACAAAATAAGTGTGTTTAGAGTCACTTTAATGCCTGTAATTGGTAGAAATAGAAGCTTATGAATAGGAGAAAATGTCTGTAAAAATGGCAATTTTGGTCACATTGAGGCTTCAAAAAGTAGTTATTCAGCATGAGGAACATTCCAAATGACATTTTGAATCAATTTTTCTACAGTCCAAAAAATCAATTTTCTGATGAAAAACGATGACCCGTGACCTGTCGAAATTTCTCCAGATGGTCAGAAATGGAAATTTTTTAAAGTTTAATTTTTTGACTGTAAATGACTATTCCATGTAAATTATCACTTTTGGAAGAAAAATAAGTGTGTTTAGAGTCACTTTAATGCCTGAAATTGGTTGAAACAAAAGCTTCTGAATAGGAGAAAAAGTCTGTAATAATGGCAATTTTGGTCACATTGAGGCTTTAAAAAGTAGACATTCAACATGAGGCACATTCCAAATGACATTTTGAATCAATTTTTCTACAGTCCAAAAAAATCAATTTTCTGATGAAAAACGCTGACCCGTGACCTGTCGAAATTTCTCCAGATGGTCAGAAATGGAAATTTTTTAATGTTTAATTTTTTGACTGCAAATGACTATTCCATGCAAATTATCACTTTTGGAACAAAATAAGTGTGTTTAAAGTCACTTTAATGCCTGAAATTGGTCGAAATAGAAGCTTCTGAATAGGAGAAAATGTCTGTAAAAATGGCAATTTTGGTCACATTGAGGCTTCAAAAAGTAGTTATTCAGCATGAGGCACATTCCAAATGACATTTTGAATCAATTTTTCTACAGTCCAAAAAATCAATTTTCTGATGAAAAACGATGACCCGTGACCTGTCAAAATTTCTCCATATGGTCAGAAATGGAAATTTTGTAATGTTTAATTTTTTGACTGCAAATAACTACTCCATGTAAATTATCACTTTTGGAACAAAAATAAGTGTGTTTAGAGTCACTTTAATGCCTGAAATTGGTCGAAATAGAAGCTTCTGAATAAGAGAAAAAGTCTGTAATAATGGCAATTTTGGTCACATTGATGCTTTAAAAAGTAGTAATTCAACATGAGGAACATTCCAAATGACATTTTGAATCAATTTTTCTACAGTCCAAAAAAATCAATTTTCTGATGAAAAACGATGACCCGTGACCTGTCGAAATTTCTCCAGATGGTCAGAAATGGACATTTTTTAATGTTTAATTTTTTGACTGCAAATGACTATTCCATGCAAATTATCACTTTTGGAACAAAATAAGTGTGTTTAAAGTCACTTTAATGCCTGAAATTGGTCGAAATAGAAGCTTCTGAATAGGAGAAAATGTCTGTAAAAATGGCAATTTTGGTCACATTGAGGCTTCAAAAAGTAGTTATTCAACATGAGGCACATTCGAAATGCCATTTTGAATCAATTTTTCTACAGTCCAAAAAATCAATTTTCTGATGAAAAACGATGACCCGTGACCTGTCAAAATTTCTCCATATGGTCAGAAATGGACATTTTTAATGTTTAATTTTTTGAATGTAAATGACTATTCCATGTAAATTATCACTTTTGGAAGAAAAATAAGTGTGTTTAGAGACACTTTAATGCCTGAAATTGGTTGAAACAAAAGCTTCTGAATAGGAGAAAAAGTCTTTAATAATGGCAATTTTGGTCACATTGAGGCTTTAAAAAGTAGTCATTCAACATGAGGCACATTCCAAATGACATTTTGAATCAATTTTTCTACAGTCCAAAAAAATAAATTTTCTGATGAAAAACGATGACCCGTGACCTCTCGAAATTTATCCAGATGGTCAGAAATGGAAATTTTTTAATGTTTAATTTTTTGAATGCAAATGACTATTCCATGTAAATTATCACTTTTGGAACAACATTAAGTGTGTTTAGAGTCACTTTTATGCCTGAAATTGGTCGAAATAGAAGCTTCTGAATACGAGAAAATGTCTGTAATAATGGCAATTTTGGTCACATTGAGGCTTTAAAAAGTAGTTATTCAACATGAGGCACATTCGAAATGACATTTTGAATCAATTTTTCTACAGTCCAAAAAATCAATTTTCTGATGAAAAACGATGACCCGTGACCTGTCGACATTTCTCCAGTTGGTCAGAAATTGAATTTTTTTAATGTTTAAGTTTTTTTACTGCAAATGACTATTCCATTTAAATTATCACTTTTGGAACAAAAATAAGTGTGTTTAGAGTCACTTTAATGCCTGAAATTGGTCGAAATAGAAGCTTCTGAATAGGAGAAAATGTCTGTAAAAATTGAAATTTTGGTCACATTCAGGCTTTAAAAAGTAGTTATTCAACATGAGGCACAATCCAAATGACATTATGAATCAATTTTTCTACAGTCCAAAAAATCAATTTTCTGATGAAAAACGATGACCCGTGACCTGTCGAAATTTCTCCAGATGGTCAGAAATGGAAATTTTTTAATGTTTAATATTTTTTACTGCAAATGACTATTCCATGTAAATTATCACTTTTGGAAAAAAAATAAGTGTGTTTAGAGTCACTTTAATGCCTGAAATTGGTTGAAACAAAAGCTTCTGAATAGGAGAAAAAGTCTGTAATAATGGCAATTTTGGTCACATTGAGGCTTTAAAAAGTAGTCATTCAACATGAGGCACATTCCAAATGATATTTTGAATCAATTTTTCTACAGTCCAAAAAAATCAATTTTCTGATGAAAAACGATGACCCGTGACCTGTCGAAATTTCTCCAGATGGTCAGAAATGGACATTTTTTAATGTTTAATTTTTTGAATGTAAATGACTATTCCATGTAAATTATCACTTTTGGAAGAAAAATAAGTGTGTTTAGAGACACTTTAATGCCTGAAATTGGTTGAAACAAAAGCTTCTGAATAGGAGAAAAAGTCTGTAATAATGGCAATTTTGGTCACATTGAGGCTTTAAAAAGTAGTTATTCAACATGAGGCACATTCGAAATGACATTTTGAATCAATTTTTCTACAGTCCAAAAAATCAATTTTCTGATGAAAAACGATGACCCGTGACCTGTCGACATTTCTCCAGTTGGTCAGAAATTGAATTTTTTTAATGTTTAAGTTTTTTTACTGCAAATGACTATTCCATTTAAATTATCACTTTTGGAACAAAAATAAGTGTGTTTAGAGTCACTTTTATGCCTGAAATTGGTCGAAATAGAAGCTTCTGAATAGGAGAAAATGTCTGTAAAAATTGAAATTTTGGTCACATTCAGGCTTTAAAAAGTAGTTATTCAACATGAGGCACAATCCAAATGACATTTTGAATCAATTTTTCTACAGTCCAAAAAATCAATTTTCTGATGAAAAACGATGACCCGTGACCTGTTGAAATTTCTCCAGATTGTCAGAAATATACATTTTTTAATGTTTAATTTTTTGACTGTAAATGACTATTCCATGTAAATTATCACTTTTGGAAAAAAAATAAGTGTGTTTAGAGTCACTTTAATGCCTGAAATTGGTTGAAACAAAAGCTTCTGAATAGGAGAAAAAGTCTGTAATAATGGCAATTTTGGTCACATTGAGGCTTTAAAAAGTAGTCATTCAACATGAGGCACATTCCAAATGACATTTTGAATCAATTTTTCTACAGTCCAAAAAAATCAATTTTCTGATGAAAAACGATGACCCGTGACCTGTCGAAATTTCTCCAGATGGTCAGAAATGGAAATTATTTAACGTTTAATTTTTTGACTGCAAATGACTATTCCATGGAAATTATCACTTTTGGAATAAAAATAAGTGTGTTTAGAGTCACTTTAATGCCTGAAATTGGTCGAAATATACGCTTCTGAATAGGAGAAAATGTCTGTAAAAATGGCAATTTTGGTCACATTGAGGCTTAAAAAAGTAGTTATTCAGCATGAGGCACATTCCAAATGACATTTTGAATCAATTTTTCTACAGTCCAAAAAATCAATTTTCTAATGAAAAACGATGACCCGTGACCTGTCAAAATTTCTCCATATGGTCAGAAATGGAAATTTTTTAATGTTTAATTTTTTGATTGTAAATGACTATTCCATGTAAATTATCACTTTTGGAAGAAAAATAGGTGTGTTTAGAGTCACTTTAATGCCTGAAATTGGTTGAAACAAAAGCTTCTGAATATGAGAAAAAGTCTGTAATAATGGCAATTTTGGTCACATTGAGGCTTTAAAAAGTAGACATTCAACATGAGGCACATTCCAAATGACATTTTGAATCAATTTTTCTACAGTCCAAAAAAATCAATTTTCTGATGAAAAACGATGACCCGTGACCTGTCGAAATTTCTCCAGATGGTCAGAAATGGAAATTTTGTAATGTTTAATTTTTTGACTGCAAATGACTATTCCATGCAAATTATCACTTTTGGAACAAAATAAGTGTGTTTAAAATCACTTTAATGCCTGAAATTGGTCGAAATAGAAGCTTCTGAATAGGAGAAAATGTCTGTAAAAATGGCAATTTTGGTCACATTGAGGCTTCAAAAAGTAGTTATTCAGCATGAGGCACATTCCAAATGACATTTTGAATCAATTTTTCTACAGTCCAAAAAATCAATTTTCTGATGAAAAACGATGACCCGTGACCTGTCGAAATTTCTCCAGATGGTCAGAAATGGAAATTTTTTAATGTTTAATTTTTTGACTGCAAATGACTATTCCATGCAAATTATCACTTTTGGAACAAAATAAGTGTGTTTAAAGTCACTTTAATGCCTGAAATTGGTCGAAATAGAAGCTTCTGAATAGGAGAAAATGTCTGTAAAAATGGCAATTTTGGTCACATTGAGGCTTCAAAAGTAGTTATTCAGCATGAGGCACATTCCAAATGACATTTTGAATCAATTTTTCTACAGTCCAAAAAATCAATTTTCTGATGAAAAACGATGACCCGTGACCTGTCAAAATTTCTCCATATGGTCAGAAATGGAAATTTTGTAATGTTTAATTTTTTGACTGCAAATAACTACTCCATGTAAATTATCACTTTTGGAACAAAAATAAGTGTGTTTAGAGTCACTTTAATGCCTGAAATTGGTCGAAATAGAAGCTTCTGAATAAGAGAAAAAGTCTGTAATAATGGCAATTTTGGTCACATTGATGCTTTAAAAAGTAGTAATTCAACATGAGGAACATTCCAAATGACATTTTGAATCAATTTTTCTACAGTCCAAAAAAATCAATTTTCTGATGAAAAACGATGACCCGTGACCTGTCGAAATTTCTCCAGATGGTCAGAAATGGACATTTTTTAATGTTTAATTTTTTGACTGCAAATGACTATTCCATGCAAATTATCACTTTTGGAACAAAATAAGTGTGTTTAAAGTCACTTTAATGCCTGAAATTGGTCGAAATAGAAGCTTCTGAATAGGAGAAAATGTCTGTAAAAATGGCAATTTTGGTCACATTGAGGCTTCAAAAAGTAGTTATTCAACATGAGGCACATTCGAAATGCCATTTTGAATCAATTTTTCTACAGTCCAAAAAATCAATTTTCTGATGAAAAACGATGACCCGTGACCTGTCAAAATTTCTCCATATGGTCAGAAATGGACATTTTTAATGTTTAATTTTTTGAATGTAAATGACTATTCCATGTAAATTATCACTTTTGGAAGAAAAATAAGTGTGTTTAGAGACACTTTAATGCCTGAAATTGGTTGAAACAAAAGCTTCTGAATAGGAGAAAAAGTCTTTAATAATGGCAATTTTGGTCACATTGAGGCTTTAAAAAGTAGTCATTCAACATGAGGCACATTCCAAATGACATTTTGAATCAATTTTTCTACAGTCCAAAAAAATAAATTTTCTGATGAAAAACGATGACCCGTGACCTCTCGAAATTTATCCAGATGGTCAGAAATGGAAATTTTTTAATGTTTAATTTTTTGAATGCAAATGACTATTCCATGTAAATTATCACTTTTGGAACAACATTAAGTGTGTTTAGAGTCACTTTTATGCCTGAAATTGGTCGAAATAGAAGCTTCTGAATACGAGAAAATGTCTGTAATAATGGCAATTTTGGTCACATTGAGGCTTTAAAAAGTAGTTATTCAACATGAGGCACATTCGAAATGACATTTTGAATCAATTTTTCTACAGTCCAAAAAATCAATTTTCTGATGAAAAACGATGACCCGTGACCTGTCGACATTTCTCCAGTTGGTCAGAAATTGAATTTTTTTAATGTTTAAGTTTTTTTACTGCAAATGACTATTCCATTTAAATTATCACTTTTGGAACAAAAATAAGTGTGTTTAGAGTCACTTTAATGCCTGAAATTGGTCGAAATAGAAGCTTCTGAATAGGAGAAAATGTCTGTAAAAATTGAAATTTTGGTCACATTCAGGCTTTAAAAAGTAGTTATTCAACATGAGGCACAATCCAAATGACATTATGAATCAATTTTTCTACAGTCCAAAAAATCAATTTTCTGATGAAAAACGATGACCCGTGACCTGTCGAAATTTCTCCAGATGGTCAGAAATGGAAATTTTTTAATGTTTAATATTTTTTACTGCAAATGACTATTCCATGTAAATTATCACTTTTGGAAAAAAAATAAGTGTGTTTAGAGTCACTTTAATGCCTGAAATTGGTTGAAACAAAAGCTTCTGAATAGGAGAAAAAGTCTGTAATAATGGCAATTTTGGTCACATTGAGGCTTTAAAAAGTAGTCATTCAACATGAGGCACATTCCAAATGATATTTTGAATCAATTTTTCTACAGTCCAAAAAAATCAATTTTCTGATGAAAAACGATGACCCGTGACCTGTCGAAATTTCTCCAGATGGTCAGAAATGGACATTTTTTAATGTTTAATTTTTTGAATGTAAATGACTATTCCATGTAAATTATCACTTTTGGAAGAAAAATAAGTGTGTTTAGAGACACTTTAATGCCTGAAATTGGTTGAAACAAAAGCTTCTGAATAGGAGAAAAAGTCTGTAATAATGGCAATTTTGGTCACATTGAGGCTTTAAAAAGTAGTTATTCAACATGAGGCACATTCGAAATGACATTTTGAATCAATTTTTCTACAGTCCAAAAAATCAATTTTCTGATGAAAAACGATGACCCGTGACCTGTCGACATTTCTCCAGTTGGTCAGAAATTGAATTTTTTTAATGTTTAAGTTTTTTTACTGCAAATGACTATTCCATTTAAATTATCACTTTTGGAACAAAAATAAGTGTGTTTAGAGTCACTTTTATGCCTGAAATTGGTCGAAATAGAAGCTTCTGAATAGGAGAAAATGTCTGTAAAAATTGAAATTTTGGTCACATTCAGGCTTTAAAAAGTAGTTATTCAACATGAGGCACAATCCAAATGACATTTTGAATCAATTTTTCTACAGTCCAAAAAATCAATTTTCTGATGAAAAACGATGACCCGTGACCTGTTGAAATTTCTCCAGATTGTCAGAAATATACATTTTTTAATGTTTAATTTTTTGACTGTAAATGACTATTCCATGTAAATTATCACTTTTGGAAAAAAAATAAGTGTGTTTAGAGTCACTTTAATGCCTGAAATTGGTTGAAACAAAAGCTTCTGAATAGGAGAAAAAGTCTGTAATAATGGCAATTTTGGTCACATTGAGGCTTTAAAAAGTAGTCATTCAACATGAGGCACATTCCAAATGACATTTTGAATCAATTTTTCTACAGTCCAAAAAAATAAATTTTCTGATGAAAAACGATGACCCGTGACCTGTCGAAATTTCTCCAGATGGTCAGAAATGGAAATTTTTTAACGTTTAATTTTTTGACTGCAAATGACTATTCCATGGAAATTATCACTTTTGGAATAAAAATAAGTGTGTTTAGAGTCACTTTAATGCCTGAAATTGGTCGAAATAGACGCTTCTGAATAGGAGAAAATGCCTGTAAAAATGGCAATTTTGGTCACATTGAGGCTTCAAAAAGTAGTTATTCAGCATGAGGCACATTCCAAATGACATTTTGAATCAATTTTTCTACAGTCCAAAAAATCAATTTTCTAATGAAAAACGATGACCCGTGACCTGTCAAAATTTCTCCATATGGTCAGAAATGGAAATTTTTTAATGTTTAATTTTTTGATTGTAAATGACTATTCCATGTAAATTATCACTTTTGGAAGAAAAATAAGTGTGTTTAGAGACACTTTAATGCCTGAAATTGGTTGAAACAAAAGCTTCTGAATAGGAGAAAAAGTCTGTAATAATGGCAATTTTGGTCACATTGAGGCTTTAAAAAGTAGTCATTCAACATGAGGCACATTCCAAATGACATTTTGAATCAATTTTTCTACAGTCCCAAAAAATCAATTTTCTGATGAAAAACGATGACCCGTGACCTGTCGAAATTTATCCAGATGGTCAGAAATGGAAATTTTTTAATGTTTAATTTTTTGAATGCAAATGACTATTCCATGTAAATTATCACTTTTGGAACAACATTAAGTGTGTTTAGAGTCACTTTTATGCCTGAAATTGGTCGAAATAGAAGCTTCTGAATACGAGAAAATGTCTGTAATAATGGCAATTTTGGTCACATTGAGGCTTTAAAAAGTAGTTATTCAACATGAGGCACATTCGAAATGACATTTTGAATCAATTTTTCTACAGTCCAAAAAATCAATTTTTTAATGTTTAAGTTTTTTTTACTGCAAATGACTATTCCATTTAAATTATCAATTTTGGAACAAAAATAAGTGTGTTTAGAGTCACTTTAATGCCTGAAATTGGTCGAAATAAAAGCTTCTGATTAGGAGAAAATGTCTGTAAAAATTGAAATTTTGGTCACATTCAGGCTTTAAAAACAACATGAGGCACAATCCAAATGACATTTTGAATCAATTTTTCTACAGTCCAAAAAATCAATTTTCTGATGAAAAACGATGACCCGTGACCTGTTGAAATTTCTCCAGATTGTCAGAAATGTACATTTTTTAATGTTTAATTTTTTGACTGTAAATGACTATTCCATGTAAATTATCACTTTTGGAAGAAAAATAAGTGTGTTTAGAGTCACTTTAATGCCTGAAATTGGTTGAAACAAAAGCTTCTGAATAGGAGAAAAAGTCTCTAATAATGGCAATTTTGGTCACATTGAGGCTTTAAAAAGTAGTCATTCAACACGAGGCACATTCCAAATTACATTTTGAATCAATTTTTCTACAGTCCAAAAAAATCCATTTTCTGATGAAAAACGATGACCCGTAACCTGTCGACATTTCTCCAGTTGGTCAGAAATGGAATTTTTTTAATGTTTAAGTTTTTTTAATGCAAATGACTATTCCATGTAAATTATCACTTTTGGAACAAAAATAAGTGTGTTTAGAGTCACGTTAATGCCTGAAATTGGTCGAAATAAAAGCTTCTGAATAGGAGAAAATGTCTGTAAAAATTGAAATTTTGGTCACATTCAGGCTTTAAAAACAACATGAGGCACAATCCAAATGACATTTTGAATCAATTTTTCTACAGTCCAAAAAATCAATTTTCTGATGAAAAACGATGACCCGTGACCTGTCGAAATTTCTCCAGATGGTCAGAAATAGAAATTTTTTAATGTTTAATTTTTTTGACTGCAAATGACTATTCCATGTAAATTATCACTTTTGGAATAAAAATAAGTGTGTTTAGAGTCACTTTAATGCCTGAAATTGGTAGAAATAGAAGCTTCTGAATAGGAGAAAATGTCTGTAAAAATGGCAATTTTGATCACATTGAGGCTTCAAAAAGTAGTTATTCAGCATGAGGCACATTCCAAATGACATTTTGAATCAATTTTTCTACAGTCCAAAAAATCAATTTTCTGATGAAAAACGATGACCCGTGACCTGTCGAAATTTCTCCAGATGGTCAGAAATGGAAATTTTTTCATGTTTAATTTTTTTGACTGCAAATGACTATTCCATGTAAATTATCACTTTTGGAAGAAAAATAAGTGTGTTTAGAGTCACTTTAATGCCTGAAATTGGTTGAAACAAAAGCTTCTGAATAGGAGAAAAAGTCTGTAATAATGGCAATTTTGGTCACATTGAGGCTTTAAAAAGTAGACATTCAACATGAGGCACATTCCAAATGACATTTTGAATCAATTTTTCTACAGTCCAAAAAAATCAATTTTCTGATGAAAAACGCTGACCCGTGACCTGTCGAAATTTCTCCAGATGGTCAGAAATGGAAATTTTTTAATGTTTAATTTTTTGACTGCAAATGACTATTCCATGCAAATTATCACTTTTGGAACAAAATAAGTGTGTTTAAAGTCACTTTAATGCCTGAAATTGGTCGAAATAGAAGCTTCTGAATAGGAGAAAATGTCTGTAAAAATGGCAATTTTGGTCACATTGAGGCTTCAAAAAGTAGTTATTCAGCATGAGGCACATTCCAAATGACATTTTGAATCAATTTTTCTACAGTCCAAAAAATCAATTTTCTGATGAAAAACGATGACCCGTGACCTGTCAAAATTTCTCCATATGGTCAGAAATGGAAATTTTGTAATGTTTAATTTTTTGACTGCAAATAACTACTCCATGTAAATTATCACTTTTGGAACAAAAATAAGTGTGTTTAGAGTCACTTTAATGCCTGAAATTGGTCGAAATAGAAGCTTCTGAATAAGAGAAAAAGTCTGTAATAATGGCAATTTTGGTCACATTGATGCTTTAAAAAGTAGTAATTCAACATGAGGAACATTCCAAATGACATTTTGAATCAATTTTTCTACAGTCCAAAAAAATCAATTTTCTGATGAAAAACGATGACCCGTGACCTGTCGAAATTTCTCCAGATGGTCAGAAATGGACATTTTTTAATGTTTAATTTTTTGACTGCAAATGACTATTCCATGCAAATTATCACTTTTGGAACAAAATAAGTGTGTTTAAAGTCACTTTAATGCCTGAAATTGGTCGAAATAGAAGCTTCTGAATAGGAGAAAATGTCTGTAAAAATGGCAATTTTGGTCACATTGAGGCTTCAAAAAGTAGTTATTCAACATGAGGCACATTCGAAATGCCATTTTGAATCAATTTTTCTACAGTCCAAAAAATCAATTTTCTGATGAAAAACGATGACCCGTGACCTGTCAAAATTTCTCCATATGGTCAGAAATGGACATTTTTAATGTTTAATTTTTTGAATGTAAATGACTATTCCATGTAAATTATCACTTTTGGAAGAAAAATAAGTGTGTTTAGAGACACTTTAATGCCTGAAATTGGTTGAAACAAAAGCTTCTGAATAGGAGAAAAAGTCTTTAATAATGGCAATTTTGGTCACATTGAGGCTTTAAAAAGTAGTCATTCAACATGAGGCACATTCCAAATGACATTTTGAATCAATTTTTCTACAGTCCAAAAAAATAAATTTTCTGATGAAAAACGATGACCCGTGACCTCTCGAAATTTATCCAGATGGTCAGAAATGGAAATTTTTTAATGTTTAATTTTTTGAATGCAAATGACTATTCCATGTAAATTATCACTTTTGGAACAACATTAAGTGTGTTTAGAGTCACTTTTATGCCTGAAATTGGTCGAAATAGAAGCTTCTGAATACGAGAAAATGTCTGTAATAATGGCAATTTTGGTCACATTGAGGCTTTAAAAAGTAGTTATTCAACATGAGGCACATTCGAAATGACATTTTGAATCAATTTTTCTACAGTCCAAAAAATCAATTTTCTGATGAAAAACGATGACCCGTGACCTGTCGACATTTCTCCAGTTGGTCAGAAATTGAATTTTTTTAATGTTTAAGTTTTTTTACTGCAAATGACTATTCCATTTAAATTATCACTTTTGGAACAAAAATAAGTGTGTTTAGAGTCACTTTAATGCCTGAAATTGGTCGAAATAGAAGCTTCTGAATAGGAGAAAATGTCTGTAAAAATGGCAATTTTGGTCACATTGAGGCTTTAAAAAGTAGTTATTCAACATGAGGCACAATCCAAATGACATTATGAATCAATTTTTCTACAGTCCAAAAAATCAATTTTCTGATGAAAAACGATGACCCGTGACCTGTCGAAATTTCTCCAGATGGTCAGAAATGGAAATTTTTTAATGTTTAATATTTTTTACTGCAAATGACTATTCCATGTAAATTATCACTTTTGGAAAAAAAATAAGTGTGTTTAGAGTCACTTTAATGCCTGAAATTGGTTGAAACAAAAGCTTCTGAATAGGAGAAAAAGTCTGTAATAATGGCAATTTTGGTCACATTGAGGCTTTAAAAAGTAGTCATTCAACATGAGGCACATTCCAAATGATATTTTGAATCAATTTTTCTACAGTCCAAAAAAATCAATTTTCTGATGAAAAACGATGACCCGTGACCTGTCGAAATTTCTCCAGATGGTCAGAAATGGACATTTTTTAATGTTTAATTTTTTGAATGTAAATGACTATTCCATGTAAATTATCACTTTTGGAAGAAAAATAAGTGTGTTTAGAGACACTTTAATGCCTGAAATTGGTTGAAACAAAAGCTTCTGAATAGGAGAAAAAGTCTGTAATAATGGCAATTTTGGTCACATTGAGGCTTTAAAAAGTAGTTATTCAACATGAGGCACATTCGAAATGACATTTTGAATCAATTTTTCTACAGTCCAAAAAATCAATTTTCTGATGAAAAACGATGACCCGTGACCTGTCGACATTTCTCCAGTTGGTCAGAAATTGAATTTTTTTAATGTTTAAGTTTTTTTACTGCAAATGACTATTCCATTTAAATTATCACTTTTGGAACAAAAATAAGTGTGTTTAGAGTCACTTTTATGCCTGAAATTGGTCGAAATAGAAGCTTCTGAATAGGAGAAAATGTCTGTAAAAATTGAAATTTTGGTCACATTCAGGCTTTAAAAAGTAGTTATTCAACATGAGGCACAATCCAAATGACATTTTGAATCAATTTTTCTACAGTCCAAAAAATCAATTTTCTGATGAAAAACGATGACCCGTGACCTGTTGAAATTTCTCCAGATTGTCAGAAATATACATTTTTTAATGTTTAATTTTTTGACTGTAAATGACTATTCCATGTAAATTATCACTTTTGGAAAAAAAATAAGTGTGTTTAGAGTCACTTTAATGCCTGAAATTGGTTGAAACAAAAGCTTCTGAATAGGAGAAAAAGTCTGTAATAATGGCAATTTTGGTCACATTGAGGCTTTAAAAAGTAGTCATTCAACATGAGGCACATTCCAAATGACATTTTGAATCAATTTTTCTACAGTCCAAAAAAATCAATTTTCTGATGAAAAACGATGACCCGTGACCTGTCGAAATTTCTCCAGATGGTCAGAAATGGAAATTATTTAACGTTTAATTTTTTGACTGCAAATGACTATTCCATGGAAATTATCACTTTTGGAATAAAAATAAGTGTGTTTAGAGTCACTTTAATGCCTGAAATTGGTCGAAATAGACGCTTCTGAATAGGAGAAAATGTCTGTAAAAATGGCAATTTTGGTCACATTGAGGCTTCAAAAAGTAGTTATTCAGCATGAGGCACATTCCAAATGACATTTTGAATCAATTTTTCTACAGTCCAAAAAATCAATTTTCTAATGAAAAACGATGACCCGTGACCTGTCAAAATTTCTCCATATGGTCAGAAATGGAAATTTTTTAATGTTTAATTTTTTGATTGTAAATGACTATTCCATGTAAATTATCACTTTTGGAAGAAAAATAGGTGTGTTTAGAGTCACTTTAATGCCTGAAATTGGTTGAAACAAAAGCTTCTGAATAGGAGAAAAAGTCTGTAATAATGGCAATTTTGGTCACATTGAGGCTTTAAAAAGTAGACATTCAACATGAGGCACATTCCAAATGACATTTTGAATCAATTTTTCTACAGTCCAAAAAAATCAATTTTCTGATGAAAAACGATGACCCGTGACCTGTCGAAATTTCTCCAGATGGTCAGAAATGGAAATTTTGTAATGTTTAATTTTTTGACTGCAAATGACTATTCCATGCAAATTATCACTTTTGGAACAAAATAAGTGTGTTTAAAATCACTTTAATGCCTGAAATTGGTCGAAATAGAAGCTTCTGAATAGGAGAAAATGTCTGTAAAAATGGCAATTTTGGTCACATTGAGGCTTCAAAAAGTAGTTATTCAGCATGAGGCACATTCCAAATGACATTTTGAATCAATTTTTCTACAGTCCAAAAAATCAATTTTCTGATGAAAAACGATGACCCGTGACCTGTCGAAATTTCTCCAGATGGTCAGAAATGTACATTTTTTAATGTTTAATTTTTTTACTGTAAATGCCTATTCCATGTGAATTATCACTTTTGGAACTAAAATAAGTGTGTTTAGAGTCACTTTAATGCCTGAAATTGGTCGAAATAGAAGCTTCTGAATAGGAGAAAATGTCTGTAATAATGGCAATTTTGGTCACATTGAGGCTTTAAAAAGTAGTTATTCAGCATGAGGCACATTCCAAATGACATTTTGAATCAATTTTTCTACAGTCCAAAAAATCAATTTTCTGATGAAAAACGATGACCCGTGACCTGTCGAAATTTCTCCGATGGTCAGGAATGGAAATTTTTTAATGTTTAATTTTTCGACTGTAAATGACTATTCCATGTAAATTATCACTTTTGGAAGAAAAATAAGTGTGTTTAGAGTCACTTTAATGCCTGAAATTGGTTGAAACAAAAGCTTCTGAATAGGAGAAAAAGTCTGTAATAATGGCAATTTTGGTCACATTGAGGCTTTAAAAAGTAGTCATTCAACATGAGGCACATTCCAAATGACATTTTGAATCAATTTTTCTACAGTCCAAAAAAATCAATTTTCTGATGAAAAACGATGACCCGTGACCTGTCGAAATTTCTCCAGATGGTCAGAAATGGACATTTTTTAATGTTTAATTTTTTGACTGCAAATGACTATTCCATGCAAATTATCACTTTTGGAACAAAATAAGTGTGTTTAAAGTCACTTTAATGCCTGAAATTGGTCGAAATAGAAGCTTCTGAATAGGAGAAAATGTCTGTAAAAATGGCAATTTTGGTCACATTGAGGCTTCAAAAAGTAGTTATTCAACATGAGGCACATTCGAAATGCCATTTTGAATCAATTTTTCTACAGTCCAAAAAATCAATTTTCTGATGAAAAACGATGACCCGTGACCTGTCAAAATTTCTCCATATGGTCAGAAATGGACATTTTTAATGTTTAATTTTTTGAATGTAAATGACTATTCCATGTAAATTATCACTTTTGGAAGAAAAATAAGTGTGTTTAGAGACACTTTAATGCCTGAAATTGGTTGAAACAAAAGCTTCTGAATAGGAGAAAAAGTCTTTAATAATGGCAATTTTGGTCACATTGAGGCTTTAAAAAGTAGTCATTCAACATGAGGCACATTCCAAATGACATTTTGAATCAATTTTTCTACAGTCCAAAAAAATAAATTTTCTGATGAAAAACGATGACCCGTGACCTCTCGAAATTTATCCAGATGGTCAGAAATGGAAATTTTTTAATGTTTAATTTTTTGAATGCAAATGACTATTCCATGTAAATTATCACTTTTGGAACAACATTAAGTGTGTTTAGAGTCACTTTTATGCCTGAAATTGGTCGAAATAGAAGCTTCTGAATACGAGAAAATGTCTGTAATAATGGCAATTTTGGTCACATTGAGGCTTTAAAAAGTAGTTATTCAACATGAGGCACATTCGAAATGACATTTTGAATCAATTTTTCTACAGTCCAAAAAATCAATTTTCTGATGAAAAACGATGACCCGTGACCTGTCGACATTTCTCCAGTTGGTCAGAAATTGAATTTTTTTAATGTTTAAGTTTTTTTACTGCAAATGACTATTCCATTTAAATTATCACTTTTGGAACAAAAATAAGTGTGTTTAGAGTCACTTTAATGCCTGAAATTGGTCGAAATAGAAGCTTCTGAATAGGAGAAAATGTCTGTAAAAATTGAAATTTTGGTCACATTCAGGCTTTAAAAAGTAGTTATTCAACATGAGGCACAATCCAAATGACATTATGAATCAATTTTTCTACAGTCCAAAAAATCAATTTTCTGATGAAAAACGATGACCCGTGACCTGTCGAAATTTCTCCAGATGGTCAGAAATGGAAATTTTTTAATGTTTAATATTTTTTACTGCAAATGACTATTCCATGTAAATTATCACTTTTGGAAAAAAAATAAGTGTGTTTAGAGTCACTTTAATGCCTGAAATTGGTTGAAACAAAAGCTTCTGAATAGGAGAAAAAGTCTGTAATAATGGCAATTTTGGTCACATTGAGGCTTTAAAAAGTAGTCATTCAACATGAGGCACATTCCAAATGACATTTTGAATCAATTTTTCTACAGTCCAAAAAAATCAATTTTCTGATGAAAAACGATGACCCGTGACCTGTCGAAATTTCTCCAGATGGTCAGAAATGGAAATTATTTAACGTTTAATTTTTTGACTGCAAATGACTATTCCATGGAAATTATCCCTTTTGGAATAAAAATAAGTGTGTTTAGAGTCACTTTAATGCCTGAAATTGGTCGAAATAGACGCTTCTGAATAGGAGAAAATGTCTGTAAAAATGGCAATTTTGGTCACATTGAGGCTTCAAAAAGTAGTTATTCAGCATGAGGCACATTCCAAATGACATTTTGAATCAATTTTTCTACAGTCCAAAAAATCAATTTTCTAATAAAAAACGATGACCCGTGACCTGTCAAAATTTCTCCATATGGTCAGAAATGGAAATTTTTTAATGTTTAATTTTTTGATTGTAAATGACTATTCCATGTAAATTATCACTTTTGGAAGAAAAATAGGTGTGTTTAGAGTCACTTTAATGCCTGAAATTGGTTGAAACAAAAGCTTCTGAATAGGAGAAAAAGTCTGTAATAATGGCAATTTTGGTCACATTGAGGCTTTAAAAAGTAGACATTCAACATGAGGCACATTCCAAATGACATTTTGAATCAATTTTTCTACAGTCCAAAAAAATCAATTTTCTGATGAAAAACGATGACCCGTGACCTGTCGAAATTTCTCCAGATGGTCAGAAATGGAAATTTTGTAATGTTTAATTTTTTGACTGCAAATGACTATTCCATGCAAATTATCACTTTTGGAACAAAATAAGTGTGTTTAAAATCACTTTAATGCCTGAAATTGGTCGAAATAGAAGCTTCTGAATAGGAGAAAATGTCTGTAAAAATGGCAATTTTGGTCACATTGAGGCTTCAAAAAGTAGTTATTCAGCATGAGGCACATTCCAAATGACATTTTGAATCAATTTTTCTACAGTCCAAAAAATCAATTTTCTGATGAAAAACGATGACCCGTGACCTGTCGAAATTTCTCCAGATGGTCAGAAATGGAAATTTTTTAATGTTTAATTTTTTGACTGCAAATGACTATTCCATGCAAATTATCACTTTTGGAACACAATAAGTGTGTTTAAAGTCACTTTAATGCCTGAAATTGGTCGAAATAGAAGCTTCTGAATAGGAGAAAATGTCTGTAAAAATGGCAATTTTGGTCACATTGAGGCTTCAAAAAGTAGTTATTCAGCATGAGGCACATTCCAAATGACATTTTGAATCAATTTTTCTACAGTCCAAAAAATCAATTTTCTGATGAAAAACGATGACCCGTGACCTGTCAAAATTTCTCCATATGGTCAGAAATGGAAATTTTGTAATGTTTAATTTTTTGACTGCAAATGACTATTCCATGCAAATTATCACTTTTGGAACAAAATAAGTGTGTTTAAAGTCACTTTAATGCCTGAAATTGGTCGAAATAGAAGCTTCTGAATAGGAGAAAATGTCTGTAAAAATGGCAATTTTGGTCACATTGAGGCTTCAAAAAGTAGTTATTCAGCATGAGGCACATTCCAAATGACATTTTGAATCAATTTTTCTACAGTCCAAAAAATCAATTTTCTGATGAAAAACGATGACCCGTGACCTGTCGAAATTTCTCCAGATGGTCAGAAATGGAAATTTTTTAATGTTTAATTTTTTGACTGCAAATGACTATTCCATGCAAATTATCACTTTTGGAACAAAATAAGTGTGTTTAAAGTCACTTTAATGCCTGAAATTGGTCGAAATAGAAGCTTCTGAATAGGAGAAAATGTCTGTAAAAATGGAAATTTGGGCACATTGAGGCTTCAAAAAGTAGTTATTCAGCATGAGGCACATTCCAAATGACATTTTGAATCAATTTTTCTACAGTCCAAAAAATCAATTTTCTGATGAAAAACGATGACCCGTGACCTGTCAAAATTTCTCCATATGGTCAGAAATGGAAATTTTGTAATGTTTAATTTTTTGACTGCAAATAACTACTCCATGTAAATTATCACTTTTGGAACAAAAATAAGTGTGTTTAGAGTCACTTTAATGCCTGAAATTGGTCGAAATAGAAGCTTCTGAATAAGAGAAAAAGTCTGTAATAATGGCAATTTTGGTCACATTGATGCTTTAAAAAGTAGTAATTCAACATGAGGAACATTCCAAATGACATTTTGAATCAATTTTTCTACAGTCCAAAAAAATCAATTTTCTGATGAAAAACGATGACCCGTGACCTGTCGAAATTTCTCCAGATGGTCAGAAATGGAAATTATTTAACGTTTAATTTTTTGACTGCAAATGACTATTCCATGGAAATTATCCCTTTTGGAATAAAAATAAGTGTGTTTAGAGTCACTTTAATGCCTGAAATTGGTCGAAATAGACGCTTCTGAATAGGAGAAAATGTCTGTAAAAATGGCAATTTTGGTCACATTGAGGCTTCAAAAAGTAGTTATTCAGCATGAGGCACATTCCAAATGACATTTTGAATCAATTTTTCTACAGTCCAAAAAATCAATTTTCTAATAAAAAACGATGACCCGTGACCTGTCAAAATTTCTCCATATGGTCAGAAATGGAAATTTTTTAATGTTTAATTTTTTGATTGTAAATGACTATTCCATGTAAATTATCACTTTTGGAAGAAAAATAGGTGTGTTTAGAGTCACTTTAATGCCTGAAATTGGTTGAAACAAAAGCTTCTGAATAGGAGAAAAAGTCTGTAATAATGGCAATTTTGGTCACATTGAGGCTTTAAAAAGTAGACATTCAACATGAGGCACATTCCAAATGACATTTTGAATCAATTTTTCTACAGTCCAAAAAAATCAATTTTCTGATGAAAAACGATGACCCGTGACCTGTCGAAATTTCTCCAGATGGTCAGAAATGGAAATTTTGTAATGTTTAATTTTTTGACTGCAAATGACTATTCCATGCAAATTATCACTTTTGGAACAAAATAAGTGTGTTTAAAATCACTTTAATGCCTGAAATTGGTCGAAATAGAAGCTTCTGAATAGGAGAAAATGTCTGTAAAAATGGCAATTTTGGTCACATTGAGGCTTCAAAAAGTAGTTATTCAGCATGAGGCACATTCCAAATGACATTTTGAATCAATTTTTCTACAGTCCAAAAAATCAATTTTCTGATGAAAAACGATGACCCGTGACCTGTCGAAATTTCTCCAGATGGTCAGAAATGGAAATTTTTTAATGTTTAATTTTTTGACTGCAAATGACTATTCCATGCAAATTATCACTTTTGGAACACAATAAGTGTGTTTAAAGTCACTTTAATGCCTGAAATTGGTCGAAATAGAAGCTTCTGAATAGGAGAAAATGTCTGTAAAAATGGCAATTTTGGTCACATTGAGGCTTCAAAAAGTAGTTATTCAGCATGAGGCACATTCCAAATGACATTTTGAATCAATTTTTCTACAGTCCAAAAAATCAATTTTCTGATGAAAAACGATGACCCGTGACCTGTCAAAATTTCTCCATATGGTCAGAAATGGAAATTTTGTAATGTTTAATTTTTTGACTGCAAATGACTATTCCATGCAAATTATCACTTTTGGAACAAAATAAGTGTGTTTAAAGTCACTTTAATGCCTGAAATTGGTCGAAATAGAAGCTTCTGAATAGGAGAAAATGTCTGTAAAAATGGCAATTTTGGTCACATTGAGGCTTCAAAAAGTAGTTATTCAGCATGAGGCACATTCCAAATGACATTTTGAATCAATTTTTCTACAGTCCAAAAAATCAATTTTCTGATGAAAAACGATGACCCGTGACCTGTCGAAATTTCTCCAGATGGTCAGAAATGGAAATTTTTTAATGTTTAATTTTTTGACTGCAAATGACTATTCCATGCAAATTATCACTTTTGGAACAAAATAAGTGTGTTTAAAGTCACTTTAATGCCTGAAATTGGTCGAAATAGAAGCTTCTGAATAGGAGAAAATGTCTGTAAAAATGGAAATTTGGGCACATTGAGGCTTCAAAAAGTAGTTATTCAGCATGAGGCACATTCCAAATGACATTTTGAATCAATTTTTCTACAGTCCAAAAAATCAATTTTCTGATGAAAAACGATGACCCGTGACCTGTCAAAATTTCTCCATATGGTCAGAAATGGAAATTTTGTAATGTTTAATTTTTTGACTGCAAATAACTACTCCATGTAAATTATCACTTTTGGAACAAAAATAAGTGTGTTTAGAGTCACTTTAATGCCTGAAATTGGTCGAAATAGAAGCTTCTGAATAAGAGAAAAAGTCTGTAATAATGGCAATTTTGGTCACATTGATGCTTTAAAAAGTAGTAATTCAACATGAGGAACATTCCAAATGACATTTTGAATCAATTTTTCTACAGTCCAAAAAAATCAATTTTCTGATGAAAAACGATGACCCGTGACCTGTCGAAATTTCTCCAGATGGTCAGAAATGGACATTTTTTAATGTTTAATTTTTTGACTGCAAATGACTATTCCATGCAAATTATCACTTTTGGAACAAAATAAGTGTGTTTAAAGTCACTTTAATGCCTGAAATTGGTCGAAATAGAAGCTTCTGAATAGGAGAAAATGTCTGTAAAAATGGCAATTTTGATCACATTGAGGCTTCAAAAAGTAGTTATTCAGCATGAGGCACATTCCAAATGACATTTTGAATCAATTTTTCTACAGTCCAAAAAATCAATTTTCTGATGAAAAACGATGACCCGTGACCTGTCGAAATTTCGCCAGATGGTCAGAAATGGACATTTTTTAATGTTTAATTTTTTGAATGTAAATGACTATTCCATGTAAATTATCACTTTTGGAAGAAAAATAAGTGTGTTTAGAGACACTTTAATGCCTGAAATTGGTTGAAACAAAAGCTTCTGAATAGGAGAAAAAGTCTGTAATAATGGCAATTTTGGTCACATTGAGGCTTTAAAAAGTAGTTATTCAACATGAGGCACATTCGAAATGACATTTTGAATCAATTTTTCTACAGTCCAAAAAATCAATTTTCTGATGAAAAACGATGACCCGTGACCTGTCGACATTTCTCCAGTTGGTCAGAAATTGAATTTTTTTAATGTTTAAGTTTTTTTACTGCAAATGACTATTCCATTTAAATTATCACTTTTGGAACAAAAATAAGTGTGTTTAGAGTCACTTTTATGCCTAAAATTGGTCGAAATAGAAGCTTCTGAATAGGAGAAAATGTCTGTAAAAATTGAAATTTTGGTCACATTCAGGCTTTAAAAAGTAGTTATTCAACATGAGGCACAATCCAAATGACATTTTGAATCAATTTTTCTACAGTCCAAAAAATCAATTTTCTGATGAAAAACGATGACCCGTGACCTGTTGAAATTTCTCCAGATTGTCAGAAATATACATTTTTTAATGTTTAATTTTTTGACTGTAAATGACTATTCCATGTAAATTATCACTTTTGGAAAAAAAAAAGTGTGTTTAGAGTCACTTTAATGCCTGAAATTGGTTGAAACAAAAGCTTCTGAATAGGAGAAAAAGTCTGTAATAATGGCAATTTTGGTCACATTGAGGCTTTAAAAAGTAGTCATTCAACATGAGGCACATTCCAAATGACATTTTGAATCAATTTTTCTACAGTCCAAAAAAATAAATTTTCTGATGAAAAACGATGACCCGTGACCTGTCGAAATTTCTCCAGATGGTCAGAAATGGAAATTTTTTAACGTTTAATTTTTTGACTGCAAATGACTATTCCATGGAAATTATCACTTTTGGAATAAAAATAAGTGTGTTTAGAGTCACTTTAATGCCTGAAATTGGTCGAAATAGACGCTTCTGAATAGGAGAAAATGTCTGTAAAAATGGCAATTTTGGTCACATTGAGGCTTCAAAAAGTAGTTATTCAGCATGAGGCACATTCCAAATGACATTTTGAATCAATTTTTCTACAGTCCAAAAAATCAATTTTCTAATGAAAAACGATGACCCGTGACCTGTCAAAATTTCTCCATATGGTCAGAAATGGAAATTTTTTAATGTTTAATTTTTTGATTGTAAATGACTATTCCATGTAAATTATCACTTTTGGAAGAAAAATAAGTGTGTTTAGAGACACTTTAATGCCTGAAATTGGTTGAAACAAAAGCTTCTGAATAGGAGAAAAAGTCTGTAATAATGGCAATTTTGGTCACATTGAGGCTTTAAAAAGTAGTCATTCAACATGAGGCACATTCCAAATGACATTTTGAATCAATTTTTCTACAGTCCCAAAAAATCAATTTTCTGATGAAAAACGATGACCCGTGACCTGTCGAAATTTATCCAGATGGTCAGAAATGGAAATTTTTTAATGTTTAATTTTTTGAATGCAAATGACTATTCCATGTAAATTATCACTTTTGGAACAACATTAAGTGTGTTTAGAGTCACTTTTATGCCTGAAATTGGTCGAAATAGAAGCTTCTGAATACGAGAAAATGTCTGTAATAATGGCAATTTTGGTCACATTGAGGCTTTAAAAAGTAGTTATTCAACATGAGGCACATTCGAAATGACATTTTGAATCAATTTTTCTACAGTCCAAAAAATCAATTTTTTAATGTTTAAGTTTTTTTTACTGCAAATGACTATTCCATTTAAATTATCAATTTTGGAACAAAAATAAGTGTGTTTAGAGTCACTTTAATGCCTGAAATTGGTCGAAATAAAAGCTTCTGAATAGGAGAAAATGTCTGTAAAAATTGAAATTTTGGTCACATTCAGGCTTTAAAAACAACATGAGGCACAATCCAAATGACATTTTGAATCAATTTTTCTACAGTCCAAAAAATCAATTTTCTGATGAAAAACGATGACCCGTGACCTGTTGAAATTTCTCCAGATTGTCAGAAATGTACATTTTTTAATGTTTAATTTTTTGACTGTAAATGACTATTCCATGTAAATTATCACTTTTGGAAGAAAAATAAGTGTGTTTAGAGTCACTTTAATGCCTGAAATTGGTTGAAACAAAAGCTTCTGAATAGGAGAAAAAGTCTCTAATAATGGCAATTTTGGTCACATTGAGGCTTTAAAAAGTAGTCATTCAACATGAGGCACATTCCAAATTACATTTTGAATCAATTTTTCTACAGTCCAAAAAAATCCATTTTCTGATGAAAAACGATGACCCGTGACCTGTCGACATTTCTCCAGTTGGTCAGAAATGGAATTTTTTTAATGTTTAAGTTTTTTTAATGCAAATGACTATTCCATGTAAATTATCACTTTTGGAACAAAAATAAGTGTGTTTAGAGTCACGTTAATGCCTGAAATTGGTCGAAATAAAAGCTTCTGAATAGGAGAAAATGTCTGTAAAAATTGAAATTTTGGTCACATTCAGGCTTTAAAAACAACATGAGGCACAATCCAAATGACATTTTGAATCAATTTTTCTACAGTCCAAAAAATCAATTTTCTGATGAAAAACGATGACCCGTGACCTGTCGAAATTTCTCCAGATGGTCAGAAATGGAAATTTTTTAATGTTTAATTTTTTTGACTGCAAATGACTATTCCATGTAAATTATCACTTTTGGAATAAAAATAAGTGTGTTTAGAGTCACTTTAATGCCTGAAATTGGTAGAAATAGAAGCTTCTGAATAGGAGAAAATGTCTGTAAAAATGGCAATTTTGATCACATTGAGGCTTCAAAAAGTAGTTATTCAGCATGAGGCACATTCCAAATGACATTTTGAATCAATTTTTCTACAGTCCAAAAAATCAATTTTCTGATGAAAAACGATGACCCGTGACCTGTCGAAATTTCTCCAGATGGTCAGAAATGGAAATTTTTTCATGTTTAATTTTTTTGACTGCAAATGACTATTCCATGTAAATTATCACTTTTGGAACTAAAATAAGTGTGTTTAGAGTCACTTTAATGCCTGAAATTGGTCGAAATAGAAGCTTCTGAATAGGAGAAAATGTCTGTAATAATGGCAATTTTGGTCACATTGAGGCTTTAAAAAGTAGACATTCAACATGAGGCACATTCCAAATGACATTTTGAATCAATTTTTCTACAGTCCAAAAAAATCAATTTTCTGATGAAAAACGATGACCCGTGACCTGTCGAAATTTCTCCAGATGGTCAGAAATGGAAATTTTTTAATGTTTAATTTTTTGACTGCAAATGACTATTCCATGCAAATTATCACTTTTAGAACAAAATAAGTGTGTTTAAAGTCACTTTAATGCCTGAAATTGGTCGAAATAGAAGCTTCTGAATAGGAGAAAATGTCTGTAAAAATGGCAATTTTGGTCACATTGAGGCTTCAAAAAGTAGTTATTCAGCATGAGGCACATTCCAAATGACATTTTGAATCAATTTTTCTACAGTCCAAAAAATCAATTTTCTGATGAAAAACGATGACCCGTGACCTGTCAAAATTTCTCCATATGGTCAGAAATGGACATTTTTTAATGTTTAATTTTTTGAATGTAAATGACTATTCCATGTAAATTATCACTTTTGGAAGAAAAATAAGTGTGTTTAGAGTCACTTTAATGCCTGAAATTGGTTGAAACAAAAGCTTCTGAATAGGAGAAAAAGTCTGTAATAATGGCAATTTTGGTCACATTGAGGCTTTAAAAAGTAGTCATTCAACATGAGGCACATTCCAAATGACATTTTGAATCAATTTTTCTACAGTCCAAAAAAATCAATTTTCTGATGAAAAACGATGACCCGTGACCTGTCGAAATTTCTCCAGATGGTCAGAAATGGACATTTTTTAATGTTTAATTTTTTGAATGTAAATGACTATTCCATGTAAATTATCACTTTTGGAAGAAAAATAAGTGTGTTTAGAGACACTTTAATGCCTGAAATTGGTTGAAACAAAAGCTTCTGAATAGGAGAAAAAGTCTTTAGTAATGGCAATTTTGGTCACATTGAGGCTTTAAAAAGTAGTCATTCAACATGAGGCACATTCCAAATGACATTTTGAATCAATTTTTCTACAGTCCAAAAAAATAAATTTTCTGATGAAAAACGATGACCCGTGACCTGTCGAAATTTATCCAGATGGTCAGAAATGGAAATTTTTTAATGTTTAATTTTTTGAATGCAAATGACTATTCCATGTAAATTATCACTTTTGGAACAACATTAAGTGTGTTTAGAGTCACTTTTATGCCTGAAATTGGTCGAAATAGAAGCTTCTGAATACGAGAAAATGTCTGTAATAATGGCAATTTTGGTCACATTGAGGCTTTAAAAAGTAGTTATTCAACATGAGGCACATTCGAAATGACATTTTGAATCAATTTTTCTACAGTCCAAAAAATCAATTTTCTGATGAAAAACGATGACCCGTGACCTGTCGACATTTCTCCAGTTGGTCAGAAATTGAATTTTTTTAATGTTTAAGTTTTTTTACTGCAAATGACTATTCCATTTAAATTATCACTTTTGGAACAAAAATAAGTGTGTTTAGAGTCACTTTAATGCCTGAAATTGGTCGAAATAGAAGCTTCTGAATAGGAGAAAATGTCTGTAAAAATTGAAATTTTGGTCACATTCAGGCTTTAAAAAGTAGTTAT
The DNA here is from genome assembly GCF_964204655.1 of Triturus cristatus. Lineage (NCBI taxonomy): Eukaryota > Metazoa > Chordata > Amphibia > Caudata > Salamandridae > Triturus > Triturus cristatus. Next base: position 876,472,138 of record NC_140593.1, on the reverse strand, counting down.
TCAACATGAGGCACAATCCAAATGACATTTTGAATCAATTTTTCTACAGTCCAAAAAATCAATTTTCTGATGAAAAACGATGACCCGTGACCTGTTGAAATTTCTCCAGATTGTCAGAAATGTACATTTTTTAATGTTTAATTTTTTGACTGTAAATGACTATTCCATGTAAATTATCACTTTTGGAAAAAAAATAAGTGTGTTTAGAGTCACTTTAATGCCTGAAATTGGTTGAAACAAAAGCTTCTGAATAGGAGAAAATGTCTGTAATAATGGCAATTTTGGTCACATTGAGGCTTTAAAAAGTAGTCATTCAACATGAGGCACATTCCAAATGACATTTTGAATCAATTTTTCTACAGTCCAAAAAAATCAATTTTCTGATGAAAAACGATGACCCGTGACCTGTCGAAATTTCTCCAGATGGTCAGAAATGGACAGTTTTTTAATGTTTAATTTTTTGAATGTAAATGACTATTCCATGTAAATTATCACTTTTGGAAGAAAAATAAGTGTGTTTAGAGACACTTTAATGCCTGAAATTGGTTGAAACAAAAGCTTCTGAATAGGAGAAAAAGTCTGTAATAATGGCAATTTTGGTCACATTGAGGCTTTAAAAAGTAGTTATTCAACATGAGGCACATTCGAAATGACATTTTGAATCAATTTTTCTACTGTCCAAAAAATCAATTTTCTGATGAAAAACGATGACCCGTGACCTGTCGACATTTCTCCAGTTGGTCAGAAATTGAATTTTTTTAATGTTTAAGTTTTTTTACTGCAAATGACTATTCCATTTAAATTATCACTTTTGGAACAAAAATAAGTGTGTTTAGAGTCACTTTTATGCCTGAAATTGGTCGAAATAGAAGCTTCTGAATAGGAGAAAATGTCTGTAAAAATTGAAATTTTGGTCACATTCAGGCTTTAAAAAGTAGTTATTCAACATGAGGCATAATCCAAATGACATTTTGAATCAATTTTTCTACAGTCCAAAAAATCAATTTTCTGATGAAAAACGATGACCCGTGACCCGTTGAAATTTCTCCAGATTGTCAGAAATGTACATTTTTTAATGTTTAATTTTTTGACTGTAAATGACTATTCCATGTAAATTATCACTTTTGGAAAAAAAATAAGTGTGTTTAGAGTCACTTTAATGCCTGAAATTGGTTGAAACAAAAGCTTCTGAATAGGAGAAAAAGTCTGTAATAATGGCAATTTTGGTCACATTGAGGCTTTAAAAAGTAGTCATTCAACATGAGGCACATTCCAAATGACATTTTGAATCAATTTTTCTACAGTCCAAAAAAATCAATTTTCTGATGAAAAACGATGACCCGTGACCTGTCAAAATTTATCCAGATGGTCAGAAATAATAATTTTTTAATGTTTAATTTTTTGAATGTAAATGACTATTCCATGTAAATTATCACTTTTGGAACAACATTAAGTGTGTTTAGAGTCACTTTAAGGCCTGAAATTGGTTGAAATAGAAGCTTCTGAGTACGAGAAAATGTCTGTAATAATGGCAATTTTGGTCACATTGAGGCTTTAAAAAGTAGTTATTCAACATGAGGCACATTCGAAATGACATTTTGAATCAATTTTTCTACAGTCCAAAAAATCAATTTTCTGATGAAAAACGATGACCCGTGACCTGTCGACATTTCTCCAGTTGGTCAGAAATGGAAATTTTTTAATGTTTAATTTTTTGAATGCAAATGACTATTCCATGTAAATTATCACTTTTGGAACAACATTAAGTGTGTTTAGAGTCACTTTAATGCCTGAAATTGGTCGAAATAGAAGCTTCTGAATACGAGAAAATGTCTGTAATAATGGCAATTTTGGTCACATTGAGGCTTTAAAAAGTAGTTATTCAACATGAGGCACATTCGAAATGACATTTTGAATCAATTTTTCTACAGTCCAAAAAAATCAATTTTCTGATGAAAAACGATGACCCGTGACCTGTCGACATTTCTCCAGTTGGTCAGAAATTGAATTTTTTTAATGTTTAAGTTTTTTGACTGCAAATGACTATTCCATTTAAATTATCACTTTTGGAACAAAAATAAGTGTGTTTAGAGTCACTTTAATGCCTGAAATTGGTCGAAATAAAAGCTTCTGAATAGGAGAAAATGTCTGTAAAAATTGCAATTTTGGTCACATTCAGGCTTTAAAAAGTAGTTATTCAACATGAGGCACAATCCAAATGACATTTTGAATCAATTTTTCTACAGTCCAAAAAATCAATTTTCTGATGAAAAACGATGACCCGTGACCTGTCGAAATTTCTCCAGATGGTCAGAAATGGAAATTTTTTAATGTTTAATTTTTTGACTGCAAATGACTATTCCATGTAAATTATCACTTTTGGAAGAAAAATAAGTGTGTTTAGAGTCACTTTAATGCCTGAAATTGGTTGAAACAAAAGCTTCTGAATAGGAGAAAAAGTCTGTAATAATGGCAATTTTGGTCACATTGAGGCTTTAAAAAGTAGTCATTCAACATGAGGCACATTCCAAATGACATTTTGAATCAATTTTTCTACAGTCCCAAAAAATCAATTTTCTGATGAAAAACGATGACCCGTGACCTGTCGAAATTTATCCAGATGGTCAGAAATGGAAATTTTTTAATGTTTAATTTTTTGAATGCAAATGACTATTCCATGTAAATTATCACTTTTGGAACAACATTAAGTGTGTTTAGAGTCACTTTTATGCCTGAAATTGGTCGAAATAGAAGCTTCTGAATACGAGAAAATGTCTGTAATAATGGCAATTTTGGTCACATTGAGGCTTTAAAAACTAGTTATTCAACATGAGGCACATTCGAAATGACATTTTGAATCAATTTTTCTACAGTCCAAAAAATCAATTTTCTGATGAAAAACGATGACCCGTGACCTGTCGACATTTCTCCAGTTGGTCAGAAATTGAATTTTTTTAATGTTTAAGTTTTTTTACTGCAAATGACTATTCCATTTAAATTATCAATTTTGGAACAAAAATAAGTGTGTTTAGAGTCACTTTAATGCCTGAAATTGGTCGAAATAAAAGCTTCTGAATAGGAGAAAATGTCTGTAAAAATTGAAATTTTGGTCACATTCAGGCTTTAAAAAGTAGTTATTCAACATGAGGCACAATCCAAATGACATTTTGAATCAATTTTTCTACAGTCCAAAAAATCAATTTTCTGATGAAAAACGATGACCCGTGACCTGTTGAAATTTCTCCAGATTGTCAGAAATGTACATTTTTTAATGTTTAATTTTTTGACTGTAAATGACTATTCCATGTAAATTATCACTTTTGGAAGAAAAATAAGTGTGTTTAGAGTCACTTTAGGCCTGAAATTGGTTGAAACAAAAGCTTCTGAATAGGAGAAAAAGTCTGTAATAATGGCAATTTTGGTCACATTGAGGCTTTAAAAAGTAGTCATTCAACATGAGGCACATTCCAAATTACATTTTGAATCAATTTTTCTACAGTCCAAAAAAATCAATTTTCTGATGAAAAACGATGACCCGTGACCTGTCGAAATTTCTCCAGATGGTCAGAAATGGAAATTTTTTCATGTTTAATTTTTTTGACTGCAAATGACTATTCCATGTAAATTATCACTTTTGGAACTAAAATAAGTGTGTTTAGAGTCACTTTAATGCCTGAAATTGGTCGAAATAGAAGCTTCTGAATAGGAGAAAATGTCTGTAATAATGGCAATTTTGGTCACATTGAGGCTTTAAAAAGTAGTTATTCAGCATGAGGCACATTCCAAATGACATTTTGAATCAATTTTTCTACAGTCCAAAAAATCAATTTTCTGATGAAAAACGATGACCCGTGACCTGTCGAAATTTCTCCAGATGGTCAGAAATGGAAATATTTAATGTTTAATTTTTTGACTGTAAATGACTATTCCATGTAAATTATCACTTTTGGAAGAAAACTAAGTGTGTTTAGAGTCACTTTAATGCCTGAAATTGGTTGAAACAAAAGCTTCTGAATAGGAGAAAAAGTCTGTAATAATGGCAATTTTGGTCACATTGAGGCTTTAAAAAGTAGTCATTCAACATGAGGCACATTCCAAATGACATTTTGAATCAATTTTTCTACAGTCCAATAAATCAATTTTCTGATGAAAATTGATGACCCGTGACCTGTCGAAATTTCTCCAGATGGTCAGAAATGGAAATTTTTTAATGTTTCATTTTTTGACTGCAAATGACTATTCCATGTAAATTATCACTTTTGGAACAAAATAAGTGTGTTTAGAGTCACTTTAATGCCTGAAATTGGTAGAAATAGAAGCTTCTGAATAGGAGAAAATGTCTGTAAAAATGGCAATTTTGGTCACATTGAGGCTTCAAAAAGTAGTTATTCAGCATGAGGCACATTCCAAATGACATTTTGAATCAATTTTTCTACAGTCCAAAAAATCAATTTTCTGATGAAAAACGATGACCCGTGACCTGTCGAAATTTCTCCAGATGGTCAGAAATGGAAATTTTTTAAAGTTAAATTTTTTGACTGTAAATGACTATTCCATGTAAATTATCACTTTTGGAAGAAAAATAAGTGTGTTTAGAGTCACTTTAATGCCTGAAATTGGTTGAAACAAAAGCTTCTGAATAGGAGAAAAAGTCTGTAATAATGGCAATTTTGGTCACATTGAGGCTTTAAAAAGTAGACATTCAACATGAGGCACATTCCAAATGACATTTTGAATCAATTTTTCTACAGTCCAAAAAAATCAATTTTCTGATGAAAAACGATGACCCGTGACCTGTCGAAATTTCTCCAGATGGTCAGAAATGGAAATTTTTTAATGTTTAATTCTTTGACTGCAAATGACTATTCCATGCAAATTATCACTTTTGGAACAAAATAAGTGTGTTTAAAGTCACTTTAATGCCTGAAATTGGTCGATATAGAAGCTTCTGAATAGGAGAAAATGTCTGTAAAAATGGCAATTTTGGTCACATTGAGGCTTCAAAAAGTAGTTATTCAGCATGAGGCACATTCCAAATGACATTTTGAATCAATTTTTCTACAGTCCAAAAAATCAATTTTCTGATGAAAAACAATCGTGACCTGTCAAAATTTCTCCATATGGTCAGAAATTGACATTTTTTAATGTTTAATTTTTTGAATGTAAATGACTATTCCATGTAAATTATCACTTTTGGAAGAAAAATAAGTGTGTTTAGAGACACTTTAATGCCTGAAATTGGTTGAAACAAAAGCTTCTGAATAGGAGAAAAAGTCTGTAATAATGGCAATTTTGGTCACATTGAGGCTTTAAAAAGTAGTCATTCAACATGAGGCACATTCCAAATGACATTTTGAATCAATTTTTCTACAGTCCAAAAAAATCAATTTTCTGATGAAAAACGATGACCCGTGACCTGTCGAAATTTATCCAGATGGTCAGAAATGGAAATTTTTTAATGTTTAATTTTTTGACTGCAAATGACTATTCCATGTAAATTATCACTTTTGGAACTAAAATAAGTGTGTTTAGAGTCACTTTAATGCCTGAAATTGGTCGAAATAGAAGCTTCTGAATAGGAGAAAATGTCTGTAATAATGGCAATTTTGGTCACATTGAGGCTTTAAAAAGTAGTTATTCAGCATGAGGCACATTCCAAATGACATTTTGAATCAATTTTTCTACAGTCCAAAAAATCAATTTTCTGATGAAAAACGATGACCCGTGACCTGTCGAAATTTCTCCAGATGGTCAGAAATGGAAATATTTAATGTTTAATTTTTTGACTGTAAATGACTATTCCATGTAAATTATCACTTTTGGAAGAAAACTAAGTGTGTTTAGAGTCACTTTAATGCCTGAAATTGGTTGAAACAAAAGCTTCTGAATAGGAGAAAAAGTCTGTAATAATGGCAATTTTGGTCACATTGAGGCTTTAAAAAGTAGTCATTCAACATGAGGCACATTCCAAATGACATTTTGAATCAATTTTTCTACAGTCCAAAAAATCAATTATCTGATGAAAAACGATGACCCGTGACCTGTCGAAATTTCTCCAGATGGTCAGAAATGGAAATTTTTTAATGTTTCATTTTTTGACTGCAAATGACTATTCCATGTAAATTATCACTTTTGGAACAAAATAAGTGTGTTTAGAGTCACTTTAATGCCTGAAATTGGTAGAATTAGAAGCTTCTGAATAGGAGAAAATGTATGTAAAAATGGCAATTTTGGTCACATTGAGGCTTCAAAAAGTAGTTATTCAGCATGAGGCACATTCCAAATGACATTTTGAATCAATTTTTCTACAGTCCAAAAAATCAATTTTCTGATGAAAAACGATGACCCGTGACCTGTCGAAATTTCTCCAGATGGTCAGAAATGGAAATTTTTTAAAGTTAAATTTTTTGACTGTAAATGACTATTCCATGTAAATTATCACTTTTGGAAGAAAAATAAGTGTGTTTAGAGTCACTTTAATGCCTGAAATTGGTTGAAACAAAAGCTTCTGAATAGGAGAAAAAGTCTGTAATAATGGCAATTTTGGTCACATTGAGGCTTTAAAAAGTAGACATTCAACATGAGGCACATTCCAAATGACATTTTGAATCAATTTTTCTACAGTCCAAAAAAATCAATTTTCTGATGAAAAACGATGACCCGTGACCTGTCGAAATTTCTCCAGATGGTCAGAAATGGAAATTTTTTAATGTTTAATTCTTTGACTGCAAATGACTATTCCATGCAAATTATCACTTTTGGAACAAAATAAGTGTGTTTAAAGTCACTTTAATGCCTGAAATTGGTCGATATAGAAGCTTCTGAATAGGAGAAAATGTCTGTAAAAATGGCAATTTTGGTCACATTGAGGCTTCAAAAAGTAGTTATTCAGCATGAGGCACATTCCAAATGACATTTTGAATCAATTTTTCTACAGTCCAAAAAATCAATTTTCTGATGAAAAACAATCGTGACCTGTCAAAATTTCTCCATATGGTCAGAAATTGACATTTTTTAATGTTTAATTTTTTGAATGTAAATGACTATTCCATGTAAATTATCACTTTTGGAAGAAAAATAAGTGTGTTTAGAGACACTTTAATGCCTAAAATTGGTTGAAACAAAAGCTTCTGAATAGGAGAAAAAGTCTGTAATAATGGCAATTTTGGTCACATTGAGGCTTTAAAAAGTAGTCATTCAACATGAGGCACATTCCAAATGACATTTTGAATCAATTTTTCTACAGTCCAAAAAAATCAATTTTCTGATGAAAAACGATGACCCGTGACCTGTCGAAATTTATCCAGATGGTCAGAAATGGAAATTTTTTAATGTTTAATTTTTTGACTGTAAATGACTATTCCATGTAAATTATCACTTTTGGAAGAAAAATAAGTGTGTTTAGAGTCACTTTAATGCCTGAAATTGGTTGAAACAAAAGCTTCTGAATAGGAGAAAAAGTCTGTAATAATGGCAATTTTGGTCACATTGAGGCTTTAAAAAGTAGACATTCAACATGAGGCACATTCCAAATGACATTTTGAATCAATTTTTCTACAGTCCAAAAAAATCAATTTTCTGATGAAAAACGATGACCCGTGACCTGTCGAAATTTCTCCAGATGGTCAGAAATGGAAATTTTTTAATGTTTAATTCTTTGACTGCAAATGACTATTCCATGCAAATTATCACTTTTGGAACAAAATAAGTGTGTTTAAAGTCACTTTAATGCCTGAAATTAGTCGATATAGAAGCTTCTGAATAGGAGAAAATGTCTGTAAAAATGGCAATTTTGGTCACATTGAGGCTTCAAAAAGTAGTTATTCAGCATGAGGCACATTCCAAATGACATTTTGAATCAATTTTTCTACAGTCCAAAAAATCAATTTTCTGATGAAAAACAATCGTGACCTGTCAAAATTTCTCCATATGGTCAGAAATTGACATTTTTTAATGTTTAATTTTTTGAATGTAAATGACTATTCCATGTAAATTATCACTTTTGGAAGAAAAATAAGTGTGTTTAGAGACACTTTAATGCCTGAAATTGGTTGAAACAAAAGCTTCTGAATAGGAGAAAAAGTCTGTAATAATGGCAATTTTGGTCACATTGAGGCTTTAAAAAGTAGTCATTCAACATGAGGCACATTCCAAATGACATTTTGAATCAATTTTTCTACAGTCCAAAAAAATCAATTTTCTGATGAAAAACGATGACCCGTGACCTGTCGAAATTTATCCAGATGGTCAGAAATGGAAATTTTTTAATGTTTAATTTTTTGACTGCAAATGACTATTCCATGTAAATTATCACTTTTGGAACAAAAATAAGTGTGTTTAGAGTCACTTTAATGCCTGAAATTGGTAGAAATAGAAGCTTCTGAATAGGAGAAAAAGTCTGTAATAATGGCAATTTTGGTCACATTGAGGCTTTAAAAAGTAGTCATTCAACATGAGGCACATTCCAAATGACATTTTGAATCAATTTTTCTACAGTCCAAAAAATCAATTTTCTGATGAAAAACGATGACCTGACCTGTCGAAATTTCTCCAGATGGTCAGAAATGGAAATTTTTTAATGTTTAATTTTTTGACTGTAAATGACTATTCCATGTAAATTATCACTTTTGGAAGAAAAATAAGTGTGTTTAGAGTCACTTTAATGCCTGAAATTGGTTGAAACAAAAGCTTCTGAATAGGAGAAAAAGTCTGTAATAATGGCAATTTTGGTCACATTGAGGCTTTAAAAAGTAGTCATTCAACATGAGGCACATTCCAAATGACATTTTGAATCAATTTTTCTACAGTCCAAAAAAATCAATTTTCTGATGAAAAACGATGACCCGCGACCTATCGAAATTTCTCCAGATGGTCAGAAATGGACATTTTTTAATGTTTAATTTTTTGACTGCAAATGACTATTCCATGCAAATTATCACTTTTGGAACAAAATAAGTGTGTTTAAAGTCACTTTAATGCCTGAAATTGGTCGAAATAGAAGCTTCTGAATAGGAGAAAATGTCTGTAAAAATGGCAATTTTGGTCACATTGAGGCTTCAAAAAGTAGTTATTCAGCATGAGGCACATTCCAAATGACATTTTGAATCAATTTTTCTACAGTCCAAAAAATCAATTTTCTGATGAAAGACGATGACCCGTGACCTGTCAAAATTTCTCCATATGGTCAGAAATGGACATTTTTTAATGTTTAATTTTTTTAATGTAAATGACTATTCCATGTAAATTATCACTTTTGGAAGAAAAATAAGTGTGTTTAGAGACACTTTAATGCCTGAAATTGGTTGAAACAAAAGCTTCTGAATAGGAGAAAAAGTCTTTAATAATGGCAATTTTGGTCACATTGAGGCTTTAAAAAGTAGTCATTCAACATGAGGCACATTCCAAATGACATTTTGAATCAATTTTTCTACAGTCCAAAAAAAACAATTTTCTGATGAAAAACGATGACCCGTGACCTGTCGAAATTTATCCAGATGGTCAGAAATGGAAATTTTTTTATGTTTAATTTTTTGAATGCAAATGACTATTCCATGTAAATTATCACTTTTGGAACAACATTAAGTGTGTTTAGAGTCACTTTTATGCCTGAAATTGGTCGAAATAGAAGCTTCTGAATACGAGAAAATGTCTGTAATAATGGCAATTTTGGTCACATTCAGGCTTTAAAAACTAGTTATTCAACATGAGGCACATTCGAAATGACATTTTGAATCAATTTTTCTACAGTCCAAAAAATCAATTTTCTGATGAAAAACGATGACCCGTGACCTGTCGACATTTCTCCAGTTGGTCAGAAATTGAATTTTTTTAATGTTTAAGTTTTTTTACTGCAAATGACTATTCCATTTAAATTATCAATTTTGGAACAAAAATAAGTGTGTTTAGAGTCACTTTAATGCCTGAAATTGGTCGAAATAAAAGCTTCTGAATAGGAGAAAATGTCTGTAAAATTGAAATTTTGGTCACATTCAGGCTTTAAAAAGTAGTTATTCAACATGAGGCACAATCCAAATGACATTTTGAATCAATTTTTCTACAGTCCAAAAAATCAATTTTCTGATGAAAAACGATGACCCGTGACCTGTTGAAATTTCTCCAGATTGTCAGAAATGTACATTTTTTAATGTTTAATTTTTTGACTGTAAATGACTATTCCATGTAAATTATCACTTTTGGAAGAAAAATAAGTGTGTTTAGAGTCACTTTAATGCCTGAAATTGGTTGAAACAAAAGCTTCTGAATAGGAGAAAAAGTCTGTAATAATGGCAATTTTGGTCACATTGAGGCTTTAAAAAGTAGTCATTCAACATGAGGCACATTCCAAATTACATTTTGAATCAATTTTTCTACAGTCCAAAAAAATCAATTTTCTGATGAAAAACGATGACCCGTGACCTGTCGAAATTTCTCCAGATGGTCAGAAATGGAAATTTTTTAATGTTTAATTTTTTTGACTGCAAATGACTATTCCATGTAAATTATCACTTTTGGAACTAAAATAAGTGTGTTTAGAGTCACTTTAATGCCTGAAATTGGTCGAAATAGAAGCTTCTGAATAGGAGAAAATGTCTGTAATAATGGCAATTTTGGTCACATTGAGGCTTTAAAAAGTAGTTATTCAGCATGAGGCACATTCCAAATGACATTTTGAATCAATTTTTCTACAGTCCAAAAAATCAATTTTCTGATGAAAAACGATGACCCGTGACCTGTCGAAATTTCTCCAGATGGTCAGAAATGGAAATATTTAATGTTTAATTTTTTGACTGTAAATGACTATTCCATGTAAATTATCACTTTTGGAAGAAAACTAAGTGTGTTTAGAGTCACTTTAATGCCTGAAATTGGTTGAAACAAAAGCTTCTGAATAGGAGAAAAAGTCTGTAAAAATGGCAATTTTGGTCACATTGAGGCTTCAAAAAGTAGTTATTCAGCATGAGGCACATTCCAAATGACATTTTGAATCAATTTTTCTACAGTCCAAAAAATCAATTTTCTGATGAAAAACGATGACCCGTGACCTGTCGAAATTTCTCCAGATGGTCAGAAATGGAAATTTTTTAAAGTTTAATTTTTTGACTGTAAATGACTATTCCATGTAAATTATCACTTTTGGAAGAAAAATAAGTGTGTTTAGAGTCACTTTAATGCCTGAAATTGGTTGAAACAAAAGCTTCTGAATAGGAGAAAAAGTCTGTAATAATGGCAATTTTGGTCACATTGAGGCTTTAAAAAGTAGACATTCAACATGAGGCACATTCCAAATGACATTTTGAATCAATTTTTCTACAGTCCAAAAAAATCAATTTTCTGATGAAAAACGATGACCCGTGACCTGTCGAAATTTCTCCAGATGGTCAGAAATGGAAATTTTTTAATGTTTAATTTTTTGACTGCAAATGACTATTCCATGCAAATTATCACTTTTGGAACAAAATAAGTGTGTTTAAAGTCACTTTAATGCCTGAAATTGGTCGATATAGAAGCTTCTGAATAGGAGAAAATGTCTGTAAAAATGGCAATTTTGGTCACATTGAGGCTTCAAAAAGTAGTTATTCAGCATGAGGCACATTCCAAATGACATTTTGAATCAATTTTTCTACAGTCCAAAAAAATCAATTTTCTGATGAAAAACGATGACCCGTGACCTGTCAAAATTTCTCCAGATGGTCAGAAATGGAAATTTTTTAATGTTTAATTTTTTGAATGTAAATGACTATTCCATGTAAATTATCACTTTTGGAAGAAAAATAAGTGTGTTTAGAGACACTTTAATGCCTGAAATTGGTTGAAACAAAAGCTTCTGAATAGGAGAAAAAGTCTGTAATAATGGCAATTTTGGTCACATTGAGGCTTTAAAAAGTAGTCATTCAACATGAGGCACATTCCAAATGACATTTTGAATCTATTTTTCTACAGTCCAAAAAAATCAATTTTCTGATGAAAAACGATGACCCGTGACCTGTCGAAATTTCTCCAGATGGTCAGAAATGGAAATTTTTTAATGTTTAATTTTTTGACTGTAAATGACTATTCCATGTAAATTATCACTTTTGGAAGAAAAATAAGTGTGTTTAGAGTCACTTTAATGCCTGAAATTGGTTGAAACAAAAGCTTCTGAATAGGAGAAAAAGTCTGTAATAATGCCAATTTTGGTCACATTGAGGCTTTAAAAAGTAGTCATTCAACATGAGGCACATTCCAAATGACATTTTGAATCAATTTTTCTACAGTCCAAAAAAATCAATTTTCTGATGAAAAACGATGACCCGTGACCTGTCGAAATTTATCCAGATGGTCAGAAATGGAAATTTTTTAATGTTTAATTTTTTGAATGCAAATGACTATTCCATGTAAATTATCACTTTTGGAACAACATTAAGTGTGTTTAGAGTCACTTTTATGCCTGAAATTGGTCGAAATAGAAGCTTCTGAATACGAGAAAATGTCTGTAAAAATTGAAATTTTGGTCACATTCAGGCTTTAAAAAGTAGTTATTCAACATGAGGCACAATCCAAATGACATTTTGAATCAATTTTTCTACAGTCCAAAAAATCAATTTTCTGATGAAAAACGATGACCCGTGACCTGTCGAAATTTATCCAGATGGTCAGAAATGGAAATTTTTTAATGTTTAATTTTTTGACTGCAAATGACTATTCCATGTAAATTATCACTTTTGGAACAAAAATAAGTGTGTTTAGAGTCACTTTAATGCCTGAAATTGGTAGAAATAGAAGCTTCTGAATAGGAGAAAAAGTCTGTAATAATGGCAATTTTGGTCACATTGAGGCTTTAAAAAGTAGTCATTCAACATGAGGCACATTCCAAATGACATTTTGAATCAATTTTTCTACAGTCCAAAAAATCAATTTTCTGATGAAAAACGATGACCCGTGACCTGTTGAAATTTCTCTAGATTGTCAGAAATGTACATTTTTTAATGTTTAATTTTTTGACTGTAAATGACTATTCCATGTAAATTATCACTTTTGGAAAAAAAATAAGTGTGTTTAGAGTCACTTTAATGCCTGAAATTGGTTGAAACAAAAGCTTCTGAATAGGAGAAAAAGTCTGTAATAATGGCAATTTTGGTCACATTGAGGCTTTAAAAAGTAGTCATTCAACATGAGGCACATTCCAAATGACATTTTGAATCAATTTTTCTACAGTCCAAAAAAATCAATTTTCTGATGAAAAACGATGACCCGTGACCTGTCGAAATTTCTCCAGATAGTCAGAAATGGACATTTTTTAATGTTTAATTTTTTGAATGTAAATGACTATTCCATGTAAATTATCACTTTTGGAAGAAAAATAAGTGTGTTTAGAGACACTTTAATGCCTGAAATTGGTTGAAACAAAAGCTTCTGAATAGGAGAAAAAGTCTGTAATAATGGCAATTTTGGTCACATTGAGGCTTTAAAAAGTAGTCATTCAACATGAGGCACATTCCAAATGACATTTTGAATCAATTTTTCTACAGTCCAAAAAAATCAATTTTCTGATGAAAAACGATGACCCGTGACCTGTCGAAATGTATCCAGATGGTCAAAAATGGAAATTTTTTAATGTTTAATTTTTTGACTGCAAATGACTATTCCATGCAAATTATCACTTTTGGAACAAAATAAGTGTGTTTAAAGTCACTTTAATGCCTGAAATTGGTCGAAATAGAAGCTTCTGAATAGGAGAAAATGTCTGTAAAAATGGCAATTTTGGTCACATTGAGGCTTCAAAAAGTAGTTATTCAGCATGAGGCACATTCCAAATGACATTTTGAATCAATTTTTCTACAGTCCAAAAAATCAATTTTCTGATGAAAAACGATGACCCGTGACCTGTCGAAATTTCTCCAGATGGTCAGAAATGGAAATTTTTTAATGTTTAATTTTTTGACTGTAAATGACTATTCCATGTAAATTATCACTTTTGGAAGAAAAATAAGTGTGTTTAGAGTCACTTTAATGCCTGAAATTGGTTGAAACAAAAGCTTCTGAATAGGAGAAAAAGTCTGTAATAATGGCAATTTTGGTCACATTGAGGCTTTAAAAAGTAGTTATTCAGCATGAGGCACATTCCAAATGACATTTTGAATCAATTTTTCTACAGTCCAAAAAATCAATTTTCTGATGAAAAACGATGACCCGTGACCTGTCGAAATTTCTCCAGATGGTCAGAAATGGAAATATTTAATGTTTAATTTTTTGACTGTAAATGACTATTCCATGTAAATTATCACTTTTGGAAGAAAACTAAGTGTGTTTAGAGTCACTTTAATGCCTGAAATTGGTTGAAACAAAAGCTTCTGAATAGGAGAAAAAGTCTGTAAAAATGGCAATTTTGGTCACATTGAGGCTTCAAAAAGTAGTTATTCAGCATGAGGCACATTCCAAATGACATTTTGAATCAATTTTTCTACAGTCCAAAAAATCAATTTTCTGATGAAAAACGATGACCCGTGACCTGTCGAAATTTCTCCAGATGGTCAGAAATGGAAATTTTTTAAAGTTTAATTTTTTTACTGTAAATGACTATTCCATGTAAATTATCACTTTTGGAAGAAAAATAAGTGTGTTTAGAGTCACTTTAATGCCTGAAATTGGTTGAAACAAAAGCTTCTGAATAGGAGAAAAAGTCTGTAATAATGGCAATTTTGGTCACATTGAGGCTTTAAAAAGTAGACATTCAACATGAGGCACATTCCAAATGACATTTTGAATCAATTTTTCTACAGTCCAAAAAAATCAATTTTCTGATGAAAAACGATGACCCGTGACCTGTCGAAATTTATCCAGATGGTCAGAAATGGAAATTTTTTAATGTTTAATTTTTTGACTGCAAGTGACTATTCCATGTAAATTATCACTTTTGGAACAAAAATAAGTGTGTTTAGAGTCACTTTAATGCCTGAAATTGGTAGAAATAGAAGCTTCTGAATAGGAGAAAAAGTCTGTAATAATGGCAATTTTGGTCACATTGAGGCTTTAAAAAGTAGTCATTCAACATGAGGCACATTCCAAATGACATTTTGAATCAATTTTTCTACAGTCCAAAAAATCAATTTTCTGATGAAAAACGATGACCTGATCTGTCGAAATTTCTCCAGATGGTCAGAAATGGAAATTTTTTAATGTTTAATTTTTTGACTGTAAATGACTATTCCATGTAAATTATCACTTTTGGAAGAAAAATAAGTGTGTTTAGAGTCACTTTAATGCCTGAAATTGGTTGAAACAAAAGCTTCTGAATAGGAGAAAAAGTCTGTAATAATGGCAATTTTGGTCACATTGAGGCTTTAAAAAGTAGTCATTCAACATGAGGCACATTCCAAATGACATTTTGAATCAATTTTTCTACAGTCCAAAAAAATCAATTTTCTGATGAAAAACGATGACCCGTGACCTGTCGAAATTTATCCAGATGGTCAGAAATGGAAATTTTTTAATGTTTAATTTTTTGAATGCAAATGACTATTCCATGTAAATTATCACTTTTGGAACAACATTAAGTGTGTTTAGAGTCACTTTTATGCCTGAAATTGGTCGAAATAGAAGCTTCTGAATACGAGAAAATGTCTGTAAAAATTGAAATTTTGGTCACATTCAGGCTTTAAAAAGTAGTTATTCAACATGAGGCACAATCCAAATGACATTTTGAATCAATTTTTCTACAGTCCAAAAAATCAATTTTCTGATGAAAAACGATGACCCGTGACCTGTTGAAATTTCTCCAGATTGTCAGAAATGTACATTTTTTAATGTTTAATTTTTTGACTGTAAATGACTATTCCATGTAAATTATCACTTTTGGAAAAAAAATAAGTGTGTTTAGAGTCACTTTAATGCCTGAAATTGGTTGAAACAAAAGCTTCTGAATAGGAGAAAAAGTCTGTAATAATGGCAATTTTGGTCACATTGAGGCTTTAAAAAGTAGTCATTCAACATGAGGCACATTCCAAATGACATTTTGAATCAATTTTTCTACAGTCCAAAAAAATCAATTTTCTGATGAAAAACGATGACCCGTGACCTGTCGAAATTTCTCCAGATGGTCAGAAATGGACATTTTTTAATGTTTAATTTTTTGAATGTAAATGACTATTCCATGTAAATTATCACTTTTGGAAGAAAAATAAGTGTGTTTAGAGACACTTTAATGCCTGAAATTGGTTGAAACAAAAGCTTCTGAATAGGAGAAAAAGTCTGTAATAATGGCAATTTTGGTCACATTGAGGCTTTAAAAAGTAGTCATTCAACATGAGGCACATTCCAAATGACATTTTGAATCAATTTTTCTACAGTCCAAAAAAATAAATTTTCTGATGAAAAACGATGACCCGTGACCTGTCGAAATTTATCCAGATGGTCAGAAATGGAAATTTTTTAATGTTTAATTTTTTGACTGCAAATGACTTCCATGTAAATTATCACTTTTGGAACAAAAATAAGTGTGTTTAGAGTCACTTTAATGCCTGAAATTGGTAGAAATAGAAGCTTCTGAATAGGAGAAAAAGTCTGTAATAATGGCAATTTTGGTCACATTGAGGCTTTAAAAAGTAGTCATTCAACATGAGGCACTTTCCAAATGACATTTTGAATCAATTTTTCTACAGTCCAAAAAATCAATTTTCTGATGAAAAACGATGACCTGTGACCTGTCGAAATTTCTCCAGATGGTCAGAAATGGAAATTTTTTAATGTTTAATTTTTTGACTGTAAATGACTATTCCATGTAAATTATCACTTTTGGAAGAAAAATAAGTGTGTTTAGAGTCACTTTAATGCCTGAAATTGGTTGAAACAAAAGCTTCTGAATAGGAGAAAAAGTCTGTAATAATGGCAATTTTGGTCACATTGAGGCTTTAAAAAGTAGTCATTCAACATGAGGCACATTCCAAATGACATTTTGAATCAATTTTTCTACAGTCCAAAAAAATCAATTTTCTGATGAAAAACGATGACCCGTGACCTGTCGAAATGTATCCAGATGGTCAAAAATGGAAATTTTTTAATGTTTAATTTTTTGACTGCAAATGACTATTCCATGCAAATTATCACTTTTGGAACAAAATAAGTGTGTTTAAAGTCACTTTAATGCCTGAAATTGGTCGAAATAGAAGCTTCTGAATAGGAGAAAATGTCTGTAAAAATGGCAATTTTGGTCACATTGAGGCTTCAAAAAGTAGTTATTCAGCATGAGGCACATTCCAAATGACATTTTGAATCAATTTTTCTACAGTCCAAAAAATCAATTTTCTGATGAAAAACGATGACCCGTGACCTGTCAAAATTTCTCCATATGGTCAGAAATGGACATTTTTTAATGTTTAATTTTTTGAATGTAAATGACTATTCCATGTAAATTATCACTTTTGGAAGAAAAATAAGTGTGTTTAGAGACACTTTAATGCCTGAAATTGGTTGAAACAAAAGCTTCTGAATAGGAGAAAAAGTCTTTAATAATGGCAATTTTGGTCACATTGAGGCTTTAAAAAGTAGTCATTCAACATGAGGCACATTCCAAATGACATTTTGAATCAATTTTTCTACAGTCCAAAAAAATAAATTTTCTGATGAAAAACGATGACCCGTGACCTGTCGAAATTTATCCAGATGGTCAGAAATGGAAATTTTTTAATGTTTAATTTTTTGAATGCAAATGACTATTCCATGTAAATTATCACTTTTGGAACAACATTAAGTGTGTTTAGAGTCACTTTTATGCCTGAAATTGGTCGAAATAGAAGCTTCTGAATACGAGAAAATGTCTGTAAAAATTGAAATTTTGGTCACATTCAGGCTTTAAAAAGTAGTTATTCAACATGAGGCACAATCCAAATGACATTTTGAATCAATTTTTCTACAGTCCAAAAAATCAATTTTCTGATGAAAAACGATGACCCGTGACCTGTTGAAATTTCTCCAGATTGTCAGAAATGTACATTTTTTAATGTTTAATTTTTTGACTGTAAATGACTATTCCATGTAAATTATCACTTTTGGAAAAAAAATAAGTGTGTTTAGAGTCACTTTAATGCCTGAAATTGGTTGAAACAAAAGCTTCTGAATAGGAGAAAAAGTCTGTAATAATGGCAATTTTGGTCACATTGAGGCTTTAAAAAGTAGTCATTCAACATGAGGCACATTCCAAATGACATTTTGAATCAATTTTTCTACAGTCCAAAAAAATCAATTTTCTGATGAAAAACGATGACCCGTGACCTGTCGAAATTTCTCCAGATGGTCAGAAATGGACATTTTTTAATGTTTAATTTTTTGAATGTAAATGACTATTCCATGTAAATTATCGCTTTTGGAAGAAAAATAAGTGTGTTTAGAGACACTTTAATGCCTGAAATTGGTTGAAACAAAAGCTTCTGAATAGGAGAAAAAGTCTGTAATAATGGCAATTTTGGTCACATTGAGGCTTTAAAAAGTAGTCATTCAACATGAGGCACATTCCAAATGACATTTTGAATCAATTTTTCTACAGTCCAAAAAAATCAATTTTCTGATGAAAAACGATGACCCGTGACCTGTCGAAATTTATCCAGATGGTCAGAAATGGAAATTTTTTAATGTTTAATTTTTTGACTGCACATGACTTCCATGTAAATTATCACTTTTGGAACAAAAATAAGTGTGTTTAGAGTCACTTTAATGCCTGAAATTGGTAGAAATAGAAGCTTCTGAATAGGAGAAAAAGTCTGTAATAATGGCAATTTTGGTCACATTGAGGCTTTAAAAAGTAGTCATTCAACATGAGGCACTTTCCAAATGACATTTTGAATCAATTTTTCTACAGTCCAAAAAATCAATTTTCTGATGAAAAACGATGACCTGTGACCTGTCGAAATTTCTCCAGATGGTCAGAAATGGAAATTTTTTAATGTTTAATTTTTTGACTGTAAATGACTATTCCATGTAAATTATCACTTTTGGAAGAAAAATAAGTGTGTTTAGAGTCACTTTAATGCCTGAAATTGGTTGAAACAAAAGCTTCTGAATAGGAGAAAAAGTCTGTAATAATGGCAATTTTGGTCACATTGAGGCTTTAAAAAGTAGTCATTCAACATGAGGCACATTCCAAATGACATTTTGAATCAATTTTTCTACAGTCCAAAAAAATCAATTTTCTGATGAAAAACGATGACCCGTGACCTGTCGAAATGTATCCAGATGGTCAAAAATGGAAATTTTTTAATGTTTAATTTTTTGAGTGCAAATGACTATTCCATGTAAATTATCACTTTTGGAACAACATTAAGTGTGTTTAGAGTCACTTTTATGCCTGAAATTGGTCAAAATAGAAGCTTCTGAATACGAGAAAATGTCTGTAATAATGGCAATTTTGGTCACATTGAGGCTTTAAAAAGTAGTTATTCAACATGAGGCACATTCGAAATGACATTTTGAATCAATTTTTCCACAGTCCAAAAAATCAATTTTCTGATGAAAAACGATGACCCGTGACCTGTCGACATTTCTCCAGTTGGTCAGAAATTGAATTTTTTTAATGTTTAAGTTTTTTTACTGCAAATGACTATTCCATTTAAATTATCACTTTTGGAACAAAAATAAGTGTGTTTAGAGGCACTTTATTGCCTGAAATTGGTCGAAATAGAAGCTTCTGAATAGGAGAAAATGTCTGTAATAATGGCAATTTTGGTCACATTGAGGCTTTAAAAAGTAGTTATTCAGCATGAGGCACATTCCAAATGACATTTTGAATCAATTTTTCTACAGTCCAAAAAATCAATTTTCTGATGAAAAACGATGACCCGTGACCTGTTGAAATTTCTCCAGATGGTCAGAAATGGAAATTTTTTAAAGTTTAATTTTTTGACTGCAAATTACTATTCCATGTAAACTATCACGTTTGGAACAAAATTAAGTCAGTTTAGAGTCACTTTAATGCCTGAAATTGGTTCGAAATAGAAGCTTCTGAATAGGAGAAAAAGTCTGTAATAATGGCATTTTTGGTCACATTGAGGCTTTAAAAAGTAGTTATTCAACACGAGGCACATTCCAAATGACATTTGGAAACAATTTTTCTACAGTCCAAAACATCAATTTTCTGATGAAAAACGATGACCCGTGACCTGTTGAAATTTCTCCAGATTGTCAGAAATGTACATTTTTTAATGTTTAATTTTTTGACTGTAAATGACTATTCCATGTAAATTATCACTTTTGGAAGAAAAATAAGTGTGTTTAGAGTCACTTTAATGCCTGAAATTGGTTGAAACAAAAGCTTCTGAATAGGAGAAAAAGTCTGTAATAATGGCAATTTTGGTCACATTGAGGCTTTAAAAAGTAGTCATTCAACATGAGGCACATTCCAAATGACATTTTGAATCAATTTTTCTACAGTCCAAAAAAACAATTTTCTGATGAAAAATGATGACCCGTGACCTGTCGAAATTTCTCCAGATGGTCAGAAATGGAAATTTTTTAATGTTTAATTTTTTGACTGCAAATGACTATTCCATGTAAATTATCACTTTTGGAACAAAAATAAGTGTGTTTAGAGTCACTTTAATGCCTGAAATTGGTCGAAATAGACTCTTCTGAATAGGAGAAAATGTCTGTAAAAATGGCAATTTTGGTCACATTGAGGCTTCAAAAAGTAGTTATTCAGCATGAGGCACATTCCAAATGACATTTTGAATCAATTTTTCTACAGTCCAAAAAATCAATTTTCTGATGAAAAACGATGACCCGTGACCTGTCCAAATTTCTCCATATGGTCAGAAATGGAAATTTTTTAATGTTTCATTTTTTGATTGTAAATGATTATTCCATGTGAATTATCACTTTTGGAAGAAAAATAAGTGTGTTTAGAGACACTTTAATGCCTGAAATTGGTCGAAATAGAAGCTTCTGAATTGGAGAAAATGTCTGTAATAATGGCAATTTTGGTCACATTGAGGCTTTAAAAAGTAGTTATTCAGCATGAGGCACCTTCCAAATGACATTTTGAATCAATTTTTCTACAGTCCAAAAAATCAATTTTCTGATGAAAAACGATGACCCGTGACCTGTCGAAATTTCTCCAGATGGTCAGAAATGGAAATTTTTTAATGTTTAATTTTTTTACTGTAAATGACTATTCCATGTGAATTATCACTTTTGGAACTAAAATAAGTGTGTTTAGAGTCACTTTAATGCCTGAAATTGGTCGAAATAGAAGCTTCTGAATTGGAGAAAATGTCTGTAATAATGGCAATTTTGGTCACATTGAGGCTTTAAAAAGTAGTTATTCAGCATGAGGCACATTCCAAATGACATTTTGAATCAATTTTTCTACAGTCCAAAAAATCAATTTTCTGATGAAAAACGATGACCCGTGACCTGTCGAAATTTCTCCAGATGGTCAGAAATGGAAATTTTTTAATGTTTAATTTTTGACTGTAAATGACTATTCCATGTAAATTATAACTTTTGGAAGAAAAATAAGTGTGTTTAGTCACTTTAATGCCTGAAATTGGTTGAAACAAAAGCTTCTGAATAGGAGAAAAAGTCTGTAATAATGGCAATTTTGGTCACATTGAGGCTTTAAAAAGTAGTCATTCAACATGAGGCACATTCCAAACGACATTTTGAATCAATTTTTCAACAGTCCAAAAAAATCAATTTTCTGATGAAAAACGATGACCCGTGACCTGTCGAAATTTCTCCAGATGGTCAGAAATGGAATTTTTTTAAGGTTTAATTTTTTGACTGCAAAGGACTATTCCATGTAAATTATCACCTTTGGAACAAAAATAAGTGTGTTTAGAGTCACTTTATGACTGAAATTGGTCGAAATAGACGCTTCTGAATGGAGAAAATGTCTGTAAAAATGGCAATTTTGGTCACATTGAGGCTTCAAAAAGTAGTTATTCAGCATGAGGCACATTCCAAATGACATTTTGAATCAATTTTTCTACAGTCCAAAAAAATAAATTTTCTGATGAAAAACGATGACCCGTGACCTGTCGAAATTTCTCCAGATGGTCAGAAATTGATATTTTTTAATGTTTAAGTTTTTTACTGTAAATGATTATTCCATGTGAATTATCACTTTTGGAACTAAAATAAGTGTGTTTAGAGTCACTTTAATGCCTGAAATTGGTCGAAATAGAAGCTTCTGAATAGGAGAAAATGTCTGTAATAATGGCAATTTTGGTCACATTGAGGCTTTAAAAAGTAGTTATTCAGGATGAGGCACATTCCAAATGACATTTTGAATCAATATTTCTACAGTCCAAAAAATCAATTTTCTGATGAAAAACGATGACCCGTGACCTGTTGAAATTTCTCCAGATTGTCAGAAATGTACATTTTTTAATGTTTAATTTTTTGACTGTAAATGACTATTCCATGTAAATTATCACTTTTGGAAGAAAAATAAGTGTGTTTAGAGACACTTTAATGCCTGAAATTGGTTGAAACAAAAGCTTCTGAATAGGAGAAAAAGTCTGTAATAATGGCAATTTTGGTCACATTGAGGCTTTAAAAAGTAGTCATTCAACATGCGGCACATTCCAAATGACATTTTGAATCAATTTTTCTACAGTCCAAAAAAATCAATTTTCTGATGAAAAACGATGACCCGTGACCTGTCGAAATTTCTCCAGATGGTCAGGAATGGAAATTTTTTAATGTTTAATTTTTTGACTGCAAATGACTATTCCATGTAAATTATCACTTTTGGAACAAAAATAAGTGTGTTTAGAGTCACTTTAATGCCTGAAATTAGTCGAAATAGACGCTTCTGAATAGGAGAAAATGTCTATAAAAATGGCAATTTTGGTCACATTGAGGCTTCAAAAAGTAGTTATTCAGCATGAGGCACATTCCAAATGACATTTTGAATCAATTTTTCTACAGTCCAAAAAATCAATTTTCTGATGAAAAACGATGACCCGTGACCTGTCCAAATTTCTCCATATGGTCAGAAATGGAAATTTTTTAATGTTTAATTTTTTGATTGTAAATGACTATTCCATGTAAATTATCACTTTTGGAAGAAAAATAAGTGTGTTTAGAGACACTTTAATGCCTGAAATTGGTTGAAACAATAGCTTCTGAATGGGAGAAAAAGTCTGTAATAATGGCAATTTTGGTCACATTGAGGCTTTAAAAAGTAGTCATTCAACATGCGGCACATTCCAAATGACATTTTGAATCAATTTTTCTACAGTCCAAAAAAATCAATTTTCTGATGAAAAACGATGACCCGTGACCTGTCGAAATTTCTCCAGATGGTCAGAAATGGAAATTTTTTAATGTTTAATTTTTTGACTGCAAATGACTATTCCATGTAAATTATCACTTTTGGAACAAAAATAAGTGTGTTTAGAGTCACTTTAATGCCTGAAATTGGTCGAAATAGACGCTTCTGAATAGGAGAAAATGTCTGTAAAAATGGCCATTTTGGTCACATTGAGGCTTCAAAAAGTAGTTATTCAGCATGAGGCACATTCCAAATGACATTTTGAATCAATTTTTCTACAGTCCAAAAAAATAAATTTTCTGATGAAAAACGATGACCCGTGACCTGTCGAAATTTCTCCAGATGGTCAGAAATGGATATTTTTTAATGTTTAATTTTTTGACTGTAAATGACTATTCCATGTAAATTATCACTTTTGGAAGAAAAATAAGTGTGTTTAGAGACACTTTAATGCCTGAAATTGGTTGAAACAAAAGCTTCTGAATAGGAGAAAAAGTCTGTAATAATGGCAATTTTGGTCACATTGAGGCTTTAAAAAGTAGTCATTCAACATGCGGCACATTCCAAATGACATTTTGAATCAATTTTTCTACAGTCCAAAAAAATCAATTTTCTGATGAAAAACGATGACCCGTGACCTGTCGAAATTTCTCCAGATGGTCAGGAATGGAAATTTTTTAATGTTTAATTTTTTGACTGCAAATGACTATTCCATGTAAATTATCACTTTTGGAACAAAAATAAGTGTGTTTAGAGTCACTTTAATGCCTGAAATTGGTCGAAATAGACGCTTCTGAATAGGAGAAAATGTCTATAAAAATGGCAATTTTGGTCACATTGAGGCTTCAAAAAGTAGTTATTCAGCATGAGGCACATTCCAAATGACATTTTGAATCAATTTTTCTACAGTCCAAAAATCAATTTTCTGATGAAAAACGATGACCCGTGACCTGTCCAAATTTCTCCATATGGTCAGAAATGGAAATTTTTTAATGTTTAATTTTTTGATTGTAAATGACTATTCCATGTAAATTATCACTTTTGGAAGAAAAATAAGTGTGTTTAGAGACACTTTAATGCCTGAAATTGGTTGAAACAATAGCTTCTGAATGGGAGAAAAAGTCTGTAATAATGGCAATTTTGGTCACATTGAGGCTTTAAAAAGTAGTCATTCAACATGCGGCACATTCCAAATGACATTTTGAATCAATTTTTCTACAGTCCAAAAAAATCAATTTTCTGATGAAAAACGATGACCCGTGACCTGTCGAAATTTCTCCAGATGGTCAGAAATGGAAATTTTTTAATGTTTAATTTTTTGACTGCAAATGACTATTCCATGTAAATTATCACTTTTGGAACAAAAATAAGTGTGTTTAGAGTCACTTTAATGCCTGAAATTGGTCGAAATAGACGCTTCTGAATAGGAGAAAATGTCTGTAAAAATGGCCATTTCGGTCACATTGAGGCTTCAAAAAGTAGTTATTCAGCATGAGGCACATTCCAAATGACATTTTGAATCAATTTTTCTACAGTCCAAAAAATCAATTTTCTGATGAAAAACGATGACCCGTGACCTGTCGACATTTCTCCAGTTGGTCAGAAATTGAATTTTTTTAATGTTTAAGTTTTTTTACTGCAAATGACTATTCCATTTAAATTATCACTTTTGGAACAAAAATAAGTGTGTTTAGAGGCACTTTATTGCCTGAAATTGGTCGAAATAGAAGCTTCTGAATAGGAGAAAATGTCTGTAAAAATGGCAATTTTGGTCACATTCAGGCTTTAAAAAGTAGTTATTCAACATGAGGCACAATCCAAATGACATTTTGAATCAATTTTTCTACAGTCCAAAAAATCAATTTTCTGATGAAAAACGATGACCCGTGACCTGTTGAAATTTCTCCAGATTGTCAGAAATGGACCTTTTTTAATGTTTAATTTTTTGAATGTAAATGACTATTCCATGTAAATTATCACTTTTGGAAGAAAAATAAGTGTGTTTAGAGACACTTTAATGCCTGAAATTGGTCGAAATAGAAGCTTCTGAATACGAGAAAATGTCTGTAAAAATTGAAATTTTGGTCACATTCAGGCTTTAAAAAGTAGTTATTCAACATGAGGCACAATCCAGATGACATTTTGAATCAATTTTTCTACAGTCCAAAAAATCAATTTTCTGATGAAAAACGATGACCCGTGACCTGTTGAAATTTCTCCAGATTGTCAGAAATGTACATTTTTTAATGTTTAATTTTTTGACTGTAAATGACTATTCCATGTAAATTATCACTTTTGGAAGAAAACTAAGTGTGTTTAGAGACACTTTAATGCCTGAAATTGGTTGAAACAAAAGCTTCTGAATAGGAGAAAAAGTCTGTAATAATGGCAATTTTGGTCACATTGAGGCTTTAAAAAGTAGTCATTCAACATGCGGCACATTCCAAATGACATTTTGAATCAATTTTTCTACAGTCCAAAAAAATCAATTTTCTGATGAAAAACGATGACCCGTGACCTGTCGAAATTTCTCCAGATGGTCAGGAATGGAAATTTTTTAATGTTTAATTTTTTGACTGCAAATGACTATTCCATGTAAATTATCACTTTTGGAACAAAAATAAGTGTGTTTAGAGTCACTTTAATGCCTGAAATTAGTCGAAATAGACGCTTCTGAATAGGAGAAAATGTCTATAAAAATGGCAATTTTGGTCACATTGAGGCTTCAAAAAGTAGTTATTCAGCATGAGGCACATTCCAAATGACATTTTGAATCAATTTTTCTACAGTCCAAAAAATCAATTTTCTGATGAAAAACGATGACCCGTGACCTGTCCAAATTTCTCCATATGGTCAGAAATGGAAATTTTTTAATGTTTAATTTTTTGATTGTAAATGACTATTCCATGTAAATTATCACTTTTGGAAGAAAAATAAGTGTGTTTAGAGACACTTTAATGCCTGAAATTGGTTGAAACAATAGCTTCTGAATGGGAGAAAAAGTCTGTAATAATGGCAATTTTGGTCACATTGAGGCTTTAAAAAGTAGTCATTCAACATGCGGCACATTCCAAATGACATTTTGAATCAATTTTTCTACAGTCCAAAAAAATCAATTTTCTGATGAAAAACGATGACCCGTGACCTGTCGAAATTTCTCCAGATGGTCAGAAATGGAAATTTTTTAATGTTTAATTTTTTGACTGCAAATGACTATTCCATGTAAATTATCACTTTTGGAACAAAAATAAGTGTGTTTAGAGTCACTTTAATGCCTGAAATTGGTCGAAATAGACGCTTCTGAATAGGAGAAAATGTCTGTAAAAATGGCCATTTTGGTCACATTGAGGCTTCAAAAAGTAGTTATTCAGCATGAGGCACATTCCAAATGACATTTTGAATCAATTTTTCTACAGTCCAAAAAAATAAATTTTCTGATGAAAAACGATGACCCGTGACCTGTCGAAATTTCTCCAGATGGTCAGAAATGGATATTTTTTAATGTTTAAGTTTTTTACTGTAAATGATTATTCCATGTGAATTATCACTTTTGGAACTAAAATAAGTGTGTTTAGAGTCACTTTAATGCCTGAAATTGGTCGAAATAGAAGCTTCTGAATAGGAGAAAATGTCTGTAATAATGGCAATTTTGGTCACATTGAGGCTTTAAAAAGTAGTTATTCAGGATGAGGCACATTCCAAATGACATTTTGAATCAATATTTCTACAGTCCAAAAAATCAATTTTCTGATGAAAAACGATGACCCGTGACCTGTTGAAATTTCTCCAGATTGTCAGAAATGTACATTTTTAATGTTTAATTTTTTGACTGTAAATGACTATTCCATGTAAATTATCACTTTTGGAAGAAAAATAAGTGTGTTTAGAGACACTTTAATGCCTGAAATTGGTTGAAACAAAAGCTTCTGAATAGGAGAAAAAGTCTGTAATAATGGCAATTTTGGTCACATTGAGGCTTTAAAAAGTAGTCATTCAACATGCGGCACATTCCAAATGACATTTTGAATCAATTTTTCTACAGTCCAAAAAAATCAATTTTCTGATGAAAAACGATGACCCGTGACCTGTCGAAATTTCTCCAGATGGTCAGGAATGGAAATTTTTTAATGTTTAATTTTTTGACTGCAAATGACTATTCCATGTAAATTATCACTTTTGGAACAAAAATAAGTGTGTTTAGAGTCACTTTAATGCCTGAAATTGGTCGAAATAGACGCTTCTGAATAGGAGAAAATGTCTATAAAAATGGCTATTTTGGTCACATTGAGGCTTCAAAAAGTAGTTATTCAGCATGAGGCACATTCCAAATGACATTTTGAATCAATTTTTCTACAGTCCAAAAAATCAATTTTCTGATGAAAAACGATGACCCGTGACCTGTCCAAATTTCTCCATATGGTCAGAAATGGAAATTTTTTAATGTTTAATTTTTTGATTGTAAATGACTATTCCATGTAAATTATCACTTTTGGAAGAAAAATAAGTGTGTTTAGAGACACTTTAATGCCTGAAATTGGTTGAAACAATAGCTTCTGAATGGGAGAAAAAGTCTGTAATAATGGCAATTTTGGTCACATTGAGGCTTTAAAAAGTAGTCATTCAACATGCGGCACATTCCAAATGACATTTTGAATCAATTTTTCTACAGTCCAAAAAAATCAATTTTCTGATGAAAAACGATGACCCGTGACCTGTCGAAATTTCTCCAGATGGTCAGAAATGGAAATTTTTTAATGTTTAATTTTTTGACTGCAAATGACTATTCCATGTAAATTATCACTTTTGGAACAAAAATAAGTGTGTTTAGAGTCACTTTAATGCCTGAAATTGGTCGAAATAGACGCTTCTGAATAGGAGAAAATGTCTGTAAAAATGGCCATTTTGGTCACATTGAGGCTTCAAAAAGTAGTTATTCAGCATGAGGCACATTCCAAATGACATTTTGAATCAATTTTTCTACAGTCCAAAAAATCAATTTTCTGATGAAAAACGATGACCCGTGACCTGTCGACATTTCTCCAGTTGGTCAGAAATTGAATTTTTTTAATGTTTAAGTTTTTTTACTGCAAATGACTATTCCATTTAAATTATCACTTTTGGAACAAAAATAAGTGTGTTTAGAGGCACTTTATTGCCTGAAATTGGTCGAAATAGAAGCTTCTGAATAGGAGAAAATGTCTGTAAAAATGGCAATTTTGGTCACATTCAGGCTTTAAAAAGTAGTTATTCAACATGAGGCACAATCCAAATGACATTTTGAATCAATTTTTCTACAGTCCAAAAAATCAATTTTCTGATGAAAAACGATGACCCGTGACCTGTTGAAATTTCTCCAGATTGTCAGAAATGGACATTTTTTAATGTTTAATTTTTTGAATGTAAATGACTATTCCATGTAAATTATCACTTTTGGAAGAAAAATAAGTGTGTTTAGAGACACTTTAATGCCTGAAATTGGTCGAAATAGAAGCTTCTGAATACGAGAAAATGTCTGTAAAAATTGAAATTTTGGTCACATTCAGGCTTTAAAAAGTAGTTATTCAACATGAGGCACAATCAAGATGACATTTTGAATCAATTTTTCTACAGTCCAAAAAATCAATTTTCTGATGAAAAACGATGACCCGTGACCTGTTGAAATTTCTCCAGATTGTCAGAAATGTACATTTTTTAATGTTTAATTTTTTGACTGTAAATGACTATTCCATGTAAATTATCACTTTTGGAAAAAAAATAAGTGTGTTTAGAGTCACTTTAATGCCTGAAATTGGTTGAAACAAAAGCTTCTGAATAGGAGAAAAAGTCTGTAATAATGGCAATTTTGGTCACATTGAGGCTTTAAAAAGTAGTCATTCAACATGAGGCACATTCCAAATGACATTTTGAATCAATT
The DNA here is from genome assembly GCF_964204655.1 of Triturus cristatus. NCBI lineage: Eukaryota > Metazoa > Chordata > Amphibia > Caudata > Salamandridae > Triturus > Triturus cristatus. Next base: position 876,442,979 of record NC_140593.1, on the reverse strand, counting down.
TTTCTACAGTCCAAAAAAAAAAAGTTTCTGATGAAAAACGATGACCCGTGACCTGTCGAAATTTATCCAGATGGTCAGAAATGGAAATTTTTTAATGTTTAATTTTTTGAATGCAAATGACTATTCCATGTAAATTATCACTTTTGGAACAACATTAAGTGTGTTTAGAGTCACTTTTATGCCTGAAATTGGTCGAAATAGAAGCTTCTGAATACGAGAAAATGTCTGTAAAAATTGAAATTTTGGTCACATTCAGGCTTTAAAAAGTAGTTATTCAACATGAGGCACAATCCAAATGACATTTTGAATCAATTTTTCTACAGTCCAAAAAATCAATTTTCTGATGAAAAACGATGACCCGTGACCTGTTGAAATTTCTCCAGATTGTCAGAAATGTACATTTTTTAATGTTTAATTTTTTGACTGTAAATGACTATTCCATGTAAATTATCACTTTTGGAAAAAAAATAAGTGTGTTTAGAGTCACTTTAATGCCTGAAATTGGTTGAAACAAAAGCTTCTGAATAGGAGAAAAAGTCTGTAATAATGGCAATTTTGGTCACATTGAGGCTTTAAAAAGTAGTCATTCAACATGAGGCACATTCCAAATGACATTTTGAATCAATTTTTCTACAGTCCAAAAAAATCAATTTTCTGATGAAAAACGATGACCCGTGACCTGTCGAAATTTCTCCAGATGGTCAGAAATGGACATTTTTTAATGTTTAATTCTTTGAATGTAAATGACTATTCCATGTAAATTATCACTTTTGGAAGAAAAATAAGTGTGTTTAGAGACACTTTAATGCCTGAAATTGGTTGAAACAAAAGCTTCTGAATAGGAGAAAAAGTCTGTAATAATGGCAATTTTGGTCACATTGAGGCTTTAAAAAGTAGTCATTCAACATGAGGCACATTCCAAATGACATTTTGAATCAATTTTTCTACAGTCCAAAAAAATCAATTTTCTGATGAAAAACGATGACCCGTGACCTGTCGACATTTCTCCAGTTGGTCAGAAATTGAATTTTTTTAATGTTTAAGTTTTTTTACTGCAAATGACTATTCCATTTAAATTATCACTTTTGGAACAAAAATAAGTGTGTTTAGAGGCACTTTATTGCCTGAAATTGGTCGAAATAGAAGCTTCTGAATAGGAGAAAATGTCTGTAAAAATGGCAATTTTGGTCACATTCAGGCTTTAAAAAGTAGTTATTCAACATGAGGCACAATCCAAATGACATTTTGAATCAATTTTTCTACAGTCCAAAAAATCAATTTTCTGATGAAAAACGATGACCCGTGACCTGTTAAAATTTCTCCAGATTGTCAGAAATGGACATTTTTTAATGTTTAATTTTTTGAATGTAAATGACTATTCCATGTAAATTATCACTTTTGGAAGAAAAATAAGTGTGTTTAGAGACACTTTAATGCCTGAAATTGGTTGAAACAAAAGCTTCTGAATAGGAGAAAAAGTCTTTAATAATGGCAATTTTGGTCACATTGAGGCTTTAAAAAGTAGTCATTCAACATGAGGCACATTCCAAATGACATTTTGAATCAATTTTTCTACAGTCCAAAAAAATAAAGTTTCTGATGAAAAACGATGACCCGTGACCTGTCGAAATTTATCCAGATGGTCAGAAATGGAAATTTTTTAATGTTTAATTTTTTGAATGCAAATGACTATTCCATGTAAATTATCACTTTTGGAACAACATTAAGTGTGTTTAGAGTCACTTTTATGCCTGAAATTGGTCGAAATAGAAGCTTCTGAATACGAGAAAATGTCTGTAAAAATTGAAATTTTGGTCACATTCAGGCTTTAAAAAGTAGTTATTCAACATGAGGCACAATCCAAATGACATTTTGAATCAATTTTTCTACAGTCCAAAAAATCAATTTTCTGATGAAAAACGATGACCCGTGACCTGTTGAAATTTCTCCAGATTGTCAGAAATGTACATTTTTTAATGTTTCATTTTTTGACTGTAAATGACTATTCCATGTAAATTATCACTTTTGGAAAAAAAATAAGTGTGTTTAGAGTCACTTTAATGCCTGAAATTGGTTGAAACAAAAGCTTCTGAATAGGAGAAAAAGTCTGTAATAATGGCAATTTTGGTCACATTGAGGCTTTAAAAAGTAGTCATTCAACATGAGGCACATTCCAAATGACATTTTGAATCAATTTTTCTACAGTCCAAAAAAATCAATTTTCTGATGAAAAACGATGACCCGTGACCTGTCGAAATTTCTCCAGATGGTCAGAAATGGACATTTTTTAATGTTTAATTCTTTGAATGTAAATGACTATTCCATGTAAATTATCACTTTTGGGAGAAAAATAAGTGTGTTTAGAGACACTTTAATGCCTGAAATTGGTTGAAACAAAAGCTTCTGAATAGGAGAAAAAGTCTGTAATAATGGCAATTTTGGTCACATTGAGGCTTTAAAAAGTAGTCATTCAACATGAGGCACATTCCAAATGACATTTTGAATCAATTTTTCTACAGTCCAAAAAATCAATTTTCTGATGAAAAACGATGACCCGTGACCTGTCGAAATTTCTCCAGATGGTCAGAAATGGAAATTTTTTAATGTTTAATTTTTTTACTGTAAATGACTATTCCATGTGAATTATCACTTTTGGAACTAAAATAAGTGTGTTTAGAGTCACTTTAATGCCTGAAATTGGTCGAAATAGAAGCTTCTGAATAGGAGAAAATGTCTGTAATAATGGCAATTTTGGTCACATTGAGGCTTTAAAAAGTAGTTATTCAGCATGAGGCACATTCCAAATGACATTTTGAATCAATTTTTCTACAGTCCAAAAAATCAATTTTCTGATGAAAAACGATGACCCGTGACCTGTCGAAATTTCTCCAGATGGTCAGAAATGGAAATTTTTTAATGTTTAATTTTTTGAATGCAAATGACTATTCCATGTAAATTATCACTTTTGGAACAACATTAAGTGTGTTTAGAGTCACTTTAATGCCTGAAATTGGTCGAAATAGAAGCTTCTGAATACGAGAAAATGTCTGTAATAATGGCAATTTTGGTCACATTGAGGCTTTAAAAAGTAGTTATTCAACATGAGGCACATTCGAAATGACATTTTGAATCAATTTTTCCACAGTCCAAAAAATCAATTTTCTGATGAAAAACGATGACCCGTGACCTGTCGACATTTCTCCAGTTGGTCAGAAATTGAATTTTTTTAATGTTTAAGTTTTTTTACTGCAAATGACTATTCCATTTAAATTATCACTTTTGGAACAAAAATAAGTGTGTTTAGAGGCACTTTATTGCCTGAAATTGGTCGAAATAGAAGCTTCTGAATAGGAGAAAATGTCTGTAAAAATGGCAATTTTGGTCACATTCAGGCTTTAAAAAGTAGTTATTCAACATGAGGCACAATCCAAATGACATTTTGAATCAATTTTTCTACAGTCCAAAAAATCAATTTTCTGATGAAAAACGATGACCCGTGACCTGTTGAAATTTCTCCAGATTGTCAGAAATGGACATTTTTTAATGTTTAATTTTTTGAATGTAAATGACTATTCCATGTAAATTATCACTTTTGGAAGAAAAATAAGTGTGTTTAGAGACACTTTAATGCCTGAAATTGGTCGAAATAGAAGCTTCTGAATACGAGAAAATGTCTGTAAAAATTGAAATTTTGGTCACATTCAGGCTTTAAAAAGTAGTTATTCAACATGAGGCACAATCCAAATGACATTTTGAATCAATTTTTCTACAGTCCAAAAAATCAATTTTCTGATGAAAAACGATGACCCGTGACCTGTTGAAATTTCTCCAGATTGTCAGAAATGTACATTTTTTAATGTTTAATTTTTTGACTGTAAATGACTATTCCATGTAAATTATCACTTTTGGAAAAAAAATAAGTGTGTTTAGAGTCACTTTAATGCCTGAAATTGGTTGAAACAAAAGCTTCTGAATAGGAGAAAAAGTCTGTAATAATGGCAATTTTGGTCACATTGAGGCTTTAAAAAGTAGTCATTCAACATGAGGCACATTCCAAATGACATTTTGAATCAATTTTTCAACAGTCCAAAAAAATAAAGTTTCTGATGAAAAACGATGACCCGTGACCTGTCGAAATTTATCCAGATGGTCAGAAATGGAAATTTTTTAATGTTTAATTTTTTGAATGCAAATGACTATTCCATGTAAATTATCACTTTTGGAACAACATTAAGTGTGTTTAGAGTCACTTTTATGCCTGAAATTGGTCGAAATAGAAGCTTCTGAATACGAGAAAATGTCTGTAAAAATTGAAATTTTGGTCACATTCAGGCTTTAAAAAGTAGTTATTCAACATGAGGCACAATCCAAATGACATTTTGAATCAATTTTTCTACAGTCCAAAAAATCAATTTTCTGATGAAAAACGATGACCCGTGACCTGTTGAAATTTCTCCAGATTGTCAGAAATGTACATTTTTTAATGTTTAATTTTTTGACTGTAAATGACTATTCCATGTAAATTATCACTTTTGGAAAAAAAATAAGTGTGTTTAGAGTCACTTTAATGCCTGAAATTGGTTGAAACAAAAGCTTCTGAATAGGAGAAAAAGTCTGTAATAATGGCAATTTTGGTCACATTGAGGCTTTAAAAAGTAGTCATTCAACATGAGGCACATTCCAAATGACATTTTGAATCAATTTTTCTACAGTCCAAAAAAATCAATTTTCTGATGAAAAACGATGACCCGTGACCTGTCGAAATTTCTCCAGATGGTCAGAAATGGACATTTTTTAATGTTTAATTCTTTGAATGTAAATGACTATTCCATGTAAATTATCACTTTTGGAAGAAAAATAAGTGTGTTTAGAGACACTTTAATGCCTGAAATTGGTTGAAACAAAAGCTTCTGAATAGGAGAAAAAGTCTGTAATAATGGCAATTTTGGTCACATTGAGGCTTTAAAAAGTAGTCATTCAACATGAGGCACATTCCAAATGACATTTTGAATCAATTTTTCTACAGTCCAAAAAAATCAATTTTCTGATGAAAAACGATGACCCGTGACCTGTCGACATTTCTCCAGTTGGTCAGAAATTGAATTTTTTTAATGTTTAAGTTTTTTTACTGCAAATGACTATTCCATTTAAATTATCACTTTTGGAACAAAAATAAGTGTGTTTAGAGGCACTTTATTGCCTGAAATTGGTCGAAATAGAAGCTTCTGAATAGGAGAAAATGTCTGTAAAAATGGCAATTTTGGTCACATTCAGGCTTTAAAAAGTAGTTATTCAACATGAGGCACAATCCAAATGACATTTTGAATCAATTTTTCTACAGTCCAAAAAATCAATTTTCTGATGAAAAACGATGACCCGTGACCTGTTGAAATTTCTCCAGATTGTCAGAAATGGACATTTTTTAATGTTTAATTTTTTGAATGTAAATGACTATTCCATGTAAATTATCACTTTTGGAAGAAAAATAAGTGTGTTTAGAGACACTTTAATGCCTGAAATTGGTTGAAACAAAAGCTTCTGAATAGGAGAAAAAGTCTTTAATAATGGCAATTTTGGTCACATTGAGGCTTTAAAAAGTAGTCATTCAACATGAGGCACATTCCAAATGACATTTTGAATCAATTTTTCTACAGTCCAAAAAAATAAAGTTTCTGATGAAAAACGATGACCCGTGACCTGTCGAAATTTATCCAGATGGTCAGAAATGGAAATTTTTTAATGTTTAATTTTTTTAATGCAAATGACTATTCCATGTAAATTATCACTTTTCGAACAACATTAAGTGTGTTTAGAGTCACTTTTATGCCTGAAATTGGTCGAAATAGAAGCTTCTGAATACGAGAAAATGTCTGTAAAAATTGAAATTTTGGTCACATTCAGGCTTTAAAAAGTAGTCATTCAACATGAGGCACAATCCAAATGACATTTTGAATCAATTTTTCTACAGTCCAAAAAAATCAATTTTCTGATGAAAAACGATGACCCGTGACCTGTCGAAATTTCTCCAGATGGTCAGAAATGGACATTTTTTAATGTTTAATTCTTTGAATGTAAATGACTATTCCATGTAAATTATCACTTTTGGGAGAAAAATAAGTGTGTTTAGAGACACTTTAATGCCTGAAATTGGTTGAAACAAAAGCTTCTGAATAGGAGAAAAAGTCTGTAATAATGGCAATTTTGGTCACATTGAGGCTTTAAAAAGTAGTCATTCAACATGAGGCACATTCCAAATGACATTTTGAATCAATTTTTCTACAGTCCAAAAAATCAATTTTCTGATGAAAAACGATGACCCGTGACCTGTCGAAATTTCTCCAGATGGTCAGAAATGGAAATTTTTTAATGTTTAATTTTTTTACTGTAAATGACTATTCCATGTGAATTATCACTTTTGGAACTAAAATAAGTGTGTTTAGAGTCACTTTAATGCCTGAAATTGGTCGAAATAGAAGCTTCTGAATAGGAGAAAATGTCTGTAATAATGGCAATTTTGGTCACATTGAGGCTTTAAAAAGTAGTTATTCAGCATGAGGCACATTCCAAATGACATTTTGAATCAATTTTTCTACAGTCCAAAAAATCAATTTTCTGATGAAAAACATGACCCGTGACCTGTCGACATTTCTCCAGTTGGTCAGAAATTGAATTTTTTTAATGTTTAAGTTTTTTTACTGCAAATGACTATTCCATTTAAATTATCACTTTTGGAACAAAAATAAGTGTGTTTAGAGGCACTTTATTGCCTGAAATTGGTCGAAATAGAAGCTTCTGAATAGGAGAAAATGTCTGTAAAAATGGCAATTTTGGTCACATTCAGGCTTTAAAAAGTAGTTATTCAACATGAGGCACAATCCAAATGACATTTTGAATCAATTTTTCTACAGTCCAAAAAATCAATTTTCTGATGAAAAACGATGACCCGTGACCTGTTGAAAATTTCTCCAGATTGTCAGAAATGGACATTTTTTAAATGTTTAATTTTTTGAATGTAAATGACTATTCCATGTAAATTATCACTTTTGGAAGAAAAATAAGTGTGTTTAGAGACACTTTAATGCCTGAAATTGGTCGAAATAGAAGCTTCTGAATACGAGAAAATGTCTGTAAAAATTGAAATTTTGGTCACATTCAGGCTTTAAAAAGTAGTTATTCAACATGAGGCACAATCCAAATGACATTTTGAATCAATTTTTCTACAGTCCAAAAATCAATTTTCTGATGAAAAACGATGACCCGTGACCTGTTGAAATTTCTCCAGATTGTCAGAAATGTACATTTTTTAATGTTTAATTTTTTGACTGTAAATGACTATTCCATGTAAATTATCACTTTTGGAAAAAAAATAAGTGTGTTTAGAGTCACTTTAATGCCTGAAATTGGTTGAAACAAAAGCTTCTGAATAGGAGAAAAAGTCTGTAATAATGGCAATTTTGGTCACATTGAGGCTTTAAAAAGTAGTCATTCAACATGAGGCACATTCCAAATGACATTTTGAATCAATTTTTCAACAGTCCAAAAAAATAAAGTTTCTGATGAAAAACGATGACCCGTGACCTGTCGAAATTTATCCAGATGGTCAGAAATGGAAATTTTTTAATGTTTAATTTTTTGAATGCAAATGACTATTCCATGTAAATTATCACTTTTGGAACAACATTAAGTGTGTTTAGAGTCACTTTTATGCCTGAAATTGGTCGAAATAGAAGCTTCTGAATACGAGAAAATGTCTGTAAAAATTGAAATTTTGGTCACATTCAGGCTTTAAAAAGTAGTTATTCAACATGAGGCACAATCCAAATGACATTTTGAATCAATTTTTCTACAGTCCAAAAAATCAATTTTCTGATGAAAAACGATGACCCGTGACCTGTTGAAATTTCTCCAGATTGTCAGAAATGTACATTTTTTAATGTTTAATTTTTTGACTGTAAATGACTATGCCATGTAAATTATCACTTTTGGAAAAAAAATAAGTGTGTTTAGAGTCACTTTAATGCCTGAAATTGGTTGAAACAAAAGCTTCTGAATAGGAGAAAAAGTCTGTAATAATGGCAATTTTGGTCACATTGAGGCTTTAAAAAGTAGTCATTCAACATGAGGCACATTCCAAATGACATTTTGAATCAATTTTTCTACAGTCCAAAAAAATCAATTTTCTGATGAAAAACGATGACCCGTGACCTGTCGAAATTTCTCCAGATGGTCAGAAATGGACATTTTTTAATGTTTAATTCTTTGAATGTAAATGACTATTCCATGTAAATTATCACTTTTGGAAGAAAAATAAGTGTGTTTAGAGACACTTTAATGCCTGAAATTGGTTGAAACAAAAGCTTCTGAATAGGAGAAAAAGTCTGTAATAATGGCAATTTTGGTCACATTGAGGCTTTAAAAAGTAGTCATTCAACATGAGGCACATTCCAAATGACATTTTGAATCAATTTTTCTACAGTCCAAAAAAATCAATTTTCTGATGAAAAACGATGACCCGTGACCTGTCGACATTTCTCCAGTTGGTCAGAAATTGAATTTTTTTAATGTTTAAGTTTTTTTACTGCAAATGACTATTCCATTTAAATTATCACTTTTGGAACAAAAATAAGTGTGTTTAGAGGCACTTTATTGCCTGAAATTGGTCGAAATAGAAGCTTCTGAATAGGAGAAAATGTCTGTAAAAATGGCAATTTTGGTCACATTCAGGCTTTAAAAAGTAGTTATTCAACATGAGGCACAATCCAAATGACATTTTGAATCAATTTTTCTACAGTCCAAAAAATCAATTTTCTGATGAAAAACGATGACCCGTGACCTGTTGAAATTTCTCCAGATTGTCAGAAATGGACATTTTTTAATGTTTAATTTTTTGAATGTAAATGACTATTCCATGTAAATTATCACTTTTGGAAGAAAAATAAGTGTGTTTAGAGACACTTTAATGCCTGAAATTGGTTGAAACAAAAGCTTCTGAATAGGAGAAAAAGTCTTTAATAATGGCAATTTTGGTCACATTGAGGCTTTAAAAAGTAGTCATTCAACATGAGGCACATTCCAAATGACATTTTGAATCAATTTTTCTACAGTCCAAAAAAATAAAGTTTCTGATGAAAAACGATGACCCGTGACCTGTCGAAATTTATCCAGATGGTCAGAAATGGAAATTTTTTAATGTTTAATTTTTTGAATGCAAATGACTATTCCATGTAAATTATCACTTTTGGAACAACATTAAGTGTGTTTAGAGTCACTTTTATGCCTGAAATTGGTCGAAATAGAAGCTTCTGAATACGAGAAAATGTCTGTAAAAATTGAAATTTTGGTCACATTCAGGCTTTAAAAAGTAGTTATTCAACATGAGGCACAATCCAAATGACATTTTGAATCAATTTTTCTACAGTCCAAAAAATCAATTTTCTGATGAAAAACGATGACCCGTGACCTGTTGAAATTTCTCCAGATTGTCAGAAATGTACATTTTTTAATGTTTCATTTTTTGACTGTAAATGACTATTCCATGTAAATTATCACTTTTGGAAAAAAAATAAGTGTGTTTAGAGTCACTTTAATGCCTGAAATTGGTTGAAACAAAAGCTTCTGAATAGGAGAAAAAGTCTGTAATAATGGCAATTTTGGTCACATTGAGGCTTTAAAAAGTAGTCATTCAACATGAGGCACATTCCAAATGACATTTTGAATCAATTTTTCTACAGTCCAAAAAAATCAATTTTCTGATGAAAAACGATGACCCGTGACCTGTCGAAATTTCTCCAGATGGTCAGAAATGGACATTTTTTAATGTTTAATTCTTTGAATGTAAATGACTATTCCATGTAAATTATCACTTTTGGGAGAAAAATAAGTGTGTTTAGAGACACTTTAATGCCTGAAATTGGTTGAAACAAAAGCTTCTGAATAGGAGAAAAAGTCTGTAATAATGGCAATTTTGGTCACATTGAGGCTTTAAAAAGTAGTCATTCAACATGAGGCACATTCCAAATGACATTTTGAATCAATTTTTCTACAGTCCAAAAAATCAATTTTCTGATGAAAAACGATGACCCGTGACCTGTCATAATTTCTCCAGATGGTCAGAAATGGAAATTTTTTAATGTTTAATTTTTTTACTGTAAATGACTATTCCATGTGAATTATCACTTTTGGAACTAAAATAAGTGTGTTTAGAGTCACTTTAATGCCTGAAATTGGTCGAAATAGAAGCTTCTGAATAGGAGAAAATGTCTGTAATAATGGCAATTTTGGTCACATTGAGGCTTTAAAAAGTAGTTATTCAGCATGAGGCACATTCCAAATGACATTTTGAATCAATTTTTCTACAGTCCAAAAAATCAATTTTCTGATGAAAAACGATGACCCGTGACCTGTCGAAATTTCTCCAGATGGTCAGAAATGGAAATTTTTTAATGTTTAATTTTTTGAATGCAAATGACTATTCCATGTAAATTATCACTTTTGGAACAACATTAAGTGTGTTTAGAGTCACTTTAATGCCTGAAATTGGTCGAAATAGAAGCTTCTGAATACGAGAAAATGTCTGTAATAATGGCAATTTTGGTCACATTGAGGCTTTAAAAAGTAGTTATTCAACATGAGGCACATTCGAAATGACATTTTGAATCAATTTTTCCACAGTCCAAAAAATCAATTTTCTGATGAAAAACGATGACCCGTGACCTGTCGACATTTCTCCAGTTGGTCAGAAATTGAATTTTTTTAATGTTTAAGTTTTTTTACTGCAAATGACTATTCCATTTAAATTATCACTTTTGGAACAAAAATAAGTGTGTTTAGAGGCACTTTATTGCCTGAAATTGGTCGAAATAGAAGCTTCTGAATAGGAGAAAATGTCTGTAAAAATGGCAATTTTGGTCACATTCAGGCTTTAAAAAGTAGTTATTCAACATGAGGCACAATCCAAATGACATTTTGAATCAATTTTTCTACAGTCCAAAAAATCAATTTTCTGATGAAAAACGATGACCCGTGACCTGTTGAAATTTCTCCAGATTGTCAGAAATGGACATTTTTTAATGTTTAATTTTTTGAATGTAAATGACTATTCCATGTAAATTATCACTTTTGGAAGAAAAATAAGTGTGTTTAGAGACACTTTAATGCCTGAAATTGGTCGAAATAGAAGCTTCTGAATACGAGAAAATGTCTGTAAAAATTGAAATTTTGGTCACATTCAGGCTTTAAAAAGTAGTTATTCAACATGAGGCACAATCCAAATGACATTTTGAATCAATTTTTCTACAGTCCAAAAAATCAATTTTCTGATGAAAAACGATGACCCGTGACCTGTTGAAATTTCTCCAGATTGTCAGAAATGTACATTTTTTAATGTTTAATTTTTTGACTGTAAATGACTATTCCATGTAAATTATCACTTTTGGAAAAAAAATAAGTGTGTTTAGAGTCACTTTAATGCCTGAAATTGGTTGAAACAAAAGCTTCTGAATAGGAGAAAAAGTCTGTAATAATGGCAATTTTGGTCACATTGAGGCTTTAAAAAGTAGTCATTCAACATGAGGCACATTCCAAATGACATTTTGAATCAATTTTTCAACAGTCCAAAAAAATAAAGTTTCTGATGAAAAACGATGACCCGTGACCTGTCGAAATTTATCCAGATGGTCAGAAATGGAAATTTTTTAATGTTTAATTTTTTGAATGCAAATGACTATTCCATGTAAATTATCACTTTTGGAACAACATTAAGTGTGTTTAGAGTCACTTTTATGCCTGAAATTGGTCGAAATAGAAGCTTCTGAATACGAGAAAATGTCTGTAAAAATTGAAATTTTGGTCACATTCAGGCTTTAAAAAGTAGTTATTCAACATGAGGCACAATCCAAATGACATTTTGAATCAATTTTTCTACAGTCCAAAAAATCAATTTTCTGATGAAAAACGATGACCCGTGACCTGTTGAAATTTCTCCAGATTGTCAGAAATGTACATTTTTTAATGTTTAATTTTTTGACTGTAAATGACTATTCCATGTAAATTATCACTTTTGGAAAAAAAATAAGTGTGTTTAGAGTCACTTTAATGCCTGAAATTGGTTGAAACAAAAGCTTCTGAATAGGAGAAAAAGTCTGTAATAATGGCAATTTTGGTCACATTGAGGCTTTAAAAAGTAGTCATTCAACATGAGGCACATTCCAAATGACATTTTGAATCAATTTTTCTACAGTCCAAAAAAATCAATTTTCTGATGAAAAACGATGACCCGTGACCTGTCGAAATTTCTCCAGATGGTCAGAAATGGACATTTTTTAATGTTTAATTCTTTGAATGTAAATGACTATTCCATGTAAATTATCACTTTTGGAAGAAAAATAAGTGTGTTTAGAGACACTTTAATGCCTGAAATTGGTTGAAACAAAAGCTTCTGAATAGGAGAAAAAGTCTGTAATAATGGCAATTTTGGTCACATTGAGGCTTTAAAAAGTAGTCATTCAACATGAGGCACATTCCAAATGACATTTTGAATCAATTTTTCTACAGTCCAAAAAAATCAATTTTCTGATGAAAAACGATGACCCGTGACCTGTCGACATTTCTCCAGTTGGTCAGAAATTGAATTTTTTTAATGTTTAAGTTTTTTTACTGCAAATGACTATTCCATTTAAATTATCACTTTTGGAACAAAAATAAGTGTGTTTAGAGGCACTTTATTGCCTGAAATTGGTCGAAATAGAAGCTTCTGAATAGGAGAAAATGTCTGTAAAAATGGCAATTTTGGTCACATTCAGGCTTTAAAAAGTAGTTATTCAACATGAGGCACAATCCAAATGACATTTTGAATCAATTTTTCTACAGTCCAAAAAATCAATTTTCTGATGAAAAACGATGACCCGTGACCTGTTGAAATTTCTCCAGATTGTCAGAAATGGACATTTTTTAATGTTTAATTTTTTGAATGTAAATGACTATTCCATGTAAATTATCACTTTTGGAAGAAAAATAAGTGTGTTTAGAGACACTTTAATGCCTGAAATTGGTTGAAACAAAAGCTTCTGAATAGGAGAAAAAGTCTTTAATAATGGCAATTTTGGTCACATTGAGGCTTTAAAAAGTAGTCATTCAACATGAGGCACATTCCAAATGACATTTTGAATCAATTTTTCTACAGTCCAAAAAAATAAAGTTTCTGATGAAAAACGATGACCCGTGACCTGTCGAAATTTATCCAGATGGTCAGAAATGGAAATTTTTTAATGTTTAATTTTTTGAATGCAAATGACTATTCCATGTAAATTATCACTTTTGGAACAACATTAAGTGTGTTTAGAGTCACTTTTATGCCTGAAATTGGTCGAAATAGAAGCTTCTGAATACGAGAAAATGTCTGTAAAAATTGAAATTTTGGTCACATTCAGGCTTTAAAAAGTAGTCATTCAACATGAGGCACAATCCAAATGACATTTTGAATCAATTTTTCTACAGTCCAAAAAAATCAATTTTCTGATGAAAAACGATGACCCGTGACCTGTCGAAATTTCTCCAGATGGTCAGAAATGGACATTTTTTAATGTTTAATTCTTTGAATGTAAATGACTATTCCATGTAAATTATCACTTTTGGGAGAAAAATAAGTGTGTTTAGAGACACTTTAATGCCTGAAATTGGTTGAAACAAAAGCTTCTGAATAGGAGAAAAAGTCTGTAATAATGGCAATTTTGGTCACATTGAGGCTTTAAAAAGTAGTCATTCAACATGAGGCACATTCCAAATGACATTTTGAATCAATTTTTCTACAGTCCAAAAAATCAATTTTCTGATGAAAAACGATGACCCGTGACCTGTCGAAATTTCTCCAGATGGTCAGAAATGGAAATTTTTTAATGTTTAATTTTTTTACTGTAAATGACTATTCCATGTGAATTATCACTTTTGGAACTAAAATAAGTGTGTTTAGAGTCACTTTAATGCCTGAAATTGGTCGAAATAGAAGCTTCTGAATAGGAGAAAATGTCTGTAATAATGGCAATTTTGGTCACATTGAGGCTTTAAAAAGTAGTTATTCAGCATGAGGCACATTCCAAATGACATTTTGAATCAATTTTTCTACAGTCCAAAAAATCAATTTTCTGATGAAAAACGATGACCCGTGACCTGTCGAAATTTCTCCAGATGGTCAGAAATGGAAATTTTTTAATGTTTAATTTTTTGAATGCAAATGACTATTCCATGTAAATTATCACTTTTGGAACAACATTAAGTGTGTTTAGAGTCACTTTAATGCCTGAAATTGGTCGAAATAGAAGCTTCTGAATACGAGAAAATGTCTGTAATAATGGCAATTTTGGTCACATTGAGGCTTTAAAAAGTAGTTATTCAACATGAGGCACATTCGAAATGACATTTTGAATCAATTTTTCCACAGTCCAAAAAATCAATTTTCTGATGAAAAACGATGACCCGTGACCTGTCGACATTTCTCCAGTTGGTCAGAAATTGAATTTTTTTAATGTTTAAGTTTTTTTACTGCAAATGACTATTCCATTTAAATTATCACTTTTGGAACAAAAATAAGTGTGTTTAGAGGCACTTTATTGCCTGAAATTGGTCGAAATAGAAGCTTCTGAATAGGAGAAAATGTCTGTAAAAATGGCAATTTTGGTCACATTCAGGCTTTAAAAAGTAGTTATTCAACATGAGGCACAATCCAAATGACATTTTGAATCAATTTTTCTACAGTCCAAAAAATCAATTTTCTGATGAAAAACGATGACCCGTGACCTGTTGAAATTTCTCCAGATTGTCAGAAATGGACATTTTTTAATGTTTAATTTTTTGAATGTAAATGACTATTCCATGTAAATTATCACTTTTGGAAGAAAAATAAGTGTGTTTAGAGACACTTTAATGCCTGAAATTGGTCGAAATAGAAGCTTCTGAATACGAGAAAATGTCTGTAAAAATTGAAATTTTGGTCACATTCAGGCTTTAAAAAGTAGTTATTCAACATGAGGCACAATCCAAATGACATTTTGAATCAATTTTTCTACAGTCCAAAAAATCAATTTTCTGATGAAAAACGATGACCCGTGACCTGTTGAAATTTCTCCAGATTGTCAGAAATGTACATTTTTTAATGTTTAATTTTTTGACTGTAAATGACTATTCCATGTAAATTATCACTTTTGGAAAAAAAATAAGTGTGTTTAGAGTCACTTTAATGCCTGAAATTGGTTGAAACAACAGCTTCTGAATAGGAGAAAAAGTCTGTAATAATGGCAATTTTGGTCACATTGAGGCTTTAAAAAGTAGTCATTCAACATGAGGCACATTCCAAATGACATTTTGAATCAATTTTTCAACAGTCCAAAAAAATAAAGTTTCTGATGAAAAACGATGACCCGTGACCTGTCGAAATTTATCCAGATGGTCAGAAATGGAAATTTTTTAATGTTTAATTTTTTGAATGCAAATGACTATTCCATGTAAATTATCACTTTTGGAACAACATTAAGTGTGTTTAGAGTCACTTTTATGCCTGAAATTGGTCGAAATAGAAGCTTCTGAATACGAGAAAATGTCTGTAAAAATTGAAATTTTGGTCACATTCAGGCTTTAAAAAGTAGTTATTCAACATGAGGCACAATCCAAATGACATTTTGAATCAATTTTTCTACAGTCCAAAAAATCAATTTTCTGATGAAAAACGATGACCCGTGACCTGTTGAAATTTCTCCAGATTGTCAGAAATGTACATTTTTTAATGTTTAATTTTTTGACTGTAAATGACTATTCCATGTAAATTATCACTTTTGGAAAAAAAATAAGTGTGTTTAGAGTCACTTTAATGCCTGAAATTGGTTGAAACAAAAGCTTCTGAATAGGAGAAAAAGTCTGTAATAATGGCAATTTTGGTCACATTGAGGCTTTAAAAAGTAGTCATTCAACATGAGGCACATTCCAAATGACATTTTGAATCAATTTTTCTACAGTCCAAAAAAATCAATTTTCTGATGAAAAACGATGACCCGTGACCTGTCGAAATTTCTCCAGATGGTCAGAAATGGACATTTTTTAATGTTTAATTCTTTGAATGTAAATGACTATTCCATGTAAATTATCACTTTTGGAAGAAAAATAAGTGTGTTTAGAGACACTTTAATGCCTGAAATTGGTTGAAACAAAAGCTTCTGAATAGGAGAAAAAGTCTGTAATAATGGCAATTTTGGTCACATTGAGGCTTTAAAAAGTAGTCATTCAACATGAGGCACATTCCAAATGACATTTTGAATCAATTTTTCTACAGTCCAAAAAAATCAATTTTCTGATGAAAAACGATGACCCGTGACCTGTCGACATTTCTACAGTTGGTCAGAAATTGAATTTTTTTAATGTTTAAGTTTTTTTACTGCAAATGACTATTCCATTTAAATTATCACTTTTGGAACAAAAATAAGTGTGTTTAGAGGCACTTTATTGCCTGAAATTGGTCGAAATAGAAGCTTCTGAATAGGAGAAAATGTCTGTAAAAATGGCAATTTTGGTCACATTCAGGCTTTAAAAAGTAGTTATTCAACATGAGGCACAATCCAAATGACATTTTGAATCAATTTTTCTACAGTCCAAAAAATCAATTTTCTGATGAAAAACGATGACCCGTGACCTGTTGAAATTTCTCCAGATTGTCAGAAATGGACATTTTTTAATGTTTAATTATTTGAATGTAAATGACTATTCCATGTAAATTATCACTTTTGGAAGAAAAATAAGTGTGTTTAGAGACACTTTAATGCCTGAAATTGGTTGAAACAAAAGCTTCTGAATAGGAGAAAAAGTCTTTAATAATGGCAATTTTGGTCACATTGAGGCTTTAAAAAGTAGTCATTCAACATGAGGCACATTCCAAATGACATTTTGAATCAATTTTTCTACAGTCCAAAAAAATAAAGTTTCTGATGAAAAACGATGACCCGTGACCTGTCGAAATTTATCCAGATGGTCAGAAATGGAAATTTTTTAATGTTTAATTTTTTGAATGCAAATGACTATTCCATGTAAATTATCACTTTTGGAACAACATTAAGTGTGTTTAGAGTCACTTTTATGCCTGAAATTGGTCGAAATAGAAGCTTCTGAATACGAGAAAATGTCTGTAAAAATTGAAATTTTGGTCACATTCAGGCTTTAAAAAGTAGTTATTCAACATGAGGCACAATCCAAATGACATTTTGAATCAATTTTTCTACAGTCCAAAAAATCAATTTTCTGATGAAAAACGATGACCCGTGACCTGTTGAAATTTCTCCAGATTGTCAGAAATGTACATTTTTTAATGTTTCATTTTTTGACTGTAAATGACTATTCCATGTAAATTATCACTTTTGGAAAAAAAATAAATGTGTTTAGAGTCACTTTAATGCCTGAAATTGGTTGAAACAAAAGCTTCTGAATAGGAGAAAAAGTCTGTAATAATGGCAATTTTGGTCACATTGAGGCTTTAAAAAGTAGTCATTCAACATGAGGCACATTCCAAATGACATTTTGAATCAATTTTTCTACAGTCCAAAAAAATCAATTTTCTGATGAAAAACGATGACCCGTGACCTGTCGAAATTTCTCCAGATGGTCAGAAATGGACATTTTTTAATGTTTAATTCTTTGAATGTAAATGACTATTCCATGTAAATTATCACTTTTGGAAGAAAAATAAGTGTGTTTAGAGACACTTTAATGCCTGAAATTGGTTGAAACAAAAGCTTCTGAATAGGAGAAAAAGTCTGTAATAATGGCAATTTTGGTCACATTGAGGCTTTAAAAAGTAGTCATTCAACATGAGGCACATTCCAAATGACATTTTGAATCAATTTTTCTACAGTCCAAAAAAATCAATTTTCTGATGAAAAACGATGACCCGTGACCTGTCGACATTTCTCCAGTTGGTCAGAAATTGAATTTTTTTAATGTTTAAGTTTTTTTACTGCAAATGACTATTCCATTTAAATTATCACTTTTGGAACAAAAATAAGTGTGTTTAGAGGCACTTTATTGCCTGAAATTTGTCGAAATAGAAGCTTCTGAATAGGAGAAAATGTCTGTAAAAATTGAAATTTTGGTCACATTCAGGCTTTAAAAAGTAGTTATTCAACATGAGGCACAATCCAAATGACATTTTGAAACAATTTTTCTACAGTCCAAAACATCAATTTTCTGATGAAAAACGATGACCCGTGACCTGTTGAAATTTCTCCAGATTGTCAGAAATGTACATTTTTTAATGTTTAATTTTTTGACTGTAAATGACTATTCCATGTAAATGATCACTTTTGGAAGAAAAATAAGTGTGTTTAGAGTCACTTTAATGCCTGAAATTGGTTAAAACAAAAGCTTCTGAATAGGAGAAAAAGTCTGTAATAATGGCAATTTTGGTCTCATTGAGGCTTTAAAAAGTAGTCATTCAACATGAGGCACATTCCAAATGACATTTTGAATCAATTTTTCTACAGTCCAAAAAAACAATTTTCTGATGAAAAATGATGACCCGTGACCTGTCGAAATTTCTCCAGATGGTCAGAAATGGAAATTTTTTAATGTTTAATTTTTTGACTGCAAATGACTATTCCATGTAAATTATCACTTTTGGAACAAAAATAAGTGTGTTTAGAGTCACTTTAATGCCTGAAATTGGTCGAAATAGACGCTTCTGAATAGGAGAAAATGTCTGTAAAAATGGCAATTTTGGTCACATTGAGGCTTCAAAAAGTAGTTATTCAGCATGAGGCACATTCCAAATGACATTTTGAATCAATTTTTCTACAGTCCAAAAAATCAATTTTCTGATGAAAAACGATGACCCGTGACCTGTCCAAATTTCTCCATATGGTCAGAAATGGAAATTTTTTAATGTTTAATTTTTTGATTGTAAATGACTATTCCATGTAAATTATCACTTTTGGAAGAAAAATAAGTGTGTTTAGAGACACTTTAATGCCTGAAATTGGTTGAAACAAAAGCTCCTGAATGGGAGAAAAAGTCTGTAATAATGGCAATTTTGGTCACATTGAGGCTTTAAAAAGTAGTCATTCAACATGCGGCACATTCCAAATGACATTTTGAATCAATTTTTCTACAGTCCAAAAAAATCAATTTTCTGATGAAAAACGATGACCCGTGACCTGTCGAAATTTCTCCAGATGGTCAGAAATGGAAATTTTTTAATGTTTAATTTTTTGACTGCAAATGACTATTCCATGTAAATTATCACTTTTGGAACAAAAATAAGTGTATTTAGAGTCACTGTAATGCCTGAAATTGGTCGAAATAGACACTTATGAATAGGAGAAAATGTCTGTAAAAATGGCCATTTTGGTCACATTGAGGCTTCAAAAAGTAGTTATTCAGCATGAGGCACCTTCCAAATGACATTTTGAATCAATTTTTCTACAGTCCAAAAAATCAATTTTCTGATGAAAAACGATGACCCGTGACCTGTCGAAATTTCTCCAGATGGTCAGAAATGGAAATGTTTTAATGTTTAATTTTTTGACTGTAAATGACTATTCCATGTAAATTATAACTTTTGGAAGAAAAATAAGTGTGTTTAGAGTCACTTTAATGCCTGAAATTGGTTGAAACAAAAGCTTCTGAATAGGAGAAAAAGTCTCTAATAATGGCAATTTTGGTCACATTGAGGCTTTAAAAAGTAGTCATTCAACATGAGGCACATTCCAAACGACATTTTGAATCAATTTTTCAACAGTCCAAAAAAATCAATTTTCTGATGAAAAACGATGACCCGTGACCTGTCGAAATTTCTCCAGATGGTCAGAAATGGAAATTTTTTAATGTTTAATTTTTTGACTGCAAATGACTATTCCATGTAAATTATCACTTTTGGAACAAAAATAAGTGTGTTTAGAGTCACTTTAATGCCTGAAATTGGTCGAAATAGACGCTTCTGAATAGGAGAAAATGTCTGTAAAAATGGCAATTTTGGTCACATTGAGGCTTCAAAAAGTAGTTATTCAGCATGAGGCACATTCCAAATGACATTTTGAATCAATTTTTCTACAGTCCAAAAAATCAATTTTCTGATGAAAAACGATGACCCGTGACCTGTCCAAATTTCTCCATATGGTCAGAAATGGAAATTTTTTAATGTTTAATTTTTTGATTGTAAATGACTATTCCATGTAAATTATCACTTTTGGAAGAAAAATAAGTGTGTTTAGAGACACTTTAATGCCTGAAATTGGTTGAAACAAAAGCTCCTGAATGGGAGAAAAAGTCTGTAATAATGGCAATTTTGGTCACATTGAGGCTTTAAAAAGTAGTCATTCAACATGCGGCACATTCCAAATGACATTTTGAATCAATTTTTCTACAGTCCAAAAAAATCAATTTTCTGATGAAAAACGATGACCCGTGACCTGTCGACATTTCTCCAGTTGGTCAGAAATTGAATTTTTTTAATGTTTAAGTTTTTTTACTGCAAATGACTATTCCATTTAAATTATCACTTTTGGAACAAAAATAAGTGTGTTTAGAGGCACTTTATTGCCTGAAATTTGTCGAAATAGAAGCTTCTGAATAGGAGAAAATGTCTGTAAAAATTGAAATTTTGGTCACATTCAGGCTTTAAAAAGTAGTTATTCAACATGAGGCACAATCCAAATGACATTTTGAAACAATTTTTCTACAGTCCAAAACATCAATTTTCTGATGAAAAACGATGACCCGTGACCTGTTGAAATTTCTCCAGATTGTCAGAAATGTACATTTTTTAATGTTTAATTTTTTGACTGTAAATGACTATTCCATGTAAATTATCACTTTTGGAAGAAAAATAAGTGTGTTTAGAGTCACTTTAATGCCTGAAATTGGTTGAAACAAAAGCTTCTGAATAGGAGAAAAAGTCTGTAATAATGGCAATTTTGGTCACATTGAGGCTTTAAAAAGTAGTCATTCAACATGAGGCACATTCCAAATGACATTTTGAATCAATTTTTCTACAGTCCAAAAAAACAATTTTCTGATGAAAAATGATGACCCGTGACCTGTCGAAATTTCTCCAGATGGTCAGAAATGGAAATTTTTTAATGTTTAATTTTTTGACTGCAAATGACTATTCCATGTAAATTATCACTTTTGGAACAAAAATAAGTGTGTTTAGAGTCACTTTAATGCCTGAAATTGGTCGAAATAGACGCTTCTGAATAGGAGAAAATGTCTGTAAAAATGGCAATTTTGGTCACATTGAGGCTTCAAAAAGTAGTTATTCAGCATGAGGCACATTCCAAATGACATTTTGAATCAATTTTTCTACAGTCCAAAAAAATAAATTTTCTGATGAAAAACGATGACCCGTGACCTGTCGAAATTTCTCCAGATGGTCAGAAATGGAAATTTTTTAATGTTTAATTTTTTTTACTGTAAATGACTATTCCATGTGAATTATCACTTTTGGAACTAAAATAAGTGTGTTTAGAGTCACTTTAATGCCTGAAATTGGTTGAAACAAAAGCTTCTGAATAGGAGAAAAAGTCTCTAATAATGGCAATTTAGGTCACATTGAGGCTTTAAAAAGTAGTCATTCAACATGAGGCACATTCCAAACGACATTTTGAATCAATTTTTCAACAGTCCAAAAAAATCAATTTTCTGATGAAAAACGATGACCCGTGACCTGTCGAAATTTCTCCAGATGGTCAGAAATGGAAATTTTTTAATGTTTAATTTTTTGACTGCAAATGACTATTCCATGTAAATTATCACTTTTGGAACAAAAATAAGTGTGTTTAGAGTCACTTTAATGCCTGAAATTGGTCGAAATAGACGCTTCTGAATAGGAGAAAATGTCTGTAAAAATGGCAATTTTGGTCACATTGAGGCTTCAAAAAGTAGTTATTCAGCATGAGGCACATTCCAAATGACATTTTGAATCAATTTTTCTACAGTCCAAAAAATCAATTTTCTGATGAAAAACGATGACCCGTGACCTGTCCAAATTTCTCCATATGGTCAGAAATGGAAATTTTTTAATGTTTAATTTTTTGATTGTAAATGACTATTCCATGTAAATTATCACTTTTGGAAGAAAAATAAGTGTGTTTAGAGACACTTTAATGCCTGAAATTGGTTGAAACAAAAGCTCCTGAATGGGAGAAAAAGTCTGTAATAATGGCAATTTTGGTCACATTGAGGCTTTAAAAAGTAGTCATTCAACATGCGGCACATTCCAAATGACATTTTGAATCAATTTTTCTACAGTCCAAAAAAATCAATTTTCTGATGAAAAACGATGACCCGTGCGTGACCTGTCGACATTTCTCCAGTTGGTCAGAAATTGAATTTTTTTAATGTTTAAGTTTTTTTACTGCAAATGACTATTCCATTTAAATTATCACTTTTGGAACAAAAATAAGTGTGTTTAGAGGCACTTTATTGCCTGAAATTTGTCGAAATAGAAGCTTCTGAATAGGAGAAAATGTCTGTAAAAATTGAAATTTTGGTCACATTCAGGCTTTAAAAAGTAGTTATTCAACATGAGGCACAATCCAAATGACATTTTGAAACAATTTTTCTACAGTCCAAAACATCAATTTTCTGATGAAAAACGATGACCCGTGACCTGTTGAAATTTCTCCAGATTGTCAGAAATGTACATTTTTTAATGTTTAATTTTTTGACTGTAAATGACTATTCCATGTAAATTATCACTTTTGGAAGAAAAATAAGTGTGTTTAGAGTCACTTTAATGCCTGAAATTGGTTGAAACAAAAGCTTCTGAATAGGAGAAAAAGTCTGTAATAATGGCAATTTTGGTCACATTGAGGCTTTAAAAAGTAGTCATTCAACATGAGGCACATTCCAAATGACATTTTGAATCAATTTTTCTACAGTCCAAAAAAACAATTTTCTGATGAAAAATGATGACCCGTGACCTGTCGAAATTTCTCCAGATGGTCAGAAATGGAAATTTTTTAATGTTTAATTTTTTGACTGCAAATGACTATTCCATGTAAATTATCACTTTTGGAACAAAAATAAGTGTGTTTAGAGTCACTTTAATGCCTGAAATTGGTCGAAATAGACGCTTCTGAATAGGAGAAAATGTCTGTAAAAATGGCAATTTTGGTCACATTGAGGCTTCAAAAAGTAGTTATTCAGCATGAGGCACATTCCAAATGACATTTTGAATCAATTTTTCTACAGTCCAAAAAATCAATTTTCTGATGAAAAACGATGACCCGTGACCTGTCCAAATTTCTCCATATGGTCAGAAATGGAAATTTTTTAATGTTTAATTTTTTGATTGTAAATGACTATTCCATGTAAATTATCACTTTTGGAAGAAAAATAAGTGTGTTTAGAGACACTTTAATGCCTGAAATTGGTTGAAACAAAAGCTCCTGAATGGGAGAAAAAGTCTGTAATAATGGCAATTTTGGTCACATTGAGGCTTTAAAAAGTAGTCATTCAACATGCGGCACATTCCAAATGACATTTTGAATCAATTTTTCTACAGTCCAAAAAAAATCAATTTTCTGATGAAAAACGATGACCCGTGACCTGTCGAAATTTCTCCAGATGGTCAGAAATGGAAATTTTTTAATGTTTAATTTTTTTACTGTAAATGACTATTCCATGTGAATTATCACTTTTGGAACTAAAATAAGTGTGTTTAGAGTCACTTTAATGCCTGAAATTGGTCGAAATAGAAGCTTCTGAATAGGAGAAAATGTCTGTAATAATGGCAATTTTGGTCACATTGAGGCTTTAAAAAGTATTTATTCAGCATGAGGCACATTCCAAATGACATTTTGAATCAATTTTTCTACAGTCCAAAAAAAATCAATTTTCTGATGAAAAACGATGACCCGTGACCTGTCGAAATTTCTCCATATGGTCAGAAATGGAAATTTTTTAATGTTTAATTTTTTGATTGTAAATGACTATTCCATGTAAATTATCACTTTTGGAAGAAAAATAAGTGTGTTTAGAGACACTTTAATGCCTGAAATTGGTTGAAACAAAAGCTCCTGAATGGGAGAAAAAGTCTGTAATAATGGCAATTTTGGTCACATTGAGGCTTTAAAAAGTAGTCATTCA
Source organism: Triturus cristatus (assembly GCF_964204655.1). Classification (NCBI taxonomy): domain Eukaryota; kingdom Metazoa; phylum Chordata; class Amphibia; order Caudata; family Salamandridae; genus Triturus; species Triturus cristatus. The sequence continues at coordinate 876,418,862 of NC_140593.1, read as the reverse complement.
AAATGCGGCACATTCCAAATGACATTTTGAATCAATTTTTCTACAGTCCAAAAAAATAAATTTTCTGATGAAAAACGATGACCCGTGACCTGTTGAAATTTCTCCAGATTGTCAGAAATGTACATTTTTTAATGTTTAATTTTTTGACTGTAAATGACTATTCCATGTAAATTATCACTTTTGGAAGAAAAATAAGTGTGTTTAGAGTCACTTTAATGCCTGAAATTGGTTGAAACAAAAGCTTCTGAATAGGAGAAAAAGTCTGCAATAATGGCAATTTTGGTCACATTGAGGCTTTAAAAAGTAGTCATTCAACATGAGGCACATTCCAAATGACATTTTGAATCAATTTTTCTACAGTCCAAAAAAACAATTTTCTGATGAAAAATGATGACCCGTGACCTGTCGAAATTTCTCCAGATGGTCAGAAATGGAAATTTTTTAATGTTTAATTTTTTGACTGCAAATGACTATTCCATGTAAATTATCACTTTTGGAACAAAAATAAGTGTGTTTAGAGTCACTTTAATGCCTGAAATTGGTCGAAATAGACGCTTCTGAATAGGAGAAAATGTCTGTAAAAATGGCAATTTTGGTCACATTGAGGCTTCAAAAAGTAGTTATTCAGCATGAGGCACATTCCAAATGACATTTTGAATCAATTTTTCTACAGTCCAAAAAAATAAATTTTCTGATGAAAAACGATGACCCGTGACCTGTCGAAATTTCTCCAGATGGTCAGAAATGGAAATTTTTTAATGTTTAATTTTTTTTACTGTAAATGACTATTCCATGTGAATTATCACTTTTGGAACTAAAATAAGTGTGTTTAGAGTCACTTTAATGCCTGAAATTGGTTGAAACAAAAGCTTCTGAATAGGAGAAAAAGTCTCTAATAATGGCAATTTTGGTCACATTGAGGCTTTAAAAAGTAGTCATTCAACATGAGGCACATTCCAAACGACATTTTGAATCAATTTTTCAACAGTCCAAAAAAATCAATTCTCTGATGAAAAACGATGACCCGTGACCTGTCGAAATTTCTCCAGATGGTCAGAAATGGAAATTTTTTAATGTTTAATTTTTTGACTGCAAATGACTATTCCATGTAAATTATCACTTTTGGAACAAAAATAAGTGTGTTTAGAGTCACTTTAATGCCTGAAATTGGTCGAAATAGACGCTTCTGAATAGGAGAAAATGTCTGTAAAAATGGCAATTTTGGTCACATTGAGGCTTCAAAAAGTAGTTATTCAGCATGAGGCACATTCCAAATGACATTTTGAATCAATTTTTCTACAGTCCAAAAAATCAATTTTCTGATGAAAAACGATGACCCGTGACCTGTCCAAATTTCTCCATATGGTCAGAAATGGAAATTTTTTAATGTTTAATTTTTTGATTGTAAATGACTATTCCATGTAAATTATCACTTTTGGAAGAAAAAGAAGTGTGTTTAGAGACACTTTAATGCCTGAAATTGGTTGAAACAAAAGCTCCTGAATGGGAGAAAAAGTCTGTAATAATGGCAATTTTGGTCACATTGAGGCTTTAAAAAGTAGTCATTCAACATGCGGCACATTCCAAATGACATTTTGAATCAATTTTTCTACAGTCCAAAAAAATCAATTTTCTGATGAAAAACGATGACCCGTGACCTGTCGACATTTCTCCAGTTGGTCAGAAATTGAATTTTTTTAATGTTTAAGTTTTTTTACTGCAAATGACTATTCCATTTAAATTATCACTTTTGGAACAAAAATAAGTGTGTTTAGAGGCACTTTATTGCCTGAAATTTGTCGAAATAGAAGCTTCTGAATAGGAGAAAATGTCTGTAAAAATTGAAATTTTGGTCACATTCAGGCTTTAAAAAGTAGTTATTCAACATGAGGCACAATCCAAATGACATTTTGAAACAATTTTTCTACAGTCCAAAACATCAATTTTCTGATGAAAAACGATGACCCGTGACCTGTTGAAATTTCTCCAGATTGTCAGAAATGTACATTTTTTAATGTTTAATTTTTTGACTGTAAATGACTATTCCATGTAAATTATCACTTTTGGAAGAAAAATAAGTGTGTTTAGAGTCACTTTAATGCCTGAAATTGGTTGAAACAAAAGCTTCTGAATAGGAGAAAAAGTCTGTAATAATGGCAATTTTGGTCACATTGAGGCTTTAAAAAGTAGTCATTCAACATGAGGCACATTCCAAATGACATTTTGAATCAATTTTTCTACAGTCCAAAAAAACAATTTTCTGATGAAAAATGATGACCCGTGACCTGTCGAAATTTCTCCAGATGGTCAGAAATGGAAATTTTTTAATGTTTAATTTTTTGACTGCAAATGACTATTCCATGTAAATTATCACTTTTGGAACAAAAATAAGTGTGTTTAGAGTCACTTTAATGCCTGAAATTGGTCGAAATAGACGCTTCTGAATAGGAGAAAATGTCTGTAAAAATGGCAATTTTGGTCACATTGAGGCTTCAAAAAGTAGTTATTCAGCATGAGGCACATTCCAAATGACATTTTGAATCAATTTTTCTACAGTCCAAAAAATCAATTTTCTGATGAAAAACGATGACCCGTGACCTGTCCAAATTTCTCCATATGGTCAGAAATGGAAATTTTTTAATGTTTAATTTTTTGATTGTAAATGACTATTCCATGTAAATTATCACTTTTGGAAGAAAAATAAGTGTGTTTAGAGACACTTTAATGCCTGAAATTGGTTGAAACAAAAGCTCCTGAATGGGAGAAAAAGTCTGTAATAATGGCAATTTTGGTCACATTGAGGCTTTAAAAAGTAGTCATTCAACATGCGGCACATTCAAAATGACATTTTGAATCAATTTTTCTACAGTCCAAAAAAAAATCAATTTTCTGATGAAAAACGATGACCCGTGACCTGTCGAAATTTCTCCAGATGGTCAGAAATGGAAATTTTTTAATGTTTAATTTTTTTACTGTAAATGACTATTCCATGTGAATTATCACTTTTGGAACTAAAATAAGTGTGTTTAGAGTCACTTTAATGCCTGAAATTGGTCGAAATAGAAGCTTCTGAATAGGAGAAAATGTCTGTAATAATGGCAATTTTGGTCACATTGAGGCTTTAAAAAGTATTTATTCAGCATGAGGCACATTCCAAATGACATTTGAATCAATTTTTCTACAGTCCAAAAAATCAATTTTCTGATGAAAAACGATGACCCGTGACCTGTCGAAATTTCTCCAGATGGTCAGAAATGGAAATTTTTTAATGTTTAATTTTTTGACTGTAAATGACTATTCCATGTAAATTATAACTTTTGGAAGAAAAATAAGTGTGTTTAGAGTCACTTTAATGCCTGAAATTGGTTGAAACAAAAGCTTCTGAATAGGAGAAAAAGTCTCTAATAATGGCAATTTTGGTCACATTGAGGCTTTAAAAAGTAGTCATTCAACATGAGGCACATTCCAAACGACATTTTGAATCAATTTTTCAACAGTCCAAAAAAATCAATTTTCTGATGAAAAACGATGACCCGTGACCTGTCGAAATTTCTCCAGATGGTCAGAAATGGAAATTTTTTAATGTTTAATTTTTTGACTGCAAATGACTATTCCATGTAAATTATCACTTTTGGAACAAAAATAAGTGTGTTTAGAGTCACTTTAATGCCTGAAATTGGTCGAAATAGACGCTTCTGAATAGGAGAAAATGTCTGTAAAAATTGAAATTTTGGTCACATTCAGGCTTTAAAAAGTAGTTATTCAACATGAGGCACAATCCAAATGACATTTTGAAACAATTTTTCTACAGTCCAAAACATCAATTTTCTGATGAAAAACGATGACCCGTGACCTGTTGAAATTTCTCCAGATTGTCAGAAATGTACATTTTTTAATGTTTAATTTTTTGACTGTAAATGACTATTCCATGTAAATTATCACTTTTGGAAGAAAAATAAGTGTGTTTAGAGTCACTTTAATGCCTGAAATTGGTTGAAACAAAAGCTTCTGAATAGGAGAAAAAGTCTGTAATAATGGCAATTTTGGTCACATTGAGGCTTTAAAAAGTAGTCATTCAACATGAGGCACATTCCAAATGACATTTTGAATCAATTTTTCTACAGTCCAAAAAAACAATTTTCTGATGAAAAATGATGACCCGTGACCTGTCGAAATTTCTCCAGATGGTCAGAAATGGAAATTTTTTAATGTTTAATTTTTTGACTGCAAATGACTATTCCATGTAAATTATCACTTTTGGAACAAAAATAAGTGTGTTTAGAGTCACTTTAATGCCTGAAATTGGTCGAAATAAACGCTTCTGAATAGGAGAAAATGTCTGTAAAAATGGCAATTTTGGTCACATTGAGGCTTCAAAAAGTAGTTATTCAGCATGAGGCACATTCCAAATGACATTTTGAATCAATTTTTCTACAGTCCAAAAAATCAATTTTCTGATGAAAAACGATGACCCGTGACCTGTCCAAATTTCTCCATATGGTCAGAAATGGAAATTTTTTAATGTTTAATTTTTTGATTGTAAATGACTATTCCATGTAAATTATCACTTTTGGAAGAAAAATAAGTGTGTTTAGAGACACTTTAATGCTTGAAATTGGTTGAAACAAAAGCTCCTGAATGGGAGAAAAAGTCTGTAATAATGGCAATTTTGGTCACATTGAGGATTTAAAAAGTAGTCATTCAACATGCGGCACATTCCAAATGACATTTTGAATCAATTTTTCTACAGTCCAAAAAAATCAATTTTCTGATGAAAAACGATGACCCGTGTGACCTGTCGAAATTTCTCCAGATGGTCAGAAATGGAAATTTTTTAATGTTTAATTTTTTGACTGCAAATGACTATTCCATGTAAATTATCACTTTTGGAACAAAAATAAGTGTGTTTAGAGTCACTTTAATGCCTGAAATTGGTCGAAATAGACGCTTCTGAATAGGAGAAAATGTCTGTAAAAATGGCCATTTTGGTCACATTGAGGCTTCAAAAAGTAGTTATTCAGCATGAGGCACCTTCCAAATGACATTTTGAATCAATTTTTCTACAGTCCAAAAAATCAATTTTCTGATGAAAAACGATGACCCGTGACCTGTCGAAATTTCTCCAGATGGTCAGAAATGGAAATTTTTTAATGTTTAATTTTTTTTACTGTAAATGACTATTCCATGTAAATTATCACCTTTGGAACAAAAATAAGTGTGTTTAGAGTCACTTTAATGCCTGAAATTGGTCGAAATAGAAGCTTCTGAATAGGAGAAAATGTCTGTAATAATGGCAATTTTGGTCACATTGAGGCTTTAAAAAGTATTTATTCAGCATGAGGCACATTCCAAATGACATTTTGAATCAATTTTTCTACAGTCCAAAAAATCAATTTTCTGATGAAAAACGATGACCCGTGACCTGTCGAAATTTCTCCAGATGGTCAGAAATGGAAATTTTTTAATGTTTAATTTTTTGACTGTAAATGACTATTCCATGTAAATTATAACTTTTGGAAGAAAAATAAGTGTGTTTAGAGTCACTTTAATGCCTGAAATTGGTTGAAACAAAAGCTTCTGAATAGGAGAAAAAGTCTCTAATAATGGCAATTTTGGTCACATTGAGGCTTTAAAAAGTAGTCATTCAACATGAGGCACATTCCAAACGACATTTTGAATCAATTTTTCTACAGTCCAAAAAATCAATTTTCTGATGAAAAACGATGACCCGTGACCTGTCGAAATTTCTCCAGATGGTCAGAAATGGAAATTTTTTAATGTTTAATTTTTTGACTGCAAATGACTATTCCATGTAAATTATCACTTTTGGAACAAAAATAAGTGTGTTTAGAGTCACTTTAATGCCTGAAATTGGTCGAAATAGAAGCTTCTGAATACGAGAAAATGTCTTTAAAAATTGAAATTTTGGTCACATTCAGGCTTTAAAAAGTAGTTATTCAACATGAGGCACAATCCAAATGACATTTTGAATCAATTTTTCTACAGTCCAAAAAATCAATTTTCTGATGAAAAACGATGACCCGTGACCTGTTGAAATTTCTCCAGATTGTCAGAAATGTACATTTTTTAATGTTTAATTTTTTGACTGTAAATGACTATTCCATGTAAATTATCACTTTTGGAAAAAAAATAAGTGTGTTTAGAGTCACTTTAATGCCTGAAATTGGTTGAAACAAAAGCTTCTGAATAGGAGAAAAAGTCTGTAATAATGGCAATTTTGGTCACATTGAGGCTTTAAAAAGTAGTCATTCAACATGAGGCACATTCCAAATGACATTTTGAATCAATTTTTCTACAGTCCAAAAAAATAAAGTTTCTGATGAAAAACGATGACCCGTGACCTGTCGAAATTTATCCAGATGGTCAGAAATGGAAATTTTTTAATGTTTAATTTTTTGAATGCAAATGACTATTCCATGTAAATTATCACTTTTGGAACAACATTAAGTGTGTTTAGAGTCACTTTTATGCCTGAAATTGGTCGAAACAGAAGCTTCTGAATACGAGAAAATGTCTGTAAAAATTGAAATTTTGGTCACATTCAGGCTTTAAAAAGTAGTTATTCAACATGAGGCACAATCCAAATGACATTTTGAATCAATTTTTCTACAGTCCAAAAAATCAATTTTCTGATGAAAAACGATGACCCGTGACCTGTTGAAATTTCTCCAGATTGTCAGAAATGTACATTTTTTAATGTTTAATTTTTTGACTGTAAATGACTATTCCATGTAAATTATCACTTTTGGAAAAAAAATAAGTGTGTTTAGAGTCACTTTAATGCCTGAAATTGGTTGAAACAAAAGCTTCTGAATAGGAGAAAAAGTCTGTAATAATGGCAATTTTGGTCACATTGAGGCTTTAAAAAGTAGTCATTCAACATGAGGCACATTCCAAATGACATTTTGAATCAATTTTTCTACAGTCCAAAAAAATCAATTTTCTGATGAAAAACGATGACCCGTGACCTGTCGAAATTTCTCCAGATGGTCAGAAATGGACATTTTTTAATGTTTAATTCTTTGAATGTAAATGACTATTCCATGTAAATTATCACTTTTGGAAGAAAAATAAGTGTGTTTAGAGACACTTTAATGCCTGAAATTGGTTGAAACAAAAGCTCCTGAATGGGAGAAAAAGTCTGTAATAATGGCAATTTTGGTCACATTGAGGCTTTAAAAAGTAGTCATTCAACATGCGGCACATTCCAAATGACATTTTGAATCAATTTTTCTACAGTCCAAAAAAATCAATTTTCTGATGAAAAACGATGACCCGTGACCTGTCGACATTTCTCCAGTTGGTCAGAAATTGAATTTTTTTAATGTTTAAGTTTTTTTACTGCAAATGACTATTCCATTTAAATTATCACTTTTGGAACAAAAATAAGTGTGTTTAGAGGCACTTTATTGCCTGAAATTGGTCGAAATAGAAGCTTCTGAATAGGAGAAAATGTCTGTAAAAATGGCAATTTTGGTCACATTCAGGCTTTAAAAAGTAGTTATTCAACATGAGGCACAATCCAAATGACATTTTGAATCAATTTTTCTACAGTCCAAAAAATCAATTTTCTGATGAAAAACGATGACCCGTGACCTGTTAAAATTTCTCCAGATTGTCAGAAATGGACATTTTTTAATGTTTAATTTTTTGAATGTAAATGACTATTCCATGTAAATTATCACTTTTGGAAGAAAAATAAGTGTGTTTAGAGACACTTTAATGCCTGAAATTGGTTGAAACAAAAGCTTCTGAATAGGAGAAAAAGTCTTTAATAATGGCAATTTTGGTCACATTGAGGCTTTAAAAAGTAGTCATTCAACATGAGGCACATTCCAAATGACATTTTGAATCAATTTTTCTACAGTCCAAAAAAATAAAGTTTCTGATGAAAAACGATGACCCGTGACCTGTCGAAATTTATCCAGATGGTCAGAAATGGAAATTTTTTAATGTTTAATTTTTTGAATGCAAATGACTATTCCATGTAAATTATCACTTTTGGAACAACATTAAGTGTGTTTAGAGTCACTTTTATGCCTGAAATTGGTCGAAATAGAAGCTTCTGAATACGAGAAAATGTCTGTAAAAATTGAAATTTTGGTCACATTCAGGCTTTAAAAAGTAGTTATTCAACATGAGGCACAATCCAAATGACATTTTGAATCAATTTTTCTACAGTCCAAAAAATCAATTTTCTGATGAAAAACGATGACCCGTGACCTGTTGAAATTTCTCCAGATTGTCAGAAATGTACATTTTTTAATGTTTCATTTTTTGACTGTAAATGACTATTCCATGTAAATTATCACTTTTGGAAAAAAAATAAGTGTGTTTAGAGTCACTTTAATGCCTGAAATTGGTTGAAACAAAAGCTTCTGAATAGGAGAAAAAGTCTGTAATAATGGCAATTTTGGTCACATTGAGGCTTTAAAAAGTAGTCATTCAACATGAGGCACATTCCAAATGACATTTTGAATCAATTTTTCTACAGTCCAAAAAAATCAATTTTCTGATGAAAAACGATGACCCGTGACCTGTCGAAATTTCTCCAGATGGTCAGAAATGGACATTTTTTAATGTTTAATTCTTTGAATGTAAATGACTATTCCATGTAAATTATCACTTTTGGAAGAAAAATAAGTGTGTTTAGAGACACTTTAATGCCTGAAATTGGTTGAAACAAAAGCTTCTGAATAGGAGAAAAAGTCTGTAATAATGGCAATTTTGGTCACATTGAGGCTTTAAAAAGTAGTCATTCAACATGAGGCACATTCCAAATGACATTTTGAATCAATTTTTCTACAGTCCAAAAAATCAATTTTCTGATGAAAAACGATGACCCGTGACCTGTCGAAATTTCTCCAGATGGTCAGAAATGGAAATTTTTTAATGTTTAATTTTTTTACTGTAAATGACTATTCCATGTGAATTATCACTTTTGGAACTAAAATAAGTGTGTTTAGAGTCACTTTAATGCCTGAAATTGGTCGAAATAGAAGCTTCTGAATAGGAGAAAATGTCTGTAATAATGGCAATTTTGGTCACATTGAGGCTTTAAAAAGTAGTTATTCAGCATGAGGCACATTCCAAATGACATTTTGAATCAATTTTTCTACAGTCCAAAAAATCAATTTTCTGATGAAAAACGATGACCCGTGACCTGTCGAAATTTCTCCAGATGGTCAGAAATGGAAATTTTTTAATGTTTAATTTTTTGAATGCAAATGACTATTCCATGTAAATTATCACTTTTGGAACAACATTAAGTGTGTTTAGAGTCACTTTAATGCCTGAAATTGGTCGAAATAGAAGCTTCTGAATACGAGAAAATGTCTGTAATAATGGCAATTTTGGTCACATTGAGGCTTTAAAAAGTAGTTATTCAACATGAGGCACATTCGAAATGACATTTTGAATCAATTTTTCCACAGTCCAAAAAATCAATTTTCTGATGAAAAACGATGACCCGTGACCTGTCGACATTTCTCCAGTTGGTCAGAAATTGAATTTTTTTAATGTTTAAGTTTTTTTTACTGCAAATGACTATTCCATTTAAATTATCACTTTTGGAACAAAAATAAGTGTGTTTAGAGGCACTTTATTGCCTGAAATTGGTCGAAATAGAAGCTTCTGAATAGGAGAAAATGTCTGTAAAAATGGCAATTTTGGTCACATTCAGGCTTTAAAAAGTAGTTATTCAACATGAGGCACAATCCAAATGACATTTTGAATCAATTTTTCTACAGTCCAAAAAATCAATTTTCTGATGAAAAACGATGACCCGTGACCTGTTGAAATTTCTCCAGATTGTCAGAAATGGACATTTTTTAATGTTTAATTTTTTGAATGTAAATGACTATTCCATGTAAATTATCACTTTTGGAAGAAAAATAAGTGTGTTTAGAGACACTTTAATGCCTGAAATTGGTCGAAATAAAAGCTTCTGAATACGAGAAAATGTCTGTAAAAATTGAAATTTTGGTCACATTCAGGCTTTAAAAAGTAGTTATTCAACATGAGGCACAATCCAAATGACATTTTGAATCAATTTTTCTACAGTCCAAAAAATCAATTTTCTGATGAAAAACGATGACCCGTGACCTGTTGAAATTTCTCCAGATTGTCAGAAATGTACATTTTTTAATGTTTAATTTTTTGACTGTAAATGACTATTCCATGTAAATTATCACTTTTGGAAAAAAATAAGTGTGTTTAGAGTCACTTTAATGCCTGAAATTGGTTGAAACAAAAGCTTCTGAATAGGAGAAAAAGTCTGTAATAATGGCAATTTTGGTCACATTGAGGCTTTAAAAAGTAGTCATTCAACATGAGGCACATTCCAAATGACATTTTGAATCAATTTTTCAACAGTCCAAAAAAATAAAGTTTCTGATGAAAAACGATGACCCGTGACCTGTCGAAATTTATCCAGATGGTCAGAAATGGAAATTTTTTAATGTTTAATTTTTTGAATGCAAATGACTATTCCATGTAAATTATCACTTTTGGAACAACATTAAGTGTGTTTAGAGTCACTTTTATGCCTGAAATTGGTCGAAATAGAAGCTTCTGAATACGAGAAAATGTCTGTAAAAATTGAAATTTTGGTCACATTCAGGCTTTAAAAAGTAGTTATTCAACATGAGGCACAATCCAAATGACATTTTGAATCAATTTTTCTACAGTCCAAAAAATCAATTTTCTGATGAAAAACGATGACCCGTGACCTGTTGAAATTTCTCCAGATTGTCAGAAATGTACATTTTTTAATGTTTAATTTTTTGACTGTAAATGACTATTCCATGTAAATTATCACTTTTGGAAAAAAAATAAGTGTGTTTAGAGTCACTTTAATGCCTGAAATTGGTTGAAACAAAAGCTTCTGAATAGGAGAAAAAGTCTGTAATAATGGCAATTTTGGTCACATTGAGGCTTTAAAAAGTAGTCATTCAACATGAGGCACATTCCAAATGACATTTTGAATCAATTTTTCTACAGTCCAAAAAAATCAATTTTCTGATGAAAAACGATGACCCGTGACCTGTCGACATTTCTCCAGTTGGTCAGAAATTGAATTTTTTTAATGTTTAAGTTTTTTTACTGCAAATGACTATTCCATTTAAATTATCACTTTTGGAACAAAAATAAGTGTGTTTAGAGGCACTTTATTGCCTGAAATTGGTCGAAATAGAAGCTTCTGAATAGGAGAAAATGTCTGTAAAAATGGCAATTTTGGTCACATTCAGGCTTTAAAAAGTAGTTATTCAACATGAGGCACAATCCAAATGACATTTTGAATCAATTTTTCTACAGTCCAAAAAATCAATTTTCTGATGAAAAACGATGACCCGTGACCTGTTGAAATTTCTCCAGATTGTCAGAAATGGACATTTTTTAATGTTTAATTTTTTGAATGTAAATGACTATTCCATGTAAATTATCACTTTTGGAAGAAAAATAAGTGTGTTTAGAGACACTTTAATGCCTGAAATTGGTTGAAACAAAAGCTTCTGAATAGGAGAAAAAGTCTTTAATAATGGCAATTTTGGTCACATTGAGGCTTTAAAAAGTAGTCATTCAACATGAGGCACATTCCAAATGACATTTTGAATCAATTTTTCTACAGTCCAAAAAAATAAAGTTTCTGATGAAAAACGATGACCCGTGACCTGTCGAAATTTATCCAGATGGTCAGAAATGGAAATTTTTTAATGTTTAATTTTTTGAATGCAAATGACTATTCCATGTAAATTATCACTTTTGGAACAACATTAAGTGTGTTTAGAGTCACTTTTATGCCTGAAATTGGTCGAAATAGAAGCTTCTGAATACGAGAAAATGTCTGTAAAAATTGAAATTTTGGTCACATTCAGGCTTTAAAAAGTAGTTATTCAACATGAGGCACAATCCAAATGACATTTTGAATCAATTTTTCTACAGTCCAAAAAATCAATTTTCTGATGAAAAACGATGACCCGTGACCTGTTGAAATTTCTCCAGATTGTCAGAAATGTACATTTTTTAATGTTTCATTTTTTGACTGTAAATGACTATTCCATGTAAATTATCACTTTTGGAAAAAAAATAAGTGTGTTTAGAGTCACTTTAATGCCTGAAATTGGTTGAAACAAAAGCTTCTGAATAGGAGAAAAAGTCTGTAATAATGGCAATTTTGGTCACATTGAGGCTTTAAAAAGTAGTCATTCAACATGAGGCACATTCCAAATGACATTTTGAATCAATTTTTCTACAGTCCAAAAAAATCAATTTTCTGATGAAAAACGATGACCCGTGACCTGTCGAAATTTCTCCAGATGGTCAGAAATGGACATTTTTTAATGTTTAATTCTTTGAATGTAAATGACTATTCCATGTAAATTATCACTTTTGGAAGAAAAATAAGTGTGTTTAGAGACACTTTAATGCCTGAAATTGGTTGAAACAAAAGCTTCTGAATAGGAGAAAAAGTCTGTAATAATGGCAATTTTGGTCACATTGAGGCTTTAAAAAGTAGTCATTCAACATGAGGCACATTCCAAATGACATTTTGAATCAATTTTTCTACAGTCCAAAAAAATCAATTTTCTGATGAAAAACGATGACCCGTGACCTGTCGACATTTCTCCAGTTGGTCAGAAATTGAATTTTTTTAATGTTTAAGTTTTTTTACTGCAAATGACTATTCCATTTAAATTATCACTTTTGGAACAAAAATAAGTGTGTTTAGAGGCACTTTATTGCCTGAAATTTGTCGAAATAGAAGCTTCTGAATAGGAGAAAATGTCTGTAAAAATTGAAATTTTGGTCACATTCAGGCTTTAAAAAGTAGTTATTCAACATGAGGCACAATCCAAATGACATTTTGAAACAATTTTTCTACAGTCCAAAACATCAATTTTCTGATGAAAAACGATGACCCGTGACCTGTTGAAATTTCTCCAGATTGTCAGAAATGTACATTTTTTAATGTTTAATTTTTTGACTGTAAATGACTATTCCATGTAAATGATCACTTTTGGAAGAAAAATAAGTGTGTTTAGAGTCACTTTAATGCCTGAAATTGGTTAAAACAAAAGCTTCTGAATAGGAGAAAAAGTCTGTAATAATGGCAATTTTGGTCTCATTGAGGCTTTAAAAAGTAGTCATTCAACATGAGGCACATTCCAAATGACATTTTGAATCAATTTTTCTACAGTCCAAAAAAACAATTTTCTGATGAAAAATGATGACCCGTGACCTGTCGAAATTTCTCCAGATGGTCAGAAATGGAAATTTTTTAATGTTTAATTTTTTGACTGCAAATGACTATTCCATGTAAATTATCACTTTTGGAACAAAAATAAGTGTGTTTAGAGTCACTTTAATGCCTGAAATTGGTCGAAATAGACACTTCTGAATAGGAGAAAATGTCTGTAAAAATGGCAATTTTGGTCACATTGAGGCTTCAAAAAGTAGTTATTCAGCATGAGGCACATTCCAAATGACATTTTGAATCAATTTTTCTACAGTCCAAAAAATCAATTTTCTGATGAAAAACGATGACCCGTGACCTGTCCAAATTTCTCCATATGGTCAGAAATGGAAATTTTTTAATGTTTAATTTTTTGATTGTAAATGACTATTCCATGTAAATTATCACTTTTGGAAGAAAAATAAGTGTGTTTAGAGACACTTTAATGCCTGAAATTGGTTGAAACAAAAGCTCCTGAATGGGAGAAAAAGTCTGTAATAATGGCAATTTTGGTCACATTGAGGCTTTAAAAAGTAGTCATTCAACATGCGGCACATTCCAAATGACATTTTGAATCAATTTTTCTACAGTCCAAAAAAATCAATTTTCTGATGAAAAACGATGACCCGTGACCTGTCGAAATTTCTCCAGATGGTCAGAAATGGAAATTTTTTAATGTTTAATTTTTTGACTGCAAATGACTATTCCATGTAAATTATCACTTTTGGAACAAAAATAAGTGTATTTAGAGTCACTGTAATGCCTGAAATTGGTCGAAATAGACACTTATGAATAGGAGAAAATGTCTGTAAAAATGGCCATTTTGGTCACATTGAGGCTTCAAAAAGTAGTTATTCAGCATGAGGCACCTTCCAAATGACATTTTGAATCAATTTTTCTACAGTCCAAAAAATCAATTTTCTGATGAAAAACGATGACCCGTGACCTGTCGAAATTTCTCCAGATGGTCAGAAATGGAAATTTTTTAATGTTTAATTTTTTTACTGTAAATGACTATTCCATGTGAATTATCACTTTTGGAACTAAAATAAGTGTGTTTAGAGTCACTTTAATGCCTGAAATTGGTCGAAATAGAAGCTTCTGAATAGGAGAAAATGTCTGTAATAATGGCAATTTTGGTCACATTGAGGCTTTAAAAAGTATTTATTCAGCATGAGGCACATTCCAAATGACATTTTGAATCAATTTTTCTACAGTCCAAAAAATCAATTTTCTGATGAAAAACGATGACCCGTGACCTGTCGAAATTTCTCCAGATGGTCAGAAATGGAAATGTTTTAATGTTTAATTTTTTGACTGTAAATGACTATTCCATGTAAATTATAACTTTTGGAAGAAAAATAAGTGTGTTTAGAGTCACTTTAATGCCTGAAATTGGTTGAAACAAAAGCTTCTGAATAGGAGAAAAAGTCTCTAATAATGGCAATTTTGGTCACATTGAGGCTTTAAAAAGTAGTCATTCAACATGAGGCACATTCCAAACGACATTTTGAATCAATTTTTCAACAGTCCAAAAAAATCAATTTTCTGATGAAAAACGATGACCCGTGACCTGTCGAAATTTCTCCAGATGGTCAGAAATGGAAATTTTTTAATGTTTAATTTTTTGACTGCAAATGACTATTCCATGTAAATTATCACTTTTGGAACAAAAATAAATGTGTTTAGAGTCACTTTAATGCCTGAAATTGGTCGAAATAGACGCTTCTGAATAGGAGAAAATGTCTGTAAAAATGGCAATTTTGGTCACATTGAGGCTTCAAAAAGTAGTTATTCAGCATGAGGCACATTCCAAATGACATTTTGAATCAATTTTTCTACAGTCCAAAAAATCAATTTTCTGATGAAAAACGATGACCCGTGACCTGTCCAAATTTCTCCATATGGTCAGAAATGGAAATTTTTTAATGTTTAATTTTTTGATTGTAAATGACTATTCCATGTAAATTATCACTTTTGGAAGAAAAATAAGTGTGTTTAGAGACACTTTAATGCCTGAAATTGGTTGAAACAAAAGCTCCTGAATGGGAGAAAAAGTCTGTAATAATGGCAATTTTGGTCACATTGAGGCTTTAAAAAGTAGTCATTCAACATGCGGCACATTCCAAATGACATTTTGAATCAATTTTTCTACAGTCCAAAAAAATCAATTTTCTGATGAAAAACGATGACCCGTGACCTGTCGACATTTCTCCAGTTGGTCAGAAATTGAATTTTTTTAATGTTTAAGTTTTTTTACTGCAAATGACTATTCCATTTAAATTATCACTTTTGGAACAAAAATAAGTGTGTTTAGAGGCACTTTATTGCCTGAAATTTGTCGAAATAGAAGCTTCTGAATAGGAGAAAATGTCTGTAAAAATTGAAATTTTGGTCACATTCAGGCTTTAAAAAGTAGTTATTCAACATGAGGCACAATCCAAATGACATTTTGAAACAATTTTTCTACAGTCCAAAACATCAATTTTCTGATGAAAAACGATGACCCGTGACCTGTTGAAATTTCTCCAGATTGTCAGAAATTGACATTTTTTAATGTTTAATTTTTTGAATGTAAATGACTATTCCATGTAAATTATCACTTTTGGAAGAAAAATAAGTGTGTTTAGAGACACTTTAATGCCTGAAATTGGTTGAAACAAAAGCTTCTGAATAGGAGAAAAAGTCTTTAATAATGGCAATTTTGGTCACATTGAGGCTTTAAAAAGTAGTCATTCAACATGAGGCACATTCCAAATGACATTTTGAATCAATTTTTCTACAGTCCAAAAAAATAAAGTTTCTGATGAAAAACGATGACCCGTGACCTGTCGAAATTTATCCAGATGGTCAGAAATGGAAATTTTTTAATGTTTAATTTTTTGAATGCAAATGACTATTCCATGTAAATTATCACTTTTGGAACAACATTAAGTGTGTTTAGAGTCACTTTTATGCCTGAAATTGGTCGAAATAGAAGCTTCTGAATACGAGAAAATGTCTGTAAAAATTGAAATTTTGGTCACATTCAGGCTTTAAAAAGTAGTTATTCAACATGAGGCACAATCCAAATGACATTTTGAATCAATTTTTCTACAGTCCAAAAAATCAATTTTCTGATGAAAAACGATGACCCGTGACCTGTTGAAATTTCTCCAGATTGTCAGAAATGTACATTTTTTAATGTTTCATTTTTTGACTGTAAATGACTATTCCATGTAAATTATCACTTTTGGGAAAAAAATAAGTGTGTTTAGAGTCACTTTAATGCCTGAAATTGGTTGAAACAAAAGCTTCTGAATAGGAGAAAAAGTCTGTAATAATGGCAATTTTGGTCACATTGAGGCTTTAAAAAGTAGTCATTCAACATGAGGCACATTCCAAATGACATTTTGAATCAATTTTTCTACAGTCCAAAAAAATCAATTTTCTGATGAAAAACGATGACCCGTGACCTGTCGAAATTTCTCCAGATGGTCAGAAATGGACATTTTTTAATGTTTAATTCTTTGAATGTAAATGACTATTCCATGTAAATTATCACTTTTGGAAGAAAAATAAGTGTGTTTAGAGACACTTTAATGCCTGAAATTGGTTGAAACAAAAGCTTCTGAATAGGAGAAAAAGTCTGTAATAATGGCAATTTTGGTCACATTGAGGCTTTAAAAAGTAGTCATTCAACATGAGGCACATTCCAAATGACATTTTGAATCAATTTTTCTACAGTCCAAAAAAATCAATTTTCTGATGAAAAACGATGACCCGTGACCTGTCGACATTTCTCCAGTTGGTCAGAAATTGAATTTTTTTAATGTTTAAGTTTTTTTACTGCAAATGACTATTCCATTTAAATTATCACTTTTGGAACAAAAATAAGTGTGTTTAGAGGCACTTTATTGCCTGAAATTTGTCGAAATAGAAGCTTCTGAATAGGAGAAAATGTCTGTAAAAATTGAAATTTTGGTCACATTCAGGCTTTAAAAAGTAGTTATTCAACATGAGGCACAATCCAAATGACATTTTGAAACAATTTTTCTACAGTCCAAAACATCAATTTTCTGATGAAAAACGATGACCCGTGACCTGTTGAAATTTCTCCAGATTGTCAGAAATGTACATTTTTTAATGTTTAATTTTTTGACTGTAAATGACTATTCCATGTAAATGATCACTTTTGGAAGAAAAATAAGTGTGTTTAGAGTCACTTTAATGCCTGAAATTGGTTAAAACAAAAGCTTCTGAATAGGAGAAAAAGTCTGTAATAATGGCAATTTTGGTCTCATTGAGGCTTTAAAAAGTAGTCATTCAACATGAGGCACATTCCAAATGACATTTTGAATCAATTTTTCTACAGTCCAAAAAAACAATTTTCTGATGAAAAATGATGACCCGTGACCTGTCGAAATTTCTCCAGATGGTCAGAAATGGAAATTTTTTAATGTTTAATTTTTTGACTGCAAATGACTATTCCATGTAAATTATCACTTTTGGAACAAAAATAAGTGTGTTTAGAGTCACTTTAATGCCTGAAATTGGTCGAAATAGACACTTCTGAATAGGAGAAAATGTCTGTAAAAATGGCAATTTTGGTCACATTGAGGCTTCAAAAAGTAGTTATTCAGCATGAGGCACATTCCAAATGACATTTTGAATCAATTTTTCTACAGTCCAAAAAATCAATTTTCTGATGAAAAACGATGACCCGTGACCTGTCCAAATTTCTCCATATGGTCAGAAATGGAAATTTTTTAATGTTTAATTTTTTGATTGTAAATGACTATTCCATGTAAATTATCACTTTTGGAAGAAAAATAAGTGTGTTTAGAGACACTTTAATGCCTGAAATTGGTTGAAACAAAAGCTCCTGAATGGGAGAAAAAGTCTGTAATAATGGCAATTTTGGTCACATTGAGGCTTTAAAAAGTAGTCATTCAACATGCGGCACATTCCAAATGACATTTTGAATCAATTTTTCTACAGTCCAAAAAAATCAATTTTCTGATGAAAAACGATGACCCGTGACCTGTCGAAATTTCTCCAGATGGTCAGAAATGGAAATTTTTTAATGTTTAATTTTTTGACTGCAAATGACTATTCCATGTAAATTATCACTTTTGGAACAAAAATAAGTGTATTTAGAGTCACTGTAATGCCTGAAATTGGTCGAAATAGACACTTATGAATAGGAGAAAATGTCTGTAAAAATGGCCATTTTGGTCACATTGAGGCTTCAAAAAGTAGTTATTCAGCATGAGGCACCTTCCAAATGACATTTTGAATCAATTTTTCTACAGTCCAAAAAATCAATTTTCTGATGAAAAACGATGACCCGTGACCTGTCGAAATTTCTCCAGATGGTCAGAAATGGAAATTTTTTAATGTTTAATTTTTTTACTGTAAATGACTATTCCATGTGAATTATCACTTTTGGAACTAAAATAAGTGTGTTTAGAGTCACTTTAATGCCTGAAATTGGTCGAAATAGAAGCTTCTGAATAGGAGAAAATGTCTGTAATAATGGCAATTTTGGTCACATTGAGGCTTTAAAAAGTATTTATTCAGCATGAGGCACATTCCAAATGACATTTTGAATCAATTTTTCTACAGTCCAAAAAATCAATTTTCTGATGAAAAACGATGACCCGTGACCTGTCGAAATTTCTCCAGATGGTCAGAAATGGAAATGTTTTAATGTTTAATTTTTTGACTGTAAATGACTATTCCATGTAAATTATAACTTTTGGAAGAAAAATAAGTGTGTTTAGAGTCACTTTAATGCCTGAAATTGGTTGAAACAAAAGCTTCTGAATAGGAGAAAAAGTCTCTAATAATGGCAATTTTGGTCACATTGAGGCTTTAAAAAGTAGTCATTCAACATGAGGCACATTCCAAACGACATTTTGAATCAATTTTTCAACAGTCCAAAAAAATCAATTTTCTGATGAAAAACGATGACCCGTGACCTGTCGAAATTTCTCCAGATGGTCAGAAATGGAAATTTTTTAATGTTTAATTTTTTGACTGCAAATGACTATTCCATGTAAATTATCACTTTTGGAACAAAAATAAATGTGTTTAGAGTCACTTTAATGCCTGAAATTGGTCGAAATAGACGCTTCTGAATAGGAGAAAATGTCTGTAAAAATGGCAATTTTGGTCACATTGAGGCTTCAAAAAGTAGTTATTCAGCATGAGGCACATTCCAAATGACATTTTGAATCAATTTTTCTACAGTCCAAAAAATCAATTTTCTGATGAAAAACGATGACCCGTGACCTGTCCAAATTTCTCCATATGGTCAGAAATGGAAATTTTTTAATGTTTAATTTTTTGATTGTAAATGACTATTCCATGTAAATTATCACTTTTGGAAGAAAAATAAGTGTGTTTAGAGACACTTTAATGCCTGAAATTGGTTGAAACAAAAGCTCCTGAATGGGAGAAAAAGTCTGTAATAATGGCAATTTTGGTCACATTGAGGCTTTAAAAAGTAGTCATACAACATGCGGCACATTCCAAATGACATTTTGAATCAATTTTTCTACAGTCCAAAAAAATCAATTTTCTGATGAAAAACGATGACCCGTGACCTGTCGACATTTCTCCAGTTGGTCAGAAATTGAATTTTTTTAATGTTTAAGTTTTTTTACTGCAAATGACTATTCCATTTAAATTATCACTTTTGGAACAAAAATAAGTGTGTTTAGAGGCACTTTATTGCCTGAAATTTGTCGAAATAGAAGCTTCTGAATAGGAGAAAATGTCTGTAAAAATTGAAATTTTGGTCACATTCAGGCTTTAAAAAGTAGTTATTCAACATGAGGCACAATCCAAATGACATTTTGAAACAATTTTTCTACAGTCCAAAACATCAATTTTCTGATGAAAAACGATGACCCGTGACCTGTTGAAATTTCTCCAGATTGTCAGAAATGTACATTTTTTAATGTTTAATTTTTTGACTGTAAATGACTATTCCATGTAAATTATCACTTTTGGAAGAAAAATAAGTGTGTTTAGAGTCACTTTAATGCCTGAAATTGGTTGAAACAAAAGCTTCTGAATAGGAGAAAAAGTCTGTAATAATGGCAATTTTGGTCACATTGAGGCTTTAAAAAGTAGTCATTCAACATGAGGCACATTCCAAATGACATTTTGAATCAATTTTTCTACAGTCCAAAAAAACAATTTTCTGATGAAAAATGATGACCCGTGACCTGTCGAAATTTCTCCAGATGGTCAGAAATGGAAATTTTTTAATGTTTAGTTTTTTGACTGCAAATGACTATTCCATGTAAATTATCACTTTTGGAACAAAAATAAGTGTGTTTAGAGTCACTTTAATGCCTGAAATTGGTCGAAATAGACACTTCTGAATAGGAGAAAATGTCTGTAAAAATGGCAATTTTGGTCACATTGAGGCTTCAAAAAGTAGTTATTCAGCATGAGGCACATTCCAAATGACATTTTGAATCAATTTTTCTACAGTCCAAAAAAATAAATTTTCTGATGAAAAACGATGACCCGTGACCTGTCGAAATTTCTCCAGATGGTCAGAAATGGAAATTTTTTAATGTTTAATTTTTTTTACTGTAAATGACTATTCCATGTGAATTATCACTTTTGGAACTAAAATAAGTGTGTTTAGAGTCACTTTAATGCCTGAAATTGGTTGAAACAAAAGCTTCTGAATAGGAGAAAAAGTCTCTAATAATGGCAATTTAGGTCACATTGAGGCTTTAAAAAGTAGTCATTCAACATGAGGCACATTCCAAACGACATTTTGAATCAATTTTTCAACAGTCCAAAAAAATCAATTTTCTGATGAAAAACGATGACCCGTGACCTGTCGAAATTTCTCCAGATGGTCAGAAATGGAAATTTTTTAATGTTTAATTTTTTGACTGCAAATGACTATTCCATGTAAATTATCACTTTTGGAACAAAAATAAGTGTGTTTAGAGTCACTTTAATGCCTGAAATTGGTCGAAATAGACGCTTCTGAATAGGAGAAAATGTCTGTAAAAATGGCAATTTTGGTCACATTGAGGCTTCAAAAAGTAGTTATTCAGCATGAGGCACATTCCAAATGACATTTTGAATCAATTTTTCTACAGTCCAAAAAATCAATTTTCTGATGAAAAACGATGACCCGTGACCTGTCCAAATTTCTCCATATGGTCAGAAATGGAAATTTTTTAATGTTTAATTTTTTGATTGTAAATGACTATTCCATGTAAATTATCACTTTTGGAAGAAAAATAAGTGTGTTTAGAGACACTTTAATGCCTGAAATTGGTTGAAACAAAAGCTCCTGAATGGGAGAAAAAGTCTGTAATAATGGCAATTTTGGTCACATTGAGGCTTTAAAAAGTAGTCATTCAACATGCGGCACATTCCAAATGACATTTTGAATCAATTTTTCTACAGTCCAAAAAAATCAATTTTCTGATGAAAAACGATGACCCGTGACCTGTCGACATTTCTCCAGTTGGTCAGAAATTGAATTTTTTTAATGTTTAAGTTTTTTTACTGCAAATGACTATTCCATTTAAATTATCACTTTTGGAACAAAAATAAGTGTGTTTAGAGGCACTTTATTGCCTGAAATTTGTCGAAATAGAAGCTTCTGAATAGGAGAAAATGTCTGTAAAAATTGAAATTTTGGTCACATTCAGGCTTTAAAAAGTAGTTATTCAACATGAGGCACAATCCAAATGACATTTTGAAACAATTTTTCTACAGTCCAAAACATCAATTTTCTGATGAAAAACGATGACCCGTGACCTGTTGAAATTTCTCCAGATTGTCAGAAATGTACATTTTTTAATGTTTAATTTTTTGACTGTAAATGACTATTCCATGTAAATTATCACTTTTGGAAGAAAAATAAGTGTGTTTAGAGTCACTTTAATGCCTGAAATTGGTTGAAACAAAAGCTTCTGAATAGGAGAAAAAGTCTGTAATAATGGCAATTTTGGTCACATTGAGGCTTTAAAAAGTAGTCATTCAACATGAGGCACATTCCAAATGACATTTTGAATCAATTTTTCTACAGTCCAAAAAAACAATTTTCTGATGAAAAATGATGACCCGTGACCTGTCGAAATTTCTCCAGATGGTCAGAAATGGAAATTTTTTAATGTTTAATTTTTTGACTGCAAATGACTATTCCATGTAAATTATCACTTTTGGAACAAAAATAAGTGTGTTTAGAGTCACTTTAATGCCTGAAATTGGTCGAAATAGACGCTTCTGAATAGGAGAAAATGTCTGTAAAAATGGCAATTTTGGTCACATTGAGGCTTCAAAAAGTAGTTATTCAGCATGAGGCACATTCCAAATGACATTTTGAATCAATTTTTCTACAGTCCAAAAAATCAATTTTCTGATGAAAAACGATGACCCGTGACCTGTCCAAATTTCTCCATATGGTCAGAAATGGAAATTTTTTAATGTTTAATTTTTTGATTGTAAATGACTATTCCATGTAAATTATCACTTTTGGAAGAAAAATAAGTGTGTTTAGAGACACTTTAATGCCTGAAATTGGTTGAAACAAAAGCTCCTGAATGGGAGAAAAAGTCTGTAATAATGGCAATTTTGGTCACATTGAGGCTTTAAAAAGTAGTCATTCAACATGCGGCACATTCCAAATGACATTTTGAATCAATTTTTCTACAGTCCAAAAAAAATCAATTTTCTGATGAAAAACGATGACCCGTGACCTGTCGAAATTTCTCCAGATGGTCAGAAATGGAAATTTTTTAATGTTTAATTTTTTTACTGTAAATGACTATTCCATGTGAATTATCACTTTTGGAACTAAAATAAGTGTGTTTAGAGTCACTTTAATGCCTGAAATTGGTCGAAATAGAAGCTTCTGAATAGGAGAAAATGTCTGTAATAATGGCAATTTTGGTCACATTGAGGCTTTAAAAAGTATTTATTCAGCATGAGGCACATTCCAAATGACATTTTGAATCAATTTTTCTACAGTCCAAAAAAAATCAATTTTCTGATGAAAAACGATGACCCGTGACCTGTCGAAATTTCTCCATATGGTCAGAAATGGAAATTTTTTAATGTTTAATTTTTTGATTGTAAATGACTATTCCATGTAAATTATCACTTTTGGAAGAAAAATAAGTGTGTTTAGAGACACTTTAATGCCTGAAATTGGTTGAAACAAAAGCTCCTGAATGGGAGAAAAAGTCTGTAATAATGGCAATTTTGGTCACATTGAGGCTTTAAAAAGTAGTCATTCAAAATGCGGCACATTCCAAATGACATTTTGAATCAATTTTTCTACAGTCCAAAAAAATAAATTTTCTGATGAAAAACGATGACCCGTGACCTGTCGAAATTTCTCCAGATGGTCAGAAATGGAAATTTTTTAATGTTTAATTTTTTGACTGCAAATGACTATTCCATGTAAATTATCACTTTTGGAACAAAAATAAGTGTATTTAGAGTCACTTTAATGCCTGAAATTGGTCGAAATAGACGCTTCTGAATAAGAGAAAATGTCTGTAAAAATGGCCATTTTGGTCACATTGAGGCTTCAAAAAGTAGTTATTCAGCATGAGGCACCTTCCAAATGACATTTTGAATCAATTTTTCTACAGTCCAAAAAATAAATTTTCTGATGAAAAACGATGACCCGTGACCTGTCGAAATTTCTCCAGATGGTCAGAAATGGAAATTTTTTAATGTTTAATTTTTTTACTGTAAATGACTATTCCATGTGAATTATCACTTTTGGAACTAAAATAAGTGTGTTTAGAGTCACTTTAATGCCTGAAATTGGTCGAAATAGAAGCTTCTGAATAGGAGAAAATGTCTGTAATAATGGCAATTTTGGTCACATTGAGGCTTTAAAAAGTATTTATTCAGCATGAGGCACATTCCAAATGACATTTTGAATCAATTTTTCTACAGTCCAAAAAATCAATTTTCTGATGAAAAACGATGACCCGTGACCTGTCAAAATTTCTCCAGATGGTCAGAAATGGAAATGTTTTAATGTTTAATTTTTTGACTGTAAATGACTATTCCATGTAAATTATAACTTTTGGAAGAAAAATAAGTGTGTTTAGAGTCACTTTAATGCCTGAAATTGGTTGAAACAAAAGCTTCTGAATAGGAGAAAAAGTCTCTAATAATGGCAATTTTGGTCACATTGAGGCTTTAAAAAGTAGTCATTCAACATGAGGCACATTCCAAACGACATTTTGAATCAATTTTTCAACAGTCCAAAAAAATCAATTTTCTGATGAAAAACGATGACCCGTGACCTGTCGAAATTTCTCCAGATGTTCAGAAATGGAAATTTTTTAATGTTTAATTTTTTGACTGCAAATGACTATTCCATGTAAATTATCACTTTTGGAACAAAAATAAGTGTGTTTAGAGTCACTTTAATGCCTGAAATTGGTCGAAATAGACGCTTCTGAATAGGAGAAAATGTCTGTAAAAATGGCAATTTTGGTCACATTGAGGCTTCAAAAAGTAGTTATTCAGCATGAGGCACATTCCAAATGACATTTTGAATCAATTTTTCTACAGTCCAAAAAATCAATTTTCTGATGAAAAACGATGACCCGTGACCTGTCCAAATTTCTCCATATGGTCAGAAATGGAAATTTTTTAATGTTTAATTTTTTGATTGTAAATGACTATTCCATGTAAATTATCACTTTTGGAAGAAAAATAAGTGTGTTTAGAGACACTTTAATGCCTGAAATTGGTTGAAACAAAAGCTCCTGAATGGGAGAAAAAGTCTGTAATAATGGCAATTTTGGTCACATTGAGGCTTTAAAAAGTAGTCATTCAACATGCGGCACATTCCAAATGACATTTTGAATCAATTTTTCTACAGTCCAAAAAAATCAATTTTCTGATGAAAAACGATGACCCGTGACCTGTCGACATTTCTCCAGTTGGTCAGAAATTGAATTTTTTTAATGTTTAAGTTTTTTTACTGCAAATGACTATTCCATTTAAATTATCACTTTTGGAACAAAAATAAGTGTGTTTAGAGGCACTTTATTGCCTGAAATTTGTCGAAATAGAAGCTTCTGAATAGGAGAAAATGTCTGTAAAAATTGAAATTTTGGTCACATTCAGGCTTTAAAAAGTAGTTATTCAACATGAGGCACAATCCAAATGACATTTTGAAACAATTTTTCTACAGTCCAAAACATCAATTTTCTGATGAAAAACGATGACCCGTGACCTGTTGAAATTTCTCCAGATTGTCAGAAATGTACATTTTTTAATGTTTAATTTTTTGACTGTAAATGACTATTCCATGTAAATTATCACTTTTGGAAGAAAAATAAGTGTGTTTAGAGTCACTTTAATGCCTGAAATTGGTTGAAACAAAAGCTTCTGAATAGGAGAAAAAGTCTGTAATAATGGCAATTTTGGTCACATTGAGGCTTTAAAAAGTAGTCATTCAACATGAGGCACATTCCAAATGACATTTTGAATCAATTTTTCTACAGTCCAAAAAAACAATTTTCTGATGAAAAATGATGACCCGTGACCTGTCGAAATTTCTCCAGATGGTCAGAAATGGAAATTTTTTAATGTTTAATTTTTTGACTGCAAATGACTATTCCATGTAAATTATCACTTTTGGAACAAAAATAAGTGTGTTTAGAGTCACTTTAATGCCTGAAATTGGTCGAAATAGACGCTTCTGAATAGGAGAAAATGTCTGTAAAAATGGCAATTTTGGTCACATTGAGGCTTCAAAAAGTAGTTATTCAGCATGAGGCACATTCCAAATGACATTTTGAATCAATTTTTCTACAGTCCAAAAAATCAATTTTCTGATGAAAAACGATGACCCGTGACCTGTCCAAATTTCTCCATATGGTCAGAAATGGAAATTTTTTAATGTTTAATTTTTTGATTGTAAATGACTATTCCATGTAAATTATCACTTTTGGAAGAAAAATAAGTGTGTTTAGAGACACTTTAATGCCTGAAATTGGTTGAAACAAAAGCTCCTGAATGGGAGAAAAAGTCTGTAATAATGGCAATTTTGGTCACATTGAGGCTTTAAAAAGTAGTCATTCAACATGCGGCACATTCCAAATGACATTTTGAATCAATTTTTCTACAGTCCAAAAAAAATCAATTTTCTGATGAAAAACGATGACCCGTGACCTGTCGAAATTTCTCCAGATGGTCAGAAATGGAAATTTTTTAATGTTTAATTTTTTTACTGTAAATGACTATTCCATGTGAATTATCACTTTTGGAACTAAAATAAGTGTGTTTAGAGTCACTTTAATGCCTGAAATTGGTCGAAATAGAAGCTTCTGAATAGGAGAAAATGTCTGTAATAATGGCAATTTTGGTCACATTGAGGCTTTAAAAAGTATTTATTCAGCATGAGGCACATTCCAAATGACATTTTGAATCAATTTTTCTACAGTCCAAAAAAAATCAATTTTCTGATGAAAAACGATGACCCGTGACCTGTCGAAATTTCTCCATATGGTCAGAAATGGAAATTTTTTAATGTTTAATTTTTTGATTGTAAATGACTATTCCATGTAAATTATCACTTTTGGAAGAAAAATAAGTGTGTTTAGAGACACTTTAATGCCTGAAATTGGTTGAAACAAAAGCTCCTGAATGGGAGAAAAAGTCTGTAATAATGGCAATTTTGGTCACATTGAGGCTTTAAAAAGTAGTCATTCAAAATGCGGCACATTCCAAATGACATTTTGAATCAATTTTTCTACAGTCCAAAAAAATAAATTTTCTGATGAAAAACGATGACCCGTGACCTGTCGAAATTTCTCCAGATGGTCAGAAATGGAAATTTTTTAATGTTTAATTTTTTGACTGCAAATGACTATTCCATGTAAATTATCACTTTTGGAACAAAAATAAGTGTATTTAGAGTCACTTTAATGCCTGAAATTGGTCGAAATAGACGCTTCTGAATAAGAGAAAATGTCTGTAAAAATGGCCATTTTGGTCACATTGAGGCTTCAAAAAGTAGTTATTCAGCATGAGGCACCTTCCAAATGACATTTTGAATCAATTTTTCTACAGTCCAAAAAATCAATTTTCTGATGAAAAACGATGACCCGTGACCTGTCGAAATTTCTCCAGATGGTCAGAAATGGAAATTTTTTAATGTTTAATTTTTTTACTGTAAATGACTATTCCATGTGAATTATCACTTTTGGAACTAAAATAAGTGTGTTTAGAGTCACTTTAATGCCTGAAATTGGTCGAAATAGAAGCTTCTGAATAGGAGAAAATGTCTGTAATAATGGCAATTTTGGTCACATTGAGGCTTTAAAAAGTATTTATTCAGCATGAGGCACATTCCAAATGACATTTTGAATCAATTTTTCTACAGTCCAAAAAATCAATTTTCTGATGAAAAACGATGACCCGTGACCCGTCGAAATTTCTCCAGATGGTCAGAAATGGAAATGTTTTAATGTTTAATTTTTTGACTGTAAATGACTATTCCATGTAAATTATAACTTTTGGAAGAAAAATAAGTGTGTTTAGAGTCACTTTAATGCCTGAAATTGGTTGAAACAAAAGCTTCTGAATAGGAGAAAAAGTCTCTAATAATGGCAATTTTGGTCACATTGAGGCTTTAAAAAGTAGTCATTCAACATGAGGCACATTCCAAACGACATTTTGAATCAATTTTTCAACAGTCCAAAAAAATCAATTTTCTGATGAAAAACGATGACCCGTGACCTGTCGAAATTTCTCCAGATGTTCAGAAATGGAAATTTTTTAATGTTTAATTTTTTGACTGCAAATGACTATTCCATGTAAATTATCACTTTTGGAACAAAAATAAGTGTGTTTAGAGTCACTTTATTGCCTGAAATTGGTCGAAATAGACGCTTCTGAATAGGAGAAAATGTCTGTAAAAATGGCAATTTTGGTCACATTGAGGCTTCAAAAAGTAGTTATTCAGCATGAGGCACATTCCAAATGACATTTTGAATCAATTTTTCTACAGTCCAAAAAATCAATTTTCTGATGAAAAACGATGACCCGTGACCTGTCCAAATTTCTCCATATGGTCAGAAATGGAAATTTTTTAATGTTTAATTTTTTGATTGTAAATGACTATTCCATGTAAATTATCACTTTTGGAAGAAAAATAAGTGTGTTTAGAGACACTTTAATGCCTGAAATTGGTTGAAACAAAAGCTCCTGAATGGGAGAAAAAGTCTGTAATAATGGCAATTTTGGTCACATTGAGGCTTTAAAAAGTAGTCATTCAACATGCGGCACATTCCAAATGACATTTTGAATCAATTTTTCTACAGTCCAAAAAAATCAATTTTCTGATGAAAAACGATGACCCGTGACCTGTCGACATTTCTCCAGTTGGTCAGAAATTGAATTTTTTTAATGTTTAAGTTTTTTTACTGCAAATGACTATTCCATTTAAATTATCACTTTTGGAACAAAAATAAGTGTGTTTAGAGGCACTTTATTGCCTGAAATTTGTCGAAATAGAAGCTTCTGAATAGGAGAAAATGTCTGTAAAAATTGAAATTTTGGTCACATTCAGGCTTTAAAAAGTAGTTATTCAACATGAGGCACAATCCAAATGACATTTTGAAACAATTTTTCTACAGTCCAAAACATCAATTTTCTGATGAAAAACGATGACCCGTGACCTGTTGAAATTTCTCCAGATTGTCAGAAATGTACATTTTTTAATGTTTAATTTTTTGACTGTAAATGACTATTCCATGTAAATTATCACTTTTGGAAGAAAAATAAGTGTGTTTAGAGTCACTTTAATGCCTGAAATTGGTTGAAACAAAAGCTTCTGAATAGGAGAAAAAGTCTGTAATAATGGCAATTTTGGTCACATTGAGGCTTTAAAAAGTAGTCATTCAACATGAGGCACATTCCAAATGACATTTTGAATCAATTTTTCTACAGTCCAAAAAAACAATTTTCTGATGAAAAATGATGAACCGTGACCTGTCGAAATTTCTCCAGATGGTCAGAAATGGAAATTTTTTAATGTTTAATTTTTTGACTGCAAATGACTATTCCATGTAAATTATCACTTTTGGAACAAAAATAAGTGTGTTTAGAGTCACTTTAATGCCTGAAATTGGTCGAAATAGACGCTTCTGAATAGGAGAAAATGTCTGTAAAAATGGCAATTTTGGTCACATTGAGGCTTCAAAAAGTAGTTATTCAGCATGAGGCACATTCCAAATGACATTTTGAATCAATTTTTCTACAGTCCAAAAAAATAAATTTTCTGATGAAAAACGATGACCCGTGACCTGTCGAAATTTCTCCAGATGGTCAGAAATGGAAATTTTTTAATGTTTAATTTTTTTTACTGTAAATGACTATTCCATGTGAATTATCACTTTTGGAACTAAAATAAGTGTGTTTAGAGTCACTTTAATGCCTGAAATTGGTTGAAACAAAAGCTTCTGAATAGGAGAAAAAGTCTCTAATAATGGCAATTTTGGTCACATTGAGGCTTTAAAAAGTAGTCATTCAACATGAGGCACATTCCAAACAACATTTTGAATCAATTTTTCAACAGTCCAAAAAAATCAATTCTCTGATGAAAAACGATGACCCGTGACCTGTCGAAATTTCTCCAGATGGTCAGAAATGGAAATTTTTTAATGTTTAATTTTTTGACTGCAAATGACTATTCCATGTAAATTATCACTTTTGGAACAAAAATAAGTGTGTTTAGAGTCACTTTAATGCCTGAAATTGGTCGAAATAGACGCTTCTGAATAGGAGAAAATGTCTGTAAAAATGGCAATTTTGGTCACATTGAGGCTTCAAAAAGTAGTTATTCAGCATGAGGCACATTCCAAATGACATTTTGAATCAATTTTTCTACAGTCCAAAAAATCAATTTTCTGATGAAAAACGATGACCCGTGACCTGTCCAAATTTCTCCATATGGTCAGAAATGGAAATTTTTTAATGTTTAATTTTTTGATTGTAAATGACTATTCCATGTAAATTATCACTTTTGGAAGAAAAAGAAGTGTGTTTAGAGACACTTTAATGCCTGAAATTGGTTGAAACAAAAGCTCCTGAATGGGAGAAAAAGTCTGTAATAATGGCAATTTTGGTCACATTGAGGCTTTAAAAAGTAGTCATTCAACATGCGGCACATTCCAAATGACATTTTGAATCAATTTTTCTACAGTCCAAAAAAATCAATTTTCTGATGAAAAACGATGACCCGTGACCTGTCGACATTTCTCCAGTTGGTCAGAAATTGAATTTTTTTAATGTTTAAGTTTTTTTACTGCAAATGACTATTCCATTTAAATTATCACTTTTGGAACAAAAATAAGTGTGTTTAGAGGCACTTTATTGCCTGAAATTTGTCGAAATAGAAGCTTCTGAATAGGAGAAAATGTCTGTAAAAATTGAAATTTTGGTCACATTCAGGCTTTAAAAAGTAGTTATTCAACATGAGGCACAATCCAAATGACATTTTGAAACAATTTTTCTACAGTCCAAAACATCAATTTTCTGATGAAAAACGATGACCCGTGACCTGTTGAAATTTCTCCAGATTGTCAGAAATGTACATTTTTTAATGTTTAATTTTTTGACTGTAAATGACTATTCCATGTAAATTATCACTTTTGGAAGAAAAATAAGTGTGTTTAGAGTCACTTTAATGCCTGAAATTGGTTGAAACAAAAGCTTCTGAATAGGAGAAAAAGTCTGTAATAATGGCAATTTTGGTCACATTGAGGCTTTAAAAAGTAGTCATTCAACATGAGGCACATTCCAAATGACATTTTGAATCAATTTTTCTACAGTCCACAAAAACAATTTTCTGATGAAAAATGATGACCCGTGACCTGTCGAAATTTCTCCAGATGGTCAGAAATGGAAATTTTTTAATGTTTAATTTTTTGACTGCAAATGACTATTCCATGTAAATTATCACTTTTGGAACAAAAATAAGTGTGTTTAGAGTCACTTTAATGCCTGAAATTGGTCGAAATAGACGCTTCTGAATAGGAGAAAATGTCTGTAAAAATGGCAATTTTGGTCACATTGAGGCTTCAAAAAGTAGTTATTCAGCATGAGGCACATTCCAAATGACATTTTGAATCAATTTTTCTACTGTCCAAAAAATCAATTTTCTGATGAAAAACGATGACCCGTGACCTGTCCAAATTTCTCCATATGGTCAGAAATGGAAATTTTTTAATGTTTAATTTTTTGATTGTAAATGACTATTCCATGTAAATTATCACTTTTGGAAGAAAAATAAGTGTGTTTAGAGACACTTTAATGCCTGAAATTGGTTGAAACAAAAGCTCCTGAATGGGAGAAAAAGTCTGTAATAATGGCAATTTTGGTCACATTGAGGCTTTAAAAAGTAGTCATTCAACATGCGGCACATTCCAAATGACATTTTGAATCAATTTTTCTACAGTCCAAAAAAAAATCAATTTTCTGATGAAAAACGATGACCCGTGACCTGTCGAAATTTCTCCAGATGGTCAGAAATGGAAATTTTTTAATGTTTAATTTTTTTACTGTAAATGACTATTCCATGTGAATTATCACTTTTGGAACTAAAATAAGTGTGTTTAGAGTCACTTTAATGCCTGAAATTGGTCGAAATAGAAGCTTCTGAATAGGAGAAAATGTCTGTAATAATGGCAATTTTGGTCACATTGAGGCTTTAAAAAGTATTTATTCAGCATGAGGCACATTCCAAATGACATTTGAATCAATTTTTCTACAGTCCAAAAAATCAATTTTCTGATGAAAAACGATGACCCGTGACCTGTCGAAATTTCTCCAGATGGTCAGAAATGGAAATTTTTTAATGTTTAATTTTTTGACTGTAAATGACTATTCCATGTAAATTATAACTTTTGGAAGAAAAATAAGTGTGTTTAGAGTCACTTTAATGCCTGAAATTGGTTGAAACAAAAGCTTCTGAATAGGAGAAAAAGTCTCTAATAATGGCAATTTTGGTCACATTGAGGCTTTAAAAAGTAGTCATTCAACATGAGGCACATTCCAAACGACATTTTGAATCAATTTTTCAACAGTCCAAAAAAATCAATTTTCTGATGAAAAACGATGACCCGTGACCTGTCGAAATTTCTCCAGATGGTCAGAAATGGAAATTTTTTAATGTTTAATTTTTTGACTGCAAATGACTATTCCATGTAAATTATCACTTTTGGAACAAAAATAAGTGTGTTTAGAGTCACTTTAATGCCTGAAATTGGTCGAAATAGACGCTTCTGAATAGGAGAAAATGTCTGTAAAAATTGAAATTTTGGTCACATTCAGGCTTTAAAAAGTAGTTATTCAACATGAGGCACAATCCAAATGACATTTTGAATCAATTTTTCTAGAGTCCAAAACATCAATTTTCTGATGAAAAACGATGACCCGTGACCTGTTGAAATTTCTCCAGATTGTCAGAAATGTACATTTTTTAATGTTTAATTTTTTGACTGTAAATGACTATTCCATGTGAATTATCACTTTTGGAACTAAAATAAGTGTGTTTAGAGTCACTTTAATGCCTGAAATTGGTTGAAACAAAAGCTTCTGAATAGGAGAAAAAGTCTCTAATACTGGCAATTTTGGTCACATTGAGGCTTTAAAAAGTAGTCATTCAACATGAGGCACATTCCAAACGACATTTTGAAACAATTTTTCTACAGTCCAAAACATCAATTTTCTGATGAAAAACGATGACCCGTGACCTGTTGAAATTTCTCCAGATTGTCAGAAATGTACATTTTTTAATGTTTAATTTTTTGACTGTAAATGACTATTCCATGTAAATTATCACTTTTGGAAGAAAAATAAGTGTGTTTAGAGTCACTTTAATGCCTGAAATTGGTTGAAACAAAAGCTTCTGAATAGGAGAAAAAGTCTGTAATAATGGCAATTTTGGTCACATTGAGGCTTTAAAAAGTAGTCATTCAACATGAGGCACATTCCAAATGACATTTTGAATCAATTTTTCTACAGTCCAAAAAAACAATTTTCTGATGAAAAATGATGACCCGTGACCTGTCGAAATTTCTCCAGATGGTCAGAAATGGAAATTTTTTAATGTTTAATTTTTTGACTGCAAATGACTATTCCATGTAAATTATCACTTTTGGAACAAAAATAAGTGTGTTTAGAGTCACTTTAATGCCTGAAATTGGTCGAAATAAACGCTTCTGAATAGGAGAAAATGTCTGTAAAAATGGCAATTTTGGTCACATTGAGGCTTCAAAAAGTAGTTATTCAGCATGAGGCACATTCCAAATGACATTTTGAATCAATTTTTCTACAGTCCAAAAAATCAATTTTCTGATGAAAAACGATGACCCGTGACCTGTCCAAATTTCTCCATATGGTCAGAAATGGAAATTTTTTAATGTTTAATTTTTTGATTGTAAATGACTATTCCATGTAAATTATCACTTTTGGAAGAAAAATAAGTGTGTTTAGAGACACTTTAATGCTTGAAATTGGTTGAAACAAAAGCTCCTGAATGGGAGAAAAAGTCTGTAATAATGGCAATTTTGGTCACATTGAGGATTTAAAAAGTAGTCATTCAACATGCGGCACATTCCAAATGACATTTTGAATCAATTTTTCTACAGTCCAAAAAAATCAATTTTCTGATGAAAAACGATGACCCGTGTGACCTGTCGAAATTTCTCCAGATGGTCAGAAATGGAAATTTTTTAATGTTTAATTTTTTGACTGCAAATGACTATTCCATGTAAATTATCACTTTTGGAACAAAAATAAGTGTGTTTAGAGTCACTTTAATGCCTGAAATTGGTCGAAATAGACGCTTCTGAATAGGAGAAAATGTCTGTAAAAATGGCCATTTTGGTCACATTGAGGCTTCAAAAAGTAGTTATTCAGCATGAGGCACCTTCCAAATGACATTTTGAATCAATTTTTCTACAGTCCAAAAAATCAATTTTCTGATGAAAAACGATGACCCGTGACCTGTCGAAATTTCTCCAGATGGTCAGAAATGGAAATTTTTTAATGTTTAATTTTTTTACTGTAAATGACTATTCCATGTAAATTATCACCTTTGGGACAAAAATAAGTGTGTTTAGAGTCACTTTAATGCCTGAAATTGGTCGAAATAGAAGCTTCTGAATAGGAGAAAATGTCTGTAATAATGGCAATTTTGGTCACATTGAGGCTTTAAAAAGTATTTATTCAGCATGAGGCACATTCCAAATGACATTTTGAATCAATTTTTCTACAGTCCAAAAAATCAATTTTCTGATGAAAAACGATGACCCGTGACCTGTCGAAATTTCTCCAGATGGTCAGAAATGGAAATTTTTTAATGTTTAATTTTTTGACTGTAAATGACTATTCCATGTAAATTATAACTTTTGGAAGAAAAATAAGTGTGTTTAGAGTCACTTTAATGCCTGAAATTGGTTGAAACAAAAGCTTCTGAATAGGAGAAAAAGTCTCTAATAATGGCAATTTTGGTCACATTGAGGCTTTAAAAAGTAGTCATTCAACATGAGGCACATTCCAAACGACATTTTGAATCAATTTTTCTACAGTCCAAAAAATCAATTTTCTGATGAAAAACGATGACCCGTGACCTGTCGAAATTTCTCCAGATGGTCAGAAATGGAAATTTTTTAATGTTTAATTTTTTGACTGCAAATGACTATTCCATGTAAATTATCACTTTTGGAACAAAAATAAGTGTGTTAGAGTCACTTTAATGCCTGAAATTGGTCGAAATAGACGCTTCTGAATAGGAGAAAATGTCTGTAAAAATGGCAATTTTGGTCACATTGAGGCTTCAAAAAGTAGTTATTCAGCATGAGGCACATTCCAAATGACATTTTGAATCAATTTTTCTACAGTCCAAAAAATCAATTTTCTGATGAAAAACGATGACCCGTGACCTGTCCAAATTTCTCCATATGGTCAGAAATGGAAATTTTTTAATATTTAATTTTTTGATTGTAAATGACTATTCCATGTAAATTATCACTTTTGGAAGAAAAATAAGTGTGTTTAGAGACACTTTAATGCCTGAAATTGGTTGAAACAAAAGCTCCTGAATGGGAGAAAAAGTCTGTAATAATGGCAATTTTGGTCACATTGAGGCTTTAAAAAGTAGTCATTCAACATTCGGCACATTCCAAATGACATTTTGAATCAATTTTTCTACAGTCCAAAAAAATTAATTTTCTGATGAAAAACGATGACCCGTGACCTGTCGACATTTCTCCAGTTGGTCAGAAATTGAATTTTTTTAATGTTTAAGTTTTTTTACTGCAAATGACTATTCCATTTAAATTATCACTTTTGGAACAAAAATAAGTGTGTTTAGAGGCACTTTATTGCCTGAAATTTGTCGAAATAGAAGCTTCTGAATAGGAGAAAATGTCTGTAAAAATTGAAATTTTGGTCACATTCAGGCTTTAAAAAGTAGTTATTCAACATGAGGCACAATCCAAATGACATTTTGAAACAATTTTTCTACAGTCCAAAACATCAATTTTCTGATGAAAAACGATGACCCGTGACCTGTTGAAATTTCTCCAGATTGTCAGAAATGTACATTTTTTAATGTTTAATTTTTTGACTGTAAATGACTATTCCATGTAAATTATCACTTTTGGAAGAAAAATAAGTGTGTTTAGAGTCACTTTAATGCCTGAAATTGGTTGAAACAAAAGCTTCTGAATAGGAGAAAAAGTCTGTAATAATGGCAATTTTGGTCACATTGAGGCTTTAAAAAGTAGTCATTCAACATGAGGCACATTCCAAATGACATTTTGAATCAATTTTTCTACAGTCCAAAAAAACAATTTTCTGATGAAAAATGATGACCCGTGACCTGTCCAAATTTCTCCATATGGTCAGAAATGGAAATTTTTTAATGTTTAATTTTTTTATTGTAAATGACTATTCCATGTAAATTATCACTTTTGGAAGAAAAATAAGTGTGTTTAGAGACACTTTAATGCCTGAAATTGGTTGAAACAAAAGCTCCTGAATGGGAGAAAAAGTCTGTAATAATGGCAATTTTGGTCACATTGAGGCTTTAAAAAGTAGTCATTCAACATGCGGCACATTCCAAATGACATTTTGAATCAATTTTTCTACAGTCCAAAAAAATCAATTTTCTGATGAAAAACGATGACCCGTGACCTGTCGAAATTTCTCCAGATGGTCAGAAATGGAAATTTTTTAATGTTTAATTTTTTGACTGCAAATGACTATTCCATGTAAATTATCACTTTTGGAACAAAAATAAGTGTGTTTAGAGTCACTTTAATGCCTGAAATTGGTCGAAATAGACGCTTCTGAATAGGAGAAAATGTCTGTAAAAATGGCCATTTTGGTCACATTGAGGCTTCAAAAAGTAGTTATTCAGCATGAGGCACCTTCCAAATGACATTTTGAATCAATTTTTCTACAGTCCAAAAAATCAATTTTCTGATGAAAAACGATGACCCGTGACCTGTCGAAATTTCTCCAGATGGTCAGAAATGGAAATTTTTTAATGTTTAATTTTTTTACTGTAAATGACTATTCCATGTGAATTATCACTTTTGGAACTAAAATAAGTGTGTTTAGAGTCACTTTAATGCCTGAAATTGGTCGAAATAGAAGCTTCTGAATAGGAGAAAATGTCTGTAATAATGGCAATTTTGGTCACATTGAGGCTTTAAAAAGTAGTTATTCAGCATGAGGCACATTCCAAATGACATTTTGAATCAATTTTTCTACAGTCCAAAAAATCAATTTTCTGATGAAAAACGATGACCCGTGACCTGTCGAAATTTCTCCAGATGGTCAGAAATGGAAATGTTTTAATGTTTAATTTTTTGACTGTAAATGACTATTCCATGTAAATTATAACTTTTGGAAGAAAAATAAGTGTGTTTAGAGTCACTTTAATGCCTGAAATTGGTTGAAACAAAAGCTTCTGAATAGGAGAAAAAGTCTCTAATAATGGCAATTTTGGTCACATTGAGGCTTTAAAAAGTAGTCATTCAACATGAGGCACATTCCAAACGACATTTTGAATCAATTTTTCAACAGTCCAAAAAAATCAATTTTCTGATGAAAAACGATGACCCGTGACCTGTCGAAATTTCTCCAGATGGTCAGAAATGGAAATTTTTTAATGTTTAATTTTTTGACTGCAAATGACTATTCCATGTAAATTATCACTTTTGGAACAAAAATAAGTGTGTTTAGAGTCACTTTAATGCCTGAAATTGGTCGAAATAGACGCTTCTGAATAGGAGAAAATGTCTGTAAAAATGGCAATTTTGGTCACATTGAGGCTTCAAAAAGTAGTTATTCAGCATGAGGCACATTCCAAATGACATTTTGAATCAATTTTTCTACAGTCCAAAAAATCAATTTTCTGATGAAAAACGATGACCCGTGACCTGTCCAAATTTCTCCATATGGTCAGAAATGGAAATTTTTTAATGTTTAATTTTTTGATTGTAAATGACTATTCCATGTAAATTATCACTTTTGGAAGAAAAATAAGTGTGTTTAGAGACACTTTAATGCCTGAAATTGGTTGAAACAAAAGCTCCTGAATGGGAGAAAAAGTCTGTAATAATGGCAATTTTGGTCACATTGAGGCTTTAAAAAGTAGTCATTCAACATGCGGCACATTCCAAATGACATTTTGAATCAATTTTTCTACAGTCCAAAAAAATCAATTTTCTGATGAAAAACGATGACCCGTGACCTGTCGAAATTTCTCCAGATGGTCAGAAATGGAAATTTTTTAATGTTTAATTTTTTGACTGCAAATGACTATTCCATGTAAATTATCACTTTTGGAACAAAAATAAGTGTGTTTAGAGTCACTTTAATGCCTGAAATTGGTTGAAATAGACGCTTCTGAATAGGAGAAAATGTCTGTAAAAATGGCCATTTTGGTCACATTGAGGCTTCAAAAAGTAGTTATTTAGCATGAGGCACCTTCCAAATGACATTTTGAATCAATTTTTCTACAGTCCAAAAAATCAATTTTCTGATGAAAAACGATGACCCGTGACCTGTCGAAATTTCTCCAGATGGTCAGAAATGGAAATTTTTTAATGTTTAATTTTTTTACTGTAAATGACTATTCCATGTGAATTATCACTTTTGGAACTAAAATAAGTGTGTTTAGAGTCACTTTAATGCCTGAAATTGGTCGAAATAGAAGCTTCTGAATAGGAGAAAATGTCTGTAATAATGGCAATTTTGGTCACATTGAGGCTTTAAAAAGTAGTTATTCAGCATGAGGCACATTCCAAATGACATTTTGAATCAATTTTTCTACAGTCCAAAAAATCAATTTTCTGATGAAAAACGATGACCCGTGACCTGTCGAAATTTCTCCAGATGGTCAGAAATGGAAATTTTTTAATGTTTAATTTTTTGACTGTAAATGACTATTCCATGTAAATTATAACTTTTGGAAGAAAAATAAGTGTGTTTAGAGTCACTTTAATGCCTGAAATTGGTTGAAACAAAAGCTTCTGAATAGGAGAAAAAGTCTCTAATAATGGCAATTTTGGTCACATTGAGGCTTTAAAAAGTAGTCATTCAACATGAGGCACATTCCAAACGACATTTTGAATCAATTTTTCAACAGTCCAAAAAAATCAATTTCTGATGAAAAACGATGACCCGTGACCTGTCGAAATTTCTCCAGATGGTCAGAAATGGAAATTTTTTAATGTTTAATTTTTTGACTGCAAATGACTATTCCATGTAAATTATCACTTTTGGAACAAAAATAAGTGTGTTTAGAGTCACTTTAATGCCTGAAATTGGTCGAAATAGACGCTTCTGAATAGGAGAAAATGTCTGTAAAAATGGCAATTTTGGTCACATTGAGGCTTCAAAAAGTAGTTATTCAGCATGAGGCACATTCCAAATGACATTTTGAATCAATTTTTCTACAGTCCAAAAAATCAATTTTCTGATGAAAAACGATGACCCGTGACCTGTCCAAATTTCTCCATATGGTCAGAAATGGAAATTTTTTAATGTTTAAGTTTTTTGATTGTAAATGACTATTCCATGTAAATTATCACTTTTGGAAGAAAAATAAGTGTGTTTAGAGTCACTTTAATGCCTGAAATTGGTCGAAATAGAAGCTTCTGAATAGGAGAAAATGTCTGTAATAATGGCAATTTTGGTCACATTGAGGCTTCAAAAAGTAGTTATTCAGCATGAGGCACATTCCAAATGACATTTTGAATCAATTTTTCTACAGTCCAAAAAATCAATTTTCTGATGAAAAACGATGACCCGTGACCTGTCGAAATTTCTCCAGATGGTCAGAAATGTACATTTTTTAATGTTTAATTTTTTGACTGTAAATGACTATTCCATGTAAATTATCACTTTTGGAAGAAAAATAAGTGTGTTTAGAGTCACTTTAATGCCTGAAATTGGTTGAAACAAAAGCTTCTGAATAGGAGAAAAAGTCTGTAATAATGGCAATTTTGGTCACATTGAGGCTTTAAAAAGTAGTCATTCAACATGAGGCACATTCCAAATGACATTTTGAATCAATTTTTCTACAGTCCAAAAAAACAATTTTCTGATGAAAAATGATGACCCGTGACCTGTCGAAATTTCTCCAGATGGTCAGAAATGGAAATTTTTTAATGTTTAATTTTTTGACTGCAAATGACTATTCCATGTAAATTATCACTTTTGGAACAAAAATAAGTGTGTTTAGAGTCACTTTAATGCCTGAAATTGGTCGAAATAGACGCTTCTGAATAGGAGAAAATGTCTGTAAAAATGGCCATTTTGGTCACATTGAGGCTTCAAAAAGTAGTTATTCAGCATGAGGCACATTCCAAATGACATTTTGAATCAATTTTTCTACAGTCCAAAAAATCAATTTTCTGATGAAAAACGATGACCCGTGACCTGTCGAAATTTCTCCAGATGGTCAGAAATGGAAATTTTTTAATGTTTAATTTTTTGATTGT
Organism: Triturus cristatus; assembly: GCF_964204655.1. Lineage (NCBI taxonomy): Eukaryota > Metazoa > Chordata > Amphibia > Caudata > Salamandridae > Triturus > Triturus cristatus. Next base: position 876,378,572 of record NC_140593.1, on the reverse strand, counting down.
AAATGACTATTCCATGTAAATTATAACTTTTGGAAGAAAAATAAGTGTGTTTAGAGTCACTTTAATGCCTGAAATTGGTCGAAATAGAAGCTTCTGAATAGGAGAAAATGTCTGTAATAATGGCAATTTTGGTCACATTGAGGCTTTAAAAAGTAGTTATTCAGCATGAGGCACATTCCAAATGACATTTTAAATCAATATTTCTACAGTCCAAAAAATCAATTTTCTGATGAAAAACGATGACCCGTGACCTGTCCAAATTTCTCCATATGGTCAGAAATGGACATTTTTTAATGTTTAATTTTTGGATTGTAAATGACTATTCCATGTGAATTATCACTTTTGGAACTAAAATAAGTGTGTTTAGAGTCACTTTAATGTCTGAAATTGGTTGAAACAAAAGCTTCTGAATAGGAGAAAAAGTCTGTAATAATGGCAATTTTGGTGACATTGAGGCTTTAAAAAGTAGTCATTCAACATGAGGCACATTCCAAATGACATTTTGAATCAATTTTTCTACAGTCCAAAAAAATCAATTTTCTGATGAAAAACAATGACCCGTGACCTGTCGAAATTTATCCAGATGGTCAGAAATGGAAATTTTTTAATGTTTAATTTTTTGAATGCAAATGACTATTCCATGTAAATTATCACTTTTGGAACAACATTAAGTGTGTTTAGAGTCACTTTAATGCCTGAAATTGGTCGAAATAGAAGCTTCTGAATACGAGAAAATGTCTGTAATAATGGCAATTTTGGTCACATTGAGGCTTTAAAAAGTAGTTATTCAACATGAGGCACATTCGAAATGACATTTTGAATCAATTTTTCCACAGTCCAAAAAATCAATTTTCTGATGAAAAACGATGACCCGTGACCTGTCGACATTTCTCTAGTTGGTCAGAAATTGAATTTTTTTAATGTTTAAGTTTTTTTACTGCAAATAACTATTCCATTTAAATTATCACTTTTGGAACAAAAATAAGTGTGTTTAGAGGCACTTTATTGCCTGAAATTGGTCGAAATAGAAGCTTCTGAATAGGAGAAAATGTCTGTAAAAATTGAAATTTTGGTCACATTCAGGCTTTAAAAAGTAGTTATTCAACATGAGGCACAATCCAAATGACATTTTGAATCAATTTTTCTACAGTCCAAAAAAATCAATTTTCTGATGAAAAACGATGACCCGTGACCTGTTGAAATTTCTCCAGATTGTCAGAAATGTACATTTTTTAATGTATAATTTTTTGACTGTAAATGACTATTCCATGTAAATTATCACTTTTGGAACTAAAATAAGTGTGTTTAGAGTCACTTTAATGCCTGAAATTGGTCGAAATAGAAGCTTCTGAATAGGAGAAAATGTCTGTAATAATGGCAATTTTGGTCACATTGAGGCTTTAAAAAGTAGTTATTCAGCATGAGCCACATTCCAAATGACATTTTGAATCAATTTTTCAACAGTCCAAAAAAATCAATTTTCTGATGAAAAACGATGACCCGTGACCTGTCGAAATTTCTCCAGATGGTCAGAAATTGAATTTTTTTAAGGTTTAATTTTTTGACTGCAAAGGACTATTCCATGTAAATTATCACCTTTGGAACAAAAATAAGTGTGTTTAGAGTCACTTTATGACTGAAATTGGTCGAAATAGACGCTTCTGAATAGGAGAAAATGTCTGTAAAAATGGCAATTTTGGTCACATTGAGGCTTCAAAAAGTAGTTATTCAGCATGAGGCACATTCCAAATGACATTTTGAATCAATTTTTCTACAGTCCAAAAAAATAAATTTTCTGATGAAAAACGATGACCCGTGACCTGTCGAAATTTCTCCAGATGGTCAGAAATGGATATTTTTTAATGTTTAAGTTTTTTACTGTAAATGATTATTCCATGTGAATTATCACTTTTGGAACTAAAATAAGTGTGTTTAGAGTCACTTTAATGCCTGAAATTGGTCGAAATAGAAGCTTCTGAATAGGAGAAAATGTCTGTAATAATGGCAATTTTGGTCACATTGAGGCTTTAAAAAGTAGTCATTCAACATGCGGCACATTCCAAATGACATTTTGAATCAATTTTTCTACAGTCCAAAAAAATCAATTTTCTGATGAAAAACGATGACCCGTGACCTGTCGAAATTTCTCCAGATGGTCAGAAATGGAAATTTTTTAATGTTTAATTTTTTGACTGCAAATGACTATTCCATGTAAATTATCACTTTTGGAACTAAAATAAGTGTGTTTAGAGTCACTTTAATGCCTGAAATTGGTCGAAATAGACGCTTCTGAATAGGAGAAAATGTCTGTAAAAATGGCCATTTTGGTCACATTGAGGCTTCAAAAAGTAGTTATTCAGCATGAGGCACATTCCAAATGACATTTTGAATCAATTTTTCTACAGTCCAAAAAATCAATTTTCTGATGAAAAACGATGACCCGTGACCTGTCGAAATTTCTCCAGATGGTCAGAAATGGAAATTTTTTAATGTTTAATTTTTTTACTGTAAATGACTATTCCATGTGAATTATCACTTTTGGAACTAAAATAAGTGTGTTTAGAGTCACTTTAATGCCTGAAATTGGTCGAAATAGAAGCTTCTGAATAGGAGAAAATGTCTGTAATAATGGCAATTTTGGTCACATTGAGGCTTCAAAAAGTAGTTATTCAGCATGAGGCACATTCCAAATGACATTTTGAATCAATTTTTCTACAGTCCAAAAAATCAATTTTCTGATGAAAAACGATGACCCGTGACCTGTCGAAATTTCTCCAGATGGTCAGAAATGTACATTTTTTAATGTTTAATTTTTTGACTGTAAATGACTATTCCATGTAAATTATCACTTTTGGAAGAAAAATAAGTGTGTTTAGAGTCACTTTAATGCCTGAAATTGGTTGAAACAAAAGCTTCTGAATAGGAGAAAAAGTCTGTAATAATGGCAATTTTGGTCACATTGAGGCTTTAAAAAGTAGTCATTCAACATGAGGCACATTCCAAATGACATTTTGAATCAATTTTTCTACAGTCCAAAAAAACAATTTTCTGATGAAAAATGATGACCCGTGACCTGTCGAAATTTCTCCAGATGGTCAGAAATGGAAATTTTTTAATGTTTAATTTTTTGACTGCAAATGACTATTCCATGTAAATTATCACTTTTGGAACAAAAATAAGTGTGTTTAGAGTCACTTTAATGCCTGAAATTGGTCGAAATAGACGCTTCTGAATAGGAGAAAATGTCTGTAAAAATGGCCATTTTGGTCACATTGAGGCTTCAAAAAGTAGTTATTCAGCATGAGGCACATTCCAAATGACATTTTGAATCAATTTTTCTACAGTCCAAAAAATCAATTTTCTGATGAAAAACGATGACCCGTGACCTGTCGAAATTTCTCCAGATGGTCAGAAATGGAAATTTTTTAATGTTTAATTTTTTGATTGTAAATGACTATTCCATGTAAATTATAACTTTTGGAAGAAAAATAAGTGTGTTTAGAGTCACTTTAATGCCTGAAATTGGTCGAAATAGAAGCTTCTGAATAGGAGAAAATGTCTGTAATAATGGCAATTTTGGTCACATTGAGGCTTTAAAAAGTAGTTATTCAGCATGAGGCACATTCCAAATGACATTTTAAATCAATATTTCTACAGTCCAAAAAATCAATTTTCTGATGAAAAACGATGACCCGTGACCTGTCCAAATTTCTCCATATGGTCAGAAATGGACATTTTTTAATGTTTAATTTTTGGATTGTAAATGACTATTCCATGTGAATTATCACTTTTGGAACTAAAATAAGTGTGTTTAGAGTCACTTTAATGTCTGAAATTGGTTGAAACAAAAGCTTCTGAATAGGAGAAAAAGTCTGTAATAATGGCAATTTTGGTGACATTGAGGCTTTAAAAAGTAGTCATTCAACATGAGGCACATTCCAAATGACATTTTGAATCAATTTTTCTACAGTCCAAAAAAATCAATTTTCTGATGAAAAACAATGACCCGTGACCTGTCGAAATTTATCCAGATGGTCAGAAATGGAAATTTTTTAATGTTTAATTTTTTGAATGCAAATGACTATTCCATGTAAATTATCACTTTTGGAACAACATTAAGTGTGTTTAGAGTCACTTTAATGCCTGAAATTGGTCGAAATAGAAGCTTCTGAATACGAGAAAATGTCTGTAATAATGGCAATTTTGGTCACATTGAGGCTTTAAAAAGTAGTTATTCAACATGAGGCACATTCGAAATGACATTTTGAATCAATTTTTCCACAGTCCAAAAAATCAATTTTCTGATGAAAAACGATGACCCGTGACCTGTCGACATTTCTCTAGTTGGTCAGAAATTGAATTTTTTTAATGTTTAAGTTTTTTTACTGCAAATAACTATTCCATTTAAATTATCACTTTTGGAACAAAAATAAGTGTGTTTAGAGGCACTTTATTGCCTGAAATTGGTCGAAATAGAAGCTTCTGAATAGGAGAAAATGTCTGTAAAAATTGAAATTTTGGTCACATTCAGGCTTTAAAAAGTAGTTATTCAACATGAGGCACAATCCAAATGACATTTTGAATCAATTTTTCTACAGTCCAAAAAAATCAATTTTCTGATGAAAAACGATGACCCGTGACCTGTTGAAATTTCTCCAGATTGTCAGAAATGTACATTTTTTAATGTATAATTTTTTGACTGTAAATGACTATTCCATGTAAATTATCACTTTTGGAACTAAAATAAGTGTGTTTAGAGTCACTTTAATGCCTGAAATTGGTCGAAATAGAAGCTTCTGAATAGGAGAAAATGTCTGTAATAATGGCAATTTTGGTCACATTGAGGCTTTAAAAAGTAGTTATTCAGCATGAGCCACATTCCAAATGACATTTTGAATCAATTTTTCAACAGTCCAAAAAAATCAATTTTCTGATGAAAAACGATGACCCGTGACCTGTCGAAATTTCTCCAGATGGTCAGAAATTGAATTTTTTTAAGGTTTAATTTTTTGACTGCAAAGGACTATTCCATGTAAATTATCACCTTTGGAACAAAAATAAGTGTGTTTAGAGTCACTTTATGACTGAAATTGGTCGAAATAGACGCTTCTGAATAGGAGAAAATGTCTGTAAAAATGGCAATTTTGGTCACATTGAGGCTTCAAAAAGTAGTTATTCAGCATGAGGCACATTCCAAATGACATTTTGAATCAATTTTTCTACAGTCCAAAAAAATAAATTTTCTGATGAAAAACGATGACCCGTGACCTGTCGAAATTTCTCCAGATGGTCAGAAATGGATATTTTTTAATGTTTAAGTTTTTTACTGTAAATGATTATTCCATGTGAATTATCACTTTTGGAACTAAAATAAGTGTGTTTAGAGTCACTTTAATGCCTGAAATTGGTCGAAATAGAAGCTTCTGAATAGGAGAAAATGTCTGTAATAATGGCAATTTTGGTCACATTGAGGCTTTAAAAAGTAGTTATTCAGCATGAGGCACATTCCAAATGACATTTTGAATCAATATTTCTACAGTCCAAAAAATCAATTTTCTGATGAAAAACGATGACCCGTGACCTGTTGAAATTTCTCCAGATTGTCACAAATGGAAATTTTTTAATGTTTAATTTTTTGACTGCAAATGACTATTCCATGTAAATTATCACTTTTGGAACAAAAATAAGTGTGTTTAGAGTCACTTTAATGCCTGAAATTGGTCGAAATAGACGCTTCTGAATAGGAGAAAATGTCTGTAAAAATGGCAATTTTGGTCACATTGAGGCTTCAAAAAGTAGTTATTCAGCATGAGGCACATTCCAAATGACATTTTGAATCAATTTTTCTACAGTCCAAAAAATCAATTTTCTGATGAAAAACGATGACCCGTGACCTGTCCAAATTTCTCCATATGGTCAGAAATGGAAATTTTTTAATGTTTAATTTTTTGATTGTAAATGACTATTCCATGTAAATTATCACTTTTGGAAGAAAAATAAGTGTGTTTAGAGACACTTTAATGCCTGAAATTGGTTGAAACAATAGCTTCTGAATGGGAGAAAAAGTCTGTAATAATGGCAATTTTGGTCACATTGAGGCTTTAAAAAGTAGTCATTCAACATGCGGCACATTCCAAATGACATTTTGAATCAATTTTTCTACAGTCCAAAAAAATCAATTTTCTGATGAAAAACGATGACCCGTGACCTGTCGAAATTTCTCCAGATGGTCAGAAATGGAAATTTTTTAATGTTTAATTTTTTGACTGCAAATGACTATTCCATGTAAATTATCACTTTTGGAACAAAAATAAGTGTGTTTAGAGTCACTTTAATGCCTGAAATTGGTCGAAATAGACGCTTCTGAATAGGAGAAAATGTCTGTAAAAATGGCCATTTTGGTCACATTGAGGCTTCAAAAAGTAGTTATTCAGCATGAGGCACATTCAAAATGACATTTTGAATCAATTTTTCTACAGTCCAAAAAATCAATTTTCTGATGAAAAACGATGACCCGTGACCTGTCGAAATTTCTCCAGATGGTCAGAAATGGAAATTTTTTAATGTTTAATTTTTTTACTGTAAATGACTATTCCATGTGAATTATCACTTTTGGAACTAAAATAAGTGTGTTTAGAGTCACTTTAATGCCTGAAATTGGTCGAAATAGACGCTTCTGAATAGGAGAAAATGTCTGTAAAAATGGCAATTTTGGTCACATTGAGGCTTCAAAAAGTAGTTATTCAGCATGAGGCACATTCCAAATGACATTTTGAATCAATTTTTCTACAGTCCAAAAAAATAAATTTTCTGATGAAAAACGATGACCCGTGACCTGTCGAAATTTCTCCAGATGGTCAGAAATGGATATTTTTTAATGTTTAAGTTTTTTACTGTAAATGATTATTCCATGTGAATTATCACTTTTGGAACTAAAATAAGTGTGTTTAGAGTCACTTTAATGCCTGAAATTGGTCGAAATAGAAGCTTCTGAATAGGAGAAAATGTCTGTAATAATGGCAATTTTGGTCACATTGAGGCTTTAAAAAGTAGTTATTCAGCATGAGGCACATTCCAAATGACATTTTGAATCAATATTTCTACAGTCCAAAAAATCAATTTTCTGATGAAAAACGATGACCCGTGACCTGTTGAAATTTCTCCAGATTGTCACAAATGTACATTTTTTAATGTTTAATTTTTTGACTGTAAATGACTATTCCATGTAAATTATCACTTTTGGAAGAAAAATAAGTGTGTTTAGAGACACTTTAATGCCTGAAATTGGTTGAAACAAAAGCTTCTGAATAGGAGAAAAAGTCTGTAATAATGGCAATTTTGGTCACATTGAGGCTTTAAAAAGTAGTCATTCAACATGCGGCACATTCCAAATGACATTTTGAATCAATTTTTCTACAGTCCAAAAAAATCAATTTTCTGATGAAAAACGATGACCCGTGACCTGTCGAAATTTCTCCAGATGGTCAGAAATGGAAATTTTTTAATGTTTAATTTTTTGACTGCAAATGACTATTCCATGTAAATTATCACTTTTGGAACAAAAATAAGTGTGTTTAGAGTCACTTTAATGCCTGAAATTGGTCGAAATAGACGCTTCTGAATAGGAGAAAATGTCTGTAAAAATGGCAATTTTGGTCACATTGAGGCTTCAAAAAGTAGTTATTCAGCATGAGGCACATTCCAAATGACATTTTGAATCAATTTTTCTACAGTCCAAAAAATCAATTTTCTGATGAAAAACGATGACCCGTGACCTGTCCAAATTTCTCCATATGTTCAGAAATGGAAATTTTTTAATGTTTAATTTTTTGATTGTAAATGACTATTCCATGTAAATTATCACTTTTGGAAGAAAAATAAGTGTGTTTAGAGACACTTTAATGCCTGAAATTGGTTGAAACAATAGCTTCTGAATGGGAGAAAAAGTCTGTAATAATGGCAATTTTGGTCACATTGAGGCTTTAAAAAGTAGTCATTCAACATGCGGCACATTCCAAATGACATTTTGAATCAATTTTTCTACAGTCCAAAAAAATCAATTTTCTGATGAAAAACGATGACCCGTGACCTGTCGAAATTTCTCCAGATGGTCAGAAATGGAAATTTTTTAATGTTTAATTTTTTGACTGCAAATGACTATTCCATGTAAATTATCACTTTTGGAACAAAAATAAGTGTGTTTAGAGTCACTTTAATGCCTGAAATTGGTCGAAATAGACGCTTCTGAATAGGAGAAAATGTCTGTAAAAATGGCCATTTTGGTCACATTGAGGCTTCAAAAAGTAGTTATTCAGCATGAGGCACATTCCAAATGACATTTTGAATCAATTTTTCTACAGTCCAAAAAATCAATTTTCTGATGAAAAACGATGACCCGTGACCTGTCGAAATTTCTCCAGATGGTCAGAAATGGAAATTTTTTAATGTTTAATTTTTTTACTGTAAATGACTATTCCATGTGAATTATCACTTTTGGAACTAAAATAAGTGTGTTTAGAGTCACTTTAATGCCTGAAATTGGTCGAAATAGAAGCTTCTGAATAGGAGAAAATGTCTGTAATAATGGCAATTTTGGTCACATTGAGGCTTCAAAAAGTAGTTATTCAGCATGAGGCACATTCCAAATGACATTTTGAATCAATTTTTCTACAGTCCAAAAAATCAATTTTCTGATGAAAAACGATGACCCGTGACCTGTCGAAATTTCTCCAGATGGTCAGAAATGTACATTTTTTAATGTTTAATTTTTTGACTGTAAATGACTATTCCATGTAAATTATCACTTTTGGAAGAAAAATAAGTGTGTTTAGAGTCACTTTAATGCCTGAAATTGGTTGAAACAAAAGCTTCTGAATAGGAGAAAAAGTCTGTAATAATGGCAATTTTGGTCACATTGAGGCTTTAAAAAGTAGTCATTCAACATGAGGCACATTCCAAATGACATTTTGAATCAATTTTTCTACAGTCCAAAAAAACAATTTTCTGATGAAAAATGATGACCCGTGACCTGTCGAAATTTCTCCAGATGGTCAGAAATGGAAATTTTTTAATGTTTAATTTTTTGACTGCAAATGACTATTCCATGTAAATTATCACTTTTGGAACAAAAATAAGTGTGTTTAGAGTCACTTTAATGCCTGAAATTGGTCGAAATAGACGCTTCTGAATAGGAGAAAATGTCTGTAAAAATGGCCATTTTGGTCACATTGAGGCTTCAAAAAGTAGTTATTCAGCATGAGGCACATTCCAAATGACATTTTGAATCAATTTTTCTACAGTCCAAAAAATCAATTTTCTGATGAAAAACGATGACCCGTGACCTGTCGAAATTTCTCCAGATGGTCAGAAATGGAAATTTTTTAATGTTTAATTTTTTTACTGTAAATGACTATTCCATGTGAATTATCACTTTTGGAACTAAAATAAGTGTGTTTAGAGTCACTTTAATGCCTGAAATTGGTCGAAATAGAAGCTTCTGAATAGGAGAAAATGTCTGTAATAATGGCAATTTTGGTCACATTGAGGCTTTAAAAAGTAGTTATTCAGCATGAGGCACATTCCAAATGACATTTTGAATCAATTTTTCTACAGTCCAAAAAATCTATTTTCTGATGAAAAATGATGACCCGTGACCTGTCGAAATTTCTCCAGATGGTCAGAAATGGAAATTTTTTAATGTTTAATTTTTTGACTGTAAATGACTATTCCATGTAAATTATAACTTTTGGAAGAAAAATAAGTGTGTTTAGAGTCACTTTAATGCCTGAAATTGGTTGAAACAAAAGCTTCTGAATAGGAGAAAAAGTCTGTAATAATGGCAATTTTGGTCACATTGAGGCTTTAAAAAGTAGTTATTCAACATGAGGCACATTCCAAATGACATTTTGAATCAATTTTTCTACAGTCCAAAAAATCAATTTTCTGATGAAAAATGATGACCCGTGACCTGTCGAAATTTCTCCAGATGGTCAGAAATGGAAATTTTTTAATGTTTAATTTTTTGATTGTAAATGACTATTCCATGTAAATTATAACTTTTGGAAGAAAAATAAGTGTGTTTAGAGTCACTTTAATGCCTGAAATTGGTCGAAATAGAAGCTTCTGAATAGGAGAAAATGTCTGTAATAATGGCAATTTTGGTCACATTGAGGCTTTAAAAAGTAGTTATTCAGCATGAGGCACATTCCAAATGACATTTTAAATCAATATTTCTACAGTCCAAAAAATCAATTTTCTGATGAAAAACGATGACCCGTGACCTGTCCAAATTTCTCCATATGGTCAGAAATGGACATTTTTTAATGTTTAATTTTTGGATTGTAAATGACTATTCCATGTGAATTATCACTTTTGGAACTAAAATAAGTGTGTTTAGAGTCACTTTAATGTCTGAAATTGGTTGAAACAAAAGCTTCTGAATAGGAGAAAAAGTCTGTAATAATGGCAATTTTGGTGACATTGAGGCTTTAAAAAGTAGTCATTCAACATGAGGCACATTCCAAATGACATTTTGAATCAATTTTTCTACAGTCCAAAAAAATCAATTTTCTGATGAAAAACAATGACCCGTGACCTGTCGAAATTTATCCAGATGGTCAGAAATGGAAATTTTTTAATGTTTAATTTTTTGAATGCAAATGACTATTCCATGTAAATTATCACTTTTGGAACAACATTAAGTGTGTTTAGAGTCACTTTAATGCCTGAAATTGGTCGAAATAGAAGCTTCTGAATACGAGAAAATGTCTGTAATAATGGCAATTTTGGTCACATTGAGGCTTTAAAAAGTAGTTATTCAACATGAGGCACATTCGAAATGACATTTTGAATCAATTTTTCCACAGTGCAAAAAATCAATTTTCTGATGAAAAACGATGACCCGTGACCTGTCGACATTTCTCTAGTTGGTCAGAAATTGAATTTTTTTAATGTTTAAGTTTTTTTACTGCAAATAACTATTCCATTTAAATTATCACTTTTGGAACAAAAATAAGTGTGTTTAGAGGCACTTTATTGCCTGAAATTGGTCGAAATAGAAGCTTCTGAATAGGAGAAAATGTCTGTAAAAATTGAAATTTTGGTCACATTCAGGCTTTAAAAAGTAGTTATTCAACATGAGGCACAATCCAAATGACATTTTGAATCAATTTTTCTACAGTCCAAAAAAATCAATTTTCTGATGAAAAACGATGACCCGTGACCTGTTGAAATTTCTCCAGATTGTCAGAAATGTACATTTTTTAATGTATAATTTTTTGACTGTAAATGACTATTCCATGTAAATTATCACTTTTGGAACTAAAATAAGTGTGTTTAGAGTCACTTTAATGCCTGAAATTGGTCGAAATAGAAGCTTCTGAATAGGAGAAAATGTCTGTAATAATGGCAATTTTGGTCACATTGAGGCTTTAAAAAGTAGTTATTCAGCATGAGCCACATTCCAAATGACATTTTGAATCAATTTTTCAACAGTCCAAAAAAATCAATTTTCTGATGAAAAACGATGACCCGTGACCTGTCGAAATTTCTCCAGATGGTCAGAAATTGAATTTTTTTAAGGTTTAATTTTTTGACTGCAAAGGACTATTCCATGTAAATTATCACCTTTGGAACAAAAATAAGTGTGTTTAGAGTCACTTTATGACTGAAATTGGTCGAAATAGACGCTTCTGAATAGGAGAAAATGTCTGTAAAAATGGCAATTTTGGTCACATTGAGGCTTCAAAAAGTAGTTATTCAGCATGAGGCACATTCCAAATGACATTTTGAATCAATTTTTCTACAGTCCAAAAAAATAAATTTTCTGATGAAAAACGATGACCCGTGACCTGTCGAAATTTCTCCAGATGGTCAGAAATGGATATTTTTTAATGTTTAAGTTTTTTACTGTAAATGATTATTCCATGTGAATTATCACTTTTGGAACTAAAATAAGTGTGTTTAGAGTCACTTTAATGCCTGAAATTGGTCGAAATAGAAGCTTCTGAATAGGAGAAAATGTCTGTAATAATGGCAATTTTGGTCACATTGAGGCTTTAAAAAGTAGTTATTCAGCATGAGGCACATTCCAAATGACATTTTGAATCAATATTTCTACAGTCCAAAAAATCAATTTTCTGATGAAAAACGATGACCCGTGACCTGTTGAAATTTCTCCAGATTGTCACAAATGTACATTTTTTAATGTTTAATTTTTTGACTGTAAATGACTATTCCATGTAAATTATCACTTTTGGAAGAAAAATAAGTGTGTTTAGAGACACTTTAATGCCTGAAATTGGTTGAAACAAAAGCTTCTGAATAGGAGAAAAAGTCTGTAATAATGGCAATTTTGGTCACATTGAGGCTTTAAAAAGTAGTCATTCAACATGCGGCACATTCCAAATGACATTTTGAATCAATTTTTCTACTGTCCAAAAAAATCAATTTTCTGATGAAAAACGATGACCCGTGACCTGTCGAAATTTCTCCAGATGGTCAGAAATGGAAATTTTTTAATGTTTAATTTTTTGACTGCAAATGACTATTCCATGTAAATTATCACTTTTGGAACAAAAATAAGTGTGTTTAGAGTCACTTTAATGCCTGAAATTGGTCGAAATAGACGCTTCTGAATAGGAGAAAATGTCTGTAAAAATGGCAATTTTGGTCACATTGAGGCTTCAAAAAGTAGTTATTCAGCATGAGGCACATTCCAAATGACATTTTGAATCAATTTTTCTACAGTCCAAAAAATCAATTTTCTGATGAAAAACGATGACCCGTGACCTGTCCAAATTTCTCCATATGGTCAGAAATGGAAATTTTTTAATGTTTAATTTTTTGATTGTAAATGACTATTCCATGTAAATTATCACTTTTGGAAGAAAAATAAGTGTGTTTAGAGACACTTTAATGCCTGAAATTGGTTGAAACAATAGCTTCTGAATGGGAGAAAAAGTCTGTAATAATGGCAATTTTGGTCACATTGAGGCTTTAAAAAGTAGTCATTCAACATGCGGCACATTCCAAATGACATTTTGAATCAATTTTTCTACAGTCCAAAAAAATCAATTTTCTGATGAAAAACGATGACCCGTGACCTGTCGAAATTTCTCCAGATGGTCAGAAATGGAAATTTTTTAATGTTTAATTTTTTGACTGCAAATGACTATTCCATGTAAATTATCACTTTTGGAACAAAAATAAGTGTGTTTAGAGTCACTTTAATGCCTGAAATTGGTCGAAATAGACGCTTCTGAATAGGAGAAAATGTCTGTAAAAATGGCCATTTTGGTCACATTGAGGCTTCAAAAAGTAGTTATTCAGCATGAGGCACATTCAAAATGACATTTTGAATCAATTTTTCTACAGTCCAAAAAATCAATTTTCTGATGAAAAACGATGACCCGTGACCTGTCGAAATTTCTCCAGATGGTCAGAAATGGAAATTTTTTAATGTTTAATTTTTTTACTGTAAATGACTATTCCATGTGAATTATCACTTTTGGAACTAAAATAAGTGTGTTTAGAGTCACTTTAATGCCTGAAATTGGTCGAAATAGATGCTTCTGAATAGGAGAAAATGTCTGTAAAAATGGCAATTTTGGTCACATTGAGGCTTCAAAAAGTAGTTATTCAGCATGAGGCACATTCCAAATGACATTTTGAATCAATTTTTCTACAGTCCAAAAAAATAAATTTTCTGATGAAAAACGATGACCCGTGACCTGTCGAAATTTCTCCAGATGGTCAGAAATGGATATTTTTTAATGTTTAAGTTTTTTACTGTAAATGATTATTCCATGTGAATTATCACTTTTGGAACTAAAATAAGTGTGTTTAGAGTCACTTTAATGCCTGAAATTGGTCGAAATAGAAGCTTCTGAATAGGAGAAAATGTCTGTAATAATGGCAATTTTGGTCACATTGAGGCTTTAAAAAGTAGTTATTCAGCATGAGGCACATTCCAAATGACATTTTGAATCAATATTTCTACAGTCCAAAAAATCAATTTTCTGATGAAAAACGATGACCCGTGACCTGTTGAAATTTCTCCAGATTGTCACAAATGTACATTTTTTAATGTTTAATTTTTTGACTGTAAATGACTATTCCATGTAAATTATCACTTTTGGAAGAAAAATAAGTGTGTTTAGAGACACTTTAATGCCTGAAATTGGTTGAAACAAAAGCTTCTGAATAGGAGAAAAAGTCTGTAATAATGGCAATTTTGGTCACATTGAGGCTTTAAAAAGTAGTCATTCAACATGCGGCACATTCCAAATGACATTTTGAATCAATTTTTCTACAGTCCAAAAAAATCAATTTTCTGATGAAAAACGATGACCCGTGACCTGTCGAAATTTCTCCAGATGGTCAGAAATGGAAATTTTTTAATGTTTAATTTTTTGACTGCAAATGACTATTCCATGTAAATTATCACTTTTGGAACAAAAATAAGTGTGTTTAGAGTCACTTTAATGCCTGAAATTGGTCGAAATAGACGCTTCTGAATAGGAGAAAATGTCTGTAAAAATGGCAATTTTGGTCACATTGAGGCTTCAAAAAGTAGTTATTCAGCATGAGGCACATTCCAAATGACATTTTGAATCAATTTTTCTACAGTCCAAAAAATCAATTTTCTGATGAAAAACGATGACCCGTGACCTGTCCAAATTTCTCCATATGTTCAGAAATGGAAATTTTTTAATGTTTAATTTTTTTATTGTAAATGACTATTCCATGTAAATTATCACTTTTGGAAGAAAAATAAGTGTGTTTAGAGACACTTTAATGCCTGAAATTGGTTGAAACAATAGCTTCTGAATGGGAGAAAAAGTCTGTAATAATGGTAATTTTGGTCACATTGAGGCTTTAAAAAGTAGTCATTCAACATGCGGCACATTCCAAATGACATTTTGAATCAATTTTTCTACAGTCCAAAAAAATCAATTTTCTGATGAAAAACGATGACCCGTGACCTGTCGAAATTTCTCCAGATGGTCAGAAATGGAAATTTTTTAATGTTTAATTTTTTGACTGCAAATGACTATTCCATGTAAATTATCACTTTTGGAACAAAAATAAGTGTGTTTAGAGTCACTTTAATGCCTGAAATTGGTCGAAATAGACGCTTCTGAATAGGAGAAAATGTCTGTAAAAATGGCCATTTTGGTCACATTGAGGCTTCAAAAAGTAGTTATTCAGCATGAGGCACATTCCAAATGACATTTTGAATCAATTTTTCTACAGTCCAAAAAATCAATTTTCTGATGAAAAACGATGACCCGTGACCTGTCGAAATTTCTCCAGATGGTCAGAAATGGAAATTTTTTAATGTTTAATTTTTTTACTGTAAATGACTATTCCATGTGAATTATCACTTTTGGAACTAAAATAAGTGTGTTTAGAGTCACTTTAATGCCTGAAATTGGTCGAAATAGAAGCTTCTGAATAGGAGAAAATGTCTGTAATAATGGCAATTTTGGTCACATTGAGGCTTTAAAAAGTAGTTATTCAGCATGAGGCACATTCCAAATGACATTTTGAATCAATTTTTCTACAGTCCAAAAAATCAATTTTCTGATGAAAAACGATGACCCGTGACCTGTCGAAATTTCTCCAGATGGTCAGAAATGGAAATTTTTTAATGTTTAATTTTTTGAATGCAAATGACTATTCCATGTAAATTATCACTTTTGGAACAACATTAAGTGTGTTTAGAGTCACTTTAATGCCTGAAATTGGTCGAAATAGAAGCTTCTGAATAGGAGAAAATGTCTGTAAAAATTGAAATTTTGGTCACATTCAGGCTTTAAAAAGTAGTTATTCAGCATGAGGCACATTCCAAATGACATTTTGAATCAATTTTTCTACAGTCCAAAAAATCAATTTTCTGATGAAAAACGATGACCCGTGACCTGTCGAAATTTCTCCAGATGGTCAGAAATGTACATTTTTTAATGTTTAATTTTTTGACTGTAAATGACTATTCCATGTAAATTATCACTTTTGGAAGAAAAATAAGTGTGTTTAGAGTCACTTTAATGCCTGAAATTGGTTGAAACAAAAGCTTCAGAATAGGAGAAAAAGTCTGTAATAATGGCAATTTTGGTCACATTGAGGCTTTAAAAAGTAGTCATTCAACATGAGGCACATTCCAAACGACATTTTGAATCAATTTTTCAACAGTCCAAAAAAATCAATTTTCTGATGAAAAACGATGACCCGTGACCTGTCGAAATTTCTCCAGATGGTCAGAAATGGAAATTTTTTAATGTTTAATTTTTTGACTGCAAATGACTATTCCATGTAAATTATCACTTTTGGAACAAAAATAAGTGTGTTTAGAGTCACTTTAATGCCTGAAATTGGTCGAAATAGACGCTTCTGAATAGGAGAAAATGTCTGTAAAAATGGCAATTTTGGTCACATTGAGGCTTCAAAAAGTAGTTATTCAGCATGAGGCACATTCCAAATGACATTTTGAATCAATTTTTCTACAGTCCAAAAAATCAATTTTCTGATGAAAAACGATGACCCGTGACCTGTCCAAATTTCTCCATATGGTCAGAAATGGAAATTTTTTAATGTTTAATTTTTTGATTGTAAATGACTATTCCATGTAAATTATCACTTTTGGAAGAAAAATAAGTGTGTTTAGAGACACTTTAATGCCTGAAATTGGTTGAAACAAAAGCTCCTGAATGGGAGAAAAAGTCTGTAATAATGGCAATTTTGGTCACATTGAGGCTTTAAAAAGTAGTCATTCAACATGCGGCACATTCCAAATGACATTTTGAATCAATTTTTCTACAGTCCAAAAAAATCAATTTTCTGATGAAAAACGATGACCCGTGACCTGTCGAAATTTCTCCAGATGGTCAGAAATGGAAATTTTTTAATGTTTAATTTTTTGACTGCAAATGACTATTCCATGTAAATTATCACTTTTGGAACAAAAATAAGTGTGTTTAGAGTCACTTTAATGCCTGAAATTGGTCGAAATAGACGCTTCTGAATAGGAGAAAATGTCTGTAAAAATGGCCATTTTGGTCACATTGAGGCTTCAAAAAGTAGTTATTCAGCATGAGGCACCTTCCAAATGACATTTTGAATCAATTTTTCTACAGTCCAAAAAATCAATTTTCTGATGAAAAACGATGACCCGTGACCTGTCGAAATTTCTCCAGATGGTCAGAAATGGAAATTTTTTAATGTTTAATTTTTTTACTGTAAATGACTATTCCATGTGAATTATTACTTTTGGAACTAAAATAAGTGTGTTTAGAGTCACTTTAATGCCTGAAATTGGTCGAAATAGAAGCTTCTGAATAGGAGAAAATGTCTGTAATAATGGCAATTTTGGTAACATTGAGGCTTTAAAAAGTAGTTATTCAGCATGAGGCACATTCCAAATGACATTTTGAATCAATTTTTCTACAGTCCAAAAAATCAATTTTCTGATGAAAAACGATGACCCGTGACCTGTCGAAATTTCTCCAGATGGTCAGAAATGGAAATTTTTTAATGTTTAATTTTTTGACTGTAAATGACTATTCCATGTAAATTATAACTTTTGGAAGAAAAATAAGTGTGTTTAGAGTCACTTTAATGCCTGAAATTGGTTGAAACAAAAGCTTCTGAATAGGAGAAAAAGTCTCTAATAATGGCAATTTTGGTCACATTGAGGCTTTAAAAAGTAGTCATTCAACATGAGGCACATTCCAAACGACATTTTGAATCAATTTTTCAACAGTCCAAAAAAATCAATTTCTGATGAAAAACGATGACCCGTGACCTGTCGAAATTTCTCCAGATGGTCAGAAATGGAAATTTTTTAATGTTTAATTTTTTGACTGCAAATGACTATTCCATGTAAATTATCACTTTTGGAACAAAAATAAGTGTGTTTAGAGTCACTTTAATGCCTGAAATTGGTCGAAATAGACGCTTCTGAATAGGAGAAAATGTCTGTAAAAATGGCAATTTTGGTCACATTGAGGCTTCAAAAAGTAGTTATTCAGCATGAGGCACATTCCAAATGACATTTTGAATCAATTTTTCTACAGTCCAAAAAATCAATTTTCTGATGAAAAACGATGACCCGTGACCTGTCGAAATTTCTCCAGATGGTCAGAAATTGAATTTTTTTAAGGTTTAATTTTTTGACTGCAAAGGACTATTCCATGTAAATTATCATATTTGGAACAAAAATAAGTGTGTTTAGAGTCACTTTATGACTGAAATTGGTTGAAACAATAGCTTCTGAATAGGAGAAAAAGTCTCTAATAATGGCAATTTTGGTCACATTGAGGCTTTAAAAAGTAGTCATTCAACATGAGGCACATTCCAAACGACATTTTGAATCAATTTTTCAACAGTCCAAAAAAATCAATTTCTGATGAAAAACGATGACCCGTGACCTGTCGAAATTTCTCCAGATGGTCAGAAATGGAAATTTTTTAATGTTTAATTTTTTGACTGCAAATGACTATTCCATGTAAATTATCACTTTTGGAACAAAAATAAGTGTGTTTAGAGTCACTTTAATGCCTGAAATTGGTCGAAATAGACGCTTCTGAATAGGAGAAAATGTCTGTAAAAATGGCCATTTTGGTCACATTGAGGCTTCAAAAAGTAGTTATTCAGCATGAGGCACATTCCAAATGACATTTTGAATCAATTTTTCTACAGTCCAAAAAATCAATTTTCTGATGAAAAACGATGACCCGTGACCTGTCGAAATTTCTCCAGATGGTCAGAAATGGAAATTTTTTAATGTTTAATTTTTTTACTGTAAATGACTATTCCATGTGAATTATCACTTTTGGAACTAAAATAAGTGTGTTTAGAGTCACTTTAATGCCTGAAATTGGTCGAAATAGAAGCTTCTGAATAGGAGAAAATGTCTGTAATAATGGCAATTTTGGTCACATTGAGGCTTTAAAAAGTAGTTATTCAGCATGAGGCACATTCCAAATGACATTTTGAATCAATTTTTCTACAGTCCAAAAAATCAATTTTCTGATGAAAAACGATGACCCGTGACCTGTCGAAATTTCTCCAGATGGTCAGAAATGGAAATTTTTTAATGTTTAATTTTTTGAATGCAAATGACTATTCCATGTAAATTATCACTTTTGGAACAACATTAAGTGTGTTTAGAGTCACTTTAATGCCTGAAATTGGTCGAAATAGAAGCTTCTGAATAGGAGAAAATGTCTGTAAAAATTGAAATTTTGGTCACATTCAGGCTTTAAAAAGTAGTTATTCAGCATGAGGCACATTCCAAATGACATTTTGAATCAATTTTTCTACAGTCCAAAAAATCAATTTTCTGATGAAAAACGATGACCCGTGACCTGTCGAAATTTCTCCAGATGGTCAGAAATGTACATTTTTTAATGTTTAATTTTTTGACTGTAAATGACTATTCCATGTAAATTATCACTTTTGGAAGAAAAATAAGTGTGTTTAGAGTCACTTTAATGCCTGAAATTGGTTGAAACAAAAGCTTCAGAATAGGAGAAAAAGTCTGTAATAATGGCAATTTTGGTCACATTGAGGCTTTAAAAAGTAGTCATTCAACATGAGGCACATTCCAAACGACATTTTGAATCAATTTTTCAACAGTCCAAAAAAATCAATTTTCTGATGAAAAACGATGACCCGTGACCTGTCGAAATTTCTCCAGATGGTCAGAAATGGAAATTTTTTAATGTTTAATTTTTTGACTGCAAATGACTATTCCATGTAAATTATCACTTTTGGAACAAAAATAAGTGTGTTTAGAGTCACTTTAATGCCTGAAATTGGTCGAAATAGACGCTTCTGAATAGGAGAAAATGTCTGTAAAAATGGCAATTTTGGTCACATTGAGGCTTCAAAAAGTAGTTATTCAGCATGAGGCACATTCCAAATGACATTTTGAATCAATTTTTCTACAGTCCAAAAAATCAATTTTCTGATGAAAAACGATGACCCGTGACCTGTCCAAATTTCTCCATATGGTCAGAAATGGAAATTTTTTAATGTTTAATTTTTTGATTGTAAATGACTATTCCATGTAAATTATCACTTTTGGAAGAAAAATAAGTGTGTTTAGAGACACTTTAATGCCTGAAATTGGTTGAAACAAAAGCTCCTGAATGGGAGAAAAAGTCTGTAATAATGGCAATTTTGGTCACATTGAGGCTTTAAAAAGTAGTCATTCAACATGCGGCACATTCCAAATGACATTTTGAATCAATTTTTCTACAGTCCAAAAAAATCAATTTTCTGATGAAAAACGATGACCCGTGACCTGTCGAAATTTCTCCAGATGGTCAGAAATGGAAATTTTTTAATGTTTAATTTTTTGACTGCAAATGACTATTCCATGTAAATTATCACTTTTGGAACAAAAATAAGTGTGTTTAGAGTCACTTTAATGCCTGAAATTGGTCGAAATAGACGCTTCTGAATAGGAGAAAATGTCTGTAAAAATGGCCATTTTGGTCACATTGAGGCTTCAAAAAGTAGTTATTCAGCATGAGGCACCTTCCAAATGACATTTTGAATCAATTTTTCTACAGTCCAAAAAATCAATTTTCTGATGAAAAACGATGACCCGTGACCTGTCGAAATTTCTCCAGATGGTCAGAAATGGAAATTTTTTAATGTTTAATTTTTTTACTGTAAATGACTATTCCATGTGAATTATTACTTTTGGAACTAAAATAAGTGTGTTTAGAGTCACTTTAATGCCTGAAATTGGTCGAAATAGAAGCTTCTGAATAGGAGAAAATGTCTGTAATAATGGCAATTTTGGTAACATTGAGGCTTTAAAAAGTAGTTATTCAGCATGAGGCACATTCCAAATGACATTTTGAATCAATTTTTCTACAGTCCAAAAAATCAATTTTCTGATGAAAAACGATGACCCGTGACCTGTCGAAATTTCTCCAGATGGTCAGAAATTGAATTTTTTTAAGGTTTAATTTTTTGACTGCAAAGGACTATTCCATGTAAATTATCATATTTGGAACAAAAATAAGTGTGTTTAGAGTCACTTTATGACTGAAATTGGTTGAAACAATAGCTTCTGAATAGGAGAAAAAGTCTCTAATAATGGCAATTTTGGTCACATTGAGGCTTTAAAAAGTAGTCATTCAACATGAGGCACATTCCAAACGACATTTTGAATCAATTTTTCAACAGTCCAAAAAAATCAATTTCTGATGAAAAACGATGACCCGTGACCTGTCGAAATTTCTCCAGATGGTCAGAAATGGAAATTTTTTAATGTTTAATTTTTTGACTGCAAATGACTATTCCATGTAAATTATCACTTTTGGAACAAAAATAAGTGTGTTTAGAGTCACTTTAATGCCTGAAATTGGTCGAAATAGACGCTTCTGAATAGGAGAAAATGTCTGTAAAAATGGCAATTTTGGTCACATTGAGGCTTCAAAAAGTAGTTATTCAGCATGAGGCACATTCCAAATGACATTTTGAATCAATTTTTCTACAGTCCAAAAAATCAATTTTCTGATGAAAAACGATGACCCGTGACCTGTCGAAATTTCTCCAGATGGTCAGAAATGGAAATTTTTTAATGTTTAATTTTTTGACTGCAAATGACTATTCCATGTAAATTATCACTTTTGGAACAAAAATAAGTGTGTTTAGAGTCACTTTAATGCCTGAAATTGGTCGAAATAGACGCTTCTGAATAGGAGAAAATGTCTGTAAAAATGGCAATTTTGGTCACATTGAGGCTTCAAAAAGTAGTTATTCAGCATGAGGCACATTCCAAATGACATTTTAAATCAATTTTTCTACAGTCCAAAAAATCAATTTTCTGATGAAAAACGATGACCCGTGACCTGTCGAAATTTCTCCAGATGGTCAGAAATTGAATTTTTTTAAGGTTTAATTTTTTGACTGCAAAGGACTATTCCATGTAAATTATCACATTTGGAACACTAATAAGTGTGTTTAGAGTCACTTTATGACTGAAATTGGTTGAAACAATAGCTTCTGAATGGGAGAAAAAGTCTGTAATAATGGCAATTTTGGTCACATTGAGGCTTTAAAAAGTAGTCATTCAACATGCGGCACATTCCAAATGACATTTTGAATCAATTTTTCTACAGTCCAAAAAAATCAATTTTCTGATGAAAAACGATGACCCGTGACCTGTCGAAATTTCTCCAGATGGTCAGAAATGGAAATTTTTTAATGTTTAATTTTTTGACTGCAAATGACTATTCCATGTAAATTATCACTTTTGGAAGAAAAATAAGTGTGTTTAGAGTCACTTTAATGCCTGAAATTGGTCGAAATAGACGCTTCTGAATAGGAGAAAATGTCTGTAAAAATGGCCATTTTGGTCACATTGAGGCTTCAAAAAGTAGTTATTCAGCATGAGGCACATTCCAAATGACATTTTGAATCAATTTTTCTACAGTCCAAAAAATCAATTTTCTGATGAAAAACGATGACCCGTGACCTGTCGAAATTTCTCCAGATGGTCAGAAATGGAAATTTTTTAATGTTTAATTTTTTGAATGCAAATGACTATTCCATGTAAATTATCACTTTTGGAACAACATTAAGTGTGTTTAGAGTCACTTTAATGCCTGAAATTGGTCGAAATAGAAGCTTCTGAATACGAGAAAATGTCTGTAATAATGGCAATTTTGGTCACATTGAGGCTTTAAAAAGTAGTTATTCAACATGAGGCACATTCGAAATGACATTTTGAATCAATTTTTCCACAGTCCAAAAAATCAATTTTCTGATGAAAAACGATGACCCGTGACCTGTCGACATTTCTCCAGTTGGTCAGAAATTGAATTTTTTTAATGTTTAAGTTTTTTTACTGCAAATGACTATTCCATTTAAATTATCACTTTTGGAACAAAAATAAGTGTGTTTAGAGGCACTTTATTGCCTGAAATTGGTCGAAATAGAAGCTTCTGAATAGGAGAAAATGTCTGTAAAAATTGAAATTTTGGTCACATTCAGGCTTTAAAAAGTAGTTATTCAACATGAGGCACAATCCAAATGACATTTTGAATCAATTTTTCTACAGTCCAAAAAATCAATTTTCTGATGAAAACGATGACCCGTGACCTGTTGAAATTTCTCCAGATTGTCAGAAATGTACATTTTTTAATGTTTAATTTTTTTACTGTAAATGACTATTCCATGTAAATTATCACTTTTGGAAGAAAAATAAGTGTGTTTAGAGTCACTTTAATGCCTGAAATTGGTTGAAACAAAAGCTTCTGAATAGGAGAAAAAGTCTGTAATAATGGCAATTTTGGTCACATTGAGGCTTTAAAAAGTAGTCATTCAACATGAGGCACATTCCAAATGACATTTTGAATCAATTTTTCTACAGTCCAAAAAAACAATTTTCTGATGAAAAATGATGACCCGTGACCTGTCGAAATTTCTCCAGATGGTCAGAAATGGAAATTTTTTAATGTTTAATTTTTTGACTGCAAATGACTATTCCATGTAAATTATCACTTTTGGAACAAAAATAAGTGTGTTTAGAGTCACTTTAATGCCTGAAATTGGTCGAAATAGACGCTTCTGAATAGGAGAAAATGTCTGTAAAAATGGCAATTTTGGTCACATTGAGGCTTCAAAAAGTAGTTATTCAGCATGAGGCACATTCCAAATGACATTTTGAATCAATTTTTCTACAGTCCAAAAAATCAATTTTCTGATGAAAAACGATGACCCGTGACCTGTCCAAATTTCTCCATATGGTCAGAAATGGAAATTTTTTAATGTTTAATTTTTTGATTGTAAATGACTATTCCATGTAAATTATCACTTTTGGAAGAAAAATAAGTGTGTTTAGAGACACTTTAATGCCTGAAATTGGTTGAAACAAAAGCTTCTGAATGGGAGAAAAAGTCTGTAATAATGGCAATTTTGGTCACATTGAGGCTTTAAAAAGTAGTCATTCAACATGCGGCACATTCCAAATGACATTTTGAATCAATTTTTCTACAGTCCAAAAAAATCAATTTTCTGATGAAAAACGATGACCCGTGACCTGTCGAAATTTCTCCAGATGGTCAGAAATGGAAATTTTTTAATGTTTAATTTTTTGACTGCAAATGACTATTCCATGTAAATTATCACTTTTGGAACTAAAATAAGTGTGTTTAGAGTCACTTTAATGCCTGAAATTGGTCGAAATAGACGCTTCTGAATAGGAGAAAATGTCTGTAAAAATGGCCATTTTGGTCACATTGAGGCTTCAAAAAGTAGTTATTCAGCATGAGGCACATTCCAAATGACATTTTGAATCAATTTTTCTACAGTCCAAAAAATCAATTTTCTGATGAAAAACGATGACCCGTGACCTGTCGAAATTTCTCCAGATGGTCAGAAATGGAAATTTTTTAATGTTTAATTTTTTTACTGTAAATGACTATTCCATGTGAATTATCACTTTTGGAACTAAAATAAGTGTGTTTAGAGTCACTTTAATGCCTGAAATTGGTCGAAATAGAAGCTTCTGAATAGGAGAAAATGTCTGTAATAATGGCAATTTTGGTCACATTGAGGCTTCAAAAAGTAGTTATTCAGCATGAGGCACATTCCAAATGACATTTTGAATCAATTTTTCTACAGTCCAAAAAATCAATTTTCTGATGAAAAACGATGACCCGTGACCTGTCGAAATTTCTCCAGATGGTCAGAAATGTACATTTTTTAATGTTTAATTTTTTGACTGTAAATGACTATTCTATGTAAATTATCACTTTTGGAAGAAAAATAAGTGTGTTTAGAGTCACTTTAATGCCTGAAATTGGTTGAAACAAAAGCTTCTGAATAGGAGAAAAAGTCTGTAATAATGGCAATTTTGGTCACATTGAGGCTTTAAAAAGTAGTCATTCAACATGAGGCACATTCCAAATGACATTTTGAATCAATTTTTCTACAGTCCAAAAAAACAATTTTCTGATGAAAAATGATGACCCGTGACCTGTCGAAATTTCTCCAGATGGTCAGAAATGGAAATTTTTTAATGTTTAATTTTTTGACTGCAAATGACTATTCCATGTAAATTATCACTTTTGGAACAAAAATAAGTGTGTTTAGAGTCACTTTAATGCCTGAAATTGGTCGAAATAGACGCTTCTGAATAGGAGAAAATGTCTGTAAAAATGGCCATTTTGGTCACATTGAGGCTTCAAAAAGTAGTTATTCAGCATGAGGCACATTCCAAATGACATTTTGAATCAATTTTTCTACAGTCCAAAAAATCAATTTTCTGATGAAAAACGATGACCCGTGACCTGTCGAAATTTCTCCAGATGGCCAGAAATGGAAATTTTTTAATGTTTAATTTTTTTACTGTAAATGACTATTCCATGTGAATTATCACTTTTGGAACTAAAATAAGTGTGTTTAGAGTCACTTTAATGCCTGAAATTGGTCGAAATAGAAGCTCTGAATAGGAGAAAATGTCTGTAATAATGGCAATTTTGGTCACATTGAGGCTTTAAAAAGTAGTTATTCAGCATGAGGCACATTCCAAATGACATTTTGAATCAATTTTTCTACAGTCCAAAAAATCAATTTTCTGATGAAAAACGATGACCCGTGACCTGTCGAAATTTCTCCAGATGGTCAGAAATGGAAATTTTTTAATGTTTAATTTTTTGACTGTAAATGACTATTCCATGTAAATTATAACTTTTGGAAGAAAAATAAGTGTGTTTAGAGTCACTTTAATGCCTGAAATTGGTTGAAACAAAAGCTTCTGAATAGGAGAAAAAGTCTCTAATAATGGCAATTTTGGTCACATTGAGGCTTTAAAAAGTAGTCATTCAACATGAGGCACATTCCAAACGACATTTTGAATCAATTTTTCAACAGTCCAAAAAAATCAATTTCTGATGAAAAACGATGACCCGTGACCTGTCGAAATTTCTCCAGATGGTCAGAAATGGAAATTTTTTAATGTTTAATTTTTTGACTGCAAATGACTATTCCATGTAAATTATCACTTTTGGAACAAAAATAAGTGTGTTTAGAGTCACTTTAATGCCTGAAATTGGTCGAAATAGACGCTTCTGAATAGGAGAAAATGTCTGTAAAAATGGCAATTTTGGTCACATTGAGGCTTCAAAAAGTAGTTATTCAGCATGAGGCACATTCCAAATGACATTTTGAATCAATTTTTCTACAGTCCAAAAAATCAATTTTCTGATGAAAAACGATGACCCGTGACCTGTCGAAATTTCTCCAGATGGTCAGAAATTGAATTTTTTTAAGGTTTAATTTTTTGACTGCAAAGGACTATTCCATGTAAATTATCACATTTGGAACAAAAATAAGTGTGTTTAGAGTCACTTTATGACTGAAATTGGTTGAAACAATAGCTTCTGAATAGGAGAAAAAGTCTCTAATAATGGCAATTTTGGTCACATTGAGGCTTTAAAAAGTAGTCATTCAACATGAGGCACATTCCAAACGACATTTTGAATCAATTTTTCAACAGTCCAAAAAAATCAATTTCTGATGAAAAACGATGACCCGTGACCTGTCGAAATTTCTCCAGATGGTCAGAAATGGAAATTTTTTAATGTTTAATTTTTTGACTGCAAATGACTATTCCATGTAAATTATCACTTTTGGAACAAAAATAAGTGTGTTTAGAGTCACTTTAATGCCTGAAATTGGTCGAAATAGACGCTTCTGAATAGGAGAAAATGTCTGTAAAAATGGCAATTTTGGTCACATTGAGGCTTCAAAAAGTAGTTATTCAGCATGAGGCACATTCCAAATGACATTTTGAATCAATTTTTCTACAGTCCAAAAAATCAATTTTCTGATGAAAAACGATGACCCGTGACCTGTCGAAATTTCTCCAGATGGTCAGAAATGGAAATTTTTTAATGTTTAATTTTTTGACTGCAAATGACTATTCCATGTAAATTATCACTTTTGGAACAAAAATAAGTGTGTTTAGAGTCACTTTAATGCCTGAAATTGGTCGAAATAGACGCTTCTGAATAGGAGAAAATGTCTGTAAAAATGGCAATTTTGGTCACATTGAGGCTTCAAAAAGTAGTTATTCAGCATGAGGCACATTCCAAATGACATTTTGAATCAATTTTTCTACAGTCCAAAAAATCAATTTTCTGATGAAAAACGATGACCCGTGACCTGTCGAAATTTCTCCAGATGGTCAGAAATTGAATTTTTTTAAGGTTTAATTTTTTGACTGCAAAGGACTATTCCATGTAAATTATCACATTTGGAACAAAAATAAGTGTGTTTAGAGTCACTTTATGACTGAAATTGGTTGAAACAATAGCTTCTGAATGGGAGAAAAAGTCTGTAATAATGGCAATTTTGGTCACATTGAGGCTTTAAAAAGTAGTCATTCAACATGCGGCACATTCCAAATGACATTTTGAATCAATTTTTCTACAGTCCAAAAAAATCAATTTTCTGATGAAAAACGATGACCCGTGACCTGTCGAAATTTCTCCAGATGGTCAGAAATGGAAATTTTTTAATGTTTAATTTTTTGACTGCAAATGACTATTCCATGTAAATTATCACTTTTGGAAGAAAAATAAGTGTGTTTAGAGTCACTTTAATGCCTGAAATTGGTCGAAATAGACGCTTCTGAATAGGAGAAAATGTCTGTAAAAATGGCCATTTTGGTCACATTGAGGCTTCAAAAAGTAGTTATTCAGCATGAGGCACATTCCAAATGACATTTTGAATCAATTTTTCTACAGTCCAAAAAATCAATTTTCTGATGAAAAACGATGACCCGTGACCTGTCGAAATTTCTCCAGATGGTCAGAAATGGAAATTTTTTAATGTTTAATTTTTTGAATGCAAATGACTATTCCATGTAAATTATCACTTTTGGAACAACATTAAGTGTGTTTAGAGTCACTTTAATGCCTGAAATTGGTCGAAATAGAAGCTTCTGAATACGAGAAAATGTCTGTAATAATGGCAATTTTGGTCACATTGAGGCTTTAAAAAGTAGTTATTCAACATGAGGCACATTCGAAATGACATTTTGAATCAATTTTTCCACAGTCCAAAAAATCAATTTTCTGATGAAAAACGATGACCCGTGACCTGTCGACATTTCTCCAGTTGGTCAGAAATTGAATTTTTTTAATGTTTAAGTTTTTTTACTGCAAATGACTATTCCATTTAAATTATCACTTTTGGAACAAAAATAAGTGTGTTTAGAGGCACTTTATTGCCTGAAATTGGTCGAAATAGAAGCTTCTGAATAGGAGAAAATGTCTGTAAAAATTGAAATTTTGGTCACATTCAGGCTTTAAAAAGTAGTTATTCAACATGAGGCACAATCCAAATGACATTTTGAATCAATTTTTCTACAGTCCAAAAAATCAATTTTCTGATGAAAACGATGACCCGTGACCTGTTGAAATTTCTCCAGATTGTCAGAAATGTACATTTTTTAATGTTTAATTTTTTTACTGTAAATGACTATTCCATGTAAATTATCACTTTTGGAAGAAAAATAAGTGTGTTTAGAGTCACTTTAATGCCTGAAATTGGTTGAAACAAAAGCTTCTGAATAGGAGAAAAAGTCTGTAATAATGGCAATTTTGGTCACATTGAGGCTTTAAAAAGTAGTCATTCAACATGAGGCACATTCCAAATGACATTTTGAATCAATTTTTCTACAGTCCAAAAAAACAATTTTCTGATGAAAAATGATGACCCGTGACCTGTCGAAATTTCTCCAGATGGTCAGAAATGGAAATTTTTTAATGTTTAATTTTTTGACTGCAAATGACTATTCCATGTAAATTATCACTTTTGGAACAAAAATAAGTGTGTTTAGAGTCACTTTAATGCCTGAAATTGGTCGAAATAGACGCTTCTGAATAGGAGAAAATGTCTGTAAAAATGGCAATTTTGGTCACATTGAGGCTTCAAAAAGTAGTTATTCAGCATGAGGCACATTCCAAATGACATTTTGAATCAATTTTTCTACAGTCCAAAAAATCAATTTTCTGATGAAAAACGATGACCCGTGACCTGTCCAAATTTCTCCATATGGTCAGAAATGGAAATTTTTTAATGTTTAATTTTTTGATTGTAAATGACTATTCCATGTAAATTATCACTTTTGGAAGAAAAATAAGTGTGTTTAGAGACACTTTAATGCCTGAAATTGGTTGAAACAAAAGCTTCTGAATGGGAGAAAAAGTCTGTAATAATGGCAATTTTGGTCACATTGAGGCTTTAAAAAGTAGTCATTCAACATGCGGCACATTCCAAATGACATTTTGAATCAATTTTTCTACAGTCCAAAAAAATCAATTTTCTGATGAAAAACGATGACCCGTGACCTGTCGAAATTTCTCCAGATGGTCAGAAATGGAAATTTTTTAATGTTTAATTTTTTGACTGCAAATGACTATTCCATGTAAATTATCACTTTTGGAACTAAAATAAGTGTGTTTAGAGTCACTTTAATGCCTGAAATTGGTCGAAATAGACGCTTCTGAATAGGAGAAAATGTCTGTAAAAATGGCCATTTTGGTCACATTGAGGCTTCAAAAAGTAGTTATTCAGCATGAGGCACATTCCAAATGACATTTTGAATCAATTTTTCTACAGTCCAAAAAATCAATTTTCTGATGAAAAACGATGACCCGTGACCTGTCGAAATTTCTCCAGATGGTCAGAAATGGAAATTTTTTAATGTTTAATTTTTTTACTGTAAATGACTATTCCATGTGAATTATCACTTTTGGAACTAAAATAAGTGTGTTTAGAGTCACTTTAATGCCTGAAATTGGTCGAAATAGAAGCTTCTGAATAGGAGAAAATGTCTGTAATAATGGCAATTTTGGTCACATTGAGGCTTCAAAAAGTAGTTATTCAGCATGAGGCACATTCCAAATGACATTTTGAATCAATTTTTCTACAGTCCAAAAAATCAATTTTCTGATGAAAAACGATGACCCGTGACCTGTCGAAATTTCTCCAGATGGTCAGAAATGTACATTTTTTAATGTTTAATTTTTTGACTGTAAATGACTATTCTATGTAAATTATCACTTTTGGAAGAAAAATAAGTGTGTTTAGAGTCACTTTAATGCCTGAAATTGGTTGAAACAAAAGCTTCTGAATAGGAGAAAAAGTCTGTAATAATGGCAATTTTGGTCACATTGAGGCTTTAAAAAGTAGTCATTCAACATGAGGCACATTCCAAATGACATTTTGAATCAATTTTTCTACAGTCCAAAAAAACAATTTTCTGATGAAAAATGATGACCCGTGACCTGTCGAAATTTCTCCAGATGGTCAGAAATGGAAATTTTTTAATGTTTAATTTTTTGACTGCAAATGACTATTCCATGTAAATTATCACTTTTGGAACAAAAATAAGTGTGTTTAGAGTCACTTTAATGCCTGAAATTGGTCGAAATAGACGCTTCTGAATAGGAGAAAATGTCTGTAAAAATGGCCATTTTGGTCACATTGAGGCTTCAAAAAGTAGTTATTCAGCATGAGGCACATTCCAAATGACATTTTGAATCAATTTTTCTACAGTCCAAAAAATCAATTTTCTGATGAAAAACGATGACCCGTGACCTGTCGAAATTTCTCCAGATGGCCAGAAATGGAAATTTTTTAATGTTTAATTTTTTTACTGTAAATGACTATTCCATGTGAATTATCACTTTTGGAACTAAAATAAGTGTGTTTAGAGTCACTTTAATGCCTGAAATTGGTCGAAATAGAAGCTTCTGAATAGGAGAAAATGTCTGTAATAATGGCAATTTTGGTCACATTGAGGCTTTAAAAAGTAGTTATTCAGCATGAGGCACATTCCAAATGACATTTTGAATCAATTTTTCTACAGTCCAAAAAATCTATTTTCTGATGAAAAATGATGACCCGTGACCTGTCGAAATTTCTCCAGATGGTCAGAAATGGAAATTTTTTAATGTTTAATTTTTTGACTGTAAATGACTATTCCATGTAAATTATAACTTTTGGAAGAAAAATAAGTGTGTTTAGAGTCACTTTAATGCCTGAAATTGGTTGAAACAAAAGCTTCTGAATAGGAGAAAAAGTCTGTAATAATGGCAATTTTGGTCACATTGAGGCTTTAAAAAGTAGTTATTCAACATGAGGCACATTCCAAATGACATTTTGAATCAATTTTTCTACAGTCCAAAAAATCAATTTTCTGATGAAAAATGATGACCCGTGACCTGTCGAAATTTCTCCAGATGGTCAGAAATGGAAATTTTTTAATGTTTAATTTTTTGACTGTAAATGACTATTCCATGTAAATTATAACTTTTGGAAGAAAAATAAGTGTGTTTAGAGTCACTTTAATGCCTGAAATTGGTCGAAATAGAAGCTTCTGAATAGGAGAAAATGTCTGTAATAATGGCAATTTTGGTCACATTGAGGCTTTAAAAAGTAGTTATTCAGCATGAGGCACATTCCAAATGACATTTTAAATCAATATTTCTACAGTCCAAAAAATCAATTTTCTGATGAAAAACGATGACCCGTGACCTGTCCAAATTTCTCCATATGGTCAGAAATGGACATTTTTTAATGTTTAATTTTTGGATTGTAAATGACTATTCCATGTGAATTATCACTTTTGGAACTCAAATAAGTGTGTTTAGAGTCACTTTAATGTCTGAAATTGGTTGTAACAAAAGCTTCTGAATAGGAGAAAAAGTCTGTAATAATGGCAATTTTGGTGACATTGAGGCTTTAAAAAGTAGTCATTCAACATGAGGCACATTCCAAATGACATTTTGAATCAATTTTTCTACAGTCCAAAAAAATCAATTTTCTGATGAAAAACGATGACCCGTGACCTGTCGAAATTTCTCCAGATGGTCAGAAATGGAAATTTGTTAATGTTTAATTTTTTGACTGCAAATGACTATTCCATGTAAATTATCACTTTTGGAACAAAAATAAGTGTGTTTAGAGTCACTTTAATGCCTGAAATTGGTCGAAATAGACGCTTCTGAATAGGAGAAAATGTCTGTAAAAATGGCCATTTTGGTCACATTGAGGCTTCAAAAAGTAGTTATTCAGCATGAGGCACATTCCAAATGACATTTTGAATCAATTTTTCTACAGTCCAAAAAATCAATTTTCTGATGAAAAACGATGACCCGTGACCTGTCGAAATTTCTCCAGATGGTCAGAAATGGAAATTTTTTAATGTTTAATTTTTTTACTGTAAATGACTATTCCATGTGAATTATCACTTTTGGAACTAAAATAAGTGTGTTTAGAGTCACTTTAATGCCTGAAATTGGTCGAAATAGAAGCTTCTGAATAGGAGAAAATGTCTGTAATAATGGCAATTTTGGTCACATTGAGGCTTCAAAAAGTAGTTATTCAACATGAGGCACGTTCGAAATGACATTTTGAATCAATTTTTCCACAGTCCAAAAAATCAATTTTCTGATGAAAAACGATGACCCGTGACCTGTCGACATTTCTCCAGTTGGTCAGAAATTGAATTTTTTTAATGTTTAAGTTTTTTTACTGCAAATGACTATTCCATTTAAATTATCACTTTTGGAACAAAAATAAGTGTGTTTAGAGGCACTTTATTGCCTGAAATTGGTCGAAATAGAAGCTTCTGAATAGGAGAAAATGTCTGTAAAAATTGAAATTTTGGTCACATTCAGGCTTTAAAAAGTAGTTATTCAACATGAGGCACAATCCAAATGACATTTTGAATCAATTTTTCTACAGTCCAAAAAATCAATTTTCTGATGAAAACGATGACCCGTGACCTGTTGAAATTTCTCCAGATTGTCAGAAATGTACATTTTTTAATGTTTAATTTTTTGACTGTAAATGACTATTCCATGTAAATTATCACTTTTGGAAGAAAAATAAGTGTGTTTAGAGTCACTTTAATGCCTGAAATTGGTTGAAACAAAAGCTTCTGAATAGGAGAAAAAGTCTGTAATAATGGCAATTTTGGTCACATTGAGGCTTTAAAAAGTAGTCATTCAACATGAGGCACATTCCAAATGACATTTTGAATCAATTTTTCTACAGTCCAAAAAAACAATTTTCTGATGAAAAATGATGACCCGTGACCTGTCGAAATTTCTCCAGATGGTCAGAAATGGAAATTTTTTAATGTTTAATTTTTTGACTGCAAATGACTATTCCATGTAAATTATCACTTTTGGAACAAAAATAAGTGTGTTTAGAGTCACTTTAATGCCTGAAATTGGTCGAAATAGACGCTTCTGAATAGGAGAAAATGTCTGTAAAAATGGCAATTTTGGTCACATTGAGGCTTCAAAAAGTAGTTATTCAGCATGAGGCACATTCCAAATGACATTTTGAATCAATTTTTCTACAGTCCAAAAAATCAATTTTCTGATGAAAAACGATGACCCGTGACCTGTCCAAATTTCTCCATATGGTCAGAAATGGAAATTTTTTAATGTTTAATTTTTTGATTGTAAATGACTATTCCATGTAAATTATCACTTTTGGAAGAAAAATAAGTGTGTTTAGAGACACTTTAATGCCTGAAATTGGTTGAAACAAAAGCTTCTGAATGGGAGAAAAAGTCTGTAATAATGGCAATTTTGGTCACATTGAGGCTTTAAAAAGTAGTCATTCAACATGCGGCACATTCCAAATGACATTTTGAATCAATTTTTCTACAGTCCAAAAAAATCAATTTTCTGATGAAAAACGATGACCCGTGACCTGTCGAAATTTCTCCAGATGGTCAGAAATGGAAATTTTTTAATGTTTAATTTTTTGACTGCAAATGACTATTCCATGTAAATTATCACTTTTGGAACTAAAATAAGTGTGTTTAGAGTCACTTTAATGCCTGAAATTGGTCGAAATAGACGCTTCTGAATAGGAGAAAATGTCTGTAAAAATGGCCATTTTGGTCACATTGAGGCTTCAAAAAGTAGTTATTCAGCATGAGGCACATTCCAAATGACATTTTGAATCAATTTTTCTACAGTCCAAAAAATCAATTTTCTGATGAAAAACGATGACCCGTGACCTGTCGAAATTTCTCCAGATGGTCAGAAATGGAAATTTTTTAATGTTTAATTTTTTTACTGTAAATGACTATTCCATGTGAATTATCACTTTTGGAACTAAAATAAGTGTGTTTAGAGTCACTTTAATGCCTGAAATTGGTCGAAATAGAAGCTTCTGAATAGGAGAAAATGTCTGTAATAATGGCAATTTTGGTCACATTGAGGCTTCAAAAAGTAGTTATTCAGCATGAGGCACATTCCAAATGACATTTTGAATCAATTTTTCTACAGTCCAAAAAATCAATTTTCTGATGAAAAACGATGACCCGTGACCTGTCGAAATTTCTCCAGATGGTCAGAAATGTACATTTTTTAATGTTTAATTTTTTGACTGTAAATGACTATTCCATGTAAATTATCACTTTTGGAAGAAAAATAAGTGTGTTTAGAGTCACTTTAATGCCTGAAATTGGTTGAAACAAAAGCTTCTGAATAGGAGAAAAAGTCTGTAATAATGGCAATTTTGGTCACATTGAGGCTTTAAAAAGTAGTCATTCAACATGAGGCACATTCCAAATGACATTTTGAATCAATTTTTCTACAGTCCAAAAAAACAATTTTCTGATGAAAAATGATGACCCGTGACCTGTCGAAATTTCTCCAGATGGTCAGAAATGGAAATTTTTTAATGTTTAATTTTTTGACTGCAAATGACTATTCCATGTAAATTATCACTTTTGGAACAAAAATAAGTGTGTTTAGAGTCACTTTAATGCCTGAAATTGGTCGAAATAGAAGCTTCTGAATAGGAGAAAATGTCTGTAAAAATTGAAATTTTGGTCACATTCAGGCTTTAAAAAGTAGTTATTCAACATGAGGCACAATCCAAATGACATTTTGAATCAATTTTTCTACAGTCCAAAAAATCAATTTTCTGATGAAAACGATGACCCGTGACCTGTTGAAATTTCTCCAGATTGTCAGAAATGTACATTTTTTAATGTTTAATTTTTTGACTGTAAATGACTATTCCATGTAAATTATCACTTTTGGAAGAAAAATAAGTGTGTTTAGAGTCACTTTAATGCCTGAAATTGGTTGAAACAAAAGCTTCTGAATAGGAGAAAAAGTCTGTAATAATGGCAATTTTGGTCACATTGAGGCTTTAAAAAGTAGTCATTCAACATGAGGCACATTCCAAATGACATTTTGAATCAATTTTTCTACAGTCCAAAAAAACAATTTTCTGATGAAAAATGATGACCCGTGACCTGTCGAAATTTCTCCAGATGGTCAGAAATGGAAATTTTTTAATGTTTAATTTTTTGACTGCAAATGACTATTCCATGTAAATTATCACTTTTGGAACAAAAATAAGTGTGTTTAGAGTCACTTTAATGCCTGAAATTGGTCGAAATAGACGCTTCTGAATAGGAGAAAATGTCTGTAAAAATGGCAATTTTGGTCACATTGAGGCTTCAAAAAGTAGTTATTCAGCATGAGGCACATTCCAAATGACATTTTGAATCAATTTTTCTACAGTCCAAAAAATCAATTTTCTGATGAAAAACGATGACCCGTGACCTGTCCAAATTTCTCCATATGGTCAGAAATGGAAATTTTTTAATGTTTAATTTTTTGATTGTAAATGACTATTCCATGTAAATTATCACTTTTGGAAGAAAAATAAGTGTGTTTAGAGACACTTTAATGCCTGAAATTGGTTGAAACAAAAGCTTCTGAATGGGAGAAAAAGTCTGTAATAATGGCAATTTTGGTCACATTGAGGCTTTAAAAAGTAGTCATTCAACATGCGGCACATTCCAAATGACATTTTGAATCAATTTTTCTACAGTCCAAAAAAATCAATTTTCTGATGAAAAACGATGACCCGTGACCTGTCGAAATTTCTCCAGATGGTCAGAAATGGAAATTTTTTAATGTTTAATTTTTTGACTGCAAATGACTATTCCATGTAAATTATCACTTTTGGAACTAAAATAAGTGTGTTTAGAGTCACTTTAATGCCTGAAATTGGTCGAAATAGACGCTTCTGAATAGGAGAAAATGTCTGTAAAAATGGCCATTTTGGTCACATTGAGGCTTCAAAAAGTAGTTATTCAGCATGAGGCACATTCCAAATGACATTTTGAATCAATTTTTCTACAGTCCAAAAAATCAATTTTCTGATGAAAAACGATGACCCGTGACCTGTCGAAATTTCTCCAGATGGTCAGAAATGGAAATTTTTTAATGTTTAATTTTTTTACTGTAAATGACTATTCCATGTGAATTATCACTTTTGGAACTAAAATAAGTGTGTTTAGAGTCACTTTAATGCCTGAAATTGGTCGAAATAGAAGCTTCTGAATAGGAGAAAATGTCTGTAATAATGGCAATTTTGGTCACATTGAGGCTTCAAAAAGTAGTTATTCAGCATGAGGCACATTCCAAATGACATTTTGAATCAATTTTTCTACAGTCCAAAAAATCAATTTTCTGATGAAAAACGATGACCCGTGACCTGTCGAAATTTCTCCAGATGGTCAGAAATGTACATTTTTTAATGTTTAATTTTTTGACTGTAAATGACTATTCCATGTAAATTATCACTTTTGGAAGAAAAATAAGTGTGTTTAGAGTCACTTTATTGCCTGAAATTGGTTGAAACAAAAGCTTCTGAATAGGAGAAAAAGTCTGTAATAATGGCAATTTTGGTCACATTGAGGCTTTAAAAAGTAGTCATTCAACATGAGGCACATTCCAAATGACATTTTGAATCAATTTTTCTACAGTCCAAAAAAACAATTTTCTGATGAAAAATGATGACCCGTGACCTGTCGAAATTTCTCCAGATGGTCAGAAATGGAAATTTTTTAATGTTTAATTTTTTGACTGCAAATGACTATTCCATGTAAATTATCACTTTTGGAACAAAAATAAGTGTGTTTAGAGTCACTTTAATGCCTGAAATTGGTCGAAATAGACGCTTCTGAATAGGAGAAAATGTCTGTAAAAATGGCCATTTTGGTCACATTGAGGCTTCAAAAAGTAGTTATTCAGCATGAGGCACATTCCAAATGACATTTTGAATCAATTTTTCTACAGTCCAAAAAATCAATTTTCTGATGAAAAACGATGACCCGTGACCTGTCGAAATTTCTCCAGATGGTCAGAAATGGAAATTTTTTAATGTTTAATTTTTTTACTGTAAATGACTATTCCATGTGAATTATCACTTTTGGAACTAAAATAAGTGTGTTTAGAGTCACTTTAATGCCTGAAATTGGTCGAAATAGAAGCTTCTGAATAGGAGAAAATGTCTGTAATAATGGCAATTTTGGTCACATTGAGGCTTTAAAAAGTAGTTATTCAGCATGAGGCACATTCCAAATGACATTTTGAATCAATTTTTCTACAGTCCAAAAAATCTATTTTCTGATGAAAAATGATGACCCGTGACCTGTCGAAATTTCTCCAGATGGTCAGAAATGGAAATTTTTTAATGTTTAATTTTTTGACTGTAAATGACTATTCCATGTAAATTATAACTTTTGGAAGAAAAATAAGTGTGTTTAGAGTCACTTTAATGCCTGAAATTGGTTGAAACAAAAGCTTCTGAATAGGAGAAAAAGTCTGTAATAATGGCAATTTTGGTCACATTGAGGCTTTAAAAAGTAGTTATTCAACATGAGGCACATTCCAAATGACATTTTGAATCAATTTTTCTACAGTCCAAAAAATCAATTTTCTGATGAAAAATGATGACCCGTGACCTGTCGAAATTTCTCCAGATGGTCAGAAATGGAAATTTTTTAATGTTTAATTTTTTGACTGTAAATGACTATTCCATGTAAATTATAACTTTTGGAAGAAAAATAAGTGTGTTTAGAGTCACTTTAATGCCTGAAATTGGTCGAAATAGAAGCTTCTGAATAGGAGAAAATGTCTGTAATAATGGCAATTTTGGTCACATTGAGGCTTTAAAAAGTAGTTATTCAGCATGAGGCACATTCCAAATGACATTTTAAATCAATATTTCTACAGTCCAAAAAATCAATTTTCTGATGAAAAACGATGACCCGTGACCTGTCCAAATTTCTCCATATGGTCAGAAATGGACATTTTTTAATGTTTAATTTTTGGATTGTAAATGACTATTCCATGTGAATTATCACTTTTGGAACTAAAATAAGTGTGTTTAGAGTCACTTTAATGTCTGAAATTGGTTGAAACAAAAGCTTCTGAATAGGAGAAAAAGTCTGTAATAATGGCAATTTTGGTGACATTGAGGCTTTAAAAAGTAGTCATTCAACATGAGGCACATTCCAAATGACATTTTGAATCAATTTTTCTACAGTCCAAAAAAATCAATTTTCTGATGAAAAACAATGACCCGTGACCTGTCGAAATTTATCCAGATGGTCAGAAATGGAAATTTTTTAATGTTTAATTTTTTGAATGCAAATGACTATTCCATGTAAATTATCACTTTTGGAACAACATTAAGTGTGTTTAGAGTCACTTTAATGCCTGAAATTGGTCGAAATAGAAGCTTCTGAATACGAGAAAATGTCTGTAATAATGGCAATTTTGGTCACATTGAGGCTTTAAAAAGTAGTTATTCAACATGAGGCACATTCGAAATGACATTTTGAATCAATTTTTCCACAGTCCAAAAAATCAATTTTCTGATGAAAAACGATGACCCGTGACCTGTCGACATTTCTCCAGTTGGTCAGAAATTGAATTTTTTTAATGTTTAAGTTTTTTTACTGCAAATAACTATTCCATTTAAATTATCACTTTTGGAACAAAAATAAGTGTGTTTAGAGGCACTTTATTGCCTGAAATTGGTCGAAATAGAAGCTTCTGAATAGGAGAAAATGTCTGTAAAAATTGAAATTTTGGTCACATTCAGGCTTTAAAAAGTAGTTATTCAACATGAGGCACAATCCAAATGACATTTTGAATCAATTTTTCTACAGTCCAAAAAAATCAATTTTCTGATGAAAAACGATGACCCGTGACCTGTTGAAATTTCTCCAGATTGTCAGAAATGTACATTTTTTAATGTATAATTTTTTGACTGTAAATGACTATTCCATGTAAATTATCACTTTTGGAACTAAAATAAGTGTGTTTAGAGTCACTTTAATGCCTGAAATTGGTCGAAATAGAAGCTTCTGAATAGGAGAAAATGTCTGTAATAATGGCAATTTTGGTCACATTGAGGCTTTAAAAAGTAGTTATTCAGCATGAGCCACATTCCAAATGACATTTTGAATCAATTTTTCAACAGTCCAAAAAAATCAATTTTCTGATGAAAAACGATGACCCGTGACCTGTCGAAATTTCTCCAGATGGTCAGAAATTGAATTTTTTTAAGGTTTAATTTTTTGACTGCAAAGGACTATTCCATGTAAATTATCACCTTTGGAACAAAAATAAGTGTGTTTAGAGTCACTTCATGACTGAAATTGGTCGAAATAGACGCTTCTGAATAGGAGAAAATGTCTGTAAAAATGGCAATTTTGGTCACATTGAGGCTTCAAAAAGTAGTTATTCAGCATGAGGCACATTCCAAATGACATTTTGAATCAATTTTTCTACAGTCCAAAAAAATAAATTTTCTGATGAAAAACGATGACCCGTGACCTGTCGAAATTTCTCCAGATGGTCAGAAATGGATATTTTTTAATGTTTAAGTTTTTTACTGTAAATGATTATTCCATGTGAATTATCACTTTTGGAACTAAAATAAGTGTGTTTAGAGTCACTTTAATGCCTGAAATTGGTCGACATAGAAGCTTCTGAAGAGGAGAAAATGTCTGTAATAATGGCAATTTTGGTCACATTGAGGCTTTAAAAAGTAGTTATTCAGCATGAGGCACATTCCAAATGACATTTTGAATCAATATTTCTACAGTCCAAAAAATCAATTTTCTGATGAAAA
Source organism: Triturus cristatus (assembly GCF_964204655.1). Lineage (NCBI taxonomy): Eukaryota > Metazoa > Chordata > Amphibia > Caudata > Salamandridae > Triturus > Triturus cristatus. Next base: position 876,338,555 of record NC_140593.1, on the reverse strand, counting down.
ACGATGACCCGTGACCTGTTGAAATTTCTCCAGATTGTCACAAATGTACATTTTTTAATGTTTAATTTTTTGACTGTAAATGACTATTCCATGTAAATTATCACTTTTGGAAGAAAAATAAGTGTGTTTAGAGACACTTTAATGCCTGAAATTGGTTGAAACAAAAGCTTCTGAATAGGAGAAAAAGTCTGTAATAATGGCAATTTTGGTCACATTGAGGCTTTAAAAAGTAGTCATTCAACATGCGGCACATTCCAAATGACATTTTGAATCAATTTTTCTACAGTCCAAAAAAATCAATTTTCTGATGAAAAACGATGACCCGTGACCTGTCGAAATTTCTCCAGATGGTCAGAAATGGAAATTTTTTAATGTTTAATTTTTTGACTGCAAATGACTATTCCATGTAAATTATCACTTTTGGAACAAAAATAAGTGTGTTTAGAGTCACTTTAATGCCTGAAATTGGTCGAAATAGACGCTTCTGAATAGGAGAAAATGTCTGTAAAAATGGCAATTTTGGTCACATTGAGGCTTCAAAAAGTAGTTATTCAGCATGAGGCACATTCCAAATGACATTTTGAATCAATTTTTCTACAGTCCAAAAAATCAATTTTCTAATGAAAAACGATGACCCGTGACCTGTCCAAATTTCTCCATATGGTCAGAAATGGAAATTTTGTAATGTTTAATTTTTTGATTGTAAATGACTATTCCATGTAAATTATCACTTTTGGAAGAAAAATAAGTGTGTTTAGAGACACTTTAATGCCTGAAATTGGTTGAAACAATAGCTTCTGAATGGGAGAAAAAGTCTGTAATAATGGCAATTTTGGTCACATTGAGGCTTTAAAAAGTAGTCATTCAACATGCGGCACATTCCAAATGACATTTTGAATCAATTTTTCTACAGTCCAAAAAAATCAATTTTCTGATGAAAAACGATGACCCGTGACCTGTCGAAATTTCTCCAGATGGTCAGAAATGGAAATTTTTTAATGTTTAATTTTTTGACTGCAAATGACTATTCCATGTAAATTATCACTTTTGGAACAAAAATAAGTGTGTTTAGAGTCACTTTAATGCCTGAAATTGGTCGAAATAGACGCTTCTGAATAGGAGAAAATGTCTGTAAAAATGGCCATTTTGGTCACATTGAGGCTTCAAAAAGTAGTTATTCAGCATGAGGCACATTCCAAATGACATTTTGAATCAATTTTTCTACAGTCCAAAAAATCAATTTTCTGATGAAAAACGATGACCCGTGACCTGTCGAAATTTCTCCAGATGGTCAGAAATGGAAATTTTTTAATGTTTAATTTTTTTACTGTAAATGACTATTCCATGTGAATTATCACTTTTGGAACTAAAATAAGTGTGTTTAGAGTCACTTTAATGCCTGAAATTGGTCGAAATAGAAGCTTCTGAATAGGAGAAAATGTCTGTAATAATGGCAATTTTGGTCACATTGAGGCTTTAAAAAGTAGTTATTCAGCATGAGGCACATTCCAAATGACATTTTGAATCAATTTTTCTACAGTCCAAAAAATCAATTTTCTGATGAAAAACGATGACCCGTGACCTGTCGAAATTTCTCCAGATGGTCAGAAATGGAAATTTTTTAATGTTTAATTTTTGAATGCAAATGACTATTCCATGTAAATTATCACTTTTGGAACAACATTAAGTGTGTTTAGAGTCACTTTAATGCCTGAAATTGGTCGAAATAGAAGCTTCTGAATACGAGAAAATGTCTGTAATAATGGCAATTTTGGTCACATTGAGGCTTTAAAAAGTAGTTATTCAACATGAGGCACATTCGAAATGACATTTTGAATCAATTTTTCCACAGTCCAAAAAATCAATTTTCTGATGAAAAACGATGACCCGTGACCTGTCGAAATTTCTCCAGATGGTCAGAAATGTACATTTTTTAATGTTTAATTTTTTGACTGTAAATGACTATTCCATGTAAATTATCACTTTTGGAAGAAAAATAAGTGTGTTTAGAGTCACTTTAATGCCTGAAATTGGTTGAAACAAAAGCTTCTGAATAGGAGAAAAAGTCTGTAAAAATGGCAATTTTGGTCACATTGAGGCTTCAAAAAGTAGTTATTCAGCATGAGGCACATTCCAAATGACATTTTGAATCAATTTTTCTCAGTCCAAAAAATCAATTTTCTGATGAAAAACGATGACCCGTGACCTGTCGAAATTTCTCCAGATGGTCAGAAATGGAAATTTTTTAATGTTTAATTTTTTTACTGTAAATGACTATTCCATGTGAATTATCACTTTTGGAACTAAAATAAGTGTGTTTAGAGTCACTTTAATGCCTGAAATTGGTCGAAATAGAAGCTTCTGAATAGGAGAAAATGTCTGTAATAATGGCAATTTTGGTCACATTGAGGCTTCAAAAAGTAGTTATTCAGCATGAGGCACATTCCAAATGACATTTTGAATCAATTTTTCTACAGTCCAAAAAATCAATTTTCTGATGAAAAACGATGACCCGTGACCTGTCGAAATTTCTCCAGATGGTCAGAAATGGAAATTTTTTAATGTTTAATTTTTTGAATGCAAATGACTATTCCATGTAAATTATCACTTTTGGAACAACATGAAGTGTGTTTAGAGTCACTTTAATGCCTGAAATTGGTCGAAATAGAAGCTTCTGAATACGAGAAAATGTCTGTAATAATGGCAATTTTGGTCACATTGAGGCTTTAAAAAGTAGTTATTCAACATGAGGCACATTCGAAATGACATTTTGAATCAATTTTTCCACAGTCCAAAAAATCAATTTTCTGATGAAAAACGATGACCCGTGACCTGTCGACATTTCTCCAGTTGGTCAGAAATTGAATTTTTTTAATGTTTAAGTTTTTTTACTGCAAATAACTATTCCATTTAAATTATCACTTTTGGAACAAAAATAAGTGTGTTTAGAGGCACTTTATTGCCTGAAATTGGTCGAAATAGAAGCTTCTAAATAGGAGAAAATGTCTGTAAAAATTGAAATTTTGGTCACATTCAGGCTTTAAAAAGTAGTTATTCAGCATGAGGCACATTCCAAATGACATTTTGAATCAATATTTCTACAGTCCAAAAAATCAATTTTCTGATGAAAAACGATGACCCGTGACCTGTTGAAATTTCTCCAGATTGTCACAAATGTACATTTTTTAATGTTTAATTTTTTGACTGTAAATGACTATTCCATGTAAATTATCACTTTTGGAAGAAAAATAAGTGTGTTTAGAGACACTTTAATGCCTGAAATTGGTTGAAACAAAAGCTTCTGAATAGGAGAAAAAGTCTGTAATAATGGCAATTTTGGTCACATTGAGGCTTTAAAAAGTAGTCATTCAACATGCGGCACATTCCAAATGACATTTTGAATCAATTTTTCTACAGTCCAAAAAAATCAATTTTCTGATGAAAAACGATGACCCGTGACCTGTCGAAATTTCTCCAGATGGTCAGAAATGGAAATTTTTTAATGTTTAATTTTTTGACTGCAAATGACTATTCCATGTAAATTATCACTTTTGGAACAAAAATAAGTGTGTTTAGAGTCACTTTAATGCCTGAAATTGGTCGAAATAGACGCTTCTGAATAGGAGAAAATGTCTGTAAAAATGGCAATTTTGGTCACATTGAGGCTTCAAAAAGTAGTTATTCAGCATGAGGCACATTCCAAATGACATTTTGAATCAATTTTTCTACAGTCCAAAAAATCAATTTTCTGATGAAAAACGATGACCCGTGACCTGTCCAAATTTCTCCATATGGTCAGAAATGGAAATTTTTTAATGTTTAATTTTTTGATTGTAAATGACTATTCCATGTAAATTATCACTTTTGGAAGAAAAATAAGTGTGTTTAGAGACACTTTAATGCCTGAAATTGGTTGAAACAATAGCTTCTGAATGGGAGAAAAAGTCTGTAATAATGGCAATTTTGGTCACATTGAGGCTTTAAAAAGTAGTCATTCAACATGCGGCACATTCCAAATGACATTTTGAATCAATTTTTCTACAGTCCAAAAAAATCAATTTTCTGATGAAAAACGATGACCCGTGACCTGTCGAAATTTCTCCAGATGGTCAGAAATGGAAATTTTTTAATGTTTAATTTTTTGACTGCAAATGACTATTCCATGTAAATTATCACTTTTGGAACAAAAATAAGTGTGTTTAGAGTCACTTTAATGCCTGAAATTGGTCGAAATAGACGCTTCTGAATAGGAGAAAATGTCTGTAAAAATGGCCATTTTGGTCACATTGAGGCTTCAAAAAGTAGTTATTCAGCATGAGGCACATTCCAAATGACATTTTGAATCAATTTTTCTACAGTCCAAAAAATCAATTTTCTGATGAAAAACGATGACCCGTGACCTGTCGAAATTTCTCCAGATGGTCAGAAATGGAAATTTTTTAATGTTTAATTTTTTTACTGTAAATGACTATTCCATGTGAATTATCACTTTTGGAACTAAAATAAGTGTGTTTAGAGTCACTTTAATGCCTGAAATTGGTCGAAATAGAAGCTTCTGAATAGGAGAAAATGTCTGTAATAATGGCAATTTTGGTCACATTGAGGCTTTAAAAAGTAGTTATTCAGCATGAGGCACATTCCAAATGACATTTTGAATCAATTTTTCTACAGTCCAAAAAATCAATTTTCTGATGAAAAACGATGACCCGTGACCTGTCGAAATTTCTCCAGATGGTCAGAAATGGAAATTTTTTAATGTTTAATTTTTTGAATGCAAATGACTATTCCATGTAAATTATCACTTTTGGAACAACATTAAGTGTGTTTAGAGTCACTTTAATGCCTGAAATTGGTCGAAATAGAAGCTTCTGAATACGAGAAAATGTCTGTAATAATGGCAATTTTGGTCACATTGAGGCTTTAAAAAGTAGTTATTCAACATGAGGCACATTCGAAATGACATTTTGAATCAATTTTTCCACAGTCCAAAAAATCAATTTTCTGATGAAAAACGATGACCCGTGACCTGTCGACATTTCTCCAGTTGGTCAGAAATTGAATTTTTTTAATGTTTAAGTTTTTTTACTGCAAATGACTATTCCATTTAAATTATCACTTTTGGAACAAAAATAAGTGTGTTTAGAGGCACTTTATTGCCTGAAATTGGTCGAAATAGAAGCTTCTGAATAGGAGAAAATGTCTGTAAAAATTGAAATTTTGGTCACATTCAGGCTTTAAAAAGTAGTTATTCAGCATGAGGCACAATCCAAATGACATTTTGAATCAATTTTTCTACAGTCCAAAAAATCAATTTTCTGATGAAAAACGATGACCCGTGACCTGTCGAAATTTCTCCAGATGGTCAGAAATGTACATTTTTTAATGTTTAATTTTTTGACTGTAAATGACTATTCCATGTAAATTATCACTTTTGGAAGAAAAATAAGTGTGTTTAGAGTCACTTTAATGCCTGAAATTGGTTGAAACAAAAGCTTCTGAATAGGAGAAAAAGTCTGTAATAATGGCAATTTTGGTCACATTGAGGCTTTAAAAAGTAGTCATTCAACATGAGGCACATTCCAAATGACATTTTGAATCAATTTTTCTACAGTCCAAAAAAACAATTTTCTGATGAAAAATGATGACCCGTGACCTGTCGAAATTTCTCCAGATGGTCAGAAATGGAAATTTTTTAATGTTTAATTTTTTGACTGCAAATGACTATTCCATGTAAATTATCACTTTTGGAACAAAAATAAGTGTGTTTAGAGTCACTTTAATGCCTGAAATTGGTCGAAATAGACGCTTCTGAATAGGAGAAAATGTCTGTAAAAATGGCAATTTTGGTCACATTGAGGCTTCAAAAAGTAGTTATTCAGCATGAGGCACATTCCAAATGACATTTTGAATCAATTTTTCTCAGTCCAAAAAATCAATTTTCTGATGAAAAACGATGACCCGTGACCTGTCGAAATTTCTCCAGATGGTCAGAAATGGAAATTTTTTAATGTTTAATTTTTTTACTGTAAATGACTATTCCATGTGAATTATCACTTTTGGAACTAAAATAAGTGTGTTTAGAGTCACTTTAATGCCTGAAATTGGTCGAAATAGAAGCTTCTGAATAGGAGAAAATGTCTGTAATAATGGCAATTTTGGTCACATTGAGGCTTCAAAAAGTAGTTATTCAGCATGAGGCACATTCCAAATGACATTTTGAATCAATTTTTCTACAGTCCAAAAAATCAATTTTCTGATGAAAAACGATGACCCGTGACCTGTCGAAATTTCTCCAGATGGTCAGAAATGTACATTTTTTAATGTTTAATTTTTTGACTGTAAATGACTATTCCATGTAAATTATCACTTTTGGAAGAAAAATAAGTGTGTTTAGAGTCACTTTAATGCCTGAAATTGGTTGAAACAAAAGCTTCTGAATAGGAGAAAAAGTCTGTAATAATGGCAATTTTGGTCACATTGAGGCTTTAAAAAGTAGTCATTCAACATGAGGCACATTCCAAATGACATTTTGAATCAATTTTTCTACAGTCCAAAAAAACAATTTTCTGATGAAAAATGATGACCCGTGACCTGTCGAAATTTCTCCAGATGGTCAGAAATGGAAATTTTTTAATGTTTAATTTTTTGACTGCAAATGACTATTCCATGTAAATTATCACTTTTGGAACAAAAATAAGTGTGTTTAGAGTCACTTTAATGCCTGAAATTGGTCGAAATAGACGCTTCTGAATAGGAGAAAATGTCTGTAAAAATGGCAATTTTGGTCACATTGAGGCTTCAAAAAGTAGTTATTCAGCATGAGGCACATTCCAAATGACATTTTGAATCAATTTTTCTACAGTCCAAAAAATCAATTTTCTGATGAAAAACGATGACCCGTGACCTGTCCAAATTTCTCCATATGGTCAGAAATGGAAATTTTTTAATGTTTAATTTTTTGATTCTAAATGACTATTCCATGTAAATTATCACTTTTGGAAGAAAAATAAGTGTGTTTAGAGACACTTTAATGCCTGAAATTGGTTGAAACAAAAGCTTCTGAATGGGAGAAAAAGTCTGTAATAATGGCAATTTTGGTCACATTGAGGCTTTAAAAAGTAGTCATTCAACATGCGGCACATTCCAAATGACATTTTGAATCAATTTTTCTACAGTCCAAAAAAATCAATTTTCTGATGAAAAACGATGACCCGTGACCTGTCAAAATTTCTCCAGATGGTCAGAAATGGAAATTTTTTAATGTTTAATTTTTTGACTGCAAATGACTATTCCATGTAAATTACCACTTTTGGAACAAAAATAAGTGTGTTTAGAGTCACTTTAATGCCTGAAATTGGTCGAAATAGACGCTTCTGAGTAGGAGAAAATGTCTGTAAAAATGGCCATTTTGGTCACATTGAGGCTTCAAAAAGTAGTTATTCAGCATGAGGCACATTCCAAATGACATTTTGAATCAATTTTTCTACAGTCCAAAAAATCAATTTTCTGATGAAAAACGATGACCCGTGACCTGTCGAAATTTCTCCAGATGGTCAGAAATGGAAATTTTTTAATGTTTAATTTTTTTACTGTAAATGACTATTCCATGTGAATTATCACTTTTGGAACTAAAATAAGTGTGTTTAGAGTCACTTTAATGCCTGAAATTGGTCGAAATAGAAGCTTCTGAATAGGAGAAAATGTCTGTAATAATGGCAATTTTGGTCACATTGAGGCTTTAAAAAGTAGTTATTCAGCATGAGGCACATTCCAAATGACATTTTGAATCAATTTTTCTACAGTCCAAAAAATCTATTTTCTGATGAAAAATGATGACCCGTGACCTGTCGAAATTTCTCCAGATGGTCAGAAATGGAAATTTTTTAATGTTTAATTTTTTGACTGTAAATGACTATTCCATGTAAATTATAACTTTTGGAAGAAAAATAAGTGTGTTTAGAGTCACTTTAATGCCTGAAATTGGTTGAAACAAAAGCTTCTGAATAGGAGAAAAAGTCTGTAATAATGGCAATTTTGGTCACATTGAGGCTTTAAAAAGTAGTTATTCAACATGAGGCACATTCCAAATGACATTTTGAATCAATTTTTCAACAGTCCAAAAAAATCAATTTTCTGATGAAAAACGATGACCCGTGACCTGTCGAAATTTCTCCAGATGGTCAGAAATGGAAATTTTTTAAGGTTTAATTTTTTGACTGCAAAGGACTATTCCATGTAAATTATCACTTTTGGAACAAAAATAAGTGTGTTTAGTCACTTTATGACTGAAATTGGTCGAAATAGACGCTTCTGAATAGGAGAAAATGTCTGTAAAAATGGCAATTTTGGTCACATTGAGTCTTCAAAAAGTAGTTATTCAGCATGAGGCACATTCCAAATGACATTTTGAATCAATTTTTCTACAGTCCAAAAAAATAAATTTTCTGATGAAAAACGATGACCTGTCGAAATTTCTCCAGATGGTCAGAAATGGATATTTTTTAATGTTTACGTTTTTTTACTGTAAATGACTATTCCATGTGAATTATCACTTTTGGAACTAAAATAAGTGTGTTTAGAGTCACTTTAATGCCTGAAATTGGTCGAAATAGAAGCTTCTGAATAGGAGAAAATGTCTGTAATAATGGCAATTTTGGTCACATTGAGGCTTTAAAAAGTAGTTATTCAGCATGAGGCACATTCCAAATGACATTTTGAATCAATTTTTCTACAGTCCAAAAAATCAATTTTCTGATGAAAAACGATGACCTGTGACCTGTCGAAATTTCTCCAGATGGTCAGAAATGGAAATTTTTTAATGTTTAATTTTTTTACTGTAAATGACTATTCCATGTGAATTATCACTTTTGGAACTAAAATAAGTGTGTTTAGAGTCACTTTAATGCCTGAAATTGGTCGAAATAGAAGCTTCTGAATAGGAGAAAATGTCTGTAATAATGGCAATTTTGGTCACATTGAGGCTTTAAAAAGTAGTTATTCAGCATGAGGCACATTCCAAATGACATTTTGAATCAATTTTTCTACAGTCCAAAAAATCAATTTTCTGATGAAAAACGATGACCCGTGACCTGTCGAAATTTCTCCAGATGGTCAGAAATGGAAATTTTTTAATGTTTAATTTTTTGACTGTAAATGACTATTCCATGTAAATTATAACTTTTGGAAGAAAAATAAGTGTGTTTAGAGTCACTTTAATGCCTGAAATTGGTCGAAATAGAAGCTTCTGAATAGGAGAAAATGTCTGTAATAATGGCAATTTTGGTCACATTGAGGCTTTAAAAAGTAGTTATTCAGCATGAGGCACATTCCAAATGACATTTTAAATCAATATTTCTACAGTCCAAAAAATCAATTTTCTGATGAAAAACGATGACCCGTGACCTGTCCAAATTTCTCCATATGGTCAGAAATGGACATTTTTTAATGTTTAATTTTTGGATTGTAAATGACTATTCCATGTGAATTATCACTTTTGGAACTAAAATAAGTGTGTTTAGAGTCACTTTAATGTCTGAAATTGGTTGAAACAAAAGCTTCTGAATAGGAGAAAAAGTCTGTAATAATGGCAATTTTGGTGACATTGAGGCTTTAAAAAGTAGTCATTCAACATGAGGCACATTCCAAATGACATTTTGAATCAATTTTTCTACAGTCCAAAAAAATCAATTTTCTGATGAAAAACAATGACCCGTGACCTGTCGAAATTTATCCAGATGGTCAGAAATGGAAATTTTTTAATGTTTAATTTTTTGAATGCAAATGACTATTCCATGTAAATTATCACTTTTGGAACAACATTAAGTGTGTTTAGAGTCACTTTAATGCCTGAAATTGGTCGAAATAGAAGCTTCTGAATACGAGAAAATGTCTGTAATAATGGCAATTTTGGTCACATTGAGGCTTTAAAAAGTAGTTATTCAACATGAGGCACATTCGAAATGACATTTTGAATCAATTTTTCCACAGTCCAAAAAATCAATTTTCTGATGAAAAACGATGACCCGTGACCTGTCGACATTTCTCCAGTTGGTCAGAAATTGAATTTTTTTAATGTTTAAGTTTTTTTACTGCAAATAACTATTCCATTTAAATTATCACTTTTGGAACAAAAATAAGTGTGTTTAGAGGCACTTTATTGCCTGAAATTGGTCGAAATAGAAGCTTCTGAATAGGAGAAAATGTCTGTAAAAATTGAAATTTTGGTCACATTCAGGCTTTAAAAAGTAGTTATTCAACATGAGGCACAATCCAAATGACATTTTGAATCAATTTTTCTACAGTCCAAAAAAATCAATTTTCTGATGAAAAACGATGACACGTGACCTGTTGAAATTTCTCCAGATTGTCAGAAATGTACATTTTTTAATGTATAATTTTTTGACTGTAAATGACTATTCCATGTAAATTATCACTTTTGGAACTAAAATAAGTGTGTTTAGAGTCACTTTAATGCCTGAAATTGGTCGAAATAGAAGCTTCTGAATAGGAGAAAATGTCTGTAATAATGGCAATTTTGGTCACATTGAGGCTTTAAAAAGTAGTTATTCAGCATGAGGCACATTCCAAATGACATTTTGAATCAATTTTTCTACAGTCCAAAAAATCTATTTTCTGATGAAAAATGATGACCCGTGACCTGTCGAAATTTCTCCAGATGGTCAGAAATGGAAATTTTTTAATGTTTAATTTTTTGACTGTAAATGACTATTCCATGTAAATTATAACTTTTGGAAGAAAAATAAGTGTGTTTAGAGTCACTTTAATGCCTGAAATTGGTTGAAACAAAAGCTTCTGAATAGGAGAAAAAGTCTGTAATAATGGCAATTTTGGTCACATTGAGGCTTTAAAAAGTAGTTATTCAACATGAGGCACATTCCAAACGACATTTTGAATCAATTTTTCAACAGTCCAAAAAAATCAATTTTCTGATGAAAAACGATGACCCGTGACCTGTCGAAATTTCTCCAGATGGTCAGAAATGGAAATTTTTTAAGGTTTAATTTTTTGACTGCAAAGGACTATTCCATGTAAATTATCACTTTTGGAACAAAAATAAGTGTGTTTAGTCACTTTATGACTGAAATTGGTCGAAATAGACGCTTCTGAATAGGAGAAAATGTCTGTAAAAATGGCAATTTTGGTCACATTGAGGCTTCAAAAAGTAGTTATTCAGCATGAGGCACATTCCAAATGACATTTTGAATCAATTTTTCTACAGTCCAAAAAAATAAATTTTCTGATGAAAAACGATGACCTGTCGAAATTTCTCCAGATGGTCAGAAATGGATATTTTTTAATGTTTAAGTTTTTTTACTGTAAATGACTATTCCATGTGAATTATCACTTTTGGAACTAAAATAAGTGTGTTTAGAGTCACTTTAATGCCTGAAATTGGTCGAAATAGAAGCTTCTGAATAGGAGAAAATGTCTGTAATAATGGCAATTTTGGTCACATTGAGGCTTTAAAAAGTAGTTATTCAGCATGAGGCACATTCCAAATGACATTTTGAATCAATTTTTCTACAGTCCAAAAAATCAATTTTCTGATGAAAAACGATGACCTGTGACCTGTCGAAATTTCTCCAGATGGTCAGAAATGGAAATTTTTTAATGTTTAATTTTTTTACTGTAAATGACTATTCCATGTGAATTATCACTTTTGGAACTAAAATAAGTGTGTTTAGAGTCACTTTAATGCCTGAAATTGGTCGAAATAGAAGCTTCTGAATAGGAGAAAATGTCTGTAATAATGGCAATTTTGGTCACATTGAGGCTTTAAAAAGTAGTTATTCAGCATGAGGCACATTCCAAATGACATTTTGAATCAATTTTTCTACAGTCCAAAAAATCAATTTTCTGATGAAAAACGATGACCCGTGACCTGTCGAAATTTCTCCAGATGGTCAGAAATGGAAATTTTTTAATGTTTAATTTTTTGACTGTAAATGACTATTCCATGTAAATTATAACTTTTGGAAGAAAAATAAGTGTGTTTAGAGTCACTTTAATGCCTGAAATTGGTCGAAATAGAAGCTTCTCAATAGGAGAAAATGTCTGTAATAATGGCAATTTTGGTCACATTGAGGCTTTAAAAAGTAGTTATTCAGCATGAGGCACATTCCAAATGACATTTTAAATCAATATTTCTACAGTCCAAAAAATCAATTTTCTGATGAAAAACGATGACCCGTGACCTGTCCAAATTTCTCCATATGGTCAGAAATGGACATTTTTTAATGTTTAATTTTTGGATTGTAAATGACTATTCCATGTGAATTATCACTTTTGGAACTAAAATAAGTGTGTTTAGAGTCACTTTAATGTCTGAAATTGGTTGAAACAAAAGCTTCTGAATAGGAGAAAAAGTCTGTAATAATGGCAATTTTGGTGACATTGAGGCTTTAAAAAGTAGTCATTCAACATGAGGCACATTCCAAATGACATTTTGAATCAATTTTTCTACAGTCCAAAAAAATCAATTTTCTGATGAAAAACAATGACCCGTGACCTGTCGAAATTTATCCAGATGGTCAGAAATGGAAATTTTTTAATGTTTAATTTTTTGAATGCAAATGACTATTCCATGTAAATTATCACTTTTGGAACAACATTAAGTGTGTTTAGAGTCACTTTAATGCCTGAAATTGGTCGAAATAGAAGCTTCTGAATACGAGAAAATGTCTGTAATAATGGCAATTTTGGTCACATTGAGGCTTTAAAAAGTAGTTATTCAACATGAGGCACATTCGAAATGACATTTTGAATCAAGTTTTCCACAGTCCAAAAAATCAATTTTCTGATGAAAAACGATGACCCGTGACCTGTCGACATTTCTCCAGTTGGTCAGAAATTGAATTTTTTTAATGTTTAAGTTTTTTTACTGCAAATAACTATTCCATTTAAATTATCACTTTTGGAACAAAAATAAGTGTGTTTAGAGGCACTTTATTGCCTGAAATTGGTCGAAATAGAAGCTTCTGAATAGGAGAAAATGTCTGTAAAAATTGAAATTTTGGTCACATTCAGGCTTTAAAAAGTAGTTATTCAACATGAGGCACAATCCAAATGACATTTTGAATCAATTTTTCTACAGTCCAAAAAAATCAATTTTCTGATGAAAAACGATGACCCGTGACCTGTTGAAATTTCTCCAGATTGTCAGAAATGTACATTTTTTAATGTATAATTTTTTGACTGTAAATGACTATTCCATGTAAATTATCACTTTTGGAACTAAAATAAGTGTGTTTAGAGTCACTTTAATGCCTGAAATTGGTCGAAATAGAAGCTTCTGAATAGGAGAAAATGTCTGTAATAATGGCAATTTTGGTCACATTGAGGTGTTAAAAAGTAGTTATTCAGCATGAGCCACATTCCAAATGACATTTTGAATCAATATTTCTACAGTCCAAAAAATCAATTTTCTGATGAAAAACGATGACCCGTGACCTGTTGAAATTTCTCCAGATTGTCAGAAATGTACATTTTTTAATGTATAATTTTTTGACTGTAAATGACTATTCCATGTAAATTATCACTTTTGGAAGAAAAATAAGTGTGTTTTGAGACACTTTAATGCCTGAAATTGGTTGAAACAAAAGCTTCTGAATAGGAGAAAAAGTCTGTAATAATGGCAATTTTGGTCACATTGAGGCTTTAAAAAGTAGTCATTCAACATGAGGCACATTCCAAATGACATTTTGAATCAATTTTTCTACAGTCCAAAAAAATCAATTTTCTGATGAAAAACGATGACCCGTGACCTGTCGAAATTTCTCCAGATGGTCAGAAATGGAAATTATTTAATATTTAATTTTTTGACTGCAAATGACTATTCCATGTAAATTATCACTTTTGGAACAAAAATAAGTGTGTTTAGAGTCACTTTAATGCCTGAAATTGGTCGAAATAGACGCTTCTGAATAGGAGAAAATGTCTGTAAAAATGGCAATTTTGGTCACATTGAGGCTTCAAAAAGTAGTTATTCAGCATGAGGCACATTCCAAATGACATTTTGAATCAATTTTTCTACAGTCCAAAAAATCAATTTTCTGATGAAAAACGATGACCCGTGACCTGTCCAAATTTCTCCATATGGTCAGAAATGGAAATTTTTTAATGTTTAATTTTTTGATTGTAAATGACTATTCCATGTAAATTATCACTTTTGGAAGAAAAATAAGTGTGTTTAGAGACACTTTAATGCCTGAAATTGGTTGAAACAAAAGCTCCTGAATGGGAGAAAAAGTCTGTAATAATGGCAATTTTGGTCACATTGAGGCTTTAAAAAGTAGTCATTCAACATGCGGCACATTCCAAATGACATTTTGAATCAATTTTTCTACAGTCCAAAAAAATCAATTTTCTGATGAAAAACGATGACCCGTGACCTGTCGAAATTTCTCCAGATGGTCAGAAATGGAAATTTTTTAATGTTTAATTTTTTGACTGCAAATGACTATTCCATGTAAATTATCACTTTTGGAACAAAAATAAGTGTGTTTAGAGTCACTTTAATGCCTGAAATTGGTCGAAATAGACGCTTCTGAATAGGAGAAAATGTCTGTAAAAATGGCCATTTTGGTCACATTGAGGCTTCAAAAAGTAGTTATTCAGCATGAGGCACCTTCCAAATGACATTTTGAATCAATTTTTCTACAGTCCAAAAAATCTATTTTCTGATGAAAAACGATGACCCGTGACCTGTCGAAATTTCTCCAGATGGTCAGAAATGGAAATTTTTTAATGTTTAATTTTTTGACTGTGAATGACTATTCCATGTGAATTATCACTTTTGGAACTAAAATAAGTGTGTTTAGAGTCATCTTAATGCCTGAAAATGGTCGAAATAGAAGCTTCTGAATAGGAGAAAATGTCTGTAAAAATGGCCATTTTGGTCACATTGAGGCTTCAAAAAGTAGTTATTCAGCATGAGGCACCTTCCAAATGACATTTTGAATCAATTTTTCTACAGTCCAAAAAATCAATTTTCTGATGAAAAACGATGACCCGTGACCTGTCGAAATTTCTCCAGATGGTCAGAAATGGAAATTTTTTAATGTTTAATTTTTTTACTGTAAATGACTATTCCATGTAAATTATCACCTTTGGAACAAAAATAAGTGTGTTTAGAGTCACTTTAATGCCTGAAATTGGTCGAAATAGAAGCTTCTGAATAGGAGAAAATGTCTGTAATAATGGCAATTTTGGTCACATTGAGGCTTTAAAAAGTATTTATTCAGCATGAGGCACATTCCAAATGACATTTTGAATCAATTTTTCTACAGTCAAAAAAATCAATTTTCTGATGAAAAACGATGACCCGTGACCTGTCGAAATTTCTCCAGATGGTCAGAAATGGAAATTTTTTAATGTTTAATTTTTTGACTGTAAATGACTATTCCATGTAAATTATAACTTTTGGAAGAAAAATAAGTGTGTTTAGAGTCACTTTAATGCCTGAAATTGGTTGAAACAAAAGCTTCTGAATAGGAGAAAAAGTCTCTAATAATGGCAATTTTGGTCACATTGAGGCTTTAAAAAGTAGTCATTCAACATGAGGCACATTCCAAACGACATTTTGAATCAATTTTTCAACAGTCCAAAAAAATCAATTTTCTGATGAAAAACGATGACCCGTGACCTGTCGAAATTTCTCCAGATGGTCAGAAATGGAAATTTTTTAATGTTTAATTTTTTGACTGCAAATGACTATTCCATGTAAATTATCACTTTTGGAACAAAAATAAGTGTGTTTAGAGTCACTTTAATGCCTGAAATTGGTCGAAATAGACGCTTCTGAATAGGAGAAAATGTCTGTAAAAATGGCAATTTTGGTCACATTGAGGCTTCAAAAAGTAGTTATTCAGCATGAGGCACATTCCAAATGACATTTTGAATCAATTTTTCTACAGTCCAAAAAATCAATTTTCTGATGAAAAACGATGACCCGTGACCTGTCCAAATTTCTCCATATGGTCAGAAATGGAAATTTTTTAATATTTAATTTTTTGATTGTAAATGACTATTCCATGTAAATTATCACTTTTGGAAGAAAAATAAGTGTGTTTAGAGACACTTTAATGCCTGAAATTGGTTGAAACAAAAGCTCCTGAATGGGAGAAAAAGTCTGTAATAATGGCAATTTTGGTCACATTGAGGCTTTAAAAAGTAGTCATTCAACATGCGGCACATTCCAAATGACATTTTGAATCAATTTTTCTACAGTCCAAAAAAATCAATTTTCTGATGAAAAACGATGACCCGTGACCTGTCGACATTTCTCCAGTTGGTCAGAAATTGAATTTTTTTAATGTTTAAGTTTTTTTACTGCAAATGACTATTCCATTTAAATTATCACTTTTGGAACAAAAATAAGTGTGTTTAGAGGCACTTTATTGCCTGAAATTTGTCGAAATAGAAGCTTCTGAATAGGAGAAAATGTCTGTAAAAATTGAAATTTTGGTCACATTCAGGCTTTAAAAAGTAGTTATTCAACATGAGGCACAATCCAAATGACATTTTGAAACAATTTTTCTACAGTCCAAAACATCAATTTTCTGATGAAAAACGATGACCCGTGACCTGTTGAAATTTCTCCAGATTGTCAGAAATGTACATTTTTTAATGTTTAATTTTTTGACTGTAAATGACTATTCCATGTAAATTATCACTTTTGGAAGAAAAATAAGTGTGTTTAGAGTCACTTTAATGCCTGAAATTGGTTGAAACAAAAGCTTCTGAATAGGAGAAAAAGTCTGTAATAATGGCAATTTTGGTCACATTGAGGCTTTAAAAAGTAGTCATTCAACATGAGGCACATTCCAAATGACATTTTGAATCAATTTTTCTACAGTCCAAAAAAACAATTTTCTGATGAAAAATGATGACCCGTGACCTGTCGAAATTTCTCCAGATGGTCAGAAATGGAAATTTTTTAATGTTTAATTTTTTGACTGCAAATGACTATTCCATGTAAATTATCACTTTTGGAACAAAAATAAGTGTGTTTAGAGTCACTTTAATGCCTGAAATTGGTCGAAATAGACGCTTCTGAATAGGAGAAAATGTCTGTAAAAATGGCAATTTTGGTCACATTGAGGCTTCAAAAAGTAGTTATTCAGCATGAGGCACATTCCAAATGACATTTTGAATCAATTTTTCTACAGTCCAAAAAATCAATTTTCTGATGAAAAACGATGACCCGTGACCTGTCCAAATTTCTCCATATGGTCAGAAATGGAAATTTTTTAATGTTTAATTTTTTGATTGTAAATGACTATTCCATGTAAATTATCACTTTTGGAAGAAAAATAAGTGTGTTTAGAGACACTTTAATGCCTGAAATTGGTTGAAACAAAAGCTCCTGAATGGGAGAAAAAGTCTGTAATAATGGCAATTTTGGTCACATTGAGGCTTTAAAAAGTAGTCATTCAACATGCGGCACATTCCAAATGACATTTTGAATCAATTTTTCTACAGTCCAAAAAAATCAATTTTCTGATGAAAAACGATGACCCGTGACCTGTCGAAATTTCTCCAGATGGTCAGAAATGGAAATTTTTTAATGTTTAATTTTTTGACTGCAAATGACTATTCCATGTAAATTATCACTTTTGGAACAAAAATAAGTGTGTTTAGAGTCACTTTAATGCCTGAAATTGGTCGAAATAGACGCTTCTGAATAGGAGAAAATGTCTGTAAAAATGGCCATTTTGGTCACATTGAGGCTTCAAAAAGTAGTTATTCAGCATGAGGCACCTTCCAAATGACATTTTGAATCAATTTTTCTACAGTCCAAAAAATCAATTTTCTGATGAAAAACGATGACCCGTGACCTGTCGAAATTTCTCCAGATGGTCAGAAATGGAAATTTTTTAATGTTTAATTTTTTTACTGTAAATGACTATTCCATGTGAATTATCACTTTTGGAACTAAAATAAGTGTGTTTAGAGTCACTTTAATGCCTGAAATTGGTCGAAATAGAAGCTTCTGAATAGGAGAAAATGTCTGTAATAATGGCAATTTTGGTCACATTGAGGCTTTAAAAAGTATTTATTCAGCATGAGGCACATTCCAAATGACATTTTGAATCAATTTTTCTACAGTCCAAAAAATCAATTTTCTGATGAAAAACGATGACCCGTGACCTGTCGAAATTTCTCCAGATGGTCAGAAATGGAAATTTTTTAATGTTTAATTTTTTGACTGTAAATGACTATTCCATGTAAATTATAACTTTTGGAAGAAAAATAAGTGTGTTTAGAGTCACTTTAATGCCTGAAATTGGTTGAAACAAAAGCTTCTGAATAGGAGAAAAAGTCTCTAATAATGGCAATTTTGGTCACATTGAGGCTTTAAAAAGTAGTCATTCAACATGAGGCACATTCCAAACGACATTTTGAATCAATTTTTCAACAGTCCAAAAAAATCAATTTTCTGATGAAAAACGATGACCCGTGACCTGTCGAAATTTCTCCAGATGGTCAGAAATGGAAATTTTTTAATGTTTAATTTTTTGACTGCAAATGACTATTCCATGTAAATTATCACTTTTGGAACAAAAATAAGTGTGTTTAGAGTCACTTTAATGCCTGAAATTGGTCGAAATAGACGCTTCTGAATAGGAGAAAATGTCTGTAAAAATGGCAATTTTGGTCACATTGAGGCTTCAAAAAGTAGTTATTCAGCATGAGGCACATTCCAAATGACATTTTGAATCAATTTTTCTACAGTCCAAAAAATCAATTTTCTGATGAAAAACGATGACCCGTGACCTGTCCAAATTTCTCCATATGGTCAGAAATGGAAATTTTTTAATGTTTAATTTTTTGATTGTAAATGACTATTCCATGTAAATTATCACTTTTGGAAGAAAAATAAGTGTGTTTAGAGACACTTTAATGCCTGAAATTGGTTGAAACAAAAGCTCCTGAATGGGAGAAAAAGTCTGTAATAATGGCAATTTTGGTCACATTGAGGCTTTAAAAAGTAGTCATTCAACATGCGGCACATTCCAAATGACATTTTGAATCAATTTTTCTACAGTCCAAAAAAATCAATTTTCTGATGAAAAACGATGACCCGTGACCTGTCGAAATTTCTCCAGATGGTCAGAAATGGAAATTTTTTAATGTTTAATTTTTTGACTGCAAATGACTATTCCATGTAAATTATCACTTTTGGAACAAAAATAAGTGTGTTTAGAGTCACTTTAATGCCTGAAATTGGTCGAAATAGACGCTTCTGAATAGGAGAAAATGTCTGTAAAAATGGCCATTTTGGTCACATTGAGGCTTCAAAAAGTAGTTATTCAGCATGAGGCACCTTCCAAATGACATTTTGAATCAATTTTTCTACAGTCCAAAAAATCAATTTTCTGATGAAAAACGATGACCCGTGACCTGTCGAAATTTCTCCAGATGGTCAGAAATGGAAATTTTTTAATGTTAAATTTTTTTACTGTAAATGACTATTCCATGTAAATTATCACCTTTGGAACAAAAATAAGTGTGTTTAGAGTCACTTTAATGCCTGAAATTGGTCGAAATAGAAGCTTCTGAATAGGAGAAAATGTCTGTAATAATGGCAATTTTGGTCACATTGAGGCTTTAAAAAGTATTTATTCAGCATGAGGCACATTCCAAATGACATTTTGAATCAATTTTTCTACAGTCCAAAAAATCAATTTTCTGATGAAAAACGATGACCCGTGACCTGTCGAAATTTCTCCAGATGGTCAGAAATGGAAATTTTTTAATGTTTAATTTTTTGACTGTAAATGACTATTCCATGTAAATTATAACTTTTGGAAGAAAAATAAGTGTGTTTAGAGTCACTTTAATGCCTGAAATTGGTTGAAACAAAAGCTTCTGAATAGGAGAAAAAGTCTCTAATAATGGCAATTTTGGTCACATTGAGGCTTTAAAAAGTAGTCATTCAACATGAGGCACATTCCAAACGACATTTTGAATCAATTTTTCAACAGTCCAAAAAAATCAATTTTCTGATGAAAAACGATGACCCGTGACCTGTCGAAATTTCTCCAGATGGTCAGAAATGGAAATTTTTTAATGTTTAATTTTTTGACTGCAAATGACTATTCCATGTAAATTATCACTTTTGGAACAAAAATAAGTGTGTTTAGAGTCACTTTAATGCCTGAAATTGGTCGAAATAGACGCTTCTGAATAGGAGAAAATGTCTGTAAAAATGGCAATTTTGGTCACATTGAGGCTTCAAAAAGTAGTTATTCAGCATGAGGCACATTCCAAATGACATTTTGAATCAATTTTTCTACAGTCCAAAAAATCAATTTTCTGATGAAAAACGATGACCCGTGACCTGTCCAAATTTCTCCATATGGTCAGAAATGGAAATTTTTTAATATTTAATTTTTTGATTGTAAATGACTATTCCATGTAAATTATCACTTTTGGAAGAAAAATAAGTGTGTTTAGAGACACTTTAATGCCTGAAATTGGTTGAAACAAAAGCTCCTGAATGGGAGAAAAAGTCTGTAATAATGGCAATTTTGGTCACATTGAGGCTTTAAAAAGTAGTCATTCAACATGCGGCACATTCCAAATGACATTTTGAATCAATTTTTCTACAGTCCAAAAAAATCAATTTTCTGATGAAAAACGATGACCCGTGACCTGTCGACATTTCTCCAGTTGGTCAGAAATTGAATTTTTTTAATGTTTAAGTTTTTTTACTGCAAATGACTATTCCATTTAAATTATCACTTTTGGAACAAAAATAAGTGTGTTTAGAGGCACTTTATTGCCTGAAATTTGTCGAAATAGAAGCTTCTGAATAGGAGAAAATGTCTGTAAAAATTGAAATTTTGGTCACATTCAGGCTTTAAAAAGTAGTTATTCAACATGAGGCACAATCCAAATGACATTTTGAAACAATTTTTCTACAGTCCAAAACATCAATTTTCTGATGAAAAACGATGACCCGTGACCTGTTGAAATTTCTCCAGATTGTCAGAAATGTACATTTTTTAATGTTTAATTTTTTGACTGTAAATGACTATTCCATGTAAATTATCACTTTTGGAAGAAAAATAAGTGTGTTTAGAGTCACTTTAATGCCTGAAATTGGTTGAAACAAAAGCTTCTGAATATGAGAAAAAGTCTGTAATAATGGCAATTTTGGTCACATTGAGGCTTTAAAAAGTAGTCATTCAACATGAGGCACATTCCAAATGACATTTTGAATCAATTTTTCTACAGTCCAAAAAAACAATTTTCTGATGAAAAATGATGACCCGTGACCTGTCGAAATTTCTCCAGATGGTCAGAAATGGAAATTTTTTAATGTTTAATTTTTTGACTGCAAATGACTATTCCATGTAAATTATCACTTTTGGAACAAAAATAAGTGTGTTTAGAGTCACTTTAATGCCTGAAATTGGTCGAAATAGACGCTTCTGAATAGGAGAAAATGTCTGTAAAAATGGCAATTTTGGTCACATTGAGGCTTCAAAAAGTAGTTATTCAGCATGAGGCACATTCCAAATGACATTTTGAATCAATTTTTCTACAGTCCAAAAAATCAATTTTCTGATGAAAAACGATGACCCGTGACCTGTCCAAATTTCTCCATATGGTCAGAAATGGAAATTTTTTAATGTTTAATTTTTTGATTGTAAATGACTATTCCATGTAAATTATCACTTTTGGAAGAAAAATAAGTGTGTTTAGAGACACTTTAATGCCTGAAATTGGTTGAAACAAAAGCTCCTGAATGGGAGAAAAGTCTATAATAATGGCAATTTTGGTCACATTGAGGCTTTAAAAAGTAGTCATTCAACATGCGGCACATTCCAAATGACATTTTGAATCAATTTTTCTACAGTCCAAAAAATCAATTTTCTGATGAAAAACGATGACCCGTGACCTGTCGAAATTTCTCCAGATGGTCAGAAATGGAAATTTTTTAATGTTTAATTTTTTGACTGCAAATGACTATTCCATGTAAATTATCACTTTTGGAACAAAAATAAGTGTGTTTAGAGTCACTTTAATGCCTGAAATTGGTCGAAATAGACGCTTCTGAATAGGAGAAAATGTCTGTAAAAATGGCCATTTTGGTCACATTGAGGCTTCAAAAAGTAGTTATTCAGCATGAGGCACCTTCCAAATGACATTTTGAATCAATTTTTCTACAGTCCAAAAAATCAATTTTCTGATGAAAAACGATGACCCGTGACCTGTCGAAATTTCTCCAGATGGTCAGAAATGGAAATTTTTTAATGTTTAATTTTTTTACTGTAAATGACTATTCCATGTGAATTATCACTTTCGGAACTAAAATAAGTGTGTTTAGAGTCACTTTAATGCCTGAAATTGGTCGAAATAGAAGCTTCTGAATAGGAGAAAATGTCTGTAATAATGGCAATTTTGGTCACATTGAGGCTTTAAAAAGTATTTATTCAGCATGAGGCACATTCCAAATGACATTTTGAATCAATTTTTCTACAGTCCAAAAAATCAATTTTCTGATGAAAAACGATGACCCGTGACCTGTCGAAATTTCTCCAGATGGTCAGAAATGGAAATTTTTTAATGTTTAATTTTTTGACTGTAAATGACTATTCCATGTAAATTATAACTTTTGGAAGAAAAATAAGTGTGTTTAGAGTCACTTTAATGCCTGAAATTGGTTGAAACAAAAGCTTCTGAATAGGAGAAAAAGTCTCTAATAATGGCAATTTTGGTCACATTGAGGCTTTAAAAAGTAGTCATTCAACATGAGGCACATTCCAAACGACATTTTGAATCAATTTTTCAACAGTCCAAAAAAATCAATTTTCTGATGAAAAACGATGACCCGTGACCTGTCGAAATTTCTCCAGATGGTCAGAAATGGAAATTTTTTAAGGTTTAATTTTTTGACTGCAAATGACTATTCCATGTAAATTATCACTTTTGGAACAAAAATAAGTGTGTTTAGAGTCACTTTAATGCCTGAAATTGGTCGAAATAGACGCTTCTGAATAGGAGAAAATGTCTGTAAAAATGGCAATTTTGGTCACATTGAGGCTTCAAAAAGTAGTTATTCAGCATGAGGCACATTCCAAATGACATTTTGAATCAATTTTTCTACAGTCCAAAAAATCAATTTTCTGATGAAAAACGATGACCCGTGACCTGTCCAAATTTCTCCATATGGTCAGAAATGGAAATTTTTTAATGTTTAATTTTTTGATTGTAAATGACTATTCCATGTAAATTATCACTTTTGGAAGAAAAATAAGTGTGTTTAGAGACACTTTAATGCCTGAAATTGGTTGAAACAAAAGCTCCTGAATGGGAGAAAAAGTCTGTAATAATGGCAATTTTGGTCATATTGAGGCTTTAAAAAGTAGTCATTCAACATGCGGCACATTCCAAATGACATTTTGAATCAATTTTTCTACAGTCCAAAAAAATCAATTTTCTGATGAAAAACGATGACCCGTGACCTGTCGAAATTTCTCCAGATGGTCAGAAATGGAAATTTTTTAATGTTTAATTTTTTGACTGCAAATGACTATTCCATGTAAATTATCACTTTTGGAACAAAAATAAGTGTGTTTAGAGTCACTTTAATGCCTGAAATTGGTCGAAATAGACGCTTCTGAATAGGAGAAAATGTCTGTAAAAATGGCCATTTTGGTCACATTGAGGCTTCAAAAAGTAGTTATTCAGCATGAGGCACCTTCCAAATGACATTTTGAATCAATTTTTCTACAGTCCAAAAAATCAATTTTCTGATGAAAAACGATGACCCGTGACCTGTCGAAATTTCTCCAGATGGTCAGAAATGGAAATTTTTTAATGTTTAATTTTTTTACTGTAAATGACTATTCCATGTGAATTATCACTTTTGGAACTAAAATAAGTGTGTTTAGAGTCATCTTAATGCCTGAAAATGGTCGAAATAGAAGCTTCTGAATAGGAGAAAATGTCTGTAAAAATTGAAATTTTGGTCACATTCAGGCTTTAAAAAGTAGTTATTCAACATGAGGCACAATCCAAATGACATTTTGAAACAATTTTTCTACAGTCCAAAACATCAATTTTCTGATGAAAAACGATGACCCGTGACCTGTTGAAATTTCTCCAGATTGTCAGAAATGTACATTTTTTAATGTTTAATTTTTTGACTGTAAATGACTATTCCATGTAAATTATCACTTTTGGAAGAAAAATAAGTGTGTTTAGAGTCACTTTAATGCCTGAAATTGGTTGAAACAAAAGCTTCTGAATAGGAGAAAATGTCTGTAAAAATGGCCATTTTGGTCACATTGAGGCTTCAAAAAGTAGTTATTCAGCATGAGGCACCTTCCAAATGACATTTTGAATCAATTTTTCTACAGTCCAAAAAATCAATTTTCTGATGAAAAACGATGACCCGTGACCTGTCGAAATTTCTCCAGATGGTCAGAAATGGAAATTTTTTAATGTTTAATTTTTTGACTGTGAATGACTATTCCATGTAAATTATCACTTTTGGAACAAAAATAAGTGTGTTTAGAGTCACTTTAATGCCTGAAATTGGTCGAAATAGACGCTTCTGAATAGGAGAAAATGTCTGTAAAAATGGCCATTTTGGTCACATTGAGGCTTCAAAAAGTAGTTATTCAGCATGAGGCACCTTCCAAATGACATTTTGAATCAATTTTTCTACAGTCCAAAAAATCAATTTTCTGATGAAAAACGATGACCCGTGACCTGTCGAAATTTCTCCAGATGGTCAGAAATGGAAATTTTTTAATGTTTAATTTTTTTACTGTAAATGACTATTCCATGTAAATTATCACCTTTGGAACAAAAATAAGTGTGTTTAGAGTCACTTTAATGCCTGAAATTGGTCGAAATAGAAGCTTCTGAATAGGAGAAAATGTCTGTAATAATGGCAATTTTGGTCACATTGAGGCTTTAAAAAGTATTTATTCAGCATGAGGCACATTCCAAATGACATTTTGAATCAATTTTTCTACAGTCCAAAAAATCAATTTTCTGATGAAAAACGATGACCCGTGACCTGTCGAAATTTCTCCAGATGGTCAGAAATGGACATTTTTTAATGTTTAATTTTTTGACTGTAAATGACTATTCCATGTAAATTATAACTTTTGGAAGAAAAATAAGTGTGTTTAGAGTCACTTTAATGCCTGAAATTGGTTGAAACAAAAGCTTCTGAATAGGAGAAAAAGTCTCTAATAATGGCAATTTTGGTCACATTGAGGCTTTAAAAAGTAGTCATTCAACATGAGGCACATTCCAAACGACATTTTGAATCAATTTTTCAACAGTCCAAAAAAATCAATTTTCTGATGAAAAACGATGACCCGTGACCTGTCGAAATTTCTCCAGATGGTCAGAAATGGAAATTTTTTAATGTTTAATTTTTTGACTGCAAATGACTATTCCATGTAAATTATCACTTTTGGAACAAAAATAAGTGTGTTTAGAGTCACTTTAATGCCTGAAATTGGTCGAAATAGACGCTTCTGAATAGGAGAAAATGTCTGTAAAAATGGCAATTTTGGTCACATTGAGGCTTCAAAAAGTAGTTATTCAGCATGAGGCACATTCCAAATGACATTTTGAATCAATTTTTCTACAGTCCAAAAAATCAATTTTCTGATGAAAAACGATGACCCTTGACCTGTCCAAATTTCTCCATATGGTCAGAAATGGAAATTTTTTAATATTTAATTTTTTGATTGTAAATGACTATTCCATGTAAATTATCACTTTTGGAAGAAAAATAAGTGTGTTTAGAGACACTTTAATGCCTGAAATTGGTTGAAACAAAAGCTCCTGAATGGGAGAAAAAGTCTGTAATAATGGCAATTTTGGTCACATTGAGGCTTTAAAAAGTAGTCATTCAACATGCGGCACATTCCAAATGACATTTTGAATCAATTTTTCTACAGTCCAAAAAAATCAATTTTCTGATGAAAAACGATGACCCGTGACCTGTCGACATTTCTCCAGTTGGTCAGAAATTGAATTTTTTTAATGTTTAAGTTTTTTTACTGCAAATGACTATTCCATTTAAATTATCACTTTTGGAACAAAAATAAGTGTGTTTAGAGGCACTTTATTGCCTGAAATTTGTCGAAATAGAAGCTTCTGAATAGGAGAAAATGTCTGTAAAAATTGAAATTTTGGTCACATTCAGGCTTTAAAAAGTAGTTATTCAACATGAGGCACAATCCAAATGACATTTTAAAACAATTTTTCTACAGTCCAAAACATCAATTTTCTGATGAAAAACGATGACCCGTGACCTGTTGAAATTTCTCCAGATTGTCAGAAATGTACATTTTTTAATGTTTAATTTTTTGTCTGTAAATGACTATTCCATGTAAATTATCACTTTTGGAAGAAAAATAAGTGTGTTTAGAGTCACTTTAATGCCTGAAATTGGTTGAAACAAAAGCTTCTGAATAGGAGAAAAAGTCTGTAATAATGGCAATTTTGGTCACATTGAGGCTTTAAAAAGTAGTCATTCAACATGAGGCACATTCCAAATGACATTTTGAATCAATTTTTCTACAGTCCAAAAAAACAATTTTCTGATGAAAAATGATGACCCGTGACCTGTCGAAATTTCTCCAGATGGTCAGAAATGGAAATTTTTTAATGTTTAATTTTTTGACTGCAAATGACTATTCCATGTAAATTATCACTTTTGGAACAAAAATAAGTGTGTTTAGAGTCACTTTAATGCCTGAAATTGGTCGAAATAGACGCTTCTGAATAGGAGAAAATGTCTGTAAAAATGGCAATTTTGGTCACATTGAGGCTTCAAAAAGTAGTTATTCAGCATGAGGCACATTCCAAATGACATTTTGAATCAATTTTTCTACAGTCCAAAAAATCAATTTTCTGATGAAAAACGATGACCCGTGACCTGTCCAAATTTCTCCATATGGTCAGAAATGGAAATTTTTTAATGTTTAATTTTTTGATTGTAAATGACTATTCCATGTAAATTATCACTTTTGGAAGAAAAATAAGTGTGTTTAGAGACACTTTAATGCCTGAAATTGGTTGAAACAAAAGCTCCTGAATGG
Organism: Triturus cristatus; assembly: GCF_964204655.1. Classification (NCBI taxonomy): domain Eukaryota; kingdom Metazoa; phylum Chordata; class Amphibia; order Caudata; family Salamandridae; genus Triturus; species Triturus cristatus. Next base: position 876,311,448 of record NC_140593.1, on the reverse strand, counting down.
GAGAAAAAGTCTGTAATAATGGCAATTTTGGTCACATTGAGGCTTTAAAAAGTAGTCATTCAACATGCGGCACATTCCAAATGACATTTTGAATCAATTTTTCTACAGTCCAAAAAAATCAATTTTCTGATGAAAAACGATGACCCGTGACCTGTCGAAATTTCTCCAGATGGTCAGAAATGGAAATTTTTTAATGTTTAATTTTTTGACTGCAAATGACTATTCCATGTAAATTATCACTTTTGGAACAAAAATAAGTGTGTTTAGAGTCACTTTAATGCCTGAAATTGGTCGAAATAGACGCTTCTGAATAGGAGAAAATGTCTGTAAAAATGGCCATTTTGGTCACATTGAGGCTTCAAAAAGTAGTTATTCAGCATGAGGCACCTTCCAAATGACATTTTGAATCAATTTTTCTACAGTCCAAAAAATCAATTTTCTGATGAAAAACGATGACCCGTGACCTGTCGAAATTTCTCCAGATGGTCAGAAATGGAAATTTTTTAATGTTTAATTTTTTTACTGTAAATGACTATTCCATGTGAATTATCACTTTTGGAACTAAAATAAGTGTGTTTAGAGTCACTTTAATGCCTGAAATTGGTCGAAATAGAAGCTTCTGAATAGGAGAAAATGTCTGTAATAATGGCAATTTTGGTCACATTGAGGCTTTAAAAAGTATTTATTCAGCATGAGGCACATTCCAAATGACATTTTGAATCAATTTTTCTACAGTCCAAAAAATCAATTTTCTGATGAAAAACGATGACCCGTGACCTGTCGAAATTTCTCCAGATGGTCAGAAATGGAAATTTTTTAATGTTTAATTTTTTGACTGTAAATGACTATTCCATGTAAATTATAACTTTTGGAAGAAAAATAAGTGTGTTTAGAGTCACTTTAATGCCTGAAATTGGTTGAAACAAAAGCTTCTGAATAGGAGAAAAAGTCTCTAATAATGGCAATTTTGGTCACATTGAGGCTTTAAAAAGTAGTCATTCAACATGAGGCACATTCCAAACGACATTTTGAATCAATTTTTCAACAGTCCAAAAAAATCAATTTTCTGATGAAAAACGATGACCCGTGACCTGTCAAAATTTCTCCAGATGGTCAGAAATGGAAATTTTTTAATGTTTAATTTTTTGACTGCAAATGACTATTCCATGTAAATTATCACTTTTGGAACAAAAATAAGTGTGTTTAGAGTCACTTTAATGCCTGAAATTGGTCGAAATAGACGCTTCTGAATAGGAGAAAATGTCTGTAAAAATGGCAATTTTGGTCACATTGAGGCTTCAAAAAGTAGTTATTCAGCATGAGGCACATTCCAAATGACATTTTGAATCAATTTTTCTACAGTCCAAAAAATCAATTTTCTGATGAAAAACGATGACCCGTGACCTGTCCAAATTTCTCCATATGGTCAGAAATGGAAATTTTTTAATGTTTAATTTTTTGATTGTAAATGACTATTCCATGTAAATTATCACTTTTGGAAGAAAAATAAGTGTGTTTAGAGACACTTTAATGCCTGAAATTGGTTGAAACAAAAGCTCCTGAATGGGAGAAAAAGTCTGTAATAATGGCAATTTTGGTCACATTGAGGCTTTAAAAAGTAGTCATTCAACATGCGGCACATTCCAAATGACATTTTGAATCAATTTTTCTACAGTCCAAAAAAATCAATTTTCTGATGAAAAACGATGACCCGTGACCTGTCGAAATTTCTCCAGATGGTCAGAAATGGAAATTTTTTAAAGTTTAATTTTTTGACTGCAAATGACTATTCCATGTAAATTATCACTTTTGGAACAAAAATAAGTGTGTTTAGAGTCACTTTAATGCCTGAAATTGGTCGAAATAGACGCTTCTGAATAGGAGAAAATGTCTGTAAAAATGGCCATTTTGGTCACATTGAGGCTTCAAAAAGTAGTTATTCAGCATGAGGCACCTTCCAAATGACATTTTGAATCAATTTTTCTACAGTCCAAAAAATCAATTTTCTGATGAAAAACGATGACCCGTGACCTGTCGAAATTTCTCCAGATGGTCAGAAATGGAAATTTTTTAATGTTTAATTTTTTTACTGTAAATGACTATTCCATGTGAATTATCACTTTTGGAACTAAAATAAGTGTGTTTAGAGTCACTTTAATGCCTGAAATTGGTCGAAATAGAAGCTTCTGAATAGGAGAAAATGTCTGTAATAATGGCAATTTTGGTCACATTGAGGCTTTAAAAAGTAGTTATTCAGCATGAGGCACATTCCAAATGACATTTTGAATCAATTTTTCTACAGTCCAAAAAATCAATTTTCTGATGAAAAACGATGACCCGTGACCTGTCGAAATTTCTCCAGATGGTCAGAAATGGAAATTTTTTAATGTTTAATTTTTTGACTGCAAATGACTATTCCATGTAAATTATCACTTTTGGAACAAAAATAAGTGTGTTTAGAGTCACTTTAATGCCTGAAATTGGTCGAAATAGACGCTTCTGAATAGGAGAAAATGTCTGTAAAAATGGCAATTTTGGTCACATTGAGGCTTCAAAAAGTAGTTATTCAGCATGAGGCACATTCCAAATGACATTTTGAATCAATTTTTCTACAGTCCAAAAAATCAATTTTCTGATGAAAAACAATGACCCGTGACCTGTCCAAATTTCTCCATATGGTCAGAAATGGAAATTTTTTAATGTTTAATTTTTTGATTGTAAATGACTATTCCATGTAAATTATCTCTTTTGGAAGAAAAATAAGTGTGTTTAGAGACACTTTAATGCCTGAAATTGGTTGAAACAAAAGCTCCTGAATGGGAGAAAAAGTCTGTAATAATGGCAATTTTGGTCACATTGAGGCTTTAAAAAGTAGTCATTCAACATGCGGCACATTCCAAATGACATTTTGAATCAATTTTTCTACAGTCCAAAAAAATCAATTTTCTGATGAAAAACGATGACCCGTGACCTGTCGAAATTTCTCCAGATGGTCAGAAATGGAAATTTTTTAATGTTTAATTTTTTGACTGCAAATGACTATTCCATGTAAATTATCACTTTTGGAACAAAAATAAGTGTGTTTAGAGTCACTTTAATGCCTGAAATTGGTCGAAATAGACGCTTCTGAATAGGAGAAAATGTCTGTAAAAATGGCCATTTTGGTCACATTGAGGCTTCAAAAAGTAGTTATTCAGCATGAGGCACCTTCCAAATGACATTTTGAATCAATTTTTCTACAGTCCAAAAAATCAATTTTCTGATGAAAAACGATGACCCGTGACCTGTCGAAATTTCTCCAGATGGTCAGAAATGGAAATTTTTTAATGTTTAATTTTTTTACTGTAAATGACTATTCCATGTGAATTATCACTTTTGGAACTAAAATAAGTGTGTTTAGAGTCACTTTAATGCCTGAAATTGGTCGAAATAGAAGCTTCTGAATAGGAGAAAATGTCTGTAATAATGGCAATTTTGGTCACATTGAGGCTTTAAAAAGTAGTTATTCAGCATGAGGCACATTCCAAATGACATTTTGAATCAATTTTTCTACAGTCCAAAAAATCAATTTTCTGATGAAAAACGATGACCCGTGACCTGTCGAAATTTCTCCAGATGGTCAGAAATGGAAATTTTTTAATGTTTAATTTTTTGACTGCAAATGACTATTCCATGTAAATTATCACTTTTGGAACAAAAATAAGTGTGTTTAGAGTCACTTTAATGCCTGAAATTGGTCGAAATAGACGCTTCTGAATAGGAGAAAATGTCTGTAAAAATGGCAATTTTGGTCACATTGAGGCTTCAAAAAGTAGTTATTCAGCATGAGGCACATTCCAAATGACATTTTGAATCAATTTTTCTACAGTCCAAAAAATCAATTTTCTGATGAAAAACAATGACCCGTGACCTGTCCAAATTTCTCCATATGGTCAGAAATGGAAATTTTTTAATGTTTAATTTTTTGATTGTAAATGACTATTCCATGTAAATTATCTCTTTTGGAAGAAAAATAAGTTTGTTTAGAGACACTTTAATGCCTGAAATTGGTTGAAACAAAAGCTCCTGAATGGGAGAAAAAGTCTGTAATAATGGCAATTTTGGTCACATTGAGGCTTTAAAAAGTAGTCATTCAACATGCGGCACATTCCAAATGACATTTTGAATCAATTTTTCTACAGTCCAAAAAAATCAATTTTCTGATGAAAAACGATGACCCGTGACCTGTCGACATTTCTCCAGTTGGTCAGAAATTGAATTTTTTTAATGTTTAAGTTTTTTTACTGCAAATGACTATTCCATTTAAATTATCACTTTTGGAACAAAAATAAGTGTGTTTAGAGGCACTTTATTGCCTGAAATTTGTCGAAATAGAAGCTTCTGAATAGGAGAAAATGTCTGTAAAAATTGAAATTTTGGTCACATTCAGGCTTTAAAAAGTAGTTATTCAACATGAGGCACAATCCAAATGACATTTTAAAACAATTTTTCTACAGTCCAAAACATCAATTTTCTGATGAAAAACGATGACCCGTGACCTGTTGAAATTTCTCCAGATTGTCAGAAATGTACATTTTTTAATGTTTAATTTTTTGTCTGTAAATGACTATTCCATGTAAATTATCACTTTTGGAAGAAAAATAAGTGTGTTTAGAGTCACTTTAATGCCTGAAATTGGTTGAAACAAAAGCTTCTGAATAGGAGAAAAAGTCTGTAATAATGGCAATTTTGGTCACATTGAGGCTTTAAAAAGTAGTCATTCAACATGAGGCACATTCCAAATGACATTTTGAATCAATTTTTCTACAGTCCAAAAAAACAATTTTCTGATGAAAAATGATGACCCGTGACCTGTCGAAATTTCTCCAGATGGTCAGAAATGGAAATTTTTTAATGTTTAATTTTTTGACTGCAAATGACTATTCCATGTAAATTATCACTTTTGGAACAAAAATAAGTGTGTTTAGAGTCACTTTAATGCCTGAAATTGGTCGAAATAGACGCTTCTGAATAGGAGAAAATGTCTGTAAAAATGGCAATTTTGGTCACATTGAGGCTTCAAAAAGTAGTTATTCAGCATGAGGCACATTCCAAATGACATTTTGAATCAATTTTTCTACAGTCCAAAAAATCAATTTTCTGATGAAAAACGATGACCCGTGACCTGTCCAAATTTCTCCATATGGTCAGAAATGGAAATTTTTTAATGTTTAATTTTTTGATTGTAAATGACTATTCCATGTAAATTATCACTTTTGGAAGAAAAATAAGTGTGTTTAGAGACACTTTAATGCCTGAAATTGGTTGAAACAAAAGCTCCTGAATGGGAGAAAAAGTCTGTAATAATGGCAATTTTGGTCACATTGAGGCTTTAAAAAGTAGTCATTCAACATGCGGCACATTCCAAATGACATTTTGAATCAATTTTTCTACAGTCCAAAAAAATCAATTTTCTGATGAAAAACGATGACCCGTGACCTGTCGAAATTTCTCCAGATGGTCAGAAATGGAAATTTTTTAATGTTTAATTTTTTGACTGCAAATGACTATTCCATGTAAATTATCACTTTTGGAACAAAAATAAGTGTGTTTAGAGTCACTTTAATGCCTGAAATTGGTCGAAATAGACGCTTCTGAATAGGAGAAAATGTCTGTAAAAATGGCCATTTTGGTCACATTGAGGCTTCAAAAAGTAGTTATTCAGCATGAGGCACCTTCCAAATGACATTTTGAATCAATTTTTCTACAGTCCAAAAAATCAATTTTCTGATGAAAAACGATGACCCGTGACCTGTCGAAATTTCTCCAGATGGTCAGAAATGGAAATTTTTTAATGTTTAATTTTTTTACTGTAAATGACTATTCCATGTGAATTATCACTTTTGGAACTAAAATAAGTGTGTTTAGAGTCACTTTAATGCCTGAAATTGGTCGAAATAGAAGCTTCTGAATAGGAGAAAATGTCTGTAATAATGGCAATTTTGGTCACATTGAGGCTTTAAAAAGTATTTATTCAGCATGAGGCACATTCCAAATGACATTTTGAATCAATTTTTCTACAGTCCAAAAAATCAATTTTCTGATGAAAAACGATGACCCGTGACCTGTCGAAATTTCTCCAGATGGTCAGAAATGGAAATTTTTTAATGTTTAATTTTTTGACTGTAAATGACTATTCCATGTAAATTATAACTTTTGGAAGAAAAATAAGTGTGTTTAGAGTCACTTTAATGCCTGAAATTGGTTGAAACAAAAGCTTCTGAATAGGAGAAAAAGTCTCTAATAATGGCAATTTTGGTCACATTGAGGCTTTAAAAAGTAGTCATTCAACATGAGGCACATTCCAAACGACATTTTGAATCAATTTTTCAACAGTCCAAAAAAATCAATTTTCTGATGAAAAACGATGACCCGTGACCTGTCAAAATTTCTCCAGATGGTCAGAAATGGAAATTTTTTAATGTTTAATTTTTTGACTGCAAATGACTATTCCATGTAAATTATCACTTTTGGAACAAAAATAAGTGTGTTTAGAGTCACTTTAATGCCTGAAATTGGTCGAAATAGACGCTTCTGAATAGGAGAAAATGTCTGTAAAAATGGCAATTTTGGTCACATTGAGGCTTCAAAAAGTAGTTATTCAGCATGAGGCACATTCCAAATGACATTTTGAATCAATTTTTCTACAGTCCAAAAAATCAATTTTCTGATGAAAAACGATGACCCGTGACCTGTCCAAATTTCTCCATATGGTCAGAAATGGAAATTTTTTAATGTTTAATTTTTTGATTGTAAATGACTATTCCATGTAAATTATCACTTTTGGAAGAAAAATAAGTGTGTTTAGAGACACTTTAATGCCTGAAATTGGTTGAAACAAAAGCTCCTGAATGGGAGAAAAAGTCTGTAATAATGGCAATTTTGGTCACATTGAGGCTTTAAAAAGTAGTCATTCAACATGCGGCACATTCCAAATGACATTTTGAATCAATTTTTCTACAGTCCAAAAAAATCAATTTTCTGATGAAAAACGATGACCCGTGACCTGTCGAAATTTCTCCAGATGGTCAGAAATGGAAATTTTTTAAAGTTTAATTTTTTGACTGCAAATGACTATTCCATGTAAATTATCACTTTTGGAACAAAAATAAGTGTGTTTAGAGTCACTTTAATGCCTGAAATTGGTCGAAATAGACGCTTCTGAATAGGAGAAAATGTCTGTAAAAATGGCCATTTTGGTCACATTGAGGCTTCAAAAAGTAGTTATTCAGCATGAGGCACCTTCCAAATGACATTTTGAATCAATTTTTCTACAGTCCAAAAAATCAATTTTCTGATGAAAAACGATGACCCGTGACCTGTCGAAATTTCTCCAGATGGTCAGAAATGGAAATTTTTTAATGTTTAATTTTTTTACTGTAAATGACTATTCCATGTGAATTATCACTTTTGGAACTAAAATAAGTGTGTTTAGAGTCATCTTAATGCCTGAAAATGGTCGAAATAGAAGCTTCTGAATAGGAGAAAATGTCTGTAAAAATTGAAATTTTGGTCACATTCAGGCTTTAAAAAGTAGTTATTCAACATGAGGCACAATCCAAATGACATTTTGAAACAATTTTTCTACAGTCCAAAACATCAATTTTCTGATGAAAAACGATGACCCGTGACCTGTTGAAATTTCTCCAGATTGTCAGAAATGTACATTTTTTAATGTTTAATTTTTTGACTGTAAATGACTATTCCATGTAAATTATCACTTTTGGAAGAAAAATAAGTGTGTTTAGAGTCACTTTAATGCCTGAAATTGGTTGAAACAAAAGCTTCTGAATAGGAGAAAATGTCTGTAAAAATGGCCATTTTGGTCACATTGAGGCTTCAAAAAGTAGTTATTCAGCATGAGGCACCTTCCAAATGACATTTTGAATCAATTTTTCTACAGTCCAAAAAATCAATTTTCTGATGAAAAACGATGACCCGTGACCTGTCGAAATTTCTCCAGATGGTCAGAAATGGAAATTTTTTAATGTTTAATTTTTTGACTGTGAATGACTATTCCATGTAAATTATCACTTTTGGAACAAAAATAAGTGTGTTTAGAGTCACTTTAATGCCTGAAATTGGTCGAAATAGACGCTTCTGAATAGGAGAAAATGTCTGTAAAAATGGCCATTTTGGTCACATTGAGGCTTCAAAAAGTAGTTATTCAGCATGAGGCACCTTCCAAATGACATTTTGAATCAATTTTTCTACAGTCCAAAAAATCAATTTTCTGATGAAAAACGATGACCCGTGACCTGTCGAAATTTCTCCAGATGGTCAGAAATGGAAATTTTTTAATGTTTAATTTTTTTACTGTAAATGACTATTCCATGTAAATTATCACCTTTGGAACAAAAATAAGTGTGTTTAGAGTCACTTTAATGCCTGAAATTGGTCGAAATAGAAGCTTCTGAATAGGAGAAAATGTCTGTAATAATGGCAATTTTGGTCACATTGAGGCTTTAAAAAGTATTTATTCAGCATGAGGCACATTCCAAATGACATTTTGAATCAATTTTTCTACAGTCCAAAAAATCAATTTTCTGATGAAAAACGATGACCCGTGACCTGTCGAAATTTCTCCAGATGGTCAGAAATGGACATTTTTTAATGTTTAATTTTTTGACTGTAAATGACTATTCCATGTAAATTATAACTTTTGGAAGAAAAATAAGTGTGTTTAGAGTCACTTTAATGCCTGAAATTGGTTGAAACAAAAGCTTCTGAATAGGAGAAAAAGTCTCTAATAATGGCAATTTTGGTCACATTGAGGCTTTAAAAAGTAGTCATTCAACATGAGGCACATTCCAAACGACATTTTGAATCAATTTTTCAACAGTCCAAAAAAATCAATTTTCTGATGAAAAACGATGACCCGTGACCTGTCGAAATTTCTCCAGATGGTCAGAAATGGAAATTTTTTAATGTTTAATTTTTTGACTGCAAATGACTATTCCATGTAAATTATCACTTTTGGAACAAAAATAAGTGTGTTTAGAGTCACTTTAATGCCTGAAATTGGTCGAAATAGACGCTTCTGAATAGGAGAAAATGTCTGTAAAAATGGCAATTTTGGTCACATTGAGGCTTCAAAAAGTAGTTATTCAGCATGAGGCACATTCCAAATGACATTTTGAATCAATTTTTCTACAGTCCAAAAAATCAATTTTCTGATGAAAAACGATGACCCTTGACCTGTCCAAATTTCTCCATATGGTCAGAAATGGAAATTTTTTAATATTTAATTTTTTGATTGTAAATGACTATTCCATGTAAATTATCACTTTTGGAAGAAAAATAAGTGTGTTTAGAGACACTTTAATGCCTGAAATTGGTTGAAACAAAAGCTCCTGAATGGGAGAAAAAGTCTGTAATAATGGCAATTTTGGTCACATTGAGGCTTTAAAAAGTAGTCATTCAACATGCGGCACATTCCAAATGACATTTTGAATCAATTTTTCTACAGTCCAAAAAAATCAATTTTCTGATGAAAAACGATGACCCGTGACCTGTCGACATTTCTCCAGTTGGTCAGAAATTGAATTTTTTTAATGTTTAAGTTTTTTTACTGCAAATGACTATTCCATTTAAATTATCACTTTTGGAACAAAAATAAGTGTGTTTAGAGGCACTTTATTGCCTGAAATTTGTCGAAATAGAAGCTTCTGAATAGGAGAAAATGTCTGTAAAAATTGAAATTTTGGTCACATTCAGGCTTTAAAAAGTAGTTATTCAACATGAGGCACAATCCAAATGACATTTTAAAACAATTTTTCTACAGTCCAAAACATCAATTTTCTGATGAAAAACGATGACCCGTGACCTGTTGAAATTTCTCCAGATTGTCAGAAATGTACATTTTTTAATGTTTAATTTTTTGTCTGTAAATGACTATTCCATGTAAATTATCACTTTTGGAAGAAAAATAAGTGTGTTTAGAGTCACTTTAATGCCTGAAATTGGTTGAAACAAAAGCTTCTGAATAGGAGAAAAAGTCTGTAATAATGGCAATTTTGGTCACATTGAGGCTTTAAAAAGTAGTCATTCAACATGAGGCACATTCCAAATGACATTTTGAATCAATTTTTCTACAGTCCAAAAAAACAATTTTCTGATGAAAAATGATGACCCGTGACCTGTCGAAATTTCTCCAGATGGTCAGAAATGGAAATTTTTTAATGTTTAATTTTTTGACTGCAAATGACTATTCCATGTAAATTATCACTTTTGGAACAAAAATAAGTGTGTTTAGAGTCACTTTAATGCCTGAAATTGGTCGAAATAGACGCTTCTGAATAGGAGAAAATGTCTGTAAAAATGGCAATTTTGGTCACATTGAGGCTTCAAAAAGTAGTTATTCAGCATGAGGCACATTCCAAATGACATTTTGAATCAATTTTTCTACAGTCCAAAAAATCAATTTTCTGATGAAAAACGATGACCCGTGACCTGTCCAAATTTCTCCATATGGTCAGAAATGGAAATTTTTTAATGTTTAATTTTTTGATTGTAAATGACTATTCCATGTAAATTATCACTTTTGGAAGAAAAATAAGTGTGTTTAGAGACACTTTAATGCCTGAAATTGGTTGAAACAAAAGCTCCTGAATGGGAGAAAAAGTCTGTAATAATGGCAATTTTGGTCACATTGAGGCTTTAAAAAGTAGTCATTCAACATGCGGCACATTCCAAATGACATTTTGAATCAATTTTTCTACAGTCCAAAAAAATCAATTTTCTGATGAAAAACGATGACCCGTGACCTGTCGAAATTTCTCCAGATGGTCAGAAATGGAAATTTTTTAATGTTTAATTTTTTGACTGCAAATGACTATTCCATGTAAATTATCACTTTTGGAACAAAAATAAGTGTGTTTAGAGTCACTTTAATGCCTGAAATTGGTCGAAATAGACGCTTCTGAATAGGAGAAAATGTCTGTAAAAATGGCCATTTTGGTCACATTGAGGCTTCAAAAAGTAGTTATTCAGCATGAGGCACCTTCCAAATGACATTTTGAATCAATTTTTCTACAGTCCAAAAAATCAATTTTCTGATGAAAAACGATGACCCGTGACCTGTCGAAATTTCTCCAGATGGTCAGAAATGGAAATTTTTTAATGTTTAATTTTTTTACTGTAAATGACTATTCCATGTGAATTATCACTTTTGGAACTAAAATAAGTGTGTTTAGAGTCACTTTAATGCCTGAAATTGGTCGAAATAGAAGCTTCTGAATAGGAGAAAATGTCTGTAATAATGGCAATTTTGGTCACATTGAGGCTTTAAAAAGTATTTATTCAGCATGAGGCACATTCCAAATGACATTTTGAATCAATTTTTCTACAGTCCAAAAAATCAATTTTCTGATGAAAAACGATGACCCGTGACCTGTCGAAATTTCTCCAGATGGTCAGAAATGGAAATTTTTTAATGTTTAATTTTTTGACTGTAAATGACTATTCCATGTAAATTATAACTTTTGGAAGAAAAATAAGTGTGTTTAGAGTCACTTTAATGCCTGAAATTGGTTGAAACAAAAGCTTCTGAATAGGAGAAAAAGTCTCTAATAATGGCAATTTTGGTCACATTGAGGCTTTAAAAAGTAGTCATTCAACATGAGGCACATTCCAAACGACATTTTGAATCAATTTTTCAACAGTCCAAAAAAATCAATTTTCTGATGAAAAACGATGACCCGTGACCTGTCAAAATTTCTCCAGATGGTCAGAAATGGAAATTTTTTAATGTTTAATTTTTTGACTGCAAATGACTATTCCATGTAAATTATCACTTTTGGAACAAAAATAAGTGTGTTTAGAGTCACTTTAATGCCTGAAATTGGTCGAAATAGACGCTTCTGAATAGGAGAAAATGTCTGTAAAAATGGCAATTTTGGTCACATTGAGGCTTCAAAAAGTAGTTATTCAGCATGAGGCACATTCCAAATGACATTTTGAATCAATTTTTCTACAGTCCAAAAAATCAATTTTCTGATGAAAAACGATGACCCGTGACCTGTCCAAATTTCTCCATATGGTCAGAAATGGAAATTTTTTAATGTTTAATTTTTTGATTGTAAATGACTATTCCATGTAAATTATCACTTTTGGAAGAAAAATAAGTGTGTTTAGAGACACTTTAATGCCTGAAATTGGTTGAAACAAAAGCTCCTGAATGGGAGAAAAAGTCTGTAATAATGGCAATTTTGGTCACATTGAGGCTTTAAAAAGTAGTCATTCAACATGCGGCACATTCCAAATGACATTTTGAATCAATTTTTCTACAGTCCAAAAAAATCAATTTTCTGATGAAAAACGATGACCCGTGACCTGTCGAAATTTCTCCAGATGGTCAGAAATGGAAATTTTTTAAAGTTTAATTTTTTGACTGCAAATGACTATTCCATGTAAATTATCACTTTTGGAACAAAAATAAGTGTGTTTAGAGTCACTTTAATGCCTGAAATTGGTCGAAATAGACGCTTCTGAATAGGAGAAAATGTCTGTAAAAATGGCCATTTTGGTCACATTGAGGCTTCAAAAAGTAGTTATTCAGCATGAGGCACCTTCCAAATGACATTTTGAATCAATTTTTCTACAGTCCAAAAAATCAATTTTCTGATGAAAAACGATGACCCGTGACCTGTCGAAATTTCTCCAGATGGTCAGAAATGGAAATTTTTTAATGTTTAATTTTTTTACTGTAAATGACTATTCCATGTGAATTATCACTTTTGGAACTAAAATAAGTGTGTTTAGAGTCACTTTAATGCCTGAAATTGGTCGAAATAGAAGCTTCTGAATAGGAGAAAATGTCTGTAATAATGGCAATTTTGGTCACATTGAGGCTTTAAAAAGTAGTTATTCAGCATGAGGCACATTCCAAATGACATTTTGAATCAATTTTTCTACAGTCCAAAAAATCAATTTTCTGATGAAAAACGATGACCCGTGACCTGTCGAAATTTCTCCAGATGGTCAGAAATGGAAATTTTTTAATGTTTAATTTTTTGACTGCAAATGACTATTCCATGTAAATTATCACTTTTGGAACAAAAATAAGTGTGTTTAGAGTCACTTTAATGCCTGAAATTGGTCGAAATAGACGCTTCTGAATAGGAGAAAATGTCTGTAAAAATGGCAATTTTGGTCACATTGAGGCTTCAAAAAGTAGTTATTCAGCATGAGGCACATTCCAAATGACATTTTGAATCAATTTTTCTACAGTCCAAAAAATCAATTTTCTGATGAAAAACAATGACCCGTGACCTGTCCAAATTTCTCCATATGGTCAGAAATGGAAATTTTTTAATGTTTAATTTTTTGATTGTAAATGACTATTCCATGTAAATTATCTCTTTTGGAAGAAAAATAAGTGTGTTTAGAGACACTTTAATGCCTGAAATTGGTTGAAACAAAAGCTCCTGAATGGGAGAAAAAGTCTGTAATAATGGCAATTTTGGTCACATTGAGGCTTTAAAAAGTAGTCATTCAACATGCGGCACATTCCAAATGACATTTTGAATCAATTTTTCTACAGTCCAAAAAAATCAATTTTCTGATGAAAAACGATGACCCGTGACCTGTCGAAATTTCTCCAGATGGTCAGAAATGGAAATTTTTTAATGTTTAATTTTTTGACTGCAAATGACTATTCCATGTAAATTATCACTTTTGGAACAAAAATAAGTGTGTTTAGAGTCACTTTAATGCCTGAAATTGGTCGAAATAGACGCTTCTGAATAGGAGAAAATGTCTGTAAAAATGGCCATTTTGGTCACATTGAGGCTTCAAAAAGTAGTTATTCAGCATGAGGCACCTTCCAAATGACATTTTGAATCAATTTTTCTACAGTCCAAAAAATCAATTTTCTGATGAAAAACGATGACCCGTGACCTGTCGAAATTTCTCCAGATGGTCAGAAATGGAAATTTTTTAATGTTTAATTTTTTTACTGTAAATGACTATTCCATGTGAATTATCACTTTTGGAACTAAAATAAGTGTGTTTAGAGTCACTTTAATGCCTGAAATTGGTCGAAATAGAAGCTTCTGAATAGGAGAAAATGTCTGTAATAATGGCAATTTTGGTCACATTGAGGCTTTAAAAAGTAGTTATTCAGCATGAGGCACATTCCAAATGACATTTTGAATCAATTTTTCTACAGTCCAAAAAATCAATTTTCTGATGAAAAACGATGACCCGTGACCTGTCGAAATTTCTCCAGATGGTCAGAAATGGAAATTTTTTAATGTTTAATTTTTTGACTGCAAATGACTATTCCATGTAAATTATCACTTTTGGAACAAAAATAAGTGTGTTTAGAGTCACTTTAATGCCTGAAATTGGTCGAAATAGACGCTTCTGAATAGGAGAAAATGTCTGTAAAAATGGCAATTTTGGTCACATTGAGGCTTCAAAAAGTAGTTATTCAGCATGAGGCACATTCCAAATGACATTTTGAATCAATTTTTCTACAGTCCAAAAAATCAATTTTCTGATGAAAAACAATGACCCGTGACCTGTCCAAATTTCTCCATATGGTCAGAAATGGAAATTTTTTAATGTTTAATTTTTTGATTGTAAATGACTATTCCATGTAAATTATCTCTTTTGGAAGAAAAATAAGTTTGTTTAGAGACACTTTAATGCCTGAAATTGGTTGAAACAAAAGCTCCTGAATGGGAGAAAAAGTCTGTAATAATGGCAATTTTGGTCACATTGAGGCTTTAAAAAGTAGTCATTCAACATGCGGCACATTCCAAATGACATTTTGAATCAATTTTTCTACAGTCCAAAAAAATCAATTTTCTGATGAAAAACGATGACCCGTGACCTGTCGACATTTCTCCAGTTGGTCAGAAATTGAATTTTTTTAATGTTTAAGTTTTTTTACTGCAAATGACTATTCCATTTAAATTATCACTTTTGGAACAAAAATAAGTGTGTTTAGAGGCACTTTATTGCCTGAAATTTGTCGAAATAGAAGCTTCTGAATAGGAGAAAATGTCTGTAAAAATTGAAATTTTGGTCACATTCAGGCTTTAAAAAGTAGTTATTCAACATGAGGCACAATCCAAATGACATTTTAAAACAATTTTTCTACAGTCCAAAACATCAATTTTCTGATGAAAAACGATGACCCGTGACCTGTTGAAATTTCTCCAGATTGTCAGAAATGTACATTTTTTAATGTTTAATTTTTTGTCTGTAAATGACTATTCCATGTAAATTATCACTTTTGGAAGAAAAATAAGTGTGTTTAGAGTCACTTTAATGCCTGAAATTGGTTGAAACAAAAGCTTCTGAATAGGAGAAAAAGTCTGTAATAATGGCAATTTTGGTCACATTGAGGCTTTAAAAAGTAGTCATTCAACATGAGGCACATTCCAAATGACATTTTGAATCAATTTTTCTACAGTCCAAAAAAACAATTTTCTGATGAAAAATGATGACCCGTGACCTGTCGAAATTTCTCCAGATGGTCAGAAATGGAAATTTTTTAATGTTTAATTTTTTGACTGCAAATGACTATTCCATGTAAATTATCACTTTTGGAACAAAAATAAGTGTGTTTAGAGTCACTTTAATGCCTGAAATTGGTCGAAATAGACGCTTCTGAATAGGAGAAAATGTCTGTAAAAATGGCAATTTTGGTCACATTGAGGCTTCAAAAAGTAGTTATTCAGCATGAGGCACATTCCAAATGACATTTTGAATCAATTTTTCTACAGTCCAAAAAATCAATTTTCTGATGAAAAACGATGACCCGTGACCTGTCCAAATTTCTCCATATGGTCAGAAATGGAAATTTTTTAATGTTTAATTTTTTGATTGTAAATGACTATTCCATGTAAATTATCACTTTTGGAAGAAAAATAAGTGTGTTTAGAGACACTTTAATGCCTGAAATTGGTTGAAACAAAAGCTCCTGAATGGGAGAAAAAGTCTGTAATAATGGCAATTTTGGTCACATTGAGGCTTTAAAAAGTAGTCATTCAACATGCGGCACATTCCAAATGACATTTTGAATCAATTTTTCTACAGTCCAAAAAAATCAATTTTCTGATGAAAAACGATGACCCGTGACCTGTCGAAATTTCTCCAGATGGTCAGAAATGGAAATTTTTTAATGTTTAATTTTTTGACTGCAAATGACTATTCCATGTAAATTATCACTTTTGGAACAAAAATAAGTGTGTTTAGAGTCACTTTAATGCCTGAAATTGGTCGAAATAGACGCTTCTGAATAGGAGAAAATGTCTGTAAAAATGGCCATTTTGGTCACATTGAGGCTTCAAAAAGTAGTTATTCAGCATGAGGCACCTTCCAAATGACATTTTGAATCAATTTTTCTACAGTCCAAAAAATCAATTTTCTGATGAAAAACGATGACCCGTGACCTGTCGAAATTTCTCCAGATGGTCAGAAATGGAAATTTTTTAATGTTTAATTTTTTTACTGTAAATGACTATTCCATGTGAATTATCACTTTTGGAACTAAAATAAGTGTGTTTAGAGTCACTTTAATGCCTGAAATTGGTCGAAATAGAAGCTTCTGAATAGGAGAAAATGTCTGTAATAATGGCAATTTTGGTCACATTGAGGCTTTAAAAAGTATTTATTCAGCATGAGGCACATTCCAAATGACATTTTGAATCAATTTTTCTACAGTCCAAAAAATCAATTTTCTGATGAAAAACGATGACCCGTGACCTGTCGAAATTTCTCCAGATGGTCAGAAATGGAAATTTTTTAATGTTTAATTTTTTGACTGTAAATGACTATTCCATGTAAATTATAACTTTTGGAAGAAAAATAAGTGTGTTTAGAGTCACTTTAATGCCTGAAATTGGTTGAAACAAAAGCTTCTGAATAGGAGAAAAAGTCTCTAATAATGGCAATTTTGGTCACATTGAGGCTTTAAAAAGTAGTCATTCAACATGAGGCACATTCCAAACGACATTTTGAATCAATTTTTCAACAGTCCAAAAAAATCAATTTTCTGATGAAAAACGATGACCCGTGACCTGTCAAAATTTCTCCAGATGGTCAGAAATGGAAATTTTTTAATGTTTAATTTTTTGACTGCAAATGACTATTCCATGTAAATTATCACTTTTGGAACAAAAATAAGTGTGTTTAGAGTCACTTTAATGCCTGAAATTGGTCGAAATAGACGCTTCTGAATAGGAGAAAATGTCTGTAAAAATGGCAATTTTGGTCACATTGAGGCTTCAAAAAGTAGTTATTCAGCATGAGGCACATTCCAAATGACATTTTGAATCAATTTTTCTACAGTCCAAAAAATCAATTTTCTGATGAAAAACGATGACCCGTGACCTGTCCAAATTTCTCCATATGGTCAGAAATGGAAATTTTTTAATGTTTAATTTTTTGATTGTAAATGACTATTCCATGTAAATTATCACTTTTGGAAGAAAAATAAGTGTGTTTAGAGACACTTTAATGCCTGAAATTGGTTGAAACAAAAGCTCCTGAATGGGAGAAAAAGTCTGTAATAATGGCAATTTTGGTCACATTGAGGCTTTAAAAAGTAGTCATTCAACATGCGGCACATTCCAAATGACATTTTGAATCAATTTTTCTACAGTCCAAAAAAATCAATTTTCTGATGAAAAACGATGACCCGTGACCTGTCGAAATTTCTCCAGATGGTCAGAAATGGAAATTTTTTAAAGTTTAATTTTTTGACTGCAAATGACTATTCCATGTAAATTATCACTTTTGGAACAAAAATAAGTGTGTTTAGAGTCACTTTAATGCCTGAAATTGGTCGAAATAGACGCTTCTGAATAGGAGAAAATGTCTGTAAAAATGGCCATTTTGGTCACATTGAGGCTTCAAAAAGTAGTTATTCAGCATGAGGCACCTTCCAAATGACATTTTGAATCAATTTTTCTACAGTCCAAAAAATCAATTTTCTGATGAAAAACGATGACCCGTGACCTGTCGAAATTTCTCCAGATGGTCAGAAATGGAAATTTTTTAATGTTTAATTTTTTTACTGTAAATGACTATTCCATGTGAATTATCACTTTTGGAACTAAAATAAGTGTGTTTAGAGTCACTTTAATGCCTGAAATTGGTCGAAATAGAAGCTTCTGAATAGGAGAAAATGTCTGTAATAATGGCAATTTTGGTCACATTGAGGCTTTAAAAAGTAGTTATTCAGCATGAGGCACATTCCAAATGACATTTTGAATCAATTTTTCTACAGTCCAAAAAATCAATTTTCTGATGAAAAACGATGACCCGTGACCTGTCGAAATTTCTCCAGATGGTCAGAAATGGAAATTTTTTAATGTTTAATTTTTTGACTGCAAATGACTATTCCATGTAAATTATCACTTTTGGAACAAAAATAAGTGTGTTTAGAGTCACTTTAATGCCTGAAATTGGTCGAAATAGACGCTTCTGAATAGGAGAAAATGTCTGTAAAAATGGCAATTTTGGTCACATTGAGGCTTCAAAAAGTAGTTATTCAGCATGAGGCACATTCCAAATGACATTTTGAATCAATTTTTCTACAGTCCAAAAAATCAATTTTCTGATGAAAAACAATGACCCGTGACCTGTCCAAATTTCTCCATATGGTCAGAAATGGAAATTTTTTAATGTTTAATTTTTTGATTGTAAATGACTATTCCATGTAAATTATCTCTTTTGGAAGAAAAATAAGTGTGTTTAGAGACACTTTAATGCCTGAAATTGGTTGAAACAAAAGCTCCTGAATGGGAGAAAAAGTCTGTAATAATGGCAATTTTGGTCACATTGAGGCTTTAAAAAGTAGTCATTCAACATGCGGCACATTCCAAATGACATTTTGAATCAATTTTTCTACAGTCCAAAAAAATCAATTTTCTGATGAAAAACGATGACCCGTGACCTGTCGAAATTTCTCCAGATGGTCAGAAATGGAAATTTTTTAATGTTTAATTTTTTGACTGCAAATGACTATTCCATGTAAATTATCACTTTTGGAACAAAAATAAGTGTGTTTAGAGTCACTTTAATGCCTGAAATTGGTCGAAATAGACGCTTCTGAATAGGAGAAAATGTCTGTAAAAATGGCCATTTTGGTCACATTGAGGCTTCAAAAAGTAGTTATTCAGCATGAGGCACCTTCCAAATGACATTTTGAATCAATTTTTCTACAGTCCAAAAAATCAATTTTCTGATGAAAAACGATGACCCGTGACCTGTCGAAATTTCTCCAGATGGTCAGAAATGGACATTTTTTAATGTTTAATTTTTTTACTGTAAATGACTATTCCATGTGAATTATCACTTTTGGAACTAAAATAAGTGTGTTTAGAGTCACTTTAATGCCTGAAATTGGTCGAAATAGAAGCTTCTGAATAGGAGAAAATGTCTGTAATAATGGCAATTTTGGTCACATTGAGGCTTTAAAAAGTAGTTATTCAGCATGAGGCACATTCCAAATGACATTTTGAATCAATTTTTCTACAGTCCAAAAAATCAATTTTCTGATGAAAAACGATGACCCGTGACCTGTCGAAATTTCTCCAGATGGTCAGAAATGGAAATTTTTTAATGTTTAATTTTTTGACTGCAAATGACTATTCCATGTAAATTATCACTTTTGGAACAAAAATAAGTGTGTTTAGAGTCACTTTAATGCCTGAAATTGGTCGAAATAGACGCTTCTGAATAGGAGAAAATGTCTGTAAAAATGGCAATTTTGGTCACATTGAGGCTTCAAAAAGTAGTTATTCAGCATGAGGCACATTCCAAATGACATTTTGAATCAATTTTTCTACAGTCCAAAAAATCAATTTTCTGATGAAAAACAATGACCCGTGACCTGTCCAAATTTCTCCATATGGTCAGAAATGGAAATTTTTTAATGTTTAATTTTTTGATTGTAAATGACTATTCCATGTAAATTATCTCTTTTGGAAGAAAAATAAGTTTGTTTAGAGACACTTTAATGCCTGAAATTGGTTGAAACAAAAGCTCCTGAATGGGAGAAAAAGTCTGTAATAATGGCAATTTTGGTCACATTGAGGCTTTAAAAAGTAGTCATTCAACATGCGGCACATTCCAAATGACATTTTGAATCAATTTTTCTACAGTCCAAAAAAATCAATTTTCTGATGAAAAACGATGACCCGTGACCTGTCGAAATTTCTCCAGATGGTCAGAAATGGAAATTTTTTAATGTTTAATTTTTTGACTGCAAATGACTATTCCATGTAAATTATCACTTTTGGAACAAAAATAAGTGTGTTTAGAGTCACTTTAATGCCTGAAATTGGTCGAAATAGACGCTTCTCAATAGGAGAAAATGTCTGTAAAAATGGCCATTTTGGTCACATTGAGGCTTCAAAAAGTAGTTATTCAGCATGAGGCACCTTCCAAATGACATTTTGAATCAATTTTTCTACAGTCCAAAAAATCAATTTTCTGATGAAAAACGATGACCCGTGACCTGTCGAAATTTCTCCAGATGGTCAGAAATGGAAATTTTTTAATGTTTAATTTTTTTACTGTAAATGACTATTCCATGTGAATTATCACTTTTGGAACTAAAATAAGTGTGTTTAGAGTCACTTTAATGCCTGAAATTGGTCGAAATAGAAGCTTCTGAATAGGAGAAAATGTCTGTAATAATGGCAATTTTGGTCACATTGAGGCTTTAAAAAGTAGTTATTCAGCATGAGGCACATTCCAAATGACATTTTGAATCAATTTTTCTACAGTCCAAAAAATCAATTTTCTGATGAAAAACGATGACCCGTGACCTGTCGAAATTTCTCCAGATGGTCAGAAATGGAAATTTTTTAATGTTTAATTTTTTGACTGTAAATGACTATTCCATGTAAATTATAACTTTTGGAAGAAAAATAAGTGTGTTTAGAGTCACTTTAATGCCTGAAATTGGTTGAAACAAAAGCTTCTGAATAGGAGAAAAAGTCTCTAATAATGGCAATTTTGGTCACATTGAGGCTTTAAAAAGTAGTCATTCAACATGAGGCACATTCCAAACGACATTTTGAATCAATTTTTCAACAGTCCAAAAAAATCAATTTTCTGATGAAAAACGATGACCCGTGACCTGTCGAAATTTCTCCAGATGGTCAGAAATTGAATTTTTTTAAGGTTTAATTTTTTGACTGCAAAGGACTATTCCATGTAAATTATCACCTTTGGAACAAAAATAAGTGTGTTTAGAGTCACTTTATGACTGAAATTGGTCGAAATAGACGCTTCTGAATAGGAGAAAATGTCTGTAAAAATGGCAATTTTGGTCACATTGAGGCTTCAAAAAGTAGTTATTCAGCATGAGGCACATTCCAAATGACATTTTGAATCAATTTTTCTACAGTCCAAAAAAATAAATTTTCTGATGAAAATCCATGACCCGTGACCTGTCGAAATTTCTCCAGATGGTCAGAAATGGATATTTTTTAATGTTTAAGTTTTTTACTGTAAATGATTATTCCATGTGAATTATCACTTTTGGAACTAAAATAAGTGTGTTTAGAGTCACTTTAATGCCTGAAATTGGTCGAAATAGAAGCTTCTGAATAGGAGAAAATGTCTGTAATAATGGCAATTTTGGTCACATTGAGGCTTTAAAAAGTAGTTATTCAGCATGAGGCACATTCCAAATGACATTTTGAATCAATATTTCTACAGTCCAAAAAATCAATTTTCTGATGAAAAACGATGACCCGTGACCTGTTGAAATTTCTCCAGATTGTCACAAATGTACATTTTTTAATGTTTAATTTTTTGACTGTAAATGACTATTCCATGTAAATTATCACTTTTGGAAGAAAAATAAGTGTGTTTAGAGACACTTTAATGCCTGAAATTGGTTGAAACAAAAGCTTCTGAATAGGAGAAAAAGTCTGTAATAATGGCAATTTTGGTCACATTGAGGCTTTAAAAAGTAGTCATTCAACATGCGGCACATTCCAAATGACATTTTGAATCAATTTTTCTACAGTCCAAAAAAATCAATTTTCTGATGAAAAACGATGACCCGTGACCTGTCGAAATTTCTCCAGATGGTCAGAAATGGAAATTTTTTAATGTTTAATTTTTTGACTGCAAATGACTATTCCATGTAAATTATCACTTTTGGAACAAAAATAAGTGTGTTTAGAGTCACTTTAATGCCTGAAATTGGTCGAAATAGACGCTTCTGAATAGGAGAAAATGTCTGTAAAAATGGCAATTTTGGTCACATTGAGGCTTCAAAAAGTAGTTATTCAGCATGAGGCACATTCCAAATGACATTTTGAATCAATTTTTCTACAGTCCAAAAAATCTATTTTCTGATGAAAAACGATGACCCGTGACCTGTGCAAATTTCTCCATATGGTCAGAAATGGAAATTTTTTAATGTTTAATTTTTTGATTGTAAATGACTATTCCATGTAAATTATCACTTTTGGAAGAAAAATAAGTGTGTTTAGAGACACTTTAATGCCTGAAATTGGTTGAAACAATAGCTTCTGAATGGGAGAAAAAGTCTGTAATAATGGCAATTTTGGTCACATTGAGGCTTTAAAAAGTAGTCATTCAACATGCGGCACATTCCAAATGACATTTTGAATCAATTTTTCTACAGTCCAAAAAAATCAATTTTCTGATGAAAAACGATGACCCGTGACCTGTCGAAATTTCTCCAGATGGTCAGAAATGGAAATTTTTTAATGTTTAATTTTTTGACTGCAAATGACTATTCCATGTAAATTATCACTTTTGGAACAAAAATAAGTGTGTTTAGAGTCACTTTAATGCCTGAAATTGGTCGAAATAGACGCTTCTGAATAGGAGAAAATGTCTGTAAAAATGGCCATTTTGGTCACATTGAGGCTTCAAAAAGTAGTTATTCAGCATGAGGCACATTCCAAATGACATTTTGAATCAATTTTTCTACAGTCCAAAAAATCAATTTTCTGATGAAAAACGATGACCCGTGACCTGTCGAAATTTCTCCAGATGGTCAGAAATGGAAATTTTTTAATGTTTAATTTTTTTACTGTAAATGACTATTCCATGTGAATTATCACTTTTGGAACTAAAATACGTGTGTTTAGAGTCACTTTAATGCCTGAAATTGGTCGAAATAGAAGCTTCTGAATAGGAGAAAATGTCTGTAATAATGGCAATTTTGGTCACATTGAGGCTTTAAAAAGTAGTTATTCAGCATGAGGCACATTCCAAATGACATTTTGAATCAATTTTTCTACAGTTCAAAAAATCAATTTTCTGATGAAAAACGATGACCCGTGACCTGTCGAAATTTCTCCAGATGGTCAGAAATGGAAATTTTTTAATGTTTAATTTTTTGAATGCAAATGACTATTCCATGTAAATTATCACTTTTGGAACAACATTAAGTGTGTTTAGAGTCACTTTAATGCCTGAAATTGGTCGAAATAGAAGCTTCTGAATACGAGAAAATGTCTGTAATAATGGCAATTTTGGTCACATTGAGGCTTTAAAAAGTAGTTATTCAGCATGAGGCACATTCCAAATGACATTTTGAATCAATTTTTCTACAGTCCAAAAAATCAATTTTCTGATGAAAAACGATGACCCGTGACCTGTCGACATTTCTCCAGTTGGTCAGAAATTGAATTTTTTTAATGTTTAAGTTTTTTTACTGCAAATGACTATTCCATTTAAATTATCACTTTTGGAACAAAAATAAGTGTGTTTAGAGGCACTTTATTGCCTGAAATTGGTCGAAATAGAAGCTTCTGAATAGGAGAAAATGTCTGTAAAAATTGAAATTTTGGTCACAATCAGGCTTTAAAAAGTAGTTATTCAACATGAGGCACAATCCAAATGACATTTTGAATCAATTTTTCTACAGTCCAAAAAATCAATTTTCTGATGAAAACGATGACCCGTGACCTGTTGAAATTTCTCCAGATTGTCAGAAATGTACATTTTTTAATGTTTAATTTTTTGACTGTAAATGACTATTCCATGTAAATTATCACTTTTGGAAGAAAAATAAGTGTGTTTAGAGTCACTTTAATGCCTGAAATTGGTTGAAACAAAAGCTTCTGAATAGGAGAAAAAGTCTCTAATAATGGCAATTTTGGTCACATTGAGGCTTTAAAAAGTAGTCATTCAACATGAGGCACATTCCAAACGACATTTTGAATCAATTTTTCAACAGTCCAAAAAAATCAATTTCTGATGAAAAACGATGACCCGTGACCTGTCGAAATTTCTCCAGATGGTCAGAAATGGAAATTTTTTAATGTTTAATTTTTTGACTGCAAATGACTATTACATGTAAATTATCACTTTTGGAACAAAAATAAGTGTGTTTAGAGTCACTTTAATGCCTGAAATTGGTCGAAATAGACGCTTCTGAATAGGAGAAAATGTCTGTAAAAATGGCAATTTTGGTCACATTGAGGCTTCAAAAAGTAGTTATTCAGCATGAGGCACATTCCAAATGACATTTTGAATCAATTTTTCTACAGTCCAAAAAATCAATTTTCTGATGAAAAACGATGACCCGTGACCTGTCCAAATTTCTCCATATGGTCAGAAATGGAAATTTTTTAATGTTTAATTTTTTGATTGTAAATGACTATTCCATGTAAATTATCACTTTTGGAAGAAAAATAAGTGTGTTTAGAGACACTTTAATGCCTGAAATTGGTTGAAACAAAAGCTCCTGAATGGGAGAAAAAGTCTGTAATAATGGCAATTTTGGTCACATTGAGGCTTTAAAAAGTAGTCATTCAACATGCGGCACATTCCAAATGACATTTTGAATCAATTTTTCTACAGTCCAAAAAAATCAATTTTCTGTTGAAAAACGATGACCCGTGACCTGTCGAAATTTCTCCAGATGGTCAGAAATGGAAATTTTTTAATGTTTAATTTTTTGACTGCAAATGACTATTCCATGTAAATTATCACTTTTGGAACAAAAATAAGTGTGTTTAGAGTCACTTTAATGCCTGAAATTGGTCGAAATAGACGCTTCTGAATAGGAGAAAATGTCTGTAAAAATGGCCATTTTGGTCACATTGAGGCTTCAAAAAGTAGTTATTCAGCATGAGGCACCTTCCAAATGACATTTTGAATCAATTTTTCTACAGTCCAAAAAATCAATTTTCTGATGAAAAACGATGACCCGTGACCTGTCGAAATTTCTCCAGATGGTCAGAAATGGAAATTTTTTAATGTTTAATTTTTTTACTGTAAATGACTATTCCATGTGAATTATCACTTTTGGAACTAAAATAAGTGTGTTTAGAGTCACTTTAATGCCTGAAATTGGTCGAAATAGAAGCTTCTGAATAGGAGAAAATGTCTGTAATAATGGCAATTTTGGTCACATTGAGGCTTTAAAAAGTAGTTATTCAGCATGAGGCACATTCCAAATGACATTTTGAATCAATTTTTCTACAGTCCAAAAAATCAATTTTCTGATGAAAAACGATGACCCGTGACCTGTCGAAATTTCTCCAGATGGTCAGAAATGGAAATTTTTTAATGTTTAATTTTTTGACTGTAAATGACTATTCCATGTAAATTATAACTTTTGGAAGAAAAATAAGTGTGTTTAGAGTCACTTTAATGCCTGAAATTGGTTGAAACAAAAGCTTCTGAATAGGAGAAAAAGTCTCTAATAATGGCAATTTTGGTCACATTGAGGCTTTAAAAAGTAGTCATTCAACATGAGGCACATTCCAAACGACATTTTGAATCAATTTTTCAACAGTCCAAAAAAATCAATTTTCTGATGAAAAACGATGACCCGTGACCTGTCGAAATTTCTCCAGATGGTCAGAAATTGAATTTTTTTAAGGTTTAATTTTTTGACTGCAAAGGACTATTCCATGTAAATTATCACCTTTGGAACAAAAATAAGTGTGTTTAGAGTCACTTTATGACTGAAATTGGTCGAAATAGACGCTTCTGAATAGGAGAAAATGTCTGTAAAAATGGCAATTTTGGTCACATTGAGGCTTCAAAAAGTAGTTATTCAGCATGAGGCACATTCCAAATGACATTTTGAATCAATTTTTCTACAGTCCAAAAAAATAAATTTTCTGATGAAAAACGATGACCCGTGACCTATCGAAATTTCTCCAGATGGTCAGAAATGGATATTTTTTAATGTTTAAGTTTTTTACTGTAAATGATTATTCCATGTGAATTATCACTTTTGGAACTAAAATAAGTGTGTTTAGAGTCACTTTAATGCCTGAAATTGGTCGAAATAGAAGCTTCTGAATAGGAGAAAATGTCTGTAATAATGGCAATTTTGGTCACATTGAGGCTTTAAAAAGTAGTTATTCAGCATGAGGCACATTCCAAATGACATTTTGAATCAATATTTCTACAGTCCAAAAAATCAATTTTCTGATGAAAAACGATGACCCGTGACCTGTTGAAATTTCTCCAGATTGTCACAAATGTACATTTTTTAATGTTTAATTTTTTGACTGTAAATGACTATTCCATGTAAATTATCACTTTTGGAAGAAAAATAAGTGTGTTTAGAGACACTTTAATGCCTGAAATTGGTTGAAACAAAAGCTTCTGAATAGGAGAAAAAGTCTGTAATAATGGCAATTTTGGTCACATTGAGGCTTTAAAAAGTAGTCATTCAACATGAGGCACATTCCAAATGACATTTTGAATCAATTTTTCTACAGTCCAAAAAAATCAATTTTCTGATGAATAACGATGACCCGTGACCTGTCGAAATTTCTCCAGATGGTCAGAAATGGAAATTTTTTAATGTTTAATTTTTTGACTGCAAATGACTATTCCATGTAAATTATCACTTTTGGAACAAAAATAAGTGTGTTTAGAGTCACTTTAATGCCTGAAATTGGTCGAAATAGACGCTTCTGAATAGGAGAAAATGTCTGTAAAAATGGCAATTTTGGTCACATTGAGGCTTCAAAAAGTAGTTATTCAGCATGAGGCACATTCCAAATGACATTTTGAATCAATTTTTCTACAGTCCAAAAAATCAATTTTCTGATGAAAAACGATGACCCGTGACCTGTCCAAATTTCTCCATATGGTCAGAAATGGAAATTTTTTAATGTTTAATTTTTTGATTGTAAATGACTATTCCATGTAAATTATCACTTTTGGAAGAAAAATAAGTGTGTTTAGAGACACTTTAATGCCTGAAATTGGTTGAAACAATAGCTTCTGAATGGGAGAAAAAGTCTGTAATAATGGCAATTTTGGTCCCATTGAGGCTTTAAAAAGTAGTCATTCAACATGCGGCACATTCCAAATGACATTTTGAATCAATTTTTCTACAGTCCAAAAAAAACAATTTTCTGATGAAAAACGATGACCCGTGACCTGTCGAAATTTCTCCAGATGGTCAGAAATGGAAATTTTTTAATGTTTAATTTTTTGACTGCAAATGACTATTCCATGTAAATTATCACTTTTGGAACAAAAATAAGTGTGTTTAGAGTCACTTTAATGCCTGAAATTGGTCGAAATAGACGCTTCTGAATAGGAGAAAATGTCTGTAAAAATGGCCATTTTGGTCACATTGAGGCTTCAAAAAGTAGTTATTCAGCATGAGGCACATTCCAAATGACATTTTGAATCAATTTTTCTACAGTACAAAAAAATAAATTTTCTGATGAAAATCCATGACCCGTGACCTGTCGAAATTTCTCCAGATGGTCAGAAATGGATATTTTTTAATGTTTAAGTTTTTTACTGTAAATGATTATTCCATGTGAATTATCACTTTTGGAACTAAAATAAGTGTGTTTAGAGTCACTTTATTGCCTGAAATTGGTCGAAATAGAAGCTTCTGAATAGGAGAAAATGTCTGTAATAATGGCAATTTTGGTCACATTGAGGCTTTAAAAAGTAGTTATTCAGCATGAGGCACATTCCAAATGACATTTTGAATCAATATTTCTACAGTCCAAAAAATCAATTTTCTGATGAAAAACGATGACCCGTGACCTGTTGAAATTTCTCCAGATTGTCACAAATGTACATTTTTTAATGTTTAATTTTTTGACTGTAAATGACTATTCCATGTAAATTATCACTTTTGGAAGAAAAATAAGTGTGTTTAGAGACACTTTAATGCCTGAAATTGGTTGAAACAAAAGCTTCTGAATAGGAGAAAAAGTCTGTAATAATGGCAATTTTGGTCACATTGAGGCTTTAAAAAGTAGTCATTCAACATGCGGCACATTCCAAATGACATTTTGAATCAATTTTTCTACAGTCCAAAAAAATCAATTTTCTGATGAATAACGATGACCCGTGACCTGTCGAAATTTCTCCAGATGGTCAGAAATGGAAATTTTTTAATGTTTAATTTTTTGACTGCAAATGACTATTCCATGTAAATTATCACTTTTGGAACAAAAATAAGTGTGTTTAGAGTCACTTTAATGCCTGAAATTGGTCGAAATAGACGCTTCTGAATAGGAGAAAATGTCTGTAAAAATGGCAATTTTGGTCACATTGAGGCTTCAAAAAGTAGTTATTCAGCATGAGGCACATTCCAAATGACATTTTGAATCAATTTTTCTACAGTCCAAAAAATCAATTTTCTGATGAAAAACGATGACCCGTGACCTGTCCAAATTTCTCCATATGGTCAGAAATGGAAATTTTTTAATGTTTAATTTTTTGATTGTAAATGACTATTCCATGTAAATTATCACTTTTGGAAGAAAAATAAGTGTGTTTAGAGACACTTTAATGCCTGAAATTGGTTGAAACAATAGCTTCTGAATGGGAGAAAAAGTCTGTAATAATGGCAATTTTGGTCCCATTGAGGCTTTAAAAAGTAGTCATTCAACATGCGGCACATTCCAAATGACATTTTGAATCAATTTTTCTACAGTCCAAAAAAATCAATTTTCTGATGAAAAACGATGACCCGTGACCTGTCGAAATTTCTCCAGATGGTCAGAAATGGAAATTTTTTAATGTTTAATTTTTTGACTGCAAATGACTATTCCATGTAAATTATCACTTTTGGAACAAAAATAAGTGTGTTTAGAGTCACTTTAATGCCTGAAATTGGTCGAAATAGACGCTTCTGAATAGGAGAAAATGTCTGTAAAAATGGCCATTTTGGTCACATTGAGGCTTCAAAAAGTAGTTATTCAGCATGAGGCACATTCCAAATGACATTTTGAATCAATTTTTCTACAGTCCAAAAAATCAATTTTCTGATGAAAAACGATGACCCGTGACCTGTCGAAATTTCTCCAGATGGTCAGAAATGGAAATTTTTTAATGTTTAATTTTTTTACTGTAAATGACTATTCCATGTGAATTATCACTTTTGGAACTAAAATAAGTGTGTTTAGAGTCACTTTAATGCCTGAAATTGGTCGAAATAGAAGCTTCTGAATAGGAGAAAATGTCTGTAATAATGGCAATTTTGGTCACATTGAGGCTTTAAAAAGTAGTTATTCAGCATGAGGCACATTCCAAATGACATTTTGAATCAATTTTTCTACAGTCCAAAAAATCAATTTTCTGATGAAAAACGATGACCCGTGACCTGTCGAAATTTCTCCAGATGGTCAGAAATGGAAATTTTTTAATGTTTAATTTTTTGAATGCAAATGACTATTCCATGTAAATTATCACTTTTGGAACAACATTAAGTGTGTTTAGAGTCACTTTAATGCCTGAAATTGGTCGAAATAGAAGCTTCTGAATACGAGAAAATGTCTGTAATAATGGCAATTTTGGTCACATTGAGGCTATAAAAAGTAGTTATTCAACATGAGGCACATTCGAAATGACATTTTGAATCAATTTTTCCACAGTCCAGAAAATCAATTTTCTGATGAAAAACGATGACCCATGACCTGTCGACATTTCTCCAGTTGGTCAGAAATTGAATTTTTTTAATGTTTAAGTTTTTTTACTGCAAATGACTATTCCATTTAAATTATCACTTTTGGAACAAAAATAAGTGTGTTTAGAGGCACTTTATTGCCTGAAATTGGTCGAAATAGAAGCTTCTGAATAGGAGAAAATGTCTGTAAAAATTGAAATTTTGGTCACATTCAGGCTTTAAAAAGTAGTTATTCAACATGAGGCACAATCCAAATGACATTTTGAATCAATTTTTCTACAGTCCAAAAAATCAATTTTCTGATGAAAACGATGACCCGTGACCTGTTGAAATTTCTCCAGATTGTCAGAAATGTACATTTTTTAATGTTTAATTTTTTGACTGTAAATGACTATTCCATGTAAATTATCACTTTTGGAAGAAAAATAAGTGTGTTTAGAGTCACTTTAATGCCTGAAATTGGTTGAAACAAAAGCTTCTGAATAGGAGAAAAAGTCTGTAATAATGGCAATTTTGGTCACATTGAGGCCTTAAAAAGTAGTCATTCAACATGAGGCACATTCCAAATGACATTTTGAATCAATTTTTCTACAGTCCAAAAAAACAATTTTCTGATGAAAAATGATGACCCGTGACCTGTCGAAATTTCTCCAGATGGTCAGAAATGGAAATTTTTTAATGTTTATTTTTTTGACTGCAAATGACTATTCCATGTAAATTATCACTTTTGGAACAAAAATAAGTGTGTTTAGAGTCACTTTAATGCCTGAAATTGGTCGAAATAGACGCTTCTGAATAGGAGAAAATGTCTGTAAAAATGGCAATTTTGGTCACATTGAGGCTTCAAAAAGTAGTTATTCAGCATGAGGCACATTCCAAATGACATTTTGAATCAATTTTTCTACAGTCCAAAAAATCAATTTTCTGATGAAAAACGATGACCCGTGACCTGTCCAAATTTCTCCATATGGTCAGAAATGGAAATTTTTTAATGTTTAATTTTTTGATTGTAAATGACTATTCCATGTAAATTATCACTTTTGGAAGAAAAATAAGTGTGTTTAGAGACACTTTAATGCCTGAAATTGGTTGAAACAAAAGCTTCTGAATGGGAGAAAAAGTCTGTAATAATGGCAATTTTGGTCACATTGAGGCTTTAAAAAGTAGTCATTCAACATGCGGCACATTCCAAATGACATTTTGAATCAATTTTTCTACAGTCCAAAAAAATCAATTTTCTGATGAAAAACGATGACCCGTGACCTGTCGAAATTTCTCCAGATGGTCAGAAATGGAAATTTTTTAATGTTTAATTTTTTGACTGCAAATGACTATTCCATGTAAATTATCACTTTTGGAACAAAAATAAGTGTGTTTAGAGTCACTTTAATGCCTGAAATTGGTCGAAATAGACGCTTCTGAATAGGAGAAAATGTCTGTAAAAATGGCCATTTTGGTCACATTGAGGCTTCAAAAAGTAGTTATTCAGCATGAGGCACATTCCAAATGACATTTTGAATCAATTTTTCTACAGTCCAAAAAATCAATTTTCTGATGAAAAACGATGACCCGTGACCTGTCGAAATTTCTCCAGATGGTCAGAAATGGAAATTTTTTAATGTTTAATTTTTTTACTGTAAATGACTATTCCATGTGAATTATCACTTTTGGAACTAAAATAAGTGTGTTTAGAGTCACTTTAATGCCTGAAATTGGTCGAAATAGAAGCTTCTGAATAGGAGAAAATGTCTGTAATAATGGCAATTTTGGTCACATTGAGGCTTTAAAAAGTAGTTATTCAGCATGAGGCACATTCCAAATGACATTTTGAATCAATTTTTCTACAGTCCAAAAAATCAATTTTCTGATGAAAAACGATGACCCGTGACCTGTCGAAATTTCTCCAGATGGTCAGAAATGGAAATTTTTTAATGTTTAATTTTTTGAATGCAAATGACTATTCCATGTAAATTATCACTTTTGGAACAACATTAAGTGTGTTTAGAGTCACTTTAATGCCTGAAATTGGTCGAAATAGAAGCTTCTGAATACGAGAAAATGTCTGTAATAATGGCAATTTTGGTCACATTGAGGCTTTAAAAAGTAGTTATTCAACATGAGGCACATTCGAAATGACATTTTGAATCAATTTTTCCACAGTCCAAAAAATCAATTTTCTGATGAAAAACGATGACCCGTGACCTGTCGACATTTCTCCAGTTGGTCAGAAATTGAATTTTTTTAATGTTTAAGTTTTTTTACTGCAAATGACTATTCCATTTAAATTATCACTTTTGGAACAAAAATAAGTGTGTTTAGAGGCACTTTATTGCCTGAAATTGGTCGAAATAGAAGCTTCTGAATAGGAGAAAATGTCTGTAAAAATTGAAATTTTGGTCACATTCAGGCTTTAAAAAGTAGTTATTCAACATGAGGCACAATCCAAATGACATTTTGAATCAATTTTTCTACAGTCCAAAAAATCAATTTTCTGATGAAAACGATGACCCGTGACCTGTTGAAATTTCTCCAGATTGTCAGAAATGTACATTTTTTAATGTTTAATTTTTTGACTGTAAATGACTATTCCATGTAAATTATCACTTTTGGAAGAAAAATAAGTGTGTTTAGAGTCACTTTAATGCCTGAAATTGGTTGAAACAAAAGCTTCTGAATAGGAGAAAAAGTCTGTAATAATGGCAATTTTGGTCACATTGAGGCTTTAAAAAGTAGTCATTCAACATGAGGCACATTCCAAATGACATTTTGAATCAATTTTTCTACAGTCCAAAAAAACAATTTTCTGATGACAAATGATGACCCGTGACCTGTCGAAATTTCTCCAGATGGTCAGAAATGGAAATTTTTTAATGTTTAATTTTTTGACTGTAAATGACTATTCCATGTAAATTATCACTTTTGGAAGAAAAATAAGTGTGTTTAGAGTCACTTTAATGCCTGAAATTGGTTGAAACAAAAGCTTCTGAATAGGAGAAATAGTCTGTAATAATGGCAATTTTGGTCACATTGAGGCTTTAAAAAGTAGTCATTCAACATGAGGCACATTCCAAATGACATTTTGAATCAATTTTTCTACAGTCCAAAAAAATCAATTTTCTGATGAAAAACGATGATTTCTCCAGATGGTCAGAAATGGAAATTTTTTAATGTTTAATTTTTTGACTGCAAATGACTATTCCATGTAAATTATCACTTTTGGAACAAAAATAAGTGTGTTTAGAGTCACTTTATGACTGAAATTGGTCGAAATAGACGCTTCTGAATAGGAGAAAATGTCTGTAAAAATGGCAATTTTGGTCACATTGAGGCTTCAAAAAGTAGTTATTCAGCATGAGGCACATTCCAAATGACATTTTGAATCAATTTTTCTACAGTCCCAAAAAATAAATTTTCTGATGAAAAACGATGACCCGTGACCTGTCGAAATTTCTCCAGATGGTCAGAAATGGAAATTTTTTAATGTTTAATTTTTTTTACTGTAAATGACTATTCCATGTGAATTATCACTTTTGGAACTAAAATAAGTGTGTTTAGAGTCACTTTAATGCCTGAAATTGGTCGAAATAGAAGCTTCTGAATAGGAGAAAATGTCTGTAATAATGGCAATTTTGGTCACATTGAGGCTTTAAAAAGTAGTTATTCAGCATGAGGCACATTCCAAATGACATTTTGAATCAATTTTTCTACAGTCCAAAAAATCAATTTTCTGATGAAAAACGATGACCCGTGACCTGTCGAAATTTCTCCAGATGGTCAGAAATGGAAATTTTTTAATGTTTCATTTTTTGACTGCAAATGACTATTCCATGTAAATTATCACTTTTGGAACAAAATAAGTGTGTTTAGAGTCACTTTAATGCCTGAAATTGGTCGAAATAGAAGCTTCTGAATAGGAGAAAATGTCTGGAAAAATGGCAATTTTGGTCACATTGAGGCTTCAAAAAGTAGTTATTCAGCATGAGGCACATTCCAAATGACATTTTGAATCAATTTTTCTACAGTCCAAAAAATCAATTTTCTGATGAAAAACGATGACCCGTGACCTGTCGAAATTTCTCCAGATTGTCAGAAATGTACATTTTTTAATGTTTAATTTTTTGACTGTAAATGACTATTCCATGTAAATTATCACTTTTGGAAGAAAAATAAGTGTGTTTAGAGTCACTTTAATGCCTGAAATTGGTTGAAACAAAAGCTTCTGAATAGGAGAAAAAGTCTGTAATAATGGCAATTTTGGTCACATTGAGGCTTTAAAAAGTAGTCATTCAACATGAGGCACATTCCAAATGACATTTTGAATCAATTTTTCTACAGTCCAAAAAAATCAATTTTCTGATGAAAAACGATGACCCGTGACCTGTCGAAATTTCTCCAGATGGTCAGAAATGGAATTTTTTTAATGTTTAATTTTTTGACTGCAAATGACTATTCCATGTAAATTATCACTTTTGGAACAAAAATAAGTGTGTTTAGAGTCACTTTATGACTGAAATTGGTCGAAATAGACGCTTCTGAATAGGAGAAAATGTCTGTAAAAATGGCAATTTTGGTCACATTGAGGCTTCAAAAAGTAGTTATTCAGCATGAGGCACATTCCAAATGACATTTTGAATCAATTTTTCTACAGTCCAAAAAAAATAAATTTTCTGATGAAAAACGATGACCCGTGACCTGTCGAAATTTCTCCAGATGGTCAGAAATGGAAATTTTTTAATGTTTAATTTTTTTTACTGTAAATGACTATTCCATGTGAATTATCACTTTTGGAACTAAAATAAGTGTGTTTAGAGTCACTTTAATGTCTGAAATTGGTTGAAACAAAAGCTTCTGAATAGGAGAAAAAGTCTGTAATAATGGCAATTTTGGTGACATTGAGGCTTTAAAAAGTAGTCATTCAACATGAGGCACATTCCAAATGACATTTTGAATCAATTTTTCTACAGTCCAAAAAAATCAATTTTCTGATGAAAAACGATGACCCGTGACCTGTCGAAATTTATCCAGATGGTCAGAAATGGAAATTTTTTAATGTTTAATTTTTTGAATGCAAATGACTATTCCATGTAAATTATCACTTTTGGAACAACATTAAGTGTGTTTAGAGTCACTTTAATGCCTGAAATTGGTCGAAATAGAAGCTTCTGAATACGAGAAAATGTCTGTAATAATGGCAATTTTGGTCACATTGAGGCTTTAAAAAGTAGTTATTCAACATGAGGCACATTCGAAATGACATTTTGAATCAATTTTTCCACAGTCCAAAAAATCAATTTTCTGATGAAAAACGATGACCCGTGACCTGTCGACATTTCTCCAGTTGGTCAGAAATTGAATTTTTTTAATGTTTAAGTTTTTTGAATGCAAATGACTATTCCATGTAAATTATCACTTTTGGAACAAAAATAAGTGTGTTTAGAGTCACTTTAATGCCTGAAATTGGTCGAAAAAGAAGCTTCTGAATAGGAGAAAATGTCTGTAATAATGGCAATTTTGGTCACATTGAGGCTTTAAAAAGTAGTTGTTCAACATGAGGCACAATCCAAATGACATTTTGAATCAATTTTTCTACAGTCCAAAAAATCAATTTTCTGATGAAAAACGATGACCCGTGACCTGTTGAAATTTCTCCAGATTGTCAGAAATGTACATTTTTTAATGTTTAATTTTTTGTCTGTAAATGACTATTCCATGTAAATTATCACTTTTGGAAGAAAAATAAGTTTGTTTAGAGTCACTTTAATGCCTGAAATTGGTTGAAACAAAAGCTTCTGAATAGGAGAAAAAGTCTGTAATAATGGCAATTTTGGTCACATTGAGGCTTTAAAAAGTAGTCATTCAACATGAGGCACATTCCAAATGACATTTTGAATCAATTTTTCTACAGTCCAAAAAAACAATTTTCAGATGAAAAATGATGACCCGTGACCTGTTGAAATTTCTCCAGATGGTCAGAAATGGAAATTTTTTAATGTTTAATTTTTTGACTGCAAATGACTATTCCATGTAAATTATCACTTTTGGAACAAAAATAAGTGTGTTTAGAGTCACTTTAATGCCTGAAATTGGTCAAAATAGATGCTTCTGAATAGGAGAAAATGTCTGTAAAAATGGCCATTTTGGTCACATTGAGGCTTCAAAAAGTAGTTATTCAGCATGAGGCACATTCCAAATGACATTTTGAATCAATTTTTCTACAGTCCAAAAAATCAATTTTCTGATGAAAAACGATGACCCGTGACCTGTCGAAATTTCTCCAGATGGTCAGAAATGGAAATTTTTTAATGTTTAATTTTTTTACTGTAAATGACTATTCCATGTGAATTATCACTTTTGGAACTAAAATAAGTGTGTTTAGAGTCACTTTAATGCCTGAAATTGGTCGAAATAGAAGCTTCTGAATAGGAGAAAATGTCTGTAATAATGGCAATTTTGGTCACATTGAGGCTTTAAAAAGTAGTTATTCAGCATGAGGCACATTCCAAATGACATTTTGAATCAATTTTTCTACAGTCCAAAAAATCAATTTTCTGATGAAAAACGATGACCCGTGACCTGTCGAAATTTCTCCAGATGGTCAGAAATGGAAATTTTTTAATGTTTAATTTTTTGAATGCAAATGACTATTCCATGTAAATTATCACTTTTGGAACAACATTAAGTGTGTTTAGAGTCACTTTAATGCCTGAAATTGGTCGAAATAGAAGCTTCTGAATACGAGAAAATGTCTGTAATAATGGCAATTTTGGTCACATTGAGGCTATAAAAAGTAGTTATTCAACATGAGGCACATTCGAAATGACATTTTGAATCAATTTTTCCACAGTCCAGAAAATCAATTTTCTGATGAAAAACGATGACCCATGACCTGTCGACATTTCTCCAGTTGGTCAGAAATTGAATTTTTTTAATGTTTAAGTTTTTTTACTGCAAATGACTATTCCATTTAAATTATCACTTTTGGAACAAAAATAAGTGTGTTTAGAGGCACTTTATTGCCTGAAATTGGTCGAAATAGAAGCTTCTGAATAGGAGAAAATGTCTGTAAAAATTGAAATTTTGGTCACATTCAGGCTTTAAAAAGTAGTTATTCAACATGAGGCACAATCCAAATGACATTTTGAATCAATTTTTCTACAGTCCAAAAAATCAATTTTCTGATGAAAACGATGACCCGTGACCTGTTGAAATTTCTCCAGATTGTCAGAAATGTACATTTTTTAATGTTTAATTTTTTGACTGTAAATGACTATTCCATGTAAATTATCACTTTTGGAAGAAAAATAAGTGTGTTTAGAGTCACTTTAATGCCTGAAATTGGTTGAAACAAAAGCTTCTGAATAGGAGAAAAAGTCTGTAATAATGGCAATTTTGGTCACATTGAGGCTTTAAAAAGTAGTCATTCAACATGAGGCACATTCCAAATGACATTTTGAATCAATTTTTCTACAGTCCAAAAAAACAATTTTCTGATGAAAAATGATGACCCGTGACCTGTCGAAATTTCTCCAGATGGTCAGAAATGGAAATTTTTTAATGTTTAATTTTTTGACTGCAAATGACTATTCCATGTAAATTATCACTTTTGGAACAAAAATAAGTGTGTTTAGAGTCACTTTAATGCCTGAAATTGGTCGAAATAGACGCTTCTGAATAGGAGAAAATGTCTGTAAAAATGGCAATTTTGGTCACATTGAGGCTTCAAAAAGTAGTTATTCAGCATGAGGCACATTCCAAATGACATTTTGAATCAATTTTTCTACAGTCCAAAAAATCAATTTTCTGATGAAAAACGATGACCCGTGACCTGTCGAAATTTCTCCAGATGGTCAGAAATGGAAATTTTTTAATGTTTAATTTTTTTACTGTAAATGACTATTCCATGTGAATTATCACTTTTGGAACTAAAATAAGTGTGTTTAGAGTCACTTTAATGCCTGAAATTGGTCGAAATAGAAGCTTCTGAATAGGAGAAAATGTCTGTAATAATGGCAATTTTGGTCACATTGAGGCTTTAAAAAGTAGTTATTCAGCATGAGGCACATTCCAAATGACATTTTGAATCAATTTTTCTACAGTCCAAAAAATCAATTTTCTGATGAAAAACGATGACCCGTGACCTGTCGAAATTTCTCCAGATGGTCAGAAATGGAAATTTTTTAATGTTTAATTTTTTGAATGCAAATGACTATTCCATGTAAATTATCACTTTTGGAACAACATTAAGTGTGTTTAGAGTCACTTTAATGCCTGAAATTGGTCGAAATAGAAGCTTCTGAATACGAGAAAATGTCTGTAATAATGGCAATTTTGGTCACATTGAGGCTTTAAAAAGTAGTTATTCAACATGAGGCACATTCGAAATGACATTTTGAATCAATTTTTCCACAGTCCAAAAAATCAATTTTCTGATGAAAAACGATGACCCGTGACCTGTCGACATTTCTCCAGTTGGTCAGAAATTGAATTTTTTTAATGTTTAAGTTTTTTTACTGCAAATGACTATTCCATTTAAATTATCACTTTTGGAACAAAAATAAGTGTGTTTAGAGGCACTTTATTGCCTGAAATTGGTCGAAATAGAAGCTTCTGAATAGGAGAAAATGTCTGTAAAAATTGAAATTTTGGTCACATTCAGGCTTTAAAAAGTAGTTATTCAACATGAGGCACAATCCAAATGACATTTTGAATCAATTTTTCTACAGTCCAAAAAATCAATTTTCTGATGAAAACGATGACCCGTGACCTGTTGAAATTTCTCCAGATTGTCAGAAATGTACATTTTTTAATGTTTAATTTTTTGACTGTAAATGACTATTCCATGTAAATTATCACTTTTGGAAGAAAAATAAGTGTGTTTAGAGTCACTTTAATGCCTGAAATTGGTTGAAACAAAAGCTTCTGAATAGGAGAAAAAGTCTGTAATAATGGCAATTTTGGTCACATTGAGGCTTTAAAAAGTAGTCATTCAACATGAGGCACATTCCAAATGACATTTTGAATCAATTTTTCTACAGTCCAAAAAAACAATTTTCTGATGACAAATGATGACCCGTGACCTGTCGAAATTTCTCCAGATGGTCAGAAATGGAAATTTTTTAATGTTTAATTTTTTGACTGTAAATGACTATTCCATGTAAATTATCACTTTTGGAAGAAAAATAAGTGTGTTTAGAGTCACTTTAATGCCTGAAATTGGTTGAAACAAAAGCTTCTGAATAGGAGAAATAGTCTGTAATAATGGCAATTTTGGTCACATTGAGGCTTTAAAAAGTAGTCATTCAACATGAGGCACATTCCAAATGACATTTTGAATCAATTTTTCTACAGTCCAAAAAAATCAATTTTCTGATGAAAAACGATGACCCGTGACCTGTCGAAATTTCTCCAGATGGTCAGAAATGGAAATTTTTTAATGTTTAATTTTTTGACTGCAAATGACTATTCCATGTAAATTATCACTTTTGGAACAAAAATAAGTGTGTTTAGAGTCACTTTATGACTGAAATTGGTCGAAATAGACGCTTCTGAATAGGAGAAAATGTCTGTAAAAATGGCAATTTTGGTCACATTGAGGCTTCAAAAAGTAGTTATTCAGCATGAGGCACATTCCAAATGACATTTTGAATCAATTTTTCTACAGTCCCAAAAAATAAATTTTCTGATGAAAAACGATGACCCGTGACCTGTCGAAATTTCTCCAGATGGTCAGAAATGGAAATTTTTTAATGTTTAATTTTTTTTACTGTAAATGACTATTCCATGTGAATTATCACTTTTGGAACTAAAATAAGTGTGTTTAGAGTCACTTTAATGCCTGAAATTGGTCGAAATAGAAGCTTCTGAATAGGAGAAAATGTCTGTAATAATGGCAATTTTGGTCACATTGAGGCTTTAAAAAGTAGTTATTCAGCATGAGGCACATTCCAAATGACATTTTGAATCAATTTTTCTACAGTCCAAAAAATCAATTTTCTGATGAAAAACGATGACCCGTGACCTGTCGAAATTTCTCCAGATGGTCAGAAATGGAAATTTTTTAATGTTTCATTTTTTGACTGCAAATGACTATTCCATGTAAATTATCACTTTTGGAACAAAATAAGTGTGTTTAGAGTCACTTTAATGCCTGAAATTGGTCGAAATAGAAGCTTCTGAATAGGAGAAAATGTCTGGAAAAATGGCAATTTTGGTCACATTGAGGCTTCAAAAAGTAGTTATTCAGCATGAGGCACATTCCAAATGACATTTTGAATCAATTTTTCTACAGTCCAAAAAATCAATTTTCTGATGAAAAACGATGACCCGTGACCTGTCGAAATTTCTCCAGATTGTCAGAAATGTACATTTTTTAATGTTTAATTTTTTGACTGTAAATGACTATTCCATGTAAATTATCACTTTTGGAAGAAAAATAAGTGTGTTTAGAGTCACTTTAATGCCTGAAATTGGTTGAAACAAAAGCTTCTGAATAGGAGAAAAAGTCTGTAATAATGGCAATTTTGGTCACATTGAGGCTTTAAAAAGTAGTCATTCAACATGAGGCACATTCCAAATGACATTTTGAATCAATTTTTCTACAGTCCAAAAAAATCAATTTTCTGATGAAAAACGATGACCCGTGACTTGTCGAAATTTCTCCAGATGGTCAGAAATGGAATTTTTTTAATGTTTAATTTTTTGACTGCAAATGACTATTCCATGTAAATTATCACTTTTGGAACAAAAATAAGTGTGTTTAGAGTCACTTTATGACTGAAATTGGTCGAAATAGACGCTTCTGAATAGGAGAAAATGTCTGTAAAAATGGCAATTTTGGTCACATTGAGGCTTCAAAAAGTAGTTATTCAGCATGAGGCACATTCCAAATGACATTTTGAATCAATTTTTCTACAGTCCAAAAAAAATAAATTTTCTGATGAAAAACGATGACCCGTGACCTGTCGAAATTTCTCCAGATGGTCAGAAATGGAAATTTTTTAATGTTTAATTTTTTTTACTGTAAATGACTATTCCATGTGAATTATCACTTTTGGAACTAAAATAAGTGTGTTTAGAGTCACTTTAATGTCTGAAATTGGTTGAAACAAAAGCTTCTGAATAGGAGAAAAAGTCTGTAATAATGGCAATTTTGGTGACATTGAGGCTTTAAAAAGTAGTCATTCAACATGAGGCACATTCCAAATGACATTTTGAATCAATTTTTCTACAGTCCAAAAAAATCAATTTTCTGATGAAAAACGATGACCCGTGACCTGTCGAAATTTATCCAGATGGTCAGAAATGGAAATTTTTTAATGTTTAATTTTTTGAATGCAAATGACTATTCCATGTAAATTATCACTTTTGGAACAACATTAAGTGTGTTTAGAGTCACTTTAATGCCTGAAATTGGTCGAAATAGAAGCTTCTGAATACGAGAAAATGTCTGTAATAATGGCAATTTTGGTCACATTGAGGCTTTAAAAAGTAGTTA
The DNA here is from genome assembly GCF_964204655.1 of Triturus cristatus. Taxonomy (NCBI): domain Eukaryota; kingdom Metazoa; phylum Chordata; class Amphibia; order Caudata; family Salamandridae; genus Triturus; species Triturus cristatus. Next base: position 876,270,046 of record NC_140593.1, on the reverse strand, counting down.
TTCAACATGAGGCACATTCGAAATGACATTTTGAATCAATTTTTCCACAGTCCAAAAAATCAATTTTCTGATGAAAAACGATGACCCGTGACCTGTCGACATTTCTCCAGTTGGTCAGAAATTGAATTTTTTTAATGTTTAAGTTTTTTGAATGCAAATGACTATTCCATGTAAATTATCACTTTTGGAACAAAAATAAGTGTGTTTAGAGTCACTTTAATGCCTGAAATTGGTCGAAAAAGAAGCTTCTGAATAGGAGAAAATGTCTGTAATAATGGCAATTTTGGTCACATTGAGGCTTTAAAAAGTAGTTGTTCAACATGAGGCACAATCCAAATGACATTTTGAATCAATTTTTCTACAGTCCAAAAAATCAATTTTCTGATGAAAAACGATGACCCGTGACCTGTTGAAATTTCTCCAGATTGTCAGAAATGTACATTTTTTAATGTTTAATTTTTTGTCTGTAAATGACTATTCCATGTAAATTATCACTTTTGGAAGAAAAATAAGTTTGTTTAGAGTCACTTTAATGCCTGAAATTGGTTGAAACAAAAGCTTCTGAATAGGAGAAAAAGTCTGTAATAATGGCAATTTTGGTCACATTGAGGCTTTAAAAAGTAGTCATTCAACATGAGGCACATTCCAAATGACATTTTGAATCAATTTTTCTACAGTCCAAAAAAACAATTTTCAGATGAAAAATGATGACCCGTGACCTGTTGAAATTTCTCCAGATGGTCAGAAATGGAAATTTTTTAATGTTTAATTTTTTGACTGCAAATGACTATTCCATGTAAATTATCACTTTTGGAACAAAAATAAGTGTGTTTAGAGTCACTTTAATGCCTGAAATTGGTCAAAATAGATGCTTCTGAATAGGAGAAAATGTCTGTAAAAATGGCAATTTTGGTCACATTGAGGCTTCAAAAAGTAGTTATTCAGCATGAGGCACATTCCAAATGACATTTTGAATCAATTTTTCTACAGTCCAAAAAATCAATTTTCTGATGAAAAACGATGACCCGTGACCTGTCCAAATTTCTCCATATGGTCAGAAATGGAAATTTTTTAATGTTTAATTTTTTGATTGTAAATGACTATTCCATGTAAATTATCACTTTTGGAAGAAAAATAAGTGTGTTTAGAGACACTTTAATGCCTGAAATTGGTTGAAACAAAAGCTTCTGAATAGGAGAAAAAGTCTGTAATAATGGCAATTTTGGTCACATTGAGGCTTTAAAAAGTAGTCATTCAACATGAGGCACATTCCAAATGACATTTTGAATCAATTTTTCTACAGTCCAAAAAAATCAATTTTCTGATGAAAAACGATGACCCGTGACCTGTCGAAATTTCTCCAGATGGTCAGAAATGGAAATTTTTTAATGTTTAATTTTTTTGACTGCAAATGACTATTCCATGTAAATTATCACTTTTGGAACAAAAATAAGTGTGTTTAGAGTCACTTTAATGCCTGAAATTGGTCGAAATAGACGCTTCTGAATAGGAGAAAATGTCTGTAAAAATGGCCATTTTGGTCACATTGAGGCTTCAAAAAGTAGTTATTCAGCATGAGGCACATTCCAAATGACATTTTGAATCAATTTTTCTACAGTCCAAAAAATCAATTTTCTGATGAAAAACGATGACCCGTGACCTGTCGAAATTTCTCCAGATGGTCAGAAATGGAAATTTTTTAATGTTTAATTTTTTTACTGTAAATGACTATTCCATGTGAATTATCACTTTTGGAACTAAAATAAGTGTGTTTAGAGTCACTTTAATGCCTGAAATTGGTCGAAATAGAAGCTTCTGAATAGGAGAAAATGTCTGTAATAATGGCAATTTTGGTCACATTGAGGCTTTAAAAAGTAGTTATTCAGCATGAGGCACATTCCAAATGACATTTTGAATCAATTTTTCTACAGTCCAAAAAATCAATTTTTTGATGAAAAACGATGACCCGTGACCTGTCGAAATTTCTCCAGATGGTCAGAAATGGAAATTTTTTAATGTTTAATTTTTTGACTGTAAATGACTATTCCATGTAAATTATCACTTTTGGAAGAAAAATAAGTGTGTTTAGAGTCACTTTATGACTGAAATTGGTCGAAATAGACGCTTCTGAATAGGAGAAAATGTCTGTAAAAATGGCAATTTTGGTCACATTGAGGCTTTAAAAAGTAGTCATTCAACATGAGGCACATTCCAAATGACATTTTGAATCAATTTTTCTACAGTCCAAAAAAATCAATTTTCTGATGAAAAACGATGACCCGTGACCTGTCGAAATTTCTCCAGATGGTCAGAAATGGAAATTATTTAATATTTAATTTTTTGACTGCAAAGGACTATTCCATGTAAATTATCACTTTTGGAACAAAAATAAGTGTGTTTAGAGTCACTTTAATGCCTGAAATTGGTCGAAAAAGAAGCTTCTGAATAGGAGAAAATGTCTGTAATAATGGCAATTTTGGTCACATTGAGGCTTTAAAAAGTAGTTGTTCAACATGAGGCACAATCCAAATGACATTTTGAATCAATTTTTCTACAGTCCAAAAAATCAATTTTCTGATGAAAAACGATGACCCGTGACCTGTTGAAATTTCTCCAGATTGTCAGAAATGTACATTTTTTAATGTTTAATTTTTTGTCTGTAAATGACTATTCCATGTAAATTATCACTTTTGGAAGAAAAATAAGTTTGTTTAGAGTCACTTTAATGCCTGAAATTGGTTGAAACAAAAGCTTCTGAATAGGAGAAAAAGTCTGTAATAATGGCAATTTTGGTCACATTGAGGCTTTAAAAAGTAGTCATTCAACATGAGGCACATTCCAAATGACATTTTGAATCAATTTTTCTACAGTCCAAAAAAACAATTTTCAGATGAAAAATGATGACCCGTGACCTGTTGAAATTTCTCCAGATGGTCAGAAATGGAAATTTTTTAATGTTTAATTTTTTGACTGCAAATGACTATTCCATGTAAATTATCACTTTTGGAACAAAAATAAGTGTGTTTAGAGTCACTTTAATGCCTGAAATTGGTCAAAATAGATGCTTCTGAATAGGAGAAAATGTCTGTAAAAATGGCAATTTTGGTCACATTGAGGCTTCAAAAAGTAGTTATTCAGCATGAGGCACATTCCAAATGACATTTTGAATCAATTTTTCTACAGTCCAAAAAATCAATTTTCTGATGAAAAACGATGACCCGTGACCTGTCCAAATTTCTCCATATGGTCAGAAATGGAAATTTTTTTATGTTTAATTTTTTGATTGTAAATGACTATTCCATGTAAATTATCACTTTTGGAAGAAAAATAAGTGTGTTTAGAGACACTTTAATGCCTGAAATTGGTTGAAACAAAAGCTTCTGAATAGGAGAAAAAGTCTGTAATAATGGCAATTTTGGTCACATTGAGGCTTTAAAAAGTAGTCATTCAACATGAGGCACATTCCAAATGACATTTTGAATCAATTTTTCTACAGTCCAAAAAAATCAATTTTCTGATGAAAAACGATGACCCGTGACCTGTCGAAATTTCTCCAGATGGTCAGAAATGGAAATTTTTTAATGTTTAATTTTTTTGACTGCAAATGACTATTCCATGTAAATTATCACTTTTGGAACAAAAATAAGTGTGTTTAGAGTCACTTTAATGCCTGAAATTGGTCGAAATAGACGCTTCTGAATAGGAGAAAATGTCTGTAAAAATGGCCATTTTGGTCACATTGAGGCTTCAAAAAGTAGTTATTCAGCATGAGGCACATTCCAAATGACATTTTGAATCAATTTTTCTACAGTCCAAAAAATCAATTTTCTGATGAAAAACGATGACCCGTGACCTGTCGAAATTTCTCCAGATGGTCAGAAATGGAAATTTTTTAATGTTTAATTTTTTTACTGTAAATGACTATTCCATGTGAATTATCACTTTTGGAACTAAAATAAGTGTGTTTAGAGTCACTTTAATGCCTGAAATTGGTCGAAATAGAAGCTTCTGAATAGGAGAAAATGTCTGTAATAATGGCAATTTTGGTCACATTGAGGCTTTAAAAAGTAGTTATTCAGCATGAGGCACATTCCAAATGACATTTTGAATCAATTTTTCTACAGTCCAAAAAATCAATTTTTTGATGAAAAACGATGACCCGTGACCTGTCGAAATTTCTCCAGATGGTCAGAAATGGAAATTTTTTAATGTTTAATTTTTTGACTGTAAATGACTATTCCATGTAAATTATCACTTTTGGAAGAAAAATAAGTGTGTTTAGAGTCACTTTATGACTGAAATTGGTCGAAATAGACGCTTCTGAATAGGAGAAAATGTCTGTAAAAATGGCAATTTTGGTCACATTGAGGCTTTAAAAAGTAGTCATTCAACATGAGGCACATTCCAAATGACATTTTGAATCAATTTTTCTACAGTCCAAAAAAACAATTTTCAGATGAAAAATGATGACCCGTGACCTGTTGAAATTTCTCCAGATGGTCAGAAATGGAAATTTTTTAATGTTTAATTTTTTGACTGCAAATGACTATTCCATGTAAATTATCACTTTTGGAACAAAAATAAGTGTGTTTAGAGTCACTTTAATGCCTGAAATTGGTCAAAATAGATGCTTCTGAATAGGAGAAAATGTCTGTAAAAATGGCAATTTTGGTCACATTGAGGCTTCAAAAAGTAGTTATTCAGCATGAGGCACATTCCAAATGACATTTTGAATCAATTTTTCTACAGTCCAAAAAATCAATTTTCTGATGAAAAACGATGACCCGTGACCTGTCCAAATTTCTCCATATGGTCAGAAATGGAAATTTTTTAATGTTTAATTTTTTGATTGTAAATGACTATTCCATGTAAATTATCACTTTTGGAAGAAAAATAAGTTTGTTTAGAGACACTTTAATGCCTGAAATTGGTTGAAACAAAAGCTTCTGAATAGGAGAAAAAGTCTGTAATAATGGCAATTTTGGTCACATTGAGGCTTTAAAAAGTAGTCATTCAACATGAGGCACATTCCAAATGACATTTTGAATCAATTTTTCTACAGTCCAAAAAAATCAATTTTCTGATGAAAAACGATGACCCGTGACCTGTCGAAATTTCTCCAGATGGTCAGAAATGGAAATTTTTTAATGTTTAATTTTTTTGACTGCAAATGACTATTCCATGTAAATTATCACTTTTGGAACAAAAATAAGTGTGTTTAGAGTCACTTTAATGCCTGAAATTGGTCGAAATAGACGCTTCTGAATAGGAGAAAATGTCTGTAAAAATGGCCATTTTGGTCACATTGAGGCTTCAAAAAGTAGTTATTCAGCATGAGGCACATTCCAAATGACATTTTGAATCAATTTTTCTACAGTCCAAAAAATCAATTTTCTGATGAAAAACGATGACCCGTGACCTGTCGAAATTTCTCCAGATGGTCAGAAATGGAAATTTTTTAATGTTTAATTTTTTTACTGTAAATGACTATTCCATGTGAATTATCACTTTTGGAACTAAAATAAGTGTGTTTAGAGTCACTTTAATGCCTGAAATTGGTCGAAATAGAAGCTTCTGAATAGGAGAAAATGTCTGTAATAATGGCAATTTTGGTCACATTGAGGCTTTAAAAAGTAGTTATTCAGCATGAGGCACATTCCAAATGACATTTTGAATCAATTTTTCTACAGTCCAAAAAATCAATTTTTTGATGAAAAACGATGACCCGTGACCTGTCGAAATTTCTCCAGATGGTCAGAAATGGAAATTTTTTAATGTTTAATTTTTTGACTGTAAATGACTATTCCATGTAAATTATCACTTTTGGAAGAAAAATAAGTGTGTTTAGAGTCACTTTATGACTGAAATTGGTCGAAATAGACGCTTCTGAATAGGAGAAAATGTCTGTAAAAATGGCAATTTTGGTCACATTGAGGCTTTAAAAAGTAGTCATTCAACATGAGGCACATTCCAAATGACATTTTGAATCAATTTTTCTACAGTCCAAAAAAATCAATTTTCTGATGAAAAACGATGACCCGTGACCTGTCGAAATTTCTCCAGATGGTCAGAAATGGAAATTATTTAATATTTAATTTTTTGACTGCAAAGGACTATTCCATGTAAATTATCACTTTTGGAAGAAAAATAAGTGTGTTTAGAGACACTTTAATGCCTGAAATTGGTTGAAACAAAAGCTTCTGAATAGGAGAAAAAGTCTGTAATAATGGCAATTTTGGTCACATTGAGGCTTTAAAAAGTAGTCATTCAACATGAGGCACATTCCAAATGACATTTTGAATCAATTTTTCTACAGTCCAAAAAAATCAATTTTCTGATGAAAAACGATGACCCGTGACCTGTCGAAATTTCTCCAGATGGTCAGAAATGGATATTTTTTAATGTTTAAGTTTTTTTACTGTAAATGACTATTCCATGTGAATTATCACTTTTGGAACTAAAATAAGTGTGTTTAGAGTCACTTTAATGCCTGAAATTGGTCGAAATAGAAGCTTCTGAATAGGAGAAAATGTCTGTAATAATGGCAATTTTGGTCACATTGAGGCTTTAAAAAGTAGTTATTCAGCATGAGGCACATTCCAAATGACATTTTGAATCAATATTTCTACAGTCCAAAAAATCAATTTTCTGATGAAAAACGATGACCCGTGACCTGTTGAAATTTCTCCAGATTGTCAGAAATGTACATTTTTTAATGTTTAATTTTTTGACTGTAAATGACTATTCCATGTAAATTATCACTTTTGGAAGAAAAATAAGTGTGTTTAGAGACACTTTAATGCCTGCAATTGGTTGAAACAAAAGCTTCTGAATAGGAGAAAAAGTCTGTAATAATGGCAATTTTGGTCACATTGAGGCTTTAAAAAGTAGTCATTCAACATGAGGCACATTCCAAATGACATTTTGAATCAATTTTTCTACAGTCCAAAAAAATCAATTTTCTGATGAAAAACGATGACCCGTGACCTGTCGAAATTTCTCCAGATGGTCAGAAATGGAAATTATTTAATATTTAATTTTTTGACTGCAAATGACTATTCCATGTAAATTATCACTTTTGGAACAAAAATAAGTGTGTTTAGAGTCACTTTAATGCCTGAAATTGGTCGAAATAGACGCTTCTGAATAGGAGAAAATGTCTGTAAAAATGGCAATTTTGGTCACATTGAGGCTTCAAAAAGTAGTTATTCAGCATGAGGCACATTCCAAATGACATTTTGAATCAATTTTTCTACAGTCCAAAAAATCAATTTTCTGATGAAAAACGATGACCCGTGACCTGTCGAAATTTCTCCAGATTGTCAGAAATGTACATTTTTTAATGTTTAATTTTTTGACTGTAAATGACTATTCCATGTAAATTATCACTTTTGGAAGAAAAATAAGTGTGTTTAGAGTCACTTTAATGCCTGAAATTGGTTGAAACAAAAGCTTCTGAATAGGAGAAAAAGTCTGTAATAATGGCAATTTTGGTCACATTGAGGCTTTAAAAAGTAGTCATTCAACATGAGGCACATTCCAAATGACATTTTGAATCAATTTTTCTACAGTCCAAAAAAATCAATTTTCTGATGAAAAACGATGACCCGTGACCTGTCGAAATTTCTCCAGATGGTCAGAAATGGACATTTTTTAATGTTTAATTTTTTGACTGCAAATGACTATTCCATGTAAATTATCACTTTTGGAACAAAAATAAGTGTGTTTAGAGTCACTTTATGACTGAAATTGGTCGAAATAGACGCTTCTGAATAGGAGAAAATGTCTGTAAAAATGGCAATTTTGGTCACATTGAGGCTTCAAAAAGTAGTTATTCAGCATGAGGCACATTCCAAATGACATTTTGAATCAATTTTTCTACAGTCCCAAAAAATAAATTTTCTGATGAAAAACGATGACCCGTGACCTGTCGAAATTTCTCCAGATGGTCAGAAATGGAAATTTTTTAATGTTTAATTTGTTTTTACTGCAAATGACTATTCCATGTGAATTATCACTTTTGGAACTAAAATAAGTGTGTTTAGAGTCACTTTAATGCCTGAAATTGGTCGAAATAGAAGCTTCTGAATAGGAGAAAATGTCTGTAATAATGGCAATTTTGGTCACATTGAGGCTTTAAAAAGTAGTTATTCAGCATGAGGCACATTCCAAAGGACATTTTGAATCAATTTTTCTACAGTCCAAAAAATCAATTTTCTGATGAAAAACGATGACCCGTGACCTGTCGAAATTTCTCCAGATGGTCAGAAATGGAAATTTTTTAATGTTTCATTTTTTGACTGCAAATGACTATTCCATGTAAATTATCACTTTTGGAACAAAATAAGTGTGTTTAGAGTCACTTTAATGCCTGAAATTGGTCGAAATAGAAGCTTCTGAATAGGAGAAAATGTCTGGAAAAATGGCAATTTTGGTCACATTGAGGCTTCAAAAAGTAGTTATTCAGCATGAGGCACATTCCAAATGACATTTTGAATCAATTTTTCTACAGTCCAAAAAATCAATTTTCTGATGAAAAACGATGACCCGTGACCTGTCGAAATTTCTCCAGATTGTCAGAAATGTACATTTTTTAATGTTTAATTTTTTGACTGTAAATGACTATTCCATGTAAATTATCACTTTTGGAAGAAAAATAAGTGTGTTTAGAGTCACTTTAATGCCTGAAATTGGTTGAAACAAAAGCTTCTGAATAGGAGAAAAAGTCTGTAATAATGGCAATTTTGGTCACATTGAGGCTTTAAAAAGTAGTCATTCAACATGAGGCACATTCCAAATGACATTTTGAATCAATTTTTCTACTGTCCAAAAAAATCAATTTTCTGATGAAAAACGATGACCCGTGACCTGTCGAAATTTCTCCAGATGGTCAGAAATGGAAATTTTTTAATGTTTAATTTTTTGACTGCAAATGACTATTCCATGTAAATTATCACTTTTGGAACAAAAATAAGTTTGTTTAGAGTCACTTTATGACTGAAATTGGTCGAAATAGACGCTTCTGAATAGGAGAAAATGTCTGTAAAAATGGCAATTTTGGTCACATTGAGGCTTCAAAAAGTAGTTATTCAGCATGAGGCACATTCCAAATGACATTTTGAATCAATTTTTCTACAGTCCAAAAAAATAAATTTTCTGATGAAAAACGATGACCCGTGACCTGTCGAAATTTCTCCAGATGGTCAGAAATGGATATTTTTTAATGTTTAAGTTTTTTTACTGTAAATGACTATTCCATGTGAATTATCACTTTTGGAACTAAAATAAGTGTGTTTAGAGTCACTTTAATGCCTGAAATTGGTCGAAATAGAAGCTTCTGAATAGGAGAAAATGTCTGTAATAATGGCAATTTTGGTCACATTGAGGCTTTAAAAAGTAGTTATTCAGCATGAGGCACATTCCAAATGACATTTTGAATCAATATTTCTACAGTCCAAAAAATCAATTTTCTGATGAAAAACGATGACCCGTGACCTGTTGAAATTTATCCAGATTGTCAGAAATGTACATTTTTAAATGTTTAATTTTTTGACTGTAAATGACTATTCCATGTAAATTATCACTTTTGGAAGAAAAATAAGTGTGTTTAGAGACACTTTAATGCCTGAAATTGGTTGAAACAAAAGCTTCTGAATAGGAGAAAAAGTCTGTAATAATGGCAATTTTGGTCACATTGAGGCTTTAAAAAGTAGTCATTCAACATGAGGCACATTCCAAATGACATTTTGAATCAATTTTTCTACAGTCCAAAAAAATCAATTTTCTGATGAAAAACGATGACCCGTGACCTGTCGAAATTTCTCCAGATGGTCAGAAATGGAAATTATTTAATATTTAATTTTTTGACTGCAAATGACTATTCCATGTAAATTATCACTTTTGGAACAAAAATAAGTGTGTTTAGAGTCACTTTAATGCCTGAAATTGGTCGAAATAGACGCTTCTGAATAGGAGAAAATGTCTGTAAAAATGGCAATTTTGGTCACATTGAGGCTTCAAAAAGTAGTTATTCAGCATGAGGCACATTCCAAATGACATTTTGAATCAATTTTTCTACAGTCCAAAAAATCAATTTTCTGATGAAAAACGATGACCCGTGACCTGTCGAAATTTCTCCAGATTGTCAGAAATGTACATTTTTTAATGTTTAATTTTTTGACTGTAAATGACTATTCCATGTAAATTATCACTTTTGGAAGAAAAATAAGTGTGTTTAGAGTCACTTTAATGCCTGAAATTGGTTGAAACAAAAGCTTCTGAATAGGAGAAATAGTCTGTAATAATGGCAATTTTGGTCACATTGAGGCTTTAAAAAGTAGTCATTCAACATGAGGCACATTCCAAATGACATTTTGAATCAATTTTTCTACAGTCCAAAAAAATCAATTTTCTGATGAAAAACGATGACCCGTGACCTGTCGAAATTTCTCCAGATGGTCAGAAATGGAAATTTTTTAATGTTTAATTTTTTGACTGCAAATGACTATTCCATGTAAATTATCACTTTTGGAACAAAAATAAGTGTGTTTAGAGTCACTTTATGACTGAAATTGGTCGAAATAGACGCTTCTGAATAGGAGAAAATGTCTGTAAAAATGGCAATTTTGGTCACATTGAGGCTTCAAAAAGTAGTTATTCAGCATGAGGCACATTCCAAATGACATTTTGAATCAATTTTTCTACAGTCCCAAAAAATAAATTTTCTGATGAAAAACGATGATCCGTGACCTGTCGAAATTTCTCCAGATGGTCAGAAATGGAAATTTTTTAATGTTTAATTTTTTTTACTGTAAATGACTATTCCATGTGAATTATCACTTTTGGAACTAAAATAAGTGTGTTTAGAGTCACTTTAATGCCTGAAATTGGTCGAAATAGAAGCTTCTGAATAGGAGAAAATGTCTGTAATAATGGCAATTTTGGTCACATTGAGGCTTTAAAAAGTAGTTATTCAGCATGAGGCACATTCCAAATGACATTTTGAATCAATTTTTCTACAGTCCAAAAAATCAATTTTCTGATGAAAAACGATGACCCGTGACCTGTCGAAATTTCTCCAGATGGTCAGAAATGGAAATTTTTTAATGTTTCATTTTTTGACTGCAAATGACTATTCCCTGTAAATTATCACTTTTGGAACAAAATAAGTGTGTTTAGAGTCACTTTAATGCCTGAAATTGGTCGAAATAGAAGCTTCTGAATAGGAGAAAATGTCTGGAAAAATGGCAATTTTGGTCACATTGAGGCTTCAAAAAGTAGTTATTCAGCATGAGGCACATTCCAAATGACATTTTGAATCAATTTTTCTACAGTCCAAAAAATCAATTTTCTGATGAAAAACGATGACCCGTGACCTGTCGAAATTTCTCCAGATTGTCAGAAATGTACATTTTTTAATGTTTAATTTTTTGACTGTAAATGACTATTCCATGTAAATTATCACTTTTGGAAGAAAAATAAGTGTGTTTAGAGTCACTTTAATGCCTGAAATTGGTTGAAACAAAAGCTTCTGAATAGGAGAAAAAGTCTGTAATAATGGCAATTTTGGTCACATTGAGGCTTTAAAAAGTAGTCATTCAACATGAGGCACATTCCAAATGACATTTTGAATCAATTTTTCTACAGTCCAAAAAAATCAATTTTCTGATGAAAAACGATGACCCGTGACCTGTCGAAATTTCTCCAGATGGTCAGAAATGGAATTTTTTTAATGTTTAATTTTTTGACTGCAAATGACTATTCCATGTAAATTATCACTTTTGGAACAAAAATAAGTGTGTTTAGAGTCACTTTATGACTGAAATTGGTCGAAATAGACGCTTCTGAATAGGAGAAAATGTCTGTAAAAATGGCAATTTTGGTCACATTGAGGCTTCAAAAAGTAGTTATTCAGCATGAGGCACATTCCAAATGACATTTTGAATCAATTTTTCTACAGTCCAAAAAAATAAATTTTCTGATGAAAAACGATGACCCGTGACCTGTCGAAATTTCTCCAGATGGTCAGAAATGGAAATTTTATAATGTTTAATTTTTTTTACTGTAAATGACTATTCCATGTGAATTATCACTTTTGGAACTAAAATAAGTGTGTTTAGAGTCACTTTAATGTCTGAAATTGGTTGAAACAAAAGCTTCTGAATAGGAGAAAAAGTCTGTAATAATGGCAATTTTGGTGACATTGAGGCTTTAAAAAGTAGTCATTCAACATGAGGCACATTCCAAATGACATTTTGAATCAATTTTTCTACAGTCCAAAAAAATCAATTTTCTGATGAAAAACGATGACCCGTGACCTGTCGAAATTTATCCAGATGGTCAGAAATGGAAATTTTTTAATGTTTAATTTTTTGAATGCAAATGACTATTCCATGTAAATTATCACTTTTGGAACAACATTAAGTGTGTTTAGAGTCACTTTAATGCCTGAAATTGGTCGAAATAGAAGCTTCTGAATACGAGAAAATGTCTGTAATAATGGCAATTTTGGTCACATTGAGGCTTTAAAAAGTAGTTATTCAACATGAGGCACATTCGAAATGACATTTTGAATCAATTTTTCCACAGTCCAAAAAAATCAATTTTCTGATGAAAAACGATGACCCGTGACCTGTCGACATTTCTCCAGTTGGTCAGAAATTGAATTTTTTTAATGTTTAAGTTTTTTTACTGCAAATGACTATTCCATTTAAATTATCACTTTTGGAACAAAAATAAGTGTGTTTAGAGGCACTTTATTGCCTGAAATTGGTTGAAACAAAAGCTTCTGAATAGGAGAAAAAGTCTGTAATAATGGCAATTTTGGTCACATTGAGGCTTTAAAAAGTAGTCATTCAACATGAGGCACATTCCAAATGACATTTTGAATCAATTTTTCTACAGTCCAAAAAAATCAATTTTCTGATGAAAAACGATGACCCGTGACCTGTCGAAATTTCTCCAGATGGTCAGAAATGGAATTTTTTTAATGTTTAATTTTTTGACTGCAAATGACTATTCCATGTAAATTATCACTTTTGGAACAAAAATAAGTGTGTTTAGAGTCACTTTATGACTGAAATTGGTCGAAATAGACGCTTCTGAATAGGAGAAAATGTCTGTAAAAATGGCAATTTTGGTCACATTGAGGCTTCAAAAAGTAGTTATTCAGCATGAGGCACATTCCAAATGACATTTTGAATCAATTTTTCTACAGTCCAAAAAAAATAAATTTTCTGATGAAAAACGATGACCCGTGACCTGTCGAAATTTCTCCAGATGGTCAGAAATGGAAATTTTTTAATGTTTAATTTTTTTTACTGTAAATGACTATTCCATGTGAATTATCACTTTTGGAACTAAAATAAGTGTGTTTAGAGTCACTTTAATGTCTGAAATTGGTTGAAACAAAAGCTTCTGAATAGGAGAAAAAGTCTGTAATAATGGCAATTTTGGTGACATTGAGGCTTTAAAAAGTAGTCATTCAACATGAGGCACATTCCAAATGACATTTTGAATCAATTTTTCTACAGTCCAAAAAAATCAATTTTCTGATGAAAAACGATGACCCGTGACCTGTCGAAATTTATCCAGATGGTCAGAAATGGAAATTTTTTAATGTTTAATTTTTTGAATGCAAATGACTATTCCATGTAAATTATCACTTTTGGAACAACATTAAGTGTGTTTAGAGTCACTTTAATGCCTGAAATTGGTCGAAATAGAAGCTTCTGAATACGAGAAAATGTCTGTAATAATGGCAATTTTGGTCACATTGAGGCTTTAAAAAGTAGTTATTCAACATGAGGCACATTCGAAATGACATTTTGAATCAATTTTTCCACAGTCCAAAAAATCAATTTTCTGATGAAAAACGATGACCCGTGACCTGTCGACATTTCTCCAGTTGGTCAGAAATTGAATTTTTTTAATGTTTAAGTTTTTTGAATGCAAATGACTATTCCATGTAAATTATCACTTTTGGAACAAAAATAAGTGTGTTTAGAGTCACTTTAATGCCTGAAATTGGTCGAAAAAGAAGCTTCTGAATAGGAGAAAATGTCTGTAATAATGGCAATTTTGGTCACATTGAGGCTTTAAAAAGTAGTTATTCAACATGAGGCACAATCCAAATGACATTTTGAATCAATTTTTCTACAGTCCAAAAAATCAATTTTCTGATGAAAAACGATGACCCGTGACCTGTTGAAATTTCTCCAGATGGTCAGAAATGGAAATTTTTTAATGTTTCATTTTTTGACTGCAAATGACTATTCCATGTAAATTATCACTTTTGGAACAAAATAAGTGTGTTTAGAGTCACTTTAATGCCTGAAATTGGTCGAAATAGAAGCTTCTGAATAGGAGAAAATGTCTGGAAAAATGGCAATTTTGGTCACATTGAGGCTTCAAAAAGTAGTTATTCAGCATGAGGCACATTCCAAATGACATTTTGAATCAATTTTTCTACAGTCCAAAAAATCAATTTTCTGATGAAAAACGATGACCCGTGACCTGTCGAAATTTCTCCAGATTGTCAGAAATGTACATTTTTTAATGTTTAATTTTTTGACTGTAAATGACTATTCCATGTAAATTATCACTTTTGGAAGAAAAATAAGTGTGTTTAGAGTCACTTTAATGCCTGAAATTGGTTGAAACAAAAGCTTCTGAATAGGAGAAAAAGTCTGTAATAATGGCAATTTTGGTCACATTGAGGCTTTAAAAAGTAGTCATTCAACATGAGGCACATTCCAAATGACATTTTGAATCAATTTTTCTACAGTCCAAAAAAATCAATTTTCTGATGAAAAACGATGACCCGTGACCTGTCGAAATTTCTCCAGATGGTCAGAAATGGAAATTTTTTAATGTTTAATTTTTTGACTGCAAATGACTATTCCATGTAAATTATCACTTTTGGAACAAAAATAAGTTTGTTTAGAGTCACTTTATGACTGAAATTGGTCGAAATAGACGCTTCTGAATAGGAGAAAATGTCTGTAAAAATGGCAATTTTGGTCACATTGAGGCTTCAAAAAGTAGTTATTCAGCATGAGGCACATTCCAAATGACATTTTGAATCAATTTTTCTACAGTCCAAAAAAATAAATTTTCTGATGAAAAACGATGACCCGTGACCTGTCGAAATTTCTCCAGATGGTCAGAAATTGATATTTTTTAATGTTTAAGTTTTTTTACTGTAAATGACTATTCCATGTGAATTATCACTTTTGGAACTAAAATAAGTGTGTTTAGAGTCACTTTAATGCCTGAAATTGGTCGAAATAGAAGCTTCTGAATAGGAGAAAATGTCTGTAATAATGGCAATTTTTGTCACATTGAGGCTTTAAAAAGTAGTTATTCAGCATGAGGCACATTCCAAATGACATTTTGAATCAATATTTCTACAGTCCAAAAAATCAATTTTCTGATGAAAAACGATGACCCGTGACCTGTTGAAATTTATCCAGATTGTCAGAAATGTACATTTTTAAATGTTTAATTTTTTGACTGTAAATGACTATTCCATGTAAATTATCACTTTTGGAAGAAAAATAAGTGTGTTTAGAGACACTTTAATGCCTGAAATTGGTTGAAACAAAAGCTTCTGAATAGGAGAAAAAGTCTGTAATAATGGCAATTTTGGTCACATTGAGGCTTTAAAAAGTAGTCATTCAACATGAGGCACATTCCAAATGACATTTTGAATCAATTTTTCTACAGTCCAAAAAAATCAATTTTCTGATGAAAAACGATGACCCGTGACCTGTCGAAATTTCTCCAGATGGTCAGAAATGGAAATTATTTAATATTTAATTTTTTGACTGCAAATGACTATTCCATGTAAATTATCACTTTTGGAACAAAAATAAGTGTGTTTAGAGTCACTTTAATGCCTGAAATTGGTCGAAATAGACGCTTCTGAATAGGAGAAAATGTCTGTAAAAATGGCAATTTTGGTCACATTGAGGCTTCAAAAAGTAGTTATTCAGCATGAGGCACATTCCAAATGACATTTTGAATCAATTTTTCTACAGTCCAAAAAATCAATTTTCTGATGAAAAACGATGACCCGTGACCTGTCGAAATTTCTCCAGATTGTCAGAAATGTACATTTTTTAATGTTTAATTTTTTGACTGTAAATGACTATTCCATGTACATTATCACTTTTGGAAGAAAAATAAGTGTGTTTAGAGTCACTTTAATGCCTGAAATTGGTTGAAACAAAAGCTTCTGAATAGGAGAAATAGTCTGTAATAATGGCAATTTTGGTCACATTGAGGCTTTAAAAAGTAGTCATTCAACATGAGGCACATTCCAAATGACATTTTGAATCAATTTTTCTACAGTCCAAAAAAATCAATTTTCTGATGAAAAACGATGACCCGTGACCTGTCGAAATTTCTCCAGATGGTCAGAAATGGAAATTTTTTAATGTTTAATTTTTTGACTGCAAATGACTATTCCATGTAAATTATCACTTTTGGAACAAAAATAAGTGTGTTTAGAGTCACTTTATGACTGAAATTGGTCGAAATAGACGCTTCTGAATAGGAGAAAATGTCTGTAAAAATGGCAATTTTGGTCACATTGAGGCTTCAAAAAGTAGTTATTCAGCATGAGGCACATTCCAAATGACATTTTGAATCAATTTTTCTACAGTCCCAAAAAATAAATTTTCTGATGAAAAACGATGACCCGTGACCTGTCGAAATTTCTCCAGATGGTCAGAAATGGAAATTTTTTAATGTTTAATTTTTTTTACTGTAAATGACTATTCCATGTGAATTATCACTTTTGGAACTAAAATAAGTGTGTTTAGAGTCACTTTAATGCCTGAAATTGGTCGAAATAGAAGCTTCTGAATAGGAGAAAATGTCTGTAATAATGGCAATTTTGGTCACATTGAGGCTTTAAAAAGTAGTTATTCAGCATGAGGCACATTCCAAATGACATTTTGAATCAATTTTTCTACAGTCCAAAAAATCAATTTTCTGATGAAATACGATGACCCGTGACCTGTCGAAATTTCTCCAGATGGTCAGAAATGGAAATTTTTTAATGTTTCATTTTTTGACTGCAAATGACTATTCCATGTAAATTATCACTTTTGGAACAAAATAAGTGTGTTTAGAGTCACTTTAATGCCTGAAATTGGTCGAAATAGAAGCTTCTGAATAGGAGAAAATGTCTGGAAAAATGGCAATTTTGGTCACATTGAGGCTTCAAAAAGTAGTTATTCAGCATGAGGCACATTCCAAATGACATTTTGAATCAATTTTTCTACAGTCCAAAAAATCAATTTTCTGATGAAAAACGATGACCCGTGACCTGTCGAAATTTCTCCAGATTGTCAGAAATGTACATTTTTTAATGTTTAATTTTTTGACTGTAAATGACTATTCCATGTAAATTATCACTTTTGGAAGAAAAATAAGTGTGTTTAGAGTCACTTTAATGCCTGAAATTGGTTGAAACAAAAGCTTCTGAATAGGAGAAAAAGTCTGTAATAATGGCAATTTTGGTCACATTGAGGCTTTAAAAAGTAGTCATTCAACATGAGGCACATTCCAAATGACATT
Organism: Triturus cristatus; assembly: GCF_964204655.1. Taxonomy (NCBI): domain Eukaryota; kingdom Metazoa; phylum Chordata; class Amphibia; order Caudata; family Salamandridae; genus Triturus; species Triturus cristatus. Next base: position 876,252,460 of record NC_140593.1, on the reverse strand, counting down.
TTGAATCAATTTTTCTACAGTCCAAAAAAATCAATTTTCTGATGAAAAACGATGACCCGTGACCTGTCGAAATTTCTCCAGATGGTCAGAAATGGAATTTTTTTAATGTTTAATTTTTTGACTGCAAATGACTATTCCATGTAAATTATCACTTTTGGAACAAAAATAAGTGTGTTTAGAGTCACTTTATGACTGAAATTGGTCGAAATAGACGCTTCTGAATAGGAGAAAATGTCTGTAAAAATGGCAATTTTGGTCACATTGAGGCTTCAAAAAGTAGTTATTCAGCATGAGGCACATTCCAAATGACATTTTGAATCAATTTTTCTACAGTCCAAAAAAAAAAAATTTCTGATGAAAAACGATGACCCGTGACCTGTCGAAATTTCTCCAGATGGTCAGAAATGGAAATTTTTTAATGTTTAATTTTTTTTACTGTAAATGACTATTCCATGTGAATTATCACTTTTGGAACTAAAATAAGTGTGTTTAGAGTCACTTTAATGTCTGAAATTGGTTGAAACAAAAGCTTCTGAATAGGAGAAAAAGTCTGTAATAATGGCAATTTTGGTGACATTGAGGCTTTAAAAAGTAGTCATTCAACATGAGGCACATTCCAAATGACATTTTGAATCAATTTTTCTACAGTCCAAAAAAATCAATTTTCTGATGAAAAACGATGACCCGTGACCTGTCGAAATTTATCCAGATGGTCAGAAATGGAAATTTTTTAATGTTTAATTTTTTGAATGCAAATGACTATTCCATGTAAATTATCACTTTTGGAACAACATTAAGTGTGTTTAGAGTCACTTTAATGCCTGAAATTGGTCGAAATAGAAGCTTCTGAATACGAGAAAATGTCTGTAATAATGGCAATTTTGGTCACATTGAGGCTTTAAAAAGTAGTTATTCAACATGAGGCACATTCGAAATGACATTTTGAATCAATTTTTCCACAGTCCAAAAAAATCAATTTTCTGATGAAAAACGATGACCCGTGACCTGTCGACATTTCTCCAGTTGGTCAGAAATTGAATTTTTTTAATGTTTAAGTTTTTTTACTGCAAATGACTATTCCATTTAAATTATCACTTTTGGAACAAAAATAAGTGTGTTTAGAGGCACTTTATTGCCTGAAATTGGTTGAAACAAAAGCTTCTGAATAGGAGAAAAAGTCTGTAATAATGGCAATTTTGGTCACATTGAGGCTTTAAAAAGTAGTCATTCAACATGAGGCACATTCCAAATGACATTTTGAATCAATTTTTCTACAGTCCAAAAAAATCAATTTTCTGATGAAAAACGATGACCCGTGACCTGTCGAAATTTCTCCAGATGGTCAGAAATGGAATTTTTTTAATGTTTAATTTTTTGACTGCAAATGACTATTCCATGTAAATTATCACTTTTGGAACAAAAATAAGTGTGTTTAGAGTCACTTTATGACTGAAATTGGTCGAAATAGACGCTTCTGAATAGGAGAAAATGTCTGTAAAAATGGCAATTTTGGTCACATTGAGGCTTCAAAAAGTAGTTATTCAGCATGAGGCACATTCCAAATGACATTTTGAATCAATTTTTCTACAGTCCAAAAAAAATAAATTTTCTGATGAAAAACGATGACCCGTGACCTGTCGAAATTTCTCCAGATGGTCAGAAATGGAAATTTTTTAATGTTTAATTTTTTTTACTGTAAATGACTATTCCATGTGAATTATCACTTTTGGAACTAAAATAAGTGTGTTTAGAGTCACTTTAATGTCTGAAATTGGTTGAAACAAAAGCTTCTGAATAGGAGAAAAAGTCTGTAATAATGGCAATTTTGGTGACATTGAGGCTTTAAAAAGTAGTCATTCAACATGAGGCACATTCCAAATGACATTTTGAATCAATTTTTCTACAGTCCAAAAAAATCAATTTTCTGATGAAAAACGATGACCCGTGACCTGTCGAAATTTATCCAGATGGTCAGAAATGGAAATTTTTTAATGTTTAATTTTTTGAATGCAAATGACTATTCCATGTAAATTATCACTTTTGGAACAACATTAAGTGTGTTTAGAGTCACTTTAATGCCTGAAATTGGTCGAAATAGAAGCTTCTGAATACGAGAAAATGTCTGTAATAATGGCAATTTTGGTCACATTGAGGCTTTAAAAAGTAGTTATTCAACATGAGGCACATTCGAAATGACATTTTGAATCAATTTTTCCACAGTCCAAAAAATCAATTTTCTGATGAAAAACGATGACCCGTGACCTGTCGACATTTCTCCAGTTGGTCAGAAATTGAATTTTTTTAATGTTTAAGTTTTTTGAATGCAAATGACTATTCCATGTAAATTATCACTTTTGGAACAAAAATAAGTGTGTTTAGAGTCACTTTAATGCCTGAAATTGGTCGAAAAAGAAGCTTCTGAATAGGAGAAAATGTCTGTAATAATGGCAATTTTGGTCACATTGAGGCTTTAAAAAGTAGTTATTCAACATGAGGCACAATCCAAATGACATTTTGAATCAATTTTTCTACAGTCCAAAAAATCAATTTTCTGATGAAAAACGATGACCCGTGACCTGTTGAAATTTCTCCAGATTGTCAGAAATGTACATTTTTTAATGTTTAATTTTTTGTCTGTAAATGACTATTCCATGTAAATTATCACTTTTGGAAGAAAAATAAGTTTGTTTAGAGTCACTTTAATGCCTGAAATTGGTTGAAACAAAAGCTTCTGAATAGGAGAAAAAGTCTGTAATAATGGCAATTTTGGTCACATTGAGGCTTTAAAAAGTAGTCATTCAACATGAGGCACATTCCAAATGACATTTTGAATCAATTTTTCTACAGTCCAAAAAAACAATTTTCTGATGAAAAATGATGACCCGTGACCTGTTGAAATTTCTCCAGATGGTCAGAAATGGAAATTTTTTAATGTTTAATTTTTTGACTGCAAATGACTATTCCATGTAAATTATCACTTTTGGAACAAAAATAAGTGTGTTTAGAGTCACTTTAATGCCTGAAATTGGTCAAAATAGATGCTTCTGAATAGGAGAAAATGTCTGTAAAAATGGCAATTTTGGTCACATTGAGGCTTCAAAAAGTAGTTATTCAGCATGAGGCACATTCCAAATGACATTTTGAATCAATTTTTCTACAGTCCAAAAAATCAATTTTCTGATGAAAAACGATGACCCGTGACCTGTCCAAATTTCTCCATATGGTCAGAAATGGAAATTTTTTAATGTTTAATTTTTTGATTGTAAATGACTATTCCATGTAAATTATCACTTTTGGAAGAAAAATAAGTGTGTTTAGAGACACTTTAATGCCTGAAATTGGTTGAAACAAAAGCTTCTGAATAGGAGAAAAAGTCTGTAATAATGGCAATTTTGGTCACATTGAGGCTTTAAAAAGTAGTCATTCAACATGAGGCACATTCCAAATGACATTTTGAATCAATTTTTCTACAGTCCAAAAAAATCAATTTTCTGATGAAAAACGATGACCCGTGACCTGTCGAAATTTCTCCAGATGGTCAGAAATGGAAATTTTTTAATGTTTAATTTTTTTGACTGCAAATGACTATTCCATGTAAATTATCACTTTTGGAACAAAAATAAGTGTGTTTAGAGTCACTTTAATGCCTGAAATTGGTCGAAATAGACGCTTCTGAATAGGAGAAAATGTCTGTAAAAATGGCCATTTTGGTCACATTGAGGCTTCAAAAAGTAGTTATTCAGCATGAGGCACATTCCAAATGACATTTTGAATCAATTTTTCTACAGTCCAAAAAATCAATTTTCTGATGAAAAACGATGACCCGTGACCTGTCGAAATTTCTCCAGATGGTCAGAAATGGAAATTTTTTAATGTTTAATTTTTTTACTGTAAATGACTATTCCATGTGAATTATCACTTTTGGAACTAAAATAAGTGTGTTTAGAGTCACTTTAATGCCTGAAATTGGTCGAAATAGAAGCTTCTGAATAGGAGAAAATGTCTGTAATAATGGCAATTTTGGTCACATTGAGGCTTTAAAAAGTAGTTATTCAGCATGAGGCACATTCCAAATGACATTTTGAATCAATTTTTCTACAGTCCAAAAAATCAATTTTTTGATGAAAAACGATGACCCGTGACCTGTCGAAATTTCTCCAGATGGTCAGAAATGGAAATTTTTTAATGTTTAATTTTTTGACTGTAAATGACTATTCCATGTAAATTATCACTTTTGGAAGAAAAATAAGTGTGTTTAGAGTCACTTTATGACTGAAATTGGTCGAAATAGACGCTTCTGAATAGGAGAAAATGTCTGTAAAAATGGCAATTTTGGTCACATTGAGGCTTTAAAAAGTAGTCATTCAACATGAGGCACATTCCAAATGACATTTTGAATCAATTTTTCTACAGTCCAAAAAAATCAATTTTCTGATGAAAAACGATGACCCGTGACCTGTCGAAATTTCTCCAGATGGTCAGAAATGGAAATTATTTAATATTTAATTTTTTGACTGCAAAGGACTATTCCATGTAAATTATCACTTTTGGAAGAAAAATAAGTGTGTTTAGAGACACTTTAATGCCTGAAATTGGTTGAAACAAAAGCTTCTGAATAGGAGAAAAAGTCTGTAATAATGGCAATTTTGGTCACATTGAGGCTTTAAAAAGTAGTCATTCAACATGAGGCACATTCCAAATGACATTTTGAATCAATTTTTCTACAGTCCAAAAAAATCAATTTTCTGATGAAAAACGATGACCCGTGACCTGTCGAAATTTCTCCAGATGGTCAGAAATAGAAATTTTTTAATGTTTAATTTTTTTGACTGCAAATGACTATTCCATGTAAATTATCACTTTTGGAACAAAAATAAGTGTGTTTAGAGTCACTTTAATGCCTGAAATTGGTCGAAATAGACGCTTCTGAATAGGAGAAAATGTCTGTAAAAATGGCCATTTTGGTCACATTGAGGCTTCAAAAAGTAGTTATTCAGCATGAGGCACATTCCAAATGACATTTTGAATCAATTTTTCTACAGTCCAAAAAATCAATTTTCTGATGAAAAACGATGACCCGTGACCTGTCGAAATTTCTCCAGATGGTCAGAAATGGAAATTTTTTAATGTTTAATTTTTTTACTGTAAATGACTATTCCATGTGAATTATCACTTTTGGAACTAAAATAAGTGTGTTTAGAGTCACTTTAATGCCTGAAATTGGTCGAAATAGAAGCTTCTGAATAGGAGAAAATGTCTGTAATAATGGCAATTTTGGTCACATTGAGGCTTTAAAAAGTAGTTATTCAGCATGAGGCACATTCCAAATGACATTTTGAATCAATTTTTCTACAGTCCAAAAAATCAATTTTTTGATGAAAAACGATGACCCGTGACCTGTCGAAATTTCTCCAGATGGTCAGAAATGGAAATTTTTTAATGTTTAATTTTTTGACTGTAAATGACTATTCCATGTAAATTATCACTTTTGGAAGAAAAATAAGTGTGTTTAGAGTCACTTTATGACTGAAATTGGTCGAAATAGACGCTTCTGAATAGGAGAAAATGTCTGTAAAAATGGCAATTTTGGTCACATTGAGGCTTTAAAAAGTAGTCATTCAACATGAGGCACATTCCAAATGACATTTTGAATCAATTTTTCTACAGTCCAAAAAAATCAATTTTCTGATGAAAAACGATGACCCGTGACCTGTCGAAATTTCTCCAGATGGTCAGAAATGGAAATTATTTAATATTTAATTTTTTGACTGCAAAGGACTATTCCATGTAAATTATCACTTTTGGAACAAAAATAAGTGTGTTTAGAGTCACTTTATGACTGAAATTGGTCGAAATAGACGCTTCTGAATAGGAGAAAATGTCTGTAAAAATGGCAATTTTGGTCACATTGAGCTTCAAAAAGTAGTTATTCAGCATGAGGCACATTCCAAATGACATTTTGAATCAATTTTTCTACAGTCCAAAAAAATAAATTTTCTGATGAAAAACGATGACCCGTGACCTGTCGAAATTTCTCCAGATGGTCAGAAATGGATATTTTTTAATGTTTAAGTTTTTTTACTGTAAATGACTATTCCATGTGAATTATCACTTTTGGAACTAAAATAAGTGTGTTTAGAGTCACTTTAATGCCTGAAATTGGTCGAAATAGAAGCTTCTGAATAGGAGAAAATGTCTGTAATAATGGCAATTTTGGTCACATTGAGGCTTTAAAAAGTAGTTATTCAGCATGAGGCACATTCCAAATGACATTTTGAATCAATATTTCTACAGTCCAAAAAATCAATTTTCTGATGAAAAACGATGACCCGTGACCTGTCGAAATTTCTCCAGATGGTCAGAAATGGAAATTTTTTAATGTTTAATTTTTTGACTGTAAATGACTATTCCATGTAAATTATCACTTTTGGAAGAAAAATAAGTGTGTTTAGAGACACTTTAATGCCTGAAATTGGTTGAAACAAAAGCTTCTGAATAGGAGAAAAAGTCTGTAATAATGGCAATTTTGGTCACATTGAGGCTTTAAAAAGTAGTCATTCAACATGAGGCACATTCCAAATGACATTTTGAATCAATTTTTCTACAGTCCAAAAAAATCAATTTTCTGATGAAAAACGATGTCGATGTCGATGTCGAAATTTCTCCAGATGGTCAGAAATGGAAATTTTTTAATGTTTAATTTTTTTGACTGCAAATGACTATTCCATGTAAATTATCACTTTTGGAACAAAAATAAGTGTGTTTAGAGTCACTTTAATGCCTGAAATTGGTCGAAATAGACGCTTCTGAATAGGAGAAAATGTCTGTAAAAATGGCCATTTTGGTCACATTGAGGCTTCAAAAAGTAGTTATTCAGCATGAGGCACATTCCAAATGACATTTTGAATCAATTTTTCTACAGTCCAAAAAATCAATTTTCTGATGAAAAACGATGACCCGTGACCTGTCGAAATTTCTCCAGATGGTCAGAAATGGAAATTTTTTAATGTTTAATTTTTTTACTGTAAATGACTATTCCATGTGAATTATCACTTTTGGAACTAAAATAAGTGTGTTTAGAGTCACTTTAATGCCTGAAATTGGTCGAAATAGAAGCTTCTGAATAGGAGAAAATGTCTGTAATAATGGCAATTTTGGTCACATTGAGGCTTTAAAAAGTAGTTATTCAGCATGAGGCACATTCCAAATGACATTTTGAATCAATTTTTCTACAGTCCAAAAAATCAATTTTTTGATGAAAAACGATGACCCGTGACCTGTCGAAATTTCTCCAGATGGTCAGAAATGGAAATTTTTTAATGTTTAATTTTTTGACTGTAAATGACTATTCCATGTAAATTATCACTTTTGGAAGAAAAATAAGTGTGTTTAGAGTCACTTTATGACTGAAATTGGTCGAAATAGACGCTTCTGAATAGGAGAAAATGTCTGTAAAAATGGCAATTTTGGTCACATTGAGGCTTTAAAAAGTAGTCATTCAACATGAGGCACATTCCAAATGACATTTTGAATCAATTTTTCTACAGTCCAAAAAAATCAATTTTCTGATGAAAAACGATGACCCGTGACCTGTCGAAATTTCTCCAGATGGTCAGAAATGGAAATTATTTAATATTTAATTTTTTGACTGCAAAGGACTATTCCATGTAAATTATCACTTTTGGAAGAAAAATAAGTGTGTTTAGAGACACTTTAATGCCTGAAATTGGTTGAAACAAAAGCTTCTGAATAGGAGAAAAAGTCTGTAATAATGGCAATTTTGGTCACATTGAGGCTTTAAAAAGTAGTCATTCAACATGAGGCACATTCCAAATGACATTTTGAATCAATTTTTCTACAGTCCAAAAAAATCAATTTTCTGATGAAAAACGATGACCCGTGACCTGTCGAAATTTCTCCAGATGGTCAGAAATAGAAATTTTTTAATGTTTAATTTTTTTGACTGCAAATGACTATTCCATGTAAATTATCACTTTTGGAACAAAAATAAGTGTGTTTAGAGTCACTTTAATGCCTGAAATTGGTCGAAATAGACGCTTCTGAATAGGAGAAAATGTCTGTAAAAATGGCCATTTTGGTCACATTGAGGCTTCAAAAAGTAGTTATTCAGCATGAGGCACATTCCAAATGACATTTTGAATCAATTTTTCTACAGTCCAAAAAATCAATTTTCTGATGAAAAACGATGACCCGTGACCTGTCGAAATTTCTCCAGATGGTCAGAAATGGAAATTTTTTAATGTTTAATTTTTTTACTGTAAATGACTATTCCATGTGAATTATCACTTTTGGAACTAAAATAAGTGTGTTTAGAGTCACTTTAATGCCTGAAATTGGTCGAAATAGAAGCTTCTGAATAGGAGAAAATGTCTGTAATAATGGCAATTTTGGTCACATTGAGGCTTTAAAAAGTAGTTATTCAGCATGAGGCACATTCCAAATGACATTTTGAATCAATTTTTCTACAGTCCAAAAAATCAATTTTTTGATGAAAAACGATGACCCGTGACCTGTCGAAATTTCTCCAGATGGTCAGAAATGGAAATTTTTTAATGTTTAATTTTTTGACTGTAAATGACTATTCCATGTAAATTATCACTTTTGGAAGAAAAATAAGTGTGTTTAGAGTCACTTTATGACTGAAATTGGTCGAAATAGACGCTTCTGAATAGGAGAAAATGTCTGTAAAAATGGCAATTTTGGTCACATTGAGGCTTTAAAAAGTAGTCATTCAACATGAGGCACATTCCAAATGACATTTTGAATCAATTTTTCGACAGTCCAAAAAAATCAATTTTCTGATGAAAAACGATGACCCGTGACCTGTCGAAATTTCTCCAGATGGTCAGAAGTGGAAATTATTTAATATTTAATTTTTTGACTGCAAAGGACTATTCCATGTAAATTATCACTTTTGGAACAAAAATAAGTGTGTTTAGAGTCACTTTATGACTGAAATTGGTCGAAATAGACGCTTCTGAATAGGAGAAAATGTCTGTAAAAATGGCAATTTTGGTCACATTGAGCTTCAAAAAGTAGTTATTCAGCATGAGGCACATTCCAAATGACATTTTGAATCAATTTTTCTACAGTCCAAAAAAATAAATTTTCTGATGAAAAACGATGACCCGTGACCTGTCGAAATTTCTCCAGATGGTCAGAAATGGATATTTTTTAATGTTTAAGTTTTTTTACTGTAAATGACTATTCCATGTGAATTATCACTTTTGGAACTAAAATAAGTGTGTTTAGAGTCACTTTAATGCCTGAAATTGGTCGAAATAGAAGCTTCTGAATAGGAGAAAATGTCTGTAATAATGGCAATTTTGGTCACATTGAGGCTTTAAAAAGTAGTTATTCAGCATGAGGCACATTCCAAATGACATTTTGAATCAATATTTCTACAGTCCAAAAAATCAATTTTCTGATGAAAAACGATGACCCGTGACCTGTTGAAATTTCTCCAGATTGTCAGAAATGTACATTTTTTAATGTTTAATTTTTTGACTGTAAATGACTATTCCATGTAAATTATCACTTTTGGAAGAAAAATAAGTGTGTTTAGAGACACTTTAATGCCTGAAATTGGTTGAAACAAAAGCTTCTGAATAGGAGAAAAAGTCTGTAATAATGGCAATTTTGGTCACATTGAGGCTTTAAAAAGTAGTCATTCAACATGAGGCACATTCCAAATGACATTTTGAATCAATTTTTCTACAGTCCAAAAAAATCAATTTTCTGATGAAAAACGATGACCCGTGACCTGTCGAAATTTCTCCAGATGGTCAGAAATGGAAATTATTTAATATTTAATTTTTTGACTGCAAATGACTATTCCATGTAAATTATCACTTTTGGAACAAAAATAAGTGTGTTTAGAGTCACTTTAATGCCTGAAATTGGTCGAAATAGACGCTTCTGAATAGGAGAAAATGTCTGTAAAAATGGCAATTTTGGTCACATTGAGGCTTCAAAAAGTAGTTATTCAGCATGAGGCACATTCCAAATGACATTTTGAATCAATTTTTCTACAGTCCCAAAAATCAATTTTCTGATGAAAAACGATGACCCGTGACCTGTCGAAATTTCTCCAGATTGTCAGAAATGTACATTTTTTAATGTTTAATTTTTTGACTGTAAATGACTATTCCATGTAAATTATCACTTTTGGAAGAAAAATAAGTGTGTTTAGAGTCACTTTAATGCCTGAAATTGGTTGAAACAAAAGCTTCTGAATAGGAGAAAAAGTCTGTAATAATGGCAATTTTGGTCACATTGAGGCTTTAAAAAGTAGTCATTCAACATGAGGCACATTCCAAATGACATTTTGAATCAATTTTTCTACAGTCCAAAAAAATCAATTTTCTGATGAAAAACGATGACCCGTGACCTGTCGAAATTTCTCCAGATGGTCAGAAATGGACATTTTTTAATGTTTAATTTTTTGACTGCAAATGACTATTCCATGTAAATTATCACTTTTGGAACAAAAATAAGTGTGTTTAGAGTCACTTTATGACTGAAATTGGTCGAAATAGACGCTTCTGAATAGGAGAAAATGTCTGTAAAAATGGCAATTTTGGTCACATTGAGGCTTCAAAAAGTAGTTATTCAGCATGAGGCACATTCCAAATGACATTTTGAATCAATTTTTCTACAGTCCCAAAAAATAAATTTTCTGATGAAAAACGATGACCCGTGACCTGTCGAAATTTCTCCAGATGGTCAGAAATGGAAATTTTTTAATGTTTAATTTGTTTTTACTGCAAATGACTATTCCATGTGAATTATCACTTTTGGAACTAAAATAAGTGTGTTTAGAGTCACTTTAATGCCTGAAATTGGTCGAAATAGAAGCTTCTGAATAGGAGAAAATGTCTGTAATAATGGCAATTTTGGTCACATTGAGGCTTTAAAAAGTAGTTATTCAGCATGAGGCACATTCCAAAGGACATTTTGAATCAATTTTTCTACAGTCCAAAAAATCAATTTTCTGATGAAAAACGATGACCCGTGACCTGTCGAAATTTCTCCAGATGGTCAGAAATGGAAATTTTTTAATGTTTCATTTTTTGACTGCAAATGACTATTCCATGTAAATTATCACTTTTGGAACAAAATAAGTGTGTTTAGAGTCACTTTAATGCCTGAAATTGGTCGAAATAGAAGCTTCTGAATAGGAGAAAATGTCTGGAAAAATGGCAATTTTGGTCACATTGAGGCTTCAAAAAGTAGTTATTCAGCATGAGGCACATTCCAAATGACATTTTGAATCAATTTTTCTACAGTCCAAAAAATCAATTTTCTGATGAAAAACGATGACCCGTGACCTGTCGAAATTTCTCCAGATGGTCAGAAATGGAAATTTTTTAATGTTTAATTTTTTGACTGCAAATGACTATTCCATGTAAATTATCACTTTTGGAACAAAAATAAGTTTGTTTAGAGTCACTTTATGACTGAAATTGGTCGAAATAGACGCTTCTGAATAGGAGAAAATGTCTGTAAAAATGGCAATTTTGGTCACATTGAGGCTTCAAAAAGTAGTTATTCAGCATGAGGCACATTCCAAATGACATTTTGAATCAATTTTTCTACAGTCCAAAAAAATAAATTTTCTGATGAAAAACGATGACCCGTGACCTGTCGAAATTTCTCCAGATGGTCAGAAATGGATATTTTTTAATGTTTAAGTTTTTTTACTGTAAATGACTATTCCATGTGAATTATCACTTTTGGAACTAAAATAAGTGTGTTTAGAGTCACTTTAATGCCTGAAATTGGTCGAAATAGAAGCTTCTGAATAGGAGAAAATGTCTGTAATAATGGCAATTTTGGTCACATTGAGGCTTTAAAAAGTAGTTATTCAGCATGAGGCACATTCCAAATGACATTTTGAATCAATATTTCTACAGTCCAAAAAATCAATTTTCTGATGAAAAACGATGACCCGTGACCTGTTGAAATTTATCCAGATTGTCAGAAATGTACATTTTTAAATGTTTAATTTTTTGACTGTAAATGACTATTCCATGTAAATTATCACTTTTGGAAGAAAAATAAGTGTGTTTAGAGACACTTTAATGCCTGAAATTGGTTGAAACAAAAGCTTCTGAATAGGAGAAAAAGTCTGTAATAATGGCAATTTTGGTCACATTGAGGCTTTAAAAAGTAGTCATTCAACATGAGGCACATTCCAAATGACATTTTGAATCAATTTTTCTACAGTCCAAAAAAATCAATTTTCTGATGAAAAACGATGACCCGTGACCTGTCGAAATTTCTCCAGATGGTCAGAAATGGAAATTATTTAATATTTAATTTTTTGACTGCAAATGACTATTCCATGTAAATTATCACTTTTGGAACAAAAATAAGTGTGTTTAGAGTCACTTTAATGCCTGAAATTGGTCGAAATAGACGCTTCTGAATAGGAGAAAATGTCTGTAAAAATGGCAATTTTGGTCACATTGAGGCTTCAAAAAGTAGTTATTCAGCATGAGGCACATTCCAAATGACATTTTGAATCAATTTTTCTACAGTCCAAAAAATCAATTTTCTGATGAAAAACGATGACCCGTGACCTGTCGAAATTTCTCCAGATTGTCAGAAATGTACATTTTTTAATGTTTAATTTTTTGACTGTAAATGACTATTCCATGTAAATTATCACTTTTGGAAGAAAAATAAGTGTGTTTAGAGTCACTTTAATGCCTGAAATTGGTTGAAACAAAAGCTTCTGAATAGGAGAAATAGTCTGTAATAATGGCAATTTTGGTCACATTGAGGCTTTAAAAAGTAGTCATTCAACATGAGGCACATTCCAAATGACATTTTGAATCAATTTTTCTACAGTCCAAAAAAATCAATTTTCTGATGAAAAACGATGACCCGTGACCTGTCGAAATTTCTCCAGATGGTCAGAAATGGAAATTTTTTAATGTTTAATTTTTTGACTGCAAATGACTATTCCATGTAAATTATCACTTTTGGAACAAAAATAAGTGTGTTTAGAGTCACTTTATGACTGAAATTGGTCGAAATAGACGCTTCTGAATAGGAGAAAATGTCTGTAAAAATGGCAATTTTGGTCACATTGAGGCTTCAAAAAGTAGTTATTCAGCATGAGGCACATTCCAAATGACATTTTGAATCAATTTTTCTACAGTCCCAAAAAATAAATTTTCTGATGAAAAACGATGACCCGTGACCTGTCGAAATTTCTCCAGATGGTCAGAAATGGAAATTTTTTAATGTTTAATTTTTTTTACTGTAAATGACTATTCCATGTGAATTATCACTTTTGGAACTAAAATAAGTGTGTTTAGAGTCACTTTAATGCCTGAAATTGGTCGAAATAGAAGCTTCTGAATAGGAGAAAATGTCTGTAATAATGGCAATTTTGGTCACATTGAGGCTTTAAAAAGTAGTTATTCAGCATGAGGCACATTCCAAATGACATTTTGAATCAATTTTTCTACAGTCCAAAAAATCAATTTTCTGATGAAAAACGATGACCCGTGACCTGTCGAAATTTCTCCAGATGGTCAGAAATGGAAATTTTTTAATGTTTCATTTTTTGACTGCAAATGACTATTCCATGTAAATTATCACTTTTGGAACAAAATAAGTGTGTTTAGAGTCACTTTAATGCCTGAAATTGGTCGAAATAGAAGCTTCTGAATAGGAGAAAATGTCTGGAAAAATGGCAATTTTGGTCACATTGAGGCTTCAAAAAGTAGTTATTCAGCATGAGGCACATTCCAAATGACATTTTGAATCAATTTTTCTACAGTCCAAAAAATCAATTTTCTGATGAAAAACGATGACCCGTGACCTGTCGAAATTTCTCCAGATTGTCAGAAATGTACATTTTTTAATGTTTAATTTTTTGACTGTAAATGACTATTCCATGTAAATTATCACTTTTGGAAGAAAAATAAGTGTGTTTAGAGTCACTTTAATGCCTGAAATTGGTTGAAACAAAAGCTTCTGAATAGGAGAAAAAGTCTGTAATAATGGCAATTTTGGTCACATTGAGGCTTTAAAAAGTAGTCATTCAACATGAGGCACATTCCAAATGACATTTTGAATCAATTTTTCTACAGTCCAAAAAAATCAATTTTCTGATGAAAAACGATGACCCGTGACCTGTCGAAATTTCTCCAGATGGTCAGAAATGGAATTTTTTTAATGTTTAATTTTTTGACTGCAAATGACTATTCCATGTAAATTATCACTTTTGGAACAAAAATAAGTGTGTTTAGAGTCACTTTATGACTGAAATTGGTCGAAATAGACGCTTCTGAATAGGAGAAAATGTCTGTAAAAATGGCAATTTTGGTCACATTGAGGCTTCAAAAAGTAGTTATTCAGCATGAGGCACATTCCAAATGACATTTTGAATCAATTTTTCTACAGTCCAAAAAAATAAATTTTCTGATGAAAAACGATGACCCGTGACCTGTCGAAATTTCTCCAGATGGTCAGAAATGGAAATTTTTTAATGTTTAATTTTTTTTACTGTAAATGACTATTCCATGTGAATTATCACTTTTGGAACTAAAATAAGTGTGTTTAGAGTCACTTTAATGTCTGAAATTGGTTGAAACAAAAGCTTCTGAATAGGAGAAAAAGTCTGTAATAATGGCAATTTTGGTGACATTGAGGCTTTAAAAAGTAGTCATTCAACATGAGGCACATTCCAAATGACATTTTGAATCAATTTTTCTACAGTCCAAAAAAATCAATTTTCTGATGAAAAACGATGACCCGTGACCTGTCGAAATTTATCCAGATGGTCAGAAATGGAAATTTTTTAATGTTTAATTTTTTGAATGCAAATGACTATTCCATGTAAATTATCACTTTTGGAACAACATTAAGTGTGTTTAGAGTCACTTTAATGCCTGAAATTGGTCGAAATAGAAGCTTCTGAATACGAGAAAATGTCTGTAATAATGGCAATTTTGGTCACATTGAGGCTTTAAAAAGTAGTTATTCAACATGAGGCACATTCGAAATGACATTTTGAATCAATTTTTCCACAGTCCAAAAAAATCAATTTTCTGATGAAAAACGATGACCCGTGACCTGTCGACATTTCTCCAGTTGGTCAGAAATTGAATTTTTTTAATGTTTAAGTTTTTTTACTGCAAATGACTATTCCATTTAAATTATCACTTTTGGAACAAAAATAAGTGTGTTTAGAGGCACTTTATTGCCTGAAATTGGTTGAAACAAAAGCTTCTGAATAGGAGAAAAAGTCTGTAATAATGGCAATTTTGGTCACATTGAGGCTTTAAAAAGTAGTCATTCAACATGAGGCACATTCCAAATGACATTTTGAATCAATTTTTCTACAGTCCAAAAAAATCAATTTTCTGATGAAAAACGATGACCCGTGACCTGTCGAAATTTCTCCAGATGGTCAGAAATGGAATTTTTTTAATGTTTAATTTTTTGACTGCAAATGACTATTCCATGTAAATTATCACTTTTGGAACAAAAATAAGTGTGTTTAGAGTCACTTTATGACTGAAATTGGTCGAAATAGACGCTTCTGAATAGGAGAAAATGTCTGTAAAAATGGCAATTTTGGTCACATTGAGGCTTCAAAAAGTAGTTATTCAGCATGAGGCACATTCCAAATGACATTTTGAATCAATTTTTCTACAGTCCAAAAAAAATAAATTTTCTGATGAAAAACGATGACCCGTGACCTGTCGAAATTTCTCCAGATGGTCAGAAATGGAAATTTTTTAATGTTTAATTTTTTTTACTGTAAATGACTATTCCATGTGAATTATCACTTTTGGAACTAAAATAAGTGTGTTTAGAGTCACTTTAATGTCTGAAATTGGTTGAAACAAAAGCTTCTGAATAGGAGAAAAAGTCTGTAATAATGGCAATTTTGGTGACATTGAGGCTTTAAAAAGTAGTCATTCAACATGAGGCACATTCCAAATGACATTTTGAATCAATTTTTCTACAGTCCAAAAAAATCAATTTTCTGATGAAAAACGATGACCCGTGACCTGTCGAAATTTATCCAGATGGTCAGAAATGGAAATTTTTTAATGTTTAATTTTTTGAATGCAAATGACTATTCCATGTAAATTATCACTTTTGGAACAACATTAAGTGTGTTTAGAGTCACTTTAATGCCTGAAATTGGTCGAAATAGAAGCTTCTGAATACGAGAAAATGTCTGTAATAATGGCAATTTTGGTCACATTGAGGCTTTAAAAAGTAGTTATTCAACATGAGGCACATTCGAAATGACATTTTGAATCAATTTTTCCACAGTCCAAAAAATCAATTTTCTGATGAAAAACGATGACCCGTGACCTGTCGACATTTCTCCAGTTGGTCAGAAATTGAATTTTTTTAATGTTTAAGTTTTTTGAATGCAAATGACTATTCCATGTAAATTATCACTTTTGGAACAAAAATAAGTGTGTTTAGAGTCACTTTAATGCCTGAAATTGGTCGAAAAAGAAGCTTCTGAATAGGAGAAAATGTCTGTAATAATGGCAATTTTGGTCACATTGAGGCTTTAAAAAGTAGTTATTCAACATGAGGCACAATCCAAATGACATTTTGAATCAATTTTTCTACAGTCCAAAAAATCAATTTTCTGATGAAAAACGATGACCCGTGACCTGTTGAAATTTCTCCAGATGGTCAGAAATGGACATTTTTTAATGTTTCATTTTTTGACTGCAAATGACTATTCCATGTAAATTATCACTTTTGGAACAAAATAAGTGTGTTTAGAGTCACTTTAATGCCTGAAATTGGTCGAAATAGAAGCTTCTGAATAGGAGAAAATGTCTGGAAAAATGGCAATTTTGGTCACATTGAGGCTTCAAAAAGTAGTTATTCAGCATGAGGCACATTCCAAATGACATTTTGAATCAATTTTTCTACAGTCCAAAAAATCAATTTTCTGATGAAAAACGATGACCCGTGACCTGTCGAAATTTCTCCAGATTGTCAGAAATGTACATTTTTTAATGTTTAATTTTTTGACTGTAAATGACTATTCCATGTAAATTATCACTTTTGGAAGAAAAATAAGTGTGTTTAGAGTCACTTTAATGCCTGAAATTGGTTGAAACAAAAGCTTCTGAATAGGAGAAAAAGTCTGTAATAATGGCAATTTTGGTCACATTGAGGCTTTAAAAAGTAGTCATTCAACATGAGGCACATTCCAAATGACATTTTGAATCAATTTTTCTACAGTCCAAAAAAATCAATTTTCTGATGAAAAACGATGACCCGTGACCTGTCGAAATTTCTCCAGATGGTCAGAAATGGAAATTTTTTAATGTTTAATTTTTTGACTGCAAATGACTATTCCATGTAAATTATCACTTTTGGAACAAAAATAAGTTTGTTTAGAGTCACTTTATGACTGAAATTGGTCGAAATAGACGCTTCTGAATAGGAGAAAATGTCTGTAAAAATGGCAATTTTGGTCACATTGAGGCTTCAAAAAGTAGTTATTCAGCATGAGGCACATTCCAAATGACATTTTGAATCAATTTTTCTACAGTCCAAAAAAATAAATTTTCTGATGAAAAACGATGACCCGTGACCTGTCGAAATTTCTCCAGATGGTCAGAAATGGATATTTTTTAATGTTTAAGTTTTTTTACTGTAAATGACTATTCCATGTGAATTATCACTTTTGGAACTAAAATAAGTGTGTTTAGAGTCACTTTAATGTCTGAAATTGGTCGAAATAGAAGCTTCTGAATAGGAGAAAATGTCTGTAATAATGGCAATTTTGGTCACATTGAGGCTTTAAAAAGTAGTTATTCAGCATGAGGCACATTCCAAATGACATTTTGAATCAATATTTCTACAGTCCAAAAAATCAATTTTCTGATGAAAAACGATGACCCGTGACCTGTTGAAATTTATCCAGATTGTCAGAAATGTACATTTTTAAATGTTTAATTTTTTGACTGTAAATGACTATTCCATGTAAATTATCACTTTTGGAAGAAAAATAAGTGTGTTTAGAGACACTTTAATGCCTGAAATTGGTTGAAACAAAAGCTTCTGAATAGGAGAAAAAGTCTGTAATAATGGCAATTTTGGTCACATTGAGGCTTTAAAAAGTAGTCATTCAACATGAGGCACATTCCAAATGACATTTTGAATCAATTTTTCTACAGTCCCAAAAAATAAATTTTCTGATGAAAAACGATGACCCGTGACCTGTCGAAATTTCTCCAGATGGTCAGAAATGGAAATTTTTTAATGTTTAAATTTTTTTACTGTAAATGACTATTCCATGTGAATTATCACTTTTGGAACTAAAATAAGTGTGTTTAGAGTCACTTTAATGCCTGAAATTGGTCGAAATAGAAGCTTCTGAATAGGAGAAAATGTCTGTAATAATGGCAATTTTGGTCACATTGAGGCTTTAAAAAGTAGTTATTCAGCATGAGGCACATTCCAAATGACATTTTGAATCAATTTTTCTACAGTCCAAAAAATCAATTTTCTGATGAAAAACGATGACCCGTGACCTGTCGAAATTTCTCCAGATGGTCAGAAATGGAAATTTTTTAATGTTTCATTTTTTGACTGCAAATGACTATTCCATGTAAATTATCACTTTTGGAACAAAATAAGTGTGTTTAGAGTCACTTTAATGCCTGAAATTGGTCGAAATAGAAGCTTCTGAATAGGAGAAAATGTCTGGAAAAATGGCAATTTTGGTCACATTGAGGCTTCAAAAAGTAGTTATTCAGCATGAGGCACATTCCAAATGACATTTTGAATCAATTTTTCTACAGTCCAAAAAATCAATTTTCTGATGAAAAACGATGACCCGTGACCTGTCGAAATTTCTCCAGATTGTCAGAAATGTACATTTTTTAATGTTTAATTTTTTGACTGTAAATGACTATTCCATGTAAATTATCACTTTTGGAAGAAAAATAAGTGTGTTTAGAGTCACTTTAATGCCTGAAATTGGTTGAAACAAAAGCTTCTGAATAGGAGAAAAAGTCTGTAATAATGGCAATTTTGGTCACATTGAGGCTTTAAAAAGTAGTCATTCAACATGAGGCACATTCCAAATGACATTTTGAATCAATTTTTCTACAGTCCAAAAAAATCAATTTTCTGATGAAAAACGATGACCCGTGACCTGTCGAAATTTCTCCAGATGGTCAGAAATGGAATTTTTTTAATGTTTAATTTTTTGACTGCAAATGACTATTCCATGTAAATTATCACTTTTGGAACAAAAATAAGTGTGTTTAGAGTCACTTTATGACTGAAATTGGTCGAAATAGACGCTTCTGAATAGGAGAAAATGTCTGTAAAAATGGCAATTTTGGTCACATTGAGGCTTCAAAAAGTAGTTATTCAGCATGAGGCACATTCCAAATGACATTTTGAATCAATTTTTCTACAGTCCAAAAAAATAAATTTTCTGATGAAAAACGATGACCCGTGACCTGTCGAAATTTCTCCAGATGGTCAGAAATGGAAATTTTTTAATGTTTAATTTTTTTTACTGTAAATGACTATTCCATGTGAATTATCACTTTTGGAACTAAAATAAGTGTGTTTAGAGTCACTTTAATGTCTGAAATTGGTTGAAACAAAAGCTTCTGAATAGGAGAAAAAGTCTGTAATAATGGCAATTTTGGTGACATTGAGGCTTTAAAAAGTAGTCATTCAACATGAGGCACATTCCAAATGACATTTTGAATCAATTTTTCTACAGTCCAAAAAAATCAATTTTCTGATGAAAAACGATGACCCGTGACCTGTCGAAATTTATCCAGATGGTCAGAAATGGAAATTTTTTAATGTTTAATTTTTTGAATGCAAATGACTATTCCATGTAAATTATCACTTTTGGAACAACATTAAGTGTGTTTAGAGTCACTTTAATGCCTGAAATTGGTCGAAATAGAAGCTTCTGAATACGAGAAAATGTCTGTAATAATGGCAATTTTGGTCACATTGAGGCTTTAAAAAGTAGTTATTCAACATGAGGCACATTCGAAATGACATTTTGAATCAATTTTTCCACAGTCCAAAAAAATCAATTTTCTGATGAAAAACGATGACCCGTGACCTGTCGACATTTCTCCAGTTGGTCAGAAATTGAATTTTTTTAATGTTTAAGTTTTTTTACTGCAAATGACTATTCCATTTAAATTATCACTTTTGGAACAAAAATAAGTGTGTTTAGAGGCACTTTATTGCCTGAAATTGGTTGAAACAAAAGCTTCTGAATAGGAGAAAAAGTCTGTAATAATGGCAATTTTGGTCACATTGAGGCTTTAAAAAGTAGTCATTCAACATGAGGCACATTCCAAATGACATTTTGAATCAATTTTTCTACAGTCCAAAAAAATCAATTTTCTGATGAAAAACGATGACCCGTGACCTGTCGAAATTTCTCCAGATGGTCAGAAATGGAATTTTTTTAATGTTTAATTTTTTGACTGCAAATGACTATTCCATGTAAATTATCACTTTTGGAACAAAAATAAGTGTGTTTAGAGTCACTTTATGACTGAAATTGGTCGAAATAGACGCTTCTGAATAGGAGAAAATGTCTGTAAAAATGGCAATTTTGGTCACATTGAGGCTTCAAAAAGTAGTTATTCAGCATGAGGCACATTCCAAATGACATTTTGAATCAATTTTTCTACAGTCCAAAAAAAATAAATTTTCTGATGAAAAACGATGACCCGTGACCTGTCGAAATTTCTCCAGATGGTCAGAAATGGAAATTTTTTAATGTTTAATTTTTTTTACTGTAAATGACTATTCCATGTGAATTATCACTTTTGGAACTAAAATAAGTGTGTTTAGAGTCACTTTAATGTCTGAAATTGGTTGAAACAAAAGCTTCTGAATAGGAGAAAAAGTCTGTAATAATGGCAATTTTGGTGACATTGAGGCTTTAAAAAGTAGTCATTCAACATGAGGCACATTCCAAATGACATTTTGAATCAATTTTTCTACAGTCCAAAAAAATCAATTTTCTGATGAAAAACGATGACCCGTGACCTGTCGAAATTTATCCAGATGGTCAGAAATGGAAATTTTTTAATGTTTAATTTTTTGAATGCAAATGACTATTCCATGTAAATTATCACTTTTGGAACAACATTAAGTGTGTTTAGAGTCACTTTAATGCCTGAAATTGGTCGAAATAGAAGCTTCTGAATACGAGAAAATGTCTGTAATAATGGCAATTTTGGTCACATTGAGGCTTTAAAAAGTAGTTATTCAACATGAGGCACATTCGAAATGACATTTTGAATCAATTTTTCCACAGTCCAAAAAAATCAATTTTCTGATGAAAAACGATGACCCGTGACCTGTCGACATTTCTCCAGTTGGTCAGAAATTGAATTTTTTTAATGTTTAAGTTTTTTTACTGCAAATGACTATTCCATTTAAATTATCACTTTTGGAACAAAAATAAGTGTGTTTAGAGGCACTTTATTGCCTGAAATTGGTTGAAACAAAAGCTTCTGAATAGGAGAAAAAGTCTGTAATAATGGCAATTTTGGTCACATTGAGGCTTTAAAAAGTAGTCATTCAACATGAGGCACATTCCAAATGACATTTTGAATCAATTTTTCTACAGTCCAAAAAAATCAATTTTCTGATGAAAAACGATGACCCGTGACCTGTCGAAATTTCTCCAGATGGTCAGAAATGGAATTTTTTTAATGTTTAATTTTTTGACTGCAAATGACTATTCCATGTAAATTATCACTTTTGGAACAAAAATAAGTGTGTTTAGAGTCACTTTATGACTGAAATTGGTCGAAATAGACGCTTCTGAATAGGAGAAAATGTCTGTAAAAATGGCAATTTTGGTCACATTGAGGCTTCAAAAAGTAGTTATTCAGCATGAGGCACATTCCAAATGACATTTTGAATCAATTTTTCTACAGTCCAAAAAAAATAAATTTTCTGATGAAAAACGATGACCCGTGACCTGTCGAAATTTCTCCAGATGGTCAGAAATGGAAATTTTTTAATGTTTAATTTTTTTTACTGTAAATGACTATTCCATGTGAATTATCACTTTTGGAACTAAAATAAGTGTGTTTAGAGTCACTTTAATGTCTGAAATTGGTTGAAACAAAAGCTTCTGAATAGGAGAAAAAGTCTGTAATAATGGCAATTTTGGTGACATTGAGGCTTTAAAAAGTAGTCATTCAACATGAGGCACATTCCAAATGACATTTTGAATCAATTTTTCTACAGTCCAAAAAAATCAATTTTCTGATGAAAAACGATGACCCGTGACCTGTCGAAATTTATCCAGATGGTCAGAAATGGAAATTTTTTAATGTTTAATTTTTTGAATGCAAATGACTATTCCATGTAAATTATCACTTTTGGAACAACATTAAGTGTGTTTAGAGTCACTTTAATGCCTGAAATTGGTCGAAATAGAAGCTTCTGAATACGAGAAAATGTCTGTAATAATGGCAATTTTGGTCACATTGAGGCTTTAAAAAGTAGTTATTCAACATGAGGCACATTCGAAATGACATTTTGAATCAATTTTTCCACAGTCCAAAAAATCAATTTTCTGATGAAAAACGATGACCCGTGACCTGTCGACATTTCTCCAGTTGGTCAGAAATTGAATTTTTTTAATGTTTAAGTTTTTTGAATGCAAATGACTATTCCATGTAAATTATCACTTTTGGAACAAAAATAAGTGTGTTTAGAGTCACTTTAATGCCTGAAATTGGTCGAAAAAGAAGCTTCTGAATAGGAGAAAATGTCTGTAATAATGGCAATTTTGGTCACATTGAGGCTTTAAAAAGTAGTTATTCAACATGAGGCACAATCCAAATGACATTTTGAATCAATTTTTCTACAGTCCAAAAAATCAATTTTCTGATGAAAAACGATGACCCGTGACCTGTTGAAATTTCTCCAGATGGTCAGAAATGGACATTTTTTAATGTTTCATTTTTTGACTGCAAATGACTATTCCATGTAAATTATCACTTTTGGAACAAAATAAGTGTGTTTAGAGTCACTTTAATGCCTGAAATTGGTCGAAATAGAAGCTTCTGAATAGGAGAAAATGTCTGGAAAAATGGCAATTTTGGTCACATTGAGGCTTCAAAAAGTAGTTATTCAGCATGAGGCACATTCCAAATGACATTTTGAATCAATTTTTCTACAGTCCAAAAAATCAATTTTCTGATGAAAAACGATGACCCGTGACCTGTCGAAATTTCTCCAGATTGTCAGAAATGTACATTTTTTAATGTTTAATTTTTTGACTGTAAATGACTATTCCATGTAAATTATCACTTTTGGAAGAAAAATAAGTGTGTTTAGAGTCACTTTAATGCCTGAAATTGGTTGAAACAAAAGCTTCTGAATAGGAGAAAAAGTCTGTAATAATGGCAATTTTGGTCACATTGAGGCTTTAAAAAGTAGTCATTCAACATGAGGCACATTCCAAATGACATTTTGAATCAATTTTTCTACAGTCCAAAAAAATCAATTTTCTGATGAAAAACGATGACCCGTGACCTGTCGAAATTTCTCCAGATGGTCAGAAATGGAAATTTTTTAATGTTTAATTTTTTGACTGCAAATGACTATTCCATGTAAATTATCACTTTTGGAACAAAAATAAGTTTGTTTAGAGTCACTTTATGACTGAAATTGGTCGAAATAGACGCTTCTGAATAGGAGAAAATGTCTGTAAAAATGGCAATTTTGGTCACATTGAGGCTTCAAAAAGTAGTTATTCAGCATGAGGCACATTCCAAATGACATTTTGAATCAATTTTTCTACAGTCCAAAAAAATAAATTTTCTGATGAAAAACGATGACCCGTGACCTGTCGAAATTTCTCCAGATGGTCAGAAATGGATATTTTTTAATGTTTAAGTTTTTTTACTGTAAATGACTATTCCATGTGAATTATCACTTTTGGAACTAAAATAAGTGTGTTTAGAGTCACTTTAATGTCTGAAATTGGTCGAAATAGAAGCTTCTGAATAGGAGAAAATGTCTGTAATAATGGCAATTTTGGTCACATTGAGGCTTTAAAAAGTAGTTATTCAGCATGAGGCACATTCCAAATGACATTTTGAATCAATATTTCTACAGTCCAAAAAATCAATTTTCTGATGAAAAACGATGACCCGTGACCTGTTGAAATTTATCCAGATTGTCAGAAATGTACATTTTTAAATGTTTAATTTTTTGACTGTAAATGACTATTCCATGTAAATTATCACTTTTGGAAGAAAAATAAGTGTGTTTAGAGACACTTTAATGCCTGAAATTGGTTGAAACAAAAGCTTCTGAATAGGAGAAAAAGTCTGTAATAATGGCAATTTTGGTCACATTGAGGCTTTAAAAAGTAGTCATTCAACATGAGGCACATTCCAAATGACATTTTGAATCAATTTTTCTACAGTCCCAAAAAATAAATTTTCTGATGAAAAACGATGACCCGTGACCTGTCGAAATTTCTCCAGATGGTCAGAAATGGAAATTTTTTAATGTTTAAATTTTTTTACTGTAAATGACTATTCCATGTGAATTATCACTTTTGGAACTAAAATAAGTGTGTTTAGAGTCACTTTAATGCCTGAAATTGGTCGAAATAGAAGCTTCTGAATAGGAGAAAATGTCTGTAATAATGGCAATTTTGGTCACATTGAGGCTTTAAAAAGTAGTTATTCAGCATGAGGCACATTCCAAATGACATTTTGAATCAATTTTTCTACAGTCCAAAAAATCAATTTTCTGATGAAAAACGATGACCCGTGACCTGTCGAAATTTCTCCAGATGGTCAGAAATGGAAATTTTTTAATGTTTCATTTTTTGACTGCAAATGACTATTCCATGTAAATTATCACTTTTGGAACAAAATAAGTGTGTTTAGAGTCACTTTAATGCCTGAAATTGGTCGAAATAGAAGCTTCTGAATAGGAGAAAATGTCTGGAAAAATGGCAATTTTGGTCACATTGAGGCTTCAAAAAGTAGTTATTCAGCATGAGGCACATTCCAAATGACATTTTGAATCAATTTTTCTACAGTCCAAAAAATCAATTTTCTGATGAAAAACGATGACCCGTGACCTGTCGAAATTTCTCCAGATTGTCAGAAATGTACATTTTTTAATGTTTAATTTTTTGACTGTAAATGACTATTCCATGTAAATTATCACTTTTGGAAGAAAAATAAGTGTGTTTAGAGTCACTTTAATGCCTGAAATTGGTTGAAACAAAAGCTTCTGAATAGGAGAAAAAGTCTGTAATAATGGCAATTTTGGTCACATTGAGGCTTTAAAAAGTAGTCATTCAACATGAGGCACATTCCAAATGACATTTTGAATCAATTTTTCTACAGTCCAAAAAAATCAATTTTCTGATGAAAAACGATGACCCGTGACCTGTCGAAATTTCTCCAGATGGTCAGAAATGGAATTTTTTTAATGTTTAATTTTTTGACTGCAAATGACTATTCCATGTAAATTATCACTTTTGGAACAAAAATAAGTGTGTTTAGAGTCACTTTATGACTGAAATTGGTCGAAATAGACGCTTCTGAATAGGAGAAAATGTCTGTAAAAATGGCAATTTTGGTCACATTGAGGCTTCAAAAAGTAGTTATTCAGCATGAGGCACATTCCAAATGACATTTTGAATCAATTTTTCTACAGTCCAAAAAAATAAATTTTCTGATGAAAAACGATGACCCGTGACCTGTCGAAATTTCTCCAGATGGTCAGAAATGGAAATTTTTTAATGTTTAATTTTTTTTACTGTAAATGACTATTCCATGTGAATTATCACTTTTGGAACTAAAATAAGTGTGTTTAGAGTCACTTTAATGTCTGAAATTGGTTGAAACAAAAGCTTCTGAATAGGAGAAAAAGTCTGTAATAATGGCAATTTTGGTGACATTGAGGCTTTAAAAAGTAGTCATTCAACATGAGGCACATTCCAAATGACATTTTGAATCAATTTTTCTACAGTCCAAAAAAATCAATTTTCTGATGAAAAACGATGACCCGTGACCTGTCGAAATTTATCCAGATGGTCAGAAATGGAAATTTTTTAATGTTTAATTTTTTGAATGCAAATGACTATTCCATGTAAATTATCACTTTTGGAACAACATTAAGTGTGTTTAGAGTCACTTTAATGCCTGAAATTGGTCGAAATAGAAGCTTCTGAATACGAGAAAATGTCTGTAATAATGGCAATTTTGGTCACATTGAGGCTTTAAAAAGTAGTTATTCAACATGAGGCACATTCGAAATGACATTTTGAATCAATTTTTCCACAGTCCAAAAAATCAATTTTCTGATGAAAAACGATGACCCGTGACCTGTCGACATTTCTCCAGTTGGTCAGAAATTGAATTTTTTTAATGTTTAAGTTTTTTGAATGCAAATGACTATTCCATGTAAATTATCACTTTTGGAACAAAAATAAGTGTGTTTAGAGTCACTTTAATGCCTGAAATTGGTCGAAAAAGAAGCTTCTGAATAGGAGAAAATGTCTGTAATAATGGCAATTTTGGTCACATTGAGGCTTTAAAAAGTAGTTATTCAACATGAGGCACAATCCAAATGACATTTTGAATCAATTTTTCTACAGTCCAAAAAATCAATTTTCTGATGAAAAACGATGACCCGTGACCTGTTGAAATTTCTCCAGATTGTCAGAAATGTACATTTTTTAATGTTTAATTTTTTGTCTGTAAATGACTATTCCATGTAAATTATCACTTTTGGAAGAAAAATAAGTTTGTTTAGAGTCACTTTAATGCCTGAAATTGGTTGAAACAAAAGCTTCTGAATAGGAGAAAAAGTCTGTAATAATGGCAATTTTGGTCACATTGAGGCTTTAAAAAGTAGTCATTCAACATGAGGCACATTCCAAATGACATTTTGAATCAATTTTTCTACAGTCCAAAAAAACAATTTTCTGATGAAAAATGATGACCCGTGACCTGTTGAAATTTCTCCAGATGGTCAGAAATGGAAATTTTTTAATGTTTAATTTTTTGACTGCAAATGACTATTCCATGTAAATTATCACTTTTGGAACAAAAATAAGTGTGTTTAGAGTCACTTTAATGCCTGAAATTGGTCAAAATAGATGCTTCTGAATAGGAGAAAATGTCTGTAAAAATGGCAATTTTGGTCACATTGAGGCTTCAAAAAGTAGTTATTCAGCATGAGGCACATTCCAAATGACATTTTGAATCAATTTTTCTACAGTCCAAAAAATCAATTTTCTGATGAAAAACGATGACCCGTGACCTGTCCAAATTTCTCCATATGGTCAGAAATGGAAATTTTTTAATGTTTAATTTTTTGATTGTAAATGACTATTCCATGTAAATTATCACTTTTGGAAGAAAAATAAGTGTGTTTAGAGACACTTTAATGCCTGAAATTGGTTGAAACAAAAGCTTCTGAATAGGAGAAAAAGTCTGTAATAATGGCAATTTTGGTCACATTGAGGCTTTAAAAAGTAGTCATTCAACATGAGGCACATTCCAAATGACATTTTGAATCAATTTTTCTACAGTCCAAAAAAATCAATTTTCTGATGAAAAACGATGACCCGTGACCTGTCGAAATTTCTCCAGATGGTCAGAAATGGAAATTTTTTAATGTTTAATTTTTTTGACTGCAAATGACTATTCCATGTAAATTATCACTTTTGGAACAAAAATAAGTGTGTTTAGAGTCACTTTAATGCCTGAAATTGGTCGAAATAGACGCTTCTGAATAGGAGAAAATGTCTGTAAAAATGGCCATTTTGGTCACATTGAGGCTTCAAAAAGTAGTTATTCAGCATGAGGCACATTCCAAATGACATTTTGAATCAATTTTTCTACAGTCCAAAAAATCAATTTTCTGATGAAAAACGATGACCCGTGACCTGTCGAAATTTCTCCAGATGGTCAGAAATGGAAATTTTTTAATGTTTAATTTTTTTACTGTAAATGACTATTCCATGTGAATTATCACTTTTGGAACTAAAATAAGTGTGTTTAGAGTCACTTTAATGCCTGAAATTGGTCGAAATAGAAGCTTCTGAATAGGAGAAAATGTCTGTAATAATGGCAATTTTGGTCACATTGAGGCTTTAAAAAGTAGTTATTCAGCATGAGGCACATTCCAAATGACATTTTGAATCAATTTTTCTACAGTCCAAAAAATCAATTTTTTGATGAAAAACGATGACCCGTGACCTGTCGAAATTTCTCCAGATGGTCAGAAATGGAAATTTTTTAATGTTTAATTTTTTGACTGTAAATGACTATTCCATGTAAATTATCACTTTTGGAAGAAAAATAAGTGTGTTTAGAGTCACTTTATGACTGAAATTGGTCGAAATAGACGCTTCTGAATAGGAGAAAATGTCTGTAAAAATGGCAATTTTGGTCACATTGAGGCTTTAAAAAGTAGTCATTCAACATGAGGCACATTCCAAATGACATTTTGAATCAATTTTTCTACAGTCCAAAAAAATCAATTTTCTGATGAAAAACGATGACCCGTGACCTGTCGAAATTTCTCCAGATGGTCAGAAATGGAAATTATTTAATATTTAATTTTTTGACTGCAAAGGACTATTCCATGTAAATTATCACTTTTGGAACAAAAATAAGTGTGTTTAGAGTCACTTTATGACTGAAATTGGTCGAAATAGACGCTTCTGAATAGGAGAAAATGTCTGTAATAATGGCAATTTTGGTCACATTGAGGCTTTAAAAAGTAGTTATTCAGCATGAGGCACATTCCAAATGACATTTTGAATCAATATTTCTACAGTCCAAAAAATCAATTTTCTGATGAAAAACGATGACCCGTGACCTGTTGAAATTTCTCCAGATTGTCAGAAATGTACATTTTTTAATGTTTAATTTTTTGACTGTAAATGACTATTCCATGTAAATTATCACTTTTGGAAGAAAAATAAGTGTGTTTAGAGACACTTTAATGCCTGAAATTGGTTGAAACAAAAGCTTCTGAATAGGAGAAAAAGTCTGTAATAATGGCAATTTTGGTCACATTGAGGCTTTAAAAAGTAGTCATTCAACATGAGGCACATTCCAAATGACATTTTGAATCAATTTTTCTACAGTCCAAAAAAATCAATTTTCTGATGAAAAACGATGACCCGTGACCTGTCGAAATTTCTCCAGATGGTCAGAAATGGAAATTATTTAATATTTAATTTTTTGACTGCAAATGACTATTCCATGTAAATTATCACTTTTGGAACAAAAATAAGTGTGTTTAGAGTCACTTTAATGCCTGAAATTGGTCGAAATAGACGCTTCTGAATAGGAGAAAATGTCTGTAATAATGGCAATTTTGGTCACATTGAGGCTTTAAAAAGTAGTTATTCAGCATGAGGCACATTCCAAAGGACATTTTGAATCAATTTTTCTACAGTCCAAAAAATCAATTTTCTGATGAAAAACGATGACCCGTGACCTGTCGAAATTTCTCCAGATGGTCAGAAATGGAAATTTTTTAATGTTTCATTTTTTGACTGCAAATGACTATTCCATGTAAATTATCACTTTTGGAACAAAATAAGTGTGTTTAGAGTCACTTTAATGCCTGAAATTGGTCGAAATAGAAGCTTCTGAATAGGAGAAAATGTCTGGAAAAATGGCAATTTTGGTCACATTGAGGCTTCAAAAAGTAGTTATTCAGCATGAGGCACATTCCAAATGACATTTTGAATCAATTTTTCTACAGTCCAAAAAATCAATTTTCTGATGAAAAACGATGACCCGTGACCTGTCGAAATTTCTCCAGATTGTCAGAAATGTACATTTTTTAATGTTTAATTTTTTGACTGTAAATGACTATTCCATGTAAATTATCACTTTTGGAAGAAAAATAAGTGTGTTTAGAGTCACTTTAATGCCTGAAATTGGTTGAAACAAAAGCTTCTGAATAGGAGAAAAAGTCTGTAATAATGGCAATTTTGGTCACATTGAGGCTTTAAAAAGTAGTCATTCAACATGAGGCACATTCCAAATGACATTTTGAATCAATTTTTCTACAGTCCAAAAAAATCAATTTTCTGATGAAAAACGATGACCCGTGACCTGTCGAAATTTCTCCAGATGGTCAGAAATGGAAATTATTTAATATTTAATTTTTTGACTGCAAATGACTATTCCATGTAAATTATCACTTTTGGAACAAAAATAAGTGTGTTTAGAGTCACTTTAATGCCTGAAATTGGTCGAAATAGACGCTTCTGAATAGGAGAAAATGTCTGTAAAAATGGCAATTTTGGTCACATTGAGGCTTCAAAAAGTAGTTATTCAGCATGAGGCACATTCCAAATGACATTTTGAATCAATTTTTCTACAGTCCAAAAAATCAATTTTCTGATGAAAAACGATGACCCGTGACCTGTCGAAATTTCTCCAGATTGTCAGAAATGTACATTTTTTAATGTTTAATTTTTTGACTGTAAATGACTATTCCATGTAAATTATCACTTTTGGAAGAAAAATAAGTGTGTTTAGAGTCACTTTAATGCCTGAAATTGGTTGAAACAAAAGCTTCTGAATAGGAGAAATAGTCTGTAATAATGGCAATTTTGGTCACATTGAGGCTTTAAAAAGTAGTCATTCAACATGAGGCACATTCCAAATGACATTTTGAATCAATTTTTCTACAGTCCAAAAAAATCAATTTTCTGATGAAAAACGATGACCCGTGACCTGTCGAAATTTCTCCAGATGGTCAGAAATGGAAATTTTTTAATGTTTAATTTTTTGACTGCAAATGACTATTCCATGTAAATTATCACTTTTGGAACAAAAATAAGTGTGTTTAGAGTCACTTTATGACTGAAATTGGTCGAAATAGACGCTTCTGAATAGGAGAAAATGTCTGTAAAAATGGCAATTTTGGTCACATTGAGGCTTCAAAAAGTAGTTATTCAGCATGAGGCACATTCCAAATGACATTTTGAATCAATTTTTCTACAGTCCCAAAAAATAAATTTTCTGATGAAAAACGATGACCCGTGACCTGTCGAAATTTCTCCAGATGGTCAGAAATGGAAATTTTTTAATGTTTAATTTTTTTTACTGTAAATGACTATTCCATGTGAATTATCACTTTTGGAACTAAAATAAGTGTGTTTAGAGTCACTTTAATGCCTGAAATTGGTCGAAATAGAAGCTTCTGAATAGGAGAAAATGTCTGTAATAATGGCAATTTTGGTCACATTGAGGCTTTAAAAAGTAGTTATTCAGCATGAGGCACATTCCAAATGACATTTTGAATCAATTTTTCTACAGTCCAAAAAATCAATTTTCTGATGAAAAACGATGACCCGTGACCTGTCGAAATTTCTCCAGATGGTCAGAAATGGAAATTTTTTAATGTTTCATTTTTTGACTGCAAATGACTATTCCATGTAAATTATCACTTTTGGAACAAAATAAGTGTGTTTAGAGTCACTTTAATGCCTGAAATTGGTCGAAATAGAAGCTTCTGAATAGGAGAAAATGTCTGGAAAAATGGCAATTTTGGTCACATTGAGGCTTCAAAAAGTAGTTATTCAGCATGAGGCACATTCCAAATGACATTTTGAATCAATTTTTCTACAGTCCAAAAAATCAATTTTCTGATGAAAAACGATGACCCGTGACCTGTCGAAATTTCTCCAGATTGTCAGAAATGTACATTTTTTAATGTTTAATTTTTTGACTGTAAATGACTATTCCATGTAAATTATCACTTTTGGAAGAAATATAAGTGTGTTTAGAGTCACTTTAATGCCTGAAATTGGTTGAAACAAAAGCTTCTGAATAGGAGAAAAAGTCTGTAATAATGGCAATTTTGGTCACATTGAGGCTTTAAAAAGTAGTCATTCAACATGAGGCACATTCCAAATGACATTTTGAATCAATTTTTCTACAGTCCAAAAAAATCAATTTTCTGATGAAAAACGATGACCCGTGACCTGTCGAAATTTCTCCAGATGGTCAGAAATGGAATTTTTTTAATGTTTAATTTTTTGAATGCAAATGACTATTCCATGTAAATTATCACTTTTGGAAGAAAAATAAGTGTGTTTAGAGTCACTTTAATGCCTGAAATTGGTTGAAACAAAAGCTTCTGAATAGGAGAAAAAGTCTGTAATAATGGCAATTTTGGTCACATTGAGGCTTTAAAAAGTAGTCATTCAACATGAGGCACATTCCAAATGACATTTTGAATCAATTTTTCTACAGTCCAAAAAAACAATTTTCTGATGAAAAATGATGACCCGTGACCTGTTGAAATTTCTCCAGATGGTCAGAAATGGAAATTTTTTAATGTTTAATTTTTTGACTGCAAATGACTATTCCATGTAAATTATCACTTTTGGAACAAAAATAAGTGTGTTTAGAGTCACTTTAATGCCTGAAATTGGTCAAAATAGATGCTTCTGAATAGGAGAAAATGTCTGTAAAAATGGCAATTTTGGTCACATTGAGGCTTCAAAAAGTAGTTATTCAGCATGAGGCACATTCCAAATGACATTTTGAATCAATTTTTCTACAGTCCAAAAAATCAATTTTCTGATGAAAAACGATGACCCGTGACCTGTCCAAATTTCTCCATATGGTCAGAAATGGAAATTTTTTAATGTTTAATTTTTTGATTGTAAATGACTATTCCATGTGAATTATCACTTTTGGAACTAAAATAAGTGTGTTTAGAGTCACTTTAATGCCTGAAATTGGTCGAAATAGAAGCTTCTGAATAGGAGAAAATGTCTGTAATAATGGCAATTTTGGTCACATTGAGGCTTTAAAAAGTAGTTATTCAGCATGAGGCACATTCCAAATGACATTTTGAATCAATTTTTCTACAGTCCAAAAAATCAATTTTTTGATGAAAAACAATGACCCGTGACCTGTCGAAATTTCTCCAGATGGTCAGAAATGGAAATTTTTTAATGTTTAATTTTTTGACTGTAAATGACTATTCCATGTAAATTATCACTTTTGGAAGAAAAATAAGTGTGTTTAGAGTCACTTTAATGCCTGAAATTGGTTGAAACAAAAGCTTCTGAATAGGAGAAAAAGTCTGTAATAATGGCAATTTTGGTCACATTGAGGCTTTAAAAAGTAGTCATTCAACATGAGGCACATTCCAAACGACATTTTGAATCAATTTTTCAACAGTCCAAAAAAATCGATTTTCTGATGAAAAACGATGACCCGTGAGCTGTCGAAATTTCTCCAGATGGTCAGATATGGAAATTTTTTAATGTTTAATTTTTTGACTGCAAATGACTATTCCATGTAAATTATCACTTTTGGAACAAAAATAAGTGTGTTTAGAGTCACTTTATGACTGAAATTGGTCGAAATAGACGCTTCTGAATAGGAGAAAATGTCTGTAAAAATGGCAATTTTGGTCACATTGAGGCTTCAAAAAGTAGTTATTCAGCATGAGGCACATTCCAAATGACATTTTGAATCAATTTTTCTACAGTCCAAAAAAATAAATTTTCTGATGAAAAACGATGACCCGTGACCTGTCGAAATTTCTCCAGATGGTCAGAAATGGAAATTTTTTAATGTTTAATTTTTTTTACTGTAAATGACTATTCCATGTGAATTATCACTTTTGGAACTAAAATAAGTGTGTTTAGAGTCACTTTAATGTCTGAAATTGGTTGAAACAAAAGCTTCTGAATAGGAGAAAAAGTCTGTAATAATGGCAATTTTGGTGACATTGAGGCTTTAAAAAGTAGTCATTCAACATGAGGCACATTCCAAATGACATTTTGAATCAATTTTTCTACAGTCCAAAAAAATCAATTTTCTGATGAAAAACGATGACCCGTGACCTGTCGAAATTTATCCAGATGGTCAGAAATGGAAATTTTTTAATGTTTAATTTTTTGAATGCAAATGACTATTCCATGTAAATTATCACTTTTGGAACAACATTAAGTGTGTTTAGAGTCACTTTAATGCCTGAAATTGGTCGAAATAGAAGCTTCTGAATACGAGAAAATGTCTGTAATAATGGCAATTTTGGTCACATTGAGGCTTTAAAAAGTAGTTATTCAACATGAGGCACATTCGAAATGACATTTTGAATCAATTTTTCCACAGTCCAAAAAAATCAATTTTCTGATGAAAAACGATGACCCGTGACCTGTCGACATTTCTCCAGTTGGTCAGAAATTGAATTTTTTTAATGTTTAAGTTTTTTTACTGCAAATGACTATTCCATTTAAATTATCACTTTTGGAACAAAAATAAGTGTGTTTAGAGGCACTTTATTGCCTGAAATTGGTTGAAACAAAAGCTTCTGAATAGGAGAAAAAGTCTGTAATAATGGCAATTTTGGTCACATTGAGGCTTTAAAAAGTAGTCATTCAACATGAGGCACATTCCAAATGACATTTTGAATCAATTTTTCTACAGTCCAAAAAAATCAATTTTCTGATGAAAAACGATGACCCGTGACCTGTCGAAATTTCTCCAGATGGTCAGAAATGGAATTTTTTTAATGTTTAATTTTTTGACTGCAAATGACTATTCCATGTAAATTATCACTTTTGGAACTAAAATAAGTGTGTTTAGAGTCACTTTAATGCCTGAAATTGGTCGAAATAGAAGCTTCTGAATAGGAGAAAATGTCTGTAATAATGGCAATTTTGGTCACATTGAGGCTTTAAAAAGTAGTTATTCAGCATGAGGCACATTCCAAATGACATTTTGAATCAATTTTTCTACAGTCCAAAAAATCAATTTTCTGATGAAAAACGATGACCCGTGACCTGTCGAAATTTCTCCAGATGGTCAGAAATGGAAATTTTTTAATGTTTCATTTTTTGACTGCAAATGACTATTCCATGTAAATTATCACTTTTGGAACAAAATAAGTGTGTTTAGAGTCACTTTAATGCCTGAAATTGGTCGAAATAGAAGCTTCTGAATAGGAGAAAATGTCTGGAAAAATGGCAATTTTGGTCACATTGAGGCTTCAAAAAGTAGTTATTCAGCATGAGGCACATTCCAAATGACATTTTGAATCAATTTTTCTACAGTCCAAAAAATCAATTTTCTGATGAAAAACGATGACCCGTGACCTGTCGAAATTTCTCCAGATTGTCAGAAATGTACATTTTTTAATGTTTAATTTTTTGACTGTAAATGACTATTCCATGTAAATTATCACTTTTGGAAGAAATATAAGTGTGTTTAGAGTCACTTTAATGCCTGAAATTGGTTGAAACAAAAGCTTCTGAATAGGAGAAAAAGTCTGTAATAATGGCAATTTTGGTCACATTGAGGCTTTAAAAAGTAGTCATTCAACATGAGGCACATTCCAAATGACATTTTGAATCAATTTTTCTACAGTCCAAAAAAATCAATTTTCTGATGAAAAACGATGACCCGTGACCTGTCGAAATTTCTCCAGAT
Source organism: Triturus cristatus (assembly GCF_964204655.1). Classification (NCBI taxonomy): domain Eukaryota; kingdom Metazoa; phylum Chordata; class Amphibia; order Caudata; family Salamandridae; genus Triturus; species Triturus cristatus. The sequence goes on along the minus strand of NC_140593.1, from coordinate 876,216,941 downwards.
GGTCAGAAATGGAATTTTTTTAATGTTTAATTTTTTGAATGCAAATGACTATTCCATGTAAATTATCACTTTTGGAAGAAAAATAAGTGTGTTTAGAGTCACTTTAATGCCTGAAATTGGTTGAAACAAAAGCTTCTGAATAGGAGAAAAAGTCTGTAATAATGGCAATTTTGGTCACATTGAGGCTTTAAAAAGTAGTCATTCAACATGAGGCACATTCCAAATGACATTTTGAATCAATTTTTCTACAGTCCAAAAAATCAATTTTCTGATGAAAAACGATGACCCGTGACCTGTTGAAATTTCTCCAGATGGTCAGAAATGGAAATTTTTTAATGTTTAATTTTTTGATTGTAAATGACTATTCCATGTGAATTATCACTTTTGGAACTAAAATAAGTGTGTTTAGAGTCACTTTAATGCCTGAAATTGGTCGAAATAGAAGCTTCTGAATAGGAGAAAATGTCTGTAATAATGGCAATTTTGGTCACATTGAGGCTTTAAAAAGTAGTTATTCAGCATGAGGCACATTCCAAATGACATTTTGAATCAATTTTTCTACAGTCCAAAAAATCAATTTTTTGATGAAAAACAATGACCCGTGACCTGTCGAAATTTCTCCAGATGGTCAGAAATGGAAATTTTTTAATGTTTAATTTTTTGACTGTAAATGACTATTCCATGTAAATTATCACTTTTGGAAGAAAAATAAGTGTGTTTAGAGTCACTTTAATGCCTGAAATTGGTTGAAACAAAAGCTTCTGAATAGGAGAAAAAGTCTGTAATAATGGCAATTTTGGTCACATTGAGGCTTTAAAAAGTAGTCATTCAACATGAGGCACATTCCAAACGACATTTTGAATCAATTTTTCAACAGTCCAAAAAAATCGATTTTCTGATGAAAAACGATGACCCGTGAGCTGTCGAAATTTCTCCAGATGGTCAGATATGGAAATTTTTTAATGTTTAATTTTTTGACTGCAAATGACTATTCCATGTAAATTATCACTTTTGGAACAAAAATAAGTGTGTTTAGAGTCACTTTATGACTGAAATTGGTCGAAATAGACGCTTCTGAATAGGAGAAAATGTCTGTAAAAATGGCAATTTTGGTCACATTGAGGCTTCAAAAAGTAGTTATTCAGCATGAGGCACATTCCAAATGACATTTTGAATCAATTTTCCTACAGTCCAAAAAAATAAATTTTCTGATGAAAAACGATGACCCGTGACCTGTCGAAATTTCTCCAGATGGTCAGAAATGGAAATTTTTTAATGTTTAATTTTTTTTACTGTAAATGACTATTCCATGTGAATTATCACTTTTGGAACTAAAATAAGTGTGTTTAGAGTCACTTTAATGTCTGAAATTGGTTGAAACAAAAGCTTCTGAATAGGAGAAAAAGTCTGTAATAATGGCAATTTTGGTGACATTGAGGCTTTAAAAAGTAGTCATTCAACATGAGGCACATTCCAAATGACATTTTGAATCAATTTTTCTACAGTCCAAAAAAATCAATTTTCTGATGAAAAACGATGACCCGTGACCTGTCGAAATTTATCCAGATGGTCAGAAATGGAAATTTTTTAATGTTTAATTTTTTGAATGCAAATGACTATTCCATGTAAATTATCACTTTTGGAACAACATTAAGTGTGTTTAGAGTCACTTTAATGCCTGAAATTGGTCGAAATAGAAGCTTCTGAATACGAGAAAATGTCTGTAATAATGGCAATTTTGGTCACATTGAGGCTTTAAAAAGTAGTTATTCAACATGAGGCACATTCGAAATGACATTTTGAATCAATTTTTCCACAGTCCAAAAAATCAATTTTCTGATGAAAAACGATGACCCGTGACCTGTCGACATTTCTCCAGTTGGTCAGAAATTGAATTTTTTTAATGTTTAAGTTTTTTGAATGCAAATGACTATTCCATGTAAATTATCACTTTTGGAACAAAAATAAGTGTGTTTAGAGTCACTTTAATGCCTGAAATTGGTCGAAAAAGAAGCTTCTGAATAGGAGAAAATGTCTGTAATAATGGCAATTTTGGTCACATTGAGGCTTTAAAAAGTAGTTATTCAACATGAGGCACAATCCAAATGACATTTTGAATCAATTTTTCTACAGTCCAAAAAATCAATTTTCTGATGAAAAACAATGACCCGTGACCTGTTGAAATTTCTCCAGATTGTCAGAAATGTACATTTTTTAATGTTTAATTTTTTGACTGTAAATGACTATTCCATGTAAATTATCACTTTTGGAAGAAAAATAAGTTTGTTTAGAGTCACTTTAATGCCTGAAATTGGTTGAAACAAAAGCTTCTGAATAGGAGAAAAAGTCTGTAATAATGGCAATTTTGGTCACATTGAGGCTTTAAAAAGTAGTCATTCAACATGAGGCACATTCCAAATGACATTTTGAATCAATTTTTCTACAGTCCAAAAAAACAATTTTCTGATGAAAAATGATGACCCGTGACCTGTTGAAATTTCTCCAGATGGTCAAAAAAGGAAATTTTTTAATGTTTCATTTTTTGACTGCAAATGACTATTCCATGTAAATTATCACTTTTGGAACAAAATAAGTGTGTTTAGAGTCACTTTAATGCCTGAAATTGGTCGAAATAGAAGCTTCTGAATAGGAGAAAATGTCTGGAAAAATGGCAATTTTGGTCACATTGAGGCTTCAAAAAGTAGTTATTCAGCATGAGGCACATTCCAAATGACATTTTGAATCAATTTTTCTACAGTCCAAAAAATCAATTTTCTGATGAAAAACGATGACCCGTGACCTGTCGAAATTTCTCCAGATTGTCAGAAATGTACATTTTTTAATGTTTAATTTTTTGACTGTAAATGACTATTCCATGTAAATTATCACTTTTGGAAGAAAAATAAGTGTGTTTAGAGTCACTTTAATGCCTGAAATTGGTTGAAACAAAAGCTTCTGAATAGGAGAAAAAGTCTGTAATAATGGCAATTTTGGTCACATTGAGGCTTTAAAAAGTAGTCATTCAACATGAGGCACATTCCAAATGACATTTTGAATCAATTTTTCTACAGTCCTAAAAAACAATTTTCTGATGAAAAATGATGACCCGTGACCTGTTGAAATTTCTCCAGATGGTCAGAAATGGAAATTTTTTAATGTTTAATTTTTTGACTGCAAATGACTATTCCATGTAAATTATCACTTTTGGAACAAAAATAAGTGTGTTTAGAGTCACTTTAATGCCTGAAATTGGTCAAAATAGATGCTTCTGAATAGGAGAAAATGTCTGTAAAAATGGCAATTTTGGTCACATTGAGGCTTCAAAAAGTAGTTATTCAGCATGAGGCACATTCCAAATGACATTTTGAATCAATTTTTCTACAGTCCAAAAAATCAATTTTCTGATGAAAAACGATGACCCGTGACCTGTCCAAATTTCTCCATATGGTCAGAAATGGAAATTTTTTAATGTTTAATTTTTTGATTGTAAATGACTATTCCATGTAAATGATCACTTTTGGAAGAAAAATAAGTGTGTTTAGAGACACTTTAATGCCTGAAATTGGTTGAAACAAAAGCTTCTGAATAGGAGAAAAAGTCTGTAATAATGGCAATTTTGGTCACATTGAGGCTTTAAAAAGTAGTCATTCAACATGAGGCACATTCCAAATGACATTTTGAATCAATTTTTCTACAGTCCAAAAAAATCAATTTTCTGATGAAAAACGATGACCCGTGACCTGTCGAAATTTCTCCAGATGGTCAGAAATGGAAATTTTTTAATGTTTAATTTTTTGACTGCAAATGACTATTCCATGTAAATTATCACTTTTGGAACAAAAATAAGTGTGTTTAGAGTCACTTTAATGCCTGAAATTGGTCGAAATAGACGCTTCTGAATAGGAGAAAATGTCTGTAAAAATGGCCATTTTGGTCACATTGAGGCTTCAAAAAGTAGTTATTCAGCATGAGGCACATTCCAAATGACATTTTGAATCAATTTTTCTACAGTCCAAAAAATCAATTTTCTGATGAAAAACGATGACCCGTGACCTGTCGAAATTTCTCCAGATGGTCAGAAATGGAAATTTTTTAATGTTTAATTTTTTTACTGTAAATGACTATTCCATGTGAATTATCACTTTTGGAACTAAAATAAGTGTGTTTAGAGTCACTTTAATGCCTGAAATTGGTCGAAATAGAAGCTTCTGAATAGGAGAAAATGTCTGTAATAATGGCAATTTTGGTCACATTGAGGCTTTAAAAAGTAGTTATTCAGCATGAGGCACATTCCAAATGACATTTTGAATCAATATTTCTACAGTCCAAAAAATCAATTTTCTGATGAAAAACGATGACCCGTGACCTGTTGAAATTTCTCCAGATTGTCAGAAATGTACATTTTTTAATGTTTAATTTTTTGACTGTAAATGACTATTCCATGTAAATTATCACTTTTGGAAGAAAAATAAGTGTGTTTAGAGTCACTTTAATGCCTGAAATTGGTTGAAACAAAAGCTTCTGAATAGGAGAAAAAGTCTGTAATAATGGCAATTTTGGTCACATTGAGGCTTTAAAAAGTAGTCATTCAACATGAGGCACATTCCAAATGACATTTTGAATCAATTTTTCTACAGTCCAAAAAAATCAATTTTCTGATGAAAAACGATGACCCGTGACCTGTCGAAATTTCTCCAGATGGTCAGAAATGGAAATTTTTTAATGTTTAATTTTTTGACTGCAAATGACTATTCCATGTAAATTATCACTTTTGGAACAAAAATAAGTGTGTTTAGAGTCACTTTATGACTGAAATTGGTCGAAATAGACGCTTCTGAATAGGAGAAAATGTCTGTAAAAATGGCAATTTTGGTCACATTGAGGCTTCAAAAAGTAGTTATTCAGCATGAGGCACATTCCAAATGACATTTTGAATCAATTTTTCTACAGTCCCAAAAAATAAATTTTCTGATGAAAAACGATGACCCGTGACCTGTCGAAATTTCTCCAGATGGTCAGAAATGGAAATTTTTTAATGTTTAATTTTTTTTACTGTAAATGACTATTCCATGTGAATTATCACTTTTGGAACTAAAATAAGTGTGTTTAGAGTCACTTTAATGCCTGAAATTGGTCGAAATAGAAGCTTCTGAATAGGAGAAAATGTCTGTAATAATGGCAATTTTGGTCACATTGAGGCTTTAAAAAGTAGTTATTCAGCATGAGGCACATTCCAAATGACATTTTGAATCAATTTTTCTACAGTCCAAAAAATCAATTTTCTGATGAAAAACGATGACCCGTGACCTGTCGAAATTTCTCCAGATGGTCAGAAATGGAAATTTTTTAATGTTTCATTTTTTGACTGCAAATGACTATTCCATGTAAATTATCACTTTTGGAACAAAATAAGTGTGTTTAGAGTCACTTTAATGCCTGAAATTGGTCGAAATAGAAGCTTCTGAATAGGAGAAAATGTCTGGAAAAATGGCAATTTTGGTCACATTGAGGCTTCAAAAAGTAGTTATTCAGCATGAGGCACATTCCAAATGACATTTTGAATCAATTTTTCTACAGTCCAAAAAATCAATTTTCTGATGAAAAACGATGACCCGTGACCTGTCGAAATTTCTCCAGATTGTCAGAAATGTACATTTTTTAATGTTTAATTTTTTGACTGTAAATGACTATTCCATGTAAATTATCACTTTTGGAAGAAAAATAAGTGTGTTTAGAGTCACTTTAATGCCTGAAATTGGTTGAAACAAAAGCTTCTGAATAGGAGAAAAAGTCTGTAATAATGGCAATTTTGGTCACATTGAGGCTTTAAAAAGTAGTCATTCAACATGAGGCACATTCCAAATGACATTTTGAATCAATTTTTCTACAGTCCAAAAAAATCAATTTTCTGATGAAAAACGATGACCCGTGACCTGTCGAAATTTCTCCAGATGGTCAGAAATGGAATTTTTTTAATGTTTAATTTTTTGACTGCAAATGACTATTCCATGTAAATTATCACTTTTGGAACAAAAATAAGTGTGTTTAGAGTCACTTTATGACTGAAATTGGTCGAAATAGACGCTTCTGAATAGGAGAAAATGTCTGTAAAAATGGCAATTTTGGTCACATTGAGGCTTCAAAAAGTAGTTATTCAGCATGAGGCACATTCCAAATGACATTTTGAATCAATTTTTCTACAGTCCAAAAAAATAAATTTTCTGATGAAAAACGATGACCCGTGACCTGTCGAAATTTCTCCAGATGGTCAGAAATGGAAATTTTTTAATGTTTAATTTTTTTTACTGTAAATGACTATTCCATGTGAATTATCACTTTTGGAACTAAAATAAGTGTGTTTAGAGTCACTTTAATGTCTGAAATTGGTTGAAACAAAAGCTTCTGAATAGGAGAAAAAGTCTGTAATAATGGCAATTTTGGTCACATTGAGGCTTTAAAAAGTAGTCATTCAACATGAGGCACATTCCAAATGACATTTTGAATCAATTTTTCTACAGTCCAAAAAAACAATTTTCTGATGAAAAATGATGACCCGTGACCTGTTGAAATTTCTCCAGATGGTCAAAAAAGGAAATTTTTTAATGTTTCATTTTTTGACTGCAAATGACTATTCCATGTAAATTATCACTTTTGGAACAAAATAAGTGTGTTTAGAGTCACTTTAATGCCTGAAATTGGTCGAAATAGAAGCTTCTGAATAGGAGAAAATGTCTGGAAAAATGGCAATTTTGGTCACATTGAGGCTTCAAAAAGTAGTTATTCAGCATGAGGCACATTCCAAATGACATTTTGAATCAATTTTTCTACAGTCCAAAAAATCAATTTTCTGATGAAAAACGATGACCCGTGACCTGTCGAAATTTCTCCAGATTGTCAGAAATGTACATTTTTTAATGTTTAATTTTTTGACTGTAAATGACTATTCCATGTAAATTATCACTTTTGGAAGAAAAATAAGTGTGTTTAGAGTCACTTTAATGCCTGAAATTGGTTGAAACAAAAGCTTCTGAATAGGAGAAAAAGTCTGTAATAATGGCAATTTTGGTCACATTGAGGCTTTAAAAAGTAGTCATTCAACATGAGGCACATTCCAAATGACATTTTGAATCAATTTTTCTACAGTCCTAAAAAACAATTTTCTGATGAAAAATGATGACCCGTGACCTGTTGAAATTTCTCCAGATGGTCAGAAATGGAAATTTTTTAATGTTTAATTTTTTGACTGCAAATGACTATTCCATGTAAATTATCACTTTTGGAACAAAAATAAGTGTGTTTAGAGTCACTTTAATGCCTGAAATTGGTCAAAATAGATGCTTCTGAATAGGAGAAAATGTCTGTAAAAATGGCAATTTTGGTCACATTGAGGCTTCAAAAAGTAGTTATTCAGCATGAGGCACATTCCAAATGACATTTTGAATCAATTTTTCTACAGTCCAAAAAATCAATTTTCTGATGAAAAACGATGACCCGTGACCTGTCCAAATTTCTCCATATGGTCAGAAATGGAAATTTTTTAATGTTTAATTTTTTGATTGTAAATGACTATTCCATGTAAATGATCACTTTTGGAAGAAAAATAAGTGTGTTTAGAGACACTTTAATGCCTGAAATTGGTTGAAACAAAAGCTTCTGAATAGGAGAAAAAGTCTGTAATAATGGCAATTTTGGTCACATTGAGGCTTTAAAAAGTAGTCATTCAACATGAGGCACATTCCAAATGACATTTTGAATCAATTTTTCTACAGTCCAAAAAAATCAATTTTCTGATGAAAAACGATGACCCGTGACCTGTCGAAATTTCTCCAGATGGTCAGAAATGGAAATTTTTTAATGTTTAATTTTTTGACTGCAAATGACTATTCCATGTAAATTATCACTTTTGGAACAAAAATAAGTGTGTTTAGAGTCACTTTAATGCCTGAAATTGGTCGAAATAGACGCTTCTGAATAGGAGAAAATGTCTGTAAAAATGGCCATTTTGGTCACATTGAGGCTTCAAAAAGTAGTTATTCAGCATGAGGCACATTCCAAATGACATTTTGAATCAATTTTTCTACAGTCCAAAAAATCAATTTTCTGATGAAAAACGATGACCCGTGACCTGTCGAAATTTCTCCAGATGGTCAGAAATGGAAATTTTTTAATGTTTAATTTTTTTACTGTAAATGACTATTCCATGTGAATTATCACTTTTGGAACTAAAATAAGTGTGTTTAGAGTCACTTTAATGCCTGAAATTGGTCGAAATAGAAGCTTCTGAATAGGAGAAAATGTCTGTAATAATGGCAATTTTGGTCACATTGAGGCTTTAAAAAGTAGTTATTCAGCATGAGGCACATTCCAAATGACATTTTGAATCAATATTTCTACAGTCCAAAAAATCAATTTTCTGATGAAAAACGATGACCCGTGACCTGTTGAAATTTCTCCAGATTGTCAGAAATGTACATTTTTTAATGTTTAATTTTTTGACTGTAAATGACTATTCCATGTAAATTATCACTTTTGGAAGAAAAATAAGTGTGTTTAGAGTCACTTTAATGCCTGAAATTGGTTGAAACAAAAGCTTCTGAATAGGAGAAAAAGTCTGTAATAATGGCAATTTTGGTCACATTGAGGCTTTAAAAAGTAGTCATTCAACATGAGGCACATTCCAAATGACATTTTGAATCAATTTTTCTACAGTCCAAAAAAATCAATTTTCTGATGAAAAACGATGACCCGTGACCTGTCGAAATTTCTCCAGATGGTCAGAAATGGAAATTTTTTAATGTTTAATTTTTTGACTGCAAATGACTATTCCATGTAAATTATCACTTTTGGAACAAAAATAAGTGTGTTTAGAGTCACTTTATGACTGAAATTGGTCGAAATAGACGCTTCTGAATAGGAGAAAATGTCTGTAAAAATGGCAATTTTGGTCACATTGAGGCTTCAAAAAGTAGTTATTCAGCATGAGGCACATTCCAAATGACATTTTGAATCAATTTTTCTACAGTCCAAAAAATCAATTTTCTGATGAAAAACGATGACCCGTGACCTGTCGACATTTCTCCAGTTGGTCAGAAATTGAATTTTTTTAATGTTTAAGTTTTTTTACTGCAAATGACTATTCCATTTAAATTATCACTTTTGGAACAAAAATAAGTGTGTTTAGAGGCACTTTATTGCCTGAAATTGGTCGAAAGAGAATCTTCTGAATAGGAGAAAATGTCTGTAAAAATTGAAATTTTGGTCACATTCAGGCTTTAAAAAGTAGTTATTCAACATGAGGCACAATCCAAATGACATTTTGAATCAATTTTTCTACAGTCCAAAAAATCAATTTTCTGATGAAAAACGATGACCCGTGACCTGTTGAAATTTCTCCAGATTGTCAGAAATGTACATTTTTTAATGTTTAATTTTTTGACTGTAAATTACTATTCCATGTAAATTATCACTTTTGGAAGAAAAATAAGTTTGTTTAGAGTCACTTTAATGCCTGAAATTGGTTGAAACAAAAGCTTCTGAATAGGAGAAAAAGTCTGTAATAATGGCAATTTTGGTCACATTGAGGCTTTAAAAAGTAGTCATTCAACATGAGGCACATTCCAAATGACATTTTGAATCAATTTTTCTACAGTCCAAAAAAACAATTTTCTGATGAAAAATGATGACCCGTGACCTGTTGAAATTTCTCCAGATGGTCAGAAATGGAAATTTTTTAATGTTTCATTTTTTGACTGCAAATGACTATTCCATGTAAATTATCACTTTTGGAACAAAATAAGTGTGTTTAGAGTCACTTTAATGCCTGAAATTGGTCGAAATAGAAGCTTCTGAATAGGAGAAAATGTCTGGAAAAATGGCAATTTTGGTCACATTGAGGCTTCAAAAAGTAGTTATTCAGCATGAGGCACATTCCAAATGACATTTTGAATCAATTTTTCTACAGTCCAAAAAATCAATTTTCTGATGAAAAACGATGACCCGTGACCTGTCGAAATTTCTCCAGATTGTCAGAAATGTACATTTTTTAATGTTTAATTTTTTGACTGTAAATGACTATTCCATGTAAATTATCACTTTTGGAAGAAAAATAAGTGTGTTTAGAGTCACTTTAATGCCTGAAATTGGTTGAAACAAAAGCTTCTGAATAGGAGAAAAAGTCTGTAATAATGGCAATTTTGGTCACATTGAGGCTTTAAAAAGTAGTCATTCAACATGAGGCACATTCCAAATGACATTTTGAATCAATTTTTCTACAGTCCAAAAAAACAATTTTCTGATGAAAAATGATGACCCGTGACCTGTTGAAATTTCTCCAGATGGTCAGAAATGGAAATTTTTTAATGTTTAATTTTTTGACTGCAAATGACTATTCCATGTAAATTATCACTTTTGGAACAAAAATAAGTGTGTTTAGAGTCACTTTAATGCCTGAAATTGGTCAAAATAGATGCTTCTGAATAGGAGAAAATGTCTGTAAAAATGGCAATTTTGGTCACATTGAGGCTTCAAAAAGTAGTTATTCAGCATGAGGCACATTCCAAATGACATTTTGAATCAATTTTTCTACAGTCCAAAAAATCAATTTTCTGATGAAAAACGATGACCCGTGACCTGTCCAAATTTCTCCATATGGTCAGAAATGGAAATTTTTTAATGTTTAATTTTTTGATTGTAAATGACTATTCCATGTAAATGATCACTTTTGGAAGAAAAATAAGTGTGTTTAGAGACACTTTAATGCCTGAAATTGGTTGAAACAAAAGCTTCTGAATAGGAGAAAAAGTCTGTAATAATGGCAATTTTGGTCACATTGAGGCTTTAAAAAGTAGTCATTCAACATGAGGCACATTCCAAATGACATTTTGAATCAATTTTTCTACAGTCCAAAAAAATCAATTTTCTGATGAAAAACGATGACTCGTGACCTGTCGAAATTTCTCCAGATGGTCAGAAATGGAAATTTTTTAATGTTTAATTTTTTGACTGCAAATGACTTTTCCATGTAAATTATCACTTTTGGAACAAAAATAAGTGTGTTTAGAGTCACTTTAATGCCTGAAATTGGTCGAAATAGACGCTTCTGAATAGGAGAAAATGTCTGTAAAAATGGCCATTTTGGTCACATTGAGGCTTCAAAAAGTAGTTATTCAGCATGAGGCACATTCCAAATGACATTTTGAATCAATTTTTCTACAGTCCAAAAAATCAATTTTCTGATGAAAAACGATGACCCGTGACCTGTCGAAATTTCTCCAGATGGTCAGAAATGGAAATTTTTTAATGTTTAATTTTTTTACTGTAAATGACTATTCCATGTGAATTATCACTTTTGGAACTAAAATAAGTGTGTTTAGAGTCACTTTAATGCCTGAAATTGGTCGAAATAGAAGCTTCTGAATAGGAGAAAATGTCTGTAATAATGGCAATTTTGGTCACATTGAGGCTTTAAAAAGTAGTTATTCAGCATGAGGCACATTCCAAATGACATTTTGAATCAATTTTTCTACAGTCCAAAAAATCAATTTTTTGATGAAAAACGATGACCCGTGACCTGTCGAAATTTCTCCAGATGGTCAGAAATGGAAATTTTTTAATGTTTAAGTTTTTTGACTGTAAATGACTATTCCATGTAAATTATCACTTTTGGAAGAAAAATAAGTGTGTTTAGAGTCACTTTAATGCCTGAAATTGGTTGAAACAAAAGCTTCTGAATAGGAGAAAAAGTCTGTAATAATGGCAATTTTGGTCACATTGAGGCTTTAAAAAGTAGTCATTCAACATGAGGCACATTCCAAACGACATTTTGAATCAATTTTTCAACAGTCCAAAAAAATCAATTTTCTGATGAAAAACGATGACCCATGAGCTGTCGAAATTTCTCCAGATGGTCAGATATGGAAATTTTTTAATGTTTAATTTTTTGACTGCAAATGACTATTCCATGTAAATTATCACTTTTGGAACAAAAATAAGTGTGTTTAGAGTCACTTTATGACTGAAATTGGTCGAAATAGACGCTTCTGAATAGGAGAAAATGTCTGTAAAAATGGCAATTTTGGTCACATTGAGGCTTCAAAAAGTAGTTATTCAGCATGAGGCACATTCCAAATGACATTTTGAATCAATTTTTCTACAGTCCAAAAAAATAAATTTTCTGATGAAAAACGATGACCCGTGACCTGTCGAAATTTCTCCAGATGGTCAGAAATGGATATTTTTTAATGTTTAAGTTTTTTTACTGTAAATGACTATTCCATGTGAATTATCACTTTTGGAACTAAAATAAGTGTGTTTAGAGTCACTTTAATGCCTGAAATTGGTCGAAATAGAAGCTTCTGAATAGGAGAAAATGTCTGTAATAATGGCAATTTTGGTCACATTGAGGCTTTAAAAAGTAGTTATTCAGCATGAGGCACATTCCAAATGACATTTTGAATCAATATTTCTACAGTCCAAAAAATAAATTTTCTGATGAAAAACGATGACCCGTGACCTGTTGAAATTTCTCCAGATTGTCAGAAATGTACATTTTTTAATGTTTAATTTTTTGACTGTAAATGACTATTCCATGTAAATTATCACTTTTGGAAGAAAAATAAGTGTGTTTAGAGTCACTTTAATGCCTGAAATTGGTTGAAACACAAGCTTCTGAATAGGAGAAAAAGTCTGTAATAATGGCAATTTTGGTCACATTGAGGCTTTAAAAAGTAGTCATTCAACATGAGGCACATTCCAAATGACATTTTGAATCAATTTTTCTACAGTCCAAAAAAATCAATTTTCTGATGAAAAACGATGACCCGTGACCTGTCGAAATTTCAACAGATGGTCAGAAATTGAAATTTTTTAATGTTTAATTTTTTGACTGCAAATGACTATTCCATGTAAATTATCACTTTTGGAACAAAAATAAGTGTGTTTAGAGTCACTTTATGACTGAAATTGGTCGAAATAGACGCTTCTGAATAGGAGAAAATGTCTGTAAAAATGGCAATTTTGTTCACATTGAGGCTTCAAAAAGTAGTTATTCAGCATGAGGCACATTCCAAATGACATTTTGAATCAATTTTTCTACAGTCCCAAAAAATAAATTTTCTGATGAAAAACGATGACCCGTGACCTGTCGAAATTTCTCCAGATGGTCAGAAATGGAAATTTTTTAATGTTTAATTTTTTTTACTGTAAATGACTATTCCATGTGAATTATCACTTTTGGAACTAATATAAGTGTGTTTAGAGTCACTTTAATGCCTGAAATTGGTCGAAATAGAAGCTTCTGAATAGGAGAAAATGTCTGTAATAATGGCAATTTTGGTCACATTGAGGCTTTAAAAAGTAGTTATTCAGCATGAGGCACATTCCAAATGACATTTTGAATCAATTTTTCTACAGTCCAAAAAATCAATTTTCTGATGAAAAACGATGACCCGTGACCTGTCGAAATTTCTCCAGATGGTCAGAAATGGAAATTTTTTAATGTTTCATTTTTTGACTGCAAATTACTATTCCATGTAAATTAGCACTTTTGGAAGAAAAATAAGTTTGTTTAGAGTCACTTTAATGCCTGAAATTGGTTGAAACAAAAGCTTCTGAATAGGAGAAAAAGTCTGTAATAATGGCAATTTTGGTCACATTGAGGCTTTAAAAAGTAGTCATTCAACATGAGGCACATTCCAAATGACATTTTGAATCAATTTTTCTACAGTCCAAAAAAACAATTTTCTGATGAAAAATGATGACCCGTGACCTGTTGAAATTTCTCCAGATGGTCAGAAATGGAAATTTTTTAATGTTTCATTTTTTGACTGCAAATGACTATTCCATGTAAATTATCACTTTTGGAACAAAATAAGTGTGTTTAGAGTCACTTTAATGCCTGAAATTGGTCGAAATAGAAGCTTCTGAATAGGAGAAAATGTCTGGAAAAATGGCAATTTTGGTCACATTGAGGCTTCAAAAAGTAGTTATTCAGCATGAGGCACATTCCAAATGACATTTTGAATCAATTTTTCTACAGTCCAAAAAATCAATTTTCTGATGAAAAACGATGACCCGTGACCTGTCGAAATTTCTCCAGATTGTCAGAAATGTACATTTTTTAATGTTTAATTTTTTGACTGTAAATGACTATTCCATGTAAATTATCACTTTTGGAAGAAAAATAAGTGTGTTTAGAGTCACTTTAATGCCTGAAATTGGTTGAAACAAAAGCTTCTGAATAGGAGAAAAAGTCTGTAATAATGGCAATTTTGGTCACATTGAGGCTTTAAAAAGTAGTCATTCAACATGAGGCACATTCCAAATGACATTTTGAATCAATTTTTCTACAGTCCAAAAAAACAATTTTCTGATGAAAAATGATGACCCGTGACCTGTTGAAATTTCTCCAGATGGTCAGAAATGGAAATTTTTTAATGTTTAATTTTTTGACTGCAAATGACTATTCCATGTAAATTATCACTTTTGGAACAAAAATAAGTGTGTTTAGAGTCACTTTAATGCCTGAAATTGGTCAAAATAGATGCTTCTGAATAGGAGAAAATGTCTGTAAAAATGGCAATTTTGGTCACATTGAGGCTTCAAAAAGTAGTTATTCAGCATGAGGCACATTCCAAATGACATTTTGAATCAATTTTTCTACAGTCCAAAAAATCAATTTTCTGATGAAAAACGATGACCCGTGACCTGTCCAAATTTCTCCATATGGTCAGAAATGGAAATTTTTTAATGTTTAATTTTTTGATTGTAAATGACTATTCCATGTAAATGATCACTTTTGGAAGAAAAATAAGTGTGTTTAGAGACACTTTAATGCCTGAAATTGGTTGAAACAAAAGCTTCTGAATAGGAGAAAAAGTCTGTAATAATGGCAATTTTGGTCACATTGAGGCTTTAAAAAGTAGTCATTCAACATGAGGCACATTCCAAATGACATTTTGAATCAATTTTTCTACAGTCCAAAAAAATCAATTTTCTGATGAAAAACGATGACTCGTGACCTGTCGAAATTTCTCCAGATGGTCAGAAATGGAAATTTTTTAATGTTTAATTTTTTGACTGCAAATGACTTTTCCATGTAAATTATCACTTTTGGAACAAAAATAAGTGTGTTTAGAGTCACTTTAATGCCTGAAATTGGTCGAAATAGACGCTTCTGAATAGGAGAAAATGTCTGTAAAAATGGCCATTTTGGTCACATTGAGGCTTCAAAAAGTAGTTATTCAGCATGAGGCACATTCCAAATGACATTTTGAATCAATTTTTCTACAGTCCAAAAAATCAATTTTCTGATGAAAAACGATGACCCGTGACCTGTCGAAATTTCTCCAGATGGTCAGAAATGGAAATTTTTTAATGTTTAATTTTTTTACTGTAAATGACTATTCCATGTGAATTATCACTTTTGGAACTAAAATAAGTGTGTTTAGAGTCACTTTAATGCCTGAAATTGGTCGAAATAGAAGCTTCTGAATAGGAGAAAATGTCTGTAATAATGGCAATTTTGGTCACATTGAGGCTTTAAAAAGTAGTTATTCAGCATGAGGCACATTCCAAATGACATTTTGAATCAATTTTTCTACAGTCCAAAAAATCAATTTTTTGATGAAAAACGATGACCCGTGACCTGTCGAAATTTCTCCAGATGGTCAGAAATGGAAATTTTTTAATGTTTAAGTTTTTTGACTGTAAATGACTATTCCATGTAAATTATCACTTTTGGAAGAAAAATAAGTGTGTTTAGAGTCACTTTAATGCCTGAAATTGGTTGAAACAAAAGCTTCTGAATAGGAGAAAAAGTCTGTAATAATGGCAATTTTGGTCACATTGAGGCTTTAAAAAGTAGTCATTCAACATGAGGCACATTCCAAACGACATTTTGAATCAATTTTTCAACAGTCCAAAAAAATCAATTTTCTGATGAAAAACGATGACCCATGAGCTGTCGAAATTTCTCCAGATGGTCAGATATGGAAATTTTTTAATGTTTAATTTTTTGACTGCAAATGACTATTCCATGTAAATTACCACTTTTGGAACAAAAATAAGTGTGTTTAGAGTCACTTTATGACTGAAATTGGTCGAAATAGACGCTTCTGAATAGGAGAAAATGTCTGTAAAAATGGCAATTTTGGTCACATTGAGGCTTCAAAAAGTAGTTATTCAGCATGAGGCACATTCCAAATGACATTTTGAATCAATTTTTCTACAGTCCAAAAAAATAAATTTTCTGATGAAAAACGATGACCCGTGACCTGTCGAAATTTCTCCAGATGGTCAGAAATGGATATTTTTTAATGTTTAAGTTTTTTTACTGTAAATGACTATTCCATGTGAATTATCACTTTTGGAACTAAAATAAGTGTGTTTAGAGTCACTTTAATGCCTGAAATTGGTCGAAATAGAAGCTTCTGAATAGGAGAAAATGTCTGTAATAATGGCAATTTTGGTCACATTGAGGCTTTAAAAAGTAGTTATTCAGCATGAGGCACATTCCAAATGACATTTTGAATCAATATTTCTACAGTCCAAAAAATCAATTTTCTGATGAAAAACGATGACCCGTGACCTGTTGAAATTTCTCCAGATTGTCAGAAATGTACATTTTTTAATGTTTAATTTTTTGACTGTAAATGACTATTCCATGTAAATTATCACTTTTGGAAGAAAAATAAGTGTGTTTAGAGTCACTTTAATGCCTGAAATTGGTTGAAACACAAGCTTCTGAATAGGAGAAAAAGTCTGTAATAATGGCAATTTTGGTCACATTGAGGCTTTAAAAAGTAGTCATTCAACATGAGGCACATTCCAAATGACATTTTGAATCAATTTTTCTACAGTCCAAAAAAATCAATTTTCTGATGAAAAACGATGACCCGTGACCTGTCGAAATTTCAACAGATGGTCAGAAATTGAAATTTTTTAATGTTTAATTTTTTGACTGCAAATGACTATTCCATGTAAATTATCACTTTTGGAACAAAAATAAGTGTGTTTAGAGTCACTTTATGACTGAAATTGGTCGAAATAGACGCTTCTGAATAGGAGAAAATGTCTGTAAAAATGGCAATTTTGTTCACATTGAGGCTTCAAAAAGTAGTTATTCAGCATGAGGCACATTCCAAATGACATTTTGAATCAATTTTTCTACAGTCCCAAAAAATAAATTTTCTGATGAAAAACGATGACCCGTGACCTGTCGAAATTTCTCCAGATGGTCAGAAATGGAAATTTTTTAATGTTTAATTTTTTTTACTGTAAATGACTATTCCATGTGAATTATCACTTTTGGAACTAAAATAAGTGTGTTTAGAGTCACTTTAATGCCTGAAATTGGTCGAAATAGAAGCTTCTGAATAGGAGAAAATGTCTGTAATAATGGCAATTTTGGTCACATTGAGGCTTTAAAAAGTAGTTATTCAGCATGAGGCACATTCCAAATGACATTTTGAATCAATTTTTCTACAGTCCAAAAAATCAATTTTCTGATGAAAAACGATGACCCGTGACCTGTCGAAATTTCTCCAGATGGTCAGAAATGGAAATTTTTTAATGTTTCATTTTTTGACTGCAAATGACTATTCCATGTAAATTATCACTTTTGGAACAAAATAAGTGTGTTTAGAGTCACTTTAATGCCTGAAATTGGTCGAAATAGAAGCTTCTGAATAGGAGAAAATGTCTGGAAAAATGGCAATTTTGGTCACATTGAGGCTTCAAAAAGTAGTTATTCAGCATGAGGCACATTCCAAATGACATTTTGAATCAATTTTTCTACAGTCCAAAAAATCAATTTTCTGATGAAAAACGATGACCCGTGACCTGTCGAAATTTCTCCAGATTGTCAGAAATGTACATTTTTTAATGTTTAATTTTTTGACTGTAAATGACTATTCCATGTAAATTATCACTTTTGGAAGAAAAATAAGTGTGTTTAGAGTCACTTTAATGCCTGAATTGGTTGAAACAAAAGCTTCTGAATAGGAGAAAAAGACTGTAATAATGGCAATTTTGGTCACATTGAGGCTTTAAAAAGTAGTCATTCAACATGAGGCACATTCCAAATGACATTTTGAATCAATTTTTCTACAGTCCAAAAAAATCAATTTTCTGATGAAAAACGATGACCCGTGACCTGTCGAAATTTCTCCAGATGGTCAGAAATGGAAATTTTTTAATGTTTAATTTTTTGACTGCAAATGACTATTCCATGTAAATTATCACTTTTGGAACAACATTAAGTGTGTTTAGAGTCACTTTAATGCCTGAAATTGGTCGAAATAGAAGCTTCTGAATACGAGAATATGTCCGTAATAATGGCAATTTTGGTCACATTGAGGCTTTAAAAAGTAGTTATTCAACATGAGGCACATTCGAAATGACATTTTGAATCAATTTTTCCACAGTCCAAAAAATCAATTTTCTGATGAAAAACGATGACCCGTGACCTGTCGACATTTCTCCAGTTGGTCAGAAATTGAATTTTTTTAATGTTTAAGTTTTTTTACTGCAAATGACTATTCCATTTAAATTATCACTTTTGGAACAAAAATAAGTGTGTTTAGAGGCACTTTATTGCCTGAAATTGGTCGAAAGAGAATCTTCTGAATAGGAGAAAATGTCTGTAAAAATTGAAATTTTGGTCACATTCAGGCTTTAAAAAGTAGTTATTCAACATGAGGCACAATCCAAATGACATTTTGAATCAATTTTTCTACAGTCCAAAAAATCAATTTTCTGATGAAAAACGATGACCCGTGACCTGTTGAAATTTCTCCACATTGTCAGAAATGTACATTTTTTAATGTTTAATTTTTTGACTGTAAATGACTATTCCATGTAAATTATCACTTTTGGAAGAAAAATAAGTTTGTTTAGAGTCACTTTAATGCCTGAAATTGGTTGAAACAAAAGCTTCTGAATAGGAGAAAAAGTCTGTAATAATGGCAATTTTGGTCACATTGAGGCTTCAAAAAGTAGTGTTTCAGCATGAGGCACATTCCAAATGACATTTTGAATCAATTTTTCTACAGTCCAAAAAATCAATTTTCTGATGAAAAACGATGACCCGTGACCTGTCCAAATTTCTCCATATGGTCAGAAATGGAAATTTTTTAATGTTTAATTTTTTGATTGTAAATGACTATTCCATGTAAATTATCACTTTTGGAAGAAAAATAAGTGTGTTTAGAGACACTTTAATGCCTGAAATTGGTTGAAACAAAAGCTTCTGAATAGGAGAAAAAGTCTGTAATAATGGCAATTTTGGTCACATTGAGGCTTTAAAAAGTAGTCATTCAACATGAGGCACATTCCAAATGACATTTTGAATCAATTTTTCTACAGTCCAAAAAAATCAATTTTCTGATGAAAAACGATGACCCGTGACCTGTCGAAATTTCTCCAGATGGTCAGAAATGGAAATTTTTTAATGTTTAATTTTTTGACTGCAAATGACTATTCCATGTAAATTATCACTTTTGGAACAAAAATAAGTGTGTTTAGAGTCACTTTAATGCCTGAAATTGGTCGAAATAGACGCTTCTGAATAGGAGAAAATGTCTGTAAAAATGGCCATTTTGGTCACATTGAGGCTTCAAAAAGTAGTTATTCAGCATGAGGCACATTCCAAATGACATTTTGAATCAATTTTTCTACAGTCCAAAAAATCAATTTTCTGATGAAAAACGATGACCCGTGACCTGTCGAAATTTCTCCAGATGGTCAGAAATGGAAATTTTTTAATGTTTAATTTTTTTACTGTAAATGACTATTCCATGTGAATTATCACTTTTGGAACTAAAATAAGTGTGTTTAGAGTCACTTTAAAGCCTGAAATTGGTCGAAATAGAAGCTTCTGAATAGGAGAAAATGTCTGTAATAATGGCAATTTTGGTCACATTGAGGATTTAAAAAGTAGTTATTCAGCATGAGGCACATTCCAAATGACATTTTGAATCAATTTTTCTACAGTCCAAAAAATCAATTTTTTGATGAAAAACGATGACCCGTGACCTGTCGAAATTTCTCCAGATGGTCAGAAATGGAAATTTTTTAATGTTTAATTTTTTGACTGTAAATGACTATTCCATGTAAATTATCACTTTTGGAAGAAAAATAAGTGTGTTTAGAGTCACTTTAATGCCTGAAATTGGTTGAAACAAAAGCTTCTGAATAGGAGAAAAAGTCTGTAATAATGGCAATTTTGGTCACATTGAGGCTTTAAAAAGTAGTCATTCAACATGAGGCACATTCCAAACGACATTTTGAATCAATTTTTCAACAGTCCAAAAAAATCGATTTTCTGATGAAAAACGATGACCCGTGAGCTGTCGAAATTTCTCCAGATGGTCAGATATGGAAATTTTTTAATGTTTAATTTTTTGACTGCAAATGACTATTCCATGTAAATTATCACTTTTGGAACAAAAATAAGTGTGTTTAGAGTCACTTTATGACTGAAATTGGTCGAAATAGACGCTTCTGAATAGGAGAAAATGTCTGTAAAAATGGCAATTTTGGTCACATTGAGGCTTTAAAAAGTAGTCATTCAACATGAGGCACATTCCAAATGACATTTTGAATCAATTTTTCTACAGTCCAAAAAAATCAATTTTCTGATGAAAAACGATGACCCGTGACCTGTCGAAATTTCTCCAGATGGTCAGAAATGGAAATTATTTAATATTTAATTTTTTGACTGCAAATGACTATTCCATGTAAATTATCACTTTTGGAACAAAAATAAGTGTGTTTAGAGTCACTTTAATGCCTGAAATTGGTCGAAATAGACGCTTCTGAATAGGAGAAAATGTCTGTAAAAATGGCAATTTTGGTCACATTGAGGCTTCAAAAAGTAGTTATTCAGCATGAGGCACATTCCAAATGACATTTTGAATCAATTTTTCTACAGTCCAAAAAAATCAATTTTCTGATGAAAAACGATGACCCGTGACCTGTCGAAATTTCTCCAGATGGTCAGAAATGGAAATTTTTTAATGTTTAATTTTTTGACTGTAAATGACTATTCCATGTAAATTATCACTTTTGGAAGAAAAATAAGTGTGTTTAGAGTCACTTTAATGCCTGAAATTGGTTGAAACAAAAGCTTCTGAATAGGAGAAAAAGTCTGTAAAAATGGCCATTTTGGTCACATTGAGGCTTTAAAAAGTAGTCATTCAACATGAGGCACATTCCAAATGACATTTTGAATCAATTTTTCTACAGTCCAAAAAAATCAATTTTCTGATGAAAAACGATGACCCGTGACCTGTCGAAATTTCTCCAGATGGTCAGAAATGGAAATTATTTAATATTTAATTTTTTGACTGCAAATGACTATTCCATGTAAATTATCACTTTTGGAACAAAAATAAGTGTGTTTAGAGTCACTTTAATGCCTGAAATTGGTCGAAATAGACGCTTCTGAATAGGAGAAAATGTCTGTAAAAATGGCAATTTTGGTCACATTGAGGCTTCAAAAAGTAGTTATTCAGCATGAGGCACATTCCAAATGACATTTTGAATCATTTTTTCTACAGTCCAAAAAAATCAATTTTCTGATGAAAAACGATGACCCGTGACCTGTCGAAATTTCTCCAGATTGTCAGAAATGTACATTTTTTAATGTTTAATTTTTTGCCTGTAAATGACTATTCCATGTAAATTATCACTTTTGGAAGAAAAATAAGTGTGTTTAGAGTCACTTTAATGCCTGAAATTGGTTGAAACAAAAGCTTCTGAATAGGAGAAAAAGTGTGTAATAATGGTAATTTTGGTCACATTGAGGCTTTAAAAAGTAGTCATTCAACATGAGGCACATTCCAAATGACATTTTGAATCAATTTTTCTACAGTCCAAAAAAATCAATTTTCTGATGAAAAACGATGACCCGTGACCTGTCGAAATTTCTCCAGATGGTCAGAAACGGAAATTTTTTAATGTTTAATTTTTGACTGCAAATGACTATTCCATGTAAATTATCACTTTTGGAACAAAAATAAGTGTATTTAGAGTCACTTTATGACTGAAATTGGTCGAAATAGACGCTTCTGAATAGGAGAAAATGTCTGTAAAAATGGCAATTTTGGTCACATTGAGGCTTCAAAAAGTAGTTATTCAGCATGAGGCACATTCCAAATGACATTTTGAATCAATTTTTCTACAGTCCCAAAAAATAAATTTTCTGATGAAAAACGATGACCCGTGACCTGTCGAAATTTCTCCAGATGGTCAGAAATGGAAATTTTTTAATGTTTAATTTTTTTTACTGTAAATGACTATTCCATCTGAATTATCACTTTTGGAACTAAAATAAGTGTGTTTAGAGTCACTTTAATGCCTGAAATTGGTCGAAATAGAAGCTTCTGAATAGGAGAAAATGTCTGGAAAAATGGCAATTTTGGTCACATTGAGGCTTCAAAAAGTAGTTATTCAGCATGAGGCACATTCCAAATGACATTTTGAATCAATTTTTCTACAGTCCAAAAAATCAATTTTCTGATGAAAAACGATGACCCGTGACCTGTCGAAATTTCTCCAGATGGTCAGAAATGGAAATTTTTTAATGTTTCATTTTTTGACTGCAAATGACTATTCCATGTAAATTATCACTTTTGGAACAAAATAAGTGTGTTTAGAGTCACTTTAATGCCTGAAATTGGTCGAAATAGAAGCTTCTGAATAGGAGAAAATGTCTGGAAAAATGGCAATTTTGGTCACATTGAGGCTTCAAAAAGTAGTTATTCAGCATGAGGCACATTCCAAATGACATTTTGAATCAATTTTTCTACAGTCCAAAAAATCAATTTTCTGATGAAAAACGATGACCCGTGACCTGTCGAAATTTCTCCAGATTGTCAGAAATGTACATTTTTTAATGTTTAATTTTTTGACTGTAAATGACTATTCCATGTAAATTATCACTTTTGGAAGAAAAATAAGTGTGTTTAGAGTCACTTTAATGCCTGAAATTGGTTGAAACAAAAGCTTCTGAATAGGAGAAAAAGTCTGTAATAATGGCAATTTTGGTCACATTGAGGCTTTAAAAAGTAGTCATTCAACATGAGGCACATTCCAAATGACATTTTGAATCAATTTTTCTACAGTCCAAAAAAACAATTTTCTGATGAAAAATGATGACCCGTGACCTGTTGAAATTTCTCCAGATGGTCAGAAATGGAAATTTTTTAATGTTTAATTTTTTGACTGCAAATGACTATTCCATGTAAATTATCACTTTTGGAACAAAAATAAGTGTGTTTAGAGTCACTTTAATGCCTGAAATTGGTCAAAATAGATGCTTCTGAATAGGAGAAAATGTCTGTAAAAATGGCAATTTTGGTCACATTGAGGCTTCAAAAAGTAGTGTTTCAGCATGAGGCACATTCCAAATGACATTTTGAATCAATTTTTCTACAGTCCAAAAAATCAATTTTCTGATGAAAAACGATGACCCGTGACCTGTCCAAATTTCTCCATATGGTCAGAAATGGAAATTTTTTAATGTTTAATTTTTTGATTGTAAATGACTATTCCATGTAAATTATCACTTTTGGAAGAAAAATAAGTGTGTTTAGAGACACTTTAATGCCTGAAATTGGTTGAAACAAAAGCTTCTGAATAGGAGAAAAAGTCTGTAATAATGGCAATTTTGGTCACATTGAGGCTTTAAAAAGTAGTCATTCAACATGAGGCACATTCCAAATGACATTTTGAATCAATTTTTCTACAGTCCAAAAAAATCAATTTTCTGATGAAAAACGATGACCCGTGACCTGTCGAAATTTCTCCAGATGGTCAGAAATGGAAATTTTTTAATGTTTAATTTTTTGACTGCAAATGACTATTCCATGTAAATTATCACTTTTGGAACAAAAATAAGTGTGTTTAGAGTCACTTTAATGCCTGAAATTGGTCGAAATAGACGCTTCTGAATAGGAGAAAATGTCTGTAAAAATGGCCATTTTGGTCACATTGAGGCTTCAAAAAGTAGTTATTCAGCATGAGGCACATTCCAAATGACATTTTGAATCAATTTTTCTACAGTCCAAAAAATCAATTTTCTGATGAAAAACGATGACCCGTGACCTGTCGAAATTTCTCCAGATGGTCAGAAATGGGAATTTTTTAATGTTTAATTTTTTTACTGTAAATGACTATTCCATGTGAATTATCACTTTTGGAACTAAAATAAGTGTGTTTAGAGTCACTTTAATGCCTGAAATTGGTCGAAATAGAAGCTTCTGAATAGGAGAAAATGTCTGTAATAATGGCAATTTTGGTCACATTGAGGCTTTAAAAAGTAGTTATTCAGCATGAGGCACATTCCAAATGACATTTTGAATCAATTTTTCTACAGTCCAAAAAATCAATTTTTTGATGAAAAACGATGACCCGTGACCTGTCGAAATTTCTCCAGATGGTCAGAAATGGAAATTTTTTAATGTTTAATTTTTTGACTGTAAATGACTATTCCATGTAAATTATCACTTTTGGAAGAAAAATAAGTGTGTTTAGAGTCACTTTAATGCCTGAAATTGGTTGAAACAAAAGCTTCTGAATAGGAGAAAAAGTCTGTAATAAAGGCAATTTTGGTCACATTGAGGCTTTAAAAAGTAGTCATTCAACATGAGGCACATTCCAAACGACATTTTGAATCAATTTTTCAACAGTCCAAAAAAATCAATTTTCTGATGAAAAACGATGACCCGTGAGCTGTCGAAATTTCTCCAGATGGTCAGATATGGAAATTTTGTAATGTTTAATTTTTTGACTGCAAATGACTATTCCATGTAAATTATCACTTTTGGAACAAAAATAAGTGTGTTTAGAGTCACTTTATGACTGAAATTGGTCGAAATAGACGCTTCTGAATAGGAGAAAATGTCTGTAAAAATGGCAATTTTGGTCACATTGAGGCTTTAAAAAGTAGTCATTCAACATGAGGCACATTCCAAATGACATTTTGAATCAATTTTTCTACAGTCCAAAAAAATCAATTTTCTGATGAAAAACGATGACCCGTGACCTGTCGAAATTTCTCCAGATGGTCAGAAATGGAAATTATTTAATATTTAATTTTTTGACTGCAAAGGACTATTCCATGTACATTATCACTTTTGGAACAAAAATAAGTGTGTTTAGAGTCACTTTATGACTGAAATTGGTCGAAATAGACGCTTCTGAATAGGAGAAAATGTCTGTAAAAATGGCAATTTTGGTCACATTGAGGCTTCAAAAAGTAGTTATTCAGCATGAGGCACATTCCAAATGACATTTTGAATCAATTTTTCTACAGTCCAAAAAAATAAATTTTCTGATGAAAAACGATGACCCGTGACCTGTCGAAATTTCTCCAGATGGTCAGAAATGGATATTTTTTAATGTTTAAGTTTTTTTACTGTAAATGACTATTCCATGTGAATTATCACTTTTGGAACTAAAATAAGTGTGTTTAGAGTCACTTTAATGCCTGAAATTGGTCAAAATAGAAGCTTCTGAATAGGAGAAAATGTCTGTAATAATGGCAATTTTGGTCACATTGAGGCTTTAAAAAGTAGTTATTCAGCATGAGGCACATTCCAAATGACATTTTGAATCAATATTTCTACAGTCCAAAAAATCAATTTTCTGATGAAAAACGATGACCCGTGACCTGTCGAAATTTCTCCAGATTGTCAGAAATGTACATTTTTTAATGTTTAATTTTTTGACTGTAAATGACTATTCCATGTAAATTATCACTTTTGGAAGAAAAATAAGTGTGTTTAGAGTCACTTTAATGCCTGAAATTGGTTGAAACAAAAGCTTCTGAATAGGAGAAAAAGTCTGTAATAATGGCAATTTTGGTCACATTGAGGCTTTAAAAAGTAGTCATTCAACATGAGGCACATTCCAAATGACATTTTGAATCAATTTTTCTACAGTCCAAAAAAATCAATTTTCTGATGAAAAACGATGACCCGTGACCTGTCGAAATTTCTCCAGATGGTCAGAAATGGAAATTTTTTAATGTTTAATTTTTTGACTGCAAATGACTATTCCATGTAAATTATCACTTTTGGAACAAAAATAAGTGTGTTTAGAGTCACTTTAATGCCTGAAATTGGTCGAAATAGACGCTTCTGAATAGGAGAAAATGTCTGTAAAAATGGCAATTTTGGTCACATTGAGGCTTCAAAAAGTAGTTATTCAGCATGAGGCACATTCCAAATGACATTTTGAATCAATTTTTCTACAGTCCAAAAAAATAAATTTTCTGATGAAAAACGATGACCCGTGACCTGTCGAAATTTCTCCAGATGGTCAGAAATGGATATTTTTTAATGTTTAA
Organism: Triturus cristatus; assembly: GCF_964204655.1. Lineage (NCBI taxonomy): Eukaryota > Metazoa > Chordata > Amphibia > Caudata > Salamandridae > Triturus > Triturus cristatus. The sequence goes on along the minus strand of NC_140593.1, from coordinate 876,190,591 downwards.
GTTTTTTTACTGTAAATGACTATTCCATGTGAATTATCACTTTTGGAACTAAAATAAGTGTGTTTAGAGTCACTTTAATGCCTGAAATTGGTCGAAATAGAAGCTTCTGAATAGGAGAAAATGTCTGTAATAATGGCAATTTTGGTCACATTGAGGCTTTAAAAAGTAGTTATTCAGCATGAGGCACATTCCAAATGACATTTTGAATCAATATTTCTACAGTCCAAAAAATCAATTTTCTGATGAAAAACGATGACCCGTGACCTGTTGAAATTTCTCCAGATTGTCAGAAATGTACATTTTTTAATGTTTAATTTTTTGACTGTAAATGACTATTCCATGTAAATTATCACTTTTGGAAGAAAAATAAGTGTGTTTAGAGACACTTTAATGCCTGAAATTGGTTGAAACAAAAGCTTCTGAATAGGAGAAAAAGTCTGTAATAATGGCAATTTTGGTCACATTGAGGCTTTAAAAAGTAGTCATTCAACATGAGGCACATTCCAAATGACATTTTGAATCAATTTTTCTACAGTCCAAAAAAATCAATTTTCTGATGAAAAACGATGACCCGTGACCTGTCGAAATTTCTCCAGATGGTCAGAAATGGAAATTATTTAATATTTAATTTTTTGACTGCAAATGACTATTCCATGTAAATTATCACTTTTGGAACAAAAATAAGTGTGTTTAGAGTCACTTTAATGCCTGAAATTGGTCGAAATAGACGCTTCTGAATAGGAGAAAATGTCTGTAAAAATGGCAATTTTGGTCACATTGAGGCTTCAAAAAGTAGTTATTCAGCATGAGGCACATTCCAAATGACATTTTGAATCAATTTTTCTACAGTCCAAAAAATCAATTTTCTGATGAAAAACGATGACCCGTGACCTGTCAAAATTTCTCCAGATTGTCAGAAATGTACATTTTTTAATGTTTAATTTTTTGACTGTAAATGACTATTCCATGTAAATTATCACTTTTGGAAGAAAAATAAGTGTGTTTAGAGTCACTTTAATGCCTGAAATTGGTTGAAACAAAAGCTTCTGAATAGGAGAAAAAGTCTGTAATAATGGCAATTTTGGTCACATTGAGGCTTTAAAAAGTAGTCATTCAACATGAGGCACATTCCAAATGACATTTTGAATCAATTTTTCTACAGTCCAAAAAAATCAATTTTCTGATGAAAAACGATGACCCGTGACCTGTCGAAATTTCTCCAGATGGTCAGAAATGGAAATTTTTTAATGTTTAATTTTTTGACTGCAAATGACTATTCCATGTAAATTATCACTTTTGGAACAAAAATAAGTGTGTTTAGAGTCACTTTATGACTGAAATTGGTCGAAATAGACGCTTCTGAATAGGAGAAAATGTCTGTAAAAATGGCAATTTTGGTCACATTGAGGCTTCAAAAAGTAGTTATTCAGCATGAGGCACATTCCAAATGACATTTTGAATCAATTTTTCTACAGTCCCAAAAAATAAATTTTCTGATGAAAAACGATGACCCGTGACCTGTCGAAATTTCTCCAGATGGTCAGAAATGGAAATTTTTTAATGTTTAATTTTTTTTACTGTAAATGACTATTCCATGTGAATTATCACTTTTGGAACTAAAATAAGTGTGTTTAGAGTCACTTTAATGCCTGAAATTGGTCGAAATAGAAGCTTCTGAATAGGAGAAAATGTCTGTAATAATGGCAATTTTGGTCACATTGAGGCTTTAAAAAGTAGTTATTCAGCATGAGGCACATTCCAAATGACATTTTGAATCAATTTTTCTACAGTCCAAAAAATCAATTTTCTGATGAAAAACGATGACCCGTGACCTGTCGAAATTTCTCCAGATGGTCAGAAATGGAAATTTTTTAATGTTTCATTTTTTGACTGCAAATGACTATTCCATGTAAATTATCACTTTTGGAACAAAATAAGTGTGTTTAGAGTCACTTTAATGCCTGAAATTGGTCGAAATAGAAGCTTCTGAATAGGAGAAAATGTCTGGAAAAATGGCAATTTTGGTCACATTGAGGCTTCAAAAAGTAGTTATTCAGCATATTCCAAATGACATTTTGAATCAATTTTTCTACAGTCCAAAAAATCAATTTTCTGATGAAAAACGATGACCCGTGACCTGTCGAAATTTATCCAGATGGTCAGAAATGGAAATTTTTTAATGTTTAATTTTTTGAATGCAAATGACTATTCCATGTAAATTATCACTTTTGGAACAACATTAAGTGTGTTTAGAGTCACTTTAATGCCTGAAATTGGTCGAAATAGAAGCTTCTGAATACGAGAAAATGTCTGTAATAATGGCAATTTTGGTCACATTGAGGCTTTAAAAAGTAGTTATTCAACATGAGGCACATTCGAAATGACATTTTGAATCAATTTTTCCACAGTCCAAAAAATCAATTTTCTGATGAAAAACGATGACCCGTGACCTGTCGACATTTCTCCAGTTGGTCAGAAATTGAATTTTTTTAATGTTTAAGTTTTTTTACTGCAAATGACTATTCCATTTAAATTATCACTTTTGGAACAAAAATAAGTGTGTTTAGAGGCACTTTATTGCCTGAAATTGGTCGAAAGAGAATCTTCTGAATAGGAGAAAATGTCTGTAAAAATTGAAATTTTGGTCACATTCAGGCTTTAAAAAGTAGTTATTCAACATGAGGCACAATCCAAATGACATTTTGAATCAATTTTTCTACAGTCCAAAAAATCAATTTTCTGATGAAAAACGATGACCCGTGACCTGTTGAAATTTCTCCAGATTGTCAGGAATATACATTTTTTAATGTTTAATTTTTTGACTGTAAATGACTATTCCATGTAAATTATCACTTTTGGAAGAAAAATAAGTTTGTTTAGAGTCACTTTAATGCCTGAAATTGGTTGAAACAAAAGCTTCTGAATAGGAGAAAAAGTCTGTAATAATGGCAATTTTGGTCACATTGAGGCTTTAAAAAGTAGTCATTCAACATGAGGCACATTCCAAATGACATTTTGAATCAATTTTTCTACAGTCCAAAAAAACAATTTTCTGATGAAAAATGATGACCCGTGACCTGTTGAAATTTCTCCAGATGGTCAGAAATGGAAATTTTTTAATGTTTAATTTTTTGACTGCAAATGACTATTCCATGTAAATTATCACTTTTGGAACAAAAATAAGTGTGTTTAGAGTCACTTTAATGCCTGAAATTGGTCAAAATAGATGCTTCTGAATAGGAGAAAATGTCTGTAAAAATGGCAATTTTGGTCACATTGAGGCTTCAAAAAGTAGTCATTCAGCATGAGGCACATTCCAAATGACATTTTGAATCAATTTTTCTACAGTCCAAAAAATCAATTTTCTGATGAAAAACGATGACCCGTGACCTGTCCAAATTTCTCCATATGGTCAGAAATGGAAATTTTTTAATGTTTAATTTTTTGATTGTAAATGACTATTCCATGTGAATTATCACTTTTGGAACTAAAATAAGTGTGTTTAGAGTCACTTTAATGCCTGAAATTGGTTGAAATAGAAGCTTCTGAATAGGAGAAAATGTCTGTAATAATGGCAATTTTGGTCACATTGAGGCTTTAAAAAGTAGTTATTCAGCATGAGGCACATTCCAAATGACATTTTGAATCAATTTTTCTACAGTCCAAAAAATCAATTTTTTGATGAAAAACAATGACCCGTGACCTGTCGAAATTTCTCCAGATGGTCAGAAATGGAAATTTTTTAATGTTTAATTTTTTGACTGTAAATGACTATTCCATGTAAATTATCACTTTTGGAAGAAAAATAAGTGTGTTTAGAGTCACTTTAATGCCTGAAATTGGTTGAAACAAAAGCTTCTGAATAGGAGAAAAAGTCTGTAATAATGGCAATTTTGGTCACATTGAGGCTTTAAAAAGTAGTCATTCAACATGAGGCACATTCCAAACGACATTTTGAATCAATTTTTCAACAGTCCAAAAAAATCGATTTTCTGATGAAAAACGATGACCCGTGAGCTGTCGAAATTTCTCCAGATGGTCAGATATGGAAATTTTTTAATGTTTAATTTTTTGACTGCAAATGACTATTCCATGTAAATTATCACTTTTGGAACAAAAATAAGTGTGTTTAGAGTCACTTTATGACTGAAATTGGTCGAAATAGACGCTTCTGAATAGGAGAAAATGTCTGTAAAAATGGCAATTTTGGTCACATTGAGGCTTTAAAAAGTAGTCATTCAACATGAGGCACATTCCAAATGACATTTTGAATCAATTTTTCTACAGTCCAAAAAAATCAATTTTCTGATGAAAAACGATGACCCGTGACCTGTCGAAATTTCTCCAGATGGTCAGAAATGGAAATTATTTAATATTTAATTTTTTGACTGCAAATGACTATTCCATGTAAATTATCACTTTTGGAACAAAAATAAGTGTGTTTAGAGTCACTTTAATGCCTGAAATTGGTCGAAATAGACGCTTCTGAATAGGAGAAAATGTCTGTAAAAATGGCAATTTTGGTCACATTGAGGCTTCAAAAAGTAGTTATTCAGCATGAGGCACATTCCAAATGACATTTTGAATCTATTTTTCTACAGTCCAAAAAAATCAATTTTCTGATGAAAAACGATGACCCGTGACCTGTCGAAATTTCTCCAGATTGTCAGAAATGTACATTTTTTAATGTTTAATTTTTTGCCTGTAAATGACTATTCCATGTAAATTATCACTTTTGGAAGAAAAATAAGTGTGTTTAGAGTCACTTTAATGCCTGAAATTGGTTGAAACAAAAGCTTCTGAATAGGAGAAAAAGTGTGTAATAATGGCAATTTTGGTCACATTGAGGCTTTAAAAAGTAGTCATTCAACATGAGGCACATTCCAAATGACATTTTGAATCAATTTTTCTACAGTCCAAAAAAATCAATTTTCTGATGAAAAACGATGACCCGTGACCTGTCGAAATTTCTCCAGATGGTCAGAAATGGAAATTTTTTAATGTTTAATTTTTTGACTGCAAATGACTATTCCATGTAAATTATCACTTTTGGAACAAAAATAAGTGTGTTTAGAGTCACTTTATGACTGAAATTGGTCGAAATAGACGCTTCTGAATAGGAGAAAATGTCTGTAAAAATGGCAATTTTGGTCACATTGAGGCTTCAAAAAGTAGTTATTCAGCATGAGGCACATTCCAAATGACATTTTGAATCAATTTTTCTACAGTCCCAAAAAATAAATTTTCTGATGAAAAACGATGACCCGTGACCTGTCGAAATTTCTCCAGATGGTCAGAAATGGAAATTTTTTAATGTTTAATTTTTTTTACTGTAAATGACTATTCCATGTGAATTATCACTTTTGGAACTAAAATAAGTGTGTTTAGAGTCACTTTAATGCCTGAAATTGGTCGAAATAGAAGCTTCTGAATAGGAGAAAATGTCTGTAATAATGGCAATTTTGGTCACATTGAGGCTTTAAAAAGTAGTTATTCAGCATGAGGCACATTCCAAATGACATTTTGAATCAATTTTTCTACAGTCCAAAAAATCAATTTTCTGATGAAAAACGATGACCCGTGACCTGTCGAAATTTCTCCAGATGGTCAGAAATGGAAATTTTTTAATGTTTCATTTTTTGACTGCAAATGACTATTCAATGTAAATTATCACTTTTGGAACAAAATAAGTGTGTTTAGAGTCACTTTAATGCCTGAAATTGGTCGAAATAGAAGCTTCTGAATAGGAGAAAATGTCTGGAAAAATGGCAATTTTGGTCACATTGAGGCTTCAAAAAGTAGTTATTCAGCATATTCCAAATGACATTTTGAATCAATTTTTCTACAGTCCAAAAAATCAATTTTCTGATGAAAAACGATGACCCGTGACCTGTCGAAATTTATCCAGATGGTCAGAAATGGAAATTTTTTAATGTTTAATTTTTTGAATGCAAATGACTATTCCATGTAAATTATCACTTTTGGAACAACATTAAGTGTGTTTAGAGTCACTTTAATGCCTGAAATTGGTCGAAATAGAAGCTTCTGAATACGAGAAAATGTCTGTAATAATGGCAATTTTGGTCACATTGAGGCTTTAAAAAGTAGTTATTCAACATGAGGCACATTCGAAATGACATTTTGAATCAATTTTTCCACAGTCCAAAAAATCAATTTTCTGATGAAAAACGATGACCCGTGACCTGTCGACATTTCTCCAGTTGGTCAGAAATTGAATTTTTTTAATGTTTAAGTTTTTTTACTGCAAATGACTATTCCATTTAAATTATCACTTTTGGAACAAAAATAAGTGTGTTTAGAGGCACTTTATTGCCTGAAATTGGTCGAAAGAGAATCTTCTGAATAGGAGAAAATGTCTGTAAAAATTGAAATTTTGGTCACATTCAGGCTTTAAAAAGTAGTTATTCAACATGAGGCACAATCCAAATGACATTTTGAATCAATTTTTCTACAGTCCAAAAAATCAATTTTCTGATGAAAAACGATGACCCGTGACCTGTTGAAATTTCTCCAGATTGTCAGAAATGTACATTTTTTAATGTTTAATTTTTTGACTGTAAATGACTATTCCATGTAAATTATCACTTTTGGAAGAAAAATAAGTTTGTTTAGAGTCACTTTAATGCCTGAAATTGGTTGAAACAAAAGCTTCTGAATAGGAGAAAAAGTCTGTAATAATGGCAATTTTGGTCACATTGAGGCTTTAAAAAGTAGTCATTCAACATGAGGCACATTCCAAATGACATTTTGAATCAATTTTTCTACAGTCCAAAAAAACAATTTTCTGATGAAAAATGATGACCCGTGACCTGTTGAAATTTCTCCAGATGGTCAGAAATGGAAATTTTTTAATGTTTAATTTTTTGACTGCAAATGACTATTCCATGTAAATTATCACTTTTGGAACAAAAATAAGTGTGTTTAGAGTCACTTTAATGCCTGAAATTGGTCAAAATAGATGCTTCTGAATAGGAGAAAATGTCTGTAAAAATGGCAATTTTGGTCACATTGAGGCTTCAAAAAGTAGTTATTCAGCATGAGGCACATTCAAAATGACATTTTGAATCAATTTTTCTACAGTCCAAAAAATCAATTTTCTGATGAAAAACGATGACCCGTGACCTGTCCAAATTTCTCCATATGGTCAGAAATGGAAATTTTTTAATGTTTAATTTTTTGATTGTAAATGACTATTCCATGTAAATTATCACTTTTGGAAGAAAAATAAGTGTGTTTAGAGACACTTTAATGCCTGAAATTGGTTGAAACAAAAGCTTCTGAATAGGAGAAAAAGTCTGTAATAATGGCAATTTTGGTCACATTGAGGCTTTAAAAAGTAGTCATTCAACATGAGGCACATTCCAAATGACATTTTGAATCAATTTTTCTACAGTCCAAAAAAATCAATTTTCTGATGAAAAACGATGACCCGTGACCTGTCGAAATTTATCCAGATGGTCAGAAATGGAAATTTTTTAATGTTTAATTTTTTGAATGCAAATGACTATTCCATGTAAATTATCACTTTTGGAACAACATTAAGTGTGTTTAGAGTCACTTTAATGCCTGAAATTGGTCGAAATAGAAGCTTCTGAATACGAGAAAATGTCTGTAATAATGGCAATTTTGGTCACATTGAGGCTTTAAAAAGTAGTTATTCAACATGAGGCACATTCGAAATGACATTTTGAATCAATTTTTCCACAGTCCAAAAAATCAATTTTCTGATGAAAAACGATGACCCGTGACCTGTCGACATTTCTCCAGTTGGTCAGAAATTGAATTTTTTTAATGTTTAAGTTTTTTTACTGCAAATGACTATTCCATTTAAATTATCACTTTTGGAACAAAAATAAGTGTGTTTAGAGGCACTTTATTGCCTGAAATTGGTCGAAAGAGAATCTTCTGAATAGGAGAAAATGTCTGTAAAAATTGAAATTTTGGTCACATTCAGGCTTTAAAAAGTAGTTATTCAACATGAGGCACAATCCAAATGACATTTTGAATCAATTTTTCTACAGTCCAAAAAATCAATTTTCTGATGAAAAACGATGACCCGTGACCTGTTGAAATTTCTCCAGATTGTCAGAAATGTACATTTTTTAATGTTTAATTTTTTGACTGTAAATGACTATTCCATGTAAATTATCACTTTTGGAAGAAAAATAAGTTTGTTTAGAGTCACTTTAATGCCTGAAATTGGTTGAAACAAAAGCTTCTGAATAGGAGAAAAAGTCTGTAATAATGGCAATTTTGGTCACATTGAGGCTTTAAAAAGTAGTCATTCAACATGAGGCACATTCCAAATGACATTTTGAATCAATTTTTCTACAGTCCAAAAAAACAATTTTCTGATGAAAAATGATGACCCGTGACCTGTTGAAATTTCTCCAGATGGTCAGAAATGGAAATTTTTTAATGTTTAATTTTTTGACTGCAAATGACTATTCCATGTAAATTATCACTTTTGGAACAAAAATAAGTGTGTTTAGAGTCACTTTAATGCCTGAAATTGGTCGAAATAGACGCTTCTGAATAGGAGAAAATGTCTGTAAAAATGGCCATTTTGGTCACATTGAGGCTTCAAAAAGTAGTTATTCAGCATGAGGCACATTCCAAATGACATTTTGAATCAATTTTTCTACAGTCCAAAAAATCAATTTTCTGATGAAAAACGATGACCCGTGACCTGTCGAAATTTCTCCAGATGGTCAGAAATGGAAATTTTTTAATGTTTAATTTTTTGACTGCAAATGACTATTCCATGTGAATTATCACTTTTGGAACTAAAATAAGTGTGTTTAGAGTCACTTTAATGCCTGAAATTGGTTGAAATAGAAGCTTCTGAATAGGAGAAAATGTCTGTAATAATGGCAATTTTGGTCACATTGAGGCTTTAAAAAGTAGTTATTCAGCATGAGGCACATTCCAAATGACATTTTGAATCAATTTTTCTACAGTCCAAAAAATCAATTTTTTGATGAAAAACAATGACCCGTGACCTGTCGAAATTTCTCCAGATGGTCAGAAATGGAAATTTTTTAATGTTTAATTTTTTGACTGTAAATGACTATTCCATGTAAATTATCACTTTTGGAAGAAAAATAAGTGTGTTTAGAGTCACTTTAATGCCTGAAATTGGTTGAAACAAAAGCTTCTGAATAGGAGAAAAAGTCTGTAATAATGGCAATTTTGGTCACATTGAGGCTTTAAAAAGTAGTCATTCAACATGAGGCACATTCCAAACGACATTTTGAATCAATTTTTCAACAGTCCAAAAAAATCGATTTTCTGATGAAAAACGATGACCCGTGAGCTGTCGAAATTTCTCCAGATGGTCAGATATGGAAATTTTTTAATGTTTAATTTTTTGACTGCAAATGACTATTCCATGTAAATTATCACTTTTGGAACAAAAATAAGTGTGTTTAGAGTCACTTTATGACTGAAATTGGTCGAAATAGACGCTTCTGAATAGGAGAAAATGTCTGTAAAAATGGCAATTTTGGTCACATTGAGGCTTTAAAAAGTAGTCATTCAACATGAGGCACATTCCAAATGACATTTTGAATCAATTTTTCTACAGTCCAAAAAAATCAATTTTCTGATGAAAAACGATGACCCGTGACCTGTCGAAATTTCTCCAGATGGTCAGAAATGGAAATTATTTAATATTTAATTTTTTGACTGCAAATGACTATTCCATGTAAATTATCACTTTTGGAACAAAAATAAGTGTGTTTAGAGTCACTTTAATGCCTGAAATTGGTCGAAATAGACGCTTCTGAATAGGAGAAAATGTCTGTAAAAATGGCAATTTTGGTCACATTGAGGCTTCAAAAAGTAGTTATTCAGCATGAGGCACATTCCAAATGACATTTTGAATCAATTTTTCTACAGTCCAAAAAAATCAATTTTCTGATGAAAAACGATGACCCGTGACCTGTCGAAATTTCTCCAGATTGTCAGAAATGTACATTTTTTAATGTTTAATTTTTTGCCTGTAAATGACTATTCCATGTAAATTATCACTTTTGGAAGAAAAATAAGTGTGTTTAGAGTCACTTTAATGCCTGAAATTGGTTGAAACAAAAGCTTCTGAATAGGAGAAAAAGTGTGTAATAATGGCAATTTTGGTCACATTGAGGCTTTAAAAAGTAGTCATTCAACATGAGGCACATTCCAAATGACATTTTGAATCAATTTTTCTACAGTCCAAAAAAATCAATTTTCTGATGAAAAACGATGACCCGTGACCTGTCGAAATTTCTCCAGATGGTCAGAAATGGAAATTTTTTAATGTTTAATTTTTTGACTGCAAATGACTATTCCATGTAAATTATCACTTTTGGAACAAAAATAAGTGTGTTTAGAGTCACTTTATGACTGAAATTGGTCGAAATAGACGCTTCTGAATAGGAGAAAATGTCTGTAAAAATGGCAATTTTGGTCACATTGAGGCTTCAAAAAGTAGTTATTCAGCATGAGGCACATTCCAAATGACATTTTGAATCAATTTTTCTACAGTCCCAAAAAATAAATTTTCTGATGAAAAACGATGACCCGTGACCTGTCGAAATTTCTCCAGATGGTCAGAAATGGAAATTTTTTAATGTTTAATTTTTTTTACTGTAAATGACTATTCCATGTGAATTATCACTTTTGGAACTAAAATAAGTGTGTTTAGAGTCACTTTAATGCCTGAAATTGGTCGAAATAGAAGCTTCTGAATAGGAGAAAATGTCTGGAAAAATGGCAATTTTGGTCACATTGAGGCTTCAAAAAGTAGTTATTCAGCATGAGGCACATTCCAAATGACATTTTGAATCAATTTTTCTACAGTCCAAAAAATCAATTTTCTGATGAAAAACGATGACCCGTGACCTGTCGAAATTTCTCCAGATTGTCAGAAATGTACATTTTTTAATGTTTAATTTTTTGACTGTAAATGACTATTCCATGTAAATTATCACTTTTGGAAGAAAAATAGGTGTGTTTACAGTCACTTTAATGCCTGAAATTGGTTGAAACAAAAGCTTCTGAATAGGAGAAAAAGTCTGTAATAATGGCAATTTTGGTCACATTGAGGCTTTAAAAAGTAGTCATTCAACATGAGGCACATTCCAAATGACATTTTGAATCAATTTTTCTACAGTCCCAAAAAATCAATTTTCTGATGAAAAACGATGACCCGTGACCTGTCAAAATTTCTGCAGATGGTCAGAAATGGAAATTTTTTAATGTTTAATTTTTTGACTGCAAATGACTATTCCATGTAAATTATCACTTTTGGAACAAAAATAAGTGTGTTTAGAGTCACTTTATGACTGAAATTGGTCGAAATAGACGCTTCTGAATAGGAGAAAATGTCTGTAAAAATGGCAATTTTGGTCACATTGAGGCTTCATAAAGTAGTTATTCAGCATGAGGCACATTCCAAATGACATTTTGAATCAATTTTTCTACAGTCCAAAAAAATAAATTTTCTGATGAAAAACGATGACCCGTGACCTGTCGAAATTTCTCCAGATGGTCAGAAATGGAAATTTTTTAATGTTTAATTTTTTTTACTGTAAATGACTATTCCATGTGAATTATCACTTTTGGAACTAAAATAAGTGTGTTTAGAGTCACTTTAATGCCTGAAATTGGTCGAAATAGAAGCTTCTGAATAGGAGAAAATGTCTGTAATAATGGCAATTTTGGTCACATTGAGGCTTTAAAAAGTAGTTATTCAGCATGAGGCACATTCCAAATGACATTTTGAATCAATTTTTCTACAGTCCAAAAAATCAATTTTTTGATGAAAAACGATGACCCGTGACCTGTCAAAATTTCTCCAGATGGTCAGAAATGGAAATTTTTTAATGTTTAATTTTTTGACTGTAAATGACTATTCCATGTAAATTATCACTTTTGGAAGAAAAATAAGTGTGTTTAGAGTCACTTTAATGCCTGAAATTGGTTGAAACAAAAGCTTCTGAATAGGAGAAAAAGTCTGTAATAATGGCAATTTTGGTCACATTGAGGCTTTAAAAAGTAGTCATTCAACATGAGGCACATTCCAAACGACATTTTGAATCAATTTTTCGACAGTCCAAAAAAATCAATTTTCTGATGAAAAACGATGACCCGTGACCTGTCGAAATTTCTCCAGATGGTCAGAAATGGAAATTATTTAATATTTAATTTTTTGACTGCAAATGACTATTCCATGTAAATTATCACTTTTGGAACAAAAATAAGTGTGTTTAGAGTCACTTTAATGCCTGAAATTGGTCGAAATAGACGCTTCTGAATAGGAGAAAATGTCTGTAAAAATGGCAATTTTGGTCACATTGAGGCTTCAAAAAGTAGTTATTCAGCATGAGGCACATTCCAAATGACATTTTGAATCAATTTTTCTACAGTCCAAAAAAATCAATTTTCTGATGAAAAACGATGACCCGTGACCTGTCGAAATTTCTCCAGATTGTCAGAAATGTACATTTTTTAATGTTTAATTTTTTGCCTGTAAATGACTATTCCATGTAAATTATCACTTTTGGAAGAAAAATAAGTGTGTTTAGAGTCACTTTAATGCCTGAAATTGGTTGAAACAAAAGCTTCTGAATAGGAGAAAAAGTCTGTAATAATGGCAATTTTGGTCACATTGAGGCTTTAAAAAGTAGTCATTCAACATGAGGCACAATCCAAATGACATTTTGAATCAATTTTTCTACAGTCCAAAAAAATCAATTTTCTGATGAAAAACGATGACCCGTGACCTGTCGAAATTTCTCCAGATGGTCAGAAATGGAAATTTTTTAATGTTTAATTTTTTGACTGCAAATGACTATTCCATGTAAATTATCACTTTTGGAACAAAAATAAGTGTGTTTAGAGTCACTTTATGACTGAAATTGGTCGAAATAGACGCTTCTGAATAGGAGAAAATGTCTGTAAAAATGGCAATTTTGGTCACATTGAGGCTTCAAAAAGTAGTTATTCAGCATGAGGCACATTCCAAATGACATTTTGAATCAATTTTTCTACAGTCCAAAAAAATAAATTTTCTGATGAAAAACGATGACCCGTGACCTGTCGAAATTTCTCCAGATGGTCAGAAATGGAAATTTTTTAATGTTTAATTTTTTTTACTGTAAATGACTATTCCATGTGAATTATCACTTTTGGAACTAAAATAAGTGTGTTTAGAGTCACTTTAATGCCTGAAATTGGTCGAAATAGAAGCTTCTGAATAGGAGAAAATGTCTGTAATAATGGCAATTTTGGTCACATTGAGGCTTTAAAAAGTAGTTATTCAGCATGAGGCACATTCCAAATGACATTTTGAATCAATTTTTCTACAGTCCAAAAAATCAATTTTCTGATGAAAAACGATGACCCGTGACCTGTCGAAATTTCTCCAGATGGTCAGAAATGGAAATTTTTTAATGTTTAATTTTTTGACTGCAAATGACTATTCCATGTAAATTATCACTTTTGGAACAAAAATAAGTGTGTTTAGAGTCACTTTATGACTGAAATTGGTCGAAATAGACGCTTCTGAATAGGAGAAAATGTCTGTAAAAATGGCAATTTTGGTCACATTGAGGCTTCAAAAAGTAGTTATTCAGCATGAGGCACATTCCAAATGACATTTTGAATCAATTTTTCTACAGTCCAAAAAAATAAATTTTCTGATGAAAAACGATGACCCGTGACCTGTCGAAATTTCTCCAGATGGTCAGAAATGGAAATTTTTTAATGTTTAATTTTTTTTACTGTAAATGACTATTCCATGTGAATTATCACTTTTGGAACTAAAATAAGTGTGTTTAGAGTCACTTTAATGTCTGAAATTGGTTGAAACAAAAGCTTCTGAATAGGAGAAAAAGTCTGTAATAATGGCAATTTTGGTGACATTGAGGCTTTAAAAAGTAGTCATTCAACATGAGGCACATTCCAAATGACATTTTGAATCAATTTTTCTACAGTCCAAAAAAATCAATTTTCTGATGAAAAACGATGACCCGTGACCTGTCGAAATTTATCCAGATGGTCAGAAATGGAAATTTTTTAATGTTTAATTTTTTGAATGCAAATGACTATTCCATGTAAATTATCACTTTTGGAACAACATTACGGTGCCAATTCCGATCCGGTAAAAAAATTCCCCGTCCGACTCGTATCCGGATTTTTTTCCGTCCGAATCGTCAAAGTAGCGTACAAACTGCCAAGTACGATTCGAACGGAAAAAAGTCCATACGAATCGCATTGGGAAGATTTCCCCACACGTCCTCGGGTCGGGAAAAGTCACCGACACGTCCCTGGGCGAGAAACCCACCGTGCGGAAAAATAAAGTCCGACTGCGCAAGTACGATCCCTCCCGTCCTCCCCATTTCACAACCGTACGCAAAAAACACCGTCCGAACCGAACTCCCATAGCAACCATGGAGACATGTGCCCGCATACGCGCCGAACACCCCACCACCCCCCCGCCCGCGTATGTACGCCCCGAACCCCCACCCGTGTATGTACGGACCGAACCCCCACCCCAGCAGAGTATGTACGCCCCGAACCCCCACCCGTGTATGTACGCACCAAACACCCACCCGTGTATGTACGCCCCCGAACCCCCCCCCAGCCGTGTATGTACGCACCGAACCACCAGCCGTGTATGTACGCCCCCGAACCCCCCCCAGCCGTGTATGTACGCACCGAACCACCAGCCGTGTATGTACGCACCAAACCCCCACCCCAGCCGTGTATGTACGCACCGAACCACCAGCCGTGTATGTACGCCCCCGAACCCCCCCCCAGCCGTGTATGTACGCACCGAACCACCAGCCGTGTATGTACGCACCAAACACCCACCCGTGTATGTACGCCCCCGAACCCCCCCCAGCCGTGTATGTACACACCGAACCACCAGCCATGTATGTACGCCCCCGAACCCCCCCCAGCCGTGTATGTACGCACCGAACCACCAGCCGTGTATGTACGCACCAAACACCCACCCCAGCCGTGTATGTACGCACCAAACCCCCACCCGTGTATGTACGCACCAAACACCCACCCGTGTATGTACGCCCCCGAACCCCCCCAGCCGTGTATGTACGCACCGAACCACCAGCCGTGTATGTACGCCCCCGAACCCCCCCCAGCCGTGTATGTACGCACCGAACCACCAGCCGTGTATGTACGCACCAAACACCCACCCCAGCCGTGTATGTACGCACCAAACCCCCACCCGTGTATGTACGCACCAAACCCCCACCCCAGCCGTGTATGTACGCACCGAACCACCAGCCGTGTATGTACGCCCCCGAACCCCCCCCCAGCCGTGTATGTACGCACCGAACCACCAGCCGTGTATGTACGCCCCCGAACCCCCCAGCCATGTATGTACGCACCGAACCACCAGCCGTGTATGTACGCCCCCGAACCCCCCCCAGCCGTGTATGTACGCACCGAACCACCAGCCGTGTATGTACGCACCAAACACCCACCCCAGCCGTGTATGTACGCACCAAACCCCCACCCGTGTATGTACGCACCAAACACCCACCCATGTATGTACGCCCCCGAACCCCCCCAGCCGTGTATGTACACACCGAACCACCAGCCTTGTATGTACGCCCCCGAACCCACCCCAGCCGTGTATGTACGCACCAAACCCCCACCCGTGTATGTACACACCAAACACCCACCCGTGTATGTACGCCCCCGAACCCCCCCAGCCGTGTATGTACGCACCGAACCACCAGCCGTGTATGTACGCCCCCGAACCCCCCCCAGCCGTGTATGTACGCACCGAACCACCAGCCGTGTATGTACGCACCAAACACCCACCCCAGCCGTGTATGTACGCACCGAACCACCACCCCACCAGGGAATGTACGGACCGCACCCCCACCAGTGCATGTACGGACCGTACTGACGCCAAAAAAACACGTACTGAACCCGGACAAACCATATTTACACAAGGAGAGTCAAGTAGAGTTTCCCCACACCACCAAACAGGCCCAACAACCCCACAAACATCACATACACTCACCTGCAACTGCCAAACTGCCAAACAGAGGCCCAAAACTCAATCACTCCTCATAACACACCCACACAAATTTCAAACACAGCCACACCCACAAATGGACCAATAAAAATGGACCACACACACAAACCATGAGCCTTTGCAACAGACCCACTGCTGCCAGAGCCCACAGACGACCCACACCACCATACTTGAACCTCACACTTGCATACCTTCACACAACCACCTACACAAACACCCCCTCATCACATTCACACACACACCTCCACTACCACACCCACACACCCACAGCCATCCACACCCACACCCCCACAACCATCCACACCCACACCCCACGCCATGTCCACCACCAAGAATCCAAAGTTCACAAAGGAGGAGCTGGAGATCCTTGTCGACGAAATCCTCAGAGTCGAGCCACAGCTCTTTGGGACATTGGTCAGACAGACCAGCATATCCGAAAAAACCGCCATGTGGCAGAGGATCGTCGATTCTGTGAATGCTGTTGGGACAACCAGAAGGACCAGGCACGAGTGCCAATCCAGGTGGTATGATCTGCGGAGGACGGTCAAGAGGAAGATGACTGACAATCACAACCAGGGGAACATCACTGGAGGAGGGCCGCCCCCCAGACCGGTACAATACCATCCCTGGGAGGAGAAGGTGATGTCCACGCTGGCGGTGGAGGGACTACACGGACTGCCAGGACTCCCAGACCCTGGTGAGTACACAAACAACTCACCTCACATGGGGGGGATGCCATACACAATCAATCATGCATGCCACCCCCCCCAAGCCACCACCGGACACAACAACACTCCACAAACACACACATGCCACTGGCGCCTCCATGCCCCATGCATCAATCAGGGCCATGCCAAGTCACAGGCCACACAAAACACCAACACAACACAGGATGTGGTCGATGCTGGGAGTGGGGGCAGCAAAACTAACATTGAGCAACTCACAAGCACACAACAATGCCCTCAGCCCATATGGCCCAGGGCACAGCCATACAAACTGTGTGTACCCACACAGTACTGTCTTGCCTGCAAATGATGGCTGCCATGCAGGATGCCATGGGTCTGAAGGCACAATTTGCACATAACAGCAGACAATGAAGATGCATCGCTCTGATAGAGTCTCAGCACACACCGCCACAGCAGCAGCCTACACTCAGACACACTGCCCAATGGGTGCCCGGAGAACAGGGACTAACTCACATGAACAAGCCAATGGCCATTCAAAGACCGGCTAACTGTGTGTGCCCAGGAAGCTGGCCTGAGGTGACAGAGAGTGACAAAGAGAGGGAGGGAGAGGGGGAATGAGAGGGAAGGAGACAGAGGGGGGACACAGGGAGACAGACAGAGGGAGGGAGTAGGGTGACAGAGGGAGACCGACAGAGGGAGGGAGGAGGGTGACAGAGGGAGGGAGGAAGGGAGACACAGGGAGACTAAATCACCCTTGGGTGGTGTGGCCATGTCCACTCGTCAGCCGGTGGACTGTGTGCATGCAGACCAGGTCTGGCAGTGCCTCAACCCCCCCTTCCGTAGATGAAGACCGGTCCATGTGTCAATCTGTGCACGAGTCCATCCGTGCTGCAGGCACAGACCTAACCACACACCCAGTATACCCACCCACCGTGTCGGTAAGAACCCTGTCACAAATGCTTCAGTCCCCTACCTGCAACATCAAATTGCCTTGCCAAAACACCATTTGGCCACGTACAGTGCAACACGTAAGGCGCCTCTGCATGGCTCGCTACGCCCGCACACCACACTGCTGACTGTGTACCCAAATAGATGCATCAACTAAGATTGTGTCTCACACATGCGTAAAGCCCTGACAGCTGTGGCCAAGGGACATAGCCATGCACAAGTGCACTGTGAGAGGAATGCAGGACAGATCCAACTACCCAGAGGAAGAGTGCCAAATCAGAAATGCATGCAACATGGATGCCACATGTGACACTGTTAACATTGTCTCTCTCACACACAGGTCAACGTCGACGAACACCCCCCAACACTGGGGGGGAAGTCACACAGGACCAGGCTCCGCGGGATGATGACCCCACCGCCAGCGATGACTCTCACCACTCCGTGGATGACCCAGACCAACCTGGCCCCTCTGGTGTCCAACCACCTGCAGCACCTGCGTCAGGTACAACTGTGCCAACCACCACCCCCATTCCTGCCACATCCCAGGAGACGTCCAGGAGCCCTGCCCGCACACGACCACCCAGCCAGTCTGCCCAGGAGGGACACGGTCCTTCGGGCACCCAGGAGGAGGCAGGCGGCAACGCAGATGCCATCCCTCAGGGGTCCCGGAGACCCGATGCACCCACAACGGCAGGCCAGGTGCACGTGGGCAGGGGTGGCGGGAGTGGAGGACGGCGGAGGCGCGAACCTGACCAGGCAGCTCAGGACCCGGTAGTGTCCCAGGTCAGCAACATCCTGGATACATACCGGCGTGACACCAGGGGCATGGACCAGATTGCGTCCACCCTCAATGACATCAAGGGGACCCTCCAGGAGATGAAGACCCTGCAGTCCCAGCAACATGCCTGTCAACTGCAACACCAAGGAAGGATGGAGGATAGACAGGCTGAGCTCGTGGCGGTGCAAACCCAAATGACCGGTGTACTCCGTCGGATTGCCGACAACATGGGCAACCCTCCCTGTGGCACCAGGCGAAGGCCATTACCAGACACAGGGAGGGATCAGGAGGAGGAGGATTCATCCGACGGAGCGTCACAGACATCGTCACGGACTGCTTCCGAGGGTCCCCGCAGGAAGGTGGGTCGTCCACGAAAAAGACTGTGAGAGTCAGCAGAACATCACCATCTCCCAGGTCACCTGGCCTGGCACCTGGCCCTCTGGCCCAATAGCAGCACATGACATTCTCTGCCACATGGACTTGCTGGTCACTGTCTGACCTATGTTGACGAAGACTGTGGCATGGACTCTGACATTTTGCTACGACAAGGATACCAACTCCCCCAGTGAACTTTGGATTCTACACTCCCGCTGTGCACCTCTTGTCATCCCCACAAACCCGTACCCCACCACAAATAAATTAATCACACTTACAAGATGATGCCGTGATTCTACATTATTACAATACATGTGTGTGTCGTACAGTCAAAGCATGCCTGATCTCAGAATTAACTCCAACCATCCAAACCGTGGGGTCGCAGTCTTGCCCAGGACACACATGGGTCCCAATGTCTCATCTGATACAGACATGGAGTACCAAACTCACCTGTGCTGGGCCCAACCAGCTGAGTGGTTCCCGCACAACTGTGGCTACAGACACATTCAGGGGAGCAACAGTCATGCGCAGAGGTCAGGGATCATGTGGAGTGACCTGGCTTGCCGCTCCCAGGTATGTCTAGACATGTGTCCCTACAATGTGCAGCATGCTTGCGTCAGGCGGATGTTGAGAATGGTGGCTAGGCCAAGGTTGGATGCATGGAGATGCCAGAATGCAGTTTAGGATCACTGTGCCACATGGTTGTGTTGGGGTTGTGGGCTGCATCATGAGTGTGGGCGTGGATCTAGAAGGTCATCCTGCAGCTGGCTGTGAAACATTCCCCCCATCCCGTTAGGACGTTGATGTGGCCTGGTTGCCCGACGCAGTAGCAGAGCTGTGCAGATGCACTCCGGATATGGACAAGTACCATGGGAGTCGTGAGGCACATGTCCGTAGACTGCAGGGTAGGATTCGACACGGATGTTGTAGTTGCCCTGGGGGATGGTCTCTCTTGCCTTGAGGTGGATGGAACTGTGCATCTTGTGCATAATACAGTTCCCACTCCCTGACAAACCCCTAGCATCTTGTCACTCTACACATAGACACATATGCACCACCTATGAAAACTATGCCAGACCTGCGGCACGCACAGTGGCAACAGGGCACCATTGACAGGGAAGAGGCACCTTGGAGACAGAGGGACAAATTTATTAGTCATGTGTGTTGGAATGACAATGATACTCTGTCAACACATACACAGGTCATGTGGATGAACATGTGGGAGCAACACTGGCACCCCCCATTGCAACACAGATGCTGGCATCCCATTGACCTGGCACACAAGTGACGGATAACAGCTAAACACCCCCTGCTGCCACGGAGAGGCCGCTATACACCATTGAGGCCCTGATGGGGCAATCACACACCATGTCAACCCGGTGCAACCTGTATGTTTCCGAGGCCAGTGTTACACACAATGATGGCCTCATCACAATCCCCAATCCCCTGCCACATGACAGTCACCAAGTCTGAGCATGGCTCCAGGTGAAGCCTGCCCCATGTCATGTTCCCCATGTAGGATCACCATGTATGCAAATGGAACACACATGAACCGGAGAAGTGCACACAGACTACAAACAATTCACACACCCAAAACGACGTGAGGTATCCCTTACCCTGAGGAGATTTCAACACTTGCCCGTGCATGTGACGCTGAATCAGCACATGTCGCTGTGTTCATGAGGAGTAGCAGGAGCACAACAATGCCACCAGCAGACAGCATGCACATGGACCTGTGGAAGAGAGACACACAAGGATTCAGCACAAAGGAGCACATCCGCAAGCATGTACTTAACACGTATCATGTTGTTAACATGACAGGTGACAATGATGACCCTCAGACAACATCCTTCCATTGCGCCATCACTTGAGTGACACTTCAATACACACCACTGACTCACTTGGCAGACATGCAGATGGACACACACATTGCAACACATGCCACACACGGCCCAATGCGTGCACACTCAGACACTGGAACTCACCACTAAGCAAAGAAGTTGCGTATGAGCCGACTCCGCATGTCCTCCACAGCCTCCTCCTCCTCCACATCACTTGCCCCGTCACCAAGCCCTTCATCCTCCACGGGTGGATGGTCCTGGTCATCTTGATCCAGTATGAGTGGAACAGCTTCCTCCACTGCCATGTTGTGCAGCATGCAGCAGACGATGATGATCTTGCACACCTTCACCGGGGCATATGGGAGTGCTCCGCCGGTCTTGTGGAGGCACCGGAATCGGCTCTTCAGAAGTCCAAACGTCCTCTCAATGACTCTCCTGGTCCGCCCATGTGCGTTGTTGTAGCGGTGCTCGGCAGCCGTGCTGGGGTTGCGGACAGGCGTCATCAGCCATGGCATGTTGGGATAGCCAGCGTCCCCTACAAGGAAACATCATGGACAGAAGTGTGTCAGCACAGGCAGTGAGATTGGAAGATGACGCCAAACACTGAACTGCCAGAGTCTACCCACCAACAATACATGCTCGCTCGTTCCGCAGCTGCAGCATCATTTCTGGCACCCTGCTACGCCTCATGATGAAGGCATCGTGTGCTGATCCTGGAAAGCGAACACAGACATGTGAAATCACCATGTTGGACAGACACACCACAAGGGCATTAATGGAGTGATAATGTTTGCGATTCCTATACACCACCTCCTGTGCCTGTGGTGGTACCAACGCAACATGTGTCCCATCTATGGACCCAATGACATGGGGCATCCCTCCCAGGGCATAGAACTCACGCTTGACATCTGTCAACTGCTCACGATTTGGGAATTTAATGTACTCATCCAGGTGAACCAACATGGCCTCTAAGAAATCATGCAGAACACGGCTGAACATCGTCTGGGACATGCCCCCGACATCAGCAATGGTATGTTGGAACGTACCCGTGGCAAGGAAATGTAGGGCTGCCATCACCTTCAACTTGGGTGTCAGTGCACTTGGATACCTGTGGCGCGGGAGGAGTTGTGCTTCCAGCCGGCCAATCAACTCATCAATCAACCGTTGGCTGAATCTGTAGCGGCGTATACAGTCCCGTTCATGCAGGGCAGCAATGTCTGGCATACGTCGAGGGAGAGGCGGAGCCCTGCAGTGAAATGGAAGGAACACCTAAGAGTGAGCACTGTACAACAACATCGTCAATGCACTGAGCACATGTTACACAGCCAATACACATATGCCACGTTGTGAGTCAGGTCTGTGCCACAGTTCCTGGACACGTACGCCAGTCAGGTTACACTCCTACCAAGGGACAGCCACTAACGGAGGGGGGCAAGATCACGATGACATGGCATGAGACTAGCTGTGGGCCAGTGTAAGTGAACATGCACACGCATCACAGGATTCACAGACATCCACACATGTGCAGAAGTAGTATGCGTATGGTACAGACAGGTAGTTGGATGCGATATGCACTGGTCACATGTCATAGGAATAGGACAGGCCACACACATTGCCTTTGAGGAGTACATGTCGAGACAGAACATACATAGGGAGCATGTGGATATGTACTTGTGTTGATACTCCGTGTAGTTGGATACATACACACCTCATTGCAAATCACATATGTGGGCTGGTGTGCGGAACAGTGTGCCATGCCCATCGACACACAGACACATGTTGGCAGCAGCAACTGCTGACGCATTGAACCACACACCTACAGCAAAATCATGGAAAGACATGCCACACACATGACATGGTTGCAGCGTGCAACGCAGCCATACACGTGTCATGTGTAATATTCCGTGTACCTGGCATCAGGGGACAGGTGCGGGTGTCCGTGACTGGGACATGCAAGTGACTCATGGCTCCACTAGTGTGTACAACATGCACACATGTCAAAGGAGTGCAGGGGATGTGTGGTACAATGCGCACCATCACACACGACATGTGTACACAGCTCATCGTACATGTGCTTTGCCCACACCTCAGGGGTAAAGTGCCACATCACATCCTGACACACCTGTGTCACACACAGGTGGTATTGCACAGACAATGCATTGGTGTCCACCCTTGGCAATACCTGTCCGCTCCATTCCTGTCTGTGTGCCGCCTGTCACCACTGACAGTTGTTATACGCACCGTACATACGCTCGGAGCGCGTGTATAGGGTCCCTGGGCCAATATTGCCGCTGGCGTATGCGTACGCCACAGTAGTACGGACTGTACACGCGCTTGTGCGGTCCGGATCACAATAAGGGCGCTGGCGTATGCGTACGCCACAGTAGTACGGACTGTACACGCGCTTGTACGGTCCGGATCACAATATGGGCGCTGGCGTATGCGTACGCCACAGTAGTACGGACTGTACACGCGCTTGTGCGGTCCGGATCACAATATGGGCGCTGGCGTATGCGTACGCCACAGTAGTACGGACTGTACACGCGCTTGTGCGGTCCGGATCACAATAAGGGCGCTGGCGTATGCGTACGCCACAGTAGTACGGACTGTACACGCGCTTGTACGGTCCGGATCACAATAAGGGCGCTGGCGTATGCGTACGCCACAGTAGTACGGACTGTACACGCGCTTGTACGGTCCGGATCACAATAAGGGCGCTGGCGTATGCGTACGCCACAGTAGTACGGACTGTACACGCGCTTGTACGGTCCGTACTACTGTGGCGTACGCATACGCCAGCGCCCATATTGTGATCCGGACCGCACAAGCGCGTGTACAGTCCGTACTACTGTGGCGTACGCATACGCCAGCGCCCTTATTGTGATCCGGACCGCACAAGCGCGTGTACAGTCCGTACTACTGTGGCGTACGCATACGCCAGCGCCCTTATTGTGATCCGGACCGCACAAGCGCGTGTACAGTCCGTACTACTGTGGCGTACGCATACGCCAGCGCCCATATTGTGATCCGGACCGTACAAGCTCATGTACGGTCGGTATCACTGCTTGTGGGGTGCCCTAGGGCGTGGAACGCACCGTACCTGTGTGTAAATGTATGAAAACACATAGGGGACACATGAGGGACAAGTATAAGGGCCTAAATGCCTGATGGTTGCCATGGAGACTGAGTTAAATTTTTGAATTTGAGCACCAGGTGCACAGCAGAAGTCAGTTTGAAAGAATCTACATTGTTGCAATGTGGATGTTGACTTGACATCATTATCAAAACTGAAACCATGCAAAGCCACACACTGGGGTAGGTTTGAAGGGATTGGATGAAACGTAGGATGCTAATGTGACTGACCAATCAATCTGTACTCCTATACATGAACAGGCCAGCCAGGCATATATAAGGCAGCCAGGTCCCATGAGAGAGCACTTGCCTGCACATCCATTCATCCATGACCACTGCTGCTGATAGTGATTCCTCTGGCACCATGTCCAGGACTGTGGAGAGGTCACAGCCATTCACCCAGGAGGAGAACCTTGCCCTGATAGATGTGATCCTCCCACAGTTCCAGAGCCTGTATGGTCGACCAGGGGTTCAGGTGAGTGCAGACTCCACTAGCTTAGACTGTGCCCCTTTTGTGTGACAGTGACTTCTGGCATTGTGTCCATGTGTGACAGACATGCACTGTTGTTTGGAGTGGGTCCCAGGGTGTGGAAGGCCTCATGTCACCCATGCAGAGCATGCTGTGTTTCCTGTGTGCACTCCTCACTTGCATAGTGCCTACTGTGACAATGAATGCAAGGTGCATGCCACATTCTGCCTGCATACTCCTCCTGGGGATGTTGTTTCCACAGTCCTGATGTGATCCTGTGTTCCCCCCAGTGTGACAGGTGTCAGTACCCATGGATGTGTGTTTGTTCAGTGTACCTGTGCTGTGAGTGTCCAAAGGCCGTGTTCGTCCCCTGCACATTGGTGTGTGTGTTAGTCCCCTGTCATGTGGGTGAGTGCATATGGGGAGTGTTGCACACAAGCAGCATGAGGGATGGATATGGCCTGGCCATCGGATGTGAGCAGGGAGCAGTGCTGTGTGCATGCCGTGCTGAGCCAGCCCCACACCTGTGACACCCCCGTCTACTGGCACATGGGCAGAGTGAGGTGTGTACCCGCAGTTGGCAATGCCATGTGATTGTCCTGTACCTGTGTGTGTCTGTGTACTCTGCTGAGGTAGCATCAGTGTGCTGGGGCAGGTGACTGCTGTGAGGTGCTGTACATAATCCTGGTGTAGCCTGTGAGGCACAGTGTGATCCCTGGTCAGTGAGTGTGTGGTACCCCTCATGCCACCCGTGTGCTTCCACTGGCACGTAGTGCATTTGGCCTTCCACAGTGGATAATGTCCCTATGACAAAGGTGCAATTAGTTGCATGCATACCATGGCCTGTTCATAATGAGGATTGTTCTATATGTGTGTCTCTGTGTCTTTGCTCATGTGGATTAATGTATTCTCTCTTTTGCATCCTCACAGGTAGGCGCCATTGCCAAGGGGGAGATCTGGAGGGAAGCCGTCAGTGCCGTGAGGGGTACAGAGGGTCGGAGGCGGAGCCTGTCTCAGGTGAGGAAACGCTGGCAGGACATCCGGTGCTGGACGAGGAGGATTGCACGGCTCCTGCTGGGGGACTCACCTGAGAGCCGTAAGAACCGTGGCCGCCGTCGTCTGACCCACATCCAGAAGCGTGTGCTGGCGGTGGTCTTCCCCGATATGGACAGGCGCCTACAGGAGAGGCAGCAGCAGGAAGGGGGTAGGTACATGTGTGTCAGTTGTGTGTCCCCAGCCAATGTAAGTGTGCAGTTGCATGGATACACTGCCAGGGTTTGATTGTGCAGTGCGTCAACTTCTCCACAAAGTAGCACAGTGCTGTTCTCACTCCCTCCCTTCCCCTCCTTGCAATGTGTTCCCTGGTCTGTCGCCACTCTTGCACAAGGTTATTTAGGCAGGCAGTTCATGCAGGTGCCCTATGCTATCAGCATCATGTGTGGGGGTGATGTGCCACAGGTATGGGGACCTTGCGTGTGCCATGGCCAATTTCAGTCATTGTGGTGTCCATGTCACTTGGCACTGATTGTGAATCACGACATAGGGGTGTGTCTCCAAAATGTACAGCCTTCCAGCATGCATGTCCAATTGTGTGCCCTCTGACATGATGTGCCTGAGTGGGAGGCCTGCTAAGTGCAGGGACGGTTGCTTAATTTGCAGTCATGTCCATCCTGGACCATGGAGGAGTGTGGGCACTACTGTGCCCTGGGGCACCTCTTCCTAGGTATCATGTGCGTCATCCAACAATATGGCCATTCACTGTGTCTTTGCCATGGGTTGCGTAGGGTGGCATTGTACCCTGGGCTCAACTGTTAGGACCTACAGGTTGCTACATGTGTCCACTGTACAGGGGGACCCATTTTGCTTGTGCATACTCACAGTGGGCATTACCTGTGTGTGTTGTTGAGACAATCTGATGATGTTTGCCTGTCAATGATGTGTGGACATGGCCACCAGGGGCTGTGTGTGTACAGTCATGAATTAGTGGAGGCCATGTGTTTCCATCCCAGAGTAAGAGGTGTACATACTTTCTCCGTCTCAATGAGATTGTCTCAGGTGTGGGTGGTTTGTGCGTACAAGGCCTACATGTCAGAAGCTTCATCCTCCTTGCTGGGTTTAGCCTGTGTGTGATGTTTGACTGGACATATGCTCAAGGTGCAGTGACCCTGTCATGTGTGGCCTGGTTTCATGTATTGCCTTTGCAGCATGCGGCAAGAGTAAATGGATATGATTCATGCTCATCCCTTTTTGACGACGCAGTGTGGTGCAGGTGCTGTGCACATTTGTCCCCAGAGGCTGACTCCTCTCTAAAATTTCAGGTGCAGTGATTTGCTGTTGTGTCATGATCTCCATTGTGTCTCAGTGGCATGGTGGGTAGAAAAACTGTGTGTTCCATGGCCTACATGTGTACATTGTTTTGTAGGTGTTACTCCTGTTGCTTTTCAGGCTATGCAATGTGACCTATGTATATTTGACTCATGTGACATAAGTGTACAGGTGTCTGATTTTCTCCTGTCTCTTCACCTTGCCCACAGCATCGCCGGGGGACACGGAAGGAGACACTAGCACGGACCGGGAGGAGAGATTGAGCACCAGTGCCAGCAGTGCTGTCCTGTCTGGCACATGGAGTGGCACGGAGGCCGAAGGGAGTGAGGCGGAGGACCTGTTGACTGCCAACACAGACTATGACGCAGACGGGTCCGAGGCTGAGCTCCCAGAGGTGGCGGAGTCTGCCCCCCCAGCTGATGGCAGCCCTCCACATCCCCCCGCCACCTCAGGTTCCATCACCGGCCTCCCACATGCTCGTGGCCCTTCCCTCCGTGCTCGGTCCCCACATGTCTCCTTCCTGCCAGGCACCGCACCCCCTGCCCCTGTCACCACTGCTGCGGTGAGTGCGGAGTCTGTGGACATCCTGAGGCAGTTGCAGGTTGGTCAGACTGCGATGCTAAATGTCCTCCATGCCCACACCCAGGTGCTGACCCAGATGGAGGCATACATGGAGGGCATGTCGGCTGCGCAGTCTGACCAACGGCAGTTGCTGAGGTCCATAGACTCCACACTGACTGCAGCACTGGATCTCCTGCAGCGCTGCGTAACACCCCCTACCCCTGCCCCATCCACAATTCCCACTCCCGTGCCTGTCCCACGCACATCCAGACGTCAGCGTGCACGCACCCCAACAGACACAGGCACCACACCACCAGGGAAGTCGAAGCGCACACCTCCTGTCACACACACACGGGGTGAGGAAGGCACACCCACTGGGTCGGGGGGGAAACGTAGAACACGCAGCCACAGTGGGAGTCCGCATTCCACACAACCCACTCCCTCCAAATCCACTCCCCTTAGCTCTCCTGGCCAACAGTCAGTGACAGCATCATCCACTGCGAGTGGGCCCCCCAGCCCCAGGATGACACCACCCCGCAAGCGGTGGAGGCGGGACCCGGCCAGGGGAGTTGAGTCCCCCACCCTGTCCACACCCTCCCCCAGTGGCGCTGCGACCCATCCCTTTGCCCCCCCCCTCCTTGGGGCCTGTGGTTGGATTGGGTGCGGGGGAGTCGCTGGGGGAACTTGCCGACGTGTGCAGCGCCATTCTGTCCTCCACCTTTGGCGCTGGCACCCCCCCTGTGGCAGATTCATCCCTCCCTGCACCCACAACACCTACCCTTTCCCCTCCTGTCCCTGCGGTGCCTGTTTCCACCCTCCCCCCTGATGCCCCCTCTTCTGTGGATGAAATGGACTTGTGAACTGTGCAGGCAAGCTAGGGGACACACGTCCCGATGTGTACCCCCCCCCCCGGACATTGCTGCTGGGCTGGCCCATGGCCCTTGTACATAGTGGACATTTTCTCTGATATATTTTCCTGCTGAATAAAGCCTTTTCTTTTTGTTTTGCACACTGATGCTTTCCTGGACTTGCTGTTGGTGCTGGTGCTCCCTGTGTTGGGGTGGTGATAATGTGTTAGGGGTCTGTGAAATGTTGGAGTGTGCTGCTCATGGGGTGTACCCTGCCATCTGCGTGCCATCACAAAGGTCTCTGCAAATGGTATTTGGTCATGTTTGCTCTCACTGTATGGTGACATTGTCCCAAGGTGTGTTCCATCCTCTGTGGCCCAGGCCATTTTTCCTGCAGGGTGTCTCCCAAATGCTGTGCTGTGCTGTGTCTACATTTCCTGGATGTGTGAGGGTTGCCGTTCAATATAGCCATGCTGGCTCAGCGATGGCTCCGCCTGCATCTGGGGTATCACCCTTGTAGGTCACTGAACTTGTTGATGGGGTATATTGTCCGATGTCTGGGCACTGCTGGGAGTGATAGGTACACACCCCTCCTGTGCCTGGGCACTGCTGGGAGTGATAGGCACACACCCCTCCTGTGTCTGGGCACTGCTGGGAGGACCCTGCACCCACCCCTCCTGTGTCTGGGCACTGCTGGGGGTGTTTTGCACACCCCATTCTTATAGCAGGTTCGGTGCGTACATGCACGGGTGGGGGTTGGGTGCGTACATACACGGGTGGGGGTTCGGTCCGTACATACCCGGGTGGGGGTTCGGGGCGTACATACTCTGCTGGGGTGGGGGTTCGGTGCGTACATACACGGGTGGTGGTTCGGTGCGTACATACACGGCTGGGGTGGGGGTTTGGTGCGTACATACACGGCTGGTGTGGGGGTTGGGTGCGTACATACACGGGTGGGGGTTCGGTCCGTACATACACGGGTGGGGGTTCGGGGCGTACATACTCTGCTGGGGTGGGGGTTCGGTCCGTACATACACGGGTGGGGGTTCGGGGCGTACATACTCTGCTGGGGTGGGTGTTAGGTGCGTACATACACGGGTGGTGGTTCGGTGCATACATACACGGCTGGGGTGGGGGTTGGGTGCGTACATACACGGGTGGGGGTTCGGTCCGTACATACACGGGTGGGGGTTCGGGGCGTACATACTCTGCTGGGGTGGGGGTTCGGTCCGTACATACACGGGTGGGGGTTCGGGGCGTACATACTCTGCTGGGGTGGGGGTTCGGTGCGTACATACACGGGTGGTGGTTCGGTGCGTACATACACGGCTGGGGTGGGGGTTTGGTGCGTACATACACGGCTGGGGTGGGGGTTGGGTGCGTACATACACGGGTGGGGGTTCGGTCCGTACATACACGGGTGGGGGTTCGGGGCGTACATACTCTGCTGGGGTGGGGGTTCGGTCCGTACATACACGGGTGGGGGTTCGGGGCGTACATACTCTGCTGGGGTGGGTGTTAGGTGCGTACATACACGGGTGGTGGTTTGGTGCGTACATACACGGCTGGGGTGGGGGTTGGGTGCGTACATACACGGGTGGGGGTTCGGTCCGTACATACACGGGTGGGGGTTCGGGGCGTACATACTCTGCTGGGGTGGGGGTTCGGTCCGTACATACACGGGTGGGGGTTCGGGGCGTACATACTCTGCTGGGGTGGGTGTTAGGTGCGTACATACACGGGTGGTGGTTTGGTGCGTACATACACGGCTGGGGTGGGGGTTTGGTGCGTACATACACGGCTGGTGGTTCGGTGCGTACATACACGGCTGGGGGGGGTTCGGGGGCGTACATACACGGGTGGTGGTTTGGTGCGTACATACACGGCTGGGGTGGGGGTTCGGTCCGTACATACACGGGTGGGGGTTCGGGGCGTACATACTCTGCTGGGGTGGGGGTTCGGTGCGTACATACACGGGTGGT
The DNA here is from genome assembly GCF_964204655.1 of Triturus cristatus. Classification (NCBI taxonomy): domain Eukaryota; kingdom Metazoa; phylum Chordata; class Amphibia; order Caudata; family Salamandridae; genus Triturus; species Triturus cristatus. The sequence continues at coordinate 876,160,568 of NC_140593.1, read as the reverse complement.
GGTTCGGTGCGTACATACACGGCTGGGGTGGGGGTTGGGTGCGTACATACACGGGTGGGGGTTCGGTCCGTACATACACGGGTGGGGGTTCGGTGCGTACATACACGGCTGGGGTGGGGGTTTGGTGCGTACATACACGGCTGGTGTGGTGGTTTGGTGCGTACATACACGGGTGGGGGTTTGGTGCGTACATACACGGCTGGGGGTTCGGGGCGTACATACCAGGGTGGGGTGGGGGTTCGGGGCGTACATGCACGGGTGGCGCTTGGGTGCGTACATACACGGGTGGGGGTTCGGGGCGTACATACCAGGGTGGGGTGGGGGTTCGGGGCGTACATACACGGGTGGCGCTTGGGTGCGTACATACACGGGTGGGGGTTCGGGGCATACATACACGGGTGGGGGTTCGGGGCGTACATACACGAGTGGTGGTTTGGTGCGTACATACACGGCTGGGGTGGGGGTTTGGTGCGTACATACACGGCTGGTGGTTCGGTGCGTACATACACGGCTGGGGGGGGTTCGGGGGCGTACATACACGGGTGGTGGTTTGGTGCGTACATACACGGCTGGTGTGGTGGTTTGGTGCGTACATACACGGGTGGGGGTTTGGTGCGTACATACACGGCTGGTGTGGTGGTTTGGTGCGTACATACACGGGTGGGGGTTTGGTGCGTACATACACGGCTGGGGGTTCGGGGCATACATACCAGGGTGGGGTGGGGGTTCGGGGCGTACATGCACGGGTGGCGCTTGGGTGCGTACATACACGGGTGGGGGTTCGGGGCGTACATACCAGGGTGGGGTGGGGGTTCGGGGCGTACATACACGGGTGGCGCTTGGGTGCGTACATACACGGGTGGGGGTTCGGGGCGTACATACACGGGTGGGGGTTCGGGGCATACATACACGAGTGGTGGTTTGGTGCGTACATACACGGCTGGGGTGGGGGTTTGGTGCGTACATACACGGCTGGTGGTTCGGTGCGTACATACACGGCTGGGGGGGGTTCGGGGGGGTACATACACGGGTGGTGGTTTGGTGCGTACATACACGGCTGGTGTGGTGGTTTGGTGCGTACATACACGGGTGGGGGTTTGGTGCGTACATACACGGCTGGGGGTTCGGGGCGTACATACCAGGGTGGGGTGGGGGTTCGGGGCGTACATGCACGGGTGGCGCTTGGGTGCGTACATACACGGGTGGGGGTTCGGGGCGTACATACCAGGGTGGGGTGGGGGTTCGGGGCGTACATACACGGGTGGCGCTTGGGTGCGTACATACACGGGTGGGGGTTCGGGGCGTACATACACGGGTGGGGGTTCGGGGCGTACATACACGAGTGGGGGTTCGGGGCATACATGCACGGGTGGGGGTACGGGCCGTACTTCCACGGGTGGGGGTACGGTCCGTACATACCCCTGCCCACGCTCTGCGTGCCTGGGTACGGGCCGTACCCATGCCTTTGGTGGGTGGGTACGGTGCGTCCCACCATTGTTGCGGGGCCGTGGGGTCCGCACCGTACACAGGCCTTGGGGGCGTGGCTACGGGTCGTACCACGCGTACCCCTACATGACCCCAGCAATGCTGGTACGAGCTGTACCAAGGCCTTTATGACGTGGGTACGGGCCGTACCGCTATTGTTGGAGTGACGTAGGGGGACGCGTGGTACGTTCCGTACCCACGCTCTTGCGGCCTGGGTAGGGTACGTACCGGTTCGCGTGACCATCCACTTCCGTTGTGGCGGACGCTTGCGTTGCTGGCCTCGCCCCCACCCCCTGGAAGTGACCAGGCCCTGATGGTCAGGTATGTCCAGGCCATGTGTGATTTGGTACCATGTGTTGGTGTTGTGTGTCCTGCCCCTGCCCCCCCCTTTGCCCCTGGTTGTTGTGCTGACCTTCTGCGGCGTCTGCGTCGGTTCCTGTACGCCAGGTGGACTGCTAGGAGGGCAGGGATGGCACGTAGGTTCGGGTCCATGTCTGTTCGTCGCGTCCAGCTGCTCCTTGCGTGTGTCGTCCTGATTTCCCGGCAGTTTTTGGCAGCCGGTAAATATTTTCCGTGCGGGATGACGTCGGTTCGAATCGTACTTCCTGGTTCGTGAAACGTAGGCTGGATGCGTACCGACGTCACGTCGGCTCCTTTCAGGATCGGAATTGTGTTTAGTTTCTGTTCGGTCGGTGTTTTGTTCGATTCGTACGGAAATGGTGTTTCCGTATGAATCGTACTTGCATTTTCGGATGGATTTCGCACCGGGTACGAGTCGGACGGAGAAAAGGCTCCGTCCGACGGTTCGTACCCGGTTTTTACCGGATCGGAATTGGCACCTACGTGTGTTTAGAGTCACTTTAATGCCTGAAATTGGTCGAAATAGAAGCTTCTGAATACGAGAAAATGTCTGTAATAATGGCAATTTTGGTCACATTGAGGCTTTAAAAAGTAGTTATTCAACATGAGGCACATTCGAAATGACATTTTGAATCAATTTTTCCACAGTCCAAAAAATCAATTTTCTGATGAAAAACGATGACCCGTGACCTGTCGACATTTCTCCAGTTGGTCAGAAATTGAATTTTTTTAATGTTTAAGTTTTTTTACTGCAAATGACTATTCCATTTAAATTATCACTTTTGGAACAAAAATAAGTGTGTTTAGAGGCACTTTATTGCCTGAAATTGGTCGAAAGAGAATCTTCTGAATAGGAGAAAATGTCTGTAAAAATTGAAATTTTGGTCACATTCAGGCTTTAAAAAGTAGTTATTCAACATGAGGCACAATCCAAATGACATTTTGAATCAATTTTTCTACAGTCCAAAAAATCAATTTTCTGATGAAAAACGATGACCCGTGACCTGTTGAAATTTCTCCAGATTGTCAGAAATGTACATTTTTTAATGTTTAATTTTTTGACTGTAAATGACTATTCCATGTAAATTATCACTTTTGGAAGAAAAATAAGTTTGTTTAGAGTCACTTTAATGCCTGAAATTGGTTGAAACAAAAGCTTCTGAATAGGAGAAAAAGTCTGTAATAATGGCAATTTTGGTCACATTGAGGCTTTAAAAAGTAGTCATTCAACATGAGGCACATTCCAAATGACATTTTGAATCAATTTTTCTACAGTCCAAAAAAACAATTTTCTGATGAAAAATGATGACCCGTGACCTGTTGAAATTTCTCCAGATGGTCAGAAATGGAAATTTTTTAATGTTTAATTTTTTGACTGCAAATGACTATTCCATGTAAATTATCACTTTTGGAACAAAAATAAGTGTGTTTAGAGTCACTTTAATGCCTGAAATTGGTCAAAATAGATGCTTCTGAATAGGAGAAAATGTCTGTAAAAATGGCAATTTTGGTCACATTGAGGCTTCAAAAAGTAGTTATTCAGCATGAGGCACATTCCAAATGACATTTTGAATCAATTTTTCTACAGTCCAAAAAATCAATTTTCTGATGAAAAACGATGACCCGTGACCTGTCCAAATTGCTCCATATGGTCAGAAATGGAAATTTTTTAATGTTTAATTTTTTGATTGTAAATGACTATTCCATGTAAATTATCACTTTTGGAAGAAAAATAAGTGTGTTTAGAGACACTTTAATGCCTGAAATTGGTTGAAACAAAAGCTTCTGAATAGGAGAAAAAGTCTGTAATAATGGCAATTTTGGTCACATTGAGGCTTTAAAAAGTAGTCATTCAACATGAGGCACATTCCAAATGACATTTTGAATCAATTTTTCTACAGTCCAAAAAAATCAATTTTTTGATGAAAAACGATGACCCGTGACCTGTCGAAATTTCTCCAGATGGTCAGAAATGGAAATTTTTTAATGTTTAATTTTTTGACTGCAAATGACTATTCCATGTAAATTATCACTTTTGGAACAAAAATAAGTGTGTTTAGAGTCACTTTAATGCCTGAAATTGGTCGAAATAGACGCTTCTGAATAGGAGCAAATGTCTGTAAAAATGGCCATTTTGGTCACATTGAGGCTTCAAAAAGTAGTTATTCAGCATGAGGCACATTCCAAATGACATTTTGAATCAATTTTTCTACAGTCCAAAAAATCAATTTTCTGATGAAAAACGATGACCCGTGACCTGTCGAAATTTCTCCAGATGGTCAGAAATGGAAATTTTTTAATGTTTAATTTTTTTACTGTAAATGACTATTCCATGTGAATTATCACTTTTGGAACTAAAATAAGTGTGTTTAGAGTCACTTTAATGCCTGAAATTGGTCGAAATAGAAGCTTCTGAATAGGAGAAAATGTCTGTAATAATGGCAATTTTGGTCACATTGAGGCTTTAAAAAGTAGTTATTCAGCATGAGGCACATTCCAAATGACATTTTGAATCAATTTTTCTACAGTCCAAAAAATCAATTTTTTGATGAAAAACAATGACCCGTGACCTGTCGAAATTTCTCCAGATGGTCAGAAATGGAAATTTTTTAATGTTTAATTTTTTGACTGTAAATGACTATTCCATGTAAATTATCACTTTTGGAAGAAAAATAAGTGTGTTTAGAGTCACTTTAATGCCTGAAATTGGTTGAAACAAAAGCTTCTGAATAGGAGAAAAAGTCTGTAATAATGGCAATTTTGGTCACATTGAGGCTTTAAAAAGTAGTCATTCAACATGAGGCACATTCCAAACGACATTTTGAATCAATTTTTCAACAGTCCAAAAAAATCGATTTTCTGATGAAAAACGATGACCCGTGAGCTGTCGAAATTTCTCCAGATGGTCAGATATGGAAATTTTTTAATGTTTAATTTTTTGACTGCAAATGACTATTCCATGTAAATTATCACTTTTGGAACAAAAATAAGTGTGTTTAGAGTCACTTTATGACTGAAATTGGTCGAAATAGACGCTTCTGAATAGGAGAAAATGTCTGTAAAAATGGCAATTTTGGTCACATTGAGGCTTTAAAAAGTAGTCATTCAACATGAGGCACATTCCAAATGACATTTTGAATCAATTTTTCTACAGTCCAAAAAAATCAATTTTCTGATGAAAAACGATGACCCGTGACCTGTCGAAATTTCTCCAGATGGTCAGAAATGGAAATTATTTAATATTTAATTTTTTGACTGCAAATGACTATTCCATGTAAATTATCACTTTTGGAACAAAAATAAGTGTTTAGAGTCACTTTAATGCCTGAAATTGGTCGAAATAGACGCTTCTGAATAGGAGAAAATGTCTGTAAAAATGGCAATTTTGGTCACATTGAGGCTTCAAAAAGTAGTTATTCAGCATGAGGCACATTCCAAATGACATTTTGAATCAATTTTTCTACAGTCCAAAAAAATCAATTTTCTGATGAAAAACGATGACCCGTGACCTGTCGAAATTTCTCCAGATTGTCAGAAATGTACATTTTTTAATGTTTAATTTTTTGCCTGTAAATGACTATTCCATGTAAATTATCACTTTTGGAAGAAAAATAAGTGTGTTTAGAGTCACTTTAATGCCTGAAATTGGTTGAAACAAAAGCTTCTGAATAGGAGAAAAAGTGTGTAATAATGGCAATTTTGGTCACATTGAGGCTTTAAAAAGTAGTCATTCAACATGAGGCACATTCCAAATGACATTTTGAATCAATTTTTCTACAGTCCAAAAAAATCAATTTTCTGATGAAAAACGATGACCCGTGACCTGTCGAAATTTCTCCAGATGGTCAGAAATGGAAATTTTTTAATGTTTAATTTTTTGACTGCAAATGACTATTCCATGTAAATTATCACTTTTGGAACAAAAATAAGTGTGTTTAGAGTCACTTTATGACTGAAATTGGTCGAAATAGACGCTTCTGAATAGGAGAAAATGTCTGTAAAAATGGCAATTTTGGTCACATTGAGGCTTCAAAAAGTAGTTATTCAGCATGAGGCACATTCCAAATGACATTTTGAATCAATTTTTCTACAGTCCCAAAAAATAAATTTTCTGATGAAAAACGATGACCCGTGACCTGTCGAAATTTCTCCAGATGGTCAGAAATGGAAATTTTTTAATGTTTAATTTTTTTTACTGTAAATGACTATTCCATGTGAATTATCACTTTTGGAACTAAAATAAGTGTGTTTAGAGTCACTTTAATGCCTGAAATTGGTCGAAATAGAAGCTTCTGAATAGGAGAAAATGTCTGGAAAAATGGCAATTTTGGTCACATTGAGGCTTCAAAAAGTAGTTATTCAGCATGAGGCACATTCCAAATGACATTTTGAATCAATTTTTCTACAGTCCAAAAAATTAATTTTCTGATGAAAAACGATGACCCGTGACCTGTCGAAATTTCTCCAGATTGTCAGAAATGTACATTTTTTAATGTTTAATTTTTTGACTGTAAATGACTATTCCATGTAAATTATCACTTTTGGAAGAAAAATAAGTGTGTTTAGAGTCACTTTAATGCCTGAAATTGGTTGAAACAAAAGCTTCTGAATAGGAGAAAAAGTCTGTAATAATGGCAATTTTGGTCACATTGAGGCTTTAAAAAGTAGTCATTCAACATGAGGCACATTCCAAATGACATTTTGAATCAATTTTTCTACAGTCCCAAAAAATCAATTTTCTGATGAAAAACGATGACCCGTGACCTGTCAAAATTTCTCCAGATGGTCAGAAATGGAAATTTTTTAATGTTTAATTTTTTGACTGCAAATGACTATTCCATGTAAATTATCACTTTTGGAACAAAAATAAGTGTGTTTAGAGTCACTTTATGACTGAAATTGGTCGAAATAGACGCTTCTGAATAGGAGAAAATGTCTGTAAAAATGGCAATTTTGGTCACATTGAGGCTTCATAAAGTAGTTATTCAGCATGAGGCACATTCCAAATGACATTTTGAATCAATTTTTCTACAGTCCAAAAAAATAAATTTTCTGATGAAAAACGATGACCCGTGACCTGTCGAAATTTCTCCAGATGGTCAGAAATGGAAATTTTTTAATGTTTAATTTTTTTTACTGTAAATGACTATTCCATGTGAATTATCACTTTTGGAACTAAAATAAGTGTGTTTAGAGTCACTTTAATGCCTGAAATTGGTCGAAATAGAAGCTTCTGAATAGGAGAAAATGTCTGTAATAATGGCAATTTTGGTCACATTGAGGCTTTAAAAAGTAGTTATTCAGCATGAGGCACATTCCAAATGACATTTTGAATCAATTTTTCTACAGTCCAAAAAATCAATTTTTTGATGAAAAACGATGACCCGTGACCTGTCGAAATTTCTCCAGATGGTCAGAAATGGAAATTTTTTAATGTTTAATTTTTTGACTGTAAATGACTATTCCATGTAAATTATCACTTTTGGAAGAAAAATAAGTGTGTTTAGAGTCACTTTAATGCTTGAAATTGGTTGAAACAAAAGCTTCTGAATAGGAGAAAAAGTCTGTAATAATGGCAATTTTGGTCACATTGAGGCTTTAAAAAGTAGTCATTCAACATGAGGCACATTCCAAACGACATTTTGAATCAATTTTTCAACAGTCCAAAAACATCAATTTTCTGATGAAAAACGATGACCCGTGACCTGTCGAAATTTCTCCAGATGGTCAGAAATGGAAATTATTTAATATTTAATTTTTTGACTGCAAATGACTATTCCATGTAAATTATCACTTTTGGAACAAAAATAAGTGTGTTTAGAGTCACTTTAATGCCTGAAATTGGTCGAAATAGACGCTTCTGAATAGGAGAAAATGTCTGTAAAAATGGCAATTTTGGTCACATTGAGGCTTCAAAAAGTAGTTATTCAGCATGAGGCACATTCCAAATGACATTTTGAATCAATTTTTCTACAGTCCAAAAAAATCAATTTTCTGATGAAAAACGATGACCCGTGACCTGTCGAAATTTCTCCAGATTGTCAGAAATGTACATTTTTTAATGTTTAATTTTTTGCCTGTAAATGACTATTCCATGTAAATTATCACTTTTGGAAGAAAAATAAGTGTGTTTAGAGTCACTTTAATGCCTGAAATTGGTTGAAACAAAAGCTTCTGAATAGGAGAAAAAGTGTGTAATAATGGCAATTTTGGTCACATTGAGGCTTTAAAAAGTAGTCATTCAACATGAGGCACATTCCAAATGACATTTTGAATCAATTTTTCTACAGTCCAAAAAAATCAATTTTCTGATGAAAAACGATGACCCGTGACCTGTCGAAATTTCTCCAGATGGTCAGAAATGGAAATTTTTTAATGTTTAATTTTTTGACTGCAAATGACTATTCCATGTAAATTATCACTTTTGGAACAAAAATAAGTGTGTTTAGAGTCACTTTATGACTGAAATTGGTCGAAATAGACGCTTCTGAATAGGAGAAAATGTCTGTAAAAATGGCAATTTTGGTCACATTGAGGCTTCGAAAAGTAGTTATTCAGCATGAGGCACATTCCAAATGACATTTTGAATCAATTTTTCTACAGTCCCAAAAAATAAATTTTCTGATGAAAAACGATGACCCGTGACCTGTCGAAATTTCTCCAGATGGTCAGAAATGGAAATTTTGTAATGTTTAATTTTTTTTACTGTAAATGACTATTCCATGTGAATTATCACTTTTGGAACTAAAATAAGTGTGTTTAGAGTCACTTTAATGCCTGAAATTGGTCGAAATAGAAGCTTCTGAATAGGAGAAAATGTCTGGAAAAATGGCAATTTTGGTCACATTGAGGCTTCAAAAAGTAGTTATTCAGCATGAGGCACATTCCAAATGACATTTTGAATCAATTTTTCTACAGTCCAAAAAATCAATTTTCTGATGAAAAACGATGACCCGTGACCTGTCGAAATTTCTCCAGATTGTCAGAAATGTACATTTTTTAATGTTTAATTTTTTGACTGTAAATGACTATTCCATGTAAATTATCACTTTTGGAAGAAAAATAAGTGTGTTTAGAGTCACTTTAATGCCTGAAATTGGTTGAAACAAAAGCTTCTGAATAGGAGAAAAAGTCTGTAATAATGGCAATTTTGGTCACATTGAGGCTTTAAAAAGTAGTCATTCAACATGAGGCACATTCCAAATGACATTTTGAATCAATTTTTCTACAGTCCAAAAAAATCAATTTTCTGATGAAAAACGATGACCCGTGACCTGTCGAAATTTCTCCAGATGGTCAGAAATGGAAATTTTTTAATGTTTAATTTTTTGACTGCAAATGACTATTCCATGTAAATTATCACTTTTGGAACAAAAATAAGTGTGTTTAGAGTCACTTTATGACTGAAATTGGTCGAAATAGACGCTTCTGAATAGGAGAAAATGTCTGTAAAAATGGCAATTTTGGTCACATTGAGGCTTCAAAAAGTAGTTATTCAGCATGAGGCACATTCCAAATGACATTTTGAATCAATTTTTCTACAGTCCAAAAAAATAAATTTTCTGATGAAAAACGATGACCCGTGACCTGTCGAAATTTCTCCAGATGGTCAGAAATGGAAATTTTTTAATGTTTAATTTTTTTTACTGTAAATGACTATTCCATGTGAATTATCACTTTTGGAACTAAAATAAGTGTGTTTAGAGTCACTTTAATGTCTGAAATTGGTTGAAACAAAAGCTTCTGAATAGGAGAAAAAGTCTGTAATAATGGCAATTTTGGTGACATTGAGGCTTTAAAAAGTAGTCATTCAACATGAGGCACATTCCAAATGACATTTTGAATCAATTTTTCTACAGTCCAAAAAAATCAATTTTCTGATGAAAAACGATGACCCGTGACCTGTCGAAATTTATCCAGATGGTCAGAAATGGAAATTTTTTAATGTTTAATTTTTTGAATGCAAATGACTATTCCATGTAAATTATCACTTTTGGAACAACATTAAGTGTGTTTAGAGTCACTTTAATGCCTGAAATTGGTCGAAATAGAAGCTTCTGAATACGAGAAAATGTCTGTAATAATGGCAATTTTGGTCACATTGAGGCTTTAAAAAGTAGTTATTCAACATGAGGCACATTCGAAATGACATTTTGAATCAATTTTTCCACAGTCCAAAAAATCAATTTTCTGATGAAAAACGATGACCCGTGACCTGTCGACATTTCTCCAGTTGGTCAGAAATTGAATTTTTTTAATGTTTAAGTTTTTTTACTGCAAATGACTATTCCATTTAAATTATCACTTTTGGAACAAAAATAAGTGTGTTTAGAGGCACTTTATTGCCTGAAATTGGTCGAAAGAGAATCTTCTGAATAGGAGAAAATGTCTGTAAAAATTGAAATTTTGGTCACATTCAGGCTTTAAAAAGTAGTTATTCAACATGAGGCACAATCCAAATGACATTTTGAATCAATTTTTCTACAGTCCAAAAAATCAATTTCCTGATGAAAAACGATGACCCGTGACCTGTTGAAATTTCTCCAGATTGTCAGAAATGTACATTTTTTAATGTTTAATTTTTTGACTGTAAATGACTATTCCATGTAAATTATCACTTTTGGAAGAAAAATAAGTTTGTTTAGAGTCACTTTAATGCCTGAAATTGGTTGAAACAAAAGCTTCTGAATAGGAGAAAAAGTCTGTAATAATGGCAATTTTGGTCACATTGAGGCTTTAAAAAGTAGTCATTCAACATGAGGCACATTCCAAATGACATTTTGAATCAATTTTTCTACAGTCCAAAAAAACAATTTTCTGATGAAAAATGATGACCCGTGACCTGTTGAAATTTCTCCAGATGGTCAGAAATGGAAATTTTTTAATGTTTAATTTTTTGACTGCAAATGACTATTCCATGTAAATTATCACTTTTGGAACAAAAATAAGTGTGTTTAGAGTCACTTTAATGCCTGAAATTGGTCAAAATAGATGCTTCTGAATAGGAGAAAATGTCTGTAAAAATGGCAATTTTGGTCACATTGAGGCTTCAAAAAGTAGTTATTCAGCATGAGGCACATTCCAAATGACATTTTGAATCAATTTTTCTACAGTCCAAAAAATCAATTTTCTGATGAAAAACGATGACCCGTGACCTGTCCAAATTTCTCCATATGGTCAGAAATGGAAATTTTTTAATGTTTAATTTTTTGATTGTAAATGACTATTCCATGTAAATTATCACTTTTGGAAGAAAAATAAGTGTGTTTAGAGACACTTTAATGCCTGAAATTGGTTGAAACAAAAGCTTCTGAATAGGAGAAAAAGTCTGTAATAATGGCAATTTTGGTCACATTGAGGCTTTAAAAAGTAGTCATTCAACATGAGGCACATTCCAAATGACATTTTGAATCAATTTTTCTACAGTCCAAAAAAATCAATTTTCTGATGAAAAACGATGACCCGTGACCTGTCGAAATTTCTCCAGATGGTCAGAAATGGAAATTTTTTAATGTTTAATTTTTTGACTGCAAATGACTATTCCATGTAAATTATCACTTTTGGAACAAAAATACGTGTGTTTAGAGTCACTTTAATGCCTGAAATTGGTCGAAATAGACGCTTCTGAATAGGAGAAAATGTCTGTAAAAATGGCCATTTTGGTCACATTGAGGCTTCAAAAAGTAGTTATTCAGCATGAGGCACATTCCAAATGACATTTTGAATCAATTTTTCTACAGTCCAAAAAATCAATTTTCTGATGAAAAACGATGACCCGTGACCTGTCGAAATTTCTCCAGATGGTCAGAAATGGAAATTTTTTAATGTTTAATTTTTTTACTGTAAATGACTATTCCATGTGAATTATCACTTTTGGAACTAAAATAAGTGTGTTTAGAGTCACTTTAATGCCTGAAATTGGTCGAAATAGAAGCTTCTGAATAGGAGAAAATGTCTGTAATAATGGCAATTTTGGTCACATTGAGGCTTTAAAAAGTAGTTATTCAGCATGAGGCACATTCCAAATGACATTTTGAATCAATTTTTCTACAGTCCAAAAAATCAATTTTTTGATGAAAAACAATGACCCGTGACCTGTCGAAATTTCTCCAGATGGTCAGAAATGGAAATTTTTTAATGTTTAATTTTTTGACTGTAAATGACTATTCCATGTAAATTATCACTTTTGGAAGAAAAATAAGTGTGTTTAGAGTCACTTTAATGCCTGAAATTGGTTGAAACAAAAGCTTCTGAATAGGAGAAAAAGTCTGTAATAATGGCAATTTTGGTCACATTGAGGCTTTAAAAAGTAGTCATTCAACATGAGGCACATTCCAAATGACATTTTGAATCAATTTTTCTACAGTCCAAAAAAATCAATTTTCTGATAAAAAACGATGACCCGTGACCTGTCGAAATTTCTCCAGATGGTCAGAAATGGAAATTATTTAATATTTAATTTTTTGACTGCAAATGACTATTCCATGTAAATTATCACTTTTGGAACAAAAATAAGTGTGTTTAGAGTCACTTTAATGCCTGAAATTGGTTGAAATAGACGCTTCTGAATAGGAGAAAATGTCTGTAAAAATGGCAATTTTGGTCACATTGAGGCTTCAAAAAGTAGTTATTCAGCATGAGGCACATTCCAAATGACATTTTGAATCAATTTTTCTACAGTCCAAAAAAATCAATTTTCTGATGAAAAACGATGACCCGTGACCTGTCGAAATTTCTCCAGATTGTCAGAAATGTACATTTTTTAATGTTTAATTTTTTGCCTGTAAATAACTATTCCATGTAAATTATCACTTTTGGAAGAAAAATAAGTGTGTTTAGAGTCACTTTAATGCCTGAAATTGGTTGAAACAAAAGCTTCTGAATAGGAGAAAAAGTGTGTAATAATGGCAATTTTGGTCACATTGAGGCTTTAAAAAGTAGTCATTCAACATGAGGCACATTCCAAATGACATTTTGAATCAATTTTTCTACAGTCCCAAAAAATAAATTTTCTGATGAAAAACGATGACCCGTGACCTGTCGAAATTTCTCCAGATGGTCAGAAATGGAAATTTTTTAATGTTTAATTTTTTTTACTGTAAATGACTATTCCATGTGAATTATCACTTTTGGAACTAAAATAAGTGTGTTTAGAGTCACTTTAATGCCTGAAATTGGTCGAAATAGAAGCTTCTGAATAGGAGAAAATGTCTGGAAAAATGGCAATTTTGGTCACATTGAGGCTTCAAAAAGTAGTTATTCAGCATGAGGCACATTCCAAATGACATTTTGAATCAATTTTTCTACAGTCCAAAAAATCAATTTTCTGATGAAAAACGATGACCCGTGACCTGTCGAAATTTCTCCAGATTGTCAGAAATGTACATTTTTTAATGTTTAATTTTTTGACTGTAAATGACTATTCCATGTAAATTATCACTTTTGGAAGAAAAATAAGTGTGTTTAGAGTCACTTTAATGCCTGAAATTGGTTGAAACAAAAGCTTCTGAATAGGAGAAAAAGTCTGTAATAATGGCAATTTTGGTCACATTGAGGCTTTAAAAAGTAGTCATTCAACATGAGGCACATTCCAAATGACATTTTGAATCAATTTTTCTACAGTCCCAAAAAATCAATTTTCTGATGAAAAACGAGAACCCGTGACCTGTCAAAATTTCTCCAGATGGTCAGAAATGGAAATTTTTTAATGTTTAATTTTTTGACTGCAAATGACTATTCCATGTAAATTATCACTTTTGGAACAAAAATAAGTGTGTTTAGAGTCACTTTATGACTGAAATTGGTCGAAATAGACGCTTCTGAATAGGAGAAAATGTCTGTAAAAATGGCAATTTTGGTCACATTGAGGCTTCATAAAGTAGTTATTCAGCATGAGGCACATTCCAAATGACATTTTGAATCAATTTTTCTACAGTCCAAAAAAATAAATTTTCTGATGAAAAACGATGACCCGTGACCTGTCGAAATTTCTCCAGATGGTCAGAAATGGAAATTTTTTAATGTTTAATTTTTTTTACTGTAAATGACTATTCCATGTGAATTATCACTTTTGGAACTAAAATAAGTGTGTTTAGAGTCACTTTAATGCCTGAAATTGGTCGAAATAGAAGCTTCTGAATAGGAGAAAATGTCTGTAATAATGGCAATTTTGGTCACATTGAGGCTTTAAAAAGTAGTTATTCAGCATGAGGCACATTCCAAATGACATTTTGAATCAATTTTTCTACAGTCCAAAAAATCAATTTTTTGATGAAAAACGATGACCCGTGACCTGTCGAAATTTCTCCAGATGGTCAGAAATGGAAATTTTTTAATGTTTAATTTTTTGACTGCAAATGACTATTCCATGTAAATTATCACTTTTGGAACAAAAATAAGTGTGTTTAGAGTCACTTTATGACTGAAATTGGTCGAAATAGACGCTTCTGAATAGGAGAAAATGTCTGTAAAAATGGCAATTTTGGTCACATTGAGGCTTCAAAAAGTAGTTATTCAGCATGAGGCACATTCCAAATGACATTTTGAATCAATTTTTCTACAGTCCAAAAAAATAAATTTTCTGATGAAAAACGATGACCCGTGACCTGTCGAAATTTCTCCAGATGGTCAGAAATGGAAATTTTTTAATGTTTAATTTTTTTTACTGTAAATGACTATTCCATGTGAATTATCACTTTTGGAACTAAAATAAGTGTGTTTAGAGTCACTTTAATGTCTGAAATTGGTTGAAACAAAAGCTTCTGAATAGGAGAAAAAGTCTGTAATAATGGCAATTTTGGTCACATTGAGGCTTTAAAAAGTAGTCATTCAACATGAGGCACATTCCAAATGACATTTTGAATCAATTTTTCTACAGTCCAAAAAAATCAATTTTCTGATGAAAAACGATGACCCGTGACCTGTCGAAATTTCTCCAGATGGTCAGAAATGGAAATTTTTTAATGTTTAATTTTTTGACTGCAAATGACTATTCCATGTAAATTATCACTTTTGGAACAAAAATAAGTGTGTTTAGAGTCACTTTATGACTGAAATTGGTCGAAATAGACGCTTCTGAATAGGAGAAAATGTCTGTAAAAATGGCAATTTTGGTCACATTGAGGCTTCAAAAAGTAGTTATTCAGCATGAGGCACATTCCAAATGACATTTTGAATCAATTTTTCTACAGTCCAAAAAAATAAATTTTCTGATGAAAAACGATGACCCGTGACCTGTCGAAATTTCTCCAGATGGTCAGAAATGGAAATTTTTTAATGTTTAATTTTTTTTACTGTAAATGACTATTCCATGTGAATTATCACTTTTGGAACTAAAATAAGTGTGTTTAGAGTCACTTTAATGTCTGAAATTGGTTGAAACAAAAGCTTCTGAATAGGAGAAAAAGTCTGTAATAATGGCAATTTTGGTGACATTGAGGCTTTAAAAAGTAGTCATTCAACATGAGGCACATTCCAAATGACATTTTGAATCAATTTTTCTACAGTCCAAAAAAATCAATTTTCTGATGAAAAACGATGACCCGTGACCTGTCGAAATTTATCCAGATGGTCAGAAATGGAAATTTTTTAATGTTTAATTTTTTGAATGCAAATGACTATTCCATGTAAATTATCACTTTTGGAACAACATTAAGTGTGTTTAGAGTCACTTTAATGCCTGAAATTGGTCGAAATAGAAGCTTCTGAATACGAGAAAATGTCTGTAATAATGGCAATTTTGGTCACATTGAGGCTTTAAAAAGTAGTTATTCAACATGAGGCACATTCGAAATGACATTTTGAATAAATTTTTCCACAGTCCAAAAAATCAATTTTCTGATGAAAAACGATGACCCGTGACCTGTCGACATTTCTCCAGTTGGTCAGAAATTGAATTTTTTTAATGTTTAAGTTTTTTTACTGCAAATGACTATTCCATTTAAATTATCACTTTTGGAACAAAAATAAGTGTGTTTAGACGCACTTTATTGCCTGAAATTGGTCGAAAGAGAATCTTCTGAATAGGAGAAAATGTCTGTAAAAATTGAAATTTTGGTCACATTCAGGCTTTAAAAAGTAGTTATTCAACATGAGGCACAATCCAAATGACATTTTGAATCAATTTTTCTACAGTCCAAAAAATCAATTTTCTGATGAAAAACGATGACCCGTGACCTGTTGAAATTTCTCCAGATTGTCAGAAATGTACATTTTTTAATGTTTAATTTTTTGACTGTAAATGACTATTCCATGTAAATTATCACTTTTGGAAGAAAAATAAGTTTGTTTAGAGTCACTTTAATGCCTGAAATTGGTTGAAACAAAAGCTTCTGAATAGGAGAAAAAGTCTGTAATAATGGCAATTTTGGTCACATTGAGGCTTTAAAAAGTAGTCATTCAACATGAGGCACATTCCAAATGACATTTTGAATCAATTTTTCTACAGTCAAAAAAAACAATTTTCTGATGAAAAATGATGACCCGTGACCTGTTGAAATTTCTCCAGATGGTCAGAAATGGAAATTTTTTAATGTTTAATTTTTTGACTGCAAATGACTATTCCATGTAAATTATCACTTTTGGAACAAAAATAAGTGTGTTTAGAGTCACTTTAATGCCTGAAATTGGTCAAAATAGATGCTTCTGAATAGGAGAAAATGTCTGTAAAAATGGCAATTTTGGTCACATTGAGGCTTCAAAAAGTAGTTATTCAGCATGAGGCACATTCCAAATGACATTTTGAATCAATTTTTCTACAGTCCAAAAAATCAATTTTCTGATGAAAAACGATGACCCGTGACCTGTCCAAATTTCTCCATATGGTCAGAAATGGAAATTTTTTAATGTTTAATTTTTTGATTGTAAATGACTATTCCATGTAAATTATCACTTTTGGAAGAAAAATAAGTGTGTTTAGAGACACTTTTATGCCTGAAATTGGTTGAAACAAAAGCTTCTGAATAGGAGAAAAAGTCTGTAATAATGGCAATTTTGGTCACATTGAGGCTTTAAAAAGTAGTCATTCAACATGAGGCACATTCCAAATGACATTTTGAATCAATTTTTCTACAGTCCAAAAAAATCAATTTTCTGATGAAAAACGATGACCCGTGACCTGTCGAAATTTCTCCAGATGGTCAGAAATGGAAATTTTTTAATGTTTAATTTTTTGACTGCAAATGACTATTCCATGTAAATTATCACTTTTGGAACAAAAATAAGTGTGTTTAGAGTCACTTTAATGCCTGAAATTGGTCGAAATAGACGCTTCTGAATAGGAGAAAATGTCTGTAAAAATGGCCATTTTGGTCACATTGAGGCTTCAAAAAGTAGTTATTCAGCATGAGGCACATTCCAAATGACATTTTGAATCAATTTTTCTACAGTCCAAAAAATCAATTTTCTGATGAAAAACGATGACCCGTGACCTGTCGAAATTTCTCCAGATGGTCAGAAATGGAAATTTTTTAATGTTTAATTTTTTTACTGTAAATGACTATTCCATGTGAATTATCACTTTTGGAACTAAAATAAGTGTGTTTAGAGTCACTTTAATGCCTGAAATTGGTCGAAATAGAAGCTTCTGAATAGGAGAAAATGTCTGTAATAATGGCAATTTTGGTCACATTGAGGCTTTAAAAAGTAGTTATTCAGCATGAGGCACATTCCAAATGACATTTTGAATCAATTTTTCTACAGTCCAAAAAATCAATTTTTTGATGAAAAACAATGACCCGTGACCTGTCGAAATTTCTCCAGATGGTCAGAAATGGAAATTTTTTAATGTTTAATTTTTTGACTGTAAATGACTATTCCATGTAAATTATCACTTTTGGAAGAAAAATAAGTGTGTTTAGAGTCACTTTAATGCCTGAAATTGGTTGAAACAAAAGCTTCTGAATAGGAGAAAAAGTCTGTAATAATGGCAATTTTGGTCACATTGAGGCTTTAAAAAGTAGTCATTCAACATGAGGCACATTCCAAACGACATTTTGAATCAATTTTTCAACAGTCCAAAAAAATCGATTTTCTGATGAAAAACGATGACCCGTGAGCTGTCGAAATTTCTCCAGATGGTCAGATATGGAAATTTTTTAATGTTTAATTTTTTGACTGCAAATGACTATTCCATGTAAATTATCACTTTTGGAACAAAAATAAGTGTGTTTAGAGTCACTTTATGACTGAAATTGGTCGAAATAGACGCTTCTGAATAGGAGAAAATGTCTGTAAAAATGGCAATTTTGGTCACATTGAGGCTTTAAAAAGTAGTCATTCAACATGAGGCACATTCCAAATGACATTTTGAATCAATTTTTCTACAGTCCAAAAAAATCAATTTTCTGATAAAAAACGATGACCCGTGACCTGTCGAAATTTCTCCAGATGGTCAGAAATGGAAATTATTTAATATTTAATTTTTTGACTGCAAATGACTATTCCATGTAAATTATCACTTTTGGAACAAAAATAAGTGTGTTTAGAGTCACTTTAATGCCTGAAATTGGTCGAAATAGACGCTTCTGAATAGGAGAAAATGTCTGTAAAAATGGCAATTTTGGTCACATTGAGGCTTCAAAAAGTAGTTATTCAGCATGAGGCACATTCCAAATGACATTTTGAATCAATTTTTCTACAGTCCAAAAAAATCAATTTTCTGATGAAAAACGATGACCCGTGACCTGTCGAAATTTCTCCAGATTGTCAGAAATGTACATTTTTTAATGTTTAATTTTTTGCCTGTAAATGACTATTCCATGTAAATTATCACTTTTGGAAGAAAAATAAGTGTGTTTAGAGTCACTTTAATGCCTGAAATTGGTTGAAACAAAAGCTTCTGAATAGGAGAAAAAGTGTGTAATAATGGCAATTTTGGTCACATTGAGGCTTTAAAAAGTAGTCATTCAACATGAGGCACATTCCAAATGACATTTTGAATCAATTTTTCTACAGTCCAAAAAAATCAATTTTCTGATGAAAAACGATGACCCGTGACCTGTCGAAATTTCTCCAGATGGTCAGAAATGGAAATTTTTTAATGTTTAATATTTTGACTGCAAATGACTATTCCATGTAAATTATCACTTTTGGAACAAAAATAAGTGTGTTTAGAGTCACTTTATGACTGAAATTGGTCGAAATAGACGCTTCTGAATAGGAGAAAATGTCTGTAAAAATGGCAATTTTGGTCACATTGAGGCTTCAAAAAGTAGTTATTCAGCATGAGGCACATTCCAAATGACATTTTGAATTAATTTTTCTACAGTCCAAAAAATCAATTTTCTGATGAAAAACGATGACCCGTGACCTGTCGAAATTTCTCCAGATTGTCAGAAATGTACATTTTTTAATGTTTAATTTTTTGACTGTAAATGACTATTCCATGTAAATTATCACTTTTGGAAGAAAAATAAGTGTGTTTAGAGTCACTTTAATGCCTGAAATTGGTTGAAACAAAAGCTTCTGAATAGGAGAAAAAGTCTGTAATAATGGCAATTTTGGTCACATTGAGGCTTTAAAAAGTAGTCATTCAACATGAGGCACATTCCAAATGACATTTTGAATCAATTTTTCTACAGTCCCAAAAAATCTATTTTCTGATGAAAAACGATGACCCGTGACCTGTCAAAATTTCTCCAGATGGTCAGAAATGGAAATTTTTTAATGTTTAATTTTTTGACTGCAAATGACTATTCCATGTAAATTATCACTTTTGGAACAAAAATAAGTGTGTTTAGAGTCACTTTATGACTGAAATTGGTCGAAATAGACGCTTCTGAATAGGAGAAAATGTCTGTAAAAATGGCAATTTTGGTCACATTGAGGCTTCATAAAGTAGTTATTCAGCATGAGGCACATTCCAAATGACATTTTGAATCAATTTTTCTACAGTCCAAAAAAATAAATTTTCTGATGAAAAACGATGACCCGTGACCTGTCGAAATTTCTCCAGATGGTCAGAAATGGAAATTTTTTAATGTTTAATTTTTTTTACTGTAAATGACTATTCCATGTGAATTATCACTTTTGGAACTAAAATAAGTGTGTTTAGAGTCACTTTAATGCCTGAAATTGGTCGAAATAGAAGCTTCTGAATAGGAGAAAATGTCTGTAATAATGGCAATTTTGGTCACATTGAGGCTTTAAAAAGTAGTTATTCAGCATGAGGCACATTCCAAATGACATTTTGAATCAATTTTTCTACAGTCCAAAAAATCAATTTTTTGATGAAAAACGATGACCCGTGACCTGTCGAAATTTCTCCAGATGGTCAGAAATGGAAATTTTTTAATGTTTAATTTTTTGACTGCAAATGACTATTCCATGTAAATTATCACTTTTGGAACAAAAATAAGTGTGTTTAGAGTCACTTTATGACTGAAATTGGTCGAAATAGACGCTTCTGAATAGGAGAAAATGTCTGTAAAAATGGCAATTTTGGTCACATTGAGGCTTCAAAAAGTAGTTATTCAGCATGAGGCACATTCCAAATGACATTTTGAATCAATTTTTCTACAGTCCAAAAAAATAAATTTTCTGATGAAAAACGATGACCCGTGACCTGTCGAAATTTCTCCAGATGGTCAGAAATGGAAATTTTTTAATGTTTAATTTTTTTTACTGTAAATGACTATTCCATGTGAATTATCACTTTTGGAACTAAAATAAGTGTGTTTAGAGTCACTTTAATGTCTGAAATTGGTTGAAACAAAAGCTTCTGAATAGGAGAAAAAGTCTGTAATAATGGCAATTTTGGTGACATTGAGGCTTTAAAAAGTAGTCATTCAACATGAGGCACATTCCAAATGACATTTTGAATCAATTTTTCTACAGTCCAAAAAAATCAATTTTCTGATGAAAAACGATGACCCGTGACCTGTCGAAATTTATCCAGATGGTCAGAAATGGAAATTTTTTAATGTTTAATTTTTTGAATGCAAATGACTATTCCATGTAAATTATCACTTTTGGAACAACATTAAGTGTGTTTAGAGTCACTTTAATGCCTGAAATTGGTCGAAATAGAAGCTTCTGAATACGAGAAAATGTCTGTAATAATGGCAATTTTGGTCACATTGAGGCTTTAAAAAGTAGTTATTCAACATGAGGCACATTCGAAATGACATTTTGAATAAATTTTTCCACAGTCCAAAAAATCAATTTTCTGATGAAAAACGATGACCCGTGACCTGTCGACATTTCTCCAGTTGGTCAGAAATTGAATTTTTTTAATGTTTAAGTTTTTTTTACTGCAAATGACTATTCCATTTAAATTATCACTTTTGGAACAAAAATAAGTGTGTTTAGAGGCACTTTATTGCCTGAAATTGGTCGAAAGAGAATCTTCTGAATAGGAGAAAATGTCTGTAAAAATTGAAATTTTGGTCACATTCAGGCTTTAAAAAGTAGTTATTCAACATGAGGCACAATCCAAATGACATTTCGAATCAATTTTTCTACAGTCCAAAAAATCAATTTTCTGATGAAAAACGATGACCCGTGACCTGTTGAAATTTCTCCAGATTGTCAGAAATGTACATTTTTTAATGTTTAATTTTTTGACTGTAAATGACTATTCCATGTAAATTATCACTTTTGGAAGAAAAATAAGTTTGTTTAGAGTCACTTTAATGCCTGAAATTGGTTGAAACAAAAGCTTCTGAATAGGAGAAAAAGTCTGTAATAAGGGCAATTTTGGTCACATTGAGGCTTTAAAAAGTAGTCATTCAACATGAGGCACATTCCAAATGACATTTTGAATCAATTTTTCTACAGTCCAAAAAATCAATTTTCTGATGAAAAACGATGACCCGTGACCTGTCCAAATTTCTCCATATGGTCAGAAATGGAAATTTTTTAATGTTTAATTTTTTGATTGTAAATGACTATTCCATGTAAATTATCACTTTTGGAAGAAAAATAAGTGTGTTTAGAGACACTTTTATGCCTGAAATTGGTTGAAACAAAAGCTTCTGAATAGGAGAAAAAGTCTGTAATAATGGCAATTTTGGTCACATTGAGGCTTTAAAAAGTAGTCATTCAACATGAGGCACATTCCAAATGACATTTTGAATCAATTTTTCTACAGTCCAAAAAAATCAATTTTCTGATGAAAAACGATGACCCGTGACCTGTCGAAATTTCTCCAGATGGTCAGAAATGGAAATTTTTTAATGTTTAATTTTTTGACTGCAAATGACTATTCCATGTAAATTATCACTTTTGGAACAAAAATAAGTGTGTTTAGAGTCACTTTAATGCCTGAAATTGGTCGAAATAGACGCTTCTAAATAGGAGAAAATGTCTGTAAAAATGGCCATTTTGGTCACATTGAGGCTTCAAAAAGTAGTTATTCAGCATGAGGCACATTCCAAATGACATTTTGAATCAATTTTTCTACAGTCCAAAAAATCAATTTTCTAATGAAAAACGATGACCCGTGACCTGTCGAAATTTCTCCAGATGGTCAGAAATGGAAATTTTTTAATGTTTAATTTTTTTACTGTAAATGACTATTCCATGTGAATTATCACTTTTGGAACTAAAATAAGTGTGTTTAGAGTCACTTTAATGCCTGAAATTGGTCGAAATAGAAGCTTCTGAATAGGAGAAAATGTCTGTAATAATGGCAATTTTGGTCACATTGAGGCTTTAAAAAGTAGTTATTCAGCATGAGGCACATTCCAAATGACATTTTGAATCAATTTTTCTACAGTCCAAAAAATCAATTTTTTGATGAAAAACAATGACCCGTGACCTGTCGAAATTTCTCCAGATGGTCAGAAATGGAAATTTTTTAATGTTTAATTTTTTGACTGTAAATGACTATTCCATGTAAATTATCACTTTTGGAAGAAAAATAAGTGTGTTTAGAGTCACTTTAATGCCTGAAATTGGTTGAAACAAAAGCTTCTGAATAGGAGAAAAAGTCTGTAATAATGGCAATTTTGGTCACATTGAGGCTTTAAAAAGTAGTCATTCAACATGAGGCACATTCCAAACGACATTTTGAATCAATTTTTCAACAGTCCAAAAAAATCGATTTTCTGATGAAAAACGATGACCCGTGAGCTGTCGAAATTTCTCCAGATGGTCAGATATGGAAATTTTTTAATGTTTAATTTTTTGACTGCAAATGACTATTCCATGTAAATTATCACTTTTGGAACAAAAATAAGTGTGTTTAGAGTCACTTTATGACTGAAATTGGTCGAAATAGACGCTTCTGAATAGGAGAAAATGTCTGTAAAAATGGCAATTTTGGTCACATTGAGGCTTTAAAAAGTAGTCATTCAACATGAGGCACATTCCAAATGACATTTTGAATCAATTTTTCTACAGTCCAAAAAAATCAATTTTCTGATAAAAAACGATGACCCGTGACCTGTCGAAATTTCTCCAGATGGTCAGAAATGGAAATTATTTAATATTTAATTTTTTGACTGCAAATGACTATTCCATGTAAATTATCACTTTTGGAACAAAAATAAGTGTGTTTAGAGTCACTTTAATGCCTGAAATTGGTCGAAATAGACGCTTCTGAATAGGAGAAAATGTCTGTAAAAATGGCAATTTTGGTCACATTGAGGCTTCAAAAAGTAGTTATTCAGCATGAGGCACATTCCAAATGACATTTTGAATCAATTTTTCTACAGTCCAAAAAAATCAATTTTCTGATGAAAAACGATGACCCGTGACCTGTCGAAATTTCTCCAGATTGTCAGAAATGTACATTTTTTAATGTTTAATTTTTTGCCTGTAAATGACTATTCCATGTAAATTATCACTTTTGGAAGAAAAATAAGTGTGTTTAGAGTCACTTTAATGCCTGAAATTGGTTGAAACAAAAGCTTCTGAATAGGAGAAAAAGTGTGTAATAATGGCAATTTTGGTCACATTGAGGCTTTAAAAAGTAGTCATTCAACATGAGGCACATTCCAAATGACATTTTGAATCAATTTTTCTACAGTCCAAAAAAATCAATTTTCTGATGAAAAACGATGACCCGTGACCTGTCGAAATTTCTCCAGATGGTCAGAAATGGAAATTTTTTAATGTTTAATTTTTTGACTGCAAATGACTATTCCATGTAAATTATCACTTTTGGAACAAAAATAAGTGTGTTTAGAGTCACTTTATGACTGAAATTGGTCGAAATAGACGCTTCTGAATAGGAGAAAATGTCTGTAAAAATGGCAATTTTGGTCACATTGAGGCTTCAAAAAGTAGTTATTCAGCATGAGGCACATTCCAAATGACATTTTGAATCAATTTTTCTACAGTCCAAAAAATCAATTTTCTGATGAAAAACGATGACCCGTGACCTGTCGAAATTTCTCCAGATTGTCAGAAATGTACATTTTTTAATGTTTAATTTTTTGACTGTAAATGACTATTCCATGTAAATTATCACTTTTGGAAGAAAAATAAGTGTGTTTAGAGTCACTTTAATGCCTGAAATTGGTTGAAACAAAAGCTTCTGAATAGGAGAAAAAGTCTGTAATAATGGCAATTTTGGTCACATTGAGGCTTTAAAAAGTAGTCATTCAACATGAGGCACATTCCAAATGACATTTTGAATCAATTTTTCTACAGTCCCAAAAAATCAATTTTCTGATGAAAAACGATGACCCGTGACCTGTCAAAATTTCTCCAGATGGTCAGAAATGGAAATTTTTTAATGTTTAATTTTTTGACTGCAAATGACTATTCCATGTAAATTATCACTTTTGGAACAAAAATAAGTGTGTTTAGAGTCACTTTATGACTGAAATTGGTCGAAATAGACGCTTCTGAATAGGAGAAAATGTCTGTAAAAATGGCAATTTTGGTCACATTGAGGCTTCATAAAGTAGTTATTCAGCATGAGGCACATTCCAAATGACATTTTGAATCAATTTTTCTACAGTCCAAAAAAATAAATTTTCTGATGAAAAACGATGACCCGTGACCTGTCGAAATTTCTCCAGATGGTCAGAAATGGAAATTTTTTAATGTTTAATTTTTTTTACTGTAAATGACTATTCCATGTGAATTATCACTTTTGGAACTAAAATAAGTGTGTTTAGAGTCACTTTAATGCCTGAAATTGGTCGAAATAGAAGCTTCTGAATAGGAGAAAATGTCTGTAATAATGGCAATTTTGGTCACATTGAGGCTTTAAAAAGTAGTTATTCAGCATGAGGCACATTCCAAATGACATTTTGAATCAATTTTTCTACAGTCCAAAAAATCAATTTTTTGATGAAAAACGATGACCCGTGACCTGTCGAAATTTCTCCAGATGGTCAGAAATGGAAATTTTTTAATGTTTAATTTTTTGACTGCAAATGACTATTCCATGTAAATTATCACTTTTGGAACAAAAATAAGTGTGTTTAGAGTCACTTTATGACTGAAATTGGTCGAAATAGACGCTTCTGAATAGGAGAAAATGTCTGTAAAAATGGCAATTTTGGTCACATTGAGGCTTCAAAAAGTAGTTATTCAGCATGAGGCACATTCCAAATGACATTTTGAATCAATTTTTCTACAGTCCAAAAAAATAAATTTTCTGATGAAAAACGATGACCCGTGACCTGTCGAAATTTCTCCAGATGGTCAGAAATGGAAATTTTTTAATGTTTAATTTTTTTTACTGTAAATGACTATTCCATGTGAATTATCACTTTTGGAACTAAAATAAGTGTGTTTAGAGTCACTTTAATGTCTGAAATTGGTTGAAACAAAAGCTTCTGAATAGGAGAAAAAGTCTGTAATAATGGCAATTTTGGTG
This sequence comes from Triturus cristatus, assembly GCF_964204655.1. Classification (NCBI taxonomy): domain Eukaryota; kingdom Metazoa; phylum Chordata; class Amphibia; order Caudata; family Salamandridae; genus Triturus; species Triturus cristatus. Next base: position 876,134,947 of record NC_140593.1, on the reverse strand, counting down.
ACATTGAGGCTTTAAAAAGTAGTCATTCAACATGAGGCACATTCCAAATGACATTTTGAATCAATTTTTCTACAGTCCAAAAAAATCAATTTTCTGATGAAAAACGATGACCCGTGACCTGTCGAAATTTATCCAGATGGTCAGAAATGGAAATTTTTTAATGTTTAATTTTTTGAATGCAAATGACTATTCCATGTAAATTATCACTTTTGGAACAACATTAAGTGTGTTTAGAGTCACTTTAATGCCTGAAATTGGTCGAAATAGAAGCTTCTGAATACGAGAAAATGTCTGTAATAATGGCAATTTTGGTCACATTGAGGCTTTAAAAAGTAGTTATTCAACATGAGGCACATTCGAAATGACATTTTGAATAAATTTTTCCACAGTCCAAAAAATCAATTTTCTGATGAAAAACGATGACCCGTGACCTGTCGACATTTCTCCTGTTGGTCAGAAATTGAATTTTTTTAATGTTTAAGTTTTTTTACTGCAAATGACTATTCCATTTAAATTATCACTTTTGGAACAAAAATAAGTGTGTTTAGAGGCACTTTATTGCCTGAAATTGGTCGAAAGAGAATCTTCTGAATAGGAGAAAATGTCTGTAAAAATTGAAATTTTGGTCACATTCAGGCTTTAAAAAGTAGTTATTCAACATGAGGCACAATCCAAATGACATTTTGAATCAATTTTTCTACAGTCCAAAAAATCAATTTTCTGATGAAAAACGATGACCCGTGACCTGTTGAAATTTCTCCAGATTGTCAGAAATGTACATTTTTTAATGTTTAATTTTTTGACTGTAAATGACTATTCCATGTAAATTATCACTTTTGGAAGAAAAATAAGTTTGTTTAGAGTCACTTTAATGCCTGAAATTGGTTGAAACAAAAGCTTCTGAATAGGAGAAAAAGTCTGTAATAATGGCAATTTTGGTCACATTGAGGCTTTAAAAAGTAGTCATTCAACATGAGGCACATTCCAAATGACATTTTGAATCAATTTTTCTACAGTCCAAAAAATCAATTTTCTGATGAAAAACGATGACCGGTGACCTGTCCAAATTTCTCCATATGGTCAGAAATGGAAATTTTTTAATGTTTAATTTTTTGATTGTAAATGACTATTCCATGTAAATTATCACTTTTGGAAGAAAAATAAGTGTGTTTAGAGACACTTTTATGCCTGAAATTGGTTGAAACAAAAGCTTCTGAATAGGAGAAAAAGTCTGTAATAATGGCAATTTTGGTCACATTGAGGCTTTAAAAAGTAGTCATTCAACATGAGGCACATTCCAAATGACATTTTGAATCAATTTTTCTACAGTCCAAAAAAATCAATTTTCTGATGAAAAACGATGACCCGTGACCTGTCGAAATTTCTCCAGATGGTCAGAAATGGAAATTTTTTAATGTTTAATTTTTTGACTGCAAATGACTATTCCATGTAAATTATCACTTTTGGAACAAAAATAAGTGTGTTTAGAGTCACTTTAATGCCTGAAATTGGTCGAAATAGACGCTTCTGAATAGGAGAAAATGTCTGTAAAAATGGCCATTTTGGTCACATTGAGGCTTCAAAAAGTAGTTATTCAGCATGAGGCACATTCCAAATGACATTTTGAATCAATTTTTCTACAGTCCAAAAAATCAATTTTCTAATGAAAAACGATGACCCGTGACCTGTCGAAATTTCTCCAGATGGTCAGAAATGGAAATTTTTTAATGTTTAATTTTTTTACTGTAAATGACTATTCCATGTGAATTATCACTTTTGGAACTAAAATAAGTGTGTTTAGAGTCACTTTAATGCCTGAAATTGGTCGAAATAGAAGCTTCTGAATAGGAGAAAATGTCTGTAATAATGGCAATTTTGGTCACATTGAGGCTTTAAAAAGTAGTTATTCAGCATGAGGCACATTCCAAATGACATTTTGAATCAATTTTTCTACAGTCCAAAAAATCAATTTTTTGATGAAAAACAATGACCCGTGACCTGTCGAAATTTCTCCAGATGGTCAGAAATGGAAATTTTTTAATGTTTAATTTTTGGACTGTAAATGACTATTCCATGTAAATTATCACTTTTGGAAGAAAAATAAGTGTGTTTAGAGTCACTTTAATGCCTGAAATTGGTTGAAACAAAAGCTTCTGAATAGGAGAAAAAGTCTGTAATAATGGCAATTTTGGTCACATTGAGGCTTTAAAAAGTAGTCATTCAACATGAGGCACATTCCAAACGACATTTTGAATCAATTTTTCAACAGTCCAAAAAAATCGATTTTCTGATGAAAAACGATGACCCGTGAGCTGTCGAAATTTCTCCAGATGGTCAGATATGGAAATTTTTTAATGTTTAATTTTTTGACTGCAAATGACTATTCCATGTAAATTATCACTTTTGGAACAAAAATAAGTGTGTTTAGAGTCACTTTATGACTGAAATTGGTCGAAATAGACGCTTCTGAATAGGAGAAAATGTCTGTAAAAATGGCAATTTTGGTCACATTGAGGCTTTAAAAAGTAGTCATTCAACATGAGGCACATTCCAAATGACATTTTGAATCAATTTTTCTACAGTCCAAAAAAATCAATTTTCTGATGAAAAACGATGACCCGTGACCTGTCGAAATTTCTCCAGATGGTCAGAAATGGAAATTATTTAATATTTAATTTTTTGACTGCAAATGACTATTCCATGTAAATTATCACTTTTGGAACAAAAATAAGTGTGTTTAGAGTCACTTTAATGCCTGAAATTGGTTGAAATAGACGCTTCTGAATAGGAGAAAATGTCTGTAAAAATGGCAATTTTGGTCACATTGAGGCTTCAAAAAGTAGTTATTCAGCATGAGGCACATTCCAAATGACATTTTGAATCAATTTTTCTACAGTCCAAAAAAATCAATTTTCTGATGAAAAACGATGACCCGTGACCTGTCGAAATTTCTCCAGATTGTCAGAAATGTACATTTTTTAATGTTTAATTTTTTGCCTGTAAATGACTATTCCATGTAAATTATCACTTTTGGAAGAAAAATAAGTGTGTTTGAGTCACTTTAATGCCTGAAATTGGTTGAAACAAAAGCTTCTGAATAGGAGAAAAAGTGTGTAATAATGGCAATTTTGGTCACATTGAGGCTTTAAAAAGTAGTCATTCAACATGAGGCACATTCCAAATGACATTTTGAATCAATTTTTCTACAGTCCAAAAAAATCAATTTTCTGATGAAAAACGATGACCCGTGACCTGTCGAAATTTCTCCAGATGGTCAGAAATGGAAATTTTTTAATGTTTAATTTTTTGACTGCAAATGACTATTCCATGTAAATTATCACTTTTGGAACAAAAATAAGTGTGTTTAGAGTCACTTTATGACTGAAATTGGTCGAAATAGACGCTTCTGAATAGGAGAAAATGTCTGTAAAAATGGCAATTTTGGTCACATTGAGGCTTCAAAAAGTAGTTATTCAGCATGAGGCACATTCCAAATGACATTTTGAATCAATTTTTCTACAGTCCCAAAAAATAAATTTTCTGATGAAAAACGATGACCCGTGACCTGTCGAAATTTCTCCAGATGGTCAGAAATGGAAATTTTTTAATGTTTAATTTTTTTTACTGTAAATGACTATTCCATGTGAATTATCACTTTTGGAACTAAAATAAGTGTGTTTAGAGTCACTTTAATGCCTGAAATTGGTCGAAATAGAAGCTTCTGAATAGGAGAAAATGTCTGGAAAAATGGCAATTTTGGTCACATTGAGGCTTCAAAAAGTAGTTATTCAGCATGAGGCACATTCCAAATGACATTTTGAATCAATTTTTCTACAGTCCAAAAAATCAATTTTCTGATGAAAAACGATGACCCGTGACCTGTCGAAATTTCTCCAGATTGTCAGAAATGTACATTTTTTAATGTTTAATTTTTTGACTAAATGACTATTCCATGTAAATTATCACTTTTGGAAGAAAAATAAGTGTGTTTAGAGTCACTTTAATGCCTGAAATTGGTTGAAACAAAAGCTTCTGAATAGGAGAAAAAGTCTGTAATAATGGCAATTTTGGTCACATTGAGGCTTTAAAAAGTAGTCATTCAACATGAGGCACATTCCAAATGACATTTTGAATCAATTTTTCTACAGTCCAAAAAATCAATTTTCTGATGAAAAACGATGACCCGTGACCTGTCGAAATGTCTCCAGATGGTCAGAAATGGAAATTTTTTAATGTTTAATTTTTTGAATGCAAATGACTATTCCATGTAAATTATCACTATTGGAACTAAAATAAGTGTGTTTAGAGTCACTTTAATGCCTGAAATTGGTCGAAAGAGAATCTTCTGAATAGGAGAAAATGTCTGTAAAAATTGAAATTTTGGTCACATTCAGGCTTTAAAAAGTAGTTATTCAACATGAGGCACAATCCAAATGACATTTTGAATCAATTTTTCTACAGTCCAAAAAATCAATTTTCTGATGAAAAACGATGACCCGTGACCTGTTGAAATTTCTCCAGATTGTCAGAAATGTACATTTTTTAATGTTTAATTTTTTGACTGTAAATGACTATTCCATGTAAATTATCACTTTTGGAAGAAAAATAAGTTTGTTTAGAGTCACTTTAATGCCTGAAATTGGTTGAAACAAAAGCTTCTGAATAGGAGAAAAAGTCTGTAATAATGGCAATTTTGGTCACATTGAGGCTTTAAAAAGTAGTCATTCAACATGAGGCACATTCCAAATGACATTTTGAATCAATTTTTCTACAGTCCAAAAAAACAATTTTCTGATGAAAAATGATGACCCGTGACCTGTTGAAATTTCTCCAGATGGTCAGAAATGGAAATTTTTTAATGTTTAATTTTTTGACTGCAAATGACTATTCCATGTAAATTATCACTTTTGGAACAAAAATAAGTGTGTTTAGAGTCACTTTAATGCCTGAAATTGGTCAAAATAGATGCTTCTGAATAGGAGAAAATGTCTGTAAAAATGGCAATTTTGGTCACATTGAGGCTTCAAAAAGTAGTTATTCAGCATGAGACACATTCCAAATGACATTTTGAATCAATTTTTCTACAGTCCAAAAAATCAATTTTCTGATGAAAAACGATGACCCGTGACCTGTCCAAATTTCTCCATATGGTCAGAAATGGAAATTTTTTAATGTTTAATTTTTTGATTGTAAATGACTATTCCATGTAAATTATCACTTTTGGAAGAAAAATAAGTGTGTTTAGAGACACTTTAATGCCTGAAATTGGTTGAAACAAAAGCTTCTGAATAGGAGAAAAAGTCTGTAATAATGGCAATTTTGGTCACATTGAGGCTTTAAAAAGTAGTCATTCAACATGAGGCACATTCCAAATGACATTTTGAATCAATTTTTCTACAGTCCAAAAAAATCAATTTTCTGATGAAAAACGATGACCCGTGACCTGTCGAAATTTCTCCAGATGGTCAGAAATGGAAATTTTTTAATGTTTAATTTTTTTACTGTAAATGACTATTCCATGTGAATTATCACTTTTGGAACTAAAATAAGTGTGTTTAGAGTCACTTTAATGCCTGAAATTGGTCGAAATAGAAGCTTCTGAATAGGAGAAAATGTCTGTAATAATGGCAATTTTGGTCACATTGAGGCTTTAAAAAGTAGTTATTCAGCATGAGGCACATTCCAAATGACATTTTGAATCAATTTTTCTACAGTCCAAAAAATCAATTTTTTGATGAAAAACAATGACCCGTGACCTGTTGAAATTTCTCCAGATGGTCAGAAATGGAAATTTTTTAATGTTTAATTTTTTGACTGTAAATGACTATTCCATGTAAATTATCACTTTTGGAAGAAAAATAAGTGTGTTTAGAGTCACTTTAATGCCTGAAATTGGTTGAAACAAAAGCTTCTGAATAGGAGAAAAAGTCTGTAATAATGGCAATTTTGGTCACATTGAGGCTTTAAAAAGTAGTCATTCAACATGAGGCACATTCCAAACGACATTTTGAATCAATTTTTCAACAGTCCAAAAAAATCGATTTTCTGATGAAAAACGATGACCCGTGAGCTGTCGAAATTTCTCCAGATGGTCAGATATGGAAATTTTTTAATGTTTAATTTTTTGACTGCAAATGACTATTCCATGTAAATTATCACTTTTGGAACAAAAATAAGTGTGTTTAGAGTCACTTTATGACTGAAATTGGTCGAAATAGACGCTTCTGAATAGGAGAAAATGTCTGTAAAAATGGCAATTTTGGTCACATTGAGGCTTTAAAAAGTAGTCATTCAACATGAGGCACATTCCAAATGACATTTTGAATCAATTTTTCTACAGTCCAAAAAAATCAATTTTCTGATGAAAAACGATGACCCGTGACCTGTCGAAATTTCTCCAGATGGTCAGAAATGGAAATTATTTAATATTTAATTTTTTGACTACAAATGACTATTCCATGTAAATTATCACTTTTGGAACAAAAATAAGTGTGTTTAGAGTCACTTTAATGCCTGAAATTGGTTGAAATAGACGCTTCTGAATAGGAGAAAATGTCTGTAAAAATGGCAATTTTGGTCACATTGAGGCTTCAAAAAGTAGTTATTCAGCATGAGGCACATTCCAAATGACATTTTGAATCAATTTTTCTACAGTCCAAAAAAATCAATTTTCTGATGAAAAACGATGACCCGTGACCTGTCGAAATTTCTCCAGATTGTCAGAAATGTACATTTTTTAATGTTTAATTTTTTGCCTGTAAATGACTATTCCATGTAAATTATCACTTTTGGAAGAAAAATAAGTGTGTTTAGAGTCACTTTAATGCCTGAAATTGGTTGAAACAAAAGCTTCTGAATAGGAGAAAAAGTGTGTAATAATGGCAATTTTGGTCACATTGAGGCTTTAAAAAGTAGTCATTCAACATGAGGCACATTCCAAATGACATTTTGAATCAATTTTTCTACAGTCCAAAAAAATCAATTTTCTGATGAAAAACGATGACCCGTGACCTGTCGAAATTTCTCCAGATGGTCAGAAATGGAAATTTTTTAATGTTTAATTTTTTGACTGCAAATGACTATTCCATGTAAATTATCACTTTTGGAACAAAAATAAGTGTGTTTAGAGTCACTTTATGACTGAAATTGGTCGAAATAGACGCTTCTGAATAGGAGAAAATGTCTGTAAAAATGGCAATTTTGGTCACATTGAGGCTTCAAAAAGTAGTTATTCAGCATGAGGCACATTCCAAATGACATTTTGAATCAATTTTTCTACAGTCCCAAAAAATAAATTTTCTGATGAAAAACGATGACCCGTGACCTGTCGAAATTTCTCCAGATGGTCAGAAATGGAAATTTTTTAATGTTTAATTTTTTTTACTGTAAATGACTATTCCATGTGAATTATCACTTTTGGAACTAAAATAAGTGTGTTTAGAGTCACTTTAATGCCTGAAATTGGTCGAAATAGAAGCTTCTGAATAGGAGAAAATGTCTGGAAAAATGGCAATTTTGGTCACATTGAGGCTTCAAAAAGTAGTTATTCAGCATGAGGCACATTCCAAATGACATTTTGAATCAATTTTTCTACAGTCCAAAAAATCAATTTTCTGATGAAAAACGATGACCCGTGACCTGTCGAAATTTCTCCAGATTGTCAGAAATGTACATTTTTTAATGTTTAATTTTTTGACTGTAAATGACTATTCCATGTAAATTATCACTTTTGGAAGAAAAATAAGTGTGTTTAGAGTCACTTTAATGCCTGAAATTGGTTGAAACAAAAGCTTCTGAATAGGAGAAAAAGTCTGTAATAATGGCAATTTTGGTCACATTGAGGCTTTAAAAAGTAGTCATTCAACATGAGGCACATTCCAAATGACATTTTGAATCAATTTTTCTACAGTCCAAAAAATCAATTTTCTGATGAAAAACGATGACCCGTGACCTGTCGAAATGTCTCCAGATGGTCAGAAATGGAAATTTTTTAATGTTTAATTTTTTGAATGCAAATGACTATTCCATGTAAATTATCACTATTGGAACTAAAATAAGTGTGTTTAGAGTCACTTTAATGCCTGAAATTGGTCGAAAGAGAATCTTCTGAATAGGAGAAAATGTCTGTAAAAATTGAAATTTTGGTCACATTCAGGCTTTAAAAAGTAGTTATTCAACATGAGGCACAATCCAAATGACATTTTGAATCAATTTTTCTACAGTCCAAAAAATCAATTTTCTGATGAAAAACGATGACCCGTGACCTGTTGAAATTTCTCCAGATTGTCAGAAATGTACATTTTTTAATGTTTAATTTTTTGACTGTAAATGACTATTCCATGTAAATTATCACTTTTGGAAGAAAAATAAGTTTGTTTAGAGTCACTTTAATGCCTGAAATTGGTTGAAACAAAAGCTTCTGAATAGGAGAAAAAGTCTGTAATAATGGCAATTTTGGTCACATTGAGGCTTTAAAAAGTAGTCATTCAACATGAGGCACATTCCAAATGACATTTTGAATCAATTTTTCTACAGTCCAAAAAAACAATTTTCTGATGAAAAATGATGACCCGTGACCTGTTGAAATTTCTCCAGATGGTCAGAAATGGAAATTTTTTAATGTTTAATTTTTTGACTGCAAATGACTATTCCATGTAAATTATCACTTTTGGAACAAAAATAAGTGTGTTTAGAGTCACTTTAATGCCTGAAATTGGTCAAAATAGATGCTTCTGAATAGGAGAAAATGTCTGTAAAAATGGCAATTTTGGTCACATTGAGGCTTCAAAAAGTAGTTATTCAGCATGAGGCACATTCCAAATGACATTTTGAATCAATTTTTCTACAGTCCAAAAAATCAATTTTCTGATGAAAAACGATGACCCGTGACCTGTCCAAATTTCTCCATATGGTCAGAAATGGAAATTTTTTAATGTTTAATTTTTTGATTGTAAATGACTATTCCATGTAAATTATCACTTTTGGAAGAAAAATAAGTGTGTTTAGAGACACTTTAATGCCTGAAATTGGTTGAAACAAAAGCTTCTGAATAGGAGAAAAAGTCTGTAATAATGGCAATTTTGGTCACATTGAGGCTTTAAAAAGTAGTCATTCAACATGAGGCACATTCCAAATGACATTTTGAATCAATTTTTCTACAGTCCAAAAAAATCAATTTTCTGATGAAAAACGATGACCCGTGACCTGTCGAAATTTCTCCAGATGGTCAGAAATGGAAATTTTTTAATGTTTAATTTTTTGACTGCAAATGACTATTCCATGTAAATTATCACTTTTGGAACAAAAATAAGTGTGTTTAGAGTCACTTTAATGCCTGAAATTGGTCGAAATAGACGCTTCTGAATAGGAGAAAATGTCTGTAAAAATGGCCATTTCGGTCACATTGAGGCTTCAAAAAGTAGTTATTCAGCATGAGGCACATTCCAAATGACATTTTGAATCAATTTTTCTACAGTCCAAAAAATCAATTTTCTGATGAAAAACGATGACCCGTGACCTGTCGAAATTTCTCCAGATGGTCAGAAATGGAAATTTTTTAATGTTTAATTTTTTTACTGTAAATGACTTCCATGTGAATTATCACTTTTGGAACTAAAATAAGTGTGTTTAGAGTCACTTTAATGCCTGAAATTGGTCGAAATAGAAGCTTCTGAATAGGAGAAAATGTCTGTAATAATGGCAATTTTGGTCACATTGAGGCTTTAAAAAGTAGTTATTCAGCATGAGGCACATTCCAAATGACATTTTGAATCAATTTTTCTACAGTCCAAAAAATCAATTTTTTGATGAAAAACAATGACCCGTGACCTGTCGAAATTTCTCCAGATGGTCAGAAATGGAAATTTTTTAATGTTTAATTTTTTGACTGTAAATGACTATTCCATGTAAATTATCACTTTTGGAAGAAAAATAAGTGTGTTTAGAGTCACTTTAATGCCTGAAATTGGTTGAAACAAAAGCTTCTGAATAGGAGAAAAAGTCTGTAATAATGGCAATTTTGGTCACATTGAGGCTTTAAAAAGTAGTCATTCAACATGAGGCACATTCCAAACGACATTTTGAATCAATTTTTCAACAGTCCAAAAAAATCGATTTTCTGATGAAAAACGATGACCCGTGAGCTGTCGAAATTTCTCCAGATGGTCAGATATGGAAATTTTTTAATGTTTAATTTTTTGACTGCAAATGACTATTCCATGTAAATTATCACTTTTGGAACAAAAATAAGTGTGTTTAGAGTCACTTTATGACTGAAATTGGTCGAAATAGACGCTTCTGAATAGGAGAAAATGTCTGTAAAAATGGCAATTTTGGTCACATTGAGGCTTTAAAAAGTAGTCATTCAACATGAGGCACATTCCAAATGACATTTTGAATCAATTTTTCTACAGTCCAAAAAAATCAATTTTCTGATAAAAAACGATGACCCGTGACCTGTCGAAATTTCTCCAGATGGTCAGAAATGGAAATTATTTAATGTTTAATTTTTTGACTGCAAATGACTATTCCATGTAAATTATCACTTTTGGAACAAAAATAAGTGTGTTTAGAGTCACTTTATGACTGAAATTGGTCGAAATAGACGCTTCTGAATAGGAGAAAATGTCTGTAAAAATGGCAATTTTGGTCACATTGAGGCTTCAAAAAGTAGTTATTCAGCATGAGGCACATTCCAAATGACATTTTGAATCAATTTTTCTACAGTCCAAAAAATCAATTTTCTGATGAAAAACGATGACCCGTGACCTGTCGAAATTTCTCCAGATTGTCAGAAATGTACATTTTTTAATGTTTAATTTTTTGACTGTAAATGACTATTCCATGTAAATTATCACTTTTGGAAGAAAAATAAGTGTGTTTAGAGTCACTTTAATGCCTGAAATTGGTTGAAACAAAAGCTTCTGAATAGGAGAAAAAGTCTGTAATAATGGCAATTTTGGTCACATTGAGGCTTTAAAAAGTAGTCATTCAACATGAGGCACATTCCAAATGACATTTTGAATCAATTTTTCTACAGTCCCAAAAAATCAATTTTCTGATGAAAAACGATGACCCGTGACCTGTCAAAATTTCTCCAGATGGTCAGAAATGGAAATTTTTTAATGTTTAATTTTTTGACTGCAAATGACTATTCCATGTAAATTATCACTTTTGGAACAAAAATAAGTGTGTTTAGAGTCACTTTATGACTGAAATTGGTCGAAATAGACGCTTCTGAATAGGAGAAAATGTCTGTAAAAATGGCAATTTTGGTCACATTGAGGCTTCATAAAGTAGTTATTCAGCATGAGGCACATTCCAAATGACATTTTGAATCAATTTTTCTACAGTCCAAAAAAATAAATTTTCTGATGAAAAACGATGACCCGTGACCTGTCGAAATTTCTCCAGATGGTCAGAAATGGAAATTTTTTAATGTTTAATTTTTTTTACTGTAAATGACTATTCCATGTGAATTATCACTTTTGGAACTAAAATAAGTGTGTTTAGAGTCACTTTAATGCCTGAAATTGGTCGAAATAGAAGCTTCTGAATAGGAGAAAATGTCTGTAATAATGGCAATTTTGGTCACATTGAGGCTTTAAAAAGTAGTTATTCAGCATGAGGCACATTCCAAATGACATTTTGAATCAATTTTTCTACAGTCCAAAAAATCAATTTTTTGATGAAAAACGATGACCCGTGACCTGTCGAAATTTCTCCAGATGGTCAGAAATGGAAATTTTTTAATGTTTAATTTTTTGACTGCAAATGACTATTCCATGTAAATTATCACTTTTGGAACAAAAATAAGTGTGTTTAGAGTCACTTTATGACTGAAATTGGTCGAAATAGACGCTTCTGAATAGGAGAAAATGTCTGTAAAAATGGCAATTTTGGTCACATTGAGGCTTCAAAAAGTAGTTATTCAGCATGAGGCACATTCCAAATGACATTTTGAATCAATTTTTCTACAGTCCAAAAAAATAAATTTTCTGATGAAAAACGATGACCCGTGACCTGTCGAAATTTCTCCAGATGGTCAGAAATGGAAATTTTTTAATGTTTAATTTTTTTTACTGTAAATGACTATTCCATGTGAATTATCACTTTTGGAACTAAAATAAGTGTGTTTAGAGTCACTTTAATGTCTGAAATTGGTTGAAACAAAAGCTTCTGAATAGGAGAAAAAGTCTGTAATAATGGCAATTTTGGTGACATTGAGGCTTTAAAAAGTAGTCATTCAACATGAGGCACATTCCAAATGACATTTTGAATCAATTTTTCTACAGTCCAAAAAAATCAATTTTCTGATGAAAAACGATGACCCGTGACCTGTCGAAATTTATCCAGATGGTCAGAAATGGAAATGTTTTAATGTTTAATTTTTTGAATGCAAATGACTATTCCATGTAAATTATCACTTTTGGAACAACATTAAGTGTGTTTAGAGTCACTTTAATGCCTGAAATTGGTCGAAATAGAAGCTTCTGAATACGAGAAAATGTCTGTAATAATGGCAATTTTGGTCACATTGAGGCTTTAAAAAGTAGTTATTCAACATGAGGCACATTCGAAATGACATTTTGAATAAATTTTTCCACAGTCCAAAAAATCAATTTTCTGATGAAAAACGATGACCCGTGACCTGTCGACATTTCTCCAGTTGGTCAGAAATTGAATTTTTTTAATGTTTAAGTTTTTTTACTGCAAATGACTATTCCATTTAAATTATCACTTTTGGAACAAAAATAAGTGTGTTTAGAGGCACTTTATTGCCTGAAATTGGTCGAAAGAGAATCTTCTGAATAGGAGAAAATGTCTGTAAAAATTGAAATTTTGGTCACATTCAGGCTTTAAAAAGTAGTTATTCAACATGAGGCACAATCCAAATGACATTTTGAATCAATTTTTCTACAGTCCAAAAAATCAATTTTCTGATGAAAAACGATGACCCGTGACCTGTTGAAATTTCTCCAGATTGTCAGAAATGTACATTTTTTAATGTTTAATTTTTTGACTGTAAATGACTATTCCATGTAAATTATCACTTTTGGAAGAAAAATAAGTTTGTTTAGAGTCACTTTAATGCCTGAAATTGGTTGAAACAAAAGCTTCTGAATAGGAGAAAAAGTCTGTAATAATGGCAATTTTGGTCACATTGAGGCTTTAAAAAGTAGTCATTCAACATGAGGCACATTCCAAATGACATTTTGAATCAATTTTTCTACAGTCCAAAAAATCAATTTTCTGATGAAAAACGATGACCCGTGACCTGTCGAAATTTCTCCATATGGTCAGAAATGGAAATTTTTTAATGTTTAATTTTTTGATTGTAAATGACTATTCCATGTAAATTATCACTTTTGGAAGAAAAATAAGTGTGTTTAGAGACACTTTTATGCCTGAAATTGGTTGAAACAAAAGCTTCTGAATAGGAGAAAAAGTCTGTAATAATGGCAATTTTGGTCACATTGAGGCTTTAAAAAGTAGTCATTCAACATGAGGCACATTCCAAATGACATTTTGAATCAATTTTTCTACAGTCCAAAAAAATCAATTTTCTGATGAAAAACGATGACCCGTGACCTGTCGAAATTTCTCCAGATGGTCAGAAATGGAAATTTTTTAATGTTTAATTTTTTGACTGCAAATGACTATTCCATGTAAATTATCACTTTTGGAACAAAAATAAGTGTGTTTAGAGTCACTTTAATGCCTGAAATTGGTCGAAATAGACGCTTCTGAATAGGAGAAAATGTCTGTAAAAATGGCCATTTTGGTCACATTGAGGCTTTAAAAAGTAGTCATTCAACATGAGGCACATTCCAAATGACATTTTGAATCAATTTTTCTACAGTCCAAAAAAATCAATTTTCTGATGAAAAACGATGACCCGTGACCTGTCGAAATTTCTCCAGATGGTCAGAAATGGAAATTATTTAATATTTAATTTTTTGACTGCAAATGACTATTCCATGTAAATTATCACTTTTGGAACAAAAATAAGTGTGTTTAGAGTCACTTTAATGCCTGAAATTGGTCGAAATAGACGCTTCTGAATAGGAGAAAATGTCTGTAAAAATGGCAATTTTGGTCACATTGAGGCTTCAAAAAGTAGTTATTCAGCATGAGGCACATTCCAAATGACATTTTGAATCAATTTTTCTACAGTCCAAAAAAATCAATTTTCTGATGAAAAACGATGACCCGTGACCTGTCGAAATTTCTCCAGATTGTCAGAAATGTACATTTTTTAATGTTTAATTTTTTGCCTGTAAATGACTATTCCATGTAAATTATCACTTTTGGAAGAAAAATAAGTGTGTTTAGAGTCACTTTAATGCCTGAAATTGGTTGAAACAAAAGCTTCTGAATAGGAGAAAAAGTGTGTAATAATGGCAATTTTGGTCACATTGAGGCTTTAAAAAGTAGTCATTCAACATGAGGCACATTCCAAATGACATTTTGAATCAATTTTTCTACAGTCCAAAAAAATCAATTTTCTGATGAAAAACGATGACCCGTGACCTGTCGAAATTTCTCCAGATGGTCAGAAATGGAAATTTTTTAATGTTTAATTTTTTGACTGCAAATGACTATTCCATGTAAATTATCACTTTTGGAACAAAAATAAGTGTGTTTAGAGTCACTTTATGACTGAAATTGGTCGAAATAGACGCTTCTGAATAGGAGAAAATGTCTGTAAAAATGGCAATTTTGGTCACATTGAGGCTTCAAAAAGTAGTTATTCAGCATGAGGCACATTCCAAATGACATTTTGAATCAATTTTTCTACAGTCCCAAAAAATAAATTTTCTGATGAAAAACGATGACCCGTGACCTGTCGAAATTTCTCCAGATGGTCAGAAATGGAAATTTTTTAATGTTTAATTTTTTTTACTGTAAATGACTATTCCATGTGAATTATCACTTTTGGAACTAAAATAAGTGTGTTTAGAGTCACTTTAATGCCTGAAATTGGTCGAAATAGAAGCTTCTGAATAGGAGAAAATGTCTGGAAAAATGGCAATTTTGGTCACATTGAGGCTTCAAAAAGTAGTTATTCAGCATGAGGCACATTCCAAATGACATTTTGAATCAATTTTTCTACAGTCCAAAAAATAAATTTTCTGATGAAAAACGATGACCCGTGACCTGTCGAAATTTCTCCAGATTGTCAGAAATGTACATTTTTTAATGTTTAATTTTTTGACTGTAAATGACTATTCCATGTAAATTATCACTTTTGGAAGAAAAATAAGTGTGTTTAGAGTCACTTTAATGCCTGAAATTGGTTGAAACAAAAGCTTCTGAATAGGAGAAAAAGTCTGTAATAATGGCAATTTTGGTCACATTGAGGCTTTAAAAAGTAGTCATTCAACATGAGGCACATTCCAAATGACATTTTGAATCAATTTTTCTACAGTCCCAAAAAATCAATTTTCTGATGAAAAACGATGACCCGTGACCTGTCAAAATTTCTCCAGATGGTCAGAAATGGAAATTTTTTAATGTTTAATTTTTTGACTGCAAATGACTATTCCATGTAAATTATCACTTTTGGAACAAAAATAAGTGTGTTTAGAGTCACTTTATGACTGAAATTGGTCGAAATAGACGCTTCTGAATAGGAGAAAATGTCTGTAAAAATGGCAATTTTGGTCACATTGAGGCTTCATAAAGTAGTTATTCAGCATGAGGCACATTCCAAATGACATTTTGAATCAATTTTTCTACAGTCCAAAAAAATAAATTTTCTGATGAAAAACGATGACCCGTGACCTGTCGAAATTTCTCCAGATGGTCAGAAATGGAAATTTTTTAATGTTTAATTTTTTTTACTGTAAATGACTATTCCATGTGAATTATCACTTTTGGAACTAAAATAAGTGTGTTTAGAGTCACTTTAATGCCTGAAATTGGTCGAAATAGAAGCTTCTGAATAGGAGAAAATGTCTGTAATAATGGCAATTTTGGTCACATTGAGGCTTTAAAAAGTAGTTATTCAGCATGAGGCACATTCCAAATGACATTTTGAATCAATTTTTCTACAGTCCAAAAAATCAATTTTTTGATGAAAAACGATGACCCGTGACCTGTCGAAATTTCTCCAGATGGTCAGAAATGGAAATTTTTTAATGTTTAATTTTTTGACTGCAAATGACTATTCCATGTAAATTATCACTTTTGGAACAAAAATAAGTGTGTTTAGAGTCACTTTATGACTGAAATTGGTCGAAATAGACGCTTCTGAATAGGAGAAAATGTCTGTAAAAATGGCAATTTTGGTCACATTGAGGCTTCAAAAAGTAGTTATTCAGCATGAGGCACATTCCAAATGACATTTTGAATCAATTTTTCTACAGTCCAAAAAAATAAATTTTCTGATGAAAAACGATGACCCGTGACCTGTCGAAATTTCTCCAGATGGTCAGAAATGGAAATTTTTTAATGTTTAATTTTTTTTACTGTAAATGACTATTCCATGTGAATTATCACTTTTGGAACTAAAATAAGTGTGTTTAGAGTCACTTTAATGTCTGAAATTGGTTGAAACAAAAGCTTCTGAATAGGAGAAAAAGTCTGTAATAATGGCAATTTTGGTGACATTGAGGCTTTAAAAAGTAGTCATTCAACATGAGGCACATTCCAAATGACATTTTGAATCAATTTTTCTACAGTCCAAAAAAATCAATTTTCTGATGAAAAACGATGACCCGTGACCTGTCGAAATTTATCCAGATGGTCAGAAATGGAAATGTTTTAATGTTTAATTTTTTGAATGCAAATGACTATTCCATGTAAATTATCACTTTTGGAACAACATTAAGTGTGTTTAGAGTCACTTTAATGCCTGAAATTGGTCGAAATAGAAGCTTCTGAATACGAGAAAATGTCTGTAATAATGGCAATTTTGGTCACATTGAGGCTTTAAAAAGTAGTTATTCAACATGAGGCACATTCGAAATGACATTTTGAATAAATTTTTCCACAGTCCAAAAAATCAATTTTCTGATGAAAAACGATGACCCGTGACCTGTCGACATTTCTCCAGTTGGTCAGAAATTGAATTTTTTTAATGTTTAAGTTTTTTTACTGCAAATGACTATTCCATTTAAATTATCACTTTTGGAACAAAAATAAGTGTGTTTAGAGGCACTTTATTGCCTGAAATTGGTCGAAAGAGAATCTTCTGAATAGGAGAAAATGTCTGTAAAAATTGAAATTTTGGTCACATTCAGGCTTTAAAAAGTAGTTATTCAACATGAGGCACAATCCAAATGACATTTTGAATCAATTTTTCTACAGTCCAAAAAATCAATTTTCTGATGAAAAACGATGACCCGTGACCTGTTGAAATTTCTCCAGATTGTCAGAAATGTACATTTTTTAATGTTTAATTTTTTGACTGTAAATGACTATTCCATGTAAATTATCACTTTTGGAAGAAAAATAAGTTTGTTTAGAGTCACTTTAATGCCTGAAATTGGTTGAAACAAAAGCTTCTGAATAGGAGAAAAAGTCTGTAATAATGGCAATTTTGGTCACATTGAGGCTTTAAAAAGTAGTCATTCAACATGAGGCACATTCCAAATGACATTTTGAATCAATTTTTCTACAGTCCAAAAAATCAATTTTCTGATGAAAAACGATGACCCGTGACCTGTCGAAATTTCTCCATATGGTCAGAAATGGAAATTTTTTAATGTTTAATTTTTTGATTGTAAATGACTATTCCATGTAAATTATCACTTTTGGAAGAAAAATAAGTGTGTTTAGAGACACTTTTATGCCTGAAATTGGTTGAAACAAAAGCTTCTGAATAGGAGAAAAAGTCTGTAATAATGGCAATTTTGGTCACATTGAGGCTTTAAAAAGTAGTCATTCAACATGAGGCACATTCCAAATGACATTTTGAATCAATTTTTCTACAGTCCAAAAAAATCAATTTTCTGATGAAAAACGATGACCCGTGACCTGTCGAAATTTCTCCAGATGGTCAGAAATGGAAATTTTTTAATGTTTAATTTTTTGACTGCAAATGACTATTCCATGTAAATTATCACTTTTGGAACAAAAATAAGTGTGTTTAGAGTCACTTTAATGCCTGAAATTGGTCGAAATAGACGCTTCTGAATAGGAGAAAATGTCTGTAAAAATGGCCATTTTGGTCACATTGAGGCTTCAAAAAGTAGTTATTCAGCATGAGGCACATTCCAAATGACATTTTGAATCAATTTTTCTACAGTCCAAAAAATCAATTTTCTAATGAAAAACGATGACCCGTGACCTGTCGAAATTTCTCCAGATGGTCAGAAATGGAAATTTTTTAATGTTTAATTTTTTTACTGTAAATGACTATTCCATGTGAATTATCACTTTTGGAACTAAAATAAGTGTGTTTAGAGTCACTTTAATGCCTGAAATTGGTCGAAATAGAAGCTTCTGAATAGGAGAAAATGTCTGTAATAATGGCAATTTTGGTCACATTGAGGCTTTAAAAAGTAGTTATTCAGCATGAGGCACATTCCAAATGACATTTTGAATCAATTTTTCTACAGTCCAAAAAATCAATTTTTTGATGAAAAACAATGACCCGTGACCTGTCGAAATTTCTCCAGATGGTCAGAAATGGAAATTTTTTAATGTTTAATTTTTTGACTGTAAATGACTATTCCATGTAAATTATCACTTTTGGAAGAAAAATAAGTGTGTTTAGAGTCACTTTAATGCCTGAAATTGGTTGAAACAAAAGCTTCTGAATAGGAGAAAAAGTCTGTAATAATGGCAATTTTGGTCACATTGAGGCTTTAAAAAGTAGTCATTCAACATGAGGCACATTCCAAACGACATTTTGAATCAATTTTTCAACAGTCCAAAAAAATCGATTTTCTGATGAAAAACGATGACCCGTGAGCTGTCGAAATTTCTCCAGATGGTCAGATATGGAAATTTTTTAATGTTTAATTTTTTGACTGCAAATGACTATTCCATGTAAATTATCACTTTTGGAACAAAAATAAGTGTGTTTAGAGTCACTTTATGACTGAAATTGGTCGAAATAGACGCTTCTGAATAGGAGAAAATGTCTGTAAAAATGGCAATTTTGGTCACATTGAGGCTTTAAAAAGTAGTCATTCAACATGAGGCACATTCCAAATGACATTTTGAATCAATTTTTCTACAGTCCAAAAAAATCAATTTTCTGATGAAAAACGATGACCCGTGACCTGTCGAAATTTCTCCAGATGGTCAGAAATGGAAATTATTTAATATTTAATTTTTTGACTGCAAATGACTATTCCATGTAAATTATCACTTTTGGAACAAAAATAAGTGTGTTTAGAGTCACTTTAATGCCTGAAATTGGTCGAAATAGACGCTTCTGAATAGGAGAAAATGTCTGTAAAAATGGCAATTTTGGTCACATTGAGGCTTCAAAAAGTAGTTATTCAGCATGAGGCACATTCCAAATGACATTTTGAATCAATTTTTCTACAGTCCAAAAAAATCAATTTTCTGATGAAAAACGATGACCCGTGACCTGTCGAAATTTCTCCAGATTGTCAGAAATGTACATTTTTTAATGTTTAATTTTTTGCCTGTAAATGACTATTCCATGTAAATTATCACTTTTGGAAGAAAAATAAGTGTGTTTAGAGTCACTTTAATGCCTGAAATTGGTTGAAACAAAAGCTTCTGAATAGGAGAAAAAGTGTGTAATAATGGCAATTTTGGTCACATTGAGGCTTTAAAAAGTAGTCATTCAACATGAGGCACATTCCAAATGACATTTTGAATCAATTTTTCTACAGTCCAAAAAAATCAATTTTCTGATGAAAAACGATGACCCGTGACCTGTCGAAATTTCTCCAGATGGTCAGAAATGGAAATTTTTTAATGTTTAATTTTTTGACTGCAAATGACTATTCCATGTAAATTATCACTTTTGGAACAAAAATAAGTGTGTTTAGAGTCACTTTATGACTGAAATTGGTCGAAATAGACGCTTCTGAATAGGAGAAAATGTCTGTAAAAATGGCAATTTTGGTCACATTGAGGCTTCAAAAAGTAGTTATTCAGCATGAGGCACATTCCAAATGACATTTTGAATCAATTTTTCTACAGTCCCAAAAAATAAATTTTCTGATGAAAAACGATGACCCGTGACCTGTCGAAATTTCTCCAGATGGTCAGAAATGGAAATTTTTTAATGTTTAATTTTTTTTACTGTAAATGACTATTCCATGTGAATTATCACTTTTGGAACTAAAATAAGTGTGTTTAGAGTCACTTTAATGCCTG
Source organism: Triturus cristatus (assembly GCF_964204655.1). NCBI lineage: Eukaryota > Metazoa > Chordata > Amphibia > Caudata > Salamandridae > Triturus > Triturus cristatus. The sequence goes on along the minus strand of NC_140593.1, from coordinate 876,114,637 downwards.
AAATTGGTCGAAATAGAAGCTTCTGAATAGGAGAAAATGTCTGGAAAAATGGCAATTTTGGTCACATTGAGGCTTCAAAAAGTAGTTATTCAGCATGAGGCACATTCCAAATGACATTTTGAATCAATTTTTCTACAGTCCAAAAAATAAATTTTCTGATGAAAAACGATGACCCGTGACCTGTCGAAATTTCTCCAGATTGTCAGAAATGTACATTTTTTAATGTTTAATTTTTTGACTGTAAATGACTATTCCATGTAAATTATCACTTTTGGAAGAAAAATAAGTGTGTTTAGAGTCACTTTAATGCCTGAAATTGGTTGAAACAAAAGCTTCTGAATAGGAGAAAAAGTCTGTAATAATGGCAATTTTGGTCACATTGAGGCTTTAAAAAGTAGTCATTCAACATGAGGCACATTCCAAATGACATTTTGAATCAATTTTTCTACAGTCCCAAAAAATCAATTTTCTGATGAAAAACGATGACCCGTGACCTGTCAAAATTTCTCCAGATGGTCAGAAATGGAAATTTTTTAATGTTTAATTTTTTGACTGCAAATGACTATTCCATGTAAATTATCACTTTTGGAACAAAAATAAGTGTGTTTAGAGTCACTTTATGACTGAAATTGGTCGAAATAGACGCTTCTGAATAGGAGAAAATGTCTGTAAAAATGGCAATTTTGGTCACATTGAGGCTTCATAAAGTAGTTATTCAGCATGAGGCACATTCCAAATGACATTTTGAATCAATTTTTCTACAGTCCAAAAAAATAAATTTTCTGATGAAAAACGATGACCCGTGACCTGTTGAAATTTCTCCAGATGGTCAGAAATGGAAATTTTTTAATGTTTAATTTTTTTTACTGTAAATGACTATTCCATGTGAATTATCACTTTTGGAACTAAAATAAGTGTGTTTAGAGTCACTTTAATGCCTGAAATTGGTCGAAATAGAAGCTTCTGAATAGGAGAAAATGTCTGTAATAATGGCAATTTTGGTCACATTGAGGCTTTAAAAAGTAGTTATTCAGCATGAGGCACATTCCAAATGACATTTTGAATCAATTTTTCTACAGTCCAAAAAATCAATTTTTTGATGAAAAACGATGACCCGTGACCTGTCGAAATTTCTCCAGATGGTCAGAAATGGAAATTTTTTAATGTTTAATTTTTTGACTGTAAATGACTATTCCATGTAAATTATCACTTTTGGAAGAAAAATAAGTGTGTTTAGAGTCACTTTAATGCCTGAAATTGGTTGAAACAAAAGCTTCTGAATAGGAGAAAAAGTCTGTAATAATGGCAATTTTGGTCACATTGAGGCTTTAAAAAGTAGTCATTCAACATGAGGCACATTCCAAACGACATTTTGAATCAATTTTTCAACAGTCCAAAAAAATCAATTTTCTGATGAAAAACGATGACCCGTGACCTGTCGAAATTTCTCCAGATGGTCAGAAATGGAAATTATTTAATATTTAATTTTTTGACTGCAAATGACTATTCCATGTAAATTATCACTTTTGGAACAAAAATAAGTGTGTTTAGAGTCACTTTAATGCCTGAAATTGGTCGAAATAGACGCTTCTGAATAGGAGAAAATGTCTGTAAAAATGGCAATTTTGGTCACATTGAGGCTTCAAAAAGTAGTTATTCAGCATGAGGCACATTCCAAATGACATTTTGAATCAATTTTTCTACAGTCCAAAAAAATCAATTTTCTGATGAAAAACGATGACCCGTGACCTGTCGAAATTTCTCCAGATTGTCAGAAATGTACATTTTTTAATGTTTAATTTTTTGCCTGTAAATGACTATTCCATGTAAATTATCACTTTTGGAAGAAAAATAAGTGTGTTTAGAGTCACTTTAATGCCTGAAATTGGTTGAAACAAAAGCTTCTGAATAGGAGAAAAAGTCTGTAATAATGGCAATTTTGGTCACATTGAGGCTTTAAAAAGTAGTCATTCAACATGAGGCACATTCCAAACGACATTTTGAATCAATTTTTCAACAGTCCAAAAAAATCGATTTTCTGATGAAAAACGATGACCCGTGAGCTGTCGAAATTTCTCCAGATGGTCAGATATGGAAATTTTTTAATGTTTAATTTTTTGACTGCAAATGACTATTCCATGTAAATTATCACTTTTGGAACAAAAATAAGTGTGTTTAGAGTCACTTTATGACTGAAATTGGTCGAAATAGACGCTTCTGAATAGGAGAAAATGTCTGTAAAAATGGCAATTTTGGTCACATTGAGGCTTCAAAAAGTAGTTATTCAGCATGAGGCACATTCCAAATGACATTTTGAATCAATTTTTCTACAGTCCAAAAAATCAATTTTCTGATGAAAAACGATGACCCGTGACCTGTCGAAATTTCTCCAGATTGTCAGAAATGTACATTTTTTAATGTTTAATTTTTTGACTGTAAATGACTATTCCATGTAAATTATCACTTTTGGAAGAAAAATAAGTGTGTTTAGAGTCACTTTAATGCCTGAAATTGGTTGAAACAAAAGCTTCTGAATAGGAGAAAAAGTCTGTAATAATGGCAATTTTGGTCACATTGAGGCTTTAAAAAGTAGTCATTCAACATGAGGCACATTCCAAATGACATTTTGAATCAATTTTTCTACAGTCCCAAAAAATCAATTTTCTGATGAAAAACGATGACCCGTGACCTGTCAAAATTTCTCCAGATGGTCAGAAATGGAAATTTTTTAATGTTTAATTTTTTGACTGCAAATGACTATTCCATGTAAATTATCACTTTTGGAACAAAAATAAGTGTGTTTAGAGTCACTTTATGACTGAAATTGGTCGAAATAGACGCTTCTGAATAGGAGAAAATGTCTGTAAAAATGGCAATTTTGGTCACATTGAGGCTTCATAAAGTAGTTATTCAGCATGAGGCACATTCCAAATGACATTTTGAATCAATTTTTCTACAGTCCAAAAAAATAAATTTTCTGATGAAAAACGATGACCCGTGACCTGTCGAAATTTCTCCAGATGGTCAGAAATGGAAATTTTTTAATGTTTAATTTTTTTTACTGTAAATGACTATTCCATGTGAATTATCACTTTTGGAACTAAAATAAGTGTGTTTAGAGTCACTTTAATGCCTGAAATTGGTCGAAATAGAAGCTTCTGAATAGGAGAAAATGTCTGTAATAATGGCAATTTTGGTCACATTGAGGCTTTAAAAAGTAGTTATTCAGCATGAGGCACATTCCAAATGACATTTTGAATCAATTTTTCTACAGTCCAAAAAATCAATTTTTTGATGAAAAACGATGACCCGTGACCTGTCGAAATTTCTCCAGATGGTCAGAAATGGAAATTTTTTAATGTTTAATTTTTTGACTGCAAATGACTATTCCATGTAAATTATCACTTTTGGAACAAAAATAAGTGTGTTTAGAGTCACTTTATGACTGAAATTGGTCGAAATAGACGCTTCTGAATAGGAGAAAATGTCTGTAAAAATGGCAATTTTGGTCACATTGAGGCTTCAAAAAGTAGTTATTCAGCATGAGGCACATTCCAAATGACATTTTGAATCAATTTTTCTACAGTCCAAAAAAATAAATTTTCTGATGAAAAACGATGACCCGTGACCTGTCGAAATTTCTCCAGATGGTCAGAAATGGAAATTTTTTAATGTTTAATTTTTTTTACTGTAAATGACTATTCCATGTGAATTATCACTTTTGGAACTAAAATAAGTGTGTTTAGAGTCACTTTAATGTCTGAAATTGGTTGAAACAAAAGCTTCTGAATAGGAGAAAAAGTCTGTAATAATGGCAATTTTGGTGACATTGAGGCTTTAAAAAGTAGTCATTCAACATGAGGCACATTCCAAATGACATTTTGAATCAATTTTTCTACAGTCCAAAAAAATCAATTTTCTGATGAAAAACGATGACCCGTGACCTGTCGAAATTTATCCAGATGGTCAGAAATGGAAATGTTTTAATGTTTAATTTTTTGAATGCAAATGACTATTCCATGTAAATTATCACTTTTGGAACAACATTAAGTGTGTTTAGAGTCACTTTAATGCCTGAAATTGGTCGAAATAGAAGCTTCTGAATACGAGAAAATGTCTGTAATAATGGCAATTTTGGTCACATTGAGGCTTTAAAAAGTAGTTATTCAACATGAGGCACATTCGAAATGACATTTTGAATAAATTTTTCCACAGTCCAAAAAATCAATTTTCTGATGAAAAACGATGACCCGTGACCTGTCGACATTTCTCCAGTTGGTCAGAAATTGAATTTTTTTAATGTTTAAGTTTTTTTACTGCAAATGACTATTCCATTTAAATTATCACTTTTGGAACAAAAATAAGTGTGTTTAGAGGCACTTTATTGCCTGAAATTGGTCGAAAGAGAATCTTCTGAATAGGAGAAAATGTCTGTAAAAATTGAAATTTTGGTCACATTCAGGCTTTAAAAAGTAGTTATTCAACATGAGGCACAATCCAAATGACATTTTGAATCAATTTTTCTACAGTCCAAAAAATCAATTTTCTGATGAAAAACGATGACCCGTGACCTGTTGAAATTTCTCCAGATTGTCAGAAATGTACATTTTTTAATGTTTAATTTTTTGACTGTAAATGACTATTCCATGTAAATTATCACTTTTGGAAGAAAAATAAGTTTGTTTAGAGTCACTTTAATGCCTGAAATTGGTTGAAACAAAAGCTTCTGAATAGGAGAAAAAGTCTGTAATAATGGCAATTTTGGTCACATTGAGGCTTTAAAAAGTAGTCATTCAACATGAGGCACATTCCAAATGACATTTTGAATCAATTTTTCTACAGTCCAAAAAATCAATTTTCTGATGAAAAACGATGACCCGTGACCTGTCGAAATTTCTCCATATGGTCAGAAATGGAAATTTTTTAATGTTTAATTTTTTGATTGTAAATGACTATTCCATGTAAATTATCACTTTTGGAAGAAAAATAAGTGTGTTTAGAGACACTTTTATGCCTGAAATTGGTTGAAACAAAAGCTTCTGAATAGGAGAAAAAGTCTGTAATAATGGCAATTTTGGTCACATTGAGGCTTTAAAAAGTAGTCATTCAACATGAGGCACATTCCAAATGACATTTTGAATCAATTTTTCTACAGTCCAAAAAAATCAATTTTCTGATGAAAAACGATGACCCGTGACCTGTCGAAATTTCTCCAGATGGTCAGAAATGGAAATTTTTTAATGTTTAATTTTTTGACTGCAAATGACTATTCCATGTAAATTATCACTTTTGGAACAAAAATAAGTGTGTTTAGAGTCACTTTAATGCCTGAAATTGGTCGAAATAGACGCTTCTGAATAGGAGAAAATGTCTGTAAAAATGGCCATTTTGGTCACATTGAGGCTTCAAAAAGTAGTTATTCAGCATGAGGCACATTCCAAATGACATTTTGAATCAATTTTTCTACAGTCCAAAAAATCAATTTTCTAATGAAAAACGATGACCCGTGACCTGTCGAAATTTCTCCAGATGGTCAGAAATGGAAATTTTTTAATGTTTAATTTTTTTACTGTAAATGACTATTCCATGTGAATTATCACTTTTGGAACTAAAATAAGTGTGTTTAGAGTCACTTTAATGCCTGAAATTGGTCGAAATAGAAGCTTCTGAATAGGAGAAAATGTCTGTAATAATGGCAATTTTGGTCACATTGAGGCTTTAAAAAGTAGTTATTCAGCATGAGGCACATTCCAAATGACATTTTGAATCAATTTTTCTACAGTCCAAAAAATCAATTTTTTGATGAAAAACAATGACCCGTGACCTGTCGAAATTTCTCCAGATGGTCAGAAATGGAAATTTTTTAATGTTTAATTTTTTGACTGTAAATGACTATTCCATGTAAATTATCACTTTTGGAAGAAAAATAAGTGTGTTTAGAGTCACTTTAATGCCTGAAATTGGTTGAAACAAAAGCTTCTGAATAGGAGAAAAAGTCTGTAATAATGGCAATTTTGGTCACATTGAGGCTTTAAAAAGTAGTCATTCAACATGAGGCACATTCCAAACGACATTTTGAATCAATTTTTCAACAGTCCAAAAAAATCGATTTTCTGATGAAAAACGATGACCCGTGAGCTGTCGAAATTTCTCCAGATGGTCAGATATGGAAATTTTTTAATGTTTAATTTTTTGACTGCAAATGACTATTCCATGTAAATTATCACTTTTGGAACAAAAATAAGTGTGTTTAGAGTCACTTTATGACTGAAATTGGTCGAAATAGACGCTTCTGAATAGGAGAAAATGTCTGTAAAAATGGCAATTTTGGTCACATTGAGGCTTTAAAAAGTAGTCATTCAACATGAGGCACATTCCAAATGACATTTTGAATCAATTTTTCTACAGTCCAAAAAAATCAATTTTCTGATGAAAAACGATGACCCGTGACCTGTCGAAATTTCTCCAGATGGTCAGAAATGGAAATTATTTAATATTTAATTTTTTGACTGCAAATGACTATTCCATGTAAATTATCACTTTTGGAACAAAAATAAGTGTGTTTAGAGTCACTTTAATGCCTGAAATTGGTCGAAATAGACGCTTCTGAATAGGAGAAAATGTCTGTAAAAATGGCAATTTTGGTCACATTGAGGCTTCAAAAAGTAGTTATTCAGCATGAGGCACATTCCAAATGACATTTTGAATCAATTTTTCTACAGTCCAAAAAAATCAATTTTCTGATGAAAAACGATGACCCGTGACCTGTCGAAATTTCTCCAGATTGTCAGAAATGTACATTTTTTAATGTTTAATTTTTTGCCTGTAAATGACTATTCCATGTAAATTATCACTTTTGGAAGAAAAATAAGTGTGTTTAGAGTCACTTTAATGCCTGAAATTGGTTGAAACAAAAGCTTCTGAATAGGAGAAAAAGTGTGTAATAATGGCAATTTTGGTCACATTGAGGCTTTAAAAAGTAGTCATTCAACATGAGGCACATTCCAAATGACATTTTGAATCAATTTTTCTACAGTCCAAAAAAATCAATTTTCTGATGAAAAACGATGACCCGTGACCTGTCGAAATTTCTCCAGATGGTCAGAAATGGAAATTTTTTAATGTTTAATTTTTTGACTGCAAATGACTATTCCATGTAAATTATCACTTTTGGAACAAAAATAAGTGTGTTTAGAGTCACTTTATGACTGAAATTGGTCGAAATAGACGCTTCTGAATAGGAGAAAATGTCTGTAAAAATGGCAATTTTGGTCACATTGAGGCTTCAAAAAGTAGTTATTCAGCATGAGGCACATTCCAAATGACATTTTGAATCAATTTTTCTACAGTCCCAAAAAATAAATTTTCTGATGAAAAACGATGACCCGTGACCTGTCGAAATTTCTCCAGATGGTCAGAAATGGAAATTTTTTAATGTTTAATTTTTTTTACTGTAAATGACTATTCCATGTGAATTATCACTTTTGGAACTAAAATAAGTGTGTTTAGAGTCACTTTAATGCCTGAAATTGGTCGAAATAGAAGCTTCTGAATAGGAGAAAATGTCTGGAAAAATGGCAATTTTGGTCACATTGAGGCTTCAAAAAGTAGTTATTCAGCATGAGGCACATTCCAAATGACATTTTGAATCAATTTTTCTACAGTCCAAAAAATAAATTTTCTGATGAAAAACGATGACCCGTGACCTGTCGAAATTTCTCCAGATTGTCAGAAATGTACATTTTTTAATGTTTAATTTTTTGACTGTAAATGACTATTCCATGTAAATTATCACTTTTGGAAGAAAAATAAGTGTGTTTAGAGTCACTTTAATGCCTGAAATTGGTTGAAACAAAAGCTTCTGAATAGGAGAAAAAGTCTGTAATAATGGCAATTTTGGTCACATTGAGGCTTTAAAAAGTAGTCATTCAACATGAGGCACATTCCAAATGACATTTTGAATCAATTTTTCTACAGTCCCAAAAAATCAATTTTCTGATGAAAAACGATGACCCGTGACCTGTCAAAATTTCTCCAGATGGTCAGAAATGGAAATTTTTTAATGTTTAATTTTTTGACTGCAAATGACTATTCCATGTAAATTATCACTTTTGGAACAAAAATAAGTGTGTTTAGAGTCACTTTATGACTGAAATTGGTCGAAATAGACGCTTCTGAATAGGAGAAAATGTCTGTAAAAATGGCAATTTTGGTCACATTGAGGCTTCATAAAGTAGTTATTCAGCATGAGGCACATTCCAAATGACATTTTGAATCAATTTTTCTACAGTCCAAAAAAATAAATTTTCTGATGAAAAACGATGACCCGTGACCTGTCGAAATTTCTCCAGATGGTCAGAAATGGAAATTTTTTAATGTTTAATTTTTTTTACTGTAAATGACTATTCCATGTGAATTATCACTTTTGGAACTAAAATAAGTGTGTTTAGAGTCACTTTAATGCCTGAAATTGGTCGAAATAGAAGCTTCTGAATAGGAGAAAATGTCTGTAATAATGGCAATTTTGGTCACATTGAGGCTTTAAAAAGTAGTTATTCAGCATGAGGCACATTCCAAATGACATTTTGAATCAATTTTTCTACAGTCCAAAAAATCAATTTTTTGATGAAAAACGATGACCCGTGACCTGTCGAAATTTCTCCAGATGGTCAGAAATGGAAATTTTTTAATGTTTAATTTTTTGACTGCAAATGACTATTCCATGTAAATTATCACTTTTGGAACAAAAATAAGTGTGTTTAGAGTCACTTTATGACTGAAATTGGTCGAAATAGACGCTTCTGAATAGGAGAAAATGTCTGTAAAAATGGCAATTTTGGTCACATTGAGGCTTCAAAAAGTAGTTATTCAGCATGAGGCACATTCCAAATGACATTTTGAATCAATTTTTCTACAGTCCAAAAAAATAAATTTTCTGATGAAAAACGATGACCCGTGACCTGTCGAAATTTCTCCAGATGGTCAGAAATGGAAATTTTTTAATGTTTAATTTTTTTTACTGTAAATGACTATTCCATGTGAATTATCACTTTTGGAACTAAAATAAGTGTGTTTAGAGTCACTTTAATGTCTGAAATTGGTTGAAACAAAAGCTTCTGAATAGGAGAAAAAGTCTGTAATAATGGCAATTTTGGTGACATTGAGGCTTTAAAAAGTAGTCATTCAACATGAGGCACATTCCAAATGACATTTTGAATCAATTTTTCTACAGTCCAAAAAAATCAATTTTCTGATGAAAAACGATGACCCGTGACCTGTCGAAATTTATCCAGATGGTCAGAAATGGAAATGTTTTAATGTTTAATTTTTTGAATGCAAATGACTATTCCATGTAAATTATCACTTTTGGAACAACATTAAGTGTGTTTAGAGTCACTTTAATGCCTGAAATTGGTCGAAATAGAAGCTTCTGAATACGAGAAAATGTCTGTAATAATGGCAATTTTGGTCACATTGAGGCTTTAAAAAGTAGTTATTCAACATGAGGCACATTCGAAATGACATTTTGAATAAATTTTTCCACAGTCCAAAAAATCAATTTTCTGATGAAAAACGATGACCCGTGACCTGTCGACATTTCTCCAGTTGGTCAGAAATTGAATTTTTTTAATGTTTAAGTTTTTTTACTGCAAATGACTATTCCATTTAAATTATCACTTTTGGAACAAAAATAAGTGTGTTTAGAGGCACTTTATTGCCTGAAATTGGTCGAAAGAGAATCTTCTGAATAGGAGAAAATGTCTGTAAAAATTGAAATTTTGGTCACATTCAGGCTTTAAAAAGTAGTTATTCAACATGAGGCACAATCCAAATGACATTTTGAATCAATTTTTCTACAGTCCAAAAAATCAATTTTCTGATGAAAAACGATGACCCGTGACCTGTTGAAATTTCTCCAGATTGTCAGAAATGTACATTTTTTAATGTTTAATTTTTTGACTGTAAATGACTATTCCATGTAAATTATCACTTTTGGAAGAAAAATAAGTTTGTTTAGAGTCACTTTAATGCCTGAAATTGGTTGAAACAAAAGCTTCTGAATAGGAGAAAAAGTCTGTAATAATGGCAATTTTGGTCACATTGAGGCTTTAAAAAGTAGTCATTCAACATGAGGCACATTCCAAATGACATTTTGAATCAATTTTTCTACAGTCCAAAAAATCAATTTTCTGATGAAAAACGATGACCCGTGACCTGTCGAAATTTCTCCATATGGTCAGAAATGGAAATTTTTTAATGTTTAATTTTTTGATTGTAAATGACTATTCCATGTAAATTATCACTTTTGGAAGAAAAATAAGTGTGTTTAGAGACACTTTTATGCCTGAAATTGGTTGAAACAAAAGCTTCTGAATAGGAGAAAAAGTCTGTAATAATGGCAATTTTGGTCACATTGAGGCTTTAAAAAGTAGTCATTCAACATGAGGCACATTCCAAATGACATTTTGAATCAATTTTTCTACAGTCCAAAAAAATCAATTTTCTGATGAAAAACGATGACCCGTGACCTGTCGAAATTTCTCCAGATGGTCAGAAATGGAAATTTTTTAATGTTTAATTTTTTGACTGCAAATGACTATTCCATGTAAATTATCACTTTTGGAACAAAAATAAGTGTGTTTAGAGTCACTTTAATGCCTGAAATTGGTCGAAATAGACGCTTCTGAATAGGAGAAAATGTCTGTAAAAATGGCCATTTTGGTCACATTGAGGCTTCAAAAAGTAGTTATTCAGCATGAGGCACATTCCAAATGACATTTTGAATCAATTTTTCTACAGTCCAAAAAATCAATTTTCTAATGAAAAACGATGACCCGTGACCTGTCGAAATTTCTCCAGATGGTCAGAAATGGAAATTTTTTAATGTTTAATTTTTTTACTGTAAATGACTATTCCATGTGAATTATCACTTTTGGAACTAAAATAAGTGTGTTTAGAGTCACTTTAATGCCTGAAATTGGTCGAAATAGAAGCTTCTGAATAGGAGAAAATGTCTGTAATAATGGCAATTTTGGTCACATTGAGGCTTTAAAAAGTAGTTATTCAGCATGAGGCACATTCCAAATGACATTTTGAATCAATTTTTCTACAGTCCAAAAAATCAATTTTTTGATGAAAAACAATGACCCGTGACCTGTCGAAATTTCTCCAGATGGTCAGAAATGGAAATTTTTTAATGTTTAATTTTTTGACTGTAAATGACTATTCCATGTAAATTATCACTTTTGGAAGAAAAATAAGTGTGTTTAGAGTCACTTTAATGCCTGAAATTGGTTGAAACAAAAGCTTCTGAATAGGAGAAAAAGTCTGTAATAATGGCAATTTTGGTCACATTGAGGCTTTAAAAAGTAGTCATTCAACATGAGGCACATTCCAAACGACATTTTGAATCAATTTTTCAACAGTCCAAAAAAATCGATTTTCTGATGAAAAACGATGACCCGTGAGCTGTCGAAATTTCTCCAGATGGTCAGATATGGAAATTTTTTAATGTTTAATTTTTTGACTGCAAATGACTATTCCATGTAAATTATCACTTTTGGAACAAAAATAAGTGTGTTTAGAGTCACTTTATGACTGAAATTGGTCGAAATAGACGCTTCTGAATAGGAGAAAATGTCTGTAAAAATGGCAATTTTGGTCACATTGAGGCTTTAAAAAGTAGTCATTCAACATGAGGCACATTCCAAATGACATTTTGAATCAATTTTTCTACAGTCCAAAAAAATCAATTTTCTGATGAAAAACGATGACCCGTGACCTGTCGAAATTTCTCCAGATGGTCAGAAATGGAAATTATTTAATATTTAATTTTTTGACTGCAAATGACTATTCCATGTAAATTATCACTTTTGGAACAAAAATAAGTGTGTTTAGAGTCACTTTAATGCCTGAAATTGGTCGAAATAGACGCTTCTGAATAGGAGAAAATGTCTGTAAAAATGGCAATTTTGGTCACATTGAGGCTTCAAAAAGTAGTTATTCAGCATGAGGCACATTCCAAATGACATTTTGAATCAATTTTTCTACAGTCCAAAAAAATCAATTTTCTGATGAAAAACGATGACCCGTGACCTGTCGAAATTTCTCCAGATTGTCAGAAATGTACATTTTTTAATGTTTAATTTTTTGCCTGTAAATGACTATTCCATGTAAATTATCACTTTTGGAAGAAAAATAAGTGTGTTTAGAGTCACTTTAATGCCTGAAATTGGTTGAAACAAAAGCTTCTGAATAGGAGAAAAAGTGTGTAATAATGGCAATTTTGGTCACATTGAGGCTTTAAAAAGTAGTCATTCAACATGAGGCACATTCCAAATGACATTTTGAATCAATTTTTCTACAGTCCAAAAAAATCAATTTTCTGATGAAAAACGATGACCCGTGACCTGTCGAAATTTCTCCAGATGGTCAGAAATGGAAATTTTTTAATGTTTAATTTTTTGACTGCAAATGACTATTCCATGTAAATTATCACTTTTGGAACAAAAATAAGTGTGTTTAGAGTCACTTTATGACTGAAATTGGTCGAAATAGACGCTTCTGAATAGGAGAAAATGTCTGTAAAAATGGCAATTTTGGTCACATTGAGGCTTCAAAAAGTAGTTATTCAGCATGAGGCACATTCCAAATGACATTTTGAATTAATTTTTCTACAGTCCCAAAAAATAAATTTTCTGATGAAAAACGATGACCCGTGACCTGTCGAAATTTCTCCAGATGGTCAGAAATGGAAATTTTTTAATGTTTAATTTTTTTTACTGTAAATGACTATTCCATGTGAATTATCACTTTTGGAACTAAAATAAGTGTGTTTAGAGTCACTTTAATGCCTGAAATTGGTCGAAATAGAAGCTTCTGAATAGGAGAAAATGTCTGGAAAAATGGCAATTTTGGTCACATTGAGGCTTCAAAAAGTAGTTATTCAGCATGAGGCACATTCCAAATGACATTTTGAATCAATTTTTCTACAGTCCAAAAAATAAATTTTCTGATGAAAAACGATGACCCGTGACCTGTCGAAATTTCTCCAGATTGTCAGAAATGTACATTTTTTAATGTTTAATTTTTTGACTGTAAATGACTATTCCATGTAAATTATCACTTTTGGAAGAAAAATAAGTGTGTTTAGAGTCACTTTAATGCCTGAAATTGGTTGAAACAAAAGCTTCTGAATAGGAGAAAAAGTCTGTAATAATGGCAATTTTGGTCACATTGAGGCTTTAAAAAGTAGTCATTCAACATGAGGCACATTCCAAATGACATTTTGAATCAATTTTTCTACAGTCCCAAAAAATCAATTTTCTGATGAAAAACGATGACCCGTGACCTGTCAAAATTTCTCCAGATGGTCAGAAATGGAAATTTTTTAATGTTTAATTTTTTGACTGCAAATGACTATTCCATGTAAATTATCACTTTTGGAACAAAAATAAGTGTGTTTAGAGTCACTTTATGACTGAAATTGGTCGAAATAGACGCTTCTGAATAGGAGAAAATGTCTGTAAAAATGGCAATTTTGGTCACATTGAGGCTTCATAAAGTAGTTATTCAGCATGAGGCACATTCCAAATGACATTTTGAATCAATTTTTCTACAGTCCAAAAAAATAAATTTTCTGATGAAAAACGATGACCCGTGACCTGTTGAAATTTCTCCAGATGGTCAGAAATGGAAATTTTTTAATGTTTAATTTTTTTTACTGTAAATGACTATTCCATGTGAATTATCACTTTTGGAACTAAAATAAGTGTGTTTAGAGTCACTTTAATGCCTGAAATTGGTCGAAATAGAAGCTTCTGAATAGGAGAAAATGTCTGTAATAATGGCAATTTTGGTCACATTGAGGCTTTAAAAAGTAGTTATTCAGCATGAGGCACATTCCAAATGACATTTTGAATCAATTTTTCTACAGTCCAAAAAATCAATTTTTTGATGAAAAACGATGACCCGTGACCTGTCGAAATTTCTCCAGATGGTCAGAAATGGAAATTTTTTAATGTTTAATTTTTTGACTGTAAATGACTATTCCATGTAAATTATCACTTTTGGAAGAAAAATAAGTGTGTTTAGAGTCACTTTAATGCCTGAAATTGGTTGAAACAAAAGCTTCTGAATAGGAGAAAAAGTCTGTAATAATGGCAATTTTGGTCACATTGAGGCTTTAAAAAGTAGTCATTCAACATGAGGCACATTCCAAACGACATTTTGAATCAATTTTTCAACAGTCCAAAAAAATCAATTTTCTGATGAAAAACGATGACCCGTGACCTGTCGAAATTTCTCCAGATGGTCAGAAATGGAAATTATTTAATATTTAATTTTTTGACTGCAAATGACTATTCCATGTAAATTATCACTTTTGGAACAAAAATAAGTGTGTTTAGAGTCACTTTAATGCCTGAAATTGGTCGAAATAGACGCTTCTGAATAGGAGAAAATGTCTGTAAAAATGGCAATTTTGGTCACATTGAGGCTTCAAAAAGTAGTTATTCAGCATGAGGCACATTCCAAATGACATTTTGAATCAATTTTTCTACAGTCCAAAAAAATCAATTTTCTGATGAAAAACGATGACCCGTGACCTGTCGAAATTTCTCCAGATTGTCAGAAATGTACATTTTTTAATGTTTAATTTTTTGCCTGTAAATGACTATTCCATGTAAATTATCACTTTTGGAAGAAAAATAAGTGTGTTTAGAGTCACTTTAATGCCTGAAATTGGTTGAAACAAAAGCTTCTGAATAGGAGAAAAAGTCTGTAATAATGGCAATTTTGGTCACATTGAGGCTTTAAAAAGTAGTCATTCAACATGAGGCACATTCCAAATGACATTTTGAATCAATTTTTCTACAGTCCAAAAAAATCAATTTTCTGATGAAAAACGATGACCCGTGACCTGTCGAAATTTCTCCAGATGGTCAGAAATGGAAATTTTTTAATGTTTAATTTTTTGACTGCAAATGACTATTCCATGTAAATTATCACTTTTGGAACAAAAATAAGTGTGTTTAGAGTCACTTTATGACTGAAATTGGTCGAAATAGACGCTTCTGAATAGGAGAAAATGTCTGTAAAAATGGCAATTTTGGTCACATTGAGGCTTCAAAAAGTAGTTATTCAGCATGAGGCACATTCCAAATGACATTTTGAATCAATTTTTCTACAGTCCAAAAAATCAATTTTCTGATGAAAAACGATGACCCGTGACCTGTCGAAATTTCTCCAGATGGTCAGAAATGGAAATTTTTTAATGTTTCATTTTTTGACTGCAAATGACTATTCCATGTAAATTATCACTTTTGGAACAAAATAAGTGTGTTTAGAGTCACTTTATGACTGAAATTGGTCGAAATAGAAGCTTCTGAATAGGAGAAAATGTCTGGAAAAATGGCAATTTTGGTCACATTGAGGCTTCAAAAAGTAGTTATTCAGCATGAGGCACATTCCAAATGACATTTTGAATCAATTTTTCTACAGTCCAAAAAATCAATTTTCTGATGAAAAACGATGACCCGTGACCTGTCGAAATTTCTCCAGATGGTCAGAAATGGAAATTTTTTAATGTTTAATTTTTTGACTGTAAATTACTATTCCATGTAAATTATCACTTTTGGAAGAAAAATAAGTGTGTTTAGAGTCACTTTAATGTCTGAAATTGGTTGAAACAAAAGCTTCTGAATAGGAGAAAAAGTCTGTAATAATGGCAATTTTGGTGACATTGAGGCTTTAAAAAGTAGTCATTCAACATGAGGCACATTCCAAATGACATTTTGAATCAATTTTTCTACAGTCCAAAAAAATCAATTTTCTGATGAAAAACGATGACCCGTGACCTGTCGAAATTTATCCAGATGGTCAGAAATGGAAATTTTTTAATGTTTAATTTTTTGAATGCAAATGACTATTCCATGTAAATTATCACTTTTGGAACAACATTAAGTGTGTTTAGAGTCACTTTAATGCCTGAAATTGGTCGAAATAGAAGCTTCTGAATACGAGAAAATGTCTGTAATAATGGCAATTTTGGTCACATTGAGGCTTTAAAAAGTAGTTATTCAACATGAGGCACATTCGAAATGACATTTTGAATCAATTTTTCCACAGTCCAAAAAATCAATTTTCTGATGAAAAACGATGACCCGTGACCTGTCGACATTTCTCCAGTTGGTCAGAAATTGAATTTTTTTAATGTTTAAGTTTTTTTACTGCAAATGACTATTCCATTTAAATTATCACTTTTGGAACAAAAATACGTGTGTTTAGAGGCACTTTATTGCCTGAAATTGGTCGAAAGAGAATCTTCTGAATAGGAGAAAATGTCTGTAAAAATTGAAATTTTGGTCACATTCAGGCTTTAAAAAGTAGTTATTCAACATGAGGCACAATCCAAATGACATTTTGAATCAATTTTTCTACAGTCCAAAAAATCAATTTTCTGATGAAAAAAGATGACCCGGGACCTGTTGAAATTTCTCCAGATTGTCAGAAATGTACATTTTTTAATGTTTAATTTTTTGACTGTAAATGACTATTCCATGTAAATTATCACTTTTGGAAGAAAAATAAGTTTGTTTAGAGTCACTTTAATGCCTGAAATTGGTTGAAACAAAAGCTTCTGAATAGGAGAAAAAGTCTGTAATAATGGCAATTTTGGTCACATTGAGGCTTTAAAAAGTAGTCATTCAACATGAGGCACATTCCAAATGACATTTTGAATCAATTTTTCTACAGTCCAAAAAAACAATTTTCTGATGAAAAATGATGACCCGTGACCTGTTGAAATTTCTCCAGATGGTCAGAAATGGAAATTTTTTAATGTTTAATTTTTTGACTGCAAATGACTATTCCATGTAAATTATCACTTTTGGAACAAAAATAAGTGTGTTTAGAGTCACTTTAATGCCTGAAATTGGTCAAAATAGATGCTTCTGAATAGGAGAAAATGTCTGTAAAAATGGCAATTTTGGTCACATTGAGGCTTCAAAAAGTAGTTATTCAGCATGAGGCACATTCCAAATGACATTTTGAATCAATTTTTCTACAGTCCAAAAAATCAATTTTCTGATGAAAAACGATGACCCGTGACCTGTCCAAATTTCTCCATATGGTCAGAAATGGAAATTTTTTAATGTTTAATTTTTTGATTGTAAATGACTATTCCATGTAAATTATCACTTTTGGAAGAAAAATAAGTGTGTTTAGAGACACTTTAATGCCTGAAATTGGTTGAAACAAAAGCTTCTGAATAGGAGAAAAAGTCTGTAATAATGGCAATTTTGGTCACATTGAGGCTTTAAAAAGTAGTCATTCAACATGAGGCACATTCCAAATGACATTTTGAATCAATTTTTCTACAGTCCAAAAAAATCAATTTTCTGATGAAAAACGATGACCCGTGACCTGTCGAAATTTCTCCAGATGGTCAGAAATGGATATTTTTTAATGTTTAATTTTTTGACTGCAAATGACTATTCCATGTAAATTATCACTTTTGGAACAAAAATAAGTGTGTTTAGAGTCACTTTAATGCCTGAAATTGGTCGAAATAGACGCTTCTGAATAGGAGAAAATGTCTGTAAAAATGGCAATTTTGGTCACATTGAGGCTTCAAAAAGTAGTTATTCAGCATGAGGCACATTCCAAATGACATTTTGAATCAATTTTTCTACAGTCCAAAAAAATAAATTTTCTGATGAAAAACGATGACCCTTGACCTGTCGAAATTTCTCCAGATGGTCAGAAATGGAAATTTTTTAATGTTTAATTTTTTTACTGTAAATGACTATTCCATGTGAATTATCACTTTTGGAACTAAAATAAGTGTGTTTAGAGTCACTTTAATGCCTGAAATTGGTCGAAATAGAAGCTTCTGAATAGGAGAAAATGTCTGTAATAATGGCAATTTTGGTCACATTGAGGCTTTAAAAAGTAGTTATTCAGCATGAGGCACATTCCAAATGACATTTTGAATCAATTTTTCTACAGTCCAAAAAATCAATTTTCTGATGAAAAACGATGACCCGTGACCTGTCGAAATTTCTCCAGATGGTCAGAAATTGACATTTTTTAATGTTTAATTTTTTGACTGTAAATGACTATTCCATGTAAATTATCACTTTTGGAAGAAAAATAAGTGTGTTTAGAGTCACTTTAATGCCTGAAATTGGTTGAAACAAAAGCTTCTGAATAGGAGAAAATGTCTGTAATAATGGCAATTTTGGTCACATTGAGGCTTTAAAAAGTAGTTATTCAGCATGAGGCACATTCCAAATGACATTTTGAATCAATTTTTCTACAGTCCAAAAAATCAATTTTCTGATGAAAAACGATGACCCGTGACCTGTTGAAATTTCTCCAGATTGTCAGAAATGTACATTTTTTAATGTTTAATTTTTTGACTGTAAATGACTATTCCATGTAAATTATCACTTTTGGAAGAAAAATGAGTGTGTTTAGAGTCACTTTAATGCCTGAAATTGGTTGAAACAAATGCTTCTGAATAGGAGAAAAAATCTGTAATAATGGCAATTTTGGTCACATTGAGGCTTTAAAAAGTAGTCATTCAACATGAGGCACATTCCAAATGACATTTTGAATCAATTTTTCTACAGTCCAAAAAAATCAATTTGCTGATGAAAAACGATGACCCGGGCCCTGTCGAAATTTCTCCAGATTATCAGAAATGTACATTTTTTAATGTTTAATTTTTTGCCTGTAAATGACTATTCCATGTAAATTATCACTTTTGGAAGAAAAATAAGTGTGTTTAGAGTCACTTTAATGCCTGAAATTGGTTGAAACAAAAGCTTCTGAATAGGAGAAAAAGTGTGTAATAATGGCAATTTTGGTCACATTGAGGCTTTAAAAAGTAGTCATTCAACATGAGGCACATTCCAAATGACATTTTGAATCAATTTTTCTACAGTCCCAAAAAATAAATTTTCTGATGAAAAACGATGACCCGTGACCTGTCGAAATTTCTCCAGATGGTCAGAAATGGAAATTTTTTAATGTTTAATTTTTTGACTGCAAATGACTATTCCATGTAAATTATCACTTTTGGAACAAAAATAAGTGTGTTTAGAGTCACTTTATGACTGAAATTGGTCGAAATAGACGCTTCTGAATAGGAGAAAATGTCTGTAAAAATGGCAATTTTGGTCACAATGAAGCTTCAAAAAGTAGTTATTCAGCATGAGGCACATTCCAAATGACATTTTGAATCAATTTTTCTACAGTCCCAAAAAATAAATTTTCTGATGAAAAACGATGACCCGTGACCTGTCGAAATTTCTCCAGATGGTCAGAAATGGAAATTTTTTAATGTTTAATTTTTTTTACTGTAAATGACTATTCCATGTGAATTATCACTTTTGGAACTAAAATAAGTGTGTTTAGAGTCACTTTAATGCCTGAAATTGGTCGAAATAGAAGCTTCTGAATAGGAGAAAATGTCTGGAAAAATGGCAATTTTGGTCACATTGAGGCTTCAAAAAGTAGTTATTCAGCATGAGGCACATTCCAAATGACATTTTGAATCAATTTTTCTACAGTCCAAAAAATCAATTTTCTGATGAAAAACGATGACCCGTGACCTGTCGAAATTTCTCCAGATGGTCAGAAATGGAAATTTTTTAATGTTTCATTTTTTGACTGCAAATGACTATTCCATGTAAATTATCACTTTTGGAACAAAATAAGTGTGTTTAGAGTCACTTTAATGCCTGAAATTGGTCGAAATAGAAGCTTCTGAATAGGAGAAAATGTCTGGAAAAATGGCAATTTTGGTCACATTGAGGCTTCAAAAAGTAGTTATTCAGCATGAGGCACATTCCAAATGACATTTTGAATCAATTTTTCTACAGTCCAAAAAATCAATTTTCTGATGAAAAACGATGACCCGTGACCTGTCGAAATTTCTCCAGATTGTCAGTAATGTACATTTTTTAATGTTTAATTTTTTGACTGTAAATGACTATTCCATGTAAATTATCACTTTTGGAACAAAAATAAGTGTGTTTAGAGTCACTTTATGACTGAAATTGGTCGAAATAGACGCTTCTGAATAGGAGAAAATGTCTGTAAAAATGGCAATTTTGGTCACATTGAGGCTTCATAAAGTAGTTATTCAGCATGAGGCACATTCCAAATGACATTTTGAATCAATTTTTCTACAGTCCAAAAAAATAAATTTTCTGATGAAAAACGATGACCCGTGACCTGTTGAAATTTCTCCAGATGGTCAGAAATGGAAATTTTTTAATGTTTAATTTTTTTTACTGTAAATGACTATTCCATGTGAATTATCACTTTTGGAACTAAAATAAGTGTGTTTAGAGTCACTTTAATGCCTGAAATTGGTCGAAATAGAAGCTTCTGAATAGGAGAAAATGTCTGTAATAATGGCAATTTTGGTCACATTGAGGCTTTAAAAAGTAGTTATTCAGCATGAGGCACATTCCAAATGACATTTTGAATCAATTTTTCTACAGTCCAAAAAATCAATTTTTTGATGAAAAACGATGACCCGTGACCTGTCGAAATTTCTCCAGATGGTCAGAAATGGAAATTTTTTAATGTTTAATTTTTTGACTGTAAATGACTATTCCATGTAAATTATCACTTTTGGAAGAAAAATAAGTGTGTTTAGAGTCACTTTAATGCCTGAAATTGGTTGAAACAAAAGCTTCTGAATAGGAGAAAAAGTCTGTAATAATGGCAATTTTGGTCACATTGAGGCTTTAAAAAGTAGTCATTCAACATGAGGCACATTCCAAACGACATTTTGAATCAATTTTTCAACAGTCCAAAAAAATCAATTTTCTGATGAAAAACGATGACCCGTGACCTGTCGAAATTTCTCCAGATGGTCAGAAATGGAAATTATTTAATATTTAATTTTTTGACTGCAAATGACTATTCCATGTAAATTATCACTTTTGGAACAAAAATAAGTGTGTTTAGAGTCACTTTAATGCCTGAAATTGGTCGAAATAGACGCTTCTGAATAGGAGAAAATGTCTGTAAAAATGGCAATTTTGGTCACATTGAGGCTTCAAAAAGTAGTTATTCAGCATGAGGCACATTCCAAATGACATTTTGAATCAATTTTTCTACAGTCCAAAAAAATCAATTTTCTGATGAAAAACGATGACCCGTGACCTGTCGAAATTTCTCCAGATTGTCAGAAATGTACATTTTTTAATGTTTAATTTTTTGCCTGTAAATGACTATTCCATGTAAATTATCACTTTTGGAAGAAAAATAAGTGTGTTTAGAGTCACTTTAATGCCTGAAATTGGTTGAAACAAAAGCTTCTGAATAGGAGAAAAAGTCTGTAATAATGGCAATTTTGGTCACATTGAGGCTTTAAAAAGTAGTCATTCAACATGAGGCACATTCCAAATGACATTTTGAATCAATTTTTCTACAGTCCAAAAAAATCAATTTTCTGATGAAAAACGATGACCCGTGACCTGTCGAAATTTCTCCAGATGGTCAGAAATGGAAATTTTTTAATGTTTAATTTTTTGACTGCAAATGACTATTCCATGTAAATTATCACTTTTGGAACAAAAATAAGTGTGTTTAGAGTCACTTTATGACTGAAATTGGTCGAAATAGACGCTTCTGAATAGGAGAAAATGTCTGTAAAAATGGCAATTTTGGTCACATTGAGGCTTCAAAAAGTAGTTATTCAGCATGAGGCACATTCCAAATGACATTTTGAATCAATTTTTCTACAGTCCAAAAAATCAATTTTCTGATGAAAAACGATGACCCGTGACCTGTCGAAATTTCTCCAGATGGTCAGAAATGGAAATTTTTTAATGTTTCATTTTTTGACTGCAAATGACTATTCCATGTAAATTATCACTTTTGGAACAAAATAAGTGTGTTTAGAGTCACTTTATGACTGAAATTGGTCGAAATAGAAGCTTCTGAATAGGAGAAAATGTCTGGAAAAATGGCAATTTTGGTCACATTGAGGCTTCAAAAAGTAGTTATTCAGCATGAGGCACATTCCAAATGACATTTTGAATCAATTTTTCTACAGTCCAAAAAATCAATTTTCTGATGAAAAACGATGACCCGTGACCTGTCGAAATTTCTCCAGATGGTCAGAAATGGAAATTTTTTAATGTTTAATTTTTTGACTGTAAATTACTATTCCATGTAAATTATCACTTTTGGAAGAAAAATAAGTGTGTTTAGAGTCACTTTAATGTCTGAAATTGGTTGAAACAAAAGCTTCTGAATAGGAGAAAAAGTCTGTAATAATGGCAATTTTGGTGACATTGAGGCTTTAAAAAGTAGTCATTCAACATGAGGCACATTCCAAATGACATTTTGAATCAATTTTTCTACAGTCCAAAAAAATCAATTTTCTGATGAAAAACGATGACCCGTGACCTGTCGAAATTTATCCAGATGGTCAGAAATGGAAATTTTTTAATGTTTAATTTTTTGAATGCAAATGACTATTCCATGTAAATTATCACTTTTGGAACAACATTAAGTGTGTTTAGAGTCACTTTAATGCCTGAAATTGGTCGAAATAGAAGCTTCTGAATACGAGAAAATGTCTGTAATAATGGCAATTTTGGTCACATTGAGGCTTTAAAAAGTAGTTATTCAACATGAGGCACATTCGAAATGACATTTTGAATCAATTTTTCCACAGTCCAAAAAATCAATTTTCTGATGAAAAACGATGACCCGTGACCTGTCGACATTTCTCCAGTTGGTCAGAAATTGAATTTTTTTAATGTTTAAGTTTTTTTACTGCAAATGACTATTCCATTTAAATTATCACTTTTGGAACAAAAATACGTGTGTTTAGAGGCACTTTATTGCCTGAAATTGGTCGAAAGAGAATCTTCTGAATAGGAGAAAATGTCTGTAAAAATTGAAATTTTGGTCACATTCAGGCTTTAAAAAGTAGTTATTCAACATGAGGCACAATCCAAATGACATTTTGAATCAATTTTTCTACAGTCCAAAAAATCAATTTTCTGATGAAAAAAGATGACCCGGGACCTGTTGAAATTTCTCCAGATTGTCAGAAATGTACATTTTTTAATGTTTAATTTTTTGACTGTAAATGACTATTCCATGTAAATTATCACTTTTGGAAGAAAAATAAGTTTGTTTAGAGTCACTTTAATGCCTGAAATTGGTTGAAACAAAAGCTTCTGAATAGGAGAAAAAGTCTGTAATAATGGCAATTTTGGTCACATTGAGGCTTTAAAAAGTAGTCATTCAACATGAGGCACATTCCAAATGACATTTTGAATCAATTTTTCTACAGTCCAAAAAAACAATTTTCTGATGAAAAATGATGACCCGTGACCTGTTGAAATTTCTCCAGATGGTCAGAAATGGAAATTTTTTAATGTTTAATTTTTTGACTGCAAATGACTATTCCATGTAAATTATCACTTTTGGAACAAAAATAAGTGTGTTTAGAGTCACTTTAATGCCTGAAATTGGTCAAAATAGATGCTTCTGAATAGGAGAAAATGTCTGTAAAAATGGCAATTTTGGTCACATTGAGGCTTCAAAAAGTAGTTATTCAGCATGAGGCACATTCCAAATGACATTTTGAATCAATTTTTCTACAGTCCAAAAAATCAATTTTCTGATGAAAAACGATGACCCGTGACCTGTCCAAATTTCTCCATATGGTCAGAAATGGAAATTTTTTAATGTTTAATTTTTTGATTGTAAATGACTATTCCATGTAAATTATCACTTTTGGAAGAAAAATAAGTGTGTTTAGAGACACTTTAATGCCTGAAATTGGTTGAAACAAAAGCTTCTGAATAGGAGAAAAAGTCTGTAATAATGGCAATTTTGGTCACATTGAGGCTTTAAAAAGTAGTCATTCAACATGAGGCACATTCCAAATGACATTTTGAATCAATTTTTCTACAGTCCAAAAAAATCAATTTTCTGATGAAAAACGATGACCCGTGACCTGTCGAAATTTCTCCAGATGGTCAGAAATGGATATTTTTTAATGTTTAATTTTTTGACTGCAAATGACTATTCCATGTAAATTATCACTTTTGGAACAAAAATAAGTGTGTTTAGAGTCACTTTAATGCCTGAAATTGGTCGAAATAGACGCTTCTGAATAGGAGAAAATGTCTGTAAAAATGGCAATTTTGGTCACATTGAGGCTTCAAAAAGTAGTTATTCAGCATGAGGCACATTCCAAATGACATTTTGAATCAATTTTTCTACAGTCCAAAAAAATAAATTTTCTGATGAAAAACGATGACCCTTGACCTGTCGAAATTTCTCCAGATGGTCAGAAATGGAAATTTTTTAATGTTTAATTTTTTTACTGTAAATGACTATTCCATGTGAATTATCACTTTTGGAACTAAAATAAGTGTGTTTAGAGTCACTTTAATGCCTGAAATTGGTCGAAATAGAAGCTTCTGAATAGGAGAAAATGTCTGTAATAATGGCAATTTTGGTCACATTGAGGCTTTAAAAAGTAGTTATTCAGCATGAGGCACATTCCAAATGACATTTTGAATCAATTTTTCTACAGTCCAAAAAATCAATTTTCTGATGAAAAACGATGACCCGTGACCTGTCGAAATTTCTCCAGATGGTCAGAAATTGACATTTTTTAATGTTTAATTTTTTGACTGAAAATGACTATTCCATGTAAATTATCACTTTTGGAAGAAAAATAAGTGTGTTTAGAGTCACTTTAATGCCTGAAATTGGTTGAAACAAAAGCTTCTGAATAGGAGAAAATGTCTGTAATAATGGCAATTTTGGTCACATTGAGGCTTTAAAAAGTAGTTATTCAGCATGAGGCACATTCCAAATGACATTTTGAATCAATTTTTCTACAGTCCAAAAAATCAATTTTCTGATGAAAAACGATGACCCGTGACCTGTTGAAATTTCTCCAGATTGTCAGAAATGTACATTTTTTAATGTTTAATTTTTTGACTGTAAATGACTATTCCATGTAAATTATCACTTTTGGAAGAAAAATGAGTGTGTTTAGAGTCACTTTAATGCCTGAAATTGGTTGAAACAAATGCTTCTGAATAGGAGAAAAAATCTGTAATAATGGCAATTTTGGTCACATTGAGGCTTTAAAAAGTAGTCATTCAACATGAGGCACATTCCAAATGACATTTTGAATCAATTTTTCTACAGTCCAAAAAAATCAATTTGCTGATGAAAAACGATGACCCGGGCCCTGTCGAAATTTCTCCAGATTATCAGAAATGTACATTTTTTAATGTTTAATTTTTTGCCTGTAAATGACTATTCCATGTAAATTATCACTTTTGGAAGAAAAATAAGTGTGTTTAGAGTCACTTTAATGCCTGAAATTGGTTGAAACAAAAGCTTCTGAATAGGAGAAAAAGTGTGTAATAATGGCAATTTTGGTCACATTGAGGCTTTAAAAAGTAGTCATTCAACATGAGGCACATTCCAAATGACATTTTGAATCAATTTTTCTACAGTCCCAAAAAATAAATTTTCTGATGAAAAACGATGACCCGTGACCTGTCGAAATTTCTCCAGATGGTCAGAAATGGAAATTTTTTAATGTTTAATTTTTTGACTGCAAATGACTATTCCATGTAAATTATCACTTTTGGAACAAAAATAAGTGTGTTTAGAGTCACTTTATGACTGAAATTGGTCGAAATAGACGCTTCTGAATAGGAGAAAATGTCTGTAAAAATGGCAATTTTGGTCACAATGAAGCTTCAAAAAGTAGTTATTCAGCATGAGGCACATTCCAAATGACATTTTGAATCAATTTTTCTACAGTCCCAAAAAATAAATTTTCTGATGAAAAACGATGACCCGTGACCTGTCGAAATTTCTCCAGATGGTCAGAAATGGAAATTTTTTAATGTTTAATTTTTTTTACTGTAAATGACTATTCCATGTGAATTATCACTTTTGGAACTAAAATAAGTGTGTTTAGAGTCACTTTAATGCCTGAAATTGGTCGAAATAGAAGCTTCTGAATAGGAGAAAATGTCTGGAAAAATGGCAATTTTGGTCACATTGAGGCTTCAAAAAGTAGTTATTCAGCATGAGGCACATTCCAAATGACATTTTGAATCAATTTTTCTACAGTCCAAAAAATCAATTTTCTGATGAAAAACGATGACCCGTGACCTGTCGAAATTTCTCCAGATGGTCAGAAATGGAAATTTTTTAATGTTTCATTTTTTGACTGCAAATGACTATTCCATGTAAATTATCACTTTTGGAACAAAATAAGTGTGTTTAGAGTCACTTTAATGCCTGAAATTGGTCGAAATAGAAGCTTCTGAATAGGAGAAAATGTCTGGAAAAATGGCAATTTTGGTCACATTGAGGCTTCAAAAAGTAGTTATTCAGCATGAGGCACATTCCAAATGACATTTTGAATCAATTTTTCTACAGTCCAAAAAATCAATTTTCTGATGAAAAACGATGACCCGTGACCTGTCGAAATTTCTCCAGATTGTCAGTAATGTACATTTTTTAATGTTTAATTTTTTGACTGTAAATGACTATTCCATGTAAATTATCACTTTTGGAAGAAAAATAAGTGTGTTTAGAGTCACTTTAATGCCTGAAATTGGTTGAAACAAAAGCTTCTGAATAGGAGAAAAAGTCTGTAATAATGGCAATTTTGGTCACATTGAGGCTTTAAAAAGTAGTCATTCAACATGAGGCACATTCCAAATGACATTTTGAATCAATTTTTCTACAGTCCCAAAAAATCAATTTTCTGATGAAAAACGATGACCCGTGACCTGTCGAAATTTCTCCAGATGGTCAGAAATGGAAATTTTTTAATGTTTAATTTTTTGACTGCAAATGACTATTCCATGTAAATTATCACTTTTGGAACAAAAATAAGTGTGTTTAGAGTCACTTTATGACTGAAATTGGTCGAAATAGACGCTTCTGAATAGGAGAAAATGTCTGTAAAAATGGCAATTTTGGTCACATTGAGGCTTCATAAAGTAGTTATTCAGCATGAGGCACATTCCAAATGACATTTTGAATCAATTTTTCTACAGTCCAAAAAAATAAATTTTCTGATGAAAAACGATGACCCGTGACCTGTCGAAATTTCTCCAGATGGTCAGAAATGGAAATTTTTTAATGTTTAATTTTTTTTACTGTAAATGACTATTCCATGTGAATTATCACTTTTGGAACTAAAATAAGTGTGTTTAGAGTCACTTTAATGCCTGAAATTGGTCGAAATAGAAGCTTCTGAATAGGAGAAAATGTCTGTAATAATGGCAATTTTGGTCACATTGAGGCTTTAAAAAGTAGTTATTCAGCATGAGGCACATTCCAAATGACATTTTGAATCAATTTTTCTACAGTCCAAAAAATCAATTTTTTGATGAAAAACGATGACCCGTGACCTGTCGAAATTTCTCCAGATGGTCAGAAATGGAAATTTTTTAATGTTTAATTTTTTGACTGTAAATGACTATTCCATGTAAATTATCACTTTTGGAAGAAAAATAGGTGTGTTTAGAGTCACTTTAATGCCTGAAATTGGTTGAAACAAAAGCTTCTGAATAGGAGAAAAAGTCTGTAATAATGGCAATTTTGGTCACATTGAGGCTTTAAAAAGTAGTCATTCAACATGAGGCACATTCCAAATGACATTTTGAATCAATTTTTCTACAGTCCAAAAAAATCAATTTTCTGATGAAAAACGATGACCCGTGACCTGTCGAAATTTATCCAGATGGTCAGAAATGGAAATTTTTTAATGTTTAATTTTTTGAATGCAAATGACTATTCCATGTAAATTATCACTTTTGGAACAACATTAAGTGTGTTTAGAGTCACTTTAATGCCTGAAATTGGTCGAAATAGAAGCTTCTGAATACGAGAAAATGTCTGTAATAATGGCAATTTTGGTCACATTGAGGCTTTAAAAAGTAGTTATTCAACATGAGGCACATTCGAAATGACATTTTGAATCAATTTTTCCACAGTCCAAAAAATCAATTTTCTGATGAAAAACGATGACCCGTGACCTGTCGACATTTCTCCAGTTGGTCAGAAATTGAATTTTTTTAATGTTTAAGTTTTTTTACTGCAAATGACTATTCCATTTAAATTATCACTTTTGGAACAAAAATAAGTGTGTTTAGAGGCACTTTATTGCCTGAAATTGGTCGAAAGAGAATCTTCTGAATAGGAGAAAATGTCTGTAAAAATTGAAATTTTGGTCACATTCAGGCTTTAAAAAGTAGTTATTCAACATGAGGCACAATCCAAATGACATTTTGAATCAATTTTTCTACAGTCCAAAAAATCAATTTTCTGATGAAAAACGATGA
Source organism: Triturus cristatus (assembly GCF_964204655.1). Lineage (NCBI taxonomy): Eukaryota > Metazoa > Chordata > Amphibia > Caudata > Salamandridae > Triturus > Triturus cristatus. Next base: position 876,086,252 of record NC_140593.1, on the reverse strand, counting down.
CCCGCGACCTGTTGAAATTTCTCCAGATTGTCAGAAATGTACATTTTTTAATGTTTAATTTTTTGACTGTAAATGACTATTCCATGTAAATTATCACTTTTGGAAGAAAAATAAGTTTGTTTAGAGTCACTTTAATGCCTGAAATTGGTTGAAACAAAAGCTTCTGAATAGGAGAAAAAGTCTGTAATAATGGCAATTTTGGTCACATTGAGGCTTTAAAAAGTAGTCATTCAACATGAGGCACATTCCAAACGACATTTTGAATCAATTTTTCAACAGTCCAAAAAAATCAATTTTCCGATGAAAAACGATGACCCGTGACCTGTCGAAATTACTCCAGATGGTCAGATATGGAAATTTTTTAATGTTTAAGTTTTTTGACTGCAAATGACTATTCCATGTAAATTATCACTTTTGGAACAAAAATAAGTGTGTTTAGAGTCACTTTATGACTGAAATTGGTCGAAATAGACGCTTCTGAATAGGAGAAAATGTCTGTAAAAATGGCAATTTTGGTCACATTGAGGCTTCAAAAAGTAGTTATTCAGCATGAGGCACATTCCAAATGACATTTTGAATCAATTTTTCTACAGTCCAAAAAAATAAATTTTCTGATGAAAAACGATGACCCTTGACCTGTCGAAATTTCTCCAGATGGTCAGAAATGGAAATTTTTTAATGTTTAATTTTTTTACTGTAAATGACTATTCCATGTGAATTATCACTTTTGGAACTAAAATAAGTGTGTTTAGAGTCACTTTAATGCCTGAAATTGGTCGAAATAGAAGCTTCCGAATAGGAGAAAATGTCTGTAATAATGGCAATTTTGGTCACATTGAGGCTTTAAAAAGTAGTTATTCAGCATGAGGCACATTCCAAATGACATTTTGAATCAATTTTTCTACAGTCCAAAAAATCAATTTTCTGATGAAAAACGATGACCCGTGACCTGTCGAAATTTCTCCAGATGGTCAGAAATTGACATTTTTTAATGTTTAATTTTTTGACTGTAAATGACTATTCCATTTAAATTATCACTTTTGGAAGAAAAATAAGTGTGTTTAGAGTCACTTTAATGCCTGAAATTGGTTGAAACAAAAGCTTCTGAATAGGAGAAAATGTCTGTAATAATGGCAATTTTGGTCACATTGAGGCTTTAAAAAGTAGTTATTCAGCATGAGGCACATTCCAAATGACATTTTGAATCAATTTTTCTACAGTCCAAAAAATCAATTTTCTGATGAAAAACGATGACCCGTGACCTGTTGAAATTTCTCCAGATTGTCAGAAATGTACATTTTTTAATGTTTAATTTTTTGACTGTAAATGACTATTCCATGTAAATTATCACTTTTGGAAGAAAAATGAGTGTGTTTAGAGTCACTTTAATGCCTGAAATTGGTTGAAACAAATGCTTCTGAATAGGAGAAAAAATCTGTAATAATGGCAATTTTGGTCACATTGAGGCTTTAAAAAGTAGTCATTCAACATGAGGCACATTCCAAATGACATTTTGAATCAATTTTTCTACAGTCCAAAAAAATCAATTTGCTGATGAAAAACGATGACCCGGGACCTGTCGAAATTTCTCCAGATTGTCAGAAATGTACATTTTTTAATGTTTAATTTTTTGCCTGTAAATGACTATTCCATGTAAATTATCACTTTTGGAAGAAAAATAAGTGTGTTTAGAGTCACTTTAATGCCTGAAATTGGTTGAAACAAAAGCTTCTGAATAGGAGAAAAAGTGTGTAATAATGGCAATTTTGGTCACATTGAGGCTTTAAAAAGTAGTCATTCAACATGAGGCACATTCCAAATGACATTTTGAATCAATTTTTCTACAGTCCAAAAAAATCAATTTTCTGATGAAAAACGATGACCCGTGACCTGTCGAAATTTCTCCAGATGGTCAGAAATGGAAATTTTGTAATGTTTAATTTTTTGACTGCAAATGACTATTCCATGTAAATTATCACTTTTGGAACAAAAATAAGTGTGTTTAGAGTCACTTTATGACTGAAATTGGTCGAAATAGACGCTTCTGAATAGGAGAAAATGTCTGTAAAAATGGCAATTTTGGTCACATTGAGGCTTCAAAAAGTAGTTATTCAGCATGAGGCACATTCCAAATGACATTTTGAATCAATTTTTCTACAGTCCCAAAAAATAAATTTTCTGATGAAAAACGATGACCCGTGACCTGTCGAAATTTCTCCAGATGGTCAGAAATGGAAATTTTGTAATGTTTAATTTTTTTTACTGTAAATGACTATTCCATGTGAATTATCACTTTTGGAACTAAAATAAGTGTGTTTAGAGTCACTTTAATGCCTGAAATTGGTCGAAATAGAAGCTTCTGAATAGGAGAAAATGTCTGGAAAAATGGCAATTTTGGTCACATTGAGGCTTCAAAAAGTAGTTATTCAGCATGAGGCACATTCCAAATGACATTTTGAATCAATTTTTCTACAGTCCAAAAAATCAATTTTCTGATGAAAAACGATGACCCGTGACCTGTCGAAATTTCTCCAGATGGTCAGAAATGGAAATTTTTTAATGTTTCATTTTTTGACTGCAAATGACTATTCCATGTAAATTATCACTTTTGGAACAAAATAAGTGTGTTTAGAGTCACTTTAATGCCTGAAATTGGTCGAAATAGAAGCTTCTGAATAGGAGAAAATGTCTGGAAAAATGGCAATTTTGGTCACATTGAGGCTTCAAAAAGTAGTTATTCAGCATGAGGCACATTCCAAATGACATTTTGAATCAATTTTTCTACAGTCCAAAAAATCAATTTTCTGATGAAAAACGATGACCCGTGACCTGTCGAAATTTCTCCAGATTGTCAGAAATGTACATTTTTTAATGTTTAATTTTTTGACTGTAAATGACTATTCCATGTAAATTATCACTTTTGGAAGAAAAATAAGTGTGTTTAGAGTCACTTTAATGCCTGAAATTGGTTGAAACAAAAGCTTCTGAATAGGAGAAAAAGTCTGTAATAATGGCAATTTTGGTCACATTGAGGCTTTAAAAAGTAGTCATTCAACATGAGGCACATTCCAAATGACATTTTGAATCAATTTTTCTACAGTCCAAAAAAATCAATTTTCTGATGAAAAACGATGACCCTTAACCTGTCGAAATTTCTCCAGATGGTCAGAAATGGAAATTTTTTAATGTTTAATTTTTTGACTGTAAATGACTATTCCATGTAAATTATCACTTTTGGAAGAAAAATAAGTGTGTTTAGAGTCACTTTAATGCCTGAAATTGGTTGAAACAAAAGCTTCTGAATAGGAGAAAATGTCTGTAATAATGGCAATTTTGGTCACATTGAGGCTTTAAAAAGTAGTTATTCAGCATGAGGCACATTCCAAATGACATTGTGAATCAATTTTTCTACAGTCCAAAAAATCAATTTTCTGATGAAAAACGATGACCCGTGACCTGTTGAAATTTCTCCAGATTGTCAGAAATGTACATTTTTTAATGTTTAATTTTTTGACTGTAAATGACTATTCCATGTAAATTATCACTTTTGGAAGAAAAATGAGTGTGTTTAGAGTCACTTTAATGCCTGAAATTGGTTGAAACAAATGCTTCTGAATAGGAGAAAAAATCTGTAATAATGGCAATTTTGGTCACATTGAGGCTTTAAAAAGTAGTCATTCAACATGAGGCACATTCCAAATGACATTTTGAATCAATTTTTCTACAGTCCAAAAAAATCAATTTGCTGATGAAAAACGATGACCCGTGACCTGTCGAAATTTCTCCAGATTGTCAGAAATGTACATTTTTTAATGTTTAATTTTTTGACTGTAAATGACTATTCCATGTAAATTATCACTTTTGGAAGAAAAATAAGTGTGTTTAGAGTCACTTTAATGCCTGAAATTGGTTGAAACAAAAGCTTCTGAATAGGAGAAAAAGTCTGTAATAATGGCAATTTTGGTCACATTGAGGCTTTAAAAAGTAGTCATTCAACATGAGGCACATTCCAAATGACATTTTGAATCAATTTTTCTACAGTCCAAAAAAATCAATTTTCTGATGAAAAACGATGACCCTTAACCTGTCGAAATTTCTCCAGATGGTCAGAAATGGAAATTTTTTAATGTTTAATTTTTTGACTGTAAATGACTATTCCATGTAAATTATCACTTTTGGAAGAAAAATAAGTGTGTTTAGAGTCACTTTAATGCCTGAAATTGGTTGAAACAAAAGCTTCTGAATAGGAGAAAATGTCTGTAATAATGGCAATTTTGGTCACATTGAGGCTTTAAAAAGTAGTTATTCAGCATGAGGCACATTCCAAATGACATTTTGAATCAATTTTTCTACAGTCCAAAAAATCAATTTTCTGATGAAAAACGATGACCCGTGACCTGTTGAAATTTCTCCAGATTGTCAGAAATGTACATTTTTTAATGTTTAATTTTTTGACTGTAAATGACTATTCCATGTAAATTATCACTTTTGGAAGAAAAATGAGTGTGTTTAGAGTCACTTTAATGCCTGAAATTGGTTGAAACAAATGCTTCTGAATAGGAGAAAAAATCTGTAATAATGGCAATTTTGGTCACATTGAGGCTTTAAAAAGTAGTCATTCAACATGAGGCACATTCCAAATGACATTTTGAATCAATTTTTCTACAGTCCAAAAAAATCAATTTGCTGATGAAAAACGATGACCCGGGACCTGTCGAAATTTCTCCAGATTGTCAGAAATGTACATTTTTTAATGTTTAATTTTTTGCCTGTAAATGACTATTCCATGTAAATTATCACTTTTGGAAGAAAAATAAGTGTGTTTAGAGTCACTTTAATGCCTGAAATTGGTTGAAACAAAAGCTTCTGAATAGGAGAAAAAGTGTGTAATAATGGCAATTTTGGTCACAATGAGGCTTCAAAAAGTAGTTATTCAGCATGAGGCACATTCCAAATGACATTTTGAATCAATTTTTCTACAGTCCCAAAAAATAAATTTTCTGATGAAAAACGATGACCCGTGACCTGTCGAAATTTCTCCAGATGGTCAGAAATGGAAATTTTTTAATGTTTAATTTTTTTAATGCAAATGACTATTCCATGTAAATTATCACTTTTGGAACAACATTAAGTGTGTTTAGAGTCACTTTAATGCCTGAAATTGGTCGAAATAGAAGCTTCTGAATACGAGAAAATGTCTGTAATAATGGCAATTTTGGTCACATTGAGGCTTTAAAAAGAAGTTATTCAACATGAGGCACATTCGAAATTACATTTTGAATCAATTTTTCTACAGTCCAAAAAATCAATTTTCTGATGAAAAACGATGACCCGTGACCTGTCGAAATTTCTCCAGATGGTCAGAAATGGAAATTTTTTAATGTTTCATTTTTTGACTGCAAATGACTATTCCATGTAAATTATCACTTTTGGAACAAAATAAGTGTGTTTAGAGTCACTTTAATGCCTGAAATTGGTCGAAATAGAAGCTTCTGAATAGGAGAAAATGTCTGGAAAAATGGCAATTTTGGTCACATTGAGGCTTCAAAAAGTAGTTATTCAGCATGAGGCACATTCCAAATGACATTTTGAATCAATTTTTCTACAGTCCAAAAAATCAATTTTCTGATGAAAAACGATGACCCGTGACCTGTCGAAATTTCTCCAGATTATCAGAAATGTACATTTTTTAATGTTTAATTTTTTGCCTGTAAATGACTATTCCATGTAAATTATCAGTTTTGGAAGAAAAATAAGTGTGTTTAGAGACACTTTAATGCCTGAAATTGGTTGAAACAAAAGCTTCTGAATAGGAGAAAAAGTCTGTAATAATGGCAATTTTGGTCACATTGAGGCTTTAAAAAGTAGTCATTCAACATGAGGCACATTCCAAATGACATTTTGAATCAATTTTTCTACAGTCCCAAAAAATCAATTTTCTGATGAAAAACGATGACCCGTGACCTGTCGAAATTTCTCCAGATGGTCAGAAATGGAAATTTTTTAATGTTTAATTTTTTGACTGCAAATGACTATTCCATGTAAATTATCACTTTTGGAACAAAAATAAGTGTGTTTAGAGTCACTTTATGACTGAAATTGGTCGAAATAGACGCTTCTGAATAGGAGAAAATGTCTGTAAAAATGGCAATTTTGGTCACATTGAGGCTTCATAAAGTAGTTATTCAGCATGAGGCACATTCCAAATGACATTTTGAATCAATTTTTCTACAGTCCAAAAAAATAAATTTTCTGATGAAAAACGATGACCCGTGACCTGTCGAAATTTCTCCAGATGGTCAGAAATGGAAATTTTTTAATGTTTAATTTTTTTTACTGTAAATGACTATTCCATGTGAATTATCACTTTTGGAACTAAAATAAGTGTGTTTAGAGTCACTTTAATGCCTGAAATTGGTCGAAATAGAAGCTTCTGAATAGGAGAAAATGTCTGTAATAATGGCAATTTTGGTCACATTGAGGCTTTAAAAAGTAGTTATTCAGCATGAGGCACATTCCAAATGACATTTTGAATCAATTTTTCTACAGTCCAAAAAATCAATTTTTTGATGAAAAACGATGACCCGTGACCTGTCGAAATTTCTCCAGATGGTCAGAAATGGAAATTTTTTAATGTTTAATTTTTTGACTGTAAATGACTATTCCATGTAAATTATCACTTTTGGAAGAAAAATAAGTGTGTTTAGAGTCACTTTAATGCCTGAAATTGGTTGAAACAAAAGCTTCTGAATAGGAGAAAAAGTCTGTAATAATGGCAATTTTGGTCACATTGAGGCTTTAAAAAGTAGTCATTCAACATGAGGCACATTCCAAATGACATTTTGAATCAATTTTTCTACAGTCCAAAAAAATCAATTTTCTGATGAAAAACGATGACCCGTGACCTGTCGAAATTTATCCAGATGGTCAGAAATGGAAATTTTTTAATGTTTAATTTTTTGAATGCAAATGACTATTCCATGTAAATTATCACTTTTGGAACAACATTAAGTGTGTTTAGAGTCACTTTAATGCCTGAAATTGGTCGAAATAGAAGCTTCTGAATACGAGAAAATGTCTGTAATAATGGCAATTTTGGTCACATTGAGGCTTTAAAAAGTAGTTATTCAACATGAGGCACATTCGAAATGACATTTTGAATCAATTTTTCCACAGTCCAAAAAATCAATTTTCTGATGAAAAACGATGACCCGTGACCTGTCGACATTTCTCCAGTTGGTCAGAAATTGAATTTTTTTAATGTTTAAGTTTTTTTACTGCAAATGACTATTCCATTTAAATTATCACTTTTGGAACAAAAATAAGTGTGTTTAGAGGCACTTTATTGCCTGAAATTGGTCGAAAGAGAATCTTCTGAATAGGAGAAAATGTCTGTAAAAATTGAAATTTTGGTCACATTCAGGCTTTAAAAAGTAGGTATTCAACATGAGGCACAATCCAAATGACATTTTGAATCAATTTTTCTACAGTCCAAAAAATCAATTTTCTGATGAAAAACGATGACCCGCGACCTGTTGAAATTTCTCCAGATTGTCAGAAATGTACATTTTTTAATGTTTAATTTTTTGACTGTAAATGACTATTCCATGTAAATTATCACTTTTGGAAGAAAAATAAGTTTGTTTAGAGTCACTTTAATGCCTGAAATTGGTTGAAACAAAAGCTTCTGAATAGGAGAAAAAGTCTGTAATAATGGCAATTTTGGTCACATTGAGGCTTTAAAAAGTAGTCATTCACCATGAGGCACATTCCAAACGACATTTTGAATCAATTTTTCAACAGTCCAAAAAAATCAATTTTCCGATGAAAAACGATGACCCGTGACCTGTCGAAATTTCTCCAGATGGTCAGATATGGAAATTTTTTAATGTTTAAGTTTTTTGACTGCAAATGACTATTCCATGTAAATTATCACTTTTGGAACAAAAATAAGTGTGTTTAGAGTCACTTTATGACTGAAATTGGTCGAAATAGACGCTTCTGAATAGGAGAAAATGTCTGTAAAAATGGCAATTTTGGTCACATTGAGGCTTCAAAAAGTAGTTATTCAGCATGAGGCACATTCCAAATGACATTTTGAATCAATTTTTCTACAGTCCAAAAAATCAATTTTCTGATGAAAAACGATGACCCGTGACCTGTCGAAATTTCTCCAGATTATCAGAAATGTACATTTTTTAATGTTTAATTTTTTGCCTGTAAATGACTATTCCATGTAAATTATCAGTTTTGGAAGAAAAATAAGTGTGTTTAGAGACACTTTAATGCCTGAAATTGGTTGAAACAAAAGCTTCTGAATAGGAGAAAAAGTCTGTAATAATGGCAATTTTGGTCACATTGAGGCTTTAAAAAGTAGTCATTCAACATGAGGCACATTCCAAATGACATTTTGAATCAATTTTTCTACAGTCCCAAAAAATCAATTTTCTGATGAAAAACGATGACCCGTGACCTGTCGAAATTTCTCCAGATGGTCAGAAATGGAAATTTTTTAATGTTTAATTTTTTGACTGCAAATGACTATTCCATGTAAATTATCACTTTTGGAACAAAAATAAGTGTGTTTAGAGTCACTTTATGACTGAAATTGGTCGAAATAGACGCTTCTGAATAGGAGAAAATGTCTGTAAAAATGGCAATTTTGGTCACATTGAGGCTTCATAAAGTAGTTATTCAGCATGAGGCACATTCCAAATGACATTTTGAATCAATTTTTCTACAGTCCAAAAAAATAAATTTTCTGATGAAAAACGATGACCCGTGACCTGTCGAAATTTCTCCAGATGGTCAGAAATGGAAATTTTTTAATGTTTAATTTTTTTTACTGTAAATGACTATTCCATGTGAATTATCACTTTTGGAACTAAAATAAGTGTGTTTAGAGTCACTTTAATGCCTGAAATTGGTCGAAATAGAAGCTTCTGAATAGGAGAAAATGTCTGTAATAATGGCAATTTTGGTCACATTGAGGCTTTAAAAAGTAGTTATTCAGCATGAGGCACATTCCAAATGACATTTTGAATCAATTTTTCTACAGTCCAAAAAATCAATTTTTTGATGAAAAACGATGACCCGTGACCTGTCGAAATTTCTCCAGATGGTCAGAAATGGAAATTTTTTAATGTTTAATTTTTTGACTGTAAATGACTATTCCATGTAAATTATCACTTTTGGAAGAAAAATAAGTGTGTTTAGAGTCACTTTAATGCCTGAAATTGGTTGAAACAAAAGCTTCTGAATAGGAGAAAAAGTCTGTAATAATGGCAATTTTGGTCACATTGAGGCTTTAAAAAGTAGTCATTCAACATGAGGCACATTCCAAATGACATTTTGAATCAATTTTTCTACAGTCCAAAAAAATCAATTTTCTGATGAAAAACGATGACCCGTGACCTGTCGAAATTTATCCAGATGGTCAGAAATGGAAATTTTTTAATGTTTAATTTTTTGAATGCAAATGACTATTCCATGTAAATTATCACTTTTGGAACAACATTAAGTGTGTTTAGAGTCACTTTAATGCCTGAAATTGGTCGAAATAGAAGCTTCTGAATACGAGAAAATGTCTGTAATAATGGCAATTTTGGTCACATTGAGGCTTTAAAAAGTAGTTATTCAACATGAGGCACATTCGAAATGACATTTTGAATCAATTTTTCCACAGTCCAAAAAATCAATTTTCTGATGAAAAACGATGACCCGTGACCTGTCGACATTTCTCCAGTTGGTCAGAAATTGAATTTTTTTAATGTTTAAGTTTTTTTACTGCAAATGACTATTCCATTTAAATTATCACTTTTGGAACAAAAATAAGTGTGTTTAGAGGCACTTTATTGCCTGAAATTGGTCGAAAGAGAATCTTCTGAATAGGAGAAAATGTCTGTAAAAATTGAAATTTTGGTCACATTCAGGCTTTAAAAAGTAGGTATTCAACATGAGGCACAATCCAAATGACATTTTGAATCAATTTTTCTACAGTCCAAAAAATCAATTTTCTGATGAAAAACGATGACCCGCGACCTGTTGAAATTTCTCCAGATTGTCAGAAATGTACATTTTTTAATGTTTAATTTTTTGACTGTAAATGACTATTCCATGTAAATTATCACTTTTGGAAGAAAAATAAGTTTGTTTAGAGTCACTTTAATGCCTGAAATTGGTTGAAACAAAAGCTTCTGAATAGGAGAAAAAGTCTGTAATAATGGCAATTTTGGTCACATTGAGGCTTTAAAAAGTAGTCATTCACCATGAGGCACATTCCAAACGACATTTTGAATCAATTTTTCAACAGTCCAAAAAAATCAATTTTCCGATGAAAAACGATGACCCGTGACCTGTCGAAATTTCTCCAGATGGTCAGATATGGAAATTTTTTAATGTTTAAGTTTTTTGACTGCAAATGACTATTCCATGTAAATTATCACTTTTGGAACAAAAATAAGTGTGTTTAGAGTCACTTTATGACTGAAATTGGTCGAAATAGACGCTTCTGAATAGGAGAAAATGTCTGTAAAAATGGCAATTTTGGTCACATTGAGGCTTCAAAAAGTAGTTATTCAGCATGAGGCACATTCCAAATGACATTTTGAATCAATTTTTCTACAGTCCAAAAAAATAAATTTTCTGATGAAAAACGATGACCCTTGACCTGTCGAAATTTCTCCAGATGGTCAGAAATGGAAATTTTTTAATGTTTAATTTTTTTACTGTAAATGACTATTCCATGTGAATTATCACTTTTGGAACTAAAATAAGTGTGGTTAGAGTCACTTTAATGCCTGAAATTGGTCGAAATAGAAGCTTCTGAATAGGAGAAAATGTCTGTAATAATGGCAATTTTGGTCACATTGAGGCTTTAAAAAGTAGTTATTCAGCATGAGGCACATTCCAAATGACATTTTGAATCAATTTTTCTACAGTCCAAAAAATCAATTTTCTGATGAAAAACGATGACCCGTGACCTGTCGAAATTTCTCCAGATGGTCAGAAATTGACATTTTTTAATGTTTAATTTTTTGACTGTAAATGACTATTCCATTTAAATTATCACTTTTGGAAGAAAAATAAGTGTGTTTAGAGTCACTTTAATGCCTGAAATTGGTTGAAACAAAAGCTTCTGAATAGGAGAAAATGTCTGTAATAATGGCAATTTTGGTCACATTGAGGCTTTAAAAAGTAGTTATTCAGCATGAGGCACATTCCAAATGACATTTTGAATCAATTTTTCTACAGTCCAAAAAATCAATTTTCTGATGAAAAACGATGACCCGTGACCTGTTGAAATTTCTCCAGATTGTCAGAAATGTACATTTTTTAATGTTTAATTTTTTGACTGTAAATGACTATTCCATGTAAATTATCACTTTTGGAAGAAAAATGAGTGTGTTTAGAGTCACTTTAATGCCTGAAATTGGTTGAAACAAATGCTTCTGAATAGGAGAAAAAATCTGTAATAATGGCAATTTTGGTCACATTGAGGCTTTAAAAAGTAGTCATTCAACATGAGGCACATTCCAAATGACATTTTGAATCAATTTTTCTACAGTCCAAAAAAATCAATTTGCTGATGAAAAACGATGACCCGGGACCTGTCGAAATTTCTCCAGATTGTCAGAAATGTACATTTTTTAATGTTTAATTTTTTGCCTGTAAATGACTATTCCATGTAAATTATCACTTTTGGAAGAAAAATAAGTGTGTTTAGAGTCACTTTAATGCCTGAAATTGGTTGAAACAAAAGCTTCTGAATAGGAGAAAAAGTGTGTAATAATGGCAATTTTGGTCACATTGAGGCTTTAAAAAGTAGTCATTCAACATGAGGCACATTCCAAATGACATTTTGAATCAATTTTTCTACAGTCCAACAAAATCAATTTTCTGATGAAAAACGATGACCCGTGACCTGTCGAAATTTCTCCAGATGGTCAGAAATGGAAATTTTTTAATGTTTAATTTTTTGACTGCAAATGACTATTCCATGTAAATTATCACTTTTGGAACAAAAATAAGTGTGTTTAGAGTCACTTTATGACTGAAATTGGTCGAAATAGACGCTTCTGAATAGGAGAAAATGTCTGTAAAAATGGCAATTTTGGTCACATTGAGGCTTCAAAAAGTAGTTATTCAGCATGAGGCACATTCCAAATGACATTTTGAATCAATTTTTCTACAGTCCCAAAAAATAAATTTTCTGATGAAAAACGATGACCCGTGACCTGTCGAAATTTCTCCAGATGGTCAGAAATGGAAATTTTGTAATGTTTAATTTTTTTTACTGTAAATGACTATTCCATGTGAATTATCACTTTTGGAACTAAAATAAGTGTGTTTAGAGTCACTTTAATGCCTGAAATTGGTCGAAATAGAAGCTTCTGAATAGGAGAAAATGTCTGGAAAAATGGCAATTTTGGTCACATTGAGGCTTCAAAAAGTAGTTATTCAGCATGAGGCACATTCCAAATGACATTTTGAATCAATTTTTCTACAGTCCAAAAAATCAATTTTCTGATGAAAAACGATGACCCTTGACCTGTCGAAATTTCTCCAGATGGTCAGAAATGGAAATTTTTTAATGTTTAATTTTTTTACTGTAAATGACTATTCCATGTAAATTATCACTTTTGGAAGAAAAATAAGTGTGTTTAGAGTCACTTTAATGCCTGAAATTGGTTGAAACAAAAGCTTCTGAATAGGAGAAAAAGTCTGTAATAATGGCAATTTTGGTCACATTGAGGCTTTAAAAAGTAGTCATTCAACATGAGGCACATTCCAAATGACATTTTGAATCAATTTTTCTACAGTCCAAAAAAATCAATTTTCTGATGAAAAACGATGACCCTTAACCTGTCGAAATTTCTCCAGATGGTCAGAAATGGAAATTTTTTAATGTTTAATTTTTTGACTGCAAATGACTATTCCATGTAAATTATCACTTTTGGAACAAAAATAAGTGTGTTTAGAGTCACTTTATGACTGAAATTGGTCGAAATAGACGCTTCTGAATAGGAGAAAATGTCTGTAAAAATGGCAATTTTGGTCACATTGAGGCTTCAAAAAGTAGTTATTCAGCATGAGGCACATTCCAAATGACATTTTGAATCAATTTTTCTACAGTCCAAAAAAATAAATTTTCTGATGAAAAACGATGACCCGTGACCTGTCGAAATTTCTCCAGATGGTCAGAAATGGAAATTTTTTAATGTTTAATTTTTTTTACTGTAAATGACTATTCCATGTGAATTATCACTTTTGGAACTAAAATAAGTGTGTTTAGAGTCACTTTAATGCCTGAAATTGGTCGAAATAGAAGCTTCTGAATAGGAGAAAATGTCTGTAATAATGGCAATTTTGGTCACATTGAGGCTTTAAAAAGTAGTTATTCAGCATGAGGCACATTCCAAATGACATTTTGAATCAATTTTTCTACAGTCCAAAAAATCAATTTTCTGATGAAAAACGATGACCCGTGACCTGTCGAAATTTCTCCAGATGGTCAGAAATGGAAATTTTTTAATGTTTCATTTTTTGACTGCAAATGACTATTCCATGTAAATTATCACTTTTGGAACAAAATAAGTGTGTTTAGAGTCACTTTAATGCCTGAAATTGGTCGAAATAGAAGCTTCTGAATAGGAGAAAATGTCTGGAAAAATGGCAATTTTGGTCACATTGAGGCTTCAAAAAGTAGTTATTCAGCATGAGGCACATTCCAAATGACATTTTGAATCAATTTTTCTACAGTCCAAAAAATCAATTTTCTGATGAAAAACGATGACCCGTGACCTGTCGAAATTTCTCCAGATGGTCAGAAATGGAAATTTTTTAATGTTTAATTTTTTGACTGTAAATTACTATTCCATGTAAATTATCACTTTTGGAAGAAAAATAAGTGTGTTTAGAGTCACTTTAATGTCTGAAATTGGTTGAAACAAAAGCTTCTGAATAGGAGAAAAAGTCTGTAATAATGGCAATTTTGGTGACATTGAGGCTTTAAAAAGTAGTCATTCAACATGAGGCACATTCCAAATGACATTTTGAATCAATTTTTCTACAGTCCCAAAAAATCAATTTTCTGATGAAAAGTGATGACCCGTGACCTGTCGAAATTTATCCAGATGGTCAGAAATGGAAATTTTTTAATGTTTAATTTTTTGAATGCAAATGACTATTCCATGTAAATTATCACTTTTGGAACAACATTAAGTGTGTTTAGAGTCACTTTAATGCCTGAAATTGGTCGAAATAGAAGCTTCTGAATACGAGAAAATGTCTGTAATAATGGCAATTTTGGTCACATTGAGGCTTTAAAAAGTAGTTATTCAACATGAGGCACATTCGAAATGACATTTTGAATCAATTTTTCCACAGTCCAAAAAAACAATTTTCTGATGAAAAATGATGACCCGTGACCTGTTGAAATTTCTCCAGATGGTCAGAAATGGAAATTTTTTAATGTTTAATTTTTTGACTGCAAATGACTATTCCATGTAAATTATCACTTTTGGAACAAAAATAAGTGTGTTTAGAGTCACTTTAATGCCTGAAATTGGTCAAAATAGATGCTTCTGAATAGGAGAAAATGTCTGTAAAAATGGCAATTTTGGTCACATTGAGGCTTCAAAAAGTAGTTATTCAGCATGAGGCACATTCCAAATGACATTTTGAATCAATTTTTCTACAGTCCAAAAAATCAATTTTCTGATGAAAAACGATGACCCGTGACCTGTCCAAATTTCTCCATATGGTCAGAAATGGAAATTTTTTAATGTTTAATTTTTTGACTGTAAATGACTATTCCATGTAAATTATCACTTTTGGAAGAAAAATAAGTGTGTTTAGAGTCACTTTAATGCCTGAAATTGGTTGAAACAAAAGCTTCTGAAGAGGAGAAAAAGTCTGTAATAATGGCAATTTTGGTTACATTGAGGCTTTAAAAAGTAGTCATTCAACATGAGGCACATTCCAAACGACATTTTGAATCAATTTTTCAACAGTCCAAAAAAATCAATTTTCTGATGAAAAACGATGACCCGTGACCTGTCGAAATTTCTCCAGATGGTCAGATATGGAAATTTTTTAATGTTTAAGTTTTTTGACTGCAAATGACTATTCCATGTAAATTATCACTGTGGGAACAAAAATAAGTGTGTTTAGAGTCACTTTATGACTGAAATTGGTCGAAATAGACGCTTCTGAATAGGAGAAAATGTCTGTAAAAATGGCAATTTTGGTCACATTGAGGCTTCAAAAAGTAGTTATTCAGCATGAGGCACATTCCAAATGACATTTTGAATCAATTTTTCTACAGTCCAAAAAAATAAATTTTCTGATGAAAAACGATGACCCTTGACCTGTCGAAATTTCTCCAGATGGTCAGAAATGGAAATTTTTTAATGTTTAATTTTTTTACTGTAAATGACTATTCCATGTGAATTATCACTTTTGGAAGAAAAATAAGTGTGTTTAGAGTCACTTTAATGCCTGAAATTGGTTGAAACAAAAGCTTCTGAATAGGAGAAAATGTCTGTAATAATGGCAATTTTGGTCACATTGAGGCTTTAAAAAGTAGTTATTCAGCATGAGGCACATTCCAAATGACATTTTGAATCAATTTTTCTACAGTCCAAAAAATCAATTTTCTGATGAAAAACGATGACCCGTGACCTGTCGAAATTTCTCCAGATGGTCAGAAATTGACATTTTTTAATGTTTAATTTTTTGACTGTAAATGACTATTCCATTTAAATTATCACTTTTGGAAGAAAAATAAGTGTGTTTAGAGTCACTTTAATGCCTGAAATTGGTTGAAACAAAAGCTTCTGAATAGGAGAAAATGTCTGTAATAATGGCAATTTTGGTCACATTGAGGCTTTAAAAAGTAGTTATTCAGCATGAGGCACATTCCAAATGACATTTTGAATCAATTTTTCTACAGTCCAAAAAATCAATTTTCTGATGAAAAACGATGACCCGTGACCTGTTGAAATTTCTCCAGATTGTCAGAAATGTACATTTTTTAATGTTTAATTTTTTGACTGCAAATGACTATTCCATGTAAATTATCACTTTTGGAACAAAATAAGTGTGTTTAGAGTCACTTTAATGCCTGAAATTGGTCGAAATAGAAGCTTCTGAATAGGAGAAAATGTCTGGAAAAATGGCAATTTTGGTCACATTGAGGCTTCAAAAAGTAGTTATTCAGCATGAGGCACATTCCAAATGACATTTTGAATCAATTTTTCTACAGTCCAAAAAATCAATTTTCTGATGAAAAATGATGACCCGTGACCTGTCGAAATTTCTCCAGATGGTCAGAAATGGAAATTTTTTAATGTTTAATTTTTTGACTGTAAATTACTATTCCATGTAAATTATCACTTTTGGAAGAAAAATAAGTGTGTTTAGAGTCACTTTAATGTCTGAAATTGGTTGAAACAAAAGCTTCTGAATAGGAGAAAAAGTCTGTAATAATGGCAATTTTGGTGACATTGAGGCTTTAAAAAGTAGTCATTCAACATGAGGCACATTCCAAATGACATTTTGAATCAATTTTTCTACAGTCCAAAAAAATCAATTTTCTGATGAAAAGTGATGACCCGTGACCTGTCGAAATTTATCCAGATGGTCAGAAATGGAAATTTTTTAATGTTTAATTTTTTGAATGCAAATGACTATTCCATGTAAATTATCACTTTTGGAACAACATTAAGTGTGTTTAGAGTCACTTTAATGCCTGAAATTGGTCGAAATAGAAGCTTCTGAATACGAGAAAATGTCTGTAATAATGGCAATTTTGGTCACATTGAGGCTTTAAAAAGTAGTTATTCAACATGAGGCACATTCGAAATGACATTTTGAATCAATTTTTCCACAGTCCAAAAAAACAATTTTCTGATGAAAAATGATGACCCGTGACCTGTTGAAATTTCTCCAGATGGTCAGAAATGGAAATTTTTTAATGTTTAATTTTTTGACTGCAAATGACTATTCCATGTAAATTATCACTTTTGGAACAAAAATAAGTGTGTTTAGAGTCACTTTAATGCCTGAAATTGGTCAAAATAGATGCTTCTGAATAGGAGAAAATGTCTGTAAAAATGGCAATTTTGGTCACATTGAGGCTTCAAAAAGTAGTTATTCAGCATGAGGCACATTCCAAATGACATTTTGAATCAATTTTTCTACAGTCCAAAAAATCAATTTTCTGATGAAAAACGATGACCCGTGACCTGTCCAAATTTCTCCATATGGTCAGAAATGGAAATTTTTTAATGTTTAATTTTTTGATTGTAAATGACTATTCCATGTAAATTATCACTTTTGGAAGAAAAATAAGTGTGTTTAGAGACACTTTAATGCCTGAAATTGGTTGAAACAAAAGCTTCTGAATAGGAGAAAAAGTCTGTAATAATGGCAATTTTGGTCACATTGAGGCTTTAAAAAGTAGTCATTCAACATGAGGCACATTCCAAATGACATTTTGAATCAATTTTTCTACAGTCCAAAAAAATAAATTTTCTGATGAAAAACGATGACCCTTGACCTGTCGAAATTTCTCCAGATGGTCAGAAATGGAAATTTTTTAATGTTTAATTTTTTTACTGTAAATGACTATTCCATGTGAATTATCACTTTTGGAACTAAAATAAGTGTGTTTAGAGTCACTTTAATGCCTGAAATTGGTCGAAATAGAAGCTTCTGAATAGGAGAAAATGTCTGTAATAATGGCAATTTTGGTCACATTGAGGCTTTAAAAAGTAGTTATTCAGCATGAGGCACATTCCAAATGACATTTTGAATCAATTTTTCTACAGTCCAAAAAATCAATTTTCTGATGAAAAACGATGACCCGTGACCTGTCGAAATTTCTCCAGATGGTCAGAAATTGACATTTTTTAATGTTTAATTTTTTGACTGTAAATGACTATTCCATTTAAATTATCACTTTTGGAAGAAAAATAAGTGTGTTTAGAGTCACTTTAATGCCTGAAATTGGTTGAAACAAAAGCTTCTGAATAGGAGAAAATGTCTGTAATAATGGCAATTTTGGTCACATTGAGGCTTTAAAAAGTAGTTATTCAGCATGAGGCACATTCCAAATGACATTTTGAATCAATTTTTCTACAGTCCAAAAAATCAATTTTCTGATGAAAAACGATGACCCGTGACCTGTTGAAATTTCTCCAGATTGTCAGAAATGTACATTTTTTAATGTTTAATTTTTTGACTGTAAATGACTATTCCATGTAAATTATCACTTTTGGAAGAAAAATGAGTGTGTTTAGAGTCACTTTAATGCCTGAAATTGGTTGAAACAAATGCTTCTGAATAGGAGAAAAAATCTGTAATAATGGCAATTTTGGTCACATTGAGGCTTTAAAAAGTAGTCATTCAACATGAGGCACATTCCAAATGACATTTTGAATCAATTTTTCTACAGTCCAAAAAAATCAATTTGCTGATCAAAAACGATGACCCGTGACCTGTCGAAATTTCTCTAGATGGTCAAAAATGGAAATTTTTTAATGTTTAATTTTTTTACTGCAAATGACTATTCCATGTAAATTATCACTTTTGGAACAAAAATAAGTGTGTTTAGAATCACTTAATGCCTGAAATTGGTCGAAATAGACGCTTCTGAATAGGAGAATATGTCTGTAAAAATGGCAATTTTGGTCACATTGAGGCTTCAAAAAGTAGTTATTCAGCATGAGGCACATTCCAAATGACATTTTGAATCAATTTTTCTACAGTCCAAAAAATCAATTTTCTGATGAAAAACGATGACCCCGTGACCTGTCAAAATTTCTCCATATGGTCAGAAATGGAAATTTTTTAATGTTTAATTTTTTTATTGTAAATGACTATTCCATGTAAATTATCACTTTTGGAAGAAAAATAAGTGTGTTTAGAGACACTTTAATGCCTGAAATTGGTTGAAACAAAAGCTTCTGAATAGGAGAAAAAGTCTGTAATAATGGCAATTTTGGTCACATTGAGGCTTTAAAAAGTAGTCATTCAACATGAGGCACATTCCAAATGACATTTTGAATCAATTTTTCTACAGTCCAAAAAAAACAATTTTCTGATGAAAAACGATGACCCGTGACCTGTCGAAATTTATCCAGATGGTCAGAAATGGAAATTATTTAATGTTTAATTTTTTGACTGCAAATGACTATTCCATGTAAATTATCACTTTTGGAACAAAAATAAGTGTGTTTAGAGTCACTTTAATGCCTGAAATTGGTCGAAATAGACGCTTCTGAATAGGAGAAAATGTCTGTAATAATGGCAATTTTGGTCACATTGAGGCTTTAAAAAGTAGTCATTCAACATGAGGCACATTCCAAATGACATTTTGAATCAATTTTTCTACAGTCCAAAAAAATCAATTTTCTGATGAAAAACGATGACCCGTGACCTGTCGAAATTTCTCCAGATAGTCAGAAATGGAAATTTTTTAATGTTTAATTTTTTGACTGCAAATGACTATTCCATGTAAATTATCACTTTTGGAACAAAAATAAGTGTGTTTAGAGTCACTTTAATGCCTGAAATTGGTCGAAATAGACGCTTCTGAATAGGAGAAAATGTCTGTAAAAATGGCAATTTTGGTCACATTGAGGCTTCAAAAAGTAGTTATTCAGCATGAGGCACATTCCAAATGACATTTTGAATCAATTTTTCTACAGTCCAAAAAATCCATTTTCTGATGAAAAACGATGACCCGTGACCTGTCGAAATTTCTCCAGATGGTCAGAAATGGAAATTTTTTAATGTTTAATTTTTTTACTGTAAATGACTATTCCATGTGAATTATCACTTTTGGAACTAAAATAAGTGGGTTTAGAGTCACTTTAATGCCTGAAATTGGTCGAAATAGAAGCTTCTGAATAGGAGAAAATGTCTGTAATAATGGCAATTTTGGTCACATTGAGGCTTTAAAAAGTAGTTATTCAGCATGAGGCACATTCCAAATGACATTTTGAATCAATTTTTCTACAGTCAAAAAAATCAATTTTCTGATGAAAAACGATGACCCGTGACCTGTCGAAATTTCTCCAGATGGTCAGAAATGGCCATTTTTTAATGTTTAATTTTTTGACTGCAAACGACTATTCCATGTAAATTATCACTTTTGGAACAAAAATAAGTGTGTTTAGAGTCACTTTATGACTGAAATTGGTCGAAATAGACGCTTCTGAATAGGAGAAAATGTCTGTAAAAATGGCAATTTTGGTCACATTGAGGCTTCAAAAAGTAGTTATTCAGCATGAGGCACATTCCAAATGACATTTTGAATCAATTTTTCTACAGTCCAAAAAAATTAATTTTCTGATGAAAAACGATGACCCGTGACCTGTCGAAATTTCTCCAGATGGTCAGAAATGGAAATTTTTTAATGTTTCATTTTTTGACTGCAAATGACTATTCCATGTAAATTATCACTTTTGGAACAAAATAAGTGTGTTTAGAGTCACTTTAATGCCTGAAATTGGTCGAAATAGAAGCTTCTGAATAGGAGAAAAAGTCTGTAATAATGGCAATTTTGGTCACATTGAGGCTTCAAAAAGTAGTTATTCAGCATGAGGCACATTCCAAATGACATTTTGAATCAATTTTTCTACAGTCCAAAAAATCAATTTTCTGATGAAAAACGATGACCCGTGACCTGTCGAAATTTCTCCAGATGGTCAGAAATGGAAATTTTTTAATGTTTAATTTTTTTACTGTAAATGACTATTCCATGTGAATTATCACTTTTGGAACTAAAATAAGTGGGTTTAGAGTCACTTTAATGCCTGAAATTGGTCGAAATAGAAGCTTCTGAATAGGAGAAAATGTCTGTAATAATGGCAATTTTGGTCACATTGAGGCTTTAAAAAGTAGTTATTCAGCATGAGGCACATTCCAAATGACATTTTGAATCAATTTTTCTACAGTCAAAAAAATCAATTTTCTGATGAAAAACGATGACCCGTGACCTGTCGAAATTTCTCCAGATGGTCAGAAATGGCCATTTTTTAATGTTTAATTTTTTGACTGCAAACGACTATTCCATGTAAATTATCACTTTTGGAACAAAAATAAGTGTGTTTAGAGTCACTTTATGACTGAAATTGGTCGAAATAGACGCTTCTGAATAGGGGAAAATGTCTGTAAAAATGGCAATTTTGGTCACATTGAGGCTTCAAAAAGTAGTTATTCAGCATGAGGCACATTCCAAATGACATTTTGAATCAATTTTTCTACAGTCCAAAAAAATTAATTTTCTGATGAAAAACGATGACCCGTGACCTGTCGAAATTTCTCCAGATGGTCAGAAATGGAAATTATTTAATGTTTAAGTTTTTTTTACTGTAAATGACTATTCCATGTGAATTATCACTTTTGGAACTAACATAAGTGTGTTTAGAGTCACTTTAATGCCTGAAATTGGTCGAAATAGAAGCTTCTGAATAGGAGAAAATGTCTGTAATAATGGCAATTTTGGTCACATTGAGGCTTTAAAAAGTAGTTATTCAGCATGAGGCACATTCCAAATGACATTTTGAATCAAGTTTTCTACAGTCCAAAAAATCAATTTTCTGATGAAAAACGATGACCCGTGACCTGTCGAAATTTCTCCAGATGGTCAGAAATGGAAATTTTTTAATGTTTCATTTTTTGACTGCAAATGACTATTCCATGTAAATTATCACTTTTGGAACAAAATAAGTGTGTTTAGAGTCACTTTAATGCCTGAAATTGGTCGAAATAGAAGCTTCTGAATAGGAGAAAAAGTCTGTAATAATGGCAATTTTGGTCACATTGAGGCTTTAAAAAGTAGTCATTCAACATGAGGCACATTCCAAATGACATTTTGAATCAATTTTTCTACAGTCCAAAAAAATCAATTTTCTGATGAAAAACGATGACCCGTGACCTGTCGAAATTTATCCAGATGGTCAGAAATGGAAATTTTTTAATGTTTAATTTTTTGACTGTAAATGACTATTCCATGTAAATTATCACTTTTGGAAGAAAAATAAGTGTGTTTAGAGTCACTTTAATGCCTGAAATTTGTTGAAACAAAAGCTTCTGAATAGGAGAAAAAGTCTGTAATAATGGCAATTTTGGTCACATTGGGGCTTTAAAAAGTATCATTGAACATGAGGCACATTCCAAATGACATTTTGAATCAATTTTTCTACAGTCCAAAAAAATCAATTTTCTGATGAAAAACGATGACCTGTGACCTGTCGAAATTTATCCAGATGGTCAGAAATGGACATTTTTTAATGTTTAATTTTTTGAATGCAAATGACTTTTCCATGTAAATTATCACTTTTGGAACAACATTAAGGTGCCGATCACGATCCGGTAAAAAATTCCCCCGTGCGACTCGTATCCGGTCTTTTTACCCTACGAATTGTACAAGTGCCGTACGAACTGGCAATCACGATTCGCATGGTAAAAAGTCCATACGAACCGCATTGGGAATATTTCCCCACACGTCCTCGGGTCGGAAAATGTGTCCGATACGTCCTCGGACGATTTACCGTACAAACGTGAAAAGTCAAGTCTGACCGAGGAATCACGATCCATCCCGTGCGTCCGAACTCACAACCGTATGGAAAAAACACCGTCCGCACCGAACTCCTACAGCAACCATGGAGACATGTGCCCGCATACGCGCCCAACACTCCCCCCAGCCCCCGTACGTCTGACACGTACCCCCCGTGTATGTACACCCCCACCCGTCTAGGTACACCCCAGTACGTCCGAGTCCTACCCCCACACCTGTACGTGTCATACCCCTGTGTACCCACACCCCAGTACGTGTCGTCCTACCGTCTATGTACACCCCAGTACGTTCCAGTCGTACCCCCACCCCAGTACGTGTCGTACCCCCGTGTACCCCCACCCCAGTACGTGTCGTACCACCGTCTATGTACACCCCAGTACGTTCCAGTCCTACCCCCACCCCAGTACGTGTCGTACCATCGTCAATGTACACCCCAGTAGGTTCCAGTCCTACCCCCACCCCAGTACGTGTCATACCATCGTCAATGTACACCCCAGTACGTTCAGTCCTACCCCCACCCCAGTACGTGTCGTACCCCTGTGTACCCCCACCCCAGTACGTGTCGTACCACCGTCTATGTACACCCCAGTACGTTCCAGTCCTACCCCCACCCCAGTACGTGTCGTCCCACCATCTATGTACACCCCAGTACGTTCCAGTCTTACCCCCACCCCAGTACGTGTCGTACCCCCGTGTACCCCCACCCCAGTACGTGTCGTACCACCGTCTATGTACACCCCAGTACGTTCCAGTCCTACCCCCACCCCAGTTCGTGTCGTCCCACCATCTAGGTGAGGTGTGGCTCACTGGTTAGAGGCTGCAGACCCGTAAGCAGAGAATCGGCCAGGGACCAGGGTTCAATTCCCGACGCGGCAGGGTCGTGGACCAGGGTCAAAACGGACTCGATAATTCTCGCCTCGGTACCTACTCTAACCAGGAACACACTCGGCAACTCTGGGCATTAAGCTTGCCTCATCTCTACAACGGCCCCCCACAGACGCCGGGGATGCCTGGTTTCACCTTGGAGGTACCCAGTAAGGGACCATCTCACAGGGAAAACCAGGACGGGTTCCCCAGCGGTCTTCAGCGCCAGGATACTCCGACAGGAGTGATAGTGCGCTTTACAAGTACACACACATTTACATTTACATTTATGTACACCCCAGTACGTTCCAGTCGTACCCCCACCTCAGTACGTGTCGTACCCCCGTGTACCCCCACCCCAGTACGTGTCGTACCACCGTCAATGTACACCCCAGTACGTTCCAGTCGTACCCCCACCCCAGTACGTGTCGTACCACCGTCTATGTACACCCCAGTACGTTCGAGCCCCACCCCCACCCCAGTACGTGTCATACCCCCCGTGTACCTACACCCTAGTACGTTCCAGTCGTACCCCCACCCCAGTACGTGTCGTACCACCGTCTATGTACACCCCAGTACGTTCCAGTCGTACCCCCACCCCAGTATGTGTCGTACCACCGTCTATGTACACCCCAGTACGTTCGAGCCCCACCCCCACCCCAGTACGTGTCATACCCCCGTGTACCTACACCCCAGTACGTTCCAGTCGTACCCCCACCCCAGTACGTGTCGTACCACCGTCTATGTACACCCCAGTACATTCGAGCCCCACCCCCACCCCAGTACGTGTCATACCCCCCGTGTACCTACACCCTAGTACGTTCCAGTCGTACCCCCACCCCAGTACGTGTCGTACCACCGTCTATGTACACCCCAGTACGTTCGAGCCCCACCCCCACCCCAGTACGTGTCATACCCCCGGTGTACCTACACCCCAGTATGTTCCAGTCCTACCCCCACCACAGTACGTGTCATCCCACCGTCTATGTACACCCCAGTACGTTCCAGTCGTACCCCCACCCCAGTACGTGTCGTACCCCCTAGTACCCCCACCCCAGTACGTGTCGTACCACCGTCAATGTACACCCCAGTACGTTCCAGTCGTACCCCCACCCCAGTACGTGTCGTACCACTGTCTATGTACACCCCAGTACATTCGAGCCCCACCCCCACCCCAGTACGTGTCATACCCCTGTGTACCTACACCCTAGTAAGTTCCAGTCATACCCCCACCCCAGTACGTGTCGTACCACCGTCTATGTACACCCCAGTATGTTCCAGTTGTACCCCCACCCCAGTACGTGTCGTACCACCGTCTATGTACACCCCAGTACGTTCGAGCCCCACCCCCACCCCAGTACGTGTCATACCCCCGTGTACCTACACCCCAGTACGTTCCAGTCGTACCCCCACCCCAGTACGTGTCGTACCACCGTCTATGTACACCCCAGTACGTTCGAGCCCCACCCCCATCCCAGTACGTGTCATACCCCCCGTGTACCTACACCCTAGTACGTTCCAGTCGTACCCCCACCCCAGTACGTGTCGTACCACCGTCTATGTACACCCCAGTACGTTCGAGCCCCACCCCCACCCCAGTACGTGTCATACCCCCCGTGTACCTACACCCCAGTACGTTCCAGTCCTACCCCCACCACAGTACGTGTCGTCCCACCGTCTATGTACACCCCAGTACGTTCCAGTCGTACCCCCACCCCAGTACGTGTCATACCCCCGTGTACCCCCACCCCAGTACGTGTCGTACCACCGTCAATGTACACCCCAGTACGTTCCAGTCGTACCCCCATCCCAGTACGTGTCATACCCCCCATGTACCTACACCCCAGTACGTTCCAGTCGTACCCCCACCCCAGTACGTGTCATACCCCCGTGTACCTACACCCCAGTACGTTCCAGTCGTACCCCCACCCCAGTACGTGTCGTACCACCGTCTATGTACACCCCAGTACGTTCGAGCCCCACCCCCACCCCAGTACGTGTCATACCCCCCGTGTACCTACACCCCAGTACGTTCCAGTCGTACCCCCACCCCAGTACGTGTCGTACCACCGTCTATGTACACCCCAGTACGTTCGAGCCCCACCCCCACCCCAGTACGTGTCATACCCCCCGTGTACCTACACCCCAGTACGTTCCAGTCGTACCCCCACCCCAGTACGTGTCGTACCACCGTCTATGTACACCCCAGTACGTTCGAGCCCCACCCCAGTACGTGTCATACCCCCGTGTACCTACACCCCAGTACGTTCCAGTCGTACCCCCACCCCAGTACATGTCATACCCCCCGTGTACCTACACCCCAGTACGTTCCAGTCGTACCCCCACCCCAGTACGTGTCATACCCCCGTGTACCTACACCCCAGTAAGTTCCAGTCGTACCCCCACCCCAGTACTTGTCGTACCACCGTCTATGTATACCCCAGTATGTTCGAGCCCCACCCCCACCCCTGTACGTGTCATACCCCCCGTGTACCTACACCCCAGTATGTTCCAGTCGTACCCCCACCCCAGTACGTGTCGTACCACCGTCTATGTACACCACAGTACGTTCTGGTCCTACCCCCACCCCAGTACGTGTCATACCCCCGTGTACCTACACCCCAGTACGTTCCAGTCGTACCCCCACCCCAGTACGTGTCGTACCACCGTCAATGTACACCCCAGTATGTTCCAGTCCTACCCCCACCCCAGTACGTTCCGGTCCTACCCCCAACACAACCTCCTAAGTACGGAGCACACCCCAGGCCCCAACATCACCACCGCATGTACGAGTCGTACCAACCCACACACAAGGACAGCACCGTACAACCAAATGGCCCATGTACACACCGTACACACGCTCAAAACGCACGTACACAACCAGGACAAAACAAAACAACACAAGAATACACCATTCGAATGGCACAAAGCCACTAAACATGTCCAACAACCACTAAAACAACACATTCACTGACATGCAACTGCCAAAAACAAACAGAGGCCAAATACACCACCACTCCTTATAACCAACCCACCCAAGATTCAAACACAGCCACACCCACCAATGGACCAATAAAAACGGCCCACACACACAAACCATGAGCCTTTGCAACAGACTCACTGCTGCCAGACACCACAGAACCACACTACAAGCTACACCACATCTTACACTTGCACACCTTCACACAACCACCCTCACAAACACCCCCTCATCACATTCACACACACACACACACAACCATCCACACACCCCCCAACATCCACACACCCCCCCCCCCACCATCCCCACCCACACCCCTCACCATGCCCACCACCAAGAATCCAAAGTTCAGTAACCGAGAATTGGAGGTCCTTGTTGATCAAATCCTCAGAGTCGAGCCACAGATCTTTGGAACATTGGTCAGAAGCACCAGCCTGGCAGCAAAAACTGCCATGTGGCAGACCATCGTCGATGCTGTGAATGCTGTTGCGGACACCAGACGGACCAAGCAGGAATGCCAGAACAGGTGGTACGATCTGCGGAGGAGGGTCCGAGCCAAGAGGCAGGATGAACACGACCAGGCCAACGCCACCGGAGGAGGGCCCTCCCGCAGACCCGTACACTACCATCCCTGGGAGGAGAGGGTGATGGCCATACTGCCGGTGGAGGCAGTCGAAGGATTAGAAGGACTCCGAGACCCGGGTGAGTACACAAACAACGCACCTCACAAGGGGGGAACGGCATCCACAACCAAAATCACCAACAGGCACGCAACCACCACAAGCCATCGCATGACTCAACCACACTCCATGAGCACGCACATGCCACTGCTGCCACCATGCCCCATGCACCCAGCTGGACAATGTCAAGTCACAGGCCACAGAAGACAACAACACATGACACGGTAACCCGGATGGCGGCAGGCTGGGCCCAAAAAAGCACATAGTGCAACTCAGAAGCAGACAACAATTCACTCTACCCATATGGCCTAGGTCACAGCCAGACAAACAGTGTGTCCCAACACAGGAATGACTTGCCAGCAAATGGCGGACGCCTTGCATCAACACATGGGGGTGAAGGCACTGTTTTGCACATGACAGCAGCTAATGAACAGCCAACATTGTGAACGAGTGGCAGCACACACCACCACAGCAGCAGCGCACAGACACAGACACTACACCCAATGGGTGCCTGGAGATCAGAAACAAACTCACATCAACAATCCAAGGGCCACTCAAAGATCTGCTAACAGTGTGTGCCCAGGAAGCTGGGCAGAGGTGACAGAGGGTGACACACGGAGGGAGGGAGAGGGGGACAGAGAGGGAGGGAGACGGACAGAGGGAGGAGGCTGACACACGGAGGGAGGGAGAGGGGACAGAGATGGAGGGAGAGGGGGACAGAGAGGGAGGGAGAGGGGGACACAGAGGGAGGGAGAGGGGGACTGAGAGGGAGGGAGACACAGGAAGATGGACAGAGGGAGGAGGCTGACACACAGAGGGAGGGAGAGGGGGACAGAGAGGGAGGGAGAGGGGGACAGAGAGGGAGGGAGACACAGGAAGATGGACAGAGGGAGGAGGCTGACACACAGAGGGAGGGAGAGGGGGACAGAGAGGGAGGGAGAGGGGGACAGAGAGGGAGGGAGAGGGGGACAGAGAGGGAGGGAGACACAGGAAGATGGACAGAGGGAGGAGGCTGACACACAGAGGGAGGGAGAGGGGGACACAGAGGGAGGGAGACACAGGAAGATGGACAGAGGGAGGAGGCTGACACACAGAGGGAGGGAGAGGGGGACACAGAGGGAGGGAGACACAGGAAGATGGACAGAGGGAGGAGGCTGACACACAGAGGGAGGGAGAGGGGGACACAGAGGGAGGGAGAGGGGGACACAGAGGGAGGGAGAGGGTGACAGAGAGGGAGGGAGAGGGGGACAGAGAAGGAGGGAGACACAGGGAGAGCAAATCAGTCCTGTGGTGTGTGGGAATGTCTGCTCGTCAGCAGGTGGACTGCGTGCATGTAGACAAGGGTGGCCAGTGCCAGAACCCCCCCTCTTCATCATGGCAAAACGCAGGGCCATGTCACAACCTGTACACGAGCACAAGGACAGCCACCTGCATCATATGAGTGTGTGGATCCACTCCATGTGCACATGTACAGTGCTACAAGGAAGGCGCAAATGCATAGCTCGGCACACATGCACACTCCACTGCTGACTGCAGTCACACTTGACGCAGCAAGTAAGACTGTGCCACACATAGTTAAAGGGGCCAAATTGGTGCCCAAGGGACACACACATGCACAAGTGCACTGTGAGTGGAATGCAAGACAGATCCTAATTCCAAGAGGAAATGTGCCAACTTTGTAACGGATGAAACATGGATGTTGCATGGATCAAAATTAACATTTTCTCTCTCACACACAGGTCAACGTCGTGCTGCACCCCCCAACACTGGGGGGGAACACTCACAGGACCCGGATCTGCAGGAGACCGATCCCACCGGCAGCGACCACTCTCACCACTCTGCGGACGACCCCGACCGACCTGGCCCCTCTGGTGTCCAACCACCTGCAGCACCTGCGTCAGGTACAACCGTGCCAACCACCACCCCCACTCCTGCCACATCCCAGGAGACACCCAGGATCCCTGCCCCAACACCACAATGCAGCCAGGCTCGCCAGGAGGGACACGGTGTCCCGGGCACCCAGGAGGAGGCAGGCGACAACGCCAATGCCACCCCTCAGGGGTCCCAGAGACCCCATGTGCCCACAAGTGCAGGCCAGGTGCAAGTGGGCAGGGGTGGTGGGAGTGGAGGACGGCGGAGGTGCGAGCCTGACCAGTTGGCTGGGGATCCGGTATTTTCCCATGTCCGTAACATCCTGGACTCATACCGGCAGGACACCACGGGCATGGCCCAGGTTGTGTCCGTCCTCGAGGGGATCAAGGCCCAGCAGGCCCAGCAACATGCGGAGCTAATTGCCTGTCTACTGGTACACCAACGGAGGATGGAGGACAGACAGGCTGAGCAAGTGACGGCATTCCAGGGGATTCACGCTACACTCCGTCGGATGGCCGACACCATGGCCGACCCTCCCTGTGCCAGAAGGCGGAGAACATCACCACCCACAGGGAGGGATCAGGAGGAGGAGGAGGAAACTTCTGACGGAGCATCCCAGACGTCGTCACGGCCTGCTGGTGAGGTTCCCCGCAGGAGGCCGGGTCGTCCACGGAAAGGACCGTGAGGGTGGCTGCTACATCACCATCTCCCAGGACACCTGGCCTGGCACCTGGCCCACTGGAGCAACAGCATCACAGCATCAAGAGACATTATCTGCCACATGGCCCTGCTGGTCACTGGCTGACCAATGTTGACAAAGACTGTGGCATGGACTCTGAGGATTTCCAATGGCAAGGACCCCAACTCCCCTACTGAACTTTGGATTCAAACATCCCGGAAAGACCCTTACTTTGCCCCCCCCCCCCCACTAATAAATCACACTATGATGAGTAGATGCCTGCTGGTAGCATTATTAACTAACATGTGTCTTGTAAAGTCAAAACATGCCTGAGTCATCTTTTGTCTTCAACCATCCCCACCCTGGGGCCTGAGTCTGGCACAGGACACATGGGTCACAGTGTATTAGGCAAGACAGACATGGAGCACCATACACACCTGTGATGGGCCCAACCAGCTGAGGGGGTTGCCGAACAACCGTGCTGACACACACATTGAGTACAGCAACTGTCATGCGCAGTGGTCAGGGATCCAGTCCAGTGTCCTGGGGGGCACCCAGGCATGTGTACACAGGTGGCAGAACCATGTCCTGCAAGAATGGGGGCCTGGCCAACGTTGGATGCATGGGGATGGCACATGTCACAATACCAACACAGTCATGGACATCATGCCCAATACACAGTCTCAGCCCACACACACAGCTTGCATCTTGCAACTCGACACATTGACACATAGCAACAATCAGGGAATACCATGCCAGACATGCAGGATGCACCGTGGCAACACACCAGCATTGACTGAGAAGAGGCACCTTGGAGGCATAGGGACACCTTTATTAGACATGTATTCGGGATTGCAGAGGCCACTCGAAGTACACATGAACACATCATGTGGAGTAACATGTGGGTCCAACACTGGCACCCCCCTTCTGCAGCACACATGCGTGTTTGCCATGGAAGTGGCACACAAGCGTCGGCTAACAGCGAACTACCCACAGCTGCACACGGAGAGCCTGCCATACACCATAGATCCGCTGATGTCGAAGTCCCACACCATGTCCAGCCAATGCTAACCGTATGTGGCCAAGGGCAGTGTCACACACATTGATGCCATCATCACAATCCCCTATCCCATCACTGATGCCTGTCAACCAGGCAGACCATCTATTCAGGTGTACACAGCTGCATGTCGTGTCCCATGGGGATGCGACATGGCTGCAGAGGAACAACACATCGACAGGGGCAGTGTGCATACATCGTGAACAACTGCCACACCCAATACACCCCAGATGCATCCCTTACCCCATGGAGACTTCCAAACGTGTCCGTGCCTGTAACGCTGAGTCAGCCCACGATGTCATGTCCATGATGAATAGCAGTGCCACAACAATGCAACCAGCAGACGGCATGTGCAGGTACCTGGGGAAGAGAGACACACAAGAAGTCAGCCACAAAAATGCACAGCCACTTGCATGTGCATTTACTCGACACATGTATGGATGACAACATGCTTGGTCATTATAATGACTGGGGAAATACTACCA
The DNA here is from genome assembly GCF_964204655.1 of Triturus cristatus. Classification (NCBI taxonomy): domain Eukaryota; kingdom Metazoa; phylum Chordata; class Amphibia; order Caudata; family Salamandridae; genus Triturus; species Triturus cristatus. The sequence continues at coordinate 876,055,044 of NC_140593.1, read as the reverse complement.
TCACTGGCACCATCACTCCAGTGACACACCCACACACACCTCTGAGTCACGTGCCATACATGCAGGTGGAGACACACATCACAACGCATGCCACACGGGGACCAATGCGTGCACACTCAGACACTGGTACTCACCACTAAGCAAAGAAGTCGCGTATGAGCCGAGTCCGGATGTCCTCTTGCGGCTCCACATCCTCCACATCACTAGCCCCATTGCCAAGCCCTTCGTCCTCCACGGGAGGATGGTCCTCGTCATGTTGATTCAGGATGAGTGGCACAGCTCTTGCAACTGCCATGTTGTGCAGCATGCAGCAGACCATGAAGATCTTGCAGACCTTTGCCGGGGCATAAGGGAGTGCACCGCCGGTCTTGTGGAGGCACCGGAATCGGCTCTTCAGCATGCCAAACGTCCTCTCTATCACTCGCCTTGTCCGGCCATGGGCGGTGTTGTAGCGGAGCTGTGCCGGCGTGATGGGGTTGCGGAGAGGTGTGATCAGCCATGGCATGTTGGGATAGCCAGCGTCCCCTACATGGGAAGCACATGGTCATCGTTAGAAGTGGTGAAGCGGTCGTGCTGGTAGGCGATACAGAATAGAAGACAGACAGACTGTACCCACCTACAACACATGCCCGTTCGTTGCGCAGCTGCATCATCATATCAGGCATCCCGCTACGCCTCATGATGTAGGCATCGTGTGCTGATCCTGGAAAACGAGCACAGACATGTGAAATCACCATGTTGGAGAGACACACCACAAGGGCATTGATGGAGTGGTAGTGCTTCCGATTGCGGTACGCCACCTCCCGTGCGTGTGGTGGTACCAAAGCTACATGTGTCCCATCTATGGACCCTATGACATGGGGCATAGAATCCACGCTTGACCTCAGTCATCTGTTCAGGGGTTGGGAACTTGATGAAGTCATCCAGGTGAATCAACATGGCCTCCAAGAAATCATGCAGCACACCGCTGAACATGCTCTGGGACATGCCACCAACATGAGCTATGGTATTTTGAAAGGTACCCGTGGCAAGAAAATGTAGGGCAGCCATTACCTTCAGCTGGGGTGTCAGTGCCGTAGGATACCTGTGCAGCGGTTGCAGGTGTGGTGCCAGTCTCGCCGTCAACTCCAGAATCAACGGTTGGGTGAAGCGGTAGAGCCGGATGCTGTCATTCTCCTGCATGGCAGCCAAGTCTGGAATTATTCGGGCAAGAGGCGGCGCTCTGCAGTAATTTGGAAGTGACAAGGAAGAGTGAGTGCACCACGACAACAACTCATGTCTACTGAGCACATGTTAATCTGGCAATACCCACATGCTACATAGGGAGTCAGGTATGTGCTACATGGCCAGCACATGTATGGATGCAAGGTGGCACTCCTTCCAAGACCCAGCTCCACACGGAGATTGAGAACCTCCCCATGCCATGCCATGGGAATAGCTGTGTCCCAGTGCAAGTGAACAGCCAGACGCAAGACAGGAGTGACATACACCCACACATCAGCAGAAGTAGGATGCCGATTGCAGAGACTGGTCGCGGAACACTGGAGCCACAGGTCACATGACATTACACTAGGACAGCCCACACACCTTGCCATGAAGGTGCACATGTCATGACTCACCACACATTCCTTGTGAGGATGCAGACATGGCCTTGTCACGCTACTCCGTGTCCCATGCATACATGTGCACCTCACATCCGATACCACATGTGGCATGGTGTGCGGAACAGTGTGCAATGACAATCTACACACAGACACATGTTGGTTGCTGCTACGGCTGCAGCTTATGAGGGTGCTACAACATCAACCTGATGTAAATCCCCCACACATAAATGACATAGTCACATTGTTCACTGTGGGTAGTGACAAGTCAGGTGTCATAACCCCTGTACCGGGCATCATGGGACACTTCCGTGTGTTGGTGTCCGTGCCATGCCAGTGACGCTTACCCCAAGTGTGCAGTCCGACATGCACACATGTCAAAGGAGTCAAGGGCATGGCTGGCACACATTGCACCGTCACACAGTACACCTATACACATCTCATCATACATCTGGTGCCTTCTCCACTCAGGAGTCATGTTCCACATCACAGCCTGTCACACCTTTGCCCCACACATGTAGTAATGCACAGACGATGCCTTGATGTCCATTCCTGGACAAGTATGTCCATCCATGGACAAGTATGTCCATCCATGGACAAGTATGTCCGCCCTATTCCTACCTGTGTGTCGCCTATCACCACTGTGATGTGTAAAAACCGCCGTACTGCTGCTAAGAGGGCCTGTGTACGTTCCCAAATCACTGTGGGAGTGCTGCCGTATGTGTACCCATCGTGATGGCGAGCGTACAGGCATTTGTACGGTCCGTACCACTACGAGTACGCATACGCATGCAGACCCATAGTGATAGTGAGCGTAGATGCGTGTGTACGGCCCTGTCACAATGTGTGTCCTCGCGTATGCGTACTCGTAGTGGTACGGGCCGTACACACGCATCTACGCTCACTGTCACTATGGGTCTGCACGCGTATGCGTACTCGTAGTGATAGTGAGCGGACATGCGTGTGTACGGGCCGTACCACTACGAGTACGCATACGCGTGCAGACCCATAGTGATAGTGAGCGTAGATGCGTGTGTACGGGCCGTACCACTATGAGTACGCATACGCGTGCAGACCCATAGTGATAGTGAGCGTAGATGCATGTGTACGGGCCGTACCACTACGAATACGCATACGCGAGGACACCCATACTGATAGTGAACGTAGGCATGCGTGTACGGGCCATTGCAACGCATTTGGGGTGCCCTAGGGCCCCGAAACGCACCGTACCTGTGTGTGATGCTCCAAATTACATAGGGGACAAGTATTGAGGCCTACATGCATGCTGGTTGTCATGGAGACCAAGTTCAAAATCCGAAATTGTTCTGGAAGGTGCACAGCAGAAGTCAGTTGGAATTCTTCTACATTGTTGCAATGTGTTTGTGGGTCTGACATCATGCAGGAGAATGAAACCGATAGAGAACCCACAGACTTCTAGGTTTGAAGGGATTGGTGGAAACATAGGATGCAAATGTGAGTGACCAATCACTCTGTACTCCTGTGCATGAGACAGGGCAGAAAGGCAGATATAAGGCAGCCAGGTCCCATGAGGGAGTACTTGCCTGCACATCTTTGCATTCGTCGACCCAGCTGCTGCTACTGATTCCCTGGAACCATGTCAAGGGCTGTGGAGAGGACACAGCCATTCACCCTGGAGGAGAACATGGCTCTGCTGGATGTGATCCTCCCACAGTACTCCATGCTGTATGGGTGACCAGGGTATCAGGTGAGTGCATAGGCCACTGGCACAGACTGTCCCTATGTTGTAACTGTGACTTCTGGCATTGTGTCCTGGTGTGACACACATGCCATGTACTGTAGGGGGGGTCCCAGGGGGGGGGAGCCTGATGTCTCCCAGCAGTGCCCTGAGACAGGAGGGGTGGGTGTGGAGTCCTCCCAGCAGTGCCCTGAGACAGGAGGGGTGTGTGCCTATCACTCCCAGCAGTGCCCTGAGACAGGAGGGGTGGGTGCCTATCACTCCCAGCAGTGCCCTGAGACAGGAGGGGTGGGTGCCTATCACTCCCAGCAGTGCCCTGAGACAGGAGGGGTGGGTGTGATGCACAGTGTGAGCCTTGATCACTGATTGTGACATTGCCATCATTCCACCTGTGTACCCACTATGGCACGTACAGCTTTTTCCCTCACCAGGGGATGATGTCCCTATGACAAAGGTGCAATGCGTTGGCTGCATGACATGCCTTGTTGTAAACAGCTAATTTGTTCTCATATGTCTCTATGTGACATGTGGCTGGTGTATTGATGTGGTGTCACTTGTTCTTCCTCACAGGTAGGCGCCACTGCCAAGGAGCAGATCTGGCTGACCGCCGTCAGTGCCGTGAGGGGTGTGGATGGTCGGAGGCGGAGCCTGCCCCAGGTGAGGAAACGCTGGCAGGATATCCGGTGCTGGACGCGGAGGATTGCACGGCTCCTGCAGGGGGACTCACCTGAGAGCCACAAGAACCGCGGCCGCCGCCGTCTGAGCCACCTCCACAGGCGTGTGCTGCCGGTGGTCTTTCCAGACCTGGAGAGGCGCTTACAGGCGATGCAGCAGCCGGAAGGGGGTAGGTACATGTGCGTTTGTTGTGTGTCACCGGCATTTGTAAGGGCACGGTAGCATTAATTCACTGGCAGGGTTTAAAGGTGCTGTGCAGATCCTGTTTGCCCCAGTATAGCGCTGCGCCCCTGCCACCCTTCCCCTCCTTGCAATGTGTTCCCTGGTCTGTGTGTGGTCACTCCTTCACAAGGTAATGTAGGCTGGTGCTTTGTCCACGAGAACAATGCCTGTAGCATCAGGTGTGGGAGTGGTGTGTAACAGCTTTTTGGACCTTGGCTGTGCCCTGTCAAGTGCACTGCATGTGGGTTCCATGTCAGTTGCCACTGATGCTGACTCCAGACATGGGAGTTGGTCTCTCATGTGTCATGCCTTACAGCGCGCATGTCCTATGTAGTGGCCTGTGACATGATGTGCATGAGTGTGCGATACGCATAGTGCAGGGATGGTGGCGTGTGTTGCAGTCATTACCATTCAGTAGCATGTGGTTGCGTGGCCACTACTGTCCCCTGGAGCACCTTTTCCTCAGTGGTGTGTGTCATCATAAACGTGGACACTCTCAGTGTCTACAGCGTAGGTTGTGCTCTGTGCCATTGTCCCCTGGCACCATGTATATAGACGTGCTATTTTGTACAGGTGTCCACTGTGCAGCCTGACCTGATTGTCCTTCTTCATACTCACAGTTGGCAGTGCCTGTGTGTCTTGTTATACTCATCTGAGGATGGGCACTGGTACCTCATTATTTGTACAGGTGCACCTTGGCTGTTTGGCGTCCAATCTTGCATTTTGCCTGCCCCTGTGTTTATCACCCAGACTATGAGATGTTGGTGCCACCTGTGTCTCAACAATTTGCCTCGTGTAGGGGTTGGTTGGGGCGGGCAATGCCTATATGTAAAATCCTGATTTCTACTTTCTGGGTCTGGGCAGTGTGTGATGTTTGTCTGGACACACACGCAAGGTGCAGTGACCGAGTCATGTTGGGCATGTTTCCAGCATTACCTATGCAGCATGTGTCTCAAGTTCGTGGATATGGTCCCTGGTCATCGGTATTTTCACCGACGCTGTGTGGTGCAGATGCAGTGCTGGATTGACCCCAGGGCCTGGGTGCTATGTCAGACTACGTTTCCTGTCTTGAGCTATTGTCTCATGCTCTCCATGGTGTTGCAGTGGCATGGTGGCTCAACCAACTGTGTGTTTCATGCCCTACATCGGAACCTTGTTTAGTAGATGTCAGGGATCTTCCTTTTCAGGCTATGCAATGTTACCTATGTAGATTGGACTCATGTGACTGATGTGTACAGCTGTCTGATTAATTTCTGTCTCTCCACCCTGCCCACAGCATCGTCGGGGGACACAGAGGGAGACATGGACACAGGCAAGGCGGAGGGACCGAGCACCAGTGCCAGCCGTGACATCGGGGCTGGCACATCGAGTGGGACAGAGGTGGAGGATAGTGCGGCCGAGGACCTGTCGACTGGCACGTCAGAATACGAAGCTGACAGGTCCGAGGAGGATGTCTCCGAGTGGGCGGTGGCTGCACCAGCAGCTGACAGCGGAACAACACCTCGCACCGCCCCCTCAGTTCCCATCAGCCGCCTCTCACTTGCTCGTGTCCCTTCCCAGCGTGCCCGGTCACAGCATGTCTCCTTCCTGCCAGGCACCGCACCCCCTGCCCCTGTCTCCACTGCTGCCGCCAATGCAGAGTCTGTGGACATCCAGCGGCAACTGCAGGTTGGTCAGGCTGCGATCCTTAATGTCCTCCATGCCCACGGCAAAACCCTCACCAACATCGAGGCATTCTTGGAGGGCATTCATTCATCGCAGGCTGACCAACGCAACTTGTTGAGGTCCAAAGACTCCACACTGACTGCAGCAGTGGGTCTCCTGCAGCGCGACCTCCCCCCACCTACCCCTGCCCCATCCACACTTCCCACTCCCATGCCTGTCCCACGTACACCCAGATGTCGGCATGCACCCACATCAACAGACACGGGCACCACACCAGCAGGGAAGGTCCACCGCACTCCTCCTGACACGCACACACAGGGTGAGGTAGGCACACCCAATGGGTCGGGGGCAAACGTGTGACACGCAGCCATAGTGGGAGTCCGCATTCCACCCAGTCCACTCCCTCCAAATCCCCTCCCCTCAGCTCTCCTGGCCACATCCCCCCAAGGACTCCTTCATGGCCGCTCTGTCCCTGAGCCCCACAGTTACACCACCACGCAAGCGGTCAAGGAAGTCCTCGGTCAGGGTGGTTGAGTCTCCCCCCCTGTCTCCACCCTCCCCCGGTGGCGCTGCGACCCATCCCTCTGACCCCCCCCTCCTTGGGGCCTGAGGTCCCTTCGGGTGCAGGGGACTCCCTGGAGGACCTTGCAAAGGTGTGTAGTGCCATCCTGGCCTCCGCCTTTGGCACTGACCCACCCCCTGTGGTGGAGTCCTCCATCCCTGCACCCACAACGCCGCCCCTTTGCCCTGATGTCCCTGCAGTGCCTGTTGCTTCCCCCCCCCTGATGCCCTCACCAGTGTGGAAGACGATGCCATTTGACTGTGCAGGCAAGGTAGGGGACACGCATCCCACTGTGTCCCCCATCCAGCTGAGAATCATTGACTGCCCTATGGGCTTTGTGAATATTGAACTGCCTGCGATCCACGGACATTGTGTTCATGCTGAATAAAGCATAATTTTCTTTTCATTATCACACTACTGCTATGCTGGTATTGGTGTTGGTGGGGCTGCTACATGGTTTTGGGTGGTGTTTAAGGGTTTGGGTGCGTGGGATATGTAGTAGTGTGCTGCTCATTGGTGGGACCCTGGGATCTGTGTGCCATCACAAGGTGTTGGCTAACTTTCTTTGTTCATGTAAGCAGTTACTGCATGGTGCACTTGTCCCAGGGTGTATTCCTTCCTCTGTGTACCCAGCTTTCTTCCCTGCAGGGTGTTCCCAATGTTTAGCGCAGAGCTGTGTCTACATGAGCTGTGTGTGTGACGGAGCCCTTCTACTTTGGCCATGCATGCAGGGCCATGTCTCCACCTGCAACAATCGTGGCATCCTTGGTGATCACTGTACTTGTGTGTGGAGTCTGTTGACATGAGTTCATGGGGACATGTTCCCTTGTAGGCAGTGTGCATGTGGATAATTCTGGCCTCACACACATGTGTTACACCCCTCCTGTCTCAGGGCACTGCTGGGAGTGATAGGCACCCACCCCTCCTGTCTCAGGGCACTGCTGGGAGGACTCTGCACACACCCCTCCTGTCTCAGGGCACTGCTGGGAGTGATAGGCACCCACCCCTCCTGTCTCAGGGCACTGCTGGGAGTGATAGGCACACACCCCTCCTGTCTCTGGGCACTGCTGGGAGGACTCTGCACACACCCCTCCTGTCTCAGGGCACTGCTGGGAGTGATAGGCACCCACCCCTCCTGTCTCAGGGCACTGCTGGGAGTGAAAGGCACACACCCCTCCTGTCTCAGGGCACTGCTGGGAGGACTCCACACCCACCCCTCCTGTCTCTGGGCACTGCTGGGAGGACTCCACACCCACCCCTCCTGTCTCAGGGCACTGCTGGGTGGACTCTGCACACACCCCTCCTGTCTCAGGGCACTGCTGGGAGGACTCCACACCCACCCCTCCTGTCTCAGAGCACTGCTGGGAGGACTCCACACCCACCCCTCCTGGCTCAGGGCACTGCTGGGAGTGATAGGCACCCACCCCTCCTGTCTCTGGGCACTGCTGGGAGGACTCTGCACACACCCCTCCTGTCTCAGGGCACTGCTGGGAGTGATAGGCACCCACCCCTCCTGTCTCAGGGCACTGCTGGGAGTGATAGGCACACACCCCTCCTGTCTCAGGGCACTGCTGGGAGGACTCCACACCCACCCCTCCTGTCTCTGGGCACTGCTGGGGGGACTCCACACCCACCCCTCCTGTCTCAGGGCACTGCTGGGTGGACTCTGCACACACCCCTCCTGTCTCAGGGCACTGCTGGGAGGACTCCACACCCACCCCTCCTGTCTCAGGGCACTGCTGGGAGGACTCCACACCCACCCCTCCTTGCTCAGGGCACTGCTGGGAGTGATAGGCACCCACCCCTCCTGTCTCTGGGCACTGCTGGGAGGACTCTGCACACACCCCTCCTGTCTCAGGGCACTGCTGGGAGTGATAGGCACCCACCCCTCCTGTCTCAGGGCACTGCTGTTAGTGATAGGCACCCACCCCTCCTGTCTCAGGGCACTGCTGGGAGGACTCCACACCCACCCCTCCTGGCTCAGGGCACTGCTGGGAGTGATAGGCACCCACCCCTCCTGTCTCTGGGCACTGCTGGGAGGACTCTGCACTCACCCCTCCTGTCTCAGGGCACTGCTGGGAGTGATAGGCACCCACCCCTCCTGTCTCAGGGCACTGCTGGGAGTGATAGGTACACACCCCTCCTGTCTCAGGGCACTGCTGGGAGGACTCCACACCCACCCCTCCTGTCTCAGGGCACTGCTGGGTGGACTCTGCACACACACCTCTGATTTCAGGATATGTACGCTTGGAACATACACGGTGGGGGTACGCTCAATGCATTCGAGGTGAGGGTACGAGTCTACTTACACTGGTGTGGTGGGGGTATGCTCCATGCATACACGGGTGAGGGTACGGGTCGTACTTACACTGTTGGGGTGTGGGGTACGCTCCTTGCATACGCGGGTGAGGGTACAGGTCGTACTTACACTGTTGGGGTGGGGGGTACGCTCCTTGCATACGCGGGTGAGGGTACAGGTCGTACTTACACTGTTGGAGTGGGGGTACGGTCAGTGAGTCCGCGGGTGGGGGTAGGAGTCGTACTTACACTGGTGGGGGTGGGGGTACGGTCCGTACGTCCGCGGGTGGGGGTAGGAGTCGTACTTACACTGGTGGGGGTGGGGGTACGGTCCGTATGTCTGCGGGTGAGGGTTCGAGTCATACTTACACTGTTGGCATGGGGGGTACGCTCCATGCATACGCGGGTGGGGGTACGGGTCGTACTTACACTGTTGGCATGGGGGTACGCTCCATGCATACGCGGGTGGGGGTACGGGTCATACTTACACTGTTGGGGTGGGGGGGTACGCTCCATGCATACGCGGGTGGGGGTACGGGTCATACTTACACTGTTGGGGTGGGGGGTACGCTCCTTGCATACGCGGGTGAGGGTACGGGTCGTACTTACACTGTTGGGGTGGGGGTACGGTCCGTGAGTCCGCGGGTGGGGGTAGGAGTCGTACTTACACTGGTGGGGGTGGGGGTACGGTCCATACGTCCGCGGGTGGGGGTAGGAGTCGTACTTACACTGGTGGGGGTGGGGGTACGGTCCGTACGTCCGCGGGTGAGGGTTCGAGTCGTACTTACACTGTTGGCATGGGGGGTACGCTCCATGCATACGCGGGTGGGGGTACGGGTCGTACTTACACTGTTGGCATGGGGGGTACGCTCCATGCATACGCGGGTGGGGGTACGGGTCGTACTTACACTGTTGGGGTGGGGGGTATGCTCCATGCATACGCGGGTGGGGGTACGGGTCGTACTTACACTGTTGGGGTGGGGGGTACGCTCCTTGCATACGCGGGTGAGGGTATGGGTCGTACTTACACTGTTGGGGTGTGGGGTACGCTCCTTGCATACGCGGGTGAGGGTACGGGTCGTACTTACACTGTTGGGGTGGGGGGTACGCTCCTTGCATACGCGGGTGAGGGTACGGGTCGTACTTACACTGTTGGGGTGGGGGTACGGTCTGTGAGTCCGCGGGTGGGGGTAGGAGTCGTACTTACACTGGTGGGGGTGGGGGTACGGTCCGTACGTCCGCGGGTGAGGGTTCGAGTCATACTTACACTGTTGGCATGGGGGGTACGCTCCATGCATACGTGGGTGGGGGTACGGGTCGTACTTACACTGTTGGCATGGGGGGTACGCTCCATGCATACGCGGGTGGGGGTACGGGTCGTACTTACACTGTTGGGGTGGGGGGTATGCTCCATGCATACGCGGGTGGGGGTACGGGTCATACTTACACTGTTGGGGTGGGGGGTACGCTCCTTGCATACGCGGGTGAGGGTACGGGTCGTACTTACACTGTTGGGGTGTGGGGTACGCTCCTTGCATACGCGGGTGAGGGTACGGGTCGTACTTACACTGTTGGGGTGGGGGTACGGTCCGTGAGTCCGCGGGTGGGGGTAGGAGTCGTACTTACACTGGTGGGGGTGGGGGTACGGTCCGTACATCCGCGGGTGAGGGTTCGAGTCGTACTTACACTGTTGGCATGGGGGTACGCTCCATGCATACGCGGGTAGGGGTACGGGTCGTACTTACACTGTTGGCATGGGGGGTACGCTCCATGCATACGCGGGTGGGGGTACGGGTCGTACTTACACTGTTGGGGTGGGGGGTACGCTCCATGCACACGCGGGTGGGGGTACGGGTCGTACTTACACTGTTGGGGTGGGGGGTACGCTCCTTGCATACGCGGGTGAGGGTACGGGTCGTACTTTCACTGTTGGGGTGGGGGGTACGCTCCTTGCATACGGGGTGGTGGTAGGGTCCGTACATATACGTCCCCACGCTATGTGATGCTTGTGCGGCCCGTACCCAGGCCTTTGCTACGTGGGTGCGATCCGTCCCGCCATTGTTGGGGTGACGTGTGTGGGTGTGGTACGACTCGTACCCACGCTCTTCAGGCGTGGGTACGGGACGTACCTGTCTGGTTGTGTTGCCGGTTCGCGTGGTGACGGACTTCCGTTGTGGCGGTCGCTGGCTTATCAGGACACGCCCCCACCCCCTCGTGGTGACCAGGGCATGGGAGTCAGGTATGTCCAGGCCATGTGTGGTGTGTGACTTATGTGGTTGTTTTGTGGCCTGACCTGGTCCTGCCACCCCCACCCCACCCCACTTTCCCCCCTCCCTTAGTTATTCTGACCTTCTGCGGCGTCTGCGTCGTAACCTGTAGAGGAGGTGGACTGCTATGAGGGCAGGGATGACTCGTAGGTTCGGGTCCATGTCTGTCCGTCGCGTACTGGTACTCCTTGATCGCGTCGTCCTGTCGCGTACGGGTCCTCCTTGATCGCGTCGCCTTTCGCGTACGGGTCCTCCTTGGTCGCGTCGTCCTGTGTGTCCGTCGCGTACTGGTCCTCCTTGTTCGCGTCGTCCTGTCTGTCCGTCGCGTACTGGTGGTCCTTGTTCGCGTCGTCCTGATTTCCCGGCAGTTTTTGGGTGCCGGAAAATATTCACCGTGCGGGATGACGTCGGTGCGAATCGTAATTCCTGGGTCGTGAATGGCTGGCTGCGAGCGTCCCGACGTCAGGTCGGCGCTTTCCCGGATGGCATTGGTAGGGTTTTTTTGTTCGGTCGGGCTTTTTTACGAATCGTACGGTGATGGTGTACCCGTGCGAATCGTAATTCCTTGTTTGTATGAATTGACGACCGGGTACGCGTCGGACGGAGATTATGCTCCGTCCGACGGTTCGTACCCGGTTTTTACCGGATCGTGATCGGCACCTAAGTGTGTTTAGAGTCACTTTAATGCCTGAAATTGGTCGAAATAGAAGCTTCTGAATACGAGAAAATGTCTGTAATAATTGCAATTTTGGTCACATTGAGGCTTTAAAAAGTAGTTATTCAACATGAGGCACATTCGAAATGACATTTTGAATCAATTTTTCTACAGTCCAAAAAATCAATTTTCTGATGAAAAACGATGACCCGTGACCTGTCGACTTTTCTCCAGTTGGTCAGAAATTGCATTTTTTTAATGTTTAAGTTTTTTTGCTGCAAATGACTATTCCATTTAAATTATCACTTTTGGAACAACAATAAGTGTGTTTGAGTCACTTTAATGCCTGAAATTGGTCGAAATAGAAGCTTCTGAATAGGAGAAAATGTCTGTAAAAATTGAAATTTTGGTCACATTCAGGCTTTAAAAAGTAGTTATTCAACATGAGGCACAATCCAAATGACATTTTGAATCAATTTTTCTACAGTCCAAAAAATCAATTTTCTGATGAAAAACGATGACCCGTGACCTGTTGAAATTTCTCCAGATTGTCAGAAATGTACATTTTTTAATGTTTAATTTTTTGACTGTAAATGACTATTCCATGTAAATTATCACTTTTGGAAGAAAAATAAGTGTGTTTAGAGTCACTTTAATGCCTGAAATTGGTTGAAACAAAAGCTTCTGAATAGGAGAAAAAGTCTGTAATAATGGCAATTTTGGTCACATTGAGGCTTTAAAAAGTAGTCATTCAACATGAGGCACATTCCAAATGACATTTTGAATCAATTTTTCTACAGTCCAAAAAAATCAATTTTCTGATGAAAAACGATGACCCGTGACCTGTCGAAATTTCTCCAGATGGTCAGAAATGGAAATTTTTTAATGTTTCATTTTTTGACTGCAAATGACTATTCCATGTAAATTATCACTTTTGGAACAAAAATAAGTGTGTTTAGAGCCACTTTATGATTGAAATTGGTCGAAATAGACGCTTCTGAATAGGAGAAAATGTCTGTAAAAAAATGGCAATTTTGGTCACATTGAGGCTTCAAAAAGTAGTTATTCAGCATGAGGCACATTCCAAATGACATTTTGAATCAATTTTTCTACAGTCCAAAAAAATAAATTTTCTGATGAAAAACGATGACCCGTGACCTGTCGAAATTTCTCCAGATGGTCAGAAATGGAAATTTTGTAATGTTTAAGTTTTTTTACTGTAAATGACTATTCCATGTGAATTATCACTTTTGGAACTAAAATAAGTGTGTTTAGAGTCACTTTAATGCCTGAAATTGGTCGAAATAGAAGCTTCTGAATAGGAGAAAATGTCTGTAATAATGGCAATTTTGGTCACATTGAGGCTTTAAAAAGTAGTTATTCAGCATGAGGCACATTCCAAATGACATTTTGAATCAATTTTTCTACAGTCCAAAAAATCAATTTTCTGATGAAAAACGATGACCCGTGACCTGTCGAAATTTCTCCAGATGGTCAGAATTGGACATTTTTTAATGTTTAATTTTTTGACTGTAAATGACTATTCCATGTAAATTATCACTTTTGGAAGAAAAATAAGTGTGTTTAGAGTCACTTTAATGCCTGAAATTGGTTGAAACAAAAGCTTCTGAATAGGAGAAAAAGTCTGTAATAATGGCAATTTTGGTCACATTGAGGCTTTAAAAAGTAGTCATTCAACATGAGGCACATTCCAAATGACATTTTGAATCAATTTTTCTACAGTCCAAAAAAAATCAATTTTCTGATGAAAAACGATGACCCGTGACCTGTCGAAATTTCTCCAGATGGTCAGAAATGGAAATTTTTTAATGTTTAATTTTTTGACTGCAAATGACTATTCCACGTAAATTATCACTTTTGGAACAAAAATAAGTGTGTTTAGAGTCACTTTATGACTGAAATTGGTCGAAATAGACGCTACTGAATAGGAGAAAATGTCTGTAAAAATGGCAATTTTGTTCACATTGAGGCTTCAAAAAGTAGTTATTCAGCATGAGGCACATTCCAAATGACATTTTGAATCAATTTTTCTACAGTCCAAAAAAATAAATTTTCTGATGAAAAACAATGACCCGTGACCTGTCGAAATTTCTCCAGATGGTCAGAAATGGAATTTTTTTAATGTTTAAGTTTTTTTTTACTGTAAATGACTATTCCATGTGAATTATCACTTTTGGAACAAAATAAGTGTGTTTAGAGTCACTTTAATGCCTGAAATTTGTCGAAATAGAAGCTTCTGAATAGGAGAAAAAGTCTGTAATAATGGCAATTTTGGTCACATTGAGGCTTTAAAAAGTAGTCATTCAACATGAGGCACATTCCAAATGACATTTTGAATCAATTTTTCTACAGTCCAAAAAAATCAATTTTCTGATGAAAAACGATGACCCGTGACCTGTCGAAATTTATCCAGATGGTCAGAAATGGAAATTTTTTAATGTTTAATTTTTTGACTGTAAATGACTATTCCATGTAAATTATCACTTTTGGAAGAAAAATAAGTGTGTTTAGAGTCACTTTAATGCCTGAAATTGGTTGAAACAAAAGCTTCTGAATAGGAGAAAAAGTCTGTAATAATGGCAATTTTGGACACATTGAGGTTTTAAAAAGTAGTCATTGAACATGAGGCACATTCCAAATGACATTTTGAATCAATTTTTCTACAGTCCAAAAAAATCAATTTTCTGATGAAAAACGATGACCCGTGACCTGTCGAAATTTATCCAGATGGTCAGAAATGGAAATTTTTTAATGTTTAATTTTTTGAATGCAAATGACTATTCCATGTAAATTATCACTTTTGGAACAACATTAAGTGTGTTTAGAGTCACTTTAATGCCTGAAATTGGTCGAAATAGAAGCTTCTGAATAGGAGAAAATGTCTGTAAATATGGCAATTTTGGTCACATTGAGGCTTCAAAAAGTAATTATTCAGCATGGGCACATTCCAAATGACATTTTGAATCAATTTTTCTACAGTCCAAAAAATCAATTTTCTGATGAAAAACGATGACCCGTGACCTGTCGAAATTTCTCCAGATGGTCAGAAATGGAAATTTTTTAATGTTTAATTTTTTGACTGTAAATGACTATTCCATGTAAATTATCACTTTTGGAAGAAAAATAAGTGTGTTTAGAGCCACTTTAATGCCTGAAATTGGTTGAAACAAAAGCTTCTGAATAGGAGAAAAAGTCTGTAATAATGGCAATCTTGGTCACATTGAGGCTTTAAAAAGTAGTCATTCAACATGAGGCACATTCCAAATGACATTTTGAATCAATTTTTCTACAGTCCAAAACAATCAATTTTCTGATGAAAAACGATGACCCGTGACCTGTCGAAATTTATCCAGATGGTCAGAAATGGAAATTTTTTAATGTTTAATTTTTGGAATGCAAATGACTATTCCATGTAAATTATCACTTTTGGAACAACATTAAGTGTGTTTAGAGTCACTTTAATGCCTGAAATTGGTCGAAATAGAAGCTTCTGAATACGAGAAAATGTCTGTAATAATGGCAATTTTGGTCACATTGAGGCTTTAAAAAGTAGGTATTCAACATGAGGCACATTCGAAATGACATTTTGAATCAATTTTTCTACAGTCCAAAAAATCAATTTTCTGATGAAAAACGATGACCCGTGACCTGTCGACATTTCTCCAGTTGGTCAAAAATTGAATTTTTTTAATGTTTAAGTTTTTTGACTGCAAATGACTTCCATTTAAAGTATCACTTTTGGAACAAAAATAAGTGTGTTTAGAGTCACTTTAATGCCTGAAATTGGTTGAAATAGAAGCTTCTGAATAGGAGAAAATGTCTGTAAAAATGGCAATTTTGGTCACATTGAGGCTTCAAAAAGTAGTTATTCAGCATGAGGCACATTCCAAATGACATTTTGAATCAATTTTTCTACAGTCCAAAAAATCAATTTTCTGATAAAAAATGATGACCCGTGACCTGTCGAAATTTCTCCAGATGGTCAGAAATGGAAATTTTTTAATGTCTCATTTTTTGACTGCAAATGACTATTCCATGTAAATTATCACTTTTGGAACAAACTAAGTGTGTTTAGAGTCACTTTAATGCCTGAAATTGGTCGAAATAGAAGCTTCTGAATAGGAGAAAATGTCTGTAAAAATGGCAATTTTGGTCACATTGAGGCTTCAAAAAGTAGTTATTCAGCATGAGGCACATTCCAAATGACATTTTGAATCAATTTTTCTACAGTCCAAAAAATCAATTTTCTGATGAAAAACGATGACCCGTGACCTGTCAAAATTTCTCCAGATGGTCAGAAATGGAAATTTTTTAATGTTGAATATTTTGACTGTAAATGACTATTCCATGTAAATTATCAGTTTTGGAAGAAAAATAAGTGTGTTTAGAGACACTTTAATGCCTGAAATTGGTTGAAACAAAAGCTTCTGAATAGGAGAAAAAGTCTGTAATAATGGCAATTTTGGTCACATTGAGGCTTTAAAAAGTAGTCATTCAACATGAGGCACATTCGAAATGACATTTTGAATCAATTTTTCTACAGTCCAAAAAATCAATTTTCTGATGAAAAACGATGACCCGTGACCTGTCGACATTTCTCCAGTTGGTCAAAAATTGAATTTTTTTAATGTTTAAGTTTTTTGACTGCAAATGACTATTCCATTTAAAGTATCACTTTTGGAACAAAAATAAGTGTGTTTAGAGTCACTTTAATGCCTGAAATTGGTTGAAATAGAAGCTTCTGAATAGGAGAAAATGTCTGTAAAAATGGCAATTTTGGTCACATTGAGGCTTCAAAAAGTAGTTATTCAGCATGAGGCACATTCCAAATGACATTTTGAATCAATTTTTCTACAGTCCAAAAAATCAATTTTCTGATGAAAAATGATGACCCGTGACCTGTCGAAATTTCTCCAGATGGTCAGAAATGGAAATTTTTTAATGTCTCCTTTTTTGACTGCAAATGACTATTCCATGTAAATTATCACTTTTGGAACAAACTAAGTGTGTTTAGAGTCACTTTAATGCCTGAAATTGGTCGAAATAGAAGCTTCTGAATAGGAGAAAATGTCTGTAAAAATGGCAATTTTGGTCACATTGAGGCTTCAAAAAGTAGTTATTCAGCATGAGGCACATTCCAAATGACATTTTGAATCAATTTTTCTACAGTCCAAAAAATCAATTTTCTGATGAAAAACGATGACCCGTGACCTGTCGACATTTCTCCAGTTGGTCAAAAATTGAATTTTTTTAATGTTTAAGTTTTTTTACTGCAAATGACTATTCCATGTAAATTATCACTTTTGGAAGAAAAATAAGTGTGTTTAGAGACACTTTAATGCCTGAAATTGGTTGAAACAAAAGCTTCTGAATAGGAGAAAATGTCTGTAATAATGGCAATGTTGGTCACATTGAGGCGTCAAAAAGTAGTTATTCAGCATGAGGCACATTCCAAATGACATTTTGAATCAATTTTTCTACAGTCCAAAAAATCAATTTTCTGATGAAAAACGATGACCCGTGACCTGTCGAAATTTCTCCAGATGGTCAGAAATGGAAATTTTTTAATGTTTCATTTTTTGACTGTAAATGACTATTCCATGTAAATTATCACTTTTGGAAGAAAAATAAGTGTGTTTAGAGTCACTTTAATGCCTGAAATTGGTTAAAACAAAAGCTTCTGAATAGGAGAAAAAGTCTGTAATAATGGCAATTTTGGTCACATTGAGGCTTTAAAAAGTAGTCATTCAACATGAGGCACATTCAAAATGACATTTTGAATCAATTTTTCTACAGTCCAAAAAAATCAATTTTCTGATGAAAAACGATGACCCGTGACCTGTCGAAATTTATCCAGATGGTCAGAAATAGAAATTTTTTAATGTTTAATTTTTTGAATGCAAATGACTATTCCATGTAAATTATCACTTTTGGAACAACATTAAGTGTGTTTAGAGTCACTTTAATGCCTGAAATTGGTCGAAATAGAAGCTTCTGAGTACGAGAAAATGTCTGTAATAATGGCAATTTTGGTCACATTGAGGCTTTAAAAAGTAGTTATTCAACATGAGGCACATTCCAAATGACATTTTGAATCAATTTTTCTACAGTCCAAAAAAATCAATTTTCTGATGAAAAACGATGACCCGTGACCTGTCGAAATTTCTCCAGATGGTCAGAAATGGAAATTTTTTAATGTTTAATTTTTTGACTGCAAATGACTATTCCATGTAAATTATCACTTTTGGAACAAAAATAAATGTGTTTAGAGTCACTTTAATGCCTGAAATTGGTCGAAATAGACGCTTCTGAATAGGAGAAAATGTCTGTAAAAATGGCAATTTTGGTCACATTGAGGCTTCAAAAAGTAGTTATTCAGCATGAGGCACATTCCAAATGACATTTTGAATCAATTTTTCTACAGTCCAAAAAAATCAATTTTCTGATGAAAAACGATGACCCGTGCGTGACCTGTCGAAATTTCTCCAGATGGTCAGAAATGGACATTTTTTAATGTTTAATTTTTTTACTGTAAATGACTATTCCATGTGAATTATCACTTTTGGAACTAAAATAAGTGTGTTTAGAGTCACTTTAATGCCTGAAATTGGTCGAAATAGAAGCTTCTGAATAGGAGAAAATGTCTGTAATAATGGCAATTTTGGTCACATTGAGGCTTCAAAAAGTAGTTATTCAGCATGAGGCACATTCCAAATGACATTTTGAATCAATTTTTCTACAGTCTAAAAAATCAATTTTCTGATGAAAAACGATGACCCGTGACCTGTCGAAATTTATCCAGATGGTCAGAAATGGACATTTTTTAATGTTTAATTTTTTGAATGCAAAGGACTATTCCATGTAAATTATCACTTTTGGAACAACATTAAGTGTGTTTAGAGTCACTTTAATGCCTGAAATTGGTTGAAATAGAAGCTTCTGAATACGAGAAAATGTCTGTACTAATGGCAATTTTGGTCACATTGAGGCTTTAAAAAGTAGTTATTCAACATGAGGCACATTCGAAATGACATTTTGAATCAATTTTTCTACAGTTCAAAAAATCAATTTTCTGATGAAAAACGATGACCCGTGACATGTCGACATTTCTCCAGTTGGTCAGAAATTGAATTTTTTTAATGTTTAAGTTTTTTGACTGCAAATGACTATTCCATTTAAAGTATCACTTTTGGAACAAAAATAAGTGTGTTTAGAGTCACTGTAATGCCTGAAATTGGTCGAAATGGAAGCTTGTGAATAGGAGAAAATGTCTGTAAAAATGGCAATTTTGGTCACATTGAGGCTTCAAAAAGTAGTTATTCAGCATGAGGCACATTCCAAATGACATTTTGAATCAATTTTTCTACAGTCCAAAAAATCAATTTTCTGATGAAAAACGATGACCCGTGACCTGTCGAAATTTCTCCAGATGGTCAGAAATGGAAATTTTTTAATGTTTAATTTTTTTTACTGTAAATGACTATTCCATGTGAATTATCACTTTTGGAACTAAAATAAGTGTGTTTAGAGTCACTTTAATGCCTGAAATTGGTCGAAATAGAAGCTTCTGAATAGGAGAAAATGTCTGTAATAATGGCAATTTTGGTCACATTGAGGCTTTAAAAAGTAGTCATTCAGCATGAGGCACATTCCAAATGACATTTTGAATCAATTTTTCTACAGTCCAAAAAATCAATTTTCTGATGAAAAACGATGACCCGTGACCTGTCGACATTTCTCCAGTTGGTCAGAAATGGAAATTTTTTAATGTTTAATTTTTTTAATGCAAATGACTATTCCATGTAAATTATCACTTTTGGAACAACATTAAGTGTGTTTAGAGTCACTTTAATGCCTGAAATTGGTCGAAATAGAAGCTTCTGAATACGAGAAAATGTCTGTAATAATGGCAATTTTGGTCACATTGAGGCTTTAAAAAGTAGTTATTCAACATGAGGCACATTCGAAATGACATTTTGAATCAATTTTTCTACAGTCCAAAAAATCAATTTTCTGATGAAAAACGATGACCCGTGACCTGTCGAAATTTCTCCAGATGGTCAGAAATGGAAATTTTTTAATGTTTAATTTTTTTACTGTAAATGACTATTCCATGTGAATTATCACTTTTGGAACTAAAATAAGTGTGTTTAGAGTCACTTTAATGCCTGAAATTGGTCGAAATAGAAGCTTCTGAATAGGAGAAAATGTCTGTAATAATGGCAATTTTGGTCACATTGAGGCTTTAAAAAGTAGTTATTCAACATGAGGCACATTCCAAATGACATTTTGAATCAATTTTTCTACAGTCCAAAAAATCAATTTTCTGATGAAAAACGATGACCCGTGACCTGTCGACATTTCTCCAGTTGGTCAGAAATTGAATTTTTTTAATGTTTAATTTTTTGACTGCAAATGACTATTCCATTTAAATTATCACTTTTGGAACAAAAAAAAGTGTGTTTAGAGTCACTTTAATGCCTGAAATTGGTCGAAATAGAAGCTTCTGAATAGGAGAAAATGTCTGTAAAAATTGAAATTTTGGTCACATTCAGGCTTTAAAAAGTAGTTATTCAACATGAGGCACAATCCAAATGACCTGTTGAAATTTCTCCAGATTGTCAGAAATGTACATTTTTTAATGTTTAATTTTTTGACTGCAAATGACTATTCCATGTAAATTATCACTTTTGGAACAAAAATAAGTGTGTTTAGAGTCACTTTAATGCCTGAAATTGGTCGAAATAGACGCTTCTGAATAGGAGAAAATGTCTGTAATATTGGCAATTTTGGTCACATTGAGTCTTTAAAAAGTAGTTATTCAGCATGAGGCACATTCGAAATGACATTTTGAATCAATTTTTCTACAGTCCAAAAAATCAATTTTCTGATGAAAAACGATGACCCGTGACCTGTCGACATTTCTCCAGTTGGTCAGAAATTGAATTTTTTTAATGTTTAAGTTTTTTTACTGCAAATGACTATTCCATTTAAATGATCACTTTTGGAACAAAAATAAGTGTGTTTAGAGTCACTTTAATGCCTGAAATTGGTCGAAATAGAAGCTTCTGAATAGGAGAAAATGTCTGTAAAA
The DNA here is from genome assembly GCF_964204655.1 of Triturus cristatus. Classification (NCBI taxonomy): domain Eukaryota; kingdom Metazoa; phylum Chordata; class Amphibia; order Caudata; family Salamandridae; genus Triturus; species Triturus cristatus. Next base: position 876,034,267 of record NC_140593.1, on the reverse strand, counting down.
ATTGAAATTTTGGTCACATTCAGGCTTTAAAAAGTAGTTATTCAACATGAGGCACAATCCAAATGACATTTTGAATCAATTTTTCTACAGTCCAAAAAAATCAATTTTCTGATGAAAAACGATGACCCGTGACCTGTTGAAATTTCTCCAGATTGTCAGAAATGTAAATTTTTTAATGTTTAATTTTTTGACTGTAAATGACTATTCCATGTAAATTATCACTTTTGGAAGAAAATAAGTGTGTTTAGAGTCACTTTAATGCCTGGAATTGGTCGAAATAGAAGCTTCTGAATACGAGAAAATGTCTGTATTAATGGCAATTTTGGTCACATTGAGGCTTTAAAAAGTAGTTATTCAACATGAGGCACATTCGAAATGACATTTTGAATCAATTTTTCTACAGTCCAAAAAATCAATTTTCTGATGAAAAACGATGACCCGTGACCTGTCGACATTTCTCCAGTTGGTCAGAAATTGAATTTTTTTAATGTTTAATTTTTTGACTGCAAATGACTATTCCATTTAAATTATCACTTTTGGAACAAAAATGAGTGTGTTTAGAGTCACGTTAATGCCTGAAATTGGTCGAAATAGAAGCTTCTGAATAGGAGAAAATGTCTGTAAAAATGGCAATTTTGGTCACATTGAGGCTTCAAAAAGTAGTTATTCAGCATGAGGCACATTCCAAATGACATTTTGAATCAATTTTTCTACAGTCCAAAAAATCAATTTTCTGATGAAAAACGATGACCCGTGACCTGTCGAAATTTCTCCAGTTGGTCAGAAATGGAAATTTTTTAATGTTTAATTTTTTTAATGCAAATGACTATTCCATTTAAATTATCACTTTTGGAACAAAAATGAGTGTGTTTAGAGTCACTTTAATGCCTGAAATTGGTCGAAATAGACGCTTCTGAATAGGAGAAAATGTCTGTAAAAATGGCAATTTTGGTCACATTGAGGCTTTAAAAAGTAGTTATTCAGCATGAGGCACATTCCAAATGACATTTTGAATCAATTTTTCCACAGTCCAAAAAATCAATTTTCTGATGAAAAACGATGACCCGTGACCTGTCGAAATTTCTCCAGTTGGTCAGAAATTGAATTTTTTTAATGTTTAAGTTTTTTGACTGCAAATGACTATTCCATTTAAATTATCACTTTTGGAACAAAAATAAGTGTGTTTAGAGTCACTTTAATGCCTGAAATTGGTCGAAATAGAAGCTTCTGAATAGGAGAAAATGTCTGTAAAAATTGAAATTTTCCACAGTCCTGTTGAAATTTCTCCAGATTGTCAGAAATGTACTTTTTTTAATGTTTAATTTTTTGACTGTAAATGACTATTCCATGTAAATTATCACTTTTGGAAGAAAAATAAGTATGTTTAGAGTCACTTTAATGCCTGAAATTGGTTGAAACAAAAGCTTCTGAATAGGAGAAAAAGTGTGTAATAATGGCAATTTGGGTCACATTGAGGCTTTAAAAAGTAGTCATTCAACATAAGGCACATTCCAAATGACATTTTGAATCAATTTTTCTACAGTCCAAAAAAATCAATTTTCTGATGAAAAACGATGGCCCGTGAGCTGTCGAAATTTCTCCAGATGGTCAGAAATGGAAATTTTTTAATGTTTAATTTTTTGACTGTAAATGACTATTCCATGTAAATTATCACTTTTGGAAGAAAAATAAGTGTGTTTAGAGACACTTTAATGCCTGAAATTGGTTGAAACAAAAGCTTCTGAATAGGAGAAAAAGTCTGTAATAATGGCAATTTTGGTCACATTGAGGCTTTAAAAAGTAGTTATTCAACATGAGGCACATTCCAAATGACATTTTGAATCAATTTTTCTACAGTCCAAAAAATCAATTTTCTGATGAAAAACGATGACCCGTGACCTGTCGAAATTTCTCCAGATGGTCAGAAATGGAAATTTTTTAATATTTTTTTACTGTAAATGACTATTCCATGTGAATTATCACTTTTGGAACTAAAATAAGTGTGTTTAGAGTCACTTTAATGCCTGAAATTGGTCGAAATAGAAGCTTCTGAATAGGAGAAAATGTCTGTAATAATGGCAATTTGGTCACATTGAGGCTTTAAAAAGTAGTTATTCAGCATGAGGCACATTCCAAATGACATTTTGAATCAATTTTTCTACAGTCCAAAAAATCAATTTTCTGATGAAAAACGATGACCCGTGACCTGTCGAAATTTCTCCAGATGGTCAGAAATGGAAATTTTTTAATGTTTAATTTTTTGAATGCAAATGACTATTCCATGTAAATTATCACTTTTGGAACAACATTAAGTGTGTTTAGAGTCACTTTAATGCCTGAAATTGGTCGAAATAGAAGCTTCTGAATACGAGAAAATGTCTGTAATAATGGCAATTTTGGTCACATTGAGGCTTTAAAAAGTAGTTATTCAACATGAGGCACATTCCAAATGACATTTTGAATCAATTTTTCTACAGTCCAAAAAATCAATTTTCTTATGAAAAACGATGACCCGTGACCTGTCGAAATGTCTCCAGATGGTCAGAAATGGAAATTTTTTAATGTTTAATTTTTTTAATGCAAATGACTATTCCATTTAAAGTATCACTTTTGGAACAAAAATAAGTGTGTTTAGAGTCACTTTAATGCCTGAAATTGGTCGAAATAGAAGCTTGTGAATAGGAGAAAATGTCTGTAAAAATTGAAATTTTGGTCACATTCAGGCTTTAAAAAGTAGTTATTCAACATGAGGCACAATCCAAATGACATTTTGAATCAATTTTTCTACAGTCCAAAAAATCAATTTTCTGATGAAAAACGATGACCCGTGACCTGTTGAAATTTCTCCAGATTGTCAGAAATGTACATTTTTTAATGTTTAATTTTTTGACTGTAAATGACTATTCCATGTAAATTATCACTTTTGGAAGAAAAATAAGTGTGTTTAGAGACACTTTAATGCCTGAAATTGGTTGAAACAAAAGCTTCTGAATAGGAGAAAAAGTCTGTAATAATGGCAATTGTGGTCACATTGAGGCTTTAAAAAGTAGTTATTCAACATGAGGCACATTCCAAATGACATTTTGAATCAATTTTTCTACAGTCCAAAAAATCAATTTTCTGATGAAAAACGATGACCCGTGACCTGTTGAAATGTCTCCAGATGGTCAGAAATGGAAATTTTTTAATGTTTAATTTTTTGAATGCAAATGACTATTCCATGTAAATTATCACTATTGGAACTAAAATAAGTGTGTTTAGAGTCACTTTAATGCCTGAAATTGGTCGAAATAGAAGCTTCTGAATAGGAGAAAATGTCTGTAATAATGGCAATTTTGGTCACATTGAGGCTTTAAAAAGTAGTTATTCAGCATGAGGCACATTCCAAATGACATTTTGAATCAATTTTTCTACAGTCCCAAAAATAAATTTTCTGATGAAAAACGATGACCCGTGACCTGTCGAAATTTCTCCAGATGGTCAGAAATAGAAATATTTAATGTTTAATTTTTTGACTGTAAATGACTATTCCATGTAAATTATCACTTTTGGAAGAAAAATAAGTGTGTTTAGAGACACTTTAATGCCTGAAATTGGTTGAAACAAAAGCTTCTGAATAGGAGAAAAAGTCTGTAATAATGGCAATTTTGGTCACATTGAGGCTTTAAAAAGTAGTCATTCAACATGAGGCACATTCCAAATGACATTTTGAATCAATTTTTCTACAGTCCAAAAAAATCAATTTTCTGATGAAAAACGATGACCCGTGACCTGTCGAAATGTCTCCAGATGGTCAGAAATGGAAATTTTTTAATGTTTAATTTTTTGAATGCAAATGACTATTCCATGTAAATTATCACTTTTGGAACAAAAATAAGTGTGTTTAGAGTCACTTTAATGCCTGAAATTGGTCGAAATAGACGCTTCTGAATAGGAGAAAATGTCTGTAAAAATGGCAATTTTGGTCACATTGAGGCTTCAAAAAGTAGTTATTCAGCATGAGGCACATTCCAAATGACATTTTGAATCAATTTTTCTACAGTCCAAAAAATCAATTTTCTGATGAAAAATGATGACCCGTGACCTGTCAAAATTTCTCCATATGGTCAGAAATGGAAATTTTTTAATGTTTAATTTTTTGATTGTAAATGACTATTCCATGTAAATTATCACTTTTGGAAGAAAAATAAGTGAGTTTAGAGACACTTTAATGCCTGAAATTGGTTGAAACAAAAGCTTCTGAATAGGAGAAAAAGTCTGTAATAATGGCAATTTTGGTCACATTGAGGCTTTAAAAAGTAGTCATTCAACATGAGGCACATTCCAAATGACATTTTGAATCAATTTTTCTACAGTCCAAAAAAATCAATTTTCTGATGAAAAACGATGACCCATGACCTGTCGAAATGTCTCCAGATGGTCAGAAATGGAAAATTTTTAATGTTTAATTTTTTGAATGCAAATGACTATTCCATGTAAATTATCACTTTTGGAACAACATTAAGTGTGTTTAGAGTCACTTTAATGCCTGAAATTGGTCGAAATAGACGCTTCTGAATAGGAGAAAATGTCTGTAAAAATTTAAATTTTGGTCACATTCAGGCTTTAAAAAGTAGTTATTCAACATGAGGCACAATCCAAATGACATTTTGAATCAATTTTTCTACAGTCCAAAAAATCAATTTTCTGATGAAAAACGATGACCCGTGACCTGTTGAAATTTCTCCAGATTGTCAGAAATGTACATTTTTTAATGTTTAATTTTTTGACTGTAAATGACTATTCCATGTAAATTATCACTTTTGGAAGAAAAATAAGTGTGTTTAGAGTCACTTTAATGCCTGAAATTGGTTGAAACAAAAGCTTCTGAATAGGAGAAAAAGTCTGTAATAATGGCAATTTTGGTCACATTGAGGCTTTAAAAAGTAGTCATTCAACATGAGGCACATTCCAAATGACATTTTGAATCAATTTTTCTACAGTCCAAAAAAATCAATTTTCTGATGAAAAACGATGACCCGTGACCTGTCGAAATTTCTCCAGATGGTCAGAAATGGAAATTTTTTAATGTTTAATTTTTTGACTGTAAATGACTATTCCATGTAAATTATCACTTTTGGAAGAAAAATAAGTGTGTTTAGAGACACTTTAATGCCTGAAATTGGTTGAAACAAAAGCTTCTGAATAGGAGAAAAAGTCTGTAATAATGGCAATTTTGGTCACATTGAGGCTTTAAAAAGTAGTTATTCAACATGAGGCACATTCCAAATGACATTTTGAATCAATTTTTCTACAGTCCAAAAAATCAATTTTCTGATGAAAAACGATGACCCGTGACCTGTCGAAATGTCTCCAGATGGTCAGAAATGGAAATTTTTTAATGTTTAATTTTTTGAATGCAAATGACTATTCCATGTAAATTATCACTATTGGAACTAAAATAAGTGTGTTTAGAGTCACTTTAATGCCTGAAATTGGTCGAAATAGAAGCTTCTGAATAGGAGAAAATGTCTGTAATAATGGCAATTTTGGTCACATTGAGGCTTTAAAAAGTAGTTATTCAGCATGAGGCACATTCCAAATGACATTTTGAATCAATTTTTCTACAGTCCAAAAAATCAATTTTCTGATGAAAAACGATGACCCGTGACCTGTCGAAATTTCTCCAGATGGTCAGAAATAGAAATATTTAATGTTTAATTTTTTGACTGTAAATGACTATTCCATGTAAATTATCACTTTTGGAAGAAAAATAAGTGTGTTTAGAGACACTTTAATGCCTGAAATTGGTTGAAACAAAAGCTTCTGAATAGGAGAAAAAGTCTGTAATAATGGCAATTTTGGTCACATTGAGGCTTTAAAAAGTAGTCATTCAACATGAGGCACATTCCAAATGACATTTTGAATCAATTTTTCTACAGTCCAAAAAAATCAATTTTCTGATGAAAAACGATGACCCGTGACCTGTCGAAATGTCTCCAGATGGTCAGAAATGGAAATTTTTTAAGGTTTAATTTTTTGAATGCAAATGACTATTCCATGTAAATTATCACTTTTGGAACAAAAATAAGTGTGTTTAGAGTCACTTTAATGCCTGAAATTGGTCGAAATAGACGCTTCTGAATAGGAGAAAATGTCTGTAAAAATGGCAATTTTGGTCACATTGAGGCTTCAAAAAGTAGTTATTCAGCATGAGGCACATTCCAAATGACATTTTGAATCAATTTTTCTACAGTCCAAAAAATCAATTTTCTGATGAAAAACGATGACCCGTGACCTGTCAAAATTTCTCCATATGGTCAGAAATGGAAATTTTTTAATGTTTAATTTTTTGATTGTAAATGACTATTCCATGTAAATTATCACTTTTGGAAGAAAAATAAGTGAGTTTAGAGACACTTTAATGCCTGAAATTGGTTGAAACAAAAGCTTCTGAATAGGAGAAAAAGTCTGTAATAATGGCAAAATTTTGGTCACATTGAGGCTTTAAAAAGTAGTCATTCAACATGAGGCACATTCCAAATGACATTTTGAATCAATTTTTCTACAGTCCAAAAAAATCAATTTTCTGATGAAAAACGATGACCCGTGACCTGTCGAAATGTCTCCAGATGGTCAGAAATGGAAAATTTTTAATGTTTAATTTTTTGAATGCAAATGACTATTCTATGTAAATTATCACTTTTGGAACAACATTAAGTGTGTTTAGAGTCACTTTAATGCCTGAAATTGGTCGAAATAGACGCTTCTGAATAGGAGAAAATGTCTGTAAAAATGGCAATTTTGGTCACATTGAGGCTTCAAAAAGTAGTTATTCAGCATGAGGCACATTCCAAATGACATTTTGAATCAATTTTTCTACAGTCCAAAAAAATCAATTTTCTGATGAAAAACGATGACCCGTGAGCTGTCGAAATTTCTCCAGATGGTCAGAAATGGAAATTTTTTAATGTTTAATTTTTTGACTGTAAATGACTATTCCATGTAAATTATCACTTTTGGAAGAAAAATAAGTGTGTTTAGAGACACTTTAATGCCTGAAATTGGTTGAAACAAAAGCTTCTGAATAGGAGAAAAAGTCTGTAATAATGGCAATTTTGGTCACATTGAGGCTTTAAAAAGTAGTTATTCAACATGAGGCACATTCCAAATGACATTTTGAATCAATTTTTCTACAGTCCAAAAAATCAATTTTCTGATGAAAAACGATGACCCGTGACCTGTCGAAATTTCTCCAGATGGTCAGAAATGGAAATATTTAATGTTTAATTTTTTGACTGTAAATGACTATTCCATGTAAATTATCACTTTTGGAAGAAAAATAAGTGTGTTTAGAGTCACTTTAATGCCTGAAATTGGTTGAAACAAAAGCTTCTGAATAGGAGAAAAAGTCTGTAATAATGGCAATTTTGGTCACATTGAGGCTTTAAAAAGTAGTCATTCAACATGAGGCACATTCCAAATGACATTTTGAATCAATTTTTCTACAGTCCAAAAAAAATCAATTTTCTGAGAAAAACGATGACCCGTGACCTGTCGAAATTTATCCAGATGGTCAGAAATGGAAATTTTTAATGTTTAATTTTTTGAATGCAAATGACTATTCCATGTAAATTATCACTTTTGGAACAACATTAAGTGTGTTTAGAGTCACTTTAATGCCTGAAATTGGTCGAAATAGAAGCTTCTGAATACGAGAAAATGTCTGTAATAATGGCAATTTTGGTCACATTGAGGCTTTAAAAAGTAGTTATTCAACATGAGGCACATTCAAAATGACATTGGAATCAATTTTTCTACAGTCCAAAAAAATCAATTTTCTGATGAAAAACGATGACCCGTGACCTGTCGACATTTCTCAAGTTGGTCAGAAATTGAATTTTTTTAATGTTTAAGTTTTTTGACTGCAAATGACTATTCCATTTAAAGTATCACTTTTGGAACAAAAATAAGTGTGTTTAGAGTCACTTTAATGCCTGAAATTGGTCGAAATAGAAGCTTGTGAATAGGAGAAAATGTCTGTAAAAATTGAAATTTTGGTCACATTCAGGCTTTAAAAAGTAGTTATTCAACATGAGGCACAATCCAAATGACATTTTGAATCAATTTTTCTACAGTCCAAAAAATCAATTTTCTGATGAAAAACGATGACCCGTGACCTGTTGAAATTTCTCCAGATTGTCAGAAATGTACATTTTTTAATGTTTACTTTTTTGACTGTAAATGACTATTCCATGTAAATTATCACTTTTGGAAGAAAAATAAGTGTGTTTAGAGTCACTTTAATGCCTGAAATTGGTTGAAACAAAAGCTTCTGAATAGGAGAAAAAGTCTGTAATAATGGCAATTTTGGTCACATTCAGGCTTTAAAAAGTAGTTATTCAACATGAGGCACAATCCAAATGACATTTTGAATCAATTTTTCTACAGTCCAAAAAAATCAATTTTCTGATGAAAAACGATGACCCGTGACCTGTTGAAATTTCTCCAGATTGTCAGAAATGTAAATTTTTTAATGTTTAATTTTTTGACTGTAAATGACTATTCCATGTAAATTATCACTTTTGGAAGAAAATAAGTGTGTTTAGAGTCACTTTAATGCCTGGAATTGGTCGAAATAGAAGCTTCTGAATACGAGAAAATGTCTGTATTAATGGCAATTTTGGTCACATTGAGGCTTTAAAAAGTAGTTATTCAACATGAGGCACATTCGAAATGACATTTTGAATCAATTTTTCTACAGTCCAAAAAATCAATTTTCTGATGAAAAACGATGACCCGTGACCTGTCGACATTTCTCCAGTTGGTCAGAAATTGAATTTTTTTAATGTTTAATTTTTTGACTGCAAATGACTATTCCATTTAAATTATCACTTTTGGAACAAAAATGAGTGTGTTTAGAGTCACGTTAATGCCTGAAATTGGTCGAAATAGAAGCTTCTGAATAGGAGAAAATGTCTGTAAAAATGGCAATTTTGGTCACATTGAGGCTTCAAAAAGTAGTTATTCAGCATGAGGCACATTCCAAATGACATTTTGAATCAATTTTTCTACAGTCCAAAAAATCAATTTTCTGATGAAAAACGATGACCCGTGACCTGTCGAAATTTCTCCAGTTGGTCAGAAATGGAAATTTTTTAATGTTTAATTTTTTTAATGCAAATGACTATTCCATTTAAATTATCACTTTTGGAACAAAAATGAGTGTGTTTAGAGTCACTTTAATGCCTGAAATTGGTCGAAATAGACGCTTCTGAATAGGAGAAAATGTCTGTAAAAATGGCAATTTTGGTCACATTGAGGCTTTAAAAAGTAGTTATTCAGCATGAGGCACATTCCAAATGACATTTTGAATCAATTTTTCCACAGTCCAAAAAATCAATTTTCTGATGAAAAACGATGACCCGTGACCTGTCGAAATTTCTCCAGTTGGTCAGAAATTGAATTTTTTTAATGTTTAAGTTTTTTGACTGCAAATGACTATTCCATTTAAATTATCACTTTTGGAACAAAAATAAGTGTGTTTAGAGTCACTTTAATGCCTGAAATTGGTCGAAATAGAAGCTTCTGAATAGGAGAAAATGTCTGTAAAAATTGAAATTTTCCACAGTCCTGTTGAAATTTCTCCAGATTGTCAGAAATGTACTTTTTTTAATGTTTAATTTTTTGACTGTAAATGACTATTCCATGTAAATTATCACTTTTGGAAGAAAAATAAGTATGTTTAGAGTCACTTTAATGCCTGAAATTGGTTGAAACAAAAGCTTCTGAATAGGAGAAAAAGTGTGTAATAATGGCAATTTGGGTCACATTGAGGCTTTAAAAAGTAGTCATTCAACATAAGGCACATTCCAAATGACATTTTGAATCAATTTTTCTACAGTCCAAAAAAATCAATTTTCTGATGAAAAACGATGGCCCGTGAGCTGTCGAAATTTCTCCAGATGGTCAGAAATGGAAATTTTTTAATGTTTAATTTTTTGACTGTAAATGACTATTCCATGTAAATTATCACTTTTGGAAGAAAAATAAGTGTGTTTAGAGACACTTTAATGCCTGAAATTGGTTGAAACAAAAGCTTCTGAATAGGAGAAAAAGTCTGTAATAATGGCAATTTTGGTCACATTGAGGCTTTAAAAAGTAGTTATTCAACATGAGGCACATTCCAAATGACATTTTGAATCAATTTTTCTACAGTCCAAAAAATCAATTTTCTGATGAAAAACGATGACCCGTGACCTGTCGAAATTTCTCCAGATGGTCAGAAATGGAAATTTTTTAATATTTTTTTACTGTAAATGACTATTCCATGTGAATTATCACTTTTGGAACTAAAATAAGTGTGTTTAGAGTCACTTTAATGCCTGAAATTGGTCGAAATAGAAGCTTCTGAATAGGAGAAAATGTCTGTAATAATGGCAATTTGGTCACATTGAGGCTTTAAAAAGTAGTTATTCAGCATGAGGCACATTCCAAATGACATTTTGAATCAATTTTTCTACAGTCCAAAAAATCAATTTTCTGATGAAAAACGATGACCCGTGACCTGTCGAAATTTCTCCAGATGGTCAGAAATGGAAATTTTTTAATGTTTAATTTTTTGAATGCAAATGACTATTCCATGTAAATTATCACTTTTGGAACAACATTAAGTGTGTTTAGAGTCACTTTAATGCCTGAAATTGGTCGAAATAGAAGCTTCTGAATACGAGAAAATGTCTGTAATAATGGCAATTTTGGTCACATTGAGGCTTTAAAAAGTAGTTATTCAACATGAGGCACATTCCAAATGACATTTTGAATCAATTTTTCTACAGTCCAAAAAATCAATTTTCTTATGAAAAACGATGACCCGTGACCTGTCGAAATGTCTCCAGATGGTCAGAAATGGAAATTTTTTAATGTTTAATTTTTTTAATGCAAATGACTATTCCATTTAAAGTATCACTTTTGGAACAAAAATAAGTGTGTTTAGAGTCACTTTAATGCCTGAAATTGGTCGAAATAGAAGCTTGTGAATAGGAGAAAATGTCTGTAAAAATTGAAATTTTGGTCACATTCAGGCTTTAAAAAGTAGTTATTCAACATGAGGCACAATCCAAATGACATTTTGAATCAATTTTTCTACAGTCCAAAAAATCAATTTTCTGATGAAAAACGATGACCCGTGACCTGTTGAAATTTCTCCAGATTGTCAGAAATGTACATTTTTTAATGTTTAATTTTTTGACTGTAAATGACTATTCCATGTAAATTATCACTTTTGGAAGAAAAATAAGTGTGTTTAGAGACACTTTAATGCCTGAAATTGGTTGAAACAAAAGCTTCTGAATAGGAGAAAAAGTCTGTAATAATGGCAATTGTGGTCACATTGAGGCTTTAAAAAGTAGTTATTCAACATGAGGCACATTCCAAATGACATTTTGAATCAATTTTTCTACAGTCCAAAAAATCAATTTTCTGATGAAAAACGATGACCCGTGACCTGTTGAAATGTCTCCAGATGGTCAGAAATGGAAATTTTTTAATGTTTAATTTTTTGAATGCAAATGACTATTCCATGTAAATTATCACTATTGGAACTAAAATAAGTGTGTTTAGAGTCACTTTAATGCCTGAAATTGGTCGAAATAGAAGCTTCTGAATAGGAGAAAATGTCTGTAATAATGGCAATTTTGGTCACATTGAGGCTTTAAAAAGTAGTTATTCAGCATGAGGCACATTCCAAATGACATTTTGAATCAATTTTTCTACAGTCCCAAAAATAAATTTTCTGATGAAAAACGATGACCCGTGACCTGTCGAAATTTCTCCAGATGGTCAGAAATAGAAATATTTAATGTTTAATTTTTTGACTGTAAATGACTATTCCATGTAAATTATCACTTTTGGAAGAAAAATAAGTGTGTTTAGAGACACTTTAATGCCTGAAATTGGTTGAAACAAAAGCTTCTGAATAGGAGAAAAAGTCTGTAATAATGGCAATTTTGGTCACATTGAGGCTTTAAAAAGTAGTCATTCAACATGAGGCACATTCCAAATGACATTTTGAATCAATTTTTCTACAGTCCAAAAAAATCAATTTTCTGATGAAAAACGATGACCCGTGACCTGTCGAAATGTCTCCAGATGGTCAGAAATGGAAATTTTTTAATGTTTAATTTTTTGAATGCAAATGACTATTCCATGTAAATTATCACTTTTGGAACAAAAATAAGTGTGTTTAGAGTCACTTTAATGCCTGAAATTGGTCGAAATAGACGCTTCTGAATAGGAGAAAATGTCTGTAAAAATGGCAATTTTGGTCACATTGAGGCTTCAAAAAGTAGTTATTCAGCATGAGGCACATTCCAAATGACATTTTGAATCAATTTTTCTACAGTCCAAAAAATCAATTTTCTGATGAAAAATGATGACCCGTGACCTGTCAAAATTTCTCCATATGGTCAGAAATGGAAATTTTTTAATGTTTAATTTTTTGATTGTAAATGACTATTCCATGTAAATTATCACTTTTGGAAGAAAAATAAGTGAGTTTAGAGACACTTTAATGCCTGAAATTGGTTGAAACAAAAGCTTCTGAATAGGAGAAAAAGTCTGTAATAATGGCAATTTTGGTCACATTGAGGCTTTAAAAAGTAGTCATTCAACATGAGGCACATTCCAAATGACATTTTGAATCAATTTTTCTACAGTCCAAAAAAATCAATTTTCTGATGAAAAACGATGACCCATGACCTGTCGAAATGTCTCCAGATGGTCAGAAATGGAAAATTTTTAATGTTTAATTTTTTGAATGCAAATGACTATTCCATGTAAATTATCACTTTTGGAACAACATTAAGTGTGTTTAGAGTCACTTTAATGCCTGAAATTGGTCGAAATAGACGCTTCTGAATAGGAGAAAATGTCTGTAAAAATTTAAATTTTGGTCACATTCAGGCTTTAAAAAGTAGTTATTCAACATGAGGCACAATCCAAATGACATTTTGAATCAATTTTTCTACAGTCCAAAAAATCAATTTTCTGATGAAAAACGATGACCCGTGACCTGTTGAAATTTCTCCAGATTGTCAGAAATGTACATTTTTTAATGTTTAATTTTTTGACTGTAAATGACTATTCCATGTAAATTATCACTTTTGGAAGAAAAATAAGTGTGTTTAGAGTCACTTTAATGCCTGAAATTGGTTGAAACAAAAGCTTCTGAATAGGAGAAAAAGTCTGTAATAATGGCAATTTTGGTCACATTGAGGCTTTAAAAAGTAGTCATTCAACATGAGGCACATTCCAAATGACATTTTGAATCAATTTTTCTACAGTCCAAAAAAATCAATTTTCTGATGAAAAACGATGACCCGTGACCTGTCGAAATTTCTCCAGATGGTCAGAAATGGAAATTTTTTAATGTTTAATTTTTTGACTGTAAATGACTATTCCATGTAAATTATCACTTTTGGAAGAAAAATAAGTGTGTTTAGAGACACTTTAATGCCTGAAATTGGTTGAAACAAAAGCTTCTGAATAGGAGAAAAAGTCTGTAATAATGGCAATTTTGGTCACATTGAGGCTTTAAAAAGTAGTTATTCAACATGAGGCACATTCCAAATGACATTTTGAATCAATTTTTCTACAGTCCAAAAAATCAATTTTCTGATGAAAAACGATGACCCGTGACCTGTCGAAATGTCTCCAGATGGTCAGAAATGGAAATTTTTTAATGTTTAATTTTTTGAATGCAAATGACTATTCCATGTAAATTATCACTATTGGAACTAAAATAAGTGTGTTTAGAGTCACTTTAATGCCTGAAATTGGTCGAAATAGAAGCTTCTGAATAGGAGAAAATGTCTGTAATAATGGCAATTTTGGTCACATTGAGGCTTTAAAAAGTAGTTATTCAGCATGAGGCACATTCCAAATGACATTTTGAATCAATTTTTCTACAGTCCAAAAAATCAATTTTCTGATGAAAAACGATGACCCGTGACCTGTCGAAATTTCTCCAGATGGTCAGAAATAGAAATATTTAATGTTTAATTTTTTGACTGTAAATGACTATTCCATGTAAATTATCACTTTTGGAAGAAAAATAAGTGTGTTTAGAGACACTTTAATGCCTGAAATTGGTTGAAACAAAAGCTTCTGAATAGGAGAAAAAGTCTGTAATAATGGCAATTTTGGTCACATTGAGGCTTTAAAAAGTAGTCATTCAACATGAGGCACATTCCAAATGACATTTTGAATCAATTTTTCTACAGTCCAAAAAAATCAATTTTCTGATGAAAAACGATGACCCGTGACCTGTCGAAATGTCTCCAGATGGTCAGAAATGGAAATTTTTTAAGGTTTAATTTTTTGAATGCAAATGACTATTCCATGTAAATTATCACTTTTGGAACAAAAATAAGTGTGTTTAGAGTCACTTTAATGCCTGAAATTGGTCGAAATAGACGCTTCTGAATAGGAGAAAATGTCTGTAAAAATGGCAATTTTGGTCACATTGAGGCTTCAAAAAGTAGTTATTCAGCATGAGGCACATTCCAAATGACATTTTGAATCAATTTTTCTACAGTCCAAAAAATCAATTTTCTGATGAAAAACGATGACCCGTGACCTGTCAAAATTTCTCCATATGGTCAGAAATGGAAATTTTTTAATGTTTAATTTTTTGATTGTAAATGACTATTCCATGTAAATTATCACTTTTGGAAGAAAAATAAGTGAGTTTAGAGACACTTTAATGCCTGAAATTGGTTGAAACAAAAGCTTCTGAATAGGAGAAAAAGTCTGTAATAATGGCAATTTTGGTCACATTGAGGCTTTAAAAAGTAGTCATTCAACATGAGGCACATTCCAAATGACATTTTGAATCAATTTTTCTACAGTCCAAAAAAATCAATTTTCTGATGAAAAACGATGACCCGTGACCTGTCGAAATGTCTCCAGATGGTCAGAAATGGAAAATTTTTAATGTTTAATTTTTTGAATGCAAATGACTATTCTATGTAAATTATCACTTTTGGAACAACATTAAGTGTGTTTAGAGTCACTTTAATGCCTGAAATTGGTCGAAATAGACGCTTCTGAATAGGAGAAAATGTCTGTAAAAATGGCAATTTTGGTCACATTGAGGCTTCAAAAAGTAGTTATTCAGCATGAGGCACATTCCAAATGACATTTTGAATCAATTTTTCTACAGTCCAAAAAAATCAATTTTCTGATGAAAAACGATGACCCGTGAGCTGTCGAAATTTCTCCAGATGGTCAGAAATGGAAATTTTTTAATGTTTAATTTTTTGACTGTAAATGACTATTCCATGTAAATTATCACTTTTGGAAGAAAAATAAGTGTGTTTAGAGACACTTTAATGCCTGAAATTGGTTGAAACAAAAGCTTCTGAATAGGAGAAAAAGTCTGTAATAATGGCAATTTTGGTCACATTGAGGCTTTAAAAAGTAGTTATTCAACATGAGGCACATTCCAAATGACATTTTGAATCAATTTTTCTACAGTCCAAAAAATCAATTTTCTGATGAAAAACGATGACCCGTGACCTGTCGAAATTTCTCCAGATGGTCAGAAATGGAAATATTTAATGTTTAATTTTTTGACTGTAAATGACTATTCCATGTAAATTATCACTTTTGGAAGAAAAATAAGTGTGTTTAGAGTCACTTTAATGCCTGAAATTGGTTGAAACAAAAGCTTCTGAATAGGAGAAAAAGTCTGTAATAATGGCAATTTTGGTCACATTGAGGCTTTAAAAAGTAGTCATTCAACATGAGGCACATTCCAAATGACATTTTGAATCAATTTTTCTACAGTCCAAAAAAATCAATTTTCTGATGAAAAACGATGACCCGTGACCTGTCGAAATTTATCCAGATGGTCAGAAATGGAAATTTTTTAATGTTTAATTTTTTGAATGCAAATGACTATTCCATGTAAATTATCACTTTTGGAACAACATTAAGTGTGTTTAGAGTCACTTTAATGCCTGAAATTGGTCGAAATAGAAGCTTCTGAATACGAGAAAATGTCTGTAATAATGGCAATTTTGGTCACATTGAGGCTTTAAAAAGTAGTTATTCAACATGAGGCACATTCAAAATGACATTTGGAATCAATTTTTCTACAGTCCAAAAAAATCAATTTTCTGATGAAAAACGATGACCCGTGACCTGTCGACATTTCTCAAGTTGGTCAGAAATTGAATTTTTTTAATGTTTAAGTTTTTTGACTGCAAATGACTATTCCATTTAAAGTATCACTTTTGGAACAAAAATAAGTGTGTTTAGAGTCACTTTAATGCCTGAAATTGGTCGAAATAGAAGCTTGTGAATAGGAGAAAATGTCTGTAAAAATTGAAATTTTGGTCACATTCAGGCTTTAAAAAGTAGTTATTCAACATGAGGCACAATCCAAATGACATTTTGAATCAATTTTTCTACAGTCCAAAAAATCAATTTTCTGATGAAAAACGATGACCCGTGACCTGTTGAAATTTCTCCAGATTGTCAGAAATGTACATTTTTTAATGTTTACTTTTTTGACTGTAAATGACTATTCCATGTAAATTATCACTTTTGGAAGAAAAATAAGTGTGTTTAGAGTCACTTTAATGCCTGAAATTGGTTGAAACAAAAGCTTCTGAATAGGAGAAAAAGTCTGTAATAATGGCAATTTTGGTCACATTGAGGCTTTAAAAAGTAGTTATTCAGCATGAGGCACATTTCAAATGACATTTTGAATCAATTTTTCTACAGTCCAAAAAATCAATTTTCTGATGAAAAACGATGACCCGTGACCTGTTGAAATTTCTCCAGATGGTCAGAAATGTACATTTTTTAATGTTTAATTTTTTGACTGTAAATGACTATTCCATGTAAATTATCACTTTTGGAAGAAAAATAAGTGTGTTTAGAGACACTTTAATGCCTGAAATTGGTTGAAACAAAAGCTTCTGAATAGGAGAAAAAGTCTGTAATAATGGCAATTGTGGTCACATTGAGGCTTTAAAAAGTAGTTATTCAACATGAGGCACATTCCAAATGACATTTTGAATCAATTTTTCTACAGTCCAAAAAATCAATTTTCTGATGAAAAACGATGACCCGTGACCTGTCGAAATGTCTCCAGATGGTCAGAAATGGAAATTTTTTAATGTTTAATTTTTTGAATGCAAATGACTATTCCATGTAAATTATCACTATTGGAACTAAAATAAGTGTGTTTAGAGTCACTTTAATGCCTGAAATTGGTCGAAATAGAAGCTTCTGAATAGGAGAAAATGTCTGTAATAATGGCAATTTTGGTCACATTGAGGCTTTAAAAAGTAGTTATTCAGCATGAGGCACATTCCAAATGATATTTTGAATCAATTTTTCTACAGTCCAAAAAATCAATTTTCTGATGAAAAACGATGACCCGTGACCTGTCGAAATTTCTCCAGATGGTCAGAAATAGAAATATTTAATGTTTAATTTTTTGACTGTAAATGACTATTCCATGTAAATTATCACTTTTGGAAGAAAAATAAGTGTGTTTAGAGACACTTTAATGCCTGAAATTGGTTGAAACAAAAGCTTCTGAATAGGAGAAAAAGTCTGTAATAATGGCAATTTTGGTCACATTGAGGCTTTAAAAAGTAGTCATTCAACATGAGGCACATTCCAAATGACATTTTGAATCAATTTTTCTACAGTCCAAAAAAATCAATTTTCTGATGAAAAACGATGACCCATGACCTGTCGAAATGTCTCCAGATGGTCAGAAATGGAAAATTTTTAATGTTTAATTTTTTGAATGCAAATGACTATTTCATGTAAATTATCACTTTTGGAACAACATTAAGTGTGTTTAGAGTCACTTTAATGCCTGAAATTGGTCGAAATAGACGCTTCTGAATAGGAGAAAATGTCTGTAAAAATGGCAATTTTGGTCACATTGAGGCTTCAAAAAGTAGTTATTCAGCATGAGGCACATTCCAAATGACATTTTGAATCAATTTTTCTACAGTCCAAAAAATCAATTTTCTGATGAAAAATGATGACCCGTGACCTGTCGAAATTTCTCCAGATGGTCAGAAATGGAAATTTTTTAATGTCTCCTTTTTTGACTGCAAATGACTATTCCATGTAAATTATCACTTTTGGAACAAACTAAGTGTGTTTAGAGTCACTTTAATGCCTGAAATTGGTCGAAATAGAAGCTTCTGAATAGGAGAAAATGTCTGTAAAAATGGCAATTTTGGTCACATTGAGGCTTCAAAAAGTAGTTATTCAGCATGAGGCACATTCCAAATGACATTTTGAATCAATTTTTCTACAGTCCAAAAAATCAATTTTCTGATGAAAAACGATGACCCGTGACCTGTCGACATTTCTCCAGTTGGTCAAAAATTGAATTTTTTTAATGTTTAAGTTTTTTTACTGCAAATGACTATTCCATGTAAATTATCACTTTTGGAAGAAAAATAAGTGTGTTTAGAGACACTTTAATGCCTGAAATTGGTTGAAACAAAAGCTTCTGAATAGGAGAAAATGTCTGTAATAATGGCAATGTTGGTCACATTGAGGCGTCAAAAAGTAGTTATTCAGCATGAGGCACATTCCAAATGACATTTTGAATCAATTTTTCTACAGTCCAAAAAATCAATTTTCTGATGAAAAACGATGACCCGTGACCTGTCGAAATTTCTCCAGATGGTCAGAAATGGAAATTTTTTAATGTTTCATTTTTTGACTGTAAATGACTATTCCATGTAAATTATCACTTTTGGAAGAAAAATAAGTGTGTTTAGAGTCACTTTAATGCCTGAAATTGGTTAAAACAAAAGCTTCTGAATAGGAGAAAAAGTCTGTAATAATGGCAATTTTGGTCACATTGAGGCTTTAAAAAGTAGTCATTCAACATGAGGCACATTCAAAATGACATTTTGAATCAATTTTTCTACAGTCCAAAAAAATCAATTTTCTGATGAAAAACGATGACCCGTGACCTGTCGAAATTTATCCAGATGGTCAGAAATAGAAATTTTTTAATGTTTAATTTTTTGAATGCAAATGACTATTCCATGTAAATTATCACTTTTGGAACAACATTAAGTGTGTTTAGAGTCACTTTAATGCCTGAAATTGGTCGAAATAGAAGCTTCTGAGTACGAGAAAATGTCTGTAATAATGGCAATTTTGGTCACATTGAGGCTTTAAAAAGTAGTTATTCAACATGAGGCACATTCCAAATGACATTTTGAATCAATTTTTCTACAGTCCAAAAAAATCAATTTTCTGATGAAAAACGATGACCCGTGACCTGTCGAAATTTCTCCAGATGGTCAGAAATGGAAATTTTTTAATGTTTAATTTTTTGACTGCAAATGACTATTCCATGTAAATTATCACTTTTGGAACAAAAATAAATGTGTTTAGAGTCACTTTAATGCCTGAAATTGGTCGAAATAGACGCTTCTGAATAGGAGAAAATGTCTGTAAAAATGGCAATTTTGGTCACATTGAGGCTTCAAAAAGTAGTTATTCAGCATGAGGCACATTCCAAATGACATTTTGAATCAATTTTTCTACAGTCCAAAAAAATCAATTTTCTGATGAAAAACGATGACCCGTGCGTGACCTGTCGAAATTTCTCCAGATGGTCAGAAATGGACATTTTTTAATGTTTAATTTTTTTACTGTAAATGACTATTCCATGTGAATTATCACTTTTGGAACTAAAATAAGTGTGTTTAGAGTCACTTTAATGCCTGAAATTGGTCGAAATAGAAGCTTCTGAATAGGAGAAAATGTCTGTAATAATGGCAATTTTGGTCACATTGAGGCTTCAAAAAGTAGTTATTCAGCATGAGGCACATTCCAAATGACATTTTGAATCAATTTTTCTACAGTCTAAAAAATCAATTTTCTGATGAAAAACGATGACCCGTGACCTGTCGAAATTTATCCAGATGGTCAGAAATGGACATTTTTTAATGTTTAATTTTTTGAATGCAAAGGACTATTCCATGTAAATTATCACTTTTGGAACAACATTAAGTGTGTTTAGAGTCACTTTAATGCCTGAAATTGGTTGAAATAGAAGCTTCTGAATACGAGAAAATGTCTGTACTAATGGCAATTTTGGTCACATTGAGGCTTTAAAAAGTAGTTATTCAACATGAGGCACATTCGAAATGACATTTTGAATCAATTTTTCTACAGTTCAAAAAATCAATTTTCTGATGAAAAACGATGACCCGTGACATGTCGACATTTCTCCAGTTGGTCAGAAATTGAATTTTTTTAATGTTTAAGTTTTTTGACTGCAAATGACTATTCCATTTAAAGTATCACTTTTGGAACAAAAATAAGTGTGTTTAGAGTCACTGTAATGCCTGAAATTGGTCGAAATGGAAGCTTGTGAATAGGAGAAAATGTCTGTAAAAATGGCAATTTTGGTCACATTGAGGCTTCAAAAAGTAGTTATTCAGCATGAGGCACATTCCAAATGACATTTTGAATCAATTTTTCTACAGTCCAAAAAATCAATTTTCTGATGAAAAACGATGACCCGTGACCTGTCGAAATTTCTCCAGATGGTCAGAAATGGAAATTTTTTAATGTTTAATTTTTTTTACTGTAAATGACTATTCCATGTGAATTATCACTTTTGGAACTAAAATAAGTGTGTTTAGAGTCACTTTAATGCCTGAAATTGGTCGAAATAGAAGCTTCTGAATAGGAGAAAATGTCTGTAATAATGGCAATTTTGGTCACATTGAGGCTTTAAAAAGTAGTCATTCAGCATGAGGCACATTCCAAATGACATTTTGAATCAATTTTTCTACAGTCCAAAAAATCAATTTTCTGATGAAAAACGATGACCCGTGACCTGTCGACATTTCTCCAGTTGGTCAGAAATGGAAATTTTTTAATGTTTAATTTTTTTAATGCAAATGACTATTCCATGTAAATTATCACTTTTGGAACAACATTAAGTGTGTTTAGAGTCACTTTAATGCCTGAAATTGGTCGAAATAGAAGCTTCTGAATACGAGAAAATGTCTGTAATAATGGCAATTTTGGTCACATTGAGGCTTTAAAAAGTAGTTATTCAACATGAGGCACATTCGAAATGACATTTTGAATCAATTTTTCTACAGTCCAAAAAATCAATTTTCTGATGAAAAACGATGACCCGTGACCTGTCGAAATTTCTCCAGATGGTCAGAAATGGAAATTTTTTAATGTTTAATTTTTTTACTGTAAATGACTATTCCATGTGAATTATCACTTTTGGAACTAAAATAAGTGTGTTTAGAGTCACTTTAATGCCTGAAATTGGTCGAAATAGAAGCTTCTGAATAGGAGAAAATGTCTGTAATAATGGCAATTTTGGTCACATTGAGGCTTTAAAAAGTAGTTATTCAACATGAGGCACATTCCAAATGACATTTTGAATCAATTTTTCTACAGTCCAAAAAATCAATTTTCTGATGAAAAACGATGACCCGTGACCTGTCGACATTTC
The DNA here is from genome assembly GCF_964204655.1 of Triturus cristatus. Lineage (NCBI taxonomy): Eukaryota > Metazoa > Chordata > Amphibia > Caudata > Salamandridae > Triturus > Triturus cristatus. The sequence continues at coordinate 876,012,738 of NC_140593.1, read as the reverse complement.
TCCAGTTGGTCAGAAATTGAATTTTTTTAATGTTTAATTTTTTGACTGCAAATGACTATTCCATTTAAATTATCACTTTTGGAACAAAAAAAAGTGTGTTTAGAGTCACTTTAATGCCTGAAATTGGTCGAAATAGAAGCTTCTGAATAGGAGAAAATGTCTGTAAAAATTGAAATTTTGGTCACATTCAGGCTTTAAAAAGTAGTTATTCAACATGAGGCACAATCCAAATGACCTGTTGAAATTTCTCCAGATTGTCAGAAATGTACATTTTTTAATGTTTAATTTTTTGACTGCAAATGACTATTCCATGTAAATTATCACTTTTGGAACAAAAATAAGTGTGTTTAGAGTCACTTTAATGCCTGAAATTGGTCGAAATAGACGCTTCTGAATAGGAGAAAATGTCTGTAATATTGGCAATTTTGGTCACATTGAGTCTTTAAAAAGTAGTTATTCAGCATGAGGCACATTCGAAATGACATTTTGAATCAATTTTTCTACAGTCCAAAAAATCAATTTTCTGATGAAAAACGATGACCCGTGACCTGTCGACATTTCTCCAGTTGGTCAGAAATTGAATTTTTTTAATGTTTAAGTTTTTTTACTGCAAATGACTATTCCATTTAAATGATCACTTTTGGAACAAAAATAAGTGTGTTTAGAGTCACTTTAATGCCTGAAATTGGTCGAAATAGAAGCTTCTGAATAGGAGAAAATGTCTGTAAAAATTGAAATTTTGGTCACATTCAGGCTTTAAAAAGTAGTTATTCAACATGAGGCACAATCCAAATGACATTTTGAATCAATTTTTCTACAGTCCAAAAAAATCAATTTTCTGATGAAAAACGATGACCCGTGACCTGTTGAAATTTCTCCAGATTGTCAGAAATGTAAATTTTTTAATGTTTAATTTTTTGACTGTAAATGACTATTCCATGTAAATTATCACTTTTGGAAGAAAATAAGTGTGTTTAGAGTCACTTTAATGCCTGGAATTGGTCGAAATAGAAGCTTCTGAATACGAGAAAATGTCTGTATTAATGGCAATTTTGGTCACATTGAGGCTTTAAAAAGTAGTTATTCAACATGAGGCACATTCGAAATGACATTTTGAATCAATTTTTCTACAGTCCAAAAAATCAATTTTCTGATGAAAAACGATGACCCGTGACCTGTCGACATTTCTCCAGTTGGTCAGAAATTGAATTTTTTTAATGTTTAATTTTTTGACTGCAAATGACTATTCCATTTAAATTATCACTTTTGGAACAAAAATGAGTGTGTTTAGAGTCACGTTAATGCCTGAAATTGGTCGAAATAGAAGCTTCTGAATAGGAGAAAATGTCTGTAAAAATGGCAATTTTGGTCACATTGAGGCTTCAAAAAGTAGTTATTCAGCATGAGGCACATTCCAAATGACATTTTGAATCAATTTTTCTACAGTCCAAAAAATCAATTTTCTGATGAAAAACGATGACCCGTGACCTGTCGAAATTTCTCCAGTTGGTCAGAAATGGAAATTTTTTAATGTTTAATTTTTTTAATGCAAATGACTATTCCATTTAAATTATCACTTTTGGAACAAAAATGAGTGTGTTTAGAGTCACTTTAATGCCTGAAATTGGTCGAAATAGACGCTTCTGAATAGGAGAAAATGTCTGTAAAAATGGCAATTTTGGTCACATTGAGGCTTTAAAAAGTAGTTATTCAGCATGAGGCACATTCCAAATGACATTTTGAATCAATTTTTCCACAGTCCAAAAAATCAATTTTCTGATGAAAAACGATGACCCGTGACCTGTCGAAATTTCTCCAGTTGGTCAGAAATTGAATTTTTTTAATGTTTAAGTTTTTTGACTGCAAATGACTATTCCATTTAAATTATCACTTTTGGAACAAAAATAAGTGTGTTTAGAGTCACTTTAATGCCTGAAATTGGTCGAAATAGAAGCTTCTGAATAGGAGAAAATGTCTGTAAAAATTGAAATTTTCCACAGTCCTGTTGAAATTTCTCCAGATTGTCAGAAATGTACTTTTTTTAATGTTTAATTTTTTGACTGTAAATGACTATTCCATGTAAATTATCACTTTTGGAAGAAAAATAAGTATGTTTAGAGTCACTTTAATGCCTGAAATTGGTTGAAACAAAAGCTTCTGAATAGGAGAAAAAGTGTGTAATAATGGCAATTTGGGTCACATTGAGGCTTTAAAAAGTAGTCATTCAACATAAGGCACATTCCAAATGACATTTTGAATCAATTTTTCTACAGTCCAAAAAAATCAATTTTCTGATGAAAAACGATGGCCCGTGAGCTGTCGAAATTTCTCCAGATGGTCAGAAATGGAAATTTTTTAATGTTTAATTTTTTGACTGTAAATGACTATTCCATGTAAATTATCACTTTTGGAAGAAAAATAAGTGTGTTTAGAGACACTTTAATGCCTGAAATTGGTTGAAACAAAAGCTTCTGAATAGGAGAAAAAGTCTGTAATAATGGCAATTTTGGTCACATTGAGGCTTTAAAAAGTAGTTATTCAACATGAGGCACATTCCAAATGACATTTTGAATCAATTTTTCTACAGTCCAAAAAATCAATTTTCTGATGAAAAACGATGACCCGTGACCTGTCGAAATTTCTCCAGATGGTCAGAAATGGAAATTTTTTAATATTTTTTTACTGTAAATGACTATTCCATGTGAATTATCACTTTTGGAACTAAAATAAGTGTGTTTAGAGTCACTTTAATGCCTGAAATTGGTCGAAATAGAAGCTTCTGAATAGGAGAAAATGTCTGTAATAATGGCAATTTGGTCACATTGAGGCTTTAAAAAGTAGTTATTCAGCATGAGGCACATTCCAAATGACATTTTGAATCAATTTTTCTACAGTCCAAAAAATCAATTTTCTGATGAAAAACGATGACCCGTGACCTGTCGAAATTTCTCCAGATGGTCAGAAATGGAAATTTTTTAATGTTTAATTTTTTGAATGCAAATGACTATTCCATGTAAATTATCACTTTTGGAACAACATTAAGTGTGTTTAGAGTCACTTTAATGCCTGAAATTGGTCGAAATAGAAGCTTCTGAATACGAGAAAATGTCTGTAATAATGGCAATTTTGGTCACATTGAGGCTTTAAAAAGTAGTTATTCAACATGAGGCACATTCCAAATGACATTTTGAATCAATTTTTCTACAGTCCAAAAAATCAATTTTCTTATGAAAAACGATGACCCGTGACCTGTCGAAATGTCTCCAGATGGTCAGAAATGGAAATTTTTTAATGTTTAATTTTTTTAATGCAAATGACTATTCCATTTAAAGTATCACTTTTGGAACAAAAATAAGTGTGTTTAGAGTCACTTTAATGCCTGAAATTGGTCGAAATAGAAGCTTGTGAATAGGAGAAAATGTCTGTAAAAATTGAAATTTTGGTCACATTCAGGCTTTAAAAAGTAGTTATTCAACATGAGGCACAATCCAAATGACATTTTGAATCAATTTTTCTACAGTCCAAAAAATCAATTTTCTGATGAAAAACGATGACCCGTGACCTGTTGAAATTTCTCCAGATTGTCAGAAATGTACATTTTTTAATGTTTAATTTTTTGACTGTAAATGACTATTCCATGTAAATTATCACTTTTGGAAGAAAAATAAGTGTGTTTAGAGACACTTTAATGCCTGAAATTGGTTGAAACAAAAGCTTCTGAATAGGAGAAAAAGTCTGTAATAATGGCAATTGTGGTCACATTGAGGCTTTAAAAAGTAGTTATTCAACATGAGGCACATTCCAAATGACATTTTGAATCAATTTTTCTACAGTCCAAAAAATCAATTTTCTGATGAAAAACGATGACCCGTGACCTGTTGAAATGTCTCCAGATGGTCAGAAATGGAAATTTTTTAATGTTTAATTTTTTGAATGCAAATGACTATTCCATGTAAATTATCACTATTGGAACTAAAATAAGTGTGTTTAGAGTCACTTTAATGCCTGAAATTGGTCGAAATAGAAGCTTCTGAATAGGAGAAAATGTCTGTAATAATGGCAATTTTGGTCACATTGAGGCTTTAAAAAGTAGTTATTCAGCATGAGGCACATTCCAAATGACATTTTGAATCAATTTTTCTACAGTCCCAAAAATAAATTTTCTGATGAAAAACGATGACCCGTGACCTGTCGAAATTTCTCCAGATGGTCAGAAATAGAAATATTTAATGTTTAATTTTTTGACTGTAAATGACTATTCCATGTAAATTATCACTTTTGGAAGAAAAATAAGTGTGTTTAGAGACACTTTAATGCCTGAAATTGGTTGAAACAAAAGCTTCTGAATAGGAGAAAAAGTCTGTAATAATGGCAATTTTGGTCACATTGAGGCTTTAAAAAGTAGTCATTCAACATGAGGCACATTCCAAATGACATTTTGAATCAATTTTTCTACAGTCCAAAAAAATCAATTTTCTGATGAAAAACGATGACCCGTGACCTGTCGAAATGTCTCCAGATGGTCAGAAATGGAAATTTTTTAATGTTTAATTTTTTGAATGCAAATGACTATTCCATGTAAATTATCACTTTTGGAACAAAAATAAGTGTGTTTAGAGTCACTTTAATGCCTGAAATTGGTCGAAATAGACGCTTCTGAATAGGAGAAAATGTCTGTAAAAATGGCAATTTTGGTCACATTGAGGCTTCAAAAAGTAGTTATTCAGCATGAGGCACATTCCAAATGACATTTTGAATCAATTTTTCTACAGTCCAAAAAATCAATTTTCTGATGAAAAATGATGACCCGTGACCTGTCAAAATTTCTCCATATGGTCAGAAATGGAAATTTTTTAATGTTTAATTTTTTGATTGTAAATGACTATTCCATGTAAATTATCACTTTTGGAAGAAAAATAAGTGAGTTTAGAGACACTTTAATGCCTGAAATTGGTTGAAACAAAAGCTTCTGAATAGGAGAAAAAGTCTGTAATAATGGCAATTTTGGTCACATTGAGGCTTTAAAAAGTAGTCATTCAACATGAGGCACATTCCAAATGACATTTTGAATCAATTTTTCTACAGTCCAAAAAAATCAATTTTCTGATGAAAAACGATGACCCATGACCTGTCGAAATGTCTCCAGATGGTCAGAAATGGAAAATTTTTAATGTTTAATTTTTTGAATGCAAATGACTATTCCATGTAAATTATCACTTTTGGAACAACATTAAGTGTGTTTAGAGTCACTTTAATGCCTGAAATTGGTCGAAATAGACGCTTCTGAATAGGAGAAAATGTCTGTAAAAATTTAAATTTTGGTCACATTCAGGCTTTAAAAAGTAGTTATTCAACATGAGGCACAATCCAAATGACATTTTGAATCAATTTTTCTACAGTCCAAAAAATCAATTTTCTGATGAAAAACGATGACCCGTGACCTGTTGAAATTTCTCCAGATTGTCAGAAATGTACATTTTTTAATGTTTAATTTTTTGACTGTAAATGACTATTCCATGTAAATTATCACTTTTGGAAGAAAAATAAGTGTGTTTAGAGTCACTTTAATGCCTGAAATTGGTTGAAACAAAAGCTTCTGAATAGGAGAAAAAGTCTGTAATAATGGCAATTTTGGTCACATTGAGGCTTTAAAAAGTAGTCATTCAACATGAGGCACATTCCAAATGACATTTTGAATCAATTTTTCTACAGTCCAAAAAAATCAATTTTCTGATGAAAAACGATGACCCGTGACCTGTCGAAATTTCTCCAGATGGTCAGAAATGGAAATTTTTTAATGTTTAATTTTTTGACTGTAAATGACTATTCCATGTAAATTATCACTTTTGGAAGAAAAATAAGTGTGTTTAGAGACACTTTAATGCCTGAAATTGGTTGAAACAAAAGCTTCTGAATAGGAGAAAAAGTCTGTAATAATGGCAATTTTGGTCACATTGAGGCTTTAAAAAGTAGTTATTCAACATGAGGCACATTCCAAATGACATTTTGAATCAATTTTTCTACAGTCCAAAAAATCAATTTTCTGATGAAAAACGATGACCCGTGACCTGTCGAAATGTCTCCAGATGGTCAGAAATGGAAATTTTTTAATGTTTAATTTTTTGAATGCAAATGACTATTCCATGTAAATTATCACTATTGGAACTAAAATAAGTGTGTTTAGAGTCACTTTAATGCCTGAAATTGGTCGAAATAGAAGCTTCTGAATAGGAGAAAATGTCTGTAATAATGGCAATTTTGGTCACATTGAGGCTTTAAAAAGTAGTTATTCAGCATGAGGCACATTCCAAATGACATTTTGAATCAATTTTTCTACAGTCCAAAAAATCAATTTTCTGATGAAAAACGATGACCCGTGACCTGTCGAAATTTCTCCAGATGGTCAGAAATAGAAATATTTAATGTTTAATTTTTTGACTGTAAATGACTATTCCATGTAAATTATCACTTTTGGAAGAAAAATAAGTGTGTTTAGAGACACTTTAATGCCTGAAATTGGTTGAAACAAAAGCTTCTGAATAGGAGAAAAAGTCTGTAATAATGGCAATTTTGGTCACATTGAGGCTTTAAAAAGTAGTCATTCAACATGAGGCACATTCCAAATGACATTTTGAATCAATTTTTCTACAGTCCAAAAAAATCAATTTTCTGATGAAAAACGATGACCCGTGACCTGTCGAAATGTCTCCAGATGGTCAGAAATGGAAATTTTTTAAGGTTTAATTTTTTGAATGCAAATGACTATTCCATGTAAATTATCACTTTTGGAACAAAAATAAGTGTGTTTAGAGTCACTTTAATGCCTGAAATTGGTCGAAATAGACGCTTCTGAATAGGAGAAAATGTCTGTAAAAATGGCAATTTTGGTCACATTGAGGCTTCAAAAAGTAGTTATTCAGCATGAGGCACATTCCAAATGACATTTTGAATCAATTTTTCTACAGTCCAAAAAATCAATTTTCTGATGAAAAACGATGACCCGTGACCTGTCAAAATTTCTCCATATGGTCAGAAATGGAAATTTTTTAATGTTTAATTTTTTGATTGTAAATGACTATTCCATGTAAATTATCACTTTTGGAAGAAAAATAAGTGAGTTTAGAGACACTTTAATGCCTGAAATTGGTTGAAACAAAAGCTTCTGAATAGGAGAAAAAGTCTGTAATAATGGCAATTTTGGTCACATTGAGGCTTTAAAAAGTAGTCATTCAACATGAGGCACATTCCAAATGACATTTTGAATCAATTTTTCTACAGTCCAAAAAAATCAATTTTCTGATGAAAAACGATGACCCGTGACCTGTCGAAATGTCTCCAGATGGTCAGAAATGGAAAATTTTTAATGTTTAATTTTTTGAATGCAAATGACTATTCTATGTAAATTATCACTTTTGGAACAACATTAAGTGTGTTTAGAGTCACTTTAATGCCTGAAATTGGTCGAAATAGACGCTTCTGAATAGGAGAAAATGTCTGTAAAAATGGCAATTTTGGTCACATTGAGGCTTCAAAAAGTAGTTATTCAGCATGAGGCACATTCCAAATGACATTTTGAATCAATTTTTCTACAGTCCAAAAAAATCAATTTTCTGATGAAAAACGATGACCCGTGAGCTGTCGAAATTTCTCCAGATGGTCAGAAATGGAAATTTTTTAATGTTTAATTTTTTGACTGTAAATGACTATTCCATGTAAATTATCACTTTTGGAAGAAAAATAAGTGTGTTTAGAGACACTTTAATGCCTGAAATTGGTTGAAACAAAAGCTTCTGAATAGGAGAAAAAGTCTGTAATAATGGCAATTTTGGTCACATTGAGGCTTTAAAAAGTAGTTATTCAACATGAGGCACATTCCAAATGACATTTTGAATCAATTTTTCTACAGTCCAAAAAATCAATTTTCTGATGAAAAACGATGACCCGTGACCTGTCGAAATTTCTCCAGATGGTCAGAAATGGAAATATTTAATGTTTAATTTTTTGACTGTAAATGACTATTCCATGTAAATTATCACTTTTGGAAGAAAAATAAGTGTGTTTAGAGTCACTTTAATGCCTGAAATTGGTTGAAACAAAAGCTTCTGAATAGGAGAAAAAGTCTGTAATAATGGCAATTTTGGTCACATTGAGGCTTTAAAAAGTAGTCATTCAACATGAGGCACATTCCAAATGACATTTTGAATCAATTTTTCTACAGTCCAAAAAAATCAATTTTCTGATGAAAAACGATGACCCGTGACCTGTCGAAATTTATCCAGATGGTCAGAAATGGAAATTTTTTAATGTTTAATTTTTTGAATGCAAATGACTATTCCATGTAAATTATCACTTTTGGAACAACATTAAGTGTGTTTAGAGTCACTTTAATGCCTGAAATTGGTCGAAATAGAAGCTTCTGAATACGAGAAAATGTCTGTAATAATGGCAATTTTGGTCACATTGAGGCTTTAAAAAGTAGTTATTCAACATGAGGCACATTCAAAATGACATTTGGAATCAATTTTTCTACAGTCCAAAAAAATCAATTTTCTGATGAAAAACGATGACCCGTGACCTGTCGACATTTCTCAAGTTGGTCAGAAATTGAATTTTTTTAATGTTTAAGTTTTTTGACTGCAAATGACTATTCCATTTAAAGTATCACTTTTGGAACAAAAATAAGTGTGTTTAGAGTCACTTTAATGCCTGAAATTGGTCGAAATAGAAGCTTGTGAATAGGAGAAAATGTCTGTAAAAATTGAAATTTTGGTCACATTCAGGCTTTAAAAAGTAGTTATTCAACATGAGGCACAATCCAAATGACATTTTGAATCAATTTTTCTACAGTCCAAAAAATCAATTTTCTGATGAAAAACGATGACCCGTGACCTGTTGAAATTTCTCCAGATTGTCAGAAATGTACATTTTTTAATGTTTACTTTTTTGACTGTAAATGACTATTCCATGTAAATTATCACTTTTGGAAGAAAAATAAGTGTGTTTAGAGTCACTTTAATGCCTGAAATTGGTTGAAACAAAAGCTTCTGAATAGGAGAAAAAGTCTGTAATAATGGCAATTTTGGTCACATTGAGGCTTTAAAAAGTAGTTATTCAGCATGAGGCACATTTCAAATGACATTTTGAATCAATTTTTCTACAGTCCAAAAAATCAATTTTCTGATGAAAAACGATGACCCGTGACCTGTTGAAATTTCTCCAGATGGTCAGAAATGTACATTTTTTAATGTTTAATTTTTTGACTGTAAATGACTATTCCATGTAAATTATCACTTTTGGAAGAAAAATAAGTGTGTTTAGAGACACTTTAATGCCTGAAATTGGTTGAAACAAAAGCTTCTGAATAGGAGAAAAAGTCTGTAATAATGGCAATTGTGGTCACATTGAGGCTTTAAAAAGTAGTTATTCAACATGAGGCACATTCCAAATGACATTTTGAATCAATTTTTCTACAGTCCAAAAAATCAATTTTCTGATGAAAAACGATGACCCGTGACCTGTCGAAATGTCTCCAGATGGTCAGAAATGGAAATTTTTTAATGTTTAATTTTTTGAATGCAAATGACTATTCCATGTAAATTATCACTATTGGAACTAAAATAAGTGTGTTTAGAGTCACTTTAATGCCTGAAATTGGTCGAAATAGAAGCTTCTGAATAGGAGAAAATGTCTGTAATAATGGCAATTTTGGTCACATTGAGGCTTTAAAAAGTAGTTATTCAGCATGAGGCACATTCCAAATGATATTTTGAATCAATTTTTCTACAGTCCAAAAAATCAATTTTCTGATGAAAAACGATGACCCGTGACCTGTCGAAATTTCTCCAGATGGTCAGAAATAGAAATATTTAATGTTTAATTTTTTGACTGTAAATGACTATTCCATGTAAATTATCACTTTTGGAAGAAAAATAAGTGTGTTTAGAGACACTTTAATGCCTGAAATTGGTTGAAACAAAAGCTTCTGAATAGGAGAAAAAGTCTGTAATAATGGCAATTTTGGTCACATTGAGGCTTTAAAAAGTAGTCATTCAACATGAGGCACATTCCAAATGACATTTTGAATCAATTTTTCTACAGTCCAAAAAAATCAATTTTCTGATGAAAAACGATGACCCATGACCTGTCGAAATGTCTCCAGATGGTCAGAAATGGAAAATTTTTAATGTTTAATTTTTTGAATGCAAATGACTATTTCATGTAAATTATCACTTTTGGAACAACATTAAGTGTGTTTAGAGTCACTTTAATGCCTGAAATTGGTCGAAATAGACGCTTCTGAATAGGAGAAAATGTCTGTAAAAATTGAAATTTTGGTCACATTCAGGCTTTAAAAAGTAGTTATTCAACATGAGGCACAATCCAAATGACATTTTGAATCAATTTTTCTACAGTCCAAAAAATCAATTTTCTGATGAAAAACGATGACCCGTGACCTGTTGAAATTTCTCCAGATTGTCAGAAATGTACATTTTTTAATGTTTAATTTTTTGACTGTAAATGACTATTCCATGTAAATTATCACTTTTGGAAGAAAAATAAGTGTGTTTAGAGTCACTTTAATGCCTGAAATTGGTTGAAACAAAAGCTTCTGAATAGGAGAAAAAGTCTGTAATAATGGCAATTTTGGTCACATTGAGGCTTTAAAAAGTAGTCATTCAACATGAGGCACATTCCAAATGACATTTTGAATCAATTTTTCTACAGTCCAAAAAAATCAATTTTCTGATGAAAAACGATGACCCGTGACCTGTCGAAATTTCTCCAGATGGTCAGAAATGGAAATTTTTTAATGTTTAATTTTTTGACTGTAAATGACTATTCCATGTAAATTATCACTTTTGGAAGAAAAATAAGTGTGTTTAGAGACACTTTAATGCCTGAAATTGGTTGAAACAAAAGCTTCTGAATAGGAGAAAAAGTCTGTAATAATGGCAATTTTGGTCACATTGAGGCTTTAAAAAGTAGTTATTCAACATGAGGCACATTCCAAATGACATTTTGAATCAATTTTTCTACAGTCCAAAAAATCAATTTTCTGATGAAAAACGATGACCCGTGACCTGTCGAAATGTCTCCAGATGGTCAGAAATGGAAATTTTTTAATGTTTAATTTTTTGAATGCAAATGACTATTCCATGTAAATTATCACTATTGGAACTAAAATAAGTGTGTTTAGAGTCACTTTAATGCCTGAAATTGGTCGAAATAGAAGCTTCTGAATAGGAGAAAATGTCTGTAATAATGGCAATTTTGGTCACATTGAGGCTTTAAAAAGTAGTTATTCAGCATGAGGCACATTCCAAATGACATTTTGAATCAATTTTTCTACAGTCCAAAAAATCAATTTTCTGATGAAAAACGATGACCCGTGACCTGTCGAAATTTCTCCAGATGGTCAGAAATAGAAATATTTAATGTTTAATTTTTTGACTGTAAATGACTATTCCATGTAAATTATCACTTTTGGAAGAAAAATAAGTGTGTTTAGAGACACTTTAATGCCTGAAATTGGTTGAAACAAAAGCTTCTGAATAGGAGAAAAAGTCTGTAATAATGGCAATTTTGGTCACATTGAGGCTTTAAAAAGTAGTTATTCAGCATGAGGCACATTCCAAATGACATTTTGAATCAATTTTTCTACAGTCCAAAAAATCAATTTTCTGATGAAAAACGATGACCCGTGACCTGTCAAAATTTCTCCATATGGTCAGAAATGGAAATTTTTTAATGTTTAAGTTTTTTGACTGCAAATGACAATTCCATTTAAAGTATCACTTTTGGAACAAAAATAAGTGTGTTTAGAGTCACTTTAATGCCTGAAATTGGTCGAAATAGAAGCTTGTGAATAGGAGAAAATGTCTGTAAAAATTGAAATTTTGGTCACATTCAGGCTTTAAAAAGTAGTTATTCAACATGAGGCACAATCCAAATGACATTTTGAATCAATTTTTCTACAGTCCAAAAAATCAATTTTCTGATGAAAAACGATGACCCGTGACCTGTTGAAATTTCTCCAGATTGTCAGAAATGTACATTTTTTAATGTTTAATTTTTTGACTGTAAATGACTATTCCATGTAAATTATCACTTTTGGAAGAAAAATAAGTGTGTTTAGAGTCACTTTAATGCCTGAAATTGGTTGAAACAAAAGCTTCTGAATAGGAGAAAAAGTCTGTAATAATGGCAATTTTGGTCACATTGAGGCTTTAAAAAGTAGTTATTCAGCATGAGGCACATTTCAAATGACATTTTGAATCAATTTTTCTACAGTCCAAAAAATCAATTTTCTGATGAAAAACGATGACCCGTGACCTGTCGAAATTTCTCCAGATGGTCAGAAATAGAAATTTTTAATGTTTAAATTTTTTTACTGTAAATGACTATTCCATGTGAATTATCACTTTTGGAACTAAAATAAGTGTGTTTAGAGTCACTTTAATGCCTGAAATTGGTTGAAATAGAGCTTCTGAATAGGAGAAAATGCCTGTAATAATGGCAATTTTGGTCACATTGAGGCTTTAAAAAGTAGTTATTCAACATGAGGCACATTCCAAATGACATTTTGAATCAATTTTTCTACAGTCCAAAAAATCAATTTTCTGATGAAAAACGATGACCCGTGACCTGTCGAAATTTCTCCAGATGGTCAGAAATGGAAATTTTTTAATGTTTAATTTTTTGAATGCAAATGACTATTCCATGTAAATTATCACTTTTGGAACAACATTAAGTGTGTTTAGAGTCACTTTAATGCCTGAAATTGGTTGAAACAAAAGCTTCTGAATAGGAGAAAATGTCTGTAATAATGTCAATTTTGGTCACATTGAGGCTTTAAAAAGTAGTTATTCAACATGAGGCACATTCAAAATGATATTTTGAATCAATTTTTCTACAGTCCAAAAAAATCAATTTTCTGATGAAAAACGATGACCCGTGACCTGTCGACATTTCTCCAGTTGGTCAGAAATTGAATTTTTTTAATGTTTAAGTTTTTTGACTGCAAATGACTATTCCATTTAAAGTATCACTTTTGGAACAACATTAAGTGTGTTTAGAGTCACTTTAATGCCTGAAATTGGTCGAAATAGAAGCTTGTGAATAGGAGAAAATGTCTGTAAAAATTGAAATTTTGGTCACATTCAGGCTTTAAAAAGTAGTTATTCAACATGAGGCACAATCCAAATGACATTTTGAATCAATTTTTCTACAGTCCAAAAAATCAATTTTCTGATGAAAAACGATGACCCGTGACCTGTTGAAATTTCTCCAGATTGTCAGAAATGTACATTTTTTAATGTTTAATTTTTTGACTGTAAATGACTATTCCATGTAAATTATCACTTTTGGAAGAAAAATAAGTGCGTTTAGAGTCACTTTAATGCCTGAAATTGGTTGAAACAAAAGCTTCTGAATAGGAGAAAAAGTCTGTAATAATGGCAATTTTGGTCACATTGAGGCTTTAAAAAGTAGTTATTCAACATGAGGCACATTCCAAATGACATTTTGAATCAATTTTTCTACAGTCCAAAAAATCAATTTTCTGATGAAAAACGATGACCCCGTGACCTGTCAAAATTTCTCCAGATGGTCAGAAATAGAAATTTTTAATGTTTACATTTTTTTACTGTAAATGACTATTCCATGTGAATTATCACTTTTGGAACTAAAATAAGTGTGTTTAGAGTCACTTTAATGCCTGAAATTGGTCGAAATAGAGCTTCTGAATAGGAGAAAATGTCTGTAATAATGGCAATTTTGGTCACATTGAGGCTTTAAAAAGTAGTTATTCAACATGAGGCACATTCCAAATGACATTTTGAATCAATTTTTCTACAGTCCAAAAAATCAATTTTCTGATGAAAAACGATGACCCGTGACCTGTCGAAATTTCTCCAGATGGTCAGAAATGGAAATTTTTAATGTTTAAAGTTTTTTTTACTGTAAATGACTATTCCATGTGAATTATCACTTTTGGAACTAAAATAAGTGTGTTTAGAGTCACTTTAATGCCTGAAATTGGTCGAAATAGAAGCTTCTGAATAGGAGAAAATGTCTGTAATAATGGCAATTTTGGTCACATTGAGGCTTTAAAAAGTAGTCATTCAACATGAGGCACATTCCAAATGACATTTTGAATCAATTTTTCTACAGTCCAAAAAAATCAATTTTCTGATGAAAAACGATGACCCGTGACCTGTCGAAATTTCTCCAGATGGTCAGAAATGGAAATTTTTAATGTTTAAATTTTTTTACTGTAAATGACTATTCCATGTGAATTATCACTTTTGGAACTAAAATAAGTGTGTTTAGAGTCACTTTAATGCCTGAAATTGGTCGAAATAGAAGCTTCTGAATAGGAGAAAATGTCTGTAATAATGGCAATTTTGGTCACATTGAGGCTTGAAAAAGTAGTTATTCAGCATGAGGTACATTCCAAATGACATTTTGAATCAATTTTTCTACAGTCCAAAAAATCAATTTTCTGATGAAAAACGATGACCCGTGACCTGTCGAAATTTCTCCAGATGGTCAGAAATGGAAATATTTAATGTTTAATTTTTTGACTGTAAATGACTATTCCATGTAAATTATCACTTTTGGAAGAAAAATAAGTGTGTTTAGAGTCACTTTAATGCCTGAAATTGGATGAAACAAAAGCTTCTGAATAGGAGAAAAAGTCTGTAATAATGGCAATTTTGGTCACATTGAGGCTTTAAAAAGTAGTCATTCAACATGAGGCACATTCCAAATGACATTTTGAATCAATTTTTCTACAGTCCAAAAAAATCAATTTTCTGATGAAAAATGATGACCCGTGACCTGTCGAAATGTCTCCAGATGGTCAGAAATGGAAATTTTTTAATGTTTAATTTTTTGAATGCAAATGACTATTCCATGTAAATTATCACTTTTGGAACTAAAATAAGTGTGTTTAGAGTCACTTTAATGCCTGAAATTGGTTGAAATAGAAGCTTGTGAATAGGAGAAAATGTCTGTAAAAATTGAAATTTTGGTCACATTCAGGCTTTAAAAAGTAGTTATTCAACATGAGGCACAATCCAAATGACATTTTGAATCAAGTTTTCTACAGTCCAAAAAATCAATTTTCTGATGAAAAACGATGACCCGTGACCTGTTGAAATTTCTCCAGATTGTCAGAAATGTACATTTTTTAATGTTTAATTTTTTTACTGTAAATGACTATTCCATGTAAATTATCACTTTTGGAAGAAAAATAAGTGTGTTTAGAGTCACTTTAATGCCTGAAATTGGTTGAAACAAAAGCTTCTGAATAGGAGAAAAAGTCTGTAATAATGGCAATTTTGGTCACATTGAGGCTTTAAAAAGTAGTCATTCAACATGAGGCACATTCCAAATGACATTTTGAATCAATTTTTCTACAGTCCAAAAAATCAATTTTCTGATGAAAAACGATGACCCGTGACCTGTCGACATTTCTCCAGTTGGTCAGAAATTGAATTTTTTTAATGTTTAAGTTTTTTTACTGCAAATGACTATTCCATTTAAATTATCACTTTTGGAACAAAAATAAGTGTGTTTAGAGTCACTTTAATGCCTGAAATTGGTCGAAATAGAAGCTTCTGAATACGAGAAAATGTCTGTAATAATGGCAATTTTGGTCACATTGAGGCTTTAAAAAGTAGTTATTCAACATGAGGCACATTCGAAATGACATTTTGAATCAATTTTTCTACAGTCCAAAAAATCAATTTTCTGATGAAAAACGATGACCCGTGACCTGTCGACTTTTCTCCAGTTGGTCAGAAATTGAATTTTTTTAATGTTTAATTTTTTGACTGCAAATGACTATTCCATTTAAATTATCACTTTTGGAACAAAAATAAGTGTGTTTAGAGTCACTTTAATGCCTGAAATTGGTCGAAATAGACGCTTCTGAATAGGAGAAAATGTCTGTAAAAATGGCAATTTTGGTCACATTGAGGCTTCAAAAAGTAGTTATTCAGCATGAGGCACATTCCAAATGACATTTTGAATCAATTTTTCTACAGTCCAAAAAAATCAATTTTCTGATGAAAAACGATGACCCGTGAGCTGTCGAAATTTCTCCAGATGGTCAGAAATGGAAATTTTTTAATGTTTAATTTTTTGACTGTAAATGACTATTCCATGTAAATTATCACTTTTGGAAGAAAAATAAGTGTGTTTAGAGACACTTTAATGCCTGAAATTGGTTGAAACAAAAGCTTCTGAATAGGAGAAAATATCTGTAATAATGGCAATTTTGGTCACATTGAGGCTTTAAAAAGTAGTTATTCAACATGAGGCACATTCCAAATGACATTTTGAATCAATTTTTCTACAGTCAAAAAAATCAATTTTCTGATGAAAAACGATGACCCGTGACCTGTCGAAATTTCTCCAGATGGTCAGAAATGGAAATTTTTTAATGTTTCATTTTTTGACTGCAAATGACTATTCCATGTAAATTATCACTTTTGGAACAAAATAAGTGTGTTTAGAGTCTTTAATGCCTGAAATTGGTCGAGATAGAAGCTTCTGAATAGGAGAAAATGTCTGTAAAAATGGCAATTTTGGTCACATTGAGGCTTCAAAAAGTAGTTATTCAGCATGAGGCACATTCCAAATGACATTTTGAATCAATTTTTCTACAGTCCAAAATATCAATTTTCTGATGAAAAACGATGACCCGTGACCTGTCGAAATTTCTCCAGATGGTCAGAAATGGAAATATTTAATGTTTAATTTTTTGACTGTAAATGACTATTCCATGTAAATTATCACTTTTGGAAGAAAAATAAGTGTGTTTAGAGTCACTTTAATGCCTGAAATTGGTTGAAACAAAAGCTTCTGAATAGGAGAAAAAGTCTGTAATAATGGCAATTTTGGTCACATTGAGGCTTTAAAAAGTAGTCATTCAACATGAGACACATTCCAAATGACATTTTGAATCAATTTTTCTACAGTACAAAAAAATCAATTTTCTGATGAAAAACGATGACCCGTGACCTGTCGAAATTTATCCAGATGGTCAGAAATGGAAATTTTTTAATGTTTAATTTTTTGAATGCAAATGACTATTCCATGTAAATTATCACTTTTGGAACAACATTAAGTGTGTTTAGAGTCACTTTAATGCCTGAAATTGGTCGAAATAGAAGCTTCTGAATACGAGAAAATGTCTGTAATAATGGCAATTTTGGTCACATTGAGGCTTTAAAAAGTAGTTATTCAACATGAGGCACATTCGAAATGACATTTTGAATCAATTTTTCTACAGTCCAAAAAATCAATTTTCTGATGAAAAACGATGACCCGTGACCTGTCGACATTTCTCCAGTTGGTCAGAAATTGAATTTTTTTAATGTTTAAGTTTTTTGACTGCAAATGGCTATTCCATTTAAAGTATCACTTTTGGAACAAAAATAAGTGTGTTTAGAGTCACTTTAATGCCTGAAATTGGTCGAAATAGAAGCTTGTGAATAGGAGAAAATGTCTGTAAAAATTGAAATTTTGGTCACATTCAGGCTTTAAAAAGTAGTTATTCAGGATGAGGCACATTCGAAATGACATTTTGAATCAATTTTTCTACTGTCCAAAAAATCAATTTTCTGATGAAAAACGATGACCCGTGACCTGTCGACATTTCTCCAGTTGGTCAGAAATTGAATTTTTTTAATGTTTAAGTTTTTTTACTGCAAATGACTATTCCATTTAAATTATCACTTTTGGAACAAAAATAAGTGTGTTTAGAGTCACTTTAATGCCTGAAATAGGTCGAAATAGAAGCTTCTGAATAGGAGAAAATGTCTGTAAAAATTGAAATTTTGGTCACATTCAGGCTTTAAAAAGTAGTTATTCAACATGAGGCACAATCCAAATGACATTTTGAATCAATTTTTCTACAGTCCAAAAAATCAATTTTCTGATGAAAAACGATGACCCGTGACCTGTTGAAATTTCTCCAGATTGTCAGAAATGTAAATTTTTTAATGTTTAATTTTTTGACTGTAAATGACTATTCCATGTAAATTATCACTTTTGGAAGAAAAATAAGTGTGTTTAGAGTCACTTTAATGCCTGAAATTGGTCGAAATAGAAGCTTCTGAATACGAGAAAATGTCTGTAATAATGGCAATTTTGGTCACATTGAGGCTTTAAAAAGTAGTTATTCAACATGAGGCACATTCGAAATGACATTTTGAATCAATTTTTCTACAGTCCAAAAAATCAATTTTCTGATGAAAAACGATGACCCGTGACCTGTCGACATTTCTCCAGTTGGTCAGAAATTGAATTTTTTTAATGTTTAAGTTTTTTGACTGCAAATGACTATTCCATTTAAAGTATCACTTTTGGAACAAAAATAAGTGTGTTTAGAGTCACTTTAATGCCTGAAATTGGTCGAAATAGAAGCTTGTGAATAGGAGAAAATGTCTGTAAAAATTGAAATTTTGGTCACATTCAGGCTTTAAAAAGTAGTTATTCAGGATGAGGCACATTCGAAATGACATTTTGAATCAATTTTTCTACAGTCCAAAAAATCAATTTTCTGATGAAAAACGATGACCCGTGACCTGTCGACATTTCTCCAGTTGGTCAGAAATTGAATTTTTTTAATGTTTAAGTTTTTTACTGCAAATGACTATTCCATTTAAATTATCACTTTTGGAACAAAAATAAGTGTGTTTAGAGTCACTTTAATGCCTGAAATAGGTCGAAATAGAAGCTTCTGAATAGGAGAAAATGTCTGTAAAAATTGAAATTTTGGTCACATTCAGGCTTTAAAAAGTAGTTATTCAACATGAGGCACAATCCAAATGACATTTTGAATCAATTTTTCTACAGTCCAAAAAATCAATTTTCTGATGAAAAACGATGACCCGTGACCTGTTGAAATTTCTCCAGATTGTCAGAAATGTAAATTTTTTAATGTTTAATTTTTTGACTGTAAATGACTATTCCATGTAAATTATCACTTTTGGAAGAAAAATAAGTGTGTTTAGAGTCACTTTAATGCCTGAAATTGGTCGAAATAGAAGCTTCTGAATAGGAGAAAATGTCTGTAAAAATTAAAATTTTGGTCACATTCAGGTTTTAAAAAGTAGTTATTCAACATGAGGCACATTCCAAATGACATTTTGAATCAATTTTTCTACAGTCCAAAAAATCCATTTTCTGATGAAAAACGATGACCCGTGACCTGTTGAAATTTCTCCAGATTGTCAGAAATGTAAATTTTTTAATGTTTAATTTTTTGACTGTAAATGACTATTCCATGTAAATTATCACTTTTGGAACTAAAATAAGTGTGTTTAGAGTCACTTTAATGCCTGAAATTGGTCGAAATAGAAGCTTCTGAATACGAGAAAATGTCTGTAATAATGGCAATTTTGGTCACATTGAGGCTTTAAAAAGTAGTTATTCAACATGAGGCACATTCGAAATGACATTTTGAATCAATTTTTCTACAGTCCAAAAAATCAATTTTCTGATGAAAAACGATGACCTGTGACCTGTCGACATTTCTCCAGTTGGTCAGAAATTGAATTTTTTTAATGTTTAATTTTTTGACTGCAAATGACTATTCCATTTAAATTATCACTTTTGGAACAAAAATGAGTGTGTTTAGAGTCACTTTAATGCCTGAAATTGGTCGAAAAGAAGCTTCTGAATAGGAGAAAATGTCTGTAAAAATGAAAATTTTGGTCACATTCAGGCTTTAAAAAGTAGTTATTCAACATGAGGCACAATCCAAATGACATTTTGAATCAATTTTTCTACAGTCCAAAAAATCAATTTTCTGATGAAAAACGATGACCCGTGACCTGTTGAAATTTCTCCAGATTGTCAGAAATGTACATTTTTTAATGTTTAATTTTTTGACTGCAAATGACTATTCCATGTAAATTATCACTTTTGGAACAAAAATAAGTGTGTTTAGAGTCACTTTAATGCCTGAAATTGGTCGAAATAGAAGCTTCTGAATAGGAGAAAATGTCTGTAAAAATGGCAATTTTGGTCACATTGAGGCTTCAAAAAGTAGTTATTCAGCATGAGGCACATTCCAAATGACATTTTGAATCAATTTTTCTACAGTCCAAAAAATCAATTTTCTGATGAAAAACGATGACCCGTGCCTGTCGAAATTTCTCCAGATCGTCAGAAATGGAAATTTTTTAATGTTTAATTTTTTGAATGCAAATGACTATTCCATGTAAATTATCACTATTGGAACTAAAATAAGTGTGTTTAGAGTCACTTTAATGCCTGAAATTGGTCGAAATAGAAGCTTCTGAATAGGAGAAAATGTCTGTAATAATGGCAATTTTGGTCACATTGAGGCTTTAAAAAGTAGTTATTCAGCATGAGGCACATTCCAAATGACATTTTGAATCAATTTTTCTACAGTCCAAAAAATCAATTTTCTGATGAAAAACGATGACCCGTGACCTGTCGAAATTTCTCCAGATGGTCAGAAATAGAAATATTTAATGTTTAATTTTTTGACTGTAAATGACTATTCCATGTAAATTATCACTTTTGGAAGAAAAATAAGTGTGTTTAGAGACACTTTAATGCCTGAAATTGGTTGAAACAAAAGCTTCTGAATAGGAGAAAAAGTCTGTAATAATGGCAATTTTGGTCACATTGAGGCTTTAAAAAGTAGTCATTCAACATGAGGCACATTCCAAATGACATTTTGAATCAATTTTTCTACAGTCCAAAAAAATCAATTTTCTGATGAAAAACGATGACCCGTGACCTGTCGAAATGTCTCCAGATGGTCAGAAATGGAAATTTTTTAATGTTTAATTTTTTGAATGCAAATGACTATTCCATGTAAATTATCACTTTTGGAACAAAAATAAGTGTGTTTAGAGTCACTTTAATGCCTGAAATTGGTCGAAATAGAAGCTTCTGAATAGGAGAAAATGTCTGTAATAATGGCAATTTTGGTCACATTGAGGCTTTAAAAAGTAGTTATTCAGCATGAGGCACATTCCAAATGACATTTTGAATCAATTTTTCTACAGTCCAAAAAATCAATTTTCTGATGAAAAACGATGACCCGTGACCTGTCAAAATTTCTCCATATGGTCAGAAATGGAAATTTTTTAATGTTTAAATTTTTTGACTGCAAATGACAATTCCATTTAAAGTATCACTTTTGGAACAAAAATAAGTGTGTTTAGAGTCACTTTAATGCCTGAAATTGGTCGAAATAGAAGCTTGTGAATAGGAGAAAATGTCTGTAAAAATTGAAATTTTGGTCACATTCAGGCTTTAAAAAGTAGTTATTCAACATGAGGCACAATCCAAATGACATTTTGAATCAATTTTTCTACAGTCCAAAAAATCAATTTTCTGATGAAAAACGATGACCCGTGACCTGTTGAAATTTCTCCAGATTGTCAGAAATGTACATTTTTTAATGTTTAATTTTTTGACTGTAAATGACTATTCCATGTAAATTATCACTTTTGGAAGAAAAATAAGTGTGTTTAGAGTCACTTTAATGCCTGAAATTGGTTGAAACAAAAGCTTCTGAATAGGAGAAAAAGTCTGTAATAATGGCAATTTTGGTCACATTGAGGCTTTAAAAAGTAGTTATTCAACATGAGGCACATTCCAAATGACATTTTGAATCAATTTTTCTACAGTCCAAAAAATCAATTTTCTGATGAAAAACGATGACCCGTGACCTGTCGAAATTTCTCCAGATGGTCAGAAATGGAAATTTTTTAATGTTTAATTTTTTGAATGCAAATGACTATTCCATGTAAATTATCACTTTTGGAACAACATTAAGTGTGTTTAGAGTCACTTTAATGCCTGAAATTGGTTGAAACAAAAGCTTCTGAATAGGAGAAAATGTCTGTAATAATGTCAATTTTGGTCACATTGAGGCTTTAAAAAGTAGTTATTCAACATGAGGCACATTCAAAATGATATTTTGAATCAATTTTTCTACAGTCCAAAAAAATCAATTTTCTGATGAAAAACGATGACCCGTGACCTGTCGACATTTCTCCAGTTGGTCAGAAATTGAATTTTTTTAATGTTTAAGTTTTTTGACTGCAAATGACTATTCCATTTAAAGTATCACTTTTGGAACAACATTAAGTGTGTTTAGAGTCACTTTAATGCCTGAAATTGGTCGAAATAGAAGCTTGTGAATAGGAGAAAATGTCTGTAAAAATTGAAATTTTGGTCACATTCAGGCTTTAAAAAGTAGTTATTCAACATGAGGCACAATCCAAATGACATTTTGAATCAATTTTTCTACAGTCCAAAAAATCAATTTTCTGATGAAAAACGATGACCCGTGACCTGTCGACTTTTCTCCAGTTGGTCAGAAATGTACATTTTTTAATGTTTAATTTTTTGACTGTAAATGACTATTCCATGTAAATTATCACTTTTGGAAGAAAAATAAGTGTGTTTAGAGTCACTTTAATGCCTGAAATTGGTCGAAATAGACGCTTCTGAATAGGAGAAAATGTCTGTAAAAATGGCAATTTTGGTCACATTGAGGCTTCAAAAAGTAGTTATTCAGCATGAGGCACATTCCAAATGACATTTTGAATCAATTTTTCTACAGTCCAAAAAAATCAATTTTCTGATGAAAAACGATGACCCGTGAGCTGTCGAAATTTCTCCAGATGGTCAGAAATGGAAATTTTTTAATGTTTAATTTTTTGACTGTAAATGACTATTCCATGTAAATTATCACTTTTGGAAGAAAAATAAGTGTGTTTAGAGACACTTTAATGCCTGAAATTGGTTGAAACAAAAGCTTCTGAATAGGAGAAAATGTCTGTAATAATGGCAATTTTGGTCACATTGAGGCTTTAAAAAGTAGTTATTCAACATGAGGCACATTCCAAATGACATTTTGAATCAATTTTTCTACAGTCAAAAAAATCAATTTTCTGATGAAAAACGATGACCCGTGACCTGTCGAAATTTCTCCAGATGGTCAGAAATGGAAATTTTTTAATGTTTCATTTTTTGACTGCAAATGACTATTCCATGTAAATTATCACTTTTGGAACAAAATAAGTGTGTTTAGAGTCTTTAATGCCTGAAATTGGTCGAGATAGAAGCTTCTGAATAGGAGAAAATGTCTGTAAAAATGGCAATTTTGGTCACATTGAGGCTTCAAAAAGTAGTTATTCAGCATGAGGCACATTCCAAATGACATTTTGAATCAATTTTTCTACAGTCCAAAATATCAATTTTCTGATGAAAAACGATGACCCGTGACCTGTCGAAATTTCTCCAGATGGTCAGAAATGGAAATATTTAATGTTTAATTTTTTGACTGTAAATGACTATTCCATGTAAATTATCACTTTTGGAAGAAAAATAAGTGTGTTTAGAGTCACTTTAATGCCTGAAATTGGTTGAAACAAAAGCTTCTGAATAGGAGAAAAAGTCTGTAATAATGGCAATTTTGGTCACATTGAGGCTTTAAAAAGTAGTCATTCAACATGAGACACATTCCAAATGACATTTTGAATCAATTTTTCTACAGTACAAAAAAATCAATTTTCTGATGAAAAACGATGACCCGTGACCTGTCGAAATTTATCCAGATGGTCAGAAATGGAAATTTTTTAATGTTTAATTTTTTGAATGCAAATGACTATTCCATGTAAATTATCACTTTTGGAACAACATTAAGTGTGTTTAGAGTCACTTTAATGCCTGAAATTGGTCGAAATAGAAGCTTCTGAATACGAGAAAATGTCTGTAATAATGGCAATTTTGGTCACATTGAGGCTTTAAAAAGTAGTTATTCAACATGAGGCACATTCGAAATGACATTTTGAATCAATTTTTCTACAGTCCAAAAAATCAATTTTCTGATGAAAAACGATGACCCGTGACCTGTCGACATTTCTCCAGTTGGTCAGAAATTGAATTTTTTTAATGTTTAAGTTTTTTGACTGCAAATGGCTATTCCATTTAAAGTATCACTTTTGGAACAAAAATAAGTGTGTTTAGAGTCACTTTAATGCCTGAAATTGGTCGAAATAGAAGCTTGTGAATAGGAGAAAATGTCTGTAAAAATTGAAATTTTGGTCACATTCAGGCTTTAAAAAGTAGTTATTCAGGATGAGGCACATTCGAAATGACATTTTGAATCAATTTTTCTACTGTCCAAAAAATCAATTTTCTGATGAAAAACGATGACCCGTGACCTGTCGACATTTCTCCAGTTGGTCAGAAATTGAATTTTTTTAATGTTTAAGTTTTTTTACTGCAAATGACTATTCCATTTAAATTATCACTTTTGGAACAAAAATAAGTGTGTTTAGAGTCACTTTAATGCCTGAAATAGGTCGAAATAGAAGCTTCTGAATAGGAGAAAATGTCTGTAAAAATTGAAATTTTGGTCACATTCAGGCTTTAAAAAGTAGTTATTCAACATGAGGCACAATCCAAATGACATTTTGAATCAATTTTTCTACAGTCCAAAAAATCAATTTTCTGATGAAAAACGATGACCCGTGACCTGTTGAAATTTCTCCAGATTGTCAGAAATGTAAATTTTTTAATGTTTAATTTTTTGACTGTAAATGACTATTCCATGTAAATTATCACTTTTGGAAGAAAAATAAGTGTGTTTAGAGTCACTTTAATGCCTGAAATTGGTCGAAATAGAAGCTTCTGAATACGAGAAAATGTCTGTAATAATGGCAATTTTGGTCACATTGAGGCTTTAAAAAGTAGTTATTCAACATGAGGCACATTCGAAATGACATTTTGAATCAATTTTTCTACAGTCCAAAAAATCAATTTTCTGATGAAAAACGATGACCCGTGACCTGTCGACATTTCTCCAGTTGGTCAGAAATTGAATTTTTTTAATGTTTAAGTTTTTTGACTGCAAATGACTATTCCATTTAAAGTATCACTTTTGGAACAAAAATAAGTGTGTTTAGAGTCACTTTAATGCCTGAAATTGGTCGAAATAGAAGCTTGTGAATAGGAGAAAATGTCTGTAAAAATTGAAATTTTGGTCACATTCAGGCTTTAAAAAGTAGTTATTCAGGATGAGGCACATTCGAAATGACATTTTGAATCAATTTTTCTACAGTCCAAAAAATCAATTTTCTGATGAAAAACGATGACCCGTGACCTGTCGACATTTCTCCAGTTGGTCAGAAATTGAATTTTTTTAATGTTTAAGTTTTTTACTGCAAATGACTATTCCATTTAAATTATCACTTTTGGAACAAAAATAAGTGTGTTTAGAGTCACTTTAATGCCTGAAATAGGTCGAAATAGAAGCTTCTGAATAGGAGAAAATGTCTGTAAAAATTGAAATTTTGGTCACATTCAGGCTTTAAAAAGTAGTTATTCAACATGAGGCACAATCCAAATGACATTTTGAATCAATTTTTCTACAGTCCAAAAAATCAATTTTCTGATGAAAAACGATGACCCGTGACCTGTTGAAATTTCTCCAGATTGTCAGAAATGTAAATTTTTTAATGTTTAATTTTTTGACTGTAAATGACTATTCCATGTAAATTATCACTTTTGGAAGAAAAATAAGTGTGTTTAGAGTCACTTTAATGCCTGAAATTGGTCGAAATAGAAGCTTCTGAATAGGAGAAAATGTCTGTAAAAATTAAAATTTTGGTCACATTCAGGTTTTAAAAAGTAGTTATTCAACATGAGGCACATTCCAAATGACATTTTGAATCAATTTTTCTACAGTCCAAAAAATCCATTTTCTGATGAAAAACGATGACCCGTGACCTGTTGAAATTTCTCCAGATTGTCAGAAATGTAAATTTTTTAATGTTTAATTTTTTGACTGTAAATGACTATTCCATGTAAATTATCACTTTTGGAACTAAAATAAGTGTGTTTAGAGTCACTTTAATGCCTGAAATTGGTCGAAATAGAAGCTTCTGAATACGAGAAAATGTCTGTAATAATGGCAATTTTGGTCACATTGAGGCTTTAAAAAGTAGTTATTCAACATGAGGCACATTCGAAATGACATTTTGAATCAATTTTTCTACAGTCCAAAAAATCAATTTTCTGATGAAAAACGATGACCTGTGACCTGTCGACATTTCTCCAGTTGGTCAGAAATTGAATTTTTTTAATGTTTAATTTTTTGACTGCAAATGACTATTCCATTTAAATTATCACTTTTGGAACAAAAATGAGTGTGTTTAGAGTCACTTTAATGCCTGAAATTGGTCGAAAAGAAGCTTCTGAATAGGAGAAAATGTCTGTAAAAATGAAAATTTTGGTCACATTCAGGCTTTAAAAAGTAGTTATTCAACATGAGGCACAATCCAAATGACATTTTGAATCAATTTTTCTACAGTCCAAAAAATCAATTTTCTGATGAAAAACGATGACCCGTGACCTGTTGAAATTTCTCCAGATTGTCAGAAATGTACATTTTTTAATGTTTAATTTTTTGACTGCAAATGACTATTCCATGTAAATTATCACTTTTGGAACAAAAATAAGTGTGTTTAGAGTCACTTTAATGCCTGAAATTGGTCGAAATAGAAGCTTCTGAATAGGAGAAAATGTCTGTAAAAATGGCAATTTTGGTCACATTGAGGCTTCAAAAAGTAGTTATTCAGCATGAGGCACATTCCAAATGACATTTTGAATCAATTTTTCTACAGTCCAAAAAATCAATTTTCTGATGAAAAACGATGACCCGTGCCTGTCGAAATTTCTCCAGATCGTCAGAAATGGAAATTTTTTAATGTTTAATTTTTTGAATGCAAATGACTATTCCATGTAAATTATCACTATTGGAACTAAAATAAGTGTGTTTAGAGTCACTTTAATGCCTGAAATTGGTCGAAATAGAAGCTTCTGAATAGGAGAAAATGTCTGTAATAATGGCAATTTTGGTCACATTGAGGCTTTAAAAAGTAGTTATTCAGCATGAGGCACATTCCAAATGACATTTTGAATCAATTTTTCTACAGTCCAAAAAATCAATTTTCTGATGAAAAACGATGACCCGTGACCTGTCGAAATTTCTCCAGATGGTCAGAAATAGAAATATTTAATGTTTAATTTTTTGACTGTAAATGACTATTCCATGTAAATTATCACTTTTGGAAGAAAAATAAGTGTGTTTAGAGACACTTTAATGCCTGAAATTGGTTGAAACAAAAGCTTCTGAATAGGAGAAAAAGTCTGTAATAATGGCAATTTTGGTCACATTGAGGCTTTAAAAAGTAGTCATTCAACATGAGGCACATTCCAAATGACATTTTGAATCAATTTTTCTACAGTCCAAAAAAATCAATTTTCTGATGAAAAACGATGACCCGTGACCTGTCGAAATGTCTCCAGATGGTCAGAAATGGAAATTTTTTAATGTTTAATTTTTTGAATGCAAATGACTATTCCATGTAAATTATCACTTTTGGAACAAAAATAAGTGTGTTTAGAGTCACTTTAATGCCTGAAATTGGTCGAAATAGAAGCTTCTGAATAGGAGAAAATGTCTGTAATAATGGCAATTTTGGTCACATTGAGGCTTTAAAAAGTAGTTATTCAGCATGAGGCACATTCCAAATGACATTTTGAATCAATTTTTCTACAGTCCAAAAAATCAATTTTCTGATGAAAAACGATGACCCGTGACCTGTCAAAATTTCTCCATATGGTCAGAAATGGAAATTTTTTAATGTTTAAGTTTTTTGACTGCAAATGACAATTCCATTTAAAGTATCACTTTTGGAACAAAAATAAGTGTGTTTAGAGTCACTTTAATGCCTGAAATTGGTCGAAATAGAAGCTTGTGAATAGGAGAAAATGTCTGTAAAAATTGAAATTTTGGTCACATTCAGGCTTTAAAAAGTAGTTATTCAACATGAGGCACAATCCAAATGACATTTTGAATCAATTTTTCTACAGTCCAAAAAATCAATTTTCTGATGAAAAACGATGACCCGTGACCTGTTGAAATTTCTCCAGATTGTCAGAAATGTACATTTTTTAATGTTTAATTTTTTGACTGTAAATGACTATTCCATGTAAATTATCACTTTTGGAAGAAAAATAAGTGTGTTTAGAGTCACTTTAATGCCTGAAATTGGTTGAAACAAAAGCTTCTGAATAGGAGAAAAAGTCTGTAATAATGGCAATTTTGGTCACATTGAGGCTTTAAAAAGTAGTTATTCAGCATGAGGCACATTTCAAATGACATTTTGAATCAATTTTTCTACATTCCAAAAAATCAATTTTCTGATGAAAAACGATGACCCGTGACCTGTCGAAATTTCTCCAGATGGTCAGAAATAGAAATTTTTAATGTTTAAATTTTTTTACTGTAAATGACTATTCCATGTGAATTATCACTTTTGGAACTAAAATAAGTGTGTTTAGAGTCACTTTAATGCCTGAAATTGGTTGAAATAGAGCTTCTGAATAGGAGAAAATGCCTGTAATAATGGCAATTTTGGTCACATTGAGGCTTTAAAAAGTAGTCATTCAGCATGAGGCACATTCCAAATGACATTTTGAATCAATTTTTCTACAGTCCAAAAAAATCAATTTTCTGATGAAAAACGATGACCCGTGAGCTGTCGAAATTTCTCCAGATGGTCAGAAATGGAAATTTTTTAATGTTTAATTTTTGGACTGTAAATGACTATTCCATGTAAATTATCACTTTTGGAAGAAAAATAAGTGTGTTTAGAGACACTTTAATGCCTGAAATTGGTTGAAACAAAAGCTTCTGAATAGGAGAAAAAGTCTGTAATAATGGCAATTTTGGTCACATTGAGGCTTTAAAAAGTAGTTATTCAACATGAGGCACATTCCAAATGACATTTTGAATCAATTTTTCTACAGTCCAAAAAATCAATTTTCTGATGAAAAACGATGACCCGTGACCTGTCGAAATTTCTCCAGATGGTCAGAAATGGAAATTTTTTAATGTTTAATTTTTTGAATGCAAATGACTATTCCATGTAAATTATCACTTTTGGAACAACATTAAGTGTGTTTAGAGTCACTTTAATGCCTGAAATTGGTTGAAACAAAAGCTTCTGAATAGGAGAAAATGTCTGTAATAATGTCAATTTTGGTCACATTGAGGCTTTAAAAAGTAGTTATTCAACATGAGGCACATTCAAAATGATATTTTGAATCAATTTTTCTACAGTCCAAAAAAATCAATTTTCTGATGAAAAACGATGACCCGTGACCTGTCGACATTTCTCCAGTTGGTCAGAAATTGAATTTTTTTAATGTTTAAGTTTTTTGACTGCAAATGACTATTCCATTTAAAGTATCACTTTTGGAACAACATTAAGTGTGTTTAGAGTCACTTTAATGCCTGAAATTGGTCGAAATAGAAGCTTGTGAATAGGAGAAAATGTCTGTAAAAATTGAAATTTTGGTCACATTCAGGCTTTAAAAAGTAGTTATTCAACATGAGGCACAATCCAAATGACATTTTGAATCAATTTTTCTACAGTCCAAAAAATCAATTTTCTGATGAAAAACGATGACCCGTGACCTGTTGAAATTTCTCCAGATTGTCAGAAATGTACATTTTTTAATGTTTAATTTTTTGACTGTAAATGACTATTCCATGTAAATTATCACTTTTGGAAGAAAAATAAGTGCGTTTAGAGTCACTTTAATGCCTGAAATTGGTTGAAACAAAAGCTTCTGAATAGGAGAAAAAGTCTGTAATAATGGCAATTTTGGTCACATTGAGGCTTTAAAAAGTAGTTATTCAACATGAGGCACATTCCAAATGACATTTTGAATCAATTTTTCTACAGTCCAAAAAATCAATTTTCTGATGAAAAACGATGACCCCGTGACCTGTCAAAATTTCTCCAGATGGTCAGAAATAGAAATTTTTAATGTTTACATTTTTTTACTGTAAATGACTATTCCATGTGAATTATCACTTTTGGAACTAAAATAAGTGTGTTTAGAGTCACTTTAATGCCTGAAATTGGTCGAAATAGAGCTTCTGAATAGGAGAAAATGTCTGTAATAATGGCAATTTTGGTCACATTGAGGCTTTAAAAAGTAGTTATTCAACATGAGGCACATTCCAAATGACATTTTGAATCAATTTTTCTACAGTCCAAAAAATCAATTTTCTGATGAAAAACGATGACCCGTGACCTGTCGAAATTTCTCCAGATGGTCAGAAATGGAAATTTTTAATGTTTAAAGTTTTTTTTACTGTAAATGACTATTCCATGTGAATTATCACTTTTGGAACTAAAATAAGTGTGTTTAGAGTCACTTTAATGCCTGAAATTGGTCGAAATAGAAGCTTCTGAATAGGAGAAAATGTCTGTAATAATGGCAATTTTGGTCACATTGAGGCTTTAAAAAGTAGTCATTCAACATGAGGCACATTCCAAATGACATTTTGAATCAATTTTTCTACAGTCCAAAAAAATCAATTTTCTGATGAAAAACGATGACCCGTGACCTGTCGAAATTTCTCCAGATGGTCAGAAATGGAAATTTTTAATGTTTAAATTTTTTTACTGTAAATGACTATTCCATGTGAATTATCACTTTTGGAACTAAAATAAGTGTGTTTAGAGTCACTTTAATGCCTGAAATTGGTCGAAATAGAAGCTTCTGAATAGGAGAAAATGTCTGTAATAATGGCAATTTTGGTCACATTGAGGCTTGAAAAAGTAGTTATTCAGCATGAGGTACATTCCAAATGACATTTTGAATCAATTTTTCTACAGTCCAAAAAATCAATTTTCTGATGAAAAACGATGACCCGTGACCTGTCGAAATTTCTCCAGATGGTCAGAAATGGAAATATTTAATGTTTAATTTTTTGACCGTAAATGACTATTCCATGTAAATTATCACTTTTGGAAGAAAAATAAGTGTGTTTAGAGTCACTTTAATGCCTGAAATTGGATGAAACAAAAGCTTCTGAATAGGAGAAAAAGTCTGTAATAATGGCAATTTTGGTCACATTGAGGCTTTAAAAAGTAGTCATTCAACATGAGGCACATTCCAAATGACATTTTGAATCAATTTTTCTACAGTCCAAAAAAATCAATTTTCTGATGAAAAATGATGACCCGTGACCTGTCGAAATGTCTCCAGATGGTCAGAAATGGAAATTTTTTAATGTTTAATTTTTTGAATGCAAATGACTATTCCATGTAAATTATCACTTTTGGAACTAAAATAAGTGTGTTTAGAGTCACTTTAATGCCTGAAATTGGTTGAAATAGAAGCTTGTGAATAGGAGAAAATGTCTGTAAAAATTGAAATTTTGGTCACATTCAGGCTTTAAAAAGTAGTTATTCAACATGAGGCACAATCCAAATGACATTTTGAATCAAGTTTTCTACAGTCCAAAAAATCAATTTTCTGATGAAAAACGATGACCCGTGACCTGTTGAAATTTCTCCAGATTGTCAGAAATGTACATTTTTTAATGTTTAATTTTTTTACTGTAAATGACTATTCCATGTAAATTATCACTTTTGGAAGAAAAATAAGTGTGTTTAGAGTCACTTTAATGCCTGAAATTGGTTGAAACAAAAGCTTCTGAATAGGAGAAAAAGTCTGTAATAATGGCAATTTTGGTCACATTGAGGCTTTAAAAAGTAGTCATTCAACATGAGGCACATTCCAAATGACATTTTGAATCAATTTTTCTACAGTCCAAAAAATCAATTTTCTGATGAAAAACGATGACCCGTGACCTGTCGACATTTCTCCAGTTGGTCAGAAATTGAATTTTTTTAATGTTTAAGTTTTTTTACTGCAAATGACTATTCCATTTAAATTATCACTTTTGGAACAAAAATAAGTGTGTTTAGAGTCACTTTAATGCCTGAAATTGGTCGAAATAGAAGCTTCTGAATACGAGAAAATGTCTGTAATAATGGCAATTTTGGTCACATT
Source organism: Triturus cristatus (assembly GCF_964204655.1). Lineage (NCBI taxonomy): Eukaryota > Metazoa > Chordata > Amphibia > Caudata > Salamandridae > Triturus > Triturus cristatus. Next base: position 875,980,785 of record NC_140593.1, on the reverse strand, counting down.
GAGGCTTTAAAAAGTAGTTATTCAACATGAGGCACATTCGAAATGACATTTTGAATCAATTTTTCTACAGTCCAAAAAATCAATTTTCTGATGAAAAACGATGACCCGTGACCTGTCGACTTTTCTCCAGTTGGTCAGAAATTGAATTTTTTTAATGTTTAATTTTTTGACTGCAAATGACTATTCCATTTAAATTATCACTTTTGGAACAAAAATAAGTGTGTTTAGAGTCACTTTAATGCCTGAAATTGGTCGAAATAGACGCTTCTGAATAGGAGAAAATGTCTGTAATAATGGCACTTTTGGTCACATTGAGGCTTTAAAAAGTAGTCATTCAGCATGAGGCACATTCCAAATGACATTTTGAATCAATTTTTCTACAGTCCAAAAAAATCAATTTTCTGATGAAAAACGATGACCCGTGAGCTGTCGAAATTTCTCCAGATGGTCAGAAATGGAAATTTTTTAATGTTTAATTTTTGGACTGTAAATGACTATTCCATGTAAATTATCACTTTTGGAACAACATTAAGTGTGTTTAAAGTCACTTTAATGCCTGAAATTGGTTGAAATAGATGCTTCTGAATAGGAGAAAATGTCTGTAAAAATGGCAATTTTGGTCACATTGAGGCTTCAAAAAGTAGTTATTCAGCATGAGGCACATTCCAAATGACATTTTGAATCAATTTTTCTACAGTCCAAAAAAATCAATTTTCTGATGAAAAACGATGACCCGTGAGCTGTCGAAATTTCTCCAGATGGTCAGAAATGGAAATTTTTTAATGTTTAATTTTTTGACTGTAAATGACTATTCCATGTAAATTATCACTTTTGGAAGAAAAATAAGTGTGTTTAGAGACACTTTAATGCCTGAAATTGGTTGAAACAAAAGCTTCTGAATAGGAGAAAAAGTCTGTAATAATGGCAATTTTGGTCACATTGAGGCTTTAAAAAGTAGTTATTCAACATGAGGCACATTCCAAATGACATTTTGAATCAATTTTTCTACAGTCAAAAAAATCAATTTTCTGATGAAAAACGATGACCCGTGACCTGTCGAAATTTCTCCAGATGGTCAGAAATGGAAATTTTTTAATGTTTCATTTTTTGACTGCAAATGACTATTCCATGTAAATTATCACTTTTGGAACAAAATAAGTGTGTTTAGAGTCTTTAATGCCTGAAATTGGTCGAGATAGAAGCTTCTGAATAGGAGAAAATGTCTGTAAAAATGGCAATTTTGGTCACATTGAGGCTTCAAAAAGTAGTTATTCAGCATGAGGCACATTCCAAATGACATTTTGAATCAATTTTTCTACAGTCCAAAAAATCAATTTTCTGATGAAAAACGATGACCCGTGACCTGTCGAAATTTCTCCAGATGGTCAGAAATGGAAATATTTAATGTTTAATTTTTTGACTGTAAATGACTATTCCATGTAAATTATCACTTTTGGAAGAAAAATAAGTGTGTTTAGAGTCACTTTAATGCCTGAAATTGGTTGAAACAAAAGCTTCTGAATAGGAGAAAAAGTCTGTAATAATGGCAATTTTGGTCACATTGAGGCTTTAAAAAGTAGTCATTCAACATGAGACACATTCCAAATGACATTTTGAATCAATTTTTCTACAGTACAAAAAAATCAATTTTCTGATGAAAAACGATGACCCGTGACCTGTCGAAATTTATCCAGATGGTCAGAAATGGAAATTTTTTAATGTTTAATTTTTTGAATGCAAATGACTATTCCATGTAAATTATCACTTTTGGAACAACATTAAGTGTGTTTAGAGTCACTTTAATGCCTGAAATTGGTCGAAATAGAAGCTTCTGAATACGAGAAAATGTCTGTAATAATGGCAATTTTGGTCACATTGAGGCTTTAAAAAGTAGTTATTCAACATGAGGCACATTCGAAATGACATTTTGAATCAATTTTTCTACAGTCCAAAAAATCAATTTTCTGATGAAAAACGATGACCCGTGACCTGTCGACATTTCTCCAGTTGGTCAGAAATTGAATTTTTTTAATGTTTAAGTTTTTTGACTGCAAATGGCTATTCCATTTAAAGTATCACTTTTGGAACAAAAATAAGTGTGTTTAGAGTCACTTTAATGCCTGAAATTGGTCGAAATAGAAGCTTGTGAATAGGAGAAAATGTCTGTAAAAATTGAAATTTTGGTCACATTCAGGCTTTAAAAAGTAGTTATTCAGGATGAGGCACATTCGAAATGACATTTTGAATCAATTTTTCTACTGTCCAAAAAATCAATTTTCTGATGAAAAACGATGACCCGTGACCTGTCGACATTTCTCCAGTTGGTCAGAAATTGAATTTTTTTAATGTTTAAGTTTTTTTACTGCAAATGACTATTCCATTTAAATTATCACTTTTGGAACAAAAATAAGTGTGTTTAGAGTCACTTTAATGCCTGAAATAGGTCGAAATAGAAGCTTCTGAATAGGAGAAAATGTCTGTAAAAATTGAAATTTTGGTCACATTCAGGCTTTAAAAAGTAGTTATTCAACATGAGGCACAATCCAAATGACATTTTGAATCAATTTTTCTACAGTCCAAAAAATCAATTTTCTGATGAAAAACGATGACCCGTGACCTGTTGAAATTTCTCCAGATTGTCAGAAATGTAAATTTTTTAATGTTTAATTTTTTGACTGTAAATGACTATTCCATGTAAATTATCACTTTTGGAAGAAAAATAAGTGTGTTTAGAGTCACTTTAATGCCTGAAATTGGTCGAAATAGAAGCTTCTGAATACGAGAAAATGTCTGTAATAATGGCAATTTTGGTCACATTGAGGCTTTAAAAAGTAGTTATTCAACATGAGGCACATTCGAAATGACATTTTGAATCAATTTTTCTACAGTCCAAAAAATCAATTTTCTGATGAAAAACGATGACCCGTGACCTGTCGACATTTCTCCAGTTGGTCAGAAATTGAATTTTTTTAATGTTTAAGTTTTTTGACTGCAAATGGCTATTCCATTTAAAGTATCACTTTTGGAACAAAAATAAGTGTGTTTAGAGTCACTTTAATGCCTGAAATTGGTCGAAATAGAAGCTTGTGAATAGGAGAAAATGTCTGTAAAAATTGAAATTTTGGTCACATTCAGGCTTTAAAAAGTAGTTATTCAGGATGAGGCACATTCGAAATGACATTTTGAATCAATTTTTCTACTGTCCAAAAAATCAATTTTCTGATGAAAAACGATGACCCGTGACCTGTCGACATTTCTCCAGTTGGTCAGAAATTGAATTTTTTTAATGTTTAAGTTTTTTTACTGCAAATGACTATTCCATTTAAATTATCACTTTTGGAACAAAAATAAGTGTGTTTAGAGTCACTTTAATGCCTGAAATAGGTCGAAATAGAAGCTTCTGAATAGGAGAAAATGTCTGTAAAAATTGAAATTTTGGTCACATTCAGGCTTTAAAAAGTAGTTATTCAACATGAGGCACAATCCAAATGACATTTTGAATCAATTTTTCTACAGTCCAAAAAATCAATTTTCTGATGAAAAACGATGACCCGTGACCTGTTGAAATTTCTCCAGATTGTCAGAAATGTAAATTTTTTAATGTTTAATTTTTTGACTGTAAATGACTATTCCATGTAAATTATCACTTTTGGAAGAAAAATAAGTGTGTTTAGAGTCACTTTAATGCCTGAAATTGGTCGAAATAGAAGCTTCTGAATACGAGAAAATGTCTGTAATAATGGCAATTTTGGTCACATTGAGGCTTTAAAAAGTAGTTATTCAACATGAGGCACATTCGAAATGACATTTTGAATCAATTTTTCTACAGTCCAAAAAATCAATTTTCTGATGAAAAACGATGACCCGTGACCTGTCGACATTTCTCCAGTTGGTCAGAAATTGAATTTTTTTAATGTTTAAGTTTTTTGACTGCAAATGACTATTCCATTTAAAGTATCACTTTTGGAACAAAAATAAGTGTGTTTAGAGTCACTTTAATGCCTGAAATTGGTCGAAATAGAAGCTTGTGAATAGGAGAAAATGTCTGTAAAAATTGAAATTTTGGTCACATTCAGGCTTTAAAAAGTAGTTATTCAGGATGAGGCACATTCGAAATGACATTTTGAATCAATTTTTCTACAGTCCAAAAAATCAATTTTCTGATGAAAAACGATGACCCGTGACCTGTCGACATTTCTCCAGTTGGTCAGAAATTGAATTTTTTTAATGTTTAAGTTTTTTACTGCAAATGACTATTCCATTTAAATTATCACTTTTGGAACAAAAATAAGTGTGTTTAGAGTCACTTTAATGCCTGAAATAGGTCGAAATAGAAGCTTCTGAATAGGAGAAAATGTCTGTAAAAATTGAAATTTTGGTCACATTCAGGCTTTAAAAAGTAGTTATTCAACATGAGGCACAATCCAAATGACATTTTGAATCAATTTTTCTACAGTCCAAAAAATCAATTTTCTGATGAAAAACGATGACCCGTGACCTGTTGAAATTTCTCCAGATTGTCAGAAATGTAAATTTTTTAATGTTTAATTTTTTAACTGTAAATGACTATTCCATGTAAATTATCACTTTTGGAAGAAAAATAAGTGTGTTTAGAGTCACTTTAATGCCTGAAATTGGTCGAAATAGAAGCTTCTGAATACGAGAAAATGTCTGTAATAATGGCAATTTTGGTCACATTGAGGCTTTAAAAAGTAGTTATTCAACATGAGGCACATTCGAAATGACATTTTGAATCAATTTTTCTACAGTCCAAAAAATCAATTTTCTGATGAAAAACGATGACCCGTGACCTGTCGACATTTCTCCAGTTGGTCAGAAATTGAATTTTTTTAATGTTTAATTTTTTGACTGCAAATGACTATTCCATTTAAATTATCACTTTTGGAACAAAAATGAGTGTGTTTAGAGTCACTTTAATGCCTGAAATTGGTCGAAATAGAAGCTTCTGAATAGGAGAAAATGTCTGTAAAAATTAAAATTTTGGTCACATTCAGGTTTTAAAAAGTAGTTATTCAACATGAGGCACATTCCAAATGACATTTTGAATCAATTTTTCTACAGTCCAAAAAATCCATTTTCTGATGAAAAACGATGACCCGTGACCTGTTGAAATTTCTCCAGATTCTCAGAAATGTAAATTTTTTAATGTTTAATTTTTTGACTGTAAATGACTATTCCATGTAAATTATCACTTTTGGAACTAAAATAAGTGTGTTTAGAGTCACTTTAATGCCTGAAATTGGTCGAAATAGAAGCTTCTGAATACGAGAAAATGTCTGTAATAATGGCAATTTTGGTCACATTGAGGCTTTAAAAAGTAGTTATTCAACATGAGGCACATTCGAAATGACATTTTGAATCAATTTTTCTACAGTCCAAAAAATCAATTTTCTGATGAAAAACGATGACCTGTGACCTGTCGACATTTCTCCAGTTGGTCAGAAATTGAATTTTTTTAATGTTTAATTTTTTGACTGCAAATGACTATTCCATTTAAATTATCACTTTTGGAACAAAAATGAGTGTGTTTAGAGTCACTTTAATGCCTGAAATTGGTCGAAAAGAAGCTTCTGAATAGGAGAAAATGTCTGTAAAAATGAAAATTTTGGTCACATTCAGGCTTTAAAAAGTAGTTATTCAACATGAGGCACAATCCAAATGACATTTTGAATCAATTTTTCTACAGTCCAAAAAATCAATTTTCTGATGAAAAACGATGACCCGTGACCTGTTGAAATTTCTCCAGATTGTCAGAAATGTACATTTTTTAATGTTTAATTTTTTGACTGCAAATGACTATTCCATGTAAATTATCACTTTTGGAACAAAAATAAGTGTGTTTAGAGTCACTTTAATGCCTGAAATTGGTCGAAATAGAAGCTTCTGAATAGGAGAAAATGTCTGTAAAAATGGCAATTTTGGTCACATTGAGGCTTCAAAAAGTAGTTATTCAGCATGAGGCACATTCCAAATGACATTTTGAATCAATTTTTCTATAGTCCAAAAAATCAATTTTCTGATGAAAAACGATGACCCGTGCCTGTCGAAATTTCTCCAGATCGTCAGAAATGGAAATTTTTTAATGTTTAATTTTTTTACTGTAAATGACTATTCCATGTGAATTATCACTTTTGGAACTAAAATAAGTGTGTTTAGAGTCACTTTAATGCCTGAAATTGGTCGAAATAGAAGCTTCTGAATAGGAGAAAATGTCTGTAATAATGGCAATTTTGGTCACATGAGGCTTTAAAAAGTAGTCATTCAGCATGAGGCACATTCCAAATGACATTTTGAATCAATTTTTCTACAGTCCAAAAAATCAATTTTCTGATGAAAAACGATGACCCGTGACCTGTCGACATTTCTCCAGTTGGTCAGAAATGGAAATTTTTTAATGTTGAATTTTTTTAATGCAAATGACTATTCCATGTAAATTATCACTTTTGGAACAACATTAAGTGTGTTTAGAGTCACTTTAATGCCTGAAATTGGTCGAAATAGAAGCTTCTGAATACGAGAAAATGTCTGTAATAATGGCAATTTTGGTCACATTGAGGCTTTAAAAAGTAGTTATTCAGCATGAGGCACATTCGAAATGACATTTTGAATCAATTTTTCTACAGTCCAAAAAATCAATTTTCTGATGAAAAACGATGACCCGTGACCTGTCGACATTTCTCCAGTTGGTCAGAAATTGAATTTTTTTAATGTTTAAGTTTTTTGACTGCAAATGACTATTCCATTTAAAGTATCACTTTTGGAACAAAAATAAGTGTGTTTAGAGTCACTTTAATGCCTGAAATTGGTCGAAATAGAAGCTTGTGAATAGGAGAAAATGTCTGTAAAAATTGAAATTTTGGTCACATTCAGGCTTTAAAAAGTAGTTATTCAGGATGAGGCACATTCGAAATGACATTTTGAATCAATTTTTCTACAGTCCAAAAAATCAATTTTCTGATGAAAAACGATGACCCGTGACCTGTCGACATTTCTCCAGTTGGTCAGAAATTGAATTTTTTTAATGTTTAAGTTTTTTACTGCAAATGACTATTCCATTTAAATTATCACTTTTGGAACAAAAGTAAGTGTGTTTAGAGTCACTTTAATGCCTGAAATAGGTCGAAATAGAAGCTTCTGAATAGGAGAAAATGTCTGTAAAAATTGAAATTTTGGTCACATTCAGGCTTTAAAAAGTAGTTATTCAACATGAGGCACAATCCAAATGACATTTTGAATCAATTTTTCTACAGTCCAAAAAATCAATTTTCTGATGAAAAACGATGACCCGTGACCTGTTGAAATTTCTCCAGATTGTCAGAAATGTAAATTTTTTAATGTTTAATTTTTTAACTGTAAATGACTATTCCATGTAAATTATCACTTTTGGAAGAAAAATAAGTGTGTTTAGAGTCACTTTAATGCCTGAAATTGGTCGAAATAGAAGCTTCTGAATACGAGAAAATGTCTGTAATAATGGCAATTTTGGTCACATTGAGGCTTTAAAAAGTAGTTATTCAACATGAGGCACATTCGAAATGACATTTTGAATCAATTTTTCTACAGTCCAAAAAATCAATTTTCTGATGAAAAACGATGACCTGTGACCTGTCGACATTTCTCCAGTTGGTCAGAAATTGAATTTTTTTAATGTTTAATTTTTTGACTGCAAATGACTATTCCATTTAAATTATCACTTTTGGAACAAAAATGAGTGTGTTTAGAGTCACTTTAATGCCTGAAATTGGTCGAAAAGAAGCTTCTGAATAGGAGAAAATGTCTGTAAAAATGAAAATTTTGGTCACATTCAGGCTTTAAAAAGTAGTTATTCAACATGAGGCACAATCCAAATGACATTTTGAATCAATTTTTCTACAGTCCAAAAAATCAATTTTCTGATGAAAAACGATGACCCGTGACCTGTTGAAATTTCTCCAGATTGTCAGAAATGTACATTTTTTAATGTTTAATTTTTTGACTGCAAATGACTATTCCATGTAAATTATCACTTTTGGAACAAAAATAAGTGTGTTTAGAGTCACTTTAATGCCTGAAATTGGTCGAAATAGAAGCTTCTGAATAGGAGAAAATGTCTGTAAAAATGGCAATTTTGGTCACATTGAGGCTTCAAAAAGTAGTTATTCAGCATGAGGCACATTCCAAATGACATTTTGAATCAATTTTTCTACAGTCCAAAAAATCAATTTTCTGATGAAAAACGATGACCCGTGCCTGTCGAAATTTCTCCAGATCGTCAGAAATGGAAATTTTTTAATGTTTAATTTTTTTACTGTAAATGACTATTCCATGTGAATTATCACTTTTGGAACTAAAATAAGTGTGTTTAGAGTCACTTTAATGCCTGAAATTGGTCGAAATAGAAGCTTCTGAATAGGAGAAAATGTCTGTAATAATGGCAATTTTGGTCACATGAGGCTTTAAAAAGTAGTCATTCAGCATGAGGCACATTCCAAATGACATTTTGAATCAATTTTTCTACAGTCCAAAAAATCAATTTTCTGATGAAAAACGATGACCCGTGACCTGTCGACATTTCTCCAGTTGGTCAGAAATGGAAATTTTTTAATGTTGAATTTTTTTAATGCAAATGACTATTCCATGTAAATTATCACTTTTGGAACAACATTAAGTGTGTTTAGAGTCACTTTAATGCCTGAAATTGGTCGAAATAGAAGCTTCTGAATACGAGAAAATGTCTGTAATAATGGCAATTTTGGTCACATTGAGGCTTTAAAAAGTAGTTATTCAGCATGAGGCACATTCGAAATGACATTTTGAATCAATTTTTCTACAGTCCAAAAAATCAATTTTCTGATGAAAAACGATGACCCGTGACCTGTCGACATTTCTCCAGTTGGTCAGAAATTGAATTTTTTTAATGTTTAAGTTTTTTGACTGCAAATGACTATTCCATTTAAAGTATCACTTTTGGAACAAAAATAAGTGTGTTTAGAGTCACTTTAATGCCTGAAATTGGTCGAAATAGAAGCTTGTGAATAGGAGAAAATGTCTGTAAAAATTGAAATTTTGGTCACATTCAGGCTTTAAAAAGTAGTTATTCAGGATGAGGCACATTCGAAATGACATTTTGAATCAATTTTTCTACAGTCCAAAAAATCAATTTTCTGATGAAAAACGATGACCCGTGACCTGTCGACATTTCTCCAGTTGGTCAGAAATTGAATTTTTTTAATGTTTAAGTTTTTTACTGCAAATGACTATTCCATTTAAATTATCACTTTTGGAACAAAAATAAGTGTGTTTAGAGTCACTTTAATGCCTGAAATAGGTCGAAATAGAAGCTTCTGAATAGGAGAAAATGTCTGTAAAAATTGAAATTTTGGTCACATTCAGGCTTTAAAAAGTAGTTATTCAACATGAGGCACAATCCAAATGACATTTTGAATCAATTTTTCTACAGTCCAAAAAATCAATTTTCTGATGAAAAACGATGACCCGTGACCTGTTGAAATTTCTCCAGATTGTCAGAAATGTAAATTTTTTAATGTTTAATTTTTTAACTGTAAATGACTATTCCATGTAAATTATCACTTTTGGAAGAAAAATAAGTGTGTTTAGAGTCACTTTAATGCCTGAAATTGGTCGAAATAGAAGCTTCTGAATACGAGAAAATGTCTGTAATAATGGCAATTTTGGTCACATTGAGGCTTTAAAAAGTAGTTATTCAACATGAGGCACATTCGAAATGACATTTTGAATCAATTTTTCTACAGTCCAAAAAATCAATTTTCTGATGAAAAACGATGACCCGTGACCTGTCGACATTTCTCCAGTTGGTCAGAAATTGAATTTTTTTAATGTTTAATTTTTTGACTGCAAATGACTATTCCATTTAAATTATCACTTTTGGAACAAAAATGAGTGTGTTTAGAGTCACTTTAATGCCTGAAATTGGTCGAAATAGAAGCTTCTGAATAGGAGAAAATGTCTGTAAAAATTAAAATTTTGGTCACATTCAGGTTTTAAAAAGTAGTTATTCAACATGAGGCACATTCCAAATGACATTTTGAATCAATTTTTCTACAGTCCAAAAAATCCATTTTCTGATGAAAAACGATGACCCGTGACCTGTTGAAATTTCTCCAGATTGTCAGAAATGTAAATTTTTTAATGTTTAATTTTTTGACTGTAAATGACTATTCCATGTAAATTATCACTTTTGGAACTAAAATAAGTGTGTTTAGAGTCACTTTAATGCCTGAAATTGGTCGAAATAGAAGCTTCTGAATACGAGAAAATGTCTGTAATAATGGCAATTTTGGTCACATTGAGGCTTTAAAAAGTAGTTATTCAACATGAGGCACATTCGAAATGACATTTTGAATCAATTTTTCTACAGTCCAAAAAATCAATTTTCTGATGAAAAACGATGACCTGTGACCTGTCGACATTTCTCCAGTTGGTCAGAAATTGAATTTTTTTAATGTTTAATTTTTTGACTGCAAATGACTATTCCATTTAAATTATCACTTTTGGAACAAAAATTAGTGTGTTTAGAGTCACTTTAATGCCTGAAATTGGTCGAAAAGAAGCTTCTGAATAGGAGAAAATGTCTGTAAAAATGAAAATTTTGGTCACATTCAGGCTTTAAAAAGTAGTTATTCAACATGAGGCACAATCCAAATGACATTTTGAATCAATTTTTCTACAGTCCAAAAAATCAATTTTCTGATGAAAAACGATGACCCGTGACCTGTTGAAATTTCTCCAGATTGTCAGAAATGTACATTTTTTAATGTTTAATTTTTTGACTGCAAATGACTATTCCATGTAAATTATCACTTTTGGAACAAAAATAAGTGTGTTTAGAGTCACTTTAATGCCTGAAATTGGTCGAAATAGAAGCTTCTGAATAGGAGAAAATGTCTGTAAAAATGGCAATTTTGGTCACATTGAGGCTTCAAAAAGTAGTTATTCAGCATGAGGCACATTCCAAATGACATTTTGAATCAATTTTTCTACAGTCCAAAAAATCAATTTTCTGATGAAAAACGATGACCCGTGCCTGTCGAAATTTCTCCAGATCGTCAGAAATGGAAATTTTTTAATGTTTAATTTTTTTACTGTAAATGACTATTCCATGTGAATTATCACTTTTGGAACTAAAATAAGTGTGTTTAGAGTCACTTTAATGCCTGAAATTGGTCGAAATAGAAGCTTCTGAATAGGAGAAAATGTCTGTAATAATGGCAATTTTGGTCACATGAGGCTTTAAAAAGTAGTCATTCAGCATGAGGCACATTCCAAATGACATTTTGAATCAATTTTTCTACAGTCCAAAAAATCAATTTTCTGATGAAAAACGATGACCCGTGACCTGTCGACATTTCTCCAGTTGGTCAGAAATGGAAATTTTTTAATGTTGAATTTTTTTAATGCAAATGACTATTCCATGTAAATTATCACTTTTGGAACAACATTAAGTGTGTTTAGAGTCACTTTAATGCCTGAAATTGGTCGAAATAGAAGCTTCTGAATACGAGAAAATGTCTGTAATAATGGCAATTTTGGTCACATTGAGGCTTTAAAAAGTAGTTATTCAGCATGAGGCACATTCCAAATGACATTTTGAATCAATTTTTCTACAGTCCAAAAAAATCAATTTTCTGATGAAAAACGATGACCCGTGAGCTGTCGAAATTTCTCCAGATGGTCAGAAATGGAAATTTTTTAATGTTTAATTTTTTGACTGTAAATGACTATTCCATGTAAATTATCACTTTTGGAAGAAAAATAAGTGTGTTTACAGACACTTTAATGCCTGAAATTGGTTGAAACAAAAGCTTCTGAATAGGAGAAAAAGTCTGTAATAATGGCAATTTTGGTCACATTGAGGCTTTAAAAAGTAGTTATTCAACATGAGGCACATTCCAAGTGACATTTTGAATCAATTTTTCTACAGTCCAAAAAATCAATTTTCTGATGAAAAACGATGACCCGTGACCTGTCGAAATTTCTCCAGATGGTCAGAAATGTAAATTTTTTAATGTTTAATTTTTTTACTGTAAATGACTATTCCATGTGAATTATCACTTTTGGAACTAAAATAAGTGTGTTTAGAGTCACTTTAATGCCTGAAATTGGTCGAAATAGAAGCTTCTGAATAGGAGAAAATGTCTGTAATAATGGCAATTTTGGTCACATTGAGGCTTTAAAAAGTAGTTATTCAGCATGAGGCACATTCCAAATGACATTTTGAATCAATTTTTCTACAGTCAAAAAAATCAATTTTCTGATGAAAAACGATGACCCGTGACCTGTCGAAATTTCTCCAGATGGTCAGAAATGGAAATTTTTTAATGTTTCATTTTTTGACTGCAAATGACTATTCCATGTAAATTATCACTTTTGGAACAAAATAAGTGTGTTTAGAGTCACTTTAATGCCTGAAATTGGTCGAAATAGAAGCTTCTGAATAGGAGAAAATGTCTGTAAAAATGGCAATTTTGGTCACATTGAGGCTTCAAAAAGTAGTTATTCAGCATGAGGCACATTCCAAATGACATTTTGAATCAATTTTTCTACAGTCCAAAAAATCAATTTTCTGATGAAAAACGATGACCCGTGACCTGTCGAAATTTCTCCAGATGGTCAGAAATGGATATTTTTTAATGTTTAAGTTTTTTTACTGTAAATGACTATTCCATGTGAATTATCACTTTTGGAACTAAAATAAGTGTGTTTAGAGTCACTTTAATGCCTGAAATTGGTCGAAATAGAAGCTTCTGAATAGGAGAAAATGTCTGTAATAATGGCACTTTTGGTCACATTGAGGCTTTAAAAAGTAGTCATTCAGCATGAGGCACATTCCAAATGACATTTTGAATCAATTTTTCTACAGTCCAAAAAATCAATTTTCTGATGAAAAACGATGACCCGTGACCTGTCGACATTTCTCCAGTTGGTCAGAAATGGAAATTTTTTAATGTTTAATTTTTTTAATGCAAATGACTATTCCATGTAAATTATCACTTTTGGAACAACATTAAGTGTGTTTAGAGACACTTTAATGCCTGAAATTGGTTGAAACAAAAGCTTCTGAATAGGAGAAAAAGTCTGTAATAATGGCAATGTTGGTCACACTGAGGCTTTAAAAAGTAGTCATTCAACATGAGGCACATTCCAAATGACATTTTGAATCAATTTTTCTACAGTCCAAAAAAATCAATTTTCTGATGAAAAACGATGACCAGTGACCTGTCGAAATGTCTCCAGATGGTCAGAAATGGAAATTTTTTAATGTTTAATTTTTTTAATGCAAATGACTATTCATGTAAATTATCACTTTTGGAACAACATTAAGTGTGTTTAGAGTCACTTTAATGCCTGAAATTGGTCGAAATAGACGCTTCTGAATAGGAGAAAATGTCTGTAAAAATGGCAATTTTGGTCACATTGAGGCTTCAAAAAGTAGTTATTCAGCATGAGGCACATTCCAAATGACATTTTGAATCAATTTTTCTACAGTCCAAAAAAATCAATTTTCTGATGAAAAACGATGACCCGTGAGCTGTCGAAATTTCTCCAGATGGTCAGAAATGGAAATTTTTTAATGTTTAATTTTTTGACTGTAAATGACTATTCCATGTAAATTATCACTTTTGGAAGAAAAATAAGTGTGTTTAGAGACACTTTAATGCCTGAAATTGGTTGAAACAAAAGCTTCTGAATAGGAGAAAAAGTCTGTAATAATGGCAATTTTGGTCACATTGAGGCTTTAAAAAGTAGTTATTCAACATAAGGCACATTCCAAATGACATTTTGAATCAATTTTTCTACAGTCCAAAAAATCAATTTTCTGATGAAAAACGATGACCCGTGACCTGTCGAAATTTCTCCAGATGGTCAGAAATTGAAATTTTTTAATGTTTAATTTTTTTACTGTAAATGACTATTCCATGTGAATTATCACTTTTGGAACTAAAATAAGTGTGTTTAGAGTCACTTTAATGCCTGAAATTGGTCGAAATAGAAGCTTCTGAATAGGAGAAAATGTCTGTAAAAATGGCAATTTTGGTCACATTGAGGCTTCAAAAAGTAGTTATTCAGCATGAGGCACATTCCAAATGACATTTTGAATCAATTTTTCTACAGTCCAAAAAATCAATTTTCTGATGAAAAACGATGACCCGTGACCTGTCGAAATTTCTCCAGATGGTCAGAAATGGAAATATTTAATGTTTAATTTTTTGACTGTAAATGACTATTCCATGTAAATTATCACTTTTGGAAGAAAAATAAGTGTGTTTAGAGTCACTTTAATGCCTGAAATTGGTTGAAACAAAAGCTTCTGAATAGGAGAAAATGTCTGTAAAAATTGAAATTTTGGTCACATTCAGGCTTTAAAAAGTAGTTATTCAACATGAGGCACAATCCAAATGACATTTTGAATCAATTTTTCTACAGTCCAAAAAATCAATTTTCTGATGAAAAACGATGACCCGTGACCTGTTGAAATTTCTCCAGATTGTCAGAAATGTAAATTTTTTAATGTTTAATTTTTTGACTGTAAATGACTATTCCATGTAAATTATCACTTTTGGAAGAAAAATAAGTGTGTTTAGAGTCACTTTAATGCCTGAAATTGGTCGAAATAGAAGCTTCTGAATACGAGAAAATGTCTGTAATAATGGCAATTTTGGTCACATTGAGGCTTTAAAAAGTAGTTATTCAACATGAGGCACATTCGAAATGACATTTTGAATCAATTTTTCTACAGTCCAAAAAATCAATTTTCTGATGAAAAACGATGACCCGTGACCTGTCGACATTTCTCCAGTTGGTCAGAAATTGAATTTTTTTAATGTTTAAGTTTTTTGACTGCAAATGGCTATTCCATTTAAAGTATCACTTTTGGAACAAAAATAAGTGTGTTTAGAGTCACTTTAATGCCTGAAATTGGTCGAAATAGAAGCTTGTGAATAGGAGAAAATGTCTGTAAAAATTGAAATTTTGGTCACATTCAGGCTTTAAAAAGTAGTTATTCAGGATGAGGCACATTCGAAATGACATTTTGAATCAATTTTTCTACTGTCCAAAAAATCAATTTTCTGATGAAAAACGATGACCCGTGACCTGTCGACATTTCTCCAGTTGGTCAGAAATTGAATTTTTTTAATGTTTAAGTTTTTTTACTGCAAATGACTATTCCATTTAAATTATCACTTTTGGAACAAAAATAAGTGTGTTTAGAGTCACTTTAATGCCTGAAATAGGTCGAAATAGAAGCTTCTGAATAGGAGAAAATGTCTGTAAAAATTGAAATTTTGGTCACATTCAGGCTTTAAAAAGTAGTTATTCAACATGAGGCACAATCCAAATGACATTTTGAATCAATTTTTCTACAGTCCAAAAAATCAATTTTCTGATGAAAAACGATGACCCGTGACCTGTTGAAATTTCTCCAGATTGTCAGAAATGTAAATTTTTTAATGTTTAATTTTTTGACTGTAAATGACTATTCCATGTAAATTATCACTTTTGGAAGAAAAATAAGTGTGTTTAGAGTCACTTTAATGCCTGAAATTGGTCGAAATAGAAGCTTCTGAATACGAGAAAATGTCTGTAATAATGGCAATTTTGGTCACATTGAGGCTTTAAAAAGTAGTTATTCAACATGAGGCACATTCGAAATGACATTTTGAATCAATTTTTCTACAGTCCAAAAAATCAATTTTCTGATGAAAAACGATGACCCGTGACCTGTCGACATTTCTCCAGTTGGTCAGAAATTGAATTTTTTTAATGTTTAAGTTTTTTGACTGCAAATGACTATTCCATTTAAAGTATCACTTTTGGAACAAAAATAAGTGTGTTTAGAGTCACTTTAATGCCTGAAATTGGTCGAAATAGAAGCTTGTGAATAGGAGAAAATGTCTGTAAAAATTGAAATTTTGGTCACATTCAGGCTTTAAAAAGTAGTTATTCAGGATGAGGCACATTCGAAATGACATTTTGAATCAATTTTTCTACAGTCCAAAAAATCAATTTTCTGATGAAAAACGATGACCCGTGACCTGTCGACATTTCTCCAGTTGGTCAGAAATTGAATTTTTTTAATGTTTAAGTTTTTTACTGCAAATGACTATTCCATTTAAATTATCACTTTTGGAACAAAAATAAGTGTGTTTAGAGTCACTTTAATGCCTGAAATAGGTCGAAATAGAAGCTTCTGAATAGGAGAAAATGTCTGTAAAAATTGAAATTTTGGTCACATTCAGGCTTTAAAAAGTAGTTATTCAACATGAGGCACAATCCAAATGACATTTTGAATCAATTTTTCTACAGTCCAAAAAATCAATTTTCTGATGAAAAACGATGACCCGTGACCTGTTGAAATTTCTCCAGATTGTCAGAAATGTAAATTTTTTAATGTTTAATTTTTTAACTGTAAATGACTATTCCATGTAAATTATCACTTTTGGAAGAAAAATAAGTGTGTTTAGAGTCACTTTAATGCCTGAAATTGGTCGAAATAGAAGCTTCTGAATACGAGAAAATGTCTGTAATAATGGCAATTTTGGTCACATTGAGGCTTTAAAAAGTAGTTATTCAACATGAGGCACATTCGAAATGACATTTTGAATCAATTTTTCTACAGTCCAAAAAATCAATTTTCTGATGAAAAACGATGACCCGTGACCTGTCGACATTTCTCCAGTTGGTCAGAAATTGAATTTTTTTAATGTTTAATTTTTTGACTGCAAATGACTATTCCATTTAAATTATCACTTTTGGAACAAAAATGAGTGTGTTTAGAGTCACTTTAATGCCTGAAATTGGTCGAAATAGAAGCTTCTGAATAGGAGAAAATGTCTGTAAAAATTAAAATTTTGGTCACATTCAGGTTTTAAAAAGTAGTTATTCAACATGAGGCACATTCCAAATGACATTTTGAATCAATTTTTCTACAGTCCAAAAAATCCATTTTCTGATGAAAAACGATGACCCGTGACCTGTTGAAATTTCTCCAGATTCTCAGAAATGTAAATTTTTTAATGTTTAATTTTTTGACTGTAAATGACTATTCCATGTAAATTATCACTTTTGGAACTAAAATAAGTGTGTTTAGAGTCACTTTAATGCCTGAAATTGGTCGAAATAGAAGCTTCTGAATACGAGAAAATGTCTGTAATAATGGCAATTTTGGTCACATTGAGGCTTTAAAAAGTAGTTATTCAACATGAGGCACATTCGAAATGACATTTTGAATCAATTTTTCTACAGTCCAAAAAATCAATTTTCTGATGAAAAACGATGACCTGTGACCTGTCGACATTTCTCCAGTTGGTCAGAAATTGAATTTTTTTAATGTTTAATTTTTTGACTGCAAATGACTATTCCATTTAAATTATCACTTTTGGAACAAAAATGAGTGTGTTTAGAGTCACTTTAATGCCTGAAATTGGTCGAAAAGAAGCTTCTGAATAGGAGAAAATGTCTGTAAAAATGAAAATTTTGGTCACATTCAGGCTTTAAAAAGTAGTTATTCAACATGAGGCACAATCCAAATGACATTTTGAATCAATTTTTCTACAGTCCAAAAAATCAATTTTCTGATGAAAAACGATGACCCGTGACCTGTTGAAATTTCTCCAGATTGTCAGAAATGTACATTTTTTAATGTTTAATTTTTTGACTGCAAATGACTATTCCATGTAAATTATCACTTTTGGAACAAAAATAAGTGTGTTTAGAGTCACTTTAATGCCTGAAATTGGTCGAAATAGAAGCTTCTGAATAGGAGAAAATGTCTGTAAAAATGGCAATTTTGGTCACATTGAGGCTTCAAAAAGTAGTTATTCAGCATGAGGCACATTCCAAATGACATTTTGAATCAATTTTTCTATAGTCCAAAAAATCAATTTTCTGATGAAAAACGATGACCCGTGCCTGTCGAAATTTCTCCAGATCGTCAGAAATGGAAATTTTTTAATGTTTAATTTTTTTACTGTAAATGACTATTCCATGTGAATTATCACTTTTGGAACTAAAATAAGTGTGTTTAGAGTCACTTTAATGCCTGAAATTGGTCGAAATAGAAGCTTCTGAATAGGAGAAAATGTCTGTAATAATGGCAATTTTGGTCACATGAGGCTTTAAAAAGTAGTCATTCAGCATGAGGCACATTCCAAATGACATTTTGAATCAATTTTTCTACAGTCCAAAAAATCAATTTTCTGATGAAAAACGATGACCCGTGACCTGTCGACATTTCTCCAGTTGGTCAGAAATGGAAATTTTTTAATGTTGAATTTTTTTAATGCAAATGACTATTCCATGTAAATTATCACTTTTGGAACAACATTAAGTGTGTTTAGAGTCACTTTAATGCCTGAAATTGGTCGAAATAGAAGCTTCTGAATACGAGAAAATGTCTGTAATAATGGCAATTTTGGTCACATTGAGGCTTTAAAAAGTAGTTATTCAGCATGAGGCACATTCGAAATGACATTTTGAATCAATTTTTCTACAGTCCAAAAAATCAATTTTCTGATGAAAAACGATGACCCGTGACCTGTCGACATTTCTCCAGTTGGTCAGAAATTGAATTTTTTTAATGTTTAAGTTTTTTGACTGCAAATGACTATTCCATTTAAAGTATCACTTTTGGAACAAAAATAAGTGTGTTTAGAGTCACTTTAATGCCTGAAATTGGTCGAAATAGAAGCTTGTGAATAGGAGAAAATGTCTGTAAAAATTGAAATTTTGGTCACATTCAGGCTTTAAAAAGTAGTTATTCAGGATGAGGCACATTCGAAATGACATTTTGAATCAATTTTTCTACAGTCCAAAAAATCAATTTTCTGATGAAAAACGATGACCCGTGACCTGTCGACATTTCTCCAGTTGGTCAGAAATTGAATTTTTTTAATGTTTAAGTTTTTTACTGCAAATGACTATTCCATTTAAATTATCACTTTTGGAACAAAAGTAAGTGTGTTTAGAGTCACTTTAATGCCTGAAATAGGTCGAAATAGAAGCTTCTGAATAGGAGAAAATGTCTGTAAAAATTGAAATTTTGGTCACATTCAGGCTTTAAAAAGTAGTTATTCAACATGAGGCACAATCCAAATGACATTTTGAATCAATTTTTCTACAGTCCAAAAAATCAATTTTCTGATGAAAAACGATGACCCGTGACCTGTTGAAATTTCTCCAGATTGTCAGAAATGTAAATTTTTTAATGTTTAATTTTTTAACTGTAAATGACTATTCCATGTAAATTATCACTTTTGGAAGAAAAATAAGTGTGTTTAGAGTCACTTTAATGCCTGAAATTGGTCGAAATAGAAGCTTCTGAATACGAGAAAATGTCTGTAATAATGGCAATTTTGGTCACATTGAGGCTTTAAAAAGTAGTTATTCAACATGAGGCACATTCGAAATGACATTTTGAATCAATTTTTCTACAGTCCAAAAAATCAATTTTCTGATGAAAAACGATGACCTGTGACCTGTCGACATTTCTCCAGTTGGTCAGAAATTGAATTTTTTTAATGTTTAATTTTTTGACTGCAAATGACTATTCCATTTAAATTATCACTTTTGGAACAAAAATGAGTGTGTTTAGAGTCACTTTAATGCCTGAAATTGGTCGAAAAGAAGCTTCTGAATAGGAGAAAATGTCTGTAAAAATGAAAATTTTGGTCACATTCAGGCTTTAAAAAGTAGTTATTCAACATGAGGCACAATCCAAATGACATTTTGAATCAATTTTTCTACAGTCCAAAAAATCAATTTTCTGATGAAAAACGATGACCCGTGACCTGTTGAAATTTCTCCAGATTGTCAGAAATGTACATTTTTTAATGTTTAATTTTTTGACTGCAAATGACTATTCCATGTAAATTATCACTTTTGGAACAAAAATAAGTGTGTTTAGAGTCACTTTAATGCCTGAAATTGGTCGAAATAGAAGCTTCTGAATAGGAGAAAATGTCTGTAAAAATGGCAATTTTGGTCACATTGAGGCTTCAAAAAGTAGTTATTCAGCATGAGGCACATTCCAAATGACATTTTGAATCAATTTTTCTACAGTCCAAAAAATCAATTTTCTGATGAAAAACGATGACCCGTGCCTGTCGAAATTTCTCCAGATCGTCAGAAATGGAAATTTTTTAATGTTTAATTTTTTTACTGTAAATGACTATTCCATGTGAATTATCACTTTTGGAACTAAAATAAGTGTGTTTAGAGTCACTTTAATGCCTGAAATTGGTCGAAATAGAAGCTTCTGAATAGGAGAAAATGTCTGTAATAATGGCAATTTTGGTCACATGAGGCTTTAAAAAGTAGTCATTCAGCATGAGGCACATTCCAAATGACATTTTGAATCAATTTTTCTACAGTCCAAAAAATCAATTTTCTGATGAAAAACGATGACCCGTGACCTGTCGACATTTCTCCAGTTGGTCAGAAATGGAAATTTTTTAATGTTGAATTTTTTTAATGCAAATGACTATTCCATGTAAATTATCACTTTTGGAACAACATTAAGTGTGTTTAGAGTCACTTTAATGCCTGAAATTGGTCGAAATAGAAGCTTCTGAATACGAGAAAATGTCTGTAATAATGGCAATTTTGGTCACATTGAGGCTTTAAAAAGTAGTTATTCAGCATGAGGCACATTCGAAATGACATTTTGAATCAATTTTTCTACAGTCCAAAAAATCAATTTTCTGATGAAAAACGATGACCCGTGACCTGTCGACATTTCTCCAGTTGGTCAGAAATTGAATTTTTTTAATGTTTAAGTTTTTTGACTGCAAATGACTATTCCATTTAAAGTATCACTTTTGGAACAAAAATAAGTGTGTTTAGAGTCACTTTAATGCCTGAAATTGGTCGAAATAGAAGCTTGTGAATAGGAGAAAATGTCTGTAAAAATTGAAATTTTGGTCACATTCAGGCTTTAAAAAGTAGTTATTCAGGATGAGGCACATTCGAAATGACATTTTGAATCAATTTTTCTACAGTCCAAAAAATCAATTTTCTGATGAAAAACGATGACCCGTGACCTGTCGACATTTCTCCAGTTGGTCAGAAATTGAATTTTTTTAATGTTTAAGTTTTTTACTGCAAATGACTATTCCATTTAAATTATCACTTTTGGAACAAAAGTAAGTGTGTTTAGAGTCACTTTAATGCCTGAAATAGGTCGAAATAGAAGCTTCTGAATAGGAGAAAATGTCTGTAAAAATTGAAATTTTGGTCACATTCAGGCTTTAAAAAGTAGTTATTCAACATGAGGCACAATCCAAATGACATTTTGAATCAATTTTTCTACAGTCCAAAAAATCAATTTTCTGATGAAAAACGATGACCCGTGACCTGTTGAAATTTCTCCAGATTGTCAGAAATGTAAATTTTTTAATGTTTAATTTTTTAACTGTAAATGACTATTCCATGTAAATTATCACTTTTGGAAGAAAAATAAGTGTGTTTAGAGTCACTTTAATGCCTGAAATTGGTCGAAATAGAAGCTTCTGAATACGAGAAAATGTCTGTAATAATGGCAATTTTGGTCACATTGAGGCTTTAAAAAGTAGTTATTCAACATGAGGCACATTCGAAATGACATTTTGAATCAATTTTTCTACAGTCCAAAAAATCAATTTTCTGATGAAAAACGATGACCTGTGACCTGTCGACATTTCTCCAGTTGGTCAGAAATTGAATTTTTTTAATGTTTAATTTTTTGACTGCAAATGACTATTCCATTTAAATTATCACTTTTGGAACAAAAATGAGTGTGTTTAGAGTCACTTTAATGCCTGAAATTGGTCGAAAAGAAGCTTCTGAATAGGAGAAAATGTCTGTAAAAATGAAAATTTTGGTCACATTCAGGCTTTAAAAAGTAGTTATTCAACATGAGGCACAATCCAAATGACATTTTGAATCAATTTTTCTACAGTCCAAAAAATCAATTTTCTGATGAAAAACGATGACCCGTGACCTGTTGAAATTTCTCCAGATTGTCAGAAATGTACATTTTTTAATGTTTAATTTTTTGACTGCAAATGACTATTCCATGTAAATTATCACTTTTGGAACAAAAATAAGTGTGTTTAGAGTCACTTTAATGCCTG
This sequence comes from Triturus cristatus, assembly GCF_964204655.1. Classification (NCBI taxonomy): domain Eukaryota; kingdom Metazoa; phylum Chordata; class Amphibia; order Caudata; family Salamandridae; genus Triturus; species Triturus cristatus. The sequence goes on along the minus strand of NC_140593.1, from coordinate 875,958,634 downwards.
AAATTGGTCGAAATAGAAGCTTCTGAATAGGAGAAAATGTCTGTAAAAATGGCAATTTTGGTCACATTGAGGCTTCAAAAAGTAGTTATTCAGCATGAGGCACATTCCAAATGACATTTTGAATCAATTTTTCTACAGTCCAAAAAATCAATTTTCTGATGAAAAACGATGACCCGTGACCTGTCGAAATTTCTCCAGATGGTCAGAAATGGAAATATTTAATGTTTAATTTTTTGACTGTAAATGACTATTCCATGTAAATTATCACTTTTGGAAGAAAAATAAGTGTGTTTAGAGTCACTTTAATGCCTGAAATTGGTTGAAACAAAAGCTTCTGAATAGGAGAAAAAGTCTGTAATAATGGCAATTTTGGTCACATTGAGGCTTTAAAAAGTAGTCATTCAACATGAGGCACATTCCAAATGACATTTTGAATCAATTTTTCTACAGTCCAAAAAAATCAATTTTCTGATGAAAAACGATGACCCGTGACCTGTCGAAATTTATCCAGATGGTCAGAAATGGAAATTTTTTAATGTTTAATTTTTTGAATGCAAATGACTATTCCATGTAAATTATCACTTTTGGAACAACATTAAGTGTGTTTAGAGTCACTTTAATGCCTGAAATTGGTCGAAATAGAAGCTTCTGAATACGAGAAAATCGCTGTAATAATGGCAATTTTGGTCACATTGAGGCTTTAAAAAGTAGTTATTCAACATGAGGCACATTCGAAATGACATTTTGAATCAATTTTTCTACAGTCCAAAAAATCAATTTTCTGATGAAAAACGATGACCCGTGACCTGTCGACATTTCTCCAGTTGGTCAGAAATTGAATTTTTTTAATGTTTAAGTTTTTTGACTGCAAATGGCTATTCCATTTAAAGTATCACTTTTGGAACAAAAATAAGTGTGTTTAGAGTCACTTTAATGCCTGAAATTGGTCGAAATAGAAGCTTGTGAATAGGAGAAAATGTCTGTAAAAATTGAAATTTTGGTCACATTCAGGCTTTAAAAAGTAGTTATTCAGGATGAGGCACATTCGAAATGACATTTTGAATCAATTTTTCTACTGTCCAAAAAATCAATTTTCTGATGAAAAACGATGACCCGTGACCTGTCGACATTTCTCCAGTTGGTCAGAAATTGAATTTTTTTAATGTTTAAGTTTTTTTACTGCAAATGACTATTCCATTTAAATTATCACTTTTGGAACAAAAATAAGTGTGTTTAGAGTCACTTTAATGCCTGAAATAGGTCGAAATAGAAGCTTCTGAATAGGAGAAAATGTCTGTAAAAATTGAAATTTTGGTCACATTCAGGCTTTAAAAAGTAGTTATTCAACATGAGGCACAATCCAAATGACATTTTGAATCAATTTTTCTACAGTCCAAAAAATCAATTTTCTGATGAAAAACGATGACCCGTGACCTGTTGAAATTTCTCCAGATTGTCAGAAATGTAAATTTTTTAATGTTTAATTTTTTGACTGTAAATGACTATTCCATGTAAATTATCACTTTTGGAAGAAAAATAAGTGTGTTTAGAGTCACTTTAATGCCTGAAATTGGTCGAAATAGAAGCTTCTGAATACGAGAAAATGTCTGTAATAATGGCAATTTTGGTCACATTGAGGCTTTAAAAAGTAGTTATTCAACATGAGGCACATTCGAAATGACATTTTGAATCAATTTTTCTACAGTCCAAAAAATCAATTTTCTGATGAAAAACGATGACCCGTGACCTGTCGACATTTCTCCAGTTGGTCAGAAATTGAATTTTTTTAATGTTTAAGTTTTTTGACTGCAAATGGCTATTCCATTTAAAGTATCACTTTTGGAACAAAAATAAGTGTGTTTAGAGTCACTTTAATGCCTGAAATTGGTCGAAATAGAAGCTTGTGAATAGGAGAAAATGTCTGTAAAAATTGAAATTTTGGTCACATTCAGGCTTTAAAAAGTAGTTATTCAGGATGAGGCACATTCGAAATGACATTTTGAATCAATTTTTCTACTGTCCAAAAAATCAATTTTCTGATGAAAAACGATGACCCGTGACCTGTCGACATTTCTCCAGTTGGTCAGAAATTGAATTTTTTTAATGTTTAAGTTTTTTTACTGCAAATGACTATTCCATTTAAATTATCACTTTTGGAACAAAAATAAGTGTGTTTAGAGTCACTTTAATGCCTGAAATAGGTCGAAATAGAAGCTTCTGAATAGGAGAAAATGTCTGTAAAAATTGAAATTTTGGTCACATTCAGGCTTTAAAAAGTAGTTATTCAACATGAGGCACAATCCAAATGACATTTTGAATCAATTTTTCTACAGTCCAAAAAATCAATTTTCTGATGAAAAACGATGACCCGTGACCTGTTGAAATTTCTCCAGATTGTCAGAAATGTAAATTTTTTAATGTTTAATTTTTTGACTGTAAATGACTATTCCATGTAAATTATCACTTTTGGAAGAAAAATAAGTGTGTTTAGAGTCACTTTAATGCCTGAAATTGGTCGAAATAGAAGCTTCTGAATACGAGAAAATGTCTGTAATAATGGCAATTTTGGTCACATTGAGGCTTTAAAAAGTAGTTATTCAACATGAGGCACATTCGAAATGACATTTTGAATCAATTTTTCTACAGTCCAAAAAATCAATTTTCTGATGAAAAACGATGACCCGTGACCTGTCGACATTTCTCCAGTTGGTCAGAAATTGAATTTTTTTAATGTTTAAGTTTTTTGACTGCAAATGACTATTCCATTTAAAGTATCACTTTTGGAACAAAAATAAGTGTGTTTAGAGTCACTTTAATGCCTGAAATTGGTCGAAATAGAAGCTTGTGAATAGGAGAAAATGTCTGTAAAAATTGAAATTTTGGTCACATTCAGGCTTTAAAAAGTAGTTATTCAGGATGAGGCACATTCGAAATGACATTTTGAATCAATTTTTCTACAGTCCAAAAAATCAATTTTCTGATGAAAAACGATGACCCGTGACCTGTCGACATTTCTCCAGTTGGTCAGAAATTGAATTTTTTTAATGTTTAAGTTTTTTACTGCAAATGACTATTCCATTTAAATTATCACTTTTGGAACAAAAATAAGTGTGTTTAGAGTCACTTTAATGCCTGAAATAGGTCGAAATAGAAGCTTCTGAATAGGAGAAAATGTCTGTAAAAATTGAAATTTTGGTCACATTCAGGCTTTAAAAAGTAGTTATTCAACATGAGGCACAATCCAAATGACATTTTGAATCAATTTTTCTACAGTCCAAAAAATCAATTTTCTGATGAAAAACGATGACCCGTGACCTGTTGAAATTTCTCCAGATTGTCAGAAATGTAAATTTTTTAATGTTTAATTTTTTAACTGTAAATGACTATTCCATGTAAATTATCACTTTTGGAAGAAAAATAAGTGTGTTTAGAGTCACTTTAATGCCTGAAATTGGTCGAAATAGAAGCTTCTGAATACGAGAAAATGTCTGTAATAATGGCAATTTTGGTCACATTGAGGCTTTAAAAAGTAGTTATTCAACATGAGGCACATTCGAAATGACATTTTGAATCAATTTTTCTACAGTCCAAAAAATCAATTTTCTGATGAAAAACGATGACCCGTGACCTGTCGACATTTCTCCAGTTGGTCAGAAATTGAATTTTTTTAATGTTTAATTTTTTGACTGCAAATGACTATTCCATTTAAATTATCACTTTTGGAACAAAAATGAGTGTGTTTAGAGTCACTTTAATGCCTGAAATTGGTCGAAATAGAAGCTTCTGAATAGGAGAAAATGTCTGTAAAAATTAAAATTTTGGTCACATTCAGGTTTTAAAAAGTAGTTATTCAACATGAGGCACATTCCAAATGACATTTTGAATCAATTTTTCTACAGTCCAAAAAATCCATTTTCTGATGAAAAACGATGACCCGTGACCTGTTGAAATTTCTCCAGATTCTCAGAAATGTAAATTTTTTAATGTTTAATTTTTTGACTGTAAATGACTATTCCATGTAAATTATCACTTTTGGAACTAAAATAAGTGTGTTTAGAGTCACTTTAATGCCTGAAATTGGTCGAAATAGAAGCTTCTGAATACGAGAAAATGTCTGTAATAATGGCAATTTTGGTCACATTGAGGCTTTAAAAAGTAGTTATTCAACATGAGGCACATTCGAAATGACATTTTGAATCAATTTTTCTACAGTCCAAAAAATCAATTTTCTGATGAAAAACGATGACCTGTGACCTGTCGACATTTCTCCAGTTGGTCAGAAATTGAATTTTTTTAATGTTTAATTTTTTGACTGCAAATGACTATTCCATTTAAATTATCACTTTTGGAACAAAAATGAGTGTGTTTAGAGTCACTTTAATGCCTGAAATTGGTCGAAAAGAAGCTTCTGAATAGGAGAAAATGTCTGTAAAAATGAAAATTTTGGTCACATTCAGGCTTTAAAAAGTAGTTATTCAACATGAGGCACAATCCAAATGACATTTTGAATCAATTTTTCTACAGTCCAAAAAATCAATTTTCTGATGAAAAACGATGACCCGTGACCTGTTGAAATTTCTCCAGATTGTCAGAAATGTACATTTTTTAATGTTTAATTTTTTGACTGCAAATGACTATTCCATGTAAATTATCACTTTTGGAACAAAAATAAGTGTGTTTAGAGTCACTTTAATGCCTGAAATTGGTCGAAATAGAAGCTTCTGAATAGGAGAAAATGTCTGTAAAAATGGCAATTTTGGTCACATTGAGGCTTCAAAAAGTAGTTATTCAGCATGAGGCACATTCCAAATGACATTTTGAATCAATTTTTCTATAGTCCAAAAAATCAATTTTCTGATGAAAAACGATGACCCGTGCCTGTCGAAATTTCTCCAGATCGTCAGAAATGGAAATTTTTTAATGTTTAATTTTTTTACTGTAAATGACTATTCCATGTGAATTATCACTTTTGGAACTAAAATAAGTGTGTTTAGAGTCACTTTAATGCCTGAAATTGGTCGAAATAGAAGCTTCTGAATAGGAGAAAATGTCTGTAATAATGGCAATTTTGGTCACATGAGGCTTTAAAAAGTAGTCATTCAGCATGAGGCACATTCCAAATGACATTTTGAATCAATTTTTCTACAGTCCAAAAAATCAATTTTCTGATGAAAAACGATGACCCGTGACCTGTCGACATTTCTCCAGTTGGTCAGAAATGGAAATTTTTTAATGTTGAATTTTTTTAATGCAAATGACTATTCCATGTAAATTATCACTTTTGGAACAACATTAAGTGTGTTTAGAGTCACTTTAATGCCTGAAATTGGTCGAAATAGAAGCTTCTGAATACGAGAAAATGTCTGTAATAATGGCAATTTTGGTCACATTGAGGCTTTAAAAAGTAGTTATTCAGCATGAGGCACATTCGAAATGACATTTTGAATCAATTTTTCTACAGTCCAAAAAATCAATTTTCTGATGAAAAACGATGACCCGTGACCTGTCGACATTTCTCCAGTTGGTCAGAAATTGAATTTTTTTAATGTTTAAGTTTTTTGACTGCAAATGACTATTCCATTTAAAGTATCACTTTTGGAACAAAAATAAGTGTGTTTAGAGTCACTTTAATGCCTGAAATTGGTCGAAATAGAAGCTTGTGAATAGGAGAAAATGTCTGTAAAAATTGAAATTTTGGTCACATTCAGGCTTTAAAAAGAAGTTATTCAGGATGAGGCACATTCGAAATGACATTTTGAATCAATTTTTCTACAGTCCAAAAAATCAATTTTCTGATGAAAAACGATGACCCGTGACCTGTCGACATTTCTCCAGTTGGTCAGAAATTGAATTTTTTTAATGTTTAAGTTTTTTACTGCAAATGACTATTCCATTTAAATTATCACTTTTGGAACAAAAGTAAGTGTGTTTAGAGTCACTTTAATGCCTGAAATAGGTCGAAATAGAAGCTTCTGAATAGGAGAAAATGTCTGTAAAAATTGAAATTTTGGTCACATTCAGGCTTTAAAAAGTAGTTATTCAACATGAGGCACAATCCAAATGACATTTTGAATCAATTTTTCTACAGTCCAAAAAATCAATTTTCTGATGAAAAACGATGACCCGTGACCTGTTGAAATTTCTCCAGATTGTCAGAAATGTAAATTTTTTAATGTTTAATTTTTTAACTGTAAATGACTATTCCATGTAAATTATCACTTTTGGAAGAAAAATAAGTGTGTTTAGAGTCACTTTAATGCCTGAAATTGGTCGAAATAGAAGCTTCTGAATACGAGAAAATGTCTGTAATAATGGCAATTTTGGTCACATTGAGGCTTTAAAAAGTAGTTATTCAACATGAGGCACATTCGAAATGACATTTTGAATCAATTTTTCTACAGTCCAAAAAATCAATTTTCTGATGAAAAACGATGACCTGTGACCTGTCGACATTTCTCCAGTTGGTCAGAAATTGAATTTTTTTAATGTTTAATTTTTTGACTGCAAATGACTATTCCATTTAAATTATCACTTTTGGAACAAAAATGAGTGTGTTTAGAGTCACTTTAATGCCTGAAATTGGTCGAAAAGAAGCTTCTGAATAGGAGAAAATGTCTGTAAAAATGAAAATTTTGGTCACATTCAGGCTTTAAAAAGTAGTTATTCAACATGAGGCACAATCCAAATGACATTTTGAATCAATTTTTCTACAGTCCAAAAAATCAATTTTCTGATGAAAAACGATGACCCGTGACCTGTTGAAATTTCTCCAGATTGTCAGAAATGTACATTTTTTAATGTTTAATTTTTTGACTGCAAATGACTATTCCATGTAAATTATCACTTTTGGAACAAAAATAAGTGTGTTTAGAGTCACTTTAATGCCTGAAATTGGTCGAAATAGAAGCTTCTGAATAGGAGAAAATGTCTGTAAAAATGGCAATTTTGGTCACATTGAGGCTTCAAAAAGTAGTTATTCAGCATGAGGCACATTCCAAATGACATTTTGAATCAATTTTTCTACAGTCCAAAAAATCAATTTTCTGATGAAAAACGATGACCCGTGCCTGTCGAAATTTCTCCAGATCGTCAGAAATGGAAATTTTTTAATGTTTAATTTTTTTACTGTAAATGACTATTCCATGTGAATTATCACTTTTGGAACTAAAATAAGTGTGTTTAGAGTCACTTTAATGCCTGAAATTGGTCGAAATAGAAGCTTCTGAATAGGAGAAAATGTCTGTAATAATGGCAATTTTGGTCACATGAGGCTTTAAAAAGTAGTCATTCAGCATGAGGCACATTCCAAATGACATTTTGAATCAATTTTTCTACAGTCCAAAAAATCAATTTTCTGATGAAAAACGATGACCCGTGACCTGTCGACATTTCTCCAGTTGGTCAGAAATGGAAATTTTTTAATGTTGAATTTTTTTAATGCAAATGACTATTCCATGTAAATTATCACTTTTGGAACAACATTAAGTGTGTTTAGAGTCACTTTAATGCCTGAAATTGGTCGAAATAGAAGCTTCTGAATACGAGAAAATGTCTGTAATAATGGCAATTTTGGTCACATTGAGGCTTTAAAAAGTAGTTATTCAGCATGAGGCACATTCGAAATGACATTTTGAATCAATTTTTCTACAGTCCAAAAAATCAATTTTCTGATGAAAAACGATGACCCGTGACCTGTCGACATTTCTCCAGTTGGTCAGAAATTGAATTTTTTTAATGTTTAAGTTTTTTGACTGCAAATGACTATTCCATTTAAAGTATCACTTTTGGAACAAAAATAAGTGTGTTTAGAGTCACTTTAATGCCTGAAATTGGTCGAAATAGAAGCTTGTGAATAGGAGAAAATGTCTGTAAAAATTGAAATTTTGGTCACATTCAGGCTTTAAAAAGTAGTTATTCAGGATGAGGCACATTCGAAATGACATTTTGAATCAATTTTTCTACAGTCCAAAAAATCAATTTTCTGATGAAAAACGATGACCCGTGACCTGTCGACATTTCTCCAGTTGGTCAGAAATTGAATTTTTTTAATGTTTAAGTTTTTTACTGCAAATGACTATTCCATTTAAATTATCACTTTTGGAACAAAAATAAGTGTGTTTAGAGTCACTTTAATGCCTGAAATAGGTCGAAATAGAAGCTTCTGAATAGGAGAAAATGTCTGTAAAAATTGAAATTTTGGTCACATTCAGGCTTTAAAAAGTAGTTATTCAACATGAGGCACAATCCAAATGACATTTTGAATCAATTTTTCTACAGTCCAAAAAATCAATTTTCTGATGAAAAACGATGACCCGTGACCTGTTGAAATTTCTCCAGATTGTCAGAAATGTAAATTTTTTAATGTTTAATTTTTTAACTGTAAATGACTATTCCATGTAAATTATCACTTTTGGAAGAAAAATAAGTGTGTTTAGAGTCACTTTAATGCCTGAAATTGGTCGAAATAGAAGCTTCTGAATACGAGAAAATGTCTGTAATAATGGCAATTTTGGTCACATTGAGGCTTTAAAAAGTAGTTATTCAACATGAGGCACATTCGAAATGACATTTTGAATCAATTTTTCTACAGTCCAAAAAATCAATTTTCTGATGAAAAACGATGACCCGTGACCTGTCGACATTTCTCCAGTTGGTCAGAAATTGAATTTTTTTAATGTTTAATTTTTTGACTGCAAATGACTATTCCATTTAAATTATCACTTTTGGAACAAAAATGAGTGTGTTTAGAGTCACTTTAATGCCTGAAATTGGTCGAAATAGAAGCTTCTGAATAGGAGAAAATGTCTGTAAAAATTAAAATTTTGGTCACATTCAGGTTTTAAAAAGTAGTTATTCAACATGAGGCACATTCCAAATGACATTTTGAATCAATTTTTCTACAGTCCAAAAAATCCATTTTCTGATGAAAAACGATGACCCGTGACCTGTTGAAATTTCTCCAGATTGTCAGAAATGTAAATTTTTTAATGTTTAATTTTTTGACTGTAAATGACTATTCCATGTAAATTATCACTTTTGGAACTAAAATAAGTGTGTTTAGAGTCACTTTAATGCCTGAAATTGGTCGAAATAGAAGCTTCTGAATACGAGAAAATGTCTGTAATAATGGCAATTTTGGTCACATTGAGGCTTTAAAAAGTAGTTATTCAACATGAGGCACATTCGAAATGACATTTTGAATCAATTTTTCTACAGTCCAAAAAATCAATTTTCTGATGAAAAACGATGACCTGTGACCTGTCGACATTTCTCCAGTTGGTCAGAAATTGAATTTTTTTAATGTTTAATTTTTTGACTGCAAATGACTATTCCATTTAAATTATCACTTTTGGAACAAAAATGAGTGTGTTTAGAGTCACTTTAATGCCTGAAATTGGTCGAAAAGAAGCTTCTGAATAGGAGAAAATGTCTGTAAAAATGAAAATTTTGGTCACATTCAGGCTTTAAAAAGTAGTTATTCAACATGAGGCACAATCCAAATGACATTTTGAATCAATTTTTCTACAGTCCAAAAAATCAATTTTCTGATGAAAAACGATGACCCGTGACCTGTTGAAATTTCTCCAGATTGTCAGAAATGTACATTTTTTAATGTTTAATTTTTTGACTGCAAATGACTATTCCATGTAAATTATCACTTTTGGAACAAAAATAAGTGTGTTTAGAGTCACTTTAATGCCTGAAATTGGTCGAAATAGAAGCTTCTGAATAGGAGAAAATGTCTGTAAAAATGGCAATTTTGGTCACATTGAGGCTTCAAAAAGTAGTTATTCAGCATGAGGCACATTCCAAATGACATTTTGAATCAATTTTTCTACAGTCCAAAAAATCAATTTTCTGATGAAAAACGATGACCCGTGCCTGTCGAAATTTCTCCAGATCGTCAGAAATGGAAATTTTTTAATGTTTAATTTTTTTACTGTAAATGACTATTCCATGTGAATTATCACTTTTGGAACTAAAATAAGTGTGTTTAGAGTCACTTTAATGCCTGAAATTGGTCGAAATAGAAGCTTCTGAATAGGAGAAAATGTCTGTAATAATGGCAATTTTGGTCACATGAGGCTTTAAAAAGTAGTCATTCAGCATGAGGCACATTCCAAATGACATTTTGAATCAATTTTTCTACAGTCCAAAAAATCAATTTTCTGATGAAAAACGATGACCCGTGACCTGTCGACATTTCTCCAGTTGGTCAGAAATGGAAATTTTTTAATGTTGAATTTTTTTAATGCAAATGACTATTCCATGTAAATTATCACTTTTGGAACAACATTAAGTGTGTTTAGAGTCACTTTAATGCCTGAAATTGGTCGAAATAGAAGCTTCTGAATACGAGAAAATGTCTGTAATAATGGCAATTTTGGTCACATTGAGGCTTTAAAAAGTAGTTATTCAGCATGAGGCACATTCCAAATGACATTTTGAATCAATTTTTCTACAGTCCAAAAAAATCAATTTTCTGATGAAAAACGATGACCCGTGAGCTGTCGAAATTTCTCCAGATGGTCAGAAATGGAAATTTTTTAATGTTTAATTTTTTGACTGTAAATGACTATTCCATGTAAATTATCACTTTTGGAAGAAAAATAAGTGTGTTTACAGACACTTTAATGCCTGAAATTGGTTGAAACAAAAGCTTCTGAATAGGAGAAAAAGTCTGTAATAATGGCAATTTTGGTCACATTGAGGCTTTAAAAAGTAGTTATTCAACATGAGGCACATTCCAAGTGACATTTTGAATCAATTTTTCTACAGTCCAAAAAATCAATTTTCTGATGAAAAACGATGACCCGTGACCTGTCGAAATTTCTCCAGATGGTCAGAAATGTAAATTTTTTAATGTTTAATTTTTTTACTGTAAATGACTATTCCATGTGAATTATCACTTTTGGAACTAAAATAAGTGTGTTTAGAGTCACTTTAATGCCTGAAATTGGTCGAAATAGAAGCTTCTGAATAGGAGAAAATGTCTGTAATAATGGCAATTTTGGTCACATTGAGGCTTTAAAAAGTAGTTATTCAGCATGAGGCACATTCCAAATGACATTTTGAATCAATTTTTCTACAGTCAAAAAAATCAATTTTCTGATGAAAAACGATGACCCGTGACCTGTCGAAATTTCTCCAGATGGTCAGAAATGGAAATTTTTTAATGTTTCATTTTTTGACTGCAAATGACTATTCCATGTAAATTATCACTTTTGGAACAAAATAAGTGTGTTTAGAGTCACTTTAATGCCTGAAATTGGTCGAAATAGAAGCTTCTGAATAGGAGAAAATGTCTGTAAAAATGGCAATTTTGGTCACATTGAGGCTTCAAAAAGTAGTTATTCAGCATGAGGCACATTCCAAATGACATTTTGAATCAATTTTTCTACAGTCCAAAAAATCAATTTTCTGATGAAAAACGATGACCCGTGACCTGTCGAAATTTCTCCAGATGGTCAGAAATGGATATTTTTTAATGTTTAAGTTTTTTTACTGTAAATGACTATTCCATGTGAATTATCACTTTTGGAACTAAAATAAGTGTGTTTAGAGTCACTTTAATGCCTGAAATTGGTCGAAATAGAAGCTTCTGAATAGGAGAAAATGTCTGTAATAATGGCACTTTTGGTCACATTGAGGCTTTAAAAAGTAGTCATTCAGCATGAGGCACATTCCAAATGACATTTTGAATCAATTTTTCTACAGTCCAAAAAATCAATTTTCTGATGAAAAACGATGACCCGTGACCTGTCGACATTTCTCCAGTTGGTCAGAAATGGAAATTTTTTAATGTTTAATTTTTTTAATGCAAATGACTATTCCATGTAAATTATCACTTTTGGAACAACATTAAGTGTGTTTAGAGACACTTTAATGCCTGAAATTGGTTGAAACAAAAGCTTCTGAATAGGAGAAAAAGTCTGTAATAATGGCAATGTTGGTCACACTGAGGCTTTAAAAAGTAGTCATTCAACATGAGGCACATTCCAAATGACATTTTGAATCAATTTTTCTACAGTCCAAAAAAATCAATTTTCTGATGAAAAACGATGACCAGTGACCTGTCGAAATGTCTCCAGATGGTCAGAAATGGAAATTTTTTAATGTTTAATTTTTTTAATGCAAATGACTATTCATGTAAATTATCACTTTTGGAACAACATTAAGTGTGTTTAGAGTCACTTTAATGCCTGAAATTGGTCGAAATAGACGCTTCTGAATAGGAGAAAATGTCTGTAAAAATGGCAATTTTGGTCACATTGAGGCTTCAAAAAGTAGTTATTCAGCATGAGGCACATTCCAAATGACATTTTGAATCAATTTTTCTACAGTCCAAAAAAATCAATTTTCTGATGAAAAACGATGACCCGTGAGCTGTCGAAATTTCTCCAGATGGTCAGAAATGGAAATTTTTTAATGTTTAATTTTTTGACTGTAAATGACTATTCCATGTAAATTATCACTTTTGGAAGAAAAATAAGTGTGTTTAGAGACACTTTAATGCCTGAAATTGGTTGAAACAAAAGCTTCTGAATAGGAGAAAAAGTCTGTAATAATGGCAATTTTGGTCACATTGAGGCTTTAAAAAGTAGTTATTCAACATAAGGCACATTCCAAATGACATTTTGAATCAATTTTTCTACAGTCCAAAAAATCAATTTTCTGATGAAAAACGATGACCCGTGACCTGTCGAAATTTCTCCAGATGGTCAGAAATTGAAATTTTTTAATGTTTAATTTTTTTACTGTAAATGACTATTCCATGTGAATTATCACTTTTGGAACTAAAATAAGTGTGTTTAGAGTCACTTTAATGCCTGAAATTGGTCGAAATAGAAGCTTCTGAATAGGAGAAAATGTCTGTAAAAATGGCAATTTTGGTCACATTGAGGCTTCAAAAAGTAGTTATTCAGCATGAGGCACATTCCAAATGACATTTTGAATCAATTTTTCTACAGTCCAAAAAATCAATTTTCTGATGAAAAACGATGACCCGTGACCTGTCGAAATTTCTCCAGATGGTCAGAAATGGAAATATTTAATGTTTAATTTTTTGACTGTAAATGACTATTCCATGTAAATTATCACTTTTGGAAGAAAAATAAGTGTGTTTAGAGTCACTTTAATGCCTGAAATTGGTTGAAACAAAAGCTTCTGAATAGGAGAAAAAGTCTGTAATAATGGCAATTTTGGTCACATTGAGGCTTTAAAAAGTAGTCATTCAACATGAGGCACATTCCAAATGACATTTTGAATCAATTTTTCTACAGTCCAAAAAAATCAATTTTCTGATGAAAAACGATGACCCGTGACCTGTCGAAATTTATCCAGATGGTCAGAAATGGAAATTTTTTAATGTTTAATTTTTTGAATGCAAATGACTATTCCATGTAAATTATCACTTTTGGAACAACATTAAGTGTGTTTAGAGTCACTTTAATGCCTGAAATTGGTCGAAATAGAAGCTTCTGAATACGAGAAAATCGCTGTAATAATGGCAATTTTGGTCACATTGAGGCTTTAAAAAGTAGTTATTCAACATGAGGCACATTCGAAATGACATTTTGAATCAATTTTTCCACAGTCCAAAAAATCAATTTTCTGATGAAAAACGATGACCTGTGACCTGTCGACATTTCTCCAGTTGGTCAGAAATTGAATTTTTTTAATGTTTAATTTTTTGACTGCAAATGACTATTCCATTTAAATTATCACTTTTGGAACAAAAATGAGTGTGTTTAGAGTCACTTTAATGCCTGAAATTGGTCGAAAAGAAGCTTCTGAATAGGAGAAAATGTCTGTAAAAATGAAAATTTTGGTCACATTCAGGCTTTAAAAAGTAGTTATTCAACATGAGGCACAATCCAAATGACATTTTGAATCAATTTTTCTACAGTCCAAAAAATCAATTTTCTGATGAAAAACGATGACCCGTGACCTGTTGAAATTTCTCCAGATTGTCAGAAATGTACATTTTTTAATGTTTAATTTTTTGACTGCAAATGACTATTCCATGTAAATTATCACTTTTGGAACAAAAATAAGTGTGTTTAGAGTCACTTTAATGCCTGAAATTGGTCGAAATAGAAGCTTCTGAATAGGAGAAAATGTCTGTAAAAATGGCAATTTTGGTCACATTGAGGCTTCAAAAAGTAGTTATTCAGCATGAGGCACATTCCAAATGACATTTTGAATCAATTTTTCTACAGTCCAAAAAATCAATTTTCTGATGAAAAACGATGACCCGTGCCTGTCGAAATTTCTCCAGATCGTCAGAAATGGAAATTTTTTAATGTTTAATTTTTTTACTGTAAATGACTATTCCATGTGAATTATCACTTTTGGAACTAAAATAAGTGTGTTTAGAGTCACTTTAATGCCTGAAATTGGTCGAAATAGAAGCTTCTGAATAGGAGAAAATGTCTGTAATAATGGCAATTTTGGTCACATGAGGCTTTAAAAAGTAGTCATTCAGCATGAGGCACATTCCAAATGACATTTTGAATCAATTTTTCTACAGTCCAAAAAATCAATTTTCTGATGAAAAACGATGACCCGTGACCTGTCGACATTTCTCCAGTTGGTCAGAAATGGAAATTTTTTAATGTTGAATTTTTTTAATGCAAATGACTATTCCATGTAAATTATCACTTTTGGAACAACATTAAGTGTGTTTAGAGTCACTTTAATGCCTGAAATTGGTCGAAATAGAAGCTTCTGAATACGAGAAAATGTCTGTAATAATGGCAATTTTGGTCACATTGAGGCTTTAAAAAGTAGTTATTCAGCATGAGGCACATTCCAAATGACATTTTGAATCAATTTTTCTACAGTCCAAAAAAATCAATTTTCTGATGAAAAACGATGACCCGTGAGCTGTCGAAATTTCTCCAGATGGTCAGAAATGGAAATTTTTTAATGTTTAATTTTTTGACTGTAAATGACTATTCCATGTAAATTATCACTTTTGGAAGAAAAATAAGTGTGTTTACAGACACTTTAATGCCTGAAATTGGTTGAAACAAAAGCTTCTGAATAGGAGAAAAAGTCTGTAATAATGGCAATTTTGGTCACATTGAGGCTTTAAAAAGTAGTTATTCAACATGAGGCACATTCCAAGTGACATTTTGAATCAATTTTTCTACAGTCCAAAAAATCAATTTTCTGATGAAAAACGATGACCCGTGACCTGTCGAAATTTCTCCAGATGGTCAGAAATGTAAATTTTTTAATGTTTAATTTTTTTACTGTAAATGACTATTCCATGTGAATTATCACTTTTGGAACTAAAATAAGTGTGTTTAGAGTCACTTTAATGCCTGAAATTGGTCGAAATAGAAGCTTCTGAATAGGAGAAAATGTCTGTAATAATGGCAATTTTGGTCACATTGAGGCTTTAAAAAGTAGTTATTCAGCATGAGGCACATTCCAAATGACATTTTGAATCAATTTTTCTACAGTCAAAAAAATCAATTTTCTGATGAAAAACGATGACCCGTGACCTGTCGAAATTTCTCCAGATGGTCAGAAATGGAAATTTTTTAATGTTTCATTTTTTGACTGCAAATGACTATTCCATGTAAATTATCACTTTTGGAACAAAATAAGTGTGTTTAGAGTCACTTTAATGCCTGAAATTGGTCGAAATAGAAGCTTCTGAATAGGAGAAAATGTCTGTAAAAATGGCAATTTTGGTCACATTGAGGCTTCAAAAAGTAGTTATTCAGCATGAGGCACATTCCAAATGACATTTTGAATCAATTTTTCTACAGTCCAAAAAATCAATTTTCTGATGAAAAACGATGACCCGTGACCTGTCGAAATTTCTCCAGATGGTCAGAAATGGATATTTTTTAATGTTTAAGTTTTTTTACTGTAAATGACTATTCCATGTGAATTATCACTTTTGGAACTAAAATAAGTGTGTTTAGAGTCACTTTAATGCCTGAAATTGGTCGAAATAGAAGCTTCTGAATAGGAGAAAATGTCTGTAATAATGGCACTTTTGGTCACATTGAGGCTTTAAAAAGTAGTCATTCAGCATGAGGCACATTCCAAATGACATTTTGAATCAATTTTTCTACAGTCCAAAAAATCAATTTTCTGATGAAAAACGATGACCCGTGACCTGTCGACATTTCTCCAGTTGGTCAGAAATGGAAATTTTTTAATGTTTAATTTTTTTAATGCAAATGACTATTCCATGTAAATTATCACTTTTGGAACAACATTAAGTGTGTTTAGAGACACTTTAATGCCTGAAATTGGTTGAAACAAAAGCTTCTGAATAGGAGAAAAAGTCTGTAATAATGGCAATGTTGGTCACACTGAGGCTTTAAAAAGTAGTCATTCAACATGAGGCACATTCCAAATGACATTTTGAATCAATTTTTCTACAGTCCAAAAAAATCAATTTTCTGATGAAAAACGATGACCAGTGACCTGTCGAAATGTCTCCAGATGGTCAGAAATGGAAATTTTTTAATGTTTAATTTTTTTAATGCAAATGACTATTCATGTAAATTATCACTTTTGGAACAACATTAAGTGTGTTTAGAGTCACTTTAATGCCTGAAATTGGTCGAAATAGACGCTTCTGAATAGGAGAAAATGTCTGTAAAAATGGCAATTTTGGTCACATTGAGGCTTCAAAAAGTAGTTATTCAGCATGAGGCACATTCCAAATGACATTTTGAATCAATTTTTCTACAGTCCAAAAAAATCAATTTTCTGATGAAAAACGATGACCCGTGAGCTGTCGAAATTTCTCCAGATGGTCAGAAATGGAAATTTTTTAATGTTTAATTTTTTGACTGTAAATGACTATTCCATGTAAATTATCACTTTTGGAAGAAAAATAAGTGTGTTTAGAGACACTTTAATGCCTGAAATTGGTTGAAACAAAAGCTTCTGAATAGGAGAAAAAGTCTGTAATAATGGCAATTTTGGTCACATTGAGGCTTTAAAAAGTAGTTATTCAACATAAGGCACATTCCAAATGACATTTTGAATCAATTTTTCTACAGTCCAAAAAATCAATTTTCTGATGAAAAACGATGACCCGTGACCTGTCGAAATTTCTCCAGATGGTCAGAAATTGAAATTTTTTAATGTTTAATTTTTTTACTGTAAATGACTATTCCATGTGAATTATCACTTTTGGAACTAAAATAAGTGTGTTTAGAGTCACTTTAATGCCTGAAATTGGTCGAAATAGAAGCTTCTGAATAGGAGAAAATGTCTGTAAAAATGGCAATTTTGGTCACATTGAGGCTTCAAAAAGTAGTTATTCAGCATGAGGCACATTCCAAATGACATTTTGAATCAATTTTTCTACAGTCCAAAAAATCAATTTTCTGATGAAAAACGATGACCCGTGACCTGTCGAAATTTCTCCAGATGGTCAGAAATGGAAATATTTAATGTTTAATTTTTTGACTGTAAATGACTATTCCATGTAAATTATCACTTTTGGAAGAAAAATAAGTGTGTTTAGAGTCACTTTAATGCCTGAAATTGGTTGAAACAAAAGCTTCTGAATAGGAGAAAAAGTCTGTAATAATGGCAATTTTGGTCACATTGAGGCTTTAAAAAGTAGTCATTCAACATGAGGCACATTCCAAATGACATTTTGAATCAATTTTTCTACAGTCCAAAAAAATCAATTTTCTGATGAAAAACGATGACCCGTGACCTGTCGAAATTTATCCAGATGGTCAGAAATGGAAATTTTTTAATGTTTAATTTTTTGAATGCAAATGACTATTCCATGTAAATTATCACTTTTGGAACAACATTAAGTGTGTTTAGAGTCACTTTAATGCCTGAAATTGGTCGAAATAGAAGCTTCTGAATACGAGAAAATCGCTGTAATAATGGCAATTTTGGTCACATTGAGGCTTTAAAAAGTAGTTATTCAACATGAGGCACATTCGAAATGACATTTTGAATCAATTTTTCCACAGTCCAAAAAATCAATTTTCTGATGAAAAACGATGACCCGTGACCTGTCGAAATTTCTCCAGTTGGTCAGAAATTGAATTTTTTTAATGTTTAAGTTTTTTGACTGCAAATGACTATTCCATTTAAATTATCACTTTTGGAACAAAAATAAGTGTGTTTAGAGTCACTTTAATGCCTGAAATTGGTCGAAATAGACGCTTCTGAATAGGAGAAAATGTCTGTGAAAATGGCAATTTTGGTCACATGGAGGCTTCAAAAAGTAGTTATTCAGCATGAGGCACATTCCAAATGACATTTTGAATCAATTTTTCTACAGTCCAAAAAATCAATTTTCTGATGAAAAACGATGACCCGTGACCTGTCTAAATTTCTCCAGATGGTCAGAAATGGACATTTTTTAATGTTTAATTTTTTTACTTTAAATGACTATTCCATGTGAATTATCACTTTTGGAACTAAAATAAGTGTGTTTAGAGTCACTTTAATGCCTGAAATTGGTCGAAATAGAAGCTTCTGAATAGGAGAAAATGTCTGTAAAAATTGAAATTTTGGTCACATTCAGGCTTTAAAAAGTAGTTATTCAACATGAGGCACAATCCAAATGACATTTTGAATCAATTTTTCTAGAGTCCAAAAAATCAATTTTCTGATGAAAAACGATGACCCGTGACCTGTTGAAATTTCTCCAGATTGTCAGAAATGTACATTTTTTAATGTTTAATTTTTTGACTGTAAATGACTATTCCATGTAAATTATCACTTTTGGAAGAAAAATAAGTGTGTTTAGAGTCACTTTAATGCCTGAAATTGGTTGAAACAAAAGCTTCTGAATAGGAGAAAAAGTCTGAAATAATGGCAATTTGGGTCACATTGAGGCTTTAAAAAGTAGTCATTCAACATGAGGCACATTCCAAATGACATTTTGAATCAATTTTTCTACAGTCCAAAAAAATCAATTTTCTGATGAAAAACGATGACCCGTGACCTGTCGAAATTACTCCAGATGGTCAGAAATGGAAATTTTTTAATGTTTAATTTTTTGAATGCAAATGACTATTCCATGTAAATTATCACTTTTGGAACAACATTAAGTGTGTTTAGAGTCACTTTAATGCCTGAAATTGGTCGAAATAGAAGCTTCTGAATAGGAGAAAATGTCTGTAAAAATTGAAATTTTGGTCACATTCAGGCTTTAAAAAGTAGTTATTCAATATGAGGCACAATCCAAATGACATTTTGAATCAATTTTTCTACAGTCCAAAAAATCAATTTTCTGATGAAAAACGATGACCCGTGACCTGTTGAAATTTCTCCAGATTGTCAGAAATGTACATTTTTTAATGTTTAATTTTTTGACTGTAAATGACTATTCCATGTAAATTATCACTTTTGGAAGAAAAATAAGTGTGTTTAGAGTCACTTTAATGCCTGAAATTGGTTGAAACAAAAGCTTCTGAATAGGAGAAAAAGTCTGTAATAATGGCAATTTGGGTCACATTGAGGCTTTAAAAAGTAGTCATTCAACATAAGGCACATTCCAAATGACATTTTGAATCAATTTTTCTACAGTCCAAAAAAATCAATTTTCTGATGAAAAACGATGACCCGTGACCTGTCGAAATTTCTCCAGATTGTCAGAAATGTACATTTTTTAACGTTTAATTTTTTGACTGCAAATGACTATTCCATGTAAATTATCACTTTTGGAACAAAAATAAATGTGTTTAGAGTCACTTTAATGCCTGAAATTGGTCGAAATAGACGCTTCTGAATAGGAGAAAATGTCTGTAAAAATGGCAATTTTGGTCACATTGAGGCTTCAAAAAGTAGTTATTCAGCATGAGGCACATTCCAAATGACATTTTGAATCAATTTTTCTACAGTCCAAAAAAATCAATTTTCTGATGAAAAACGATGACCCGTGACCTGTCGAAATTTCTCCAGATGGTCAGAAATGGAAATTTTTTAATGTTTACGTTTTTTGACTGCAAATGACTATTCCATGTAAATTATCACTTTTGGAACAAAAATAAGTGTGTTTAGAGTCACTTTAATGCCTGAAATTGGTCGAAATAGAAGCTACTGAATACGAGAAAATGTCTGTAATAATGGCAATTTTGGTCACATTGAGGCTTTAAAAAGTAGTTATTCAACATGAGGCACATTCCAAATGACATTTTGAATCAATTTTTCTACAGTCCAAAAAAATCAATTTTCTGATGAAAAACGATGACCCGTGACCTGTCGAAATTTATCCAGATGGTTAGAAATGGAAATTTTTTAATGTTTAATTTTTTGACTGCAAATGACTATTCCATGTAAATTATCACTTTTGGAACAAAAATAAGTGTGTTTAGAGTCACTTTAATGCCTGAAATTGGTCGAAATAGACGCTTCTGAATAGGAGAAAATGTCTGTGAAAATGGCAATTTTGGTCACATGGAGGCTTCAAAAAGTAGTTATTCAGCATGAGGCACATTCCAAATGACATTTTGAATCAATTTTTCTACAGTCCAAAAAATCAATTTTCTGATGAAAAACGATGACCCGTGACCTGTCGAAATTTCTCCAGATGGTCAGAAATGGACATTTTTTAATGTTTAATTTTTTTACTGTAAATGACTATTCCATGTGAATTATCACTTTTGGAAGAAAAAGAAGTGTGTTTAGAGTCACTTTAATGCCTGAAATTGGTTGAAACAAAAGCTTCTGAATAGGAGAAAAAGTCTGTAATAATGGCAATTTTGGTCACATTGAGGCTTTAAAAAGTAGTCATTCAACATGAGGCACATTCCAAATGACATTTTGAATCAATTTTTCTACAGTCCAAAAAAATCAATTTTCTGATGAAAAACGATGACCCGTGACCTGTCGAAATTTATCCAGATGGTCAGAAATGGAAATTTTTTAATGTTTAATTTTTTTAATGCAAATGACTATTCATGTAAATTATCACTTTTGGAACAACATTAAGTGTGTTTAGAGTCACTTTAATGCCTGAAATTGGTCGAAATAGACGCTTCTGAATAGGAGAAAATGTCTGTAAAAATGGCAATTTTGGTCACATTGAGGCTTCAAAAAGTAGTTATTCAGCATGAGGCACATTCCAAATGACATTTTGAATCAATTTTTCTACAGTCCAAAAAAATCAATTTTCTGATGAAAAACGATGACCCGTGAGCTGTCGAAATTTCTCCAGATGGTCAGAAATGGAAATTTTTTAATGTTTAATTTTTTGACTGTAAATGACTATTCCATGTAAATTATCACTTTTGGAAGAAAAATAAGTGTGTTTAGAGACACTTTAATGCCTGAAATTGGTTGAAACAAAAGCTTCTGAATAGGAGAAAAAGTCTGTAATAATGGCAATTTTGGTCACATTGAGGCTTTAAAAAGTAGTTATTCAACATAAGGCACATTCCAAATGACATTTTGAATCAATTTTTCTACAGTCCAAAAAATCAATTTTCTGATGAAAAACGATGACCCGTGACCTGTCGAAATTTCTCCAGATGGTCAGAAATTGAAATTTTTTAATGTTTAATTTTTTTACTGTAAATGACTATTCCATGTGAATTATCACTTTTGGAACTAAAATAAGTGTGTTTAGAGTCACTTTAATGCCTGAAATTGGTCGAAATAGAAGCTTCTGAATAGGAGAAAATGTCTGTAAAAATGGCAATTTTGGTCACATTGAGGCTTCAAAAAGTAGTTATTCAGCATGAGGCACATTCCAAATGACATTTTGAATCAATTTTTCTACAGTCCAAAAAATCAATTTTCTGATGAAAAACGATGACCCGTGACCTGTCGAAATTTCTCCAGATGGTCAGAAATGGAAATATTTAATGTTTAATTTTTTGACTGTAAATGACTATTCCATGTAAATTATCACTTTTGGAAGAAAAATAAGTGTGTTTAGAGTCACTTTAATGCCTGAAATTGGTTGAAACAAAAGCTTCTGAATAGGAGAAAAAGTCTGTAATAATGGCAATTTTGGTCACATTGAGGCTTTAAAAAGTAGTCATTCAACATGAGGCACATTCCAAATGACATTTTGAATCAATTTTTCTACAGTCCAAAAAAATCAATTTTCTGATGAAAAACGATGACCCGTGACCTGTCGAAATTTATCCAGATGGTCAGAAATGGAAATTTTTTAATGTTTAATTTTTTGAATGCAAATGACTATTCCATGTAAATTATCACTTTTGGAACAACATTAAGTGTGTTTAGAGTCACTTTAATGCCTGAAATTGGTCGAAATAGAAGCTTCTGAATACGAGAAAATCGCTGTAATAATGGCAATTTTGGTCACATTGAGGCTTTAAAAAGTAGTTATTCAACATGAGGCACATTCGAAATGACATTTTGAATCAATTTTTCCACAGTCCAAAAAATCAATTTTCTGATGAAAAACGATGACCCGTGACCTGTCGAAATTTCTCCAGTTGGTCAGAAATTGAATTTTTTTAATGTTTAAGTTTTTTGACTGCAAATGACTATTCCATTTAAATTATCACTTTTGGAACAAAAATAAGTGTGTTTAGAGTCACTTTAATGCCTGAAATTGGTCGAAATAGACGCTTCTGAATAGGAGAAAATGTCTGTGAAAATGGCAATTTTGGTCACATGGAGGCTTCAAAAAGTAGTTATTCAGCATGAGGCACATTCCAAATGACATTTTGAATCAATTTTTCTACAGTCCAAAAAATCAATTTTCTGATGAAAAACGATGACCCGTGACCTGTCTAAATTTCTCCAGATGGTCAGAAATGGACATTTTTTAATGTTTAATTTTTTTACTGTAAATGACTATTCCATGTGAATTATCACTTTTGGAACTAAAATAAGTGTGTTTAGAGTCACTTTAATGCCTGAAATTGGTCGAAATAGAAGCTTCTGAATAGGAGAAAATGTCTGTAAAAATTGAAATTTTGGTCACATTCAGGCTTTAAAAAGTAGTTATTCAACATGAGGCACAATCCAAATGACATTTTGAATCAATTTTTCTAGAGTCCAAAAAATCAATTTTCTGATGAAAAACGATGACCCGTGACCTGTTGAAATTTCTCCAGATTGTCAGAAATGTACATTTTTTAATGTTTAATTTTTTGACTGTAAATGACTATTCCATGTAAATTATCACTTTTGGAAGAAAAATAAGTGTGTTTAGAGTCACTTTAATGCCTGAAATTGGTTGAAACAAAAGCTTCTGAATAGGAGAAAAAGTCTGAAATAATGGCAATTTGGGTCACATTGAGGCTTTAAAAAGTAGTCATTCAACATGAGGCACATTCCAAATGACATTTTGAATCAATTTTTCTACAGTCCAAAAAAATCAATTTTCTGATGAAAAACGATGACCCGTGACCTGTCGAAATTACTCCAGATGGTCAGAAATGGAAATTTTTTAATGTTTAATTTTTTGAATGCAAATGACTATTCCATGTAAATTATCACTTTTGGAACAACATTAAGTGTGTTTAGAGTCACTTTAATGCCTGAAATTGGTCGAAATAGAAGCTTCTGAATAGGAGAAAATGTCTGTAAAAATTGAAATTTTGGTCACATTCAGGCTTTAAAAAGTAGTTATTCAATATGAGGCACAATCCAAATTACATTTTGAATCAATTTTTCTACAGTCCAAAAAATCAATTTTCTGATGAAAAACGATGACCCGTGACCTGTTGAAATTTCTCCAGATTGTCAGAAATGTACATTTTTTAATGTTTAATTTTTTGACTGTAAATGACTATTCCATGTAAATTATCACTTTTGGAAGAAAAATAAGTGTGTTTAGAGTCACTTTAATGCCTGAAATTGGTTGAAACAAAAGCTTCTGAATAGGAGAAAAAGTCTGTAATAATGGCAATTTGGGTCACATTGAGGCTTTAAAAAGTAGTCATTCAACATAAGGCACATTCCAAATGACATTTTGAATCAATTTTTCTACAGTCCAAAAAAATCAATTTTCTGATGAAAAACGATGACCCGTGACCTGTCGAAATTTCTCCAGATTGTCAGAAATGTACATTTTTTAACGTTTATTTTTTTTGACTGCAAATGACTATTCCATGTAAATTATCACTTTTGGAACAAAAATAAATGTGTTTAGAGTCACTTTAATGCCTGAAATTGGTCGAAATAGACGCTTCTGAATAGGAGAAAATGTCTGTAAAAATGGCAATTTTGGTCACATTGAGGCTTCAAAAAGTAGTTATTCAGCATGAGGCACATTCCAAATGACATTTTGAATCAATTTTTCTACAGTCCAAAAAAATCAATTTTCTGATGAAAAACGATGACCCGTGACCTGTCGAAATTTCTCCAGATGGTCAGAAATGGAAATTTTTTAATGTTTAAGTTTTTTGACTGCAAATGACTATTCCATGTAAATTATCACTTTTGGAACAAAAATAAGTGTGTTTAGAGTCACTTTAATGCCTGAAATTGGTCGAAATAGAAGCTACTGAATACGAGAAAATGTCTGTAATAATGGCAATTTTGGTCACATTGAGGCTTTAAAAAGTAG
The DNA here is from genome assembly GCF_964204655.1 of Triturus cristatus. Classification (NCBI taxonomy): domain Eukaryota; kingdom Metazoa; phylum Chordata; class Amphibia; order Caudata; family Salamandridae; genus Triturus; species Triturus cristatus. Next base: position 875,934,123 of record NC_140593.1, on the reverse strand, counting down.
TTATTCAACATGAGGCACATTCCAAATGACATTTTGAATCAATTTTTCTACAGTCCAAAAAAATCAATTTTCTGATGAAAAACGATGACCCGTGACCTGTCGAAATTTATCCAGATGGTTAGAAATGGAAATTTTTTAATGTTTAATTTTTTGACTGCAAATGACTATTCCATGTAAATTATCACTTTTGGAACAAAAATAAGTGTGTTTAGAGTCACTTTAATGCCTGAAATTGGTCGAAATAGACGCTTCTGAATAGGAGAAAATGTCTGTGAAAATGGCAATTTTGGTCACATGGAGGCTTCAAAAAGTAGTTATTCAGCATGAGGCACATTCCAAATGACATTTTGAATCAATTTTTCTACAGTCCAAAAAATCAATTTTCTGATGAAAAACGATGACCCGTGACCTGTCGAAATTTCTCCAGATGGTCAGAAATGGACATTTTTTAATGTTTAATTTTTTTACTGTAAATGACTATTCCATGTGAATTATCACTTTTGGAAGAAAAAGAAGTGTGTTTAGAGTCACTTTAATGCCTGAAATTGGTTGAAACAAAAGCTTCTGAATAGGAGAAAAAGTCTGTAATAATGGCAATTTTGGTCACATTGAGGCTTTAAAAAGTAGTCATTCAACATGAGGCACATTCCAAATGACATTTTGAATCAATTTTTCTACAGTCCAAAAAAATCAATTTTCTGATGAAAAACGATGACCCGTGACCTGTCGACATTTCTCCAGTTGGTCAGAAATGGAAATTTTTTAATGTTGAATTTTTTTAATGCAAATGACTATTCCATGTAAATTATCACTTTTGGAACAACATTAAGTGTGTTTAGAGTCACTTTAATGCCTGAAATTGGTCGAAATAGAAGCTTCTGAATACGAGAAAATGTCTGTAATAATGGCAATTTTGGTCACATTGAGGCTTTAAAAAGTAGTTATTCAGCATGAGGCACATTCCAAATGACATTTTGAATCAATTTTTCTACAGTCCAAAAAAATCAATTTTCTGATGAAAAACGATGACCCGTGAGCTGTCGAAATTTCTCCAGATGGTCAGAAATGGAAATTTTTTAATGTTTAATTTTTTGACTGTAAATGACTATTCCATGTAAATTATCACTTTTGGAAGAAAAATAAGTGTGTTTACAGACACTTTAATGCCTGAAATTGGTTGAAACAAAAGCTTCTGAATAGGAGAAAAAGTCTGTAATAATGGCAATTTTGGTCACATTGAGGCTTTAAAAAGTAGTTATTCAACATGAGGCACATTCCAAGTGACATTTTGAATCAATTTTTCTACAGTCCAAAAAATCAATTTTCTGATGAAAAACGATGACCCGTGACCTGTCGAAATTTCTCCAGATGGTCAGAAATGTAAATTTTTTAATGTTTAATTTTTTTACTGTAAATGACTATTCCATGTGAATTATCACTTTTGGAACTAAAATAAGTGTGTTTAGAGTCAGTTTAATGCCTGAAATTGGTCGAAATAGAAGCTTCTGAATAGGAGAAAATGTCTGTAATAATGGCAATTTTGGTCACATTGAGGCTTTAAAAAGTAGTTATTCAGCATGAGGCACATTCCAAATGACATTTTGAATCAATTTTTCTACAGTCAAAAAAATCAATTTTCTGATGAAAAACGATGACCCGTGACCTGTCGAAATTTCTCCAGATGGTCAGAAATGGAAATTTTTTAATGTTTCATTTTTTGACTGCAAATGACTATTCCATGTAAATTATCACTTTTGGAACAAAATAAGTGTGTTTAGAGTCACTTTAATGCCTGAAATTGGTCGAAATAGAAGCTTCTGAATAGGAGAAAATGTCTGTAAAAATGGCAATTTTGGTCACATTGAGGCTTCAAAAAGTAGTTATTCAGCATGAGGCACATTCCAAATGACATTTTGAATCAATTTTTCTACAGTCCAAAAAATCAATTTTCTGATGAAAAACGATGACCCGTGACCTGTCGAAATTTCTCCAGATGGTCAGAAATGGATATTTTTTAATGTTTAAGTTTTTTTACTGTAAATGACTATTCCATGTGAATTATCACTTTTGGAACTAAAATAAGTGTGTTTAGAGTCACTTTAATGCCTGAAATTGGTCGAAATAGAAGCTTCTGAATAGGAGAAAATGTCTGTAATAATGGCACTTTTGGTCACATTGAGGCTTTAAAAAGTAGTCATTCAGCATGAGGCACATTCCAAATGACATTTTGAATCAATTTTTCTACAGTCCAAAAAATCAATTTTCTGATGAAAAACGATGACCCGTGACCTGTCGACATTTCTCCAGTTGGTCAGAAATGGAAATTTTTTAATGTTTAATTTTTTTAATGCAAATGACTATTCCATGTAAATTATCACTTTTGGAACAACATTAAGTGTGTTTAGAGACACTTTAATGCCTGAAATTGGTTGAAACAAAAGCTTCTGAATAGGAGAAAAAGTCTGTAATAATGGCAATGTTGGTCACACTGAGGCTTTAAAAAGTAGTCATTCAACATGAGGCACATTCCAAATGACATTTTGAATCAATTTTTCTACAGTCCAAAAAAATCAATTTTCTGATGAAAAACGATGACCAGTGACCTGTCGAAATGTCTCCAGATGGTCAGAAATGGAAATTTTTTAATGTTTAATTTTTTTAATGCAAATGACTATTCATGTAAATTATCACTTTTGGAACAACATTAAGTGTGTTTAGAGTCACTTTAATGCCTGAAATTGGTCGAAATAGACGCTTCTGAATAGGAGAAAATGTCTGTAAAAATGGCAATTTTGGTCACATTGAGGCTTCAAAAAGTAGTTATTCAGCATGAGGCACATTCCAAATGACATTTTGAATCAATTTTTCTACAGTCCAAAAAAATCAATTTTCTGATGAAAAACGATGACCCGTGAGCTGTCGAAATTTCTCCAGATGGTCAGAAATGGAAATTTTTTAATGTTTAATTTTTTGACTGTAAATGACTATTCCATGTAAATTATCACTTTTGGAAGAAAAATAAGTGTGTTTAGAGACACTTTAATGCCTGAAATTGGTTGAAACAAAAGCTTCTGAATAGGAGAAAAAGTCTGTAATAATGGCAATTTTGGTCACATTGAGGCTTTAAAAAGTAGTTATTCAACATAAGGCACATTCCAAATGACATTTTGAATCAATTTTTCTACAGTCCAAAAAATCAATTTTCTGATGAAAAACGATGACCCGTGACCTGTCGAAATTTCTCCAGATGGTCAGAAATTGAAATTTTTTAATGTTTAATTTTTTTACTGTAAATGACTATTCCATGTGAATTATCACTTTTGGAACTAAAATAAGTGTGTTTAGAGTCACTTTAATGCCTGAAATTGGTCGAAATAGAAGCTTCTGAATAGGAGAAAATGTCTGTAAAAATGGCAATTTTGGTCACATTGAGGCTTCAAAAAGTAGTTATTCAGCATGAGGCACATTCCAAATGACATTTTGAATCAATTTTTCTACAGTCCAAAAAATCAATTTTCTGATGAAAAACGATGACCCGTGACCTGTCGAAATTTCTCCAGATGGTCAGAAATGGAAATATTTAATGTTTAATTTTTTGACTGTAAATGACTATTCCATGTAAATTATCACTTTTGGAAGAAAAATAAGTGTGTTTAGAGTCACTTTAATGCCTGAAATTGGTTGAAACAAAAGCTTCTGAATAGGAGAAAAAGTCTGTAATAATGGCAATTTTGGTCACATTGAGGCTTTAAAAAGTAGTCATTCAACATGAGGCACATTCCAAATGACATTTTGAATCAATTTTTCTACAGTCCAAAAAAATCAATTTTCTGATGAAAAACGATGACCCGTGACCTGTCGAAATTTATCCAGATGGTCAGAAATGGAAATTTTTTAATGTTTAATTTTTTGAATGCAAATGACTATTCCATGTAAATTATCACTTTTGGAACAACATTAAGTGTGTTTAGAGTCACTTTAATGCCTGAAATTGGTCGAAATAGAAGCTTCTGAATACGAGAAAATCGCTGTAATAATGGCAATTTTGGTCACATTGAGGCTTTAAAAAGTAGTTATTCAACATGAGGCACATTCGAAATGACATTTTGAATCAATTTTTCCACAGTCCAAAAAATCAATTTTCTGATGAAAAACGATGACCCGTGACCTGTCGAAATTTCTCCAGTTGGTCAGAAATTGAATTTTTTTAATGTTTAAGTTTTTTGACTGCAAATGACTATTCCATTTAAATTATCACTTTTGGAACAAAAATAAGTGTGTTTAGAGTCACTTTAATGCCTGAAATTGGTCGAAATAGACGCTTCTGAATAGGAGAAAATGTCTGTGAAAATGGCAATTTTGGTCACATGGAGGCTTCAAAAAGTAGTTATTCAGCATGAGGCACATTCCAAATGACATTTTGAATCAATTTTTCTACAGTCCAAAAAATCAATTTTCTGATGAAAAACGATGACCCGTGACCTGTCTAAATTTCTCCAGATGGTCAGAAATGGACATTTTTTAATGTTTAATTTTTTTACTTTAAATGACTATTCCATGTGAATTATCACTTTTGGAACTAAAATAAGTGTGTTTAGAGTCACTTTAATGCCTGAAATTGGTCGAAATAGAAGCTTCTGAATAGGAGAAAATGTCTGTAAAAATTGAAATTTTGGTCACATTCAGGCTTTAAAAAGTAGTTATTCAACATGAGGCACAATCCAAATGACATTTTGAATCAATTTTTCTAGAGTCCAAAAAATCAATTTTCTGATGAAAAACGATGACCCGTGACCTGTTGAAATTTCTCCAGATTGTCAGAAATGTACATTTTTTAATGTTTAATTTTTTGACTGTAAATGACTATTCCATGTAAATTATCACTTTTGGAAGAAAAATAAGTGTGTTTAGAGTCACTTTAATGCCTGAAATTGGTTGAAACAAAAGCTTCTGAATAGGAGAAAAAGTCTGAAATAATGGCAATTTGGGTCACATTGAGGCTTTAAAAAGTAGTCATTCAACATGAGGCACATTCCAAATGACATTTTGAATCAATTTTTCTACAGTCCAAAAAAATCAATTTTCTGATGAAAAACGATGACCCGTGACCTGTCGAAATTACTCCAGATGGTCAGAAATGGAAATTTTTTAATGTTTAATTTTTTGAATGCAAATGACTATTCCATGTAAATTATCACTTTTGGAACAACATTAAGTGTGTTTAGAGTCACTTTAATGCCTGAAATTGGTCGAAATAGAAGCTTCTGAATAGGAGAAAATGTCTGTAAAAATTGAAATTTTGGTCACATTCAGGCTTTAAAAAGTAGTTATTCAATATGAGGCACAATCCAAATGACATTTTGAATCAATTTTTCTACAGTCCAAAAAATCAATTTTCTGATGAAAAACGATGACCCGTGACCTGTTGAAATTTCTCCAGATTGTCAGAAATGTACATTTTTTAATGTTTAATTTTTTGACTGTAAATGACTATTCCATGTAAATTATCACTTTTGGAAGAAAAATAAGTGTGTTTAGAGTCACTTTAATGCCTGAAATTGGTTGAAACAAAAGCTTCTGAATAGGAGAAAAAGTCTGTAATAATGGCAATTTGGGTCACATTGAGGCTTTAAAAAGTAGTCATTCAACATAAGGCACATTCCAAATGACATTTTGAATCAATTTTTCTACAGTCCAAAAAAATCAATTTTCTGATGAAAAACGATGACCCGTGACCTGTCGAAATTTCTCCAGATTGTCAGAAATGTACATTTTTTAACGTTTAATTTTTTGACTGCAAATGACTATTCCATGTAAATTATCACTTTTGGAACAAAAATAAATGTGTTTAGAGTCACTTTAATGCCTGAAATTGGTCGAAATAGACGCTTCTGAATAGGAGAAAATGTCTGTAAAAATGGCAATTTTGGTCACATTGAGGCTTCAAAAAGTAGTTATTCAGCATGAGGCACATTCCAAATGACATTTTGAATCAATTTTTCTACAGTCCAAAAAAATCAATTTTCTGATGAAAAACGATGACCCGTGACCTGTCGAAATTTCTCCAGATGGTCAGAAATGGAAATTTTTTAATGTTTAAGTTTTTTGACTGCAAATGACTATTCCATGTAAATTATCACTTTTGGAACAAAAATAAGTGTGTTTAGAGTCACTTTAATGCCTGAAATTGGTCGAAATAGAAGCTACTGAATACGAGAAAATGTCTGTAATAATGGCAATTTTGGTCACATTGAGGCTTTAAAAAGTAGTTATTCAACATGAGGCACATTCCAAATGACATTTTGAATCAATTTTTCTACAGTCCAAAAAAATCAATTTTCTGATGAAAAACGATGACCCGTGACCTGTCGAAATTTATCCAGATGGTTAGAAATGGAAATTTTTTAATGTTTAATTTTTTGACTGCAAATGACTATTCCATGTAAATTATCACTTTTGGAACAAAAATAAGTGTGTTTAGAGTCACTTTAATGCCTGAAATTGGTCGAAATAGACGCTTCTGAATAGGAGAAAATGTCTGTGAAAATGGCAATTTTGGTCACATGGAGGCTTCAAAAAGTAGTTATTCAGCATGAGGCACATTCCAAATGACATTTTGAATCAATTTTTCTACAGTCCAAAAAATCAATTTTCTGATGAAAAACGATGACCCGTGACCTGTCGAAATTTCTCCAGATGGTCAGAAATGGACATTTTTTAATGTTTAATTTTTTTACTGTAAATGACTATTCCATGTGAATTATCACTTTTGGAAGAAAAAGAAGTGTGTTTAGAGTCACTTTAATGCCTGAAATTGGTTGAAACAAAAGCTTCTGAATAGGAGAAAAAGTCTGTAATAATGGCAATTTTGGTCACATTGAGGCTTTAAAAAGTAGTCATTCAACATGAGGCACATTCCAAATGACATTTTGAATCAATTTTTCTACAGTCCAAAAAAATCAATTTTCTGATGAAAAACGATGACCCGTGACCTGTCGAAATTTATCCAGATGGTCAGAAATGGAAATTTTTTAATGTTTAATTTTTTGAATGCAAATGACTATTCCATGTAAATTATCACTTTTAGAACAACATTAAGTGTGTTTAGAGTAACTTTAATGCCTGAAATTGGTCGAAATAGAAGCTTCTGAATACGAGAAAATCGCTGTAATAATGGCAATTTTGGTCACATTGAGGCTTTAAAAAGTAGTTATTCAACATGAGGCACATTCGAAATGACATTTTGAATCAATTTTTCCACAGTCCAAAAAATCAATTTTCTGATGAAAAACGATGACCCGTGACCTGTCGAAATTTCTCCAGTTGGTCAGAAATGGAAATTTTTTAATGTTTAATTTTTTGAATGCAAATGACTATTCCATGTAAATTATCACTTTTGGAAGAAAAATAAGTGTGTTTAGAGTCACTTTAATGCCTGAAATTGGTTGAAACAAAAGCTTCTGAATAGGAGAAAAAGTCTGAAATAATGGCAATTTGGGTCACATTGAGGCTTTAAAAAGTAGTCATTCAACATGAGGCACATTCCAAATGACATTTTGAATCAATTTTTCTACAGTCCAAAAAAATCAATTTTCTGATGAAAAACGATGACCCGTGACCTGTCGAAATTTCTCCAGATGGTCAGAAATGGAAATTTTTTAATGTTTAATTTTTTGAATGCAAATGACTATTCCATGTAAATTATCACTTTTGGAACAACATTAAGTGTGTTTAGAGTCACTTTAATGCCTGAAATTGGTCGAAATAGAAGCTTCTGAATACGAGAAAATGTCTGTAATAATGGCAATTTTGGTCACATTGAGGCTTTAAAAAGTAGTTATTCAACATGTGGCACATTCGAAATGACATTTTGAATCAATATTTCTACAGTCCAAAAAATCAATTTTCTGATGAAAAACGATGACCCGTGACCTGTCGAAATTTCTCCAGTTGGTCAGAAATTGAATTTTTTGAATGTTTAAGTTTTTTGACTGCAAATGACTATTCCATTTAAATTATCACTTTTGGAACAAAAATAAGTGTGTTTAGAGTCACTTTAATGCCTGAAATTGGTCGAAATAGAAGCTTCTGAATAGGAGAAAATGTCTGTAAAAATTGAAATTTTGGTCACATTCAGGCTTTAAAAAGTAGTTATTCAATATGAGGCACAATCCAAATGACATTTTGAATCAATTTTTCTACAGTCCAAAAAATCAATTTTCTGATGAAAAACGATGACCCGTGACCTGTTGAAATTTCTCCAGATTGTCAGAAATGTACATTTTTTAATGTTTAATTTTTTGACTGTAAATGACTATTCCATGTAAATTATCACTTTTGGAAGAAAAATAAGTGTGTTTAGAGTCACTTTAATGCCTGAAATTGGTTGAAACAAAAGCTTCTGAATAGGAGAAAAAGTCTGTAATAATGGCAATTTGGGTAACATTGAGGCTTTAAAAAGTAGTCATTCAACATAAGGCACATTCCAAATGACATTTTGAATCAATTTTTCTACAGTCCAAAAAAATCAATTTTCTGATGAAAAACGATGACCCGTGACCTGTCGAAATTTCTCCAGATGGTCAGAAATGGAAATTTTTTAATGTTTAATTTTTTGACTGCAAATGACTATTCCATGTAAATTATCACTTTTGGAACAAAAATAAATGTGTTTAGAGTCACTTTAATGCCTGAAATTGGTCGAAATAGACGCTTCTGAATAGGAGAAAATGTCTGTGAAAATGGCAATTTTGGTCACATGGAGGCTTCAAAAAGTAGTTATTCAGCATGAGGCACATTCCAAATGACATTTTGAATCAATTTTTCTACAGTCCAAAAAATCAATTTTCTGATGAAAAACGATGACCCGTGACCTGTCTAAATTTCTCCAGATGGTCAGAAATGGACATTTTTTAATGTTTAATTTTTTTACTGTAAATGACTATTCCATGTGAATTATCACTTTTGGAACTAAAATAAGTGTGTTTAGAGTCACTTTAATGCCTGAAATTGGTCGAAATAGAAGCTTCTGAATAGGAGAAAATGTCTGTAAAAATTGAAATTTTGGTCACATTCAGGCTTTAAAAAGTAGTTATTCAACATGAGGCACAATCCAAATGACATTTTGAATCAATTTTTCTAGAGTCCAAAAAATCAATTTTCTGATGAAAAACGATGACCCGTGACCTGTTGAAATTTCTCCAGATTGTCAGAAATGTACATTTTTTAATGTTTAATTTTTTGACTGTAAATGACTATTCCATGTAAATTATCACTTTTGGAAGAAAAATAAGTGTGTTTAGAGTCACTTTAATGCCTGAAATTGGTTGAAACAAAAGCTTCTGAATAGGAGAAAAAGTCTGAAATAATGGCAATTTGGGTCACATTGAGGCTTTAAAAAGTAGTCATTCAACATGAGGCACATTCCAAATGACATTTTGAATCAATTTTTCTACAGTCCAAAAAAATCAATTTTCTGATGAAAAACGATGACCCGTGACCTGTCGAAATTACTCCAGATGGTCAGAAATGGAAATTTTTTAATGTTTAATTTTTTGAATGCAAATGACTATTCCATGTAAATTATCACTTTTGGAACAACATTAAGTGTGTTTAGAGTCACTTTAATGCCTGAAATTGGTCGAAATAGAAGCTTCTGAATAGGAGAAAATGTCTGTAAAAATTGAAATTTTGGTCACATTCAGGCTTTAAAAAGTAGTTATTCAATATGAGGCACAATCCAAATGACATTTTGAATCAATTTTTCTACAGTCCAAAAAATCAATTTTCTGATGAAAAACGATGACCCGTGACCTGTTGAAATTTCTCCAGATTGTCAGAAATGTACATTTTTTAATGTTTAATTTTTTGACTGTAAATGACTATTCCATGTAAATTATCACTTTTGGAAGAAAAATAAGTGTGTTTAGAGTCACTTTAATGCCTGAAATTGGTTGAAACAAAAGCTTCTGAATAGGAGAAAAAGTCTGTAATAATGGCAATTTGGGTCACATTGAGGCTTTAAAAAGTAGTCATTCAACATAAGGCACATTCCAAATGACATTTTGAATCAATTTTTCTACAGTCCAAAAAAATCAATTTTCTGATGAAAAACGATGACCCGTGACCTGTCGAAATTTCTCCAGATTGTCAGAAATGTACATTTTTTAACGTTTAATTTTTTGACTGCAAATGACTATTCCATGTAAATTATCACTTTTGGAACAAAAATAAATGTGTTTAGAGTCACTTTAATGCCTGAAATTGGTCGAAATAGACGCTTCTGAATAGGAGAAAATGTCTGTAAAAATGGCAATTTTGGTCACATTGAGGCTTCAAAAAGTAGTTATTCAGCATGAGGCACATTCCAAATGACATTTTGAATCAATTTTTCTACAGTCCAAAAAAATCAATTTTCTGATGAAAAACGATGACCCGTGACCTGTCGAAATTTCTCCAGATGGTCAGAAATGGAAATTTTTTAATGTTTAAGTTTTTTGACTGCAAATGACTATTCCATGTAAATTATCACTTTTGGAACAAAAATAAGTGTGTTTAGAGTCACTTTAATGCCTGAAATTGGTCGAAATAGAAGCTACTGAATACGAGAAAATGTCTGTAATAATGGCAATTTTGGTCACATTGAGGCTTTAAAAAGTAGTTATTCAACATGAGGCACATTCCAAATGACATTTTGAATCAATTTTTCTACAGTCCAAAAAAATCAATTTTCTGATGAAAAACGATGACCCGTGACCTGTCGAAATTTATCCAGATGGTTAGAAATGGAAATTTTTTAATGTTTAATTTTTTGACTGCAAATGACTATTCCATGTAAATTATCACTTTTGGAACAAAAATAAGTGTGTTTAGAGTCACTTTAATGCCTGAAATTGGTCGAAATAGACGCTTCTGAATAGGAGAAAATGTCTGTGAAAATGGCAATTTTGGTCACATGGAGGCTTCAAAAAGTAGTTATTCAGCATGAGGCACATTCCAAATGACATTTTGAATCAATTTTTCTACAGTCCAAAAAATCAATTTTCTGATGAAAAACGATGACCCGTGACCTGTCGAAATTTCTCCAGATGGTCAGAAATGGACATTTTTTAATGTTTAATTTTTTTACTGTAAATGACTATTCCATGTGAATTATCACTTTTGGAACTAAAATAAGTGTGTTTAGAGTCACTTTAATGCCTGAAATTGGTCGAAATAGAAGCTTCTGAATAGGAGAAAATGTCTGTAATAATGGCAATTTTGGTCACATTGAGGCTTTAAAAAGTAGTTATTCAGCATGAGGCACATTCCAAATGACATTTTGAATCAATTTTTCTACAGTCCAAAAAATCAATTTTCTGATGAAAAACGATGACCCGTGACCTGTCGAAATTTCTCCGATGGTCAGAAATGGAAATTTTTTAATGTTTAATTTTTCGACTGTAAATGACTATTCCATGTAAATTATCACTTTTGGAAGAAAAATAAGTGTGTTTAGAGTCACTTTAATGCCTGAAATTGGTTGAAACAAAAGCTTCTGAATAGGAGAAAAAGTCTGTAATAATGGCAATTTTGGTCACATTGAGGCTTTAAAAAGTAGTCATTCAACATGAGGCACATTCCAAATGACATTTTGAATCAATTTTTCTACAGTCCAAAAAAATCAATTTTCTGATGAAAAACGATGACCCGTGACCTGTCGAAATTTATCCAGATGGTCAGAAATGGAAATTTTTTAATGTTTAATTTTTTGAATGCAAATGACTATTCCATGTAAATTATCACTTTTAGAACAACATTAAGTGTGTTTAGAGTAACTTTAATGCCTGAAATTGGTCGAAATAGAAGCTTCTGAATACGAGAAAATCGCTGTAATAATGGCAATTTTGGTCACATTGAGGCTTTAAAAAGTAGTTATTCAACATGAGGCACATTCGAAATGACATTTTGAATCAATTTTTCCACAGTCCAAAAAATCAATTTTCTGATGAAAAACGATGACCCGTGACCTGTCGAAATTTCTCCAGTTGGTCAGAAATGGAAATTTTTTAATGTTTAATTTTTTGAATGCAAATGACTATTCCATGTAAATTATCACTTTTGGAAGAAAAATAAGTGTGTTTAGAGTCACTTTAATGCCTGAAATTGGTTGAAACAAAAGCTTCTGAATAGGAGAAAAAGTCTGAAATAATGGCAATTTGGGTCACATTGAGGCTTTAAAAAGTAGTCATTCAACATGAGGCACATTCCAAATGACATTTTGAATCAATTTTTCTACAGTCCAAAAAAATCAATTTTCTGATGAAAAACGATGACCCGTGACCTGTCGAAATTTCTCCAGATGGTCAGAAATGGAAATTTTTTAATGTTTAATTTTTTGAATGCAAATGACTATTCCATGTAAATTATCACTTTTGGAACAACATTAAGTGTGTTTAGAGTCACTTTAATGCCTGAAATTGGTCGAAATAGAAGCTTCTGAATACGAGAAAATGTCTGTAATAATGGCAATTTTGGTCACATTGAGGCTTTAAAAAGTAGTTATTCAACATGTGGCACATTCGAAATGACATTTTGAATCAATATTTCTACAGTCCAAAAAATCAATTTTCTGATGAAAAACGATGACCCGTGACCTGTCGAAATTTCTCCAGTTGGTCAGAAATTGAATTTTTTGAATGTTTAAGTTTTTTGACTGCAAATGACTATTCCATTTAAATTATCACTTTTGGAACAAAAATAAGTGTGTTTAGAGTCACTTTAATGCCTGAAATTGGTCGAAATAGAAGCTTCTGAATAGGAGAAAATGTCTGTGAAAATGGCAATTTTGGTCACATGGAGGCTTCAAAAAGTAGTTATTCAGCATGAGGCACATTCCAAATGACATTTTGAATCAATTTTTCTACAGTCCAAAAAAATCAATTTTCTGATGAAAAACGATGACCCGTGAGCTGTCGAAATTTCTCCAGATGGTCAGAAATGGAAATTTTTTAATGTTTAATTTTTTGACTGTAAATGACTATTCCATGTAAATTATCACTTTTGGAAGAAAAATAAGTGTGTTTAGAGACACTTTAATGCCTGAAATTGGTTGAAACAAAAGCTTCTGAATAGGAGAAAAAGTCTGTAATAATGGCAATTTTGGTCACATTGAGGCTTTAAAAAGTAGTTATTCAACATGAGGCACATTCCAAGTGACATTTTGAATCAATTTTTCTACAGTCCAAAAAATCAATTTTCTGATGAAAAACGATGACCCGTGACCTGTCGAAATTTCTCCAGATGGTCAGAAATGTAAATTTTTTAATGTTTAATTTTTTTACTGTAAATGACTATTCCATGTGAATTATCACTTTTGGAACTAAAATAAGTGTGTTTAGAGTCACTTTAATGCCTGAAATTGGTCGAAATAGAAGCTTCTGAATAGGAGAAAATGTCTGTAATAATGGCAATTTTGGTCACATTGAGGCTTTAAAAAGTAGTTATTCAGCATGAGGCACATTCCAAATGACATTTTGAATCAATTTTTCTACAGTCAAAAAAATCAATTTTCTGATGAAAAACGATGACCCGTGACCTGTCGAAATTTCTCCAGATGGTCAGAAATGGAAATTTTTTAATGTTTCATTTTTTGACTGCAAATGACTATTCCATGTAAATTATCACTTTTGGAACAAAATAAGTGTGTTTAGAGTCACTTTAATGCCTGAAATTGGTCGAAATAGAAGCTTCTGAATAGGAGAAAATGTCTGTAAAAATGGCAATTTTGGTCACATTGAGGCTTCAAAAAGTAGTTATTCAGCATGAGGCACATTCCAAATGACATTTTGAATCAATTTTTCTACAGTCCAAAAAATCAATTTTCTGATGAAAAACGATGACCCGTGACCTGTCGAAATTTCTCCAGATGGTCAGAAATGGATATTTTTTAATGTTTAAGTTTTTTTACTGTAAATGACTATTCCATGTGAATTATCACTTTTGGAACTAAAATAAGTGTGTTTAGAGTCACTTTAATGCCTGAAATTGGTCGAAATAGAAGCTTCTGAATAGGAGAAAATGTCTGTAATAATGGCACTTTTGGTCACATTGAGGCTTTAAAAAGTAGTCATTCAGCATGAGGCACATTCCAAATGACATTTTGAATCAATTTTTCTACAGTCCAAAAAATCAATTTTCTGATGAAAAACGATGACCCGTGACCTGTCGACATTTCTCCAGTTGGTCAGAAATGGAAATTTTTTAATGTTTAATTTTTTTAATGCAAATGACTATTCCATGTAAATTATCACTTTTGGAACAACATTAAGTGTGTTTAGAGACACTTTAATGCCTGAAATTGGTTGAAACAAAAGCTTCTGAATAGGAGAAAAAGTCTGTAATAATGGCAATGTTGGTCACACTGAGGCTTTAAAAAGTAGTCATTCAACATGAGGCACATTCCAAATGACATTTTGAATCAATTTTTCTACAGTCCAAAAAAATCAATTTTCTGATGAAAAACGATGACCAGTGACCTGTCGAAATGTCTCCAGATGGTCAGAAATGGAAATTTTTTAATGTTTAATTTTTTTAATGCAAATGACTATTCATGTAAATTATCACTTTTGGAACAACATTAAGTGTGTTTAGAGTCACTTTAATGCCTGAAATTGGTCGAAATAGACGCTTCTGAATAGGAGAAAATGTCTGTAAAAATGGCAATTTTGGTCACATTGAGGCTTCAAAAAGTAGTTATTCAGCATGAGGCACATTCCAAATGACATTTTGAATCAATTTTTCTACAGTCCAAAAAAATCAATTTTCTGATGAAAAACGATGACCCGTGAGCTGTCGAAATTTCTCCAGATGGTCAGAAATGGAAATTTTTTAATGTTTAATTTTTTGACTGTAAAGGACTATTCCATGTAAATTATCACTTTTGGAAGAAAAATAAGTGTGTTTAGAGACACTTTAATGCCTGAAATTGGTTGAAACAAAAGCTTCTGAATAGGAGAAAAAGTCTGTAATAATGGCAATTTTGGTCACATTGAGGCTTTAAAAAGTAGTTATTCAACATAAGGCACATTCCAAATGACATTTTGAATCAATTTTTCTACAGTCCAAAAAATCAATTTTCTGATGAAAAACGATGACCCGTGACCTGTCGAAATTTCTCCAGATGGTCAGAAATTGAAATTTTTTAATGTTTAATTTTTTTACTGTAAATGACTATTCCATGTGAATTATCACTTTTGGAACTAAAATAAGTGTGTTTAGAGTCACTTTAATGCCTGAAATTGGTCGAAATAGAAGCTTCTGAATAGGAGAAAATGTCTGTAAAAATGGCAATTTTGGTCACATTGAGGCTTCAAAAAGTAGTTATTCAGCATGAGGCACATTCCAAATGACATTTTGAATCAATTTTTCTACAGTCCAAAAGATCAATTTTCTGATGAAAAACGATGACCCGTGACCTGTCGAAATTTCTCCAGATGGTCAGAAATGGAAATATTTAATGTTTAATTTTTTGACTGTAAATGACTATTCCATGTAAATTATCACTTTTGGAAGAAAAATAAGTGTGTTTAGAGTCACTTTAATGCCTGAAATTGGTTGAAACAAAAGCTTCTGAATAGGAGAAAAAGTCTGTAATAATGGCAATTTTGGTCACATTGAGGCTTTAAAAAGTAGTCATTCAACATGAGGCACATTCCAAATGACATTTTGAATCAATTTTTCTACAGTCCAAAAAAATCAATTTTCTGATGAAAAACGATGACCCGTGACCTGTTGAAATTTATCCAGATGGTCAGAAATGGAAATTTTTTAATGTTTAATTTTTTGAATGCAAATGACTATTCCATGTAAATTATCACTTTTGGAACAACATTAAGTGTGTTTAGAGTCACTTTAATGCCTGAAATTGGTCGAAATAGAAGCTTCTGAATACGAGAAAATCGCTGTAATAATGGCAATTTTGGTCACATTGAGGCTTTAAAAAGTAGTTATTCAACATGAGGCACATTCGAAATGACATTTTGAATCAATTTTTCCACAGTCCAAAAAATCAATTTTCTGATGAAAAACGATGACCCGTGACCTGTCGAAATTTCTCCAGTTGGTCAGAAATTGAATTTTTTTAATGTTTAAGTTTTTTGACTGCAAATGACTATTCCATTTAAATTATCACTTTTGGAACAAAAATAAGTGTGTTTAGAGTCACTTTAATGCCTGAAATTGGTCGAAATAGACGCTTCTGAATAGGAGAAAATGTCTGTGAAAATGGCAATTTTGGTCACATGGAGGCTTCAAAAAGTAGTTATTCAGCATGAGGCACATTCCAAATGACATTTTGAATCAATTTTTCTACAGTCCAAAAAATCAATTTTCTGATGAAAAACGATGACCCGTGACCTGTCTAAATTTCTCCAGATGGTCAGAAATGGACATTTTTTAATGTTTAATTTTTTTACTGTAAATGACTATTCCATGTGAATTATCACTTTTGGAACTAAAATAAGTGTGTTTAGAGTCACTTTAATGCCTGAAATTGGTCGAAATAGAAGCTTCTGAATAGGAGAAAATGTCTGTAAAAATTGAAATTTTGGTCACATTCAGGCTTTAAAAAGTAGTTATTCAACATGAGGCACAATCCAAATGACATTTAGAATCAATTTTTCTAGAGTCCAAAAAATCAATTTTCTGATGAAAAACGATGACCCGTGACCTGTTGAAATTTCTCCAGATTGTCAGAAATGTACATTTTTTAATGTTTAATTTTTTGACTGTAAATGACTATTCCATGTAAATTATCACTTTTGGAAGAAAAATAAGTGTGTTTAGAGTCACTTTAATGCCTGAAATTGGTTGAAACAAAAGCTTCTGAATAGGAGAAAAAGTCTGAAATAATGGCAATTTGGGTCACATTGAGGCTTTAAAAAGTAGTCATTCAACATGAGGCACATTCCAAATGACATTTTGAATCAATTTTTCTACAGTCCAAAAAAATCAATTTTCTGATGAAAAACGATGACCCGTGACCTGTCGAAATTACTCCAGATGGTCAGAAATGGAAATTTTTTAATGTTTAATTTTTTGAATGCAAATGACTATTCCATGTAAATTATCACTTTTGGAACAACATTAAGTGTGTTTAGAGTCACTTTAATGCCTGAAATTGGTCGAAATAGAAGCTTCTGAATAGGAGAAAATGTCTGTAAAAATTGAAATTTTGGTCACATTCAGGCTTTAAAAAGTAGTTATTCAATATGAGGCACAATCCAAATGACATTTTGAATCAATTTTTCTACAGTCCAAAAAATCAATTTTCTGATGAAAAACGATGACCCGTGACCTGTTGAAATTTCTCCAGATTGTCAGAAATGTACATTTTTTAATGTTTAATTTTTTGACTGTAAATGACTATTCCATGTAAATTATCACTTTTGGAAGAAAAATAAGTGTGTTTAGAGTCACTTTAATGCCTGAAATTGGTTGAAACAAAAGCTTCTGAATAGGAGAAAAAGTCTGTAATAATGGCAATTTGGGTCACATTGAGGCTTTAAAAAGTAGTCATTCAACATAAGGCACATTCCAAATGACATTTTGAATCAATTTTTCTACAGTCCAAAAAAATCAATTTTCTGATGAAAAACGATGACCCGTGACCTGTCGAAATTTCTCCAGATTGTCAGAAATGTACATTTTTTAACGTTTAATTTTTTGACTGCAAATGACTATTCCATGTAAATTATCACTTTTGGAACAAAAATAAATGTGTTTAGAGTCACTTTAATGCCTGAAATTGGTCGAAATAGACGCTTCTGAATAGGAGAAAATGTCTGTAAAAATGGCAATTTTGGTCACATTGAGGCTTCAAAAAGTAGTTATTCAGCATGAGGCACATTCCAAATGACATTTTGAATCAATTTTTCTACAGTCCAAAAAAATCAATTTTCTGATGAAAAACGATGACCCGTGACCTGTCGAAATTTCTCCAGATGGTCAGAAATGGAAATTTTTTAATGTTTAAGTTTTTTGACTGCAAATGACTATTCCATGTAAATTATCACTTTTGGAACAAAAATAAGTGTGTTTAGAGTCACTTTAATGCCTGAAATTGGTCGAAATAGAAGCTACTGAATACGAGAAAATGTCTGTAATAATGGCAATTTTGGTCACATTGAGGCTTTAAAAAGTAGTTATTCAACATGAGGCACATTCCAAATGACATTTTGAATCAATTTTTCTACAGTCCAAAAAAATCAATTTTCTGATGAAAAACGATGACCCGTGACCTGTCGAAATTTATCCAGATGGTTAGAAATGGAAATTTTTTAATGTTTAATTTTTTGACTGCAAATGACTATTCCATGTAAATTATCACTTTTGGAACAAAAATAAGTGTGTTTAGAGTCACTTTAATGCCTGAAATTGGTCGAAATAGACGCTTCTGAATAGGAGAAAATGTCTGTGAAAATGGCAATTTTGGTCACATGGAGGCTTCAAAAAGTAGTTATTCAGCATGAGGCACATTCCAAATGACATTTTGAATCAATTTTTCTACAGTCCAAAAAATCAATTTTCTGATGAAAAACGATGACCCGTGACCTGTCGAAATTTCTCCAGATGGTCAGAAATGGACATTTTTTAATGTTTAATTTTTTTACTGTAAATGACTATTCCATGTGAATTATCACTTTTGGAAGAAAAATAAGTGTGTTTAGAGTCACTTTAATGCCTGAAATTGGTTGAAACAAAAGCTTCTGAATAGGAGAAAAAGTCTGTAATAATGGCAATTTTGGTCACATTGAGGCTTTAAAAAGTAGTCATTCAACATGAGGCACATTCCAAATGACATTTTGAATCAATTTTTCTACAGTCCAAAAAAATCAATTTTCTGATGAAAAACGATGACCCGTGACCTGTCGAAATTTATCCAGATGGTCAGAAATGGAAATTTTTTAATGTTTAATTTTTTGAATGCAAATGACTATTCCATGTAAATTATCACTTTTAGAACAACATTAAGTGTGTTTAGAGTAACTTTAATGCCTGAAATTGGTCGAAATAGAAGCTTCTGAATACGAGAAAATCACTGTAATAATGGCAATTTTGGTCACATTGAGGCTTTAAAAAGTAGTTATTCAACATGAGGCACATTCGAAATGACATTTTGAATCAATTTTTCCACAGTCCAAAAAATCAATTTTCTGATGAAAAACGATGACCCGTGACCTGTCGAAATTTCTCCAGTTGGTCAGAAATGGAAATTTTTTAATGTTTAATTTTTTGAATGCAAATGACTATTCCATGTAAATTATCACTTTTGGAAGAAAAATAAGTGTGTTTAGAGTCACTTTAATGCCTGAAATTGGTTGAAACAAAAGCTTCTGAATAGGAGAAAAAGTCTGAAATAATGGCAATTTGGGTCACATTGAGGCTTTAAAAAGTAGTCATTCAACATGAGGCACATTCCAAATGACATTTTGAATCAATTTTTCTACAGTCCAAAAAAATCAATTTTCTGATGAAAAACGATGACCCGTGACCTGTCGAAATTTCTCCAGATGGTCAGAAATGGAAATTTTTTAATGTTTAATTTTTTGAATGCAAATGACTATTCCATGTAAATTATCACTTTTGGAACAACATTAAGTGTGTTTAGAGTCACTTTAATGCCTGAAATTGGTCGAAATAGAAGCTTCTGAATACGAGAAAATGTCTGTAATAATGGCAATTTTGGTCACATTGAGGCTTTAAAAAGTAGTTATTCAACATGTGGCACATTCGAAATGACATTTTGAATCAATATTTCTACAGTCCAAAAAATCAATTTTCTGATGAAAAACGATGACCCGTGACCTGTCGAAATTTCTCCAGTTGGTCAGAAATTGAATTTTTTGAATGTTTAAGTTTTTTGACTGCAAATGACTATTCCATTTAAATTATCACTTTTGGAACAAAAATAAGTGTGTTTAGAGTCACTTTAATGCCTGAAATTGGTCGAAATAGAAGCTTCTGAATAGGAGAAAATGTCTGTAAAAATTGAAATTTTGGTCACATTCAGGCTTTAAAAAGTAGTTATTCAATATGAGGCACAATCCAAATGACATTTTGAATCAATTTTTCTACAGTCCAAAAAATCAATTTTCTGATGAAAAACGATGACCCGTGACCTGTTGAAATTTCTCCAGATTGTCAGAAATGTACATTTTTTAATGTTTAATTTTTTGACTGTAAATGACTATTCCATGTAAATTATCACTTTTGGAAGAAAAATAAGTGTGTTTAGAGTCACTTTAATGCCTGAAATTGGTTGAAACAAAAGCTTCTGAATAGGAGAAAAAGTCTGTAATAATGGCAATTTGGGTAACATTGAGGCTTTAAAAAGTAGTCATTCAACATAAGGCTCATTCCAAATGACATTTTGAATCAATTTTTCTACAGTCCAAAAAAATCAATTTTCTGATGAAAAACGATGACCCGTGACCTGTCGAAATTTCTCCAGATGGTCAGAAATGGAAATTTTTTAATGTTTAATTTTTTGACTGCAAATGACTATTCCATGTAAATTATCACTTTTGGAACAAAAATAAATGTGTTTAGAGTCACTTTAATGCCTGAAATTGGTCGAAATAGACGCTTCTGAATAGGAGAAAATGTCTGTGAAAATGGCAATTTTGGTCACATGGAGGCTTCAAAAAGTAGTTATTCAGCATGAGGCACATTCCAAATGACATTTTGAATCAATTTTTCTACAGTCCAAAAAATCAATTTTCTGATGAAAAACGATGACCCGTGACCTGTCTAAATTTCTCCAGATGGTCAGAAATGGACATTTTTTAATGTTTAATTTTTTTACTGTAAATGACTATTCCATGTGAATTATCACTTTTGGAACTAAAATAAGTGTGTTTAGAGTCACTTTAATGCCTGAAATTGGTCGAAATAGAAGCTTCTGAATAGGAGAAAATGTCTTTAAAAATTGAAATTTTGGTCACATTCAGGCTTTAAAAAGTAGTTATTCAACATGAGGCACAATCCAAATGACATTTTGAATCAATTTTTCTAGAGTCCAAAAAATCAATTTTCTGATGAAAAACGATGACCCGTGACCTGTTGAAATTTCTCCAGATTGTCAGAAATGTACATTTTTTAATGTTTAATTTTTTGACTGTAAATGACTATTCCATGTAAATTATCACTTTTGGAAGAAAAATAAGTGTGTTTAGAGTCACTTTAATGCCTGAAATTGGTTGAAACAAAAGCTTCTGAATAGGAGAAAAAGTCTGAAATAATGGCAATTTGGGTCACATTGAGGCTTTAAAAAGTAGTCATTCAACATGAGGCACATTCCAAATGACATTTTGAATCAATTTTTCTACAGTCCAAAAAAATCAATTTTCTGATGAAAAACGATGACCCGTGACCTGTCGAAATTACTCCAGATGGTCAGAAATGGAAATTTTTTAATGTTTAATTTTTTGAATGCAAATGACTATTCCATGTAAATTATCACTTTTGGAACAACATTAAGTGTGTTTAGAGTCACTTTAATGCCTGAAATTGGTCGAAATAGAAGCTTCTGAATAGGAGAAAATGTCTGTAAAAATTGAAATTTTGGTCACATTCAGGCTTTAAAAAGTAGTTATTCAATATGAGGCACAATCCAAATGACATTTTGAATCAATTTTTCTACAGTCCAAAAAATCAATTTTCTGATGAAAAACGATGACCCGTGACCTGTTGAAATTTCTCCAGATTGTCAGAAATGTACATTTTTTAATGTTTAATTTTTTGACTGTAAATGACTATTCCATGTAAATTATCACTTTTGGAAGAAAAATAAGTGTGTTTAGAGTCACTTTAATGCCTGAAATTGGTTGAAACAAAAGCTTCTGAATAGGAGAAAAAGTCTGTAATAATGGCAATTTGGGTCACATTGAGGCTTTAAAAAGTAGTCATTCAACATAAGGCACATTCCAAATGACATTTTGAATCAATTTTTCTACAGTCCAAAAAAATCAATTTTCTGATGAAAAACGATGACCCGTGACCTGTCGAAATTTCTCCAGATTGTCAGAAATGTACATTTTTTAACGTTTAATTTTTTGACTGCAAATGACTATTCCATGTAAATTATCACTTTTGGAACAAAAATAAATGTGTTTAGAGTCACTTTAATGCCTGAAATTGGTCGAAATAGACGCTTCTGAATAGGAGAAAATGTCTGTAAAAATGGCAATTTTGGTCACATTGAGGCTTCAAAAAGTAGTTATTCAGCATGAGGCACATTCCAAATGACATTTTGAATCAATTTTTCTACAGTCCAAAAAAATCAATTTTCTGATGAAAAACGATGACCCGTGACCTGTCGAAATTTCTCCAGATGGTCAGAAATGGAAATTTTTTAATGTTTAAGTTTTTTGACTGCAAATGACTATTCCATGTAAATTATCACTTTTGGAACAAAAATAAGTGTGTTTAGAGTCACTTTAATGCCTGAAATTGGTCGAAATAGAAGCTACTGAATACGAGAAAATGTCTGTAATAATGGCAATTTTGGTCACATTGAGGCTTTAAAAAGTAGTTATTCAACATGAGGCACATTCCAAATGACATTTTGAATCAATTTTTCTACAGTCCAAAAAAATCAATTTTCTGATGAAAAACGATGACCCGTGACCTGTCGAAATTTATCCAGATGGTTAGAAATGGAAATTTTTTAATGTTTAATTTTTTGACTGCAAATGACTATTCCATGTAAATTATCACTTTTGGAACAAAAATAAGTGTGTTTAGAGTCACTTTAATGCCTGAAATTGGTCGAAATAGACGCTTCTGAATAGGAGAAAATGTCTGTGAAAATGGCAATTTTGGTCACATGGAGGCTTCAAAAAGTAGTTATTCAGCATGAGGCACATTCCAAATGACATTTTGAATCAATTTTTCTACAGTCCAAAAAATCAATTTTCTGATGAAAAACGATGACCCGTGACCTGTCGAAATTTCTCCAGATGGTCAGAAATGGACATTTTTTAATGTTTAATTTTTTTACTGTAAATGACTATTCCATGTGAATTATCACTTTTGGAACTAAAATAAGTGTGTTTAGAGTCACTTTAATGCCTGAAATTGGTCGAAATAGAAGCTTCTGAATAGGAGAAAATGTCTGTAATAATGGCAATTTTGGTCACATTGAGGCTTTAAAAAGTAGTTATTCAGCATGAGGCACATTCCAAATGACATTTTGAATCAATTTTTCTACAGTCCAAAAAATCAATTTTCTGATGAAAAACGATGACCCGTGACCTGTCGAAATTTCTCCGATGGTCAGAAATGGAAATTTTTTAATGGTTAATTTTTCGACTGTAAATGACTATTCCATGTAAATTATCACTTTTGGAAGAAAAATAAGTGTGTTTAGAGTCACTTTAATGCCTGAAATTGGTTGAAACAAAAGCTTCTGAATAGGAGAAAAAGTCTGTAATAATGGCAATTTTGGTCACATTGAGGCTTTAAAAAGTAGTCATTCAACATGAGGCACATTCCAAATGACATTTTGAATCAATTTTTCTACAGTCCAAAAAAATCAATTTTCTGATGAAAAACGATGACCCGTGACCTGTCGAAATTTATCCAGATGGTCAGAAATGGAAATTTTTTAATGTTTAATTTTTTGAATGCAAATGACTATTCCATGTAAATTATCACTTTTAGAACAACATTAAGTGTGTTTAGAGTAACTTTAATGCCTGAAATTGGTCGAAATAGAAGCTTCTGAATACGAGAAAATCGCTGTAATAATGGCAATTTTGGTCACATTGAGGCTTTAAAAAGTAGTTATTCAACATGAGGCACATTCGAAATGACATTTTGAATCAATTTTTCCACAGTCCAAAAAATCAATTTTCTGATGAAAAACGATGACCCGTGACCTGTCGAAATTTCTCCAGTTGGTCAGAAATGGAAATTTTTTAATGTTTAATTTTTTGAATGCAAATGACTATTCCATGTAAATTATCACTTTTGGAAGAAAAATAAGTGTGTTTAGAGTCACTTTAATGCCTGAAATTGGTTGAAACAAAAGCTTCTGAATAGGAGAAAAAGTCTGAAATAATGGCAATTTGGGTCACATTGAGGCTTTAAAAAGTAGTCATTCAACATGAGGCACATTCCAAATGACATTTTGAATCAATTTTTCTACAGTCCAAAAAAATCAATTTTCTGATGAAAAACGAAATTTCTCCAGATGGTCAGAAATGGAAATTTTTTAATGTTTAATTTTTTGAATGCAAATGACTATTCCATGTAAATTATCACTTTTGGAACAACATTAAGTGTGTTTAGAGTCACTTTAATGCCTGAAATTGGTCGAAATAGAAGCTTCTGAATACGAGAAAATGTCTGTAATAATGGCAATTTTGGTCACATTGAGGCTTTAAAAAGTAGTTATTCAACATGTGGCACATTCGAAATGACATTTTGAATCAATATTTCTACAGTCCAAAAAATCAATTTTCTGATGAAAAACGATGACCCGTGACCTGTCGAAATTTCTCCAGTTGGTCAGAAATTGAATTTTTTGAATGTTTAAGTTTTTTGACTGCAAATGACTATTCCATTTAAATTATCACTTTTGGAACAAAAATAAGTGTGTTTAGAGTCACTTTAATGCCTGAAATTGGTCAAAATAGAAGCTTCTGAATAGGAGAAAATGTCTGTAAAAATTGAAATTTTGGTCACATTCAGGCTTTAAAAAGTAGTTATTCAATATGAGGCACAATCCAAATGACATTTTGAATCAATTTTTCTACAGTCCAAAAAATCAATTTTCTGATGAAAAACGATGACCCGTGACCTGTTGAAATTTCTCCAGATTGTCAGAAATGTACATTTTTTAATGTTTAATTTTTTGACTGTAAATGACTATTCCATGTAAATTATCACTTTTGGAAGAAAAATAAGTGTGTTTAGAGTCACTTTAATGCCTGAAATTGGTTGAAACAAAAGCTTCTGAATAGGAGAAAAAGTCTGTAATAATGGCAATTTGGGTAACATTGAGGCTTTAAAAAGTAGTCATTCAACATAAGGCACATTCCAAATGACATTTTGAATCAATTTTTCTACAGTCCAAAAAAATCAATTTTCTGATGAAAAACGATGACCCGTGACCTGTCGAAATTTCTCCAGATGGTCAGAAATGGAAATTTTTTAATGTTTAATTTTTTGTCTGCAAATGACTATTCCATGTAAATTATCACTTTTGGAACAAAAATAAATGTGTTTAGAGTCACTTTAATGCCTGAAATTGGTCGAAATAGACGCTTCTGAATAGGAGAAAATGTCTGTAAAAATGGCAATTTTGGTCACATTGAGGCTTCAAAAAGTAGTTATTCAGCATGAGGCACATTCCAAATGACATTTTGAATCAATTTTTTTACAGTCCAAAAAAATCAATTTTCTGATGAAAAACGATGACCCGTGACCTGTCGAAATTTCTCCAGATGGTCAGAAATGGAAATTTTTTAATGTTTAAGTTTTTTGACTGCAAATGACTATTCCATGTAAATTATCACTTTTGGAACAAAAATAAGTGTGTTTAGAGTCACTTTAATGCCTGAAATTGGTCGAAATAGAAGCTTCTGAATACGAGAAAATGTCTGTAATAATGGCAATTTTGGTCACATTGAGGCTTTAAAAAGTAGTTATTCAACATGTGGCACATTCGAAATGACATTTTGAATCAATATTTCTACAGTCCAAAAAATCAATTTTCTGATGAAAAACGATGACCCGTGACCTGTCGAAATTTCTCCAGTTGGTCAGAAATTGAATTTTTTGAATGTTTAAGTTTTTTGACTGCAAATGACTATTCCATTTAAATTATCACTTTTGGAACAAAAATAAGTGTGTTTAGAGTCACTTTAATGCCTGAAATTGGTCGAAATAGAAGCTTCTGAATAGGAGAAAATGTCTGTAAAAATTGAAATTTTGGTCACATTCAGGCTTTAAAAAGTAGTTATTCAATATGAGGCACAATCCAAATGACATTTTGAATCAATTTTTCTACAGTCCAAAAAATCAATTTTCTGATGAAAAACGATGACCCGTGACCTGTTGAAATTTCTCCAGATTGTCAGAAATGTACATTTTTTAATGTTTAATTTTTTGACTGTAAATGACTATTCCATGTAAATTATCACTTTTGGAAGAAAAATAAGTGTGTTTAGAGTCACTTTAATGCCTGAAATTGGTTGAAACAAAAGCTTCTGAATAGGAGAAAAAGTCTGTAATAATGGCAATTTGGGTAACATTGAGGCTTTAAAAAGTAGTCATTCAACATAAGGCACATTCCAAATGACATTTTGAATCAATTTTTCTACAGTCCAAAAAAATCAATTTTCTGATGAAAAACGATGACCCGTGACCTGTCGAAATTTCTCCAGATGGCCAGAAATGGAAATTTTTTAATGTTTAATTTTTTGACTGCAAATGACTATTCCATGTAAATTATCACTTTTGGAACAAAAATAAATGTGTTTAGAGTCACTTTAATGCCTGAAATTGGTCGAAATAGACGCTTCTGAATAGGAGAAAATGTCTGTGAAAATGGCAATTTTGGTCACATGGAGGCTTCAAAAAGTAGTTATTCAGCATGAGGCACATTGCAAATGACATTTTGAATCAATTTTTCTACAGTCCAAAAAATCAATTTTCTGATGAAAAACGATGACCCGTGACCTGTCTAAATTTCTCCAGATGGTCAGAAATGGACATTTTTTAATGTTTAATTTTTTTACTGTAAATGACTATTCCATGTGAATTATCACTTTTGGAACTAAAATAAGTGTGTTTAGAGTCACTTTAATGCCTGAAATTGGTCGAAATAGAAGCTTCTGAATAGGAGAAAATGTCTTTAAAAATTGAAATTTTGGTCACATTCAGGCTTTAAAAAGTAGTTATTCAACATGAGGCACAATCCAAATGACATTTTGAATCAATTTTTCTAGAGTCCAAAAAATCAATTTTCTGATGAAAAACGATGACCCGTGACCTGTTGAAATGTCTCCAGATTGTCAGAAATGTACATTTTTTAATGTTTAATTTTTTGACTGTAAATGACTATTCCATGTAAATTATCACTTTTGGAAGAAAAATAAGTGTGTTTAGAGTCACTTTAATGCCTGAAATTGGTTGAAACAAAAGCTTCTGAATAGGAGAAAAAGTCTGAAATAATGGCAATTTGGGTCACATTGAGGCTTTAAAAAGTAGTCATTCAACATGAGGCACATTCCAAATGACATTTTGAATCAATTTTTCTACAGTCCAAAAAAATCAATTTTCTGATGAAAAACGATGACCCGTGACCTGTCGAAATTACTCCAGATGGTCAGAAATGGAAATTTTTTAATGTTTAATTTTTTGAATGCAAATGACTATTCCATGTAAATTATCACTTTTGGAACAACATTAAGTGTGTTTAGAGTCACTTTAATGCCTGAAATTGGTCGAAATAGAAGCTTCTGAATAGGAGAAAATGTCTGTAAAAATTGAAATTTTGGTCACATTCAGGCTTTAAAAAGTAGTTATTCAATATGAGGCACAATCCAAATGACATTTTGAATCAATTTTTCTACAGTCCAAAAAATCAATTTTCTGATGAAAAACGATGACCCGTGACCTGTTGAAATTTCTCCAGATTGTCAGAAATGTACATTTTTTAATGTTTAATTTTTTGACTGTAAATGACTATTCCATGTAAATTATCACTTTTGGAAGAAAAATAAGTGTGTTTAGAGTCACTTTAATGCCTGAAATTGGTTGAAACAAAAGCTTCTGAATAGGAGAAAAAGTCTGTAATAATGGCAATTTGGGTAACATTGAGGCTTTAAAAAGTAGTCATTCAACATAAGGCACATTCCAAATGACATTTTGAATCAATTTTTCTACAGTCCAAAAAAATCAATTTTCTGATGAAAAACGATGACCCGTGACCTGTCGAAATTTCTCCAGATGGTCAGAAATGGAAATTTTTTAATGTTTAATTTTTTGTCTGCAAATGACTATTCCATGTAAATTATCACTTTTGGAACAAAAATAAATGTGTTTAGAGTCACTTTAATGCCTGAAATTGGTCGAAATAGACGCTTCTGAATAGGAGAAAATGTCTGTAAAAATGGCAATTTTGGTCACATTGAGGCTTCAAAAAGTAGTTATTCAGCATGAGGCACATTCCAAATGACATTTTGAATCAATTTTTTTACAGTCCAAAAAAATCAATTTTCTGATGAAAAACGATGACCCGTGACCTGTCGAAATTTCTCCAGATGGTCAGAAATGGAAATTTTTTAATGTTTAAGTTTTTTGACTGCAAATGACTATTCCATGTAAATTATCACTTTTGGAACAAAAATAAGTGTGTTTAGAGTCACTTTAATGCCTGAAATTGGTCGAAATAGAAGCTTCTGAATACGAGAAAATGTCTGTAATAATGGCAATTTTGGTCACATTGAGGCTTTAAAAAGTAGTTATTCAACATGTGGCACATTCGAAATGACATTTTGAATCAATATTTCTACAGTCCAAAAAATCAATTTTCTGATGAAAAACGATGACCCGTGACCTGTCGAAATTTCTCCAGTTGGTCAGAAATTGAATTTTTTGAATGTTTAAGTTTTTTGACTGCAAATGACTATTCCATTTAAATTATCACTTTTGGAACAAAAATAAGTGTGTTTAGAGTCACTTTAATGCCTGAAATTGGTCGAAATAGAAGCTTCTGAATAGGAGAAAATGTCTGTAAAAATTGAAATTTTGGTCACATTCAGGCTTTAAAAAGTAGTTATTCAATATGAGGCACAATCCAAATGACATTTTGAATCAATTTTTCTACAGTCCAAAAAATCAATTTTCTGATGAAAAACGATGACCCGTGACCTGTTGAAATTTCTCCAGATTGTCAGAAATGTACATTTTTTAATGTTTAATTTTTTGACTGTAAATGACTATTCCATGTAAATTATCACTTTTGGAAGAAAAATAAGTGTGTTTAGAGTCACTTTAATGCCTGAAATTGGTTGAAACAAAAGCTTCTGAATAGGAGAAAAAGTCTGTAATAATGGCAATTTGGGTAACATTGAGGCTTTAAAAAGTAGTCATTCAACATAAGGCACATTCCAAATGACATTTTGAATCAATTTTTCTACAGTCCAAAAAAATCAATTTTCTGATGAAAAACGATGACCCGTGACCTGTCGAAATTTCTCCAGATGGTCAGAAATGGAAATTTTTTAATGTTTAATTTTTTGACTGCAAATGACTATTCCATGTAAATTATCACTTTTGGAACAAAAATAAATGTGTTTAGAGTCACTTTAATGCCTGAAATTGGTCGAAATAGACGCTTCTGAATAGGAGAAAATGTCTGTGAAAATGGCAATTTTGGTCACATGGAGGCTTCAAAAAGTAGTTATTCAGCATGAGGCACATTGCAAATGACATTTTGAATCAATTTTTCTACAGTCCAAAAAATCAATTTTCTGATGAAAAACGATGACCCGTGACCTGTCTAAATTTCTCCAGATGGTCAGAAATGGACATTTTTTAATGTTTAATTTTTTTACTGTAAATGACTATTCCATGTGAATTATCACTTTTGGAACTAAAATAAGTGTGTTTAGAGTCACTTTAATGCCTGAAATTGGTCGAAATAGAAGCTTCTGAATAGGAGAAAATGTCTTTAAAAATTGAAATTTTGGTCACATTCAGGCTTTAAAAAGTAGTTATTCAACATGAGGCACAATCCAAATGACATTTTGAATCAATTTTTCTAGAGTCCAAAAAATCAATTTTCTGATGAAAAACGATGACCCGTGACCTGTTGAAATGTCTCCAGATTGTCAGAAATGTACATTTTTTAATGTTTAATTTTTTGACTGTAAATGACTATTCCATGTAAATTATCACTTTTGGAAGAAAAATAAGTGTGTTTAGAGTCACTTTAATGCCTGAAATTGGTTGAAACAAAAGCTTCTGAATAGGAGAAAAAGTCTGAAATAATGGCAATTTGGGTCACATTGAGGCTTTAAAAAGTAGTCATTCAACATGAGGCACATTCCAAATGACATTTTGAATCAATTTTTCTACAGTCCAAAAAAATCAATTTTCTGATGAAAAACGATGACCCGTGACCTGTCGAAATTACTCCAGATGGTCAGAAATGGAAATTTTTTAATGTTTAATTTTTTGAATGCAAATGACTATTCCATGTAAATTATCACTTTTGGAACAACATTAAGTGTGTTTAGAGTCACTTTAATGCCTGAAATTGGTCGAAATAGAAGCTTCTGAATAGGAGAAAATGTCTGTAAAAATTGAAATTTTGGTCACATTCAGGCTTTAAAAAGTAGTTATTCAATATGAGGCACAATCCAAATGACATTTTGAATCAATTTTTCTACAGTCCAAAAAATCAATTTTCTGATGAAAAACGATGACCCGTGACCTGTTGAAATTTCTCCAGATTGTCAGAAATGTACATTTTTTAATGTTTAATTTTTTGACTGTAAATGACTATTCCATGTAAATTATCACTTTTGGAAGAAAAATAAGTGTGTTTAGAGTCACTTTAATGCCTGAAATTGGTTGAAACAAAAGCTTCTGAATAGGAGAAAAAGTCTGTAATAATGGCAATTTGGGTCACATTGAGGCTTTAAAAAGTAGTCATTCAACATAAGGCACATTCCAAATGACATTTTGAATCAATTTTTCTACAGTCCCAAAAAATCAATTTTCTGATGAAAAACGATGACCCGTGACCTGTCGAAATTTCTCCAGATTGTCAGAAATGTACATTTTTTAACGTTTAATTTTTTGACTGCAAATGACTATTCCATGTAAATTATCACTTTTGGAACAAAAATAAATGTGTTTAGAGTCACTTTAATGCCTGAAATTGGTCGAAATAGACGCTTCTGAATAGGAGAAAATGTCTGTAAAAATGGCAATTTTGGTCACATTGAGGCTTCAAAAAGTAGTTATTCAGCATGAGGCACATTCCAAATGACATTTTGAATCAATTTTTCTACAGTCCAAAAAAATCAATTTTCTGATGAAAAACGATGACCCGTGACCTGTCGAAATTTCTCCAGATGGTCAGAAATGGAAATTTTTTAATGTTTAAGTTTTTTGACTGCAAATGACTATTCCATGTAAATTATCACTTTTGGAACAAAAATAAGTGTGTTTAGAGTCACTTTAATGCCTGAAATTGGTCGAAATAGAAGCTACTGAATACGAGAAAATGTCTGTAATAATGGCAATTTTGGTCACATTGAGGCTTTAAAAAGTAGTTATTCAACATGAGGCACATTCCAAATGACATTTTGAATCAATTTTTCTACAGTCCAAAAAAATCAATTTTCTGATGAAAAACGATGACCCGTGACCTGTCGAAATTTATCCAGATGGTTAGAAATGGAAATTTTTTAATGTTTAATTTTTTGACTGCAAATGACTATTCCATGTAAATTATCACTTTTGGAACAAAAATAAGTGTGTTTAGAGTCACTTTAATGCCTGAAATTGGTCGAAATAGACGCTTCTGAATAGGAGAAAATGTCTGTGAAAATGGCAATTTTGGTCACATGGAGGCTTCAAAAAGTAGTTATTCAGCATGAGGCACATTCCAAATGACATTTTGAATCAATTTTTCTACAGTCCAAAAAATCAATTTTCTGATGAAAAACGATGACCCGTGACCTGTCGAAATTTCTCCAGATGGTCAGAAATGGACATTTTTTAATGTTTAATTTTTTTACTGTAAATGACTATTCCATGTGAATTATCACTTTTGGAACTAAAATAAGTGTGTTTAGAGTCACTTTAATGCCTGAAATTGGTCGAAATAGAAGCTTCTGAATAGGAGAAAATGTCTGTAATAATGGCAATTTTGGTCACATTGAGGCTTTAAAAAGTAGTTATTCAGCATGAGGCACATTCCAAATGACATTTTGAATCAATTTTTCTACAGTCCAAAAAATCAATTTTCTGATGAAAAACGATGACCCGTGACCTGTCGAAATTTCTCCGATGGTCAGAAATGGAAATTTTTTAATGTTTAATTTTTCGACTGTAAATGACTATTCCATGTAAATTATCACTTTTGGAAGAAAAATAAGTGTGTTTAGAGTCACTTTAATGCCTGAAATTGGTTGAAACAAAAGCTTCTGAATAGGAGAAAAAGTCTGTAATAATGGCAATTTTGGTCACATTGAGGCTTTAAAAAGTAGTCATTCAACATGAGGCACATTCCAAATGACATTTTGAATCAATTTTTCTACAGTCCAAAAAAATCAATTTTCTGATGAAAAACGATGACCCGTGACCTGTCGAAATTTATCCAGATGGTCAGAAATGGAAATTTTTTAATGTTTAATTTTTTGAATGCAAATGACTATTCCATGTAAATTATCACTTTTAGAACAACATTAAGTGTGTTTAGAGTCACTTTAATGCCTGAAATTGGTCGAAATAGAAGCTTCTGAATACGAGAAAATCGCTGTAATAATGGCAATTTTGGTCACATTGAGGCTTTAAAAAGTAGTTATTCAACATGAGGCACATTCGAAATGACATTTTGAATCAATTTTTCCACAGTCCAAAAAATCAATTTTCTGATGAAAAACGATGACCCGTGACCTGTCGAAATTTCTCCAGTTGGTCAGAAATGGAAATTTTTTAATGTTTAATTTTTTGAATGCAAATGACTATTCCATGTAAATTATCACTTTTGGAAGAAAAATAAGTGTGTTTAGAGTCACTTTAATGCCTGAAATTGGTTGAAACAAAAGCTTCTGAATAGGAGAAAAAGTCTGAAATAATGGCAATTTGGGTCACATTGAGGCTTTAAAAAGTAGTCATTCAACATGAGGCACATTCCAAATGACATTTTGAATCAATTTTTCTACAGTCCAAAAAAATCAATTTTCTGATGAAAAACGATGACCCGTGACCTGTCGAAATTTCTCCCGATGGTCAGAAATGGAAATTTTTTAATGTTTAATTTTTTGAATGCAAATGACTATTCCATGTAAATTATCACTTTTGGAACAACATTAAGTGTGTTTAGAGTCACTTTAATGCCTGAAATTGGTCGAAATAGAAGCTTCTGAATACGAGAAAATGTCTGTAATAATGGCAATTTTGGTCACATTGAGGCTTTAAAAAGTAGTTATTCAACATGTGGCACATTCGAAATGACATTTTGAATCAATATTTCTACAGTCCAAAAAATCAATTTTCTGATGAAAAACGATGACCCGTGACCTGTCGAAATTTCTCCAGTTGGTCAGAAATTGAATTTTTTGAATGTTTAAGTTTTTTGACTGCAAATGACTATTCCATTTAAATTATCACTTTTGGAACAAAAATAAGTGTGTTTAGAGTCACTTTAATGCCTGAAATTGGTCGAAATAGAAGCTTCTGAATAGGAGAAAATGTCTGTAAAAATTGAAATTTTGGTCACATTCAGGCTTTAAAAAGTAGTTATTCAATATGAGGCACAATCCAAATGACATTTTGAATCAATTTTTCTACAGTCCAAAAAATCAATTTTCTGATGAAAAACGATGACCCGTGACCTGTTGAAATTTCTCCAGATTGTCAGAAATGTACATTTTTTAATGTTTAATTTTTTGACTGTAAATGACTATTCCATGTAAATTATCACTTTTGGAAGAAAAATAAGTGTGTTTAGAGTCACTTTAATGCCTGAAATTGGTTGAAACAAAAGCTTCTGAATAGGAGAAAAAGTCTGTAATAATGGCAATTTGGGTAACATTGAGGCTTTAAAAAGTAGTCATTCAACATAAGGCACATTCCAAATGACATTTTGAAGCAATTTTTCTACAGTCCAAAAAAATCAATTTTCTGATGAAAAACGATGACCCGTGACCTGTCGAAATTTCTCCAGATGGTCAGAAATGGAAATTTTTTAATGTTTAATTTTTTGACTGCAAATGACTATTCCATGTAAATTATCACTTTTGGAACAAAAATAAATGTGTTTAGAGTCACTTTAATGCCTGAAATTGGTCGAAATAGACGCTTCTGAATAGGAGAAAATGTCTGTAAAAATGGCAATTTTGGTCACATTGAGGCTTCAAAAAGTAGTTATTCAGCATGAGGCACATTCCAAATGACATTTTGAATCAATTTTTTTACAGTCCAAAAAAATCAATTTTCTGATGAAAAACGATGACCCGTGACCTGTCGAAATTTCTCCAGATGGTCAGAAATGGAAATTTTTTAATGTTTAAGTTTTTTGACTGCAAATGACTATTCCATGTAAATTATCACTTTTGGAACAAAAATAAGTGTGTTTAGAGTCACTTTAATGCCTGAAATTGGTCGAAATAGAAGCTACTGAATACGAGAAAATGTCTGTAATAATGGCAATTTTGGTCACATTGAGGCTTTAAAAAGTAGTTATTCAACATGAGGCACATTCCAAATGACATTTTGAATCAATTTTTCTACAGTCCAAAAAAATCAATTTTCTGATGAAAAACGATGACCCGTGACCTGTCGAAATTTATCCAGATGGTTAGAAATGGAAATTTTTTAATGTTTAATTTTTTGACTGCAAATGACTATTCCATGTAAATTATCACTTTTGGAACAAAAATAAGTGTGTTTAGAGTCACTTTAATGCCTGAAATTGGTCGAAATAGAAGCTTCTGAATAGGAGAAAAAGTCTGTAATAATGGCAATTTTGGTCACATTGAGGCTTTAAAAAGTAGTCATTCAACATGAGGCACATTCCAAATGACATTTTGAATCAATTTTTCTACAGTCCAAAAAATCAATTTTCTGATGAAAAACGATGACCCGTGACCTGTCGAAATTTATCCAGATGGTCAGAAATGGAAATTTTTTAATGTTAAATTTTTTGAATGCAAATGACTATTCCATGTAAATTATCACTTTTAGAACAACATTAAGTGTGTTTAGAGTCACTTTAATGCCTGAAATTGGTCGAAATAGAAGCTTCTGAATACGAGAAAATCGCTGTAATAATGGCAATTTTGGTCACATTGAGGCTTTAAAAAGTAGTTATTCAACATGAGGCACATTCGAAATGACATTTTGAATCAATTTTTCCACAGTCCAAAAAATCAATTTTCTGATGAAAAACGATGACCCGTGACCTGTCGAAATTTCTCCAGTTGGTCAGAAATGGAAATTTTTTAATGTTTAATTTTTTGAATGCAAATGACTATTCCATGTAAATTATCACTTTTGGAAGAAAAATAAGTGTGTTTAGAGTCACTTTAATGCCTGAAATTGGTTGAAACAAAAGCTTCTGAATAGGAGAAAAAGTCTGAAATAATGGCAATTTGGGTCACATTGAGGCTTTAAAAAGTAGTCATTCAACATGAGGCCCATTCCAAATGACATTTTGAATCAATTTTTCTACAGTCCAAAAAAATCAATTTTCTGATGAAAAACGATGACCCGTGACCTGTCGAAATTTCTCCAGATGGTCAGAAATGGAAATTTTTTAATGTTTAATTTTTTGAATGCAAATGACTATTCCATGTAAATTATCACTTTTGGAACAACATTAAGTGTGTTTAGAGTCACTTTAATGCCTGAAATTGGTCGAAATAGAAGCTTCTGAATACGAGAAAATGTCTGTAATAATGGCAATTTTGGTCACATTGAGGCTTTAAAAAGTAGTTATTCAACATGTGGCACATTCGAAATGACATTTTGAATCAATATTTCTACAGTCCAAAAAATCAATTTTCTGATGAAAAACGATGACCCGTGACCTGTCGAAATTTCTCCAGTTGGTCAGAAATTGATATTTTTGAATGTTTAAGTTTTTTGACTGCAAATGACTATTCCATTTAAATTATCACTTTTGGAACAAAAATAAGTGTGTTTAGAGTCACTTTAATGCCTGAAATTGGTCGAAATAGAAGCTTCTGAATAGGAGAAAATGTCTGTAAAAATTGAAATTTTGGTCACATTCAGGCTTTAAAAAGTAGTTATTCAATATGAGGCACAATCCAAATGACATTTTGAATCAATTTTTCTACAGTCCAAAAAATCAATTTTCTGATGAAAAACGATGACCCGTGACCTGTTGAAATTTCTCCAGATTGTCAGAAATGTACATTTTTTAATGTTTAATTTTTTGACTGTAAATGACTATTCCATGTAAATTATCACTTTTGGAAGAAAAATAAGTGTGTTTAGAGTCACTTTAATGCCTGAAATTGGTTGAAACAAAAGCTTCTGAATAGGAGAAAAAGTCTGTAATAATGGCAATTTAGGTAACATTGAGGCTTTAAAAAGTAGTCATTCAACATAAGGCACATTCCAAATGACATTTTGAATCAATTTTTCTACAGTCCAAAAAAATCAATTTTCTGATGAAAAACGATGACCCGTGACCTGTCGAAATTTCTCCAGATGGTCAGAAATGGAAATTTTTTAATGTTTAATTTTTTGACTGCAAATGACTATTCCATGTAAATTATCACTTTTGGAACAAAAATAAATGTGTTTAGAGTCACTTTAATGCCTGAAATTGGTCGAAATAGACGCTTCTGAATAGGAGAAAATGTCTGTAAAAATGGCAATTTTGGTCACATTGAGGCTTCAAAAAGTAGTTATTCAGCATGAGGCACATTCCAAATGACATTTTGAATCAATTTTTTTACAGTCCAAAAAAATCAATTTTCTGATGAAAAACGATGACCCGTGACCTGTAGAAATTTCTCCAGATGGTCAGAAATGGAAATTTTTTAATGTTTAAGTTTTTTGACTGCAAATGACTATTCCATGTAAATTATCACTTTTGGAACAAAAATAAGTGTGTTTAGAGTCACTTTAATGCCTGAAATTGGTCGAAATAGAAGCTACTGAATACGAGAAAATGTCTGTAATAATGGCAATTTTGGTCACATTGAGGCTTCAAAAAGTAGTTATTCAGCATGAGGCACATTCCAAATGACATTTTGAATCAATTTTTCTACAGTCCAAAAAAATCAATTTTCTGATGAAAAACGATGACCCGTGACCTGTCGAAATTTCTCCAGATGGTCAGAAATGGAAATTTTTTAATGTTTAAGTTTTTTGACTGCAAATGACTATTCCATGTAAATTATCACTTTTGGAACAAAAATAAGTGTGTTTAGAGTCACTTTAATGCCTGAAATTGGTCGAAATAGAAGCTACTGAATACGAGAAAATGTCTGTAATAATGGCAATTTTGGTCACATTGAGGCTTTAAAAAGTAGTTATTCAACATGAGGCACATTCCAAATGACATTTTGAATCAATTTTTCTACAGTCCAAAAAAATCAATTTTCTGATGAAAAACGATGACCCGTGACCTGTCGAAATTTATCCAGATGGTTAGAAATGGAAATTTTTTAATGTTTAATTTTTTGACTGCAAATGACTATTCCATGTAAATTATCACTTTTGGAACAAAAATAAGTGTGTTTAGAGTCACTTTAATGCCTGAAATTGGTCGAAATAGACGCTTCTGAATAGGAGAAAATGTCTGTGAAAATGGCAATTTTGGTCACATGGAGGCTTCAAAAAGTAGTTATTCAGCATGAGGCACATTCCAAATGACATTTTGAATCAATTTTTCTACAGTCCAAAAAATCAATTTTCTGATGAAAAACGATGACCCGTGACCTGTCGAAATTTCTCCAGATGGTCAGAAATGGACATTTTTTAATGTTTAATTTTTTTACTGTAAATGACTATTCCATGTGAATTATCACTTTTGGAACTAAAATAAGTGTGTTTAGAGTCACTTTAATGCCTGAAATTGGTCGAAATAGAAGCTTCTGAATAGGAGAAAATGTCTGTAATAATGGCAATTTTGGTCACATTGAGGCTTTAAAAAGTAGTTATTCAGCATGAGGCACATTCCAAATGACATTTTGAATCAATTTTTCTACAGTCCAAAAAATCAATTTTCTGATGAAAAACGATGACCCGTGACCTGTCGAAATTTCTCCGATGGTCAGAAATGGAAATTTTTTAATGGTTAATTTTTCGACTGTAAATGACTATTCCATGTAAATTATCACTTTTGGAAGAAAAATAAGTGTGTTTAGAGTCACTTTAATGCCTGAAATTGGTTGAAACAAAAGCTTCTGAATAGGAGAAAAAGTCTGTAATAATGGCAATTTTGGTCACATTGAGGCTTTAAAAAGTAGTCATTCAACATGAGGCACATTCCAAATGACATTTTGAATCAATTTTTCTACAGTCCAAAAAAATCAATTTTCTGATGAAAAACGATGACCCGTGACCTGTCGAAATTTATCCAGATGGTCAGAAATGGAAATTTTTTAATGTTTAATTTTTTGAATGCAAATGACTATTCCATGTAAATTATCACTTTTAGAACAACATTAAGTGTGTTTAGAGTAACTTTAATGCCTGAAATTGGTCGAAATAGAAGCTTCTGAATACGAGAAAATCGCTGTAATAATGGCAATTTTGGTCACATTGAGGCTTTAAAAAGTAGTTATTCAACATGAGGCACATTCGAAATGACATTTTGAATCAATTTTTCCACAGTCCAAAAAATCAATTTTCTGATGAAAAACGATGACCCGTGACCTGTCGAAATTTCTCCAGTTGGTCAGAAATGGAAATTTTTTAATGTTTAATTTTTTGAATGCAAATGACTATTCCATGTAAATTATCACTTTTGGAAGAAAAATAAGTGTGTTTAGAGTCACTTTAATGCCTGAAATTGGTTGAAACAAAAGCTTCTGAATAGGAGAAAAAGTCTGAAATAATGGCAATTTGGGTCACATTGAGGCTTTAAAAAGTAGTCATTCAACATGAGGCACATTCCAAATGACATTTTGAATCAATTTTTCTACAGTCCAAAAAAATCAATTTTCTGATGAAAAACGAAATTTCTCCAGATGGTCAGAAATGGAAATTTTTTAATGTTTAATTTTTTGAATGCAAATGACTATTCCATGTAAATTATCACTTTTGGAACAACATTAAGTGTGTTTAGAGTCACTTTAATGCCTGAAATTGGTCGAAATAGAAGCTTCTGAATACGAGAAAATGTCTGTAATAATGGCAATTTTGGTCACATTGAGGCTTTAAAAAGTAGTTATTCAACATGTGGCACATTCGAAATGACATTTTGAATCAATATTTCTACAGTCCAAAAAATCAATTTTCTGATGAAAAACGATGACCCGTGACCTGTCGAAATTTCTCCAGTTGGTCAGAAATTGAATTTTTTGAATGTTTAAGTTTTTTGACTGCAAATGACTATTCCATTTAAATTATCACTTTTGGAACAAAAATAAGTGTGTTTAGAGTCACTTTAATGCCTGAAATTGGTCAAAATAGAAGCTTCTGAATAGGAGAAAATGTCTGTAAAAATTGAAATTTTGGTCACATTCAGGCTTTAAAAAGTAGTTATTCAATATGAGGCACAATCCAAATGACATTTTGAATCAATTTTTCTACAGTCCAAAAAATCAATTTTCTGATGAAAAACGATGACCCGTGACCTGTTGAAATTTCTCCAGATTGTCAGAAATGTACATTTTTTAATGTTTAATTTTTTGACTGTAAATGACTATTCCATGTAAATTATCACTTTTGGAAGAAAAATAAGTGTGTTTAGAGTCACTTTAATGCCTGAAATTGGTTGAAACAAAAGCTTCTGAATAGGAGAAAAAGTCTGTAATAATGGCAATTTGGGTAACATTGAGGCTTTAAAAAGTAGTCATTCAACATAAGGCACATTCCAAATGACATTTTGAATCAATTTTTCTACAGTCCAAAAAAATCAATTTTCTGATGAAAAACGATGACCCGTGACCTGTCGAAATTTCTCCAGATGGTCAGAAATGGAAATTTTTTAATGTTTAATTTTTTGTCTGCAAATGACTATTCCATGTAAATTATCACTTTTGGAACAAAAATAAATGTGTTTAGAGTCACTTTAATGCCTGAAATTGGTCGAAATAGACGCTTCTGAATAGGAGAAAATGTCTGTAAAAATGGCAATTTTGGTCACATTGAGGCTTCAAAAAGTAGTTATTCAGCATGAGGCACATTCCAAATGACATTTTGAATCAATTTTTTTACAGTCCAAAAAAATCAATTTTCTGATGAAAAACGATGACCCGTGACCTGTCGAAATTTCTCCAGATGGTCAGAAATGGAAATTTTTTAATGTTTAAGTTTTTTGACTGCAAATGACTATTCCATGTAAATTATCACTTTTGGAACAAAAATAAGTGTGTTTAGAGTCACTTTAATGCCTGAAATTGGTCGAAATAGAAGCTTCTGAATACGAGAAAATGTCTGTAATAATGGCAATTTTGGTCACATTGAGGCTTTAAAAAGTAGTTATTCAACATGTGGCACATTCGAAATGACATTTTGAATCAATATTTCTACAGTCCAAAAAATCAATTTTCTGATGAAAAACGATGACCCGTGACCTGTCGAAATTTCTCCAGTTGGTCAGAAATTGAATTTTTTGAATGTTTAAGTTTTTTGACTGCAAATGACTATTCCATTTAAATTATCACTTTTGGAACAAAAATAAGTGTGTTTAGAGTCACTTTAATGCCTGAAATTGGTCGAAATAGAAGCTTCTGAATAGGAGAAAATGTCTGTAAAAATTGAAATTTTGGTCACATTCAGGCTTTAAAAAGTAGTTATTCAATATGAGGCACAATCCAAATGACATTTTGAATCAATTTTTCTACAGTCCAAAAAATCAATTTTCTGATGAAAAACGATGACCCGTGACCTGTTGAAATTTCTCCAGATTGTCAGAAATGTACATTTTTTAATGTTTAATTTTTTGACTGTAAATGACTATTCCATGTAAATTATCACTTTTGGAAGAAAAATAAGTGTGTTTAGAGTCACTTTAATGCCTGAAATTGGTTGAAACAAAAGCTTCTGAATAGGAGAAAAAGTCTGTAATAATGGCAATTTGGGTAACATTGAGGCTTTAAAAAGTAGTCATTCAACATAAGGCACATTCCAAATGACATTTTGAATCAATTTTTCTACAGTCCAAAAAAATCAATTTTCTGATGAAAAACGATGACCCGTGACCTGTCGAAATTTCTCCAGATGGTCAGAAATGGAAATTTTTTAATGTTTAATTTTTTGACTGCAAATGACTATTCCATGTAAATTATCACTTTTGGAACAAAAATAAATGTGTTTAGAGTCACTTTAATGCCTGAAATTGGTCGAAATAGACGCTTCTGAATAGGAGAAAATGTCTGTGAAAATGGCAATTTTGGTCACATGGAGGCTTCAAAAAGTAGTTATTCAGCATGAGGCACATTGCAAATGACATTTTGAATCAATTTTTCTACAGTCCAAAAAATCAATTTTCTGATGAAAAACGATGACCCGTGACCTGTCTAAATTTCTCCAGATGGTCAGAAATGGACATTTTTTAATGTTTAATTTTTTTACTGTAAATGACTATTCCATGTGAATTATCACTTTTGGAACTAAAATAAGTGTGTTTAGAGTCACTTTAATGCCTGAAATTGGTCGAAATAGAAGCTTCTGAATAGGAGAAAATGTCTTTAAAAATTGAAATTTTGGTCACATTCAGGCTTTAAAAAGTAGTTATTCAACATGAGGCACAATCCAAATGACATTTTGAATCAATTTTTCTAGAGTCCAAAAAATCAATTTTCTGATGAAAAACGATGACCCGTGACCTGTTGAAATGTCTCCAGATTGTCAGAAATGTACATTTTTTAATGTTTAATTTTTTGACTGTAAATGACTATTCCATGTAAATTATCACTTTTGGAAGAAAAATAAGTGTGTTTAGAGTCACTTTAATGCCTGAAATTGGTTGAAACAAAAGCTTCTGAATAGGAGAAAAAGTCTGAAATAATGGCAATTTGGGTCACATTGAGGCTTTAAAAAGTAGTCATTCAACATGAGGCACATTCCAAATGACATTTTGAATCAATTTTTCTACAGTCCAAAAAAATCAATTTTCTGATGAAAAACGATGACCCGTGACCTGTCGAAATTACTCCAGATGGTCAGAAATGGAAATTTTTTAATGTTTAATTTTTTGAATGCAAATGACTATTCCATGTAAATTATCACTTTTGGAACAACATTAAGTGTGTTTAGAGTCACTTTAATGCCTGAAATTGGTCGAAATAGAAGCTTCTGAATAGGAGAAAATGTCTGTAAAAATTGAAATTTTGGTCACATTCAGGCTTTAAAAAGTAGTTATTCAATATGAGGCACAATCCAAATGACATTTTGAATCAATTTTTCTACAGTCCAAAAAATCAATTTTCTGATGAAAAACGATGACCCGTGACCTGTTGAAATTTCTCCAGATTGTCAGAAATGTACATTTTTTAATGTTTAATTTTTTGACTGTAAATGACTATTCCATGTAAATTATCACTTTTGGAAGAAAAATAAGTGTGTTTAGAGTCACTTTAATGCCTGAAATTGGTTGAAACAAAAGCTTCTGAATAGGAGAAAAAGTCTGTAATAATGGCAATTTGGGTAACATTGAGGCTTTAAAAAGTAGTCATTCAACATAAGGCACATTCCAAATGACATTTTGAATCAATTTTTCTACAGTCCAAAAAAATCAATTTTCTGATGAAAAACGATGACCCGTGACCTGTCGAAATTTCTCCAGATGGTCAGAAATGGAAATTTTTTAATGTTTAATTTTTTGTCTGCAAATGACTATTCCATGTAAATTATCACTTTTGGAACAAAAATAAATGTGTTTAGAGTCACTTTAATGCCTGAAATTGGTCGAAATAGACGCTTCTGAATAGGAGAAAATGTCTGTAAAAATGGCAATTTTGGTCACATTGAGGCTTCAAAAAGTAGTTATTCAGCATGAGGCACATTCCAAATGACATTTTGAATCAATTTTTTTACAGTCCAAAAAAATCAATTTTCTGATGAAAAACGATGACCCGTGACCTGTCGAAATTTCTCCAGATGGTCAGAAATGGAAATTTTTTAATGTTTAAGTTTTTTGACTGCAAATGACTATTCCATGTAAATTATCACTTTTGGAACAAAAATAAGTGTGTTTAGAGTCACTTTAATGCCTGAAATTGGTCGAAATAGAAGCTTCTGAATACGAGAAAATGTCTGTAATAATGGCAATTTTGGTCACATTGAGGCTTTAAAAAGTAGTTATTCAACATGTGGCACATTCGAAATGACATTTTGAATCAATATTTCTACAGTCCAAAAAATCAATTTTCTGATGAAAAACGATGACCCGTGACCTGTCGAAATTTCTCCAGTTGGTCAGAAATTGAATTTTTTGAATGTTTAAGTTTTTTGACTGCAAATGACTATTCCATTTAAATTATCACTTTTGGAACAAAAATAAGTGTGTTTAGAGTCACTTTAATGCCTGAAATTGGTCGAAATAGAAGCTTCTGAATAGGAGAAAATGTCTGTAAAAATTGAAATTTTGGTCACATTCAGGCTTTAAAAAGTAGTTATTCAATATGAGGCACAATCCAAATGACATTTTGAATCAATTTTTCTACAGTCCAAAAAATCAATTTTCTGATGAAAAACGATGACCCGTGACCTGTTGAAATTTCTCCAGATTGTCAGAAATGTACATTTTTTAATGTTTAATTTTTTGACTGTAAATGACTATTCCATGTAAATTATCACTTTTGGAAGAAAAATAAGTGTGTTTAGAGTCACTTTAATGCCTGAAATTGGTTGAAACAAAAGCTTCTGAATAGGAGAAAAAGTCTGTAATAATGGCAATTTGGGTAACATTGAGGCTTTAAAAAGTAGTCATTCAACATAAGGCACATTCCAAATGACATTTTGAATCAATTTTTCTACAGTCCAAAAAAATCAATTTTCTGATGAAAAACGATGACCCGTGACCTGTCGAAATTTCTCCAGATGGTCAGAAATGGAAATTTTTTAATGTTTAATTTTTTGACTGCAAATGACTATTCCATGTAAATTATCACTTTTGGAACAAAAATAAATGTGTTTAGAGTCACTTTAATGCCTGAAATTGGTCGAAATAGACGCTTCTGAATAGGAGAAAATGTCTGTGAAAATGGCAATTTTGGTCACATGGAGGCTTCAAAAAGTAGTTATTCAGCATGAGGCACATTGCAAATGACATTTTGAATCAATTTTTCTACAGTCCAAAAAATCAATTTTCTGATGAAAAACGATGACCCGTGACCTGTCTAAATTTCTCCAGATGGTCAGAAATGGACATTTTTTAATGTTTAATTTTTTTACTGTAAATGACTATTCCATGTGAATTATCACTTTTGGAACTAAAATAAGTGTGTTTAGAGTCACTTTAATGCCTGAAATTGGTCGAAATAGAAGCTTCTGAATAGGAGAAAATGTCTTTAAAAATTGAAATTTTGGTCACATTCAGGCTTTAAAAAGTAGTTATTCAACATGAG
This sequence comes from Triturus cristatus, assembly GCF_964204655.1. Lineage (NCBI taxonomy): Eukaryota > Metazoa > Chordata > Amphibia > Caudata > Salamandridae > Triturus > Triturus cristatus. Next base: position 875,889,616 of record NC_140593.1, on the reverse strand, counting down.
GCACAATCCAAATGACATTTTGAATCAATTTTTCTAGAGTCCAAAAAATCAATTTTCTGATGAAAAACGATGACCCGTGACCTGTTGAAATGTCTCCAGATTGTCAGAAATGTACATTTTTTAATGTTTAATTTTTTGACTGTAAATGACTATTCCATGTAAATTATCACTTTTGGAAGAAAAATAAGTGTGTTTAGAGTCACTTTAATGCCTGAAATTGGTTGAAACAAAAGCTTCTGAATAGGAGAAAAAGTCTGAAATAATGGCAATTTGGGTCACATTGAGGCTTTAAAAAGTAGTCATTCAACATGAGGCACATTCCAAATGACATTTTGAATCAATTTTTCTACAGTCCAAAAAAATCAATTTTCTGATGAAAAACGATGACCCGTGACCTGTCGAAATTACTCCAGATGGTCAGAAATGGAAATTTTTTAATGTTTAATTTTTTGAATGCAAATGACTATTCCATGTAAATTATCACTTTTGGAACAACATTAAGTGTGTTTAGAGTCACTTTAATGCCTGAAATTGGTCGAAATAGAAGCTTCTGAATAGGAGAAAATGTCTGTAAAAATTGAAATTTTGGTCACATTCAGGCTTTAAAAAGTAGTTATTCAATATGAGGCACAATCCAAATGACATTTTGAATCAATTTTTCTACAGTCCAAAAAATCAATTTTCTGATGAAAAACGATGACCCGTGACCTGTTGAAATTTCTCCAGATTGTCAGAAATGTACATTTTTTAATGTTTAATTTTTTGACTGTAAATGACTATTCCATGTAAATTATCACTTTTGGAAGAAAAATAAGTGTGTTTAGAGTCACTTTAATGCCTGAAATTGGTTGAAACAAAAGCTTCTGAATAGGAGAAAAAGTCTGTAATAATGGCAATTTGGGTCACATTGAGGCTTTAAAAAGTAGTCATTCAACATAAGGCACATTCCAAATGACATTTTGAATCAATTTTTCTACAGTCCCAAAAAATCAATTTTCTGATGAAAAACGATGACCCGTGACCTGTCGAAATTTCTCCAGATTGTCAGAAATGTACATTTTTTAACGTTTAATTTTTTGACTGCAAATGACTATTCCATGTAAATTATCACTTTTGGAACAAAAATAAATGTGTTTAGAGTCACTTTAATGCCTGAAATTGGTCGAAATAGACGCTTCTGAATAGGAGAAAATGTCTGTAAAAATGGCAATTTTGGTCACATTGAGGCTTCAAAAAGTAGTTATTCAGCATGAGGCACATTCCAAATGACATTTTGAATCAATTTTTCTACAGTCCAAAAAAATCAATTTTCTGATGAAAAACGATGACCCGTGACCTGTCGAAATTTCTCCAGATGGTCAGAAATGGAAATTTTTTAATGTTTAAGTTTTTTGACTGCAAATGACTATTCCATGTAAATTATCACTTTTGGAACAAAAATAAGTGTGTTTAGAGTCACTTTAATGCCTGAAATTGGTCGAAATAGAAGCTACTGAATACGAGAAAATGTCTGTAATAATGGCAATTTTGGTCACATTGAGGCTTTAAAAAGTAGTTATTCAACATGAGGCACATTCCAAATGACATTTTGAATCAATTTTTCTACAGTCCAAAAAAATCAATTTTCTGATGAAAAACGATGACCCGTGACCTGTCGAAATTTATCCAGATGGTTAGAAATGGAAATTTTTTAATGTTTAATTTTTTGACTGCAAATGACTATTCCATGTAAATTATCACTTTTGGAACAAAAATAAGTGTGTTTAGAGTCACTTTAATGCCTGAAATTGGTCGAAATAGACGCTTCTGAATAGGAGAAAATGTCTGTGAAAATGGCAATTTTGGTCACATGGAGGCTTCAAAAAGTAGTTATTCAGCATGAGGCACATTCCAAATGACATTTTGAATCAATTTTTCTACAGTCCAAAAAATCAATTTTCTGATGAAAAACGATGACCCGTGACCTGTCGAAATTTCTCCAGATGGTCAGAAATGGACATTTTTTAATGTTTAATTTTTTTACTGTAAATGACTATTCCATGTGAATTATCACTTTTGGAACTAAAATAAGTGTGTTTAGAGTCACTTTAATGCCTGAAATTGGTCGAAATAGAAGCTTCTGAATAGGAGAAAATGTCTGTAATAATGGCAATTTTGGTCACATTGAGGCTTTAAAAAGTAGTTATTCAGCATGAGGCACATTCCAAATGACATTTTGAATCAATTTTTCTACAGTCCAAAAAATCAATTTTCTGATGAAAAACGATGACCCGTGACCTGTCGAAATTTCTCCGATGGTCAGAAATGGAAATTTTTTAATGTTTAATTTTTCGACTGTAAATGACTATTCCATGTAAATTATCACTTTTGGAAGAAAAATAAGTGTGTTTAGAGTCACTTTAATGCCTGAAATTGGTTGAAACAAAAGCTTCTGAATAGGAGAAAAAGTCTGTAATAATGGCAATTTTGGTCACATTGAGGCTTTAAAAAGTAGTCATTCAACATGAGGCACATTCCAAATGACATTTTGAATCAATTTTTCTACAGTCCAAAAAAATCAATTTTCTGATGAAAAACGATGACCCGTGACCTGTCGAAATTTATCCAGATGGTCAGAAATGGAAATTTTTTAATGTTTAATTTTTTGAATGCAAATGACTATTCCATGTAAATTATCACTTTTAGAACAACATTAAGTGTGTTTAGAGTCACTTTAATGCCTGAAATTGGTCGAAATAGAAGCTTCTGAATACGAGAAAATCGCTGTAATAATGGCAATTTTGGTCACATTGAGGCTTTAAAAAGTAGTTATTCAACATGAGGCACATTCGAAATGACATTTTGAATCAATTTTTCCACAGTCCAAAAAATCAATTTTCTGATGAAAAACGATGACCCGTGACCTGTCGAAATTTCTCCAGTTGGTCAGAAATGGAAATTTTTTAATGTTTAATTTTTTGAATGCAAATGACTATTCCATGTAAATTATCACTTTTGGAAGAAAAATAAGTGTGTTTAGAGTCACTTTAATGCCTGAAATTGGTTGAAACAAAAGCTTCTGAATAGGAGAAAAAGTCTGAAATAATGGCAATTTGGGTCACATTGAGGCTTTAAAAAGTAGTCATTCAACATGAGGCACATTCCAAATGACATTTTGAATCAATTTTTCTACAGTCCAAAAAAATCAATTTTCTGATGAAAAACGATGACCCGTGACCTGTCGAAATTTCTCCCGATGGTCAGAAATGGAAATTTTTTAATGTTTAATTTTTTGAATGCAAATGACTATTCCATGTAAATTATCACTTTTGGAACAAAATTAAGTGTGTTTAGAGTCACTTTAATGCCTGAAATTGGTCGAAATAGAAGCTTCTGAATACGAGAAAATGTCTGTAATAATGGCAATTTTGGTCACATTGAGGCTTTAAAAAGTAGTTATTCAACATGTGGCACATTCGAAATGACATTTTGAATCAATATTTCTACAGTCCAAAAAATCAATTTTCTGATGAAAAACGATGACCCGTGACCTGTCGAAATTTCTCCAGTTGGTCAGAAATTGAATTTTTTGAATGTTTAAGTTTTTTGACTGCAAATGACTATTCCATTTAAATTATCACTTTTGGAACAAAAATAAGTGTGTTTAGAGTCACTTTAATGCCTGAAATTGGTCGAAATAGAAGCTTCTGAATAGGAGAAAATGTCTGTAAAAATTGAAATTTTGGTCACATTCAGGCTTTAAAAAGTAGTTATTCAATATGAGGCACAATCCAAATGACATTTTGAATCAATTTTTCTACAGTCCAAAAAATCAATTTTCTGATGAAAAACGATGACCCGTGACCTGTTGAAATTTCTCCAGATTGTCAGAAATGTACATTTTTTAATGTTTAATTTTTTGACTGTAAATGACTATTCCATGTAAATTATCACTTTTGGAAGAAAAATAAGTGTGTTTAGAGTCACTTTAATGCCTGAAATTGGTTGAAACAAAAGCTTCTGAATAGGAGAAAAAGTCTGTAATAATGGCAATTTGGGTAACATTGAGGCTTTAAAAAGTAGTCATTCAACATAAGGCACATTCCAAATGACATTTTGAAGCAATTTTTCTACAGTCCAAAAAAATCAATTTTCTGATGAAAAACGATGACCCGTGACCTGTCGAAATTTCTCCAGATGGTCAGAAATGGAAATTTTTTAATGTTTAATTTTTTGACTGCAAATGACTATTCCATGTAAATTATCACTTTTGGAACAAAAATAAATGTGTTTAGAGTCACTTTAATGCCTGAAATTGGTCGAAATAGACGCTTCTGAATAGGAGAAAATGTCTGTAAAAATGGCAATTTTGGTCACATTGAGGCTTCAAAAAGTAGTTATTCAGCATGAGGCACATTCCAAATGACATTTTGAATCAATTTTTTTACAGTCCAAAAAAATCAATTTTCTGATGAAAAACGATGACCCGTGACCTGTCGAAATTTCTCCAGATGGTCAGAAATGGAAATTTTTTAATGTTTAAGTTTTTTGACTGCAAATGACTATTCCATGTAAATTATCACTTTTGGAACAAAAATAAGTGTGTTTAGAGTCACTTTAATGCCTGAAATTGGTCGAAATAGAAGCTACTGAATACGAGAAAATGTCTGTAATAATGGCAATTTTGGTCACATTGAGGCTTTAAAAAGTAGTTATTCAACATGAGGCACATTCCAAATGACATTTTGAATCAATTTTTCTACAGTCCAAAAAAATCAATTTTCTGATGAAAAACGATGACCCGTGACCTGTCGAAATTTATCCAGATGGTTAGAAATGGAAATTTTTTAATGTTTAATTTTTTGACTGCAAATGACTATTCCATGTAAATTATCACTTTTGGAACAAAAATAAGTGTGTTTAGAGTCACTTTAATGCCTGAAATTGGTCGAAATAGACGCTTCTGAATAGGAGAAAATGTCTGTAAAAATGGCAATTTTGGTCACATTGAGGCTTCAAAAAGTAGTTATTCAGCATGAGGCACATTCCAAATGACATTTTGAATCAATTTTTTTACAGTCCAAAAAAATCAATTTTCTGATGAAAAACGATGACCCGTGACCTGTCGAAATTTCTCCAGATGGTCAGAAATGGAAATTTTTTAATGTTTAAGTTTTTTGACTGCAAATGACTATTCCATGTAAATTATCACTTTTGGAACAAAAATAAGTGTGTTTAGAGTCACTTTAATGCCTGAAATTGGTCGAAATAGAAGCTACTGAATACGAGAAAATGTCTGTAATAATGGCAATTTTGGTCACATTGAGGCTTTAAAAAGTAGTTATTCAACATGAGGCACATTCCAAATGACATTTTGAATCAATTTTTCTACAGTCCAAAAAAATCAATTTTCTGATGAAAAACGATGACCCGTGACCTGTCGAAATTTATCCAGATGGTTAGAAATGGAAATTTTTTAATGTTTAATTTTTTGACTGCAAATGACTATTCCATGTAAATTATCACTTTTGGAACAAAAATAAGTGTGTTTAGAGTCACTTTAATGCCTGAAATTGGTCGAAATAGACGCTTCTGAATAGGAGAAAATGTCTGTGAAAATGGCAATTTTGGTCACATGGAGGCTTCAAAAAGTAGTTATTCAGCATGAGGCACATTCCAAATGACATTTTGAATCAATTTTTCTACAGTCCAAAAAATCAATTTTCTGATGAAAAACGATGACCCGTGACCTGTCGAAATTTCTCCAGATGGTCAGAAATGGACATTTTTTAATGTTAAATTTTTTTACTGTAAATGCCTATTCCATGTGAATTATCACTTTTGGAACTAAAATAAGTGTGTTTAGAGTCACTTTAATGCCTGAAATTGGTCGAAATAGAAGCTTCTGAATAGGAGAAAATGTCTGTAATAATGGCAATTTTGGTCACATTGAGGCTTTAAAAAGTAGTTATTCAACATGAGGCACATTCGAAATGACATTTTGAATCAATTTTTCCACAGTCCAAAAAATCAATTTTCTGATGAAAAACGATGACCCGTGACCTGTCGAAATTTCTCCAGTTGGTCAGAAATTGAATTTTTTTAATGTTTAAGTTTTTTGACTGCAAATGACTATTCCATTTAAATTATCACTTTTGGAACAAAAATAAGTGTGTTTAGAGTCACTTTAATGCCTGAAATTGGTCGAAATAGAAGCTTCTGAATAGGAGAAAAAGTCTGTAATAATGGCAATTTTGGTCACATTGAGGCTTTAAAAAGTAGTCATTCAACATGAGGCACATTCCAAATGACATTTTGAATCAATTTTTCTACAGTCCAAAAAATCAATTTTCTGATGAAAAACGATGACCCGTGACCTGTCGAAATTTATCCAGATGGTCAGAAATGGAAATTTTTTAATGTTTAATTTTTTGAATGCAAATGACTATTCCATGTAAATTATCACTTTTAGAACAACATTAAGTGTGTTTAGAGTCACTTTAATGCCTGAAATTGGTCGAAATAGAAGCTTCTGAATACGAGAAAATCGCTGTAATAATGGCAATTTTGGTCACATTGAGGCTTTAAAAAGTAGTTATTCAACATGAGGCACATTCGAAATGACATTTTGAATCAATTTTTCCACAGTCCAAAAAATCAATTTTCTGATGAAAAACGATGACCCGTGACCTGTCGAAATTTCTCCAGTTGGTCAGAAATGGAAATTTTTTAATGTTTAATTTTTTGAATGCAAATGACTATTCCATGTAAATTATCACTTTTGGAAGAAAAATAAGTGTGTTTAGAGTCACTTTAATGCCTGAAATTGGTTGAAACAAAAGCTTCTGAATAGGAGAAAAAGTCTGAAATAATGGCAATTTGGGTCACATTGAGGCTTTAAAAAGTAGTCATTCAACATGAGGCCCATTCCAAATGACATTTTGAATCAATTTTTCTACAGTCCAAAAAAATCAATTTTCTGATGAAAAACGATGACCCGTGACCTGTCGAAATTTCTCCAGATGGTCAGAAATGGAAATTTTTTAATGTTTAATTTTTTGAATGCAAATGACTATTCCATGTAAATTATCACTTTTGGAACAACATTAAGTGTGTTTAGAGTCACTTTAATGCCTGAAATTGGTCGAAATAGAAGCTTCTGAATACGAGAAAATGTCTGTAATAATGGCAATTTTGGTCACATTGAGGCTTTAAAAAGTAGTTATTCAACATGTGGCACATTCGAAATGACATTTTGAATCAATATTTCTACAGTCCAAAAAATCAATTTTCTGATGAAAAACGATGACCCGTGACCTGTCGAAATTTCTCCAGTTGGTCAGAAATTGATATTTTTGAATGTTTAAGTTTTTTGACTGCAAATGACTATTCCATTTAAATTATCACTTTTGGAACAAAAATAAGTGTGTTTAGAGTCACTTTAATGCCTGAAATTGGTCGAAATAGAAGCTTCTGAATAGGAGAAAATGTCTGTAAAAATTGAAATTTTGGTCACATTCAGGCTTTAAAAAGTAGTTATTCAATATGAGGCACAATCCAAATGACATTTTGAATCAATTTTTCTACAGTCCAAAAAATCAATTTTCTGATGAAAAACGATGACCCGTGACCTGTTGAAATTTCTCCAGATTGTCAGAAATGTACATTTTTTAATGTTTAATTTTTTGACTGTAAATGACTATTCCATGTAAATTATCACTTTTGGAAGAAAAATAAGTGTGTTTAGAGTCACTTTAATGCCTGAAATTGGTTGAAACAAAAGCTTCTGAATAGGAGAAAAAGTCTGTAATAATGGCAATTTAGGTAACATTGAGGCTTTAAAAAGTAGTCATTCAACATAAGGCACATTCCAAATGACATTTTGAATCAATTTTTCTACAGTCCAAAAAAATCAATTTTCTGATGAAAAACGATGACCCGTGACCTGTCGAAATTTCTCCAGATGGTCAGAAATGGAAATTTTTTAATGTTTAATTTTTTGACTGCAAATGACTATTCCATGTAAATTATCACTTTTGGAACAAAAATAAATGTGTTTAGAGTCACTTTAATGCCTGAAATTGGTCGAAATAGACGCTTCTGAATAGGAGAAAATGTCTGTAAAAATGGCAATTTTGGTCACATTGAGGCTTCAAAAAGTAGTTATTCAGCATGAGGCACATTCCAAATGACATTTTGAATCAATTTTTTTACAGTCCAAAAAAATCAATTTTCTGATGAAAAACGATGACCCGTGACCTGTCGAAATTTCTCCAGATGGTCAGAAATGGAAATTTTTTAATGTTTAAGTTTTTTGACTGCAAATGACTATTCCATGTAAATTATCACTTTTGGAACAAAAATAAGTGTGTTTAGAGTCACTTTAATGCCTGAAATTGGTCGAAATAGAAGCTACTGAATACGAGAAAATGTCTGTAATAATGGCAATTTTGGTCACATTGAGGCTTTAAAAAGTAGTTATTCAACATGAGGCACATTCCAAATGACATTTTGAATCAATTTTTCTACAGTCCAAAAAAATCAATTTTCTGATGAAAAACGATGACCCGTGACCTGTCGAAATTTATCCAGATGGTTAGAAATGGAAATTTTTTAATGTTTAATTTTTTGACTGCAAATGACTATTCCATGTAAATTATCACTTTTGGAACAAAAATAAGTGTGTTTAGAGTCACTTTAATGCCTGAAATTGGTCGAAATAGACGCTTCTGAATAGGAGAAAATGTCTGTGAAAATGGCAATTTTGGTCACATGGAGGCTTCAAAAAGTAGTTATTCAGCATGAGGCACATTCCAAATGACATTTTGAATCAATTTTTCTACAGTCCAAAAAATCAATTTTCTGATGAAAAACGATGACCCGTGACCTGTCGAAATTTCTCCAGATGGTCAGAAATGGACATTTTTTAATGTTAAATTTTTTTACTGTAAATGCCTATTCCATGTGAATTATCACTTTTGGAACTAAAATAAGTGTGTTTAGAGTCACTTTAATGCCTGAAATTGGTCGAAATAGAAGCTTCTGAATAGGAGAAAATGTCTGTAATAATGGCAATTTTGGTCACATTGAGGCTTTAAAAAGTAGTTATTCAACATGAGGCACATTCGAAATGACATTTTGAATCAATTTTTCCACAGTCCAAAAAATCAATTTTCTGATGAAAAACGATGACCCGTGACCTGTCGAAATTTCTCCAGTTGGTCAGAAATTGAATTTTTTTAATGTTTAAGTTTTTTGACTGCAAATGACTATTCCATTTAAATTATCACTTTTGGAACAAAAATAAGTGTGTTTAGAGTCACTTTAATGCCTGAAATTGGTCGAAATAGAAGCTTCTGAATAGGAGAAAAAGTCTGTAATAATGGCAATTTTGGTCACATTGAGGCTTTAAAAAGTAGTCATTCAACATGAGGCACATTCCAAATGACATTTTGAATCAATTTTTCTACAGTCCAAAAAATCAATTTTCTGATGAAAAACGATGACCCGTGACCTGTCGAAATTTATCCAGATGGTCAGAAATGGAAATTTTTTAATGTTTAATTTTTTGAATGCAAATGACTATTCCATGTAAATTATCACTTTTAGAACAACATTAAGTGTGTTTAGAGTCACTTTAATGCCTGAAATTGGTCGAAATAGAAGCTTCTGAATACGAGAAAATCGCTGTAATAATGGCAATTTTGGTCACATTGAGGCTTTAAAAAGTAGTTATTCAACATGAGGCACATTCGAAATGACATTTTGAATCAATTTTTCCACAGTCCAAAAAATCAATTTTCTGATGAAAAACGATGACCCGTGACCTGTCGAAATTTCTCCAGTTGGTCAGAAATGGAAATTTTTTAATGTTTAATTTTTTGAATGCAAATGACTATTCCATGTAAATTATCACTTTTGGAAGAAAAATAAGTGTGTTTAGAGTCACTTTAATGCCTGAAATTGGTTGAAACAAAAGCTTCTGAATAGGAGAAAAAGTCTGAAATAATGGCAATTTGGGTCACATTGAGGCTTTAAAAAGTAGTCATTCAACATGAGGCCCATTCCAAATGACATTTTGAATCAATTTTTCTACAGTCCAAAAAAATCAATTTTCTGATGAAAAACGATGACCCGTGACCTGTCGAAATTTCTCCAGATGGTCAGAAATGGAAATTTTTTAATGTTTAATTTTTTGAATGCAAATGACTATTCCATGTAAATTATCACTTTTGGAACAACATTAAGTGTGTTTAGAGTCACTTTAATGCCTGAAATTGGTCGAAATAGAAGCTTCTGAATACGAGAAAATGTCTGTAATAATGGCAATTTTGGTCACATTGAGGCTTTAAAAAGTAGTTATTCAACATGTGGCACATTCGAAATGACATTTTGAATCAATATTTCTACAGTCCAAAAAATCAATTTTCTGATGAAAAACGATGACCCGTGACCTGTCGAAATTTCTCCAGTTGGTCAGAAATTGATATTTTTGAATGTTTAAGTTTTTTGACTGCAAATGACTATTCCATTTAAATTATCACTTTTGGAACAAAAATAAGTGTGTTTAGAGTCACTTTAATGCCTGAAATTGGTCGAAATAGAAGCTTCTGAATAGGAGAAAATGTCTGTAAAAATTGAAATTTTGGTCACATTCAGGCTTTAAAAAGTAGTTATTCAATATGAGGCACAATCCAAATGACATTTTGAATCAATTTTTCTACAGTCCAAAAAATCAATTTTCTGATGAAAAACGATGACCCGTGACCTGTTGAAATTTCTCCAGATTGTCAGAAATGTACATTTTTTAATGTTTAATTTTTTGACTGTAAATGACTATTCCATGTAAATTATCACTTTTGGAAGAAAAATAAGTGTGTTTAGAGTCACTTTAATGCCTGAAATTGGTTGAAACAAAAGCTTCTGAATAGGAGAAAAAGTCTGTAATAATGGCAATTTAGGTAACATTGAGGCTTTAAAAAGTAGTCATTCAACATAAGGCACATTCCAAATGACATTTTGAATCAATTTTTCTACAGTCCAAAAAAATCAATTTTCTGATGAAAAACGATGACCCGTGACCTGTCGAAATTTCTCCAGATGGTCAGAAATGGAAATTTTTTAATGTTTAATTTTTTGACTGCAAATGACTATTCCATGTAAATTATCACTTTTGGAACAAAAATAAATGTGTTTAGAGTCACTTTAATGCCTGAAATTGGTCGAAATAGACGCTTCTGAATAGGAGAAAATGTCTGTAAAAATGGCAATTTTGGTCACATTGAGGCTTCAAAAAGTAGTTATTCAGCATGAGGCACATTCCAAATGACATTTTGAATCAATTTTTTTACAGTCCAAAAAAATCAATTTTCTGATGAAAAACGATGACCCGTGACCTGTAGAAATTTCTCCAGATGGTCAGAAATGGAAATTTTTTAATGTTTAAGTTTTTTGACTGCAAATGACTATTCCATGTAAATTATCACTTTTGGAACAAAAATAAGTGTGTTTAGAGTCACTTTAATGCCTGAAATTGGTCGAAATAGAAGCTACTGAATACGAGAAAATGTCTGTAATAATGGCAATTTTGGTCACATTGAGGCTTTAAAAAGTAGTTATTCAACATGAGGCACATTCCAAATGACATTTTGAATAAATTTTTCTACAGTCCAAAAAAATCAATTTTCTGATGAAAAACGATGACCCGTGACCTGTCGAAATTTATCCAGATGGTTAGAAATGGAAATTTTTTAATGTTTAATTTTTTGACTGCAAATGACTATTCCATGTAAATTATCTCTTTTGGAACAAAAATAAGTGTGTTTAGAGTCACTTTAATGCCTGAAATGGGTCGAAATAGACGCTTCTGAATAGGAGAAAATGTCTGTGAAAATGGCAATTTTGGTCACATGGAGGCTTCAAAAAGTAGTTATTCAGCATGAGGCACATTCCAAATGACATTTTGAATCAATTTTTCTACAGTCCAAAAAATCAATTTTCTGATGAAAAACGATGACCCGTGACCTGTCGAAATTTCTCCAGATGGTCAGAAATGTACATTTTTTAATGTTTAATTTTTTTACTGTAAATGCCTATTCCATGTGAATTATCACTTTTGGAACTAAAATAAGTGTGTTTAGAGTCACTTTAATGCCTGAAATTGGTCGAAATAGAAGCTTCTGAATAGGAGAAAATGTCTGTAATAATGGCAATTTTGGTCACATTGAGGCTTTAAAAAGTAGTTATTCAGCATGAGGCACATTCCAAATGACATTTTGAATCAATTTTTCTACAGTCCAAAAAATCAATTTTCTGATGAAAAACGATGACCCGTGACCTGTCGAAATTTCTCCGATGGTCAGGAATGGAAATTTTTTAATGTTTAATTTTTCGACTGTAAATGACTATTCCATGTAAATTATCACTTTTGGAAGAAAAATAAGTGTGTTTAGAGTCACTTTAATGCCTGAAATTGGTTGAAACAAAAGCTTCTGAATAGGAGAAAAAGTCTGTAATAATGGCAATTTTGGTCACATTGAGGCTTTAAAAAGTAGTCATTCAACATGAGGCACATTCCAAATGACATTTTGAATCAATTTTTCTACAGTCCAAAAAAATCAATTTTCTGATGAAAAACGATGACCCGTGACCTGTCGAAATTTATCCAGATGGTCAGAAATGGAAATTTTTTAATGTTTAATTTTTTGAATGCAAATGACTATTCCATGTAAATTATCACTTTTGGAACAACATTAAGTGTGTTTAGAGTCACTTTAATGCCTGAAATTGGTCGAAATAGAAGCTTCTGAATACGAGAAAATCGCTGTAATAATGGCAATTTTGGTCACATTGAGGCTTTAAAAAGTAGTTATTCAACATGAGGCACATTCGAAATGACATTTTGAATCAATTTTTCCACAGTCCAAAAAATCAATTTTCTGATGAAAAACGATGACCCGTGACCTGTCGAAATTTCTCCAGTTGGTCAGAAATTGAATTTTTTTAATGTTTAAGTTTTTTGACTGCAAATGACTATTCCCATTAAATTATCACTTTTGGAACAAAAATAAGTGTGTTTAGAGTCACTTTAATGCCTGAAATTGGTCGAAATAGAAGCTTCTGAATAGGAGAAAATGTCTGTAAAAATTGAAATTTTGGTCACATTCAGGCTTTAAAAAGTAGTTATTCAACATGAGGCACAATCCAAATGACATTTTGAATCAATTTTTCTACAGTCCAAAAAATCAATTTTCTGATGAAAAACGATGACCCGTGACCTGTTGAAATTTCTCCAGATTGTCAGAAATGTTCATTTTTTAATGTTTAATTTTTTGACTGCAAATGACTATTCCATGTAAATTATCACTTTTGGAACAAAAATAAATGTGTTTAGAGTCACTTTAATGCCTGAAATTGGTCGAAATAGACGCTTCTGAATAAGAGAAAATGCCTGTAAAAAGGGCAATTTTGGTCACATTGAGGCTTCAAAAAGTAGTTATTCAGCATGAGGCACATTCCAAATGACATTTTGAATCAATTTTTCTACAGTCCAAAAAAATCAATTTTCTGATGAAAAACGATGACCCGTGACCTGTCGACATTTCTCCAGTTGGTCAGAAATTGAATTTTTTTAATGTTTAAGTTTTTTGACTGCAAATGACTATTCCATTTAAATTATCACTTTTGGAACAAAAATAAGTGTGTTTAGAGTCACTTTAATGCCTGAAATTGGTCGAAATAGAAGCTTCTGAATAGGAGAAAATGTCTGTAAAAATTGAAATTTTGGTCACATTCAGGCTTTAAAAAGTAGTTATTCAACATGAGGCACAATCCAAATGACATTTTGAATACATTTTTCTACAGTCCAAAAAATCAATTTTCTGATGAAAAACGATGACCCGTGACCTGTTGAAATTTCTCCAGATTGTCAGAAATGTACATTTTTTAATGTTTAATTTTTTGACTGTGACTATTCCATGTAAATTATCACTTTTGGAAGAAAAAAAGTGTGTTTAGAGTCACTTTAATGCCTGAAATTGGTTGAAACAAAAGCTTCTGAATAGGAGAAAAAGTCTGTAATAATGGCAATTTTGGTCACATTGAGGCTTTAAAAAGTAGTCATTCAACATGAGGCACATTCCAAATGACATTTTGAATCAATTTTTCTACAGTCCAAAAAAATCAATTTTCTGATGAAAAACGATGACCCGTGAGCTGTCGAAATTTCTCCAGATGGTCAGAAATGGAAATTTTTTAATGTTTAATTTTTTGACTGTAAATTACTATTCCATGTAAATTATCACTTTTGGAAGAAAAATAAGTGTGTTTAGAGACACTTTAATGCCTGAAATTGGTTGAAACAAAAGCTTCTGAATAGGAGAAAAAGTCTGTAATAATGGCAATTTTGGTCACAGTGAGGCTTTAAAAAGTAGTTATTCAACATGAGGCACATTCCAAATGACATTTTGAATCAATTTTTCTACAGTCCAAAAAATCAATTTTCTGATGAAAAACGATGACCTGTGACCTGTCGAAATTTCTCCAGATGGTCAGAAAAGGAAATTTTTTAATGTTTAATTTTTTTACTGTAAATGACTATTCCATGTGAATTATCACTTTTGGAACTAAAATAAGTGTGTTTAGAGTCACTTTAATGCCTGAAATTGGTCGAAATAGAAGCTTCTGAATAGGAGAAAATGTCTGTAAAAATGGCAATTTTGGTCACATTGAGGCTTCAAAAAGTAGTTATTCAGCATGAGGCACATTCCAAATGACATTTTGAATCAATTTTTCTACAGTCTAAAAAATCAATTTTCTGATGAAAAACGATGACCCGTGACCTGTCGAAATTTATCCAGATGGTCAGAAATGGACATTTTTTAATGTTTAATTTTTTGAATGCAAAGGACTATTCCATGTAAATTATCACTTTTGGAACAACATTAAGTGTGTTTAGAGTCACTTTAATGCCTGAAATTGGTTGAAATAGAAGCTTCTGAATACGAGAAAATGTCTGTAATAATGGCAATTTTGGTCACATTGAGGCTTTAAAAAGTAGTTATTCAACATGAGGCACATTCGAAATGACATTTTGAATCAATTTTTCTACAGTCCAAAAAATCAATTTTCTGATGAAAAACGATGACCCGTGACCTGTCGACATTTCTCCAGTTGGTCAGAAATTGAATTTTTTTAATGTTTAAGTTTTTTGACTGCAAATGACTATTCCATTTAAAGTATCACTTTTGGAACAAAAATAAGTGTGTTTAGAGTCACTGTAATGCCTGAAATTGGTCGAAATGGAAGCTTGTGAATAGGAGAAAATGTCTGTAAAAATGGCAATTTTGGTCACATTGAGGCTTCAAAAAGTAGTTATTCAGCATGAGGCACATTCCAAATGACATTTTGAATCAATTTTTCTACAGTCCAAAAAATCAATTTTCTGATGAAAAACGATGACCCGTGACCTGTCGAAATTTCTCCAGATGGTCAGAAATGGAAATTTTTTAATGTTTAATTTTTTTTACTGTAAATGACTATTCCATGTGAATTATCACTTTTGGAACTAAAATAAGTGTGTTTAGAGTCACTTTAATGCCTGAAATTGGTCGAAATAGAAGCTTCTGAATAGGAGAAAATGTCTGTAATAATGGCAATTTTGGTCACATTGAGGCTTTAAAAAGTAGTCATTCAGCATGAGGCACATTCCAAATGACATTTTGAATCAATTTTTCTACAGTCCAAAAAATCAATTTTCTGATGAAAAACGATGACCCGTGACCTGTCGACATTTCTCCAGTTGGTCAGAAATGGAATTTTCTTTTTTTTTTTTTTTTTTTTTTTTTTCAAAATTTTTTATTAAAACAATAAAGCAGTTACAAGCATGGGCCTACAACCACCAGGGCCGGCCGCTAGACTCAGAAAGAATCGTACATTAGTTAAAGCAGTAGGCGACACCTGGGGCCCAGCCCCGTAAATGGCTCAGGATAGCTCGAGAGAAGCAGGAGACATACATTTAACATAAATAACAACAAAAAACAAAAGGCGAGGCATACGGGCAAAAAGCGTGTGTCAGGCTACATCCGGGGGACTTTTACTCCAAACCTTCAATTAGCTATCAACAGGAGGGAGTACTGAAAGATCGGGGGGGGGTAACGGGAAAGGAACATCTATATTCGATTATTACAATCAGTCGCAAGGAACCATCAAGGGTCAGGGGGACAAGGCAATATCGGTGTCCACTAGGGGGGGCGTACAGATACCCCCACGATACACGTTCCATTGCCCCCAAATTCTACCCCATGCCCCGGGTTTACCGCGGGCCACATATACCGTCTTCTCCCTGAACATACACCAGTCCATGTTTTCCTTCCATACTGACACGGTGGGTGGCCGCTGGGAGCCCCAAAGCTGCGCTATATCCCTCTTAGCAATCATGTAGCCCAGGGCCGCCCACCGAGTCTGCGCCGCATTATAATCATTGGGCTCCCACACATTCAAGACACAGCGACGCACCTCCGGCAGCAGCGCCACCCCGGTGACTTGTCCCATGACCCCATGAACCCGACGCCAGTAGTCCGCCACCTCCCGGCACTCCCAAAGGATATGGAGAAAGGTGGCACTGAGCCCACACCCCCGCTTGCAGAGCCCATCTTCCGAGAATCCCATCGAGACCAGACGGGGGCCCGTCACATACACCCGGTGGAGAATCTTTAACTGGACCAGGCGGAGACGGGCTGGAATGGCGACTTCCTTGGGGGACGATAGTGCGGACTGCCAGTCCTCGTCGTCTAATTCCACCCCGTCCCCCGTCCACGTCTCCCGAAGGCGCACCAATAGGTCAGCCCGATTATTAATGAGTTTTTTATAGATTAAGGAGATAGTACTGTCGGGAACATGACCATCAAGTATGCGGTCCTCGAGGGGCGAAGAGGCCGGGATCTTGGTCCCCTCCCCAAAGACAGAGAGCAGGGCATGCCGAACCTGGGCGTATCGGAAGAACTCCTTTTCCGTGAGTTCGTATTCGCTCTGGAGCGCCGCGAAGGTCTTAACCGCGCCCTTCATCCATAAGTCTCCCACTCTACTGATGCCAATCGTGTCCCAACGGTCAAACCCCTTCGTTGTCCAGAGGCTTCCCAGTCGGTCGGAGGCAAATAAAGGAGTAGCGCATGTCAGTCGCTCACTCCAGCCCATGGCTACATTGGCCGCCTTCCAAATCCGTACCGCGATCTTATTGGGTCCGTCAGGGTCCGTCCAGCCGAGCGGGAGTAAAGCGCCCTGGTATAGTTACCGCCGGGAAGCAGGAATTTATCTATCTCATACGCCGGGTTCAAGCCAGGCCCATACGTGGCATGGTTAATGGCTGATAGCTGTGAGGCCCAATAATACCTGCGAATGTCGGGAAGCGCGATGCCCCCGTCGTACCAGGGGAGAGTGAGTTTGGCCAGGGCGATACGCGCCCGTCCGTCCCACACCAGTCTCCTCTGCAGGCTCTCTACTTCCCGAAAGTAGGCCACTGGAATGATGTCGAAGGAGTTCTGAAGTGCATAGAGGAACCTGGGAAGGGACATCATTTTAAACAATGCGGCCCGACCCAGTGGGGACAGGGGCAGCCTACACCACCGAGCCGTGTCTTCCCTCAAACGCCGAAGTGGAAGCAGGAGATTGTGCTCATAGCGAGCCACCGGGTCCAGCGAGATGTGTATCCCCAGGTATTTAAAGCCGGACAGAGATATTTGAATCGGAAGCCGAGGCGGCAGGAGAGGGGGGCCACCGGAGATAGGATAGACACAGGATTTAGACCAGTTAATCGTGAGACCCGAATTTCTCCCGTAGGAAGTCAGAACATCGAAGAGAACGTTCAGCGACTGCCGCGGCGAGGTAAGATACAGGAGGATATCGTCAGCATATAACGAGACCCGATCCTCAAAGCCCGGGGCCCACCGGATCCCCCTGATCGAGGGCTCCCAGCGGAGCCAAGCGGCGAGTGGCTCCAGGGCGAGAGCAAAGAGCAGAGGGGACAACGGGCACCCCTGCCTCGTACCCCTACCGAGAGCGAAGGGCCGAGAGACCCGCCCATTAACCACCACCTGAGCCATGGGTCCCGTGTAGAGAAGCTTCACCCAGCCAAGAAATCCCTCCCCAAAGCCGAATTTGGTCAAGACAGCCCAGAGGAATGGCCACTCGATGGTGTCAAAGGCCATCGTGGCATCTAAAGAAACCAGCACGGCCGGTTCGGAGAGGTACTCTGCCCTGGCGAGGGCGCCATGGAGTCGCCGCAAGTTGAGGGCGGTGTTGCGATGGGGGATGAAGCCGCATTGATCAGGATGAATCAGATCGCAGATAACGCTCAACAAACGATTGGCAAGGACTTTAGCCAGGATTTTAGGCTCCGCATTTAGCAGTGAGATAGGCCTGTAAGAGGCACAGCGGTCCCGTGGCTTACCTTCCTTGGGGATCACGACTATCGTGGCCAGTCGCTGGTCGACCGGAAGGGAACCGGCCTCAAGGGACTCCTGAAACATACGACTGAGGAAGGGAGCTAGGTTATCCGGGCGCAACTTATATAATTCGATAGGTAGACCGTTGGGACCCATGGCCTTGCCCGAGCGAAGGGACCGAATCGCAGTCGCGATTTCATCCACCGACAAGGGAGCGTCCAGCTGCTCACGGTCCTCGGCAGAAAGGCCAGGCAAAGCAATGTCCCTCAGGAGAAGGCGAGAATCTTCCTCATCCCTATCAGTCACCGGGGAGTACACAGTCCGGAGGTGGTCGGCAAAACATTCCACAATCTCACCAGGCTCAGTCACACACACTCCATCCGAGACACGCAACTCCGGGACCACACGATTCACTCTCTCCTTCTTGTCCAGCCACGCAATCAGCTTTCCCGCCTTGTCCCCGGCATCATACAACCGACCCTGCTGCTCCCTATACATAGTTTTGGCAGCGTCGGTGACAAGAGATCTGTATTCAAACTGTTTCAGGCTGAGGGCATGGAGCCCGTCCGGAGTGACACCCACCGCCAAGGCCGACTCCAGCCCCGAGATGTCAGTCTCCAGCTTCACCACCGCCTCACTCCTGAGCTTCTTGGCCACTACTATCTGGGAGAGGGCGTGTCCGCGGATTACGGTTTTAAAGGCTTCCCACAGGGACATTGCAGACAACGCAGACCCCTCGTTTTCAAGAAAGTATTGGTCCATAGCCTTAACCAGACTCTCGCGGGTCGTGGGGTCTCGCAGGTACCACGGGTTAATGGGAGCGATCCGCCCTGCAGACCGCGACTCGGTGTCAAAGAGAAGCCACAGCGGGGAATGATCGGAGATACCCCTCGCCAGGTGCCTGACCTCTCGAATTCGACCCGTCTGCGCCGCGGGCATAAGGAAATAGTCTAACCTAGAAAGACTCCCATGTGCCCCAGAGTGAAAGGTGTATTGACATTGGGTCGGATGCATTAATCGCCAACTATCCACCAGGCCGAAGGTCTCCAACAGACCGCCTAGCCAAGCCTGGGCAGCGGGGAGGGCCCTGGGTGGGTGACGATCCAGGTCCCCCGAAACCACCGAGTTAAAATCCCCGCCCATAAGCAAAAGGCCATCCGGAAGTTCAAGCAGCATTCGACCCAAGTCCGCGAAGGTGGAGTTCTGGAGGCCCGGTGGGACGTAAATTGAGACCAGGGCAAGGGGATGCCCCTCCCACCTCCCAGTCAGACAAACATAACGCCCTCTGTCATCTGAGACCACCCTCGTGATCTCCAACGGAAGTGAGGATCGCAGGAGAATGCCCACCCCCCTGGAGCCAGTTGTGAAACCAGAGTGAGCCACGAGGCGGTATCCCCCCCTGTTCATTGCATGGCAGACATTGCCAACCAAATGCGTCTCCTGGATAAACACCACATCAGGAGTCAGACGACGCAAATACTGCAGAACTACACCGCGTTTGATACGGTCCCCCAACCCATTGACGTTCCATGACATCAGCTTCAACCCGTCCCCCCCATCCCCTCCAATAGATCAGAGGTCCCCCCGCAAGTAGCACAAGTCCCAAAGGTGGCAGAAAATCAATACCTCGCCCTGCAAACAAAAACCACACTACAAAACAACCCCTCCTTCCCCCCCACCCCTCCTTCCCCCCCACCCAACTCCCCCCACCCTGCACCCCTGCGGGCCAAAAAACCCCCCCAAATTGCAGTGTGCCTGTCGCCCAACTAACCCCAGTCTACAAAAAGACCCCGGAGGAGGAGAGGGACCCGTCCCCGCCCGCCCCCCATACAGGTACTAGCAAAACACACTGAACCAAAGAAGTACAACCCAGCTGAGCAGTGCAAATTGGCAAAATCAAGGACCAAGAGTCACTCCAAAGGGGACCCGTCACCGTTGGCACCCGCAGAGGGCCCGGGACGGCCACCTCTGTCCAGCAGCGAGTCCAACCAGTCACTCACGGCCACAGGAGAGTCAAAGAAGGCAGTCCGATCCTCATGTTCCACTCGGAGTTTGGCAGGGTAGAGCATAGAGTATTTGAGGCCCAGCTCACGAAGACGACGTTTCACCCCCTGGAATCCCATCCGCTGTTTCTGGACAAGTTGAGTAAAGTCCGGATAAAAGTTAATGGATGAGTTCTCATATCGAACCGGGCCATGGACCCGCGAGGCCTGCAGAATCGCATCCCGGTCTCTGTAGTAAAACAGTTTGGCCACGATAGGCCTCGGGGGGGCCCCCGGCCGTGGCCGCCCGCCCGGAACTCGATGAGCCCGTTCAACGGCAAAAAATTTACTCAAGCCCGCAGGGGTCAGCTGTTGGAGGATGAGTTCCTCGACCAGGAGGTCAACCGGGCGGTCGTCGGAGGACTCCGGTACGCCGATGACAAGGATGTTGTTGCGTCGGGCCCGTCCCTCGAAGTCCTCCAGCCGCCGGGCCATCTGCTCATTGACCACCTTGATGTCGCCGAGCGCGGCCTGCAGGTCCGCCACATCCGCACCCAGGGTGGAGGTCCGCGCATCGAGAGTTTGAACCCTCTCGTTTGTTTTGGAGAGGTCCGCCCGTATTAAGGTGACATCAATCGCCACCGTATCGATCTTGCGGGCCAGGGCCTCGTATTGCGTGGCGATGGTCTCCCTGATGCCATCAATGGCGCCCATGATGTCCTGTAGGGAAAGTTCCGAAGAGACGGATGTGCCACCACCGGCGACGTCTGAGGGGGGACCGGCCGTTCCAGGAGAGCCCCTGCCCTGAGTATAGCGGTCCATGTTGTTGGTCTGGACCGATCCTCCACGGAGGGAGGATTTAGTCGTGCGCCCCTCGGGGCCCCCCTTGCCCCCCATGAGGCCACGGACTCCGAGGGGGACAGCCGGACAAAAGTAGTTGGGATACCGGCCCTGGAAACCAGCGCCTCACCCGAGGCCACAGTATGACGGTGCGGGGGGACCCAAGGCGATAGGCACTCTAGTGGCAGGTGGTGACAAAGCTTTGTGCAGAGGTCAGGGAAACACCCCGCCACCTCAATCGCTCCACCGGCCAGCCCCCTGAGGTCTGAAAGTGAAACCGAAAGTGGCCGAGCGGCCCCTGGCACCGCGCCGCAGCCGCTGTTGTTCAACTGCGACACGGCCCCACGGCTCACCTTCGCCCCGGGCACCTCCGTCGGGTGGGTCCCAAAAGTTCAAACAACGATAACTCAGGATTCCCGGGTCCGATTAAATTTCTGAAAGGAGATACGTGCTCAGCCGGTCGTCATCTCCCAGATTCCATAAACCAAATCAGGATATTGTCAGGATAAATTCCGAGGAGCAGCGAGGGTCCGGGGAGCCCTGTGCTCACGCGACCATCTTGGATGCGCGCTAGGCTCCCGGAAATTTTTTAATGTTTAATTTTTTTAATGCAAATGACTATTCCATGTAAATTATCACTTTTGGAACAACATTAAGTGTGTTTAGAGTCACTTTAATGCCTGAAATTGGTCGAAATAGAAGCTTCTGAATACGAGAAAATGTCTGTAATAATGGCAATTTTGGTCACATTGAGGCTTTAAAAAGAAGTTATTCAACATGAGGCACATTCGAAATTACATTTTGAATCAATTTTTCTACAGTCCAAAAAATCAATTTTCTGATGAAAAACGATGACCCGTGACCTGTCGAAATGTCTCCAGATGGTCAGAAATGGAAATTTTTTAATGTTTAATTTTTTGAATGCAAATGACTATTCCATGTAAATTATCACTTTTGGAACAAAAATAAGTGTGTTTAGAGTCACTTTAATGCCTGAAATTGGTCGAAATAGACGCTTCTGAATAGGAGAAAATGTCTGTAAAAATGGCAATTTTGGTCACATTGAGGCTTCAAAAAGTAGTTATTCAGCATGAGGCACATCCCAAATGACATTTTGAATCAATTTTTCTACAGTCCAAAAAAATCAATTTTCTGATGAAAAACGATGACCCGTGAGCTGTCGAAATTTCTCCAGATGGTCAGAAATGGAAATTTTTTAATGTTTAATTTTTTGACTGTAAATGACTATTCCATGTAAATTATCACTTTTGGAAGAAAAATAAGTGTGTTTAGAGACACTTTAATGCCTGGAATTGGTTGAAACAAAAGCTTCTGAATAGGAGAAAAAGTCTGTAATAATGGCAATTTTGGTCACATTGAGGCTTTAAAAAGTAGTTATTCAACATGAGGCACATTCCAAATGACATTTTGAATCAATTTTTCTACAGTCCAAAAAATCAATTTTCTGATGAAAAACGATGACCCGTGACCTGTCGAAATTTCTCCAGATGGTCAGAAATGGAAATTTTTTAATGTTTAATTTTTGTACTGTAAATGACTATTCCATGTGAATTATCACTTTTGGAACTAAAATAAGTGTGTTTAGAGTCACTTTAATGCCTGAAATTGGTCGAAATAGAAGCTTCTGAATAGGAGAAAATGTCTGTAATAATGGCAATTTTGGTCACATTGAGGCTTTAAAAAGTAGTTATTCAGCATGAGGCACATTCCAAATGACATTTTGAATCAATTTTTCTACAGTCCAAAAAATCAATTTTCTGATGAAAAACGATGACCCGTGACCTGTCGACATTTCTCCAGTTGGTCAGAAATTGAATTTTTTTAATGTTTAATTTTTTGACTGCAAATGACTATTCCATTTAAATTATCACTTTTGGAACAAAAAAAAGTGTGTTTAGAGTCACTTTAATGCCTGAAATTGGTCGAAATAGAAGCTTCTGAATAGGAGAAAATGTCTGTAAAAATTGAAATTTTGGTCACATTCAGGCTTTAAAAAGTAGTTATTCAACATGAGGCACAATCCAAATGACCTGTTGAAATTTCTCCAGATTGTCAGAAATGTACATTTTTTAATGTTTAATTTTTTGACTGCAAATGACTATTCCATGTAAATTATCACTTTTGGAACAAAAATAAGTGTGTTTAGAGTCACTTTAATGCCTGAAATTGGTCGAAATAGACGCTTCTGAATAGGAGAAAATGTCTGTAATAATGGCAATTTTGGTCACATTGAGGCTTTAAAAAGTAGTTATTCAGCATGAGGCACATTCGAAATGACATTTTGAATCAATTTTTCTACAGTCCAAAAAATCAATTTTCTGATGAAAAATGATGACCCGTGACCTGTCGACATTTCTCCAGTTGGTCAGAAATTGAATTTTTTTAATGTTTAAGTTTTTTTACTGCAAATGACTATTCCATTTAAATGATCACTTTTGGAACAAAAATAAGTGTGTTTAGAGTCACTTTAATGCCTGAAATTGGTCGAAATAGAAGCTTCTGAATAGGAGAAAATGTCTGTAAAAATTGAAATTTTGGTCACATTCAGGCTTTAAAAAGTAGTTATTCAACATGAGGCACAATCCAAATGACATTTTGAATCAATTTTTCTATAGTCCAAAAAATCAATTTTCTGATGAAAAACGATGACCCGTGACCTGTTGAAATTTCTCCAGATTGTCAGAAATGTAAATTTTTTAATGTTTAATTTTTTGACTGTAAATGACTATTCCATGTAAATTATCACTTTTGGAAGAAAATAAGTGTGTTTAGAGTCACTTTAATGCCTGAAATTGGTCGAAATAGAAGCTTCTGAATACGAGAAAATGTCTGTAATAATGGCAATTTTGGTCACATTGAGGCTTTAAAAAGTAGTTATTCAACATGAGGCACATTCGAAATGACATTTTGAATCAATTTTTCTACAGTCCAAAAAATCAATTTTCTGATGAAAAACGATGACCCGTGACCTGTCGACATTTCTCCAGTTGGTCAGAAATAGAATTTTTTTAATGTTTAATTTTTTGACTGCAAATGACTATTCCATTTAAATTATCACTTTTGGAACAAAAATGAGTGTGTTTAGAGTCACGTTAATGCCTGAAATTGGTCGAAATAGAAGCTTCTGAACAGGAGAAAATGTCTGTAAAAATTGAAATTTTGGTCACATTCAGGCTTTAAAAAGTAGTTATTCAACATGAGGCACAATCCAAATGACATTTTAAATCAATTTTTCTACAGTCCAAAAAATCAATTTTCTGATGAAAAACGATGACCCGTGACCTGTTGAAATTTCTCCAGATTGTCAGAAATGTACATTTTTTAATGTTTAATTTTTTGACTGCAAATGACTATTCCATGTAAATTATCACTTTTGGAACAAAAATAAGTGTGTTTAGAGTCACTTTAATGCCTGAAATTGGTCGAAATAGACGCTTCTGAATAGGAGAAAATGTCTGTAAAAATGGCAATTTTGGTCACATTGAGGCTTCAAAAAGTAGTTATTCAGCATGAGGCACATTCCAAATGACATTTTGAATCAATTTTTCTACAGTCCAAAAAATCAATTTTCTGATGAAAAACGATGACCCGTGACCTGTCGACATTTCTCCAGTTGGTCAGAAATGGAAATTTTTTAATGTTTAATTTTTTTAATGCAAATGACTATTCCATGTAAATTATCACTTTTGGAACAACATTAAGTGTGTTTAGAGTCACTTTAATGCCTGAAATTGGTCGAAATAGAAGCTTCTGAATACGAGAAAATGTCTGTAATAATGGCAATTTTGGTCACATTGAGGCTTTAAAAAGTAGTTATTCAACATGAGGCACATTCGAAATGACATTTTGAATCAATTTTTCTACAGTCCAAAAAATCAATTTTCTGATGAAAAACGATGACCCGTGACCTGTCGAAATGTCTCCAGATGGTCAGAAATAGAAATTTTTTAATGTTTAATTTTTTGAATGCAAATGACTATTCCATGTAAATCATCACTTTTGGAACAAAAATAAGTGTGTTTAGAGTCACTTTAATGCCTGAAATTGGTCGAAATAGACGCTTCTGAATAGGAGAAAATGTCTGTAAAAATGGCAATTTTGGTCACATTGAGGCTTTAAAAAGTAGTTATTCAGCATGAGGCACATTCCAAATGACATTTTGAATCAATTTTTCTATAGTCCAAAAAATCAATTTTCTGATGAAAAACGATGACCCGTGACCTGTCGAAATTTCTCCAGATGGTCAGAAATGGAAATTTTTTAATGTTTAATTTTTTGAATGCAAATGACTATTCCATGTAAATTATCACTTTTGGAACAACATTAAGTGTGTTTAGAGTCACTTTAATGCCTGAAATTGGTCGAAATAGAAGCTTCTGAATACGAGAAAATGTCTGTAATAATGGCAATTTTGGTCACATTGAGGCTTTAAAAAGTAGTTATTCAACATGAGGCACATTCCAAATGACATTTTGAATCAATTTTTCTACAGTCCAAAAAATCAATTTTCTTATGAAAAACGATGACCCGTGACCTGTCGAAATGTCTCCAGATGGTCAGAAATGGAAATTTTTTAATGTTTAATTTTTTTAATGCAAATGACTATTCCATTTAAAGTATCACTTTTGGAACAAAAATAAGTGTGTTTAGAGTCACTTTAATGCCTGAAATTGGTCGAAATAGAAGCTTGTGAATAGGAGAAAATGTCTGTAAAAATTGAAATTTTGGTCACATTCAGGCTTTAAAAAGTAGTTATTCAACATGAGGCACAATCCAAATGACATTTTGAATCAATTTTTCTACAGTCCAAAAAATCAATTTTCTGATGAAAAACGATGACCCGTGACCTGTTGAAATTTCTCCAGATTGTCAGAAATGTACATTTTTTAATGTTTAATTTTTTGACTGTAAATGACTATTCCATGTAAATTATCACTTTTGGAAGAAAAATAAGTTTGTTTAGAGACACTTTAATGCCTGAAATTGGTTGAAACAAAAGCTTCTGAATAGGAGAAAAAGTCTGTAATAATGGCAATTGTGGTCACATTGAGGCTTTAAAAAGTAGTTATTCAACATGAGGCACATTCCAAATGACATTTTGAATCAATTTTTCTACAGTCCAAAAAATCAATTTTCTGATGAAAAACGATGACCCGTGACCTGTCGAAATGTCTCCAGATGGTCAGAAATGGAAATTTTTTAATGTTTAATTTTTTGAATGCAAATGACTATTCCATGTAAATTATCACTATTGGAACTAAAATAAGTGTGTTTAGAGTCACTTTAATGCCTGAAATTGGTCGAAATAGAAGCTTCTGAATAGGAGAAAATGTCTGTAATAATGGCAATTTTGGTCACATTGAGGCTTTAAAAAGTAGTTATTCAGCATGAGGCACATTCCAAATGACATTTTGAATCAATTTTTCTACAGTCCAAAAAATCAATTTTCTGATGAAAAACGATGACCCGTGACCTGTCGAAATTTCTCCAGATGGTTAGAAATGGAAATTTTTTAATGTTTAATTTTTTGACTGCAAATGACTATTCCATGTAAATTATCACTTTTGGAACAAAAATAAGTGTGTTTAGAGTCACTTTAATGCCTGAAATTGGTCGAAATAGACGCTTCTGAATAGGAGAAAATGTCTGTGAAAATGGCAATTTTGGTCACATGGAGGCTTCAAAAAGTAGTTATTCAGCATGAGGCACATTCCAAATGACATTTTGAATCAATTTTTCTACAGTCCAAAAAATCAATTTTCTGATGAAAAACGATGACCCGTGACCTGTCGAAATTTCTCCAGATGGTCAGAAATGGACATTTTTTAATGTTAAATTTTTTTACTGTAAATGCCTATTCCATGTGAATTATCACTTTTGGAACTAAAATAAGTGTGTTTAGAGTCACTTTAATGCCTGAAATTGGTCGAAATAGAAGCTTCTGAATAGGAGAAAATGTCTGTAATAATGGCAATTTTGGTCACATTGAGGCTTTAAAAAGTAGTTATTCAACATGAGGCACATTCGAAATGACATTTTGAATCAATTTTTCCACAGTCCAAAAAATCAATTTTCTGATGAAAAACGATGACCCGTGACCTGTCGAAATTTCTCCAGTTGGTCAGAAATTGAATTTTTTTAATGTTTAAGTTTTTTGACTGCAAATGACTATTCCATTTAAATTATCACTTTTGGAACAAAAATAAGTGTGTTTAGAGTCACTTTAATGCCTGAAATTGGTCGAAATAGAAGCTTCTGAATAGGAGAAAAAGTCTGTAATAATGGCAATTTTGGTCACATTGAGGCTTTAAAAAGTAGTCATTCAACATGAGGCACATTCCAAATGACATTTTGAATCAATTTTTCTACAGTCCAAAAAATCAATTTTCTGATGAAAAACGATGACCCGTGACCTGTCGAAATTTATCCAGATGGTCAGAAATGGAAATTTTTTAATGTTTAATTTTTTGAATGCAAATGACTATTCCATGTAAATTATCACTTTTAGAACAACATTAAGTGTGTTTAGAGTCACTTTAATGCCTGAAATTGGTCGAAATAGAAGCTTCTGAATACGAGAAAATCGCTGTAATAATGGCAATTTTGGTCACATTGAGGCTTTAAAAAGTAGTTATTCAACATGAGGCACATTCGAAATGACATTTTGAATCAATTTTTCCACAGTCCAAAAAATCAATTTTCTGATGAAAAACGATGACCCGTGACCTGTCGAAATTTCTCCAGTTGGTCAGAAATGGAAATTTTTTAATGTTTAATTTTTTGAATGCAAATGACTATTCCATGTAAATTATCACTTTTGGAAGAAAAATAAGTGTGTTTAGAGTCACTTTAATGCCTGAAATTGGTTGAAACAAAAGCTTCTGAATAGGAGAAAAAGTCTGAAATAATGGCAATTTGGGTCACATTGAGGCTTTAAAAAGTAGTCATTCAACATGAGGCCCATTCCAAATGACATTTTGAATCAATTTTTCTACAGTCCAAAAAAATCAATTTTCTGATGAAAAACGATGACCCGTGACCTGTCGAAATTTCTCCAGATGGTCAGAAATGGAAATTTTTTAATGTTTAATTTTTTGAATGCAAATGACTATTCCATGTAAATTATCACTTTTGGAACAACATTAAGTGTGTTTAGAGTCACTTTAATGCCTGAAATTGGTCGAAATAGAAGCTTCTGAATACGAGAAAATGTCTGTAATAATGGCAATTTTGGTCACATTGAGGCTTTAAAAAGTAGTTATTCAACATGTGGCACATTCGAAATGACATTTTGAATCAATATTTCTACAGTCCAAAAAATCAATTTTCTGATGAAAAACGATGACCCGTGACCTGTCGAAATTTCTCCAGTTGGTCAGAAATTGATATTTTTGAATGTTTAAGTTTTTTGACTGCAAATGACTATTCCATTTAAATTATCACTTTTGGAACAAAAATAAGTGTGTTTAGAGTCACTTTAATGCCTGAAATTGGTCGAAATAGAAGCTTCTGAATAGGAGAAAATGTCTGTAAAAATTGAAATTTTGGTCACATTCAGGCTTTAAAAAGTAGTTATTCAATATGAGGCACAATCCAAATGACATTTTGAATCAATTTTTCTACAGTCCAAAAAATCAATTTTCTGATGAAAAACGATGACCCGTGACCTGTTGAAATTTCTCCAGATTGTCAGAAATGTACATTTTTTAATGTTTAATTTTTTGACTGTAAATGACTATTCCATGTAAATTATCACTTTTGGAAGAAAAATAAGTGTGTTTAGAGTCACTTTAATGCCTGAAATTGGTTGAAACAAAAGCTTCTGAATAGGAGAAAAAGTCTGTAATAATGGCAATTTAGGTAACATTGAGGCTTTAAAAAGTAGTCATTCAACATAAGGCACATTCCAAATGACATTTTGAATCAATTTTTCTACAGTCCAAAAAAATCAATTTTCTGATGAAAAACGATGACCCGTGACCTGTCGAAATTTCTCCAGATGGTCAGAAATGGAAATTTTTTAATGTTTAATTTTTTGACTGCAAATGACTATTCCATGTAAATTATCACTTTTGGAACAAAAATAAATGTGTTTAGAGTCACTTTAATGCCTGAAATTGGTCGAAATAGACGCTTCTGAATAGGAGAAAATGTCTGTAAAAATGGCAATTTTGGTCACATTGAGGCTTCAAAAAGTAGTTATTCAGCATGAGGCACATTCCAAATGACATTTTGAATCAATTTTTTTACAGTCCAAAAAAATCAATTTTCTGATGAAAAACGATGACCCGTGACCTGTAGAAATTTCTCCAGATGGTCAGAAATGGAAATTTTTTAATGTTTAAGTTTTTTGACTGCAAATGACTATTCCATGTAAATTATCACTTTTGGAACAAAAATAAGTGTGTTTAGAGTCACTTTAATGCCTGAAATTGGTCGAAATAGAAGCTACTGAATACGAGAAAATGTCTGTAATAATGGCAATTTTGGTCACATTGAGGCTTTAAAAAGTAGTTATTCAACATGAGGCACATTCCAAATGACATTTTGAATAAATTTTTCTACAGTCCAAAAAAATCAATTTTCTGATGAAAAACGATGACCCGTGACCTGTCGAAATTTATCCAGATGGTTAGAAATGGAAATTTTTTAATGTTTAATTTTTTGACTGCAAATGACTATTCCATGTAAATTATCTCTTTTGGAACAAAAATAAGTGTGTTTAGAGTCACTTTAATGCCTGAAATGGGTCGAAATAGACGCTTCTGAATAGGAGAAAATGTCTGTGAAAATGGCAATTTTGGTCACATGGAGGCTTCAAAAAGTAGTTATTCAGCATGAGGCACATTCCAAATGACATTTTGAATCAATTTTTCTACAGTCCAAAAAATCAATTTTCTGATGAAAAACGATGACCCGTGACCTGTCGAAATTTCTCCAGATGGTCAGAAATGTACATTTTTTAATGTTTAATTTTTTTACTGTAAATGCCTATTCCATGTGAATTATCACTTTTGGAACTAAAATAAGTGTGTTTAGAGTCACTTTAATGCCTGAAATTGGTCGAAATAGAAGCTTCTGAATAGGAGAAAATGTCTGTAATAATGGCAATTTTGGTCACATTGAGGCTTTAAAAAGTAGTTATTCAGCATGAGGCACATTCCAAATGACATTTTGAATCAATTTTTCTACAGTCCAAAAAATCAATTTTCTGATGAAAAACGATGACCCGTGACCTGTCGAAATTTCTCCGATGGTCAGGAATGGAAATTTTTTAATGTTTAATTTTTCGACTGTAAATGACTATTCCATGTAAATTATCACTTTTGGAAGAAAAATAAGTGTGTTTAGAGTCACTTTAATGCCTGAAATTGGTTGAAACAAAAGCTTCTGAATAGGAGAAAAAGTCTGTAATAATGGCAATTTTGGTCACATTGAGGCTTTAAAAAGTAGTCATTCAACATGAGGCACATTCCAAATGACATTTTGAATCAATTTTTCTACAGTCCAAAAAAATCAATTTTCTGATGAAAAACGATGACCCGTGACCTGTCGAAATTTATCCAGATGGTCAGAAATGGAAATTTTTTAATGTTTAATTTTTTGAATGCAAATGACTATTCCATGTAAATTATCACTTTTGGAACAACATTAAGTGTGTTTAGAGTCACTTTAATGCCTGAAATTGGTCGAAATAGAAGCTTCTGAATACGAGAAAATCGCTGTAATAATGGCAATTTTGGTCACATTGAGGCTTTAAAAAGTAGTTATTCAACATGAGGCACATTCGAAATGACATTTTGAATCAATTTTTCCACAGTCCAAAAAATCAATTTTCTGATGAAAAACGATGACCCGTGACCTGTCGAAATTTCTCCAGTTGGTCAGAAATTGAATTTTTTTAATGTTTAAGTTTTTTGACTGCAAATGACTATTCCCATTAAATTATCACTTTTGGAACAAAAATAAGTGTGTTTAGAGTCACTTTAATGCCTGAAATTGGTCGAAATAGAAGCTTCTGAATAGGAGAAAATGTCTGTAAAAATTGAAATTTTGGTCACATTCAGGCTTTAAAAAGTAGTTATTCAACATGAGGCACAATCCAAATGACATTTTGAATCAATTTTTCTACAGTCCAAAAAATCAATTTTCTGATGAAAAACGATGACCCGTGACCTGTTGAAATTTCTCCAGATTGTCAGAAATGTTCATTTTTTAATGTTTAATTTTTTGACTGCAAATGACTATTCCATGTAAATTATCACTTTTGGAACAAAAATAAATGTGTTTAGAGTCACTTTAATGCCTGAAATTGGTCGAAATAGACGCTTCTGAATAAGAGAAAATGCCTGTAAAAAGGGCAATTTTGGTCACATTGAGGCTTCAAAAAGTAGTTATTCAGCATGAGGCACATTCCAAATGACATTTTGAATCAATTTTTCTACAGTCCAAAAAAATCAATTTTCTGATGAAAAACGATGACCCGTGACCTGTCGACATTTCTCCAGTTGGTCAGAAATTGAATTTTTTTAATGTTTAAGTTTTTTGACTGCAAATGACTATTCCATTTAAATTATCACTTTTGGAACAAAAATAAGTGTGTTTAGAGTCACTTTAATGCCTGAAATTGGTCGAAATAGAAGCTTCTGAATAGGAGAAAATGTCTGTAAAAATTGAAATTTTGGTCACATTCAGGCTTTAAAAAGTAGTTATTCAACATGAGGCACAATCCAAATGACATTTTGAATACATTTTTCTACAGTCCAAAAAATCAATTTTCTGATGAAAAACGATGACCCGTGACCTGTTGAAATTTCTCCAGATTGTCAGAAATGTACATTTTTTAATGTTTAATTTTTTGACTGTGACTATTCCATGTAAATTATCACTTTTGGAAGAAAAAAAGTGTGTTTAGAGTCACTTTAATGCCTGAAATTGGTTGAAACAAAAGCTTCTGAATAGGAGAAAAAGTCTGTAATAATGGCAATTTTGGTCACATTGAGGCTTTAAAAAGTAGTCATTCAACATGAGGCACATTCCAAATGACATTTTGAATCAATTTTTCTACAGTCCAAAAAAATCAATTTTCTGATGAAAAACGATGACCCGTGAGCTGTCGAAATTTCTCCAGATGGTCAGAAATGGAAATTTTTTAATGTTTAATTTTTTGACTGTAAATTACTATTCCATGTAAATTATCACTTTTGGAAGAAAAATAAGTGTGTTTAGAGACACTTTAATGCCTGAAATTGGTTGAAACAAAAGCTTCTGAATAGGAGAAAAAGTCTGTAATAATGGCAATTTTGGTCACAGTGAGGCTTTAAAAAGTAGTTATTCAACATGAGGCACATTCCAAATGACATTTTGAATCAATTTTTCTACAGTCCAAAAAATCAATTTTCTGATGAAAAACGATGACCTGTGACCTGTCGAAATTTCTCCAGATGGTCAGAAAAGGAAATTTTTTAATGTTTAATTTTTTTACTGTAAATGACTATTCCATGTGAATTATCACTTTTGGAACTAAAATAAGTGTGTTTAGAGTCACTTTAATGCCTGAAATTGGTCGAAATAGAAGCTTCTGAATAGGAGAAAATGTCTGTAAAAATGGCAATTTTGGTCACATTGAGGCTTCAAAAAGTAGTTATTCAGCATGAGGCACATTCCAAATGACATTTTGAATCAATTTTTCTACAGTCTAAAAAATCAATTTTCTGATGAAAAACGATGACCCGTGACCTGTCGAAATTTATCCAGATGGTCAGAAATGGACATTTTTTAATGTTTAATTTTTTGAATGCAAAGGACTATTCCATGTAAATTATCACTTTTGGAACAACATTAAGTGTGTTTAGAGTCACTTTAATGCCTGAAATTGGTTGAAATAGAAGCTTCTGAATACGAGAAAATGTCTGTAATAATGGCAATTTTGGTCACATTGAGGCTTTAAAAAGTAGTTATTCAACATGAGGCACATTCGAAATGACATTTTGAATCAATTTTTCTACAGTCCAAAAAATCAATTTTCTGATGAAAAACGATGACCCGTGACCTGTCGACATTTCTCCAGTTGGTCAGAAATTGAATTTTTTTAATGTTTAAGTTTTTTGACTGCAAATGACTATTCCATTTAAAGTATCACTTTTGGAACAAAAATAAGTGTGTTTAGAGTCACTGTAATGCCTGAAATTGGTCGAAATGGAAGCTTGTGAATAGGAGAAAATGTCTGTAAAAATGGCAATTTTGGTCACATTGAGGCTTCAAAAAGTAGTTATTCAGCATGAGGCACATTCCAAATGACATTTTGAATCAATTTTTCTACAGTCCAAAAAATCAATTTTCTGATGAAAAACGATGACCCGTGACCTGTCGAAATTTCTCCAGATGGTCAGAAATGGAAATTTTTTAATGTTTAATTTTTTTTACTGTAAATGACTATTCCATGTGAATTATCACTTTTGGAACTAAAATAAGTGTGTTTAGAGTCATTTTAATGCCTGAAATTG
This sequence comes from Triturus cristatus, assembly GCF_964204655.1. Taxonomy (NCBI): domain Eukaryota; kingdom Metazoa; phylum Chordata; class Amphibia; order Caudata; family Salamandridae; genus Triturus; species Triturus cristatus. The sequence continues at coordinate 875,855,848 of NC_140593.1, read as the reverse complement.
GTCGAAATAGAAGCTTCTGAATAGGAGAAAATGTCTGTAATAATGGCAATTTTGGTCACATTGAGGCTTTAAAAAGTAGTCATTCAGCATGAGGCACATTCCAAATGACATTTTGAATCAATTTTTCTACAGTCCAAAAAATCAATTTTCTGATGAAAAACGATGACCCGTGACCTGTCGACATTTCTCCAGTTGGTCAGAAATGGAATTTTCTTTTTTTTTTTTTTTTTTTTTTTTTTCAAAATTTTTTATTAAAACAATAAAGCAGTTACAAGCATGGGCCTACAACCACCAGGGCCGGCCGCTAGACTCAGAAAGAATCGTACATTAGTTAAAGCAGTAGGCGACACCTGGGGCCCAGCCCCGTAAATGGCTCAGGATAGCTCGAGAGAAGCAGGAGACATACATTTAACATAAATAACAACAAAAAACAAAAGGCGAGGCATACGGGCAAAAAGCGTGTGTCAGGCTACATCCGGGGGACTTTTACTCCAAACCTTCAATTAGCTATCAACAGGAGGGAGTACTGAAAGATCGGGGGGGGGTAACGGGAAAGGAACATCTATATTCGATTATTACAATCAGTCGCAAGGAACCATCAAGGGTCAGGGGGACAAGGCAATATCGGTGTCCACTAGGGGGGGCGTACAGATACCCCCACGATACACGTTCCATTGCCCCCAAATTCTACCCCATGCCCCGGGTTTACCGCGGGCCACATATACCGTCTTCTCCCTGAACATACACCAGTCCATGTTTTCCTTCCATACTGACACGGTGGGTGGCCGCTGGGAGCCCCAAAGCTGCGCTATATCCCTCTTAGCAATCATGTAGCCCAGGGCCGCCCACCGAGTCTGCGCCGCATTATAATCATTGGGCTCCCACACATTCAAGACACAGCGACGCACCTCCGGCAGCAGCGCCACCCCGGTGACTTGTCCCATGACCCCATGAACCCGACGCCAGTAGTCCGCCACCTCCCGGCACTCCCAAAGGATATGGAGAAAGGTGGCACTGAGCCCACACCCCCGCTTGCAGAGCCCATCTTCCGAGAATCCCATCGAGACCAGACGGGGGCCCGTCACATACACCCGGTGGAGAATCTTTAACTGGACCAGGCGGAGACGGGCTGGAATGGCGACTTCCTTGGGGGACGATAGTGCGGACTGCCAGTCCTCGTCGTCTAATTCCACCCCGTCCCCCGTCCACGTCTCCCGAAGGCGCACCAATAGGTCAGCCCGATTATTAATGAGTTTTTTATAGATTAAGGAGATAGTACTGTCGGGAACATGACCATCAAGTATGCGGTCCTCGAGGGGCGAAGAGGCCGGGATCTTGGTCCCCTCCCCAAAGACAGAGAGCAGGGCATGCCGAACCTGGGCGTATCGGAAGAACTCCTTTTCCGTGAGTTCGTATTCGCTCTGGAGCGCCGCGAAGGTCTTAACCGCGCCCTTCATCCATAAGTCTCCCACTCTACTGATGCCAATCGTGTCCCAACGGTCAAACCCCTTCGTTGTCCAGAGGCTTCCCAGTCGGTCGGAGGCAAATAAAGGAGTAGCGCATGTCAGTCGCTCACTCCAGCCCATGGCTACATTGGCCGCCTTCCAAATCCGTACCGCGATCTTATTGGGTCCGTCAGGGTCCGTCCAGCCGAGCGGGAGTAAAGCGCCCTGGTATAGTTACCGCCGGGAAGCAGGAATTTATCTATCTCATACGCCGGGTTCAAGCCAGGCCCATACGTGGCATGGTTAATGGCTGATAGCTGTGAGGCCCAATAATACCTGCGAATGTCGGGAAGCGCGATGCCCCCGTCGTACCAGGGGAGAGTGAGTTTGGCCAGGGCGATACGCGCCCGTCCGTCCCACACCAGTCTCCTCTGCAGGCTCTCTACTTCCCGAAAGTAGGCCACTGGAATGATGTCGAAGGAGTTCTGAAGTGCATAGAGGAACCTGGGAAGGGACATCATTTTAAACAATGCGGCCCGACCCAGTGGGGACAGGGGCAGCCTACACCACCGAGCCGTGTCTTCCCTCAAACGCCGAAGTGGAAGCAGGAGATTGTGCTCATAGCGAGCCACCGGGTCCAGCGAGATGTGTATCCCCAGGTATTTAAAGCCGGACAGAGATATTTGAATCGGAAGCCGAGGCGGCAGGAGAGGGGGGCCACCGGAGATAGGATAGACACAGGATTTAGACCAGTTAATCGTGAGACCCGAATTTCTCCCGTAGGAAGTCAGAACATCGAAGAGAACGTTCAGCGACTGCCGCGGCGAGGTAAGATACAGGAGGATATCGTCAGCATATAACGAGACCCGATCCTCAAAGCCCGGGGCCCACCGGATCCCCCTGATCGAGGGCTCCCAGCGGAGCCAAGCGGCGAGTGGCTCCAGGGCGAGAGCAAAGAGCAGAGGGGACAACGGGCACCCCTGCCTCGTACCCCTACCGAGAGCGAAGGGCCGAGAGACCCGCCCATTAACCACCACCTGAGCCATGGGTCCCGTGTAGAGAAGCTTCACCCAGCCAAGAAATCCCTCCCCAAAGCCGAATTTGGTCAAGACAGCCCAGAGGAATGGCCACTCGATGGTGTCAAAGGCCATCGTGGCATCTAAAGAAACCAGCACGGCCGGTTCGGAGAGGTACTCTGCCCTGGCGAGGGCGCCATGGAGTCGCCGCAAGTTGAGGGCGGTGTTGCGATGGGGGATGAAGCCGCATTGATCAGGATGAATCAGATCGCAGATAACGCTCAACAAACGATTGGCAAGGACTTTAGCCAGGATTTTAGGCTCCGCATTTAGCAGTGAGATAGGCCTGTAAGAGGCACAGCGGTCCCGTGGCTTACCTTCCTTGGGGATCACGACTATCGTGGCCAGTCGCTGGTCGACCGGAAGGGAACCGGCCTCAAGGGACTCCTGAAACATACGACTGAGGAAGGGAGCTAGGTTATCCGGGCGCAACTTATATAATTCGATAGGTAGACCGTTGGGACCCATGGCCTTGCCCGAGCGAAGGGACCGAATCGCAGTCGCGATTTCATCCACCGACAAGGGAGCGTCCAGCTGCTCACGGTCCTCGGCAGAAAGGCCAGGCAAAGCAATGTCCCTCAGGAGAAGGCGAGAATCTTCCTCATCCCTATCAGTCACCGGGGAGTACACAGTCCGGAGGTGGTCGGCAAAACATTCCACAATCTCACCAGGCTCAGTCACACACACTCCATCCGAGACACGCAACTCCGGGACCACACGATTCACTCTCTCCTTCTTGTCCAGCCACGCAATCAGCTTTCCCGCCTTGTCCCCGGCATCATACAACCGACCCTGCTGCTCCCTATACATAGTTTTGGCAGCGTCGGTGACAAGAGATCTGTATTCAAACTGTTTCAGGCTGAGGGCATGGAGCCCGTCCGGAGTGACACCCACCGCCAAGGCCGACTCCAGCCCCGAGATGTCAGTCTCCAGCTTCACCACCGCCTCACTCCTGAGCTTCTTGGCCACTACTATCTGGGAGAGGGCGTGTCCGCGGATTACGGTTTTAAAGGCTTCCCACAGGGACATTGCAGACAACGCAGACCCCTCGTTTTCAAGAAAGTATTGGTCCATAGCCTTAACCAGACTCTCGCGGGTCGTGGGGTCTCGCAGGTACCACGGGTTAATGGGAGCGATCCGCCCTGCAGACCGCGACTCGGTGTCAAAGAGAAGCCACAGCGGGGAATGATCGGAGATACCCCTCGCCAGGTGCCTGACCTCTCGAATTCGACCCGTCTGCGCCGCGGGCATAAGGAAATAGTCTAACCTAGAAAGACTCCCATGTGCCCCAGAGTGAAAGGTGTATTGACATTGGGTCGGATGCATTAATCGCCAACTATCCACCAGGCCGAAGGTCTCCAACAGACCGCCTAGCCAAGCCTGGGCAGCGGGGAGGGCCCTGGGTGGGTGACGATCCAGGTCCCCCGAAACCACCGAGTTAAAATCCCCGCCCATAAGCAAAAGGCCATCCGGAAGTTCAAGCAGCATTCGACCCAAGTCCGCGAAGGTGGAGTTCTGGAGGCCCGGTGGGACGTAAATTGAGACCAGGGCAAGGGGATGCCCCTCCCACCTCCCAGTCAGACAAACATAACGCCCTCTGTCATCTGAGACCACCCTCGTGATCTCCAACGGAAGTGAGGATCGCAGGAGAATGCCCACCCCCCTGGAGCCAGTTGTGAAACCAGAGTGAGCCACGAGGCGGTATCCCCCCCTGTTCATTGCATGGCAGACATTGCCAACCAAATGCGTCTCCTGGATAAACACCACATCAGGAGTCAGACGACGCAAATACTGCAGAACTACACCGCGTTTGATACGGTCCCCCAACCCATTGACGTTCCATGACATCAGCTTCAACCCGTCCCCCCCATCCCCTCCAATAGATCAGAGGTCCCCCCGCAAGTAGCACAAGTCCCAAAGGTGGCAGAAAATCAATACCTCGCCCTGCAAACAAAAACCACACTACAAAACAACCCCTCCTTCCCCCCCACCCCTCCTTCCCCCCCACCCAACTCCCCCCACCCTGCACCCCTGCGGGCCAAAAAACCCCCCCAAATTGCAGTGTGCCTGTCGCCCAACTAACCCCAGTCTACAAAAAGACCCCGGAGGAGGAGAGGGACCCGTCCCCGCCCGCCCCCCATACAGGTACTAGCAAAACACACTGAACCAAAGAAGTACAACCCAGCTGAGCAGTGCAAATTGGCAAAATCAAGGACCAAGAGTCACTCCAAAGGGGACCCGTCACCGTTGGCACCCGCAGAGGGCCCGGGACGGCCACCTCTGTCCAGCAGCGAGTCCAACCAGTCACTCACGGCCACAGGAGAGTCAAAGAAGGCAGTCCGATCCTCATGTTCCACTCGGAGTTTGGCAGGGTAGAGCATAGAGTATTTGAGGCCCAGCTCACGAAGACGACGTTTCACCCCCTGGAATCCCATCCGCTGTTTCTGGACAAGTTGAGTAAAGTCCGGATAAAAGTTAATGGATGAGTTCTCATATCGAACCGGGCCATGGACCCGCGAGGCCTGCAGAATCGCATCCCGGTCTCTGTAGTAAAACAGTTTGGCCACGATAGGCCTCGGGGGGGCCCCCGGCCGTGGCCGCCCGCCCGGAACTCGATGAGCCCGTTCAACGGCAAAAAATTTACTCAAGCCCGCAGGGGTCAGCTGTTGGAGGATGAGTTCCTCGACCAGGAGGTCAACCGGGCGGTCGTCGGAGGACTCCGGTACGCCGATGACAAGGATGTTGTTGCGTCGGGCCCGTCCCTCGAAGTCCTCCAGCCGCCGGGCCATCTGCTCATTGACCACCTTGATGTCGCCGAGCGCGGCCTGCAGGTCCGCCACATCCGCACCCAGGGTGGAGGTCCGCGCATCGAGAGTTTGAACCCTCTCGTTTGTTTTGGAGAGGTCCGCCCGTATTAAGGTGACATCAATCGCCACCGTATCGATCTTGCGGGCCAGGGCCTCGTATTGCGTGGCGATGGTCTCCCTGATGCCATCAATGGCGCCCATGATGTCCTGTAGGGAAAGTTCCGAAGAGACGGATGTGCCACCACCGGCGACGTCTGAGGGGGGACCGGCCGTTCCAGGAGAGCCCCTGCCCTGAGTATAGCGGTCCATGTTGTTGGTCTGGACCGATCCTCCACGGAGGGAGGATTTAGTCGTGCGCCCCTCGGGGCCCCCCTTGCCCCCCATGAGGCCACGGACTCCGAGGGGGACAGCCGGACAAAAGTAGTTGGGATACCGGCCCTGGAAACCAGCGCCTCACCCGAGGCCACAGTATGACGGTGCGGGGGGACCCAAGGCGATAGGCACTCTAGTGGCAGGTGGTGACAAAGCTTTGTGCAGAGGTCAGGGAAACACCCCGCCACCTCAATCGCTCCACCGGCCAGCCCCCTGAGGTCTGAAAGTGAAACCGAAAGTGGCCGAGCGGCCCCTGGCACCGCGCCGCAGCCGCTGTTGTTCAACTGCGACACGGCCCCACGGCTCACCTTCGCCCCGGGCACCTCCGTCGGGTGGGTCCCAAAAGTTCAAACAACGATAACTCAGGATTCCCGGGTCCGATTAAATTTCTGAAAGGAGATACGTGCTCAGCCGGTCGTCATCTCCCAGATTCCATAAACCAAATCAGGATATTGTCAGGATAAATTCCGAGGAGCAGCGAGGGTCCGGGGAGCCCTGTGCTCACGCGACCATCTTGGATGCGCGCTAGGCTCCCGGAAATTTTTTAATGTTTAATTTTTTTAATGCAAATGACTATTCCATGTAAATTATCACTTTTGGAACAACATTAAGTGTGTTTAGAGTCACTTTAATGCCTGAAATTGGTCGAAATAGAAGCTTCTGAATACGAGAAAATGTCTGTAATAATGGCAATTTTGGTCACATTGAGGCTTTAAAAAGAAGTTATTCAACATGAGGCACATTCGAAATTACATTTTGAATCAATTTTTCTACAGTCCAAAAAATCAATTTTCTGATGAAAAACGATGACCCGTGACCTGTCGAAATGTCTCCAGATGGTCAGAAATGGAAATTTTTTAATGTTTAATTTTTTGAATGCAAATGACTATTCCATGTAAATTATCACTTTTGGAACAAAAATAAGTGTGTTTAGAGTCACTTTAATGCCTGAAATTGGTCGAAATAGACGCTTCTGAATAGGAGAAAATGTCTGTAAAAATGGCAATTTTGGTCACATTGAGGCTTCAAAAAGTAGTTATTCAGCATGAGGCACATCCCAAATGACATTTTGAATCAATTTTTCTACAGTCCAAAAAAATCAATTTTCTGATGAAAAACGATGACCCGTGAGCTGTCGAAATTTCTCCAGATGGTCAGAAATGGAAATTTTTTAATGTTTAATTTTTTGACTGTAAATGACTATTCCATGTAAATTATCACTTTTGGAAGAAAAATAAGTGTGTTTAGAGACACTTTAATGCCTGGAATTGGTTGAAACAAAAGCTTCTGAATAGGAGAAAAAGTCTGTAATAATGGCAATTTTGGTCACATTGAGGCTTTAAAAAGTAGTTATTCAACATGAGGCACATTCCAAATGACATTTTGAATCAATTTTTCTACAGTCCAAAAAATCAATTTTCTGATGAAAAACGATGACCCGTGACCTGTCGAAATTTCTCCAGATGGTCAGAAATGGAAATTTTTTAATGTTTAATTTTTGTACTGTAAATGACTATTCCATGTGAATTATCACTTTTGGAACTAAAATAAGTGTGTTTAGAGTCACTTTAATGCCTGAAATTGGTCGAAATAGAAGCTTCTGAATAGGAGAAAATGTCTGTAATAATGGCAATTTTGGTCACATTGAGGCTTTAAAAAGTAGTTATTCAGCATGAGGCACATTCCAAATGACATTTTGAATCAATTTTTCTACAGTCCAAAAAATCAATTTTCTGATGAAAAACGATGACCCGTGACCTGTCGACATTTCTCCAGTTGGTCAGAAATTGAATTTTTTTAATGTTTAATTTTTTGACTGCAAATGACTATTCCATTTAAATTATCACTTTTGGAACAAAAAAAAGTGTGTTTAGAGTCACTTTAATGCCTGAAATTGGTCGAAATAGAAGCTTCTGAATAGGAGAAAATGTCTGTAAAAATTGAAATTTTGGTCACATTCAGGCTTTAAAAAGTAGTTATTCAACATGAGGCACAATCCAAATGACCTGTTGAAATTTCTCCAGATTGTCAGAAATGTACATTTTTTAATGTTTAATTTTTTGACTGCAAATGACTATTCCATGTAAATTATCACTTTTGGAACAAAAATAAGTGTGTTTAGAGTCACTTTAATGCCTGAAATTGGTCGAAATAGACGCTTCTGAATAGGAGAAAATGTCTGTAATAATGGCAATTTTGGTCACATTGAGGCTTTAAAAAGTAGTTATTCAGCATGAGGCACATTCGAAATGACATTTTGAATCAATTTTTCTACAGTCCAAAAAATCAATTTTCTGATGAAAAATGATGACCCGTGACCTGTCGACATTTCTCCAGTTGGTCAGAAATTGAATTTTTTTAATGTTTAAGTTTTTTTACTGCAAATGACTATTCCATTTAAATGATCACTTTTGGAACAAAAATAAGTGTGTTTAGAGTCACTTTAATGCCTGAAATTGGTCGAAATAGAAGCTTCTGAATAGGAGAAAATGTCTGTAAAAATTGAAATTTTGGTCACATTCAGGCTTTAAAAAGTAGTTATTCAACATGAGGCACAATCCAAATGACATTTTGAATCAATTTTTCTATAGTCCAAAAAATCAATTTTCTGATGAAAAACGATGACCCGTGACCTGTTGAAATTTCTCCAGATTGTCAGAAATGTAAATTTTTTAATGTTTAATTTTTTGACTGTAAATGACTATTCCATGTAAATTATCACTTTTGGAAGAAAATAAGTGTGTTTAGAGTCACTTTAATGCCTGAAATTGGTCGAAATAGAAGCTTCTGAATACGAGAAAATGTCTGTAATAATGGCAATTTTGGTCACATTGAGGCTTTAAAAAGTAGTTATTCAACATGAGGCACATTCGAAATGACATTTTGAATCAATTTTTCTACAGTCCAAAAAATCAATTTTCTGATGAAAAACGATGACCCGTGACCTGTCGACATTTCTCCAGTTGGTCAGAAATAGAATTTTTTTAATGTTTAATTTTTTGACTGCAAATGACTATTCCATTTAAATTATCACTTTTGGAACAAAAATGAGTGTGTTTAGAGTCACGTTAATGCCTGAAATTGGTCGAAATAGAAGCTTCTGAACAGGAGAAAATGTCTGTAAAAATTGAAATTTTGGTCACATTCAGGCTTTAAAAAGTAGTTATTCAACATGAGGCACAATCCAAATGACATTTTAAATCAATTTTTCTACAGTCCAAAAAATCAATTTTCTGATGAAAAACGATGACCCGTGACCTGTTGAAATTTCTCCAGATTGTCAGAAATGTACATTTTTTAATGTTTAATTTTTTGACTGCAAATGACTATTCCATGTAAATTATCACTTTTGGAACAAAAATAAGTGTGTTTAGAGTCACTTTAATGCCTGAAATTGGTCGAAATAGACGCTTCTGAATAGGAGAAAATGTCTGTAAAAATGGCAATTTTGGTCACATTGAGGCTTCAAAAAGTAGTTATTCAGCATGAGGCACATTCCAAATGACATTTTGAATCAATTTTTCTACAGTCCAAAAAATCAATTTTCTGATGAAAAACGATGACCCGTGACCTGTCGACATTTCTCCAGTTGGTCAGAAATGGAAATTTTTTAATGTTTAATTTTTTTAATGCAAATGACTATTCCATGTAAATTATCACTTTTGGAACAACATTAAGTGTGTTTAGAGTCACTTTAATGCCTGAAATTGGTCGAAATAGAAGCTTCTGAATACGAGAAAATGTCTGTAATAATGGCAATTTTGGTCACATTGAGGCTTTAAAAAGTAGTTATTCAACATGAGGCACATTCGAAATGACATTTTGAATCAATTTTTCTACAGTCCAAAAAATCAATTTTCTGATGAAAAACGATGACCCGTGACCTGTCGAAATGTCTCCAGATGGTCAGAAATAGAAATTTTTTAATGTTTAATTTTTTGAATGCAAATGACTATTCCATGTAAATCATCACTTTTGGAACAAAAATAAGTGTGTTTAGAGTCACTTTAATGCCTGAAATTGGTCGAAATAGACGCTTCTGAATAGGAGAAAATGTCTGTAAAAATGGCAATTTTGGTCACATTGAGGCTTTAAAAAGTAGTTATTCAGCATGAGGCACATTCCAAATGACATTTTGAATCAATTTTTCTATAGTCCAAAAAATCAATTTTCTGATGAAAAACGATGACCCGTGACCTGTCGAAATTTCTCCAGATGGTCAGAAATGGAAATTTTTTAATGTTTAATTTTTTGAATGCAAATGACTATTCCATGTAAATTATCACTTTTGGAACAACATTAAGTGTGTTTAGAGTCACTTTAATGCCTGAAATTGGTCGAAATAGAAGCTTCTGAATACGAGAAAATGTCTGTAATAATGGCAATTTTGGTCACATTGAGGCTTTAAAAAGTAGTTATTCAACATGAGGCACATTCCAAATGACATTTTGAATCAATTTTTCTACAGTCCAAAAAATCAATTTTCTTATGAAAAACGATGACCCGTGACCTGTCGAAATGTCTCCAGATGGTCAGAAATGGAAATTTTTTAATGTTTAATTTTTTTAATGCAAATGACTATTCCATTTAAAGTATCACTTTTGGAACAAAAATAAGTGTGTTTAGAGTCACTTTAATGCCTGAAATTGGTCGAAATAGAAGCTTGTGAATAGGAGAAAATGTCTGTAAAAATTGAAATTTTGGTCACATTCAGGCTTTAAAAAGTAGTTATTCAACATGAGGCACAATCCAAATGACATTTTGAATCAATTTTTCTACAGTCCAAAAAATCAATTTTCTGATGAAAAACGATGACCCGTGACCTGTTGAAATTTCTCCAGATTGTCAGAAATGTACATTTTTTAATGTTTAATTTTTTGACTGTAAATGACTATTCCATGTAAATTATCACTTTTGGAAGAAAAATAAGTTTGTTTAGAGACACTTTAATGCCTGAAATTGGTTGAAACAAAAGCTTCTGAATAGGAGAAAAAGTCTGTAATAATGGCAATTGTGGTCACATTGAGGCTTTAAAAAGTAGTTATTCAACATGAGGCACATTCCAAATGACATTTTGAATCAATTTTTCTACAGTCCAAAAAATCAATTTTCTGATGAAAAACGATGACCCGTGACCTGTCGAAATGTCTCCAGATGGTCAGAAATGGAAATTTTTTAATGTTTAATTTTTTGAATGCAAATGACTATTCCATGTAAATTATCACTATTGGAACTAAAATAAGTGTGTTTAGAGTCACTTTAATGCCTGAAATTGGTCGAAATAGAAGCTTCTGAATAGGAGAAAATGTCTGTAATAATGGCAATTTTGGTCACATTGAGGCTTTAAAAAGTAGTTATTCAGCATGAGGCACATTCCAAATGACATTTTGAATCAATTTTTCTACAGTCCAAAAAATCAATTTTCTGATGAAAAACGATGACCCGTGACCTGTCGAAATTTCTCCAGATGGTCAGAAATAGAAATATTTAATGTTTAATTTTTTGACTGTAAATGACTATTCCATGTAAATTATCACTTTTGGAAGAAAAATAAGTGTGTTTAGAGACACTTTAATGCCTGAAATTGGTTGAAACAAAAGCTTCTGAATAGGAGAAAAAGTCTGTAATAATGGCAATTTTGGTCACATTGAGGCTTTAAAAAGTAGTCATTCAACATGAGGCACATTCCAAATGACATTTTGAATCAATTTTTCTACAGTCCAAAAAAATCAATTTTCTGATGAAAAACGATGACCCGTGACCTGTCGAAATGTCTCCAGATGGTCAGAAATGGAAATTTTTTAATGTTTAATTTTTTGAATGCAAATGACTATTCCATGTAAATTATCACTTTTGGAACAAAAATAAGTGTGTTTAGAGTCACTTTAATGCCTGAAATTGGTCGAAATAGACGCTTCTGAATAGGAGAAAATGTCTGTAAAAATGGCAATTTTGGTCACATTGAGGCTTCAAAAAGAAGTTATTCAGCATGAGGCACATTCCAAATGACATTTTGAATCAATTTTTCTACAGTCCAAAAAATCAATTTTCTGATGAAAAATGATGACCCGTGACCTGTCAAAATTTCTCCATATGGTCAGAAATGGAAATTTTTTAATGTTTAATTTTTTGATTGTAAATGACTATTCCATGTAAATTATCACTTTTGGAAGAAAAATAAGTGAGTTTAGAGACACTTTAATGCCTGAAATTGGTTGAAACAAAAGCTTCTGAATAGGAGAAAAAGTCTGTAATAATGGCAATTTTGGTCACATTGAGGCTTTAAAAAGTAGTCATTCAACATGAGGCACATTCCAAATGACATTTTGAATCAATTTTTCTACAGTCCAAAAAAATCAATTTTCTGATGAAAAACGATGACCCATGACCTGTCGAAATGTCTCCAGATGTCAGAAATGGAAAATTTTTAATGTTTAATTTTTTGAATGCAAATGACTATTCCATGTAAATTATCACTTTTGGAACAACATTAAGTGTGTTTAGAGTCACTTTAATGCCTGAAATTGGTCGAAATAGACGCTTCTGAATAGGAGAAAATGTCTGTAAAAATTGAAATTTTGGTCACATTCAGGCTTTAAAAAGTAGTTATTCAACATGAGGCACAATCCAAATGACATTTTGAATCAATTTTTCTACAGTCCAAAAAATCAATTTTCTGATGAAAAACGATGACCCGTGACCTGTTGAAATTTCTCCAGATTGTCAGAAATGTACATTTTTTAATGTTTAATTTTTTGACTGTAAATGACTATTCCATGTAAATTATCACTTTTGGAAGAAAAATAAGTGTGTTTAGAGTCTTTTTAATGCCTGAAATTGGTTGAAACAAAAGCTTCTGAATAGGAGAAAAAGTCTGTAATAATGGCAATTTTGGTCACATTGAGGCTTTAAAAAGTAGTCATTCAACATGAGGCACATTCCAAATGACATTTTGAATCAATTTTTCTACAGTCCAAAAAAATCAATTTTCTGATGAAAAACGATGACCCGTGACCTGTCGAAATGTCTCCAGATGGTCAGAAATGGAAATTTTTTAATGTTTAATTTTTTGAATGCAAATGACTATTCCATGTAAATTATCACTTTTGGAACAAAAATAAGTGTGTTTAGAGTCACTTTAATGCCTGAAATTGGTCGAAATAGACGCTTCTGAATAGGAGAAAATGTCTGTAAAAATGGCAATTTTGGTCACATTGAGGCTTCAAAAAGAAGTTATTCAGCATGAGGCACATTCCAAATGACATTTTGAATCAATTTTTCTACAGTCCAAAAAATCAATTTTCTGATGAAAAATGATGACCCGTGACCTGTCAAAATTTCTCCATATGGTCAGAAATGGAAATTTTTTAATGTTTAATTTTTTGATTGTAAATGACTATTCCATGTAAATTATCACTTTTGGAAGAAAAATAAGTGAGTTTAGAGACACTTTAATGCCTGAAATTGGTTGAAACAAAAGCTTCTGAATAGGAGAAAAAGTCTGTAATAATGGCAATTTTGGTCACATTGAGGCTTTAAAAAGTAGTCATTCAACATGAGGCACATTCCAAATGACATTTTGAATCAATTTTTCTACAGTCCAAAAAAATCAATTTTCTGATGAAAAACGATGACCCATGACCTGTCGAAATGTCTCCAGATGTCAGAAATGGAAAATTTTTAATGTTTAATTTTTTGAATGCAAATGACTATTCCATGTAAATTATCACTTTTGGAACAACATTAAGTGTGTTTAGAGTCACTTTAATGCCTGAAATTGGTCGAAATAGACGCTTCTGAATAGGAGAAAATGTCTGTAAAAATTGAAATTTTGGTCACATTCAGGCTTTAAAAAGTAGTTATTCAACATGAGGCACAATCCAAATGACATTTTGAATCAATTTTTCTACAGTCCAAAAAATCAATTTTCTGATGAAAAACGATGACCCGTGACCTGTTGAAATTTCTCCAGATTGTCAGAAATGTACATTTTTTAATGTTTAATTTTTTGACTGTAAATGACTATTCCATGTAAATTATCACTTTTGGAAGAAAAATAAGTGTGTTTAGAGTCTTTTTAATGCCTGAAATTGGTTGAAACAAAAGCTTCTGAATAGGAGAAAAAGTCTGTAATAATGGCAATTTTGGTCACATTGAGGCTTTAAAAAGTAGTCATTCAACATGAGGCACATTCCAAATGACATTTTGAATCAATTTTTCTACAGTCCAAAAAAATCAATTTTCTGATGAAAAACGATGACCCGTGACCTGTCGAAATTTCTCCAGATGGTCAGAAATGGAAATTTTTTAATGTTTAATTTTTTGACTGTAAATGACTATTCCATGTAAATTATCACTTTTGGAAGAAAAATAAGTGTGTTTAGAGACACTTTAATGCCTGAAATTGGTTGAAACAAAAGCTTCTGAATAGGAGAAAAAGTCTGTAATAATGGCAATTTTGGTCACATTGAGGCTTTAAAAAGTAGTTATTCAACATGAGGCACATTCCAAATGACATTTTGAATCAATTTTTCTACAGTCCAAAAAATCAATTTTCTGATGAAAAACGATGACCCGTGACCTGTCGAAATGTCTCCAGATGGTCAGAAATGGAAATTTTTTAATGTTTAATTTTTTGAATGCAAATGACTATTCCATGTAAATTATCACTATTGGAACTAAAATAAGTGTGTTTAGAGTCACTTTAATGCCTGAAATTGGTCGAAATAGAAGCTTCTGAATAGGAGAAAATGTCTGTAATAATGGCAATTTTGGTCACATTGAGGCTTTAAAAAGTAGTTATTCAGCATGAGGCACATTCCAAATGAAATTTTGAATCAATTTTTCTACAGTCCAAAAAATCAATTTTCTGATGAAAAACGATGACCCGTGACCTGTCGAAATTTCTCCAGATGGTCAGAAATAGAAATATTTAATGTTTAATTTTTTTGACTGTAAATGACTATTCCATGTAAATTATCACTTTTGGAAGAAAAATAAGTGTGTTTAGAGACACTTTAATGCCTGAAATTGGTTGAAACAAAAGCTTCTGAATAGGAGAAAAAGTCTGTAATAATGGCAATTTTGGTCACATTGAGGCTTTAAAAAGTAGTCATTCAACATGAGGCACATTCCAAATGACATTTTGAATCAATTTTTCTACAGTCCAAAAAAATCAATTTTCTGATGAAAAACGATGACCCGTGACCTGTCGAAATGTCTCCAGATGGTCAGAAATGGAAATTTTTTAATGTTTAATTTTTTGATTGCAAATGACTATTCCATGTAAATTATCACTATTGGAACTAAAATAAGTGTGTTTAGAGTCACTTTAATGCCTGAAATTGGTCGAAATAGAAGCTTCTGAATAGGAGAAAATGTCTGTAATAATGGCAATTTTGGTCACATTGAGGCTTTAAAAAGTAGTTATTCAGCATGAGGCACATTCCAAATGACATTTTGAATCAATTTTTCTACAGTCCAAAAAATCAATTTTCTGATGAAAAACGATGACCCGTGACCTGTCGAAATTTCTCCAGATGGTCAGAAATAGAAATATTTAATGTTTAATTTTTTGACTGTAAATGACTATTCCATGTAAATTATCACTTTTGGAAGAAAAATAAGTGTGTTTAGAGACACTTTAATGCCTGAAATTGGTTGAAACAAAAGCTTCTGAATAGGAGAAAAAGTCTGTAATAATGGCAATTTTGGTCACATTGAGGCTTTAAAAAGTAGTCATTCAACATGAGGCACATTCCAAATGACATTTTGAATCAATTTTTCTACAGTCCAAAAAAATCAATTTTCTGATGAAAAACGATGACCCGTGACCTGTCGAAATGTCTCCAGATGGTCAGAAATGGAAATTTTTTAATGTTTAATTTTTTGAATGCAAATGACTATTCCATGTAAATTATCACTTTTGGAACAAAAATAAGTGTGTTTAGAGTCACTTTAATGCCTGAAATTGGTCGAAATAGACGCTTCTGAATAGGAGAAAATGTCTGTAAAAATGGCAATTTTGGTCACATTGAGGCTTCAAAAAGTAGTTATTCAGCATGAGGCACATTCCAAATGACATTTTGAATCAATTTTTCTACAGTCCAAAAAATCAATTTTCTGATGAAAAACGATGACCCGTGACCTGTCAAAATTTCTCCATATGGTCAGAAATGGAAATTTTTTAATGTTTAATTTTTTGATTGTAAATGACTATTCCATGTAAATTATCACTTTTGGAAGAAAAATAAGTGAGTTTAGAGACACTTTAATGCCTGAAATTGGTTGAAACAAAAGCTTCTGAATAGGAGAAAAAGTCTGTAATAATGGCAATTTTGGTCACATTGAGGCTTTAAAAAGTAGTCATTCAACATGAGGCACATTCCAAATGACATTTTGAATCAATTTTTCTACAGTCCAAAAAAATCAATTTTCTGATGAAAAACGATGACCCGTGACCTGTCGAAATGTCTCCAGATGGTCAGAAATGGAAAATTTTTAATGTTTAATTTTTTGAATGCAAATGACTATTCTATGTAAATTATCACTTTTGGAACAACATTAAGTGTGTTTAGAGTCACTTTAATGCCTGAAATTGGTCGAAATAGACGCTTCTGAATAGGAGAAAATGTCTGTAAAAATGGCAATTTTGGTCACATTAAGGCTTCAAAAATTAGTTATTCAGCATGAGGCACATTCCAAATGACATTTTGAATCAATTTTTCTACAGTCCAAAAAAATCAATTTTCTGATGAAAAACGATGACCCGTGAGCTGTCGAAATTTCTCCAGATGGTCAGAAATGGAAATTTTTTAATGTTTAATTTTTTGACTGTAAATGACTATTCCATGTAAATTATCACTTTTGGAAGAAAAATAAGTGTGTTTAGAGACACTTTAATGCCTGAAATTGGTTGAAACAAAAGCTTCTGAATAGGAGAAAAAGTCTGTAATAATGGCAATTTTGGTCACATTGAGGCTTTAAAAAGTAGTTATTCAACATGAGGCACATTCCAAATGACATTTTGAATCAATTTTTCTACAGTCCAAAAAATCAATTTTCTGATGAAAAACGATGACCCGTGACCTGTCGAAATTTCTCCAGATGGTCAGAAATGGAAATATTTAATGTTTAATTTTTTGACTGTAAATGACTATTCCATGTAAATTATCACTTTTGGAAGAAAAATAAGTGTGTTTAGAGTCACTTTAATGCCTGAAATTGGTTGAAACAAAAGCTTCTGAATAGGAGAAAAAGTCTGTAATAATGGCAATTTTGGTCACATTGAGGCTTTAAAAAGTAGTCATTCAACATGAGGCACATTCCAAATGACATTTTGAAGCAATTTTTCTACAGTCCAAAAAAATCAATTTTCTGATGAAAAACGATGACCCGTGACCTGTCGAAATTTATCCAGATGGTCAGAAATGGAAATTTTTTAATGTTTAATTTTTTGAATGCAAATGACTATTCCATGTAAATTATCACTTTTGGAACAACATTAAGTGTGTTTAGAGTCACTTTAATGCCTGAAATTGGTCGAAATAGAAGCTTCTGAATAGGAGAAAATGTCTGTAATAATGGCAATTTTGGTCACATTGAGGCTTTAAAAAGTAGTTATTCAGCATGAGGTACATTCCAAATGACATTTTGAATCAATTTTTCTACAGTCCAAAAAATCAATTTTCTGAAGAAAAACGATGACCCGTGACCTGTCGAAATTTCTCCAGATGGTCAGAAATGGAAATATTTAATGTTTAATTTTTTGACTGTAAATGACTATTCCATGTAAATTATCACTTTTGGAAGAAAAATAAGTGTGTTTAGAGTCACTTTAATGCCTGAAATTGGTTGAAACAAAAGCTTCTGAATAGGAGAAAAAGTCTGTAATAATGGCAATTTTGGTCACATTGAGGCTTTAAAAAGTAGTCATTCAACATGAGGCACATTCCAAATGACATTTTGAATCAATTTTTCTACAGTCCAAAAAAATCAATTTTCTGATGAAAAATGATGACCCGTGACCTGTCGAAATGTCTCCAGATGGTCAGAAATGGAAATTTTTTAATGTTTAATTTTTTGAATGCAAATGACTATTCCATGTAAATTATCACTTTTGGAACTAAAATAAGTGTGTTTAGAGTCACTTTAATGCCTGAAATTGGTTGAAATAGAAGCTTCTGAATACGAGAAAATGTCTGTAATAATGGCAATTTTGGTCACATTGAGGCTTTAAAAGTAGTTATTCAACATGAGGCACATTCAAAATGACATTTTGAATCAATTTTTCTACAGTCCAAAAAATCAATTTTCTGATGAAAAACGATGACCCGTGACCTGTCGACATTTCTCCAGTTGGTCAGAAATTGAATTTTTTTAATGTTTAAGTTTTTTGACTGCAAATGACTATTCCATTTAAATTATCAATTTTGGAACAAAAATAAGTGTGTTTAGAGTCACTTTAATGCCTGAAATTGGTTGAAACAAAAGCTTCTGAATAGGAGAAAAAGTCTGTAATAATGGCAATTTTGGTCACATTGAGGCTTTAAAAAGTAGTCATTCAACATGAGGCACATTCCAAATGACCATTTGAATCAATTTTTCTACAGTCCAAAAAATCAATTTTCTGATGAAAAACGATGACCCGTGACCTGTCGACATTTCTCCAGTTGGTCAGAAATTGAATTTTTTTAATGTTTAAGTTTTTTTACTGCTAATGACTATTCCATTTAAATTATCACTTTTGGAACAAAAATAAGTGTGTTTAGAGTCACTTTAATGCCTGAAATTGTTCGAAATAGAAGCTTCTGAATAGGAGAAAATGTCTGTGACAATTGAAATTTTGGTCACATTCAGGTTTTAAAAAGTAGTTATTCAACATGAGGCACAATCCAAATGACATTTTGAATCAATTTTTCTACAGTCCAAAAAATCAATTTTCTGATGAAAAACGATGACCCGTGACCTGTTGAAATTTCTCCAGATTGTCAGAAATGTAAATTTTTTAATGTTTAATTTTTGACTGTAAATGACTATTCCATGTAAATTATCACTTTTGGAAGAAAAATAAGTGTGTTTAGAGTCACTTTAATGCCTGAAATTGGTCGAAATAGAAGCTTCTGAATACGAGAAAATGTCTGTAATAATGGCAATTTTGGTCACATTGAGGCTTTAAAAAGCAGTTATTCAACATGAGACACATTCGAAATGACATTTTGAATCAATTTTTCTACAGTCCAAAAAATCAATTTTCTGATGAAAAACGATGACCCGTGACCTGTCGACATTTCTCCAGTTGGTCAGAAATTGAATTTTTTTAATGTTTAATTTTTTGACTGCAAATGACTATTCCATTTAAATTATCACTTTTGGAACAAAAATAAGTGTGTTTAGAGTCACTTTAATGCCTGAAATTGGTCGAAATAGACGCTTCTGAATAGGAGAAAATGTCTGTAATAATGGCACTTTTGGTCACATTGAGGCTTTAAAAAGTAGTCATTCAGCATGAGGCACATTCCAAATGACATTTTGAATCAATTTTTCTACAGTCCAAAAAATCAATTTTCTGATGAAAAACGATGACCCTTGACCTGTCGAAATGTCTCCAGATGGACAGAAATGGAAATTTTTTAATGTTTAATTTTTTGAATGCAAATGACTATTCATGTAAATTATCACTTTTGGAACAACATTAAGTGTGTTTAAAGTCACTTTAATGCCTGAAATTGGTCGAAATAGACGCTTCTGAATAGGAGAAAATGTCTGTAAAAATGGCAATTTTGGTCACATTGAGGCTTCAAAAAGTAGTTATTCAGCATGAGGCACATTCCAAATGACATTTTGAATCAATTTTTCTACAGTCCAAAAAAATCAATTTTCTGATGAAAAACGATGACCCGTGAGCTGTCGAAATTTCTCCAGATGGTCAGAAATGGAAATTTTTTAATGTTTAATTTTTTGACTGTAAATGACTATTCCATGTAAATTATCACTTTTGGAAGAAAAATAAGTGTGTTTAGAGACACTTTAATGCCTGAAATTGGTTGAAACAAAAGCTTCTGAATAGGAGAAAAAGTCTGTAATAATGGCAATTTTGGTCACATTGAGGCTTTAAAAAGTAGTCATTCAACATGAGACACATTCCAAATGACATTTTGAATCAATTTTTCTACAGTCCAAAAAAATCAATTTTCTGATGAAAAACGATGACCCGTGACCTGTCGAAATTTATCCAGATGGTCAGAAATGGAAATTTTTTAATGTTTCATTTTTTGACTGCAAATGACTATTCCATGTAAATTATCACTTTTGGAACAAAATAAGTGTGTTTAGAGTCTTTAATGCCTGAAATTGGTCGAGATAGAAGCTTCTGAATAGGAGAAAATGTCTGTAAAAATGGCAATTTTGGTCACATTGAGGCTTCAAAAAGTAGTTATTCAGCATGAGGCACATTCCAAATGACATTTTGAATCAATTTTTCTACAGTCCAAAAAATCAATATTCTGATGAAAAACGATGACCCGTGACCTGTCGAAATTTCTCCAGATGGTCAGAAATGGAAATATTTAATGTTTAATTTTTTGACTGTAAATGACTATTCCATGTAAATTATCACTTTTGGAAGAAAAATAAGTGTGTTTAGAGTCACTTTAATGCCTGAAATTGGTTGAAACAAAAGCTTCTGAATAGGAGAAAAAGTCTGTAATAATGGCAATTTTGGTCACATTGAGGCTTTAAAAAGTAGTCATTCAACATGAGACACATTCCAAATGACATTTTGAATCAATTTTTCTACAGTCCAAAAAAATCAATTTTCTGATGAAAAACGATGACCCGTGACCTGTCGAAATTTATCCAGATGGTCAGAAATGGAAATTTTTTAATGTTTAATTTTTTGAATGCAAATGACTATTCCATGTAAATTATCACTTTTGGAACAACATTAAGTGTGTTTAGAGTCACTTTAATGCCTGAAATTGGTCGAAATAGAAGCTTCTGAATACGAGAAAATGTCTGTAATAATGGCAATTTTGGTCACATTGAGGCTTTAAAAAGTAGTTATTCAACATGAGGCACATTCGAAATGACATTTTGAATCAATTTTTCTACAGTCCAAAAAATCAATTTTCTGATGAAAAACGATGACCCGTGACCTGTCGACATTTCTCCAGTTGGTCAGAAATTGAATTTTTTAAATGTTTAAGTTTTTTGACTGCAAATGACTATTCCATTTAAAGTATCACTTTTGGAACAAAAATAAGTGTGTTTAGAGTCACTTTAATGCCTGAAATTGGTCGAAATAGAAGCTTGTGAATAGGAGAAAATGTCTGTAAAAATTGAAATTTTGGTCACATTCAGGCTTTAAAAAGTAGTTATTCAGGATGAGGCACATTCGAAATGACATTTTGAATCAATTTTTCTACAGTCCAAAAAATCAATTTTCTGATGAAAAACGATGACCCGTGACCTGTCGACATTTCTCCAGTTGGTCAGAAATTGAATTTTTTTAATGTTTAAGTTTTTTTACTGCAAATGACTATTCCATTTAAATTATCACTTTTGGAACAAAAATAAGTGTGTTTAGAGTCACTTTAATGCCTGAAATAGGTCGAAATAGAAGCTTCTGAATAGGAGAAAATGTCTGTAAAAATTGAAATTTTGGTCACATTCAGGCTTTAAAAAGTAGTTATTCAACATGAGGCACAATCCAAATGACATTTTGAATCAATTTTTCTACAGTCCAAAAAATCAATTTTCTGATGAAAAACGATGACCCGTGACCTGTTGAAATTTCTCCAGATTGTCAGAAATGTACATTTTTTAATGTTTAATTTTTTGACTGTAAATGACTATTCCATGTAAATTATCACTTTTGGAAGAAAAATAAGTGTGTTTAGAGTCACTTTAATGCCTGAAATTGGTTGAAACAAAAGCTTCTGAATAGGAGAAAAAGTCTGTAATAATGGCAATTTTGGTCACATTGAGGCTTTAAAAAGTAGTTATTCAGCATGAGGCACATTCCAAATGACATTTTGAATCAATTTTTCTACAGTCCAAAAAATCAATTTTCTGATGAAAAACGATGACCCGTGACCTGTCGAAATTTCTCCAGATGGTCAGAAATAGAAATTTTTAATGTTTAAATTTTTTTACTGTAAATGACTATTCCATGTGAATTATCACTTTTGGAACTAAAATAAGTGTGTTTAGAGTCACTTTAATGCCTGAAATTGGTCGAAATAGAGCTTCTGAATAGGAGAAAATGCCTGTAATAATGGCAATTTTGGTCACATTGAGGCTTTAAAAAGTAGTCATTCAGCATGAGGCACATTCCAAATGACATTTTGAATCAATTTTTCTACAGTCCAAAAAAATCAATTTTCTGATGAAAAACGATGACCCGTGAGCTGTCGAAATTTCTCCAGTTGGTCAGAAATTGAATTTTTTAAATGTTTAAGTTTTTTGACTGCAAATGACTATTCCATTTAAAGTATCACTTTTGGAACAAAAATAAGTGTGTTTAGAGTCACTTTAATGCCTGAAATTGGTCGAAATAGAAGCTTGTGAATAGGAGAAAATGTCTGTAAAAATTGAAATTTTGGTCACATTCAGGCTTTAAAAAGTAGTTATTCAGGATGAGGCACATTCGAAATGACATTTTGAATCAATTTTTCTACAGTCCAAAAAATCAATTTTCTGATGAAAAACGATGACCCGTGACCTGTCGACATTTCTCCAGTTGGTCAGAAATTGAATTTTTTTAATGTTTAAGTTTTTTTACTGCAAATGACTATTCCATTTAAATTATCACTTTTGGAACAAAAATAAGTGTGTTTAGAGTCACTTTAATGCCTGAAATAGGTCGAAATAGAAGCTTCTGAATAGGAGAAAATGTCTGTAAAAATTGAAATTTTGGTCACATTCAGGCTTTAAAAAGTAGTTATTCAACATGAGGCACAATCCAAATGACATTTTGAATCAATTTTTCTACAGTCCAAAAAATCAATTTTCTGATGAAAAACGATGACCCGTGACCTGTTGAAATTTCTCCAGATTGTCAGAAATGTACATTTTTTAATGTTTAATTTTTTGACTGTAAATGACTATTCCATGTAAATTATCACTTTTGGAAGAAAAATAAGTGTGTTTAGAGTCACTTTAATGCCTGAAATTGGTTGAAACAAAAGCTTCTGAATAGGAGAAAAAGTCTGTAATAATGGCAATTTTGGTCACATTGAGGCTTTAAAAAGTAGTTATTCAGCATGAGGCACATTCCAAATGACATTTTGAATCAATTTTTCTACAGTCCAAAAAATCAATTTTCTGATGAAAAACGATGACCCGTGACCTGTCGAAATTTCTCCAGATGGTCAGAAATAGAAATTTTTAATGTTTAAATTTTTTTACTGTAAATGACTATTCCATGTGAATTATCACTTTTGGAACTAAAATAAGTGTGTTTAGAGTCACTTTAATGCCTGAAATTTGTCGAAATAGAGCTTCTGAATAGGAGAAAATGCCTGTAATAATGGCAATTTTGGTCACATTGAGGCTTTAAAAAGTAGTCATTCAGCATGAGGCACATTCCAAATGACATTTTGAATCAATTTTTCTACAGTCCAAAAAAATCAATTTTCTGATGAAAAACGATGACCCGTGAGCTGTCGAAATTTCTCCAGATGGTCAGAAATGGAAATTTTTTAATGTTTAATTTTTTGACTGTAAATGACTATTCCATGTAAATTATCACTTTTGGAAGAAAAATAAGTGTGTTTAGAGACACTTTAATGCCTGAAATTGGTTGAAACAAAAGCTTCTGACTAGGAGAAAAAGTCTGTAATAATGGCAATTTTGGTCACATTGAGGCTTTAAAAAGTAGTTATTCAACATGAGGCACATTCCAAATGACATTTTGAATCAATTTTTCTACAGTCCAAAAAATCAATTTTCTGATGAAAAACGATGACCCGTGACCTGTCGAAATTTCTCCAGATGGTCAGAAATGGAAATTTTTTAATGTTTAATTTTTTGAATGCAAATGACTATTCCATGTAAATTATCACTTTTGGAACAACATTAAGTGTGTTTAGAGTCACTTTAATGCCTGAAATTGGTTGAAACAAAAGCTTCTGAATAGGAGAAAATGTCTGTAATAATGGCAATTTTGGTCACATTGAGGCTTTAAAAAGTAGTTATTCAACATGAGGCACATTCAAAATGACATTTTGAATCAATTTTTCTACAGTCCAAAAAAATCAATTTTCTGATGAAAAACGATGACCCGTGACCTGTCGACATTTCTCCAGTTGGTCAGAAATTGAATTTTTTTAATGTTTAAGTTTTTTGACTGCAAATGACTATTCCATTTAAAGTATCACTTTTGGAACAACATTAAGTGTGTTTAGAGTCACTTTAATGCCTGAAATTGGTCGAAATAGAAGCTTGTGAATAGGAGAAAATGTCTGTAAAAATTGAAATTTTGGTCACATTCAGGCTTTAAAAAGTAGTTATTCAACATGAGGCACAATCCAAATGACATGTTGAATCAATTTTTCTACAGTCCAAAAAATCAATTTTCTGATGAAAAACGATGACCCGTGACCTGTTGAAATTTCTCCAGATTGTCAGAAATGTACATTTTTTAATGTTTAATTTTTTGACTGTAAATGACTATTCCATGTAAATTATCACTTTTGGAAGAAAAATAAGTGCGTTTAGAGTCACTTTAATGCCTGAAATTGGTTGAAACAAAAGCTTCTGAATAGGAGAAAAAGTCTGTTATAATGGCAATTTTGGTCACATTGAGGCTTTAAAAAGTAGTTATTCAACATGAGGCACATTCCAAATGACATTTTGAATCAATTTTTCTACAGTCCAAAAAATCAATTTTCTGATGAAAAACGATGACCCCGTGACCTGTCAAAATTTCTCCAGATGGTCAGAAATAGAAATTTTTAATGTTTACATTTTTTTACTGTAAATGACTATTCCATGTGAATTATCACTTTTGGAACTAAAATAAGTGTGTTTAGAGTCACTTTAATGCCTGAAATTGGTCGAAATAGAGCTTCTGAATAGGAGAAAATGTCTGTAATAATGGCAATTTTGGTCACATTGAGGCTTTAAAAAGTAGTCATTCAACATGAGGCACAATCCAAATGACATTTTGAATCAATTTTTCTACAGTCCAAAAAAATCAATTTTCTGATGAAAAACGATGACCCGTGACCTGTCGAAATTTCTCCAGATGGTCAGAAATGGAAATTTGTAATGTTTAAATTTTTTTTACTGTAAATGACTATTCCATGTGAATTATCACTTTTGGAACTAAAATAAGTGTGTTTAGAGTCACTTTAATGCCTGAAATTGGTCGAAATAGAAGCTTCTGAATAGGAGAAAATGTCTGTAATAATGGCAATTTTGGTCACATTGAGGCTTTAAAAAGTAGTTATTCAGCATGAGGTACATTCCAAATGACATTTTGAATCAATTTTTCTACAGTCCAAAAAATCAATTTTCTGATGAAAAACGATGACCCGTGACCTGTCGAAATTTCTCCAGATGGTCAGAAATGGAAATATTTAATGTTTAATTTTTTGACTGTAAATGACTATTCCATGTAAATTATCACTTTTGGAAGAAAAATAAGTGTGTTTAGAGTCACTTTAATGCCTGAAATTGGTTGAAACAAAAGCTTCTGAATAGGAGAAAAAGTCTGTAATAATGGAAATTTGGTCACATTGAGGCTTTAAAAAGTAGTCATTCAACATGAGGCACATTCCAAATGACATTTTGAATCAATTTTTCTACAGTCCAAAAAAATCAATTTTCTGATGAAAAATGATGACCCGTGACCTGTCGAAATGTCTCCAGATGGTCAGAAATGGAAATTTTTTAATGTTTAATTTTTTGAATGCAAATGACTATTCCATGTAAATTATCACTTTTGGAACTAAAATAAGTGTGTTTAGAGTCACTTTAATGCCTGAAATTGGTTGAAATAGAAGCTTCTGAATACGAGAAAATGTCTGTAATAATGGCAATTTTGGTCACATTGAGGCTTTAAAAGTAGTTATTCAACATGAGGCACATTCGAAATGACATTTTGAATCAATTTTTCTACAGTCCAAAAAATCAATTTTCTGATGAAAAACGATGACCCGTGACCTGTCGACATTTCTCCAGTTGGTCAGAAATTGAATTTTTTTAATGTTTACGTTTTTTTACTGCTAATGACTATTCCATTTAAATTATCACTTTTGGAACAAAAATAAGTGTGTTTAGAGTCACTTTAATGCCTGAAATTGTTCGAAATAGAAGCTTCTGAATAGGAGAAAATGTCTGTGACAATTGAAATTTTGGTCACATTCAGGTTTTCAAAAGTAGTTATTCAACATGAGGCACAATCCAAATGACATTTTGAATCAATTTTTCTACAGTCCAAAAAATCAATTTTCTGATGAAAAACGATGACCCGTGACCTGTTGAAATTTCTCCAGATTGTCAGAAATGTAAATTTTTTAATGTTTAATTTTTGACTGTAAATGACTATTCCATGTAAATTATCACTTTTGGAAGAAAAATAAGTGTGTTTAGAGTCACTTTAATGCCTGAAATTGGTCGAAATAGAAGCTTCTGAATACGAGAAAATGTCTGTAATAATGGCAATTTTGGTCACATTGAGGCTTTAAAAAGTAGTTATTCAACATGAGGCACATTCGAAATGACATTTTGAATCAATTTTTCTACAGTCCAAAAAATCAATTTTCTGATGAAAAACGATGACCCGTGACCTGTCGACATTTCTCCAGTTGGTCAGAAATTGAATTTTTTTAATGTTTAATTTTTTGACTGCAAATGACTATTCCATTTAAATTATCACTTTTGGAACAAAAATAAGTGTGTTTAGAGTCACTTTAATGCCTGAAATTGGTCGAAATAGACGCTTCTGAATAGGAGAAAATGTCTGTAATAATGGCACTTTTGGTCACATTGAGGCTTTAAAAAGTAGTCATTCAGCATGAGGCACATTCCAAATGACATTTTGAATCAATTTTTCTACAGTCCAAAAAATCAATTTTCTGATGAAAAACGATGACCCTTGAACAGTCGAAATGTCTCCAGATGGTCAGAAATGGAAATTTTTTAATGTTTAATTTTTTGAATGCAAATGACTATTCATGTAAATTATCACTTTTGGAACAACATTAAGTGTGTTTAAAGTCACTTTAATGCCTGAAATTGGTCGAAATAGACGCTTCTGAATAGGAGAAAATGTCTGTAAAAATGGCAATTTTGGTCACATTGAGGCTTCAAAAAGTAGTTATTCAGCATGAGGCACATTCCAAATGACATTTTGAATCAATTTTTCTACAGTCCAAAAAAATCAATTTTCTGATGAAAAACGATGACCCGTGAGCTGTCGAAATTTCTCCAGATGGTCAGAAATGGAAATTTTTTAATGTTTAATTTTTTGACTGTAAATGACTATTCCATGTAAATTATCACTTTTGTAAGAAAAATAAGTGTGTTTAGAGACACTTTAATGCCTGAAATTGGTTGAAACAAAAGCTTCTGAATAGGAGAAAAAGTCTGTAATAATGGCAATTTTGGTCACATTGAGGCTTTAAAAAGTAGTTATTCAACATGAGGCACATTCCAAATGACATTTTGAATCAATTTTTCTACAGTCAAAAAAATCAATTTTCTGATGAAAAACGATGACCCGTGACCTGTCGAAATTTCTCCAGATGGTCAGAAATGGAAATTTTTTAATGTTTCATTTTTTGACTGTAAATGACTATTCCATGTAAATTATCACTTTTGGAAGAAAAATAAGTGTGTTTAGAGTCACTTTAATGCCTGAAATTGGTTGAAACAAAAGCTTCTGAATAGGAGAAAAAGTCTGTAATAATGGCACTTTTGGTCACATTGAGGCTTTAAAAAGTAGTCATTCAACATGAGACACATTCCAAATGACATTTTGAATCAATTTTTCTACAGTCCAAAAAATCAATATTCTGATGAAAAACGATGACCCGTGACCTGTCGAAATTTCTCCAGATGGTCAGAAATGGAAATATTTAATGTTTAATTTTTTGACTGTAAATGACTATTCCATGTAAATTATCACTTTTGGAACAAAATAAGTGTGTTTAGAGTCTTTAATGCCTGAAATTGGTCGAGATAGAAGCTTCTGAATAGGAGAAAATGTCTGTAAAAATGGCAATTTTGGTCACATTGAGGCTTCAAAAAGTAGTTATTCAGCATGAGGCACATTCCAAATGACATTTTGAATCAATTTTTCTACAGTCCAAAAAATCAATTTTCTGATGAAAAACGATGACCCGTGACCTGTCGAAATTTCTCCAGATGGTCAGAAATGGAAATATTTAATGTTTAATTTTTTGACTGTAAATGACTATTCCATGTAAATTATCACTTTTGGAAGAAAAATAAGTGTGTTTAGAGTCACTTTAATGCCTGAAATTGGTTGAAACAAAAGCTTCTGAATAGGAGAAAAAGTCTGTAATAATGGCAATTTTGGTCACATTGAGGCTTTAAAAAGTAGTCATTCAACATGAGGCACATTCCAAATGACATTTTGAAGCAATTTTTCTACAGTCCAAAAAAATCAATTTTCTGATGAAAAACGATGACCCGTGACCTGTCGAAATTTATCCAGATGGTCAGAAATGGAAATTTTTTAATGTTTAATTTTTTGAATGCAAATGACTATTCCATGTAAATTATCACTTTTGGAACAACATTAAGTGTGTTTAGAGTCACTTTAATGCCTGAAATTGGTCGAAATAGAAGCTTCTGAATAGGAGAAAATGTCTGTAATAATGGCAATTTTGGTCACATTGAGGCTTTAAAAAGTAGTTATTCAGCATGAGGTACATTCCAAATGACATTTTGAATCAATTTTTCTACAGTCCAAAAAATCAATTTTCTGAAGAAAAACGATGACCCGTGACCTGTCGAAATTTCTCCAGATGGTCAGAAATGGAAATATTTAATGTTTAATTTTTTGACTGTAAATGACTATTCCATGTAAATTATCACTTTTGGAAGAAAAATAAGTGTGTTTAGAGTCACTTTAATGCCTGAAATTGGTTGAAACAAAAGCTTCTGAATAGGAGAAAAAGTCTGTAATAATGGCAATTTTGGTCACATTGAGGCTTTAAAAAGTAGTCATTCAACATGAGGCACATTCCAAATGACATTTTGAATCAATTTTTCTACAGTCCAAAAAAATCAATTTTCTGATGAAAAATGATGACCCGTGACCTGTCGAAATGTCTCCAGATGGTCAGAAATGGAAATTTTTTAATGTTTAATTTTTTGAATGCAAATGACTATTCCATGTAAATTATCACTTTTGGAACTAAAATAAGTGTGTTTAGAGTCACTTTAATGCCTGAAATTGGTTGAAATAGAAGCTTCTGAATACGAGAAAATGTCTGTAATAATGGCAATTTTGGTCACATTGAGGCTTTAAAAGTAGTTATTCAACATGAGGCACATTCAAAATGACATTTTGAATCAATTTTTCTACAGTCCAAAAAATCAATTTTCTGATGAAAAACGATGACCCGTGACCTGTCGACATTTCTCCAGTTGGTCAGAAATTGAATTTTTTTAATGTTTAAGTTTTTTGACTGCAAATGACTATTCCATTTAAATTATCAATTTTGGAACAAAAATAAGTGTGTTTAGAGTCACTTTAATGCCTGAAATTGGTTGAAACAAAAGCTTCTGAATAGGAGAAAAAGTCTGTAATAATGGCAATTTTGGTCACATTGAGGCTTTAAAAAGTAGTCATTCAACATGAGGCACATTCCAAATGACCATTTGAATCAATTTTTCTACAGTCCAAAAAATCAATTTTCTGATGAAAAACGATGACCCGTGACCTGTCGACATTTCTCCAGTTGGTCAGAAATTGAATTTTTTTAATGTTTAAGTTTTTTTACTGCTAATGACTATTCCATTTAAATTATCACTTTTGGAACAAAAATAAGTGTGTTTAGAGTCACTTTAATGCCTGAAATTGTTCGAAATAGAAGCTTCTGAATAGGAGAAAATGTCTGTGACAATTGAAATTTTGGTCACATTCAGGTTTTAAAAAGTAGTTATTCAACATGAGGCACAATCCAAATGACATTTTGAATCAATTTTTCTACAGTCCAAAAAATCAATTTTCTGATGAAAAACGATGACCCGTGACCTGTTGAAATTTCTCCAGATTGTCAGAAATGTAAATTTTTTAATGTTTAATTTTTGACTGTAAATGACTATTCCATGTAAATTATCACTTTTGGAAGAAAAATAAGTGTGTTTAGAGTCACTTTAATGCCTGAAATTGGTCGAAATAGAAGCTTCTGAATACGAGAAAATGTCTGTAATAATGGCAATTTTGGTCACATTGAGGCTTTAAAAAGCAGTTATTCAACATGAGACACATTCGAAATGACATTTTGAATCAATTTTTCTACAGTCCAAAAAATCAATTTTCTGATGAAAAACGATGACCCGTGACCTGTCGACATTTCTCCAGTTGGTCAGAAATTGAATTTTTTTAATGTTTAATTTTTTGACTGCAAATGACTATTCCATTTAAATTATCACTTTTGGAACAAAAATAAGTGTGTTTAGAGTCACTTTAATGCCTGAAATTGGTCGAAATAGACGCTTCTGAATAGGAGAAAATGTCTGTAATAATGGCACTTTTGGTCACATTGAGGCTTTAAAAAGTAGTCATTCAGCATGAGGCACATTCCAAATGACATTTTGAATCAATTTTTCTACAGTCCAAAAAATCAATTTTCTGATGAAAAACGATGACCCTTGACCTGTCGAAATGTCTCCAGATGGACAGAAATGGAAATTTTTTAATGTTTAATTTTTTGAATGCAAATGACTATTCATGTAAATTATCACTTTTGGAACAACATTAAGTGTGTTTAAAGTCACTTTAATGCCTGAAATTGGTCGAAATAGACGCTTCTGAATAGGAGAAAATGTCTGTAAAAATGGCAATTTTGGTCACATTGAGGCTTCAAAAAGTAGTTATTCAGCATGAGGCACATTCCAAATGACATTTTGAATCAATTTTTCTACAGTCCAAAAAAATCAATTTTCTGATGAAAAACGATGACCCGTGAGCTGTCGAAATTTCTCCAGATGGTCAGAAATGGAAATTTTTTAATGTTTAATTTTTTGACTGTAAATGACTATTCCATGTAAATTATCACTTTTGGAAGAAAAATAAGTGTGTTTAGAGACACTTTAATGCCTGAAATTGGTTGAAACAAAAGCTTCTGAATAGGAGAAAAAGTCTGTAATAATGGCAATTTTGGTCACATTGAGGCTTTAAAAAGTAGTTATTCAACATGAGGCACATTCCAAATGACATTTTGAATCAATTTTTCTACAGTCAAAAAAATCAATTTTCTGATGAAAAACGATGACCCGTGACCTGTCGAAATTTCTCCAGATGGTCAGAAATGGAAATTTTTTAATGTTTCATTTTTTGACTGCAAATGACTATTCCATGTAAATTATCACTTTTGGAACAAAATAAGTGTGTTTAGAGTCTTTAATGCCTGAAATTGGTCGAGATAGAAGCTTCTGAATAGGAGAAAATGTCTGTAAAAATGGCAATTTTGGTCACATTGAGGCTTCAAAAAGTAGTTATTCAGCATGAGGCACATTCCAAATGACATTTTGAATCAATTTTTCTACAGTCCAAAAAATCAATATTCTGATGAAAAACGATGACCCGTGACCTGTCGAAATTTCTCCAGATGGTCAGAAATGGAAATATTTAATGTTTAATTTTTTGACTGTAAATGACTATTCCATGTAAATTATCACTTTTGGAAGAAAAATAAGTGTGTTTAGAGTCACTTTAATGCCTGAAATTGGTTGAAACAAAAGCTTCTGAATAGGAGAAAAAGTCTGTAATAATGGCAATTTTGGTCACATTGAGGCTTTAAAAAGTAGTCATTCAACATGAGACACATTCCAAATGACATTTTGAATCAATTTTTCTACAGTCCAAAAAAATCAATTTTCTGATGAAAAACGATGACCCGTGACCTGTCGAAATTTATCCAGATGGTCAGAAATGGAAATTTTTTAATGTTTAATTTTTTGAATGCAAATGACTATTCCATGTAAATTATCACTTTTGGAACAACATTAAGTGTGTTTAGAGTCACTTTAATGCCTGAAATTGGTCGAAATAGAAGCTTCTGAATACGAGAAAATGTCTGTAATAATGGCAATTTTGGTCACATTGAGGCTTTAAAAAGTAGTTATTCAACATGAGGCACATTCGAAATGACATTTTGAATCAATTTTTCTACAGTCCAAAAAATCAATTTTCTGATGAAAAACGATGACCCGTGACCTGTCGACATTTCTCCAGTTGGTCAGAAATTGAATTTTTTAAATGTTTAAGTTTTTTGACTGCAAATGACTATTCCATTTAAAGTATCACTTTTGGAACAAAAATAAGTGTGTTTAGAGTCACTTTAATGCCTGAAATTGGTCGAAATAGAAGCTTGTGAATAGGAGAAAATGTCTGTAAAAATTGAAATTTTGGTCACATTCAGGCTTTAAAAAGTAGTTATTCAGGATGAGGCACATTCGAAATGACATTTTGAATCAATTTTTCTACAGTCCAAAAAATCAATTTTCTGATGAAAAACGATGACCCGTGACCTGTCGACATTTCTCCAGTTGGTCAGAAATTGAATTTTTTTAATGTTTAAGTTTTTTTACTGCAAATGACTATTCCATTTAAATTATCACTTTTGGAACAAAAATAAGTGTGTTTAGAGTCACTTTAATGCCTGAAATAGGTCGAAATAGAAGCTTCTGAATAGGAGAAAATGTCTGTAAAAATTGAAATTTTGGTCACATTCAGGCTTTAAAAAGTAGTTATTCAACATGAGGCACAATCCAAATGACATTTTGAATCAATTTTTCTACAGTCCAAAAAATCAATTTTCTGATGAAAAACGATGACCCGTGACCTGTTGAAATTTCTCCAGATTGTCAGAAATGTACATTTTTTAATGTTTAATTTTTTGACTGTAAATGACTATTCCATGTAAATTATCACTTTTGGAAGAAAAATAAGTGTGTTTAGAGTCACTTTAATGCCTGAAATTGGTTGAAACAAAAGCTTCTGAATAGGAGAAAAAGTCTGTAATAATGGCAATTTTGGTCACATTGAGGCTTTAAAAAGTAGTTATTCAGCATGAGGCACATTCCAAATGACATTTTGAATCAATTTTTCTACAGTCCAAAAAATCAATTTTCTGATGAAAAACGATGACCCGTGACCTGTCGAAATTTCTCCAGATGGTCAGAAATAGAAATTTTTAATGTTTAAATTTTTTTACTGTAAATGACTATTCCATGTGAATTATCACTTTTGGAACTAAAATAAGTGTGTTTAGAGTCACTTTAATGCCTGAAATTGGTCGAAATAGAGCTTCTGAATAGGAGAAAATGCCTGTAATAATGGCAATTTTGGTCACATTGAGGCTTTAAAAAGTAGTCATTCAGCATGAGGCACATTCCAAATGACATTTTGAATCAATTTTTCTACAGTCCAAAAAAATCAATTTTCTGATGAAAAACGATGACCCGTGAGCTGTCGAAATTTCTCCAGTTGGTCAGAAATTGAATTTTTTAAATGTTTAAGTTTTTTGACTGCAAATGACTATTCCATTTAAAGTATCACTTTTGGAACAAAAATAAGTGTGTTTAGAGTCACTTTAATGCCTGAAATTGGTCGAAATAGAAGCTTGTGAATAGGAGAAAATGTCTGTAAAAATTGAAATTTTGGTCACATTCAGGCTTTAAAAAGTAGTTATTCAGGATGAGGCACATTCGAAATGACATTTTGAATCAATTTTTCTACAGTCCAAAAAATCAATTTTCTGATGAAAAACGATGACCCGTGACCTGTCGACATTTCTCCAGTTGGTCAGAAATTGAATTTTTTTAATGTTTAAGTTTTTTTACTGCAAATGACTATTCCATTTAAATTATCACTTTTGGAACAAAAATAAGTGTGTTTAGAGTCACTTTAATGCCTGAAATAGGTCGAAATAGAAGCTTCTGAATAGGAGAAAATGTCTGTAAAAATTGAAATTTTGGTCACATTCAGGCTTTAAAAAGTAGTTATTCAACATGAGGCACAATCCAAATGACATTTTGAATCAATTTTTCTACAGTCCAAAAAATCAATTTTCTGATGAAAAACGATGACCCGTGACCTGTTGAAATTTCTCCAGATTGTCAGAAATGTACATTTTTTAATGTTTAATTTTTTGACTGTAAATGACTATTCCATGTAAATTATCACTTTTGGAAGAAAAATAAGTGTGTTTAGAGTCACTTTAATGCCTGAAATTGGTTGAAACAAAAGCTTCTGAATAGGAGAAAAAGTCTGTAATAATGGCAATTTTGGTCACATTGAGGCTTTAAAAAGTAGTTATTCAGCATGAGGCACATTCCAAATGACATTTTGAATCAATTTTTCTACAGTCCAAAAAATCAATTTTCTGATGAAAAACGATGACCCGTGACCTGTCGAAATTTCTCCAGATGGTCAGAAATAGAAATTTTTAATGTTTAAATTTTTTTACTGTAAATGACTATTCCATGTGAATTATCACTTTTGGAACTAAAATAAGTGTGTTTAGAGTCACTTTAATGCCTGAAATTTGTCGAAATAGAGCTTCTGAATAGGAGAAAATGCCTGTAATAATGGCAATTTTGGTCACATTGAGGCTTTAAAAAGTAGTCATTCAGCATGAGGCACATTCCAAATGACATTTTGAATCAATTTTTCTACAGTCCAAAAAAATCAATTTTCTGATGAAAAACGATGACCCGTGAGCTGTCGAAATTTCTCCAGATGGTCAGAAATGGAAATTTTTTAATGTTTAATTTTTTGACTGTAAATGACTATTCCATGTAAATTATCACTTTTGGAAGAAAAATAAGTGTGTTTAGAGACACTTTAATGCCTGAAATTGGTTGAAACAAAAGCTTCTGA
The DNA here is from genome assembly GCF_964204655.1 of Triturus cristatus. Lineage (NCBI taxonomy): Eukaryota > Metazoa > Chordata > Amphibia > Caudata > Salamandridae > Triturus > Triturus cristatus. The sequence goes on along the minus strand of NC_140593.1, from coordinate 875,821,059 downwards.
CTAGGAGAAAAAGTCTGTAATAATGGCAATTTTGGTCACATTGAGGCTTTAAAAAGTAGTTATTCAACATGAGGCACATTCCAAATGACATTTTGAATCAATTTTTCTACAGTCCAAAAAATCAATTTTCTGATGAAAAACGATGACCCGTGACCTGTCGAAATTTCTCCAGATGGTCAGAAATGGAAATTTTTTAATGTTTAATTTTTTGAATGCAAATGACTATTCCATGTAAATTATCACTTTTGGAACAACATTAAGTGTGTTTAGAGTCACTTTAATGCCTGAAATTGGTCGAAATAGAAGCTTCTGAATAGGAGAAAATGTCTGTAATAATGGCAATTTTGGTCACATTGAGGCTTTAAAAAGTAGTTATTCAGCATGAGGTACATTCCAAATGACATTTTGAATCAATTTTTCTACAGTCCAAAAAATCAATTTTCTGAAGAAAAACGATGACCCGTGACCTGTCGAAATTTCTCCAGATGGTCAGAAATGGAAATATTTAATGTTTAATTTTTTGACTGTAAATGACTATTCCATGTAAATTATCACTTTTGGAAGAAAAATAAGTGTGTTTAGAGTCACTTTAATGCCTGAAATTGGTTGAAACAAAAGCTTCTGAATAGGAGAAAAAGTCTGTAATAATGGCAATTTTGGTCACATTGAGGCTTTAAAAAGTAGTCATTCAACATGAGGCACATTCCAAATGACATTTTGAATCAATTTTTCTACAGTCCAAAAAAATCAATTTTCTGATGAAAAATGATGACCCGTGACCTGTCGAAATGTCTCCAGATGGTCAGAAATGGAAATTTTTTAATGTTTAATTTTTTGAATGCAAATGACTATTCCATGTAAATTATCACTTTTGGAACTAAAATAAGTGTGTTTAGAGTCACTTTAATGCCTGAAATTGGTTGAAATAGAAGCTTCTGAATACGAGAAAATGTCTGTAATAATGGCAATTTTGGTCACATTGAGGCTTTAAAAGTAGTTATTCAACATGAGGCACATTCAAAATGACATTTTGAATCAATTTTTCTACAGTCCAAAAAATCAATTTTCTGATGAAAAACGATGACCCGTGACCTGTCGACATTTCTCCAGTTGGTCAGAAATTGAATTTTTTTAATGTTTAAGTTTTTTGACTGCAAATGACTATTCCATTTAAATTATCAATTTTGGAACAAAAATAAGTGTGTTTAGAGTCACTTTAATGCCTGAAATTGGTTGAAACAAAAGCTTCTGAATAGGAGAAAAAGTCTGTAATAATGGCAATTTTGGTCACATTGAGGCTTTAAAAAGTAGTCATTCAACATGAGGCACATTCCAAATGACCATTTGAATCAATTTTTCTACAGTCCAAAAAATCAATTTTCTGATGAAAAACGATGACCCGTGACCTGTCGACATTTCTCCAGTTGGTCAGAAATTGAATTTTTTTAATGTTTAAGTTTTTTTACTGCTAATGACTATTCCATTTAAATTATCACTTTTGGAACAAAAATAAGTGTGTTTAGAGTCACTTTAATGCCTGAAATTGTTCGAAATAGAAGCTTCTGAATAGGAGAAAATGTCTGTGACAATTGAAATTTTGGTCACATTCAGGTTTTAAAAAGTAGTTATTCAACATGAGGCACAATCCAAATGACATTTTGAATCAATTTTTCTACAGTCCAAAAAATCAATTTTCTGATGAAAAACGATGACCCGTGACCTGTTGAAATTTCTCCAGATTGTCAGAAATGTAAATTTTTTAATGTTTAATTTTTGACTGTAAATGACTATTCCATGTAAATTATCACTTTTGGAAGAAAAATAAGTGTGTTTAGAGTCACTTTAATGCCTGAAATTGGTCGAAATAGAAGCTTCTGAATACGAGAAAATGTCTGTAATAATGGCAATTTTGGTCACATTGAGGCTTTAAAAAGCAGTTATTCAACATGAGACACATTCGAAATGACATTTTGAATCAATTTTTCTACAGTCCAAAAAATCAATTTTCTGATGAAAAACGATGACCCGTGACCTGTCGACATTTCTCCAGTTGGTCAGAAATTGAATTTTTTTAATGTTTAATTTTTTGACTGCAAATGACTATTCCATTTAAATTATCACTTTTGGAACAAAAATAAGTGTGTTTAGAGTCACTTTAATGCCTGAAATTGGTCGAAATAGACGCTTCTGAATAGGAGAAAATGTCTGTAATAATGGCACTTTTGGTCACATTGAGGCTTTAAAAAGTAGTCATTCAGCATGAGGCACATTCCAAATGACATTTTGAATCAATTTTTCTACAGTCCAAAAAATCAATTTTCTGATGAAAAACGATGACCCTTGACCTGTCGAAATGTCTCCAGATGGACAGAAATGGAAATTTTTTAATGTTTAATTTTTTGAATGCAAATGACTATTCATGTAAATTATCACTTTTGGAACAACATTAAGTGTGTTTAAAGTCACTTTAATGCCTGAAATTGGTCGAAATAGACGCTTCTGAATAGGAGAAAATGTCTGTAAAAATGGCAATTTTGGTCACATTGAGGCTTCAAAAAGTAGTTATTCAGCATGAGGCACATTCCAAATGACATTTTGAATCAATTTTTCTACAGTCCAAAAAAATCAATTTTCTGATGAAAAACGATGACCCGTGAGCTGTCGAAATTTCTCCAGATGGTCAGAAATGGAAATTTTTTAATGTTTAATTTTTTGACTGTAAATGACTATTCCATGTAAATTATCACTTTTGGAAGAAAAATAAGTGTGTTTAGAGACACTTTAATGCCTGAAATTGGTTGAAACAAAAGCTTCTGAATAGGAGAAAAAGTCTGTAATAATGGCAATTTTGGTCACATTGAGGCTTTAAAAAGTAGTTATTCAACATGAGGCACATTCCAAATGACATTTTGAATCAATTTTTCTACAGTCAAAAAAATCAATTTTCTGATGAAAAACGATGACCCGTGACCTGTCGAAATTTCTCCAGATGGTCAGAAATGGAAATTTTTTAATGTTTCATTTTTTGACTGCAAATGACTATTCCATGTAAATTATCACTTTTGGAACAAAATAAGTGTGTTTAGAGTCTTTAATGCCTGAAATTGGTCGAGATAGAAGCTTCTGAATAGGAGAAAATGTCTGTAAAAATGGCAATTTTGGTCACATTGAGGCTTCAAAAAGTAGTTATTCAGCATGAGGCACATTCCAAATGACATTTTGAATCAATTTTTCTACAGTCCAAAAAATCAATATTCTGATGAAAAACGATGACCCGTGACCTGTCGAAATTTCTCCAGATGGTCAGAAATGGAAATATTTAATGTTTAATTTTTTGACTGTAAATGACTATTCCATGTAAATTATCACTTTTGGAAGAAAAATAAGTGTGTTTAGAGTCACTTTAATGCCTGAAATTGGTTGAAACAAAAGCTTCTGAATAGGAGAAAAAGTCTGTAATAATGGCAATTTTGGTCACATTGAGGCTTTAAAAAGTAGTCATTCAACATGAGACACATTCCAAATGACATTTTGAATCAATTTTTCTACAGTCCAAAAAAATCAATTTTCTGATGAAAAACGATGACCCGTGACCTGTCGAAATTTATCCAGATGGTCAGAAATGGAAATTTTTTAATGTTTAATTTTTTGAATGCAAATGACTATTCCATGTAAATTATCACTTTTGGAACAACATTAAGTGTGTTTAGAGTCACTTTAATGCCTGAAATTGGTCGAAATAGAAGCTTCTGAATACGAGAAAATGTCTGTAATAATGGCAATTTTGGTCACATTGAGGCTTTAAAAAGTAGTTATTCAACATGAGGCACATTCGAAATGACATTTTGAATCAATTTTTCTACAGTCCAAAAAATCAATTTTCTGATGAAAAACGATGACCCGTGACCTGTCGACATTTCTCCAGTTGGTCAGAAATTGAATTTTTTAAATGTTTAAGTTTTTTGACTGCAAATGACTATTCCATTTAAAGTATCACTTTTGGAACAAAAATAAGTGTGTTTAGAGTCACTTTAATGCCTGAAATTGGTCGAAATAGAAGCTTGTGAATAGGAGAAAATGTCTGTAAAAATTGAAATTTTGGTCACATTCAGGCTTTAAAAAGTAGTTATTCAGGATGAGGCACATTCGAAATGACATTTTGAATCAATTTTTCTACAGTCCAAAAAATCAATTTTCTGATGAAAAACGATGACCCGTGACCTGTCGACATTTCTCCAGTTGGTCAGAAATTGAATTTTTTTAATGTTTAAGTTTTTTTACTGCAAATGACTATTCCATTTAAATTATCACTTTTGGAACAAAAATAAGTGTGTTTAGAGTCACTTTAATGCCTGAAATAGGTCGAAATAGAAGCTTCTGAATAGGAGAAAATGTCTGTAAAAATTGAAATTTTGGTCACATTCAGGCTTTAAAAAGTAGTTATTCAACATGAGGCACAATCCAAATGACATTTTGAATCAATTTTTCTACAGTCCAAAAAATCAATTTTCTGATGAAAAACGATGACCCGTGACCTGTTGAAATTTCTCCAGATTGTCAGAAATGTACATTTTTTAATGTTTAATTTTTTGACTGTAAATGACTATTCCATGTAAATTATCACTTTTGGAAGAAAAATAAGTGTGTTTAGAGTCACTTTAATGCCTGAAATTGGTTGAAACAAAAGCTTCTGAATAGGAGAAAAAGTCTGTAATAATGGCAATTTTGGTCACATTGAGGCTTTAAAAAGTAGTTATTCAGCATGAGGCACATTCCAAATGACATTTTGAATCAATTTTTCTACAGTCCAAAAAATCAATTTTCTGATGAAAAACGATGACCCGTGACCTGTCGAAATTTCTCCAGATGGTCAGAAATAGAAATTTTTAATGTTTAAATTTTTTTACTGTAAATGACTATTCCATGTGAATTATCACTTTTGGAACTAAAATAAGTGTGTTTAGAGTCACTTTAATGCCTGAAATTGGTCGAAATAGAGCTTCTGAATAGGAGAAAATGCCTGTAATAATGGCAATTTTGGTCACATTGAGGCTTTAAAAAGTAGTCATTCAGCATGAGGCACATTCCAAATGACATTTTGAATCAATTTTTCTACAGTCCAAAAAAATCAATTTTCTGATGAAAAACGATGACCCGTGAGCTGTCGAAATTTCTCCAGTTGGTCAGAAATTGAATTTTTTAAATGTTTAAGTTTTTTGACTGCAAATGACTATTCCATTTAAAGTATCACTTTTGGAACAAAAATAAGTGTGTTTAGAGTCACTTTAATGCCTGAAATTGGTCGAAATAGAAGCTTGTGAATAGGAGAAAATGTCTGTAAAAATTGAAATTTTGGTCACATTCAGGCTTTAAAAAGTAGTTATTCAGGATGAGGCACATTCGAAATGACATTTTGAATCAATTTTTCTACAGTCCAAAAAATCAATTTTCTGATGAAAAACGATGACCCGTGACCTGTCGACATTTCTCCAGTTGGTCAGAAATTGAATTTTTTTAATGTTTAAGTTTTTTTACTGCAAATGACTATTCCATTTAAATTATCACTTTTGGAACAAAAATAAGTGTGTTTAGAGTCACTTTAATGCCTGAAATAGGTCGAAATAGAAGCTTCTGAATAGGAGAAAATGTCTGTAAAAATTGAAATTTTGGTCACATTCAGGCTTTAAAAAGTAGTTATTCAACATGAGGCACAATCCAAATGACATTTTGAATCAATTTTTCTACAGTCCAAAAAATCAATTTTCTGATGAAAAACGATGACCCGTGACCTGTTGAAATTTCTCCAGATTGTCAGAAATGTACATTTTTTAATGTTTAATTTTTTGACTGTAAATGACTATTCCATGTAAATTATCACTTTTGGAAGAAAAATAAGTGTGTTTAGAGTCACTTTAATGCCTGAAATTGGTTGAAACAAAAGCTTCTGAATAGGAGAAAAAGTCTGTAATAATGGCAATTTTGGTCACATTGAGGCTTTAAAAAGTAGTTATTCAGCATGAGGCACATTCCAAATGACATTTTGAATCAATTTTTCTACAGTCCAAAAAATCAATTTTCTGATGAAAAACGATGACCCGTGACCTGTCGAAATTTCTCCAGATGGTCAGAAATAGAAATTTTTAATGTTTAAATTTTTTTACTGTAAATGACTATTCCATGTGAATTATCACTTTTGGAACTAAAATAAGTGTGTTTAGAGTCACTTTAATGCCTGAAATTTGTCGAAATAGAGCTTCTGAATAGGAGAAAATGCCTGTAATAATGGCAATTTTGGTCACATTGAGGCTTTAAAAAGTAGTCATTCAGCATGAGGCACATTCCAAATGACATTTTGAATCAATTTTTCTACAGTCCAAAAAAATCAATTTTCTGATGAAAAACGATGACCCGTGAGCTGTCGAAATTTCTCCAGATGGTCAGAAATGGAAATTTTTTAATGTTTAATTTTTTGACTGTAAATGACTATTCCATGTAAATTATCACTTTTGGAAGAAAAATAAGTGTGTTTAGAGACACTTTAATGCCTGAAATTGGTTGAAACAAAAGCTTCTGACTAGGAGAAAAAGTCTGTAATAATGGCAATTTTGGTCACATTGAGGCTTTAAAAAGTAGTTATTCAACATGAGGCACATTCCAAATGACATTTTGAATCAATTTTTCTACAGTCCAAAAAATCAATTTTCTGATGAAAAACGATGACCCGTGACCTGTCGAAATTTCTCCAGATGGTCAGAAATGGAAATTTTTTAATGTTTAATTTTTTGAATGCAAATGACTATTCCATGTAAATTATCACTTTTGGAACAACATTAAGTGTGTTTAGAGTCACTTTAATGCCTGAAATTGGTTGAAACAAAAGCTTCTGAATAGGAGAAAATGTCTGTAATAATGGCAATTTTGGTCACATTGAGGCTTTAAAAAGTAGTTATTCAACATGAGGCACATTCAAAATGACATTTTGAATCAATTTTTCTACAGTCCAAAAAAATCAATTTTCTGATGAAAAACGATGACCCGTGACCTGTTGAAATTTCTCCAGATTGTCAGAAATGTACATTTTTTAATGTTTAATTTTTTGACTGTAAATGACTATTCCATGTAAATTATCACTTTTGGAAGAAAAATAAGTGCGTTTAGAGTCACTTTAATGCCTGAAATTGGTTGAAACAAAAGCTTCTGAATAGGAGAAAAAGTCTGTTATAATGGCAATTTTGGTCACATTGAGGCTTTAAAAAGTAGTTATTCAACATGAGGCACATTCCAAATGACATTTTGAATCAATTTTTCTACAGTCCAAAAAATCAATTTTCTGATGAAAAACGATGACCCCGTGACCTGTCAAAATTTCTCCAGATGGTCAGAAATAGAAATTTTTAATGTTTACATTTTTTTACTGTAAATGACTATTCCATGTGAATTATCACTTTTGGAACTAAAATAAGTGTGTTTAGAGTCACTTTAATGCCTGAAATTGGTCGAAATAGAGCTTCTGAATAGGAGAAAATGTCTGTAATAATGGCAATTTTGGTCACATTGAGGCTTTAAAAAGTAGTCATTCAACATGAGGCACAATCCAAATGACATTTTGAATCAATTTTTCTACAGTCCAAAAAAATCAATTTTCTGATGAAAAACGATGACCCGTGACCTGTCGAAATTTCTCCAGATGGTCAGAAATGGAAATTTGTAATGTTTAAATTTTTTTTACTGTAAATGACTATTCCATGTGAATTATCACTTTTGGAACTAAAATAAGTGTGTTTAGAGTCACTTTAATGCCTGAAATTGGTCGAAATAGAAGCTTCTGAATAGGAGAAAATGTCTGTAATAATGGCAATTTTGGTCACATTGAGGCTTTAAAAAGTAGTTATTCAGCATGAGGTACATTCCAAATGACATTTTGAATCAATTTTTCTACAGTCCAAAAAATCAATTTTCTGATGAAAAACGATGACCCGTGACCTGTCGAAATTTCTCCAGATGGTCAGAAATGGAAATATTTAATGTTTAATTTTTTGACTGTAAATGACTATTCCATGTAAATTATCACTTTTGGAAGAAAAATAAGTGTGTTTAGAGTCACTTTAATGCCTGAAATTGGTTGAAACAAAAGCTTCTGAATAGGAGAAAAAGTCTGTAATAATGGAAATTTGGTCACATTGAGGTTTTAAAAAGTAGTCATTCAACATGAGGCACATTCCAAATGACATTTTGAATCAATTTTTCTACAGTCCAAAAAAATCAATTTTCTGATGAAAAATGATGACCCGTGACCTGTCGAAATGTCTCCAGATGGTCAGAAATGGAAATTTTTTAATGTTTAATTTTTTGAATGCAAATGACTATTCCATGTAAATTATCACTTTTGGAACTAAAATAAGTGTGTTTAGAGTCACTTTAATGCCTGAAATTGGTTGAAATAGAAGCTTCTGAATACGAGAAAATGTCTGTAATAATGGCAATTTTGGTCACATTGAGGCTTTAAAAGTAGTTATTCAACATGAGGCACATTCGAAATGACATTTTGAATCAATTTTTCTACAGTCCAAAAAATCAATTTTCTGATGAAAAACGATGACCCGTGACCTGTCGACATTTCTCCAGTTGGTCAGAAATTGAATTTTTTTAATGTTTACGTTTTTTTACTGCTAATGACTATTCCATTTAAATTATCACTTTTGGAACAAAAATAAGTGTGTTTAGAGTCACTTTAATGCCTGAAATTGTTCGAAATAGAAGCTTCTGAATAGGAGAAAATGTCTGTGACAATTGAAATTTTGGTCACATTCAGGTTTTCAAAAGTAGTTATTCAACATGAGGCACAATCCAAATGACATTTTGAATCAATTTTTCTACAGTCCAAAAAATCAATTTTCTGATGAAAAACGATGACCCGTGACCTGTTGAAATTTCTCCAGATTGTCAGAAATGTAAATTTTTTAATGTTTAATTTTTGACTGTAAATGACTATTCCATGTAAATTATCACTTTTGGAAGAAAAATAAGTGTGTTTAGAGTCACTTTAATGCCTGAAATTGGTCGAAATAGAAGCTTCTGAATACGAGAAAATGTCTGTAATAATGGCAATTTTGGTCACATTGAGGCTTTAAAAAGTAGTTATTCAACATGAGGCACATTCGAAATGACATTTTGAATCAATTTTTCTACAGTCCAAAAAATCAATTTTCTGATGAAAAACGATGACCCGTGACCTGTCGACATTTCTCCAGTTGGTCAGAAATTGAATTTTTTTAATGTTTAATTTTTTGACTGCAAATGACTATTCCATTTAAATTATCACTTTTGGAACAAAAATAAGTGTGTTTAGAGTCACTTTAATGCCTGAAATTGGTCGAAATAGACGCTTCTGAATAGGAGAAAATGTCTGTAATAATGGCACTTTTGGTCACATTGAGGCTTTAAAAAGTAGTCATTCAGCATGAGGCACATTCCAAATGACATTTTGAATCAATTTTTCTACAGTCCAAAAAATCAATTTTCTGATGAAAAACGATGACCCTTGAACAGTCGAAATGTCTCCAGATGGTCAGAAATGGAAATTTTTTAATGTTTAATTTTTTGAATGCAAATGACTATTCATGTAAATTATCACTTTTGGAACAACATTAAGTGTGTTTAAAGTCACTTTAATGCCTGAAATTGGTCGAAATAGACGCTTCTGAATAGGAGAAAATGTCTGTAAAAATGGCAATTTTGGTCACATTGAGGCTTCAAAAAGTAGTTATTCAGCATGAGGCACATTCCAAATGACATTTTGAATCAATTTTTCTACAGTCCAAAAAAATCAATTTTCTGATGAAAAACGATGACCCGTGAGCTGTCGAAATTTCTCCAGATGGTCAGAAATGGAAATTTTTTAATGTTTAATTTTTTGACTGTAAATGACTATTCCATGTAAATTATCACTTTTGGAAGAAAAATAAGTGTGTTTAGAGACACTTTAATGCCTGAAATTGGTTGAAACAAAAGCTTCTGAATAGGAGAAAAAGTCTGTAATAATGGCAATTTTGGTCACATTGAGGCTTTAAAAAGTAGTTATTCAACATGAGGCACATTCCAAATGACATTTTGAATCAATTTTTCTACAGTCAAAAAAATCAATTTTCTGATGAAAAACGATGACCCGTGACCTGTCGAAATTTCTCCAGATGGTCAGAAATGGAAATTTTTTAATGTTTCATTTTTTGACTGTAAATGACTATTCCATGTAAATTATCACTTTTGGAAGAAAAATAAGTGTGTTTAGAGTCACTTTAATGCCTGAAATTGGTTGAAACAAAAGCTTCTGAATAGGAGAAAAAGTCTGTAATAATGGCACTTTTGGTCACATTGAGGCTTTAAAAAGTAGTCATTCAACATGAGACACATTCCAAATGACATTTTGAATCAATTTTTCTACAGTCCAAAAAATCAATATTCTGATGAAAAACGATGACCCGTGACCTGTCGAAATTTCTCCAGATGGTCAGAAATGGAAATATTTAATGTTTAATTTTTTGACTGTAAATGACTATTCCATGTAAATTATCACTTTTGGAACAAAATAAGTGTGTTTAGAGTCTTTAATGCCTGAAATTGGTCGAGATAGAAGCTTCTGAATAGGAGAAAATGTCTGTAAAAATGGCAATTTTGGTCACATTGAGGCTTCAAAAAGTAGTTATTCAGCATGAGGCACATTCCAAATGACATTTTGAATCAATTTTTCTACAGTCCAAAAAATCAATATTCTGATGAAAAACGATGACCCGTGACCTGTCGAAATTTCTCCAGATGGTCAGAAATGGAAATATTTAATGTTTAATTTTTTGACTGTAAATGACTATTCCATGTAAATTATCACTTTTGGAAGAAAAATAAGTGTGTTTAGAGTCACTTTAATGCCTGAAATTGGTTGAAACAAAAGCTTCTGAATAGGAGAAAAAGTCTGTAATAATGGCAATTTTGGTCACATTGAGGCTTTAAAAAGTAGTCATTCAACATGAGACACATTCCAAATGACATTTTGAATCAATTTTTCTACAGTCCAAAAAAATCAATTTTCGGATGAAAAACGATGACCCGTGACCTGTCGAAATTTATCCAGATGGTCAGAAATGGAAATTTTTTAATGTTTAATTTTTTGAATGCAAATGACTATTCCATGTAAATTATCACTTTTGGAACAACATTAAGTGTGTTTAGAGTCACTTTAATGCCTGAAATTGGTCGAAATAGAAGCTTCTGAATACGAGAAAATGTCTGTAATAATGGCAATTTTGGTCACATTGAGGCTTTAAAAAGTAGTTATTCAACATGAGGCACATTCGAAATGACATTTTGAATCAATTTTTCTACAGTCCAAAAAATCAATTTTCTGATGAAAAACGATGACCCGTGACCTGTCGAAATTTCTCCAGATGGTCAGAAATGGAAATTTTTTAATGTTTAATTTTTTGACTGCAAATGACTATTCCATGTAAATTATCGCTTTTGGAACAAAAATAAGTATGTTTAGAGTCACTTTAATGCCTGAAATTGGTCGAAATAGAAGCTTCTGAATAGGAGATAAAGTCTGTAATAATGGCAATTTTGGTCACATTGAGACTTTAAAAAGTAGTTATTCAACATGAGGCACATTCCAAATGACATTTTCAATCAATTTTTCTACAGTCCAAAAAATCAATTTTCTGATGAAAAACGATGACCCGTGACCTGTCGAAATTTCTCCAGATGGTCAGAAATAGAAATATTTAATGTTTAATTTTTTGACTGTAAATGACTATTCCATGTAAATTATCACTTTTGGAAGAAAAATAAGTGTGTTTAGAGACACTTTAATGCCTGAAATTGGTTGAAACAAAAGCTTCTGAATAGGAGAAAAAGTCTGTAATAATGGCAATTTTGGTCACATTGAGGCTTTAAAAAGTAGTCATTCAACATGAGGCACATTCCAAATGACATTTTGAATCAATTTTTCTACAGTCCAAAAAAATCAATTTTCTGATGAAAAACGATGACCCGTGACCTGTCGCAATGTCTCCAGATGGTCAGAAATGGAAATTTTTTAATGTTTAATTTTTTGATTGCAAATGACTATTCCATGTAAATTATCACTATTGGAACTAAAATAAGTGTGTTTAGAGTCACTTTAATGCCTGAAATTGGTCGAAATAGAAGCTTCTGAATAGGAGAAAATGTCTGTAATAATGGCAATTTTGGTCACATTGAGGCTTTAAAAAGTAGTTATTCAGCATGAGGCACATTCCAAATGACATTTTGAATCAATTTTTCTACAGTCCAAAAAATCAATTTTCTGATGAAAAACGATGACCCGTGACCTGTCGAAATTTCTCCAGATGGTCAGAAATAGAAATATTTAATGTTTAATTTTTTGACTGTAAATGACTATTCCATGTAAATTATCACTTTTGGAAGAAAAATAAGTGTGTTTAGAGACACTTTAATGCCTGAAATTGGTTGAAACAAAAGCTTCTGAATAGGAGAAAAAGTCTGTAATAATGGCAATTTTGGTCACATTGAGGCTTTAAAAAGTAGTCATTCAACATGAGGCACATTCCAAATGACATTTTGAATCAATTTTTCTACAGTCCAAAAAAATCAATTTTCTGATGAAAAACGATGACCCGTGACCTGTCGAAATGTCTCCAGATGGTCAGAAATGGAAATTTTTAATGTTTAATTTTTTGAATGCAAATGACTATTCTATGTAAATTATCACTTTTGGAACAACATTAAGTGTGTTTAGAGTCACTTTAATGCCTGAAATTGGTCGAAATAGACGCTTCTGAATAGGAGAAAATGTCTGTAAAAATGGCAATTTTGGTCACATTAAGGCTTCAAAAATTAGTTATTCAGCATGAGGCACATTCCAAATGACATTTTGAATCAATTTTTCTACAGTCCAAAAAAATCAATTTTCTGATGAAAAACGATGACCCGTGAGCTGTCGAAATTTCTCCAGATGGTCAGAAATGGAAATTTTTTAATGTTTAATTTTTTGACTGTAAATGACTATTCCATGTAAATTATCACTTTTGGAAGAAAAATAAGTGTGTTTAGAGACACTTTAATGCCTGAAATTGGTTGAAACAAAAGCTTCTGAATAGGAGAAAAAGTCTGTAATAATGGCAATTTTGGTCACATTGAGGCTTTAAAAAGTAGTTATTCAACATGAGGCACATTCCAAATGACATTTTGAATCAATTTTTCTACAGTCCAAAAAATCAATTTTCTGATGAAAAACGATGACCCGTGACCTGTCGAAATTTCTCCAGATGGTCAGAAATGGAAATATTTAATGTTTAATTTTTTGACTGTAAATGACTATTCCATGTAAATTATCACTTTTGGAAGAAAAATAAGTGTGTTTAGAGTCACTTTAATGCCTGAAATTGGTTGAAACAAAAGCTTCTGAATAGGAGAAAAAGTCTGTAATAATGGCAATTTTGGTCACATTGAGGCTTTAAAAAGTAGTCATTCAACATGAGGCACATTCCAAATGACATTTTGAAGCAATTTTTCTACAGTCCAAAAAAATCAATTTTCTGATGAAAAACGATGACCCGTGACCTGTCGAAATTTATCCAGATGGTCAGAAATGGAAATTTTTTAATGTTTAATTTTTTGAATGCAAATGACTATTCCATGTAAATTATCACTTTTGGAACAACATTAAGTGTGTTTAGAGTCACTTTAATGCCTGAAATTGGTCGAAATAGAAGCTTCTGAATAGGAGAAAATGTCTGTAATAATGGCAATTTTGGTCACATTGAGGCTTTAAAAAGTAGTTATTCAGCATGAGGTACATTCCAAATGACATTTTGAATCAATTTTTCTACAGTCCAAAAAATCAATTTTCTGAAGAAAAACGATGACCCGTGACCTGTCGAAATTTCTCCAGATGGTCAGAAATGGAAATATTTAATGTTTAATTTTTTGACTGTAAATGACTATTCCATGTAAATTATCACTTTTGGAAGAAAAATAAGTGTGTTTAGAGTCACTTTAATGCCTGAAATTGGTTGAAACAAAAGCTTCTGAATAGGAGAAAAAGTCTGTAATAATGGCAATTTTGGTCACATTGAGGCTTTAAAAAGTAGTCATTCAACATGAGGCACATTCCAAATGACATTTTGAATCAATTTTTCTACAGTCCAAAAAAATCAATTTTCTGATGAAAAATGATGACCCGTGACCTGTCGAAATGTCTCCAGATGGTCAGAAATGGAAATTTTTTAATGTTTAATTTTTTGAATGCAAATGACTATTCCATGTAAATTATCACTTTTGGAACTAAAATAAGTGTGTTTAGAGTCACTTTAATGCCTGAAATTGGTTGAAATAGAAGCTTCTGAATACGAGAAAATGTCTGTAATAATGGCAATTTTGGTCACATTGAGGCTTTAAAAGTAGTTATTCAACATGAGGCACATTCGAAATGACATTTTGAATCAATTTTTCTACAGTCCAAAAAATCAATTTTCTGATGAAAAACGATGACCCGTGACCTGTCGACATTTCTCCAGTTGGTCAGAAATTGAATTTTTTTAATGTTTAAGTTTTTTGACTGCAAATGACTATTCCATTTAAATTATCAATTTTGGAACAAAAATAAGTGTGTTTAGAGTCACTTTAATGCCTGAAATTGGTTGAAACAAAAGCTTCTGAATAGGAGAAAAAGTCTGTAATAATGGCAATTTTGGTCACATTGAGGCTTTAAAAAGTAGTCATTCAACATGAGGCACATTCCAAATGACCATTTGAATCAATTTTTCTACAGTCCAAAAAATCAATTTTCTGATGAAAAACGATGACCCGTGACCTGTCGACATTTCTCCAGTTGGTCAGAAATTGAATTTTTTTAATGTTTAAGTTTTTTTACTGCTAATGACTATTCCATTTAAATTATCACTTTTGGAACAAAAATAAGTGTGTTTAGAGTCACTTTAATGCCTGAAATTGTTCGAAATAGAAGCTTCTGAATAGGAGAAAATGTCTGTGACAATTGAAATTTTGGTCACATTCAGGTTTTAAAAAGTAGTTATTCAACATGAGGCACAATCCAAATGACATTTTGAATCAATTTTTCTACAGTCCAAAAAATCAATTTTCTGATGAAAAACGATGACCCGTGACCTGTTGAAATTTCTCCAGATTGTCAGAAATGTAAATTTTTTAATGTTTAATTTTTGACTGTAAATGACTATTCCATGTAAATTATCACTTTTGGAAGAAAAATAAGTGTGTTTAGAGTCACTTTAATGCCTGAAATTGGTCGAAATAGAAGCTTCTGAATACGAGAAAATGTCTGTAATAATGGCAATTTTGGTCACATTGAGGCTTTAAAAAGCAGTTATTCAACATGAGACACATTCGAAATGACATTTTGAATCAATTTTTCTACAGTCCAAAAAATCAATTTTCTGATGAAAAACGATGACCCGTGACCTGTCGACATTTCTCCAGTTGGTCAGAAATTGAATTTTTTTAATGTTTAATTTTTTGACTGCAAATGACTATTCCATTTAAATTATCACTTTTGGAACAAAAATAAGTGTGTTTAGAGTCACTTTAATGCCTGAAATTGGTCGAAATAGACGCTTCTGAATAGGAGAAAATGTCTGTAATAATGGCACTTTTGGTCACATTGAGGCTTTAAAAAGTAGTCATTCAGCATGAGGCACATTCCAAATGACATTTTGAATCAATTTTTCTACAGTCCAAAAAATCAATTTTCTGATGAAAAACGATGACCCTTGACCTGTCGAAATGTCTCCAGATGGACAGAAATGGAAATTTTTTAATGTTTAATTTTTTGAATGCAAATGACTATTCATGTAAATTATCACTTTTGGAACAACATTAAGTGTGTTTAAAGTCACTTTAATGCCTGAAATTGGTCGAAATAGACGCTTCTGAATAGGAGAAAATGTCTGTAAAAATGGCAATTTTGGTCACATTGAGGCTTCAAAAAGTAGTTATTCAGCATGAGGCACATTCCAAATGACATTTTGAATCAATTTTTCTACAGTCCAAAAAAATCAATTTTCTGATGAAAAACGATGACCCGTGAGCTGTCGAAATTTCTCCAGATGGTCAGAAATGGAAATTTTTTAATGTTTAATTTTTTGACTGTAAATGACTATTCCATGTAAATTATCACTTTTGGAAGAAAAATAAGTGTGTTTAGAGACACTTTAATGCCTGAAATTGGTTGAAACAAAAGCTTCTGAATAGGAGAAAAAGTCTGTAATAATGGCAATTTTGGTCACATTGAGGCTTTAAAAAGTAGTTATTCAACATGAGGCACATTCCAAATGACATTTTGAATCAATTTTTCTACAGTCAAAAAAATCAATTTTCTGATGAAAAACGATGACCCGTGACCTGTCGAAATTTCTCCAGATGGTCAGAAATGGAAATTTTTTAATGTTTCATTTTTTGACTGCAAATGACTATTCCATGTAAATTATCACTTTTGGAACAAAATAAGTGTGTTTAGAGTCTTTAATGCCTGAAATTGGTCGAGATAGAAGCTTCTGAATAGGAGAAAATGTCTGTAAAAATGGCAATTTTGGTCACATTGAGGCTTCAAAAAGTAGTTATTCAGCATGAGGCACATTCCAAATGACATTTTGAATCAATTTTTCTACAGTCCAAAAAATCAATATTCTGATGAAAAACGATGACCCGTGACCTGTCGAAATTTCTCCAGATGGTCAGAAATGGAAATATTTAATGTTTAATTTTTTGACTGTAAATGACTATTCCATGTAAATTATCACTTTTGGAAGAAAAATAAGTGTGTTTAGAGTCACTTTAATGCCTGAAATTGGTTGAAACAAAAGCTTCTGAATAGGAGAAAAAGTCTGTAATAATGGCAATTTTGGTCACATTGAGGCTTTAAAAAGTAGTCATTCAACATGAGACACATTCCAAATGACATTTTGAATCAATTTTTCTACAGTCCAAAAAAATCAATTTTCTGATGAAAAACGATGACCCGTGACCTGTCGAAATTTATCCAGATGGTCAGAAATGGAAATTTTTTAATGTTTAATTTTTTGAATGCAAATGACTATTCCATGTAAATTATCACTTTTGGAACAACATTAAGTGTGTTTAGAGTCACTTTAATGCCTGAAATTGGTCGAAATAGAAGCTTCTGAATACGAGAAAATGTCTGTAATAATGGCAATTTTGGTCACATTGAGGCTTTAAAAAGTAGTTATTCAACATGAGGCACATTCGAAATGACATTTTGAATCAATTTTTCTACAGTCCAAAAAATCAATTTTCTGATGAAAAACGATGACCCGTGACCTGTCGACATTTCTCCAGTTGGTCAGAAATTGAATTTTTTAAATGTTTAAGTTTTTTGACTGCAAATGACTATTCCATTTAAAGTATCACTTTTGGAACAAAAATAAGTGTGTTTAGAGTCACTTTAATGCCTGAAATTGGTCGAAATAGAAGCTTGTGAATAGGAGAAAATGTCTGTAAAAATTGAAATTTTGGTCACATTCAGGCTTTAAAAAGTAGTTATTCAGGATGAGGCACATTCGAAATGACATTTTGAATCAATTTTTCTACAGTCCAAAAAATCAATTTTCTGATGAAAAACGATGACCCGTGACCTGTCGACATTTCTCCAGTTGGTCAGAAATTGAATTTTTTTAATGTTTAAGTTTTTTTACTGCAAATGACTATTCCATTTAAATGATCACTTTTGGAACAAAAATAAGTGTGTTTAGAGTCACTTTAATGCCTGAAATAGGTCGAAATAGAAGCTTCTGAATAGGAGAAAATGTCTGTAAAAATTGAAATTTTGGTCACATTCAGGCTTTAAAAAGTAGTTATTCAACATGAGGCACAATCCAAATGACATTTTGAATCAATTTTTCTACAGTCCAAAAAATCAATTTTCTGATGAAAAACGATGACCCGTGACCTGTTGAAATTTCTCCAGATTGTCAGAAATGTACATTTTTTAATGTTTAATTTTTTGACTGTAAATGACTATTCCATGTAAATTATCACTTTTGGAAGAAAAATAAGTGTGTTTAGAGTCACTTTAATGCCTGAAATTGGTTGAAACAAAAGCTTCTGAATAGGAGAAAAAGTCTGTAATAATGGCAATTTTGGTCACATTGAGGCTTTAAAAAGTAGTTATTCAGCATGAGGCACATTCCAAATGACATTTTGAATCAATTTTTCTACAGTCCAAAAAATCAATTTTCTGATGAAAAACAATGACCCGTGACCTGTCGAAATTTCTCCAGATGGTCAGAAATAGAAATTTTTAATGTTTAAATTTTTTTACTGTAAATGACTATTCCATGTGAATTATCACTTTTGGAACTAAAATAAGTGTGTTTAGAGTCACTTTAATGCCTGAAATTGGTCGAAATAGAGCTTCTGAATAGGAGAAAATGCCTGTAATAATGGCAATTTTGGTCACATTGAGGCTTTAAAAAGTAGTCATTCAGCATGAGGCACATTCCAAATGACATTTTGAATCAATTTTTCTACAGTCCAAAAAAATCAATTTTCTGATGAAAAACGATGACCCGTGAGCTGTCGAAATTTCTCCAGTTGGTCAGAAATTGAATTTTTTAAATGTTTAAGTTTTTTGACTGCAAATGACTATTCCATTTAAAGTATCACTTTTGGAACAAAAATAAGTGTGTTTAGAGTCACTTTAATGCCTGAAATTGGTCGAAATAGAAGCTTGTGAATAGGAGAAAATGTCTGTAAAAATTGAAATTTTGGTCACATTCAGGCTTTAAAAAGTAGTTATTCAGGATGAGGCACATTCGAAATGACATTTTGAATCAATTTTTCTACAGTCCAAAAAATCAATTTTCTGATGAAAAACGATGACCCGTGACCTGTCGACATTTCTCCAGTTGGTCAGAAATTGAATTTTTTTAATGTTTAAGTTTTTTTACTGCAAATGACTATTCCATTTAAATTATCACTTTTGGAACAAAAATAAGTGTGTTTAGAGTCACTTTAATGCCTGAAATAGGTCGAAATAGAAGCTTCTGAATAGGAGAAAATGTCTGTAAAAATTGAAATTTTGGTCACATTCAGGCTTTAAAAAGTAGTTATTCAACATGAGGCACAATCCAAATGACATTTTGAATCAATTTTTCTACAGTCCAAAAAATCAATTTTCTGATGAAAAACGATGACCCGTGACCTGTTGAAATTTCTCCAGATTGTCAGAAATGTACATTTTTTAATGTTTAATTTTTTGACTGTAAATGACTATTCCATGTAAATTATCACTTTTGGAAGAAAAATAAGTGTGTTTAGAGTCACTTTAATGCCTGAAATTGGTTGAAACAAAAGCTTCTGAATAGGAGAAAAAGTCTGTAATAATGGCAATTTTGGTCACATTGAGGCTTTAAAAAGTAGTTATTCAGCATGAGGCACATTCCAAATGACATTTTGAATCAATTTTTCTACAGTCCAAAAAATCAATTTTCTGATGAAAAACGATGACCCGTGACCTGTCGAAATTTCTCCAGATGGTCAGAAATAGAAATTTTTAATGTTTAAATTTTTTTACTGTAAATGACTATTCCATGTGAATTATCACTTTTGGAACTAAAATAAGTGTGTTTAGAGTCACTTTAATGCCTGAAATTTGTCGAAATAGAGCTTCTGAATAGGAGAAAATGCCTGTAATAATGGCAATTTTGGTCACATTGAGGCTTTAAAAAGTAGTCATTCAGCATGAGGCACATTCCAAATGACATTTTGAATCAATTTTTCTACAGTCCAAAAAAATCAATTTTCTGATGAAAAACGATGACCCGTGAGCTGTCGAAATTTCTCCAGATGGTCAGAAATGGAAATTTTTTAATGTTTAATTTTTTGACTGTAAATGACTATTCCATGTAAATTATCACTTTTGGAAGAAAAATAAGTGTGTTTAGAGACACTTTAATGCCTGAAATTGGTTGAAACAAAAGCTTCTGACTAGGAGAAAAAGTCTGTAATAATGGCAATTTTGGTCACATTGAGGCTTTAAAAAGTAGTTATTCAACATGAGGCACATTCCAAATGACATTTTGAATCAATTTTTCTACAGTCCAAAAAATCAATTTTCTGATGAAAAACGATGACCCGTGACCTGTCGAAATTTCTCCAGATGGTCAGAAATGGAAATTTTTTAATGTTTAATTTTTTGAATGCAAATGACTATTCCATGTAAATTATCACTTTTGGAACAACATTAAGTGTGTTTAGAGTCACTTTAATGCCTGAAATTGGTTGAAACAAAAGCTTCTGAATAGGAGAAAATGTCTGTAATAATGGCAATTTTGGTCACATTGAGGCTTTAAAAAGTAGTTATTCAACATGAGGCACATTCAAAATGACATTTTGAATCAATTTTTCTACAGTCCAAAAAAATCAATTTTCTGATGAAAAACGATGACCCGTGACCTGTCGACATTTCTCCAGTTGGTCAGAAATTGAATTTTTTTAATGTTTAAGTTTTTTGACTGCAAATGACTATTCCATTTAAAGTATCACTTTTGGAACAACATTAAGTGTGTTTAGAGTCACTTTAATGCCTGAAATTGGTCGAAATAGAAGCTTGTGAATAGGAGAAAATGTCTGTAAAAATTGAAATTTTGGTCACATTCAGGCTTTAAAAAGTAGTTATTCAACATGAGGCACAATCCAAATGACATGTTGAATCAATTTTTCTACAGTCCAAAAAATCAATTTTCTGATGAAAAACGATGACCCGTGACCTGTTGAAATTTCTCCAGATTGTCAGAAATGTACATTTTTTAATGTTTAATTTTTTGACTGTAAATGACTATTCCATGTAAATTATCACTTTTGGAAGAAAAATAAGTGCGTTTAGAGTCACTTTAATGCCTGAAATTGGTTGAAACAAAAGCTTCTGAATAGGAGAAAAAGTCTGTTATAATGGCAATTTTGGTCACATTGAGGCTTTAAAAAGTAGTTATTCAACATGAGGCTCATTCCAAATGACATTTTGAATCAATTTTTCTACAGTCCAAAAAATCAATTTTCTGATGAAAAACGATGACCCCGTGACCTGTCAAAATTTCTCCAGATGGTCAGAAATAGAAATTTTTAATGTTTACATTTTTTTACTGTAAATGACTATTCCATGTGAATTATCACTTTTGGAACTAAAATAAGTGTGTTTAGAGTCACTTTAATGCCTGAAATTGGTCGAAATAGAGCTTCTGAATAGGAGAAAATGTCTGTAATAATGGCAATTTTGGTCACATTGAGGCTTTAAAAAGTAGTCATTCAACATGAGGCACAATCCAAATGACATTTTGAATCAATTTTTCTACAGTCCAAAAAAATCAATTTTCTGATGAAAAACGATGACCCGTGACCTGTCGAAATTTATCCAGATGGTCAGAATTGGAAATTTTTTAATGTTTAATTTTTTGACTGTAAATGACTATTCCATGTAAATTATCACTTTTGGAAGAAAAATAAGTGTGTTTAGAGACACTTTAATGCCTGAAATTGGTTGAAACAAAAGCTTCTGAATAGGAGAAAAAGTCTGTAATAATGGCAATTTTGGTCACATTGAGGCTTTAAAAAGTAGTTATTCAACATGAGGCACATTCCAAATGACATTTTGAATCAATTTTTCTACAGTCCAAAAAATCAATTTTCTGATGAAAAACGATGACCCGTGACCTGTCGAAATTTCTCCAGATGGTCAGAAATGGAAATTTGTAATGTTTAAATTTTTTTTACTGTAAATGACTATTCCATGTGAATTATCACTTTTGGAACTAAAATAAGTGTGTTTAGAGTCACTTTAATGCCTGAAATTGGTCGAAATAGAAGCTTCTGAATAGGAGAAAATGTCTGTAATAATGGCAATTTTGGTCACATTGAGGCTTTAAAAAGTAGTTATTCAGCATGAGGTACATTCCAAATGACATTTTGAATCAATTTTTCTACAGTCCAAAAAATCAATTTTCTGAAGAAAAACGATGACCCGTGACCTGTCGAAATTTCTCCAGATGGTCAGAAATGGAAATATTTAATGTTTAATTTTTTGACTGTAAATGACTATTCCATGTAAATTATCACTTTTGGAAGAAAAATAAGTGTGTTTAGAGTCACTTTAATGCCTGAAATTGGTTGAAACAAAAGCTTCTGAATAGGAGAAAAAGTCTGTAATAATGGCAATTTTGGTCACATTGAGGCTTTAAAAAGTAGTCATTCAACATGAGGCACATTCCAAATGACATTTTGAATCAATTTTTCTACAGTCCAAAAAAATCAATTTTCTGATGAAAAATGATGACCCGTGACCTGTCGAAATGTCTCCAGATGGTCAGAAATGGAAATTTTTTAATGTTTAATTTTTTGAATGCAAATGACTATTCCATGTAAATTATCACTTTTGGAACTAAAATAAGTGTGTTTAGAGTCACTTTAATGCCTGAAATTGGTTGAAATAGAAGCTTCTGAATACGAGAAAATGTCTGTAATAATGGCAATTTTGGTCACATTGAGGCTTTAAAAGTAGTTATTCAACATGAGGCACATTCGAAATGACATTTTGAATCAATTTTTCTACAGTCCAAAAAATCAATTTTCTGATGAAAAACGATGACCCGTGACCTGTCGACATTTCTCCAGTTGGTCAGAAATTGAATTTTTTTAATGTTTAAGTTTTTTGACTGCAAATGACTATTCCATTTAAATTATCAATTTTGGAACAAAAATAAGTGTGTTTAGAGTCACTTTAATGCCTGAAATTGGTTGAAACAAAAGCTTCTGAATAGGAGAAAAAGTCTGTAATAATGGCAATTTTGGTCACATTGAGGCTTTAAAAAGTAGTCATTCAACATGAGGCACATTCCAAATGACCATTTGAATCAATTTTTCTACAGTCCAAAAAATCAATTTTCTGATGAAAAACGATGACCCGTGACCTGTCGACATTTCTCCAGTTGGTCAGAAATTGAATTTTTTTAATGTTTAAGTTTTTTTACTGCTAATGACTATTCCATTTAAATTATCACTTTTGGAACAAAAATAAGTGTGTTTAGAGTCACTTTAATGCCTGAAATTGTTCGAAATAGAAGCTTCTGAATAGGAGAAAATGTCTGTGACAATTGAAATTTTGGTCACATTCAGGTTTTAAAAAGTAGTTATTCAACATGAGGCACAATCCAAATGACATTTTGAATCAATTTTTCTACAGTCCAAAAAATCAATTTTCTGATGAAAAACGATGACCCGTGACCTGTTGAAATTTCTCCAGATTGTCAGAAATGTAAATTTTTTAATGTTTAATTTTTGACTGTAAATGACTATTCCATGTAAATTATCACTTTTGGAAGAAAAATAAGTGTGTTTAGAGTCACTTTAATGCCTGAAATTGGTCGAAATAGAAGCTTCTGAATACGAGAAAATGTCTGTAATAATGGCAATTTTGGTCACATTGAGGCTTTAAAAAGCAGTTATTCAACATGAGACACATTCGAAATGACATTTTGAATCAATTTTTCTACAGTCCAAAAAATCAATTTTCTGATGAAAAACGATGACCCGTGACCTGTCGACATTTCTCCAGTTGGTCAGAAATTGAATTTTTTTAATGTTTAATTTTTTGACTGCAAATGACTATTCCATTTAAATTATCACTTTTGGAACAAAAATAAGTGTGTTTAGAGTCACTTTAATGCCTGAAATTGGTCGAAATAGACGCTTCTGAATAGGAGAAAATGTCTGTAATAATGGCACTTTTGGTCACATTGAGGCTTTAAAAAGTAGTCATTCAGCATGAGGCACATTCCAAATGACATTTTGAATCAATTTTTCTACAGTCCAAAAAATCAATTTTCTGATGAAAAACGATGACCCTTGACCTGTCGAAATGTCTCCAGATGGACAGAAATGGAAATTTTTTAATGTTTAATTTTTTGAATGCAAATGACTATTCATGTAAATTATCACTTTTGGAACAACATTAAGTGTGTTTAAAGTCACTTTAATGCCTGAAATTGGTCGAAATAGACGCTTCTGAATAGGAGAAAATGTCTGTAAAAATGGCAATTTTGGTCACATTGAGGCTTCAAAAAGTAGTTATTCAGCATGAGGCACATTCCAAATGACATTTTGAATCAATTTTTCTACAGTCCAAAAAAATCAATTTTCTGATGAAAAACGATGACCCGTGAGCTGTCGAAATTTCTCCAGATGGTCAGAAATGGAAATTTTTTAATGTTTAATTTTTTGACTGTAAATGACTATTCCATGTAAATTATCACTTTTGGAAGAAAAATAAGTGTGTTTAGAGACACTTTAATGCCTGAAATTGGTTGAAACAAAAGCTTCTGAATAGGAGAAAAAGTCTGTAATAATGGCAATTTTGGTCACATTGAGGCTTTAAAAAGTAGTTATTCAACATGAGGCACATTCCAAATGACATTTTGAATCAATTTTTCTACAGTCAAAAAAATCAATTTTCTGATGAAAAACGATGACCCGTGACCTGTCGAAATTTCTCCAGATGGTCAGAAATGGAAATTTTTTAATGTTTCATTTTTTGACTGCAAATGACTATTCCATGTAAATTATCACTTTTGGAACAAAATAAGTGTGTTTAGAGTCTTTAATGCCTGAAATTGGTCGAGATAGAAGCTTCTGAATAGGAGAAAATGTCTGTAAAAATGGCAATTTTGGTCACATTGAGGCTTCAAAAAGTAGTTATTCAGCATGAGGCACATTCCAAATGACATTTTGAATCAATTTTTCTACAGTCCAAAAAATCAATATTCTGATGAAAAACGATGACCCGTGACCTGTCGAAATTTCTCCAGATGGTCAGAAATGGAAATATTTAATGTTTAATTTTTTGACTGTAAATGACTATTCCATGTAAATTATCACTTTTGGAAGAAAAATAAGTGTGTTTAGAGTCACTTTAATGCCTGAAATTGGTTGAAACAAAAGCTTCTGAATAGGAGAAAAAGTCTGTAATAATGGCAATTTTGGTCACATTGAGGCTTTAAAAAGTAGTCATTCAACATGAGACACATTCCAAATGACATTTTGAATCAATTTTTCTACAGTCCAAAAAAATCAATTTTCTGATGAAAAACGATGACCCGTGACCTGTCGAAATTTATCCAGATGGTCAGAAATGGAAATTTTTTAATGTTTAATTTTTTGAATGCAAATGACTATTCCATGTAAATTATCACTTTTGGAACAACATTAAGTGTGTTTAGAGTCACTTTAATGCCTGAAATTGGTCGAAATAGAAGCTTCTGAATACGAGAAAATGTCTGTAATAATGGCAATTTTGGTCACATTGAGGCTTTAAAAAGTAGTTATTCAACATGAGGCACATTCGAAATGACATTTTGAATCAATTTTTCTACAGTCCAAAAAATCAATTTTCTGATGAAAAACGATGACCCGTGACCTGTCGACATTTCTCCAGTTGGTCAGAAATTGAATTTTTTAAATGTTTAAGTTTTTTGACTGCAAATGACTATTCCATTTAAAGTATCACTTTTGGAACAAAAATAAGTGTGTTTAGAGTCACTTTAATGCCTGAAATTGGTCGAAATAGAAGCTTGTGAATAGGAGAAAATGTCTGTAAAAATTGAAATTTTGGTCACATTCAGGCTTTAAAAAGTAGTTATTCAGGATGAGGCACATTCGAAATGACATTTTGAATCAATTTTTCTACAGTCCAAAAAATCAATTTTCTGATGAAAAACGATGACCCGTGACCTGTCGACATTTCTCCAGTTGGTCAGAAATTGAATTTTTTTAATGTTTAAGTTTTTTTACTGCAAATGACTATTCCATTTAAATTATCACTTTTGGAACAAAAATAAGTGTGTTTAGAGTCACTTTAATGCCTGAAATAGGTCGAAATAGAAGCTTCTGAATAGGAGAAAATGTCTGTAAAAATTGAAATTTTGGTCACATTCAGGCTTTAAAAAGTAGTTATTCAACATGAGGCACAATCCAAATGACATTTTGAATCAATTTTTCTACAGTCCAAAAAATCAATTTTCTGATGAAAAACGATGACCCGTGACCTGTTGAAATTTCTCCAGATTGTCAGAAATGTACATTTTTTAATGTTTAATTTTTTGACTGTAAATGACTATTCCATGTAAATTATCACTTTTGGAAGAAAAATAAGTGTGTTTAGAGTCACTTTAATGCCTGAAATTGGTTGAAACAAAAGCTTCTGAATAGGAGAAAAAGTCTGTAATAATGGCAATTTTGGTCACATTGAGGCTTTAAAAAGTAGTTATTCAGCATGAGGCACATTCCAAATGACATTTTGAATCAATTTTTCTACAGTCCAAAAAATCAATTTTCTGATGAAAAACGATGACCCGTGACCTGTCGAAATTTCTCCAGATGGTCAGAAATAGAAATTTTTAATGTTTAAATTTTTTTACTGTAAATGACTATTCCATGTGAATTATCACTTTTGGAACTAAAATAAGTGTGTTTAGAGTCACTTTAATGCCTGAAATTGGTCGAAATAGAGCTTCTGAATAGGAGAAAATGCCTGTAATAATGGCAATTTTGGTCACATTGAGGCTTTAAAAAGTAGTCATTCAGCATGAGGCACATTCCAAATGACATTTTGAATCAATTTTTCTACAGTCCAAAAAAATCAATTTTCTGATGAAAAACGATGACCCGTGAGCTGTCGAAATTTCTCCAGTTGGTCAGAAATTGAATTTTTTAAATGTTTAAGTTTTTTGACTGCAAATGACTATTCCATTTAAAGTATCACTTTTGGAACAAAAATAAGTGTGTTTAGAGTCACTTTAATGCCTGAAATTGGTCGAAATAGAAGCTTGTGAATAGGAGAAAATGTCTGTAAAAATTGAAATTTTGGTCACATTCAGGCTTTAAAAAGTAGTTATTCAGGATGAGGCACATTCGAAATGACATTTTGAATCAATTTTTCTACAGTCCAAAAAATCAATTTTCTGATGAAAAACGATGACCCGTGACCTGTCGACATTTCTCCAGTTGGTCAGAAATTGAATTTTTTTAATGTTTAAGTTTTTTTACTGCAAATGACTATTCCATTTAAATTATCACTTTTGGAACAAAAATAAGTGTGTTTAGAGTCACTTTAATGCCTGAAATAGGTCGAAATAGAAGCTTCTGAATAGGAGAAAATGTCTGTAAAAATTGAAATTTTGGTCACATTCAGGCTTTAAAAAGTAGTTATTCAACATGAGGCACAATCCAAATGACATTTTGAATCAATTTTTCTACAGTCCAAAAAATCAATTTTCTGATGAAAAACGATGACCCGTGACCTGTTGAAATTTCTCCAGATTGTCAGAAATGTACATTTTTTAATGTTTAATTTTTTGACTGTAAATGACTATTCCATGTAAATTATCACTTTTGGAAGAAAAATAAGTGTGTTTAGAGTCACTTTAATGCCTGAAATTGGTTGAAACAAAAGCTTCTGAATAGGAGAAAAAGTCTGTAATAATGGCAATTTTGGTCACATTGAGGCTTTAAAAAGTAGTTATTCAGCATGAGGCACATTCCAAATGACATTTTGAATCAATTTTTCTACAGTCCAAAAAATCAATTTTCTGATGAAAAACGATGACCCGTGACCTGTCGAAATTTCTCCAGATGGTCAGAAATAGAAATTTTTAATGTTTAAATTTTTTTACTGTAAATGACTATTCCATGTGAATTATCACTTTTGGAACTAAAATAAGTGTGTTTAGAGTCACTTTAATGCCTGAAATTTGTCGAAATAGAGCTTCTGAATAGGAGAAAATGCCTGTAATAATGGCAATTTTGGTCACATTGAGGCTTTAAAAAGTAGTCATTCAGCATGAGGCACATTCCAAATGACATTTTGAATCAATTTTTCTACAGTCCAAAAAAATCAATTTTCTGATGAAAAACGATGACCCGTGAGCTGTCGAAATTTCTCCAGATGGTCAGAAATGGAAATTTTTTAATGTTTAATTTTTTGACTGTAAATGACTATTCCATGTAAATTATCACTTTTGGAAGAAAAATAAGTGTGTTTAGAGACACTTTAATGCCTGAAATTGGTTGAAACAAAAGCTTCTGACTAGGAGAAAAAGTCTGTAATAATGGCAATTTTGGTCACATTGAGGCTTTAAAAAGTAGTTATTCAACATGAGGCACATTCCAAATGACATTTTGAATCAATTTTTCTACAGTCCAAAAAATCAATTTTCTGATGAAAAACGATGACCCGTGACCTGTCGAAATTTCTCCAGATGGTCAGAAATGGAAATTTTTTAATGTTTAATTTTTTGAATGCAAATGACTATTCCATGTAAATTATCACTTTTGGAACAACATTAAGTGTGTTTAGAGTCACTTTAATGCCTGAAATTGGTTGAAACAAAAGCTTCTGAATAGGAGAAAATGTCTGTAATAATGGCAATTTTGGTCACATTGAGGCTTTAAAAAGTAGTTATTCAACATGAGGCACATTCAAAATGACATTTTGAATCAATTTTTCTACAGTCCAAAAAAATCAATTTTCTGATGAAAAACGATGACCCGTGACCTGTCGACATTTCTCCAGTTGGTCAGAAATTGAATTTTTTTAATGTTTAAGTTTTTTGACTGCAAATGACTATTCCATTTAAAGTATCACTTTTGGAACAACATTAAGTGTGTTTAGAGTCACTTTAATGCCTGAAATTGGTCGAAATAGAAGCTTGTGAATAGGAGAAAATGTCTGTAAAAATTGAAATTTTGGTCACATTCAGGCTTTAAAAAGTAGTTATTCAACATGAGGCACAATCCAAATGACATGTTGAATCAATTTTTCTACAGTCCAAAAAATCAATTTTCTGATGAAAAACGATGACCCGTGACCTGTTGAAATTTCTCCAGATTGTCAGAAATGTACATTTTTTAATGTTTAATTTTTTGACTGTAAATGACTATTCCATGTAAATTATCACTTTTGGAAGAAAAATAAGTGCGTTTAGAGTCACTTTAATGCCTGAAATTGGTTGAAACAAAAGCTTCTGAATAGGAGAAAAAGTCTGTTATAATGGCAATTTTGGTCACATTGAGGCTTTAAAAAGTAGTTATTCAACATGAGGCTCATTCCAAATGACATTTTGAATCAATTTTTCTACAGTCCAAAAAATCAATTTTCTGATGAAAAACGATGACCCCGTGACCTGTCAAAATTTCTCCAGATGGTCAGAAATAGAAATTTTTAATGTTTACATTTTTTTACTGTAAATGACTATTCCATGTGAATTATCACTTTTGGAACTAAAATAAGTGTGTTTAGAGTCACTTTAATGCCTGAAATTGGTCGAAATAGAGCTTCTGAATAGGAGAAAATGTCTGTAATAATGGCAATTTTGGTCACATTGAGGCTTTAAAAAGTAGTCATTCAACATGAGGCACAATCCAAATGACATTTTGAATCAATTTTTCTACAGTCCAAAAAAATCAATTTTCTGATGAAAAACGATGACCCGTGACCTGTCGAAATTTATCCAGATGGTCAGAATTGGAAATTTTTTAATGTTTAATTTTTTGACTGTAAATGACTATTCCATGTAAATTATCACTTTTGGAAGAAAAATAAGTGTGTTTAGAGACACTTTAATGCCTGAAATTGGTTGAAACAAAAGCTTCTGAATAGGAGAAAAAGTCTGTAATAATGGCAATTTTGGTCACATTGAGGCTTTAAAAAGTAGTTATTCAACATGAGGCACATTCCAAATGACATTTTGAATCAATTTTTCTACAGTCCAAAAAATCAATTTTCTGATGAAAAACGATGACCCGTGACCTGTCGAAATTTCTCCAGATGGTCAGAAATGGAAATTTGTAATGTTTAAATTTTTTTTACTGTAAATGACTATTCCATGTGAATTATCACTTTTGGAACTAAAATAAGTGTGTTTAGAGTCACTTTAATGCCTGAAATTGGTCGAAATAGAAGCTTCTGAATAGGAGAAAATGTCTGTAATAATGGCAATTTTGGTCACATTGAGGCTTTAAAAAGTAGTTATTCAGCATGAGGTACATTCCAAATGACATTTTGAATCAATTTTTCTACAGTCCAAAAAATCAATTTTCTGATGAAAAACGATGACCCGTGACCTGTCGAAATTTCTCCAGATGGTCAGAAATGGAAATATTTAATGTTTAATTTTTTGACTGTAAATGACTATTCCATGTAAATTATCACTTTTGGAAGAAAAATAAGTGTGTTTAGAGTCACTTTAATGCCTGAAATTGGTTGAAACAAAAGCTTCTGAATAGGAGAAAAAGTCTGTAATAATGGCAATTTTGGTCACATTGAGGCTTTAAAAAGTAGTCATTCAACATGAGGCACATTCCAAATGACATTTTGAATCAATTTTTCTACAGTCCAAAAAAATCAATTTTCTGATGAAAAATGATGACCCGTGACCTGTCGAAATGTCTCCAGATGGTCAGAAATGGAAATTTTTTAATGTTTAATTTTTTGAATGCAAATGACTATTCCATGTAAATTATCACTTTTGGAACTAAAATAAGTGTGTTTAGAGTCACTTTAATGCCTGAAATTGGTTGAAATAGAAGCTTCTGAATACGAGAAAATGTCTGTAATAATGGCAATTTTGGTCACATTGAGGCTTTAAAAGTAGTTATTCAACATGAGGCACATTCGAAATGACATTTTGAATCAATTTTTCTACAGTCCAAAAAATCAATTTTCTGATGAAAAACGATGACCCGTGACCTGTCGACATTTCTCCAGTTGGTCAGAAATTGAATTTTTTTAATGTTTAAGTTTTTTTACTGCTAATGACTATTCCATTTAAATTATCACTTTTGGAACAAAAATAAGTGTGTTTAGAGTCACTTTAATGCCTGAAATTGTTCGAAATAGAAGCTTCTGAATAGGAGAAAATGTCTGTGACAATTGAAATTTTGGTCACATTCAGGTTTTCAAAAGTAGTTATTCAACATGAGGCACAATCCAAATGACATTTTGAATCAATTTTTTTACAGTCCAAAAAATCAATTTTCTGATGAAAAACGATGACCCGTGACCTGTTGAAATTTCTCCAGATTGTCAGAAATGTAAATTTTTTAATGTTTAATTTTTGACTGTAAATGACTATTCCATGTAAATTATCACTTTTGGAAGAAAAATAAGTGTGTTTAGAGTCACTTTAATGCCTGAAATTGGTCGAAATAGAAGCTTCTGAATACGAGAAAATGTCTGTAATAATGGCAATTTTGGTCACATTGAGGCTTTAAAAAGTAGTTATTCAACATGAGGCACATTCGAAATGACATTTTGAATCAATTTTTCTACAGTCCAAAAAATCAATTTTCTGATGAAAAACGATGACCCGTGACCTGTCGACATTTCTCCAGTTGGTCAGAAATTGAATTTTTTTAATGTTTAATTTTTTGACTGCAAATGACTATTCCATTTAAGTTATCACTTTTGGAACAAAAATAAGTGTGTTTAGAGTCACTTTAATGCCTGAAATTGGTCGAAATAGACGCTTCTGAATAGGAGAAAATGTCTGTAATAATGGCACTTTTGGTCACATTGAGGCTTTAAAAAGTAGTCATTCAGCATGAGGCACATTCCAAATGACATTTTGAATCAATTTTTCTACAGTCCAAAAAATCAATTTTCTGATGAAAAACGATGACCCTTGAACAGTCGAAATGTCTCCAGATGGTCAGAAATGGAAATTTTTTAATGTTTAATTTTTTGAATGCAAATGACTATTCATGTAAATTATCACTTTTGGAACAACATTAAGTGTGTTTAAAGTCACTTTAATGCCTGAAATTGGTCGAAATAGACGCTTCTGAATAGGAGAAAATGTCTGTAAAAATGGCAATTTTGGTCACATTGAGGCTTCAAAAAGTAGTTATTCAGCATGAGGCACATTCCAAATGACATTTTGAATCAATTTTTCTACAGTCCAAAAAAATCAATTTTCTGATGAAAAACGATGACCCGTGAGCTGTCGAAATTTCTCCAGATGGTCAGAAATGGAAATTTTTTAATGTTTAATTTTTTGACTGTAAATGACTATTCCATGTAAATTATCACTTTTGGAAGAAAAATAAGTGTGTTTAGAGACACTTTAATGCCTGAAATTGGTTGAAACAAAAGCTTCTGAATAGGAGAAAAAGTCTGTAATAATGGCAATTTTGGTCACATTGAGGCTTTAAAAAGTAGTTATTCAACATGAGGCACATTCCAAATGACATTTTGAATCAATTTTTCTACAGTCAAAAAAATCAATTTTCTGATGAAAAACGATGACCCGTGACCTGTCGAAATTTCTCCAGATGGTCAGAAATGGAAATTTTTTAATGTTTCATTTTTTGACTGTAAATGACTATTCCATGTAAATTATCACTTTTGGAAGAAAAATAAGTGTGTTTAGAGTCACTTTAATGCCTGAAATTGGTTGAAACAAAAGCTTCTGAATAGGAGAAAAAGTCTGTAATAATGGCACTTTTGGTCACATTGAGGCTTTAAAAAGTAGTCATTCAACATGAGACACATTCCAAATGACATTTTGAATCAATTTTTCTACAGTCCAAAAAATCAATATTCTGATGAAAAACGATGACCCGTGACCTGTCGAAATTTCTCCAGATGGTCAGAAATGGAAATATTTAATGTTTAATTTTTTGACTGTAAATGACTATTCCATGTAAATTATCACTTTTGGAACAAAATAAGTGTGTTTAGAGTCTTTAATGCCTGAAATTGGTCGAGATAGAAGCTTCTGAATAGGAGAAAATGTCTGTAAAAATGGCAATTTTGGTCACATTGAGGCTTCAAAAAGTAGTTATTCAGCATGAGGCACATTCCAAATGACATTTTGAATCAATTTTTCTACAGTCCAAAAAATCAATATTCTGATGAAAAACGATGACCCGTGACCTGTCGAAATTTCTCCAGATGGTCAGAAATGGAAATATTTAATGTTTAATTTTTTGACTGTAAATGACTATTCCATGTAAATTATCACTTTTGGAAGAAAAATAAGTGTGTTTAGAGTCACTTTAATGCCTGAAATTGGTTGAAACAAAAGCTTCTGAATAGGAGAAAAAGTCTGTAATAATGGCAATTTTGGTCACATTGAGGCTTTAAAAAGTAGTCATTCAACATGAGACACATTCCAAATGACATTTTGAATCAATTTTTCTACAGTCCCAAAAAATCAATTTTCGGATGAAAAACGATGACCCGTGACCTGTCGAAATTTATCCAGATGGTCAGAAATGGAAATTTTTTAATGTTTAATTTTTTGAATGCAAATGAATATTCCATGTAAATTATCACTTTTGGAACAACATTAAGTGTGTTTAGAGTCACTTTAATGCCTGAAATTGGTCGAAATAGAAGCTTCTGAATACGAGAAAATGTCTGTAATAATGGCAATTTTGGTCACATTGAGGCTTTAAAAAGTAGTTATTCAACATGAGGCACATTCGAAATGACATTTTGAATCAATTTTTCTACAGTCCAAAAAATCAATTTTCTGATGAAAAACGATGACCCGTGACCTGTCGACATTTCTCCAGTTGGTCAGAAATTGAATTTTTTTAATGTTTAAGTTTTTTGACTGCAAATGACTATTCCATTTAAAGTATCACTTTTGGAACAAAAATAAGTGTGTTTAGAGTCACTTTAATGCCTGAAATTGGTCGAAATAGAAGCTTGTGAATAGGAGAAAATGTCTGTAAAAATTGAAATTTTGGTCACATTCAGGCTTTAAAAAGTAGTTATTCAGGATGAGGCACATTCGAAATGACATTTTGAATCAATTTTTCTACAGTCCAAAAAATCAATTTTCTGATGAAAAACGATGACCCGTGACCTGTCGACATTTCTCCAGTTGGTCAGAAATTGAATTTTTTTAATGTTTAAGTTTTTTTACTGCAAATGACTATTCCATTTAAATTATCACTTTTGGAACAAAAATAAGTGTGTTTAGAGTCACTTTAATGCCTGAAATAGGTCGAAATAGAAGCTTCTGAATAGGAGAAAATGTCTGTAAAAATTGAAATTTTGGTCACATTCAGGCTTTAAAAAGTAGTTATTCAACATGAGGCACAATCCAAATGACATTTTGAATCAATTTTTCTACAGTCCAAAAAATCAATTTTCTGATGAAAAACGATGACCCGTGACCTGTTGAAATTTCTCCAGATTGTCAGAAATGTACATTTTTTAATGTTTAATTTTTTGACTGTAAATGACTATTCCATGTAAATTATCACTTTTGGAAGAAAAATAAGTGTGTTTAGAGTCACTTTAATGCCTGAAATTGGTTGAAACAAAAGCTTCTGAATAGGAGAAAAAGTCTGTAATAATGGCAATTTTGGTCACATTGAGGCTTTAAAAAGTAGTTATTCAGCATGAGGCACATTCCAAATGACATTTTGAATCAATTTTTCTACAGTCCAAAAAATCAATTTTCTGATGAAAAACGATGACCCGTGACCTGTCGAAATTTCTCCAGATGGTCAGAAATAGAAATTTTTAATGTTTAAATTTTTTTACTGTAAATGACTATTCCATGTGAATTATCACTTTTGGAACTAAAATAAGTGTGTTTAGAGTCACTTTAATGCCTGAAATTGGTCGAAATAGAGCTTCTGAATAGGAGAAAATGCCTGTAATAATGGCAATTTTGGTCACATTGAGGCTTTAAAAAGTAGTCATTCAGCATGAGGCACATTCCAAATGAGATTTTGAATCAATTTTTCTACAGTCCAAAAAAATCAATTTTCTGATGAAAAACGATGACCCGTGAGCTGTCGAAATTTCTCCAGATGGTCAGAAATGGAAATTTTTTAATGTTTAATTTTTTGACTGTAAATGACTATTCCATGTAAATTATCACTTTTGGAAGAAAAATAAGTGTGTTTAGAGACACTTTAATGCCTGAAATTGGTTGAAACAAAAGCTTCTGAATAGGAGAAAAAGTCTGTAATAATGGCAATTTTGGTCACATTGAGGCTTTAAAAAGTAGTTATTCAACATGAGGCACATTCCAAATGACATTTTGAATCAATTTTTCTACAGTCCAAAAAATCAATTTTCTGATGAAAAACGATGACCCGTGACCTGTCGAAATTTCTCCAGATGGTCAGAAATGGAAATTTTTTAATGTTTAATTTTTTTAATGCAAATGACTATTCCATGTAAATTATCACTTTTGGAACAACATTAAGTGTGTTTAGAGTCACTTTAATGCCTGAAATTGGTTGAAACAAAAGCTTCTGAATAGGAGAAAATGTCTGTAATAATGGCAATTTTGGTCACATTGAGGCTTTAAAAAGTAGTTATTCAACATGAGGCACATTCAAAATGACATTTTGAATCAATTTTTCTACAGTCCAAAAAAATCAATTTTCTGATGAAAAACGATGACCCGTGACCTGTCGACATTTCTCCAGTTGGTCAGAAATTGAATTTTTTTAATGTTTAAGTTTTTTGACTGCAAATGACTATTCCATTTAAAGTATCACTTTTGGAACAACATTAAGTGTGTTTAGAGTCACTTTAATGCCTGAAATTGGTCGAAATAGAAGCTTGTGAATAGGAGAAAATGTCTGTAAAAATTGAAATTTTGGTCACATTCAGGCTTTAAAAAGTAGTTATTCAACATGAGGCACAATCCAAATGACATTTTGAATCAATTTTTCTACAGTCCAAAAAATCAATTTTCTGATGAAAAACGATGACCCGTGACCTGTTGAAATTTCTCCAGATTGTCAGAAATGTACATTTTTTAATGTTTAATTTTTTGACTGTAAATGACTATTCCATGTAAATTATCACTTTTGGAAGAAAAATAAGTGCGTTTAGAGTCACTTTAATGCCTGAAATTGGTTGAAACAAAAGCTTCTGAATAGGAGAAAAAGTCTGTAATAATGGCAATTTTGGTCACATTGAGGCTTTAAAAAGTAGTTATTCAACATGAGGCACATTCCAAATGACATTTTGAATCAATTTTTCTACAGTCCAAAAAATCAATTTTCTGATGAAAAACGATGACCCCGTGACCTGTCAAAATTTCTCCAGATGGTCAGAAATAGAAATTTTTAATGTTTACATGTTTTTTACTGTAAATGACTATTCCATGTGAATTATCACTTTTGGAACCAAAATAAGTGTGTTTAGAGTCACTTTAATGCCTGAAATTGGTCGAAATAGAGCTTCTGAATAGGAGAAAATGTCTGTTATAATGGCAATTTTGGTCACATTGAGGCTTTAAAAAGAAGTCATTCAACATGAGGCACATTCCAAATGACATTTTAAATCAATTTTTCTACAGTCCAAAAAAATCAATTTTCTGATGAAAAACGATGACCCGTGACCTGTCGAAATTTATCCAGATGGTCAGAATTGGAAATTTTTTAATGTTTAATTTTTTGACTGTAAATGACTATTCCATGTAAATTATCACTTTTGGAAGAAAAATAAGTGTGTTTAGAGACACTTTAATGCCTGAAATTGGTTGAAACAAAAGCTTCTGAATAGGAGAAAAAGTCTGTAATAATGGCAATTTTGGTCACATTGAGGCTTTAAAAAGTAGTTATTCAACATGAGGCACATTCCAAATGACATTTTGAATCAATTTTTCTACAGTCCAAAAAATCAATTTTCTGATGAAAAACGATGACCCGTGACCTGTCGAAATTTCTCCAGATGGTCAGAAATGGAAATTTTTAATGTTTAAATTTTTTTTACTGTAAATGACTATTCCATGTGAATTATCACTTTTGGAACTAAAATAAGTGTGTTTAGAGTCACTTTAATGCCTGAAATTGGTCGAAAAAGAAGCTTCTGAATAATAATAATAATAATAATAATGGGTCTTGTAGAGCGCAATGGTGACGCACAACGGCGTGTCCCCGCGCTGAGAGTGTGAGCGTGTTCAGAGGGAGTCCTGCGGGGAGGGCCACTATCTGGTGTACAGATATGTTTTCAGCTTGGCTCTGAAGATAAGCTCTGATGGTTCCAGACGCAGTGCTACTGGAAGTTTATTCCAGCATGATGCGGCGAGGTACCTGAAGGACCTGCCACCCATCCTTGCTCTGGACACCTTTGGGATAGTTAGGCGCCCTGAACCAGAGGATCTCAGCGCGCGGGATGGCTCGTATTGTGTCAGGAGACCCTGAAGAGGAGGGGGTGCCCTGCCATTAATGATCCGGTGACAGGTGCAGAGGGCCTTGAATTCTACCCTGCTCCTGACCGGAAGCCAGTGCAAGGCTTGGAGCGCGGCTTTGGAGGCTGATCTTCTAGGAAGTTTGAGAACTAGCCGAGCGGCGGCATTTTGCAGGACCTGTAAGCGGCTCAGATTCTTCTCGGGGATACCTAGATAGAGAATAGGAGAAAATGCCTGTAATAATGG
This sequence comes from Triturus cristatus, assembly GCF_964204655.1. Classification (NCBI taxonomy): domain Eukaryota; kingdom Metazoa; phylum Chordata; class Amphibia; order Caudata; family Salamandridae; genus Triturus; species Triturus cristatus. Next base: position 875,783,551 of record NC_140593.1, on the reverse strand, counting down.
CACTTTTGGTCACATTGAGGCTTTAAAAAGTAGTCATTCAACATGAGGCACATTCCAAATGACATTTTGAATCAATTTTTCTACAGTCCAAAAAAATCAATTTTCTGATGAAAAACGATGACCCGTGACCTGTCGAAATTTCTCCAGATGGTCAGAAATGGAAATTTTTAATGTTTAAATTTTTTTACTGTAAATGACTATTCCATGTGAATTATCACTTTTGGAACTAAAATAAGTGTGTTTAGAGTCACTTTAATGCCTGAAATTGGTCGAAATAGAAGCTTCTGAATAGGAGAAAATGTCTGTAATAATGGCAATTTTGGTCACATTGAGGCTTTAAAAAGTAGTTATTCAGCATGAGGTACATTCCAAATGACATTTTGAATCAATTTTTCTACAGTCCAAAAAATCAATTTTCTGATGAAAAACGATGACCCGTGACCTGTCGAAATTTCTCCAGATGGTCAGAAATGGAAATATTTAATGTTTAATTTTTTGACTGTAAATGACTATTCCATGTAAATTATCACTTTTGGAAGAAAAATAAGTGTGTTTAGAGTCACTTTAATGCCTGAAATTGGTTGAAACAAAAGCTTCTGAATAGGAGAAAAAGTCTGTAATAATGGCAATTTTGGTCACATTGAGGCTTTAAAAAGTAGTCATTCAACATGAGGCACATTCCAAATGACATTTTGAATCAATTTTTCTACAGTCCAAAAAAATCAATTTTCTGATGAAAAATGATGACCCGTGACCTGTCGAAATGTCTCCAGATGGTCAGAAATGGAAATTTTTTAATGTTTAATTTTTTGAATGCAAATGACTATTCCATGTAAATTATCACTTTTGGAACTAAAATAAGTGTGTTTAGAGTCACTTTAATGCCTGAAATTGGTTAGAAGCATTCAGGCTTTAAAAAGTAGTTATTCAACATGAGGCACAATCCAAATGACATTTTGAATCAAGTTTTCTACAGTCCAAAAAATCAATTTTCTGATGAAAAACGATGACCCGTGACCTGTTGAAATTTCTCCAGATTGTCAGAAATGTACATTTTTTAATGTTTAATTTTTTTACTGTAAATGACTATTCCATGTAAATTATCACTTTTGGAAGAAAAATAAGTGTGTTTATTGTCACTTTAATGCCTGAAATTGGTTGAAACAAAAGCTTCTGAATAGGAGAAAAAGTCTGTAATAATGGCAATTTTGGTCACATTGAGGCTTTAAAAAGTAGTCATTCAACATGAGGCACATTCCAAATGACATTTTGAATCAATTTTTCTACAGTCCAAAAAATCAATTTTCTGATGAAAAACGATGACCCGTGACCTGTCGACATTTCTCCAGTTGGTCAGAAATTGAATTTTTTTAATGTTTAAGTTTTTTGACTGCAAATGACTATTCCATTTAAATTATCACTTTTGGAACAAAAATAAGTGTGTTTAGAGTCACTTTAATGCCTGAAATTGGTCGAAATAGACGCTTCTGAATAGGAGAAAATGTCTGTAATAATGGCACTTTTGGTCACATTGATGCTTTAAAAAGTAGTCATTCAGCATGAGGCACATTCCAAATGACATTTTGAATCAATTTTTCTACAGTCCAAAAAATCAATTTTCTGATGAAAAACGATGACCCTTGACCTGTCGAAATGTCTCCAGATGGTCAGAAATGGAAATTTTTTAATGTTTAATTTTTTGAATGCAAATGACTATTCATGTAAATTATCACTTTTGGAACAACATTAAGTGTGTTTAAAGTCACTTTAATGCCTGAAATTGGTCGAAATAGACGCTTCTGAATAGGAGAAAATGTCTGTAAAAATGGCAATTTTGGTCACATTGAGGCTTCAAAAAGTAGTTATTCAGCATGAGGCACATTCCAAATGACATTTTGAATCAATTTTTCTACAGTCCAAAAAAATCAATTTTCTGATGAAAAACGATGACCCGTGAGCTGTCGAAATTTCTCCAGATGGTCAGAAATGGAAATTTTTTAATGTTTAATTTTTTGACTGTAAATGACTATTCCATGTAAATTATCACTTTTGGAAGAAAAATAAGTGTGTTTAGAGACACTTTAATGCCTGAAATTGGTTGAAACAAAAGCTTCTGAATAGGAGAAAAAGTCTGTAATAATGGCAATTTTGGTCACATTGAGGCTTTAAAAAGTAGTTATTCAACATGAGGCACATTCCAAATGACATTTTGAATCAATTTTTCTACAGTCAAAAAAATCAATTTTCTGATGAAAAACGATGACCCGTGACCTGTCGAAATTTCTCCAGATGGTCAGAAATGGAAATTTTTTAATGTTTCATTTTTTGACTGCAAATGACTATTCCATGTAAATTATCACTTTTGGAACAAAATAAGTGTGTTTAGAGTCTTTAATGCCTGAAATTGGTCGAGATAGAAGCTTCTGAATAGGAGAAAATGTCTGTAAAAATGGCAATTTTGGTCACATTGAGGCTTCAAAAAGTAGTTATTCAGCATGAGGCACATTCCAAATGACATTTTGAATCAATTTTTCTACAGTCCAAAAAATCAATATTCTGATGAAAAACGATGACCCGTGACCTGTCGAAATTTCTCCAGATGGTCAGAAATGGAAATATTTAATGTTTAATTTTTTGACTGTAAATGACTATTCCATGTAAATTATGACTTTTGGAAGAAAAATAAGTGTGTTTAGAGTCACTTTAATGCCTGAAATTGGTTGAAACAAAAGCTTCTGAATAGGAGAAAAAGTCTGTAATAATGGCAATTTTGGTCACATTGAGGCTTTAAAAAGTAGTCATTCAACATGAGACACATTCCAAATGACATTTTGAATCAATTTTTCTACAGTCCAAAAAAATCAATTTTCTGATGAAAAACGATGACCCGTGACCTGTCGAAATTTATCCAGATGGTCAGAAATGGAAATTTTTTAATGTTTAATTTTTTGAATGCAAATGACTATTCCATGTAAATTATCACTTTTGGAACAACATTAAGTGTGTTTAGAGTCACTTTAATGCCTGAAATTGGTCGAAATAGAAGCTTCTGAATACGAGAAAATGTCTGTAATAATGGCAATTTTGGTCACATTGAGGCTTTAAAAAGTAGTTATTCAACATGAGGCACATTCGAAATGACATTTTGAATCAATTTTTCTACAGTCCAAAAAATCAATTTTCTGATGAAAAACGATGACCCGTGACCTGTCGACATTTCTCCAGTTGGTCAGAAATTGAATTTTTTTAATGTTTAAGTTTTTTGACTGCAAATGACTATTCCATTTAAAGTATCACTTTTGGAACAAAAATAAGTGTGTTTAGAGTCACTTTAATGCCTGAAATTGGTCGAAATAGAAGCTTGTGAATAGGAGAAAATGTCTGTAAAAATTGAAATTTTGGTCACATTCAGGCTTTAAAAAGTAGTTATTCAGGATGAGGCACATTCGAAATGACATTTTGAATCAATTTTTCTACAGTCCAAAAAATCAATTTTCTGATGAAAAACGATGACCCGTGACCTGTCGACATTTCTCCAGTTGGTCAGAAATTGAATTTTTTTAATGTTTAAGTTTTTTTACTGCAAATGACTATTCCATTTAAATTATCACTTTTGGAACAAAAATAAGTGTGTTTAGAGTCACTTTAATGCCTGAAATAGGTCGAAATAGAAGCTTCTGAATAGGAGAAAATGTCTGTAAAAATTGAAATTTTGGTCACATTCAGGCTTTAAAAAGTAGTTATTCAACATGAGGCACAATCCAAATGACATTTTGAATCAATTTTTCTACAGTCCAAAAAATCAATTTTCTGATGAAAAACGATGACCCGTGACCTGTTGAAATTTCTCCAGATTGTCAGAAATGTACATTTTTTAATGTTTAATTTTTTGACTGTAAATGACTATTCCATGTAAATTATCACTTTTGGAAGAAAAATAAGTGTGTTTAGAGTCACTTTAATGCCTGAAATTGGTTGAAACAAAAGCTTCTGAATAGGAGAAAAAGTCTGTAATAATGGCAATTTTGGTCACATTGAGGCTTTAAAAAGTAGTTATTCAGCATGAGGCACATTCCAAATGACATTTTGAATCAATTTTTCTACAGTCCAAAAAATCAATTTTCTGATGAAAAACGATGACCCGTGACCTGTCGAAATTTCTCCAGATGGTCAGAAATAGAAATTTTTAATGTTTAAATTTTTTTACTGTAAATGACTATTCCATGTGAATTATCACTTTTGGAACTAAAATAAGTGTGTTTAGAGTCACTTTAATGCCTGAAATTGGTCGAAATAGAGCTTCTGAATAGGAGAAAATGCCTGTAATAATGGCAATTTTGGTCACATTGAGGCTTTAAAAAGTAGTCATTCAGCATGAGGCACATTCCAAATGAGATTTTGAATCAATTTTTCTACAGTCCAAAAAAATCAATTTTCTGATGAAAAACGATGACCCGTGAGCTGTCGAAATTTCTCCAGATGGTCAGAAATGGAAATTTTTTAATGTTTAATTTTTTGACTGTAAATGACTATTCCATGTAAATTATCACTTTTGGAAGAAAAATAAGTGTGTTTAGAGACACTTTAATGCCTGAAATTGGTTGAAACAAAAGCTTCTGAATAGGAGAAAAAGTCTGTAATAATGGCAATTTTGGTCACATTGAGGCTTTAAAAAGTAGTTATTCAACATGAGGCACATTCCAAATGACATTTTGAATCAATTTTTCTACAGTCCAAAAAATCAATTTTCTGATGAAAAACGATGACCCGTGACCTGTCGAAATTTCTCCAGATGGTCAGAAATGGAAATTTTTTAATGTTTAATTTTTTTAATGCAAATGACTATTCCATGTAAATTATCACTTTTGGAACAACATTAAGTGTGTTTAGAGTCACTTTAATGCCTGAAATTGGTTGAAACAAAAGCTTCTGAATAGGAGAAAATGTCTGTAATAATGGCAATTTTGGTCACATTGAGGCTTTAAAAAGTAGTTATTCAACATGAGGCACATTCAAAATGACATTTTGAATCAATTTTTCTACAGTCCAAAAAAATCAATTTTCTGATGAAAAACGATGACCCGTGACCTGTCGACATTTCTCCAGTTGGTCAGAAATTGAATTTTTTTAATGTTTAAGTTTTTTGACTGCAAATGACTATTCCATTTAAAGTATCACTTTTGGAACAACATTAAGTGTGTTTAGAGTCACTTTAATGCCTGAAATTGGTCGAAATAGAAGCTTGTGAATAGGAGAAAATGTCTGTAAAAATTGAAATTTTGGTCACATTCAGGCTTTAAAAAGTAGTTATTCAACATGAGGCACAATCCAAATGACATTTTGAATCAATTTTTCTACAGTCCAAAAAATCAATTTTCTGATGAAAAACGATGACCCGTGACCTGTTGAAATTTCTCCAGATTGTCAGAAATGTACATTTTTTAATGTTTAATTTTTTGACTGTAAATGACTATTCCATGTAAATTATCACTTTTGGAAGAAAAATAAGTGCGTTTAGAGTCACTTTAATGCCTGAAATTGGTTGAAACAAAAGCTTCTGAATAGGAGAAAAAGTCTGTAATAATGGCAATTTTGGTCACATTGAGGCTTTAAAAAGTAGTTATTCAACATGAGGCACATTCCAAATGACATTTTGAATCAATTTTTCTACAGTCCAAAAAATCAATTTTCTGATGAAAAACGATGACCCCGTGACCTGTCAAAATTTCTCCAGATGGTTAGAAATAGAAATTTTTAATGTTTACATGTTTTTTACTGTAAATGACTATTCCATGTGAATTATCACTTTTGGAACTAAAATAAGTGTGTTTAGAGTCACTTTAATGCCTGAAATTGGTCGAAATAGAGCTTCTGAATAGGAGAAAATGTCTGTTATAATGGCAATTTTGGTCACATTGAGGCTTTAAAAAGTAGTCATTCAACATGAGGCACATTCCAAATGACATTTTAAATCAATTTTTCTACAGTCCAAAAAAATCAATTTTCTGATGAAAAACGATGACCCGTGACCTGTCGAAATTTATCCAGATGGTCAGAATTGGAAATTTTTTAATGTTTAATTTTTTGACTGTAAATGACTATTCCATGTAAATTATCACTTTTGGAAGAAAAATAAGTGTGTTTAGAGACACTTTAATGCCTGAAATTGGTTGAAACAAAAGCTTCTGAATAGGAGAAAAAGTCTGTAATAATGGCAATTTTGGTCACATTGAGGCTTTAAAAAGTAGTTATTCAACATGAGGCACATTCCAAATGACATTTTGAATCAATTTTTCTACAGTCCAAAAAATCAATTTTCTGATGAAAAACGATGACCCGTGACCTGTCGAAATTTCTCCAGATGGTCAGAAATGGAAATTTTTAATGTTTAAATTTTTTTTACTGTAAATGACTATTCCATGTGAATTATCACTTTTGGAACTAAAATAAGTGTGTTTAGAGTCACTTTAATGCCTGAAATTGGTCGAAATAGAGCTTCTGAATAGGAGAAAATGTCTGTTATAATGGCAATTTTGGTCACATTGAGGCTTTAAAAAGTAGTCATTCAACATGAGGCACATTCCAAATGACATTTTAAATCAATTTTTCTACAGTCCAAAAAAATCAATTTTCTGATGAAAAACGATGACCCGTGACCTGTCGAAATTTATCCAGATGGTCAGAATTGGAAATTTTTTAATGTTTAATTTTTTGACTGTAAATGACTATTCCATGTAAATTATCACTTTTGGAAGAAAAATAAGTGTGTTTAGAGACACTTTAATGCCTGAAATTGGTTGAAACAAAAGCTTCTGAATAGGAGAAAAAGTCTGTAATAATGGCAATTTTGGTCACATTGAGGCTTTAAAAAGTAGTTATTCAACATGAGGCACATTCCAAATGACATTTTGAATCAATTTTTCTACAGTCCAAAAAATCAATTTTCTGATGAAAAACGATGACCCGTGACCTGTCGAAATTTCTCCAGATGGTCAGAAATGGAAATTTTTAATGTTTAAATTTTTTTTACTGTAAATGACTATTCCATGTGAATTATCACTTTTGGAACTAAAATAAGTGTGTTTAGAGTCACTTTAATGCCTGAAATTGGTCGAAATAGAAGCTTCTGAATAGGAGAAAATGTCTGTAATAATGGCACTTTTGGTCACATTGAGGCTTTAAAAAGTAGTCATTCAACATGAGGCACATTCCAAATGACATTTTGAATCAATTTTTCTACAGTCCAAAAAAATCAATTTTCTGATGAAAAACGATGACCCGTGACCTGTCGAAATTTCTCCAGATGGTCAGAAATGGAAATTTTTAATGTTTAAATTTTTTTACTGTAAATGACTATTCCATGTGAATTATCACTTTTGGAACTAAAATAAGTGTGTTTAGAGTCACTTTAATGCCTGAAATTGGTCGAAATAGAAGCTTCTGAATAGGAGAAAATGTCTGTAATAATGGCAATTTTGGTCACATTGAGGCTTTAAAAAGTAGTTATTCAGCATGAGGTACATTCCAAATGACATTTTGAATCAATTTTTCTACAGTCCAAAAAATCAATTTTCTGATGAAAAACGATGACCCGTGACCTGTCGAAATTTCTCCAGATGGTCAGAAATGGAAATATTTAATGTTTAATTTTTTGACTGTAAATGACTATTCCATGTAAATTATCACTTTTGGAAGAAAAATAAGTGTGTTTAGAGTCACTTTAATGCCTGAAATTGGTTGAAACAAAAGCTTCTGAATAGGAGAAAAAGTCTGTAATAATGGCAATTTTGGTCACATTGAGGCTTTAAAAAGTAGTCATTCAACATGAGGCACATTCCAAATGACATTTTGAATCAATTTTTCTACAGTCCAAAAAAATCAATTTTCTGATGAAAAATGATGACCCGTGACCTGTCGAAATGTCTCCAGATGGTCAGAAATGGAAATTTTTTAATGTTTAATTTTTTGAATGCAAATGACTATTCCATGTAAATTATCACTTTTGGAACTAAAATAAGTGTGTTTAGAGTCACTTTAATGCCTGAAATTGGTTAGAAGCATTCAGGCTTTAAAAAGTAGTTATTCAACATGAGGCACAATCCAAATGACATTTTGAATCAAGTTTTCTACAGTCCAAAAAATCAATTTTCTGATGAAAAACGATGACCCGTGACCTGTTGAAATTTCTCCAGATTGTCAGAAATGTACATTTTTTAATGTTTAATTTTTTTACTGTAAATGACTATTCCATGTAAATTATCACTTTTGGAAGAAAAATAAGTGTGTTTATTGTCACTTTAATGCCTGAAATTGGTTGAAACAAAAGCTTCTGAATAGGAGAAAAAGTCTGTAATAATGGCAATTTTGGTCACATTGAGGCTTTAAAAAGTAGTCATTCAACATGAGGCACATTCCAAATGACATTTTGAATCAATTTTTCTACAGTCCAAAAAATCAATTTTCTGATGAAAAACGATGACCCGTGACCTGTCGACATTTCTCCAGTTGGTCAGAAATTGAATTTTTTTAATGTTTAAGTTTTTTGACTGCAAATGACTATTCCATTTAAATTATCACTTTTGGAACAAAAATAAGTGTGTTTAGAGTCACTTTAATGCCTGAAATTGGTCGAAATAGACGCTTCTGAATAGGAGAAAATGTCTGTAATAATGGCACTTTTGGTCACATTGATGCTTTAAAAAGTAGTCATTCAGCATGAGGCACATTCCAAATGACATTTTGAATCAATTTTTCTACAGTCCAAAAAATCAATTTTCTGATGAAAAACGATGACCCTTGACCTGTCGAAATGTCTCCAGATGGTCAGAAATGGAAATGTTTTAATGTTTAATTTTTTGAATGCAAATGACTATTCATGTAAATTATCACTTTTGGAACAACATTAAGTGTGTTTAAAGTCACTTTAATGCCTGAAATTGGTCGAAATAGACGCTTCTGAATAGGAGAAAATGTCTGTAAAAATGGCAATTTTGGTCACATTGAGGCTTCAAAAAGTAGTTATTCAGCATGAGGCACATTCCAAATGACATTTTGAATCAATTTTTCTACAGTCCAAAAAAATCAATTTTCTGATGAAAAACGATGACCCGTGAGCTGTCGAAATTTCTCCAGATGATCAGAAATGGAAATTTTTTAATGTTTAATTTTTTGACTGTAAATGACTATTCCATGTAAATTATCACTTTTGGAAGAAAAATAAGTGTGTTTAGAGACACTTTAATGCCTGAAATTGGTTGAAACAAAAGCTTCTGAATAGGAGAAAAAGTCTGTAATAATGGCAATTTTGGTCACATTGAGGCTTTAAAAAGTAGTTATTCAACATGAGGCACATTCCAAATGACATTTTGAATCAATTTTTCTACAGTCAAAAAAATCAATTTTCTGATGAAAAACGATGACCCGTGACCAGTCGAAATTTCTCCAGATGGTCAGAAATGGAAATTTTTTAATGTTTCATTTTTTGACTGCAAATGACTATTCCATGTAAATTATCACTTTTGGAACAAAATAAGTGTGTTTAGAGTCTTTAATGCCTGAAATTGGTGGAGATAGAAGCTTCTGAATAGGAGAAAATGTCTGTAAAAATGGCAATTTTGGTCACATTGAGGCTTCAAAAAGTAGTTATTCAGCATGAGGCACATTCCAAATGACATTTTGAATCAATTTTTCTACAGTCCAAAAAATCAATATTCTGATGAAAAACGATGACCCGTGACCTGTCGAAATTTCTCCAGATGGTCAGAAATGGAAATATTTAATGTTTAATTTTTTGACTGTAAATGACTATTCCATGTAAATTATCACTTTTGGAAGAAAAATAAGTGTGTTTAGAGTCACTTTAATGCCTGAAATTGGTTGAAACAAAAGCTTCTGAATAGGAGAAAAAGTCTGTAATAATGGCAATTTTGGTCACATTGAGGCTTTAAAAAGTAGTCATTCAACATGAGACACATTCCAAATGACATTTTGAATCAATTTTTCTACAGTCCAAAAAAATCAATTTTCTGATGAAAAACGATGACCCGTGACCTGTCGAAATTTATCCAGATGGTCAGAAATGGAAATTTTTTAATGTTTAATTTTTTGAATGCAAATGACTATTCCATGTAAATTATCACTTTTGGAACAACATTAAGTGTGTTTAGAGTCACTTTAATGCCTGAAATTGGTCGAAATAGAAGCTTCTGAATACGAGAAAATGTCTGTAATAATGGCAATTTTGGTCACATTGAGGCTTTAAAAAGTAGTTATTCAACATGAGGCACATTCGAAATGACATTTTGAATCAATTTTTCTACAGTCCAAAAAATCAATTTTCTGATGAAAAACGATGACCCGTGACCTGTCGACATTTCTCCAGTTGGTCAGAAATTGAATTTTTTTAATGTTTAAGTTTTTTGACTGCAAATGACTATTCCATTTAAAGTATCACTTTTGGAACAAAAATAAGTGTGTTTAGAGTCACTTTAATGCCTGAAATTGGTCGAAATAGAAGCTTGTGAATAGGAGAAAATGTCTGTAAAAATTGAAATTTTGGTCACATTCAGGCTTTAAAAAGTAGTTATTCAGGATGAGGCACATTCGAAATGACATTTTGAATCAATTTTTCTACAGTCCAAAAAAATCAATTTTCTGATGAAAAACGATGACCCGTGACCTGTCGACATTTCTCCAGTTGGTCAGAAATTGAATTTTTTTAATGTTTAAGTTTTTTTACTGCAAATGACTATTCCATTTAAATTATCACTTTTGGAACAAAAATAAGTGTGTTTAGAGTCACTTTAATGCCTGAAATAGGTCGAAATAGAAGCTTCTGAATAGGAGAAAATGTCTGTAAAAATTGAAATTTTGGTCACATTCAGGCTTTAAAAAGTAGTTATTCAACATGAGGCACAATCCAAATGACATTTTGAATCAATTTTTCTACAGTCCAAAAAATCAATTTTCTGATGAAAAACGATGACCCGTGACCTGTTGAAATTTCTCCAGATTGTCAGAAATGTAAATTTTTTAATGTTTAATTTTTTGACTGTAAATGACTATTCCATGTAAATTATCACTTTTGGAAGAAAAATAAGTGTGTTTAGAGTCACTTTAATGCCTGAAATTGGTCGAAATAGAAGCTTGTGAATAGGAGAAAATGTCTGTAATAATGGCAATTTTGGTCACATTGAGGCTTTAAAAAGTAGTTATTCAACATGAGGCACATTCGAAATGACATTTTGAATCAATTTTTCTACAGTCCAAAAAATCAATTTTCTGATGAAAAACGATGACCCGTGACCTGTCGACATTTCTCCAGTTGGTCAGAAATTGAATTTTTTTAATGTTTAATTTTTTGACTGCAAATGACTATTCCATTTAAATTATCACTTTTGGAACAAAAATAAGTGTGTTTAGAGTCACTTTAATGCCTGAAATTGGTCGAAATAGACGCTTCTGAATAGGAGAAAATGTCTGTAATAATGGCACTTTTGGTCACATTGAGGCTTTAAAAAGTAGTCATTCAGCATGAGGCACATTCCAAATGACATTTTGAATCAATTTTTCTACAGTCCAAAAAATCAATTTTCTGATGAAAAACGATGACCCTTGACCTGTCGAAATGTCTCCAGATGGTCAGAAATGGAAATTTTTTAATGTTTAATTTTTTGAATGCAAATGACTATTCATGTAAATTATCACTTTTGGAACAACATTAAGTGTGTTTAAAGTCACTTTAATGCCTGAAATTGGTCGAAATAGACGCTTCTGAATAGGAGAAAATGTCTGTAAAAATGGCAATTTTGGTCACATTGAGGCTTCAAAAAGTAGTTATTCAGCATGAGGCACATTCCAAATGACATTTTGAATCAATTTTTCTACAGTCCAAAAAAATCAATTTTCTGATGAAAAACGATGACCCGTGAGCTGTCGAAATTTCTCCAGATGGTCAGAAATGGAAATTTTTTAATGTTTAATTTTTTGACTGTAAATGACTATTCCATGTAAATTATCACTTTTGGAAGAAAAATAAGTGTGTTTAGAGACACTTTAATGCCTGAAATTGGTTGAAACAAAAGCTTCTGAATAGGAGAAAAAGTCTGTAATAATGGCAACTTTGGTCACATTGAGGCTTTAAAAAGTAGTTATTCAACATGAGGCACATTCCAAATGACATTTTGAATCAATTTTTCTACAGTCAAAAAAATCAATTTTCTGATGAAAAACGATGACCCGTGACCAGTCGAAATTTCTCCAGATGGTCAGAAATGGAAATTTTTTAATGTTTCATTTTTTGACTGCAAATGACTATTCCATGTAAATTATCACTTTTGGAACAAAATAAGTGTGTTTAGAGTCTTTAATGCCTGAAATTGGTGGAGATAGAAGCTTCTGAATAGGAGAAAATGTCTGTAAAAATGGCAATTTTGGTCACATTGAGGCTTCAAAAAGTAGTTATTCAGCATGAGGCACATTCCAAATGACATTTTGAATCAATTTTTCTACAGTCCAAAAAATCAATATTCTGATGAAAAACGATGACCCGTGACCTGTCGAAATTTCTCCAGATGGTCAGAAATGGAAATATTTAATGTTTAATTTTTTGACTGTAAATGACTATTCCATGTAAATTATCACTTTTGGAAGAAAAATAAGTGTGTTTAGAGTCACTTTAATGCCTGAAATTGGTTGAAACAAAAGCTTCTGAATAGGAGAAAAAGTCTGTAATAATGGCAATTTTGGTCACATTGAGGCTTTAAAAAGTAGTCATTCAACATGAGACACATTCCAAATGACATTTTGAATCAATTTTTCTACAGTCCAAAAAAATCAATTTTCTGATGAAAAACGATGACCCGTGACCTGTCGAAATTTATCCAGATGGTCAGAAATGGAAATTTTTTAATGTTTAATTTTTTGAATGCAAATGACTATTCCATGTAAATTATCACTTTTGGAACAACATTAAGTGTGTTTAGAGTCACTTTAATGCCTGAAATTGGTCGAAATAGAAGCTTCTGAATACGAGAAAATGTCTGTAATAATGGCAATTTTGGTCACATTGAGGCTTTAAAAAGTAGTTATTCAACATGAGGCACATTCGAAATGACATTTTGAATCAATTTTTCTACAGTCCAAAAAATCAATTTTCTGATGAAAAACGATGACCCGTGACCTGTCGACATTTCTCCAGTTGGTCAGAAATTGAATTTTTTTAATGTTTAAGTTTTTTGACTGCAAATGACTATTCCATTTAAAGTATCACTTTTGGAACAAAAATAAGTGTGTTTAGAGTCACTTTAATGCCTGAAATTGGTCGAAATAGAAGCTTGTGAATAGGAGAAAATGTCTGTAAAAATTGAAATTTTGGTCACATTCAGGCTTTAAAAAGTAGTTATTCAGGATGAGGCACATTCGAAATGACATTTTGAATCAATTTTTCTACAGTCCAAAAAAATCAATTTTCTGATGAAAAACGATGACCCGTGACCTGTCGACATTTCTCCAGTTGGTCAGAAATTGAATTTTTTTAATGTTTAAGTTTTTTTACTGCAAATGACTATTCCATTTAAATTATCACTTTTGGAACAAAAATAAGTGTGTTTAGAGTCACTTTAATGCCTGAAATAGGTCGAAATAGAAGCTTCTGAATAGGAGAAAATGTCTGTAAAAATTGAAATTTTGGTCACATTCAGGCTTTAAAAAGTAGTTATTCAACATGAGGCACAATCCAAATGACATTTTGAATCAATTTTTCTACAGTCCAAAAAATCAATTTTCTGATGAAAAACGATGACCCGTGACCTGTTGAAATTTCTCCAGATTGTCAGAAATGTAAATTTTTTAATGTTTAATTTTTTGACTGTAAATGACTATTCCATGTAAATTATCACTTTTGGAAGAAAAATAAGTGTGTTTAGAGTCACTTTAATGCCTGAAATTGGTCGAAATAGAAGCTTGTGAATAGGAGAAAATGTCTGTAATAATGGCAATTTTGGTCACATTGAGGCTTTAAAAAGTAGTTATTCAACATGAGGCACATTCGAAATGACATTTTGAATCAATTTTTCTACAGTCCAAAAAATCAATTTTCTGATGAAAAACGATGACCCGTGACCTGTCGACATTTCTCCAGTTGGTCAGAAATTGAATTTTTTTAATGTTTAATTTTTTGACTGCAAATGACTATTCCATTTAAATTATCACTTTTGGAACAAAAATAAGTGTGTTTAGAGTCACTTTAATGCCTGAAATTGGTCGAAATAGACGCTTCTGAATAGGAGAAAATGTCTGTAATAATGGCACTTTTGGTCACATTGAGGCTTTAAAAAGTAGTCATTCAGCATGAGGCACATTCCAAATGACATTTTGAATCAATTTTTCTACAGTCCAAAAAATCAATTTTCTGATGAAAAACGATGACCCTTGACCTGTCGAAATGTCTCCAGATGGTCAGAAATGGAAATTTTTTAATGTTTAATTTTTTGAATGCAAATGACTATTCATGTAAATTATCACTTTTGGAACAACATTAAGTGTGTTTAAAGTCACTTTAATGCCTGAAATTGGTCGAAATAGACGCTTCTGAATAGGAGAAAATGTCTGTAAAAATGGCAATTTTGGTCACATTGAGGCTTCAAAAAGTAGTTATTCAGCATGAGGCACATTCCAAATGACATTTTGAATCAATTTTTCTACAGTCCAAAAAAATCAATTTTCTGATGAAAAACGATGACCCGTGAGCTGTCGAAATTTCTCCAGATGGTCAGAAATGGAAATTTTTTAATGTTTAATTTTTTGACTGTAAATGACTATTCCATGTAAATTATCACTTTTGGAAGAAAAATAAGTGTGTTTAGAGACACTTTAATGCCTGAAATTGGTTGAAACAAAAGCTTCTGAATAGGAGAAAAAGTCTGTAATAATGGCAACTTTGGTCACATTGAGGCTTTAAAAAGTAGTTATTCAACATGAGGCACATTCCAAATGACATTTTGAATCAATTTTTCTACAGTCAAAAAAATCAATTTTCTGATGAAAAACGATGACCTGTGACCTGTCGAAATTTCTCCAGATGGTCAGAAATGGAAATTTTTTAATGTTTCATTTTTTGACTGCAAATGACTATTCCATGTAAATTATCACTTTTGGAACAAAATAAGTGTGTTTAGAGTCTTTAATGCCTGAAATTGTTCGAGATAGAAGCTTCTGAATAGGAGAAAATGTCTGTAAAAATGGCAATTTTGGTCACATTGAGGCTTCAAAAAGTAGTTATTCAGCATGAGGCACATTCCAAATGACATTTTGAATCAATTTTTCTACAGTCCAAAAAATCAATATTCTGATGAAAAACGATGACCCGTGACCTGTTGAAATTTCTCCAGATGGTCAGAAATGGAAATATTTAATGTTTAATTTTTTGACTGTAAATGACTATTCCATGTAAATTATCACTTTTGGAAGAAAAATAAGTGTGTTTAGAGTCACTTTAATGCCTGAAATTGGTTGAAACAAAAGCTTCTGAATAGGAGAAAAAGTCTGTAATAATGGCAATTTTGGTCACATTGAGGCTTTAAAAAGTAGTCATTCAACATGAGACACATTCCAAATGACATTTTGAATCAATTTTTCTACAGTCCAAAAAAATCAATTTTCTGATGAAAAACGATGACCCGTGACCTGTCGAAATTTATCCAGATGGTCAGAAATGGAAATTTTTTAATGTTTAATTTTTTGAATGCAAATGACTATTCCATGTAAATTATCACTTTTGGAACAACATTAAGTGTGTTTAGAGTCACTTTAATGCCTGAAATTGGTCGAAATAGAAGCTTCTGAATACGAGAAAATGTCTGTAATAATGTCAATTTTGGTCACATTGAGGCTTTAAAAAGTAGTTATTCAACATGAGGCACATTCGAAATGACATTTTGAATCAATTTTTCTACAGTCCAAAAAATCAATTTTCTGATGAAAAACGATGACCCGTGACCTGTCGACATTTCTCCAGTTGGTCAGAAATTGAATTTTTTTAATGTTTAAGTTTTTTGACTGCAAATGACTATTCCATTTAAAGTATCACTTTTGGAACAAAAATAAGTGTGTTTAGAGTCACTTTAATGCCTGAAATTGGTCGAAATAGAAGCTTGTGAATAGGAGAAAATGTCTGTAAAAATTGAAATTTTGGTCACATTCAGGCTTTAAAAAGTAGTTATTCAGGATGAGGCATATTCGAAATGACATTTTGAATCAATTTTTCTACAGTCCAAAAAATCAATTTTCTGATGAAAAACGATGACCCGTGACCTGTCGACATTTCTCCAGTTGGTCAGAAATTGAATTTTTTTAATGTTTAAGTTTTTTGACTGCAAATGACTATTCCATTTAAATTATCACTTTTGGAACAAAAATAAGTGTGTTTAGAGTCACTTTAATGCCTGAAATAGGTCGAAATAGAAGCTTCTGAATAGGAGAAAAAGTCTGTAATAATGGCAATTTTGGTCACATTCAGGCTTTAAAAAGTAGTTATTCAACATGAGGCACAATCCAAATGACATTTTGAATCAATTTTTCTACAGTCCAAAAAATCAATTTTCTGTTGAAAAACGATGACCCGTGACCTGTTGAAATTTCTCCAGATTGTCAGAAATGTAAATTTTTTAATGTTTAATTTTTTGACTGTAAATGACTATTCCATTTAAATTATCACTTTTGGAACAAAAATAAGTGTGTTTAGAGTCACTTTAATGCCTGAAATTGGTCGAAATAGAAGCTTCTGAATAGGAGAAAATGTCTGTGACAATTGAAATTTTGGTCACATTCAGGTTTTAAAAAGTAGTTATTCAACATGAGGCACAATCCAAATGACATTTTGAATCAATTTTTCTACAGTCCAAAAAATCAATTTTCTGATGAAAAACGATGACCCGTGACCTGTTGAAATTTCTCCAGATTGTCAGAAATGTAAATTTTTTAATGTTTAATTTTTGACTGTAAATGACTATTCCATGTAAATTATCACTTTTGGAAGAAAATAAGTGTGTTTAGAGTCACTTTAATGCCTGAAATTGGTCGAAATAGAAGCTTCTGAATACGAGAAAATGTCTGTAATAAAGGCAATTTTGGTCACATTGAGGCTTTAAAAAGTAGTTATTCAACATGAGGCACATTCGAAATGACATTTTGAATCAATTTTTCTACAGTCCAAAAAATCAATTTTCTGATGAAAAACGATGACCCGTGACCTGTCGACATTTCTCCAGTTGGTCAGAAATTGAATTTTTTTAATGTTTAATTTTTTGACTGCAAATGACTATTCCATTTAAATTATCACTTTTGGAACAAAAATAAGTGTGTTTAGAGTCACTTTAATGCCTGAAATTGGTCGAAATAGACGCTTCTGAATAGGAGAAAATGTCTGTAATAATGGCACTTTTGGTCACATTGAGGCTTTAAAAAGTAGTCATTCAGCATGAGGCACATTCCAAATGACATTTTGAATCAATTTTTCTACAGTCCAAAAAATCAATTTTCTGATGAAAAACGATGACCCTTGACCTGTCGAAATGTCTCCAGATGGTCAGAAATGGAAATTTTTTAATGTTTAATTTTTTGAATGCAAATGACTATTCGTGTAAATTATCACTTTTGGAACAACATTAAGTGTGTTTAAAGTCACTTTAATGCCTGAAATTGGTCGAAATAGACGCTTCTGAATAGGAGAAAATGTCTGTAAAAATGGCAATTTTGGTCACATTGAGGCTTCAAAAAGTAGTTATTCAGCATGAGGCACATTCCAAATGACATTTTGAATCAATTTTTCTACAGTCCAAAAAAATCAATTTTCTGATGAAAAACGATGACCCGTGAGCTGTCGAAATTTCTCCAGATGGTCAGAAATGGAAATTTTTTAATGTTTAATTTTTTGACTGTAAATGACTATTCCATGTAAATTATCACTTTTGGAAGAAAAATAAGTGTGTTTAGAGACACTTTAATGCCTGAAATTGGTTGAAACAAAAGCTTCTGAATAGGAGAAAAAGTCTGTAATAATGGCAATTTTGGTCACATTGAGGCTTTAAAAAGTAGTTATTCAACATGAGGCACATTCCAAATGACATTTTGAATCAATTTTTCTACAGTCAAAAAAATCAATTTTCTGATGAAAAACGATGACCCGTGACCTGTCGAAATTTCTCCAGATGGTCAGAAATGGAAATTTTTTAATGTTTCAGTTTTTTGACTGCAAATGACTATTCCATGTAAATTATCACTTTTGGAACAAAATAAGTGTGTTTAGAGTCTTTAATGCCTGAAATTGGTCGAGATAGAAGCTTCTGAATAGGAGAAAATGTCTGTAAAAATGGCAATTTTGGTCACATTGAGGCTTCAAAAAGTAGTTATTCAGCATGAGGCACATTCCAAATGACATTTTGAATCAATTTTTCTACAGTCCAAAAAATCAATATTCTGATGAAAAACGATGACCCGTGACCTGTCGAAATTTCTCCAGATGGTCAGAAATGGAAATATTTAATGTTTAATTTTTTGACTGTAAATGACTATTCCATGTAAATTATCACTTTTGGAAGTAAAATAAGTGTGTTTAGAGTCACTTTAATGCCTGAAATTGGTTGAAACAAAAGCTTCTGAATAGGAGAAAAAGTCTGTAATAATGGCAATTTTGGTCACATTGAGGCTTTAAAAAGTAGTCATTCAACATGAGACACATTCCAAATGACATTTTGAATCAATTTTTCTACAGTCCAAAAAAATCAATTTTCTGATGAAAAACGATGACCCGTGACCTGTCGAAATTTATCCAGATGGTCAGAAATGGAAATTTTTTAATGTTTAATTTTTTGAATGCAAATGACTATTCCATGTAAATTATCACTTTTGGAACAACATTAAGTGTGTTTAGAGTCACTTTAATGCCTGAAATTGGTCGAAATAGAAGCTTCTGAATACGAGAAAATGTCTGTAATAATGGCAATTTTGGTCACATTGAGGCTTTAAAAAGTAGTTATTCAACATGAGGCACATTCGAAATGACATTTTGAATCAATTTTTCTACAGTCCAAAAAATCAATTTTCTGATGAAAAACGATGACCCGTGACCTGTCGACATTTCTCCAGTTGGTCAGAAATTGAATTTTTTTAATGTTTAAGTTTTTTGACTGCAAATGACTATTCCATTTAAAGTATCACTTTTGGAACAAAAATAAGTGTGTTTAGAGTCACTTTAATGCCTGAAATTGGTCGAAATAGAAGCTTGTGAATAGGAGAAAATGTCTGTAAAAATGGCAATTTTGGTCACATTCAGGCTTTAAAAAGTAGTTATTCAGGATGAGGCACATTCGAAATGACATTTTGAATCAATTTTTCTACAGTCCAAAAAATCAATTTTCTGATGAAAAACGATGACCCGTGACCTGTCGACATTTCTCCAGTTGGTCAGAAATTGAATTTTTTTAATGTTTAATTTTTTGACTGCAAGTGACTATTCCATTTAAATTATCACTTTTGGAACAAAAATGAGTGTGTTTAGAGTCACTTTAATGCCTGAAATTGGTCGAAATAGAAGGTTCTGAATAGGAGAAAATGTCTGTAAAAATTAAAATTTTGGTCACATTCAGGTTTTAAAAAGTAGTTATTCAACATGAGGCACATTCCAAATGACATTTTGAATCAATTTTTCTACAGTCCAAAAAATCAATTTTCTGATGAAAAACGATGACCCGTGACCTGTCGAAATTTATCCAGATGGTCAGAAATGGAAATTTTTTAATGTTTAATTTTTTGAATGCAAATGACTATTCCATGTAAATTATCACTTTTGGAACAACATTAAGTGTGTTTAGAGTCACTTTAATGCCTGAAATTGGTCGAAATAGAAGCTTCTGAATACGAGAAAATGTCTGTAATAATGGCAATTTTGGTCACATTGAGGCTTTAAAAAGTAGTTATTCAACATGAGGCACATTCGAAATGACATTTTGAATCAATTTTTCTACAGTCCAAAAAATCAATTTTCTGATGAAAAACGATGACCCGTGACCTGTCGACATTTCTCCAGTTGGTCAGAAATTGAATTTTTTTAATGTTTAAGTTTTTTGACTGCAAATGACTATTCCATTTAAAGTATCACTTTTGGAACAAAAATAAGTGTGTTTAGAGTCACTTTAATGCCTGAAATTGGTCGAAATAGAAGCTTGTGAATAGGAGAAAATGTCTGTAAAAATTGAAATTTTGGTCACATTCAGGCTTTAAAAAGTAGTTATTCAGGATGAGGCACATTCGAAATGACATTTTGAATCAATTTTTCTACAGTCCAAAAAATCAATTTTCTGATGAAAAACGATGACCCGTGACCTGTCGACATTTCTCCAGTTGGTCAGAAATTGAATTTTTTTAATGTTTAATTTTTTGACTGCAAGTGACTATTCCATTTAAATTATCACTTTTGGAACAAAAATGAGTGTGTTTAGAGTCACTTTAATGCCTGAAATTGGTCGAAATAGAAGGTTCTGAATAGGAGAAAATGTCTGTAAAAATTAAAATTTTGGTCACATTCAGGTTTTAAAAAGTAGTTATTCAACATGAGGCACATTCCAAATGACATTTTGAATCAATTTTTCTACAGTCCAAAAAATCAATTTTCTGATGAAAAACGATGACCCGTGACCTGTTGAAATTTCTCCAGATTGTCAGAAATGTAAATTTTTTAATGTTTAATTTTTTGACTGTAAATGACTATTCCATGTAAATTATCACTTTTGGAACAAAAATAAGTGTGTTTAGAGTCACTTTAATGCCTGAAATTGGTCGAAATAGAAGCTTGTGAATAGGAGAAAATGTCTGTAAAAATTGAAATTTTGGTCACATTCAGGCTTTAAAAAGTAGTTATTCAGGATGAGGCACATTCGAAATGACATTTTGAATCAATTTTTCTACAGTCCAAAAAATCAATTTTCTGATGAAAAACGATGACCCGTGACCTGTCGACATTTCTCCAGTTGGTCAGAAATTGAATTTTTTTAATGTTTAAGTTTTTTTACTGCAAATGACTATTCCATTTAAATTATCACTTTTGGAACAAAAATAAGTGTGTTTAGAGTCACTTTAATGCCTGAAATAGGTCGAAATAGAAGCTTCTGAATAGGAGAAAATGTCTGTAAAAATTGAAATTTTGGTCACATTCAGGCTTTAAAAAGTAGTTATTCAACATGAGGCACAATCCAAATGACATTTTGAATCAATTTTTCTACAGTCCAAAAAATCAATTTTCTGATGAAAAACGATGACCCGTGACCTGTTGAAATTTCTCCAGATTGTCCGAAATGTAAATTTTTTAATGTTTAATTTTTTGACTGTAAATGACTATTCCATGTAAATTATCACTTTTGGAAGAAAAATAAGTGTGTTTAGAGTCACTTTAATGCCTGAAATTGGTCGAAATAGAAGCTTCTGAATACGAGAAAATGTCTGTAATAATGGCAATTTTGGTCACATTGAGGCTTTTAAAAGTAGTTATTCAACATGAGGCACATTCGAAATGACATTTTGAATCAATTTTTCTACAGTCCAAAAAATCAATTTTCTGATGAAAAACGATGACCCGTGACCTGTCGACATTTCTCCAGTTGGTCAGAAATTGAATTTTTTTAATGTTTAATTTTTTGACTGCAAATGACTATTCCATTTAAATTATCACTTTTGGAACAAAAATGAGTGTGTTTAGAGTCACTTTAATGCCTGAAATTGGTCGAAATAGAAGCTTCTGAATAGGAGAAAATGTCTGTAAAAATTAAAATTTTGGTCACATTCAGGTTTTAAAAAGTAGTTATTCAACATGAGGCACATTCCAAATGACATTTTGAATCAATTTTTCTACAGTCCAAAAAATCAATTTTCTGATGAAAAACGATGACCCGTGACCTGTTGAAATTTCTCCAGATTGTCAGAAATGTAAATTTTTTAATGTTTAATTTTTTGACTGTAAATGACTATTCCATGTAAATTATCACTTTTGGAACAAAAATAAGTGTGTTTAGAGTCACTTTAATGCCTGAAATTGGTCGAAATAGACGCTTCTGAATAGGAGAAAATGTCTGTATAATGGCAATTTTGGTCACATTGAGGCTTTAAAAAGTAGTTATTCAGCATGAGGCACATTCGAAATGACATTTTGAATCAATTTTTCTACAGTCCAAAAAATCAATTTTCTGATGAAAAACGATGACCCGTGACCTGTCGACATTTCTCCAGTTGGTCAGAAATTGAATTTTTTTAATGTTTAAGTTTTTTTACTGCAAATGACTATTCCATTTAAATTATCACTTTTGGAACAAAAATAAGTGTGTTTAGAGTCACTTTAATGCCTGAAATTGGTCGAAATAGAAGCTTCTGAATAGGAGAAAATGTCTGTAAAAATTGAAATTTTGGTCACATTCAGGCTTTAAAAAGTAGTTATTCAACATGAGGCACAATCCAAATGACATTTTGAATCAATTTTTCTACAGTCCAAAAAATCAATTTTCTGATGAAAAACGATGACCCGTGACCTGTTGAAATTTCTCCAGATTGTCAGAAATGTAAATTTTTTAATGTTTAATTTTTTGACTGTAAATGACTATTCCATGTAAATTATCACTTTTGGAACTAAAATAAGTGTGTTTAGAGTCACTTTAATGCCTGAAATTGGTCGAAATAGAAGCTTCTGAATACGAGAAAATGTCTGTAATAATGGCAATTTTGGTCACATTGAGGCTTTAAAAAGTAGTTATTCAACATGAGGCACATTCGAAATGACATTTTGAATCAATTTTTCTACAGTCCAAAAAATCAATTTTCTGATGAAAAACGATGACCTGTGACCTGTCGACATTTCTCCAGTTGGTCAGAAATTGAATTTTTTTAATGTTTAATTTTTTGACTGCAAATGACTATTCCATTTAAATTATCACTTTTGGAACAAAAATGAGTGTGTTTAGAGTCACTTTAATGCCTGAAATTGGTCGAAATAGACGCTTCTGAATAGGAGAAAATGTCTGTAAAAATGGCAATTTTGGTCACATTGAGGCTTCAAAAAGTAGTTATTCAGCATGAGGCACATTCCAAATGACATTTTGAATCAATTTTTCTACAGTCCAAAAAAATCAATTTTCTGATGAAAAACGATGACCCGTGAGCTGTCGAAATTTCTCCAGATGGTCAGAAATGGAAATTTTTTAATGTTTAATTTTTTGACTGTAAATGACTATTCCATGTAAATTATCACTTTTGGAAGAAAAATAAGTGTGTTTAGAGACACTTTAATGCCTGAAATTGGTTGAAACAAAAGCTTCTGAATAGGAGAAAAAGTCTGTAATAATGGCAATTTTGGTCACATTGAGGCTTTAAAAAGTAGTTATTCAACATGAGGCACATTCCAAATGACATTTTGAATCAATTTTTCTACAGTCAAAAAAATCAATTTTCTGATGAAAAACGATGACCCGTGACCTGTCGAAATTTCTCCAGATGGTCAGAAATGGAAATTTTTTAATGTTTCAGTTTTTTGACTGCAAATGACTATTCCATGTAAATTATCACTTTTGGAACAAAATAAGTGTGTTTAGAGTCTTTAATGCCTGAAATTGGTCGAGATAGAAGCTTCTGAATAGGAGAAAATGTCTGTAAAAATGGCAATTTTGGTCACATTGAGGCTTCAAAAAGTAGTTATTCAGCATGAGGCACATTCCAAATGACATTTTGAATCAATTTTTCTACAGTCCAAAAAATCAATATTCTGATGAAAAACGATGACCCGTGACCTGTCGAAATTTCTCCAGATGGTCAGAAATGGAAATATTTAATGTTTAATTTTTTGACTGTAAATGACTATTCCATGTAAATTATCACTTTTGGAAGAAAAATAAGTGTGTTTAGAGTCACTTTAATGCCTGAAATTGGTTGAAACAAAAGCTTCTGAATAGGAGAAAAAGTCTGTAATAATGGCAATTTTGGTCACATTGAGGCTTTAAAAAGTAGTTATTCAACATGAGGCACATTCGAAATGACATTTTGAATCAATTTTTCTACAGTCCAAAAAATCAATTTTCTGATGAAAAACGATGACCCGTGACCTGTCGACATTTCTCCAGTTGGTCAGAAATTGAATTTTTTTAATGTTTAAGTTTTTTGACTGCAAATGACTATTCCATTTAAAGTATCACTTTTGGAACAAAAATAAGTGTGTTTAGAGTCACTTTAATGCCTGAAATTGGTCGAAATAGAAGCTTGTGAATAGGAGAAAATGTCTGTAAAAATGGCAATTTTGGTCACATTCAGGCTTTAAAAAGTAGTTATTCAGGATGAGGCACATTCGAAATGACATTTTGAATCAATTTTTCTACAGTCCAAAAAATCAATTTTCTGATGAAAAACGATGACCCGTGACCTGTCGACATTTCTCCAGTTGGTCAGAAATTGAATTTTTTTTAATGTTTAATTTTTTGACTGCAAGTGACTATTCCATTTAAATTATCACTTTTGGAACAAAAATGAGTGTGTTTAGAGTCACTTTAATGCCTGAAATTGGTCGAAATAGGTTCTGAATAGGAGAAAATGTCTGTAAAAATTAAAATTTTGGTCACATTCAGGTTTTAAAAAGTAGTTATTCAACATGAGGCACATTCCAAATGACATTTTGAATCAATTTTTCTACAGTCCAAAAAATCAATTTTCTGATGAAAAACGATGACCCGTGACCTGTCGAAATTTATCCAGATGGTCAGAAATGGAAATTTTTTAATGTTTAATTTTTTGAATGCAAATGACTATTCCATGTAAATTATCACTTTTGGAACAACATTAAGTGTGTTTAGAGTCACTTTAATGCCTGAAATTGGTCGAAATAGAAGCTTCTGAATACGAGAAAATGTCTGTAATAATGGCAATTTTGGTCACATTGAGGCTTTAAAAAGTAGTTATTCAACATGAGGCACATTCGAAATGACATTTTGAATCAATTTTTCTACAGTCCAAAAAATCAATTTTCTGATGAAAAACGATGACCCGTGACCTGTCGACATTTCTCCAGTTGGTCAGAAATTGAATTTTTTTAATGTTTAAGTTTTTTTACTGCAAATGACTATTCCATTTAAAGTATCACTTTTGGAACAAAAATAAGTGTGTTTAGAGTCACTTTAATGCCTGAAATTGGTCGAAATAGAAGCTTGTGAATAGGAGAAAATGTCTGTAAAAATTGAAATTTTGGTCACATTCAGGCTTTAAAAAGTAGTTATTCAGGATGAGGCACATTCGAAATGACATTTTGAATCAATTTTTCTACAGTCCAAAAAATCAATTTTCTGATGAAAAACGATGACCCGTGACCTGTCGACATTTCTCCAGTTGGTCAGAAATTGAATTTTTTTAATGTTTAATTTTTTGACTGCAAGTGACTATTCCATTTAAATTATCACTTTTGGAACAAAAATGAGTGTGTTTAGAGTCACTTTAATGCCTGAAATTGGTCGAAATAGAAGGTTCTGAATAGGAGAAAATGTCTGTAAAAATTAAAATTTTGGTCACATTCAGGTTTTAAAAAGTAGTTATTCAACATGAGGCACATTCCAAATGACATTTTGAATCAATTTTTCTACAGTCCAAAAAATCAATTTTCTGATGAAAAACGATGACCCGTGACCTGTCGACATTTCTCCAGTTGGTCAGAAATTGAATTTTTTTAATGTTTAAGTTTTTTTACTGCAAATGACTATTCCATTTAAATTATCACTTTTGGAACAAAAATAAGTGTGTTTAGAGTCACTTTAATGCCTGAAATAGGTCGAAATAGAAGCTTCTGAATAGGAGAAAATGTCTGTAAAAATTGAAATTTTGGTCACATTCAGGCTTTAAAAAGTAGTTATTCAACATGAGGCACAATCCAAATGACATTTTGAATCAATTTTTCTACAGTCCAAAAAATCAATTTTCTGATGAAAAACGATGACCCGTGACCTGTTGAAATTTCTCCAGATTGTCCGAAATGTAAATTTTTTAATGTTTAATTTTTTGACTGTAAATGACTATTCCATGTAAATTATCACTTTTGGAAGAAAAATAAGTGTGTTTAGAGTCACTTTAATGCCTGAAATTGGTCGAAATAGAAGCTTCTGAATACGAGAAAATGTCTGTAATAATGGCAATTTTGGTCACATTGAGGCTTTTAAAAGTAGTTATTCAACATGAGGCACATTCGAAATGACATTTTGAATCAATTTTTCTACAGTCCAAAAAATCAATTTTCTGATGAAAAACGATGACCCGTGACCTGTCGACATTTCTCCAGTTGGTCAGAAATTGAATTTTTTTAATGTTTAATTTTTTGACTGCAAATGACTATTCCATTTAAATTATCACTTTTGGAACAAAAATGAGTGTGTTTAGAGTCACTTTAATGCCTGAAATTGGTCGAAATAGAAGCTTCTGAATAGGAGAAAATGTCTGTAAAAATTAAAATTTTGGTCACATTCAGGTTTTAAAAAGTAGTTATTTAACATGAGGCACATTCCAAATGACATTTTGAATCAATTTTTCTACAGTCCAAAAAATCAATTTTCTGATGAAAAACGATGACCCGTGACCTGTTGAAATTTCTCCAGATTGTCAGAAATGTAAATTTTTTAATGTTTAATTTTTTGACTGTAAATGACTATTCCATGTAAATTATCACTTTTGGAACAAAAATAAGTGTGTTTAGAGTCACTTTAATGCCTGAAATTGGTCGAAATAGACGCTTCTGAATAGGAGAAAATGTCTGTAATAATGGCAATTTTGGTCACATTGAGGCTTTAAAAAGTAGTTATTCAGCATGAGGCACATTCGAAATGACATTTTGAATCAATTTTTCTACAGTCCAAAAAATCAATTTTCTGATGAAAAACGATGACCCGTGACCTGTCGACATTTCTCCAGTTGGTCAGAAATTGAATTTTTTTAATGTTTAAGTTTTTTTACTGCAAATGACTATTCCATTTAAATTATCACTTTTGGAACAAAAATAAGTGTGTTTAGAGTCACTTTAATGCCTGAAATTGGTCGAAATAGAAGCTTCTGAATAGGAGAAAATGTCTGTAAAAATTGAAATTTTGGTCACATTCAGGCTTTAAAAAGTAGTTATTCAACATGAGGCACAATCCAAATGACATTTTGAATCAATTTTTCTACAGTCCAAAAAATCAATTTTCTGATGAAAAACGATGACCCGTGACCTGTTGAAATTTCTCCAGATTGTCAGAAATGTAAATTTTTTAATGTTTAATTTTTTGACTGTAAATGACTATTCCATGTAAATTATCACTTTTGGAACTAAAATAAGTGTGTTTAGAGTCACTTTAATGCCTGAAATTGGTCGAAATAGAAGCTTCTGAATACGAGAAAATGTCTGTAATAATGGCAATTTTGGTCACATTGAGGCTTTAAAAAGTAGTTATTCAACATGAGGCACATTCGAAATGACATTTTGAATCAATTTTTCTACAGTCCAAAAAATCAATTTTCTGATGAAAAACGATGACCTGTGACCTGTCGACATTTCTCCAGTTGGTCAGAAATTGAATTTTTTTAATGTTTAATTTTTTGACTGCAAATGACTATTCCATTTAAATTATCACTTTTGGAACAAAAATGAGTGTGTTTAGAGTCACTTTAATGCCTGAAATTGGTCGAAATAGACGCTTCTGAATAGGAGAAAATGTCTGTAAAAATGGCAATTTTGGTCACATTGAGGCTTCAAAAAGTAGTTATTCAGCATGAGGCACATTCCAAATGACATTTTGAATCAATTTTTCTACAGTCCAAAAAAATCAATTTTCTGATGAAAAACGATGACCCGTGAGCTGTCGAAATTTCTCCAGATGGTCAGAAATGGAAATTTTTTAATGTTTAATTTTTTGACTGTAAATGACTATTCCATGTAAATTATCACTTTTGGAAGAAAAATAAGTGTGTTTAGAGACACTTTAATGCCTGAAATTGGTTGAAACAAAAGCTTCTGAATAGGAGAAAAAGTCTGTAATAATGGCAATTTTGGTCACATTGAGGCTTTAAAAAGTAGTTATTCAACATGAGGCACATTCCAAATGACATTTTGAATCAATTTTTCTACAGTCAAAAAAATCAATTTTCTGATGAAAAACGATGACCCGTGACCTGTCGAAATTTCTCCAGATGGTCAGAAATGGAAATTTTTTAATGTTTCAGTTTTTTGACTGCAAATGACTATTCCATGTAAATTATCACTTTTGGAACAAAATAAGTGTGTTTAGAGTCTTTAATGCCTGAAATTGGTCGAGATAGAAGCTTCTGAATAGGAGAAAATGTCTGTAAAAATGGCAATTTTGGTCACATTGAGGCTTCAAAAAGTAGTTATTCAGCATGAGGCACATTCCAAATGACATTTTGAATCAATTTTTCTACAGTCCAAAAAATCAATATTCTGATGAAAAACGATGACCCGTGACCTGTCGAAATTTCTCCAGATGGTCAGAAATGGAAATATTTAATGTTTAATTTTTTGACTGTAAATGACTATTCCATGTAAATTATCACTTTTGGAAGAAAAATAAGTGTGTTTAGAGTCACTTTAATGCCTGAAATTGGTTGAAACAAAAGCTTCTGAATAGGAGAAAAAGTCTGTAATAATGGCAATTTTGGTCACATTGAGGCTTTAAAAAGTAGTCATTCAACATGAGACACATTCCAAATGACATTTTGAATCAATTTTTCTACAGTCCAAAAAAATCAATTTTCTGATGAAAAACGATGACCCGTGACCTGTCGAAATTTATCCAGATGGTCAGAAATGGAAATTTTTTAATGTTTAATTTTTTGAATGCAAATGACTATTCCATGTAAATTATCACTTTTGGAACAACATTAAGTGTGTTTAGAGTCACTTTAATGCCTGAAATTGGTCGAAATAGAAGCTTCTGAATACGAGAAAATGTCTGTAATAATGGCAATTTTGGTCACATTGAGGCTTTAAAAAGTAGTTATTCAACATGAGGCACATTCGAAATGACATTTTGAATCAATTTTTCTACAGTCCAAAAAATCAATTTTCTGATGAAAAACGATGACCCGTGACCTGTCGACATTTCTCCAGTTGGTCAGAAATTGAATTTTTTTAATGTTTAAGTTTTTTGACTGCAAATGACTATTCCATTTAAAGTATCACTTTTGGAACAAAAATAAGTGTGTTTAGAGTCACTTTAATGCCTGAAATTGGTCGAAATAGAAGCTTGTGAATAGGAGAAAATGTCTGTAAAAATGGCAATTTTGGTCACATTCAGGCTTTAAAAAGTAGTTATTCAGGATGAGGCACATTCGAAATGACATTTTGAATCAATTTTTCTACAGTCCAAAAAATTAATTTTCTGATGAAAAACGATGACCCGTGACCTGTCGACATTTCTCCAGTTGGTCAGAAATTGAATTTTTTTAATGTTTAATTTTTTGACTGCAAGTGACTATTCCATTTAAATTATCACTTTTGGAACAAAAATGAGTGTGTTTAGAGTCACTTTAATGCCTGAAATTGGTCGAAATAGAAGGTTCTGAATAGGAGAAAATGTCTGTAAAAATTAAAATTTTGGTCACATTCAGGTTTTAAAAAGTAGTTATTCAACATGAGGCACATTCCAAATGACATTTTGAATCAATTTTTCTACAGTCCAAAAAATCAATTTTCTGATGAAAAACGATGACCCGTGACCTGTCGAAATTTATCCAGATGGTCAGAAATGGAAATTTTTTAATGTTTAATTTTTTGAATGCAAATGACTATTCCATGTAAATTATCACTTTTGGAACAACATTAAGTGTGTTTAGAGTCACTTTAATGCCTGAAATTGGTCGAAATAGAAGCTTCTGAATACGAGAAAATGTCTGTAATAATGGCAATTTTGGTCACATTGAGGCTTTAAAAAGTAGTTATTCAACATGAGGCACATTCGAAATGACATTTTGAATCATATTTTCTACAGTCCAAAAAATCAATTTTCTGATGAAAAACGATGACCCGTGACCTGTCGACATTTCTCCAGTTGGTCAGAAATTGAATTTTTTTAATGTTTAAGTTTTTTGACTGCAAATGACTATTCCATTTAAAGTATCACTTTTGGAACAAAAATAAGTGTGTTTAGAGTCACTTTAATGCCTGAAATTGGTCGAAATAGAAGCTTGTGAATAGGAGAAAATGTCTGTAAAAATTGAAATTTTGGTCACATTCAGGCTTTAAAAAGTAGTTATTCAGGATGAGGCACATTCGAAATGACATTTTGAATCAATTTTTCTACAGTCCAAAAAATCAATTTTCTGATGAAAAACGATGACCCGTGACCTGTCGACATTTCTCCAGTTGGTCAGAAATTGAATTTTTTTAATGTTTAATTTTTTGACTGCAAGTGACTATTCCATTTAAATTATCACTTTTGGAACAAAAATGAGTGTGTTTAGAGTCACTTTAATGCCTGAAATTGGTCGAAATAGAAGGTTCTGAATAGGAGAAAATGTCTGTAAAAATTAAAATTTTGGTCACATTCAGGTTTTAAAAAGTAGTTATTCAACATGAGGCACATTCCAAATGACATTTTGAATCAATTTTTCTACAGTCCAAAAAATCAATTTTCTGATGAAAAACGATGACCCGTGACCTGTTGAAATTTCTCCAGATTGTCAGAAATGTAAATTTTTTAATGTTTAATTTTTTGACTGTAAATGACTATTCCATGTAAATTATCACTTTTGGAACAAAAATAAGTGTGTTTAGAGTCACTTTAATGCCTGAAATTGGTCGAAATAGAAGCTTGTGAATAGGAGAAAATGTCTGTAAAAATTGAAATTTTGGTCACATTCAGGCTTTAAAAAGTAGTTATTCAGGATGAGGCACATTCGAAATGACATTTTGAATCAATTTTTCTACAGTCCAAAAAATCAATTTTCTGATGAAAAACGATGACCCGTGACCTGTCGACATTTCTCCAGTTGGTCAGAAATTGAATTTTTTTAATGTTTAAGTTTTTTTACTGCAAATGACTATTCCATTTAAATTATCACTTTTGGAACAAAAATAAGTGTGTTTAGAGTCACTTTAATGCCTGAAATAGGTCGAAATAGAAGCTTCTGAATAGGAGAAAATGTCTGTAAAAATTGAAATTTTGGTCACATTCAGGCTTTAAAAAGTAGTTATTCAACATGAGGCACAATCCAAATGACATTTTGAATCAATTTTTCTACAGTCCAAAAAATCAATTTTCTGATGAAAAACGATGACCCGTGACCTGTTGAAATTTCTCCAGATTGTCCGAAATGTAAATTTTTTAATGTTTAATTTTTTGACTGTAAATGACTATTCCATGTAAATTATCACTTTTGGAAGAAAAATAAGTGTGTTTAGAGTCACTTTAATGCCTGAAATTGGTCGAAATAGAAGCTTCTGAATACGAGAAAATGTCTGTAATAATGGCAATTTTGGTCACATTGAGGCTTTTAAAAGTAGTTATTCAACATGAGGCACATTCGAAATGACATTTTGAATCAATTTTTCTACAGTCCAAAAAATCAATTTTCTGATGAAAAACGATGACCCGTGACCTGTCGACATTTCTCCAGTTGGTCAGAAATTGAATTTTTTTAATGTTTAATTTTTTGACTGCAAATGACTATTCCATTTAAATTATCACTTTTGGAACAAAAATGAGTGTGTTTAGAGTCACTTTAATGCCTGAAATTGGTCGAAATAGAAGCTTCTGAATAGGAGAAAATGTCTGTAAAAATTAAAATTTTGGTCACATTCAGGTTTTAAAAAGTAGTTATTCAACATGAGGCACATTCCAAATGACATTTTGAATCAATTTTTCTACAGTCCAAAAAATCAATTTTCTGATGAAAAACGATGACCCGTGACCTGTTGAAATTTCTCCAGATTGTCAGAAATGTAAATTTTTTAATGTTTAATTTTTTGACTGTAAATGACTATTCCATGTAAATTATCACTTTTGGAACAAAAATAAGTGTGTTTAGAGTCACTTTAATGCCTGAAATTGGTCGAAATAGACGCTTCTGAATAGGAGAAAATGTCTGTAATAATGGCAATTTTGGTCACATTGAGGCTTTAAAAAGTAGTTATTCAGCATGAGGCACATTCGAAATGACATTTTGAATCAATTTTTCTACAGTCCAAAAAATCAATTTTTTGATGAAAAACGATGACCCGTGACCTGTCGACATTTCTCCAGTTGGTCAGAAATTGAATTTTTTTAATGTTTAAGTTTTTTTACTGCAAATGACTATTCCATTTAAATTATCACTTTTGGAACAAAAATAAGTGTGTTTAGAGTCACTTTAATGCCTGAAATTGGTCGAAATAGAAGCTTCTGAATAGGAGAAAATGTCTGTAAAAATTGAAATTTTGGTCACATTCAGGCTTTAAAAAGTAGTTATTCAACATGAGGCACAATCCAAATGACATTTTGAATCAATTTTTCTACAGTCCAAAAAATCAATTTTCTGATGAAAAACGATGACCCGTGACCTGTTGAAATTTCTCCAGATTGTCAGAAATGTAAATTTTTTAATGTTTAATTTTTTGACTGTAAATGACTATTCCATGTAAATTATCACTTTTGGAACTAAAATAAGTGTGTTTAGAGTCACTTTAATGCCTGAAATTGGTCGAAATAGAAGCTTCTGAATACGAGAAAATGTCTGTAATAATGGCAATTTTGGTCACATTGAGGCTTTAAAAAGTAGTTATTCAACATGAGGCACATTCGAAATGACATTTTGAATCAATTTTTCTACAGTCCAAAAAATCAATTTTCTGATGAAAAACGATGACCTGTGACCTGTCGACATTTCTCCAGTTGGTCAGAAATTGAATTTTTTTAATGTTTAATTTTTTGACTGCAAATGACTATTCCATTTAAATTATCACTTTTGGAACAAAAATGAGTGTGTTTAGAGTCACTTTAATGCCTGAAATTGGTCGAAATAGAAGCTTCTGAATAGGAGAAAATGTCTGTAAAAATTAAAATTTTGGTCACATTCAGGCTTTAAAAAGTAGTTATTCAACATGAGGCACAATCCAAATGACATTTTGAATCAATTTTTCTACAGTCCAAAAAATCAATTTTCTGATGAAAAACGATGACCCGTGACCTGTTGAAATTTCTCCAGATTGTCAGAAATGTACATTTTTTAATGTTTAATTTTTTGACTGCAAATGACTATTCCATGTAAATTATCACTTTTGGAACAAAAATAAGTGTGTTTAGAGTCACTTTAATGCCTGAAATTGGTCGAAATAGACGCTTCTGAATAGGAGAAAATGTCTGTAAAAATGGCAATTTTGGTCACATTGAGGCTTCAAAAAGTAGTTATTCAGCATGAGGCACATTCCAAATGACATTTTGAATCAATTTTTCTACAGTCCAAAAAATCAATTTTCTGATGAAAAACGATGACCCGTGACCTGTCGAAATTTCTCCAGATGGTCAGAAATGGAAATTTTTTAATGTTTAATTTTTTTACTGTAAATGACTATTCCATGTGAATTATCACTTTTGGAACTAAAATAAGTGTGTTTAGAGTCACTTTAATGCCTGAAATTGGTCGAAATAGAAGCTTCTGAATAGGAGAAAATGTCTGTAATAATGGCAATTTTGGTCACATGAGGCTTTAAAAAGTAGTCATTCAGCATGAGGCACATTCCAAATGACATTTTGAATCAATTTTTCTACAGTCCAAAAAATCAATTTTCTGATGAAAAACGATGACCCGTGACCTGTCGACATTTCTCCAGTTGGTCAGAAATGGAAATTTTTTAATGTTTAATTTTTTTAATGCAAATGACTATTCCATGTAAATTATCACTTTTGGAACAACATTAAGTGTGTTTAGAGTCACTTTAATGCCTGAAATTGGTCGAAATAGAAGCTTCTGAATACGAGAAAATGTCTGTAATAATGGCAATTTTGGTCACATTGAGGCTTTAAAAAGTAGTTATTCAGCATGAGGCACATTCCAAATGACATTTTGAATCAATTTTTCTACAGTCCAAAAAAATCAATTTTCTGATGAAAAACGATGACCCGTGAGCTGTCGAAATTTCTCCAGATGGTCAGAAATGGAAATTTTTTAATGTTTAATTTTTTGACTGTAAATGACTATTCCATGTAAATTATCACTTTTGGAAGAAAAATAAGTGTGTTTAGAGACACTTTAATGCCTGAAATTGGTTGAAACAAAAGCTTCTGAATAGGAGAAAAAGTCTGTAATAATGGCAATTTTGGTCACATTGAGGCTTTAAAAAGTAGTTATTCAACATGAGGCACATTCCAAATGACATTTTGAATCAATTTTTCTACAGTCCAAAAAATCAATTTTCTGATGAAAAACGATGACCCGTGACCTGTCGAAATTTCTCCAGATGGTCAGAAATGTAAATTTTTTAATGTTTAATTTTTTTACTGTAAATGACTATTCCATGTGAATTATCACTTTTGGAACTAAAATAAGTGTGGTTAGAGTCACTTTAATGCCTGAAATTGGTCGAAATAGAAGCTTCTGAATAGGAGAAAATGTCTGTAATAATGGCAATTTTGGTCACATTGAGGCTTTAAAAAGTAGTTATTCAGCATGAGGCACATTCCAAATGACATTTTGAATCAATTTTTCTACAGTCAAAAAAATCAATTTTCTGATGAAAAACGATGACCCGTGACCTGTCGAAATTTCTCCAGATGGTCAGAAATGGAAATTTTTTAATGTTTAATTTTTTGACTGTAAATGACTATTCCATGTAAATTATCACTTTTGGAAGAAAAATAAGTGTGTTTAGAGACACTTTAATGCCTGAAATTGGTTGAAACAAAAGCTTCTGAATAGGAGAAAAAGTCTGTAATAATGGCAATTTTGGTCACATTGAGGCTTTAAAAAGTAGTTATTCAACATAAGGCACATTCCAAATGACATTTTGAATCAATTTTTCTACAGTCCAAAAAATCAATTTTCTGATGAAAAACGATGACCCGTGACCTGTCGACATTTCTCCAGTTGGTCAGAAATTGAATTTTTTTAATGTTTAAGTTTTTTTACTGCAAATGACTATTCCATTTAAATTATCACTTTTGGAACAAAAATAAGTGTGTTTAGAGTCACTTTAATGCCTGAAATAGGTCGAAATAGAAGCTTCTGAATAGGAGAAAATGTCTGTAAAAATTGAAATTTTGGTCACATTCAGGCTTTAAAAAGTAGTTATTCAACATGAGGCACAATCCAAATGACATTTTGAATCAATTTTTCTACAGTCCAAAAAATCAATTTTCTGATGAAAAACGATGACCCGTGACCTGTTGAAATTTCTCCAGATTGTCCGAAATGTAAATTTTTTAATGTTTAATTTTTTGACTGTAAATGACTATTCCATGTAAATTATCACTTTTGGAAGAAAAATAAGTGTGTTTAGAGTCACTTTAATGCCTGAAATTGGTCGAAATAGAAGCTTCTGAATACGAGAAAATGTCTGTAATAATGGCAATTTTGGTCACATTGAGGCTTTTAAAAGTAGTTATTCAACATGAGGCACATTCGAAATGACATTTTGAATCAATTTTTCTACAGTCCAAAAAATCAATTTTCTGATGAAAAACGATGACCCGTGACCTGTCGACATTTCTCCAGTTGGTCAGAAATTGAATTTTTTTAATGTTTAATTTTTTGACTGCAAATGACTATTCCATTTAAATTATCACTTTTGGAACAAAAATGAGTGTGTTTAGAGTCACTTTAATGCCTGAAATTGGTCGAAATAGAAGCTTCTGAATAGGAGAAAATGTCTGTAAAAATTAAAATTTTGGTCACATTCAGGTTTTAAAAAGTAGTTATTCAACATGAGGCACATTCCAAATGACATTTTGAATCAATTTTTCTACAGTCCAAAAAATCAATTTTCTGATGAAAAACGATGACCCGTGACCTGTTGAAATTTCTCCAGATTGTCAGAAATGTAAATTTTTTAATGTTTAATTTTTTGACTGTAAATGACTATTCCATGTAAATTATCACTTTTGGAACAAAAATAAGTGTGTTTAGAGTCACTTTAATGCCTGAAATTGGTCGAAATAGACGCTTCTGAATAGGAGAAAATGTCTGTAATAATGGCAATTTTGGTCACATTGAGGCTTTAAAAAGTAGTTATTCAGCATGAGGCACATTCGAAATGACATTTTGAATCAATTTTTCTACAGTCCAAAAAATCAATTTTTTGATGAAAAACGATGACCCGTGACCTGTCGACATTTCTCCAGTTGGTCAGAAATTGAATTTTTTTAATGTTTAAGTTTTTTTACTGCAAATGACTATTCCATTTAAATTATCACTTTTGGAACAAAAATAAGTGTGTTTAGAGTCACTTTAATGCCTGAAATTGGTCGAAATAGAAGCTTCTGAATAGGAGAAAATGTCTGTAAAAATTGAAATTTTGGTCACATTCAGGCTTTAAAAAGTAGTTATTCAACATGAGGCACAATCCAAATGACATTTTGAATCAATTTTTCTACAGTCCAAAAAATCAATTTTCTGATGAAAAACGATGACCCGTGACCTGTTGAAATTTCTCCAGATTGTCAGAAATTTAAATTTTTTAATGTTTAATTTTTTGACTGTAAATGACTATTCCATGTAAATTATCACTTTTGGAACTAAAATAAGTGTGTTTAGAGTCACTTTAATGCCTGAAATTGGTCGAAATAGAAGCTTCTGAATACGAGAAAATGTCTGTAATAATGGCAATTTTGGTCACATTGAGGCTTTAAA
Organism: Triturus cristatus; assembly: GCF_964204655.1. NCBI lineage: Eukaryota > Metazoa > Chordata > Amphibia > Caudata > Salamandridae > Triturus > Triturus cristatus. The sequence goes on along the minus strand of NC_140593.1, from coordinate 875,746,678 downwards.
AAGTAGTTATTCAACATGAGGCACATTCGAAATGACATTTTGAATCAATTTTTCTACAGTCCAAAAAATCAATTTTCTGATGAAAAACGATGACCTGTGACCTGTCGACATTTCTCCAGTTGGTCAGAAATTGAATTTTTTTAATGTTTAATTTTTTGACTGCAAATGACTATTCCATTTAAATTATCACTTTTGGAACAAAAATGAGTGTGTTTAGAGTCACTTTAATGCCTGAAATTGGTCGAAATAGAAGCTTCTGAATAGGAGAAAATGTCTGTAAAAATTAAAATTTTGGTCACATTCAGGCTTTAAAAAGTAGTTATTCAACATGAGGCACAATCCAAATGACATTTTGAATCAATTTTTCTACAGTCCAAAAAATCAATTTTCTGATGAAAAACGATGACCCGTGACCTGTTGAAATTTCTCCAGATTGTCAGAAATGTACATTTTTTAATGTTTAATTTTTTGACTGCAAATGACTATTCCATGTAAATTATCACTTTTGGAACAAAAATAAGTGTGTTTAGAGTCACTTTAATGCCTGAAATTGGTCGAAATAGACGCTTCTGAATAGGAGAAAATGTCTGTAAAAATGGCAATTTTGGTCACATTGAGGCTTCAAAAAGTAGTTATTCAGCATGAGGCACATTCCAAATGACATTTTGAATCAATTTTTCTACAGTCCAAAAAATCAATTTTCTGATGAAAAACGATGACCCGTGACCTGTCGACATTTCTCCAGTTGGTCAGAAATGGAAATTTTTTAATGTTTAATTTTTTTAATGCAAATGACTATTCCATGTAAATTATCACTTTTGGAACAACATTAAGTGTGTTTAGAGTCACTTTAATGCCTGAAATTGGTCGAAATAGAAGCTTCTGAATACGAGAAAATGTCTGTAATAATGGCAATTTTGGTCACATTGAGGCTTTAAAAAGTAGTTATTCAGCATGAGGCACATTCCAAATGACATTTTGAATCAATTTTTCTACAGTCCAAAAAAATCAATTTTCTGATGAAAAACGATGACCCGTGAGCTGTCGAAATTTCTCCAGATTTTCAGAAATGGAAATTTTTTAATGTTTAATTTTTTGACTGTAAATGACTATTCCATGTAAATTATCACTTTTGGAAGAAAAATAAGTGTGTTTAGAGACACTTTAATGCCTGAAATTGGTTGAAACAAAAGCTTCTGAATAGGAGAAAAAGTCTGTAATAATGGCAATTTTGGTCACATTGAGGCTTTAAAAAGTAGTTATTCAACATGAGGCACATTCCAAATGACATTTTGAATCAATTTTTCTACAGTCCAAAAAATCAATTTTCTGATGAAAAACGATGACCCGTGACCTGTCGAAATTTCTCCAGATGGTCAGAAATGTAAATTTTTTAATGTTTAATTTTTTTACTGTAAATGACTATTCCATGTGAATTATCACTTTTGGAACTAAAATAAGTGTGGTTAGAGTCACTTTAATGCCTGAAATTGGTCGAAATAGAAGCTTCTGAATAGGAGAAAATGTCTGTAATAATGGCAATTTTGGTCACATTGAGGCTTTAAAAAGTAGTTATTCAGCATGAGGCACATTCCAAATGACATTTTGAATCAATTTTTCTACAGTCAAAAAAATCAATTTTCTGATGAAAAACGATGACCCGTGACCTGTCGAAATTTCTCCAGATGGTCAGAAATGGAAATTTTTTAATGTTTAATTTTTTGACTGTAAATGACTATTCCATGTAAATTATCACTTTTGGAAGAAAAATAAGTGTGTTTAGAGACACTTTAATGCCTGAAATTGGTTGAAACAAAAGCTTCTGAATAGGAGAAAAAGTCTGTAATAATGGCAATTTTGGTCACATTGAGGCTTTAAAAAGTAGTTATTCAACATAAGGCACATTCCAAATGACATTTTGAATCAATTTTTCTACAGTCCAAAAAATCAATTTTCTGATGAAAAACGATGACCCGTGACCTGTCGAAATTTCTCCAGATGGTCAGAAATTGAAATGTTTTAATGTTTAATTTTTTTACTGTAAATGACTATTCCATGTGAATTATCACTTTTGGAACTAAAATAAGTGTGTTTAGAGTCACTTTAATGCCTGAAATTGGTCGAAATAGAAGCTTCTGAATAGGAGAAAATGTCTGTAATAATGGCAATTTTGGTCACATTGAGGCTTTAAAAAGTAGTTATTCAGCATGAGGCACATTCCAAATGACATTTTGAATCAATTTTTCTACAGTCAAAAAAATCAATTTTCTGATGAAAAACGATGACCCGTGACCTGTCGAAATTTCTCCAGATGGTCAGAAATGGAAATTTTTTAATGTTTCATTTTTTGAATGCAAATGACTATTCCATGTAAATTATTACTTTTGGAACAACATTAAGTGTGTTTAGAGTCACTTTAATGCCTGAAATTGGTCGAAATAGACGCTTCTGAATAGGAGAAAATGTCTGTAAAAATGGCAATTTTGGTCACATTGAGGCTTCAAAAAGTAGTTATTCAGCATGAGGCACATTCCAAATGACATTTTGAATCAATTTTTCTACAGTCCAAAAAAATCAATTTTCTGATGAAAAATGGTGACCCGTGAGCTGTCAAAATTTCTCCAAATGGTCAGAAATGGAAATTTTTTAATGTTTAATTTTTTGACTGTAAATGACTATTCCATGTAAATTATCACTTTTGGAAGAAAAATAAGTGTGTTTAGAGACACTTTAATGCCTGAAATTGGTTGAAACAAAAGCTTCTGAATAGGAGAAAAAGTCTGTAATAATGGCAATTTTGGTCACATTGAGGCTTTAAAAAGTAGTCATTCAACATGAGGCACATTCCAAATGACATTTTGAATAAATTTTTCTACAGTCCAAAAAAATCAATTTTCTGATGAAAAACGATGACCCGTGACCTGTCGAAATTTATCCAGATGGTCAGAAATGAAAATTTTTTAATGTTTAATTTTTTGAATGCAAATGACTATTCCATGTAAATTATCACTTTTGGAACAACATTAAGTGTGTTTAGAGTCACTTTAATGCCTGAAATTGGTCGAAATAGAAGCTTCTGAATACGAGAAAATGTCTGTAATAATGGCAATTTTGGTCACATTGAGGCTTTAAAAAGTAGTTATTCAGCATGAGGCACATTCCAAATGACATTTTGAATCAATTTTTCTACAGTCCAAAAAAATCAATTTTCTGATGAAAAACGATGACCCGTGAGCTGTCGAAATTTCTCCAGATGGTCAGAAATGGAAATTTTTTAATGTTTAATTTTTTGACTGTAAATGACTATTCCATGTAAATTATCACTTTTGGAAGAAAAATAAGTGTGTTTAGAGACACTTTAATGCCTGAAATTGGTTGAAACAAAAGCTTCTGAATAGGAGAAAAAGTCTGTAATAATGGCAATTTTGGTCACATTGAGGCTTTAAAAAGTAGTTATTCAACATGAGGCACATTCCAAATGACATTTTGAATCAATTTTTCTACAGTCCAAAAAATCAATTTTCTGATGAAAAACGATGACCCGTGACCTGTCGAAATTTCTCCAGATGGTCAGAAATGTAAATTTTTTAATGTTTAATTTTTTTACTGTAAATGACTATTCCATGTGAATTATCACTTTTGGAACTAAAATAAGTGTGTTTAGAGTCACTTTAATGCCTGAAATTGGTCGAAATAGAAGCTTCTGAATAGGAGAAAATGTCTGTAATAATGGCAATTTTGGTCACATTGAGGCTTTAAAAAGTAGTTATTCAGCATGAGGCACATTCCAAATGACATTTTGAATCAATTTTTCTACAGTCAAAAAAATCAATTTTCTGATGAAAAACGATGACCCGTGACCTGTCGAAATTTCTCCAGATGGTCAGAAATGGAAATTTTTTAATGTTTCATTTTTTGACTGCAAATGACTATTCCATGTAAATTATCACTTTTGGAACAAAATAAGTGTGTTTAGAGTCACTTTAATGCCTGAAATTGGTCGAAATAGAAGCTTCTGAATAGGAGAAAATGTCTGTAAAAATGGCAATTTTGGTCACATTGAGGCTTCAAAAAGTAGTTATTCAGCATGAGGCACATTCCAAATGACATTTTGAATCAATTTTTCTACAGTCCAAAAAATCAATTTTCTGATGAAAAACGATGACCCGTGACCTGTCGAAATTTCTCCAGATGGTCAGAAATGGATATTTTTTAATGTTTAATTTTTTTACTGTAAATGACTATTCCATGTGAATTATCACTTTTGGAACTAAAATAAGTGTGTTTAGAGTCACTTTAATGCCTGAAATTGGTCGAAATAGAAGCTTCTGAATAGGAGAAAATGTCTGTAATAATGGCACTTTTGGTCACATTGAGGCTTTAAAAAGTAGTCATTCAGCATGAGGCACATTCCAAATGACATTTTGAATCAATTTTTCTACAGTCCAAAAAATCAATTTTCTGATGAAAAACGATGACCCGTGACCTGTCGACATTTCTCCAGTTGGTCAGAAATGGAAATTTTTTAATGTTTAATTTTTTTAATGCAAATGACTATTCCATGTAAATTATCACTTTTGGAACAACATTAAGTGTGTTTAGAGACACTTTAATGCCTGAAATTGGTTGAAACAAAAGCTTCTGAATAGGAGAAAAAGTCTGTAATAATGGCAATGTTGGTCACATTGAGGCTTTAAAAAGTAGTCATTCAACATGAGGCACATTCCAAATGACATTTTGAATCAATTTTTCTACAGTCCAAAAAAATCAATTTTCTGATGAAAAACGATGACCCGTGAGCTGTCGAAATTTCTCCAGATGGTCAGAAATGGAAATTTTTTAATGTTTAATTTTTTGACTGTAAATGACTATTCCATGTAAATTATCACTTTTGGAAGAAAAATAAGTGTGTTTAGAGACACTTTAATGCCTGAAATTGATTGAAACAAAAGCTTCTGAATAGGAGAAAAAGTCTGTAATAATGGCAATTTTGGTCACATTGAGGCTTTAAAAAGTAGTTATTCAACATAAGGCACATTCCAAATGACATTTTGAATCAATTTTTCTACAGTCCAAAAAATCAATTTTCTGATGAAAAACGATGACCCGTGACCTGTCGAAATTTCTCCAGATGGTCAGAAATTGAAATTTTTTAATGTTTAATTTTTTTACTGTAAATGACTATTCCATGTGAATTATCACTTTTGGAACTAAAATAAGTGTGTTTAGAGTCACTTTAATGCCTGAAATTGGTCGAAATAGAAGCTTCTGAATAGGAGAAAATGTCTGTAATAATGGCAATTTTGGTCACATTGAGGCTTTAAAAAGTAGTTATTCAGCATGAGGCACATTCCAAATGACATTTTGAATCAATTTTTCTACAGTCAAAAAAATCAATTTTCTGATGAAAAACGATGACCCGTGACCTGTCGAAATTTCTCCAGATGGTCAGAAATGGAAATTTTTTAATGTTTCATTTTTTGAATGCAAATGACTATTCCATGTAAATTATTACTTTTGGAACAACATTAAGTGTGTTTAGAGTCACTTTAATGCCTGAAATTGGTCGAAATAGACGCTTCTGAATAGGAGAAAATGTCTGTAAAAATGGCAATTTTGGTCACATTGAGGCTTCAAAAAGTAGTTATTCAGCATGAGGCACATTCCAAATGACATTTTGAATCAATTTTTCTACAGTCCAAAAAAATCAATTTTCTGATGAAAAACGATGACCCGTGAGCTGTCGAAATTTCTCCAGATGGTCAGAAATGGAAATTTTTTAATGTTTAATTTTTTGACTGTAAATGACTATTCCAAGTAAATTATCACTTTTGGAAGAAAAATAAGTGTGTTTAGAGACACTTTAATGCCTGAAATTGGTTGAAACAAAAGCTTCTGAATAGGAGAAAAAGTCTGTAATAATGGCAATTTTGGTCACATTGAGGCTTTAAAAAGTAGTTATTCAACATGAGGCACATTCCAAATGACATTTTGAATCAATTTTTCTACAGTCCAAAAAATCAATTTTCTGATGAAAAACGATGACCCGTGACCTGTCGAAATTTCTCCAGATGGTCAGAAATGTAAATTTTTTAATGTTTAAGTTTTTTTACTGTAAATGACTATTCCATGTGAATTATCACTTTTGGAACTAAAATAAGTGTGTTTAGAGTCACTTTAATGCCTGAAATTGGTCGAAATAGAAGCTTCTGAATAGGAGAAAATGTCTGTAATAATGGCAATTTTGGTCACATTGAGGCTTTAAAAAGTAGTTATTCAGCATGAGGCACATTCCAAATGACATTTTGAATCAATTTTTCTACAGTCAAAAAAATCAATTTTCTGATGAAAAACGATGACCCGTGACCTGTCGAAATTTCTCCAGATGGTCAGAAATGGAAATTTTTTAATGTTTCATTTTTTGACTGCAAATGACTATTCCATGTAAATTATCACTTTTGGAACAAAATAAGTGTGTTTAGAGTCACTTTAATGCCTGAAATTGGTCGAAATAGAAGCTTCTGAATAGGAGAAAATGTCTGTAAAAATGGCAATTTTGGTCACATTGAGGCTTCAAAAAGTAGTTATTCAGCATGAGGCACATTCCAAATGACATTTTGAATCAATTTTTCTACAGTCCAAAAAATCAATTTTCTGATGAAAAACGATGACCCGTGACCTGTCGAAATTTCTCCAGATGGTCAGAAATGGATATTTTTTAATGTTTAATTTTTTTACTGTAAATGACTATTCCATGTGAATTATCACTTTTGGAACTAAAATAAGTGTGTTTAGAGTCACTTTAATGCCTGAAATTGGTCGAAATAGAAGCTTCTGAATAGGAGAAAATGTCTGTAATAATGGCACTTTTGGTCACATTGAGGCTTTAAAAAGTAGTCATTCAGCATGAGGCACATTCCAAATGACATTTTGAATCAATTTTTCTACAGTCCAAAAAATCAATTTTCTGATGAAAAACGATGACCCGTGACCTGTCGACATTTCTCCAGTTGGTCAGAAATGGAAATTTTTTAATGTTTAATTTTTTTAATGCAAATGACTATTCCATGTAAATTATCACTTTTGGAACAACATTAAGTGTGTTTAGAGACACTTTAATGCCTGAAATTGGTTGAAACAAAAGCTTCTGAATAGGAGAAAAAGTCTGTAATAATGGCAATGTTGGTCACATTGAGGCTTTAAAAAGTAGTCATTCAACATGAGGCACATTCCAAATGACATTTTGAATCAATTTTTCTACAGTCCAAAAAAATCAATTTTCTGATGAAAAACGATGACCAGTGACCTGTCGAAATGTCTCCAGATGGTCAGAAATGGAAATTTTTTAATGTTTAATTTTTTTAATGCAAATGACTATTCATGTAAATTATCACTTTTGGAACAACATTAAGTGTGTTTAGAGTCACTTTAATGCCTGAAATTGGTCGAAATAGACGCTTCTGAATAGGAGAAAATGTCTGTAAAAATGGCAATTTTGGTCACATTGAGGCTCCAAAAAGTAGTTATTCAGCATGAGGCACATTCCAAATGACATTTTGAATCAATTTTTCTACAGTCCAAAAAAATCAATTTTCTGATGAAAAACGATGACCCGTGAGCTGTCGAAATTTCTCCAGATGGTCAGAAATGGAAATTTTTTAATGTTTAATTTTTTGACTGTAAATGACTATTCCATGTAAATTATCACTTTTGGAAGAAAAATAAGTGTGTTTAGAGACACTTTAATGCCTGAAATTGGTTGAAACAAAAGCTTCTGAATAGGAGAAAAAGTCTGTAATAATGGCAATTTTGGTCACATTGAGGCTTTAAAAAGTAGTTATTCAACATAAGGCACATTCCAAATGACATTTTGAATCAATTTTTCTACAGTCCAAAAAATCAATTTTCTGATGAAAAACGATGACCCGTGACCTGTCGAAATTTCTCCAGATGGTCAGAAATTGAAATGTTTTAATGTTTAATTTTTTTACTGTAAATGACTATTCCATGTGAATTATCACTTTTGGAACTAAAATAAGTGTGTTTAGAGTCACTTTAATGCCTGAAATTGGTCGAAATAGAAGCTTCTGAATAGGAGAAAATGTCTGTAATAATGGCAATTTTGGTCACATTGAGGCTTTAAAAAGTAGTTATTCAGCATGAGGCACATTCCAAATGACATTTTGAATCAATTTTTCTACAGTCAAAAAAATCAATTTTCTGATGAAAAACGATGACCCGTGACCTGTCGAAATTTCTCCAGATGGTCGGAAATGGAAATTTTTTAATGTTTCATTTTTTGACTGCAAATGACTATTCCATGTAAATTATCACTTTTGGAACAAAATAAGTGTGTTTAGAGTCTTTTTAATGCCTGAAATTGGTCGAAATAGAAGCTTCTGAATAGGAGAAAATGTCTGTAAAAATGGCAATTTTGGTCACATTGAGGCTTCAAAAAGTAGTTATTCAGCATGAGGCACATTCCAAATGACATTTTGAATCAATTTTTCTACAGTCCAAAAAATCAATTTTCTGATGAAAAACGATGACCCGTGACCTGTCGAAATTTCTCCAGATGGTCAGAAATGGAAATATTTAATGTTTAATTTTTTGACTGTAAATGACTATTCCATGTAAATTATCACTTTTGGAAGAAAAATAAGTGTGTTTAGAGTCACTTTAATGCCTGAAATTGGTTGAAACAAAAGCTTCTGAATAGGAGAAAAAGTCTGTAATAATGGCAATTTTGGTCACATTGAGGCTTTAAAAAGTAATCATTCAACATGAGGCACATTCCAAATGACATTTTGAATCAATTTTTCTACAGTCCAAAAAAATCAATTTTCTGATGAAAAACGATGACCCGTGACCTGTCGAAATTGATCCAGATGGTCAGAAATGAAAATTTTTTAATGTTTCATTTTTTGAATGCAAATGACTATTCCATGTAAATTATTACTTTTGGAACAACATTAAGTGTGTTTAGAGTCACTTTAATGCCTGAAATTGGTCGAAATAGACGCTTCTGAATAGGAGAAAATGTCTGTAAAAATGGCAATTTTGGTCACATTGAGGCTTCAAAAAGTAGTTATTCAGCATGAGGCACATTCCAAATGACATTTTGAATCAATTTTTCTACAGTCCAAAAAAATCAATTTTTTGATGAAAAATGATGACCCGTGAGCTGTCAAAATTTCTCCAAATGGTCAGAAATGGAAATTTTTTAATGTTTAATTTTTTGACTGTAAATGACTATTCCATGTAAATTATCACTTTTGGAAGAAAAATAAGTGTGTTTAGAGACACTTTAATGCCTGAAATTGGTTGAAACAAAAGCTTCTGAATAGGAGAAAAAGTCTGTAATAATGGCAATTTTGGTCACATTGAGGCTTTAAAAAGTAGTTATTCAACATGAGGCACATTCCAAATGACATTTTGAATCAATTTTTCTACAGTCCAAAAAATCAATTTTCTGATGAAAAACGATGACCCGTGACCTGTCGAAATTTCTCCAGATGGTCAGAAATGGAAATTTTTTAATGTTTAATTTTTTTACTGTAAATGACTATTCCATGTGAATTATCACTTTTGGAACTAAAATAAGTGTGTTTAGAGTCACTTTAATGCCTGAAATTGGTCGAAATAGAAGCTTCTGAATAGGAGAAAATGTCTGTAATAATGGCAATTTTGGTCACAATGAGGCTTTAAAAAGTAGTTATTCAGCATGAGGCACATTCCAAATGACATTTTGAATCAATTTTTCTACAGTCCAAAAAATCAATTTTCTGATGAAAAACGATGACCCGTGACCTGTCGAAATTTCTCCAGATGGTCAGAAATGGAAATATTTAATGTTTAATTTTTTGACTGTAAATGACTATTCCATGTAAATTATCACTTTTGGAAGAAAAATAAGTGTGTTTAGAGTCACTTTAATGCCTGAAATTGGTTGAAACAAAAGCTTCTGAATAGGAGAAACAGTCTGTAATAATGGCAATTTTGGTCACATTGAGGCTTTAAAAAGTAGTCATTCAACATGAGGCACATTCCAAATGACATTTTGAATCAATTTTTCTACAGTCCACAAAAATCAATTTTCTGATGAAAAACGATGACCCGTGACCTGTCGAAATTTATCCAGATGGTCAGAAATGAAAATTTTTTAATGTTTAATTTTTTGAATGCAAATGACTATTCCATGTAAATTATCACTTTTGGAACAACATTAAGTGTGTTTAGAGTCACTTTAATGCCTGAAATTGGTCGAAATAGAAGCTTCTGAATACGAGAAAATGTCTGTAATAATGGCAATTTTGGTCACATTGAGGCTTTAAAAAGTAGTTATTCAACATGAGGCACATTCGAAATGACATTTTGAATCAATTTTTCTACAGTCCAAAAAATCAATTTTCTGATGAAAAACTATGACCCGTGACCTGTCGACATTTCTCCAGTTGGTCAGAAATTGAATTTTTTTAATGTTTAAGTTTTTTGACTGCAAATGACTATTCCATTTAAAGTATCACTTTTGGAACAAAAATAAGTGTGTTTAGAGTCACTTTAATGCCTGAAATTGGTCGAAATAGAAGCTTGTGAATAGGAGAAAATGTCTGTAAAAATTGAAATTTTGGTCACATTCAGGCTTTAAAAAGTAGTTATTCAACATGAGGCACAATCCAAATGACATTTTGAATCAATTTTTCTACAGTCCAAAAAATCAATTTTCTGATGAAAAACGATGACCCGTGACCTGTTAAAATTTCTCCAGATTGTCAGAAATGTACATTTTTTAATGTTTAATTTTTTGACTGTAAATGACTATTCTATGTAAATTATCACTTTTGGAAGAAAAATAAGTGTGTTTAGAGACACTTTAATGCCTGAAATTGGTTAAAACAAAAGCTTCTGAATAGGAGAAAAAGTCTGTAATAATGGCAATTTTGGTCACATTGAGGCTTTAAAAAGTAGTTATTCAACATGAGGCACATTCCAAATGACATTTTGAATCAATTTTTCTACAGTCCAAAAAATCAATTTTCTGATGAAAAACGATGACCCGTGACCTGTCAAAATTTCTCCAGATGGTCAGAAATGGAAATTTTTTAATGTTTAATTTTTTGACTGTAAATGACTATTCCATGTGAATTATCACTTTTGGAACTAAAATAAGTGTGTTTAGAGTCACTTTAATGCCTGAAATTGGTTGAAACAAAAGCTTCTGAATAGGAGAAAAAGTCTGTAATAATGGCAATTTTGGTCACATTGAGGCTTTAAAAAGTAGTCATTCAACATGAGGCACATTCCAAATGACATTTTGAATCAATTTTTCTACAGTCCAAAAAAATCAATTTTCTGATGAAAAACGATGACCCGTGACCTGTTGAAATTTATCCAGATGGTCAGAAATGGAAATTTTTTAATGTTTAATTTTTTGAATGCAAATGACTATTCCATGTAAATTATCACTTTTGGAACAACATTAAGGTGCCAATTCCGATCCGGTAAAAACCGGGTACGAACCGTCGGACGGAGCCTTTTCTCCGTCCGACTCGTACCCGGTGCGAAATCCATCCGAAAATGCAAGTACGATTCATACGGAAACACCATTTCCGTACGATTCGAACAAAACACCGACCGAACAGAAACTAAACACAATTCCGATCCTGAAAGGAGCCGACGTGACGTCGGTACGCATCCAGCCTACGTTTCACGAACCAGGAAGTACGATTCGAACCGACGTCATCCCGCACGGAAAATATTTACCGGCTGCCAAAAACTGCCGGGAAATCAGGACGACACACGCAAGGAGCAGCTGGACGCGACGAACAGACATGGACCCGAACCTACGTGCCATCCCTGCCCTCCTAGCAGTCCACCTGGCGTACAGGAACCGACGCAGACGCCGCAGAAGGTCAGCACAACAACCAGGGGCAAAGGGGGGGGCAGGGGCAGGACACACAACACCAACACATGGTACCAAATCACACATGGCCTGGACATACCTGACCATCAGGGCCTGGTCACTTCCAGGGGGTGGGGGCAAGGCCAGCAACGCAAGCGTCCGCCACAACGGAAGTGGATGGTCACGCGAACCGGTACGTACCCTACCCAGGCCGCAAGAGCGTGGGTACGGAACGTACCACGCGTCCCCCTACGTCACTCCAACAATAGCGGTACGGCCCGTACCCACGTCAGAAAGGCCTTGGTACAGCTCGTACCAGCATTGCTGGGGTCATGTAGGGGTACGCGTGGTACGACCCGTAGCCACGCCCCCAAGGCCTGTGTACGGTGCGGACCCCACGGCCCGCAACAATGGTGGGACGCACCGTACCCACACACCAAAGGCATGGGTACGGCCCGTACCCAGGCACGCAGAGCGTGGGCAGGGGTATGTACGGACCGTACCCCCACCCGTGGAAGTACGGCCCGTACCCCCACCCGTGCATGTACGCCCCGAACCCCCACTCGTGTATGTACGCCCCGAACCCCCACCCGTGTATGTACGCCCCGAACCGCCACCCGTGTATGTACGCACCCAAGCGCCACCCGTGTATGTACGCCCCGAACCCCCACCCCACCCTGGTATGTACGCCCCGAACCCCCACCCGTGTATGTACGCACCCAAGCGCCACCCGTGCATGTACGCCCCGAACCCCCACCCCACCCTGGTATGTACGCCCCGAACCCCCAGCCGTGTATGTACGCACCAAACCCCCACCCGTGTATGTACGCACCAAACCACCACACCAGCCGTGTATGTACGCACCAAACCCCCACCCCAGCCGTGTATGTACGCACCGAACCACCACCCGTGTATGTACGCACCGAACCACCACCCGTGTATGTACGCCCCCGAACCCCCACCCCAGCAGAGTATGTACGCCCCGAACCCCCACCCGTGTATGTACGGACCGAACCCCCACCCCAGCCGTGTATGTACGCACCAAACCACCACCCGTGTATGTACGCCCCCTAACCCCCCCCAGCCGTGTATGTACGCACCGAACCACCAGCCGTGTATGTACGCACCAAACCCCCACCCGTGTATGTACGCACCTAACACACACCCCAGCAGAGTATGTACGCCCCGAACCCCCACCCGTGTATGTACGGACCGAACCCCCACCCCAGCAGAGTATGTACGCCCCGAACCCCCACCCGTGTATGTACGGACCGAACCCCCACCCCAGCCGTGTATGTACGCACCAAACCACCACCCGTGTATGTACGCCCCCGAACCCCCCCCCAGCCGTGTATGTACGCACCGAACCACCAGCCGTGTATGTACGCACCAAACCCCCACCCCAGCCGTGTATGTACGCACCGAACCACCAGCCGTGTATGTACGCACCAAACCCCCACCCCAGCCGTGTATGTACGCACCGAACCACCACCCGTGTATGTACGGACCGAACCCCCACCCCAGCAGAGTATGTACGCCCCGAACCCCCACCCGTGTATGTACGGACCGAAACCCCACCCCACTCGTGTATGTACGCCCCGAACCCCCACCCGTGTATGTACGCCCCGAACCGCCACCCGTGTATGTACGCACCCAAGCGCCACCCGTGTATGTACGCCCCGAACCCCCACCCCACCCTGGTATGTACGCCCCGAACCCCCACCCGTGTATGTACGCCCCGAACCGCCACCCGTGTATGTACGCACCCAAGCGCCACCCGTGTATGTACGCCCCGAACCCCCACCCCACCCTGGTATGTACGCCCCGAACCCCCACCCGTGTATGTACGCCCCGAACCGCCACCCGTGTATGTACGCACCCAAGCGCCACCCGTGCATGTACGCCCCGAACCCCCACCCCACCCTGGTATGTACGCCCCGAACCCCCAGCCGTGTATGTACGCACCAAACCCCCACCCGTGTATGTACGCACCAAACCACCACACCAGCCGTGTATGTACGCACCAAACCCCCACCCCAGCCGTGTATGTACGCACCGAACCACCACCCGTGTATGTACGCACCGAACCACCACCCGTGTATGTACGCCCCCGAACCCCCACCCCAGCAGAGTATGTACGCCCCGAACCCCCACCCGTGTATGTACGGACCGAACCCCCACCCCAGCCGTGTATGTACGCACCAAACCACCACCCGTGTATGTACGCCCCCTAACCCCCCCCAGCCGTGTATGTACGCACCGAACCACCAGCCGTGTATGTACGCACCAAACCCCCACCCGTGTATGTACGCACCTAACACACACCCCAGCAGAGTATGTACGCCCCGAACCCCCACCCGTGTATGTACGGACCGAACCCCCACCCCAGCAGAGTATGTACGCCCCGAACCCCCACCCGTGTATGTACGGACCGAACCCCCACCCCAGCCGTGTATGTACGCACCAAACCACCACCCGTGTATGTACGCCCCCGAACCCCCCCCCAGCCGTGTATGTACGCACCGAACCACCAGCCGTGTATGTACGCCCCCGAACCCCCCCCCAGCCGTGTATGTACGCACCGAACCACCAGCCGTGTATGTACGCACCAAACCCCCACCCCAGCCGTGTATGTACGCACCGAACCACCAGCCGTGTATGTACGCACCAAACCCCCACCCCAGCCGTGTATGTACGCACCGAACCACCACCCGTGTATGTACGGACCGAACCCCCACCCCAGCAGAGTATGTACGCCCCGAACCCCCACCCGTGTATGTACGGACCGAACCCCCACCCCAGCCGTGTATGTACGCACCAAACCACCACCCGTGTATGTACGCACCAAACCACCACCCCAGCCGTGTATGTACGCACCAAACCACCACCCGTGTATGTACGCACCAAACCCCCACCCGTGTATGTACGCACCAAACCACCACACCAGCCGTGTATGTACGCACCAAACCCCCACCCCAGCCGTGTATGTACGCACCGAACCACCACCCGTGTATGTACGCACCGAACCACCACCCGTGTATGTACGCCCCCGAACCCCCACCCCAGCAGAGTATGTACGCCCCGAACCCCCACCCGTGTATGTACGGACCGAACCCCCACCCCAGCCGTGTATGTACGCACCAAACCACCACCCGTGTATGTACGCCCCCTAACCCCCCCCAGCCGTGTATGTACGCACCGAACCACCAGCCGTGTATGTACGCACCAAACCCCCACCCGTGTATGTACGCACCTAACACACACCCCAGCAGAGTATGTACGCCCCGAACCCCCACCCGTGTATGTACGGACCGAACCCCCACCCCAGCAGAGTATGTACGCCCCGAACCCCCACCCGTGTATGTACGGACCGAACCCCCACCCCAGCCGTGTATGTACGCACCAAACCACCACCCGTGTATGTACGCCCCCGAACCCCCCCCCAGCCGTGTATGTACGCACCGAACCACCAGCCGTGTATGTACGCACCAAACCCCCACCCCAGCCGTGTATGTACGCACCGAACCACCAGCCGTGTATGTACGCACCAAACCCCCACCCCAGCCGTGTATGTACGCACCGAACCACCACCCGTGTATGTACGGACCGAACCCCCACCCCAGCAGAGTATGTACGCCCCGAACCCCCACCCGTGTATGTACGGACCGAAACCCCACCCCACTCGTGTATGTACGCCCCGAACCCCCACCCGTGTATGTACGCCCCGAACCGCCACCCGTGTATGTACGCACCCAAGCGCCACCCGTGTATGTACGCCCCGAACCCCCACCCCACCCTGGTATGTACGCCCCGAACCCCCACCCGTGTATGTACGCCCCGAACCGCCACCCGTGTATGTACGCACCCAAGCGCCACCCGTGTATGTACGCCCCGAACCCCCACCCCACCCTGGTATGTACGCCCCGAACCCCCACCCGTGTATGTACGCCCCGAACCGCCACCCGTGTATGTACGCACCCAAGCGCCACCCGTGCATGTACGCCCCGAACCCCCACCCCACCCTGGTATGTACGCCCCGAACCCCCAGCCGTGTATGTACGCACCAAACCCCCACCCGTGTATGTACGCACCAAACCACCACACCAGCCGTGTATGTACGCACCAAACCCCCACCCCAGCCGTGTATGTACGCACCGAACCACCACCCGTGTATGTACGCACCGAACCACCACCCGTGTATGTACGCCCCCGAACCCCCACCCCAGCAGAGTATGTACGCCCCGAACCCCCACCCGTGTATGTACGGACCGAACCCCCACCCCAGCCGTGTATGTACGCACCAAACCACCACCCGTGTATGTACGCCCCCTAACCCCCCCCAGCCGTGTATGTACGCACCGAACCACCAGCCGTGTATGTACGCACCAAACCCCCACCCGTGTATGTACGCACCTAACACACACCCCAGCAGAGTATGTACGCCCCGAACCCCCACCCGTGTATGTACGGACCGAACCCCCACCCCAGCAGAGTATGTACGCCCCGAACCCCCACCCGTGTATGTACGGACCGAACCCCCACCCCAGCCGTGTATGTACGCACCAAACCACCACCCGTGTATGTACGCCCCCGAACCCCCCCCCAGCCGTGTATGTACGCACCGAACCACCAGCCGTGTATGTACGCCCCCGAACCCCCCCCCAGCCGTGTATGTACGCACCGAACCACCAGCCGTGTATGTACGCACCAAACCCCCACCCCAGCCGTGTATGTACGCACCGAACCACCAGCCGTGTATGTACGCACCAAACCCCCACCCCAGCCGTGTATGTACGCACCGAACCACCACCCGTGTATGTACGGACCGAACCCCCACCCCAGCAGAGTATGTACGCCCCGAACCCCCACCCGTGTATGTACGGACCGAACCCCCACCCCAGCCGTGTATGTACGCACCAAACCACCACCCGTGTATGTACGCACCAAACCACCACCCCAGCCGTGTATGTACGCACCAAACCACCACCCGTGTATGTACGCACCAAACGCCCACCCGTGTATGTACGCACCAAACCACCACACCAGCCGTGTATGTACGCACCAAACCCCCACCCCAGCCGTGTATGTACGCACCGAACCACCACCCGTGTATGTACGCACCGAACCCCCACCCCAGCAGAGTATGTACGCCCCGAACCCCCACCCGTGTATGTACGGACCGAACCCCCACCCGTGTATGTACGCACCAAACCCCCACCCGTGCATGTACGCACCGAACCTGCTATAAGAATGGGGTGTGCAAAACACCCCCAGCAGTGCCCAGACACAGGAGGGGTGGGTGCAGGGTCCTCCCAGCAGTGCCCAGACACAGGAGGGGTGGGTGCAGGGTCCTCCCAGCAGTGCCCAGACACAGGAGGGGTGTGTACCTATCACTCCCAGCAGTGCCCAGACATCGGACAATATACCCCATCAACAAGTTCAGTGACCTACAAGGGTGATACCCCAGATGCAGGCGGAGCCATCGCTGAGCCAGCATGGCTATATTGAAAGGCAACCCTCACACATCCAGGAAATGTAGACACAGCACAGCACAGCATTTGGGAGACACCCTGCAGGAAAAATGGCCTGGGCCACAGAGGACGGAACACACCTTGGGACAATGTCACCATACAGTGAGAGCAAACATGACCAAATACCATTTGCAGAGACCTTTGTGATGGCACGCAGATGGCAGGGTACACCCCATGAGCAGCACACTCCAACATTTCACAGACCCCTAACACATTATCACCACCCCAACGCAGGGAGCACCAGCACCAACAGCAAGTCCAGGAAAGCATCAGTGTGCAAAACAAAAAGAAAAGGCTTTATTCAGCAGGAAAATATATCAGAGAAAATGTCCACTATGTACAAGGGCCATGGGCCAGCCCAGCAGCAATGTCCGGGGGGGGGGTACACATCGGGACGTGTGTCCCCTAGCTTGCCTGCACAGTTCACAAGTCCATTTCATCCACAGAAGAGGGGGCATCAGGGGGGAGGGTGGAAACAGGCACCGCAGGGACAGGAGGGGAAAGGGTAGGTGTTGTGGGTGCAGGGAGGGATGAATCTGCCACAGGGGGGGTGCCAGCGCCAAAGGTGGAGGACAGAATGGCGCTGCACACGTCGGCAAGTTCCCCCAGCGACTCCCCCGTACCCAATCCAACCACAGGCCCCAAGGAGGGGGGGGGGGCAAAGGGATGGGTCGCAGCGCCACTGGGGGAGGGTGTGGACAGGGTGGGGGACTCAACTCCCCTGGCCGGGTCCCGCCTCCACCGCTTGCGGGGTGGTGTCATCCTGGGGCTGGGGGGCACACTCGCAGTGGATGATGCTGTCACTGACTGTTGGCCAGGAGAGCTAAGGGGAGTGGATTTGGAGGGAGTGGGTTGTGTGGAATGCGGACTCCCACTGTGGCTGCGTGTTCTACGTTTCCCCCCCGACCCAGTGGGTGTGCCTTCCTCACCCTGTGTGTGCGTGACAGGAGGTGTGCGCTTCGACTTCCCTGGTGGTGTGGTGCCTGTGTCTGTTGGGGTGCGTGCACGCTGACGTCTGGATGTGCGTGGGACAGGCACGGGAGTGGGAATTGTGGATGGGGCAGGGGTAGGGGGTGTTACGCAGCGCTGCAGGAGATCCAGTGCTGCAGTCAGTGTGGAGTCTATGGACCTCAGCAACTGCCGTTGGTCAGACTGCGCAGCCGACATGCCCTCCATGTATGCCTCCATCTGGGTCAGCACCTGGGTGTGGGCATGGAGGACATTTAGCATCGCAGTCTGACCAACCTGCAACTGCCTCAGGATGTCCACAGACTCCGCACTCACCGCAGCAGTGGTGACAGGGGCAGGGGGTGCGGTGCCTGGCAGGAAGGAGACATGTGGGGACCGAGCACGGAGGGAAGGGCCACGAGCATGTGGGAGGCCGGTGATGGAACCTGAGGTGGCGGGGGGATGTGGAGGGCTGCCATCAGCTGGGGGGGCAGACTCCGCCACCTCTGGGAGCTCAGCCTCGGACCCGTCTGCGTCATAGTCTGTGTTGGCAGTCAACAGGTCCTCCGCCTCACTCCCTTCGGCCTCCGTGCCACTCCATGTGCCAGACAGGACAGCACTGCTGGTACTGGTGCTCAATCTCTCCTCCCGGTCCGTGCTAGTGTCTCCTTCCGTGTCCCCCGGCGATGCTGTGGGCAAGGTGAAGAGACAGGAGAAAATCAGACACCTGTACACTTATGTCACATGAGTCAAATATACATAGGTCACATTGCATAGCCTGAAAAGCAACAGGAGTAACACCTACAAAACAATGTACACATGTAGGCCATGGAACACACAGTTTTTCTACCCACCATGCCACTGAGACACAATGGAGATCATGACACAACAGCAAATCACTGCACCTGAAATTTTAGAGAGGAGTCAGCCTCTGGGGACAAATGTGCACAGCACCTGCACCACACTGCGTCGTCAAAAAGGGATGAGCATGAATCATATCCATTTACTCTTGCCGCATGCTGCAAAGGCAATACATGAAACCAGGCCACACATGACAGGGTCACTGCACCTTGAGCGTATGTCCAGTCAAACATCACACACAGGCTAAACCCAGCAAGGAGGATGAAGCTTCTGACATGTAGGCCTTGTACGCACAAACCACCCACACCTGAGACAATCTCATTGAGACGGAGAAAGTATGTACACCTCTTACTCTGGGATGGAAACACATGGCCTCCACTAATTCATGACTGTAAACACACAGCCCCTGGTGGCCATGTCCACACATCATTGACAGGCAAACATCATCAGATTGTCTCAACAACACACACAGGTAATGCCCACTGTGAGTATGCACAAGCAAAATGGGTCCCCCTGTACAGTGGACACATGTAGCAACCTGTAGGTCCTAACAGTTGAGCCCAGGGTACAATGCCACCCTACGCAACCCATGGCAAAGACACAGTGAATGGCCATATTGTTGGATGACGCACATGATACCTAGGAAGAGGTGCCCCAGGGCACAGTAGTGCCCACACTCCTCCATGGTCCAGGATGGACATGACTGCAAATTAAGCAACCGTCCCTGCACTTAGCAGGCCTCCCACTCAGGCACATCATGTCAGAGGGCACACAATTGGACATGCATGCTGGAAGGCTGTACATTTTGGAGACACACCCCTATGTCGTGATTCACAATCAGTGCCAAGTGACATGGACACCACAATGACTGAAATTGGCCATGGCACACGCAAGGTCCCCATACCTGTGGCACATCACCCCCACACATGATGCTGATAGCATAGGGCACCTGCATGAACTGCCTGCATAAATAACCTTGTGCAAGAGTGGCGACAGACCAGGGAACACATTGCAAGGAGGGGAAGGGAGGGAGTGAGAACAGCACTGTGCTACTTTGTGGAGAAGTTGACGCACTGCACAATCAAACCCTGGCAGTGTATCCATGCAACTGCACACTTACATTGGCTGGGGACACACAACTGACACACATGTACCTACCCCCTTCCTGCTGCTGCCTCTCCTGTAGGCGCCTGTCCATATCGGGGAAGACCACCGCCAGCACACGCTTCTGGATGTGGGTCAGACGACGGCGGCCACGGTTCTTACGGCTCTCAGGTGAGTCCCCCAGCAGGAGCCGTGCAATCCTCCTCGTCCAGCACCGGATGTCCTGCCAGCGTTTCCTCACCTGAGACAGGCTCCGCCTCCGACCCTCTGTACCCCTCACGGCACTGACGGCTTCCCTCCAGATCTCCCCCTTGGCAATGGCGCCTACCTGTGAGGATGCAAAAGAGAGAATACATTAATCCACATGAGCAAAGACACAGAGACACACATATAGAACAATCCTCATTATGAACAGGCCATGGTATGCATGCAACTAATTGCACCTTTGTCATAGGGACATTATCCACTGTGGAAGGCCAAATGCACTACGTGCCAGTGGAAGCACACGGGTGGCATGAGGGGTACCACACACTCACTGACCAGGGATCACACTGTGCCTCACAGGCTACACCAGGATTATGTACAGCACCTCACAGCAGTCACCTGCCCCAGCACACTGATGCTACCTCAGCAGAGTACACAGACACACACAGGTACAGGACAATCACATGGCATTGCCAACTGCGGGTACACACCTCACTCTGCCCATGTGCCAGTAGACGGGGGTGTCACAGGTGTGGGGCTGGCTCAGCACGGCATGCACACAGCACTGCTCCCTGCTCACATCCGATGGCCAGGCCATATCCATCCCTCATGCTGCTTGTGTGCAACACTCCCCATATGCACTCACCCACATGACAGGGGACTAACACACACACCAATGTGCAGGGGACGAACACGGCCTTTGGACACTCACAGCACAGGTACACTGAACAAACACACATCCATGGGTACTGACACCTGTCACACTGGGGGGAACACAGGATCACATCAGGACTGTGGAAACAACATCCCCAGGAGGAGTATGCAGGCAGAATGTGGCATGCACCTTGCATTCATTGTCACAGTAGGCACTATGCAAGTGAGGAGTGCACACAGGAAACACAGCATGCTCTGCATGGGTGACATGAGGCCTTCCACACCCTGGGACCCACTCCAAACAACAGTGCATGTCTGTCACACATGGACACAATGCCAGAAGTCACTGTCACACAAAAGGGGCACAGTCTAAGCTAGTGGAGTCTGCACTCACCTGAACCCCTGGTCGACCATACAGGCTCTGGAACTGTGGGAGGATCACATCTATCAGGGCAAGGTTCTCCTCCTGGGTGAATGGCTGTGACCTCTCCACAGTCCTGGACATGGTGCCAGAGGAATCACTATCAGCAGCAGTGGTCAGGGATGAATGGATGTGCAGGCAAGTGCTCTCTCATGGGACCTGGCTGCCTTATATATGCCTGGCTGGCCTGTTCATGTATAGGAGTACAGATTGATTGGTCAGTCACATTAGCATCCTACGTTTCATCCAATCCCTTCAAACCTACCCCAGTGTGTGGCTTTGCATGGTTTCAGTTTTGATAATGATGTCAAGTCAACATCCACATTGCAACAATGTAGATTCTTTCAAACTGACTTCTGCTGTGCACCTGGTGCTCAAATTCAAAAATTTAACTCAGTCTCCATGGCAACCATCAGGCATTTAGGCCCTTATACTTGTCCCTCATGTGTCCCCTATGTGTTTTCATACATTTACACACAGGTACGGTGCGTTCCACGCCCTAGGGCACCCCACAAGCAGTGATACCGACCGTACATGCGCTTGTACGGTCCGGATCACAATATGGGCGCTGGCGTATGCGTACGCCACAGTAGTACGGACTGTACACGCGCTTGTACGGTCCGGATCACAATATGGGCGCTGGCGTATGCGTACGCCACAGTAGTACGGACCGTACAAGCGCGTGTACAGTCCGTACTACTGTGGCGTACGCATACGCCAGCGCCCATATTGTGATCCGGACCGTACAAGCGCGTGTACAGTCCGTACTACTGTGGCGTACGCATACGCCAGCGCCCATATTGTGATCCGGACCGTACAAGCGCGTGTACAGTCCGTACTACTGTGGCGTACGCATACGCCAGCGGCAATATTGGCCCAGGGACCCTATACACGCGCTCCGAGCGTATGTACGGTGCGTATAACAACTGTCAGTGGTGACAGGCGGCACACAGACAGGAATGGAGCGGACAGGTATTGCCAAGGGTGGACACCAATGCATTGTCTGTGCAATACCACCTGTGTGTGACACAGGTGTGTCAGGATGTGATGTGGCACTTTACCCCTGAGGTGTGGGCAAAGCACATGTACGATGAGCTGTGTACACATGTCGTGTGTGATGGTGCGCATTGTACCACACATCCCCTGCACTCCTTTGACATGTGTGCATGTCGTACACACTAGTGGAGCCATGAGTCACTTGCATGTCCCAGTCACGGACACCCGCACCTGTCCCCTGATGCCAGGTACACGGAATATTACATATGACACGTGTATGGCTGCGTTGCATGCTGCAACCATGTCATGTGTGTGGCATGTCTTTCCATGATTTTGCTGTAGGTGTGTGATTCAATGTGTCAGCAGTTGCTGCTGCCAACATGTGTCTGTGTGTCGATGGGCATGGCACACTGTTCCGCACACCAGCCCACATATGTGATTTGCCATGAGGTGTGTATGTATCCAACTACACGGAGTATCAACACAAGTACATATCCACATGCTCCCTATGTATGTTCTGTCTCGACATGTACTCCTCAAAGGCAATGTGTGTGGCCTGTCCTATTCCTATGACATGTGACCAGTGCATATCGCATCCAACTACCTGTCTGTACCATACGCATACTACCTCTGCACATGTGTGGATGTCTGTGAATCCTGTGATGCGTGTGCATGTTCACTTACACTGGCCCACAGCTAGTCTCATGCCATGTCATCGTGATCTTGCCCCCCTCCGTTAGTGGCTGTCCCTTGGTAGGAGTGTAACCTGACTGGCGTTCGTGTCCAGGAACTGTGGCACAGACCTGACTCACAACGTGGCATATGTGTATTGGCTGTGTAACATGTGCTCAGTGCATTGACGATGTTGTTGTACAGTGCTCACTCTTAGGTGTTCCTTCCATTTCACTGCAGGGCTCCGCCTCTCCCTCGACGTATGCCAGACATTGCTGCCCTGCATGAACGGGACTGTATACGCCGCTACAGATTCAGCCAACGGTTGATTGATGAGTTGACTGGCCGGCTGGAAGCACAACTCCTCCCGCGCCACAGGTATCCAAGTGCACTGACACCCAAGTTGAAGGTGATGGCAGCCCTACATTTCCTTGCCACGGGTACGTTCCAACATACCATTGCTGATGTCGGGGGCATGTCCCAGACGATGTTCAGCCGTGTTCTGCATGATTTCTTAGAGGCCATGTTGGTTCACCTGGATGAGTACATTAAATTCCCAAATCGTGAGCAGTTGACAGATGTCAAGCGTGAGTTCTATGCCCTGGGAGGGATGCCCCATGTCATTGGGTCCATAGATGGGACACATGTTGCGTTGGTACCACCACAGGCACAGGAGGTGGTGTATAGGAATCGCAAACATTATCACTCCATTAATGCCCTTGTGGTGTGTCTGTCCAACATGGTGATTTCACATGTCTGTGTTCGCTTTCCAGGATCAGCACACGATGCCTTCATCATGAGGCGTAGCAGGGTGCCAGAAATGATGCTGCAGCTGCGGAACGAGCGAGCATGTATTGTTGGTGGGTAGACTCTGGCAGTTCTGTGTTTGGCGTCATCTTCCAATCTCACTGCCTGTGCTGACACACTTCTGTCCATGATGTTTCCTTGTAGGGGACGCTGGCTATCCCAACATGCCATGGCTGATGACGCCTGTCCGCAACCCCAGCACGGCTGCCGAGCACCTCTACAACAACGCACATGGGCGGACCAGGAGAGTCATTGAGAGGACGTTTGGACTTCTGAAGAGCCGATTCCGGTGCCTCCACAAGACCGGCGGAGCACTCCCATATGCCCCGGTGAAGGTGTGCAAGATCATCATCGTCTGCTGCATGCTGCACAACATGGCAGTGGAGGAAGCTGTTCCACTCATACTGGATCAAGATGACCAGGACCATCCACCCGTGGAGGATGAAGGGCTTGGTGACGGGGCAAGTGATGTGGAGGAGGAGGAGGCTGTGGAGGACATGCGGAGTCGGCTAATACGCAACTTCTTTGCTTAGTGGTGAGTTCCAGTGTCTGAGTGTGCACGCATTGGGCCGTGTGTGGCATGTGTTGCAATGTGTGTGTCCATCTGCATGTCTGCCAAGTGAGTCAGTGGTGTGTATTGAAGTGTCACTCAAGTGATGGCGCAATGGAAGGATGTTGTCTGAGGGTCATCATTGTCACCTGTCATGTTAACAACATGATACGTGTTAAGTACATGCTTGCGGATGTGCTCCTTTGTGCTGAATCCTTGTGTGTCTCTCTTCCACAGGTCCATGTGCATGCTGTCTGCTGGTGGCATTGTTGTGCTCCTGCTACTCCTCATGAACACAGCGACATGTGCTGATTCAGCGTCACATGCACGGGCAAGTGTTGAAATCTCCTCAGGGTAAGGGATGCCTCACGTCGTTTTGGGTGTGTGAATTGTTTGTAGTCTGTGTGCACTTCTCCGGTTCATGTGTGTTCCATTTGCATACATGGTGATCCTACATGGGGAACATGACATGGGGCAGGCTTCACCTGGAGCCATGCTCAGACTTGGTGACTGTCATGTGGCAGGGGATTGGGGATTGTGATGAGGCCATCATTGTGTGTAACACTGGCCTCGGAAACATACAGGTTGCACCGGGTTGACATGGTGTGTGATTGCCCCATCAGGGCCTCAATGGTGTATAGCGGCCTCTCCGTGGCAGCAGGGGGTGTTTAGCTGTTATCCGTCACTTGTGTGCCAGGTCAATGGGATGCCAGCATCTGTGTTGCAATGGGGGGTGCCAGTGTTGCTCCCACATGTACATCCACATGACCTGTGTATGTGTTGACAGAGTATCATTGTCATTCCAACACACATGACTAATAAATTTGTCCCTCTGTCTCCAAGGTGCCTCTTCCCTGTCAATGGTGCCCTGTTGCCACTGTGCGTGCCGCAGGTCTGGCATAGTTTTCATAGGTGGTGCATATGTGTCTATGTGTAGAGTGACAAGATGCTAGGGGTTTGTCAGGGAGTGGGAACTGTATTATGCACAAGATGCACAGTTCCATCCACCTCAAGGCAAGAGAGACCATCCCCCAGGGAAACTACAACATCTGTGTAGAATCCTACCCTGCAGTCTACGGACATGTGCCTCACGACTCCCATGGTACTTGTCCATATCCGGAGTGCATCTGCACAGCTCTGCTACTGCGTCGGGCAACCAGGCCACATCAACGTCCTAACGGGATGGGGGGAATGTTTCACAGCCAGCTGCAGGATGACCTTCTAGATCCACGCCCACACTCATGATGCAGCCCACAACCCCAACACAACCATGTGGCACAGTGATCCTAAACTGCATTCTGGCATCTCCATGCATCCAACCTTGGCCTAGCCACCATTCTCAACATCCGCCTGACGCAAGCATGCTGCACATTGTAGGGACACATGTCTAGACATACCTGGGA
This sequence comes from Triturus cristatus, assembly GCF_964204655.1. Taxonomy (NCBI): domain Eukaryota; kingdom Metazoa; phylum Chordata; class Amphibia; order Caudata; family Salamandridae; genus Triturus; species Triturus cristatus. The sequence continues at coordinate 875,720,625 of NC_140593.1, read as the reverse complement.
GCGGCAAGCCAGGTCACTCCACATGATCCCTGACCTCTGCGCATGACTGTTGCTCCCCTGAATGTGTCTGTAGCCACAGTTGTGCGGGAACCACTCAGCTGGTTGGGCCCAGCACAGGTGAGTTTGGTACTCCATGTCTGTATCAGATGAGACATTGGGACCCATGTGTGTCCTGGGCAAGACTGCGACCCCACGGTTTGGATGGTTGGAGTTAATTCTGAGATCAGGCATGCTTTGACTGTACGACACACACATGTATTGTAATAATGTAGAATCACGGCATCATCTTGTAAGTGTGATTAATTTATTTGTGGTGGGGTACGGGTTTGTGGGGATGACAAGAGGTGCACAGCGGGAGTGTAGAATCCAAAGTTCACTGGGGGAGTTGGTATCCTTGTCGTAGCAAAATGTCAGAGTCCATGCCACAGTCTTCGTCAACATAGGTCAGACAGTGACCAGCAAGTCCATGTGGCAGACAATGTCATGTGCTGCTATTGGGCCAGAGGGCCAGGTGCCAGGCCAGGTGACCTGGGAGATGGTGATGTTCTGCTGACTCTCACAGTCTTTTTCGTGGACGACCCACCTTCCTGCGGGGACCCTCGGAAGCAGTCCGTGACGATGTCTGTGACGCTCCGTCGGATGAATCCTCCTCCTCCTGATCCCTCCCTGTGTCTGGTAATGGCCTTCGCCTGGTGCCACAGGGAGGGTTGCCCATGTTGTCGGCAATCCGACGGAGTACACCGGTCATTTGGGTTTGCACCGCCACGAGCTCAGCCTGTCTATCCTCCATCCTTCCTTGGTGTTGCAGTTGACAGGCATGTTGCTGGGACTGCAGGGTCTTCATCTCCTGGAGGGTCCCCTTGATGTCATTGAGGGTGGACGCAATCTGGTCCATGCCCCTGGTGTCACGCCGGTATGTATCCAGGATGTTGCTGACCTGGGACACTACCGGGTCCTGAGCTGCCTGGTCAGGTTCGCGCCTCCGCCGTCCTCCACTCCCGCCACCCCTGCCCACGTGCACCTGGCCTGCCGTTGTGGGTGCATCGGGTCTCCGGGACCCCTGAGGGATGGCATCTGCGTTGCCGCCTGCCTCCTCCTGGGTGCCCGGAGGACCGTGTCCCTCCTGGGCAGACTGGCTGGGTGGTCGTGTGCGGGCAGGGCTCCTGGACGTCTCCTGGGATGTGGCAGGAATGGGGGTGGTGGTTGGCACAGTTGTACCTGACGCAGGTGCTGCAGGTGGTTGGACACCAGAGGGGCCAGGTTGGTCTGGGTCATCCACGGAGTGGTGAGAGTCATCGCTGGCGGTGGGGTCATCATCCCGCGGAGCCTGGTCCTGTGTGACTTCCCCCCCAGTGTTGGGGGGTGTTCGTCGACGTTGACCTGTGTGTGAGAGAGACAATGTTGACAGTGTCACATGTGGCATCCATGTTGCATGCATTTCTGATTTGGCACTCTTCCTCTGGGTAGTTGGATCTGTCCTGCATTCCTCTCACAGTGCACTTGTGCATGGCTATGTCCCTTGGCCACAGCTGTCAGGGCTTTACGCATGTGTGAGACACAATCTTAGTTGATGCATCTATTTGGGTACACAGTCAGCAGTGTGGTGTGCGGGCGTAGCGAGCCATGCAGAGGCGCCTTACGTGTTGCACTGTACGTGGCCAAATGGTGTTTTGGCAAGGCAATTTGATGTTGCAGGTAGGGGACTGAAGCATTTGTGACAGGGTTCTTACCGACACGGTGGGTGGGTATACTGGGTGTGTGGTTAGGTCTGTGCCTGCAGCACGGATGGACTCGTGCACAGATTGACACATGGACCGGTCTTCATCTACGGAAGGGGGGGTTGAGGCACTGCCAGACCTGGTCTGCATGCACACAGTCCACCGGCTGACGAGTGGACATGGCCACACCACCCAAGGGTGATTTAGTCTCCCTGTGTCTCCCTTCCTCCCTCCCTCTGTCACCCTCCTCCCTCCCTCTGTCGGTCTCCCTCTGTCACCCTACTCCCTCCCTCTGTCTGTCTCCCTGTGTCCCCCCTCTGTCTCCTTCCCTCTCATTCCCCCTCTCCCTCCCTCTCTTTGTCACTCTCTGTCACCTCAGGCCAGCTTCCTGGGCACACACAGTTAGCCGGTCTTTGAATGGCCATTGGCTTGTTCATGTGAGTTAGTCCCTGTTCTCCGGGCACCCATTGGGCAGTGTGTCTGAGTGTAGGCTGCTGCTGTGGCGGTGTGTGCTGAGACTCTATCAGAGCGATGCATCTTCATTGTCTGCTGTTATGTGCAAATTGTGCCTTCAGACCCATGGCATCCTGCATGGCAGCCATCATTTGCAGGCAAGACAGTACTGTGTGGGTACACACAGTTTGTATGGCTGTGCCCTGGGCCATATGGGCTGAGGGCATTGTTGTGTGCTTGTGAGTTGCTCAATGTTAGTTTTGCTGCCCCCACTCCCAGCATCGACCACATCCTGTGTTGTGTTGGTGTATTGTGTGGCCTGTGACTTGGCATGGCCCTGATTGATGCATGGGGCATGGAGGTGCCAGTGGCATGTGTGTGTTTGTGGAGTGTTGTTGTGTCCGGTGGTGGCTTGGGGGGGGTGGCATGCATGATTGATTGTGTATGGCATCCCCCCCATGTGAGGTGAGTTGTTTGTGTACTCACCAGGGTCTGGGAGTCCTGGCAGTCCGTGTAGTCCCTCCACCGCCAGCGTGGACATCACCTTCTCCTCCCAGGGATGGTATTGTACCGGTCTGGGGGGCGGCCCTCCTCCAGTGATGTTCCCCTGGTTGTGATTGTCAGTCATCTTCCTCTTGACCGTCCTCCGCAGATCGTACCACCTGGATTGGCACTCGTGCCTGGTCCTTCTGGTTGTCCCAACAGCATTCACAGAATCGACGATCCTCTGCCACATGGCGGTTTTTTCGGATATGCTGGTCTGTCTGACCAATGTCCCAAAGAGCTGTGGCTCGACTCTGAGGATTTCGTCGACAAGGATCTCCAGCTCCTCCTTTGTGAACTTTGGATTCTTGGTGGTGGACATGGCGTGGGGTGTGGTTGTGGGGGTGTGGGTGTGGATGGCTGTGGGTGTGTGGGTGTGGTAGTGGAGGTGTGTGTGTGAATGTGATGAGGGGGTGTTTGTGTAGGTGGTTGTGTGAAGGTATGCAAGTGTGAGGTTCAAGTATGGTGGTGTGGGTCGTCTGTGGGCTCTGGCAGCAGTGGGTCTGTTGCAAAGGCTCATGGTTTGTGTGTGTGGTCCATTTTTATTGGTCCATTTGTGGGTGTGGCTGTGTTTGAAATTTGTGTGGGTGTGTTATGAGGAGTGATTGAGTTTTGGGCCTCTGTTTGGCAGTTTGGCAGTTGCAGGTGAGTGTATGTGATGTTTGTGGGGTTGTTGGGCCTGTTTGGTGGTGTGGGGAAACTCTACTTGACTCTCCTTGTGTAAATATGGTTTGTCCGGGTTCAGTACGTGTTTTTTTGGCGTCAGTACGGTCCGTACATGCACTGGTGGGGGTGCGGTCCGTACATTCCCTGGTGGGGTGGTGGTTCGGTGCGTACATACACGGCTGGGGTGGGGGTTTGGTGCGTACATACACGGCTGGTGGTTCGGTGCGTACATACACGGCTGGGGGGGGTTCGGGGGCGTACATACACGGCTGGTGGTTCGGTGCGTACATACACGGCTGGGGGGGGTTCGGGGGCGTACATACACGGCTGGTGGTTCGGTGCGTACATACACGGCTGGTGGTTCGGTGCGTACATACACGGCTGGGGGGGGGTTCGGGGGCGTACATACACGGGTGGGTGTTTGGTGCGTACATACACGGCTGGTGGTTCGGTGCGTACATACACGGCTGGGGGGGGGTTCGGGGGCGTACATACACGGGTGGGTGTTTGGTGCGTACATACACGGCTGGTGGTTCGGTGCGTACATACACGGCTGGGGGGGGGTTCGGGGGCGTACATACACGGCTGGTGGTTCGGTGCGTACATACACGGCTGGGGGGGGGGTTCGGGGGCGTACATACATGGGTGGGTGTTTGGTGCGTACATACACGGCTGGTGGTTCGGTGCGTACATACACGGCTGGGGTGGGGGTTTGGTGCGTACATACACGGCTGGTGGTTCGGTGCGTACATACACGGCTGGGGGGGGTTCGGGGGCGTACATACACGGCTGGTGGTTCGGTGCGTACATACACGGCTGGTGGTTCGGTGCGTACATACACGGCTGGGGGGGGGTTCGGGGGCGTACATACACGGGTGGGTGTTTGGTGCGTACATACACGGCTGGTGGTTCGGTGCGTACATACACGGCTGGGGGGGGGTTCGGGGGCGTACATACACGGGTGGGTGTTTGGTGCGTACATACACGGCTGGTGGTTCGGTGCGTACATACACGGCTGGGGGGGGGTTCGGGGGCGTACATACACGGCTGGTGGTTCGGTGCGTACATACACGGCTGGGGGGGGGGTTCGGGGGCGTACATACATGGGTGGGTGTTTGGTGCGTACATACACGGCTGGTGGTTCGGTGCGTACATACACGGCTGGGGTGGGGGTTTGGTGCGTACATACACGGCTGGTGGTTCGGTGCGTACATACACGGCTGGGGGGGGGTTCGGGGGCGTACATACACGGCTGGTGGTTCGGTGCGTACATACACGGCTGGGGGGGGGTTCGGGGGCGTACATACACGGGTGGGTGTTTGGTGCGTACATACACGGCTGGTGGTTCGGTGCGTACATACACGGCTGGGGGGGGTTCGGGGGCGTACATACACGGGTGGGTGTTTGGTGCGTACATACACGGCTGGTGGTTCGGTCCGTACATACACGGCTGGGGGGGGTTCGGGGGCGTACATACACGGCTGGTGGTTCGGTGCGTACATACAGGGCTGGGGGGGGGGTTTGGTGCGTACATACACGGCTGGTGGTTCGGTGCGTACATACACGGGTGGGGGTTCGGGGCGTACATACGCGGGCGGGGGGTGGTGGGGTGTTCGGCGCGTATGCGGGCACATGTCTCCATGGTTGCTATGGGAGTTCGGTTCGGACGGTGTTTTTGCGTACGGTTGTGAAATGGGGAGGACGGGAGGGATCGTACTTGCGCAGTCGGACTTTATTTTTCCGCACGGTGGGTTTCTCGCCCGGGGACGTGTCGGTGACTTTTCCCGACCCGAGGACGTGTGGGGAAATCTTCCCAATGCGATTCGTATGGACTTTTTTCCGTTCGAATCGTACTTGGCAGTTTGTACGCTACTTTGACGATTCGGACGGAAAAAAATCCGGATACGAGTCGGACGGGGAATTTTTTTACCGGATCGGAATTGGCACCTTAGTGTGTTTAGAGTCACTTTAATGCCTGAAATTGGTCGAAATAGAAGCTTCTGAATACGAGAAAATGTCTGTAATAATGGCAATTTTGGTCACATTGAGGCTTTAAAAAGTAGTTATTCAACATGAGGCACAATCCAAATGACATTTTGAATCAATTTTTCTACAGTCCAAAAAAATCAATTTTCTGATGAAAAACGATGACCCGTGACCTGTCGAAATTTATCCAGATGGTCAGAAATGAAAATTTTTTAATGTTTAATTTTTTGAATGCAAATGACTATTCCATGTAAATTATCACTTTTGGAACAACATTAAGTGTGTTTAGAGTCACTTTAATGCCTGAAATTGGTCGAAATAGAAGCTTCTGAATACGAGAAAATGTCTGTAATAATGGCAATTTTGGTCACATTGAGGCTTTAAAAAGTAGTTATTCAGCATGAGGCACATTCCAAATGACATTTTGAATCAATTTTTCTACAGTCCCAAAAAATCAATTTTCTGATGAAAAACGATGACCCGTGAGCTGTCGAAATTTCTCCAGATGGTCAGAAATGGAAATTTTTTAATGTTTAATTTTTTGACTGTAAATGACTATTCCATGTAAATTATCACTTTTGGAAGAACAATAAGTGTGTTTAGAGACACTTTAATGCCTGAAATTGGTTGAAACAAAAGCTTCTGAATAGGAGAAAAAGTCTGTAATAATGGCAATTTTGGTCACATTGAGGCTTTAAAAAGTAGTTATTCAACATGAGGCACATTCCAAATGACATTTTGAATCAATTTTTCTACAGTCCAAAAAATCAATTTTCTGATGAAAAACAATGACCCGTGACCTGTCGAAATTTCTCCAGATGGTCAGAAATGGAAATTTTTTAATGTTTCATTTTTTGACTGCAAATGACTATTCCATGTAAATTATCACTTTTGGAACAAAATAAGTGTGTTTAGAGTCACTTTAATGCCTGAAATTGGTCGAAATAGAAGCTTCTGAATAGGAGAAAATGTCTGTAAAAATGGCAATTTTGGTCACATTGAGGCTTCAAAAAGTAGTTATTCAGCATGAGGCACATTCCAAATGACATTTTGAATCAATTTTTCTACAGTCCAAAAAATCAATTTTCTGATGAAAAACGATGACCCGTGACCTGTCGAAATTTCTCCAGATGGTCAGAAATGGATATTTTTTAATGTTTAATTTTTTTACTGTAAATGACTATTCCATGTGAATTATCACTTTTGGAACTAAAATAAGTGTGTTTAGAGTCACTTTAATGCCTGAAATTGGTCGAAATAGAAGCTTCTGAATAGGAGAAAATGTCTGTAATAATGGCACTTTTGGTCACATTGAGGCTTTAAAAAGTAGTCATTCAGCATGAGGCACATTCCAAATGACATTTTGAATCAATTTTTCTACAGTCCAAAAAATCAATTTTCTGATGAAAAACGATGACCCGTGACCTGTCGACATTTCTCCAGTTGGTCAGAAATGGAAATTTTTTAATGTTTAATTTTTTTAATGCAAATGACTATTCCATGTAAATTATCACTTTTGGAACAACATTAAGTGTGTTTAGAGACACTTTAATGCCTGAAATTGGTTGAAACAAAAGCTTCTGAATAGGAGAAAAAGTCTGTAATAATGGCAATGTTGGTCACATTGAGGCTTTAAAAAGTAGTCATTCAACATGAGGCACATTCCAAATGACATTTTGAATCAATTTTTCTACAGTCCAAAAAAATCAATTTTCTGATGAAAAACGATGACCAGTGACCTGTCGAAATGTCTCCAGATGGTCAGAAATGGAAATTTTTTAATGTTTAATTTTTTTAATGCAAATGACTATTCATGTAAATTATCACTTTTGGAACAACATTAAGTGTGTTTAGAGTCACTTTAATGCCTGAAATTGGTCGAAATAGACGCTTCTGAATAGGAGAAAATGTCTGTAAAAATGGCAATTTTGGTCACATTGAGGCTTCAAAAAGTAGTTATTCAGCATGAGGCACATTCCAAATGACATTTTGAATCAATTTTTCTACAGTCCAAAAAAATCAATTTTCTGATGAAAAACGATGACCCGTGAGCTGTCGAAATTTCTCCAGATGGTCAGAAATGGAAATTTTTTAATGTTTAATTTTTTGACTGTAAATGACTATTCCATGTAAATTATCACTTTTGGAAGAAAAATAAGTGTGTTTAGAGACACTTTAATGCCTGAAATTGGTTGAAACAAAAGCTTCTGAATAGGAGAAAAAGTCTGTAATAATGGCAATTTTGGTCACATTGAGGCTTTAAAAAGTAGTTATTCAACATAAGGCACATTCCAAATGACATTTTGAATCAATTTTTCTACAGTCCAAAAAATCAATTTTCTGATGAAAAACGATGACCCGTGACCTGTCGAAATTTCTCCAGATGGTCAGAAATTGAAATGTTTTAATGTTTAATTTTTTTACTGTAAATGACTATTCCATGTGAATTATCACTTTTGGAACTAAAATAAGTGTGTTTAGAGTCACTTTAATGCCTGAAATTGGTCGAAATAGAAGCTTCTGAATAGGAGAAAATGTCTGTAATAATGGCAATTTTGGTCACATTGAGGCTTTAAAAAGTAGTTATTCAGCATGAGGCACATTCCAAATGACATTTTGAATCAATTTTTCTACAGTCAAAAAAATCAATTTTCTGATGAAAAACAATGACCCGTGAGCTGTCGAAATTTCTCCAGATGGTCAGAAATGGAAATTTTTTAATGTTTCATTTTTTGACTGCAAATTACTATTCCATGTAAATTATCACTTTTGGAACAAAATAAGTGTGTTTAGAGTCTTTTTAATGCCTGAAATTGGTCGAAATAGAAGCTTCTGAATAGGAGAAAATGTCTGTAAAAATGGCAATTTTGGTCACATTGAGGCTTCAAAAAGTAGTTATTCAGCATGAGGCACATTCCAAATGACATTTTGAATCAATTTTTCTACAGTCCAAAAAATCAATTTTCTGATGAAAAACGATGACCCGTGACCTGTCGAAATTTCTCCAGATGGTCAGAAATGGAAATATTTAATGTTTAATTTTTTGACTGTAAATGACTATTCCATGTAAATTATCACTTTTGGAAGAAAAATAAGTGTGTTTAGAGACACTTTAATGCCTGAAATTGGTTGAAACAAAAGCTTCTGAATAGGAGAAAAAGTCTGTAATAATGGCAATTTTGGTCACATTGAGGCTTTAAAAAGTAGTTATTCAACATGAGGCACATTCCAAATGACATTTTGAATCAATTTTTCTACAGTCCAAAAAATCAATTTTCTGATGAAAAACGATGACCCGTGACCTGTCGAAATTTCTCCAGATGGTCAGAAATGGAAATTTTTTAATGTTTAATTTTTTTACTGTAAATGACTATTCCATGTGAATTATCACTTTTGGAACTAAAATAAGTGTGTTTAGAGTCACTTTAATGCCTGAAATTGGTCGAAATAGAAGCTTCTGAATAGGAGAAAATGTCTGTAATAATGGCAATTTTGGTCACATTGAGGCTTTAAAAAGTAGTTATTCAGCATGAGGCACATTCCAAATGACATTTTGAATCAATTTTTCTACAGTCAAAAAAATCAATTTTCTGATGAAAAACGATGACCCGTGACCTGTCGAAATTTCTCCAGATGGTCAGAAATGGAAATTTTTTAATGTTTCATTTTTTGACTGCAAATGACTATTCCATGTAAATTATCACTTTTGGAACAAAATAAGCGTGTTTAGAGTCTTTTTAATGCCTGAAATTGGTCGAAATAGAAGCTTCTGAATAGGAGAAAATGTCTGTAAAAATGGCAATTTTGGTCACATTGAGGCTTCAAAAAGTAGTTATTCAGCATGAGGCACATTCCAAATGACATTTTGAATCAATTTTTCTACAGTCCAAAAAATCAATTTTCTGATGAAAAACGATGACCCGTGACCTGTCGACATTTCTCCAGTTGGTCAGAAATGGAAATTTTTTAATGTTTAATTTTTTTAATGCAAATGACTATTCCATGTAAATTATCACTTTTGGAACAACATTAGGTGTGTTTAGAGACACTTTAATGCCTGAAATTGGTTGAAACAAAAGCTTCTGAATAGGAGAAAAAGTCTGTAATAATGGCAATGTTGGTCACATTGAGGCTTTAAAAAGTAGTCATTCAACATGAGGCACATTCCAAATGACATTTTGAATCAATTTTTCTACAGTCCAAAAAAATCAATTTTCTGATGAAAAACGATGACCAGTGACCTGTCGAAATGTCTCCAGATGGTCAGAAATGGAAATTTTTTAATGTTTAATTTTTTTAATGCAAATGACTATTCATGTAAATTATCACTTTTGGAACAACATTAAGTGTGTTTAGAGTCACTTTAATGCCTGAAATTGGTCGAAATAGACGCTTCTGAATAGGAGAAAATGTCTGTAAAAATGGCAATTTTGGTCACATTGAGGCTTCAAAAAGTAGTTATTCAGCATGAGGCACATTCCAAATGACATTTTGAATCAATTTTTCTACAGTCCAAAAAATCAATTTTCTGATGAAAAACGATGACCCGTGACCTGTCGAAATTTCTCCAGATGGTCAGAAATGGATATTTTTTAATGTTTAATTTTTTTACTGTAAATGACTATTCCATGTGAATTATCACTTTTGGAACTAAAATAAGTGTGTTTAGAGTCACTTTAATGCCTGAAATTGGTCGAAATAGAAGCTTCTGAATAGGAGAAAATGTCTGTAATAATGGCACTTTTGGTCACATTGAGGCTTTAAAAAGTAGTCATTCAGCATGAGGCACATTCCAAATGACATTTTGAATCAATTTTTCTACAGTCCAAAAAATCAATTTTCTGATGAAAAACGATGACCCGTGACCTGTCGACATTTCTCCAGTTGGTCAGAAATGGAAATTTTTTAATGTTTAATTTTTTTAATGCAAATGACTATTCCATGTAAATTATCACTTTTGGAACAACATTAAGTGTGTTTAGAGACACTTTAATGCCTGAAATTGGTTGAAACAAAAGCTTCTGAATAGGAGAAAAAGTCTGTAATAATGGCAATGTTGGTCACATTGAGGCTTTAAAAAGTAGTCATTCAACATGAGGCACATTCCAAATGACATTTTGAATCAATTTTTCTACAGTCCAAAAAAATCAATTTTCTGATGAAAAACGATGACCAGTGACCTGTCGAAATGTCTCCAGATGGTCAGAAATGGAAATTTTTTAATGTTTAATTTTTTTAATGCAAATGACTATTCATGTAAATTATCACTTTTGGAACAACATTAAGTGTGTTTAGAGTCACTTTAATGCCTGAAATTGGTCGAAATAGACGCTTCTGAATAGGAGAAAATGTCTGTAAAAATGGCAATTTTGGTCACATTGAGGCTTCAAAAAGTAGTTATTCAGCATGAGGCACATTCCAAATGACATTTTGAATCAATTTTTCTACAGTCCAAAAAAATCAATTTTCTGATGAAAAACGATGACCCGTGAGCTGTCGAAATTTCTCCAGATGGTCAGAAATGGAAATTTTTTAATGTTTAATTTTTTGACTGTAAATGACTATTCCATGTAAATTATCACTTTTGGAAGAAAAATAAGTGTGTTTAGAGACACTTTAATGCCTGAAATTGGTTGAAACAAAAGCTTCTGAATAGGAGAAAAAGTCTGTAATAATGGCAATTTTGGTCACATTGAGGCTTTAAAAAGTAGTTATTCAACATAAGGCACATTCCAAATGACATTTTGAATCAATTTTTCTACAGTCCAAAAAATCAATTTTCTGATGAAAAACGATGACCCGTGACCTGTCGAAATTTCTCCAGATGGTCAGAAATTGAAATGTTTTAATGTTTAATTTTTTTACTGTAAATGACTATTCCATGTGAATTATCACTTTTGGAACTAAAATAAGTGTGTTTAGAGTCACTTTAATGCCTGAAATTGGTCGAAATAGAAGCTTCTGAATAGGAGAAAATGTCTGTAATAATGGCAATTTTGGTCACATTGAGGCTTTAAAAAGTAGTTATTCAGCATGAGGCACATTCCAAATGACATTTTGAATCAATTTTTCTACAGTCAAAAAAATCAATTTTCTGATGAAAAACAATGACCCGTGAGCTGTCGAAATTTCTCCAGATGGTCAGAAATGGAAATTTTTTAATGTTTCATTTTTTGACTGCAAATTACTATTCCATGTAAATTATCACTTTTGGAACAAAATAAGTGTGTTTAGAGTCTTTTTAATGCCTGAAATTGGTCGAAATAGAAGCTTCTGAATAGGAGAAAATGTCTGTAAAAATGGCAATTTTGGTCACATTGAGGCTTCAAAAAGTAGTTATTCAGCATGAGGCACATTCCAAATGACATTTTGAATCAATTTTTCTACAGTCCAAAAAATCAATTTTCTGATGAAAAACGATGACCCGTGACCTGTCGAAATTTCTCCAGATGGTCAGAAATGGAAATATTTAATGTTTAATTTTTTGACTGTAAATGACTATTCCATGTGAATTATCACTTTTGGAACTAAAATAAGTGTGTTTAGAGTCACTTTAATGCCTGAAATTGGTCGAAATAGAAGCTTCTGAATAGGAGAAAATGTCTGTAATAATGGCAATTTTGGTCACATTGAGGCTTTAAAAAGTAGTTATTCAGCATGAGGCACATTCCAAATGACATTTTGAATCAATTTTTCTACAGTCAAAAAAATCAATTTTCTGATGAAAAACGATGACCCGTGACCTGTCGAAATTTCTCCAGATGGTCAGAAATGGAAATTTTTTAATGTTTCATTTTTTGACTGCAAATGACTATTCCATGTAAATTATCACTTTTGGAACAAAATAAGTGTGTTTAGAGTCTTTTTAATGCCTGAAATTGGTCGAAATAGAAGCTTCTGAATAGGAGAAAATGTCTGTAAAAATGGCAATTTTGGTCACATTGAGGCTTCAAAAAGTAGTTATTCAGCATGAGGCACATTCCAAATGACATTTTGAATCAATTTTTCTACAGTCCAAAAAAATCAATTTTCTGATGAAAAACGATGACCAGTGACCTGTCGAAATGTCTCCAGATGGTCAGAAATGGAAATTTTTTAATGTTTAATTTTTTTAATGCAAATGACTATTCATGTAAATTATCACTTTTGGAACAACATTAAGTGTGTTTAGAGTCACTTTAATGCCTGAAATTGGTCGAAATAGACGCTTCTGAATAGGAGAAAATGTCTGTAAAAATGGCAATTTTGGTCACATTGAGGCTTCAAAAAGTAGTTATTCAGCATGAGGCACATTCCAAATGACATTTTGAATCAATTTTTCTACAGTCCAAAAAAATCAATTTTCTGATGAAAAACGATGACCCGTGAGCTGTCGAAATTTCTCCAGATGGTCAGAAATGGAAATTTTTTAATGTTTAATTTTTTGACTGTAAATGACTATTCCATGTAAATTATCACTTTTGGAAGAAAAATAAGTGTGTTTAGAGACACTTTAATGCCTGAAATTGGTTGAAACAAAAGCTTCTGAATAGGAGAAAAAGTCTGTAATAATGGCAATTTTGGTCACATTGAGGCTTTAAAAAGTAGTTATTCAACATAAGGCACATTCCAAATGACATTTTGAATCAATTTTTCTACAGTCCAAAAAATCAATTTTCTGATGAAAAACGATGACCCGTGACCTGTCGAAATTTCTCCAGATGGTCAGAAATTGAAATGTTTTAATGTTTAATTTTTTTACTGTAAATGACTATTCCATGTGAATTATCACTTTTGGAACTAAAATAAGTGTGTTTAGAGTCACTTTAATGCCTGAAATTGGTCGAAATAGAAGCTTCTGAATAGGAGAAAATGTCTGTAATAATGGCAATTTTGGTCACATTGAGGCTTTAAAAAGTAGTTATTCAGCATGAGGCACATTCCAAATGACATTTTGAATCAATTTTTCTACAGTCAAAAAAATCAATTTTCTGATGAAAAACAATGACCCGTGAGCTGTCGAAATTTCTCCAGATGGTCAGAAATGGAAATTTTTTAATGTTTCATTTTTTGACTGCAAATTACTATTCCATGTAAATTATCACTTTTGGAACAAAATAAGTGTGTTTAGAGTCTTTTTAATGCCTGAAATTGGTCGAAATAGAAGCTTCTGAATAGGAGAAAATGTCTGTAAAAATGGCAATTTTGGTCACATTGAGGCTTCAAAAAGTAGTTATTCAGCATGAGGCACATTCCAAATGACATTTTGAATCAATTTTTCTACAGTCCAAAAAATCAATTTTCTGATGAAAAACGATGACCCGTGACCTGTCGAAATTTCTCCAGATGGTCAGAAATGGAAATATTTAATGTTTAATTTTTTGACTGTAAATGACTATTCCATGTAAATTATCACTTTTGGAAGAAAAATAAGTGTGTTTAGAGACACTTTAATGCCTGAAATTGGTTGAAACAAAAGCTTCTGAATAGGAGAAAAAGTCTGTAATAATGGCAATTTTGGTCACATTGAGGCTTTAAAAAGTAGTTATTCAACATGAGGCACATTCCAAATGACATTTTGAATCAATTTTTCTACAGTCCAAAAAATCAATTTTCTGATGAAAAACGATGACCCGTGACCTGTCGAAATTTCTCCAGATGGTCAGAAATGGAAATTTTTTAATGTTTAATTTTTTTACTGTAAATGACTATTCCATGTGAATTATCACTTTTGGAACTAAAATAAGTGTGTTTAGAGTCACTTTAATGCCTGAAATTGGTCGAAATAGAAGCTTCTGAATAGGAGAAAATGTCTGTAATAATGGCAATTTTGGTCACATTGAGGCTTTAAAAAGTAGTTATTCAGCATGAGGCACATTCCAAATGACATTTTGAATCAATTTTTCTACAGTCAAAAAAATCAATTTTCTGATGAAAAACGATGACCCGTGACCTGTCGAAATTTCTCCAGATGGTCAGAAATGGAAATTTTTTAATGTTTCATTTTTTGACTGCAAATGACTATTCCATGTAAATTATCACTTTTGGAACAAAATAAGTGTGTTTAGAGTCTTTTTAATGCCTGAAATTGGTCGAAATAGAAGCTTCTGAATAGGAGAAAATGTCTGTAAAAATGGCAATTTTGGTCACATTGAGGCTTCAAAAAGTAGTTATTCAGCATGAGGCACATTCCAAATGACATTTTGAATCAATTTTTCTACAGTCCAAAAAATCAATTTTCTGATGAAAAACGATGACCCGTGACCTGTCGAAATTTCTCCAGATGGTCAGAAATGGAAATATTTAATGTTTAATTTTTTGACTGTAAATGACTATTCCATGTAAATTATCACTTTTGGAAGAAAAATAAGTGTGTTTAGAGACACTTTAATGCCTGAAATTGGTTGAAACAAAAGCTTCTGAATAGGAGAAAAAGTCTGTAATAATGGCAATTTTGGTCACATTGAGGCTTTAAAAAGTAGTTATTCAACATGAGGCACATTCCAAATGACATTTTGAATCAATTTTTCTACAGTCAAAAAAATCAATTTTCTGATGAAAAACGATGACCCGTGACCTGTCGAAATTTCTCCAGATGGTCAGAAATGGAAATTTTTTAATGTTTCATTTTTTGACTGCAAATGACTATTCCATGTAAATTATCACTTTTGGAACAAAATAAGTGTGTTTAGAGTCTTTAATGCCTGAAATTGGTCAAAATAGAAGCTTCTGAATAGGAGAAAATGTCTGTAAAAATGGCAATTTTGGTCACATTGAGGCTTCAAAAAGTAGTTATTCAGCATGAGGCACATTCCAAATGACATTTTGAATCAATTTTTCTACAGTCCAAAAAATCAATTTTCTGATGAAAAACGATGACCCGTGACCTGTCGAAATTTCTCCAGATGGTCAGAAATGGAAATATTTAATGTTTAATTTTTTGACTGTAAATGACTATTCCATGTAAATTATCACTTTTGGAAGAAAAATAAGTGTGTTTAGAGTCACTTTAATGCCTGAAATTGGTTGAAACAAAAGCTTCTGAATAGGAGAAACAGTCTGTAATAATGGCAATTTTGGTCACATTGAGGCTTTAAAAAGTAGTCATTCAACATGAGGCACATTCCAAATGACATTTTGAATCAATTTTTCTACAGTCCACAAAAATCAATTTTCTGATGAAAAACGATGACCCGTGACCTGTCGAAATTTATCCAGATGGTCAGAAATGAAAATTTTTTAATGTTTAATTTTTTGAATGCAAATGACTATTCCATGTAAATTATCACTTTTGGAACAACATTAAGTGTGTTTAGAGTCACTTTAATGCCTGAAATTGGTCGAAATAGAAGCTTCTGAATACGAGAAAATGTCTGTAATAATGGCAATTTTGGTCACATTGAGGCTTTAAAAAGTAGTTATTCAACATGAGGCACATTCGAAATGACATTTTGAATCAATTTTTCTACAGTCCAAAAAATCAATTTTCTGATGAAAAACTATGACCCGTGACCTGTCGACATTTCTCCAGTTGGTCAGAAATTGAATTTTTTTAATGTTTACGTTTTTTGACTGCAAATGACTATTCCATTTAAAGTATCACTTTTGGAACAAAAATAAGTGTGTTTAGAGTCACTTTAATGCCTGAAATTGGTCGAAATAGAAGCTTGTGAATAGGAGAAAATGTCTGTAAAAATTGAAATTTTGGTCACATTCAGGCTTTAAAAAGTAGTTATTCAACATGAGGCACAATCCAAATGACATTTTGAATCAATTTTTCTACAGTCCAAAAAATCAATTTTCTGATGAAAAACGATGACCCGTGACCTGTTGAAATTTCTCCAGATTGTCAGAAATGTACATTTTTTAATGTTTAATTTTTTGACTGTAAATGACTATTCTATGTAAATTATCACTTTTGGAAGAAAAATAAGTGTGTTTAGAGACACTTTAATGCCTGAAATTGGTTGAAACAAAAGCTTCTGAATAGGAGAAAAAGTCTGTAATAATGGCAATTTTGGTCACATTGAGGCTTTAAAAAGTAGTTATTCAACATGAGGCACATTCCAAATGACATTTTGAATCAATTTTTCTACAGTCCAAAAAATCAATTTTCTGATGAAAAACGATGACCCGTGACCTGTCGAAATTTCTCCAGATGGTCAGAAATGGAAATTTTTTAATGTTTAATTTTTTGACTGTAAATGACTATTCCATGTGAATTATCACTTTTGGAACTAAAATAAGTGTGTTTAGAGTCACTTTAATGCCTGAAATTGGTTGAAACAAAAGCTTCTGAATAGGAGAAAAAGTCTGTAATAATGGCAATTTTGGTCACATTGAGGCTTTAAAAAGTAGTCATTCAACATGAGGCACATTCCAAATGACATTTTGAATCAATTTTTCTACAGTCCAAAAAAATCAATTTTCTGATGAAAAACGATGACCCGTGACCTGTTGAAATTTATCCAGATGGTCAGAAATGGAAATTTTTTAATGTTTAATTTTTTGAATGCAAATGACTATTCCATGTAAATTATCACTTTTGGAACAACATTAAGTGTGTTTAGAGTCACTTTAATGCCTGAAATTGGTCGAAATAGAAGCTTCTGAATACGAGAAAATGTCTGTAATAATGGCAATTTTGGTCACATTGAGGCTTTAAAAAGTAGTTATTCAACATGAGGCACATTCGAAATGACATTTTGAATCAATTTTTCTACAGTCCAAAAAATCAATTTTCTGATGAAAAACGATGACCCGTGACCTGTCGACATTTCTCCAGTTGGTCAGAAATTGAATTTTTTTAATGTTTAAGTTTTTTTACTGCAAATGACTATTCCATTTAAAGTATCACTTTTGGAACAAAAATAAGTGTGTTTAGATTTACTTTAATGCCTGAAATTGGTCGAAATAGAAGCTTCTGAATACGAGAAAATGTCTGTAAACATGGCAATTTTGGTCACATTGAGGCTTTAAAAAGTAGTTATTCAGCATGAGGCACATTCCAAATGACATTTTGAATCAATTTTTCTACAGTCCAAAAAAATCAATTTTCTGATGAAAAACGATGACCCGTGAGCTGTCGAAATTTCTCCAGATGGTCAGAAATGGAAATTTTTTAATGTTTAATTTTTTGACTGTAAATGACTATTCCATGTAAATTATCACTTTTGGAAGAACAATAAGTGTGTTTAGAGACACTTTAATGCCTGAAATTGGTTGAAACAAAAGCTTCTGAATAGGAGAAAAAGTCTGTAATAATGGCAATTTTGGTCACATTGAGGCTTTAAAAAGTAGTTATTCAACATGAGGCACATTCCAAATGACATTTTGAATCAATTTTTCTACAGTCCAAAAAATCAATTTTCTGATGAAAAACGATGACCCGTGACCTGTCGAAATTTCTCCAGATGGTCAGAAATGTAAATTTTTTAATGTTTAATTTTTTTACTGTAAATGACTATTCCATGTGAATTATCACTTTTGGAACTAAAATAAGTGTGTTTAGAGTCACTTTAATGCCTGAAATTGGTCGAAATAGAAGCTTCTGAATAGGAGAAAATGTCTGTAATAATGGCAATTTTGGTCACATTGAGGCTTTAAAAAGTAGTTATTCAGCATGAGGCACATTCCAAATGACATTTTGAATCAATTTTTCTACAGTCAAAAAAATCAATTTTCTGATGAAAAACGATGACCCGTGACCTGTCGAAATTTCTCCAGATGGTCAGAAATGGAAATTTTTTAATGTTTCATTTTTTGACTGCAAATGACTATTCCATGTAAATTATCACTTTTGGAACAAAATAAGTGTGTTTAGAGTCACTTTAATGCCTCAAATTGGTCGAAATAGAAGCTTCTGAATAGGAGAAAATGTCTGTAAAAATGGCAATTTTGGTCACATTGAGGCTTCAAAAAGTAGTTATTCAGCATGAGGCACATTCCAAATGACATTTTGAATCAATTTTTCTACAGTCCAAAAAATCAATTTTCTGATGAAAAACGATGACCCGTGACCTGTCGAAATTTCTCCAGATGGTCAGAAATGGATATTTTTTAATGTTTAATTTTTTTACTGTAAATGACTATTCCATGTGAATTATCACTTTTGGAACTAAAATAAGTGTGTTTAGAGTCACTTTAATGCCTGAAATTGGTCGAAATAGAAGCTTCTGAATAGGAGAAAATGTCTGTAATAATGGCACTTTTGGTCACATTGAGGCTTTAAAAAGTAGTCATTCAGCATGAGGCACATTCCAAATGACATTTTGAATCAATTTTTCTACAGTCCAAAAAATCAATTTTCTGATGAAAAACGATGACCCGTGACCTGTCGACATTTCTCCAGTTGGTCAGAAATGGAAATTTTTTAATGTTTAATTTTTTTAATGCAAATGACTATTCCATGTAAATTATCACTTTTGGAACAACATTAAGTGTGTTTAGAGACACTTTAATGCCTGAAATTGGTTGAAACAAAAGCTTCTGAATAGGAGAAAAAGTCTGTAATAATGGCAATGTTGGTCACATTGAGGCTTTAAAAAGTAGTCATTCAACATGAGGCACATTCCAAATGACATTTTGAATCAATTTTTCTACAGTCCAAAAAAATCAATTTTCTGATGAAAAACGATGACCAGTGACCTGTCGAAATGTCTCCAGATGGTCAGAAATGGAAATTTTTTAATGTTTAATTTTTTTAATGCAAATGACTATTCATGTAAATTATCACTTTTGGAACAACATTAAGTGTGTTTAGAGTCACTTTAATGCCTGAAATTGGTCGAAATAGACGCTTCTGAATAGGAGAAAATGTCTGTAAAAATGGCAATTTTGGTCACATTGAGGCTTCAAAAAGTAGTTATTCAGCATGAGGCACATTCCAAATGACATTTTGAATCAATTTTTCTACAGTCCAAAAAAATCAATTTTCTGATGAAAAACGATGACCCGTGAGCTGTCGAAATTTCTCCAGATGGTCAGAAATGGAAATTTTTTAATGTTTAATTTTTTGACTGTAAATGACTATTCCATGTAAATTATCACTTTTGGAAGAAAAATAAGTGTGTTTAGAGACACTTTAATGCCTGAAATTGGTTGAAACAAAAGCTTCTGAATAGGAGAAAAAGTCTGTAATAATGGCAATTTTGGTCACATTGAGGCTTTAAAAAGTAGTTATTCAACATAAGGCACATTCCAAATGACATTTTGAATCAATTTTTCTACAGTCCAAAAAATCAATTTTCTGATGAAAAACGATGACCCGTGACCTGTCGAAATTTCTCCAGATGGTCAGAAATTGAAATGTTTTAATGTTTAATTTTTTTACTGTAAATGACTATTCCATGTGAATTATCACTTTTGGAACTAAAATAAGTGTGTTTAGAGTCACTTTAATGCCTGAAATTGGTCGAAATAGAAGCTTCTGAATAGGAGAAAATGTCTGTAATAATGGCAATTTTGGTCACATTGAGGCTTTAAAAAGTAGTTATTCAGCATGAGGCACATTCCAAATGACATTTTGAATCAATTTTTCTACAGTCAAAAAAATCAATTTTCTGATGAAAAACAATGACCCGTGACCTGTCGAAATTTCTCCAGATGGTCAGAAATGGAAATTTTTTAATGTTTCATTTTTTGACTGCAAATGACTATTCCATGTAAATTATCACTTTTGGAACAAAATAAGTGTGTTTAGAGTCTTTTTAATGCCTGAAATTGGTCGAATTAGAAGCTTCTGAATAGGAGAAAAAGTCTGTAATAATGGCAATTTTGGTCACATTGAGGCTTTAAAAAGTAGTTATTCAACATGAGGCACATTCCAAATGACATTTTGAATCAATTTTTCTACAGTCCAAAAAATCAATTTTCTGATGAAAAACGATGACCCGTGACCTGTCGAAATTTCTCCAGATGGTCAGAAATGGAAATTTTTTAATGTTTAATTTTTTTACTGTAAATGACTATTCCATGTGAATTATCACTTTTGGAACTAAAATAAGTGTGTTTAGAGTCACTTTAATGCCTGAAATTGGTCGAAATAGAAGCTTCTGAATAGGAGAAAATGTCTGTAATAATGGCAATTTTGGTCACATTGAGGCTTTAAAAAGTAGTTATTCAGCATGAGGCACATTCCAAATGACATTTTGAATCAATTTTTCTACAGTCAAAAAAATCAATTTTCTGATGAAAAACGATGACCCGTGACCTGTCGAAATTTCTCCAGATGGTCAGAAATGGAAATTTTTTAATGTTTCATTTTTTGACTGCAAATGACTATTCCATGTAAATTATCACTTTTGGAACAAAATAAGTGTGTTTAGAGTCTTTAATGCCTGAAATTGGTCAAAATAGAAGCTTCTGAATAGGAGAAAATGTCTGTAAAAATGGCAATTTTGGTCACATTGAGGCTTCAAAAAGTAGTTATTCAGCATGAGGCACATTCCAAATGACATTTTGAATCAATTTTTCTACAGTCCAAAAAATCAATTTTCTGATGAAAAACGATGACCCGTGACCTGTCGAAATTTCTCCAGATGGTCAGAAATGGAAATATTTAATGTTTAATTTTTTGACTGTAAATGACTATTCCATGTAAATTATCACTTTTGGAAGAAAAATAAGTGTGTTTAGAGTCACTTTAATGCCTGAAATTGGTCGAAATAGAAGCTTCTGAATACGAGAAAATGTCTGTAATAATGGCAATTTTGGTCACATTGAGGCTTTAAAAAGTAGTTATTCAACATGAGGCACATTCGAAATGACATTTTGAATCAATTTTTCTACAGTCCAAAAAATCAATTTTCTGATGAAAAACTATGACCCGTGACCTGTCGACATTTCTCCAGTTGGTCAGAAATTGAATTTTTTTAATGTTTAAGTTTTTTGACTGCAAATGACTATTCCATTTAAAGTATCACTTTTGGAACAAAAATAAGTGTGTTTAGAGTCACTTTAATGCCTGAAATTGGTCGAAATAGAAGCTTGTGAATAGGAGAAAATGTCTGTAAAAATTGAAATTTTGGTCACATTCAGGCTTTAAAAAGTAGTTATTCAACATGAGGCACAATCCAAATGACATTTTGAATCAATTTTTCTACAGTCCAAAAAATCAATTTTCTGATGAAAAACGATGACCCGTGACCTGTTGAAATTTCTCCAGATTGTCAGAAATGTACATTTTTTAATGTTTAATTTTTTGACTGTAAATGACTATTCTATGTAAATTATCACTTTTGGAAGAAAAATAAGTGTGTTTAGAGACACTTTAATGCCTGAAATTGGTTGAAACAAAAGCTTCTGAATAGGAGAAAAAGTCTGTAATAATGGCAATTTTGGTCACATTGAGGCTTTAAAAAGTAGTTATTCAACATGAGGCACATTCCAAATGACATTTTGAATCAATTTTTCTACAGTCCAAAAAATCAATTTTCTGATGAAAAACGATGACCCGTGACCTGTCGAAATTTCTCCAGATGGTCAGAAATGGAAATTTTTTAATGTTTAATTTTTTGACTGTAAATGACTATTCCATGTGAATTATCACTTTTGGAACTAAAATAAGTGTGTTTAGAGTCACTTTAATGCCTGAAATTGGTTGAAACAAAAGCTTCTGAATAGGAGAAAAAGTCTGTAATAATGGCAATGTTGGTCACATTGAGGCTTTAAAAAGTAGTTATTCAACATGAGGCACATTCCAAATGACATTTTGAATCAATTTTTCTACAGTCCAAAAAATCAATTTTCTGATGAAAAACGATGACCCGTGACCTGTCGAAATTTCTCCAGATGGTCAGAAATGGAAATATTTAATGTTTAATTTTTTGACTGTAAATGACTATTCCATGTAAATTATCACTTTTGGAAGAAAAATAAGTGTGTTTAGAGACACTTTAATGCCTGAAATTGGTTGAAACAAAAGCTTCTGAATAGGAGAAAAAGTCTGTAATAATGGCAATTTTGGTCACATTGAGGCTTTAAAAAGTAGTCATTCAACATGAGGCACATTCCAAATGACATTTTGTATCAATTTTTCTACAGTCCAAAAAAATCAATTTTCTGATGAAAAACGATGACCCGTGACCTGTCGAAATGTCTCCAGATGGTCAGAAATGGAAAATTTTTAATGTTTAATTTTTTGAATGCAAATGACTATTCCATGTAAATTATCACTTTTGGAACAACATTAAGTGTGTTTAGAGTCACTTTAATGCCTGAAATTGGTCGAAATAGACGCTTCTGAATAGGAGAAAATGTCTGTAAAAATGGAAATTTTGGTCACATTGAGGCTTCAAAAAGTAGTTATTCAGCATGAGGCACATTCCAAATGACATTTTGAATCAATTTTTCTACAGTCCAAAAAAATCAATTTTCTGATGAAAAACGATGACCCGTGAGCTGTCGAAATTTCTCCAGATGGTCAGAAATGGAAATTTTTTAATGTTTAATTTTTTGACTGTAAATGACTATTCCATGTAAATTATCACTTTTGGAAGAAAAATAAGTGTGTTTAGAGACACTTTAATGCCTGAAATTGGTTGAAACAAAAGCTTCTGAATAGGAGAAAAAGTCTGTAATAATGGCAATTTTGGTCACATTGAGGCTTTAAAAAGTAGTTATTCAACATAAGGCACATTCCAAATGACATTTTGAATCAATTTTTCTACAGTCCAAAAAATCAATTTTCTGATGAAAAACGATGACCCGTGACCTGTCGAAATTTCTCCAGATGGTCAGAAATTGAAATGTTTTAATGTTTAATTTTTTTACTGTAAATGACTATTCCATGTGAATTATCACTTTTGGAACTAAAATAAGTGTGTTTAGAGTCACTTTAATGCCTGAAATTGGTCGAAATAGAAGCTTCTGAATAGGAGAAAATGTCTGTAATAATGGCAATTTTGGTCACATTGAGGCTTTAAAAAGTAGTTATTCAGCATGAGGCACATTCCAAATGACATTTTGAATCAATTTTTCTACAGTCAAAAAAATCAATTTTCTGATGAAAAACAATGACCCGTGACCTGTCGAAATTTCTCCAGATGGTCAGAAATGGAAATTTTTTAATGTTTCATTTTTTGACTGCAAATGACTATTCCATGTAAATTATCACTTTTGGAACAAAATAAGTGTGTTTAGAGTCTTTTTAATGCCTGAAATTGGTCGAATTAGAAGCTTCTGAATAGGAGAAAAAGTCTGTAATAATGGCAATTTTGGTCACATTGAGGCTTTAAAAAGTAGTTATTCAACATGAGGCACATTCCAAATGACATTTTGAATCAATTTTTCTACAGTCCAAAAAATCAATTTTCTGATGAAAAACGATGACCCGTGACCTGTCGAAATTTCTCCAGATGGTCAGAAATGGAAATTTTTTAATGTTTAATTTTTTTACTGTAAATGACTATTCCATGTGAATTATCACTTTTGGAACTAAAATAAGTGTGTTTAGAGTCACTTTAATGCCTGAAATTGGTCGAAATAGAAGCTTCTGAATAGGAGAAAATGTCTGTAATAATGGCAATTTTGGTCACATTGAGGCTTTAAAAAGTAGTTATTCAGCATGAGGCACATTCCAAATGACATTTTGAATCAATTTTTCTACAGTCAAAAAAATCAATTTTCTGATGAAAAACGATGACCCGTGACCTGTCGAAATTTCTCCAGATGGTCAGAAATGGAAATTTTTTAATGTTTCATTTTTTGACTGCAAATGACTATTCCATGTAAATTATCACTTTTGGAACAAAATAAGTGTGTTTAGAGTCTTTAATGCCTGAAATTGGTCAAAATAGAAGCTTCTGAATAGGAGAAAATGTCTGTAAAAATGGCAATTTTGGTCACATTGAGGCTTCAAAAAGTAGTTATTCAGCATGAGGCACATTCCAAATGACATTTTGAATCAATTTTTCTACAGTCCAAAAAATCAATTTTCTGATGAAAAACGATGACCCGTGACCTGTCGAAATTTCTCCAGATGGTCAGAAATGGAAATATTTAATGTTTAATTTTTTGACTGTAAATGACTATTCCATGTAAATTATCACTTTTGGAAGAAAAATAAGTGTGTTTAGAGTCACTTTAATGCCTGAAATTGGTTGAAACAAAAGCTTCTGAATAGGAGAAACAGTCTGTAATAATGGCAATTTTGGTCACATTGAGGCTTTAAAAAGTAGTCATTCAACATGAGGCACATTCCAAATGACATTTTGAATCAATTTTTCTACAGTCCACAAAAATCAATTTTCTGATGAAAAACGATGACCCGTGACCTGTCGAAATTTATCCAGATGGTCAGAAATGAAAATTTTTTAATGTTTAATTTTTTGAATGCAAATGACTATTCCATGTAAATTATCACTTTTGGAACAACATTAAGTGTGTTTAGAGTCACTTTAATGCCTGAAATTGGTCGAAATAGAAGCTTCTGAATACGAGAAAATGTCTGTAATAATGGCAATTTTGGTCACATTGAGGCTTTAAAAAGTAGTTATTCAACATGAGGCACATTCGAAATGACATTTTGAATCAATTTTTCTACAGTCCAAAAAATCAATTTTCTGATGAAAAACTATGACCCGTGACCTGTCGACATTTCTCCAGTTGGTCAGAAATTGAATTTTTTTAATGTTTAAGTTTTTTGACTGCAAATGACTATTCCATTTAAAGTATCACTTTTGGAACAAAAATAAGTGTGTTTAGAGTCACTTTAATGCCTGAAATTGGTCGAAATAGAAGCTTGTGAATAGGAGAAAATGTCTGTAAAAATTGAAATTTTGGTCACATTCAGGCTTTAAAAAGTAGTTATTCAACATGAGGCACAATCCAAATGACATTTTGAATCAATTTTTCTACAGTCCAAAAAATCAATTTTCTGATGAAAAACGATGACCCGTGACCTGTTGAAATTTCTCCAGATTGTCAGAAATGTACATTTTTTAATGTTTAATTTTTTGACTGTAAATGACTATTCTATGTAAATTATCACTTTTGGAAGAAAAATAAGTGTGTTTAGAGACACTTTAATGCCTGAAATTGGTTGAAAAAAAAGCTTCTGAATAGGAGAAAAAGTCTGTAATAATGGCAATTTTGGTCACATTGAGGCTTTAAAAAGTAGTTATTCAACATGAGGCACATTCCAAATGACATTTTGAATCAATTTTTCTACAGTCCAAAAAATCAATTTTCTGATGAAAAACGATGACCCGTGACCTGTCGAAATTTCTCCAGATGGTCAGAAATGGAAATTTTTTAATGTTTAATTTTTTGACTGTAAATGACTATTCCATGTGAATTATCACTTTTGGAACTAAAATAAGTGTGTTTAGAGTCACTTTAATGCCTGAAATTGGTTGAAACAAAAGCTTCTGAATAGGAGAAAAAGTCTGTAATAATGGCAATTTTGGTCACATTGAGGCTTTAAAAAGTAGTTATTCAACATGAGGCACATTCCAAATGACATTTTGAATCAATTTTTCTACAGTCCAAAAAATCAATTTTCTGATGAAAAACGATGACCCGTGACCTGTCGAAATTTCTCCAGATGGTCAGAAATGGAAATATTTAATGTTTAATTTTTTGACTGTAAATGACTATTCCATGTAAATTATCACTTTTGGAAGAAAAATAAGTGTGTTTAGAGACACTTTAATGCCTGAAATTGGTTGAAACAAAAGCTTCTGAATAGGAGAAAAAGTCTGTAATAATGGCAATTTTGGTCACATTGAGGCTTTAAAAAGTAGTCATTCAACATGAGGCACATTCCAAATGACATTTTGTATCAATTTTTCTACAGTCCAAAAAAATCAATTTTCTGATGAAAAACGATGACCCGTGACCTGTCGAAATGTCTCCAGATGGTCAGAAATGGAAAATTTTTAATGTTTAATTTTTTGAATGCAAATGACTATTCCATGTAAATTATCACTTTTGGAACAACATTAAGTGTGTTTAGAGTCACTTTAATGCCTGAAATTGGTCGAAATAGACGCTTCTGAATAGGAGAAAATGTCTGTAAAAATGGAAATTTTGGTCACATTGAGGCTTCAAAAAGTAGTTATTCAGCATGAGGCACATTCCAAATGACATTTTGAATCAATTTTTCTACAGTCCAAAAAAATCAATTTTCTGATGAAAAACGATGACCCGTGAGCTGTCGAAATTTCTCCAGATGGTCAGAAATGGAAATTTTTTAATGTTTAATTTTTTGACTGTAAATGACTATTCCATGTAAATTATCACTTTTGGAAGAAAAATAAGTGTGTTTAGAGACACTTTAATGCCTGAAATTGGTTGAAACAAAAGCTTCTGAATAGGAGAAAAAGTCTGTAATAATGGCAATTTTGGTCACATTGAGGCTTTAAAAAGTAGTTATTCAGCATGAGGCACATTCCAAATGACATTTTGAATCAATTTTTCTACAGTCCAAAAAATCAATTTTCTGATGAAAAACGATGACCCGTGACCTGTCGAAATTTCTCCAGATGGTCAGAAATGGAAATATTTAATGTTTAATTTTTTGACTGTAAATGACTATTCCATGTAAATTATCACTTTTGGAAGAAAAATAAGTGTGTTTAGAGTCACTTTAATGCCTGAAATTGGTTGAAACAAAAGCTTCTGAATACGAGAAAAAGTCTGTAATAATGGCAATTTTGGTCACATTGAGGCTTTAAAAAGTAGTCATTCAACATGAGGCACATTCCAAATGACATTTTGAATCAATTTTTCTACAGTCCAAAAAAATCAATTTTCTGATGAAAAACGATGACCCGTGACCTGTTGAAATTTATCCAGATGGTCAGAAATGGAAATTTTTTAATGTTTAATTTTTTGAATGCAAATGACTATTCCATGTAAATTATCACTTTTGGAACAACATTAAGTGTGTTTAGAGTCACTTTAATGCCTGAAATTGGTTGAAATAGAAGCTTCTGAATACGAGAAAATGTCTGTAATAATGGCAATTTTGGTCACATTGAGTCTTTAAAAGTAGTTATTCAACATGAGGCACATTCAAAATGACATTTTGAATCAATTTTTCTACAGTCCAAAAAATCAATTTTCTGATGAAAAACGATGACCCGTGACCTGTCAACATTTCTCCAGTTGGTCAGAAATTGAATTTTTTTAATGTTTAAGTTTTTTGACTGCAAATGACTATTCCATTTAAATTATCACTTTTGGAACAAAAATAAGTGTGTTTAGAGTCACTTTAATGCCTGAAATTGGTCGAAAAAGAAGCTTGTGAATAGGAGAAAATGTCTGTAAAAATTGAAATTTTGGTCACATTCAGGCTTTAAAAAGTAGTTATTCAACATGAGGCACATTCCAAATGACATTTTGAATCAATTTTTCTACAGTCCAAAAAATCAATTTTTTGATGAAAAACGATGACCCGTGACCTGTCGAAATTTCTCCAGATGGTCAGAAATGGAAATATTTAATGTTTAATTTTTTGACTGTAAATGACTATTCCATGTAAATTATCACTTTTGGAAGAAAAATAAGTGTGTTTAGAGACACTTTAATGCCTGAAATTGGTTGAAATAGAAGCTTCTGAACAGGAGAAAATGTCTGTAATAATGGCAATTTTGGTCACATTGAGGCTTTAAAAAGTAGTTATTCAGCATGAGGCACATTCCAAATGACATTTTGAATCAATTTTTCTACAGTCCAAAAAATCAATTTTCTGATGAAAAACGATGACCCGTGACCTGTCGAAATTTCTCCAGATGGTCAGAAATGGAAATATTTAATGTTTAATTTTTTGACTGTAAATGACTATTCCATGTAAATTATCACTTTTGGAAGAAAAATAAGTGTGTTTAGAGACACTTTAATGCCTGAAATTGGTTGAAACAAAAGCTTCTGAATAGGAGAAAAAGTCTGTAATAATGGCAATTTTGGTCACATTGAGGCTTTAAAAAGTAGTCATTCAACATGAGGCACATTCCAAATGGCATTTTGAATCAATTTTTCTACAGTCCAAAAAAATCAATTTTCTGATGAAAAAAGATGACCTGTGACCTGTCGAAATGTCTCCAGATGGTCAGAAATGGAAATTTTTTAATGTTTAATTTTTTGAATGCAAATGACTATTCCATGTAAATTATCACTTTTGGAACAAAAATAAGTGTGTTTAGAGTCACTTTAATGCCTGAAATTGGTCGAAATAGACGCTTCTGAATAGGAGAAAATGTCTGTAAAAATGGCAATTTTGGTCACATTGAGGCTTCAAAAAGTAGTTATTCAGCATGAGGCACATTCCAAATGACATTTTGAATCAATTTTTCTACAGTCCAAAAAATCAATTTTCTGATGAAAAACGATGACCCGTGACCTGTCAAAATTTCTCCATATGGTCA
Source organism: Triturus cristatus (assembly GCF_964204655.1). Classification (NCBI taxonomy): domain Eukaryota; kingdom Metazoa; phylum Chordata; class Amphibia; order Caudata; family Salamandridae; genus Triturus; species Triturus cristatus. The sequence goes on along the minus strand of NC_140593.1, from coordinate 875,691,911 downwards.
GAAATGGAAATTTTTTAATGTTTATTTTTTTGATTGTAAATGACTATTCCATGTAAATTATCACTTTGGGAAGAAAAATAAGTGTGTTTAGAGACACTTTAATGCCTGAAATTGGTTGAAACAAAAGCTTCTGAATAGGAGAAAAAGTCTGTAATAATGGCAATTTTGGTCACATTGAGGCTTTAAAAAGTTGTCATTCAACATGAGGCACATTCCAAATGACATTTTGAATCAATTTTTCTACAGTCCAAAAAAATCAATTTTCTGATGAAAAACGATGACCCGTGACCTGTCGAAATGTCTCCAGATGGTCAGAAATGGAAAATTTTTAATGTTTAATTTTTTGAATGCAAATGACTATTCCATGTAAATTATCACTTTTGGAACAACATTAAGTGTGTTTAGAGTCACTTTAATGCCTGAAATTGGTCGAAATAGACGCTTCTGAATAGGAGAAAATGTCTGAAAAAATGGCAATTTTGGTCACATTGAGGCTTCAAAAAGTAGTTATTCAGCATGAGGCACATTCCAAATGACATTTTGAATCAATTTTTCTACAGTCCAAAAAATCAATTTTCTGATGAAAAACGATGACCCGTGACCTGTTGAAATTTCTCCAGATTGTCAGAAATGTACATTTTTTAATGTTTAATTTTTTTACTGTAAATGACTATTCCATGTAAATTATCACTTTTGGAAGAAAAATAAGTGTGTTTAGAGTCACTTTAATGCCTGAAATTGGTTGAAACAAAAGCTTCTGAATAGGAATAAAAGTCTGTAATAATGGCAATTTTGGTCACATTGAGGCTTTAAAAAGTAGTGATTCAACATGAGGCACATTCCAAATGACATTTTGAATCAATTTTTCTACAGTCCAAAAAATCAATTTTCTGATGAAAAACGATGACCCGTGACCTGTCGACATTTCTCCAGTTGGTCAGAAATTGAATTTTTTTAATGTTTAAGTTTTTTTACTGCAAATGACTATTCCATTTAAAGTATCACTTTTGGAACAAAAATAAGTGTGTTTAGAGTCACTTTAATGCCTGAAATTGGTCGAAATAGAAGCTTGTGAATAGGAGAAAATGTCTGTAAAAATTGAAATTTTGGTCACATTCAGGCTTTAAAAAGTAGTTATTCAACATGAGGCACAATCCAAATGACATTTTGAATTAATTTTTCTACAGTCCAAAAAATCAATTTTCTGATGAAAAACGATGACCCGTGACCTGTCGAAATTTCTCCAGATGGTCAGAAATGGAAATATTTAATGTTTAATTTTTTGACTGTAAATGACTATTCCATGTAAATTATCACTTTTGGAAGAAAAATACGTGTGTTTAGAGTCACTTTAATGCCTGAAATTGGTTGAAACAACAGCTTCTGAATAGGAGAAAAAGTCTGTAATAATGGCAATTTTGGTCACATTGAGGCTTTAAAAAGTAGTCATTCAACATGAAGCACATTCCAAATGACATTTTGAATCAATTTTTCTACAGTCCAAAAAAATCAATTTTCTGATGAAAAACGATGACCCGTGACCTGTCGAAATTTCTCCAGATGGTCAGAAATGGAAATTTTTTAATGTTTAATTTTTTGACTGTAAATGACTATTCCATGTAAATTATCACTTTTGGAAGAAAAAACAGTGTGTTTAGAGACACTTTAATGCCTGAAATTGGTTGAAACAAAAGCTTCTGAGTAGGAGAAAAAGTCTGTAATAATGGCAATTTTGGTCACATTGAGGCTTTAAAAAGTAGTTATTCAACATGAGGCACATTCCAAATGACATTTTGAATCAATTTTTCTACAGTCCAAAAAATCAATTTTTTGATGAAAAACGATGACCCGTGACCTGTCGAAATTTCTCCAGATGGTCAGAAATGGAAATATTTAATGTTTAATTTTTTGACTGTAAATGACTATTCCATGTAAATTATCACTTTTGGAAGAAAAATAAGTGTGTTTAGAGACACTTTAATGCCTGAAATTGGTTGAAATAGAAGCTTCTGAACAGGAGAAAATGTCTGTAATAATGGCAATTTTGGTCACATTGAGGCTTTAAAAAGTAGTTATTCAGCATGAGGCACATTCCAAATGACATTTTGAATCAATTTTTCTACAGTCCAAAAAAATCAATTTTCTGATGAAAAACGATGACCCGTGACCTGTTGAAATTTATCCAGATGGTCAGAAATGGAAATTTTTTAATGTTTAATTTTTTGAATGCAAATGACTATTCCATGTAAATTATCACTTTTGGAACAACATTAAGTGTGTTTAGAGTCACTTTAATGCCTGAAATTGGTTGAAATAGAAGCTTCTGAATACGAGAAAATGTCTGTAATAATGGCAATTTTGGTCACATTGAGTCTTTAAAAGTAGTTATTCAACATGAGGCACATTCAAAATGACATTTTGAATCAATTTTTCTACAGTCCAAAAAATCAATTTTCTGATGAAAAACGATGACCCGTGACCTGTCAACATTTCTCCAGTTGGTCAGAAATTGAATTTTTTTAATGTTTAAGTTTTTTGACTGCAAATGACTATTCCATTTAAATTATCACTTTTGGAACAAAAATAAGTGTGTTTAGAGTCACTTTAATGCCTGAAATTGGTCGAAAAAGAAGCTTGTGAATAGGAGAAAATGTCTGTAAAAATTGAAATTTTGGTCACATTCAGGCTTTAAAAAGTAGTTATTCAACATGAGGCACAATCCAAATGACATTTTGAATCAATTTTTCTACAGTCCAAAAAATCAATTTTCTGATGAAAAACGATGACCCGTGACCTGTTGAAATTTCTCCAGATTGTCAGAAATGTACATTTTTTAATGTTTAATTTTTTTACTGTAAATGACTATTCCATGTAAATTATCACTTTTGGAAGAAAAATAAGTGTGTTTAGAGTCACTTTAATGCCTGAAATTGGTTGAAACAAAAGCTTCTGAATAGGAATAAAAGTCTGTAATAATGGCAATTTTGGTCACATTGAGGCTTTAAAAAGTAGTCATTCAACATGAGGCACATTCCAAATGACATTTTGAATCAATTTTTCTACAGTCCAAAAAATCAATTTTCTGATGAAAAACGATGACCCGTGACCTGTCGACATTTCTCCAGTTGGTCAGAAATTGAATTTTTTTAATGTTTAAGTTTTTTTACTGCAAATGACTATTCCATTTAAAGTATCACTTTTGGAACAAAAATAAGTGTGTTTAGAGTCACTTTAATGCCTGAAATTGGTCAAAATAGAAGCTTGTGAATAGGAGAAAATGTCTGTAAAAATTGAAATTTTGGTCACATTCAGGCTTTAAAAAGTAGTTATTCAACATGAGGCACAATCCAAATGACATTTTGAATTAATTTTTCTACAGTCCAAAAAATCAATTTTCTGATGAAAAACGATGACCCGTGACCTGTCGAAATTTCTCCAGATGGTCAGAAATGGAAATATTTAATGTTTAATTTTTTGACTGTAAATGACTATTCCATGTAAATTATCACTTTTGGAAGAAAAATAAGTGTGTTTAGAGTCACTTTAATGCCTGAAATTGGTTGAAACAACAGCTTCTGAATAGGAGAAAAAGTCTGTAATAATGGCAATTTTGGTCACATTGAGGCTTTAAAAAGTAGTCATTCAACATGAGGCACATTCCAAATGACATTTTGAATCAATTTTTCTACAGTCCAAAAAAATCAATTTTCTGATGAAAAACGATGACCCGTGACCTGTCGAAATTTCTCCAGATGGTCAGAAATGGAAATTTTTTAATGTTTAATTTTTTGACTGTAAATGACTATTCCATGTAAATTATCACTTTTGGAAGAAAAAACAGTGTGTTTAGAGACACTTTAATGCCTGAAATTGGTTGAAACAAAAGCTTCTGAATAGGAGAAAAAGTCTGTAATAATGGCAATTTTGGTCACATTGAGGCTTTAAAAAGTAGTTATTCAACATGAGGCACATTCCAAATGACATTTTGAATCAATTTTTCTACAGTCCAAAAAATCAATTTTTTGATGAAAAACGATGACCCGTGACCTGTCGAAATTTCTCCAGATGGTCAGAAATGGAAATATTTAATGTTTAATTTTTTGACTGTAAATGACTATTCCATGTAAATTATCACTTTTGGAAGAAAAATAAGTGTGTTTAGAGACACTTTAATGCCTGAAATTGGTTGAAATAGAAGCTTCTAAACAGGAGAAAATGTCTGTAATAATGGCAATTTTGGTCACATTGAGGCTTTAAAAAGTAGTTATTCAGCATGAGGCACATTCCAAATGACATTTTGAATCAATTTTTCTACAGTCCAAAAAATCAATTTTCTGATGAAAAACGATGACCCGTGACCTGTCGAAATTTCTCCAGATGGTCAGAAATGGAAATATTTAATGTTTAATTTTTTGACTGTAAATGACTATTCCATGTAAATTATCACTTTTGGAAGAAAAATAAGTGTGTTTAGAGACACTTTAATGCCTGAAATTGGTTGAAACAAAAGCTTCTGAATAGGAGAAAAAGTCTGTAATAATGGCAATTTTGGTCACATTGAGGCTTTAAAAAGTAGTCATTCAACATGAGGCACATTCCAAATGACATTTTGAATCAATTTTTCTACAGTCCAAAAAAATCAATTTTCTGATGAAAAAAGATGACCTGTGACCTGTCGAAATGTCTCCAGATGGTCAGAAATGGAAATTTTTTAATGTTTAATTTTTTGAATGCAAATGACTATTCCATGTAAATTATCACTTTTGGAACAAAAATAAGTGTGTTTAGAGTCACTTTAATGCCTGAAATTGGTCGAAATAGACGCTTCTGAATAGGAGAAAATGTCTGTAAAAATGGCAATTTTGGTCACATTGAGGCTTCAAAAAGTAGTTATTCAGCATGAGGCACATTCCAAATGACATTTTGAATCAATTTTTCTACAGTCCAAAAAATCAATTTTCTGATGAAAAACGATGACCCGTGACCTGTCAAAATTTCTCCATATGGTCAGAAATGTACATTTTTTAATGTTTAATTTTTTTACTGTAAATGACTATTCCATGTAAATTATCACTTTTGGAAGAAAAATAAGTGTGTTTAGAGTCACTTTAATGCCTGAAATTGGTTGAAACAAAAGCTTCTGAATAGGAATAAAAGTCTGTAATAATGGCAATTTTGGTCACATTGAGGCTTTAAAAAGTAGTCATTCAACATGAGGCACATTCCAAATGACATTTTGAATCAATTTTTCTACAGTCCAAAAAATCAATTTTCTGATGAAAAACGATGACCCGTGACCTGTCGACATTTCTCCAGTTGGTCAGAAATTGAATTTTTTTAATGTTTAAGTTTTTTTACTGCAAATGACTATTCCATTTAAAGTATCACTTTTGGAACAAAAATAAGTGTGTTTAGAGTCACTTTAATGCCTGAAATTGGTCGAAATAGAAGCTTGTGAATAGGAGAAAATGTCTGTAAAAATTGAAATTTTGGTCACATTCAGGCTTTAAAAAGTAGTTATTCAACATGAGGCACAATCCAAATGACATTTTGAATTAATTTTTCTACAGTCCAAAAAATCAATTTTCTGATGAAAAACGATGACCCGTGACCTGTCGAAATTTCTCCAGATGGTCAGAAATGGAAATATTTAATGTTTAATTTTTTGACTGTAAATGACTATTCCATGTAAATTATCACTTTTGGAAGAAAAATAAGTGTTTAGAGTCACTTTAATGCCTGAAATTGGTTGAAACAACAGCTTCTGAATAGGAGAAAAAGTCTGTAATAATGGCAATTTTGGTCACATTGAGGCTTTAAAAAGTAGTCATTCAACATGAGGCACATTCCAAATGACATTTTGAATCAATTTTTCTACAGTCCAAAAAAATCAATTTTCTGATGAAAAACGATGACCCGTGACCTGTCGAAATTTCTCCAGATGGTCAGAAATGGAAATTTTTTAATGTTTAATTTTTTGACTGTAAATGACTATTCCATGTAAATTATCACTTTTGGAAGAAAAAACAGTGTGTTTAGAGACACTTTAATGCCTGAAATTGGTTGAAACAAAAGCTTCTGAATAGGAGAAAAAGTCTGTAATAATGGCAATTTTGGTCACATTGAGGCTTTAAAAAGTAGTTATTCAACATGAGGCACATTCCAAATGACATTTTGAATCAATTTTTCTACAGTCCAAAAAATCAATTTTTTGATGAAAAACGATGACCCGTGACCTGTCGAAATTTCTCCAGATGGTCAGAAATGGAAATATTTAATGTTTAAGTTTTTTGACTGTAAATGACTATTCCATGTAAATTATCACTTTTGGAACAAAAATAAGTGTGTTTAGAGTCACTTTAATGCCTGAAATTGGTCGAAATAGACGCTTCTGAATAGGAGAAAAAGTCTGTAATAATGGCAATTTTGGTCACATTGAGGCTTTAAAAAGTAGTCATTCAACATGAGGCACATTCCAAATGACATTTTGAATCAATTTTTCTACAGTCCAAAAAAATCAATTTTCTGATGAAAAACGATGACCCGTGACCTGTCGAAATGTCTCCAGATGGTCAGAAATGGAAAATTTTTAATGTTTAATTTTTTGAATGCAAATGACTATTCCATGTAAATTATCACTTTTGGAACAACATTAAGTGTGTTTAGAGTCACTTTAATGCCTGAAATTGGTCGAAATAGACGCTTCTGAATAGGAGAAAATGTCTGTAAAAATGGCAATTTTGGTCACATTGAGGCTTCAAAAAGTAGTTATTCAGCATGAGGCACATTCCAAATGACATTTTGAATCAATTTTTCTACAGTCCAAAAAATCAATTTTCTGATGAAAAACGATGACCCGTGACCTGTTGAAATTTCTCCAGATTGTCAGAAATGTACATTTTTTAATGTTTAATTTTTTTACTGTAAATGACTATTCCATGTAAATTATCACTTTTGGAAGAAAAATAAGTGTGTTTAGAGTCACTTTAATGCCTGAAATTGGTTGAAACAAAAGCTTGTGAATAGGAGAAAAAGTCTGTAATAATGGCAATTTTGGTCACATTGAGGCCTTAAAAAGTAGTCATTCAACATGAGGCACATTCCAAATGACATTTTGAATCAATTTTTCTACAGTCCAAAAAAATCAATTTTCTGATGAAAAACGATGACCCGTGACCTGTCGAAATTTATCCAGATGGTCAGAAATGGAAATTTTTTAATGTTTAATTTTTTGAATGCAAATGACTATTCCATGTAAATTATCACTTTTGGAACAACATTAAGTGTGTTTAGAGTCACTTTAATGCCTGAAATTGGTCGAAATAGAAGCTTCTGAATACGAGAAAATGTCTGTAATAATGGCAATTTTGGTCACATTGAGGCTTTAAAAAGTAGTTATTCAACATGAGGCACATTCGAAATGACATTTTGAATCAATTTTTCTACAGTCCAAAAAATCAATTTTCTGATGAAAAACGATGACCCGTGTGACCTGTTGAAATTTCTCCAGCTTGTCAGAAATGTACATTTTTTAATGTTTAATTTTTTGACTGTAAATGACTATTCCATGTAAATTATCACTTTTGGAAGAAAAATAAGAGTGTTTAGAGTCACTTTAATGCCTGAAATCGGTTGAAACAAAAGCTTCTGAATAGGAGAAAAAGTCTGTAATAATGGCAATTTTGGTCACATTGAGGCTTTAAAAAGTAGTCATTCAACATGAGGCACATTCCAAATGACATTTTGAATCAATTTTTCTACAGTCCAAAAAAAATCAATTTTCTGATGAAAAACGATGACCCGTGACCTGTCGAAATTTCTCCAGATGGTCAGAAATGGAAATTTTTTAATGTCTAATTTTTTGACTGCAAATGACTATTCCATGTAAATTATCACTTTTGGAACAAAATAAGTGTGTTTAGAGTCACTTTAATGCCTGAAATTGGTCGAAATAGAAGCTTCTGAATAGGAGAAAATGTCTGTAAAAATGGCAATTTTGGTCACATTGAGGCTTCAAAAAGTAGTTATTCAGCATGAGGCACATTCCAAATGACATTTTGAATCAATTTTTCTACAGTCCAAAAAATCAATTTTCTGATGAAAAACGATGACCCGTGACCTGTCGAAATTTCTCCAGATGGTCAGAAATGGAAATATTTAATGTTTAATTTTTTGACTGTAAATGACTATTCCATGTAAATTATCACTTTTGGAAGAAAAATAAGTGTGTTTAGAGTCACTTTAATGCCTGAAATTGGTTGAAACAAAAGCTTCTGAATAGGAATAAAAGTCTGTAATAATGGCAATTTTGGTCACATTGAGGCTTTAAAAAGTAGTCATTCAACATGAGGCACATTCCAAATGACATTTTGAATCAATTTTTCTACAGTCCAAAAAATCAATTTTCTGTTGAAAAACGATGACCCGTGACCTGTCGACATTTCTCCAGTTGGTCAGAAATTGAATTTTTTTAATGTTTAAGTTTTTTTACTGCAAATGACTATTCCATTTAAAGTATCACTTTTGGAACAAAAATAAGTGTGTTTAGAGTCACTTTAATGCCTGAAATTGGTCGAAATAGAAGCTTGTGAATAGGAGAAAATGTCTGTAAAAATTGAAATTTTGGTCACATTCAGGCTTTAAAAAGTAGTTATTCAACATGAGGCACAATCCAAATGACATTTTGAATTAATTTTTCTACAGTCCAAAAAATCAATTTTCTGATGAAAAACAATGACCCGTGACCTGTCGAAATTTCTCCAGATGGTCAGAAATGGAAATATTTAATGTTTAATTTTTTGACTGTAAATGACTATTCCATGTAAATTATCACTTTTGGAAGAAAAATAAGTGTGTTTAGAGTCACTTTAATGCCTGAAATTGGTTGAAACAACAGCTTCTGAATAGGAGAAAAAGTCTGTAATAATGGCAATTTTGGTCACATTGAGGCTTTAAAAAGTAGTCATTCAACATGAAGCACATTCCAAATGACATTTTGAATCAATTTTTCTACAGTCCAAAAAATCAATTTTTTGATGAAAAACGATGACCCGTGACCTGTCGAAATTTCTCCAGATGGTCAGAAATGGAAATATTTAATGTTTAATTTTTTGACTGTAAATGACTATTCCATGTAAATTATCACTTTTGGAAGAAAAATAAGTGTGTTTAGAGACACTTTAATGCCTGAAATTGATTGAAACAAAAGCTTCTGAATAGGAGAAAAAGTCTGTAATAATGGCAATTTTGGTCACATTGAGGCTTTAAAAAGTAGTCATTCAACATGAGGCACATTCCAAATGACATTTTGAATCAATTTTTCTACAGTCCAAAAAAATCAATTTTCTGATGAAAAAAGATGACCTGTGACCTGTCGAAATGTCTCCAGATGGTCAGAAATGGACATTTTTTAATGTTTAATTTTTTGAATGCAAATGACTATTCCATGTAAATTATCACTTTTGGAACAAAAATAAGTGTGTTTAGAGTCACTTTAATGCCTGAAATTGGTCGAAATAGACGCTTCTGAATAGGAGAAAATGTCTGTAAAAATGGCAATTTTGGTCACATTGAGGCTTCAAAAAGTAGTTATTCAGCATGAGGCACATTCCAAATGACATTTTGAATCAATTTTTCTACAGTCCAAAAAATCAATTTTCTGATGAAAAACGATGACCCGTGACCTGTCAAAATTTCTCCATATGGTCAGAAATGGAAATTTTTTAATGTTTATTTTTTTGATTGTAAATGACTATTCCATGTAAATTATCACTTTGGGAAGAAAAATAAGTGTGTTTAGAGACACTTTAATGCCTGAAATTGGTTGAAACAAAAGCTTCTGAATAGGAGAAAAAGTCTGTAATAATGGCAATTTTGGTCACATTGAGGCTTTAAAAAGTAGTCATTCAACATGAGGCACATTCCAAATGACATTTTGAATCAATTTTTCTACAGTCCAAAAAAATCAATTTTCTGATGAAAAACGATGACCCGTGACCTGTCGAAATGTCTCCAGATGGTCAGAAATGGAAAATTTTTAATGTTTAATTTTTTGAATGCAAATGACTATTCCATGTAAATTATCACTTTTGGAACAACATTAAGTGTGTTTAGAGTCACTTTAATGCCTGAAATTGGTCGAAATAGACGCTTCTGAATAGGAGAAAATGTCTGTAAAAATGGCAATTTTGGTCACATTGAGGCCTTAAAAAGTAGTCATTCAACATGAGGCACATTCCAAATGACATTTTGAATCAATTTTTCTACAGTCCAAAAAAATCAATTTTCTGATGAAAAACGATGACCCGTGACCTGTCGAAATTTATCCAGATGGTCAGAAATGGAAATTTTTTAATGTTTAATTTTTTGAATGCAAATGACTATTCCATGTAAATTATCACTTTTGGAACAACATTAAGTGTGTTTAGAGTCACTTTAATGCCTGAAATTGGTCGAAATAGAAGCTTCTGAATACGAGAAAATGTCTGTAATAATGGCAATTTTGGTCACATTGAGGCTTTAAAAAGTAGTTATTCAACATGAGGCACATTCGAAATGACATTTTGAATCAATTTTTCTACAGTCCAAAAAATCAATTTTCTGATGAAAAACGATGACCCGTGTGACCTGTTGAAATTTCTCCAGCTTGTCAGAAATGTACATTTTTTAATGTTTAATTTTTTGACTGTAAATGACTATTCCATGTAAATTATCACTTTTGGAAGAAAAATAAGAGTGTTTAGAGTCACTTTAATGCCTGAAATCGGTTGAAACAAAAGCTTCTGAATAGGAGAAAAAGTCTGTAATAATGGCAATTTTGGTCACATTGAGGCTTTAAAAAGTAGTCATTCAACATGAGGCACATTCCAAATGACATTTTGAATCAATTTTTCTACAGTCCAAAAAAAATCAATTTTCTGATGAAAAACGATGACCCGTGACCTGTCGAAATTTCTCCAGATGGTCAGAAATGGAAATTTTTTAATGTCTAATTTTTTGACTGCAAATGACTATTCCATGTAAATTATCACTTTTGGAACAAAATAAGTGTGTTTAGAGTCACTTTAATGCCTGAAATTGGTCGAAATAGAAGCTTCTGAATAGGAGAAAATGTCTGTAAAAATGGCAATTTTGGTCACATTGAGGCTTCAAAAAGTAGTTATTCAGCATGAGGCACATTCCAAATGACATTTTGAATCAATTTTTCTACAGTCCAAAAAATCAATTTTCTGATGAAAAACGATGACCCGTGACCTGTCGAAATTTCTCCAGATGGTCAGAAATGGAAATATTTAATGTTTAATTTTTTGACTGTAAATGACTATTCCATGTAAATTATCACTTTTGGAAGAAAAATAAGTGTGTTTAGAGTCACTTTAATGCCTGAAATTGGTTGAAACAAAAGCTTCTGAATAGGAATAAAAGTCTGTAATAATGGCAATTTTGGTCACATTGAGGCTTTAAAAAGTAGTCATTCAACATGAGGCACATTCCAAATGACATTTTGAATCAATTTTTCTACAGTCCAAAAAATCAATTTTCTGTTGAAAAACGATGACCCGTGACCTGTCGACATTTCTCCAGTTGGTCAGAAATTGAATTTTTTTAATGTTTAAGTTTTTTTACTGCAAATGACTATTCCATTTAAAGTATCACTTTTGGAACAAAAATAAGTGTGTTTAGAGTCACTTTAATGCCTGAAATTGGTCGAAATAGAAGCTTGTGAATAGGAGAAAATGTCTGTAAAAATTGAAATTTTGGTCACATTCAGGCTTTAAAAAGTAGTTATTCAACATGAGGCACAATCCAAATGACATTTTGAATTAATTTTTCTACAGTCCAAAAAATCAATTTTCTGATGAAAAACGATGACCCGTGACCTGTCGAAATTTCTCCAGATGGTCAGAAATGGAAATATTTAATGTTTAATTTTTTGACTGTAAATGACTATTCCATGTAAATTATCACTTTTGGAAGAAAAATAAGTGTGTTTAGAGTCACTTTAATGCCTGAAATTGGTTGAAACAACAGCTTCTGAATAGGAGAAAAAGTCTGTAATAATGGCAATTTTGGTCACATTGAGGCTTTAAAAAGTAGTCATTCAACATGAAGCACATTCCAAATGACATTTTGAATCAATTTTTCTACAGTCCAAAAAATCAATTTTTTGATGAAAAACGATGACCCGTGACCTGTCGAAATTTCTCCAGATGGTCAGAAATGGAAATATTTAATGTTTAATTTTTTGACTGTAAATGACTATTCCATGTAAATTATCACTTTTGGAAGAAAAATAAGTGTGTTTAGAGACACTTTAATGCCTGAAATTGATTGAAACAAAAGCTTCTGAATAGGAGAAAAAGTCTGTAATAATGGCAATTTTGGTCACATTGAGGCTTTAAAAAGTAGTCATTCAACATGAGGCACATTCCAAATGACATTTTGAATCAATTTTTCTACAGTCCAAAAAAATCAATTTTCTGATGAAAAAAGATGACCTGTGACCTGTCGAAATGTCTCCAGATGGTCAGAAATGGACATTTTTTAATGTTTAATTTTTTGAATGCAAATGACTATTCCATGTAAATTATCACTTTTGGAACAAAAATAAGTGTGTTTAGAGTCACTTTAATGCCTGAAATTGGTCGAAATAGACGCTTCTGAATAGGAGAAAATGTCTGTAAAAATGGCAATTTTGGTCACATTGAGGCTTCAAAAAGTAGTTATTCAGCATGAGGCACATTCCAAATGACATTTTGAATCAATTTTTCTACAGTCCAAAAAATCAATTTTCTGATGAAAAACGATGACCCGTGACCTGTCAAAATTTCTCCATATGGTCAGAAATGGAAATTTTTTAATGTTTATTTTTTTGATTGTAAATGACTATTCCATGTAAATTATCACTTTGGGAAGAAAAATAAGTGTGTTTAGAGACACTTTAATGCCTGAAATTGGTTGAAACAAAAGCTTCTGAATAGGAGAAAAAGTCTGTAATAATGGCAATTTTGGTCACATTGAGGCTTTAAAAAGTAGTCATTCAACATGAGGCACATTCCAAATGACATTTTGAATCAATTTTTCTACAGTCCAAAAAAATCAATTTTCTGATGAAAAACGATGACCCGTGACCTGTCGAAATGTCTCCAGATGGTCAGAAATGGAAAATTTTTAATGTTTAATTTTTTGAATGCAAATGACTATTCCATGTAAATTATCACTTTTGGAACAACATTAAGTGTGTTTAGAGTCACTTTAATGCCTGAAATTGGTCGAAATAGACGCTTCTGAATAGGAGAAAATGTCTGTAAAAATGGCAATTTTGGTCACATTGAGGCTTCAAAAAGTAGTTATTCAGCATGAGGCACATTCCAAATGACATTTTGAATCAATTTTTCTACAGTCCAAAAAATCAATTTTCTGATGAAAAACGATGACCCGTGACCTGTCGACATTTCTCCAGTTGGTCAGAAATTGAATTTTTTTAATGTTTAAGTTTTTTTACTGCAAATGACTATTCCATTTAAATTATCACTTTTGGAACAAAAATAAGTGTGTTTAGAGTCACTTTAATGCCTGAAATTGGTCGAAATAGAAGCTTCTGAATAGGAGAAAATGTCTGTAAAAATTGAAATTTTGGTCACATTCAGGCTTTAAAAAGTAGTTATTCAACATGAGGCACAATCCAAATGACATTTTGAATCAATTTTTCTACAGTCCAAAAAATCAATTTTCTGATGAAAAACGATGACCCGTGACCTGTTGAAATTTCTCCAGATTGTCAGAAATGTAAATTTTTTAATGTTTAATTTTTTGACTGTAAATGACTATTCCATGTAAATTATCACTTTTGGAACTAAAATAAGTGTGTTTAGAGTCACTTTAATGCCTGAAATTGGACGAAATAGAAGCTTCTGAATAGGAGAAAATGTCTGTAAAAATTAAAATTTTGGTCACATTCAGGCTTTAAAAAGTAGTTATTCAACATGAGGCACAATCCAAATGACATTTTGAATCAATTTTTCTACAGTCCAAAAAATCAATTTTCTGATGAAAAACGATGACCCGTGACCTGTTGAAATTTCTCCAGATTGTCAGAAATGTACATTTTTTAATGTTTAATTTTTTGACTGCAAATGACTATTCCATGTAAATTATCACTTTTGGAACAAAAATAAGTGTGTTTAGAGTCACTTTAATGCCTGAAATTGGTCGAAATAGACGCTTCTGAATAGGAGAAAATGTCTGTAAAAATGGCAATTTTGGTCACATTGAGGCTTCAAAAAGTAGTTATTCAGCATGAGGCACATTCCAAATGACATTTTGAATCAATTTTTCTACAGTCCAAAAAATCAATTTTCTGATGAAAAACGATGACCCGTGACCTGTCGAAATTTCTCCAGATGGTCAGAAATGGAAATTTTTTAATGTTTAAGTTTTTTTACTGTAAATGACTATTCCATGTGAATTATCACTTTTGGAACTAAAATAAGTGTGTTTAGAGTCACTTTAATGCCTGAAATTGGTCGAAATAGAAGCTTCTGAATAGGAGAAAATGTCTGTAATAATAGCAATTTTGGTCACATTGAGGCTTTAAAAAGTAATTATGTAGCATGAGGCACATTCCAAATGACATTTTGAATCAATTTTTCTACAGTCAAAAAAATCAATTTTCTGATGAAAAACGATGACCCGTGACCTGTCGAAATTTCTCCAGATGGTCAGAAATGGAAATTTTTTAATGTTTCATTTTTTGACTGCAAATGACTATTCCATGTAAATTATCACTTTTGGAACAAAATAAGTGTGTTTAGAGTCACTTTAATGCCTGAAATTGGTCGAAATAGAAGCTTCTGAATAGGAGAAAATGTCTGTAAAAATGGCAATTTTGGTCACATTGAGGCTTCAAAAAGTAGTTATTCAGCATGAGGCACATTCCAAATGACATTTTGAATCAATTTTTCTACAGTCCAAAAAATCAATTTTCTGATGAAAAACGATGACCCGTGACCTGTCGAAATTTCTCCAGATTGTCAGAAATGTACATTTTTTAATGTTTAATTTTTTTACTGTAAATGACTATTCCATGTAAATTATCACTTTTGGAAGAAAAATAAGTGTGTTTAGAGTCACTTTAATGCCTGAAATTGGTTGAAACAAAAGCTTGTGAATAGGAGAAAAAGTCTGTAATAATGGCAATTTTGGTCACATTGAGGCCTTAAAAAGTAGTCATTCAACATGAGGCACATTCCAAATGACATTTTGAATCAATTTTTCTACAGTCCAAAAAAATCAATTTTCTGATGAAAAACGATGACCCGTGACCTGTCGAAATTTATCCAGATGGTCAGAAATGGAAATTTTTTAATGTTTAATTTTTTGAATGCAAATGACTATTCCATGTAAATTATCACTTTTGGAACAACATTAAGTGTGTTTAGAGTCACTTTAATGCCTGAAATTGGTCGAAATAGAAGCTTCTGAATACGAGAAAATGTCTGTAATAATGGCAATTTTGGTCACATTGAGGCTTTAAAAAGTAGTTATTCAACATGAGGCACATTCGAAATGACATTTTGAATCAATTTTTCTACAGTCCAAAAAATCAATTTTCTGATGAAAAACGATGACCCGTGTGACCTGTTGAAATTTCTCCAGCTTGTCAGAAATGTACATTTTTTAATGTTTAATTTTTTGACTGTAAATGACTATTCCATGTAAATTATCACTTTTGGAAGAAAAATAAGAGTGTTTAGAGTCACTTTAATGCCTGAAATCGGTTGAAACAAAAGCTTCTGAATAGGAGAAAAAGTCTGTAATAATGGCAATTTTGGTCACATTGAGGCTTTAAAAAGTAGTCATTCAACATGAGGCACATTCCAAATGACATTTTGAATCAATTTTTCTACAGTCCAAAAAAAATCAATTTTCTGATGAAAAACGATGACCCGTGACCTGTCGAAATTTCTCCAGATGGTCAGAAATGGAAATTTTTTAATGTCTAATTTTTTGACTGCAAATGACTATTCCATGTAAATTATCACTTTTGGAACAAAATAAGTGTGTTTAGAGTCACTTTAATGCCTGAAATTGGTCGAAATAGAAGCTTCTGAATAGGAGAAAATGTCTGTAAAAATGGCAATTTTGGTCACATTGAGGCTTCAAAAAGTAGTTATTCAGCATGAGGCACATTCCAAATGACATTTTGAATCAATTTTTCTACAGTCCAAAAAATCAATTTTCTGATGAAAAACGATGACCCGTGACCTGTCGAAATTTCTCCAGATGGTCAGAAATGGAAATATTTAATGTTTAATTTTTTGACTGTAAATGACTATTCCATGTAAATTATCACTTTTGGAAGAAAAATAAGTGTGTTTAGAGTCACTTTAATGCCTGAAATTGGTTGAAACAAAAGCTTCTGAATAGGAGAAAAAGTCTGTAATAATGGCAATTTTGGTCACATTGAGGCTTTAAAAAGTAGTCATTCAACATGAGGCACATTCCAAATGACATTTTGAATCCATTTTTCTACAGTCCAAAAAATCAATTTTCTGATGAAAAACGATGACCCGTGACCTGTCGAAATTTATCCAGATGGTCAGAAATGGAAATTTTTTAATGTTTAATTTTTTGAATGCAAATGAATATTCCATGTAAATTATCACTTTTGGAACAACATTAAGTGTGTTTAGAGTCACTTTAATGCCTGAAATTGGTCGAAATAGACGCTTCTGAATAGGAGAAAATGTCTGTAAAAATGGCAATTTTGGTCACATTGAGGCTTCAAAAAGTAGTTATTCAGCATGAGGCACATTCCAAATGACATTTTGAATCAATTTTTCTACAGTCCAAAAAATCAATTTTCTGATGAAAAACGATGACCCGTGACCTGTTGAAATTTCTCCAGATTGACAGAAATGTACATTTTTTAATGTTTAATTTTTTTACTGTAAATGACTATTCCATGTAAATTATCACTTTTGGAAGAAAAATAAGTGTGTTTAGAGACACTTTAATGCCTGAAATTGGTTGAAATAGAAGCTTCTGAACAGGAGAAAATGTCTGTAATAATGGCAATTTTGGTCACATTGAGGCTTTAAAAAGTAGTTATTCAGCATGAGGCACATTCCAAATGACATTTTGAATCAATTTTTCTACAGTCCAAAAAATCAATTTTCTGATGAAAAACGATGACCCGTGACCTGTCGAAATTTCTCCAGATGGTCAGAAATGGAAATATTTAATGTTTAATTTTTTGACTGTAAATGACTATTCCATGTAAATTATCACTTTTGGAAGAAAAATAAGTGTGTTTAGAGACACTTTAATGCCTGAAATTGGTTGAAACAAAAGCTTCTGAATAGGAGAAAAAGTCTGTAATAATGGCAATTTTGGTCACATTGAGGCTTTAAAAAGTAGTCATTCAACATGAGGCACATTCCAAATGGCATTTTGAATCAATTTTTCTACAGTCCAAAAAAATCAATTTTCTGATGAAAAAAGATGACCTGTGACCTGTCGAAATGTCTCCAGATGGTCAGAAATGGAAATTTTTTAATGTTTAATTTTTTGAATGCAAATGACTATTCCATGTAAATTATCACTTTTGGAACAAAAATAAGTGTGTTTAGAGTCACTTTAATGCCTGAAATTGGTCGAAATAGACGCTTCTGAATAGGAGAAAATGTCTGTAAAAATGGCAATTTTGGTCACATTGAGGCTTCAAAAAGTAGTTATTCAGCATGAGGCACATTCCAAATGACATTTTGAATCAATTTTTCTACAGTCCAAAAAATCAATTTTCTGATGAAAAACGATGACCCGTGACCTGTCAAAATTTCTCCATATGGTCAGAAATGGAAATTTTTTAATGTTTATTTTTTTGATTGTAAATGACTATTCCATGTAAATTATCACTTTGGGAAGAAAAATAAGTGTGTTTAGAGACACTTTAATGCCTGAAATTGGTTGAAACAAAAGCTTCTGAATAGGAGAAAAAGTCTGTAATAATGGCAATTTTGGTCACATTGAGGCTTTAAAAAGTTGTCATTCAACATGAGGCACATTCCAAATGACATTTTGAATCAATTTTTCTACAGTCCAAAAAAATCAATTTTCTGATGAAAAACGATGACCCGTGACCTGTCGAAATGTCTCCAGATGGTCAGAAATGGAAAATTTTTAATGTTTAATTTTTTGAATGCAAATGACTATTCCATGTAAATTATCACTTTTGGAACAACATTAAGTGTGTTTAGAGTCACTTTAATGCCTGAAATTGGTCGAAATAGACGCTTCTGAATAGGAGAAAATGTCTGTAAAAATGGCAATTTTGGTCACATTGAGGCTTCAAAAAGTAGTTATTCAGCATGAGGCACATTCCAAATGACATTTTGAATCAATTTTTCTACAGTCCAAAAAATCAATTTTCTGATGAAAAACGATGACCCGTGACCTGTTGAAATTTCTCCAGATTGTCAGAAATGTACATTTTTTAATGTTTAATTTTTTTACTGTAAATGACTATTCCATGTAAATTATCACTTTTGGAAGAAAAATAAGTGTGTTTAGAGTCACTTTAATGCCTGAAATTGGTTGAAACAAAAGCTTCTGAATAGGAATAAAAGTCTGTAATAATGGCAATTTTGGTCACATTGAGGCTTTAAAAAGTAGTGATTCAACATGAGGCACATTCCAAATGACATTTTGAATCAATTTTTCTACAGTCCAAAAAATCAATTTTCTGATGAAAAACGATGACCCGTGACCTGTCGACATTTCTCCAGTTGGTCAGAAATTGAATTTTTTTAATGTTTAAGTTTTTTTACTGCAAATGACTATTCCATTTAAAGTATCACTTTTGGAACAAAAATAAGTGTGTTTAGAGTCACTTTAATGCCTGAAATTGGTCGAAATAGAAGCTTGTGAATAGGAGAAAATGTCTGTAAAAATTGAAATTTTGGTCACATTCAGGCTTTAAAAAGTAGTTATTCAACATGAGGCACAATCCAAATGACATTTTGAATTAATTTTTCTACAGTCCAAAAAATCAATTTTCTGATGAAAAACGATGACCCGTGACCTGTCGAAATTTCTCCAGATGGTCAGAAATGGAAATATTTAATGTTTAATTTTTTGACTGTAAATGACTATTCCATGTAAATTATCACTTTTGGAAGAAAAATACGTGTGTTTAGAGTCACTTTAATGCCTGAAATTGGTTGAAACAACAGCTTCTGAATAGGAGAAAAAGTCTGTAATAATGGCAATTTTGGTCACATTGAGGCTTTAAAAAGTAGTCATTCAACATGAAGCACATTCCAAATGACATTTTGAATCAATTTTTCTACAGTCCAAAAAAATCAATTTTCTGATGAAAAACGATGACCCGTGACCTGTCGAAATTTCTCCAGATGGTCAGAAATGGAAATTTTTTAATGTTTAATTTTTTGACTGTAAATGACTATTCCATGTAAATTATCACTTTTGGAAGAAAAAACAGTGTGTTTAGAGACACTTTAATGCCTGAAATTGGTTGAAACAAAAGCTTCTGAGTAGGAGAAAAAGTCTGTAATAATGGCAATTTTGGTCACATTGAGGCTTTAAAAAGTAGTTATTCAACATGAGGCACATTCCAAATGACATTTTGAATCAATTTTTCTACAGTCCAAAAAATCAATTTTTTGATGAAAAACGATGACCCGTGACCTGTCGAAATTTCTCCAGATGGTCAGAAATGGAAATATTTAATGTTTAATTTTTTGACTGTAAATGACTATTCCATGTAAATTATCACTTTTGGAAGAAAAATAAGTGTGTTTAGAGACACTTTAATGCCTGAAATTGGTTGAAATAGAAGCTTCTGAACAGGAGAAAATGTCTGTAATAATGGCAATTTTGGTCACATTGAGGCTTTAAAAAGTAGTTATTCAGCATGAGGCACATTCCAAATGACATTTTGAATCAATTTTTCTACAGTCCAAAAAAATCAATTTTCTGATGAAAAACGATGACCCGTGACCTGTTGAAATTTATCCAGATGGTCAGAAATGGAAATTTTTTAATGTTTAATTTTTTGAATGCAAATGACTATTCCATGTAAATTATCACTTTTGGAACAACATTAAGTGTGTTTAGAGTCACTTTAATGCCTGAAATTGGTTGAAATAGAAGCTTCTGAATACGAGAAAATGTCTGTAATAATGGCAATTTTGGTCACATTGAGTCTTTAAAAGTAGTTATTCAACATGAGGCACATTCAAAATGACATTTTGAATCAATTTTTCTACAGTCCAAAAAATCAATTTTCTGATGAAAAACGATGACCCGTGACCTGTCAACATTTCTCCAGTTGGTCAGAAATTGAATTTTTTTAATGTTTAAGTTTTTTGACTGCAAATGACTATTCCATTTAAATTATCACTTTTGGAACAAAAATAAGTGTGTTTAGAGTCACTTTAATGCCTGAAATTGGTCGAAAAAGAAGCTTGTGAATAGGAGAAAATGTCTGTAAAAATTGAAATTTTGGTCACATTCAGGCTTTAAAAAGTAGTTATTCAACATGAGGCACAATCCAAATGACATTTTGAATCAATTTTTCTACAGTCCAAAAAATCAATTTTCTGATGAAAAACGATGACCCGTGACCTGTTGAAATTTCTCCAGATTGTCAGAAATGTACATTTTTTAATGTTTAATTTTTTTACTGTAAATGACTATTCCATGTAAATTATCACTTTTGGAAGAAAAATAAGTGTGTTTAGAGTCACTTTAATGCCTGAAATTGGTTGAAACAAAAGCTTCTGAATAGGAATAAAAGTCTGTAATAATGGCAATTTTGGTCACATTGAGGCTTTAAAAAGTAGTCATTCAACATGAGGCACATTCCAAATGACATTTTGAATCAATTTTTCTACAGTCCAAAAAATCAATTTTCTGATGAAAAACGATGACCCGTGACCTGTCGACATTTCTCCAGTTGGTCAGAAATTGAATTTTTTTAATGTTTAAGTTTTTTTACTGCAAATGACTATTCCATTTAAAGTATCACTTTTGGAACAAAAATAAGTGTGTTTAGAGTCACTTTAATGCCTGAAATTCGTCAAAATAGAAGCTTGTGAATAGGAGAAAATGTCTGTAAAAATTGAAATTTTGGTCACATTCAGGCTTTAAAAAGTAGTTATTCAACATGAGGCACAATCCAAATGACATTTTGAATTAATTTTTCTACAGTCCAAAAAATCAATTTTCTGATGAAAAACGATGACCCGTGACCTGTCGAAATTTCTCCAGATGGTCAGAAATGGAAATATTTAATGTTTAATTTTTTGACTGTAAATGACTATTCCATGTAAATTATCACTTTTGGAAGAAAAATAAGTGTGTTTAGAGTCACTTTAATGCCTGAAATTGGTTGAAACAACAGCTTCTGAATAGGAGAAAAAGTCTGTAATAATGGCAATTTTGGTCACATTGAGGCTTTAAAAAGTAGTCATTCAACATGAGGCACATTCCAAATGACATTTTGAATCAATTTTTCTACAGTCCAAAAAAATCAATTTTCTGATGAAAAACGATGACCCGTGACCTGTCGAAATTTCTCCAGATGGTCAGAAATGGAAATTTTTTAATGTTTAATTTTTTGACTGTAAATGACTATTCCATGTAAATTATCACTTTTGGAAGAAAAAACAGTGTGTTTAGAGACACTTTAATGCCTGAAATTGGTTGAAACAAAAGCTTCTGAATAGGAGAAAAAGTCTGTAATAATGGCAATTTTGGTCACATTGAGGCTTTAAAAAGTAGTTATTCAACATGAGGCACATTCCAAATGACATTTTGAATCAATTTTTCTACAGTCCAAAAAATCAATTTTTTGATGAAAAACGATGACCCGTGACCTGTCGAAATTTCTCCAGATGGTCAGAAATGGAAATATTTAATGTTTAATTTTTTGACTGTAAATGACTATTCCATGTAAATTATCACTTTTGGAAGAAAAATAAGTGTGTTTAGAGACACTTTAATGCCTGAAATTGGTTGAAATAGAAGCTTCTAAACAGGAGAAAATGTCTGTAATAATGGCAATTTTGGTCACATTGAGGCTTTAAAAAGTAGTTATTCAGCATGAGGCACATTCCAAATGACATTTTGAATCAATTTTTCTACAGTCCAAAAAAGCAATTTTCTGATGAAAAACGATGACCCGTGACCTGTCGAAATTTCTCCAGATGGTCAGAAATGGAAATATTTAATGTTTAATTTTTTGACTGTAAATGACTATTCCATGTAAATTATCACTTTTGGAAGAAAAATAAGTGTGTTTAGAGACACTTTAATGCCTGAAATTGGTTGAAACAAAAGCTTCTGAATAGGAGAAAAAGTCTGTAATAATGGCAATTTTGGTCACATTGAGGCTTTAAAAAGTAGTCATTCAACATGAGGCACATTCCAAATGACATTTTGAATCAATTTTTCTACAGTCCAAAAAAATCAATTTTCTGATGAAAAAAGATGACCTGTGACCTGTCGAAATGTCTCCAGATGGTCAGAAATGGAAATTTTTTAATGTTTAATTTTTTGAATGCAAATGACTATTCCATGTAAATTATCACTTTTGGAACAAAAATAAGTGTGTTTAGAGTCACTTTAATGCCTGAAATTGGTCGAAATAGACGCTTCTGAATAGGAGAAAATGTCTGTAAAAATGGCAATTTTGGTCACATTGAGGCTTCAAAAAGTAGTTATTCAGCATGAGGCACATTCCAAATGACATTTTGAATCAATTTTTCTACAGTCCAAAAAATCAATTTTCTGATGAAAAACGATGACCCGTGACCTGTCAAAATTTCTCCATATGGTCAGAAATGTACATTTTTTAATGTTTAATTTTTTTACTGTAAATGACTATTCCATGTAAATTATCACTTTTGGAAGAAAAATAAGTGTGTTTAGAGTCACTTTAATGCCTGAAATTGGTTGAAACAAAAGCTTCTGAATAGGAATAAAAGTCTGTAATAATGGCAATTTTGGTCACATTGAGGCTTTAAAAAGTAGTCATTCAACATGAGGCACATTCCAAATGACATTTTGAATCAATTTTTCTACAGTCCAAAAAATCAATTTTCTGATGAAAAACGATGACCCGTGACCTGTCGACATTTCTCCAGTTGGTCAGAAATTGAATTTTTTTAATGTTTAAGTTTTTTTACTGCAAATGACTATTCCATTTAAAGTATCACTTTTGGAACAAAAATAAGTGTGTTTAGAGTCACTTTAATGCCTGAAATTGGTCGAAATAGAAGCTTGTGAATAGGAGAAAATGTCTGTAAAAATTGAAATTTTGGTCACATTCAGGCTTTAAAAAGTAGTTATTCAACATGAGGCACAATCCAAATGACATTTTGAATTAATTTTTCTACAGTCCAAAAAATCAATTTTCTGATGAAAAACGATGACCCGTGACCTGTCGAAATTTCTCCAGATGGTCAGAAATGGAAATATTTAATGTTTAATTTTTTGACTGTAAATGACTATTCCATGTAAATTATCACTTTTGGAAGAAAAATAAGTGTTTAGAGTCACTTTAATGCCTGAAATTGGTTGAAACAACAGCTTCTGAATAGGAGAAAAAGTCTGTAATAATGGCAATTTTGGTCACATTGAGGCTTTAAAAAGTAGTCATTCAACATGAGGCACATTCCAAATGACATTTTGAATCAATTTTTCTACAGTCCAAAAAAATCAATTTTCTGATGAAAAACGATGACCCGTGACCTGTCGAAATTTCTCCAGATGGTCAGAAATGGAAATTTTTTAATGTTTAATTTTTTGACTGTAAATGACTATTCCATGTAAATTATCACTTTTGGAAGAAAAAACAGTGTGTTTAGAGACACTTTAATGCCTGAAATTGGTTGAAACAAAAGCTTCTGAATAGGAGAAAAAGTCTGTAATAATGGCAATTTTGGTCACATTGAGGCTTTAAAAAGTAGTTATTCAACATGAGGCACATTCCAAATGACATTTTGAATCAATTTTTCTACAGTCCAAAAAATCAATTTTTTGATGAAAAACGATGACCCGTGACCTGTCGAAATT
Organism: Triturus cristatus; assembly: GCF_964204655.1. Classification (NCBI taxonomy): domain Eukaryota; kingdom Metazoa; phylum Chordata; class Amphibia; order Caudata; family Salamandridae; genus Triturus; species Triturus cristatus. The sequence continues at coordinate 875,667,809 of NC_140593.1, read as the reverse complement.
TCTCCAGATGGTCAGAAATGGAAATATTTAATGTTTAAGTTTTTTGACTGTAAATGACTATTCCATGTAAATTATCACTTTTGGAACAAAAATAAGTGTGTTTAGAGTCACTTTAATGCCTGAAATTGGTCGAAATAGACGCTTCTGAATAGGAGAAAAAGTCTGTAATAATGGCAATTTTGGTCACATTGAGGCTTTAAAAAGTAGTCATTCAACATGAGGCACATTCCAAATGACATTTTGAATCAATTTTTCTACAGTCCAAAAAAATCAATTTTCTGATGAAAAACGATGACCCGTGACCTGTCGAAATGTCTCCAGATGGTCAGAAATGGAAAATTTTTAATGTTTAATTTTTTGAATGCAAATGACTATTCCATGTAAATTATCACTTTTGGAACAACATTAAGTGTGTTTAGAGTCACTTTAATGCCTGAAATTGGTCGAAATAGACGCTTCTGAATAGGAGAAAATGTCTGTAAAAATGGCAATTTTGGTCACATTGAGGCTTCAAAAAGTAGTTATTCAGCATGAGGCACATTCCAAATGACATTTTGAATCAATTTTTCTACAGTCCAAAAAATCAATTTTCTGATGAAAAACGATGACCCGTGACCTGTTGAAATTTCTCCAGATTGTCAGAAATGTACATTTTTTAATGTTTAATTTTTTTACTGTAAATGACTATTCCATGTAAATTATCACTTTTGGAAGAAAAATAAGTGTGTTTAGAGTCACTTTAATGCCTGAAATTGGTTGAAACAAAAGCTTGTGAATAGGAGAAAAAGTCTGTAAAAATGGCAATTTTGGTCACATTGAGGCCTTAAAAAGTAGTCATTCAACATGAGGCACATTCCAAATGACATTTTGAATCAATTTTTCTACAGTCCAAAAAAATCAATTTTCTGATGAAAAACGATGACCCGTGACCTGTCGAAATTTATCCAGATGGTCAGAAATGGAAATTTTTTAATGTTTAATTTTTTGAATGCAAATGACTATTCCATGTAAATTATCACTTTTGGAACAACATTAAGTGTGTTTAGAGTCACTTTAATGCCTGAAATTGGTCGAAATAGAAGCTTCTGAATACGAGAAAATGTCTGTAATAATGGCAATTTTGGTCACATTGAGGCTTTAAAAAGTAGTTATTCAACATGAGGCACATTCGAAATGACATTTTGAATCAATTTTTCTACAGTCCAAAAAATCAATTTTCTGATGAAAAACGATGACCCGTGTGACCTGTTGAAATTTCTCCAGCTTGTCAGAAATGTACATTTTTTAATGTTTAATTTTTTGACTGTAAATGACTATTCCATGTAAATTATCACTTTTGGAAGAAAAATAAGAGTGTTTAGAGTCACTTTAATGCCTGAAATCGGTTGAAACAAAAGCTTCTGAATAGGAGAAAAAGTCTGTAATAATGGCAATTTTGGTCACATTGAGGCTTTAAAAAGTAGTCATTCAACATGAGGCACATTCCAAATGACATTTTGAATCAATTTTTCTACAGTCCAAAAAAAATCAATTTTCTGATGAAAAACGATGACCCGTGACCTGTCGAAATTTCTCCAGATGGTCAGAAATGGAAATTTTTTAATGTCTAATTTTTTGACTGCAAATGACTATTCCATGTAAATTATCACTTTTGGAACAAAATAAGTGTGTTTAGAGTCACTTTAATGCCTGAAATTGGTCGAAATAGAAGCTTCTGAATAGGAGAAAATGTCTGTAAAAATGGCAATTTTGGTCACATTGAGGCTTCAAAAAGTAGTTATTCAGCATGAGGCACATTCCAAATGACATTTTGAATCAATTTTTCTACAGTCCAAAAAATCAATTTTCTGATGAAAAACGATGACCCGTGACCTGTCGAAATTTCTCCAGATGGTCAGAAATGGAAATATTTAATGTTTAATTTTTTGACTGTAAATGACTATTCCATGTAAATTATCACTTTTGGAAGAAAAATAAGTGTGTTTAGAGTCACTTTAATGCCTGAAATTGGTTGAAACAAAAGCTTCTGAATAGGAATAAAAGTCTGTAATAATGGCAATTTTGGTCACATTGAGGCTTTAAAAAGTAGTCATTCAACATGAGGCACATTCCAAATGACATTTTGAATCAATTTTTCTACAGTCCAAAAAATCAATTTTCTGTTGAAAAACGATGACCCGTGACCTGTCGACATTTCTCCAGTTGGTCAGAAATTGAATTTTTTTAATGTTTAAGTTTTTTTACTGCAAATGACTATTCCATTTAAAGTATCACTTTTGGAACAAAAATAAGTGTGTTTAGAGTCACTTTAATGCCTGAAATTGGTCGAAATAGAAGCTTGTGAATAGGAGAAAATGTCTGTAAAAATTGAAATTTTGGTCACATTCAGGCTTTAAAAAGTAGTTATTCAACATGAGGCACAATCCAAATGACATTTTGAATTAATTTTTCTACAGTCCAAAAAATCAATTTTCTGATGAAAAACGATGACCCGTGACCTGTCGAAATTTCTCCAGATGGTCAGAAATGGAAATATTTAATGTTTAATTTTTTGACTGTAAATGACTATTCCATGTAAATTATCACTTTTGGAAGAAAAATAAGTGTGTTTAGAGTCACTTTAATGCCTGAAATTGGTTGAAACAACAGCTTCTGAATAGGAGAAAAAGTCTGTAATAATGGCAATTTTGGTCACATTGAGGCTTTAAAAAGTAGTCATTCAACATGAAGCACATTCCAAATGACATTTTGAATCAATTTTTCTACAGTCCAAAAAATCAATTTTTTGATGAAAAACGATGACCCGTGACCTGTCGAAATTTCTCCAGATGGTCAGAAATGGAAATATTTAATGTTTAATTTTTTGACTGTAAATGACTATTCCATGTAAATTATCACTTTTGGAAGAAAAATAAGTGTGTTTAGAGACACTTTAATGCCTGAAATTGATTGAAACAAAAGCTTCTGAATAGGAGAAAAAGTCTGTAATAATGGCAATTTTGGTCACATTGAGGCTTTAAAAAGTAGTCATTCAACATGAGGCACATTCCAAATGACATTTTGAATCAATTTTTCTACAGTCCAAAAAAATCAATTTTCTGATGAAAAAAGATGACCTGTGACCTGTCGAAATGTCTCCAGATGGTCAGAAATGGACATTTTTTAATGTTTAATTTTTTGAATGCAAATGACTATTCCATGTAAATTATCACTTTTGGAACAAAAATAAGTGTGTTTAGAGTCACTTTAATGCCTGAAATTGGTCGAAATAGACGCTTCTGAATAGGAGAAAATGTCTGTAAAAATGGCAATTTTGGTCACATTGAGGCTTCAAAAAGTAGTTATTCAGCATGAGGCACATTCCAAATGACATTTTGAATCAATTTTTCTACAGTCCAAAAAATCAATTTTCTGATGAAAAACGATGACCCGTGACCTGTCAAAATTTCTCCATATGGTCAGAAATGGAAATTTTTTAATGTTTATTTTTTTGATTGTAAATGACTATTCCATGTAAATTATCACTTTGGGAAGAAAAATAAGTGTGTTTAGAGACACTTTAATGCCTGAAATTGGTTGAAACAAAAGCTTCTGAATAGGAGAAAAAGTCTGTAATAATGGCAATTTTGGTCACATTGAGGCTTTAAAAAGTAGTCATTCAACATGAGGCACATTCCAAATGACATTTTGAATCAATTTTTCTACAGTCCAAAAAAATCAATTTTCTGATGAAAAACGATGACCCGTGACCTGTCGAAATGTCTCCAGATGGTCAGAAATGGAAAATTTTTAATGTTTAATTTTTTGAATGCAAATGACTATTCCATGTAAATTATCACTTTTGGAACAACATTAAGTGTGTTTAGAGTCACTTTAATGCCTGAAATTGGTCGAAATAGACGCTTCTGAATAGGAGAAAATGTCTGTAAAAATGGCAATTTTGGTCACATTGAGGCTTCAAAAAGTAGTTATTCAGCATGAGGCACATTCCAAATGACATTTTGAATCAATTTTTCTACAGTCCAAAAAATCAATTTTCTGATGAAAAACGATGACCCGTGACCTGTCGACATTTCTCCAGTTGGTCAGAAATTGAATTTTTTTAATGTTTAAGTTTTTTTACTGCAAATGACTATTCCATTTAAATTATCACTTTTGGAACAAAAATAAGTGTGTTTAGAGTCACTTTAATGCCTGAAATTGGTCGAAATAGAAGCTTCTGAATAGGAGAAAATGTCTGTAAAAATTGAAATTTTGGTCACATTCAGGCTTTAAAAAGTAGTTATTCAACATGAGGCACAATCCAAATGACATTTTGAATCAATTTTTCTACAGTCCAAAAAATCAATTTTCTGATGAAAAACGATGACCCGTGACCTGTTGAAATTTCTCCAGATTGTCAGAAATGTAAATTTTTTAATGTTTAATTTTTTGACTGTAAATGACTATTCCATGTAAATTATCACTTTTGGAACTAAAATAAGTGTGTTTAGAGTCACTTTAATGCCTGAAATTGGTCGAAATAGAAGCTTCTGAATACGAGAAAATGTCTGTAATAATGGCAATTTTGGTCACATTGAGGCTTTAAAAAGTAGTTATTCAACATGAGGCACATTCGAAATGACATTTTGAATCAATTTTTCTACAGTCCAAAAAATCAATTTTCTGATGAAAAACGATGACCTGTGACCTGTCGACATTTCTCCAGTTGGTCAGAAATTGAATTTTTTTAATGTTTAATTTTTTGACTGCAAATGACTATTCCATTTAAATTATCACTTTTGGAACAAAAATGAGTGTGTTTAGAGTCACTTTAATGCCTGAAATTGGTCGAAATAGAAGCTTCTGAATAGGAGAAAATGTCTGTAAAAATTAAAATTTTGGTCACATTCAGGCTTTAAAAAGTAGTTATTCAACATGAGGCACAATCCAAATGACATTTTGAATCAATTTTTCTACAGTCCAAAAAATCAATTTTCTGATGAAAAACGATGACCCGTGACCTGTTGAAATTTCTCCAGATTGTCAGAAATGTACATTTTTTAATGTTTAATTTTTTGACTGCAAATGACTATTCCATGTAAATTATCACTTTTGGAACAAAAATAAGTGTGTTTAGAGTCACTTTAATGCCTGAAATTGGTCGAAATAGACGCTTCTGAATAGGAGAAAATGTCTGTAAAAATGGCAATTTTGGTCACATTGAGGCTTCAAAAAGTAGTTATTCAGCATGAGGCACATTCCAAATGACATTTTGAATCAATTTTTCTACAGTCCAAAAAATCAATTTTCTGATGAAAAACGATGACCCGTGACCTGTCGAAATTTCTCCAGATGGTCAGAAATGGAAATTTTTTAATGTTTAAGTTTTTTTACTGTAAATGACTATTCCATGTGAATTATCACTTTTGGAACTAAAATAAGTGTGTTTAGAGTCACTTTAATGCCTGAAATTGGTCGAAATAGAAGCTTCTGAATAGGAGAAAATGTCTGTAATAATAGCAATTTTGGTCACATTGAGGCTTTAAAAAGTAATTATTCAGCATGAGGCACATTCCAAATGACATTTTGAATCAATTTTTCTACAGTCAAAAAAATCAATTTTCTGATGAAAAACGATGACCCGTGACCTGTCGAAATTTCTCCAGATGGTCAGAAATGGAAATTTTTTAATGTTTCATTTTTTGACTGCAAATGACTATTCCATGTAAATTATCACTTTTGGAACAAAATAAGTGTGTTTAGAGTCACTTTAATGCCTGAAATTGGTCGAAATAGAAGCTTCTGAATAGGAGAAAATGTCTGTAAAAATGGCAATTTTGGTCACATTGAGGCTTCAAAAAGTAGTTATTCAGCATGAGGCACATTCCAAATGACATTTTGAATCAATTTTTCTACAGTCCAAAAAATCAATTTTCTGATGAAAAACGATGACCCGTGACCTGTCGAAATTTCTCCAGATTGTCAGAAATGTACATTTTTTAATGTTTAATTTTTTTACTGTAAATGACTATTCCATGTAAATTATCACTTTTGGAAGAAAAATAAGTGTGTTTAGAGTCACTTTAATGCCTGAAATTGGTTGAAACAAAAGCTTGTGAATAGGAGAAAAAGTCTGTAATAATGGCAATTTTGGTCACATTGAGGCCTTAAAAAGTAGTCATTCAACATGAGGCACATTCCAAATGACATTTTGAATCAATTTTTCTACAGTCCAAAAAAATCAATTTTCTGATGAAAAACGATGACCCGTGACCTGTCGAAATTTATCCAGATGGTCAGAAATGGAAATTTTTTAATGTTTAATTTTTTGAATGCAAATGACTATTCCATGTAAATTATCACTTTTGGAACAACATTAAGTGTGTTTAGAGTCACTTTAATGCCTGAAATTGGTAGAAATAGAAGCTTCTGAATACGAGAAAATGTCTGTAATAATGGCAATTTTGGTCACATTGAGGCTTTAAAAAGTAGTTATTCAACATGAGGCACATTCGAAATGACATTTTGAATCAATTTTTCTACAGTCCAAAAAATCAATTTTCTGATGAAAAACGATGACCCGTGTGACCTGTTGAAATTTCTCCAGCTTGTCAGAAATGTACATTTTTTAATGTTTAATTTTTTGACTGTAAATGACTATTCCATGTAAATTATCACTTTTGGAAGAAAAATAAGAGTGTTTAGAGTCACTTTAATGCCTGAAATCGGTTGAAACAAAAGCTTCTGAATAGGAGAAAAAGTCTGTAATAATGGCAATTTTGGTCACATTGAGGCTTTAAAAAGTAGTCATTCAACATGAGGCACATTCCAAATGACATTTTGAATCAATTTTTCTACAGTCCAAAAAAAATCAATTTTCTGATGAAAAACGATGACCCGTGACCTGTCGAAATTTCTCCAGATGGTCAGAAATGGAAATTTTTTAATGTCTAATTTTTTGACTGCAAATGACTATTCCATGTAAATTATCACTTTTGGAACAAAATAAGTGTGTTTAGAGTCACTTTAATGCCTGAAATTGGTCGAAATAGAAGCTTCTGAATAGGAGAAAATGTCTGTAAAAATGGCAATTTTGGTCACATTGAGGCTTCAAAAAGTAGTTATTCAGCATGAGGCACATTCCAAATGACATTTTGAATCAATTTTTCTACAGTCCAAAAAATCAATTTTCTGATGAAAAACGATGACCCGTGACCTGTCGAAATTTCTCCAGATGGTCAGAAATGGAAATATTTAATGTTTAATTTTTTGACTGTAAATGACTATTCCATGTAAATTATCACTTTTGGAAGAAAAATAAGTGTGTTTAGAGTCACTTTAATGCCTGAAATTGGTTGAAACAAAAGCTTCTGAATAGGAGAAAAAGTCTGTAATAATGGCAATTTTGGTCACATTGAGGCTTTAAAAAGTAGTCATTCAACATGAGGCACATTCCAAATGACATTTTGAATCCATTTTTCTACAGTCCAAAAAATCAATTTTCTGATGAAAAACGATGACCCGTGACCTGTCGAAATTTATCCAGATGGTCAGAAATGGAAATTTTTTAATGTTTAATTTTTTGAATGCAAATGAATATTCCATGTAAATTATCACTTTTGGAACAACATTAAGTGTGTTTAGAGTCACTTTAATGCCTGAAATTGGTCGAAATAGACGCTTCTGAATAGGAGAAAATGTCTGTAAAAATGGCAATTTTGGTCACATTGAGGCTTCAAAAAGTAGTTATTCAGCATGAGGCACATTCCAAATGACATTTTGAATCAATTTTTCTACAGTCCAAAAAATCAATTTTCTGATGAAAAACGATGACCCGTGACCTGTTGAAATTTCTCCAGATTGACAGAAATGTACATTTTTTAATGTTTAATTTTTTTACTGTAAATGACTATTCCATGTAAATTATCACTTTTGGAAGAAAAATAAGTGTGTTTAGAGTCACTTTAATGCCTGAAATTGGTTGAAACAAAAGCTTCTGAATAGGAATAAAAGTCTGTAATAATGGCAATTTTGGTCACATTGAGGCTTTAAAAAGTAGTCATTCAACATGAGGCACATTCCAAATGACATTTTGAATCAATTTTTCTACAGTCCAAAAAATCAATTTTCTGTTGAAAAACGATGACCCGTGACCTGTCGACATTTCTCCAGTTGGTCAGAAATTGAATTTTTTTAATGTTTAAGTTTTTTTACTGCAAATGACTATTCCATTTAAAGTATCACTTTTGGAACAAAAATAAGTGTGTTTAGAGTCACTTTAATGCCTGAAATTGGTCGAAATAGAAGCTTGTGAATAGGAGAAAATGTCTGTAAAAATTGAAATTTTGGTCACATTCAGGCTTTAAAAAGTAGTTATTCAACATGAGGCACAATCCAAATGACATTTTGAATTAATTTTTCTACAGTCCAAAAAATCAATTTTCTGATGAAAAACGATGACCCGTGACCTGTCGAAATTTCTCCAGATGGTCAGAAATGGAAATATTTAATGTTTAATTTTTTGACTGTAAATGACTATTCCATGTAAATTATCACTTTTGGAAGAAAAATAAGTGTGTTTAGAGTCACTTTAATGCCTGAAATTGGTTGAAACAACAGCTTCTGAATAGGAGAAAAAGTCTGTAATAATGGCAATTTTGGTCACATTGAGGCTTTAAAAAGTAGTCATTCAACATGAAGCACATTCCAAATGACATTTTGAATCAATTTTTCTACAGTCCAAAAAATCAATTTTTTGATGAAAAACGATGACCCGTGACCTGTCGAAATTTCTCCAGATGGTCAGAAATGGAAATATTTAATGTTTAATTTTTTGACTGTAAATGACTATTCCATGTAAATTATCACTTTTGGAAGAAAAATAAGTGTGTTTAGAGACACTTTAATGCCTGAAATTGATTGAAACAAAAGCTTCTGAATAGGAGAAAAAGTCTGTAATAATGGCAATTTTGGTCACATTGAGGCTTTAAAAAGTAGTCATTCAACATGAGGCACATTCCAAATGACATTTTGAATCAATTTTTCTACAGTACAAAAAAATCAATTTTCTGATGAAAAAAGATGACCTGTGACCTGTCGAAATGTCTCCAGATGGTCAGAAATGGAAATTTTTTAATGTTTAATTTTTTGAATGCAAATGACTATTCCATGTAAATTATCACTTTTGGAACAAAAATAAGTGTGTTTAGAGTCACTTTAATGCCTGAAATTGGTCGAAATAGACGCTTCTGAATAGGAGAAAATGTCTGTAAAAATGGCAATTTTGGTCACATTGAGGCTTCAAAAAGTAGTTATTCAGCATGAGGCACATTCCAAATGACATTTTGAATCAATTTTTCTACAGTCCAAAAAATCAATTTTCTGATGAAAAACGATGACCCGTGACCTGTCAAAATTTCTCCATATGGTCAGAAATGGAAATTTTTTAATGTTTATTTTTTTGATTGTAAATGACTATTCCATGTAAATTATCACTTTGGGAAGAAAAATAAGTGTGTTTAGAGACACTTTAATGCCTGAAATTGGTTGAAACAAAAGCTTCTGAATAGGAGAAAAAGTCTGTAATAATGGCAATTTTGGTCACATTGAGGCTTTAAAAAGTAGTCATTCAACATGAGGCACATTCCAAATGACATTTTGAATCAATTTTTCTACAGTCCAAAAAAATCAATTTTCTGATGAAAAACGATGACCCGTGACCTGTCGAAATGTCTCCAGATGGTCAGAAATGGAAAATTTTTAATGTTTAATTTTTTGAATGCAAATGACTATTCCATGTAAATTATCACTTTTGGAACAACATTAAGTGTGTTTAGAGTCACTTTAATGCCTGAAATTGGTCGAAATAGATGCTTCTGAATAGGAGAAAATGTCTGTAAAAATGGCAATTTTGGTCACATTGAGGCTTCAAAAAGTAGTTATTCAGCATGAGGCACATTCCAAATGACATTTTGAATCAATTTTTCTACAGTCCAAAAAATCAATTTTCTGATGAAAAACGATGACCCGTGACCTGTCGAAATTTCTCCAGATGGTCAGAAATGGAAATTTTTTAATGTTTAATTTTTTTACTGTAAATGACTATTCCATGTGAATTATCACTTTTGGAACTAAAATAAGTGTGTTTAGAGTCACTTTAATGCCTGAAATTGGTCGAAATAGAAGCTTCTGAATAGGAGAAAATGTCTGTAATAATAGCAATTTTGGTCACATTGAGGCTTTAAAAAGTAGTTATTCAGCATGAGGCACATTCCAAATGACATTTTGAATCAATTTTTCTACAGTCAAAAAAATCAATTTTCTGATGAAAAACGATGACCCGTGACCTGTCGAAATTTCTCCAGATGGTCAGAAATGGAAATTTTTTAATGTTTCATTTTTTGACTGCAAATGACTATTCCATGTAAATTATCACTTTTGGAACAAAATAAGTGTGTTTAGAGTCACTTTAATGCCTGAAATTGGTCGAAATAGAAGCTTCTGAATAGGAGAAAATGTCTGTAAAAATGGCAATTTTGGTCACATTGAGGCTTCAAAAAGTAGTTATTCAGCATGAGGCACATTCCAAATGACATTTTGAATCAATTTTTCTACAGTCCAAAAAATCAATTTTCTGATGAAAAACGATGACCCGTGACCTGTCGAAATTTCTCCAGATGGTCAGAAATGGAAATATTTAATGTTTAATTTTTTGACTGTAAATGACTATTCCATGTAAATTATCACTTTTGGAAGAAAAATAAGTGTGTTTAGAGTCACTTTAATGCCTGAAATTGGTTGAAACAAAAGCTTGTGAATAGGAGAAAAAGTCTGTAATAATGGCAATTTTGGTCACATTGAGGCCTTAAAAAGTAGTCATTCAACATGAGGCACATTCCAAATGACATTTTGAATCAATTTTTCTACAGTCCAAAAAAATCAATTTTCTGATGAAAAACGATGACCCGTGACCTGTCGAAATTTATCCAGATGGTCAGAAATGGAAATTTTTTAATGTTTAATTTTTTGAATGCAAATGACTATTCCATGTAAATTATCACTTTTGGAACAACATTAAGTGTGTTTAGAGTTACTTTAATGCCTGAAATTGGTCGAAATAGAAGCTTCTGAATACGAGAAAATGTCTGTAATAATGGCAATTTTGGTCACATTGAGGCTTTAAAAAGTAGTTATTCAACATGAGGCACATTCGAAATGACATTTTGAATCAATTTTTCTACAGTCCAAAAAATCAATTTTCTGATGAAAAACGATGACCCGTGTGACCTGTTGAAATTTCTCCAGCTTGTCAGAAATGTACATTTTTTAATGTTTAATTTTTTGACTGTAAATGACTATTCCATGTAAATTATCACTTTTGGAAGAAAAATAAGAGTGTTTAGAGTCACTTTAATGCCTGAAATCGGTTGAAACAAAAGCTTCTGAATAGGAGAAAAAGTCTGTAATAATGGCAATTTTGGTCACATTGAGGCTTTAAAAAGTAGTCATTCAACATGAGGCACATTCCAAATGACATTTTGAATCAATTTTTCTACAGTCCAAAAAAATCAATTTTCTGATGAAAAACGATGACCCGTGACCTGTCGAAATTTATCCAGATGGTCAGAAATGGAAATTTTTAAATGTTTAATTTTTTGAATGCAAATGAATATTCCATGTAAATTATCACTTTTGGAACAACATTAAGTGTGTTTAGAGTCACTTTAATGCCTGAAATTGGTCGAAATAGAAGCTTCTGAATACGAGAAAATGTCTGTAATAATGGCAATTTTGGTCACATTGAGGCTTTAAAAAGTAGTTATTCAACATGAGGCACATTCGAAATGACATTTTGAATCAATTTTTCTACAGTCCAAAAAATCAATTTTCTGATGAAAAACGATGACCCATGACCTGTTGAAATTTCTCCAGATGGTCAGAAATGTACATTTTTTAATGTTTCATTTTTTGACTGTAAATGACTATTCCATGTAAATTATCACTTTTGGAAGAAAAATAAGAGTGTTTAGAGTCACTTTAATGCCTGAAATCGGTTGAAACAAAAGCTTCTGAATAGGAGAAAAAGTCTGTAATAATGGCAATTTTGGTCACATTGAGGCTTTAAAAAGTAGTCATTCAACATGAGGCACATTCCAAATGACATTTTGAATCAATTTTTCTACAGTTCAAAAAAATCAATTTTCTGATGAAAAACGATGACCCGTGACCTGTCGAAATTTCGCCAGATGGTCAGAAATGGAAATTTTTCAATGTTTAATTTTTTTACTGCAAATGACTATTCCATATAAATTATCACTTTTGGAACAAAAATAAGTGTGTTTAGAGTCACTTTAATGCCTGAAATTGGTCGAAATAGAAGCTTGTGAATAGGAGAAAATGTCTGTAAAAATTGAAATTTTGGTCACATTCAGGCTTTAAAAAGTAGTTATTCAACATGAGACACAATCCAAATGACATTTTGAATCAATTTTTCTACAGTCCAAAAAATCAATTTTCTGATGAAAAACGATGACCCGTGACCTGTTGAAATTTCTCCAGATTGTCAGAAATGTACATTTTTTAATGTTTAATTTTTTGACTGTAAATGACTATTCCATGTAAATTATCACTTTTGGAAGAAAAATAAGTGTGTTTAGAGTCACTTTAATGCCTGAAATTGGTTGAAACAAAAGCTTCTGAATAGGAGAAAAAGTCTGTAATAATGGCAATTTTGGTCACATTGAGGCTTTAAAAAGTAGTTATTCAACATGAGGCACATTCCAAATGACATTTTGAATCAATTTTTCTACAGTCCAAAAAATCAATTTTCTGATGAAAAACGATGACCCGTGACCTGTCGAAATTTCTCCAGATGGTCAGAAATGGAAATTTTTTAATGTCTAATTTTTTGACTGCAAATGACTATTCCATGTAAATTATCACTTTTGGAACAAAATAAGTGTGTTTAGAGTCACTTTAATGCCTGAAATTGGTCGAAATAGAAGCTTCTGAATAGGAGAAAATGTCTGTAAAAATGGCAATTTTGGTCACATTGAGGCTTCAAAAAGTAGTTATTCAGCATGAGGCACATTCCAAATGACATTTTGAATCAATTTTTCTACAGTCCAAAAAATCAATTTTCTGATGAAAAACGATGACCCGTGACCTGTCGAAATTTCTCCAGATGGTCAGAAATGGAAATATTTAATGTTTAATTTTTTGACTGTAAATGACTATTCCATGTAAATTATCACTTTTGGAAGAAAAATAAGTGTGTTTAGAGTCACTTTAATGCCTGAAATTGGTTGAAACAAAAGCTTCTGAATAGGAGAAAAAGTCTGTAATAATGGCAATTTTGGTCACATTGAGGCTTTAAAAAGTAGTCATTCAACATGAGGCACATTCCAAATGACATTTTGAATCCATTTTTCTACAGTCCAAAAAATCAATTTTCTGATGAAAAACGATGACCCGTGACCTGTCGAAATTTATCCAGATGGTCAGAAATGGAAATTTTTTAATGTTTAATTTTTTGAATGCAAATGAATATTCCATGTAAATTATCACTTTTGGAACAACATTAAGTGTGTTTAGAGTCACTTTAATGCCTGAAATTGGTCGAAATAGAAGCTTCTGAATACGAGAAAATGTCTGTAATAATGGCAATTTTGGTCACATTGAGGCTTTAAAAAGTAGTTATTCAACATGAGGCACATTCGAAATGACATTTTGAATCAATTTTTCTACAGTCCAAAAAATCAATTTTCTGATGAAAAACGATGACCCGTGACCTGTTGAAATTTCTCCAGATGGTCAGAAATGTACATTTTTTAATGTTTCATTTTTTGACTGTAAATGACTATTCCATGTAAATTATCACTTTTGGAAGAAAAATAAGAGTGTTTAGAGTCACTTTAATGCCTGAAATCGGTTGAAACAAAAGCTTCTGAATAGGAGAAAAAGTCTGTAATAATGGCAATTTTGGTCACATTGAGGCTTTAAAAAGTAGTCATTCAACATGAGGCACATTCCAAATGACATTTTGAATCAATTTTTCTACAGTCCAAAAAAAATCAATTTTCTGATGAAAAACGATGACCCGTGACCTGTCGAAATTTCTCCAGATGGTCAGAAATGGAAATTTTTTAATGTCTAATTTTTTGACTGCAAATGACTATTCCATGTAAATTATCACTTTTGGAACAAAATAAGTGTGTTTAGAGTCACTTTAATGCCTGAAATTGGTCGAAATAGAAGCTTCTGAATAGGAGAAAATGTCTGTAAAAATGGCAATTTTGGTCACATTGAGGCTTCAAAAAGTAGTTATTCAGCATGAGGCACATTCCAAATGACATTTTGAATCAATTTTTCTACAGTCCAAAAAATCAATTTTCTGATGAAAAACGATGACCCGTGACCTGTCGAAATTTCTCCAGATGGTCAGAAATGGAAATATTTAATGTTTAATTTTTTGACTGTAAATGACTATTCCATGTAAATTATCACTTTTGGAAGAAAAATAAGTGTGTTTAGAGTCACTTTAATGCCTGAAATTGGTTGAAACAAAAGCTTCTGAATAGGAGAAAAAGTCTGTAATAATGGCAATTTTGGTCACATTGAGGCTTTAAAAAGTAGTCATTCAACATGAGGCACATTCCAAATGACATTTTGAATCCATTTTTCTACAGTCCAAAAAATCAATTTTCTGATGAAAAACGATGACCCGTGACCTGTCGAAATTTATCCAGATGGTCAGAAATGGAAATTTTTTAATGTTTAATTTTTTGAATGCAAATGAATATTCCATGTAAATTATCACTTTTGGAACAACATTAAGTGTGTTTAGAGTCACTTTAATGCCTGAAATTGGTCGAAATAGACGCTTCTGAATAGGAGAAAATGTCTGTAAAAATGGCAATTTTGGTCACATTGAGGCTTCAAAAAGTAGTTATTCAGCATGAGGCACATTCCAAATGACATTTTGAATCAATTTTTCTACAGTCCAAAAAATCAATTTTCTGATGAAAAACGATGACCCGTGACCTGTTGAAATTTCTCCAGATTGACAGAAATGTACATTTTTTAATGTTTAATTTTTTTACTGTAAATGACTATTCCATGTAAATTATCACTTTTGGAAGAAAAATAAGTGTGTTTAGAGTCACTTTAATGCCTGAAATTGGTTGAAACAAAAGCTTCTGAATAGGAATAAAAGTCTGTAATAATGGCAATTTTGGTCACATTGAGGCTTTAAAAAGTAGTCATTCAACATGAGGCACATTCCAAATGACATTTTGAATCAATTTTTCTACAGTCCAAAAAATCAATTTTCTGTTGAAAAACGATGACCCGTGACCTGTCGACATTTCTCCAGTTGGTCAGAAATTGAATTTTTTTAATGTTTAAGTTTTTTTACTGCAAATGACTATTCCATTTAAAGTATCACTTTTGGAACAAAAATAAGTGTGTTTAGAGTCACTTTAATGCCTGAAATTGGTCGAAATAGAAGCTTGTGAATAGGAGAAAATGTCTGTAAAAATTGAAATTTTGGTCACATTCAGGCTTTAAAAAGTAGTTATTCAACATGAGGCACAATCCAAATGACATTTTGAATTAATTTTTCTACAGTCCAAAAAATCAATTTTCTGATGAAAAACGATGACCCGTGACCTGTCGAAATTTCTCCAGATGGTCAGAAATGGAAATATTTAATGTTTAATTTTTTGACTGTAAATGACTATTCCATGTAAATTATCACTTTTGGAAGAAAAATAAGTGTGTTTAGAGTCACTTTAATGCCTGAAATTGGTTGAAACAACAGCTTCTGAATAGGAGAAAAAGTCTGTAATAATGGCAATTTTGGTCACATTGAGGCTTTAAAAAGTAGTCATTCAACATGAAGCACATTCCAAATGACATTTTGAATCAATTTTTCTACAGTCCAAAAAATCAATTTTTTGATGAAAAACGATGACCCGTGACCTGTCGAAATTTCTCCAGATGGTCAGAAATGGAAATATTTAATGTTTAATTTTTTGACTGTAAATGACTATTCCATGTAAATTATCACTTTTGGAAGAAAAATAAGTGTGTTTAGAGACACTTTAATGCCTGAAATTGATTGAAACAAAAGCTTCTGAATAGGAGAAAAAGTCTGTAATAATGGCAATTTTGGTCACATTGAGGCTTTAAAAAGTAGTCATTCAACATGAGGCACATTCCAAATGACATTTTGAATCAATTTTTCTACAGTCCAAAAAAATCAATTTTCTGATGAAAAAAGATGACCTGTGACCTGTCGAAATGTCTCCAGATGGTCAGAAATGGAAATTTTTTAATGTTTAATTTTTTGAATGCAAATGACTATTCCATGTAAATTATCACTTTTGGAACAAAAATAAGTGTGTTTAGAGTCACTTTAATGCCTGAAATTGGTCGAAATAGACGCTTCTGAATAGGAGAAAATGTCTGTAAAAATGGCAATTTTGGTCACATTGAGGCTTCAAAAAGTAGTTATTCAGCATGAGGCACATTCCAAATGACATTTTGAATCAATTTTTCTACAGTCCAAAAAATCAATTTTCTGATGAAAAACGATGACCCGTGACCTGTCAAAATTTCTCCATATGGTCAGAAATGGAAATTTTTTAATGTTTATTTTTTTGATTGTAAATGACTATTCCATGTAAATTATCACTTTGGGAAGAAAAATAAGTGTGTTTAGAGACACTTTAATGCCTGAAATTGGTTGAAACAAAAGCTTCTGAATAGGAGAAAAAGTCTGTAATAATGGCAATTTTGGTCACATTGAGGCTTTAAAAAGTAGTCATTCAACATGAGGCACATTCCAAATGACATTTTGAATCAATTTTTCTACAGTCCAAAAAAATCAATTTTCTGATGAAAAACGATGACCCGTGACCTGTCGAAATGTCTCCAGATGGTCAGAAATGGAAAATTTTTAATGTTTAATTTTTTGAATGCAAATGACTATTCCATGTAAATTATCACTTTTGGAACAACATTAAGTGTGTTTAGAGTCACTTTAATGCCTGAAATTGGTCGAAATAGATGCTTCTGAATAGGAGAAAATGTCTGTAAAAATGGCAATTTTGGTCACATTGAGGCTTCAAAAAGTAGTTATTCAGCATGAGGCACATTCCAAATGACATTTTGAATCAATTTTTCTACAGTCCAAAAAATCAATTTTCTGATGAAAAACGATGACCCGTGACCTGTCGAAATTTCTCCAGATGGTCAGAAATGGAAATTTTTTAATGTTTAATTTTTTTACTGTAAATGACTATTCCATGTGAATTATCACTTTTGGAACTAAAATAAGTGTGTTTAGAGTCACTTTAATGCCTGAAATTGGTCGAAATAGAAGCTTCTGAATAGGAGAAAATGTCTGTAATAATAGCAATTTTGGTCACATTGAGGCTTTAAAAAGTAGTTATTCAGCATGAGGCACATTCCAAATGACATTTTGAATCAATTTTTCTACAGTCAAAAAAATCAATTTTCTGATGAAAAACGATGACCCGTGACCTGTCGAAATTTCTCCAGATGGTCAGAAATGGAAATTTTTTAATGTTTCATTTTTTGACTGCAAATGACTATTCCATGTAAATTATCACTTTTGGAACAAAATAAGTGTGTTTAGAGTCACTTTAATGCCTGAAATTGGTCGAAATAGAAGCTTCTGAATAGGAGAAAATGTCTGTAAAAATGGCAATTTTGGTCACATTGAGGCTTCAAAAAGTAGTTATTCAGCATGAGGCACATTCCAAATGACATTTTGAATCAATTTTTCTACAGTCCAAAAAATCAATTTTCTGATGAAAAACGATGACCCGTGACCTGTCGAAATTTCTCCAGATGGTCAGAAATGGAAATATTTAATGTTTAATTTTTTGACTGTAAATGACTATTCCATGTAAATTATCACTTTTGGAAGAAAAATAAGTGTGTTTAGAGTCACTTTAATGCCTGAAATTGGTTGAAACAAAAGCTTGTGAATAGGAGAAAAAGTCTGTAATAATGGCAATTTTGGTCACATTGAGGCCTTAAAAAGTAGTCATTCAACATGAGGCACATTCCAAATGACATTTTGAATCAATTTTTCTACAGTCCAAAAAAATCAATTTTCTGATGAAAAACGATGACCCGTGACCTGTCGAAATTTATCCAGATGGTCAGAAATGGAAATTTTTTAATGTTTAATTTTTTGAATGCAAATGACTATTCCATGTAAATTATCACTTTTGGAACAACATTAAGTGTGTTTAGAGTTACTTTAATGCCTGAAATTGGTCGAAATAGAAGCTTCTGAATACGAGAAAATGTCTGTAATAATGGCAATTTTGGTCACATTGAGGCTTTAAAAAGTAGTTATTCAACATGAGGCACATTCGAAATGACATTTTGAATCAATTTTTCTACAGTCCAAAAAATCAATTTTCTGATGAAAAACGATGACCCGTGTGACCTGTTGAAATTTCTCCAGCTTGTCAGAAATGTACATTTTTTAATGTTTAATTTTTTGACTATAAATGACTATTCCATGTAAATTATCACTTTTGGAAGAAAAATAAGAGTGTTTAGAGTCACTTTAATGCCTGAAATCGGTTGAAACAAAAGCTTCTGAATAGGAGAAAAAGTCTGTAATAATGGCAATTTTGGTCACATTGAGGCTTTAAAAAGTAGTCATTCAACATGAGGCACATTCCAAATGACATTTTGAATCAATTTTTCTACAGTCCAAAAAAATCAATTTTCTGATGAAAAACGATGACCCGTGACCTGTCGAAATTTCTCCAGATGGTCAGAAATGGAAATTTTTTAATGTCTAATTTTTTGACTGCAAATGACTATTCCATGTAAATTATCACTTTTGGAACAAAATAAGTGTGTTTAGAGTCACTTTAATGCCTGAAATTGGTCGAAATAGAAGCTTCTGAATAGGAGAAAATGTCTGTAAAAATGGCAATTTTGGTCACATTGAGGCTTCAAAAAGTAGTTATTCAGCATGAGGCACATTCCAAATGACATTTTGAATCAATTTTTCTACAGTCCAAAAAATCAATTTTCTGATGAAAAACGATGACCCGTGACCTGTCGAAATTTATCCAGATGGTCAGAAATGGAAATTTTTAAATGTTTAATTTTTTGAATGCAAATGAATATTCCATGTAAATTATCACTTTTGGAACAACATTAAGTGTGTTTAGAGTCACTTTAATGCCTGAAATTGGTCGAAATAGAAGCTTCTGAATACGAGAAAATGTCTGTAATAATGGCAATTTTGGTCACATTGAGGCTTTAAAAAGTAGTTATTCAACATGAGGCACATTCGAAATGACATTTTGAATCAATTTTTCTACAGTCCAAAAAATCAATTTTCTGATGAAAAACGATGACCCATGACCTGTTGAAATTTCTCCAGATGGTCAGAAATGTACATTTTTTAATGTTTCATTTTTTGACTGTAAATGACTATTCCATGTAAATTATCACTTTTGGAAGAAAAATAAGAGTGTTTAGAGTCACTTTAATGCCTGAAATCGGTTGAAACAAAAGCTTCTGAATAGGAGAAAAAGTCTGTAATAATGGCAATTTTGGTCACATTGAGGCTTTAAAAAGTAGTCATTCAACATGAGGCACATTCCAAATGACATTTTGAATCAATTTTTCTACAGTTCAAAAAAATCAATTTTCTGATGAAAAACGATGACCCGTGACCTGTCGAAATTTCGCCAGATGGTCAGAAATGGAAATTTTTCAATGTTTAATTTTTTTACTGCAAATGACTATTCCATATAAATTATCACTTTTGGAACAAAAATAAGTGTGTTTAGAGTCACTTTAATGCCTGAAATTGGTCGAAATAGAAGCTTGTGAATAGGAGAAAATGTCTGTAAAAATTGAAATTTTGGTCACATTCAGGCTTTAAAAAGTAGTTATTCAACATGAGACACAATCCAAATGACATTTTGAATCAATTTTTCTACAGTCCAAAAAATCAATTTTCTGATGAAAAACGATGACCCGTGACCTGTTGAAATTTCTCCAGATTGTCAGAAATGTACATTTTTTAATGTTTAATTTTTTGACTGTAAATGACTATTCCATGTAAATTATCACTTTTGGAAGAAAAATAAGTGTGTTTAGAGTCACTTTAATGCCTGAAATTGGTTGAAACAAAAGCTTCTGAATAGGAGAAAAAGTCTGTAATAATGGCAATTTTGGTCACATTGAGGCTTTAAAAAGTAGTTATTCAACATGAGGCACATTCCAAATGACATTTTGAATCAATTTTTCTACAGTCCAAAAAATCAATTTTCTGATGAAAAACGATGACCCGTGACCTGTCGAAATTTCTCCAGATGGTCAGAAATGGAAATTTTTTAATGTCTAATTTTTTGACTGCAAATGACTATTCCATGTAAATTATCACTTTTGGAACAAAATAAGTGTGTTTAGAGTCACTTTAATGCCTGAAATTGGTCGAAATAGAAGCTTCTGAATAGGAGAAAATGTCTGTAAAAATGGCAATTTTGGTCACATTGAGGCTTCAAAAAGTAGTTATTCAGCATGAGGCACATTCCAAATGACATTTTGAATCAATTTTTCTACAGTCCAAAAAATCAATTTTCTGATGAAAAACGATGACCCGTGACCTGTCGAAATTTCTCCAGATGGTCAGAAATGGAAATATTTAATGTTTAATTTTTTGACTGTAAATGACTATTCCATGTAAATTATCACTTTTGGAAGAAAAATAAGTGTGTTTAGAGTCACTTTAATGCCTGAAATTGGTTGAAACAAAAGCTTCTGAATAGGAGAAAAAGTCTGTAATAATGGCAATTTTGGTCACATTGAGGCTTTAAAAAGTAGTCATTCAACATGAGGCACATTCCAAATGACATTTTGAATCCATTTTTCTACAGTCCAAAAAATCAATTTTCTGATGAAAAACGATGACCCGTGACCTGTCGAAATTTATCCAGATGGTCAGAAATGGAAATTTTTTAATGTTTAATTTTTTGAATGCAAATGAATATTCCATGTAAATTATCACTTTTGGAACAACATTAAGTGTGTTTAGAGTCACTTTAATGCCTGAAATTGGTCGAAATAGAAGCTTCTGAATACGAGAAAATGTCTGTAATAATGGCAATTTTGGTCACATTGAGGCTTTAAAAAGTAGTTATTCAACATGAGGCACATTCGAAATGACATTTTGAATCAATTTTTCTACAGTCCAAAAAATCAATTTTCTGATGAAAAACGATGACCCGTGACCTGTTGAAATTTCTCCAGATGGTCAGAAATGTACATTTTTTAATGTTTCATTTTTTGACTGTAAATGACTATTCCATGTAAATTATCACTTTTGGAAGAAAAATAAGAGTGTTTAGAGTCACTTTAATGCCTGAAATCGGTTGAAACAAAAGCTTCTGAATAGGAGAAAAAGTCTGTAATAATGGCAATTTTGGTCACATTGAGGCTTTAAAAAGTAGTCATTCAACATGAGGCACATTCCAAATGACATTTTGAATCAATTTTTCTACAGTCCAAAAAAATCAATTTTCTGATGAAAAACGATGACCCGTGACCTGTCGAAATTTCTCCAGATGGTCAGAAATGGAAATTTTTCAATGTTTAATTTTTTGACTGCAAATGACTATTCCATATAAATTATCACTTTTGGAACAAAAATAAGTGTGTTTAGAGTCACTTTAATGCCTGAAATTGGTCGAAATAGAAGCTTGTGAATAGGAGAAAATGTCTGTAAAAATTGAAATTTTGGTCACATTCAGGCTTTAAAAAGTAGTTATTCAACATGAGGCACAATCCAAATGACATTTTGAATCAATTTTTCTACAGTCCAAAAAATCAATTTTCTGATGAAAAACGATGACCCGTGACCTGTTGAAATTTCTCCAGATTGTCAGAAATGTACATTTTTTAATGTTTAATTTTTTGACTGTAAATGACTATTCCATGTAAATTATCACTTTTGGAAGAAAAATAAGTGTGTTTAGAGTCACTTTAATGCCTGAAATTGGTCGAAATAGAAGCTTCTGAATAGGAGAAAATGTCTGTAATAATGGCAATTTTGGTCACATTGAGGCTTTAAAAAGTAGTTATTCAGCATGAGGCACATTCCAAATGACATTTTGAATCAATTTTTCTACAGTCCAAAAAATCAATTTTCTGATGAAAAACGATGACCCGTGACCTGTCGAAATTTCTCCAGATGGTCAGAAATGGAAATATTTAATGTTTAATTTTTTGACTGTAAATGAATATTCCATGTAAATTATCACTTTTGGAAGAAAAATAAGTGTGTTTAGAGACACTTTAATGCCTGAAATTGGTTGAAACAAAAGCTTCTGAATAGGAGAAAAAGTCTGTAATAATGGCAATTTTGGTCACATTGAGGCTTTAAAAAGTAGTCATTCAACATGAGGCACATTCCAAATGACATTTTGAATCAATTTTTCTACAGTCCAAAAAAATAAATTTTCTGATGAAAAACGATGACCCGTGACCTGTCGAAATGTCTCCAGATAGTCAGAAATGGAAAATTTTTAATGTTTAATTTTTTGAATGCAAATGACTATTCCATGTAAATTATCACTTTTGGAACAACATTAAGGGCCTCATGTAGGTAGCGAAATACCGGTCGGTAACGGCCGATTTTCGGTAAATATGCCGTTACCGACCGGTATACAGACAAGTGAGATGTAGGAGTCCAAAAACCACTTTTCGGTAAATATGAGGCGGTAAATACCGATTCATAGTTACCGAATTCTAAAATACCGATTCATACTTACCGAATACAGAATTAACGAATCGGTAAACATGAAGTGGTAAATATGAAGTGGTAAAAATTTAAAATGACATGTAGGAGCAGTCGGTAATTAAGAAATCCATTAAAATCGGTAATTAAGAGTCGGTAATTAACACGGACTAAAAGCAGGTGGTAACCATCAACAATGGATAAAAACAAACCCAAAATTCAACAGCGTGGACAACATGGCCGCTATGTACGTCATTGCAAGGCGCCTACGTCTACAGGCAGCAGGACTGAGGGTGTGGCGACGGGAGGAACAAATCTACAGACAGCGCATCACACTATTCCAGCTGACTGATGCAGAGATACATGAGAGGTACAGGCTACACCCCGAAACCATCATGGACTTAATCAGGGACCTACACCCACTCCTGGACCAGCCAGTTAGAAGGGCGCACGCCATACCCCCACATGTGCAGGTGCTCTGCAGCCTACATCTGTTGGCATCCGGCAGTTATCAGGTGGTGATAGCTGCGGTGGGTGGGGTATCCCAAAGTTGCCTGTCCCGTTTCTTCAGGAAGTTCCTGGATGCCATGATGCAGAGAATGCACCACTACATAAGCTTCCCGAACTCACAGGCTGCACTGCAGAAAACAAAAACTGACTTTTATCACATGGCACAGTTCCCCCATGTCCTCGGCTGTATTGATGGTACCCACATCCCAATCTGTCCACCAGCAGATACAGAGCACATCTACAGGAACAGGAAGTCCACCCACTCCATCAACGTGCAGGTGATCTGTGATGCAGGGAACATCATCACAGATATTGTTGCAAAGTTTCCTGGGAGCACCCACGACTCTTACATCTTCCAGAATAGTGGGATTTACACACGACTGAGTGCCGGAGAATTCGGAGAGGGATACCTGCTAGGTAAGTAACAGTGACGCCCCTTGAAACATGCAAACATAGTGTATAGAGGCATGTTACTGATGGTTCCCTTTCACCCAACCAGGCGACAGTGCATATGCATGCCGGTCATTCATCCTCACTCCCTACCTACACCCAGCTACCCAGAGTGAGAGACGATACAACGTGGCACACAAAACAACACGCAATGTGGTGGAGCGCACGTTTGGACTACTGAAGAGCAGGTTCCGCTGCCTGCACAAGAGCGGAGGCGCACGCCAGTACAAACCCATCACCTGCTGCAAGATCATTGCCACTTGTGCAATGCTGCACAACCTTGCCACGAAAAAAGGTACAGATGTGGAACTAACATATTTTGAGGACAACGAGGATGAGTCAGGCCAGCCAGAGGGCAACGCAGCTAGAGTGCCAACTGCAATCGATGGGAGAGAGAGACGGGCAGAGATCACATCCAACTATTTCTGAGTAAGTAAGGGGACACAGCGAGTTGTGAGCAGTCATGACGTAGTTTAATGTGGCACCACGCCATGAACACATGATCAGGCCAATCTGGCAATATATCATCTATACAAGGAGTATGTCCAGGGTTGCGTCACCCATTGTGAAGTGGCTAGGCAGGGCGACATCAATGTTTGCGCATACGCGCTGCAGTGGTGGATTGCACGGCCTGTGCATCCTCACTAGAGCCAACCCCAAGCCGCCTGCTGCTCCTGCGTGTTTCTGGGACGGGGGGTGTGATGCTGCTGGTGGTGTCGATGCTCTCCGCAGGATCCCCTGCAGCAGTTGTCGACGCCTGACTCGTCAATAGCACCCCTAGTGCACTTGTCACCTGCACCATCCCCCGAGACAGGTCGCTGCAGCACTGTGTTAGGCCCTCCTGCATCGTCACAGAGCGCCGGCACAGTAGGGAAGTGGCAGTTGCCAGACGGTTGAGTGCCCTGCTGGTAGTGTCCCTTCTCTGGCGTTCCCGGCGCCGTGCTTCGATGTCAGCATCTAATTTGCTGCACAACTGCTGGATAGACTGGGACATGTCCCGAATGCCCGCAGCCATGCCGCCAATGTTTGTGTCCATGTTGACTATGCTTGTCTTCATCACCCGCATGTGCCTCTGGACTGACATGACTGCCTTTGATTGCAGGCGCTGTTGCTTTAACATTTGGCCCTCGAGCCCCAAGAAGACACCATGGCCGTCAGTGGGTGCTGGTGGACTCTGGACACGCGACCTGCGGCGCCCTCTTGTTTCCGTCTGTGCTGCCTGTGAGGTGTGGGGCACAGTGGCATGGCTCCCTTCCTGGGGCCCGGTGCGGTCTTCAGGGCCCATGCTGTCGTCTGACGAGGTGTCCAAGGCTCGTAGCCTGGCTGCTGGACGCCTCCTCTGTCTCACGCATGCAAGCGGAGATGTGGCCGGTGAATCGAACATGAGTGGCGAGGCTGGCTCTGGTGGTGGTGATGCTGGCTCACGGTGAGGTGATGCTGGCTCTGTGTGCGGCGATGCTGGCTGTGTTGGTGGTGCGGCTGCCAGTGGGCCTGCTCCCCGGTCTGTACTTGTGCTGGCTGGAGGTGTTTGATGTTGCCGTGGTGCCGTCTCTCCTGCAGCATGCCCTGTCCTGCATGATGTCACATCTGTGGACAGAAATACAACATTGGCTCAGTGTCCCCGAAGGGCTGCATTGCAAGCGGCACAATAAATAATTTCACATTCCAACATGTCCCCTGTCTCCTTGTGCCTCGAGTGCGTGACATGCCTTGTTGCCCTGTAACATTTACGTCATGGTTAGTGTTGCCCTGACTACATCTCCCGAAATGCATTGCCTGTCTGCACTGACACGTGTGCACTGCAGTGTGATTCTCGTTTCACATTTGGGGGATGTGGGATGGGGTAGGGGGGGATACATTGCTGTGCTTTCGTCTTACCTTGGTGTGTTGCGGCTCTGGCAGAGCTGTCGGCGTCCCCAAGACCCACGACGCTCTCTTGCTCGATTGTGGCCGCCACCAGCTCCTCCAGTTCGGTGAGGGCAGGTGCCCTGTTGGTTCCACCTCCGGTCTGGCTGGCCTCCTTCTGGATGTCGCCCATCTTCCTCTTGGTTACAATCCTCAGGTCATACCAGCGCTTTTTGAGGACCTCAATGTCCCTGTGGGTCACTCCCACAGCATTGACCTGCGCCTGGATGGCCAGCCATATGTTGCGCTTTTCCACCTCAGGCACTTGCAGGGATTGCCTGCCGAACAGCTTCTGGTGCTGCTTCACGACCTCCTCCACCAGCACCTGGAGTTCCTTGGGGCTAAATTTCAGCTTCCTCCTCCTTTCCCCTCCGTCTTTCTGTGTTCTCTGGCTGGACATGCTGTTCGTTTACCCGCTCGCACATGCAACTGCTCCCTGCCTCTCCTCTGCACTCCAAGCCTCTCCAGGGTCGGCTAATTATGTCCACCTGCCTGGGTGTGGCCACTTCGGCTAATTGAGTACACCTGCCTGGGTGTGGGCAGTTCCAGGTTGGGTGGGCTGTCGTTGCACTGGATTCGCTGTTTCGTCAAGTCATGTGATTTTCTTTACCGACTCCGTACATACCGAATCGGTATTTTCCGAATCGGTAACTACCACCTCGGTATTTTGCGATTCGGTAACTTCCACCTCGGTATTTTCCGATTCGGTAAATACCACCTCGGTATTTACCGATTCGGTGAATTCCGATTCGTGATTACCGAATGTTACCGAATCGGTAACTGTTACCGAATTTTTACCTACATATAACTTACCGATTCTAATTTACCGATTCGGTACGGCTCGGTATTTTAGAACCGGTAAAATTTATTTACCTACATGAGGCCCTAAGTGTGTTTAGAGTCACTTTAATGCCTGAAATTGGTCGAAATAGACGCTTCTGAATAGGAGAAAATGTCTGTAAAAATGGAAATTTTGGTCACATTGAGGCTTCAAAAAGTAGTTATTCAGCATGAGGCACATTCCAAATGACATTTTGAATCAATTTTTCAACAGTCCAAAAAAATCAATTTTCTGATGAAAAACGATGACCCGTGAGCTGTCGAAATTTCTCCAGATGGTCAGAAATGGAAATTTTTTAATGTTTAATTTTTTGACTGTAAATGACTATTCCATGTAAATTATCACTTTTGGAAGAAAAATAAGTGTGTTTAGAGACACTTTAATGCCTGAAATTGGTTGAAACAAAAGCTTCTGAATAGGAGAAAAAGTCTGTAATAATGGCAATTTTGGTCACATTGTGGCTTTAAAAAGTAGTTATTCAGCATGAGGCACATTCCAAATGACATTTTGAATCAATTTTTCTACAGTCCAAAAAATCAATTTTCTGATGAAAAACGATGACCCGTGACCTGTCGAAATTTCTCCAGATGGTCAGAAATGGAAATATTTAGGTGCCGATCACGATCCGGTAAAAACCGGGTACGAACCGTCAGACGGAGCATATTCTCCGTCCGACGCGTACCCGGTCGTCAATTTCTACAAACAAGGAATTACGAATCGCACGGGTACACCATGACCGTACGATTCGTAAAAAAGTCCGACCTAACAAAAAAACACCTACCAATGCGATCCGGGAAAGTGCCGACCTGACGTCGGGACGCTCGCAGCCAGCCATTCACGACCCAGGAATCACGATTCGCACCGACGTCACCCCGCACGGTGAATATTTTGCGGCAGCCAAAAACTGCCGGGAAATCAGGACGACGCGAACAAGGACCACCAGTACGCGACGGACAGACGACGACGCGAACAAGGAGGACCAGTACGTGACGGACACACAGGACGACGCCACCAAGGAGGACCCATACGCGACAGGACGACGCGATTGGAGTACCAGTACGCGACGGACAGACATGGACCCGAACCTACGAGTCATCCCTGCCCTCATAGCAGTCCACCTGCTCTACAGGCACCGACGCAGACGCCGCAGAAGGTCAGAATAACTAAGGGAGGGGGGAAAGTGGGGTGGGGTGGGGGTGGCACGACCAGGGCAGACCACAAAACAACCACATAAGTCACACACATGGCCTGGACATACCTGACTCCCATGCCCTGGTCACCACGAGGGGGTGGGGGTGTGTCCTGATAAGCCAGCGACCGCCACAACGGAAGTCCGTCACCACGCGAACCGGCAACACAACCAGACAGGTACGTCCCGTACCCACGCCTCAAGAGCGTGGGTACGAGTCGTACCACGCCCACACACACGTCACCCCAACAATGGCGGGACGGATCGTACCCACGTGGCAAAGGCCTCGGTACGGCCCGCACAAGCATCACATAGCGTGGGGACGGATATGTACGGACCCTACCCCCACCCGCGTATGCATGGAGCGTACCCCCACCCCAACAGTGTAAGTACGACTCGAACCCTCACCCGCGGACGTACGGACCGTACCCCCCATGCCAACAGTGGAAGTACGACCCGTACCCCCACCCGCGTATGCATGGAGCGTACCCCCCATGCCAACAGTGTAAGTACGACCCGTACCCCCACCCGCGTATGCATGGAGCGTACCCCCCATGCCAACAGTGTAAGTACGACCCGTACCCCCACCCGCGTATGCATGGAGCGTGCCCACCACCCCAACAGTGTAAGTACGACTCGAACCCTCACCCGCGGACGTACGGACCATACCCCCACCCCCACCAGTGTAAGTACGAGCCGTACCCCCACCCGCGTATGCAAGGAGCGTACCCCCCACCCCAACAGTGTAAGTACGACTCGAACCCTCACCCGCGGACGTACGGACCGTACCCCCACCCCCACCAGTGTAAGTACGACCCGTACCCCCACCCGCGTATGCATGGAGCGTACCCCCCATGCCAACAGTGTAAGTACGACACGAACCCTCACCCGCGTATGCATGGAGCATACCCCCCCACCCCAACAGTGTAAGTACGACCCGTACCCCCAACCGCGTATGCATGGAGCGTACCCCCCACCCCAACAGTGTAAGTACGACCCGTACCCTCACCTCGAATGCATGGAGCGCACCCACACCGTGTATGTCCCAAGCGTACATATCCAGAAATTGGAGGTGTGTGTGCAGAGTCCTCCCAGCAGTGCCCAGAGACAGGAGGGTGTGTGCAGAGTCCTCCCAGCAGTGCCCTGAGACAGGAGGGGTGGGTGCAGAGTCCTCCCAGCAGTGCCCAGAGACAGGAGGGGTGGGTGTGGAGTCCTCCCAGCAGTGCCCTGAGACAGGAGGGGTGGGTGCAGAGTCCTCCCAGCAGTGCCCTGAGACAGGAGGGGTGGGTGTGGAGTCCTCCCAGCAGTGTCCAGACCCAGGAGGGGTGTGTGCAGAGTCCTCCCAGCAGTGCCCTGAGACAGGAGGGGTGGGTGCAGAGTCCTCCCAGCAGTGTCCAGACCCAGGAGGGGTGTGTGCAGAGTCCCCCCAGCAGTGTCCAGACCCAGGAGGGGTGTGTGCAGAGTCCTCCCAGCAGTGCCCAGAGACAGGAGGTGTGTGTGCAGAGCCCTCCCAGCAGTGCCCTGAGACAGGAGGGGTGGGTGTGGAGTCCTCCCAGCAGTGCCCTGAGACAGGAGGGGTGGGTGTGGAGTCCTCCCAGCAGTGCCCTGAGACAGGAGGGGTGGGTGTGGAGTCCTCCCAGCAGTGTCCTGAGACAGGAGGGGTGGGTGCAGAGTCCTCCCAGCAGTGCCCTGAGACAGGAGGGGTGGGTGTGGAGTCCTCCCAGCAGTGCCCTGAGACAGGAGGGGTGGGTGCCCATCACTCCCAGCAGTGCCCTGATACAGGAGGGGTGTAACACATGTGTGTGAGGCCAGAATTATCCACATGCATACTGGCTACAAGGGAACATGTCCCCATGAACTCATGTCAACAGACTCCACACACAAGTACAGTGATCACCAAGGATGCCACGATTGTCGCAGGTGGAGACATGGCCCTGCATGCATGGCCAAAGTAGAAGGGCTCCGTCACACACACAGCTCATGTAGACACAGCTCTGCGCTAAACATTGGGAACACCCTGCAGGGAAGAAAGCTGGGTACACAGAGGAAGGAATACACCCTGGGACAAGTGCACCATGCAGTAACTGCTTACATGAACAAAGAAAGTTAGCCAACACCTTGTGATGGCACACAGATCACAGGGTCCCACCAATGAGCAGTACACTACTACACATCCCACACACCCAAACCCTTACACACCACCCAAAACCATGTAGCAGCCCCACCAACACCAATACCAGCATAGCAGTAGTGTGATAATGAAAACAAAATTAATCTTTATTCAGCATGAGCACAATGTCCGTGGATCGCAGGCAGTTCAATCTTCACAAAGCCCATAGGGCAGTCAATGATTCTCAGCTGGATGGGGGACACAGTGGGATGCGTGTCCCCTACATTGCCTGCACAGTCAAATGGCATCGTCTTCCACACTGGTGAGGGCATCAGGGGGGGGAGAAGCAACAGGCACCGCAGGGACATCAGGGCAAAGGGGCGGCGTTGTGGGTGCAGGGATGGAGGACTCCACCACAGGGGGTGGGTCAGTGCCAAAGGCGGAGGCCAGGATGGCACTACACACCTTTGCAAGGTCCTCCAGGGAGTCCCCTGCACCCGAAGGGACCTCAGGCCCCAAGGAGGGGGGGGGTCAGAGGGATGGGTCGCAGCGCCACCGGGGGAGGGTGGAGACAGGGGGGGAGACTCAACCACCCTGACCGGGGACCTCCTTGACCGCTTGCGTGGTGGTGTAACTGTGGGGCTCAGGGACAGAGCGGCCATGAAGGTGTCCTTGGGGGAGATGTGGCCAGGAGAGCTGAGGGGAGGGGATTTGGAGGGAGTGGACTGGGTGGAATGCGGACTCCCACTATGGCTGCGTGTCACACGTTTGCCCCCCGACCCAGTGGGTGTGCCTACCTCACCCTGTGTGTGCGTGTCAGGAGGAGTGCGGTGGACCTTCCCTGCTGGTGTGGTGCCCGTGTCCGTTGATGTGGGTGCATGCCGACGTCTGGGTGTACGTGTGACAGGCATGGGAGCGGGAAGTGTGGATGGGGCAGGGGTAGGTGGGGGGAGGTCGCGCTGCAGGAGACCCACTGCTGCAGTCAGTGTGGAGTCGATGGACCTCAGCAAGTTGCGTTGGTCAGCCTGCGATGAATGAATGCCCTCCAAGAAAGCCTCGATGTTGGTGAGGGTTTTGCTGTGGGCATGGAGGACATTAAGGATCGCAGCCTGACCAACCTGCAGTTGCCGCTGGATGTCCACAGACTCTGCATTGGCGGCAGCAGTGGAGACAGGGGCAGGGGGTGCGGTGCCTGGCAGGAAGGAGACATGCTGTGACCGGGCACGCTGGGAAGGGACACGAGCAAGTGGGAGGCGGCTGGTGGAAACTGAGGGGGCGGTGCGAGGTGTTGTTCCGCTGTCAGCTGCTGGTGCAGCCTCCGCCCACTCGGAGACATCGTCCCCGGACCTGTCAGCTTCGTAGTCTGATGTGCCAGTCGACAGGTCCTCGGCCACACTCTCCTCCGCCTCTGTACCACTCGATGTGCCAGACCCGATGTCACGGCTGGCACTGGTGCTCGGTCCCTCCGCCTGGTCTGTGTCCATGTCTCCCTCTGTGTCCCCCGACGATGCTGTGGGCAGGGTGGAGAGACAGAAATAATCAGACATCTGTACACATCTGTCACATGAGTCCAATCCACATAGGTAACATTGCATGGCCTGAAAAGGAAGATCCCTAACATCTACTGAACAGGGTACCGATGTAGGGCATGAAACACACAGTTGGTTGAGCCACCATGCCACTGAAATACCATGGAGAGCATGAGACAATAGCTAAACACAGGAAAAGGAGTCTGACATAGCACCCAGGCCCTGGGGACAATCCAGCACTGCATCTGCACCACACAGCGTTGGCGAAAATACCGATGACCAGGGACCATATCCATGAACTTGAGACACATGCTGCATAGGTAATGCTGAAAACATGCACAACATGACTCTGTCACTGCACATTGCGTGTGTGTCCAGACACATCACACACTGCCCAGACCCAGCAAGTGGTAATCAGGATTTAACACATAGGCATTGCCCGCCCCAACAAGACCCTACACGAGGCAAATTGTTGAGACACAGGTGGCACCAACATCTCATAGTCTGGGTGATACACACAGGGGCAGGCAAAAAGCGAGATTGAACGCCAAACAGCCAAGGTGCGCCTGTACAAATAATGTGGTACCAGTGCCCATCCTCAGATGAGTATAGCAAGACACACAGGCACTGGCAACTGTGAGTATGAAGAAGGACAATCAGGTCAGGCTGCACAGTGGACACCTGTACAAAATAGCACGTCTATATACATGGTGACAGGGGACAATGGCAGAGAGCACAACTTACGCTGTAGACACTGACAGTGGCCACGTTTATGATGACACATACACCACTGAGGAAAAGGTGCCCCAGGGGACAGTAGTGGGCACGCAACTACATGCTACTGAATGGTAATGACTGCAACACACGTCACCATCCCTGCACTATGTGTATCGCACACTCATGCACATCATGTCACAGGCCACTACATGGGACATGCGCGCTGTAAGGCATGACACATGAGAGACCAACTCCCATGTCTGGAGTCAGCATCAGTGCCAACTGATATGGAACCCACATGCAGTGAACTTGACAGTGCACAGGCAATGTCCCACAACCTGTTACACACCACCCCCACACATGATGGTACAGACATTGTTCCCGTGGACAAAGCGCCAGCCTACATTACCCTGTGGAGGAGTGACTACACACAGACCAGGGAACACATTGCAAGGAGGGGAAGGGTGGCAGGGGCACAGCGCTATACTGGGGCAAACAGGATCTGCACAGCACCTTTAAACCCTGCCAGTGAATTCATGCTACTGTGCCCTTACAAATGCCGGTGACACACAACAAACACACATGTACCTACCCCCTTCCGGCTGCTGCATCGCCTGTAAGCGCCTCTCCAGGTCTGGAAAGACCACCGGCAGCACACGCCTGTGGAGGTGGCTCAGACGGCGGCGGCCGCGGTTCTTGTGCCTCTCAGGTAAGTCCCCCAGCAGGAGCCGTGCAATCCTCCGCGTCCAGCACCGGATATCCTGCCAGCGTTTCCTCACCTGGGGAAGGCTCCGCCTCCGACCATCCACACGCCTCACGGCACTGACGGCGGTCAGCCAGATCTGCTCCTTGGCAGTGGCGCCTACCTGTGAGGTAGAACAAGTGACACCACATCAATACACCAGCCACATGTCACAGAGAGACATATGGGTACAAATTAGCTGGTTACAACAAGGCATGTCATGCAGCCAACGCATTGCACCTTTGTCATAGGGACATCATCCCCTGTTGAGGGGAAAAAGCACTACGTGCCACAGTGGGTACACAGGTGGAATGATGGCAATGTCACAATCAATGATCAAGGCTCACACTGTGCATCACACCCACCCCTCCTGTCTCAGGGCACTGCTGTTAGTGACAGGCACACACCCCTCCTGTCTCAGGGCACTGCTGGGAGCACACTGTACCCACCCCTCCTGTCTCAGGGCACTGCTGGGAGCACTCTGTACCCACCCCTCCTGTCTCAGGGCACTGCTGGGAGCACTCTGTACCCACCCCTCCTGTCTCAGGGCACTGCTGGGAGCACACTGTACCCACCCCTCCTGTCTCAGGGCACTGCTGGGAGCACTCTGTACCCACCCCTCCTGTCTCAGGGCACTGCTGGGAGCACTCTGTACCCACCCCTCCTGTCTCAGGGCACTGCTGTTAGTGATAGGCACACACCCCTCCTGTCTCAGGGCACTGCTGGGAGCACACTGTACCCACCCCTCCTGTCTCAGGGCACTGCTGGGAGCACTCTGGACCCACCCCTCCTGTCTCAGGGCACTGCTGTGAGTGATAGGCCCCCACCCCTCCTGTCTCAGGGCACTGCTGGGAGACATCAGGCACCCCCCCCTGGGACCCCCCCGACAGTACATGGCATGTGTGTTACACCTGGACGCAATGGCAGAAGTCACAGTCACAACATAGGGACAGTCTGTGGCAGTGGCCTATGCACTCACCTGATACCCTGGTCGCCCATACAGCATGGGGTACTGTGGGAGGATCACATCCAGCAGAGCCATGTTCTCCTCCAGGGTGAATGGCTGTGTCCTCTCCACAGCCCTTGACATGGTTCCAGGGAATCAGTAGCAGCAGCTGGGTCGATGAATGCAAAGATGTGCAGGCAAGTGCTCCCTCATGGGACCTGGCTGCCTTATATGTGCCCTTCTGCCCAGTCTCATGCACAGGAGTACAGAGAGATTGGTCACTCACATTTGCATCCTATGTTTCCACCAATCCCTACAAACCTAGCAGTCTGTGTGTTCTCTATCGGTTTCATTCTCCTGCATGATGTCAGCCCCACAAACACATTGCAACAAAGTAGACAAATTCCAACTGACTTCTGCTGTGCACCTTCCAGAACAATTTCGAATTTTGAACTTGGTCTCCATGACAACCAGCATGCATGTAGGCCTTAATACTTGTCCCCTATGTAATTTGGAGCATCACACACAGGTACGGTGCGTGTGGGGGCCCTAGGGCACCCCAAATGCATGGCAACGGCCCGTACATGCATGCCTACCCTCTCCATCACTATGGGTCTGCACGCGTATGCGTACCCGTAGTGGTACGGACCGTACACTCGCATCTACGCTCACTATCACTATGGGTCTGCACGCGTATGCGTACCCGTAGTGGTACGGACCGTACACTCGCATCTACGCTCTCCATCACTATGGGTCTGCACGCGTATGCGTACTCGTAGTGATAGTGAGCGTAGATGCGAGTGTACGGTCCGTACCACTACGGGTACGCATACGCGTGCAGACCCATAGTGACAGTGAGCGTAGATGCGAGTGTACGGTCCGTACCACTACGGGTACGCATACGCGTGCAGACCCATAGTGATAGTGAGCGTAGATGCGAGTGTACGGTCCGTACCACTACGGGTACGCATACACGTGCAGACCCATAGTGATAGTGAGCGTAGATGCGAGTGTACGGTCCGTACCACTACGGGTACGCATACGCGTGCAGACCCATAGTGATAGTGAGCGTAGATGCGAGTGTACGGTCCGTACCACTACGGGTACGCATACGCGTGCAGACCCATAGTGATAGTGAGCGTAGATGCGAGTGTACGGTCCGTACCACTACGGGTACGCATACGCGTGCAGGCCCATAGTGATAGTGAGCGTAGATGCGAGTGTACGGTCCGTACCACTACGGGTACGCATACGCGTGCAGACCCATAGTGATAGGGCCGTACACTCGCATCTACGCTCTCCATCACTATGGGTCTGCACGCGTATGCGTACCCGTAGTGACACGGACCGTACACTCGCATCTACGCTCGCCATCACGATGGGTACACATACGGCAGCACTCCCACAGTGATTTGGGAACATGCACAGGCCCTCTCAGCAGCAGTACGGCGGATTTTACACATCACTGTGGTGATAGGCGACACACATGTAGGAATAGGGCGGACATACTTGTCCATGGATGGACATACTTGTCCAGGAATGGACATCAAGGCATCGACTGTGCATTACCACATGTGTGGGGCACAGGTGTCACAGGCTGTGATGTGGAACATGCCTCCTGAGTGGAGAAGGCACCAGATGTATGATGAGATGTGTACATGTGTACTGTGTGAGGGTGCAATGTGTGCCAGGCATGCCCTTGACTCCTTTGACATGTGTGCATGTGGGACTGGGCACTTGGGGTGAGCGTCACTGGCATGGCACCGACACCAACACACGGAAGTGTCCCATGATGCCAGGTACAGGGTTCATGACACATGACTTATCACTACCCACAGTGCACAATGTGACTATGCCATATATGTGTCCGGGATTTACATCAGGTTGATGTTGTAGCACCCTCAAAAGCTGCAGCCGTTGCAGCAACCAACATGTGGCTGTGTGTAGATTGTCATTGCACACTGTTCCCAACACCATGCCACATGTGTTCTCGGATGTGAGGTGCACATGTATGCAAGGGACACGGAGTAGCGTGACAAGGCCATGTCAGCAAACTCACAAGGAATGTGTGGTGAGTCATGACTTGTGCACCTTCATGGCAAGGTGTGTGGGCTGGACTAGTGTAATGTCATGTGACCTGTGGCTCAAGTGTTCCGCTGCCAGTCTCTGCAATCGGCATCACACTTCTGCTGATGTGTGGGTGTATGTCACTCCTGTCTTGCGTCGGGCAGTGCACTTGCACTGGGACACAGCTATTTCCATGGCGTGGCATGGGGAGGTTCTCAATCACCGTGTGTAGCTGGGTCTTGGAAGGAGTGTCACCTTGCATCCATACGTAGTCTGATGTGCCAGTCGACAGGTCCTCGGCCACACTCTCCTCCGCCTCTGTACCACTCGATGTGCCAGACCCGATGTCACGGCTGGCACTGGTGCTCGGTCCCTCCGCCTGGTCTGTGTCCATGTCTCCCTCTGTGTCCCCCGACGATGCTGTGGGCAGGGTGGAGAGACAGAAATAATCAGACATCTGTACACATCTGTCACATGAGTCCAATCCACATAGGTAACATTGCATGGCCAGGTTGATGTTGTAGCACCCTCAAAAGCTGCAGCCGTTGCAGCAACCAACATGTGGCTGTGTGTAGATTGTCATTGCACACTGTTCCCAACACCATGCCACATGTGTTCTCGGATGTGAGGTGCACATGTATGCAAGGGACACGGAGTAGCGTGACAAGGCCATGTCAGCAAACTCACAAGGAATGTGTGGTGAGTCATGACTTGTGCACCTTCATGGCAAGGTGTGTGGGCTGGACTAGTGTAATGTCATGTGACCTGTGGCTCAAGTGTTCCGCTGCCAGTCTCTGCAATCGGCATCACACTTCTGCTGATGTGTGGGTGTATGTCACTCCTGTCTTGCGTCGGGCAGTGCACTTGCACTGGGACACAGCTATTTCCATGGCGTGGCATGGGGAGGTTCTCAATCACCGTGTGTAGCTGGGTCTTGGAAGGAGTGTCACCTTGCATCCATACGTGTCCTGGGCATGTAGCACATGCCTGACTCCCTATGTGGCATGTGTGTATTGCCAGATTTACATGTGCTCAGTAGACATGAGTTGTTCTCGTAGTGCACTCACTCTTCCTTGTCACTTCCAAATTACTGCAGAGCGCCTCCTGTTGCCCGAAGAATTCCAGACTTGGCCACCATGCAGGAGAATGACAGGATCCGGCTCTACCGCTTCACCCAACCGTTGATTCTGGAGCTGACGGCGAGACTGGCACCACACCTGCAACCGCAGCACAGGTATCCTACGGCACTGACACCCCAGCTGAAGGTAATGGCTGCCCTACATTTCCTTGCCACGGGTACCTTCCAAAATACCATAGCTCATGTTGGTGGCATGTCCCAGAGCATGTTCAGCGGTGTGCTGCATGATTTCTTGGAGGCCATGTTGATTCACCTGGATGACTTCATCAAGTTCCCAACCCCTGAACAGATGACTGAGGTCAAGCGTGGTTTCTATGCCCTGGGAGGGATGCCCCATGTCATTGGGTCCATAGATGGGACACATGTAGGTTTGGTACCACCACACGCACGGGAGGTGGCGTACCGCAATCGGAAGCACTACCACTCCATCAATGCCCTTGTGTTGTGTCTGTCCAACATGGTGATTTCACATGTCTGTGCTCGTTTCCCAGGATCAGCACAC
The DNA here is from genome assembly GCF_964204655.1 of Triturus cristatus. NCBI lineage: Eukaryota > Metazoa > Chordata > Amphibia > Caudata > Salamandridae > Triturus > Triturus cristatus. The sequence goes on along the minus strand of NC_140593.1, from coordinate 875,630,374 downwards.
GATGCCTACATCATGAGGCGTAGCGGGATGCCTGATATGATGATGCAGCTGCGCAACGAACGAGCATGTGTTGTTGGTGGGTACAGTCTGTCTGTCCTGTATTCTGTTTGGCCGAGCAGCACTACCGCTTCGCCAGTTCTAACGATGTCCATGTGCTTCCCATGTAGGGGACGCTGGCTATCCCAACATGCCTTGGCTGCTGACACCTCTCCGCAACCCCATCACGCCGGCCCAGCTCCGCTACAACACCGCCCATGGCCGGACAAGGCGAGTGATAGAGAGGACGTTTGGCATGCTGAAGAGCCGATTCCGGTGCCTCCACAAGACCGGCGGCGCACTCCCATATGCCCCGGCAAAGGTTTGCAAGATCTTCATGGTCTGCTGCATGCTGCACAACATGGCAGTTGAAAGAGCTGTGCCACTCATCCTGAATCAACATGACGAGGACCATCCACCCGTGGAGGACGAAGGGCTTGGCAATGGGGCTAGTGATGTGGAGGATGTGGAGCCGCAAGAGGACATCCGGACTCGGCTCATACGCGACTTCTTTGCTTAGTGGTGAGTACCAGTGTCTGAGTGTGCACGCCTTGGTCCCCGTGTGGCATGTGTTGTGATGTGTGTGTCCACCTGCATGTATGGCACGTGAGTCAGAGGTGTGTGTGGGTGTGTCACTGGAGTGATGGTGGCAGCGATGGTAGTATTTCCCCAGTCATAATTGTGACCTAGCATGTTGTCATCCATACATGTGTCGAGTCAATGCACATGCAAGTGGCTGTGCTTTTTGTGGCTGACTTCTTGTGTGTCTCTCTTCCCCAGGTACCTGCGCATGCCATCTGCTGGTTGCATTGTTGTGGCACTGCTATTCCTCATGGACATGGCATCGTGGGCTGACTCAGCGTTACAGGCACGGACACGTTTGGAAGTCTCCATGGGGTAAGGGATGCATCTGGGGTGTATTGGGTGTGGCAGTTGTTCACGATGTGTGCACACTGCCCAGGTCGGGGTTTGGTTCCTCTGCAGTCATGTTGCATCCCCATGGGACACGACATGCAGCTGGGTACACCAGAATAGATGGGCTGCCTGGTTGTCAGTCATCAGTGATGGGATGGTGGATTGTGATGATGGCATCAATGTGTGTGACACTGCCCTCGGACACATACGGTTGACATTGGCTTGACATGGCGTGGGACTTCCACATCAGCGGATCTATGGTGTATGGCAGGCTCTCCGTGTGCAGCTGTGGGTATTTAGCTGTTAGCCGACGCTTGTGTGCCAGTACCATGGCTATCACGCATTTGTGCTGCAGAAGGGGGGTGCCAGTGTTTGAGCCACATGTTACTCCACATGATGTGTTCATGTGTACTTCAAGTTGCCTCTGCAATCCCAAAAACATGACTATTAAAGGTGTCCCTATGCCTCCAAGGTGCCTCTGCTCAGTCAATGCTGGTGTGTTGGCACGGTGCATCCTGCATGTCTGGCATGGTATTCCCAGATTGTGGCTATGTGTCAATGTGTCGAGTGGCAAGATGCAAGCTGTGTGTGTGTGCTGAGACTGTGTATTGGGCATGATGTCCATGACTGTGTGGGTAGTGTGACATGTGCCATCCCCATGCATCCAACGTTGTCCAGGCCCCCATTCTCTGCATCCACCGGACTCAAGCTTGCAGGACATGGTTCTGCCACCTGTCTACACGTACCTGGGTGCCCCCCAGGACACGGGCCAGGTTCCCTGACCTCTGCGCATGACTGTTGCTGTACTCAATGTGTCTGTCAGCACGGTTGTTCGGCCACCCCCTCAGCTGGTTCTGCACATCACGGGTGTGTATGGTGCTCCATGTCTGTCTTGCCTAATAAACTGTGACCCATGTGTCCTGTGCCAGACTCAGGCCCCAGGGTGTGGATGGTTGAAGTGAACAGATGACTCAGGCATGTTTAGACTGTACAAGACACATGTTAGGTAATAATGCTACCAGCAGGCATCTACTCTTAATAGTGTGATTTATTAGGGGGGGGGGGGGACAAAGTGGGGGGCTTTCCGGGATTAGGGAATCCAAAGTTCAGTAGGGGAGTTGGTGTCCTTGCCATTGGAAATCCTCAGAGTCCATGCCACAGTCTTTGTCAACATTGGTCAGCCAGTGACCAGCAGGGCCATGTGGCAGAGAATGTCTCTTGATGCTGTGATGCTGTTGCTCCAGTGGGCCAGGTGCCAGGCCAGGTGTCCTGGGAGATGGTGATGTAGCAGCCACCCTCACGGTCCTTTCCGTGGACGACCCGGCTTCCTGCGGGGAACCTCAGCAGCAGGCCGTGACGACGTCTGGGATGCTCCGTCGGATGTTTCCTCCTCCTCCTCATGATCCCTCCCTGTGGGTGGTGATGTTCTCTGCCTTCTGGCACAGGGAGGGTCGGCCATGGTGTCGGCCATCCGACGGAGTTCAGCGTGAATCCCCTGGGACGCCGTCACTTGCTCAGCCTGTCTGTCCTCCATCCTCCGTTGGTGTAGCTGTAGACAGGCTATTAGCTCCGCATGTTGCTGGGCCTGCTGGACCTTGATCCCCTCGAGGACGGACACAACCTGGGCCATGCCCGTGGTGTCCTGCCGGTATGAGTCCAGGATGTTACGGACATGTGAAAATACCGGATCCCCAGCCAACTGGTCAGGCTCGCGCCTCCGCCGTCCTCCACTCCCACCACCCCTGCCCACTTGCGTCTGGCCTGCACTTGTGGGCACATCGGGTCTCCGGGACCCCTGAGGGGTGGCATTGGCGTTGTCGCCTGCCTCCTCCTGGGTGCCCGGGACACCGTGTCCCTCCTGGCGAGCCTGGCTGCATTGTGGTGTTGGGGCAGGGATCCTGGGTGTCTCCTGGGATGTGGCAGGAGTGGGGGTGGTGGTTGGCACGGTTGTACCTGACGCAGGTGCTGCAGGTGGTTGGACACCAGAGGGGCCAGGTCGGTCGGGGTCGTCCGCAGAGTGGTGAGAGTGGTCGCTGCCGGTGGGATCGGTCTCCTGCAGATCCGGGTCCTGTGAGTGTTCCCCCCCAGTGTTGGGGGGTGCAGCACGACGTTGACCTGTGTGTGAGAGAGAAAATGTTAATTTTGATCCATGCAACATCCATGTTTCATCCGTTACAAAGTTGGCACATTTCCTCTTGGAATTAGGATCTGTCTTGCATTCCACTCACAGTGCACTTGTGCATGTGTGTGTCCCTTGGGCACCAATTTGGCCCCTTTAACTATGTGTGGCACAGTCTTACTTGCTGCGTCAAGTGTGACTGCAGTCAGCAGTGGAGTGTGCATGTGTGCCGAGCTATGCATTTGCGCCTTCCTTGTAGCACTGTACATGTGCACATGGAGTGGATCCACACACTCATATGATGCAGGTGGCTGTCCTTGTGCTCGTGTACAGGTTGTGACATGGCCCTGCGTTTTGCCATGATGAAGAGGGGGGGTTCTGGCACTGGCCACCCTTGTCTACATGCACGCAGTCCACCTGCTGACGAGCAGACATTCCCACACACCACAGGACTGATTTGCTCTCCCTGTGTCTCCCTCCTTCTCTGTCCCCCTCTCCCTCCCTCTCTGTCCCCCTCTCCCTCCCTCTGTGTCCCCCTCTCCCTCCCTCTGTGTCCCCCTCTCCCTCCCTCTGTGTCCCCCTCTCCCTCCCTCTGTGTGTCAGCCTCCTCCCTCTGTCCATCTTCCTGTGTCTCCCTCCCTCTGTGTCCCCCTCTCCCTCCCTCTGTGTGTCAGCCTCCTCCCTCTGTCCATCTTCCTGTGTCTCCCTCCCTCTGTGTCCCCCTCTCCCTCCCTCTGTGTGTCAGCCTCCTCCCTCTGTCCATCTTCCTGTGTCTCCCTCCCTCTCTGTCCCCCTCTCCCTCCCTCTCTGTCCCCCTCTCCCTCCCTCTCTGTCCCCCTCTCCCTCCCTCTGTGTGTCAGCCTCCTCCCTCTGTCCATCTTCCTGTGTCTCCCTCCCTCTCTGTCCCCCTCTCCCTCCCTCTCTGTCCCCCTCTCCCTCCCTCTGTGTGTCAGCCTCCTCCCTCTGTCCATCTTCCTGTGTCTCCCTCCCTCTCAGTCCCCCTCTCCCTCCCTCTGTGTCCCCCTCTCCCTCCCTCCGTGTGTCACCCTCTTTCACCTTGGCCCAGCTTCCTGGGCACACACTGTTAGCAGATCTTTGAGTGGCCCTTGGCCTGTTGATGTGAGTTTGTTTCTGATCTCCAGGCACCCATTTTGTCTGCTGTGTGTCTGTTCGCTGCTGCTGTGGTGGTGTGTGCTGCCACTCTTTCACACTGTTGGCTGTTCATTAGCTGCTGGCATGTGCAAAACAGTGCCTTCACCCCCATGTGTTGATGCAAGGCATCCGCCATTTGCTGGCAAGTCATTCCTGTGTTGGGACACAGTGTTTGTCTGGCTGTGACCTAGGCCATATGGGCAGAGGGCATTGTTGTCTGCTTTGGAGTCGCACTATGTGATTCTTGGTGCCCAGCCTCCCGCCATCCGGGTTACCGTGTCATGTGTTGTTGTCTTCTGTGGCCTGTGACTTGACATTGTCCAGCTGGGTGCATGGGGCATGGTGGCAGCAGTGGCATGTGCCAGCTCATGGAGTGTGGTTGAGTAATGCGATGGCTTGTGGTGGTTGCGTGCCTGTTATTAATTTTGGTTGTGGTTGCAGTTCCCACCATGTGAGGTGCGTTGTTTGTGTACTCACCCGGGTCTCGGAGTCCTTCTACTCCTTCAACTGCCTCCACCGGCAGTATGGCCATCACCCTCTCCTCCCAGGGATGGTACTGTACGGGTCTGCGGGAGGGCCCTCCTCCGGTGGCGTTGGCCTGGTCGTGTTCCTCCTGTCTCTTGGCTCTGACCCTCCTCCGCAGATCGTACCACCTGTTCTGGCAATCCTGCTTGGTCCTCCTGGTGTCCGCAACAGCATTCACAGCATCGACGATGGTCTGCCACATGGCTGTTTTGGCTGCCTGGCTGGTGCTTCTGACCAATGTTCCAAAGATCTGTGGCTCGACTCTGAGGATTTGATCAACAAGGACCTCCAACTCTCGGTGACTGAACTTTGGATTCTTGGTAGTGGGCATGGTGAGGGGTGTGGGTGGGGATGGTGTGGGTGTGGGGGGTGTGTGGATGTTGGGGGGGGGTGTGGATGGTTGTGTGTGTGTGTGTGAATGTGATGAGAGGGTGTTTGTGAGGGTGGTCGTGTGAAGGTGTGCAAGTGTAAGATGTGGTGTCGCTTGTAGTCTGGTTCTGTGGTGTCTGGCAGCAGTGGGTCTGTTGCAAAGGCTCATGGTTTGTGTGTGTGGGCCCTTTTTATTGGTCCATGGGTGGGTGTGGCAGTGTTTGAATTTTGGGTGGGTGTGTTATAAGGAGGGGTGGTGTATTGGGCCTCTGTTTGTTTTTGACAGTTGCAGGTCAGTGATTGTGTTATTTTAGTGGTTGTTGGCCATGTTTAGTGGCTGTGTGCCTTTCGAATGGTGTATTGTTGAGTTGTTTTGTTTTGTCCTTGTTGTGTACGTGCATTTTGAGCGTGTGTACGGTGTGTACATGGGCCATTTGGTTGTACGATTTGGTCCTTGTGTGTGGCTTTGAACGACTCGTACATGCGGTTGTGATGTTGGGGCATGGGGTGCGCTCCGTACTTAGGAGGTTGTGTTGGGGGTGCGCCAGGAACGTACTGGGGTGGGGGTACGACTGGAACGTACTGGGGTGTACATAGACGGTGGTACGACACGTACAGGGGTGGGGGGGTGTACATTGACGGTGGTACGACACGTACTGGGGTGGGGGGGTGTACATTGACGGTGGTACGACACGTACAGGGGTGGGGGGTGTACATAGACGGTGGTACGACACGTACAGGGGTGGGGGGGTGTACATTGACGGTGGTACGACACGTACAGGGGTGGGGGGGTGTACATTGACGGTGGTACGACACGTACAGGGGTGGGGGGGTGTACATAGACGGTGGTACGACACGTACAGGGGTGGGGGGGTGTACATTGACGGTGGTACGACACGTACAGGGGTGGGGGGGTGTACATTGACGGTGGTACGACACGTACAGGGGTGGGGGGGTGTACATTGACGGTGGTATGACACGTACTGGGGTGGGGGTACGACTGGAACGTACTGGGGTGTACATAGACGGTGGTACGACACGTACAGGGGTGGGGGGGTGTACATTGACGGTGGTACGACACGTACTGGGGTGGGGGTACGACTGGAACGTACTGGGGTGTACATAGACGGTGGTATGACACGTACAGGGGTGGGGGGGTGTACATTGACGGTGGTACGACACGTACAGGGGTGGGGGGGTGTACATAGACGGTGGTACGACACGTACAGGGGTAGGGGGGTGTACATTGACGGTGGTACGACACGTACAGGGGTGGGGGGGTGTACATTGACGGTGGTACGACACGTACAGGGGTGGGGGGGTGTACATAGACGGTGGTACGACATGTACAGGGGTGGGGGGGTGTACATTGACGGTGGTACGACACGTACAGGGGTGGGGGGTGTACATTGACGGTGGTACGACACGTACAGGGGTGGGGGGGTGTACATAGACGGTGGTACGACACGTACAGGGGTGGGGGGGTGTACAATGACGGTGGTACGACACGTACTGGGGTGGGGGTACGACTGGAACGTACTGGGGTGTACATAGACGGTGGTACGACACGTACAGGGGTGGGGGGGTGTACATTGACGGTGGTACGACACGTACAGGGGTGGGGGGGTGTACATTGACGGTGGTACGACACGTACTGGGGTGGGGGTACGACTGAAACGTACTGGGGTGTAGGTAGACGGGGCTATGACACGTACTGGGGTGGGGGTGTGGATCGAACGTACTGGGGTGTAGGTACACGGGGGGTACGACACGTACTGGGGTGGGGGTACGACTGGAACGTACTGGGGTGTAGGTAGATGGGGCTATGACACGTACTGGGGTGGGGGTGTGGCTCGAACGTACTGGGGTGTAGGTACACGGGGGGTACGACATGCACTGGGGTGGGGGTACAACTGGAACGTACTGGGGTGTAGGTAGACGGGGCTGTGACACGTACTGGGGTGGGGGTGTGGCTCGAACGTACTGGGGTGTAGGTACACGGGGGGTACGACACGTACTGGGGTGGGGGTGCGACTGGAACGTACTGGGGTGTACATAGACGGTGGTACGACACGTACAGGGGTGGGGGGGTGTACATTGACGGTGGTACGACACGTACTGGGGTGGGGGTACGACTGGAACGTACTGGGGTGTACATAGACGGGTGGGGGTATACATATACGGGGGGTACGTGTCGGACGTACGGGGGCTGGGGGGAGTGTTGGGCGCGTATGCGGGCACATGTCTCCATGGTTGCTATTGGTGTTCGGTGCGGACGGTGTTTTTTCCATACGGTTGTAGGCTCGGACGCACGGGATGGATCGTGATTCCTCGGTCGGACTTGGATTTTTACGTTTGTAAGGTAAATCGTCCGAGGACGTGTCGGACACATTTTCCGACCCGAGGACGTGTGGGGAATGATTCCCGGTGCGGTTCGTATGGACTTTTTACCATGCGAATCGTGATTGCCAGTTCGTACGGCACTTGTACGATTCGTACGGTAAAAAGACCCGATACGAGTCGCACGGGGGAATTTTTTACCGGATCGTGATCGGCACCTTAATGTTTAATTTTTTGACTGTAAATGACTATTCCATGTAAATTATCACTTTTGGAAGAAAAATAAGTGTGTTTAGAGTCACTTTAATGCTTGAAATTGGTCAAAATAGACGCTTCTGAATAGGAGAAAATGTCTGTAAAAATGGAAATTTTGGTCACATTGAGGCTTCAAAAAGTAGTTATTCAGCATGAGGCACATTCCAAATGACATTTTGAATCAATTTTTCTACAGTCCAAAAAATCAATTTTCTGATGAAAAACGATGACCCGTGACCTGTCGAAATTTCTCCAGATGGTCAGAAATGGAAATATTTAATGTTTAATTTTTTGACTGTAAATGACTATTCCATGTAAATTATCACTTTTGGAAGAAAAATAAGTGTGTTTAGAGTCACTTTAATGCCTGAAATTGGTTGAAACAAAAGCTTCTGAATAGGAGAAAAAGTCTGTAATAATGGCAATTTTGGTCACATTGAGGCTTTAAAAAGTAGTCATTCAACATGAGGCACATTCCAAATGACATTTTGAATCCATTTTTCTACAGTCCAAAAAATCAATTTTCTGATGAAAAACGATGACCCGTGACCTGTCGAAATTTATCCAGATGGTCAGAAATGGAAATTTTTTAATGTTTAATTTTTTGAATGCAAATGAATATTCCATGTAAATTATCACTTTTGGAACAACATTAAGTGTGTTTAGAGTCACTTTAATGCCTGAAATTGGTCGAAATAGAAGCTTCTGAATACGAGAAAATGTCTGTAATAATGGCAATTTTGGTCACATTGAGGCTTTAAAAAGTAGTTATTCAACATGAGGCACATTCGAAATGACATTTTGAATCAATTTTTCTACAGTCCAAAAAATCAATTTTCTGATGAAAAACGATGACCCGTGACCTGTTGAAATTTCTCCAGATGGTCAGAAATGTACATTTTTTAATGTTTCATTTTTTGACTGTAAATGACTATTCCATGTAAATTATCACTTTTGGAAGAAAAATAAGAGTGTTTAGAGTCACTTTAATGCCTGAAATCGGTTGAAACAAAAGCTTCTGAATAGGAGAAAAAGTCTGTAATAATGGCAATTTTGGTCACATTGAGGCTTTAAAAAGTAGTCATTCAACATGAGGCACATTCCAAATGACATTTTGAATCAATTTTTCTACAGTCCAAAAAAATCAATTTTCTGATGAAAAACGATGACCCGTGACCTGTCGAAATTTCTCCAGATGGTCAGAAATGGAAATTTTTCAATGTTTAATTTTTTGACTGCAAATGACTATTCCATATAAATTATCACTTTTGGAACAAAAATAAGTGTGTTTAGAGTCACTTTAATGCCTGAAATTGGTCGAAATAGAAGCTTGTGAATAGGAGAAAATGTCTGTAAAAATTGAAATTTTGGTCACATTCAGGCTTTAAAAAGTAGTTATTCAACATGAGGCACAATCCAAATGACATTTTGAATCAATTTTTCTACAGTCCAAAAAATCAATTTTCTGATGAAAAACGATGACCCGTGACCTGTTGAAATTTCTCCAGATTGTCAGAAATGTACATTTTTTAATGTTTAATTTTTTGACTGTAAATGACTATTCCATGTAAATTATCACTTTTGGAAGAAAAATAAGTGTGTTTAGAGTCACTTTAATGCCTGAAATTGGTTGAAACAAAAGCTTCTGAATAGGAGAAAAAGTCTGTAATAATGGCAATTTTGGTCACATTGAGGCTTTAAAAAGTAGTTATTCAACATGAGGCACATTCCAAATGACATTTTGAATCAATTTTTCTACAGTCCAAAAAATCAATTTTCTGATGAAAAACGATGACCCGTGACCTGTCGAAATTTCTCCAGATGGTCAGAAATGGAAATATTTAATGTTTAATTTTTTGACTGTAAATGACTATTCCATGTAAATTATCACTTTTGGAAGAAAAATAAGTGTGTTTAGAGACACTTTAATGCCTGAAATTGGTTGAAACAAAAGCTTCTGAATAGGAGAAAAAGTCTGTAATAATGGCAATTTTGGTCACATTGAGGCTTTAAAAAGTAGTCATTCAACATGAGGCACATTCCAAATGACATTTTGTATCAATTTTTCTACAGTCCAAAAAAATCAATTTTCTGATGAAAAACGATGACCCGTGACCTGTCGAAATGTCTCCAGATGGTCAGAAATGGAAATTTTTTAATGTTTAATTTTTTGAATGCAAATGACTATTCCATGTAAATTATCACTTTTGGAACTAAAATAAGTGTGTTTAGAGTCACTTTAATGCCTGAAATTGGTCGAAATAGAAGCTTCTGAATAGGAGAAAATGTCTGTAATAATGGCAATTTTGGTCACATTGAGGCTTTAAAAAGTAGTTATTCAGCATGAGGCACATTCCAAATGACATTTTGAATCAATTTTTCTACAGTCCAAAAAATCAATTTTCTGATGAAAAACGATGACCCGTGACCTGTCGAAATTTCTCCAGATGGTCAGAAATGGAAATATTTAATGTTTAATTTTTTGACTGTAAATGAATATTCCATGTAAATTATCACTTTTGGAAGAAAAATAAGTGTGTTTAGAGACACTTTAATGCCTGAAATTGGTTGAAACAAAAGCTTCTGAATAGGAGAAAAAGTCTGTAATAATGGCAATTTTGGTCACATTGAGGCTTTAAAAAGTAGTCATTCAACATGAGGCACATTCCAAATGACATTTTGAATCAATTTTTCTACAGTCCAAAAAAATCAATTTTCTGATGAAAAACGATGACCCGTGACCTGTCGAAATGTCTCCAGATGGTCAGAAATGGAAAATTTTTAATGTTTAATTTTTTGAATGCAAATGACTATTCCATGTAAATTATCACTTTTGGAACAACATTAAGTGTGTTTAGAGTCACTTTAATGCCTGAAATTGGTCGAAATAGACGCTTCTGAATAGGAGAAAATGTCTGTAAAAATGGAAATTTTGGTCACATTGAGGCTTCAAAAAGTAGTTATTCAGCATGAGGCACATTCCAAATGACATTTTGAATCAATTTTTCAACAGTCCAAAAAAATCAATTTTCTGATGAAAAACGATGACCCGTGAGCTGTCGAAATTTCTCCAGATGGTCAGAAATGGAAATTTTTTAATGTTTAATTTTTTGACTGTAAATGACTATTCCATGTAAATTATCACTTTTGGAAGAAAAATAAGTGTGTTTAGAGACACTTTAATGCCTGAAATTGGTTGAAACAAAAGCTTCTGAATAGGAGAAAAAGTCTGTAATAATGGCAATTTTGGTCACATTGAGGCTTTAAAAAGTAGTTATTCAGCATGAGGCACATTCCAAATGACATTTTGAATCAATTTTTCTACAGTCCAAAAAATCAATTTTCTGATGAAAAACGATGACCCGTGACCTGTCGAAATTTCTCCAGATGGTCAGAAATGGAAATATTTAATGTTTAATTTTTTGACTGTAAATGACTATTCCATGTAAATTATCACTTTTGGAAGAAAAATAAGTGTGTTTAGAGTCACTTTAATGCCTGAAATTGGTCGAAATAGACGCTTCTGAATAGGAGAAAATGTCTGTAAAAATGGAAATTTTGGTCACATTGAGGCTTCAAAAAGTAGTTATTCAGCATGAGGCACATTCCAAATGACATTTTGAATCAATTTTTCTACAGTCCAAAAAAATCAATTTTCTGATGAAAAACGATGACCCGTGAGCTGTCGAAATTTCTCCAGATGGTCAGAAATGGAAATTTTTTAATGTTTAATTTTTTGACTGTAAATGACTATTCCATGTAAATTATCACTTTTGGAAGAAAAATAAGTGTGTTTAGAGACACTTTAATGCCTGAAATTGGTTGAAACAAAAGCTTCTGAATAGGAGAAAAAGTCTGTAATAATGGCAATTTTGGTCACATTGAGGCTTTAAAAAGTAGTTATTCAGCATGAGGCACATTCCAAATGAAATTTTGAATCAATTTTTCTACAGTCCAAAAAATCAATTTTCTGATGAAAAACGATGACCCGTGACCTGTCGAAATTTCTCCAGATGGTCAGAAATGGAAATATTTAATGTTTAATTTTTTGACTGTAAATGACTATTCCATGTAAATTATCACTTTTGGAAGAAAAATAAGTGTGTTTAGAGTCACTTTAATGCCTGAAATTGGTTGAAACAAAAGCTTCTGAATAGGAGAAAAAGTCTGTAATAATGGCAATTTTGGTCACATTGAGGCTTTAAAAAGTAGTCATTCAACATGAGGCACATTCCAAATGACATTTTGAATCAATTTTTCTACAGTCCAAAAAAATCAATTTTCTGATGAAAAACGATGACCCGTGACCTGTCGAAATTTATCCAGATGGTCAGAAATGGAAATTTTTTAATGTTTAATTTTTTGAATGCAAATGACTATTCCATGTAAATTATCACTTTTGGAACAACATTAAGTGTGTTTAGAGTCACTTTAATGCCTGAAATTGGTCGAAATAGAAGCTTCTGAATACGAGAAAATGTCTGTAATAATGGCAATTTTGGTCACATTGAGTCTTTAAAAGCAGTTATTCAACATGAGGCACATTCGAAATGACATTTTGAATCAATTTTTCTACAGTCCAAAAAATCAATTTTCTGATGAAAAACGATGACCCGTGACCTGTCGACATTTCTCCAGTTGGTCAGAAATTGAATTTTTTTAATGTTTAAGTTTTTTGACTGCAAATGACTATTCCATTTAAATTATCACTTTTGGAACAAAAATAAGTGTGTTTAGAGTCACTTTAATGCCTGAAATTGGTCGAAATAGAAGCTTGTGAATAGGAGAAAATGTCTGTAAAAATTGAAATTTTGGTCACATTCAGGCTTTAAAAAGTAGTTATTCAACATGAGGCACAATCCAAATGACATTTTGAATCAATTTTTCTACAGTCCAAAAAATCAATTTTCTGATGAAAAACGATGACCCGTGACCTGTCGAAATTTATCCAGATGGTCAGAAATGGAAATTTTTTAATGTTTAATTTTTTGAATGCAAATGACTATTCCATGTAAATTATCACTTTTGGAACAACATTAAGTGTGTTTAGAGTCACTTTAATGCCTGAAATTGGTCGAAATAGAAGCTTCTGAATACGAGAAAATGTCTGTAATAATGGCAATTTTGGTCACATTGAGTCTTTAAAAGCAGTTATTCAACATGAGGCACATTCGAAATGACATTTTGAATCAATTTTTCTACAGTCCAAAAAATCAATTTTCTGATGAAAAACGATGACCCGTGACCTGTCGACATTTCTCCAGTTGGTCAGAAATTGAATTTTTTTAATGTTTAAGTTTTTTGACTGCAAATGACTATTCCATTTAAATTATCACTTTTGGAACAAAAATAAGTGTGTTTAGAGTCACTTTAATGCCTGAAATTGGTCGAAATAGAAGCTTGTGAATAGGAGAAAATGTCTGTAAAAATTGAAATTTTGGTCACATTCAGGCTTTAAAAAGTAGTTATTCAACATGAGGCACAATCCAAATGACATTTTGAATCAATTTTTCTACAGTCCAAAAAATCAATTTTCTGATGAAAAACGATGACCCGTGACCTGTTGAAATTTCTCCAGATTGTCAGAAATGTACATTTTTTAATGTTTAATTTTTTTACTGTAAATGACTATTCCATGTAAATTATCACTTTTGGAAGAAAAATAAGTGTGTTTAGAGTCACTTTAATGCCTGAAATTGGTTGAAACAAAAGCTTCTGAATAGGAATAAAAGTCTGTAATAATGGCAATTTTGGTCACATTGAGGCTTTAAAAAGTAGTCATTCAACATGAGGCACATTCCAAATGACATTTTGAATCAATTTTTCTACAGTCCAAAAAATCAATTTTCTGATGAAAAACGATGACCCGTGACCTGTCGACATTTCTCCAGTTGGTCAGAAATTGAATTTTTTTAATGTTTAAGTTTTTTTACTGCAAATGACTATTCCATTTAAATTATCACTTTTGGAACAAAAATAAGTGTGTTTAGAGTCACTTTAATGCCTGAAATTGGTCGAAATAGAAGCTTCTGAATAGGAGAAAATGTCTGTGAAAATTGAAATTTTGGTCACATTCAGGCTTTAAAAAGTAGTTATTCAACATGAGGCACAATCCAAATGACATTTTGAATCAATTTTTCTACAGTCCAAAAAATCAATTTTCTGATGAAAAACGATGACCCGTGACCTGTTGAAATTTCTCCAGATTGTCAGAAATGTAAATTTTTTAATGTTTAATTTTTTGACTGTAAATGACTATTCCATGTAAATTATCACTTTTGGAAGAAAAATAAGTGTGTTTAGAGTCACTTTAATGCCTCAAATTGGTCGAAATAGAAGCTTCTGAATACGAGAAAATGTCTGTAATAATGGCAATTTTGGTCACATTGAGGCTTTAAAAAGTAGTTATTCAACATGAGGCACATTCGAAATGACATTTTGAATCAATTTTTCTACAGTCCAAAAAATCAATTTTCTGATGAAAAACGATGACCCGTGACCTGTCGACATTTCTCCAGTTGGTCAGAAATTGAATTTTTTTAATGTTTAATTTTTTGACTGCAAATGACTATTCCATTTAAATCATCACTTTTGGAACAAAAATGAGTGTGTTTAGAGTCACTTTAATGCCTGAAATTGGTTGAAATAGAAGCTTCTGAATAGGAGAAAATGTCTGTAAAAATTGAAATTTTGGTCACATTCAGGCTTTAAAAAGTAGTTATTCAACATGAGGCACAATCCAAATGACATTTTGAATCAATTTTTCTACAGTCCATAAAATCAATTTTCTGATGAAAAACGATGACCCGTGACCTGTTGAAATTTCTCCAGATTGTCAGAAATGTACATTTTTTAATGTTTAATTTTTTGACTGCAAATGACTATTCCATGTAAATTATCACTTTTGGAACAAAAATAAGTGTGTTTAGAGTCACTTTAATGCCTGAAATTGGTCGAAATAGACGCTTCTGAATAGGAGAAAATGTCTGTAAAAATGGCAATTTTGGTCACATTGAGGCTTCAAAAAGTAGTTATTCAGCATGAGGCACATTCTAAATGACATTTTGAATCCATTTTTCTACAGTCCAAAAAATCAATTTTCTGATGAAAAACGATGACCCGTGACCTGTCGAAATTTCTCCAGATGGTCAGAAATGGAAATTTTTTAATGTTTAATTTTTTTAATGCAAATGACTATTCCATGTAAATTATCACTTTTGGAACAACATTAAGTGTGTTTAGAGACACTTTAATGCCTGAAATTGGTTGAAACAAAAGCTTCTGAATAGGAGAAAAAGTCTGTAATAATGGCAATTTTGGTCACATTGAGGCTTTAAAAAGTAGTCATTCAACATGAGGCACATTCCAAATGACATTTTGAATCAATTTTTCTACAGTCCAAAAAATCTATTTTCTGATGAAAAACGATGACCCGTGAGCTGTCGAAATTTCTCCAGATGGTCAGAAATGGAAATTTTTTAATGTTTAATTTTTTTACTGTAAATGACTATTCCATGTGAATTATCACTTTTGGAACTAAAATAAGTGTGTTTAGAGTCACTTTAATGCCTGAAATTGGTTGAAATAGAAGCTTCTGAATAGGAGAAAATGTCTGTAATAATGGCAATTTTGGTCACATTGAGGCTTTAAAAAGTAGTTATTCAGCATGAGGCACATTCCAAATGACATTTTGAATCAATTTTTCTACAGTCCAAAAAATCAATTTTCTGATGAAAAACGATGACCCGTGACCTGTCGAAATTTCTCCAGATGGTCAGAAATGGAAATATTTAATGTTTAATTTTTTGACTGTAAATGACTATTCCATGTAAATTATCACTTTTGGAAGAAAAATAAGTGTGTTTAGAGTCACTTTAATGCCTGAAATTGGTTGAAACAAAAGCTTCTGAATAGGAGAAAAAGTCTGTAATAATGGCAATTTTGGTCACATTGAGGCTTTAAAAAGTAGTCATTCAACATGAGGCACATTCCAAATGACATTTTGAATCAATTTTTCTACAGTCCAAAAAAATCAATTTTCTGATGAAAAACGATGACCCGTGACCTGTCGAAATGTATCCAGATGGTCAGAAATGGAAATTTTTTAATGTTTAATTTTTTGACTGCAAATGACTATTCCATGCAAATTATCACTTTTGGAACAAAAATAAGTGTGTTTAGAGTCACTTTAATGCCTGAAATTGGTCGAAATAGAAGCTTCTGAATAGGAGAAAATGTCTGTAATAATGGCAATTTTGGTCACATTGAGGCTTTAAAAAGTAGTTATTCAACATGAGGCACATTTGAAATGACATTTTGAATCAATTTTTCTGCAGTCCAAAAAATCAATTTTCTGATGAAAAACGATGACCCGTGACCTGTCGACATTTCTCCAGTTGGTCAGAAATGGAATTTTTTTAATGTTTAAGTTTTTTGACTGCAAATGACTATTCCATTTAAATTATCACTTTTGGAACAAAAATAAGTGTGTTTAGAGTCACTTTAATGCCTGAAATTGGTCGAAATAGAAGCTTCTGAATTGGAGAAAATGTCTGTAATAATGGCAATTTTGGTCAGATTGAGGCTTTAAAAAGTAGTCATTCAACATGAGGCACATTCCAAATGACATTTTGAATCAATTTTTCTACAGTCCAAAAAATCAATTTTCGGATGAAAAACGATGACCCGTGACCTGTTGAAATTTCTCCAGATTGTCAGAAATGTACATTTTTTAATGTTTAATTTTTTGACTGTGTTAGATCTGGGGGTCTCTAGTTGGCAGGGTAGGTACCACTGTCCAAGTAGGGACCCTTGCTTCTAGTCACGGAAAGGGGGATACACTGTTAAGATAACCCCTGCTCACCCTCTAGGTAGCTTGGCCTGAGCAGTCTAGGCTATCAAAGGCAATGTGTAAAGTATTTGTACCAACACTCACAGTAACACAGTGAAAACACCACAGATTTACTCCACACCAGTTTTAGAAAAATAAGGTATCTTTACTAAAAACTTCACAAGACCAAAGATTACAGACAAACCAACATATAATTCAAAAAGGTTACTTTAAAGATAGTTCAGAGTTTGCAGAAAGTACTCCAGGATGTAAAAGTCAGTGTCCTGCACAATGCGACTCTCAATGCACAAAATGCGACACTTTCGTGCCCAACAGTACCTGTAGTTGCGATAAGGTTCCCAAAAGCTATAACAAGGAAGCTTGCAAAGGCGATGCGATACTCCTGAGATCCTGGGGAGGCTTTGCAGCAGCCCTGCTTCACGCAGCAGAGGTGGATGCGCCGGCTCCGATCTGTAAGGGGAGGATGCGATACCTTTGGCTTTCGTTGCGTAGGTTTCTTAGGGGGAAGCTTCACGCACAGGTTCGATGCGACACTCTTCGATGTGGTGCGATGCGTGGCGCAGTGTTGCCTTCCGGCGCCGCAACTCTCGATGCGCCACGGAACGGGACTCTGCGTCGACGCACGCAGCGATTGGAGACTTTTCACGCACCGGCAGTGGTGCGGCCCGCAAACTGGTTCTGCGACAACCCTCGCAATGGCAGGAAGCTTCACGCTTCGGGACGATGCTCGACGCACTCGGCGATGCGGAGACCCTGCGTGTTGCGATGGTGCCGCGATGAAATTTTCCACGCACTCTCGTCTTGCGACACGCAATCGGATGATGCGTTGGGTACCAGTCACTCTTGTTCACGCTTCTGCTTCCCAGCTCCCAAACACAGCAAAACAACCTCCTGAGGCCCCAAGACTGGGCAAGCACTCCAAGGCAGGTCAGAACTCTCTCAGCAGAGTTCCAGGGGAGCTGGTGGTGAAGTCCTTTTGTTCCTGGGACTTCTTAACAGGGAGCCAGCTCTTCTCAGGCCCTTGGAGATCAGAATCAAAAGAAGGGGACACAGCAAAGTCCTTCCCCTCTCCTTGGCAGCAAAGCAAAACAGCAAGCAGGCAGTCTTCTCCTCTTCAGTTTCTTCCAGCTTTCTCCTTGGCAGAGGTTTCTTCTTAGTTCCAAAGTGATCTAAAGTTTTAGGTGTCTGGGGTCCTCTTCTTATACCCCTCCAAGTCTTTGTCACTCTTTGTTCCAGTGGGGGGATTCCCCTGCTCAAACCGGTTCCTGGGTGTGCTCTGCTCTGGAGCACCTGGTTCCTTTCAGAGTGAGGGGCAGGGTCGTTAGACGCTCAGCAGGAGGTGGAGCCTTCTTTGTGCCAGCAGAGGCAGAGTCCTCAGCCTGGCCAGCAGGGGGTGGAGCCAGCTTTGTGTTTGTCAGGGGCAGCCCTATTCAGACCCAGGGACTACTCCTCCCACCCATCTAAAGCAGATCTCCCTATTCACCCTGCTGCTGACTCATCCAGGCTCCTGGAGCCACCTAGCACATCACCTGACACCAGTCAGCCAACCAGCACACAGGCACACAGGAAGGTTAAACAGGAGAATAGCTACTTTCTAAAAAGTGCTATTCCCACACAGTGAATTTAAAAACCATCTTGCTAAAAAGATGTATAATTAAATTCTGAACACAGAGATACCAAACTTGGATTTTCTATCTTGCCCCTATGGGAAGATAGGCATGTAAACAGCCTTCCCCATTCTATCCTATGGGCAAGATAGCCTCTCAGCAGTGAAAACGAAAATGGCTGTAATTCACTACCAGGGCATGTAACACACCTCAGTACATGCCCTACCTTTCAGATACACTGCACCCAGCCCAGGGGGGTACCTAGGGCCACCATAGGGATGCCTGACATGTACAGAAAGGGAAGGATAAGGCCTGGTCAGTGGGTGCACTGGCCAGGTCGACATGGCAGTCCTGGACTGCACATAGGCACTGCAAGCAGGCCTAAGACATCATTTTAGCGCTACTCCTGTGGGTGGCACAATCAGTGCTGCAGCCCACTAGTAGCATTTGAATCACCAGCCCTGGCACACTCAGTGCACTTTACTAGGGGCTAACAGGTGAAACAAATATACCAATCATGGATAACCAATCAATATAACAATTTATACAGAGAGCATATGCACTTTAGCACTGATCAGCAGTGGTAAAGTGCTCAGAGTCCTATTGCCAACAACCACGGGTCAGAAAAAAATAAAGGAGGAAGAAGCAAAAAAGTTTGGGGATAACCCTGCAAAAAGGGCTGTTTCCAACACAACCCCCTTCCAGCCTAAAGCCAGGGTAGACCAAGCGATACCTCAATGGGATTCCCTGCTTAGGGCGAGAGAACACGGAAACTGGCCCACACAGCAGGGCACTATTCCTGTTCTACACCTTCCTGAACCCAGTTGGATCTCTCCATCCATACTCTCAGGGTCCACCAAGCCAACCCATGTGGAACCCTTCTCCTCACCTGTGGACACCACCTGTGCAGCACCTAGCCTTAACTTGCTCACAGGTGTGTCCCAACAGACAGACAGCAGGCCACAGAGACCACTGACAGTGGTCAGGGATGAGACCCAGGCCTTATGCCTCTCAGGGCCCTCAAACCCCTGTGGCATCAGAAGGTGGAGGGCAGTAGCCCCAGGTGCTGGGCACCCTTTGTCCACTTCCTTTCCTGTCAGGTCGGGTCTGACAACCTGGCACTGACCCACCAGCCCCGGGCCTGTATCCGGTGGCTGGACAGGAGGCTGGGGGGACTGTTCCACACCCGGTCCTCGTCTTCCTTGGGGATCTGTACCCTCCCACCTGGAGCGGTACCCCCTTCTAGAATAGTCAGGGCACCTGTGGCAGGTGTCCTGCACCATTCGCCCACCAGTTCAGGGGTTCTATCCTGCAACTGGGACTCCAGGTCAGGGGGGACACCCCGGACCTGGCCCTCCAACCTAGGGTCGAAACCCTCCAGGTGAACCGGGGTCAGAGGCGAGGACTCCCTCCCTCTGTACCCCTTTCCAGAGAGCTGCACCCTCCCCACTGGAGGGGTACCCCTGGAAGCCAAACCGGTCAGGACACAGCTTACAGATGTCCTTCCCCCCAGGTCAGGCAGATCCTGAACCTGGCCTCCCATCCCAGGGACTAAACCCTGCGGTTGCACACCTGCCTGGCATGCCAGGACTTCTGGGGACTCACACAGTATCTCCCCGAGGGTGACACATGACTCATGTGTCTCGTGACAGTCTGCCTGGCGCAGATCTCCCGGCCCCTGTCCACCTGACAGTGCGCGAAGATCCCCCAGGACAGAAGTGGTGTCACCATGGTCACTCCTAGGGGACTCAGCCCTTCTGGCTGGTCCCTGACCCACTGGTTCTCCCACTGGGGAACACATCCCCCTCTCACCCCTCAGTCTGGACTTCTGCACCCTCCCAACTGGAGCGGTACCGCCAGACACCAGAACCACTGGAGCTCTGTTTACAGAGGCTCCAGGTTCTCCTGACACTAGGAGATCCTCCTCAAATGGCCTACTAGCACTGTCTAGGCCCCCAACCTGGCGTTCTCTTAAGGAACCCTCCAGGCCCTGAGACGGGGTTTCGGGCACCTTGGGACCCACAGTCCCACACTCACCCCTTCTCCACTGAGACAGGACGTGAGCCCCTACACCCCTCCCACTACACTGGGACCTAACCGGGCTACACTGAACCTCTTCCACCTCACAGGTCTGGAAGATATCCGGGCCACTCCTTTTGGGATCACTCCCCAATGCCTCTCCAGACCTTTTGACATCCAACCAAAGGTCTGCCTCCAACGCAAGCTCTCTGGAACCAGAGAACTCACACTCCACCGGGTGTTGGCATAGCTCTGAAAAACAGGGACTTAAAATATGCTCTCCAACAAATGAATCACACAGCCCCCCACAGTTGTTAACCAAGCTACCGTTTGCCTCACCCTCCAGTGCCTCACACAAGTACCCCACACCACTCTCCTGAGATTGGCAAGACAGTACCTGACTGTCTCTGTCACACAACTCACACTCTTCTGGGCGGTCTCCACACTCACACACCAAGGTTTCTACCATGGGGGAACCCCTCTCCCTGTACCTCTCATCTAGGGTCAGTAGAGTGTCCCTCCCACCACTAGGAATATGGTCCCCTGTGCCAGTTCCCCAATCCACTTCAGGGATACTGCACTCCACTGGAACTACATCATAAACCTGAACTCCCTGGTGTATGTCAACCCCCTCCCTCAAGTTAGGCGCCACATCTCTGGGTGTTTGTACCTTTCTTTCAGCACTAGAAACTACAATCTTGCTGCCACCATCTGAGCTGGACTCCACCTCCAACTCAGCAAAGCTCACTTCCTGAGCTAACCTTTCTTCTTCAGCTGAGACACTCATGGCCTCAAGCCTCTCGAGCTCCATATCAAGCTCCCTCATTCTTAATTCATGTGCCAAGGTCAATTTCAATTCTTCCAAGGCATACATCTTCTTGCTCTCTTCTATTTTGTTTTGGGTTTCCATTTCCATCAGCTTCAACTCAAGCCTCATGACTTCTAACTCATGATCTCTAGCCCTTTGATTCTCCTCCAACTCCTCTGGAGTGAGACTCCTACTGGAATGGGAGCTGCCAGCCCTTGAGACTGGTCCGACCACGGGCAGAGCTTGGGAAACAAAACCATCCTCTTCATCTGCATCATCCTCTTCTTGGGCCTCCCACCAGGCCTTCAAGACTCTTTGTAGCACATCCCTTCTAGATCCGCTTTTCACAGGGCAACCAAGGTCTTTGCAGAATTGCTTGAGCTCCTCAACCTTGTACGAATACAGATCCTCCATGGAAAACTCCAATTCTGCCCTCTCACTTGTTGCCACCTGAGACATGATGCTCTTGAAGAGTTACTCCAAAATAGAATCAAACATACAGCATGTGGTTGTCTATTGGTCTGCACTTAAACTAGTGATGTACACCAATTACTGTGGGTCAAGTACAAATACAAGTTCAATCCTCACCGCTGACCACCAATGTTAGATCTGGGGGTCTCTAGTTGGCAGGGTAGGTACCACTGTCCAAGTAGGGACCCTTGCTTCTAGTCAGGGAAAGGGGGATACACTGTTAAGATAACCCCTGCTCACCCTCTAGGTAGCTTGGCCTGAGCAGTCTAGGCTATCAAAGGCAATGTGTAAAGTATTTGTACCAACACTCACAGTAACACAGTGAAAACACCACAGATTTACTCCACACCAGTTTTAGAAAAATAAGGTATCTTTACTAAAAACTTCACAAGACCAAAGATTACAGACAAACCAACATATAATTCAAAAAGGTTACTTTAAAGATACTTCAGAGTTTGCAGAAAGTACTCCAGGATGTAAAAGTCAGTGTCCTGCACAATGCGACTCTCAATGCACAAAATGCGACACTTTCGTACCCAACAGTACCTGTAGTTGAGATAAGGTTCCCAAAAGCTATAACAAGGAAGCTTGCAAAGGCGATGCGATACTCCTGAGATCCTGGGGAGGCTTTGCAGCAGCCCTGCTTCACGCAGCAGAGGTGGATGCGCCGGCTCCGATCTGTAAGGGGAGGATGCGATACCTTTGGCTTTCGTTGCGTAGGTTTCTTAGGGGGAAGCTTCACGCACAGGTTCGATGCGACACTCTTCGATGTGGTGCGATGCGTGGCGCAGCGTTGCCTTCCGGCGCCGCAACTCTCGATGCGCCACGGAACGGGACTCTGCGTCGACGCACGCAGCGATTGGAGACTTTTCACGCACCGGCAGTGGTGCGGCCCACAAACTGGTTCTGCGACAACCCTCGCAATGGCAGGAAGCTTCACGCTTCGGGACGATGCTCGACGCACTCGGCGATGCGGAGACCCTGCGTGTTGCGATGGTGCCGCGATGAAATTTTCCACGCACTCTCGTCTTGCGACACGCAATCGGATGATGCGTTGGGTACCAGTCACTCTTGTTCACGCTTCTGCTTCCCAGCTCCCAAACACAGCAAAACGACCTCCTGAGGCCCCAAGACTGGGCAAGCACTCCAAGGCAGGTCAGAACTCTCTCAGCAGAGTTCCAGGGGAGCTGGTGGTGAAGTCCTTTTGTTCCTGGGACTTCTTAACAGGGAGCCAGCTCTTCTCAGGCCCTTGGAGATCAGAATCAAAAGAAGGGGACACAGCAAAGTCCTTCCCCTCTCCTTGGCAGCAAAGCAAAACAGCAAGCAGGCAGTCTTCTCCTCTTCAGTTTCTTCCAGCTTTCTCCTTGGCAGAGGTTTCTTCTTAGTTCCAAAGTGATCTAAAGTTTTAGGTGTCTGGGGTCCTCTTCTTATACCCCTCCAAGTCTTTGTCTCTCTTTGTTCCAGTGGGGGGATTCCCCTGCTCAAACCGGTTCCTGGGTGTGCTCTGCTCTGGAGCACCTGGTTCCTTTCAGAGTGAGGGGCAGGGTCGTTAGACGCTCAGCAGGAGGTGGAGCCTTCTTTGTGCCAGCAGAGGCAGAGTCCTCAGCCTGGCCAGCAGGGGGTGGAGCCAGCTTTGTGTTTGTCAGGGGCAGACCTATTCAGACCCAGGGACTACTCCTCCCACCCATCTAAAGCAGATCTCCCTATTCACCCTGCTGCTGACTCATCCAGGCTCCTGGAGCCACCTAGCACATCACCTGACACCAGTCAGCCAACCAGCACACAGGCACACAGGAAGGTTAAACAGGAGAATAGCTACTTTCTAAAAAGTGCTATTCCCACACAGTGAATTTAAAAACCATCTTGCTAAAAAGATGTATAATTAAATTCTGAACACAGAGATACCAAACTTGGATTTTCTATCTTGCCCCTATGGGAAGATAGGCATGTAAACAGCCTTCCCCATTCTATCCTATGGGCAAGATAGCCTCTCAGCAGTGAAAACGAAAATGGCTGTAATTCACTACCAGGGCATGTTACACACCTCAGTACATGCCCTACCTTTCAGATACACTGCACCCAGCCCAGGGGGGTACCTAGGGCCACCATAGGGATGCCTGACATGTACAGAAAGGGAAGGATAAGGCCTGGTCAGTGGGTGCACTGGCCAGGTCGACATGGCAGTCCTGGACTGCACATAGGCACTGCAAGCAGGCCTAAGACATCATTTTAGCGCTACTCCTGTGGGTGGCACAATCAGTGCTGCAGCCCACTAGTAGCATTTGAATCACCAGCCCTGGCACACTCAGTGCACTTTACTAGGGGCTAACAGGTGAAACAAATATACCAATCATGGATAACCAATCAATATAACAATTTATACAGAGAGCATATGCACTTTAGCACTGATCAGCAGTGGTAAAGTGCTCAGAGTCCTATTGCCAACAACCACGGGTCAGAAAAAAATAAAGGAGGAAGAAGCAAAAAAGTTTGGGGATAACCCTGCAAAAGGGCCATTCCCAACAGACTGCAAATGACTATTCCATGTAAATTATCACTTTTGGAACAAAAATAAGTGTGTTTAGAGTCACTTTAATGCCTGAAATTGGTAGAAATAGAAGCTTCTGAATGGGAGAAAAAGTCTGTAATAATGGCAATTTTGGTCACATTGAGGCTTTAAAAAGTAGTCATTCAACATGAGGCACATTCCAAATGACATTTTGAATCAATTTTTCTACAGTCCAAAAAATCAATTTTCTGATGAAAAACGATGACCCGTGACCTGTCGAACTTTCTCCAGATGGTCAGAAATGGAAATTTTTTAATGTTTCATTTTATGACTATTCCATGTAAAGTATCACTTTTGGAAGAAAATAAGTGTGTTTAGAGTCACTTTAATGCCTGAAATTGGTCGAAATAGAAGCTTCTGAATAGGAGAAAATGTCTGTAAAAATGGCAATTTTGGTCACATTGAGGCTTCAAAAAGTAGTTATTCAGCATGAGGCACATTCCAAATGACATTTTGAATCAATTTTTCTACAGTCCAAAAAATCAATTTTCTGATGAAAAAAGATGACCCGTGACCTGTCGACATTTCTCCAGTTGGTCAGAAATGGAATTTTTTTAATGTTTAAGTTTTTTGACTGCAAATGACTATTACATTTAAATTATCACTTTTGGAACAAAAATAAGTGTGTTTAGAGTCACTTTAATGCCTGAAATTGGTCGAAATAGAAGCTTCTGAATAGGAGAAAATGTCTGTAATAATGGCAATTTTGGTCACATTGAGGCTTTAAAAAGTAGTCATTCAACATGAGGCACATTCCAAATGACATTTTGAATCAATTTTTCTACAGTCCAAAAAATCAATTTTCTGATGAAAAACGATGACCCGTGACCTGTTGAAAGTTCTCCAGATTGTCAGAAATGTACATTTTTTAATGTTTAATTTTTTGACTGCAAATGACTATTCCATGTAAATTATCACTTTTGGAACAAAAATAAGTGTGTTTAGAGTCACTTTAATTCCTGAAATTGGTAGAAATAGAAGCTTCTGAATGGGAGAAAAAGTCTGTAATAATGGCAATTTTGGTCACATTGAGGCTTTAAAAAGTAGTCATTCAACATGAGGCACTTTCCAAATGACATTTTGAATCAATTTTTCTACAGTCCAAAAAATCAATTTTCTGATGAAAAACGATGACCCGTGACCTGTCGAAATTTCTCCAGATGGTCAGAAATGGACATTTTTTAATGTTTCATTTTTTGACTGCAAATGACTATTCCATGTAAATTATCACTTTTTGAAGAAAATAAGAGTGTTTAGAGTCACTTTAATGCCTGAAATTGGTCGAAATAGAAGCTTCTGAATAGGAGAAAATGTCTGTATAAATGGCAATTTTGGTCACATTGAGGCTTCAAAAAGTAGTTATTTAGCATGAGGCACATTCCAAATAAAAATCAATTTTCTGATGAAAAACGATGACCCGTGACCTGTCGAAATTTCTCCAGATGGTCAGAAATGGAAATTTTTTAATGTTTAATTTTTTGACTGTAAATGACTATTCCATGTAAATTATCACTTTTGGAAGAAAAATAAGTGTGTTTAGAGTCACTTTAATGCCTGAAATTGGTTGAAACAAAAGGTTCTGAATAGGAGAAAAAGTCTGTAATAATGGCAATTTTGGTCACATTGAGGCTTTAAAAAGTAGTCATTCAACATGAGGCACATTCCAAATGACATTTTGAATCAATTTTTCTACAGTCCAAAAAAATCTATTTTCTGATGAAAAACGATGACCCGTGACCTGTCAAAATTTATCCAGATGGTCAGAAATGGAAATTTTTTAATGTTTAATTTTTTGACTGCAAATGACTATTCCATGCAAATTTTCACTTTTGGAACAAAATTAAGTGTGTTTAGAGTCACTTTAATGCCTGAAATTGGTCAAATTGAAGCTTCTGAATAGGAGAAAATGTCTGTAATAATGGCAATTTTGGTCACATTGAGGCTTTAAAAAGTAGTTATTCAACATGAGGCACATTCGAAATGACATTTTGAATCAATTTTTCTACAGTCCAAAAAATCAATTTTCTGATTAAAAACGATGACCCGTGACCTGTCGACATTTCTCCAGTTGGTCAGAAATGGAATTTTTTTAATGTTTAAGTTTTTTTAATGCAAATGACTATTCCATGTATATTATCACTTTTGGAACAAAAATAAGTGTGTTTAGAGTCACTTTAATGCCTGAAATTGGTCGAAATAGAAGCTTCTGAATAGGAGAAAATGTCTGTAATAATGGCAATTTTGGTCACATTGAGGCTTTAAAAAGTAGTTATTCAACATGAGGCACATTCCAAATGACATTTTGAATCAATTTTTCTACAGTCCAAAAAAATCAATTTTCTGATGAAAAACGATGACCCGTGACCTGTCGAAATTTCTCCAGATGGTCAGAAATGTACATTTTTTAATGTTTATTTTTTGACTGCAAATGACTATTCCATGTAAATTATCACTTTTGGAACAAAAATAAGTGTGTTTAGAGTCACTTTAATGCCTGAAATTGGTCGAAATAGAAGCTTCTGAATAGGAGAAAAAGTCTGTAATAATGGCAATTTTGGTCACTTTGAGGCTTTAAAAAGTAGTTATTCAGCATGAGGCACATTCCAAATGACATTTTGAATCAATTTTTCTACAGTCCAAAAAATCAATTTTCTGATGAAAAACGATGACCCGTGACCTGTCTTACTTTCTCCAGATGGTCAGAAATGGAAATTTTTTAATCTTTCATTTTATGACTATTCCATGCAAAGTATCACTTTTGGAACACAATAAGTGTGTTTAGAGTCACTTTAATGCCTGAAATTGGTCGAAATAGACGCATCTGAATAGGAGAAAATGTCTGTAAAAATGGCAATTTTGGTCACATTGAGGCTTCAATAAGTAGTTATTCAGCATGAGGCACATTCCAAATGACATTTTGAATCAATTTTTCTACAGTCCAAAAAACTCAATTTTCTGATGAAAAACGATGACCCGTGACCTGTCGAAATTTCTCCAGATGGTCAGAAATGGAAATTTTTTAATGTTGAATTTTTTGACTGCAAATGACTATTCCATGTAAATTGTCACTTTTGGAAGAAAAATAAGTGTGTTTAGAGTCACTTTAATGCCTGAAACTGGTTGAAACAAAAGCTTCTGAATAGGAGAAAAAGTCTGTAATAATGGCAATTTTGGTCACATTGAGGCTTTAAAAAGTAGTCATTCAACATGAGGCACAGTCCAAAAAAATCAATTTTCTGATGAAAAACGATGACCCGTGACCTGTCGAAATTTCTCCAGATGGTCAGAAATGGAAATTTTTTAATGTTTAATTTTTTGACTGCAATTGACTATTCCATGTAAATTATCACTTTTGGAAGAAAATAAGTGTGTTTAGAGTCACTTTAATGCCTGAAATTGGTAGAAATAGAAGCTTCTGAATAGGAGAAAATGTCTGTAAAAATGGCAATTTTGGTCACATTGAGGCTTCAAAAAGTAGTTATTCAGCATGAGGCACATTCCAAATGACATTTTGAATCAATTTTTCTACAGTCCAAAAAATCAATTTTCTGATGAAAAACGATGACCCGTGACCTGTCGAAATTTCTCCAGACGGTCAGAAATGGAAATTTTTTAATGTTTAATTTTTTGACTTTAAATGACTATTCCATGTAAATTATCACTTTTGGAAGAAAAATAAGTGTGTTTAGAGTCACTTTAATGCCTAAAATTGGTTGAAACAAAAGCTTCTGAATGTGCTATACCTAAAAGCACAGAAGAAAAAAACTTAAAAGAGCAAGTTTTACGTTTCCAAAGTCATCGGTGTGGAAAATACTGTCGACGAAAGTACAAGAGTAAAGATAAATTCTACACAAAATGTCGATTTGGATTTCCACGACCTGTTCTTTCAAAAGGAAGAGTAAACAGTTTTATGTCAGCTGTGCGACATACCATTACAAGAAAATCTCCGAAAAATACCAACAACCTAAGAAGAAAAGAAGAGTCAAAATATATAAGTGACTACAACCCAGTCATTTTATCCAGGTGGAATGCTAACATGGATATTCAGTATATAGCTGAAAATTCTATTGCTGTTGCTCGGTATGTCACATCTTACATCACTAAATCTGAGAAAACGGAATTGAAAGAAATGTGGAAAGAGATTTCTCACGAGAAGACTGTCAGTAAAAAGCTATACATTTTCAGTTTAAAGATGTTATAGCATTGAGAAATTGGGTCATACGAATGCTCAGATAGGTTATCATCTGCAAGTCTGTACTCCAAATCCAGAAGAATAATTTGGGTAAGTTTAGGCCTTGCAGGAATGCAAAATCGGGTACTGAAATCTATTCGAGAAATTGAATATTTAGCAGAGAACGAACCAGAAAGTACAGACATTTTGAAAACAAATATGTTGGACACATATTACCCAAACAGAAGTCATCATCTTGAGAACATGTGTCTCTATGAAGTGCTGCAGAACTACATTTTTACACGGAATGCCACAGAAGACATCAACAATGGAAGTCATTGGTGAGGAAGGATGTTTGGTGAAACAAACAAAAGGAAGTTTGATTAATCACAGGAAGCTGAGTTGCGACACTACTGACAAAAAGGAATTTTACTACTTAGCACTTTTACAGCTGTTTAAACCATGGCGTTCAGAGGATGAATTTTCAGAGCTATGAAGATTCCATTAATGCATGTAAAGATAGCATAGAATGCAGTACTTTCACAAATTATGTACAAATGTTAAATGAAGAAATTGAACAAGAAGCTACAATTGCAGCTGAAGTAGCTAGAGACAGTTCTCAAGACAGTCAAAGTTCTGGTACGCTCACACAAGATCCCCTAGGACAACCAATCGTAGAAAATGAAGGTGCAATAGCCATGACTGAAGTGGAAACAGCTATGAATCAAGCTCAGGAAGATTTAATAGACTTACCAAATTTGGAACAACAACTGAATGATGAACAACAACAAATTTATGAAGAAGTCACAAAACAAATTGATCATGGATTACTACATGAAAATAAAGAGTGCTCATGCACATCATTTGAACCAATCAGAAGCTGGAACTGGAAAAAGTTTCTTAATTAAAGTAATTAGAAGCTACCTACAGAAAACAACTGATTCAACCTTGTCTTGTGTTGTTACTGCTCCAACTGGGTTAGCAGCATATAACATAAAAGGAATTACCTTACATCGTTTGCTAATGTTACCAGTAGAGCATGAGAACACAATAGAATACCACAAGCTAACAGGAGAAGCATGTTTTGATGTTTCAAGAGTGTTGAAGAAAATGAAAGTTCTCATTATTGATGAGGTAAGCATGGTATCAAACTTAATGCTTGCCTTTGTGCATTTAAGAATGCAGCAAATTCTAAAGACAGACTATGACGTGTTATTTGGAGGAAAACATGTTATAGTTTTTGGGGATCTACTGCAGCTCACTCCAGTTAAAGGACAACCAGTATTTAATACTCTTGCACATGAAGACACGAAAAAGTCATTAGGAAGTATAGGTAATGTGAATATTTGGTCATACTTTGAGTACAAAGAACTCATTACCAATATGCGGCAAGCAAATGATGATGATTATGCAAGTGTTCTCAAAGATATCAGAATTGGACTACTCACAGAACATGGTAGAAAAGCTTTACAGAGTCGATTGCTATGTAATTTGTTTCCAACAGAACAAATAGTTCCAGAGAAAATATACAAGAAAATTGCAGAAAAAAATTCTGTAATCTGCTTAATGCCAACACTACATGAATGCTCTATATTCAATGAAAAACTTTTGAAATTGGAAAATGAAGAGATTATGAAAATCGAAGCCGTGGATAAAATACAGCATGAAGGAATAACTATTATATTGACAGGCAAATTGAAAACTAAATTGGATTCTCTAGAGAAAAACATATCGAAAACAGCTGGTTTAGAAAAGAATCTTTACGCATGTATGAACTGTCGAGTAATTTTAAGACGTAATTTGAATGTAGAAAAAGGTTTAGTGAAAGGAGCTATGGGTAAAGTTGTGGGTTTTGTTAATTACCAGAAAAAAGTGTCGTACTTTAAAATTTGGGACCGCGTAGGAGGCAGGGCCCTACCCCTGTCTATCCTGGTATTAGCGAACCGCGAATGGTCAATGCGGCATATACAAGTGCTTTGTGTAACGTTTTAGCTATGAATGCACTATGTATGCGTTATTATACATTGACTCCGTGGGTTCCATCTTGGAGCGGTGGCCATCTTATAGTTGCCCTCACATAGGCTACACTTTACTTTGACTTCTCTGTGACCTGTGCAAACTGACTCCACTGCCCGAGGTCAGCCCTGTCCGACCGGTTCCTTTTACTGCGGCCAAATGGGATTAGCATCAGGGCCCGAGGCATCATAAATTCCTTCTTCCCACACGAACCCTGACTAATCTCTTTCACACCTGACTCTTCCTGCTTTATGGCTTGTTTTACAAACAGGAGGTGCCCGTGTTTATTGGGGCCTGCTGATATCTGATGAGGGATCTGAGCCTCGCTGGGTAAATAATTGCGGGCTGGCTGAACTGAAATGTGGGATTGTAATCATGACTCTGCTTGTTCTTTGAAGTAAAATATGTGAATGACCAACTGCAAGAGAAGGGCGGTGTTGCCCAGAGCGTAATATTCTCCATAAAAGAGAAGACTGGTTTCTGTTCTGGAGACTGCCTCATTCAGTTGCTAAGGCTTCTGTGCGACGTAGTCTCACTCATTTGAGTTTAATAAAGATGTCTTTTCATATTTCAGCTTCTTTGCCAAGTTCTTTGTTATATTACCATGAGAGTGGAATTTTATAATACAACGCCAAAACAGAAAACGAAGTCATAGGGTGCTACCCCTGGCACCGCTGGGGTCCTAAAATCCCCGGTACTTCAGTTGGCGCCCGACAGCGCGGCATCAATACAAGTGACTATCTGGAGGAGCGATCTTGTCAGAGGACATAAATCTACTGGGAAGAACAGGACAGAAATCCACTAAGCAGGTACTACTCTGAGCACCAAGGTTCTGGGGGATTCTTTGTCTCTGCAGCCCAGTATATATCTGATCTTTCTGACTTTGACTCTCCAAAAGATGTCACTCCCGATTAGAACCCTTTTTGGCGTGAGTATTATAAAAGACGTTTGGTTATGTAGAACTTGACAGTTAGAATTTGGATAACCTTTTGATTAGTAAAAATAAGAATTAAGTATAAGTGCTTTTGTTCTTTGTCTTTGATTTGGTTATCGCAATTACCAAAGCCGAGGGGTTGGTTTCTTGGTTTGTTGATTTGGTCATTGCAATTACCATACCCAAGGGTCTCGCATATTTGCGAGTGTATTGCTAGAGATAAACCCTTGAAGTTTTGAAGCTAGATTAGTGAGCTATAAGATGCCTGATCTTAGCAAATTTGGAAATGTAGCTTTTGGTTTGTATAGGTTTGGATATGCGAATTGCAATTTGTGTAGGCAGGTAATGAGGAGATATTTCTCCATTTGGTTTAGTTCAGTATCTTTGGCATGCCTGTTTGTAAGCTCACATGGAAAAATGTGTTGCTCTTTGTTTTGAAAGGTACCATAGTGTGGGAAATATCTAAATAGGTTAGATTTAAAAACATATTTCTTCCTTGGTGATTTTGTATCCCCAGGGAATCAAAATATGACATAATACAAAACAAGGATCCTTCGTTCTGCGCAGTTTTATGAATAAAGATATGCAGAACGATTTTGTGTGGTGTTCTGCTAGCCAAAGCTAGTGAATTGAGCGCATTCACTACTTCTTGGACATACATCTGTCTGATGGGCTGTTTATGCAGTCTTTTTGAATACTATTGAGAAGCGTTTCTTGTAAATATGACTTACAACTAGTATTTGCAAATGGTTTGGTTCAAGTATAGTCTGTGAGCTGTTCTTTCTTTCTGTCATGCGTATTGATTTGTAAGTCAACTGTGTGTTTAAATGTCTATGTGGTTTTCTCATTAGTGCAACTTCTGTAAGTAAATTGCGACGGCGCTATTTATGAAAAATGGCTAAAGCGTGCTGTATTGTCTGTTTGACCCCCTTTCCGTTTATGTCTGAAATGAGCTCAATGTGTGTTTGTGGGTCTTCTGATGTTTTCAGTCTGTGAAGTAAATTGTTGGTTAATTAATATCAAGTAGAAACTTAGAAAAAAAAAATCCAGAAATGAACCATGTGATGTGCTAAAATAGCTATATGGTGCTCTTTAATTTATAGAATGAGCGTTTGTTAACATATACAAAACTGCTGTTAAATGCTTAAAGGATAACATTAGAAACACATTCAGTAGATATAAATAAGGCCCCATAAACAAAATTATCTATCTTTGCAAAAGTAAATAAATTTACAGCATTTTCCTTAGATGCATTGTATTAGATGTTCACAGGCAAACTTTTCAGCTGCAGTATATTTGATAGAAATGTTCATTCAGCCAGCACCTTCCCAGTTGAACACGGGTGGAATTTTGCATAACCGTCCTTTTAAATGAAAGTGGCGCAAAAATGTGTCGCATTTCAAGTTGGGCTTATGCGCTTAGGCTTGTGAGTTAATGTGCCCAAAATGAAAGGCAAGAGATGCAGCTTGTTTTTTATACATGGAATTATCACAAAAACGAATAATTGGGATTTTTTTAAAGAAAATCATTAATCATGGAAAAATTATTTTAAAAAAATAAGTGCTTTTCAAAATCGTTTTTTGATATTTATAAAGCTTAATACTCATACTATGACCTCCTAGCATTAAAATTTGATTTAAGTTGTGTTGCATCACTAAAATGACAAGCATTCGCGTGTACAATTTTCCCTTGGCGCAGGCGCAAACAAGCTCATTTTTATAAAGTATAAGTTATTATTTCCAATGCCTGACTCATGGGTTATGTAATAGACATTCTGGTAATGCATATTATGCAAAAGAATTGTAGGATATTCATTTTTTAATGCCAAAAAAATCAAAGTCGAATTTGGGTAAAAACACTGTTTAAACTGCATTTTCTTTCATTCAGAGTACTTTTTAAAGTGTCTCAGGCTTCAATAAATGCATATATTTAGGTTTGATATATATTCACAGGTTGTGCCTTCTTATGATTCGATGAGTCAATGTGCCAGTACACAGGCTTGTTTTAATATCAGGGTTGAAGGTTCTAACTTTAGCTGTGTCTGTTAGGCTGGGCACGATACTACGGTTATAAGAACTAGGTAATATGTAGAAAGGAGAAGAACGATTGGGAAAATAGAATGCCTTGGAGGGAAGAGAGATGATGAAGGGGAGTAATAAAGACATGAAGAGTAGCGTGAGGAAGGTTGTATTGACGAAGGGGATCAAAAGGAATGTGGTAACGGTTTGAGTAAGTAGGAGGGGAAAGATGAGATTGCAGGTTCTAGCAGTAGGGGTGAAAATATTGTAATTACCTAACGGGAGGCACTAAGTTTCATATACTAATATGAAAGCAACGAACCGAGCTTGAATAAAGGAATCTAGGGGACGACAGCGTTTAGTAATGTTAACAAAACAATTAAATGTAAAGAACAGCTGAGTATGATAAGAGAAACTGTTATGAGAGGTTCGGATGGCCCAGCAGGAGCATTAGAAACCTGGGAAATTGCCTTAAATTCCCTGCAGGTTGATTAGACAGTCTTTTGAAATAGTGAAACAACGGAGTGAATGATGATGGAAAAGCAAGTGACTAAATGATGAAAAAAATATCAAAACTCATTGCAAATGCAATTCACAGTGCCAGTGGACTAGGGCAGAAAGCGGTCCCAATTGCTGGAGTTCAGTCTAACTTTAGCTGGGCCTACTGAGACGTTCATTTATTTAAGGTTAATGAAATGTGTACCATTGCATAGGATTGCAACAAGCATTTATTCTAAAAACTGGTATGCGTGTCATTAAGTTTTGTGAATTATTCACAGTAAATGTAGTTTAATAATCTGGGAATAGAGATAATTTTTTTTTTTAGCGCCTAAAAAGGAAAAATTATTTTACAAAATAGAGTGAATTATTGCAAGTTAGGAGGAATTAGGAAGGCCTTCTGGTTTTGACAAATTCAGAGTGGCAGAAGCCGGGGGCTAAGGAGAGCTGCAGAGGCTGGCTCAAGTTACGCTGCTGAGAAGCTATCTTTAGTTTTCCCGTAGGCTGCCACGTTGACATTTATGACCTTTTAAATTAGGGCCTTGCCTCTGTGGAATGCAGAATGACCTTGCTACACGGGCCTCTAAAGGTGGGGTTTCTGGTTTCTCCATAGCAACATCACTAAAACTAAAGAACTTAATTCCAAAGGGAAAATATAGCAAAGGGGTTTCTTTGAAAGCCCAAACATTATGTTAAATGCTTTGCAGAACAGATACATTTGTGTTATTTAACAGAAAACGAAGTGTTGCATTAAGTCTTAGACAGAAAATAAGATACAGCCCACTTCTAACATTTTTAAGGCTACATGCCTAAGTGAGAACGTATCGCCAATTAAGACTTCTTTTTCACAGTGGAAATTGTAGGTGCCAAATTAATATGGAGTGTCAGTGTAACGATTTTTATTTTTAGAAAGGTAAAACTAAAGTGGCTGGATGTTGCAAGGACTGACAAGAGGGTAACAGTTAAGTAATGGAAATTTATTTTTGTGTACTTGGTTCTATCATGAATTGTTCTTGCTGGTCCTGTATGTTAGAAGAGAGACAGTAAAGTTATATTTGACAGCAGATTTCCATTGCCTGGTGATCTACTGTCAAAAAGGAGGGTAAAGATTTAAAACCTGACAAATTAAACAGGCCCGTATATTGGGTTTTGGGCTGCAGGTTTACAGTGCATAAAAGTACATGACATGGTGTTGTGTGTCACCGCTTATTTACATATGCTATTGTTTTGTCTATGCTTTTTGTGCTTGATATACAGCAAGTATATCTGATGGCTTGACGTTTTGTGCGTTTTTAATATTTTTTGCATGTTTTCGTTGTTTTTGTTGCTGCTTTTTGATACTATTACAAGTTTACCTGTGTTGTGAGGGGATGGTCATGACGATGCCCATCGCTACGCAACAGTTGGTTGAACTTGTTCTGGTTACTAAATTCCACAGCTAATGATATTTCATGCTGTGAACATGAGAGACAACACTTCACCAGTGCATGTCTAAATTGGCTATAATGGTATTACAGAAAACTAAAAGAGATCTACAGGATCAAAGTGTGTCACCTGCAGTTAGTCACTTACTGCCCCTTCCCTTAAAGGAACAGACAGCCTTATATTTATGTATCCTTAATTGGACCTAAGGATGAAATTATAGACCTGTGACTCAAGGTGGCCTAATTTCTATGTTACATTAGTTAATGATGTTCTGTTTCCTAAGTAGCATATGGCCTTTGCTCCTTAAAAGAAAACCAGGTTTTCATTTTTCCCTGCAGAAGGAACTGGAACATTAGCTAAGATTACCGTATATGGTGTAGTCACCAGCGGTAGAGTTAAAATGTATGTAACTTTGGCCTTTTGTGTATCACCCGTACTCTTGGTGTAGTGTCACATGCCTGACTATCACCCAAGTAAATTCTTGTCCTTCCTATAGATTTTTATTTTTTATTGCTTTTGTTGCTTCTTCCCTGACCGATGTCGCATCATGCTTAGTTATTGGGGATTTTAGTTGTGTCCTAGTTCCAATTCCCTTTTCCGTATTCCTTTCACCAGTCAGCCCATTTATTATTGTAGGTGTATTGTTCAGGTACACACTTCCAGACTGCAGTGATGCACCAGGAACCTCCATATTATGTATAATCCCCTCTTGTATGACCAGACTGGTTTTCAAGAATTGTCCCTAGGCCTGCTTCAATGTTTTCCAGCCTGACTGTCAAGTATATTATATTATAGTAAGACAAGTTTTCCATCCCGATAGGAGATAACTTACGTTTACCTTTTTTTGAACATGACAAATTTTCAATGTCTATTTTTAAATGTGGTTTTTACCCTTTTGTTCCTGCTGCTTTAATTTTTGGTGGGATCAGATGTGTTCTAATCATGCAAATATCAGGACCCTCTAGTTCTTGTCTTTCGTTTGCATATTTGACTATTAGCCTGTGTATTGCATATTGCACCTGATGTGAAAGTTTTCTACATGCCCATGATAATCTGTACCATGAGATTTCTCTATTGAGATGTTCTAGATAAGGAATTTAGGAACACCTAGATGTAATCATTGAAAAAAAAATGTGTTTGCCCCGTAAGACAATGCCACCATATGTGAAGACATCCATTTAGATAGAATTCTCGTGTAGTTATCTACCTTTAGATGATGGAGGCTCACACACGGAAACCAAATTGAAAAGATTAGAGACACTGTTTTGCCTACTGTCTTTATATTTGTATTGCTTTTTGAGAATGACAGTATATTCTAGACCAAAATTGTCCCATGGCGTGTGGCCACTCCTTTGAAAGACCGCAGGCCACCTGTTTGCAGTCCCCTTGTTATACAATGAACTGTTTAAAGCATCGCACTTGCTTCATCAGAAGGCGTTCAAGATCAGAAAAGAAGGAGGAGCTGGTTTTGCCACAGAACCAGAATTTCAGTGCACAAGAGCGCCTGTCATGTGCTTGTAACCTCTGACAGTGTGCAGTCCCTTGAGCCCCTTGGCCTGAATTTTTGGCCACACACCCCCCTCTTTTTCCTTTGCTCCAATGGAAGTGCAGTGCACCGGCGGATCCAAGATTGACAAAAGGCCCTACATTCTGGTGCCCATGAAAAAGCAGCCTGAGCATCCTCTGACACCGAATGATGAGTGTTGGATCCTGAGAATGGTCCCAGGTCTGCGCAAGATGATCTGTGCCCATGACCAATGAAGAGCATATTATTTGTAGTGTCTGCAGCAGAGGAAAGACACAGGTGCACTGCCTTGAGACATTGAGACTCTCGAGTGAGCTGTGGGTGTTTGCCAGGAGGGCACTCCAACTAAGCAGTACTTTTCTCATGTAAGGCTTGAATGAAGAGGCCCATGCAAAAGAAAACAACAGAAGAAGATTTGATGGACAATAGAAGCCTGCCAGAGAGGCTTTTTGAACGGACTCTGGGCATAGGTGGTTTCACAAGAGTTTTCCGTGTGATTGTATAGAGTAGGTGTTAAGGAGACTGATTGTTTTGCTGGCATTGTTTTAAAGTACTATTCTGTTTAGTAAAAGCAGAATAAAGTCAATTGTCTGTGGGAAGAGTATTTTCACCTCAGAGCATTGATGAGGGTCACCACTGTTTCACCTGAACATAAAAATTATTATTTCATTTGTAATAGTGGTCACTACTTTCTCCCGTTGTCTATATGTTTTTAATAACGAGTTTTCTAGTGTTTTTTAAACATGACGTTGTCATTTATGGGTGGGATCGTTTTTCTCTACTCAATTGACTTCTGCACCCGCTTCCCAACCTATGTCCTTTCCTACTACTGTTTCTTTGCACTCTTTTCACCCTTTTCCTGAACATGAGCAGGTTAGAAGATCAGAATTCGTAAGCAATTCTTTTGTACAGCTTCTGCATCAACACTAGTTAGTAATGACCATCACTAATTATTGGGTGTGTGATCTTATGCCGCCTACTACAGATAGAGGTATTTCTTATTTTGTCCTGCCATATGTGGCCTTTTTATGCTACTACATGTAGACGTGTTTGTATTTTTCAATGTGTGTATCAAAGTTTATATTAGGATAAGAGGAGGTCTGCCACTCTTAAACAAGGATGATGTCATCAGTGATGTCATCAGTGATGTCATTTGAGATGTCATGAGTGATGTCATGAGTGATGTCACTGACCATGTCATGAGTGATGTAATATGTGACGTCATCAGCAGTGGATTGCAGTCGCGCGAGTTATAGTTAGCTGAACTAAATATAACGGGGGAATTTCAATGGTTTTGTACGAGTGAAATGTCCAGCTAACTATAACATGTGTGAAACCTATGGTTTTTCCAGTGAATTTGCAAGGTTTTTTAAATGCTAATTCCTAACTATAACGTGTGTGAAACCTATGGTTTTTTCAGTGAATATGCAAGGTTTTTTTAAATGCTAATTCCTAACTATAACGTGTGTGAAACCTATGGTTTTTTCAGTGAACTTGCAAGGTTTTTTAAATGCTAATTCCTAACTATAACGTGTGTGAAACCTATGTTTTTTTTAGTGAATTTGCAAGGTTTTTTAAATGCTAATTTCTAACTATAACGTGTGTGAAACCTACGTTTTTTTTGTGAATATATATATATATATTCACTGAAAAAACCATAGGTTTCAGGGGTGTTATAGTTAGCTGGACTTTTCACTTGTACAAAACCATTGAAATTCCCCCGTTATAGTTAGTTCAGCTAACTATAACTCGCGCGCCCGCAATGCACTGCTGATGACGTCACATATTACATCACTCATGACATGGTCAGTGACATCACTCATGACATCACTGATGACATCTCAAATGACATCACTGATGACATCACTGATGACATCATCCTTGTGATAGAGTGGCAGACCTCCTCTCACCCTAATATAACCTTTGATACACACATTCAAATATAGAGAATACAATTTTCAAAACAATGGACATACCAATACCAGTTACAACAACCTCTTCAGGAATTCTAAGATCCACATACACATCCACTCATTCACCAACAGTCCTATACAGTCACTCATACATGTACTCACTCATCATATGTACTCATACACCTATACATCCTGTTACACAATGCCACTCATCCATAGAGTTACTCACACACATAGTCACTCATGCTAATAAAGAATCAAACATAAATTTACTTGCATATACAGTTATACACACACCACCACACTTACTTCTACGGAAACTTACACATACTTAGTCTTTTAAACAATCACTTATAGAAACACATACTTATTCATACAGGAACTCTTTCAATCTCTCACTCTCACATATACTCACTTATATACACCAATAGTCACATATACTAGTTTAAAACATATGTAGTTACTCATAAAGACACTATTGAGACAGTCATTCACTCACTAACACACCCATACACACACTCATCCACCCATACAGTCCTGAACACATGCTGTCTTCAACACATACAAACAGTGAGTCACTCATTCATACACCTATGCACTATGTAATACCCCCCACCGAACCATGCAGACACTCAGACTGATACTCAAAAAACCAACTAATAACCTATATAGACACCCATGTAGCTGCTCACCAACCCATGCAGCCACTTATACGCAAAGTGAGAGACTGATACAGATATTTACATATTTAAACATTACTCACTAAGCCATGTATTCACTATGATACACTTAATCAGTCAGTTACACAATCAATTTTTCAAAAACAAATCATCCATTTAGACACTTATATACCCATTTATTCTTCCATCGACCTTGAGATATACATATATAAAACATATTTAATTTTCAGAAAAACACACATTCACTGGATGATGTCATCAGTGATGTCATCAGTGATGTCATTTGAGATGTCATCAGTGATGTCATGAGTGATGTCACTGACCATGTCATGAGTGATGTAATATGTGACGTCATCAGCAGTGCATTGCGGGCACGCGAGTTATAGTTAGCTGAACTAACTATAACGGGGGAATTTCAATAGTTTTGTACAAGTGAAAAGTCCAGCTAACTATAACACCCCTGAAACCTATGGTTTTTTCAGTGAATTTCTGAGGTTTTTTAAATGCTAATTCCTAACTATAACGTGCCTGAAACCTATGGTTTTTTCTGTGAATTTCAAAGGTTTTTTAAATGCTAATTTCTAACTATGCCTACAGAGATAGGACATGTGAAGAAAGAAGAAAAAATGCACAGAAAGAAACAAAAGAAGTGCAGAAAGAAGCAACAGAAGTCCTCAAATACGAAGATAAGTGCAGGAAGAAGGATAACGTGCAGAAAGAACAAAAAGAAGAGCAGAAAGAAGCCTTGTTGCAAAATCATCCTGTACCCTCAACTTTTTCAGACGGATACTGGTGGTAACTGAGTCTGACTAACCAGTCCTAGAGCCAGTGCTATGTTAAAAGACACTTAGAATACAGTGAAAACACCTACATACACTAGGGAACATTATGCGTTGGGGTCCCCCTGTGATTAGCATGACCTCCTCTGTAAGCCCCTAGTGTATAATAGGGCATGGGGATTAAAACTACCTCTTAAAACAGGCCACAGGGCGTTTTTGCACACGTTAACTCAGGCCCCGTCCCCTCCCTTCACCACTGTGTAAACACGCCCTGTGTCCATTTTTAGTTGGGAGATTAAGTTCATTTGAATCCTGAGGGTCCCTAGGGTCCAACTAGCCCACTAGGTACCTCCAGTAAGTGCCACGGAGCTGCGTTGCAGAGAGGTGTAAAAAGTGGCACGGCCTGGACCACCTCTCTGCAATGCAGCTCAGTGGCGCTTACTGGAAGCACTTGGTGGGCTAGTTAGCCCCCAGGGGCCCTCAGTATTGAAGGGAAATTATATCCCCAATTTAAAACGTGCCATAGTGCGTGTTTGCACACGTCACCTCAGGCCCCGTCCCCTCCCTTCACCACTGTGTAAACGCGCCCTGTGGCTGTTCTAAGTTGAGAGATTAAGTCCCCCTGAATCCTAAGGGTC
Organism: Triturus cristatus; assembly: GCF_964204655.1. Taxonomy (NCBI): domain Eukaryota; kingdom Metazoa; phylum Chordata; class Amphibia; order Caudata; family Salamandridae; genus Triturus; species Triturus cristatus. The sequence continues at coordinate 875,589,741 of NC_140593.1, read as the reverse complement.
CCTAGGGTCAAACTAGACCACTAGGTACCTCCAGTAAGCGCCACAGAGCTGCGTTGCAGAGAGGTGTAAAAAGGGGCTTGGCCTCAGAACACCTGGCTGCAGCGCAGCTCCCTGGCGCATACTGGAGATGCCTGTTGGGGGTGCGTTTGCAGAGTGCTGCACGGAGGGGGCATGGCCTCCGGCATGATGCCAGCCTTTTATTTATTTTAGTTTTTTAAGAAGGGGGGCTGTTTGGTTCCCCTTCTTATTCTAATTTATTGGCCCTGATGACCCCATCCCCCAGGGCCAGTCTCCTAATTATATTTTTTTGACCCCAATCCCCAGGGCCGGCCACTGTTTTTTATTATTTTTAAAAAATATATATTTATAGACACACCTAGGACATGCTGGACAAACCGTACGTACCTATCACCATGACGATTTGCGTGATATTCATTAAAAGGCGACTATGCATGCAATGAATCCACGTGGAATGTATTTACACCACTAGTGAAGCTCTGACATGTCTGATGCCCTACCGTGCCTAATCCTGGTAGACACCCTTGTCGTTTATTTATACAAACATGGGTAGCTATTGACGGGCACATTTAATACACATGCACACCAAGCCATTCAAAGGGGATTCGACAAAAATTCGACCAAAACTATGCAAGAAACCCCCCTCACGGTTAATAAAACACACATCCACTGCCGGATGTGTAATACTTTTTATTTTACTCTCTGGAAAGGGGACGAACATCACTTGAGAGTCACAGCGTGCTCCTGACAGAGCCCAATGCTGTGTTACACCCACCATTGCCTGCCGAGTGCCACACACCTCTGTGTTGTATTCCACTAGCTAGTGCATATGCTATGACACTCTCTAGCCCATGTGCACTGTAACACCACCCCGTGAATATGTCATGCCACACTTGTCTTCGCACGGGTTATATTGCCCCATCTAACGTGCCTTTCTCGATGCCTATGTTATAACGCACAGTGCTATGCCATACATATTACAATCTGGGATCCATATCTTTGTCACAGTGCATATGCAACGTTACACTCCCCAGCACATATTTTATATTACAACTTTAGAGACTAGTTAGGTTACACAACACTGCCCTGTGCATATTACACTCCAAGGCGCATATCGCATAGCACGCGCTAGTGCCTGTGCTATCTCGCGCTCTCCAATGAATCTGTCATTGCGCACAATGTATTGCATATTATTTTTCACGCCCGGTTCATCTTATATCACACTTTTTGGTGCATAGTTTATACCATACACTATATCTAGTTTTCATTTTCAATCGTGCTCTCAGGACTATGTTCTATATAACACTGTGTTCACCTACCCTTTTCACGGGCATTACATTTTGCGATAGGGGGTGGAGGGTCAGGGGGTGTTTCTGCCAAGTGAGCCCGGAGTCACAGTCACAAACGTCCTCTTCTTCCTGAATAAAAGTGAGATTATGCTGCATACTTGTTCATATTTTAAGTAGTTCGCACAGACACAATGTTTTAAAAACAATAAAGTTCCTAATACCCGCCTTCTCTGAACAGTTAGCTTGCTGCCCCATCCCCTTCCTCCCTATCCTCTGTTGTGTGAATCCATGGACTAGCCTCCTCCCTCCTGCCATGCATGGTCTGATGTGCTGCCACTGCCCTCAATTTAGTATGATGTACCAGTCCACTCCTCCTGCCCTCCATTGCCCAATTCTATGCCCCATCATTGACCTCCTGCTTAAACTCTGTGCTTAGCTTGCTGCCCCTATTCTCCTTCCCCCTGCCCTCCGATGTCTTTGTGCATGCCCCTGCTCCATCCTTTTTGCCCACCATGTCCCATGGACCTGCCACTCCTATCTACTCTGAGTGTTCTGTTGAGCTGCCACTCCCCTCCCACCTGCCTAGCATTGTCAGATGACTGTAACCTGTCCCTGCCACCTCCACCCTGCCTGTCCACATGCCATGCCCCTATCCTCTTCCTCCTGTCCTACATGGTCCATTGTACTGCCACACCCTTCTGCCCTCCCTGGTCTGTTGTGCTGCAACTGCTCCTCCTGCCTGCCCCGTGTGGTCTGTTGTGAGGTCCCTTCCCCTGAACTTTCTTGTCTGTGCACAGGTCCTGACCCTTCCTTCTATCCTCCATCGTCCTTTGTGCATGCCCCTCCACCCTCCTTCTTGCCCATCATAGCCATTGTGCTGCCACTAACCCTCCCACTTGCCATGCATGGTCTTCTGTGCTGCCATGGCCCCTCCCACCTTCCCTGTGTGGTCAGTTAGCTGCCCCTGACCCCCTCCCACCTTCCCTCCATGGTCTGTGTGTATGCCATCACAGTCTCACTGTTGCTCTTCATGGTGTGTCTTGCTTCTAGTGCCCATCCTGCCTGACCTCCATGGCTATCTTGCTGCTCCTGCCCTGCCCCCTTGCCCCCAGCCCTACTCCCTCCCTCCTGGCTTGTCTGTTCCATTGTAATGCCCCTGATCCGTCCCTCCTGCCCTTTATGGTCTGTTATACTGCAGCTTTCTCTCCTGTCTGTCCATTATGGTCAGCTAGCTACCATTGCCTCTTGCCCCTCTGTTCTCTGTTGTCCATGTGCATGGTCCTGTCCCCTCCCTCTTGCTTTCTATGGATTGTTGTGCTGCACTCCCGTCCTGCATGCCCTGTGTGGTGTATTGTGCTGCTGCAAACCCTGATGCCTGCCCTGCAGGGTCAGTTTGGTGCACCTCTCCATGTCCCTCCTGTCCTCTGTTATCCAAGTCCATGACCCTATCCCATTTCCTTCCATGATCCAATGTACCATACTTGCGAACATTTTGAACTTGGTAAGAGGGAGATTTTGAAAAAAAACTGGGGTATTGATTTTCCCCTTTGAGTTACATTGAAAAAGAGGATATTGTAGACAGGAGACAGATCAAATAAAGCCCATTTGAGCTTAAAAACATTGGACGTTTCCTGGCTGAATCGGGTCTGTTGGCATGTATGGTTGTACTACCATTGCCTCTTCCTTCTGCCCACGATGGTCTATTACATTGCCACAGCCTTGAAGGAGGGTAGATTTTGTATCACAGGGGCCCCCTGGCCCGTTCTGTCCACACCTGAAGTATGAGACCCTTGTCCTTGCCCTGCCAGCTGCATTTGTAGGCCGTATTAAATTGACCAGCGGGTCCTGTGTTGCTATATAATTATCCTGAGACATCCTTACCACTCAGCCAGCATAAAACCCCTGTGTAGGCCCTTCTGTTCAATATGTAGGCCTCTTTGTTAAATTGACCATAGCTCTGCAATTTTAGTGTATAGCAGTCTGAAGGCAGGTCTGCGAGGCCTTCTGATCCAAACTAGTAGCCCCCACCCTACCCGAGTGCTCCGTGCTCGGTATCAAAGTTCAACATCCCCCTGAAGCTGTCGACATACAGTAGGCTGCATCCTGGACTGGTACTTGCTTCCTGGGCAGGTTTCCCGCTTTTAAGGAAGTGGCAACCGCAGAGCGTCAAGTTAGGAGAACTGAGGAGATTTTATACATGAATATATTGAATTCCCGTACAATACCCATTATTTTCTGCTTGCTCTATGGAACTTACGATAAGCGATTGGCCTGAGAGACTGACCTTTTCACCCAGTCCATTGTCAGCATTAAGTGGGTAAATGACGAAATGTCTGGTAAAATCTGCAGACGAAGCTTTTGGGTAGCATACGTAGGTAGATGTAGCGTGCAAAGGAGCCCACAAAATGATATAAAAAGGGAGCACCCACAGATATCGACGGACTACCTCGCCGTCTGTATGTAGGTTAACAGGCAGTGCAGGTTTTCCCCAAGAGCTGGGAGCTCTTGTCTTCCTTTGCTTAAAATGTCTTGCTCTGCTTTGCTTGAAGTATCTTATTCTATTTTACCTATGTGAAATGTCATGTTATGTTTAACCATTGTTCTCTTTACTTTTGCATTTAAAAGATTTTGTATTGTAATTGCAGGAATGCTTGCTCTAAGAGTAAACGTGAGTGTTCCTAGGTAACATTTTCCTTGGTGTAACTTGTTTCTCATGATGCATTTATAGATGTGTTTTCTCTCTCTCTCTGTCAGTACATTAATTGAGATACAGAGAATATTATGACAGCTGTATGATTATCTGGATTCTGTATTTTGTACTTTATGTCTCTATTCTGCGGTTTCTTTGAAGTTGCATCTTCTCATTAAACTGCCATTGTATTCTGCCTCCAATTCCATGTCTCATATGTCTGTTTTCTTCATTTTTGGAGCAAGCGTTCCTAGGCACCCCGGCTCAAATTAAGGTGCCCCTTTTGTCCATGACTCACTCTCCTGCTCAGTTCTGTGGTGGCTCCCGGGGATCTGGGGACCACCCCTAGCTTCCTTGACCCGTAATAGATCTTCCCTCCAACAGCCTCTCTTGCAAGTCCTGTATTGTTGGTTTGTTGCCCCTGCCCCCCTTTCCACTGCCCTCCATAGTCTGTTGTGCTTCCACGGCCCTTCCTGCCTGCTCAGTGTGGTTAAATTGTTGCCTTTGCACCCTCCTACCTGCCTTCAATTTTCAGAGTCCGTGCCCCTGGCCTCTGCCTCTCAACAGTATCCTAATGAACAACTAGATTGCTAACATTCTATATTTATTACAAAAGTGTGGAACGCCTGACATCATCTTGATGTAATCAAAACTGTAATACCTAGAGCATTTCCTTTAGAAATTACATATATGAGAGGGTCTTATTGGCATCAAAATTATGGTTAGTGCTCTAAAAGACTAAAATAAGGACATATTTTCTGAGTTTTCAAATAGCGACAAAGCACTTTTAAATTATTTGTTATCTTTATGTTTTTTTATCCAGTTGACCACTTGATTAAATGTTGCACTTAGGGGAGAGGATGTGGTGTTACTTCCAGAACTGCAGACTTTGCAACTGGGGAACCAGGTTGAAGTTTCTGCTTCAGCTCGACATTCTGTGATTCTGGTCAAATCACTTAGTCTCCCCATGTCTACAACCAAAATGAATTTGTTCTTGTGTGATGTAACCAATGCTCATGTAAAGCACTCCAATACCTGACAAGTCTGCACTATATAACACTGCAAAAGCACAAAATAATAAGTGTTTTGCACACTTCTGTCATTGGGCTATATTTGGGCTACATCTGGGTGATTTTGGGCTACATTTGGGCTCTTTTGTCTCCGGTGGCCATCTTGGGAGATTTATTTGTTATGAAGTTTCCTAATTTCCTCATGTACTGCAGTCTCCTCAGTAGGAAATGCTTTCAGTTTTTTACTTTGATTCCATCATGAAGGTATTCAGATATGTCACACATTTGCCATAAATTCTGAATGTTAGCACTCTAGTTGCTCATTAGATCACTGTAGTAAAACTACTGCACCATGGAAGTCTGCTCCTGGTATTAAAAGTGCATGTTTCAGTCTGCATGTCAGAATTTTTTAATGAAATAGAAGAGGATTTGAGAAGTCACTCAAAATGTGCCCTCATTTTCTTTCTTCAGCATTAATCATAATTTCTATGGCAAAATGAACCTCCTCATTGTGTTCCTTTTTAAATTAAATGTTTTAAGTGTTACCAGTTTATTCCAATCAAGATGGCTTCAGGTGTGCCTTACTTTTGTCATAATGAAGACAGTAAGCGCTCTAGTTGTTTTTAAGAACATTCTGGGACATTCTGTCATTGGGCTATACTTGGGCTACATCTGGGTGATATTTGGGCTACATTTGGGCTCTTTTGTCTCTGGTGGCCATCTTGGGAGACTTATTTGTTATGAAGTTTCCTAATTTCCTCATTTACTGCAGTCTCCTCAGTAGGAAATACTTTCAGTTTTTTACTTTGATTCCATCAAGAAGGCATTCAGATGTGTCACACATTTGCCATAAATTCAGAATGTTAGCACTCTTTTTGCTCATTAGATCACTGTAGTAAAGCTACTGCTCACCAGGGAAAACTGCTGCTGGTATTGAAAGTGCATGTTTCAGTCTGCATGTCAGAATTTTTTAATGAAATAGAAGAGGATTTGAGAAGTCACTCAAAATGTGCCCTAATTTTTCTTTCTGCAGCACTAATCATACTTTCTATGGAAAAATGAACCCCCTCATTTTGTTCCTTTTTAAATTAAATGTTTTAAGAGTTACCACTTTAATCCAAGCAAGATGGCTTCAGGTGTGCCATACGTTTATCATAAGTAGGACTGTTAGCGCTCTAGTAGTTCTTTGGAACACTCTGGGAAGCTGCAGTAGAACACAAAGGAATCAACTGACAGTCTCTGCCCTTGTTGGATGTACATGTTTTACTGAGAATGTCAGACTTCATTCTCACATGACTGAGAAAGATAATGTGAATTTACAGAAAATAAGCTCTCAGTTTAGCCTATAGATCACCTTCCAAACCTCTGTGGTAAAAGCATGAGAAAATATTTTTCTCTCAATCATGATATCCCAGCAGAAGGCTTTTTCACATGGTGAAATCACCTTAGAACATACCACAATTCCTAAAATGAGTATGGTACCATCAGCAAATGATTTATAATGTAACTAAAGTCTTAAAACCTTCTATTAACTGCAATGCTTTTTAATGAGGTGCTATCATGTATATTGGTCCCAAGATGGCTGCCAACACTTCTTGGATGAAGTGCTGACAGCCAATCAGATCTCAGGATGAGATGTGTGGTTAGGCTCCGCCCACATATATATATGCTTTTAAATGCTATTTTCTCAGGAAATACTGAACAGATTTACACCAGACCTGCAAAAGGCACTTCCTTGACCTTATGGCTACCTCTCTGCCAAATTTCAAGTAATTCTGTTCAGCCGTTCGGGCTGTAGCTGTGTCTAAAGGTCCTATGGAAAAATGCATGGGGAAAACGCGTTTTGGGACCCCCCTTTTTTCTCGGCCCCTGCTTGACGAATCCCCCCGAGACTTTCAGGGTAGGAGCGGAGCGTAGCGCCCCACCTATTTTGAAAATTTCGCGAGGATTCGTCGACCGGCGCCAAAGTTATTCCAAATAGAATGTTGCGGATTTCCTATGGAAACAGGGTCCTAACTATAACTACCTACTGGCGACCGCCAGTAGGTAATATATATATATATATATATATATATATATATATATATATTTAGATGTATAAAAAGCAATTAAACAATTTATGTGATTATTAGAAAATGTAATTATTAATTATGAATGAATTTTTTTTATTACTGTATTAATTTATTAAGTTCCCACACTATACACCCACAAGCCTATTACCCAATACTTAAAATATAACTAAAACAAATATCTATATAACACAACATTTTTAATGATCAATTCATTATAATTATTAATAAATGAATAATGAATTATTCATTATTTATTACTTTAAAAACTTCCCACCCTGTACCCCTACAAACCGAACAGCCTTCACCCAATATATAACTTACAAATATAATTATGACACAATTTACATGATTAATAATCAACTAAATAATTCATGATAAATTAATAAATAATTGTTTATTAATTATTACATAATTAACTTCTCACTTTCATGCCCTTACAAACCCAACAACCTGCACCTTAGATATAACTTATAAGATATAATTAAAATTGATAATTAATTATTACTCAGTTCATACTTAATTAACATGCCACCCTGTACACCTACAAACCTAACAACCTACACCTAATATATACCTTGAAAAATATAATTACACAATTTACATAATTAACACTCAATTAAATAATTCATAATAAAATAATTATTAACTAATCATTACTTAATTAACTTCCCAACCTTTCCCCATACAAACCCAGCAACCCATACCTTATATATACCTAATAAATATAACTATACAATTTATATAATTAATGACCAATTAAATGATGAATAATAAATTATCAATTAATTATTCATTAAATATTACGTAACTACCCACCCTATTCCTCGGCAAGGCCAGAAACCTGCACCTAATACATAACTAAAAAGGTATATCTAAACAATTTACATAATTAATAACAATTACATAATTAATAATAAATTAATATTTCATTGTTCCTAAATCATATTTAATTAACTTCCCACCCCGAACCCCTTATAACCTCACAACCCACTACGACACTATAAATTACTATTAGCATTTAATTTAAAAATGATAAATCACTTAAAATTGCAAATTATTCTTTAAAGTATTGTCAACAATTATAAAAACAATATTTAGCATATAAAAATTAATATATCAACTAAAACACATAACGATAATGAAAAAACTATGTTCTTTACAACTATGCTATTGAAAACAAAAACACAGAAAGTCTTGAAAACGATATTACTTACCTAAGGAATTGATATTCTTGTCAACGATATTTCTGCATCACAATATTTTTGTACCACTATATTTACTCTCCAATATTTCTGTATCTCGATATTTAAAACACAATATTTTGTCTAAACGCCAAGAGGAGGGAAAGAAAATACAATGGAGAAATTCTGTGGTCTTTGGAGGATACCCCTCTTTGTAAGACTGTACAGCAATTTTCAAAAAGAAGATGCAGAGCATAACTAGGAAGTAAATATATTTAAAACAAAGACAAGTTATTTTTTATTAAAAAAATAAAAATAATGCTACAGACTTAGTGAATTAAATTCAATTGATTTACACCTTTTTGATAATATTCTATTAAATAAATTCAGTGACATGCTATAGAATCAAAAACCTCCTTTAGGGCTGTATAATGGTGAAAGATACTTAAAGTCGCCCTTCTATATATTCCTCACTTGGGAATGAATGAAAATGTGTATCTATTTATATAAATGGTGATTGTTTATTACAGACATGGCTATGATGGCAGTAGACTGCTTTAAGTCAAACATGACCATACAAACATTGAAGGAGTGAATAGTAGCTTAGAGGCTGGATATGAGATTGACAACCTCAGGAGAGATAACCGAGACAAGAATAACCGATAGAATAAACGACAACCAATAGAATAACCAATAGAATAACTGATAGAATAACAGATAACCGAGAACAGAATGAGATTAAATCACACTGTTATAAATCTTTCCAGGGGTACATGAGATGAGTCAATGTGTTCCGTTTGGAGGATGGCTCCTCAAAGATGATCAAAAAAGACAATTGAGTAACCCTTTAGATAAAATGAGCAATTATCACAGACAAATCTTTTAATCAAGCTCTGAAAAATCCTCCAGCACTTGAATCGGACCTCTTTTGAGCTTTTGTACTTTTCTGGATCACTGAAGCATTAAACTCTGTTTTTCCTTTAAAGGATTCACAGGCTGGGTGTAAACAGTCACAGACAGCTTGGTTAAGCAATCATCTTTTAAAATGTAAACTCCAAGTGTAGACAGGCAGAATGTTTCTTAAAAAAGACCTATTGCCCAGAGCCCCATAAGTTTTATATCTTGCCTTATAATCAATATAAATGCAATATCAGTAAAGCCTGCTCCTACTACTATTCCAATAGGATCACATCTGCAAACGACCCTTCAAGGGAAGCATTCACCACATGAAATAGCTGTCAAATCTTTCCTGCTACCAGAGATCTATCCTGACTTCGACCACAACACGTACAAAGCAGCAATAAAATCCTCTTTCTTATCCCAAGTAGTCCTTTGCATTCCCTTAGTTCACCTTCCTGGGGCACTCAGGAAGCTGTCCTACACTGTTTCAACCCAAATTATGAGTATTTAATTGTAGCTAAACTGGATGTTGCCTCCTCTGCATAGTCACTCAACCTGTGCCCATTTAAAATCCATGAGAAGGCAAGTACTTTGATCTCAAGAACTATTACTGTTTTGTAATAGTTCTGTTTCTTCTTCAAAGCAGAGAAAAAAGTGATGGTATCACCTGTTTTAACAAAATCAATGGTGGACCACTATTTAATGGTACATATCTCCACTGCTGTCTAGTGCAAAATCTTTAAGCTGCAGTTAATCTTCAACTTTCTGCTTTTCTTGAACATTGTATGCTGCTAGGCCATGTTCAATCAAGCTTTCACCTCAATCATAGTACGGAACCTGGCTTGGTAGAGCATTAATGAAAAACAAGATTCCATTATGTGCCGAGTTTACTGACCTCAAATAGTATTCACTGAACCAAATTACACAATCCAATACTAAATGTCTTGACAAGTCTATTTAGAAAAAATACATTTTATTTCATACAGTGCAAAAAAATCTGCTTTTGATTGCAATATTTAAAATTTGTTAAAAACCATCATAGTAATATCTTTAATTATCCACAATGACTGTTAATCAAAACTTTCCATAAAATACAGTTGTCTAGTTCCCACATCAATTCTATAAACATAGAAAACAAAATATCAAAGGGCAATGTGTCAATACATTGAATCAAATAATAATGTTATTAAAGAACAATGTGTCGATGCAGCGGTTTGGTGTGTCTTTTTATTTTCTTGCCACCTTCTTCAGGATTTATACAAATTTAACAATTCTTTCATAAAATTCATAAAAATCAGACAATACATCTAAGTTTGTATTAACAGGGAAATTCCAAGTGTGCAGACATATTTAAATTGCGTTGCACATTTTCAAGGATATGTTTTCTTAACAAATTTTCCTTTATAGTATCTTGCGAAAAGGGGGATTCTTTCAGACTATTTGAGGTCAGTAAACTCGGCACATAAGGGAATCTTGTTTTTCATAAGTGGTCCCTTCAGGTCTAACTGGGGTAACTCTCTCTTTTATGGATTGGTAGAGCATTAGACTACATTTGTCTTATTTTTTTAAACAGGTTTTGATTGGGTATTTGCGAACATTAACGTCTCCCCTACAGTACAAAACAGAGTTTTATTACATAGACAGCAGAGTGATAGTTAGGCATAGGTAGTATGTAGTTGGTAACAAGGAAGGGTGGAAGGGACTTAGACAGGTGTGTATGCGTAAACACATCGAAGAGGGAAGGGGGTGCAAAGGAAGAGCAACATAGGCATTCTCAGCCGACGCATAAAGCGCCCAGTCCCGTATCATCCAGGTGGGGGAAACCCATCAGCATTAGAAAGGGTGATGAATGAGCGTAAAGTACATTTGGAACCCCAGTGTTGTGGGTAAGTTGCAAAATTAGAGGGAATGAGGGACAGGTGAGCTATAGGCAAGGGAGGAAGGGGGGGATACGGAGGGAGAGAATGAAAGAAAGAGTCCAGGTCTTCAGTAGCGGCCAGGCAGCTGTCGCAGCAGGGAAGGTATCTGCAGCAGGTAATGAAATGGAAGTACTAGTCCATGGTAGGGAAACGTCTATCTCAGTCTTAAAGGCCTCGAGCGGGGCATCGCAGTGTTGAGAGATTGGATACTTCAGGAGACCCTGCAATTCCTCCGAGTGCAAGGCCGTTGCTTCCGGCGACACCTCCACCGAGCGGGTCCAGCAATGGAGGGGGGTGGAGCGTTCGATTTCCAGGCTCCCGTGAATCCCAGCTTGGCCAAAAGGCGCATGCCAATCAAGAAACCTGGCAACTGCCCTATTGCGTATAAACAAGCTGAGAGCACAGGCATCCCACAAGCATAGTGAGGGGGCCCCAATAGCATGGGAGAGGAGGGTTGTGACAGATGACGAGTAATCCACAGGCATGGAGCAAGACCAAAACATATGTATGAAGTCTGCATTCTCACGTAGACAACGGGGGCAGGCTGCGTGCTTTCGGTGGAAGATCCGATTAATCCTCGCAGTAGTAAGGTACGCCTTGTGTAGAATTTAAATCTGCATGAGCCTAAATCGCACATTCTGGTAGACAGCAGCAGGGCAGGGCAGGGCAGGATCACAGCCCATTTTGTGTCACTGCATTCCCTGCCTAGGTCCTCTCCCCACCGGTCATATAGTGTTAGGAGAGGTAAGCAGGTGTGGTCGTGCATTGCCCTGGTGAGCCATGTGACCAGGTGGCGTCCTCTGCCAAAGAGATGTAGGTTTTGGATTACTTGATGTGTATTCAGTTCAGGCTGCAGTGGCCTCCAGTGCACACGTACTGTGTCCATGATTGAGTTATAGATGAGAAACTGCCATGGGGGATGTGATTTGCACAGGTCTGCAAACTGTATGAGCACAGTACTGGAAAAAAGGTCACCCAAGCAGTGGCGTAACGAAACTTGAGGGTGCCCCCGTGCAAAGTACACAGAGGGCCCCGCCCTCCCTGGCCCACCACCTAGCACTTTTGCCTAGGGGGCCCCCTTGAGCTCAGGGGCCCTCTGCACCGCGGTGGGCTGGGGTGCTTATGTTACGCCACTGCACCCAAGGTGCGAGCATTAGCCTTGTGCCAAAGGGCTATTGCTAGCAGAGTGAGGTAGGCTCGCCCCTTGGAGTTCTGACCAGTGGCCGGAGGGGAGAGTATGGCACCAAGGTGTTGGTGAGACACAAACAGTGGCAGAAGCAGTGCAGTGCCACAGATAAAAGACAGAAACACAGAATAGGAGCATGGACCAGGGGATGGAAAAGATATAACATGTGCTCCAGCATCCACAATGGGGTCGTCTGTGTCACCGTGTCCTCTAGATCGCCTTCAGCAAACCATTGCGTCACCCACTGCAGTTGGGCTGCAATGTAGTAATGTTCAAATTTGGGAGCCCCAGGCCCGCTCCAGTCTGCCGCTACGCGGCAGCACTTACTATGCCATACAAAGTCACCCAGCATTTGTTCAAGTGTAAGAAATAAACATTTGTTCAGGTAAGTTGGGACATTGACAAAGTAGTAAAGTAGACAGTGGTAAAGCCTCCCAGACAGAGATTTGCCAGCGGAGACAGGACAACACTGAGCGAGTGTTACTATCTTCCAATGCTGCAGCATTTTGGTAGATCCAAATGCCAAGGTAGCTGAACGTGTCCGGCTCCCATTGCACTGTTGTCTCACCTAGTCCAGGATCTGCTGCTTCAACCTTTAGAGGAAAACGGTAAGACTTATTCCAATTAATGCTGAGTCCTGGGACAGCAGCAAAGGAAGCGTGCAAGTGCGTCACATACGCAATGAAGCATGTCATTGGCATAGAGAGAGATGGCTTGTATGCCATTCTCCAACGGAATACCCCAGTCACGTCCTTTGGCCTACAGTTTTTGTGCTAGGGGCTCCATGGCCAATGAGAAGAGAAGCAGGGAAAGGGGACAGGCCTGAAGGGTGCCCTGGCCGAAGTGTATGGGCTCGCAAATAAACCTGATAGTTTTGACACTAGCTAGCGGAGCAATGTAGAGAAGCTTGATAAGGCCAAAATAACATTGGTCTTATTTTAGACAAGGAAGGATCTGCAGTACTGATCATCTTTGGTCTATCAGCTGCCTTAGATGCTGTATTCTCGTCAATCATAATTTCTAACCTAGAAGAGCTAGAAGTGAGAGGCAATGCACTGACTTGGCTGGAATCATTCCTGTATGATAGGAAATAAGCTGTTGCCTTCACTCCTTTTCAGTTTATCTTCAGGGAGGTTTCTTGTGGAATCCCCCAAGGATCCTTGTGTAGCCTACCTTATTCAATGCTTGTATGGTTCTGATAGCCTAGCTTGTCACAACCTGTTAATATTCCTGTTTTTGTTAGGCATGTGATACTCAACCCGTCCTGTGTCTTCATGCTGAATCCTTCAGGGGTGCTGGTGATTCACTTGCACCTCAAGATGCTGACCCTGCCTAATCTAGTCACAAGACATTGGACAGAATTAGCGGAGGAAAGTGGAAGGGTGAGATACTCCGCAGGAGAAAAGAAGATTCACCAAGTTCTTTGTCATCTGGAAGAAAGAAATAAGGGTTATTGGTTATGACCGCTGTACTTTACTACATCCTACTCCCTTACCACCATATACAACCTCTTACTTTGCTTGCTTATTCTAGGCAAATGTGCTCTCAGGAACTTTCATAGAGCTGTGGTTGCACCCTTTCACCTACTAGTTGGAAGCCTTTTATTGAGAAACTTGCAAGTGTCATCTAGTTTCAAAGTAAAATAAGGCATTCACAAACAATACACACAATTACCTGAGGTCAGGGCTCAAGTGTTTTATAAGCGGGTTCCTGAGTCACACTACACACTCACGCTAGGGGTAGGGGTTATTCCCCATTCACTACAGGCGAAAATCAAGTTAAACCCTACTAGTAGTCCGAGTCTCAGGAGTCCCAATCTGACTCTGTATTAAAATCAAAAGTTTTTCAGTGCCGAATTGCTATATTCAGGCAAGTTCCACTGGGGCCATCTGGCCCATAAACTAGTCTTAGCTGCACCAGCAGGATCTGAACAACCGGAGTGTCTGAGCGCATCTCCTTCGCAAGGGCTGAAGCTCCAACAGCAATCTCTAGTAAGCTCTTCACACACGGCCTGGGAGAGGTAGCAGCAGTTGGGTGTTCATGAGTTCCTTATGGTCCTGGAGAGGCAGCAGCTGTGGGATCTCGATGCTCCTCCGATACTTGGAAGTTTCTTGGGATCCTCTCCATAGGTGGTGGGTGTTGGATTATGACATTCCTGGTGCTGCTCCCTAAGTCAGGCTTGGGCTTGCTCAAGTTACCATGGCGGCCTTTTCCTCAAGACAACGGTCTAGACCAGACCACATACCTTGCTTGGTCCTGTTGGCCTCAACCTGGTATACGGGGCACCATCCTCACTCTGTACATGGCAACCGCCTGATCGCCACAGCATCAATCTTCAAGGTGGCCCCAGGTGGCATACTGGGTCACTGACTTTGCTCGGCACATCAGCTATGGCCTGATCGGCACAGCAGCAAACTTCACGGCAGCCCACCTGGCATACGGGGTCACTGACTTTGCTCCACACATGGGCAATGACCCGTTCAGTGCAGCAGGTGTCTCCTCACACCTCACTACAGGGATCCAATTACCATGATCTCTCACTGGCCCTTGCTCCCTCCAGCGCTCTCCTTTTCCTCACAGGGCACACTGGTCTTGGCAAGCAGGCATGCACTGGTGCTGCAAGGGCAGCTGGTCTTGAATTCTCTGGGTAATGTCCCCTTACCCAGCTTGGAGACTGGCAGGCCTTGGCTTCCACCCTTGGGCACAGGCAAAAGTCTTGCAGAGCTTCTCCTCCTCACACAACCCAACTGGCTGCATTACTATTTTGGGGGCCTGGAGCTCCCCTTCCTATTGTCCATTTCCAGACACCAAATGTAATTTAGAGTCTGAGTCTTTGAAGTTTATGTTGGGGGTCTGCTTCCTTTTGAAATGCCCTCTCCTCTGCCCTGCCCTTTTTACTAGAAATCAGTCTGTCACAGCAAGAGTGACTCCTAATCTGATAGCCCCACAAAAAAGGCAATGGGAGTGACTAGAGGTTCATACCTGGATGTCAGCCACAGTGATATCAAATGGTTACCCCAGGGCCTAAGTCGTACTCTTTATGATTCCTTATCAACCCCACCCTGATATGTGTCCAGGCCCTTTACTAGTGACTTCTCTCTGAATCGAAAAACAGCATTTGAAGTTTACAGAAAAGCCTGGCTCTTCCTTCCTCCAGTGTGTCCCACTCAGGTCACAAGAACGCAGCAATCCACAAACCTATCTGGTGGATTCCTCTAAATCCCTCTTTTCTTCCAGTTAGACCCGGGTCTCCTAAAATGTAACCCAGAATCTTCCATGTATTGTACCATTCACAAGAACACATACATCCAGCACATGTATATAACATACACACACTGCACACCACTGTGCCATCCCTCCATTCTACCATTCACATGCACACATTCACCCAGCACATGCATAGCACACACACACAGTGTGCATCACTGTACACTATAGGCCAATGGCGAGTCAAGCGCACAGAAGCAAAACTTTAAATAAATGGGCCTGTAGGCGTCACTCCAGTGACACAGGTAAAAAGCATGTTCACTCCTACTCAGCACTACATGGTATGCTGTCACCACCACACTCCTGGCCCAAAAAGACCACAATTTGTGAGACGGGCCTAAGTCATGGTATACATACATGATCCGTGTTCACCCATTACAACAAAAATCAGCATCAGGGATCCAGACATCATTACAGGTGGGGCACTGAGAGCAGATGTGCACATCCATCACCATGCAAGGAGCTTTTCTGTCCCAACAACATCTCCTTAATTGTACAAGATTAATAAAGAATAGATCCAGCAGCAAAGATCTCCAGCAGCAACTGCCAATTGTGGAATTTTCCCTCCTGTACAAAATGCTAGAGCACCCGAACTCAAGAGTGTTCCATACATTCTACTTTTAGCTAGCTGACATGCCACCACATCCTACTCCATTCCACCATTAACCAATTGAAACAACAATGTATACACAGATTAGACAAAAGCGCAACATTGATTCTTTTCATATGTATACATAACAATCATTGGTGACAAGGTCAGATGCTTAAGCAGGTTTCTTCATCACTGTTTTATTTCATTCAGATGTTTTTCAGTCCTTTTTGACATATGACCAACTACAAAACCCAGAACAATTACATCCAGATCATCAGCAACAATCTGTTGTACACTATATTTTTCACAGAACTTATTCCTCCACAACAAGGCACTATAAACACCTTGTTCCAAATTTCCATTCTATAATATAACCACAGATTCTTTCACAAACCCAATTTTAAAGGCCCTGGAATTCTTGCTGACACCCTTTCTTGTTCATCCTAATTGCTTAATCCTTACCCATTCCCTTTGTTTCCATCTCTCAGTTCCATTACTTACTCTTCTGTACTTCTCTTGAACCTTCTCCTTACATCACAAAAAGCTTCAATTTACAAGGATCAAAATCTTTCCAATGCCACCATTCTTTATTGAGTGTTGACTGTATCATTCTACCTCTCAGTAGCACCAATAGGGACGCTTGAGTGTTTACATGGAGAGAGATTTGCATGGCCCAAAACAATGCATCCTTCCATTTCATACCATTCACTAAGGGCTACTGAAACTGCTCCTTTATTACTCTAATAAATAATCCCACTGCCCCAATGCTTTTAGGATGATACAAAGACGTCTTGGAATGCTTAATCCCAGCTTTCTTCAGAAACTCCGGGGCCAAGATTTAAATGAAGGGAAGGGGTGCTGTACAGGCCCCTCCCTGAGCCTCAAAAGGCCCTGGAGACCCCATCCACAGAACCAGCTCAATTACTCCCTCCTGGGGAGCCCACCCAGGAGAGAGAAGTTTCTCTGCCTGCATCAGTGCTGGCAGGGAAACATATTTTTTCCCCACCTGGTAGGAGCATTTTTAAACCTTCTGTCAGGTGGGAGCAAACAGGCTTTCCCTGCCTGCAGCAGTGCAAGCAGGGAAGGCATGTCAGCTCCCAGCTGTCGGGATTAAAAAAGTTCCAGCCGGTTGAGAGCAGACTTCTGTTTCCCTAACCGCACTCCTGGGGTTGGCTGTCTGCGGGAGGTTGAATGCAGGGCCTGGCCAGAAGCCAGGCCCTGCGGCTAACACTCCACCGCGCACGGGCGTTGGCTTTACATATGGTAACAAAATATTTATTTCCGTAAAAAAAAAAAATAGTAATCCACTGAAAAAAAACAAAGGTTAAAGTAACCTCAACACCTGGGAAGATATTTTACCCTGCGTTGCCCCCACTCCAAAATAAGAGGGTAGGGGATACATCACCCATGGTTATTATGCCCATGGCTGAAAGCAGGCTTATGTCAGTTGTATTTTATTTTCCTGTGATGTGGAGCATGGGCCAGAACTCTAGGGGTAATCCAATGTACCAAGGGAGCAGTAAAGCCGACATTTTGGGATAGTCCCTGGAGAATACCGTCACTTATGACTCCTCTGAGCGCTCTTTTCTCTGGCTGTCGTCCTAGTTTGTCTCTTGATGCCGTTTGTCTTACTGGACAGGGAGAAGATATTTTTATTGAGCAGGGGCACAGAAACGTGATTTTTTTTAAAGGTTTTGGACGCACATTTTTGTATCAGTCGCTCGACTTCACAGTTTTCTGTGTTCAAAGTTCCCACAGAAAAGCAAATTATATTTTATTTTCTGTGTGGTTACATTTTCAAAATGTTAAAAGACTAGGGATGTAAACCAATTTCACACTTGTTCTTTCTAGAATATTTCTGATATATCTCCTCAAAAGATGCTAACATAAGGTGAACACAATGCTACCTCAACCTGCACCATAAAGCCAAAAATGGCCATATCAATATTGAGTCTAATCTCCAAAGCCAGTCCTCGGTTAGAAACGATGATCCAAGATGTCCCCACCGAGTAATTGACTACATTATTGTGCCTTGTGTGGTGCACAAAGTGGGCGCTTCACAAAATGTACCATTCTTTCTTGAGTTTTTCTCTATGCAGAAGTCATTCTATTAAACATTTTAGGTCTGGAAGGTCTGCATGCAACAAAATCGATCACGCAGGCTTTGACGACAGCCCTTACGACAACAGTCCAAAGTTCAATTTGCTTTGACGCTTCTATCCTCTGTTCATGTTATCGCTGGTTTAGGGTCCGTCTGGGGCCAGGGTGATTTGGATCCTGTTTTTGTGAACCAGTTTCTTTGAATGTATTTGCTCAGTTTCAACCTGTACTCTCTTCGGCATGAGTTGGTCACGCCTGGGACACTAACCTGCAGGGCGAATGAAACAGCAGGCATCGATGGGCCTCTTGTGGGAGAGCAGTGAGAGCTTTTCAGAGTGGGTGTTTTCCTGGAAACAGGCATGTAAAATGTTCTTGTGGGACCGCGGCCATTAAATTAGAGTGGGACCCTTCATAGGAGGATAATCTGCATCAAAATATATAAATATGCCTTCTAGGAAAAGAAAAAGCACAGCACGTCAGCATCTGGCACCATCTAGTGGAATGCAGCTGTGTTCGCTGTCTTGGCATCAGGGCCGGCTTAGCGCTGGTGGCGCCTGGTGCGACAATCATTTTTGGCGCCCCCACGCCCCATGACCGCCTCCTCGGATTCTCTCACTACCACTGGGCAAAAGTACCCTTCATCTCTTCACTCACAAGTTATTGCTCAACACTGCGCCACCCAGCCCCCCTGAAGTCAGCACCCCCTTCACAGGTCAGCGCCCAGTGCGGCCGCACCGATCGCACTGCCATAAAGGCAGCCTACTTGGCATTAAATATGAGGACAGCTTTGTTTTTCAAATCTATAAACGGGTATGTTGCAGCACAAGGAAAAGGCCCCTCAAAAAACATGGGGATTGTTGAAAAATGACTATTTGTATGGATCCTGTGTCCCCATCCCCTGTATGTCCAAGCTGGTGTCTGGAATGCTTAGAGTGAATGATGTATTAGTAATTTGGTGTGTAGTCAGGAGTGGGAGCTACGAGACAGTGACAGTTACAGTTTCAGTGAGAATGGAAGCCTGACAGAACCTGACTGCCGTTGCTTTAATCTAAGGGCTTAACATAAAATAAATAACTTACTTCCTGCCTGAATGTCTCCAGACTTTAGCAAGAAGACCCTTCACTCTGACTTCAACTTTTTGGTGAGGACCTTCTTGTAAATGCAGCACAACTCTGATGCTAATTGGGAGCCATTTCTGGCGAGAGCGGAGGCCTGATGTTAGAAGAAAGACTGCCCTTTGACATTGGAGGACTAGTTTAGAGCCACACACCCTCAAATCCACTGGCAAGTGGTGTCAGCTCAAGCTGCGGGGTAGGAGAATGACAATTCTCCAATTAACATACAGAGAGAATCTTGATTTCATTAAAGACTACGGAGGCCAACATTATGTAATAACTTTTATTGCTGCCCACACATTCAACCCTTTAAAGGACATGTAATACATCATAAATAAAACAATCCATAGAACATAACAAAACATAATGGCAACTAGGCATCTTCCTCTAAGCGCGTCAACGAGGTAAAGTATTTGTTAATTCGACTTCTTCCTTGTTAATTGCACTTGATAAGTAGGAAGTTCTCACAATGACGCAGTGTCTGGAAAGAAAAGAAAGGAGAACAAGTAGCATGTATTGTTAAGGATTGAAGACTGCAAAACAGAGTGAAATGTATATTTAATCATTACGTATATGTAAAGAACAACGTATACAAAGAATCTGTTTAAAATCCACCAGGGAGTGGTGGGTGGGATAATGTTAGGCTCCATAGCCTTTAATGAAATCAAGATTCTCTCTGTATGCTAATTGGAGAATCGTCATTTCAATACAAGACCAGAGGCTACCATTATGCAAGTTTTAAGCTTTTTAATGCTACATTGCTTATGTGTTCTGCAGGTTTAAGGTAACATTTTACAAAAGTGGAAGCATTTGACCAATCTGCTGCTTTCAGAATATCCGTAAGGGATCCTCCACCCCTGAACACCTTACTGGCCATTGTGCCACGGGATGAGCGTGCGCCAAACTTGGATATGTCTATCCCTGCTTTAACCATTGCTGTTCTAACCCGTCTCGAAATTGTAGCAGAAGAGACTGCATTATAGGGTTTTACAAAGGATATTTGTTCAGGAAACACCTCAAAACCCATCTGTTCTAATCTGTGTATTGTTTGCTGTACTCTTAGTTCGCGCCGGGACGCTCCTTGGAGTAGCTGTGCGCGCTATAAAACACAGTAACATAACATAACATAACATATTAGTAATTGACTTTCACTATTGGGTCTAAAATTAATCATTCTCTGTTCATACACTTTCATACAACTCACCACGCATAGTTTGGGGTAATCAGTAAAATAAGGATAAAAAATATTTTCAGACATAATTTTGCTCCTTTACCGTATCTCAAAGAGTACTCCACCTGGGGAATAGACTCTATTACAGGTTTCTAACGCCTTAACATCTGACACTCTTCTAAAGGATATTAGACAAAGTAATGTTGCTTGTTTAATTGATAATTATTTTCTGAAAAGATGAGATGTGATATTGTGCAACCCTGAGCCTAGGAATGTCATGGGGCTGGAATGTCATGAAGTCACTGGAGCTCTGCATTCTTTTTGTAGTCAGTTGCTCCTGTGCCCCTTCATGAAGAGATTCCTCTTCTGGAATAAACCCACTTCTCCCACTACAAACCTTGTAGTGTTATCATTACAAAACTGGCGACGATTTGGGACCAATTGGATGTCCACTTGCTCATCAGATGTCAACTACATTGAAGAAGGGGCCAGGGAGCAATCTGTTAACTGCATCTTTAACTTCAAAGACATTTTTCTTCACTCGCACGTGAATAATTAAGGTGAGACATTTCTAATATTTCCTTTCCCGCTGCCTTATACCAAGGTTTTATGGACAACATTTCTGTATTACACTTAATTTGAGCGTTGTATTTGTCGCTTGGCAACCGCTCTTTCAAAGTGTTTCACGCAAATCCTGCGCAAGCATCTTCCAGCTCGACTTCAAAGGCATTAAAAGGAATTTCCAGCACGAGTTGTACACAAGCGTGTTTCAGCTCTTGAACTATCTACATAAAGGCAGCCGTTTTAAGCGAGAGGACGCTAAAGTCTAGGAGGCACTCTTCAATGACAGCGCGACTGTGTTAAAAAAAAA
Source organism: Triturus cristatus (assembly GCF_964204655.1). NCBI lineage: Eukaryota > Metazoa > Chordata > Amphibia > Caudata > Salamandridae > Triturus > Triturus cristatus. The sequence goes on along the minus strand of NC_140593.1, from coordinate 875,568,361 downwards.
CACACACGAGTACACTTCACCAGCAACTTTCAGTGTGACTCCAATTTTCATGAGAACAGCGCCAGTGTTTTAAAGACTCCATAGTACATCGTAGTTCAGCGCTCTAAAATTTACACTCGCTCAAAGAGTTTATTCATTAGTGCCTGTTCAATGAAGCTCACCTTTTTCTCCCAGCTGTGTCTGTCTGCTACTCTTCGGCATTGTTCTTCTTTATCTGGATCTGTACCTCACTGCTTCACAAAAGAAGTCTAATCTTGCCATAGCTGTTTCAGAATAAGAGCTGAATCTTACTTCACTGCCCCTCATGGTCTCCAGCAGTACTGCATGATCCGGTTATTCAATATACTTTAGTTGATCTATTTCGGTGCAAATTTCTACATCAGCGATTTGCAAGATTATTTACTTTTTGGCAACTTTATTTATTCTATGCTTTAAACAAAGATTTCATCTTTTAAGACATTTATTCTGTGCAAACTCGTCTTTCACATTTTACACAAAGTACAATTTGCAGATCCACACCTCAGTGATTTGCACACTATTCACCCCGTTTGGCTTTGTCAGCGTTCTGCACGCTTTGAGCAGATCTACTATCGTCAGCGATCTGCACGCTTTGAGCATAATCACTTTCGTGACTATCATCAAAAACCAGCAGCACGATTTAAAAGCCATGCAAAGCATTTCACCACTTGCACCGTTTATGCAAGAACCTGGTGAACCTCCTTTGGAATGGAAACTGTGGATTCATTCCTTCAAAGCGTATTTTGTATAAATTGATGCAAGAAAATTTAAACCAGATAGAAAAAAAGGTTTAATGTATTACCATCTAGGAGTTGGAGGACAAAATATATTTGACCATTTACCCAATCATGAAGACTCAGATGAATCTGAACTTGCCGAATTTGACATTGCTATTGCTCAACTTAATAAGTAATTCTCCAAGTAAAAAAATCTTGTTGTTCATAGGTTTACATTTTTTACCAGAGTACAAAAACCCTCTGAAAGTATTGACACATATATCACTGCTCTGAAAGTATTAGCTGCGACTTGTGAATTTGAAGAATTCGCATAACAGCTAATCAGAGATCAGCTTGTAGTCAGACGTAGTTTGAAAAATAATCGAAACGGCTCCTTACATGTAGAAACCCATCTTTAGACAAAGCTATCAGTATAGCTAAGAGAATTGAGGGTTCATGCCAAGATGTGACATTTTTAGAGGAATCTCTCAACAAAACGATCATTTCAGGTGCAGTTATTAACAAACCCAGCTCCAATGTGGATAACAGAAAGAACAAGACCTTTTTTATACCAAACTCCCAAACTCTCCAACACGGAAAGTTAGTTGCTTTAGATGTAGATCTCCCAAACAGGTTTCTACTTTCAAACATTGTCCTGCACATGGACAACATTGCAAGAAATGTGGCCAAGAGTTGAAAAGGTCAAAGATAAGAATAACATGCCATAGTGAATCATAGTTGGCCTTTGGAGGGCGTTTAAGTCGTATTCCCTGCATTACTCTACGTATTAAGGGGTCAGTACCAATAGAATAATCATTAACAGTGAGTGGCCTGCGAGATTCCAGATCTGTAGCAGTTAACTGTTCTATAGCATAAGCCTGATTTAAATAGATCTGCTAGGTTATGTCTACGTCTACTTCAGGGGCGTCCACGGGATCCGGGTCCAGTTCCAGGCACCAGCTACACCATTTCCTCCATACAACAGTGTATCTTGTTCTTGTTCCTAATGCCCATGACTCACCCAGTAGGTTGTGAGCCTCTCCTGAAAGGCCAGAGTATCTTCTTGAACTCCTGACATTCTCCAGGGAAGAAGGTTCATGTTTCATTCTAAAAGAAGAGGGTGTACCTCTCCTTCTTGTCCCTGGAGAAGATCTAAATTCCCTTGAACAAGGCATGGGACCTCCATTGCCAATTCCATCACCCCTGGAAAACGTATTTGAGTATTCCAAAAGGTGTAATTAGAACGATGCCGCAACACTCCATTAGAATTTTCAGTAGAACCCTCTGAATCAGTGTGAAGGGAGGGAAGGCGTAGCTTTTCCGTTTGATCCAAGGCTGGATCAGAGCGTCCACTGCATCCGCTTGGGGGTCTGGTCTCCAGCTGAAATACTGATCTATCTGAAATGTTAGCCTGCTGGCAAAAAGATCCACTTGTAAGGGCCCCCACAGTTCTTTAACTTTTTTGAAGATTATTGGATTCAGGTTCCAGTCGCTTGAGTTTCTTAGGAATCTCGAATTCCAATCTGACCTAGGGTTTAGATGGCCAGGAATAAATTCTGCTTTTAGAACTATTTTATGACTCCAATAGAAGAACCAAATCCTCTTGGCTGGATCTGCAAGTAACCTTGACAAAGCCCCTCCCAAGCGGTTGATGTAAGAGACAGCTGTAAAGTTATCCAGTTTGATTAAAACTACGCTGTTATTTAGTATTGACTTGAAGCTCATTAATGCATTCAAACTTGCCAACATTTCTAAGCAATTTATGTGGTGTGAGAGTTCCTCTTGGGACCATTTCCCCCCTGTTTCTATTTCCCCTAATTTGGCAACACAGCATAGATTGCTTGCATCTGATTCCAGAGTGTGATCCTGGGTGTTCCCAAATATTGCTTTTCCATACCAGCTGTCTAGATTGTTCCGCCACCATAGGAGGTCTTCTCAAGCCTCCAATAACAGGGGAACTCTGTCTGTATACCAAAGGCCTTTGTTCAACCATGAAGATTTCAGTCTCTGTAAGGCCCTGTAGTGGAGTGGTCCCGGGGAGATTGCCTGAATGGAAGAGTATAAGAGACCAACTACACTTGCTAGTTCCCGCAAGCTCACAATACTTTTGGATAAAACATAAGTTACTTCCTTCTTTAAGGGAAGTTGTAGTTGGGCAGAGATGGTGTTTACCTGGAAACCTAGGAATTCCAGGTTTTGTGTTGGGGTCATAACGGACTTCTCTAAGTTGAAAATAAATCCTAAACCTTCTAAAAGGTCCGTAGACCATTTCATGTCAGTCAGTAGTTCTTCTTGACTTTGAGACATCAGTAAAATGTTGTTGTAACGAAGTGGGGTTGACACCAAAAGAAAACAACAATAGTTCAGACTGGTGGACTGCAACACCCCCCTCTCCCACTCTTGTCTCTCCCCAACAGGATAACTGGGGTTCCACATCGCTACCGCTCCTGAATGCCTCGGAGGATCAAGAAGAGGGTTCCTTTAACTGGGGATTCACTCCCATCGAAACCCCACCCCCGGAGGACGTTACGACGTGCCATGCAATATGGGCAGACAACAACAGGAAGGAGGTGTGTGTGAACATCAAGCAGGAAGAAGACGGCGGTAACCGGAGCGTGATCTTTTACGGAGCTGCAGAAGAAACCGGAGAGAGACCAGCCGAAATGACGACCCCAACAAGTGTCCCGAGATCCCCAGGAAGCCCTTGGCAACACGAGCTGTGCCGCCATGCTTCAGGAGGGGCGTGGCTCACCAAGGTATGGAGCGGGTATCGGGCTGGATTGGGAGGTGGGACGGGTGTCTGGAGGTATAACAGGGTCTCTCCCTCTTTAGCCTACTTCACTCCTACCTCGAGCACCCTCACGTTTTTTCTACACAGAAACGGTTTTGTTTTTTAAGTGTAGCATAGTGTGAGGTGGCCCTTCACCCCCCATCCCTCCACTACGTCCCCGTATTAGGGTCTCATACCCGTTCTCCTGTTTTGTTTTCCTCATAAACATCATGGAGTCCCTCGGAAGTCGACGAGGCCGAAGACGTGAGGTGGACCTCTCTGCAGTAAGAAGAGGACAGTCACCTAATTCCAAAGGACTCTTTGCCATCCCCAGATGTATTGATTGATAGAAAGAGACGATTGTTATGATTAATAAAGCCCTCAATAACACGTCCTGCTCTCTGCCCAATTCTTTCTTCCCCAGCCTCCCCGTAACAGTTGTTTAGATAGATTACTAGTTGAACTCCTCTTCTTCTTAGAGAGGCAACCACTGGTCTCAGTCAGAACCTTGGTGAAACACCAAGGTGCTGAGGAGAGGCCGAAGGGGGAGACAACAAAATTAGTAGGTCACTCCTTTCCACACAATCCTTAGGTATTTCTGAGACTCTATGTCCTTAGGGATTGTAAAGTAAGCGTCCTTGAGCTCCAGCTTCACAAGCCAGTCATTCTTTTGCAGATGTCCCTCAGAAGATAGATACCTTCCATCTTGAAGTGTCTGTACACGAAAAAAGTATTTAGTTACCTCCAATTTATTACGAGGTGACAGCCTTTGTCTTCTTTCTTTACTTGAAAAATTGTGCTCTCAAAACCCAGACCAGTGTTTGTTACCTTGGAAATAGCCCCTTTTGATAGCATTTGACTCACTTCTGTGTCTACCAGAGTTGATTGTTTCAGTCTAGGGTAAGTTCTCTGGGTTGGAGAGTCTGGTAAGGAGTTGTGATAAAATCTATTTTGAATCCCTTTATAGTATCTAGTACCCAACCATCGTTTGTTAGTAAGGACCAAATCTGGTAGAAGAAGCGTAGCCTTCTCCCTACCTTTAGGAGGAAAGAACCAGAGGGAAGACTCCTTACCTTGCTGTCCATGGCTTTGTAATCTGCCTCTGCTTCCTCCGCCTCGTTTGTGAGTGCTGCGGCCTCTTTGCAGGAAGAAGAAATTGTTTCCACAGAAGTATCTTCCATATCCGTGTTTATTCTGCTGGTAGAAGGGGGACCTGTAGTGTTCGCTGCTGACAGCCAGTCCCGTCCTGTCAGCCCTTCCAAAACTTCTACCTCCAAACATGCGTCTTATGTTTGACTGGGCCTTATTGAAGGCAGAGAAGGTGGAAACATATTTCCCCAAGGGTTTAACAAAGTTTTCGCTGAAGAGTAACCCTTTCGGGTCACCCTGGAAGTTGTTGTTCGCCAGGTCTCCTAATTTGGGGTTCATCCGCATTAGTATAGCTCTTCTCCTTTCCGAAGAAAGGCCTGCATTGGCATTGCCAAGAAGGCATAGGGCACTCTGGCTCCACCCTTGGAGAAGTTCGATATCCACTGGAGTGCCTTTAATAGAGGCTTCCTCAACTAGGCCTAGGATTCTAGCCAGAGCTCCTAGAATGTCCAGTAATTTGTCTTGACACTACTTGAGGTAACATTCCAGTCCTTTCCTAGGTTCTCTTCCTGTTTTAAACAGGAAGGTCATTTATTCTGGGTCTAAGTTTGGTGTCATGCCTAACTTGTTATCCATAAAGGGGTCTAGGGCCTTCTGATCTGATTAGATTCCGTGTATCTTTTTCAAGTGGTTTTCTTATCCACAATTTGATAAACTTGGCTACTTGGTCCAAAGGCCACTAGTCAGATCCCCTAGGATGAGTGAGGCGAGAGGGATTAAACATCTCCATCCCTGTTGGGTACTTAATGGAACTGGAGTTACTAGGTTGGTCTAAGTCCTCATCAAGGAGGTCATGGTAAAACGTTTCAAGGGGATCGAATTTATATTTGTCTGCCTCATCCTCAATATTAATTGGTAGTAAATAATTATCATCATCATCAGTTATAGAATTGATGTCTTTTGTGCCGAGAAGGATACCTGGTCTTTTTGTGCCGCGAGGGGCACCTGCACTTATTGCGCCAAGAAGGTCACTCTTTCTCTTCATGCCTCTAGGGGCACGTAACTCATCTGTGGTGCACAGGCTACCTAGGGATAATACCCGGTCTTTTGTAGCGTGCAGGCTACAATGGAGTTAAAGGTGTTTTGTCTTTTTCAAAGCCTTGCCTCCTTTTTTGGGTAGAGGATTTTCCTCTTTGGAGGTATCAGCTGAGTCTTCCTCAGTAATGTGGTCTCTTTTCCATTTATTAAAGGGTGCCTCTACTCCCTTTTTCAGTGAGGATTTCAATTGTTTCTCAAAGAAGTTCATTAACGGGTTTTCACTAAGGCGAATGTCCCCATTAAACTCTTTATTGTTTTCTAATATTTTAATCAATAATGTTATTTTTAAGAGAAAATACTTTTCTTTCTTTTTTTTTATTCGTATATATTTTGAGGGATACTTTTGAGCGTTACTTTAGTATAGCAAGGGGGGTATAAGGCAGTGTTTATTCACTGGCCTGACTAGGAGATAATTAGAGACTATTTATTAATCAAAATTATATAATATTGGTAGGTAAATGTTGATATGCGGTCCTACCCTCACAAGCGTAAAGTTAGCTTCCCCAACAGCTCTGTAATACTTCGCCGTTGAGCTCCATGCTGTACATGGTCATGATAACGCACTGCGCGAGTTGGGACGGCCTTTCTGAGCAAAAAATGCGGAAGTGATAAAGCCCCGTGACTATTGTCGTGGGGAAAGGCAGTCCTGAAAGACGCAAGTAACCCGGTCTCGGCTTTTTTCAGTCAGCCGAGGCAGGGGCCCACTGAGTCCCATATGGAGCTTCGGATTGGGAAGCTTGTTGGGTCCAGAAGGTAAACAGGGAGGAGACGAGCAACCTGGTCTCGGCTGTTTAAAGTCAGCTGAGGTCAGGGTACGCTGACCATCATGTTGAGCACCGGATTGTGTTCAGGTCAGAAGCTTTTATTTATTTATTTTATTTAAAACGTTTTCTTCAAAGATAAATCACGCGATATTGGATGATAAAAACCAAACCATAAATTGGAAGGGTGTCAATGTGAAGGGGTAGTTTACTCACCTTCTATGCTGGATCAGATATCCATTTTTTAAGGAAAATATGGTGGTCAGAATACAAACTTGATATATTTTTATTAATACTCACTACATTTAAGGAAATGAGATCATTTTTAAGTTTGATTGGATAGGCAAACCATACCTTAGCTTGATAGTCTTATATTAAATAATTAGTAAGAAGGTAGCGGGATAAAACAAACATGTACTTAACTGTCCAGGATCAGCGAATAAAAGAGGAAGATGCCTAGTTACCACAACGTTTTGTTATGTTCTATGGAACGCTTTACTTATGATTTAATACATTTTCTTTAAAGGGCTGCATGTGTGGGCAGCAATAAAAGTTATTGCATAATGGTAGCCTCCAGTCTTGTAATGAAGCCCTAGTGAAGAGGGTGCGCATGTTCTGGAAATGACAAGCAGCCAGATAAGTACAATTACAAACTGAGTTGATGCATCCCTGTGCATGTTCCTAAGCTGAAGGGCAATGAGACACTGTTGTAACAACAGCACTTGGTGTCACAGACCGCTAACCTGCATCCCAGAATCTGCAGAAGCAGAGTCCACCCCAATTGCCTGTTAACCAACCCATAACGCTCTTGAATATTACCACAAGCGCCCGCCATTAATTCTCAGGGAAATAGGAGGAAATGGAGAGAGCGGGTGAAATTTCCACAGTGTTTAGTGGCTCAAGTTTCGTCTGCTCTCTAGAATGATTCGTCTGACTGGTGAAGTGTCAAGTAGATTGGTATCTTCGACTTCATATACCATGCAGACCTTAGCACACAAAGACACAGAAGACACTGGCTAGGGACAAACCACTTACAATGAACTCCAAACAATGTGGTCGACAAGCACTCTATTCTTCACCTATTACCTTTGTAGGATTTTTAGCAGTCTCCACAATTAAATCGCATGGTAGACAATGTTTCCTTGGATAGGTCAGATAATACAAGATTCCAGCTCCCAGGAATGGGTGCGAGGCACTCGAGTGGAGAGCAACTCACAACATAAAAGCCAAATTAGAGTCCAATCTTTTCAGGGAAGATTCCCTGTTGAATTCGCAGGAAGAAGGTTGAGTGCACTGACCTTGCATTCAAAGTTTGGAGATGAATCACTCCCTTTTTTGAATTTGTTCCTTTACCGGCGCAGAAGTCAAACTCCAGTATTTCTGCAGGAGCTGAGCAAAAGACTGTTGTGGAGCTGGGAGAAGGCAGCCAGGAAAGCTTATGACAATGACATGAACTACACAGGTAAGAGAGAAAAAGATGCAATGTTTTGCACGGTCTGGAGCCAATGACCACAGCCAGCCAAATGCAAGAGCGGCTCCTCCACTAGGGCAGAGGAGCGTCGCTCCACTGCTTTCTTGCAGTGCGAGAAGCAGAAACATAAAATGGTAATAATTACCATTTTATGTTTCTGCTTTTTTCACTGCAAAAATAGCCTAATTATAATTAAACACCGGAGCAGAGCAGTCTATCCACCAATGGGATAAAAGGAGGCACCACACACATAAAAAAACAGTTTTTTAATTTCTGCACTACTCAGAGTGCGGTTTCCTGTTTTCAGGTAAGTGAGAACGAGGTCCTACTTTAGCCGACTCTTGTAGCCCTGGGGTCGAGGTGTGCTGGGCATGCTGGGGAGACCTCATATTGTGTATTTTGTGTATCGCGCTCCCCAAGTTCGGTGTTCTTGCTATAGCGGACTCCCAGTGTCTGTGTGGGCCACCTGCTGTGTACCTCATTGCCGTGTACTCTGCCCGTCTTATCCTGCTTGAGCAGTCTTTGTATGTGGTGTTTCCTCACCTTTACAGCCTTACATGGTGTTGCGAGTCACACAGTTTGGGGTTGTTGAGGTTCGGCCTCGTCTCTCGTTCAGCTGCTTCTTCTCAGTGGAGTGTGAGCGTTGCTTCGTTACGGGTGGCTGTTGCCATTTGCGGGAAGCCCTGGGGGTCTATTTACTGCTTATAAGTGGTGTGGATGCTTAGGAGGATGTGCGGCAGCCACTCCCGTGCATTGTGGGATTGTTTCCCTGGCAACTGGGCTTTCTTTACATCAGGAGTTTGCCAGTTCTGTTAGTTTATTTCTTCCTTTTTTTTACAGAGTTTTATATAGCGCGAACTTGACCCGGTATCAGGTATCAGAGTGCTTTACATTGCACCAGTTACGTTACATGAGGACTCATTCATTTTTGTTAGGCACGGGAAGATTAAGTAATTTGCCCCGAAACAGAGGATGTTCAGCGTCATTGCCGAGACTCGAACCTGGTTCCCCAGATTCGAGGTCGACTGCCCTAGCCGTTAGGCCAACTCCTCTGCCTTCTCTTCCTGTGTTGGGCAGTTTGGTGCTGTGCTACATGATGGAGTCGGGTGACAAAGCACTTGTGAAGTCCCATAACGTGGAGGAGGTAGAGCCGTATGAACCTTCGTTAGCTGTTATTCAGCAGATGATTTATACTATTGCAGCTGTTCCTCCTTCTAAAAAGTCAATGGTGGATCCTGGTCCCTCGCATGACTCTGATGGGGAGGAAGATGTGGAGCTGAAGGGTCGTTATGTGCAGGGTTCTGACTTGAAGGACGTCCTCCAGCACATTGGGTCTAATTTGTTGTTTCCTGAGGCAGGGGTGTCTGAGGAAGACACAGATTTCCTTTCCCAGTATCAGAAGAAGGAGCCTGAGATCTGACCTATTAATTGTTTGGTAAGGGTTTTGGAAACTGAATGTAAGGATGTTGATAGGCATGAGTTTCCCTGTTTTTTGGTGAGGTGCTATCCTTTGCTGTACTTTGCAAAAAAGTTCCCTCCTTCTGTGAAAGTGGATTCATTGATGGTAGTTTGACTTCACAGGGTGTCCGGGGGGTGCTCCTTCCACTGACAAGTCTCTGTTCTATGCCTCTTCTTACGCCTCCTCCGCTACTTCCAAACTCTGACTATATGGCTGTGAGCAGGGTCCAAGTAGGGGGACACCTGTCTCTCTTTTCATTTCTGTAGGAGCCGAAACCTCATGTGTGAATTACTGTGGTGAGGAAGACGGACAAGTAGATAATGCCCCGGTACTTATCGGTATTATTCATTACTCTGAGTCCTAGTCTTCCTTGCCACAGTAAGAAATCTTGTTTTAGGTTTAAACCTATAATAACTGATAAAAAGAAAGGGATAAAAAGAAAGGGAAATAGCCTTCACCGGTGTAAACATATAAACACTGCACAACCACAAACTAAATCGCATTCAAAGAAAGGAAAAGGAGAGTGAAAGTAATTTGTATTTCTTCCTGAAGGGTCCAATACAATGAAAATTTGTCATACAAGGTAGCAACAAGAAAGAATGGGCTAACATTATTCTGCTTGGGTTTTGTTGTTTAAGGATGTTACTAAAATATTGTTTCTTCTTCCTTTTCCTTTTTTTCAGTTTTGTGCTCTTTGTTCTAAAGATGGAGAGTTTAGAAGCATGTTTTAGGTCTTATTTGATTATTTTATAAACGGTACAGAATCATGAAATATCAAAATAATATTTGATATTTTGGCTATGTTTGATTCTTTCATGATAGGTAAAATGTCTGGTTTCATAAGAATCTTTCCGAAAATGTACCATCCCATTTACCCACAGAGTATGGGTGAAACCCTTTGATACATCAGCTCTGTTTTTTAGTGAGTCAGTATTGATAGTAGGGGAATTGCTAAACACCCCAGTCTTTAAACATCCAATGCAAGTTGTAGTGACAGGTATATGTGAAAAGAGTGCTGTCCACAAGCATCTGGGATAGTGGTGAAAACATGACATCAGACATCTGGCAAACATGAAACGCAGTTTCACTTGGAATGCTTCTGCAACAGGTTCATACCAAGTTCAACAAATATTGAAGTGATATTGTTTGTATTTACAGTGATTCAGCTACGTATATGAAAAAGTTGTGCGAGGAGCTGGTAAAAATCGATACCTGAGCTCAAGTGCCAACCTGTAAGAGATACTTGCCACATGGTAGATGGTATTCTGAAAGCATCTTTACAATCTTCAGAGTTAATGAAGAATGCTATTGACTTTGTAGTCCATTTTGGTCACCCCAACTGTGTCATTTAGCTGGTGATTCTCAGTCCTAGAGACAGTGAATGCTATAATATCCATGTGGCAACCGTTTACAGAATTTTTGCTTAGTGATGAAGGCAAAGGCAAGAAATGTGAGGATCTTCGGTTGCATCTGGATGGTGATGTGAAAAGAAGTACCCTTTACTGCATTCTTTAATTTTTACGGGAAAACATTACTGCTGTAGTGGGTATAATTAAAAAACTAGAGTCAGAAAACACCCTTGTCGACCAAGTGTTCAGCATTAATTGGTGTAGATGTGAAACATCTCCTTGAGAGTAGGCTGGACGACACTTTAAGTGACTTTGGCACTGCAACATGTTCCATGTTAGAATTCTTGCCACTTGGTAAGCAAGGAAATGTTGAGGAGCAATTCAGGAAATTTTATTTTACAATGAGAAATGGATTGCAATGATGCATAGAAATGTCCCTTCACCAAACATGGCGTTTGAAGTCAATGAAGCCTCACTGCGGTACTCTGCAAAGTTCTAGATCCCTTCTGTAAAGGGGAATTTTCTCCGTACTTTGTAAAGTACTGCTTCATTTTTGACCGCTTCAGTAAAGGCATGTGCACCCAGTTCAACAAATATGTTACTGAACCTGTCACAGTGAATTGCAATCTTCATGTGCACCAGGATTGTCATGGAAAGCTATTCCAGTGGCCGAGTTAGCATATTGTGTACTGGCTGTTTTGGTGTTGCTCGTCTCAAGTGTCAATGCTGAGAGGGCCTATTCACAGATAAAGGTTTACATGGGAAGGAAAGAATGAGTGCGCATGACCAAAGACTCACAGAAGAAGTATTTTATGGTATACTACAATAGGTTTGATTTGTGAACATTTATTTGGACCTCATATGCACTGTATGTACACGGTTTATATACCATGCACTATCAGAGCAGAAAGCAAGCAAAGATAAAAGCAAAAAGTTCCATAAACACCGGAAAAACACATTTTCTGTTGTGTCAATGGAGCGAAAATGTGTAACCACTGATAAACACTGTTTTTTTAAGGTATTGAAAACAATGACAAAACCCCACCAGAATTTACAAAAAATAGAAACTGAAAACAGGAAAGCCTAATTATAATTAACATCCTTATCTGCTAGGAGGTCGCTCCAGTCGTGCCGGTCCGGCTAGCTCAACTGTGCTCTCACTGGCAGCAGCACCGCGAGGCATTCGTACCTTTGTCCATTTTCCACCTGAGACATAACATTGAGTCATTTAATGGGTGGTGCGAGCATGCAGAAGTTATGGTTGTAAGTTTTGTTTTGAAGCCCACCACTGATCGCACCACCGTCTGTGCCTATCATCACGAGGCACTGCTGTGACTGGACCAGGCTGCTGGAGACTCCTTGTCGCGGCCGGGGGGCTAACATTCACTCTGGAGACCCCGGGAAGACTCTGGTCCGTCCATCGAAGTCAGGTGAGCCTCAATAAGATTTCAGAACTAAAGGGAAAGGCACCCAGGGTCAAATATCAATCCCTGGAAACAGGCCCCACTTTGAATAAGAGTAGATGCAGGAATGAGGGTCGAAGACAATCGCCTCAGCTAGAAACCACTCCCACTAACATCAAAGTGAGCACAGCCAACTGGACTTCCCTCCTATAGAAAGAGTGCCCGTCTCTGTCAATTGTCTGTCTGTCTCCGGCCCTTCTTGTACGAGGCTGACCTTAAATAGTGTTGATTTTGTTTTTTAAGAAAAATAACTACTGGCTGCTTGATCCACCTTCCTTTAAATCTGTGTTTGGGTACAAGCAAGGCCAAGTCTGGTACCGTCCACACCAGGCCGGTAAATCTCGTACCATTAAATTGGGTGATAAAACACATATTTACAGAGCTTAGAAACAGCCGAAGTGCAGTGTGAAGCGCTTTACAAAAAACGCAGTTATTGTTACCATTCCCTGCCTTTCCTATTGGGAAAGCAAAATCCTTGTAAGAAATCGTAGTATATTGTCTAGTACTTTCAAATAGTACGCAAGTCTTAATGCCAGCCTGGCTGGGGAAGTCCTAGTGGCTGTGTTGCACGCTTCTGCCCTATCACCACCCAAGTAGGCCACACTGCTCTTAACTACCAGTGCTATGCATCTGTCTCATAAGCAACTCAGCGCTTCACTTCTCTGTCCTCCAGTAAGGACAGGAGCCCACTATCAATCATATAAAACAACATCACAGAACATCCCTGTGCCTTTTCTTAAAGGTCTGCCTTAGAGCTGTTACCCCCTGTGTGACCCCTTACAGCGCTATTGTTGAAAGATGTGCTTCCAAGCACTTTACATTTCTTGCAAAGTAGTGCCCGTCTGTTGCTCCTCTCTGTCAGGGCCCAGGGCTCTGATATGTTGTGGTATACTAGGCCCTGTTGGCCTTTGTAACATTGTCCATTTGCCACCAATGACTGGACATTAAGTCATTAAGTGGGTGGCGCGAGCGGGCAGAAGTTGTTTGTAAGACCAGAGCCGAGGAGCACTCGCAGGAGCAAAGGGAGGCGCTGTGCTCAGAGCAGAGAGGATGGCAATGCTGGAGGGATTTGATAAGTGTTACATATGCTTGCCCACAGTTCTGTTTAAGTTCTGAGTGCTTTGCAAACAGCGTGCACTCGCTAACTGTTGTCATTATAATCGGCATGCTCTATTTGAAACAAATAAAGAAAATACTGCAAAACTCCTTTTCTGACCAGTGCCTATCAGCTAAGAAAAGCTTGAAAGCAGTGACACAACGTCTCCCAAAGTTGCCAAGGAGTTATTCCTCATTCACTTTCTACCATGGCAGTCCCTTCTCTCCATAAAATGACATCAGAATGTCATCGTATTATATTACTTTCTTTAAAAATTCTTACACCTTCGCAGTTTACATGTGGCCTAAATAAGTAATTTGTTGTAATTGTCATAATCAGTAAAACTGAGGTTTTTATTTGGTGGTTGTTGGCGGTGTGTCTAAGGGTGGGAAGCTAGACCACGAATGACAGAATCCCCAGGTTGACAGTGGTGGCACATTTGTAGGGGGCCCGAGTCACTTAGCAGCACTCCACTGTCGGAAAACACATCCTTCCAGCATTGTGGATTGTGGGAGGGATGGGTGGAAAAAGAAGCAAGGAAGACCTATGGGTGTAATTTTGATGTGTATTTATTCAAAGTCTGAATCAGGGTGCACATTCACTCATCCTCGGCTGTTCTGTTTTCCTTCTTTATGTCTCGTCTAGGTTTCCCACTTCCCCCCTTGGGGGGACTGAGAGGCTTGAAGAGAAGGGTAGGAAAGGTTAATGTGGAAAATGTGAGTATTCTTTCTAACTGGGTCCATCTCTAGCAGATAGGGCACTGGGGTCACTCTCTCCATGATTGTATAGGGTCCCTGCCATTGGCATAACAATATATGCTCAGAAGTGGTCAGCATGAGGAGCACCAGAACCCCTACGCTTAGAGTATGTGCTTTTGCTTTTTTATCAAATTGCTTTTTCTGAGAGATCTGGGCCTGTTCTAAATTGGTTCTTACAATGTTTCGTACTTGGTTTAGGTAGGATTTTTGGCTGGATACATATTCTAGCAGAGGCCTAGATTAATCTTTTTCCTTCTCCTGCTCCTCTTTTGCCCTTCTACCTGTCCCCTTTGCAGTTCTTGTGCTCGATTTAAGACATTGGCTATCTCTACAGCCCACTCCAAATTTAGCTGTGTGTGCTGGCAAACCCACCACTGTATGGGAGGATGCAAGAAGGGGAGATAATGTTCCAAATAGATGTGTTCCAATATCTCTTTCTTAGAAAAACTCAAGGGTATCAGCCATCTATCTGCCATATCTCTCACCCTGTAGTATAGGGTTCTTGGAGTCTCCTGAGGTCCTTCTTTAATTTGTTTTAAGCTAATCCTAAATGTTTCTTTGTCTACCTCCCTTCTTTCCAAAATGCTTCTTTTAATTTTTACATACGGGGTGGTTCCAAGGGGACTGGCTGCCTGGTAGGCTGCCTGAAGGTCACCAGAAAGGAGCGGGCCCAGGTACTGACTCCATTTGTCTTCAGGCCACGTGGCAGCTCTTCCCATCCTTCTCAGAATTTGAGAAGAAGTCAGGGTCCTCTCCTGGAACATATTTTTGCATTACCACAGAGGGCAGTGTTTGTGGGGCTCCGTGGTTAAGCGAGAGCATCTGTCAGTTTCCCCATGACGTATTCTTGTGTTTAGCCTTGATCAGTCAGTGTCCTATGTAGTTTCTCTTGGTCCACCTCAGCTACGACCAGGAATTCCTACATAATCTTTTCAAGCCTTTCCTGCCCTTCATCCATCTTGGTCACGACGGCCTCCATTCCCCCCGATCCCACTTCTGACACCAACTGTGGAAGGGATGGGCAGAAAAAGAAGCAAGGAGGCTGTATGGGTGTAATTTCTATGTGTATTTATTCAAAGTCTGAATCAGGGTGAACATTCACTGATCCTCTGCTGTTCTGTTTTCCTTCTACTTGTCTATTCTAGGTTTTCCCCTTCTCTGGAGGGGGCCCCTGGGAGGCTTGAAGATAAGGATAGAAAAGAGACAGTAAGTAAGAGTGTTTTGTGACAGACGGCAATACAGAAACTTTTACCACACCCGGGTGAAAATAATGGTGCAACAAAAAAGGAGAATAGTATGAAGTGTCCAAAGGAAACAGAAAAATTGATTGGATTTTTCCTCTTTCCTTTTCTTCTTTTGTATATTTATTGGTAGGGAACTATATTTTCCCTCTTAGGAGTTATGCAAAATGAGACACCGCCAATTTCTAACAAATGTGTCTTGTTCTCTTTGTGCAGGTGGGGATGGGCTTTTGGCATGCAGACTCTCTCTCCCCCTTCTCCTTATTTAAGCAGGGAAGACAGGAAGAGGGGAAAGGGAGAAAACAAAATAAACAACAAAAGAAAAACTGTAGGGAAGGCAGAAACGTCAATCCCCAACCTCCCTCTCAACCTCCCCTGACTCTCCACCTCCACCCCTTGCCACGTCACATACCACTGCCGCAACTCTCCAGAGTTGTGGCAGCTCCTGCACGTCCTCTCCGGGTGACCAAAACTCCTCCTACCCTTTGTCTGGACTCCAATCGAGTTTGGCGTCAACACTCAAATCGGGCAGGTAGATTTCTTTGTCGTCCCCGGGAGTCTCCGGTGGTTCTTGAGCAGTTGCCTCCTCCTCAACATTTTCCATGTTGACTTTCTCATCCTCTTCATATCCCATGTCGACTTTCTCCTCCTCGGCATCGCTGCATCGACCTTCGCTTCCCCGGCATCTACCACGTTGCAGGTTTCACTCCTCCTTCCCCTTCTGATCCCCTTCCTGTCTCACAGGATTTCCTTTTCTCCTCCTTCCCGATATGGTGATTGGCACTTCCACATGGCATCCTCGCTCTCCGCCTGTGTAAACAAAGGGTAGACCTTGTTTAATGTTGTTCTGCTTTCCAGATCCTGTCGGCATCATTGGGACCCGAAAGTGGCGAAAACCACTAGGGCAAGTCAGGGGATGAGTCGGTGGGGTTTCTATTGGGGTTCTCTGATGTTTCCTCACATGGATGTTCTCACAATGCTGGATTGTGTGGCGTGGAGGACACAATAATCACAACCGTGAACCCCTCAAATGGGCTGTTGCGTTTATTGGCAGTGCCAAGAGACCCACATGGAGATAGCTCCTGTTGTGGGGAAGTTCCAAGACGTCCTGTCATGGCTCTGACGTCCTGTCATGGCTAGTACTTATCATCATTTATTAGCAGGCTGAGGCAGCAGAGACCCCGTGCTGGGTGGGCCTCTCTCACTTCCTGATTTCTGATGCCTTAGGTTGCTAATAAATTATGATACATAGTAGTCATGACAGACTGGCAGACTGATGTGGTGTTTCGTTGAATCTAGAATCTGGAACACTGACTGTGTGCCAGATTCTAGAGGAGACGGTTAGACCCAGGTTTACATGTATGGATGATTTCTTTGAAGCTCTGTACTAATAAAGCTTCCTATAACAACTAAGGCGTGCATGGAGACAGCATTATTGCAACTGACTTGGTCTCTGGACAGTCAGATCCCATGTGGAGATTCTGGACAGACTCTCTGTGTGTCAAGTCGGTTAGTGCTCTTCCATTTCTGGTGCTTTGCAGCTGTTTAAAGATGATCTTAGAGTTTCTTGTTGCTCAAATGATAATTTGGTTTCCCTCATTTGCATTGCTTGATTTTTGCTTGGGAGATATGTCACACATAGCAATCTAAAACCTTGGAAGCTATGTGACTGATGGGACTGCAGGCGGAGCATGAAGACCCCCGCGTTCCATGCCGGCTCCCTGCCTCCTTAACTGCTTAATTGCAGTTCCCCAGATTCCAAACCAGTGTCTGTTTCCCTGCTTGCTTCCCAGCGAGCGGGAAAACAGACCTGCTCTGCTTACAACAAGCTGGAGCATTTTTGCTCTCGCTTGTTGAAAGCGGAGCTGGTTTGCTATGACTTGGCGTGAGCAAGCCATAGCGAACTGCAATGCCCTGGGGTTGGGCGCCCCAGGACATTGCGGTTGCCGGCCCTGTGGGGTGGCGGTTCCCAGGGCCATATAGGGCTCAACAAGGGGGCTCTCTTCCTTTGATAACTTTAAACCCATATTTATTTTAAAAGACTTGCACAGGTGAGGTGGTGGTCCCGGGGCTGCGAGGGAGGCCCTAGGGCCTCCCTGGCATTATTTGAATTTGGCATTTGTGCTTTGGGGAGGTGGCAGTCCCAGGGGCAGCAGGGGATCAGCGAGGCTCCCCCATATATAATTGAATATCCCCAGTGAAAATGTTGCTGCGGATTCACGGATTCACCTGCGAGTCCATGGTAACATAAAAATAAAAAACGCTTTTTACCCCAGGTGGTTTCCTAAGGAACCCCACCACTATATCTGGGGGGGGAAGGGGGGGAGGGGCAGGGTATTTCTACCCTGCCCCAATTTCTAATATTTTTACATTTTTTCTTGGCTTGAAGCCGAGTCCCAAGATGGCTGCCAATGCTTCCTGGTTAAAGTGTTGGCAGCCAATCAAGTTTTAGTAGGATCCACGTGTCCCCATATAGCTATATTTTTAGGTCTCGGCCTGGCGAAAGCAGCGCATGGGAAAAAGGGGGTGGTGATGGACAGAGCTTCTGAATGATGCAGAATACTCTTACCAAGTCAATAGATCATGGTTTTAATCCATCACCGTTTTTTAGCTCACTGCACCATCCCAGCTCAGAACCTGGCTACATGCAAATTAGTCTGTACCTGTCCCAGTGCATGATGGGAACAGGGCAAACCAAACTACCAAGCCAATTCTTATACTGGGAAGGAAACAAGCTTCCGGGGACCGGTTTCTGGCATCACAGCCTTCGTCGGCCCGGCTTGCCTGAATCCTGATGGTGCAATGAGCAAGGGACTCACGTCTGAGCATACCCTCCCACACTAAGTGTGGATAAAATCGATTTGGGAAAAAGGGGGTGGTGATGGACAGAGTTTCTGAATGATGCAGAATACTCTTACCAAGTCAATAGATCATGGTTTTAATCCATCACCGTTTTTTAGCTCACTGCACCATCCCAGCTCAGAACCTGGCTACATGCAAATTAGTCTGTACCTGTCCCAGTGCATGATGGGAACAGGGCAAACCAAACTACCAAGCCAATTCTTATACTGGGAAGGAAACAAGCTTCCGGGGACCGGTTTCTGGCATCACAGCCTTCGTCGGCCCGGCTTGCCTGAATCCTGATGGTGCAATGAGCAAGGGACTCACGTCTGAGCATACCCTCCCACACTAAGTGTGGATAAAATCGATTTGGGAAAAAGGGGGTGGTGATGGACAGAGTTTCTGAATGATGCAGAATACTCTTACCAAGTCAATAGATCATGGTTTTAATCCATCACCGTTTTTTAGCTCACTGCACCATCCCAGCTCAGAACCTGGCTACATGCAAATTAGTCTGTACCTGTCCCAGTGCATGATGGGAACAGGGCAAACCAAACTACCAAGCCAATTCTTATACTGGGAAGGAAACAAGCTTCCGGGGACCGGTTTCTGGCATCACAGCCTTCGTCGGCCCGGCTTGCCTGAATCCTGATGGTGCAATGAGCAAGGGACTCACGTCTGAGCATACCCTCCCACACTAAGTGTGGATAAAATCGATTTGGGAAAAAGGGGGTGGTGATGGACAGAGTTTCTGAATGATGCAGAATACTCTTACCAAGTCAATAGATCATGGTTTTAATCCATCACCGTTTTTTAGCTCACTGCACCATCCCAGCTCAGAACCTGGCTACATGCAAATTAGTCTGTACCTGTCCCAGTGCATGATGGGAACAGGGCAAACCAAACTACCAAGCCAATTCTTATACTGGGAAGGAAACAAGCTTCCGGGGACCGGTTTCTGGCATCACAGCCTTCGTCGGCCCGGCTTGCCTGAATCCTGATGGTGCAATGAGCAAGGGACTCACATCTGAGCATACCCTCCCACACTAAGTGTGGATAAAATCGATTTGGGAAAAATGGGGTGGTGATGGACAGAGTTTCTGAATGATGCAGAATACTCTTACCAAGTCAATAGATCATGGTTTTAATCCATCACCGTTTTTTAGCTCACTGCACCATCCCAGCTCAGAACCTGGCTACATGCAAATTAGTCTGTACCTGTTCCAGTGCATGATGGGAACAGGGCAAACCAAACTACCAAGCCAATTCTTATACTGGGAAGGAAACAAGCTTCCGGGGACCGGTTTCTGACATCACAGCCTTCGTCGGCCCGGCTTGCCTGAATCCTGATGGTGCAATGAGCAAGGGACTCACGTCTGAGCATACCCTCCCACACTAAGTGTGGATAAAATCGATTTGGGAAAAAGGGGGTGGTGATGGACAGAGTTTCTGAATGATGCAGAATACTCTTACCAAGTCAATAGATCATGGTTTTAATCCATCACCGTTTTTTAGCTCACTGCACCATCCCAGCTCAGAACCTGGCTACATGCAAATTAGTCTGTACCTGTCCCAGTGCATGATGGGAACAGGGCAAACCAAACTACCAAGCCAATTCTTATACTGGGAAGGAAACAAGCTTCCGGGGACCGGTTTCTTGCATCACAGCCTTCGTCGGCCCGGCTTGCCTGAATCCTGATGGTGCAATGAGCAAGGGACTCACGTCTGAGCATATTTGGTGTAATTCAGTTCTGCAGTACGGGCTGTAGTATTGTTCAAAAAACTAAAAAATCCCCATAGACATAATGTAGGAAAGTAGGATCTGCTTCGTATGGTTACCCCTGCTTTTTGCTGGATGTAATGCTGTTTTTGACTAGTCTGACTGGGATTCTGCGAATCTGCTTTCTCCCTAAACTGTTATGCTATGTTCTTAGGTACACCCCAGATTGGATACTGGCGTACCCTTGTCATTCCCAAGTATATGGTACCCATGTACCCAGGGCATAGGTACCCCAGAGGCCTCCCATGGGCTGCAGCATGTATTGTGCCACCCATGAGAGACCATTCAAAATGGACCTACAGGCCTGCCATTGCAGCCTGTGCAAGGTGGTGCATGCACCACTTACTTAAGATACAGGTTTACTATATCTAAGGGTCACTGCACTTAAAACCCATAAGTCACCCCTCTAGCAGGTCTTTACAATCCTGAGGGCAGGGTGCTTGGTTCTAAGTGAGAGGGTGGCCCTGCATGAGCAGGACACCCCTGCAGCCTACGGAGTTCATTCTCCCGGGTTGCCAGTGAAGCAGCCATGTACTAATATAGAGGGGCATTACGTGACTGCGCGATGACCATCTCGAAAACGGCTGCAACAAACCCTATTGTGTTTGGTGTCAAACATGTTGGAATCATAAGGGAGGTATAATTCCACCCATCGGGAGAGCCCTCTGTTAGGCTCTTGTTGTTTCCGGTACCAGTCTTCTAGTCCCAGACAGCACAAAATGGTTGCTGCCGACCAGAGACACATTTTTGCCCTCCTGCTGCTGAGCCTAGTTCGAGCAGGGGAAGTCAGAACAATAGGCATCCTGTCTGAGGGAGGTGTGACCACCTCCTAGACAGGATTTAGTGTATTAGGGCTGGGTGGGTGCGCATTCCAGCGCCTGAAAACCTGCAGGAAGGGCACATTTGGTGTACCATTGCATAGTCCAGTTCGACCCAGTCCTGGGAGCCTTTGGCTCCTGCTCTGGCGTGAAACTGGACAAAGGACATGGGAGTAACCTCATCCCTGTCCAGACCCTCCCCTGGGAGGGTCACCTGAATCTTCCCAACCCTTTCCTTAGGGTACATAAGGGCTTCCCTTGGTGCAGGTCCCTAGATTCATCGTCGACAAGATTCAGAACTGAAACCAGTGCACTTCGACAGTCTGGGCACTTTGGACTTCGCTGGACTTCGTTTGGGCCTGACTTCAGCTCCATCTCAGTCTGCTGCCTCGTCTGTGCCCATGCACCATGTAGGACCTGTGGAGCATCCAAGACACCTGAAGATAATCTCTCTTGGAGTGAAGGAGTCACTCCCCTGCTTTCACAGGCACTGCAACATTGCTGACCGGTCTGCTGATCCTGAGCTCCTACGGACGCCGAAGGGTTCAACAACACAGGAGGTGGATTTCTATGTTCCTCGAGGCCCAAGCTGTCCTCTCACCCAGTTTGAGGTGAGAATCCCGCGTGGGGACTGCAATACACAAACCCCTGTGCACTGCATACTTTTGCAAGTGCAAATGCTTGTTGGCAATTCTGCAGCAAGTGCATTGGGCTCCAAGTAGCCCCAACCTCTGGCAACTTCTGCAAAGATCTTCAACCACATCACACCGTGTGCTCCGTGGCCTGTTGTTTTGTAAAGCTGCCCGAGTTCCTCCTGCAACTCCAGTGTCTTTGACCTATGGGTCCTTCAGAGGGTCAAACATGTCTTCTTTGGGCTCCCCCGATTGCTCTAGTCTTGCCCTGACTCCCCTGCTTGTGGTGAGTCTCCTGGACCTTGCTGATCCTCTTCTTGCAACTTATTGACCTCCTGCTTGGGGTGCTTTTGCCAAGGCTTGTTAGTGGTCCCGCTGGACACCGACCCCTCAGCACTCGACATCTTTTGTGGGGCAGCTTGTATTCATCGCCTGGTCATTCTCAGGATCACCTGGTCCCCACAGCTGCAGAGTCAAGGTCATCAACATCTATCCTGAAGCACCCGACATCGGTGGGCATTCGTCTACCGAGCCTCTGGTCACTCTCCGGTGACCCAGACTCTGTACCCACTGCTTTCAGGTACTCTTCACCAAGAATCCACGTTTGGATTCCCACAGACGCTTTCTCCTCTTCCAGCAGTGGCACTTTCCTGAAGTCCTCCATTGGGTTTGACAGTGGTTTCCAACTCCACTTCACTCGGCTTCCCTGGAATAGGTAACTTGGGTACTACGGTATCCACGGGTGGGGTGGTTCTCCAACCTTTTATCTTCCATGGGGTTTCTTCAGGGTCCACTGGGAAGGGTCCTTAATCTTTAAAAATCCAACCAAGACTTGCACATAGACTTGTACGGAGCATGCGGTCGTGTAGTCACACTGCACACACTCTCCATGGGGTCTCTATCTACTCATCATGGGTGGTCCCTCGGGTCCAAGCATTTCTATGTCCTCTCGACAATGTCCGGACTTGAGTCGTGGTTTTATATCATATTTTAGTTTATGGTTTGATCCCCCCCCGGGGCCACTGTGTACTAGTGCTATTTACTGTCATTTCTTTGGTATAGTATTGTGTGCTTTGTGTGTATCTCCATGTGGGAGATATTGGAACGTACTAGAGAGTATTATATAATAAATACATATTTCTATAAATACCTTGTGTGGTTCTCTTTCATTTAATCTATACTATAAGGTTGCATTCTGGCAAAATAAGCTGTTTTACACTCCTTCAAGACTAAGCCTGAAGGCTCCTCTCCACAGCTACCACATGGATAGCTTTCCAAGGTTGTCTGAGACCTCTTAAATCACCATAAGGGTTGGGGCGTAACACAGGCCCCCGCAGCCCCCATGGTGCGGGGGGCCCCCAAGTTGCAGGGGGCCCCCTCAGCACTGTACTCGGGCCTGACAGATCTGGATTAAATCTGGAGTGGGGTCACCTCTGTGTACCTTGCAGGGGGGCCCCTTCAATTTTCGTTACGCCACTGCATAAGGGTTGTCTAGACTGGTACAAGGTGCCCACTTACACCAGTGGGCATCATATAGCAGGCCAGCTTCTCACACATAACATGGGGAAAATGCGTTATAGGACCCCCCCTTTTTTCAAGGCTGAACCAAATAGGGAACATTTTGTGAAAATTTCATGGAGATGTGTCAAGCGGCCTCAAAGTTATTGGCAAAACAAAAAATGCTTTTCCTATGGAAACTTAGGTAATACAATATAAATATATATATATATTCACTTAAAAAAACCATAGGTTTCACACATGTTATAGTTAGCTGGACATTTCACTCATAAAAAACCATTGAAATTCCCCCGTTATAGTTAGTTCAGATAACTATAACTCGCGCGCCCGCAATCCACTGCTCATGACGTCACATATTACATCACTCATGACATGGTCAGTGGCATCCCTCATGACATCACTGATGACATCATCCTTGTGATAGAGTGGCGGTCGCGCGAGTTATAGTTATCTGAACTAACTATAACGGGGGAATTTCAATGGTTTTTTACGAGTGAAATGTCCAGCTAACTATAACATGTGTGAAACCTATGGTTTTTTAAGTGAATTTGCAAGGTTTTTTAAATGCTAATTCCTAACTATAACGTGTGTGAAACCTATGTTTTTTTAAGTGAATTTGTAAGGTTTTTTAAATGCTAAGTTATGTATGTATTATTATATTTTTTATATATTTATTTTACAATAAACTACCTATGTATATAGTTGTAGATTGACTGTATCCTGTAATATGGAATGGCTTGTTTAAAATATATATATATTTTTTTAAGGTTGTTCACAGTGCGCGCACGGTGCGCACACCCCGCGATTTTTTGAAAAAAAATATAATGTTTTTTTCATCCTTCGGGGTCCTTCAGGGACCCCCTGACAAAGGCTAGGGGGTCAGGAACTCTCTACCCTGCCCCCTTTTCACGTTCTCCACCTTTCTTTTTCACTGTCACACAACCAAAACACAGAAAATGGCAGCCGACACTTCCTGATTTTGACCGATTCGAACGTTGACTGACATGTAACCACCAATCAGAATTACGCTCGCGCACGGTGCGCGCCTATAGATATTTATGTACTTTTAACTGCAATTTTCTCAGGAACTATTGAACAGATTGACACCATATATGCAAAAGGCACATGCCTGACCTGAGGACTACCTCTTTGCCAAATTTCAAGTAATTCTGTTCAGTCGTTCGGGCTGTACCTTCGACTAAAGGTCCTATGGGAAAATGCATGGGGAAAACGCGTTTTGGGACCCCCCTTTTTTCTCAGCCGCCGCTTGACGAATCACCCCAAGACTTTCAGGGTAGGAGCTGAGCGGAGCGCCCCATTAGTTTTGAACATTTCGCGAGGATTCGTCAACCGGCGCCAAAGTTATTCAAAATAGAATTTTCAGATTTCCTATGGAAACTCGGTCCTAACTATAACTATCTACTGGCGACCGCCAGTAGATAATAAATATATGTGTGTATATATATATATTCGCGAAGATTCGTCAATCGGCGCCTAAGTTATTCCAAATAGAATGTTGCGGATTTCCTATGGAAAATAGGTCCTAACTATATCTACCTACTGGCGACCGCCAGTAGGTAATACATATATATATATATACACGTAAACTGAAAAAAGCAAAGGTTACACACACAAATATACATTTTTAAAGTATTTAGAACTTTGGACAGCATCTTTATAAATCTAGACACCAATTGATATATAAACAAGCATGATGAACTTCAAATTTGCCGTGCAGATTGTGGGAATATTGAGTACCCCTCATAGGTAATATGGAATCAGCACATTATCAGTAGATAAACTAGCACGATGCACTTAAGATCTGTTTCAGATTTTTGTAGATTCAGTTAAAAAGATAAAAAACACTATGGAGAAAAGTATCTGTTTGACTTATTTTTTTAAGGAACTCGTTTTATCAAGTCATTGTCTCACCAAAAAGAGAAGCTAGCACTGAGAACTTTAGATCGGGCATATGAAGAAATTGGATAAATCTATGTTTGCACTTTATATGAATTTGAATAGTACTCAGGGAGAGTAATAAATTGGGTGTTGTTGTAGAGCACCCTGAATATTACAGATGAGCATTTAGCACTTTTGCACTCTAGGTTAAATAGGACTTCCAACAGTGGCAGAAACTTCGGGAAAGATGATAAGTTGTGGTTTTGTTTCCTTAGAAATTAATATATGTGAAGAGCAATGGCTTTGAACTGTTAAAAGATTGTCATTGATTCATGGGCTACAACATAGGCGTAAAAAGGAAGGATAGTTTATCATTAGAGCAAGGGATAGAACAGTAATACTGTAAGGATAGGTTATCATTAGAGCAAGGGAGAGAACAGTAATACTGTAAGGATAGGTTATCATTAGAGCAAGGGAGAGAACAGTAATACTGTCAAAATTAAGGTACTTTTACAAACACTCCCTCCACCTTTATCCTTAGTACAATTCAAAGGAAAATCATATAATTTATTTATGATGTAAACATAGTAAAATAAAAAATATGTATTATATTAAATATGCTATTTTGAGAAAGTGTTACTCCAAACATTGGAACTATATCCTGTTGAATGGCACTTAGTAGGAAATCAAGCTGTGTAATTGAAAAATAGGTCATGTCTCTAATGAAATGAGAAGAGTTTTTTAATGTGGTGTTGGTTTGGAGCGTAGAACTCCTCTAAATATTCACACTGTATGCACGTCTCTATGGCCCTGTGGAAGGCTACGGCCGAAACTTGGGGTTCACTTCATGCACGTGGTGGAATGATTAAAATGCCAAAATAAACTGCTTTTAGATGTAAAGCTGAGCGTGCCGTATCTGTTTCCTGAAGCCGAGTGAGAACCAAATGAAGTTGAGGCTGGAACGGCTTTGTAACACTCAGAGAAACAGTGACAGACTTCATATGCAGATATGCATATATCTATATTTCACACAACCACCATCACCAAAAATCCAGGTGAAGAAAACGAGCCATTTCAGACCAGATTAGTTCAATGTATTTTTAATGGCAACAAAACAACGCGTTTCGACCACTGTCGGTCTTGATCACATGACCTACGGTCCATTTTGGAGCTATTTAACTATGTCACTGTGAGTGAAACAAACATAATAGAAAGACTATATGTTGGCAGGTGAGTCAGAGGTGTAAACATAAACATAGAAAAATAAATGAAATACTTTACTTTACTACTACAATTCATAATGTTAATCGTTAGTGCAAACAATTGAATATTAATCATTGCAACCACTGGATCCAACTTCATCACGAATGTACACAATAGTGTCATAATCATCATTATTATTCAAATCAATTAGTTTATAAGGCTTCAAGTAGCCAATGTTTTTAAAGGCCATGTTTTTAAAGTGCAATACATTACTTCTCTTTTACAATTTATAATGTTATTCACTAAGTGCAAGCAATTACATATTAATCATGGCGACCACTAAATCCGAATTCATCATGGATATTGTACAGTTTTACATACTGAATGTACATAATGGTGTCATAATCATCTATCTCACTCAAATAAGTTTATTTATAAGGCTCCAAGTCGCCCATGTTTTTAAAAGATTTGTTTTCAGGGTGCAATAATAAAATGTTAGCTGAAGGTATTTAATGTTACTTTTACCCAAGTCAAGTCAAGTCAAGTCAAAACAGTTAAAAACATTTTAGGAGGCTTTAAAAAAAAACAATCAATACATTAGGAGAAGGAAATTGCGTGTGTCCGTTACGGAAAACCCCATCATGCACATGTTGTATATACTAGAAATAAATCGCTTAACAAATAGAAATAAAACTCATTATAAAACATCAAACAAAAAATACCGATACACGCATAAAAATACAACAAATAAAATACCATAAAAATAGATACTTGATAGGAGCCCACTTAATTAGACGTTTAAAAAGTGCTCAGGGAAATATATGGTGCCGTAACCATGCTTAAATGGATGTTACATAGCTACTGCAGGGACAGCTTCTTCCTGAATCTCAAGGCCCCTATCAGAAAGCTCGCAACCCCAAAGCACACTGCGGGGGAGGATTACATTTGTAAAAATAGTAATGCAGGCCTTACTTGAATAAAATTAACCTCTCTAAGTAAAGGCAGTATACTTTTTTTGTGCAGGGGGCATAAAATTCGCAAAAAATAAATAAAATGCAAGGTATCCTGCTCCAAAACATTGTCACAGGGACATGGCTTTAGAGTACCTGGCAATGAATATCCATCGCAAAAATCCAGGGTACCTGATTCAGCCAAAATCTGGTTAAAACAAAGCGGTGTTGCACGTTGGGGACCAGTGACAAGTAGGGCTGTAACTATGGGGATAGACTTATAGTGAAATACCTTCTCACTGAAGGCTTGTCTACTTCCAAGCCCTCCCTGATCACCTGCTGCCTTACCAGAAACTTCAAGTTAATATCCTTGATAACTGCCGGGCCTAAGGGTCTAGGTTTACTGTACATATCAGGGCAGCCCAGACACATAATTTGCTCCCTAATGTATTTAAGCCACGGAATACGAAGGGCCCCCTCATAGCTGATACAGTCCACTATGACCAACTGATTCAAAGTAGTGGTAGTGCTCGACCAAATCCTCAGCCAACGTATCAATGGCGCAGCAACAATGTGGTCAGAAATGTACCCCAACCCAAGCTCTTCATGCAAAATAAAGGCAGGGGTGGTTGAGGGGACAGCAAGAAGGCCACACATAAATTTAGTCTTGACCCCCTTAATGTCTCTCACATCCTTATAGCCCCATACATCACACCCATACGTGGCCATAGGGATACATTTTTCTTTATAGAACTTGAGTAGGTCAGGTATTGGTTTGGACCCCAAACTTTTAGCAAAATCCCATATGGCCCCAACTGCTCTTGCCATAGGGTGACCAAGCGTCAGTAAATTTCACGGACAGGCCGTAGTTTTGGCCTCTTGTCCGTTGTCCGTGAAGAAATCTTTCATGGACGCCTTTTGTCCATAATTTCGGACTTTAGAGTGAGCTGCCCCCTGCAAGCAGCTTAAGAGTCCTGTAACTCTCACTACAGTGGTCAGCTCACGCTCCTGCTGTTATCAGTGACCTGCAGCAGCCCCTCCCCCGACCAGACACAGGCTGCTATTGGCTCATTATCATTCTGTATATCAGTCTAATTATCATATACAGAATGATAGTGGGGCAGTAACAGCATTTGATGGGTCACCTCTTGCCAGAGCCCAGGGCATGGCAACCTGCTTTTGTTTATGGGCTCCTGTCACCTCACCAGTGGCCAAGCTCTGGGGTGAGTGGAGGTTTTATTTTGACACATGTTACCCAGGTGCATCCATATGCAAACACAGGTATTTTAGTTTCACTCAGGCACACAACAGATGTAGTGCAAGGTTCTCTCAGCCTAATATAAACTTATTTTGACTTGTGCTTGTGCTGGCTGTCTGTTTACTTATGTAATATTGCGCTACCTCCTCTGATGTGTCTGTAAAATGTACCTTTTGTCCCAAAGTTTTGTCCTCCGTTCTGACCTTCTGTACAGAATGTGTACACTCACTGTCCTGAATTTGAACCCATGCCAGTTGGTCACCCTATCTTGCCAGAATGTTCTTTTTGAGTTGTCTTTGCGCAGCCCAGGTCCCATGGTCATCAAACAACACCTTCAAATAAGGAAAGGTGGACACTTTTGACAATTCTGCCCCCTGCAGAAAAACGTGCTCTTAGCAGTCATTTTGCTACCCATTGTCATGGTATGAGATTTTGAGAAATCGGTTGCTAAGTCAAGTAACAGCATAAAATTGATAAAAACATTTAAAGGTTTTGAAAGCCTACAGCGATCCTTGCAAACAGTGCTGCATCATCTGCATACAAAAGTGCGGGGAACAGTTTGGCCCCCACTCTTGGGATGTCTTTAGCACTGGCTGAGAGGAGGCCCCTAGGTTTATTTATATAAAGTGTAAACAGCAGAGGGGTCAGAATGCACCCCTGACTTACCACTCGCTTGACCTCCCAGGAGTCTGTCAGACTGCCATCTTCCTTAAACCTTACCGCCGCAATGGTGTTATATTGGGCATAATGTAAAAATGACACCAGACACGGGTCCATACCCAGCAGCTGAATCCAAGGGCAAAATAGAGCGAAATAGGTCTTTAATAGGTAGGATCACCCCTTAATCCTTTTTAAAATTTGGGATAATAATAGCCTTGACCCATGATGGAGGAAAACCGCATGTGCTAGCCGGATTAAAGACCTGTGCCAATATTGTAGCCCAGAGCTGGGTGCCTGCCTTATACAGGTCAGCTGGTACCCCATCCAGGTCCGATGCCTTTCCCCCGGATGTAGCAACGATAGCTCTATGAACCTCAGCAGCATTAAAATGAAGTGGTGATAAAGGTAAGCTAGGTTCCCCTTGTTTCTCCATCACTTCCAGATCGCCACCACTATACATACCCCAAAAAACTCAACCCAGCGTTCTGGGGCTACGATGCAATCTGTGCTAGCATTTACAGTCTCACAAAAAATGGGCTATTAACCACCGCCCAGAACCTTTTACTGTCTTAGAGTGTACTTGCTTGGCCCAGATCCTCCCAAGCCTTTTCCCTAATGGCTTTCTCCCTCTCCTGGATTGCATGCTTATAGACCCCCCTGCAAACCCTGATCTCACTCTCGTCTCTTGGATTTTGTTTAAGAGCCAACATTAACTTCCTGTGAGCATTAGAACTGGTGCCATCAAACCACCTCTTCACCTTAGGTCCCCCGCCTCTGCATGGGACAGTTAGGTTGATAGCTATCTGATTAGTTGATGTTCCAAAGGTGTTTAGTACAACTCTATCCTGTGCATTGATGTCCATGCATGCTAAAACCTCAACCGCACACTCCGCATACAGGTTATCTAAAAACCTTTCCGGTACCACCTTCTCCCACTTCAGTCTACGTGATTGGTCCTTGGTGCTGATATCAGGATTGGAGAGACCCCTACTCTCTACTTCGTAAAAGGCAGATGAGTACAATAGTTCGAGCATAAGGGGGTAATGGTTACTGTAGTTGCTCCAGAGAGCACTTAATTTATAGACTGCAGGAGCTAAGGATGCGGGACATTATAAAATCAATGATGCTAAAGCATCCCATGCGGTAAAGGTGGGAATAGGAGTGTTCTCCCCCGTTTTCTCTAAACAATACAAATTGTTTGCTGAGAGAAGCCCTTCTATGAGTGTGCCTGACGCTGCATGTTCAAAATGTATGGTTAATAGTAAAAAATCCCCATGAGCCTTATTTGGCATACAGTTAAAATTGCACTGATGGGTATTAAAGTCACCCAGAATTACGATCTCAAAATAAGTACATTTGCTCTTTCAATAAGTGTCAAGGAAACCCTCCAGGGTGGCTAAGTGTTCTATCATGGAGGATCTAGTGAAAGAATTATAAAAGTTAACTACTATTAATGGGTAGTGATTCTTAAAAGACAACTCTACTGCTAACATACGGGAAGAATGACACTCTAATTGGCTTATCTTGCATCCTAAATCAAGAGAGACCAATAAAAGAAGCCCCCCCCGGCACATCCCAATGTTGAGGGAATTGCATGCTTAACAAACGAGGTAAACCCATCCAGATAGAAACTCTCACCAGTATCCCAGGTCTCTTGTAGGGCAATCAATTGACAGCCCACAAGAGTCCTCCACCAAACAACATCATCTCTTTTTGTCCCCAGACCTGCGATATTCCATGAGAGTGTCCTCAAACAGGCAGTCCCCACCCTAGAAGGTGGCATACTAAAAGGGGGCACAGGCTCTGGCTTCCACGATGAAAGGGCGTTATA
Source organism: Triturus cristatus (assembly GCF_964204655.1). Taxonomy (NCBI): domain Eukaryota; kingdom Metazoa; phylum Chordata; class Amphibia; order Caudata; family Salamandridae; genus Triturus; species Triturus cristatus. Next base: position 875,537,682 of record NC_140593.1, on the reverse strand, counting down.
GACTCCAGTAGGGGCCAGTCTAAATGGTAGGACATGAATGTTTGCTGAGCAAGAGACTGGGCTAAGTGGTGGAGCAGACTCTAATTTCCCAGGTGAGGAAATGGTGTTGATGGCTGAGTCCTGTGATCTTATACCCTGCGGTTCAACCTTGGATAATGATTGTCAATCTACGCCATCAAGCCCCTGTAAACTTTGCAAGGGTTCAAAACTATTGGCTAAAGGTCGAACCAATCTGGGATTGCTAATCTGGGTTGGGTTAAGTGTTCTAGATACCTGAAGCCAGGGGCTTTTTGAGGGAGAAAGATTAGCAGGGGGTAAAAATACTGAAGGGGGCAATCCTAATCATTATTTTAAAGCTACCCCATTGCTCACAATCTATCAGCACATTAACTTGGACAAGGTGTCTCATGTTAACTATCACACAGTCCCCACCCTGCGTCCCCCCCGCCCACTCTTCTAGCCATAATATTGTCAGGGATAGCCGATGGCCGCTCACAATGTTACCATTACACCAGTGAGTGACCGTATGTACAAAATCCAATGTAGACTCCTTGCTCCCCTGTGTAATCGGAGGGACTCTCACTAAGAGTATAGGCAAAGGTGCTGCTTCCGGGGGCAAATCTATGATCTCATGAATGCCAGCTTGGGGCTTTATAGGATTAATTGAGGCAGATATATCAGGTAAACGCCCCTTGATAGTGATGCCCCTCGAGGTGGGACTACCTGGGCCGCCTGCACCACATAAGGTGATTTTACAAGTCAAGCTGGAGGTCCTAACCCCTTCAGTTGCCCCTTGTTCCTGGTGCCCAATGTTTTGAGTGTTTTGTAATTCAAGCGGCACCTGTGTAGAACAACCAGACACTGCTAACGGACCCACTATATCTGGTGTCCCTCTATAAAACACTTGCGAGGTGGTAGGCCTAGAGGCCAATAAACCCGCCTCCCACATGCTCCTTTGCAATGGGATGACAGGATATTATCAGAACAGCATCTAGCCTTTCATCCCGGCCCTCCAGTTTTTTCCGTATTGGCGCTAAAAGGCGATCAAATATAGACCCTAGTCTTGGTAAAAGTAAGTCAATAAAATGTTCTAATTCAGAACTAGCTAGCGTTGAGGGCCTTTTGGGTGGAGGATTACGGGGGGCTCTTTTGCAGCCTGTTTTCTTCCTCCTAGTCTGGGGGCTAGGTAAGTCATCCTCCACCAGTGTCAAAACCATCTCAGCATTAGGGTCCACTGTGAATGGAATAGCCGAAGAAGGCGATACCAGCCCGGGATTAGCCTCTTCCACTCCAAGGCTATCCGTTAGAAATTGAACAGAGGTGGATTTTCCCATCTCCAAGGAGAGCCTCCTTTCAGTCAGGGCAATCTACTTTGAGATGATGACACTGACCGCCCTAGTTAAAAACAAACCAATTGTCACAATGTTATTGTCCCCTGCCCCTCCAGCTGTCGTTTTTCATTTGACCATGATTGGTGGGTTTGGGATTAACTGCTCTTGGCGAGGGAAGAGGCGGTCAGACCAGACATGTGTCCAACAATACAATACTTGATCCTAGGGCAAGCCACAAAGAGGAGCACACTTCTCTTGGTAGTTAAGGCCTTGCAATAGACAACAGAAATAGATAACTACAAGGTAGAATGTATTAAGGCTGACAGTACCGTAGTCTTTGTCTCCAAAACGCAGGGCCAAGAGACATGGCCCAGCCAGGCCTCCTCCCCTGCGGGAGCCCAAAGCTAGTCTTAAGCGCCTCCTGGCGCGTGTGCTGGTCACGTGACGTTGCGGGGGCATACAGGCAACAAGGCAGACTGGGGGTTGCGGACCCTCTCTCACCCTCCGGCAAAAACGGGCTCCCATTACTTTTACCCATAAAGATATAATTTTTCTTAGTACAGCATATGATCACAAGACTTTTGATATTTCTATATTTTGTCAATTCTCTCATGTATACATTCCGAATTTCAGTGACTTCAAGTAGCCAAATTGGGTCAAAATATGAGAGATCAAAAAGAATCCTCAAGAATCCATCTCCATCTTGGAGGCTGCCGCATCTGGTCTGAAGGAGCCAATGGTGTCCCCCAAGGTGAGCCTGTGGCTCATCTACGGTCGGGCTAATTTATCAGGGCTGTCTCTCCTGCCTCATGCCACAATACTATTCGTGCTGCCCAAGTCTCTCTGCATTAACGCCATCAAGCGGCGCACCGATGACTGTCTGGCTCCCGTTACCCCAGTCTCTTTTCACAGCACCTTCATCTCGCGCACCAATAACTACTTCACCTCCATGTTCGGATTGCCCTTTACAGGTGTTGTGTAATATCTGGTATCCCCACGGTATCATGTATCCCCTGCACTTCGGGACTTTTCGGAAACGAAACTCAGCCCGGGCAGGTTCAGACAGAAGCAGCTGATCACTGCTCGGGCTGAGTTAGGGGATACAGGGGATACACGATTGAACAGCATGTCAAACTCGGCTCAGGCGATAAATCACCTGAAACTTTTGCACGAAGAGAGACAAACGGAAATAAATGGAGCAAATGAATCGTAATGGAAATAGCAATTAAGTGAATAAACATTGTGAAAGCAAATAAACTTTTGCTGAAGGATATCGAATCGTAACGAAATAACATGAGGGGCAGAGAATATATACAACAGGGGTTTCAAATAAGGGGAAAAATAAAATCAAAACGAGCGAAAGATTAAAGGGTAAAGGTAAAAAAAAGGCAATGAAAAAGGCAAAGTATTAAAATGGGGAAAGAGTTTTGATTTTCTTATAATGAATATGTTACAAGGTGTTAATGACAAACATATAACTTGCACAATAAGTTGAATAACAGTGCATGTTTAGTTTGACTCATATAACATACCATGTCATTTTACCAGCTGCCCTATCTTTTTGTGCCCATGCTAATTAAACAAGCATTGGCAACGCAATCTGTCTCCTATTTTTGTGAAAGTTAGAGCATATTGGCGATGTAAATGACAATGTTTTTTACTTATTTTCTAGGTCGTGCCTGGGCAGCGCAGGCGCTACTCTGTGGCATGATGTATTGAAGCATGGAATAGAAGCCCCGTACACTCTCCTCTCATATTTGCCATTGGCTTGTGTCATTGTCCTTCGTAAATGCTGGCTTCTGATTCGTTAATAGGCTAGTAAGTTCTTCCTTAGTACCGCCTTGTCTTCATTTGTAACCTCCCATGAGGACTGGCTCTTTTACTTCAGTTGTTACACGGTACGTCTTTTTTAGTCTGTAAGCACTATTTTCTTTATTGAGTTTCTTCTACTGCAGGCACAACATGCTTTCCTGCAACATTCAGTGCGCCATGCGTGCTTTCACTTTCCGAGCAGCCTGGGATAACGGCGGCCGCTTCTTTGAATAGGTCTCGCATTTACAAGAGTTTGAACTATTGGCATTGTAAATGACAATGCCTTTTATTTATGTGTTGATTAGCAAAACAGATAAATAAAAGTCATTGTCATTTACAATCCCAATAGCTTAAACTCTGGCAAATGCGACACCTATTGCATTGCAAATGCTTGTAATACATGGCTCCTGGTGCACACTGGTGGGACACATTCTGTTGTTTGTTTCTCACATTGCTGGTTTTCGTACGCAGATACTGGTGCACGCTCGTGTCTCAGGCTACACAGCACACATTCTGGAACTTGTTCCCTTACTGCCTTTGTTCGTACACGGATCCTTGTGCAAGCTGGGGGCTCACGGCATACATTCTGGTGCCAGCTTCTTACGTGGTAGGTTTTTGTACATGAATTCTGGTTCACGCTCATGTCACTCACGGCACAACACACCCTAATGCTGGTTTTCCACATAGCAGGGCAGGTTTTCCTACACAAATGCTGGTGCGTGCTTGTGTCGCATGCTGCACAGCACACTCTAATGCTACTTTTCCACATGTCTGTTTTTTATGCACAGATTCTGGTGCACGCTCATGTCTCATGCTGCACAGTACACACTAATGCTGGTTTTCCACAGGGGTATTTTTCATGCACTTATCCTGGTGCACGCTCGTGTCTCACATAGCACTGCACACATTTTGATGCTGGTTTTAACTTTTCACACATGGATCCTGGTGCATCCTTGTGTCTCACGCATCACAGCACATTCTAATGCTGGTTTCCCACATGGCTGGCTTTCGCGCACAGATCCTGGTGCACGCTCTTGTCTCACTTTGCACAGCACACACTAATGCTGGTTTTTCAGAGGGCTGGTTTTAATGCACAGGTCCTGCTGAACGCGCATGTCTCGTGCTACACAGCTAACCCTAATGCTAGTTTCCCACATGGCTGTTTTTCGCACACGGATACTGGTGCACGCTCATGCCTCACGCTGCACAGCAAACTCTAATGCTGGTTTCCCACACAGCTGGTTTTCGTGCATGGACCCTGGTGCAAACTCATGCCTCACGCTGCACAGCACACTCTAATGCAGGTTTCCCACACAGCTGGTTTTCGCACACGGATCCTGGTGCACTCTCATGCCTCACGCTGTAAAGCACACACTAATGATAGTTTTCATATATGGACCCTGGTGCACGCTCGTGTCTCATGTGGCACAGCACACTCTAATGCTGGTTTTCCATAATACTGTTTTTAAGGCACAGGTCCTTGTGCACACTTGTGTCTCACACTGCACAGCACACTTTAATGCCGGTTTCCCACATGGCTGGTTTTCACTCACAGAACCTGGTGCACTGCCTCATGCTGCACAGCACAATCTAATCTAAAGGTTTTCAAATGGGGGCGCTAGAGGGCGTCTGGCAAAATGGCCACACTGCTGTGAGGCTCTGCCCGGCCGAGCCACAAACCGCCAATTATCTGCTGCATCTCGCACGTTTGATAGCTGACAATTACCTGTGCGAATTACTGGTATTCTGCGGTGTCCCTTGGTGGTGGATTTACCTCTGACGATTCACTGCTTGCGGCTCGCCGAACCTGTGCTGTCTCGCTACCGTGACGCTGCAAATGGCGGCCGCCATGCTGCTTTAGGCTGTACTTAGAGGCAGAGTCTGGTGCTTGACCTGGATCTATGTGCGGTGTCTCCTGCTCTGTTGAGGCAGAACGACTACCTGCTGACGCTGCCTGCCTGGCTCCGATCCTGAGGGCCAGGCGCCGGAGAAGTGAGCCATTGCCCGTTTGCTGGTGCGGGTGCCGGGGGCTGCTCGGATCGTGAGGAGCAGGCCCCCGGGGCTGCAGTCATCATCCTCCCCACGTCTTCTGCTGGTGTGCAGTGACTCTAAATTCCGGACGCCCGTAGGCGCCGGCAGCGGTGAGTGGGGCTGGGGTCGGGTAGAGGCACGGGCTGCGGCAGCGGGATCGGGCCTTAATCCAGGACCTTGGCCTGCTTGCTGCAGCTGGCACGGGGCGCGATGTTGCGGTTAGGCTCCCGCGTGTCACCTTCGGCTTATTTGGACATCCCCTCGGCCTTTCAGGCGCCGCTTCCCTTGGGACTCTTGAGCGGCCCCCGAGCCTGTGGACAGTGCTGCACCGACGCTTCAGCCCTAGTCACATGACAGCTTCTCAGATACCACCATTGAAGGACAGGGGCCTGGGGGCATAACTTCTCAGCTCTGGGACCTTGGCTGGTGTGCTGAGGTGACTGCGGAGCGCAGCGCTGTCGACCTAGATCTTGGGGGTTAACAGTGGCCTGGATTGGAGGCCTCCTGCTGATCACTGCTTCTGTGGGCCCGCAAACTTACTCCTTCTGCCCTCCTATCTCTCTTGACTGTGTATGGCACTTACCTGCTGGTAAGGGCTTCCACTGCTGCCACTTGCGGACCTGCTGTGGGGGGGAGTGTCTCTGGCGGGGGCTGATTCTGCATTGTTTGGAGTTTACGACTATCCCCCCCAGTTAAGTTATTTCTCGGCCCTCGTGAACCATTGCACGACCACCTGTGCTTCTATCCTTGGCTCAGGTGTATACGACCGGGCGAGCTAGGTCTGGGGCCATGGGGAGAACTGACAAGTCGCAGCCGCGCCTGACTCGAATCGTGGAAGACTACCAAGACCATGCAGAAGGCTGCGTCGGACTCTGAGGCTGACTCCTTAGCGTAGGGCCCCCCGACGCTGGAATCCACGTTGATGGCTATGCAGCGCTCACTGCAGTCTATTGAATGCACGATGGCTGCGGTGAATACCCGTCTTGATCACGTGTTCTTCCAACTTGAAAAACAGAATGCCCGGGTGAATGAGGTGGAACAGAGGGTGTCAGCAACGGAGGACGACCTTAGTTCTGTAGCAGGCAAAACCTCCAGCATGGAGAAAGTTCCTCCCTCATTCAGGCAAAGAACGAGGACTTAGAAGCGCGGTCCCGGTGCAACAATATCCGTATTACTGGGCTGCCGGAGTCCACAAATGTGGGTAAAATGGAGACTTATATTGAACGCCTCATCGTAGATATCTTTGGTTCGGATCAATTATCCAGCATGTTTATAGTGGAGCGTGCCCATTGTTCCTTAGCTGCTCACCCGGTCCCAGGTGCGCCTCCTCGCCCCCTTATCGCTAGAATGTTGAATTACATGGATCGTGACACTATCCTCCGAATGGCCAGAGAGAAAGGCGCTATCGTCCATCAGGGTAACACATTGGCCATTTTTCCTGATTTCACGGTGGCTGTCCAGGCGGCCCGCTGAGAATTTGGTGGTGTGAAAAATGTTTTGCAGGCTGAGGGGGTCTCTTATGCGATGTTGTACCCGGCCCGACTCCGCATCAGGGTGGATGGCGACAGCAAGATATTCTCATCCCCAAGGGCCGCGATGGACCACGCCAAGCAGCTGAAGCGCAGGAGATGGGACTCTACTACTGCTCCTGCGGCAGAGGAGTAGGGGTGGGATGTATCGACAAGCTTGGTGCTTCTTGTTTTTCTGCGACTCCCTTTTATGTCTGCTGTCGCTTTCCCTTTGCTCTAATTTCTAATGTTGATCATTTTTATGTAACATATTCTTCTGTGCAAACACTGATGTGCCTTTGTAACTTCCACATGGCTGTTCACAGACTCTTATTGCCAGTTGGCCCTTTTCCTTGTCCTGTGGCTACCTGATGTGTGGTTGGAGCGTGGGTCCCATAAGGGTTCATGGCCATCGGCATTTAGTCATGGGCATGGTGGTAGGCTCATCTTTAGAATCACTACCGTCCAGATGCCTTGGAATTCTGTTTAAGACTGTTTGCCACAGTTGTTCTATGCATGCAGTTCAATGTATTGGACAAGCTTGGCCACCTCCCACCTATGGGAGGCTAGCAGCACTCTGTGCCCCCTGATGATGGGTGTACCCCAAATGTACTCTTTAGTTGTTGGGTTGTGGGGGGAGGATGGGGTAGGGTATTGGGATGGCTTTGGCATGTTGGGGCAGCTGAAGTGGGTGGGGGGTGGGGGTGGTTCTTTTTTGGGAAGGCAGAATGTAGTTAGCATTTTTACAGATAAACTTCAGAAGTGGTTGCACGCGAAGCTTGGATGCCATCTATTAAATATATATATATATATATATTCACTGAAAAAACCATGGGTTTCACACACGTTATAGTTAGGAATTAGTATTTAAAAAACCTTAGAAATTCAATGAAAAAACCAAAGGTTTCACACATGTTATAGTTAGCTGGACATTTCACTCGTAAAAAAAACAATGAAATTCCCCCGTTATAGTTAGTTCAGCTAACTATAACTCGCGCGCCCGCAATGCACTACTGATGACGTCACATATTACATCACTCATGACATGGTCAGTGACATCACTCATGACATCACTGATGACATCTCAAATGACATCACTGATGACATCATCCAGTGAATGTGTGTTTTTCTGAAAATTAAATATGTTTTATATATGTATATCTCAAGGTTGATGGAAGAATAAATGAGTATATAAGTGTCTAAATTGATGATTTGTTTCTGAAAAATTGATTGTATAACTGACTGATTAAGTGTATCTTTTTGAATACATGGCTTAGTGAGTAATGTTTAAATGTGTAAATACCTGTATCAGTCTCTCACTTTGTATATAAGTGGCTGCATGGGTTGGTGAGTAGCTACATGAGTGTCTATATAGGTTAATAGTTGGTTTTTTGAGTATCAGTATGAGTGTCTGAGTGTCTTCATGGTGCGGTGGGGGGTATTACGTAGTGCATAGATGCATGAATGAGTGACTCACTGTTTGTATGTGTTGAAGACAGCATGTGTGCAGGACTGTATGGGTGGATGAGTGTGTGCATGGGTGTGTTAGTGAGTGAATGACTGTCTCAATAGTGTCTTCATAAGTAACTACATATGTTTTAAACTAGTATATGTGACTATTGTTGTTTATAAGTGAGTATATGTGAGAGTGAGAGATTGGAAGAGTTCCTGTATGAATAAGTATGTGTTTCTATAAGTGATTGTTAAAAAAACTAAGTATGTGTAAGTTTCTGTTAAAGTAAGTGTGCTGGTGTGTGTATAACTGTATATGCAAGTAAATGGATGTTTGTTTCTTTATTAGCATGAGTGACTATGTGTGTGAGTAACTCTATGGATGAGTGGGATTGTGTTACAGGATGTTTAGGTGTATGAGTACATATGATGTGTGAGTACATGTATGAGTGACTGTATAGGATTGTTGGTGGATGAGTGGATGTGTATGTGGATCTTAGAATTACTGAATAGGTTGTTGTAACTGTTATTGGTATGTCCATTGTTTTGAAAATTTTAGTGTCTATTTTTGAATGTTTGTATCAAAGGTTATATTAGGGTGAGAGGAGGTCTACCACTCTGTCACAAGGATAATGTCATCAGTGATGTCATTTGAGATGTCATCAGTGATGTCATGAGTGATGTCACTGACCATGTCATGAGTGATGTAATATGTGACGTCATCAGTAGTGCATTGCGGGCGCGCGAGTTATAGTTAGCTGAACTAACTATAACGGGGGAATTTCATTGGTTTTTTACGAGTGAAATGTCCAGCTAACTATAACATGTGTGAAACCTTTGGTTTTTTCATTGAATTTCTAAGGTTTTTTAAATGCTAATTCCTAACTATAACGTGTGTGAAACCCATGGTTTTTTCAGTGAATTTGCAAGGTTTTTTAAATGCTAATTCCTAACTATAACGTGTGTGAAACCCATGGTTTTTTCAGTGAATTTGCAAGGTTTTTTAAATGCTAATTTTTTTTTTTTCTTCTATTTTTTTTTACATATTTTTATTTTAATTTTCTATCCTTTTTTAAAGACTATGGTTAAATTTTTAAAATTCTATAATATGTTTTTTTTAATATATTTTATAAAATAAACATGTAAAATTTATTAGCAATACATTTTTTCCTTTTTTTTTTATTTTTTTTTTAGTACGCGTACCGTAAGCTTACGGTGAGCGTACGGTTTACGCAACTTCCGTAATTTATCTACGCTGTTTGCGTATAGTTACGCAATTTGCGTAGCCGCGCGTACTCCGCGTGGGACGCGTACGCGTGTACGCTACACGCGCACGTTACGCGGAAGTGTCGGGGAGTGACTGTTAAGCGCATGCGCGCAAGCGTGTGTCTTTTTTACGCGCATGCGTACTTTTGCCGTAAGCGTACCGTAAGCGTACGGTAGGTCATGTGATCATGAAACACAACTTTTGATTGGTTGAAACTACTTTCAGTTCTAGAACTCTCCTACACCACACCCATTCCCCTCATTTCTGCTTGTGATCCCTTAGGAGAAGGAGCTGGGTTGTCTTTGTGATACGATGGCAGAACAGCAGAGCTCTTCTGAGAGTGAGGCTAGCAGCACTACCTTGAGGCAGAGAGCGAGGAAACAAAAGACCTCTTACGTATGGGATTATTTTACTTTTCCAGAAGGCCAGCAAAAGGTAAATGCACCCTTAGTGACTTGCAAGCTGTGTAAGCGTGTACTTTCAAGAGGTAATCCTGACAGGAAGTATTCCTTTGGGAATCACACCATGATGAGACACCTTAAGGATGTACACAGAAGGACACATGCTCGACTGAAGGTAACCCTTCAGTAAATCAACCAAGCACATCCACAGCAGCTCAGCCTGGACCATCATCTGCAGAGCCGAGTCCTTCTTCTGCAGGTCAGGTGAGCCCTTCATCTGTGGGGGGAGCATCTCCTTTTTCTGGTCCTCTGGAAATTAACCCTCGGTTTGCGAGGGTTGAAGTACGGTGCGCCCATTGTCACGATCTAATTACTTATAGGGAGACCAGTGTTTCCCTAGTGAACAGTAAAATAGATCAGCACACTTGTCGTACCGTCTAATATTCCCAATCTTTCTTTCCTCTGTCCCTGCATGAACACAACGGCTCTTTTAAGAGCCAACCTTACCTTTCATCTATTTTTTATATATGTTTTTAAAAACTTTTTTTTTTTTTTACCGTACGCGTACGGTACGCGTAATTTTTTTTTTTTTTTAAAAAACACTAAAAATCAATTATCACATTATAAGGTCCTTGAGAGACTACAATTAAAAACTGCAAATGTGATTGTAGAGAAGTGGAAAAAAGGGACCATGACATTATTGACTTACCATACCCACTCAAAAAAAGATTTATTCATTTAATTTATTTTTAATTACTTTTAAAATGGTTATAGTTTTCGAAAATCTTCTATCTCAATCTGAAAAAAAAGAAAAAAGTATTAATATTTAATAAAACATTTAATAATACAGTACACATATTTACATATTTTTCAAAAAATATTTTTGCCTTTTTTTTGCTGTTTTCAGAAAATATTGCATTTCACTATAAATTGTGAAAGCAATTGCATTCATCATTTAACAGCAGGCAAAAAAAAATTAACAATCTCAAAGATTGTTTTTAAAAAAGCCCAGAATCTCTTTTTTCATAAACATAACTTTAAAGAAATGCATAATATTCTAAAAAAATATCATCTAATATCTATACTTATTTCTTTAAAATACCGTCTGATATTTTTGTTTCAGAAGTATAATCACAATAATATATGTCAAATAACTCCACAATACATCTGGTTCCATTTCCTTTAGGCCAAATAGTAATTTTAAAATTCTTTTTTTGTTTAATTTCCAATGGTAATCCAATAAAAAACAAAAGTTTAAATTGTACAGATGTCACCGTTTCTCTGTAACATTTTGGTTTCCGAAAGATTAATTAATAATTAAATAAGTCCACAATAGAATTGTTTACTTTTCCGCATGGCCAAATAGTAATTTTAAAAATCTTTTTTGAAAAAATTTCCAATGGCAATCCAATAACATTCCAAAATTTAAATTGTGCAGATGTTACCGATTTTTTCTAAATTTTTGGTTTTCCAAAGTTTCCTTAAAAAATGGAAAAATTCCACATTACAATTGGTTACCTTTCCATTAGGCCAAATGATAATTTGTTAAATCTTTTTATTTGTAAATTCCAAATGGTAATCCAATAAAATGGTAAAATTGTTTTCTCCAGATGTTGTCAAATCTCTCTAAAATTTAGGTTTCAGGAAGATTAGATAGGAATTTGCTAAATCAAAAGGCAAACGTTGCTTAAAAATCAATTGGGAATCATTACACAGTGTCCAGCCTTTTTCACATTTAAGATAAACTGTGTAATGACCAGAAGTTACAGTAGGTCCATCATGGAAAATTATTGCAGCTGTTACAAAAGTTATTCCTGAAATTGATAATTGCTGTCCTGTAAACTTCTTTATTAAAGTATCCAATTTTGAACCATCAGCTCTACATCGTTGCATCATTAAAATTACATACTGTCTGTATTCCTTTAAAATTAATGTTGAAAACATGTCAGATTTACACTCACTGCATTGCATGCTATGATTAGCATCTTTAACTAATTTAGCAAAAGTGACTGTTGTACTCTCTGGCAATGTTAAATAAATAAACCTTTCAGAATCAACATTAGAGCCACATATATTATAACAGTTTTCACAACTATGTTCCCATTTATAAGAGAGACCAAACATATTTTGTATTTGTACCCCTTCCTCTTCCAGTACCTGAAGAAAATACATCAAGAATTCCTGTGCATCTTGCTGTACATTTTGAGAAAACTGTGTTCGTCCTGAACATACATCTAAAAGTTTTCTAATTTCAGTAGCACTTTCTATTTGAGTTTTATCATTACTCAGCTTTTCAAAAAGGAGACTCAGCACAGTACAGAATCTTTTTCCCTGATTTACTATTATCTGCTCTTGCAAACTTTCCAGATAAAATGCAACATTCAGCACTACATTTGCGTAGCAGTTGACACCAGAGCTATTTTCAAAATGACATCCTACAACCTGTTCTTCATTTTCCTTATTCTTTTTGCTTGCAATTACATCACTCCTCTTTTTTTTCCTCCTCTCTACATTTTCATTACAGATATTCTCATTTCTCCTTTTACGAGAAACTACACGTTTCTCCAACACAGGATACTGACCTAAATGAGGAGCATAGCTTCTTCTTAATCTATTATACTCCTTTACACAGTTTGTATCAGCACTAACTTTTGAATCATCAAAGTCTATCATGAATAAACCTGATAATGTTTTCACTCGTGACAAAGCAACATATGCCATACCTTCTTTGAACACAGTTGAACCAATGTTCACAAATGCACAATCTACAGTCAATCCTTGAGACTTGTGAATAGTTACAGCATATGCTAGAGAAAACGGAAACTGCTTCCTACGTACATATAAGTCTTTCACAAGCATGAAACGAACTGTACAACGACAAATATCTTTAACTTCTTCTATCTGATCAAATTTTATTTTTAAACATTCAATTCCATCTTTTTTCTGATAATTAATAAAACCCACAACTCTTCCCATAGCTCCATTAACTAAACCTTTTTCAACATCCAAATTTCTCCTTAAAAATACTCTACAGTTCATGCAAACATATAGATTTTTTTCTAATCCAGCTGTTTTGGAAATCTTCTTCTCTAGTGAATCCAATTTATTTTTCAGTGTGCCTGTTAATGTGACAGTAATTCTTCCATCCTCAATTTTGTCCACTGCTTCCAATTTCCTGATATCTTCCTTTTCCAATTTCAAAAGCTCCTCATTGAATATTGAGCATTCACGTAGAGTTGGCATTAAGCAGATGACACTTTTGTTTTCTGCAATGTTCTTGTATATCTTCTCTGCAACTATTTCTTCCTTTGGAAATAAATTATGTAGCAGCCGAGTCTGTAATGCTTTTTTGCCAGTTTCTGTGAGTAGTCCAATCCTGATATCTTTCAGAATACTTCCATATTCTTCATCGTTTGCTTGCCTCATATTAGTTGTAAGTTCATTGTACTCAAAGAAGGACCAAATATTTGCATTACCGATGCTTCCCAATGACTTCTTCGTGTCTTCATGTGTCACAGTATTAAACACTGGTTGTCCTTTAACTGAAGTAAGTTGCAAAAGATCTCCAAAAACTATGACGTGTTTTCCTCCAAATAACACGTCATAGTCTGACTTCAGAATTTGCTGCATTCTTAAATGCACAAAGGCAAGCATTAAGTTCGATACCATGCTCACCTCATCAATAATGAGAACTTGCATCTTCTTCAATACTCTTGAAACTTCCAAGCATGCTTCTCCAGTTAGCTTGTTGAATTGTATTTTGTTCTCATGCTCCACTGGTAACATTAGCAAACAATGTAAAGTGATTCCTTTTATGTTATATGCTGCTAACCCAGTTGGAGCAGTAACCACACAAGACAAAGTAGAATCCGTTTTTTGCTGTAGGTAGCTTCTGATGACTTTTATAAGGAAACTTTTTCCAGTTCCAGCTTGTCCGCTTACATACATCCTGATTGGATGAAATGATGTGCATGAGCACTCTTTTTTTTCATGTAGAAATCCGTGATCAATTTTGTTTCTGATCTCTTCATAAATTTGTTGCTGCTCTTGATTCAGTTGTCTTTCCAAATTTTGTAAGTCTATAAATTCTTCTTGAGCTTGATTCATAGCTGTTTCCACTTCATTCATGGCTATTGATGCTTCATTTTCAACGATTGCTTGTCCTAGGGGATCTTGACTGAGTGTTCCTGAACTTTGGCTGTCCTGAGAACTGTCTCTAGCTATTTCTGCTGCAATTGTAGTTTCCTGTTCAATTTCTTCATTTAACATTTGCAGATAAGTTGTGAATGTTCTGCATTGTATGCTGTCTTTGCAAGCATTAAATGAATCTTCATAGCTTTGAAATTCTCCCAGTAGTTCATCCTCTGTACGCCATGGTTTAAACAGCTGTAAAAGAGCCAAGTAGTAAAATTCCTTTTTGTCAGTAGTGTCGCAACTCAGCTTCCGGTGATTTATCAAACTTCCTTTTGTTTGCTTCACCAAACATCCTTCCTCACCAATAACTTTATATTTTCCATTGTTGATGTCTTCTGCGGCTTTCCGTGAATAAATGTAGTTCTGCAGCACTTCATAGAGACACATGTTCTCCAGATGATGACTTCTCTTTGGGTAATATGTATCCAACATGTTTGATTTCAAAATATCTGTACTTTCTGGGTCATTCTCGGCCAAATATTCAATTTCTCCAACAGATTTCAGTACCCGATTTCTCATTGCTGCAAGGCCTAAACTTGCCCAAATTATTCTTCTTGATTTCGAGTAGAGACTTGCAGAAGATAACCTATCTGAACATTCGTAGGATCCAATTTCTCGATGCGATAACATCTTCAAACTGAAACTGTACAGCTTCTTACTGACAGTTTTCTCGTGAGAAATCTCTTCCCACATTTCCTTCAATTCTGTTTTTTCTGATTTCGTAATGTAAGAGGTTACATATCGAGCAACAGCAATGGAATTGTCAGCTACATACTGTATATCCATGTTAGCGTTCCACATGGATAAAATCACTGGGTTGTAGTCATTTATATTTTTTGATTCTTCTTTTCTTTTAAGGTTGTAGGTATTCTTAGGTGATTTTCTTGTGATAGTATGTCTCACAGCTGACATAAAACTGTTAACTCTTCCATTTGAAAGAACAGGTCTAGGAAATCCAAATCGACATTTAGTGTAGTATTTATCTTTGCTCTTGTATTTCCGTCGACAGTATTTTCCACACCGATGACTTTGGAAACGTAAAACTTGCTCCTTTAACTTTTTCTCTTCTGTGCTTTTTGGTATAGCACATGTTGCATATTCTTCAATGTAAGATAACACTGCTTCATCAGTATCTGTTCCAAACTTTGGGGCATCCTTGATCCACAACAGCATATGAATATGAGGAGCACCTCTTCTCCAAAAGAAATCCACTACTTCTCCTAGAGGTGGATTTTTTTTATTGCAGATGAAGGACATCATAGCCTCAAATCTATGATTGAAATATCTGCAAACATTAACCGGATCCAATGAGCACAGTTCTCCTGCTGTTTTGTATTCGATGTTTTTAATGTTTGAATTTGCCTCTCGTAGAAAATCCAGTAAATCATCCCAAGCGTACTCAGCACAGCTTAGGGTAAGGAACCATGTTGGTGTTCCTAAATTCCGTAACATGCATTTTAATTCACCATGGCGTCGGTACCAATATTCATTTGTCCCACGCTGACAAGCCATCAGATTGATCAGTTGTGTTTCCAAATGATCATCTCGGTGCTGCACTTTCTCCATAAAATCCTTAGCAGACACATTTTGTAAATGTACTCCACTTTTTAAAATGTGATTTACTGCATAAGACAGTGCAGACAAGTCGCTTTCAAATAAAAGATGGAACAAATAAGGAATACTTTGTCGAAATCTGCGATCTTCAGCATATAGTCTTGTAGTCCGATACTCAGAAGCTGGAATCTGTTCCGGACGTTCATCGTATCGTCCTCCTTTTCCTTTAGGAAACAGCTGGGGAAAACATCGAGCTTCCAAGCTCTCCTCCCATACACTCACAGGAGTTCCTTTTGCTTTCTTAATCTGAAATAGATCAATATTGTCTCCCATAACTTCTTTTGAATGAAGAGGATGTATGCTAAAATGTTCATAAATTTCTTCTTCCTTTGACTTGTCCACTTTTTCAATTTGTCCAGTTGGTGTTTCTGTGTCTTCTTGTAAATCTTCTTCTTCTTCTTCTTCTATATAAATTGATTCATACCATTTGTTATTCCTTTTCAAATACAAATTTGCTCTTTGTACTTTCCGTACATCTACCAGCTCCTGTCAAATCTTCTTATTCTTTGTAGGTACACCATTAACCAGAATAATTAATGGTTCAGTTTCCAAAGTATCCGCATCAATAGTTTCCATATTTTTTTTCAAATCCAAGGGCAAATACACCACTCTACCTTTTAAACCTCTCAGTAAATCTGAAGGAGGTAATTTACCAGTTTTGGGCTCCATACGTACTATGGTCTGGAACGGATGAACACATTGAATGAGTATAGACTCATATGTATTTAATTCAGAAAGTTCAGCAGGAATAGCATCCAATTCTAAATTATTATGTACAGCTCTGGTCGGCATTCTATTTTCCTCTAACTTGTTGTAACAGTATTTACAAATACGCTGAACTTCACCCAATTCAAAACAATTTTCAAGAAATATATAGGTGGCAAAATCCTTCCATTTATAATTATCTTCATTTTCACTCTTTCTGTAGAGATCAACATACCTGGTTTGTTTTCTATAATGAGTTCTGCGGCAACAAATACAAGTTATATTTGGTCTTTCATTAGAGATTATTGCAAATTTTGTTATGTGATCATTAAATGTCTTACTTACAGAGGGTTCTACATTTTCTTCCACTTCTTCCTCATTTACTGTGTCCTTCTCTGCACTGTTTTGTTCAGGACCAAAGTAACAAAACTGAATTTCATCAACAACCTTCTCTACATCTGATACCGTTCCACGGAACAGAGCCCTATTCAATTCATCTAACTTTATTGCTGGACTTTTAGCAAAATACAACCGTCTCACAAACTTTCTCATTTCAGTATGATGAACAGCCAGCATCCTAAAATGATGGAAAACACTATTACACACTTTTCTAGATAGACAAGCCAGAGAATTACCCTGCAAACCAGTATTCTCTCTCACTCTGCATGGATCTAGACTTTGAAGCACCTTAATCTTCTGTTTCACACTTTTTTTGCTATATTCTCTTAGAAACTCACGAAATTTATCAATAGATTCCTGACGCACAGTGCAAATACTACTACAATTCCAAGTGTACACTGGGGCTTTAGGACGTCTCCCCATAGCCTCATCCGCCATCACTTGTACCTCATCTCTTGGAACCAGTATCTCCTTCTCCATTATGCAACCATTTTTCACTTCATAAGCACGACCTCTGGTGTCAACTGCATGCAGCAAACTATTACTTTGAAAATAGCTCTCTTCATTAAAAAAAGGTTCACTACTTGAACTATGCATCCATTTTCCTAAAAACACTTTACAAAAGTTTGTTCTGTCCACTACTCTTTTCCTTTTGCTATGTGATTTCAGTACATTAACCATTTTGTCTAATGTACGCATCCTATTCAAAATTAAAATAAATAGTTTCCTTTTTAATGCTAGTGCCTTTGCTGCAATGGCTTCAATTTCTTTTTTTCTCTTATAAAACTTTGCCTTTTGCTTATATTTCTTCACATCCTTTATCAAATTGGACATAACTCTCCTCTGAAACATTTTTCTACGTATCTCTTTAAACGCTGTTTTTCTGTTTAAGTTTATCTTTTGAGTTGCAGAAGGTATATTTGCATTAACTAAATTCTCAATTTTTTCCTGTCCTTTTCGATTCAAATCATTCTTTCCAGTACAGACATTTTGTACATTTTTCCTTTTTTTGAATATGTTCCTTAGAAAATCTTTTTTTTGCTTACCAGAAGATTTTTTCTTCTTCCCAACATGAGCATCTTCAACTAACTTAGGTCCTCCAGTTGTCTTCAAATATAGGTTTTTTTTCTGCTCTTTTTTTACTCTGGATTTTGTAGGCATCTTAAATTTTGTTCACTGCTCTTCAGCAATACCTGAAAAAAACTAAAAAAAAATTCCTTTATTTTATTTAAATATATTACTACATTTGTTTTCACATTAGTCACAAAACGAAATTTCTTTGCCAATTTGAAAGCACACTTACTGCTCTTTTTTTTGGCAAGTGATAAACACTTTTACAGACTGACACATTATGAATCCACTTTTCAGATTTTTTACAAAGCACATGTCCAAACTGCTTTTTCAGACCAGCATCATTTGTAACCTGGGTGTCTGCCTACACTCCAGCAAGGGCAACCAGCCTTAGTGATGCTGAATGTATTTGCATTACTGACTGAAACTTCAAACCCCACTCGCTTGTGAATACTGTGCATGATTCCACATGGTAAGCAGCTACCAGTGTGCTAAGAGTCTGCTTCTGCACCAAAAAATGTCTCCCCCTTTCCATCTAATGCAACTGTGAAATCACCAGAGCAATACGCAATAAATCTCTGCCTGTAATTCCTATTTGCACACAGAGTCATGTTTTCACATTAGTCACAAAACGAAATTTCTTTGCCAATTTGAAAGCACACTTACTGCTCTTTTTTTTGGCAAGTGATAAACACTTTTACAGACTGACACATTATGAATCCACTTTTCAGATTTTTTACAAAGCACATGTCCAAACTGCTTTTTCAGACCAGCATCATTTGTAACCTGGGTGTCTGCCTACACTCCAGCAAGGGCAACCAGCCTTAGTGATGCTGAATGTATTTGCATTACTGACTGAAACCTCAAACCCCACTCGCTTGTGAATACTGTGCATGATTCCACATGGTAAGCAGCTACCTGTGTGCTAAGAGTCTGCTTCTGCACCAAAAAATGTCTCCCCCTTTCCATCTAATGCAACTGTGAAATCACCAGAGCAATACGCAATAAATCTCTGCCTCTAATTCCTATTTGCACACAGTCATGTTTTCACATTAGTCACAAAACGAAATTTCTTTGCCAATTTGAAAGCACACTTACTGCTCTTTTTTTTGGCAAGTGATAAACACTTTTACAGACTGACACATTATGAATCCACTTTTCAGATTTTTTACAAAGCACATGTCCAAACTGCTTTTTCAGACCAGCATCATTTGTAACCTGGGTGTCTGCCTACACTCCAGCAAGGGCAACCAGCCTTAGTGATGCTGAATGTATTTGCATTACTGACTGAAACCTCAAACCCCACTCGCTTGTGAATACTGTGCATGATTCCACATGGTAAGCAGCTACCTGTGTGCTAAGAGTCTGC
Source organism: Triturus cristatus (assembly GCF_964204655.1). Lineage (NCBI taxonomy): Eukaryota > Metazoa > Chordata > Amphibia > Caudata > Salamandridae > Triturus > Triturus cristatus. The sequence goes on along the minus strand of NC_140593.1, from coordinate 875,518,528 downwards.
TTCTGCACCAAAAAATGTCTCCCCCTTTCCATCTAATGCAACTGTGAAATCACCAGAGCAATACGCAATAAATCTATACCTGTAATTCCTATTTGCACACAGAGTCATGTTTTCACATTAGTCACAAAACGAAATTTCTTTGCCAATTTGAAAGCACACTTACTGCTCTTTTTTTGGCAAGTGATAAACACTTTTACAGACTGACACATTATGAATCCACTTTTCAGATTTTTTACAAAGCACATGTCCAAACTGCTTTTTCAGACCAGCATCATTTGTAACCTGGGTGTCTGCCTACACTCCAGCAAGGGCAACCAGCCTTAGTGATGCTGAATGTATTTGCATTACTGACTGAAACCTCAAACCCCACTCGCTTGTGAATACTGTGCATGATTCCACATGGTAAGCAGCTACCTGTGTGCTAAGAGTCTGCTTCTGCACCAAAAAATGTCTCCCCCTTTCCATCTAATGCAACTGTGAAATCACCAGAGCAATACGCAATAAATCTCTGCCTGTAATTCCTATTTGCACACAGAGTCATGTTTTCACATTAGTCACAAAACGAAATTTCTTTGCCAATTTGAAAGCACACATACTGCTCTTTTTTTGGCAAGTGATAAACACTTTTACAGACTGACACATTATGAATCCACTTTTCAGATTTTTTACAAAGCACATGTCCAAACTGCTTTTCAGACCAGCATCATTTGTAACCTGGGTGTCTGCCTACACTCCAGCAAGGGCAACCAGCCTTAGTGATGCTGAATGTATTTGCATTACTGACTGAAACCTCAAACCCCACTCGCTTGTGAATACTGTGCATGATTCCACATGGTAAGCAGCTACCTGTGTGCTAAGAGTCTGCTTCTGCACCAAAAAATGTCTCCCCCTTTCCATCTAATGCAACTGTGAAATCACCAGAGAAATACGCAATAAATCTCTGCCTGTAATTCCTATTTGCACACAGAGTCATGTTTTCACATTAGTCACAAAACGAAATTTCTTTGCCAATTTGAAAGCACACTTACTGCTCTTTTTTTTGGCAAGTGATAAACACTTTTACAGACTGACACATTATGAATCCACTTTTCAGATTTTTTACAAAGCACATGTCCAAACTGCTTTTTCAGACCAGCATCATTTGTAACCTGGGTGTCTGCCTACACTCCAGCAAGGGCAACCAGCCTTAGTGATGCTGAATGTATTTGCATTACTGAGTCCAACCTCAAACCCTTAAACTATTCTTTTATTATACCAGTACACCTTAATTTATTGTGAAAACATAGTCCATATTATTTTACATGTTCCTCACATTTAAATTTCTCCCAAAACAGAAAATAATAAACACAACTTCAACAAAAAGAATTGCATTTCTATTATTCATTTCTTAATTTACCATATACATCCCCTCTCAGACTCTAAACTCACCTTTAAAATTAGTTAGTTGTGAAAGAAATGTGGCACTCAAACAGCAGATTATCAGAGCCAGGATCTCTGTTCTCTACACCTCTCTCCTCTCAGCAGAACCAGATAATGGCAAACTTTCCCTCTCTTTTTCCACACATATACATGTTAGTTTCAAATCTCAGTGCTTGCCCCTTTTTTTCAAATGTAATCACACATTTCTATTGGTTGAAAACCCAACCCTTTTCCAAAAGTACCCTTCCCCCAACTTGACTTCTGCCTAGTACCCTTCCCCCAACTTGACTTCTGCCTGCTACCATAGCAACAGCTCATGGAACACTGCTGTGTGGAGTCAGGTCAGAAGTTCGCCAAACAATGTTTCAATTCAAAAGAGCAAGAGTGCTTGACTTTTCAAACCTAACAGCAAATCTATAGTACTGTTCTTTGGTAACACATTTTTCTGTACCAATACAAAACATGCTTCTATTAATTTACACATACAGCCTAGTTTTTATTCTAGAATGGTATGAAACAGCCAATCAGTTCTTTTTTATTAAAAAAAAAATATGTATGCCTCCATTTCCAAACTGTCTTTCTTTTCATATTGCCATTCTACTGAAAGACACCTCCTGAGTGCATCCAGTTCTCCTTTGAAGATGTTCACAGTGTGGATTGTAGGGCACAGCTATGTCTTCTGGAGTGAAAAGTATGCAGAGAAAACAGATATGGTGAGAGACCTTGCTTTGCCAAATGTAGACATTAAATGGATTGGTCAGAGAGGGTTAAAGTGGCACCAATTGATGCCATTGGTGAAATCCTTCATGCACATCCAACACCCTGACCTCATAATAGTGCACTGTGGTGGCAATGACCTAGGCACTTTGACTGGGGTAGGTCTGGAAATGCTTATGAAGGAGACCTTTGCACAACTGTTTTCACTTTTCCCTAAAACTGCCTTTGTGTTTTCTAACATATGCCAAAGGCAAAAATGGAACTGGTCCAATCATTTCTGTCCGCAGATTGACAAAGCAAGAAAGCACGTCAACAAATCTGTTTCTGCTTTCCTCCGTGACTATGGTATGGGTTCCATTTACCACAACAACTTGCGTTATGACATGCAAGACATTTATAGAGGAGATGGTGTACACTTCAATGATGAAGGGAACAGAGTCTTCCTCTTGAACCTTAGACTCTGCATCGGTACTTACTTGTAGGTACCACTAAAAAATCACTTAATAAACACAACGGCTCTTTTTAGAGCCCCCTAATATCTAAACACTTAAATCTGATTTTCATTTCTTTTTATTTTTTTTATTTTTACCGTACGCTTACCGTACGCGTACCCCGTGATTTTTTTTAAAATCAATAAATGTTTTCTTTGTACTTTTCTGTCCTTCTTTGACCCCCTTACAAATGTTAGGGGGTCTGTAACTCTCCTCCTTGCCCCCTTTTCTTGTTATCACTTGTTTTTTTTCTGAGTGAAACACACGAAATGGCGGCCGCCGCTTCCTGGTTTCGACCGATTCGAATGTTTACTAAGATCTAAGAGCCAATCAGAATCGCGCTCGCGCACGCCACCGTACGCGTACGGTAAGCGTACCGTAAGCGCACCGTAAGCTGGCTCAGATATATATATTGATTTAAAGGCTATTTTCTCAGAATCTACTGAACAGATTTACACCAAACCTACAAAAGGCACTTCCTTGACCTGAGGACTACCTCTCTGCCAAATTTCTAGTAATTCTGTTCAGCCGTTCGGGCTGTAGCTGTGTCTAAAGGTCCTATGGAAAAATGCATGGGAAAAACGCGTTTTGGGACCCCCCTTTTATCTCAGCCCCCGCTTGACGAATCCCCCCGAGACTTTCCGGGAAGGAGCGGAGCGTAGCGCCCCACCTATTTTGAAAAATTCGCGAGGATCCGTCGACCGGCGCCAAAGTTATTCAAAATAGAATGTTGCGGATTTCCTATGGAAACGTGGTCCTAACTATAACTACCTACTGACGACCGCCAGTAGGTAATATATATATATATATTCACTGAAAAAAACATAGGTTTCAGGGGTGTTATAGTTAGTTGGACTTTTCACTCGTACAAAACCATTGAAATTCCCCCGTTATAGTTAGTTCAGCTAACTATACCTCGCGCGCCCGCAATGCACTGCTGATGACGTCACATATTACATCACTCATTGTCGTACTTTGGTATTTGGGACCACGTAGGAGACAGGGCCCTACCCCTGTTTATTCATGTATTAGCAAACCGCGATTGGTCAATGCGGTATTTACAAGCGCTTTGCATAACGTCCCATTGCCAAATGCACTATGTATACGTTATTCTACATTGACTCCGTGGGTTCCATCTTGGAGCGGTGGCCATCTTAATAAGTTGCCCTCACATAGACAAACACATAAGCAAGTACGGGCCTTTAGAATACATGTACTTTCTGCTTGACTTCTCCATGACCTGGGCAGCTGGTCTCCGCTGCCCCAGGTCAGTCCGGTCTCACGAGCTCCCCTTCCTCCGGCCACCTGTGATTAGCATCAGGGCTTGACACACCATAAAGTCCTTTCATCGCACACAAGCCTCCGGCTAATCACTTTCGCACCTGCTTGTTCCTGCTTTATGGCCTGTTTCTCAAAACAGGAGATGCTCATGTTTATTGGGGTCAGATGTGGGATCTGAGCCTCGCTCGGTAAATAATTGCGGGCTGGCTGAACTGAAATGTGAGATTGCAATCATGACTCTGCTTGTTCTTTGAAGTAAAATATGTGAATGACCAACTGCAAGAGAAGGGTGGTGTTGCCCAGAGCATAATATGCATTATAAAAGAGAACACTGGTTTTCGTTCTGCAGACTGCCTCATTCAGTTGCTAAGGCTTCTGTGCGACGTAGTCTCACTCATTTAATGTTTAATAAAGATGTCTTTTTCATATTTCAGCTTCTTCTGCCAGTTTCTTTGTTGCATTACCATGAGAGCGTCTTTTATAATACTACAGCAACAGGATAACCCGAAGTCATAGGGTGCTATCCCTGGCACCGCTGGGGTCCTAAAATCCCCGGTACTTCATCATGACATGGTCATTAATATCACTCATGACATTATTATTATTATTATTATTATTATTGAGTCTTGTATAGCGCGTGGTTACCCTTGGGCATCCCAGCGCTCGTCCAGAGTACACACCAAACCAGCAGAGCACTAAGCAGGGAACAGATGAGTCTTTAAAAGTTTGCGAAATCGCAAGGTGCCAGTTTCGGAGCGAAGGGCATGCGGAAGGGAGTTCCATAATGCTGCCACGTTGACGGAAAATCTTCTACCACCAGTCCTGGCTTTTTTTACTTTCGCGACTTGCAAGAGATGTTGGTGGTCTGAGTGGAGGGCGCGAGAGGCCTTATAAGGTTGGACCATACTCCGCAGGATAGGGGGCCCTTTTCCCTGCAAGATTTTGTGAGCCATGCAGAGTGCTTTAAACTTCACCCTCTCTCTCACAGGGAGCCAGTGGAGCACCTTCAGCGCAGGTCGGGCTGACTGCCGCCTGGGAAGGTCCGTCAAAAGCCTGGTTGCAATTTGTTTAGAGTTGATTCTGGAGCCCCCAGAAACAGCGCATTGCTGTAGTCCAGCCGTGAAATGATGAGACCCTGGATTAGTAACCTCCTAGTGGCCATCGGGAGGAGGGGTAGGATCTTCCGGGCTGACCGGAGCAGGCCGAAACACACGCCTGCGGTCTTTCTTGCGTGTGTCTTGAAGGATAGGTCCTGCTCCAGCCACACCCCCAAGCTCTTAATCTCCTGTTTTGGGGTAGGTGGCGCTCCCAGACAGCTAGGCCAGCTACTAGGGGACAAGGAGGGAGGGGAGTTCCCCAGCATCATCAGTTCGGCTTTTGAACCGTTAAGTTTAAGTGCTGAGTTGCACATCCAGGTGAAGACCCTGGCTAAACATGTGTGCAGCAGGTCGGGTTGGTTCGCCGGCTGGGGAAGCCCAACCACCAACTGGGTATCATCCGCATAGCTGATGATCTTGATACCCAGTGGCAGTACCACACTCTCCAGTGGGGCCATATAGATATTAAATAGTGTGGGGCTCAGCGATGAGCCCTGTGGCACACCACACTGGAGCGGAACCGATGTTGACTTCTCGTGGCCTTCCCAGACCTCAAACGTCCGATCTTCTAAGAAGGACGCGAGCCATTTCAGGGCCAACCCGGAGACCCCCACCCCGACAGCCGCTGGAGTAACACCTGATGGTCTACGGTGTCAAATGTCGCACTAAGGTCCAGGAGGATCACTGCCACCGATCCCCCTGAATCCAAAATGCTCCTGGCATTCTCCACGACTGCCAGCAGGGCAGTGTCCGTCCCCTGGCCAGGGCGAAATCCCGTTTGGGAGTCACCCAAGAGAGAGTTGGATTCCAGAAAACCCGAAAGGCGCCTATTCACAAGTTTCTCCGCCACCTTGCTAAGGCCGGGGAGCAGGGAGATAGGCCGAAAATTAGCAAGGTCAGCGGGGTCCAGGCTGGGCTTCTTCAGGAGGGCCTTAACTACCGCTCCTTTCCAGCTGGGAGGCACAACTCCTTGGGTGAAGGATAGGTTCAAAAGGTCCGTCACTGGGCCGCCGATTGTAGAAGCTACCTGCTTCAGGTATTTCATCGGTACCGGATCTCTCGGAGACCCACTCTTCAGGGTCACCAAGACCCCAAGAGCCTCGTCCACAGTGACTGGACCAAAGGAGTCCAGCTCTGCTGTCCTCACCCCAGGCTGAGACCCAGGGTTGCATTCGGAGGATTGCTCCTGCGCTACCTGAGGGAGGGACGCCAAGATGTTTTCTATCTTAGATTTAAAGAACGTGGCTAATTCTGAGCATTTTTCACGCGGGTTGTCATGAGTGACCGGAGGTTCGGGGGTTTGCAGAAGTTCTCTGATGACCTTAAACGACTCTTTCGAGGAATTAGAAGAGAGTCCTATTCTCTCCTCAAAGAACTTGAATTTCGCTGCCCGGATGGCGGATTTGTAGATGTTAAGTGCTGCCCGGTATTCTCTCCGGCTCACTTCACCCCAGTCCCTCCTCCAGATCCGCTCCTGCCTCTTGCAACCCTTCCTCAAAGCTCTGAGCTCTGGCGTGTACCAGGGAGCTGAGCCCACTCTCTTACCCCTGGTGAGTAGTCTTTTCTTAGGGAGGATAGCATCGAGCGAGTTGGTCAACCAGGTGTTTAAGTTCGCATCAGCGACTAGCGGGTCAGGCCCGGGGGGGGACGTGTCGCCTCCAAGTGTACTGCCCAGGTATCCACTGGGAGCCTAGACCAGGCTCTTTCCACCGTGTATACTCTAGGTGTAGGTACCACTGGGACATCAAACTGCCACAGGGCCGGAACCATAAAATGATCTGTCCAGGGCAGAACCAGCGCGGGCAGTACTTTAAGGCGTTCCGAGTTCGAAAAAATGGGGTTGAGCAAGTGTCCCTTCCCGTGCGTTGCACCTGAATTGACCAGGTTAATCTCGAATGCTTTCAGATCACCCTGAAGATCTACTGCCAGAGAGTCAGAGGGGTCATCAAAATGGATGTTAAAGTCACCTAGTGCCACAAAGTTGACTGTGGAAGAGGCAAGAAGCGCGACCGTTTCAAGAAAAGAGTTGAGGAAGTTGCCCATGGTCCCAGGTGGGCGATAGACAAGGAGGCCTGCCAAGGAAGCGGTATGCGACAACCGTAGAGAGAATTGACAGCTCTCACAGTCGCTCATCCCTCCATCCTGGACCTTACAGGTTAACGTATCCCTGTAAAGGATGGCAATTCCACCTCCCCGCCCTACTGGTCTATCTAGGTGAGATATAAGAAAGCCTGGTGGAAGTGCTCTGACCATATCCGGGCCGGAGCTGGAAGAGATCCAGGTTTCTGTTAAAAACAAGACGTCCAACTTGTGGTCGAGAATGAGGGAATTAATTTCTGTCGCATGACTAGGGAGGGACCGACAGTTCAACAGGGCCATTGACAACAAACAATTGTCTTTGGCCGTTAACAGACCCGTATTACAGGCCCCGCAGGGCAGGAACGGTTGCCCTCCCTCGTGAACATACCTACATGCGGCGAGTTTCGGTGGCCGCCAAAGCATGAGCTCATCCCTCGTGTACCTGATGAAAGCCGGAGATGGCATCTGTGAGTCGGGCAGGGGGACCGGCCCTATGCCCGTCTGGGCCCAGACGGGCACAGACAGGCTGAACTCTGGCGTAACTCCGGCGTCAGTCCGGCGTGACCGCTGCGCGTGACCGCTGCGCGTCAGCATGGCTACCTAGAAGCACGCCTAGCGAAATAGAAAGGGGACTAGAGCGCGCGAAGGATCACCCACACCCAATATGGCCGCCACGAGTCGGGGGCAAAGGACCCGCAAAGTGCGGTGTTTTTCAGGCAATTATAGTGCAGGTTAGATGTCAGCAGTGCAAGTATGCGAGGCCAGGCTTAAAAACAGGGGATAAGTGTCCAAACACAAACTAAAGTAAAAGACAAAAACGGGTCATTAAAAACACAGAGCTTCCACAGACAAGCGCTGCAAGTATGGCGACACCGCTGGAATAGCTGGACATCACTGATGACATCTCAAATGACAACACTGATGACATCACTGATGACATCATCCTTGTGATAGAGTGGCAGACCTCCTCTCACCCTAATATAACCTTTGATACACACACTCAAAAATAGAAACTAAAATATTTAAAACAATGGGCATACCAATACCAGTTACAACAGCCTATTCAGTAATTCTAAGATCCACATACACACCCACTCATTCACCAATAGTCCTATACAGTCACTCATACATGTACTCACTCATCATATGTACTCATACACCTATACATCCTGTTACACAACACCACTCATCCATAGAGTTACTCACACATAGTCACTCATGCTAATAAAGAATCAAACATCCATTTACTTACATATAGAGTTATACACACACCACCACACTTACTTCTACAGAAACTTACACATACTTAGTCTTTTAAACAATCACTTATAGAAACACATACTTATTCATACAGGAACTCTTTCAATCTCTCACTCTCACATATACTCACTTATATACACCAATAGTCACATATAGTAGTTTAAAACATATGTAGTTACTCATAAAGACACTATTGAGACAGTCATTCACTCACTAACACACCCATGCACACACTCATCCACCCATACAGTCCTGCACACATACTGTCTTCAACACATACAAACAGTGAGTCACTCATCCATGCACCTGTGCACTACGTAATACCCCCCACCGAACCATACAGACACTCAGACACTCATACTGATACTCAAAAAACCAACTAATAACCTATATAGACACTCATGTAGCTACTCACCAACACATGCAGCCACTTATACATAAAGTGAGAGACTGATACAGATATTTACATATTTAAACATTACTCACTAAGCCATGTATTCAATCAGTCAGTTATACAATCAATTTGTCAAAAACGAATCATCCATTTAGACACTTATATACCCATTTATTCTTCCATCGACCTTGAGATATACATATATAAAACATATGTAATTTTCAGAAAAACACACATTCACTGGATGATGTCAACAGTGATGTCATCAGTGATGTCATTTGAGATGTCATCAGTGATGTCATGAGTGATGTCACTGACCATGTCATGAGGGATGTAATATGTGACGTCATCAGCAGTGCATTGCGGGCGCGAGAGTTATAGTTAGCTGAACTAACTATAACGGGAGAATTTCAATGGTTTGGTACGAGTGAAAAGTCCAGCTAACTATAACGCCCCTGAAACCTATGTTTTTTTCAGTGAATACATATATATACATATATATATATCACTGAAAAAACCATAGGTTTCACACATGTTATAGCTAGCATAAATTTTACTGATAAAAAACCAATGAAATTCCCCCGTTATAGTTAGTGCAGGCAACTATAACTCACGCGACCGCAATCCTCTGCTGATGCTAATACTGTATTTAGACACTTATTTGCCCATGTCTTCTTCCATACATTTTTAGCTATACATATATTACAAATATTTTTTTTTCATAAAGACACATATGTCATCAGCAGAAGATTGCGGTCGCGTGAGTTATAGTTGCCTGCACTAACTATAACGGGGGAATTTCATTGGTTTTTTATCAGTAAAATTTCCGCTAACTATAACATGTGTGAAACCTATGGTTTTTTCAGTGAATTTGCAAGGTTTTTTAAATGCTAATTCCTAACTATAACGTGTGTGAAACCTATGGTTTTTTCAGTGAATTTGTACGGTTTTTTAAATGCTATGTTACTTTACGCCATTCGTGGCGTGCGCGCCCACTTAACGCAGTTCGTTCCGTGCGCGCGCGGTGCGCTTCGCGCACCGCGCGCCCACTTTACGCAGTTAGTGCCGTGCACGCACGGTGGGCACGCGGTGCGATGACAAAGCAAGAAAGCACGTCAACAAATCTGTTTCTGCTTTCCTCCGTGACTATGGTATGGGTGCCATTTACCACAACAACTTGCGTTATGACATGCAAGACATTTATAGAGGAGATGGTGTGCACTTCAATGATGAAGGGAACAGAGTCTTCCTCTTGAACCTTAGACTCTGCATCGGTACTTACTTGTAGGTACCACTAAAAAATCATTTCATAAACACAACGGCTCTTTTTAGAGCCCCCTAATATCTAAACACTTAAATCTGATTTTGATTTTTTTTTTTTTTTTTTTTCTACCGTACGCTTACCGTGAGCTTACCGTACGCGTACCCCGTGATTTTTTTTAAAATCAATAAATGTTTTTTTTGTACTTTTCTGTCCTTCTTTGACCCCCTTACAAATGTTAGGGGGTCTGGCTCTTTTTAGAGCCCCCTAATATCTAAACTCTTAAATCTGCTTTTCATTTATTTATTTTTATTTTTTTTACCGTACGCTTACCGTAAGCTTACCGTACGCGTACCCCGTGATTTTTTTTAAAATCAATAAATGTTTTTTTTGTACTTTTCTGTCCTTCTTTGACCCCCTTACAAATGTTAGGGGGTCTGTAACTCTCCTCATTGCCCCCTTTCCTTGTTTTCACTCTTTTTTTTCAGAGTGAAATACACAAAATGGCGGCAGCCGCTTCCTGGTTTCGACCGATTCGAATGTTTACTAAGATCTAAGAGCCAATCAGAATCGCGCTCGCGCACGCCACCGTACGCTTACCGTAAGCGTACGGTAAGCGTACCGTAAGCGGGCTCAGATATATATATTGATTTAAAGGCTATTTTCTCAGAATCTACTGAACAGATTTACACCAAACCTACAAAAGGCACTTCCTTGACCTAGGGTCTACCTCTCTGCCAAATTTTGAGTAATTCTGTTCAGCCGTTCGGGCTGTAGCTCGTTCTAAAGGTCCTATGGAAAAATGCATGGGAAAAACGCGTTTTGGGACCCCCCTTTTATCTCAGCCCCCGCTTGACGGATCCCCCCGAGACTTTCAGGGTAGGAGCGGAGCGTAGCGCCCCACCTATTTTGAGAAATTCGCGAGGATTCGTCGACCGGCGCCAAAGTTATTCAAAATAGAATGTTGAGGTTTTCCTATGGAAACGTGGTCCTAACTATAACTACCTACTGGCGACCGCCAGTAGGTAATATATATATATATATATATATATATATATATATATATATATATATATTCACTGAAAAAACCATAGGTTTCACACATGTTATAGTTAGCGGAAATTTTACTGATAAAAAAACAATGAAATTGCCCCGTTATAGTTAGTGCTGGCAACTATAACTCACGCGACCGCAATCTTCTGCTGATGCTAATACTGTATTTAGACACTTATTTGCCCATGTCTTCTTCCATACATTTTTAGCTATACATATATTACAAATGTTTTTTTTTATAAAGACACATATGTCATCAGCAGAAGATTGCGGTCGCGTGAGTTATAGTTGCCAGCACTAACTATAACGGGGCAATTTCATTGGTTTTTTATCAGTAAAATTTCCGCTAACTATAACATGTGTGAAACCTATGGTTTTTTCAGTGAATTTGCAAGGTTTTTTAAATGCTAATTCCTAACTATAACGTGTGTGAAACCTATGGTTTTTTCAGTGAATTTGTACTGTTTTTTAAATGCTAAGTTACTTTACGCCATTCGAGGCGTGCGCGCCCACTTAACGCAGTGCGTTCCGTGCACGGTTTTGATCAACTTTAATAAGCCCTGTACATTTGGTGGCCTTCGGCCACCAAAAGCACAGGGGGTGGGGTCAATGTGGATAGTGTTTTTTTTATTTCGATTTTATAATTTCATGTTGCCAAAATATAGTTTTTTTACTGATGTAATAAGCCCTGTACATTTGGTGGCCTACGGCCACCAAAAGCACAGGGGGTGGGGTAAGTGTGGATAGTGTTTTTTTTATTTCTATTTTTTACCGTACGCTTACGGTAAGCGTACGGTAAGCGTACTCGGCGAAATTGCCGAAAAAAAAATAAAACCGTTTTTGCTCTTGGGGGATGTTTGGGGACTCCCTCAACATGACTATGTGGGAGGGAGTTGTCAAAACAGCCCCGTAACATGTTTTTGGGCATCATGTTTGATAAATAACACTCAGTGCGAGAGACAAAATGGCGGACGCCGCTTCCTGGTTTCGGCCGATTCGAATGTTTACTAAGATCTAAGAGCCAATCAGAATCGCGCTCGCGCACGCCACCGTACGCGTACGGTAAGCGTACGGTAAGCGTACCGTAAGCGGGCTCAGATATATATATTGATTTAAAGGCTATTTTCTCAGAATCTACTGAACAGATTTACACCAAACCTACAAAAGGCACTTCCTTGACATAGGGACTACCTCTCTGCCAAATTTCTAGTAATTCTGTTCAGCCGTTCGGGCTGTAGCTCTGTCTAAAAGTCCTATGGAAAAATGCATGGGAAAAACGCGTTTTGGGACCCCCCTTTTATCTCAGCCCCCGCTTGACGAATCCCCCCCGAGACTTTCAGGGTAGGAGCGGAGCGTAGCGCCCCACCTATTTTGAGAAATTCGCGAGGATTCATCGACCGGCGCCAAAGTTATTCAAAATAGAATGTTGCGGATTTCCTATGGAAAAGGGGTCCTAACTATAACTACCTACTGGCGACCACCAGTAGGTAATATATATATATATATGGGTCCATATATGTCAGGTCCTTCATGATGACTAGTGGGATCCAGTTCCTTACTTGGAATGTTCGTGGCCTAAATCCGCCTAAAAAAATCAGGGCGGTGTTTGCATACTTAGATTGTATGGGAGTGCAGGTTGCCCTCCTACAAGAAACTCACCTGACTGGGGAATCAGCTATCAAAGTGGGCTCTCATTGGGCGGGGGTTCGGCTCTTCTCCTTTTTTTCATCCTATTCTAGGGGCGTGCTGACCCTGGTGAAGAAAGGTGTATCCTTCACTGTGATTAGATCTGAAACTGATGCTTGTGGTCGGGTTGCGATTGTGCATGGCCGTTTGTCTGGAGAGAGTGTGTTGATTGTGAATGTTTACTGACCAAACATGGATGACCCTTCGTTTTACTCTGATGTGTGGCGTCAGATATCGTCGTTCCCCCCGGCATTGGTCATATGGGGGGGGGATTTTAATCTGTGTTTAGATGCTACCTTGGACCGAACTGACAGTAGTGTGGCCCGACCCAAACGTGCGGCAGATGTTTTGCTGGGGCTTCTAGATACTGGTCACTTACATGACGTCTGGCGTAGACGTCATCCTTCAAGTTGGGAGAGCACGTTCGCTTCCTCAGTGCATGGGTCATGGTCCCGCATTGATTTTTGGTTGGTATCGGAGATGGTTTGCACCTGGACGACAGAGGTATCACATGGGGCTCGCACTTTATCGGACCACTCCCCGGTTTTTCTAGCGTTACAGATTCCTATGTATCAGACTCCACCTTTTGCTTGGTGGCTGCAGCCTTCGGAGTTCAAGGACCCAGTATTCAAGCACACTATAGCAGACGCCATCAAACATTATTTTAGAGAAAATGAGGGGACTGTAGAAAGTGCGGGAACGCTTTGGGAAGCGTTTAAAGTTACTTGCATAAGTGTCCAGTCCAGGGTATTGTGGGATATTCGGCGTCGGATAAAGAAGCTAGAATCTGACATCTCCAAGTTGGAGCGGGACTATGACTCTGACCCAACCACTGCCAAACTGGCCGCCATACGGGAACTGGTTACAGGCCATAATGAGACTGTTGACCAAGAGCTGTTACATTGTTCCCGGCGCCGCACAGCGCGTTACTATGGTGAGGGTGGCCGCCCTGGCCATTCGCTGGCGCAGAAGGTGTCTGAACCGAGTAGCCAGGAAACCATAACTGAGCTCCTGAATGAGGCGGGGGAGGCCCGGCACTCGACCACTGATCTCTGTGACATTGTATTGCAATTCTATACTCGCCTATACGCCGCTAGAGAGTCGCCACCAATAGAGGAGATTCATGAATACCTCGATGATATAGCGCTTGGGTGGCTGTCCGTTCGACATCGAGAGTACCTTTTGAGACCGTTCGACGAGGAGGATATTATGGAGGCTATTCTGTCTCTACCGACCTGCAAAGCTGCAGGTCCTGACGGACTCTCCAGCGAGTTTTACAAGGCATATGCGACAGACCTCGCTCCTCGGCTTTTGGCAGTTTATGCGGAGGCCTATGAGACCAGGACCCTGCCGCCTTCGCTCCGGGAGGCCCTACTGGTCACGCTACTGAAACCGGATAAACCGGCAAATCAATGCGGATCGTATCGACCACTTTCTATTATCAATATAGATGCAAAGATTTTGGCAAAAATGGTAGCTTTTAGAATACAACCACTGGTTCCACTATTGGTATTGCCAGATCAGTCTGGGTTTGTCATGGAGCGCTCCACCATGCATAATTAGCGCACGCTTTTTTCTACTCTGCATTGCTTTGAGTCAGACTTCCAAGTGGTGGGTGTGCTGCTAGACGCAGCTAAGTCCTTTGATTCTCTACTGTGGCCTTTTATGTTCACAGTATTGATTAGAATGGGCTTTCTCCCTTTCTTCTTGCAGTGGCTAAGGGTTCTGTTCAGTGACCCGGTTGCCCGAGTGCGGGTTAACGGGTGGGTGTCATCATTGTTTCCCATCAGGAGAGGCACAAGGTAGGGGTGCCCATTGTCGCCTATGCTATTTGCCTTAGCATTGGAACCCCTTGCCTGCAAGCTGCGTCAAAAACACGCTGCAGCTGCACTACGGTTCCGGCAACGACCATTGATAGTCTCCCTTTATGCGGATGACATGCTGCTTTATGTTCACAAACCTGCTGTCCACCTATCTGCGCTCCTCAGGGAGTATGTACTGTTTGAGCACTTCTCTGGCCTAGGGATCCACTGGTCCAAATCTGTGGTGTTTCCGCTAACTGCAGGTACTAAAGAAGTGGAGCTGGACTTTCCCTTGTCATGGACATCTGACCCTGTGAAATATCTGGGGGTCTGGGTCCACAGGGACCCGGATATGGTTGTCACTGAGAATTACGGCCGCACGGTTACCCGTATTTCTGAACAGGCGATGAGATGGGTGCACATGCCCCTCTCCCTGGCGGATAGGATTGCGGTTGTAAAGATGGTGTTCTTGCCTAAATTGTTGTATTTATTTGTCAATATCCCTATAAAATTGAATGTGTGGGGAGGTAAGAAGCCCAGGTGTAGATGGGATCTGTTAGTGCAGCCTTTTGATCGGGGAGGTTTCGAGGCTCCTGACCTTCGCCTCTATTATCTGTGCGCTTAAGCACAATTTGCGCACTATTGGTATTTCCCACTGCGGTTTCAGCCCCATGTGGCTATTGAGGCAGATGCTGTACTTCCTGTTCCATTGCTGGCAGTGACTCTCTCGGGGGGGTCGGGTGGTCCACGGTCTGAGATCAACCCCACACAGTGCACGGCGTGGGCCTGGTGCATGCTGGCTATGAGGGCGCATTACGCTACCTGTATGCGCCGCTGCTGCCTCTAGCATCACACCCAGAAATCTCTGCGGCAAGGGCGGGGCCTGACCTACGGGAGTTGGCTGCAACTGGCATCTCTCGGCTGGGTGACTTATACGCGGGGGGATGCTTTCAAACGCTACAAGAGGCACAGAATGGTGCAGAGCGCGGTTTTATGTTCAACTTCACATACGTCCGGGTTCGTCAAGCTGTCCGTGCGGCGTATCCGGCTTATCCTGCTGAGCCCACCATTCTACTAGCACTGCAGGTGCTGCTGACGGGAGAGAGTCAAAAAAAGCTAATCACAAGACTCTATAATGCCTCCTTGCGTGAACGTGATCTGGAGGAACGTCCCTCTTGCGTGCGTTGGCGGCTGGTACTGGGCACTCCTATTTCACCTGAGGTCTGGAAAGCGTGCTGCCAGCTTACGGGCCGCCTCACTGCCAATTGCAACCTTCGAATTATCCATTTTAAGTTCCTGCATCAGGTATATTACTCCCCCTACAGTTATATAGATATGGTCTCAGAGATACCGCTGACTGTGTGAGGTGTGGGGCGGCAGACGCAGATTTTTTCCATGTTGCCTGGCTATGTGCGAGGGTGAATGCTTTTTGGACTGCGGTGGTGACTATTCTATCAGAAGTGGTGCTGGAACCTGTGTGCTGTACCCCTGAGTTATGCTGGGGTATGTTAAGCGCCTTAAGCCCTGCAATAGGCACATTGTTGCAGTCTCCACTCTTCTCGCAAAAAGGGCAGTGGCGCAGGGCTGGGGAGCAAAAACGTCGCCTACTATAAAAAAGTGGCTCCATGATTTGGTGTACTGTAAGAACCAGCTTCAGATATATGAGGAGGAACTGCCGAAATCATCTCGACCTAAAGATTTTTGGGCCCCCTTGACGGAGTATCTGGGGTCCCACCCGGACCTACTGTGAGCGTTATGCGGTGTGACTTCTTTAGGCTCCGGTTCTCCTTAGTGTATAGGCTATAGGGAGGGGCTGGCCTGCTCAAAGGGTGATTGTCGATTGAGGTTGGTCCTGGAGTTGGTCTTAGTACTAGGCTCTGGGTTGAATAGGGGGAAGAGCTTTCTTTGGATTTGTTCTTGGTATAATTTTGCATAAATGGATGTCTTGTTGTCCGAAATGTACTGTAATTCTGCTATTGTTCTGCCTGTGTGTGGGTGTGGCAGGGGGTGGGGGGGAGCTGTGGGTTTGCAAAGATTCTATTGTTTACTATGGCTTGTACCTTGATTGTCCAGCTTGTTTTAAAATCAATAAAATTAATTTAAAAAAAAAAGGTTTTCAAATGAGTTTCTCCTACTGCAGGCAGACAGGCTTTCCAGCAACATTCTGAACTGGGGGGGTGGTGTGAACTAAAGAATGATGATGGATTAAACCCAGATCAGTTGACTGGGGGTGAGTGTTTGATTTGCTCAAACGCTCCGTCCATCATCCCCTTTGGTATCGCTTTGTTCGTCCTAAGTTGGCAGGGTATGCCCAGACGTGGGTCCCTTGCTCACTTTGCCACTGGATTCAAGATAGCTGGCTGATGACGGTTATGAACCCGAAACCAGTCCCAGGATGCTTGTTTCCGGTCCAGGGAAGACATGGCTTGGCAGTTTGTGCTGGACTGTTCCCATGATTGTCAAAAAAGGAGGGGTTTAGCCCAAAGGATTAGAGGGTAGGTAGGGCTTATATAGGACTGTTCCCATGAGGCACAGGGTCAGACTGATTTGCATATGGCCATGTCTGAACTGGGGTGGTGGAGTGAGCTAAAGAATGATGATGGATTAAACCCAGATCAGTTGACTGGGGGTGAGTGTTTGATTTGCTCAAACGCTCCATACATCATCCCCTTTGGTATCGCTTCCTGCAACATTCAGCGTGCCATTCGTGCTTTCAATTTCCAAGCAGCCCGGGACAATGGCAGCTGCTTCTTTGCAAGGAAATAGGTCCCGTATTTACAAGACTTTGAGATATTAGCATTGTAAATGACAATGTTTTTTATTTATGTGTTAATTACAAAACAGATAAATAAAAGGCATTGTCATTTACAATGCCGATAGCTTAAACTCTAGCAAATGCGAGACCTATTGCATTGCTAATGCTTGTTTTTGTTTGCAGTGGAGTGATCAGTTAGAAAAAGAGAGTTTAAGCTATTGGCATCGTAAATATAAATATTTATGTGTTATAGAGTAGAGTCGGTGTATGTGGTGTGTAGTGGAATTATGTGGCTACCATCCAGATAATGTGAGCATTTAAGAAGCAGAGGTGCAGTTAGGATGGATGGGTTGGTGGAATGATAGCTATTTGTATGAATGATTGAATGCATGGATGGCTGTACATGCATGGATGTCTGGGTGATCAGTTGAATGAAAAGATGATAGGTGATGCATGGGTAGGAAAGTTACAGATGGTTGGTATGGGAAAGAAAAAGATGGACACATAGGGAAAATATTTATAAAAAGGAAAGTGTTGTACTTTATTGGACCTTTGGTCAAGACTGGATGATATATCAGGCTACATGGTGGCCCAGATCTCAATAAACATAAAATCCCATTTACAATTCAGAAGTTGGTGGTGGTTGTGTGCCATTACCCTGAAACTAAGCTTCATTGTCAGCTGCTTGGATGCCTGCCTAATCTGCAGTTTTCCAACACAGTATTACACTTGGACGCTGGTTTAACCCATTCAAATCTTAAATGCTGTGTTCCATCAAACCTTACAAGAGACAGTTACTAATTATGACTGATGAAGGAAAAGCCTGATGACTGGTCCCATTTATAGCACTTGCATGTGGTGTTCTGCACGTTGCAAGGACACGTTGACAATGCCCTGTTGAAGAACACAATTATGCCACTCTGTGGCATTGAGACTGCCAAATATAGGTCTATTTGTAAACTCTCTGGTGCATGACATGCACACAAAGGGCATGCTACATGTTTCCGGAGTCTTGCAACTTGTAACCGTGTGAGGGCAAGGAAGGGATGACATGACTGGCACAGCAGGGGCAGCATTACTGTCTTTTTGTTCTAAGGACTGCAACATTTCCGAGTGAGCCTTCACAGCAGCAGCTTCCCAGTATCTCTGTTGCTTACTTGATTGGAAGAACAAACAGATGATATCATATTCTGAGGCCGTATTACAGATGACTGCGCCAGCGCTAATTGTCACTGTGCGCCAGATTGTGCGCCCAACGGCATTACAGAGGATCAGTCTGTAATGCGCCGTGATGTTGGTGAAGACTTTGAACTTTGTGCTTATAAGCGTTTGCGTCTGTGTGCATATTGTATTAGCGCACAGACGCAAATGCACATAAGCACAGACATACTCTGGTGCACAGCGACAATTAGCGCTGGCGCACTCGTCTGCAGTACGGCCCCAGAATGTTTAAGATACTGCTTTAGTTGATGGGTCTAGGTGAAAGTCCTTATTCTCTCACCAAACACCTGACCCATACATTCATTGAAGCACTACGAAGAAGAAATAAGGCTGCACTGCGCTCTGAAAAAACAATAGTCTAGCCTCACAAATCAGAAGTATAACTATACCCAAAGCACGCTCCAGAAACATTTTGTATGCCTTGCAAAGTTGCAGATAACAGTTTCAGGTGTTCAGCATGTATTGTATTAAACAGCACTCCTGCCGAAATTGTGATGCTGTACCTGCCCGGACAGCCCACCACCCCTGCCCTACCTGAACAAATGGAGCTCCAAGGCCATGCGCGTTGCCTGCTCCAGCTTTGCCAGGCCCAGTTTCACCTGCTGCTGCTGCAGCAGCGTGGACCCCATGGTCTCGTTGCTGTCTTCCAGGGCCTCCAGCAGTTCAGCCAGCACCGGAGGCAGAAGGAAGGCAAAAACTGGATTATTTTGACCAGCGCAGCACCCTTACTTTGTCACCCTAAGGGCGCCATATTAGTTACGGTACTTTCAACGCTGAAGATAATCTGTTTAGGATGCGCCATCTTGGTTAAGGGATCGCAAACTGCGTAATCATGGTTGAGGGCTCGTGAACCTAATACAGCGGCAGCAACACAAAACAAGTACTAGCGAAAGAAGCAAGACGGCTTTTAGCAGAGGCACTGTCACACGGAGGGCAGACTTCATGCATTTAAGTTCACAGCATCCAGGCGAGCCACCATTATTTTATTCTCACCACTGACTGATGAGAGAAATGGGGGGTTGTGGGCCGGTAATGAGAGAAATGCAGGGGTGGGCGGCTGTACATATGAACTGGGCTTTACATTTGTTGCACAGTGATAAAGCATGGCATGCCGCACTGCCACAATTAGAAAATATAGTTCTACCCAACAACAGATGAAGAATGCAAGCGGAAAGAAACTGTATTTAGGCGGTGCTCCTCTGTGAAAAACTGAAGTGAGGTATCACTGCATGAACCACTTAGGAGGCAACAAAGAAGAGCGACACTGGACTGAACCAATGTAAAGCAGCAGACTCCTTTATCAATATAACAGGTCTTCCAGACAGCACATGTGTGTTCCCTAGGCTCAACCTAAAAAGCAATACAACTATGTTTTTTTTTTCCTTTTGACATTTACACCTAAAACAAGAAGCACACAAAGCAGTCCTTTAAAAATATGCATTTCTTCTATGATTGCAAGAAATTGGATTCATATTTGGTGTGGTCAACTATGCATCTCAAGAAATATTCACAACTCGAGACAGCGTGGACCTTCATAGTCACTAATTAACCTAATCTCCACCCGCTGATAGGAATGGTGTAGATAAGATAGGCTTAATTTAGGGCAATGTGTGACTTATTTATCCACTGTCAGAACAGTAATAAAGTAAAAAACACCAAGCAATAAAAATACCAAACCGAATTATAAAAATAGAGTAAAATGTAATAAGCCAAATGACACCAAAACAAGACTAATCCATTAAGGGATACATCAGATCTGAATTTTAAAGATTAAAGTGATAATAGCACTGAAAAGGATTACACACCATTGATAGTCAATGGCCACAGTAGAGCTTTTCCTTGGGACTCAGTCTCTGAAATTGAAGTCAAAATCCTTCAGTGGGTCAAGCCCCCAGGCTGTATCCGACAGTCAGCTCCATGAGGCCTGGTACCTTATCGATCAGGGCCCACTGATTTGCTGCTGCGGCGAAGCTCCAAGTGGGAGAAACCACTTTCTTCAAACCAGCGTGGCTATGCCGTGGGTGGATAGAATGGGTTTGTGTGTTCCGGTCCTCTTGAGAACTGGAAATCTAAAACCTTGTAGGTACCAACTTTTCAGAGGTGGTATGACAAGTGCAGTTAGACACAGCTCAGGTTTCCAGGACCTGAGAAACAACAGTTGGAAGTCAAGACTCACTCCAGGAGAGGCCATCAGCAGGTATCAAGTCAGGTCCAGTTGTTATTGGTCAGCTGGGCACTTCATGGAAAAGTCCTCTTGCATCTTGTTGTGGCCCTATAGCTATACAGGTCAATTGGCGTCTACTTTTTGTCCCGGTTACAAGGGAAAGCAAGCCCAATCCTTCAAGGCTCTGCTCTAGTTACAGAAATCAGGTCTAGTCCTCTTCTCTTCTTCCACAGGTCCATAAAGTGTGATTAAAAAGTGTGTCTTGAGGTTCCATATTCACGCTTGGTACCAACGAGTGTATTGCTCCTAATGGCGCTCAAAGCGAATGGGTAAAAGTTCCTAGGGTTAACTCTACCCGCTTTTGAAACTGTTCCTGTTTGCCCTTCTGTAAACAATCCCACAGTGCCCCCTCACTCTCAAATTCCAAGATGGAGAGAAATCCTTTTCTCTTTATGCAGAGTCTGTGTGCACTGCCTTCCCAGATGTATGACCAGAGAAATCAGCACTCTCCTTCTCTGAGGTCACCCTACACCAGTTCTGGAGGTAGCATTTGGGGCCAGCCTAATAAGAAGGACATAAGCCCGGACCTCTCCAGGTGTTACCAAACATTTGCATGTTACAGGGGACACCCCTTCGAAGTAAATTAAGTTCCTGGGCCAACCCCACTGGTCTTTCTGCCAGGAGAAGGGAAAAACAACTCCTGATTCCCAAGCCATTGTACCTGCCCTATGATAATTTTTCATACCATTCATCATGGCTTATTCCTGGCTGTGCCACTGCTTATGAGAGAATGCAAATTAGCCTTAGCAGCTTCAAGCAGGGAAAATTTTACTTTCTAAAATATACCGTTCCCTAATATTCATTAAAAATGCGACTTCACACCATTGAATTGGGATTTTAATAACTAATAGAAAATAGTTGTTTCATCATTTTTGTAGCTGGACCCTAACTGGAGAGACCAACATTTATTTTTACAATCGCTTCCCAGTGTTTCCCTTTGGGATAGCAAGAGCCTTCTCACAGTACAAATAGCTTTTGGGTGCAAGTCACTATAAGGGCATGTTAACTGTATATTTCTACAGTTAACTGTATATTACTACTGTTCTACTTTCATAAACCCTGCACACTGCCTTGTGGGCTATGCAGCCTAAACAGGAGTGACTTTTTGATATTCAAAAGAAATGATTTTACCTAACAAAAACTTTTTGTTGAATGAATGCACAGTAAATGTTTACAGTGCAGCAGTCAGGAATACACAGGGTAGGCCTGAAGCCATGTTTGCCCTGCTGCTGTAGTTGATGGCACTATAGGCACTGCAGTCCTCTAGTGCCATTACATTTCCGGACCCTGTGTTCACTTTCTTCATCACATAGTAAGGACATCCAAGCAAGTTAAATATTCCAATGAGAAATAAGCCAAATTAACCATATCTAAGAGGGCACACAGGCACCCTACTAGCAGGGGTAAATTGCACAGAGTTGTAAAGCCAGCAAAGCAGATATGGGAAAAATCTGGAGGGACGCCACACAAAATATGGTCATTTCCTACAATGATTATTAAAAGGAAGCATAATTGTTACAAATGAATATAGGGCATTTTACACAAAAACCTTTTCATGTGCCAACACTTGGCTGTTTCAGAATAGTAAACATAACCAAATGATATTTGTTTCTGGTGCAGCCCCAGTGTCAGGTCTCTCTTTATTATGAGAGATGTAAATCTTCACTTTTTAGTCTACATTGAGCATTCTGGGACTTTTAGTTACTCTTTTAAGATTGCCAGTATGGAGGAGACTTACTGACTTGGGAACAGTAAAAGTGCTGTGTGAAAATGAACAGTGTAATGGTCAACAACCCAAAGAGAATCCAGACATTCAAATACCTGCAGCGCAAGCTTCACTTTAACAAATAAAAGTTACGGTCAGAGTTTATAAGGTGTACTAGGCGGTTGCTTCAGGTGCAAAGTGAAGGGCATGCCAAATTCAAGGGGAAACATTGCAAATTAAAAAAAAAATGAAAGCTAAAAAATATCCTTAGTCTCAATATGTTATTTGGTTTTAGGTGGTGGATACTCCCTCTACTTGGTCTCGTTAGTGAATAGCAGCCAATCTTGGGTGCTACTGGTTACAGCACATTCTTCCTTTGCTCAATAGCATTTTGTATTTCACATTTAGAAAACATTTGAAATGGGTAAGTAACAAGACATTTCCATATTGGTTAAGTGAACACAATATTGTTTTCTAACAATGTGTACCAATCTTTCTGTTTTCCAAAATCTTTTTGTATGGGGGTAGCAAACAAAATTGCTCATGCATTAATATATCTTTGTCCCCACTTTTCAAAGTTTCCTTTGAGCCACTGACCAGTTTAAATGGCCTTTTATTTTGTAGACCCCTACAGTCTTGTTTTGCATTTAATTTCACAGCTTTCACATCTGCTTCCTTCGGAGTATACCAAATATAATGGCCTGTACAGCCTATAATATTTGGTAGCCCCTATTTTTCTGATGATTGAACTTGCCAGGATACAATTTGACATGGCCTTATGTTGGCTGTATGAACACATTACTTTTTCTACCAGATAGAATCCTTGCTTGAGTTTTCAAACATCTTTTCCTAAAGTGATACCACATATTACAGCTCATGCATTTCTGTAAAATCTGATTTCCCCTACTTTTCAACTCAAGTTGCCTTTTTTTATACCAGATTGCTGTATCTTTTCATATTTGTGATTTCATTCCACACGCTTTCACATCAGGGTCCTTCTGGGGATGTTAAATATAATGCTTTATAAGGGCTGTAATATTTGGTGTTCCCTATGTTTCTCGGGTTAGAGCTTACCAGGATTCAATTTGACATGGCAAACTTTGGGCTCCATGAACACAGTTTGGGGCATATCAAAAATGAGTCGATAGAAAATTATCGCTGCTTTTGCGGCCGTTTTCGGCCGAAAAGCGGCGATACTTTTATCGCCTAATTAGCAAGGTCACGCTAACGCGTGAAACCTTGCTTTAGCGTACGAAATCTTAACGCCCAGCTTTGCATCTCTAATGAGATGCAAAGTGGGCGTTCCTGACCTGACATGACAGGAGAAATGTTGCTAAGTGACATTTTCCTATCATCAAGCCCCACGCTATGAAGCATAGCGGCAGGAAAAGTAGCGATAACCCCTGTTATCACTACTTTCCTTACGCCTGCTTCAGGACTGACTTAGCCATGATATCGTATGGAAGGAGGATATGATAGCTTGTTGATAGGGACTCACAAATTTAGCCAACGCCACATTTCGTGAGATTATCGCTCGGTTTCCAGCGATAATCTCACGTTAGGCAGTTAGCGCTAGGATTTTTATCGCTTTTGAGATAAGCGTTGCTAATAGCACGCTATCTCAGCGATAAAAATCCACGCTAGCCGGCGATAATTATCCTAGCGCTACAGTATCTTTTCACATTTAGTACATCATTCAACAAGATTTTGCCCCCTATATTCCTGCCAAATAGCACCGGTTACTGTGTTTTCCAACATCTTTTACTGTGGGGATATCTCATATTACTGCTCCTGCATTGCTGTAATTTCTGATATCCCCTACTTTTCAACGGTTACCTTTTAGCCACTGACCAATTCAAGTTACCTTTTATATGATAGTAGATTACACTAATTCTTTGCATTTTTCATTTGATTCCACAAGCGTTCACATCTGGTTCCTTTCGGAGATACCAAATATAACGCCTTGTTTGGGTTATAATATTTGGTATCCCTTATATTTCTTGAGTTAGAGCTTACCAGGATTCAGTTTAACATGGCATTCTGTGGACAAATTATTTTCCTGCCAAATAGCACCCTTACCTGTGTTTTCCATAATATTTTACTGTGGGATACCACATATTATGGCTTCTGCAGTGCTGTAATATCTAGAATTTCCAACTTTTCAAGCATTACCTTTTAGCCACATATCAACTTAAGTTGCCTTTTATTTGCTAGCAGACTGCTATATCTTTTCACATTTTTGAATTCACTGCGCAAGCTTTCACATCTAGTTCCTTTGGAGGATACCAAATATAATGTCTCATAAGGGCTATAATATTTGGTATCCCCTATGTTTCTCGGGATAGACCATACCAGGATTCAATTGGACATGACATTCTGTTGTCTGGGTGAACAAAGTATTTTCCTGCCAAATGGCATCCTTCCCTCCGTTTTCCATAATATTGTATTATGGGGATACCACATATTACAGCTTCTGCATTGCTGTAATATCTGGTACCATATATAATGGACTCTACCGCCTATAAAATTTGGTATCCCTTGTGTTTCTCGGGTAAGAACTTACAAAGATTCAATTTGACGTGGTCCAATGTTGGATGGCTTACCACAGTATTCGTTTGCCAATAAGCGCCCTTCCTTTTGCTTTCCAACATCATTTACTATGGGGATACCAAGTATTTGGGCTCACGCATTGCTGTAACATCTCGTATCCCCTACTTTCCATGGGTTACCCTTTAGCCATTGACCACTTGAAGTTGTCTTTTATTTGGTAGCAGATTACAGTATCTTTTCACATTTTTTACATCATTCCATAGGAATTTACATCCAGTTCGCTTAGGGGATACCAAATATAATAGCCTATATGGCCTTTAATATTTTGTATCCCCTGTGTTTCTCGAGTTGGAAATTACCAGGGTTTAATTTGATATAGTCTTATGTTGAATGGGTGAGCAAATTGTTGCTATGCCAAGTAGCACCCTTTTTTTCGCTTTAAAACATCATTTAGTATGGGGATACCAAATAATATGACCCACATATTGCTGTAATATCTTGTATCCCCTATGTTTCATTGGTTACCCTTTAGCCATTGACCAGCCGAAGTTGCCTTATGTTTGATAATAGACTTCAATACCTTCTCACATTTTTACATCATTCCACAAGATTTTACATCCGGTTCCCTTAGGGGATGCCAAATATAATGGTTTTACCGGGTACAATATTTGGTATACCCAGTGTTTCTCGGGTGAGAAGTTACCAGGATTCAATATGACATCACCTTATGTTGCATGGGGGAGCACAGTATTTCTATATCAAATATCACCCTTCCTTTTGCTTTTCAACATCATTTAATATGGGGATACCAAATATTATGGCTCACTCATTGCTGTAATCTCTTGTATCCCGTATGTTTCATGGGTTACTCTTGAGCCATTGAAAAGTTGAAATTGCCTTTTATTTGATAGCAGCTACAGTATCTTTTCACATTTTGTACATCATTCCACAAGATTTTGCATCTGGTACCTTTAGGGGATACAAAATATAATAGCCTATACGGCCTATAATATTTGGTACCCCCAGTGTTTCTCGGGTTAGAAGTTACCAGGATTCAGTTTGACAACGCGTTATGTTGGCGAGGAGAGCACAGTATTTCTATACCAATATCACCCTTCCTTTTACTTTCCAACATCATTTATTAAGGGGATACCAAATATTATGGCTCACGCATTGCCATCATAACTTGTATCCCCTATGTTTCATGGGTTACCCTTCAGCCATTGACCAATTGAATTTGCCTTTTATTTGATAGCAGACTACAGTATCTTTTCACATTTTGTACATCATTCCACAAGATTTTGCCTCCGATACCCTTAGGGGATACCACTTATAATAGCCTATACAGCCTATAATATTTGGTATCCCCAGCGTTTCTCGGGTTAGAAGTTACCAGGATTCAATTTGACATTGCCTTGTGTTGGATGGAGGAGCACAGTATTTCTATACCAAATGGTACCCTTCCTTTTGCTTTCCAACATCATTTACAACAGGGATACCAAATATTATGGCTCCCGCTTTGCTGTAATATCTCGTATCCCCTATGTTTCATGGGTTACCTTTTAGCCATTGACTAGTTGAAATTGCCTTTTGTTTGATAGCAGACTACAGTATCTTTTCACATTTTTGTACATCATTCCACAAGATTTTGCATCCGTACCCTTAGGGGATAGCAACTATAATAGCCTATACGGCCTATAATATTTCGTATCCCCAGTGTTTGTCAGGTTAGAAGTTATCAGGATTCAATTTGACTTTGCCTTATGTTGGATGCAGGAGCAAGTTATTTCTATACCAAATAGCACCCTTCCTTTTGCTTTCCAACTTCATACACTATGGGGATACCAAATATTATGGCTCACGCATTGGTGTCATATCTCGTATCCCCTATGTTTCATGGGTTACCCTTGAGCCATTGAAAAGATGACATTGCCTTTTGTTTGATAGCAGACTACAGTATCTTTTCACATTTTATACATCAGTCCACAAGATTGTGCATCTGTACCCTTAGGGGATACCAACTATAATATCCTATACGGCCTATAATATTTGGTATCCCCAGGGTTTCTCGGGTTAGAAGTTAACAGTATTCAATTTGAATTTGCCTTATTTTGGATGCGGGAGCACAGTATTTCTATATCAAATATCACCCTTCCTTTTGCTTTCCAACATCATTTAATATGGGGATACCAAATAGTATGGCTCACTAATTGCTGCAATATCTTGTATCCCGTATGTTTCATGGGTTACCCTTGAGCCATGGAAAAGTTGAAATTGCCTTTTGTTTGATTGCAGCTACAGTATCTTTTCACATTTTGTACATCATTCCACAAGATTTTGCATCTGGTACCCTTAGGGGATACAAAATATAATAGCCTATATGGCCTATAATATTTGGTATCCCGAGTGTTTCTCGGGTTAGAAGTTACCAGGATTCAGTTTGACATCGCCTTATGTTGGCAGGGAGAGCAAAGTATTTCTATACCAAATATCACCCTTCCTTTTGCTTTCCAACATCATTTTTTAAGGGGATACCAAATATTATGGCTCACGCATTGCCATAATATCTTGTATCCCCTATGTTTCATGGGTTACCCTTCAGCCATTGACCAATTGAATTTGCCTTTTATTTGATAGCAACTACAGTATCTTTTCACATTTTATACATCATTCCACAAGATTTTGCATCCGGTACCCTTAAGGAATACAAAATATAATAGCCTATACGGCCTATAATATTTGGTGTCCCCAGTGTTTCTCGGGTTAGAAGTTACCAGGATTCAGTTTGACATCGCCTTATGTTGGCGGGGAGAGCACAGTATTTCTATACCAAATATCACCCTTCCTTTTGCTTTCCCACATCATTTATTAAGGGGATACCAAATATTATGGCTCACGCATTGCCATATTATCTCGTATCCCCTATGTTTCATGGGTTACCCTTCAGCCATTGACCAATTGAATTTGCCTTTTATTTAATAGCAGACTACAGTATCTTTTCACATTTTGTACATCAGTCCACAAGATTTTGCATCCGTACCCCTAGGGGAAACCAAATTTAATAGCCTATACGGCCTATAATATTTGGTATCCCTAGTGTTTCTCGGTTTAGAAGTTACCACGATTCACTCTGACTTTGCCTTATGTTGGATGGGGGAGCACAGTATTCCTATACCAAAGACCACCCTTCCTTTTGCCTTCCAACATCATTTACTAAGGGGATACCAAATATTATGGCTCACGCATTGCCATAATATCTTGTATCCCCTATGTTTAATGGGTTACCCTTCAGCCATTGACCAATTGAATTTGCCTTTTATTTGATAGCAACTACAGTATCTTTTCACATTTTATACATCATTCCACAAGATTTTGCATCCGGTACCCTTAAGGAATACAAAATATAATAGCCTATACGGCCTATAATATTTGGTGTCCCCAGTGTTTCTCGGGTTAGAAGTTACCAGGATTCAGTTTGACATCGCCTTATGTTGGCGGGGAGAGCACAGTATTTCTATACCAAATATCACCCTTCCTTTTGCTTTCCAACATCATTTATTAAGGGGATACCAAATATTATGGCTCACGCATTGCCATATTATCTCGTATCCCCTATGTTTCATGGGTTACCCTTCAGCCATTGATCAATTGAATTTGCCTTTTATTTAATAGCAGACTACAGTATCTTTTCACATTTTGTACATCAGTCCACAAGATTTTGCATCCGTACCCTTAGGGGAAACCAAATTTAATAGCCTGTACGGCCTATAATATTTGGTATCCCTAGTGTTTCTCGGTTTAGAAGTTACCACGATTCACTCTGACTTTGCCTTATGTTGGATGGGGGAGCACAGTATTCCTATACCAAAGACCACCCTTCCTTTTGCCTTCCAACATCATTTACTAAGGGGATACCAAATATTATGGCTCAGGCATTGCTGTAATATCTCGTATCCCATACATTTCATAGGCTACCATTCAGCCATTGACCAGTTGAGGTGGACATTTATTTGATAGCAGACTACAGCAGCTTTCACAGTTTATACATCATTCCACAACATTTTACATCCGATTCCTTTAGGGGATACCATATATAATGGGCAATGCCATCTATAATATTTGGTATCCCCGGTGTTCCTCTGGTTAGAACTTAACAGGATTTAATTTGACATGGTCTTATGTTGGATGGGTGAGCACAGTATTTCTATGTCAAATAGCACCCTTCCTTTTTCTTTTCAACATTGGCTACTATGGGGATACCAAATATTATGGCTTCGGCGTTGCTGTAATATCTTGTATCTCCTACATTTCTTGGCCTACCATTCCATTCAGCCATTGACCAGTTGAGGTGGACAATTATTTGATACAAGACTAACGCAGCTTTTCACAGTTTATACATCATTCCAAAACATTTTACATCCGGTTCCTTTACGGGATACCATATATAATGGGCTATGCCATCTATAATATTTGGTATCCCCTGTGTTTCTCGGGTTAAAACTTACCAGGATTCAATTTGACATGGTCTTCTGTTGGATGGGTGAGCACAGTATTTCTATGCCAAATAGCACCCTTCATTTTTCTTTCTAACATCGGTTACTATGGGGATACCAAATATTATAGCTCACGCATTTCTGTAATATCTCGTATCCCCTACATTTCATGGGCTGCCATTCAGCCATTGACCAGCTGAGGTGAATATTTATTTGATAGCAGACGACAGCTACTTTTCAAATTTATACATCATTCCGCAAGATTTTGTATATTTGTATATATTCGCGAAGTAAAAACATGCACACTAAAATCATGCGTAGTAAAGGTATTTGCGAAGTAAAGACTTCGAAGTAAATACCCCCGAAGTCCCCTCATATTGGCCATTCTCCCTATTAAACGTAGACTATAAGATCTTAGGGAAGGCCCTGGCTCATTGGCTGCTCCCTGTTGCTAACACCCTAGTGCACGTAGATCAATGTGGGTTTATTCCAGAATGCAATTCTTTTTTCAACATACGATGACTACTTAATCTGATGAAACCTAACTTGAGTGAGACGGGGTAACAGTTGGTGGTGACGCTTGACTTAGATAAGGAGTTTGACATACTGGGTTGGGATTACCTTCTGGCGACTCTGGAGGAAATCGGCGTCGGGCCAGGATATCTTAATTAGATCTGCACCCTCTAAAAGAACCCGAAAGCAAGAGTCAGGATGGTACAGTTAATAATTGAAAGGTAGGGAAGTGTGAAAAGTGGCACAGAGAGGATAAAAACGGGGGAGAAGAGACCCAAGTATTGAGAACAAACTATTCAAAAAAAGCAAATGTGGACAAAACCTCTACATGCATTTGTCCCTGTGCTAATAAAAAAAATTGACCAAGGTAAACTTGCAGGGAAAAGGTCTGCAACATTTTTCCATCTGAACCACATTTTATTAATGCATTTGGTGAATGAGGAAGTTTAGCTGGGCAGAAACTTTGCAAACCTTATGAATTGTAGCAATTGGGAACGTCTCGAAAATTACAGTGGTATAAAAAAAAACTTGGCAGCCCTCTTCATCACATACCGACTTTGGGGCAGATTTACAAGCCCCTTGCGCCACTTTTGCATCACTTTTAACATGGGAAAAGTGACGCAAAAGTGGCGCAAGGGGCTTGTAAATCTGCCCCTTTATCTTTGCCTTGACCTGTGTTGAGAGATCCACTACCTTTTGGTGCATCATAAATACCACATACATACATATAAAATACATTTCTCTACTACTTGAAACTGTGTGACTCACTGACTTGTTTGATACATATTGATGCACCAATAAGAAATTAGTTAATATGGGGTGACTAATTGCTAAATATCAAATGTGTTTTCCCTTCTGTATCTCTCTCAGGACTATATCAAGAGTGAGCTGATAATTAAAATGTGTTCACAAATTGTGGCGGTTTGCTATCGTCGTGATTTATGCAAGGTGAAACCTGCTGCAATTTGTGGGACCAGATAAAGCACATGCCATGTTTGTTCACCCCAGTATGGAATAGCATGAGCTTTTCACATGACATTCTACAATTGAAGATGCCTTACTCGTACCATGCCCAAATTGCATACCACCTCAGTGCACCCATTTTGTGCAGCCCTATCATAATTGAGGCCTTAATCTTTCTTCTTCTCTTTGTGTCTCGGCTAATCTAACTGAATGAGGGCTGGCACATGTCACAGAGTAGCCATTTGGTCACGTGGGTATGAGCAGGACCAGCCCCAAATTCCTCATAGATGATGGGCTAATTCCACAGACCCATGTTCCGCACCAAAGCTACGCTGCTGTCTGCCCTTTGATTCACTTCTGGAGCTGCTTCTCCTTTTTCAGAGAACTTAATAAGTTGTATATTAAGCTCTGCTCCTGCAGCCCTTCCCTCTTTTCACTACCCTTGTCTCTGGTTCATGTCACCCCTGTCCTTTACACCCAATTTCTCTCGGCTTTGCCCACCTCTCCTAAAACTGATACGTCACCTATAACTCTCATGTCCTATCAACACCCATCCTTCTGCACATAACCATCTTTTCCTGTTTGTGACCAAACAGCAAGCTGTGGATTTTGAAGCCTTTTTGGAAGTTAAAGAAAAGCTCATGATTTATTTTAAGTAAGTAAATCTTTAATTCATGATTAATTAAAATCTTTGCATCAAAATGCATGATAAAACACCTATACAACACACATAAAATGACTAATTTGATAGCAGTAAGGTCAATAAAAATCTATTTAATGTTACTTTAAAAAGTAAAATAGAAGATCTGTACTGGTGCGAGCATTAGTAAGCAATAAAACATTAAAGTGCAAGATATCAGTTCATAAAAACCCTTTTTCTAAAAATTAAGACAAAAGTTAATTGCTGGAAAAAAGGCGTAAGTAAACCGATAGAGCAGTTGTCAAGGGGGTCGAGGTGGTGCAGTTCAAAGTTGAAGTGTGATTGTTCCCACCTTCGAGTATTGTGCCTTTGGTTTGAGCATAGCTACAGGCAATCAGAAGCGTTTAGGAGTGTTAATGCCCAAGTGGTGACTTCTCAAGTAGCTCTTGCATCTCCACTGGCTACTTGCTCCTTAGTCGCAGCCCTCTATGCAAATCTCTGAAGGAATTTGATCATGGCACAGTTCAGACTGATATCTGTAGGGTCAAAGCAGGCTAGCACTGTCTCCCTGCATGACCTTATGACAGGTTTCTCCACTTCCTGCACAAACGCTCACGTAGATCCCCTATACTGGTGTGGCACAGGCATGACCGGCAACTGGCTTGCCCTGGCCTTCTTCTCCATGGGAGGAGTGCTTTAATAATGGTTATAAACCCAGCCTGTCCTTCAGGAAATGCACCTTGGCCCAATTGCAATAGGCTTCGTCAAGGTAGCCCTGTGATTTAAACGTGGTGTAGTTTTGAAGTGTCATCCACCCATAATTATGTTTAGACAGTTTATCTTTATCCTCAAACACTGATGCCAACTGTGCTCTAGATTTGGTTAGTTTTCTAAGCTCCCGGTGGACTAGAGATAAGCCCCAAACATTTGTTAAGCTTTGTGAACTCAATGCCTGGTTTACATAGACATGTGTGGGGAGCCCGGCCTGAGTTCCAGTTCTTGCCAGAGGTGGCCGCCCAGAAAGCCCTCTGAAGCCTTCCTAAACTTGTGGCAACAGGACACACAGGCCACCTTCCGAGCCCTTGACTCTTTGGGAAAACCTAATTCCAGCCTTATTTGAGCAGGCGATGTGTTCGGAGATAGTTGGAAAATTCACCCTTATATTTTGAGAGTCATTCTGTCCAGATTTGCACTGTCCTGGCCCTGAGCGCCAAGAGCCTCCCTCCCATATGTCAAGGTGGGAAGGATCTTAGCTTGTGCTACTTGTAAGATGGGGGTAAGTGTGGGGTCTTTAAGCTTGTTGCAAAGAGACCTAAAAAAATATGCCAACGCTTTGCCCTTCTTCCTGATTTCCTCCAGTCGGTCGCTATAGCTTCCATTCCCATTGAAATAAACTCCAAGGTACTTGAAGCTTTTTAATGATTCAATTATTTCATTCCCCAGACGCCAGGTATGCTTCTGTTTAATTTTTCTTTGCACTGGTAACATTTTTGTTTTTTTCTGTTATTCACCGTAGGCGAGGGTTTCATTCAACAAGCGCTGTAGGTCGAGCTTGGCTCTGTTTGCAAGGACTAAATGATCTGCATACAGTAGGTTTGATAACTGGAAGCCCACCACTTTGGTGAGTTCACTTCATTTAGTGAGGGAATGAGGTCTGCAAGGAACAGGTTAAACAAGGTTGAGGCCAAAACACATCACTGTTTCAACCCAGGCGTGTTTTTCATTTTCCTTGATAAATGGGAGCCATCCCCTACCTTGATCATGACCCAGGTGTCTGTGTGCAGTATTTCCAGGGATCTTAACAAACCATTTGGCATTTTTAGGTTTGCCAATTTCCTCCAGAGCCTACCCCGATCCACTGTATCAAAAGCATATTTAAAATCAATTAAACAAAGGTGGACAGGGTTTGTA
The DNA here is from genome assembly GCF_964204655.1 of Triturus cristatus. NCBI lineage: Eukaryota > Metazoa > Chordata > Amphibia > Caudata > Salamandridae > Triturus > Triturus cristatus. The sequence goes on along the minus strand of NC_140593.1, from coordinate 875,485,013 downwards.
TTAATTTTTGTAGAATCAATCAGCAACGAAAGCACCATGATGTTTGTTTTGTTCCTTGTTTGTTTAGTAAAGCCTGGTTGATTTACAGTATGCCTCAGCCCAATGTTAAAATTCCTCCAATAGGTCACCTGCATGGTATTTTACATTATTATCAATTAAGGCTATTAAACAGTCATTTCTGGGGTTGCCCTTACACCCCCTTGTATTTTGGGGCAAGATTTGAACCTCTCCATGAGGAAGGAATACTATGGAGCTAAATGGGGCAAGTTGAGCTGTCCAGAACAGTGGGTCCTCCCTGAGAATGGCTGGTGGAATGCCATCCGAGCCCAGTGCCCCTTACCTACGTCCCCTTGCAATTTACCTCTGTACATCGCAAGGGCGGATTGGGCACCTGGCTAATTCTGGGGCCCTCTCCCTTTGTGAGGTTTGAGATGTGCTTGCTGGGTCAGGGTCATCTAATTTGCACCTTTGTTGTTCCTCCAGTGCCCCTTGATTATAGTGATAGCTCAAGAAATGATACCAGATTGTCTCAGAGTTGTTGGATGCTGCCACTCTTTGGAGAGGCCGGTTGATTCGTTTAATGTTTGCCAAAAGGAGGTGGAGTTGTTTTCTCTTATGTCATGCAGCAGCTTAATCCAGAATGAATCCTGAGATGCCCTTTGAAGCTGCCATTTTGCTCTTTTTAATTGTTTCCTTGAAGCTCCGAGATCTTTTAGAATGACAGGGCCCATAGGTGAACTTTTGAGGGGTTGGCAGAGGCGGTTGGCTTCCTTTTTGGCCATCCAGAATCGGGGTTACACTCCCTCCTCCCCTCTCCAGGGAGTTGACCTTAATCTCTTGATGTTGCCTGTTTATTAAGATTAACTTGACTGGTTTTGCAGTCAGATCTGTGAGTTTTATAGTGAATCTTTCCCAGCTGATCAGTGGGTTTTCACCAGAGACGAATGTGCATTTTATGCGTTTGAGGTTGATCATGTAACCTGGAGTTCCATTATCCTTTGCGGGTACGAGTGCTTCTAAGCCTAAGTATAGAATTATTTCTTGGGACCGGAGGTCATTTTCCAATTTCTTGCCATACTCATAAGCACTAACAGCTTGCAGTAGTGAGAAACTTACAAATGTGTAGTCAATGAGTGATGCACCAGATCTGGACAGAGAAACGAAGGCTCAGGTGGTTTGCCGGGGTTGTACCGACCGTTTAATGCTCTAAGGCCTAAATGATTTAGGTTTTCTTGTAGGCTTTGACTTCTCCTATCTTCTTTTTGCCACTGGGGGCCACCTGAGTTGGCATCAGCCAAAGGGCTTCTTGGGCTGTGACCTCATTTTTCGGTAGCTTGCTCATTAGCCACATGTTGAAGTGGCCTGTAACTATCATTTCACTCTTGTTCATTTAGCCTTAGAGTCAGGTTTGTCTTAGTCAGCTTCTCTGTTAGCACAGCCTTGGTTGCGGCGTTGGGGTGAATGTAGACGTTTACCATTATAATTTTCTTTGGCTGGCTGTTTGTAGTCGTGACCGTCATTACTACGATTTGTAGGCCAGCTTCATCAGTTTCTTGCTCTAGGTTTTCAATATTGCTTGAAGCTCAGACTCCTATTGCCAGACCACCCTTACTGCAGCCATGTTTGTGTGCTTTGACTGCAGGAGTATAAAAGCTTGTAAAGCCCTCTAGATGAGCCCAGGTTTCTTGGAGGAGAATTACATGGAAGGTGCGCAGGTATTGGTAGGTGTCTAGTCCTTCAAGCATATTAATGTTCCAAGAGCAGATCCTAAGTGCTTTGTCAATACCAGTAGTAAGAGCAGTGTCTTGTCATTGTAAAATTCCGGTTCTGTTCAAGGCACCAGACAGCCAACCCCACTCTGTGCCACGTCTGGTTCTGTGGCATACCCACCACAGGGCCGTTCAGCCCATTCAATTTGCTTCTTGTGCCTCTCAGGACAGAGTAGACAGTTCTCGGTCAGGTCAATGTTAAGGCAAACTTATATCCTGTTCCCTTGAATGGTGTAATGGTAATCCCCCCGCCCTGGAATATATTGGCTGCACTCAGGATCTTCTCAGCAATCTCAATAGATCCCCACACTACCTTAGTTGATTCATTTCACTGACCAGCGCCTGGGTCAATACATTCAATTATATATTATGTGAGGCGGCCTCCCCCATCTCATCCATTGTCCGAATGAGCTTGATAATGTTACCTCTATCTGTTCGCAGGGCTGGTTTGTTTAAAAGTGGTCATTAATGTTGGAACATCCTCCCTGCCCTGAGTTGTCAGTTTCTCATAGAGATCTGCATCCCTGGGGGTGGAGTGTGGCCTGAGTCTTGTATTGAAGACTGGGTGGCTGCCAGCCTGCTAGACTGTGGGAGCTTTTTGTTGCAACCCTTTCTCTTCCTTGCTCCCTGCTGTTTTGGTGGTTCGTCTATGTTTTATTGGGTCCTGTCAAAATCTGGTGAGCCTGCCATTGGCGAAGGTGCCATCCCAGTGTTGGATCCAGCAGTCCCCAGCATTCATTGTTGCAGCAGGAAAGGTGGCCACACTTCAGCCCCTCTGGCTCTACTGGAAGTGGTGCCTCTGAGTGGTTTGCCTTAGTGTTCAGGGGTCCTATGCTCATTTGGGGCCTATCTTTATTCAGGTCTTTGAGGTCAACCAGTAGACTCGACATCTTCACCGGAAGTGTTGACAGCTTGTCTAAGACAGGGGAGCACCCGCACCTCTTTCCTATTCCCTGCATGTCAGCCTGTGCTTTCTTTTGGTTTGCAATTTTCGGTTCGCAATTTTCTCATCAATGCCTGACACATACATTGCTAGAGTGTTCAGAAGGCTAATTTGTATGTCCATTTGCTTGTTTGCTTGAAAACTGAGTACCTCTTCTGAGCCCTGCAGAATCCTTAATATGGTTGACCGTAAGGCCCCTTGTGAGTTCTTGCTTCCTTTTGGGTTTGGGCTGGAGTTTGTTGGTGCCTCAATGCCCTATGAGACAAGCATCCTCTCCCATTCCTTCGAATAGAGATGTAAAGTATCATTCACAGCTGCTAATGAGTCCTCATTGTCAGTACCAGCCAAATTGTCAGCTGTTTCCTGAGGGCTCAGCACAGTGGGGGGGATAGTCGCAGCCACAGCACGACCCAGTCGAGTTGAACAGTTGCTATGGGATCCCATTCCTAGCCCTGGCGGTGAGTCAGTCATGAGTGTTTGACATTTCCTTTCTTCCTCCTTCAAGTTGGTTTATTAACTGTAGCAGGTCGTCCCGCTCCCCAGTGGTTGACCGAGTGTTGGCTGCAAGAAATGTTCTGCTGTCAGGGGGATATAATTTTTCATCACTGTTTCCTCTGTCTGTTCAGAGTGTTCTAAGAGCTCTAGGCATAAAGGGTTGTTTTTGACTCTCAGGCTGGCTCGAGCTACCGGCATCATACCCTGGTTATCTAAATTATTCTGCTTAAAAGGGGATCTATGGATTTCTTGAAGTATCATGGTGCCATTGCTAGTTGTGGAAACCACCGCCTGCCGGGGGATAGCTGGTCCTCTAAGAGGGTTTTGTGCCAGTACTGTGGGGCTTAGGGAAACAGTAAACCCTTTGATGTTCAAATTGCTTGACTCCCCCAGCGTCTTTCAAGAAGGTAAACTTAAACGTAATCTTTGGCTGTAGCAGCCCCTCATTGGCCTCCCTAGGGAAGCATGTTGCAATTTAGTGTGGAGATACCAATATAGGTGTTAGTGTCAGTGGCTATATTGGCTGCTTTGGCGCCTTCATTTTCCTCTTTAGGGTCACCACTGGAGCCCCGAATTTACCTGATCACATGCTGGGATCTTTTTCCCCAAGTTATTCCAATGAGCATCAGGAGGCCCCACCTCCTGTTGATTTATGCTGCGCCCAATCTCAGTCGTCTCACAGTAAAAGCCAGAGCCAATGTCTCCTTCCTCCTGTGGCTACACATAACCCTTTATCACTCACTGCCTACTGGGAGAGGTACGAGCACACCACTACCCAATATGAGTTGAGGCTTGTGTCCTTGTTAGATACTTTATGGTGTCTTAAAAGTATTGGATCTTACTACAATGGTTCTCAGTTGGCTGTTTTGAGCACTTGTAGCCAATTCTCAGCCTGTGGCTGCCTAGTAGGGATGCCCTGTGTATCCCAGCAGGGATTGCAACCAAAACTGAGCTTACTGGCTGAGATCAAGGGGGAGGGGATAGTGGCAATGTTGCAGTAAAAATGGTAAAGGCGGAGCTGGTATGGGATTCTAAAAAGGAAGGCACAAGCTGCACTGACCTAAAGCCGGCCACCTCCGCACCTACCAGTTGTGTGCCACAGCACTATGGCCTTACCTTAGCTCATATTCCACCCTCCACATCAGAGCTCAGCAATCTCTTCCATCCTAGTTTCCTTCTTCCTTGGAGCTTCTCTGGACATTGACTTGCATCGCCCTCGATGTGGGATTCGCCACCTTCTCCACTCGCAGCCCTGTTGACATGCAGGCTCAGTATCTCCAATGCCTGCTCTGCTGACCTTCAAGGCAGATGCAGGCCTGCGAACTATGCGGGAGGTCCTGGTAGTTCTGGCACTAACCTCCCCTTCCTGGGAGCTGGCTGCAGCACAGTATGTGTCTCTGTCTTATATCGCGCCTCCGTGCTGCAAGGAGCGATCAGCACCCCACCAGCTGGCATGGTGCGTAATGTTTGGTGGTAACGCGGGGGGACGACTGCCCCAGAATGCTAAGTGCTGCTGGGTTGAAGGGGTGTCTGTTTGGCAGGTATATTGATCACTGGCATTATCAACCCTCAAATACTGTGGAAACTTGTGTACTCCCCCAGTGATGTGGCAGTCAAGAGCTGCGAGGGACTGGTGTCAGCCGGGCCGCAGTCTGGGGGCCACAGCTCCAGAGGCCCGTGTGGACTGGGAGCCCCGGGTTGACCACCTGTGAGCTTCAGATGTCTCTTGCGCTCCACTTGCTTCTCGTGGCACCGTTCTCCTCAGCCTCACCTCAGAGGTTGTAAACCACAAAAGCTTCACGCTCAAACTGCGCCCTCCAAGGTCCTGCCTTGGCTTCTGCATCCTACATCCTGTGTGATACTCTGCACTGCTAACCATGAACTCTTAATTCTGTTGTGTAATGTCAGTGGTACAATATATATAATCTATGCCTATTTCAAAGTCCATCAGTACTCTTTTCTCTTCCATTCATTTTTCCTTTCTGTTTATGAGATTATCTGTCCTTACGGTTCAGTCGACACATGGAGTCTCCCCACTGCTTGGATGCACTTATTTTTAGGGACGAGCATTTATTTTTCCTCAACAGGTTTTGATCCAGAGCAGGGGAGAGAAAACCCCCAAAAGAAGGGAAGGAAGAAGAGAAAGGCAGACAGTGACACAGCGACAAAGCAGGGATAAACAAGCACCTGCAAGAGTGAAATAAAGAGGCAGGGAATGAGGTGGAGCAAGACAATGCAATGTTGAATTTAACACACCGCCATTTAATAATGACAGCCGCGGGCATCTGAGCAAAACTTTGGTTACAGAAAAGGATGTCTGGACAAGTTTTTGTGTTTGTTCTGATTCAGGAAAAAATTCCAGTAGGCTGAGTTCAAGGTGAAAATTCTTTATATAAAGGTGATTTAGGAATTCTATATAGGTTAAATAACGAGTGAAAAAACGGCCAACTCGTGTTTCGCCCCCTTACATGGCCATCCGGCCTGGGGCTTCTTCAGGGTGTATCAGATAATCAATTGAGCTTACGAGTCTTCTAGAATTAATACAGTCAGAGATTCTAAGTCGATCTATATGTCTCGGGCTTAATCCCACCGGTGTGTCTTAGAAAACAATGCAAAACATTGGACCCTGGGACTTATTCTTTTACAAATTAAGCACTGCCTATTGCTCTTCCTTCTGGAAATCTATTCACCGTTTGTCTCCTTTCCTACCTGATTCTTTTTATTTACCATCCTACTGCTAATGCATGTCTCACTTCTTTTCGCCATCTGAGTTCAACAGAAACCTAATTTCTCAACTTTTCCTCTGAAACCCCCAACGCATCATGTTTTGATTCCTTTATAAATTGTGCCCTGCTCACATGTGCACAGTGGATGATTTCTAATGATGCCTTACTACTGAAAATTATAAACATAATACAATCCTGCAATTAGGAGTATACTAATAATATGCTAAATTAATAGCAGGCATTCTCTTAGCTGAGACACACAGAATCTTATTTAGAGTTTCTCAGATGTGAAACTTTAACAAAACGTGACGGGTATCCACTCTGCCGTATTACAAGTGCCAAACAAAGGCTGTAATGCTCTTTGCAATAAAGTGAATGAGAAATCCACCATGGCTGTCATTTAATTGTAATTGTAATTATATAGTGCCTACTACGAGGCGTCAAAGCGCTTTACATCAAATAGCACACTACGCCGGAACGATTAGTGGTTAGTCCAGTGGTTATTGTTGTTTATTTTGATTAGTTGTGTAGTTTCCGGTGAACTGTTGGGTGGGATAGATAGGCTGGCAGATATTAGTTATTGTTAGATCACAGGGATAGGGATTTAAAGAGGAAAGGTTGTGATCTATGAAATGAGGTATCAGCCAAATGCAGAATGACAATAAAAAGGATTGAGGCAGACAGGCAAGAGACAGAGGAGACTATTGTTTAATTAAACTACTATTCTCAGAAATAGAAGATATGCAGAGGATGGAAGCCAAGCAGAGGGGCATTCTGAAGAAAGAAAGGAGAGTATCAAGCAAGAGTAAATGAATGACATTTTTTCAAGCAGTGTTTAGGAGTATAGTAGGAGAAGGCTTTCTGTGTTCAAGTAGTTAGAGAATGTCAGCTGTAGAGAGTAACATTAGACATAGTGTTCTATATCCAGGGCAAACAGTTTAAACATGTGATTGCAAGTGTATACATCATTTCAACATTAAGAGCCCTAGATATTGCAGAAAAAAAGTGTGATGCTCATTTAAAGTGCTCTAGTGCCCCCGAACCTGAGTTCGCGCAATATAAAACTGTAAAACAATATCAGTATGCCTTGTAATGCCTTCTTTCATTCACGCTAAGAGAGGGTGTGAGGCAACGGACAGAGATGCTGAATCCAGAGCCGGGAAACAAGGCTCGAGTCTCCGCGTCGACCCAACATCCCTTGACTACGGGCAAACCACTCCATCTTCTCGTGCCTACAAAATCGGTGTGTTCCTATGCAATGCAAATGGCGTCCATGCAAAGCACTCCTACACTGCCTGGTGGAGCTCACGTAACCAATATGAAAGACAAATGGAGGCTGAACCCATGGCTGTGCAGATGTGGGCCAGAGGCTTGTTGTTTACGAGGCTGATAGGAAGACTCATTTGTTGGGGGCTTCTACAGGGAACGTCCTGGAGGGTAGGGGGTGAGATGGCATCTGAGTTGATTCTCCTGTTCCTCCCTCCGGTCTGATCCTGGTTCAACCCCCTACCCAGGGAGAGGAGGCCATGACACCCATGCAAAGAAACAGGGAGCTAAGTGGGAACAGGAAAAGTGGGCAACACTCCCATGAATGCTGCATATTTATAGCCTCTGGAGTCATAGGGGGTCTTTAATCCTTGCAAAATGGAAATGAACGAGGACCACAGAAAAGAAAGGCAGACAACTGAATTGAGGGGGGAATGGGACACAGGGATGGAACTGAGGCAGAAAAGATCAAGCAATGCAGGAACTGAGTGAGAAGAGAAAGAGATGACAGAGACGAAAGCAAGTGGGAGAGAGCAAGATGGTGCTTGTGTAACCTACCTCACTGCGTATCGCCCCACCCCATTTCGATAGCTCGGTGGTCCATTCCAGTACCTGAACAGCGCGAGGAAGTCCGGCGGGAGGGTGAGCCGATGGTGGTGAAATGTGAGAGGAGCTCTGGTGACTCACGTTATGGATGCTTTAGACGCGGTCTCCTCAAATTTGCCGTGGATTATAATTTGGCTGTGAACCTTATGACGTTGAAGCAACTGGCTAATGTGCTACAAACACAGGCCGTTACGGTAACCCTAAAAGAGGAGTGGCTGGCAAAGATGGCAGACAGAGGGGCAAAGTCCACGAAAACTAAACCTCCATCGTCAACCGTCACGGCGGCTCTGTTAATGTTAATGTTAATCATAGATTTATAGAGCACACAGCTACTTGACAGAGTGTCCCGGCACTATGACAGAAGAGACAAAGAGCTAAGACTCGGAGACCAATATTAGTTATGGTAATAAGTTATGGTAATTGTTCAACCGGATGGGCCAGGACAGGTGCACCAACTTCAGCACAAGTACCAAGCAGCCGAGACACAGCAATGGAAGGAAGGATGGTGAGAAAAAGTGACGATCAGACAGCTAAAGGATAAGAAAACCCAGATGTTGGCAACAAACAGGCATAACAGCTGCCTGGTGGTACCACAGAGCACAAACGAGCCTCAGATTCAGTAGCACTGATATTTGCTGAAATTGAGATATTTTAGGCTGCTTTAGGAGGGTTTATAGAAATTTTTAATAATTTTAGATTTGTTATTGTTTTATTTATTGACCGCCCTGCAATACCCTGTGCACTTTCACATTGTGTTTAAAACTGAAAATCGGCACCTACCCGACCCGCTAGAGCGGGGGGAACTGGGCACTCAAACACGTCCACGAGTACCAGCTGCCATCTTAGGGCTGGCTCGGGACGCGTTCTAGCTCTTCTCCACTTCCGGGAGAGAGCTATATAGAGCGAGCGAGCCCGTCGCTCGGAGATATTCATTTTACATGCCACAGAGCACGAACGAGCCTCAGATTCAGTAGCGCTGATATTTGCTGAAATTGAGATATTTTAGGCTGCTTTAGGAGGGTTTATAGAAATTTTTAATAATTTTAGATTTGTTATTGTTTTATTTATTGACCGCCCTGCAATACCCTGTGCACTTTCACATTGTGTTTAAAACTGAAAATCGGCACCTACCCGACCCGCGAGAGCGGGGGGAACTGGGCACTCGAACACGTCCACGAGTACCAGCCGCCATCTTAGGGCTGGCTCGGGACGCGTTCTAGCTCTTCTCCACTTCCGGGAGAGAGCTATATAGAGCGAGCGAGCCCGTCGCTCGGAGATATTCATTTTACATGCCACAGAGCATGAACGAGCCTCAGATTCAGTAGCGCTGATATTTGCTGAAATTGAGATATTTTAGGCTGCTTTAGGAGGGTTTATAGAAATTTTTAATAATTTTAGATTTGTTATTGTTTTATTTATTGACCGCCCTGCAATACCCTGTGCACTTTCACATTGTGTTTAAAACTGAAAATCGGCACCTACCCGACCCGCTAGAGCGGGGGGAACTGGGCACTCGAACACGTCCACGAGTACCAGCCGCCATCTTAGGGCTGGCTCGGGACACGTTCTAGCTCTTCTCCACTTCCGGGAGAGAGCTATATAGTCCTCGCTCATCCAGGATGCGCAGCGGTCGCGCGCCGAAGACGCGCCTAAGACAAGCCCGTCTGCGCCCGTCCGCGCCAGATCCGGGCTCAGGGCCACCCCCCCCTGGTCCGGCTGCCACTCACGAAGCTATATCTACCCTTTGCTACACCTCCGCACAGCTGAAACAGTGTAACACAGGTGTGGGTAGGTCTTGTAAAGTATTATTGCTATGTAAACACTTGCCTACCGCACCTATATCATGTGTAGGTTGCGCTTTTTCTTTGCCATCTCCACGGCTTGCGACAAACACCACATCCTACTCCCAGGAAACCCCCAGCGCTTTCCCATCTATCGACCAATATGTAAAAGCAGCATTAATCAATGTACGCTCACTCCCTCAACATAGTCTGGTAATAAGGGAGACTATTATTAACCAAGAACTGGATATACTTCTTATTACCGAGTCATGGGGAGACGATGCTTCCGGTCCTGATTTTGTACTGGCTACCCCAGAAGGCTATTGTGTAGCTAGACAAGATAGGATCTCAGGGCGAGGTGGAGGTTTAGCCATCATTTATAGGGACACCTATCGAACAAAATGTGATCCTATTCACAGCACTAATTGTGAAGCTGTTGCATTCGCTATCAATCTTACCCAGAAACAAGCTTTTAAAGGGACACTTGTGTACAGACCTCCAGGAACACGTACCAAATTTTTAGCAGCTCTTACAGATATCACGGAATCAGTAATAGGTTCACCATACTATACGATTCTTGGGGACTTTAATTTCCCGCTTGAAAACATGGATAATCATGATACAATCCAACTTATCGCTGACATGCAGGCAATAGGACTGCAGCAGCTAGTGAGGGGCCCCACGCACAACGCTGGGCATACACTGGATGGTGTATTTACTAACGACCCCAAAATTGAGACATCAGTAGTACTTCCTTTGATATGGACTGATCATCAAGCTATAATTTTTAGGATCAAACTGTTACTTCCCAAACTCTCTCAGAATAAAGTCCGCCTGCCAGTGGGGGCACGGACGTGGAATAAGGCAGATATGCCGTATTTTATTAATCTCCTGATGTCATCTATTCCAGAAAACACAGGTGATACTGAGACCATGTCCACAAATTTTCAGGAATGGATTTTAAAGGCAGCCAACCAAGTTGCACCTGAAAAATATCATCGCCCCAATAGAGCTACGCCATCTGCTCAATGGTACACAGAGGAACTGCGCCTCCAACGTCAGTACTGTAGAAATCTTGAAAGGCGCTGGAGGAAACATTACAGTCCCTCTGCTAAGCAAGATTATAAGAGCGCTCTAGCAATCTACAAAAAAGCCATCAACACGCAAAAGAATCTCTTTTACACTGGCCAAATTGAACAAGCACACAACTCAGCTAGGATGCTCTTTCAAGTTGTGAATTCTCTTTCTAGTCCAAAGGGACCTATAATTGAGAACTCGCAGGAACTATGTGATTCATTAGCCACTTTCTTCAAAACCAAGGTGATGGACATCTATTCCACTTTTTCTAATGAACAGGCAGGAAAAACTGATGCTACACCCATCATTTATCCAATACCCAATAACTCCTCTTTTGATCAGTTTCAGCCAGCTACTGAAGATCAGATCAGTGCGCTGATCTGTAAGATCAAATCAGGTTCCCCACTTGACACTTGCCCACCTACAACAATGAATAAACTACAGAACGTTATCACACAGCCGCTAACTGAAATATGTAATTCCATATTTAAATCTGGTGTCTACCCAGCAAGCTGGAAGAAGGCCATTGTTAAACCTTTAATTAAAAAACCTTCCTTAGACCCCACTATTTCGTCCAACTAAAGGCCTATTGCCTGCCTCCCCTTCACGTCCAAAATTATAGAGGCAACTATGAATAAACAGCTCTCAGAGTTTATTGAACATCATAAACTCTTAGACGACACTCAGTTCGGGTTCCAGAGGGAACACGGAACTGAGACAGCACTAATAAAAGCCTCAGAAGAAATTAGAGAGATTATGGACTCAGGAGGAGCTGCAGTTCTTATTCTATTGGACCTGTCGGCGGCCTTTGACACGGTCGACCACACCATCTTGGTCGACCATGTCGCAACCCTTGGGATCAATCATCTGGCCAAAGATCTTATAGCCTCCTTTTTAGCCAACCGTAGACAGGCAGTAAAGCTGGGCAATTATTATTCGCCCACTACTGAATTGCCTTGTGGGGTCCCTCAAGGATTCTCGCTAAGTCCTACACTTTTCAACATTTATGTTTCGGACTTGGCGAGGGTCATTAAATCCCATGGGATGCGTTTAACCACCTACGCCGATGATACCCAGCTCGTGTTGGCGGTGTATAAGAATGGCCCCGTGGTAGCAGCTAAGTTTCAGGAGGGTTTACTGGATGTACAATCATGGATGCACAGTAACTGCCTGAAACTTAATGCGGAGAAGACTGAGGTTATGACCTTCGGCACAATTTCTCCAGAATGGTCTCACACATGGTGGCCTAGTCAGATGGGCCCGCCTCCGGTGCCAGCCACCAAAGTCAGGAATCTGGGAGTGATTTTTGATAATAAGTTATCTTTTGGATGCCACGTTAACAAGGTGGTTTCGGCTACTTTCTTTGTACTGAAGAAAATAAAAAAACTCTTGCCGTATTTACCAGTATCTGCAGGAAAAACGCTAGTTACCACACTAGTGTTTTCAAAATTAGATTATGGAAATGCTCTCTTTCTTGGTACACACAAATACATCTTAAACAAGCTTCAGTCCGTCCAAAACATGGCAGCACGGATCCTGCTTAACATCCCTAGGCGTCATTCCACTTCTGCAGCCATACGCCATCTTCATTGGTTAAGGGTTGAGAGCAGGATCAAATTTAAGGCTCTTTGTATAGCCTATAAGGCCATCCACCAGACAGGACCAAAGTTTCTAAAAGAGGCTTTTCAGGTGTACATCCCCAAAAAGAATCTAAGATTAGCAGCTAGCTATCTTTTGACTGTTCCCCGCACAAGAACGGCCACCTGGGGTGACAGGCGATTCTTGGTAACAACGCCTGTGCTCTGGAATTCGCTTCCTTTGCACATTAAAACCGCTCCCACCCTTATCAACTTCCGCAAATTACTGAAGACCTGACTTTTTAATCAATGAGAACGCGCTCCGATCTGTGCTGTAATCTAGAGTATCTCGCTGCGCCTAGACACCTTAGGGTATTAGTTGCGCACAAAAAATCTCATAAATAAATAAATAAATAAATTAACCCCATGGAAGCTGGAGATGGCCAGCCATCACTTGTTTTTTTTTTTTTTTTTTTTTTTTTTTAAAGTTTTTATTGAACAATAATTCGATTACAAGCACGGGCCTACAACCACCAGGGCCGGCCGCTAAGTACAGAATAAAATATACATTTATCAAAGCTGCAGTCGGTTCCCGGGGCTCGGCCCCGTAGTGACTCCGGATAGTTCTAAAGGAACAGGAGACTTAAGTCCAACAAACACAAAAAACTAAAAGAAAAACAAAAGGCGAGGCATAAAGACAAACAGTGCAGGTCAGGCTTCCTCCGGGGAACTCCAGTTCAGACCATTAAGCAGCACGCGAAAGGAAGGAGTACCGGGAGGCTGGGGACGGGGGGGGGGGGCCAAGGGAAACGAACGTCCATATGTAGTCATTCCAAAAGGTGCCCGGAACCGTCAAGGGTCAGGGGGACATGGCGATATCGGTGTCCACCAGGGGGGGCGTACAGATACCCCCGCGATATGCATTCCATTGCCCCCAAATTCTGCCCCATGCCCCCGGCTTACCACGGGCAACATACACAGTCTTCTCCCTGAACATACACCAGTCCATATTCTCCTTCCATACTGACACGGTGGGCGGCCGCTGGGCACCCCAAAGCTGCGCTATATCTCTCTTGGCAATCATGTTCCCCAGGGCCGCCCACCGAGTCTGAGCTGCGCTATAATCATTGGGCTCCCACACATTCAGGACACAGCGACGCACCTCCGGCAGCAGCACAACCCCAGTGACCTGTCCCATAACCGTATGTACCCGGCGCCAGTAGTCCGCCACCTCGCGGCACTCCCACAGGATATGGAGAAAGGTGGCGCTGAGCCCACAACCCCGCTTACAGAGCCCATCATCGGAATATCCCATCGAGACTAAGCGAGGACCCGTCACATACACCCGGTGAAGAATCTTAAGCTGTACCAACCGGAGACGGGCCGGAATGGCAACCTCCTTGGGGGACGACAGTGCAGACTGCCAGTCCTCGTCGTCCAATTCCACCCCATCCCCCGTCCAAGCCTCCCGAAGGCGCACCAAGAGGTCAGCCCGATGATTAATCAGTTTCTTATAAATTAAAGAAATAGTACTGTCAGGGACATGTCCGTCAAGTATGCGGTCCTCGAGGGGCGAAGAAACCGGGATCTTGGTCCCCTCTCCAAAGACTGAAAGCAGGGCGTGTCGAACTTGGGCATAGCGGAAGAACTCCCTGTCCGTAAGCTCATATTCGGCCTGAAGAGCCGCGAAAGTCTTAACCGCGCCCTTATGCCACAGGTCTCCCACTTTGCTGATACCAATCGTATCCCACTGGTCAAACCCCTTCGTAGTCCAGAGGCTCCCCAGGCGATCGGAGGCAAACAAAGGAGTAGCACATGTCAGTCGCTCACTCCAGCCCGTGGCCGCAGTGGCAGCCCTCCAGGTCCGCACCGCAATCTTAGTAGGACCCGTAAGGGTCCGGCCAGCCGAGCGGGAGTAAAGCGCCCTGTTATAGTCCCCGCCGGGAAGCAGGAACTTGTCCATCTCATACGCCGGATTCAGGCCAGGCGCATACGTGGCATGGTTGATGGCCGAAAGCTGCGCGGCCCAATAATACCTGCGAATGTCGGGAAGCGCGATGCCCCCGTCGTACCAGGGGAGAGTAAGCTTAGCAAGAGCAATACGCGCCCGCCCGTCCCACACCAATCTCCTCTGCAGGCTCTCCACCTCCCGAAAGTAGGCCACTGGGATGACGTCGAAGGAATTCTGGAGTGCATAGAGGAACCTGGGAAGGGACATCATTTTGAACAGCGCGGCCCGACCCAGCGGGGACAGGGGCAGCCTGCACCACCGGGCCGTGTCCTCTCGCAATCGCCGAAGCGGACGCAGGAGATTCTGCTCATAGCGAGCCACTGGGTCCAGCGAAACGTATATCCCCAGGTACTTAAAGCCGCTCAGAGATACCTGGATCGGAAGCCGAGGCGGCAGGAGAGGAGGACCACCGGAGATCGGATAGACGCAGGATTTAGACCAATTGATCGTGAGGCCCGAATTATTCCCAAAGGAAGTCAAAACGTCAAAGAGGACGTTGAGCGACTGCCGCGGTGAGGTGAGATATAGGAGAATATCGTCCGCATACAGCGAAACCCGATCCTCAAAGCCCGGGGCCCACCGGATCCCTCTAAGCGAGGGCTCCCAGCGGAGCCAAGCCACGAGTGGCTCCAGGGCGAGAGCAAAGAGCAAAGGGGACAAAGGGCATCCCTGCCTCGTGCCCCTGCCGAGGGCAAAGGGCCGAGAGACCCGCCCATTCACCACCACCTGAGCCATGGGTCCCGTGTAAAGAAGCTTCACCCAGCCAATAAATCCGTCCCCAAAGCCAAACTTAGCCAAGACAGCCCAGAGGAATGGCCACTCGATGGTGTCAAAAGCCATCGTGGCATCCAAAGAAACCAGCACGGCCGGTTCGGAGAGGAGCTCCGCCCTGGCAAGGGCGCCGTGAAGACGCCGCAAGTTAAGAGCGGTGTTACGATGCGGGATGAATCCGCATTGGTCCGGATGAATAAGATCGCACACGACGCTCAACAGACGATTGGCAAGGACTTTCGCCAGGACCTTAGGCTCCGCATTTAGCAGTGAAATAGGCCGGTAAGAAGTACAGCGGTCTCGCGGCTTGTCCTCCTTGGGGATAACGACTATCGTGGCCAAACGCTGGTCGGCCGGGAGGGAACCCGCCGCCAGAGACTCACGGAACATGCGACTGAGGAAGGGCGCAAGCTTGTCAGGGCGCAATTTATATAGCTCAATGGGCAGACCGTTGGGACCCATAGCCTTGCCCGAGCGAAGGGAGCGGATCGCGGTCGCTATTTCATCCGCCGACAAGGGGGCGTCCAGCCGCTCACGGTCTTCAACGGACAGGCCGGGCAAGGCGATATCCCTCAAAAGAAGGCGAGAGTCGTCCTCATCCCTGTCAGTCACTGGGGAGTACACAGCCCGGAGGTGGTCGGCAAAACATTCCACAATCTCGTCAGGCTCCGTCACACACACACCATCCGCAGCACGCAACTCCGGGACCACACGATTCACTCTCTCCTTCCTGTCCAGCCACGCGATCAACTTTCCCGCCTTGTCCCCGGCATCGTACAGTCGACCCTGCTGCTCCCTATACATAGTTTTGGCCGCGTCAGTGACCAGGGACCTATACTCAAACTGTTTCAGGCTGAGGGCATGGAGCCCGTCCGGAGTGACATTCGCCTCCAAGGCCGACTCCAGCCCCACTATGTCGGTCTCCAGCCTCACCACTGCCTCACTCTTGACCCTCTTAGCCACCACTATCTGGGAAAGGGCGTGTCCGCGGATCACGGTTTTAAAGGCTTCCCACAGGGACATTGCAGACGACACCGACCCCTCGTTATCCAGGAAGTATTGGTCCATAGCCTTGACCAGGCTGTCACGAGTCGTAGGGTCTCGCAGGTACCATGGGTTAATGGGAGCGATCCGCCCTGCAGACCGCGGCCCGGTGTCGAAAAGAAGCCACAGCGGAGAATGGTCGGAGATACCCCGCGCCAGGTGCCTGACCGCACGAATCCGACCAGTCTGCGCCGCGGGCATAAGGAAGTAGTCTAACCTAGAGAGACTCCCATGCGCCCCCGAGTGAAAGGTGAATTGACATTGGGTCGGATGCATTAATCTCCAACTATCCACCAGGCCGAAGGTATCCAGCATCCCACCCAGCCATGCCTGGGCAGCGGGGAGGGTCCTTGGTGGGTGACGATCCAGTTCACCCGAAACCACAGAATTAAAGTCCCCGCCCATGAGCAGGAGGCTGTCCGGAAGGTCAAGCAGCATTCGACCCAAGTCAGTGAAGGTGGAGTTCTGGATGCCCGGGGGGACGTAAACTGAAACCAGGGCAAGGGGCTGCCCCTCCCACCTCCCAATCAAGCACACATAGCGCCCTCTGTCATCCGAGACTATCTTAGTGATCTCCACCGGAAGTGAGGTTCGCAGGAGAATGCCCACCCCCCTGGAACCAGTTGTGAAGCCAGAATGGGCCACGAGGCGGTATCCCCCCCTGTTCATTGCATGACAAACATTACCAACCAGATGCGTCTCCTGGAGAAACACCACATCAGGAGTCAAACGACGCAAATATTGCAGTACTACACCCCGCTTGATACGGTCCCCCAACCCATTGACGTTCCATGACATAAGCCTCAACCCGTCCCCCCCCATCCCCCCCAATAGATCAAGGGTCCCCCAGCCTGCAGCACAGTTCCCAAATGTGGACAAAAATCAGTACCTCGCCCTGTAAACAAAAAACACACAGCAAAACAACCCCACCTCCCCCCCAACCCCACCCCAGGACCAACTCCCCCCACCCTGCACCCCTGCGGGCCAAAAAACCCCCCCAACTTGCAGTGTGCCTGTCGCCCCTCTAACCCCATTCTACGAAAAGACCCCAGAGGAGGTAAGGGACCCGTCCCCGCCCGCCCCCCTCACTGGTCCTGGTTAAACACAATATGCAAGTGAAATAAGACCCGACTGTACAGTGCAAAACGGCAAAATCAAGGACCAAAAGTCATTCTAAAGGGGACCCGTCACCCGCGGTGCCCGCTGAGGGTCCGGGACGGCCACCTCCGTCCGGCAGAGAGTCCAGCCAGTCACTTGCAGCCACGGGAGAGTCAAAAAAGGCTGTCCGATCCCCATGTTCCACTCGGAGTTTTGCAGGGTAGAGCATCGAATACTTTAGGCCCAGCTCGCGGAGACGACGCTTCACCCCTTGGAATCCCATCCGTTGTTTCTGGACCAGTTGCGTGAAGTCCGGATAAAAATTGATGGTCGAGTTCTCATGACGAACCGGGCCGTGGGTCCGTGAGGCCTGCAGAATAGCGTCGCGGTCCCTGTAGTGGAACAGTTTGGCCACGATAGGCCTCGGGGGGGCCCCCGGCCGTGGCCGACCGCCCGGAACTCGATGGGCCCGCTCCACGGCAAAGAACTTACTTAGGCCAGCCGGGGACAACTGTTTCAGGATAAGTTCCTCGACCACGAGGTCAACCGGGCGGCCGTCAGAGGACTCCGGTACACCTATGACGCGGATGTTGTTGCGTCGGGCCCGTCCCTCGAAGTCCTCAAGCCGCCGGGCCATATGATCGTTGACCACCCTGATGTCTCCAAGCGCGGCCCGCAGATCCGACACCTCCGCACCGAGGGTGGAGGTCCGTGTGTCGAGAGCCTGGACCCTCTCGTTAGTTTTGGAGAGGTCGGCCCGGATCAGGGTGACATCAATCGCGACAGTGTCAATCTTACGGGCCAGGGCCTCATATTGCGTCGCGATGGTTTCCCTAATGCCCTCAATGGCGCCCATAATGTCCTGCAGGGATAGTTCCGTAGAGACGGTCGCGCCTCCCTCCGCAGTATCCGAGGGGGGGCCAGCAGCGCCAGAGGGCCCCCTGCCCTGGGTGTATCGGTCCATGTTATTGCTCTGGACTGCTCCCCCGCGGAGGGAAGCCTTGGTCTTGCGGCCCTCGGGACCCCCTTTGCCCCCCATGTGAACACGGTCACTCAAGGGGACACCCAATCAAGAGGTGTAAGGGCACCAGCAAGAAGACCACAAAATGTCGGTAGAGGGGGTCCGAGGCGATAGGCACTCTAGTAGCAGGTGAAAGAAAACCTCATTCAGAGGCCCAGGAAGCACCTCGCCACCCCGAGCGCACCCCCCTGCCGGTCTCCTGAAGTGCAAAACCGAAACCGAAAGTGGTGGATCGGCAACTGGCACCGCGCTGAAGCCGCTGTTGTTCAATTGCAGCCCGGCCCCTCGGGTCACCTTCACCCCGGTCACCTCCGTCGGGTGGGTCCCAAAAGTTCCGACGGCGACAACTCAGGATTCCCAGGTCCGATTTGAGTTTTGAAAAGAGATATATGCTCAGCTGGTCTTTATCTCCCAGATTCCATAAGCCACGTCAGGATATTCTCAGGATAGATTCCGAGGAGCAGAGAGGGTCCGGGGAGCCCTGTGCTCACGCGACCATCTTGGATGCGCGCTAGGCTCCTCCTCACCAGCCATCACTTGTTGATATGTTTTCTGCTACAAGGAACAAAGAAATGAAAAAGGCAGTTATCCCAGCGGTCCAGTTGGATTTGGACACCCCTGTGATGTCATCAGAGGAATTTCCAATTATGATGCAGAGCGAGGTGGATGAAGAGACAGTAATCCTGGTGCCCTCATCAGCACTGCAGTCGGATCCATTAAAGTTGGCACCCCGGCGGTGTCATATAGAGCGGAAAAAAAAGTGGGGTTGAGATGTCAGCGGTTGTTGTGTCCTCCAGTAAGGCGAGTCCTACCCAGATAATCCAAGGCAGTTTAACGGGCCCAATAACTTTATGCTCCCCCAAGCTTTTGGGTGGAAAATTCTTCTCGTTGATGGATGACTCGGAATCATCACCACCAGGAAACAAGTCCTCCACTACTACCTTTTCGGACCTAAGCAGCAACAGCCCATTGGAGGAATCAGTGGTGGCTGTGGGGAGAAAAAGTAGGTCCGAGGGTGGGGAGAGAAAAAAAAAAGCCTCACTGCAGAAGAGAGGGGAAAGAAAAGGAAATGTGAGAAAAGAGAGCTCTAGACAAGATGGATTGAGTCGGGGGAACTCACCCAACCTAAGATTTGATTATCCAGACACACAGTTGCTGCCTCAGGAAAATGAGAAACCAGATAACGGAATAATAGAGGGTCCCAGCGGCACAGCTGATTCAGAAGTACAGAACACGGGAGAACCTTCACCCTCTGATATTTTATTTTCTATAAAACAGATGCAGGAGGAAGTGACAAGTGACAATCGTTGGCCATGAATCAACTCATCAGCCTCTGCCAATAAAGGTATGTGGGGATCTGAATATCAATCTGCCCAGTGGTTGGGATAGTGGCAAATCTAAAAAGTATGTGGGTCAGAAAACAAAAGTTTCTCGTGCCATAGAAAGCATCTGTGAAGATCATGGGCTTATTGATGTCTGAAGTAGGAAGAGACCTCTAGAGCATGGGTTCACTTATTCTTTGGGCCCACATGGTGCGCTTGCGGGGCTAGACAATTTTTTTTATCTCAAATACATTGTTGACGAGCTGTAGAATTGAATGATACCCGTGTTTTTTGTCAGATCATAATCCTTTAATGCTGGAAATTCAGGGTCGGGGAGACTGAAACTAAAACAAAGTGGAGTTTTGCTGAGATCAAGGGGGAGGGGATAGTGGCAATGTTGCAGTAAAAATGGTAAAGGCGGAGCTGGTATGGGATTCTAAAAAGGAAGGCACAAGCTGCACTGACCTAAAGCCAGCCACCTCCGCACCTACCAGTTGTGTGCCACAGCACTATGGCTTTACCTTAGCTCATATTCCACCCTCCACATCAGAGCTCAGCAATCTCTTCCATCCTAGTTTCCTTCTTCCTTGGAGCTTCTCTGGACATTGACTTGCATCGCCCTCGATGTGGGATTCGCCACCTTCTCCACTCGCAGCCCTGTTGACATGCAGGCTCAGTATCTCCAATGCCTGCTCTGCTGACCTTCAAGGCAGATGCAGGCCTGCGAACTATGCGGGAGGTCCTGGTAGTTCTGGCACTAACCTCCCCTTCCTGGGAGATGGCTGCAGCACAGTATGTGTCTCTGTCTTATATCGCGCCTCCGTGCTGCAAGGAGCGATCAGCACCCCACCAGCTGGCATGGTGCGTAATGTTTGGTGGTAACGCGGGGGGACAACTGCCCCAGAATGCTAAGTGCTGCTGGGTTGAAGGGGTGTCTGTTTGGCAGGTATATTGATCACTGGCATTATCAACCCTCAAATACTGTGGAAACTTGTGTACTCCCCCAGTGATGTGGCAGTCAAGAGCTGCGAGGGACTGGTGTCAGCCGGGCCGCAGTCTGGGGGCCACAGCTCCAGAGGCCCGTGTGGACTGGGAGCCCCGGGTTGACCACCTGTGAGCTTCAGATGTCTCTTGCGCTCCACTTGCTTCTCGTGGCACCGTTCTCCTCAGCCTCACCTCAGAGGTTGTAAACCACAAAAGCTTCACGCTCAAACTGCGCCCTCCAAGGTCCTGCCTTGGCTTCTGCATCCTACATCCTGTGTGATACTCTGCACTGCTAACCATGAACTCTTAATTCTGTTGTGTAATGTCAGTGGTACAATATATATAATCTATGCCTATTTCAAAGTCCATCAGTACTCTTTTCTCTTCCATTCATTTTTCCTTTCTGTTTATGAGATTATCTGTCCTTACTGTTCAGTCGACACATGGAGTCTCCCCACTGCTTGGATGCACTTATTTTTAGGGACGAGCATTTATTTTTCCTCAACAGGTTTTGATCCAGAGCAGGGGAGAGAAAACCCCCAAAAGAAGGGAAGGAAGTGTCAGGCGCTGATCCAGAGCGCCTACCGCACGTTCCGCCATGATAGAACTACGAGGCCCAGAATCCTCGGCGGCACATAGGCGGGGCGGGAACCAGTGAAATACGCGACTCAGGAGCCAATCGAGGCGCGTAATACTGTATCGAGAAGCACGCTGGTTATTGCGGACCGTTACCGAGCCAAGAAGACGCAAGAGCTCGCGTCTGCGGATTCGGAGGAAAAGCGGGATCTGTTCGTGCTGCTAAGACCGCCAAAAAAGACTCCCGAGCCGGAGTGTTCGGTTCCGACTCTCGGAACTTCCCCGCGGGACGCTGCGTTAAGCGTCGCCGCGTTCTAAAGACCACCGGACTCACCCCGGATGTGGTGAGTACTGCCAAATACCCCGAGCTGGGAGGACTGCGCAGAGAACACCAGTGGAATCCACAGGAGAGAGAGAGAGAGACTACTCGACTTCCGGCAAGTAGCGAGTTGTCCGAGTGCGAGGGCAAAGACTCCGTATCAGTACCGTAGTGGGTGAGGATGCCACGAGCTGTATGAAATGCAATTCGAGACTGTTTCGGTAAACTCACGGGGCTGATACATCCGGGACCACGGTGCAAGACATTTGTAATATAGTATCATCCCTAAGGGAAGGGATCTTCCAGGTTCACTGAGGGAGGTGGGTTTTGTGCTAAGGAAGGGCAACGGGAGCAGAAGGAAGTCAATAGAGGGGGTGGAATTGTAGGTGGCGTGTCATCTTAGAGAGTATTTGGCTGTGTTTGGAACAGTATGTTTGAGGTGCCACAGTACACTAGCGAGACCTAATGAGAGTAGGCTATTGATGTGATTAATCTTCTTTTGTTTTTCTCTTTATTACTTTCTCCCTTACATTTCTCTCAGGACTTCATCTTCTATCCTTGTCCCTCGCCTGATTGTTCTGGCACTCTGTGTTACTATAACCAGAGCCGGAAACGTCGGGGGGTGGAACCCTTGTGCCTCACTCGAAGCCCCAGGAACGACGGCGGTCGTGACAGAATTACGCGCCCACGAAATAAATCCTGGGGTTCCGAGTGACGCACAAACATGGCCTCATTGGACGAAGTATTGCAGGCTCTCAGGGTGGTACAACAAGCATTGGCTGCTTCACAAGCAGAAACGGCTGCGCTACGAGACAGGGTGGATAGACAGAGTAGGAATCCTTTTGATGCCTCGTCGTCTTCATCCCCTATACAGGTGAATGTGTCACCTCCCATACCGTTAGCTAGCCCTGAGAGGTTTTCGGGTGATCCCCTCAAAATACAGACCTTTCTGACTCAAATTGCCCTGCACTTTTCCTGCAAACCAGCTTCCTTTCCTTCTAACCATTCGAGGGTGGCCTTTGCGATCTCGTATATGACGGGGGACGCGGCCAATTGGGCGGTGCCCTTGGTCAAATATGATGATCCCTTACTGTCAGACTGGAATGCCTTTCGAACAGAGTTTGAGCGGGTATTCGATCGAAGGGCCACCACCTTCTCGGCGGACCGAGAGCTGTTGGTTCTACGACAGGGGAAGCAGGACCTGGTGGCGTATTTGACTCACTTCAACCGTCTAGTGGCTGAAACAGCCTGGCCCGAGGAGAAAAGAATGTCCCTCTATTATCAGGGGTTAAACGACAACATGAAAGACGTATTGGCCCAAATTGATCCGCAGCCCTCCACTTGTACTGATCTGATGAATCTTACGCTGAGACTAGACCATAGGTTATCCGAACGGAAGGGAGAGCGGGTATATGCACACGTTGAGAAAACCGAGAGAGGGCCAAAAACCCCAGTGGCCTCGTCGGAAGGTCAGGCCGAACCCATGGAGGTGGGAGCGATTAGGGCCCCCTTATCCAGGGCCGAAAGAGAAAGCCGCAGGAGTGCGGGGTTATGCATGTACTGTGGAAAGAAAGGGCACTACGTGAGGGATTGCCCAGTTAAACCCAAAAAAGGAGGGTATGCAGGGGTGAGGAAAGTGGCGATAACCACGTTACAGACCTCCCTTCCAGAACTTAAGAGTGGGGAAGAAGGAGACCAGACCCGGACGCTACAGCTGCCGTCCTTGGCGATTATAGATTCGATAGCATCGGAATCCCACGTTATTTTAATCATGCATGTGCAAGTGGGAACAGCAGAACATGAGGTCAGAGTGATGATTGATTCAGGGGCCACCGGAAATTTCGTGAACAATGGGTTAGTGCAGCGGCTGGGGTTAAAGCGGTTATCGAGATCTATTCCAGAAAAGGTATGGGCAGTGGACGGAAAACCCCTAATATCAGGACCTATCACGGAGGTCACGGAGCCCTTAACACTGTCCAAAACGGGACCCCTGGGGGATCACGTGGAAGAAATAGCCTTCAACATCATAGAGGCCCCGCAGTATGAGTTGATTTTGGGCATGCCGTGGTTGACAACCCATAATCCCACGATCGATTGGAAAAGGAAAACGGTAGAATTCGCCACGGAGTATTGCCAAAGGGAATGCGCTAACACTAACCGAACCCATCTTCTGGCGCTCACCCAAGGGTATCAGGTCCTCACGGCGGCCGAGAAAGAAACGGTCCTCCCCGCAGTCTATGATAAATATTCAGACGTGTTCAGCGAGAGTAAGGCGGAAATCTTGCCCCCTCACCGGGAATATGATTGTCAGATCGACTTGATTCCGGGGGCAATTGTGCCATCGTGTCGAGTGTATGCCTTGTCTGAACCAGAGACAGAACATCTGAGACAATATTTGGAACACTATGCAGACATAGGGTTCATCAGGCCTTCTCGTTCTCCGGCCGCTTCGCCCCTGTTCTTTATCAAGAAGGCTAATGGCGACTTGAGAACGTGCATAGATTATCGCGTTTTGAATAAAAATACTGTGCGAAACCGATACCCTCTTCCACTCATTCCGGTCTTACTGGACCAGGTGAAGGAGGCCTCCATTTACACCCGATTGGATTTGAGAGGGGCTTACCACCTGGTACGGATAAGAGAGGGAGATGAGTGGAAGACGGCGTTTAAAACGCGGTATGGCCTTTTCGAATACAGGGTGATGCCGTTTGGGCTGTGTAACGCCCCGGCGGCGTTCCAATTCTTTCTAGATGATGTACTCAAGGAGTTTATAGATAAAACAACAGTAGTGTACATCGATGATATCCTAATCTACTCCAAGGATTCTAGCCTTCACCACACACATGTGTCACAAATCCTCCAGAAGTTGAGAGAGAACAATCTGTTTTGCAAGTTGTGCAAATGTGAATTTGATGTAGAGAGGGTGGAGTTCTTGGGGGTGGTCTTGAGCCCTGCAGGGTTAAGCATGGCAGAAAGGAAAGTGGTAGCAGTTCAGGAGTGGCCCATCCCAAGAACAGTGAGAGACGTTCAATGTTTTCTTGGGTTCTCTAATTATTACAGAAGATTTATATCTCACTTCTCACAACTTGTCTCTCCTCTCACTCGTTTACTACGAAAAGGACACCCCTTCACATGGACTCAAGAGGCGAAACAGGCGTTCGGTGAGTTAAAGCAAGCTTTTACTACTGCCCCGATCCTTCAGCATCCCCGCTCCGACGCTCCGTTCATTGTGGAAGCAGATGCATCCGACATTGCGGTGGGAGCGGTACTCTCGCAGCGAGAAGCACAGTCTGGACAACTGCATCCCATAGCATTCCTTTCTAGGAAATTGACCCCGGCTGAAGCAAACTACACGATTGCGGAAAAGGAGTTGCTCGCGGTGCGGAAGGCATTTCAGGAATGGAGACATTATCTGTGGGGAGCCCGACATCCCATAACGGTGTACACCGACCACAGGAATCTACAATACCTAAAGACGGCCCGACACCTTACGCAAAGACAAATGCGTTGGATGCTGTTTTTTGCAGGATATGACTTTGTCATCACTTTTCGTCCAGGGTCGGAAAACAAGAAAGCTGATTCACTATCCCGGCAAGGCGGAGAGCCCGTATCTCTCAGAGAAGTCCATGAGTCCATCATCGCACCGGAGAAGGTACTCTGCGTGGTCAGGGCGGACACGTTTCTACAATCAGTGCGAGCGCACCATACCGTGGAACAATGGCTCCGTTGGGAAGAACAGGGAGTAGACCGGCATCTGAAAGGGGGATTGCCATTTGTTCGCGACCGTCTGTTTGTTCCGTCTGTGGCGCTCCAGCGTCAGGCCTTCGAGTGGTGTCATGTGTCGCTGTTGGGGGGCCATCCAGGGTGCGCTAAGACTCTTCAGCTTCTCAAACGTCATTTTTGGTGGGACCACATGACAGAGGACGTCCGAAACCAGATCCAGCACTGTGACGTGTGCGCACAAGCCAAGGGAGACCGTTCGAAAGCGACGGGCAAGTTGGTACCCATGCCTACTCCCGCGGGACCCTGGCACACCATCAGCATGGATTTCGTGGTGGGGCTGCCGATGGACCAGGGTTGTAATGCAATCATGGTTGTGGTAGATAGCCTCACGAAAATGGGTCATTTCGTGCCGTGCAAGAACCTTCCTTCGGCCAGTCAAACGGCTCATCTGCTGTTATCCCATGTGATACGCCTCCATGGACTCCCGAGGGTGATTGTTTCGGACAGGGGCCCCCAGTTCATAGCCCGGTTTTGGAAGGCGTGGTGTAAGGCCCTGCAAATAGAGGTAGCTACCTCCACCAGCTTCCACCCTCAGACGGATGGCCAGACCGAGCGTCTCAACCAAACGCTCAAGACCTATCTCCGTTGCTACTCCAAGGAAGCCAGCGTGTCGTGGGTGTCGCTGCTGTGGATGGCGGAACTCTCCTATAACAACGCGTGGCATTGTTCTATCAAGGAAACGCCCTTTCGGGCGAATTATGGTTATCACGCCAAGGTTCTGCCCCTGGCATTCCCCGAGGACGTCTGGGAGCAGCCCGCGTTGGCTACTCATTTACGGAAGCTGGGTACTCTCCATGAACGCCTCAAGTCAAATCTGGACCACGCCAAAGGCGTCTACAAAGCATGGGCGGACCGCCACAGACGGGACGGGCCTGCCTATCGTCCCAGAGACCGCGTATGGCTTTCTACGAAATACCTTCGGTTCAAATTGCGCAGTGTCTTCCATCCACGCTTCATAGGTCCGTATCCCGTGATCCGTCGTGTGGGGTCGGTGGCGTATAAATTGGCGCTACCCGCGTCGTTACGCATCCATCCGGTGTTCCATTGTGGGCTGTTGAAGCCAGCTGTTGGGGCCCGTAGGAGGGCGCCCCCGCCGGTACTCCGCGACGGGCTGGAGGAGTATGTGGTGAGCAGGGTGTTGGATTCCCGGTACCGGAGAGGGGCCCTGTGGTACCTTCTGGCGTGGAAGGGCTATTCGGCTGCGGAGGACTCCTGGGTGCCGGCATCGGATGTGCACGCCCCTGTGGCGGAGCGCTTGTTTCACGCTCGCTTCCCGGCCAAGCCTGGTCCTAGGAGGCGCATGGCAGGGGGGCATACTGTCAGGCGCTGATCCAGAGCGCCTACCGCACGTTCCGCCATGATAGAACTACGAGGCCCAGAATCCTCGGCGGCACATTGGCGGGGCGGGAACCAGTGAAATACGCGACTCAGGAGCCAATCGAGGCGCGTAATACTGTATCGAGAAGCACGCTGGTTATTGCGGACCGTTACCGAGCCAAGAAGACGCAAGAGCTCGCGTCTGCGGATTCGGAGGAAAAGCGGGATCTGTTCGTGCTGCTAAGACCGCCAAAAAAGACTCCCGAGCCGGAGTGTTCGGTTGCGACTCTCGGAACTTCCCCGCGGGACGCTGCGTTAAGCGTCGCCGCGTTCTAAAGACCACCGGACTCACCCCGGATGTGGTGAGTACTGCCAAATACCCCGAGCTGGGAGGACTGCGCAGAGAACACCAGTGGAATCCACAGGAGAGAGAGAGAGAGACTACTCGACTTCCGGCAAGTAGCGAGTTGTCCGAGTGCGAGGGCAAAGACTCCGTATCAGTACCGTAGTGGGTGAGGATGCCACGAGCTGTATGAAATGCAATACGAGACTGTTTCGGTAAACTCACGGGGCTGATACATCCGGGACCACGGTGCAAGACATTTGTAATATAGTATCATCCCTAAGGGAAGGGATCTTCCAGGTTCACTGAGGGAGGTGGGTTTTGTGCTAAGGAAGGGCAACGGGAGCAGAAGGAAGTCAATAGAGGGGGTGGAATTGTAGGTGGCGTGTCATCTTAGAGAGTATTTGGCTGTGTTTGGAACAGTATGTTTGAGGTGCCACAGTACACTAGCGAGACCTAATGAGAGTAGGCTATTGATGTGATTAATCTTCTTTTGTTTTTCTCTTTATTACTTTCTCTCTTACATTTCTCTCAGGACTTCATCTTCTATCCTTGTCCCTCGCCTGATTGTTCTGGCACTCTGTGTTACTATAACCAGAGCCGGAAACGTCGGGGGGTGGAACCCTTGTGCCTCACTCGAAGCCCCAGGAACGACGGCGGTCGTGACAGGAAGAAGAGAAAGGCAGACAGTGACACAGCGACAAAGCAGGGATAAACAAGCACCTGCAAGAGTGAAATAAAGAGGCAGGGAATGAGGTGGAGCAAGACAATGCAATGTTGAATTTAACACACCGCCATTTAATAATGACAGCCGCGGGCATCTGAGCAAAACTTTGGTTACAGAAAAGGATGTCTGGACAAGTTTTTGTGTTTGTTCTGATTCAGGAAAAAATTCCAGTAGGCTGAGTTCAAGGTGAAAATTCTTTATATAAAGGTGATTTAGGAATTCTATATAGGTTAAATAACGAGTGAAAAAACGGCCAACTCGTGTTTCGCCCCCTTACATGGCCATCCGGCCTGGGGCTTCTTCAGGGTGTATCAGATAATCAATTGAGCTTACGAGTCTTCTAGAATTAATACAATCGGAGATTCTAAGTCGATCTATATGTCTCGGGCTTAATCCCATCGGCGTGTTTTAGAAAACAATGCAAAACATTAGGCCCTGGGACTTATTCTTTTACAAATTAAGCACTGCCTATTGCTCTTCCTTCTGGAAATCTATTCACCATTTGTCTCCTTTCCTACCTGATTCTTTTTATTTACCATCCTACTGCTAATGCATGTCTCACTTCTTTTCGCCATCTGAGTTCAACAGAAACCTAATTTCTCAACTTTTCCTCTGAAACCCCCAACGCATCATGTTTTGATTCCTTTATAAATTGTGCCCTGCTCACATGTGCACAGTGGATGATTTCTAATGATGCCTTACTACTGAAAATTATAAACATAATACAATCCTGCAATTAGGAGTATACTAATAATATGCTAAATTAATAGCAGGCATTCTCTTAGCTGAGACACACAGAATCTTATTTAGAGTTTCTCAGATGTGAAACTTTAACAAAACGTGACGGGTATCCACTCTGCCGTATTACAAGTGCCAAACAAAGGCTGTAATGCTCTTTGCAATAAAGTGAATGAGAAATCCTCCATGGCTGTCATTTAATTGTAATTGTAATTATATAGTGCCTACTACGAGGCGTCAAAGCGCTTTACATCAAATAGCACACTACGCCGGAACGATTAGTGGTTAGTCCAGTGGTTATTGTTGTTTATTTTGATTAGTTGTGTAGTTTCCGGTGAACTGTTGGGTGGGATAGATAGGCTGGCAGATATTAGTTATTGTTAGATCACAGGGATAGGGATTTAAAGAGGAAAGGTTGTGATCTATGAAATGAGGTATCAGCCAAATGCAGAATGACAATAAAAAGGATTGAGGCAGACAGGCAAGAGACAGAGGAGACTATTGTTTAATTAAACTACTATTCTCAGAAATAGAAGATATGCAGAGGATGGAAGCCAAGCAGAGGGGTATTCTGAAGAAAGAAAGGAGAGTATCAAGCAAGAGTAAATGAATGACATTTTTTCAAGCAGTGTTTAGGAGTATAGTAGGAGAAGGCTTTCTGTGTTCAAGTAGTTAGAGAATGTCAGCTGTAGAGAGTAACATTATACATAGTGTTCTATATCCAGGGCAAACAGTTTAAACATGTGATTGCAAGTGTATACATCATTTCAACATTAAGAGCCCTAGATATTGCAGAAAAAAAGTGTGATGCTCATTTAAAGTGCTCTAGTGCCCCCGAACCTGAGTTTGCGCAATATAAAACTGTAAAACAATATCAGTATGCCTTGTAATGCCTTCTTTCATTCACGCTAAGAGGGTGTGAGGCAATGGACAGAGATGCTGAATCCAGAGCCGGGAAACAAGGCTCGAGTCTCCGCGTCGACCCAACATCCCTTGACTACGGGCAAACCACTCCATCTTCTCGTGCCTACAAAATCGGTGTGTTCCTATGCAATGCAACTGGCGTCCATGCAAAGCACTCCTACACTGCCTGGTGGAGCTCACGTAACACAATATGAAAGACAAATGGAGGCTGAACCCATGGCTGTGCAGATGTGGGCCAGAGGCTTGTTGTTTACGAGGCTGATAGGAAGACTCATTTGTTGGGGGCTTCTACAGGGAACGTCCTGGAGGGTAGGGGGTGAGATGGAATCTGAGTTGATTCTCCTGTTCCTCCCTTCGGTCTGATCCTGGTTCAACCCCCTACCCAGGGAGAGGAGGCCATGACACCCATGCAAAGAAACAGGGAGCTAAGTGGGAACAGGAAAAGTGGGCAACACTCCCATGAATGCTGCATATTTATAGCCTCTGGAGTCATAGGGGGTCTTTAATCCTTGCAAAATGGAAATGAACGAGGACCACAGAAAAGAAAGGCAGACAACTGAATTGAGGGGGGAATGGGACACAGGGATGGAACTGAGGCAGAAAAGATCAAGTAATGCAGGAACTGAGTGAGAAGAGAAAGAGATGACAGAGACGAAAGCAAGTGGGAGAGAGCAAGATGGTGCTTGTGTAACCTACCTCACTGCGTATCGCCCCACCCCATTTCGATAGCTCGGTGGTCCATTCCAGTACCTGAACAGCGCGAGGAAGTCCGGCGGGAGGGTGAGCCGATGGTGGTGAAATGTGAGAGGAGCTCTGGTGACTCACGTTATGGATGCTTTAGACGCGGTCTCCTCAAATTTGCCGTGGATTATAATTTGGCTGTGAACCTTATGACGTCGAAGCAACTGGCTAATGTGCTACAAACACAGGCCGTTACGGTAACCCTAAAAGAGGAGTGGCTGGCAAAGATGGCAGACAGAGGGGCAAAGTCCACGAAAACTAAACCTCCATCGTCAACCGTCACGGCGGCTCTGTTAATGTTAATGTTAATCATAGATTTATAGAGCACACAGCTACTTGACAGAGTGTCCCGGCACTATGACAGAAGAGACAAAGAGCTAAGACTCGGAGACCAATATTAGTTATGGTAATAAGTTATGGTAATTGTTCAACCGGATGGGCCAGGACAGGTGCACCAACTTCAGCACAAGTACCAAGCAGCCGAGACACAGCAATGGAAGGAAGGATGGTGAGAAAAAGTGACGATCAGACAGCTAAAGGATAAGGAAACCCAGATGTTGGCAACAAACAGGCACAACAGCTGCCTCGTGGTACCACAGAGCACGAACGAGCCTCAGATTCAGTAGCGCTGATATTTGCTGAAATTGAGATATTTTAGGCTGCTTTAGGAGGGTTTATAGAAATTTTTAATAATTTTAGATTTGTTATTGTTTTATTTATTGTTCGCCCTGCAATACCCTGTGCACTTTCACATTGTGTTTAAAACTGAAAATCGGCACCTACCCGACCCGCTAGAGCGGGGGGAACTGGGCACTCGAACACGTCCACGAGTACCAGCCGCCATCTTAGGGCTGGCTCGGGACGCGTTCTAGCTCTTCTCCACTTCCGGGAGAGAGCTATATAGAGCGAGCGAGCCCGTCGCTCGGAGATATTCATTTTACATGCCACAGAGCACGAACGAGCCTCAGATTCAGTAGCGCTGATATTTGCTGAAATTGAGATATTTTAGGCTGCTTTAGGAGGGTTTATAGAAATTTTTAATCATTTTAGATTTGTTATTGTTTTATTTATTGACCGCCCTGCAATACCCTGTGCACTTTCACATTGTGTTTAAAACTGAAAATCGGCACCTACCCGACCCGCTAGAGCGGGGGGAACTGGGCACTCGAACACGTCCACGAGTACCAGCCGCCATTTTAGGGATGGCTCGGGACGCGTTCTAGCTCTTCTCCACTTCCGGGAGAGAGCTATATAGAGCGAGCGAGTCCGTCGCTCGGAGATATTCATTTTACATGCCACAGAGCACGAACGAGCCTCAGATTCAGTAGCGCTGATATTTGCTGAAATTGAGATATTTTAGGCTGCTTTAGGAGGGTTTATAGAAATTTTTAATAATTTTAGATTTGTTATTGTTTTATTTATTGACCGCCCTGCAATACCCTGTGCACTTTCACATTGTGTTTAAAACTGAAAATCGGCACCTACCCGACCCGCTAGAGCGGGGGGAACTGGGCACTCGAACACGTCCACGAGTACCAGCCGCCATCTTAGGGATGGCTCGGGACACGTTCTAGCTCTTCTCCACTTCCGGGAGAGAGCTATATAGTCCTCGCTCATCCAGGATGCGCAGCGGTCGCGCGCCGAAGACGCGCCTAAGACAAGCCCGTCTGCGCCCGTCCGCGCCAGATCCGGGCTCAGGGCCACCCCCCTGGTCCGGCTGCCACTCACGAAGCTATATCTACCCTTTGCTACACCTCCACACAGCTGAAACAGTGGAACACAGGTGTGGGTAGGTCTTGTAAAGTATTATTGCTATGTAAACACTTGCCTACCGCACCTATATCATGTGTAGGTTGCGCTTTTTCTTTGCCATCTCCACGGCTTGCGACAAACACCACATCCTACTCCCAGGAAACCCCCAGCGCTTTCCCATCTATCGACCAATATGTAAAAGCAGCATTAATCAATGTACGCTCACTCCCTCAACATAGTCTGGTAATAAGGGAGACTATTAATAACCAAGAACTGGATATACTTCTTATTACCGAGTCATGGGGAGACGATGCTTCCGGTCCTGATTTTGTACTGGCTACCCCAGAAGGCTATTGTGTAGCTAGACAAGATAGGATCTCAGGGCGAGGTGGAGGTTTAGCCATCATTTATAGGGACACCTATCGAACAAAATGTGATCCTATTCACAGCACTAATTGTGAAGCTGTTGCATTCGCTATCAATCTTACCCAGAAACAAGCTTTTAAAGGGACACTTGTGTACAGACCTCCAGGAACACGTACCAAATTTTTAGCAGCTCTTACAGATATCACGGAATCAGTAATAGGTTCACCATACTATACGATTCTTGGGTACTTTAATTTCCCGCTTGAAAACATGGATAATCATGATACAATCCAACTTATCGCTGACATGCAGGCAATAGGACTGCAGCAGCTAGTGAGGGGCCCCACGCACAACGCTGGGCATACACTGGATGGTGTATTTACTAACGACCCCAAAATTGAGACATCAGTAGTACTTCCTTTGATATGGACTGATCATCAAGCTATAATTTTTAGGATCAAACTGTTACCTCCCAAACTCTCTCAGAATAAAGTCCGCCTGCCAGTGGGGGCACGGACGTGGAATAAGGCAGATATGCCGTATTTTATTAATCTCCTGATGTCATCTATTCCAGAAAACACAGGTGATACTGAGACCATGTCCACAAATTTTCAGGAATGGATTTTAAAGGCAGCCAACCAAGTTGCACCTGAAAAATATCATCGCCCCAATAGAGCTACGCCATCTGCTCAATGGTACACAGAGGAACTGCGCCTCCAACGTCAGTACTGTAGAAATCTTGAAAGGCGCTGGAGGAAACATTACAGTCCCTCTGCTAAGCAAGATTATAAGAGCGCTCTAGCAATGTACAAAAAAGCCATCAACACGCAAAAGAATCTCTTTTACACTGGCCAAATTGAACAAGCACACAACTCAGCTAGGAGGCTCTTTCAAGTTGTGAATTCTCTTTCTAGTCCAAAGGGACCTATAATTGAGAACTCGCAGGAACTATGTGATTCATTAGCCACTTTCTTCAAAACCAAGGTGATGGACATCTATTCCACTTTTTCTAATGAACAGGCAGGAAAAACTGATGCTACACCCATCATTTATCCAATACCCAATAACTCCTCTTTTGATCAGTTTCAGCCAGCTACTGAAGATCAGATCAGTGCGCTGATCTGTAAGATCAAATCAGGTTCCCCACTTGACACTTGCCCACCTACAACAATGAATAAACTACAGAACATTATCACACAGCCGCTAACTGAAATATGTAATTCCATATTTAAATCTGGTGTCTACCCAGCAAGCTGGAAGAAGGCCATTGTTAAACCTTTAATTAAAAAACCTTCCTTAGACCCCACTATTTCGTCCAACTACAGGCCTATTGCCTGCCTCCCCTTCACGTCCAAAATTATAGAGGCAACTATGAATAAACAGCTCTCAGAGTTTATTGAACATCATAAACTCTTAGACGACACTCAGTTCGGGTTCCGGAGGGAACACGGAACTGAGACAGCACTAATAAAAACCTCAGACGAAATTAGAGAGATTATGGACTCAGGAGGAGCTGCAGTTCTTATTCTATTGGACCTGTCGGCGGCCTTTGACACGGTCGACCACACCATCTTGGTCGACCGTGTCGCAACCCTTGGGATCAATCATCTGGCCAAAGATCTTATAGCCTCCTTTTTAGCCAACCGTAGACAGGCAGTAAAGCTGGGCAATTATTATTCGCCCACTACTGAATTGCCTTGTGGGGTCCCTCAAGGATCCTCGCTAAGTCCTACACTTTTCAACATTTATGTTTCGGACTTGGCGAGGGTCATTAAATCCCATGGGATGCGTTTAACCACCTACGCCGATGATACCCAGCTCGTGTTGGCGGTGTATAAGAATGGCCCCGTGGTAGCAGCTAAGTTTCAGGAGGGTTTACTGGATGTACAATCATGAATGCACAGTAACTGCCTGAAACTTAATGCGGAGAAGACTGAGGTTATGACCTTCGGCACAATTTCTCCAGAATGGTCTCACGCATGGTGGCCTAGTCAGATGGGCCCGCCTCCGGTGCCAGCCACCAAAGTCAGGAATCTGGGAGTGATTTTTGATAATAAGTTATCTTTTGGATGCCACGTTAACAAGGTGGTTTCGGCTACTTTCTTTGTACTGAAGAAAATAAAAAAACTCTTGCCGTATTTACCAGTATCTGCAGGAAAAACGCTAGTTACCACACTAGTATTTTCAAAATTAGATTATGGAAATGCTCTCTTTCTTGGTACACACAAATACATCTTAAACAAGCTTCAGTCCGTCCAAAACATGGCAGCACGGATCCTGCTTAACATCCCTAGGCGTCATTCCACTTCTGCAGCCATACGCCATCTTCATTGGTTAAGGGTTGAGAGCAGGATCAAATTTAAGGCTCTTTGTATAGCCTATAAGGCCATCCACCAGACAGGACCAAAGTTTCTAAAAGAGGCTTTTCAGGTGTACATCCCCAAAAAGAATCTAAGATTAGCAGCTAGCTATCTTTTGACTGTCCCCCGCACAAGAACGGCCACCTGGGGTGACAGGCGATTCTTGGTAACAACGCCTGTGCTCTGGAATTCACTTCCTTTGCACATTAAAACCGCTCCCACCCTTATCAACTTCCGCAAATTACTGAAGACCTGACTTTTTAATCAATGAGAACGCGCTCCGATCTGTGCTGTAATCTAGAGTATCTCGCTGCGCCTAGACACCTTAGGGTATTAATTGCGCACAAAAAATCTCATAAATAAATAAATTAACCCCATGGAAGCTGGAGATGGCCAGCCATCACTTGTTGATATGTTTTCTGCTACAAGGAACAAAGAAATGAAAAAGGCAGTTATCCCAGCGGTCCAGTTGGATTTGGACACCCCTGTGATGTCATCAGAGGAATTTCCAATTATGATGCAGAGCGAGGTGGATGAAGAGACAGTAATCCTGGTGCCCTCATCAGCACTGCAGTCGGATCCATTAAAGTTGGCACCCCGGCGGGGTCATATAGAGCGGAAAAAAAAGTGGGGTTGAGATGTCAGCGGTTGTTGTGTCCTCCAGTAAGGCGAGTCCTACCCAGATAATCCAAGGCAGTTTAACGGGCCCAATAACTTTATGCTCCCCCAAGCTTTTGGGTGGAAAATTCTTCTCGTTGATGGATGACTCGGAATCATCACCACCAGGAAACAAGTCCTCCACTACTACCTTTTCGGACCTAAGCAGCAACAGCCCATTGGAGGAATCAGTGGTGGCTGTGGGGAGAAAAAGTAGGTCCGAGGGTGGGGAGAGAAAAAAAAAAAGCCTCACTGCAGAAGAGAGGGGAAAGAAAAGGAAATGTGAGAAAAGAGAGCTCTAGACAAGATGGATTGAGTCGGGGGAACTCACCCAACCTAAGATTTGATTATCCAGACACACAGTTGCTGCCTCAGGAAAATGAGAAACCAGATAACGGAATAATAGAGGGTCCCAGCGGCACAGCTGATTCAGAAGTACAGAACACGGGAGAACCTTCACCCTCTGATATTTTATTTTCTATAAAACAGATGCAGGAGGAAGTGACAAGTGACAATCGTTGGCCATGAATCAACTCATCAGCCTCTGCCAATAAAGGTATGTGGGGATCTGAATATCAATCTGCCCAGTGGTTGGGATAGTGGCAAATCTAAAAAGTATGTGGGTCAGAAAACAAAAGTTTCTCGTGCCATAGAAAGCATCTGTGAAGATCATGGGCTTATTGATGTCTGAAGTAGGAAGAGACCTCTAGAGCATGGGTTCACTTATTCTTTGGGCCCACATGGTGCGCTTGCGGGGCTAGACAATTTTTTTTATCTCAAATACATTGTTGACGAGCTGTAGAATTGAATGATACCCGTGTTTTTTGTCAGATCATAATCCTTTAATGCTGGAAATTCAGGGTCGGGGAGACTGAAACTAAAACAAAGTGGAGTTTTGCTGAGATCAAGGGGGAGGGGATAGTGGCAATGTTGCAGTAAAAATGGTAAAGGCGGAGCTGGTATGGTATTCTAAAAAGGAAGGCACAAGCTGCACTGACCTAAAGCCAGCCACCTCCGCACCTACCAGTTGTGTGCCACAGCACTATGGCTTTACCTTAGCTCATATTCCACCCTCCACATCAGAGCTCAGCAATCTCTTCCATCCTAGTTTCCTTCTTCCTTGGAGCTTCTCTGGACATTGACTTGCATCGCCCTCGATGTGGGATTCGCCACCTTCTCCACTCGCAGCCCTGTTGACATGCAGGCTCAGTATCTCCAATGCCTGCTCTGCTGACCTTCAAGGCAGATGCAGGCCTGCGAACTATGCGGGAGGTCCTGGTAGTTCTGGCACTAACCTCCCCTTCCTGGGAGATGGCTGCAGCACAGTATGTGTCTCTGTCTTATATCGCGCCTCCGTGCTGCAAGGAGCGATCAGCACCCCACCAGCTGGCATGGTGCGTAATGTTTGGTGGTAACGCGGGGGGACAACTGCCCCAGAATGCTAAGTGCTGCTGGGTTGAAGGGGTGTCTGTTTGGCAGGTATATTGATCACTGGCATTATCAACCCTCAAATACTGTGGAAACTTGTGTACTCCCCCAGTGATGTGGCAGTCAAGAGCTGCGAGGGACTGGTGTCAGCCGGGCCGCAGTCTGGGGGCCACAGCTCCAGAGGCCCGTGTGGACTGGGAGCCCCGGGTTGACCACCTGTGAGCTTCAGATGTCTCTTGCGCTCCACTTGCTTCTCGTGGCACCGTTCTCCTCAGCCTCACCTCAGAGGTTGTAAACCACAAAAGCTTCACGCTCAAACTGCGCCCTCCAAGGTCCTGCCTTGGCTTCTGCATCCTACATCCTGTGTGATACTCTGCACTGCTAACCATGAACTCTTAATTCTGTTGTGTAATGTCAGTGGTACAATATATATAATCTATGCCTATTTCAAAGTCCATCAGTACTCTTTTCTCTTCCATTCATTTTTCCTTTCTGTTTATGAGATTATCTGTCCTTACTGTTCAGTCGACACATGGAGTCTCCCCACTGCTTGGATGCACTTATTTTTAGGGACGAGCATTTATTTTTCCTCAACAGGTTTTGATCCAGAGCAGGGGAGAGAAAACCCCCAAAAGAAGGGAAGGAAGTGTCAGGCGCTGATCCAGAGCGCCTACCGCACGTTCCGCCATGATAGAACTACGAGGCCCAGAATCCTCGGCGGCACATAGGCGGGGCGGGAACCAGTGAAATACGCGACTCAGGAGCCAATCGAGGCGCGTAAT
Source organism: Triturus cristatus (assembly GCF_964204655.1). Classification (NCBI taxonomy): domain Eukaryota; kingdom Metazoa; phylum Chordata; class Amphibia; order Caudata; family Salamandridae; genus Triturus; species Triturus cristatus. Next base: position 875,447,709 of record NC_140593.1, on the reverse strand, counting down.
ACTGTATCGAGAAGCACGCTGGTTATTGCGGACCGTTACCGAGCCATGAAGACGCAAGAGCTCGCGTCTGCGGATTCGGAGGAAAAGCGGGATCTGTTCGTGCTGCTAAGACCGCCAAAAAAGACTCCCGAGCCGGAGTGTTCGGTTCCGACTCTCGGAACTTCCCCGCGGGACGCTGCGTTAAGCGTCGCCGCGTTCTAAAGACCACCGGACTCACCCCGGATGTGGTGAGTACTGCCAAATACCACGAGCTGGGAGGACTGCGCAGAGAACACCAGTGGAATCCACAGGAGAGAGAGAGAGAGACTACTCGACTCGACTGGAACTCGGTGGAATTGTAGGTGGCGTGTCATCTTAGAGAGTATTTGGCTGTGTTTGGAACAGTATGTTTGAGGTGCCACAGTACACTAGCGAGACCTAATGAGAGTAGGCTATTGATGTGATTAATCTTCTTTTGTTTTTCTCTTTATTACTTTCTCTCTTACATTTCTCTCAGGACTTCATCTTCTATCCTTGTCCCTCGCCTGATTGTTCTGGCACTCTGTGTTACTATAACCAGAGCCGGAAACGTCGGGGGGTGGAACCCTTGTGCCTCACTCGAAGCCCCAGGAACGACGGCGGTCGTGACAGAATTACGCGCCCACGAAATAAATCCTGGGGTTCCGAGTGACGCACAAACATGGCCTCATTGGACGAAGTATTGCAGGCTCTCAGGGTGGTACAACAAGCATTGGCTGCTTCACAAGCAGAAACGGCTGTGCTACGAGACAGGGTGGATAGACAGAGTAGGAATCCTTTTGATGCCTCGTCGTCTTCATCCCCTATACAGGTGAATGTGTCACCTCCCATACCGTTAGCTAGCCCTGAGAGGTTTTCGGGTGATCCCCTCAAAATACAGACCTTTCTGACTCAAATTGCCCTGCACTTTTCCTGCAAACCAGCTTCCTTTCCTTCTAACCATTCGAGGGTGGCCTTTGCGATCTCGTATATGACGGGGGACGCGGCCAATTGGGCGGTGCCCTTGGTCAAATATGATGATCCCTTACTGTCAGACTGGAATGCCTTTCGAACAGAGTTTGAGCGGGTATTCGATCGAAGGGCCACCACCTTCTCGGCGGACCGAGAGCTGTTGGTTCTACGACAGGGGAAGCAGGACCTGGTGGCGTATTTGACTCACTTCAACCGTCTAGTGGCTGAAACAGCCTGGCCCGAGGAGAAAAGAATGTCCCTCTATTATCAGGGGTTAAACGACGACATGAAAGACGTATTGGCCCAAATTGATCCGCAGCCCTCCACTTGTACTGATCTGATGAATCTTACGCTGAGACTAGACCATAGGTTATCCGAACGGAAGGGAGAGCGGGTATATGCACACGTTGAGAAAACCGAGAGAGGGCCAAAAACCCCAGTGGCCTCGTCGGAAGGTCAGGCCGAACCCATGGAGGTGGGAGCGATTAGGGCCCCCTTATCCAGGGCCGAAAGAGAAAGCCGCAGGAGTGCGGGGTTATGCATGTACTGTGGAAAGAAAGGGCACTACGTGAGGGATTGCCCAGTTAAACCCAAAAAAGGAGGGTATGCAGGGGTGAGGAAAGTGGCGATAACCACGTTACAGACCTCCCTTCCAGAACTTAAGAGTGGGGAAGAAGGAGACCAGACCCGGACGCTACAGCTGCCGTCCTTGGCGATTATAGATTCGATAGCATCGGAATCCCACGTTATTTTAATCATGCATGTGCAAGTGGGAACAGCAGAACATGAGGTCAGAGTGATGATTGATTCAGGGGCCACCGGAAATTTCGTGAACAATGGGTTAGTGCAGCGGCTGGGGTTAAAGCGGTTATCGAGATCTATTCCAGAAAAGGTATGGGCAGTGGACGGAAAACCCCTAATATCAGGACCTATCACGGAGGTCACGGAGCCCTTAACACTGTCCAAAACGGGACCCCTGGGGGATCACGTGGAAGAAATAGCCTTCAACATCATAGAGGCCCCGCAGTATGAGTTGAATTTGGGCATGCCGTGGTTGACAACCCATAATCCCACGATCGATTGGAAAAGGAAAACGGTAGAATTCGCCACGGAGTATTGCCAAAGGGAATGCGCTAACACTAACCGAACCCATCTTCTGGCGCTCACCCAAGGGTATCAGGTCCTCACGGCGGCCGAGAAAGAAACGGTCCTCCCCGCAGTCTATGATAAATATTCAGACGTGTTCAGCGAGAGTAAGGCGGAAATCTTGCCCCCTCACCGGGAATATGATTGTCAGATCGACTTGATTCCGGGGGCAATTATGCCATCGTGTCGAGTGTATGCCTTGTCTGAACCAGAGACAGAACATCTGAGACAATATTTGGAACACTATGCAGACATAGGGTTCATCAGGCCTTCTCGTTCTCCGGCCGCTTCGCCCCTGTTCTTTATCAAGAAGGCTAATGGCGACTTGAGAACGTGCATAGATTATCGCGTTTTGAATAAAAATACTGTGCGAAACCGATACCCTCTTCCACTCATTCCGGTCTTACTGGACCAGGTGAAGGAGGCCTCCATTTACACCCGATTGGATTTGAGAGGGGCTTACCACCTGGTACGGATAAGAGAGGGAGATGAGTGGAAGACGGCGTTTAAAACGCGGTATGGCCTTTTCGAATACAGGGTGATGCCGTTTGGGCTGTGTAACGCCCCGGCGGCGTTCCAATTCTTTCTAGATGATGTACTCAAGGAGTTTATAGATAAAACAACAGTAGTGTACATCGATGATATCCTAATCTACTCCAAGGATTCTAGCCTTCACCACACACATGTGTCACAAATCCTCCAGAAGTTGAGAGAGAACAATCTGTTTTGCAAGTTGTGCAAATGTGAATTTGATGTAGAGAGGGTGGAGTTCTTGGGGGTGGTCTTGAGCCCTGCAGGGTTAAGCATGGCAGAAAGGAAAGTGGTAGCAGTTCAGGAGTGGCCCATCCCAAGAACAGTGAGAGACGTTCAATGTTTTCTTGGGTTCTCTAATTATTACAGAAGATTTATATCTCACTTCTCACAACTTGTCTCTCCTCTCACTCGTTTACTACGAAAAGGACACCCCTTCACATGGACTCAAGAGGCGAAACAGGCGTTCGGTGAGTTAAAGCAAGCTTTTACTACTGCCCCGATCCTTCAGCATCCCCGCTCCGACGCTCCGTTCATTGTGGAAGCAGATGCATCCGACATTGCGGTGGGAGCGGTACTCTCGCAGCGAGAAGCACAGTCTGGACAACTGCATCCCATAGCATTCCTTTCTAGGAAATTGACCCCGGCTGAAGCAAACTACACGATTGCGGAAAAGGAGTTGCTCGCGGTGCGGAAGGCATTTCAGGAATGGAGACATTATCTGTGGGGAGCCCGACATCCCATAACGGTGTACACCGACCACAGGAATCTACAATACCTAAAGACGGCCCGACACCTTACGCAAAGACAAATGCGTTGGATGCTGTTTTTTGCAGGATATGACTTTGTCATCACTTTTCGTCCAGGGTCGGAAAACAAGAAAGCTGATTCACTATCCCGGCAAGGCGGAGAGCCCGTATCTCTCAGAGAAGTCCATGAGTCCATCATCGCACCGGAGAAGGTACTCTGCGTGGTCAGGGCGGACACGTTTCTACAATCAGTGCGAGCGCACCATACCGTGGAACAATGGCTCCGTTGGGAAGAACAGGGAGTAGACCGGCATCTGAAAGGGGGATTGCCATTTGTTCGCGACCGTCTGTTTGTTCCGTCTGTGGCGCTCCAGCGTCAGGCCTTCGAGTGGTGTCATGTGTCGCTGTTGGGGGGCCATCCAGGGTGCGCTAAGACTCTTCAGCTTCTCAAACGTCATTTTTGGTGGGACCACATGACAGAGGACGTCCGAAACCAGATCCAGCACTGTGACGTGTGCGCACAAGCCAAGGGAGACCGTTCGAAAGCGACGGGCAAGTTGGTACCCATGCCTACTCCCGCGGGACCCTGGCACACCATCAGCATGGATTTCGTGGTGGGGCTGCCGATGGACCAGGGTTGTAATGCAATCATGGTTGTGGTAGATAGCCTCACGAAAATGGGTCATTTCGTGCCGTGCAAGAACCTTCCTTCGGCCAGTCAAACGGCTCATCTGCTGTTATCCCATGTGATACGCCTCCATGGACTCCCGAGGGTGATTGTTTCGGACAGGGGCCCCCAGTTCATAGCCCGGTTTTGGAAGGCGTGGTGTAAGGCCCTGCAAATAGAGGTAGCTACCTCCACCAGCTTCCACCCTCAGACGGATGGCCAGACCGAGCGTCTCAACCAAACGCTCAAGACCTATCTCCGTTGCTACTCCAAGGAAGCCAGCGTGTCGTGGGTGTCGCTGCTGTGGATGGCGGAACTCTCCTATAACAACGCGTCGCATTGTTCTATCAAGGAAACGCCCTTTCGGGCGAATTATGGTTATCACGCCAAGGTTCTGCCCCTGGCATTCCCCGAGGACGTCTGGGAGCAGCCCGCGTTGGCTACTCATTTACGGAAGCTGGGTACTCTCCATGAACGCCTCAAGTCAAATCTGGACCACGCCAAAGGCGTCTACAAAGCATGGGCGGACCGCCACAGACGGGACGGGCCTGCCTATCGTCCCGGAGACCGCGTATGGCTTTCTACGAAATACCTTCGGTTCAAATTGCGCAGTGTCTTCCATCCACGCTTCATAGGTCCGTATCCCGTGATCCGTCGTGTGGGGTCGGTGGCGTATAAATTGGCGCTGCCCGCGTCGTTACGCATCCATCCGGTGTTCCATTGTGGGCTGTTGAAGCCAGCTGTTGGGGCCCGTAGGAGGGCGCCCCCGCCGGTACTCCGCGACGGGCTGGAGGAGTATGTGGTGAGCAGGGTGTTGGATTCCCAGTACCGGAGAGGGGCCCTGTGGTACCTTCTGGCGTGGAAGGGCTATTCGGCTGCGGAGGACTCCTGGGTGCCGGCATCGGATGTGCACGCCCCTGTGGCGGAGCGCTTGTTTCACGCTCGCTTCCCGGCCAAGCCTGGTCCTAGGAGGCGCATGGCAGGGGGGCATACTGTCAGGCGCTGATCCAGAGCGCCTACCGCACGTTCCGCCATGATAGAACTACGAGGCCCAGAATCCTCGGCGGCACATAGGCGGGGCGGGAACCAGTGAAATACGCGACTCAGGAGCCAATCGAGGCGCGTAATACTGTATCGAGAAGCACGCTGGTTATTGCGGACCGTTACCGAGCCAAGAAGACGCAAGAGCTCGCGTCTGCGGATTCGGAGGAAAAGCGGGATCTGTTCGTGCTGCTAAGACCGCCAAAAAAGACTCCCGAGCCGGAGTGTTCGGTTCCGACTCTCGGAACTTCCCCGCGGGACGCTGCGTTAAGCGTCGCCGCGTTCTAAAGACCACCGGACTCACCCCGGATGTGGTGAGTACTGCCAAATACCCCGAGCTGGGAGGACTGCGCAGAGAACACCAGTGGAATCCACAGGAGAGAGAGAGAGAGACTACTCGACTTCCGGCAAGTAGCGAGTTGTCCGAGTGCGAGGGCAAAGACTCCGTATCAGTACCGTAGTGGGTGAGGATGCCACGAGCTGTATGAAATGCAATACGAGACTGTTTCGGTAAACTCACGGGGCTGATACATCCGGGACCACGGTGCAAGACATTTGTAATATAGTATCATCCCTAAGGGAAGGGATCTTCCAGGTTCACTGAGGGAGGTGGGTTTTGTGCTAAGGAAGGGCAACGGGAGCAGAAGGAAGTCAATAGAGGGGGTGGAATTGTAGGTGGCGTGTCATCTTAGAGAGTATTTGGCTGTGTTTGGAACAGTATGTTTGAGGTGCCACAGTACACTAGCGAGACCTAATGAGAGTAGGCTATTGATGTGATTAATCTTCTTTTGTTTTTCTCTTTATTACTTTCTCTCTTACATTTCTCTCAGGACTTCATCTTCTATCCTTGTCCCTCGCCTGATTGTTCTGGCACTCTGTGTTACTATAACCAGAGCCGGAAACGTCGGGGGGTGGAACCCTTGTGCCTCACTCGAAGCCCCAGGAACGACGGCGGTCGTGACAGGAAGAAGAGAAAGGCAGACAGTGACACAGCGACAAAGCAGGGATAAACAAGCACCTGCAAGAGTGAAATAAAGAGGCAGGGAATGAGGTGGAGCAAGACAATGCAATGTTGAATTTAACACACCGCCATTTAATAATGACAGCCGCGGGCATCTGAGCAAAACTTTGGTTACAGAAAAGGATGTCTGGACAAGTTTTTGTGTTTGTTCTGATTCAGGAAAAAATTCCAGTAGGCTGAGTTCAAGGTGAAAATTCTTTATATAAAGGTGATTTAGGAATTCTATATAGGTTAAATAACGAGTGAAAAAACGGCCAACTCGTGTTTCGCCCCCTTACATGGCCATCCGGCCTGGGGCTTCTTCAGGGTGTATCAGATAATCAATTGAGCTTACGAGTCTTCTAGAATTAATACAATCGGAGATTCTAAGTCGATCTATATGTCTCGGGCTTAATCCCACCGGCGTGTCTTAGAAAACAATGCAAAACATTAGGCCCTGGGACTTATTCTTTTACAAATTAAGCACTGCCTATTGCTCTTCCTTCTGGAAATCTATTCACCATTTGTCTCCTTTCCTACCTGATTCTTTTTATTTACCATCCTACTGCTAATGCATGTCTCACTTCTTTTCGCCATCTGAGTTCAACAGAAACCTAATTTCTCAACTTTTCCTCTGAAACCCCCAACGCATCATGTTTTGATTCCTTTATAAATTGTGCCCTGCTCACATGTGCACAGTGGATGATTTCTAATGATGCCTTACTACTGAAAATTATAAACATAATACAATCCTGCAATTAGGAGTATACTAATAATATGCTAAATTAATAGCAGGCATTCTCTTAGCTGAGACACACAGAATCTTATTTAGAGTTTCTCAGATGTGAAACTTTAACAAAACGTGACGGGTATCCACTCTGCCGTATTACAAGTGCCAAACAAAGGCTGTAATGCTCTTTGCAATAAAGTGAATGAGAAATCCTCCATGGCTGTCATTTAATTGTAATTGTAATTATATAGTGCCTACTACGAGGCGTCAAAGCGCTTTACATCAAATAGCACACTACGCCGGAACGATTAGTGGTTAGTCCAGTGGTTATTGTTGTTTATTTTGATTAGTTGTGTAGTTTCCGGTGAACTGTTGGGTGGGATAGATAGGCTGGCAGATATTAGTTATTGTTAGATCACAGGGATAGGGATTTAAAGAGGAAAGGTTGTGATCTATGAAATGAGGTATCAGCCAAATGCAGAATGACAATAAAAAGGATTGAGGCAGACAGGCAAGAGACAGAGGAGACTATTGTTTAATTAAACTACTATTCTCAGAAATAGAAGATATGCAGAGGATGGAAGCCAAGCAGAGGGGCATTCTGAAGAAAGAAAGGAGAGTATCAAGCAAGAGTAAATGAATGACATTTTTTCAAGCAGTGTTTAGGAGTATAGTAGGAGAAGGCTTTCTGTGTTCAAGTAGTTAGAGAATGTCAGCTGTAGAGAGTAACATTATACATAGTGTTCTATATCCAGGGCAAACAGTTTAAACATGTGATTGCAAGTGTATACATCATTTCAACATTAAGAGCCCTAGATATTGCAGAAAAAAAGTGTGATGCTCATTTAAAGTGCTCTAGTGCCCCCGAACCTGAGTTTGCGCAATATAAAACTGTAAAACAATATCAGTATGCCTTGTAATGCCTTCTTTCATTCACGCTAAGAGGGTGTGAGGCAATGGACAGAGATGCTGAATCCAGAGCCGGGAAACAAGGCTCGAGTCTCCGCGTCGACCCAACATCCCTTGACTACGGGCAAACCACTCCATCTTCTCGTGCCTACAAAATCGGTGTGTTCCTATGCAATGCAACTGGCGTCCATGCAAAGCACTCCTACACTGCCTGGTGGAGCTCACGTAACACAATATGAAAGACAAATGGAGGCTGAACCCATGGCTGTGCAGATGTGGGCCAGAGGCTTGTTGTTTACGAGGCTGATAGGAAGACTCATTTGTTGGGGGCTTCTACAGGGAACGTCCTGGAGGGTAGGGGGTGAGATGGAATCTGAGTTGATTCTCCTGTTCCTCCCTTCGGTCTGATCCTGGTTCAACCCCCTACCCAGGGAGAGGAGGCCATGACACCCATGCAAAGAAACAGGGAGCTAAGTGGGAACAGGAAAAGTGGGCAACACTCCCATGAATGCTGCATATTTATAGCCTCTGGAGTCATAGGGGGTCTTTAATCCTTGCAAAATGGAAATGAACGAGGACCACAGAAAAGAAAGGCAGACAACTGAATTGAGGGGGGAATGGGACACAGGGATGGAACTGAGGCAGAAAAGATCAAGCAATGCAGGAACTGAGTGAGAAGAGAAAGAGATGACAGAGACGAAAGCAAGTGGGAGAGAGCAAGATGGTGCTTGTGTAACCTACCTCACTGCGTATCGCCCCACCCCATTTCGATAGCTCGGTGGTCCATTCCAGTACCTGAACAGCGCAAGGAAGTCCGGCGGGAGGGTGAGCCGATGGTGGTGAAATGTGAGAGGAGCTCTGGTGACTCACGTTATGGATGCTTTAGACGCGGTCTCCTCAAATTTGCCGTGGATTATAATTTGGCTGTGAACCTTATGACGTCGAAGCAACTGGCTAATGTGCTACAAACACAGGCCGTTACGGTAACCCTAAAAGAGGAGTGGCTGGCAAAGATGGCAGACAGAGGGGCAAAGTCCACGAAAACTAAACCTCCATCGTCAACCGTCACGGCGGCTCTGTTAATGTTAATGTTAATCATAGATTTATAGAGCACACGGCTACTTGACAGAGTGTCCCGGCACTATGACAGAAGAGACAAAGAGCTAAGACTCGGAGACCAATATTAGTTATGGTAATAAGTTATGGTAATTGTTCAACCGGATGGGCCAGGACAGGTGCACCAACTTCAGCACAAGTACCAAGCAGCCGAGACACAGCAATGGAAGGAAGGATGGTGAGAAAAAGTGACGATCAGACAGCTAAAGGATAAGGAAACCCAGATGTTGGCAACAAACAGGCACAACAGCTGCCTCGTGGTACCACAGAGCACGAACGAGCCTCAGATTCAGTAGCGCTGATATTTGCTGAAATTGAGATATTTTAGGCTGCTTTAGGAGGGTTTATAGAAATTTTTAATAATTTTAGATTTGTTATTGTTTTATTTATTGACCGCCCTGCAATACCCTGTGCACTTTCACATTGTGTTTAAAACTGAAAATCGGCACCTACCCGACCCGCTAGAGCGGGGGGAACTGGGCACTCGAACACGTCCACGAGTACCAGCCGCCATCTTAGGGCTGGCTCGGGACGCGTTCTAGCTCTTCTCCACTTCCGGGAGAGAGCTATATAGAGCGAGCGAGCCCGTCGCTCGGAGATATTCATTTTACATGCCACAGAGCACGAACGAGCCTCAGATTCAGTAGCGCTGATATTTGCTGAAATTGAGATATTTTAGGCTGCTTTAGGAGGGTTTATAGACATTTTTAATAATTTTAGATTTGTTATTGTTTTATTTATTGACCGCCCTGCAATACCCTGTGCACTTTCACATTGTGTTTAAAACTGAAAATCGGCACCTACCCGACCCGCTAGAGCGGGGGGAACTGGGCACTCGAACACGTCCACGAGTACCAGCCGCCATCTTAGGGCTGGCTCGGGACGCGTTCTAGCTCTTCTCCACTTCCGGGAGAGAGCTATATAGAGCGAGCGAGCCCGTCGCTCGGAGATATTCATTTTACATGCCAAAGAGCACGAACGAGCCTCAGATTCAGTAGCGCTGATATTTGCTGAAATTGAGATATTTTAGGCTGCTTTAGGAGGGTTTATAGAAATTTTTAATCATTTTAGATTTGTTATTGTTTTATTTATTGACCGCCCTGCAATACCCTGTGCACTTTCACATTGTGTTTAAAACTGAAAATCGGCACCTACCCGACCCGCTAGAGCGGGGGGAACTGGGCACTCGAACACGTCCACGAGTACCAGCCGCCATTTTAGGGCTGGCTCGGGACGCGTTCTAGCTCTTCTCCACTTCCGGGAGAGAGCTATATAGAGCGAGCGAGTCCGTCGCTCGGAGATATTCATTTTACATGCCACAGAGCACGAACGAGCCTCAGATTCAGTAGCGCTGATATTTGCTGAAATTGAGATATTTTAGGCTGCTTTAGGAGGGTTTATAGAAATTTTTAATAATTTTAGATTTGTTATTGTTTTATTTATTGACCGCCCTGCAATACCCTGTGCACTTTCACATTGTGTTTAAAACTGAAAATCGGCACCTACCCGACCCGCTAGAGCGGGGGGAACTGGGCACTCGAACACGTCCACGAGTACCAGCCGCCATCTTAGGGATGGCTCGGGACACGTTCTAGCTCTTCTCCACTTCCGGGAGAGAGCTATATAGTCCTCGCTCATCCAGGATGCGCAGCGGTCGTGCGCCGAAGACGCGCCTAAGACAAGCCCGTCTGCGCCCGTCCGCGCCAGATCCGGGCTCAGGGCCACCCCCCCTGGTCCGGCTGCCACTCACGAAGCTATATCTACCCTTTGCTACACCTCCGCACAGCTGAAACAGTGGAACACAGGTGTGGGTAGGTCTTGTAAAGTATTATTGCTATGTAAACACTTGCCTACCGCACCGATATCATGTGTAGGTTGCGCTTTTTCTTTGCCATCTCCACGGCTTGCGACAAACACCACATCCTACTCCCAGGAAACCCCCAGCGCTTTCCCATCTATCGACCAATATGTAAAAGCAGCATTAATCAATGTACGCTCACTCCCTCAACATAGTCTGGTAATAAGGGAGACTATTATTAACCAAGAACTGGATATACTTCTTATTACCGAGTCATGGGGAGACGATGCTTCCGGTCCTGATTTTGTACTGGCTACCCCAGAAGGCTATTGTGTAGCTAGACAAGATAGGATCTCAGGGCGAGGTGGAGGTTTAGCCATCATTTATAGGGACACCTATCGAACAAAATGTGATCCTATTCACAGCACTAATTGTGAAGCTGTTGCATTCGCTATCAATCTTACCCAGAAACAAGCTTTTAAAGGGACACTTGTGTACAGACCTCCAGGAACACGTACCAAATTTTTAGCAGCTCTTACAGATATCACGGAATCAGTAATAGGTTCACCATACTATACGATTCTTGGGGACTTTAATTTCCCGCTTGAAAACATGGATAATCATGATACAATCCAACTTATCGCTGACATGCAGGCAATAGGACTGCAGCAGCTAGTGAGGGGCCCCACGCACAACGCTGGGCATACACTGGATGGTGTATTTACTAACGACCCCAAAATTGAGACATCAGTAGTACTTCCTTTGATATGGACTGATCATCAAGCTATAATTTTTAGGATCAAACTGTTACCTCCCAAACTCTCTCAGAATAAAGTCCGCCTGCCAGTGGGGGCACGGACGTGGAATAAGGCAGATATGCCGTATTTTATTAATCTCCTGATGTCATCTATTCCAGAAAACACAGGTGATACTGAGACCATGTCCACAAATTTTCAGGAATGGATTTTAAAGGCAGCCAACCAAGTTGCACCTGAAAAATATCATCGCCCCAATAGAGCTACGCCATCTGCTCAATGGTACACAGAGGAACTGCGCCTCCAACGTCAGTACTGTAGAAATCTTGAAAGGCGCTGGAGGAAACATTACAGTCCCTCTGCTAAGCAAGATTATAAGAGCGCTCTAGCAATCTACAAAAAAGCCATCAACACGCAAAAGAATCTCTTTTACACTGGCCAAATTGAACAAGCACACAACTCAGCTAGGAGGCTCTTTCAAGTTGTGAATTCTCTTTCTAGTCCAAAGGGACCTATAATTGAGAACTCGCAGGAACTATGTGATTCATTAGCCACTTTCTTCAAAACCAAGGTGATGGACATCTATTCCACTTTTTCTAATGAACAGGCAGGAAAAACTGATGCTACACCCATCATTTATCCAATACCCAATAACTCCTCTTTTGATCAGTTTCAGCCAGCTACTGAAGATCAGATCAGTGCGCTGATCTGTAAGATCAAATCAGGTTCCCCACTTGACACTTGCCCACCTACAACAATGAATAAACTACAGAACATTATCACACAGCCGCTAACTGAAATATGTAATTCCATATTTAAATCTGGTGTCTACCCAGCAAGCTGGAAGAAGGCCATTGTTAAACCTTTAATTAAAAAACCTTCCTTAGACCCCACTATTTCGTCCAACTACAGGCCTATTGCCTGCCTCCCCTTCACGTCCAAAATTATAGAGGCAACTATGAATAAACAGCTCTCAGAGTTTATTGAACATCATAAACTCTTAGACGACACTCAGTTCGGGTTCCGGAGGGAACACGGAACTGAGACAGCACTAATAAAAGCCTCAGACGAAATTAGAGAGATTATGGACTCAGGAGGAGCTGCAGTTCTTATTCTATTGGACCTGTCGGCGGCCTTTGACACGGTCGACCACACCATCTTGGTCGACCGTGTCGCAACCCTTGGGATCAATCATCTGGCCAAAGATCTTATAGCCTCCTTTTTAGCCAACCGTAGACAGGCAGTAAAGCTGGGCAATTATTATTCGCCCACTACTGAATTGCCTTGTGGGGTCCCTCAAGGATCCTCGCTAAGTCCTACACTTTTCAACATTTATGTTTCGGACTTGGCGAGGGTCATTAAATCCCATGGGATGCGTTTAACCACCTACGCCGATGATACCCAGCTCGTGTTGGCGGTGTATAAGAATGGCCCCGTGGTAGCAGCTAAGTTTCAGGAGGGTTTACTGGATGTACAATCATGGATGCACAGTAACTGCCTGAAACTTAATGCGGAGAAGACTGAGGTTATGACCTTCGGCACAATTTCTCCAGAATGGTCTCACGCATGGTGGCCTAGTCAGATGGGCCCGCCTCCGGTGCCAGCCACCAAAGTCAGGAATCTGGGAGTGATTTTTGATAATAAGTTATCTTTTGGATGCCACGTTAACAAGGTGGTTTCGGCTACTTTCTTTGTACTGAAGAAAATAAAAAAACTCTTGCCGTATTTACCAGTATCTGCAGGAAAAACGCTAGTTACCACACTAGTATTTTCAAAATTAGATTATGGAAATGCTCTCTTTCTTGGTACACACAAATACATCTTAAACAAGCTTCAGTCCGTCCAAAACATGGCAGCACGGATCCTGCTTAACATCCCTAGGCGTCATTCCACTTCTGCAGCCATACGCCATCTTCATTGGTTAAGGGTTGAGAGCAGGATCAAATTTAAGGCTCTTTGTATAGCCTATAAGGCCATCCACCAGACAGGACCAAAGTTTCTAAAAGAGGCTTTTCAGGTGTACATCCCCAAAAAGAATCTAAGATTAGCAGCTAGCTATCTTTTGACTGTCCCCCGCACAAGAACGGCCACCTGGGGTGACAGGCGATTCTTGGTAACAACGCCTGTGCTCTGGAATTCACTTCCTTTGCACATTAAAACCGCTCCCACCCTTATCAACTTCCGCAAATTACTGAAGACCTGACTTTTTAATCAATGAGAACGCGCTCCGATCTGTGCTGTAATCTAGAGTATCTCGCTGCGCCTAGACACCTTAGGGTATTAATTGCGCACAAAAAATCTCATAAATAAATAAATTAACCCCATGGAAGCTGGAGATGGCCAGCCATCACTTGTTGATATGTTTTCTGCTACAAGGAACAAAGAAATGAAAAAGGCAGTTATCCCAGCGGTCCAGTTGGATTTGGACACCCCTGTGATGTCATCAGAGGAATTTCCAATTATGATGCAGAGCGAGGTGGATGAAGAGACAGTAATCCTGGTGCCCTCATCAGCACTGCAGTCGGATCCATTAAAGTTGGCACCCCGGCGGGGTCATATAGAGCGGAAAAAAAAGTGGGGTTGAGATGTCAGCGGTTGTTGTGTCCTCCAGTAAGGCGAGTCCTACCCAGATAATCCAAGGCAGTTTAACGGGCCCAATAACTTTATGCTCCCCCAAGCTTTTGGGTGGAAAATTCTTCTAGTTGATGGATGACTCGGAATCATCACCACCAGGAAACAAGTCCTCCACTACTACCTTTTCGGACCTAAGCAGCAACAGCCCATTGGAGGAATCAGTGGTGGCTGTGGGGAGAAAAAGTAGGTCCGAGGGTGGGGAGAGAAAAAAAAAAAGCCTCACTGCAGAAGAGAGGGGAAAGAAAAGGAAATGTGAGAAAAGAGAGCTCTAGACAAGATGGATTGAGTCGGGGGAACTCACCCAACCTAAGATTTGATTATCCAGACACACAGTTGCTGCCTCAGGAAAATGAGAAACCAGATAACGGAATAATAGAGGGTCCCAGCGGCACAGCTGATTCAGAAGTACAGAACACGGGAGAACCTTCACCCTCTGATATTTTATTTTCTATAAAACAGATGCAGGAGGAAGTGACAAGTGACAATCGTTGGGCATAGCAAGCCTCTAAAAAATTGCAGGGTGCAGTAAGGGGGATCAATAAAACATGCACAGACATATCAGAGAGAATGACAATGGTTGAGGCCCGTACAGAGATTCTCGAATGAGAGGCAGCAGAATTAAAGAAGACAAAGATATCTCAAGATCCCAGATAACTGACATGATGCGGAAATTGGAAGAGAAGGAGAACAGGCAAAGAAGAAATAACCTCAGACTCCTAGGAATACCTGAAGGCCATGAAGGGGGGATGCAAGAGGGTATAGAATAAAACTTTTGGAGGGGGCCTTCCCAGATTTGATAGGGTGGGACTGGGAAAATGAAATTCAAAGGGCCGATCGTGTTCCCTTAACTCTTAAAATTCATCATGCAGGCAATCAAGGGCAACCTCAGCCAATGCTTGTATTTTCAGGCAAATTTTTTCTGAGGGAATGTATATATGCGCAAGCACGGCCAAATGCAAAAAAGGAGTTTGAAGGGGATTCCTTTTGTGCAAGACCTGACTTCACCTATGCCATAGTGGAGAGGAGGTGGCGTGTGAGGCAATTATTCACACAATTCCAGAAATTGGGAGCGGAGGTATATTTACAGTACCCTGTGAAACTGAAAATAGTTTTTAAGGGTAGTGTTCGTAGCCTTACCTGATTGAACTGTCGGGGGAGATCTGAAAGGCCTCAACAGAGAAATGGAGGGAGGGAGCCGAGTAGTTAGATGCAGCTGTTGAGGAGAGAGATTCCCCAATGATTTACAATGAGATGGGACCATCAAGCTGATGATGCTTTGAAGCAGGACAAAATATGGAGAGGTTGTAGCAGATGGATAAGGTGGGGGGTGGAGAGAGCAGTTATACAGATACCCTCACACAGGCTAGGCTTGATTGCTCACATGTGTGGGGTGGGCGGAGGGAGGAGGTGTGGGGGTTTGAAGGGAAAGGGGGTTTTGGGTGATGGGTTGGGGTGGGGTGAGGGGGAGGATAGGGGGTTCATACGCTCAGAGGTGTAAAAGTTGGAAATTAGGACAGAGCCATTTTTGTTAATTGTATCCATGTATAAGAGCTATAGTCGGGCTATGAAAGGCATGTAGTGGGTGGACAAGGAAAAGTGTGTATGTGTGGGTTGAATGATGCCAAAAAAGAGCGAGAGTGGCAGTTTGTCAGCAAACATTGAAAGCAGATGTGGTTTACTTGCAAGAGACCCACATTGAAGGCTCACGTAGAGATGTCCTAAATACTCTTGGCTATAGGTTGATTGTGGGGATC
The DNA here is from genome assembly GCF_964204655.1 of Triturus cristatus. Lineage (NCBI taxonomy): Eukaryota > Metazoa > Chordata > Amphibia > Caudata > Salamandridae > Triturus > Triturus cristatus. The sequence goes on along the minus strand of NC_140593.1, from coordinate 875,431,910 downwards.
TCTCAAAGTGTTCGAATAGGGGGGCTGGCGATTTTGGCTAAAGGTAATAAAATACAGTTCACGCAAGTTCCAGCTGACAAGGTAAATTGGTGATTGTTGGATGTCATATTAAAAACTGAGGCCTACTGTCATTATGTTCTGTGTATGGGAGTATTAACGACTTATCGAATGAATCAACTCATCAGCCTCTGCCAATAAAGGTATGTGGGGATCTGAATATCAATCTGCCCAGTGGTTGGGATAGTGGCAAATCTAAAAAGTATGTGGGTCAGAAAACAAAAGTTTCTCGTGCCATAGAAAGCATCTGTGAAGATCATGGGCTTATTGATGTCTGAAGTAGGAAGAGACCTCTAGAGCATGGGTTCACTTATTCTTCGGGCCCACATGGTGCGCTTGCGGGGCTAGACAATTTTTTTTATCTCAAATACATTGTTGATGAGCTGTAGAATTGAATGATACCCGTGTTTTTTGTCAGATCATAATCCTTTAATGCTGGAAATTCAGGGTCGGGGAGACTGAAACTAAAACAAAGTGGAGTTTTGAGCGGGCCTTATTAACAAATGTGGATTATCGCAGCCATATTAGGAATTGATCCCAATATTTTTAAAGGGAAAAGTGGTAGTGCACCAATAGGGGTAGTTTGGGACACACTGAAGATGTGTTTACGTGGGGGGATGCTGGGGTTCTCGTTGGATAGAGAGAAGGAAGATAAACAACTCATTCAGCGTAAACAAGATATGTTAGCCACTGCTGTGGAGGACCTGGTTGGAATAGTCAAGCAGGGAGGGGAGATAGGGGAGGCTCACCTAGGGGTCACCTTAGCTAGATCAGCACTTAATCAGATTTTTGCAGATAGAGCTGCAGAAAAAATGGCAGCCCGGAGGGAGGAAGTGTATGAATGTAGCGAGCAAGCCGGGCATCATCTGGCTGCAAGAGCTAGACAGAAATCTCAGCAAATGAAGTGAGAGGAATATGTGATCCCACTTTCGGGGCAGTTTCTGAGCCCAGGAAGATCAGGGAGGCATTTAGGGCATATTATCAATAGCCAGCTCAGATCAGATAGCCGATACTTTGAGAGGAGTGCCGCTAAGGATATTGTCCCCGGAAGATAAAGAGTCCCTGGAAGGGGACATATGTTGGGAGGAGATTTATACGGCATTAGCTGGTATGGCTACAGGTAAGGCCGCAGGGCCTGATTCGATCCCAGTGGAATTTTATAAAACGTTTGCCCCCCAATTGAAAGTACATCTGACTGATTTATTAAATCAGATCTATAGAGGAACTCCCCCTCTAGGATCGTGGTCTACAGCAAATATGGTTGTTTTCTTAATAAAGAATAAACCAGCCACAGTTCTTAGTTCATATCGACCAATAACTTTAATGAACGGGGATGCAAAGGTTTGTCCTAAGATTTTAGCTGCACGGTTGGCACAGGTTATGCCACAGATAGTGTCCAGCCGACAACATGGCTTTATAGCTGGCGGGACATGACAGATCAGATCAGAAGAGTGGTCACACTGCTCGATGCACTACATGTTTCATGGGACCCTATGGCTCTGGTCTTATTGGATGCAAAGAAAGCCTTTGATAGGGTCTTCTGGCACTTTCTCTGGCAGATAATGCAGATTATGGGCATTGGACATTTTACAAGTGGTTAAGACCCTATATTACAAACCAGGAGCTAATATTTTTGTCTCAGGTGATTTGCCTGAAAATATAGAGATCACACAAGCGATACGGCAATGGTGTCCCTGCTCCCCCTAGCTGTTTGCACTGTATATAGTCCCTCTGAAACGTAAATTCAAGCTAAATTCAGCAATTACACCAGTGGTAGTACAAGGGTATGAGAAGAAAATCTTAGCGTATGCAGACGATATAGCCGTGGTGACCCCTAAACGTGAAATGGCCCTTAAAACAATTGAAAGGGAGGCAGTACTCTTTGGGGAGGTTTGCGGATACTCGTTGAATATGGATGAGACCCACATGGTGATAAATGATAAGATAACGATGGTGGATAAAAGAATGATAAAAAAGCTGTCTATATGGGTGTTAGCATCAACTCGGAGGTGGACTAAATCTGGACCCTCTCATAAGAAAGATGAAAAAATATCTAGGCAGATTAGACAATTTCCATCTTACAATTGTGGGGAGGTGTAATTTAATAAAAATGATTTTTGTTCCCTAAAATTCTTTATTTGTTTAGGTCAATCAATTTAGAATTCTCAAACCATTGGTTGAAGACGCTTGAGGCAGTGTTCTCAAGGTTTTTATGGGCCTACTCCAAACCAACAAAGGCATTGAAATACCTTTCACTTCCAAAAGAAAAAGGAGGGGGGGCATTACCAAACCTCAAATTGTATTATTGGCCTTTATGTTGCAATATAGCTCTACATTACTTGGACAACAGCACATTAATAAGCCTCAAGAGGCTATATCTTCAACATATGAGTTATTGATTGGCAATGAAGCCTGGGGTTGCTTCTGGAGACAACTAGAGTTTAGCTATTACAAAAAAGTTAGATTCAAGTGCATTTTGGGTGCCTATAAAGTCTGGGCCGGGGTATGCAAACTGCTGAAAATAGGAAGAATTAACTTTTACAAACCGTTGCTGACTAATGAAAATCTTCCCTTAATTTTTGGGGTTTAGTGTATACAAAGATGGTCGCAATTAGGTATCAACAGTCTACGGGCTTTTTATTCCTCCACTGGGATTGTCTCATTTGAGGAGTTAAAACATAAGTTTGGTATTAACTATAGAGACTTTTTTTAATATCTGCAAGTCAGGGACTATCTGCAGCATAAGGGGGGTGGCTCAGTGGGCTTTGGCATAATTGAGCTGGTCGAGAAATAACCGCACAATGCGAAAGCAGAATCGGGAATTTATATAATATTCTGAATTTAGAGATGAAAGGTGATCTCGTAAAGTTCTCGGCAAAATGGGAAGAGAATGTATTGATATCGGATTTGGATCTCTATAAAGCTCTTAATTTCTCGCAATCTGTTTTTATGTCAGCTAATTTGCAAGCTCACTTCTTTCAGACCTGCTTTATGTTATACCACACGCCCACTAGTATAGCAAAATGGGGCAGGGCTGAGGTGTGAACTGTCCTCGCATTTCCATGTGTGTGATGATGTAGTGCATATGTTTGCACCTTGTAGTGCCCTGAGCCCTGTAAAAGACTAAATCGCCCGTTTTCTTGAATATAAACTAGAGATAAAAGTCAGTCTGACCACACATCTTATTTTATTGGGAGTTCAAAAAGAGGGACGGTTATGAAGGCAAAACCTTTTTTGGCAGTGGCAATGGCTTTTTTAAGACTCACTATAGCATCGGCCTGGCTAGATCCAAATCCCCCAGTGTTCCAACACTGGTTGAGACAGCTATTGGTGAACCACAATCTGGAGAAGGCTATTTATGCTAGGAAAGACAGACAAGCAAAGAAAAGGGGAAGTAAACTTTGGGCACCCCTAAGTGGTTGGGTAAACAACTAGATATGTAAAGGGCTCTTGGGGGATTTGTATTTAGTATATATGCAGTGGGAGACCCAGGAGGTCGGGCTATAGCCTTTTCTATGTCTTTTTAAAATAGCCAAACTATCTTTAAAGGTTACATTGTGTGGCTAGCAAGACGGTTAGGAATTTGTATATGTATATAAGGATTGCTCAATTGTTTGTATATCCTGTGGGCAAATTGAATGCAAATGGGGTATGAGACCCACAGGTTGAGGGGGGGTCTGTCACTTTTATTGGTATTTTTGGAGGGATTTTATTTAATGTCAATGTTTATTCTTGCACAAAGCACTACAAAGTAGGACAGCTGAGTTTGTTAGGGGTAAATCTGCCGCCCGGTTGGTCAGCTCCAACTCTATGTTGTGGTAAAATAGAAAAGATTGTATTTTTGGTTATATGGATGTTTTTTTTTATACTCTTTGTGTATAGTGATTAACTCTGAGGAGTGTATGGGGGAGGGCATGGGGGGTGGGTATAGGGTGTTTATATTGATAGAAAATGTGCAATAAAAATATTTACACAAAAAAACCAGACAAAAGCAAGTGGGTGGAGGGGCAAGCAGTAGAGGGGCCAGGGTGGGGCGAGGAAGCAAACAGATGTAATGAATGAAGGGAACAGGGACAGGACATGCAATAAGAGGATCTCCAGCATAAGTTTCACTGTGCAACCACGCAAAACATGCATCTGCTCGACCGATAAAGTATGCTTAACCCCCAACACATGTACACATGCACAGATCTCCCTGTGAAACTGGAACACAATCAGCAAGGCTGCTATTACACTGTCCATCCACAGCTGACTCTAGAACACCTACTCTGCACTACACAATAGGATTGTACGCCACATAGACGCACAAAGCAGAACTGCCCTGCAAAGCTGCGGATACACAAAACATGACAGTTCACTGTCATAAAAAAAACCTGCATACATTACAAAAAATGGTCACTACAACAATTTGGCGAAATTATAAAGTAGCATAAAAATACTGAACCCCCTCCCCCCATAAAGGGATATCATGTCGTTTTCATCCAGATTTAGGAAAGGTTGAGCTGCTGCTGGCCATGTGGTAATGCGTTATGAAGCTTAGTATTATACTTTCCACTACACAAAGGACAAAACTATTTATATTGCCTATGCTTGTTTTAATGCATGGTGTGAGTAAACCCTCACAAAATACATGGGCAGAATTTACTTTTGGTTTTATGTGTGAAACAAACAGATTTTAAGTTATCTAGATAAGGCCGTCATAACCTTTTGACTTCTGTGGACTCCCACTGAGTCATTACTGGAATGTGGTGGCCCGAACTGAGTCATTATTGGAAGATGGGGTCCCCCGAGCCTAAGCAATTTTCATAATTTGAATCTCAAAACAATGCACAAAAATACAAAAACAAACATATGCCAAACGAATGCTCAAATATTGAAATATTTTGTTTAATTCACAATCAATATAAACTTTTACATTTTCAATTTTGCTTCCTTTTTTGTATACACTTTATGATGTTGAATGTATTTATTTTAATATTATCTCATTTTGTAACACAATCATGGACCCCTGAGTTTGCCTCGCTGACCCCCAGGGGTCCTGGGACCACAGGTTAAGAACCACTGATGTAAATTGCTTTGATTTGATTTTTAAACATAGCTGACAAGTGTCTCATGGGGATGTATAAAACGCCAGGCGAATTCTGGCATTTTAGTCAGCAGCACTTTGAATGCTAGGATTATGAGCCCTTAATGAAAGTGTAAAATGGAAAACTACATGGCCCGCAATGCTGTGGTCTTAAAAGCCAGGAATGGCTGATAGTATCAAATGTCATAGTGCTACTTGGCAGGCTTGTGAAATTACATCCAGACTGACTTTTTTCTTGCAGGGCATCAACAGCCAAGTAGGTGAGAGGACAGCGATAGCCTTTCAAAGGCAAATACAAGCTACTCACTGCAAATGGGTTAACATAAACACTCATTGGAAATGAACATGCTAACAAAGGATGCTATTTATCAGAACAGTGCAGCAGTAGCGGAAGCTAGACATGTCTAAAGACACATTTGGAAAGAAAAAACAATATGCTGGCACCATTCTTCCCGAGGTTAATTTCGCGTGATTTAGATGGGGCAGCTGCATCTCCACTAGGATTGATGTAATCTGCCTTGAACAGGTGCGCCACTTGCTGCAGGTGTGCCATGACTATCTCTTGTGCTGATGACACCCCAGTGTTATACCCTCAACAGGGGTCATAGTTCACCATGGACGAGGGTGAGGCTGGTGGTCATTGGGACGCCTCTGTTCTTCCTGTACAAGCACTGTCACTGTGCATGAGGCCCAGCCCATGCAGCCTTCTAGTTCAGTAGTAAAATTAGGACCAATTTAAAATGATGATTTTAGTTTTGTACTGCTCTGCTGTGCTGTCAATCATTAGGGGCCTGTGTGCCAGCTTGCATCATATCCACTCAACACCAACAGACCAGTCATCTCAATCGCCAGGTGCGGCACAGACATGCACTTGGGCTCAGCCTTGATTTGCTGAGTGAATGTTATGATGGATGGTGGCACTCGTTAGGGACGATGACAAGTGTCAATGAAGGTAAGTCACTTGTGCCTTCTGGGAAGGCTGAGGGAGCACACATTGGTGTCACATGTTATAGTGCTTGAGGAGGGTCAGCAGGAATACCTGTACGTTCCCGCCTATGTAAGCGACACCAGCAGTCATCACATGACCACCATGAATGGATGACTGTGGGTAGTGCAGTTCCAACTCTATCCTACCAGTCTGACAGCAAGGAATTGCGTATGGACAAAGCAGGTTCCACTCTTGTTGGCCAGTCAAGCAAAGTACTGAATTACTGAGTCTGAGCCCTTCTGCAAGCAAGACAAATAGGACATATATCATTTTATTTAGTTATGGAAGCGCAACTAAAGTGCAGATGTGTTTATGCATTTAATAGTTTTACAAAGCTCTTAGGTGTTGCCCTATGACTACTTTAGAGCACTGTGGAAGTAAAGAAGGTGAAAGGAATAGAATTATATGGTGATGAAAAGGAATTGAACCACCTGGATATGGTACACATAGGAGACACGGAAATGGTCATACTAGAAAAAGGTCTTGGAGGACATTTTTGCCTGGTTTTTATATTGACTATGTTTTAAAGTGTGAACATTAAATGCATCTCTGAAAAGGCAGGTTCTAAGGTGGTTTCTGAATTGAAGGCCCTTTACTAGGTTTCTCATAAAAAGGGTCCGGTCGTTACCAAAGTGAGGCCTCACACACATCAAGCACCTTCCTCATTTGTCAGTGTTCTGGGCTTTTGATGAATGAGCTGTGGAGCACTGTCCGATCATGAGGTTGGTAAGGTGAGGCCAGATGCTTGACTGTATGATAAAGAGTGACTACTTTCATGTGAGTGCGGATGAGTGACTGAATGGATGAAAGCATAGAGACACTTTCAGTTGTAAGCCAGACTAATTGACTTAGACAATACCTTCTCATAGTGCAGACACCTCGATACAAGGTTTAGTAGTTACAACTTGATTCTAATTAATTTTTTGTTTATTATACACAGGTTTCTTTTGCAGGTGCATTAGCCCACCATATCGGATTGCAACAGGTATCACTACCTTTGAATATCTAGTTTCATATAAAGCACCCAACTCCTTGGCTCTGCACATGCCCAAGGAAGTCCAGGTTCACACCTGCTCCCACCATTCTGAAATATGAGAAAGCTTTGTGCAGCATGAAAGGGTTTTCTCACTAATTCCTCTTGCATCTTGTAAATAGCTGGGCTTTGCTGCCCTGTGGACCTCTTCTATGGCCCACATGTGGAGGGGCACTTAAGATGTGACAGGAGCAAGGCTTTCCCATAGAGACTTAAGACAGAGGGGCCGATTCTGATTCCATCTGTAAAACATACCGACCGACACGGACCGGGAACGGAGACCGACCGACACGGACCGGCGCCGTACGACCCGCGCAGTACGATGCAACGCATGTGAATTACAACCCACTCGCACGGAACACGAGCCGAACAACGGAAACGTACGAAAAATCAGTGATTCGCCCATAAAATGATCGGGAATCCTACCGACCGACACACACTAGGAATTGACAAGACCGAAACGTACCCACGATGCACGAGCTGCGCAGTATGATGCAAAACGTATGAATTGAGACCGACTCGCACGGAGCACGATCATGAAAACCGAGACGCACAGCAAATAGTGACTAGCAAACTACAGACCCCTCTGCGTCCAACGCATACGACAACATCAAAAACAGCAGAATGTCAGTGTGACAGACTCGGGTTACCCCGCGCGAGCTTCTGGCAGTGTCCGACACAGCCAAACGAACGTCTCCATCATGCACAACAAAAGCAAAGGAAAAGTCACAACAAAAAGCCCCAAAAAACAAATGACAAAGCCAATAAATAAAAAATAAAAAAGGAACCAAGACACACCCACAACTCCACCTGTATAATGGCAAGAAATCCCTACCATGATCCTTTGCAAACTACAGGCATAGGACAGCAGACACCACCACCACATTGCAGAGACAAACCACAACGCACACAACAACTACACCATTTGCACCACTTAAAAACTAAATCACATATTCACTGACAAACTCACACCTACCACACTCACATACACCCCCCATCAATCCCCACAACCACCCAGCACCATGCCCCCAAGAAGAATCCAAAGTTCACAGATAGTGAGTTGGAAGTCATGGTTGATGAAATACTCAGGGTAGAGCCACAGTTGTTTGGCACATTGGTCCAACAGACCCCCATGTCACAGAAAACCAAGATGTGGGAGAGGATTGTTGACAAGGTCAACGCACAAGCACCTTGTTTGCGCACAAAGGACAATATACAGAACAGGTATTATGATGTGCGCAGGAGGGACAAGAAGCTCATTGACAGGGAACACACCCTGAGCAGGCAGACTGGCGGTGGCCCTCCTGCCAAACCAATGCACTTCAGCTCCTGGGAGGAGAAGGTGCGGGCTATCCTACCACCGGAAAGCATACATGGATTAACAGGAATACCAGAGCCTGGTGAGTACACATCCAATACACTCATAATTGTGTGGCAACACACATATAGCACTGTCAAGGGGACTGTGAAAAAAATTACCGCCAGCAAAGCCATAGCAACGGAAAGGCAAGTTTCCTGTGTGGTGTATATCAGTTATACAAATACAATATCTGCCATCCCACAGTAAGATGGAACTACGTCCTAACATGTACAAACCTAATGACCAATACTGCAAGGCATGACCATAAATAACCAACAAACACTGTCATCCATTTTGCCACCACTGTCACACCACCTCACAGGAAAGCTGAGTCAAAATGAAGGAAGGTTGGGCTGCTGGGAATGTGCATGTAGCAGAAAGCAGGATGGGAGTTGCAGTCACAGCCACCAGTCCCCCACCCACATGTCCCTGCAAGCTCACACTGAACCATGCTCACCTCACAAGGAGCGCAAAAGTACTGCCAAGATGGCTGACACTAGGCCCTGCTGTGGGGAGCACAAGGCCCTGCTGGGCCTTGGCCTCTAACTGACAACAGGACACCAATGCCAGACATGGTGAAAGGTGACCACTACTCCCTGCAATGGAAGTATGATGCATGGTGGGAGGTCTGGAGTGAGGGAGGAGGACTGCCAGCTCTGACTACAACTACCAGCAGGCACTTGCACATACACAAACACACACCCCTTAACACAAACTACACCCAAACTACCTGGTCTAATGCAATCCCTCAGAATCCCTTTGAATATCCCACAAATATTGACCACACTGGGATCTGCTGTGTGAAAGACATGGGCTTTTCAGGACCTGAGTGCAAACAAACACCAGGACACCACTGCCTGCCAAACTGTCAGCACAGGCCCACCACCACATAGGGAAAAAGATCCACAGGAAGGAAGCTCAGGTATTGTGGGAAGGTGGGTGGAGCCAAACGCATGATGGGAGTTGCAGTCACAGCCACCAGTCCCCCACCCACATGTCCCTGCAGGCTCACACTGAACCATGCTCACCTCACAGGGAGTGCAAAAGTACTACCAAGATGGCTGACACTAGGCCCTGCTGTGGGGAGCACAAGATCATGCTGGGCCTTGACCTCTAACTGACAACAGGACACTAAGACCAGACATCCTGAACATAAATTGTGACTCCCTGCAATGGAAGCAGGACACATGGGGGATTCGCTGGCCTCTGTGGGTGAAGGAGGTCCTGCAATACCATCAATGACGCCTCAAAGCACACCTTCTCAGCCAGAACAAAGTGCACCCTTGGGACCAGTCACTCCAAAAGTAAATGTCTTGGCAAGATGAATGACACATGGTCATGATGTATGAATTGTCTGCAAGTCACACCTATGCACTGGCCAACTCAAACACATCTACACTCACACCCATTGGAACTGTAGGTATCCTCCCACTCTCTGGAGATGCAGTGTCCCTGTTGAGTCCCCTGACCTGGCTGTGAAAATGTGTCTTGTAGATGACAATTGGGGAGATGTAGACATAGTACATAGCAACAAGCACACACAATGTCAACTATACATCATTGACAGTGGACACCTGACAGTGGCTAGAATGAACACACACATAGCTGACACTGTAGCATGGTGTCATTCAAAGAATGTGCAGTTGTGAGCTGCATTTCAATCCCACATCGGTCTGCATTGTACGCAATGTTCATGCAACACATTATTCACTGTCATGGAGACCCCAAACACAATGACTAACCTGGACTGTATCTGAGGATGCATGCAACTCACAACAGCTGAACTGTAACACACACACCTCTGCCCATCACTGTAATGAGCATTGAAAAGCAAGAGAGCGTCTGTGCCCAATCCCTCTCACTGTGGAGGAATTTGACAAGATAGAAGGCGTTAGCACATACAAAACTCAGCACCAACTTCATTAGCTATGCTAGCACCATGACTTGTATGCAAAGAGATGTGAACTAGGAACACAGACAACAAATTAGTGTCTCACATTGGATCTCAGGCATACCATACTGCAACCATGTTGCACAGACACACCAATGTGACACACAGAGGAAAGAGAAGAATCACACAATACATGCCCCAAGCTCGCCACATACCCCATGTGTAATTGTACGTGTCATTGTTAAAGCACAAATGTGGACAGTGATAATACAGCAGTGTCAGGTATGTAATGGAACCTGAGTGGCAATCTGCATCTACAGACAATTGGTCAATACATGAGCTGGTCATGCACACAGCTTGACGTGCACATCAAAATGCTCCAGGTTGCCATTACAAAGTGCTCCAACAATATCAACCTCTGTCTGTCACAACTTAGGAAAATGCAATGTACAGACTCTCATAATGATGTTCAGTGTCAAATGTCATGTGTGTGAAACATTGAGGTCTGTAAAAACATAACATACATTGTGTGTCTCCTTCAAACACAGGGGATGATAGGGACACAGCAGGTCCTGAGGAACAGTCCCAGTCCCAGACTCTGCCGGACCCTGAGCTCCCCTGCGTGGATCACTCTCCGTCCTCTTCGGACGACGACCTTGACCGACCTGGCACCTCTGGCGTGAGTTATCGTGCAGCCCCAGCAGCAGTAACATCAGCACCCCCCTCAACCACTCCTGCCACATCGGACACCAGACAGAGTCCCCATGCCGACACGGACAGGCCCAGGCCCCAGAACAACAACCGGAACAGGTACACAGGGCCCCCCGGAAGCAAGGGACAACACAACCGGCGCTAACACTCAAGGGGGCCCAGTGTTGGCTGGGCCGGCCATGGCAGGTCCTACCCCTGTGGGTCGGGGTGGTGCGAGGGTGGCCAGGCAGAGGACACAGCCTGACGATGGAGCTGGACTGCATGATGAGCCACACCTGGAACGCATCATAGATGCGTACCAGGAAAGTACCGGAGAGTTTGGACAGGTCTTGGGGATCCTCAAGGAACTCAAAGAACAGCAGGCTGCCCATCATGCCCGCTTGGACTCCCACATGGCCCGGGTGGAGTCCAAGTGGGACAAATTGGATGAACTAACAGCAGTGCATAGGGGCATACTGACATGCCTACACCAGATCAGCACCAACCTGACCACACCTCCATGTGCGCCCACAACATCTGTTGCCACAACATCCGCAACAGTCACAGGGAGGGAGGAGGACTCTGGCGGAGAGTCCTCAGCACCGCATCAGCCTACACATGAGGGTCCCCCGAGGAAGAAGAGGGGTCATCCGAAGAAGGGCAATTAAGATGCTGATGGCCATGCATATCCCCCAAGCACCCAACACCTGCTCCTGTTAACATCCTTTGTGTGCAAACCAGTTGACCTTGTCGACCTACATCTAAATGACCCACTTGACATGGAGGGTTAAAGTTGTGACAATGCACCAAATGACTGTGGATTCTACTCTGGATATTTCAACTACCAAGACTACCAACTCACCTGTGAACTTTGGATTACCATCACATTGTACAACACTGCAAATTCCGTTCACCATCCTTACACATGTTTGTAAATAAATTCACAATCACACAATACTTGCCTCTGTCGTGATTCCTACTTGCTTTGTGCCATGGCTATGAGGAGCAGCTAAGGATCACTGTGCATGCAAACTAATACAGCAATGTGAACACAGTTATGTGAGTCATGTGAATGTGGCACATATGAGGGAGACACACCACTAGGACAACACAACACAATCTCACCAGGGCCCCTAACTCCTCGTCAACACTGATGTCAACAGGAAACACAGTGGAATGCACACACACAACACCCATCCGGGATCATTGGCAAGCAGCCCACAGGTACAGGATCCGAATTACTGTTAGATGTGTGGACACACATGGAGCACATCACAAAGTGAAGGGCAGGTTTATTAAATATTCACATTGTGAGAATTCCACAACTGATGCACGTTAATCTAACGTGACAGTGATCAGAAAATGAAACATGTGGTGAACGATGAAAGTCCAGGGGTGTGTAGCACATCATTGGTTGGGACTTGCACTCTGGAACAAGGATCTGTCTCTTGGGGTTCAGACCGCACCACACAGCATCCAAAGTACCCTGTGAAGGACAGACAGAAAACACAATCAAAAACACAGATTTACAGGAGACAACAACAATATACATGCCCAAAACAAAACACTAACTACCCAGACACATCCTAACAATCAGGTAAACACTGTTTGGGAGTACAGACTACCAGAATGGACACATCACAGCAAGCATCCTGACATGTAGCATACAGCCACACTCAATCGGCACCAGTGCACCGCCAACATAGGTCATGCCGACACATTACTTTAACAACACATACCTGTATACTGACATTCATGAGAAGAATTTCTGGATCAGCTGGCTTCGAACATCACCATCACCCTCATCATCACTGGCATCATGCCCCAGGCCAGGATCCTCCACGGCTGGCGGAGGTTGGTCATCATCATCCTGGATGAGAGGCAACCGCTTGCGCACTGCCAGGCTATGTAGCATGCAGCACGCAATGATGATCCTGCACACCTTCGCAGGTGCATATGGGAGGGCCCCTCCTGTCTTGTCCAGGCACCGGAATCTGCTTTTCAGGAGGCCAAATGTCCGCTCAATCACTCTCCTGGTCCGACCATGTGCCTCATTGTAGCGCATCTCCGCTGGTGTCACAGGGTTCCTGAGGGGTGTCAGAAGCCACGGCATGTTGGGGTATCCGGAGTCACCTACAGAGAGACAATTGCACATTAGTTGAGTGTGAAAATAGGGTGCGAATCTACTTTAGCAAACACACACAATGATAAGCAGTCAGTACACACCGACAAGCCAGGAACGCTGGTACTGTATCTGTGCCATCATCGTTGGGATGCGACTACTCCTCATCATGTAGGCGTCGTGCGCTGAGCCCGGGAACCTTGCACACACATGGGAAATGGTCATGTCCGCCAAACAAACGACAAGAGCATTTATAGAGTGGAAATGCTTCCTGTTCTGGTACGTCTGCTCATGTGCCTGCGGTGGTACCAAACCACATGTGTCCCATCGATAGAGCCAATGACATGTGGCATCCTGCCCAGAGCATAGAAGTCCCCCTTGATGTCAGCTAGTTGTTGTGCTTTGGGGAAATGGATGTACTGGTCGAGGAAATGCAACATTGCCTCCAACACATCCCAAAGCACACGGCTGAACATAGTCTGTGACATCCCACCAGCAGTAGCAACAGTGTGCTGGAAAGTACTGGTGGCAAAAAAGTGTAGGGCTGCCATCACCTTCACCTTGGGGGTCAGCGCTGTAGGGTATGTCCAGCCAGGTTGCAGATGTGGGGCCAACTGCTCCGCCAATTCTTCGATCAGTGGCCTGGTGAAGTGGTACCGTCGCATGCAGTCACGTTAACCCATGGTTTCCACGTCCGGGAACGGTCTGTGGACATTTGGTCTCCTGCAGTACAACGGAGAGCAAAGACAGTTTGTCATTCCCCCTATCTATGTGCCAATGTACATGACAAATAGCACATGAGACCACATTACAGGACACAAGAACATGATGTGTGTGCTCTGGGTATGGACACACATATCAGATACATGCCCATCATCTGACATCTCAGCACTGCAGGGCCACACAACAAGGTCCCTGTTGTGCTGTGAGCAATCAATGGACTCCGTCACAGTACATCAGTACGAGTGTCACATACCAGACACACACCACAGAGACTAGTGAGGACAGATGTCTACCCCACATCACAGGATCCTGACAGACAGACACAGGGACCTTGTGTCGCAACATGGACACCATCATGATGTGGCTTCCCATATGCACAACACAAAGCACACATGACACACACATGTAGTGCCCCCTGATTTCATGCCAGCTTACACATGGATGTTTGTGACACACAGACGCAACATCAACTCACATTGACAATAGACAGGGATGTTGTGAACGTTTGACATTGAGCACATTAAATCATCTCTGCACGAAAATGCACACATACTGTGGATGAACATCACATATGTGGCACTGTGTCACCCTGTGAGGCACCTACCATTCCACTGAAGAGTCAGGGTGTGTGTCACATGACATACACAATGTACACCGGGAACTGTGTACATGCCTCATGCACTGAAATGTACTGTTGTCAAACACAGTGGTTATGTGTCCAGCCAACAATTGTATCTGTCCCCATGACAACCCGCCCTGCCTGGGAGTGGGTGCCACTAAGTTAAACATACAAAATCACATGTTTATCCCCATACTCACACAGGTAATACAGCCTGACATGCACTTTGAGTTACTGTGTCACAGACTTTATTGTTGTTGTGCCCATGGGTCAATGGCAAGCTATGGTGTGTTGCACGCCTTAAACAGTTACTTCTATGGTGACTGACGTGGGTGACCAATGCGAAAGACGCGTTGGACACCTAGGGATGGAGCCACATGCACGCCTTGCACGCACGCGTTGCACAATGTCTTCAATGGGGACTGACGCGGGTGGACGGAGCCGCACGCACGCCTTGCACAATGTCTTCAATGGGGACTGACACGGGTGGACGGAGCCGCACGCACGACTTGCACGCAAGCCTTGCACAATGTCTTCAATAGGAACAGATGCGGATTTGAGCCTGGTACAAATCGGTTTCTTGAAAATCTGTTGGCTGCCTGCAACAATGTTTCAGACTCGTCATTGCAATGCTTTTGAATATTTCAAATGATGCGGATGGCGTGTACGAGGCGTGCAATGCGATGGATTGGCCAGATTCATAGGATGCAAACGTGTTGGACCTATCGCTTTTGACACATGGGACTGAATCTGCCTCTGCAGCACAGATATAAGTCTGTCTGTTCACCTGGGAGCTCACTTGACTGCAGTACATGATCAAGATTGACAGCTCTGCTACCACTGCTGCTGTCTCTGCATCCTCTGGCTCCAAGAATGGCACGTACTGCGGAGAGGGCCCCAGCCTTCACAGTGGAGGAGAACAAGGCCCTGCTGGACAGCCTCCTTCCACAGTATAGCAAGTTGTATGGGACACCAGGGAAGCAGGTGAGTGTGCACTCCACATCCATTATTCATTGTGTATGTTGTCTGACTGTCACCAATGAAATTGTGTTTATATCCCCAGGGTGTGTAGGTTCCTGTAGTGGACAGGTACTGTGCATGAAAAGTGCCTTTTCACACGGTTGTAATACTCAGGCAATTTTTCCCTGTTGGAACTTCAGGACAACTGTCAATCACCATATCTGCACTACCTGTGTCCATCATATACCCTTGCGAGAGAGACATGTATATCCAACTGTGTGATGCACAAACATGTGGCATGTCATCCTCACAGGTTGATGCCCACCAGAAATAGGAGATCTGGCTGACCATTGCCCGGGCTGTTCGTTCTGTGGGGGCCCACAGACGCCGCATCCGCTCCTGCCAGAAGAGGTGGCAGGACCTTCGTGGCTGGACCCGGAGGATTTCCAGAGTCCAGCTGAAGCTGTCACCTCCTCGCAGAAGGGTCGGACGATGGACACTGACCCCCCACATGCTCAAGATTCTGGCGGTGGTCTTCCCGGACCTGGATGGGCAGTTAAAGGCCACACAGCAGCAAGGAGGGGGTAAGTGCATGCATTCTCTGTGTCCAATGTCTCACATGCTCTTTGCACTGCCACATCATGGTTTCACTTCCACAGATCTCCTGTCTGATTGTACAGGAGTCGTGTGGCAAAAATAGGTCATGTCCCATTCTCATCTGATACACAGGTGTGCCCCTTTCAGTCTGTGACTTGTGTAACTTGGGTTGTGTGTTCCTGCTGTTGTACAAATTTAACGTTGTGAACAGCATATGCGACCGGTGCATTGTTTGGTCTTCATGAGTGAGGCACAAGATTTCCATGTGTCTGCACATTGCCAGAAAAAAAGACATGTACTCTGTGTGGGCAATTGATATGTGTTCCAGTTGATGTTTTGGCACACCATATGTGCCAGGGGTATTTGACACACAGCCATGTAGCAGCAATTTATGGGCATCAGAAAAATGTACATCATGTGTTTCACACATGCATGGACACATGCCTGGTGTCCAGGGTAATCCCATGTTGCACATGTTCCTGGACAGGTATGCCTACTCCGGACATGAAGTACACTCTGTTCTTCTACTCCTGTGTGTCAGCCTAACATTAGTGCATTGTGAAGTGTGCTATATGGTGTCTGCATCGGTGTCATTGTGAGGTGGCCTAGCCTCTTAGACTCCTGTGGTGTTGGTCATTTTGGTTTCTGCAGCTAGCTGGGGTGTGGCCAATGGATCATCACAATGGGTTCATGCATAGGTGTGGAATCTCTTGACGGTGCATAATGCTGTATTGTACATCACAGTGCAGGCAGTCTCAATTCATTCTCATCATGCTGTGATGTCATCATGCTTACAGATTTGTGCTTGCAGTCAGTCATCTGTTGCATTTTTTATTACGTGTGATCATCAGATGCCTGAAGATGTGGCTAGCATTGGGTGTACCTGTGCACTTGACATCTGCAGGGCTTAAATTCTCATACATGTTAATGGTTGTGACACAGTGCAGTGTGTTTAAATTTGGATGCACTGCCCCTGAGACAGAAGCCAGTGCTGACTGCTTAGCCATACTGGGCCGTAGCATGGTATCCCACTTGCTGATGTGTATCCCACAGTGATATCAGTTGTACAGCATGCACTCTATTGTGGCCTTGACCATCAAAACATGTGCACATCATGGTGTTTTGTGAGTGAAGCATATCCATTTTAGTGACAATGAATTTGGCCATCCCTTTGCATGACACATATACTGAGTCAGTGGCAGGAGATGGCATGTGTTAGTCCTGGCAGATTAAAATCATGAGTCCTGCAGTTCTGAGATATGTCCATGTGGTGCTTGTGCACAAATATGAGAAGTGGCATACAACATGCCCCAGACAGATGGGTCCATGGAGGGGCAGGATATGAGGGGCATGGTTGACTGACAGGTGTCATTTCCCAAAAATGTCTCCACTTTTCGCAATATCTGGCACTTGATGCCAAGGCGTACTTTGTGATGTGCTGTACTGACTGTGATGTGTCAGGTGAAACAGGTGACTGATGTGGATCATTTTATCCCGATTGACTGCGGATACATCTACGGCTACTGGAGGAGACAGTCTATTGACCAAGAGGAGCCTCAGAGCCAGACTGGGTCAGCTTCAGAGGATTTTGAGGGACCCAGTGGCACTGAGGGTGAGGGGAGCCACACAGAGGAGACCTCAGCTACAAACACCTCTGCTGAGGAACACAGCATCTCCAGTGAGGATTCCCTTGTGGAGGCGGGTGTCAGCAGACCCCAGACAACACCTAGCGAGTCTGTCCCCACCACCACCATCTCCACCCTCCCAGATGTCCGTGGAGGCCCCCGTGTGAGGTAACATGTCTCCTTTGGTCCAGGCACCGCACCCCCTGCCCCCGTCTCCCCTGCTGCCCTGAGTGTGGAGTCTGTGGACTTACTGAAGCAGCTCCATGTAGGGCAGACTGCGATGCTGAGTGTTCTCCATTCCCACACCACTCTGTGGACTCAACTGGTGTCCTTCATGGAGGGCATCTCATCCAACATGTCTGCCCTACATCGGACCATTCAGTCCATGGCCTCCACACAGACAGCAGCAGTATCCCTCCTCCAACAGTCCTTCACGCCTCCTACCTCTGCCACACCCACAGCCCCCACTACCCTACCTGTCCAATGCACACACACACCAGCACCGGCACGCACCACAACAGACCCAGGCAGCACACAATCATGCAAGTCAAAATCAAAATCCGCAGGCACGCACACTCCAGGGACTGATGACACACACACAGGGGATGGGTCACAGACGCACAAACAGGCATCCACGAGCACTCTACAGACCTCAGATGCTTCTCCCTCCAAAAGCACTTCCACTGCCTCACCTGCACCCCCCCCCTTCCAAGCAGCTCTTCCTCTGTGACCTTGGCCTCTTCCCCACCGATCCATCTGCTCAGCTGCACAAGGGGAAGAGGAAGTCACCACGCACAAGGGCGAGTTGTCCTGCCACACAGACACCCACCCCCAGGAGCCCGGATACTGAGGCCCCTATCCGCAAGTTCCCCCAGAGCAGGAAGAGCAAGACCCCCCCAATCCCGCAGCTCAAAGTCACAGTCTACATCCTGCATCCCCAGGCCACCACTCCACAGGTCCCCCACCACACCCTGCCCCTGGTTCCCCCAAACACCGATACCGCATCCCCAAAATGCTTAGGCCATCCCCTCCTACCACATGCACTTCCACCCCCACCTCACATGCTCAGCCTGTTCCTGCCACTGATGTGGGGACCGTGTCCCCCCCTCTGTCCTGCCAACCTCACCTGAGCCCCATGACACTCCCTTGGAGTTTTGCACTGCAGTGGAGGCCCTGTCCCAACCATCTGACCTCCCCACTGCAGTGCTGCCAGTAACAACCCCATCTGACTTGGGCCCTGCATTCGTGTCAGCACACACCCCATTGGACTTGGGCCCTGCCGTGGTGACGGCGCCAACTGTGTCAGACACCTCTGCTGCAGTTGCCAGTGACACTCCTGCACCCACCAACCTTCCCCTGCCTCATTCTGCTGTCCCCTGATCCTGTTACTGCGGTGCCTGGCCTGCCTTTGTGTATGCCCTTCCAAGGGGAGATGTCCCCTGCCCGTAGCAGTGCAGGCAAGCAATGGTTGAGGACTTGTCACATCTCACCCTGTGAGGACTCCAGAAATGGACTGGCCATTGGCCTCTTGACATTGTGGCTAAACGGTTTCAAAGAGTTATGTTCTCAATAAAGTCCATTGTTGTTATCCAGTGTTGTTGCATCAAATGTACATGATGTTGATGATGAGTGTCATGGACTTGCTACTGTACAGGTGTTTCAAAGGTATAACAGAATATTTTTTGATGGGATGTACTCCATGTGGTCCCTGAAATCTGTGTACTTTTCAGATATGTATCCATGACATCCTCAGCTGCAATTTCAGGGTGTGATGTTGGCTACATGTTGTAGGCCAGATTTTCTCTTTGGGGTTGCAACTTCGCATCTTTAGCATACACTGTAGCACATAGGTTGTGCTTACATTTGGGCACATATAAAGATTCCCTGACTTGGACAATCTCCACTGGACAGGCATGTTTGTGCATCCATGTTACACAAGTCATCTGTGTCATCAGTCCAACTTGGTGTACATGTGTATTGCATATGTGCAGATGACTGAGGGAGGACTCCCGTATACAAGCTTCTGTGACATAGCTTTTCTTGAGTTGTAATAGTTGGATCACTGTGCAAGTGTTGTGCTGGCGTGACAGAAGCCTGCACAGACTACATTTGGCACAGCTGACCTTCCCCAGGAGTGCAGTACCCTCATGGCATTGTGTCATTCCATGACATTGCCTGGGCACATGGTGTGTGTTGTGTGAGCATGTCTGTATGTGTTCACTTCACGTTTTTGGATGCAGCCTGTGTTCCAGACAGATGTACCTGTTTTGTAGACTGGCAGACTTGGCCTGTGTTCATCTAACTTCTTTGCCCTGCCTTTTGTGGGATGTAGGTGCATGACAAACTACTGCTCATAAGGCTGGCATCCCTGGCTGTTTCAGTAGTAAATTCCAGGGATGTTGTCCAACGCACGTGGGACACATTCTGGATTACCATTGGCACTTATGTGTTACCAACATCATGTTGTTTTTCCTTTGTGATATCTGTCATTGACAAGCTCACTTGTGTGTGTGTGTGTGAGACTACTCCCTATCATCAGGGTCATTGCTGCTATGTTGTAAGGTGTCGACCTTTGTGCGTTGTGGCTCTCCTTTGGTTCAACATTGGTGTAGGTGTGTGGCAGGGTTCCGAATTAATTGTGTAGTTTTCACGTAATGTCGATGTGCCGCATGCTGTGCAGTGTGGCAGACCTTCACAGGTGTTGTTGTCAGCCCATGTGTGAGGATTTGTGGGTACCTTGGATCCCCCCCCGGGATTGTCATGTGTGCACGAGCAATATCACTAGTCCCTGTGTGCCTAGCTGATGCACAATGGGAGTTGTTTCATGTCTAGTCAATCATGTCTAGGCCCATGACTATTTTTTGCCCATTGTTTGCAGGCCATGGCCAGTGATTTGTGTTTATGGAGGTGTGATGTGAGTTTGTGATCCCGGATACATGACGCAGGACGCACATCTGACTGTTCTACACAGTATGGGGAAAAACTTGCTTTATCATAACAGTGGGATTGGCCTACAGGCTAATGTCACCACAAATTAGGGTACTAAAGGGTAGTGCTGTGTTGGGTCTGTCTCATGCTGTGTTGGTTGCTGTTCCACCCACCTTGTGTCACATGAATCCTTTGTGATCCCGCTCACCTGACAATGCCTGCTTGCCCCCCAAAGGTGTGCCCAGTCAAAGATTTACTTTTGTATGGCACTGTGTACACATGTGTGTCATTGTAGTTCAGCTCACCGTCATGTGTTGTGCACTAGCCTGGGGACACTGTGACACACACATGTGTTGTGTATGATATGCAGTGTGTGGCTGCCTGTCTGTGTTTGTGCATCTGCGCCTCTGCATTGGTGTGGCTTTAGCCTTCCATTGGGGGGATGTTGTTTGGAGGTTTGTCCCTAGTGTCCAATGGTTCTTGTAGCTCATCATCCTGCACATTGATCATGTTTGGTATGTCCCATTGCTGCCATGGTATGTGACTTTGTCACCTAACATTGACAGTCTCCACAGAATTCCGCAGTTTGTGTGTCTGTTTGTAGAGATATGTGTATGCATCATGATGCTCACTTTTCACACAGTCTAATTGTACACTGTTGGTATTGTCAGGGGTCATGGCCAATGCATGTCTGCACATGAAAGTTCTTGTTATACACAGCATTCTTTGCCTCTCATATCTATGTTTGTAAGTGACACAACCACCACATTGCCACTACGTTGGTTGCAGTAGTCACAAGTGCTGGTCTGGTTATGCCGCTCTTGTTATGTCCACACTCACCTTTTGGTCACTTTAGTGATGGGGGTTTGTACCCCATTACCACATTTATCTGACAATGCTGGTTTTCTGGACCCCACACTCACTTTTTGTGACTTTTGGGCAGGCATGTGATGTGAGTCACATTGTATGTTCACTGTCTGGATCTGGCTTATGGCCATTTTGCACACACAAACATATGATCTTGCCAAGATGTTAAGGGGATGGTTTGCTTGATCAACCTATGAGTGGGGAGGAGAGTGGTGCAGGACATACAGCCCCCTATGAGTGGGGAGGAAAGTGGTGCAGGACATACAGCCCCCTATGAGTGGGGAGGGGAGTGGTGCAGGGCAAAATCCCCCTATGAGTGGGGAGGAAAGTGGTGCAGGACATACAGTCCCCTATGAGTGGGGAGGGGAGTGGTGCAGGGCAAAATCTCCCTATGAGTTGTGGGCAGTGGTGCAGGACAAACAGCCCCCTTATGAGTGGGGAGGGGAGTGGTCCAGGACATACAGCCCCCTATGAGTTGTGGGTAGTGGTGCAGGACATCCACCCCCCTATGAGTGGGGAGGGGAGTTGTGCAGGACATACAGCCGCCTATGAGTGGGGAGGGGAGTGGTGCAGGACATACAGCCCCCTATGCGTGGGAAGTGGTGCAGGACATACAGCCCCCTATTAGTGGGGAGGGGAGTGGTGCAGGGCATAATCCCCCTATGAGTTGTGGGTAGTGGTACAGGACATACAGCCCCCTATGAGTGGGGAGGGGAGTGGTGCAGGACATACAGCCACCTATGAGTGGGGAGGGGAGTGGTGCAGGACATACAGCCCCCTATGCGTGGGAAGTGGTGCAGGACATACAGCCCCCTATTAGTGGGGAGGGGAGTGGTGCAGGGCATGGCATAATCCCCCTATGAGTTGTGGGTAGTGGTACAGGACATACAGCCCCCTATGAGTGGGGAGGAGAGTGGTGCAGAACATACAGCCCCCTATGAGTGGGGAAGGGAGTGGTGCAGGGCATAATTCCCCTATGAGTTGTGGGTAGTGGTGCAGGACATACAGCCCTCTATGAGTGGGGAGGGGAGTGGTGCAGGACATACAGCCACTTATGAGTGGGGAGGGGAGTGGTGCAGGACATACAGCCCCCTATGAGTGGGAAGGGGAGTGGTGATGGACACCCCCTAGGTGTGGTGACTGCTGCTAGTGGGGACCATGCTACCCCTGTTGTTTTGCTGTTGCTGGTGGAAGGGATTTCACCCCCTATGTGTGTGTAGCATTTCGCGTGTTCGTGATGTTAATTTTTGGGGGTGTCTGACTGACCGTCTGCGTTTTGCGCGTCTGTTCCTGATCCAGTCATTGATGTACAGTACTGGGATGACCTGCGCGATGGGATTCATTGTTGGTTCAGCTCGTACTTGCTGCTCGTTGCTCCGTCTCGTACACGTTGAGAATTGGTCCGTCTCGTATCCGTGGATCGTTTTGAGACGCGAATTGGACCTGATATGCAGCTCTCCCGGATTCTGTGACGTGCTGCTAGTGGCGACCCATCTGGCGCGTGGGATTTGCGCATCGTACTTGTCCGGCCGGAAACTGCTGTGGGAACTGCTTCCGGGCGACTCGAATCAGCATTCGGAGGTACGGCTCGTACTGGAAATGCTGCTGGAATCGCAGCCTATGTGTCGGACGGAATTGTGTCAGTTATGCGCATCGTACTTCATTGCCCGGACGGACCGGCTCCCGGGACGAGTCAGTCACAAGGTAAGGGTACGGACAGCTCTCGGAGAGCTGTCCGACCCGGATCGGAATCGACCCCAGAGAGTGAAAATCGGGGCAAACGAGTTTATCTGTGCTAGCAGGCTAGAAAGGCCCTCATTACAAGTTCATGGCTAAATGCCAATCACTTCACAAGAAACTCTGTGAGCACAACACCTAGAGCCACTAACATACTTGATAAAAAAGGAAGCTCTCTTTTTTGACTCTTTTCACACTAATCATCTAAATCATTTCCATATGATACATTTAATATGCACCTCATTTGGTTTTGTGCAGAACAGCACCTTTTCAGGAGAGCAGGAACCTGCTTGTCTCCATCCATTTCAAAACTTTAAATAAGACTCATACCGTTTAGACTGTTGTATTTGCTCTTATTTACCAGAAATTGACAGTACAGGATATAGGTTAGTATCTTATATCTTAACTTTGAAAGATACATTGCAGCAATCAAGTCTGTACACGAGGAATACATGCAATCACACACGCACTCACATTGCATGCCCACACAGATGCAAACACAAACATGAGCACAGAGAACTGCTTTGGAAGTTAAGGGCGCACACACACATACACTCACACAAACAAAACAAAAGCATACAGGTGCCCAAACACATGCACATCCACATAATGCATGCCCTCACAATGCACCCACAAACATGCACACATGCAAACACACAAACTTGCCATGAAAGACAAAGCACACGCACCGAAGCTTACAGAAACAAGCAAAGGCAGGTGCTTGCAGCCCTGCAAAGTGCCACGCATCACGCGTGATCCTAAGGCATTTGAAGGCAAGTCCCCACATCACAACATTAAAAATAATCATCACGCATCATAGCGCTTCCTCAGTGTCAAGCAAGAGCACTGCAATATAGTAATTCGCAGTGTCTGTCTGAGCAAATCTCGAAGTGCTGGTTCGTGCTGCTCGTGGCTTGGGGCAGACTCAGCTGTGCTCCGCTCTGGATACATTTGACCTGGTCCCAACATTCTGATTCACGTGACCCAACGTCATGAGAATGACTGTAAGGATTTATCCAAAGACTGTGCAGCCACGAGGGGACACGTAAAGGCAGGCCATAAGCGGGCAAGCTGACGACACTGACCTGAGGAGTTCGAGGTACTCACTGTTTTATGCTCAGCCCTCTTTCCTTCAGGTCGGATGACTGTTCTGACTGAGAGCAGTGACACAGCGGCAGCCGAGCTCGCACAACAACTAACTGTGCAGCAGGGACAGTGGTTCAGTGTAGCCCCTAAGGTAATCAATGTCAGGGACAGTTCAGTTTACATTTCACATTTAACTAAATATTGTATTACATTGAATGCGGACAGCAGCAGCTTTCACCATTCCACAAGTGTCCTGGGCTCCAGTCTGGCACTTAAATCCACATTACCTTTACACAAAAGGAGCATTCCCACCCATTCCCCAAAGCTCTAATAAATTACACTAAATTATAGAAAAGAGTAATGACAAACACCAGCAAGCATCAGTCGAGGGGAGGTGAGACGCGAGAGTGTAAATATGGGAACGAGGCTAGGGATCCTTAGTTCCTACAAGTTTATTATTTTATTTACCCCAACAAACACGAATAAAGGAACTATGAATGATGTCACTATTACACGTAAGATTGACATTTAACCAACGGGAGGGTTCTTGTTTAGGTTATCAAGGGATGCTTTGTGATAAAGTTACACCAGTGCAAAAACAACATAGCATCCATTTCCATCACTGGCAAAAAGCATGTGCACCAATGCCCTTCTGGCGCTGCCATACTGCCCTACCCAAAAGAAAAGAAAAGTATTATTCGAAGGCGGCCACAATCTTTAATATGTTACAAGTTCCGTTTGCATAACGCGCCTGCCTGTTGCAGCAAAAAATGTCTGCTTCGTGTGAGTGCATGTAAATCAGAGCCACTTCTCCCACCTTTGGTCGTGCAGGCAGCATTTCCTCCTCCAATTATCTTCTCTCTGTAATAGAGCAGCCTCCTACAAGCAGCTCAGCTGTATAAGCTGTGAGTTCGTTCTTGTCTATTTCGCATGTATCACTTGTGTTGCGCAAAATACTACTTTTGGTAAGTGGGCTGAATGTAACAATTGAGTTGACACTACTATACTGCAATATTTTTGATCGCTTACAAAGCGATGGAAACTCAATCTGAGCAAAAAGTGGACTTCTTGAACTAGCGTCGGAATAGAATTTTTCATGAATTTGGTAAAAATTATTTAAAGGGCACAAAAACTGCGAGTTTGAGTAAGAATGTAAGTGAACACAGGCACAGTGAATGAGTAGAAGTGTTTAATTGTAATGCATTTAGGGTGACAGGCCATAGATCCTTTGCATAATAGCTTCCGCTCAACATTCCAAACTAAAGCTGGCATACAAATTGACCTTTTATACAACTGTGAATTTTGTGTACGACTATGCTTATGACTCTGGTACTGTTTCTCATACTATACAAGTTTATAATTCCTTTTTGTTGTATGTAAGTTCTTCTTTGTGACTGTTTCTTAACCTATGCATTTTTGTGTGCATCACTATGCTACTATCCCTGAAATTGTGATAGTCGGGTATTCTCACTGGGCGTCATAATTTAATGTCTGTCAGGGGCCCGTAGAGGTTCTCGCTGCTCAAATGGGAGTAATTTCTGATATTTACATGTTTTTCATGTTTTCATTGATTGATTTTGCGCGCGAGAAAGTGCCCCTCATAGTCATTGAATTGTCACTCATAATTACACTAAAATTATGAAAATGTCACACATAGCAATCTGAAACCTTGCCAGCTATGTGCTTGAACTAAAGTAAGTATATACAAACATGTGTGCCCTCCACAGCTCACGATGAAAGTGGCACAAAGGCATACATGATGTTTCTCAGACACACAATACATATTAGCGCACATAAACTCGAATAACATTTCAATAAAGATTTTACTGTAAATCACTTTTTAATCGTGCTTCCTGAAAGAACTCTGCATCTGCGAACGTAATTGTTTAGCCAGCAGTTGGAAATGGCCCAGAAAAGAATTGTAATATGAGCTAATTTCAGAACCATTAATTATTTTCTCTCCTGTCTCCAAGACTTAAGGGATTCAATGGCTGTTTAAGAATCACCTAACTGCAATGCGTGCGTTTCTATCTGCAGCTCTGCTCGGCGCGCAGCTCCTTCTGCCTGCTGGAGCCGAGGTTCCTCTCTCCTGGGGTGGGCGGGGCTGCTGGGGGCTCGTCGGAGCTGCCCAATAGGCAGGACGTCCGGAGAATTCCGAAGAGCAGGGGATACCAGATCTCGAGGGGATACCAGATATTACACAACACCGGCTATGGAGCCTTCCTGGTCTACAGCGCCGAGCTACCCTCCTTCCCACAGCTGGGCGCCCAGTACGAGCTTAAGGAGGGGGGGGGGAAGGGGGGCAACACACCGCCAGTACCAGTTTGAGGATCGCTCGAGGCATGTACAAACTGACTAACCTCTCGATATAATGCTATGCTATATAATATCATTATGGCATTTCTAAATTCTTTGCGCTCGCTTCTTGCCAATACTTTGTGCTCATTTCTCGCATATATTGTCAGATTATATTTACACTGTTAGTTTAAATTGCCCATTTCTCATACACACCACTGTCTGTAACATTTTCTTTTTGTGCTTAGACACATATATCTGTTTCGTATTTTATATGCAATTCATGTTCTCTGAAGTCCTTATGTAATGTAACTGGTTCTATTGTAAAGCGCACTGACACTTTCGGTAAATGTGTGCGCAATATAAAAGCACATAAAATAAATAAATAAAATAAGGAGGGAAAGGAACGGTAGAGGGTTTATGTCATTAGTTCATTTTCTCTCTGAAATTCTATGGTTTCGTATTTCCCGCTATACTGTGTGTTCCTCTTTTGCTGCTGGCCTCAACTAAGTGGGAAAAATACCCAAAGACTGTATTGTACACATCCCCAAATGAGAGAGATTATCTCAGTTGCGGTTGACCTAGAATCTTCTGCTGAATTTATATGTTAATTTCAATGTTGTTCCCTTCAAGATGTTGCAGCTTCTGGGTGTCATCAGCATACATAGAAGTTCTAATCCCTCTATTGAGTAGGGCTCTTGCTAGAGGACACACAAAGATGTTAAGAAAATGACGTGAAAGAGATTAACCTTTTTGTAACTCCAAATCAACCTGGAAGTTTTATATGATTTTACCTAACTTCTTGAGTGAGCCCTGAACGAAAGGATTTAGGTCCAGTAGGATTAGAGGATTTATAAGACCCTGATCATTATCATATTCAGTTTTAAGTCATCCCTGATAGAGAGGAGGACTGATTCCATACCAAGTGATGGACAAAAATCAGCTCATGAGTTGTCCTATAACATTAGTGTTTTAAAAATGATTGCAAAGTTCTTAACAACGTGGTGTTCCAGGATTTTGGCTCCTGGTGGCAGTAATTATATTGCGCAAACATTTTTCAGAATAGATTGATCTGAGTCTTGTTTTATAAGTATTAGGATAATTGTGGCCCATTTAAATGACGATGATGTTACTTGTTGCTCAAATGAGAAATTTAGGAGGGAAAAGATAGGTTTTTAAATTATATTGTGGATATGTCTGGGAATTGGAACTGGAAGAGCGAGCATGGAGCCGGATTTAAAATGTAAAATGGCTAAAGAAAGATCTTATGATAGTTTTAGAAATTCCATAACAATTGTGACATTGGGTAGAGGCTCCGTGGAGCCTTATAGAAATTAGCCTTGTTTGAGCTTCTCCGTTAGGAAAAAATGTTTATCTAAAAATGTATTATTAAATTGCTCACAGAGTGCCGGAGAAGGTGGATTGGTTCTCGAGATGTCAGGGGGGATATTCTCAAGAACGTGTGATATTCATCGCAAAATTAGCTTAACGCAACTCTTCACATCGCAGTCTATCACGGGAAATTAACACCTTGGTAACGTGGTATTCACAAGCCGGCAGTACCATGCGATAGGCTCACGATAACGCGTCAAATGTCCGCGATAAAGTCAACGCGACGCCGCAAAAATGAGAAACCGAACGCCAAAAAAGCTGCGATGAGGCCAATAGCGATACAAAAATCAGCGATAGTCCTGCAATTCCCATGCATCATGCAGGAAAAGGCACCATAAAAGCAGAGTACAAAAACAGTGAGATGACAATGTATGAGCACAACCCCACAGCTGTGACGTAGAACAAATATCCATTGTCCCGCATCACATAGGCATCGTGTCACAGTCACAATGTACATTGACATGCACTCACATGTAAACTGCACCAATGCAGACACATGCATGGAACACACAGTGAAACCGCATTTCCCCTTCACATTGCAGAGGGACAAGCAACCCCTCCTGCACACAGAAGTGTCATTGCCATGATCAATCAATTATGCCAGCGTGGACGAATGTAGGGGCAGTGACTCCCGCTTACGTACATGTTGCCCATGTTGTGGGACTTGAGTCACAGGGGGCATCCCTGCATCATGGTGGTACATAACTGACCCCAAAAGGAGCCCTGTTGTCACCTGAAATTCACAAATGGCAGCCAAAATGGAATGATGTTGAACACATGAAACGCCGAAGAGTGGGATACCCTACTAACTGTGACACACAGAACTGGCAGTTAGAATACATGACCCCCAAACAGCCCCTCTGCACAGAGGTGACACACCCACCATCCATGAACACATCATAAAACCGTTATCAACATATGTCACACTCACACTTGTCTGAGTGATGTGCCCGAACAGATGAGTGACATGCACTTAGGGAATGTCATTTTGGAATGCATTTATTTGCACATGCTGTGCCTGTGGTTATTCTGTACTGTTCCATGATTGCCAAGGACTGTCACAATGTGACGTGCTCATCTGCAGAAATTTGCAATGATGGTGTCCCTGCGGGCTATTCCTGCTGCGGCTGCAGTGGGGTGTGGTTCGCCTGCCTCATCTTCATCATCATCGTCCGGTGCCTCTGGAAATGGTATCCATGGTGCCTTGCTGCGAACACATATGTTGTGCAACACACAACATGCAACGATCATCTTGCACACGATGTCTGGGCTGTACAGGAGCCTTCCACCTGTGACGTCCAGGCACCTGAAACGTGACTTCAACATGCCAAATGTGCGTTCCACGATGCCCCTGGTGCATTTGTGGGCTGCAATGTACTGTCTCTGGGCCTGTGTGTTCGGGGCTCGGAGGGGTGTCATCATCTAAGCACAGAGTGCATATCCTTGGTCACCTGTGACAGTGCAGAGAGACATAAGTCATTAGTTGGTTCTGCATGATGTGTTGGCAGGCTCACTGGTTCATTGGTGTGTGATATGTGTGGCTTTGTGATTCCTGTATGACATGTACTGCTTGTTGCAAATAAGCGGCATCAATGTGTAGTATGTAGCCTCACTGCTGATCCTCCCTCCCCTGAGCCTATTCACTAGTGTGCACAGCGCAGTTGCATCACTTGCACCCCTATGGCACACCATTGTCATGCCTTTCTGCGCATGTCCACAAGCCTGACAATGACACAGTTGTGCGCTGAAGGTGGGCGACCACATGTGTGTAAGCCTGTGGTAAGGACAGGGTGGACACAGATGTAGAGTTCATGCCTGGCTGAACTCACCCTGTGGTTGAGGGTAGACCTTTGGCTTATGCTGCGGAAATAGCGACACACACAGCAGTTGGCATGTATGATCCCAGACCCCGGGCGAGCTTGCCCACCCTCATGTACCCCTCGGCCGAGGCCGCACTCCCTGGGCATGCTACATAGCAACATTGCGTGACAAGTGGCGCAGACACTACACCAGAGACACACGCATCAGTTACCTCTTGGTCAAGGCCTAAGCTCAGCCATGCCCAGAGCCACGTGTCGAATGATCACACCCCTACGCCGTACTGCCGTATGCCGGTCCACTCACTCACGCTCACAGGGGGGTCCGACACTACTACATGTCCCAGGTCTACTCCACTGCCAGAGGTGACAAGGTTGCGCACACTGTACACAGCACAATGTGATGTGGTATGGCTTGGGGCCCTCATGCATACATAATGACCACACAGACACACTGAGATAATTTGTGGAACTGGCTACGGGCACCTGCGCCCGGCACCTTTTATTTCCAGGGTCACACGTCCAGTGACGCCTGTGCTGGAAGGGTGTTGGGTAGTGTAAGCAACCCCTCAGGGGTTGGTTGGTGCTGGCAACAACTACAACAGTGATCAGACAATCAGAAGTTCAAAGTACAAACAGCAAGGGTCCATGACGTGAGCTGCACAGAGTTAGTGGCCCCGGATGCCCTGCGGCCGGCACAGGCACACCCGCAAGGGACGGTGTCTTGTTGTGCACTGAGATAGGGCAACGAGAGCTGAGGGGGTCCTCGTTGATGTCCAAGGAGAATGTCGCGCAGTGTTACAGGGGACAGTGGAAGGTGTCCATCCAGGGCATGATGCAGTGTGTAGAAGCAAGCAGAAATAGGCATTATGGAGGAGTTGAATGCTACAGTCTCCTTTTTCCCACCATGTCAGTATCAGCTACATGATATAGACAACCCCCAGGCCATATACTCAAACGGCAACAAAGTGCAACAGGAGAGTGCCCATGACTCTCGTGGCACAGTCAGTGTCACCAAGGCTGAAGTCCTCAGGGGCCCATAGACACGTGTTGTTGGAATGCTATGCACAGAGTTGGTGGCACCACATTGAAGGGAGTATAGGGATTTAAACGATGCCACAAATATGTACTCTGCCATGGTGTAATCAAGACTCAGTTCCAAATGTGAAACCTATTTGTCCACTGTGTATGCCGGTGGAGTGTGTCAACGGGAAAGGAGTACTGCGGGCCTTGCTCGCGGATGCCGCAATGGTCTGAGGAGACTGCCAAGATTGCGGGCCTCTGGCTTGTAGCCGGCACAGGCACTTGATGGCACTCTTGGAGACACACCGGTGTTGGCAGGTGAGCAGTGAGGCCTGAAATGTGCAGGGGCGGACGAGACTGGTTCTGGGAGCAGCGGCCCGGGCTGCAGAAGGCGCCCACGATCGCAGGCACGGCTGCACACAGCGTTGGCCTCATGGCGGGGTGAGAGGCGCCACCCTGGCAGACACGTTGGCCATTCCGGAAGACAACCACACCCAGGGCTACATGCTTTTTCTTCACATCCCTACGCTAGCCTGGCATACGCTGGGCCAGCCCACTCTGCACACGCTTACAGGGGCGACGTAAAAAGCTACATTTCCGTGATCTTCCCCACTGGCTGGGGTGACATGGTTGCATCCACTGTCCACAACACTACCAACACCGGCATTATATGTCGACGTGGATATGTCTGTGGTCTGCATACTGCAGTCGGTCCAGCACATCCACGCCACACTTGGCTATGTCTGCATTCTCATTCATGCGTCACTTGCCTCCTTTGCACATGCCTGGTTACCACCTACCTCCACATTCCCCTGGTGTGTGGCTGATATGCCATGCCGTTGGTGGCTCATGTACATGTCTAGCCCAGGTTGCCACAGTAAGTTGTGCTGTCGTGTCTGGTGGGTGGGCATGTTGTTTGGCATGTTGTATTGGGGTTTGTAATGTGTGTATTGCCAGAGTTGCGAGTTGCATGATTGTGGATTGGAGGTGTGTGGTGTGTTCATTTGGTACTTACCAACGAGCACTGCATTTCCGTAGGTGCCATCCTGGAAGCGCCGGTTGATGATGGACTGTCGGAAGATGTATGAGTCATGCATACTGCCTGGGTAGTTGGCGACGACATTGGTGAAGAGTCCCCGGTGGTCCACTATTGCCTGCACATTGATGGAATGCGTGTGCTTTCCGTTGTGGTAATTGTGTGCAGTGTCGGCATGGGGCACAAGTAGGACATGTGTCAATTACCCCCAACACGTGCGGGAATGCAGCTATGGCGTAGAAGCCTTGCTTGGTTTACAGCTGTTCCTTGTTACGGCTGCCGGACATCTGGAGCCATGCGAACTACAATGCTGGCCGCCGCATGGGGGACGCGCATGCGCAATGACCGGCGGCGGCGCTTCGCGTTCAAGATTGTTTCGCACACATCGGAGCTTACCTTCCGGATCTCATCCCGAGCGTTGGGAGTCTTCAGTGTTCCTGCCTCTGCGTTGCGTGCTGCGAGGTTCCTCGCCACAGCATTCTCCCTCCAGTGTTCCTGATGTCGGCGTCTGTGGCGTTTCGACTCTAATTAGCATAATTAGTTTGTCGTGGTGCTTCCTTCTCTTCGAGTGCTCCTGCTTTCGGCGCACACCTTTCCTGTCCAGATTCCTGCCCTCCTTCGTGCTGTACTTACCTGAAAATCAAAGGAGAAAATACAGAAAGCCACTTTGCTGCCACATTACGGTATTGCGCTTTGCGCAGATGTTTATTTTTCCTTTACATAGCCCCCTTATACCTATCTGATCAGGCTTTTCTGGCGCTGTGGACATTCGTTCCTTTTCTTGCATCTTGGGTTAATTGAATCTGAAAAAGAAAGGAAGAGGGAGTTTAGTTTTCTCCCTGAGCAATTAAGGCTATTTCATTTATTTTCTAATAGACAGTCAAATATTGTCGAAGACTGTCCAGCTGGTGATAGGAGAGATAAGGTGGGTTTCACTTTAGGGCCAAATAGAATATTAATTTACTTGCCTTAGTCTACTCTCAACTAACAGTTCCCTATCGTTTTCTCCTCCCCAGTATCAGATCCTTACTAGAAATCACAGCCATAATATATACTACGAAGAAGGGGAACCTTAAGGCATTTAACAACCCAATAGAGAGAATCAGGGACTTAGTTACACCACTACATACTTACCTGATTGATGTTCTTTTCTCTTGCCTACAGATGTGGTGCCTTGATTTTGCCTGGTCCTAACGCAGCTTGGGGTGTGACGAGTGTCCTTCGCCTTCCTTGTTTTGTTCCCCTTCTTCCCCGGGTTACCATCGTCACTTTGACTTCTTTGGGTGCAATAGGTGATTTGGCGAAGTTGTGAACCTTCCTTCATCTCCGCGACGTTCCTGCGGAAAAAATAGGTGAGACCTTGACATTCCTGCACAGTGTGGGGGAAGTATAGGTACTGGGGTACCAAGCTGAGGATGGCATCCAGGACAGGTTTGAGGAACTTGGATAGGGCTGGCTGTGAGACTCCTCCAACTCTGGCGGTTGTTGGTTGGAATGTCCCAGAGGCCAACAGGTGCAGCACAGCCAGCAGCTTTGTCTGCGGAGGGATGTTGGTTGTCCGCTGTGTTGGTGCCGTCAGCCTGTGGGCAATGATGTTCATGATGCGGAGGTTGGTTGTCCTTTTGAGTCTGTAGTGGGCAATTACATACTCTGGTGTTAAGTCTGTGAGACTGGTGCGTTCGCTGTTTTTGTCTGCGCTGCCTCTGTGGTGGTCCTGGTGGTGGTGGCGGTGGGTGTTGTGGCCCTGTTGGGGCTCCGAGCTTCATGATGAGTAGCTCCATGGCATCTGTTGTTCTTCTGGTGTGGCTCTGGGCTGGGCTCCCTTTATGCTGCAGGTTGTCGTACCACTTTGCACCAGGTCAGAGCAGGTGTTAATTTCCTGCTGCTAACGCGCCTTATCGCATGTTTTGTGATCTTATCACCTATCTGCCTGGTTGTTGAGAATGTTGTGGTGTGGTGTTGTCACAGCTTTTTGCTCGGGAACGCCTACTCTGCATCTCATTAGCGATAGTTGCTGGGGTCATCCGTGGCGATGTTTTTTGAGGATGCTATCACCGGAAAACTGGTGATATCGGCTGTTAGCACCAGCTTGTGAATGGGGCGATAACTTTATCGCAAATTTGGCTGCGATAAAGTGCCGATAGCTCAGCGATAACTCCTTGAGAATATGCCCCTTGGTGTACTATTTGGAAGCTTGCTTTTTGTGGATTTTTACACTATTAAATTTGCCTGAGTAGTAGGTTTGTTTGGCGCTGAAAATCAAATGCTTATAATTTGTTGTTTTTTTATACGGTAACTTGCCTCCCTCATCATAATGTTTTCTCCCTTTCCATTCTAGCTGTCACATTTTCATTTTAGTTTCTCCTAATTCCTGAAAGTACCATGGAGCTGTTTGACAATGATTAATAATGACTTTAGAAATTTCAGATTTGCATGTCAGATAGCTAACACTATAGCACAAACAACAGACTGGGACACCCTAACAGAAAAGAATAAGAACCATCCTACATGGACTCATACTTACTGAGTACCTACAGACCAACACAGCCCCATGAGGTCTCCTGGTTACCAATGCCCCCCGGATCTTCCTGGAAGATACCACTTTCAGGAGGGACTGGGCCCAGATCGCTTGGCACTGTACCAGAGACTGGCTGGTGCTTTTCATCAAGACCGCCAAACAATTGTCAGATGCCATGATTATCGACATCCAAGCAACGGAATCCCACTTCAAAACCACCATTACTGCATACAAGAAAAAACTGGACGAACAGAACAAGGAAATGGCGGAGTACAAAGAATACCTAACCCAAGCCAAAATAACCAATTTGCAAAAAGACCTGAAAAGATTCTCTTACACAAAGACATACCCCACACTGAGGACAACTACATGGCCTCTAACAAATCGGACAAATCAAGTGACGCATCTGGAGACAACAGCTCAATTTCCAGTGACTCCAGCACAGGGTCCTGCAAGTCATGGGGCAGAGGGAGACAGCAACGTTGGAACCAGCCACAGCAGGGCCCGCCACAGGACTCAATTTTGGACCCCCGCCCTTCGCCAATCACCCACAGAACCCATACTTTGGCTGGCCTCTCATGTACCAGTTTGGACCACCCAATTTCTATCAAGGAAACCCAAAACCACCTTTTTTAGGGCAGGGCCGCAGATCCCGCAGACGGAGAAGAAACAATCAGCAAGTACACTGGGCAGAACAAGAAGAACCAGTGAGTGCCAATACTTGGAACAGGACACAGGAACAACAACCCGGACCAAGCGGGCATCTTTAACTCCGCAGTCTAAAGAATCAACCACATTGGTGTTCAATCTATCTAGCACCCCACTAACACCAAATGAGGAAACCGTACTGAATAAGGGCTTATCATTTGTCCCTACAAATAAACTGGACAAATTTAAACTACATGTGGAACTCGCCGAGTTCTTCAGAAAACTCAAACTTAAATCCTTTTTTGAGAAACATCAACCCATCGGTGATGACACCAACACAAATAACAACGAGACGGGCTTGAAACTAAAATCCTCCTTCATACCCCCACCCTCCAGTATCCCACTGGAAATCTCCACTTTTGAACAAGCAGTCTTCCATGGAATCGAAGAAATGGAGACAACAGAGACATTCAACAATCTATCAAGAAAAGACAGAGAGACCATCAGGACTATACAAGACAACCCAAACATCATTGTCAAACTGGCTGACAAAGGCGGAGGCATCATGTTACAAGACAAAGAAGACTACGACAAGGAATGTCGGAGGTTACTCAAAGACCCGAGGAACTACAGATGCCTCGTGAATGATCCAACTAAGACATTACAAATCACCATCCAAAACCTAGTGGAGCAGGCGAAGGAAGCACACCACATTTCCAAACAGGAAGCTGATTATCTGTGTACCAAGAATATCAAGGTGCCCTATTTTGACACAGTGTCTAAGATTCATAAAGACACAAGACCCCCACCAGGACGACCCATTGTGTCGGGAATCAGCTCCCTCCTGGAACCCCTATCTAGGTACTGCGATTATTTCCTCAACCCTTTGGTGCAAAAGATGCCTACATACATCAAAGATACCAAACATCTACTTAATATCATTCATGACATGAGTTTTTACCCCACCACCCAACTCTTGGTGGGCTAAGACATTGAGAGCCTTTATACAAGTCTCCCCACAGATGCCACCGTACAGGTCCTCAATGACATACTCATGAACACACCATGGGAATACCACACCCCCAGAGAGTTCATTTTCAAAAGTGCCACACTTGCCCTCAAAGGAAACTACTTTGAATACAAAGGTGAATTCTACTTACAAACCAATGGAACTTCCATGGGAGCGTGTTTGCCCCAAGTGTAGCTTCGAAAAGACCCACATATCGTCGCCCACAAACCCACATTCCACCAACTACAAAGTGTGGCGGCGATATATTTATGATATATTCATGATTTGGGAAGGCAACACAGACACCCTGACATCCTTCCTGACGTGGCTTAATGGCAGAGACCCTTACCTCTGCTTCACGAGCACATAAAGCCCAACCACACTGGCTTTTCTGGATCTGAATATAACAGCTGAGGAAGGGAAATGAATCACCAATACATACTACAAACCAACGGCCATGAACTCCCTCCAGCGCTTTGACAGTTTTCATCCCCGAGCCCTAAGGGAAAATCTTCCTTTCGGACAATATCTAGGTATCTGTAGAAATTGCAGCAAAATCACAGATTACAAAAAACAATCGGCCTGTCTCGACTCCAAATTACTAGAACATGGCTATCCCAGCAAAATCATAGAGAAAACTAAAAAAAGAGTCCGCAACCAAAATCGTGAAGCTCTACTGGAGATCAGAACATGAGAAACAACCTGCCCACCCATCACCTGTGTCATCACCTACAACACAGCCTCCAATAAAGTTACCAACATTATCAGGAAAAACTGGTGCATCATAAACTCAGGCACCAGAAACTGGGAACCACCCTTGTTCACCTACAAACGAGGCAGTAACCTGAAGGACAGATTGGTATCCACACGCCCTAAGACTCCCCAAAAACCCACCAACACTATACTAACCACATGGGGCCTCCCTAGAATAACAGGACATTATCCCTGTAATGACTGCAGCATATGCCACCTCACATGCTCGTCAAAGACGCTCAATTTAGAACCAGGTAAGAATTGGAAACAATTACAACACACCAACTGTAACTCATCTAATGTGGTATACTTAATCCAATGCCCATGTGGCCTCCGCTACATAGGCATGACCACACGCAAGGTCAGGACACATATGGTCGAACAGAGGAGCACAATACGATGCAAAAAGAACATCAGTCGCCTCACGGCCCACTACCTAGAACATGGACATACTCTGAATGACATGTCATGGACAGTCATTGAGCAATTTGATCATACAAACCAGAATCATGAGAAATTCCTGCTTGCTAAAGAACAACGATGGATCTACCGCCTGTCCACTGAACAGGAGGGACTGAATGACTCCATCCCATGGCACAGCATCAACCTATAAACAGACACAAACTACCACCTCTGTCTGTTTCTCACCTACAGACCGGTCGTGGGACATAACCGTACTATACGGGTGGGCGAGACCGTTTTTGAATCACACCAAGTCTTTGCCCTCACGAAAGGACCCTTAGAACCGATCCGGTGTCACCTTTACAAATAACCCTAGACCGGTGCCTGCACCTCTGTTAGGCTTCATCCCAGTTCCCATTCCCATTAAGGAGTGAATATTTCCCCCCCTCGAGGTGCCCGCAATACCACCCGCCTCTATCACCATCTCATTGCCCGTACAATTACCGGCAGCTTTCATACACACAACAGATCACCCGTATCTGTTACCAACACAGCTGTAGCTTTTTACACACACAACAGATGCCCGCAATATCACCTGCATGTATTACCATCCCTATGCCCGTAAAATCACCGGCAGCTTTCATACACGCAAAAGATGCCCATAATTTTCCTCAGCATCTGTTACCAACACATATGTTTTTGCTGCTGCTCGCACTCTATTGCTGGTAGATGTAAACAATAGCCGCAATCTCACTGACAACCTAATATGTCACTGACACAGGCCCAGCGGAATGCACGTAGTCTGTTGTCAATGTTGTTTCCTTCAACAGACACTACTCACATGCACCGGCTAACGAGAAACAGCTGAATGACCACGATGGTACTTATACATCGAGATCTCCCGGCTCCATTACCAACGGAGATCCGAAGCAGCGACAAGAGGTGTTTCTGCAGGTCCTGGGCATGCACGTAAGTAGACCCTGAGTCACAGCTCTCCCGCAACGAACTGGGTAAGACATCTTGCCTTTCAGGTTTTACAAAGGGCAACCATGCCCCCTCCTCTTTTCCCTTTTTTTCCCCAACACAGTACCAATACCTCTGCCGGAATCTCATGGGGCACTCGTAGCTAATCGCTATTGTGAGAATAATCTCTTCTTTTACTATTCTCCCCTATCATGTGCTTTTCCACACACTATAGCGCATATAACCGGTAGTCATCACCAAAGATCATCACAACGTTTGCACCGGGCCGATTTTTCATCGTTATCATCACGAACACTGCGGCTATTAATCATTGATCTGATCTGGCCATTGTGCCTAAAAACTACCTATCTGTGTGTTTGTCTTGTCCCCTATGTTTTATGTTGTATGTAAAGGAATGCTTTGAGAAGGAACTGCCTTCTCACACATAGAGCACCTTAGTGTGTGCTACACATACTTTGACCTATACACTAGAGTGAGTATAGATCGCACACTTCACGTTTCTAGGTCCTGAGGAAAGCCAGTTTATATAAAAGGCCTGACTGAAACATGTAGACCACTCACAGGATGTAGGCGTTTCCTAAATACAACTCCACCTACATCCGCTTCCTTGCATTTTAATACTGCCAGAGGCCCAATCATTAAAGCTAATCTCTTGGGACCACTGGACAGTTTTTTAATCTCACTTTCACGCCACCCACACCGCACACTCAGCAAGTATACCCGCTCCGCTGTAATACAGGTGTTGTAGCACACCAGGGACACACTCGGTGTCACCAGGTGGGCCTGATGATGAAGCATGCCAC
This sequence comes from Triturus cristatus, assembly GCF_964204655.1. NCBI lineage: Eukaryota > Metazoa > Chordata > Amphibia > Caudata > Salamandridae > Triturus > Triturus cristatus. Next base: position 875,392,861 of record NC_140593.1, on the reverse strand, counting down.
CAACTAGGTTGGTGGGTGAGGGCTTCATTAAGAAAGAAGATTTCTTCCTTCTGGCAAGAACACACAGCTTTGAGTTTCTTCACCACGTCTTGACAGACTAGTTCTCATTGATAAAACACAGATGCTGAACATAGTCAGTTCGCAAGGACCTTGCTTTACATTTCCAAGGCTCAAAGTGGAGTAAAAGAAGAGTTATTTCAAAGTTTAGTAAAATCCTTTGTGCTAATTTTGGTCCATTGTTGCATATGCCTGTGGTCTTTTTTTGTGATAGCCTTTGTATATGCAAGGGGCATTGAGAATTGCGATTCTCCAATTACCAGGACCAGAGAATCTGGATTTCATTAAAGACAAGGAGGCTAACAGTATGCATTATTATTTTAATGCAACTTCAAGCAGCCATTTTAAAGTTACACATCACAAACCAAATCTCTAGAATAGAATGCTCATATGTTTTAGTGGCAACAAGGCTAAATAGATCTGCCTCTTTCAAATGCAATGAAAAACATAGTTCAAATATTATGAAAAAGATAAACTTCTTCATAAGAAACCGATGAATCCCAAAGGAACAAGAAAGCACAATGATAAGACTTGCTTGGAGGGAAGAGGAGGAAGTCTTTAAACTCCAGGTAAGATCCTGTATCTTGCGGAGGAACCATTGAAGTTGAATTATCTGAAAAAGGATAAAATATTACAAATGTGCACCAATAAGCCTTATGTAAAAGGGAGAATATTGAGGATATTAAAAAGTGCATTAATATAAAAAAAACATAGGGGCAGATTTATGATCCCCTTGCGCCACTTTTGCGTCACTTTTCCCATGTAAAAAGTGACGCAAAAGTGGCGCAAGGGGCTCATAAATCTGCCCCATAATACATTGAAATAACTGAGTTGTTTCCTCATTATACATCTTTTGTTATTTTTTTTTAATTCTAATCTTCAAACAAATGCAAGAAAGTAAATTATTAACATGCTAGCTTAAGAGTCCACTCCCGGGAGGGAAGGGTTGGGATAATGTTAGCATCCGTGTCTTTAATGAAATCCAGGTTCTCTAGTTATGGTAATAGGAGAATCACAATTTCATTACAAGACCGGAAGCTACCATTATGCATGTTGGTAGTCTAGTAGAACTGCATCAGACATGCGTGCAACAGGTTTTCAGTAATGTTTCGCAAAAGTATAGGAACTGGACCAGTCGGCCGCCTTAAGAATATTATCTAACTTACCGCCTTTCCAAAAAGATTGGCTGGCCATAGCGCCTCTTAAAGAATGTGCTTGAAATCTCTGGAGGTCAGTGCCTGCAAGTTGCATAGCTAGTTTGACCCATCTAGCGATAGAGGAAGAGGAGACAGGTTTGAAGGGTTTAACAAAGGAAATAAGAAGCTGGTTTACACTAGCGGTGCAATGTTTGTTCATCCTTTCATCGTACTCCTTCATACAATCTACCACACACAACTTTTTGCAAACATCAAATCTTGGGTAAAAAAATCATGTCAAACATGGTTTTTGTTCTTTTGATAATTTCATATCTGACACCGAAGGCGTCATAAGATCTATTAGTTATTTCCAGTGCTTTAATATCCGATACTCTCCGACAGGATATTAAGCATATGAAAGAAGCTAGTTTAATAGAGAGTTTTTTTATTATATAGCAGGCTGTTTTTGGGCCAGTTACAAAATAGGTCAAGTAATAATTTCACATCCCATAGTGTTTCATATTTAGGCTTCGGTGGTCTCTTCAGCCTAATGCTTTTCATAATTCTACATACTATTGCATTTTTACCAATAGTTCTACCATTTAAAAGGGCGTGACCCACAGAACTGGCTGATCTATAGCAGTTAATTAATCTATAGGTAAGACCTCTTTCAAATTGTTCAACAAGAAACTTTGCTACATGCACGATAGGAGCCGCCACGGGATCCAGGTTCCTTTCCAAGCACCAACGAACCCATCTTTTCAAGTTGCCGTTGTATCTATAGTGTGTACCGGGGGCCCAGGATTCTTGGAGGAGAGAAGAAGCCTGTGTGGAAAGGTCAGAAATTTCATTGGCTCTCCTGACACTTTCCAGGCAAGTAGGTTCAAAGTCCCGCTCTTCAGTAGGGGGTGTTCCAAACCGTCTATGTCTCTTAGGAGGTCTGGTGAAGCTGGGAGTAGAAAGGGGATTTTGTAAGCTAATTCCAAGTCTGTTGGAAACCAAGGTTGGGATGGCCAGAAGAGTTTTATTAGGATTATTGAACATTGTTCCATTTTCAACTTCTGTAAGACGCACTGGATGCAAAGGGGGGAAATGCATATCCCCAAATCCCTTTTCAGGGTTGAAGAAAGGCATTCATTGCCAGAGCACCCGGGTCTGGCATCCAGCTGAAGTAATTATGTAGTTGGGACGTCAGTCTGCTCACAAAGAGGTCTATTTCTAAGGGACCCCAAAGGTAATCTAGTCTTCTGAAGACGTTCACGTTCAGTTTCCAGTTGGTGTCATCTACTAGGAATCAGGAATTCCAATCCGCACAAACATTGTTTTTTCCTGGAAGGTATTCTGCTCTTAACAATATTTGTTTTCCAGGCAGAACATCCATAGCTTTTTTGCTAGGTTGGAGAGGTCTGGCGATTTTGTGCCCCCCAGGAGATTTATGTAGGCTACGGCTGACATGTTGTCCATCTTGAGAATGACTGACCTGCCCTGAAGGGATTGCTTGAAACTCATTAGGGCATAGAGCCGAGTGGTCAACTCCCAAAAACTTAGGTGGTGTGTACTCTCCAAATAGGACCATAAGCCTCCTGTGTTCTTATTCTGAAAGCAAGCTCCCCAGCCATGAAGGCTGGCATCTAATTCCAGGACAAATTCAGGGGAAATGCCAAATCTGGCTTTGCCATTCCAAGTGTCCATATTTTCTAACCTTGTTTTGTCTTCTGTGTCTAGGTGAATTTTGTCTCTGTACCATAGGCCAGATCAAAGGGCTCTGCCCTTCAGCTTCAGGAGGGCCCGATAGTGTAAAGGACCCGGTAAAATAGCTTGCATGGCTGATGAGTGGAGGCCCCAGAGTTTGGCTAGTTCTCTTAAGGTTAACAGATCGAGTTTCAGAACATGACGCATTTCTTTTCGAATCTCTGTTATCTTTTTCGGGGGAAGTAACAGCATAGACTTCACAGTGTCTACTGTGAAGCCCAGGAACTCTAGAGACCTTGAGGGGAATCATGATCGATTTTTCGCTGTTTATAATAAAACCTGCCCTCTCTATTAAGCTTACGGCAGTATTCAAGTCTTTCAGCATTTGAGAGTGATCTTGAGAGATGAGGAGAATGTCGTGTAGATAAATTAAAAGGCTGATACCTCTTTCTTTCAAGACTGAGGCGATGGCCCATATACCTTTGGTGAAGCACCAGGGGGCAGATGATAGACAGAAGGGAAGAGCTTAGAACTGGTATAAGTGATTATTCCAAGCAAATTGGAGGAAGGACTGGGATTCTTGTGCCATTGGAATTGTGAAGTAGGCACCCTTTAGGTCTAGTTTCACTAACTAGTCTTTCGAAAAACATGTCCCTAAGGAGATGGATACCTTGCATCTTGAAATGTCTGTAGGTGAGAGATTTGTTCAGTTCTCTGAGATTTATTACTGGTCTCCACCCTTTGTCCTTCTTCTCTACCAGGAAAATATTGATCAGGAAATTCAAGGGTCCCCAGGGGACCTCTACAATTGCTCCCTTCTCCAACATAGAGTTAACTTCCTCTGCCAAAATAGACCATTGTTCTTGGGTCAGGTTTAACACTTTTGGTGTTGTAACCTGTTTGGGTTTTTCTATAAAATCTATTTTGAAACCCTGAACAGTCTCTAGAACCCAAGGATCTTGTGTAATTTGTTTACAGGTGTGTAAGAATTGTTTTAGGTGACCCCCAACTTTCCCTGTTGAAAAGGAAGGATGAGGTGAAATGGTACTTACTTGAAGTGTTGGAGGAGTTCGGAACTCTGGCTCTGAAGCCTCTAGAAAGGAAGGGTCTTCCTCTCAGAGGATAGAAGGAGGGATTGGTCTGGTAGGAACGTCCGAAACTCCGTTGCCAGAAGAAGGGTCTTTGGTAGGGCCGGCCGGCAGAGCGACCCTTTCTGCCAGCCCCGGCAAAAAAAACACTATGGTTAAAAACTCTGCGCATGTTAGTTTGCGCCTTATCCTGTGCAGTGAATTTTGCCACGTATTTGCCTAGTCCCTTGATCATGTCCTCCCCAAAAAGAACTCCCTTTGGATTGACAGAGAGTTTCTTTTCAGACAGGTCATAAAGTTTGGGTCAATTTTAGATAAGACAAGTTTCCTTCTTTTGGTATTAATTGCTGCATTAGCATTGCCGAGGAGGATTAGTGTCCTCTGGCTCTATCCCCTCAATAAGTCGATGTTACAGGAAAAGCTGTTAATGTGGCTCTATTCGATTAAATCAGTCATTCTGCATAATGGACCTTGCATGTCAAGCATGCAGTCTTGGCCAGTTTTGAGGGAGCGCTCCATCCCCTTCCTAGGGTCCCTGCCCAGTTTAAATAAGAACTTAGTAAGTTCTGGGTCTAGTTTTGGAGTGAGACAAATTTTATCTTGGACCATGGGTCTTGGGCATTCAGCCTTTAGGATATTCCTTGTGTCTCTTTCAAGGGGGTTTCTTATCCACCGCTTGATAAACTTGGCCACGTGGTTCTGAGGCCACCATTGGGAACTCCTAGGATGTTGAATGTCATACGGGGAGAACATTTCCTCACCTAAGGCATCAACGATTATTTTCTTAGAGGAAGAGGGGAGTTCATCCTCTGAGTGAGCAAAATCCGGATCATTCTCATCTGAACCCAAGTCAAGGATATATTCATTCAAAGACTCAGTTGCTCCTTGATCAATATCAATTAAATGGGGTTCAGATAGAGCACTTGGATAAAGTGTGCCGCTTGCGGCATCCGGATAGATTGGGTCGCTATGGACACCTGATGTTTTTGGGGCGCGTAAGCCTCCCTTAGAATTTGAGGCGCTTAGTCCTCCTTTAGGGTTTGAGGTGCATATGCTCCCAATAGGTTTGAGGTGCTTGGACCTCCCAGTGTGCTCAATGGGCCTTTCTACATTATTGGTTTTTCTTGACCTTTTTCTGCCACATTTATTAAAATCTACAATGTGCCCTCCTTGGAGTGCAGTGGGGTTGTTAGCTTCAGGTAGGGGTCTTTTACCCGCAACAACTTGGCTCACGGTCTCTCTCATGCATGAGCACATCTCTTTTTGTATTCATTTTTTAACAAGCTTCTCATTAGGATTGGGAGTAGGGGCCGGAGCTTGGGAATAGTCTGACTCGACGTTGGACATTGTAAGTAGTAGATCCGCAAAGGGTTAAATCCTTGGTAAGGTGTTAACACCAATTTAACTCTCAGATGAGAGACTTAAAAAATAGGTATGTAGGAATAAATGACATATAAAAAATGTCCCAAGCGCTAAGAACGCTTTTTTAATAAATATCAAAAGGTAGGACGGCCCTGATATTGGATAGGACAATAACTTGGCCTATTTATAATCATAATAGGGATAACACTGCCCTGAAAATAATTATTGTTAAAAATTAAACAGTAGGTAAAATGGGGTCTAAGGTGCTGAAAAACAGTCTAAATTGCTAAAAAAGCAGCCCCAAACAATAGAAGGAGATGATGGCGTCCCAACCGTCAGGAAAAGGTTGAAGAAGGACAGCGCGAGCGACCAGCTGTAGGTGTATGCGTTGCTAAGCAATGCAATTCCAATCTTGTTAGTAGAGGCCTCACAGGGCCTCGCTTACGTGCACGGTGAGCGTGTAGCTCATGCTTGCCAAGGGTCTCTCCTCTGAAACAGTAGAGACCACTTGGTGCAGGTAAAACAAGGCAAGCGGAGTTGACGGTCCGGGACGAGCCCGGGGGTTGAACGGAGCAACCGGAAGGCTCAAAGGGTATGACTATGTCAGCTCAGCCCACACTCCATGAATTGGAGTGCAGAGAGGGCCGCACCCGGTCTGCATCGAGTGATTACGCTTGAGGATGAGGCAATTTGGTAGGCCTGAATGAAATAAAAACGGGCAAGGAGAAACGGTGCAGCGGTCCTGGAAGGCCACAAGGGAAAACAATGAAAAAGTGCAAAATAGTGAAAAACAGCATACAAGGTAAAGAAAATAATGGTTATATGTATATTAGGATTAACATAGTAAACAACAGTACAATTGTCTAACAAGAAGGTTGACAAAAACAAAGAAGGCATAGAGAGTAATGGAAATAGAACTTATCTGCTTGAAGCCACATTTAAAAGAGGCAGATCTATCTATCCTTGTTGCAATTGTAACATATTAGCATTCGATTCTAGAGCTTTGCTTTGTGATGTGTAACTTTAAAATGGCTGTTTGAAGTTTGCATTAGAAGAATAATGCATAATGGTAGCACCAAGTTGGTCGCACACTGCTCCACCCACTAGCGTGTTACCCCGAAGAATTGTGGTCCCTGTAGTCAGCGTCGGCGGGTACGCCTATGCTCAGTGGTGCGTGCAAGTCAGAGTAGCGTTAGCCATCCCTGGACACGTGTTTCGCGGTAGTTGCCGCTCGTCAACAGGTAGTAGGAAGAGTGCAGGGTTGCTTGTGTAGGCTGCTAAAATCATATCAGGTCTGTACCTCTCGTAGCGAACGCAGGTGCGTAACCATGAGCCCGTCGACTCCGGGGCTCAGAGAGCCACTAAATATGTATCACCAAGTTGGTCGCACACTGCTCCACCCACTAGCGTGTTACCCCGAAGAATTGTGGTCCCTGTAGTCAGCGTCGGCGGGTACGCCTATGCTCAGTGGTGCGTGCAAGTCAGAGTAGCGTTAGCCATCCCTGGACACGTGTTTCGTGGTAGTTGCCGCTCGTCAGCAGGGAGTAGGAAGAGTGCAGGGTTGCTTGTGTAGGCTGCTAAAATCATATCAGGTCTGTACCTCTCGTAGCGAACGCAGGTGCGTAACCATGAGCCCGTCGACTCCGGGGCTCAGAGAGCCACTAAATATGTATCATCAAGTTGGTCGCACACTGCTCCACCCACTAGCGTGTTACCCCGAAGAATTGTGGTCCCTGTAGTCAGCGTCGGCGGGTACGCCTATGCTCAGTGGTGCGTGCAACTCAGAGTAGCGTTAGCCATCCCTGGACACGTGTTTCGCGGTAGTTGCCGCTCGTCAGCAGGGAGTAGGAAGAGTGCAGGGTTGCTTGTGTAGGCTGCTAAAATCATATCAGGTCTGTACCTCTCGTAGCGAACGCAGGTGCGTAACCATGAGCCCGTCGACTCCGGGGCTCAGAGAGCCACTAAATATGTATCACCAAGTTGGTCGCACACTGCTCCACCCACTAGCGTGTTACCCCGAAGAATTGTGGTCCCTGTAGTCAGCGTCGGCGGGTACGCCTATGCTCAGTGGTGCGTGCAAGTCAGAGTAGCGTTAGCCATCCCTGGACACGTGTTTCGCGGTAGTTGCCGCTCGTCAGCAGGGAGTAGGAAGAGTGCAGGGTTGCTTGTGTAGGCTGCTAAAATCATATCAGGTCTGTACCTCTCGTAGCGAATGCAGGTGCGTAACCATGAGCCCGTCGACTCCGGGGCTCAGAGAGCCACTAAATATGTATCACCAAGTTGGTCGCACACTGCTCCACCCACTAGCGTGTTACCCCGAAGAATTGTGGTCCCTGTAGTCAGCGTCGGCGGGTACGCCTATGCTCAGTGGTGCGTGCAAGTCAGAGTAGCGTTAGCCATCCCTGGACACGTGTTTCGCGGTAGTTGCCGCTCGTCAGCAGGGAGTAGGAAGAGTGCAGGGTTGCTTGTGTAGGCTGCTAAAATCATATCAGGTCTGTACCTCTCGTAGCGAACGCAGGTGCATAACCATGAGCCCGTCGACTCCGGGGCTCAGAGAGCCACTAAATATGTATCACCAAGTTGGTCGCACACTGCTCCACCCACTAGCGTGTTACCCCGAAGAATTGTGGTCCCTGTAGTCAGCGTCGGCGGGTACGCCTATGCTCAGTGGTGCGTGCAAGTCAGAGTAGCGTTAGCCATCCCTGGACACGTGTTTCACGGTAGTTGCCGCTCGTCAGCAGGGAGTAGGAAGAGTGCAGGGTTGCTTGTGTAGGCTGCTAAAATCATATCAGGTCTGTACCTCTCGTAGCGAACGCAGGTGCGTAACCATGAGCCCGTCGACTCCGGGGCTCAGAGAGCCACTAAATATGTATCATCAAGTTGGTCGCACACTGCTCCACCCACTAGCGTGTTACCCCGAAGAATTGTGGTCCCTGTAGTCAGCGTCGGCGGGTACGCCTATGCTCAGTGGTGCGTGCAACTCAGAGTAGCGTTAGCCATCCCTGGACACGTGTTTCGCGGTAGTTGCCGCTCGTCAGCAGGGAGTAGGAAGAGTGCAGGGTTGCTTGTGTAGGCTGCTAAAATCATATCAGGTCTGTACCTCTCGTAGCGAACGCAGGTGCGTAACCATGAGCCCGTCGACTCCGGGGCTCAGAGAGCCACTAAATATGTATCATCAAGTTGGTCGCACACTGCTCCACCCACTAGCGTGTTACCCCGAAGAATTGTGGTCCCTGTAGTCAGCGTCGGCGGGTACGCCTATGCTCAGTGGTGCGTGCAACTCAGAGTAGCGTTAGCCATCCCTGGACACGTGTTTCGCGGTAGTTGCCGCTCGTCAGCAGGGAGTAGGAAGAGTGCAGGGTTGCTTGTGTAGGCTGCTAAAATCATATCAGGTCTGTACCTCTCGTAGCGAACGCAGGTGCGTAACCATGAGCCCGTCGACTCCGGGGCTCAGAGAGCCACTAAATATGTATCACCAAGTTGGTCGCACACTGCTCCACCCACTAGCGTGTTACCCCGAAGAATTGTGGTCCCTGTAGTCAGCGTCGGCGGGTACGCCTATGCTCAGTGGTGCGTGCAAGTCAGAGTAGCGTTAGCCATCCCTGGACACGTGTTTCGCGGTAGTTGCCGCTCGTCAGCAGGGAGTAGGAAGAGTGCAGGGTTGCTTGTGTAGGCTGCTAAAATCATATCAGGTCTGTACCTCTCGTAGCGAATGCAGGTGCGTAACCATGAGCCCGTCGACTCCGGGGCTCAGAGAGCCACTAAATATGTATCACCAAGTTGGTCGCACACTGCTCCACCCACTAGCGTGTTACCCCGAAGAATTGTGGTCCCTGTAGTCAGCGTCGGCGGGTACGCCTATGCTCAGTGGTGCGTGCAAGTCAGAGTAGCATTAGCCATCCCTGGACACGTGTTTCGCGGTAGTTGCCGCTCGTCAGCAGGGAGTAGGAAGAGTGCAGGGTTGCTTGTGTAGGCTGCTAAAATCATATCAGGTCTGTACCTCTCGTAGCGAACGCAGGTGCATAACCATGAGCCCGTCGACTCCGGGGCTCAGAGAGCCACTAAATATGTATCACCAAGTTGGTCGCACACTGCTCCACCCACTAGCGTGTTACCCCGAAGAATTGTGGTCCCTGTAGTCAGCGTCGGCGGGTACGCCTATGCTCAGTGGTGCGTGCAAGTCAGAGTAGCGTTAGCCATCCCTGGACACGTGTTTCACGGTAGTTGCCGCTCGTCAGCAGGGAGTAGGAAGAGTGCAGGGTTGCTTGTGTAGGCTGCTAAAATCATATCAGGTCTGTACCTCTCGTAGCGAACGCAGGTGCGTAACCATGAGCCCGTCGACTCCGGGGCTCAGAGAGCCACTAAATATGTATCATCAAGTTGGTCGCACACTGCTCCACCCACTAGCGTGTTACCCCGAAGAATTGTGGTCCCTGTAGTCAGCGTCGGCGGGTACGCCTATGCTCAGTGGTGCGTGCAACTCAGAGTAGCGTTAGCCATCCCTGGACACGTGTTTCGCGGTAGTTGCCGCTCGTCAGCAGGGAGTAGGAAGAGTGCAGGGTTGCTTGTGTAGGCTGCTAAAATCATATCAGGTCTGTACCTCTCGTAGCGAACGCAGGTGCGTAACCATGAGCCCGTCGACTCCGGGGCTCAGAGAGCCACTAAATATGTATCACCAAGTTGGTCGCACACTGCTCCACCCACTAGCGTGTTACCCCGAAGAATTGTGGTCCCTGTAGTCAGCGTCGGCGGGTACGCCTATGCTCAGTGGTGCGTGCAAGTCAGAGTAGCGTTAGCCATCCCTGGACACGTGTTTCGCGGTAGTTGCCGCTCGTCAGCAGGGAGTAGGAAGAGTGCAGGGTTGCTTGTGTAGGCTGCTAAAATCATATCAGGTCTGTACCTCTCGTAGCGAATGCAGGTGCGTAACCATGAGCCCGTCGACTCCGGGGCTCAGAGAGCCACTAAATATGTATCACCAAGTTGGTCGCACACTGCTCCACCCACTAGCGTGTTACCCCGAAGAATTGTGGTCCCTGTAGTCAGCGTCGGCGGGTACGCCTATGCTCAGTGGTGCGTGCAAGTCAGAGTAGCGTTAGCCATCCCTGGACACGTGTTTCGCGGTAGTTGCCGCTCGTCAGCAGGGAGTAGGAAGAGTGCAGGGTTGCTTGTGTAGGCTGCTAAAATCATATCAGGTCTGTACCTCTCGTAGCGAACGCAGGTGCGTAACCATGAGCCCGTCGACTCCGGGGCTCAGAGAGCCACTAAATATGTATCACCAAGTTGGTCGCACACTGCTCCACCCACTAGCGTGTTACCCCGAAGAATTGTGGTCCCTGTAGTCAGCGTCGGCGGGTACGCCTATGCTCAGTGGTGCGTGCAAGTCAGAGTAGCGTTAGCCATCCCTGGACACGTGTTTCGCGGTAGTTGCCGCTCGTCAGTAGAGAGTAGGAAGAGTGCAGGGTTGCTTGTGTAGGCTGCTAAAATCATATCAGGTCTGTACCTCTCGTAGCGAACGCAGGTGCGTAACCATGAGCCCGTCGACTCCGGGGCTCAGAGAGCCACTAAATATGTATCACCAAGTTGGTCGCACACTGCTCCACCCACTAGCGTGTTACCCCGAAGAATTGTGGTCCCTGTAGTCAGCGTCGGCGGGTACGCCTATGCTCAGTGGTGCGTGCAAGTCAGAGTAGCGTTAGCCATCCCTGGACACGTGTTTCGCGGTAGTTGCCGCTCGTCAGCAAGAAGTAGGAAGAGTGCAGGGTTGCTTGTGTAGGCTGCTAAAATCATATCAGGTCTGTACCTCTCGTAGCGAACGCAGGTGCGTAACCATGAGCCCGTCGACTCCGGGGCTCAGAGAGCCACTAAATATGTATCACCAAGTTGGTCGCACACTGCTCCACCCACTAGCGTGTTACCCCGAAGAATTGTGGTCCCTGTAGTCAGCGTCGGCGGGTACGCCTATGCTCAGTGGTGCATGCAAGTCAGAGTAGCGTTAGCCATCCCTGGACACGTGTTTCGCGGTAGTTGCCGCTCGTCAGCAGGGAGTAGGAAGAGTGCAGGGTTGCTTGTGTAGGCTGCTAAAATCATATCAGGTCTGTACCTCTCGTAGCGAACGCAGGTGCGTAACCATGAGCCCGTCGACTCCGGGGCTCAGAGAGCCACTAAATATGTATCACCAAGTTGGTCGCACACTGCTCCACCCACTGGCGTGTTACCCCGAAGAATTGTGGTCCCTGTAGTCAGCATCGGCGGGTACGCCTATGCTCAGTGGTGCGTGCAAGTCAGAGTAGCGTTAGCCATCCCTGGACACGTGTTTCTTCGGGGTAACACGCTAGTGGGTGGAGCAGTGTGCGACCAACTTGGTAATGCATAATGGTAGCCTCCGATCTTGTAATGACATTTAATGATGGAGTAGTCAGACCACATGCAAAAAGAAATCTAGAGGTTATTTATCTTCGTTTTACCAGTCCAGACATGGTCTACAATATGGCCCTTAACATGGGTTGATTTGGGAATATTTTGAGACATAATTATTGAAGGTTGATGGTGACTTAGCACTATCTAGATAGTGTAACGATATGAGTTTATTGGATGATGCAAATAGCAATGAATAATATAATCACAAAATTTAGCAAAACTAGATAAATATCTCAAGCAACAAATCTCCCAAAAACAAATATGGACTGGTATCAGCACTCTCTTTGAAAGGAATGAAATAGTTTGTTCTGGAAAGCAACTTCAGAATGGCTTTTCAAGCACTTGTATTCTTGCATCTGGATTGCAGTAAAGCTATGCCACATGGCTTCCCACTCCATGGTACTCAAGGATGTTATTCCTGACCCTGGGTACGTAAATAGAACAAGTCTGGTACCTTGTTTTTTTCTTTGTCACAGTTCTTCATCTCCAGTCTGATGGTCCTGGCATTGGGTTTGACAATCGCACCAGAGATGGTGAACTTATCTAAAAGGTAAGCAGGGGGATGCTGGGTGGGATTGCATTGTAAATGATGTAGCTGGTGATGTAGACAATGCAGGCCCGAATGGTGAGCCAATGGAGTTCCATCAGGGTGGGCGTGAAGTGATCATATTTCTTCAGGCCTTGGATGAGATGTATTGTGGCGTGCAAAATGCCCTTAATTGTGGCTGTCTGTAGTGGCAGTCAGCAAGCCAAGTACCGGGAATACATCTATGTGTTCACCAGGACCACTCAAACACTGCTCCAATTTAGGAAAGAGTTGAAGACAGATCTCTTTAAAGAACCCTACATGATAATGCTATAATAGTACAAATCTGCTCCAGAATCCCAGCTACCTCTCCTATCACTCGTTTACTGTGTTCTTGCCTTTGACCATGTACAGTGCTCCACTGCCTTTTGGTTAGGTTTGCATTGACAAATACTACAGACATACATGCATTGAAATTAAATAAATAGGTAGTAGTAGAAATTTGATTTGCCGTGATCAGACGGTCTTTTAATGTAAGAAAGCATTAAACAAACAACATGTGCAACACAGACTATGGGATACAAGTCTCTGGTGAGGCAGAACTTTCTTGGCAGACCTGAACAACTCATCGCCTCCCAAGTGGACTTTGCCTTTTCAGTCATATTCTTGCTTCTTGCTTCATTGTTTTCGATTGGCGTATTCAAAACTTGATAAGGAATATAGAATTTATTGGCATAAACAACGATGCTAAGAATCAATACAAAATGACGGCCTGATTTAGATCCTCTGCCACAGAGGTGATGGATATCCCGTCCGGCGAAATATAAATCCCATTATATCCTATGGGATTTACATTTTGTTGGACAGGATCTCTCTCACCGTTGTGTAACCCATCTGCCAAGATCTAAATCAGGCCCGAATTCTGCAAACACATAACTGCTTCTCCCTACACATCCAGTTCTCTACCTCATCTTCTGATATGTCTTAGGCAATGGCCAAAAATATTTTGTGCCTAAATGATTAAAAAATAGCTAATTTTTGATCGCCAATTTCTATTGCTACTACGTAGTTGCTAAAAGTCCTGAACTAGCCTTTCCTTTTCATCTATGATTCGCCCAGAGACACAAAGAAGCAATCTGATGCACTGACATTTTGCACAGCATCCATTTTTAAGGAAGTTGGTGATGTTTACCTGAGTTCTAAGTTTATTTTCTTCCCATTATTTCACTTTTCTCCTGTTCTTTCATGTACGCTAGAAGAGTTCAACATAAATAGGGGCTACAGCTTGCTTCCAAGAAGCAAAGTATTATTTCAGAATAGCTGACAAAAATAATGAATACAGTCTAACATTTCATTTCTGTAGTGCTTTTTGGAAAACAGTTGAGGAGCCCTGAGGGACTACATGGGTGATGAGTTTAAAATCAGAATGGGAATGAGCCATTGACCTAATTTGAGAACGTCCATTTAGAAGGCACGAAGACCAGTTGTAGACACTGCCCTAGACGCCAAAGTGTCAAGTCTGTTTAGCATGATATCATGAGAGACCAGATTGAAACCTGTGAAAAGGCCTAAGCGAATGAGAGCAGCGGATCTGTTGAAGTCTAAGAACAACCTGATGTCATTGGTTGCTGTGCTCAGTGCAATCTCCGTACTGAAATTAGGGCAGACGCCAGCCTGGAAGGTATTTGATAGTGCGTGACCCTAAATATACTTAGTTGCTGGTTTATGCAGCTTTCAGAAGTGATAGCAGTATATGATAGCAGACAGTTAGGCCGATAATTAGATAGGACCTAGAGGTCAAGTGAAGGCTTTCTCAGAAGAGTGGGTGATACATGTTCTTTTCAGGTCAGCAAGTACCTTTCCAAAACTGAGTGAAGTTTTGCAGAGCAAGGTCACAAATGGAGCAAGCAAAGGAGGGGCGGCTGGTGACATTTGAAAGTGGTGAGACGTAAAATGATTGTCATACTGCACTGCAGCGAGCGAGCGTAGCGAGCGAGCCTGAACAACCTAAGGGGGGTTCGGGGGTTTTTTTCCCTGAGAAAGGTTTGAAAAAAAGAGTGAACAAATGGTGCATTTTCAAGCAAATTTGAGGCAGAAATAAGGTTAATAAAGCAATTGTTGAAGTGCAGTTATTACATTAATAAAGAGATGTCATATAACATAGTTAGCTGCTTATTCAGTATAACCACAGAGCTTCATAACAGACTTCAAGATACAATGCATTGCTGAGTAATGTCAAAGGAAGCATTTTTTTATTAGCCACAGTGCTGTACCAAGACTCCAAGAGGCAATATGGAAACATGAAAAACATGAAAAAGGATGAAGGTGCTGAAAAATAGCCTTGAACGTAAGCTTCCCAGCCCAGGACATGAGCTCAGCAGCACCCACATGTTAAAAGCGCATACCTGCTTTGCCCAGGGAACTGGAAACCAAACACAGGGGAGTATTACGTTTAACACGCCAGAAACCAGCTCCCCACCTTCAGTCTTCAGGTCACCGGTTTCAGACACTTTTGCCAAGACTCTCATCATCTACAATATTGACTCGGGTGATTTCAGTGGAGAACCTATTCATTTTGTGTGCACCCAAAGGCCATAATGGAGCCTCTTTAGTTCCCCAGCACACTGGCCTGAAATAAATCATTGCATTGCCCTTTATCATCCACCTCATAGTAACCCAGAGTGATCAATACAGACCCCATCATCCATTACAACTGCGCTTTATTCATCGACATTCGACACACCTCCTTTTTTCAATGCATCATTTGAACAGTTTTTTTTTTTAGTTTTATATATCACGAACTAGACCAGAAAGTATCAGAGGCTTTATATGAGCACCAGTTGCGTTACAGACAGACACATTAATTTTTTTGTGAGGAATGGGGAGATTAAGTTATTGCCCAGAATCACAAATTAACAGGAGAAAAGGACCCAGAGTCACAAATTCCCTCAATAATTATTCAGTTCCACGGGGATACTCAGGGTCCAATTTATAATAACAACAGGCCCGGACCGTAGCTCTGAAAGGCTGGAAGGGCTGGGACAGAATCAGTCACGTGTGTGTCACAGCCAGAAAATCTGAATTCTCGTGCAGTCAGATTTTATCTGCTGCTAAACGTGAGCGCTGTAAAACTTTCCTCACACAATCAAAATGGCGTAGCTTCTATCTTCTGTGGCATCAGTGTTATGTTTCAAAAGAAAACGTACACGTACAAAGTAAGGTAACAGTTCCTAAAAAAATATATGCCAGTATGGTCTACTATGCAAGAAGAGAGGAAATAGAGGGATGGCGAAGGGTGTCAGGCGAGGTTCGAGAGTGGTAGTGTAATGGAGACCAGAAACTCCTGGATGGTACTAGAAGTGCCCTCACACACCCTTGCGGGTGCAAAGCATCATCATCGGGCGGTGCTCCTCGTGGGGGTGGCGCTGCAGTCCCTCACGGGCCCTCGGAAGGGCTCTCTATCGGAGATCTTTTGGTGGAGTCGCCGTAGTTGTGCGTGCGGGTGTGTGGGGAAGGGGGGTGTGGTGGTGAGGCTAAAAAGACCAAATGGTGCCCTAACTATTTATTGGTGGGTCCAAGAGGTCTGTTAAAAGTAACGGGGAATGATGTTACATAAACATTCTGAGTAGGGGAAGAAAGATGTAAATACGTCCCGCTGCTCTCGACCCGTAGGAGTGAGGGTTTAAAGTGAGAGAGAGGGGGTACAAGTGGTGGTCAACATGTTTCGCGCTGTTGCCGGTCCCTAATGGATCCTAGCGCTTCGTCAGGACCAAGGTGGTGGTTAAAAAGTAAGGAAAGGGATTCAGACAAAAGGGGGAGAGTATTCTGTAATCCCAGAGCTAACGTGAGATTATCGCTGGAGATAAGCGTTGCTAATAGGATAATTATCGTTGGGTAACGTGGATTTTTATCGCTGAGATAGCGTGCTATTAGCAATGCTTATCTCCTCAGCGATAAAAATCCTCACGCTAACTGCCTAACGTGAGATTATCGCTGAAAACCCAGCGATAATCTCACGTTAGCTTGCTGATAAGGACTCACAAACTTAGCCATGATATCCACCTTCCATAGGATATCATGGCTAAGTCAGTCCTGAAGCAGGCGTAAGGAAAGTAGCGATAACAGGGGTTATCGCTACTTTTCCTGACGCTATGCTTCATAGCGTGGGGCTTGATGATAGGAGAAATGTCGCTTAGCGACATTTCTCCTGTCATGTTAGGTCAGGAACGCCCACTTTGCATCTCATTAGAGATGCAAAGCTGGGCGTTAGGAATCCTGACGCTAAAGCAAGGTTTGACGCGTTAGCGTGGCCTTGCTACTTAGGCGATAAAATTATCGCCGCTTTCCGGCCAAAAGCGGCCGCAAAAGCGGCGATAATTTTTTATCGCCACGTTGTAAATATGCCCCATAGTTTGTGAATTACGTTAAGGGAAAACTAGAAAGGAAATGATTCACCGCACAAACACATGAAAATTGTTCTAATTTCATGCACCTTAACAAATGGCAGTTGTGTCACCAACTCGTATTACAATTGTTTGTTGCAGCCAAGCCCCAAAGTATTTCAGCAGACTTCGAAAAACAAAATGGTGCCTGAGAGTGGGAGTCAGATGTATGATTTCATTTAGAAAAAGACACAAACTCAGAGCAAAAAGCGCGACAATATGGGACTTGCTACTACACACTCATGAGGTGAATTTTTCAATCTGTCCGTCGCAAAAACCCTCATTACAAGGCGACCAGAGAGGTGTCCCTAGCCACTCCCCTGTACCGTATCAACTCTCCCCACCCACTGACCCCTCCCTCAACACTGCTAGTCCGCCCCCACCACCCCTGCGAGATCACTGTTTTTTGTGTGTGTGTAAAACTCATATTAATAGAATATTTTTTTTTGCCAGGTGCCCTCTTTCCCACGCTTTACATTCTGGTGCTTGTAGACGTGCATTAACTTCCAGAGGAGTAAAACTACATGCACCAGAATGCAAATGGTGATACCCAATTAGCCGAAACTGGCTGACCGCGTTACACCTGCCTGGGACAACTTGATTGCTTAGAGGTGCAATGGTGCAGTGCAGAAATGTCTCCGTAGGGCGTAGGGTGACGTTCGTGGTTTTGCATAAAAGTTGCTGTGGAGAGATTATTGTTGTCTGCATGCGTCCACCCAATGTGATACGTTTCTGTGTTAACTGACAACAATACAGATTCTGTGAGCAGTTTTGCACTCAAAAGACACACCAATATGTTTTATATTTTTTAATCGCGCATGCTGTTATGTGTCATTGAGGCCACAAATACCTGTAATAGGGCATGGGTACGTGCAGGCATTCCACAAGATAAGCAGTTGCGGCTCGCAATACGCGCGGGGGGGTCGTGCGGGGGGGGGCTCGTGCAAGTGGGGGGTTTGTGCAAGGGGGGTTTGTGCAAGGGGGGGTTTGTGCAAGGGGGGGGTTAGCGCGAGGGGGGGGGGCGGGGATGGGAGTTTAAATATAAAGTTAATTTTAAAAAAACATGAAAACTTACCTGACCGCCGCCGGGGGTCCGTGCCGCATCTCGCATCTGCTGTGTGTTCCTGTGCCGGGGTGGTCCGCCGCCGCCTCTCAACCAATCAGTGGCAGCCGCCTTTCAACCAATCCAGACGCCAGGATTGGCTAGAGCACGGTCTGTCTCTGCCCATAGGAGACCGGGGGCTGCGGCCACTGGCCAGTAGCAGCCCTCACCCTAGCTCTCTCGCCTAATGCAGGGCACTGCAGGCTACTAGTGCGCAGGTTCGGGCTGGTCAGAAAAATGATCAGCCCAAACCTGACCATGTGCACTGGGTCTGCCCTGCTGTCACTCAATGAAGTAGTCAACAATAAACCCAACCCTCCAGTGCTGCCCCACCCCCTTCAGCGACGTGTCCTCCTGACTGACTCAGATTTCGAGTCAGGACGCGCCCGGCGTGAAGTTCTTCTCCGTGGTTAGTGGGGCAACGCCCCTACGCCCCAATAGACGCACCGCGCCTGAAGCAAAGAGTTGACTGCTGTAGTGACCTCTACAGTGCAAGGATCTATGAGAGAACCAGGTGAAGTTACAAGAAGATTCGAAAGAAAGTCACCAGTGGTTACAGAATCAAAAGATGAGTAGACAGAAACTGAAGTGTGAGTAAATAATGAGTAGAAGAGGATGGGATGATGCACAAGTGAAAGTGTTATGTGCCCGGGTTAGGCCCATGTAGCAAAACAGCTAATTTCTTACATTGTCCTATTTTTCACAATACCACTTCTGCTGTGACCTTTTCCACATATTTGCGTGCACAACAATGTTGGATTAGTTTCACTGAAACTACTTTGTTTACACATTTAGCCTCACACAACATTATCACAATGCCTCGATTCTCCTGTTTAAGGCCCTTCTATGCACTATGTACAAATGTAGTTCTATGTTCATCCACTGGGCAACAGGGCTATCTACATACTCATAACATCGGTAATCTATATGAACATCCCAAGGCTGCTTTCTAATATAAATAAAGAGCAGCCCAAAAGATTAGCAGAGTAGGCACTTCAGCTAACACTGAGGGTCCCTGAATGCTGAGACTTCATCATGCAGCAGTGTGACATCTCCGTGAGGGGGAGTCCAGTTCGTGACCAAGACGGGCTCCTACATTCTCTCCCGCCATGTAATGGTTTAGTATCGTACACTGGGGGGGGGGGTTCTTGGCTACTCACCTACACACACTCTAGGTTCACTCAGAGTAGGGTATGCATAGTTGGAGTACCCTGATTACTGCCTTGTTTATATGCCTGCATATATACACTGTGTTACCACAATGGTAGAGCTGTATCTACTATTTACTCTCTTGGTGCTTGTAATCACTTTAATTTGCTTCTGTCTACTGATTTTCGCAGCACATGTATTCTAGACAAGAAATATTTTGCTTTAGTAACTATATTGAAAACGTCCCTGTAGGTATTCTCTGTATATTTCTCTGAGCACAAGTAAGCATGAATGTGATGGAGCAGGTAAAGCAACATTTTGTATACCTCCTCTATTTTGCATGAAAATACTAATCATTTAATCGACTTATATTATAATTTAAATTAACTGGGTGCTGTGTTATACTAATCAACATTTTGCATTTTTTTTTTGTAAACACAAATTACACGCGGGACTCATTGCTATTTGCATGGCAGAATAACTCTAATAACTAATTGTGGTACGCCTATTAACAGTAGTACGTGTGGTGATAGGATATAGCATGATTTATGTTGCTTTGGTGACGTTTGCGTTCCTGTTTGGACCGAATGGTGAGTTTTTATCGCTTTAAATGTCGCTGTAAGCTAGGTAAATACTAATACATAAAGGGATTAGTGTGGGTTTAACATTAGAATCTTCATTTCGGTGTATTAATTATTCTTTTGTGTTTGTTTTGCTTAAGTTGGCATTTAGGCCACTAAACCATGACATCCAAAATGGAGTTCAGATGTGGCCACCGTCTCGTGAGCGCGATGTCTACTGCGCAGACTCGGATGGCTCTGTAGATCTCCAGGCAACCTCAAGTCAGAGCACAGTGTTCCTGGTGATGGATAGGAACATGGAGGACTGCCAAACTTCAGTTAGTAAAAATCAATGCAAGGAACAATGAACTTCCACAACCAGGAAGTTAACAATGTTGCACGGAGATGCCATGAACCGAGGAAGTGACCCAGCATTTCTTTGAGAACCAAAATCTGGGACAGTTGGACGATGTTAAAATTTCCTTCAAATGGACCAATCGGATTATAGAATTTTCCAAGAATGTTTCATGTTATCCCGAAATGTATTATAAAAAGGGTAGTAGAATAGGGAGGAGTTACCGCACACCCCAACTGACCCCACAGGCGATGACAGATGAGCTAGATGCTTGCATGATACCTGGTCCTTTGGAGATCTTTGGGACTATGACGTGCTGAGCAAAGAACTTTCCGGACTTTGAGTCTTGGCCTGCTTTATTGGGACAATTGAGCAGAAAAATTCGGTTTATGCAGAGCCAATTGAATTAGAAAAGCCCCGATAGCAAGAATAGGTAAGTATAAAATGTCATGCGATTGTGTTGTTTGACTAAATTTCAACTTTGATTGACCAAAATGCTAATTATATAATTATAAACAAGATTTAGATAAACAATAATTTGATTAACAGAAATTATGAGTCTGTGATTTTTCTTATAGGAGATTAGAGGATTCCGAAGCTTAAATGTGTTTTAGCTGGTTCTAAATCACCATCAACCAGTCCAACTAATTGGTCCGTCGACCAAGTGGTGGAGTGCCTTGATGTTAAGGTTAGGATCCTATAGGTGGTGATGCAAATATGTATATTCTGTAATATAACTTTTCCTTCCCTATAGGTTATAAGGTACCCCCCCACATGTCCAGCGCATCATTCCTCCTGTGTGCAGACCTATGAGAGAAATGTATGAGTGTTGGTGTTATGGGCCCCACCAATGAATGCGTGTGTGAATGAGTTAGCGTGATGACGGATCTGTGACACAGAGAGGATATGTACATTTTGCCCCCCTTTTCCACGCGCTGGATCAAATGAATGAGCGAAAGGTCCTGAATTGTTTCCACGACCCCTGAGGGGTCAGGGTTGTCATGTTCAGTGGTTGCCAGAAACCATTCACTCCCTGGTAAGGTTAGGGGGGCTTATGGTGGTACTGTGAGCTAGCTGGTCTCTAGGCCAACATATCCTGTGGGGTGCCCGGAATGTTGATTCTCAAAGATTTAATGCATAGAGAATCGTGATTTAACTAAAGACAAGGAGGCTAGCATTATGCATTACCTTTTATTCACTAACTTCTGAGCAGCACTTTAAAAGCTACAAACATCACAAAGTGAAGTCATAAAACAATAGAACATTCAAACATAACATAACCCTTCAACATACTATGCTCTTCCTCTTTTGTTTCTCTTCTTCTTTTCCATAAGTACAATCCTCCATCTTCCTCCCAATCGTTTAATTACTCTTCTATTGAAACTCTACCAATAGAAAGAAACAACTTATTAAGTCATATATCCTTCAATTTAGCAAAAAAAGTAATACTTAAGTCCACTCTAAATATTTCTATCAAATTTAAATCCCTACTATCCTTCCCCACCAATGGGTAGGGAGGGAGGGATAATGCTAGCCTCCTTGTCTATAATTAAATCACGATTCTCTATGCATTAAATCTTTGAGAATCGACATTTAATGGCAAGACAGGAGGCTAGCATTATGCATGTTTAAAGTCTTTAAGAACTTTCTCATATACATGCTCCACTGGTCTAAAATAAAAATCCCTAAAAATGTTTTCATTAGACCAATCTGCAGCCTTCAAAATTTCACTCAAACGTCCTCCAGAAGTGAAAACCTTAGAAGCCATAGCGCCACGTAAAGAATGCATCTTGAACTTAACCAAATTAACACCAGACTCACGCATAGTATTCTTAACCCATCTAGCAATAGTAGCAGATGAAACCACTCTATGAAGTTTTGCAAACGAAATCAGCAATTGATCTACACCATCAATTCTAAACTCACTTAATCTGTACTCATATTCTTGTAAACGCACAACTTTGGATGCTTATCAAATCTAGGATAAAAAATTATTTCAGACATAGTCTTAGTTCTTCTTTTCAACTCAAAAAACACTTCCTCTGGATGATAAAATCTTCCTGAAAATCCAAGGCCTTTACATCAGAAACCCTTTTAAAAGAAACCATACATAATAATGTAGCTAACTTCCAACTCAAATGTTTCATACTCAAAAACCTATTACCTTGCCATCCTTCAAAAAGTTTCCAAATCAAACAAACATCCCAAAGAAAACTATACCTTGATCCTGGAGGTTTCTTCAAAGGAATATCTTTCATAATCCTACACACTAATTGACTTTTACCAACCGAAATTCCATCAAGCAAACAATGTCCAGCTGCAATAGCTGACCTATAACAGTTCACAGTTCTTTAGCTTAAGCATTTCCTAAATAAAATTGCCCAAAAATTTGCTACCATAACTTCATCCGCCTCCACGGGATCCAAACCCCTTTCCATGCACGAGCATACCCAAACTTTCCATGCTACTGTGTACCTCTTTCTTGTCTCAGGTGCCCAAGACTCACACAACAACTCTGAAGCTTCCTCTGATAATTCTGCGAATCTATCTGATTTCCTGAAATGCTCCAAACTAGTAGGTTGAGCACTCCTGACTCCACTAATGGATGTTCTCTTCCATCTACATCCTTCAAAAGTCCCTTTTCCTCTTGAATTAAAAAAGGATCTTTCATCGCTAATTCCATTACTGAAGGATACCATGCTTGAGTTACCCAGAAAGGTGTTATTAACACCAGTCTGCAAGCCTGCCTCCTTACTTGTGCTAGGACCCTTGCTATCATTGAAAAAGGTGGAAACGCATAGCCCTTCAACCCCATCCAATTCAGGCTGAATGTGTCCACACAAACTGCTCCGGGATCTGGTCTCCAACTCACATAATTCTCTACCTGATTCGTTATCCTTGAAGCAAATAACTCTATTAGTAAAGGTCCCAACATCATCTGTATCTCCTTGAAATACAAAGGATTCAGTTGCCAATCGCTAACATCCCTCAAATAACGAGAGTTCCAGTCCGCCACCAAATTTTCTTTCCGTGGCAGATACTGTGCCGTCACTCTTATCTTGTGTTCCATGCAAAATTTCCAAACGTCCTTTGCTAGATCTACTAACTTGTTTATGTAAGTCACTGGCGAAATGTTGTCCATTTTCAACAAAATTGACCTCTCCTGAATCCTCTTCCTGAAACTGCGAATTGCCAATTCTCCTGCTCTCAATTCCAAACAATTTATATGATCATCTCTTTCCTCTATATTCCATCGTCCTCCGGTTTCCTGACTTTCTAGTATCGCACCCCAACCTAATTGCTCGCATCTGTCTCTATCACAAAATCTGGTGTCATTCCAAAAATTGCTCTGACATTCCATACTTCCAAATTTTCTAACCACCAAACCAATTCCTCCTTTGCTTCTACATTTAATTTCACCTTGTCTCCATATCATAACCCTTTGCTCAAACTCGCACCTTTCACTCTCTGCAAAGCTCTTTAGTGCAATGGTCCTGGAAATATACCCTGAATCGTTGAAGACAAGAGTCCCAAAATTCTTGCCAACTGTCTTAAACGTACATCCTGTTTCTTCAACAAACCTTTCACTTCTCTTTTTATCAAACGTATCTCTGGTAACACTAACTGTTTCTTTATTATGTCCACCACAAAGCCTAAAAATTCAATTTTCTGCGCTGTAACTAAAACTGACTTCTCCACATTTATCACAAAACCTAAATCCCTCAACAGATTTTGTACTAACAGACTGTCCTCCAATAAACTCTTTTCCTCTCCATTCATTATCAGAATGTGGTCCAAATAAATTAACATCCTGACTCCTCTTTCTTTCAGAAAACCCACAACTGGTCTCATAACATTCGAAAAACACCAAGGGGCCGAAGATAAACTGAAAGGAAGACATACAAACTGGTAAAGCTGACCTTTCCACCTGAATTGTAGGTATTTCTGACTCTCTTCTGCCATAGCTATTGAAAAATACGCATCCTTCAAATCTATTTTCACCATCCAATCGTTGTCCTTCAAAATATCTCTTAATAGATGTACACCTTCCATCTTGAAATGATTGCAAACTACATACTGATTTAAATCTCTCAAATTTATGATGGGTCTCCATCCTTTGTTCTTCTTCTCTACTACAAAAAGGGTACTTACAAAACCTTTCATCGTCTCTGAAACTCTTATTATTGCTTGTTTTTTTAACATTTCCTTCACTTCTTCCTCTATAACAACTTGAACTTCTCCTTGAAAAAATATTTCCCTTGGTTCTCTCACCTGTTTCGGAACAGTAATAAAATCTATCACATAACCTTTTATTGTTTCCAACATCCAGGGATCTCCCGTAACTTATTTCCATTTCTCTAAAAACATTCTGAGTCTCCCTCCTGTATTTTTCTGGATAAAACGAAAAATATCTTTCATACTCACCTTGGCCTGTTTGTCCTCAACTTTGTAACCCTGCTCTTCCTCGAGCAGCTCTGTTCCTTCCACCTCTTCCTCTTTGTGGGTAGAAAGAACCCTGAAACGATTTTCCTCTGAAACTACCTCTTCCCTGATAATTTCTTCCTCCTTGATAAAATGGGCCTCTTGAATATGGACGGCCGGAAGACTGACCCTCCTTCCGGCCCTGCCAAATAAATTACAGCTTCTGAAGACTCTTCACATTGATGCATGTGCCTTATCTAATGATGTAAACGTTTGCACATGTTTACTTAAGGCTTTAACCAGCCCATCACCAAAAAGGAGTCCTTTTGACTCTTCACTACTTTCTCTCTTTGCAAAATCCCCTAATTTGGGACTTATTTTGAAAAGGACAGCCTTCCTTCTCTCCGCTATTAAACTTGCATTGGCATTTCCTATGAAACAGACTGCTCTTTGACTCCATCCCCTTAGAAGCTCCAACTCAATTTCAGTACCATTATGGTATGACTCCTCCACCATGTCAAAAATTCTAGCCACTGGACCTAGAATATCCAGTAGCTTATCTTCGCATTGTTTAAGCGATCTCTCCAACCCTTTCCTAGGATCACAACCTAACTTAAATAGATAAGTTATAAGGCCGGGGTCCAGATTAGGAGTCATGGTCTCCTTAACATCAATCACAGGCCTTGAGCACTCCGCTTTCATGAGACTTCGCTCATTACGCTCTAAAGGTCTCCGAATCCAAAATGTAATATATTCGGAAACATGGTCCATTGGCCACCACTCAGAACTTCTTGGGTATCTTATCAAGGCTGGATTAAATAGTGCTTGCCCAAAAGGATCTTTCATTTCTTTCTTATTTTGAGTAATAGTGTTACTTAATTCTGCAAACTCATCCTTTTGATCATCATAATCAAGGTCCAATACATACTCATCTAATTCTTCATCCTCTTTATTTTCTGTCCATGTGGGATTTCCACCTCTTTCATTTGCAGGGTCAACCTGCCTTTCATTTGTGCTGCTTTGGACACCTTTAAAAGCCACTATTTTCTTTTTAGTATTCATCTTTCTCATCTCTGCACTTGAGATATTCTCTACATTGTTGCCATGTTTTTGTTTTTTATAACATTTTCCTCCTGGACTTCTATTTTGATTTTCCTCATCTTCTGATAAAGGCCAGAATACTTCGTCATCTATGCTATCTACCTTCCTTTTCCCTTCCTTCACAATTCTTTCTACTGTATCCTGCACTTTCTTCACAATTTCTTGTCCTATTAACCTCCTTATAATTTCTTCCTGTACCTCGTTACTACTAACAACTGTTCCCTCACTCTTTTTTTTAATTACAACACCAATAAATTAATTTTTATATTTTTTATTTTTTTAAATAACTTTTTTTTTTTTTTTTTTTAATTATCCTAATCCTCTCCATTAAAATCTAAACAAAGGGTTTCCTTCTTCAACCTTTTAAATAGTTATCCAAACACCTTTTTTGCCTTTTGTTTCAATTTCCTCTTAATGAACACTCCTCAACTCCGATTGGTAAACTGTCAAAGTCAACTGACTTCAGTTTGCCGATCGGAGCTCAGTTGCTAAGCAACCCCTTCAAGGCTACTTTGTATGTCACGAGTCTATCCAACAAGGTCTATTTCCTTGTGAAATAGACGCGGATGAAACACCAAGCTCACAAACACTTAACGCGTTAGCAAAAAACGCTCCGTTTCCTTCAGAAAGTGACACGCTTGAACACACGCTGTTCAAACACATCTTAATTACGCTAACATCGCTGCATCAATCTGCCTGTTTGTCACGCTCCCATTGTTTAACTCACAACAGCGCAATCATGTTAATCTAGACCGCGTGAAAGGAATTACACGCGCTTGCATCTTTTAAATGAATTCAACGGTAACAATACAGATTTTCCATTTATCCTTAATTCCTTCTATCAAATATATTAAAAAACGATTCCTTTATTAAAAATATGATCTTTTTTTAAAACCACTATACAAATCTTAAATTAAATTCTAAATTAGCCTAAAAATACACCCGAAAATTGGGTTTTAACAACAAAAATCTAATTAATAAAACACATACAATTCAATAAAATCCAAAGAAAGTACTTTACAACTTTAAATAAACTTAATTAACCTTAAATAAATATTCTTCAAATTAACATAACCAATCAACATTGTATACTTATCTGCTCAGAAGCAGCAAATAAAAGAGGAAGAGCACAGAATGTTGAAGAGTTATGTTATGTTTGAATGTTCTATTGTTTTATGACTTCACTTTGTGATGTTTGTAGCTTTTAAAGTGCTGCTCAGAAGTTAGTGAATAAAAGGTAATGCATAATGCTAGCCTCCTGTCTTGCCATCAAATCAGTCTAGGCACCTCAGCCAAAGTTTATGTTGGCGAAGAAATGCACAGGTCCTACGGATTGGTGGAAACTACATGACAAAAGTACTGTCCGAGAGAAACGAGCTGAGAATCTTCATCATTTTATGTTGACATAAAGCAGAAAGATCTAAGCACAACTGTTGAGGAGGGATAATTGAAGTAGAAACTGCATCAGGATGAGCAAGCATGTGACATATTGAGATTTCTTTATAATGATTTTTCTCAAATGCAATAAGCTTGTGATAGTACTTTGCTTGGGTAATCTGAAGCAATCTTTTATGAATGGAGTGCTCCCTTTTGTAAGGAACTTTGTCAGCAAGGTTGTAGTTAGATCTCCATTGTCTTTCAAACTTCTTACAGCATTTCTTGGCTGAAGAGAGATCTTCTGAGTATCAAGGGGCAGAGGGATATGTTCTGACAGACGTTCTGATTTTACAAAGAATAATGGAATCAAGTGCTTTCATGACCCAGCTATTGTAGTTGTCAGAAAGAGAATTTATATCCAAGGGAGGGATAGGAATTGTATTTTCGAGGGTCGAGGCGAGTTTGAAAATGGAGAGTTTAGAACAGGTAGAGATATGTAGAGATTGCAACTGGATCTTGGCTAAGAGCCAAATCTGTAAAAGGATATAGCTTTAGTCAGACCAAGTAAGCTCATGCTCTGAGATGATATTAAGTACCTTCTTAAAGGGAAAATGAAGTTGATGGTGTGGGGAACTGCATGCATAAGTTCAGACACTAACTGATTAGGCTTAAAAGTTGTGCAGGAGTGGACTAGATCTTGGGCTGCTTTCTCAAAGGTATAATTAAAATGAAGATTGAAATACCAAAGGGTTATTTGCTAGTCACTATCCAAGCTAATGGTAGAAATAACTTTGAGAAATGAGATTGTAAAGCATTTGACAGGGCTATTGATTCATACATTCTTTAAAGAGAGTTTGTGATTACAGTAAAGGTCATAGATAGAGATTTAGAGTCTTTCATAGGGTTGGAGTAAAACATAACACCATAAGATGAGATTTAAACATGACTTCAACTCCTTATCCAGTGTGGAAGGGTTGTTTAAGATGTTTTACATAATAATGTTGGGGGAATGCAAGGGCAATGAGTAGAGTCCTCTTTCAACCATGTTTCAATGATAAAAGCAATGTCAAGATCATGGTCAAGAATGAGGTTATTGAACTTTAGGTTGTGTTTGACCACGAAGCAAGTTTTAAGTAGAAGGGAGACAATTTCAAGGAGCAGTCACAAGATTTAGGAATATTAATGTTCATGAGGTTCAGCCCCTAACTACTACACTGTGTTTGGAATTTGATTTTCAAGTTCGGGGCTGCCCACGTGTGTCCCTGCAAGCCGATTTCTACGGCGGAAGATAATTTTGGGCTGCCTGTGGACCGGGGGGACACGAGGGAATCTGAGGATTCGTCGGGCCCGCTTTGTGCCCAGAGGCATAGCGCTGAACTTCTTAATTACTGCCTTAAACGCCGAGGACACGTGGAAGCGGAGCAGCAGGTGAGCGCAAACTCACAAGCACACAAAATTGCACCAAGGTGCGCTAAAACATGAAAACTAGTCAAACCGTTCCGTTTTAGGTTCTAACAGTTAGAGCTGAATTATGGCTTCTTTAATGGAAGCAAAACGAAAAGAGATCTCAAATTGTTTATTCTTCCCCCAGATGGTGGAAGGAGTTGCTGTAAATGGTCAATCCAATAAGGAACATGTACTACTTAAAACGAAGTACAAACTCAATTGTTGTATGAAACATTGGAGAAACTACACAGGAAAGAGATGGCAAAATGGTGGGAGGCTGAGTCCTTACAAAAATATATAGATGTGGGCTGGTACGTGATTTCAAGGATTAACAGTCCGGCAGAACACTAACATTCCACAAAAAATATGATCACATGTTCATGGAAGGCGGAGAGCAGAAGATCGCTGGAGTAAGTGGGAGGAACAGTAAAGATAAAGGGAACATCACGGAGGAAAGTGATGTGTCGGATAGTAATGCTTCCGATGTCTCCGTTGAAATATTGGGACAGAATGCTGCATCGAGTAATCTGGGCAGGAACAACTTTCTGAAGCAATTTCAGCTTCTAACGGAGCCAAACAGAATCAATAAGGTGAGGAGCAGGATTTTCAGAGAGGCACGGGACGAGGACTGCGCAGAAAAACAAGAGGAACAAAAAGGCAAGGACAAGAAGGAAAAGAAGATTCCAACAAACCAGTGGCAATGGTAACAAGAGTGAAGAGGGGAATTAAATGACTGTAGTCAATCTATCAAAACGTGATTTATCACCCACAGATATTAATCTATTATCATTGGGCCTTTCATTTTGTCCATCTCGGAACTTAGACTATGCACAAATGGGAATTGATGTATTTTGTTTTATGAGGAAGTTAAAACTCAAGAAATGGTTTTATATGCAAAAACCTAAAGTTAAGAGTCAGGGGAGTGATGCAACACCTCACACATTATGTATATCTGATGTGGAAGTACTACATACATTGGCTCAATTGGATGAAAACGTCGAACATCATGATGTCAATTCTAAGTCTATGTAAATTTGACAATCTGGATGTAACGGTTGACTCAGCTTGTCCAAGTGGATTTAAGCCCAAGTCGACCTTTACACCCATGATACACTGCGATGCCTTAGAAGACTTTGAAAAAAGCATTGTCAAGGACTTAAAGAGAATGAGATACACGACTAAGGGTCGATCAAAATGCAATCTCACTGTAGATCAACTGACCGCCTTGGAGGCGTTGAAGAAAGATCAGTCTATAGTCATAAGGAAATCCGATAAAGGAGGCAATGCTGTTGTCTGGGGCAAAGATGAATATCTAAGTGAAGGTTTGCAACAACTTAATGATCAACTCTGTAATAAGTTGTCTTCCAAAGCAGAGGTGTTGGTATCAAATTTGAAGTACAATGAAATGTTATCAGATTGGAGGGACAAAGGTCTGTTGTAGTGGGAAGACTATCGAAGTTTGAGTTGTAAACATGCTCGGATTCTGATTATGTATCTCCTTCCAAAGTTTTATTTGAGACCGTTTGTAACAGATTTACCAGAATATCTAAAGGATACTATGCATTTTCTAAAAATGATTAATGGGTTAATTTGGGAACCAGAATACTTGTTAATCACATTAGACGTGACTAGTCTTTACACCTGCATCAGACATGACTTGGGGATTCAGGCCATTCGTCACTTCCTACGTGCTAGATCAATAGCTTTATTGTTACATACTGAAATGTTGGTTGAAATGGTGTGGTACTGTTTGACAAACAATTTTTTCTTCTTTGACCAGAAAATGTATAAACAAATACAAGGGATGGCAATGGGCAACAGCTTCACCCCCAGCTATGCAAATGCATTCATGGGCTGGTAGGAGGAGCAGGTGTCCAGTTGCTGTAGAAGGTATGGTGAACAAATTGTGATGTGGACTAGATCCATTGACAACATTTTTTTAATATGGAAAGGGGATGAAGAATCAGCAACAGCCTTTATATTGTCTTTGAATGAAAACAGCATTAACTTACAACTCACGTCACATATAAGCAGTACTAAGATTGTATTTCTGGATGTAGAAGTTGCAGTACAAGGTAACCAATTGGTAACTAAATTACACAGAAAGGAGACTGCAGGTAACAGTCTCCTCAATGCTACCAGTGCCTACCCATACAACCTAATTCAGAGTATCCCCTATGGGGAGTTAATCAGGGCCAAAAGGAACTGTAGCACAGAAAGGAGTATCTGGCAGAGAAATTAGTGATGAGTAAGAGATTTCAAGAACGAGGTTATAACAAGAAGACGGTGAGGTTACCTATTGAAAAGGCAGAGACCTTATAAATATCTAATCTCTTACACTCTAAACCTGCTGTGAGTGAACAGAGTGAAAGTCAAGTGAGATTTATAACCACATTTTCAAATCAGGCGTATAAAATCAGAAAGAGGCTTAGTCATAATTGCCACATCTTAAAAACTGATTCAATTCTTGAGAAGTATGTGCATGAATCGCCCCATATCACTTTTGGAAGAGGAAGATCTCTAAAGATTGAACTGAGTCACAATCTAGTAACATCTCAGTCGGTGTGGGGTCAAACCGGTAGATTGGATGGATTTGCATGCAGTATGCGCTGTGAAGCTTGTGTAAATAGCAAGAGTTCAACAAAAGTGAAGGTACCCAACAGCAGAAGAGAGTTTACAATCAAAAGGAGCTTTGATTGTAATACTGAGTTTTGTGTATACTTCCTAATCTGTCCTTGTAGGAAGTACGATATTGGTAGTACACAAGGCCAGAAAGAGGGTGTTAGAGCATAAGTGAGCTTTAAGACAAAACGATGAGCATTACCCAGTAGCTCAACATTATAAGGAAATGCATGGCCAAATTGATAAATTACTGACCTTTGTAATATTAGATGCGGTAAAAACACAAGAAGGGGGAGGCGATAGAGATTGCCAATTAAGAATCATGGAGTCTAAATACATAATTGACTTTGAAACATTAACACCTTTGGGTCTTAATTCCAGTGAAGAGTTATCTATTCATCTGGGGTAGAAGGAATTGAAGGTAGATACCTTAGGTGTCTGGACAATTGAGTATTAATAATGTAACGATTGGGGCATGTAACCATTTGGGTTTTGATTAAGAGTTATTGATCTATATTTTGCATCATGATATTATTGAATAGTGCAATTTGATAAAAGTATCTGGTCTCTTTTCTAAAAAGAAGAATCTTTCTAATAAGATTTTTAATTGTAAATATTTTCTTTTTTTATTCTTTTAAACATTTTTCTTTTCTCTTTTTTGTTCCGTGTTTATACACAGGAGAAAGCGCAACAAAGATTAAAATTAGCAAATAGATTGCTCTCATTAACTCAAGCTCAGGAGGAATATTATTATGAGTAATGTGGAGAGATCTGATTACAGATTACTAGAAGGAGTCTGAGGATTTACCAAAACCCACTGGGGCAAAACTGGGGAACTCATTATTTTTCATGCAGGGTATAATTTATTGGCCCACTTGGGCGGGAGTTGTATGTCTATCATGATTGTGGATATAATACATATTTATCCCCTTATTTATTATCCTTTTTGTGATAATACTGATGAACTATATGAATGCTAGCCCACTTGGGCGTGAAAGTGTATAACAATGTGCCCTGCAAACTCCGCACTTGAAGAGACTTTGAAGTAAAATGTAACGTATTATATGTTTAATTGGAATATAATGCAAAAATATGTAAATATGCACTTTATTCATTGAATTTAAGCTAAATATGTTGCTCATTTGTCACTTTTACACATTACAAAATGGCGCTCATTTATCTTACTTGTAATGAACTTGCAGTATGCGCTAGTCCGTTTTCACTGTCAACTAATTGGTGTATGTAATACGGAAGTGAAGAGATTCCTGCCATACCGTGAACAAGCCGAAAGGTGAAACACTTTGGTAGAAAGCAGCTTCTGCAATAAATGGAAATATGCATTTTGGAGTGTTTTGGATTGTTCTTGACTGAGAGAAGTGGTTTGTCTATTACGGATTAACGAAATCCATCCAGGACAGCCGCGAGGTTCAGCTCCTAACTACCGGACTGTGTTTGCAAGGTATATATATATATATATAAATATATATATTTTTTTTTGTAAAAAAAAAGTATTTATACAATTTTAAAGTAAATCAAAATTAATAGTTTATTATTTGTTTTAAAGTAAATATATATATTACATTTTATATATGTATGTTTACATTTTTTAAATTAAAGTTATTTTTTATATTTGTTAAAATGTATATTAAATCCAAATAATTTTTTTAAAGTTAATTTTATTGTTAAATATATTTAACATGATTTTTTACATATATAAAAAAAATCTATATTTTGTTCATCGATATTTTTTCCATCAATATTTTTTTCCCAATACTTTTATACTTACCATTGTAAATATAGGATGTCGATATTTTTTACATCAATATTTATGAATCGATATTTGTGATTGGGGATATTTTGGGCATCGATATTCTATCAGTGAACCGACAAAACCAATTAGGCTTCCAGAGCCTTTACCATGGAAATTAATATTTTTGCCTAAAGAAGCCTATGAAAAAATAGATGCGTTAATATACACCAACGTAGTAGTTTTCGATCTTACCCCACTGGCCTTACAGAGAAATATAGACGTACGTACTAAATATACAGAAACAAATCTCCTAAAGGGTGAATATTTCCAAAACAAAGGTAGTTTCATTTAGGGGTAGGAAACACCACATCCACTATAATTGGCAACTAGATGGCACTAAAATAGAGGTGGTAAAAGCCTATACCTATCTCGAGCGAGTCTTTTCTCAAACCTTAGAAGTTCATTCTCATCTTCACCAGATGAACCAAAAAGCAGACGCACATGTTTATGCCATAAGGAAATTCTACAATTATTCAGGCAAGAGGCACTTTCAAGCACTTTTTGAAATATATAGGGCCAAAATTGCACCAACAATAACCTATGCCACAGAGTATATCCCTTTAGTCACAAGGAACCTTCTGAATATCGGAGAAGGTAAATTTTTACATAAATTAATGTTATTAAGTCAAGTCGTCCCAGTACAGATCCTTCGCTAGGAATTTGCCATCGTAAGTGCATTCTCAATAGCCTTA
This sequence comes from Triturus cristatus, assembly GCF_964204655.1. Lineage (NCBI taxonomy): Eukaryota > Metazoa > Chordata > Amphibia > Caudata > Salamandridae > Triturus > Triturus cristatus. The sequence goes on along the minus strand of NC_140593.1, from coordinate 875,359,505 downwards.
GCCAATATAATCAGATGGGCTTTCAAACTTCTACATGCAGAAGAAGGCTCTCTAAGGACCTTACTGAGGTACAAAAGCTTTAATTCAGGGAAAAAACATGATACATTTGAAACAAATCTCAAGACTGCTCTACAATACTTTCAGTGTACTGAAGCCATCCTTCAATCCAGGTCTCCAGCACACCTGAAGCACTTTCTGAAAAATGTGACTCCCCGTTTAAGTTTCGACCTTGACAAGGCATATTGCCTACAAATAGCTCATTACAACTCTATCACTTCTACGATCGAATTTAAGTCCCCTCAACAATACACAAGTTTTACCTTGGAACATAATATTAGGAGATGTATCACTATGTTGCGGTTAGGACTACTTCCTTTAAAGGGTTTTAAAAGACATTAGAATAACCATGACGATGATAGTGGGGTATGTGATAAATGCAATCACGGAAATCGGGACCTAGAACATATATTATGGTGGTATCCAAACAAGGAGGTAGTAGGGTCTCTAAACCATTTTATAAAACCTATAGCTTTTAGATATAACTTTTCCTCCTCCGCCGATTTATTAGCTTTTTTTTAAAAGTCCACCAAATGAATTTGCTTGCTATAATTTGTACAAATTTATGAAATGTGTTCTACTTTTGTTTTAAATGTGATTTTTTTACAAAGCTTTAAAATATTTTATGCAAGTATTTTATGTATACAAACAGAATTATGTACAACTGATGATCTTGTATGAGATCTATATCAATAAAAATTCAATTGAAATCTAAATCGAACCACTTCTGGGTGGGGGGCATGGCTTGAAAGAATTAGTAAGTATTAGCATTTCATTTACAGTGCTGCATAACTCTGTGAACACGTTTAGAATACAGACAGGGTCTATTTTCTCTTCTAAGCATATCAGTTGGTTCCCATTTTTTACTATAAGGGTATTTAGAAAGCCCTCTGGATCAACTGTTGTCCATTTGCGACACAGGCTTTTGTTGCGATTGACTTCTATAGGCAGCATAGTATAGACAGAGGAGAGCTGGGCTTTACCCACAAAGACAGAAAAAAATCAATGGCTTGAGGTCGCTTACGTAATTGTCTATGATCGCGAAATCAACAACATTGAGACTACATTTTTCCGAGAAAATGACAAAACCAATTAGGCTCCCAGAGCCTTTACCATGGAAAATAATAATTTTACCTAAAGGGGTACCAACAAACTCTAATGCGAGTAAAAGCAAATTTGTGCTAACCAAAGCATTAAGGGTGTCACTGCTCGGGCTGTGGTCAAAGTGATAACATTCTTCCCTATCGCTGCTCAGCGGCCAATAACAACTGTACTAGAAAAAGAACAGAGCCTACAATTAAAGTCTCCTCCTCAAAATCCCCTTCACAGCTGCCCAAAAACTCAGCAAGGGCTAGATCAAGGGAGTCTATTTATTTCCGTATTAGAAGGGGTAAAATTATTGTGCTAGAAATGTATAATAATAAACTCTCCCTTGGTGTCTGGTGTTAATCATACAATCTGAAAGCGGGGTGAGTCGAGGTTGTTTTAATAATTCTAGCATCTAGTGTGGTGGAGAACAAAGTGAATAGATCCCCCTATGATGGTCCATTGTAGAATAAATAGCAGGGGATATAGCGACAGACCCATTATTGAATATTGTATTAAATGAGCAGGTCTCTTGCTTGAAGGCAGATAATATGGCAATTCCTGAAAAGATTGGGCCAATCCGCAGAATCCTGCTTAATTAGCACCCCAGGCACTTTCCAAAATAAGTAAACTAGATCTGTTGTAAATACAGCATCCTGGAAGCTAGAAGAAATATCAGAACTAGTTTGAGCGGCAAGGTCCCTAAAATTGTGCAAATATTAATTAATCTCTAAGCTAATAATAGGATAAGCATCACCCTGAGGAGTGTGTGCATCAACCTTGGGAGATCTCATAACGAGTTTCTGCCCAGAGGTCGGTGTCACTGCAACAGAAAAACTAGGTATCAGACCATCCCTATTTTCGCACAACTGTCCAACAGTCCCGACTGGGGCTTTATCCCTCCAGTTGGAAAATTATTAGAACTTATGCCCCACAAATGTGTCTTACCGGAGAGTCAATCCACCTGTTTGAGCGTAGTAAAATGATTATAAGTTGGAATCGTGAATGGGCTGCTCATAGAGGTAATGGGCCAGTTGCAACTGGGTAGAGCCACCGTGTGGGGTTTGTAAAAATAGCCATGGGGAAGTGCTTTGATGTTGGTGTGAGAGGAACCTTCACAGGACAGTATAAGAAGCCCACCATATTTGGGTCTCTAAAAGTGATACCCACACAATCCCCAGTCTCCCTCTAGGGCTGCAGCCCACCCAGCTGAGTCTGCACATTGATGATGTTATACAGAGTATTGCAACTATCTAATGCCACATGGCTACCCAGCCAGTTCACTACCTTGCTCTTTAATTGAACAACATCCTCATGTTGATTGATATGTATCAAGGAACATTTTTTAGCACTATCACAAAGAGAGTGGCTTTTATTACATGGCCTCAAAGCATATCCCTCTTTAAAATGGCCACCTGCCCTATTCTCACTTATTTCCTCTATGCCCGAAACAGGTGGACCGGGGACTCCCCCATGGTCTTGGACCTTGGGAGGGGCACTGCTTGAAAGGAAACTCCTTAGGCGGGAACAAACTGCCCAATGATTTTGATGGTTCCCTAGCTGCTGGGCAGGCAGTCTCCTTTCCAGCAGTGTTACCTGCCTGGGTGGCCTCTAGCCTTGGGCCAGCATTGGAACACATTGGCTTTAAACCTCCGATCTGCTAGGCTCACCCCTCCCAGACCCTTGCTCAATAAAAGCTTTAGAAACACATCAATACTCTTTAGTACCCCAAGAACTGGTTCCAAGGCTTTTGCCAAAACTACCTTCTCCATCTCCTTAGTGACAGTAGAATGCACAGAACTGCCATCATGTTCCAGCTTCGGGGACAGAACTTTGGCTCTGCGACTCCTACCAGCTGAAGGTGGATTGACATCAACATAAGGGGTCTTTTAGGATGGCGTGTGGATCGCCACCGCCCTACAGGCGGTGGAGATCCGCACGCCAAAACACCCCGTCGGTCGTAGAGACCGTCTGCCGCTTTTCCGCCGGTAGGCAATCGTCACGATTGCCTACCGGGCGGAGAAGGCCTGCAATATGGTGGCGGTGCCTTGTAGGCACCGCCATCCATATTAGTATCTGGCATTTTCAATGCCTTTCCATGGCAGAGACTCTGCCATGGAAAGGCATGCGGATTTCTCTTTGGGGGCCCGTTGTGGGCCCCCAGGGGGGTGGGGGGCTGCACTTCGGGGGTACCCATGGTACCCCTCAACATTGGCATGCAAAAGGTGGCAGGCACCGTGCGGTGCCTGTCACATTGTGCATGCCAGTGCACAACATGCATATATAGCATTGTGGCGGGTGCTGCTTAGAGCAATGCAGTGTATGCAGGTTGCCACTGCCACCGCGGTGGCACCCTAATTGCCGGTGCGGGACCGCCGGAACCACTGGCGTCTGGTCTCAGCATCGCTAGGGTGGGCCATCCTAATGGACCCCTAAGTGAGAGAGTAACTTTAGGGTTGTTTGGGGGCTTTGCAATGTGTGTGTTAGGCCCCCCCCCACGCACTATCCTTCTTCTTTTTGAATGGGGGCAAGTCCACATTTTTGGTGCTGTCAGTGGGAGAATTGCTAGTATTGATTACAAGTTCCTCATTACGCACACGCAGATTAGAAGAGCCCTTTCCTAAGGCCTTAGATGAGGCCTGGCATAGGGAAATTCCAGAGACGTTAGTTTATGCGTCTTGGGCTGATAAAAGCACTTTTCCAAGTGGCTCTCAGTCTTTCTTCCATGCTTTCAATTTCTGTATTCAGTGCACCACAGAGGGACCTAGTTATACTGGTAGTTAGAGGTCGTTATTTTGATGATGGCAAATGTACAACTGATTTCCTTTTACCCATGGCACGAAAACAAGCAGCAAGTCAGTAGGTTGAGGTCAATTGGGAAGCAAGCAAACACAAAACGTGATTCCTTCTCAGTCTGTGGGGCTCTCAAAGTCATCTAGGGCTCAAAGTCCCTCCCAATACATCCAGGCATATCCCCTGCAGCTATACAGACAAAAAGCAAACTCAGTGATAGTTGTGAGATAAAATCACCAGCGACTGTACAAGCGCACAAAAAGTCCGTGCCCCAACCAGAGTGGAAAATCAACAATCAGTGCCTACACGGTAAATGCTTAAAAGTACTTCACATGCAACTTAATGGCAACAGTACCTGGGTGATTAAATGAACCATTCAATCCTCAATGGAAAAACCAAGAGGGGGGCCCTGGCTCTTCCTGGTGCTGATGGGCACAGGAGGGGTCCGTTGTTGGCAATGGGAGAGGTTCAGCTGCTAAATACGCTGCAGCAGCGGGGGTGCAGCAAGGCCCCTCCTCTGAGCACTAGAGCTTGCTGGGACAACGTGTCCGCTCCTGACCAGAAACAGAAAATACAGGCGCCCACGCCACGGGAGAGGTTCAGGTGATAAATACACGGTGGCCGAGGGAAAGAGACAAAGCCTTCCTCTGAGGACTAGTGCTTCCTGGGACAACGAGTCCCCTCCTAGCCTCCCAGCCAGCAACAGAAAATACGGGCTATCACGTTGTTGGGGCCTATCCTCTGCTAGAAGGTGAAGAATAGGAAAAGGAAAAACCAAAGAGGGAGACAGAAGCAGAGAGCGAGGAGGAAAATGCCTTCATAGATAAGCTCCCCAGTACAAGACCACCCCCATATAATGCTGCAGCTGATGCACCAAGCACAACTGCACCAGTGCCAACCAAGACAGGAATAGTTGCAGAACCCACTACAGCAACAGAGGTTCATGCACCACCAAGTTATACAGAGACAACCATTCCATCCTTTGCTCAGACCCCCTTATCCATTGTAATATGTCCCCTTCTTTTGCCAAGAATCCTAATCATTCCACTGGCCCAGGCATCCGTTAGTACCATCCCAAGTCAACCTATCCCAAATGTACCTCAGGACTCAGCACAGCGGTCTGGAGGAATGGAATAAGTTCCTCTGCAAAGATGGGGAATAATAGGTCAAACAGTATGGATTTTTCAGCTAGCTCACCAAGTGTAGGTCAAATCATTCTGCAAATAAATCCCACACAGCTGAAAACGGAATTTGAGGAAATTGTAAAGGGAAATGTGGGACTGGATTAACTAGGATGTACAGGGAGAATGAGCTGCTTTATATGAGTAAGAAAGCAGCAAGAGTGGCAACAGAAACACATGCAAGGATGGAGAGGGTGGCAGATGAACGTGGCATCGATTTATAACCCAACTAAAGAAGTTGCGAAAGAACGCTAGGATGGCAATGAATGAGAAGGAGTTACAGTTGTTGAAATTGAGGGGACTGAAGACACGTGAGGAAGTTGATCAAAAACCTTAGGGAAAGGAGTGATATTGAAGCGTTCAGAGAATTGTGGTCTAATAAAGAGAAGGTTAACATGAAGAAAAAGTGAAGGAAAGGGGAAGAAGGAGCCTTTGGAGGGGAGGTAAAGGAGTTTTCCTTGCGCGAAGTGCAGAGAGGAACATATGTACATGCCCTGTGGTTGGGATCACACCTTTTTCCTTTTACCAACACCCTTCCAAAGCTTCCAAAGTAAATCCTGATGAATGGCAAACACAGATAATACAGATTGTGACCATCTCCAAGGTTTTGTGGGAGGACCTGGAAGTGTTAATTGAGGTGGCGGTCGCAAAAAAAGCAGCTGATTAACCGACACAAGAACTGCCTCAGTAGGCGGGGCGAATGCCCCTTCATCCACCGTTAAAACCAAATGCGAAGAAGTCATAAAACATCTAAAGACGAAGGTTCCCCAAAGAGAGATGAATTGGCCTAAGATTTACCGAACTACTCAAGAGGTGAAAGAATCTGTAAATGCTAACTTTGACAGATTGATGCCGGTGTACAGAGAGCATAGTGGGATGAATGACCTGCTAGGAGATAACAAGGGAGGGTTTCTAGCATCCTTTGTATATGAACTTAAGCCAGAGATTAGCAATCAAATCATCCAAGGTGTTCTTTGCTGGCAGAGCAAGCCTGTTGATGAGACCTTACAGTTTGCAAACTATTGTAGTGATATGCTAGAAGCTATGTGGAAAGGGCTTAAAGAGAAGTTTATGACAGCCCATTCTCAGTTTGCACATAATAGAGTGGCTAGAGGACTTAAAATTCCACTCCAAGGAACTGAGTTAGACCCCAGTTTCAAAATGGTAACACAGGGAGCCTCACCGAACTATGGTGGGAATGTCTCAGGAATGGGGAGAGGTTAAGGTAATATGGCAAGAACAAGTATAAGTGCCCTAAAGAAGGTTACTAACTGCCACATTTGCAACAGGGTAGTGCATTGGTAGCAGGAATGCCATTACAATCCAGACCAAACTGTGACGGATTCCCGGGGGATGACTCCAGCAGGCCAGGGAGGGCTTCCCCGAATACCCAGACCCGCTATGGCCACATGCCCAGTCCCAATGATGTTTGAGATTTTAACCAGGACCGAAGATAGTGCCTGAGGGGGGAGGAGGAGTACGTTCTTGGGGCAGTCCTGGAAGAGGACCAGAGTGGACCATATGTGGATGGAGAGGTTAAAAGACATACTGTGTCTTTCCTAATAGACACAGGAGCCATTTTTTCGATGGTTAGAACATTTAAGACATTCTGTTGGAGCTAACACTAACTGGTTTGAATTGAGTCCATACAGGAGTGTGAAAATACGAACACGCATTTGCAATGCAATAGGTCTCGCATTTGCGAGAGTTGGAGCTATTAGCGTTGTAAATGATAATGTCTTTTAGCCATGTGTTTTTGCTTCGAGTGTTGTGGATGTATGTGGTGTGGGGTGGAATTATGTGGGTTGGATTGACATTGCTGGGCATTATGATAAACACTGGGAAGGCTTGTGTAACATCAGATGCATTCCAAAGACAATCTGAAACCCACGCGAAAGCTTGTTATGAAACTGTCAAAAGCCAATTTTATCTTAAAGATGTTAATAGATCTATACCACTAAAGTGACCTACCCATGTCATTACAGTAAACCAGGCTTAAGCAATGGGCTGGGAGTATAGGAGAGATTGCACTGTACAAACGAGTTGTGCATAGTTTGTTAACATCAGAGTACTTTGACTGTAGTCAACCTATGGATCAGGAAACAGGTGTGATGTGAGCTACTGACGCAAAGTACTAGAAACTGTATCATAGTAAGAGTTGTTTACCATGGACACCATCGCTGAGTGAGGGAAAGCGAATAAAGGGGGGGGGCATAAGGTGGGCTTTAAGAATAAAAAGCTGTACAAATGACTTGCCGTTGTTCTAATTTTTTCCCCTTTCGCCGCTCTATTTAGCCCCACACGACTTACCCTGAAACGCAACCGGCGGGTGATTAAATTTGCTGTGTCAGAGACCACATTACTTACATAAAGGTTCAAAAGAAGGACAACTGCAGAGAACAGAATAACCAGTTTTATGTCTTACAAGGAAGGGAAAATATAATTTGACTGCATACCGTATTTCTAAGTTTAAATCAAAATGGGCACCAAAGCTGCTGTGTCCAAATAAAAAAAAGGTAACGAGAGTTACAAGTATTGGCGTTGTAAATGACAATGTCTTTTACCCATGTGCAGGCAGGCAGATAGAAACAGAACTTATTCCAAATTACAACTTCATATCGTAAGGAGGTATACAGTGGCAAACAGATGGGTGTAAGTTATGTGCGGTGTATGCGAAGTTTGCAGGCATAACAATTTGTTAGGCAGACAGCAGGCAGAGACTGTGAGGGGCCAAGGAAAGCAGGTGCTGTGTATAAAGAAGTTCGCTGGCACGGTGATTGAAGTAAAACAGTTCTTTATTTATATTTGCCATTACAGGCTCCAGGAAAGGCTTGAGCGAAAACAACGTCAAAGCAGTTCAGAGATCAGCTGTCAACTGTCAACGGACAGTTGTCAGCGGATGACCTCACGGCTGGTACGGTGTCCGTGCTGGGACAACATGAAGGCAATAACACTTACTGTGTCCACGCAGGGACACAACTACAGAGGTCACAACACATCCTCCCTCTTTGGGAAAGAACGGAAGAGGGGGGGAAAGAGAGAATAAGTAGGGAGGTGCACCTGAGGTGATGCTATCTACTCACAAATGTAGTCTCTGAATTTTATCGGTGGGCCTAACAGCCTACCTGCTCTGCTTCTACCTACTGGTTCAGTATTGTCCTGTGCAGGTGGAGTGGGCAACCTACGTCTGACTCTTCCTGTGGCAGCCTGGATGGATGGTGCATCCACGTGTCCAGAAGTGGGCTGCGTGACATGGCTGTCCTTTGACGTTTGCGCCGTGGGGAACTCATAGTCGGACTCATAGTCAGATGCACAAAGTTGTGCAGTGTTGCTCTTACGTTCTTGAGCAACGCCCCTGGCAAACTCATTGGGCGTGGTGGTTTTGGTGTTCTTCAAGGGGTGTCTGTAGGCCGAGAGGTTGGAGAAGTGCCACACTCTACCATCACTCAAAAGTGCGGAATTGCAGTACACTTCACGCACAGATAGAGGAGGTGTATATTTGTCCTGACCCTTTCTGATATGGCCACTTCTTTTTACCTTGACGATGTCTCCTGCCTTGAGCTCTACAGGTTTACTCCCGTGTCTTTTGTCATTTATTTCTTTGCCTCTGGACTGAGCTTGCCGTAGCCGCTCTTGATCTTGCTGAGTCGACCAATATGCCCTCTTTGCAGCTTTAATCCAACCCACATTGTCCTTTGATAGAGGAGTTCTTCCCAGCATCAGTTCGAAAGGGCTGTGTCCTGTTGTCTCACACGGTGTGATTCTGTAGGCCCATACTGTCTTGAGTGTCTCTTGTTTCCAGTTTAGGTTGTTGCTGTTTGCTAGCTGGATTATTCCTTTTACAACCCTGTTGAATCTTTCAACGGCTCCGTTTCCAGCGGGGTGGTAGACGGATGTTGTTTTATGTTCAATTTTGTTTTTTAGGATGTAATTTTTGAAAATATCAGACATAAATTGAGCTCCATTGTCACTTACGATTTGTTTAGGGAGCCCCTCTCGAGTGAAAATGTCATCCATGAACTTGACGATGCTTAGCGCATCTGGTTTGTTAACAAATTTAACTTCGGGCCACTTGGTAAAGTGGTCAATCATAACAATTATGTACCACTTTTCTTGTTCGTCAGATACAGGACCCATTATGTCCACACCAATTCTCTCCCATGGCATGCCTGGGCTGGGAATGGGTTGCAGGGTTGGTCTGAATGTCACTTGCGCTTTGTCTGAGTCCATGCAGAGAGCGCACTCCCTGACTGTTCTCTCTACATCTAAGCTTATGCCTGCCACCAGTACATGTTTATAACTCTTCCCTCTGTCTTCACAATGCCCAAATGTCCTTTGTGACATAGCTTGAGCAATTTGCTTCTTATATTGTAGGGCGGCACAAATCTTCCACTTCTGAGAAGGAACCCGTCTTCATGTGACAATTCATTTCTCACCTCCCAGAAGGGTTTGATTTGTTCCGATTGCTTGTTTTTGCAGATCCATTCTTGGGTCATCATCTGTATCACTTGACCGATGGTACTGTCCCTGTCTTGTTCCATGAACCATTCCTCTTTAGAAATTCCACAGGATTGTTCAAGTACCTTGGCAACGGTTGCCTCATCCAATTCAGAAACTTCTTCTTTGCATGCCTTACCTACTGGCATTCTACATAAGAAGTCCGCTACCACGTTTTTTATTCCTGGAACATATTGGATGTCATACATGTAGTAGAATAAACTAACGGAAAGTCTGGCTAGCCTCGGGGAGGCTGTGTACAAACCTTTTGTGGTGAAAACTTTGGTTAAAGGTTTGTGATCAGTGCACAATGTGACTCTTCTGCCCCAAATAAAATGCCTGAAATATTCTAATGCCCACACGCATGCAAGTGCTTTGCGCTCTATTACTGAAAGGTTCTCTTCAGCAGGAGTGAGTGAACATGATGCGAAGGCTATGGTGTACTTCCCACCCTTTGAGTCTTTTTGGGTGAGTACCGCGCCTAAACCCTTGTTACTTGCATCTGTGGTCACAAACTTTTGTAATGACGTTTCAAATCCTTGTAGGGGTAACGCGGTGCACACATCCCTTTTAAGGTTTTTGAAAGTTTTGTTTCATTCTTCCATCCATTCAAACCTGTTCTTTTGTTTTAGAAGTTGCCTCAATTCATACGTCTTGTGTGAAAAATTCCTGATGAACTTGGTGTAGAACTCAACCATTCCCAGGAATGACCGCAGTTTGTCTTTGTTCGTGGGCACTGGTGACTCTTTTATGGCCTGAATTAGTTCTTTTTTAGGGCTGATGCCATCCCTGGTTATTTGGTGGCCAAGATAGTTTACAGAGTTACTAGCAAATTGACATTTTAGATGTTCTGCTGTTAAACCTTTTTCATTGAAAATTTCTAGCACCTGTTTAACCCTGTTGTCATGTTCTGCCCTGGTTCTGCCCATGACCAGGATGTCATCTTGGAAGAGTAGAATGTCAGGGACCCCTTCAAAAATGTTATACATCAGTCTCTGAAACATAGCGGCCGCCGAGACGAGACAGAAGGGAACTCGCGTAAACCTGAAACATCCAAATGGTGTTATGAATGTTGTCAATTTCTTGCTGCCCTGATGAAGAGGCACCTGGTGATATGCGGACTTTAAGTCAATGGTAGAGAACCACCTGATGCCCTTTGTGGTAGCCAGCATTTCACTGATTTTGGGGAGAGGGTATTGTTCCACAACTATATTCTGGTTCAGGTCACTCAGGTCCACGCAAAGTCTCAGCTTGCAGTTGGGTCGTTTGGCGAACAAGTGGGGCGACCCATTCTGATGCTTCTACTCTTTCTATTATTCCCTCTTCAAGAAGTTTGTCAAGTTGGGCTTTGACTTCATTCCTTATGGCAAAAGGAATGTTTCTTGCTTTATGTACAACAGGGGTTGTAATAGGCTTTAGCGTCATTCTGAGTTGGTACCCTTTTAAAGCACCTACAATCCCGCTGAACACTCGTGGGTATTTGTCAAGCAAGGATTTAACATAGTCTTCGTGCTCTGCTACACTCAATACGGGATCTGATTTTCTGGGGTCTAGGATTATCCCCAGATTACCTTGGTCCATCCATCCTAGAACTGATGGTCCAACCTTGGATACGTATAATTTTCCAGTGGACTCCCTTCCTTTGTACGCAAAATTGAGGTCTCTGTAGCCAACCACATCAATTGGTTCTCCTGTGAATGATTTTATTACTAAGTCTGGCTTCTTCAGCTGTCCACCAATACTTTCTTTGAATTTCTCTGTCCAAACCCTTTCATTCACTATCGTATAGGGCAAGCCTGAGTCTGCCACAATACTTATGTTAACTCCTCCTATGGTCATGTTGCAAACAGTTTTTTTTGTTTTGGTGTTGCTAGTTTCTGTAACTTCGTCAACTTGTTCGTCATCTATATTCAGCACAAACATATCGATGTCGTCTTCATCTGACATGCTTTGTTTGTATTCTTCTGACTCATCTACTATTTTTATTTGTCTCGGTTTCCTTTTGTTGCACGCCTTAAAAAAATGTCCCTTGACTCTGCAATGTGAACATTTTACTTCACGTGCAGGGCATTTTAAATCATTCGCCATGTGACAGTGCCCCCAGTTCTTTGTTTCATATTTTTTGTATTGTGATTTGTAACTTCTCTTATTCCAGTTCTGTTTTGTGTTTACCTTTTGATCACTCACTCTGCTTATTGCTTGTCCCTCTTTCTTCTCTTTATTTTCTGTGAGGACAGCCTTTGCGCAACGCCCTGTGAGTTCTGCTTTACGTGCTATGTCGATGAGGTTATGCAGGGGATATTCGCCCTTGGCCCATAGATTGCCTTTTTTTTTTTTTAGTTCTCATTCTACAAAATATGTTCTTAATTCAAGAATGTAAAGCTGGTCAAGCCGAAAACTGCAGCCCAGTATGAAAAGAGGATAAACCCTGTCTCTTCTCATTGAAGGGTGACTATTTTCAGTGGGGCTTATCGGTATTAACCAAAGCTCCTCCTCTTCTGTAGGCCATTCACATCTAGTCTTAGCTAGTTACCCAGCGTTTCGGCCAAACGAGCAAAATCGTAATCATTGGACCTCTGATTATAATAAATGTGTTTCTTAAAAACCTAGTGTGTCCATAAAGAAGATAAGTAAGAAAAAGAAAAGAAAGAAGAAAAAGACATATAATCGTGGAAGATAAATCTAACTGTGTAAATTCCTGAGTGAAAGAGATGTATTAATCCAGACTCAATAAACACAGAGGAGTTGGAGGCAAAAACTGTAAACCAGCTATCCCATAAGTCTCAAAATTTTGTTTTTTTAACCCTTTTGCTTGCTTGATCGAGAATTGAAATACGTTGAACTGAGTTTATCCATTCTGATTTAGGGACGGGTATGATCCATTTAATACAGATCTCCCTTCGTGCCAGAAGAATCAGAACAAAAAGGAGTGCCTTTTGGTTTCTTGAGAGAGCTAAATTTTCTGTCTCACTTGCAATAATCCCAAAGATAACTGTAGACGCTGTTAGCCCAACCCTTCTGCCCAAAATTTCAGAGATAATATTACTCACATGATCCCAGAAGAGCTCGATCGAAGGACATTGCCAGAACATGTGTACCTCGTTTTCGTTGATGTCATCACACTTGGGCACTTCTTTGTCGCTCCATTCCCCAATTTGGAAAGTTTCAATGGTGTTCAGTATGCTTTATGGACAGTAAAGAGATGATTTCTTTTTAAGGGGGCAGCTTTCACATACGACCAGAGGGTAGACAAAGATACCTGCCCGAGGGTTTCGAGGTCATCTCCTGGTAGTCCTTCTTCCAGCTCTCTGTAAATAATTTCGATTTTTTGTCTCCAATCTCGATCATTTGCCAGTACCATGCTGCTACTTCCTTTTGTATTGATCTTATACGTATTGCTTTTACCAAGTCCCCGTTCTCAACTATTTCATTACTGATTGATTTAGTCCAACCAAGGATTTGCAGATACTTAAATTTTGATATCGAGTTATTGGTTAAAGCGGAAAGGCACTGCCATGGGGTTAAATCATTTTCTACTATTAGCTCTCCCCATCTTACTATCCCGGTTCTGCGTAGAGGAAGGGCCAAGGCATCTTGTAAACATGCCGGGGTACCCGGGGAGTCCCAAATTGGCGTTTCTTCATTATAATAAGGTATGCCTAGTAGTGCCCTCACTTGAACCCAAACTCTAATGGCAGCTTTAAGAATCTTCAGCCTAAACTTTAAAAAAAATTTGAGATGACCAAATTTAAGAAGGAAGGAGTCAGCTTGTGTTTTATATGCCTGTGTTAGGGCGTTAAAAAGAGGTGGGTAAGCCTGGCTATTGTTTAAGAGTTGGCAAAAGTTTTTAAGATGGAAAGCACAGTATTATAGGTATAAATCGGGAGTAGCTATACCGCCATTAGGTTTTCTCCTCCTGAGTTTTTTCTGAGAAATTCTGGGCTTTTTCCTGCCCATATAAATGAAGAAAATAGCCCTTGTGCTTTCTTGAACCAGATTTTGGAGAATTCCAAAGGAATGGTATCAAATAAAAAAGTGAGCCTAGGTAAAATGGACATTTTCAGCAGGTTAGATCTGCCTATAATAGAGAGAGGGAGAAGCTCCCATGCCTGTAATTGCTGATGCACACTGGCCATGGTTTTATCAAAGTTTAATTTGGCTATCATATCTCTACTCTTAGTGATTTGAACCCCGAGATATCTTATTTGCTGTTTTTCAAGATCGCTTTTATAAGGGGAATTCCATAGCATCAGCTCAGTTTTCTGCTGGTTTATGGAATATCCGGATATTTTCCCAAAATTCTCCAACTGTTCCCATATATCTGGAAGTGCCTGTTCTAGGTCCCCTGTCAGAATCATAAGATCGTCGGCGTAAAGACCAAATTTTTTTCCCCAACCCACTCAACTAAAAGGAGAGATAATCTGACACGATCTTAATTTACATGCCAGGGGCTCGATATATAAATTAAAAATAAGGGGCAAAAGGGGGCAACCCTGTCGGGTCCCTCGAGAAATTTTAAGTTGTTTTGTTAAGTTTCCATTAACAAGGACCCTAGCAGAGGGGTTTTTATAAAGAGCCTTTACTGCCGCTACAAATGTTTCTCCCAAATTGAAGCGTTGGATTACTTCTATTAAAAAGGGCCAACTGACCCTGTCAAAGGCTTTGGCAGCGTCGAATGTTAAAACTGCCAGTGGAATCTGATATAGATTTGCCAAATCCATCGCTCCAATAAGATCGTGGGTAATTCTTTCAATTGCCTCCCCTTCATAAAGCCCCTTTGATCAGGATGTATTATAGAGCCTGCAACTTTATCTAGTCTTTTAGTGAGGATTTGGGTATAATGTTTCTGGTCGCTATTTAGAAGCGAAATAGGTCTATATGATTTGCAATTTTGTGGGTTTTTATTTGGTTTCAGAATTATGTTAATTGTGGCCTCATTCCAGGATGCCGGTAACTCCTGCACAAGAATGTACACAAAGTTAAAGAGTTGAAGTAAGAATGGGGCTAGTTCATCTTTCACAATAATATATATTTCATTTAGGATGGCATCGGGGCCTGCAGCTTTCCCTTTTTTTAATGCTTTAATGACTTGCAGCACTTCTTCTAATATGATGTGGTCACTCAAGTTGTCACTATCACCAACTGATAGAGTAGGAAGTTAGAGGTCTCGGAAAAAGGCCTCCGACTTTTCTTTAGATGGAGTTACTTCTTCAGAATATAGATCTGAGAAGAAGTGGGCAAAGGCTTCTTCGATCTCTGGATCCTCTTCAATAATCTTCCCCGTGTTTAAGCATTTAAGGCTCCTCACGATATTTCTGACGTGGTCAGATTTGGTTTTCCACGCCAGGAATTTCCTGCACCCCTCTCCATAGTCATGATGGGCGAGTCTACTTGCCTCCAATTTTGGGGGTTTATTACCTCTAGGTGGTCTATTAAGTCATTTTTGGCTAAGGATAGTTGTTTTATATTAGTAGGGTCGGTTGGTGTTCGTTCTAGTGCTATAGATTTTTGAGCAATTTTTGCTTCCAATCTTTTAATATCTTCCTTTGCTTTCTTATTGTGTGCAATAGAAAGGGAGGTTGATAGGCCTCTTAGGAAGGCTTTGTATGAGTCCCAAACAATATGAGGGGCTGCTGAATTTACATTAAATAAGAGGAACTCTTTTGTAGCTGTTTTTAACTTATCAGTAATTGAAGACTCAAGAAGTATTACACAACTCAGAATCCATCTTCGTGGGGTGGGGCGCTGTGGTAAAGTGATTTCCAAGAGAACGGCTGAATGATCGGATAAGTGTTCTGGCAGATGGGTGATATTGAGCGTGTCTTTACTAGTACTGCGGTCCACCAGGAAGAAATCAATCCTTGAACGCTGGCAATTTTTCTTATTGTAGTAGGTAAAGTTTCCCCCTGCAGACCCCAAAACATGCCTTTTTCCCCCCATATATCCAGGAGACCGCTCTCTGTCATTAGTTGTTTCAGGATTTTTCGGGTTTTTTGTGTGGCCCCCGTGACTTTTTTTGACGTAGAGTCATAGTTGGGATTTAACACTATGTTAAAATCTCCTCCTATTATAATTTGATCATTTACATCTTCCAAATGGAGGAACAGGGACTGGAGATGGGTCGGGTCATCAATATTTGGGCCGTAGTAGCTGAAAAACATGACCCAGGTTAAATTGATTTTTGCCCTAAAAATTACCCATCTACCGTGTCTGCCACTACATTCCCGATGACTACTTGATTATTCCTCCTAAAAATAATGGCTACGCCTTTTGTCGGAGCCGTCTGTGTTGAGAAGAAGCAATGCTCTATCCATTTGTGGTTTTTAAGTATTCCTACACACTCTAAGTATTCCTACACACTCTTCTTTTATAAGATGTGATTCTTGAATAAATATAATATCATAGTTTGTGAAGCGCAGATATTCCAGAACCTTCTTCCTTCTAGCAGGAAACCTAAGCCCATTCACGTTCC
This sequence comes from Triturus cristatus, assembly GCF_964204655.1. Classification (NCBI taxonomy): domain Eukaryota; kingdom Metazoa; phylum Chordata; class Amphibia; order Caudata; family Salamandridae; genus Triturus; species Triturus cristatus. The sequence continues at coordinate 875,343,419 of NC_140593.1, read as the reverse complement.
AGTATAGTATCTTTAGAACTTATGGACTACCCATAATTGTTGACACAGCAAAATCTGTTAAGAATGCCATTCTGCCACAGTAACTTAATTTCTAAAGCAATATTTTGTGTGTGAGGACAATTTTTTTAAATTTTTTCCCCAAATGCTTCCCCACCTTGTGATTAAAAATATTTCTTTTATGTTTTTTTTTGTTTCTGGTGCTTTCCCTTGATCCCTCCCTCCCCTTCCCTCCCTGGAGAACCCTCCCTCATCTCTAGAGGCATGCTAAGTGCCTCTTTTCTTTGGGCTCTCACCCTCTCATGGCGGATAGGGATGGTGATTGTATTTTAAACCTTAATTAGATGAGTTTTTAATCTGCTGGATCGAAGAACTGACCTCTTCCGGATCTCTAAAATTGAACATTTTGCTCTTCCACATCACCTTCAGGGAGGCAGGGAATTGTAGTTTTGCAGTGGCCCCTAATCTCGTCAGCTCCTGTATCTGTTTTCCCTATTCCCACTGCCTGTCCTGTGTGGTGCGTGAAATGTCAAACCTAATACGAAAAGACCAGTCTCCCTTGTTGTATACTCCCCACTTTAGTCCCTGTGCGAGAACAGCTTCTTTTATGGAGTATGTTTTACTAATATTTTCCCTGGGTTTTTCTTTCCTGGTCGTCTATTAAAGGGGTCTCGGTGGATTCTTTGAATGTCATTTTCTAGGGTCAGCTTCTCAATCTCGGGGTGGAAATCATTTAAGAGATCTATTATAAAGGTTTTAACATCCCCTCCCTCAAGATCTTCTGGGATGTTTAAAATCAGAATGTTGTTTCTTCTGGCGCTGTGTTCCAAACTCTCCAGTTTGTCCGCCAATACTTTATATTTCAATTTTAATCTCTTGATCTCTAAAGTGTTCTCCGTGACCTGTTTCAAGAGGTCTTCTACTGTGGCTTCTACTGCTTCCACTCGACCCATTATGTCATTTATTTTTAGCTCCAGCGTCCCGCAAGTCCCCTGAATCCTTTGCTGGTTGTTTTCTGATATTGTGAACTTTTCTCTCATCTCCGTAATTAAATTAAGGAGCAGGTTCTCTGTGGTAGAGCTGGCCCCCGTCACTTGTTCCAGTAAACCCCCTCCCTGGTTGGCTGATTGCATCGACGGTTTATCTAGAGTGAAATCAGTGCTCGGAGTGGGGTTTGAATAAGAGATAGGGGAAGCATTAATGCTGGAATTGATAGTTGTAGAGTTTTGCTGCACTAGCTCTTGTTGGATAGATTGTCTTGAATATTTTCGTTGGAACCCTGCATTACTATTTGGTCCCTTATGAACTCATCGTGTAGGGCTCCAAATCGACAGTTGATAGAGAGATTCTTTAATGCAGATACAAAGTCATCTATTGATTCATCTTTTCCTTGCTTGCGATGAAAGAATTTGTATCGCTCTACGCCTACACAAACTGTTGGTTTGTAATAGGTATTTAAATCATCAATTGCGTTTAAAAATATATCTCCTTCATTTTCAGCTCTCACTTTTTTGTTAATGGAGTTGTATACCTTTATACCTCCTGCGCCTAAACAGTGCATTAGCATTTTATATTTTTTCTCTGCCTTTACCTCTTCATCTTCCTCTAAAGTCGAAATGTAATTTAGGAAATACTCCCTCCATTCCTCCCACTTGACTGTTGGTTCACCACCACCGCATAGGAAAGTTTCTGGGGGAGACAGGTTCCACACACAACCGATGCCATGCTGATATAAGGAATAAGGAAAACAGGTGTAGAAGATGTGAATTGCTAATAGTGCGCAATTTTTTTTGTTTTTTTTGTGGGAGTATTATTTTGGCATGTTCCAGGTAAGTGATTTATGTGTCTTTAAGTTTAATTTTGAAAAGGAGCGTGAAGTCACAATGTTTTAATAGTCCTCTTTGTGCTAAAGGCAATTTATTTAAAAAAAAAAATGTGAATGAAATTCTACTGGTCTTGTATTAATGAAACCTTTAGACGTTGTTTGTAGGCGTGGATTTTTAGAGTCTGTTTCTTTTTAAAATGCCCTTTATTTTGTAAAATTAACAGTACTTTTAAATGCTTCTTCCATGTATCTTGATGGTTAACTTCATTTGTTTACACAGTTAGCGAGCAATATATGCGTGCGCGCCGCTTGAATGCGTGTTTAATGTTACCTTTTATTGTATTAGTCCTTATTTTCTGAGACTCTTTTTCCGCTTGAAGATCGCTTCTGAACTCCGCTCCGGCTGTGTTGAAGTCAAGAGTTTATTTGTTTGATCCAAGATTGCGCTGATGTGCGTAGCCACGTAAGCTGGACTGCGACTTTTTTTCCTTCAAAGATGGCTGCTTGACATTGATGACGTGCGTATATGTCACTGATGTTTTCTTTCAGCAGGTGATGACATAGGCAGCAGCAGTTCGTTAAGACGGTTGGTGAGTGCTCGTTACGACCGTTGAATCACCTCAGCGAGTGTTTTATCTTGTCAAATGTACATTTTCTTTGACATTAGAAGTGAATATCGTGCCAAACAACAATTTTTACCTTGACAGGAGTAGATATTGCTGAAACTTTTCGTTTAGTTCCTTTGATGAAGTGCAGCTTGTGGCATGCAGCCACTTGTCGTATAGTTTCCTTGACGAATTGCCGTTTGATGCGATAAAGTTGATCTCTTCCTTTCAAATTCTTTTATTTACGAAAGTTTCAAATATGCAGATTTTTCAAAGTTCATTTCTGCATTTTTCAATTTTTTTTACCTCCCTTATTGTTTTATAAACTATTTACGGTGAGCTGACTGAGTTCACTTTTGTTAATACTCGAATATTTACTGACCGTATATTAACTTCTTGGTGTGAATCAGTTTTCTTTTCACGATGGATTATATTTCCATTGACACGGAATTCCGGAATGCTGCTTTTATTGCGTTGACAATTTTCTTTTATCTTCTTTTTTTTTGGTGGGTTCTTGTGTCGTCGCCACTTTGTAAAGAACTTCGCTGGCACGGTGATTGAAGTAAAGCAGTTCTTTATTTATATTCGCCAACACAGGCTCCATGAAAGACTGGAGCGAAAACAACGTCAAAGCAGTTCAGAGATCAGCTGTCAACTGTCAACGGACAGTTGTCAGCTGATGACCTCACGGCTGGTACGGTGTCCGCGCTGGGACAACATGAAGGTAATAACACTTACGGTGTTCACGCAGCTACACAACTGCAGAGGTCACAACACTGTCTTATGCATTTCCATTTTATATGTTTCATTGTCCTGAGCTAACAAAATTTTGAGGCAGAAGAACAGACTAATTGACAGTATTAAGAACTTTAGATTTTAAAAAACTGGAAACCTAGGAGCAGCTAGAGGCCGATTCGGTTTGTGGTGTTGCTGTAGGCAGGAAAGAATAGGTACTGTGCTTGCAGGTGATGAAAAGTGCCATATTGTGTGTGTGCTTGCGTTTAAGGAGAGCAGGACATGGGCGTGTTGCCTGTGTATCTGTGTGTGTGGCTAGGAAAGGCTAGACACTGTTGTGTATTTGTTTATGGTGGTGGGTAGATAAGATCAAAGGCTATTGAATCATGCACTCCGTGGTATTCAAGGTTAATGTGAGTGGTTTGAAGAGTTAATCAAGTTTAAGGGCGTGTACTGAGATCTCGTCCCCAAAACCTAGGCGTATGAAAATAACCACAGTTGCACTTCCCCGCCGGGAAGTGTCCCTCTATGTGCACTGCCTGCCTTAATGAACTTATTGAGTATAGCTGTTTCTTGTGAACTGTCTGGACTGCATCTACACATGTAACGCACTATGTGTGTGCTCAGAATACCTCCATGTACCCGTACTGTTTCAGTGACTTTTTCTCTTTCCTTTATTTTTTTCAACATTCTTTTCATCATTTTTTTCACCATGTTTTTTTCACTATTTTATGGATGCAGTCAAGCCTGTATACATGTTCTTTTTAATTCTTTCTTTATTCATTTTATTTCGTATCCACTTTATTCGTTCATGCCATGTCATTAATGCACTCATGTCTGGTCATAATGCTTTTCTAGTTGTTTCTACTGTGTCTATGAATTGTTCTTTTCAATCCACTTCCTTTGTGTAACCTTACATATACACGTAAGTCTGGTTACACATTTTATTACATATCTCCATACAACTTAAGACATATTCACCCACTTCAAAATGGACATCACTCTTTTTGGGCGGCAGTGCCCTTTTCACAACCATGGGTATATATGGCGTCCGTTAGTCAGCATCTTAGTTACATTCCAGCGACCCGCATCATGAGCTCCGTGATTGGCATGAGCAACATCTTAGTGCATTAAGGTAACACTTTTTTACACTCACTCAGACTTGGTGAAGTAAAACTTAAAAGGGTATGCATGTCTGGAGTGACATCACCCCGTACCATCGCCGCACAAGTAATTTAAAACTAACTTTGACACAATACTGCCATCGTAGCATGTTACAGCAATTTGTTTGGCATTTAGATTCTTGCACGGTCAGATATTGCATACGGAGTATGTCACAGTTATCCTTAGTTTCATGCACAGCGTTTCACATCTCCGCGTTTGTCATGATTAGAACATCACGTTTTAGATTTGTCACAACTTCGTTTTCATTCAGTCTCCACTCGTCTTTCACTTGTTTTTTCACCCGACAGCACTGTCATGGCTGCATAAAAAAAACACCAAAGTTCACCCTGCATTTTTCATTTTCATTAGTTTTTAGGAACATTGTCGTCTCATTTCGTTCCTTCTTGTTTTTTAGGAATTTACCCCCTGAAGAAGGGCGGTCTATCTGCCCAAAATGCTTTGGGGCTCACGCAAATTTGATTCATAGTATTATGGATAATGGCTAATGGACTCAAAAGCATCATGTGAACTAGTCATGAATTTAATGAGAGTACATCATTTCAACCCACAATAAAGGATGTGTTGAAACCCAACAATTAGATTATTTGATGAAACTCGCCATTTTGGATCCAGGCAGTGCATATAGAGGGACACTTCCCGGCAGGGAACTGCAACTGTGGTGGGTAGATAAAACCAGGTTTTGTCAGGGGAGTAGGAATGGCAGATTTTGGAAAGTGCAGAAAAGAACAGGCATTGTGCTGTTCAGGAGTATAAACCCACCAGTAATATGTCTGTATGAGGGGCAGGGAGAGACCTGCAGCTGTGTCGATTGTTGTTTGTTTTGTGTGTTCAGGTTGTGCTTGGCTGAATAATGATGTCTGTTCCCTGAATTTTGTTATCAAATTTAGGTAAGAGGAATGCCGGGGCGAGGTGATGGATAGCCAGGCAAACTGATGCCAGAACTTTTTTGCAACTATGCTATATGCCAACAGTCTGTGGGAAAAAACTACACAGTATAACAATTAATGTGAAAAAGTGCTTAGTCGCGTAGCAATATTTTGCTATTAGTGACCATATTATCATCAGCAGTGTGTGGCATGGTAGTGCCCGTGCATCCATGGCAAAATCATGTGGCATTAATAACAATACTACTTAGAATGGAAATGACACTGTGACACTGAAATATTCTCACCGTTCAGGTGATGTAACATAGTAATATCAGGAGCATCGTATGGTATCACACAATGCTGTGGCACGATGTTTGCTATTCTTTGTGACACTGATGGCAATGTTACATGCAATTAAGAGTGAGGTTCTGATGCTGGCAGCTTGATTTTTTTTTCCTGAAATTGCGCGCCAGTTCTAGCAAGGGTGGGTGAATTTTATGTGAAAAAAGTGAGCATTTTATTGTGATGGAGGAAGGGGCTGGGCATTTTATGCTGATAGCCGTGGCACTTCCACCCCTATTTGCGGATATTACAACATACTGTAGGCTATTTTTTGAATGGCAGCAAACAGCCTGCACTGATAATATGCTTTATTTATTTACTGTTTTGCACTGAATTATGAGCTGCTGCGCCAGTATCATTTACGTTCATTTTTACTTGAACATTATTAAAATACCTTATCTGTATATTGCAGTCCCAGACACCGGCACCTCTATGATGGCGCACACTTTCTGTTGATTTCATACTGCATCCTCCATATATTACAGACTTCACAAGGCCCCAGGTGCTTGTGAATCACTGTGTGAATCAGTGGGCCATCTGCCTTCAGAACCACTGATCCCTTGCTCAGCGTAGACCAGCAATACTTGGGATGATATAGCCATGAGCAGTATTTCTGACCAGGGGTACTCAATGCCTGCTTATCTGTACCCGTCTCTTGTTTGCTGTTTGTTGGGACGTGAAAGAGTGTGAGCATGTCATACATGTACCACGACAGTTACAGGTGTGAAACAAGTAAGCCCTTCATGACAGCAATACACAAAGTTCAGTCGGGCGCAAAGGGGGTACAAACCATACCTTTAATTCGGCAGTGCTCATTGTTTCAGGTGCTTGGATGCAAAGTAAGCCCTCCGTTCAACTTTGAACAAAAGGCAGCAAAATTTACTGAGAGAAAATGTTCAAAACACTGCGGAAGCTGAAGAGCAACCGAGCCTTAGTCACACTGCAAGGGGTTGAGCGCACAGCTCGCTGTCATCTAGAGTTGTAGCCTCCTCATTGGCACAGCAACCAACTCTCGGTCAGCGAGAGGAAATGCATCAGGGAGCACGGAAAGGGAGCAGCTGTAACTGGAGCTGCCGTTCTTCGATCTGTTTGAGTGTACAAGGAGCCAACAAGGCAGCTTTACAGAAGGAGGCCATAGTCAGTTTCTGGAGCTGGAGACCAGAGTTCAAGCCTCGGCATTGGCTCAACGTTCTGTGAGTCTTACCAAATCACATAATCTACTAATCTAAATACACAAATCACAAGATCTACTAATTTAAATAAAAAAATAAAAAAAGCAATCCCGGCGGGATGGGGGTAGGGTAAGACAAAGAAAAAAACAAGCAGTGAAGGAAAAATCAATAAATAAAAAAATGTTCTTCCAAACAGGAAATGAAAAAGGCATGCCTATGTACACTGTACTTTACCGGTGCTCCTCAGCTGAAATGAGGGCTTCAGAGAAGGGAGGTATCAGCTGGCAGAACGAAACAGGAGGCTACAAAGAAGAATGACGCCGGAATGAGCCAACGGTAAGCGGGGGGTGGGAATGGAGTGGTTTTATTCATGACAACAGGTGTGCAGACAGCGCATGCATGCTGATGCTCGACCTAAAAATACTTGACCACACGACATGGACATCGGCAGGTTGGGAAAGCGTATTTGTTTTTATTATAAAGTGTGGGAGAAAATGTATCTATCCTGAAGAAGGGGGCCTAAAAATCAGGGTATCTACCGAAATGCGTCAATGTTGAATTTGATACCAATCTGGAGGGTATTGTAAGAACACAGTAGACATTAATGATTTGGAGATACTTTGTTATGCAAACAATGACCCAAAAAGATTGGTGACAGTAAAAACATGTGTTGTTGTCTATTTTATTCTCCCAGTCTATGTGTTTTGTAATGTACTGTTTTTTTTTTTAAATTAAAGGCCCCATCTCCCTTTCTAGAAGGTGCTTACAAGTATGGAGTTTTAACCTGTATTTGTATAAATTTTATGAATGTCTACTGACATTCAAATTGTTTATTGGTTTTAGAATGAGATCTGGTATATGAATAAAAGGTCAAGAGAATATTCTCTATTTTTTTACATGACAATATAGCTGTGTTGTTTGTACCTTAATGTTATCGGGGATGCACATGAAATATGGAATGAAATTGGAGTGAGAGTGTTGTACATGTTTGAAACATCACTAAGGCTGGTTGCCCTTGCTGGAGTGTAGTCATTCACCCAGGTTACACATGTTCCTGGTCTCAAAAAGCTGTTTGGACATGTGATGTTTTCAGATTCTGAAAAGTGGATTGAAAATGTGTCAGACTGTAAAAGTACTTATCACTTGCCAAAAAAAGAGTAGTAAGTGTGCTTTCAAATTGGCAAAGAAATTTCGTTTTCTGCCTAATATCAAACCATGACTCTGTGTGCAAAGAGGAATTGTTGACAGACATTTATTGCGTATTACTCTGGTAATTTTACATTTGCATTAGTAGGAAAAGGGCAGCTATTTTTCTGCAGAAGCAGACTCTTTGCACACACCCAGCTGCTTATCCTGTAGAATCATGCATAGTATTTACAACCGAGTGGGGTTTGAGGTTGCAGTGAGTAATGCAAATACATTCAGCATCACTAAGGCTGGTTGCCTTTGCTGGAGTGTAGTCATTCACCCAGGTTACACATGTTCCTGGACTCAAAAAGCTGTTTGGACATGTGCTGTTTTCAGAATCTGAAAAGTGGATTGAAAATGTGTCAGACTGTAAAAGTACTTATCACTTGCCAAAAAAAGAGTAGTAAGTGTGCTTTCAAATTGGCAAAGCAATTTCGTTTTCTGCCTAATATCAAACCATGACTCTGTGTGCAAAGAGGAATTGTTGACAGACATTTATTGCGTATTACTCTGGTAATTTTACATTTGCATTAGTAGGAAAGGGGCAGCTATTTTTCTGCAGAAGCAGACTCTTAGCACACACCCAGCTGCTTCCCCTGTAGAATCATGCATAGTATTCACAACCGAGTGGGGTTTGAGGTTGCAGTGAGTAATGCAAATACATTCAGCATCACTAAGGCTGGTTGCCCTTGCTGGAGTGTAGTCATTCACCCAGGTTACACATGTTCCTGGTCTTAAAAAGCTGTTTGGACATGTGCTGTTTTCAGAATCTGAAAAGTGGATTGAAAATGTGTCAGACTGTAAAAGTACTTATCACTTGCCAAAAAAAGAGTAGTAAGTGTGCTTTCAAATTGGCAAAGAAATTTCGTTTTCTGCCTAATATCAAACCATGACTCTGTGTGCAAAGAGGAATTGTTGACAGACATTTATTGCGTATTACTCTGGTAATTTTACATTTGCATTAGTAGGAAAGGGGCAGCTATTTTTCTGCAGAAGCAGACTCTTAGCACACACCCAGCTGCTTCCCCTGTAGAATCATGCATAGTATTCACAACCGAGTGGGGTTTTAGGTTGCAGTGAGTAATGCAAATACATTCAGCATCACTAAGGCTGGTTGCCCTTGCTGGAGTGTAGTCATTCACCCAGGTTACACATGTTCCTGGTCTTAAAAAGCTGTTTGGACATGTGCTGTTTTCAGAATCTGAAAAGTGGATTGAAAATGTGTCAGACTGTAAAAGTACTTATCACTTGCCAAAAAAAGAGTAGTAAGTGTGCTTTCAAATTGGCAAAGAAATTTCGTTTTCTGCCTAATATCAAACCATGACTCTGTGTGCAAAGAGGAATTGTTGACAGACATTTATTGCGTATTACTCTGGTAATTTTACATTTGCATTAGTAGGAAAGGGGCAGCTATTTTTCTGCAGAAGCAGACTCTTAGCACACACCCAGCTGCTTCCCCTGTAGAATCATGCATAGTATTCACAACCGAGTGGGGTTTGAGGTTGCAGTGAGTAATGCAAATACATTCAGCATCACTAAGGCTGGTTGCCCTTGCTGGAGTGTAGTCATTCACCCAGGTTACACATGTTCCTGGACTCAAAAAGCTGTTTGGACATGTGCTGTTTTCAGAATCTGAAAAGTGGATTGAAAATGTGTCAGACTGTAAAAGTACTTATCACTTGCCAAAAAAAGAGTAGTAAGTGTGCTTTCAAATTGGCAAAGAAATTTCGTTTTCTGCCTAATATCAAACCATGACTCTGTGTGCAAAGAGGAATTGTTGACAGACATTTATTGCGTATTACTCTGGTAATTTTACATTTGCATTAGTAGGAAAGGGGCAGCTATTTTTCTGCAGAAGCAGACTCTTAGCACACACCCAGCTGCTTCCCCTGTAGAATCATGCATAGTATTCACAACGAGTGGGGTTTGAGGTTGCAGTCAGTAATGCAAATACATTCAGCATCACTAAGGCTGGTTGCCCTTGCTGGAGTGTAGTCAGTCACCCACGTTACACATGTTCCTGGTCTCAAAAAGCTGTTTGGACATGTGCTGTTTTCAGAATCTGAAAAGTGGATTGAAAATGTGTCAGACTGTAAAAGTACTTATCACTTGCCAAAAAAAGAGTAGTAAGTGTGCTTTCAAATTGGCAAAGAAATTTCGTTTTCTGCCTAATATTAAACCATGACTCTGTGTGCACACAGGAATTGTTTTTAGATATTTAATTTGTGATGGTGTTATTGTGATTTTCACTTGTAGGAAAGGGGTACATAGTATTTTAAGATTTGAAAAGATCATAAAAAATATAGTAATATATTTAAATAAAATAAAGGAATTTTTTTTTAGTTTTTTTCAGGTATTGCTGAAGAGCAGTGAACAAAATTTAAGATGCCTACAAAATCCAGACTAAGGAAAAACCACAAAAAAAATCTATATTTGAAGACAACTGGAGGACCTAAGTTAGTGTTGCTCATGTTGGGAAAAAGAGAAAGTCTTCTGGTAAGCAGACAAAAGATTTTTTAAACAATATCTTCAAAAAAAGGAAAAATGTACAAAATGTCTGTACTGGAAATAATGTTTTAAATAGAAAACAACAGGAAAAAATTGAGCATTTAGTTAATGCAAATATACCTTCAGAAACAATCAAAATTAACTTAAAAAGAAAAACAGCGTTTAAAGAGATTCGTAGAAAAATGTTTCAGAGAAGAGTTATGTCCAATTTGATAAAGGATGTGAAGAAATATAAGAAAAAAGCAAAATTTTATAAGAGAAAAAAAGAAATTGAAGCCATTGTAGCAAAGGCTTTAGAATTAAAAAGGAAACTATTCATTTTAATTTTGAACAGGATGCGTACATTAGATAAAATGGTCAATGTACTGAAATCACAAAGCAAAAGGAAAAGAGTAGTGAACAGAACAAACTTTTGTAAAGTGTTTTTAGGGGAATGGATGCATAGTTCAAGTAGTGAACCTTTTTTTAATGAAGAGAGTTATCTTCAAAGTAATAGTTTGCTGCATGCAGTTGACACCAGAGGTCGTGCTTATGAAGTGAAAAATGGTTGTATAATGGAGAAGGAGAAAATGGTTCCAAGAGATGAGGAACAAGTGATGGCGGATGAGGCTATGGGGAAACGTCCTAAAGCCCCAGTGTATACTTGGAATTGTAGTAGTATTTGCACTGTGCGTCAGGAATCTATTGATAAATTTCGTGAATTTCTAAGAGAATATAGTAAAAAAAAGTGTAAAACAGAAGATTAAGGTGCTTCATAGTCTAGATCCATGCAGACTGAGAGAGAATACTGGTTTGCAGGGACATTCTCTGGCTTGTCTATCTAGAAAAGTGTGTAAAAGTGTTTTTCATCATTTTAGGATGCTGGCTGTTCATCATACTGAAATGAGAAAGTTTGTGAGACGATTGTATTTAGCTAAAAGTCCAGCAATAAAGTTAGATGAATTGAATAGGGCTATGTTCCGTGGATCGGTATCAGATGTAGAGAAGGTTACTGATGAAATTCAGTTTAGTTACTTTGGTCCAGAACAAGACAGTGCAGGTAATGACACAGTTATTGAGGAAGAAGTGGAAGAGAATGTAGAACCCTCTGTAAGTAAGAAATTTAATGATCACATGACAAAATTTGCAATAATCTCTAATGAAAGACCAAATATTACTTGTATTTGTTGCCGCAGAACTCATTATAAAAAACAAACCAGGAATGTTGATCTCTACAGAAAAAGTGAAAATGAAGATAATTATAAGTGGAAGGATTTTGCCACATATATATTTCTTGAAAATTGTTTTGAATTGGGTGTAGATCAGCGTATTTGTAAATACTGTTATAATAAGTTAGAAGAAAATAGAATGCCGACCAGAGCTGTACATAATAATTTAGAATTGGATGCTATTCCTGCCGAACTTTCTGAATTAAATACATATGAGTCTATACTCATTCAATGTGTTCATCCGTTTCAGACCATAGTACGTATGGAGCCCAAAACTGGTAAATTACCTCCTTCAGATTTACTGAGAGGTTTAAAAGGTAGAGTGGTGTATTTGCCCTTGCATTGGAAAAAAAATATGGAAACTATTGATGCAGATACTTTGGAAACTGAACCATTAGTTATTCTGGTTAATGGTGTACCTACAAAGAATAAGAAGATTTGGCAGGAGCTGGTGGATGTACGGAAAGTACAAAGAGCAAATTTGTATTTGAAAAGGAATAACAAATGGTATGAATCAATTTATATAGAAGAAGAAGAAGAAGATTTACAAGAAGACACAGAAACACCAACTGGACAAATTGAAAAAGTGGACAAGTCAAAGGAAGAAGAAATTTATGAACATTTTAGCATACATCCTCTTCATTCAAAATAAGTTATGGGAGACACTATTGATCTGTTTCAGATGAAGAAAGCAAAAGGAACTCCTGTGAGTGTATGGAAGGAGAGCTTGGAAGCTCGATGTTTTCCCCAGCTGTTTCCTACAGGAAAAGGAGGACGATACGATGAACGTCCAGAACAGATTCCAGCTTCTGAGTATCGGACTACAAGACTATATGCAGAAGATCCAAGATTTCGACAAAGTATTCCTTATTTGTTCCATCTTTTATTTGAAAGCGACTTGTCTGCATTATCTTCTGCAGTAAATCACATTTTAAAAAGTGGAGTACATTTACAAAATGTGTCTGCTAAGGATTTTATGGAGAAAGTGCAGCACCGAGATGATCATTTGGAAACACAACTGATCAATCTGATGGCTTGTCAGCGTGGGACAAATGAATATTGGTACCGACGCCAAGGTGAATTAAAATGCATGTTACGGAATTTAGGAACTCCAACATGGTTCCTTACCCTAAGCTGTGCCAAGTACGCTTGGGATGATTTACTGGATTTTCTACGAGAGGCAAATTCAAACATTAAAAACATCGAATACAAGACAGCAGGAGAACTGTGCTCATTGGATCCGGTTAATGTTTGCAGATATTTCAATCATAGATTTGAGGCTATGATGTCCTTCATCTGCAATAAAAAAAATCCACCTCTTGGAGAAGTTGTGGATTTCTTTTGGAGAAAAGAGTACCAAGCAAGAGGTGCTCCTCATATTCATATGCTGTTGTGGATCAAGGATGCCCCAAAGTTTGGAACAGATACTGATGAAGCAGTGTTATCTTTCATTGAAGAATATGCAACATGTGCTATACCAAAAAGCACAGAAGAGAAAAAGTTAAAGGAGCAAGTTTTACGTTTCCAAAGTCATCGGTGTGGAAAATACTGTCGACGGAAATACAAGAGCAAAGATAAATTCTACACTAAATGTCGATTTGGATTTCCTAGACCTGTTATTTCAAAAGGAAGTGTAAACAGTTTTATGTCAGCTGTGAGACATACTATTACAAGAAAATCACCTAAGAATACCTACAACCTAAAAAGAAAAGAAGAATCAAAAAATATAAATGACTACAACCCAGTCATTTTATCCATGTGGAATGCTAACATGGATATACAGTATGTAGCTGACAATTCCATTGCTGTTGCTCGATATGTAATGTCTTACATTACTAAATCAGAAAAAACTGAATTGAAAGAAATGTGGGAAGAGATTTCTCACAAGAAGACTGTCAGTAAGAAGCTATACAGTTTCAGTTTAAAGATGTTATCGCATCGAGAAATTGGATCCTACGAATGTTCAGATAGGTTATCTTCTGCAAGTCTCTACTCGAAATCAAGAAGAATAATTTGGGCAAGTTTAGGCCTTGCAGCAATGAGAAATCGGGTACTGAAATCTGTTGGAGAAATTGAATATTTGGCCGAGAATGACCCAGAAAGTACAGATATTTTGAAATCAAACATGTTGGACACATATTACCCAAAGAGAAGTCTTCATCTAGAGAACATGTGTCTCTATGAAGTGCTGCAGAACTACATTTATTCACGGAAAGCCACAGAAGACATCAACAATGGAAAATATAAAGTCATTGGTGAGGAAGGATGTTTGGTGAAGCAAACAAAAGGAAGTTTGATAAATCACGGAAGCTGAGTTGCGACACTACTGACAAAAAGGAATTTTACTACTTGGCTCTTTTACAGCTGTTTAAACCATGGCGTTCAGAGGACGAACTACTGGGAGAATTTCAAAGCTATGAAGATTCCTTTAATGCTTGCAAAGACAGCATAGAATGCAGTACTTTCACAAATTATGTGCAAATGTTAAATGAAGAAATTGAACAGGAAACTACAATTGCAGCTGAAGTAGCTAGAGACAGTTCTCAAGACAGCCAAAGTTCTGCAACACTCAGTCAAGATCCCCTAGGACAACCAATCGTTGAAAATGAAGCTGCAATAGCTATGACTGAAGTGGAAACGGCTATGAATCAAGCTCAAGAAGAATTAATAGACTTACCAAATTTGGAAAGACAACTGAATGAAGAGCAGCAACAAATTTATGAAGAGATCAGAAACAAAATTGATCACGGATTACTACATGAAAAAAAAGAGTGCTCATGCACATCATTTCAACCAATCAGGATGTATGTAAGCGGACAAGCTGGAACTGGAAAAAGTTTCTTAATAAAAGTCATCAGAAGCTACCTCCAGCAAAAATTGGATTCAACTTTGTCTTGTGTGGTTACTGCTCCAACTGGGTTAGCAACATATAACATAAATGGAATCACCTTACATCGTTTGCTAATGTTACCAGTGGAGCATGAGAACAAAATACAATACCACAAGCTAACTGGAGAAGCATGCTTGGAAGTTTCAAGAGTATTGAAGAAGATGCAAGTTCTCATTATTGATGAGGTGAGCATGGTATCAAACTTAATGCTTGCCTTTGTGCATTTACGAATGCAGCAAATTCTAAGGACAGACTATGACGTGTTATTTGGTGGAAAACATGTCATAGTTTTTGGGGATCTTCTACAGCTTACTCCAGTTAAAGGACAACCAGTGTTTAATACTGTGACACATGAAGACACAAAGAAGTCTTTGGGAAGCATTGATAATGCAAATATTTGGTCCTTCTTTGAGTACAAGGAACTTACTACTAATATGAGGCAAGCAAACGATGAAGAATATGGAAGTATTCTGAAAGATATCAGAATTGGACTACTCACTGAAGCTGGCACGAAAGCATTACAGAGTCGGTTGCTACATAATTTATTCCCAAAGGAAGAAATAGTTGCAGAGAAAATATACAAGAACATTGCAGAAAAGAAAAGTGTAATCTGCTTAATGCCAACTCTACGTGAATGCTCAATATTCAATGAGGAACTTTTGAAATTGGAAAAGGAAGAGATTAGGAAATTGGAAGCAGTGGACAAAATTCAGCATGAAAGAATTACTATGACATTAACAGGCAAACTGAAAAATAAATTGGATTCACTAGAGAAGAACATTTCCAAAACTGCTGGATTAGAAAAAAATCTATATGTTTGCATGAACTGTAGAGTATTTTTAAGGAGAAATTTGGATGTTGAAAAAGGTTTAGTGAATGGAGCTATGGGAAGAGTTGTGGGTTTTATTAATTACCAGAAAAAAGATGGAATTGAATGTTTAAAAATAAAATTTGATCAGATAGAAGAAGTTATAGACATTTGTCGTTGTACAGTTCGTTTCATGCTTGTGAAAGACTTATATATACGTAGGAAGCAGTTTCCGATTTCTCTAGCATATGCTGTAACTATTCACAAGTCTCAAGGATTGACTGTAGATTGTGCTTTTGTGAACATTGGTTCAACTGTGTTCAAAGAAGGTATGGCTTATGTTGCTTTGTCACGAGTGAAAACATTATCTGGTTTATTTATGATAGACTTTGATGACTCAAAAGTTAGTGCTGATGCAAATTGTGTAAAGGAGTATAATAGATTAAGAAGAATCTATGCTCCTCATTTAGGTCAGTATCCTGTGTTGGAAAAAAGTGTTGTTTCTCGAAAAAGGAGAATTGAGAATATCTGTAATGAGGATGTAGAGAGGAGAAAAAAAAGAAGACTGATGTAATTGCAAGCAAAAAGAAAAAGGAAAATGTTGAAGAGGTTGTTGGTTGTCATTTTGAAAATAGCTCTGGTGTCAACTGCTACGCTAATGTAGTGCTGAATGTTGTATTTTATCTTGAAAGTTTGCAAGAGCAGATAATAGTAAATCAGAGAAAAAGATTCTGTTCTGAGTTGAGTCTCCTTTCTGAAAAGCTGAGTAATGATAAAACTAAAATTGAAAGTGCAACTGAAATTAGAGAACTTTTAGATGTATGTTCAGGATGTACACAGTTTTCTCAAAATGTACAGCAAGACGCACAGGAATTCTTGATGTATTTTCTTCAGGTACTGGAAGAAGAAGGGGTACACATTGAAAATATGTTTGGTCTCTCTTATAAATGGGAACATAGTTGTGAAAACTGTTTCAATACATGTGGCTCTAATGTTGATTCTGAAAGGTTTATTTATTTAACATTGCCAGAGAGTAAAACAGTCACTTTTGCTAAATTAGTTAAAGATGCTAATCATAGCATGGAATGCGGTGAGTGTAAATCTGACATGTTTTCAACGTTAATTTTAAAGGAATACGGACAGTATGTAATTTTAATGTTGCAACGATGTAGAGCTGATGGTTCAAAATTAGATACTTTAATAAAGAAGTTTACAGGACAGCAATTATCAATTTCAGGAAAAACTTTTGTAACAGTTGCAATAATTTTCCATGAAGGACCTACTGTAACTTCTGGTCATTACACAGTTTATCGAAAATGTAAAAAAGGCTGGACAATGTGTAATGATTGTCAATTGGTTTTTAAGCAACGTTTGCCTTTTGATTTAGCAAATTCCTATCTAATCTTCCTGAAACCAAAATTTTAGTGAGAATTGGCAACATCTGTACCAATCAATTTTACCATTTTATTGGATTACCATTGGAATTTTCAAATTAAAAGATTTTTCAAATTACCATTTGGCCTAAAGGAAAGGTAACCAATTGTATTGTGGACTTATTTAATTCCTAATTAATCTTTCGGAAACCAAAATTTTAGAGAGAATCGGTAACATCTGTACAATTTAAATTTTGGAATTTTATTGGATTACCATTGGAAATTTAATCAAAAAAGATTTTTAAAATTACCATTTGGCCTAAAGGAAAGGTAAGCAGATGTATTGTGGACTTATTTAATTCCTAATTAATCTTTCGGAAACCAAAATTTTAGAGAGAATCGGTAACATCTGTACAATTTAAATTTTGGAATTTTATTGGATTACCATTGGAAATTTAATCAAAAAAGAATTTTAAAATTACCATTTGGCCTAAAGGAAAGGTAACCAGATGTATTGTGGAGTTATTTGAGATATATTATTTTTGTGATTATGCTTCTGAAACAAAATTGTCAGACGGTATTTTTTAGAAATAGTTATTGTTATTAGATGATAATTTTTTAAAATATTTTGCATTTCTATAATGTTATGTTTAAGTGAGAAGAGATTCTGGGCTTTTTTAAAACAATCTTTGAGATTGTTATTTTTTTTTTTGCCCGCTGTTAAGTGATGAATGCAATTGCTTTCACGATTAATAGTGAAATGCAATATATTCTGAAAACAGCAAAAAAATATGTAAATACGTGTACTGTATTATAAAATGTTTTATTAAATATTAATACTTTTTTCTTTTTTTTTCAGATTCAGAAAGAAAATTTTCGAAAAATAAAACCATTTTTTCAAGCAATTTCAATTAAATTTAAATTGATAATTAAATTTTTGGGTGGGTCAGGTAAGTCAGAAATTAGATGGTCCCTTTTTTCCACTTCTCCTCAAACAGATTTTCAGTATTTCGTTATTAATCACTCAAAGACCTTGTAATGTGCTAATTACGCGTACGGTAAAAAAAAAAAAAAGTTTTAAAGAATTTTTTTTTAAAAAGTTGAGAGGTAAGGTTGGCTCTTAAAAGAGCCGTTGTGTTCATGCAGGGACAGAGGAAAGGAAGAATGGGAATATTAGCTGTTAGGACAAATGTGCTGGTCTATTCTGGTGTTAATTAGGGGAACACTGGTCTCCCCACGAACAATTAGACCATGGCAATTTGAGCACCGCATTGTAACCCTCGCAAATCGATGGTTGGTTTCCAGAGGACCAGAAAAAGGTGAATCTGCCCCCACAGATGAAGGGCTCAGCTGAGCTGCCGAAGATGGACTCGGCTGAGCTGCTGTGGATGTGCTTGCACGACTTACTGAAGGGTTTTTCTAGTATGTCGAGTATGTGTCCTAGGGTATACATCCTCAAGGTGTCTCAACATAGTGTGATTCCCAAAGGAATACTTCTTGTTAGGATTACCTCTAGAAAGTACACGCTGGCACAGCTTGCAAGTCACCAAAGCAGCATTAACTTTTTTCTGGCCCTCAGGAAATGTAAAATACTCCCATATAAAAGAGCTCTTCTGTTTCCTCCTTCTCTGCCTGATGGTGGTGCTGCTAGCCTCACTCTCAGAAGAGGAGTGCTGGTCTGGGGGAACCACCTTTACAACGCAACTTTTACAACGCTATGCTATTACAACGCATTTTTTACAACGCAAAAACTTTTACAACGCATGCTTTTACAACGCATGCTATTATATGGTAAGTACTTTTACAACGCATATACCTTTACAACGCATTATTTGAAAATGCCTTTACAACGCATGCATTTACAACGCATGCATTTACAACGCAAGATGTTATATGGTAAGTACTTTTACAACGCATATACTATTACAACGCATTTTTTAATGTTGGAATTTTAATTAAAATAAATATATATCGTATAATTATTTTTTATTTAAAAAATTGTAATTGAAAAAAAGTGAGTAGTTTATCAAAATATTAAAAATTGAGTATTTTGTCTAGTAGAAATGTTTTGTTGGATAGTTAAATTAATACTTGATTATTTTAATATTAATACTTGAGTATTTTGTCTAGTAGGAATGTTTTGTTGGATAGTTAAATTAATACTTGAGTATTTTAATATTAATTCTTGATACTTAATAGAAATGTTTTGTTGGATAGTTAAATTAATACTTGAGTATTTCTCAAAATGGAATGAGTTTTTTTATATTTAATTTTATACATATTAAAGTGAATAGTGAGTATTTTTAAAATTAAATAAATAATTGAGAATTATTCAAAATTGAAAGAGTATTTAATATTTTATTTATAATAAATAAGAGTGAGTAACTAAATTTTAATACTTGAGTATTTTTAAAATATTAAAGTGTATTTCTTAAATTAATTTAGTTCATTGGTTTTTTCAAATTAAAAAACAGCATATTTTAAATTTAATTTATTTAAAGTTTGTGAGTACTTTTAAAAAATATTAATACTACAGTATCTATCAAAAATTTTAGTAATCAGATATGTAAATACTAGAGTATTTATAAGTTCAAAAAATAGAGAACATATTTTTAAAAAAAAGGAAGAGTACTTTTGGATTATTTATTATAAAAATTAGTTAAATTTATTAAAAAAAATTAAAAATGTATTAATATTTGAAATATTAAAAGAGTAATAAAAAATGCATTTTAAAAACAATAATAGTTTAAAAAAAAAAAAAGAAAATAATTACTTACTTTTTTAAAAAAATTCCCACGCTTTTCCATTGAAGTCTATGAGCGTCTTTGTCCTTTATTTATTTTGGCAGCATCAGAATATACAACCCGCGGAACAAGAAAAGAAGGATCAGAAAGTGAAGAAAGAGAAAGTTTTGAAGGGAAAAGACAATAGAGTCGAGGTAAGGAACATATTTAGTAAATTAACATTTAATTAGTTACAATTTTGAAGTTTAAATAACTATTTAAAAAATAATGACAGCAAACAATTTTTGTTTTCACTTTTTTTATTTACAGAAAAATCATGAAAAAATAAACCATATTTTTAATGAATTTTGCAATGTAAGTAACATTTTTAAAACAAAATATAAATATTTTATTAGCATTTATAAACATTTATTTACAGATTAGTTAAAAAAAGCATCGGAGGAGGAAGCAGCAGGAAGCTGATCTGCGGCCAGGTAGGAAATATTTTCATTTGTAATTGTACAATAAACCTTTAAAAGGGATACATATATAGTGAGGAAAGAATAAGGGGAGGTTGCGGGAAAACTAATTGATTACTTAATTGTTTTTAAACATGTCCACATTAATGTCATTAATGTATGCCTATATCGGGTCGCTAAAAGTTATTTATTTAGTTTAAAAAAGTATGTAACTGTTAAAAAATTAAAAGTTACTGTTCAGAAAGTTAATTTGTTTATTTAGGAAGTAACAAAAGTAATGTCGATCTTCATTTCTAAGTGCAAAAAAGTTGCGTACTTTCAAACTATGAAAAATAACGATTGTTATAAAAATGATGATTAAGCTGCAAAGTGCATTTCGGAATATGGTTTGAATTGTAGAATTTAGATATGTTTCAGTTTTGGTGATTTGTTTTGACGGTAATTAAATTGGAATTTTTCGGTAATTTAATTAATGGAGTTCCGATGTCGAACAATAGTTCAAATACTATGGGACAGTAAATTTGTAGACATTGGTAGTTTTTGATTGAAATGAAGATTTGTTTTAAAAAAAAAGAACCCGACTTGTTTGTTTGAAAAAATTTTTAGAAAATACCTTGGTATGCCAATTGTAATTTGAAAATTAGTAAAATTTAAAGCAAAGCAGGAAAGTAAGTAATTACATTATTTTAAAAAGAAAGAATATTAGAAAGATTTTCCAGGTAGTCTATAGCCACACACAACGAAAATTGTTGTAGAATTGCCAATAGTCTCTCAGACATTTCCCTTGTTTTGACTGTTACTCGTGGGTTTAGACTACCTGCGAGTGTTTGTGCTATTCTCATTTCTTGGAAACTTTGCTCCTTCTTCAAAGTTTCCAAAAATGAGTAGAAGTTAGGATGTGGTTTACCAATTGTATGGTTGAAGGAGTTATGCCATCCCTCAATGGCATTGTTTGTTTTTGCTTCTCCCTCTAAACAACTCGTGTAGCAGTTCCACCACTCCACATGGAATCGTGGCTTCCTCCTGCGACCCGATCTGCTTAGGTGTCCAATCCATGTGTCCTCAAAATAATTTAGAATGGGTGCCAATTTTTCTTCGTTACTCGTATAATAAACAGATTCTATAATTGCAGTGTAGTACTCGTCCACACTATCGGGAGGAACAAAACAAAGTGCAGTTAATTTTTTTAGTTCAAATTGTAGTTTGCTATCCCGAGAATATTCTGCAACTAGGGATGTTTTCTGTAATTTACGCCAAAATGCCTGCGAAAAATGGAAAAAACATCCCTGAATTTGGGTATTCGTGTACGTTTTAGTGATCACATTGATCATGCTCAATTCAAAATCAATAATTATTTTTCGAGGACTTGAAGATGTTTTACTTTTAATCACTGATAAAAGTTCAGTGTATGTTGCAGAAGTCTTATCAGGTAGCAAACTATAAACTAAGGGAATTACACTATTGTTAATTTTAGCATGTATAGTGTAAATTTGAGTGAAAGGATGGGGTGTACTTTTAAACTCTCCCATCCATCATCCAAATTTCACTACTTTCTAACTTAGCAAGGTTACGTGGGGTACTAAAAATTAAAATACGTTTCTGAGGGTTTTCGTTGTCATGCAGAAGGAAAGGTTCATCAGAAAAAGAAATAGAAAGATCATGAGGAATTCTAATGTCAGAGAAAGTATGTGGTGTAGATAATTGAATGTTACTTGCCTGCTTTTGTCTCTGAATAATTCTTCTCAAATTAGGTATTATAGGCATGTTACTAGCAACATGACTGGGGACATGCTGTGCAACCTCTCTTAAAATTGATCCTGTAGAATCATTGGAGGTGCTTGCAATAGCTTTCATCTCGTTTATTGTTTCTCTAATTTCTACATCCATTGCAGAGGCAGAGTGGTTATGTTCTGTGGTTTTCACAACCAAATTATCAACAGTAACCGCTCTGCCACTGCAATGGGTAGAGTAGTATTGCACACACCTCCAATGATTTCTAGTTAAACTTATTCTTTCCTTACTATATATGTATCCACCATGGTTTAATAAATTTTTGCCCTTCCTGGATTTAATAAAGTTGGCAGCTCCCAGGCTAGACATTATCTGAAAAGAGGAGAAAAGACAAAAAAATTAGCCTTAATAAATTTATAAATTACCTAAAACATAACATTTACACCATCCAATACATTCCCTACTGATGCACCTGCCTGGAGTTAGAATAGTAAATTGCACCCCTACACCATCCAACACTTTCCCTACTGCTGCACCTTCCTGGAGTTAGAATAGTAAATTGAACCCCAACACCATCAAACACATTCCCTACTGATGCACCTTCCTGGAGTTAGAATAGTAAATTGAACCCCTACACCATCCAACATTTTCCCAACTGCTGCACCTTCCTGGACTTAGAATAGTAAATTGCACCCCTACACCCTCCAACACATTCCCTACTGATGCACCTTCCTGGAGTTAGAATAGTAAATTGCACCCCTACACCATCCAACACTTTCCCTACTGCTGCACCTTCCTGGAGTTACAATAGTAAATTGCACCCCAACACCATCCAACACATTCCCTACTGATGCACCTTCCAGGAGTTAGAATAGTAAATTGCACCCCAACACCATCCAACACATTCCCTACTGATGCACCTTCCTGGAGTTAGAATAGTAAATTGCACCCCTACACCATCCAACACATTCCCTACTGATGCACCTTCCTGGAGTTAGAATAGTAAATTGCACCCCTACACCATCCAACACTTTCCCTACTGATGCACCTTCCTGGAGTTAGAATAGTAAATTGCACCCCAACACCATCCAACACATTCCCTACTGATGCACCTTCCTGGAGTTAGAATAGTAAATTGCACCCGTACACCATCCAACACTTTCCCTACAGCTGCATCTTCCTGGAGTTAGAATAGTAAATTGCACCCCTACACCATCCAACACATTCCCTACTGATGCACCTTCCTGGAGTTAGAATAGTAAATTGCACCCCTACACCATCCAACACATTCCCTACTGATGCACCTTCCTGGAGTTAGAATAGTAAATTGCACCCCTACACCATCCAACACTTTCCCTACTGATGCACCTTCCTGGAGTTAGAATAGTAAATTGCACCCCAACACCATCCAACACATTCCCTACTGATGCACCTTCCTGGAGTTAGAATAGTAAATTGCACCCCTACACCATCCAACACTTTCCCTACAGCTGCATCTTCCTGGAGTTAGAATAGTAAATTGCACCCCTACACCATCCAACATTTTCCCAACTCCTGCACCTTCCTGGAGTTAGAATAGTAAATTGCACCCCAACACCATCCAACACATTCCCTACTGATGCACCTTCCTGGAGTTAGAATAGTAAATTGCACCCCTACACCATCCAACACTTTCCCTACTGCTGCACCTTCCTGGAGTTAGATTAGTAAATTGCACCCCTACATCATCCAACACTTTCCCTACTGATGCACCTTCCTGGAGTTAGAATAGTAAATTGCACCCCAACACCATCCAACACATTCCCTACTGATGCACCTTCCTGGAGTTAGAATAGTAAATTGCACCCCTACACCATCCAACACTTTCCCTACTGCTGCACCTTCCTGGAGTTAGAATAGTAAATTGCACCCCTACACCATCCAACACTTTCCCTACTGCTGCACCTTCCTGGAGTTAGATTAGTAAATTGCACCCCTACACCATCCAACACATTCCCTACTGATGCACCTTGCTGGAGTTAGAATAGTAAATTGCACCCCTACACCATCCAACATTTTCCCAACTGCTGCACCTTCCTGGAGTTAGAATAGTAAATTGCACCCCAACACCATCCAACACATTCCCTACTGATGCACCTTCCTGGAGTTAGAATAGTAAATTGCACCCCTACACCATCCAACACTTTCCCTACTGCTGCACCTTCCTGGAGTTAGATTAGTAAATTGCACCCCTACATCATCCAACACTTTCCCTACTGATGCACCTTCCTGGAGTTAGAATAGTAAATTGCACCCCAACACCATCCAACACATTCCCTACTGATGCACCTTCCTGGAGTTAGAATAGTAAATTGCACCCCTACACCATCCAACACATTCCCTACTGATGCACCTTCCTGGAGTTAGAATAGTAAATTGCACCCCTACACCATCCAACACATTCCCTACTGATGCACCTTCCTGGAGTTAGAATAGTAAATTGCACCCCTACACCATCCAACATTTTCCCAACTCCTGCACCTTCCTGGAGTTAGAATAGTAAATTGCACCCCAACACCATCAAACACATTCCCTACTGATGCACCTTGCTGGAGTTAGAATAGTAAATTGCACCCCTACACCATCCAACACTTTCCCTACTGCTGCACCTTCCTGGAGTTAGAATAGTAAATTGCACCCCAACACCATCCAACACATTCCCTACTGATGCACCTTCCTGGAGTTAGAATAGTAAATTGCACCCCTACACCATCCAACACTTTCCCTACTGCTGCACCTTCCTGGAGTTAGATTAGTAAATTGCACCCCTACATCATCCAACACTTTCCCTACTGATGCACCTTCCTGGAGTTAGAATAGTAATTGTTACCCCTACAGCATGGTACATTTTTACAACTGGTGCACCTTAGAATGTTGGATAAAATTACCTTTTTCTTTCGAATTTGCTTTTGTTGCTGACTCTTCTTAATTGGGAATGGCGTGTAGGCTGGAGTAGACACTTATGAGGTGATTGGATTTCGAATGGAAAAATAAATGTCTGGAAAAGTGAAAAAAGAAAAGAATGAGAAAACTGAACGATGTTGAGAAATGCGATTTTACAATAAATTTTTAAAAATTGTATATTTGTTAAAAGTTGCAGTAGATAACACTTTCCCTAATGCTACACCATCCTTTAGTCATGAAATAAAATTCTGAATTCTGCAAATGTAACCATAATTAAATTGTTTTTTTTTTCAACATTAGCAATGAGATAGCTAGTCTAATGTATTGAAGGTTAAGAAACCATGCTGAAAATCAATACCTTGTTTTGTAGAACTTGCTTTTCTGGATGAGGCTTCTGAAGATGATTTGGTCTGTTGGTTCAAGATTTAACGTGTGTGGTGGAAAGAATCTTTCTGTAAGGAATCAAATTGTTGTCTTTTGAAAAAAAAGAGGATAAAAAAAAAATTAACGTTGGTTTAAAATGTAAAATCTGAGTATATTTAAATTAATAGGGATATACAATATAACTAATACTACATGACACTGTACTAACCAATGCACCTTCCTGTAGTTGAAATAGAGATATGTACCCCTACACTATAAAAAAATCTCCCTAATGTTGCACCTTCCTGGAGTAGAAATAGTATATTGTTACTCTAAACTATCCATTATTTTTCTAATTTGGTACGTTAGAGGAGTAATAATTGCAAAAGGAAGGATTAAAAATCTATAGTAAAAATAATACTGAAAAGGTAACATACCTTTTTCTGTTATTGTTTGTTTTCGTGCCTTTCAGTTAATGCTTGCAGCAGGATAAAGTTTTTGGTTGGTACAGATGTACTCTGGGAAAAAAACAAAGTTGAATAAATTAATGTTCCTTAGCCAACGTTGGTTGGAAAAAAAAAACAATTTATAAACAATTTGATATATGACAAAGGAGTATGAGTAACAATTGGTGAAAGAAAACATATTACACATTTAATGCATTTTTCAAAAAAAAAAAAGGTTAATCCGATACTATCACTAAATTACTATAATGCAGAACATTCTAGGACTTTGAATAGAAATAGTTGCCCTAGTAATATGAATCGCTTTTTCAGATGTAGTACCCAACTGAAGTCTTATTAGTAATTGTTACTCCTGCATCATGGTATTTTTTCGTTTATGATGTAGTGACATTGAGGTTTAAAAAAAAAACACCATTGCCATACATCACTTTAGGTAATTTTTAAAAATATGTTTTACAAGTAAAACCATTACAAATAAATTACATTTACCTTCACAATTTTATATGTCAGTCGTTAACGTGGTGGTGATGCTCAATTAGGTACACCTATTGTTGAATCTCAATATATTCCGAGTTTCTGTTTTTGGAAAATAAAATACTTGTTTTAAGTTGGTGTATATTTTTAGTGATAATAAATTAGAAACAGTACATTTTAAAAGTTATTATTAAGAATTTTATTTAAATTTTTTTTGGGTTAAGAAAATATATTTTCCTCAAAACCAACGTTTAAAAATATTATAATGACTTACTAGTAGTTGCTCTATTGTAATGCTTTTACGAATGAATTCCGTGCTCTCTCTGAGGAGGTCGCAGTGGAGGTGACAGAGGGTCAGCTTTTCACGTCTGGTCTCTCTGCTAGTTGATAATCAACTGAGTGCAAAATGGTGTCTTCCTTGTATTTATAAGTTTTACTCTGTGTCACTATTAATTTTTTTAAAAACTGCGTTCGTTGTGTTTTTTTAAATGCTTTGTTTTACTGTGGAAAATGATAATTTAAAAATGCTTTTTTAAAAATATTGTTTTCATTCATTTGCTCCGTTTTGGCATCCATTTTGGAACATGTCTTTTGGTATTGTTTACATAGAAACTGTGGTAGGACAAGTTTTACAAGTGAGATGGTTAAAATGGCGCCTATGTGTATGTGTGTTTTACTCTGTTTACTTACTTTCCGATTTAATCATGATAAAAATTGTGTTAGTACTGTTGTTTTAACTATCCTTCTTTTTGTTAATCTTTGAAATGTGTGAAAACGGAATTTAATTGGGGAGTTTGAGTATTAATTTTAATACTCGAGTATTAATTTGGTAATGCATTTCAGTAGATTTACGCTCAGTTGTTCTCCACATTTTAATACACTTCCCCACCCTAAAACCCCTAATTTCCCTGCATCCCGTGCCAGATTTTATTGTACTTTTAAATAAAAAAAAAAAATCGCGTTGTAATGGTATGCGTTATAATAGATTTCGTTGTAACAGCACTTTTCAGTATTTTAATAGGTTTTGCGTTGTAAGAGTATTCGTTGTAAAGTAATGCGTTGTAGTAGTACTTGCGTTGTAAAAAATGTGTTGTAAAGGTATGCGTTGTAATAGCATGCGTTGTAACGTCATACATCCGCTGGTCTGCCATCGTATCCCAAAGACAACTCAGCTCCTTCTCCTAAGGGATCACAAGCAGAAATGAGGGGAATGGGTGTGGTGTAGGAGAGTTCTAGAACTGAAAGTACTTTAAACCAATCAAAAGTTTTGTTTCTTGATCACATGACCCACCGTGCGCGTACGTTACGCTTACGGAGCGCTTACGGAGCACTTACGGTAAAAGTACGCATGCGCGTATAAAAGACACGCGCATGCGCATAACAGGCACGCCCCAACACTTCCGCGTAACGTGTGCGTGTAGCGTTTGCGCTTACGCGCCGCGTACGCACAACTACGTAAATTGCGTAACCATACGCAAAAAGAGTAGAAATATTACGTACATTACGCAAAACGTACGCTTACCGTAAGCTTACCGTACGCGCACGTAAAAAAAAAAAAAAAGAATCACTATGTTATACTAATATATCTTACCTGTTTGGTAAAAAAAAAAAAATAATATATTGCAGAATTTTTTACATTTAAGCATAGTGTTTAAAGAGAATATAAAGTAAAAAAAATAAAAATGTAAAAAACCTTGCAAATAAAAAAAAAAAAATCACACGTTTAATATAAGAATTTGTATTTAAAAAACAATAACAAATCACTGAAAAAACCATGGGTTTCACACACGTTATAGGTAAGAATTAGCATTTAAAAAACCATACAAATTCACTGAAAAAACCATGGGTTTCACACACGTTATAGTTATAGTTAGGAATTAGCATTTAAAAAACCTTGCAAATTCAGTGAAAAAACCATGGGTTTCACACACGTTATAGTTAGGAATTAGCATTTAAAAAACCTTGCAAATTCAGTGAAAAAACCATAGGTTTCACACACGTTATAGTTAGCTGGACATTTCAGTCGTAAAAAACCAATGAAATTCCCCCGTTATAGTTAGTTAAGCTAACTATAACTCGCGCACCCGCAATCCACTGCTGATGACGTCACATATTACATCACTCATGACATGGTCAGTGACATCACTCATGACATCACTGATGACATCTCAAATGACATCACTGATGACATCATCCAGTGAATGTGTATTTTTCTGAAAATTAAATATGTTTTATATATGTATATCTCAAGGTCGATGGAAGAATAAATGGGTATATAAGTGTCTAAATGGATGATTTGTTTTTGAAAAATTGATTGTATAACTGACTAATTAAGTGTACCATAGTGAATACATTGCTTAGTGAGTAATGTTTAAATATGTAAATATCTGTATCAGTCTCTCACTTTGTGTATAAGTGGCTGCATGGGTTGGTGAGTAGCTACATGGGTGTCTATATAGGTTATTAGTTGTTTTTTTTAGTATCAGTGTGAGTGTGTGTATGGTTCGGTGGGGGGTATTACGTAGTGCATAGGTGCATGAATGAGTGACTCACTGTTTGTATGTGTTGTAGACAGCATGTCTGCAGGACTGTATGGGTGGATGAGTGTGTGTATGGGTGTGTTAGTGAGTGAATGACTGTCTCAATAGTGTCTTTATGAGTAACTACATATGTTTTAAACTAGTATATGTGACTATTGGTGTATATAAGTGAGTATATGTGAGAGTGAGAGATTGAAAGAGTTCCTGTATGAATAAGTATGAGTTTCTATAAGTGATTGTTTAAAAGACTAAGTATGTGTAAGTTCCCGTAGAAGTAAGTGTGGTGGTGTGTGTATAACTGTATATGCAAATAAATCTATGTTTGATTCTTTATTTTCATGAGTGAGTATGTGTGTCAGTAACTCTGTGGATGAGTGGCATTGTGTAGCAGGATGTATAGGTGTATGAGTACATATGATGAGTGAGTACATGTATGAGTGACTGTACAGGACTGTTGGTGAATGAGTGGATGTGTATGTGGATCTTAGAAGAGGTTGTTGTAACTGGTATTGGTATGTCCATTTTTTTGAAAATTTTAGTCTCTATTTTTGAATGTGTGTTTCAAAGGTTATATTAGTGTGAGAGGAGGTCTGCCACTCTGTCACAAGGATGATGTCATCAGTGATGTCATTTGAGATGTCATGAGTGATGTCACTGACCATGTCTTGAGTGATGTAATATGTGATGTCATCAGCAGTGGATTGCGGGTGCGCGAGTTATAGTTAGCTTAACTAACTATAACGGGGGAATTTCATTGGTTTTTTACGACTGAAATGTCCAGCTAACTATAACGTGTGTGAAACCTATGGTTTTTTCACTGAATATATATATACATAAACCCAATGGGAGTTTGTCCTTGACGGAATAGTTATACACAATTTTATAAAACATGCAAACATTTGTAGTGCTACCTGGACTTCCCTATCAAATCCTCCCCTTACCCCCAACCTTGTTGGTGTGAGGTTCGTGCCCGTGAGGTCTTGATTAGGATTAGTGTATTTTTTTCTGGACATTGTGCATGGGTGGTTAGACTCTCGGCATGCTTGTTTTTGGAAAGTTCTGCTCGTTCCAAGGTCTTGTTATCTTTTGGTCTGGTTTTCATTACTCTGTCTTCTGCTATCTTCCCGTGGTGGACCACCTTCTCCATCTTTTTTCGAATGTTTTGGGGCATTCACTGCCCTTGTATATTAGTTTTCCCTAGTGTAGCATATGTTCATTTCTCGTTCCCAATCTTGCAGTTGTTGGCCTATTCTGCTACCCCATTTTGGTGCAATTTTCCATTTTGCCAGTAGGAATACAAAGTTAACTAAAGTTTTCTTGTTGGATGTGATATCTGAGTTTCTCCCTGTACCTAATAGCATCAGTGGGGTTTGGATTTCGAGGTGTGTTCCTATGGCTTCTTCAAGTCTCTTCTTCACCCTTCCCCAAAACAGTTGTATCTTGGAGCAGTCCCAAAGTGTGTGTAAGAAGGAGCTATGTTGTCCGCAGGTGAGTAGGCATGTATTGTCTGCGGCTTTGCCTACTTTATGTAAGAGTACCTTAGTGTAGTATACTCTATGTAATATTTTAAGTTGCATCAAAAGAAAGCATGCCTTTATTGCGGCTTCTTTTGGGAATTGCAGTGCCTCCCTTCAATCCTCTTTCTCCAGCTCCCTTATATATGTTTGCGATTGTCTCCTTAATTGGAATAGTTCTCCCTGCATGTTGTTCATTAAAGTTTTTTATGTAAGAGAGATTGCCTTGGCTGCCATATGGCCGTTTGGAAGCTGTCTCTCTAAGGGGGGGAGTCTTCTCTGGTTTCCTCCTCCGTGGTGACCCTTGCCTGCATTGCATGTTGTAATGGCAAATTTCTAAACATGTGTGTGGTTGCCATTTCGTATTCATTCCTTAGGAATTCAAACTGTACTATGCCGTTGACGTCCCATACATCGTCTAGGGTAGAAAGGCCAATATTGTCTAAAACCCTATAGGGTTGTCACGGGGCCCAGTTTCATGCACAGCCATAGGAGAGTTTTTGGTGTTAGTGTTTTTTCCCACCCCATTTCCCTCTGCAGCTTGAGCCATGTGGAAAGCACCGCTGTTATCCCTTCAGGTGCACCCAGGCTTATCCTCGCACCATACAGTAAGTGAATATATCCTTTTTCACCTAGTGCTTTTCTGTCGTGTCGATATGCTGGGTCGTCTGATGGTGCATAGGACCATTCATTCATTATACTAACTTGGGCTGCTTTGTAGTATTTACAGATGTTCGTAGGGGAGGAGCCGCCCCTGTATAAACAATATTGTCGCTCTGGGGAGCTCTCCAATTTGGTATGCCTCCATGTATCATGTTTGTTGTGGGAGTATTATCTTGATTGCCATTTTTTTAAAGAATTCTGCCGAAAAAACGTTTAGGCCTGGTGTCTTCCCTGATTGTATTTGTGTTTGTGCCAGCTGCACCTCTTTCATATTTAGGTCTTCCACAAGCTCTAGTGCCCTATGCTTCTCCAACTTTCTACAGGGGAAGTCCCATATGAAGCCCTGCAGGTCCATTGCAGATGGTCATGTGCATGCCCTGTAGAAGTCGTGTATGTAGTCACCCATTGTCGCTGCTGTGGCTTCAGTACCTACTACTTTTGCCTCATCAGTGCGTGTTGTTTCTCGTGTATAGTACCTGCTCTTTTCTCTGTTGCTGAGCCAGGCTAATATTTTCCCTGCCTTGTTCCCTGCTTCGTATATTTGCTATTGTTTGGCTTTGTATTCCATTTTGACGGTATCTGTTGCCAGTGAGCGATATCCTTCCACTTTAAGTAGTGTGCGTGCTCCTGTTACCTCTGTGGGCTGTCAAGTGTATTCCTTCTCTACGTTTAGTATTTCCCTTTAAGCATCTTTTCATTGCTGCTCTTTCATCTCTTACTTGCCCATATATATCCCCCCGCATATCATGGCGTTATATGCCTTCCATTAGGTGGACACCTCCCTTACTGTGTCTGTTTTGTCTTTGAAGTAGTGCTCTGTGGCGATTTGCAGGCGAACCACTTCTTTTTTGTTCGTTAGACACCATGTGGCTATTCTACATTCGCTCTTTTCCCAGATTTGGGGTGAATCTAGTGTGATGCAGAGTGGTGAGTAGTTGGAGATCCCTCTGACTTAATTTCTACCTATGTGGATCTATGAAGGGTCTATATTAGGGTGAAGAAATAGTCTATGTGGGAGTGTGTGTTGTGGACCCCTCAGTAGTAGGAGTAGCTTCTGTGTTTCCTGTGGACCCCTCTCCAGATATCTCTTGTACCTACAACCTGTATTATTGAGTTTCTCCTCTCGGGCATGGTGTGTTTGCCTGGTGCATTTTCATAACCAGAAAATTGATGTTTTATGTAGAATGTTAAACCTGACAGTATTTATTAATTCCATTTTAGCTTTAGTTTTCACGAATCCACGTGTGAACTCTGGCATGGGCAGTGCTGCCAAGAAGCCTTGTCATGTCTGATATGTTATTAGCCATGACAGCTTTGCGTTCTGAAACGTATTTCGGATTAATCACTGGTGCGTAAAACTCTCAACATGTTCTTGGACAAAAACTCGAGACTGGTTGAAAATGTCACACTTGACCAGGTCCACTTATCAGGTGTCCATGTGTGTTTGTATTTAAGCTGTGAGTGCCTGCTTACGAGTCATTGTGTGTTGTCTTTGTACAAGTGTGGCCAGGGCAATTTCTAGGTGTTTTGCCGCCCTAGGCGAGAATTGAAAAATGCCGCCCCCTACCTTTTACCCGTTTCAATGTCCATTGCTTAAATCCTTACAAAATATAAGTAGTATAGTTTGAAAAGACAACACCCCTGAACAAAGAGCAGCAGTCCACATTTTGTAAACTGAAATACGGAAAAGAGCAGATAAGGATCACATTAAAAGTTTTCCACTCCAGTCATCAAACAGGTATTGCAGAACCTCCAGGAATGGTGCACTTCCACAACCAGGAAAACCAATGCTGTTCAAAGAATGACGGGAAAAAGAAAGTAGCGCTTCACTGGCAAACTCTGTAAAGTGGCACTAATGTATCTGGATGAGAATAAAACCAATCTGGCCACTTTGCAACCACTTTGTAATGCATTATTTTGTTATTTATTTTTCGTATTTTGCACCTGTTTTTCTCTTGGCCCCGAAGCTGCACTTTGCAACAGAAAAATGTTAGAAAAAGAGGATATTTCCAACAAAAGTGTTTCTTCCATCTTTGGATCCATTTCACAGGGGAACGAATTAAGAAAAGTAGAGGAAACAGAGGGTAAGAGACGTTTATTGAAGCTGGGATCGGGTGTTTTATGCATTTAAGAGGCTGGTCTGTGAAAGAATTGGAGAGAGAAATGTAATAAACTGCATCTGAAATGTGGTGAACACACCTGTTAGCTACATTAACCGCATGACCAGAGATGTCCCCGGGGCCTGTGGAGGAAAGGGCGGCAATGTGGAGGGAGCTTTCGATGGCCCGGCAGTGCGGTTACAGGAACCTAGACTCTGTTCAACTGAGGGTATTTCTTTGTCAAGGGCACCCATAGTATTTAATGGCTAGTTCGATATTGAAGAACTGGGCTTACCTTGTGCCTTAAGTGTCGGTAACTAGCGCTTCCCTATTGTGAGTGTTGAGGGAGAAGCAAGAGGCCAAGAGGGGAGCCCAGCCCAGCCTTGTCCGGCCGCAGAAAGCCCGCTTTTGGCCCGGTTTTAACACAGGCACTTGCCTGGCCGCGTTGGGCGCCTGCGGAGCCTGGCGCACTAAATTGTGCTTGCCGGTCATTGGCGCCTTCCTCCTGGGCTTGTGCTGACAGATAGAGGCTGTAGTCCCTGAAGCGGCCCCTTTTGAGAAGCAAGTACGTTGGGAACAGGTTGAAGCATGGTTTTCAGCAAGTGAGGATCTGCGAGAGAGATCAGAAAGGAAGGGAATAAGAGGAAGAAATAGAGGGGGGGCAACTGACAGCGGCAGAGCAGGAAAAGTGGACACTTCAACCACCTAGGGACTCCCACATGCAACAGAAGCAGGCTGCAGGGTAGGTCAACCAGTCCTTCCCTTGACGATCCTGACTCCGCCTCTCTCGAGCTCCAGATGACAGCACTCTGGGTCTACTGCACGGGAGTGCGTGCCCGCACCAAGGCAAATGCAGGTATTTAAAAGTGAAAAAAAAAAACGATGACAGGCTTGCCCCTCGTGAGATCATTGGTCCATTCTCTCTGTGGGCAGGCCAGAAACAAGAAACAGGGCTGTGTTAAGTAGCGTGTTCGCGCTGTGAATGATTGACGGCCCTGATTGTTACAGACATCTGTGGGCGCTGCGGAAACCACAAATTTTGCACACACAAGGGCAAATGTCCCAACTTCCTTTTGCCGCCCAGTCTTGCCTAATGGTAGAAACGGCCCTGAGAGTGGTCCTGTGTGTTGCCTGCCTGCGTGTTGTCTTTATGCATTGCGCATTTGCATGTGTGTAGGTGTGTTGGTATGGTTGTTCATGGAAGCCTGTAACTTTCTTGTTTTTCCCTTCATGTACGTTTGGCTGAGACCCTGTATGTTGTATGTTCCCGATTCTATGCACTACTATAATGCCAAGATTGGTGGGTTTTAACTGCGTATAAAACAATGACAACACTAGTCTGTTCCAAAGTAGTCATTATTCTAGATCATACAGACACTGGGATATATGACGATAATTATATTTGACAAACATAACACAATTTGGTAAACTGTGGAAGCAATTTTACATTTTAAGATTTTCCGATTGCGCAGTGGACAATTTAGCTACTAGACTGCATGCAACACCAAGACATGGATGTTTCTCTGGATAAAGCTCTTACACATTTCAAGACTGACTAAATTGGCGTTTGTCTCAGATATCTGAATTTTTAGGCAATTGAAGTGAATCTGAGAGACCTCACATCTCACTCATTAAGTGCAACTTTCACCCTTGGAACTTAGGGGCTGATTACGATGGTGGGCGGAAGCACATCCATGGTGCTGGCAGTGGCGGATAATGACCTTTTCCACACTCCAGCAGTGGTCCTTCTGCCCGCCATGTTACGATGGCAGTGGGTACCGTGGCGGAGGGAAAGTCCGTCCGCCACTTTTCCGCCGGTAGCGATCGTCACGATTGCCTTGCGGAGCGGTCAGCATGCTCACAATGGCGGCGGAGCCTAGCATGCTCCGCCGGCACAATTATGATGCCGGCGGAAGCCAGCCTTTCCGTTGCGGTTGAACGGCCATTGAAAGGCTGGTGGAGAATGCCTTCTGGGGCCCGTAGCCGTCCCCCCCTGTGTTGGGGGAGGTGTGGGGGTACCATTTCACTGCACCAAGTAGCAGGCATAGTGTAGTGCCTGCGACACAGTGCAGTGAAATGCACACCATGCTACTTTCAACATCGCGTGGGTGCTGCTGTCAGCAGCCACCGCCGCAATGTGAAAGGTGTGGAATCTGACCGCAGTGGTGGCGGTCTCATCATAATCGGGTATACGGAACCGCCGCATGCATGGCGGTCGGACCCAATCACCGCTACGGTGGCAGGTGGATCAAGTCCGACCGCCATCGTAATCAGGCCCATAGTTTCTCACGTGTTTACCATGACTCAAATACCACTCATTTGACTCATTAGCTCTTGGTTTCATCTCCTGGAGACATTGCTTAATTTTAAAAATAATGAGTGACGAGACCAACGTTTGGTTCAGAAGCCCATTGGCAGTGCTGCTGAATGTCAGGGTGCTGAATACCAAAGCTGCGTAGTCTTGATTCTACCTCATGCCTTTTTAATCCACCACCAGACAGTCCATGCTCTGTTATCTTACTCTTGTTGGTTCCCATTTTCTTCTCTTGTCACTTTTTTCAAATTTACTCTTCCTCCTTCTTCTTTTGTATTTTTCTCTCTTTCTTGTTGTGGGTCAAAGTCTGATGAGGTAAAATAAATGTGGTTCCCTGGGAATGGGTGCTGGTGGGCCCCACCAGCAACAAGCGGCTCAAATTAAACACTGCTTCGAGAACAGTGTCACACTTATTCATTCTTAATTTAGGTCTGAGACTCATTTTTGTGGTGGAGTTTCTAACACCTGACGTCCTAGTCGCTAGGTGTGAGTCTCACCTAGTTGAACAAGGTCTCACTCCTAGTCACTCTGAATAACCTTGTTGGCTTTGATGTGGCCGCAATATATGGGATCACCTTCTCGAACTAAAATATCATATTTTGAAAAAAACATTTCATATCTAACATCCATATGTCTGTGAATCTTGAGATCTATATCTCACTACATGCACTACACACATCACGCTTCACATATTAAACAACACACACACATCACTCAAAACAATCTTAGGCTCCATTCTGCTCCACCACACACCTCTGCCCCAACAAGCACACATATGACACGTTTGCATGACATACTGCAAAGTTCACCATTGATAAGCATTTGCTGGCCTCTCAAGATCATGCACCAGGCAATCCGCCCACAAGGTTGGTGATTGGAGAAGCTTTCCCCTTCTCACACGAGTGCACGGTGCTTCAGTTAAACCCGAATTTGGAGATCTTTAAGAGCAGGACGAATGGAAAAAGCAAAACAAAGAACTTGGATTCTATGATTTCATGGATGCCTTGTAGTTATTGGACCACTGAAACATTCCTAAACTGGGCCACATTTAGTTTCTCTTCCTTAAATTCCTGCCTGAGTCCTGACGACCACTTCCTTTACAGAGCTTGAACCTCCAAAACATTCCATTGAAATGGGAGCTTTTGGAATAAAGACATAAATCAGGAGAGTTCTTATTAACCTGATTTAACTTTTGACTTCCTTCTTCATGGGAGTCATTTACTCTCAAATCTTAAGGAATGGTGTTAGACTTGGCAAAACGTGGATTGAGTTTCAAAATGCTGGCCTTGGAATGTTATGTTTTTCTCTCAAGAAAGTAAACTGTAGTCCTCTCTGTCACCTTCCTCCTTAACCCTTTCTTCTGGATGAGTAAAAGATTTAGGGCTATCAGCTCTTCAGTGTGGGGATAGTGTCCAACCCACCTGCATCTCATCTCCCTCTTCGCCCATCCGACCTGTACCCATTAGTTACAGCTTGAACTCTGACCTCCCCTTGCGCACGCTGGCCCAATCTAAAGTTCAATACTTTGAAGGACACACCCCTAATACGATGTCATTGGACTACACAAAAATCGGAACCCAAGGAGACGATATAGTTAATCGAGTTGTATATAATTCACTACGTACGCTAAAACCATACAAGAGTGCACAAATAAGCAGTGCTAATGCCAACGACTAAATTATGCTATCAGCATCTGATCTGCCAGGGAGCAGGCTGGCTGGATATCCACTGGTGGTCATACGGTTTAGTTTTCTTATTGACACATATTCCGGAATAGGAGGGAGATCGAGTCTGGTGACTGCTGACAAAGAAAATACGCCAGGATGCCATTGATCTTCCGGTATCACACAGTAGGGGTGATTTGTCGGGTTCTGAAATAGAAGAGATGTGATTATTGAAAATTAGATGTTCTCTCAGTGATTACATTTGAGAAACTAACAACATGATTGAAACTAGCATTTGCAATGAATTAGGTCTCGCCTTTGGGACCTTATGTGTATTTATCTATGTAGCACATTAGCCTGGGCGCTGAAACATCTACTTTTCTTTAACATGTAGGGAAAGTAAGCACCAAACTGCGTGACATGCCAGGTATGGGAACACATGGAGAGAAATATTGCATTTCAGCGGGAAATGGTATAGTCTAAAGCTCTGTTTTTAATATAGAAGCAGGGCCTTTGGTGGTCATACCACTGAAAATACAAGATTTGAAAAAAATATTATTGTCTATGGGTGCTTGTGGAAGACAATTTCATTGGACTGAAATCTAAAGAATGCTAAAGTGATTCTGGTATTTTACTAACCTCTGCTGGTCGTTTTCTATCAAGAAAGTTAAATAGAGACAGTTGCCAGAATTTTTTTGTTTTAAAAAGGCCCTCAGCAGAAAGCAATTCTGGTATTTTACTGACCTCTGCTGGTCATTTTCTATCAAGACAGTTAAATAGAGGCAGTTGAACGGAAAAAAAGTACCTAAGCGGAAGCAGACAAGTCCTAGGGCTAATCTCCAGAGACCACAAAGTACATACACATATAAGCATATTCTAAATATATACTAAAGTATATATACTAAAGTATATACAAGAGGTCTGGAATGCTCGACCAAAAAGAAGGGTCAAATGCATACATCTGGCCAGTGCTGAGTGAGAATGCTTTTACTCTTCCCAGTCTCAGGATCCAGGCAGTGACACAACATCAGATTAGGCTGACAAAACTTAGAGCACTGAAGAAGGCACACGTCACTTTAATATGAGAATGCAGGCATGCACAGGACCAGGTTATTGTGGAGATGACGCTTACAGTTTAGTGCAGAATGGTTCATGTAATTTGGAACTATTTTAAAGAACCCAAAGACACAGCTTTAGGTAGATAAAAGATTGCTTCATTTTTGGAGCGTGGGCGTCCGCAGAAATTCTTTCGGTTGGGGGTGGGGGGGGGGGGCATAACGTCCTCCATGCTCCTGCCCTTTTTGACAATGTCACAGGGCAGGGACAAAGTCATTATCACATAAAGTGCAGGCATGCAGAGGGTTGAAGAACCAGATGCAAAAGCTTACTAGAAGGTTCAAGCTGCCAATGTCTGATTAGTAATTTTCCAATCTTTTTTTTACCAATGCACCACATTATTTATACACACATGATCAGGGCACTATAACTGAATTATAAAACAAACATTTTTAGAATCTGCATTTGATGTTAACATGCACAAAGGATTGACAATTAAAATATATGACAATTGTATATATTTTGAAAATATATACACTTAAATATATTAATAACATTAAATATATTAACTTAAATATATGTATATAAATAACACCTGTTCTCATCCAAATAGGAAAATAAAGCATATAAACTTTAACTGGATAACAGTTGCAGATTAGGAACTGCAAACATCTACACTCTTACTCAAATTTAGCAATTCCATTTTTCAATGAGTAGTTGTATACAGTTTTTGTTCACTGGCAGGTAATCTTGAAAAAGGAACTGTAAACCCCTGGGGTCTTGTGCAAATTTATCAATTACTTTTTCAATCAGCTGTTGTTAGAAATTGGTTTTTTGATGGCTAGGGTATGCACCTAAGCCAGGCAGAGTCCCCCACTCTAGTCAGGATAAGGGGATTACATGTCTGAAATAACCCCTGCTGACCCCTTTGGTAGCTTGGCACGAGCAGTCAGGCTTATCCGACAGGCAGTGTGTAAAGCGTGTGCACATAACCAGCAGTCATATAGGTCATATAGTGAAAACACTACAAAAGGACACCACATCAGTTTTAGATAAATATCCAATATTTATCTGTGTAAAACAAGACCAAAATTGATACAAATCTAACATACAGTGATCAAACTACAAATAAACCAAAACAAAACGTTATATACAGTTCCTTGAAGTTGGTAGCTCCGTCCGGGGATATCACAGCATTGTGAACAAGCACATCCAACAGTTCGGGTGGGCGTGGCAACGCAGGCCAGCTACAGTGTTGGGGAGACCTGTAAAATAGTACCTTTGGAGATGCAGGGCGTCAGACCTTGCGGTGAGCTCAGGAGGAGCAGTGTCAGCAGGTGTTGATTCCGGACGTCTGTGCAAGAGTTTTTGGGCCTTTGAAGCCACACGTATTGCAGGTTGAACTCTATGAGTTTGAAGTCAGGAGCACCGGCAGGTGCCAGACCTGTAGTGTGAAGCAGAATATTGCGATGTGTGGTGCCCTCAGGTCACGGTATAGGCAGCAGCTCGGTAACGGTCGTCCAGCGGCATCAGTGAGACCAGGGCTGCAGTGCGAAGTGGGGCGGTGCTTGTTGTGGTGCTGCCAGGTGATGGTGCAAGCAGCGTTCTCGTCATTGCTGAAGCACTGTCATCGGTGGACCCAAGGTTGTGGTGTGAGATAGAGTAGTGCATTGTGGTTGGCCCACAGGTCGAAGTGCAAGCAGCGGCATCGGTTGACGATCTGGAGTCGATGGAGCCAAGACTGCTGATGGGACAGGTGGTGCATAGAGTAACCTACCAGGTGTGCCCCCAAACCTCGGTGCAGGCAGCGGTGTCGATGCCAACTTGAAGCGTGGTCGTCGGTGAGACCAGAGTTGCGGTGCGAAGTGGGATAGTGCTCCGTGTTCTACACAAGCAGTGTCCACAGGTCACAGTGCCGGCAGCAGCATCAGTGCCAGTGTTGCATCGTTGTTGGGGATACCATGGCTGTGGTGTGAAGCGAGGCAGTGCCGAGTGTGGTGCCCACAGGTCGCGGTGCAAGCAGCGCCTGACGGCGGTGTTGGACGTCGTTGTTGGTGAGACCAGGGTTGCGGGGCGAAGCGGTGCCCTCTGTGGTGCCTTAAGGGCACGGAGCCGGCAGCGGCGTAGCTGACAGCGTCGGGTTACCTCTTTCCTCTGTGGCAGCTGAAACATCCTGTTCCAGAAGCCAGTACACAGAAGATGTAGAAGTCTTTGATTTCCCTGAGACGTCCAACAGGAGGCAAGCTCTATATCAAGCCCTTGGAGATATTTGGGATTCAGAAATCACAGTCCAGTCCTTTCCCTGCCCAAGACAGAAGCAGCCACTGCAGGCCAACCCAGGAAAGCACACAGCAAAGTGGTAGTCTCTCTTCACAGCTCTTCCAGCTGTTCTCCCTGGCAGATTCCTCAGTCCAGCAGTCATCTAAAGTTCTGGGGTCAGGGCCCCAACATTTATACCACATTTTCCTTTGAAGTTGGTACAAACTAAGTTCCTTTGGCACACAGACACCAATGCAGCCTGGCTCAGGCCATGTTCACCACAGGAGGTGGGGACACCGTTGTGGAAGGCAGCCACAGTCCATTTAGGTGCAAGTGTCAATTCCTCCCACTAATCTATATGCAGCCAGATCTATTCAGCCTGGCTATGAGTATCGTAGGAAAGGCAGAACACACCTCCCCCCCTTGTGTCTGTCTAGTGTTAATGAACATCCATGCTTCTGTCACTCCAAAGCCCAGACTGCTAATACACAAAACAGGCAGAGGCACATGGATGGTTAGACAAGGAAATACCCGCTTTCTAAAAGTGGTATTTTCAAACACACAATATAAAAATCATCCTTACTAAAAGATGTTTTTTTTTAATTCTTAGTTCAAGCATAGTAAACTCCACTTTTCTATCAGCCCCCTATGGCCAGCCACATTTGTATAAGTGTTTACAAAGCAGCTTCCATGTTAACCTA
Source organism: Triturus cristatus (assembly GCF_964204655.1). Lineage (NCBI taxonomy): Eukaryota > Metazoa > Chordata > Amphibia > Caudata > Salamandridae > Triturus > Triturus cristatus. Next base: position 875,302,730 of record NC_140593.1, on the reverse strand, counting down.
TAGGTGAGATAGCCGTTCAACGGTGAAAACCAAATGTACAGTAATTCACTTTCAGGAAATGCACAACACACCGGTACAGGTCCCACCTTTCACATACACTGCACCCTGCCCATAGGGGTACCTTGGGCCTACCTGAGAGGTGTCTTACGTGCCAAAAAAGGGAAGGTTAGGGTCTGGCAAGTGTGTGCACTTGCCAGGTCGACATGGCAGTAGAAACTGCTCACAGACACTGCTGTGGAAGGTCTGAGACACATTTGAAAGGCTGGCGGTGTGGGTGGCACAGTCAGCGCTGCAGGCCCACTAACATCATTTGAATTACAGGCCCTGGGCACACACAGTGCAATGTACTAGGGACTTAGTAGTAAATAAAATAAGCCAATCATGGAAACACCAACCCATAAACACAATTTACATTGAGAGCATATGCACTTTAGCACTGAATAGCAGTGGTAAAGTGCCCAGAGTCCTAAAGCCAACAAAAACAAGGGCAAAAACAGGAGGCCAAAAAGCAAAAAGTCTGGGGGTGAACCCGCAGAAAAAGCCAAGTCTAACAGCTGTTGTTTATTTTCATCAATTTTTGCTTGATGTATGCTCATCATGCACAAACCTGGTAAGCACTCATCAGCTGCCATTGTCGACCTCTAATTACAATCCCCAGCACACGTTGTTGTGATTACAAATAAGTGACAGCAGTAGCATATGTAAGTTCACTTGAATACACAACAGACATCACAATGAGGTTCCTTGTTTCCTTATTATTTTTCTTCTGGTTCCTTTTTATTCAAACAAGATCTTAGCCAGCCAACACGTGTTTCGCCGCCACAGTGGGAATACAGTCCTGCAACTTTTTCAAGACTCTAATGTCTCTTCTTCTCATCCATTTCATATGTGGTGATAATTCCAACCCACACAATCCTTCGGCGTGGACAAACGTACTTAGGTAACTTCCAATATGTTAAATCTCTGACAACCGAATATTTGGGTATGTTGTCCGAAAACATAATCAGCAGTAGCTGCTGCTCCTCCGAGGCAGCTATCCTTCCAGTCCGGGACTAAGGGCATTCCCAAAGAATGAACATATTGGAAGTTACCTAAGTACATTTGTCCACACTGGAGGATCGTGTGGGCTGGAATTATTACCACATATGAAATGGATGAGAACAAGCCTTGAAAAGTCGAGGGACTGTATTCCTACTTTGGCGAAGAAACACATGTTAGCTGGCTAAGATCTTGTTTGAATAAAAAGGAACCAGAAATAAAGAAACAAGGAACCTCATTCTGATGTCTGTTGTGTTTTCGAGTGAACTTACATATGCTACTGCTGTCACTTATTTGTAATCACAACAACGTGTGCTGGGGATTGTAATTACGTGTATTTGTAGCTTAGGCCACAAGATTTGGAGAGGCTGGTGGTTCTCTCCACCCTTCAGCACTGTTATAGCAATATACTGACCAAGATATTTAGTGACTCCACCCTTGGGACGCCAGGATCCCTATATATTATACCACCGACCATTTTCTTACATTGTCGACCTCAACCAGGTTTTCACCCTTCTCATTGTGCTAAAAGACCTTCCCACTATTCAAGTAGCCACTGGTAATGTGACAGTGATGGAGCGGGTAGTGCAACATTTTGTATACCTCCTCTATTTTGCATGGAAATACTAATTATATAATCTATTAACTGTAATATTATTAAACGAGTTTTGCATGTATACTAATCAACATTATTACAACTTAAATTACACATGGGATTTGCATTTTGCATCTCTAAATAATCTTTATAACTAAAGACTGTGCGCATATTAACAATAGTATATGTGGTAATAGAATACTGCATGATATATGTTGCTTTTGTGATGTTTGCATTCCTGATTGGATCGAAAAGGTGAATATAACGGCTTTAAATGTTGCTATATGCTAGATAAATACAAGCACATAGAGGGATTAGTAAGGGGTTAACATTAGATTCACTATTTGTATGTATTAATTACTCTTTTGTGTTTGTTTTGCTTAAGTTGGCATTTGGGCCTAAATCAAACATGGCCGCTGTCACCACACATCGAAGTGGCCACTGTCTCATGAGGTGCGGAGTGAGCTGCGCATGTGCAAGAAATCTCCAAAATCTCGTTGCGACCTTTGTTCACCATGCACCCGGACAAGGCTATAAAACGGGACGCTAGCCAAGACAGGAGAATAATCGACCTTACAATAAACCGGAACAAGCCGACTCCTCGCTGACCAATGACCTCACCCCTCGTACTGTACTGAAAGTCTAGAATTATAAATCGGACGATCTCAACCGGCCAATCACGACTGTTCTTAAACTTTAAATTGTATCTTCTTTTACTTCATTGTATTATAAAAGAGGGGAGTAGATTAGGGAGCGAGATTCATCTTTTCCATTCATCATTTTTCACGTTCGTTGTGACACCTTTTCTGAAGACCCAGATGCTGTTCGACCGCTTGATGACTGCGAACTTTTTCTAAATCCATGGGCCATGATAGATGCTTGCACGATTTCTGGTCCTTTGAGAAATTGGGACTGTAACGTGCTGAGCAAAGAACTTTGAGCTTTGGCCTGCTTTTGGACGATTTACGACAAAACTTGATTATGCAGAGCCAATGAATTAGAGGACTCCAAATAGCCAGATTAGGTAAATATGATATTCTGCGCTTACTTGAATTAATCTAGAAATTCTAAGCTTTGATGAAATAAATGCAAATATAAGTCATTATGAAAATTTAGAAAAACAAATATTGATTAACAAGAAATTCGAGTTTGTGTTCATTAAGAGAGATAAGAATTCCGAGTCTTAAAATGTGTTTTAGCTGGTTCTAAATCACCATCAACCAATCCTACTAAATTGGTCCATCGACCAAGTGGGAGGAGTGCCTTGATGTTTAGGCTTGAGGATATGTAGACGAAGGGCGTTAATGTATATTTTTGTAAAATAACTTTTCTCTCCCTATAGGTTATAAGGTGTTCCCCCCACATGTCCAGCGCTTGAATTGCTCATCCCTCCTGTGTGTGTAGACTTGTGAAAGTGATGTGTGAGTGTTGGTGTTATGGGCCCCACCAATGACTGCGTGTGTGAATGAGCTAGTGTGACGTCGAGTCTGCGACGCAGGGAGGATATTAATATGTGTTGTTCCCCATTGTCTCGGACTTTTTGAGCTGGATCAGTTTTTCTGGTAGCAGAGTTATGGTTTTATGGGGGCGCGTGGCTTAGGCGCCTTCGGAGATGGCCGCCGTTTCCGAGAGCTCCGCGGTGGCGTGAGGCGACAGAGTCTTTCCAGGCTGTCTCCGTTCACTTTCGGAGCGTAGAAACTGCTTCCAGTATCGTCAGAAGTGCTGCTCCAATTAACGCGCTACAGCTACCAGCGTAGGGTGAGCTTTAAGATGTATTTCGGCTTCATAACAGCTGCAATGTACTCGCGGCCACCATTTTGTTTTCATTTTTAATGCGCTCCTCGCGTTTGCTGCCACTGTGCCTCAGAGGATATCTGTTTTTAAAAGAATGACTGCCTGAACAGGATTTTACTGCGCTTCCTTTGAGTTTTTTGCTTGGTACACCATATTTAAACACCATATTTGAGCTAACTTATTTGACACAATGTTGCTCCTTGGCTCCCCTCACGCTTGCTATTTCTGCACTTGGAGAACGTTTCATTCCTCATAAAACCAGTTTGCCATGGCAGGGATGTTATTCTTTCGCTCTATACTGCTACCAGCACATTTTAGGTGACAATACTTTCTGAACCAGAATTTTTGGAACCGTCACCAGCGTTTCTTCTCCTCATATATGCTCCATAAAGTGGTGTTGTGTATTGTCCTAAATTTAGTAGCTTTATACTGCTATACTTTACTCTCCAGAATTCTGCTGAAGATCACCTTTTTTCAGTTTAAACCATGGCAACATCTCGGGCTAACCGTAAAGAAGCTCCGCAGTCTAATGGTGCATCTTTAGAGGATTTCAATCCTTTTAACATTCTACAAGAGAACTCAGATGACATCCCCAGTGACTCTGTGGCTATAAAGGGCTCCTCTCCCTCTACGACTCGACTAAGCTCTAAACAGGTGTCCAAAATACCATCTTCAGCTTCCTTTGCGCCTAGAAAACGAGGAAAAACAAACCCACCTTCTCCTACTAATTCTTCTTCACCTCTTTCGCTGGAACTGCTTCTTGAGGAGATTCGCACCCTCAAACCTTATATGGAAGAAACCAACATTCGTTTGCAGAGCTTGGAAGATAATTGGTCTCACACTGAGCAAAGGGTTGATGTTCTGGAGAGGCGAGTTGATTCTGTTCAGGAAGTCGCTGCTCAAGTTCCTCTTATTCATAAAGAAGTTGAACATCTTAAACAGCAAGTTGAACATTTAGAAAATCGTAATAGGCCTAATAATCTACGCATTTATGGTCTGGCTGAAGGTCTTGAAGGTTCTAACGCAATATCCTATTTTCAGTCCTTTCTTCCAACTCTTCTTGGTCTTCCAGTATCTCCGCCATTAAATATCCAACGTGCACACCGTCTGGGCCAAAATCCCCGTTCTCCATCTTCCTCAACGAAACCCAGAGGAGTAATTTTGCATTTCCTAGAATATACGGATCTACTTAAGGTCTTGCAGGCAGCCAAACAGAGAGGAAAGATTTCTTGGAATGGTTCCAATCTCTTTTTTGCTCAGAATTATGCCAAAATAACTGCTGACCGTCGGAAGAAGTTTTTAGATATGAGACCAGCTCTTCGCAGCATGAATGCTCGTTATGGCTTATTTCACCCCTGTCTTTTCAAAGTGACTTACAACAACAGAACAACCAACTATGAAGACCCTGCTGTGCTTCAATGATTTTTGGACTCTTGTAAAGGAGTCTCTATGGACACTTCTAAAGCATAATATGACATGAATATCTTTGTCTCAAATGTTCAATGTTTGTTACTTATTTGTCCTCAATTGTGAATCTCTTTTGTCTTAGTCATATCTGTAAGTTTTGGTGTTATTATAATTTTCCATATTAATTAATATCTTATTTTTCCCTTTTACTAGGTTGCAGTTTCTGTGCTCCCTTATTCTCAGTGTTCTTCATTCCGCCTGGATGATGTTCTCTGTGTGCTTCTCGTCATGCGATCTCTCGCCCGGTGTTTGGCCTTCCCCATGTGGCTCCACCTACCCCAACTTTATTGTTCTTTTGTGGTATGTTTTTCTATTATAGCATTGTTTCATCAATTGTTAATTGTGTTTTGTCTTTTTGTTTCTTGTTATCTTCACTTCTTCCCTCTTTTTCTCCCCACTCTTCTGTTTTATCTAAATTTCCAGTTTTTCTTTTATGCTTCTCATCTCTATCATCTTCTTTCTGATCCTCATTTTTTCTTCTATTTCATGAACTTAACGTATTTCTCACTGCTATCTCTTTACAATAATGCTCTTTTTTCATATTTTGCTGAATAATTTGCATTGTTTTTGCCTTTATACATGGCAGACTTGTTCAAGAAATGTTTTGATTAATTTTATATAAGATTTAAATGTCGTTAAATATTATATCTTGGAATGTTAAAGGTTTGGGTTCTCCTATCAAGCGTCAACGAGTTTTGTCACATATTGCAAATTTAAAGGGAGATATTGCTCTTTTGCAGGAAATTCATATACCAGTTACTGAAATAACTAAATTACGACGGAATTGGGTAGGCCATGTTTTTGCATCACCAGGCTTAGGAAAACGCAATGGCGTTGCTATTCTCTGTCATAAACGCTTGGATGTCCAGCTCATACGACAGGATAACGATTCTGATGGTAGATGGGTTGTAATTTCCTTACTCATTAACAAGATTCCTCTCACTATTTTTAATATTCATGCTCCCACTACTCAGGATAAAATGTTTTGGCCCCAAATTCTTTCCCTTTTAATGCAATGCACTGATGAGTATTTGATTTTCGGTGGGGACTGTAATATGATTGTGGATCCTTTTATTGACAGAAACTCCAACTCCAGATTCGTCCCTTCTTTTAAACACTCTCAATTCACCTCCATCATCTCTCAAAGGTCTCTTGTGGACTCTTGGAGACTTTGTCATCCCACACTACAAGAATACACTTATTATTCACCTGCTCATTCTTCACAATCCCGAATAGATTACCTTTTTATTTCCAAAGCTCTACTTCAGCACATTTCTCACTCAGACATAGGATCTATTCTAATTTCCGATCATGCCCCAGTTTCCTTAAGTTTAGATCTACTTCCCCCCACTAAAGGTACTAGACGCTGGAGATTTAATAATTCTCTTTTAATAGACCCTAAGTTCACACCAGCCTTTCTTGATTTTGCCTCCTTATTTTTCGAAGAAAATGAATCCCCTCAAATGTCTCCTCAACTTGCTCAAAGGCAACGTGCAGCTTCTCTTTCATCTCAGGCACTGAAATTACAAATTAAAAAACTGGAACACCTCTATTACCTAACAAAAAGCCAGTCTACCTTAGAGGAACTTATTAATGCCAAACTTTCTTTTAATAAACTCTCTACTGATTCTGCAAATCTATATTTACTTAAATCTAGCGCTAAGTTTTATAGTGCACAAAACAAATCTGGCAACCTTCTTGCTAAATATCTCAAAATCAAAAAGGAACGTACTAAAATTGAATCGGATCATTGACTGACCTGTGAGCGCGAGCTCTGTCCTGCGAGGTCCTTCCTGTTGGGCTGTTTGTTCTGCTGCTGCACCTCGCGGAACCCGCTCCGCGGGTCCCGCTTCGCCCGTGTGCCTGGGCGCATCGTTGCTGATTCCTGACAGGGGAGCTGCCTGAATCTCGGGGAGCAGGGCTGCGAGCGCCAGGTGAGGATCAGGGACTCCATTGCCCAGGAGTCCCTGTGCTGCCATCATTTCCTGCACCTGGACGCTCTCCCTGCTGGCCACGCCCCCTAAGCACAGCTGAAAAGAGCCTGCTTGTCCCTAGCTCTTTGGGAGACATTGACTGACCTGTGAGCGCGAGCTCTGTCCTGCGAGGTCCTTCCTGTTGGGCTGTTTGTTCTGCTGCTGCACCTCGCGGAACCCGCTCCGCGGGTCCCGCTTCGCCCGTGTGCCTGGGCGCATCGTTGCTGATTCCTGACAGGGGAGCTGCCTGAATCTCGGGGAGCAGGGCTGCGAGCGCCAGGTGAGGATCAGGGACTCCATTGCCCAGGAGTCCCTGTGCTGCCATCATTTCCTGCACCTGGACGCTCTCCCTGCTGGCCACGCCCCCTAAGCACCCTCCCCCTATATCAGGGGCAGCTTCTTCCGCGGCGCGGGAGCGCGCGGGAGGGCGCCGGGAGAAGCCCGGGACAAGGGCGGGACCGTCTGTGGCCGTCCGGGGCCGAAGGTGGCCGGGCTGGGCCTACCCTCTTGGATTGTGCTTCCGACCCCTGGTCTCTTACACTCGGTGGAGTCGCCCGCCGAGTTTAATTTATTGTGAACATTATGCCGTCCCCTGCAAGGGAGAGCACCCCACTAAAACCGGGTGGAGCAAAGAATAGGACTCTAGAGAATTATTTCTCCCGGGCAGTGGGGGAGGGGGACAAAGAGTGTAATCTGTCCAGGTTAAGGGCAGAACGGAGACGCTCAATAGATAATATGAAAAACACGCCCCTCGGAGACCAACTTATTTTACCAAGGGAGGAGTTGTCCCGAATTAATGATGTCCCACTATTGCTGAGGGATTGCACTAACATGTCACCAGTTGAAGCCTTGAGTATAGCCCCAGAAATTAATTCTACCCCCCCAAGGGTGACCATTGATTTAGTGTCCCAACCCCCTCCGGCCCCTCCAGCCTCGAAGATTAGGAAAACTAAATCTAAGCCAACTAACACACAAGTAGCCTTTGGACCTCCTCCAAATAAACGCAGGAGGAAATCGAGGGGAGTTCAAGGAAAGAGCAAACCCAAGGTTCCACACTCGGATTTTGGGAAGTTTTTAAAAACCCCCACATTAGTAGAGAAACCATTGGTCGATTTACACCCTAAACCCATTGCTCATGAGGATCCAGCTCCTACTATGATAAAAGACACAGGAGTTGGTATTGCTAATATTCCCTTGTCTGTTGTCCCGCTGGGAAACCTAGAATTTTTGCTAAGGTCCCTGTTATTACCGATCAGCGAGAGTATTAAAAAGATTGAGATCAGACTAACCATTTTAGAGGCCACATTGGGCAGTCTGAAAACTCCAGCTGGCAGACAGGGAAGGCAATCAGAGTCCACTCCCTCCACTGTAGCCCCTAAGCAGTCGGCAAATAGTGTTGCCAATCCAGTCCCTCCACAAGCTGTGAATGTGGCACCCTCGCAACAACCCACAAGGCCAAAGCCTGCAACAGCTAAGCCCCCTAACACCAATATGCCCAACCCTCCTTTAGGATCTGTACCCCCGGCACAGCCGGTAGACAAGAGCACCTCGACCCCTTTAATGAAGCTCACCCTGAGACCACGCAGACCCAATTTACCTCCAGAGACCAATGCTTTTACTGTCGTTATGGCAGGTGTCCCCCCACTTGAGGAAGGTGAAACGGAGGACTTTTGTGCCCTAAAAAGTAGGGTAATCAAGTGGTTAAACATAAATAGACCCCTCCCGACACATTTTAATAACGAAATTATAATGGTAAGAAGGGTACCATGGGTGGGAAGAACACAAAAATCCATTAAAGGGGACTGCATACTGGTGAGTTTTAGGGACACAGGAACGGTGTCCCATATATGTCAAGGGAAAAACAGATCTAGGGAATCCACCATCCAAACCCTCCATGTGTCGTTCTTTTTTCCCATTATCCCAGTCCTATCTCAGCAACCCCAAACTCATAACAACTGGGAGAGGGTTGGCAGGAGGGGGAGTCACCAGGCCTTTAACCCTAGGCCGTTTTTTGGCCGACCTGAACAACCCTTTTTTTCCTATAACCGGTTCCATTGCCTAAATGGCCTTGAAGGGGTCGATTGACAGACAGACAATGCCCCCCAGGGTTGTATAGAAATTGGAGGTACGGTAGAAAGACTGGAGGAGCAAAGATCCAAGGCTCAGCAAATCCTGGTGGTTGGTGAGGGGGAACCAAACTGCGTTGTGCCAAAGGAAATAGTTGTAGACAAGACAGGAGGGGGACATGGGCAGGGAATGCAAAGATCATTGTGGGAAAGAAGACCAAGGGCCCAGGGGGGTGCTGAATGGAGTGGAGAGGGTGCGAGACTTATCTCATGGAATATAGCGGGTATAGCGGGCAAATTCAACAATAAGGAATGGGTGGACTTCATTAGAACATTTCACATTATATGTGTACAAGAGACATGGGCTGTGGAGAATAACTACCATCTGCAGGGGTACAAGTGTTTTTTTGTTCCCGCCCGAAAATCTAGCTCAGGGAGAGCAATGGGCGGTTTGTCCATCTATGTAGATTTAGACCTGCCAGGCACCTGGTCCTTTCCAGACTGGTTCTCATATGGGATACAGGCGGTTCGGTTCCAGGGAAAGGGGTTACGTTTCTCTGTTTTTAACATATATAGCACCGAGTTAGAAAATAGCCACACCCCGGTATTAACTGAACTCGACCAAAGGTTAGGAAAAGAAATCATATCCCAGAATAAGGGACCGTCTGGTGGACTGCTTGTGGTGGGGGATTTTAATTGTCACCTTTGTCCGGCACTGGTCAAAAAGAACACAGATTGGGCGCAATGCCCAATTGAGAAGGGACCGCATTTTTCTCACTCGCCTACTGGGTCGGCTCTTAGGTTGCTTCGGCTTAAGTACGACCTAGAGCACACCATTAATATGGTAGACCCACAGTCGGATGGTACACTCCCACCAACTTTTAAGGGCAGGGGCTGCTCGTCTATTATAGATTATATTCTGGTCTCGAGATCCCTGGTTAATAAAGTAGTCAGTGTAGGGATAGACTGGAACACTTTCAGCGACCATAACCCGCTTGTTTTAATGCTCGCATATAGGGCGGGTATTGGCTCCAATGCCCATCGTTCAATCGTGGAGAGGGTCACCGATCAAGGCAGGAGACTGAAATGGTCCAAAATAGATGGGGCAAAGTTCTATAAAAACCTGAGCGATAAGGGTCTGCTGGCCATAAATGAATGTTTGGATCTGGAAGTCCAGGGACCAAGGTTATTAGAAGCATTTAACCACATTGCCAACCTGATAGACGGATTACTAAGGTCCAGTGCGCCCACGCGTAATCTGGTCAATCCCCGGTGGTTTGATAAAGATTGTTCCAAGGCACTGAGGGAACTGAAATGCTCCCTTAAGTCAAAACCACGAGATCCACAAGTAATCAGGGCATGCAGAGAAAAATATAAAAAAGAGACCAAAAGGAGGAAACTCACCCTGAAGGCAGAAGCTTGGGCAGATCTGAGAGAGGCAGGGGAAAGAAGGGACCTAGCGGGGTTCTGGAGAATCATCAATAAACCGACCTTTCAAGAAAATGATTCTCCGGAGATAGGGGCTAACATCCTCCCGGAGCAGTGGGGCACACACTTTAGGAGCCTGTATAACCATGAATCGGGTCCCCACGTAGAGTCATCAGTAACCCCAAGTCAGGCTCCTCCGGTAGTATTTACCCTTAAGGAGATCACGGCAGGGATGGAGAGTCTAACTAAGAATAAAGCCCCGGGCCCAGATGGAATTCCCCCTGACCTTTTTCTTAGTAATATAGATCTTTGGGCCCCACTGATGACCAGGGTCCTAAACACTGCTATCACCTGCGGTCTCCCTCCATCATGGTCTAAAGCGATCATTGTGCCAATCTTTAAAAAGGGCAACAAGGACGACCCCAAGTGTTATCGGCCTATTTCCCTGATTGACGTCTCGGCTAAACTTCTGGGAAGGGCACTCCTGAACAGATTGTCCGAGTGGACTGAAGAGAACAACATCTTCTCGGACGCTCAATATGGGTTCAGGTCAGGGAGGTCCACCAGCGACCAATGCCTGAACCTATATATGCTGACTGCCAAATATACTCTGGCCAGTAAGGAACCCATTTATATGGGATTCATGGACCTGGCAGCAGCATTCGATCACGTCAACAGAGGGAAGTTGTGGGACATGATGGCAGGGATGGGGATCGAGAGCGGCCTAATTACCATACTAAGAGAGCTGCATAGCGACACCACGGCTAGAGTTAGATTTAACAGGGAGGGAGGTTTGACGGACTCCTTTCCATGCAAAAGTGGAGTCAGACAAGGTTGTATTCTTGCCCCTTTTTTGTTCTCCCTTTACATTAATAATTTGGAACAGTTTCTTTTGGGCTTAAAGGCAGATTCCCCAAGGGTTGGGACGCGGCAAATTCCTGTCCTGCTTTACGCAGACGACGCGGTCTTGCTGGCGCGTACACCACGAAGCCTACAGATTCTGATAGATGGGTTCGTCAAGTTTATGAGCGATCTGGACTTATCTGTCAACCTAAGCAAATCTTACGTGCTCCTGGCAGGCAAAAAACCTTCCTCAAAATTTTCTTACACAATAGGCTCCCATTGTTTAGAGGAGGTTAAAACGTTCTCCTATCTCGGAGTAACCTTTGATGGTGCTCTTCAATTTAACTCCTTGGTGGAAGAGCGCTGTAATAAAATGATTGCCTCTAACGGGGCAATAGCCGGATATGGCAGGAGGTTGGGCAGATGGAGTCCGGAACAGGTGATGAACCTGTACGGCTCCATAACATGCGCTAAAGTAAGCTATGGGGCAGAAGTTTGGGGCTTCGTGAATACCTCTAGAATTGACCAGGAAGAGAACAAACATCTGAAATCTATCCTGAGGGTACCACCCAGCACTGCTGGACTCATAGCTCACAGGGAGCTAGGGAGGCCATATCTGGTCGATTTATTAAAACTTAGGCCAATTGTGGCGTGGCTAAAAATCTGGGTAAATCCAGACGCGCATCTAAGTAGAAAAATCTTACTGGACTGCCTAGGTAGGACCCACTGCATGCGCATCCCATGGCTCAAATATGTGAGAAACACTCTTGAGGAACTAGGGTTTGGAAACCTCTTCAAGAACCCCACCACCATTTCAGCACAGCACAAGAAACAAGTAGGGGAAATTTTCCTAGAGCGGAAAACCCAATGCCGTGCTCTGGCTGAAGGGGAAAAAAAGTCAATAAGGGCTCATACTTTGGTGAAGAGTGTGGAGGGTATGGAGCCCTACCTGTATCTTGTACACAATACACAGGACAGATTTCTTATGTGCCGTTTCAGACTGAGCCTACTTCCTTTTATGTTGGCCTCGCCAGCAGGTTTTACCATGTCAATCGAGCAGAAGGGACCCTGCGGCTGCGACAATCGGTCTCCGCAGGACTCCCTTCATTTTACTTTGCTCTGTCCCTATTATTCAATGCCCAGGCGTAGATTCCTAGTAGACATCCTAAAAAAGGCCCACCTGGAACATGCCAGAGATGCACTAATCTACTTGCAAAAAGCTTCTGACCCGCTAACCTTGTGTTGTGTTATGAATTTTATCAAGGTTGCGGTCCGACTAAGGAAGACGAGGGGAGAGGATTAAAAGACTTGTGACTCCCTGTTTTAAATTTACAGCCTTGTATGTTAGTATTTTATTGTTATTTATGCACAAGGATCTTGACTAATATTTAATGCCGTTTTATCTATGTATATGTATGTGTGCTTTTATGGTGTTTTTTAATCACCGAATAAAGATTCTTGAATTGAATTGAATTGAATCGGATCATATCCTCATCTAATACCATATTCCATAAAGACGAAGACATTCTTTTAGAATTCTCCAATTTTTACAAATCACTATATACTCTGGAATCTCCACCCCTTTTATCTGATATTGATCAATATTTAGCCTCTAATTCTCCACCTCCCTCTTTGGATGTGGATTTCTCCTCTCTAGAAACTGATATACACACTAAAGACATCCTCAAAGCTATTCAATCACATAAAAAGGGGAAAGCTCCGGGACCTGATGGTTTTACTATAGAATTTTATTCCCACTTTTCCAATTTGCTCATTCCCAAACTACTTAAATTATTCTTGTTTTTTATAACTTCTCAGAGATCTGAGGGTTCATTTCAAGAGGCTTTGATTTGTCTCCTTCCTAAAGAAAATAAAGATCATACACTATGCAAAAATTACCAACCTATTTCTTTAATCAATTTGGATTATAAGATCTTTGCGAAAATTCTTGCGCTTCGTCTAGATAATATTCTACCACAATTAATAGGTAAAGAACAATGTGGATTCATTAAGGATCGCCACCTCTCTGATAACACCCGTCTCTTTTTCAATGTACTCAGTAAATCTCATTCCCATAGATCTTCCCTAGCAGCTGCTGCTTTAGATGCTGAGAAAGCTTTTGACTGGGTTAATTGGCAGTTTATCTTTTCAACACTTACTTGGTTTGGTTTTGGCCCTAAATTTCTTTCCTATATTTCATTGCTTTACTCTTTTCCAAGATCGTTTACTTTAGCTAATGGCCTTGTTTCCTCTTCCTTCCCACTTCTCAGAGGTGTCAGGCAAGGTTGTCCCCTTTCTCCTCTTTTATTTATTGTGGCTTTAGAACCTTTCTTATCTAAAATCCAGAATATTACTGGTTTTCCTTATGGCGATAAACATCTAAAACTCTCGGCATATGCTGATGATATTCTTTTATTCATATCTAATCCTCAGACCTCTTTACCGGCTTTTCTTTCAGAAGTCTCTACTTTTTCTTCAGTTTCAGGATACAAACTCAACGTAGACAAATGTGACATTCTTCCATTAAATAAATATTGTTTCCATGCTGATTTTGTATCTTCTTCTTTTCACTGGAGCCCTACTAAGATTAAATACTTAGGCCTATGGTTTACTCCTTCTATTAAAGATACTGTATCACTCAATCTTAAGAACCTCCAGTCAACTTTAACCAATTCCACATCGCAATGGCACCCCTTATTTTTATCTTGGTGGGGTAGACTAGATTCTGTAAAAATGATGTTGGTTCCTGTAATTTTATTTTTCTTATCTAATCTTCCAGTCAACATTCCTAAATCCTGTTACAAAAAAATATATACTATTTTATCAAAATTTCTGTGGCAGAACAAAAAACCTAGGATGCCTTTCTCCAAGCTTAAACAGCCTAAACATTTAGGTGGAGTTAATTTCCCTGATTTTGCATCATATCATACTTCCTTCTTTCTTAAGAACTCTTCTTCATTACTATCACAGAATTCGACTGATTTGTTATCTTTACCTTTGTGGGTAGAAATTGAATCTTATTTCATCTACCCTCTTTCATTTGAAGAGTTTTTATCCATATCTAACACTCCTCAAAAATTTTCTCTCCCCATTCTTAAACATATTCGTAAAATTCTTCCCCCACTTATGCTAGATGGTTTAGATGACCGAAATCGTTTTTTGCAATCTCCGATTTGGTACAACAGTCACATTTAGATTAAAAATAGGACTCTTTTTTGGAAAGACTGGTTCAATCTTGGTCTTAAATGGACTCATCAGCTTTTTCTAGGTGATACCTGTATACCCTTCTCTCTAATGCAAATACATTATTCCCTTCCTTCTTCTTATCATTCTAAATATATATTATTGACCCTAGCCGCTCAAAGTGCTTATGATAATCTCATGGTTTCTTCCGCACAAATTAATCCTTCTCCTTTACAAATTTCATTCTTGAAGTTAAACACTTCAGCTTCTCAAATTTACAATAAATTGAGAAATAGTGGTCATACTCGGGATAAGTCTAATGTAGAATCTAGTTGGGAATCTGATTTAGGCATTTCCTTTTCCACTTCAGTGTGGGAAAAGATTTGGACTAAAATAAGGAAATCTTCTAGGGCAGCAAATATTGCACAAATGTTATTTTTCATATATAATAGACTTTTAATTACTCCGGCCAAATTGCATCAGATTAACCCTCTCATTTCGTCTACCTGTTGGTCCTGTCCAGCCCCTGTTGCAGATCTTAAACATATGTTATTTGTATGTCCAGTTATTCATCAATTTTGGACTAGGGTATGGCAACCAGTTAACAAAATATTTCACACACATATCCCTTTTTCTTTTTCTCATATTTTTCTAGGTAGTGTTGCAGAAGTTTGGTCCTCTTCCACCTCTCCTAATACCCTCATCATTGACTTACTTATAGCTGTTGCTTTTCAACAAATTACGAAATCGTGGAAAATTTTTCAAATGTTTCTTTTCAGGCCTGGTGGTATGGTGTTTGTTATAACTAAGGGTGGGCGTAGTTCGCGAAGTAGCACTTCGCGAAGCTACGCAAAGTGAAGTTTGCACTACGCGAGCTACGCGTAGCACTTCGCGAACTGCGAAGTAACATGTTCGCACTGTGCAAGATGTTGTTTTCAATGATTGCACAGTGCGGACAAGCAACTGGCACTGTGCAATCATTGAAAATGGCATCTTGCACAGTGCGAGCTGTAGTTTTCTGCTGCTCGAGTAGATTTTTACTCGAGCTGCAGCTTTCTCAACGCGAACTGGTAGTTTCTCATCGCGAGCGGTCGCGAGCATACGCGACCCCTCGCAATGAGAAACCTGACCTTCTCGCGTTGGGAATCTCGCCGGGAGGTTTATTTTCCCTGCTCGCGATCGCGAACAAGGAAAAAGTCTCGCCAGGATGTCATTTTGCTTGCTCGCGGTCGCCAACTTGGCGTTGAGGACCGCGAGCAAGCAAAAAATGACCGCAGCACTACGCAACACTACGCTACGCGTGTTCGCACTGTGCTACGTGCAGTTCGCGTAGTGCGAAGTAGCGCGAACTTCGCAAACTACGCGAGCGTAGCGTAGTGCTTCGCCCAGGCCTAGTTATAACCATAGATTAGATAGGGCTTATGTTCACCCGATTGCACTTGCCATTAAACGTGACTTATCATGGCTACCCGTTACCAATTTTTTAAATATGTCTGCCCGATCATTACCGTCACATATTCCAACCATAGAAGAAGTTTCCAAACCTCCTTAGATTATTGTTAATTAAGTATTACTATATTCTGTTCTTATTCTCAATATATAATTAAGTTTGTAGTAGTGAGATAAGTATGATATGTATACTATATTTTTGAATGATGTTTCAGTTGTATCAATATAGGATATATTTATTTATTTTTTTCCCTCCCCTCCCACCTATTCTACTTTCTTTGTTGTATACAGCATATTTTCCAATTTATTATTACTATATACTGTATTGTATTACTGTTATATCTAATACCCAGTAAACTTTCTTTAAACTAAAAAAAAAGAGTTATGGTTTTATTGTTTTGGTTTGGTGATTATTGCTTGTAAATTGCTTATTGATTATTAATTGTGGAATGTATTGGGTTATCTATTAACACTCTATGTTGAGTTGCGTCGAGTTCTATGTTGTTTGACGCCTTCTGGGATGTAGGAAGTCGGAAGTTTGTAAAGGTTCCGTAGTAGGGCAGAGGTAAGCGCCGCTCTCGGGAAAGACGGAAATGTTGTTGCCCTGTAGGTACACGGGGAAAACGTGTGACGATTGGAGTTGCACGACGCATTCTCTGAGTTCGATTCGGTAACATCGTCGTGTGTTACCAGCTAGGGATATTTTCTGTATGAGAGAAATGTATGGTAGCGAAGGTCACCTGTGAAATTTTGGTCTTATGTACCAGGAGTCCAAAAGGCACTCTGATTACGCTTATCACTGGAAAGGTAATAGGTGTTCCCTAAGCTTGCTAGAAGGATAAAGTAGAGGGAAGTGCTACTTTATTAACAAGTGTCATAATTCTGTAGTAGGGCAGACTGTTCTCTGTTCTCGGGAAAGACAGAATTCTGTGTGAATGAACTACATTTTCCATATGAAAGTGCGAGAATGAAAAGGCATTCAGGTTAATTGCGAGATTCTGGTTTTATTTCTCAGGAGCATTAGGTCTCCAACTAGGTGTCTTAATTCTGGAGAAACAGTTAGCTAATGCTTTTTAGAAGGGGAAGGTAGAGGGAAGTGCTACTTTATCAACGGAAGTAACGATTCCGTAGTAGGGCAGATTGTTCGCTGCTCTCGGGAAAGACGGAATTCTTGTAAGAAAGGTCATTAACTGTTCTTTGTTAGCGGAACAGACAATAGTGGCGTTTTTTATGTTGTTACTAACAAATTTGTAAGTCAAAAGAACGTAAGAAAGTTTGCCGATAAATTTTGTAAAGGAGGGGTCAGCAGAAGCAGGAGTAGCGAGAAAAGCTGACGTCAGAAAGACCGCGCTGGTATTGGCCAGTCAGTAAAGAACGTAGACGCTCCTGATTGGTGCGTTAGTGTATGCCGCGCTGAAAGTGGAGAATTATAGGGTGACGTAGACGCTCCGGATTGGTGCACTAGTGTTAGTCGCGCTACGATTGGATAAGACAACAGAATAGTTGTAGGAGAAATGTAGCGATTCACGGAAAAGACAAAATGATGTATTACGGTCCACCAGAAAAAGAGAAAACGTCCTGGTTTGGAAAAATCAAGAGTATATTTAAGAAGGACAAATCGATTGTGACTAGGGAAGGACAATTACTTCCCCCACCTAAATCGCCCGCATCCTTCATGGTTGCGAAATATGGATACCATACTTGTATTTGGTTGGATAATTGGGCAACGTATACAAAAGATGATGGAGTTTTGGCATTTCCAGAACATGGTTCATTTAATTTAGCAGTTTTGAGAAATTTGAGAGAGAAAATGATGAATCTAGAACCGAGACCTAGACCAACACAGGTCGAAGCATTGACAGAATGGGAAGACGAGATGCATGAGAGAGAAAGGCAGAGGAGTGGCGGAAGGTATAAGTACATGTTTGGTAGATCATATGAACAGGAGAATCATGATGACAGAATGAGGAGATGGCGAAGTGCAAATATGACTGATGGTTTGTTTCCTGTGAGACATGCTGAAAAAGTTAGTGGTAGAAAATGTATGGAAAAGAGAAATAATATAGAGTCAGGAGGGTATGGAGTGCATGAATCGGAAGATGATGTTCTTTACGACATGTTATATAAAAATCCAGCCCCGTATCAATCAGATTCTGACATACTGACACCAAGTGCCCCAATAAAAGAGACTCTGCGAAACATAAAAGTTGAATCAGTACCCCAAGAGATAGGAAGAAATAATTCTTTCAGAGAGACAGAGAAAAAACAGGATGGTAAAACGTGTACTGGAAATTCGACAGAATTAGCGAAAGCCACTTTAGAGTTAACCGAGAAGATTAAGGAATTGACTGAAAACTTAGAAGCCGTAACTGTTCCTGTAACTATAGGACCTGTAATGCCTAACAAAAGGATGGTGAGCATTGTCTGATGGTCCCTTAAAACAGTAATAAACAGGTTGAGAGGCCAGGAAAGAGTGCAGATGAGAACACATGGAAACAAACAGCAAGTACTTCAGAACAAAGTATGCCTAAAAACTTGACAGTGAATCAAAATTTAGTGGACAGACTAATAATGACTACAGAATTTGTATCAGAAGCACCAAAAGATTCAGGACAAGGTAATGAGGAAAAACCAGTAGGGCCTACTTCAGAAGAATTAAGTGAATGGTTGAGGAGTTTAAAGAGAAAAGATAGAGAATCCCAATCTATAGATGTGGCCAAGCTAAAAATGGTTTTAGAAGAATTAATAGTAGGAACTATCCCCACAGAGAAGTTAAAAGCCAATCAGGATGAAGAATTATTATTTCTATGCAAAAGTATAACTTGGAGAGCAAAGAATCTACACGAAAGACTGGAAGAAGTGGCAAATGAAAGGGGTATAGACCTTGAAAGAGTAAAAGTCTTACAAAAACCATATCGAGTAGACTTCTCTGAAAAAGATATTGAAAATCTGAATACTGCAGGACGAACAACTCAGATTAAAGACATAATCATTTTGTTAAGAAAATGGGGAGATGTGGATAAATGGGAAAGTAGGTGGTGTCAAAATTGAGATGATGCCTCAGACAAACCGTTTGCAGCCTTTCCAGTGAGAGAGAAGGAAAAGGTAATAACAGAATGCCCTATGAGAGAAATTCCTGTTGGAGGATATGTACATGTTCCTTGGACTAGACAAAATATTTTGTCATTTACTAATGATTTCCCTCGACTACGTGAAAAGCCAGTCGAGTGGTATAGGCAAGTAGATAGGTTTGTAAAATTATCAAAAGTTTTGTGGATTGTTTTAAATAGTCTATTTGACATAATAGTACCAGCAGACTTATGGACAGAGTGCAAAATTATGATAAATTGGCCTACACAAGAATACCCTAGAGACCCAAAGACAGGTGCCCCATATCCACTTTTCTGAAAAACAAAGTACCTCCCAAAGATCGGTACATGCTTACTATGAGAGGTTAATCCTTGCCTTTAAGCAGTTTAGTGGTGACGAAAATTTAAGTGAGAAAGATTTAAGTCATTTTGTATACAGATTTGTATTTGGCCTATGTCCTGAAATAAGTGAAATGATTAAACAGCATACAGTAGATTGGCAAAATAAGAAAATAGATGAAGAATTAAGACATGCAAAATATTTTAGTGATGAAATTGAAGCCAAGCAGCGTAAATTGAAAGAGAAGGCTATGTGGGCACAGGTAAAAGTAGCAGAAAGACAGGAAGCTCAGCTGATTGAATGAGCAAATAATGCAGGACCAAAACCTAAATTTAATGTTGGAAAAGGAAAGGGACCAGGTTATTGTGGAGATGACGCTTACAGTTTAGTGCAGAATGGTTCATGTAATTGGGAACTATTTTAAAGAACCCAAAGACACAGCTTTAGGTAGATAAAAGATTGCTTCATTTTTGGAGCGTGGGAGTCCGCAGAAATTCTTTCGGTTGGGGGTGGGGGGGGGCATAACGTCCTCCATCCTCCTGCCCTTTTTGACAATGTCACAGGGCAGGGACAAAGTCATTATCACATAAAGTGCAGGCATGCAGAGGGTTGAGGAACCAGATGCAAAAGCTTACTAGAAGGATCAAGCTGCCAATGTCTGATTAGTAATTTTCCAATCTTTTTTTTACCAATGCACCACATTATTTATACACACATGATCAGGGCACTATAACTGAATTATAAAACAAACATTTTTAGAATCTGCATTTGATGTTAACATGCACAAAGGATTGACAATTAAAATATATGACAATTGTATATATTTTGAAAATATATACACTTAAATATATTAATAACATTAAATATATTAACTTAAATATATGTATATAAATAACACCTGTTCTCATCCAAATAGGAAAATAAAGCATATAAACTTTAACTGGATAACAGTTGCAGATTAGGAACTGCAAACATCTACACTCTTACTCAAATTTAGCAATTCCATTTTTCAATGAGTAGTTGTATACAGTTTTTGTTCACTGGCAGGTAATCTTGAAAAAGGAACTGTAAACCCCTGGGGTCTTGTGCAAATTTATCAATTACTTTTTCAATCAGCTGTTGTTAGAAATTGGTTTTTTGGTGGCTAGGGTATGCACCTAAGCCAGGCAGAGTCCCCCACTCTAGTCAGGATAAGGGGATTACATGTCTGAAATAACCCCTGCTGACCCCTTTGGTAGCTTGGCACGAGCAGTCAGGCTTATCCGACAGGCAGTGTGTAAAGCGTGTGCACATAACCAGCAGTCATATAGGTCATATAGTAAAAACACTACAAAAGGACACCACATCAGTTTTAGATAAATATCCAATATTTATCTGTGTAAAACAAGACCAAAATTGATACAAATCTAACATACAGTGATCAAACTACAAATAAACCAAAACAAAACGTTATATACAGTTCCTTGAAGTTGGTAGCTCCGTCCGGGGATATCACAGCATTGTGAACAAGCACATCCAACAGTTCGGGTGGGCGTGGCAACGCAGGCCAGCTACAGTGTTGGGGAGACCTGTAAAATAGTACCTTTGGAGATGCAGGGCGTCAGACCTTGCGGTGAGCTCAGGAGGAGCAGTGTCAGCAGGTGTTGATTCCGGACGTCTGTGCAAGAGTTTTTGGGCCTTTGAAGCCACACGTATTGCAGGTTGAACTCTATGAGTTTGAAGTCAGGAGCACCGGCAGGTGCCAGACCTGTAGTGTGAAGCAGAATATTGCGATGTGTGGTGCCCTCAGGTCACGGTATAGGCAGCAGCTCGGTAACGGTCGTCCAGCGGCATCAGTGAGACCAGGGCTGCAGTGCGAAGTGGGGCGGTGCTTGTTGTGGTGCTGCCAGGTGATGGTGCAAGCAGCGTTCTCGTCATTGCTGAAGCACTGTCATCGGTGGACCCAAGGTTGTGGTGTGAGATAGAGTAGTGCATTGTGGTTGGCCCACAGGTCGAAGTGCAAGCAGCGGCATCGGTTGACGATCTGGAGTCGATGGAGCCAAGACTGCTGATGGGACAGGTGGTGCATAGAGTAACCTACCAGGTGTGCCCCCAAACCTCGGTGCAGGCAGCGGTGTCGATGCCAACTTGAAGCGTGGTCGTCGATGAGACCAGAGTTGCGGTGCGACGTGGGATAGTGCTCCGTGTTCTACACAAGCAGTGTCCACAGGTCACAGTGCCGGCAGCAGCATCAGTGCCAGTGTTGCATCGTTGTTGGGGATACCATGGCTGTGGTGTGAAGCGAGGCAGTGCCGAGTGTGGTGCCCACAGGTCGCGGTGCAAGCAGCGCCTGACGGCGGTGTTGGACGTCGTTGTTGGTGAGACCAGGGTTGCGGGGCGAAGCGGTGCCCTCTGTGGTGCCTTAAGGGCACGGAGCCGGCAGCGGCGTAGCTGACAGCGTCGGGTTACCTCTTTCCTCTGTGGCAGCTGAAACATCCTGTTCCAGAAGCCAGTACACAGAAGATGTAGAAGTCTTTGATTTCCCTGAGATGTCCAACAGGAGGCAAGCTCTATATCAAGCCCTTGGAGATATTTGGGATTCAGAAATCACAGTCCAGTCCTTTCCCTGCCCAAGACAGAAGCAGCCACTGCAGGCCAACCCAGGAAAGCACACAGCAAAGTGGTAGTCTCTCTTCACAGCTCTTCCAGCTGTTCTCCCTGGCAGATTCCTCAGTCCAGCAGTCATCTAAAGTTCTGGGGTCAGGGCCCCAACATTTATACCACATTTTCCTTTGAAGTTGGTACAAACTAAGTTCCTTTGGCACACAGACACCAATGCAGCCTGGCTCAGGCCATGTTCACCACAGGAGGTGGGGACACCGTTGTGGAAGGCAGCCACAGTCCATTTAGGTGCAAGTGTCAATTCCTCCCACTAATCTATATGCAGCCAGATCTATTCAGCCTGGCTATGAGTATCGTAGGAAAGGCAGAACACACCTCCCCCTTGTGTCTGTCTAGTATTAATGAACATCCATGCTTCTGTCACTCCAAAGCCCAGACAGCTAATACACAAAACAGGCAGAGGCACATGGATGGTTAGACAAGGAAATACCCGCTTTCTAAAAGTGGTATTTTCAAACACACAATATAAAAATCATCCTTACTAAAAGATGTTTTTTTTAATTCTTAGTTCAAGCATAGTAAACTCCACTTTTCTATCAGCCCCCTATGGCCAGCCACATTTGTATAAGTGTTTACAAAGCAGCTTCCATGTTAACCTATAGGTGAGATAGCCGTTCAACGGTGAAAACCAAATGTACAGTAATTCACTTTCAGGAAATACACAACACACCGGTACAGGTCCCACCTTTCACATACACTGCACCCTGCCCATAGGGGTACCTTGGGCCTACCTGAGAGGTGTCTTACGTGCCAAAAAAGGGAAGGTTAGGGTCTGGCAAGTGTGTGCACTTGCCAGGTCGACATGGCAGTAGAAACTGCTCACAGACACTGCTGTGGAAGGTCTGAGACACATTTGAAAGGCTGGCGGTGTGGGTGGCACAGTCAGCGCTGCAGGCCCACTAACATCATTTGAATTACAGGCCCTGGGCACACACAGTGCAATGTACTAGGGACTTAGTAGTAAATAAAATAAGCCAATCATGGAAACACCAACCCATAAACACAATTTACATTGAGAGCATATGCACTTTAGCACTGAATAGCAGTGGTAAAGTGCCCAGAGTCCTAAAGCCAACAAAAACAAGGGCAAAAACAGGAGGCCAAAAAGCAAAAAGTCTGGGGGTGAACCCGCAGAAAAAGCCAAGTCTAACAGCTGTTGTTTATTTTCATCAATTTTTGCTTGATGTATGCTCATCATGCACAAACCTGGTAAGCACTCATCAGCTGCCATTGTCGACCTCTAATTACAATCCCCAGCACACGTTGTTGTGATTACAAATAAGTGACAGCAGTAGCATATGTAAGTTCACTTGAATACACAACAGACATCACAATGAGGTTCCTTGTTTCCTTATTATTTTTCTTCTGGTTCCTTTTTATTCAAACAAGATCTTAGCCAGCCAACACGTGTTTCGCCGCCACAGTGGGAATACAGTCCTGCAACTTTTTCAAGACTCTAATGTCTCTTCTTCTCATCCATTTCATATGTGGTGATAATTCCAACCCACACAATCCTTCGGCGTGGACAAACGTACTTAGGTAACTTCCAATATGTTAAATCTCTGACAACCGAATATTTGGGTATGTTGTCCGAAAACATAATCAGCAGTAGCTGCTGCTCCTCCGAGGCAGCTATCCTTCCAGTCCGGGACTAAGGGCATTCCCAAAGAATGAACATATTGGAAGTTACCTAAGTACATTTGTCCACACCGGAGGATCGTGTGGGCTGGAATTATTACCACATATGAAATGGATGAGAACAAGAGACATTAGAGCCTTGAAAAGTCGAGGGACTGTATTCCTACTTTGGCGAAGAAACACATGTTAGCTGGCTAAGATCTTGTTTGAATAAAAAGGAACCAGAAATAAAGAAACAAGGAACCTCATTCTGATGTCTGTTGTGTTTTCGAGTGAACTTACATATGCTACTGCTGTCACTTATTTGTAATCACAACAACGTGTGCTGGGGATTGTAATTACGTGTATTTGTAGCTTAGGCCACAAGATTTGGAGAGGCTGGTGTTCTCTCCACCCTTCAGCACCGTTATAGCAATATACTGACCAAGATATTTAGTGACTCCACCCTTGGGACGCCAGGATCCCTATATATTATACCACCGACCATTTTCTTACATTGTCGACCTCAACCAGGTTTTCACCCTTCTCATTGTGCTAAAAGACCTTCCCACTATTCAAGTAGACACTGGTAATGTGACAGTGATGGAGCGGGTAGTGCAACATTTTGTATACCTCCTCTATTTTGCATGGAAATACTAATTATATAATCTATTAACTGTAATATTATTAAACGAGTTTTGCATGTATACTAATCAACATTATTACAACTTGAACTACACATGGGATTTGCATTTTGCATCTCTAAATAATCTTTATAACTAAAGACTGTGCGCATATTAACAATAGTATATGTGGTAATAGAATACTGCATGATATATGTTGCTTTTGTGATGTTTGCATTCCTGATTGGATCGAAAAGGTGAATATAACAGCTTTAAATGTTGCTATATGCTAGATAAATACAAGCACATAGAGGGATTAGTAAAGGGATAACATTAGATTCACTATTTCTATGTATTAATTACTCTTTTGTGTTTGTTTTGCTTAAGTTGGCATTTGGGCCTAAATCAAACATGGCCGCTGTCACCACACGTCGAAGTGGCCACTGTCTCATGATGTGCAGAGTGAGCTGTGCATGTGCGAGAAATCTCCAAAACCTCGTTGCGACCTTTGTTCACCATGTACCCGGACAAGGCTATAAAACGGGATGCTAGCCAAGACAGGAGAACAATAGACCTTACAATAAACCGGAACAAGCCGACTCCTCACTGACCAATGACCTCACCCCTCGAACTGTACTGAAAGTCTAGAATTATAAATCGGACGATCTCAACCGCCCAATCACGACTGTTCTTAAACTTTAAATTGTATCTTCTTTTACTTCATTGTATTATAAAAGAGGGTAGTAGAATAGGGAGCGAGATTCAACTTTTCCATTCATCATTTTTCACGTTCGTTGTGTCGCCTTTTCTGAAGACCCAGATGCTGTTCGACCGCTTGATGACTGCGAACCTTTTCTAAATCCATAGGCCATGATAGATGCTTGCACGATTTCTGGTCCTTTGAGAAATTGGGACTGTAACGTGCTGAGCAAAGAACTTTGAGCTTTGGCCTGCTTTCGGACGATTTACGACAAAACTTGATTATGCAGAGCCAATGAATTAGAGGACTCCAAATAGCCAGATTAGGTAAATATGATGTTCTGCGCTTACTTGAATTAATCTAGAAATTCTAAGCTTTGATGAAATAAATGCAAATATAAGTCATTACGAAAATTTAGATAAACAAATATTGATTAACAAGAAATTCGAGTTTGTGTTCATTAAGAGAGATAAGGATTCCGAGTCTTAAAATGTGTTTTAGCTGGTTCTAAATCACCATCAAACAATCCAACTAAATTGGTCCATCGACCAAGTGGGAGGAGTGCCTTGATGTTTAGGCTTGAGGATTTGAGGACGAAGGGCGTTAATGTATATTTTTGTAAAATAACTTTTCTCTCCCTATAGGTTATAAGGTGTTCCCCCCACATGTCCAGCGCTTGAATTGCTCATCCCTCCTGAGTTTTGAATGTATACTAATCAACATTATTAAAACTTGAACTACACGTGGGATTTGCATTTTGCATGGCTAAATAATCTTTATAACTAAAATCTGTACGCATATTAACAATAATATATGTGGTAATAGAATACTGCATGATATATGTTGCTTTTGTGATGTTTGCATTCCTGATTGGATCGAAAAGGTGAATATAACGGCTTTAAATGTTGCTATATGCTAGATAAATACAAGCACATAGAGGGATTAGTAAGGGGTTAACATTAGATTCACTATTTGTATGTATTAATTACTCTTTTGTGTTTGTTTTGCTTAAGTTGGCATTTGGGCCTAAATCAAACATGGCCGCTGTCACCACACATTGAATAGGTTATAAGGTGTTCCCCCCACATGTCCAGCGCTTGAATTGCTCATCCCTCCTGTGTGTGTAGACTTGTGAAAGTGATGTGTGAGTGTTGGTGTTATGGGCCCCACCAATGACTGCGTGTGTGAATGAGCTAGTGTGACATAGAGTCTGCGACGCAGGGAGGATATTAATATGTGTTGTTCCCCATTGTCTCGGACTTTTTGAGCTGGAACAGTTTTTCTGGTAGCAGAGTTATGGTTTTATGGGGGCGCGTGGCTTAGGCGCCTTTTGAGATGGCCGCCGTTTCCGAGAGCTCCGCGGTGGTGTGAGGCGACAGAGTCTTTCCAGGCTGTCTCCGTTCACTTTCGGAGCATAGAAACCGCTTCCAGTATCGTCAGAAGTGCTGCTCCAATTAACGCGCTACAGCTACCAGCGTAGGGTGAGCTTTAAGATGTATTTCGGCTTCATAACAGCTGCAATGTACTCGCGGCCACCATTTTGTTTTCATTTTTAATGCGCTCCTCGCGTTTGCTGCCACTGTGCCTCAGAGGATATCTGTTTTTAAAAGAATGACTGCCTGAACAGGATTTTACTGCGCTTCCTTTGAGTTTTTTGCTTGGTACACCATATTTAAACACCATATTTGAGCTAACTTATTTGACACAATGTTGCTCCTTGGCTCCCCTCACGCTTGCTATTTCTGCACTTGGAGAACGTTTCATTCCTCATAAAACCAGTTTGCCATGGCAGGGATGTTATTCTTTCGCTCTATACTGCTACCAGCACATTTTAGGTGACAATACTTTCTGAACCAGAATTTTTGGAACCGTCACCAGCGTTTCTTCTCCTCATATATGCTCCATAAAGTGGTGTTGTGTATTGTCCTACATTTAGTAGCTTTATACTGCTATACTTTACTCTCCAGAATTCTGCTGAAGATCACCTTTTTTCAGTTTAAACCATGGCAACATCTCGGGCTAACCGTAAAGAAGCTCCGCAGTCTAATGGTGCATCTTTAGAGGATTTCAATCCTTTTAACATTCTACAAGAGAACTCAGATGACATCCCCAGTGACTCTGTGGCTATAAAGGGCTCCTCTCCCTCTACGACTCGACTAAGCTCTAAACAGGTGTCCAAAATACCATCTTCAGCTTCCTTCGCGCCTAGAAAACGAGGAAAAACAAACCCACCTTCTCCTACTAATTCTTCTTCACCTCTTTCGCTGGAACTGCTTCTTGAGGAGATTCGCGCCCTCAAACCTTATATGGAAGAAACCAACATTCGTTTGCAGAGCTTGGAAGATAATTGGTCTCACACTGAGCAAAGGGTTGATGTTCTGGAGAGGCGAGTTGATTCTGTTCAGGAAGTCGCTGCTCAAGTTCCTCTTATTCATAAAGAAGTTGAACATCTTAAACAGCAAGTTGAACATTTAGAAAATCGTAATAGGCGTAATAATCTACGCATTTATGGTCTGGCTGAAGGTCTTGAAGGTTCTAACGCAATATCCTATTTTCAGTCCTTTCTTCCAACTCTTCTTGGTCTTCCAGTATCTCCGCCATTAAATATCCAACGTGCACACCGTCTGGGCCAAAATCCCCGTTCTCCATCTTCCTCAACGAAACCCAGAGGAGTAATTTTGCATTTCCTAGAATATACGGATCTACTTAAGGTCTTGCAGGCAGCCAAACAGAGAGGAAAGATTTCTTGGAATGGTTCCAATCTCTTTTTTGCTCAGGATTATGCCAAAATAACTGCTGACCGTCGGAAGAAGTTTTTAGATATGAGACCAGCTCTTCGCAGCATGAATGCTCGTTATGGCTTATTTCACCCCTGTCTTTTCAAAGTGACTTACAACAACAGAACAACCAACTATGAAGACCCTGCTGTGCTTCAATGATTTTTGGACTCTTGTAAAGGAGTCTCTATGGACACTTCTAAAGCATAATATGACATGAATATCTTTGTCTCAAATGTTCAATGTTTGTTACTTATTTGTCCTCAATTGTGAATCTCTTTTGTCTTAGTCATATCTGTAAGTTTTGGTGTTATTATAATTTTCCATATTAATTAATATCTTATTTTTCCCTTTTACTAGGTTGCGGTTTCTGTGCTCCCTTATTCTCAGTGTTCTTCATTCCGCCTGGATGATGTTCTCTGTATGCTTCTCGTCATGCGATCTCTCGCCCGGTGTTTGGCCTTCCCCATGTGGCTCCACCTACCCCAACTTTATTGTTCTTTTGTGGTATGTTTTTCTATTATAGCATTGTTTCATCAATTCTTAATTGTGTTTTGTCTTTTTGTTTCTTGTTATCTTCACTTCTTCCCTCTTTTTCTCCCCACTCTTCTGTTTTATCTAAATTTCCAGTTTTTCTTTTATGCTTCTCATCTCTATCATCTTCTTTCTGATCCTCATTTTTTCTTCTATTTCATGAACTTAACGTATTTCTCACTGCTATCTCTTTACAATAATGCTCTTTTTTCATATTTTGCTGAATAATTTGCGTTGTTTTTGCCTTTATACATGGCAGACTTGTTCAAGAAATGTTTTGATTAATTTTATATAAGATTTAAATGTCGTTAAATATTATATCTTGGAATGTTAAAGGTTTGGGTTCTCCTATCAAGCGTCAACGAGTTTTGTCACATATTGCACATTTAAAGGGAGATATTGCTCTTTTGCAGGAAATTCATATACCAGTTACTGAAATAACTAAATTACGACGGAATTGGGTAGGCCATGTTTTTGCATCACCAGGCTTAGGAAAACGCAATGGCGTTGCTATTCTCTGTCATAAACGCTTGGATGTCCAGCTCATACGACAGGATAACGATTCTGATGGTAGATGGGTTGTAATTTCCTTACTCATTAACAAGATTCCTCTCACTATTTTTAATATTCATGCTCCCACTACTCAGGATAAAATGTTTTGGCCCCAAATTCTTTCCCTTTTAATGCAATGCACTGATGAGTATTTGATTTTCGGTGGGGACTGTAATATGATTGTGGATCCTTTTATTGACAGAAACTCCAACTCCAGATTCGTCCCTTCTTTTAAACACTCTCAATTCACCTCCATCATCTCTCAAAGGTCTCTTGTGGACTCTTGGAGACTTTGTCATCCCACACTACAAGAATACACTTATTATTCACCTGCTCATTCTCCACAATCCCGAATAGATTACCTTTTTATTTCCAAAGCTCTACTTCAGCACATTTCTCACTCAGACATAGGATCTATTCTAATTTCCGATCATGCCCCAGTTTCCTTAAGTTTAGATCTACTTCCCCCCACTAAAGGTACTAGACGCTGGAGATTTAATAATTCTCTTTTAATAGACCCTAAGTTCACACCAGCCTTTCTTGATTTTGCCTCCTTATTTTTCGAAGAAAATGAATCCCCTCAAATGTCTCCTCAACTTGCTCAAAGGCAACGTGCAGCTTCTCTTTCATCTCAGGCACTGAAATTACAAATTAAAAAACTGGAACACCTCTATTACCTAACAAAAAGCCAGTCTACCTTAGAGGAACTTATTAATGCCAAACTTTCTTTTAATACACTCTCTACTGATTCTGCAAATCTATATTTACTTAAATCTAGCGCTAAGTTTTATAGTGCACAAAACAAATCTGGCAACCTTCTTGCTAAATATCTCAAAATCAAAAAGGAACGTACTAAAATTGAATCGGATCATATCCTCATCTAATACCATATTCCATAAAGACGAAGACATTCTTTTAGAATTCTCCAATTTTTACAAATCACTATATACTCTGGAATCTCCACCCCTTTTATCTGATATTGATCAATATTTAGCCTCTAATTCTCCACCTCCCTCTTTGGATGTGGATTTCTCCTCTCTAGAAACTGATATACACACTAAAGACATCCTCAAAGCTATTCAATCACATAAAAAGGGGAAAGCTCCGGGACCTGATGGTTTTACTATAGAATTTTATTCCCACTTTTCCAATTTGCTCATTCCCAAACTACTTAAATTATTCTTGTTTTTTATAACTTCTCAGAGATCTGAGGGTTCATTTCAAGAGGCTTTGATTTGTCTCCTTCCTAAAGAAAATAAAGATCATACACTATGCAAAAATTACCGACCTATTTCTTTAATCAATTTGGATTATAAGACCTTTGCGAAAATTCTTGCGCTTCGTCTAGATAATATTCTACCACAATTAATAGGTAAAGAACAATGTGGATTCATTAAGGATCGCCACCTCTCTGATAACACCCGTCTCTTTTTCAATGTACTCAGTAAATCTCTTTCCCATAGATCTTCCCTAGCAGCTGCTGCTTTAGATGCTGAGAAAGCTTTTGACTGGGTTAATTGGCAGTTTATCTTTTCAACACTTACTTGGTTTGGTTTTGGCCCTAAATTTCTTTCCTATATTTCATTGCTTTACTCTTTTCCAAGATCGTTTATTTTAGCTAATGGCCTTGTTTCCTCTTCCTTCCCACTTCTCAGAGGTGTCAGGCAAGGTTGTCCCCTTTCTCCTCTTTTATTTATTGTGGCTTTAGAACCTTTCTTATCTAAAATCCAGATGAACAAAAATATTACTGGTTTTCCTTATGGCGATAAACATCTAAAACTCTCGGCATATGCTGATGATATTCTTTTATTCATATCTAATCCTCAGACCTCTTTACCGGCTTTTCTTTCAGAAGTCTCTACTTTTTCTTCAGTTTCAGGATACAAACTCAACGTAGACAAATGTGAAATTCTTCCATTAAATAAATATTGTTTCCATGCTGATTTTGTATCTTCTTCTTTTCACTGGAGCCCTACTAAGATTAAATACTTAGGCCTATGGTTTACTCCTTCTATTAAAGATACTGTATCACTCAATCTTAAGAACCTCCAGTCAACTTTAACCAATTCCACATCGCAATGGCACCCCTTATTTTTATCTTGGTGGGGTAGACTAGATTCTGTAAAAATGATGTTGGTTCCTGTAATTTTATTTTTCTTATCTAATCTTCCAGTCAACATTCCTAAATCCTGTTACAAAAAAATATATACTATTTTATCAAAATTTCTGTGGCAGAACAAAAAACCTAGGATGCCTTTCTCCAAGCTTAAACAGCCTAAACATTTAGGTGGAGTTAATTTCCCTGATTTTGCATCATATCATACTTCCTTCTTTCTTAAGAACTCTTCTTCATTACTATCACAGAATTCGACTGATTTGTTATCTTTACCTTTGTGGGTAGAAATTGAATCTTATTTCAGCTACCCTCTTTCATTTGAAGAGTTTTTATCCATATCTAACACTCCTCAAAAATTTTCTCTCCCCATTCTTAAACATATTCGTAAAATTCTTCCCCCACTTATGCTAGATGGTTTAGATGACCGAAATCGTTTTTTGCAATCTCCGATTTGGTACAACAGTCACATTTAGATGAAAAATAGGACTCTTTTTTGGAAAGACTGGTTCAATCTTGGTCTTAAATGGACTCATCAGCTTTTTCTAGGTGATACCTGTATACCCTTCTCTATAATGCAAATACGTTATTCCCTTCCTTCTTCTTATCATTCTAGATATATATTATTGACCCTAGCCGCTCAAAGTGCTTATGATAATCTCATGGTTTCTTCCGCACAAATTAATCCTTCTCCTTTACAAATTTCATTCTTGAAGTTAAACACTTCAGCTTCTCAAATTTACAATAAATTGAGAAATAGTGGTCATACTCGGGATAAGTCTAATGTAGAATCTAGTTGGGAATCTGATTTAGGAATTTCCTTTTCCACTTCAGTGTGGGAAAAGATTTGGACTAAAATAAGGAAATCTTCTAGGGCAGCAAATATTGCACAAATGTTATTTTTCATATATAATAGACTTTTAATTACTCCGGCCAAATTGCATCAGATTAACCCTCTATTTCGTCTACCTGTTGGTCCTGTCCAGCCCCTGTTGCAGATCTTAAACATATGTTATTTGTATGTCCAGTTATTCAGCAATTTTGGACTAGGGTATGGCAACCAGTTAACAAAATATTTCACACACATATCCCTTTTTCTTTTTCTCATATTTTTCTAGGTAGTGTTGCAGAAGTTTGGTCCTCTTCCACCTCTCTTAATACCCTCATCATTGACTTACTTATAGCTGTTGCTTTTCAACAAATTACGAAATCGTGGAAAATTCTTCAAATGTTTCTTTTCAGGCCTGGTGGTATGGTGTTTGTTATAACCATAGATTAGATAGGGCTTATGTTCACCCGATTGCACTTGCCATTAAACGTGACTTATCATGGCTACCCGTTACCAATTTTTTAAATATGTCTGCCCGATCATTACCGTCACATATTCCAACCATAGAAGAAGTTTCCAAACCTCCTTAGATTATTGTTAATTAAGTATTACTATATTCTGTTCTTATTCTCAATATATAATTAAGTTTGTAGTAGTGAGATAAGTATGATATGTATACTATATTTTTGAATGATGTTTCAGTTGTATCAATATAGGATATATTTATTTATTTTTTTCCCTCCCCTCCCACCTATTCTACTTTCTTTGTTGTATACAGCATATTTTCCAATTTATTATTACTATATACTGTATTGTATTACTGTTATATCTTATACCCAGTAAACTTTCTTTAAACTAAAAAAAAATAGTTATGGTTTTATTGTTTTGGTTTGGTGATTATTGCTTGTAAATTGCTTATTGATTATTAATTGTGGAATGTATTGGGTTATCTATTAACACTCTATGTTGAGTTGTGTCGAGTTCTATGTTGTTTGACGCCTTCTGGGATGTAGGAAGTCGGAAGTTTGTAAAGGTTCCGTAGTAGGGCAGAGGTAAGCGCCGCTCTCGGGAAAGACGGAAATGTTGTTGCCCTGTAGGTACACGGGGAAAACGTGTGACGATTGGAGTTGCACGACGCATTCTCTGAGTTCGATTCGGTAACATCGTCGTGTGTTACCAGCTAGGGATATTTTCTGTATGAGAGAAATGTATGGTAGCGAAGGTCACCTGTGAAATTTTGGTCTTATGTACCAGGAGTCCAAAAGGCACTCTGATTACGCTTATCACTGGAAAGGTAATAGGTGTTCCCTAAGCTTGCTAGAAGGATAAAGTAGAGGGAAGTGCTACTTTATTAACAAGTGTCATAATTCTGTAGTAGGGCAGACTGTTCTCTGTTCTCGGGAAAGACAGAATTCTGTGTGAATGAACTACATTTTCCATATGAAAGTGCGAGAATGAAAAGGCATTCAGGTTAATTGCGAGATTCTGGTTTTATTTCTCAGGAGCATTAGGTCTCCAACTAGGTGTCTTCATTCTGGAGAAACAGTTAGCTAATGCTTTTTAGAAGGGGAAGGTAGAGGGAAGTGCTACTTTATCAACGGAAGTAACGATTCCGTAGTAGGGCAGATTGTTCGCTGCTCTCGGGAAAGACGGAATTCTTGTAAGAAAGGTCATTAACTGTTCTTTGTTAGCGGAACAGACAATAGTGGCGTTTTTTATGTTGTTACTAACAAATTTGTAAGTCAAAAGAACGTAAGAAAGTTTGCCGATAAATTTTGTAAAGGAGGGGTCAGCAGAAGCAGGAGTAGCGAGAAAAGCTGACGTCAGAAAGACCGCGCTGGTATTGGCCAGTCAGTAAAGAACGTAGACGCTCCTGATTGGTGCGTTAGTGTATGCCGCACTGAAAGTGGAGAATTATAGGGTGACGTAGACGCTCTGGATTGGTGCATTAGTGTTAGTCATGCTACGATTGGATAAGACAACAGAATAGTTGTAGGAGAAATCTAGCGATTCACGGAAAAGACAAAATGATGTATTTGGCCTATGTCCTGAAATAAGTGAAATGATTAAACAGCATACAGTAGATTGGCAAAATAAGAAAATAGATGAAGAATTAAGACATGCAAAATATTTTAGTGATGAAATTGAAGCCAAGCAGCGTAAATTGAAAGAGAAGGCTATGTGGGCACAGGTAAAAGTAGCAGAAAGACAGGAAGCTCAGCTGATTGAATGAGCAAATAATGCAGGACCAAAACCTAAATTTAATGTTGGAAAAGGAAAGGGACAATTCAATATAGAAGAAGCCAAAAAGAAATGGCCATGTCATAATTGCGGAAGAATAGGGCACTGGAAAACCGAGTGTAAATTTCCCCGAATACTAATGGTGATAATGCATCATTGAATCCACAGGTGCAGAAAGAGGTGAGTTGTCAACCACAGCGACAGCAGCAGGTTGTTGTCCAACAGAATCAGGTGCCAAAACCGCCTTTTCTACAGAGCGTACACTCACAGAAATATAGTAATGAGACAGGATTCTACAACGAAGAACAGGTAACTAAGCTGCCGCGCGCTAGTGCTGTTTCGCAGTATTGGTTACAACGTGATGAGAGTGAGTCAGAAGAAAATTATTGACGGTGCCGAGGGGAGGAAGAAGAGTGCGTACTTGGCGCAACTCTAGAAGTAGACCAGACAGGCCCTTTTGGGGATGGAAAGGTAAATGATGAAAATATAGTAGATACTGGTGCTACTCGATCAACTGTTAGGTCAGCTGAGGTTAAGAATCTTCCTCTCTCGGATGAAACAATCCAAGTAGTTGGAGTATCCAACAGACAGATTAAAACATATCTCACAGAACCAGTAAAAGTCATTATAGGGAAATTTTCTGAAATGCACCGCTCTGTTGTGTGCGATTCGAGCCCTGTAAATTTGTTAGGAAGAGACTTACTGTGCAAAATGAATTGCACTATATTTTGCACCCCTGATGGTATAGCTTTTGAGACCCCGATGAAGACGTACTGTATAAAATGACTATGGCTAATATGGAATCTGAAATTACTGAAGCATTTGCTGTATTCAACCCTGAAGAACGTCCAAAAGAACTAAAAAGGACAGTAAAAGCAGAGGTTTGGGATTTCACAAGAGAAGATGTAGGATTAATGAAAAATGTAGATCCTGTAAAAGTAACAGTGAAAGAAGGAATAAGCTACCCAAATATTCCTCAATACAAATTGACACCCGAGATAATTGAAGGAGTTACTCCTATAATCGAGAAAATGATTAAACAAGGTATTTTGAGAAAAATGAGTAGTCCATGTAATTCACCGATTATGGGCCTGAAAAAGCCTAATTGAACATTTAGAATAGTGCAAGATCTGAGAAAAATAAACAAAATTGTTGTGTCGTGTTGTCCCATTGTACCAAACCCATCTGTGATTTTGTATCAGATTCCTTATGATGCAGAATGGTATACAGTAATTGACCTATGTCATGCTTTCTTTTCCATCCCATTGCATCATGACAGTCAGCAGATTTTTGTGTTCCGGTTTGGCGAACGTATTTTGGCATGGTGCCGAATCCCACAGGGGTATACAGAGAGCCCCTAAATATTTAATCAGATATTGAAAAAGTCCTTAGAAGATCTAGAGATGCCCGAGAACTCAGTGCTAGTGCAGTATATCGACGACCTACTTGTGGTGTCAAAAACTCGAGAAGCTTGTGTAATGGATACCATAGCATTGCTAAATCATTTGGCAGATGGAGGACTTCAAGTATCCCCATCGAAATTGCAATTTTGTCAGAAAGAAGTACACTATTTAGGCCACAAAATTGAAAAGGGACTAAGGAAAATAACTGCAGACAGAATCAGGATAATAAAAGGAATGAGAGCCCCAATGACGCAAAGAGAAGTGAGAATGTTTCTTGGAATGGTTGGATATTGTCGTCAGTGAATAAGTAACTTTTCCCTGATCGCAAAACCTTTGGTACGCCTGACGAGAAGTGATGTAAAAGACCCCATTGAATTAAATAAAGAAGAGTTGACAGCCTTTAAACAATTGAGAGACAGTTTGTGTGAGCACCAGCATTAGGTATGCCTAATTATGAAAAAGTGTTTGAACTATACTGCAGCGAAAGGAAGGGATGTGCACTCTCTGTATTAATACAGAAACATGGAAAATTGAGAAGACCAATTGCATATTTTTCAGTTATACTAGACCCTGTAGCTGTAGCATTACCTGGTTGTTTGAAAGCTGTGGCTCCTACCCGTAAGAGCCTGGAACAAAGTGAAGGAATTGTGATGGGATATCCTGTGCGAGTGTTTGTACCTCATGATGTGGCAATCCTTTTAACAAGGAGCCGCACTCAGTTCATGACACATAGTCGACTGACTAAATATGGGATGTATGACGTTACAACGCATGCTGTTACAACGCATGCCGTTACAACGAAACTGTTACAACGCGAGTACATTGACAACGCAGGACATTACAACGCAAGTCTTTACATCGACTTGCACTAGATGGCGTGCTAACATTAAAAAAGTGTAATTTACTATTCCAACTCCAGTCCACGTAACAGTAGGGAAGGTGTTGGGATAGTAAACTACACTATTTTTAATGTTAGCACGCCATCTAGTGCAAGTCGATGTAAAGACTTGCGTTGTAATGTCCTGCGTTGTCAATGCACTCGCGTTGTAACAGTTTCGTTGTAATGGTAGTGTGTTGTAAAAGTTGCGTTGTAAAGGTTGTTCCCCCTAAATATGAGAAGGTCATATTGGGTGCAACGAATGTGAGCCTTGTGAGATGCCTGAATGTGAATCCTTCAACGTTACTGCCTGATGCTGAGAATGTAGAAGTCAGGGATGAAGTGGATCATGACTGTTTAGATGTACTCGATTTCTTTACCAAACCACGTCCTGATATAAAAGATGTACCTTTGTCAGAAAGTGACTTTGTAATGTTTGTGGACGGGTCATGCTTGAGAACAGACAAAGGAATTCTGAGTGCAGCGTATGCAGTATGCACAGTTGCAGCGGTAATGGAAGCATCTTACCTAAAAGGAGTAAAATCAGTTCAGTTTGCTGAACTCATTGCCTTAACAAGAGCATGTAAGTTGGGAAAGAATGTGAGAGTGACTGTGATAACCGATAGTCAATATGGCTTCGGTGTCATGCATGATTTTGGCCAAATCTGGTCACAGAGAGGGTTCTTGACTTCGAGTGGAACTCCTATAAAGAATGCTGAAGTGGTTGGGAAATTGCTTGAGGCGATACAGCTGCCTAAGCAATTGGCTGTTGTAAAGTGTGAATTCTGATTGCATGCACAATATTGAGCCATATCGTTCGCGTACCTGTTCCCTACTGCGATGGAGACTACATCGCAGTAGGGAACAGGTACGCGAACGATATGGCTCAATATTGTGCATGCAATCAGAATTCTGTAAACAGGGCGAAAGAAAGAGAAATTAATTCTTGTCACTTGTTGTTTACTAACATTGTGAATACATGGGAGGAAGTGAGGCAATTGCAGGAAGAAGCAGGAGATGAGGAAATGAGACAATGGGTAAAGGCAGGATGTGCACCAAGGGAAACAGATCATGTGTGGGTTTATCGGGATGGAAGACCAGTTATGCCTGATAGCATGGTGTCTGCCATGGCACGGATGTATCATGGACAAGCACACATAGGGAGAGATGCAATGATTATATCATTTAAACAGACATGGTACAATGTCAAATTTAGACTTGTAGCTGAGAGCCTTTGTCAAAGGTGCCTGATATGTCAGCAGTTCAATCCTGGAAGGAAAGCAGTGGTAAGTCTAGGAACAATAGGTCGAGCAGGAGGGCCTTTCACGAGAATTCAGATTGATTTCATTGAAATGCCCCCCTGTAATAGGTTGAGGTATGTTCTAGTGATGGTGTGCTTGTTTTCTAGATGGGTAGAAGCATATCCCACAAGAAGAAGTGATGGAATTACAGTAGCTAAACTACTATTGAGAGAGTTCATCCCCAGATTCGGGTTCCCAGTCACAACTGAGTCAGACAGAGGAAAGCATTTCCGTAATGAAATCATGAAGCTAATTTGTGAAGCATTGAACATACAGCAGAAACTACATTGTGCCTATCGCCCAGAGGCTGCTGGTGTGGTGGAACAAGTAAATGCCACCATTAAAAACAGATTGGGAAAAATGTGTTTAGCCACAGGTTTGAAATGGCCTGATGTCTTGCCTCTGGTACTCATGACTATTAGATCTATTCCAGATAGGAACACAGGTCTGAGTTCCCATGAAATTGTCATGGGAAGAGCAATGCGACATGTTTTCGTACCAGTTAACAAGCTGTTGCCTATAACTGATGACTTGGTGTTAGATTACTGTAAGGGGTTGGCTGACGCCGTACATTCTGTGTTTCATCAGGTTGGATCGGATGCCACCACTCTTGAAAAGAAGCAAGCTTATGATTTGATCCCAGGAGACTGGGTGAGAATTAACGTACACAGAAGTAGGAACTGTTTGGTCCCACGTTGGGGAAAACCACGACAGGTGATTATAACTACAACAACAGCTGTGAAGTGTGCTGGAGTGAAGAACTGGATTCATGCTAGTCACACTTTGAGAATTCCAAATCCAGTGGATAACAAGGAAGGAGAATATTTTGAGGAATCAGGAACTAGTTCTGAATCGGATGCAGAAGAAACGATAACAAAAGAAAATCCTGAAAGGGGGGAGTCAGATTCGAATTTGACCTTTGCCCCAGAGAACATACCCTTGAGGAAGAAGTTGCAGATTTCTGATACAAGCTCAGACTCAGAGACTGAACAAGCACAGGTACATACTGGAAAAGAGAAAAACAGTAAAGAGACAATTAAAGACATTTTCGATAAAGAAGTATCTAATGGGAAGTTGAGCGAAATTCCACCTGAAGTAACAGAAGTAGATGGTCAGGTGCCAGATACAGAAAGTGAGGGAAAGATTTTTGTGGAAGACCCCCGAGGAGTGGTAGGGAATTCGAGCATCGAGTTAGAAGAAGGGACAGTTAGTCAGCAGGAAGATTGTGTGGAAGAAACACGAGGAGGGACAGAAGTAGGGAAAACAAAAGAAGTGGTGGAAAGAAGAACAGCTGAAAGCAAAAAGCAAGTTGAAACAGAATCAGAGGATAGTGATGAAGAGGTACCAGAAGGTCGAGTCCTGAGAAAAGAGCATGGAGAGCTGAGAAGAATGATAAAGGAAATAAATTGAAAAGATCAGTAAGAGATAAAATCTGGCCAAATAAAATAAAAGATTGAGATACAGACTGACAAGCGTAAATTCACCCAGAGCAGAACAAGTGAATGAAGTATCTAGTCAAGAAAAATTGAAAGACAGGGAAATAACTACAGCAGAGGAAAACAAGAGAATGAGAAAACCTAACCAGAAGTATAAGTCACCGGAATGGTCATATGTGGCCCTGCCTGAAATAAAAGAAGAGGTGGATAGCCAAGAAAACCCAGAGGTGACTGTACCAGAAGTGGTTGAGGAAGACGAAGAATCGGAAATCCTGAGAGTTATCTTGTCAGATATTGGAGAAGAAACAGATGTTCAGGAAGTTCTGTATCAAGACTACGAAAGAAAAGTGAAAGACGATCAAATGCCAAACTGAAAAGACTAAAAGTGATTCTAAATGGCAAGATGATAATGTACTGGAAAAGACATAACTGATAGAACCAAGTAGGTGCTTAGAGCCTTGGGTTAGACAAAACTAGTTGTGAAGTAGAAGAGGCTAAGTCAAAAGACACTGATCATTTTTCGAAATGGCAAATACAGAAAATAGAAAAGCTAGATGTGTATTTCTTAGAAGATGGCTTAAAATGTGTTGTTGTTGTACAGGATTACTAATGCTTCTATGGAGTGTATTGGCTTTGATGATCTCATTTAAGATTACACTAGAAACAATAGAAGGACATAGTGAGAATAAAACTAATATAGAAAAGATTCAGAAAGTATATCCGACTAAAATAGACAGAAATTATTTACATAAAGACAGGTCTATAAATGATTTTTCTAACAATGTATTTTCGAAACTACTGTTCGAATATGTGAAGACAATGGACGTGAGAGACTGTACCGTCTGCATGCAGTTACCTGCATCTGTATCTGAGGGAGTGACCTATCATCACCTCCCAGTAACCTATGGAATAACATGTAGTGTAATAGCTAGTTTGTTTTACAAAATAGGGAAATTAGAATATTATTTTTTAGATGTAGATAATATATTTTCACAAGTACCTGTAGTTAACAAACTAAATAAAGTAAATCCTGCAAAGGTGTTAGGTGAATTTTTCTTAGAAACTAAAGAACTAACATTAGAATCTATATTTAGAAATAATCTAACTTGCAGTTTAAAGAAAGAAGAAATGATTTTCTTCGATATGGTTGAAGAAAGGAGATTAAAGATGCAAAGAAAAATACCTGAAGAAAAACAAGAAAAGACTGTTAGGGATGTTGAAAAGGAAAAACATTTGAAGGGAGAAGTTAGTCCAAACATGGCTTTGGATTGGCATCAGAAAGGAAAGTTGTGTATTAGAAGGAATCAAACTGCATATGATAATTATTTTGTAGGTAACAGTGAATGCCATGATACATATCGAATCATGGGTGGTTGGGGATTTAAAGGACGAAATGATCCAGTTTTTCCTGGATTATATTTTATCTGTGGGAACAAAGCATATTATCGGTTACCAGACCATTGGTATGGCACATGTTATGTAGGCCTGGTTTTCCCAAAGATATTCCAAATGGGAAGAGGAAAAGATGGTGCACATGAGTTAGGTAGTCAACTAACACGTAGAAAGAGAGAATCTTAGTCAGAAATTGTAGGAGACATTTTTGGAGCATTGAT
Organism: Triturus cristatus; assembly: GCF_964204655.1. NCBI lineage: Eukaryota > Metazoa > Chordata > Amphibia > Caudata > Salamandridae > Triturus > Triturus cristatus. The sequence continues at coordinate 875,262,188 of NC_140593.1, read as the reverse complement.
ACCAGCAGTGGGAATATCTCTGAATGCACACAAAATTAGAAAACTATCAACAGTAGTGGATCGCTTGTCAACAAGCACCGCTGGAGGGTTTTTATTGGTAAATACTGAAATGGTTGCCATGCGTGCCATGGTAATGCAAAATCGACTTGCCCTTGATATAATATTGGCAAAAGAGGCTGGAGTCTGTGGAATGCGGAAAGTTCAACATTGTTGTACTTACATTGCTGATGAAAGTCAAGATCTAAAGATCTACATTAAAAATATAACTGAATTGCATGAGGAAATTGCACCACTGGAGGTTGAAAGTGTTTGGGAAAAGATTGAAAAGAAATTTTCTTCTATTAAAGATTTCTTATTAAATTTAGGTAGCACATTCGTAGGTAAGATCCTATTTCCATTAACATGTGTGATTTTTCTAGTATTAATTTTAAGACTAGGATGTCTATGTTATAAAAGGAAGAAGATACAGAAAAAGTTAAAAAGAGAACATTTTAAAAGAAGACAGAATAAGAGACAAGAAAGAGAATTTGAAGAAGTAGAATTAGAAGAGATGAAAGATGGTATGTATAGAACAGCAAGAAGAGAAGAAATTGGGGAACAGAAATGTCAACTAATTCAAATAATTAATTTTTCTCTATTCATGACAAATTGATACAACATTTTAATAGAGATTGATGGAGCGGGTAGTGCAACATTTTGTATACCTCCTCTATTTTGCATGGAAATACTAATTATATAATCTATTAACTGTAATATTATTAAATGAGTTTTGCATGTATACTAATCAACATTATTACAACTTGAACTACACATGGGATTTGCATTTTGCATCTCTAAATAATCTTTATAACTAAAATCTGTACGCATATTAACAATAGTATATGTGGTAATAGAATACTGCAAGATATATGTTGCTTTTGTGATGTTTGCATTCCTGATTGGATCGAAAAGGTGAATATAACGGCTTTAAATGTTGCTATACGCTAGATAAATACAAGCACATAGTGGGATTAGTAAAGGGATAACATTAGATTCACTATTTCTATGTATTAATTACTCTTTTGTGTTTGTTTTGCTTAAGTTGGCATTTGGGCCTAAATCAAACATGGCCGCTGTCACCACACGTCGAAGTGGCCACTGTCTCATGATGTGCGGAGTGAGCTGCGCATGTGCGAGAAATCTCCAAAACCTCGTTGCGACCTTTGTTCACCATGTACCCGGACAAGGCTATAAAACGGGATGTTAGCCAAGACAGGAGAACAATCGACCTTACAATAAACCGGAACAAGCCGACTCCTCACTGACCAATGACCTCACCCCTCGAACTGCACTGAAAGTCTAGAATTATAAATCGGACGATCTCAACTGGCCAATCACGACTGTTCTTAAACTTTAAATTGTATCTTCTTTTACTTCATTGTATTATAAAAGAGGGTAGTAGAATAGGGAGCGAGATTCAACTTTTCCATTCATCATTTTTCACGTTCGTTGTGTCGCCTTTTCTGAAGACCCAGATGCTGTTCGACCGCTTGATGACTGCGAACCTTTTCTAAATCCATAGGCCATGATAGATGCTTGCACGATTTCTGGTCCTTTGAGAAATTGGGACTGTAACGTGCTGAGCAAAGAACTTTGAGCTTTGGCCTGCTTTCGGACGATTTACGACAAAACTTGATTATGCAGAGCCAATGAATTAGAGGACTCCAAATAGCCAGATTAGATAAATATGATGTTCTGCGCTTACTTGAATTAATCTAGAACTTCTAAGCTTTGCAGAAATAAATGCAAATATAAGTCATTACGAAAATTTAGATAAACAAATATTGATTAACAAGAAATTCGAGTTTGTGTTCATTAAGAGAGATAAGGATTCCGAGTCTTAAAATGTGTTTTAGCTGGTTCTAAATCACCATCAAACAATCCAACTAAATTGGTCCATCGACCAAGTGGGAGGAGTGCCTTGATGTTTAGGCTTGAGGATTTGTAGACGAAGGGCGTTAATGTATATTTTTGTAAAATAACTTTTCTCTCCCTATAGGTTATAAGGTGTTCCCCCCACATGCCTAGCGCTTGAATTGCTCATCCCTCCTGTGTGTGTAGACTCGTGAAAGCGATGTGTGAGTGTTGGTGTTATGGGCCCCACCAATGACTGTGTGTGTGAATGAGCTAGTGTGACGTCGGGTCTGCGACGCAGGGAGGATATTAATATGTGTTGTTCCCCATTTTCCCGGACTTTTTGCGCTGGATCAAGAGCAATGAAAACCACTTGCTCGACTGATGGAAATACTTATGTGTGGGTTAGCACACATGAAAACCATTGTCAAACTGCTCATCCTTCGTTGACCAGTTCTCAAACCGTGTGACTGCTTAGGCTTCCAGGTTTTCAGTGTTATACATTTCTTGGTAAAGTGAGAACAGACTGAAATTTTTCTTGTTTTCATTGCCAAACTGGCTTTCTAATGATTCAGTGATAGAATCCATGTATGGCGCATAGATAGACTGGTGATAGTATTCTTCCACTAAAGAAGAACCAAAATTGGAATGAAATAGTTGCCGGCCACACTATCTGGAAACACAAAGTTTGATGTTCATTTTTTTGGCCATTGTGTGAACATTTCAAAATATTTCCTTATATTGCTCTTCTGCTTTTTGTCTGTGGTCACAGAACACAGTCAGATGGTCTTGCATGTGATTAAACACCCTAGCCATTGAGTTTTTCTAAGATTCATTCAAATTTAGAACATGTATCCATAATCATATTTGCAATTGAGATAGCATCCATTTCTTTTAACGTTGCAAATCCAAGGAATTCTTTTCTGATGAGAGCTACAGGGCTACTTGTGTCTACAAAACATACTCCAAGTGACATCTGTTGTTTACCAGATATATCAGCACTTTCATCAGCAATGATTGAAAATCGATTTGACATATTGACTAAAGATACTAGATCTTCTCTTGATTCGAACTGATGTATATCGTGCATTAACTGGTGCATTTTCCAGATGGTTCTTTAGGATCACATCTCCTGCTTTAATGCGGAAATGGTACAGACTTTGCACATTTCCAGTTGTACTTTTTTTCTGACGTAAGCAATGCCATGTGTGCCACAAAATAAGATAGTGGACAAAATTGGAAATAACTTTCTGATTTTCTTCAACATGCCTTTTCACAGTGCTGTCTATTTGGCAAACAATACTTGTTTCCGGTTTTGTTCTGATTGCCAAAAAGTGAGTTGCATCCACTTGTGAGTTTTTTTATGCCATGACAATGAATCATGGTTGCGTGCACTTTCATGAAAGTCTTTACATTTATTGAAAAGCATAGTTATGAATGCTCCTTGCGGCCCACGATGAACTGGCTATGGAAAAACTGTGCAATATTTGCAAATCAAACCTTTCAGTTGTGGAGAGTAGCTAAGCCACAGTGAATAGTGAATAATCCACACATGATGAAAACAGCATGCTCCACCTGAATCTATCTTTAAGTCATACTTTTCTGGTGGGGTATATGTATTTATTAGTAGATTGTATCTGAAATCATCTGTTAGTTTTTTGATGAATTAAAATACAATCCACTATCATTTACAGGAACATCAACATCGCTACATTCTGTTGGAGCTGAAACTGGTCCTGCAGAGCTTCTTGTGCTTAGTTCTTCTGCCTCCTGTTAACCATGTCTATATTCTTTTCTTGCTTCCTTATCAGATTCTTAATCATCCAATTATCATTCTGGAAAAAAATTGCGGCTGTCCATTTCTAAAAAGAAATGGGGATCATTAAATACTCTGCTCATCACCAGGCTGTATTCAATAAACTGTTAGTTGTAGATGAGCTGCAGGGAGTTGAAAAATACCTTTCATTTTCTCCTGCAATGAGAACTAAGCTTTCCTTGCATAATGCTGAGTATATTGATAAGATGAGATTTGTGAACTTCAACTTACCTACAATGCATTATTTATTGAATACAGCCCTGAGTGTATGCAGTAATAGAAACTTGAAAAGGGAAAAGTGTATGTGTACACACAAACGCACTTGCCACAGCACCAAATTACATGCACAGCAATTGCCAAAGGACTAGATTGCACCCAGAGCATCAGATTGCCCAAAACACTTGTCACAGCACCAGCTATAAACCCCCAACACTTGCCTTGGCATTGGATGAAATCCACATCACCAGATATAATCCCACATCAGTAGGTATAGACCCACAATGCCATATATAAACCCCCATGGCACAAGATATAAACCTACTACTTTCTTCTGTTTTTGCCTCATTTTGTTTTTTACTGCTTTTTCCTTTCTTTCCCCTGTTTTTCTGAGTGCTTTTGGCTCCTTTTTTTTACTGCTTTCTCCTTCCTCTCCCTCATTTTTCTGAGTGCTTTGTCATGCTTTTGCCTCATTTGTTTACTGCTCTCGACTTCCGCTCTCCAAGTTTTTCCGAAGTGCTTTTTCCTGCTTTTGCCTCGTTTTAAACTGCTTTCTCCTTCTTCTTCCCCATTCTTCTGAGTTTTTTCTCCTGCTTTTGCCTAATTTTCTTTACAACTTTCTCCTTCATTCCAAATTTTCTGAGTGTTTTCTCCTGCTTTTACCTTGTTTTTTACTGCTTACGTTTTTCCTCTCTCCCATGTTTCTGAGTGATTTCTCCTGCTTTTGCCTATTTTTTTTTTAATGTTTCCTCCTTCCTTTTCCCCATTTTTCTGAGTGCTTTCTTCTGCTCTTGCCTCATTTTTAACTGCCTTGTTCTTCGTTTCCGCCATTTTTCTGAGTGCTTTCTCCTGCTTTTGCGCAGTTTTTTACTGCTTTCTCCTTCCTTTCCCCCTTTTTCTGAGTGCTTTCTGCTGCTTTTGCCTAATTTTTTACTGCTTTCCTTTCCCCCACTTTTCTGAGTGCATTTGTTTGTTTTTCACTGCTTCGCCTTGTTTTTTTAATTAAATGGCAGGGTATCATTTCTAAATTGGCCAACCTATTACAAAAAGGTTTAAGTAAAAAAAGAAAAAAAACAAAAGAACCACTATAACGAAGCAAATGCTGGCGGCATAAATATCATATCAATTCATTTTTTAAAAATTACTCTTGGGAGATAGGGCAGGATGGGAGGCAAAATGGAAAAAAGGGGACGCAATACCGAGGGCCAAGGCTACATGCGTCAGGGCTGGGCGAGGTCAAAAAGCGCTCTGAGCCACAGTGAACCTGAGGCCTGTGCAAAGTGCTGCTGGAGTGCACGACACACACTTCTACTTCTTCTCCTGTCTCTGACTGACTGAAGCGCAAGACTGTGCACTATACTGGGGTGGGCGAACTTGTGGAGGTCGAATGCTGAAAGGCAGCCTTTATGCAGTAGTAAGGAGCTTCCAGTTTATTGATCCATCGGCTCCCAACGTCCTGCAGCAACAGACAACTGAACCCACCCCAGAGTTCCACATAGGGAACACCAAGAGCCCCAAATTCGAGTCCCAAACTCCCCCTTCCTTCACAAAATAATAACAAAATAATGAAACACAATATAAGAGAAAAGAAAACAGAACTGAGAGGCATTAACAGAAACTAAATCTAAAGCATACTATATACAAAGAATTGAGAAATACCAACAGCCAGAACAGAACATAAATAGTGGCTAATATCTGGTATAATCTTGAAACCTTTCAGGAGTTGTTCATACCCTGAATGAAACTCTACTTTTGTGTATATAACTATGGATTGGGATGTACCCTATCTTGTCATTCACATAACCAGCTTTGGATTCAGGCACACTTTTCCATATTCCAACATTACCACGCAATCCCTCACCTCCTTCACCCGAATAGGTGCAGAAAACCGTGATGACCCTTTATGAGCCATGATTACTGATCACTGGGGAACAGGGCTCATGGGCAGCTCTCCTTGGGCACCTAGAAGGTGATGACTGGTAGGCCTTAGGCACTGCTAACATGGGAGGGCGTTGGTGGGGTCGGAGGCTGTGGACACGGACAATACTAGTGCCAACCATTCTGAGTGGTTGATTCTGGCTGGCGGTATTTTGTTTTGGGGAGGGAGTTTGATGAGTATAAATGCAGATACTATAATAAGCTGTGGACCTGGCATTTCTAGGAGGTGAGCACCATAATACTCTGAATCACTGTCTTAGCACGCCGCCCGGCCCCCCGGTTGTGGGCTGAATGGCTGTGTGCATTGTTATAACGATGGGTGTGATTTGAGACTACAAACGTGTACAGGTTGACTTAATGGATGCTTTGTTCGTAATTCTGCAATAATAACATGTTTAATAAAAAAATGACCCTTTACGAGCAAAACCAGGCTTCTTGACTCTCACCCAATCACCAATGCAAACCAAAGAAATCCGGTAACTATTGTCCCTGGTACCATACCACTTTTGTACTGCAGTTCTCACATCTATCACCCTTCCCATCTTTTCCAGGTCAATAGTTTTCCTGGACATCCAATCCTTGTTGAGTTTTGATCCTACAATCCTGCCCCTAAGTAGCGTAAAAGGAAACACCCCAGTGCTGATGTGTGGTGTGGTTCTCACAGCCCACAACATATCCGCAACCGACTTCTTCCAAAGCAAACCCATTGACAATGGCCAATTTAAACTGGTCCTTGATAACATGGTTCATCCGTTCCACTAAACCATTATTGCGAGGGTGGTAAAATGAGGGGGGAATGTGTTTGATGCCATTCTCCTTCAGAAAACACTCCATCTCCCTGGACACCAATTGCGTACCATTATCAGTCACCAATTCTTCAGGGAATCCCTCTCTGAGAAACACCTCCCTGAAAAATCTAATGACTAAATCAGAACTCACACTATCCACAAACTTCGCCTCCGGCCATTATGTCATACAATCCACCAAGACTAAGGCGAACTTGGGTGAGATACCTGTAACTTCGAAAGGTTCCACAACATCAAAGGCAAGTTTACACCAAGGCATGTTTTTACAATAATCAGGTGAACAGGGAAAGGGCATGTTACTTGTGATTTTTCACTAAGGACACACATGCAACAATACCGAACATAATTTTCAATGGTCCTGTCCACACCAAGCCACCAAAAATCCTGCCTTACCCTCTGCTTCATGGCCCGAATGCCAAGATGACCCTCATGGGCTAATTCCAGAACCTTCTTTTGCATACAATCTGGGACCACTAACTGACCACACCTGCACAAATTACCCCTAAAATAGACAACTCCTCCTCAGCTCTCCTGTACAGAATCAATTCAGTGGAAGTATCCTTATTGTTAGGCCAACCTTCTGAAACCAAATTGGCTGCCACCTTAAGCTCCTTGTCATCTGACACTGCCTCCAACCATTCTTGCTCTGACAATGCCCCGTTAACTGTGTTATCCACATAACAGAACACATAACATACACCATCTCTAATTCCTCAGTCCTTTCCCTACCCTCCGCATTCTCTTCCAGAGGTAACCTCGACAAACAATCAGCCACATAATTCTTTGTACTAGCCACATACTCCAACCTGTAATGAAACTCTTGCAATCTGTACTGCCACTTTGCAATACGCGGAGTAGATCTTCCACCCCCCTTTGTGGTGAAAAGATCCACCAACGGGTTGTGATTGTTTCTGAGAACCAATTTGTTTCCCCACAAGAAGTTCCTAAAATGCCGCACACCCCTCCGCAATGCCAAAGCCTCTTTCGCTATGGTTGAATATGTGCTTTCAGCACCTTATAATGTTCTAGATGCAAAATGTATTGTTTCTTCACGGCCATCCTATCTTTTTTACATGAGGACGGTGCCAAGACTCGCATTGCTCGCATCGGTGGAGATGATGCATACATCATTAATGTTAAACAATTTGAGGGGGTGGACTTACACAATTTCCTTCTTAACAAATCGAAGTTGTTCTCACATTCCTCGTTCCACACATATCTAGTATTTTTCTTTAGGACCTTCCACAAACACACTGTCTTATCAGAGAAATTGTTCACAAATTTAGCATAATACTCCACCAACCCAAGAAAAGGGCGGAGATGGTCCTTATCCTTGGGCTTAGGTGCTCTTTTGATGGCTTCCAAAATCTTCACTTTGGGTTCCACACCTTTAGCAGAAATGTGGTTACCAAATTATCCACCCCTTCTTGGAAACATTTGCATTTGTCCTTTCTCAGGGTCAACCCACTCGATTTTACAATCTCTAAAATCTGTCTCACCCTGATACCAAATATCAAAATGTAATCCACTGTGTTTTTAAATAAATTGCCCACAAATTGCTGAAACACCACCTATGCTAAACCAAAAGGCAGGCAGATATAGCAGTAGGCACTCTCGGGTGTAACAAAAAATGTGAAGTGCCTGGAGTCTCTACTTAATTCAACCTGGTGGTACACCGAAGAATCATCTAAAGAAGTGAAGAAATGGGCACCATCCAAAGTCGCCAGCATTTCACTGATATTTGGTAAAGGCTGGTGATCAACTCCAATACTGGAGTGCAGATCACGCAGGTCCACACGAAGCATTATTTTATTTTATGTAGTTTGTAGAGCGCGCAGCTACCCCCGAAGGGGTGTCCCGGCGCTAAAATCCAGAGTTACCAAGGGAAAGGGGGAGTGAAGCAGGAGGAGCAGTGGAGAGACTAAAGTCCGGAGAAGAGCCAGGTTTTAAGTTTGGCTCGGAAGATGGATTCAGAGGGACAGAATCTCAGCTCAATTGGAAGGGAGTTCCACAATTTGGCAGCAATGACACTGAACCCTCTGCCACCAGTTCTAGATAATCTAAAACGGGGCGAGATCAGGAGGCGGAGGTCATTAGATCTCAGGGATCTGGTGGAGCGGGATATCGAAACCCGTTTTTTCAGATAAGTAGGTCCGCAGTCGTTGACAGCTCGATAGGTGAGGGTGAGGACCTTGAACTGAATGCGGCTAGCCACTGGAAGCCAGTGGAGTTCCCTCCGATAAGCAGAAACAGATTGACGGTACGGGATATTACCGATCAGTCTGGCTGCAGCATTCTGGACAATCTGCAGCCGGCCTATCAGGTACTGGGGGGCACCAGCATAGAGGCTATTGGCATAGTCCAAGTGGGACGCGATGAGGGCTTGGGTGACTGTACGGCGGGAATCCAGGGGGAGATAGGGAAGGATTTTTCTGATCATGCGCAGTTTCATGAAGCAGGCGGAGGTGACTTTATTAACCTGGGTTTTGCATGACAGGGAGTCGTCAAATTGGAAACCCAGATTCCGAGCCGAGTGAACGGGGGACGGGGCGGGATCAAGCGCCGTGGGCCACCACCAGGAGGAGGGGATGGAGGTTCTCTGATTAAAAAACAGAACCTCCGTTTTGTCTGCATTCAATCTGAGGTGATTCGCGGTCATCCAGACACTGATGTTGTTAAGGCATTGGCGAAAATTGACGAATGCGGAGTCCGAGTGGTCCCTGAAGGAGAACACCAACTGTGTGTCGTCAGCGTAAGAGACCACCCTGACTCCGTAGGACTCCACAACGTCGGCCAAGGGGGCAAGATAGACGTTGAAGAACAGGGGGCTGAGGGCGGAGCCTTGCGGCACCCCACATGACAGAGGTTTTTTCTCAGACTTAAAGGGACGCAACAGTACCCTTTGACTTCTAGATGAGAGGAAGGACTCGATCCAGCTGAAGGCAGTGCCACCAATGCCTATCTGCTTAAGTCGGTCAAGGAGGATGGGGTGAGAGACCGTATCGAATGCTGCGGACAAGTCGAGGAGAACCAGCATGGCCTCCTCGCCCCTGTCCACGCATTCTCGAATTGTTTCGGAAACTTCCAGCAGGGCCGTCTCAGTGCTGAATCCGGCTCTGAATCCGGATTGTGATCCATGCAGCAGAGAATGGTTTTCTAGGTATTCCGTGAGTTGCAGCTGTACGGCTTTTTCCAGGACTTTGGCGGGTTTAGGAAGAAGGGAAATGGGACGATAATTAGCAAAAACAGTGGGATCAGCGTCTGATTTTTTTAGAATAGGGATCACCAAGGCCTCCTTCCAGGTGGTAGGGAAGAAGCCATGGTGAAGGGAGGCATTCCAGATGGAGAGGAAGGGGCAGGCGAGTGAAGGCGCCAGTTCTCCCATGATTTTTGCGGGGACAGGATCAGAGGGGGCACCGGATTTGCAGTGAATAAGTAGTCTGATAGCCTCGTCCTGGTTAAGTTTGTTAAATGAAAGAAAGGACGGTGACTCTGGGGGACTAGTGGGAAAAGGCAAGGTGACAGGCCCTGTGGGGAAGGAGACACAGAGTTTGTTAATCTTTTCGAGAAAGTAGTCTGAGAGTCCCTCGCAAAGAGCCTGACTCGCGGTGTTCTGAGGAGCCCTGGCCGGAGGGTTAATAAAATCTTTAACAATGCTAAAGAGCGTTTTAGATGAGTTTTTTTTAGCTTTATTAATTTGAGAGGCAAAGTGGTCTTTCATCGCGCTTTTTTTTTGTTTAAGGAATTTTTTTAGGGCAGTTCTATATAGAAGTTTGGCTTCGAGGTCGTAGTTTAATCTCCACTTGCGTTCGAGAGCCTTGCATCTGCTTTTCTCCTCCCGGAGGGAGGTGGAAAACCAGGGAGCAGAGGGTCGCGACCTAGTGGAGGTGATGATTTTCTGGGGGGCGATAGAATCAATCGCTTCAACAAGGGTAGTATTCAGCCTAGAGACATTTTCATCAATGTCCGAGGAGAGGTACTCCGACTGAAAATGGAATAACGGGTCCAAGGTGGCACATGTAACCTTGTGCCACTTTCTTCCCAACTCCTTCCTTGGGGCCATAGGGGCAGATTTTCGTCCCAGGGTAAGAGAGAAGGGAATGAGGTAATGATCAGTCCAAGTAAGAGGGAGGGGCGGGAGGACAGTGATAAGTGGAAAATTGGCGAATATGAGGTCCAGAGTGTGGCCAGCCACATGAGTGGGACCTGCAACTAATTGCTTGAGATTGAGGCTATCCATAGTTTCCAACAGGTTGGTTGCCTTCACACAGAGCGGATTGTCTATGTGGAGGTTGAAATCGCCCAGGACAATGAAGTATTGGTGTTTAAGAGATAAGTCAGCCAGTTGGTGGACGAGGGCAGTGAGGGAGGGGGAGGTGGCGGGGGGGGGATTATAGACTAATGTGCCAGCCAGGATAACTGCCGCAGAGTCGGAAATGGAGAAGTACATGGCTTCAATTGTACCAATGTTGGTGAGTTTGGTAAAAGTCAGCTGGAAAAGGGATTTAAAAATGACGGCTAGACCGCCTCCAGACTTACCACCAGCCCGGTTCAAGCATTTTATATCATATCCTGGGGGAATAGCCAGATAGATATCCGGAGAGGAGGAGTCTGTGATCCAAGACTCGGTGAGAAAGAGAATATCCCATTCATCAGAAGAGATGGACATCCAGATGTCATTGGCATGCCGGGGAAGAGAACGGCAATTAATCAAACCTGCTTTCAGGGTGCGCTGATTAGAGGAGGATAGCTGTAGCGGGGGACATAGAGAGAGACAAGGTTGGCAGGGCGGAAGAGTGAAACTGCATTGCGAGCAATGGTAATGAGCGGTCTCCAGGTGGTTTGGGATGCAGCGAGAGCTGGTCAAGCAAGGGCGCGTATTAAGTAGGTGAAGTTGGGTATGGGTCCAGCAGGTGCGGGCGGGGCTAGTGGAGGAGGCAGGGGGACTGGCCCTGGGCCCGGTCCAGGCCCGGACGGGCCCAGACGGGCTTGCCTTTGGCGCGCCCGCTGCGCCCGTCCGCTGCGCTTCCTAGCAAGACACATCTTTGTATGTCAGTGTGAGAGGAATCATGGGGGTGTGGCCAGCTGAGGTGGGCGTGTCCGCCGTGGCGCCTCGCCCTCAGTAATGGCGAAGGTAGCGTTCGTTGCAGCGCTAGGAACGCTGTTTCAGTGCACAGGGAAGTGGTATTAAAAGTACAAGGTATCACACAACAATATTTTTAAAAAGAACAGATTCACTCCCGGCTTCCGCCTCAGGAGACTCCCGGATTAAAGTGACGCGCTTTCCAGCTGCGCGCACTTTATAGTGTCAAGAGGGGGCGTGGCCAGCTGAGGTGGGCGTGTCCGCCGTGGCGCCTCGCCCTCAGTAATGGCGAAGGTAGCGTTCGTTGCAGCGCTAGGAGCGCTGTTTCAGTGCACAGGGAAGTGGTATTAAAAGTACAAGGTATCACACAACAATATTTTTTAAAAGAACAGATTCACTCCCGGCTTCCGCCTCAGGAGACTCCCGGATTAAAGTGACGCGCTTTCCAGCTGCGCGCACTTTATAGTGTCAAGAGGGGGCGTGGCCAGCTGAGGTGGGCGTGTCCGCCGTGGCGCCTCGCCCTCAGTAATGGCGAAGGTAGCGTTCGTTGCAGCGCTAGGAGCGCTGTTTCAGTGCACAGGGAAGTGGTATTAAAAGTACAAGGTATCACACAACAATATTTTTTAAAAGAACAGATTCACTCCCGGCTTCCGCCTCAGGAGACTCCCGGATTAAAGTGACGCGCTTTCCAGCTGCGCGCACTTTATAGTGTCAAGAGGGGGCGTGGCCAGCTGAGGTGGGCGTGTCCGCCGTGGCGCCTCGCCCTCAGTAATGGCGAAGGTAGCGTTCGTTGCAGCGCTAGGAGCGCTGTTTCAGTGCACAGGGAAGTGGTATTAAAAGTACAAGGTATCACACAACAATATTTTTAAAAAGAACAGATTCACTCCCGGCTTCCGCCTCAGGAGACTCCCGGATTAAAGTGACGCGCTTTCCAGCTGCGCGCACTTTATAGTGTCAAGAGGGGGCGTGGCCAGCTGAGGTGGGCGTGTCCGCCGTGGCGCCTCGCCCTCAGTAATGGCGAAGGTAGCGTTCGTTGCAGCGCTAGGAGCGCTGTTTCAGTGCACAGGGAAGTGGTATTAAAAGTACAAGGTATCACACAACAATATTTTTAAAAAGAACAGATTCACTCCCGGCTTCCGCCTCAGGAGACTCCCGGATTAAAGTGACGCGCTTTCCAGCTGCGCGCACTTTATAGTGTCAAGAGGGGGCGTGGCCAGCTGAGGTGGGCGTGTCCGCCGTGGCGCCTCGCCCTCAGTAATGGCGAAGGTAGCGTTCGTTGCAGCGCTAGGAGCGCTGTTTCAGTGCACAGGGAAGTGGTATTAAAAGTACAAGGTATCACACAACAATATTTTTAAAAAGAACAGATTCACTCCCGGCTTCCGCCTCAGGAGACTCCCGGATTAAAGTGACGCGTTTTCCAGCTGCGCGCACTTTATAGTGTCAAGAGGGGGCGTGGCCAGCTGAGGTGGGCGTGTCCGCCGTGGCGCCTCGCCCTCAGTAATGGCGAAGGTAGCGTTCGTTGCAGCGCTAGGAGCGCTGTTTCAGTGCACAGGGAAGTGGTATTAAAAGTACAAGGTATCACACAACAATATTTTTAAAAAGAACAGATTCACTCCCGGCTTCCGCCTCAGGAGACTCCCGGATTAAAGTGGCGCGCTTTCCAGCTGCGCGCACTTTATAGTGTCAAGAGGGGGCGTGGCCAGCTGAGTTGGGCGTATCCGCCGTGGCGCCTCGCCCTCAGTAATGGCGAAGGTAGCGTTCGTTGCAGCGCTAGGAGCGCTGTTTCAGTGCACAGGGAAGTGGTATTAAAAGTACAAGGTATCACACAACAATATTTTTAAAAAGAACAGATTCACTCCCGGCTTCCGCCTCAGGAGACTCCCGGATTAAAGCATCAAGGACTTGTCAGCTTTGCATGCCAAAACTATGGGGGCCAACCACTCTGACCCTTCAATGGGCTCAATCATGCCCATGGAACACATTCTTTCTAATTCCAGATTTAATTCATTGCGCAGGATTAGAGATACTTTGCGCAGTTTGGGAGCTACTTCTTATGCACCATCCTTGAGAATAATCTTATGTTGGAAACCCTTTAGTTTCCTCAAGTTCTCATTAAACACCTCGTCATAATTCCGGACCCACTCATCAGCTATCAAATGCCCAAACACATTCATCTTTGGTGGAGTAGCCGACTGAGGGACACAGCAAAGCCCTTTCACCTTCTGTCTAGATAACACCATTTCGGGGTGATTAGGGTCCGAGATAATCCAGAGCTCTCCTTGCTCCTCCCAGCCCAACAGATTTGCACATTCCTTGACAATGTAAACAGATCTTGTGACAGAATTCCCACCAAAGTCCAAATCATCCTCAATTTTTCCTAAGATCTCCACCCTCTAGCCCCAATAAGCAAAAATCCTTATGCTAGATTGGTGCAGCATAATGTCTCCCAACTCCCCCAAATCCTTCGCATTCATGAGCATGAAAGAGGAACCAGAATCAGCCAAGAAGTTAACCTTCTTGCTATTCACATTGATCACACAAGCTGGAGACATCCTTTTCTGTGACCCAACTATGGACGCTATTTCCACTACCCCACATTAATAGCATGTTGTTCTCCTTAACCGAGTTATCAAGGTCTTCCTCAATGGTTTTAATGGATTGCGAGGACATTTTCTGTGTTGAAGTAGCCTTACACATGCGCACAAGGTGCCCTTTTTTCCCACACCTGAAACATGTCTGATTTAAGGTTAAACAAAATTTTGCGTTCCCAAGATGGGACCTGTTAACACACCGGAAACATATGAGTTCAGTTTTTTTTGTTTAGCTTTCCCAGATACAGTTTCTGGATTCCGCACCAAGCTAGTATTGGTTGCCTTTGCGGATTTGGCACTGTGTTTTGCACTAAGTTGCTTAATATCCACAAACTTCGCAGTCTCCTTCATCTCCTTCATGCAAAACCGGGACTGATCAATACTTCTAGCAAGAGTAAGAGCCATTTCTAGCTCGGGGTCCTCAGTGAATAACAGTTTCTCTTGAACTTTTCTGTTGCTCGTCGCTTTGATTAACTGATCATGGATAATTTCATCCCTAAACTCCGTGTTATTGCATGTAGCAACTGGGGTTCTGAAGGTAGCGACAATATTGTCAATAGATTCATCAGGAATTTGGGCACGTTGCAGAAATTTATGGTGTTCTAACACGAAATTCTTCTTTAGATTGAACCTTTTGTCCAACTTTTTGATGATAGATGCATAATCATCAATCATAACGGAATCGCCATCGTCACCACCACTCACATGGGTACTGACAACTTCCAAAGGTAGTGTCTTCAAGATATTACTTCAGAATCTAAATTATGCATTAACAGTGCCTTTTTCTTTTTTGAGGTGAGCATGTTTCCATCAATAGCTTCCAAATATGCATTGAACGTATCCTTCCACTGTTGCCAATTCAATGGAGGAGTACCTGCCACTTGGAGAAAAGATGGTGGTGCTAAAATTCGATCCATTATGTGACCTACAAGGGTGAGTTGCTGCCACACTGTAAAACACTTGGCAGAACACAGAATTACAACTTCAATTATAAAGTCATATACCTTGAACTATGTCATATATTGTACAAAACGTGAACTGTGCATGTAATGGAAAGGTGTGCCTGTCAGATACAGACGAAGACTGAAACCGATGGTGCAGGCATTACAAGACTCACACAGAATGATGTGCCTGTCACCGGCATACAATGCAGGCAGAATACAGTGATTTCCCTGAAGCTGGGCCCAAAATAAGATGGCTACCACGTTGCACACGAAATGCGTGTATTTCTACAGGAATTCAGGCAAGAAGAAGAAGACGATCCATAGGCCGCCCGGTAGCACACGTAACATGTGTTTCTAGAGTTGATCGGGCACAGTGCCTCTACAAATGGCTGCCACGAAGTGATGTGCGTGCAAGCATGTTGCAACTGCACTTTCCCTAAAATCACAGAAAAAGGCCGGGGGGCCAGGACACCGCTGCACTCACCCACCTTAAAAATCATCAGTTAAAATAGTGCCCCAAGGATGGCTGCAAATGCAGCATGGCGTGCAGCAGCCGAGTTAGTGTGGACACTCCCAGGGCAGCCTTGACAGCAGATATGAGGCACAACTGATGCAATGGAGTGTAGTGTAGTTCCTATAGTACCCCTGCAGGACCTGCGCTTTTGGATAACATACACTGTGGACCTGGTGCCAGAGTGGTTCTGAGCACCCCCAACGCGTATGTTAGCCTGTTTGCATTAGCTAGCTCGCAGTGCCACTAGAATCTCCTTTTTATCAGAGAGATTAGTTTTTGGCAACCTCAGAACACGGCAACCCTGATTCTTCAGACTCATGGAAACAATGTGCTACTTTTCGCTCAGATACTCGTGCTTGCTCATTTGGTCTCAGATAGTTACACAGAAGAAACAGTCGAGCGTGTTTACAATAAGAATTTATTGCACAATTGTTCTTCTAGTGTACAATATATGTGCTGCAACAACTATTAAACAGTAGCAGTATATGATCAGCAATACAGTGAATAAAAAGGGACAGTATAGTTCTACCATTTTGCAATAGCCATGAACATATACATGAATATAAAATGCATGTATAAAATAAAGTGCATACTCCTACGATGCCTGTCTAGATGTACCTAAGTGTACCTAGCATGTGATTAGGTGCGAAAGAAGCCAAGAATCCCTCTAGGATTTAGTCAAACCCCATTACCTGAATAAGGAGAGTGTGGGACCTCGTCCTGGTCTCGTGTTGGACACCCCGCAAGGGATGGTAAGACCACTGTCAGCTGGAGCGACTGCATGCAGGAGCCTCAGTGTCTCTGGTCAGTGTGTCGGCCTGGAAGTCTTGGTTCCCTCTAACTACTGATAGCAAGAGCTGCTGTATTTATACAGAAAAGTATATAGAGTCCCTTTGTCCCTTTGTCCCTTGTTCTTGTGTTAGCCATTGTTGGGTATGAGGATGATGTATGAGATGAGCCTTGTGCATAGATGCAGGAAGGTGGTGTATAGCCCCTGCCTGGTTTCCATGAATTATTCATTCGTGCAGTGTCAGTCTAAGGAGGAAATCATAGAACACTATTGTTCGGGAAAACCCCTCCTTCTGCACCCAGGCCTAGAACTAAGTAAAAGGTTCAGTCCATAAAAGGTGTTTAATCCTTATAAGGCGTTTTGTCCTTAAAAGGCTCGTTAGTGTGTAATGTAGGGGAGGTGATGTAGGTGAAAGGGTATGATGTTCCCTGGCCTATATTAGGGTACCTATATGAAACATAACACCCACTCCTCCTAACACTCAACAATAATAATACGCAAGTGAGAATCTCATTTTACTAGGTGTCGGCGCATAAAATTATCAATGAGCCATTTAAAATGTTTCTTAAAAACATTAAAAATAGTTTAAAAACAGTTTAAAAACGGAGAGAAAGGAAAAAAATGTTCTCTGAAATATTACTTCTGTTTTAGAATTGTTCCGCAAATCACTGTCCTAAATGAGTTTGACCATACACGTTGAACTACTAGAAGCGTTCTTAGAAGGCCATGCTTTTTTAGTGAAAGTGTCAATTTTAGGAAGTGTTCCAAATTTAGCAGAGTTACTGAAGCGAAAAAGAAAACCTGAATTCTTTCCCAGCACATGAAAATCCAAATTTAGAATAAATGTCCCGCCTGCCCCTCATCATTCCTTTGGGGTCCCCCTCTCGTAACTGGAGCTGAAGCTCAACCCAGTTGTAAAAGGCACCTGCGGGTTCTTGAGGACTGCATTTGTCAAGGTAGGAAAACGCTGGGGACATTGCCAAGTATGGGACCTCAAGGGCTCCAGCCTAGCGTTTAAGTCCGCAGGCATTTCAGTTGCCAGTGTCAGACAGAGGTCCAACACGCATTTGCCACAACAAAACAGGCATCGAAGAACAGGTAAGATGCAGTCCATCCCGACCGGTCTAAACGATAGGAACCAAGCAGCACTTAGTTCTCGAAGGTGAGGTGTGCCTAGATGTTGTACCATGCACTCACTCTATTTCCACTCCAGGAGAGCTTTTGCCATCTCTTTGGTGATTGGGCCGTCCATTGCATAGCAGGTAAACGACAATCAGAATTTCAGCTCTTGAAAGCAAGATCAGAGGTAGACCCCCAAAAATGATTCCAAATACGGAGTGTATAAAGTTTGGAATAACTCTGAGGATAGTCTGAAAGGTGCTAAGGAATCCTGACCCTATGATCTTAAATAGGTGTACAATACCACTCGTATCTGACATATTAAAGATACAACCCACCATTTCTGTGAAATTAATGAGGCAGTTTGTACATATAAGCACCTGTATCTCAGTCAAGGTCCTTACGATTTGAAGTTCAAAGGTTTCTCGAGCGGAGGTCAAGGGTACAGTTTGCTGTAAAAGTATGGCTTTTATTCTGCTCAAAGTGTCAAATTGTATAAAAAAACATTCAGCAAAAGCCATAGCGGCACTTTCCTGACTGTACATGTTGGGGGAAACAATACTTGCATAAAGCAAGTAGCCCTGACAATCACGGTGACCAGATAGGCGATGCCCGGAAGCATGCCACAGCAACCTTGATCGTTCAGCATCAAGTAACTCCCATTCGAGAGTAGCTCGAACACCAATGTAATCACGGCAGCTGGAGCTCCTTTCATGTGGCAGGACAAGTTCGCTATTGACCCACTACAAGCCCCGTGCAACGTAATGTCCTGGCACATGAGAGAACCACTCTTGCATTTTTTACCACTTAGAAACACGTCTCGATCCTCACGCCGGCATGGAAATCAATATGGTAATTCCCAGGATTCCTTAATGTATTCTTTACCCAATTTTTCATATCTGCCTGCCTGCCTTTTCTCAAGGCAATAATGAAACTGAAAGGTTGTGACCGGGAGAGTGATATGGCCTTGAATTAGCCATTCTGTTGATGGTGATTCCGCCACTGTGAATGGTAGCCTGTCCAGTTTTTCAATACCCAGCATTGTATATTTAGCTTCCCTTTGTGCCATTTCTATCTGTGCAACTGTTAGATTGTATTCAGAAAAGAGAGACGTACTGTTTATAAAATGCCAAGGCACAAAGCCTGCACGCAAAGATTGCAGCGTCCAGCTTAATAACATATTAGAACGTAACTGAGATTGGCCGTGTTGTAATATGGCCAAATCTTGTTCCAGTATGTCAATAGCAGAAGATACAATGTTGCCCAATGAATATATCCTGGAGGTCAAAGTTGTTAACCCATTATCTACCACAGCTAAAGCTTTTTCTAAGTTTATACGGTCTATTTCCCGTATTCTCTCTGTAGCCTCTTGTTGGGAAATCTTCCAGATTTCATTATAGGCAGCATAAATGCCTGCATATATGAAACGTTTATGACGTGTTTTCCTGGGTCCTAGTAAAAAGTCCATAAGATCCATGTCATGTGAGAGTAAAGATAAGTGTTGTTTCTCTTCTGCAAGTGTTGAGGTTTCTCGCCAATCGAGGGACAACTTCCCAACACTATAGGATGTCACCACCCCTGGATGTTCTCTCTGTACATAACGTGGGTCTGGCCTATGGATACTGAGTCCCTCTGTGATGTTCAGGAATGCCTTATGACAGCTATTCATGTCTAAGGACCAAACCAACAACTGTTTCCAATTTGGGTCTGTTTTATTGTACTTTAAGATGTCATCTACTGTTGCCCCTTCTTTTGTAGTTGAATTTTGCCACCCCTGTGTTGGTGTTGGAAACCTAGGAGTGTTCAGGTCCTTGTTCTTGGCTAGTCCAAGACAGGATGTCTGTTGCACAGTATCATTTAAAAATATCATCTGCTGTGGAATGAGGCATACTCTAAATAGCGCTTCTGTTCCCTGGACTTGCCAGTCCCTCGAACCCCAAACTGATTTTAGGTCAATTTAGTCTTTCTATAGGTCTAATCCCTGGTCAGACAATTGGGCCAAAAAGGAAGCAGAGTAAATCTGTTTAGTGTTTGCCAACATAATTTTCACTGCTGATGTTGGTGCAACCTTATAGTAATATGGGGCTGGATCTGTGGTGTTAAACCCTGAAAAGTATGAACATTTCTGTGCAAACATTTGTTAACTACTTTTTGGTGGTGTTGGGCAATGTTCCCACTGATGGTACTCGAAAATATTCCTAGGTGCAATGGATCTGTGCAGGAAATGATGACCATAATGTTGGTCACAGTACAATGTGTCATAATCTGAAGACGCCTCTAACATTTCATTATTAGAAAATGCAGCAGTTTTTTCTAAATCAGACAACATGTTATTAACTGTTTCAGAGTCCCAATCATCAGAAAATGTACTTGAGTTAATGATATCACTTAATGAAATTCTAAATATATGATTAATTTTTAAAAGTTTGGTTGGGCCGAATATATTAAAATCAACCTTGTCCCATACTATACCATCCGGGATATGAACTGCTGTAATGTTCACTGATGACAAGTCTCTTTGCTCACGATGTGATGATAGATGTGGCTTCAGTTGTATGTTGACCTTTTGTGCTGTGGAGCTTTGTTGAAGATAGTGTCCATTAATAAGCATTCTAAAAGTTAGTACTAAGCCAAGCCAGAAAAGAAAAAACAATTTCCCAGAACTTACCCAGAGTTCAATCCAAGGCGATACCAGGTATGTATTTTTTAGAAAGTGAAGAAAGTTCTTCATTTGCTGCTTGAATGGTGTTTTGGCTGATGTCGTTTCCGGCTCCCTTGGATCCAGAGAAAACGTATCAAAGTTCATGAAATAGCCAGAAGCAGTTCGATCAATTCTAGGAATTGCATCAGGATTAGTTGGAATGTTATTTTGTTCTTGACGAGGCATGTTGATGTAAACTTCTGTATTCAGTCTAATTGCAACTTGTGAATTATTCTGATGTTCATTTTGAATTTGAATGTCTAGTTCAAGTGGAACAAGTTCTATAGCATTGTTGCTTAGTCTTTCATTCCTTACAGGTAGTTCTTCAAACGTGATGAGTCTTTCTGTTTGAACTTCTTGGATTGTAGCGAGAGGAGGGCATCTGCTACTGTTGAGACCACGAGGCCTACTGCTTATTATTGGCCATATAGTGTGGTTTGATTAAGTTGATTGAGACAAATCTTTTCTCCTTTTTCCTGGCAAGAGGCGGCAAAAATACAGTTCTTGTTCCTTGTACTGCAAGGACTGGTACAGGTGTTCTGTATGAAGGTCCAAATTCCTTTTTCTCCGCAATTTTCTCTCTGACCAGATCCCTGACTTTTGGGATCCAGACAGGTCTTGCCGTGTCGGCCTTGACTTCCCCAGTGGGGGTCTGCTTTAGTCAGACATTGCTTTGTTTTGTCCTGGATTCATTTAGATCCTGTAAAACAGCCAAATGATCATGGATATCAAATGGCTTTTCATCCACCACTGCACCATCAAGATTAGGTACCCACATTTGTTTCCCAAAGAGGACTTCATACGGAGTGACACCCCCTAGAGAGTTTTTTTACTGGTTGTTTAATGCCCGCTGTACCCCATAAAGGTGTTTGACCCAATTACCACCCTTGCCTAATACCCTAGCTGTTAAGGATTGTTTAAATCCCGGTTTTTCCTCTCCACAACTGAATTTCCCTCTGGATGGTACGGAGAGGAGTACCGCAATGCTACGCCCATTCCTTCCATGGCCTCTTTGTAAGCCCGAGAGCTAAACTCAGGGCCGCGGTCAGAATGTAATGTGCTAACTGCGTATGTGCCGATGAATACTCGCAAATCTTTGATGACAGTTCGAGCGTCAGCCGAGTGCTGAGGCCATACCCATAGGAATCTCGAGCAGGAATCCACTGTAACCATGATATATTTGTAAGCCCCGTCGCAGTGATCAAAGTACACACATGCGAGAGGTTTGTCTGATTTTAATAATGGCGTCTGCGTGGGATTGCTACCGTGGAGCCTTTCATCTGCTGGCAGATGTCGCAATTCAAGACTTAGGGGTCTATTATGATGGCGGGCAGATCGCCCTGCCCAGCCGGCGGTGGCCATCCGCCTGCCATAACTACACGCCCGCCTGCCCGCGCAACATTTACCCCTGCCACATTACCATGGCGGGGGCACCGCGGCGAACGGAAAGTCCATTCGCCGTTTTTCCGCAAGTCGGCAATCAGGTCCACAATATGGTGGCAGTGCCTGCACATATTATGATGCTTGCGGTGGGTATGCCTTTCCATGGCGGAGACTCCGCCATGGAGAGGCATACGGTAAATCACTTTGGGGGCCCTTTGCAGGCCCCCGGGCGGTGGGGGGCTGGGTGACTGCACTTGGGGGGTACCTATGGTCATTGCCACGCAGAAGTTGGCAGGCACTGTGTGGTGCCTGTCCCATTGTGCATGGCAATGTACAACATGCCACTTTAATATTGCGGCGGGTGCTGCTCACAGCACCGCCAGCCGCAATGATAAAGATGCTGGATGCGACCGCCAGGGTGGCGGTTGCATCCTTATTGGCCCCGCGAGACCGCCGCACCTCTGGCGGTCAGTCCCGTTTTCCGTTACGGTGGCAGGCGGACAAAGTCGACCCACCATTATAATGGGCCCCATAGTCTTTAGTATGCTTAGTTAACTAGGTAAGAGGTTCAGTCCATAAAAGGCGTTCAATCCTTATAAAACACACAAGATGATGAATGGAATGTTGCACATTGGCAAAACATTCACCCCCAGTCACAGATCTGGGTTTAATCCACCGTTATTTTGCTCACCACACCACCCCAGTTCAGACATAGCCATATGCAAATCAGTCTTGACCCTGTGCCTCATGGGAACAGTCCAGCCCGAACTGCCAAGCCATGTCTTCCCTGGACCGGAATCAAGCATCCTAGGACCGGTATCAGGGTTTCACCCCTCTTCAGCCAGGATAGCTTGACTCCAGTGGCATAGTGAGCACGGGACCCACGTCTGGGCATACCCTTCCCATATAGGGCAAAAAGCAAAACACACAAGATGATGGACGGAATGTTGCACATTGGCTAAACATTCACGCCCAGTCACAGATCTGGGTTTAATCCATCGTTATTTTGCTCACCACCCCACCCCAGTTCAGACATGGACATATGCAAATCAGTCTTGACCCTGTGCCTCATGGTAACAGTCCAGCCCGAACTGCCAAGCCATGTCTTACCTGGACCGGAATCAAGCATCCTAGGACCGGTATCAGAGTTTCACCCCCCTTCAGCCAGGATAGCTTGACTCCAGTGGCGTAGTGAGCACGGGACCCACATCTGGGCATACCCTTCCCACATAGGGCGAACAGCAAACGCACAAGATGATGGATGGAATGTTGCACATTGGCAAATCATTCACCCCCAGTCACAGATCTGGGTTTAATCCATCGTTATTTTGCTCACCACACCACCCCAGTTCAGACATGGCCATATGCAAATCAATCTTGACCCTGTGCCTCATGGGAACAGTCCAGCCCGAACTGCCAAGCAATGTCTTCCCTGGACCGGAATCAAGCATCCTAGGACCGGTTTTGGGGTTTCACTCCTCTTCAGCCAGGATAGCTTGACTCCAGTGGCGTAGTGAGCACGGGAGCCACGTCTGGGCATACCCTTCCCACATAGGGCTAACAGCAAAACACACAAGATGATGGATGGAATGTTTCACATTAGCAAAACATTCACCCCCATTCACAGATCTGGGTTTAATCCATCGTTATTTTGCTCACCACACCACCCCAGTTCAGACATGGCCATATGCAAATCAGTCATGACCCTGTGCCTCATGGGAACATTCAAGCCTGAACTGCCAAGCCATGTCTTCCCCGGACCGGAATCAAGCATCCTAGGACCGGTTTCGGGGTTTCACCCCTCTTCAGCCAGGATAGCTTGACTCCAGTGGCGTAGTGAGCACGGGACCCACGTCTGGGCATACCCTTCCCACATAGGGCGAGCAGCAAAACACACAAGATTATGGATGGAATGTTGCACATTGGCAAAACATTTACCCCCAGTCAGAGACCTGGGTTTAATCCATCGTTATTTTGCTCACCACACCACCCCGGTTCAGACAAGGCCATATGCAAATCAGTCTAGACCCTGTGCCTCATGGGAACAGTCCATCTCGAACTGCCAAGTCATGTCTTCCCTGGACCGGAATCAAGCATCCTAGGACCGGTTTCGGGGTTTCACCCCTCTTCAGCCAGGATAGCTTAACTCCTGTCGCCTAGTGAGCACGGGACCCACGTCTGGGCATACCCTTCCCACATAGGGCGAACAGCAAAACACACAAGATGATGGACGGAATGTTGCACATTGGCAAAACATTAATCCCCAGTCACAGATCTGGGATTAATGCATCGTTATTTTGCTCACCACACCACCCCAGTTCAGACATGGCCATATGCAAATCAGTCTTGACCCTGTGCCTCATGGGAACAGTCCAGCCCGAACTGCCAAGCCATGTCTTCACAGGACCGGAATCAAGCATCCTAGGACTGGTTTCAGGATTTCACCCCTCTTCAGCTAGGATAGCTTGACTCCAGTGGCGTAGTGAGCATGGGACCCACGTCTGGGCATACCCTTCCCCCATATAGGGCGAACAGCAAAACACACAAGATGATGGACGGAATGTTGCACATTGGATAAACATTCACCCCCAGTCACAGATCTGGGTTTAATCCATCGTTATTTTGCTCACCACACCACCCCAGTTCAGACATGAACATATGCAAATCAGTCTTGACCCTGTGCCTCATGGGAACAGTCAAGCCCAAACTGCCAAGCCATGTCTTCCCTGGACCGGAATCAAGCATCCTAGGACCGGTATCAGGGTTACACCCCTCTTCAGCCGGGAAAGCTTGACTCCAGTGGCGTAGTGAGCACGGGACCCACATCTGGGCATACCCTTCCCACATAGGGCGAACAGCAAAACGCACAAGATGATGGACGGAATGTTGCACATTGGCAAATCACTCACCCCCAGTCACAGATCTGGGTTTAATCCATCGTTATTTTGCTCACCACACCACCCCAGTTCAGACATGGCCATATGCAAATCAGTCTTGACCCTGTGCCTCATGGGAACAGTCCAGCCCGAACTGCCAAGCCATGTCTTCCCTGGACCGGAATCAAGCATCCTAGGACTGGTTTCGGGGTTTCACCCCTCTTCAGCCAGGATAGCTTGACACCAGTGGCATAGTGAGCACGGGACCCACGTCTGGGCATACCCTTCCCACATAGGGCGAACAGAAAAACACACAAGATGATGGACGGAATGTTGCACATTGGCAAAACATTCACCCCCAGTCACAGATCTGGGTTTAATCCATCGTTATTTTGCTCACGACACCACCCCAGTTCAGACATGGACATATGCAAATCAGTCTTGACCCTGTGCCTCATGGGAACAGTCCAGCCCGAACTGCCAAGCCATGTCTTCACTGGACCGGAATCAAGCAGTCTAGGACCGGTTTCGGGGTTTCACCCCTCTTCAGCCAGGATAGCTTGACTCCAGTGGCGTAGTGAGCACGGGACCCACATCTGGGCATACCCTTCCCACATAGGGCGAACAGCAAAACGCACAAGATGATGGACGGAATGTTGCACATTGGCAAATCACTCACCCCCAGTCACAGATCTGGGTTTAATCCATCGTTATTTTGCTCACCACACCACCCCAGTTCAGACATGGCCATATGCAAATCAGTCTTGACCTTGTGCCTCATGGGAACAGTCCAGCCCGAACTGCCAAGCCATGTCTTCCCTGGACCGGAATCAAGCATCCTAGGACCGGTTTCGGGGTTTCACTCCTCTTCACCCAGGATAGCTTGACTCCAGTGGCGTAGTGAGCACGGGACCCACGTCTGGGCATACCCTTCCCACATAGGGCGAACAGCAAAACACACAAGATGATGGATGGAATGTTTCACATTGGTAAAACATTCACCCCCATTCACAGATCTGGATTTAATCCATCGTTATTTTGCTCACCTCACCACCCCAGTTCAGACATGGCCATATGCAAATCAGTCATGACCCTGTGCCTCATGGGAACATTCAAGCCCGAACTGCCAAGCCATGTCTTCCCTGGACCGGAATCAAGCATCCTAGGACCGGTTTCGGGGTTTCACCCCTCTTCAGCCAGGATAGCTTGACTCCAGTGGCGTAGTGAGCACGGGACCCACGTCTGGGCATACCCTTCCCACATAGGGCGAGCAGCAAAACACACAAGATGATGGACGGAATGTTGCACATTGGCAAAACATTAACCCCCAGTCACAGATCTGGGATTAATCCATCGTTATTTTGTTTTGCTCACCACACCACCCCAGTTCAGACATGGCCATATGCAAATCAGTCTTGACCCTGTGTCTCATGGGAACAGTCCAGCCCGAACTGCCAAGCCATGTCTTCACTGGACCGGAATCAAGCACTCTAGGACCGGTTTCGGGGTTTCACCCCTCTTCAGCCAGGATAGCTTGACTCCAGTGGCGTAGTGAGCACGGGGACCCACGTCTGGGCATACCCTTCCCATATAGGGCAAACAGCAAAACACACAAGATGATGGAGGGAATGTTGCACATTGATAAAACATTCACCCCCAGTCACAGATCTGGGTTTAATCCATCGTTATTTTGCTCACCACACCACCCCAGTTCAGACAAGGCCATATGCAAATCAGTCTTGACCCTGTGCCTCATGGGAACAGTCCATCTCGAACTGCCAAGTCATGTCTTCCCTGGACCGGAATCAAGCATCCTAGGACCAGTTTCAGGGTTTCACCCCTCTTCAGCCAGGATAGCTTGACTCCAATGGCGTAGTGAGCACGGGACCCACATCTGGGCATACCCTTCCCACATAGGCCGAACAGCAAAACACACAAGATGATGGACGGAATGTTGCACATTGGCAAAACATTAACCCCCAGTCACAGATCTGGGATTAATCCATCGTTATTTTGCTCACCACACCACCCCAGTTCAGACATGGCCATATGCAAATCAGTCTTTACCCTGTGTCTCATGGGAACAGTCCAGCCCGAACTGCCAAGCCATGTCTTCACTAGACCGGAATCAAGCATCCCAGGGCTGGTTTCGGGGTTTCACCCCTCTTCAGCCAGGATAGCTTGACTCCAGTGGCGTAGTGAGCACGGGACCCACGTCTGGGCATACCCTTCCCACATAGGGCGAACAGCAAAACACACAAGATGATGGAGGGAATGTTGCACATTGGCAAAACATTCACCCCCAGTCACAGATCTGGGTTTAATCCATCGTTATTTTGCTCACCACACCACCCCAGTTCAGACATGGCCATATGCAAATCAGTCTTGACCCTGAGCCTCATGGGAACAGTCCAGCCCGAACTGCCAAGCCATGTCTTCCCTGGACCGGAATCAAGGATCCTAGGACCGGTTTCGGGATTTCACCCCTCTACAGCCAGGATAGCTTGACTCCAGTGGCGTAGTGAGCACGGGACCCACTTCTGGGCATACCCTTCCCACGTAGGGCGAACAGCAAAACACACAAAATGATGGACGGAATATTGCACATTGGCAAAACATTCACCCACAGTCACAGATCTGGGTTTAATCCATCGTTATTTTGCTCACCACACCACCCCAGTTCAGACATGGCCATACGCTAATCAGGCTTGACCCTGTGCCTCATGGGAACAGTCCAGCCCGAACTGCCAAGCCAGGTCCTCCCTGGACCGGAATCAAGCATCCTAGGACCGGTTTCGGGGTTTCACCCCTCTTCAGCCAGGATAGATTGACTCCAGTGACGTAGTGAGCACGGGACCCACGTCTGGGCATACCCTTCCCACATAGGGCGAACAGCAAAACACACAAGATGATGGACGGAATGTTGCACATTGGCAAAACATTCACACCCAGTCACAGATCTGGGTTTAATCCATCGTTATTTTGCTCACCACACCACCCCAGTTCAGACATGGCCATACGCTAATCAGGCTTGACCCTGTGCCACATGGGAACAGTCCAGCCCGAACTGCCAAGCCAGATCCTCCCTGGACCGGAATCAAGCATCCTAGGACCGGTTTCGGGGTTTCACCCCTCTTCAGCCAGGATAGCTTGACTCCAGTGACGTAGTGAGCACGGGACCCACGTCTGGGCATACCCTTCCCACATAGGGCGAACAGCAAAACACACAAGATGTGCTCTCCGTGCTCTCCATGCCACTGGAATCAAGCTATCCTGGCTGAAGAGGGGTGAAACCCCGAAACCGGTCCTAGGATGCTTGTTTCCAGTCCAGGGAGGACCTGGCTTGGCAGTTCGGACTGGACTGTTCCCATGAGACACAGGGTCAAGACTGATTTGCATAAGGCTGGGTTTAATCTGGAATGGCATGGTGAGCAAAAAAACGATGGATTTAGGCCCAGATCTCTGTACTGGGGTGAATGTATGACACTGTTCTGCATTCTGTCCATCGACTGTTGTTTTTGCAATTGTCACCCCGAGTGGTACGGGTATGCCCAGACGTGGGTCCCGTGCTCTCCATGCCACTGGAATCAAGCTGTCCTGGCTGAAGAGGGGTGAAACCCTGAAACCGGTCCTAGGATGCTTGCTTCCAGTCCAGGGAGGACCTGGCATGGCAGTTCGGGCTAGACTGTTCCCATGAGGCACTGGGTCAAGACTGATTTGCATAAGGCTGGGTTCAATCTGGAATGGCATGGTGAGCAAAAAAACTATGGATTTAGGCCCAGATCTCTGTACTGGGGTGAATGTATGACACTGTTCTGCATTCTGTCCATCGACTGTTGTTTTTGCAATTGTCACCCCGAGTTGGACGGGTATGCCCAGACGTGGGTCCCGTGTTCTCCATGCCACTGGAATCAAGCTGTCCTGGCTGAAGAGGGGTGAAACCCCAAAACCGGTCTTAGGATGCTTGCTTCCAGTCCAGGGAGGACCTGGCTTGGCAGTTCGGGCTGGACTGTTTCCATGAGGCACAGGGCCAAGAGTGATTTGCATAAGGCTGGGTTTAATCTGGAATGGCATGGTGAGCAAAAAAACGATGGATTTAGGCCCAGATCTCTGTACTGGGGTGAATGTATGACACTGTTCTGCATTCTGTCCATCCACTGTTGTTTTTGCAATCCTTATAAGGCGTTTTGTCCTTAAAAGGCTTATTAGTGTGTAATGTAGGGGAGGTGATGTAGGGGAAAGGGTATGATGTTCCCTGGGCCAATTTTAGGGTACCTATATGAAACAGAACAGGAGGACGCTGGAACCGACCGACCAGATCATCAGCACCAATAGTGCTGTTTCAGTAAAGAAATAGTCGCTGTAATGCCTGTGTGCACAGTGCCCAAACCCTCGTGTGCTGCTAGTATTAAACCCTGCCTACGATCCATGTTTGGTATTACCCTATCCCCCACTACAGGAATCTGAGCATATGGAATGTTACTTGCATCTAATTTGTAGGAGTATTTGAGTGGAATTTTTTTTGGTACTGCTGTGCTGCCTTTGCGTGAAGCAATGGCAGCTACCATAATTTCACAGTCTATTCTCGTTTTTGAACGAGTGAGGGCTGCTATGGAAGACGTGCGAACAGCCCCCTTTGCGGCTTCATCAGCCAATGAATTTCCTTCAATGTGAACGCCATCATGTTGATGACTCAGTGTATGGATCACGTGAGTCCTTGGTAGCTTGTTTTTCAACTCTAATACCTGTTTCCATAGCTTTTTATGCTTAATTGTGCCACCTTTCGCATCTTTAAACCCGTTTTGCTCCCAATTTTATAGGTATTCATTATATGACTGAACACAGTGAAATGAATCACACACGAATAGTGTGAGGAATTCGTGATCCGTATTTACAAGTGCCAGTATCAGTGCTTTTAACTCTGCTCTGCAGTCTCCTAGCGATTGCGTTTTTGTGCAAGTCTGAAAGAACTTTCCATACTGGATGTAAGGCTTTCGCATTTGGGATGCTAGCCTTTGTAACAGCTTCTAAAGTGGGTACCGGGGTTACGACAACAATGCGTTTCCCCTGTGCCATTGCTCTTTCTCTTGCTACAGCGGTCTGAACAGCTGTCAGGATTTTTTCTGTCGAGGTGAAACGCATTTCTGCGTTTGTGTACAGGTGAGATTTGTATGCGATTGGTACTGTTTCTCCTTCATTGAAGGTTAAGTAAGTGTACCCGCATTGACCCGCAATTATGCGGATCACCAAGTGGCGTACATTTACACGTGTTTGCAAGTGTTTGGAAGCTATCATGTCTTCCTGGATTGAACAAAGAAAATTAGTATGTTCTGGTGTCCAATTTCTGTCTGAAATTCAGGTTTTATTAAGTCGTAAAAAGGTTTTACCCTTTGTGCGTAATCTAAAATGTATGTTCTGCCAAAATTTAGGAATCCTAGTATTGATTGTACATTTTTTAATGATTTTGGAGGCTGGAGCAGCGTACACTTTTCTAATAAGTTTGCCGCTAGACTTTTCACTTGACAGCTCATATCCCAAAAATAGGACATTGAGGTATGCTATTTTGATTTTTTAAAGTTACATTTGTAGCCCTCAGTGGCAAATCCTATAATAATGGTGCTTACCCTGGTCAAGTGCCTCTCTAAGTTGTTGTACATTAGATAAATATCATCCACATAGGACAACGCTTCTTCATCAAATTTTTAAAGTAACTCTGTTACCCTTCCTGGAAATACACCAGGGCTATTCCTATACCCTTGGGGGAGTCGACAAAATTGTCTTTATAACCCTAACGCTGAGAATGCGGTCAGATACCTGCTTACAGGGGCTATATTTTGGCAAAACAATCCATTTGAGATATCAAATGTTTTGTATTTTTTCCGCACGATGTTATTCATTAATGCGGCACTATGTGCATTTTGGACAGCAAATGTCTTTGTGCATGAGTTTAAACGTCTGTAATCTAAAACTAGATGATATGTAGTGTCGGGTTTAGAGATGGGAAACAAAATATTGTTCATTGGCGAGGTACATTTTTCAATGACCCCCTCATATTCAAGTTGATCTAAGATCTCCCTGACCTGTTTTTTAGCTTCTTGCTTTATTGGGTATTGCCTCTGAGCATTAGGTGAACCTTTTAACAGGATCATGTGGTAGGTTGAGTCCTCATCCCACCCAGCGTGATGATTTGTGTGCAATGCTGGAGCTTGGGCTACTGCCCACTCCCGTGCATTTGTATGTTTAAGGTGAACGGGAACATGGTCGGAAAATGCAGGAAAAATTATACTTTCTCCCCTGGGGCACTCCATTATGAATGCTGGCGGCCAATCTTGTTCGGCTAACAGGGTGTAATAATCAGATGATAAGTTCATCCAAAATAGACCTTTTACTTTCCTGGGCTTGTCCCCCTCCATCCGCAGTGTTATTTCATGTAACTTATGTGGGACGCTCACCCTTTTATCTGGTGTTTCCACCGTGATGTAATCATTCAAGTCTGCTGTCACCAGAAATTCCTTCTGGTGAGCTATTGCTACTTCTGCCGCACTGTCTAGCATCGTCAGAGCCCATTCCCCATTCAGAAGTTGTGTCCTCAGAATTCTGAGCATGTCTTATTTTCAGACCAGCAACTTTCTTTTTCTTAAATTGAGGTTTTGATTTTGGCTTATCTTCTTTTTTGGAAGTAAAGTCTTGAGCTTTCTGCTTGTCTCTGGACTGTGTGCGCGCCTCTTTGTATTCTGACCGTCCTTCTCTCTCGGAGTTTTTCTTCGAGCCTTGAAAGGAACGAGAGGGGAGTGTATCAGTATCCTGATACCTGTCGGGTTTCCTAATATTATCTCTATTCCTAAGGTTGTATCCCTTTTCAGAGGGCTCCTGTGGAGGAGACCTACCTCGGACTGAGATCTGTTGTCTTTAAACTTTTGTTGGTTTTTATTATCCCACTTCTTTTTAGAAGAAGTCGGTGTCTGCTTAGAAGTGTCCTTTTTGGGACTGACCATTAGTTGAGGTTTTACAGCTTTTCCCCCCAAACTATCCCTGCCTAACTCTGCATACGAAGTTTCACTTATTTTGGGGAGTTCATTCTCCTGAATTAATGAAGAGAGCTCTCGTAAGCGTTGGCGGATTGCCAGTGATGCTGCTTCCCCTTTAATGTTAGCTAGTATTACGGCTGATACCTGGTCAAAGTTATTTAATAACTTCATCCCCAAGTTCAGAGCAGGCTCTGCTCCATACTCATTTTGTATTTGTCTTAATACATCTGGTAACACTGCTAATGAAGGAATACCATGAGTTCTGGTATATATGGAAGCAAAGACTGTACCCCTAGAGGTACAATCCTCTAACTGTGGTCTAATCCCCATGGGCAAGCAGATTGTTAACATTCTGGTGCCGATCACGATCCGGTAAAAAATTCCCCCGTGCGACTCGTATCGGGTCTTTTTACCGTACGAATCGTACAAGTGCCGTACGAACTGGCAATCACGATTCGCATGGTAAAAAGTCCATACGAACCGCACCGGGAATCATTCCCCACACGTCCTCGGGTCGGAAAATGTGTCCGACACGTCCTCGGACGATTTACTTTACAAACGTAAAAATCCAAGTCCGACCGAGGAATCACGATCCATCCCGTGCGTCCGAGCCAACAACCGTATGGAAAAAACACCGTCCGCACCGAACACCAATAGCAACCATGGAGACATGTGCCCGCATACGCGCCCAACACTCCCCCCAGCCCCCGTACGTCCGACACGTACCCCCGTATATGTATACCCCCACCCGTCTATGTACACCCCAGTACGTTCCAGTCGCACCCCCACCCCAGTACATGTCGTACCACCGTCAATGTACACCCCCCCACCCCTGTACGTGTCGTACCACCGTCTATGTACACCCCAGTACGTTCCAGTCGCACCCCCACCCCAGTACGTGTCGTACCCCCCGTGTACCTACACCCCAGTACGTTCGAGCCACACCCCCACCCCAGTACGTGTCACAGCCCCGTCTACCTACACCCCAGTACGTTTCAGTCGTACCCCCACCCCAGTACGTGTCGTACCACCGTCAATGTACACCCCCCCACCCCTGTACGTGTCGTACCACCGTCAATGTACACCCCCCCCTGTACGTGTCGTACCCCCGTGTACCCCCACCCCTGTACGTGTCGTACCACCGTCAATGTACACCCCCCCACCCCTGTACGTGTCGTACCACCGTCTATGTACACCCCAGTACGTTCCAGTCGTACCCCCACCCCAGTACGTGTCGTACCCCCCGTGTACCTACACCCCAGTACGTTCGAGCCACACCCCCACCCCAGTACGTGTCATAGCCCCGTCTACCTACACCCCAGTACGTTCCAGTCGTACCCCCACCCCAGTACGTGTCGTACCACCGTCAATGTACACCCCCCCACCCCAGTACGTGTCGTACCACCGTCAATGTACACCCCCCCACCCCTGTACGTGTCGTACCACCGTCAATGTACACCCCCCCCTGTACGTGTCGTACCCCCGTGTACCCCCACCCCTGTACGTGTCGTACCACCGTCTATGTACACCCCCCCACCCCTGTACGTGTCGTACCACTGTCTATGTACACCCCCCCACCCCTGTACGTGTCGTACCACCGTCTATGTACACCCCAGTACGTTCCAGTCGTACCCCCACCCCAGTACGTGTCGTACCCCCCGTCTACCTACACCCCAGTACGTTCCAGTCGTACCCCCACCCCAGTACGTGTCGTACCACCGTCAATGTACACCCCCCCACCCCAGTACGTGTCGTACCACCGTCAATGTACACCCCCCCACCCCTGTACGTGTCGTACCACCGTCTATGTACACCCCCCCACCCCTGTACATGTCGTACCACCGTCTATGTACACCCCAGTACGTTCCAGTCGTACCCCCACCCCAGTACGTGTCGTACCCCCCGTCTACCTACACCCCAGTACGTTCCAGTCGTACCCCCACCCCAGTACGTGTCGTACCACCGTCAATGTACACGCCCCCACCCCAGTACGTGTCGTACCACCGTCAATGTACACCCCCCCACCCCTGTACGTGTCGTACCACCGTCAATGTACACCCCCCCCTGTACGTGTCGTACCCCCGTGTACCCCCACCCCTGTACGTGTCGTACCACCGTCTATGTACACCCCCCCACCCCTGTACGTGTCGTACCACCGTCTATGTACACCCCCCCACCCCTGTACGTGTCGTAACACCGTCCATGTACACCCCCCCACCCCTGTACGTGTCGTACCACCGTCCATGTACACCCCAGTAGTTCCTGGCGCACCCCCAACACAACCTCCTAAGTACGGAGCGCACCCCATGCCCCAACATCACAACCGCATGTACGAGTCGTACAAAGCCACACACAAGGACCAAATCGTACAACCAAATGGCCCATGTACACACCGTACACATACACTAAACGCACGTACACAACAAGGACAAAACAAAACAACTCAACAATACACCATTCGAAAGGCACACAGCCACTAAACATGGCCAACAACCACTAAAATAACACAATCACTGACCTGCAACTGTCAAAAACAAACAGAGGCCCAATACACCACCACTCCTTATAACACACCCACCCAAAATTCAAACACTGCCACACCCACCCATGGACCAATAAAAAGGGCCCACACACACAAACCATGAGCCTTTGCAACAGACCCACTGCTGCCAGACACCACAGAACCAGACTACAAGCGACACCACATCTTACACTTGCACACCTTCACACGACCACCCTCACAAACACCCTCTCATCACATTCACACACACACACAACCATCCACACCCCCCCCAACATCCACACACCCCCCACACCCACACCATCCCCACCCACACCCCTCACCATGCCCACTACCAAGAATCCAAAGTTCAGTCACCGAGAGTTGGAGGTCCTTGTTGATCAAATCCTCAGAGTCGAGCCACAGATCTTTGGAACATTGGTCAGAAGCACCAGCCAGGCAGCCAAAACAGCCATGTGGCAGACCATCGTCGATGCTGTGAATGCTGTTGCGGACACCAGGAGGACCAAGCAGGATTGCCAGAACAGGTGGTACGATCTGCGGAGGAGGGTCAGAGCCAAGAGACAGGAGGAACACGACCAGGCCAACGCCACCGGAGGAGGGCCCTCCCGCAGACCCGTACAGTACCATCCCTGGGAGGAGAGGGTGATGGCCATACTGCCGGTGGAGGCAGTTGAAGGAGTAGAAGGACTCCGAGACCCGGGTGAGTACACAAACAACGCACCTCACATGGGGGGAACTGCAACCACAACCAAAATTAATAACAGGCACGCAACCACCACAAGCCATCGCATTACTCAACCACACTCCATGAGCAGGCACATGCCACTGCTGCCACCATGCCCCATGCACCCAGCTGGACAATGTCAAGTCACAGGCCACAGAAGACAACAACACATGACACGGTAACCCGGATGGCGGGAGGCTGGGCACCAAAAATCACATAGTGCGACTCCAAAGCAGACAACAATGCCCTCTGCCCATATGGCCTAGGTCACAGCCAGACAAACACTGTGTCCCAACACAGGAATGACTTGCCAGCAAATGGCGGATGCCTTGCATCAACACATGGGGGTGAAGGCACTGTTTTGCACATGCCAGCAGCTAATGAACAGCCAACAGTGTGAAAGAGTGGCAGCACACACCACCACAGCAGCAGCGCACAGACACACAGCAGACAAAATGGGTGCCTGGAGATCAGAAACAAACTCACATCAACAGGCCAAGGGCCACTCAAAGATCTGCTAACAGTGTGTGCCCAGGAAGCTGGGCCAAGGTGACAGAGGGTGACACACGGAGGGAGGGAGAGGGGGACACAGAGGGAGGGAGAGGGGGA
Organism: Triturus cristatus; assembly: GCF_964204655.1. Lineage (NCBI taxonomy): Eukaryota > Metazoa > Chordata > Amphibia > Caudata > Salamandridae > Triturus > Triturus cristatus. Next base: position 875,226,633 of record NC_140593.1, on the reverse strand, counting down.
CTGAGAGGGAGGGAGAGGGGGACTGAGAGGGAGGGAGACGGTCAGAGGTAGGAGGCTGACACACGGAGGGAGGGAGAGGGGGACACAGAGGGTGGGAGAGGGGGACAGGGAGGGAGGGAGAGGGGGACAGAGAGGGAGGGAGACACAGGAAGATGGACAGAGGGAGGAGGCTGACACACAGAGGGAGGGAGAGGGGGACACAGAGGGAGGGAGACACAGGAAGATGGACAGAGGGAGGAGGCTGACACACAGAGGGAGGGAGAGGGGGACACAGAGGGAGGGAGAGGGGGACACAGAGGGAGGGAGAGGGGGACACAGAGGGAGGGAGAGGGGGACACAGAGGGAGGGAGAGGGGGACAGAGAGGGAGGGAGAGGGGGACAGAGAAGGAGGGAGACACAGGGAGAGCAAATCAGTCCTGTGGTGTGTGGGAATGTCTGCTCGTCAGCAGGTGGACTGCGTGCATGTAGACAAGGGTGGCCAGTGCCAGAACCCCCCCTCTTCATCATGGCAAAACGCAGGGCCATGTCACAACCTGTACACGAGCACAAGGACAGCCACCTGCATCATATGAGTGTGTGGATCCACTCCATGTGCACATGTACAGTGCTACAAGGAAGGCGCAAATGCATAGCTCGGCACACATGCACACTCCACTGCTGACTGCAGTCACACTTGACGCAGCAAGTAAGACTGTGCCACACATAGTTAAAGGGGCCAAATTGGTGCCCAAGGGACACACACATGCACAAGTGCACTGTGAGTGGAATGCAAGACAGATCCTAATTCCAAGAGGAAATGTGCCAACTGTGTAACGGATGAAACATGGATGTTGCATGGATCAAAATTAACATTTTCTCTCTCACACACAGGTCAACGTCGTGCTGCACCCCCCAACACTGGGGGGGAACACTCACAGGACCCGGATCTGCAGGAGACCGATCCCACCGGCAGCGACCACTCTCACCACTCTGCGGACGACCCCGACCGACCTGGCCCCTCTGGTGTCCAACCACCTGCAGCACCTGCGTCAGGTACAACCGTGCCAACCACCACCCCCACTCCTGCCACTTCCCAGGAGACACCCAGGATCCCTGCCCCAACACCACAATGCAGCCAGGCTCGCCAGGAGGGACACGGTGTCCCGGGCACCCAGGAGGAGGCAGGCGACAACGCCAATGCCACCCCTCAGGGGTCCCGGAGACCCGATGTGCCCACAAGTGCAGGCCAGACGCAAGTGGGCAGGGGTGGTGGGAGTGGAGGACGGCGGAGGCGCGAGCCTGACCAGTTGGCTGGGGATCCGGTATTTTCACATGTCCGTAACATCCTGGACTCATACCGGCAGGACACCACGGGCATGGCCCAGGTTGTGTCCGTCCTCGAGGGGATCAAGGTCCAGCAGGCCCAGCAACATGCGGAGCTAATAGCCTGTCTACAGCTACACCAACGGAGGATGGAGGACAGACAGGCTGAGCAAGTGACGGCGTCCCAGGGGATTCACGCTGAACTCCGTCGGATGGCCGACACCATGGCCGACCCTCCCTGTGCCAGAAGGCGGAGAACATCACCACCCACAGGGAGGGATCATGAGGAGGAGGAGGAAACATCCGACGGAGCATCCCAGACGTCGTCACGGCCTGCTGCTGAGGTTCCCCGCAGGAAGCCGGGTCGTCCACGGAAAGGACCGTGAGGGTGGCTGCTACATCACCATCGCCCAGGACACCTGGCCTGGCACCTGGCCCACTGGAGCAACAGCATCACAGCATCAAGAGACATTCTCTGCCACATGGCCCTGCTGGTCACTGGCTGACCAATGTTGACAAAGACTGTGGCATGGACTCTGAGGATTTCCAATGGCAAGGACACCAACTCCCCTACTGAGCTTTGGATTCCCTAATCCCGGAAAGCCCCCCACTTTGTCCCCCCCCCCCCCTAATAAATCACACTATTAAGAGTAGATGCCTGCTGGTAGCATTATTACCTAACATGTGTCTTGTACAGTCTAAACATGCCTGAGTCATCTGTTCACTTCAACCATCCACACCCTGGGGCCTGAGTCTGGCACAGGACACATGGGTCACAGTTTATTAGGCAAGACAGACATGGAGCACCATACACACCCGTGATGTGCAGAACCAGCTGAGGGGGTGGCCGAACAACCGTGCTGACAGACACATTGAGTACAGCAACAGTCATGCGCAGAGGTCAGGGAACCTGGCCCGTGTCCTGGGGGGCACCCAGGTACGTGTAGACAGGTGGCAGAACCATGTCCTGCAAGCTTGAGTCCGGTGGATGCAGAGAATGGGGGCCTGGACAACGTTGGATGCATGGGGATGGCACATGTCACACTACCCACACAGTCATGGACATCATGCCCAATACACAGTCTCAGCACACACACACAGCTTGCATCTTGCCACTCGACACATTGACACATAGCCACAATCTGGGAATACCATGCCAGACATGCAGGATGCACCGTGCCAACACACCAGCATTGACTGAGCAGAGGCACCTTGGAGGCATAGGGACACCTTTAATAGTCATGTTTTTGGGATTGCAGAGGCAACTTGAAGTACACATGAACACATCATGTGGAGTAACATGTGGCTCAAACACTGGCACCCCCCTTCTGCAGCACAAATGCGTGATAGCCATGGTACTGGCACACAAGCGTCGGCTAACAGCTAAATACCCACAGCTGCACACGGAGAGCCTGCCATACACCATAGATCCGCTGATGTGGAAGTCCCACGCCATGTCAAGCCAATGTCAACCGTATGTGTCCGAGGGCAGTGTCACACACATTGATGCCATCATCACAATCCACCATCCCATCACTGATGACTGACAACCAGGCAGCCCATCTATTCTGGTGTACCCAGCTGCATGTCGTGTCCCATGGGGATGCCACATGACTGCAGAGGAACCAAACCCCGACCTGGGCAGTGTGCACACATCGTGAACAACTGCCACACCCAATACACCCCAGATGCATCCCTTACCCCATGGAGACTTCCAAACGTGTCCGTGCCTGTAACGCTGAGTCAGCCCACGATGCCATGTCCATGAGGAATAGCAGTGCCACAACAATGCAACCAGCAGATGGCATGCGCAGGTACCTGGGGAAGAGAGACACACAAGAAGTCAGCCACAAAAAGCACAGCCACTTGCATGTGCATTGACTCGACACATGTATGGATGACAACATGCTAGGTCACAATTATGACTGGGGAAATACTACCATCACTGCCACCATCACTCCAGTGACACACCCACACACACCTCTGACTCACGTGCCATACATGCAGGTGGACACACACATCACAACACATGCCACACGGGGACCAAGGCGTGCACACTCAGACACTGGTACTCACCACTAAGCAAAGAAGTCGCGTATGAGCCGAGTCCGGATGTCCTCTTGCGGCTCCACATCCTCCACATCACTAGCCCCATTGCCAAGCCCTTCGTCCTCCACGGGTGGATGGTCCTCGTCATGTTGATTCAGGATGAGTGGCACAGCTCTTTCAACTGCCATGTTGTGCAGCATGCAGCAGACCATGAAGATCTTGCAAACCTTTGCCGGGGCATATGGGAGTGCGCCGCCGGTCTTGTGGAGGCACCGGAATCGGCTCTTCAGCATGCCAAACGTCCTCTCTATCACTCGCCTTGTCCGGCCATGGGCGGTGTTGTAGCGGAGCTGGGCCGGCGTGATGGGGTTGCGGAGAGGTGTCAGCAGCCAAGGCATGTTGGGATAGCCAGCGTCCCCTAAATGGAAAGCACATGGATATCGTTAGAACTGGCGAAGCGGTAGTGCTGCTCGGCCAAACAGAATACAGGACAGACAGACTGTACCCACCAACAACACATGCTCGTTCGTTGCGCAGCTGCATCATCATATCAGGCATCCCGCTACGCCTCATGATGTAGGCATCGTGTGCTGATCCTGGGAAACGAGCACAGACATGTGAAATCACCATGTTGGACAGACACACCACAAGGGCATTGATGGAGTGGTAGTGCTTCCGATTGCGGTACGCCACCTCCCGTGCGTGTGGTGGTACCAAACCTACATGTGTCCCATCTATGGACCCAATGACATGGGGCATCCCTCCCAGGGCATAGAAACCACGCTTGACCTCAGTCATCTGTTCAGGGGTTGGGAACTTGATGAAGTCATCCAGGTGAATCAACATGGCCTCCAAGAAATCATGCAGCACACCGCTGAACATGCTCTGGGACATGCCACCAACATGAGCTATGGTATTTTGGAAGGTACCCGTGGCAAGGAAATGTAGGGCAGCCATTACCTTCAGCTGGGGTGTCAGTGCCGTAGGATACCTGTGCTGCGGTTGCAGGTGTGGTGCCAGTCTCGCCGTCAGCTCCAGAATCAACGGTTGGGTGAAGCGGTAGAGCCGGATACTGTCATTCTCCTGCATGGTGGCCAAGTCTGGAATTCTTCGGGCAACAGGAGGCGCTCTGCAGTAATTTGGAAGTGACAAGGAAGAGTGAGTGCACTACGAGAACAACTCATGTCTACTGAGCACATGTAAATCTGGCAATACACACATGCCACATAGGGAGTCAGGCATGTGCTACATGCCCAGGACACGTATGGATGCAAGGTGACACTCCTTCCAAGACCCAGCTACACACGGTGATTGAGAACCTCCCCATGCCACGCCATGGAAATAGCTGTGTCCCAGTGCAAGTGCACTGCCCGACGCAAGACAGGAGTGACATACACCCACACATCAGCAGAAGTGTGATGCCGATTGCAGAGACTGGCAGCGGAACACTTGAGCCACAGGTCACATGACATTACACTAGTCCAGCCCACACACCTTGCCATGAAGGTGCACATGTCATGACTCACCACACATTCCTTGTGAGTTTGCTGACATGGCCTTGTCACGCTACTCCGTGTCCCTTGCATACATGTGCACCTCACATCCGAGAACACATGTGGCATGGTGTTGGGAACAGTGTGCAATGACAATCTACACACAGCCACATGTTGGTTGCTGCAACGGCTGCAGCTTTTGAGGGTGCTACAACATCAACCTGATGTAAATCCCGGACACATATATGGCATAGTCACATTGTGCACTGTGGGTAGTGATAAGTCATGTGTCATGACCCCTGTACCTGGCATCATGGGACACTTCCGTGTGTTGGTGTCGGTGCCATGCCAGTGACGCTCACACCAAGTGCGCAGTCCCACATGCACACATGTCAAAGGAGTCAAGGGCATGCCTGGCACACATTGCACCCTCACACAGTACACATGTACACATCTCATCATACATCTGGTGCCTTCTCCACTCAGGAGGCATGTTCCACATCACAGCCTGTGACACCTGTGCCCCACACATGTGGTAATGCACAGACGATGCCTTGATGTCCATTCCTGGACAAGTATGTCCATCCATGGACAAGTATGTCCGCCCTATTCCTACATGTGTGTCGCCTATCACCACAGTGATGTGTAAAATCCGCCGTACTGCTGCTGAGAGGGCCTGTGCATGTTCCCAAATCACTGTGGGAGTGCTGCCGTATGTGTACCCATCGTGATGGCGAGCGTAGATGCGAGTGTACGGTCCGTGTCACTACGGGTACGCATACGCGTGCAGACCCATAGTGATGGAGAGCGTAAATGTGAGTGTACGGTCCGTACCACTACGGGTACGCATACGCGTGCAGACCCATAGTGATGGAGAGGGTAGGCATGCATGTACGGGCCGTTGCCATGCATTTGGGGTGCCCTAGGGCCCCCACACGCACCGTACCTGTGTGTGATGCTCCAAATTACATAGGGGACAAGTATTAAGGCCTACATGCATGCTGGTTGTCATGGAGACCAAGTTCAAAATTCGAAATTGTTCTGGAAGGTGCACAGCAGAAGTCAGTTGGAATTTGTCTACTTTGTTGCAATGTGTTTGTGGGGCTGACATCATGCAGGAGAATGAAACCGATAGAGAACACACAGACTGCTAGGTTTGTAGGGATTGGTGGAAACATAGGATGCAAATGTGAGTGACCAATCTCTCTGTACTCCTGTGCATGAGACTGGGCAGAAGGGCACATATAAGGCAGCCTGGTCCCATGAGGGAGCACTTGCCTGCACATCTTTGCATTCGTCGACCCAGCTGCTGCTACTGATTCCCTGGAACCATGTCAAGGGCTGTGGAGAGGACACAGCCATTCACCCTGGAGGAGAACATGGCTCTGCTGGATGTGATCCTCCCACAGTACCCCATGCTGTATGGGCGACCAGGGTATCAGGTGAGTGCATAGGCCACTGCCACAGACTGTCCCTATGTTGTGACTGTGACTTCGGCCATTGCGTCCAGGTGTAACACACATGCCATGTACTGTTGGGGGGGTCCCAGGGGGGGGTGCCTGATGTCTCCCAGCAGTGCCCTGAGACAGGAGGGGTGGGGGCCTATCACTCACAGCAGTGCCCTGAGACAGGAGGGGTGGGTACAGAGTGCTCCCAGCAGTGCCCTGAGACAGGAGGGGTGGGTACAGTGTGCTCCCAGCAGTGCCCTGAGACAGGAGGGGTGGGTACAGAGTGCTCCCAGCAGTGCCCTGAGACAGGAGGGGTGGGTACAGTGTGCTCCCAGCAGTGCCCTGAGACAGGAGGGGTGGGTACAGTGTGCTCCCAGCAGTGCCCTGAGACAGGAGGGGTGTGTGCCTATCACTAACAGCAGTGCCCTGAGACAGGAGGGGTGGGTGTGATGCACAGTGTGAGCCTTGATCATTGATTGGGACATTGCCATCATTCCACCTGTGTACCCACTGTGGCACGTAGTGCTTTTTCCCCTCAACAGGGGATGATGTCCCTATGACAAAGGTGCAATGCGTTGGCTGCATGACATGCCTTGTTGTAACCAGCTAATTTGTACCCATATGTCTCTCTGTGACATGTGGCTGGTGTATTGATGTGGTGTCACTTGTTCTACCTCACAGGTGGGTGCCACTGCCAAGGAGCAGATCTGGCTGACCGCCGTCAGTGCCGTGAGGCGTGTGGATGGTCGGAGGCGGAGCCTGCCCCAGGTGAGGAAACGCTGGCAGGATATCCGGTGCTGGACGCGGAGGATTGCACGGCTCCTGCTGGGGGACTCACCTGAGAGCCACAAGAACCGCAACCGCCGCCGTCTGAGCCACCTCCACAGGCGTGTGCTGCCGGTGGTCTTTCCAGACCTGGAGAGGCGCTTACAGGCGATGCAGCAGCCGGAAGGGGGTAGGTACATGTGTGTTTGTTGTGTGTCACCGGCATTTGTAAGGGCACAGTAGCATGAATTCACTGGCAGGGTTTAAAGGTGCTGTGCAGATCCTGTTTGCCCCAGTATAGCGCTGTGCCCCTGCCACCCTTCCCCTCCTTGCAATGTGTTCCCTGGTCTGTGTGTAGTCACTCCTCCACAGGGTAATGTAGGCTGGCGCTTTGTCCACGGGAACAATGTCTGTAGCATCATGTGTGGGGGTGGTGTGTAACAGGTTGTGGGACATTGCCTGTGCACTGTCAAGTTCACTGCATGTGGGTTCCATATCAGTTGGCACTGATGCTGACTCCAGACATGGGAGTTGGTCTCTCATGTGTCATGCCTTACAGCGCGCATGTCCCATGTAGTGGCCTGTGACATGATGTGCATGAGTGTGCGATACACATAGTGCAGGGATGGTGACGTGTGTTGCAGTCATTACCATTCAGTAGCATGTAGTTGCGTGCCCACTACTGTCCCCTGGGGCACCTTTTCCTGAGTGGTGTATGTGTCATCATACACGTGGCCACTGTCAGTGTCTACAGCGTAAGTTGTGCTCTGTGCCATTGTCCCCTGTCACCATGTATATAGACGTGCTATTTTGTACAGGTGTCCACTGTGCAGCCTGACCTGATTGTCCTTCTTCATACTCACAGTTGCCAGTGCCTGTGTGTCTTGCTATACTCATCTGAGGATGGGCACTGGTACCACATTATTTGTACAGGCGCACCTTGGCTGTTTGGCGTTCAATCTCGCTTTTTGCCTGCCCCTGTGTGTATCACCCAGACTATGAGATGTTGGTGCCACCTGTGTCTCAACAATTTGCCTCGTGTAGGGTCTTGTTGGGGCGGGCAATGCCTATGTGTTAAATCCTGATTACCACTTGCTGGGTCTGGGCAGTGTGTGATGTGTCTGGACACACACGCAATGTGCAGTGACAGAGTCATGTTGTGCATGTTTGCAGCATTACCTATGCAGCATGTGTCTCAAGTTCATGGATATGGTCCCTGGTCATCGGTATTTTCGCCAACGCTGTGTGGTGCAGATGCAGTGCTGGATTGTCCCCAGGGCCTGGGTGCTATGTCAGACTCCTTTTCCTGTGTTTAGCTATTGTCTCATGCTCTCCATGGTATTTCAGTGGCATGGTGGCTCAACCAACTGTGTGTTTCATGCCCTACATCGGTACCCTGTTCAGTAGATGTTAGGGATCTTCTTTTTCAGGCCAAGCAATGTTACCTATGTGGATTGGACTCATGTGACAGATGTGTACAGATGTCTGATTATTTCTGTCTCTCCACCCTGCCCACAGCATCGTCGGGGGACACAGAGGGAGACATGGACACAGACCAGGCGGAGGGACCGAGCACCAGTGCCAGCCGTGACATCGGGTCTGGCACATCGAGTGGTACAGAGGCGGAGGAGAGTGTGGCCGAGGACCTGTCGACTGGCACATCAGACTACGAAGCTGACAGGTCCGGGGACGATGTCTCCGAGTGGGCGGAGGCTGCACCAGCAGCTGACAGCGGAACAACACCTCGCACCGCCCCCTCAGTTTCCACCAGCCGCCTCACACTTGCTCGTGTCCCTTCCCAGCGTGCCCGGTCACAGCATGTCTCCTTCCTGCCAGGCACCGCACCCCCTGCCCCTGTCTCCACTGCTGCCGCCAATGCAGAGTCTGTGGACATCCAGCGGCAACTGCAGGTTGGTCAGGCTGCGATCCTTAATGTCCTCCATGCCCACGGCAAAACCCTCACCAACATCGAGGCTTTCTTGGAGGGCATTCATTCATCGCAGGCTGACCAACGCAACTTGCTGAGGTCCATCGACTCCACACTGACTGCAGCAGTGGGTCTCCTGCAGCGCGACCTCCCCCCACCTACCCCTGCCCCATCCACACTTCCCACTCCCATGCCTGTCACACGTACACCCAGACGTCGGCATGCACCCACATCAACAGACACGGGCACCACACCAGCAGGGAAGGTCCACCGCACTCCTCCTGACACGCACACACAGGGTGAGGTAGGCACACCCACTGGGTCGGGGGGCAAACGTGTGACACGCAGCCATAGTGGGAGTCCGCATTCCACCCAGTCCACTCCCTCCAAATCCCCTCCCCTCAGCTCTCCTGGCCACATCTCCCCCAAGGACACCTTCATGGCCGCTCTGTCCCTGAGCCCCACAGTTACACCACCACGCAAGCGGTCAAGGAGGTCCCCGGTCAGGGTGGTTGAGTCTCCCCCCCTGTCTCCACCCTCCCCCGGTGGCGCTGCGACCCATCCCTCTGATCCCCCCCCCTCCTTGGGGCCTGAGGTCCCTTCGGGTGCAGGGGACTCCCTGGAGGACCTTGCAAAGGTGTGTAGTGCCATCCTGGCCTCCGCCTTTGGCACTGACCCACCTCCTGTGGTGGAGTCCTCCATCCCTGCACCCACAACGCCTCCCCTATGCCCTGATGTCCCTGCGGTGCCTGTTGCTTCCCCCCCCCCTGATGCCCTCACCAGTGTGGAAGACGATGCCATTTGACTGTGCAGGCAATGTAGGGGACACGCATCCCACTGTGTCCCCCATCCAGCTGAGAATCATTGACTGCCCTATGGGCTTTGTGAAGATTGAACTGCCTGCGATCCACGGACATTGTGCTCATGCTGAATAAAGCTTAATTTTGTTTTCATTATCACACTACTGCTATGCTGGTATTGGTGTTGGTGGGGCTGCTACATGGTTTTTGGTGGTGTGTAAGGGTTTGGGTGTGTGGGATGTGTAGTAGTGTACTGCTCATTGGTGGGACCCTGTGATCTGTGTGCCATCACAAGGTGTTGGCTAACTTTCTTTGTTCATGTAAGCAGTTACTGCATGGTGCACTTGTCCCAGGGTGTATTCCTTCCTCTGTGTACCCAGCTTTCTTCCCTGCAGGGTGTTCCCAATGTTTAGCGCAGAGCTGTGTCTACATGAGCTGTGTGTGTGACGGAGCCCTTCTACTTTGGCCATGCATGCAGGGCCATGTCTCCACCTGCGACAATCGTGGCATCCTTGGTGATCACTGTACTTGTGTGTGGAGTCTGTTGACATGAGTTCATGGGGACATGTTCCCTTGTAGCCAGTATGCATGTGGATGATTCTGGCCTCACACACATGTGTTACACCCCTCCTGTATCAGGGCACTGCTGGGAGTGATGGGCACCCACCCCTCCTGTCTCAGGGCACTGCTGGGAGGACTCCACACCCACCCCTCCTGTCTCAGGGCACTGCTGGGAGGACTCTGCACCCACCCCTCCTGTCTCAGGGCACTGCTGGGAGGACTCCACACCCACCCCTCCTGTCTCAGGGCACTGCTGGGAGGACTCCACACCCACCCCTCCTGTCTCAGGGCACTGCTGGGAGGACTCCACACCCACCCCTCCTGTCTCAGGGCACTGCTGGGGGGACTCTGCACACACCCCTCCTGGGTCTGGACACTGCTGGGAGGACTCTGCACCCACCCCTCCTGTCTCAGGGCACTGCTGGGAGGACTCTGCACACACCCTCCTGTCTCTGGGCACTGCTGGGAGGACTCTGCACACACACCTCCAATTTCTGGATATGTACGCTTGGGACATACACGGTGTGGGTGCGCTCCATGCATTCGAGGTGAGGGTACGGGTCGTACTTACACTGTTGGGGTGGGGGTTACGCTCCATGCATACGCGGGTGAGGGTTCGTGTCGTACTTACACTATTGGCATGGGGGGTACGCTCCTTGCATACGCGGGTGGGGGTACGGGTCGTACTTACACTGGTGGGGGTGGGGGTATGGTCCGTACGTCCGCGGGTGAGGGTTCGAGTCGTACTTACACTGTTGGGGTGGGGGTTACGCTCCATGCATACGCGGGTGGGGGTACGGGTCGTACTTACACTGGTGGGGGTGGGGGTATGGTCCGTACGTCCGCGGGTGAGGGTTCGAGTCGTACTTACACTGTTGGGGTGGGGGTTACGCTCCATGCATACGCGGGTGGGGGTACGGGTCGTACTTACACTGTTGGCATGGGGGTTACGCTCCATGCATACGCGGGTGAGGGTACGGGTCGTACTTACACTGGTGGGGGTGGGGGTACGGTCCGTACGTCCGCGGGTGAGGGTTCGAGTCGTACTTACACTGTTGGGGTGGGGGTTACGCTCCATGCATATGCGGGTGGGGGTACGGGTCGTACTTACACTGTTGGCATGGGGGTTACGCTCCATGCATACGCGGGTGAGGGTACGGGTCGTACTTACACTGTTGGCATGGGGGTTACGCTCCATGCATACGCGGGTGAGGGTACGGGTCGTACTTACACTGTTGGCATGGGGGGTACGCTCCATGCATACGCGGGTGGGGGTACGGGTCGTACTTACACTGGTGGGGGTGGGGGTACGGTCCGTACGTCCGCGGGTGAGGGTTCGAGTCGTACTTACACTGTTGGGGTGGGGGGTACGCTCCATGCATACGCGGGTGGGGGTACGGGTCGTACTTACACTGTTGGGGTGGGGGGTACGCTCCATGCATACGCGGGTGGGGGTACGGGTCGTACTTACACTGTTGGCATGGGGGGGACGCTCCATGCATACGCGGGTGGGGGTACGGGTCGTACTTACACTGTTGGCATGGGGGGTACGCTCCATGCATACGCGGGTGGGGGTACGGGTCGTACTTCCACTGTTGGCATGGGGGGTACGGTCCGTACGTCCGCGGGTGAGGGTTCGAGTCGTACTTACACTGTTGGGGTGGGGGTACGCTCCATGCATACGCGGGTGGGGGTAGGGTCCGTACATATCCGTCCCCACGCTATGTGATGCTTGTGCGGGCCGTACCCAGGCCTTTGCCACGTGGGTACGATCCGTCCCGCCATTGTTGGGGTGACGTGTGTGTGGGCGTGGTACGACTCGTACCCACGCTCTTGAGGCGTGGGTACGGGACGTACCTGTCTGGTTGTGTTGCCGGTTCGCGTGGTGACGGACTTCCGTTGTGGCGGTCGCTGGCTTATCAGGACACACCCCCACCCCCTCGTGGTGACCAGGGCATGGGAGTCAGGTATGTCCAGGCCATGTGTGACTTATGTGGTTGTTTTGTGGTCTGCCCTGGTCGTGCCACCCCCACCCCACCCCACTTTCCCCCCTCCCTTAGTTATTCTGACCTTCTGCGGCGTCTGCGTCGGTGCCTGTAGAGCAGGTGGACTGCTATGAGGGCAGGGATGACTCATAGGTTCGGGTCCATGTCTGTCCGTCGCGTACTGGTACTCCAATCGCGTCGTCCTGTCGCGTACGGGTCCTCCTTGGTGGCGTCGTCCTGTGTGTCCGTCACGTACTGGTCCTCCTTGTTCGCGTCGTCGTCTGTCCGTCGCGTACTGGTGGTCCTTGTTCGCGTCGTCCTGATTTCCCGGCAGTTTTTGGCTGCCGCAAAATATTCACCGTGCGGGGTGACGTCGGTGCGAATCGTGATTCCTGGGTCGTGAATGGCTGGCTGTGAGCGTCCCGACGTCAGGTCGGCACTTTCCCGGATCGCATTGGTAGGTGTTTTTTTGTTCGGTCGGACTTTTTTACGAATCGTACGGTCATGGTGTACCCGTGCGAATCGTAATTCCTTGTTTGTAGAAATTGACGACCGGGTACGCGTCGGACGGAGAATATGCTCCGTCCGACGGTTCGTACCCGGTTTTTACCGGATCGTGATGGGCACCTCTGTGTTTTTCAAATAGTGAGGTATTTGGGAATACTGCTTCTAACTGGGTTATTTTCTGAGCTACCCAGAAAGGAATTTGTTCACGTTTTGTGGGCAATATACCCATTACCGCTTGTAATGTTTGTGGGGTAATTTTAGTAGCTGTGCTCTGTGTAGGAGCTGCATTTGGTGTAATTACTGTTGGTTGGACCGCAAGTGTCCTCATGACAAATTGGGTCATATTTCTGTGAAGTTTTATCAACTCTTTGTGCTGAAAAAGCGATTCATTATTTGGCATTGTGTCAATGTCAGGATGTGGTGCATAGGTCGCTAATATCGGCCATGGTGCTCCTGGTCTTCCTAATGGACCGAGTCTTGCTCTTCTTCTTGAGTGGGCTAGAGCGCCATTAAACAAGAAAATATGTTCCTTGTAGGTAAGCAGAATTTCAGTCTCCTCAAACGGAGTGTAGACAGCTGGGACTTCTTCATGTATATAATAATGAAATGTTTTTGTTATAGCATTTGCTGTTGGGGATGTAACCCATGAATAGAACACCTCTGTTTGGAAATCTTCGTGTGTCTCTATCATGAATATTACTATCCCTCCTCTGGCTAGTGAACTATGTGAGTGTGTGTCTTACATTGGGTGCAATATGTATTGCATTGGCATCTTCCTCCTCATCTGACTGATGTGCTTGTGCCAGCGGGTCTAATTCTCCTTTTTCGGTAGTCATTGTGTTTAAGACTCAGAATAACTGTCCAAGGAAATTAAGATAAGGTGTTTGCACAATTTCGGGAACTAAATGTCCTTCAAGCTTGATTAATCAACAGCCAATAAATAGGATATCTCGCCTACTCGGCTGTGGCGGAGTTTGTGCCCACCCACTCCAGACGTCTCTGGTTTTTGTGAGTAGGGGTCTCTGAGAATAGGCTTGACTGAACTACTCAGATTCTACTGTTAAAAAAGTACCAAACTAACGTTGGGCTTCATGTAGTGTAGTTCCTATAGTACCCCTGCAGGACCTGTGCTTTTGGATAACATATACTGTGGGTCTGGTGGCAGACTGATTCTGAGCACCCCCACCGCGTATGTTAGCCTGTTTGCATTAGCTAGCTCACAGTGCCACTAGAATCTCCTTTTTATTAGAGAGATTAGTTTTTGGCAACCTCAGAACACAACAACCCTGATTCCTCAGACTCGTGGAAACAATGTACTACTTTTTGCTCAGTCACTAAGTCTTGCTCATTTGGTCTCAGATAGTTACACAGAAGAAAAAGTCGAGCGTGTTTACAATAAGAATTTATTGCACAGTTGTTCTTCTAGTGTACAATATATGTGCTGTGACAACTATAAAACAGTAGCAGAGATATATGATCAGCAGTACAGTGAATAAAAAGGGTTAGTACATTTCTACCATTTTGCAATAGCTATGAACATATACATGAATATAAAATGCAGTTAGAAAATAAAGCGCATACTCCTACGATGCCTGTCTAGATGTACCTAAGTGTACCTAGCATGTGAGTAGGTGCAAAAGAAGCCAAGAATCACGCTAGGATTTAGTGAAACCCCATTACCTGAATAAGGAGAGTGAGGGACCTTGTCCTGCTCTCGAGTTGGACACCCCGCAAGGGATGATTAGACCACTGTCGGCTGGATCGACTGCATGCAGGAGCCTCAGCGTCTCTGGTCTGTGTGTCGGCCTGGAAGTCTTGGTTCCCTCCAACTACTGATAGCAAGAGGTGCTTTATTTATACAGAAAAGTATTTCGAGTCCCTTTGTACCTTGTTCTTGTGTTAGACATTTTGGGTATGAGGATGATGTATGAGATGAACCTTGTGCGTAGATAGTAGGAAGGTGGTGTATAGCCCCTGCCTGATTTCCAAGGAGGCTCATGAATTATTCATTCGTGCAGTGTCAGTCTAAGGATAAAATCATAGAAAACTATTGTTCGGGGAAAAACCCTCCTTCTGCATCCAGGCCCAGAACTAGGTAAAAGGTTCAGTCCATAAAAGGCCTTCAATCCTTATAAGGCGTTTTGTCCTTAAAAGACTCGTTAGTGTGTAAGGTAGGGGAGGTGATGTAGGTGAAAGGGTATGATGTTCCCTGGGCCTATTTTAGTGTACCTATATGAAACATAACAGGAGGACGCTGGAACCGACCGAACAGATCATCGCCACTGAAAGGAAGCTCGAACGTGGAGGAAAGGAACTTCCAGTTCATTTATCAATCCACTCACAATGCCTGGCTGCAACTGACAACTTAACCGTCCCCAGAGTTCCACGCAGGGAACACCAAGAGCCCCACATTCGAGTCCCAACAGACACAGACTGGTCCAACTTGGGACAAGTGTGGCTTCTGCACGGTAGAAGGGACCGAGATCAATTTACTTGCACTGTCACTGGTAGTTCACAGCTACCAATGACAGTGGTATCTGCCTCCCGCCGGCCACCTTCTACGCTGATGCAAAAAGAACAATTGATGGACATAATGTTGAACAATGTCAAAAATTCACCCCAGTACAGAGATCTGGGCCTAAATCCATCGGTGTTTTGCTCCCCATGCCATTCTAGTTTGAACCTAGCCATATACAAATCAGTCTTGACCCTGTTCCCCTATGGGAACAGTCCAGCCCAAACTGCCAGGCCAGGTCCTCCCTGGACTGGAAACAAGCATCCTAGGACCAGTTTCAGGGTTTCACCCCTCATCAGCCAGGCTAGCTTGACTCCAGTGGCATGGAGAGCACGGGACCCACGTCTGGGCATACTCGTCCAACAATTGTTCTTTTTACCTTCTACACTGAGGGAGGGAGGGAGGGAAGGAGGGACCCACCCAAACAGTTTTTGGCGCCATACTAGTGCAGTGTAACACTACGGTAGTCGTAGTGTTACGCTGCACTTTCTAAAGCCACCAGCCAATAACCCTGTAGCAAGTGGTGGTATTTCCTGCACAAATGAGAAAAATGTTGCTCATTTGTTTGGGAAATCTCCCAATCTGAATATTCTGTGTGATAAAATCCAGGGACCCCTTTTATCCCCTCCTGCGGATGCCCATATGTGGCAGAACAACATTTATCCTTGCCTAAATCATTAGCTGAAACTACAATCTCAGATCCCTTTGCAAAACACTGGCTGCCATTTGTAGGCAGGGATCCCTTTGCCCACAACAGAGCCAACATTGAGTTGCCTTCATTGGTGGCACTAAGGCGATTGCAAGCACCATGTTTGAAACCACCTCACAGCAAAGCTTCCCTGTTGTTCAATAACAAACTCCCAAAGTAGAAGTTTGTTACTGAAACACAAAATAACAAATGGACCAACCGATCTTACCTTCCTGGGCCCCACAGTCATCTGCACAGCCTGTCTGCTCATTGGAACAGTGCTGTATCTCTCACCAGCAGCACCATAACAAGTGTTCTGTGGTCCATAATGCCTGTTCTAGAAGCACAGTCGTTCCTATAGATTAATTTCTGAAAGTGATTTGTTTTACAGTACTGCTACCTTCCCTTCCCCCTCCAGCCACATCCATTGTGTCTTTTTCATCCTAACTCCTAACACATCCCTAACCTTTGGATTTACGATTATGGAAAACGGTGATTGTTAGAAATGGGGTTTCTGGTTGGCTAGGATATGCACCTAAGCCAGGCAGAACCCACCCCTCTATTAAGGGCAAGGGATTTACACACCCAAGATAACCCCTGCTCACCTGCTTGGTAGCTTGGCAGAGCGATCAGGCTTATCCCAGAGGCAATGTGTAAAGCATTTCCGCAACACACTCACACAGCAGCGACACTCTAGGCACACTACAAAAGAAACTCCACACAAGGTTATATAAAAAATAGCCTTTGTATTCTCCATAAAAACACATTAGAACATAATCACATATGACACTGTGCCACTAGGCACTTGTCATGACTTCACACGGATTACATCAATCCCTTTGCCAATCAGGCAATTGTCAGAAACATTACAGTTGGGTGCAAGCAAGTAAACCCTTGTGAATTGTGCACATTATAAGAACACCAATACGTCATGAAACACCTCGTCCCCTAGGATGTCCATGAACACATGAACCACGTGATGAGGGGAAAACACATAACTCATAACATCAGGGCAGGTGGTGTAACTGAGGAAAATAGCAGCTGTGACCAAAACATTAGTGCCCACCTGCAGCAGGTGATGAGTAAACATACTTTCTCCAACCACCTAGGAGGCAGCACACCTGCACTTCTACTACAGCTTACAAAGGCACCATCACATTAGGGTAAGTTCCGTCTCTTGGGGAGTGAATGCACACCTGCGCTCCTACAACCCTTTACACCGGATTTCCCAAGTACACATAGAGCCTACCCTCTGGACCCATCCCACCAGCTCAGCCCAGCCAGAAACTACAACAGGTCCCCCACTGATAGTGGGGGTCAGCCGACTACAGCCACGTGGCGCAGCTGCAGAGCCAATCACAGTGGGGGCCCGTCCTGGGCTCACTCCGCAATGATCATGGGAAAAGCATGACCCCTATAGAGGGGGTGTAGGGGCAAGGAGTGGCAGTGGCCACAATTGCACTGAGGGGCGGCTGCTGCCAGCAGACACAGCCTCAGCCGACGAGGACACCTCGCCGGGTCAGGGAAGCACGTAGCAAAGACTTCACTCTCTCACTGCTCACTTCCTGGTACGCGGTCCCACTTGGCCCCACCCACAACCAGGCTCTGGCATGCAGCCCAACACTCCTGCCTGACTTCTAGCTGCGGCGGGGGCTTCCTGCTGCGTTGCAGTGAGCCGCGGTTCATGTTCCCTGCTTCAGCCTGGTTGCTGGGCAAAGCCAGATGCTTCTGCGGTGCTTTGCTTACCTGGCGAGCTACCGCGCTTTTAAAATCAACAGCACTCAACACATGCTCTACAATGAATTGCGCAAAACCCCAGTGCCCACTCCGTCCCGGTCCACATCAACAGTGGGGAGCCGAAGCGCTCCACCAGCGCTTCATGACAGACTGAGCCCTCGCCTCGGGCTCCAATAAATAAAGTAAGGCGCTTCCAAGGGTGCGACTTGCCAAGCCCTGAAGCTAAGCAGCGCTTCACCACAGGCTGACTTTGGAGCATGCTCCGGGAGTAGGGTGCAGGCAGCCCAGCACATCAGGGACTCTCAGCAAAGTTGCAGTCCTTCAGGTAGCCCAGCAGGCCCCAAATCAGCACACTACTCAAGCCCAAGTGGTGATTCCTTCTGCCAGCATACCAGTCCTTCAGCTGCATGCAGCATCTTCTCTTCAGCTCCAATTCAAGCCAAAAAAAGCATGGGGTCACAGCCGCCTCTATTATAGTGCACAAAGTCTTTGTTCTATTCTGGTAGAAATACCCACTTCTAAAAGTGGCCCTTCTAAAATAGTAATATTAAATCTGCTTTCACCAATAAGCAGGATTTATCACTTCTATTCCAAACATACCAAACTCGATCACGCTACCCCTCTCAGATCAGGAATTACTACTAAAGCACATATCAGGAAATTCCCAATGCATTCCTATGAGAGGGCAGCCTCACAACAGTAAGAAACCAAATAGGCTGTTTGTCACTACCAGGACATGTCACACAGTAAAGATACATGTCCTACCTTTTACCTACACCACACCCTGCACATAGGGCTCGCTAGGGGCCTGCCTTAGGGGTGACTGACATGTAGTAAAAGGGAAGTTACAGACGTGGCAACCACTTTGTGTGCCACGTAAAAGCATCAGTAAACTGCGAGTGCAGGCTCTGCAGTGGCAGAGGCCTGAGACAGGTTTGAAAGGCTACATTGGCGGGTGGTGCAAGCAGCACTGCAAGCCCACTTGTAGCATTTAGTTTACTGGCCCGGGATACCACTGTACAAGGGTTCTGACAGGTAAATGAAATATGCCAAACAGGTGTAGACCAAACTTATCACGTTTACGATAGAGAGCACATGCACTTTACCACTGATCAGCAGTGATAAGGTGCCCAGACTCATAAAACCACCAACAACAGGTCAGAAAAAATACAGGAGGAAGGCACCCTGCAAAAAGGGCTAAGTCCAACAGTGATAACCCGCTGTCAAACCTGCCTTTGGCCTTTGAACCCTGAGAGGTTTTGAGACCAGCAGCCAGGTAGTTCTCCTCTTTTCTTATGAGCAGATGCACCCAAGTAAAGATAAAGAAAGTACTGCCCGATGTACAGCCAATCATGTATAGCGTACCACAGGACTGCTGCCTGTCACCTCTGCTGTTTACCATTTACATTTAGCCCTTCACCAACTGCAGCTCCAGTCTGGTGTATAGTTTCACAATTAAGAAGATGATAACCAGATCATCTTCCTATCAATGTGAGATTTTAGTCTGATCAGTATAGAAATATTAGAGTGTTCCTAACTATACAGCATTGGATGCTGGATAACTGATTGAGTTTAACCCGTTGTAGAACAGAGTTTTAGTAAAGAGCACTGATGATTACTGATTACTCACTGATGATTGACTAAAAAAGGCTCACAAATTCTATAAAGCCCTCAAAAAAGGGGAACGCTACATCTCTACCAAGAACACAGTCAATGCATTGATCAGACAAACACTATGGTGGCCTCTTCCAGCTATCACATGCAGCTACTTGGAACAGTCAGGGCATTTTGTTGATAAACCCAGAATGGTTGTTGGCATAAAGTTAGCTATATAGTAGTGCAGCACGACACAGCTCTGGTTTATTGGGGTGTACCCTGATGGTGGGACCAGGAAGCCAATGTAATGGTCAGTTGTGGATGGGGCAGCTCTTGTTCAGGACGAGGGGAGGCTTGCAGGGCCACGAATTCTACAGGTGTAGAGATGGTTCTTTTTATTTCAGGCTGCCATAAATACAGATGGCTCACGCCCTTTCTGCTGTGCTGCAATTAAAGGCTTGATGGATTGTGTGGCACAGGGTGGCATGCAGGCACAGCATCGGGAATGTCAGGGGGATTGGTGTGCTCTTCTGGTAGAGTTTCATCCCCGGGTTGACCAGAATGTCTATTGCTTGAAGGCAGGCATGCGGACGGCCCTGATCCTGAATGTGTAACTGAAGTGCTTATTCCAATCAGCGTAGCTTCACTGGCCTGAGCTGCTTTCTGGTGTGGGAGGTCCTTTTAGGTGAGGTGTGGTCTCTGTGGGAGGAAGGGGAAATGCTGTAGTTGTTGGTTTTGGAGGTTGTGATGTTACTTACTGTTATATCCTGCCTAAGTATTAATGTTTCTCCTATGTCAGCCAGAGTGAGTGTTTAGAGTGGAATGTTGGTGTGATGGAGATGATTGGAATGTTTGGGTGTCTGTGTGGTGAGGTATGACAGTTGAAGATAGGCCAAGCAGCAGGCAGGCTGCTCCTGGTGGGGCTGCTTTACATGGATGCTAACCTGTAACTAAGACTTGATAAAAAAATCTACTGTTGTGTTTCGATTTAGATACGCGTATATAGGTTTCCCTGAATCATGTCCTTATATAAGCACAACTCGCTTTGCCCTTATTTAGGCATAGAATCCCAGTCCTTATTTAGGCATTAGCCATGCTAACCAAATACAGGCATGGTCACCTACATCAGTCCATCCCACGTCACAACGAGTTCTTAGAAACCAGACCCTTAAGCCAAACGGGACTTTCCCTAGCTAGGAATATTGATTTCTCCAAGAACTTATCTATTATGCATGAACTACTATTGCTTAGGGGTTCATTCATGTCGTCTTCCTCTACCCGACTTTACGTCAATGCTAGCATTCCTAAGCACCTTCCAGGTATAAATATACCTTCCCTTACCATGGCAAACCACGGCACGACTCAGCACAACTTGACTGCACGGTTCGCCACGGCAAGTTCGGAAGAGACCATATCCTGGCCTGAGCACAGACCAGACACTGTCATCCCTGCTCACAGAAAATCCAGCTTCCAGTGTTCTGACTCCCTTCACAGCGTGTTAGAGTTTGAGACTCGGATAGAGATTCCCACCTCTCTCATTCTAAAGGTATGGAGCTGACTAGAACCTAGAGGGACTCTTGGCACACTAAACTTAGTATGTACTGTACAATAGAAAACAGCACCTACTTCTTACCTCGTACTACACTTAGATTAGGTACACTGGGGTAGAGCTATTTAGAAGCATCAAACGAGTATTCACTTTTTAGCCTGTGTTATTTATGTATGTATATATGAATATATGTCATAGCAAAAGACAATACTCTTTGCAGTATTATTTCTTTTTACTGCCTACGCTGTGCATATTATATCTTGCTTACTGTCTAATGATTGTAACAGCTCATATCTCTTACATGAGAAACAAGACTGTTCAATAAACCCATTTTTATTGAAACGCCCGTCTATCTATTGCTGTGTAACTCTGGAGAAACTAAGCATGCACGATTGACCGAGTGAAACTGTTATCTATTGTTTCCACGATTCTGAGACGCGTTCCGATTCTAAGGGAAACAAAGTTGTCATGTTTATGCGGTTGTCAGAAACTTATCACTTCTTGTTTATTCGAGAAGTTTCTAGTGACCTCTGAGTTAGCTGGCACACACAAGTAATTAAGTTTAATGTACTCGATAGGAGCATACTGACCGTAGTCCTATGCAAAAACTATACTGTATATTATTCCAATGCGCAGAGCCTATAAGGGAAATAGGAACTATACTACACTACAAAGATACTCTTCGGCTACTTGTCATACATCACAAAATAAGTTTGCCGATGATCTGGAGACGGACTCATGCGTACTACTGGTCTTAAGGAAGATCTAGAGATAACGAAAGAAGATATTGTACAGAAGAAATGTACAGAGGCTACTGAAACTAACATTTAGAAGTACACTGAACTGGAACTAAAAGAGTCTGACCCTATGTGATACAGAAGAAGATACAGGAACTAAAACTTCAAAGGAATTTTAAGGAAACTTACAGCAAGTAAAGCAACTAAAGACAGGTTGCCCGGCAGCCGTACAGCCCCACCAGTGACCTAGACATCGGTCACCGGGTATACTCCACCCAGGAGTTTGCATACCTTGGTGTGGTCATTCAGCCATGGGAAACTTGGGCTCATGTAAATAGAAAGCTTCCCAAAGGTTTGCCAGCGTCACTGGCTTTATATACAATTTAGCCTCCCGCATCGGTAGAAAGCCCCTGGGCCCCTTGTTGCAGGTTTTTAGGAGACAGTTTCCCCTTATTCTCATCTACGGGGCAGGCATCTGGGGCTATACTAACATCTTTGCCCCCCGGACTGAAGAGAACACGGTCGTGCATCATCTCCTGGGTGTACGCCCAGCCTGTGCCACTTACAATGTTCACCAGGAGCTCTAACATCTTTACCCCCCAGACTGAAGAGAACAGGGTACTGGGTCATCTCCTGGGTGTACCCCCAGCCTGTGCCACTTACAATGTACACCAGGAGCTTGCCATTGGGTCTGTTGAAGACCTTATTCAACTGGCCCCGTTTGTGTTGTGGTGCGCCATCTAGGCGAACACATGCAGGCCTGAATAGGAAGGGGATCTTATATTACCTTGCCTGTGATAGCGGCCTAGCCATTCCATGATTGCAGTATATTAAACAGGAAATTTCCGACTTGGGGAGACCTGAGCTTTTTTCCTCTCCTGTTTGTATATCACAGGCTGGTCTTTCCTGGGTTAGGAAAGTGTCTCCAACCAGGAATAGTAAGAGCAGAGAGGAATCTGAATCAGTTACAATCTCTGTCAGGAAGTATGCTAACCTGCAAATCACCCCTAATATGGAACTGTATCTGTCTTGGACTGATACCACATGGGACAGAGTTCTGCTAACTAGATTCATGTTTGGTATTATTAGGTGGCAGTTATGTTTTCTGTTAGGCCAATTTGACTCTACCAATGTGCTCTTCTGCACCTGCGAGAAGTCCTCTTCACAGAGCATGTTCCAATTCAACTTCTTCTTTAAATATTATAGGGCCAATTTGAAGGGGTTTTTAGTTCCATTAATTGAAGCAAGTGGCATTAGAAGATGTGCTGAGGCTTTGTTGCACTTGCAGTCATTGAACTCCCTCACACTCCGCAGGAATGTTTGTTCATTCTTAAAATGTGTTCTTGCTAAGAGAAAGCAAATCATTTTTTAACAGATTGAAGCTGCCTATTGATGGTATTTTTCTCTTCTTATATGCTTTTATTTTGAATGTTTTACTATGCACTTATCTATTTAATGATTGTGCCACTTTTTAACCTGATTTATATCTGTATTGTGCTTTCATGGCTGTGTCTGACTGCCGAAATAAAGTCTATTTAACTTGATTACTAAGTTATGACATTCATACATGCCAACCCTCCCAATTTCAAGGCTAGTCTCCTGCTCCCCGATTCCTGCATTCAAAAACCTGATTCCTCTGCGGACTACAGCCAACCGGGACTGGTCTAGTGAGAATTGCAGTATTTGCTGCCAGTAACCTGCTCTCTCAGGCCAATGCACAGCATTTTTGTCACTCACTCTCTGTCTGCCATTGCACTTTCTCCATGTTCCTCGCAGGTAAGGGGGGGAAACACATGTATGTACATTTCTGATATTTGCCCCGGTTGCAGCTCACTTTCAAGTTCCATATATGACAACAGACCCGATTCAGGCCTCGATATAAATCATAGGGAGGAATATATTCCCCCGATTATGTTACTAAAATCTCCCACTTTTCTCTTCTAAAATGTTGCCATGTATGGACATTATTCTTCTCTCTCCCTAGAGCTGGCGCACAATCAGACTACAGAGTGCCACACGCACACACACCTTTGTTCCATAGTGTAAAGGTGTCTGCCTAAGTTTAGCATAGGTTTTGTACAGAAAGGGTACTTTTCCACTACAAAATAATATGCCAGAATAGGAGAAACTTTAAAACGTTCCCTACTTAGGATTTATGCTGCACACATGCAAAGTGGGAAAAATTAGGAGAAATAAAATTATTTATCCTTTTGAATGCCTGCTTCAAATTGGTGTTATTTTTTTAGTTCAGAACCCTGTCAACTATTGTTAGTAGATTGAGTTTTGCTTCCAAAACCATGGGAACGCCCACGTAACTACCATGGGATGCGCCCTTGTTGCAGAGTAAAGCAAAGCCACTCTCAAGCGCAAAACAAGTCTAGTGCTGGAAAGAAAAGCCCCAAAACATTTTGCACAGGTTTTCATTACTATTATGACCGAAATCTTAGTACAAAAGGTTTGTAATGCAGCCCTGAATTCTCTTAATACGTATTTAAATAAGACATTGTATTCATGTTTAGCCTTTTTGTGGATGCTTCCATTTTTGTCACTAAAGCCATCAAAAATCAATGGGTATTTTAGCCCTGTGATAAGGTCAGGGTTCCACTACCAAAACGCAACTAGGAACCCTGGGTCGACAGATCTTTTATTACCTGCTGAGAGGTGTAAAGGGGAGTATTGTTCATGGCAACAATTTATCTTAACCAATAACTGTAACTCGGAAAGATCACAAAATCCAGATTGCAGTTTATGGGATTTATTACAAAGACAAAAAAAACTGAATATACAAGCCCCTCAAGACGAGGTGGTAAAAATACATGGGAACTAATACAAATCCATTTCTACTCAGGAGTCTATTCCGATGAATCATGAAGAGGATAAAAAGTTCCAGGAACAGTACACAAGAAAGAATCGCTCCAATATTCAAGTCAGACTTCATCTGTGTCAAAAATAGATGGCATTAAGCTAACTCTACTCTATCTCTATGATGACATTCTTACTTAACATTCCCCAGGCAAAGTCAGTAAAAATTCTGAGCTTGTGAAGACTTCCTAAGAAGTACATTCACAAAGTAAATCAGTAGTCAAACTACAGAGCTCGTTCTAAGATGCTCCTTTCCAAATCAACCTTCTGACCCCCTTCACCTACGTCATCCTGTCTCCTTCTGTCTCCTTCTCTTTCTCTTTCTCGTTCTAACGCTCCTCCCTCGGGGCTCTTTCCCTAAGACAAAACGCAAGGATGTAACACACACCCACCGATCACCTCATGCTAACGGACACCTCTCCTAGGTAGTTTTCTACCGTTCTCGCCAGATTTTGTCCGATGGCCTTGGATCCCAGGCCTCTTCAACGAGAAAGAACAACGGCTCCCAATTATCGACCTGTTTACAATGTTTTACTTCTCCTCCATGCCTAACTCCTAAAACAAAAGGCGTTAGTTCTAACTAACAAAGGCAGCTTCTTCCACCTGCAACTGAAACATGCGAACAGAACATCCTTGCATACACATGAAATTCGCTGACTACCTCCAAATGCGAGAGCTTACCAGGAAAATTACATTTCCAGGCCTACACAATTCGGCCAACATAAGAATAAACGAACAGGCTTCTCATGAGCACAATGTGAACATTTCATTTAGGCCTTTAACATCAAGTTAATCACGCATGTTATAATGCTAGGCGTTGCAAACATCTACAATTATTACATTTTAAGCATAACTCATTATTTCTTCATGCAGTCTTCATCATGGTGCACATTCAAACTAAATGTTTTACATTTCACATAAGCTTTCAGTTAAGCAATTTGCAATAGACTAAAGATTACAATTCCGAATACAAGCACCATTCCATTTCTCCTTTGCATGGCACGAAATACTTCTCTATTTATACACTTGCACATTTTTGTTATTACAACACATTTCCACTTATCAGAATTAATGCAACAGAAGAATATATGTGGATGCGAACTATCCATGATTATGATGCATCCCTATAATTTCAGAGCACCATCGCGCTCCATCATGTTTAGCCTTTTTGTGGATGCTTCCATTTTTGTCACTAAAGCCATAAAAAATCAATGGGTATTTTAGCCCTGGAAGTAGGAAGAATAAAATAGGTGCAAATATGATTTGCATCCGTTTTACCACTAGTTCCATTTAGAAGCAGAAACAAATTACAATTGCTCTAGTTAGATTTGGGTTTTGACAGTGTAACTGTAGGACAGACCTGTTGCTAACAATAAGAACATAGTAGGCTTTGTGTTCACCCCTATGAGCCATTTACTTGCGTCTACCTGCCTTTTTTAGCTGCTGTGTTGACATTTTGTTACTCACATCTTGGCTCAGCCTATTGGAGTACTTACCAGTCACCTAATGGTATTAGTCTAAGGGATGGAAGCCACCAATTCCACTTCAGTACCTTCATTAAACTGCATGAGGGACTACTTTACATCTGCAGCCCACTCGTTCTTCTTGAGAGACTACTTAGCATCTGCAGCCCACTCTTTCTTCACGAGAGACTACTTTACATCTGTAGCCCACTCTTTCTTCATGAGGGACTACTTTACATCTCTAGCCCACTCTTTCTTCATGAGGGACTACTTTATATCTGCAGCCCACTCAGGAGGATATTCTCAAGAACGTGTGATAATTACCTCAAAATTAGCTTAACGCAACTCTTCACATCGCAGTCTGTCACGTAAAAATCAAACGCGACGCAGAAAAATGCGAATCACGAACGCGAAAAAAGTTGCGATCCCCCAGGCTTCATGTGGGAAAATGCACTATAAAAGCATCGAAAAAAACACCCCAAAACCTAATCAAACTGCGTAGCACCATGGATGCACCCAGACCGAGTGCAGAGGACAAGCGGAACCCCACAAGCCCCACAGAGGACCAGCCAGGAACCCCGGGGTCGGGGTAGAGCAAAGCCCCACAGAGGACGAGCCAGGAACCCCGGGGTTGAGGTAGAGCAAGGAGAAGAGGAAGAGGAAGATGGGGTTCAGTCCACAGGAAGACCGGATCATCGTCACGGAGGTGATAGAACACTACCAACAACTGTTCGTCACCTCCACTGCGTCATTGGCAACACACATGGAAATATGGCAGTCCATCGTCCACAACGTGAATACAGTCGGAGAGATGAGGAGGTCAATGGAGGAGGTCAAGGGGCACTGGCATGATGTGCAAAGCCAAACCAAACAGAAACTCACTGCCAACAGGAAGGCAGCAAAGGCAACAGGCGGTGGGAATCTTGCGCCACAGGAGGAGCTGGATGAGCTGGAGGAAATGGTGGCCAAAGTCATCAGTGTGGAGACGGTGCAAGGAGTCGGGAGCCCAGACACAGCTCGACATGACCTGACCCAACAGCAACAGGGTGAGTAATGACCAGGGACTGGGAAGACGGAGGGAGATGGGCACAATGGCACACATGCACAATCAAGTGTAGTACACTGCACACCCACAATGATTGTGGAACATGTCCCTGACACCCTTGGCACACTGCAACACACATAGAAACACCAAGTAGGCCCCCGTCCACTATGTGTACAAAGGGGCTCCCCTCCCAATCACCAATCCCACAACCTACCAATGCACATGTGCTGAATTCAGCAAAGCCGCGGCTCTGTGAGCCACACTGACAATGCAAGTGACACTGCATGACCGATAGCATGGCGGCAGCCAAAATACAGGACATGTTACACGACACTGAGGTGGCCCAATGTGGACCACATCCTCAAAGTAGCAGGTCACACTCTGACACATCCACATGCACATACAATCCCTGACGTCAACAACGCATCTGCAGACAAAAAATGCACAAGAGTACAAAATCCATCCAAGAGCACAAATGTCCCAAGTCGTTCACACCTCAGCACCTGAAAAGCACACAAAGTCAAAGGCACACCGCCTCAAAGGGATAAGGGGACGCAAAATCAGAGTTGCAGTGGCGACTCTATCACAATTCAGCACACACACATAGCAATCACAGCACATCAACACTGTCGACAATGTGGTACAAAGTGCAACACACACCACGGGACAGAGGACACAACTGTTGTAGAAACTGGTCAATCACATCTGGCATTGCATAAAACTGTGAGAAGATAATGTACGAGTACAACTGCATATCGGTCATGTAGTCGAAATGTCCACTGTCTCCCATCAAATAGCCAGGTGCTCCAAAACAGTCACAGAGTACATTGGCATGCTGTCTGTCTGTGAACATGTACAATGCGTCAACATACCTGAGAAACACTGTTTACCTGCATCTCCCATTTACCTTGCAGAGGGACAATCAACCAACACCACCTGCAGAGCAGACCAGACATACCTTCAGTGATGATGAAGAGGACACCCTGGTCATCTGCACCTACACCCTCCATAGTATCATTGACAGCCTCCGCACCCCAGCTCCAGGAGCAGGGCAGCCCAGCTGCATCGAGGTGACCCCACCCCCTGCACACACCACACAGCAGGAAGCACACACCACTACGGCTGGCTCACAGGACCCCCCGACCAACACATGGCATTTCAACGCCGTGTGTTAGGATGCCAGAAGAAGATGGCTGATCAGCTGCGTGTAGGGTTCAACCTCATAGATGCCATAAGTGGGTGTCTAAGTCCCATCAGGGACCACTTACAGTCCCTAATGGACACCCACTGTTCGCTTCATACTCTCCAACAATCCTTGGCCGACATCGCTGGAGCCATTACTCGGATTCAAGAACTGTCTAGTCAGTCAGGCTCCAGCGATGACAGCACAGAGTTGGCACAGATGCGGAGGACAATGGAGACCATGGAGCCGATGCAGACTGGAAGTATGGCTGCCACGGCTGAACACCAGTGAGATGTAGCTGGGATCTTCCACGTCCTGCAGATCCTCTTCTTGCCATTGCTACCACAGAGCTTGTCCCAGATGACTGCTGTAGGAACTTCGACACACACATCTCCACCCCCTGATGTGTCATTGGCACACAGTGTTGCTGCCCTACCACCTTCGCCCCCTGATGTGTCAGTGGGACACAGTGATGCAGCCATAACACCACCACACACACCTGACACTCCGGACACCGAAGACGTATCAGAGGAGTGGGAAGTGGATGGTAATGACTGTGTGAGGAATAAGGTAGTAGCATCCATCCCCGCCATATCGCCTGTACCTGCCTGGTTCAGGCCTCTGCATCATGGCCTGGAAAAACATCTCCACTGCCCCCTGAACGACTCTGCGACATTCACCTGGACCCCGACATGGACTGCCATATCTGCTGTGGTTACCAATGACACAGCAATGCGGCTGCAGACTGAATTCTTCCTCATCCAATTAACTGTTCATTCCCCCGAGTACTCTGGTTGGCCCACCACTGGGCAACCATGTAATGTGGGCTTGGCATGGCCATGTACTGCTCCTGCTCCGACATCCCACAGAATGTGAATTAAATATTCGAAATCACACAGATGTGTCATGTCTATGTTCACTCAAGCATGAAAGTATGGATGTATGTAGGGACATTGATTGCACTCAAAGATACACCCTGGTACATTACATCAAGGCGCATGTTTGACCCTGACCCACATGGCCAATTATATGACTGTGAAGGTGTGAACTAACTGTGGCCTCATTGCACATGAACAACAATCTCGCAACCCCCTAACATAGCCCCACATCCATGTGTTAATTGGGGCTGTATGTAGAAATGTCAAATTCGTTAGCAGGCCTGAAGTAGTGTCCCCCATCACAATTGGCAAGAGAACATCTCTTCACATTACCTACTCACACACATCTGTGTAGACACAGCCTGTATTGATGGTTAGCATTGATCCACATGGTAAGAAGTTGGACACCATACTCACATTGCTGAAGACACATAAGAGCACAGGTCTACCAGCAACTATCCCAACCACAATGTCTGGCTCACAGAGGTAGAGCTGCCAATAGGGACTCACCCCCAATGTACATGCGGCAGTCTGTCTCTCCCTGTGTACGGTCAAGGCACATGAGGCACATGATATGTCATACTAATCGACACTCATCACAGTTGTACACTGGTGAAGTTGCGTAGACTTTATTAGCATGTGCGTGTCAGTACGGGCAAGGCAAGGGCGACAACATGCAGACAAATGCTGAAGTCTCTTTCAGGCAGCATGCAAACATGTCGAGGTGCAAGAAATGGGGATGCAAAAATGAACACAAATCATTCCAGATGGCAATGGACTCAGCCAACCTTGCCTTGCTGGATGAGTCATGTGATGTTTGGCGTCTGCTCATTGCCCCGTGTCAGGGGACACGACTCACAGTCCACGAGATCTGTATAGTACTGTACCACCGGACTGCACCGACTGTCTGCTCTGCTGACAGTGAGCAGGTGAAAGGGTCCAACAAGGTCACAGGTCGTGCTACATTGCCATGTGTGTAGTCTCCCTTCAGCAGTATGCCAGATTTCGGAAAGTTGCCAAACGACGCTGGGCAGCTCCACCCATGGGACTGCATCACCTTGCACAAGTGTGTAACAACACGCGTAGGTGCACGCACATGCATTCTGAGTCAGGGCGAATGCAGACATTTCCACTGTTGTGGTGGGATATGTGACCATTCCTCCAAGATGCAACAAGGTGTTGGGACCTGTGCTCTGGGTGTCAATCAGCTGTGGCTGCAGGAACGTAGTTACTCGTCCATGAATGCGAGCGCAGCTTCATGGGCAATCAGTTCCAGAAGTACGCCGTTCTCGTGTTCAACGAACACGAGGGTGAGCCAATCCATTAACTGATCCGGACAGATGTGCTCCGTCCATGCAGTTTCACCAATCCGCAACACAGCCCAATAGGGGAGCACCTCGATGTGGTCACTGCACACAATGACTTGTGCAATCTCCCATCCCCTGCTGCCGGTGCAGATACCACACATCTGGATGGGTATCCCTGTTGCTCTCCTGTTCGTGGGCCAACAGGGGGTACACACACAAGTCATAATCCAGTTCAGCTACCGTTGTGTTGGATAGGCAGACCTCCATGTGCCACTCGAATGTGCATGTTCGACAGTGGAACCAGGGCTGGACGCATTTGATGTATGCAAGCCGGAAACTCAGACGGTAACTGATTCGCAACACTGCCAGTGGCACTGATCCCAACAGATGAAGCATTCGTGCATGGTACAGATCCACGTGACAGGAGTTGTGCATGTGCCCGGAATAGGCTGCCATTACGTTTGTTGTTCTCGTAGCACCGGCACTCCTCAGACCGGCGGCAGTTCTGTGGACGATATGCCACAGCTCGGAGCAATGAGTCGTATGTGTGTGCAACGTTTGGACGTATGTGTTTTTTGTTGCCTATGTGTCAAGGGCATCCAATGCAGGTGTACCTCAAGAAGGGACAAGTGTGTGGCCACATTTGTCTTTCATTCGCGCAGTTCGTGGTGTGGGAGTCATCAGAGGCTGGTATGGTATCTCACTCAGGGGGTGCCGGGTGCATTGAAAACCAAGGTCAGAGATTCGGCTATCCTTCCGCCTTGTGTATTAAGACAAAGGAGCTTTCATACCTAATTTTAGTCTGACTACTGCTTGCATTTCTGAAATGTGATGTGGCCTTCGCGCTGAACTTGATGCCAGGCCTTAGATTTAGGGTGCACCAATTGCGAAGCACACGCAACAGTTGGCATGTATGAGCCAAGGCCCAATTGGCCTTGCGCTCCTTGTTTAGTCTCTCTCTTTATCTCTCTTTCTTTCTTTCCCTTTCTACCTCTCTCCCTCTCTCTCTCTCTCTCTCTCTCTCACTCGCTTCTCTCTCTTTCTCTCTCTCTTTCTGTCATTTGATGAGTGACTGACACACCTTCTTATCTTGGATATTGTCTTGCAGGCTGTCACTTACAGTTTGTCCAGGGATGACCTGCCATGACTCTTCCAAATAGTTGTTTGGAGACAAATTTGATTGTGATATTTTGTTTGAACTTTCAATGGTGAATGGATGATTCTGCTTTTTCTGTACTCACATGAATGTTTATTGTTGTAATTGTGCGACAGCAGGCGAATGATTTGGTTCATGATTTTGTGACGTTGATGTGCAATCTTTTGGTGCGCGGGAGGTGGGGGTGTCTGGGTTAGGGCCCCGGGAGGGGAAAGGGGTGGGGGGTGGTGGCAGTAGGTGTTGTGGCCCTCTTGGGTGTCCGAGCTGCATGATCGTTGGCTCCATGGATATCTGTTGTTCCTCAGGTGTGGCTCTGAGCTGGGCTCCCTTTTCTGGTGTAGGTTGTAGTCCGACTTTACACCAGGAGAGAGCAGGTGTAAAGTTCCTGCTGCTAACGCACCTTATTGCGTGTTTTGTGATCTTATCGCTGATCTGGCTGGTCGTTGAGAATGTTGTGACGTGGTGATGTCGCAGCTTTTCGCACGGGAACGCCTACTCTTCATCTCATTAGCGTTAGTTGCCGGGGTCATCTGTGGCGATGTTTTTTGCGCCTGATATCGCAGGTAAACTGGTGATATGGGCTGTTGGCACCAGCTTGTGAATGCAGCGATAAATTTATCACGACTTTGGCTGTGATAAAGTGCCAATAACTCGGCGATAAGTCCTTGAGAATATGCCCTTCAGTCTTCTATTGGCTCTCTATTGTGTGTCTCACTCTGTTTTCTCCAGCCCCTTCTCCTTCCCCTGTGGAAATATGGATTTTTCTGATCAGTTATGTCCCCTATCTTGGACCCCAACGGTTTCATGTATGAACCACAAATACATGTATGTTCCCTCCAGTTCCAGTTATGAAGACGCAAACACATGTGCGTCCACCATCAACATGTCCTCTGTCAGATCCGCCATGAATAGGCCGGATATTCCATTCCTAAGTATGAAAGGCCACCGGCTTTATATGGTTCACTTATGCCATTTTACAGTCCAGGCAAGTAGGCCCTGATTCTGTCATCAAACTCTTCTTGCCTTCTGCCTCTGAAAGCTCCAGTCTGAGCCTGCATCTGTGACCATGAACTTTGTCTCATTCTCTGCGCGGCTCACGAAGCCTGACATCAGCCTGCTGCTTGCCAAAAACTGTATTTCACCTTCGAAATTATCTGCTCCGTTCCCTCCCCGATGCATTCCTGTCTAGTAGTTTAAGTAAACATTCTTCCAGCTACCGAGCAAAGGCCCGGCTTCTCTGTCTTTATGCAAGTAATTCATAGCCCTATTACTATGGAAGATTTCCGCCCTCGCATCCAGTGTAGACACTTAGACGCTTGTACACGCACTAACAGTCAGTATAGTCAGTATAGAATAAGATTCTACTCGAAGAGACCTCTCTTTTGGATAACATAGTTCTTTAAACATAGGATGTTAGATATGATTTGGGATTAGGTTGACTTGACCCTCCAGACTTCTGTCGCCACATGTAGAGCTAAATGTCAAGTCCCCTTCACCCCCTAGTTGCACGTCAATCACACGTCATGCTGCTGCGCGCGCATTTCTGCCAAGTATTTCTGCTGACATTGCGAAATTCTTTCATAGAACCACCCTCTTATGACATCACATCTGATGACGTTCTTTAAATCACTCCCAGTTACGCCCATTTTTGCTACGCACGAATATATTATCCATACTATCAATTGTTACGCCTCTTGTATTTGCTTCACTGTAATGCATATTGTATAAAAGTAATTGATTGTCAATAATGTATGTACTTCACTTCCTGAACCTTCGTGGTGATGGAACTTGGAGCAACCGATTATAATCGACCATTGGAATAAAGCCCATTCCGAACCTCTAATACCACGGATTCTGCCTCTTATTTACTGAGCTATTTTATTATGTTTCCGTATCAAATTAAGTCCCGGTAATTAAATTATTTACCACATGAATGGCGCCCGAATAGGGACACTTTCTCATCTCACGCGCCGGCGGTGAGTTGCAGGCCCGGTCTCCTGCCACAGCTGGACGGACAATAACGCGTACCAGCAGGATTTCCTGTATCTCCCTCCGGTCAAGCGGGGGCGACTGAGGCTGCGATCAACACCCAGACGAGGCGGTGAGAAGTGCGAAGTATCCCGACCAGAGCCTAGCTGAGAGAGCAAGATCCGAGGTATACAGAGGCCCACCAGTTTCCGAAGTCCGGAGTCGAGTCCAGTCTCCGCAGTGTTCGAGTCGAGTCCAGTCCGGTTCAAGTTCAGTTCAGTTTCCGAGGCCTTCCGTTTCCGAGCTACCCGGTGAGTACCATTACTGGGGAGGCATTCTGACGTGCACATAGGTTGTGCCGGTCAAGACGGGTTTGGGTACACAAATCCGGTCTGCACTGTTTCAGCAGTGTATCTGTACTGTTTAGCAGTATATCTAGTATATCAAGTGTATAAATTCAGAATAATTCAGTTAATGTCGAGTATTATGTTTAGTGATTAAGTTCTCCTTAGACCGTCATCTTTATTGTTGTTCAGGTAAATGTTAAATGTTAAATGTTTTAAGTACGTTCTGCATATTGTGGTATGAATGACTGTTCATTATCGTGTTTACTGTATTAAGTTTGTTCAAAATCAAGTATCAGATCAGTTTTCAATATGCCGCTCTTTTCGAAATTAAGACAGATCACAACAAGAAAAGGGGTACTCGAAGAAGCCGTTCCTATTCCTCCTAGGGACACTCCAGGGTACTTCATGTATCATAAACATGGCTTAGACGCTATATTATTTCTTGATTTATGGGTAGACTACACCAAGGAATTACCAGAAAGTCAGAGGTGGCCCACAGCGGGAACCTGGGATGCAGAGTGCATCATGAAAGTAGAGGAAGAGTTATGGAAAAGGAAAGTCAGACAGTCACAGAAAGACGCCGTTGAGTTATGGCGTAAAGAATCTCATAGACGTACAGAAAAAGCACTCCGACAGGAAGAGAAGAATAAAGAGAGTTCAAATAAAGTTCGAGAAAACCTATTAATTGAAGAAGGTACAAGAGTGAAATCAGAACAAATAGACAGACAAAGAAATGCCCTTATGAATGGTATGTATCCCCTTCTGGCCGAAGGATTACCTAAGGCTACTCCAGAGATACCAAAAGACTTGCCACCCCCATTATTTCCAATAAAGGTACATCCTAAGGGGCATCCTAGAACCGCAGAAGATGTTTTTCTTTCCTCATATTTAGATGACGCAGCTCCCGAGTATGCTAATTCCGCCCCACATAGACCGCCTGCCAGGGAGGTTCAACGCCAAGATCCAGTATCTGTACCTCTACAGCAACAAATCCTGTCACAAGTTCCGGCAAGCACATCTGTTTCTACATCTGTTCCTGCAGATACTTCTATAGCTGTGTCCACACCTATAGTTGCTGTATCACGTTCAACGAATCCTTTCACGCCCGATACCCCAGATGGGGCTACGGGAGGTGCTAGCAACATTTTTTCTACGCCACCCAGAATAAATAAACTTACCTTTCAAGAGTCAGCACATTCACGTACCCCCAAACTCATAAATGCCCGTACGCTTAAGGAACTTCTTGTAGATTGTAGATATGACCCTGTGCCCGGCAAAGAGGACGAAATGATCATGGCATCATTACGTATCAGACGAGCCGCGGTGTATTTAGGGAAATTACCAGGAATGACTGCGCATCTAGATAATATATACCATTTTGTCCAGACAGGGCGAGATTCTGAATGTATTAACAGAGCTATGGAATACCAGAAAGTGGAGATACAGGGGGAACTGTTACGTTTCCTCATAAATTGTGTGATCAGAAATCAAGACCGACCGGGGGTAGACCCGGAAGCAATGCAAATTCTTACCAGATGGAGCCAGAATATATCAGAAGGGAGACATGATAAGCAAAATTGTATAATAGCCATGTGCCGAAAGATCCGTAAAGAAATAGAACGCCTACACGAAGAAAGATTAGCGGTAGACCAGTTCGAACAAGGCGAGGAGGAAGGATCAGGACTGCCCACAGGACAGTCAGACACCATAGCCTATGTAGGTAGAGGAAGATCTTGTAATAATAATAGATGTCTTATTGACCCGATACGTCCGATATGTCCAGATAATAACAGGAATTTCCAAACACCTATAATTAATATAAGGTCTAACGAGCATTCGTTCCAAGCCGCTGACAAATTACTCCGAGAACGAAGGGGTTATCATTTTCTCGATTCTATGGATGAACAAGATTTAGCCAGGTCAGCTGTCCATTGGGTTGACAGTCCCGGAAAGTATAGTGATGATACAGTAGCACGCACATTTTTGAATCTCACCCCAGATGAACAGCGTTTAGCTGGGATTTATATGATTCAACAACTCCTTATACTATATCAGAGTCAGCATTCGGATCCTGGTCCCTTGCCTGATATATTGACTGAATTACTCATGAATAGATGGAGAGGTTCAGGTACTAAATTAATTAAAGAAATACTAGAATCAAGAAAACAGTACATTCTTTCTGTATGCTCAGAACATGTCTCATTGCCCATCAAGGAAAGAACCACGTATTACATGGACAGACAGAATCCCTTACGAGAAGTACACCCAATAAAGGGCGAGGACAATGAGTTTAAACGCGTATTTGTATATACGCCCATATCGAAAATAGAATTGTTAGAAATGAAGAAAGTGGTACCCAGTCATGACAAAGACCCAGCGGGTTTTCACCGAGAAATTAAAGACATGTTACTCATGGGAGAGTATACCTATCCCGACATTATGACAATATTAAAGGTATTGATGCCTGCTGGCATTTATGAAAAACTCAGGGAAAAAGAGTGGGAGGTAGGAGACCAAAAGATAGAATGGTCAGCATTAGAAGCAGAAGAAAAGGCCCGAACTGCAGGAGCAGGACTTGGGGATAAAACTAAAGCACTACCAGGTTTATTAGTACAGGTATTGCCACGTTTATTAACTACGAAAAAGGAAGATTGGGGTACAATTTCAGCCTGTAAACAGAAGCAAGATGAAGACACTAGTGATTTCTATGCCAGATTTGAAAAATGTTTTGGTATAAATAGTGGCATAAAAGCAAGTAGCGAATCATACCCACATCTGTTTGTGACAAAATTAGTAGAAAATGCCTTGCCTCAAGTGAAGAACAGAGTATTAAAATTCGAGAGTACCTGGCAAGGTAACACCCCATCACAAATGTTACAAATGTTACAGTACCATCACAATAGAATTAGAGAGGAACAAGAACATGAACAAAGACGCATGAAAGACACGAAAATGAAAATGCTAGTCTCCCAGACAGTTCCAGCTGAAGGACATAAAAAGGGTACGACACATTCCAGTGATTCAACAGGACCTGTAAAAGGGACATGCAATTATTGTAAAAAGCCAGGTCATTACGTACACGATTGTCCAGTTTTGAAACATAATATTGCCATAGGTAATACAAAAGAAAGACCACGGCCACCTAGACAGGATCAGAATGAACAAGGAGCCCCGCAGCATGCACAGTCCATGCCAGCTCCACCACAGTCTATACAGTTTGTGCCGGCTGCACCAGCGCTGCCTGTTGCTGCCACCCAAACCACGACACGACAACTGTACCAGACCGCACAGTACGACTATCCTGATTATCAACGATACGCATGAACCAGCCTAGAGAGGGAAGTTGACTTACCCCTTATCGAGATCCCTGTAGATCAAGAAGGACCTTATATACATAGTGAATTATTAGGCCAAGACAGAAAATTTTTACTCGATACAGGGGCAAGTCGAACAACCATAAAACGTAGTGAAGTTCCAGGGGCACCCCTCTCAGGCTCACAGAATATTTCCCTTGGTTTTTCAGGAAAACCTATTGTTAATGAAGTGTCACAACCTCTTCCACTTACGATAGGACCTTTGACCCGAACTACAGATTTATTGCTTACTAAGTCATGCCCAGAAAACTTGTTAGGAATAAAAACACTGAAAGCTCTAGGAGCTATAATATGTTGTTCTCCGGAAGGAGTAAGACTGTTTTTACGTGATTTTAAAGGTCACTATGTGTCTAGAGACATGGATCCCCGACTGCAGACTTTACCTGCACATCTATGGGCACAAGGCCCTACTGATGTTGGTTGCATGAATATTACACCATATCGAGTAACACTAAAGGCAGGAGTGGTACTACCACGAATGCGACAATACAAGCTACCACCAGATGCTGTAGTGGCTTTACTGCAAATCATTGACGAGCTCATTGCCCAAGGAGTGGTTGTGGAAACAGACTCCAATGTATGTAATTCACCGATAATTCCGATTCTTAAACGAACAGATCCGAAGGCCCCGCCAGTATATCGATTGGTTATTGATCTGCGCGAATTAAACAAGTGCATTGTGCCACAATTCCCTGTGGTCCCAGATATCTCGTCATTACTGACAGCTATTGATTCCGAAGCAACGTTCTTTACTGTAATTGATCTCAAGAATGCCTTTTTCAGCGTCCCAATAGATCCGGAAAGCCAATATTTGTTTGGATTTAGTTTAAATGGACGTAGCTTTAAATTCTCCCGCGCACCTCAAGGATTTACAGAAAGCCCCAGCATCTATAGTCAAGCACTGAAAAGAGAACTCGACAGTATCCATATGCCAGTTAACACTGCCCTGCTTCAATATGTCGATGATCTGCTGATCACCGCGAGAAGCGAACCCGAATGTGAGAAAGCATCACTGACAGTTTTACAATTTCTAGCCGAAAAGGGGCACAAGGTGTCCCCTTCTAAGCTGCAATTCTGTGTCCAGCGAGTTGTTTATCTTGGACACTCGCTGTCCAAGGAGGGAAGGCAGCTTACACCCGACCGCATTCAGTTAATAGCTAACATGCCAATACCCAAGACACAAAAGGAGGTGCGGGCTTTCATAGGCCTCACTTCATATTGTAGGCAGTGGATCCCTCAGTATGCATTTCTAGCAAAACCACTCATTCAGTTGACAACGCAGGAGGCAGCCACATCGACTGTTCTCCCTTGGACTCAGGAACATACACAAGCTTTTGAAAGCCTAAAGAAAGCGTTATGTCAAGCACCTGTCTTAGCAACGCCATGTTACAGTAAACAGTTTACACTCTTTGTTACAGAACGCGAAGGTACTGCCTTGTCAGTACTCACACAGGAACAAGCAGGAGCACACAAACCATGTGCTTATTTTTCTAGTACATTAGATCCCGTAGCTCAGGCTTTGCCTGCATGTCTGAAATCAGTGGCAGCAACAGCTTTGGCAATCAGACAAAGCGATGCCATAGTGTTAGGACATCCATTGACAGTTCGAGTACCACATGCAGTAGAGGTTCTTGTGAATAGAACGCAAACACAACACTTGACTATAGCGCGACTTACAGGGTACGAGTTAACATTGTTTCAACCACATATAGAAATCAGACGTTGTAACACATTGAATCCTGCCACACTTTTACCTGTGATCGGAACAGACCCACTAGCCCATGACTGTATTGAAGTTATCACTATCACGACGAAACCCAGACAAGACTTAACCGATGTCCCATTGTCAGACCCAGACCTGACATTGTATGTAGATGGTTCATGTATGAGAACAAGTACAGGAGAGTTAGTGGCTGCTTACGCAGTCACAACAGATACTGAAGTCATTGAAACAAATCGCATAAATACCTTGTCAGCTCAAGCCGCAGAGCTCATCGCTCTGACACAAGCCTGTATTCAAGCCACAAATAAAAAAGTCAACATATACACTGATTCACGTTATGCATTCGGAGTTGTACATGACTTCGGCGTGCTGTGGCGAGAGAGAGGTTATTTAACTTCTCACGGCACCCACATTCAGCACGGACCCCTCATTCATGCCTTATTAGATGCAATACATCTACCCACTGCAATATCAATTATGAAATGCAAAGCTCATACGAAAGTTACTGATATCATTTCTCAAGGCAATGATCTAGCTGACAGAACAGCTAAACAGACTGCTCAAACTCAAACATCCGACATGACAAAGACAATAGTCCCGACGCCAACACATTGTATGACGGTTAAAGATCCTACTCTTGACGTAATTGACATACAGACACATGCTACACCAGACGAAATAAAGAAATGGACTGAATTAGGAGGGATCCAAACGGATCAAGGATGGATGATGAAGGAAAAGTCTGTGTGGTTCCTTCCTGATTCAATGGTCCAGGTTATAATTAACACTATACATAGTCCCGCACATCTAGGAGAAAAAGCTATGCTAGATAGCATTCAACACATTTGGTTCAATAAACATTTACGAGCAGCAGCCAAACAAAAAGTTCGTACCTGTATGATCTGTTGCCAGTTCAACCCAGGAAAAAGCGTTCCCGTAGAACAGGGTGGATTTCATCCTCCTGATCACCCTTTTGAAGTCCTCCAGATGGATTATATCCAGATGGAACGATGTCGAGGATTCAAATATGTTCTCGTAGTTGTTTGTGCTCTTTCCCGTTGGACGGAGGCATACCCGGTTTCAGATTACACTGCCCCGACTACTGCCAAACAGTTGGTTCGAGAATTCTTCCCACGGTACGGTTTACCACGTGTTGTTCATTCAGATAACGGCCAGCCGTTCTCATCCGAATTAATGAAACACGTTTCACTTTTGTTAGGCTATCAGTGGAAGTTCCACTGTGTCCGACACCCCGAGGCAGCAGGTCTCGTAGAAAGACATAATCAGATACTGAAAATCAGATTGTCCAAAATATGCAGAGAGAAAGGTGTCGACTGGGTAGTAGCATTACCAGTTGCACTCTTTTACATGAGAATGGTAGCACACTCTCGAACAGGGCTATCCCCGTATGAAGTGATCTTCGGCAGACCACCAAATATGTGGGGGACGCCTATACCACGCAAAATAACTGATATTGACTGTAATATGCTGACAGATTACTTGGCTTCCTTGATGTCTGCACTACAATCTTGTCGTTCACAGGTAGCTGCAGCTTTTCCTGACAACACTGAGGTGAAACCCCATGACGTAGTTCCGGGAGACTTGGTCCTCGTGAGGAACTTTGATCGAAAGACTCAGCTGGAACCTAGGTGGAAGTCGCCTCAGCTGGTGTTGCTCACCACAAGGACAGCCGTGAAGATCGAGGGCAGAAAAGGCTGGATTCATTCAAGTCATATCAAGAAATTTCATGGACTACAATCAGATGTGAATACCACACCTTGTGTGTCTTCACCCATTGACTCAAAACTTCCTTTTGTTGAAAAGAGTAATTCCGAACTG
This sequence comes from Triturus cristatus, assembly GCF_964204655.1. Classification (NCBI taxonomy): domain Eukaryota; kingdom Metazoa; phylum Chordata; class Amphibia; order Caudata; family Salamandridae; genus Triturus; species Triturus cristatus. The sequence continues at coordinate 875,185,829 of NC_140593.1, read as the reverse complement.
TATAAACTGAAACTTAGGTCCAATCAGTCAAGCAATTTGATTGTTTAAGTCCTCTCCAAGGTGAAGCGGTTGAATTGTCTCTGACATGTATCCCTTGGACCTGAATAGAAACCACACCCGAAAAATGTTGAAACGACAGGCGTACTGTAAATCACTGCGTAGTCATTGCATAGTGACGTTATTAATTTTGTTTTTCTTAAGTCTTTTAATAATTACTGCAAGTATATTGTTGCACATATATTATCCTATTTCTAGACATGTTTATAATATTACTGCTGAACATTCTTTTAGTGAATTGCCTCCGCTTGAGTTGTCTTATAGATTTGCGCTGCGCAATAACACGTTTATCAGTATGTTACATCATTCCCATCAGGTTAGCAATGCTACAAATTGTTGGATATGTGGCCGACTCCCTCCCTATCAGAATTATAAAGGAATTCTACCTCTCTTTCCATACCCGTTCACACACAACGGCTCCTGTGGAGCATGGTTTAGTTTAATTAATTCTCTAGATTCGAATTCTGCAGTTTATCAAGATAATTGGGTATGGGGAAATTTGAACTTAGTTTTGCTTAAGGTCTGCCACCCTAACAAGGAGGGACTTCCCCAGAGAACAGGAACTGATCTAGAAAACGAAGTGTATGGATTAGGTAATTTTACGCTTAATCTTATGATCCTAAATGTCGAATCCGAAGCTACTCCAATTTTGCCCGCTATGTCAATATTTCCAGTAAAAGGTGAATTATGTGTAAGAAAGAATGGTTCCATACATATGGGCCATAGTAGATGCACCACTGTAGTAGAATTTAGTGATCAAGGCAAGTCTACATTTAGAGCTTCCCGCCATTCTTATTTCATATGTGGTCAGACGGCATATGTACGTTTGCCTCTAGATTGGGATGGTACTTGCTACATTGGATTCCTTTTGCCACCTGTTTTTCTAGCTCCTCCTGATTATCACAGAAACACTCATCTAGTAAATAATAGAGTAAGGAGAGATCTCCCAATAGTCGATTACACTGAAACAGCATGGGAAAAATACACAGATTTCAATAAAGGTCTCTTTCCCTATATAGGTACCGTTACTAATAGTAAGCTGATACGTAGATTAACTAGAACCCTTGAAGCAGTAGTGAACGAAACTATTTCCGCCTTAGGCAATTTAACAGAAGAGCAGTCTGCTATGCGGATTGTTGTGCTTCAAAATCGTCTTGTCCTTGACGTCATCCTGGCCGATAGGGGCGGAGCTTGTAGGGTCATCGGATCAAGCTGTTGCATTTTCATACCAGAAAATTCGCCATCTGTATATAAAGCCATAACTCGCCTTCATAAGATTGTAAGCCAGATACACCAGAACCCAGGCACCTGGACTTGGTCCGGTTGGTTTTGGAGTGTATTGTCTACCTTTGGATGGAAGGTCCTATCTTTCCTAGGTATTAGCCTTCTCATACTATTCAGTTGCTGTCTATGTCTACAATGTGGACCAGCGATCTGTGGTCTGTGTGCCACATCGTGTATTCCACCACCAGGATTTCATTCATCACGGAAGAAGAAAGAAGAACAAATGATGCTATATGAACAGATCAATGGATTGATGAAGATTGATATCTCTTAACGGGCAAGTAGGGGACAAGGAGGGAATGTGGAAATATGGATTTTTCTGATCAGTTATGTCCCCTATCTTGGACCCCAACGGTTTCATGTATGAACCACAAATACATGTATGTTCCCTCCAGTTCCAGTTATGAAGACGCAAACACATGTGCGTCCACCGTCAACATGTCCTCTGTCAGATCCGCCATGAATAGGCCGGATATTCCATTCCTAAGTATGAAAGGCCACCGGCTTTATATGGTTCACTTATGCCATTTTACAGTCCAGGCAAGTAGGCCCTGATTCTGTCATCAAACTCTTCTTGCCTTCTGCCTCTGAAAGCTCCAGTCTGAGCCTGCATCTGTGACCATGAACTTTGTCTCATTCTCTGCGCGGCTCACGAAGCCTGACATCAGCCTGCTGCTTGCCAAAAACTGTATTTCACCTTCGAAATTATCTGCTCCGTTCCCTCCCCGATGCATTCCTGTCTAGTAGTTTAAGTAAACATTCTTCCAGCTACCGAGCAAAGGCCCGGCTTCTCTGTCTTTATGCAAGTAATTCATAGCCCTATTACTATGGAAGATTTCCGCCCTCGCATCCAGTGTAGACACTTAGACGCTTGTACACGCACTAACAGTCAGTATAGTCAGTATAGAATAAGATTCTACTCGAAGAGACCTCTCTTTTGGATAACATAGTTCTTTAAACATAGGATGTTAGATATGATTTGGGATTAGGTTGACTTGACCCTCCAGACTTCTGTCGCCACATGTAGAGCTAAATGTCAAGTCCCCTTCACCCCCTAGTTGCACGTCAATCACACGTCATGCTGCTGCGCGCGCATTTCTGCCAAGTATTTCTGCTGACATTGCGAAATTCTTTCATAGAACCACCCTCTTATGACATCACATCTGATGACGTTCTTTAAATCACTCCCAGTTACGCCCATTTTTGCTACGCACGAATATATTATCCATACTATCAATTGTTACGCCTCTTGTATTTGCTTCACTGTAATGCATATTGTATAAAAGTAATTGATTGTCAATAATGTATGTACTTCACTTCCTGAACCTTCGTGGTGATGGAACTTGGAGCAACCGATTATAATCGACCATTGGAATAAAGCCCATTCCGAACCTCTAATACCACGGATTCTGCCTCTTATTTACTGAGCTATTTTATTATGTTTCCGTATCAAATTAAGTCCCGGTAATTAAATTATTTACCACACCCCAGTGCGATTCTGGTAATTTAATTCCAACCTGCTACTCTCTTTCGTCCTAACCTCCAACCCTGCCTCTCTTTTTCCATGTATTACTCCTCACTCAGCCCTCTCTACCTCTTATTCATCCCTCTTTCCCTCTGTCCTTCTTCTTGCCCATCATCAGACTCTCGCACCCCTCCTTTCCCTTCCTCTTTCCCTGTGTGCTTCCTGTCAACTACCGCAAAACCATCAGCCAGCCACCCTCTTACCTTTCTTTGACCCATTCCCTCTTATTTTTGGGCATTTAGCCTGTTTGTGGTTTAAAGCTGCTAGTCCATAATTCTTAATTCCTGCTTCATAGAAACTAAAAACCGTCTCTACTGAAGTTTACCTTTCCCTCAAGACAGTCCTATTTTTGCTTCTTTGGTAAAAGAAGGTTGGGTGAGAAGAAACTTTGATTATAGTCCTTCGGTAATTTGCATATTACAGAAACTCATCATGAAAAACGATGATGAAGGCTTCCTTTGAATCAGCCTTTATTTTAAATAGAAACCAAACTGGACTGTTTTTAAAGACAAGGGAGCATTCAATATAGTTTTGCCTTTTCGCGTTTTTGCTTTGTTTTCAAGGCCAGTTTTTTGTGCTTTTAGTAGGTGGTAATCTTTTGTTAATAAAACTCGTGAAAGTGGTTGGAATACCGGCAAAGCCAAACCATCAGAAAACATGTCAATCACAAAATACAATACTAAAAATGGATGCATTAATTAGAGAAATTACCTGACTTTCATCCTTCTTTGCAATGCAAGTCATTTTTTGCCTTTTTGGGATATCTTCCAGATTTTCAGAAGAAAAACAGGCTTGGCAGCGGTACATTTTCTGAGGCAGGGAGAAAAACAAAAAGGAAACATTGGCTAACATTGTGAGACAACATTTCAGCGTACAACAGCCTCTTCCTGTAGATAGGGTTGGCATCTTTCTCAGAAAGAAATACGGCCATTGTTCATGTTTTGAGTCTCTGCAAAGGCCTAGACATGATTCTTACATTGAACTGTATATGAAATCGTTTGCATTAAGTTTTTTAAAAGTGTATTCTTCTAACCTTTACTCTTTACAGTATGTACTGATAAGCTGAAGAATCCCATCAAATCAGTAAGGTATCTCACATTCACAGACAAACATATAATGCTTACAAACTACTATTTAACAGTTATTTTCAAAATGTATGTACATTAGTAATACCTCTAGATTAAATTGATTAGAATAAATAACAACTGTTATGAGGCTACTCTTGATCTCAATTAACTCATATACCTCACAATCATATTATTCAACCATGTACTCAAAGTAAATATAACCACAACGCCCTCAATGCAATGACACGTCTTAAAAACCTACACACCATTTAAAAAAAATAAAAAAATATTGTAATTTTTCACAAATAATTGCCACAGTATCCATAGTGCGTAACATGTAGAGTAGGTATTCAGCATATGGTACAGCAGTGGCAGGTAAGGCAACAACAACCAAATAACAATGCAGGTATATGCAAGAAAGAATAAAGGCAAAAGAAGAGGATACCTTTGTCATAGTATGCTAGCGAGCAGAGCATCCATCTCAACTATAAGGGCGCTTCAGTTCCTGGTGGAGTAGCAAATAGGCGCGGAGTGGCTGCCAAATATTCTTGGGCCTGGATGCAATAGGCAAAAGCGTGGCATACACGTCGTGTCGCAGAACAGTAAATGTCTCATCCAGGCTTTCACTGTCGGCGATGTGGAGCCACCCCAATGTAGGGAAATCTGTCTCTTGGACAGCAGTAGGGCAATAGCAGTAGAGTGTCAGATCCCAGCCCCTAAAGGGGGGGGACATACCCCAGCACAGCAAGTAATGGAGAGGGAGGGGGTTAATTCAGTCTCTCCATTAATGCTAAATGCCTGAAAATTGTCTCCCAGTACGTCAGAACGGGGGGCCAGTTGATATCTGACAACAATTGGGCCTGTGCGGGTCCATCCTAGCAAGGAGCATGGGGGGTAACATAGGCTCTATATAAGTATTTGAAATGAAGAAGTTTGTGTTCGTAATTGCTAGATATATAGCGGGTCTGTTCACAGCAATATGCCCACGTCTTGTCCCCGTCAAGGGGTGACCCAGATCTCGTTCCCACGCCGGCCGCACCCCTCCCCCCACTTCAGGATGGAGTGTCTGAGCAAGGCGAGAGACCAGATGTGTGCTGTCAGGTGATGTGATCATTGTGGATAAGGGAGAACATTACGGCTGTTCCACAGTTGAGGCATTGCGGTGACCATTGAGGTCCGCGTCCTGAGCAAAAGAAATTTGTCTAGTGTGGATACGTAGTATACTTCTACCGTATCTGAAACTGAGCATATTTGGCCATCGCCGTAGATAGCACTTGGGAGGCATTTACTTTTATATAGCGTCAGTATCTCCTTAATATGTTTTTGGCCTATTTTGCTCGTAAATCAAAAGATTGATTTTATGGCTCTCAAAAATTTATTTTGGAGATATTGATTTGTATTTTCCAGCACCCTGATGCAGTAATTTGTACTCCTAGGTATAAAAACATTTGGATGTCAGCTAGTGTCTCTCCCCTTATATGGTTTGTCATCTTCCTAGCTCTTTCTTTTCCACTCACCATGATGACTGTTTTCTCTATGTTGACTTTCATATATTTGTTTTCAATAAAGGTTACTAAGTTATCAATCAGGAGCTGGAGCCCATTTGCTGGTCTAGATAAAATAACAGCATCGTCTGCATATATTAAAGTTGGAACAAGGCGAGATCTAACCATGGGGGCACCAGCCTTCACTTTTTGTAAACACTCATTCACCCCATTTATATAGAGTGAAAAAAGCAGAGGAACAAGGACACACCCTGTCCGATTCCCAGAGCAACCTTAAATCTTTTGGTACATTCCCCCTTCGGTCCATAGCATAACCGTGCAGTGAGGTAAGGGTACCATTGGGACAGATAAATAGTAATACCCATCGAGGCACCCATATCCGAGAGAGTTTTCCATCATTTATTATGATTTACCAAATCGAATGCACTTCTTAAGTCTGAGAAGCATAAGTAAACATGTCTCTCTTTTACAACTGTGTATTTGTTAATAAGCTGATGTAAGTTAACACATTGTTCTATTGTACCAATGTCTCTCCTGAACCTGTACTGTATGTTAGTGATAATATGTTTCTCCTCCACCCATTGTTCCAACCTGTCCAAAAGGATTCTACCCATTAATTTGGCACTGGAGTCCAGGAGGAATATTGGGCGATAGCATCTCGGGTCCCCTCTGTGTTCTTTTTCTAAATATTGGGATAATTGTACTTTCCGTCCAGGAATCAGGAAGAAAACCCTTACCTGTTGTGTTACATGCTTGTATTAACAGAGTGGCCCATAGAGTCGCATGTGCCTTAAAGGTATCTTTTGGGACCCCGTTGGGGCCCGAGGCCTTTCCGCTAGCAGCTTTATATAGGGCATTAATGACCTCATCTAAACTTATAGCTGGGATATCTACAGCATCAGTAGAATATACGGTTGAGGTAGGCAGCTCTATAGGGCAGTTGTTGGGATGTAAAATTGTGTAAAAATGTTCTATCCAGTCCCCTTGATGTACAAATACCTCTACCCATGGATCCTCTCTATCTTTCAGGAATGGCTGGTTTATTATTTTCCTTTAATTCTGTGGAGTGTACTAAATCGTCCCAGATCTTATCTTTCGTCTCCCTTTTCCTTTTATCTAGGGCGATTTTGTACATAACTCTCAATCTACCTCTTTTCTCCCTGTCTCCTGGTGCATCCAGTAAGGCTTTCCTCAGTTTTCTATTGGCCTCGGAACAGTCCTTGTCGAACCATCACCGCCTTTTATTTCCTTTGCTTCTAGTGGGGTATCTTAATTTCTCCAAGATTTCTGCCATTATTTTACAAAATGCTACCATAATACACAGTGGTAAGGACTTCAGATCCATTCATATATTAAGGTCTCTAACATTTTCTGCCATAATTTCCCCTGTAATGGCAATACCATCTATATTCACAAATGTTAAACTGATGTCATTTCTTCCCAGTACATGTTCCTATACAGCCCTGGTTCTCCTCCCTCCACACAACATCTTTTGTTGAACATTAGCGGGTCGGGTAAGACATGGATGGTAATTTTACTTTTCTGGGATAGCAATAGAGGGGTGGGTGCAGGCTTTGGTGTGCAGCACGCACAACCAGTATCCGTTCTACTGCTCCCGGTAATTTGTGGGTGCAGTAAAACTTCTGGCCAGTGGGGGGTAGCAACATGCTTGGCCCATATATTCTACAGGAGCGGCTTGCCGAGGCTCACTTGTCCATCTGGCAGTCCTGTGAGAGCTGAGGCAAATGCTTTGGGGGAATGGGGAGGGATGCAAGGAACACCCTTGGAGGCTGCAAACAAGGGAGTAGCCAGAAAAATAAGATGCACCCCACTTTGAACCAAAGATCTAATGGCACAAAGAAAGCATAGCAAGTTAGCCCGACCCTCCCTGGAAGAGTTCCATTGTCTCTTCAAGCCAAATATCAATCCATGCATCCTCTCAACCTTCCATCTACCCGCTGATATCCACCATTTCACCTTTATAGTCTGTCGTCCATTCAGTCTTTCTTCCATCATTCAGTCTTTCATCATTCCATCCATCCTTCCATCCATTCGTCCATCCATCCATCATTTCACCCATCCCTTCACCTGTCTGCCATATCACCCATCATTTCACCCATACACCCATTGTCTCACCCATTCACCCTTTCACCCACCCTTTCACTTATCCATGCACTTTTTTACCCATCCTTTCATTCACACATGCATCCTTCCAACCATCCACCCTTTCACCCATGCTTTCACTCACACATGCATCAATTCACTCAACCTTCATTTTAACCTTCCATTCTTCTTTCCCTTTTCCTATCAACCCATATTTCTTTGGTTAATTATGAGCTTTTGTCTGCCGAGTTGTAGACAGGAGAGACCCATAAAAAACCATGCCTGCTGTACCTGCTAAAGCAGGGGAGGTGCACAATGCCCTGGCTGGAAATCTCTATCCAGGAAGGGCTGAGTACCTCAGTCTCACTGATCTGGCGCAGAAAAGCAGGGACAGAGCCTAGCCAGTGAGATTTGGGGTGTGTGAATCCCAAATGTCTCAACTAAAACATCAGTGGGCTGCAGGGTGGAGTGATGAGATGACCAAGGTTCAGGATGGATGATTTCCATGTAGATCAAGGTCAGTACTGATTTACATTAGGTAAGCCTCTGTCTACAGTGACACGTGGGTGAAAAATGATGGGTTAGAATGCTAAACAGAGCGATTGTCACTGGTTAGGCTATTTGCAAGAATTCATCCCATCACCTTTTGGGTGTTTGATTGGCAGTAATGATGCCTGTAAAGTTGAAACTGGGGTAGCTTTCCAAGCCTACTATTGCCACTCTTTGTGAATTCCAAATAGTAGCAAATTTTGCACCCATCCAAAGAGTACTTTTATAGGAGCAGATTTACTATTTTTATGAAACCGGTCACTATATATACATATATAAATTTAAGATCCCAATCCAAAAAGTTAAAACCTCTTGGTGAAACGAGAATGACGAGAAAAACTGACAGACATTGCAGATCCAACTCACAGGCCAGGGAATCAACTACCAAACCAAGAATGCATTTGAGGGATATAACACCCCGAGCATCCCTGATAAAGATACATCTCTGCCTGTCCCACCTGGGCCTGGTTGTTCTTCCAGGGAACTCATGACTACGGTCATGTACAACAGAATATATTGGAGGCACTGCCATGGGATCACTTATTGTAAATGTATTTTCACTGCACACACTTTTATTAATCTCTGCTACAACAAGCCTTGTTGGTGGAGTTGTCAATTTGAGCCATGTGGGAAGGCCAATATTCAAGTGTGCTGAGTGAGATGAGTCATGGATCTAGCTTGGCTCCATGAGTCTGTGCACAAGCCGAGCAAAGAAAACATTTTGAATGTATATCACCAAACATAATGGAATAATATGATACAATCTCTTCAAACTTAAAAAAAATAGTGTATTTCTTTAACATGCTGAAGTATTTCACCGTAGTACATCAGTTTATATCACTGCAGAGACAGACATTTGTTAGAAATCATCAATTTTAGAAACATTCTTAAACTCACCACCCCAACAACAATGCCATTAGTGACCTAAAAAGTAAGTCAGTAGTCATGTAAACCCCTAAAGTGTCCTGGATTCTTGTTATACTTATAGAAACATTACAGTCCATTAAATAAATATAAGAGGTGCTTGTACAGAGCACATCCTGAACTCAAATATTTAAAAATGAGCTCATATGTGATAATAAAGAAAGGAAAAATACGATGCAGAGAAAGATAACCCAACTCAGGGCCTCCAGACCTAAGTACCAAGCCAAGAATGCTTTTATTTTGGGTGGTGTCATCACAAACGCCACCCCTGAAGCTACACCTTTGCAGAGAAGCTTAAGCCATGCTTCCTCTCTTTCTTCATAGCTCTGGTCTGACAATGGACTCAGATCAGTTCATTCCCTTGGGGTAGAGGCAGAGTTGGAGAGCTCTTCTCTCTTGTGTGATTAGACTCTCTCCCCTCACTTCTCCTTTCACCTCGCTGGGGGCAGGTAGCATCTGCAGTGAAGCCCGTGAGTGAGTTTGGGCTGGTGTGTGCCGGGGTGCTGGGATAAGCATCAATGGCTCATCAGCTGAGTAAAGTAGCCCAACAGCCTTGCTTACAACCTCCAGGGCTGACCCGTTGTGAGCCTGCTGCAAAGCAGAGACCCTTGCTTTCACCGGGCAGCATGAAGGGAGTGTTCCAATGCTTTGGTCACCTCCTAGGGCAGGCTTTGCCATGTCACACCTTCTGCTTCCAATTCGCAATCGCCTGGCTGCCACAGCTTTAGGCAGGGGCGTAGCTTCAGGTAGGGGGGGGGGTTGGGATGTTACACCCTTCTAAAAAATATTCTCTAGTAAATAGTTGGGTACAAGTGCTTTCAGTCGGGTATGATGAAGTGTCTGTCGGATTTAACCTGTGATTTTTACATGCCCATCTCTGTTTTGAAGTCCTTAAAAATGATGATTAGCGTTAAAAAGGTTGTGTTTTAAGTGCTCCTAACAAACAGCCCTCGGCTCTGTTTCCACTGCCCCTAAAGTCCCCTTTATGTTGTGCTTCTCATATAATGTTCTTTAACAAAATATTTCTGTGGGATTGTTGGGAGACCTGAAGCTCACCCCTCCATAATCTTATTGACCGAGCTACGCCCCTGGCATTCGGTAAGTTGTTATAGTGGCTGTGCAACAGCTAGCGTGGGCCTCCTTACAGATTGTAATAGCAAGTAGGTTCCAGCCATTCTTGCTGCTAAAGTTTTGTTGTGGGTCCTAGGCCACCACATGTAGTAAAGGATGACACAGACAACAGTGGTATGGGTATATAACTGACCACAAGCATGTGTGCCTATCAGGGTCACCTGACTTGGCATGCCTGTGATGGATGGGTGTGAGATAGGCAGGGACATAGCTTCAGGGGGGTGTTTTGGGTGTCACCCCCCTAAAAAATGAATAAATGTATTTTCTAGTAAGTAGTTGGGTACAGGTGCTTTCAGTCAGGTATGGTGAGGTGTCTGTCTGTGAGGTGTCTGTCGGATTTCACTAGGAATTTTTCCATACCGCAGAAAAAAACGCACACACATTCTCGCCCTGTCTGTTTTGAAAGTGTTCAAAACTGTTTGTGAATGTACAAAATACTGTGTTTTCCATCTCTTCCTGCCCCTACTAATCTGTATTCCTCTCACCTTCCATTATAAGCTCCTGTCATGGACCCTACCTCCTGGTAAATTCGGACTCTGGCATAGGCATAGCGGGGCCTAGGCTGCGGCATGCAGGCACTGCCACAGAAAGATGCCACGGGTCAGTAGGGTACTAGTGGGGTCTAACCTCAAGCAGTCAGCCCTCCTTTATTTAAATCTCTGGCTTCACCCGGCCGTCGGTGTGCGTGCAACACGTAACATGCGGATAGGAGCCGGGTGGCTCACTATATCCCATTGAACCTTACAACAGAACAAACATTAAAAGAAAATCACAACAGACATAAAACAACAAAAAACAGGTAAGGCATATATTCGAGGCACTCTCTTCTGGGATCTCCATCTTTCAGGGATCAGCACATAAAATCTCGGAGTCTCTTGACTCGGCTGGGGCTCAGCCCATAAGGGTGGCCCCGGTGCGGTTCTCAGTAGGGGACAGATCCTGACCTCCACTCTCGGGTTCCTTTGTGTTCGGGATGTGCCCCTCACTCGAGCACCGGCCTCCCAGCGTGCTTGCTCCTTTCCACCTTTGTGCGTCGTTTGTCCCACTGATATTAGACTTGTAGGTTTTATCATCCTCTTCAGTCCTGTCATAAGGCTCCCATGGAACCTTCCAGAACCCCGACACATTTCTGGACACCTCTGCCGTCCCTTACCTCGCTGTCACCATTATGCTATGAACTCTCACCACCCTCCAAGCTTCTCTCTCGAAGGGGGTCCAAAATTCCCAACCAGGATCTCAGTCCAGGAGGATCGCTTGGTCGCCCTCCTGTATGGTGGGTTCAGCAGCTCTCCTTACACAACTGTCCCTATCATTACTGCTTCTTCGTTTCTCCTGGGCTGCCTGTGCATCCAGAACTGGGAGTTTCCAGCTCAGGCTATTAGGCAACAGGTTCTGTGTTGGCCGCTTTATCAGTAGATCGCTTGGTGCATACCCTGTAGTACTGTGAGGAGTTGGCCTGTGAGCACTTAGAATCTAATGCAAACAGCCCTTCAGGCCTTCCCCTTTGTTCAAACCGATTTTGAGGGCTTCTCATGAACCTCTCTACTTCCCCATTAGCTTGATGCCACTGAGGTGTGTTGCGGTGGTGTCGAACGTTGAGGTGTTGCAAATACTCCTTGAACTTGTAGCTTTGAATCGGGGGCCCATTGTCAGTTTTAATTTCATTAGGTAGCACCAGTACTGCAAATGTCCTTTCCAGCGCTGGTTTTCACACACTCAAATGTGGTAGAGCGCACCAGTTCGAAGACAGGGAATTTGGTGTGGCTGTCCATCAAGACAGGGGTCAGCTGACTGTCTGGGAAACTTCTGAAGTCCATGCTTATGGAGGACCACATCTTGACACAGGGAGCCTCCATCATGATGGGCGCTACTGGGGGGTCCTCTTTGTGGGGAAACACTACCCGACTCCTTCTTCACTCTGGCTGAACTCATCTTGGCAACTCCACAGCTGAGTTAAAGTGTCCTGTTCCTCTGGAGTGAGGTTCCCGCTTCATCCAGGAAGTTCCTCCAGTGGTGTCTTTTAGTGCCTCCATGAACCTTTAAAGGCAGGGATCTGTCTGAGTGGCTTATGCAATTTCTTAGAGGGATAAGGCCCACGGGCATGCAGTTTCAACAACTATTCTCATGAAGTGCTCCACCCCAGAATCATCTTCCTGTGGGGGGCAGGGATCTGCTGCAAGGGGGTGGCGGGACAGGTAGTCAGGTGGTTTGTTTGTTCCTGGCCAGTAAATCACAGTGAATGAGTACTGTTGGAGCAGGCCAGCCCACCTTTCTATTTGGGGAGGACCATTTCTGGCAGATACGGCGAACAGCGGTAGAAGTGGTTTGTGGTCCGTTGACACCTGGAAGCTGTGACCACACAAGTACAGACGAAAATGTTTGCACGCCCAACAGATCACTAGCACCTCCCTTTCAATTTGGGAAAAAAAAGGGGTTCCACCACCAAGAGTGATCTGATGGCATGTGTGATGGGTCTCACTGCTCTGCATCTGTAACAATACAGCGCTGAGCCCAACTGCGCTGGCATCAATGATAAGTTTAGTCTGGCATGCAGGATGGAAGTATGCCATTGTGTCATCATGGAAGAGTGCTTTCTTTATGTCCTTGGAAAATCTGTGATGTCTGACAGGTCCATTCTCATGGGACCTCTTATTTTGTTAGAGACCTCAGGGGCTCAGAGAGTTTTGCCAGATTGGGAATGAATAGGCCACAGGAATTGTCCATTCCCAAGAAACTGCAAACCTCGACCGGGTTCCGAGAGATGGCAGCTGTGCAGCCGGCCTCTACTTTTTGTGGATCAACTTGCAGACCTTCCTTTGAAAACTTGTACCCGAAGAACTCAATGTCATTCGAGTAGAATAGGCACTTTTGACGGTGAAGCGTGAGGCCACACTAAGGTAGTTGCCACATGGTCACTCGAAACCTGGCATGCTGTTCCTCCAGGGTGGTAGAATAGATGAGGATGTAGTTGATATTTAACACCCCTATCAGTCCTGGCAGTGCCTTCCTTGTTGCTTCCTGAAAAACCTTCTCTGCCTACAAGACCCCAAAGCTGAGTCGTTTAAACCTTCACAGCCCTACGTGAGTGGGAAAGGTTGTGATGTATCTTCTAGGTTCCTCCAGGGTGAGCTGGTGATGGCCAGAGTTCAGATCCAGCCTGGAGAACCACTTTGCCCCGTTGAGGTTTCATCTATGGTTGGCATGAGGTGTTGTTCCCAGTGAATGGCCTTATTGGGCAACCTCATGTCGACACATAATCGGATTACTCTGGGCTATTTCAGTTTCAGAGCAATCACTAGTAGTGAAACCCATGGCGTGGGCCCAGTCACCTTCTCGATTACTCTATCTTGCTCCCTTTTGATTTGGGGTTGCAGATGGAACGGCACCCTCCTGTGCCGTAAGGCTATGGGCCTCACAGATTTGTTGATGTGGAGTTTTACTTGTACTCCTTTTACAGAACCGAGTTCCTTGAAGAGTTCGGGAAACTCTTCCAACACGTCCCCGCGTTCGACTGGTGCACCTGTTTTGCAAAAAACACTAGTCCACGGTCTTCTGCTGTATGACAGCCAAATAGTGTTCCTTTGCTGTCCTTCTTTATGTTGAACTTGGCATGTGTCTTCATGTCCCCTGCTGTCACCACCACTTCGGTGGTCCAATTTAGAGGAATAGGGTCTATTCCCACATATGTGTAGATCCTTGTGTTGGTGGGGCTTATCTTGGCCGGGGGGGGGGTTCAATTTCAAGAATTGAGTCTCTTCAATAACATTCACGGACATCATTGTATCCGTACGAGCTGTGATGGTGGCACCTACAACTGCAACTTGGCACATAGGGGGGCGGCCTTCGCTTGAAATTGCCCCTTCCAGTGAAAGATATGACAAACACGTCTTCGTCAACCTCGTCCTCGAGGTGGTCTCCTGTGGCCACTGGTGTGGGTGCTTTTTGCTCTTCTCTGTCCTCCAGCGACAGGTGTCAGATGTTTGCTGTTCTTCTTCCTTATGCGCTTGCACCGTAATTGGTAGTGGCAATGCAACATACCTTCACATATGGGTTCTGACGCCTACACCTCAGGCATACTTTTCCTTGGACAGGACATCCTCTTACTGGGTGTCCAGCCAGGCCACAGATCCCACATGCTTTCTCCTGTTGTTTGGCCACTCGAGCCCCTCTTGGTTTTGTCAGGCTCCACTGTACCGCCTCTACTTGTCCCTTCTTTACTTATACTCCACTTGCTGTGTCAGCAGACGTTGAACCACAGAGGAGGGCGGACGCCATTTTGTTGACTCTACTGTCAGCTAATTCATGAGATCTGGCCAATACCAAAATGTCATCCACCATGATTCCAGGTTGCCTCAGGATTAATTTCCGCAAGTTGGAGGAGCGGCATCCCTGAATGAGCTGAGCCTTTATCTCATCTTGTCTGTCGACTCCCCTCGCAGGTCCTCACCAGCCTGTGTAATCTCGCAAAGAAGGTGTTGACTGATTCACCTTCTGTCTGCCTCGCTTGTCTTAGCTTGAATCTCTAATAATCAGGATTTAATTGAGGCTCAAAATGTCTGTTGAGTGCCAGAATTGCTGTTTTGAAATTACCCTCTGCACCACTGTTGGGTAAACTGTTGAATAGATCGCACAATTCATTGCCTCCCAGGTATAACAACATTGAGGGCATTACAGCACCATCCGTTTCCTGTGTGGCGCGGAAATAGTGTCTTTCTCCCTCCATCCACTGAAGCCAGCTCGGGGCTGCAGTTGCGGCGTCTGGCAACTGACTGAATGGCAGTACTGTAGCAGTCGGGATTGAGGTACTTCGAGTCAGCGCAGCAGACACAGTGGCGGCTGGTTGTGCAACACCTGCAGCTGGATGGGACAAAATATAGTCTATGGTGGGCACCCCTGGCTAGTTTTCCCTCCTGTGCCATGTGGCCCACTATTGGTTGTGGGAGAAAGTGTTGATCTGTGTGCCCTTTAGTATTGCGGCTTACTGGATGGCGCTACTGCGAAGGGTACAAGATACGACTCTCCTGCTGCTTCACTCCCACGTGGTTTCCCAGCGATCTTCCTTGTCTCCTCTAATCTTATATTTCTTTTTCGTTGTGGCATGGTGCGGTCATTGATTTCAGGCCCTTGCCTCGTGGTGGGTAGAACTATTAATGCCATTCTGAAGACTGCTGCTGCTAATCACCATCAGTGTGTGCACTGAGCGACCAGGATAGTCATCATCCCACAGTGTGCATCCCATTCACTTTCTTTGGTGTAGTGGCACCAGGTCACGGCACCGAAACACTTTGCGGGCTTTTCCGGCTGACCGGCAGTCAGGCTCCCCGTTGATGTGCGCTGCCTCCGCTCACGATGAGAGTCGTTTCACTGCTTAGCAATGCTCGTGCGGAAGGTGGGCACCTTCCCACCCTCCAGCACGTGTTGATGGGTGATCCTGCCCTGTTGTCAGTGTTAAATCCCGCCTCCGGCATAGGCATAGCTGGGCCTAGGCCGCATGCGGGTGCTGCCACAGAAAGACACCATCCGTCAGGAGCGTGCTAAAGGGCCCTAACCTTGAGTGGCTAGTCCTCCTTTATTTAATGCCTCTGACCGTGCCCAGCCATTGGTATACGTGTGATGACATGTAACATGCATGTAGGAGCTGAGTGGCTTACTACACCTCCGTAAAATGTATTTTCATATTATATTCCAGTGTCATTGTTGGAAAATCCGAAGCATCCCCCCCCCAATTTACTGACCAAGCTCCGCCCCTGGGGGTGGGTGTACAGTCCTATGCAGAGGCTGATTTGTTAAGTGTCTATTAGGACACTACAGGACCATCAACATATGATCTATTAGGGCAACGCGGGAGCTCATACTGAATACTGCATTGCCTGTTGCCTGCTTTGCTGGGACGCCCAACTGCCACACTACTCGCCTTTCCCTCTCGGACATACTGATGAGCCACGAGCGGAGGAAGACTTCAACTACCGGCAGCCTTAGCAGCGCACACGCCGTGCCAGACTCCAGATGCGCCAGGAGGTGCTTTAAGCACCACCAGGGCTCCCGCAGCGCAGAATGCCAAGGGCAGGCCCGTCTTCGCCCGTCCGCGGCCGGTCAAGGCTGGGCTGGGCCCCCCCTCTTGGCCTGTGGTCCTGGGATTCCTGCTCGCCCATGTCTATGGTTCCTATAGTGATCTAGGCCACCGGAAGAACTGTGTATCGTCCCAGTATCCGTTACCTGTCAACTTGAGTGATATTGTCAGCAACAAAGGAGGTAGGATTGTTTAGTGTGGTGGACTGGGCTTGGCTCATGACTGTTTTTAATGACTGTTTTA
Organism: Triturus cristatus; assembly: GCF_964204655.1. Lineage (NCBI taxonomy): Eukaryota > Metazoa > Chordata > Amphibia > Caudata > Salamandridae > Triturus > Triturus cristatus. The sequence continues at coordinate 875,169,371 of NC_140593.1, read as the reverse complement.
GCCTGATAACACCCCGATAACATTGTTTGTGGCTGATCTCTTGTCCAGAGGATTAACAGGGTCTGTTTTATTCCCTCTTTTGAAAGTGTCTTCCGGCTTTCCATTCTTTTGTTTTTATCGCCTGATCATTTAGCTATGGTTAGGCGCAAGGTTTCACAAGCTACAGCCTCAGGTAAGGGAAAGTCTGGCTCCTCTGCTCCGGTTACCACTATGGATTCTTTCCTGCAAAGGGCTGCAGCTGTGATAGATAAGGAGATCGAGCTGGTGAATAGGCGCTTCTCGAGGTCTCCGACTAAAATCTCTCATCTTCCCCTCATAAATACTCTCGCGACTCAGACAGAGGGTGATGATGAACTCTTGAGCCTGTCCAGTAGCCCTGGGATTCCTGCAGACTTACAGTTGGGCGCTGGGGGAACTAGTGCATCAATTGCCCATCCTAACCAGCTGCCTATGCCTATGTCAATGCCTCTCTCACCTGTCACTATAATATGCAACAAGGGGGGTCATGACCCTATTTCCACACAGGGAAATGTCACTCATATGATCAGTAAGCCGATGGAACCATCGCCAGCCTGTAGAAGTCAAAATGTAACTTTGGCAGCTTATGGGAACTTCCAGCCAGGTGTTGGCTCTAAAAGGAAAATTCATTCTTCTGGGGTAAGGCGAAGAAAACAAAACTTAACATGGTCTCTAAACCCCCAGCACCCGCCACAGCACATCCTACCACTATCCCTGCCATGGATCTTCCTGGGGCACTGGAATCTTTCCAGGCAGTGATGACTAGCATGTTGGACTTAAAACTGGGGCCTATCCTCGAGAGGTTGATTCAGATTGAGAAAATTTTAGAATTCCGGAATTTGAATGACATGCCGCTCCTAAAGCCAAGTGCCGATTCGGGCCAGAGAACTGTACGGGACTCTGTTATGAGGACAAACCCGAGGACCCCTATCTTGGACCCATCACAAAACCAACCACAGAAACAAAAACAGTCTGTAGAACAGGAGGGGGCTTGGAGCAATAAATCTAGATGCAGGCGAGAGTAGGGATATCTCTGTACATGCTAGAGCCTCAGATGAAAGTCACTGTTTAAGGTCCGAAAGATTAGACAGCAGAGAGGTTCAGCCATCGAATCTTCCGGTCATTGATTTACCACCTGAATCCACCCCTATGTTGTAGTCCTAGGGAATGTTCCACCTCTCCCCCAGGAGATTAATGAAGATTACGGGCAGGTACTTCATTGGCTATAACACAACACCACCTTGGGTGCACGGGTGGCTAAAAATATCATCATGGCCCGCAGAGTTAGTTGGATTGGAAGCTCCTGTAAAATGGTCACAGGCGATTGTGTTATTATTAACTTTGATAGCCCTCACCTTGCTAGTAGGATACTGTTCAGGGACACACACCTCGCTTTTCCCAAACCTGGATTTGTCATTAGGGCCTTACCATTGGGCTTTTTTTACAAACCGGACTCCCCAGGAGATATTTATAGGAACATTTCTAAGGAAGCTCCCCGTGGAGGGTGGCCACATAGATTCCCGCCTGCACTTGCGCATTTGCCTATATCCGCGGTGCATGCATAATCTTTGACAGGCTGTCAGTATATTGTCCCTCCTTCACTGGAGTTAATTCATAGATTCTCCCCATTAGCAGGGTTGGAGGAGTGTGACTGACTCAGGAGCATTTCACTTTCTGGCAACGATTCCGAGTTAAATAAGCAGCATTCACCAGTGGTAGTTGAGGGGGACTCTTGCGTGGTTGATAGTAATATTCTAACATGGAATATTGCAGGCCTGGCTAACAAGTTTCACGACCCAACTTGGTTGCAATTTGTGAATCAATTCCCTGTGATTTGTTTACAGGAAACGTGGTTGGTGGATTGTGATTTATTTTTGGATGGATATAATGCTTTTTTTGCGCCTGCCTCCCCTTCGCTGGATGGAAGACTTAAGGGTGGTCTAGTTTCTTACATATCTCTGGCAGTTGACTACCAGATACAGGTTGTGCCATCATCAAGCCCAGGTATACTGGCATTCTTATTAAAAAGGGGGGCTACTGGATTGGGTCTCATTCATTTTTATAATTCCGTGGCATGCCCGTCAGGTGTCTGCAATATTACAGCCCTGGGTACATTTATAAGGCAGTCTTACGGTTCTATTCTACACAACCACCTGGTCCTTGGTGATTTTTATATCCACCCGTGTGGAGACCCAAGGACAACATGTATCTTGGAGTTAGGCTACCCTCGGAGGAGGAGGATGCACTTTGTACATCTTACTCAGGGAGAACTACTAAATAACCTACTGAATGAATTTGATATGATGTCCCTGATGTCCTTATCCGACCCGCATAGTACGTTTCCCGTTCCAATCTTTAAAGGGAGGGGTAGGAGGTCTTTTATAGATTACATTTTAATTTCATCTTCTTTACAAACTTTATTCTGTAGTTTCAACATCGTGGAGAGTGCCTACAGTGACCATAACCCACTCTGTGGCCAAATGTGTGGTCCGCTATTAGCACAAATTAGCAGCGCGGCAATTAAGGGGACGCTTAGACCATCTGATGGCACACGTCGGCTTAAATGGTCCCAGATTTCTCCAGATTACTTTTATCATGCAGTTAGAGGGTCCTGTGTGTGGTGTCATTCTTTTACTCTTCCTTGGATCTAAGTTCTATAGAACATAGAACTTAGAATCCAGATCATGCCTCATGAGTCAGTTACTGCACGGTGGCTGATGGATGAGGTGTAAAGAATAAACCTCTATTTTATCTACAACTTGTGCTCCTGTATTATTCAAGAACGTTACACTGGCGACGATTACGGGATCGAAAAACTGAAGAATATAGACTAACACCTCAACATCGCATGGTCGGGGAAAAAGGAAAACTGGCTGAAGAATTTCTTTAAATTGTCTTATTTGGTCAAAGGAATGAGGGAGTGTTTGGACCCGTAAGGTACTGTGTAATTTCATTTCCTTTGACGTGTGTGGCAGTTTGGAGAAAAAAAGGGAGTTAGCTATACAGAATTATCACGCTGTCTGAATTCAACTTTTGATTTAATCGCGCTTGTAATGACAGCGTGAGCAAGGCTAAGACTGGAAGTATGTGGATACCGTAAGATAACACAGTGTGAATTGGATTTGAAAATAATCCTGCTAATTAGATTCTTGCTCCCACTACTCCCGCGGCTGTATACTTGTGATGAGAAGGCAGTTATACGCTTCTCCTGCGGCTGTTTGAAGTTACGTACCTTTGCATGTAACTGGTGAGGAGGTCAGTGGATGTGGCTGGTGACTGTCTGATCTAATTGGCGCTTCTTGGGCATATCGGTCGTTTTTGTCTGACCAGTTGCTGGAGTGGAGTGTGCCTCTGTAACGATCGTGGTGAGACATCGTTGGAAGCTAGAGCTCTCTCCCCTGGAGCTGTCTGAAGTGACTGATGACGCAGTAGAATCCTGCTCAGGGATTTGGTGATTAACACCCGTCATCAGTCTTCTGTACGTCCTCTGGGTCTGTGATTAATGGCTTGGTGACGTTCTGGAATTTCATTGGAGGCTGTTCAGCTCTGTGTCTGCAAAGCGTCGGAAAAGCTTATATGCACGGAATCTTTCACTAATTTTGACAGAAAAACTTTATGCGCTTCTTCACTGCTGAGGAACATTTCAACTATTAAACATCGTGCATATATGGCATCTGTTGATAAATACATGCCTCATATCAGAATTAATTTATAGATAAGACCTTCAGGTCTTTGGTACTGTTTAATAACTATAACTAGGCCCCTTGTGTATCAGGGTGTTTAATACATTCAAGTTGGGATTTCTATTTCAATGTGAAGTTTTGTTTTCGTTTGAAATTCATACATTTTACATATCTTTATTTTTTTTAAAAAAGTTTCTCTTTGAGAGTGATTTATCTATGTAATGTAATTCTATTTCAGGTGTGCTAATCCATTAGGGTAGTGTGCTTCAAATTCAATTTTAGGAAGGAAATTGTTATATATATATTTATTCTTACTCACATTTTAACATTTTCAAAGTGAGTCATGCAGAATGTAACAGCGCCACCATTTTTTTAAGCTCAGCAGGAGAGCCTCTTGTTACATGGAGCAAATGGAAAAAGATTTTTGGGCACTATGCACACATTTGTGGAACGAATCTTAGTGCAGAAAGAAGACATTCATTACTGTTACACTGTTTAGGTGGGGAAGGTCAAGAAGTGTTAATGAATATGAGATATGTATTTTACAGTTGGATAAGCATTATTTGCCCAGGGTCAGCACCATCATGGAAAGATACCATTTTGGTTTAAGAGAGCAAGGAAAAGAAGAAACAGTGGAAGATTTTTTAACAGGTTTAAGGAAGTTAGCTTCAAGTTGCAAGTTTGGAGCTGCAAATGAAGAAAGAATCCGAGATCAATTTGTGTTAAAATGTAGGGAAGAAAAAATTAGGGAGGAGTTATGGCTTAAGGACGAACCACCGTTGGAAGAAGTAGTTACAATAGCTAAAAGGGTTGAACACATGATAAAATGTGTTAATGAATTAAAGTGTGAAAAAAATAAAAGTCAATCCACTGTGGAAGAGGTACAAGAAAATGTATGTCTTGTGAAGAATGAGAAACCTAGGACAAAAGAGATAGCTAAAGAAGAATCTGTAAAAGATACGTTTGAATGTTTTTGTTGTGGAAGGTCTGGTCACAAAGCCAATTCAAAATCCTGCCCTGCTTTGAGTTTTGTATGTAATGATTGTGGCAAGAAAGGTCACTTTATAACAGTTTGTAGATCTAAACAAAAGAAATTTCAAAATAAGAATATAAAAGAAATAATTTGTCAAATTGGTGATAGTGAATGTAACATACATCCCAAAGGAAGTGTTAAGGTTGATGGTATCGACCTTGAGATGAAATTTGACTCATGCTCACATCTGACTATAATTTCAAAAGATATATTCTACAAATGGTTTCAACACAAAAATAATCTAAGTAAAATGGATGTAAATCCAGGAGGTCATGGTGGTCAACCCATTAGTATGTTGGGGTATTTTAATGCTTGTATAGAAATGGAAAAGAGATTAATTGTTGGAAAAATGTATGTTTCAAAAATAGGAGATAGTTTACTTGGCTGGCCACATCAACGTTTGTTGGGGGTTACATTGAATCCTAATGCAGAACCTCAGGTTCAGATTCAAGAAATTGAAGTTAAAACAAATCACTTTGATTCTGAATTTCCGGGTTTGTTCAAAGATGAGTTAGGTTGCTTAAAGGGTTATAAACATTGTATCAAATTAAATATGGAGCTGTACCATCTGCGGCCCAAGTGAGAAGAATTCCCATTGCCATACAAGAAAAGGTGGAAAAAGAGTTAGATAAGTTACTCAAACAAGAAATTATTTCTCCTGTGGAAGTTTCTGAGTGGTTGGCACCAGTTGCTGTTGTGAACAAACCCAATGGTAATATAAGACTTTGTGTGGACTTGAGGTCCTTCAATAAGGAGGTGGTCGTTGACAAATTTCCATTGCCTAATATAGATGAAATAATGTCTACCTTGAGTGGTGCAAAGTTTTTTACAACATTAGATCTCACTCAGGCTTATCACCAAATAGAACTGACTCACAGGACTTGACAGCATTCATAACTCCAATGGGTGCTTTCAAATATAAAAGAATGCCGTTTGGTCTGGTATCTGCTGGGTCGGTCTTTCAAAGGGTTATGTCCTCAATTCTAAAAGGTATAAAAAATGTGAAATGTTATCAAGACGACCTATTGATATTTGGATCAAATCAACAGGAACATGACTTGTATGTGAGATTGGTACTTGGAAAGCTGGAAAAAGCAGGTCTCACATTAAAATTTGAAAAATGTAAGTTTTCTGTACAACTGGTTAACTATTTGGGACACTGTATAAATGCATCATGTATTGTTCCAAAGAAAGAATTGGTCGATACTATCATCAACTTAGCAAATCCAAAATTAAAGGAGGAAGTTGTCTCCTTTTTGGGAATGATTGAGTATTATGGGAAATTTGTAAACAACTTAGCAAGTAAATCAAGTAACATGAGAGAGTTGCTTGGAAAAAACAAAGAGTTTATTTGGTCAAATGACTGTCAAAAAGAATTTGTGGAATTGAAAGAAGATTTAAAAAATGCACCCAGTTTACAAGCATTCATTCCAGGTGGAGAAACTACTGTGGTGACTGATGCAAGCTTGAAAGGGTTAGGTGCCATTTTAAAACAAACTAGGGTTGGTAAAGAACAATTAATTGCATGTGCATCAAGGAGTTTACGTGGATCCAAATTAAATTACTCTGTAATAGAGAAGGAGGTATTGGCCATCTTCTGGGCACTTAATAAGTTTCGAAACTTTGTTTGGGGAACGTATTTTAAAGTTTGTTCGGATCACAAACCGTTAAAAGAATTTTTTACAAAGAAGAGACTTGATTTCATTTCCTCTGGTATAAGGCGATGGGTTTTGGGTCTTCAGGATTTTAATTTTAGTGTAGAACATCTCCCTGGTGTAAATAACGTGTCAGCCGATTGCCTGTGTCGTTTGGTTTGTGATATAGGAGAACAGTTTGTAGAAGATTTTTTCGGAAGAGGAAGTTAGTGTCTGTGAAATAACCTCAGGTGTTATAAAAGAGAATGAGTGGAAAGAGGAGGTTCATAAAGATAGTGAGTTGTTGAAAGTTATGAACATGATACAAACAAAGGTTTTACATGATGATTCCTTGCCAAAAATTTGGCAAACAGTTGTTGATGAGTTATCTGTAGACAAAGAAATTTTGCCGAGAGGGACTAAATTGGTTCCACCTTTCTCTTTAAGAATGAAATTAATGGAGGAGGCACATCAGGGTCACTTAGGAATTGTGAAAACAAAGGAAAGATTGAGAGCTTGTTTCTGGTGGCCTGCTCTGGATTTAGAAATTGAGCGTGAAGTTAGAGAGTGTTTACAATGTAAAATCAGTGATAAGGTTCTTACTCCTCACTCTGCACCCATGGTTTGTCGCAGACTTCCCAATGGTCCTTGGGAAGATATTGCCCTTGATATTGTTGTACCCCTAAATGGTGAACATCGTACACCTTATTTAATTGTGTTGATTGATCTTTATTCAAGTTGGGTTGAGATCTCATGTGTATCAAATGTTACCTCTAGTTGTGTCATTTCTTTTTTACAAAATGTCTTTAAGAGAGAAGGATTTCCAAAAACTCTTTTATCGGACAATGGCCCACAATTCTGCTCAGGACAAATGAATGATTTTCTTTTATCATGTGTCATTGTTCATAAAAAAAATTCTGTTTATCATCCAGAAGGTAATGGGGCAGTTGAAAGATCTAATAGGGTTATAAAAGAAAATATCCAACTATCCAGGATCAATTCCTTGAATTGGAAGGATGAGTTACACAAATGTAAAGTGGCTCATTGTTTCACCCCTCACACCTCTACTAGGAAATCACATTTTGAGTTATTTAAAGGAAGAGCTCCTAACACAAGACTGTGTCCACGATGGATGACCTGGGGTAAAGGTGTGAAAGATAATAGCATAGGTGTTTGGAGAAAAAGAGAGGAAAATCTACAGCTTAAAAACAAATTGTATTTTGATTAAAGGAAAAAAGTTAAGCAAGTTTTTGTAAAAGTAGGTGATCTAGTACGTGTGAAAGCTCCTGTAGGAGCATTGTCATGGTCAAAGTTTACTGCTCCCATGCGAGTAATTGTAATTGTCAAATCTGATTCTAAAATGAATAAGTTGTGCATTAATTTGCCTAGTGGTTCAAATGAGTTATCTAAGTCTTGCTTGAGACGTCGTGATCGGAAGACTTCAGTACCTGTTTATATGACAGACTATGTTAATTAGAAGTTATGTTGATTTATGATTTTCTTTGGTAAAATCTCGCCTGTATCTCATATTGCATCTTATGTTCATTTCATTATTAGAATGGAGATGTGTGGTGTCATCCTTCTACTCTTCCTTGGATCTAAGTTCTATAGAACATAAAACTTAGAATCCAGATCATGCCTCATGAGTCAGTTACTGCATGGTGGCTGATGGATGAGGTGTAAAGAATAAACCTCTATTTTATCTACAACTTGTGTTCCTGTATTATTCAAGAACGTTACACTGTGCTTCTGAGTTAGTGTTGTGTACCTCTGCAGGTACACCCCCTGATGAGGTTATTAGTTCCTTTATTTCCATCTCCACCAAGTTTGGTGAACTTTTAAGCGCACTGGCCCGCAGAGTAGCGACCTCTACCCCCAGATGGTTTGATTCTTCTTGCTCCCAGGCGGCGAAAAAGCGGAGGGAAGCCCTGTCAGCTAAGCCGAGAAGTCAGTATCTGGTTCGCACGTGTCGCAAAGAATATAAAATAACATTGGCCAAACGGAAGGGCGTTCTGAAGGAGGAGGCGTGGTGGGGGTTGATTGAGTCAAGTACCCCAAGGAATAGGTTTTGGAGCATTGTTAACAGACCACTTTTTGAATATGAAGCAGGGGGGCTCTAGACTCGCATATTACTGAGGAGGAATGGGTGCTCCATTTTAAATCAATATTTGAAAGCCCTATGGAGCAATTTGTTCAGCCATGTCGTGATTTGAACACCTCTGTAGTGATTTTTGAACAGTGAGAGGTTGAGGCTGGCAATGCAGGGTTAACCAGCAACAAAGCCCCAGTACCAAATGGTATTCCCCCAGATTTGTTTAAGTCTGATCCATATTTTTGGGCACCTGTTCTCGTGGCTGTGTTTAACGCAGCTGCTTTGAACGGTTGCCCTGAGTCCTGGGCCACCTCTACTATAGTTCCCGTCTTCAAGAAAGGTGTTCGGAATAGCACTTATTGCTATGGGCCAATCTCACTTCTTGATGCAGTGGTTAAGGTTGTGAGATGTATACTTTTAGAAAGATTATCCACCTGGGCGGAGGAGCACAAGAGCTTGTCTGACGTCCAGTATGGATTTTGTCTTGGGCGATCAACCGTGGCCCAATGCCTTAATTTAACTATGATATTAAACAAATATACAATCGAGCACCCAGGTACCGTCTACCTTGCCTTCATGGACTTGTCCTCCGCATTTGACTGCGTGAATAGGGTTAAACTGTGGCAGTCCATGAGGGTGATGGGGGTAGAGAATAACATTGTTAATTTTTTAGAGGACCTTCATAAGTCAACCAAGGCCAATGTTTGATTTTCCCAGGTCCTCCGTGTCTCAAGGAATTTTGAGATAGTGAGGGGAGTACAGCAAGGCTGTATTCTGGACTCATTTTTGTTTAGTCTCTATATTAATGATTTGGAAAGAGCTTTAAGAGCTACTGGGGTAGATTATATGTTTGTAGGGCAGCGTCGCCTTCCCGTCCTAATTTATGCGGACGACGCCGTCCTTTTATCGAGGACTGCTATAGGTCTACAGTCCTTGTTAGATGCAATTTTCAAACTTCATCGCAGACTGGGACCTATCAATCAACAACTCGAAATCTGATATAATGCAGGTTGGGTCTCGACACAAAAAAATTTTTCATTTCAGAGTCGGACCCGCTAAAGTACCCCGCACTGATGTTTTTTCTTTCCTTTGGATGATCAAATAAAATGGGGGCCAACTCATTTCTAGAAAAAGGGGGGAATTGGCCCGGGTAAATGCGGCTATTATTAATTTTGCGTCAAAACTAGGGAAGAGACCAATTGCAGCTCTGCTGAAAGTGTACCAAGCAAAAAGTGTGGCTATAGCTAGTTATGGAAGTGAAATATGGAGGCATATCGCTGTGGATTCTCTCCAGGTTATCGAGAATAATTTTTTGAAGCGCTTATTGTGTGTGCCGCGTGATCTGTCAAATTTGGCGGCCCATGAGGAACTGGGGGTCCCCTTTTTAAGTGATACCCTGGCATTACGCCCACTTGTGTTTTGGTTGAAGTGTTGGTTAAATCAGGTGCTACCTCTTAATCATCTAATTTTAAAAGAGTGTATGTCTCTCGATAATGTATCACAAATACCATGACTTATTTATATTAAAAGCAGCCTCGAAGGGTTAGGGCGTGCTGATTTATATTCTAATCCTGAAACCATTGTAAAAAAGGATGTGGAGTTAATCAGGGAATCCTTCCTCACACTAAGGAAATTGGAACGGGATGAGCGGGAAATCAAGAAACCGAGTGTTCGCACCTTTTTAATGCTCAAAACAAACCCTTCTACCGAGCCTTACCTCCTGGGCTCTTTATCCACACATGAGCGGTTTTTACTGATGAGGTTTCGCTTGAATCTTTTTCACCTCCTGCTAGCCAGGCCTAAATGGTGCAGTAGAGGTCAAGTGTTAGCACCCTGTGGCTGAACGGACAATCTCCACAGGATCTGCTACATTTAATGCTTTTTCATAAATTTTTTGCGATCTCTCGAAGGTATTTTTTAGTCCCTATTTTAAAGTGGATGAATTTTACCCAGACTCGTCATGCCATCTGTTTGATGAATCACCACGGTCTTAGAGGTCAAGGAGGACCAGATCATCCTCATAGGAAAAATTCAAATCTCAGGGAGATGTTTTTATGGTACTATGCATTTTAATTGTTTCAGATTAAACTGGGAGGTTGTGCAATAGGTTCACTTCATATTTTATAAAGTGTGTTATTTAATAAATTTATGTTTTAACGTATTATGGATTTTATTTAACTTTTATGGTTCTCTCTCTGTGAAACCAAATAAAGTTTACTTGACTTGACTTGACTTGACTTGACTTGATCTAATAGGGCTGTGGATGAAAATTTTGGTGGAATTTCATAACAAAAGAAATGTTCCTATTTTTTCTGAACCCTGGAACTAATCCGCTGTTTCCATGGAGGAAAAAATGCCAAAAATCAAAAGCACAGCTGCTTTTTGAAGCACTCGAGTGGCCAGGCCACTTTTTGATAGCTGCATTAAGGTTGCATGGACAGTATTTTTTAAGCAACTTTCCCAGCTAGGAAGTTTGTGTGCTGTGACTACTTGCAAGCTCTTCCTAGCACTCGAGCAGCCCTGCACCACTCACAAGATGCTCTCTGGGAATGTTACTTTAAAGAACACTGACAGGGGATGGTCAACTTTATTGATTTAATGAAATTACCTATAAGTTAATTATAGTGTCGAGCCTGACAGAGCTGGATGAGTTTAGAATCGCTCCTTCCATGCATTCTTCGCTACAAATAAAGATGAATTATTTTTTCTGCATGGTACTTTGCCTGCATTCCATCTTCTTTAAAATTAAGGGCAATCCGGAAACCAGTTAAATTGACAGAATTGTCCAATTTTGCATCCACTTACAGCAGATTAAAAAATAAGGATGTTGCTCACACTTACTTCCTCCTCCACTGGAGACTAATAATTTTAATCCCACCTTGAGATAAAAGTAGGACTGCATTAGAACTATGAGTAGTCAGCACTCAACTATATTTTGTGTGAGTAATGTACTGAAAGAAAGGTGAAGTATCGCATATAAAAAGTGCTTAACGTTAACTACTAAAGTTTATAAAATGCGTCTTTAAATCATGACCAATAGAGAAAATTAATGTACTGATTTGTTAAAAATTAGGGGAAATCTATGGATATGATTTATCATAAAAATTTAAAATGAAATGTGCAAACTAATGTTTAGGAGATTTAGGTGTAACACAAAATTATGTTCACTTGAAAGTACCTTTCTAATAATTCTTAATAGGCCTTTGTATTTTTCATGTATTATGATATCTTTTGTTATGCTTTTACATTTGTGCAAGTATCTGTAGCCTAGTGCTAAAGTTGGCTATAAATTTGAGGCCTAATGTGTATTTTAGTTTAACTTCATGTGCAATTTCATTCTAGCCTAACGTTATGTTTCAGTGCAAGCTCACGTTGCAGTCTCCCATCCTGTTTGTGTTTAACCTTCACTGTGGAATGCTTTGTTGCATTTTGTTTGCACTGCAGGTGTGGATAAGTCTCATTAGTTAGCATAAAGGAGTTTTGTCTTAATAGATACCAAAGTATGAGAAGGAGGAGTCGGAAGAGATAATCACTGTAACGAGCTGAGGAGAGGATTTCTATGGAGGCGAAGAAGAGTTGCCAAGGACGAACAAAACTGTAACTTGTTACTGTGGGACAGAAGATGATAGTGTGCAATTTGTGCCAGAGGATTGGGAAATGTCCTGGGAAAGGAATCACATGGGATTTTCTACCTTGAATGCAATTGATATTATACTGTGCTTAGTGAGGGATAGCATCCATTCTTTCCCCATCTCCTATAGGAGAGGCATTTTGAGACTTCATAGGGTGCAGACCAATGTTCTGCGTGTGTGGCTTTATGCTACTTGACCCAAATTGTTTTTACTGAAGACTCCAGCAGCTGACACTTTTCTTCCTTTACTCTCATTTGAATTTAACCAAATGTTCATTAGAATAGTGGCTCTCCATTAGAGTAGTGTAGGGAAAAGACAGGACTAATGATTTCTTTAGAAAATCGATTGATGATTTTAATTTAAAATTCTTTTTTCTTATATTTTGCTTAACAATAATTGAACTGGTAGTATGATTTCTTCTGTATAGGGTAAATCTCTTCAGAAGATGTGTTGTACTTCTCTACTCTTATGCAGAGATTTGTTATTGTACAAGTTTTTCCGAATTTATGAGTAAAATATCACTAATCCCATTTTAAAGTTGTAGTTTGGATTATTATGTTACCCAATTGGTTGCACCGTCTTAGAAATTTTGGGTGACTGATAGTGTTCTCCCTTAAACTCTCATGCTTCTAATTAAAGATCATCGGTTCTGGGTAAGAGTGTAAATGGGCCGAGCTCTCACAACTGGAAATAGAGCTCCAACACTAAGTAGCAGTTGGTGGGCCCCAACACCACTGTAGGTCAGAGGCACTGTAGGTCACCCAATGGCATCCTCTGTATTTAAAATTAACCACTGCAGCAGTGAAGCATTTCTGATTAAAGTTTTTGTGCCAACACAGTACTTTAGTCAGAAATGCAATTGCGAGTTGGCTGCATACTTCCTAACTGGAAAATGATGGTAGTGTAGAGGTGGCGGTGTTAGGCTTCTGAGAACCATAAAACGAATGCCTCTGAAGCATGCAGAGTTTTGTCCCTGTTCATGGAGGCCACTGATTATTTTCCAGGTCATTGTATTGGACAGGAATGTTCCGTGCTCTGTAAAAGGGTTTGCATACATACCCTGAGCGCGTGAAAAAATTTATATTCTGACTTTTTGTTGGCCCTGGCGTCATACTTATCTAGCTGGGGTACAATAGCCTAGGCCTGTCCCTGGTAATGCAACGTCCAGAATTGGTTCAGGGAACTGATGTGAGCACCAAGAATGACCTCATAATCTGCATTACACTGCTGTCCATATCCTGGCTAAGTCACAGGAAGTGGTGGTAGTGCACTGAGCTTTTGTGAATAATTAGTGTGACCAGACCTTTTTCTCTGTCTCAGAGTGCGGTCTATTAAACAGGCTTGTGTAATTCTCTCCTGCTATGCGAACCCTAGATCATGGAACTGACATTCTGTGTGTGTGTTGTAGAGTTTTTTATAAAATGCAAAACACGCATGACTTGCAAAATTTGTTTTGAAATGTTAGAGTGTTAATGGTGCGCGGAGTCACACCTGATGACTTGATGAGAGTGCCCCTGAAATTAAGTGTTTAGGTCACATAGAAGTCTGGATTGTGCAATGAGATTTTAAATTGGATGCTGTTTCTGTATTCTGTTTAAGTTGCTCCTGCTCATTCACCGTCCCAATCAATGCCTCGCTGCAAAACAATCTCTTCTCTTCTTTTGGGGAGAAATGAGCATATGACGTAAAAAATATTGTGTCTGATAGCATTGTTATTGAGGCTTCCATGGTGTCCCCAAAGTACCATTTCCAAGGACTTCCGCTGGACGTTCCAGAGTAGACGTGAGAGTTCTGTGAGACATTGTTCAAGAAATGTTTCATTTACATTGTACAGTCTCCGGCGTGCAGTTGCTGAGGAAGCAATGGACATTTTCTATTACTTTAAGATATAGGCTAGTGTTTAATTGATTTTGTAAGTCCTAATTATTACATGGTTGTTTCTAATTTTCCAAATGCAACCCTCACCATAATCATGCTAGGCAGAATTTGCAGAATCTATTAATAGAATTGTGTGTTTTGCTATAAAACCTTCTGTGCTCCATCAGTTGGTGCTTTTTGGCCTTTTGCTTTCTGATACCATGTGCGCTGCCACCCTTTTACTCTTTTCAGCCCTTTTGTGCCCTTTTGGGATTTCTTCTTTTTGTTGAATATTTGGCCTATGCACTCTCTGTGAGCTCTTTTGGGGATAATGCTCCATTTTTTAAATGTCCTATCATGCTGTCAGTACTCTTTACGAGTTTGGCATTTAGAATTTACATTTAGAATGTGTCTAGTTGAGTTTACAATATTGCATTATTTCCTGTACTCTGCCCTGATTGTTTAAGATGATGTTTTTTGCCTATACTCCTTTGTACTGCTTATAACATTTCTGTAATAAATATACTTTTGCCTACTTTTAATCTACAACTCAATCCTTTATGCGCTTTACATTTTGTACAGTTTAAACTCAGCTAAATTGTTGTTTTCCTGATAAGGAGTGCAGTATCTAACCCCTTGATCAAAGGAGAATTCTGGAGCCCAAATACTATTGGTAATTTATGGGGGTGATCAATTATTGGGGTTCAGATTAATATTGGGGGTGTGGCTCTCGCAAAGTTGGCAGGAGAGGATGGTTAGTGTTAGAGCATATCCTCTTTAAAGGGTGTCGAAAAATATTTTTGATTCTCCACTACAGGCCATATTGCTGTGCCTTTCTGAATGAGTTTGAAGTGTAAGTATAGAAAGGGAAATTGAATGTATGAGAAGTGTGTTCTATGATGACAATTTTCTGTTTCTGTGGTGAGTTGGTTGGTGTATGCAATGATTATAATGGCTTCAATTGGTGGGTTGATTGTTGTTCATATATTGTATTCATATTTGTGAACCCATTTGACATATTTCTGAGAAGGTTACGTTGGTTATTAAATTTTGTCATGAACCCAAGATCTCAAGATATTGTTACCTTGTCTGTGTTGTGGTGTGTAAAGTAAAGTGCCGCTTATACATTGAAAGGGATCTGTTTTAATGATTTTCTTTTCCAGGTCAAAATATCGTTTTGGGTTGCTGTACTTACCCTGAGTGCACAAGGGTGTAGTACGTTAAATCGGGAGGTAGATTCATCAAAGGTTTTAGACTGTTTAAAGATGTAGTTTATTGTTTGGAAATTATTTTATGTTGCTCATGTAGAGTCTTTCCCTTTCCTGGTTGGTTGAGAAAATTCTGCACTGAAAAATACTGACTGAATTTCCTTTCATGGGTAAAAAGACAATGGGTTTATTGAATTCTAAGGCTTCTTGTGGTCCTGATGTTGTATTTTCTGTTCATGAAGGAGCCACACTGTTAATAGCAGTTCAGCCAGGGAACCACACTAGGATTGGTGCTTTTGACACCCTAACTGTGCTCTGAATAGTTGCTAGTCGGGCTGTGATAGGTTGACTTTTGGTAGAGCCATGCTGCTATTGGTTATTGTTCGCTATCTGTGTTCTGGAGTTATTTCAATTTGTTGGGTTGATTTGAAAGCAAAAAAGTAAAATTATGAAACTAAAACTTAAGAAAGGGGAGAAGATTAAGGAGAGTCAGAAATTTCCAAAAGAGGACACACCAGAATTTGAAATCATGGAAGAAGTTGGGTATTACACGTGTGTCTGGATTCCACAATGGAATAAATATACATCACATAATGAAAGATGGCAGTTTCTAATGGAGGGTACTTTTACTTTTGAAAAACTGGAATTCTTAAGGCAAACAATGTACAATATGAGCCCGGTCCCAAAAACTACGCAATTTGATGCGCTCAATAAATGGGATTAAAGAAAGAGAGACCTATTAATACGTCCTTTAGTGGGTGTTTGGATTCTAAAATGGGCAGTGAAGAGAAAGCATGTAGAGTGAATAAGATGGAAAGAGTTAAGATATTTCATGACATAATTAAAGAAATAGAGCAGGGCAAAACCATTAAGCCAACAAAGAACCAAAATGGAGAAGAGTGAGATGATGATGACGATTATAAATGTTTGAATAAATTATTGATTTCAAGGCTTTCTCCAGATGAACAGGTAGCACCGACCCAGACTACTGCTGGAGTTTGTGGAGGGGGAGATACGATGGCAGTGCAAACTTCTACAGGAGTTGGACCAAGTGCACCACCAGAGAGTAGAGTCACTGTGCCAGTGCCTAGCACAAGTTGCAGGGAAGAAGTTACAGAGACAGTAGTAATCCCACCCCCTAAAGAAGTTTGTATTTGTATACTGAAGATAGAATTTGGAGAGATGCTTCTGGGTAATGTAGACGCGAACTGATTACTGACATACAACGCAGAAGAAATTAGATATATAATCAAAGAAGCAGCCAGATGTGGTAGTAACGCAGATGATAAATTGAATGAAAAATGTCAAATAAAATTATTAAATGGATTTTACTCATATTGAAATTAAAGAGATGGACAAAGGCAATTTTGTTTGCTCATCTACGCTCAATTTCCTAAAGTTCCGAAAAGATCCGTCAAGGTGGTACGATAAGGTGCATAAATTGACATGACTCTCTCCAATGCTATGGACAGATTTTAATTCATTTTTTAGATTGTTGTCCCAGGAGATCTGTGGCTAGAATGTAAGGTGGCTGCAGTATGGCTGACACAGGAACCACATAGACACGGTGCTAAATATGCACCTTGAGTGGATGTGCTACGCAAACAAATGATGGCAGAATGCTGAATAAATCATACATTCACCCCCAGTCAAGAGATCTGGGTTAAATCCATTGTTCTTTTGCTCACCATGCCACCCCAGTTTAGACCCAGCCATATGCAAATCCGTCTTGACCCTGTGCCTCATGGGAACAGTCCAGACTGAACTGCAAGCCAGGTCCTCCCTGGACTGGAAACAAGCATCCTGGGACCGGTCTGGGTATTACCCTTCATCAGCCAGGCTAGCTTGAATTCAGTAGCACTGTGAGGAAGGGACTCACATCTGGGCATACCCATCCCACTTAGGGTGAAAAGTGCTACGCAAACAAATGATGGACGGAATGCTGAATAAATAATACATTCACCTCCAGTCAAGAGATCTGGGTTCAATCCATCATTCTTTTGCTCACCATGCCACCCCAGTTTAGACCCAGCCACATGCAAATCAGTCCTGACCCTGTGCCTAATGGGAACAGTCTAGACCAAACTGCCAAGCCAGGTCCTCCCTGGACCGGAAACAAGCATCCTGGATGTGGCTGAGAAATATAAGGCAGTGATCGAGGATTTGAAAAAACATACTCTAGAAAAGGACATCCATTGGGGAAATATTTTGAGAACTACACAAGAGCCTAAAAAATCAGTGCATTCCTGGTATGAGAGATTGAGGCAAACATTTGAGAAACACTGCAGAGTCGAAAATCCAAAGAAAGATGTTGCTAGGGGTTTTGTTTCTATGTTTGTAAATGTGTCGAAGGCACAGATCAGCAATAACATTACACAAAAGTGAATTGTGCTGATCGAAAAAGGCATTGATGTGATTTTGAAATTGGCAAAGAATAGTAATGAATATTTTGAGAAGAAACAGAAGAATTTGAAGGAAAAACTGATGATTGGTCAGATGAAGCAGTATGAGAGGGGACAAGTGGGTGAAAATATGAATTTAGTCAGAGATGGGAATAAAACGAATGGCATGCATCAGATGGTGCAGGGTGATCAAGTAAAAGGTATGAATGGGAATGCTGAGATGCTGAAGTAGATCACAGCTTGTCATCTGTGTGGGTAGATTGGGCATGGGAAGAGGGACTAAAATTCAAGAAATCCTACAAATGAGGCAGAGAAATTATGCAATGTCAAACCTGCAGAATTTAGGACAGACTTCGTAAAGTTAAAAAATATTGTGAATGCCAATACTTTCAGGCCCAGTAATGCAGCAGAATATGGAAATAAAAGTCCATTTAACCCTGGGTATTCTAGGAACACCATGATTTTCATCACAATGGAGATTCACTATTTTAAAATCAGTACAGAAGGTTGCAACATTGAAATGTACCAGGTTTTGACAAATGAAGCTCTCCCTCCTCATTTGAGGCTTACAGTTAGAGAGGAAGTATGGGATTTCACAGGAAAGGAAATTGTATCCATTAAAACAGCAGGACCACTAACGATAAAAATGAAATCAGGTTAAATGTTTTCATGAACTGGACAGTATTGATTTCAAAGAGTCAGAAGAGGGAATAAAACCAGTGACTGAGAAAATGATTGAACAGGGAATCCTTTAAGAGGTTCTTGGCAAACCATGCAATTCTCATATAATGGAAATTAAGAAACTGACAGGGAAATAGAAAATTGTACAAGATCTCTGAAACATTAATGAAATTGTAGTTCCTAGTTGTCATGTGGTACGGAATTCAGCATTGATCCTTTTCCAAATTCCAGAAGAGGAAGAATAGTATACAGTCATTGACCTGTGCCAAGCGTTATACCATTGCATAAGGAGACACAGTTCTTTTTTGCCTTTGAGTTTTTGAATAAAGAATTCCTGTGATGTAGAATCCCACAAGGGTATAAAGAGACTCCTTCACTTTTCTCTCAGATTTTGATAAAGGATTTAGAGAGTTTGAAATTACCATGCAATTCAGTCTTAGTGCAGTATATAGATGACATGTTGTTGGCATATAAGACAAAGGAGAATTGTAAACTAGACACCATTGCATTGTTGAATCATCTCGCAGAAATTGGCCATAAAGTCTCTCCAACAAAAATACAGTATTGTGAGAAAGAAGTCATTTATCTCGAACACCATATTGAGAAAAGTGTGCGAAAAGTCTCAAAGGAACACATTTTTGCCATTCTGAAACTAAATCCCCTGACCACCAAGAGGGAGGTTTGGATGTTTCTGGGAGATTTTGGTTACTGTAGACAATGGATTCCAAATTTTTCCCAGATTGCAAAGTCTTTAGTAAGGTTGACATGTAATGATGTACAAGATCTGGTACCATTTGATGGCAATTGCCTTGAATCATTAAAAAAATTTAAATGGAGTTTGTGCCATGCACCCACACTCGGCATGCCTGATTACACTATGATTGTTTTTACCTATTTTGTCATGAAAAAGATGGGAGTGCACTTTTAATTCTTTTCTCAGAAGCATAGATGACTAATGTGTCCAATAGCATACATGTCAAGAGCACTGGACCCAGTTGCTGTAAGTCTTTCCGGATGCCTAAATTTGGTTGCAGCAGTTTGCCTGGCAATAGAGCAAAGTGAAGTGATTGTGATGGGTCATGCCCTGATTGTTTATGTTTCATATTTAGATGACATTCTATTAATAAGGACAAAAACACAAACAGCAGATTGATACAATATGAGCAGGTAATACTTGGAGCAGAAAACATTTCAATTCAAAGATGCAATGTTCTAAACCCAGCAACACTGCTTTCGATTTCAGACAAAAGTGAGGACAGGGAAGGCATAGTTGATGATGAATGGAAGCACGATTGCAAGGTTGACTAAGTTATGCACAAATCCAAGTCAGACATTAAAGAAGTTTCTTTAGATAACTTAGATTCGACATTGCTTGTTGGTGAGACATTGGGGGCATCTTATTTACCATATGTGACTTTCAGCACAAGTAGCAGAATTAGTTGCTCTAACTAGATCTTGCTGCTTTTCAGAAGATTAGAATTAAACTATTTATATAGATAGTCAGTACGGATTTGGTGTTGTGTATGAGTACAACCAGCTCTGTTCTTGACATCCTAAGGTGCTCCCATCAAAAACAGTATGTACATATTAGATTTGTTGGATGCTATTCAGAAACCAAAAAAAGTGGCAGTGAGAAATGTCAAGCCCATAAGGCAGGCAAGGTTTTGGTCACACTAGATAACAAGTATGCTGACCAGATGGCAAGGTATTGTGGCCTGTAGGAAGGGACTGTCATTCAACAAGATGAACATGAACAATCTATGTATGATGGTAGTACACAAAATGCAAACAATATGAACTGCTATTTTATGGATTCTTTGTAGACTTAATTGACTGAGTTGAGGGCTCCTGATAATGAGAAATTAAAATGGGACAGACTAAGTTACAAAAAGTACTATCAAGATTTGTATGATTTTTGCATAATCAGAATCATGCTGTAAGAGATAGTCTTGTCAGGATATTTCAGAAATGTAGGGAGAACCCAGGTTTTTGACAAGTTGCTGAAGAAATGTGTGATTGATAGGTGCTTGGTTTGTCACCTAAACAACCAAGAAAAAAAGACAGTTACTGTTATGAATCACATTGGTAAATCAGAAGGCTCCTTTATGAGACTACAAGCAGATTTCATTAAGATGCCACTTTGCAATTTACTTAAATATAGCTTACTAACAGCGGATAGCATTACAGCAGCCAAATTATAGTTAAGGGAGTAATTTCCGAGATTTGATCCCAACTTCTATTGAGACAGACCGTGGCACTCATTTTTAGATTGAGGTGCTGAAAATTATTTGTACAGCTTTTGAGCTTAAGCAAAAGTTCCATTGCAGTTATCAACCTCAATCTTCTGGCATATTTGAAAAGACAAACGGAACTCTAAAAAATAAGTTGGCAAAGGTTTGTGGCTCAACAGGCTTGAAGTGGCCGGAATCACTTCCCTTGGTGTTGATTATGAGAAGTACCTCAAACAGAAAGTCAGGACTGTCGTCCCATAGCGTCATCATGGGAAGGTCAATGAGACTTGCACGTGTACCTTCAGCTGCATTAGTTTTAGGCTTGGGCAGGACTTTTGGAATTTCACTCCATAATTCTGCAGACTTTCATTAAAATGGGTGGAAAAATGCACATCGCACTGCTCGCGCAGTAATTTAGTACTGTAGCGTGTTCCATACTGAAGAATCAGTGCGAACTGTACCATGCAGTGCGCAAGGGCAGAATCATTGTGAGTTGATTTTTCTGCTTTTCAAGTAGAAAATCTATTTGAGAAGCAGCCCTCTGACCACAAATGCTCATGACCGCCCATGCTAGAAAATTGCACGGGAGGTCCTCCTCGCAACCCAAAATCATGCTAAGGGATGCGAGATCTTGCTCGCGCTCGCCAGCTCCCATTCTGAAACCTTGTATTGTTCCTGTTGTCATCGCATTGCTCAAATGGGGAAAAAATTCACTCATGCGTTGACCGGCGAAATTTGACGTGTGCTCCGATCTACAAAAGTAACACAGAGTTGCCATATTTCTGCAATTCCATGAGCGGAATACAAAATTCCTAGTGGGCCTAATTAGTTTCATTAACTGATGATAGTGTTCTAGACTTTTGTAAAGGTCTAGCTGATGTGCTAAAATCTGTCTCTTGCCAGGTAAATGCAGACACAGACAATTACAGAGATGGTCCATGTCATGGCTTGAATGCTGGGGATTGGATCCTCATCTGCAAGCATGTCCACGAGGAATGCTTGAATGAACGTTGGAGTGGCCCTTTCTAAGTTGGAAGGGGGGTGGGCGCACACTGCCTCACACTCCAGCACTCAGTTTGCCCCGATGCATCATAATAAATGCAGTGCATGATAACACTTTCTTCGGTGTCAGGCTTTAGTTTTTCACCCTTACTGGTGCAGCCAGTGCTGTGTATCTCTAGACATGTGTTTCAGGATAATTGTCTTTCTTCAGTAGAGAGCAACACTTTTTTGGGGGGTGCTGGAGATGCTACCCAAAGTCTTCTCAGGTCTCAGTACCACTCGCTGGGCGCAGGTGCATCAATCGGAGCTCGTCAGCTCGTAGGAGCCTTTTCAGATAGGAGGTGGGTGGGCGCACACTGCCTCACACTCCAGCACTCAGATTGCCCCGATGCATCATAATAAATGCAGTGCAAGTAAGTTGGCCCACTTTGAATATAGCGAGGGCGCCGGGAAACTACTGGCTTGGAAGATCAAAACGGATCTGGTTCGGAATAACATCGCCGCAATAATGGTAGATAACAATACCTTACACTCTGATGAGGATATTAGGGGTGCCTTTAGAGATTACTTTCAGGTGATCTATAAGGAGGATAAGGAGATCTCGATAGATTCTATTGAGGGCTGGTTGAAAGACATTAATCTTCCTTCGCTATCGGCCGATCAATCTCTTCTCTTAGATAAAGCCATCACTGAGGAAGAGGTAAGATCCGCCATTAAAAGCAGTAAGAAGGGGAAGGTGGCTGGGCCGGATGGCTTGCCGGCAGAAATTTATAGAGCCCTTGAAATAGAATTAGTCCCATTCCTCACTATTCTTTTCAATCAAATCTTATTGGAAGGGCAGCTCCCCCCAGCCTCATGGGATAATGCCTCTATTACACTTACTCTGAAACCAGGGAAGCCAAAGACCGCTTGTGGATCTTATAGGCCAATTTCAATACTCAATGTGGATTATAAGATCTTTACCACTATTTTAGCATCAAGGTTGGCTGTGATTGCGCCTTCGGTCCTCCACTCTGACCAAAAGGGCTTTGTTAAAGGGCGACAACTATATGAGCTAACCTACGATTTAATAGGTGCCATAGATATAGCATCGGCCCGTGCCCTCCCCTTGGCCGCCCTCACGTTGGACGCGACCAAGGCTTTTGACAGAGTCAATTGGTCATACCTGTCGGGAGCCTTGGCTAAGTTTGGCGTGGGGGCTGGGTTTCGCAGGGTTATAAGCTTGTTATATCATAGCCCAGTTGCACGTCTGTTGGTCAATGGAGAGTTATCCGACCCAGTCACTATTACTATGGGGACTCGGCAGGGCTGCCCACTTTCCCCCTTACTGTTCAATTTTTACATCGAACCCTTTGCGCAACAACTGAGGGAGGAGGTCAACATCAAACCTTTCTCCTATAAAGGTTGGGAAAGGAAAGTAGCCCTTTATGCCGATGATGTGCTTATTCTTACTTCGGATGTTGCCACCGCACTCCCTTTGGTGTTAAAGTTAGCCCATCTATTTGGCCAGGTTTCCGGTTACGAAATAAATGATGCCAAAACCGAGATGCTTGTCTGGAATGATGACGGGCAAGCTAGGGATCTACAAGCAGGCTCTTCGATGAGGTATTTGGGCTTACATATTGGGAAGGACATAGGGAAAATTGCTCAAGTTAACCTAACAGCAGTAGCTAAAGAGTGTCGCAGGTTATTGCTTTCATGGTCTTGTATTCCACTATCTCTAATTGGTAGGGTTAACTTAATTAAAATGTCGATTCTTCCTAAAGTCTCTTTTTTGTTTTCTATCATTTCCCTGCATTTTGATTTCTCTTGTTTAGTTAAGTTACAGTCAGATATAACATCTTTCATCTGGAATAATAAACAGGCAAGGATTTCTTGGATAAAGCTTAGGAGGCGAAGGGACAAAGGGGGCCTGGCTGCCCCTGACTTGAAACTATATGCTTGGGCTTTTCAGTTAACTCATTCCCGTATGTTGTTAAAATTACCTTATGACTACGGGGTGGGGCGGATGTTTTCAGCCATGCTAGAAGGGGAAGAAGTTAGCCAATCTGCCTTTTTATTTAAACTTGGCAACCCCAAGTACTTTAAAAAAATTAAACTGAAAGTATTACAGGGTTTGGCAAAGTTGTGGGCCGAAGTCACTAGATCTAATAAACAAGGCTACTATTGTGATAAGACTCCGTTATGGGGGCTACCTGAAAACCCTGACTGGCTCGGAGATATCTTAGCGGCACCTATAAGAGATGCAGGCCTAGAGGTCTGGGGAGATCTCTTTATTGAAGGGGAGTTGCTTGCATGGGAACAGCTGCAGGCTAAGATTGGCCCTAATCTCTCAAGGTTTAAATACTTTCAAATGCATAGCTGGACTCAGGCATATAAAACTCAACCCCTCGGAAGAAATAGGTTCCTACTTGGAGGATGTAGCCCACTTATAAATAATCTGGTTAACAACCCCTTGGGTAAGAAAGAGACTTCACAGTGGTATCGACTCTTATTGGAAGAAACGGATGGCGTCTTTAATCTGCCGGACCTGCTGTGGAGCCCTTTAATTTCTGGTCCCAAAGCACAAGAACTCTGGTCAGTATCATTCGACCTTTTGTACACCATAGTGAAGCCATCTAGGCTACGCAGGAACCATTTGTTTACTTTGCATCGGGCATATTATTCTCCCCTTAGATTATCTAAATTCTCCGAGGGCAACTCTATTGCGTGCTCAAGGTGTGGTCTTCTGGCTGCTTCGGACACCCATATGTTTTTTGACTGCCCCACTTTACAGCCATACTGGGCAGCTATCAGTAATACTCTAACCATTTCATTGGGGGTCCATGTTAATATTGACTTATCTCTAGCGATTTTCGGGGTCTTGGAAGGAGTACAACTTGCAGCCAAAAAATTGGTGTTCTACGCGGTGCTGTTGGCAAGAAGGGAGATCTGCAAGAAGTGGAAAGACCCGACTCCACCCTCCTTCAGTGAATGGCAGACCTCCGTTTTGTCTACATCACATATGGACCTTGTTAGAGCTGGCAATCAGAATAAGAGAGCTTTCTGGCATTTGTTATCATGGGTTCACTGATCTCCGGGGTTTTTTTTTTTTTTCCCCCGGTCCCATGATTATCATATTATGGTGCTCCCATTGCCGTTTACACCATGTGATTTGTCTCTACCTGGTCCTAGCCCGGGCTCACCTTGGTGGTTTATAAAATGGGAATCGCTTGCCTCTTCGCCTTCTAAGATTGACACTGCAATGGCTGAGGGATATTGTGTACCTTCCATCTCGTTTTCCTTATCCCTGCCAGTTCTTATGAACTGAGACAGCCATGTGCAAGCTAATCTGGCTTGGCATTGGAACCATGGTAGCAATGAGGACAAAAAAATGTCCTTCTTCAGTAGAGAGCATCCATTTTTTGGGGGGTGCTGGAGATGCTGCCCAAAGTCTTCTCAGGTCTCAGTACCACTCGCTGGGCACAGGTGCATCAACCAGAACTCGTCAGCAAATAGGAGGGGGGTGGGCGCACACTGCCTCACACTCCAGAACTCAGTTTGCCCCAACGCATCATAATTAGGGCTCCCGGTTTTATGGTATTTATTTTTTTGCCATTTCTGTCTGTATTTATCCATATTTATGTTTTGGGCATTTTATCTGTATTTATCCACATTTATTTTTGCCACAAGCAAAAGTCGACGCTGCATCTATGTATTTTCCCACATTTATTTAAACTGTCAATGCACACATGCACTCGGTTGTTATTGGTCAACACTATACATTAATCTGAAAACTTTGCCATTTGCAGAATGTCCCAAATACACTTAAAAGTTATGAGGCAATGGATCTAAACAACCCTCAAGATGTCAGAACCACCTCTGAACATGCGAACATGCTGCAGTGAGGGAAGATGTTTATAAGCACTTATACTGTTTATATGTGTATATTTCATTTTAAATAAATAGATTGTCTTCCTTTCTTTCGTGAAGTGCACCAATCTTTAGCCCAGAATCACAGAGGAAGAAGACATGGAGTCCTCAGTTAATGCTGCTAATTTTTACTGCTTATGCTGTTCAACGATCAGCTTACAAATTGACTTAGAGCTTAAAGACCTTGGCCACTGTGACACTAGAAACTTTCTTATCGTGTAGCGCTTCTGCAAAGACGTACTTGAACAGTATAAGATGTCACCTAGGTGTGACTTGGAAGTAATGTAATTTTCGTAGTAGTACAACTGTCACTTTTTGATTGTGATCAAAAGTATCCATTCAAAGTACTGATTGTAATAAAGAATAAAAAGTGTGCACTTTTTATTCCATGATCGGTCCTGGTTTTTCACCAGATCAATCACCTCTGTGTCTATTCCTCTGTCAATTCAAGCAGTGGATGCTGGCACCGTGGGCGGATGTGGAGCAGCAAGGGACACCATATTTCACAGAGGGTTCTGTGTACAGAGCCATAAAACATTTACAAAGCATGCTATAGAGGTTATAAAATGCAGTGGCATAGCTAGCTAGGGCTTTTCACGCCCGGGGTAATCCCTCAGTTTGCCGCCCAGTTCCGGTAAGAGCGAGGTGGGGGGGGGGAGGTTTGTGCTGGTGAAAGAACACGACGAGCGGGGTAGGTGCGAGCGACAGACGACAACGAGCGGGGCCATTTAGCGACGCCGACGAGGGAGAATAGAGAACTGTTGCAATACAAATGCTTGTTTTTGTTGTGAGCCCTGCAGGATGCTCTGCTTTTTATTCATGCAGTGGGAGGGCTCACTTCACACCTCAGGAGAGTTCAAGCATCGGCCTAACTGCTGTTATCATACAGATGCAGCGATTAGGCTAAGAGAAAGAGGTGTCAGTAAAGGAAAGATGATACTGGCCAGAAACGCTGCTCTGACAGTCTGCTGCAGCTGAAAGTGATGAGCGCCGGTCCTGCGTGGCGAGGCAACTCTCTGCTGGAGCATGGCAGCTAGTATTTTCCAGTTTTTATATATAAATACAAAGGAAAACTTGTTTTCCATCTGTATTTATATGTAAAAATCCGTTTAAATGGAAAACCGGGAGCCCTAATCATAATAAATTCAGTGCATGATAACACTTTCTTCTGAGTCAGGCTTTAGTTTTTCACCCTTGTTGGTGCAGCCAGTGCTGTGTACCTCTAGTCACGTGTTTCAGGATAATTGTCCTTCTTCAGTAGACAGCAACACTTTTTTTGGGGTACTGGAGATGCTGCCCAAAGTCTTCTCAGGTCTCAGTACCACTCGCTGGGCGCAGGTGCATCAACCAGAGCTCGTCAGCTCGTTAGCTCAAGGGAGCCTTTTCAAATAGGAGGGGGGTGGGCGCACACTGCCTTACACTCCAGTACTCAGTTTGCCCCAATGCATCATAATAAATGCAGTGCATGATAACACTTTCTTCGGTGACAGGCTTTAGTTTTTCACCCTTGTTGGTGCAGCCAGTGCTGTGTATCTCTAGACACGTGTTTCAGGATAAGTGTCCTTCTTCAGTAGAGAGCAACACTTTTTTGGGGGTGCTAGAAAGTGTTATCATGCACTTCATATATTATGATGCATCGGGGCAAACTGAGTGCTGGAGTGTGAGGCAGTATGCGCCCACCCCCTCCGCCCTTTCTAAGTTGTTTTAACTACGAATAGTGTAGTCAAGTGTGCAAGTGTGAAAATATACTTGGACCAGTGGGAAAAGATGGCTGCTCTTCTTTAGAGCTCCCTGAGTGAGCGCTCAATAATGTCCCCCGAGATCCGTTCATTATCCTGCTGACACCTGTCAATCCTTGGCACAGGCGTCTGAAGAGGAGAGGCGCACTTGGCTACCTTTGTCGGTCCTGTAGCAGGCAGCATGGGACCAGACAAAGCGGGAGTGAGTGTGTGGCCTTCAGCACAAGCAGATGACGGCAACTGTCCTGATTGCGGTTGCCAGACCGGCCTGCAGGGTCCCGTTCAGCGAGGCTGGGTGTGTCCTCTTGGGAGGGACTCTGTGTTGGTTCAGTGCACAAAGGAGCCGCACACCATCCAGCTCCCTGAGAAGCACCCAGCCCACAAAATAAGCTGGACTGAGCAGCGGGGGAGCCATCTGGAACAACTGCCCAGTGAGAAATACCTTGTGTAGGGAGATCTGGCTGTCATTATCTGTGTGCAAGATTGCAGTGAAGGCCTAAGGAGGGACATTTGAGTCATACTGGGCAGACTCTGACATCACCTCAGAACTAACAGCACCGGCGGTCCTCCACTCCAGGGAAGGCCTGAGTAGCAGGAGATATCAAGAGAAGATGATGCCCACTGCGAGGGGACAGTGTCCTTCCGGCTAGCAAATTGTGCAGTGCGATGACCCTCCTTGTGGCTGATGCCATACCAATAGAGGAGTTTATCTGCTGGATCTTCATGCTGCATTTTGCAATAAGTAGTGACTGCGGCGAGAGAGGGACTTGTTGCTGGAATGGGGATTGGTGGGGTAAGGCCAGGGGGGAGGAAGAGACAGGCCGCGAGTGGGCTGGAGATAACCTGAGTGGGGATCTTCTTACACCTGGGCGGCAGCGGTGACTACCCCCCTGGGGCTTTCTTCTCCACGTTGACTCATAAGGGCGGGTGCTGGGCCCCGGTACGTGGAGGGGTTGCCTGTCGACAATTCCCCTTCAGAAGTAAGAACATGCATTGGGGCAGATGCCGCTGCAAACACCAGCAAACACAAGGAGATGATGGACGGAGTGCTGAAACTTTTCAAACACTCACCCCCAGTCACAGATCTGTGTTAAATCCATCTCACTTTGCCACCCCAGTTCAGACCCAGCTATATGCAAATCAGTCTTAACCCTGTGCCTCATGGGTGCAGTCCAGCCTGAACTGGCAAGCCTTGGCTTCCCTGGACCGGAAACAAGCATCCTGGGACTGGTTTCGGGCTTTCAGCTGTGTCTGAACTGGGGCTGCAATGGCTATGCATTGCATGCGGGCAACGCTGGAGAATCTAGATTCGAAAATATACACTGTTGCTACTGAGATCTCTCTTTTACAGACCGACTTGAGAATGGTCAATGAGAGAACCACACAAACCGAAAAAACGTTGCCCCACTTAAAGATGAGTCGAAAACTCTTAAAGCAAAGGTTGAACAACTGCTAATGGAGAGTCCAGAAGGGCAGGTGAGACTGGAGGACAATGAGGGCTGCTGCAGATAGAGCAACATCCGCGTGGTTGATGTCTGGAATGGGCGGAGGGACCTAGTGTTGCGCTATTTTGAAGAGTTAATACTCCTCACTTTAAAGCTCAAGGGACTGTTGAAATTCTTTACCTTACAGAAAACACAGTGCCTGTCCCACCGCCATGGCCCAGGGCCCCAACAAGAGCCATCACTACGTGCATCACAGGGATAGAGATGTTAATCTTCATGTAGCATGTACTGATATGTAGCACTGAGTGTCCATGACTGGATGGGGGGAAGCAGAAGTCCAGGCAGAGAAAGACATCAAGGAGGACGGAGGGACCAGAGATAGACTTAAGACCCGTCCCCTCTGGTCAATCAATCATGCTGGATTTCTAGAGCGTGTCTTATCACCAGTGAGAGTATCCAGGTCCTGGATGTAGGAAAATGGATTCTGAATGCATGGTTACTCCGACTTTTTGCCTGGTGTTTTGCTGGTTTGACTGGAATCCTGCTTATCAGGACCCTAGTCTATCTGCTTTCTCCCTAAATTGGTTGTTCATGTACTTTAAGTACACTTCAGATTGGATTCTGGGGTACACTTATAAGTCCCTAGTATATGGTATACTATATACCCAGGGCATAGGTACCACAGAGGCCTCTCAGGGGCTGCAGTATGTATTATGCCACTCCTGGGAGACCATTCAAAATGACACAACAGGTCTGCTACAGCAGCCTGTGTAAGGTGGTGCACGCACCCCTTACTTGGATATAGGTTCACTGTATCTATCCTTTTCACTGCACATATAAACCTATAAGTCACCCCTATGGCAGGCCTTATCAATCCTGAAGGTAGGGTGCTGGGTTTTATGTGAGAGGGTGCCCATGCATGAGCAGAGCCCCTTGACAGCCTTCGGAACCTATATTCTGGGGTTGTTTGTGATGCAGCCAACCATATATACTTAAGTGCATTATAACCTTACGGTAAAGGCTAACTTTAAAACGGCTGCATGGAAACATGTTGTGTTTGGTGTCAAACACCTTGGAATCATACCTCCACACCTGTAACTGGTGTGGGAGGTATGATTCCACCCTACTAGAGGGAGAAATATGACAGCACTGATACACCCGGTACCAACTCCACAGACCCTGGAAGCACAAAATGGATGCTGCCAGCCACAGACACGAGTCTGCCCTCCTGCTGCTGGACGAAACTCCGTCAGGGGAAGGCTGGACAATAGGTTTCCTGTCACAGGGAGGTGTGACCATCTCTCAGACAGGCTTTAGTGTATTGAGGCTGTGTGGGTGCACTCTGAGAGTGCTTTGATGTCTGCACTGGGGGCACATTTGGTGTCCCTGTGCATAGTCCAGCTCAAACCAGTTGCAAGGGCTATCAGCCCCTGCGCAAAACTGGACAAAGGACTTGGGTGTAGCCACCCCTCTGTCCTGACCGTCCCATAGGTGGGTCCCCAGAGTTTGTCCCACCTCTCCTTGGGTATAAAGTAGGAACCGCTGGCTACAGGACTTTGGATTTACCTGGACGAAACTCTGCTACAGAAACCAAGTACTTCAACTATCTACACTACGTTGGATGACTGAAGAATCTCCCTTGGAGTAAAGGAGTTACTCCCCTGCAAGCCAGGCACCTGAAACGCATCTGACCGGTTTGCATCTACGCAGCTCCTGAAGGACTCCGAAGATTTTGCAACACAGGAGGTGGGTTCCCAAGCTTCCCCGAGGCAAACCTGAGACCCACATCCCTTGTGCAACCCGTACCCCTGGACACCGTGCACATGTGCAGCAGCATATGCTTTTTGGCTATCCCTGAGGCTGTGCTTTGGGCTACTTGTAGACCACACCCGAGCAGTGATTCCACCGAAGATTACTGGCCTACACTCCACAAGTGTTTCGTGGGCTGGTATTTTGTGATTCCTCTCGAGGTCCCTTCGCGATCCCTGGTCTGTCGACCTGTGGGTCCCTGAGAAGGGAACTTTAACTTTCAGTGGGCTTCCCTGTTTGCTCCAGACATGCCCTGACTCTCCATCACTTGGGGAGTCCTCAGGACCTTGCTGGTCCACATCGAAGCATCTTTTCTCTAACCGCGTGGGTTGCAGTTGCCAAGGCTTGTTGGTCTCCAATCCGGACACTGACCCTCCAGCACTCAACATCCTTCGTGGGACTGCTCACCTGCGGACTTTGGTTGTCATCGACGTCTCCTGGTCCTCGTGGCTGCAGAGTCAAGCTTCACCTCATCTCACCTGAAACACCCGACATTGGTGGGAATTGGTCTATCGTGCCCCTGGTCACCCTGAAGTGACCAAGACTCTGTCCCCTCTGCTTTCAGGTTCCTCTCAGCTCTGATCCAGGCTTCAATCACACTGGACACTTCTCAACTTCCCGGCAGCAGCACTTTGCAGCATCACACCATTGAAAATGACGAAGATTCCCGACACCATTTGACACCTATGCACCCGGCTTCCCTGGGTTAGGTAACACGAATATTCCGGGGCTCACATGGGTGCTGGCCTTAGAACCTTCTAAGTCTGAAAGGGTTTGCTCAAAGTCCTCTCCTAAGTGTCCGTAATCTTTAAAATTCCAACCACGACATTCCCATAGGATTGTACGGAGCTCGCGACTGTGGTCTCACACTGCACGCGTCCCCCATGGGTCCCCTGTGTCACTACCTTGGGGTCCCAGTAATTCTATGTGCTCTAGGCACTGTGTCTAGTCAAGTCGTGGTTGTTATACCACTTTCTTAATATATGGTTTGGTCTACCCTGGGGCCCACTGTGTATTGTGCTATTTACTGTTGTTCTAGTGTATTAAGATTGTGTGCCTTGTTCTCTAATCGCATAAAGAGGTTAGTAAAGAGTGTTTAGAAATAAATACATATATTTTATATATACCTTGTGTGGTTCTCCTTTCATTTGGTCATTCAGGAGGTTATAATCTGGTAAACCAAGCTGCTTTACATTCCTTCGAGACCTAGCCTGAAGGCTACTCTCCATAGCTACCACTAGGATAGCTTTTAATAAAGGTTGTCTTTAACCTAATCACCATTAATGGTAGTTTGAACTGGTGCAAAGTGCAGTCTATAACTAGTGGGCAGCATATACCAGGCCAACTTCTCACACTGGGCTGTAGTTTTCAATCGAAGAGCCAGGTCTTGAGCTTCTTCCTGAAGTCTGTCATTGAGGGGGATGTTCAGAGGTGTAGGGTGAGGGCATTCCTGTACTTGGTCACGTGGTAGGAGAAGGAGCGTCCTCTGGTGCGGCAGATGCACGGTGTCTGTGCGAGGGTGAGGTTGTCAGAGGGGAGGATCCTAGCAAGCTGGTGGAAGTTCAAGCATTAGTTGATGTATGCAGTTCCTAGGTCATGAAGGGCGTTATAGGCGTGGTTCAGGACTTTGAAAAGGCATCTTCTCTGGATGGGGCTTTAGTGGAAGTCTGTCAAGTCCTGGGTTATGTGGGTCCTTTTGAGAAGGTTGAGGCTCAGTCTGGGTGCTGCGTTCTGTGTTGTCTGAAGTCTTCTCATGAGTTCGCTGGTGGTGCCTGTATAGAGTGAATTGCCTTAGTCCAGACAGCTGGTGATGAGAGCCTGCGTCACGTTTTCCTGTTGTTGATGGTGAGACACTTGAAGATTTTGCAGAGCTTGTGGAAGCAGGCTGAAGAGACGGCATTGACCTGTCATTTCAGGGAGAGTTTGCTGTCCAAAATTATGTTGAGGTTGCGGGCATGGTCCTTCGGTGAAGGAGTGGTTCCGACTTCTAATGGCCACCAGGAGTCATTCCCGAGGGTGGTGTGCCAAAAATCAGCACCTCGGTCTTATCAATGTTGAGCTTAACGCATTTGTCCTTCATCCAGGCTGAAAAGTTCTTCATGCAGATGTGGAAGTTGAATTTCATGGTGGTGGGGTTATCTAAGAACAAGAGGACAAATTGGGTGTTGTCGACATAGGAGATGATGTTGATGTCGTGGGTCCTGACGATGTCTGCTAGTGGCTTCATGTAGATATCGAAGATGGTTGGACTGAGGGACGAACCTTGAGGGAAGCTGCAGATGGTGTGCTAGGGTTGTGAGGTGAAGGGAGGGAGGGTGATTCTCTGGGTGTGCTCCATGAGGAATCAAGCCATCCGTCTAAGAGCATCTTCTTTGATTCCAATCTGGTGTAGATGTTTGATGTGAGTTTGCTGGGAGATGGTGTCAAAGGCTGCAGAAAGGTTGAGGAGCATCAGGGCGGCCGACTCTCCTATCTTGAGTAGGATGCAGATGTCATCTGTCGCAGAAGTCAGGGCCATCTTGGTGCAGTGGTTGGCTCTGAATACTGATTGCGAAAGGGCCAGCAGGTTGTTTCTCTCCAAGTGTTCGGTAAGTTGGAGGTTTATGGCTTTCGCCAGGATCTTAGTGGGAAATGAGAGATGCAAGATGGAGTTGTAGTTCTGGAAATCGCTGGGGTCTGCAGATGGGTTTCTTGAGGAGGGGTCTGACCTCCAAGTGTTTCCAAGCATCAGGAAAGGTGTCTGTGGCGATGGAGGCATTGAAGATGGTGGTGAGCTGGTGGCTGAACTTATTGCTTCCAAGGATGAGGAGTCAGATGGGGGATCCGATCAAAATTCCTTCAGGTGCATATAGCCATGAGAACAAGGCACTTGAAAAGGTGCTCTGCCTGGTCACACTTGGGTTCCCAGTTGTCTGCTGCAAGTAAACTGCAGAAATTATGTCACATGGAAAGGGGTGTCAGATGATGGACACTTGATTCTTGTACCAAAGGGAAATCACTGTGGTGTACCAGTTGGTGACAAGAGGGAGCTCTTGTTAGCATGATGGGTATGCTGTTGTTAGGGTGACAGGCCCCCTGCGAATTGGGGTTGACAGGTAGTTTGGACCCTGTATTGCTGGGGGGCAGGGAGGAGGGTACCTGTGTTCATGGTCAGAGTGATATGTTGCCCAATCTGGTACCTGGAATGGGATTAACTTAAATGTATTTGCAGTGAATATTCCGCCTACATTGAAACACAAATGTTAAGAGAATTTGGGGTTGTGCTGCTGCAGTTTTTGGAGGGGATTCTTATATTAGGGGGACCTCAACCATATCCTTGAGAATGATATAGATCAGAATCTACTTGGAGGATGAGGGCCCCCAAAACAGGTCTTGAAGAAATTTCAGGAGGCCGTGGGGCTGGAAGACATTTGGCAGACTCTTATTCCAGGGATAAAACAGTTCACATACTTCTAGGGTCCCACCATACCTCCACACAAATAGATTACTTCCTCACCACACATGCATCCTTGGCAGTATTCCGAGACGCTACAGTCATGGTGAAAGGGATATGAGACAACGCTTCCCTATGGGTGGAACTCCATAGTCCTCTCTCGGAGATCAAGAGAGGATGGAAACTAGACATTTGGTACTTAAAAAATGAGGTCATTATGGACAGCATACGGAATAGCATCAGACTCTACTTCCAAGAAAATGAGGCTTCGGTGGAGTCAGTGGTCATGCTGTGGGAGGCCTACAAGAAAGTTCTGCTGGGCCAAGCCATGTCGTTGATAGCAGGGAAAAAAAAGAGGAAATAATAATGGGTGGATAGGCTAGAGGGAGAAATCTTGGACTTGGCAGACAATGGGGGGGGGGACTCTTACCCCGTAAAGGCACAGTAAACTCTGACTTAAGTAAAAAGATTATAGAGATCCGTCAGAAATGCAGCCTTCAGCATTACTCTCACCACTCAAAGGAGGGTGTATGAAGTGGGAGACAGGGTGGGGCAGCTTCTGGCCAAGCTGGGTAAGAGAGAGCAGGAAAGAACCAGGGTCCATGAGCTGCAGACGGAGTCAGGAAGAGTGATCGGGAAAAATGGGGAAATTGCAGAGGAGTTTGCGAGATATTGTCAATCCCTGTATAGTTCACCACTAGAACTGTAACAGATATTAGGGAGTAAATATGATCAAAAAATCTCTAGAAATTTACTGAAAAAAACAAAGGTCAAAGTTACGTTATAGTTAGGTAGTTATAGTTAGGACCTAGTTTCCATAGGAAAAGCGTTTTTGATTTGCGAATAACTTTGGCGCCGTTGAATCTTCACGAGCTTTTCAAAACTAACTCCTGTTAGCAGCCATTTTGTGACTGGGTTGATTCGAGTCACAAGCAAAAACGTTAAAAAACAAGAAAAGGGGGCAGGGTAGAAACACCCTGACCCCCTAGGCCTGTTCAGGCGGGCTCCCGTGCTTTGGTTACTTTAGACCCCTGGGTGGGTCAGGTCCCGGGGCAATTAAAATTAAAGATGAGGGGCCTCGTGGGCCCGTGCAGCCCCGGGGACCACCACTTCCCGTTGCTAATAGTTTAAATTGTGGGGGGACCACGTGGCCCCCCACAGCCTCGGGGACTGCTACCTCCCTGAGACTATATTTGATTATAATCATAATGCATGGGGGCCCCCCTTATGTAGCCTCAGGGACTGCCACCTCCACTGGGCTAATTTTTGCAAATGCGGTTGGCCACCCTCGCACACTGGGGACCGCCACTTCCCTGGGGTTATACTGAAAAAAGATGCTTGGGGGGCTCTGGGACCCCACGCAGCCCAGGGACTGCCACCTCCCTAGGGCTAGTATACAAAAATGTGGGGGGCCACATGCCCCCCCACTGCACAGGGGGCAACCGCCTCCCTGGGGCTATTTAAAAAAAAGGAGGGGGCCCCTCCTGGAGCAGTAAATGGCCCTGGGGACCGCTGTCCCCCAGGGCCAGCTCCAGCAATGTCCCAGGGTACCCACACCCGAGACAATGCAGTATGGTATGGAATGGTGGGAGCACTGCTCCTGAAATCCCACAGCAAACGTGTGCTCCGGTTTGAAAAAGCTAGACCATTATGCTCTCACTCATTCAAAGTGGAGCACTTTGGTTTTGACACCCAGAGAGCTGCATGTCAGCAGCTCCGTAGGTGTAAAAAGCACTGCCAGCTTCCGCAGGAGGCAGGAGCCGGCCAGTACCGTGGGGGCTTCAGGCAAGGAGACAGCCATGCCTCAGTGATGTCATTTGAGATGTCATCAGTGATGTCATGAGTGATGTCACTGACCCTGTCATGAGTGATATAATATGTGGGGTGTGTGTCATTGTTAACTCTGCTAACTATAGCATCTGAGTTTCTCTGGTTTTAGATGAGTAAAATCTGACCATAACTATAACGTC
This sequence comes from Triturus cristatus, assembly GCF_964204655.1. Classification (NCBI taxonomy): domain Eukaryota; kingdom Metazoa; phylum Chordata; class Amphibia; order Caudata; family Salamandridae; genus Triturus; species Triturus cristatus. The sequence goes on along the minus strand of NC_140593.1, from coordinate 875,133,590 downwards.
CCTGCAACCTTTGTTTTGTTTAGTGAATATATGTATAAATATTGTATGTTTGTTGGAATTTGCATTTCAGAATCAACAAAATTAGTCTGGAGTGATCAGTGAAGAGACAAATACTGTCTTTCAGCTGTAGGTAGGAACTTGAGCCCATCACAGGCTGAAATACCCATGGCAAAAAAACACAGGGAACAAAGACTGCAGTTATAATAATATCCACAAGAGACCAATAATCACAGTAGGGTACCCGCAGTGCGCGTTGCAACAGCCATATCTGGACAGCCTTTTTCTGTTTATAAGACTTTGATACATTCTATAAAGAATAGTAAATTAACTTTCCTAAATCTAATCTCACAACAGTTAAAGGGTCAGCCAAATGTTCTGATTCACTTACCCCCGATTTCTTGTATCTACAAGCACTGAGTGCGAAGTTAGGCTTCTGGATGTCTTTGGGACGACAGCGTGTCTCTTTTATTTCAAACAGGAGATCAACAAAAGTCTCTGCAAATTGATTCTGTGGTGAAGGGAAGTTAACATTAATTTATTAAATTTTATTGATTTTGAGATACATAGCAGATGTGCACAAATCCATATATTTTCCTGGCTATTATAACAGAGTTTATTCTCCAGCTCTGTCGTTGTGATATTCATGCTGATGTGGCAATCACAATTTATTCAAATCGTGTTTCCGGTTTTGCCTCCATCACTGCTGCAAGATATTCCAATGCATTTAAGATTCATGGTGTTCTGAAATGTATACCAGGGATAGCGTATCCTCTACTGTAACTCAAGAATAAATTACCAGTTCTGATGGAGTTGTCCAATCAAACAATGCTGAATTCTGTTCCTCTATAAATTCATAAAATCCTGAAGTGAACAACAATATAATTTTTAGGTCTGTTTACCAATGAATTTTGGTGTCTGTAAGGACTCTTCAAATAGGTACAGTACAGTAAGAAGAAGTACAGAAAGAGATTGTGGGCTTTGCATCAGCCCATTTATGCCCTTGGCTTTCACATGCTGTTCCTGATTGCTTTGATGGGTTGGCCATCAAAGCCATATTGTTTCATGAACTGTTACATTTCCCCATTTGTGTTCCCATTAGTTATTGGTGATGTGGCATCAGGAAATTTTTTGTTAGACAGCAGACACAACATGATGTGCAGCTTCGATTTCAGAGACAGTGTGTGTACTTCAATGTGTTCACTTTGCTGACAAAACAACATTTAATTGATGATTTAAAGCTTTTCTGTTTAAATCAATTGTTTGAAATAATTAATCTGCCATAAAGAAAGTGTCATTCACTAATTAACTAACACATTCATTTGTTCTACTTGGCTGTAATAGAGCCAGATTGAATCTAATAATTCAGTCTGTTCAGCAATGGGCCTTAATCAAATCTTCTATATTCTTGTAGCCTAAGATGCTGCTTCATTGTTGGATTTCTCTGTGGGGCAGCTGGAGGCAATTCAATCAAAGTCACCTACCTAATACCAAGTACTATCTCAGGAAAGTTCCACATCTATTGGATTGGTCAATTCTTATTTTACGTGAGAATGGTTCCTTAACAGGGTCAGCGCTAAGGCGGTGCGACTAGTGCTGAGTTGGTGGGCAGGGGGGGATCTTGTTTGGAAGACATTTCTTGCCTCCAGCAATTTGCAGGCAACAATAAAAATGTCAAGATAACGCAGGTGATTAATGTTCTCCCAAGAGAGAGCTCGGAGTTTTCTCCAGTGGAACTTTTAGCTCTTCATAAAGTAGTGCAGAGGCTTAATATACCTGCTACAAACAATGTGTACCATGCAGATCACAAAATGCATATAATATAAATAGGTCAGTGAGTTACTGCTTGTGTCAGAGAGATCCTTTTGTTACTTGCAGTTTAGAAGTAAAAATCCTAAAATAGAACAGTGAGCTATTAACTGTCATCAAAGAGCTGCATGCAAATAGCAAGATATAGGTTAAGCATTATTGTATTGTATTGTAATTGCATTTGTATAGCGCTTACTACCCTGATGCGGCGTTGAAGCGCTTTTCGGCGAGTAGCACACTACTTCGGGACCAGAAGAATTAGTGTTAAATTAGTATAGTGAAACATGCAAGTACATTTTAAGTGGTAGATATGCTACTCAGTTGTTTGGATTCGAAAGGATAGCAGAAGGATAGAAGAGGAAACAATGTTGTATTTATATAGCGCTTCTTACCCCTGATGGGGGGCTGAATCACTTTTTTTTGGTGAGCAGCACGCTACTCCAGAAACCCATAAATGATTAGTGTTGAATTAGTATGGTGAAATATGAAAGTAATTTGAGTGGTGGATATTAGTCAGTTATTTGGAGTGAGAAGGATAGTGGAGGGATAGAAGGGAAAAAAAGGTTTGCATTCATATAGCGCCTGTTACCCCTGATGGGGTATTGAAGCGCTTTTCTGGCGAGTAGCAGGCTACTCCGGAACCCATAAAGATTAGTGTTGAAAATTAGTATAGTGAAAGATGAAGTAATTTGAGTGGTGGATATGTTAGTCAGTTATTTGGATTGAGAAGGGTTGGGTAGGGGTAAAAAAGGGAAAAAGGTTTACATTTATATAGCATTTGTAACCCTGATAAGGTGTTGAAATGCTTTGTTGGCGAATAGCGCGCTACTCTGGAACCCATAAAGGATTAGTGGTGAATTAGTATAGTGGAATATGGAATTAGAGAAGTGAACATGTTAGTCTGTTATTTTGATTAAAAGGGATAGTGGAGGGATAGAAGAGTGAAGAATTTTATTTTTAGGTCAAAGCAGTAGGAGGAGGCATTTTCGATGAGTAAAAAGGGTTTTTCGAGGGGAAGAGTCAGAGGGAAGAGTTTAGAAAGGTTTGTTTTGGGGGATCGGTATAGTAAAAGAGGTGTCAGAGGATGCAAGGAGGGGTAGAGTAGGAGAGAGTCAAGAAAGGGTTATTTTGGGGAACATAGTAAGAAAGGGTTATTTTGGGGAACATAGTAGTGGTATGGGGTTTGGGATAAATGAGAGAGTAGATGTAGAGGATATAATGATAGATGTATATGGTGAGAGATAGGGTAGTGCATTGGAAAGAGTAGTAGAAAGAAGTTTGAGATGAGTCATAAAGTTAGGCTAGAAGAAATATTGAGAGACATATTGGCTGAGAAATAGGGTAGTGCATTGGAAATGCTACATTAGAAGAAAGTGATAAATATATAGATCCACAAGTACATTACAAGTATATAGATGCATAAAGGAGGTAAGTATATGCAGATTAAAGATATTGATAGAGGTACAGGATGAGAAATAGGGTAGTGCTTGGATATGCTTTATCAGGTGAAAAGTAACAGACACACAGATCCAAGTACATGGAGGTACGTAGATGCACAATGGAAGCACATACATGTAGACCAAAGAAGATATATAAATATTTTTCTACATGTTTATACAAAGCAATATACAAAGATAGGTACATATCTATAGTGAAAATAAATGCTTAAATACAGAGGGACACATACATAGGGTGGGTATTAATGAATGGGAAAATGGACAGCATTTCTGGCCCAGGTCCCGACCAGTCTCAAACAGGCTCAAACAGGCACTCACCCTTGTCCTCTCCACCCTTAGCCTCGACGCCCGGGCTGAGATGCCCTAAGCCTTAGATGTTTATAGACCTAGTAGTCAGGTGACCCCTTCCGCCAATGGGAACCCTAGCCATAACACTATACAATCACAACACTAGCCCTAAAATCTAGAACCAATAGGAGACCAGGACCTTACAGCTAATCTTAGCCCTAGTCCAAGCACCCAAACAGTTTCAAAAACCCTGATCTCTACGTCCAATAGAGGCCCTAGCCCTACCAGTAGTCCCAAACCTAGTCCAAGCAAGCAATGGCACAGGAAGCCCTAGTCCCTACTTCCAATAGAAAGCCTAACCCTACTCTTAGTCCCACACCTAGTCCAGCAACCAATAACACCAGAAGCCCCAATCGCTACCTCCAATTAAAAGCCTAACCCTGGCCCTAGTCCCACCAACCAATAACACAGGAAGCCCTAGTCCCTACTTCCAATAGAAATCCTAACCCTAGCCCTAGTCCCAACTCTACACTGATTGAATCACAGACCCAGAAACCAATAAAAACCCTCAAATACCCAACCAATGAGGACACTAACCCTGATCCAATAGAAACATCAGATACAACCACCAATCAGTGTACACATGTAGCAAACAATATCAGACTGTATAAGGTCCCAGCTACCTCAGACAAGGTTTGCTGGCCAGGAAGTTGGAAGCTGCCCCTCTATTCAGAAATCTCCTAGGAGACAGACAGGCTCAATCCACACTGTGGACTTCTGCAGGTAAGGCCCTAACAAACTTGTCCTCTAACAACACTATTTGTATAAAGCTTTACTCCCTCTCCGGGCCAAAAAACGAAGTGCACAGTCCCTATTAAACACAGTTTAAACAGCTTACAGCAGATTACTGCTGTCTCAGGGGGGAAGGGGGGGCTGGTTTCACTGACTTATTAACACAAAATGGTCGCTGGGGGTGCACTGCTTAATATACAGGTTATGATTTCTCCCCCGGTCTTTCATTATCAGAAAGTTGAAAAAAGGGTTCCTTTGGGTAGAAATCGACTCTTATTGGTAGAAACAACCCTCACCCATGGTATTAAATTTTGACTTCTGAGTTTGTGCTTTTTCAGACCAGGCACTCGTAAACTATACTACCTACCAATATAGATGACATGTCACTCCAATATCTTGTAGTCCTCTGTCTTGAGTAACATTTTCTATAAATTGATTTACACATGTATGATTGATTGTCTCTGTGTAATTTGTGTGTGATGTAAGGTGCTCCTAAACCCTACACTGGTATGTGTGGCGCTATAAAACTAATTAAATGCATCTGAGAGAGCGTGGTTATGGAGACTTGAGGGGCACTGTTAAAGGGTGGCAATAAGGGAATCCGTACAGAGGTGTGTCATGAACCTCCTATATAGCGTCTGAACGTATAGCAACCTTGTGAACATTTGGGCATAAACTGTGTTCCGTTTATGACGCATTCCAAAATGTGTTCAGCGAGAGTAAAGCTGAGACCTTGCCACCACATCTCACGTACGATTGCGAAATAAAATTACTTCCTGGAGTGAAAATACCATGCAGTCGAATATATGCGCTCACAAAACAAGAACATGTGCATTTACGTGAATAAGTATTTAAAAAACGGGTTCATTCGACCATCTAAGTCACCAGCTGTGTCTCCTCTTTTCTTTATTCCTAAGAGTAATGGCGTTTTTTGTGTTTGCATAGACTATCGAGCACTAAATAACATCGCAGTAAAGAATCGTTATCCGTTACCTCTGATATCAGTTCTTCTCGACCAAGTACGATCAGCTACTATATACACCAAGTTAGACTTACAAGGATCATATCATTTAGTGCGCATCAGAGCTGGTGACGAGTGGAAGACTGCGTTTCGCACTCAATACGGCTTATTTGAATATTGTGTTATGCTGTTTGGGCTTTGCAATGCCCCTGCGGTGTTCCAATTTTTTTTAATGACGTTCTAAAGGACTATTTAGACCGCTTTGTCATTGTCTACATCAATGACATTTTGAATTTTTCTTCTTCTCAGTCTGAACATGAAAAAGACGTAAAAACCATTCTGCAAACCTTACAAAACAACAGCCTATTTTGTAAATTATCAAAATGTGAATTTCACACTTCTAAGGTGGAATTTCTGGGTTTTATGCTGTCTCCGCATGGCATAACCATGGCTGAACGTAAAGTACAGGCAATACAAGATTGGCCTATCCCTACCTGTGTGAAAGACATTCAACGCTTTTTAGGACTTGCCAACTTCTACCGTCGGTTTATTAATCACTTTTCCAGCAAAGCAAGTCCATTAACCAAACTGTTACAAAAAGGGTCGCCTTTCAGTGGACCACAGAAGCTCAAGAAGCATTTGCAGAACTCAAAAAGGCCTTTACAACCACTTCTGTATTGCAACATCCTAATCCTGATCAACCGCTCATTATAGAGGCTCACGCCTCGTACAACGCGATAAGGGCAATTCTTTCAACAAGACTCCAGTTCTCACGAACATCATCCGGTGGCATATTTGTCCCAACAATTCCTTCCTGCAGAGCTTAATTATACAGTGGCAGAAAAGGAGCTTTTGGCCATCCATTTAGTCTTTAACGAGTGGCGTCCTCACCTATTGGGAGCAAAGTTCCTGATAAGAGTGTATACAGATCATCGCAACCTACAATTCTTGCGCTGTGCAAAGGCACTGACTCCACGTCAATTACGCTGGACCCTCTTTTTGCAGAATTTAATTTTACTATCACCTTTCGTTCTGGAACTGCAAATCAAAAAGCTGATACTCTCTCTAGCTTCAACAAAACAGATCACTCTAAGGTCAAAAGAAACCCAATACCTATGATTGCCCAAGATCATGTAATAGGAGTGACAAAGTCCATTCAGTTTTTGGAGGAACTGCAAGAACAAATGCCATTGCAGAAATTAATCATTTGGCAACAACGGGAATCTAGACGCTCTATTTGTAATAATTTAGCTTTTCAGGACAACAAACTATATATTCCAACCAAAAAATTACAAACGCAAATATTGAGATGGTGTCACGATTATCCATTAGCAGGGCACCCTGGTCAAGCCAAAACCCTAGAACTGGTACAACGAAACTTCTGGTGGCCCAAGTGGAAAAAGGACACTATTGGCTTTGTACAACATTGCGAAAGCTGTGCTCGAGCCAAAGCAGATCATACCAAAAAGACTGGTTATCTGATGCCTTTACCTACTCCAAACCAAGTCTGGGAAGACATCTCAATGGATTTTATTACTGATCTTCCAAAGGATCAAGGACACAACACCATCTTAGTAGTTGTGGACAGACTTTCAAAAAATTGCTCATTTTGTGGCCTGTTCTGGTTTACCCAGGCTTCTGAATTGGTCTCACTGTTATTACAACATGTGGTCAGACTCCATGGTTTGCCCAAGTCCATCACTTCAGACCGTGGAGCTCAATTCACTTCACGCCTATAGAAACCTTGGTGCACAGCCCTTCATGTTCAAAGTAACCTTTCTACCAGCTTCCATCCTGAGTCAGATGGCCAGACTGAACGGGTGAACCAAGTGTTAAAGCAATATTTAAGATGTTATTTGTCAAAAACGCAAGATTCATGGGTCACCTTGTTATGGGAAGCTGAATTTGCCTACAATAACCTTAGCCATTCCTTAACCAAAATGTCCCCGTTCTTTGCCAATCATGGCTATCATCCTCGATTTCTACCATTTATAACACCAAATCTTAAAAGTCAAATTCCATCTGTAACATCAAAGGTACAAGAAATGACAGCCTTGGTACGACAATTATGGACCAAAAACTATTTACAAACAAAATGCGTATCGGAAAAGAAAACCAGCTCCAGAATATAAGCCAGGAGACAAAATGTGGTTATCCACAAAGAACCTCAAGTTTAGGAACAAATACAAGTTTCACCCTCTTTTTATAAGACCATTTGAAATCCTGAAATGTGTAAATCCTGTTGCTTATAAACTGAAGCTGCCCAAGACCATGTCTGTACACCCAGTATTCCATACGTAGTTATTAAAGAACGCCACAAAGACAGCAAAATTTCGTCCACCTCCAGTAGTAGTAGGCAATCAAGAACAATATGAAGTACACAGAATACTGAGTAGTAAATGCCATAATGGAAAGTTATGGTATTTAATTGCATGGAAAGGATATGGCCCTGAGGAGAGTTCTTAGGAACCCCGTGAGGCAGTACATGCACCCCGGCTCATCAACAGATTTCACAGATTACATCCAAATGCCCCGGTCTAACGGGGGGACTTTATTTTGGTGGGAAGGACTGTCATGAACCTCCTATACAGCGTCTGAACGTTTAGCAACCTTGTGAACATTTGGGCATAAACTGTGTTAAGGCAAAAACATGACTGTTGCCATTTCTGTTCCTATGTGACAGATGACCTTATGCACAAGTATATGTGGTGTTCTTGTACTGTTCCTTTTGCCCCTGTGCTTTTATTGTGCCCTTTGTATTGTTTATTGCCCTATGTTTTATTCTAGCCCAAGGTTCAAAATCACTTGAGAAGCGTTTCCGCATACTGTGCACCCGTGGCCACCGTAGGAGCGTTGTGCGTCCTTAAACGGAACCACGCCCATCCGCCGGACACGGATTATTCCAGTTTCGAAGTCGGAGAACAGTGCTGGCGGCTTCGTTCCTGACCGCGATGAACTCTTGATTGTGCCCGCAGGTAAACCGGATTGGACACTTCGTTGGAGCCAGAGAGCACGTAAGATATTTCTTCACTGGCGTTCATTTATTGTTATTCCTGCCTGTTTCCGTGTGCGCATACTGTTTAGCTTAGCAGCGCACGGAGGTTGCCAGACATCTGAGATAGCGAAAGAGCAATGGAACTCTTGCCCCATTTTTGTTTGACTGAATAAAGGAACAGGCTGAATAAACGAACAGTATTTGTACTAAATACCACAAAAACTAAAACCTGTAATGATAGTAACACTGCAACCATTTGCAAAGGAATACACTGGTGACTTTAAACCCTGCAACGTTGTTTAAGAATAAGTGGTGCCATTACTGAAAACATTTACTAAGGAATAAGGCGGTGACAATAAGCCCGGCAACTTTGTTTAAGGAATAAGTGATGGTACTATAATCCAAGGAACAATTACAGTATACAAGACTGGTATTGTATTGCATATGTCGTTGGTAGATGTTCTTTCATAAAGGAGTGAAGTCAATGAAGCAAATTGACTAAACAAGCAAAAGTGAGAAGAGTAGATCTGGCCTTCAGTTAATTTAAGTCAAAGAAAGGATACAAACTTAAAAGGCCAAGAGACACTTCTTCAAGGACAATCTTATTCTTTTCACAGGTAAATCTGAAAGTCTCTCATTTAACCATGGTTTCAACATGACTTGCATGTACTAGAATTAAGGGTTGAAAGTTGTATTTAATGTACTGTTGTATCTCTTCAGGTCTCCCTCCCCGCAGTACCCTCCCTAAATTCCCTTCCCCTCATCTGGCCATTCTGAACCTCTATTATTAAAGAAACCAGAGTCTGAGCTGCCAGAAGGTGGGCCTCTTGAGGGTACTGCTCCTGAGGAACTTGAAGGTCTCACGATAAGGTGGTCATTGGGGTGCGCCAACAAACAGTGTCTCACCGGGCGCCACTAGCACTAACACTGGCCCTGTTTCTTAATTCCCTGTAGTGCCTATTTGCATCATCATAACCCTGCCCAACTACCTTCAATTCATTTGGCCTCATTCATGAAAAGTGAAGCATCGCTGCATGAAAACAGCGATGCGTCACTTTTCATTGCACCCTCCTTGCGACACAAATGATGCGTCATATTTACAGATTGACACATCATGTCGCAATGAGTTACAGATACGTCAGTATTTCTGACGTATCTGTATGCACAAACATGATGCATTGCTGGAGTGTGTCACAAAAGTGACGCAACTCCAGCAATGGGTCATTTCACATGGGCAAATCTCATTTCAAATGTGCCTGCGTCAGTCTTACACCTGCTGTGAGGCAGTCGTAAGATATGAACGCATTTGCGTCCTAGAAGTGGTGCAGTGAAATCTTACTTGCGTCAGAACGTCCACACTGCATAGATTATACCTGGCACAGGTATAATGTGGCGAAGGGGTTTACAAAGTGACGCATCACTTTGTAAATATGACGCAACATGGCACATTTTTTACCCTGCTGGTGCGTCACAAATAGTGACACACCAGCGGCGCAGAAGTGACACAAGGGCTCATAAACAAGCCCCATTGTCTTTCGTTCTCTGTTCCCTTTAAAGCACCAATGCCTAATGTGGCTCGTATCTGCAGAGTGTATAGTTGGAAATGGAATGTGGCTCAGAACAGTCATCAGTGTCTGAGATTAATTGAAGCATTTGTTTCATCAATTTGTTGTTTGCTGCAGTAGACATCTTAAGAGTGACAGTTAAGACCTGACATGGGATGCATTCTTGTTGTACTACAGGATGTAAGCTGCACCTCACGGGTGAAGCCTTAGTAGGCCGAGTGCAGTATTGGTTTACTTATGTTTCCCATGTGGAGGGAATCTAGTCTGGCACTTCAGCCTGAACTGCTCATAGTCGGTCACGGCCAAAGCTAATTTTCATAGGTTTTTGTCTAGAGTGGCATATTGGCCCGAATTTCTTTTACTGGAATGTAGCTCCGAGCAGTGGTCAATTCGTAAAAAAATAAGTGCCGGGGCTCTGTTCAGGAGGCAACATGCACCAGCCAATTTCTCCTTTAACGCCGCCTAAAACAGAGGCAACTACTAACCAGGAAGTGGGGAGAGGATGTGGCATAATGGCCAGATCAGCCAACTTCAAACCTGGGGAACCAGGTACGAGTCTCGGCATCGGCTCAACAACCTGTGATTCAGGGCAAACAGGGCCAGCGCAAGGCATGGGCAGTGTGGGCAACTGCCCAGGGCCCCACCTTGACCTTATCCACATGGGGCCCCGCATCACTTGGTCACAGATCATAGCACGCATCTCATATTTATTTCTGCCCACGCTGTGTGCTCCTCTTGTGCCGCCCCCCCCCCCATCCATGCACAGTTTAGCAGCCAGTTGTGGCTCGGCCTCGCACCTCCCACTTCAAAGGGCAAGGTATATTGTTTGGGAGGGGGGGGTGGAGTGATGATTAACACACTTCACAGAAGATTTGGGGTGGGGTGGAGGAAACAGCAGCCACACTGTCTCTGCTGCTCATGAGGGTGCCTCATTTGTTGCCTTGGTCACAATCACAGCGAGGCCTAAGGCGGGCCACCTATCCTGGGCCTCACACCACTACACAATTGCTGCGAAGCCTAAGAGAGGGCCCCCGACCCTGGGCATTGCAGGGGTATACCATGGCTGTGTTACCAAGGAGAGGAAGCTTCAACCCTGGGCCTCGCATTTATTGTATTGTGCTGTGAGGCCCAGGAGAGGTGTGAATTTCCCTGAGCCTCTTAGCACTAGACCAGAGATGCCACAGGCAGAGAGGGAGGGCCTCTCCTTCCGGGTCTCGCAAAGTTACAGAATGTCTGAGAGGCCTGGGAAAGTTTATACATAGCTGCCACGTTTTCAATCTGCCTATGTGTGCCATTTCAATGTTTTTGGTGTGCTCATGTGACATTTTATTTTGGGAAAAATCAGTTGCATTCTGGGATATGTTGTTTTGTTTGCCAATTAAAGACAGGCTTCCCAGCATTGGGATGTAAGTGATACTGGCTACCAGGACAGGTTTGCCAGTGAGCATTATATATGATCTTACAGTTTAATGATTAAACAATTAGATTGTGTCTTTAGTAAGGAATGGTCCATGCATTTTCTAGTCTGACAAAATGCAGCTATTTCCACTAATATGTATTGAAATACTGCAAACTGTGTAGAGTATTGAACGCTATTGATGAACATGGAAATTGCGCCCCACTCATAATGTTGATGCACCTTATTTGAAAAGGGTGTAATGTACCTCCTTTATATATGGTACAACTTCTGGAGGTTAGAATACTGTCTAGTGCAGCAGGACAGATATCCTGCAAGAGAACGACTACTTTGGATGCAAACATTATAGTCTAAGCATTCCTATCTAGAAAAACATATATGTGCTGTACTGTGAGTAAATCCTTTTACACTTCAAATTATGCTCCAGTTTTAAAACTTCTACCCAAGTGGAGCACAGACAGACTGTTAAATCTGGCTAAGAAATCTGAGATTAATTTATATTTTTCTTTTTTCATCAAAATGATATCCTTTTGTTTTTCTGGACCAGCTGAACAGTACGCCATTCGGAAAAAAAGAGTGGAGCCTTGGACACAGAGGACATATAGCTCTTGGGGGCTATGGTGTTTGCCAGCTGATGCATACAATCTAGCCTGCTGGGGAAGTAAGGAGCTGCATGCTCTGCTCCTACACGTTTAAAAAAATCCCATTCACACTTCCGCCCATTCATCAAAGCAGCTCTCCTCTAACAGTCAGTATGAAGTTCGGCAATTCACATTACTGTGCAAAGAAGAGCCGGGGTGTTTGTTAGCCAAATCAACACAACAACAGTGCTAACAGAGCCAACTCTTATGTAAGCATGCCATGATCCTCACCCATCACCTACACCCTGTGAGCCTTTTCTATACACTCAGTTGCTGCCCTGCCAAATGCTACACATTTGCATGACTATACGCAGGTCTGGCGGGGATGCTGTAAGATAACCTATAATACTTTTGTCTAACACAAGTTGCGTGGTACTTAACAGAGCTGGTTCATTGACTTGTCACTTTCCATTACAGATGACAGCACTACTGCCTAGAGAGGTAGGTAAGCCAACGAATTATCAAGGAGAGCAAACCAAGAACCTAAAAAGAAAAGGTCAGGAATGAGCCCTAGCTCTCAGATACGGCGCATTCCTGTCCTTTTCCCCTGCGCCGTCGCACAGTTGGCTGCCTGTGCCAATGCAGGCACCTTTGCACCATGGTGCAAGGGTAACTGCGTTGCAGGGATGATTATTTTTGTACAGGAAGGGAAACCTTCCTATACAAAAATAGTCATAAGAGGCTTTTTCCTTGTTCTATGTCTGCTGCAGAATGCAGCATACATAGAAAAAGGAAAAAAACGAGGAGAAATAAAGAGATTTCTCCTCGTTGTGCCACCCTTACTCCTCCCCTGGGGGAGGCGTACGTTTTTGGTGCTGCCTCAGATTTAAGATTTCTCGTAAATCTAGGGCAGTGTCAAAAAGCCATGAATGTTGCTGGGAACCATGTTAAAGGGAACAATATTTATCAGGCAGCAATAAGCCAAAAAAAGTGGCTTAGTGCTGCCTGATAACTATCGCGCAGGCTTCTGCGCCAGGGAACGTCACAAAATGTGATGTTCTGGCGGCTCAAGGGGCCTCATAAATGAGGGTCTAGCTAGGCTCCAAGAGCCCATGCCTGAGGCAAGCCATAAATATTTTAGTAATTTAATTTGTGCAAACACACAAGTAAAAAATAAGAGTCTCTCCAAGATTTTAAAAAGTGTATTTCTTTAACATAGCTGAAGAGTTTTGCCTTAGCATACCAGAATAGCATTTAAAGGTATTATGGTTTCAGGTTTGAGATGAGTGTCTTTTTTTCCTGTTTTACACAAAAGGTTATTACTTTGTTTGTATTCTTGATGCACATGGTTAGATCAGAGGTGGCACCCATATGACATGAAAGCTTGGCTCATTATGGACATGAGGGTCCAAGAGGACCTTGAGCTCAGCCAGTGCTGGCTTCTGGATTGAAACTTTAGTGGTTTGCCCACATCTACCATTGGCCTGTGCATATGTGATTGTAGTAAGTGTTGTATATTATGTAATTACATTACATGTCTGTGGTAACTTTAAGATGTTGTATTAGTGTGAGTGTTCTGTGTGACTCTGTGTGATTCTGGAATGTCGCTGTGACATCCAGATGAAGACTGAGTCACGGATAGAGCACATCGTGGGTCATCTGTTACTGGAAATAAACTTCTCCACATTTTAACCTATCTGGAGTATCGGAAGTTATTATGATCCTCTAGAGAAGGAAACGATTTACTACATATTTTGGCGACGCTAGGATTTGTTCGGGCAGAGCGCTTTCGATGTAAGGAGGCGTTTAACCGGAAATTACGGCCAAGTGGATAAAGAAGAGGAAAAAGACCCACCGACTGCTGCATCCTGTGTATGACTGTAATTTATGAGATTTGGCACGTGTGAGTTCTAATGTTGTCGCTCACCGGTGTCTCTTAATGCAACGTTTTTGCTTTGTGCCGGTTGGCTGATGTGGGCACTGTTTGAATCCCTCCGTGGGTTCCGTGCGCATGGTTCCTTGTGGTTTGCGCTTGAGTTCTAACTCCAGCATAGCATTCGGAAGCCTGCTCATTATTGACACGCCCAACGTCAGCGATACGACAACGCATGATTGCCTCATCACGCTAGAGCGGCCATTTTGGAGGATTGGGATTGTTTCAATTTAAAGACACTGGAGCCACGTCATACTTGCAGATCGTTTTTTCTCTTCTCGTTTTTTTTTTTTTTCATAATTTCGTAGGCAGTCAGCTTCAATATCCTTATAGGAAGAAAAAAAATAAAAAAAATAAAGCGTTAACAGCTTTATTTATTAAAGTTTAAATTCACAATGCCTAATTCCAATGAGAGCATTGTGGCTCCACCAGCTTTTCTGAAGGTTGCAGGTAAGCCACCTACGCCTTGGCACAAGTGGTTAAGAGTGTTTACTAACTATTTAGAAGCAATTGATGCACTCGAGTACTCTTCATCAAGGAAAAGGGCCATTTTATTTAATCATCTTGGTGATGCTGGACAACAGTTATTCGACAGTTTACCTTCCGTTCAACATCCAGCATCAGATGATTCTTGGAATGTATATTCTGAAGCTTTAGCTCGCATGGGAAATCAGTTCAAAGATGAGCCCTCTATAATGGTTGAAAGACATGTGTTTTTTAAACGAAAGCAGTTATCAGAAGAATCTATAGAGGATTATTTGGCAACGTTAAGGGTTCTTGCCTCAAAATGCGATTTTGGTTCCTATTTAGATACTGCGCTTAGGGATCAATTAGTATTCAATTGTTTCAACAAAAAAATACAGGAACGCATTTTGACTTGTAAAAATCCAACCTTGGATGAAGTTATTATTATCGCAAAGAGCATTGAGTGCTCTGTTACATCGCAAAGAATTTTATCTGAGACTGCTTGTGCACCCAACAACACCAATATTATGAACATATCGTCTGATAATAGTAACCAAATTGATGTTAATGCTGTTTCCAATCGTTTTAAGGATAAAAAAATGTTTGAGCGTAAACCTAACATCTTTTGTTACAGGTGTGGTTCAAAATTTCATGTGGGTAATTACCCCAATTGCCCTGCTCAAGGCAAGAGATGCAATAACTGTAAAAAAATTGGTCATTTTTTTACTATGTGTAGGGCACCTAAAGACAAAAGCAAAGTGAACTACATTTATACAGATAATGAAATTTGTGATGCTTGAAATGTTTCTTCTTTATCTGTACATATTATTTCACTAGATGGTAAAAAAGTTAAAGGTCCTAATTGCAAGGTATTGATAGGTCAAATTGACATTGATGTAATGGCTGATTCGGGTTCGCCAATCACCATTCTGGATGAGAAGACATTTTACAGGTTGTGGCCAAATACTGAATTAATTTCTACCGATGTGAATCCCAAAGCGTTTGGTGAATATGACATCATCATGCGTGGGTACTTTAATGACACCATTAATTTTAAAGGACGGGTTATTGACACTAAAGTTTATGTTGCATTGGATGGTAGAGACATTTTAGGTTGGCGTGACCAAGCAGGTTTGGGAATACTGTTGAAACCTGGTCATCCTGAACCTGTTGTTCTTGGTGATTTTCCTGTTCTATCGGTTGATGATAACACAACACAGGATTCTATTCTTTGTAGATTGATTGAAAAATACAGGTCTGTGTTTAGTTCAGATGTTGGCTTAGTCAAAAACTTTGAACACACTATAAAATTGAAGGAGAAAGTTTGTCCTGTTATTCAAAAAGTACGTCCTATTCCACTCTTGGTTAGAGATGATCTCAAGAAACATCTTGATGAGTTGTGTTCTCAAGATATTATTTGTCCTGTGGAATCATCAGAGTGGGTTTCGGCGGCGGTTGTGGCACGTAAGCACTCTGGTGATATTCGTCTATGTGCGGATTTGAGAGTTCTCAATCGCAACATTGTTGTGGATGCACATCCTTTACCTAAAATTCATGATATGCTTGCAAAGTTGGGTCGCAGCAAGTTTTTTTCTACTATTGATTTGCGCTCTGCGTATCACCAAATTCCTTTGTCAGCTAAATCTCAACCTCTAACTACTTTTGTAACTCCGTTTGGGGTTTATATGTATAAGAGACTTCCTTTTGGGTTAGCTTCAGCTGCTAGTATATTTCAGAGATTGATGGATAACATTTTTGATAATTGTTCTGGTATTCAAGCTTTTCAGGACGACATATTAGTGCACTCTGAATCTTTAGAACAACATTACATTTTAATTGAAAAGGTTTTGTAAAATTTACAAACACATGGCATGACTGTCAACATGAAGAAATGCAATTTTCTTGCCCAGAATGTGGATTACTTAGGTCACAATCTATCAAGTGATGGTATTAAACCTAAAAATTCATTATTGGATGCTATTAAAAATGCACCAGCTCCCTCAGACAAGTATTCTTTGAGAGCATTTCTCGGTTTGAGTGAGTACTATGCTCGCTTCGTTCAGGGATATGCCCTTGTTGTACAACCTCTTAGGAGTTTGTTTAAAAAACATGCAAAATTTGACTGGTCTCCAGACATAAACGAAGCTTTCACATCAGTTAAAAAATTAATCGTTAATGCACCTGAAATTAAACCATTCACATATGGTGTTCAGAGTATCATAACAGTTGATGCTAGTGCCAAAGGTCTTGGGGCTGTCTTGAGTCAGATTGTTAATGGTCAAGAGTCCACAATAGCCTTTGCTTCTCGTACATTGACCTCTGCTGAACTCAACTATAGCACCATTGAGCATGAGGCATTAGCTTGTACTTGGTCAGTGGAAACATTTCGCATGTATATTTGGGGAACTAAGTTTCAGCTTTTTACTGATCATAAACCATTAATGTACATGCTTGGTGACAGTTCTTCCTACAAAGCATCTTCTCGGCTGGTGAGGTTGTTAGCTAAACTTCAGGAATTTAACTTTGAGATCAAATATATTCCTGGTGGCAAAAATGTTAGAGCCGATTGTCTCTCACGCATTCCTCTTCCTCACAGTCAAGCAACTATTGATTCTGACGATGAGCTTGAATGTGTCTTTTCGGTCAAAGACGTTGTCCAAAGTTACAAAATCACACAACAGGATTGGGTAAGGAGTTTTGAGAATGATGATTGCTTGCAGAATGTTAAAAAGTTTCTAGTTAAGGGTTGGCCTTCGGACAGGAGTCTATCTGTGGAAGAAAGACATTTTTCACAAATCGCTTCTGAATTATCCTTTTCTAATGATATTTTAATCCGGCAAGATAAATTTGTTCCTCCTAGGGGCATTCGGGACAAGATAATTTTTCTTGCACATGAGGGACATCCAGGTACCACTGCTACAGTTAACAAAATTAAACAAATTTACTGGTGGCCTGGTATTGACAATCAAGTCAAAACTCATATTAATCAATGTCCTCAATGTCTTTGCTCTGACAAGCATTGGAAGTATGCTAATTATCCCCTGTGTCCCGTTCAATGGCCTTCTGCAGCGTGGAAGAAAATTGGTTTAGAGTATTCTGGTCCATTTTCTATTTTCAATTCGGATAAAAAGTATCTTATTGTTGCTGTAGATTATTTTTCAAAATGGATTTATTTTTCTTTCGTCAAAAACGCAGATTCTGATACAGCTATTTTATTTTTGCAACGTTTATTTTACACAGAAGGGACACCTGATGATATTTTAACGGATAATGGTTCTCATTTTACTGCTCATGATTTTAACTTGTTTTTAAGAAAATTTGATGTTAAACATACTTTAGCTCCTTTGTACAGCCCAGCTACAAATGGTCTGGTTGAGCGTGCCAACAGGTTGTTAAAAGATGCTGTATAAACAGCTGTCAGTAGTGGTTTAAACATTCCTTCTTTCCTATTTCACAGAGTATGGAACTACAATACCACACCACACACTACCACAGGTGTTTCACCGTTCATGTTGTTATGAGGCCGCATACCTACCTCTAAACTTAATCCTTCATGGTTATTGGAGAAATCTTCTCATGCTCCTCTTGATTTAAATAAAATTAGAGAGAATGTAATAAAAAAACAAGATAACTACAAGCATGATTATGATAAACGCATGCATGTTACTGACCAACCTTTATATCCTGGTAATTGGGTCTTGATCAGGAAACCAATTAAAGTTTCTAAAGGTCATTCAAAATTTTCATCTCCAGTGCAAGTTTTAAAGGTTTCTCGCATGTCTGTTCTTTTACAGGATAGAGGCTGGTGGAACAGAAATGCGCTGATTAAAATAACCTGTAGACAAGCTGATATTATTCGTAGTAACAAACTTAACACTGATGTAATTGAAAATTTGAATTCTGATTGGTTTGGTGTCTGTGATAATATTGGCAATCGAAACAGTTCAGAAAGTCACTCATCTCCTAGTCATTCAGATCAATCTGATAGAGGTGATTCTAATATCACTTCATCTCATCAAATCTCACCTTCTTTCACTCCTCAAAAAGGAGAGGGTGACGGTAGTGCTGGCACTTCTGTTGGTTGGGGAGTAAGGTCAGCACCTGGCACTTCTGGTGGTTCGAGAGTAAGGTCAGTACCTCTCCGTTTCCGTGACTATGTTATGACTTAGTTTGCCAATTTATTTATTTAGTGTTTTTCTCTTTGTGGATTACCTTTCATTGTTTTATTTTTTCAAGATTATTTTGTTCTCATAGTTGATGTCTATTTCTATTTTGTTCAAGGGGAGGGAGTGTAGTAAGTGTTGTATATTATGTAATTACATTACATGTCTGTGGTAACTTTAAGATGTCGTATTAGTGTGAGTGTTCTGTGTGACTCTGTGTGATTCTGGAATGTCGCTGTGACATCCAGATGAAGACTGAGTCACGGATAGAGCACGTCGTGGGTCATCTGTTACTGGAAATAAACTTCTCCACATTTTAACCTATCTGGAGTATCGGAAGTTATTATGATCCTCTAGAGAAGGAAGCGATTTACTACAGTGATATCTACTTATAAGGCTGCAGCTTCATACTTCCTTTGGCAGCAGTACTGCTCTGTGTATAATGTCTTATGAGTACATAGTGCTGCAGCTTTCCCCTTTTGGATTGCTGCATAACGGCTCCATGCATCGAATCCTATAAGTTAACCGTGCTGCATCTTGCAAATAGACTGCAGCATTACTTCCCTGTTCAGGCTTTAGGTTCATTCTACACCAGTATTACTACCCTATGCAAACAGGCTTACAACTTCACGAAGCTGCACTTCATAGCTTGGACTGTAGCTATATTGGCCTATGCATGTGAACATAAACTTTCATGATACTAAAGCTTCCCAACATAAACTACACAAGGGGTGATATAGTTCCATTGTTCTGTTGCTCTGGTATACATTTATTTTCTAGTCCTTATGTCACAATGGGTGACTTTAAGGCAGCCCTATGTATACAGCCTACAGAACTAAGTAGAATGGAAAAAGTTTAACTTGGTGATGTTACTTTAAAGCTGCCCTCATGACTTGGCAAGTTAACAGCTGTGTTGCAGCATTATTTTAGCACCTAGAGACAGCTTGGTTGGTGGCACGTACAATGTTATAATCAATTTTGATACGTGGTGCCCCAAATCAGATGCAATAGTTTATTAGCTTAAATAGATATGATGTGCTCTCCTGTGTCAGTGTTAGGGTTCTCCATTTTTATCGCACAACTTTTTACATTACACTACTTATAGTTTTACTTTCCTAGCATTTGTTTGTACTTTGCACTCTTTTGCATGTTTGCCACAAATGCTCTGTCTAGGTCCCAGGGCAGGGGCCACACATGCAGCAGTGTCACTGGAAGGAGCAAATGGATCCATGGATGTATTGGATAGTTCTGGGCTGCACTGGTCCTTTATTCCACCAGCCCATTTTTTGAAGGCCCAGGGGTGCTGCAATCTCCTCTGTCACTTTCTTCAGCTCCCTGGGGTTAATTTCAGCAGGCACGGGAGAGAAAATAGAACGAAGCAGGGAGAGAGAATGGAATCATGGATGGATGGAATGAGGTAGAGTCAACAGAGAGCAAAGGAGCAGGGTCTAATCTTCTGATAAGTAGCCCAGAAAAGTGAGGATAAAAGTAAGTTAAGGATACACATCAGCGACTTGAATGATGCAATCATACAAACACTTTAAGGGCAAGTTCTTGATGCACATGTGAAGATGTAGTTTGAAAGGCCCTTTAAGAAAGAAAGAAATAGTCCTCTTATGTGCAGCCATTACAGCAAGCTTAAATGCCCCCCACAGTGCCCCATTGCCATGATATATCACTGCAAGGCTGGGCAGAGGAGGCCTCCTCCTCTAGGCCATGCAGCGCTATATCGTGGCTGCAGTGCCCAGGCTAGGGGTCATCAACCTCTCCAACGTCACAAGAACTCACATCCACCTCCAATGTTCTACTTAGTATAATATGCCATAGCATTCTCTACCCCAACAGAAGAGCTACCAGGCATCCTGAAGCCAGCTTTCTAGTGCTCCTTCAACCCCCCCCCCCAAGGAAAGTGTGCAAGACTGTCTCACCCACAAGATTGTTCTTGTCTTGTCACATCTGCTGCCACAGCTGCACACAGATATGCATATCTCATAGCAACACTTGTCCAAACCTTAGCTTTACTCTTCTGGTTCTCCTGCAGATGCTTTTCACACAACACCTTTTTATTAAGTTCCCATTCCTCTCTTGGACCTCACAGCCATGATCAAACACTGTGGGCCTCATCTACAAGAAAATGACGCAGTATGGTTCCATAAGCCATTTATCTGAGCCCTGCTGCGTCATTTTCAAAGCACAAGGATGCATTGTATTAACAACAATGCAACACATCCCTGCGCTTTCCCCTGCACTGGCGAACAATTGCAGTGCAGGCACATTTACGTCATTTTGCAAGGGTGCCTGCACTGCGGGGATGATTGTTTTTGTGCACGAAGAGACACCTTCCTGCACAAAAACAATCATTAATGGCATTTTCCTCTTAGAAAGTGGAAAAAAACGAGGAGAAATAAAAGTATTTCTCCTCGTTGCGCCACTGACGCATTTCCAGTTTTACAAAATGTAGTAAATCTGGGACTGCGTCAACTTCCATGGACGTTGTGTGGGAAAACCTACAGCAACACTCTCGGAATGCCCCTTTCATGCAGAGTAATGTGTGAAAGGGGCCCATATTTACAAGGCCATGAAAAGTCACGCAGGATGACTTTACATGGCCTTGTAAATATGGGTAAACCCACTGTGCCGCCAGTGTGTCAAAACAAATGACACACTGCCAGTGAAATTGGCTTGTAAATAGGCCCCTGAAAGGCCCAAGAGAGGGGGCAAATGTATTTTGCTGCCACCTAATTGTAAGTGGACACTGATATTATTAGACGTTTTAAAGGTTGTAGAAGGGGTTGGCAGGAGTCTTGTAGCCATGGCTCAGGGCATATGCCAATAACAACCTTTTAGCCTACATATCATTACCTTCTGGTGGATTCACATTTAATAATGTAAGATTGGGATGAAAAATCCCAGAATGCTAATTACTGTCAGAGAAAGCCCTAAATAATAATACGTTGTGCAGCACTCTGCACCCCTTTTCCTGGGTATAGCCTGTGCTTTGTAACATTTTAAATAAAAAATGAGAATTTATCAGAAATCAGAGTTATCTCACTCAATCCCATTGCTTAATTTTTCAGTGACTTGAGTGACACCTTTAGGACTCTAGCTGCTTTCAACTGTTCTGTTTCTTTTGATGTATTTCTTGATCAACAATCATCTGTGCCTCACACCTTCTCTTGTATTGGAATTTTAATCCTCACTTACCACCCCTTAATGGCATTTTACATGCTTCACCATGCCTCATTAAGGCTTGGAGAAATATGACCACATCACTTCTCCCTGATGGAACTCCATAGTCTCCTCTTGGCAGCCAGCACCCCTGCTTACTTGGATGTCAAGCTTACAATCTCCAGGGTCTCTCTGCACACCCACAGCCAGGACACCTTCAATAGAATGACAAAGTGCAAATAAAAAGGCAAAAGATCTTTTCCAGCCATGCACCAATTATCTGAAATGATATGTCTGTATCCCTCTGCACATCCCTAACCCAGCTCTAATTTAGGAAACAACAGAATACTGACTTCTTTAAACAACACTACACCATGATGTCATAGCAGTCGATTAAGCACATCCCCTTTTCACACACATTGACTGTGTTTTTTACCCTGTACAGCTCTTCAATGCCTTTGTGTTTGGTTTACACTATATAAATATCACATGCCTATACACATAATACCGTACTAGCCCAAAACAAATATTACATTGGAGAAAAGGTATATATTTTGTAGAAACCTGGGCCAATCTTTTTCACCCAGAGTGAATAATATAATGTATTTCCACTTAATATAGTTTTAAAATATTCCAACTATTTTCATCAGTGCAATTATTTATTTTTCTGTTGATATTGCATCAGTAAAGTTAATTCATGCAAAATCGCTTCAAAACAACGCCATAGGATTAATGTCAATTTATAGTATTGTGATGTCACGCCGTATGCAAATTAGGGGGGCCTCTCCCATTCCCATTATGCCCAGGGCCCCAAAAATCCTAGGACCGGCCCTCAGGGCAAATCACTTAATCTCCCCGTGCCTACCAAAAATGAGTGTGTCCTTAATAGGTGCTCATGAAACTATAGCGCCGGTGTTGCTGATTAAGTGACGGCACTGAGCACCAGAAACCTCTGGCTCTGCGCGATCACTAGTGGCTGAGACTAAATCATGCATTCTTTCCCTCACATTTTTTTGTTTATTGCAGTCTGTTTAACTGTGCCATTGATTCCAACCATTCCTAATACATTAACAACCATGACACTTTCCCTGGACACAAAAACAACAGTTGATGGACAGAATGCAGCACAATGTCATACATTCACCCCAGTACAGAGATCTGGGCCTAAATCCATAGTTTTTTTGCTCACCATGCCACCCCAGTTTCGACCTGGCCATATGCAAATCAGTCTTGACCCTGTGCCTCATGAGAACAGTCCAGCCCGAATTGCCAACCCAGGTCTTCCCTGGACCGGAAAAAAGCATCCTAGCACCAGTTTCAGGGTTTCACCCCTCTTCAGCCAGGATAGCTTGATTCCAGTGGCATGGAGAGCACGGGACTCACGTCTGAGCATACCCGTCCCACTCAGGGTGACAAGTGCAAAAACAACAGTTGATGGACAGAATGCAGAACAATGTCATACATTCTCCCCGGTACAGTGATCTGGGCCTATGCCACCCCAGTTTAGACCTGGCCATATGCAAATCAGTCTTGACCCAGTGGCTCATGGGAACAGTCCAGCCCGAGTTGCCAAGCCAGGTCGTCCCTGGACCGGAAACAAGCATCCTAGGACTGGTTTCGGGGTTTCACCCCTCTTCAGCCAGGATAGCTTGATTCCAGTGTCACAGAGAGCACAGGACTCACATCTGAGCATACCCGTACTACTCGGGGGTGACAAATGCAAAAACAACAGGTGATGGACAGAATGCAGATCAATGTCATACATTCACCCCAGTACAGAGATCTGGTCCTAAATCCACCGTTTTTTTGCTCACCGTGCCACCCCAGTTTAGACCTGGCCATATGCAAATCAGTCTTGACCCTGTGCCTCATGGGACAGTCCAGCCCAAATTGCCAAGCCAGGTCCTCCCTGGACCTTGAAACCCCGAAACTGGTCCTAGGATGCTTGTTTCCAGTTCAGGGAGGACCTGGCCTGGCGGTTCGGGCTGGACTGTTCCCATAGTGCACAGGGTCTAGACTGATTTGCATATGGCTGGGTCCAAACTGGAATGGCATGGTGAGCAAAAAAAACGATGGATTTAGGCCCAGATCTCTGTACTGGGGTGAATGTATGACATTGTTCTGCATTCTGTCCATCAACAGTTCTTTTTGCATTTGTCACCCGAGTGGGAAAGTATGCTCAGACTTGAGTCCTGAACTCTTCATGCCACTGGAATCAAGCTATCCTGGCTGAAGAGGGGTAAAACCCCGAAACCGGTCCTAGGATGTTTGTTTCCAGTTCAGGGAGGACGTGGCCTGGCAGTTCGGGCTGGACTGTTCCCATGTGGCACAGGGTCAAGACTGATTTGCATATGCCTGGGTCCAAACTGGAATGGCATGGTGAGTTAAAAAACGAGGGATTTAGGCCCAGATCTCTGCACTGGGGTGAATGTATGACATTGTTCTGCATTCTGTTCATCAACAGTTCTTTTTGCATTTGTCACCCCAAGTGGGACGGGTATGCTCGACGTGAGTCCCGTGCTCTCCATGCCACTGGAATCAAGCTATCCTGGCTGAAGAGGGGTGAAACCCCGAAGCAGGTCCTAGGATGCTTGTTTCCAGTTCAGGGAGGACCTGGCCTGGCAGTTCGGGCTGGACTGTTCCCGTGGGGCACAGGGTCAAGACTGATTTGCATATGGCTGGGTCCAAACTGGAATGGCATGGTGAGCAAAAAAAACGATGGATTTAGGCCCAGATCTCTGTACTGGGGTGAATGTATGACATTGTTCTGCATTCTGTCCATCAACAGTTCTTTTTGCATTTGTCACCCCGAGTGGGACGGGTATGCTCAGACGTGAGTCCCGTGCTCTCCATGCCTCTGGAATCAAGCTATCCTGACTGAAGAGGGGTGAAACCCCGAAACCGGTCCTAGGATACTTGTTTCCAGTTCAGGGAGGACCTGGTCTGGCAGTTCGGGCTGGACTGTTCCCATGGGGCACAGGGTCAAGACTGATTTGCATATGGCTGGGTCCAAACTGGAATGGCATGGTGAGGAAAAAACTATGGATTTAGGCCCAGATCTCTGCACTGGGGTGAATGTATGACATGGTTCTGCATTCTGTCCATCAGCAGTTCTTTTTGCACTTTCCCTGGACGGCCATGATATGGTGCAATGCTGTACGAGAAAGTAACATATGTGAAAACATTTCTAGATTTATGGAACTTTTGCTTTACTGAATTGCCATATTATTATGCCCACGGTTAATGAAGGAGCCTCCTGAAGAGAAAGTTCAAGCAAAAGCTGCTGAAAGATTGATGAATCATAATTGTTTGAAACTTAAATATTATATAATCACAATTGTTTCCTAAATCTAGCAATAACCCATCTATCTCGACTTTTATTTTACAGTTTGCAACACTATGAAATATTGCCTTTTACCAGTAGACTGACCCGGTCTTATTGGAGCTTCCTGAACAGATACACCAATAGTTTTGAAGCAAAGTTGTGCTGATGTTTCTGAATGATTTTTAGTAAGGTGAATTTCCTGAAAGCATACAATCTCAGGAGCTATATGCCATAACTCAGCAGGCATCCTACGCCTTTTATTAGCCGATCATAAGCTATTTACACTTTATGTAAGAATTTCTAAATAATTATTTGACTCTTCCCCTCATGTTAGAAATTAGGCTGTTGGTTGACTGGGGTGTGAACCCGGGTCAAGCAGCCACAACAAACCTTGTACAAGCCAACCCCAATTTAACCTGTGATCAACCCTCTGGTAACTTGCCACAGAGCAGCCAGGCTGAACATAGAAGTAATGTGTAAAGTATTTGTAAAACACTTTAAACAGTAACAAAGCGAAAACACCACAAAAAGGATCCTAAACCATGTTAGAAAAATAGAGAAAAATGTAAAACCAAAAAGACAGAAATCCAAACAATAGAACCCAAGTTCTGAATTTTTAAAGATTTTACATTAAACTAGTGCCTAAAAGCGCCAACTGGGGTTATCTGGTCACGCTGGACCGGGTAAAAATCACATTTTCAGGCTGACTAGGATCGAGTGTAGGCTGGATACAGTCATCAGGTTAGGCCAGCTGAAGTTTACCTTCTCAAGAGTTGTTGCCAAGAGTCTCGTTGAAAACTGCCGCAGGGACAGGGAGAGCATTGTGGGAGGCTGTCGCCGTAGCATGAAGAACCGGACAGTGTCGCTGGTGGGCACTGTTAGAGCGTCACGCTGGCGGTCTCAGCCAGCAGGCAATGCTGGAGTGCGAAGTGTAAGGCTGACAGAGGTTCACTCTGAATTGTGGAGCAAATTACAAGGCCTCGATGCAAACGAGCCCATTCCCAGTCACGAAGAGTCAAAAAGCTTGAATTTAGCACTTGTAACCCCGACCATGGGTCCAAGACCTGAGGGGCAACACTTGCCGGTTAGGAATTCACTGCAGCTGGTTTCAGGGGTTTGTGCAGGATGATGGGAAGTCTTTTATGTCTTTGATGCTAAGATCAGGAGGCCAGCAGACTAGCCCTTTGAGTGACTCTTGGGTCCTGTATTCAAAATAAAGTTGAAGGTCCAGTTCTTCCTCCCCAAGCAAGAGGGCAGTGGGAAGCAGGCCATCACATAGGGCAGCAGCTCCTTCAGGGCTGCAGTTCACCAGAGTGGCATTCCTTTCAGCAGCACAGCAGTCCATCTTCCTGGCAGAGTATCAACAGGTCCAGAAGTGTACTGAAGAGTTGGTGTTTGAGGTCCTTTTTTATACACAGTTGTGGTGAAGTGGGGAGAAGCTTCTAGAGGCATGCCTTTAAAGGGAACAGATGCCCTGCCTTCCTGACTAACTCCAAGTGGTATGCCGCCCTTTGTATGGAAACAGGACACAGCCTATTCAAGTGTAAGTGGAGCTGGACCAAGAAACTCCCGCCTATCCAGCCAGTGTTAGCCCATCCAGTCACACCTAAGCTCCCATTGTGAGCGGCTGTCTAGGAGGAATATATAAAGCCCAACTGCCAACTACACCCAGTCATGTGACCCAGAGACAAGCTACAGGAAACAAATGGCTAAGACAGGAAACTGCCAACTTCCTAAAAGCAGCCTTTTCAAAATTGTAATTTAAAATCCGACTTTACCATAAGTTAGAATTTTAAATTCCAATTCCATGTTCTGTCGCCTATGCAGGGAAGCCCTTCAAGGTATTGGTTAGTTTACCCTGGCTCTGGCTGGACGGGGATCGTGTTGCTCTTGGCCTGAACTTGAATTTAAGAGTTTTGCACTACCAAGACATGTAAAACTTAAAAGTACCTGTCCCGCCTTTTAAGTACATTGCACCCTGCCCTCTGGGTTGTCCAGGGCCTAGCTAGGGGTGACTTAAATGTATTAAAAATGAAGGTTTGGGTCTGGCAAAGGATTTACTTTGCCAGGTCAAAATGGCAGTTTAAAACTGCACACGCAGACTCTCCAAAGGCAGTTCTGAGACTTGTTTAAAGTGGTACTTAAGTGGGTGGCATAACCGGTGCTGCAGGCCTACTTGTAGCATTTAATTTACAGGCCATGGACACAGGTATTGCCACTTTACTAGGGGCTTACAAGTAAGTTAAATATGCCAATTGGGTATAGGCCAATCTAACATGCTTTAAGGAGAGAGCACAAGCACTTTAGCACTGGTAAGCAGTGGTAAATTGCTCAGAGTCCTAAAGCCAACAAAAATGAATTCAGCAAAGAATAGGCGGAGGAAGGCAAAAGGTTTGTGGAAGACCCAGCAGAAAGGGCTAAGCCGAACAACTCCCTATTGCTTAGCCATTATTTTGAAGTCAAAAGCTTTACTACTATCCAAGCTATTTATCATCATTGCACATTTTTGCTTATTTTGCCATCCTACACCCTCACCCCTCCTCCATCACCATTCCCCTTCAGAGAGCCAACCCAAAAGAAACGCCCTTCCGCGCACCTTGCTCAAACGAAAGGAGCCGCAGTTGAAAGAGATATGAACTCCATAACCAGATCCCAAGTGATTTGAAGGGGTGCTGCCATGCACCTGCAGAATATCAGAAAATAAGAGATGTCCCTAACCGACATAATCTGATATAATTCCTTATGTAACACCCCATCTAAGCCCCTCCAAGTTTTACCTATAGCAATTGATAATCCTTCTTTATTATTTTATTTTCCCTTCCTGTAAGATATTCGGTTGTTAGTTGAGAGGGGGGAAACCCACTTCAGATAATAATCACAATCCTTGCCAGGGTGAACCACAAAGACTCTAAATAACCTGTGCTTAACCCGCAGGTAGCTTGGCTCAAAAGCAGCCAGGCTTAACTTAGAGGCGATGTATAAAGTATTTATGCAGCACTCACAGTGGAAACACAACACAAGAGAAATCCTAAACCAATTTAGAATAGTTCAATAAATAAATAAAATGACACCAAAATGACAGAAATCCATTCAGTAGAACTGGAGTTATGGGTTCTTAAAGTTTAAGGTAAAAATAGCACCAAAAGGCATGAAGCGCCAACTGCGGGTATCTGGTCATGCGCTGGTCACGCTCAACCAAGACAAAGTCATAAGTTTCGGTCAACTGGGATGGAGCACCGGTTGGGTACAGTACCAGGTGCAGGCCGCTAGGAGGTGCATCAGGTCCATTGAGTCGTCATTCAGGAGCTGCACAGTGCTGTGATATGAGGCTCTGAGTTGGCCTGCGCCATTCTGTGTCAGATCTAGTGAGGCTGCCAAACAGGGACTGTACAGTGTTGTCATGCAAGCCCCTGCATCGTCCTGTGCCTGTCTGCGTCAGATCCAGAGAAGCTGCCGATTAGGAGCTGCGAGGTGCTACGATGTGAGGCCCTGAATCGCCCTGCACTGCTCTGTGTCGTATACATCGAAACCATCTGTTGAACACAGAGGAGTACACTCTGACAATTGGAACGTTGTGTGTCCTTTTAGTTCAAACAGGAGTTCAGCCAACTGACCCTTGGAGTCACTCGAAAGGCAGGGCAGTCCTTTTTCTGAATCATTTCAGGTTCAGGAGCCTTCTGATGAAAAATACTGGGTTGCTACTGTTAAGCCCAGTGCCAGCTGCATGTACGAGGGGGGCACCTCTTTGTCTAACTGTAAAACTGGTTCTGGCCCATTCTTCCCTTTCCTCTGAGTTTGGTTTTAGTCTGTGTCATGAAATTACAGACAGGTAGGACCAGATGAGACCTGCATCTGTCAGTGACAGAGTAGACATCTTCTGAAGTCAGGAAGGGTCTGGGTGCAGCCCTCAGGCTACTTTCGAAGCATAGGAAGGCCCTGGGTACAACCCCCAGGTGATCATGCTCAGGAGAGGAACACACTTCCTCACACCCAGGGCCCTTTTGTCCACTCTCTGGGAGAAATATACATCACACCACATGAGAGCCAGTAACAGTCATGTGACCCTTGACACTGCCGGAAAGGCATGAAAATACCAACTTTCTAAAAGTGGCATTTTTAAAAATGTAAAATCCAACTTTACTATTAAAGAGGATTTGAAATTACAATTCAAGTGAGTGTAACAAGTATTTCACTAGCTGTTCCAAAGCTGAAGTTGTCACTTAATAATTGTAATAATGCACCGTAGTGAACTGAAATGATCAATTAATAAATGTAATAATGTACCATAGTGTTAGTGTATGGGAGGCTACTCTTGCCACAGTAAAATGGCTTTCAGGGTTTTTCCCCTCCAGGGCATGTAAAACGTTATATTTACATGTACTACTATTTAAATACCATACTGTGTGAGCATTTAGGGACTACATTATGGGTGACTTTTAGGTATTAAAAAAGAAGGCTTAGGTCTGCAAAAGGTTTCCTTTGGCAGGTTGAAATGTCAGTGTTAAAACTGCGCACACAGACTGCAATGGCTGGCCTGAGACCTGTTTTACAGAGCTACTTTTGTTGGTGGCACAACGAGTGATGCAGCCCCCTAGTAGTATTTAATTTACAGGCCCTGGGTACATGTAGCATCATCTACAAGAGACATATAAGTTAATTAAATGTACCAATTAGGTATATGCCAATTGTACCAAGTTTGGAAGGGAGAGCACAAGCACCTAGCACTGGTTAGCAGCAGTAAAGTGTGCGAAGTACTAATACCAACAAAAACATTTTCAGCACAAATAAAGTAGTGAAGGCAAAACTCTGGGGAATTACCATGCAAAAGATGGTCATTTCTAACACTTTCTGTCACCTTAAATACAGAAAAAAACTCAAATTCAATCAGCCTTAATCCACAACTTCTTTCCTTTGGGCCACATCCCAAGCAACTGTTAGACTTTTATGTCTGAGGTGAAGAACAGTGTGCATGAATTAAATATAATTTTAAGTTTGGCCGGCTCTAAAAAGGAAAACCCATGTTCCTATTGATTGATAAGTTGGTATCATTTTTTGAAGTTTCAAACAGTGTTCCACCCGTAGCACGTCGAAAGTCTGACCAAACAAAAGATTACAATTCACCCTTTTGTATTTGTTTAAAGGGTTGTGCTGTTTGATACAGCGGCTGACAAAAAAGGAAGTTGCCAATATAAACAAGAATGGCTTGTGGATAAGTCTTGCCCAGACTGAGACCAGCCATTTGGGAAGGAAAACAATGGGCTCTCTAGATTTGCCAATCAATATCCCTGTCACCTAATTCAGAAAAGAATTTCTGAAATATATGGGCAACAAACGGGTGTGGTCACCCCTCTCAATTTTTTCTGATATTCCCAGAATGTGCTAGTTGTTGCGCCACATTCTATTTTTCATATCTTCAAGATTCGTCATTTGTTTTCTCCTTTTCAGATAACAGTTTGAATTGATATGTAAGATCTTACACTATGTCAGTGTGTACATCGACTACCTGCACCCAGGCACCAAGAGAGGCCATCTGTATGGAGGCATTGCAAACTGCTAATTGAGCTTTTAAATGTGCAGTCCACATGGTCCATATGGCAGCATGATCTTCCTATAGCCTCACAACAAGAATAAAACAGGGAATACAAAAATGCTAATATCGTTGAGGAGTTGGGTCTGACTCTGTTCTTGCATTTGTTCTTGAGTCTGTCCCTATATCTTCTCAGCTTCCTAATTAAAAAAATATAGTGTTACAAGATGTAGACCTGCTGTATGTTTTTAGCAATTGCTAATGGGGTGCAATGTTTGTTTTGCTATGTGCTCATTTTTAAAATCTGCAGTACGATATTGGAAATCTTTTAAAATTTATTTTATTGTTATTTTATGTCACATTATTGCACTTTTATGATTATAATTGAATAAAGTTTTTATTGATTGATTTTCCCCTTATCTCGGCTGATCACTATGACTGTAGTGTATCGACCGCACTGACCTTATGAGAATTGACATAGCTAGAAGGCAGCATGAGACTTTCAGGAGAATGGTCCCCAGAAAGAAGATCATCCTTAGGCTAAACATCATAATTGGGTGCCACAGAAATGTCTTCCTCTACATCTCTCCAAATCATTTATTTCTTCTGTTTTACCTCTGTGTTACCCATATCTACACACCCATCTTCTTCTTCAGAATCACATTCTGTGCCGTACCTAGCATTCATGGCATAATAAAGCAAGAAAAACAAGTCAATCACCTCAGTTTTATCAATAGATGGTAAACGTGATGACGGAACGGGCTGCAAGTCTGAGTCTTTATTTACAGTAGCGTCTGAGATGGTGGTGTAGTTTCCCAGCTGCTCAGAGATTCTTGATTGCTAAAAGCATCTTCTCTTACTTCCATGCCCTTACCTGCTTTATCCCTCCTAATAAGCAGGTATTTCTCCTTGGTCCTACATTGGAATCATTATTTTTCCTAAAATCATCTGAATCAGGAATCATCCTTGCTCCTTCCCCCAAAATGGCAGGTTTATTTCCATGATCTGGGGCTATGTTGAGTGTGTTAATAACCACATCTAAGTACGTGCCATTAGATTCACCTGGTTTGGAAGAAGCAGCCTCTTGTACAATTAAAGAAGTAGTACTGTTGTACCAATTTATTTTCAGCAAATTTCTCAGATGCATATAAACTCAGACCCACAGGCTGATCCCTGTTGTTTTTTCTTTGAGGCTTGTGCTGGTTAGGCCGGGAGCAGCAATGGGTAGCCTGGCAGCAACCGAGGAAGAAATACTCCAGAGTACCCCCCTGCATAGAGATGATGCCGCAGAATCAGTGGAGATGCTCAGGTGCTGGGATATGATCGCCAATATTCTCCTTGACACTTAGGGGGTCCACCACATTATCAACCTATTGAGGCACTTACAGGTGCCTGGGGATTTCCACTGCAGAGCACTTGGCAGTTTATCCTGGGATTCCCTCTGCCAATCAAGTGCACTATAACCTAGTGAGCAAAGCAGACAAGCCTGTGTAGATCGCAAACACCAAAAAGAAAAAGCAGGGTCTGGCCGAGCAGTCAGACAGGAAAACCTTTGGCCAGGTAATTCAACATCATGAGGGTTTTGGGGTTCATAAAGGCCTTTAAGGGCGTTTTTGCTCCTGAGCCTTCCACATTCCACACTTTTTCTTCCAGCCTATAACCGCCTTCAGATCAATGTCAACAGCAGCATCCGCAGGTGCGCTTGCAGGGACCAGGCAGTGCTATCCTCCCTCTGACACCACTCAGCTTCAAGCTGTCACCTTGGGTCACAGTCTTCTTTTCATATGTATCATCGAGTGATATGAAATTACAACCTTTTAGCATTAACTATACCTTCAAGTACCAAATACATTAGGTAAATGGACATTCACCAGAAAGCTTCTTACAGATACAAACTATCACTTCTATTTTTAGAAAATATTTACTGATTACTCGGAAATCAATTTAAACTCTACTGGCAATAATTAGGTTTGGGAGTGCCTAGAAACTGTTACTATCTCAAGAGAGAAAAAGGCAAATTAAAATCAGACTAAGTAAGAACAATACTTTTAAATGTAGAAGTGGAACATGCACTACTTGTTACGAAATTGTAAACTTGTTATTATTACTAAAGCACTTTTTAAAGAAAAGGATTTTGAATAAAATGCCATATGATATATTTGAGAATTACGCTAAATGCCTTGAAAATGATGTAAAAAAATATGGGAAACATTCTGGCCCTAAAGATTAAAGAACTGGCTACTAAGAATACTACTGAATCCATCATAGGCTCACGGTGTCAAGAACTCCGCAGTATAAATGAGATTGTTGCTACTTTTAGAGATTATTTTATAAAATTGTACCATAAAGATAACATTAAACAGAGATCAGATTTTGTGATATTTAACTCATTAAAAACTTTCCTAAATGAACTGAGACTCAGCAAAAGCTGTTGGATACCCCTACTACTATGAAGGTAGTGGACCAATACCGAAATAGTTTACTTAATGGCAAGGCTCCTGGTCCAGAGTCTATCCCTTCTGATTTATATAACAGTTTTACTAAAGTCCTAGCACCAATTTTGCTGTTAATGTTTCCTTCTTTCGATATAGGGACTCTACTTTGGAAACTATTTCTATTTGTTTTTAAACTGGCTAAAGATTCTAAATGTTATGGCTCATATAGGCTACAAACTCTCTTATATATTGTGACCCAAAACATTTAATACAAATTTTTGCAGTATAATTTCAATTTAGATTGAAGAATAGGTTGATCCTATCTAACATGGATGTGTTTCATTATGGTATGTCGCTAATCACACAAATGTTGTCACATCAATTTTTGCTATTTACAGGAAATCTATGGTAAACTTGCTCTTTATGTAGTATACCAAAAAGAGGTATGCTGTGTAAAGAGTCCAGGTATCCCTCATAAGTGGAAAGGGAATTGCTATAGTAATCCCAAGGTGCACTATCTAGGATAATGTTGTCAAGCAGAATTAGGCTTATCAGAGAGGAGTGTTAGACCTTTGTTGCACACAGAGTCCATAAATGATGCACACACTCCAAAAGGAGATCTACACCAATTTAGAAAAAATACCAGGCATTTTTATATATATGTTGAAACCAAGAACTTAGTAAATAGGTAAGTACTTTTTCGAAATAGACTTTTTACTGCCTTAGCAATGTTAACCAACAGTGCACTTTTGTTCAAAATGTTTTTCTATTGGAGAATAAACATTCACTGCATACATATACTTGCAATAGGTTTCTGTGGGAGCCCCTTCAGTCATGACGTGGTAAGGGAACAAGGACCACAGTTCCACCAGCAGATAGGTTGTATCTACGCTGGTGAGTCCGGGTGCAGAGGTACTGGACGGCTTGCAGGCTACGTGATAAAAAGCAGCGGAGGCCTCTTGGACATAGGTTGCAAAGGGAGACTTGGGGACAAGTCAGCGAGCTCCCAACGGGGGCCTGGGTCATGAGGGTCTTGGGAGCACGGAGATGCAGTCGGTTTTCTTAGACCCAGGATGGGCGTCTCGGGTGCAGAGTGTTTGTAGGAGGCTGGATCTCATGCGTCAAGGTGCTCACTATTGTTGGTCAAGATCTGTAAGGGGGACAAAAACAGGACAGCAGGGCCACTCTCGGTGCTGACCTCTGTAGAGATGATGACCCTCATTGGCTGATGTCATTGAAGCCAGGACTGGGCTTTAACCAATCTTTGGTTGCAGCAAAGGGTCCATTATCCCGTGTATTGGTGCAGGAAGGCTTGTGGAGGTCCTGCAATCTTCAGGCTTGGCAGAAAGACAGATCTAACCTCCTTCAGGGTGCTGACTTTCTCCTGGGTTGCTACTGCTTGGTGGACAGCAGCTTCTTTAAGCCAAACGTTGTGGGAGATGCCTGCAGGCTGCAGAGGAGTAGCTTCTCTTCCCCAAGGGAGATGCTGGCTGCTTGGTGAAATGCTGGCAACCGTTTGGGGCTTCCATTCTTGTAGGGATTGGATCTTCAATGTCCTCTTCTAATTTTTAGTCACTGGAATCTGAAGTTTCGGATTCAAGAGGGCCACCTAAATACTACATTTAGGGGTTTTAGTGGAGTGAAGAGTTGTGGCCAACAGACTACCTACCCTTGGGGTCACTACACCCCCACATGTCCACTTCCTGTGGAAAGTGGGCATAACCCTGTCCCAGTTTCTTAAATTCTGCCATCACCAAGATATGTGTCTGACCTGGGTGAGCTCCACGCCTACTCGCATACCAATTTCCTGCCTGTCCTGGTGCCAAAAGGGCCTCACAGCATGGGGTGGTATCTCCCTGCTCTGGGGGATGCCGGGGTTGCATATCAAAGACGGCAGAGGCTTTGAAGCCTCTGGTCTTGGTATGGTGATTGCTAGGTAACCTTGAAGAGGTGTAAATATCTCTTGCTAGAGCCAGCTTTTTTT
Organism: Triturus cristatus; assembly: GCF_964204655.1. Lineage (NCBI taxonomy): Eukaryota > Metazoa > Chordata > Amphibia > Caudata > Salamandridae > Triturus > Triturus cristatus. The sequence continues at coordinate 875,098,728 of NC_140593.1, read as the reverse complement.
TACCTCTGAGAGTAGGGCTCTCATCTCCTAGGGGGTCAAAAGTTTGTCTGTGATGGCAGGCTGGAATATACTAGTCAGCCAGCACATTAGTGGACTATTAGGTTTCAGGGGGTAAAGATACCCTCTGGGTACATTTGTTAATACATCCATCACTGGAATCAGTGTGGGTTTATTAATATGAGATGTTTGATGCCAAACATCTTTGGTGTCAGTGAAGCAATCAAGTAGCTGGGAAACTCATAATCACCAGTGTCCAATGCATATACTTAAGATGTCTTCCCTGTCCACTTGCAATGTCTATGAGTTGACCTAGACATTGCAGGGGTATGTCTGCTCATGCAGATATGTCCACAAATGTAGTATAAAGCACTAGGGCTATAAGGCCTGCTCTGGAGTGACTTACACATATTGCTTGCAGGGTCCGCAGGCATGGCACACAGGAGGTGTGCCATGTCATGTTTTCACTTTTGTCTGCACCATGTCACATAGCCTACAATGGCAGGTTGCATGAGGGTGTTGAGGGGTCCCACATGTTTACACGATACATGCAGCAGCTCTTGGGGACTCTCTTTAGTATCCATGCCCTAGGTACCAGGGCTACCATCTACTAGGGACTTACAGGAGTGCTATAGGTATTGCCAATTGGGGAACAATTGTACAGTTTTAGTAAAAGAGATGTGGCACTGGGGACCTGTTTAGCAAGAATCCAATGTACTTCTGTCAAAATTGCATCAAATACCAGGCAAAAACTGGGGGTGACAATGTCAAAAAGGGGAACTTTCCTACAAAATCCAACTGCAATGATAAGTGGAGAAGTGTGGCTCACTGGTTAGAGTAGGCAGACCTGGAAGCAGAGGTCAGCCCGGGACCAGGGTTCAATTCCCGGCTCGGCTGGGTCTTGAGTCCATAAATTGTCCATGGACTCGATAATTCTCGCTCCAGTGCATACTCGATTCATGGGTTCACACTCTGCGACTCTGGGCAATAGCTTGCTTAATCTCCACAATGGCCCCTCGCGGCGGGATGCCTGGCTTTCACCTTGTGGATGCCCTGCTGGGTTATCTCACAGGGGAATACCAGGACGGGTTCCCTAAGCAAGCGCTTAGAGACCGGTTGGTGATTTGCGCTATATAAATATCTGTACATGATAATGATTGACGACGAGAAGGACTTTGATAGGATCACTTGGCTCTTTCTGTTGTGAAAGCTCTTCTTAATTTCAGGTTTGATCCATTGTTCATCCACAGAATTATGCTCCTTTATGAAGATCTGACTGCTCAGGTTAGATGTCTTTGATTTTGCTATTCATGGGGTAACATGTCAAGGGTGCCCTATTTTTCCTTATCTATTTGCCTTGTAGCTTGAACCATACTTGAAACATCTAAAGCTTAGAATAGATATTCCAGCTTTGAGAGTTAACAGATCTGATATCATGTGAGCTGCTTATGCAGATGGTATTGTTATTTTTACTAAGACCCACGCATTAGCTTTTCCTGTTATCAGATACGAGGCAGGAAAATTCTGAAAACTTTCAAGATATTTTTTTAATCAGAACAAGACTCAAACCTTAAGTATTGGTATTTTTCCGAACTCTGACCCATGATATATTACACTACATATTTAGGAGTGAATCTTTTATTTCATATTGAAGGGCTGTTGCAGCTTAATCATTAATCCCTACTGGTTATCACTGTAGCCTCCTTGAAAAATTAAAATAGGCACTCATTAGGAATTAACAGAACATAAAGTTATAAAAAAGACAATACAGCGTACATTTCTATTTATATTTTGAGCCTTACCTTCGATTGTCTCCCCAACTATGGGGCCGATTCCGGTCGGGGCCCTCCTGCCCGCATCTGAATGTGCCATTCGGATTCATTTCGGACTGAGCCATTCTGATGGGCTCGGTCGGAAAGCAATCTGACTTGGTTTTCCGGATGGCTTACGATGGGCTCGGAGAGCCCATCCGTCATCCGGAAACCCTTCAGTACTCCCTTGGCCGCCTCTTTCCGGCTGAGGGAGTACGATGGCAGTTTCCCACTGCCTTTTTGTGCCGGTCTTTCTGGCGCAAAAAGGCAGTGGGAAACTGTCTTTGGAGGCCCCCAGCAGGGCCCCACGTTTGAGGTACCTGCCACAGGGTGCAAGGATGAACTGCACCCCTGCTCTTTCATTGAGAGCATGCATTGCGTTCGGAATGCATGCTCTCATTGAATGGTATAGGCATTCGACCTAACAGGGTTCAGTCACATCCTACTTGCAGGTCTGTAACCGATGACAGGAGGTCATTCGGTTACAGTTCCTGACCGATATCAGACGGACTCCGGTCAGTCCGACATGGGAATCAGGCCCTTGATTCAGCTCTTTCACAATTTGTATGGCAGAAAATCATCTCACACTGTTATCCAAGATCTTCAGCTTCATCTTTCTCAGGAAGGAAGGGCTATTGCTGTTTCAAAGTTCATTATTGGTCTGCTTTCTCATCTAGATTCTAACTACTATTTGTTTTTATAAGGAAAATGACACTATTATGGGCGCTCTGTCATGGCCTTTCAACATGTATACTTTTTTTGATGTTTCATATTCTCAACAACCAAGATTTAAATACTTTCCCATTTATATTTATTTATGGTTTGCGATAACACAACATCTCGATATACTTAAAATTAATAAATATATTTCTCTCTGGCCAAAACCTTCACTTCCTAGTTTTTCAAATACATCTTTTGTTCATTGATGGTCTAGATCCACACCTCAACAGATGAGTCAGTTATTTGATTGACCTGTTTGTCTGTCTTTTAGCACACTTACTGCTCAACACTTAGTTCCATCAAGAGGTTTAAAAAAAAAATACTTACAAATGTGTGAAGTTCATACAATCATTTCAGTGCCGAGGTTAACCTTGAATGAACCCTTTTCATATATATCAACTTGCTGGGTATAAAGACTGGTATATGGCTCATCAGTCGGAAATATATATTTTTCCTAGAATGAATATCAGGTAATATGCACCATCTAGCAAATAGATGATCAGATAAAATAGGAGAGGTTGTAAGAGATGATGAGATTATTAAACGTTTTATATTAGGACACAAGGTGCTCAACGTATCACAACTATAATCACAGTCAATGCTATTGGATATATAATATACACCAAGAAAACCTTTGGAACGAGTCTTTGTTTTCAATGAGGGTACCATGGGGCAGATATTATTCATGTTTTCATTCATTGTTTCCAAATTAGGGATTATTGCCCACATGAATTTCAGAAAGTGAAAAGATTACTTCATTTCCCGCATCAAACATCGATAAAGTTAATCTGCTTGGGTTCGCTCCATACATGTCTGTGAAATATGATGGAATCATTTTTGCTGTGATATTTACAGCTAGAATGTGCATTGTAAAGCTTTGACTTGGTAGTAATCCACCCAGAGCACACAAGTGGTGTAGTTAATTTATAGATCTGTGCAGCTTAGAAATGGCTATCATTCACAAGAATCATAAGCAAAGAAATTTTCGTAATCAATGGCTGCACGCACATATGCCTCAAACACACTTTAGAATAACTTACATGTTTTAGGAGAGTATTGCTTAGAACTTATCATGTATTACAGATTAGAAGATCTTGTAACATATTATGCATGTCAACGTTTTTAAACAGGGATTCAATTTATTTTTTCAATTTGACTGCATATGTGCTCTGACTTTTATCCAAATTGAACAAAGTCTTTCCTCACTTCTCACTATAGTTAGAACAACTAAAATAAAATGTATACAAGCCACCTCCCTTTTAAAATGTGATTAATTCAATCCTATAGCAAAGCCTACAGCCTAAAAACTAACACAATGGGGCAGGCCCAAGGCTTCATGAAAACTTGTCCTTAAAATCTTTTAAAATCAATTACTTCAGCCAGCAAATTCTCCTAATGCCATAGTTTAAATAGGTTCTAGATTAATAGAATATGGTCTTAAAAACAGATTGACCTACTACAGATTTCACACCGTTGTAGAGATTTGTAAGATAGGCAACTAGATAAAAGGGCATAATATCACAACTCATCATCTCACTTATTGAGGCACTACCCCGTAGTGATACTTAATATAGATTTAAGTGGCAGAAGAGCACATGCATGACCATCTTGGAGGTACAGTGGCTTGCTATATGGAGGGATCTTTACAGCACTATACATAGTATACTGGGTTAAGAGGCACACTATAAAGTCCTATTAGACTGGTATTGCTATTCAGCTACATTTCATAAATTCTAACCTGGGGTTGGTGTTAAGTGTTGGAAGGGATGTTAGACTAGGGGAGATGTTGAACCCACTGGTGGGACTTGCCACAGAAGCTTTACAGGTGCAGCAAAGCACTTTAGGGTACCCCATCCTACAAGACATAATCACTGTCCTTCCAGGGGTATGACCTTAAGAGTTACGATACAGGTTGGAAGCAGATAGAGCTATCTTGTGTAATTGCCTAGGAGAGGCTAAAATTATGATAGCAGCCCACTGACAAAAGGCAGAGACCCCTCCCATTGCTTTAAGGAGCTCTCGATCTGCACCCTATTTGCAATGGAAAATTATCTGATAATATAGCAGAGAAGAAATTATGTTTTGGAGCTACTGGGGAACCCATCTTCTCTTATCTAATGGAGAGGATCCCCTCTGCCCTACAGCTCACTATACTCAAGGCTTTTAACCTCTTTAGTCTTTAGCAACAAGGAATGGTAGTTCAGCGATCCTGACTGAGTTACCAATCGGGGGGGTGGTAGCTATAGAAATTGGTTCAAGTTCAATTTACATAGCTCAGGTGGGATGGAGGGGGAGTTACTGATTTCTTTCTTTGTAATATTTTATGTTGTTGGATGCACCATGAATTGAAATCTTTTAGGTTCATTAAAAGAATTGGATGATAAGTCATCTGAAGCTATAAATGTTGTTAGGAGTGGGAAGTCTAGACAAATGTTTGTTCGCAATAGCAAATTCACAAATGGTAAGAATAGGAGTAATGGTGATAGCTCCAGTTCTAACAACATGTGTTTTCGATGTGGGAATACCCCAAATCCCAAAGGGGGTAGATGTCCTGCAGCCAATGTAGTGTGTTATTATTGCACAAAGACAGAACATTTTGCGAAGGTATGTTTAAAAAGGATAATGCAGAAGAAAACTGTGGCCTGTGTGGTGGAGTCTGATGAAGAGTTTGTTTCAGAAGTAATTTCTGTTGTCACAGATTTGCCTATTGCTTCCTCATGTGATAAGAATGAACCTGTCGTTGGTGACCAATCATGTTGTGTTGACCCCATTGTAGAGGTGAGTGTTGGAGGTAAAGTCCTCAGACTGCTGGTTGATTCTGGTGCCAGAATTACGATGATCATGCAGAAATTATTTGAAGAGACGTGGTGTAGAGATTTGATGCCAGAAGACCGCTCTCTAGACTCTTATGAAGGGCATAATATTGAGTTTCTTGGCTATATTGAAAAAATACTCATGTTCAAGGGAAGAAAGATCAGGGGTAAGGTTTAAGTTGCAGTCAAGGGTCTCAACATATTGGGATGGTGCTGCGACCGGGTGCCAAAGAGCAGGTTTTGGTGGTTGATTGTGATGAGGTGGGACAAAAGTGGAAAAGGAGCTTTTCCATGGTGTTCAGTGAGGGATTAGGGAAGATTTGGGGTCGTCCCATAAAGTACAAGTTCCTTTTAGTGTGAGGGATGAACTTGACAAGGAACTCAAGGATTTGTGTGATAAAGGTATTGTAGAGCCCACTGCCTAAAATTAATGACCTATTTGCTAGTGTCAATGGGACTTGATTTTTTTCTAAGCTTGGTTCGGCGTGTGCCGATCATCAAATTGAGCTACATCCAGAGTCGCGCACGTTGACAGCCTTTGTTTCTTCTTTAGGAACTTTCCAGTACTGACATATGCCTTTTGGCTTAGCATCTGCTGCGTCTGTGTTTCAGAGGGTAATGCAGAACTTGTTGAGTGGGGTGAAAGGCATGTTAGTCTTCAAGATGATGTCTTGATCTATGCGAAGGACATCTAATCCCATGAAGACGTGCTGCACAGAGTGCTGGACATTTTTGAAAAACATGGAGTAGTACTCAAGACCGAGAAATGTCAATTCTTGTGTGAGGATATAGAATATCTGGGTCATTTAATTTCGCAGGAAGGAACTAGACCTAGACATGAACTAATTGAAGCTATTGTTGGTGCCACCACTCCCTGTGACAAAACGGGTGTTAAATCTTTATTGGATCTTTGTGAGTACTACTTTAATTTTGTTCCTGATTTTGCTACAATGGTGAGGACAATCAGCAATTTTCTCAAAAAGTGGTAAAGTTCGAGTGGTCTAGTGAGTGCGTCTCTACTTTGAGCAGGTCAACTCTTGTTTAGGTAAGAGTAGAGCTCTTAAGCCTTTTAATCATAATCTATCCTGTTGCATTACTGTTGATGCCAGCCAGGTAGGTGTGGGTGCCATTTTGATACAGGGCTCTGGAGATAAAGAAAACACTGTACAATCTGCATTAAGTGTACTTAGAGACACCGAACTGCAGTACTCCGTTACTGAGGAGTTGCTAGCATGCCTGTGGGCAATAGAGATGTTTCGCCCATAGTTGTTGGTTAGGCTGTTCAGTCTATGGACGGATCACAAACCTTTAGTCAACATTCTTGGTACTAGTGCCAGCAAATGTTTTAGTCCTAGGATTGTGAGGATGGTCTCTAGGCTGATGCAGTATCAGTTTGATGTGTCACATATTTCAGGTGGACGAACGGTTGGGCTGATTTTCTTCCCCATTTTCCTCTGCGAAATAAGGAGAGTGAAGAATTAGACTCTCATGAACTGAGTGAGAAGGATTCTGAGGATTGCTTTGTGACTGCATTGGAAGTACCAGAACTAAGCGTTGGTTCGGAGGAAGACTGTATGAATGCTTTGAGGATTGATGAGTTGCTGCAGCAGGTTTGTGAGTTGGTCAAGAAAGGTTGACCCAGAAAGAGGGTGTTATCCCCTCTCTTACAATCGTATTGTAAAGTTTAAAGTGAGATTTCCCAGGAAGATGTAATGTTGTTGCGTTCTGACAAGCTAATCCCTCCTCATTCTACCAGGCAAGTCATCATGAGTAAAGCCAATGATGGTCATTTGGGTGCAATGCTCACGAAACGTCTCATTCAAGAAGAATTTTGGTGGCTTGGTATGGATACTGAGATCAACAAGGTGATTGAGAATTGTTTGGTATGTGGGTCTGCAGATAAGAGCCTGAAGGTAGCGACACCGCCCCTCCTTCTGATTGAATATCCTTCTGGTCCATGGGTCAAATTAGGAATTGATGTAATGGGGCCCATTGACTCCCTACCGGGTAGATCTAGGGATATTTAAGTCCTGGTGGATTATGCATCAAAGTGGCCAGAAATTGGTTTCATGATGGTCATGAAACCAAATGCATCGAGTGTGGTGTTTTAAAAAAAATGTATTAACATAATAGGATACATTGGGCCATGCTGTACTTTACAACTGCCTAGAAACAGCATGTTAGTGCATTCTACAAGTAATAATATACTTTGTTTCATTAATAACAATCAATACAATGACAATCTCGGTGCATTAATTCTCACATTCAACAATAGATACTTAAAATAAGAGCGCCCTATAAAATGTAATTGGTTTCTAAGTCCATACTACTTACATTCTGCAGGGTTTGCGAGTGTCATAAATGAATGCGAACCTTAGTCCGTGGATTACTTTACATGTCAGGGACAGTAGTAAGCAATTGGGGTATGTAACAATAAATATTTAAAACCAAACAAGTTGACACTCACTAGAATTTCATTGATTTTCTGATTCCATACAACTTGTATCAAGCAGGGTTTTAGGGGTGAAATGAAGTTGGTGTAAACCAAAGTCCCTTCAATTAGTTTCTCATTTGGGGGAAAATAGTAAACAATTAAACTTCAACTTAATTACTAAAAGGAAGACAAATTACTGATTACGAAAGTCCTGCTAGCAGATCCCCTGGCTTTGCCAACTCTTTTTTATAAAAAGGGCAAAACAATACACAAAATAGAATGAGCTCTAAAATTGCAGAGTGCAAAGTCTCTGGGTAGGCTGCTGGAATGACGGTAAAAGCTGCTATTGGTAAGGACAATCGGAAATACCAGTTATCATCTCATTGAATTAATAGCAACCCAATATAGGGTTACAGGTATTGACAGGTTGGCTCTCCGATTGGCTGAAGCTATTTGCTGCTCTTGTAACAAACTTGGTGAACCAAATGTTAAGCACCGAGTTCTCCGGGTTCAAGGGCGCGTTGATGGCCTGTCGACAAGAGCGAACACTGAGTTTGGTCCATTCAACTGTTGGTGGGCCTTAAATTCATTGAGCAGTGCTGGGCAGAGACACACCACATGTTCAAATGATTCCTTACTGGGCCCACAACTCCTACACATTGTGTAGCCATTTATGCGATGCCAACTGGGTAGATGGTAGAGAAAAGGCCACTCACCTATCCTGAGGGACAAAAGTCTTTTTTTCCAGCAGACTTCATAGGTGCAAGACAGATATGGTACCATGGTCCCTGGCTTGAACCCAGAAATAATCAACAAGGCGTGTTTGCATTTTGCCAGTTATGCCCTGTCTGAATAGAAAGAGCAGAGACATATGCTCTTTTTAATGTATGTTTTGAGGACCTGCTGAGATGGATCAGTGTCCCAGAATTTATTTGCTTCTAAACGCTGCAGGGAATCTTCTAGATAACAGCAATGTTGTTGCCCCAACTGACTGGTAGATATTTCCCTCCACAGCATAGCCTCCAAACTGCCTACTCTGGATGTTCGTAGTTTGTTACATAGTTTGATAAGGGGTCCGGCCCCTGCAGCCTGCTGATCTAAAAGCCAAACTCAAGTGTCATCTGAGCCGGGGATATGGTTTTCGGTAAGCTCAGCACTTGCTTATAGACTCTTGCTGTTAATTTATCCAACAAACTGGAGTCTTTTCCCAGCATAATCTCCAGACCATAGGATAAGGATTTGGACATTTTTGCCTTCATAACAATTATTAGTGGGGTCAAACTTGGGCCAAATAGCCACTTTGATAGCTTTTTAAATGCTACCTGTAGCGTCAGTGCTTTAGCTCCAACCTCTTGCCGTTGGATTCAAGCAAGCCTGGCTGAAGACGGCTGAAATGCCAGAAACCGGTCCTAGGAAGTTTGTTTCTGGTCCAGGGAAGGCATGGCTTGGCAGTTCGGGCTGGACTGTTCCCATGAGGCACAGGGTCAGACAGATTTGCATATGGCCATGTCTGAACTGGGGTGGCAGAGTGGGCTAAAGAACGGTGATGGATCAAGCCCAGATCTGTTGACTGGGTGTGAGTGTTTGATTGGTTCTGATGCTCCATCCATCACCACCCCCTTTTGTACCACTTTGTTCGCCATAAGTTGGCAGGATATGCTCAGACGTGAGTACCTTGCTCACTTTGCCACTGGATTCAAGCAAGCCTGGCTGAAGACGGCTGAAATGCCAGAAACCGGTCCTAGGAAGTTTGTTTCTAGTCCAGGGAAGGCATGGCTTGGCAGTTCGGGCTGGACTGTTCCCATGAGGCACAGGGTCCGACTGATTTGCATATGGCCATGTCTGAACTGGGGTGGCAGAGTGGGCTAAAGAACGGTGATGGATCAAGCCCAGATCTGTTGACTGGGTGTGAGTGTTTGATTGGTTCTGATGCTCCATCCATCACCACCCCCTTTTGTACCACGTTGTTTTAAAAAGGCACACCATGTGTCTATATGGACCCCTAAGTATTTATAGGAGGATCCCCTTTCAATGCTTTTACCATTGTACAGCCATCCTCCTTCTTGATATTTTCTTGTCCCATAGGTGACTACCCTTGTTTTCAACCAGTTTAACTCCAGTTTATTTGTAATTGTGTAATTGTAAAGCTGGTCAAGCAGCCTCTTCAAACCTACCCTTGTATGACTAAACAGAACAAGGTTGTCTGCCAGTACACACACTTGTTTTACTCCATGAGATGTTAGTGTTTTCCTTGAGATGTGTGCTCCCTCTCCCAATTTTATATGAATCCAAGTGTTTGTATGGAGCTGGATGATGGCCTCTAGTAAGGGAGGTGGAAACTCCAATTTCTGTAGTTTGGACCACAATAATCCCCATGGCACGCGATCAAACGTTGCCTTAAAACCAACAAAGCCGCAGTGAATTAAAGTTCTGGAAGCTGCCACTATGTCCGTCAATACTGATACTGCAAGCAGATTTGTTAAAGTTCCTGATTTTGCCACAAATCCTGTCTGATTAAATGTTTTTGTGTAGTCCACAGTGATAGGTCTTCCAACAACAGACTAGCGTAGTACTTGGCTTCAACATCCAGGAGGACTATCAACCTATACTTTTTTGGGTCAAATCTTACACCACCTTTATAGATTGGATGTATGATAGCTCTGTGCCAGGAGTCTGGTATCAGTGAAGTGGTCTGACAATAATCAAATAAAGATGCTAAATGGTCGGCCCAGAACTTTATATCCTGCTTGTACAGGGCCTTTGATTATGATTTGTGCCGTTCGGGTTATCAGTGCTTCTGGAGCTTTGGTAGCCTGTTCGGATAACTCCCTCGCTGAAGGGGAGTTTTGTTATCTGTTATTACTGAGATACAATTGTCCATGTCTGCTGGTCGCTCGGATTCCACGGTACGGATTATACCGGGGGGGGGGGGGGGGCTGCGATTGACTTGTGTCAATCGAGGGGACCGTTATTATCGGGTTAGCCAGTAACTCGTCTTCCTTTTCAGTTGCTTTAAAGTAAGTCGTTAAAAAAGATGCCCACTCCTCTTCCAGGATGTTTGCACTGCTTTGTCCCCTTTGACCGTGCATTCTCCCGTTCATGAGGTACCTAAATGCCTTCATATTTGGGCTTTTGCTTGCATGAACTAATTTTATCCAGAACCCATCAGAACGTTTTTGTTTCTCTAAGGGCAATGCTTGCCTGTGTGCTTACTTATAGTTCTTAAATGGCAGTTCTGCTCCAGGGAACCTCCAAACTTGTCTTAATGCAGAAATGCGTATGTTCTTCAATTTCTTGATCTCAGCAGCTATGACAGCCTGATTGCCTCTATTAAATTGTTGAGTAGTGAAGACAAATTGTTTGAACAATTGGCCAGAGAAAATCACCCATGATGTCATTGGGAAATGTCGTCAATACTGCTCACGCCTAGTTGGGCTCTGCATGCTGTCATTAGGAATCTGTCCATTTTAACCTCTCTTGGTTTTCCATGTAGGTTCCTCTGTTTGTCAAGCTGGTCATGGTGTGTGGTGCTATACAGGCAGACAGGGTAATTACTTGAGGGAGGTGTCGCTATCCCCACATGCAACAATGTTATACTTCTCAATCCGAGGGAACATGTCCTTGTTACAGATAGTATAGTCTAGGAAAGAGTGAGTTTGACCATTTGTCCTTGTCCACTTCGGTAGTTTATCCAGGGGAAAGCGACCGTTCAAGATTATGAGGCCCATACTGGTAAGTTGCATTACCATATATTCACTGAGCTTGCTGTACTTATTGCCACTGGGCTTTGTTTGTTCTATGCTATGTTGGCATCTGCCTGGGCATGTTTCATCATAATCTTCCGGAAGGGTTGGAAGAGATTCGTGTTGTAGTCCCCTGAGATCAAATCAGCTGTGCTTCCATAGTCACTTAGTAGGCTGCACATGATACAAATCAGATGGTTCTCCCTAGCACTTGAGGAGATGTACATGTTCATCAGCAGCAATTGTTTGGTAAGTTTCAAGCTTCTAATCCTTACACCAGTGATTCAGTCCTCTTCAAATAGTAGCTGGTCAATTATTGCGTTTAACTTGCCAGAGACGTAAATCAATAACCCACCCTTTGGTCTACCGGACTTATGGGATCTTATGGCGGGGGTCCTGTATTCTAAATATCCCTGTAGTGGGAGGCTTGCCTCGGTCCATGCTTCCTGAAGAAGTAGGACCTTGTGGTTCTTTAAGAACATTATCACATCCTGGGACTGAATTTTCAAAGTAAGTCTATTGATGTTCCAAGTGCACACTAATAATCCGGATGTTTTAGTGTTAGCTGCTGTTCGAACGCTATTTCAGTCGTGACTTCCTCCGGATAGGACTACTGGCAGCCTGGCCCAGTCGTCCTTTGGATAATTTGAATGTGGTGATGTTTTTGAGAGAAGTGTGCATCAGGGTGGGGTTTCCAGAGATAATTGTCTCTGATAATGGAACTCAGTTTGTGAGTAGAGTTGCAAGCAATTCTTGATGCTTGTGGTATAAAGCATGTGAGGAGGCCCCTATATGACCCACAAACAAATGGCCTGCTAGAGAGGATGATTAGGGTTGTGTGGGAGTGCATAGTGGGCTAAGTCAGGGAACCATGACATTGGGAAGTCCTTGCAAAGCATGTTGTGGTTCTATAGCACGACACCGCACTCTGCTACCAAGGTCTCTCCTTTTGAGTTATTGAGGGGAAGGAAAGCGAGCACAAGTTTAAGAGCTGGGTCAGAGTCTGATATTTTGAATCTTACGGACATTGTAAAGGGGAACATGTCATGGACTAAAGCTAAACAAAAATGCTGGTATGATCACGAAAGAGGGGTTAAAACTGTGTCCCCTGTTAGTGGGTAATCTGGTTCAGACTAAGTCACCTGTTCATAAGAAGAAAGTACTAAGCAAATTTGATGCACTAACCACAGTGGTAAAGGTGGGCAGTAATGCTGTCCAGGTGGAAGGGGGGCATTGGTGGAATCTTGGTAAGATTGTTAAGGTAAAAGTCAGGATGGATGGTGAGGATGGTGAAGGTATGGCTGGTGCTGTGCCGTGTAATAGTAAGGGTGGGGATAGTGTGGAGTAACCAAAGGGGATTTTCTCAGGAGAAGCTCCAGGACCAAGGTCACTCCCAGTAGGTTTTGTGAATGTATCATTTTGATTTTATGTGAAATGTGCTTTTTATTTTTTTTGTTTTAGGAGAAGGGAGGATATATAGTACTGGGAGTAGAATGGGTTTGTTTGTTTGCTCAGACCATTCTCTCTTAGGGATTCCTGTGTTACTATGTGGTGATAAAGCGATACCAAAGGGGATGATGGAAGGAGTGTTTGAGCAAATCAAACACTCACCCCCAGTCAACTGATCTGGGTTAAATCCATCATCATTCTTTAGCTCACTCCACCACCCCAGTTCAGACATGGCCATATGCAAATCAGTCTGACCCTGTGCCTCATTGGAACAGTCCAGCCCGAACTGCCAAGCCAGGTCTTCCCTGGACCGGAAACAAGCATCCTGGGACCGGTTTTGGGTTCATAACCCTCGTCAGCCAGGCTATCTTGAATCCAGTGGTAAAGTGAGCAAGAGACCCACGTCTGGGCATACCCTGCCAACTTAGGGCGAACAAAGCATTACCAAAGGGGATGCTGGACGGAGTTTTTGAGCAAATCAAACACTCACCCCAGTCAACTGATCTGGCTTTAATCCATCATCATTCTTTAGCTCACTCCACCACCCCAGTTCAGACATGGCCATATGCAAATCAGTCTGACCTTGTGCCTCATGGGAACAGTCCAGCCCGAACTGCCAAGCCATGTCTTCCCTGGACCGGAAACAAGCAACCTGGGACCGGTTTCGGGTTCATAACCCTAGTCAGCCAGGTTATCTTGAATCCAGTGGTAAAGTGAGGAAGGGACCCACGTCTGGGCATACCCTGCCAACTTAGGGCGAACAAAGCGATACCAAAGGGGATGATGGACGGAGTGTTTGAGCAAATCAAACACTCGCCCCCAGTCAACTCTGCTACCAAGGTCTCTCCTTTTGAGTTATTGAGGGGAAGGAAAGCAAGCACAAGTTTAAGAGCTGGGTCAGATTCTGATATTTTGAATCTTACGGACATTGTAAAGGGGAACATGTCATGGACTAAAGCTAAACAAAAATGCTGGTATGATCACGAAAGAGGTGTTAAAACTGTTCCCCTGTTAGTGGGTAATATGGTTCAGATTAAGTTACCTGTTCATAAGAAGAAAGGACTAAGCAAATTTGATGCACTAACCACAGTGGTAAAGGTGGGCAGTAATGCTGTCCAGGTGGAAGGGGGGCATTGGTGGAATCTTGGTAAGATTGTCAAGGTAAAAGTCAGGATGGATGGTGAGGATGGTGAAGGTATGGCTGGTGCTGTGCCGTGTAATAGTAAGGGTGGGGATAGTGTGGAGTAACCAAAGGGGATTTTCTCAGGAGAAGCTCCAGGACCAAGGTCACTCCCAGTAGGTTTCGTGAATGTATTGTTTTGATTTTATGTGAAATTTGCTTTTTATTTTTTTTGTTTTAGGAGAAGGGAGGATATATAGTACTGGGAGTAGAATGGGTTTGTTTGTTTGCTCAGACCATTTTCTCTTACGGATTCCTGTGTTACTATGTGGTGATGTCATTATTTAGAATGTGCCTTGTTTAAAGCCGAGATTGTTGTGTGCAGCAGTTACTGGTGGAGCAGGCTTTGAAGGCAACTGTCTACAGTGTAGCTTTTTCAATAAAGTACTTGAAATTACCTATCTTCCGGCGTACTTACAGCAAACTTCATAAGGAAAAATGTGTAACAAACCTGAAAGTATACAAAGATATAATCTATTGGATGAGTAATGTTTCTACTAATGAATGTTTTCCTGGCAGATTGGTCTTCATAGGAGAAATTGTTGCTCATACAAAGCAGGATTGCCTCAAAACAAGTAGAAAACGCTATCCCTGTTGCACAGGATTGATTTATTGTAAATTCCATCAGGGACACTGAAGTTATACTAACATGAATCCTTGTGCTTTCTGAATAAAACAGCTGCATAGAAGTAACAATGTTTATATTCAAATCACCTCCAAGAACAAATAAGGCCCTATTATTGTTGGATCTCAGGTCCTCAACACAATTTTGAATAGTCTGTAATTTGTTTTATATTAAGCCTTTATATTTTTATGTACATTAGGGCAAACTATTTGTTTCTTTACATTAACGGCAGAGAGAGGTATCAAAGTCACTAGAATGATTGGGTCACCAGCCAGGAGGTCAATGCTGCTACAAATTATGCTCTGATTTGTCAAAGTAACTAGACCTCCAGTGGGGGTGATCTCTATTACCTGGGTGTGCTGATTTCCAATGACAGAGAAAACTGAGTACCACCAGTTCTATACTACTCCAACATTATAGCATTCATGCAGTACTACTACTATTAGTCACCAAGGCATGTTCTAGGCTACTCATGAACCTGTATATGCTGTGAACATCCCATGAAAGTACATGAATTAAAAAAAGAAAACACTGACATTTGAAATATGGTACAAATTGTGAGATTCACAGATACTTGCATTAGGAACAATGCATAAGGCTCACAAAACAATTAGAAAGGGCTTGAATTGTGCTTCTAGGATTTGATACATTGTTCATTTAAGTTGATTTTTATCCACATTTTTCACAGGCCCTGTTCATCATTTACCCATGTAACTTTTATAAAGTCACAACATGTTGCTTTCCCACCATTGTTACCAACCAATCCCTCGAGCATAACATATGTTCCTATATAAAAGGCCCCTATTGAGTTGACAACGAACATTTTTGTTCAGGGAGATCATTAAGAATGTTTAGCAATATCAATATAAAAAAGGCTACCCCCTATTTAATAGGTCTGGGAGAAGGGGGAAAAAACATGAAATATATATTATTGCAAAAGCAAACTCCCACCCCACCTCTATTGCTTTACCACTGGTTTACTAAAGCTCAAAAAATGGGGCAAATTCAAAAACTAGTCTCAACACATCTGTGTCTGTAGTTATTTTTTCATTCTTTATTTGAAAACATTTTTATATATTTTTTCAAAACTTTCTATGTTTGTATAAATATTTGTCAAGAACACATTTCCTCAGTTTACAATTAATTAAAACAAACATTTCGTTTTATACAATATTGACAGTATACATTATTATTTACTTGTCCAATAATTATTGCACAAAATGATTGAACACTGAGATTTGACAACTACATTCCAGTATAACCATAACCCATTCAAAAACTCCACAGTCATACATCATACTATCACTATCATACTACCACCCAGACCAACACTGCATACAGAGATGAAACAAGCATTGAAAATGCAATAGATCTCGCCTTTAATTAAGTTCAAGTCATTTGCTTTGCTGATGGTATTGTATAGCAAAGCAAATGGCTTTAACTTAATGAAAGGCGATACCTATTGCATTTTTAATGCTTGTTCAATATTATATACACGCCATAGTTGCTGCTTATTTATCTTATACAACAAACAACCATTGACAAAGCCAATAGTCCTGACTTGTTGCAGGTAAGATGTTACTTTTTGTGTCGTATATCTGGATGTAATGACAAACAGCAAAATACAAGTCGGAGGGCACACTATGCTAAACACAGTTTATGGGTTATTTCAGTTAGCTGTAGGTGCTGTTGGACAGATTTAAATCTGGTGAATTTACCACATGAGGCATTATTGCATTTATGCAGAGCTAGGCCTGGGCCAAAATTCCGTTCCGTTCGCGGAAATTGCGATAATTTGGCATTTTCGCGTTCCGCGGAAAGCGCGAAAATGTCAAAATTTTCGCATTCCGCAGCTTAGCGATAATTTGTTTCTTGCTCGCGCTGTTAAAAAATACATTCTTGCATGCGTGCGATCGCCTTACCTGAATCCCCGCGTTCGCTGACAAGTTTTTCCAACCCGGTCGCGTTCTCCACGAGATGTTGGATTGTTGGTAGCCATTTTGCGCTGTCTCGCGACAGTTTGCGGCCGCATTAACGTCATTTGTCGCGCGACAAATGACGTGATCGCGCGACAAATGACGTTAATACGTCTTTCTTCTTGCGATCATGAACTGCGCCAGTATGAGAAGATTGAGATCTCGAACACGTCATTCTACATCGCGAGCGAGAGGGTGAGGACGCGGGCACGTCTAATCGAACGCGAACAAGAGAAAGAGACCCCGAACACGTCATATCCAACGCGACAGGGACAAAGAGAACGCGATCATGTCATTTTCGACACGCCGGCGGAAGTAATGTGGTAAATAATTTAATTACCGGGACTTAATTTGATACAGAAACATAATAAAATAGCTCAGTAAATAAGAGGCAGAATCCGTGGTATTAGAGGTTCGGAATAGGCTTTATTCCAGTGGTCGATTATAATCGGTTGCTCCAAGTTCCATCACCACGAAGGTTCAGGAAGTGAAGTACATACGTTATTGACAATCAATTACTTTTATACAATAGGCATTACAGTGAGGCCAATACAAGAGGCGTAACAATTGATAGTGGTGATAATATATTCATACGTAGCAAAAATAGGCGTAACTGGGAGTGATGAAAGAACGTCATCAGATGTGATGTCATAAGAGGGTGGTTACATGAAAGAATTTCGCAATGTCAGCAGAAATACTTGGCAGATATGCGCGCGCAGCAGTATGACGTGTAATTGACGTGCAACTAGGGGGTGAAGGGGACTTGACATTTAGCTCTACATGTGGCGACAGAAGTCTGGAGGGTCAAGTCAACCTAATCCCAAATCATATCTAACATCCTATGTTTAAAGAACTATGTTATCCAAAAGAGAGGTCTCTTAGAGTAGAATCTTATTCTATACTGACTATACTGACTGTTAGTGCGTGTACAAGCGTCTAAGTGTCTACACTAGATGCGAGGGCGGAATCTTCCATAGTAATAGGGCTATGAATTACTTGCATAAAGATAGAGAAGCCGGGCCTTTGCTCGGTAGCTAGAAGAATGTTTACTTAAACTACTAGACAGGAATGCATCGGGCAGGGAACGGAGCAGATAATTTCGAAGGTGAAATACAGTTTTTTTTTGGCAGGCAGCAGGCTTCGTGAGCCGCGCAGAGAATGAGACAAAGTTCATGGCCACAGATGCAGGCTCAGACTGGAGCTTTCAGAGGCAGAAGGCAAGAAGAGTTCGAAGACAGAATCAGGGCCTACTTGCCTGGACTGTAAAATGGCATAAGTGAACCATATAAAGCCGGTGGCCTTTCATACTTAAGAATGGAATATCCGGCCTGTTCATGGCGGATCTGACAGAGGACATGTTGACGGTGGACGCACATGTGTTTGCGTCTTCATAACTGGAACTGGAGGGAACATACATGTATTTGTAACATGCACATAGAACCGTTGGGGTCCAAGATAGGGGACATAACTGATCAGAAAAATCCATATTTCCACATTCCCTCCTTGTCCCCTACTTGCCCGTCAAGAGATATCAATCTTCATTAATCCATTGATCTGTTCATATAGCATCATTTGTTCTTCTTTCTTCTTCCGGAATCTTGAATGACAATCTTGATGCGGAATGCACGATGTGGCACACAGACCACAAATCGCTGGTCCACATTGTAGACATAGACAGCAACTGAATAGTATGAGAAGGCCAATACCTAGGAAAGATAGGACCTTCCATCCAAAGGTAGATAATATACTCCAAAACCAACTGGACCAAGTCCAGGTGCCTGGATTCTGGTGTATCTGGCTTACAATCTTATGAAGGCGAGTTATGGCTTTATATACAGATGGCGAATTTTCTGGTATGAAAATGCAACAGCTTGATCCGATGACCCTACAAGCTCCGCCCCTATCGGCCAAGATGACGTCAAGGACAAGACGATTTTGAAGCACAACAATCCGCATAGCAGACTGTTCTTCTGTTAAATTGCCTAAGGCGGAAATAGTTTCATTCACTACTGCTTCAAGGGTTCTAGTTAATCTACGTATCAGCTTACTATTAGTAACGGTACCTATATAGGGAAAGAGACCTTTATTGAAATCTGTGTATTTTTCCCATGCTGTTTCAGTGTAATCGACTATTGGGAGATCTCTCCTTACTCTATTATATACTAAATGAGTGTTTCTGTGATAATCAGGAGGAGCTAGAAAAACAGGTGGCAAAAGAAATCCAATGTAGCAAGTACCATCCCAATCTAGAGGTAAACGTACATATGCCGTCTGACCACATATGAAATAGGAATGGCGGGAAGTTCTAAATGTAGACTTGCCTTGATCACTAAATTCTACTACAGTGGTGCATTTACTATGGCCCATGTGTATGGAACCATTCTTTTTTATACATAATTCACCTTTTACTGGAAATATTGACATAGCGGGCAAAATTGGAGTAGCTTCGGATTCGACATTTAGGATCATAAGATTAAGCGTAAAATTACCTAATCCATACACTTCATTTTCTAGATCAGTACCTGTTCTCTGAGGAAGTCCCTCCTTGTTAGGGTGGCAGACTTTAAGCAAAACTAAGTTCAAATTTCCCCATACCCAGTTATCTTGATAAACTGTAGAACTCGAATCTAGAGAATTAAGTAGACTAAACCATGCTCCACAGGAGCCGTTGTGTGTGAACGGGTATGGAAAGAGAGGTAGAATTCCTTTATAATTCTGATAGGGAGGGAGTCGGCCACATATCCAACAATTGGTAGCATTACTGACCTGATGGGAATGATGTAACATATTAATAAACGTGTTATTGTGCAGCGCAAATCTATAAGACAACTCAAGCGGAGGTAATTCACTAAAAGAATGTTCAGCAGTAACATTGTAAACATGTCTAGAAATAGGATAATATATGTGCAACAATATACTTGCAGTAATTATTAAAAGACTTGAGAAAAACAAAATTAATAACGTCACTATGCAATGACTACGCAGTGATTTACAGTACGCCTGTCGTTTCAACATTTTTCGTGTGCTTTCTCTATTCAGGTCCAAGGGATACATGTCAGAGACAATTCAACCGCTTCACCTTGGAGAGGACTTAAACAATCAAATTGCTCGACTGATTGGGCCTGAGCTTTAATTTATAATGTTCAGAATTACTTTGTTCAACAAAAGGAAGTTTTGAGTCAATGGGTGAAGTCACACAAGGTGTGGTATTCACATCTGATTTTAGTCCATGAAATTTCTTGATATGACTTGAATGAATCCAGCCTTTCCTGCCCTCAATCTTCACGGCTGTTCTTGTGGTGAGCAACACCAGCTGGGGCGTCCTCCACCTAGGTTCCAGCTGAGTCTTTCGATCAAAGTTCCTCACGAGGACCAAGTCTCCCGGAACTACGTCATGGGGTTTCACCTCAGTGTTGTCAGGAAAAGCTGCAGCTACCTGTGAACGACAAGATTGTAGTGCAGACATCAAGGAAGCTAAGTAATCTGTCAGCATGTTACAGTCAATATCAGTTATTTTGCGTGGTATAGGCGTCCCCCACATATTTGGTGGTCTGCCGAAGATCACTTCATACGGGGATAGCCCTGTTCGAGAGTGTGCTACCATTCTTGTGTAAAAGAGTGCAACTGGTAATGCTACTACCCAGTCGACACCTTTCTCTCTGCATATTTTGGATAATCTTATTTTCAGAGTCTGATTATGTCTTTCTACGAGACCTGCTGCTTCGGGGTGTCGGACACAGTGGAATTTCCACTGATAGCCTAACAAAAATGAAACGTGTTTCATTAATTCGGATGAGAACGGCTGGCCGTTATCTGAGTGAACAACACGTGGTAAACCGTATCGTGGGAAGAATTCTCGAACCAACTGTTTGGCAGTAGTCGGGGCAGTGTAATCTGAAACCGGGTATGCCTCCGTCCAACGGGAAAGAGCACATACAACTACGAGAACATATTTGTATCCTCTACATCGTTCCATCTGGATATAATCCATCTGGAGGACTTCAAAAGGATGATCAGGAGGATGAAATCCACCCTGTTCTACGGGAACGCTTTTTCCTGGGTTGAACTGGCAACAGATCATACAGGTACGAACTTTTTGTTTGGCTGCAGCTCGTAAATGTTTATTGAACCAAATGTGTTGAATGCTAGCTAGCATAGCTTTTTCTCCTAGATGTGCGGGACTATGTACAGTGTTAATTATAACCTGGACCATTGAATCAGGAAGGAACCACACAGACTTTTCCTTCATCATCCATCCTTGATCCGTTTGGATCCCTCCTAATTCAGTCCATTTCTTTATTTCGTCTGGTGTAGCATGTGTCTGTATGTCAATTACGTCAAGAGTAGGATCTTTAACTGTCATGCAATGTGTTGGCGGCGGGACTATTGTCTTTGTCATGTCGGGTGTTTGAGTTTGAGCAGTCTGTTTAGCTGTTCTGTCAGCTAGATCATTGCCTTGAGAAATGATATCAGTAACTTTCGTATGAGCTTTACATTTCATGATTGATATTGCAGTGGGTAGATGTATTGCATCTAATAAGGCATGAATGAGGGGTCCGTGCTGAATGTGGGCACCGTGGGAAGTTAAATAACCTCTCTCTCGCCACAGCACGCCGAAGTCATGTACAACTCCGAATGCATAACGTGAATCAGTGTATATGTTGACTTTTTTATTTGTGGCTTGAATACAGGCTTGTGTCAGAGCGATGAGTTCTGCGGCTTGAGCTGACAAAGTATTTATACGATTTGTTTCAATGACTTCAGTATCTGTTGTGACTGCGTAAGCAGCCACTAACTCTCCTGTATTTGTTCTCATACATGAACCATCTACATACAATGTCAGGTCTGGATCTGACAATGGGACATCGGTTAAGTCTTGTCTGGGTTTCGTCGTGATTGTAATAACTTCAATACAGTCATGAGCTAATGGGTCTGTTCCATTTACAGGTAAAAGTGTGGCAGGATTCAATGTGTTACAGCGTCTGATTTCTATATGTGGCTGAAACAATGTTAGTTCATACCCTGTAAGTCGTGCTATAGTCAAGTGTTGTGTTTGTGTTCTATTTACAAGAACCTCTACTGCATGTGGTACTTGAACTGTTAATGGATGTCCTAACACTATGGCATCGCTTTGTCTGATTGCTAAAGCTGTCGCTGCCACTGATTTCAGACACGCAGGCAAAGCCTGAGCTACGGGGTCTAATGTACTAGAAAAATAAGCACATGGTTTGTGTGCTCCTGCTTGTTCCTGTGTGAGTACTGACAGGGCAGTACCTTCTCGTTCTGTAACAAAAAGTGTAAACTGTTTTCTGTAACATGGCGTTGCTAAAACAGGCGCTTGACATAAAGCTTTCTTTAAGCTTTCAAAAGCTTGTGTATGTTCCTGAGTCCAAGGGAGAACAGTCGATGTGGCTGCCTCCTGCGTTGTCAACTGAATGAGTGGTTTTGCTAGAAATGCATACTGAGGGATCCACTGCCTACAATATGAAGTGAGGCCTATGAAAGCCCGCACCTCCTTTTGTGTCTTGGGTATTGGCATGTTAGCTATCAACTGAATGCGGTCGGGTGTAAGCTGCCTTCCCTCCTTGGACAGCGAGTGTCCAAGATAAACAACTCGCTGGACACAGAATTGCAGCTTAGAAGGGGACACCTTGTGCCCCTTTTCGGCTAGAAATTGTAAAACTGTCAGTGATGCTTCCTCACATTCGGGTTCGCTTCTAGCGGTGATCAGCAGATCATCGACATATTGAAGCAAAGCAGTGTTAACTGGCATGTGGATACTGTCGAGTTCTCGTTTCAGTGCTTGGCTATAGATGCTGGGGCTTTCTGTAAATCCTTGAGGTGCGCGTGAGAATTTAAAGCTACGTCCATTTAAACTAAATCCGAACAAATATTGGCTTTCCGGATCTATTGGGACGCTGAAAAAGGCATTCTTGAGATCAATTACAGTAAAGAATGTTGCTTCGGAATCAATAGCTGTCAGTAATGATGAGATATCTGGGACCACAGGGAATTGTGGCACAATGCATTTGTTCAATTCGCGCAGATCAATAACCAATCGATATACTGGTGGGGCCTTCGGATCTGTTCGTTTAAGAATCGGAATTATCGGTGAATTACATACATTGGAGTCTGTTTCTACAACCACTCCTTGGGCAATGAGTTCGTCAATGATTTGCAGTAAAGCCACTACAGCATCTGGTGGTAACTTGTATTGTCGCATTCGTGGTAGTACCACTCCTGCCTTTAGTGTGACTCGATATGGTGTAATATTCATGCAACCAACATCAGTAGGGCCTTGTGCCCATAGATGTGTAGGTAAAGTCTGCAATCGGGGATCCATGTCTCTAGACACATAATGACCTTTAAAATCACGTAAAAACAATCTTACTCCTTCCGGAGAACAACATATTATAGCTCCTAGAGCTTTCAGTGTTTTTATTCCTAACAGGTTTTCTGGACATGATTTAGTAAGCAACAAGTCTGTAGTTCGGGTCAAAGGTCCTATCGTAAGTGGAAGAGGTTGTGACACTTCATTAACAATAGGTTTTCCTGAAAAACCAAGGGAAATATTCTGAGAGCCTGAGAGGGGTGCCCCTGGAACTTCACTACGTTTTATGGTTGTTCGACTTGCCCCTGTATCGAGTAAAAATTTTCTGTCTTGGCCTAATAATTCACTATGTACATAAGGTCCTTCTTGATCTACAGGGATCTCGATAAGGGGTAAGTCAACTTCCCTCTCTAGGCTGGTTCATGCGTATCGCTGGTAATCAGGATAGTCGTACTGTGCGGTCTGGTACAGTTGTTTTGTCGTGGTTTGTGTGGCAGCAACGGGCAGCGCTGGTGCAGCTGGCACAAATTGTATAGACTGTGGTGGAGCTGGCATGGACTGTGCAAGCTGCGGGGCTCCTTGTTCATTCTGATCCTGTCTAGGTGGCCGTGGTCTTTCTTTTGTATTACCTATGGCGATATTATGTTTCAAGACTGGACAATCGTGTACGTAATGACCTGGCTTTTTACAATAATTGCATGTCCCTTTTGTAGGTCCTGTTGAGTCACTGGAATGTGTCATACCCTTTTTATGTCCTTCAGCTGGAACTGTCTGGGAAACTAGCATTTTCATTTTCGTGTCTTTCATACGTCTATGTTCATGTTCTTGTTCCTCTCTAATTCTATTGTGATGGTACTGTAACATTTGTAACATTTGTGATGGGGTGTTACCTTGCCAGGTACTCTCGAATTTTAATACTCTATTCTTCACTTGAGGCAAGGCATTTTCTACTAATTTGGTCACAAACAGATGTGGGTATGATTCGCTACTTGCTTTTATGCCACTGTTTATACCAAAACATTTTTCAAATCGGGCATAGTAATCGCTAGTGTCTTCATCTTGCTTCTGTTTACAGGCTGAAATTGTACCCCAATCTTCCTTTTTCGTAGTTAATAAACGTTTCAGTACCTGTACTAGTAAACCTGGTAGTGCTTTAGTTTTGTCCCCAAGCCCCGAACCTGGACCTCGGGCTTTTTCTTCATTTTCTAATGCTGTCCAATCTATCTTTTGGTCTCCCACCTCCCATTCTTTTTCCTTGAGTTTTTCATAAATGCCAGCAGGCATCAATACCTTTAATATGGTCATAATGTCGGGATAGGTATACTCTCCCATGAGTAACATGTCTTTAATTTCTCGGTGGAAACCCGCTGGGTCTTTGTCATGACTGGGTACCACTTTCTTCATTTCTAACAATTCTATTTTTGATATGGGCGTATATACAAATACGCGTTTAAACTCATTGTCCTCGCCTTTTATTGGGTGCACTTCTCGTAAGGGATTCTGTCTATCCATGTAATACGTGGTTCTTTCCTTGATGGGCAATGAGACATGTTCTGAACATACAAAAAGAAAATACTGCTTTCTTGATTCTAGAATTTCTTTAATTAGCTTAGTACCTGAACCTCTCCATCTATTCATGAGTAATTCAGTCAATATGTCTGGTAAGGGACCAGGATCCGAATGCTGACTCTGATATAGTATAAGGAGTTGTTGAATCATATAAATCCCAGCTAAACGCTGTTCATCTGGGGCGAGATTCAAAAATGTGCGTGCTACTGTATCGTCACTATACTTTCCGGGACTGTCAACCCAATGGACAGCTGACCTGGCTAATTCTTGTTCATCCATAGAATCGAGAAAATGATAACCCCTTCGTTCTCGGAGTAATTCATCAGCTGCTTGGAATGAATGCTCGTTAGACCTTATATTTATTATTGGTGTTTGAAAATTCCTGTTATTTTCTAGACATATCGGATGTATCGGATCAGTAAGACATCTAGTACTATTACAAGATCTTCCTCTACCTACATAGGCTATAGTTTCTGACTGTCCTGTGGGCAGTCCGGATGCTTCTTCCTCGTTTTGTTCGAACTGGTCTACCGCTAATCTTTCTTCGTGTAGGCGTTCTATTTCTTTACGGATCTTTCGGCACATGGCTATTATACAGTTTTGTTTATCATGTCTCCCTTCTGATATATTCTGGCTCCATCTGGTAAGAATCTGCATTGCTTCCGGGTCTACCCCCGGTCGGTCTTGATTTCTGATCACACAATTTATGAGGAAACGTAACAGTTCCCCCTGTATTTCCACTTTCTGGTATTCCATAGCTCTGTTAATACATTCAGAATCTCGCCCTGTTTGGACAAAATGGTATATATTATCTAGATGTGCAGTCATTCCTGGTAACTTCCCTAAATACACCGCGGCTCGTCTGATACGTAATGATGCTAGGGTCATTTCGTCCTCTTTTCCGGGCACTGGGTCATATCTACAATCTATAAGAAGTTCCTTAAGCGTACGGGCATTTATGAGTTTGGGGGTACGTGAATGTGCTGACTCTTGAAAAGTAAGTTTATTTATTCTAGGTGGCGTAGAAAAGATATTGGTAGCACCTCCGGTAGCCCCGTCTGGGGTATCGGGTGTGAAAGGATTCGTTGAACGTGATACAGCAACTATAGGTGTGGATACAGCTATAGAAGTAGCTGTAGGAACAGATGCAGAAACAGATGTGCTTGCCGGAACTTGTGTCAGAACCTGTTGCTGTAGGGATACGGGTACTGGATCTTGGCGTTGAACCTCCCTGGCAGGCGGTCTATGTGGGGCGGGATTAGCATACTCGGGAGCTGCGTCATCTAAATATGAGGAAAGAAAAACATCTTCTGCGGTTCTAGGATGCCCCTTAGGATGTACCTTTATTGGAAATAATGGGGTTGGCAAGTCTTTTGGTATCCCTGGAGTAGCCTTAGGTAATCCTTCGGCCAGAAGGGGATACATACCCTTCATAAGGGCATTTCTTTGTCTGTCTACTTGTTCTGATTTCACTCGTGCACCTTCTTCAATTAATAGATTTTCTCGGACTTCATTTGAATTCCCTTTACTCTTCTCTTCCTGTCTACGTGCTTTTTCTGTACGTCTATACGATTCTTTACGCCATAATTCAATGGCGTCTTTCTGTGATTGTCTAGCTTTCTTTTTCCATAATTCTTCCTCTACTTTCACGATGCACTCTGCATCCCAGGTCCCAGCCGCAGGCCACCTCTGACTTTCTGGTAATTCCTTAGTGTAGTCTACCCATAAATCAAGAAATAATATAGCGTCTAAGCCATGTTTATGATACATGAAGTACCCTGGAGTGTCCCTAGGAGGAATAGGAACGGCTTCTTCGAGTACCCCTTTTTTCGTTGTGATCTGTCTTAATTTCGAAAAGAGCGGCATATTGAAAGCTGATCTGATACTTGATTTGGAACAAACTTTAATACATTTAACACAAGAAGGAACAGTCATTCATACCACAATATGCAGAAAACATTTAACATTTAACATTTAATTGAGCAACGATGATGATGACGATCTAAGGAAAACTTAATCACTAAACATGATACTTGACATTAACTGAATTATTCTGAACTGATACACTTGATATACTAGATATACTGCTAAACAGTACAGATACACTGCTGAAACAGTGCAGACCGGATTTGTGTACCCAAACCCGTCTTGACCGGCACAACCTATGTGCACGTCAGAATGCCTCCCCAGTAATGGTACTCACCGGGTAGCTCGGAAACGGAAGGCCTCGGAAACTGAACTGAACTTGAACCGGACTGGACTCGACTCGAACACTTCGGACACTGGACTCGACTTGGGACTTCGGAAACTGGTGGGCCTCTGTATACCTCGGATCTTGCTCTCTCAGCTAGGCTCTGGTCGGGATACTTCGCACTTCTCACCGCCTCGTCTGGGTGTTGATCGCAGCCTCAGTCGCCCCCGCTTGACCGGAGGGAGATACAGGAAATCCTGCTGGTACGCGTTATTGTCCATCCAGCTGTGGCAGGAGACCGGGCCTGCAACGCACCGCCGGCGCGTGAGATGAGAAAGTGTCCCTGTTCGGGCGCCATTCATGTGGTAAATAATTTAATTACCGGGACTTAATTTGATACAGAAACATAATAAAATAGCTCAGTAAATAAGAGGCAGAATCCGTGGTATTAGAGGTTCGGAATAGGCTTTATTCCAGTGGTCGATTATAATCGGTTGCTCCAAGTTCCATCACCACGAAGGTTCAGGAAGTGAAGTACATACGTTATTGACAATCAATTACTTTTATACAATAGGCATTACAGTGAGGCCAATACAAGAGGCGTAACAATTGATAGTGGTGATA
The DNA here is from genome assembly GCF_964204655.1 of Triturus cristatus. Taxonomy (NCBI): domain Eukaryota; kingdom Metazoa; phylum Chordata; class Amphibia; order Caudata; family Salamandridae; genus Triturus; species Triturus cristatus. The sequence goes on along the minus strand of NC_140593.1, from coordinate 875,071,265 downwards.
ATATATTCATACGTAGCAAAAATAGGCGTAACTGGGAGTGATGAAAGAACGTCATCAGATGTGATGTCATAAGAGGGTGGTTACATGAAAGAATTTCGCAATGTCAGCAGAAATACTTGGCAGATATGCGCGCGCAGCAGTATGACGTGTAATTGACGTGCAACTAGGGGGTGAAGGGGACTTGACATTTAGCTCTACATGTGGCGACAGAAGTCTGGAGGGTCAAGTCAACCTAATCCCAAATCATATCTAACATCCTATGTTTAAAGAACTATGTTATCCAAAAGAGAGGTCTCTTAGAGTAGAATCTTATTCTATACTGACTATACTGACTGTTAGTGCGTGTACAAGCGTCTAAGTGTCTACACTAGATGCGAGGGCGGAATCTTCCATAGTAATAGGGCTATGAATTACTTGCATAAAGACAGAGAAGCCGGGCCTTTGCTCGGTAGCTAGAAGAATGTTTACTTAAACTACTAGACAGGAATGCATCGGGCAGGGAACGGAGCAGATAATTTCGAAGGTGAAATACAGTTTTTTTTTGGCAGGCAGCAGGCTTCGTGAGCCGCGCAGAGAATGAGACAAAGTTCATGGCCACAGATGCAGGCTCAGACTGGAGCTTTCAGAGGCAGAAGGCAAGAAGAGTTCGAAGACAGAATCAGGGCCTACTTGCCTGGACTGTAAAATGGCATAAGTGAACCATATAAAGCCGGTGGCCTTTCATACTTAAGAATGGAATATCCGGCCTGTTCATGGCGGATCTGACAGAGGACATGTTGACGGTGGACGCACATGTGTTTGCGTCTTCATAACTGGAACTGGAGGGAACATACATGTATTTGTAACATGCACATAGAACCGTTGGGGTCCAAGATAGGGGACATAACTGATCAGAAAAATCCATATTTCCACAGTAATGTGGAGCTCGTGAACTCGAATATGTAAAATTTTCAATTTGGAGAGGAATATCAGCTCTAGCAGCATGAAACCTTCTGCAAATGCTGATTTTGGATGAAAACAACTCCTTACATTGACATTTGGCTGTCCTTTTTTTTACAAGGAATCCTTTTTTTAAAAGGTGGAGAGAGGGAGGAAGTGACACAGAATCTCCAACTTCCTGTTCCTGTCCAGCAGGCTCATCCCAGTGCTTTGTCCATCTCCTGCTCATTCTGCCTTTGGATTTGGAGCTGGAAAGATCACTCTTTTTGTCTGCTGCATCATTGCAATTGGATTTGAGGATTTTTGGAATAGGATATTTTACAAGTAAGTGGTTGTTGTGTCTGTTTGATTGTGGGCATTGCAGTTGTTGTAACTACAATTTATTTTTGATAATTATTATGATCATTCCTTTTAAAAAAAAAAAAATTGTGGGTAGTAGTAGTAGGCCCGAGCTAGCCATGGGCATGGCCTTATGGGTGTGTGCTTGATGAAGCAACTGTTCCTTTTGTAGTTTTTTTAATGTATTTCAATTTCAAGCACATTTAGGGCATGGATGGCATTGGATTGAGTTGGGGAAGTGTGCTTTTTGGGGGTGGCCTTTCTGATGTTGTTGGGCCTGGCCATGTGGCTGGTGGCCATTTTGAAGCCTAGGCCTGCAAGCTTGCCTGGCCTTGTCCGCCAACAGGCCTGCTTTCATCCACTAGAACCAGAGCAGGTAGCCACAGCTTTATTAATCTAGTGTTTTCTGTGTGGTCGGTTGAATTTAGACTTCATTTAGGGCATGGATGGCATTGGAATGAGTTGGAGAAGTGTGCTTTTTGGGGGGGGCCTTTCTGATGTTGTGGGGCCTGGCCATGTGGCTGGTGGCCATTTTGAAGCCTAGGCCTGCAAGCTTGCCTGGCCTTGTCCGCCAACAGGCCTGCTTTCATCCACTAGGACCAGAGCAGGTAGCCACAGCTTTATTAATCTACTGTTTTCAGTGTGGTCTGTTGAATTTAGACTTCATTTAGGGCATGGATGGCATTGGATTGATTTGGGGAAGTTTGCTTTTTGGGGGTGGCCTTTCTGATGTTGTTGGGCCTGGCCATATGGCTGGTGGCCATTTTGAAGCCTAGGCCTGCAACCTTGCCTGGCCTTGTCCGCCAACAGGCCTGCTTTCATCCACTAGGACCAGAGCAGGTAGCCACAGCTTTATTAATCTACTGTTTTCTGTGTGGTCTGTTGAATTTAGACTTCATTTAGGGCATGGATGGCATTGGATTGAGTTGGGGAAGTGTGCTTTTTGGGGGTGGCCTTTCTGATGTTGTTGGGCCTGGCCATGTGGCTGGTGGCCATTTTGAAGCCTAGGCCTGCAAGCTTGCCTGGCCTTGTCCGCCAACAGGCCTGCTTTCATCCACTAGAACCAGAGCAGGTAGCCACAGCTTTATTAATCTAGTGTTTTCTATGTGGTCTGTTGAATTTAGACTTCATTTAGGGCATGGATGGCATTGGAATGAGTTGGAGAAGTGTGCTTTTTGGGGGTGGCCTTTCTGATGTTGTTGGGCCTGGCCATGTGGCTGGTGGCCATTTTGAAGCCTAGGCCTGCAAGCTTGCCTGGCCTTGTCCGCCAACAGGCCTGCTTTCATCCACTAGGACCAGAGCAGGTAGCCACAGCTTTATTAATCTACTGTTTTCAGTGTGGTCTGTTGAATTTAGACTTCATTTACGGCATGGATGGCATTGGATTGAGTTGGGGAAGTGTGCTTTTTGGGGGTGGCCTTTCTGATGTTGTTGGGCCTGGCCATATGGCTGGTGGCCATTTTGAAGCCTAGGCCTGTAACCTTGCCTGGCCTTGTCCGCCAACAGGCCTGCTTTCATCCACTAGGACCAGAGCAGGTAGCCACAGCTTTATTAATCTACTGTTTTCTGTGTGGTCTGTTGAATTTAGACTTCATTTAGGGCATGGATGGCATTGGATTGAGTTGGGGAAGTGTGCTTTTTGGGGGTGGCCTTTCTGATGTTGTTGGGCCTGGCCATGTGGCTGGTGGCCATTTTGAAGCCTAGGCCTGCAAGCTTGCCTGGCCTTGTCCGCCAACAGGCCTGCTTTTACCCACTAGGACCAGAGCAGGTAGCCACAGCTTTATTAATCTACTGTTTTCTGTGTGGTCTGTTGAATTTAGACTTCATTTAGGGCATGGATGGCATTGGATTGAGTTGGGGAAGTGTGCTTTTTGGGGGTGGCCTTTCTGATGTTGTTGGGCCTGGCCATGTGGCTGGTGGCCATTTTGAAGCCTAGGCCTGCAAACTTGCCTGGCCTTGTCCGCCAACAGGCCTGTTTTCATCCACTAGGACCAGAGCAGGTAGCCACAGCTTTATTAATCTACTGTTTTCTGTGTGGTCTGTTGAATTTAGACTTCATTTACGGCATGGATGGCATTGGATTGAGTTGGGGAAGTGTGCTTTTTGGGGGTGGCCTTTCTGATGTTGTTGGGCCTGGCCATGTGGCTGGTGGCCATTTTGAAGCCTAGGCCTGCAAGCTTGCCTGGCCTTGTCCGCCAACAGGCCTGCTTTCATCCACTAGGACCAGAGCAGGTAGCCACAGCTTTATTAATCTACTGTTTTCTGTGTGGTCTGTTGAATTTAGACTTCATTTAGGGCATGGATGGCTTTGGATTGAGTTGGTGAAGTGTGCTTTTTGGGGGTGGCCTTTCTGATGTTGGTTGTCTTAAAGACATGCTTTTTTTATGTGTCTGGTCACTGGTGTGTTGCTGTGCAATGCATGCACCCTGCAGAGCTTTTTGGGGCCTGTGAATGTTCGTATTTACATTTTGTTGCATTAAAAAGGCAGAGCAGTGTGCTTTAGCAGGCATCCTTTACCTGGCTTTTATAGGCCTTTTGTCAGCTCCTGGTGTTTCCCAGGCCCCCGGCTTGTTTGTGATTTGTGAGTGTCCATGTGGGTGGTGGCCTTTTTTGGTGTTTGGCTTGTGAGTTATTAGTGTCCTGCTTTTGCCATAGGCCTGCATGGTTTTCCTATTGGCTATTTGGCTTACTGCTTCCATCCATCCACCCCCTTTGCCAGCAGCAGCTCCATGGATGCTGAGATGCTCAAATAATGTAATGGTCCACCCCACTTCCATAAAATTTTTATTTTGGTGGTTATTATTAACGTTCCTATCCTTCCTGATAGTGTAGTGTGTGGCTGTACACAGTAGTATAACATAGCTCTAGTTAAAAAAAAAAAAATCATAAATGGCTAGACTATATTTTGTTTGCACTAGTACAGTACTAAGTAACTGAACCACAACAACAAATGCAACATTTCACTGATGTTCTTCTCCTGTCTTATTTGCTTTTAGGTGCACAAAAGACAGAGTAGGAGGTGTCATCAGCATCACCCGGCTACCCGTTGTACTGCCAGCCAGACAGAAGTCCTGCTGCGCATCACATCCACGTGTGACCAGAACTTGTTGTGCATCTGCATCCTGCCTGACATCTGAAGAAGATGGCCCCAAAGAAAGGTACCAGGTCCAATACCAAGAAAGTTGCCGGTGAGAAGAAGGAACAGAAAAAGGAAGTGCCATTAACCACGACTGGTGGTGTGCCGGCCAATGTTTTTTTTGGCACCAAAGCGTTGTCCGGGAACCAAGCTGAGAGCAGCACAGCGGTCCAACCCCACCAACCTAGGCCCAAGGGCTTTAGTGTCGTAGAGGTAGCCAGTCTACTAACGAGCAGCGATGTTGAAGAAATGTCATTACCGCAAAGTAGTACACAATCAAGTTCAACGCAGGCGCAAACTCAGCAGATCAGTGTGCAGCCGCCGCAACAAGAACAGCAGCAGCCGCCGCAACAAGAACAGCAGCAGCCACCGCAACAGCCCACCATAGTAGTTGTTGCTCCTGACGTAGGGGCATTTCAGGAAATCGAGCTTCCTGCAGACAAAGTGGAGCAAAGTCAAACCACTGTTTCAGAAGATCTATTGTCTTCCAGACCACCAGCAAGGAAAAGGAGGCTTAGTCCATCATCTTCTTCTTCAAGCCCCGCTTCTGATGATCATGATGACACTTGGGTCCCACCAGCTCGGTCTGAGAGTGATATACGCCACAAGACAATGCTTCTGAAAAGGAAGGTCCCAGAAAATCTTAGAGTTATGGCGGTAGATGTAGAAGAGGGGGGTGATGATGTTGATGAAGACGAGTCAGTCATCACGCACATTCCTCCCGCCCCAAAGGGATTGGAGACCAACATTCTCACCCTATCCAGAAAGGCTGCTACTGAGCGGGATGGTGCACGGATCTCACCAACACAGGTTACACCACCACTACCTCCAGCTGCCATATTTTCCAAGGCCCGGCAGGGACCTACATCCAGCTCAACCATCTCAGTAGGTAGTGGTAGTAAAAGTCACAGTGTAGGTGCACAGGGTCACATATTTTCAAGCACCCCCTCAAGTTCATCTGGTGTTGAAAGTGGCACATCCAGCAGTGCCAGAAAGTTCTCCTCCCCAGTTTGGGACTTCTTTTCTGTTAGCGCCAAGGAGGAGAACGTTGCTATATGCTCAATTTGTCGGCAAGGTGTTCGGCGTGGTAAGCTTGGTACAAACTATGGTACCGGAGGACAAGCAAGTCATCTCAGAATACACCACACTATCGTGTGGGAGGATCACCTACTTAAGTTAAAAGAAAGTAGAAAAACTCAACCCATTGAAGTTGGTCAAGGTGAATCAGGGAGCGATATTATTTCGGTGGAAGGTGAAGAAGAGGGAGGCATTTCTAGCCCTCTCCCCAGTAGTGCAGTGGTAACGCCCACATCCTCCTCAGTAACATCAGAGTGGCACCGCAGTAAGAGCCATACTCAGAGTCTGGGTGAGACACCAAGGCGACCGGCGAGTACTTCAATGAGACAATCTGTGTCGTTGAGCCTTAGTGGGTTAATGAAAACAGCACCACTAAGGAAAGTAAGCCAGCCTACCATTGAGAGCATGTTTAGGTTGGAGGGGCAGTTCCAACGCAACCACCCAACGGCATGATTGTACAATGCGAAGCTGACTAAAATGTTAGCGCTGGACCTTCTTCCTTTTTCATTTGTGGAAGGGGTGGGTTTCCTTGAATTTGTGTCTGCCATCTGCCCGAAATGGAAAGTTCCCAGCCGGTCCTATTTCGCAAGAATTGCTGTTCCGGCAAAACATCATGATGTGCTGGAATTGGTTGGTCAAGTTTTGCAGCAGAGTGCTGTGCACAATATCCACCTGACAACAGACATGTGGAGCAGTTGCCAAGCCACAGATTACATGTGCATCACTGCACACTGGATCTCTTTTTTGGGGGTTAGAGATAAACTATCTACACGAGGTGTTGTTTACACAGTTGCGATTTTTGAAGGTACTCGGAAACATGCAACTGTAGCCATGTTCGCCATGGAGAAATCTCATACGGCTGAAAACATTTTAGAAGACTTTCGCACCAAGGTTTTGGAATGGCTGCGGCCCAGAGGGCTTGGTATTGGTTTTGTTGCCACAGACAATGGCAGTAAAGTACTTAAGGCCATGGAACTTGGTTCCTATTTCAGGGTTCCGTGTTTGGCGCACTGCATAAACATTATAGTTCAAGACTTTCTGAAAAAAGAACCCATAGTCAGAAATTTACTGGCCATCTGCCGAAGAATATGCACTCATTTCAGCCATTCTTTTAAAGCTCGGAAGCAGCTGAGGATCATCCAACGTGAATTTAGGTTGCCAGTCAAGGCACTCATCCAGGAGGTGGCAACACGTTGGAACTCAACGTATTACATGCTTGATCGTCTGTACGAACAGCACAGGTCACTCCATGAATATGTCTGGTACAGAAGCAGGGATGCTAGTGTTAAAGGCATGAACCTTGAGAGGGATCAATGGACCCTAATTAAATGCCTGACTGAGATGCTGTCTCCTTTTGAGGTCTTCACACGTGAAGTCAGCAAGGAGGACTGTACAATGGGCCAAGCTATCCCATTGTTGCAAATGCTAGAGCATGAGCTGAATAATGTGTCTGAATCATACAAAGGTGTAGAGTACAGAAGGCAAGCCCATGACTTGGTGGAGAGCTTATCCCGGCGCTTAACTGAAAATGTAAGGATACAAAATAAAATGTTGTCTCAAGATCATTACATTTGTGCCACAATTCTGGATCCACATGCAAAATTAGGACTACTGAAGACATTCCTTGCTTTTTCCGACAATGATGTTGCCCGCTACAAAAGTTGTATAGCTGAAGCAGCCATTAAGTTTGAAAACGAAGGGCTGCTAATTAAAAGCCCGCAAGATCATCCCACAACAAGTACTGATACTGAAGCAGGCCATGCAGAATCAAGTGCAACTTCGTCGGCTGAGGGCAGTGCGGTTGGCTCAGAGTCACAATCACAACACTCACCATCACTATCGACTACAGAAACAATAACTGGATCATTAGGCCGAGTACAATCATTAAAGGATTGGTATGTAAAGATGGGCCTTTGTAAGCACAGTGCTGATGCACAGAAAAAACAGCCCAAAAGCTTACCAGCAGCAACTCTGAACATTGAGCGGATGGTCCAGGCCTATCTGGACGACCCAACAGAGGTGTACGTTGATCAAAACCCATTGCAGTATTGGTATAGGAAAAGGTCTGAATGGCCACAGCTCAGCAGGCTGGCGATAAGCTATCTGGCTTGCCCTGTCGCAAGTGTCTCTTCCAAACGTGTTTTCAGTGCTGCTGGTTCCATTGTAACATTGAGAAGGACAAGTCTATCTCCAAAAAACGTGGAGAGGTTAACAATGATAAAAATGAATCAGCACTTCATACCACCGAATTACACAATACATGAATCAACAGAGGAAGATGAGGACAGCGGCTCAGGTGACGGAAGTATTGTGTCAGATGATTATTACCTACTACTGGCTGAACTCCCAGAGTTTGAGGACGAGATATACTTCCCTGACAATTAGGCTCGCACTTACTGTCTTCCTCCCTTTTTTCCCCCTTTGTTTATGTGTCTGTCGTTCCGGTTATAAACTTATGAATCGCAACAAATCCATTATCACCGTCTTCTACTCTTCTAATTTAATATACAAGTTTCTGGTGTCTGCTATTTGACAGTACAGTCCTCCGAATCCAGCTCCTCCGCTCCATCATACTGAATCTCCTGCTCAATTCCATTTCCCTCATGAATGATGATTGGATGATGGTAACAACAAATTCAAACTTTCCTAGTCCTTCCAAAAGAAGTGGACCATGAATCAGATGACTACTATAGCTATCCTCCTTTCAGAGCCGAGAGAGACTGGCCATTAACTGAAAATAAGATGGAACAGGTAATGATTGATGCCATGCATTGGACGCAGAGTCGCAGACTGAATGATTTAGATTTTGTTGTGTTTGTTGTGCATGAATTTATGTAATTGTGCACTGCCACTAATCAACTTTCTACAGAACACACTAATTTCCCCCTTCTTGCAAATAAGAAATTTGTACTTCTCCTGCAGCTTGGTGATACATTGCTTTTAATTCAATACAGGAAAGGGACTCACTCAATCTGCGCAATGCGTATGATTGACACAACAGCACCATCCATCATGATGATGGCGAAATAGACGGCCCGTTAACTTAAGATGAGAAGGAACAGGTAATGATTGATGCCATGCATTGGACACAGAGTCGTAGACTGAATGATTTAGATTTTGTTGTGTTTGTTGCGCATGAATTTATGTAATTGTGCACTGCCACTAATCAACTTTACAGAACACACTAAACTTAACTCAAGGTGAATTCAATTTTCCCCTTCTTGCAAATAAGAAATTTGTACTTCTCCTGCAGCTTGGTGATACATTGCTTTTAATTCAATACAGGAAGGGGACTCACTCAATCTGCGCAATGCGTATGATTGACACAACAGCACCGTCCATCATGATGATGGTGAAATAGACGGCCCGTTAACTTAAGATGAGAAGGAACAGGTAATGATTGATGCCATGCATTGGACGCAGAGTCGTAGATTGAATGATTTGGATTTTGTTGTGTTTGTTGCGCATGAATTTATGTAATTGTGCACTGCCACTAATCAACTTTACAGAACACACTAAACTTAACTCAAGGTGAATTCAATTTTCCCCTTCTTGCAAATAAGAAATTTGTACTTCTCCTGCAGCTTGGTGATACATTGCTTTTAATTCAATACAGGAAGGGGACTCACTCAATCTGCGCAATGAGTATGATTGACACAACAGCACCGTCCATCATGATGATGGCGAAATAGATGGCCTGTTAACTTAACATGAGAAGGAACAGGTAATGAATGATGACAATTAATGGCATGCATTGGACACCTGACTCTGAGCTATTGGTCTTTGTGTTTGCGTTGTTTGTTTGTTGTGCACAAAGTGATGTCAAAGTGTACTAGTAGTAATCTATCTTTCTGTACACAATAAAGAATGACTCAAGTCAGTAATATTTATATTTCTACTCTTGTTGTGTCATAAAAATGTTACTTATACTGCAGGGCGATCTTCACAGTCAGTCAGTAAAAGTATCAGAGATGATGATGAAGTCAGGAGGACGTTTCATGAGTGGCATAAGACGGAAAAGCCTAAAGGTAAACATGTCAACAACAACCACAGCAGACCCAAATGTCTGTGTAGAAGTTGAATAGAGTGTAGCGGTGGGATGACTGCAGTGCATTGATTTTACTAACTTAAACTGTAAAATGCTATGTTTGGAATGGATAATGTGCTTTGTGTTTGTCCAACTCTTTGAGAGAAAAAAAAAGGACTCTAAAGTGTTAAAGTAGGATGTGCTAATGCTAAGCACTGTGGGCCTGCTCTCTCCTGTTACTGTTGAAGGTCAATGCTGGAAACAGACTAGAGTAGAGATGATGCATACATGCCACCTCGGAAAGTGTTCTTGTTGCACTACACCATCACTTGTGCATTTGCTTTAACTTTCTTTCTCAATATCCCCTTTGGTTTTCCATCTACAATTACAGGCCGGGCCTTGCCCTAAACTTTGTAAAACATTACAATGCATATTAATTACCTTACCAATCCATTACCTTTTTTTTCCAGCCGGGCAGTGGCGAGGCGACACACCCAAGATTGATGGACGAGAGGTGCAAGAGGAATGCCGAGATGCAAATCCAGTCCACATTTTTGACCAGGATAAGACAGTAACAGTATCCACTTTTATCTTCTTTTAAATAATTTGATTAATATCTTGTATACAATCTTTACAACAGTGGGTTCTTGGAGTTGTTATTATCATCATTAGGTTTGCTCTGTGTTTACGATTCTTCCCTACCAATATTTAAAATTTCTATTTGCTATCTGTTAAAGTATTAAGGCCGGAACAACAGAACAAGAACTAGAAGTGTATGTAATCCGGGTCTCTCATCATCATGCATGCATTGCCTTTTTCTCCCTTAACATATGGATATGGTAGTCTTCAATGATTGTCGATTGTTTGTCTATGTATGCATACTGTTTTTCTATGTCAAACCTTTCCCAAAAACCCCCTTCCCATCCATTCAACAAACCCTAACCCTCTTGCCCCGGGCTGTGTGACTTATTGTCGAGGTGTAACTAAATTAAATGTACACCAATACTTAATCACACACTTGCTGGGGCGGATGTGGTGAAAGCAACACTACTTCAATTTCAAGGCAGAGCGATGATCTTCTTCTGCTTGGCCACCCATGAGTAGGATATTTCAGAGGTTATCTTTTTTAACAAAGGAACATATACCTCAGCATGAATTGCCGGCATTGATTGGATTTGTTTGTTGTCATTCCTCATATACAGCACTAACTGTTAGACTGTAGGCCTAGTCAAGTGACTCAACACAACTATAGTTTGTAACTCTGTCTAGTAGGCTATCCTCCTAACCACCATTCTGTTTTTTTGTCAAATATTTGAGCATATAATTGTTGCTCGGTAAGTTCTGTACTGTACTTCATTCAACTACTCCTCTAACAGTCTCTCAAAGGCGATGGACTGTCTCCTTTTCTTTTTTTGGAAATGCTGCCGCCCTGCCAGTGTCTACGTCTACTACTATACTACCACCGGCACCACCACCCCAATCATGGCATGTATGAAAAAGGAAACCATCTTCACCATGCAGCCAGTGCTGTGACACAGTTGGACATAAACATCAAGCACCGGTAAGAGACAAGTTTGGGGGAGGCAGAATTAATAATGGACATGTCAATGATTTCCTTTTCACACACCAGTACAAAGAATGCATAGACTAGAGGACAGACTGAAAGTACTAGAAGGACCAGTCAATGAGTGAGGTGTGTCGCATCTATCTGTTTGTGTCTTATACAGTCAGCCAATTATTGAAATCAAACACAGGCTATGGGCGGCCATGCACAGCAAGGAAGCAGTGTGATGTAAAACAGTTACCCCACCTACAAAACATTAACAACATTGCATGTAACATAGAAAAATATACTTAATTTACCCTAACAAAAATAAACTAAACCCACAAAAGCTGACCCACCCCCCTCCCTAACCCCAACCAATGTCCATAGTAGAAAAAAGTCTGTAACGTCCAAACAAGTTAACAAGAATTTAAAAAGGGGCAGAACAGGATGACAGGGACTAAGTGGTGGGGCGGGACTCGAGGAGGACACGCATCTGGCCCTCTAAACGGGCGACGCGGCGTCTAAGGGTGCGGCAGTTGCAGCCATAGTGGGGGGGGGCACCGGAGATGGCACGGTGGCGGCGGGCAGCCGCCAGACAGTGGCGCCGTTCCGCTGGAGGGTGGTGGCTGGGGCCCGGGCCACGGGAGGAGGCTTCAACAATTGCAGCCGCAGTCTCCTCCTCCTCCTCGGCTAAGATCACCAGCCGCCGGTATTCTCGCTGGATTGCCTCCAGCTTCCGGCGCCGTGCCTTGGCGGCCAACTCCCTTCGATTTAGTTTAGGAGTAGCTGTGTATCAAAAAGAAAAAAACAAGACAATTGTAAAATATACTCTTAGAAAAACAGTAAGACAAGTTAATTATTTATACACATAGTGGCATGGTAGAGTAGCACTATAAAGCACAGTAGTACATAACATTTTAAATCGCGCCCGTCCTTCTTCCTTCCACCCGTCTTTCACTTTTTAGTTGAACAGTGCACCAGGTGCTCTTCTCCATAAAACTTTCAAAGTGGAGTTCAAATTAGATAGATGAGGCCATTGGTTACTCAATACTCCAGCTCCTATGCCAATTAAAGGGATTCTAGTCTTATAGTTCACACTTCAAACGTTCACAACAACTCATACTTACTTACGACATCGGATGGCGGGCGGACTTTGTCCGCCCGCCATCCTCACGCTAAAAAGGGTGGGGACAATTAATTAGGATGATGCACCCGGCACAATGGCTGGCGCATCCTGTTTTTTTTACATTCTGGTTGGCGGTGCCGAAAGCAATGCTAAAAATACATGTTGTGCTGCTTTTCCAAGCACAACATTACGGGCCCCGCACGGAGCCTGTCACGTTTTGCTTTGAAAGGCGGGGGGTACCATAGCATAGGTAGGTACCCTCCATGGGGGCACCCAAGCATACTCTGCAATGTCTGCATGCCTTTCCGTGGCGGACGGCAATGCCGCCACGCAAAGGCATTCCAAAATGCAGATTATATGGCTGGCGGTGTGTTCAGAGAGACACCACCGGCATATTGAACCCTTTTCCGCCTGGTCGACATGTGGGGGGTCTGAATATTTTCTACAGGGATAGCGGGAGGTTTGCCCCTGCGGTGTCGGCAGTGAATTCCAGCCGGCCCGGCGGGGGCAATACGCCCACCATCCTAATGGGACTCTAAGTCACAGCTGTACAGTATACATATAGATACAGTACACCCTTGCAGTGAGTGTGCTGTCAAGTTCAACAATAGTTAAGGATTATGAATCTAACTTACCACCGCCTGCAACTGGTGCTGCCACTCCCCCTACCGCTCCATCGTCGGTATCGGCAGCAACTGCCGCATCCTCGCTCTCCGCGTTGCCTTGTTCGCTGGCCCCGGCAATGGTGGTCGGTAGTGCGCCTAGAAAAAATTACACATTTATTAGGCGTCATATACACCTCCCCCCTATTGATCAGTTGCAAGGTTGAAAAATGAGTTAATACTAACATACATCACTAGTACAAATCAGGTAGTAGTAGAGTAGACACTAATAGTTATATATGATCATTGTAGCCTTTGCTTAATTAGCCCTAGCCATGCTACCATTTTACCTTTGTGTCTTTTATTTTTGCACATGTGACGTTACCTTTACCTTGCAGCTTCTTAAGACACCTTTGAGCCCGCATGACCTGCCTCACACTGCTACTGTCTAGTCTACGCGCTGCGTACAAGCGGTCAACAAACATTAACAAGCCACTTTTTTAGGAAGTACTGGTGTACTACTGTTACTGTTAGTCCATATTGCTTATCCATAAATGCTACACTTTTTGGCACGGCTGAGAAATGCTTGCAAGTTGCAATATACTAACGCACACCATTTCTTTTTTCGCATTACAGACGCAAGATTCCCTTCTACAAACCAGAGCTTCTGAATGATGCAACAACTACCAGTACTAGGTTCTTCTAAGGTGAGGGGTCCCTTCACTCACATCTTCATTTATAAATTTATATAAACTAAATTGCCATGGGATGGTGGTGCTGCCTTCCACCACTGTTCAGTTATCATGATTTAATTCCCAACTGTATAAGTGTAACAATGTATATTGTTTTAATGTTATTGATTTTCCGGTTGGTGCTGCATTTATAAGAAAACAGTGTACATACCTTCCCAAATTGAAATAAACATTTTGAACTTACATAGACTTGGTGGTATTTGGTGTGGACTAACTTACACGAGTGAGCAAATTAAAGTAAGGGTGTGCATGTGAATTGCTTCCACGACTGAGAGGTTGGGTGTGTTATGTTCTGGGTTGTCTACTTGTTGGGTATCTTGGGGGGAGGGTTCCGAGACATAATAGTTATGACAAGACAGTACTATAGTCAAGCAGTAGAATTGTGGTGGGTGCGGAATTTCTGATTGAGGAGGTGTGCAAGGAAGGTCCAACCTACCATCACCAACATCCTATTTTCTGGTGCAAATGTCTGTGTATGTGCAAGATCCCTACAACAGTAGTATGTCCTATAGGGTATCATATCAAAATAGTAATAAATCTGGTAGGGCTGTTGTTGCTGTGAATTTTCAAAGCCTCAAGATCAATTATAAGAGTCAAAGTAGTACAAGACGACGACCCAACGGATTGGACTCAATGGCTCGAGCTACTGGTGAATATGAGTTTTATATTACAACCTTTCACAAAGAGTGGCACTGGCCAACTGAGCAAGACTAGCTACTACAGTACAGACAGACTGATAGTATGTAGTAGTAGTAGTACTCAGAGTCATCATAGCGGAGGCAGGGATAAGATTTTTGAAACCATACAGATAGAAGGATAATTGGTGGTAAAAAAATAGCATTTGGAAACAAACAATAGTTCGTGAAAAATATGGGGCAGTAAAAGTTATGGAATAAGAAATATTATTAAAAACAAGAAGACTTACTGGGGCCAGCAGAGGATCCCTCAGCGGTGTCCTCCTGGTGGTGTTCTGCCTGTCCCGCTGACTGCCCAGTCCCTGTCGGTCTGCCCCTGGGTGCTGATGATCAGGAAAGATATAAGAAAGAGACCAACATTGATGGATGGTGTCAAACAAATACAATATTTTTCAACAACGGTCAAAAAACACTTATGTAAACAACAATTGCAATAACTCAATTGACCAATCTCATCTGGTCAACAAGTAATATCGTGGGATTCGCAGTTCGACTACTCAAGTTACTATTTATCAACAGTAATCCAGTCTTCCATTCTGATTCCAGAAAACTAAGTTACAACTAAGCCTAAGTATAACGTACCACCCAACCTAGCCCACCTATTCCAGGCATGCCAATTGTACATTAAGTATGCATTTCCACTGTATTCCTCAACAATGCGTATGGTCAAATCATGGAGGACACATGAACATGACTACATTTTTTGTATACACCAAGTTTTGGTTTGATTGATGCTGATCTGCTACTGCTAAGTAACTGCTAAGCCTACCACCACTCATTGAACAAACTAGAAAAGTTTCTAAAGACTGCCATACTAGCAGCACGTCACGTAACTGAGTGAGGGGGCATCACGCATACCACTAACAAATTAGAAGCTCATACAAAGTAGTGTACCTAAACATCAATCCGCCCCTATCTATTAGTGACGGGACAAAGTAAGGAGTGGACTAGAGTCACTGTAGCATTACGTAACTTAATTTCTCTAAAATAAACTCGTAAAGAATCACGCTAAGCAAGCGCAAACGCAAAGCTGCAAACAAGTAAGATTAGTAGTAGCGCAGAAGAGCACCATAATCACAGGAGACTTTTAAACGTTATTAACCTGGAAGGTATTGTAAGCAGCAACATTCTAGCTGGTTGGACGGAAAAAAAAATATTCGCAATATATAACACAGAGCAGAAGAACAGACACAAAGTTGTAATAATTAAATAGGTACTCACCAAGCCCCGGGACCTCCACTCCTAGCAGGTCCAGCAGGTCCTGCTCACGGGCCAGGATGTCGGACCACCGGTGCGTCAGCTCCGCCTGGGTGCGCCGGACCCCAGAGATGCGCGACACTGCCCGGCGCACCTTCCCCTACCGCTGCCGACGCTCCCGGAGGCCGTACCCGGACCCAGGCCTGCCACCTGCTGCCAGGGTTGAGGGGAGGTGGCGCTGCACAAAGAAAATTAGTGCAGCCAACTCCACCTCCCCAAATAAGGCCCGTGCCTGCACCCCTTGTGGGCGCCGCCTTCCGCAAGGAAGGCGGTCGCGGCTCTGGCTACGCCGGCGAACAGCCCTACCCTTGGACATGGTTCTGGGGACGGGGCGGGAAAGAAAAGGTAAAATAAATCAAGGAGTAAAGGAAATAAATAGCAGGCAATAGAAAGAGCAAAAGTAGGTAAAAAACTAAAAAAAAGTAGACAAAAACAAAAATATAGAAGCAGGAAAATAGTTATAGAAATAATAAGTAATGTGGCTATAAACAAAGGATTGAAAAGATTTTGGGAGGATTGAAAATCAGGCCCCAGAACCATGCAATAGAGTGAAAAACAAGATGGCCACGCCCATTGCGACCACGCGCGCAAGTTCGCGCGATATATTCTCCCCGAGCAAGCAAAAAGCAACGCGATCAAGTAAAAGTGGTCGCGAACAGGAAATATCAACCACGAACGGGCGCGAACATGCATTGCGCGACCCGGAACAGGAAGTAAGCATCGCGAGAGGGCGGGACAAGTGAAAACAAGATGGCCGCGCCCGTGAGCAACCGCATGGGTAAGTTGGCGACCCGCAATCACGCAAAAAATACCGCGAACAGGCGGGAAAAAAACTTCCGCGTCTTCGCGATATTTCCGGCATGTTTGTGGAGATTTTCAGCATTTTCGCGATAATTTGCGAGAGTTAATTTCGCAAATTCCGCCCACCCCTATGCAGAGCTTTAAGTGGGCTGGGTCTTGCCGGTGCTCAGCCCCAGCAGTTCTAAAAAAAGCAGGTGCAGAGACTGATCCCTGTTGGGCTCTCCATTTTTGCCCACACCCTGAGGGTGAAAAATAAATCTTAACTCTGCAGCAGTGGCACCCTTCACTGCCTCTGATATAACTTCAAAGAGACTTGTTATAGTTATTTCAGTCTCATCATTTCAGTGCTTAAGCATTTTCTATGTTATATACAACAAAGCCGTAGTTAGGGCTTATTTATCATGTGCAGCTAACAACCACTGACAAAGCCAATAGTCCTGGTTTGTTGTAAGAGTAATGTTATTTGTGTTGTATTACATATCTATTCTGGATACAATGACAGAAGCAGCAAATTACCAGTAGGGTGATCCACTACGCTAAGCACAGATTTTTAGCTCACCTTTAAGCCATGCCCTAATTACATCTGTCTCGCCCCTCTGAGAGCCGCCCCCCAACTCCCCTCACAGTC
The DNA here is from genome assembly GCF_964204655.1 of Triturus cristatus. NCBI lineage: Eukaryota > Metazoa > Chordata > Amphibia > Caudata > Salamandridae > Triturus > Triturus cristatus. The sequence continues at coordinate 875,054,340 of NC_140593.1, read as the reverse complement.
TTTTCATCCCACTTAAAGCCCTGCATATGCGGTAAAACCTCCCACGTGCTTCAACTGTGCTAGGGGTGTAGGAAGGTGGATATCGGACTATGGTTACCCCCAACTTTTTGCCTAGTGTCTAGCTGGTTTTTCGACTTAGTTGGCCTGAGATCCTGCCATTCAGGGTCTCAGGCTGTCTACTCTCTCTCTAAAATGGACTCCATGTACCCTAGGTACATTCCCAATTGGTAAGGATCACCTTATTGGACCCTGTACAGTGTACCCTAGGTACGCAGGGCATAGGTGTACCCTAGGCCTCCCAGGGGCTGCAGCATGTATTATGCCACCCCTGGTCTGGCCTTCCAATCAGACACAACTGGCTGATCACTCAGCTGGGGCAAGGTCGTGTAATCACCCCTTGATTAGATATAGTATACCTATATCTACCCTTAAATTAGACACATGTGTACCTATCAGCCACTCCTATGGCAGGCCTTAACAATCCTGGAGGCAGAGTACTTGGTAACATGTGAGATGGTGCTCTAGCATGAGCTGAGCCTGTCTGCAGCTTTCGGAACCATGTCCTTATAGCTGTTCTATGATATAGCCTACCATATACTCTTAAACGGTTATGGTAACTATGGTTTGGCTTTATCAAAACATGTCGTGTAAGGTGTCTAACACTTTGGAATAATACCCCCATACCATTTCTGGTGATGAGGATATTATTCCTCCCTTCTAGAGGGAGAGACATGTTAAAATCCTACTTTGCTGTTTAACTCTAACCAAAGCCTCAGCATCACAAAATGGATGCTGCTGCCACAGACACAAGTCTGACCTCCTGCTGCTGGGAATGATCCCGGCAAGGGAGGATTGGACAATAGGTTTCCTGCTTGGGGAGGTGCTAGCACCTCCCCAGACAGACTTTAGTGTATTGGGGCAGGGAGGGCTGAAAGGAATGAGACATGCCTGGGGCACACAAGGTGTCCCATGCATAGTCCAGTTCAAACCAGTGCTGGGGCACACCAGCCCCAGTCCTGGCGCGAAACTGGACAAAGGGAAGGGGGTGTAACCACCCCCCTCCCAGGTCCCACCCATAAGGCTTGGTGAGTCCTAGTCCAACTTCGACGCCGCCGACAGCAAGATCCTTCGTGGGACAGCTCGCCTCCTGGTCCTGGTCGTCCTCGACGCTTCCTGGTCCTCGTGGCTACAGCGACAAGCTTCACCTTCACCTGCAATCTTCACGACATCGCCTGGTTCCTTCCTGGTTCCACGTGGTCACTGGCTAGTGACCTTGACTCTGTCCCTTCTGCTTGCAGGTCTCCTCTCTTCTTGATCCCAGCCTTGGGATCCACCGGACACTCTTCACTGACTGCCTGTCAGCATCTTTCTTCAGGCATCCATAGGAGTCGACGACGAAACCCGACGCAACTTCACCCCTATGCACCCGCAGCCTGTGGGCTAGGTAACTTGGGTACTCCGGTGCTCATCAGGATAGTGACTATCCTAGTGTCTAGTTTTCCAGTCTCGACTTCCTAGCTACTCCGGAAGTGTCCTAAATCTATCTATTTCTAAACTGTACTATTGCTAGTGACTTTTACGCATTACGCGTGAGTGTTTCCACTCTGCACCTGAATCCCGTGGGCCTTCCACTTCCTAACCTTTGGTAGTATAGTGTAGCCCCAGCGATTCCATAGGCCTAGGCCTATCCTATTTCCGTGACAGTGGTCCTTATACCACTTACTTAGTATATGGTTTGCGTGGCCCCTAGGGCCTAACTGTATTACTTACCTGTGTGACTTAATGTATGCATAAATAAGACTGTGTTGTACTTACCTCTAATCTCATAAAGAGTGCTGAGGGTTTGACTAGAATAAATACACTTTATTTTATATATATATATATTGTGGTGTCCTTTCATTTGGTATTCAAGGGATTATATATGGTATCACAGCTGGCTTCACATGCCATTCAGAGTTTAGCCTAAGACTGCTCTTGTCCATGCTACCACTAGGATAGCTGGTCTATAAGGTTGACTTTACAACCAATCACCATAAGGGTATTTGGACTGATATAAGGTGTACACTAGAACTAGTGACATCATACATCAGGCCAACTTCTCACATTGGTGAGCAGCGGTTGGGATCTGAGCTTGCTGTTGTAATACCATTGTAATCTTGAGATACTAAATTGAAAGATCTCACAGATATTGTTTAGGTACATATAACATAGATTATAATACTTAAGTCCTACTGGACTTAGTGGTTGTAGGGAAGGGAGTAACACACCCTGACTACAACTACTAGAGAGGTTTAGTAGATACAACTAGTGTAGGTAGGTGCACACACCACACCCTCACTAGAATCATGTCCCTGAATGGAGATCACACTGATACTCCCTCAGGAGAGGAGAATCCTAGACAGATTCCCTCTAGATATGATGCATTCACTTTCCAGGAGATGAGACAACTGTGTACCTCCAGGAGATTAAAACAGGGTTCCAACCCTACCCTTAGACAGCTAGTGGAGCTTCTGGAGGCCTATGATGCTGAAAGAGCTGCCAAGTATGGTGCCATAGCTGTAGATAAGGGTCTACCCACCACAGAGGAGTCAGATGGGGCTTCAGATGAAGAGGTAGACAGCCAGGGCCAAGTAGGAAGACTTAGCCAGGCTAACCTAAGCTTACATGGGAGTTTGCATGGGGTCCCCCCATACAGACCCCCAAGTGGGCTTAACCAGAGAAGCAGGAGAGACAGATCCCCTTCAAGGGAATCCATCCACTCCCATATCTCTAGCATCTCTAGTGCTTCCTCTCACAGGGGAATGACTTCCCCTGAGAGAAAGGAGCATGAAGCCAGAATGAGGGAAGCTAATCTAAGGATTCAGAGGGAAGAACTTGCCCTTGCCAAGGAGAAGCTTGCTCTGGCTAGAGAGCAACAATTGTGTGGGTCAGAACCCACTGGTGGCAGCAACATTCCTAGAGATAGGGATAGGTCTTATGACCATAGAAACCTAAGCAAGATAGTCCCCCCCATATCAGAAAGGGGATGACATCCACAAGTGGATGACTGCTTTGGAGAGGGCCTGCAAAGTACAGCAGGTACCCCAGAGTCAGTGGGCAGCTATCTTGTGGCTCTCCTTTTCTGACAAAGGTAGAGACAAGCTCCTCACAGTCAGTGATGAGGATGCTAACAATTACAAAGTCCTGAAGAGTGCTCTGATAGATGGGTTTGGCTTAACCACTGAGCAATATAGGTTGTTGTTCAGAGACACCCAGAAGACACAGACACAGGACTGGTCTGATTTTGTGGATTGTGCCACTAAGGCTTTGGAAGGTTGGTTAACTGGCAGCAAGGTGCAGGACTATACAGGATTGTACAACTTGATGATGAGGGAGCAGATCCTTAGTAATTGTCAGAACCAGCTTCTCCATCAACACCTGGTAGACTCCGATTTGACCTCTCCCCAAGAATTGGGAAAGAGGGCAGATAAGTGGGTCAGGACCAGGATTAGGCCTAAAAATCAGGGTGGTGACCAAAAGAAAGATACCACCAAGCCTCAAGAGAAGGGTGGGGATAAAACAAAAGAGAAATCTTCCTCAGGGCCCCAAAACTCCACACAGGGTGGTGGGTCCCAAGCTCCCTCCTCTACCACAGTTAAAAAGCCTTACTGCCATGAGTGTAAAACTCCTGGGCATTGGAAAACTGACAGCAGTTGCCCAAAGGCTAAAAACAAAACTGTTCCTCCAACTACTCCTGTCACACCACCTATTACTGTCAGCAGTAATCCCCCAGGTGGTGGGAGTGCCCCCAAAAATTTGGTTGGGTTTTCTTGGGGAACACAGGGGGATCCTGGCTTAGCCAATTCCCCTACAGCAGCTACTCTTGTCTGTGATGGTGGCATGGGGTTTGCCAACTTCACTGCCTGTCCCAACACTTTGGGTAGGTACAGACAGGAGCCCTACATCAATGGTAGAAAAGCTGAGGCCTACAGAGACACTGGAGCTAGCATCACTATGGTGGCCCATAGGCTAGTTCCCTCTGAGCAGCTTTTGCCTGGTTTTTCATACCAGGTAACTAACATTGATGGCAAACAGAACAGTCATCCCATGGCAGAGGTATGTCTCAGCTGGGGAGGTGTCACTGGCCCTAAAAGGGTGGCAGTGTCTCCAACCTTGCCTGTGGACTGCTTACTGGTGAATGACTTACAACTCTCAGCTTGGGCTGGAGTTGAACAAGACACCCATTCCAAAATGGTAGGCCTTTCAAAAAAGGGTAGTGGGGTTGTGCCAGCCACAACCCCTGTCCAAGTAGATTTCCTCCCTGAAAAGGTTGGAAGGGCAGTGGTAGCCACAGCCCAGGCAAAGACAGACTTCCCTGTAGAGATTGGCAGAGCTGTGACAGTCACAGCTCAAACCCAAACTGAGTGCCTCCCTGAAAAGGTTGGCAAGGCTGTAATGGTCTCAGCCCATACTCAGACTGACATAGGTGTAGTGAAGCCTGAAACTATGGATCACTCCACACAAACAGAGAGTAGTGGGGAGGAAGAAAAGTCTCCCTCTCCCCAGACATTAGGAAAAGGTCAGCCTCCTCAGGGATCTGACCTCACCCCTTGTGAAGGAACTGCCCCAGAGGTAGCCAGGCCTGGCCTGGCAGAGCCTCTGATGTCAGTGGCCCCTTCCAAGGTGGGACCCAGTCTGGTGCAGGTAGCCTGCCTCTCTCTACCCTGCCTCAGTCAGCCCAGGGCTGCAGAGGTCAGGGAGGCCAGTGGACCCCAAGGGGGCCCCTGTCCACAAGAACCCCCCCTTCAAAAGAATGAGGATTGCCTGGCTAGTAGCCCTAGCCAGGTGATGGGTAAAAACATTCCTGAGGGATCCCCTTTACAGGTAGTTAGGGACCTCCCCCAGAGGGATTCTGTTGGGCACAGGCAAACATGGGACCTTAGGGCCCCAAACCTGACCTGTCCCTCCAGTAAGCCCACAAAAGGGACCCAGCCTCCAGCTTTAGGTAGCCAGAGGCTGACCCTGAGAGCACAGTGCAACTCAGTTAAAGAAAGAAAGGCATCCATGGTGGAGGATGATTGGAGGAAGCTGAGGCCTCACTTTGAGGACACTCACTTCAGTACTCCATCTCAACACCAGCCTTTTACTTTGCAAAGACACACCCAAGGTAGAGATTCCCTATGGTGGAGACCCTATGATACCTTTAGGATGAAGGATTGCTTAGTGGACCATGAGACAGGGGGTAACCATGCCAGCGCTGGTTCTTCCTTATATGGCCACTTAGGCAATAGAGGCTTACCTTGTCAAGGCCAGCCTTATCTCCTTTCGTTTGGGGGGGGGGGGGGGGTTGTGTAGGAAGGTGGATATCTGACTATGGTTACCCCCAACTTTTTGCCTAGTGTCTAGCTGGTTTTTCGACTTAGTTGGCCTGAGATCCTGCCATTCAGGGTCTCAGGCTGTCTGCTCTCTCTCTAAAATGGACTCCATGTACCCTAGGTACATTCCCAATTGGTAAGGATCACCTTATTGGACCCTGTACAGTGTACCCTAGGTACCCAGGGCATAGGTGTACCCTAGGCCTCCCAGGGGCTGCAGCATGTATTATGCCACCCCTGGTCTGGCCTTCCAATCAGACACAACTGGCTGATCACTCAGCTGGGGCAAGGTCGTGTAATCACCCCTTGCTTAGATATAGTATACCTATATCTACCCTTAAATTATACACATGTGTACCTATCAGCCACTCCTATGGCAGGCCTTAACAATCCTGGAGGCAGAGTACTTGGTAACATGTGAGATGGTGCTCTAGCATGAGCTGAGCCTGTCTGCAGCTTTCGGAACCATGTCCTTATAGCTGTTCTATGATATAGCCTACCATATACTCTTAAACGGTTATGGTAACTATGGTTTGGCTTTATCAAAACATGTCGTGTAAGGTGTCTAACACTTTGGAATAATACCCCCATACCATTTCTGGTGATGAGGATATTATTCCTCCCTTCTAGAGGGAGAGACATGTTAAAATCCTACTTTGCTGTTTAACTCTAACCAAAGCCTCAGCATCACAAAATGGATGCTGCTGCCACAGACACAAGTCTGACCTCCTGCTGCTGGGAGTGATCCCGGCAAGGGAGGCTTGGACAATAGGTTTCCTGCTTGGGGAGGTGCTAGCACCTCCCCAGACAGACTTTAGTGTATTGGGGCAGGGAGGGCTGAAAGGAATGAGACATGCCTGGGGCACACAAGGTGTCCCATGCATAGTCCAGTTCAAACCAGTGCTGGGGCACACCAGCCCCAGTCCTGGCACGAAACAGGACAATGGGAAGGGGGTGTAACCACCCCCCTCCCAGGTCCCACCCATAAGGCGTGACCTAGCAGGTATCCCAGCCCCCCAGATTAGTATAAGAGTGGGAGTTGGGCCTCAAGACTTTAGATTATCCTGAACCTGCAACTTGAACAGAAACTCTGGACCTTCGACATTCGACGAAAGAAGAAGACTGAAGAATCTCCCTTGTGGCCAAGAAGTGGCTACCCTGTGCAAACAGGCACCATCAAGAGACTACCCTTTGCTTTGCTCAAGTTCTACGAGGAACCGACTGCAGAGCCCGACCAGAGCCTTGACTTCCAGACTTCTCCGACCCTGATCCACATCCACAGCAGAGCTGAGATCCGTGGAGGCGACGAGAGACGTGGGACCGGCTACCTGGGAAAAGTGGCTAGTATCTTCAAGCGCAGCTTCTGAGGCCCCCTCGAAGTTGTGCACCAGGGATTGAGAAGCCCCAACCCCAAGCACCATCTGCACCGAAGATCAGCCCCCCACACTCCACGAGTCCTGCGTGGGGCCCTTCAGCATTTTCCTGCTTGCCGCGTCTGTCCGGTTGCTTGCCCGTTGGCTAGTGGCCTTTGTGACGACGCATCCCGTAATCTTCAGCGCTGGTTTGGCTCCTCCAGACTGGCTCCTGCTCCTTTGAAAAAGAGAAGCATCCCAGACCTTCCTGGTCTGCACCAGAAGCAAGTCCTCCGTTCTGCATGGGTTCCGCTTGCCAAGGCTTGGTGAGTCCTAGTCCAACTTCGACGCCGCCGACAGCAAGATCCTTCGTGGGACAGCTCGCCTCCTGGTCCTGGTCGTCCTCGACGCTTCCTGGTCCTCGTGGCTACAGCGACAAGCTTCACCTTCACCTGCAATCTTCACGACATCGCCTGGTTCCTTCCTGGTTCCACGTGGTCACTGGCTAGTGACCTTGACTCTGTCCCTTCTGCTTGCAGGTCTCCTCTCTTCTTGATCCCAGCCTTGGGATCCTTCGGACACTCTTCACTGACTGCCTGTCAGCATCTTTCTTCAGGCATCCATAGGAGTCGACGACGAAACCCGACGCAACTTCACCCCTATGCACCCGCAGCCTGTGGGCTAGGTAACTTGGGTACTCCGGTGCTCATCAGGATAGTGACTATCCTAATGTCTAGTTTTCCAGTCTCGACTTCCTAGCTACTCCGGAAGTGTCCTAAATCTATCTATTTCTAAACTGTACTATTGCTAGTGACTTTTACGCATTACGCGTGAGTGTTTCCACTCTGCACCTGAATCCCGTGGGCCTTCCACTTCCTAACCTTTGGTAGTATAGTGTAGCCCCAGCGATTCCCTAGGCCTAGGCCTATCCTATTTCTGTGACAGTGGTCCTTATACCACTTACTTAGTATATGGTTTGCGTGGCCCCTAGGGCCTAACTGTATTACTTACCTGTGTGACTTAAAGTATGCATAAATAAGACTGTGTTGTACTTACCTCTAATCTCATAAAGAGTGCTGAGGGTTTGACTAGAATAAATACACTTTATTTTATATATATATCTGTTGTGGTGTCCTTTCATTTGGTATTCAAGGGATTATATATGGTATCACAGCTGGCTTCACATGCCATTCAGAGTTTAGCCTAAGACTGCTCTTGTCCATGCTACCACTAGGATAGCTGGTCTATAAGGTTGACTTTACAACCAATCACCCTAAGGGTATTTGGACTGATATAAGGTGTACACTAGAACTAGTGACATCATACATCAGGCCAACTTCTCACAAGGGGTAATAATCCCGATTTTTAAATTTAAAGGAAGATGTTGCCAATCCAAATTCTGCTGAAATTGAGGACTAACACACTACTCTAAAGTTGATAACAATGTTATGTAAAAACACTTAGCATGCGATTAGTTCTATCTAGTGTTTATGAGTGAAGAAGTCAGGATTTTCCTTGCATCATAAGTGAGCTCTGTACTTCTGTTGGACAACACGAACGGTGATCTCAGTGCGTTAAATGGAAATAGAAAGTGTAGGTGTTCTCCCCAGAGTACCTGCTTGCTACTGAGAAGTGCCGGTACTCATCTTTTAAAAGTATTGCTCCTCTGATGAGAAGCGCACGTAATCTCCCTTTCAAATTAAATGTGTGCAGACACTCAGTGGTTGGCAGGAACTGTCCATTTAAAGCACTAAGTAGTCTGTAAGAAAAACTCGAGAGTATGTTCCACTTTGAAAGCGCCCTTTCTATAAAACTGAAAGATGTCGCGCGTTTGGGCTTTCATACCTGCCAATGGCACCCTACGCCGGTTCTGGCAAGTTGGAAATATCACCGTCTATTCTGGCATTCGTACATTCGCAAACCCCAATCTACGTTGGAGCAACACGTCCCAGCGTGGCAAAATTGTGCTGGCTGAAAGTCCGAGATAAATGAACATGTGACCGCTTGTTAACTGTGCGAAGAATGTCACCTGGCTGGTCACTTGTCAACCAAGAGCAGAATGTGGAAACAGGCGATCGCAACAAAGATAATACGTGCCAATAGAGGGCACCAGCTGCCTTGGTTTAGAGTTAAATTAGTTCTACTGTATCCGAAGTGCTAGAACTGTCCGGGATAGTGTAATATGTGGAAGTGAATTTCTTATGTAAAGAGGGGCATAAGTGTTATTTAATGTATGTTGCTTTCAGAAATGTCGATTGTTAATGGTATCTTGGTTCGACAAGATTTGTTTGTTCCTCCTAGTGTTTTACCTCCAAAAATTATTGCTTTGGCACATGAAGGACATTTAGGTATGTCGGCGACGTCAAAGAAGATTAAACAAATCTATTGGTGGCCAGGTATTGATGGGCAGGTTAGGAGATTTGTTGATTCTTGCACGGAATGCTTGTGTTCAGACAAGCATTGGAAGACCTCTACGGTTCCTTTGTGTCCGGTCACTTGGCCCAACAATGCTTGGGAAAAAATTGGGTTAGATTTTTCGGGCCCTATTAACATGGTGGGTTGTGATAAAAGGTTTTTGATTGTGGCTATTGATTATTTTTCAAAATGGTTGTACTTTTCGTTTGTTAAGTCTGCTGATTCTGCGTCTGTCATAACATTTTTGAAACATCTGTTTTATATAGAAGGGAGAGTTAAGGAGATTGTGACGGATAATGGCTCCCATTTTATTTCTGAGTTGTTCACCAGTTTTTTGGATAAAAATGATGTAAAACACATAAAGGTACCTTTATATAGTCCCTCTTCCAATGGCTTAGTTGAAAGGGCAAATAGATTAATTAAGGAAGGTGTTCAAACGGCAATTGCTAATAACCTTGATGTCAAAGATTACTTAGAGTTCAAGGTGTGGAATTATAATATTACACCACAGAGTACAACGGATGTGGCTCCTTTTATTTTGTTAAGAGGAAGGAAACTTATTACTGCCATTAGCCCAAATTGGTTGTTGGATAAAGTGGAACGTTATCAAAAAGTAGACTTACAGAGTCTCAGAGAACATGTCCGTGAAAAACAAGATTGTTATAAAAAGAACTATGATTCCAGGATGCATGTTAAGGAAGGAACTTTGAGTGTGGGAGATTGGGTCCTTATCAAAAAACCGTATAGGGTTAGTAAGGGGCAGTCAAAATTCTCTGAACCTGTAAAAGTTGTAAGGATGAATAGGACAACAGTTCTATTGCAAGATAGGGGGTGGTGGAATTGCAATGCTTTAGTCAAAATTACTCCTAAGCAAGCTGGCATCATTTATGAAAGGGTGAAGGCATATGGTAGCAAGATAAGACAGGATTGGTTTGACTTAGATGCCCATACATGTGCAGGCCGCAGTAGGGATGTACATGATAATTTGGATCAAGGAGATGGTATGGGGAGCAGTGACAATATAGTTGTTCCTTCTCCGCCATCTAGTTTCCAGTCTACAGGTGGTGGAGATGCTTCAGTCAGGAGTAGTTCTAGAATAAGATCTGCTCCTATTCATTCAAGGGACTTTGTATATTATTAATGATTTGTAAATATGTATATCTCCTCTGTTTGATTTTCCATTATCAATTTTTAGAGTCAATGTATTTTGTGTGCATTTTTTTTATTGTATATTTGTATATATATATATATATATTTTGTGTAATTGCTTTAACTTCTCATTTGGTTTATGGAAAGGGGGATGTGTAATATGTGGAAGTGAATTTCTTATGTAAAGAGGGGCATAAGTGTTATTTAATGTATGTTGCTTTAAGGAATGTAGAGTGTAGAATTCTTACTAGGTCATTAGAGAATGTTTGGGTTTGAGTGGACAACAGACTGGGGCACTGGAAGGAGAAGGTCGTGGGTCTTGTCGTGAATAAACTTCAACTTTCTTCAAAGAGATATTTCTCCTGATTTTATTGGATGAGCGTTTACTACAGATAGGAGTTCAGACTTCGGTTTAGGCACTAAACAATGCACAATACGCGCCGAGGCCATAACTCATGCACAGGCTGTGTGTGACCCGTGGCCCTCGCCGCAGGTGAGCTGTCAGTGCTCGTGCCCCGGCCGGTGGGATTCCGGCGGTTTGTTTGCTGGCTCTGTTTGTTCGGCGCTTCTTAGGTTTCGCGGCTTCACTCCACCCCGCAGACATCAGCCGAGAGAAAGTGATTACTTGGCTCAAAAAGTATTCACTCTCTCCGAGCCGCCGGAGTAAAGTCCTGTGCCTTGGCATGGCGTGCTGAGCATGCAGCAGAGATGGCGGTGGCATCAGCAGCGGGCACGGGCAGGGTGCAGCGCAGTGGCCTGCTGGAGTTGCAGATCTGGGACTGCTGGCACAAAGTTTTGGCCAACTTAAGCGAGGAGGCGCTGACCCTGAGCTGCGAGGACTACGGAAAGAACATTAGCTTCAATGGGAGCGAAAGCAAGCCGCCATGCACGCGTAGGGACAAAAAATGCGCGCGCATGTGCACATCCTAAGCTAATGAAAGTAAACAAAGATGGCGTTGGGCTGTCCACATGCACGTGCATTTTTTGTTCCTACGCGTGCATGTTTAGCTTTGCGGATGGCGAGAGCAGCCATCTTTGTCCATCTGGACGCGTGTGCATTCAGCTTTGGCTGAATCGATTCCAAAAGGTCTCTCTGACGAGAACAGCCCATGCGCTGCTTTCGCCAGGCGAGACCTAAAAACCGAGGGATGGCAACATCCACCCTCTTGACTTGAGCTGTGCTGGAGTCTGGGGTACCACACAATCTGGCCGACGTACGTTACAACTGACCATTTTACTAATCTCCATCTTCATCAGGGCCATTAAATATCTTTGTATGTGCCAATTTATAACGGGTAGAGAAAATTAGGGGCTCTGATACAAAACTTGAGCGTACATTCCAACCTGCTCTTATACCGGCAGAGTTAGTATATCATCTGTTTGGCCGCTATCGTCTAGCATTCAAGACCTTTAGCCTCTCAGGATTCTATTTATCCTTCGATACTTCTCGTTTCCTAAGTGAGGCAGATAGCAACTTAGTTGAGGAAGATAGCGTGTGTCTGAGTTCCCTGATCTCTATACCTGAAAGAGTCCCGACGTTATCTTTCTATGTATCCCTTATGTTGATATAATATTTCTGTAGCGGCTGTCTTCTTATAAGTCTTTAGTTATCAAAGGGTGTGTCTCGGTTATTGGAAAAAGGGTTTATCTACCTTAGCCTCTATCCGGGCCTTGTAATCACCTCCATAGTTGGGTTTCCTCCGAGTTGACAACGTACATTTTTGTTCCGCGTCATGGTCATTAAGAATGTTTACACCTAGGTTCTCAAGATTCTTTTACGAGTTAATAACTAGCATGCCCACATTTAGAAAGAAAATAATCTACCCTTGTTGCTTCAGTCCGGAAGCTGTCCTTTACAAAACATATCCTTTTAATGTCCATAGACGTTATTGCTGATCATGCAAGAAGTTTACAAAAGAGGGCTAAAGGGGAACTATGATTAACCGTTGACTATCTGCCAATGGATTTGCTTTCCTTGCCCATGTTGAATTGTCAGTGTTTCCCCAACAAACAACTGGAATAGTATGTGCTTTGGTTGCTACATATAACTTGATAAGGACACAGCAACATTATTTGGATGATATGGACCCAAAAACTAACAGGATGGCTTGCTTTACTGGATAGGAAGAGTTGTAATAAAAACAAGGAAAGTTCAAATGCGATAATACACAGAGGGCCTGATTATGAGTTAGTTGTTTTTTCCGATCCATGTGTAAAATTCCTGTTTATGTATGGGTTGGAATTATGAGTTGAGTGTTTTTTGATGCATCTGATAATTTTCAGATGCGTTAAAAACCTCAACCTTCATAACAATTCTACTGAAATTTAACAGGAGAAAAACATACGGTAATTACTGTATCATGCAATTTTGGTGCATTAAACACCAAAATCTGCAAGTTATTTCCAGACACTCGTAATAGGTGCTATTTATTGCACCAATAAGTAGCGAACCCAATGGTATCGTTATTTATTAAGTGAGATACATAGATTCTTGTAATCAGGCCCAGAGTGTGAAAAACACATTTTATTTAATACGATTCTCTGTTCTGGATCACGGTAAGCCAACCGGTACCATGGGTATGGCTTCTGTCTGATCTTTTTTTGGGATGAGGTTAGTGATTATTTTGTAAGGGTGGTGCGAGTCAATAAGGCAATGACTCTGACTGCAAGAAAATAGGATTCTAAATACAACACTGCAAATTTTCCCCTCTAAAATGGCAAAATCATGGTATATCAGCCAATCCTCATTTGTCTCCACACCCATTCAGCCTAACGAGCTGTGTCATTAAGGTACACAAATAATTCTTATTGAAGTGGATAGGAATGGTTATAAAGAAATCAGGGGCATGTAATCATCTTTATTAGTGCTATCTAGCCCGCCAGGTGCCGCAGAAGCCTAATCCAGGAGTCCACCTGTTGCGTTAGTCGCTCGATGGCAGGGTCATAGTTAATCTTAATAGCTCTTCAGTATCTCTGTGGAGAGTTACCTACAGCTGAGTGTATTAGAAAAGTCATTTCTGGTTTTGGGGTGTGTTAAGTGGTATAAAAATCATTCTTGTCCCAATTGATATTAATTCCTGAGAATCTTCCAAATCTGATCACCTCCCTAATCAGTGGTGCTACATTTATGTAAGGGTTTCTGGCACATAAGGGAATGTCATCAGTGTACCTGGAGAGGAGAATCCGACAGTCATCTAAGCACAAGCCCCTATGCTTATGGCCTTCCTGCATTTATTGGGCTAGTCAATCCATGGTCAACATGAATAACAGAGGTGAGGGTGGGCAGCCCTGCCTTGTGCGCCTGAATATCTGAAACGTGCATGACAGTAACCACTTGGCTTAAACTCTGGCTAAGGGTGCGCATAAAGCAACATTAATAACTTGAGTATGTAACCTGATATGCCAAGTCTTGCCAGTGTGGCTCTGAGCAAAGGCCACTCCAAGGAATGTAAGGCCTTCTCAGCATCAAACATCGCCACAGCAGCTTCCATCTCAGGATTTAGATGATGAATGACATAGAAGATGTTGCGCAAGTTGATCACTTTTGCAGTTGAAAGTTTGATTGTGCTGGTGATGCAAACTTCTCCTTCAGCAGAGAGAGTCAATTTGCTAACACCTTAGCTAATATTTTATTGACAAGGTTTAAAAATGACAGACTTGCAAGTTTGCCCTAATGTGTCACCTCTCTGTCTGCTAGGTCACTGTATTATTGCCATAGGGTATTGTTCTCCTTAGGAAATTGGGTCTGGGACATTGTGGAGATCTTGATCTCCTAAGTCTAGAAGTTGACCTCCAATTACTTCGTCTGTGTACAAATATCTGTTAAGATGCCCGCATTTTTGGCAATTGTTATGTCCCTAATGTAGGCCTTGAACACATTCCAAAGAGTTGCCATGGTAGCTACTGAGCCTTCATTTAATTTAAAGTATCCTCCAATAACTGTTTGCAGCTCCTCTTGAAACAGCAAGTTTGTTAATGCTTTGCCGGGTGTTAGAACTGGAGGTTTCTAGTTGGCAAAGGTAGGGACCTGTGACCAAATAGGGACCCTTGCTTCTAGTCAGGGTAAGGGGGAAACACACTCTAGATAACCCCTGCTCACCCCCTTGGTAGCTTGGCACGAGCAGACAGGCTTATCCCCAAGGCAATATGTAAAGTATTTGTACTGGCACTCACAGTAACAAAGTGATAACACCACAAATGGACATCACACCAGCTTAGAAAAATAAAAGTATCTTTATCTAAACTTTGACAAGACCAAAACGACTAAAATCCAACATATCGTAATCAGTGTAATCGATTTTCCAAGATGTTATCAAAAATAACTAACAGGTTTATATTCCTTTGTATGGTTGAATAAAAATGTCACGAGCACAGTTCTCTTTGGCACCGGCACAAGGTGCCCTCATGATAGTGGACTTCTCACCACGGGACTTGCTGACTCCGCGGTCAGCACGTGCAAGGATATGCTCCCAGAGACTTTGAAGATGAAGAGGTAATACACAAGCACGGGCCCCGGTACTGCCACGCTACTTAGGGCAGGTACGGGCCGACAGGGTTATCCAGTGCAGAGGTATCGTTATGAAGTAAAGATTGTAGCCATCTCTTCAGACACACACAACCCGCCCCAGGCAGTGGCACGCGCACCGGCTTGGTCCTTGAGTCTAAGCGTTACCTGGGGGTTGCTTCCTCGTGGCCCTAAGTCCCACTGGCAGCTCCGGTGACAACAGCTTTTCCTCACTGGGGGTATCCTGGTTGCTAGGCGACGCCTTCACAGATGATCGGCTTATGGTGCCTCTTCTCTTCTCTTGATTTTAGACAGATGACTTGGGCCGGCGGCGGTAACACGTCCTCGCAACTCCTCTCAGTGGACGGCTCGCAGTGATGCTTTTGCACTTCACGGCTTGGGTCGGTGGCGGTGACAGACACTCGCAGCTCCTCTCAGTTGACGGCTTAGGCCGGGCGGTAATCAGTGTTGCAGCGTTACGATGATTAGGCTGCAGGCTTCCATGCGGTCACGGCTGTGCTCAGAAACATGGGCACAGCAGACCTTATGGCAGTCTCAGTTTGCAGAGCAAGCACACGCACACAGCGTTGTTGAGACGATGGGGGAAACTTTGTTGTCCCTGAGTTTCCACCACAGGAGGCCAGCTCGCTCAGGCCCTTGGAGACTGGTGGACACAGCACAGAGCACAGTCCTTCTTCAAGCACGGAGGGCACAGCACACAGCAAAGTCTCTTTATCCTCCCCTCAGCAGAAACAGCAAACTGCAGGTCAACCCCAGACACACAGCAAGGGCAGTACTTCTCCTCAGTCTCTTCAGCTGTCCTCTTTGGCAAAGGTTCCTCTTGATCACGAAGTAGTCTAAAGTTCAGGGGTTTCACCTCTAATATTTATACCCCAAAATGTCTTTGTTCTCTATGTGTAAGGGGTCCTGAACCCAGCCCAGACCAGTTCTGGGTGCACTCTGCCAGTGCACAACTTCTTCCTTTGTCAGTGTGGACCATGGTCTTCAGACACACCGCAGGAGGTGGAGACAGTCTTTTGTGGAAGGCAGGCACAGCCCTAGTCAGGTACAGGTGCTACTCCTCCCACCACTTAAAATGCAGATCGGACTATTTAGCCTAGGGCTGACTCACCCAGACTCCTAGAGCCACCCCAGACCCTGTCACTCCAAAGCTAGACAGTCAATCCACAAACAGGCAGAGGCACACAGGAAGGTTGGACAAGAAAACAGCCACTTTCTAAAAGTGCTATTTTCAAACACAGAATTTAAAAACCATCCTTCCTAAAAGATGTGTGTAGTATCTTCATGTAAGGTTATTACTGTTCTCCTGTATCTTGTAACTAGCTGCTCAGAAAATGTTGGAGGTTGGTGTGGTGTGAGACAGTTGAGAGGATGGGCTGAGCAGCTAGCAGGCTGCTCCTGGTGGGGCTATTCTATGGGCTTTACCAACTTAATAAATATACTAAAGATCTATCCTGGCTACGTCTGCTGTGTCACATCAACCTATGGAACCAGGTCACTTCAATGTGTTATTAAATTCTGAGTTCAGGGATACCAGACTCCAATTTTCTATCTTACTCCAATGGGAAGATATGCTTGTAAAAATGTTATAGAGCATTCCCCCATTCTGCCCTATGGGCAAGATAGCCTTTCAATAGTGAAAAACTAAATTGGCAGTATTTCACTATCAGGACATGTTACACACACCAGTACATGTCCCACATTTCCCATACACTGCACCCTGCCCAGGGGGTACCTTCGGCCTACCATAAAGGTGTCCTATGTGTAAGAAAAGGGAAGGGCAAGGTCTGACAAGTGGGTGCACTTGCCAGGTCGACAATGCAGTTAACAAACTGCGCGCAGGCACTGTGGTGGAAGGCCTGAGACATCTTTTCCGGGCTACTCATGTGGGTGGCGCAATCAGTGCCTCGAGCCCAATAGTCGCATTTGATTTACCAGCCCTGGCACACTCAGTGCACTTTACTAGGGACCTACTGGTCAAACAAATATACCAATCATGGATAATCAATCACAATAACAATTTACACAGAGAGCATATGCACTTTAGCACTGATCAGCAGTAGTAAAGTGCCCAGAGTCCTAATGCCAACAACCACAGGTCAGGAAAAAGTAGGAGGAAGAAGCAAAACGTTTGGGGCTAACCCTGCAAAAAGGGCCATTTCCAACACCGGGGATCCTCTACTGTGGTGAAGGAACTTAAGTAGCATCAATACTTGTGAGTGGTCTAATAATGTTTGAGGTTGATATGATATAGCAGCCCCCATCCCTACGTGGCAACAGATGCCCTATTGGTCTGTCTTGGAGCATGTGTGTAGGCCACAGCCCAGAGGTGGGGTCGTCCATTGCCCAAAAGCAGAGCCAGCGCATTTCACCTCCTGACCGAACAGCTCGTCCTGTGGGCTTAGGGTTGGCGTGAACTTCAGCTCGCCCAAGCCAGGTAGCAGCACACAAGCAGGTGATCCCAGGAAGTGCCTGAATTGGCAGGTGGTGGAGCAGGCAAACTCGGCTCACCGGCTGTTGCTACCACAGCCAGGTCTCCGAGGCTCATTACAGCTTGTATTGATTAAAGAGTTGATGTGGTTTAGTGGTTAACTGGTAGGTGTTATTGTGAGTTTTGGTCCTGTAGTGCGCTAGGCTTAACTAGAATATATATGGTTTAATGTATTGTTTTACTACACAGTATTATATGTTTTTTATTTCATAATTAGTGTTATTTTACTTAAAAGTTAAGGCAGTTATTAATTTTAAGTGGGTAGGTATTTTGTGTTTTCTTTACAGGTTTTTCTTCAGACTCGAGACAATTTCCTATTTTTGGATTTTTATTTTCATTAAAGGAAATAAGGTTATGAGGTAGCCAATATTATATTTAATTTCAATTTTCTTAATTTTACGAGTTTGCAGGAGTGTTTTTCTGTGTAATTTTTGAGTTTCGGATGGTTTTAGATTTTTTTTGTATATTGGATTTTTTCATTTTTTGTGAGGGTTCCTTTAAATATTTTTGTGAATCCAGTTTTTGAGGATTAATTTGGGATCATGGACATCCGCAACAGAACTGTGTGAGTTATATTTTATTTTTAATGGATGGGAAATGTTAATTTGCCTAACAGTTGTTTCTGTAATAGTTTGATATGTGTTATTTATTTATTGCTAATTGACATTATGTGCTGCATTTTTAGAAGGTGTTATGCATTTACTTAAATGTATATTATCTATTTATTATCTCATTATGCTTTACTTTTCTTTCTGCCTGCCTTTTGTTTATAATAAAATCTATATTTTTGACTGAATAATAAAAAGTTTAAAAAAAATATTTATTCATAGATTTGTTTGGTAAAGTTTTATTACTAACAGTTGTATTTTAATTTTAGATGGAATATTTGATTTCTTTAGCGTAGTACTTTATCTATGGACTCTAGGTATGGTAAGCATTTATTTTTAGCAAATACCTGTATTTTGCACTGTAGTATTTCATACTTTTCTTCAGTTTGATTCTATACTTTTGGTTTTAGTTGATTATTAGATTGTTCTATTGTAAGTTGTTGGTAGCTTTTTTCTTGGTTATTATTTCTAGGAATTGGTCGAGTGTCTGTTAGCTTCAAGCTAGTGTGTTTTGGAAGATGTTGTGCCACCCTTGTTGTTTGATTTGGGATATTGAGCCATGATAGTGTCACATACATTCCAACATGGTATGTAATACTTCAGTTGGCATTTGTGACCTGAATGGTGCAATCTGCCAACCCAAATGTCTTCAAAATAGTTCATTAGGAGACTTAGGGCCTAATTTATACCTTGGCTGTAAGCATATTCTTTCACAACAGAGTATGCTTACCACCAAGATAATGATCTGCTCGCCCAATTTAGTGGGTGGATTAATCATTTAATAGACTTCTGCTCTGTCTCCACCTTGATTAAACCCTTCTGATGCCTCTGTGGACTAAGGGCTGTTGGAGGCAGACCTGCAATTCTGCCCACCTGATTTGAATGGGTGGAATTAGAGGAATACGCTGGTGGTAAAGGGCAGTGAGAAATGCTAAATTCTCCCCTCGTCATGGGAGTGGACTCCCATGGTGAGGGGGGCATTGTCTTTTTTATTTTCAGAAATATAGTTTGGGATTTTATAAAAAGAAATCTATTTGGTGCAGCGCTTCTTCATGTTGACGGAACAAAGCACCAAACAACGAAAAACATTTATAGGAACTGTTGTGACGGCGGTTCCTGGCAATGTCTTATAAATACCTGCCAGCTTGGTGGGTATTTATAAAATTGGCGGGTGGTCCATCCATCAGGGCCACAGAGTAATTTACTCCACCGCCCTTGCGGAAAAACAGGCCACACAAATAAATCGTACCCTCAGTTTGTCTTCAAGTGTTTAGAAGCAGGGTGATTACATGAGGAGGTTGTAATGGGTTGCTACTTCTGTAACTGGGACAAATGCTAGGGCAATTAATTTAGTTTTATCTTGTAGGCAAAGTGGGCATTAGTTGAGTATATGATACATAGTGCAGCTTTATAGAGGGGTCTCTAAATACACTGGTTAAAATGATAGTAACAGCCCTGTAGAGATGTGTGTGGGTATATTTTGAATATGGAATTAATCTTTGCTTGTTTAAAGTCAATAATATTTTTTGGGGTGTAGTAGTTGTTAGTTTTGGGTTTTATTTGAGTTAGTAGTTTATAGTATGCAGAACTTTGTTTGCAGGCAGAAGTGCAGACACTAAAGGTATGTTTGGGCTGTGGTATTCGCTGTGTATTGAATACATTTGTGTTAATGGAGGAAGGCATGATTTAAACGTGCCATTCATCCTCCTTGTTTTGCTGAGTGTTAATCTTAGTAGGCTGTTTTCTGCTGCAGAAATTCTTCTCCTTCTGTCATTTTTAGTGCTATCACACACAAGGAAGGGTTTCTGGGGCATTGAAAATATAACATCTAATCAATTAATTGAAAATCAATACCTCCGATATCTGCTGGGAGCCCCAAAATCCTCAGCCACTTATCGTACCCACATTGAATTAGGTATCCCTTTTATTTCTGACACCATTAAAATTGCACCTACTCTTTTATGGCACAAGGTGTGGGTCACCCCGGAGACAGCTTTTAACCGCAACTTAATTAATGACTGTCTCACCTTGGATGGAGTCAGACATATTAAATGGTTGTCCCACGTGCAAGACCTGTTGACTGAGTGTGGCCATCCCGAGTTTTTCTCTACCCCATCTACTATGGAATTGATTTCTAGAAAATCATTGAAACAACTGGCCATGAAACATCTAGCTAACAAAAGATGTCTATAGAAAAACTAAAAAACACTGTGTTGACATACCAGGAAATTACCATCAAACCTGGGTCGCAAATGTACCTCGTTGGTGATCTAACCTGTTTCTCAAGAATGTTGCTAACACGCTTTAGATTTGGTACTTTCTTCCGTATTGTTACTTTTCCATCTTGCAAGAATTGGTCGAGGGACTTGTCCACCTGCCCCTGTGATGATTCATCGCCCCAATCTAATTTGCATTGTCTCTTATTTTATAAATTTAATTCTGTTCCACGAAGGATTATTTTGAGACCAATCCTTAAAGAGTGGGGTCTCCGCTCTTGTAGAGCTGCTTATGTGAGATTGCAACAGCTAGAGAACCACTCAGTGGCTCACGCTACATCCAGTTTTTTAAAACTCCTGATAAAATTCAGAAAGTCTATGTAATGCACTTTATTCATGTACACATCAGTTTCTATATGGTTTTTATTATATCTGTTTTTACCAAATACGATATGTTCGATCTGTATCAACACTGTTTTTAATTCTGTTTTTCACCTTGGTGATTTCTTGGTGTGTGTCTGTTTTTTTAATTTGTATGCTTTTATGAATTCAATACAGAATATTGAATAAAGCTTTGAAATTCAATTCAAATTCAAAAATTAATTAATCTTTGTAAGTAAAACATGAACTGCGATTATGAGAGAGATAAGACACAATTATCAGCATTATTAGAATGGTGAAAAATACAATCAATTCAACCATGTTAATTGCTCATAATGTTACTAAGGTTACTCCTATTTATCAATAATTTCCCTATGCTAAAGAGAGCATGTCGGGAGGACCCATCTGCCAGGTCTAGTGGATTGACATAACCCTATACCTTAGTAATGAATGTCAGGAAGCATGCCTTTGTGAATTACTGACTGCACCCGTATGACTGTGCAGGCCTGCACACTTCTTTTGCACGGCTATCTTCATTCTCAGGATGAAGGTCGGGGACAGTGGAGCTGCATCTCAGTCACAGCTCACAGAAGCATTCCAGGATGACTCCAGTGGGAGGTGAACCTCTCACCGACTTCAAAATGGATGCAGTTTACATAATAAAAGGGCTAGCTTATCACACTATGCCAAAGGTGCACGGCAGCATCTTACTTTGTCTGGGGGAGAAATAGTCTTCTATACAAACAAAATAAAATGAGGCATCATGTTCTCAGTTCTGCGACCCTGAATCTATGGGGCATATTTACAATGAAAGTGGCAGAGCGTGGCGTTAAGCCAAGAAGGCTAACATCTCACTCTGTCACTTTTGAAACACAGGGATGCACCGTATTTACAAAGATACGGATTACTCCGGCGTTTCTCCCTGCGCTGGTGCTAAACTTAGCTGCCTAGCGCCAACGCAGGCACATTTGCACCACAGTGAAAGGGTGCCTGTGTTAAGGGAACTATTGTTTATATGAAGGAAGGTGTACAGGAAGTTGTTATTTGCGTTGTTCACCTTCAGCCCCGAGACCACGTCATGGTGGCATCAGAAAGGGGCACTTAGGGCGAACATTGCGAACACAAGATGATGGATGAAGTGCAGAAACTTTTCAACCCCCAGTCACAGATTTGGGTTTAATCCATCCATCATTATTTTGCTCACTATGCCACCCCAGTTTTGACCCCGCCATATGCAAATCAGTCTTGACCCTGTTCCTCATGGGACAGTCCAGCCCGAACTGCCAGACCAGGTCCTTCCTAGACCGAAAACAAGCATCCTGGGACCGGTTTCCGAGTTTTACCCCAGGATGCTTGTTTCTGATCCATGGAGGACCTGGCCTGGCAATTCGGGTTGGACCGTTCCCATGAGGAAAAGGGTCAAGACTGATTTGCATATGGCTGGGTCCAAACTGGGGTGGCATAGTGAGCAAAATAATGATGGAATAAACCCAGATCTGTGACTGGGGGTGAGTGGTTGAAAACTTTCAGCACTCTATCATCTTGTGTGTTGGCCATCAGAAGGTGCCAACTAACCATATCAAGTGCCTTTTCCAGGTACACAGATGCCACCATCACTCCTGGGTACCGAGCCCCATCGGTCCCGTCCAGCACTCAGTATAGCCGCCTTAGGCTGATGAGGTATTCCACAACAGGATGAACCCAATCTGGTTTCTATGGATAAGAGCTAGGAGGCACTTGTACAGTCTCATGTCCAGTACTTTGCTACGGATTTTAAAGTTGGGCTATACCATTGAAAAGGGCAATAAGACTGGACTTTGTCATAAGGTGTTCCAGGTTTGGGGAGTGGGGCCACCAATGCTTTGCTAGCGGTGTCCGGGAGTTTGCCCTTGTCACAGCCCTCTGTGTACACCTCTGTGTACACCTTTATGAGTTGCAGTATCAAGAGTTTTGAATATATTTGGCAAAATTCAGCCGGTAGTCCATCAAGTCCTGCCGTTGTTCCTCTCACCAGTTCCTTGATGACACCTTGTAGCTCATACAGGGAAACAGGTCGTGTCAGAGTCCAGTTCCAATTTCTGGGCCCCAGAGGAAGTGCAACTTTCTCCCCCAGACTGGTGTACTCAACTGATCTTGCCAGGACTGCAGAAGGCTCATTTCATTCAATCTGTAGTCTGGTCAGCCTCCGAACACTTCTTTGTGCCTGGCTATTCTAGTGTCTCTTCCGGGGCTGGGAGAACTTCATGGAGGAGGGAGAGGGTGGCCAACAAATCCCCCTCCCGCATCTCCACGGGTCTCCAGGCAGTTCCAGGCCTCTGCAGGTTCTGTAAAAATGAATGTGGTACCATTGGCTATGATTTCAGATGTGTGGGAAACAGGTGGGAGTATTGTACTATGCTTTATCATCACAAAGGACGTCCTTTTCTTTTGTACCAACATAGCACAGTCAATCAATCAATCAGGGATATGTAAAGCGCACTACTCACCCGTGAGGGTCTCAAGGCGCTGGGGGAAGGGGGGATTTCAGGCAGCTCCAGCTCATCCAAAGAGCCAGATCTTGAGGCTCTTCCTGAATGATTGCAGTGTAGGGGTTTGTCTGATGCTGAGGGGGAGTTTGGCGCCCGATGTTGTGGAGGGCTTTGTAGGCGTGTGTGAGCGGCTTGAAAGTTACTCTCTTTTCAACAGGGGGCCAATGGAGGTCTCGTAGGTGCTGGGTGATGTGGTCTTGTCATGGGATGCTGAGGACGAGTCTGGCTGCGGCGTTCTGGAAGGTCTGGAGTTTGTGGAGTAGAGATGTGTTGATTCCGGCATAGAGGTCATTCCCATAGTCCAGCCTGCTGGTTATGAGTGTGTGGGTGATGGTCTTTCTGGAATCGGGGGGATCCATTTGAAGGTCTTGCGGATCATGCAGAGGGTGTTGAAGCACAAGGAAGATACGGCATTGATCTGCCAGTTCATGGTGAGGGAAGAGTCAAGTATGATGAAGAGGTTGCAGGCATGGCCTGTGGGTGTGGGAGAGTTGCCGAGGGGGGGCACCAGATGTCATCCTACGCGAAGGGGGTGGATCTGAGGACGAGGACTTCTGTTTTCTCTGAGTTGAGCTTCAGGCAGCTGCTGCTCAACCAGGATGCAACGTCCTTCATTTCTTCCTGGAGACTGTGTCTGGTGATGTCAGGTTCCTTGGTGAGGCAGAGGATAAGCTGGGTGTCGCCGGAATGGGATACTATTCTGAGTCTCTGTTTTCTGACGATGGTTGCGAGTGGGGCCATGTAGATGCTGAAGAGCGTGGGGCTAAGGGAGGATCCATGGGGTACTCCGCATCGGATCTCTGTGGGTTTGGAGGGGAAGGGCTGGAGTCTAATTCTTTGAGTTCAGCCAGCGAGGAAGGAACGAATCCAGTCCAGGGCAGTTCCCTGTATGCCAGCGTCGTGGTGTCTGGCGGCTAGTGTGCGGTGGGAGACGGTGTCGAAGGCTGCTGAGAGGTCCAGTAGGATGAGGGTTACCATGTAACCTTGGTCGAAGAGAGTGCGAATGTCGTCCGTGGCAGCTAGGAAGGCATTCTCAGTGCTGTGGTTGCAGTGAAATCCGGATTGAGAAGTGTCGAGAATTGAGGTGAATTATTCCGGCGAGTTCTCCCTTCAGCATCTTCCATTATTCATTCAGGGACAGTGACACTCTCAGAGAGTGTTTGCAGGTGTAGTTAGATTGTCTTGGATTCAGGTCTCCGTGTGGCACGGGTATTTTGTTTTCTAGCACCTTGTCGGCAAGTGGTCTGCCCTGACGATACCCAACTTCAAAGCCAATCAGTCTATCTTTGTTTCAAGGGCTTCCCTCGAGGCTGTGATATCTGCAAGCACTTTGTTCAAGAGTACCTGAAGGAGCTCCGGAATCTCCCTGGTCTCAGGTGTGGTTCCTTCAGCTCTGTTCGGTTCCATGTCCTGTCCTACTCTGGACTGCCGTTCCCCAGGGCTGTCAAGTTTTGCCTATAGTGGTAGATGTCAGGGAGAAGGCAGAGCACATGATGTCCTGCCCCACAACTCTAATAACACTTTGGTTGCCCCTGCATTCACCGTTATGATTGCTGTCCAGGGGTCACACAGGTTATAACAGGTCCGATACAGCCAACACTGCAGTATTTCTCCCATGCACACTTGCTCCACCGGACCAGTATATCTTCCCAATTAAGTTTATTTCCTCCAGCTGTCAAATGCCAGAGGAACCCCTTCTTGCTTCCCATTTCATCATGATATTGTGACCAGCAGTGTCCCATATGTCATTCGGCGTCTGCGGCAGTTCTCTCCATGCTCTTGAGCAACCCTCCTACCAGTGTGTCGCAGTTTCGCCTCTGCAATCCAGCTCACCCGCTCAAAAGCTGGGTTGCCGGGAAGCACCTGTGAGTCCTCTCAGCTGTGGCCCGGGAGTTCAGGCCTCCTGATGACATAAATGTAACAGGCTATTTAGGGGGCCCAAGCCAGGAGCTCAGTAACTAGCCTCTTGCTAAATGGGCAGCTGGCCGCGCTACTATAATAAATGTTGGTTTAATGTTATTTTTTTATTTCATTGAATTATAGTTTCATATATTTTATATAAGATTTAGAAATATTCTAATTTCTGTTTATTTGTTAAATAAATTAATCAATAATTTTCAGGTGTTATTTAGTAATTCACTGCATTTTAAAATTGTCGTTTAATGGACATTTAAATATAGTTTCTTTATTGATTTCTAACAATATTTTGGCTGTTGATATTGTTATTTTGGATATTTGGTTAGTGTTCGATATGTTTAATGTGATCACAATATTGTGTATTTCTTTATTTATGTGGTAGATATTTGGGTATATTAAATATATTTTACAGTTATATTTTGGTAGAAGATATTTGTCTTTTTCTTGTTTAAGTAGAAAATGACATTTATGAGATTTTTCTTTTTTAGCAATATTTCTGTATGTGGATATTCCTGTAGTCAATATTTTGTAATACAACCCTCAATTTACAGGTCCGGGCAATGTGAGGAACAGTGTCCTGGGGTGTAGCCTCGTGGAAGATTCAAGAAGTCCCCTTATTCAGGACTTTCATATAGAACCATAAGTATAAAGAAACTGCTGCAGGTATGGTCATCGTTGTTTCCAGTGATGGCTGCTAAAAGTATATAGGAAGGAGGGTGAATGGCA
This sequence comes from Triturus cristatus, assembly GCF_964204655.1. Classification (NCBI taxonomy): domain Eukaryota; kingdom Metazoa; phylum Chordata; class Amphibia; order Caudata; family Salamandridae; genus Triturus; species Triturus cristatus. The sequence goes on along the minus strand of NC_140593.1, from coordinate 875,028,678 downwards.
GAAATTAGGGTAGCTGGACATATTGTATAGAATTATATGGAGCAAACAGATATGTCAGCAATATGTATCGCACTCAGGATGACCAGCAGGCTGGAGAGAAGCAAATGGCACATTGGTAGCATGGGCACATTGTGTGAATGACCTAAAGCGTGTCACCTAAAGGATATGGCAATAACCATTGGATGGAGCTAAGGAATTAGCAATCTGTTGTCTTATGCTGGGCTGGCGGTTCGGGCTGGACTGTTCTTATTGGAGCAGAGTAAAGACTGATTTGCATATGGCTGGGTTCAAACTAAGGTGGCATGGTGTGCAAAATAACAATGGACTGGTATTCAGTCAAAATAATTACCAGAGACTGAGATTGATTCAAGCTTTCCAACCATCACTTTTTTGGTATACTTCAGTGCAACGCCCTAGGTGCAATGGATGTGCCCAGAGGTGCATCCCGTGCTCACTGTGCCACTGGAACGAAGCTAGACCCAACTGAAGTGCCCAATTAAGGGTGAAACTGGCCTTTGGTTACTTAAGTTCCAGGTTAGGGAGGGCCTGGCCTGGCAGTTCGGATGGACTGTTCTTATAGGAGCAGAGTCAATACTGATTTACATATTCTTGGGTCCAAACTGAGGTGGCATGGTGTGCAAAATAATAATGGAGTGGGATGCAGTCCCTAGTAATTACTAGTGGCTGAGATTAATTAAAGCATTCCACCGACCACTTTTTAGTACACTTCTTTGCTGTTTTATTCAGCTATCACATTTCCTCCCCGAAGAGGGAGTGGGCCAGATGTGTTCTGCGGTTCGTATCCATCCGTGCACGAGGAATGGACAGACTCCACTGTGATAAGAGAGCAGGGACTGCTAAGTAAACTGAGTGTACAAACTTGGAAAGAGACAGCACCTTGTGTTTGATATCTGCCAAGACAGAACTGGAACCTTGGAGATGGAGATAGATGCAGGGAAGAGGATATTGGCCCCAAAATTTAGGTACCTCACAACAGTGAAGTTTTTGTATTTGTTGTCTAGTATTTAAAATTACGTGTGTATTAATGTACTTTCTTTAACAAAGTCAAGTTTTGGGTTGGACAATCTGTTGTTATTGCATTGTTTGAATCAGCCCCATACTACCTCCTTGAGAAGAGTGTGACTGCTCTCCATCGCTATAAGGGATTCAAGTGCTGAAGGGGTTGTACTTGGCACAGTTTGCAGAGCCATAGTTGGACTTTCCCCAGTACATGAGTCCCAGTAGTCCCCCAGTCGCCCCTCACGGCTCAGTCCCAGTGTCCCCTGCTTGCCTTGTGGCTAGGGTTGCCATCTGGCTAGTTTTATACCTGCAGAACCGATATTTTAATGTTCTGGCCAATACAAACATTACAAAAATCACCTAAAGCCTGTATTTTTCCCCTAATCAGTACATACTTTAAACAGTAATTGTTAGAAGAAAACACTTTAAAATGTGTTCTATAGCTGCCCTAATGGCTCCTGATGGGTAATTAAAGTAAAAAAAATCAGAAAGGACACATTAAAAACTCTAGTGGAGATTCACTGGCTGCCAGTAAATAAGAGGACAGACTTTAAGGCACTGTGCATCGCCTATAAGACCCTACATGGAGATGGCCCTGATTGGTTTAAAGATAAACTAACTAGATATACTACTGCTAAAACACTTCGATCATCCTCAGCAGTCAACCTTACAGTGCCTAAGGTTAGAAGATGGGGGGGGGGGGGGGTAGAAGCTTCATTTATGGTACAACCAAATGATGGAATGCTCTACCCCTCAACTTAAAGACCAGCTCTTCCCTGTTAATCTTTATGAGGAACCTTAAGACCTGGCTTTTTAATCTTTAGCCTCTGCTTTTATGGCCATAAACATGTTCTGCTATGCTACCAGTGCCCAGACGCACTAGAGCATTTGAGCGCTTTATAAAATGTATTTTCATTTCATTTAATTCAAAACAAATACCAAAGACTTCACGTGAATGACTTTTCAGAATATTAAAACGTGAACAGATTCTGGTATTTTTCTCTGGTAAAGGTGCCAACCTTAACCTTGCCCCCTTCTCCGAATGGGGTGTAACGATGCCAGGCTATTGTAGTCAGAAATATTGTCTAACAAATATTTTTCCATAAATACCGTTTATAAAAATACTGTACCACCGTGTGCAGATTTTCTTGCATTAACCCCAATTGAGCCATATTTTTGTAAATGATATTTAGGACACAATATTTATGCCGGCCAATATGCTGACTCCAATATTCTGATCCCACTCTGCAGTGACCGACTTAACAAGTCACTCGTTTGAACCATCAGCAGCTCCTCATTATTCCTCCACAGGTATTTATTACAAAGCGACCTTCAAGTCTATATTACAGTAAACATAGACTGCCGGATTCGGGCAAACTAAAGCACAATTCAAATATTTGTACTGTATGCAGAAATATCAAATGTTTATTTGGTGTATACATTTGAATGAGATACAGGTGATGCAAGCAGCTAGGTTGGCTAGATAGACAGAGATAACATGTTTCCAGTCCTGGCTTTCTATTTAACATGGTGGTGAATTGGAAAATGAAGGCCCAGGACTTGTTATAGGTGGTTGTCAAAAGTACATGGGCGATCTGACATGTGCTAGTCATAGTAAAAGGGAGATGCTGAATGGCAGAGATACATATATGATTGTACCAAAGAGGCCAATGATTGTTTCTTAGAGGTATTCACTGCATTCAATGTAACAAAAACGAGAAATGGATAGGCTGAAAATTGAAGTCCGTTATCACCCAGCAGAGAGGCCAAGGATAGAAGGGGAATCCATGCTCTGCTGCTGACTTGACTGGCTTTGACTGGAAATGGGATACTCATTGGCTGAACCAGCACCAATTATGCATTCATGTGGTTATCCATCTCTACCTTTGTCCCTCTGTCTGTCTATCACCTGCTTGCTTCTTTTGTTACCGGGAGCCGATATTTCAACACTAGTTCAAAACCGACCCCCAGCCTTCCGGGGAAATCCCTGATGCCCTGTACAGCCAGTTGGGCCCTGCGTGCTTTGTCAGTGGGGACGCAGGCTGCCAGAGATAAGCCAAAAGGAACAAAAAGGCAATCTCTCATCTTCTTCACAGTTGTTTTATGACCTCCGAACATGGCCAGGACATTCCGAGAACAAACACGGACAGGACATTCCCAGAACGTCTTTGTTTTTCCGAATTTCTGCTTTGATAGGGAGGCTGTTTTACGTAAGGGGCAGTGTCTGTAAAGGAGAGATTCATGGGCAAGCTTTGCTGTTTTGATCGGCACACAGACAGTTCTTAGAAGGGTAAACAGTGCCAGGCAGTACAGTGGGAAAAATCAATGGGGAAATGATTTACCACACCACATGTGATGATGCAGCATTTGCAGCACAAGCATCGTACTGCCAGCGACAGCGAGGAAGGACTGACATTTTGCAGTTTTCAGTCCACATCCATCACCTACACCACCCGCGCTGCCAGTCAACTCTCCCCAGCCTTCTTTCACCCCCAACTGCCCAAATATCAGTCTCCCATTGCCCTAAATAAACAAACATTGGCAAAGCCAATAGGTCTCGCTTTCTTGAACTAGTGGATTTCCCAAAGCTGTAAAGTATCAGCAAAAAAAAAAAAAGTGCAGTGATGCAGCTAGTCATTCCCTAGGCATGCATACATGATAAGTTATTCGTGTGCATGTGTGACCATGCATACGCGGGCCTATGGACTGATGCGAGTCCCATTTTCTTTTTCCTTATTTACCATTCTAAAATGGTGGATGACCTGTAGATCGGTAAATTTTAAAAAACATATTTTATTTGCGAGAAAGAAGTTCTAGGGCACTGGCCCGTCTGGGCAGAAAATGGCAGCTGACAGGACCTCCAAAAAAGTTTAAATTAGAAAGAAATATCTAAATAGCTGCAATGAGTGGGGGAGCAAACAATGAACGGGTGAGGAGTGGACTGAAGGCGGGAGTGGGACAAGCAAAAAGTGTGTAGGGGCGATGGAACAGTGGAAGTGAGCAAAAGCACTTTTTGGAATGCGGAGTGACCCAGCAGCATGTGGCTGCTGGGCCCTTAAAAAGTGTTGTTATATCAAAACATACATTTCAAGGTCTGAGATAGGCAGGAGAGCAACAAGGAAGCTGGTGAGGGGAGATAAGAGGACACGATGGGGGGACAGCCATGTGAGAGGGTAAGCAGCACACAAGAGAAAGCACAAAGCACATGCACTCTTATGAAGTTCTTAATGAAAAAGAAAAAAGTCGGTTCCTAAATATGAGTAGTGAAATAATAGTTAATCAAAAAAATATTGAAGAAGCAATAACACTTTGGTAGGGACAAACACAAGAAAATGAAGGCAAGCAAATCAATCGGAAACAAGCAAATGAGAGTGACAATAAAGGGATCCAATGGGAAGTCAGAAGTGGGCTCTAAGCCTACTGTACATTTTTGGTATTGTCCAAAACAGGTGTTTTGAAAACAGACAGCTAAAAGCTGTCTGCCAGGTGAGATCTAAAAACAACAGTACTATATGAAATGTACACCCACGTACATTGACCCCATTCCCTAAAACGTCCTAAAAAATAAATATGCTCTCTCTAGCAGTCATTGGAAGAATACATTTGAAATGACTTTAGGGATTCAATGAAAATATATTGCAAATTAAATGGAAATGAGGGAATATTTAATAGAAACTTATTGAACATAATAGCAGCTTATATTTGGTGAAGAAGTAACTTCATTCTTGATTAAGAACAAGTTAATGTTTTACTAACAAAGGCCCTTTATTTACTTTTAAATATTGCATCACCTTGCACAGACTCGAACAAGCATTGGCATAGCCAATAGGTCTCGCCTTGCGATTGGCTTTTGCAATGTTTTTAAGTTGTGTTGAACAACTCTATAGCACCACTCTACAGTTACTCTATAGACCACTGTACAGCCCTACTCTACAGTACCACTTTACAGCATCAATCTAAAGCACCACTGTACAGCACCACTTTACAGTATCACTCTATAGCACCACTGTGCAGCACCACTCTACAGCACCACTCTACAGCACCACTCTACAGTACCACTCCACAATACCACTCTAAAGCACCACTTTATAGCACCACTGTACAGTACCACTCCACAACACCACTCTACAGCACCACTCTACAGTACTACTCCACAACACCACTCTACAGCACCACTTTACAGCACTACTCTACAGTACCACTCCACAATACCACTCTAAAGCACCACTTTATAGCACCACTGTACAGTACCACTCCACAACACCACTCTACAGCACCACTCTACAGCACCACTTTACAGCACCAATATACAGCACCAATATACAGCACCACTCCACAGCACCACTCTACAGCACTGTTGTATAGCAGCACTTTACAGCACCACTCTACAGCACCACTCTACAGCACCGCTCCACAGCACCACTTTATAGCACCATTTTACACACCACTCTATAGCACCACTCTACAGTACCACTGTGCAGCGTCACTCTACAGCACCACTGTACAGCACCACTCTACAGTACCACTCCACATTACTACTCCACAACACCACTCTCCAGCGCCATTTTACAGCATCAATCTACAGCACTACTCTACAGTACTACTCTACAGCACTACTTTAGAGCACCACTCAACAGCACCACTCTACAGCACCACTCTACAGCACCATTCTACAGCACCACTCTATAGCACCAATGTATAGCACCATTATAAAGCACCATTCTACACACCACTCTACAGCATCACTTTACAGCACAACTCTACAGCACCACTTTACAGCACCACTCCACAGCACTACTCTACAGTACCTCTTTACAGCACCAATCTAAACCACCACTCTACAGCACCTCTGTATAGTACCACTGTATATCACCAGTCTGCAGCACGCACCACTTTATAGCACCATTTTACAGCACCACTCTATAGCACCACTCAACAGTACCACTGTACAGCACCACAACACCACTCTACAGCGCCATTTTACAACACCACTCTACAGCACCAATCTACAGCACTACTCTACAGTGCCACTCTACAGCACTACTCTACAGCACCACTTTAGAGCACCACTCTACAGCACTACTCTAACAGCACCATTTTACAGCACCACTCTATAGCACCAATTTATAGCACCATTCTACAGCACCATTCTACAGCACCACTCCACAGCATCACTCTACAGCACCACTCTACAGCACCACTCTACAGCACCACTCTACAGCACCACTCTACAGTACCCCTTTACAGCACCAATCTAAACCACCACTCTACAGCACCTCTGTATAGTACCACTGTATAGCACCAGTCTGCAGCACCACTCTACAGCACCAATTTATAGCACCACTCTACAGCACCACTCTATAGCACCACTCTACAGTACCACTCTACAGCACCACTCTACAGCACCACTCTACAGCACCACTGTACAGTACCACTTTATAGCACCAGAGGGACACAAATATGTATGGCAAAACTTCCCTGTGAGGAGGGCTTCAAATTGTAAAAATAAAAGCAGGTTTACAAATTAAAGCACTACATAAACGTTTTGGAACACTTTACATGAGCAGCAGTTATGTTACAACAACATATTTATTACTTGGTAGGTACGGCAAGTTTTTGAAAGTTACCCGCAACAACAGACAGCTGAGTAACAGCAGATTGTGCGGGAAAAGCCAGTAGAGGGCAGGGCTGGGGCAGAGTTACTGACTTTAGCGCCGAAGCAGCGTGCGCCCTGGAACTAATCTATGGTGTTAGGTAGGGCTGGGGCAGAGTCACTGACTTCAGCGCTGAAGCAGAGCGCGCCCTGGAGCCATTCCACTGTATTTTTATTTGTTATAGCAACTGTGCACCAGAGGGACACAAATATGTATGGCAAAACTTTCCCCTGAGGAGGGCTTCAAATTGTAAAAATAAAAGCGGCTGTACAAATTAAAGCAGTACAGAAACGTTTGGGAACGCTTTACATGAGCACCAGTTATGTTACAACGTCATATTTATTACTTGGAGGTATGGCAAGATTTAGAAAGTTGCGCGCTGATTAGGCATGGCCTGAAAAGAGTAAACATTCTGTGACAATGTAGGCAGAGTTGGAAAAAGAATAAAGCCTACTGTGTTTCAAAAGGGGAGTTTGAGCTGTCAGTGCCCCTATGCAGGGTGCAAGAACACTTTACAGAGCTTTCCTTTTTTGTCTCTGTACCCATTTATATGTGTATCGATGTTCCGGTGTATACCTATATACCTAAACATTGCAGTACCCTTGTTTCTGTACACCCATACTACGTACCTTTGTTTCTCTACACCTTTGCTTCTGCCTATGGGTGCTTATACTTCTTTACCTTTTCATTTATAGGGCAGCGTCTCTCTGCATCAATGTCTCTGTGCTACTGTATAAGCCTGTCCCCTTATGATTCCTGATAAGCCGAGGAGTAGAATTCGGTAATCAAAGGCTGGAATAATCCCCTTAGCGCTGATGGCGCCTAGTGAGAAAATCTTTGCTGGCCCCCTCCCAAAAATCTCCATCTCCATCTTGATTAATTCCCTCACTACCAATCACCACCAGTGCTCCTCGTCTGTCCATATACCAGTGACGTAACGTAACTTGAGGTAGGACCCCTGCAAAGTACATATGGGGGAGGGCATGCTCCAGACACAATGAGAAGTTCTCAGCTGCTGCCCGACCACAGCGCCAGGGAGGGTAGGGTGACCAGGCGTCCCGGATTTGCCAGGACGGTCCCAGTTTTTCACCAGCTGTCCCGGCAGATTTCAGGAAGTTTAGCTAAGTACCGCTTTTTAGAGAGGGTCGACTGAAAACTGCGGGAGGAACTTTTTTATGTTTTACAAACCAGGGATAATTAGCAGTTGTTTCACATTAAGCAATTTAATTAACAGGCAAGCTACTGGGTTTAAAAATGTATGTTCTTATTGCCTGTTCTGTAATTCTCAGCTGAGGAAAGCTGTCATTCTGTGCACTTGCTTGAAGTACAATTGTATTCCTTTTTAGGTCTTGCCTGACCCAGCGCATGCGCTGTCCTGGCGAGACTTTTTGTGAGGGCTCAAAAAAAATGCTACCATGGCCGGCCTAGAGCTACAGTGCATGTGCACGGGCGCGCGCTTAGGAGCAGAGGCTGGCAAACCTCGTCATGCTCATTAAGCGCCCGCAATCACTTTCGCGGCGCCCCTTTGATGTTCTTGTTCAAAGAACATCAAACATCAAAGAACATGTTGTTGTGTTTATGCTTTGCTGCGCCCGTTTGACTTACAATGTGCTTTCTCTTTCCACAAACTCGATGTTTGTGTTCCTTTATTTTGTGATGCTTTTAGTATTACTGTTTTGTGACTTAAAGAACATTAAGGAAATGTTACTTTGAAACTGGACAACGTTCACAGTGTTTATTTCTGATCGCAGCGGCTGCTTCATGTCCGTTGCACCATTCAGGGAGTCCTTTCGTTGGCACTTTCATGAGGACATGATGAGGAAGCTGGAATCTTTTGGCACATTCTCTTTAAAAGCACAGCATGTTGGTGACTGGTTAATCGATTAGACTTATGTAGCGCTTTAGATCTCAAAGCGCTATGGTGGATGCAGCAGTTACAATTCATGAAATATGGGGTACAACTCACAAGGAAGGGGCAGGTTTGAGTGCACATTGGCTGCAATCGAACTCTTAAGATGATAGGCTGTGTGTATTCATTATCAGCACTCAGTCTTCGCTAAGTGATCTTGTTTGTTTTGTTGTTGTGTTAATGCTTTGCTGCGCCCGTTTGACTTACAACGTGCTTTCTCTTTCCACAAACTCGATGTTTGTGTTCCTTTATTTTGAGATGCTTTTAGAATTACTGTCACACACACAACCACAACCACACACACAACCACACATACAACCACACACACACAACCACACACACATAAAAACACACACAACAACCAAACAACCACACACACACAACCCCTACACACAACCCCTTCACACAACCACACGCACAACCACACACACACAACCACACAATCACACACAACCACACACAACCCCGAACACAAAACCACACACAACCACACACACGACCGCACACACAACCACACCACAACCACACACAAAACCACGCACAACCACACACACAACCACACATACAACCACACCCACACAACCACACACACACAACCACAACCACACACACACAATCACATACACAACCACACACACAACCACACCCACCCACAACCACACACACAAACACACCACTACACACACAACCACAACCACACACACACACACAACCACACACACACACAACCACCCACACATCCACACACACCCACAACCGCACCCACAACCACACACACACTCACAACCACACACACACACAACCACGCACACAACCACACCAAGCATTGGCATAGCCAATAGGTCTCGCCTTTGGGACCTTATACGTGTTTAGCCACGCAACAGTTGATGTGGTTGCACCAAGGATATTGTGCTGCATAACTAAATACTTAGAAGGTCCCAAAAGCGAGACCTATTGGCTATGCCAATGCTTGTTCTATTTTTGCGAAATGTCCTGTTTTTTGGCTTTCAAATTCTGGTCATCCTAGGAGGGGGGCCCCTGGGGCTCTGACCTTCTTGAAATGCCGGAGCTGTGGTGTTTTTTTCTGCGTCACTGTAATATACCCTCTCTCACATGCATTTCATTTGTTTTATTGCATAACTCACAGAAGGTTCCGCTAGACTGAATATGGGCGGTGTGGTTTCCACTTGCTGTAGGACTTTGGAAGCGTACTCGCTTTAGGTTATAAAGGCTGTGCAGAGGAACGAGGGAGGGGTAACTGGTCCACTGAATTGAGTGACGGGACAGGAGGCACGGGACAGATTCAACCACAGGGCACAGAAACGGGGAACAGTGAAGATAGATTTCTTGTTACAGAATTAGTACTGGTATTAAGGACAGATTTGACACACACTACATCAGAAGACAGCCCGAAGATTCGTGGGGGAATCCCTATACGAAGAAACACGTGTTGGCTGGGCATGAGAAGAAAGGAAAGCAGCCGCTGCAGATAAGAGCGGTGGGGTCACCTGGGGAGAGATTTCAAGAGATGACCAGAAGGGAAAATTAAATAAATAATGAATTTCCCCTCGAGGTTGTCTCTCAAAAACCTTCAGAGCCGCCTCACCGCGCTTACCTGCAGCAGCCGCAGCTGAAGAAAAAAAAGATAAAGAAAGAAGAATCATTTTTTACTAACTGTCCACGCAATTTGTGGTATCACATAGCGTGTGCTCAAGGGTTGTGTGTTTATATTCAAAGTACGGCCCGGGGGCCGCATACGGCCCTCCTGACCTTTACATGCAGACCCCTAGGCTGCTGTTCACTGAACTCTGCACTAACATTAAAAAGAAGTTAAATATACAGGAAACCTTAATTTAAAGGTTAATTGAAGTTTTAAAAAAGTAAGTAAATGCTTTGCTTCCCCTGGCATCGATGTACACCTCGTCAGATCACAGACCAAACTTTGTGGCCCTTGAGGAAATATTTTAGCCTATGCCATGCAGTTTGCAAGCAGCCTTTTGATAACAGTTCATAGTGCACTGTGCTATAGTAGATTTGTAACTTATGAACTTCATATAACAAAAGAATCTCTATGACAAAAGCAGTAACCTACTAAGATAGCCACATAAAATACAGTTCGGTGATATGCATACAAAACGTACTTTGCAGCTGGCATATTAACCCTCTGAGCTACTTTCTAATGAGTTGAACCTAGGCAAAACTCCGATCTTTCTCCAGTCACCAGTTGCCTTGAAAGTTTTATTGTTGCTTGAAAACTGCAGGACGCACAAGGAACTCTGCAGTAGGTACTTTTTAAAACCGTGTTATTTATTCTGAACACAGCGCTTCCCGAAGTCAGCGCCTGGTGCGGCTGCACCGGTCGCACCACCCTAAAAGCCGCCCTTCCCATACCTACCGTCTCCTTTGCGATTATGAGGGACCAGACGTTGTAGAGGTAGCGATGGCCCTCGTTGAAGAGCTCCACCGCCCGATTCAAGGATTTAGCTGCCACGGGGGTCATCGTGACTTCATCCACCGGCACCCGAGCCTCATCTGTGCGGACCCAGCTCACCAGAGAGGTAAGCCAGATGGCGACGAGTATTCCCTTCATTTTCTGCGACTGAATTCTACAGTCCAAGTCTTGGACAGACTATTTATTTACTGGTATAGCTGTACGTCTCGATTTCTGTTAATGGACACTCGACTTTTCAAGGTCGGCGTGGTCTGAGCGGTGTGCTCAGTGGGCAAACTGCAGCATGCTGATTATCTGGGAGCAAAGCCCGCCCTCGGAGTCTCTTGGAAGAGCTCGCCACTCAGAGAGGGAGGATTATTCTCGTTGGATGATGTTGAGTCCTTTACTGGCCCCTTTCCACAAACAGGGACAGCGTTTCAGTCGATCTAAGTTTGCGCCGATTGAAATGACCTAAAAAGAGGTTTCCTGGCTGCTGTCTGTGCGTTGCTAACGTCTTTAGACCCCTTGCACGCAACGACGCCACGTTTGGCAGCGTGAGTGTGAGCACACTTCCTAGCAGATTGCAGTCTCTTGGCTCAGAGTTCTGCGCCAAAATGTGAACATGACGTCATGATGTCTCTCCCAAAATAACAATGAACACCATTATCAACTATCAAGTTCAATTGGCCGCACACTGCTCGTCACACCAGCAAGTTGCCCCAAGGAACTGTGGTCAATGTAGTGGCGACGGCGAGTACGCCTATGCCACGGTGTGTGTAAAAAAGTATGTGTCGCATTAGCCATCCCTGGACACGTGTTTCGAGGTAGTTGCCTCTCGTCAGCAGGGAGCAGGTAAGTGTAAAGGGGTGCCAACTATGTGGCTTTGCATGAATGAAGCGTTGGAATCTGTATTCTAGTATTTTAGAATCCCTTTAACGGGGAAATATTTTGTACAATTCAGTTTTTATGCTTTCTGTCATGAATGTAGTTCTCTTTTTTCCAACCACCGTCCAGTGTTGACATTAGCAGGCCATGCACCACCTTGCACTGTATCCCATGGTTGGCTGACAGGCTCTCTTGCTTGTACTAACTTTATAACTGGACATGTTGGGCATCTTTGACTGGCAGAGTGCAGGTAAGGTGTCTCTCAATACCCTACCAGCAAGCATTGGTGGTGGTGTGTACCCAGTGGTCGAAGTGGGGGAAAAAAAGTAAGGGAACTGTGGGCGGAGAATCACAGGGCGGGAATAACCCAAGGATTGGCTCAGTGGGCGGAGCCAGAGGAGTGGCCAGAATGCGCAAATATCCCAATTTTTAGTATTTGTTTGGCATTTCACTGCCCAGTTTAATCAACCAATGGATACACATGATTATATAAGGTTATAATGAGTTATTGACATTAAAACACATTCACAAAGTGGGATATGCTTCTAAGCACAGAATGTCCCAAATACGATGAAATGTGGAAGCACAAGCAAATTGTCGCAGAGCCATGGAGTTTGTCATCAGCACTTCTCCCTTTTTCCACAACAGCAGTTCAAACATGAATGGCAAAATATCCTAGTTTGCAAATGTTTTCTATATAACTCTGGCTCTGCCATATTTGCCTCCTAATGCAAGATCTTCTGCATGATCTGACCATTTAAACTAATAAATTGTTTATAGCTCAAATGTATCAAAAGTTAACAAAAAATGTGACTTGTTTTGCTGCGGAGTGGATGGCTTATTGCAAAGGTTGACTGATCACCTTTCTCACTGCTGTATTTGTATGTTACACTGGTGCTAATAAGGCAAAATCTTTCCAAAGACTGTTAGCATGTGTACACGTCAAAATAATAAAATATCAGAAAATATACTGCATTACGCAGCAGCCTTTTTTTAAATGCATAATTTAGTCAACACTGTGGCATAATTTTGTCCTCATTTGCTGCATATTTAATTCCAGTGACCCCACAGCAAGCAGCACATGTTAAAAGTGCTTGTGAATGAAGCAGAGAGACTGAAGTTTGCGAACTTAGTTTGGTGTGCGTGCCAAATTCTGCATTGCCAATCCCTGGTGAGTTGCAGCTACTACTTCTGAAACAAGGCCAATGGAGGTACCTAAGGGTGAGGCAGACTGGCCTCAAGGGCAGGGCCGGTCTTAGCACTGGTGGTGCCCTGTGCATTAATGTTTGTTATTACCCTCTAATGGCCACCTCTGTCATGGATTCCCTCACTACCACCCTTTAACAGTGCCCCTCAAGTCTCAATAACCACACTCTCGCTCAGATGCATTTGATTTGATTTACAGCGCCACTCATACCAGTGTAGGGTGTCAGAGCACTTTACATCACACACATTACTCAGAGACAATCAATATGTGTGTAAATCACTGTATAGAAAATGTTACATAAGACTAAGGACTACAAGGTGTAGGAGTCACATGACAACCATACTACTAGGCAGTAGAGTTTAATAGTGATTGGTCTGGAAAAACAAACTCAGAATTTTAAAACGTAATACCATGGTTGGGGGTTCTCTTTAATAATCAGAATTGATTTCTGTCCAAAAGAACACTTTTTGCAACATAAGGATAATCAAAGACTGTGGGGAAAAACATAACGCTCTAATTTATACCTTGCAGGTTGTATGCAGCTCTTAGATGAAAGTTAATAGCTCGCTGCCCGGCTGCTGCCGCTTGACCACGCCCCCTCCCTCGAGCCCGAGGTCCGTGGTTGCTCCTGTGCCCTGCTGTCGTTTGTTTTCCATATTTTGTTCTGTTTCCATTTTTCTGTGTGTTTTCGTCTTTTTGCCTTAGTGCCAGTTTTGTCATATTACGTCCCTCTGTTCCCTCCCCGCTCCCCGCTTCCCGCCACCGCCGCTAAGCCCCGCCCCTTTTTGCCTTCTGTATCCCTCCCCGCTCCCGCCTCCCAGCTGCCCCGCCCACCCGCGCACTTGGCCATATATGGCGACCGTGCGACGCAGGTGAGTGTGACCTACTTGTGGGACACCCCCGCGCCGCACGGCCACCAGCTGCTGCGTGTGCCCCTTCCGCTTGTGCCTCGCTGCCCGGCTGCTGCCGCTTGACCACGCCCCCTCCCTCGAGCCCGAGGTCCGTGGTTGCTCCTGTGCCCTGCTGTCGTTTGTTTTCCATATTTTGTTCTGTTTCCATTTTTCTGTGTGTTTTCGTCTTTTTGCCTTAGTGCCAGTTTTGTCATATTACGTCCCTCTGTTCCCTCCCCGCTCCCCGCTTCCCGCCACCGCCGCTAAGCCCCGCCCCTTTTTGCCTTCTGTATCCCTCCCCGCTCCCGCCTCCCAGCTGCCCCGCCCACCCGCGCACTTCGCCATATATGGCGACCGTGCGAACGCGCAGCGTTCACGCGCAGCGGGCGCGCCGATTGTGCGCCGAAGGCGCGCCAAAGGCAAGCCCGTCTACGCCCGTCCGCGCCTGGACCGCGCCCAGTGCCAGGACCCCTGGCCCCCGAGGACCCCGTCCGACCCGCCTGACGTACAACGCCGCCACCCTCATCGCACTCAACACCGGCGGAACCCAGGGATGCTACCGAGCTACTCCGAAGCACACCCACGGGCCCTTCAGCTGCCACGCCTGCAAGTTCACCTGCATCCGGACCTGCCCGACACCAGCACCTGCCATGCCGAACACCAGCAGCAACCACCTCAAGTGCATCCTGCTCAACACCCGCTCCGTCCACAGACACGCCATCGAACTCTGGAACCTCATCGACACCACAGCCCCCGACGTCGCCTTCATCACGGAGACCTGGATGAACGCCTCCTCAACGCCCGACATCGCCATCGCCATCCCAGAAGGATACAAGATCACCCGGAAGGATCGCAACGCCAACCAGATGGGAGGAGGCATCGCCATCATCCACAAGAACATCATCCGCATCACGACCAGCACCGACAACTCCCCACCCTCCGCGGAACACCTGCACTTCCAGATCCACACCGACCCGAAGACCACCCTCAGAGGCACCCTGATCTACCGACCTCCGGGACCACGCACTCAATTCAGCGAGGACATCGCCGACTTCGTCAGCCCGCACGCCCTCCCCTCCGCCGACTACATCCTCCTGGGGGACTTCAACTTCCACCTGGAGAACAACAACGACTGCAACACTAGCACCCTGCTCGACAACCTCGCCAACCTTGGACTCAAGCAGCTGGTGTCCACCCCCACCCACCTCGCCGGACACACACTCGACGCCATCTTCTCATCCAGCAAAGACATCACCTTCAGCCACGCCACAGAACTCCACTGGACGGATCACAGATGCATCCACTTCACCTTCAGAAGAACGACGATCCACCACCACCAGCAACAGGCTGCCCGAAGAACCTGGAACAAGATCACAGCCGACCAGCTCGCCGCCTCCCTGAGCCAGCACCCTCCGGCCAGCTCAGCGAACCCCAGCCAGGCCGCCGACAACCTCACGAAGTGGATCAGCGACTGCGCGGACGAACTCGCCCCACTGAGGACCCCGCCCAGCAGACCCGGCAGCAAGAGAGCCCCTTGGTTCACCGACGAACTCAAGAGCTCCAAGAAGTACTGCCGCGCCCTCGAGAAAGCCTGGAGAAGGGAACCCACGCTGGACAACAGGACCACCCTCAGGCTTGCCACCCGGAAACACCACCAACTGATCCGCATCGCCAAGAAGACGGCTTTCAAGAACCGACTGGACAACAACGCTCACAACTGCAAGGAACTCTTCAACATCGTGAAAGAGCTCTCCAACCCCAACGCCGGAAGCAACGACATCACCCCTTCGCAAGACCTCTGCAACTCCCTCGCCTCCTACTTCCACAACAAGATCGCGGACTTACACAACAGCTTCAGCACCCATCCGACCCACGCCACGACCGCAGCAACGCCACCCACCACCATCCTCCGCGCCTGGACCCCGGTCAACACCGAAGACACCGTCCACACGATGAACTCCGTCCACTCCGGATCTCCGACAGACCCCTGCCCTCACCACGTCTTCAACAAAGCCGACGCTGTCATCGCTCCCCACCTGCGGGACATCATCAACACCTCATTCGACACCGCCACCTTCCCCGAGAGCTGGAAGCACGCCGAACTCAGCGCTCTACTCAAGAAACCCACAGCAGACCCCACCGAACTCAAGAACTACCGCCCCATCTCTCTACTACCGTTTCCAGCCAAAGTCATCGAGAAAACCGTCAACAAACAGCTGGCCGCCTTCCTCGAGACGAATGGATCCCTCGACCCATCACAGTCTGGATTCCGGGCCAACCACAGCACCGAGACCGCCCTCATCGCCGCCACTGACGACATCCGAGCCCTGATGGACAACGGGGAAACAGCGGCCCTCATCCTCCTAGACCTCTCCGCGGCTTTCGACATGGTCTGCCACCGCACCCTAGTACAGCGCCTCAGCAACGTCGGAATCCAGGAGAAGGCGCTGGAATGGATCGTCTCCTTTCTCAACGGAAGAACACAAAGAGTCCGCCTACCACCGTACAAGTCAGAGGCCACCAAAGTCATCTGCGGCGTCCCTCAGGGATCCTCACTGAGCCCGACTCTCTTCAACGTCTACATGAGCCCTCTCGCGGCCATCGCACGCCAACACAACCTCAACATAATCTCCTACGCCGACGACACCCAGCTGATCCTCTCCCTGACCAACGACGACCCCGCCGCCGCCAGAGCCAACCTGCACAAAGGGATGAGAGAGGTAGCCGAGTGGATGACGACGAGCCGCCTGAAGCTGAACTCAGATAAGACGGAGGTCCTCATCCTGGGCTCCACGCCCTCAGCCTGGGACGACTCCTGGTGGCCCCCCGCCCTGGGCACCGCACCCAAACCGACAGACCACGCACGCAACCTGGGTTTCATCCTGGACTCCTCCCTCTCCATGACCAGGCAAGTCAACGCCGTCTCCTCATCGTGCTTCAACATCCTGCGCATGCTTCGGAAGATCTTCTGGTGGATCCCCACGGAGACCAGGAAGACCGTCACCCAGGCCCTCGTCACCAGCCGACTGGACTACGGCAACGCACTCTACGCCGGAACCACCGCCAAGATCCAGAAGAGACTCCAGCGCATCCAGAACGCCTCAGCCAGACTCAGCCAGACTCATCCTCGACATCCCACGTCACAGCCACATCTCCGGACACCTAAGAGACCTGCACTGGCTCCCGATCAACAAGAGAATCACCTTCCGCCTCCTTACCCACGCACACAAAGCTCTCCACGACCAAGGCCCGAGCTACCTCAACAACCGAATCAACTTCTACGCTCCCAGACGCCACCTCCGATCCGCCAGCCACGCCCTCGCCACCGTCCCACGCATCCGCAGAACCACTGCTGGAGGAAGGTCCTTCTCCTACCTGGCCGCCAAGACCTGGAACTCCCTCCCGGCCGACCTGCGCCTGACCCAAGACCACCTCTCCTTCAGGAAGAAGCTCAAGACCTGGCTGTTCGAGCAGTAGCGGCACCCCCCCCCCCAAGCGCCTCGAGACCCTACGGGTAGGTAGTGCGCTCTATAAATTTCCTTGATTGATTGATTGATTGGTTGTATGTTAGGATTTTAACTTATAAACTGCAAGTAACAAAAGGATCTCTCTGACAAAAGCAGTAGCCCACTGACCTATTTACATTATGTGCACTTTGTGATCTGTGTAGGAAGGTGGAATCTGACTACATGGTTGCACCCACTTTTTTCCTGGTGTTTTGCTGGTTTTCGACTTAGTCTGGCTGGGATCCTGCTATTCAGGACCCCAGCCTATCTGCTTTCTCCCTTAAATTGATTACAAGTACTATAGGTACACTCCAGGTTGGATTCTGGGGTACCCTTATAAGTCCCTAGTATATGGTATACCATGTACCAAGGGCATAGGTACCCCAGAGGCCTACCAGGGGCTGCAGCATGCATTGTGTCACCCCTGAGAAGCCTTCCAAAATGACACCACAGGTCTGCTACTGCAGCCTGGGTAAGGTGGTGCATGCACCCCTTACTGAGATATAGGTTCACTATATCTCTCCATATCACTGCACATATAAACCTATCAGTCACCCCTATGGCAGGCCTTACCAATCCTGAAGGCAGGGTGCTGGGTTTTATGTGAGAGGGTGCCCATGCATGAGCAGAGCCCCTCAGCAGCCTTCAGAACCTTTATTCTGGGGTTGTTTGTGATGCTGCCAAACCATACACTCTTAAGTGCATTATAACCAAACAGTAAATGCTAACTTTGGAATGGCTGCACGGAAACATGTTGTATTTGGTGTCAAACACTTTGGATTCATACCCCCACACAAGTAACTGGTGTGGGAGTATGATCCCACCCTTCTAGCGGGAGAGACATGACAGCACCGGTATACCCGGTACCAGCTAACAGAGCCCTGGCATCACAAAATGGATGCTGCCAGCCACAGACACGAGTCTGCCCTCCTGTTGCTGGACGAAACTCCGGCAGGGGAGGCCTGGACAATAGGTTTCCTGTCACAGGGCGGTGTCACCACCTCCCAGAAAGGCTTTAATGTATTGGGGCTGGGTGGGTGCACACCCAGAGTGCTTTGAAGTTCAGCACTGGGGGCAAATTTGGTGTCCCTGTGCATAGTCCAGCTCAAACCGGTTGCAGGGGCTACCAGCCCCTGCTCTGGCGCGAAACTGGACAAAGGAAATGGGTGTAGCCACCCCTCTTTCCTGACCCTCCCATAGGTGGGTCCCTAGAGTTTGTCCCACCCCTTCCTTGGGTATAAGAAAGGAACCCCTGGCTACAGGCCTTTAGATTACACCTGTACGAAACTCTGATACTGAATCCTGGAACTTTGACGATCTACATTGAGCTAGATAAGTAAAGAATCTCATTTGGAGTAAAGGAGTTACTCCCCTGCAAGGCAGGCACCAAAGACAGATCTGACCGGTTTGCAGCTCCGAAGCTCCCGCCAGACTCTGAAGAATTTTGCAACACAGGAGGTGAGTTTCCATGGTCTTAGAGGTAGAACAGTGCCCGCAGCAAGTCTGAGGCCCGTATCCCTTGTGGCGACCGTGCAAACCGAACCCCTGGAAACCACGTCACTTTGCAGAAGCATCAGCTTTCCAACAACTCCTGCAGCTAAGCTTTGGATTACTTATAGCCCTTACCCCGAGCAGCATTTGCACTGAAGATTGCCCGCCTACACTCCACAAGTGTTCCGTGAGCTGGCCCTTTGTGTTTTCTCTCGAGGTCCCTTCGCGATCCCTAGTCCGTCGACTGGTGGGTCCCTGTGAAGGCAACTTTACCTCTAATTAGGCTTACCTGATTGCTCCAGACGTGTCCTGACTCTCCATTGCTTGGGGAGTCCCCAGGACCTTGCTGGTCCGCACCAAAGCATCCTTTCTCTTCCTGCGTGGGTTACTGTTGCCAAGGCTTGTTGTGTTCAATACGAGGACCGACACCGCAGCACTCAACATCCTTCATGGGACAGCTCAAATCCAGCTTCTGGTTGTCGTCGACGCCTCCTGGTCCTCGTGGCTGCAGAGTCAAGCTTCACCTCTTCGCACTTGAATCACCCAACATCGGTGGGTTTTCGTCTACCGTGCCTCTGGTCACTGGCAAGTGACCCAGACTCTGTACCCTCTGCTTTGAGGTTCTTCTGATCTTCGATCCAGGCTTGGATCACACCAGACACTTTTCTCCTTCCCGGCAGTAGCACTTTGCAGTAGATCGCCATTGAAATCAACGACGATCCCCGACACCATTTGACACCTATGCACCCGGCTTCCCTGGGTGAGGTAACTCAAGTACTCCAGTGCTCCCGTGGGTGCTGGCCCTAGAACCCCCTAAGTCTAAAGGGGTTTTCTCAAAGTCCTCTCCTAAGTGTCCTTAACTTCTAAAATTCCAACCGTGACTTTCCCATAAAAATAGTACGGGGCTCGCGCCTGTGTTCTCACACTGCACACGTCCCCTGTGGGTCTCCTGTGTCACTACCTTGGGTGGTTCCTTGGGGTCCCAGCGATTCTACATGCTTTAGGCACTGTGTCTAGTGAAGTCGTGATTCTTATACCACTTTCTTAATATATGGTTTGGTCCGCCCCTAGGGCCCATTGTATATTGTGCTATTTACTGTCATTTTAGAACTGTATTATTGTGTATCTTGGACTCTAATCTCATAAAGAGATTAGTAGTGAGTGTTTAGAAATAAATACATATATTTTATATATACCTTGTGTGGATCTCCTTTCATTTAGTAATTCAAGAGGTTATAATCTGGTAAACCAAGCTGCTTTACACTCCTTCAAGACTTAGCCTGAAGGCTGCTCTCCATAGCTACCACTAGGAAAGCTTTCAATAAAGGTTGTCTTTAAACCTATCATCAATAAAGGTTGTTTGGACTGGTACAAGGTGCCCACTATAACTAGTGGACAGCATATACCAGGCCAACTTCTCACAATCTGTATGGTACATGTTCTTTGCAGCAGGCACATTAACCCTCTGAGCTACCTTTCCATGAATCAGAACTTCCACTAGACAAAATGATCTCTCTCTAGGAAGAACATTAAACACCAGAGTCATCATGACATTTTTATTGTTGCCGAAAATTGCTGGAGGCCAGGAAGGAGGCAGCAAGCACTTTTAAAACCTTAATATACTTGCAAACATAATGCCTCCACCCAAAGTCAGCACCCGGTGCGGTCACACCAGTTGCACTGCCCTAGAGCTGGCCCTTCTCAAGTGTCCTGTGACCTCAGTGACAGAGTCACTGTCGCTCTAGGGTGTGCTGCTTCATAGGCCTGTCTGCAAGACTGGAGGTGAACTTCAATATGGATTGTGGTGGACAAACCTTGAAGGTTAACCCACACTTGCCACTGCTAGGGTCCACCTGCTGGTGCTAAGACACCAGGGCTTCTAAGGTCTTGCGCAGCCTTCTAAGGTCTAGCATGGGATTGTGCTCTCTCAGGAGAGTGGTCTGGTGGACAGGTTATTACCTGGTTCCCCAGTTACAAATTCAGTAGCTCTGGCCATAGTGCCACATCCTCTCCCCACTGAACACCATACTGCCCCACTGAGAAAAACTCACACTGCCTTCAACTACAACCCAATTGCTGCCGGCTATAAACACCTGGATGCGGCTCAATTTAAATGACACAGAGCAATATGCGGCCTACAAAAAAAAAGTGACAACATCCTGGAAAAAGCAAACACTCATAGGGAATGCAAAATTTAGCAAACCATGTGAATTGTAAGCAGGAACAACATGGTTACCTTAATGCGTCTACACTCACTATTCAGAAATCAGTGAGTGCTTTTGCCTGAAAAGTTAAGGACATGACTACAGGGCCCTGAATGGACCCATTTCAATGCCCATTGCTTATATCCTTACAAAACGTAAGCAGTATGGTAAAAAGACCACATCCCTGTACGCAGAGCCGCAGTACACATTTTGTTTTCCAATCCACACTTTGCAGTACCTCCAGGATTGGTGCACTAGTTGCAAGCCCAGGGAAAACAAAGACAAGAAAACAAAAATAGCGCTTCACTGGCAAACTCTGTAAAAGTGGCGCTAATGTGTTTGGGTGTGAATAAAATCAATCTGGTCAGTTTGCTACCAGCAGGCGCGCAACACCCATTGGACTCAAAGGGCTTCAAACGCCCCCCCCCCCCCCGTCGTGTGTGGCAGTCCGGGATGAGACAGCTTCCTGGGTACACAGACAGCCGCACCAAGCACTTCACAGGTCTTTTAAAGACCATTTGCATGTTAATGAGGCCTTGCTGTTGTTTCACCCCTTCTAAGAGCCCCTGCAGCTCCACTCTTCCTATTGCTTAAAGATTTAACCCCCCCCCACCGAAATTTTTTCTTGACCCTCTGGCTACCAGTCTGTCTTACTTTACTTAGTTATTTTTCCTATTTTTGACCTTTTATTCCAGATGCTGCACTTTGGAATTAAAATACGACATTTCCAGCAAAAATAATTTTCATTTTTGGATCCATTTCACAGGGGAGCAAATAGGAGAAAGGAGAGGAAAGAGTGTAAAAACCCCGTCTTGAAATCTCGGTTTTCTGTAAGAGAAGAACTGCTAGACAGAAAGAGAGGGAAGAGGGAAAGAGTTGGGGGGAGGGGGGGAAGGCAGCTGAAGCTACAGAGCAGAAGCGGACACGGTCTTTTTCTTCTCTGGGCAAGAAGAAAAAGACAGGGTCCTGTTACTTCTCTGCCGCCCGTCCTCGAACGCCAGGAACGCCGAGCTTTATAGGCCATGCCGATTTCTTGCGTCCCGGGACGCATTTTCAAAATAAACAAGCATTGGCATAGCCAATAGGTCTCGACTTTGGGACCTTATAAGTGTTTAGCCATGCAACAGTTGCATAACTAAATACTTATAAGGTCCCAAAAGCGAGACCTATTGGCAATGCCAAGCGGCCGTGCGGCCACGAAAGTGAAAGTAATCGCGGTAAAGCGCGGCGCGCGCGGCGCGCGCGCCCGCGCACATGCACTGTAGCTCTAGGCTGGCCTGGTAGCACTTTTTGGAGCCCTCTCAATAAGTCTCGCCAGACCAGCGCATGCTGTTGGCAGACGGCGTTTCTGTCATCAGCACTTCTCCTCCCTTTTTTTTCCACAAGAGCAGTCCAAACATAAATGGCAAAATATCCTAGTTTGCAAATGTTTTCTCTATAATTATCGCTCTGCCATATTTGACACATAATACATCATCTGCTGCATGATCTGACAGTTTTAACTAATAATTTGTTTGCAACTGAAACGGATCAAAAGTTACTAAAAATGTGACTTATATTGCTGCAAAGTGGACTGCCTTTTGAAAAGATTGACTGATCACCTCTCTCACTGCTGCATTTGCATGTTAAACTGGTACTAATGAGGCAACATTTATCCAGAGACTGTTAGCATGTATAAAAATGTCAAAATATTAAAGTTATATTGCATTACGCTGCAGCCTTTTTTTTCCTGCATAATTTAGTCAGCGCTGCAGCATAATTTTGTCCTCTATTGCTGCATAATTCCAATGGCCCCAAAGCAGGCAGCACATGCTAAAAGTGCTTGTGCATGAAGCAGAGAGATTGTGAAGTTTGCAAACTTAGGGGGATATGTACAAGTGACGTGGCGGAGTGAGGTGTTAGCTGACATGGCTTAACGCCTCACTCCGCCACTTCAGAAACGCAAGGCTGCACCATATCTACAACAATATGGTGCAGCCTTACTTAGGAGTGTAGCGCCAACGCAAGCACCCGTGCACCATAGTGCAAGGGTGTCTGCGTGCAGGGGAGGATTGTTTATGTGTAGGAAGCTGTCCCTTCCTGCACAAAAAAAACCCTAATATGCCATTTTGTCACTTTTAAGTGTGCTGCTTCATGGCATTTTCTTACAGATTGTTTATTTACAGGAAGGGGGAACCTTCCTGTACATAAACAATCCATGGCACTTTGCTTTTTCCATGTGTGCTGCACAATGCAGCACACATGGAAAAAGCAGAAACAAGGAGAAATAAAGCATTTCTCTTCATTTCGCCAAGTTAAGACCAGGTTTTCCCTGGTCTTAATTTTGCACTGCCTCCTATGCACGCTGCCCTTGTACGTAGGGGGCAGCGTCAAAATAAATGGGTGTTGCGGTAGAACGCCCACCGCAACACCCACTGCCCACCCCTTTCACGTTAACCATTGCGTGAAAGGGGACCTTATTTACAAGGTAGCTTTAAGCCACATTAAGTAGCTTAACACTGCCTTGTAAATAAGGGGAAGCCCCTATCGCCACCACAACGTCTGAAAAAGTGACGTTGTGGTGGCGTTTGATTTACAGCTTCACTAAAACCAGAGTAAGGTGTCAGTGCACTTTACATCACACAAATTACACAGTGACAATCAATCATATGTGTGTAAATCACTGAAAAATACTGTATAGGAAATTTTACATAAGACAATGGACTACAAGGTGTAGGAGTTAAATGACCACCATACTAGTAGGCAGTATAGTTTAAAAGTGATTGGTCTGGAGAAGAACAAACTTTGAATTTAAAACGTAATACCAAGGTTGGGGGTTCTCTTTAATAATCAGAATTGATTTATATCCAAATGAACACTAGGATAATCAAAGACTGGGGGGAAAATCATGACGCTCTAATTTATACCTTGCAGTTTGCATGCAGCTCTTAGATGACTGTTATTAGTTCACTGTTCTATGTTAGTATTTTAACTTAAAACTGCAAGTAACAAAAGGATCTCTCTGACAAAAGTAGTAACCCACGGACCTATTCACATCGTGTGCACTTTGTGATCTGTATGGTACATGTCCTTTGCAGCAGGCACATTAACCCTCTGAGCTACCATTCGACGAGTCAAAACCTCCACTAGACAAAACTCTGACCTCTCTCTAGAAGAACATTAATCACCAGAGTTATCCTGGAATTTTTATTGTTGTCTAAAATTGTTGGAGGCAAGGAAGGAGGTAGTAGGTGCATTTAAAACCATAATATACTTGCAAACATGATGGCCCCACCCGAAGACAGCGCCCGGTGCGATCTCACCGCCCTAGAGCCGCCCTGCTCAAAGGTCCTGTGACCTCAAGGATAGAGTCACTGTTGCTCTAGGATGTGCTACTTCGTAGGCCTGGCTGCAAGACTGGAGGTGAACTTCAGTATGGATTGTGGGGGACAGGCCTTCAAGGTTAACCCACACTTGCCACTGTTAGGGTCTTCCTGCTGATGCGAAGACACCAGGGCTTCTAAGGTCTAGCATGGGAATGAGCTCCCTCAGGAGAGTGGTCTGGGGGACTGGTCATGAAGGCTGAACCTGGTTCCCCAGTTCCAAATTCGGCAGCTCTGACCATAGTGCCACATCCTCTCCCCGATTAAACACCATACTGCCTCACTGAGAGAAACTCGCAATGTCTTCAACTACAGCCCAATTGTGCCCCAATATAAACAGCTGGATGCAACTCAATTCAAATTATGCACTGGACAAGAGCAATATCCTGCCTGAAAAAAAAGTATGATCCTGGAAAAAGCAAACACTTATACATAATGCAAAATTAAGTAAAGCATGTGAAATGTAAGGAGAAACAACATGGTTACCTTAATGCTTTTATATACTCATTATTCAGAAATCAATTAGTGATTTTGTCTGAAAAGTTAAGGACATGACTACAGGGCCCGGAAGGGACCCGTTTTAATGTCCATTGCTTCTATCCTTACAGAATGTGAGCAGTATGGTTTAAAAAGACGACATCCCTGAACACATTAACCAGGAATTGTAGTACCTCCAGGAATGGTGCACCTCCCCACCTGGGGAAAACAGTGTTCAAAGAAAGACGAGAAAACAAAAGTAGCGCTTCACTGGCAAACTCTATCAATTGGCACTAATGCTTTATTTACTTATTTTTCAGATTTTAAACCTTTTATTTCAATCCATCCAGACGCTGCATTTGGAATAGAAAAATGTCAGAAAAAGGTTACCTTTCCAGCAAAAGTGTTTTTCTTTTTTGGATCCATTTCATGGGGCAACAAATAAACGAGCAGAGGAAAGAGAGGGTGAGAACCTTAGCTTCAGTTTTCAGTAAGTGGGGAGGAGCGAGACAGAAAGAGAGGGACTAAGAGGAGGGGGGGCAGCTGACAGCGGCAAATCAGAAGTAGACACTGTCCTTGTCTTCTCTGGGCATGGAGGAAAAGACAAAGTCCTCCTCCTTCTCTGCCCACCCGCCCCCGCACGCCGAGCCTTATCTGTAGGCTATTTCAGCCCCTGGGAAACATGTTTTAAAAAAACAAGTAGGGGTACGGAATCTATTGACTTTATGAAGTAGGGGCACGCTGTGCCCTGCCAATCTCACCCACTTCGATCACTGCCTACACATCGTAATTGATACCTTTTCTGCAGCTTCATACAGCGCGAACACAACCTGCCAGCACCAAAGCGCTCGACACCAGAAGCACTTATCCCACATGAAATAATACCTTCATGCCTCCGCGGCACGGTAAGGTCAAATCCCAGCACCGGGTCAACTTCATGTAATTTTGGGCAAATCACGTAATACCCCCGTGCCACAAAAACAAAAAATATGCTCTCAAGTGCAAACCTATGCCTAGCGCGCAAAGCGCCCCAACGCTCCCAGGCCAAGTCTGCGCTATATAAAGCAGAAAAACACATACCAAGTACGCAAGAGCTTTATATATTAAACTAAAATGCCGATTTAAATGTGTTTATCACAGCCACGCCAACAAAGCAAATGCTATTTGTTATATTATAAATAACATACAACTGTCTGTCCATGTAAAATGAAGGCTAGATGGTCACTCTGGCTCTAAGCTACTTAATTCAGAAAATACCTCGTTTTCCAGCGTTTTATATAGAAGTCAGTACTGCTGCAGCTGGTGTTCCTCCGTCAACACGGTCAACAAGCATTAAAACACTTTATATGAGAAGCACATCTTTTACAGAAAAGCATGCCTTTCTGCCTCCGCGGGATTGAGGAGGTCAATCCCAGCGTCGGGTCAACTTCCTATGAATCTGGGCAAATCACTTAATCCCCAGCACCACAAAAACAGAAAAAATGCCCTCAAGTGTAAAACCTCTGCCTCACGTGTAAAGCATTTTAATGCTCACGAGCTAGATCTGCGCTCTGTACATCTGCAAAACACATACTAAGTACGTACGCGCTTTACATGGTAGAAGAAAATGCCGATGTCTGTCTCACACCCACGCCATGAAAGCAAATACTGTATGTTATAAATTAACGTACAATGGTAAATGTCTGAGTAACACAAAGTATAGATGGTCACCACGTGCGTAAAGAGCTCTTCACAATAAAAACAATAAGGGCTGGGTGAGAAGGGAGGGGGGAATGTGAGGAGCCTGAATACAAGTGAGAAAAAGAGGAGGAGAAGGGAGATGCAAGCAGAGCATCAAAGGGCTGGGTGAGAAGGGAGGGGGGAATGCAAGGAGCAGCTGTGCACGTGCACGCCATCGTGCACTCAAGCTCTAGGCCAGCAAAACCATGTGGGTAGCACTTTTGAAAACCCACTTACAAAATGTCTCAAAGAGACAGCTTTCGCTGTCTCAGCGAGACCTAAAAAGTAGGAGAACGGAGTCGCTGGAATTAAAGAAATAGGGGCACGCCGTGCCCTGCCGTTCCCCCCCACTTCGACCACTGCCCAGGACGCATTTTCAAAATAAAAAAGTAGGGGAACGGAGTCGCTGGAATTGAAGAAGTAGGGGCACGCCGTGCCCTGCTGTTCCCCCCCACTTCGACCACTGTAGTGTACCTGGTGGGCGAGTGGGGAGGCATCTCGTATGTCCTGGGAACGGAAGCACGAAAAGTGCACACACAGAATCGACATTCTGTTCAGTGCAGATTCCTAGTGCCTTCTGAGATGTATGTACGTACCCATGAATCGCTTCACCTCACCTCTGGCTCGCGCTCACCCAGGGAGATTTGCGCTGGATGGTAAGCTGTGCAGATAGTTCTCCAATTCTGCAGCTTAAAGCGCGAGGCCGTTGTCGGTTTTACCTCTTCAGGCAGTCACGGGTCACCAACATTTTCTCCAGCTTTGGACTGAGATTCTCAAAAAATCGAGTCAACACAAATTCCATAATCGTGCCAGACATCTTGGGAGCGACGAAGTCAGTCGGAACTCGGTCTTGATTTTCTCCTGTGTAATTCTTGTCAGTTGAAGCTCTGTATTTAAAGATGCTTGAAACATACTGCATTGTGGGACAACCTTAAAAACAAGTTATTTTTATTCACCTGTGTCACATAGAACACTACACGCACACACATATTGTTCGCTTCATGTTTCTTGCAAAGAAAGGAAGCACGTTTGGGGGGCGTTTTGAGCACCAAAACCATCCGGCTACAATGGAACAGAATGAGTCCCCAACATTCCTGGGGCTCACACGAGCCTTCTCCCCTCAGAAAGAGGATGGTGCTTGTACACTCTTGCCAGGAGACGCCAAGGGGAGAAAGAAAACGTTGGGAAGTTTGAAGAAGAAGGGAAGAACATGAGCGTGGAGGGAATAAATCACCAAGAGAAAGACAAATTATGAGTCTAAGCGTGTTGGAAAGGATCCCAAACTGGCACCCAACTTCAAACAAGCATTGGCATAGCCAATAGGTCTCGCCTCTGGGACCTTATAAGTGTTTAGCCAGAGATATTTGGAAAGAAAGTGTGTGTGTGCGTGTTTGAGCGATAGATAGAGGAAGTGAGAGAAAGAAGGAGTGAAACTGAGAGGGGAACAGATAGTGCGTGTTACAAAGAGAGCGACCACAGGAGGGATGAAAAGAAATCAAGGATGAGTGCCTGGGTGAAGGCTAGCCAGAGACAGAGAGATGGCAGAAGACTAGATACAGAGATAAAAAAAAAAGAGCAGCAAAGAGACAAGGGGAAATGGTGAGAGGAAGAGTGGAAAGAGATAAACAGAGGAGCAGAGAAAGAAGAAAAGAAAGGGTGACAGAGGAAGTGCGAAAGGGAGATAAACTAATATATAGGAAAAGCAAAATGAGTAGAAAATACATGAAAACTAGCGCCCATAATTCGGCTAGAAGCCTCGTGGCCCTTCAGATGCAACACAACCTTCGCATGGGCGTGTCACAATCCCACTGTGCTCCGCAAGTAAATGGATATAGTGTGAGGGGAGCATAATGTGTAGCAACGAAATAACGTACCACCCCCGTCCCACTGGACCCTTCAGCTGAACCAGTCTGCGCTGTGTGAAAGGAAAAGGACCGAAAATATGGAAGGGAAGCATGAAATAAATGAAAACAGAAGAAAGAAAACAACTTAAGTACGAGGAAGAATTAACTCGGAGGAAGAGGAAAAAAAATGTCTCAGGATCGCGCTATTAATGTGGCTTAAGCGTTATGCAAAAATAACAACAGTGTGACGTGAAATGGTGTAAACTGCTAAGAGAGGCATGAGAGAATTTCAGGGGGGCTTGCATTTTGCACATCGTCCAGATGTCCCCCAGTCATGTGCAACATTCAGCCAGGCCAGGAACCACGCACCCACTGTTTTCTGGAAGATGTAGCTTAGTTTTGAAAAGCGTAAATGGAGCTCACAAATCCGTGCGAGCGCAGGGATGTGAGCTAAAAACCCATGCCCAGTTGACGGTGCCACCCGCCACTGGGTAACTTGGCAGGTATACCGGTGAGGGGGGCGGGAGTCCTTGGGGCCATAAGAGATGGTCCGGCGGTCCCAGGGGAGCATCAGGTGTGTTCTGATAGGTGTGAGTTGTGCGCACTGTGTTCTCTTGGGAGTGGAGAGAGTGCTGTGGAGGGAGATGTGAGCGAGTGCACAGAGAAAGTCCGGGTTCGAGAGACACGCTCTGTCATGAACACAAGGGCCAGACTGGGAACTGAAATCAGTCCTGGCAAAATTTGGCAGACCAGCCCCCGTCAAATTTTGCAGACCAGCCTCCGTCCAGCGTGTAGCGAGCGAGCGCAGCGAGCTAGCCCGACCGCTACTAGGGGGGTTTGGGGGGGTTCTCCCCCCAAGAAAATTTTGGAAAACAACCGAGCAAAAGGGTGAATTTTACAGCACATTTTTCATTACATATTCAATTGTATCAACTTTCAAACCACAGTAAATAGTAGATGATGACCTTCAAGAGCACCATGTTACCCACCCAGTCATATATACCCATAGACATTCTTTCAGAGAGCACCAAAAATAGGCACGAGTAGTAAATCAGAGAGAAATAAAAGTGAGACCAGCCCCCACATGGTGTGTAGCGAGCAAGCGCAGTGAGCAACCACTATTAGGGGGAGTTTGGGGGGTTGAACTTGTCCCCCCCACACAAGAAATTTGGGAGACAGAAAGGCCAAAAAAAAAAAGTATTTTTCAACACATTTTTCATTACATATTGGATTGTATTAACTTTTAAAGCATAGTAAATGATTACCTTAAGGAGCACCAAGATACACAGTCATAAAACACAGACATTCCTACAGAGAACACTAAAAAAATGAAATGTCGAGCACAAAACATGAATTTAAATATAACCAATTTATTCTTCATATAAAATAGCATAAAGACATTTAAAAACGCACTTAACTTCAAACAATTGTGCAAAGGTTCAGAGTAAAAAGTGTACAAGACAATGTGCAAACATTAAATGATTTTTATATCCTGAGTTTTGTAAATAGTGCTAAAATAAAGCATCTCTCTGTAGCCACTCCCCCTCATGGCCTCCTCCTCAGACACCCTAACTACCACCCTCCACCAGTGCCCCTCATCTCTCCGTAGCTCCCACACCCCATGACCTCCTCCTCAGATTCCCTCACTGCCAACCTTCACCAGCACCCCTCATCACTCCGTAGTTTCCCCCCACCCCATGACCCCCTCATCGGATTCCCTCACTGCCATCCTCCACTAGTGCCCCTCATTTCTCTGTAGCCCCCCCAACCCATGACCTCCTCCTCAGATTCCCTCACTTCCATCCTCCACTAGTGCCCCTCATTTCTCTGTAGCCCCCCACCCCATGACCTACTCAGATTCCCTCACCGCTCCCTCCACCAGCGCCCCTCATCTGTCTGTAGTTTCCCCTCCATCCCGTGACCACCTCCTCGGATTTCCTCACTGCTCCCTTCACTAGCGCCCCTCATCTCTCTGTAGTTCCCCCCCCCTACCCCGTGACCTCCTCCTCAGATTCCCTCACTGCCACCCCCACCAGTGCCCCTCATCTCTCTGTAGTTCCCTTCCAGCCTGTGACCCACCTCCTCATAAGATTCCCTCACTGCCACCCTCCACTATTGCCCCTCATCGCTCTGTAGTTCCCCCTGCCCCATGACATCCTCGTTAGCTTCCCTCACTGCCACCCTCCATTAGTACCCCTCATCTCTCCTGTAGTTCCCCCACCTCATGACCTCCACCTCGGTTTCCCTCACTCCCACTCTCCACTAGTGCCCCTCAGCTCTCTGTAGTTCCCCCCACCCCGTGACCTCCTCCTCTGACTCCCTCACTGCCACCCTCCCTCACTGTCTGCCACCCACACCCTTCATCTCTCCGTAGCTCCCCCCACCCCATGACCTCTTTCTGGTATTCCCTCACTGCCACCCTCCACTAGTGCCCCTTATCTCTCCATTGCCCCTCTCTCATACCCATTCCATTCATTGTATAGCACTACTCATATCAGTGTAAGGTGTCACAGTACTTTACATAACAGCAGCACACATTATACAGAGACAATAAATCAAAATCAGTTTACGCGAAATGTCACATAAACTAATGAGGATTACAAGGTGTAGAAATCACTTCATCCATTCTGGTGGGCAGTATATTTTACGGGGGTTTGGTCGGGACTCGGAGAAGCACAAAGTCAGGATTTAAAGAGTACTCCAGTGGTCAGGGTTGGCTTTACTGATAAAAATGTATAACTGCCCAAACAAACTCTTATTAGTAACATTAGAATAATGAAAGAATGGAGAAGTTCTAACTACATCACAACACAAAAAAGCGAATTTTGTATGCAGTTTTTTGATGACAGTTCATTGGTCACTGTCTTATGTTAACTTCTGAACTGCAAGTAACACAAGGATATCTGTGACAGAGGTAGTAACCCACTGAGCTATTCCCATAAAATTCAGTTTATCTGCATTTACGAACTACCAACCGACAAATGGTTTCTCTGCAGCAGGATCGTAAATCACAAGTTAACAGTTTTTATTGTTGTTGTACATCGGTGGCAGATTCACTGCGACTGCGAGGGCTAAGGAGGCTCATGTTTGGTGGGCCTGGCCCACCCTCTAGAACCGGGCCTGGTAGGTAGTGGTGCAGCCTGCTAGCATAGCCGGAGTCTTGCTCGCAGCCTCAGGCACAGGCAGGTCAGTGAGGAAGACTGCCCTCAAGGGCAGGGACGGCCTTAGCACTGGTGGTGCCCTTTGCATTAATAGCTCACTGTTCTATGTTAGGATTTTAACTTATTAACTGCAAGTAACAATAGGATCTCTCTGACAAAAGCAGTAGCCCACTGACCTATTTACATTATGTGCACTTTGTAATCTGCATGGTACATGTTCTTTGCAGCAGGCACATTAACACTCTGAGCTACCTTTCCATAAGTCAAAACTTCCACTAAACAATATGCAGATCTCTCTCTAGGAAGAACATTCAACACCAGATTCATCATGCCATTTTTATTGATGCCGAAAATTGCTGGAGGCCAGGAAGGAGGCAGCAAGCGCTTTTAAAATCTTAATATACTTGCAAACATAATGCCTCCACTCAAAGTCAGCACCCGGTGCGGTCACACCGGTTGCACTGCCCTAGAGCTGGCCCTTCAAGGGTCCTGTGACCTCAATGACAGTCACTGTTCTAGGGTGTGCTGCTTCATAGGCCTGCCCACAAGACTGGAGGTGAACTTCAGTATGGATTGTGGTGGACAAGCCTTGAAGGTTAAACCACACTTGCCACTGCTAGGATCCGCCTGCTGGTGCTAAGACACCAGAGCTTCTAAGGTCTTGCGAAGCCTTCTAAGGTCTAGCATGGGTTGTGCTCACTCAGGAGAGTGGTCTAATGGACTGGTTATTAAGGCTGAACCTGGTTCACCAGTTCCAAATTCAGCAGCTCTGGCCATAGTTCCACATCCTCTCCCCCACTGAAAACCATACTGCTCCACTGAGAAAAACTCACACTACCTTCAATTACAACCCAATTGTTGCCGGCTATAAACACCTGGATGTGGCTCAATTTAAATGACGCACTAGACAAGAGCAATATGTGGCCTACAAAAAATAGTAACAACATCCTGGAAAAGCAAACACTCAAAGGGAATGCAAAATTAGCAAACCATGTGAAATGTAAGCAGGAACAACATGGTTAGCTTAGCGCTTTTACACTCACTATTCAGAAATCAGTGAGTGCTTTTGCCTGAAAAGTTGAGGACATGACAACAAGGCCCTGAATGGACCCATTTTAACGTCCATTGCTTATATCCTTACAAAATGTAAGCAGTAGGGTAAAAAAGACCACATCCCTGGACGCAGAGCCGCAGTACACATTTCTTTTCTCCAATCCACACATTGCAGCACCTCCAGGATTGGTGCACTAGGTGCAAGCCCAGGAAAAACAAAGACAAGAAAACAAAAATAGCGCTTCACTGGCAAACTCTGTAAAAGTGACGCTAATGTGTTTGGGTGTTAATAAAATCAATCTGGCCAGCTTGCTACCACTCGGTCTTACTTTATTTAGTTATTTTATCATATTTTAACCTTTTATTCCCGAAGCTGCACCTTGGAAATAAAATAACAGAAAAATACGACATTTCCAGCAAAAGTGTTTTTTTTTTTGGATCCATTTCACAGGGGAGCAAATAAAAGAAAGGAGAGGAATGAGACAGGGGACGCACATCGCACCGTGAACTAGACTGTCAATCAGCGTTGGACAGTCACCCAGTCCTGCGGCTTTTAGTGTCAGGGAGCAGCGTCGCGTGTCAGGCAGTAGGCGATAATCATAAACCCGTGCTGGCTGCAGTGCCAGGCCTGAGGCCAGCCACCACCTCGCTCCCTGCTCACATTCATATTAGGCAAGCAACAGCAACTAACAAAAGCCGGTGCAGTGCCACTACGTTGCGGAACCCGGGCCTGTGCCTAGTAGTAGCCCCCATGCCCCTTACTTCCTTAGGCCCCTTTTGCTTTTGAAATTTCTGGCCCGCTCCAGCCCGGTCTTGAGTCGCGACTCCCCCGCACCAGGAACACTGCCCTGACACTACAGTGCCACCACACCATAGGACGGAACAATGCACGCAGTTGCCCATATGTCGTGTTCACCGAGCTCAGGTTTGTGTATGTAAGTTACGTAACAGAGCAAAAGGAAAATCCAGATCAGACTCTGATCTGGATTCTCCTGTTGCTCTGTTACGTAACTTACATACACAAACCTGAGCTCGGTGAACACGACAATCAGAGAATACCAGGTCGATCCCTACCCGTTGACCCCGCGCTCCTACTGCTGTGCATTATCTGATTGAAAATGCAATTAGCAAAAATGCAAAAACAACACTCAGTTGGCGGCGGGCGGCACTGGGACACACTGGGACAGGCAGGAGCTAGGGGGCTATAAATAAATTAAATTATGGGGTGGCGAGAGAGGGCCTCTGGTCGACTCGTCAAGGTCTCAGTCTCTGCTGGGTTCTGGAACCTGGGGATCTCGCGCACTTTTTATTGCGTGAGCTCCAATGCGCATGTGTCAACTCACCACCAACAGCCGCACCCGCCCCACCCCCCTAAGGTGGGTGAACTGCGAGTCTGCGACTAAGAGCAGGCCGCGCAGACGCGGCGGTGGAGACTTCAGCGCACCGCGCTATTTATCCAGCACTGACCTACAGTCAGCAGATTAAATAAATTCATTAATTGTGTTCATAAATTTTGCTTTTTTCCGCACCGAGCGAGGGAGACGCAGTCACGCAGCAGAGACAGTACAGAGCAAACAGTGAGTAAGTGACAGTGTACAAAAAAATCGCCCCCCCGCCCCATCCAGCAACAAAACCGGCCCCCGGCCCAAAAACCGGCCCCCACCCCTGGCAGCCTACCGGGGGATTGCCCGGTGCCCGGCATTGCCAGTCCGGGCCTGATGAACACTCTCCTCTCTCTCTCATGGATAGGGCATGTCTGCTTCCCAGGATCTTTTGCCCTGTCCCTTACCCCCGACGACAGGTGCCCGTGGTAAAGAGTAGAACGCGGGTGATGGACACAGATGGGGGAGGGGGAATGTCTGTGATAAAGTGTGCTTAGTGGGGGGGCATCTAGGTGGTGGACAGAGACTGTCTGTGGTAGGCAGGGAGAGTGCTCCCACAGGCAGATGGCGTGTCCACGGTGGACAGGGTCAGGCCCGGACTGGCAATGCCGGGCACCGGGCAATCCCCCGGTAGGCTGCTAGGGGTGGGGGCCGGTTTTTGGGCCGGGGGCCGGTTTTGTTGCTGGATGGGGCGGGGGGCGATTTTTTTGTACACTGTCACTTACTCACTGTTTGCTCTGTACTGTCTCTGCTGCGTGACTGCGTCTCCCTCGCTCGGTGCGGAAAAAAGCTAAATTTATGAACACAATTAATGAATTTATTTAATCTGCTGACTGTAGGTCAGTGCTGGATAAATAGCGCGGTGCGCTGAAGTCTCCACCGCCGCGTCTGCGCGGCCTGCTCTTAGTCGCAGACTCGCAGTTCACCCACCTTAGGGGGGTGGGGCGGGTGCGGCTGTTGGTGGTGAGTTGACACATGCGCATTGGAGCTCACGCAATAAAAAGTGCGCGTGATCCCCAGGTTCCAGAACCCAGCAGAGACTGAGACCTTGACGAGTCGACCAGAGGCCCTCTTTCGCCACCCCATAATTTAATTTATTTATAGTCCCCTAGCCCCTGCCTGTCCCAGTGTGTCCCAGTGCCGCCCGCCGCCAAGTGAGTGTTGTTTTTGCATTTTTGCTAATTGCATTTTCAATCAGATAATGCACAGCAGTAGGAGCGCGGGGTCAACGGGTAGGGATCGACCTGGTATTCTCTGATTGTCGTCTTCACCGAACTCAGGTTTGTGTATGTAAGTTACGTAACAGAGCAACAGGAGAATCCAGATCAGAGTCTGATCTGGATTTTCCTTTTGCTCTGTTACGTAACTTACATACACAAACCTGAGCTCGGTGAACACGACATATGGGCAACTGCGTGCATTGTTCCGTCCTATGGTGTGGTGGCACTGTAGTGTCAGGGCAGTGTTCCTGATGCGGGGGAGTCGCGACTCAAGACCGGGCTGGAGCGGGCCAGAAATTTCAAAAGCAAAAGGGGCCTAAGAAAGTAAGGGGCAAGGGGGCTACTACTAGGCACAGGCCCGGGTTCCGCAACGTAGTGGCACTGCACCGGCTTTTGTTTGTTGCTGTTGCTTGCCTAATATGAATGTGAGCAGGGAGCGAGGTGGTGGCTGGCCTCAGGCCTGGCACTGCAGCCAGCACGGGTTTATGATTATCGCCTACTGCCTGACACGCGACGCTGCTCCCTGACACTAAAAGCCGCAGGACTGGGTGACTGTCCAACGCTGATTGACAGTCTAGTTCACGGTGCGATGTGCGTCCCCTGTCTCATTCCTCTCCTTTCTTTTATTTGCTCCCCTGTGAAATGGATCCAAAAAAAAAAAACACTTTTGCTGGAAATGTCGTATTTTTCTGTTATTTTATTTCCAAGGTGCAGCTTCGGGAATGAAAGGTTAAAATATGATAAAATAACTAAATGAAGTAAGACAGAGTGGTAGCAAGCTGGCCAGATTGATTTTATTAACACCCAAACACATTAGCGTCACTTTTACAGAGTTTGCCAGTGAAGCGCTATTTTTGTTTTCTTGTCTTTGTTTTTCCTGGGCTTGCACCTAGTGCACCAATCCTGGAGGTGCTGCAATGTGTGGATTGGAGAAAAGAAATGTGTACTGCGGCTCTGCGTCCAGGGATGTGGTCTTTTTTACCCTACTGCTTACATTTTGTAAGGATATAAGCAATGGACGTTAAAATGGGTCCATTCAGGGCCTTGTTGTCATGTCCTCAACTTTTCAGGCAAAAGCACTCACTGATTTCTGAATAGTGAGTGTAAAAGCGCTAAGCTAACCATGTTGTTCCTGCTTACATTTCACATGGTTTGCTAATTTTGCATTCCCTTTGAGTGTTTGCTTTTCCAGGATGTTGTTACTATTTTTTGTAGGCCACATATTGCTCTTGTCTAGTGCGTCATTTAAATTGAGCCACATCCAGGTGTTTATAGCTGGCAACAATTGGGTAGTAATTGAAGGTAGTGTGAGTTTTTCTCAGTGGGGCAGTATGGTTTTCAGTGGGGGAGAGGATGTGGCACTATGGCCAGAGCTGCTGAATTTGGAACTGGTGAACCAGGTTCAGCCTTAATAACCAGTCCATTAGACCACTCTCCTGAGTGAGCACAACCCATGCTAGACCTTAGAAGGCTTCGCAAGACCTTAGAAGCTCTGGTGTCTTAGCACCAGCAGGCGGATCCTAGCAGTGGCAAGTGTGGTTTAACCTTCTAGGCTTGTCCACCACAATCCATACTGAAGTTCACCTCCAGTCTTGCGGGCAGGCCTATGAAGCAGCACACCCTAGAACAGTGACTGTCATTGAGGTCACAGGACCCTTGAAGGGCCAGCTCTAGGGCAGTGCAACCGGTGTGACCGCACCGGGTGCTGACTTTGGGTGGAGGCATTATGTTTGCAAGTATATTAAGATTTTAAAAGCGCTTGCTGCCTCCTTCCTGGCCTCCAGCAATTTTCGGCATCAATAAAAATGGCATGATGAATCTGGTGTTGAATGTTCTTCCTAGAGAGAGATCTGTATATTGTTTAGTGGACGTTTTGACTTATGGAAAGGTAGCTTAGAGTGTTAATGTGCCTGCTGCAAAGAACATGTACCATGCAGATCACAAAGTGCACATAATGTAAATAGGTCAGTGGGCTACTGCTTTTGTCAGAGAGATCCTATTGTTACTTGCAGTTAATAAGTTAAAATCCTAACATAGAACACTGAGCTATTAATGCAAAGGGCACCACCAGTGCTAAGGCCGTCCCTGCCCTTGAGGGCAGTCTTCCTCACTGACCTGCCTGTGCCTGAGGCTGCGAGCAAGACTCCGGCTATACTAGCAGGCTGCACCACTACCTACCAGGCCCGGTTCTAGAGGGTGGGCCAGGCCCACCAAACATGAGCCTCCTTAGCCCTCGCAGTCGCAGTGAATCTGCCACCGATGTACAACAACAATAAAAACTGTTAACTTGTGATTTACGATCCTGCTGCAGAGCAACCATTTGTCGGTTGGTAGTTCGTAATTGCAGATAAACTGAATTTTATGGGAATAGCTCAGTGGGTTACTACCTCTGTCACAGATATCCTTGTGTTACTTGCAGTTCAGAAGTTAACATAAGACAGTGACCAATGAACTGTCATCAAAAAAACTGC
Source organism: Triturus cristatus (assembly GCF_964204655.1). NCBI lineage: Eukaryota > Metazoa > Chordata > Amphibia > Caudata > Salamandridae > Triturus > Triturus cristatus. The sequence goes on along the minus strand of NC_140593.1, from coordinate 874,990,792 downwards.
ATACAAACTTCGCTTTTTTGTGTTGTGATGTAGTTAGAACTTCTCCATTCTTTCATTATTCTAATGTTACTAATAAGAGTTTGTTTGGGCAGTTATACATTTTTATCAGTAAAGCCAACCCTGACCACTGGAGTACTCTTTAAATCCTGACTTTGTGCTTCTCCGAGTCCCGACCAAACCCCCGTAAAATATACTGCCCACCAGAATGGATGAAGTGATTTCTACACCTTGTAATCCTCATTAGTTTATGTGACATTTTGCGTAAACTGATTTTGATTTATTGTCTCTGTATAATGTGTGCTGCTGTTATGTAAAGTACTGTGACACCTGACACTGATATGAGTAGTGCTATACAACGAATGGAATGGGTATGAGAGAGGGGCAATGGAGAGATAAGGGGCACTAGTGGAGGGTGGCAGTGAGGGAATACCAGAAAGAGGTCATGGGGTGGGGGGAGCTACGGAGAGATGAAGGGTGTGGGTGGCAGACAGTGAGGGAGGGTGGCAGTGAGGGAGTCAGAGGAGGAGGTCACGGGCTGGGGGGGAACTACAGAGAGCTGAGGGGCACTAGTGGAGAGTGGGAGTGAGGGAAACCGAGTTGGAGGTCATGAGGTGGGGGAACTACAGGAGAGATGAGGGGTACTAATGGAGGGTGGCAGTGAGGGAAGCCAACGAGGATGTCATGGGGCAGGGGGAACTACAGAGCGATAAGGGGCAATAGTGGAGGGTGGCAGTGAGGGAATCTTATGAGGAGGTGGGTCACAGGCTGGAAGGGAACTACAGAGAGATGAGGGGCACTGGTGGGGTTGGCAGTGAGGGAATCCGAGGAGGAGGTCACGGGGTAGGGGGGGAACTACAGAGAGATGAGGGGCGCTAGTGAAGGGAGCAGTGAGGAAATCCGAGGAGGTGGTCACGGGATGGAGGGGAAACTACAGACGGATTAGGGGCGCTGGTGGAGGGAGCGGTGAGGGAATCTGAGTAGGTCATGGGGTGGGGGGCTACAGAGAAATGAGGGGCACTAGTGGAGGATGGAAGTGAGGGAATCTGAGGAGGAGGTCATGGGGTGGGGGGGCTACAGAGAAATGCGTGGCACTAGTGGAGGATGGCAGTGAGGGAATCCGATGAGGGGGTCATGGGGTGGGGGGAAACTACGGAGTGATGAGGGGTGCTGGTGAAGGTTGGCAGTGAGGGAATCTGAGGAGGAGGTCATGGGGTGTGGGAGCTACGGAGAGATGAGGGGCACTGGTGGAGGGTGGTAGTTAGGGTGTCTGAGGAGGAGGCCATGAGGGGGAGTGGCTACGGAGAGATGCTTTATTTTAGCACTATTTACAAAACTCAGGATATAAAAATCATTTAATGTTTGCACATTGTCTTGTACACTTTTTACTCTGAACCTTTGCACAATTGTTTGAAGTTAAGTACGTTTTTAAATGTCTTTATGCTATTTTATATGAAGAATAAATTGGTTATATTTAAATTCATGTTTTGTGCTCGACATTTCATTTTTTAGTGTTCTCTGTAGGAATGTCTGTGTTTTATGACTGTGTATCTTGGTGCTCCTTAAGGTAATCATTTACTATGCTTTAAAAGTTAATACAATCCAATATGCAATGAAAAATGTGTTGAAAAATACTTTTTTTTTGGGCCTTTCTGTCTCCCAAATTTCTTGTGTGGGGGGGACAAGTTCAACCCCCCCAAACTCCCCCTAATAGTGGTTGCTCACTGCGCTTGCTCGCTACACACCATGTGGGGGCTGGTCTCACTTTTATTTCTCTCTGATTTACTACTCGTGCCTATTTTTGGTGCTCTCTGAAAGAATGTCTATGGGTACATATGACTGGGTGCGTAACCTGGTGCTCTTGAAGGTCATCATCTACTATTTACTGTGGTTTGAAAGTTGATACAATTGAATATGTAATGAAAAATGTGCTGTAAAATTCACCATTTTGGTCGGTTGTTTTCCAAAATTTTCTTGGGGGGAAAACCCCCCCAAACCCCCCTAGTAGCGGTCGGGCTCGCTCGCTGCACTCGCTCGCTACGCGCTGGACGGAGGCTGGTCTGCCAAATTTGACGGGGCTGTTCTGCCAAATTTTGCCAGGGCTGATTTCAGTTCCCAGTCCTGCCCTGGACAGGGTGAACTATCCGGGAAAGTAGACAGACCCTATCCGTGATAGAGAGGAGAGTGTTCATGACAGAGCGTGTGTCCGCAAAAGACAGGGAGAGTACATCGAGCACGAGCAGGCATGGAGCTCGTCCATGACACGGAAAGCGTCCCTGGTGGTGAGGGAGCATTGAGGGACTGATGGGGATCATGTCCAGGGCAAAGTGTGTCAGTGGTAGACAGTGAGAGTGTCTGTGGTAAAAAGGGAGTGATAAGGTCCTTGGTGGTGAGTGTGTTAGTAGTATGGAGGGGAAAGAGGGTCCATGGTGAAGAGAGTGTTCGATGTATGGATGAGGTGGGGTGGGGAGTCTGTGGTGAAGCGTGTGTCCATGGAAGAGAGTCCTGGCAGGCAGGGTACTCCAAGTAGGAAGAGAGTGGCCTTAGAAGGGTGTATAGCCCGGAAGGGAGCGCTCTTGGGTCATATTGAGACAGCCCGGGTGGATCACGAGGGAGGGCCCGGGTCATCTGATTGCTCCACGCTCGTGGGGGAAGGCCATGAGGCAGAGCGCCTGCACCTCGCGGAGGGCACGACGTACCCAAAAGTGACCATGCCACAGGGCAAGTTCCCTCGATGAAGAATGCAAGGTCCAGGGCAGGGGGTCGTGCCCCCAGAAAAGAGAGCGTTTGGAACAAACGGGGCGCCCCGGAGTGAGTCTAGGACTCTCGAGCGCTGCAGGAAGGAGTCGTGACTCACTACAATACAATGACACTTCAGTCCCCCGAGAGCCAACGTGAGAGAGGGGCTGTGATCTGAAAGGGTCTGCTGGGTTAAAGAGCGCACTGCCCCAGACCTCGCATTTCTCTGGGAAATGAATTGAACTGTGGTTGATGAGACATTCGTATTTGTTAAGGAATGGGGCCACGCAGGGTGTTAAGAAAGGGGCATGGTGGCCCGCCACCGCCTCTGTTCTCTGGCACCCTGCTGCTACTGCCACAATAGAGCACGACTTCGCCACCAATAAGTGGCGTTTTTTGCATAGCGCATTGGTCGCCAGGCCCTTGACCCGTATGCACTGGGGTTGGAACAGGTTAGCCTGGGAAACGCCCTGTCTCCCATTTTGCACTGGCTTGATACGTTCACAGCACGTTTTTGTTTAAATGCCCTATGTTATAAATTGGTATTTTTTGTGAAAAATGCTGTTGTTGACGAATTACACAATAGTACGTACTTAAAATGTCAACCTTATGCGATTATCGCGATATCGCTTCCTATCACCTGAGTGCTACAGAATGTGCCATTTGTCTGATATAACAGCCTGAACGCCCTGCTCATCAGTCAGCAAAAAGGGCCTTCATGTGTTATCTGAAAATGTCTTATGCCGAAAGAGACTCAGGCGGAAGAACGGGGACAGACAGACAACATCAACACAAGTACCTTTATATTGAAAAAATGTATGTGTGTATTTAGGTTACTTATAGTAAAAGCCTAACTCAAAGCAGCCAGATGCTGCCTGTGACTGCACCAGGTACCAACCATCATTACCTAGGTATATGGGCGGTTGTTCTTCAAACAGTGTCCATGACTGGAATGTCATTTAACTACTCACTCCACCGCAACAAAAGAAAACATAAACAACATTGCCATTTATGACAATAGCTCAAACTCCAGCAAATGTGAGACCTATTGCATTGCAAATGCTTGTTTTAGATTTGTGAAAATGTTTTATGGTCAGCTGGGCCTGTTTTATGGTCTAGTGGACCGGTTTTTACTGTTGATTTCCCTGGCATAACCACAAACATTGTCTGTAGCAAGTACCAATACATACAGTCTCCTACACCTTGTAAAATACCTATATATATAGTGTATTTACAAGTTCAAAACTGCTCTATTTGTAAATGTGGGCCACTATTTTTTAACTAACTAATTCACTCATTAGGGCCATTGTTATTTTGGTGCACGGTCCTATTTTCTGTACCAGCCTGACACTGTTTTCACCCCACAAAAGTCACAGATGCACACACAATGTCGGATATCTGTACAGTTGTGAAGTAGCTGCTCTGCTCTTTGTCCCTCCCTTCTACCCATTCATACATGTTTTTACGTATGGTATAGCCAATACCTTTTGATTTTACTAAAATATGTATAATGTACTTACATGCAGGGGCTTTCAACCACTTCTCTTTATCCATTTGTCCGTTGTTGTGTCATTCAGATTTTACTTCCACCAACAACAGCATATGGCATGGGGCATAGCGTCAGCCTACTTACTTGTTAAATCCACTTCGAGTGACTGCCATTTGCACACAAGCTAGTTCCCTTCAGTACCAGTGTTTTTTTTTCCTAATTATTATTTTAGTGTTGTCTTTGTGTTTAGAGCCTGATGTGATAAAAGGATACTTCTGATGCACATTCCATCTTTATCAGATCCCATCTCCTGCCAGTGCTGTTATATAAATTCCTTTTGTAGTGTTTCGCTTTTCTGACTGCTGCTATTTCACAGCACACCAGATCAGATTGTGTGAATTTGAAACCATTCTGTATGAAGTTCTCCTGTTTTAACATTTTTCTCTCTCCTCTCCTCTTCTTTCTTTCTTTCTTTCCTCTCTTCTTTCTTTCTCGGCCCTTTGTTCTTTTTCTTTCTTTCTCTTTCCTTCCTTCATTCTTGCCTTCTTTCATTCTTTTGTCTCTTTCCTTCTCTCTTTTCTTCTCTTTCTTCCTTTCTCTTGCTTCTTCCCTGCTCTCTTTTTCTTGTGTGTTTTCCTCCTCCTCTTTCTATTGCTTCCCATTTTTTTTACCTTCTTTGGCATTCCTCCTTTCTTTCTCTTGCTTTCTTTCAATCCTCCTTTCCTTCTTTTTCTTTCCATTTTTGTTTCTTCTCTTCTCTCATTTCCTTCTTTCTTTCCTTCTCTTTCCTTCCTTCTATTGTTCTTGCTTTCTCTCTTGAATTCTCTTTCCTTCTTTTTTCTCTATCCTTCTTTATCCTGCCTTCTTTCATTCCTTCTTGTCTTCTTTCCTTCTCTTTCTTTTTCTTTCTTACCACTTCTTTTTCATTCGCTCTCTTTCCTTCTCTTTCATTTTTCTTTTGTTTTTATTCTCTTCTCTTTTCTTCCTTTCTTTCTTCCTTTCTTTCTTTCTTTCTTTCTTTCTTTCTTTCTTTCTTTCTTTCTTTCGTTCGTTCTTTCTTTCTTTCTTTCTTTCTTTCTTTCTTTCTTTCTTTCTTTCTTTCTTTCTTTCTTTCTTTCTTTCTTTCTTTCATCCAATGCCAGACTGATTATCTTTTTTGGTCTGTGTAAATCAAACCCTTTGATTTTAGCAACATTATGTGTATTGCATAGTTACTTATAGGAGTTTTAGCCAGACTTCATCCATCAGATTGTGGTCAGTGTCATTCACATTTTTCTTCCACTCCCTCCAGCATGTATTAAAGGGCACTGTTTCAGTCCACTTCAGCCATTGGCTGACTTCACTATGAATTACAACATTCACAATAAGATCATCCACACACAAAGTAGTTCCCTTCAGTGCCAGGGAGTACTATGGTAAGGTGTGTTTTTTACAGCAAAAAACTTGTTTGCCTCTAGCACATGATTTTTTGTTTTAGATTGATGAGGGTCCGGCCTATACCCAAACAATAAAGTTTTGCCAAAACCAAGATAAAACAAAGTAAGCTGCCAGAAGGCTGGCAGCCAATGCCAGACCTATTGGCTTTGAGAATGCTTGTTTATTTTACTTAGTATACCACTGATCCCCAAAGTCATCTTTTTACCTGGGAAGAACAGCTTTTGGTTTTGAAGGCTGAATGTGCCGGGCTGCACCATGTTGAGGTGATGCATCAGTGACCCTCTCCCTTCTTCTATTATTTTATTGTACAGGGGTTACCCCATACCACTGCCCTTTTTTATTTATTTAATAGGTCCCCCTAGACCATTTGCTTCTCCTCTCATGCCGCTCCTGTGCCCTTACTTCTCTGGTGTAGAATTTCCCACCTGTACCTGTGACGCTGTGCAATGGTGCAGCCTGGTACAGGTGGGAAAATGTTCGCCATCGTGTTGTGCGAGGCAGAAAGCCTGCACACTGAAAGGATCCTCCATTTAACCTCAAAACAATATAAGATAGATTTCAGACTCATAGAATGCAACCCGAAAACAATATTCAAGGTTCCTAACACACAACAGTATGTTGATCAAAATGATAAAGTTTGTGCTTTACTGCAATAATTTCCTGTCCAGAAAGAGCAACTATCTGCAAACATATGTCACTGCAACAGGCACCTGTTTTTGCATTATATCTAGTGTAGATAGAAAAGGAAATAGCCAGACCCACTAAAATGGAGCGATTAAACAAATATGATCTATTGTGGAAAACATATACCAATGCGTGCTGATGTGGGAGGTTGAAGAAACTACAAAGTGAATGTTTTCAAGAGTTGAATCAGAATAGGTTGAATTTGCGTTTGCCATATAAAAATAGTGACTGTAAAGTGTGCAAAAATATTGAATGATTGTGATATAGTGATAATATGTGGGAAATTGTCAGCAACAAACTCTGCACTGGTTCCTATGTTCATATACTACAGATAAAAGGGATACTTGAAAGCAATAGGTAAATCATAAGGAATGTTAAGGATCTCACAAGGTATCTTAGAAAGAGGCTCCATATCAATCAATTTAAAAACTGTTCTATGCCAAAGATGTACTCACAGTGAAATATGAAACCTTACCAAATAGATGTTTCCATGTACTGATCGTGCAGTGCTGTTTGTCAGTCTGTCATAAACCAGAATGAAAACATTTGGAACATTTGTCGGGGCAATAAGTGCAAGATAACATCATTCATCAATTTTTGTTCTGCTGAGTTTCATTAACAGTGACATACACTTAGAGCACTACATGTTGGGAGCTCCATCTGCATATGAGGAAAATAATATTGAAATATTGAAAATCCACTACAGTAAGTGATTCTTAGAATCCAGGGGCTATTCAGTTCATATTCATGTAAGCATCATAACAGTTTCCAATTCTTCGCCTAAATGCATGAAAGATCTAAGCGGTGGGAAATTAAACACAATTGGATTTTGAAATTAGATTTAAATGACCAGAGATTTAATATGGATAACTGGTAACATTTATTCTTTTAAAAGATATTGATGTCAAAACATGTTGAGACCTATGAAAATGTTATAACAAAATTAAACATAAATTTGATTGTGTGCCTTCAAATCGAATAACACATGATCAAATAATTGTTAAATAATGGTTCAATAGGCAAAATTGATGGGGACCCTTCTGTTCTGTCTTCCCAACAGGCCACATCTTAGACAACTAGAGACAGTTACTTAGCTCTTAAACTTTTTCAATTAGATGAAGCATTAACCTACATGCGACTGATTTTACTTCAGTATGGAAGAACTCCCTGAGTCTAAGCCCTACAATCAACTGCTTTGAAAAATCCTTGGGACTGGGTAACAGATTGGGCGAAACACAAATAGGCATTCTCTTCTAAACACTGAACAGAGAATTCCAAAGTATAATAGAAGACTTTGACACAACTCACACATTTCCTGCTGATTATTAATATTGTATCAAATGACATGTTTAAAATTATGTACCTTAACATCTGTCAAAATGTTAGTGTGTGAGCATTCCATTGTTTCAAAATAAGCAATATTCTGTGGCTCAACCCAATGAACTAGGAATGCCCCTATACACCAACTACACACTACATTAAACAATTTGCTTGGCACTGAAGTGACTAGTAAGGCTTTTTGGCCCCTCTTATTTAGTAATTTATTTATATATAATAACAGTTGAAAACTACTTTGGTAGCAACAGTACTATTGTTGACAAGTAAGAGCCATAATCCTGAGTACTGTTGGCGGTGAAGGAAGCCGAGATTCTAGTGTGTACACTGTACGAAATTTAAATTTAGTTTCTTCTGAGAAACTATAGTAACTTGAGTTATATCTTAGTTCAGATGATTGTTATTCTAAAGAGGAAAATATATGATCTAAAATGTTAAGTTGAGTTGCAGTAGAATGGTCTTTAGAAACAGCTTGTTTGAGTTGAAAGGATGAATAATTTACCAGTTTGCAGCTTTTAACCATTTTAGAGTTGCACTCATGTGGAGAGGAAAGGGGAATTGGGTGTAGGGGCAGCGGTAGCCTCGCAAAATACATGTGAAAGAGCATAAAGATTTCCTTTAGAAATTAGCATTACTGATGGCAAACCTGCCTTGAGCTTCAGAAATCAAATTGCATTTAAAAAGTGACATGCAGACATTTGGTGCTGCAAAGTGTAAACATGAGGCTTTGATATTCACAGGGTTTAGACAGACCCTTTCCACTTAGGAACCCATGTAAAACATTTCACAATTAGTTCATAGCCTGATTTTAATAAGGCTAGTTTAGATTTTTTCTCACTATAGAATGTGACTTCAATTTGTACAGATGTTAAAGGTGTTCATTAGTAGGGTTGCATCAGAATTAACACAACATTTTATAATGTAGAAACACAGAACAGCTCATGATTTAGCTCTTGCTCTGTAAGTTCCAGTTGGCCTTCGAGATAAGCAAAGGAATTTGTCTCTCTCCATGTGAAAGAAGAACGTGTGGTATAATTTACAGCATGTAACCTCTGAGCCTTATCTATTTAGTTGCTGGAAATAGCTAAACAAAGCCTCAGTTAATTATTTGCTTTAGAGAGAATAGAAAATGCATGTATTTTAAAAGTGTGTTGCCATGTAATGGTTTAACATTTATGTGTTTTGTTAAAATAAAATGTTTCTTTGAAAGAAGGTTAGGGAATGAAGTCATAATGTGTAGTGGAAAGAATTTTCGCCTGGCTGATTAATGGCATGTGCAGAAAAGCAGAGGGGTGGAGGTCTCCTTTTGGAGAATGCTGGATTACAGTTGGATGCAGAACCAAAATCAAGCCACATGCTTTGTGACATTATTTTTTATATAAACGCGTTCCTAGTTTAGAAGTTGCAGAACCCTTGAAGAGACCTTTGCGAGAGACAGTTTCAGAGAGATTTAGAGATGGGAGGCTGCAAAGGAGTTACAGACTTCGATGCAGAACTGAAGGGAGCAGAGCAGAGGTGATTTGCAGATGCAGGGAAAGAGAGGGCAGACTTTGATGGAGAGCAGAACTGAGGCAGACGAAGAAAGATTAGATGTAGGTTTTGTTTCATTCTGACTTTTATTAAATACCCAAGCTTTAAGCTTTGCTAGCTGGCTTTGCCAAGGCTTATTTGCTCAATGCTTTATTTCTCTTTATGGGAGATTCTGCAAGTATTAACTATTGATTTAGCTTCATGCTAATCTCACTCTTACTTCCATTCTTAAATTCTTCATGAGTTCTGACTGACAGCATTTGTAACTCATTTTCTTAGAATAGGGATTCTTTCCTTTATAGAAAGCGCTGTTTGTAAATTTATGATATTCTCTTTACTAACTTTATTTTTCTAATATCAATTCTGTAACCTGATTGAGACCTGACTAATGAATGAAGAGTCAGATAATCTTAAATATTATTTTGAAAATAAATCCCTTTAGAACTACTCACAACTCTCTTTCTTGACTAAAATATTTATTTGCATTTGATTATTTGCCCATGTTTATGAAGGAGCTCTTTTGGTCAAAATATGGTGGCCGAGATCCGTCACCTTGATCGGAAACATGGGTAATAGTAATTAAAGGTAATTGTGCCACATTTCTAAATTTCCGGAGATGTCCGCTTTATCATATGGAACACCTACAAGGGTGGTCACAAACATTCAACATGGTCTGGCACAACCCCTTGCGTCATGGAAACATAGCTACTGTTTCCATTTAGAAATAACCCCTAAACAACTTTACTTGTGTTTTTAGGGTGGGAAGAAGTTGGGCATACCCACATATGTCATGGGGCATGGGGACAGGGTTTCTCATCAGGGAAAGACACCTTCCCTCTGAAGGAAAAAAAAAGAACAAAGGTTAATTTGCACAAGCACATTTCTGCTTGATTTATCCATGTGGATTATTCATCTAGAGGAAGATATGAATAAATCAGAGTTGAATTTTAGGCTCCTTCCTGGAATTCTGCAATTTTTGTAGATTTTCTTGACTTTTCATGGGGTGTTTTTTAGGTCGAGGACTACCGGTCTGCCGAAAGGCAGAACCGGAAGTCGGAGATTTAATGACTTGGAGAAGAGGGGCTTGAACCCGCCCCTCTTCTCCCCTGTTCTCCATTGGCTGGCCTCGTAAATGCTGGCCAGCCACTGGAGAAGAGGTCAGTCACTCCGATTAGGCCCCGTCCTTTTCGGATCGGGGGGCGTGTTTTTTAAAGAAAGTCTCATTCTCTCCTCCAGCCAATGGCTGGAGGAGAGAAAAGACAAACACGCCCCCGAATCCGAAAAGGACACTGCGTTTCTCCGAGGCATTTCTGCTCTGCCTCGGAGAAAGGCGGTGGTGTGCCTTTTGCTCTGCCTTGTTCCTGTATGACTCTTTATTCCCTACACACTGAACGTACCTTCCCCTACCCACTTCGCTTACACAGTCCCTCTACACAAGGTCCACCGGGATACCGTCTCCAACCCAATGAGAGACCCTGCACCTAGATGACGCTGGCCTCCTCGTTCAACAGACTCAATGATTCACCTACAGGGCGACGCTCCTCTAAAGTCTGCTGGTCATTCTCTCACCCATCAAATGCACCCATTCCCTAACGGTGCTCCGCCATGACTAGGAAGCATATCTTCCCCACAGGCTCCGAGTCTGCAGCCTATGCCCTGGGCCCCTCACCTCGTAGCAAGCAGTAGAGGTTGCACACCAGCAGGCTCCGCAGCAAGGCGCCCATGGCTCCCCGCGTACTCTAGCAGCCCCGTGACATGGCCACAGTGCTCTGAACGCTCTAGGTGCTGCTCTCCCACCGAAGCGCGGATCCTGTGGTGGTTGTCGGTGGGGCCCGGTCCTGCTGTCTGCTTTCCTCCATGGCGCTGGTGGATCGGCCGCTATGGCTCCACCTCCCCCTCCTGCAGGGCCGACCGTGCGCACGGACACCAGGGGACTTCAAAGGCTGTAAAGGATGGAACTGCAGACTTTTCTCCCTGATGGTGAGGGCAAAAACGGAGAGCCCGAGAGAGAACCGTTTCAACGCTTGCTTTTTCACCGGCAGGACCCTGCCCACTTAAAGCCCTGGTGGTCATAGAAACGCGACAGCCCTGGAAAGGCGCAGGGATTGTTACCAAACAGAGACCTGGGAAGGGAGGTGAAAAGCTAACCTCCTCGTCCGGTTATTTACAACAAACACAAAGAACACCTGGCTTTAAATTTGAGGAACTAGGCGGCTAATGCTCGACCTTGCGCGTTTTTTTCCATTCGTCATTTTTGCCCCCTGGCTGAAATTAAGAGGACAAGTAAACTGTTATTAAAATCCGTGGAGCAATCGGTCGGTGCGTTTATTTCAGTCACGTTCTTTCTGCCTAGACTATGGCGTTAAGTAAATAATGCGAGATAGCACTACATATCCCACCATGCAATGGTGCGTTTTGTAGTCAAGCTGAACAATAGGGGAACAAGCATTTACAATGCAATGGTCTCGGCATTGGTAAAGTTAGAGCTATTGGCATTGCTCATGACATTATTTTTGTTTGTTTTTGTTTTTAAAACATTTAAAGAAACGGCATTGTCATGAGCAATGCCAATAGCTCTAACTTTAACAATGCCGAGACCGTTGCATTGTAAATGCTTGTTTTAATCAAGGTGTGGTATGCAGAGACAGGTTGTTGCTGTGAGAAAAAATGCAACAGAATCTGCACAAAAATTACTATAAGACTATAGTGGACCAGTCTCTAGGGACTGGGACTACTAGCCTGAGAAGATGAAGGGGTCAGACTTCTATGTCATGAGAGGTAGTAGTGCTTTATAAACAATTCATTTTCATTGAGAATGTGCCTGTCAACTGCCTGTGTTGGTTTGGCTCCTTTTGCTGTCACTCTAGTTTGTTTACCATAGTATTAATCTCTCACATTTGCGGTTTTTGGTCCTTGTTCAGTTCCCTGACTTTTTGCCAAAATATAGACCTGTTTATGGATTCCACTTTGGCTTGGTATGCTTTGTTTATCCTTTGCTTCCCATTACCTTATTTACAGGATTACGTTAAACCTTGAAGTGCACCATTTCTGATACCAGCTTCCTGTATATTGGGCCACTTTCACTGCAGACTGAATTCTGAACCACTAAGCATAACATCTGAGAACACTTTGTTATGACATTACTTCTGACTGTGAATCATAGTAAATAATTGTTCTTTACATTGATAGTATCCACTTGATGTTAACATTTAAGAACACTATTGTACATTTCGTGATATTCGGAGAGATGTGCACCAGATGAGACTGTGATGCCTCACCTGGCTTGAGACTCTCTAACTCTAATTTCCCCCTCCTCAGTTTGGCCTCTCCTGTCCATGCTTACTCACATACAGGCAGAGATACATCCTGGTCAGTGGAACAGATTGAAATCAGAATCTACTGTTCAAGATCTGCAGATCCTGACATCAACTACCCAGTGAGAGTGGGAAGAGGTTTGCAGGAAGCTAAATTTAAGATATTATATCCCAGGATGCAGCATAGGATGTGAGATTGCTAATATGGTTATCTGATGAAATGGTACATGCATAGGTAGGCATGGGGTTATAAAGCAAAGCAACATAAAGTATACAGGCACTATAGGTAATGTCAGAACACGATATGGAGTGGGTATCTTTGCTTCATTGTCTTCCTATTTGGTTACTGACTCTTCAGAGCTGATATGTGACAGAATATTTGACTATTTTACATATGCCACCTGTAGGAACATTTCACTTTTTGTGTGCTCACCCCCACCTTTTGCTAGAGCCTTCTGTTGTTTTTTGTACTCTTCACACTGGGACACTGCTGGCCATTGCCTAGTGTATGTGCTCTGTTGTCTCTTTGCTATCCTTTTGATTGGCTACCTTCTGTACGTTCACTGATCACTATTAGGGGCTACTTTTATGTTTTGGTTAAACACTCTATCGGAGTGAATGTGTTTTCCAGCTCTCTCCCCCTGTGCTTCTTCTCTGCTTCATGTGGCAATTTCCCTCATGTGCTGCTCCCCCACTAAACTTCCTCTTGCCCTGCATCACTCTTTCCATCATGTGCTTCTCCCTTTGCCCCCATGTTGCTGTCTTTCTCATGTGTTTCTCTCCAGCTCTGTGTGTTGCACTCTCCTTTGTCAATCAATCAATCAGGGGCATTGTAAGCGTGCTACTCACCCGTGAGGGTCTCAAGGCGCTGAGGGTGGGGTCCGCAGATCTGCTTAGTCAAAGAGCCAGGTCTTGAGGGTCTCCTGAAGGTGTTCAGGGAGGGGGCGCATCTGATGTCTGCCAGTAGTTTGTTCCAGGTCTTGGCTGCAATGTGAGAGAAGGATCTTCCACCAGCTCTGGCTCTGTGTATGCACAGGGTTTCGGCCAGTGCGAGGTTGGTAGATCGGAGGTTTCTTTTGGGTACGTGGAAGTTGATTCTGTCATTGAGGTATTTGGGTCCGTTGTTGTGTAGGCATTTGTAGGCGTGAGTGAGGATTTTGAAGGTGACTCTTTTATCCACGGAAAGTCAGTGGAGTCTTCGTAGGTGTTGGCTGATGTGTTTGTGCCAGGGGATGCAGAGGACGAGTCTAGCGGCGGTGTTCTGTATTGTCTGGAGTTTGTGGAGTAGGGACTTGTTGATGCCACTGAGCGTGCATTTCCATAGTCCAGTCTGCTGGTGATGAGTGTGTGGTTGACTGTCTTCCTTGACTCAGGGGGGATCCATTTTAAGGTCTTACGGAGGATGCAGAGGGTGTTGAAGCAGCTGGAGGTGACGGCGTTGACCTGGCGGTTCATGGTGAGTGATGAGTTGAAGACGATGCCGAGGTTTTTGGCGTGGTCTGGGTGGGCGGTCGGCCACCAGGTGTTGTCCCATGCTGAAGGGGTGGTTCCAAGGATGAGAACTTTTGTCTTCTCGGCGTTGAGCTTCAGGCAGCTGTTGGTCATTCAGACTGTGATGTCTTGCATTCCTTTCTGGAAGGTGAGTTTGGCATTGGTGGGGTCTTTGGTGGTGGAAGAGGATGAGCTGGGTGTCGTCGGCGTAGGATACGATGTTGAGGCCGTGTTGTCGGACGATGGCTGTGAGGGGGCCATGTAGATATTGAAGAGGGTCAGGCTCTGTGATGACCCCTGTGGGACTACACAGGGTATATTCGTGGGGTCGGATAGGAAGAGTGGCAGTCTGATCCTTTGGCTTCTTCTGGTGAGCAATGATCTGATCCAGTCCAGTGCTGTTCCTTGTATGCCAGCGTCGTGTAGTCTGGTGACCAGTGTGTGGTGGGTGACAGTATCGAAGGCTGCTGATAGGTCGAGTAGGATGAGGGCTGCGGAGTGTCCTTGGTCCAGGAGGGTGCGGATGTCGTCTGTGGCGGAGAGTAGTGCAGTCTCTGTGTTGTGTTTGCTTCAGAATCTGGATTGGGACGTGTCGAGGACAGCGTTCTCTTCAATGAAACCTGTCAGTTCCCTGTTGACTGTTTTCTCTGCGACTTTGACTGTGAAGGTGAGGAGCAAGAAGGCCCGGTAGTTCTTGAGGTCAGTGGGGTCAGCTGTGGGTTTCTTGTGCAGGGGCTTGACTTTTGTGTGCTTCTAGTCATCTGGGAAGGTGCCTGTTTTGAAGGTCGTGTTGATTGCATTGTAGTTCGGGTGCGATGGCGGCTGCGACTCTGTGGTAGATGTGAGGAGGGCAGGGGTTGGTGGGGGCCCCACAGTGGATGCCTTTCATGGTCGAGTCAGTATCTTTGGTCGTGATCGGTGTCCAGTTGGAGATGGTGGGCTGGCTGGTGTCTCGGGGGGGGGGCAGCTGTGGTGTCTGGTGGATGGCTGACGAAGTTGTCGTAGAGGTTTCTGATCTTGAGGTGGAAGTAGGTTCTGAGCTTATCGCAGAGTTCTTGGGATGGGGTGATGTCTGTGGCTTTCACTGCATGGGTTGATGGATTCCTGAATGTCACTGAAGAGTTCCTTGGAGTTGGTGGAGTTGGCGAGGATTTTGTTGTGGATGAAGTCCCTCTTGGTGGTTCTGATTTGGTTGTGGTAGTCCTTCATGTCGTCCTTGTAGGTGGAGTAGTTTTTGGTTGTCTTGGTGTTTCTCCAGTTCTTCTCCAGGCGTCTGCAGGTGCGCCTGGCTTCTTGGAGATCTGTGGTGAACCAGGCGGCTTCCTGGGGTGTTGTTTATTGGGGTTGCGTAGAGGTCGAGCTCGTCTGCGCAGTTGAAGATCCAGGTGTGGAGTGTTCTGGCTGCGTTGTTTGCGTCGGGTGTCCTGGTGTGGTTGTCTCGGGTGAGGGTGGAGTTGAGTTGCTCATCGGTAACCTTGCTCCAGTTCCTTAGTGGTGGCCATTGGGCTGGTTTGGGTGCCTTGGGTTTGTCAATGGTAAAGTGTACTCAGTGGTGGTTGGTCCATGGCGGTTGCGTTGTGTGGCTGAAGTGAACACTGTTTCCTGCAGCGAAAATGGGGTCGAAGGTGTGTCCTGCTCTGTGGGTCGGTGTGGTGATGAGTTGTTTGAGTCCGATGTTGGTGAGGTTGTCACGAAGGATGGCGGAGTTGGGGTCGCTGGGGTTGTCAAGGTGGAAGTTCAGGTCTCCAATGAGTATGTAGTTCATTGAGGCGATGGCGTGGGGTCCAATGAAGTCGGTAAAGGTGGTGGCGAAGGGTGATTGGAGGCCGGGGGGTCTGTAGACAAGGGTTCCTCAGAGTGTGGTGTTGGGGCTGGTCTGGATCTGAAAGTGCAGGTGTTGCAGAGGGGAAGGTTTTGCTGGAGGTGGTGAGGCGGAGGCTGCTCTTGTGGGTGATGGCGAGGCCCCCTCCTGGGTGGTTGGGCGGTCTTTCCTCTGGATCTTGTATCCATCTGGGATGGCGATGTCAGGCGAGAAAGAGTCTAGTAGTTTCCAGATTTCCATGGCGTGTTTGTGTACAGAGCGCACGTTGAGGAGGATGCATCTTAGGGTGTCGCTGGTGGGGCGGTCCATCCTCTGGATCTTGTATCCGTCTGGGAAGGCGGTGTTGATGTTGGGGGCGGAGGAGGTGTTGGTCCAGGTCTCCGTGAAGAAGGCAATGTCGAACGAGAGAGAGTCGAGTAGGTTCCAGATTTCCATGGCGTGTTTGTGTACGGAGCACACGTTGAGGAGGATGCATCTTAGTGTGTCGCCGGTGTTGGCGTCGCTGGTGTTGGAGGCCGGGGTGGTGGTGAGGGTCTGGTGGCAGTAGAGGCAGTAGAATTGTCTGTGGGTCATGTTCGGCGAGGCCTGTTGGCAGTCTCTGAGTCTACCGGGGTTGAGTGCGAGGAGGGTGGTGGTGTCGTAGTGATGGATGGTCAGTGATCCAGGGTTCCTGGCGCTGGCCGCGGTCGGGTCATGGACAGGCGCAGACGGGCTTGCATTTGGCGCGCCAGCGGCGTGACCGCATAGCGGTCACCATTAAAAAGGAGAGGGGGCCGGATAAGACGTAGGGAGGCGGGAGTAGGGGCTGAGTAGGGGGCAGGGCCGCAGGTGTGCAGCAGTGGGAAAACGGTGAAGCGGGGGGCTGGCGGGGCCGGGGAGGGGGAATATGATGATTAATGAGGGTGAAAATGAGAAGGAAGGCAGAGAGAGGGCGCGAGAAAAGATCAGAGGAAGTAGGGGGTGAGGTGCAGAGACGGGTGCAGCTTCAGGCAGGAGACCGGAGCGGGTAGCCGGTTTGAACCCTCACCAGGGGGAGGACTCAGTGCAGTGGAGAGGCGCACAGAAATGCAGAGCTGCTGGGGAGAGAGCTGGCCTGGACCTGGGGTCAAGGTTTCACTCGCGCCCTCCCGCAACGGCCGACATTAAGAAGGGGAGAGAGCCAGGACGAGAGGTAGAAAAGTGGGGGGGGCTGAGTAGGCTGGGCCACAGGTATGCAGCGGTGAGAAAATGGCGAAGTGGGGGGCTGGCGAGGCCCAGGAGGGGGAATATGATGATTAAGGAAGGTGAAAATGAGAAGGAGGGCAGCGAGAGGGCACGAGAAAAGATCAGAGGAAGTGCTGCTTTTCCCTCCTTTCCCCACCCAGCTTTGTTTTTATTTTATCACTCTCCCTGTTGCCGCCTCCCCACCCGGGGGGCTTTTTCTTTTTAAATATTATTTGGGATGACTTGCCCCCACAACTTAAGAAAACTATTCCAATTTCAATTTCTTTTTGTTGACTAATCTATCTTGTATCAGTGAATTAAAAAATGGTGCCTTGTTCATTTCATAGGCTTTCACTTTCTTCAAAACATTTCACCAAAAGGCTTTGGCAAAGACAATAGGCCGCAAAGGCAAGAACTATTTGATTTGTCAATGCTTTTTTATTGTGTTGTGTTTTGACTCTTTAACTGTTTTAGTACTTTTAAATGCTATACATAATTTCTTAAGGTAAGCCTGTCTGCTCTGTGCCATGGCTACTAGGAGTTGAGTTCAGGTTTAAACTAGTGAAATCTTTATTTGACCCAACAGAAATAGTGACATTATTGCTTGTGTTGAACTACTATCCCTCTGTCTAAAAAGAATACCCTTGCCCACCCCAGGTCATTCTTATTCACCGTTTCTAGGTTGGAAAATAGGTCAGCTCTTCCCAAGCTCGAGAAGCAGCCGTTTATATAATTGAGCAAGGGGATGTGGTGGGCATGGTCAAGGGCCATGCAATCCTTTAGGATCAATTTCTTCAATGTTATCCCCTGACTCAGCCAGGAGATAACAAACAGTGGGTGAAAGGCCTACAGGTCAGAAAGGTAAGACACACCCAGCTCTTCGTGTACCGCTAGGATTGAGGTTCTATGGGGCACACATAGAAGACGTCTTAGGAAGCCCTTTTCAACCACTTGTAATTCCTCGTGGGCAGAATATCCCCAGATTTCACAACCATAGAACATTTTGGTAATGCACTTTGCCCGGTATATCTGCAGATTGGCCTTCTTCCTAATCTCGAGGCAATGTTAAAGATGGCTGTATTGGCCCGTATTAAATCTCCCTTCTTTCTCTGTTTTAATGGCCCCTATTTAATCTTATTGTCTAACAGGACCACCCGGTAGGAAAATACATCTGTATGTGGGACCTGAATGGATCCAACCTAAAAGCAATGGTGCTTTCTTGTACAAGGTCCCACCTGCATCACCTACTATTTCGAACTGTTTATCAGGAGGTCCTGTTCTTCCATAAATGAGGCAAATGCATTAAGTAAAGTTTGCAAACCTCTTGCGTTCGGGCCATAAGGACAGTGTCTTCCACGTACATGTTATTAATCAATACAGAGTTGAAACTCTACGCTAAGATTCCTGCCCATTGGAATCTCACAGTACTGCCAACCCTTGTCCATGTGGACCAGTGCAGGATTATGCCATCTCGTAGCTCTCGCTGCTGTATCCGGTATCTACACCAGGCGTTGGCCCACAAACACAAGCTTCCTGGTCAGGGGAGTTGCCCTTGGGTGACTTTGAGAGAGCATTGAGTACCATTGAGTTGGGTAACAATATACATCTGTTATTCAGCGCCAAGATACCCGTAGTGGTGAACGTGCGCTTTACAAATACACTTGTTATGTTATGTTTTTTATGTTATTTGACACTGTTTACTGGACATACTTAGATGCTGTGATGATAAGCATGGGCTCTGGTCCATGTTTGCGCTGATGCTTTGTAGGTATCCTGTACTCCCTCCATAGCCACCTGTGTCAGCGTCAATGGGGTGCTGTAGGTTCCCTTTCCAGTTCTAAGGGGAACGAGACAGGGATGCCCCTGTCTCCCCTCCTCTTTGCCTTGCCCATTGAGCCTCTGGTTTGTCTTTTCTGCTGTGATGCCCAGCTGTGGGGCTGGAGCTGGGGGACGGGATGCAAAGAGCGGATCGCTTTATATGCAAACAACATCCTCTTCTACCTTACTCACCCCCAGGAGTCCAGCCCTGAGTGCTCTCATTCTTGACTTATTTGGGGATATTTTCTGGCTTCTGACCCAACTGAGCCAAATCCCTTGTGATCCTTATGGATGAGGGTGCAGAGATAGATTCCAGGAGGGCCATCATCCCTAGGATAATAATAATATCCACATTTGTAAAGCGCGAACAATCACCCGTAAGGGTCTCTAGGCGCTGGGGTCCGTCGGGAAGATTAAGCAAGCTATTGACCAGATTCTCATGGTGCTGGGCTAATCTGCCGCCGGCGCCGGGGATCGAACTGTGATCCCCAGATTCCGGAGTCAGTCGCCCTGGCCGCGGCGCCACACCACACGTCTTCCTTGATGTGAATCAGTTTCCACTATCTGAGAGTTTTCATGTGTGGAGCTCACTCTAACTTGGAACCTTAATCTGAAACCATTGGAGGCATGCATAAAAGAGGACTTTTAACACTCCAGTTAGGAATTCCTGGGTAAGTTACTCATTTTAAGATGAAGATCCTCCCTCACTTCTTATATGCCGTACAAACATATGCACCTGGTTCCGCAGCTTGACCAGGACCATATGAATCTTTCTATTGGTGAATATTCACCTTTGCATAGTTCTTGATAAATGCTGTCAGTCCACCTACGACAGGAGGCAGGGCATGCTTGATATTAAGTTATACAACTGGGCCATTCAACTGTTAGTGATTAATGAATGGCTTAACAGGAGGTGGGGAGACCCAGCCTGCGAAGTTGAGCTCTCGATCTTAAGCTTACCCAGCATCCTGCATTTTCTGTATGGGGGAACGATCCCAAAAGACCTCCCCATTCCGACCAGAGTGGTCCTCCAGATGTGGAGGACAATAACTTGGATGATGGGTTGGTATGGTTGGCCCACCCGGCTGACTCCTCTCTGAAGAGGCACATGGCTCTGTCAGGCCACCAGGGTGGAGGGGTTTTCCAAATGGGACACGATTGGGATTATCACTGTTAGTTTTTTTTGTGGCACAGTTCAGCGATTAAATACTTTCAGGATATGCATTCAGTTTTCTCCTTATTCAATACACAATTCCATAAATACCTCCAACTGTTCACTTCCCCCTTCTACAGGATCTTCTGGACTTCAGCCCTTTAGAGGCCGAGCTCCTATTAGGCCCACAGGAGAATAGTGGGATCTTCCAAATCCCTGATCCTTAACTCACCAGACAGGTATTCCCACCTTAAACTAAAGTTGGAGGGCACCCTGGATAATGCAGACTGGAGAGATGCACAGATGGCCCCTCTCACCCTAGCCATTTCTTCATAGCTCCTTGTCATGCAACTGAACTATCTCCACACTACCTATTCCACCCCCCACAGGCTTTGGAACGCAGGCATCTTACCATATCCCGGCTGTCATCAATGTGCCGTCCCAAATGCATACTTCATTTATGTAGTGCAGTACTGCCCGGTAATTGCACTTTATTGGTGATCTCTTGAACGAGAGATTGCTGGGGTCCTTGAGGCCCCTCTTGACTTGACCAACAAGGTGGCCATTTTGGAGATCCTGGATGATCTGGGGTTTACACGAGTGGAGCGCACTCTGGTAGAACTGGCCACACTTCTCGCTAAAAGAGACATTGACCACCACTAGTCACATAAACCATCGCCCGGGTGATGGACTGGTGTGTCAAGATGGAGGAGCTGATCTAAAGAGTGGGGGGCTGTTCTTATAAACATGCAAAGATCTGGAGTGCCTGGTGGGACTATTCAGGCTTTTCTGGGGCATGCAAGACTCTGTGACATATGATTTGTAGTTTATGGAGCATAATAGATCTGTTCTGTCTTATTTTTGTCTGGGATGATATGCCGGGCTCCAGTCGCGGCTGGCATGTCTCATGGTTTCGGGGGGTCGTGCGGGAGTCGAACAGGGGGTGTTAATTTAATTAATAAAAAAAAAATATATTTAAACCTACCTTATCGATGGCCATATCCCGTGCCTTCTTGGCTAATGCTCCTGGAACAGGAAGCAGGCAGCCTACCTCCTCTCCCCTAAGCCAACCACTACGCTCCAGTGGAGCGTTGTGATTTGACGGGACGCCGCCCAGCCAGGGGCTTACGGGGAGGCCATGTTCTCCATTGTCAGAGCTGAAACAACTTGCGTAAGCTGCACAGGAGCAGAATGATGCTAAGTTCCTATGCCCCTCTCAGAACTTCCTGCCAGGTATTAGAACTCCTTTGCTGGTAAGTTCCAAGGGGGGAAAAGGGGAATGGGACAAGAAGAGACAGCTCCAAAAACTCTGCCAAGTCCGCTGCGTCTTCTATCGCTCTTCTTCTTCTTATTCTGGCTAAAACATTTATTCTAATTATAAACTGTACCTTTATCAAACTTACTGTATTTTAGTCTATAGATAACTTATCTTACCAGGATGGCTTTTGGAGCTTGCTACTCTTCTTACTTCTCTTGTGCGCTGCACTACACTAAGTGAAGTCTTCACTCTGTTCTCTTTCTTATTCTTTTACAGGCTGTCTCTCTGCTTAATTCTGCACTGTAAAGGGAGTGAGAACATTATGGTGAGTATATTTCCTTCTATGTAATATGTATGTGGTTCTATATGTCTTCTTTTTTTTTTTTATTCACTCACGAGGTGAGAAACTGGTGAAGCCTGGTATTGTTGTCACTGGATGATAGATTCTTGTTTTTGTCTTATTCTGCTGGACTTCTCTTGTTGTCTGGAGGTAAGGATTTTAACCTGTCTCTTATTTACTGGTTCCTATGTAATTTAATAGGCGCTAAACCCTTTAGCAATTCCTGCTTGCTATAGTTAGGTCTTTTTACTTGCACGCGTTTATTTTAACTAGCAACGCGTTTTCAATGCTGTTTTTACTTCACCAAGCTACTGAAATAGAGCTCTGCAGGATTTACCAAGAGTTAATCATTCTTGACAGATGGTTGTTTTAGCTATTGTCAGAATTCCCTCCTGACAGCGTTTATGCATTAACTTCAGTACACGCTGCACGATGTATGCCAGCGATGCGCTAATCTTTTCAGAAAGACTCTCTCCGCAGAAGCCGTCAGCGGAAGCCTCCGTCTAACGAGTTCAGGAAATGCCGAGTTCAGCCCTTAATCACAACTCGACAATGGCTTTCAGTTTAAACTCGCATTCCGAAATAACAAGGTTTATTTTAGTTTGTTCCTAATGGGAGTTTCTTAGTCAAGTGCAGCGTTTGAAAGAATTAACGCTCGTACTTGAATTCACAAGGTCGAAAGGGAAATTAAATGTGCTTGCCAGAAATGACACATTAAACTATTAAACCTTTCTTTTATCTGTACCTATAGTTTTACAACAGCTATTTAATTGACCAAGCAGTCAAGATTAATCCTCTCACAAATTTATTATTCAGCCAAGGAAATGTACAAGCTGACCTGGTTCTTGAGTGTATGTTGATCGGCGAAAGCTAACCCCGAGTTTCCGCTTCTACCCTAACTGTCTTCCACGACGCCTTGAAAACAGGTGTTCCTCTGGAGATTTCTTCAGTGAAGTGCACCGAGGAATGTTGAAGAACATTCCTCAGGCAGCTGGTACTACAAACACTAGACTGCTAAACAGCGATATGCTGTTGCAGTGTGGAATTATTGGCAGCCATGTTGGAATTTCTGCGATGCCAGCAATTGCTCCAACTAAAGAGGTCACTTGCACTAGAAATGGTTTGTAACGAGAAAATAGTGGCCACGGTGGAGATAGAGGGAGGAAACCTCCCGTGACTCCTGACAGTACCCCCTCCCAACGGGGTTTCCTCCTGATGAGGTTTAGTAGGGAATTTGGCATGGAATGCTTTAATCAGACGAGGAGCATGGACATCAGTACTCCTTTCCCAGGAACGTTCATCCGGACCGTAACCCTTCCAGTCAATGAGATAGAAGAGTTCATCACGGACGAATTTTGAATCTAAAATCCGTTTGACTTCATACTCAGGCTCACCATGCAGGATTAAAGGATCAGGAGGTGAAGACCTACGCAGCCCCGGGTGAGTTGGTTTTAGTAGAGATACATGAAATACCGGATGAAATTTGGTGGAACCAGGGAGAGATAGTCGATAAGTGACAGGATTAATGACCTTTTCAATCGGGTAGGGACCCATGAAACGGGGCTGGAATTTACGTGGACCCTTAAGCTTAAGGTTTTTAGTGCACAACCAGACTAAATCTCCCACATGAAGCTTAGGTGCCTGTTTTCGTTTACGATCAGCAAAATGTTTGTAACGAGTCTTAGCAGTTGTTAGATTTTGGGTTACCGTGTGGTGAATCCTAGTGAACTGTTGAGCAATATCTCCAACAGCAGGAGTGTTAGTATTGTCAAAATTAACATATGAATTAGGGTGTCTGCCTGAATTGATAAAGAAGGGTGAGTGACCCGTGGAGACATTGAGGGCGTTATTGTAGGCGTACTCAGCAGTCCATAAATGATCTGGCCAATCGCCCTCCTCATCTAACAGATATAATCTAAGGTGCTGTTCAAGTTCTTGGTTAACGCGTTCCGTCTGACCATCAGTTTCTGGGTGAAAACTTGTAGAGTAACGATGATCAATATGAAGGCCCTTGATATAAGCCTTCCAAAAATGAGACAGAAACTGGGAGCCCCTGTCCGAAATGAGTACTTTAGGAATGCCATGAAGGCGAATTATGTGTTGGTTGAAAAGTTGTGCCAGTTGTTTAGAGGTGGGTGTACCTTTGAAAGGTACAAAGTGTGCCATCTTACTGAAGGTGTCAACCACTACCAGGATGGTATCATAACCGTGAGATGAAGGTAGATCAACAATCAAATCTAGGGAAATCGTGTGCCAAGGATAGGGAGGGGTGGGCATGGGTTGTAATAGACCTTTTGGAGCTTGCCTATCAGATTTACCCCGTGCACAGAGTTCACAACTGAGGACATATTGACGAGCATCACGGCACATGAATGGCCACCAAAAACTTCGTTTGAGTAGATCTTCAGTTTTTAAAATGCCTTTGTGACCAGCCAGAGGGTTGTCGTGACATTCCTGCATTGCTTTTAGTTGGAGTTCTTTGGTGGGTAAATACAGAGTGGAACCGTGGTAAGGGAGGCCATGGCGGATGGAGCGAAGTGGATCTTCAGAGGCCCAGGTTTCCATATCCCAATCCGATAATGAATCACGAACAAGCTGCTCAAAAGGTTCCACTGCAATTATGCCGATGAATTTTTCTTCTGGTATGATTTGTTGATTTTCAATGACTGGCGTTTGATTTTCAGTATCCAATCTGGAAAGAACATCAGCTTTCCCGTTTTTTGATCCAGGACGGAAGGTGATAACGAAGTCAAAATCCGCGAAATACAGGGACCAACGCAACTGGCGTGGAGTGTGAGTGCGAGCAGAACGTAAAAACTTCAGGTTGCGGTGATCTGTAAACACCGTGACGGTGTGTTTGGCCCCCATTAAGTAATGCCTCCAATCTTTGAAAGCATCCTTAATAGCCAGGAGTTCCTTTTCCGTAATTGTATAGTTGCATTCCGCAGGGTTGAGTTTACGTGAGCGAAAGGCCACTGGATGCAACTGCCCCGTGTCTTTGTGCCTCTGAGAAAGTATTCCTCCAATGGCTAGATCCGAAGCATCCGTTTCCAAGTAGAAGGGTTCCGAAGGATCCGCATGGAGTAACACTGGCGCTGTGATAAAACTGTTCTTCATCAATTGGAAGGCCTGTTCCGCCTCTGCAGACCATTGGAATGACACACCTTTTTTCAAGAGACGAGTCAGAGGCAAAATTTTGGAAGAAAACCCGTGAATGAATCTTCTGTAAAAATTGGAGAATCCAATAAAACTTTGAACTTCTTTGATACAGGTAGGAGATTTCCAGTCTGTTATTGCCCGCACCTTCTGCTCATCCATTTGAACTCCGTTAGGGGACAATACAAAGCCCAAAAATTCTACGGTATCGGTGTTGAATAGACATTTCTCCAATTTTACGTACAGCGAGTTCTCACGTAGACGTTGCAATACAGCTCTAACCTGATCATGATGGTCTGCGGTTGAATGTGAATATATCAGAATGTCATCGATGTAGACTATGACACACCGATCAATGAATTCACTCAGCACATCGTTGATGAAATACTGGAAGGCCGCGGGTGCGTTACAGAGACCATACGGCATCACCAAGTACTCGTAAAGCCCGAATTTGGTCCTGAACGCAGTCTTCCACTCGTCGCCCTCTCGAAGTCTAATAAGATGGTACGCCGCACGTAGGTCCAGACGAGTGTAGATCTTCGCTTCCTTTACTTGGTCAATTAGTACTGATATAAGAGGTAATGGATATCGGTTTTTTACTGTGATTCTATTGATGGCCCTAAAGTCAATGCAGGTCCTGAGATCGCCGTCTTTCTTCGGAACAAAAAAAAGGGGGGAAGAGACTGGGGACTGGGATGGTCTAATAAATCCGTTCTCCAAATTTTTTGTTAGATACTCTTTCAAATGGATATTTTCTTTTTCAGTTAAGGCGTAAACTCTGCTGCAAGGTAAGTTGGCTCCCGGCTCTAGATCAATTTTGCAGTCATAGGGCCTATGGGGTGGTAGCGTTTCAGCCTTAATCTCATCGAAAACGTCTGCAAAATCAATCCTGGTATACTTCTGGTATCTCCATTGTTTGAATCACACATACTGAACTGTCATTGGTGCATAACGGTGTAACCACCCCGGTCTCTGCATGGTTTGCCAAATCTTCAAAACAATGTCTCGTACAATATTCTGAATTTAATTGAATTGTTCGGGCTCCCCAATCAATCAAAGGGTTATGTTCAGTTAACCATGGAAGTCCTAAAATTAATTGAAATTGGGGGGCGTCGATCAAATTGAATTGCAAAGTCTCTTGATGTCCTTCGATAGTGGTCATGTGCACTAATTCGGTGTGACTAGTAATTGGTCCTGAAGTTAACTCCGTACCATCCACTGCGCGGACCTTCTCCACTTTCTCCTTTTTGACTGCTTGCAATCCAATTTGGCCAGCGAATTTGTGGTCACAAAAGTTCCCTGTTGCTCCGGAATCCACCATGACAACTACCCCGTTCAAAATGTTTCCTCGGAATTTTAGTGTCACCGTCATAATCAAATGGGGTGAAGAAACTTGTAAGGTGTTTGCCAATTGATGAATGAGTGGAGTTGTCGCTCCGTTCGCATCCACAGGTCCAACTCCGCTTACCTGTGGTGCCTCTAGTTTCCCTTCTCCTT
Source organism: Triturus cristatus (assembly GCF_964204655.1). Lineage (NCBI taxonomy): Eukaryota > Metazoa > Chordata > Amphibia > Caudata > Salamandridae > Triturus > Triturus cristatus. Next base: position 874,964,529 of record NC_140593.1, on the reverse strand, counting down.
TGTCGGTAACTTAGGTCTTTTCAGACAATTCTTGACAAAATGCCCACTTCCTCCACAGTATAGGCATAGTTTGTTTAATCTTCTTTTTTCCTTTTCTTCTTTAGTGAGTGGGCCTCTAACTAGTCCAATTTGCATTGGCTCTGTTCCTGAAGCATTTTCTGTCGACCGGGTAGCCTCCGTTTTAGTTCGGTCGAAGCGAGGGATACTTGATCTAAACTCTCTTCTTCGTTCTCCCTTCCGTTCACTTAGCCTATAGTCGATTTCCAATGTTAAATCCACCAATGCTGAGATTTCGGTAGGGCGATTTGGAATTTGTGATAAAGCGTCTTTCAATTCTTCTCGTAATCCCCTATAGAACACCGCTGCTCGTTTATTTTCGGGCCAGTTGGTCTCCACTACTAGCTTATTAAACTGTGCTAGATAAGCCACGAGTTCCCTGTTTCCCTGTCTCAACTCTAACAGTCATTATCCGAAGCCTGAGAAGCTGTTCTCCGGTCAAAAATTCGAAGGAATTCTTTTTTGAAATCATCCAAATTATATAGTATTGGGTCATCTTTAGTCACTAATGGCATAGACCATGAAGCAGCATCCCCGCTAAGGTAGGATAAGATGAATGCCACTCTGGACTGAGCATCGGGGAAAATCGTGGGGCGACACATAAAATGGAGTGAGCATTGAGTTAAAAAAATTTGGGTCTTTTGTGGGTCTCCATTAAATCTCTCTGGTGGGGCTAGAGGAATTACTGGGGACAAAGAGTGTATAACTTGAGTGGGGGCAAATGACGAAACACTAGGGTTGGGATTTTGAGTTCCAAAGGATGTGGTACCTTGACTAATTCCTACACCTGAAGCTCCTGTCTTAAAGGTCATAATCTCTAGTCTTAAGGCCTTATTGTCCTCCCTGACTGCCTCCAAATCCCTTTGTATGTTACTCAGAATGTCGCCTAACCTTTTTAGATCTAAGCCCTCTGCCATTCTGCTCGGGTGCTAGTACCAACGTGGGCACTTCACTCTGTCAGAGCTGAAACAACTTGCGTAAGCTGCACAGGAGCAGAATGATGCTAAGTTCCTATGCCCCTCTCAGAACTTCCTGCCAGGTATTAGAACTCCTTTGCTGGTAAGTTCCAAGGGGGGAAAAGGGGAATGGGACAAGAAGAGACAGCTCCAAAAACTCTGCCAAGTCCGCTGCGTCTTCTATCGCTCTTCTTCTTCTTATTCTGGCTAAAACATTTATTCTAATTATAAACTGTACCTTTATCAAACTTACTGTATTTTAGTCTATAGATAACTTATCTTACCAGGATGGCTTTTGGAGCTTGCTACTCTTCTTACTTCTCTTGTGCGCTGCACTACACTAAGTGAAGTCTTCACTCTGTTCTCTTTCTTATTCTGTTACAGGCTGTCTCTCTGCTTAATTCTGCACTGTAAAGGGAGTGAGAAAATTATGGTGAGTATATTTCCTTCTATGTAATATGTATGTGGTTCTATATGTCTTCTTTTTTTTTTTATTCACTCACGAGGTGAGAAACTGGTGAAGCCTGGTATTGTTGTCACTGGATGATAGATTCTTGTTTTTGTCTTATTCTGCTGGACTTCTCTTGTTGTCTGGAGGTAAGGATTTTAGCCTGTCTCTTATTTACTGGTTCCTATGTAATTTAATAGGCGCTAAACCCTTTAGCAATTCCTGCTTGCTATAGTTAGGTCTTTTTACTTGCACGCGTTTATTTTAACTAGCAACGCGTTTTCAATGCTGTTTTTACTTCACCAAGCTACTGAAATAGAGCTCTGCAGGATTTACCAAGAGTTAATCATTCTTGACAGATGGTTGTTTTAGCTATTGTCAGAATTCCCTCCTGACAGCGTTTATGCATTAACTTCAGTACACGCTGCACGATGTATGCCAGCGATGCGCTAATCTTTTCAGAAAGACTCTCTCCGCAGAAGCCGTCAGCGGAAGCCTCCGTCTAACGAGTTCAGGAAATGCCGAGTTCAGCCCTTAATCACAACTCGACAATGGCTTTCAGTTTAAACTCGCATTCCGAAATAACAAGGTTTATTTTAGTTTGTTCCTAATGGGAGTTTCTTAGTCAAGTGCAGCGTTTGAAAGAATTAACGCTCGTACTTGAATTCACAAGGTCGAAAGGGAAATTAAATGTGCTTGCCAGAAATGACACATTAAACTATTAAACCTTTCTTTTATCTGTACCTATAGTTTTACAACAGCTATTTAATTGACCAAGCAGTCAAGATTAATCCTCTCACAAATTTATTATTCAGCCAAGGAAATGTACAAGCTGACCTGGTTCTTGAGTGTATGTTGACCGGCGAAAGCTAACCCCGAGTTTCCGCTTCTACCCTGACTGTCTTCCACGACGCCTTGAAAACAGGTGTTCCTCTGGAGATTTCTTCAGTGAAGTGCACCGAGGAATGTTGAAGAACATTCCTCAGGCAGCTGGTACTACAAACACTAGACTGCTAAACAGCGATATCCTGTTGCAGTGTGGAATTATTGGCAGCCATGTTGGAATTTCTGCGATGCCAGCAATTGCTCCAACTAAAGAGGTCACTTGCACTAGAAATGGTTTGTAACGAGAAAATAGTGGCCACGGTGGAGATAGAGGGAGGAAACCTCCCGTGACTCCTGACATCCATGTAGGCTGAGAACTATAGAGTGCGCATGACTGATTTGGGCGGCCCCAGAGGGCCGACCAAACAGTCATTGCACCCTCAGGAGTGGGCACACCACTCCTCCCCTGCCCTAGTGCAGCCCTGTAACCAACCCTTCTGCTTTCTCGCAGTGCAGGAAGCAGAAAAATAAAATGGTAGTTATCACCATTTTACGTTTCTGCTTCTCGCACTGTGAGAAAGAGGTGGGGCAACGCTCCTCCGCCCTAGTGGGGGAGCCGTCCCTGCCGGGCTCCATTGGATGGGGATGGGTGAGGTGATCTGATTGCTTATTTTACCATGCCAAAAGTTCAATATAGTTTTTTGTAAAAAACTTGTGTTTGAAGATCGAACATCTCCAATGTGGCCACCCATCCCTTCAATGTGACTTCACAAGGCTAAAAACATACAACAAACATTTTTTCACTGTACAGATTTTTTGTCAAATTCCAATTGTATTTTAATGTGATCTCCAATAGTATTATTTATACACTTTTGGACCAAATATGTAGTTGTTATAATATTTTGAAACGTATTCTGTTTCTCCTTGGTCAGTAGCATACAGTGTTGTGTAACAATGTATACTCTGGCAGCACACCCCTTCAGCTTACAAGCGCTTATCCACTCTTAAGCAAAGCACCAAGGGATTCTGGTAAATGTAGGCCTTATTGCTCATAGTTCAATACTATTGAGCAAGGGAAACTTTGTGTCACACAGGTATTCCCACACTGGACATGCTCAGCACCGTAGCGTTCTCCCGAGTTCTAGGTTCAGCAAAAAGAGTGCATCCCTGGTTTATTTATATGAAAAAAATAGGATCTCAGCATTGCAACCACAGCATTGCACACATGGGGCACATTCTGCTGAAGCCCACGCACTAGGTGCAGACAATATACACAATTCTCTGGAATTTAGCCAAGGAATTAGCATCTCTTACACCAATGTTATAATATTTTATGTTCCACAGTGCCATATCAAAGTACATGTTGCCAGTCCAGTTTCAATATTTCCCCAGTGTGCAGAGAAAATATTAAATGACTCTTGAATTGGCCAGGTCTAACCACCTCTGAATTCTAAAGGAAATGTAATTTCTGGGCAGTCTGCTGAACTCCCCTCTGCCCTGGCGCACTTAAAGCAAACTTCACATAGTTAATAATTTACCTTGGCTTTTCCCCTGACACATAGGTCAGTTTGCTTTGTGACCAATAGGCAATGGTCTGTTTGACAAATAATCATCCCCTTGTAGATTCTGCTGACTTGTAAGCCTGGATTGGTCTGTCTAGACAGAGATAGATGAACAAACATGACTCTTTTAAGTGGCACCATGGTGAGTTGGAATCCTATTTTTGAAGAGCAGGTAGATGTATAAGATAACGCATTGGTCCAGAAAAACGTGAACCAGACGATGAAGCACTTCAACACGTGGCATTGCTATGAATATGCTGTTTTACCCATCATAAGCATCTGGAAGGTAGTAGCTATATGGGAAAGCACAGACATGTTAGAAATTGGGTTACTGGTTGACTGGGGCATGAGGCCTGGTCAGCATTATGTCACTGTACAGGTTTGGGAAAAAAACAATTGTATTTTAATGTGATCTCAAATAGTAATATTTATTCATTTTTGGACCAAATGTGTAGTTGTCATAATGTTTTGAAATTTATTCTGTTTCTCCTTGGTGAGTAGCATACAGTGTTGTGTAACAATGTAGACTCTGGCAGCACACTCCTTCAACTTACAAGCGCTTATCCGTTCTTGAGCACAGCACCAAGGCATTCTGGTATATGTAGTCCTATAACTCATAGTTCAATACTGTTGAGCAAAGGGAAGCTTTGTGTCACACAGGTATTCCCACGCTGGACATGCAGAGCACCATAGTGTCCCTACCTCCAGTTCTGTGGGATGTCACATTGACAATCCATCCTTTCCAGGGATGAATTAATCCAGGCTCTTACCCAAGTTCTAGGTTCAGCAAAAAAGATTGCATACCTGGTTTATCTATATAAAACATAGGATCTCAGCATTGCACACAGCATTGTACACAGGGTGGCACATTCTGCTGAAATCAACCCATTAGGTGCAGACAATATACACAATTCTCTGGGATTTAGCTAAGGAATTAGCATCTCTTACACCAATGTTATAATATTGTATGTTCCACAGTGCCATATCAAAGCACATGTTGCCAGTCCAGTTTCAATATTTCCCCAGTGTGCGGGGAAAATATTAAATGCCTCTTGAAATGGCCAGGTCTAACCATCTCTGAATTCTAAAGTAAATATCATTTCTGGGCAGTCTGCTGAACTCCCCTCTGCCCTGGCGCACTTAAAGCAAACTTCACATAGTCAATAATTTACCTTGGCTTTTCACTTGACATATAGGTCGGTTTGCTGTGCTAATAAATAGGCAATGGTTTGTTTGCCAAATGATCATCCCCTGGTAGATGCTGCCAACTTAAGAAAGTTAATCCTTCCCATGCATACATGAAAGCTCATTGACATACATGTATGCCTGGATCGGTCTGTCCAGAAAGAGGTAGAAGAACAAAAATTACTCTTTTGCATAACCACTTGGTAAATTGGGATCCTATTATCTAAGAACCGGTAGATGTATAAGGTAACCCTTTGGTCAAGAAAAACTTGAACCAGACGGTGAAACACTTCCACAAGTGACATTTCTATGAATTCACTGTTTTACCCATCAAAAGCACCTGGAAGGTAGTAGCTATGTGGAAAAGCAGAGACATGTTAGAAACTGGGTTGCTGGTTGACTGGGGTATGAGACCTGGTCAAACAGCAACCATAATCCCAGTCATGGTAAAAGGCAGCCAAACCCTAAATTAACATGTGCTCACTCTCTTATAGCTTGGCACAGAGCAGTCAGGCTAAACCTAGAGGCAAAGTGTACAGTATTTATGCAACATTTCAAACAGTAAATTAGTGAAAGAACCACATAAAAGATCCCACACCAGGGACAGGAAAATAGAGTATATTTTAATAAAGAAAACAAGACAAAAACAACAAAAATTAAATGACTCAAATCAGAGTTATTGAAGTTTAAAGTTTTTTGTGAAATCTAGCGCAAAAAAGTACAAAGCGCTACTGGGGGATATCTGGTCCTGCCGGACTGGGACAAAGTCACAAGTTTAGGCCGACTGCGATGGAGCTCGGGCCGACTACAGGGACACAGTTAGGAACTCTGAACAGGGTACCTCAAGTCATGGACGTGGAGTGTTGCGTGGATCCGCATTGAAGATGCGTCACACAGCAGAGGCAATGCTTCAGTTTTGAGAAGCAGCTAGGCTCTGGGGCGAGCTCCTGCTGCTTCGAGGAGCCTGCCGATGGGACTTGCGACGCTAAGTCCAGTGTTGAAGATGTGAGGTGCAGGCAAGGCGATGCTTTGGTTCCGATGAGTGGCGAAGCTGCGATGTGGCATTCGGCGTCGCCCTTGAGGCTGCTGTCAAAGAAGGATGCAAAGAGCTTGCACCGGGAAATGCACCGCGCAGCTGAGGTTCCTAAGGTGAGGTGTAAGTCCCAATATGCGGGAGGCGGCAGCGATGCAAGTCTTTTTCAGCTGCGGAGATGCGTCGGTTCTACACGGGGATGCATCGCTCATAAGAGAACATGAGTCGATTCTGCGGGTAAGCACCTTGGCCCAACTTCCAAGGGTCCAGGACTAGGCTGGCACCACTTGGTAGGGTAGACTCACAGATGGCAGAGTCTAGGTGCAGGAAGCCTATTATGTCCCTGAGGCTTCAGATCAGGAGGCCGGCCAACTAGCCCTTGAGGTCACTCTTGTTTCTGGGGTCAAGTGAGTCAGGTCCAGTCCTTCTCACCCAGGCTGGTGGGCAGCAGGCCAGTAGGTAAGCACAGCAAAGCAGGTGTCCACAGAGTAGCAGTCCAGCAGAGTGGTAGGCCTTCAGCAGCACAGCAGCCATTCTTCCTGGCAGATTATCCACAGGTCCAGAAGTGTACTGTCATGGTGGATCTGAGGTCCAGTACTTATACCAAATGGTGCCTTTGAAGTGGGGGGACTTCAAAGAAATTACTTTGAGGTGCACAGAGGTCATACCTTACTACCATGTTCCAGACTCACTACAGGTGAATTTGCAGCCCTTTGTGTGTGGACAGGACGCCACCTATTCAGGTGTAAGTGAGGCTTTGCCCAGCTCCTCCATATGTTCCTGCCAGAGATGGCTGATTGAGAAACGTGTAAGCTCCCATTGTGTGTGGCTGTCAAGTAGGAATACACAAAGCCCTACTACTAACTACACCCAGTCATGTGATCAGAGACAGGCACCAAATGGATAAAGCAAGAAAATGCCAACTTTCTAAAAGTGGATTTTCAGAATAGCAATTTGAAATCTGGCTTCAACATAAGTTTGGATTTTAAATTGTGATGCCAGAGACACAAGACATGAAGGGTTTATTTCTTCTCTTCCCAGTTGAAATTTACACTTATAAAAAGTAATAAGGTAATCCCAATGTTATCCTATGGGAGAGATAGGCCTTGCAGTAGTAAAAAACGAGTTGAGAGGTTTTCACTACTAGGACATGTAAACTTAAAAATATATGTCATGCCTTTTAAATACATGGCACCCTGCTCTTTGGGTTGACTTATATGTATAAAAATGGGAAGGTTTGGGCCTGCCAAAAGGTTTATTTTTATATCAGTGGTTGAATGCACTTCAATGTATAAACAATATTATCAATACATTTGACGGATGCTCAAAGGCAAAGTTTTGGTGTGCATGCTCTGTCCAAAAACACATAGATGTACTCTGTTGCTGGCTGGTGCCCAAAGGTGCTCCAGGCCCATGGTGTACCTTAGAGCATGAGCTGGCACCAAAGTATATACGTATGTTTTTGGACACAGCACGCACCAGGGTTGCACACTGAAACTGTGCCTCTGAGCAGCCATCAAATTCAACTATGATTCTGTTTACACATTGGAGTCCATCTATCAAATACATCGCCCAGAGCACCATGCTCCGGCAGGCAGCAGGAAGCTCTGTGAGTGAAGAGGCCATTGGGAGACCTGTGTTGGTCGAAACACCACTGGGGAGACTACATCACTCATAAATCCCTGATTCCAAAGTGCCTAAGAGGGCACAGAGTTCCCCCAGGCAGCATGGGGCTGCACAAGTGAAGATGCCGTTGGTGGTGAGCCGTTTTGATTGAGACACCGCTGGGGAGACTACATCGCCCAAACCTCCTGATTCCACAGCGCATAAGGGGGCACCATGCTCCCGCAGCGCGGGATGCGATCGAGTGAAGCTCCGGACAAGTATGGGTCTGTCCTGCATCGGTCAGCGGCCGGAGTGGGCCGGGCTGGACCACCCCTCAAACATGTGTAACGTTGAATTGTTGGGAAATATAGGGGCAGATTTACAAGCCCCTTGCGAGACATTTACGCCGCTGTTGCATCACTTCTGTGACGCAGCGTCAGCGTAAACCATGCGCCATGTTGCGCCTTATTTACAACGTGATGCATCTAGGGAGATGCGCCACGTTGTAAAGCCCTGCGCTACATTAAACCTGCGTCAGGTTTAATGTATGCAGGGTGGGCGTTCCGTCGGAAAAAGCCTCGGAAAAGTGACGCAGTGAAATCTACAAGATTTCACTGAGTCACTTTTCCGACGCTACTGCGTCAAAACCCTGCGCCTGCTTGAAGCAGGCGTAAGGCATGACGCAGCATGTTCGATATGGGCAGCCCCTGAGCATTGCTGGAGTTGCGTCATGCTTGCGACACGACTCCAGCAATGCGCTGCCCTTATGCCATCAGATGCGTCACGCATCTGTTTATCCTTGCGCCATGATGCGCTGCATTGTAAATGTGGCGCATCTGTGGTGGCGCAAGGGTAAACTTGTGTGACGCATCTTTCCTGGCGCATCCCTGCTGATTTGCAGGGATGCTCCAGGAAACATAAACCTGCCCCATTGTTGGTGAGCATTATGGGGCACATTTACAAGCCCCATGCGCCACTTTTGCGTCACTTTTCCCATGTTAAAAGTGACGCAACAGTGGCGCAAGGGGCTTGTAAATCTGCCCCTATATTTGTGCAATTTGAGTAAATTTGAGAAAGCGCAAAGCAAATGGACGCCCCTAACAGCCCTAGCCAGCAAGGATTGACACTATGCTCGAGAGAGTGATTGGGGTAGTCAGCACCAAAATCGCATTGACCGAACTAAGGCTGTCCCTGGAGCAGGGAAGTTGCGTGGGCGATTCAGTGGAACCCTCAGGATTGCATGGTAACGCCATACATGGGCCAAATTGCGAATAACAGGGTGTAGATGCTGCAGATCGGAGCATATAAATTCTCCCTACTTCCACGGACAGAGTAATTCCACAGTCACACGCACATACACTCATCATACGCTAGGGCCCATCACACTGACATTCATTCTATTACTCTATCCGCACTGAATATGCGAGAGAAATCCTAAACAATCTGCATCTAAAGCGAGGTCAATGCGACCTAAAGAAACTGTCTTGAGTCATGATTTTAAAACATAGGAAATACATTTGTAACTCAATAAATGACAAAGAAATAACCACCTGACACTGAAATTCAAACAAAGGTTATCTTTTATCTAAATTAGTTCAAGTGAAATTCAATTGGCAGCGAGCCTGGAGCTGCTGTCCTCACGGAAACTTTTAACACAGTCAGAGGCCGTGGTCAGGTGACTTCCAACCATGTTCAGCGAGGCCTCTCGTCAAATTTCAAATGCTCGAATGCAGGCTGTAAATATCGGCCATCTTGGATTAGGCCAAAACGGACCATCTTAATTAAAAGAAATACAAAACAACGTTACTACATCATAATGATAATACAGTGTTAATACCCACTAATACCCTTATGTGTATGCAATTATCTAGCCATCTGCAACACAAAGAAGCATTAAAGCACGTTATTTAAAAGCACAAACGCAAAACAAATAACACTTTAGCCACACATATTTTATTAATTTGCTCACCAACTTAGTTCACGTATTAATTAGCACCATAAATGCATTCCCGCGTATAATTCTTTCATTAGTAATGTTGATTAGCCAGAAACTTTCAACAAAATTAGTAATCAATGATTAATTATCAGTAATTTTAATTATGACATATAAACATAAAACTGGAGTTTAAATCTCAATAAATTTTCAATAGAAAACTCTGCTCCAGCAATCCCCCCTTTGGTGATATATATCACCACAAAAACCAACCCAAAAAAAAAAAATGTAGTCCCCATTTTTAGGAGAAATTGAAATGTCTTTTATGACACTACACACCAGACTCTCTTTCATCATCTCTCTTTGACTCCAAGTAAACACTCTCCCTCAATTCTTCTAATTCTATTTCTTGTGGGTCTCTCTTTGACCTCTTTTGTTTCTTTTCAGTATTTCCTCTAATTATTCTCTTATTCCCTCCCCTGTTTTTACAACGCAAACACCCTAATCTAAGCATCTATAAAGCAACAATTACACATGTCAAAGGAAATAATATCTTACCAATAATGGTACTACCTATCTTAGCAATAAAACTCTTAACAGCAACTATCTTATTAGCTAATTTAGTCCAGATACTTTCAGCTTCCAGTGGTACTAATTCTTCATGCAAATCAGTAATATTTTTGATATAGACCTTTAGATCTTTGCTTTCGTCAGGAATGTAAGTGCAACAATGTTGAACTTTCAGCATTCCACAGACTCCACCCTCTTTGGCCAATAGAATATCAAGGGCAAGTCGATTTTGCATAGACATGGCACGTACAGCAATCATCTCCGTATTTACCAAAATAAACCCTCCAGCGGTACTTGTCGATAAGTGATCCACCACTGTTGACAATTTCCGAATTCCATATGCATTTAATGAAATTCCCACTGCTGGAATTAAAGCTCCAAAAATATCACCTACAATTTCTGACCAAGTTTCTCTCTTAAAGCGTGTTAGTAGATTAATGTGCTCTACATCTTCTATCTTATCTATATGGAAAATCTTTGGAAAGACCAGGCCAACATAACACGTGCCATACCAATGGTCAGGCAACCTGTAATAAGCCTTATTCCCACAAATATAATATACTCCCGGGAAAACTGGATCTTCTCCTCCCTTGAATCCCCATCCTGTTGCAATAAAGTATGTATCATGGCACTCACTAGTCCCAACAAAATAGCTATCATATTGGGATTTCCTTCTGGTAATGCATAGTTTACCCTTCTGTGGTGCATCTAAAGCCAAAGTTGGACTGGCCCCTCTCTTCAACTCCTTTCCCATCTCAATATCCCAAATTGTCTCACTCATTTTATATTCCCCTGCCTTTTCATGCATGCTCACTCTCCTTTTCTCTACCATGTCTAGGAAAGCCTTTTCTTCTTCTTTCAAACTACATGTTAAATTGTTTCTAAAAATGTAATCTAATGTTAATTCTTCTGTTTCAATAAAAATCTCACCAAAAATGTTAGCTTCTTTAGCTGGATTCAGCTTTCTATTCATAGACAATTGCCCAAAAATGTTATCTTTGTTAGACATCTCATAATCTATTTTCCCTAACAAATAAAAAACACTACATGAAATTCCATACGTAGCTGGTAAATGATGATAAGTAACACCCTCTGAAACGGATGCAGGTAATTGCATACAAACGTAGCAATCCCTAACTTCCATTGTCTTTACGAATTCATACAACAACTTTGAAAAAACATTGCTAGAAAAATCATTAATTGACCTATCTTTATGTATGTAAATGTTACTAATTCTAGTTGGAACTACTTTTTGTGAACTCTTCTCTATGTTAGTCACATTCTCAGCATGTATTCCAAAAGTATCTATTGTAACCCTAAAGGTAACTAGTAAAGCAAGTACACCCCATAATAGCATTAATAATCCTGTACAGCAGCAGCACATTCTACACCATCTTTTCAAGAAGGCACATCTACTTTGATTATTTTCTGTGTTAGCCATTTTATTACTTCGGCGTTGTCTTTTGACTTAGCCTCTACTACTCCACTACTGAATTTCTAAAACACTAGATTATTCCAAACAGCTAATTTTAGATTTTCTTCTTTTCACTCCTCTCCAAGTGACTCCTTTAGTTCACTCAATTTGGATTTTCATCACTTTTCACTTCTTCTTCAGCAACATCAAATTGTATCAGATCTTCAACATCCTGAGCATCTGACTCTTCTCCAATGTCAGTCAAGATAACTTTCAGGATTCCAACAGTTTTCTCCTCCTCAACCACTTCTCGTACGGTCCCCTCTGGATCTCCTTAACTTTCTGCCTCTTCACCTTCAGACAGTGCCACGTACGTCCATTTCGGTGACCTATACTTCTGGTTAGGTTTTCTGATTCTCTTGATCTCCTCTGGTTCTTTTGAGACCTTTTGTTTATCACTCCTTGCTTGATTCTGACTGGACACCTCGTTCACCTGTTCAGCTTTCGATGAATTTGCTCGTGTCAGTCTGTACCTTAGCCTCTTTATCCTGTTAGGCCAAAGATCTCCTCTTACAACCCTTTTTGGTCTCACTTCTTTACAATTTCTTTCTCCGATCCAAGTTCTCTTTCTCAGAACTCGACCCTCTGTTTTCTCATTCTCACTCTCATCAGATTCTGTTTCATTTGCCTCTTGTTCATGACCAATTTTCTTTTGCTCCACAGTCTTTCCCACCACCGATTGAGATTTCCCTATTTCTGTCCCTCCTCGGGTCTCCGACACGCAATCTTCTTGCTGTCTACTTGTCCCTTCACCTAGCTTGTCAGGAATGTTCCCTACACCTCCTCGGGGGTCTTCCGCAATCTGTCCCTCTCTATCTTCTTCTGACCCTACTTCTTCAGGAGTAATCTCAGGTGGATTTTCAACCTCCTCATCTGACTCAGGTGTAGTCTCTGTGGAATTGCTCTTTTCTCTTCCTTCTTCACCACTCGTTGTTGGAACTTCAGGCACTCTTACAGAATCCGATCTCTCCCCTGAGACTCTCAATGTTTCTCTTGAAGCCTCTCTCGGAAAGAAAAAAGAATCACCTGACTCTCTTTCTCCTTCCCCCCTTTCAGGATTCTTTTTTCTTCTCACTGGTTCAGTCTCTGCATCATCACTGGAATCCGACTCTTCAAAATACTCTTTACCAGTCCCATCCTTTGGATTCGGAACTCTCAGAGTATGACTTGCATGAACCCAGTTCTTTACACCAGCACACTTTACAGCAGTTGTCGTAGTCAGAATGACTTGTCTTGGCCTTCCCCACCTTGGAACCAAGCAATTTCTTCTTCTGTGCACTTTTATCCTCACCCAGTCCCCTGGACTCAGATCATGGGCTTGCTTCTTTTCAAGTGTAGTGGCGTCTTCTCCAACCTGGTGAAACACAGAATGAACTGCGTCAGCCAGGCCTTTACAGTAATCCAAAATCATGTCATCAGTTATTGTCATCAACTTGTTGACGGGCACGAAAGCATGTCTCATCGCACGTCCCATCAATATTTCATGTGGACTCAGCCCTGTTGTTCTATCTGGAGTAGACCTAATAGTCATTAGCACTAGAGGCAAGACATCAGGCCATTTCATTCCAGTGGCTAAACACATCTTACCAATTCTGTTCTTGATTGTGCCATTCATCTGTTCAACAACACCAGAAGCCTCTGGTCTGTATGCACAATGTAGCTTCTGCTGTATGCTCAATGCTTCACAAATTAAACCCATGAGCTCATTGTAGAAGTGTCCACCTCTGTCTGACTCAATTGTCACTGGGAACCCGTACCTAGGAATCAACTCTCTTAACAGTAACTTTGCCACTGTTATTCCATCATTTCTCCTAATCGGATAGGCTTCTACCCATCTTGAGAACAAACAGACTACCACTAGAACATACCTCAATCTATTCACTTGGGGCATTTCAATGAAATCAATTTGCATTCTGGTAAAAGGACCTCCTTCTCTGCCTATTGTTCCTAGGCTCACCACTGTCTTCTTTCCTGTATTGAACTGCTGACAAATCAAACATCTTTGACAGATGCTCTCGGCAATCAACCTAAACTTGGCATTGTACCAGGTTTGTTTGAAGGACCTAATCATTGCGTCCCTCCCCAGATGTCCCTGGCCATGATACATTCTTGCCATTGTTGATAACATCGAGTTAGGCATGACTGGTCTTCCATCTCTATAGATCCAAACATGATCTGTCTCTCTTGGGGCACAACCTGCCTTAATCCAATCTCTCATTTCCTCATCTCCTGCTTCATCCTGCAACTGTTTCACTTCATCCCACGTTTCCAGGACATTAGTAAACATCACAGAACAAAAAGACATCTCCCTTTCTCGTCCCCTGTTAATCGAATGATTGTTCTTTGCACAATACTGTGCTATGTCATTGGCAAAACGATTACCAAGAGTAACAAAATCATCTCCTTGTCCATGAGCAGCACATTTTACAACTGCTAGTTCTTTAGGCTGCTGTATCGCCTCAAGCAACTTTCCAATTACTTCAGCATTCTTTATTGGAGTTCCACTCGACGTCAAGAAACCTCTCTGTAGCTAAAGTTGGCCAAAATCATGAACCACTCCAAATCCATACTGACTATCAGTCATCACAGTCACTCTCAAATTCTTCCCAATCTTACAAGCTTTTGTCAATGCCACCAATTCAGCCACTTGAGCAGATCTAACTCCTTTCAAAGGCGAAGCTTCCATAACTTCTGAAACCTTGCACACTGCATATGCTACACTCAGCACACCATCATCAGTTTTCAGACATGATCCATCCACAAACAACACATGATCACTCTCAGGTAATGGCAAATCTCTTATATCTGGTCTGGGTTTTGTGCAGTAATCAAGCACATCCAAACAATGATGATCAACATCATCTCCCACATTCACATTTTCAGCATATGGCAACAGAGTTGCTGGATTCACATTCACACATCTCTCAAGAGTCACATTTGATGCTCCCAGAATGATTTTCTCATATTTAGTCAGCCGACTATGTGACATATATTGAGTCCTGCTTCTTGTCAAAAGAATTGCCACATCATGAGGTACGAATACCCTTACAGGATATCCCATTATTATACCCTCACTCTGTTCCAAGCTTCTGCATGTAGCAGCTACTGCTTTCAGGCAACCTGGCAAACCTACAGCTACGGGGTCAAGTGTTGATGAGAAGTACGCAATTGGCCTTCTCAGTTGTCCATGTTTCTGAATTAACACTGAAAGTGCACAACCATTTCTTTCACTGCAATACAACTCAAACTCCTTTTCATAGTCTGGCATTCCCAAAGCAGGAGCTTCACACATTCTGCTCTTCAACTCTTCAAATGCTGCCATTTGTTCTGCATCAATGGCTTTACTATCAGGGAAAAATTACTTATCCACTGACAACATTAACCCACTATCCCCAGAAACATCCTCACTTCTCTCTGGGTCATCGGGGCTCTCATTCCTCTGATAATCTTGATCCTGTCATCGGTCACCTTTCTCAGACCCTTTTCAATATTGTGTCCAAGATAATGCACCTCTTTCTTGCAAAATTGCAATTTGGCTGGAGATACCTTTAACCCTCCATCTGCCAGATGATTCAGCAAAGCTATGGTATCTACTTCACAAGCTTCACTTGTCTTCGATGCCACAAGTAGGACATCGATGTACTGCACTAGTACTGAGCTTTCAGGCATGATCAAACTCTCCAATGATTTCTTCAATAACTGATTGAATATTGATGGACTCTCTGTATACCACTGTGGGATACGACACCATGCTAAAATACGCTGTCCAAACCGAAATGCAAAAATCAGCTGGCTGTCATGATGCAATGGAATTAAAAAGAAAGCATGACACAAATCAATTACCGTGTACCACTCAGCATCATGAGGAATCTGATACAAAATCACTGACGGATTTGGCACAATAGGACAACATGCCACTACAATTTTGTTAACTTTTCTCAAATCTTGTACAATCCTGAACTTTCCATTGGGTTTCTTTAGCCCCATTATCGGCGAATTACACGGGCTACTCAGTAACTCTCTCAAAACACCCTGTTGAATCATCTTGTCAATTATAGGGGTTATTCCCTCAATTATTTCTGGTGTCAATCTGTACTGTGGGATATTAGGATAAACAATTCCCTCTTTCACTGAAATCTTCACTGGATCTACATTATTCATCAATCCCACATCTTCTCCAGTAAAATCTCAAACCGCTGTTTTTACTGTGTGTCTCAACTCTTGAGGCAAATCATCTGGATTAAACACAGCATATGTTCCAACAATCTCACTCTCTCTATTGTCTAGAGTCATCCTGTACAGAACATCCTCATCTGGTGTCTCAAAAGCTATTCCATCCGGAGTACAGAAAATTGTGCAATTCATCTTACACAATAGATCCCTACCTAACAAGTTCACTGGACTAGTGTCACAGACTACAAATCTGTGCATGTCTGAAAATTTCCCTATTCTTACCCTTACTGGTTCAGTAAGACGAGTCTTAATCTGTGTATTAGCTACACCAACCACTTGGATTGCTTCGTCCGAGAGAGGAAGATTTCTTATATCTGCTGACCTGACAGTTGATCTCGTCGCTCCCGTGTCTACCAAAAAAGTAACACTCTCCCCATTTATTTTCCCATCTACAAATGGTCCTGCCTGGTCTATTTCTAGAGTTGCACCAAGTATGCACTCTTCCTCCTCTCTTCAGCACCGTCAATAGTCCCCTTCAGACTCACTCCCCTCATTCTTTAGCCAGTACTGCTGTACCGGGTTTGAACGTCTCGGTTTGTTTACCTGCTCATCATTGTAGAATCCTGAGTCCTGGTTATACTTTTGGGACCCTCTATTCTGCGGCAAGGGCGGTTTTGGCTCTTGACTCTGCTGTCTGACAACCTTCTACTGTTGCTGCTGATGATTACACCCCTCGTTCTGCACCTGTTGATTCAATGATTTATTCTCATTACTCACTAATGGTGGATTGGTACACTCGGATCTCCAATGCCCCAATTGTCCACAGTTGTGACATGGGAACTTCTTCTTCGCTTCTTCTAGATTCCCCTTTCCCTTTCCTGTGCCATATCTGGGCCTATTTCCTGGATTGTTTGCCTGTTCCACCAGCTGTGCTTCTTGTCTTTCTGCAACTTTCACCTGTGCCCACATTGCCTTTTCTTTCAGCTTTCTCTTGCCTCAATTTCATCACTGAAGTACTTTGCATGTCTCAAGATTTCATCAATCTTTTTACTCTGCCAGTCAACTGTGTGCTCACGAATTCTTTCACTTATTTCAGGTCTCAAACCATATACAAACCTGTATACAAAATGACTCAAATCCTTATCACCCAGGTGTTCATCTCCACTGAACTGTTTAAAAGCCAGTATCAGCCTTTCATAGAAAGCATGAACTGATTCTTTTGCTTCCTGATGTGTTTGATCTATCTTTACCCAGCCTGTCTCTTTAGGGGGTACCTTATTTTTCAGGAACACAATAACCTGCTCATACTTCCTCATGACCTCCGGGTCTGGAGCTCCTGTTTTCGGATCTCTTGGATACTCCTTAGCAGGCTAATCTACAACTATTTTACACTCTGCCCACAAGTCTGCTGGAACAATTATATCAAACAGACTATTCAGGTCAATCCACAGCACTTTTGACAATTTCACAAACCTATCTACCTGCCTATACCACTCGACGGGCTTTTCTCTCAGTCGAGGGAAATCATTCGTAAATGACAAAATATCCTGTCTAGTCCATGGGACATGTACATATCCTCCTCCAGGAATCTCTCTCATAGGATAAGCATCCACTGTTTTTTCTTTTTCTCTCATAGGGAAAGCTGAGTAAGTCCTGTCCACTGAATCTTCCCTTTTCTTGTACCATCTATCCTTCCATTTTTCTACATCACCCCATTTTCACAATAAGGCAATCATTTCCTTAATCTGCCCTGTTCTGCCAACACCATTTAGATTTTCAATGTCCTTATCCGAGAAATCTACTCTGTATGGCTTCTGCAAAGCTTTCACCTTATCCATGTCAACTCCTTTTTCACTCGCTATTGCTTTTAACCTGTCATGTGTACTCCTAGCCCTCCAGGTAATACTCTTGCACATGAATAACAACTCTCCATCATTATGATTTTTCAATATTTCTGTAGGAATTGTTCCTGCAATAAGCTCCTCTAATTCTATGCGCAACCTGGCTACATCAATTGCCTGTGAATCTTTATCCTTCTTTTGAAGAACTTTCAACCAATCATTCAAATCCTCAGCTGTTATTTCTGTAGACTTTTTCACTGCACCCACTTGTTCTGCCATCTTCTGTGGTTCCAAAATTGATCCTCCCAAACAACCAGCATTCAATCCTGAATTAGGCTGTACATCTGATCCTCCACTACATGTGTCATGTCTCAGCTGTCTCATATTATTTTCTTCCGTCCTCATTCCTGATTCCTCCAAAGAACAAGAACCAACCAAACCATTTCCTACATAGGGAAGTGTCAAACCATGTTCACCCATTCTCTGCTTATCAAAAATAGGCATAACCGGACCTATGGTTACAGGCACTGTAACAGCTTCTAGATTTTTCATCAGCTCTCTAATTTTCTCAGTCAGCTCAGATGTGGTTCTGGCTAATTCTCGTGTTTTCTCATCACCGATTTGATTCTCTCTCTCTCGCTCTCTCTCTCTCTCCCTTTCCGTGAAAGAGCTACCACTTTTCAGATCAGGTGTCACAACCTCAGTTTTAACAATTCGCAAAGTATCTCTTATGGGAGTAGCAACTGGTGTTCTCTCTTCTGGTTCTGGTCTATATGGTGGCGGTCTCTTATAGATCATGTCATCCAAGACCTCATCCTCATAATCATTAGCCCCATACCTTCTCACTTCTGCATCAGGCACCTTCTCCATACCCTCCCTCTCTTCCTTCTCTTCAACAGTCCTCATAGGATATAATCCCTCTGACATACTAGCATCTCGCCATCTCCTCATTCGATCATGATGAGTTTCACGATCATATTTCCTCCCGAAAATATACCTATAATTGCCTCCACTCCTCTGCTTTTCTCGCTCATGCACTTCATCTTCCCATTCTACCAACGCCTCAAATTGTGTCGGCCTTGGTCTAGGCTCTAGACACATCATCTTTTCCCGTAAATTTCTCAACACGGCCAGATTAAATGAACCATGTTCCGGGAACGCCAAAACACCATCCTCCTTAGTGCACTTAGCCCAATTGTCTAACCATATACAGGTATGATACCCATATTTCGCAACCATGAAGGATGCAGGAGTTCTTGTCGGAGGTAGCAATTCACCTTCTCTAGTTATTATGTTCTTATCCTTGTCGAACCATCTTTTAATTTTACCGAACAAGGATTTCTTCTTCTTTTCCTCTGTCTGGTAATACATTTTAGCGTTTACCACTATTCTCTAGTCCCTTCCGCAACTGTACGATCTTTTGTCCAATAACAGCGTGACTTATACCAACGCACCAACCCTGGAGCGTCTACGTCACCCTGTACTCCTTCCAATCCCTGCGCGGCTCACACCAACGCACCAATCCCAGCGTGAGCACTGTTCCAATCCACTGTCCAATCACAGCGCGGTCTGTCTCTGACTCCCTGACGTCAGTAGTCGCTGCAGACGCTTCTGCTCCTGTCTCCTATCACTCGTCTACCCCTCCTTTACAAAGTCTTCTCAGTAGACTTCGTTTCAGATTCTACAAGATCTATTAGTTACCATTGTCTGCTTCGCTAACCACAGAATAGTAAAGAAAGGTCTTTCTTACAAGAATCCCGCTTCTCTCTAGAACAGTGCTTACCTCTGCTCCACTACGGAATTATTACTTTCGTTGACACAGTAGCACATCCCTCTACTCTGCCCTTCTATCATGCATCCATTAACTGTATCCTCTAGGAATGCTCCAAAGAGTCTCACAATCAACTAAATGCTCATACATTCACGCACTTTCACACCAGAAAAATGTAGCACATCCACACAGAATCCTGCCTTTCCCGAGAACAGCGAACAATCTGCTCCACTACAGAATTATAACACACGTTAACCAAGCAGCGCTTACCTCTGCCCAGTCCTTCAAACAAGCTCAGAGAATACCTATTACTTCTCCAGCAGTAAGCTTTAACGGCAAACCTTACGGATCCCTGGGACTTAAGACCAGAGTTTCACAGATAACCTTCGCTACCATACGCACTCCGTTTATACTGAAAATATGTCCCTAATAGTAACACACAACGATGTCACTTATTCCGAACCCAGACAATGTGACGCGCAACTTCAATTGTCACACGTTTTTCCCCGCATACGTACAGGGCCAACAATCCCGTCTTTCCCGAGAGCAGCACTCACTTCCCTCTGCCCTATTACGGAACCGTCACCAGCTCCCTACGTTCCAGAAGCTGTACACACTACATATAACTCAATACGACAACTTCAACATATAGTATTAGTACATATACCAACATCAATCAATAAATCAATGAATCCAGAAGCCTATGTACAATCAATCTTTCAGATCAAGACAGTAATCTCTAACCATCCTCTGCTACCAGGAAACTGCTGCAGATCGGAGCATATAAATTCTCCCTACTTCCACGGACAGAGTAATTCCACAGTCACACGCACATACACTCATCATACGCTAGGGCCCATCACACTGACATTCATTCTATTACTCTATCCGCACTGAATATGCGAGAGAAATCCTAAACAATCTGCATCTAAAGCGAGGTCAATGCGACCTAAAGAAACTGTCTCGAGTCATGATTTTAAAACATAGGAAATACATTTGTAACTCAATAAATGACAAAGAAATAACCACCCGACACTGAAATTCAAACAAAGGTTATCTTTTATCTAAATTAGTTCAAGTGAAAGTCAATCAATAGCAAAATCATTATTCTCATAGTTACCTATTCTAGCTAAGTGTCATTTGGGTCAGGACAGGTCTCTCAGTAAAGTCTCCCGAGTCGCCGTCCTCTCAATCAGCGTCAATCCTCTCGAGCATAGGTTAGGGAAGAAGTGGCCTTAGACCCTCTCTAGTCTAACAATATTTATAGGGAAACTAACGAATTAAAAGTAACAAACAATCTCTAAATGTCCGTTGAGCCATTGAGCAGAGCGAGCAGGAAAGGATGTTGATTTGCAACAATTAGAAAACCTCCGCTCACGAAAATCACAAAGATAAAAACACAGAAGAAGGAAGCTCAAACTAAAAAATGATACATCCATGAATGCTCTTCCTCGGAACCATAGTGAAGCCACCGCAAGTTTATCAGAGTTCATTGTGGCTTTATTCTTCTCCAAGGGCAATTGGCAGCGAGCCTGGAGCTGCTGTCCTCACGGAAACTTTTAACACAGTCAGAGGCCGTGGTCAGGTGACTTCCAACCATGTTCAGCGAGGCCTCTCGTCAAATTTCAAATGCTCGAATGCAGGCTGTAAATATCGGCCATCTTGGATTAGGCCAAAACGGACCATCTTAATTAAAAGAAATACAAAACAACGTTACTACATCGTAATGATAATACAGTGTTAATACCCACTAATACCCTTATGTGTATGCAATTATCTATCGTAACAACAGAACAAAGTATGGGGAGGTCCAAGGGATAAAATTTTAAGACCTGCAGGTTGTGTATCCCTTAATCATAAACACTATAGCCACTGAATCAACCCGGGTCTAATGCTATATTAACAAAAGGAGGGAGAAAGTATACTGGAACAATCTGACATCTCTGATTAATAGAGAACCCTTCTAGGAACAGAACCCATCAATCACAGAGGAATGGTATGTTTGTCATCATTTGGGTCTGTATACCTCGATACAACGTACCAAGTCCTGATGGAACGACCCGGTAACGTGTAAAGAGGAATAGCATACAAGGGTTACTGTCAGATCTCCAGTAGTGACAGAAAATATGATGAGTCCTCAATTTTGTGAATGTGGTTCTAAAAGTGCAGCACTAAATTATAAAGGTGATAATAAAAGTGGCTAGTGGAACTCAAATGTGCTTTAATTGGTAGAGTGCGACTGCCACTGTTAAAAGGCAATATGGCAATTCAGCATAAATAGATTTGTCATTATGCTTGATATCCATAGTAATCGGTCGACATGTTTCTGCCCATAAAGATCTAAACAGTATCGGGGGCATTCATCAGGACCTCAAAAAAGCTGCTACTATGTGAGAAAAAGTGATTTAACTAAAAATGAAAAAATCACAGACAGTCCTACCGCACCGGTCAGCTCTATATAGTAATCGAAACCGGATACCTAGGAAAACAGAGAGATGGATAAGAAATACATTCATCCTACATTTTATAATAATAGCAAAAGAACAGTCTCATTAACTGACTTCGAAGAAAGCAACATGACTAGTGCTTCACAGCATCTTATAGTGTATAAAATTGCACTTACCCAAGTATTTTGGGTGAAACCCTCACCTCAACCTGGTCTGTGCTCAGGGAAAGGGGCCCCGCTCTAATAAAAAGGAAGACAAAATACAAAGTTGCTGGTGTGCATAACTATGTACTGTCTCCTCAAACGTAGCTTAAAATAAAATAGGTAACGTCTTAATACAAACAACCAGTGGAGGATGGCATCCGGGTCTATGATCGACCAAGAAATAGCTTATTCTGAGACATATATATCGGGTCAAAGGAGTGCAAAGTATGTGGTGATTCTACAAATAAACACCCTCTTGTTAGAGAGTCAATCATGAGAAACACCCAAGTTGGAGGGAACCCTGTGTACCTGTCTAGAGTGAATGTTCACTCGACTAGAGGGTTTACCAGGAGCTAAAAAAAGAGCTAAAAAAAGAGAAGACTCCTTCGAACAAATTATTGCTCTGTTGGTAATGTTGGAGCCTCAGTATACGGACAAGAGAACAGCGCCGTACTTACCTATCCGTCGGTACCCCGAGGCGGTCTTTGAGTCAAGACCGGAGGTACCGACCGGAGAGGTTCGGCATGTTTTATACTGATAGAGCCAAATCGTATGCAGCTGCGTCTAAGCTCAGTGGTGGCCAAACGTGTGCCTGTCTGGTTATCAAGCGCATGAAGGACCCCCTGTCAGGAAACGCCCTCAAGCCCACTGCGCCTGAGTGAAATGTTAGAACCTCAATGCGCATGTGTCAGAAAAGGAAACTGATCACATCCGTCTCCCAGGATACTGGAACGCGCAAAGTGTAAACAATACCAAGGGAATGGAAGGGTTTGGTGTTGCATTCATGCTGAATATAGATAACCAGTGAGCGAGGGTCGCAAATTATAACAACAGCCACGGGATATCGTCATTAAGCCCCACCACATCCGAGTGTAAACGATAAACCCATTTTTGTTCCCTACACAAGAGGAAACGTTGAATGTCTGTAATGTGTGGGGGAATGTAAGGTTGTTCAATGATTACCCAATGCACATCAGTGTCTTTGTGGCCTGCTGTAATGAAATGGCTGGTCAGTTTGGTGGCACTTTTCTTGCACCGTATGGTGCTCTTGTGTTCTGAAATCCTCAGCTTAATTTTGCGGGAAGTCATTCCCACATAATTCATACCGCAGGGACATTTTATCAAATAGATTACCCTGTCGCTGTTGCAGTTGGTATGTTTGTTCAAAATCCACGGTCTGCTCGTGCCGATATTGATTTCCGTTGTATGTGAAGTCTGTGGGCACACTGAGCAGTTACCGCAGGGAAAATGGCCTCTGACTGGGGGTAAACCCCACAAAGGAGTGTCTGCGGAGGTTTTCAGAATTCTAGGACGTGTGTGTATTAATTGGTCCTTTATATTGCAACTCCTCTTGAATGCAAAAAGGGGGGGAGGTAGCACCTTGCCTTCAATTTTAAGCAGTCTCCAGTTTTTTAGAATGCATTTCTTTAGAGCATTCGAATAGCTGGAGAAAGTGTTGACACATGTGATTCTTTTTTCCTCAGTAGTGGGATTACAGATCTTTTTCTCTAACAGGGCTTCTCTATGATTATTTGCAGCTCTCTTCATTGATGTTTTAATTGTTCTTTTGGGATATTGTCTATCCAAAAGCTGAGAGGAGAGTTGGGAAGCATGTTCATGGTACTGGGCGATATTGGAACAATTCCGTCGGATACGAAGGAATTGTCCAAAAGGCAAATTCTCCCGCAGGGCTCTCGGATGGAAGCTCTCGAAGTGTAACAAGGAATTGCGAGCCATCGGTTTTCTATACAGCTCAGTGGTGATAATTCCATCTTGAGAGCCAATCAATAGATCCAGAAAGGGGAGGCGCTCTTTGGAGACTTCACAAGTGAACTTTAGGAAGCCATTAATGTTATTCAGCCATGCGTGAAATCTCTCAATCGTATCCAAATCGCCCCTCCAGACGACTAGGATATCGTCTATGTATCGTCTCCAGGTCAAGATATGACCTAGAAACGGATTGGATGAAGACAGAATCTCAGTTTGTTCAATTTGATGAACATACAGGTTGGCTAGGGAAGGAGCAAAAATGCTCCCCATTGATGTCCCCGAGATCTGTAAGAATAGCTCCTCTTCAAACTGGAAAAAATTCTCCTTCATGGCCATTGTAGCACAGAACATGATAAAGTCCACTGGTGTTGCACTTTGTAGGTCACTTGCTTCCAGCAATGTCTTGATCACTGCTAAAGTCTCATCCTGTGGGATGCAAGTGTAAAGTGACTCTACATCAAAACTCACTAAGTAGTCTTGTGTAGAGTCAAAAGGCATTCCATCTATGATGCGCAACAAATCTTTAGTATCCTCAACATATGAGGGCATCATTTTCACTAACGGTTTCAAAAAGAAATCTACAAAAGTAGACAAGGGTTCGAGGAGCGACCCTATCCCTGAAATTATGGGTCTGCCCGGAGGGGGGAACACTCCCTTATGTATTTTTGGCAATACATAAAAGTATGGAGTCACCGGAAATGTTGTTTTCAAAAAGAGTGCCTCATGATTCGTGATCCAGCCTTTTTCCAGGCCGTCATCTACCCGATCTTTTATGGTAGCCATAAGTCTTTTAGTGGGATCCAATTTGAGAGGCCGATAGAAGGTGCCGTTCTTAAGTTGTTTCTTGCATTCACTCCTATATGCTTCTGAATCCATGATAACCGTTGCGCCTCCTTTATCCGCCGGTTTGATGGTGATTGACCTGTCAGTTGATAGCGTTCGGAGTGCCAGCGATTCTTTCTTCGGTAGATTGGAAAATTGTCGGTTATCAGTCTGGAAGATTGTTTCAGCATCTCTCAAGACAGCCCTCTCGAAAGTAAGAACTTCTGGAGGAACTAAGTGTGTAGGTGGATTAAACGTAGATCTCGGGCGTAAACCAGTGTTGATAGTATTCTCCTCATCATCCTCTTGTGGTTTCTCTTTGAAGAAGGCTCGTAACCTCACTTTTCTAAAGAAGCCAGCTAGTTCCTGTCTAGTCTGGAAAGAGTCTCCCTTGTAAGTGGGGACATATCCAAGTCCCTTCTCTAGAACGTTCGTTTCATCAGTGGTAAGGGAGCGTTCGCTTAAATTGACAATTAAGCTGTCATGTTGCTTGGTCCTGGTACCACAGGATCTCGTTGGTTGCTCCGTGTGCGAGATGATAGAGGGGGACTCCAATGGACGTTTGGTTGAGCTGTTCTTCTCTTGCCCCTGGAGCGGCGGGGGCCTTGTCCTAAAAAAGACTGTTGTTGGAAATTGTCTGTATGCATCGGGCCTGGATACATCGGGTGTTGGAAATAAGGCTGTGGATAGTTGTAAGGTGCTGGTGGCCACCATTGTGGTGGCAGAGGTGGACCTCCAAAGAAGGTACCTCTCCTCGGTCCCCTCTTCCTCCAATTCTGACCTCTCATTGATTGTTGTGCACCCAGGTCCGAATCGGATGACTCGCCATCACTACCTGATGTAGAGTAATTAGAGCCAGATCTCCCACCTTGTTGGTTGTATGTGGGTGGAACATAAGAGTCACTGGTGTAAGGATATACTCGTGTCAAAGAGAACTTGGCCAAATCTTTTTTAAATTTTATAATCTTATTTGCTAGAATATTATCTCTAAATTCCTTACAGGTTTTGTCAGTTTCTTTAGACTGTTTGTTGAAAGTAGCAGTGACTAGTACTGATTTTATCTGGGACTCTAAGAGCTGTATCTCAATTAGGATGTTGTCAGCTATCCTTTTAGCAGTTGTTATAATCAGAATGAGCCAGTCCCTGGTACAGCGCCAAGCTATCAGGGACCAGTCCTTCAGGAAAGCCTTATCCTCCAAAAACAGTCTAGGTGCGTTATTTACGATAAGGCCAGTGGGAGCACAGTCCGACCGTAAATATTCGGTCATGATTGCACCATGTACCTGTGTCCGTGCATGTGAACGTTTAAGGAAAAGGACCTTACTCCAATCATCATTATTGGTGACTGCAAGGTTAGTGGGTACATCAATAATACTTGGTGTTTGTAAGATGTCAAGAGCTACCGTGTCGTCAAATGAGAGCCCCTGCCTCTCAGACATAGCAGAAGCAGGGATCAAAACACAGGTTTAATTTAAAAAGGGAGAAACTGTTCCTTACAAAAAAGGGGGGGAATAACCATACCAACCACTGAGAAGTAGTATATGACGTTACCTAAAAATAAGCCACAGAGCGTTTTGATTCCTTATGCTGAAAGGAAAAAATGTGTGGGACCTACGGCCAAAGGCCGCTCAATTACCGTAACAACAGAACAAAGTATGGGGAGGTCCAAGGGATAAAATTTTAAGACCTGCAGGTTGTGTATCCCTTAATCATAAACACTATAGCCACTGAATCAACCCGGGTCTAATGCTATATTAACAAAAGGAGGGAGAAAGTATACTGGAACAATCTGACATCTCTGATTAATAGAGAACCCTTCTAGGAACAGAACCCATCAATCACAGAGGAATGGTATGTTTGTCATCATTTGGGTCTGTATACCTCGATACAACGTACCAAGTCCTGATGGAACGACCCGGTAACGTGTAAAGAGGAATAGCATACAAGGGTTACTGTCAGATCTCCAGTAGTGACAGAAAATATGATGAGTCCTCAATTTTGTGAATGTGGTTCTAAAAGTGCAGCACTAAATTATAAAGGTGATAATAAAAGTGGCTAGTGGAACTCAAATGTGCTTTAATTGGTAGAGTGCGACTGCCACTGTTAAAAGGCAATATGGCAATTCAGCATAAATAGATTTGTCATTATGCTTGATATCCATAGTAATCGGTCGACATGTTTCTGCCCATAAAGATCTAAACAGTATCGGGGGCATTCATCAGGACCTCAAAAAAGCTGCTACTATGTGAGAAAAAGTGATTTAACTAAAAATGAAAAAATCACAGACAGTCCTACCGCACCGGTCAGCTCT
Source organism: Triturus cristatus (assembly GCF_964204655.1). Taxonomy (NCBI): domain Eukaryota; kingdom Metazoa; phylum Chordata; class Amphibia; order Caudata; family Salamandridae; genus Triturus; species Triturus cristatus. The sequence goes on along the minus strand of NC_140593.1, from coordinate 874,937,543 downwards.
ATATAGTAATCGAAACCGGATACCTAGGAAAACAGAGAGATGGATAAGAAATACATTCATCCTACATTTTATAATAATAGCAAAAGAACAGTCTCATTAACTGACTTCGAAGAAAGCAACATGACTAGTGCTTCACAGCATCTTATAGTGTATAAAATTGCACTTACCCAAGTATTTTGGGTGAAACCCTCACCTCAACCTGGTCTGTGCTCAGGGAAAGGGGCCCCGCTCTAATAAAAAGGAAGACAAAATACAAAGTTGCTGGTGTGCATAACTATGTACTGTCTCCTCAAACGTAGCTTAAAATAAAATAGGTAACGTCTTAATACAAACAACCAGTGGAGGATGGCATCCGGGTCTATGATCGACCAAGAAATAGCTTATTCTGAGACATATATATCGGGTCAAAGGAGTGCAAAGTATGTGGTGATTCTACAAATAAACACCCTCTTGTTAGAGAGTCAATCATGAGAAACACCCAAGTTGGAGGGAACCCTGTGTACCTGTCTAGAGTGAATGTTCACTCGACTAGAGGGTTTACCAGGAGCTAAAAAAAGAGCTAAAAAAAGAGAAGACAGGTTAATCTATTTGATAAAATGTCCCTGCGGTATGAATTATGTGGGAATGACTTCCCGCAAAATTAAGCTGAGGATTTCAGAACACAAGAGCACCATACGGTGCAAGAAAAGTGCCACCAAACTGACCAGCCATTTCATTACAGCAGGCCACAAAGACACTGATGTGCATTGGGTAATCATTGAACAACCTTACATTCCCCCACACATTACAGACATTCAACGTTTCCTCTTGTGTAGGGAACAAAAATGGGTTTATCGTTTACACTCGGATGTGGTGGGGCTTAATGACGATATCCCGTGGCTGTTGTTATAATTTGCGACCCTCGCTCACTGGTTATCTATATTCAGCATGAATGCAACACCAAACCCTTCCATTCCCTTGGTATTGTTTACACTTTGCGCGTTCCAGTATCCTGGGAGACGGATGTGATCAGTTTCCTTTTCTGACACATGCGCATTGAGGTTCTAACATTTCACTCAGGCGCAGTGGGCTTGAGGGCGTTTCCTGACAGGGGGTCCTTCATGCGCTTGATAACCAGACAGGCACACGTTTGGCCACCACTGAGCTTAGACGCAGCTGCATACGATTTGGCTCTATCAGTATAAAACATGCCGAACCTCTCCGGTCGGTACCTCCGGTCTTGACTCAAAGACCGCCTCGGGGTACCGACGGATAGGTAAGTACGGCGCTGTTCTCTTGTCCGTATACTGAGGCTCCAACATTACCAACAGAGCAATAATTTGTTCGAAGGAGTCTTCTCTTTTTTTAGCTCTTTTTTTAGCTCCTGGTAAACCCTCTAGTCGAGTGAACATTCACTCTAGACAGGTACACAGGGTTCCCTCCAACTTGGGTGTTTCTCATGATTGACTCTCTAACAAGAGGGTGTTTATTTGTAGAATCACCACATACTTTGCACTCCTTTGACCCGATATATATGTCTCAGAATAAGCTATTTCTTGGTCGATCATAGACCCGGATGCCATCCTCCACTGGTTGTTTGTATTAAGACGTTACCTATTTTATTTTAAGCTACGTTTGAGGAGACAGTACATAGTTATGCACACCAGCAACTTTGTATTTTGTCTTCCTTTTTATTAGAGCGGGGCCCCTTTCCCTGAGCACAGACCAGGTTGAGGTGAGGGTTTCACCCAAAATACTTGGGTAAGTGCAATTTTATACACTATAAGATGCTGTGAAGCACTAGTCATGTTGCTTTCTTCGAAGTCAGTTAATGAGACTGTTCTTTTGCTATTATTATAAAATGTAGGATGAATGTATTTCTTATCCATCTCTCTGTTTTCCTAGGTATCCGGTTTCGATTACTATATAGAGCTGACCGGTGCGGTAGGACTGTCTGTGATTTTTTCATTTTTAGTTAAATCACTTTTTCTCACATAGTAGCAGCTTTTTTGAGGTCCTGATGAATGCCCCCGATACTGTTTAGATCTTTATGGGCAGAAACATGTCGACCGATTACTATGGATATCAAGCATAATGACAAATCTATTTATGCTGAATTGCCATATTGCCTTTTAACAGTGGCAGTCGCACTCTACCAATTAAAGCACATTTGAGTTCCACTAGCCACTTTTATTATCACCTTTATAATTTAGTGCTGCACTTTTAGAACCACATTCACAAAATTGAGGACTCATCATATTTTCTGTCACTACTGGAGATCTGACAGTAACCCTTGTATGCTATTCCTCTTTACACGTTACCGGGTCGTTCCATCAGGACTTGGTACGTTGTATCGAGGTATACAGACCCAAATGATGACAAACATACCATTCCTCTGTGATTGATGGGTTCTGTTCCTAGAAGGGTTCTCTATTAATCAGAGATGTCAGATTGTTCCAGTATACTTTCTCCCTCCTTTTGTTAATATAGCATTAGACCCGGGTTGATTCAGTGGCTATAGTGTTTATGATTAAGGGATACACAACCTGCAGGTCTTAAAATTTTATCCCTTGGACCTCCCCATACTTTGTTCTGTTGTTACGGTAATTGAGCGGCCTTTGGCCGTAGGTCCCACACATTTTTTCCTTTCAGCATAAGGAATCAAAACGCTCTGTGGCTTATTTTTAGGTAACGTCATATACTACTTCTCAGTGGTTGGTATGGTTATTCCCCCCCTTTTTTGTAAGGAACAGTTTCTCCCTTTTTAAATTAAACCTGTGTTTTGATCCCTGCTTCTGCTATGTCTGAGAGGCAGGGGCTCTCATTTGACGACACGGTAGCTCTTGACATCTTACAAACACCAAGTATTATTGATGTACCCACTAACCTTGCAGTCACCAATAATGATGATTGGAGTAAGGTCCTTTTCCTTAAACGTTCACATGCACGGACACAGGTACATGGTGCAATCATGACCGAATATTTACGGTCGGACTGTGCTCCCACTGGCCTTATCGTAAATAACGCACCTAGACTGTTTTTGGAGGATAAGGCTTTCCTGAAGGACTGGTCCCTGATAGCTTGGCGCTGTACCAGGGACTGGCTCATTCTGATTATAACAACTGCTAAAAGGATAGCTGACAACATCCTAATTGAGATACAGCTCTTAGAGTCCCAGATAAAATCAGTACTAGTCACTGCTACTTTCAACAAACAGTCTAAAGAAACTGACAAAACCTGTAAGGAATTTAGAGATAATATTCTAGCAAATAAGATTATAAAATTTAAAAAAGATTTGGCCAAGTTCTCTTTGACACGAGTATATCCTTACACCAGTGACTCTTATGTTCCACCCACATACAACCAACAAGGTGGGAGATCTGGCTCTAATTACTCTACATCAGGTAGTGATGGCGAGTCATCCGATTCGGACCTGGGTGCACAACAATCAATGAGAGGTCAGAATTGGAGGAAGAGGGGACCGAGGAGAGGTACCTTCTTTGGAGGTCCACCTCTGCCACCACAATGGTGGCCACCAGCACCTTACAACTATCCACAGCCTTATTTCCAACACCCGATGTATCCAGGCCCGATGCATACAGACAATTTCCAACAACAGTCTTTTTTAGGACAAGGCCCCCGCCGCTCCAGGGGCAAGAGAAGAACAGCTCAACCAAACGTCCATTGGAGTCCCCCTCTATCATCTCGCACACGGAGCAACCAACGAGATCCTGTGGTACCAGGACCAAGCAACATGACAGCTTAATTGTCAATTTAAGCGAACGCTCCCTTACCACTGATGAAACGAACGTTCTAGAGAAGGGACTTGGATATGTCCCCACTTACAAGGGAGACTCTTTCCAGACTAGACAGGAACTAGCTGGCTTCTTTAGAAAAGTGAGGTTACGAGCCTTCTTCAAAGAGAAACCACAAGAGGATGATGAGGAGAATACTATCAACACTGGTTTACGCCCGAGATCTACGTTTAATCCACCTACACACTTAGTTCCTCCAGAAGTTCTTACTTTCGAGAGGGCTGTCTTGAGAGATGCTGAAACAATCTTCCAGACTGATAACCGACAATTTTCCAATCTACCGAAGAAAGAATCGCTGGCACTCCGAACGCTATCAACTGACAGGTCAATCACCATCAAACCGGCGGATAAAGGAGGCGCAACGGTTATCATGGATTCAGAAGCATATAGGAGTGAATGCAAGAAACAACTTAAGAACGGCACCTTCTATCGGCCTCTCAAATTGGATCCCACTAAAAGACTTATGGCTACCATAAAAGATCGGGTAGATGACGGCCTGGAAAAAGGCTGGATCACGAATCATGAGGCACTCTTTTTGAAAACAACATTTCCGGTGACTCCATACTTTTATGTATTGCCAAAAATACATAAGGGAGTGTTCCCCCCTCCGGGCAGACCCATAATTTCAGGGATAGGGTCGCTCCTCGAACCCTTGTCTACTTTTGTAGATTTCTTTTTGAAACCGTTAGTGAAAATGATGCCCTCATATGTTGAGGATACTAAAGATTTGTTGCGCATCATAGATGGAATGCCTTTTGACTCTACACAAGACTACTTAGTGAGTTTTGATGTAGAGTCACTTTACACTTGCATCCCACAGGATGAGACTTTAGCAGTGATCAAGACATTGCTGGAAGCAAGTGACCTACAAAGTGCAACACCAGTGGACTTTATCATGTTCTGTGCTACAATGGCCATGAAGGAGAATTTTTTCCAGTTTGAAGAGGAGCTATTCTTACAGATCTCGGGGACATCAATGGGGAGCATTTTTGCTCCTTCCCTAGCCAACCTGTATGTTCATCAAATTGAACAAACTGAGATTCTGTCTTCATCCAATCCGTTTCTAGGTCATATCTTGACCTGGAGACGATACATAGACGATATCCTAGTCGTCTGGAGGGGCGATTTGGATACGATTGAGAGATTTCACGCATGGCTGAATAACATTAATGGCTTCCTAAAGTTCACTTGTGAAGTCTCCAAAGAGCGCCTCCCCTTTCTGGATCTATTGATTGGCTCTCAAGATGGAATTATCACCACTGAGCTGTATAGAAAACCGATGGCTCGCAATTCCTTGTTACACTTCGAGAGCTTCCATCCGAGAGCCCTGCGGGAGAATTTGCCTTTTGGACAATTCCTTCGTATCCGACGGAATTGTTCCAATATCGCCCAGTACCATGAACATGCTTCCCAACTCTCCTCTCAGCTTTTGGATAGACAATATCCCAAAAGAACAATTAAAACATCAATGAAGAGAGCTGCAAATAATCATAGAGAAGCCCTGTTAGAGAAAAAGATCTGTAATCCCACTACTGAGGAAAAAAGAATCACATGTGTCAACACTTTCTCCAGCTATTCGAATGCTCTAAAGAAATGCATTCTAAAAAACTGGAGACTGCTTAAAATTGAAGGCAAGGTGCTACCTCCCCCCCTTTTTGCATTCAAGAGGAGTTGCAATATAAAGGACCAATTAATACACACACGTCCTAGAATTCTGAAAACCTCCGCAGACACTCCTTTGTGGGGTTTACCCCCAGTCAGAGGCCATTTTCCCTGCGGTAACTGCTCAGTGTGCCCACAGACTTCACATACAACGGAAATCAATATCGGCACGAGCAGACCGTGGATTTTGAACAAACATACCAACTGCAACAGCGACAGGGTAATCTATTTGATAAAATGTCCCTGCGGTATGAATTATGTGGGAATGACTTCCCGCAAAATTAAGCTGAGGATTTCAGAACACAAGAGCACCATACGGTGCAAGAAAAGTGCCACCAAACTGACCAGCCATTTCATTACAGCAGGCCACAAAGACACTGATGTGCATTGGGTAATCATTGAACAACCTTACATTCCCCCACACATTACAGACATTCAACGTTTCCTCTTGTGTAGGGAACAAAAATGGGTTTATCGTTTACACTCGGATGTGGTGGGGCTTAATGACGATATCCCGTGGCTGTTGTTATAATTTGCGACCCTCGCTCACTGGTTATCTATATTCAGCATGAATGCAACACCAAACCCTTCCATTCCCTTGGTATTGTTTACACTTTGCGCGTTCCAGTATCCTGGGAGACGGATGTGATCAGTTTCCTTTTCTGACACATGCGCATTGAGGTTCTAACATTTCACTCAGGCGCAGTGGGCTTGAGGGCGTTTCCTGACAGGGGGTCCTTCATGCGCTTGATAACCAGACAGGCACACGTTTGGCCACCACTGAGCTTAGACGCAGCTGCATACGATTTGGCTCTATCAGTATAAAACATGCCGAACCTCTCCGGTCGGTACCTCCGGTCTTGACTCAAAGACCGCCTCGGGGTACCGACGGATAGGTAAGTACGGCGCTGTTCTCTTGTCCGTATACTGAGGCTCCAACATTACCAACAGAGCAATAATTTGTTCGAAGGAGTCTTCTCTTTTTTTAGCTCTTTTTTTAGCTCCTGGTAAACCCTCTAGTCGAGTGAACATTCACTCTAGACAGGTACACAGGGTTCCCTCCAACTTGGGTGTTTCTCATGATTGACTCTCTAACAAGAGGGTGTTTATTTGTAGAATCACCACATACTTTGCACTCCTTTGACCCGATATATATGTCTCAGAATAAGCTATTTCTTGGTCGATCATAGACCCGGATGCCATCCTCCACTGGTTGTTTGTATTAAGACGTTACCTATTTTATTTTAAGCTACGTTTGAGGAGACAGTACATAGTTATGCACACCAGCAACTTTGTATTTTGTCTTCCTTTTTATTAGAGCGGGGCCCCTTTCCCTGAGCACAGACCAGGTTGAGGTGAGGGTTTCACCCAAAATACTTGGGTAAGTGCAATTTTATACACTATAAGATGCTGTGAAGCACTAGTCATGTTGCTTTCTTCGAAGTCAGTTAATGAGACTGTTCTTTTGCTATTATTATAAAATGTAGGATGAATGTATTTCTTATCCATCTCTCTGTTTTCCTAGGTATCCGGTTTCGATTACTATATAGAGCTGACCGGTGCGGTAGGACTGTCTGTGATTTTTTCATTTTTAGTTAAATCACTTTTTCTCACATAGTAGCAGCTTTTTTGAGGTCCTGATGAATGCCCCCGATACTGTTTAGATCTTTATGGGCAGAAACATGTCGACCGATTACTATGGATATCAAGCATAATGACAAATCTATTTATGCTGAATTGCCATATTGCCTTTTAACAGTGGCAGTCGCACTCTACCAATTAAAGCACATTTGAGTTCCACTAGCCACTTTTATTATCACCTTTATAATTTAGTGCTGCACTTTTAGAACCACATTCACAAAATTGAGGACTCATCATATTTTCTGTCACTACTGGAGATCTGACAGTAACCCTTGTATGCTATTCCTCTTTACACGTTACCGGGTCGTTCCATCAGGACTTGGTACGTTGTATCGAGGTATACAGACCCAAATGATGACAAACATACCATTCCTCTGTGATTGATGGGTTCTGTTCCTAGAAGGGTTCTCTATTAATCAGAGATGTCAGATTGTTCCAGTATACTTTCTCCCTCCTTTTGTTAATATAGCATTAGACCCGGGTTGATTCAGTGGCTATTATGCAATTATCTAGCCATCTGCAACTCAAAGAAGCATTAAAGCACGTTATTTAAAAGCGCAAACGCAAAACAAATAACACTTTAGCCACACATATTTTATTAATTTGCTCACCAACTTAGTTCACGTATTAATTAGCAACATAAATGCATTCCCACGTATAATTCTTTCATTAGTAATGTTGATTAGCCAGAAACTTTCAACAAAATTAGTAATCAAGGATTAATTATCAGTAATTTTAATTATGACACATAAACATAAAACTGGAGTTTAAATCTCAATAAATTTTCAATAGAAAACTCTGCTCCAGCATAGACGCAGGAGATCGTATTCACTGTAAAAGCCCGACTGATACGAACATTAACGGGGAGGCGAGTGCAGTTGTTTGCTCGGCCTCTAGAAACAACATTAGCCCTAACTCTTTCCCACTGCCGGTGGTGAAGTGCAAAAAGACTGCCCACATGATCCTCACGGGAAATCTCAATTAAATCAGGTAATGGAAGGAGGAAGAAAAACAGCATCTCCCTTGGGCCCCATTCATGCCAATAAGATGTAAGCTTTACTTTCAGAGGTTCTGGAGAAGAAACTGGCCACCATATTATAGCGTCTGACTGCAATTGAACATTTAATGGTTAAACCATCCCCCTGTATTAACTGTGCCAAACATGGATGCTCTGTCTCAGGTGGCATAAATAACAGTGCCCCGCCGCTTACGTCCGTGGCAGGAAACTAAGCCCAGCCTGACTTGGCCATTCCCCCAAACCCCCTAAGCCAATTGTTTCATGATCTGTAACTGGCAGCAGAGAAATGGTTGCTCCTGCAATGCTCCGCAGGAAGGGACATGCCGACCCATGCATATCTCACGACCTCCATTTTTGGAAACCATCGACCAGAGTAACAGGGTCATTGTCCAAGAAAAGGCTTGACTCATAACTGCAAATCCCAACACCACAATCCTAAATTTACCATCAGAATGTTGCCCATATGCCTTAATACTGACAGGACTACCTCCTTTGAATATGTCTCAAATCGAATCCTGAGAACAGACCCGAAACAAGGTTTCGCACTGGCTAAGAACAAATAAGCACCTTACTGACATTGAAGGGCAAGACATCATAACGGCCAGTATGAGGCGACTGAGAGCTGCATTGCAGGGAGAGACCGCTCCACGCAAGTAAAGACCAACACGCGCCTACGCGAATGCCCACTCGCTCCAACAACCTGCAGAGCAACAGCATTTAAACCATTAAATAGATGTATGTGTATGGGGTTCATTAGTGCGACAAATTTGTGGATTCTGTCGCCTTGATTGAGCCTCACTGATGGCCTGTACCCACCTGAGGTGGGCCGGCTGTGCCCGTCAGAGGCCTAATTACACCTAGCAGAGAAAATATCGTTTGAGGACCATACAAATAAGCCTGACTGTGCATCTGAGGGAAAAGGCGCCTTAGAGAGGAAGGCTCCCCATCCTTGGATTGCGGACCTTGGCCCTACACACCCAGATTCCCCAGACCATCCAGGTGGACACTGCGACAGCTAATGATGCAGCCCCCCCATGAACAGTAAGGAACAAGGTCCTGCACTCCCTGTGAGGAATGAAATCTGGAGTGGACCAGGGACTACGTTGCACGACATCTGAATACCCTGTCATTGCGAGAACTCTGGGGAAGATGGGCAAATCCCCCCGGAGAAAGGAACAAGGCCAGGTGCAGTCAAACACAACATCAACGGAGGAGGTGGCTGCACTACCACCACCAGTGAGACCTCCTGGAGACCCCATATTACAATATATACTACATGCCACAGTGCCTCTGAAGAAGCATTGGAGCTCAAGATTGACGCCATAGGCACCAACATCAATCTTTTCAAGGATGATCATAAGAGGCTAGCGGAAAGAGTTACCATTAACAAGCACTCGCTGGAAGGACTCCACCCGGCCATGGCAACGATACAATAGTGCTTACAAGCGATGGAAGCTAAAGTGCGGACATTAGAGATCAGAGCAGAAGATGCAGAAAATCACTCACGCCGCAACAACATCTGAATGGTGGGCCTGCCAGAAAAAATTGAGGGCACAGATGCAGTGAAATAAATGGAACACTGGTTGCGCACAGAAGTAACTCTTGAGGCATCATCTGTGTTTTTTGCTTTAGAAAGAGCGCACAGAGTACGGGCAAGGCTTCCGTGGCCTGGTGCCCCCACTCCCCATGACCAATTGCGGCGATGCTGCTTTACTACAAAGACTGCGACTGAATATTGGCGCAGGCACGCAAGAGAGAGGCGCTCCAAGTGGACACTGTTACAGTGTGTATTTTCCTGGACTTTTCTAGAGAAGTTCAGAGTCAGAGAGCGTTCTACAAAAAGGCCAAAAGAAGCTGGGGCAATTGGGTCTTAAATATGCAATGCTCTTTCTGGAAAAACTGAGAGTAGTGAACCCGGGTGGGGTGCAGTTCTTTCACTCCCCGCAGAAAGTATGGGACTGGCTGGAGGACCAACACAGACTGAAATTAGACGCAGTGGATGGAGGATGGCAACAGTAATGATGGAGAGTCAGACGTAAGTGACCATGACGGAGACTGGCTGCGCTCTCTCAGGCTGAAGCGCAACTGGGATGATGTAAGGTGAAGGAGGTTGTGGTCCAACTGAGTGGAAAACAGGTGAGCCAGGAGACACTAGAACGTCAATCTCCCCACCCAGACTCTGAGTTGGATCCTGAATCCAATGCTTCTGAGAACTCGAGCCTGGAAATACCCAAAGTCACACTTAGAACTGTAGATTACATTATATGAGACACTTGATGCACTGGTAACGGGCAGGGGGAAATATGACATTACATACCGGCCTACTGTCTCTTTAAAAGCCTGGCGACACGTTTTGAAAAACTGTATTATGTAGTGCATCATGCGTTTACTTAAATAAGATAGATGGGGGCCTGGCTACCCGAGGGACTCATGAGGCACCCTCTTCATGCTAATGAGCACTGTGGACCCATTTTGACAAATGCTGTTAATTTCTAATGTGGTTTGGATGGGTGGCATTTCTCTACTTGTTCTGGGTAGGGGGAGTTGGAGCAGTTGGATTTTTTTTGATGTTGTGGTTTGACAAGTCACACACTCTGAATGTATGTGCCTATTCTGCATATATCGAGAGGAGGGCACAACAGACCACACTGGGAGATCAGAGAAGTCTTTATCCCCTCCGAGAACTAATATGGCTGGTCACCTAGCTTACAAGTACTTAACTTGGAATAATTGGGGCATGCACTCAATAGCGAAGCATTATAAAATGCTCTTATATCTGCATAGGAGAGGGGTAAACATAGAGTTATTTCAGGAAACACACCTCACTGACAAGGAGAGACACACGCTACAATGACGATGGAGAGGCCAGACATATTATACCACATATTTGGCATACGCTAGAGGATTCCTTATATGGATTTGAGCAAGAGTCCCATTCCAATTTATAGACGCAATGATAGACACCGAGGGCAGATATTTGGCGGTGCAGGGATGACTGGAGGGCAAAGAGCTGACAATAGATACACCTCCAATATTGATCATTCTTAACAACAGTGACGGTAAATGGGGAGACTTTAATTGTGTCTCTAATGTTCTACTACATCACTCACACCCTCCCTTGTGCAATTCCCAAACATTCTGCACAGCTAAAATGTTTACAGACTGGCAACTGCAATGGGGCCTGGTAGACTCCTGGAGACGTCTCAATCCACAAGAATGAGACTACTCCTTTCTCTCGGGACTCCATGAAGTGCAAGTTCGTCTAGACCTTTTTCTTTTCACCCCCAACATACACAGCCTGATTACCCATGATAGAATATCTCTCCCGCACTCAGATCATCATCCTGTACTGCTGCAACTGTGGTGGGCTCAGCCCAGGCCTTTAATACTTACATGGTGTCTCAAACCTGAATTACTGGTAGATCAGATCTTCCGCAAATCAATTCAGACTAAAATCATCCAATATTTTACTGATAACGCTGACACAGTGCCTACCCCCCAGGTAGAATGGGAGGCCTTTAAGGCAGTTACATGTGGATATTGTATAGCTGAATCCAATTGAGTTAGACAGACACTACTGAGGGATGTAGAGGTAGCAGAAAACCACCCAAGAGGCATAGAGATCCATTGGTTCGGCTGCCCTGAGCTTCAACCCAACCTCTTGACCGCTAAAGAGGCAGTAGCGATGCAAATAGAGCGGCTGCGATGCTTTGATTATAATAGCTATATTGACCAAAAACTTGATGAGAGGGACAAATCTGGTTCTCTATTAGCCTGGCTGGCAAACCAGGATAAGAGGTGCTCACCCATTATGGAGCTGGAGGACAGGGAGGGTGCCAGAGTACTTACACAGGACGGGATTAATGTCATATTTGCAGGCTACTACTCAGCGCTATATACTAGCTCCCCCACACAAGACCTGCAGAAGACATGGGTGTGACTGGTGCCCCTCCGGATCCCACAGATCACGGAGGAAGAAGTGGGAGAATTGGGGGGAGTCATCACGATACAAGAGATAGCAGCCACCATCAAACATATGGCGCGCAACAAAACTCTAGGTACTGATGGGCCCCCAGTAGAGTTCTATGCTGTGTTTTCTGCTGAGCTGATGCTTCAACTCACAAAGCTCCATGAGGCAGCTAAAGACAATGGCTCCCTTCCGGACACCATGAAAGAAGCTGCAGTAGTCCCAATTTAAAAACAAACAAAGTGGCCCATGACATATCAGCATACCGCCCATTATCGATTCTTAACCTCGATTACAAAATCGTAAGCCGGATTCTGGCCACCCAATTATTGCCTTTAATGACCGCACTGATAAACGCGGACCAAGTTGGGTTTATCCTGACCCATAGCACAGCAAGGAACATTAGGCAACTGTTGAATATCATGGAGATGGACAAAAAGTACCAGGGAAATGCAGGATTCTTCGCTGTAGACATAGAAAAAGCATTTGACAGTCTGGAGTGGGATTAATTATATGAAGTGATGGCATGCATTGGATTGGGAGAGGACTTTATCAATTGGACCTGACTGTTATACACCCGGCCTATGGCCAGAGTGCGCACAGGAAGAATCATATTGCGGAGTTGGTCAGTAGAGCGAGGCACAAGACATGGATGCCCACTCTCTCCTCTGTTATTTGTGCTTGCCATGGAGCCACTTGTGATTGAGGCCAGAACAGGGCAATTCTATAGGGTACTCAGCACGGGACACATTAATCATCAAATAGTACTCTATGCTGATGACCTGTTACTCTTCTTAAAAGAGGGAGAGGAGTACCTGCAGGGAGCCCGCTCCCTATTAGAGGAGTTTAGCTCTTTCTCTGGCCTAAAAGTAAGTTGGCAGAAATCTAGGCTCTTCCCGGTGGTGCAAACAGGGCACCCTCCGACTGCACAGCTGCAATGGGAACCAAGTTGCCTACCATACTTGGGAGTCCGAATATATCATACCTGGCCAGACCTCTATGAGGGAAATGTGGAGCAGGCCCTATGAGGGCTACAGACGTCTATAGCTTTCTGGCGGACCCCGCCACTGACAGCTGGCAGGATTGCACACCTCAAAATAGTGACGCTTCTCTGCCTAATATATTATTTTAATACACTTCCGCTCTGGATTCCCACAACATTTTTCAAGGAGCTTGACTTGTTGATCAGGACTTTTGTATGGGGTGCGGGACAATTCAGGGTAGCTCTGACAATAATATAATGACCAGTAAATGCAGGTGGGCTAGCGATCCCCGACTTCGAGACCTATTACATAGCAGCTCAGCTGCAATGGCTGATTAAAGACATAGCACAGAGACAAAACCGAATGGGGCTTCAACTTCAGCTGCATCACCGTTATCTGATCTCTTGCTGGTGTTCCTCAGAGTGGGCAGATCAGCTGGGGGAGATTCACATGAACTCAATGTACAAATCAAATGCTGGCACCCGGGTCTTCAGAAAATGAGTGTCCATGATATACCACTAGATATGCTGAGGACGCTCCCACATGGGGGCAACTGGGGGGATTTGGAGGTTTGGGTGGAAGACGTGGCAACAAAGATGGGATATCTTTATAGAGATGCAGAGCTGCTCCCCTTTGAGGAATTCCGCACAGAGTTTTATCTACCCAACAGGCATTTCCTATTGCGTAAAGCGCTCACAACAGTGATTCGCAAGAACTGGCAGGTGGGACCTGCTGAGCTCCCACCACAGCAGAGCTGTTATTATATGGCCTAATTGGCAGGCACTATAAAAGCAGTGTCCAGTCTGTACAGAGCACTGCCCGCAGATCAACAGTGCCTGTTGGAGAAATTACGAATCCAATGGGAAACGGATCTAGCTATTCCGATCCCAATGAACGACATGGATTACATAAAATAACATACTAGCTGGGGTACTCAGAGTATCTAGAAATGTGCGCTTCAAACCGATTAACTATTATGTCCTGCACAGATCCTACTTTACTTCGGATTGCATAAGCAGATATTTCCAAGTAGAAGAGGCAGCCTGCCATCGCTGTGGAGAAGAAAGGGTACATATTCTACATATGTTCTGGGCCTGCCCAGGACTGCATGAGCTTTGGGTGGGGGTTCTGCACTTAATAAAAGAGACAATTGACAAAGTGCTCCCGCACACCCCAGCCCACTGTCTATTGGTATGGTTCCCCCACACATCCAAGACTGAAGTGGCCAGCAAATTTCAGGATCTAGCGTTCGTCCTTGCCAAACGTGAAATATCTAGAAACTTGAAGTCATGAGGGGGCCCCAGACTGACTACCTGGAAAAGTGAAGTACTGAAGTAGGGCAGGATGCGAGGGAGGAATACTGCTGTGAGTAGCTAGGAGGGGGTTGGGGAATACGGAGGCGACCAGGTCTTGGGAGGCCCATCTGGATCACTTACCCCACCCTGAACCGGAGACCGCTGAAGGAACACCTACAAGACACTCATGAACGCTTCCTAGAGCATGCGCCTCCTTACAAATAAGACCTGCCATACTAGCCTTCTCGAATTACACTCAGTGAGTAAATGAATTGATCTAGTAGTGCCCCTGCCCCTTACATGCATATTGACACCGAACTTTAACTCACTCAAAAAGCACACAATCCATATATTTTCCACAACGTTGACTCACAGGGGGTAGGTAGGGAGCAGTTTAAATTTGTGTTGTAAACTGACACTGTAATTGCAATATTGCAGACCCAGCGTTGCATACGAGTAAAATGAAAACATGTAATCCTGATATAGTTGGAACACTAACCGTATTGTAACAAAGATGAAAAATCATTAAAATCTGTTTGCAAAAAAAATATATATTTCATAATGGTCGGGAGGGTTAGCTGGCTTGGCATGACCCTAAGGATATTCCAGGTGACTGTTTGGTTGTACATTTTAGGGTCCTCAGTATTGTAAGGAGAATTTTACCTGTAGAAACAGGGGAAGAATTCTTAAATTCCAGCATAGTCACGTTACCCCTAGGGTACTTTTATAAGCCTGCTAATGTAAGGAAACGCTTTGCTTTATCAACCTTACATACCCAACAATGACAGGGACTGCTGTGCTCTAATAGTTATGCTCCCTTATAGGACTGTAATGATGTTGGTTGACAGGAAACACCCAGATACACTGGAATAGATGAATCACATAGATTTGGACCTGTAACTGTCTGATATTTATCAAACCCAGTAATTGATTATCAGTTAGATTTTACCTCCCCTGATATAGTTGGGCCACTGTCTCTGTACAGCTCATCCATCATAGCTATCCCTAGGGTGCAAAAACTACCAACACTAAAAAGCCCTATACTAAATCATCAGCGCCCCTTAAGGATAATGAGCTGAAATATTGTGGGGCTTCGTAATAAGTTGGCCCTACCAGAATGGCAACAGTTTTTCAGCTCCTGTTAATGCAAGAGACTTGGGCTGTGGATCCCATAGACTTTGAGGGTTTTGTCTGGTTTAACTCTCTGGCCACTCCGTCATGTGTAGGTAGAGCATCGGGAGGTTTAACAGTTTGGATTAATTTACTACTTGGTGGCAATGCAGAGGCCCTTAACATATCAGGGAATGATTTCCAGGCAGTTTATTTAAGGAGGATCCACCCCTGCATATAATACATTTCTATAATAATGATTTCCTCTATGTGCTAAATCAGAGATTTCCAAAGCTCTTTAAATACATCACCACCCTTGTGGAGCTTGCATCAGAAAAGGGGCACCAGTCATATTTATTCATGGGAGAGGGATTTAACGCTAAAATGGCAAGAACGCACAGCGATATATTGGCAGAAGGGGCAGGTGACCGGGACATAAGAGGGAGGGAATTGGAAAGTTTTATAGCTGCCTCTGACATGATAAATAAAATGAATTGAACAGGGGCAGCAATTTACTCAACCCGATCTTTAGGGGTAGGATATGGCACTAAATATTTGACTAAATTTTCATTTTCCGCAATCTTACACAATTTCTCTTCCAATGTAAAATTATAGACACCAATTTTGGTGATCATAACCCGGTCGAACTTCAACTCCATGTAGCTTCCAGGTAAAGATTTCAAGATTGTCCCCACTCTCATAGAATTACCTATGTCTACCGAAAACCTTAGATTATGTTGGAAAATGGCAAACCCTACTATACTTTTGAGAAAAACAATCATGGAGAATACTAACTTAATTTTTAAATGCAAATCAAAAGAGGCTGATAAAGGGCAGGTAGTTGATTCTGATCCAGCGCAAACAACAACTCAGGAAAAAGGTGAGAACACAACTGTCCTCCTTGCGTCGCAGACCCGCCATCACACTAGCTCATTCACACATGCAGTCATTGGTGGGGCCCATAACACCAACACTCATCCGTCTCTCTCACAAGTCTGCATACAGGAGGGATGATAATACGCGCTGGACATGTGGGTGGGAGTACCTTATAACCTACAGGGAAAGAAAAGTTATCTTACATCATATACATTAACCTTCGCCACCTATAGATTCCTAATCCTAAACATCAAGGCACTCCGCCCACTTGGTCGATCGGACCAAATAGTTGGATTGGTTGATGGTGATTTTAGAACCAGCTAAAACACATTCAAGACTCAGAATCCTCTATTCTCTTTAAAAGAACCACAAACTCATATTTTCTGTTAATCAATAATTGTTTATCTAAATTTTTCACTAAATTAGCATTTGTCAAATTTTAGAATTTCTAGATCAATTTAATTAAATCACAGAACACCATACTTACCTATTCTGGCTATCAGGGTTTTCTCTAATTCATTGGCTCAGCATAACCAAATTTTGTCGTTAAATTGTCCAAGGATCAGGCCAGATCTCAGAGTCTGAAAGTCCTTTGCTCAGCATGTTACAGTACCAAAGATCATCAAAGGACCAGAAATCGTGCCAGCATCCGTCATCGAAAGGTCTCGAATAGCGTAGCAACAACCTCCCTCTCATCTCCACTCCTACCTATTCTACTACTCTTTTATAATATATTTTGGGATAACATGAAACAATTTTGGGCGGAGAAGAGAGATGATTGGCCAAGAGAAATCGTCCGATTTTGTATTGTCTGGGTTCACAGGGTTTTTGCTGATGAGTTCTTCAGCTATGACCAAATTTCCGAATGTTGCAATTTTTAAATTCATTCATTGTTCCTTTATAACAGTTCTTGTCTTCCGGGGTCTTTGGCAGCGCCCAGTAACCTCTCCTTGACAGGAACAGCGTGTAGAGCGGTCGTTAGGGAATTCACGGTACAATCCCAGTCTGCGCACTAGGCTTCGCACATCACGAGACGGTGGCCACTTCTGAATCTCTACTCTGCCGCCATCTTTTGTTAGGCCAAGATGTCAACTTAGGCAAAACAAACACAAAAGAGTAATTAATACAAAGAAATGATGCTTCTAATGTTATACCCTCACTAATCCCTTTTTGGATTAGTATTTTCCTAGCTTATAGCGACATTTAAACAGTATATTCACCTTTACGGTCCTCTACGAAGGTGCAAACGTTACAAAAGCAACATAAAGTATGCGATATCTAATTATCACATATACTACTGTTAATATGCATACGTATTTTAGATATTAAAGTTATTTTGCCATGCAAATAGCAAGTTCCCACGTGTAATTCATGTATGCAGGTTGGTTAATCTTAATATATCACCACACACGATTAGTAAATTATAATAAGTAGGTTATTCAGTTAATACTTTCATGCAAAATAGAGGAGGTATACAAAATTTTGCACTATCTGCTCCATCAATCCCCCCTTTGGTGATTTTTTTAAACATCACCACACTACCTTTAACATTTTGGAAAAAATGTAGTAAAAGAAAGGAATTCAATACTCTTAATCTTTAGTTAGATTACATTACTGTTTCCCCTGTCTCTTCTTCTCTCGTTTTTCTATTCATATTGTCTTTCCACTCTTCTAATTCTACTTCTTTAAATTGTCTTTTTCTTTCTTTGTCTTTATTTTTTACAGTTTCTCTTTTTATGTGTTTTTGTAATTTCCTTTTCTTGCTACATAAACATCCTAGTCTTAGAATTAATACTAAAATAATCACACATGTTACTGGAATTAATAATTTACCAATAAAGGTACTACCTAGCTTAAGTAAGAAGTTCTTAATAGTAGAAAACTTTTTCCCAATCTTTTCCCAAATACCTTCAACCTCCAGTGGAACAATTTCCTCATGCAAATCAGTTATATTCTTAATGTAAGTCTTTAAATCTTGACTTTTGTCAGGAATGTAAGTACAACAATGTTGAACTTTCAGCATTCCACAGACTCCACCCTCTTTTGCCAAAATTATATCAAGGGCAAGTCGATTTTGCATTACCATGGCACGCATGGCAACCATTTCTGTATTTACCAATAAAAATCCTCCAGCGGTGCTTGTTGACAAGCGATCCACTACTGTTGATAGTTTTCTAATTTTATGTCCATTCAGAGATATTCCCACTGCTGGTATCAACGCTCCGAAAATGTCTCCTACAATTTCTGACCAAGATTCTCTTTTCCTACGGGTTAGTTGACTACCTAACTAACGTGCACCATCTTTTCCTCTTCCCACATGAAATATCTTTGGGAAAACCAGGACTAGATAACATGTGCCATAGCAATGATCTGGTAATTGATAATATGCTTTGTTCCCGCAGATAAAATATAATCCAGGAAAAACTGGATCATTTCCTCCTTTAAATCCCCATCCTCCCATGATTCTATAAGTATCATGGCAATCACTGGTACCTACAAAATAATTATCATATGCAGTTTGATTTCTTCAAATACACAACTTCCCTTTCTGGGGCCAATCTAAAGCCATTGTTGGGCTAGCTTCTCCTTTCAAATGTCTTTCTCTTTAAACGTCCCAGACTGTCTTTTCTTCTTTTCCCTCAGGTACTTTCCTTTGCATTTTCAATCTCCTTTCTTCAACCATAGCCAAGAAAACGTTCTCCTCCTTCTTTACACTGCAAGTTAGATTATTTCTAAATATTGATTCTAATGTTAATTCTTTAGTTTCTAAGAAAAAATCACCTAACACTTTTGCAGGTTTAACTTTATTCAACTTGTTAATTACAGGTATTTGTGAAAATACATTATCTACATCTGAAAAATAATATTCTAATTTCCCTATTTTGTACAACAAACTTGCTATTACACCACATGTTATTCCATATGTTATTGGAAGGTGATGGTAAGTCACTCCCTCAGATACAGACGCTGGCAATTGCATACAGACGTAGCAATCCCTCACGTCCATCGTCTTCACATATTCGTATAGTAATTTTGAAAATACATTGTTAGAAAAATCATTTATGGACCTATCTTTATGTAAATAATTTCTATCTATTTTAGTCGGATACCTCTCCTGAGTCTTTTCTATATTAGTTTTATTCTCGCTATTTCCTTCTATTGTTTCTAGTGTAACCTTAAATGAAACTATTAGAGCTAATGCACTCCGCAGAAGCATTAGTAATCCTGTACAACAACAACACATTTTTAACAATCTTCTAAGAAATACACATTTAGATTTTCTATTTTCTGTGTTCTACTTCACAACTAGTTGTGTCTAACCCAAGGCTCTAAGCACCTATTTGGTTCTTTCAGTTTTATGTATTTTCCGGTAATTTAATGTTTCTCCATTTTAACACCTTTATCTTTTCAATTTGGCATTTGATCGTCTTTCACTTTACTTTCGTAGTCTTGAAGGATTTCCTGTACATCTGTCTCTTCTCCCATGTCGGACAAGATAACTCTCAGGATTTCTGATTCTTCATCTTCCTCAACCACTCCTGGTACAGTCACCTCTGGGTCCCCTTGGCTATCTGCCCCTTCTTTTATTTCAGGCAATGCCACATATGACCATTCGGGCGACTTATACTTCTGGTTAGGTTTTCTCGTTCTTTTATTTTCTTCTACCGTCGTTTGTTTCACTTCTTTCCATTTTTCTTGGCTAGACACTTCATTTACTTGTTCAGCTCTAGATGAATTCACTCTTGTTAATCGGTATCTTAATCTTTGTATCTTGTTAGGCCAAATTTCATCTCTTGCTGGCCTTTTCAACTTACTTTCTTTCTCGTTTTTCTCAGTTCTCCATGCTCTCTTTCTTAGGACTCAACCTTCTGGTACTTCTTCATCACTGTCCTCTGATTAAGTTCCAACTTGACTTTTTCCTTCAATTGTTCTCCTTTCCACCACTTCTGTTTTGTTCCCTACTTCTGTCCCTCCTCGTGGTTCTTCCACAAAATCTTCCTGCTGACTAACCGTCCCTTCCTCTAACTGGATGTGTGAGTTCCCTACAACTCCTCGGGGGTCTTCCACAAAAATCTTTCCCTCACTCTCTGTATCTGGTACCTTACCATCTAATTTTATTACTTCAGGTGGGATTTCTCTTGAACTTTCACTCGGGACTGTCTTATCAAGAATTTCCTTTACAGTTTCTTCACTGTTTTTATTCTCATTCTTATATGCTTGAACAGGTTCAGTCTCTGATTCTGAGCTGGTGTCAGAAATCTGTAACTTTCTTCTTAAAGGAAGGTTCTCTGGTGCAACAACTGGACTTTGTTCTGATTCCCCCCTTTCAGAACTTTGTCTTGTTCTTGTTTCTTCAGTATCTGATTCAGAACTTGTATCTGATTCTTCAAAGTATTCTCCTTTCTTGTTATCCACTGGGTTTGGAATTCGCAAGGTGTGACTAGCATGAATCCAGTTCTTCACTCCTGCACATTTTACTGCTGTTGTTGTAGTCAAGATCACCTGATGTGGTTTTCCCCAACGTGGGACCAAACAGTTCCGTCTTCGGTGCACTTTTATTCTCACCCAGTCCCCTGGGCTCAAATCATGAGCTGGCTTCTTTTCAAGAGTGGTGGCATCCGATCCAACCTGATGGAACACAGAATGAACGGAATCAGCCAACCCCTTGCAATAATCCAACAGCAAGTCATCAGATATAGGCAAAAGCTTGTTGACTGGTATGAAAACATGTTGCATTGCTCTTCCCATGACAATTTCATGGGGACTCAGACCTGTATTCCTATCTGGAATTGATCTAATAGTCATGAGTACCAGAGGCAAGACATCAGGCCATTTCAAACCTGTGGCTAAACACATTTTTCCCAGCCTGTTTTTAATGGTGCCATTTACTTGTTCCACCACACCAGAAGCCTTTGGGCGATAGGCACAATGTAGTTTTTTTGTTGTACATTCAATGCTTCAGAAATCAACTTCATGATTTCATTATGAAAATGTTTTCCTCTATCTGACTCAATTGTGACTGGAAAACCGAATCTACGAATGAACTCTCTTAGTAATAGCTTGGCTACTGTAATTCCATCACTTCTTCTCGTTGGGTATGCTTCCACCCATCGTGAAAATAGACAAACCATCACTAAAACATACCTCAACCTGTTACAAGGGGGCATTTCACTGAAGTCAATCTGCATTCTGGTGAAAGGCCCTCCCTCTCGACCTATTGTTCCCAGACTTACCACTGTTTTTCTTCCAGGATTGAATTGTTGACATATAAGACATCTTTGACAAAGACTTTCAGCTACAAGTCTAAATTTTGCATTATACCATGTCTGCATAAAGAGTCTGATCATTGCGTCTCTTCCTACATGTGCTTGTCCATGATACATCCGTGCCATGGCAGACACCATGCTATCAGGCATAACTGGGCTTCCATCCCGATAAACCCACACATGGTCTGTTTCCCGTGGTGCACATCCTGCTTTTACCCACTATCTCATCTCCTCATCTCCTGCTTCTTCTTGCAACTGTCTCACTTCCTCCCATGTATTCACAGTGTTAGTAAACAACAAAGGGCATGAATTAATTTCCCTCTCTTTTCACCTATTGATCGAATTCTGATTTCGTGCGCAAAATTGAGCCATATCGTTTGCGAATTGGTTACCAGCTGACACATAGTCATTAGACTTTGTGTGTGCTGCACACTTCACAACAGCCAATTGCCTAGGCAGCTGTATCGCCTCAATACATTTTCCAACCACTTCAGCATTGTTTATAGGAGTTCCACTTGATGTCAATAATCCTCTTTGCGCCCAGATCTGGCCAAAATCATGCACTACACCGAAGCCATATTGACTATCGGTTATCACAGTCACTCTCACATTCTTTCCCAACTTACATGCTCTTGTTAAGGCAAATAGTTCAGCAACTTGGGCTGATTTTACTCCTTTTAGACATGACGCTTCCAAAACCGCTGCTACTGTGCATACTGCATATGCTGCACTCAGAATTCCTTCGTCTGTTCTCAAGCATGATCCGTCCACAAACATCACATAGTCACTTTCTGTCAAAGGTACATCTTTTATGTCAGGTCGGGGTTTGGTACAGAAATCAAGCACTTCCAAACAATCATGATCCACATCATCTCTGACTTCCACATTCTCAGCATCAGGCAGTAACGGTGAAGGATTAACATTCAGACATCTCACCAAGCTCACATTTGTCGCACCTAGTATAACTTTCTCATATTTAGTCAGACGACTGTGTGTCATGAACTGGGTGCGGCTCCTTGTTAAAAGGATTGCCCCATCATGAGGTACAAACACTCTCACAGGAGATCCCATCACAATTCCTTCACTTTGTTCCAAACTCTTGCAAGTGGCTGCTACAGCTTTCAGACAACCTGGCAATGCTACAGCTACGGGATCTAATATAGCTGAGAAATATGCAATTGGTCTCCTTAGTTTTCCATGTTTATGTATTAAGACAGAAAGTGCACATCTGTTTCTTTCGCTGCAATAAAGTTCAAATTCCTTTTCATAATCAGGCATACCAAGTGCTGGTGCTTCACATAAACTGTCTCTCAATTTTTTAAAAGCTGTTAATTCCTCTTTGTTTAACTTAATGGCGTCTTTTACATCACTTCTTGTTAAATGTACCAAAGGTTTTGCAATCAGGAAAAAGTTACTTATCCACTGACGACAGTATCCAACCATTCCAAGAAACATTCTTACTTCTCTTTGTGTCATTGAGGCTCTCATTCCTTTTATTATTTTGATTCTGTCTGCAGTTACTTTTCTCAGTCCTTTTTCGATTTTGTGGCCTAAATATTGTTCTTCTTTGTGACAGAATTGCAATTTCGATGGGGATACTTTAAGTCCTCCATCAGCCAAATGATTCAACAGTGCAATGGTATCTACAGCGCACGCTTCTCTAGTTCTTGAAGCCACAAGCAGATCATCTATATATTTGATTTGATTTGATTTTATAATTTTATATAGCGCTGAATCACCCCAAAGGGTATCTCTGCGCTTGCAACAGCAGACTATCTTGAACTAGAAGAGGTATGTTTTCATCAGCTTTCTAAAACGGAGGAGGGACATTTCCATGCGAAGATATTGGGGAAGGCTGTTCCAAAACAAAGGAGCCAAGTACGAAAAGGCCCTGCCACCAGAACGGGCTTTATTTATTCTGGGAACAGAGAGACGTTTTTTGATCCTGATCTAAGTGAGGATATAGGATTATATACCTTCAGTTTCCTAGTTAGATAGCAAGGGCTAAGCTCATTTAGAGCCTTGAAAATCATGCAACATGTTTTAAATTGCACTCTTTTACGAATTGGCAACCAATGTAATTCATGCAATAAAGGCAGAGAGGGGGTTCTGGCCGGAGAATCCGTTACCAGTCGAGCAGCAGTATTTTGAATAACCTGTAATTTGTCCAGTGAGGCAGCATGAGCAGAGAGAAGAAGAGCATTACAATAATCAATCTTGCTCATGAGCAAAGCCTGAATTAGAGTCTTCCTGGTAGAAAATGGAAGCAGCGGGAAAACTCTTCTAAGTAAACTTAGAATGTGATAGCAAGACCCAGCAATTGTATTAACATGGGTCTGCAAAGTAAGTGTTTTATCAAGCTTGATGCCCAGATTTTTAACTACCTCTTTAGGTGCGGGGGCTTTACCCAGCTCCTCCGGCCACCAACTGGGTGAACAACAGATGTCAGCACCTCCGAATAGCAGAATCTCAGATTTCTCAGAGTTTAACTGGAGATAGTTGGTTTTCATCCAGGAGGCAATAGCCATCATACCCTGAGCAAAGATGGTTTGTATATCTGACCTCCTTTTGTCGAAGGTGAGGAGGAGTTGAGTATCATCTGCGTAAGAGATGGGGTTAAACCCCAAGTCCCTCATCAGTTTAGCCAGGGGCGCCACATAGATATTAAATAAAGTAGGGCTCAAACATGAGCCCTACGGGACGCCTCTGGTAACCTGTGATCGAGCAGATGTAAAAGGACCCATTGACACTGCCTGAGTACGGTTGGACAAGAAATCTGACAACCAGCTCAGTGCAGATCCGTTGATGCCAAGCTCTAATAATCTATGCAAGAGAACTTGGTGGGAAATGGTATTGAATGCTGCTGAAAGGTCAAGCAGCACCAGAAGTGCCGCTTGACCTTGATCCAGAGCCATTCTGATATTATCCATCACCTCCACCAAGGCAGTCTCGGTGCTATGCTTAGCACGAAAGCCTGACTGAGAAACATCCAAAACACCAGAAGACTCAAGATAAGCAGATAAGTGCTTGTTGATATGCTTCTCCGTGATCTTGCTCTGTAGAGGGAGCAACGAAATCTGGCGATAGTTTGACAATTCCTCAGGAGAGATGTTAGAGTTTTTGCGGATGGGAAGAATTTGTGCGTGTTTCCACCTTTGAGGAAGACAAGCAGATTTTAAAGAAGTATTAATTATAGAGCAAAATGGGGGCGCCAGCTGAGCCGCAAATCTAGAGGAGATTTTAGCAGGGATCGTGTCCAGAGGGGATCCAGATCTGGTGCATTCCAGAAGAGTTTGCACTTCTGTGATGGTAATAGCAGGAAATGTAGTCAGACGAGGTCCTTCACTATTGGGGTGTAATATGATCTCCGCAGGAATAGGAGTAAGAGTATTAGAGAGGATGATATTTTGATAAATTCTCTCAATTTTTTGTACAAAAAAGGAGGAGATATCACCACATAATGTCTGAGAAAAACAAACCCTGGTCTGGCAGGATTTGGGGTTGGTAAAAATTTGAAAAAGCATCCTGGTATTGTTACCTGCCTGTTCTAAAGTTTCTGCAATGTGAGTTTTACGGGCCAGTTTAACATTTTTATGATAGGTTGCCATAGCTGCTTTATAAGTAGTTTTAGCTTGCTCATTATGTGAGCGTCGCCAAATCCGCTCCAGTTTTTTACAGGCACTTTTCTCCACACGTAATCCAGGCGTATACCAACCAGTAGCAGACCTTTTAGGTGAAAATCTGAGAGGCTTAAGAGGAATTACTCTATCAAGTAAATTACCAACTCTTGAATCAAAAAGTTCAAGCTGCTGATCTACATCCCCTTGCATACTGTTCCAATCCCACTCAGCAAACAGTAGGGAAAGATGGTTAGCCGTTAATTTGTGCCAAGGTCTGTACTGACGGGTAACAGATGTATTATTTATCGCAAGAGGATGGTCAATAGGACCCAACAATTGGAAATTTATCATAAAGTGATCAGACCAAGTAAGCGGAAGAGTTTCACCACATTTAATATCCAAAGGATTGGCAAGGATAAGATCCAAAGTGTGACCGGCGATGTGGGTGGGAGCGATGTTAATGATCTCTAAGCCTCCAGCAGCTAGGTCTTGTAAGCACAGTCTAGCATCTTGGTTGGAGGCATCTTCACTGTGGATGTTAAAATCCCCAATCAAGAGAAATTTACGTGTAGTGATTAAATAAGGAGAAATAAATTCAAGCAGTTGGCTGGTGAAATTAGATATTGATCCAGGGGGTCTATAAACTAGAGCGCCTTTCCAAGTTCAGCATGCAGAGAGGTCCAATCTAAAAACAATACATTCAAATGCTTCCGTCCCCATCTGATCAAGGATAGTGACAGTCAGTTCCTCTTTATAAAATAAGGCTAAACCCCCACCCGTTTTGCCTATTCTATCCCGCCTGAGAATCCGATAGCCCTCGGGTATAGCTAGAGCAATGGCCGGAGTAGAGGAAGGTTTAAGCCAGGTCTTAGTAATGAAACCCATATCTGGCTTCTGATCGGTTAAAACATCCCATACCTCCACGGAATGCTTGACCAAAGATCTAACATTAGCCAGAATACAGTTCCATACCTGGTGCTGCACAATGGGAGGCAAATAACTATGAGGCTCCAACCGGAGAGAGTCCGGTAGGCACAAACAATCAGGTGCTAATGTGGTAAGCAAAGTGGGACAGTAACAATGCATACTTTGAAACTTGCAACTCGGACATGAAAAGGGACCCTCAAAAAGGCCATTGCGCAAAGTTTTACAACACATCCTGTTTAAAGATAGGAACTGCTCACGTGAATATGACCAAGCTGGATTGTTCACAGATCCTAATAATAACTGCAAACTATCAGGGTGTCTGGCAGCTGGCGGCGTCCTGGCGCAGACAGGCGCAGACGGGCTTGCCTCAGGCGCGCCTAGCATGGGACTGCTCTTAAAGCCCCCGTGAAGTGAACACTAGAGCGCTCATCAAGATAGCGCCCAGTAATGTCCCAGTCCCTCAGAAAACCCCGAGAGAACTCGCTAAGTAGCGAGAAATGGATCCAATTTTAGTGTGCGGGTAAGAGAGAGTGAGCACAGAAATTATAATACAATTTTAAAACAAATAAATGAGCTCCGCATAAAATACAAATACAAGCAGTTACACCGGCAATCTCCTTCCCTACGTGTTAGGGGAGGGGAGGGAGCCGGGAAGTAGATTAAAAAGAATCTAACGAGCAGCTACAGCGTTCAGCCTACAAAACAGAATTCCTTCAAGTAATCAGCTGTCGCCATTGTACCAGAACGGAACTTTCAGGCATTTTTAAATCTTCTAGAGACTTATTCATTATCTGATTGAATATTGAGGGACTCTCCGTGTACCCCTGTGGAATTTGGCACCATGCCAAGATACGTTCGCCAAATCGGAACGCAAAAATTGGTTGGCTATCATGATGCAATGGGATAGAAAAGAAAGCATGACACAAGTCAATCACTATGTACCATTCTGCATCATGAGGAATCTGATATAAAATCACGGACAGATTTGGTACAATGGGACAACATGATACTACAATTTTGTGTATTTTCCTCAGATCCTGTACTATTCTAAATGTTCCATTAGGCTTTTTAAGGCCCATAATTGGTGAATTACATGGACTGCTCATAATTTCTCTCAAAATACCTTGTTTGATCATTCTGTCTATCAGAGGAGTAACTCCTTCAATTATCTCGGGCGTCAATTTGTACTCAGGAATATTTGGGAAACTTATTCCTTCTTTTACAGCAAATTTTACGGGATCTACATTTTTCATGAATCCCACATCTTCCCCTGTGAAATCCCAGTCTTCCGCTTTTACTGTCTTTTTCAGCTCTTGGGGCAGTTCTTCAGGGTTAAATACAGCAAATGCCTCAGTAATCTCAGGTTCCATATTAGCCATAGTCATTTTATACAGTACATCTTCATCTGGAGTCTCAAATGCTATACCATCGGGAGTACAAAATATAGTGCAATTCATTTTGCACAGTATATCTCTTCCTAACAAATTAACAGGGCTTGAGTCGCACACTACAAAGCGGTGCATTTCAGAAAATGTCCCTATGTTAACTTTTACTGGTTCAGTGAGGTACATTTGTATTTGTCTGTTGAATACTCCAACTACTTGGATTGTTTCGTCCGAGAGAGGAAGATTTTTAACATCAGCTGATCTAACAGTTGAACGAGTAGCACCAGTATCTACTAGGAAAGTAATGTTTTCGTCATTTACCTTTCCATCCACAAATGGGCCTGTCTGGTCTACTTTTAGAGTTGCGCCAAGTACGCACTCCTCTTCCTCCCCTCGGCACCGTCAATAACCTTCTTCTGACTCACTCTCTTCGCGTTGTAGCCAATACTGCGAAACAGCACTAGCGCGCGGCAGCATAGTTACCTGTTCTCCATTGTAGAATCCTGTCTCATTACTGTATTTCTGATGTTTTACGCTCTGTGGAAAAGGCGGTTTTGGCACCTGATTCTGTTGGGGAACAACCTGCTGCTGTTGCTGCGGTTGACAACTCACCTCTTTCTGCACCTGCGGATTCAATGATGCATTATCACCATTAGTATTCGGGGGAAATTTACACTCGGATTTCCAATGTCCCATTCTTCCGCAATTATGACATGGCCATTTCTTTTTGGCTTCGTCTATATTAAATTGTCCTTTCCCTTTTCCATTATTACATTTTGATTTCATACCCGTACCAGTTGCTTGTTCAATCAATTGAGCCTCCTGTCTTTCTGCTACCTTTACCTGAGCCCACATGGCTTTCTCTTTTCATTTACGCTGCTTTGCTTCAATCTCATCACTAAAATATTTTGCATGTCTCAGTACTTCGTCTATCTTTTTGTTCTGCCAATCAACTGTAAGCTGTTTAATCATTTCGCTTACTTCAGGTCGCAATCCATACACAAATCTATATACAAAATGACTCAAATCCTTTTCACTTAAGTTTTCGTCACCACTATACTGTTTAAAGGCAAGAATCAGCCTTTCATAGTAAGCATGTACCGATTCTTTTGCTTCTTGATGAGTTCTATCAATTTTTACCCAATCAGTTTCTTTAGGAGGTACTTTATTTTTCAAAAAGGTAATTACTTGTTCATATTTTCTCATTACTTCTGGATCTGGGGCACCTGTTTTTGGATCTCTAGGGTATTCTTGTGTATGCCAGCTGATCATTACCTTGCACTCTGTCCATAAATCTGCAGGTACTATTATGTCGAAAAGACTATTTAGATCAATCCATAGGACTTTTGATAATTTCACAAACCTGTCTACCTGCCTGTACCACTCAACTGGCTTTTCGCGCAGTCGAGGAAAATCATTGGTAAATGACAAAATATCTTGTCTAGTCCAGGGGACCTGCACATATCCTCCACCTGGAATCTCTCTCATAGGACATTCAGTTACTACCTTTTCTTTCTCTCTCACTGGGTAGACTGCAAACGTTTTATCCGTTGCATCATCTCGTTTTCGAAACCATCTACTCTTCCATTTGTCTACATCGCCTCATTTTCTCAATAATATGATAAAATCTTTAATCTGAATCATTTGTCCTGTCGTGTTTAGGTTTTCAATGTCTTTTTCAGAAAAATCTACTCTATATGGTTTTTGTAATGACTTTACCTTTTCAAAATCAATACCCATTTCATTTGCCACTTCTTCTAATCTTTCATGTAAATTCTTAGCTCTCCATGTTATGCTTTTACATAGAAACATTAATTCTTCATCCTGATAACTTTTGAATTTTTCTGTAGGAATAGTTCCTACTATTAATTCCTCTAATACTATTTTTAATTTGGACACATCTAAAGGTTTAGGCTCAGCATCTCTTTGTTGTAAACTTCTTAGCCAATCACTTAATTCATCAGAAGTAGGACCTACAGGAATCTTTTCATTTCGTGTCTGTTCTAATCCTTTTGGTGATCATGGTACAGACTCTGTTGTCATTATTGCTCTATTTACTAAACTCTGATTTACTGTCAAATTTTTAGGAGTACTTTGTTAAGAAATTCCTACCGTTTGTCCCCACAATTTTTCTCTTGTATCTCGTCTTTGTATTTCATTTTCTCTGTTCCCATTATAAGGAATCGTCAGACAATGCTCACTATCCTTCTGTTTATCAAAAATCGGCATTACAGGACCTATTGTTACCGGAACAGTTACTGCTTCCATATTTTTAGTTAATTCTCTACTCTTTTCAGTCAATTCTAGAGTACGTTTAGCCAATTCAGCTGAATTTTCATTAGCCATTTTACTAACTTGGCTACTTTCTGTTTCTCTAAAAGGATTATTTCTTCCTGCCTCATGTGGTACTGTTTCAAATGTTATATTCTGTAGTGATTCTTTTACTGGAGCACTCGGTGCCAATGTGGAATTTGGTTGATATTGGGGAGGATTTGTATAAAACATATCCTCAAGCACATCATCCTCCGACTCATGCACACCATACTTATAACCTGATCCTGTATTATTTCTCTTTTCCGTACATTTTCTGTTAGTGGTTTCCTCCACATTTCTCATACGAAACAACCCATCAGTCATATTTGCACTTCGCCATCTCTTCATTCTATCATCATGATTTTCTTGTCCATATGATCTACCAAACATATATCTATACCTTCCGCCACTCCGTTGTTGTTCTCTGTCATACATCTCATCTTCCCATTCTGTCAATGCTTCAAACTGTGTAGGCCTGGGTCTTGGTTCCAATTTCATCATTCTTTCTCTCAGATTTCTCAAAACCGCTCAATTAAATGAGCCATGCTCCGGAAATGCCAAAACTCCATCAACTTTTGTATATTTTGCCCAATTGTCTAACCAAATACATGTATGATAACCGTATTTCGTAATCATAAAAGATGCAGGTGATTTTGCTGGAGGGATCAACTGTCCCTCTCCAGTCACAATCGGTTTGTCCTTTTTAAATAAGTTCTTGATTTTACTGAACCAGGACTTTTTCTCCTTCTCTGGTGGATCGTAATACATAATTTTCTCTTTTCTGTCTCGCTAGATTTCTACTACGACTGTTTTGTTTGTTCTATCCAATCGTAGCGCGACTCACACTAATGCACCAATCCTGAGCGTCTATGTCACTTTTACAATTCTCCAATCGCAGCGTGACTCACATTAACGCACCAATCCTGAACGTTTACGTCACTCTGTAATTCTCCACTCCTAGCACGGCGCACACTAATGCACCAAGCCCATCTGCGCCCGTCCGCACCTGGACCGCACCCAGCGCCAGAACCCCTGGACCCCGCACCCCGCAACGCCAGACTGCACTACAATGCAAGCACCCTCCACGCACTCAACACCAGAAGACCACCCCTGCTACCGGGCCACCCCGAAACGCACCCAGGGGCCTTTCACCTGCCGGAACTGCAGATTCACCAGCATCCAACCCTCCACACCACCAGCCAAAGAACCCAACCACCTCCGCTGCATCCTCCTCAACACCTGCTCCGCTCGCAAGCACACCATCGAACTCTGGGACCTCCTAGACTCCACCGCCCCCGACGTCGCCTTCCTGATGGAGACC
This sequence comes from Triturus cristatus, assembly GCF_964204655.1. Lineage (NCBI taxonomy): Eukaryota > Metazoa > Chordata > Amphibia > Caudata > Salamandridae > Triturus > Triturus cristatus. The sequence continues at coordinate 874,906,364 of NC_140593.1, read as the reverse complement.
TGGCTGAATGCCACCTCAGCACCAGACATCGCCATAGCCATCCCACAGGGCTACAAGATTCCCGCAGAGACCGCACCAACGGAGTGGGAGGAGGAATCGCCATCATCCACAAAGACTCCATCAAAATCTCAACGAACACCGATGACACCTTCACCACTGCTGAGCACATGCACTTCCAGATCCACACTGACCCCAACACCACCCTCAGAGGAACTCTCATCTACAGACTTCCTGGACCCTGCCCACAGTTCAGTGACACCATCGCCGACCTCATCAGCACCCACGCCCTCGCTTCCACGGACTACATCCTCCTCGGGGACCTGAACTTCCACCTCGAGAACAACAACGACGCCAACTCCACCGCCCTGATCGCCAACCTCGCCAACCTCGGACTCAAACAGCTCGTAACAACACCTACTCACGCCGCTGGACACACACTCGACCCCATCTTATCCGCAAGCCCCCACGTCTCCTTCAACCACACCACCGAACCACACTGGACCGACCACAGATGCGTCCACTTCACCTTCAGAAAACCCACCACACACCACCGCACCCAACAGCTACCACGCCGCTGCTGGGGCAAGGTCACCAAGGACCAACTGACTACCGCCCTCGCCCTGAGACCACCCACCGACCCCACCGACCCAGACACCGCCGCCACCAACCTCACACAGTGGATCAACGACTGCGCTAACACCCTCGCCCCTCTCAAGACCTCTACAACCAACCACACCAACAAGAAAGCCGCCTGGTTCACCGAGGACCTCCGGATCTCCAAGCACACCTGTCGGAAGCAGGAGAAGAAATGGCTCCACGACCGAACACCAGACAACCACACAGCCCTCAAGAGCGCCACCCGCAGACACCACCAACTCATCAGGACTGCCAAGAAGACCGCCTTCAAGGACCGCCTAGACAACAACGCACACAACACCAAAGAGCTCTCCAGCATCGTGAAAGAACTCTCCAACCCCAGCTCCTACACTAACGACATCCCGCCATCTCAAGACCTGTGCGACTCCCTGGCCACCTTCTTCCACCGCAAGATCACCGACATCCACGACAGCTTCAACTCCGACCCCCCCGCACCCACCACCGAGTCCACCACCCATGCGACTACCACTCGCACCAGTCGCCTGACCGTCTGGTCCAGCGTCAGCGACGAAGACACCATCAAAACCATGAACTCCATCCACTCCGAATCCCCATCGGACCCCTGCCCTCACCACGTTTTCAACAAAGCCAGCGCAACCATCGCGCCCCACCTCCGGAAAACAATCAACTGTTCCTTCGAGACAGCAACCTTCCCAGAAAGCTGGAAGCACGCCGAGATCAACGCCCTTCTGAAGAAGCCCAAGGCGGACCCCAAGGACCTCAAGAACTTCCGGCCCATTTCCCTGCTCCCTTTCCCGGCAAAAGTGACCGAGAAGATTGTCAACAAACAGCTGACCCGCTACCTCGAAGTTAACAACATCCTGGACCCTTCTCAATCCGGTTTTCGCAGCATCTACAGCACCGAGACTGCCCTCATCGCCGCCACTGACGACATCCGGAACCTGATGGACAAAGGAGAAACAGCTGCCCTCATCCTCCTGGACCTATCAGCAGCCTTTGACACGCTCTGCCACCGCACCCTATCAGCACGCCTCCATGACGCCGGTATCCAAGAGAAGGCCCTGGCCTGGACCACATTCTTCCTCTCCGGCAGAACCCAGAGCATCCGCCTCCCACCGTTCCGCTCCAAAACCACCGAGATCATCTGCGGCGTCCCACAGGGATCCTCCCTCAGCCCGACGCTGTTCAATATCTACATGGCCCCCCTCGCCCACGTCGCACGACAACACAACCTCAACATCATCTCCTACGCCGACGACACCCAGCTGATCATATCCCTCACCGAAGATCCCCACACCGCCAAAGCTAACCTCCACAGAGGAATGAAGGCCGTAGCCGACTGGATGAAGGACAGCAGACTGAAGCTGAACTCAAACAAGACAGAGGTCCTCATTCTCGGACCCACCCCATCAGCCTGGGATGACTCTTGGTGGCCCACGTCACTAGGCACAGCCCCGGAACCCACGGACTATGCACGCAACCTGGGGGTCATCCTCGACTCCACTCTCTCCATGACCAGGCAAGTCAACGCCGTCTCCGCGTCCTGCTTCAACACCCTCCGTATGCTCTGCAGGATCTTCAAATGGATCCCCCTTGACACGAGAAAAACCGTTACCCAGGCCCTCCTCACCAACAGACTCGACTACGGGAACGCCCTCTACTCAGGATCTACAAACAAGCTCCTGAGACGACTCCAACGCATCCAGAACGCCTCGGCCCGACTCTTCCTCGACGTCCCCCGCCGCAGCCACATCACACTCCACCTGAGAGGCCTGCACTGGCTCCCCGTCAACAAAAGGATCACCTTCAAGCTCCTGATCCACGCACACCAAGCACTGCACAACACCGGACCCACCTACCTCAACAACCGACTCAGCTTCCACACCCCCACCCGAAGCCTCCGCTCAGCCAACCTCGCCCTCGCCACAGTCCCTCACATCTGAAAAACCACCGCCGGTGGCAGATCCTTCACCTACCTCGCCGCCAAGACCTGGAACACTCTCCCCACCATCCTACGAAAGACCCAGGACCTGCTGGCCTTCAGAAGACTCCTCAAGACCTGGCTCTTCGAAAAGTAGCACCCCCCCCCCCCTCCCCAGCGCCTTGAGACCCTCTCGGGTATGTAGCACGCTTTACAAATGCAGTGATTGATTGATTGATTGATTGACCAATCTGGAGCGTCTACGTCTCTTACTGACTGACCAATCTCAGCGCAGTCTTTCTGACATCAGCTTTTCTTGCCGTTGCTGCTCCTGCTGACCGCTCCTTTACAAAATTTATCGGCAAACTTTTTACATTCACTTTCTCACTAAATTCTGTTAGTAACGACATAAAAACGCCACCATTATCTGTTTCGCTAACAAAGGATAGTCTTGACCTTTTTCACAAGAATTCCATCTTTCCCGAGAGCAGCGCTTACCTCTGCCCTACTACGGAATCGTTACTTCCGTTGATAAAGTAACACTTCCCTCTACTTCACCCTTCTAGCAAGCATTAGCTAACCATTTCTCCGGAAATAAAACACCTGTTGGAGACCCACTGCTCCTGAGAATTAAAACCAGAGTTTCACAATTAACCTGAATGCCATTTCATTTACACACATTCATACGGAAAATGTAGTTCACTCGTACAGAATCCTGTCTTTCCCGAGAGCAGCGCTTACCTCTGCCCTACTACAGAATTATTTCATTTGTTAATAAAGTAGCACTTCCCTCTACTTTATCCTTAGCTTAGGGAACACCTATTACCTTTCCAGTGAAGCTTAGGGAACACCTATTACCTTTCCAGTGATAAGCGAAATCAGAGCTCCTTTTGGACACAAATCAGAAATCAGAGCTCCTTTTGGACACAGATGACCTTTCGCTACCATACATTTCTCTCATACAGAAAATGTCCCTGACGGCAACACACGACGATGTTACCAATCGAACCCAGACAATGCGGCGTGCAACTTCAATAGTCACACGTTTTCCCCGTGTACCTACAGGACAACAACAATCCCGTCTTTCCCAAGAACAGCGCTTACCTCTGCTCTACTACAGAATCGTTACAAACTTCCGACTTCCTACATCCCAGAACTCGTCAAACAACATTGAACGTAACGTGACTCAACATAGTGTGTTAATACATAAACCTATACTTATCCACAGTCAATAATCAATAAGCAATTTACAAGCAATAATCACCAAACCAATACAATAAAACCATAACTCTGCTACCAGGAAAACTGATCCAGCGCAAACAACAACTCAGGAAAAAGGTGAGAACACAACTGTCCTCCTTGCGTCGCAGACCCGCTGTCACACTAGCTCATTCACACACGCAGTCATTGGTGGGGCACATAACACCAACACTCATACGTCTCTCTCACGAGTCTGCACATAGGAGGGATGAGAATACGCGCTGGACATGTGGGTGGGAGTACCTTATAACCTATAGGGAAAGAAAAGTTATCTTACATCATATACATTAACCTTCGCCACCTATAGATTCCTAATCCTAAACATCAAGGCACTCCGCCGACTTGGTCGATCGGACCAAATAGTTGGATTGGTTGATGGTGATTTTAGAACCAGCTAAAACACATTTAAGACTCAGAATCCTCTATTCTCTTTAAAAGAACCACAAACTCATATTTTCTGTTAATCAATAATTGTTTGTCTAAATTTTTCACTAAATTAGCATTTGTCTCTTCATATTTTAGAATTTCTGGATCAATTTAATTAAATCACAGAACACCATATTTACCTATTCTGGCTATCAGGGTTTTCTCTAATTCATTGGCTCAGCATAACCAAATTTTGTCGTTAAATTGTCCAAGGATCAGGCCAGATCTCAGAGTCCGAAAGTCCTTTGCTCAGCATGTTACAGTCCCAAAGATCATCAAAGGACCAGAAATCGTGCCAGCATCCGTCATTGAAAGGTCTCGAATAGCGTAGCAACAACCTCCCTCTCATCTCCATCACTACCTATTCTACTACTCTTTTATAATACATTTTGGGATAACATGAAACAATTTTGGGCGGAGAAGAGAGATGATTGGCCAAGAGAAATCGTCCGATTTTGTATTGTCTGGTTTCACAGGGTTTTTGCTGATGAGTTCTTCAGCTATGAGCAAATTTCCGAATGTTGCAATTTTTAAATTCATTCATTGTTCATTTATAACAGTTCTTGCCTTCCGGAGTCTTTGGCAGCGCCCAGTAAACCTATCCTTGACAGGAACAGCGTGTAGAGCGGTCGTTAGGGAATTCACGGTACCATCCGAGTCTGTGCACTAGGCTTCACGCATCACGAGACGGTGGCCACTTCTGAATCTGTACTCTGCCGCCATCTTTTGTTAGGCCAAGATGTCAACTTAAGCGAAACAAACACAAAAGAGTAATTAATACAAAGAAATTATGTTCTAATGTTATACCCTCACTAATCCCTTTTTGTATTAGTATTTTCCTAGCTTATAGCGACATTTAAAGCAATATATTCACCTTTACGGTCCTCCACGAAGGTGCAAACGTTACAAAAGCAACATAAAGTATGCGATATTTAATTATCACATATAATACTGTTAATATGCATACGTATTTTAGATATTAAAGTTATTTTGCCATGCAAATAGCAAGTTCCCACGTGTAATTCATGTATGCAGGTTGGTTAATCTTAATATATCACCACACACGATTAGTAAATTATAAGAAGTAGGTTATTCAGTTAATACTTTCATGCAAAATAGAGGAGGTACACAAAATTTTGCACTACCTGCTTCATCAATTCATTCGAGGCTTTATGTAATAATATTAAGAAACTCGTTATCAAATCCAATTGGTCCGACCCCCCAGATCCCCCGATGGTTTCATAACGAGTGTTCCAGGGCAAAAAATACATTGCGTAAAGCCTTAGTAATGAAGCCCAGAGATCAAGCTCTATTACTATCCTGCGGAAGCAATATATGTTGGTATTAACACATAGGCAAAATGAAATCCTAACGCAGCAAAGGGAAACACTTAGGCATAAACCCCGCACAAAAAATAGTAAACTCTTCTGGGGAGCTGTAACAAATATGCATACATTAGACCTAAGAACACTTAATATGAGCTGTCATATAAACAGTGAGGCCTGGGCAACTAATTCTTAACAAATGTATTCTGTTCCCAAGGAAAATGGTATGCATAATATATTGAGGCAGGAGGTCTGCTCTGAATTAGTACAGTTCTCTTTACAGTAAGTGATCATGGCTTATCACAGAGCACCAGGGGTAAAGATCCAGGACCGGATGAGGTTCCAATTGCCCAATAGATATCCCTGCAAAAATGAGTTGGAGGGTCTTAACAACAGAATCAAAGAATGGACCCCTGATAACAATATCCTGCACGCTAGCCAGTATGCCTTTTGTGCTGGAATTGGCACAATAGAGCAGTGCCCGAATCTGAATTTTTTAATGATCGGGAAATATACAGTGGCAAGGCTGATACTGCTCTATCTAGCCTTCCTGGACTTGACCGTGGCATTCAATTGTGTTAATAGATCAACGTTATGGAGAATTTTACTAGAAATGGGTCTAGATGGAGAACTTGTCAACATGTTAGTAGTATTGCACACAAATACTAAAGCCAGCGTGAGGTTTGGTCAGGGGGCGAAGTTTCAAATACATTTAGCATTGGGCGTGGTGTAAGACAAGGCTGCATGCTCCCCTCTCTGCATTTTTATTTTATATATCAATAATCTTAGCTGCCAGAAGACTAGTAGCATGCAGGACATTCCCAGGATTACCGGCATCTCTCTTTCTGCACTACTTTATGTGGATAATGCTGTACTATGGCCAGGAACCCGAAGGGCTCATGCCAACTAGTGCACTGGGCTTTATAGCCAATCTAGTCTTGTTGACTAATTCTTTGAACTCTTATATTATGTTCTGTGTTCTGAAGCGTTCACACATTGCCAGCATTACTGATGGCGTCAATATTTTGTTAAATATTGATAATTTCCCATATTTGGGTGTTACTATTAGTGCTGCTGGAACCTGCGCTTCCCATATTTCCCAAAGTGGGATAAAGCTCACAAGAGTGATAGGATCTATGCTGAGTCTTTCCAGTCCTGTGGGTGGAAAGTCTTTGACGCCTCTGGGGCAGATATATAACGCACAATGTACACCAATAGCATAATATGGGGCATGAATTTAGGGTATTTCAGGTTGCTCCATGTTGCAAAGAGAGGAAAATAGATTTTGTAGAAAAATATTTGCGGATCTTATATCAACTTCTCATTACATCTGCCATAAAGAGTTAAAACTGACATACCTGAGTGACTTCATGTGTACAAGACCTGTCATGATCTGGTTATCCATTTGGAGGTTGGAGGAACTATCACTTACAAGAGGTACAGTTACCAACTCCATAGTTTGTGGTAAGGGGTTATCAATGCCCTGGCTGTTCTATGTTGAAAATACCTTGGAGGCAATCGGCTTTGGCCATGCCTTTACAGAGTCTACTAAATGTTCCACTCTGGGTAAAAAAAAAAGAATTATCCTTAATAATTGGAAGAAAGTAGGATTAACCCTTTTACCGCAGTGGAAATTCCGCCGCGGTGCGGCACCTTTGTTGAGTGGGTGGGGTTGTGTCGGCCAACGGACATACGCAGTACTACGGAGGTAGTACACGCGATGGCCGTTGGCCGACAGAAGCACGCAACGGGCTAAAGCTGAATCTCTGAAACCATTGGTTGCATCTTACCTGAGCCTTAGCATTGAAGCCCACCTCTCAACTAGCTGTATATGGGAGCCTAGAAGTAATTGGGAGTGCTCTTTATTTTTCTTGCATTAGGGCAAACACTCTTAAGCTTTTACTATGTTTTCCTGCTGGGTACCGACATAGGGGTTGATTAGGATGGGAGGCAGATCGCCACCGCCGGCCTGGCCGAAGGGGGGCTGCACTTAGGGGGTACCTATGGTACTCCCCTACATTGCCCTGCTCAAGGTGGCAGGCACCGCGCGGTTTTACAACAAATACTGAGGGTCTGACGATCCAAATATACACAACTCTAACACCCTAGACAAATGAAACCTCCAAATTGACTACCGTGAGTGACAAAAGGAAGCTATAATTCCCATCACCCACCAAAGGTGGCTTATCATCATCTGGGAATTCAGGACTGAGCTGAGAGGACCAACCACTCTGATGGTAATGGTGGTCACTCAGTTGTCCCAGTAGTGAAACAAATGGTAGGGTGACGGTTGCAGTGCAAAAATAAAACAAAAAGTGCTATTAAAAATGGCTATCCAGATGCTATAAACTTTATTCTGGCGCTATCGTGATGCCATTGATAAAACCTGTGCGTAAACAGTTTAGCAAATAACTGTTAGATCGATGGTCTACATGTTTCGGCAATCTGGACTGTGTGTCCAAGCTCTCATCAGGACCCAAATACGCTACTGCAAAAATGTGATAAACAATATAAACACAAAAGTTTAAGATTTCCACCAGTAAGGTATACCATACAACCTGGTTTGTTCTGTATGCGGTGCCTGCCACGTTGTGCAGGGCAATGCTCAACATGGCATTATCATCATTGCGGCGGGTGCTGCAGCCAGCAGCACCCGCCACAATGTTGAGAATACCTGATGCGACCGCCGCAGTGGGGGTCGCATCATGATTTGGGTGGCGGGACCACCGCATGGCTGGTGCGCAGTCCCGTTTCCGCTAGGGTGGCGGGCAGACTTAAGACCGCCCGCCATCACCCCCATAATCTTTAACTGAGAATATGCCTGTGTAATGGAACCTCGAAAAAATCAATGATGCATTTTTTTTCAACTGTGATTTTCATAAACTGTTCACAGAAAGTTTTTAGTGAAATTGCTGAAAGCAAGAAATTGTAGCCAATGTAATAAAGCCTATTATTTTCTTAAAACTATTATCTGACAAAGACACACGTTTGATTGTACCACCTAGTCTATGTCGCTGATTGAATTGGATCATACCGTATTTTGAGTGTCTCCTCTAGATTCACTAATTGACTTTGCACTTGTAGCTCATTAACTCTTTTATGATAATTGAATGAATGTATTTATTAACTTGTATTTAACTGTTTCTGCCATTTCTGTATGCTATTATGGTTGTTCCCAGCCGAATAAAGATTTTAAAATGAATGAATGAATGAATGAATGAATGAATGAAAGAATACCACACATCATAAGAATTAGCGACAGTATGTGAGCATGATCGCCTGAAGAGTAAAGACCAGGATAATAGAACACAAAAATATAGATTTTCCAAATTGAAAGATAGGATTGTCTCTTTTTAAGTTCAACCCGCTTTACACTCATAAAAGCAGATTACAATAACAATAAATACATATAGTAAATCAACTAGATTATTATACCATGTCAAAAAGAAACAAAGCTGTTTGGGTTTTATAATTTGTATGGGGAAATAAGGGTTGAAGAAGGGGGCCGGAAGAAAAGAAAGTCAATTTTGAAAACCAAGTAACAATAAATATCCGGTAAAAAATACAAATATTTGAAAAGTATTGTTATTAAGATAAAGTAGAACTAAGGATATGCAGAGATTGCAACAATTTATGGTGGTATACAATTTTGTGAATATTTGTAGTTAGTTGGTTTCTGTACAGTATTATTTAACAAATTCATTAATGGTAACCATCAATGCAAATCTCGATTAACATTTGGTAGAGAAAAAGTGGCAAAATCTGGATTTAATCTAAACATTATACCACCAGGCTTTATATCAAATATTAGAGCAACAGTTCCTGTTAATTGCAACTGGGTGAAAAGCTAAAGCGAACTTGAGATCTAATAATTCATTATTATGAATGCCTAAATTGGAAACATCAAGGAGACTTCTTTAAAAAAATATTAAAGGGGAGATGGAGCATTGTGTATTGAAAATGTTTGTGAGTTGGAACCAAACTTTTACCCAACAGGATGCAGTGGGTGGATATTCAAAAAGAATGTGCATCAGATCAGCATTCAGGTAGCCACAGGACTAGGTGTCCCATATTAATTGGGGAGATGCAGCAGAGCTAGCATGGATCGCAAAAAGCTCATCAGCGGAAGAACTAAAGGAGGAGGAGAAAACTGGTTCTCGTAAGAGAGAATTGTTGAATCTCAATCGGCTGGGAGTAAATCTAGATGTACAATAAGTGGGGCATCACAATAGGTTCAATAGTAGAGGTAATACGATTCTAGGAAAGTGATTTACTAACAAAAATATTATCAAGTCAAGTGAGAGATCCATGAGGCACGGAATAAAAATATATAGAAGCTAAAGGGCCGTCCCACTCTAAACCTTCAGGAGGACCATAAATGCATATATTGTTGTGCCTGTTTCTGTTTTCTAAGTCTTCTGCGCTTTTTTTCAACAGAATGACCGCCTTTTCCAAAACAGTGATTTTATTGATGTTGTTTTGTATATCACTGACACACTGCTCTACCTTGGTAACTCTTGTCTCTATAATCATCCATTTGTCATTGAGATTTTGGATCTGTATATTTGTTTCTTTAACGGTCGAAAGGCTTGAATTTCCTCCAATAAGATCTCTAAAGATATAGGCGAAGGTGATTTTTCAGGAGAAGGAGGATCTTTCTGGAGATTTGTATTAGTAGAAGAGGGTGACAGCATTTTTAATGAAGTAATTGGTGTAGTTGCAAAGCATGTAGTGACAGAATGTGCCATGCCAATAGGGGAGATTGAACCATCCATTAAAGGCACCTCAGAAGACAGTCGTGGGTCCGTTATAGTAATAGGCTTCACATTGCTGGTTTACAATGGCTTCCTCATTCTGCCCATATACAAATTGGCAGCTAGGACTCTCAGAGAAAATGACAACAAAAGAGTATATAACTAAAAAATGAGCGAAAATGATAGCCTCGATATATCTAACAGTGTCTCCAGCTCCAAATTGTAAGTACAAATGACTACAATGTATATGCCAGTGAACAGTTCACCTCCACCAAGGGATCTTTGTGAGAAGGAGGAGATGAATGACTTTTTTATGAAAATTAAAAAGTGGAGGCCAGTCTTATGGAGGTTAAACTAGGAAGCACAAAGGAGAGTACCATCAACTGATGCCACCGCTGAGATGAAATGACCAAATGGGACAGACTTTAAAATAGACACAGCACTAATGCATTTTGGTGCGGTAAATACCTAAGATGGCAGCCGCGATAGTCAGAGCAGCGCTGTTGTCTTCAAAGTAATTCAAGTACCGGCCATGGGTCACGCTGTTCATCCACACCTCTATTTTATGAGGGAAGATAGTTTTCCCAGATGAAATACTTCAAAACTTCATTTTTAAAGACTGTGGTTCCTGCAAGGTACGGACCACCTCAGTTAAGCACCCATCTTGAGTGGCATCCAAGCCACGCCCTGCTAGGACAGTTCCTATTTTAGCAAACGTGTGGTATCTTTGAGATGGAGAATCAATCACTCATTCATTAAACAATCATTCAACTTAGAGTGTGCTAGCAACTAGGGGTGTGCACCATTTGTGTAAATTGATTTTGCATTATTCAGGGAAATTTCTTCAAAATTATGCAAAATTACACAAGATGCAAAAACTGGCCTTTGGCTCTGTGTTTTTGTGCAAAATGTGTCCTTTCATACTCTTTAGAAACGTGGATTCCTTTTGTGCTAAGAAAATAGTGCAAAGAAGGCACAGTGAGCAACAGTCACTCTCTCTGTCATTCACTTTGTTACCTTGTATTTGTGGTACATATTTACCACAAATGATGCTTAATTACGTATTGTGGGGTAATCAAGTAATTCAGGGAATTTTGCATAACAAGAGTAACACAAAATTCCAGAAATTACTCTGGTTACACTAGACCAATGCAATATTTCCCTGTGCATACTATGAACCACAGCACTGACAGCTAGGTGCAGAATGGTTCTAAGGGCACATTTATCAAACGTTCATGCAGCACAATGCAGCAAGTCATCTTGCTGCGCTGCACTGTGTGAAAGGGCTGGAATACACTGATTTTAACATTATTTGGCACATTCCTGTCCTTTTCTTGCCCCTGGTGCACAATGTACTGCCTAGCGTCAACGCAGGCACCCTTGAACAAAAATGAGAAAAAAATAAAATATTTCTCCTTGTTACACCTTACCTGGGGAGGTGTAACATTTTGACACATTCCCAGGACTTACACTAATGAAAAACTGTGAATGCACCAGAATCCATGGATGGATGCATGGGAACACACATGCTCCAACCATGGATCACCTCCCTGGAGCTGAGTAATGCAATGCAGCAATTAGCACTGTGTTGAGTTACTCTAGATTTATCATGCCATGGAGGGAAACACAAGGTGGCCTAGCATTGCTTCATAAATCTTACTATGTTGTTGCATCACTCTTGCACCTCCTTCTGTGGCACAAGGGCGACGCAACCACTAAGATAAATATGCCCCTAAGTCTTTAATGATTTTTGAAGGTCAAATTGGTTATAAACATATGGATCCACCCGTAGGTTGAGTATATTAGGAAAATTCCTCAAGAAGACGAAATGTATCCCACGGCCGTGGAGAATACAAATCAGTTGTTTAAATACCCCTCACACACCAAAAGGGCCCTTGGTGTCATGCTTCATCATAGGGGTCTTCCCGCCCCTCTACGGGACGGGGCGTGCTGCGACCTACGTCTACGCGGGAGCACTGTTATAAGTGAAACCACTATGTGTGATGCAAGGGTGTGAGAGGAAGGGTCAGGAGTGAGTGGAAAAGTGAGTTAAAAAATACCTGGCTCTTCTGGTTGAATGAACTTTATTAAACCGTATGAGCTGGTATTAGTAAAATAGTGGGGGGAGGAGGAAAGTATGCCTCAATGAGCTAGACCTCCTGATGGTGCCGACATGTTTCGAAGCTTCCCCAAGCTTCTTCTTCAGGACCTTAAGGATCCCTTCCTAAGACTCACAGTGATGTATTTACAATGAAAAATTAACGTATTGTGTCCCAAATAAATAGAATAATGTGGGAAGAAAATAACTTCCAATGGTTAGTAATGCCTAAATAGGTCTTATATGGTCCATTTACTTGATGTAAATGAGAAAATTACTTCATGAGCTCAGGACCTGGTGGGGGGAATGCCAACTCGGCTATGAATCCCTGGGAAATTGTCCCGCCAAAATAACCACCCCGGTCGGCTCCGTAGATGAAAAAATTGGTTAACCACAGGAGTGCATCTGAGGCGCAGCTGTAGACCTGTCAGCCTTAGGGAGATCTTCCCCCAAACTTTTTGCCTTCTTCCCCCATTTTTACAGATCTTGTTTTTGCTGGGCATAGGACTCTGAGCACTTTACCACAGCTAACCAGTGCTAAAGTGCATGTGAGCAGTCCTTTAAACATGGTAATATTGGCTTATCCCTAATTGGCATATTTAATTCACTAGTCTAGCAGTATATGTACTCAGGCCTGAAAATGAAATGCTAAAAGGGGGCCTGCAGCACTGCATGAGCCACCCATTTAAGTTTCCCTTTAAACATGTCCCAGGGCTGCCATTGCAGAGCCTGTCCGTGCAGGTTTGAACTACCACTTTGGCCAGGTAAAATAAACCTCTTGCCAGGCCCAAACCTTTCTTTTTAATACATATAAGTTGCCCCTATGGGAGGCGCTGGAGAGTCCAGAGGGCAGGGTGCAATGTATTTAAGAAGTAGGACATGTACTTTTAGGTTTTACATGTTCTGATAGTGAAAAACTCTTAAAATCGTTGTTTACTATTGCAAGGCGTATCTCTCCCTTGGATAACATTGGATTTGCCTTATTGCATTTTGGTAGTGAAGGGCCAGATTTATCAAGGTTTTGCATTGCCCTTATGCCACACAAGGGGGACAAGGGCAATGGAAAACCTAAGTGAGATTAACCAAGCCACGCAAGGCTACCTTGTGTGGTCCTACAGTGCTTGATAACACTAGAGTAACACAAGTCAGCGCAACTCACTGCCTTGCATTACTCTGCAGCAGGTAAGCTTTCCATGGGTGGAGTTTGAGTGTTCGCACTCCTGTGCCCATGGATTTGGTGCTTTCCCAGATATATATAGATTAGTGGTATGCGTCAAAGTTCTATGCCTTCCCAGGTGAGACATAACAACGAGAAATAGTGTTATTTCTCTTTGTTTATCCCCATCTACGTGTGCTGCATTGTGCAGCACACATATAAAGAGGAAAACGCCTTTCAGGATTGTTTTTGTGCAGGAAGGTGTTCCTTCAGGCACAGAAACAATCCTGCCTACAATGTAGGCACCCTTGCACCATGGCACAAGGGTGCATGCGTTAGCGCTATGCAGCCAAAAATGCGCCAGCACTAGGAAAGGACAGGAATGCACTGTATATTGGTAAATACAGCTCTTCCTGCCCTTTCACGCAGCGCGATAATAACAATGGGGTCATGTGCAGAACCTGGGGATAGGTACGTTATACGAGCAGTGGTTCTGCCACGAAAGGAATTAATACATTTCTAAATTAGTCCTCATGGAGGTAGGACTTCAATTAATAATTAAATAAATCACAACACTAATTGTACAAATAAACAACACAACTAAATTGAATAGTGTTAATTAATATATTGAAAAGATCATGTATTTTAAAGAATAAGTAATATACAACAGGACAAATACACAATATACACAACTAACATAAGTAGTTTTTTTTTACAATAGTGACAAAAAAAGGAAAGTGAATGAAGTGGTTTTATACATGTATCAACAATATAAACTATACGTAACAAATATAACACATAAAACTATAATTCATTGCAGAGTGTTGAATTGACAATTAAAAGACCCTAACAAGACCTATGATTCATCTTTTTCGTTGTAAAGGTCTAGTTGGGCAACAAAGCTTTTTTTTGAACGTCGAAGTTTCGACCACTAATTGCGTGTATCTTTGAAATACATTATCGTGGGGTCTTCATCAGGACTGAGAACCAAGTGTGTACTGCCTTCTAAGGAGAATGAGGAAGCAGCTAGCCTTGTAGTCAATATTCAATGACCTGTACATCCAATTACAGGTGTATAATCGTTGGAAGCCCTTGGGGGCTCAAAAGTGTTTCACAAATGTTGATAGTGGAGTAGTCTTCCTCCCTAAAATCCTATAGACTCAAAAAATAGATAGAGGGCTAGGAAAACCTTTGCGTCTTTCTTATAAGTTTTGATACAATATCGTAAAGCCAGGGGCACACGTACTCCCTTGGATCCTCCGGCGCCTCGTGCTCGGAGTGTAATATCTTTCACCACTAATGGCACGCACACAATCAATTTGGCTAGCAGGGCCAGCGGCCTCTGTCTGCATATATAGTCAGGAATCAGGAGCAATCTTGCTTCCTTGAGTCCTCCACCATCTCACACTCGGAGTTCACTGACAAAGCACCTAGCGCAGCTAGGTGGCTTGATGTGTTGTGCTGCATGAAAAAATTATTAATGCGGCCTGTAATTTCCAAATAGGAAGAGATAACTAGTTCATTTTTGGAACCTCCAAAATCACAGTTTGAAATCGCAACTTATGGTGAAGTCGGATTTTAAAGTGCAATTCTAAAAATGCCACTTTTGGAAAGTTGCCATTTTAATGTCTTATCCACTTAGTGCCTGTAGCCTGTCTCTGGTCACATGATTGGGTGTAGTAGATAGTTGGGCGTTGTGTATTCCACCTAGACAGCCACACACAATATGAAGCTTAAGTGTGCCTAAATCGGCCATCACTGGCTGGATGGGTGGGAGGAACTGGGAAAAGCCCAACATATACCTGAATAGGCTGTATACTGTGTCCACATAAAGGGCTGCATATCCACCTGTAGTTAGTCTGGAGCCAGGGCAGGGGATGAAGGATGCTTGGGGACTTCAAAGGGAAACCTCTAATTCGCCAGTCCTGCTAGCGTTGCAGGTCCCTGGGGAGGGGAGACCCCCATTTGCATGGCGGTTGCAGCGGTCATCTCTTTCGGATCAGGTATTTAGGCACACAGTTGGAGACGTCATTCATAATATTTGGGGGAAAATGTTGGAGCAGTGGATAGTGCTGGTGTCCTTTGGGAAGCGTTTAAAGTGACTATTCGGGGGGTGTGTATTGGCACGCAGTCTGGGGTTCTTAGAGATCTGCGCCGGCGGATACGGAAACTTGTGGAGGATATAACTGCTTTGGAACGGGACTATGACAGATGTCCAGATGCTGCTAAATTGGCTGAAATTAGAGACCTAGTATCGGAGCATAATGACACGGTCAACCAGGAAATGAAGCATAGAACGCGGAGGTGCACAGCTCATTATTATGGGGAGGGGGCCGACCCAGCCGTTTTTAAGCGTCAAATTGGCTACACCTCGTAGCCAAGCTTACATCACTGAATTAGTGGACGAGGCAGGGGAAACACACTTTGGTACCTCGGATATTAATGGGGTGGTATTGGATTTTTATTCAAAACTGTACGGGGAGTGTACTCACCCATCTACCTCTGAGATCCATGAATATCTAGTTGATGTAGCGTTGGTCTGGCTATCCAGTAATCAACGGGAGTATCTCACGCAGCCTTTCGATGTGGATGATGTAAAGATGGCGATTATATCACTTCCCACTTGCAAGGCAGCGGGCCGTGATGGTCTCCCTAGCGAGTTCTATAAGGCTTATGTCCATGAACTAGCGGCGCAGCTGTTGGAGGTTTTTGCGGAGGCATATGACTCTGGCAAGCTGCCTCCATCCCTTACAGAGGCTTTAATAGTAATGCTTTTGAAACCTGATAAAGCGGCCAATATCTGTGATTCCTATTGGCCCCTCTCTATTATTAATATAGATGCCAAAATCTTGGCCAAAATGATTGCCACTCGGCTTCAGCCCCTGGTCCCCAAACTGGTATTACCGGACCAGTCCGGTTTTGTGCCCTCTTGATACACGATGCACAATCTCTGTGCCATTTTCTTTACACTGCACTATTTTGACCGGGACTTCCAGGCGGTGGCTGTGCTGCTTGATGCCACAAAGGCGTTTGACTCCCTCCAATGGGAGTATGTGTTCAGCATCTTGCTGCGCTTGGGCATACCTCCATTCTTTTTAAAATGGGTACGTTTGCTGTATGATGCAACGGTGGCGTGAATTCGGGTTAACGGCTGGGTCTCTGAGACATTTCCCATCAAACGCGGTACGCGGCAGGGTTGCCCGCTGTTGCCACTGCTCTTCGTGCTGGCCTTGGAGCCGCTGGTCTGTAATCTGTGGCAGCGCCACGCCCCGGCTGCGCTGCGCTTCTGTCAGCAACCCTTAATGGTGTCATTATTTGCTGATGATATGATGCTCTACGTACGTGAGCCCTCAACATACTTGCCGTAACTATTTCGGGAATATGTTCGTTATGAGCGATTTTTGGGTTTGGGCATCAACTGGGCTAAATCCATGGTGTTCCCTTTGACAGCCGGTACTCAAGAGATTGAGATGGACTTTCCATTGCAATGGTCGACCGATCCCGTGAAATATTTGGGCGTTTGGCTTCATAGGGATCCTGCTGTAGTCATCTCTGCTAATTATGGTAGGGCCGTGGACAAGATCACGGACCAGACTGCAAAATGGGCTAAGCTGCGCCTCTCACTCACGGATCATATTGCAATCATCAAGATGACGTTTCTGCCCAAGCTGTTGTATTTGTTTATAAGCATCCCTATGCGTTTAAATGTTGCGCTATTTAGTACACTGCAGTCGGTATTGCTCGTGTTCGTCTGGGGGGGGTGGAAAGCCTTGGTGTAGCTGGAAGATTTTGACACTGCCATTTGAGCGTGGTGGCTTTGAGGCCCCAGATTTTCGTCTCTATTATTTGTGCACTCGGGTGCACCATGCACACTTTTGGTTCTTTCCACAGAGGTTTCAGCCGCACTCAGCAATCAAAGCTGACTCGATTTTACCTATACCCCTTGCTGTGGCTGCTCTGATTGGTGGGGGGAGGAGCTTGGGATGAGGTCAGCCCCGTCCACTTTCCGGCATGGGCCTGGCAAACATTAGCAAAACGGGCGGGGTGGATTATCTCTATGCCCCCAAACTGCCGATCGCGGCACACCCAGATATATCGGCAGCACGAGAATCAGCCGCCTTGTGAGTGTTGGGTAAGGTGGGGATCAAATGTCTAGGAGATCTATGCACTCAGGGCCAGTTTTGTGCGCTTTCGGATTTACAGACACGACATGGTGCGGATTTAATGCTGGGATTTACCTATGTACGGGTGCGACAAGCAATCCGTGATATTTACCCAGGGTTCCCGTCTGAGCCGTGCCCTCTGCGGGCACTGCAGGCGGTGCTGGCGGGGGAGAGGCGACGGGGCTTGATTACGAAGTTATATAACGCATCTCTCCGGGAGACCGAGCTAGCGGAGTCCCCCTCATACATTCGATGGGTGGCGGTAGTGGGTACTACTATGACACTGGCTGAATGGAAATTCTGTTGCGAGTTGACAGGACGGCTAATGGCGAATTGTAATCTTCGAATTATCCATTTCAAATACTTGCATCAGCTTTATTATATTCCTATTCAGCTACAACGATTTGGGCTCAGAGACAGTGCGCTCTGTGTGCGTTGTGGGCGGGATGATGCAGATTTCCTCCATCTGGCCTGGCAGTGCGCAGGAATCACTGCATTCTGGGTGAAGGTTACTCAAAAACTTACGGATGTTGTGATGGAACCTGTTGTTTGTGTGCCTGCTGTGTGTCTAATGGGGTGGGTTTGTAAGCTTAAACCTTGCAATAGGCGATTGGTTGCCATTTCCACATTGTTTGCAAAACGAGGGGTAGCGCAGTGGTGGGGGGCTAAGGCTGTGCCCACAGTTAAACAATGGACCCGAGATTTACTGTATTGTAGAGACCAATTGAACATATATGCGGAGGAACTGCCGCAGGCATCTTGCCCTAAGGACTTCTGGGCTCCCCTTACGGGCTATCTTCTCAGCAAACCGGACTTATGTTGAGTTACTGTGCATGTGGCTAGGCTGCCTGCGACGGGCGAAGAGACTATTGGAATGTATGTCACATGTCTTTTTTAGGAAGGCTACTCAGGATTTATTGTAATGCTCTGCCAAGTGCCGTGGCGGGAGGGGGAACTGGGAGGAGGGTTTGTTAATGTTGGACTTTGGTTACTACCAGGAAAATTGGCTTGTATCGATATCCTTTGGAAAGTGCATTGCTACTAAACACCGACCTCATGCTGAGGTGATTGCTCTTGTACTTATTGAAAGCTGATCAATAAAGATATTTAAACATTTTTTTAAAAACTCTAGAAGCTTTGCCCTCAGTTTAAAAAGGCACACCTGGGTCAGAATACTGGACCTCAGACACCACCACTTCAGTACACTTCTGGACCAGTGGATACTCTGTCAGGAAGAAGGTCTACTGTGGTGTTGAAGGATTGCCATTCTGTTGGACTGCACTCTGTTGGACTTCTGCCTTGCTGTCTTGACCTGCTATCTGTTGTTCTCTTGCCTGTATGAGAAGGACTGAACCTGCATCTCTTGAACCCAGAACCCAGAGTGACTCCAAAGGCTAGTTGGCTGGCCTCCTGATCTGAAGCCTAAGGAACATAACAGGCTTCAAACAACCTTGCATCTGCACCTGGAGTCTGTCTTCTGTGAATCTACCCTGCCAAGTGGCACCACCCCACTCCTGGACCTTTGGAAGGGAGCTTAAGAAGCTTTGCCAATCGCTGGCGATCCAGTGGAGCTGACATATCTCCTCCGCTGTGTGACACAAATCCAAGCAGAACCAGCGCATCTCAGCTGCTGTGTGGATTAGACCAATTCCAAGACCTGCACGCTGTCATAGCTCGCATTGCCTTCAGAATTGCTGCTGTACGTGGCATCCTTGGTGCAGGTCCTCGCATCCTTTGTCGACAGCAGCCTTGACGATGATGCCGGAGTCCATATTGCAGCTCTTCAGAACTGACGCACTGCCCTGATTGCATGCCGCATCCCTGATGACGTACTTCACATCACAAGCCCTGCCAACAGGATCTTCGACGCTGATTCAACAGGCCTTCGCACTGCAGCCTCATCGCATCTTGAACAGACGCATTGACTCAGCTGTGCAGCACATCTTCTACGCGGATCAAAGTAACACTCTGCAAACCAGGATTTAAGGTACTTTTGTTCAGCAGGCCTAACTGGGTCCCTGTAGCCAGCCCCTGCTCCGTTGCGGTTGGCCTGATTTTGTGACTGTGTTCCGGTTCATTGTGACCTGATATCCACAGTTGCTGCTTAATGCCTCTTGGTGCTATTTTCTCCAAAAAGTTTAAAATTCAATATCTCTGCATCTACTAATTGCATTTTTGTCATTTTGGTCTTGTATGATTGTTTAAAAACTACTTTCTTTTCTAACTCTGTGGTGGGCTCCCTTTGTGTTGTGTTTTCACTGGGTTACTGTTTGAATTGTTGAACAAATACTTTACACATTGCTTCTAGCGATCCGCCCGACATTCACCTCCGCCCGCATGCCATTTCCCCCTGCGATATTAGTATGGCGGGGGGACCCCGGCGGACGGAAAGACCGTCCGACGGTTTTCCGCCGGTCACACAGGTGACCGGGTGGAAAAGGGGCCTGATATGGTGGTGGTGTCTGCTAGACACCGCCATCGATATTATGATGGCAGCGGGAAGCAGCCTTTCCATGGCGGCGTTGCCACCACGGAAAGGCGTGCGGTTTCCTCAGTTGTGGGCCCGTTGCAGGCCCCAGGATGTTGGAGGGGTGGGGGGGGCACATGGGGGGTACCTATGGTACCCCCCTGCATTTGCATGGACGGCGTGGCAGGCACCCCGCGGTGCCTGCCATGTTGTGCATTCAAATGCGCACATGCCTTTTTTTGTATTGTGGCGGGTGCTGCTGACAGCACCGTCTTCCGCAATGCAAAAATACGGGATGCGCCCACCAGTGTGGCAGGCGCATCTTAATTGCCCATGCGGGACTGCAACAGCCTTAGCGGGTGGTCCCATTTCACGGGGCGATCTGCCCGCCATCATAATAGACCCCAAATTGTGGGGCCAATATTATTCTACATCTACTTTTGCACCTGTTTTCTTCTCCAATAAATGTTACTGAGAGAGAGTGTGTGAGGGCCTTTAAACCCATAGTAGCATCTCTACTCCTTCACAAAGAATGAGCAGTGCAGATACAGCTTGAATGCTTATGTACCACCAGATTTTGCCACTGCTATTTTCCTTTATTCTTCAGCAGGCAACACTGATACCAAGCTTGAGGGTGCCTGTGCCTCAACCTCTCCACTGCACTGCTAACTCCAGATTGGGAGCAACAACATGTGCTAAATAATACATTTAACTTAAAAAAACAAATCTGATTTATTTATAAATTTTAACAATTATAAGTAATACATTTAATTTACAAATAAATTAAACATATGTATATATGAAATGTAATTTATATATTTACTTTAAAATAATTACTAAATAATAATTGTAATTAATTATAACATGTTACAAATATATTAAACAGTATAACTAAATATATATATATATACATACATACATACACCTGTAACATAAAAATAATAAAAAAAAGAAGTTATATTATAAATCAAAATATTTAATATTTTTTAAACCTACATTTTGCACTACATTTATTGCAACAGTAGGAAAGTGTTGCATAGCATAGGGGATAAAATTACAATTTCCACTCCAGCGAGTGCAACAGTAGGGAAAGTGGTGGACAGCGGAGAGGAATAATTTACTATTCCCACTCCAATGAGTGCAACAGTAGGGAAAGTGTTGACTAGCGGAGGGGAATAATTTACTATTCCCACTCCAATGAGTGCAACAGTAAGGAAAGTATTGAATAGCGGCAGGGATAAAAATACTATTCCCACTCCTGTGAGTGCAACAATAGAGAAAGTGTTGGATAGCGGAGGGGTAAAAATTGCTATTTCCACTCCAGCGAATGCAACAGTAGGGAAAGTGTTGGATTGCGGAGGGGAAAAATTTACTATTCCCACTCCAATGAGTGCAACAGTAGGGAAAGTGTTGGATAGTAGAGGGGATATAATTACTATTCCCACTCCAGTGAATGCAAGAGTAGGGAAAGTGTTGGATAGGGGAGGGGAATAATTCACTATTCCCACTCCAACAAGTGCAACAGTAGGGAAAGTGTTAGATAGTGGAGGGCATAAAATTACTATTCCCACTCCTGTGAGTGCAACAGTAGGGAAAGTGTTGGATAGCGGAGGGGTAAAAATTACTATTCCAACTCCAGCAAGTGCAACAGTAGGGAAAGTGTTAGATACCGTAGGGGTACATATTACTATTCCCACTCCAGTGAGTGCAACAATAGGGAACGTGTTGGATAGTGTAGGGGTATAAATTACTATTCCCACTCCTGCAAATGCAGCAGTAGGGAAAGTGTTGGATGGCGGAGGGGTAAACATTACTATTCCCACCAAAGGAAATTCAAATTTAGAAACCAACAAAATATCAACTACTATACAAAATATACTTAAAAAAACAAAAAGAAAAACATATATAAAAATATAAAAATGCACAAAACATAGAAACATATTACAATGGGGAAAAAATCTAAGATTTACATAAACAGATTTTTTTTTAATTTAACAAATAATTAACAAACAAATACATATTTTGTAATAGAAATTAATTTTAATCGAAAAAAATATTTATTGTATAAATGTAATATTTTTTTCCTACCTTATAACCACACAATTTACAACACACATCTAAATTTAAAAAAAGTGCATCTCCATAATTAACACAATTAATTATCAATTAAACAATTATTAATAATTAAACACATTTAAAAGGGTAAAAATTAATGTACTTACCAAACATTACAGTTATAGAACCTAAATCCCCAAAACAAAAAAAAAAAAAAACAATTACCAAAAATATTTATCAATTAATAAATTTATTAATTTATTTTATTTATTTTATTTGTAAAGCGCGACATTCATCCAGAAGGATATCACAGCGCTGTGCTAAGACTCCTAGTGTATGACTGAGCAATTAATGAGTTTTGGACAGTATTATTTCCTAGAGAACAGGTGGGTCTTAAGGTTTTTCCTCAAGACAAGATAGTCCTACGTAAGGCGGAGTTCTTGTGGTAGATCATTCCAATGTTTGCAGACAAGTATGAGAAGTTACAACCCCCTGCCCTTGCTTTCTTAATACGTTTTGTTCTGGCTTGAGCTATTGACCGTGATCTTAAGCACCTGGTGGGTACATAAAATTCAACTTTACTCTGTAGGATAAGAGGCCCGCGTTGATGCAGAGCCTTGTGTGTAGCTGAGCAGCTTGAATTTTGCTCTTTGGCTCATTGGCAGCCAATGAAGTAGTTTCAGGCACTCAGACGCCGAGCTGAGTCTGTCTTTGTCA
The DNA here is from genome assembly GCF_964204655.1 of Triturus cristatus. Taxonomy (NCBI): domain Eukaryota; kingdom Metazoa; phylum Chordata; class Amphibia; order Caudata; family Salamandridae; genus Triturus; species Triturus cristatus. The sequence continues at coordinate 874,883,404 of NC_140593.1, read as the reverse complement.
CATACCAGTCTTGCGGCGGCGTTTTGCACCACTTGTAGTCGTGTGAAAAGTTAGTCTGCCATGCCCACAAACAAGGCATTACCATAATCCAATCTACTGGTACGTAATGCCTGTGTGACAGTTCTCCTACAATCTTGCGGGATCCAAGGAAATAGCCTTCTTAAGAGCTTCAGCATCGCAAAACTTCTTCCACATAGAACCCGCACATGGTCCTGCATGGATAAGGTATTATCCATAAAGATCCCCAGATGTTTTGCGCATTGCTTTGGAGCTGGGGCATCCCCCAGAGTCTGGGGCCACCAGGTGTTGTTCCAGACAAGTTTAGCTCCTCCAAAAAGCAAAATTTCGGATTTCCCTGCATTTAATTTAAGATAGTGTTCTGCCATCCAGGTTGCCATCTCCGAGAGACAGTTATTCAGTTTTAATCCTGTGTTCTCGTGCCGTTTTTAAATGGTTATCAGCAGTTGGGTATCGTCTGCATAGGAGCAAATACCAACGCCCCACTTCTCACTGATTTTTGCCAAAGATGACACATAGATATTAAAGAGAGTGGGGCTCAGGGATGCCCCTGTAGAAAACTATAGCTGATGGGTTTTGGTTTAGATGAAAACTCCCCCATTTGTACGCTCTGTGTTCTGTTGTAAAAGAATGAGCTCAGCCATTGAAGGGCTTTAGCATAAACTCCTTTTCCATGAAGAATCTCCAATAGGCGATTGTGCGAGACAGTGTCGAACGACGCTGATAGATCTAATAAAATCAGAGCGGTGGCTTTCCCTTGGTCAAGCAGGGATCTTATGTTGTCTGACACGGCTAGGAGAGTTGCTTCTGTACTGTCAGTGGCTCTAAAGCCGGTTTGCGAGGGGTCCAGTAGGTCATTTGACTCAAGATAATTTAACAGCTGTTTGTTAACCAATTTTTCCATGACTTTGGAAAGGTACGGGAGTTGGGAAATAGGTCGGTAGTTAGCAGGATTACGCACATCTGTTCCTGATTTCATCAGAAGGGGGGTCACTACGGCCTGTTTCCATGTTTCTGGGATTACTGCGGTATCCAGCAAGTATTAAATAACTGTGTGACGTAAAGGCAGATTATAGGTATAATCCGGGCAAAAACAAAATGAGGACAGGGATCAAAGGGAGACCCGACTTAACTTCCCCCATTGTTTTAGCAACTTCTTTTGAGATGTCATCAGTGATGTAACTAACCAGGTCATGAGTGATATAATATATGAGGTCATAAGCAGTGCATTGCGGGGGGCATAAGTTATAGTTAGCTCAGGTAACCATAACTGTTGAATTTCAATGGTTTTGTATGAGTGAAAGCTAACGCTAACTATAATGTCCCTGTATCTTGTGTTTTTTTCAGTGAATATATATACGTATATATAAAAAAAATTCACTTACCTGTGCAATACTTACACTTTAATTGTAAAGGTATCCGGGGAAGAGTCCTAGTTGTTGTAAAAGTCTGCGTGGTAAAGGGATGCGTGATAGACGCATGCATTTTGAAGCCTGCGTGGTACAGGCATGCATGGTCCCAGCCACATTGTAAAGGCTGCTTCCCATATTAGACCTGCGATCACCCATAGGGCCAGTTATAGCATGATATCCGGCATTCTCGGTGGATGTACCACAAAATACCCTGTCAGTAAAACACTAATGGGACAAAGAGGGCGAGGAGAAAGCACTATCCACCGAGATCATAAAGTCGAGGAGGTCTGGACATTTAATAGACTATTGTATTTACATCCACGAGCTCCTGTATCCTCCCCATATTCCCTGAAGAAATATGCAGATTGAGTTATCTAATGATGCAAAATAATGTAAGACACTGTGTGATATTTAAATGGCGCAACAGATTAAATTAAGGTCTAATGTTTGGGCACTATGCTCTAAAATATTGTGTTGAAACTTGGATGGTCCGAACTGCATTTATTGAGGGCTTGCTCACACCTCTCCAATGGGGCTCAGACCTGTATCATACCATATTGAACGTTAAGACTATCATGCCTTTTGTGCAGGTGGATACTTGTATAATTGTAGGTTTTCTGTAATGCAATTTATATAATTCTAATATTCTTTCACTTTTGGGGCAATCCTTTGCTGCCACAATAATTTCAAATTTTCTCATATTACATGTGGTAAAGGGAACACAGTGTTATCTGTAAACATTTCTCATTCTTGTACTTGCTCCCACATACTGTGCCCGGATCCTATATTTTTGGGGGGAGTCAGAGTAGTGTACATCGAACCCATTGCAGGGCTTAAACTAACCCTGTATCCTGCCAGTTTTGTTGCTTCAGGTTGAAATATTCCTGATCTGTGAGGTCATACCATAGGATTCAAGCAAGCGCACATTAGGCAGAATGCATCTGATGCTAATACACAGAGTACCGAAAATATATAAAATCACCTGGGGGCAGATCTATGTTGGAGTTGCGCCACTTTTACACCGCCGGACGCAGCGGCTGCGTAAACCCTGCGCCACGTTGCGCCCTATTTACATCGTGACGCATCTATGGAGATGCGTCATGGTGTAAAGCCCTGTGCCACATGAAACCTGCGTCAGGTTTCATGTGGGCGTTTCCACGCAGGGGGGGCGTTCCGTCGCAGGAACGCCCCTGAAAAGTGACTCTGTGAAATCTATAAGATTTCACTGAGTCACTTTCCCAACGCTGATGCGTCAAAACCCTGCGCCTGCTTGAAGCAGGCGTAAGGCTTGACGCACCATGTTAGGTATGGAGTAGGTTGGCACAGTGCTGAAGTTGCGTCGCGCTTGCGAAACAACTTCAGCACTGCGCCAACCTTACGCCGGCAGATACGTCACGCATCTGCTTGTCCTTGCGCCACGATGCACCGCATTGTAAATGCGGCGCATCTGCGGTGGCGCAAGGGCAAACTTGCGTGACGCATCTTCCCTGACGCATCCATGCTGATTTGCAGGGATGCGCCAGGGAACATAAATCTGCCCCCTGGTATTTTCTTTCTCCTCTTCCACATTGAAGGATGTTGCGTCACGCCAGTTTCACGGTGGCCTACATCCATTAGACTGTTTTGTTATCTTACTAAGTATTTAAGAACTGCATTCAGTTTTCGTACAAAGCCTGAATCTGCTTCGTAGACCCTCAACGAATCAGGAAACTAATAGAGAAACATGGGGGTGATATCTGAAGGGCAAGCCTAGTGCCCCTGAACTCAAAGCATCACACACTATTCAGTAAACTAACTACTTTCACCCCTGCAAAGCACAGCAGTGAGTGTTTGCCCAACGTAGACCACATTCCTTTGCTGATGAAGAGAATGGAAATCCTCTATGAACTGCTCAGGTTGGAGGTTGGGAAGTTAATCTTCCAATTAAATAAACAGAAACTTAAAAAACAAAGCTGATCTGATCCGACTTGGGTATCAGAGGACAGGCTGATGAAGATGAATAAATTTTTTATCATCCTCTTGCTTAGCTCCTTGGGGAGCTTGATCCCCACCATAGAGGCGAGGGTGGACCTGAACAGGATCCCCCCCCTTGGCTGAAACCTACTTGAGTCTTGCAGTGCACAATCTCAACCAGAGAGCCCGCTTTGTCTACAAGGCCTCATTGGTCATCCACGCTCATAAAACGGTAGGCGTGGCGAAGAGCACAGACTACAGACTAGGATCTAGGAACCCAACTCCTGGGCTTTGTTAGTATCTTAACAAAACAGACCAATGCACAGATGCACAGAAACAGAATTACAAAGATAGAATGAAACTTAGATAAAGGCATAAAATTATGCATTGTAGGCTTACTTTACATATTGTATATATTTCAGAATTTTCCGGGATTAACAGAAAGTCGTATAGATTTGGCATGATGGCTACACAAGTCACACATTTCCAGTCATAACCCTCACCTCCAGAACAGGCTTCTCCAACCAGTATCTTGTGAGCTACTATTAGCTCTCCAGGTACCTTTAAGTAGCTATCCTTGTTGCAACCCAGACTAATAAATTAGAAGCTTATACTTGGTTGAATTAATATATGCATACCAAAAGCAGGCGCGTAGCTAGGGGGGGCGGTGGGGGCGGACCGCCCCAGGCGGCACTATATTTAGGGCGGCTGCGGCGGCCTTTATAATTTATTTAGGGACACAGTGTCACTAAATAAATTATAAAGTCCGCCGCGGCCGCAATGCGCGGTCGGGCGGCCCACTTTGAGTGCAAGCAGCGCGTTGATGACCGTTAATCTGCCCGCGCGGCGCCGCCCGCGTATACTGTTCTCATCCCAGCCTGCTCCAGGGCCGTCAATCCTGGAGAGCGCGCGCCAGCGCTACCAATGACGGCCTTGGGCTACATTTTTGCCCGGCCCTCGCGATGAGAACGTAGCGGTGACGCGTCACGCGCTTCACCACTACGCACTCTCGTGAGGACCTTTTGGCCTGGGGCAGTCTGCTCTGCTGCGTCTGTGGATAATTCAGTGCAGTAGTAGGTAAGAGAAAGTGTTTCTTTTCTTTTAAAAAAAATGCGCAGGTCCAGCAGGACACGTACTTCGTGTGCGCTTCATTTAAATAGTTTTTATCATTATCATGGCCGATGCAGGACAACAATAAGACAATAAAAGATGCCCCAATAACGCTGGTGATTAATGATTCGCTGGAGAGCAATTATTTGTCTGTTACTAGTTTTTAAATGCAGATGAACTGTATTTTGTGTGGAAGCTCAGTGGGTTGATGCCGTTGCGACAGAGATCCTTGTGTTACTTGCAGTTCAGAAGTTACAATCCTAACATAGGGCAGTGACCAATGAACTGTCACCAAAGAGCTGCATACAAACATGAATGGTATAGATTTGTTTTGTGATATAGTTAGAACTTCCTCAGTCTTTCATCATTCTAATGTTGCTAAAATGAGTATGTTTGGGCAGAGATACATTTTTATCAGTAAAGCTGACCCCATGGAATACTCTTTTAAATCCTAAGGTTGTGTTTCCCCAGACCAAACCCTCTCAAAATATACTGCCCACCAGTATGGATGACATGTGATTCCTACACCTTGTAATCCTCATTGGCTTATGTGACATTCCCTGTAGACTGATTTACATACTTGTATGATTCATTGTCTCTGTATAATGTGTTCGTGGTGTAAAGTGCTGACACACTACACTGACATGAGTAGCGCTAAACAACAAATGCATATGAGAGAGGGGCTACGGAGCGATGAGGGGCACTGGTGGAGGGTGGCAGTGAGGGAATCTGAGGAGGAGGTAGTTGGAGGGGCTGTGGAGCGATGAGGGGCACTGGTGGAGGGTGACTGCAGGGCTCGAGTCGGGGTACCAGGCGGGTGGATGGCGTCCCCTCACTTATTTTAACGGGAGCTCGATAAATGGAGCCACACATTTACTCTTTGGCCTCTCTGGGGCGAGATCGGAGCTCATTCAGAACGCTTCTCACGCGCTGGCTTCTCTGATGCAATGGCATCTAAGGGGTGAGCGAGGGGAGGCAATGAGTCTGATGGTGCAAGCCACCTTTCGTGACATCACTTTCTGTTGTGACGTCAGCATCCCCCCACTTCTTTTTTAGGTCTCGGGACCATCCGGTCTGCCGAAGGCAGAACCGGAAGTCCGGAGATTTAATGTTTCTAAGAGTGGCTATTTAGCCCGCCTCTCTTTTTGGCTCTCCTCCATTGGCTGGCTTCCTAAACGGAGGCCAGCCATTGGAGGAGATAGCCGTCCCTCCAAATAGGCTCCGTCTTTTTCAGATTCGGGGGCGTGTTCCGTGCTGTTCTTTCCACTTTTTAGCCACGTCCTTTTTCGAACAGCAGGAACACGCCCTCGAATCCGAAAAAGTTTGGAAGCTTCCATCCGCCATTTTTAGGTCTCGGTGATCTCGGCCCCTGAATCCGAAACCGCTGCTGCCTTTCTCCGAGGCATTTCTGCTTCGACTCGGAGAAAGGCAGCGGTGTTCATGGCTCTCGCCAGGTAAGGCAACAGTTTTGCCAGTACTTGTTTTCTCCTGAACCTTCTCTGTATTTCCTTCGCTGCCCATCGTTTTCGGCCTGAGATCAGTGCCTGCTCCGGGACAACTTGGACACCCCCACGCCACTCCGGGGGGCAGGGGCCGAGGGATTTCAGGGGCGCATAACACTGTGCTCAGCAGTTCATTGTTCTTCCTGTCCTGTGCCTCATGCACAGCTAAACCGGCCTGTCCTCATTTTACGGGGAGTGGGTAAGCTTTTCCCTCTAGGAGCACGAGTTCGGTGGTAGAAACACTTCTGGCCTCGAATGGCTGCTGCTAAAACGGTGAAGAAAGCTCACACTGCCGCAGGAAGAGGGGTATTTTGCAGTGCTTTTATTGATTAGCTTCATTATTCTCCCCTGACTGCTCCTTATTGTTTGTGCTGTTTTGTCCAGAATCTTCTTGAGGTTTCCATGGAGGTACCCACCTTCCCGGACCCACCTTTCAGGGTTAATGCTCGGGGGAGAGGAGGGTTAATCGGTGATTTGATAGCAGGCAAACACGGTTCTGTTGATGTTTCCTCTGGGCTTGCAGCCTCACAGATTTATGCTGCCGTTGAACTGTCAACTCAGTGTTTGGGTGGTTGTAAATAGATAGCAGTTTAAATGCACCCCCCTGGCTGCTGTTATTAATACCAACCTGGACCTTGAGAGGAAGCTGAGTAATCCGTTTTTATCCCCGGTCAATTTGGTGTACTTCATGGGCGTCTGTTGTTTTTTTGTAAGGTGATGCATATTTGACACACAAATGGATAGGCATGAAGAAATACGATTGCATTTTATAGAGGGGGCATGTGCGTTAGGGTTCAGAAAGCACGCTGATCCATTTCTGAAGGCCAATGATGTGGGAGAGGAATACATCAGGGAGAGACTTCATCGAGTGAAGAAGGAAGTGGTTACCCCATTGCTTTGCCTGTGTTATGCTGCGTTTTGCTGCGTTTGGTAATTGAGATAAAACAGACAAGGTCTAGAAATGTGCAGTAAAATGGTGTACAACGTAGATCACTTGCCCCATGTATTGGGTCTCAAAACGGTAAGCAGAGGGCAGAAGGAATTTGACAACTGTCATATTCCTCAACTAGGGTAGTAAAGTTGTAAAGGGTGCCAGGCCTGGAAAATACTGCTTCTTGAAGTGGCCATGACCCTAAACCTCAGCAAAAGTAACGAAACCGTAACGTGGTATAACACTTTGACGTAGGAGAGCAAAACCAAGATTTGTAAATCAGGAGGCAGCATGTTTTTTGTCAGAAATAGCGCATCTCAACAAGAAACGCTGTACAACAGCAACCAAATGTAGAACATGAGGACTGGTCAGTTGGCATGTACATGAACTGATTGGGTTAGGGAGTATTGCTTAATGAATGGCACATACTTTATGATGGATAAAAAACATTCACGGGGGAAGACCTGGAGTTGCATGTCTGCGATAGGCCAGAAGTACCAGGAACGCAACTCATGTTTGGGATTGAGACTTCTAGTTCTATGGTGTACGTCAAGGGCTTTCTTCAAATTTGAATCTTAAAATGGATGAGGGAGATCTCATGGAAAAATGACGAAGCAGAAACCTACAAATCAGGCCAGTGGGAGGCATAGAAGCTTTAGAGCGTGAGAACCTAGTTGTTAATGCTTTTGGCAAGGTGGGCTGCTGTTACGGACAAGGCGCTGAGGGTTGATATCACCACTATTTTGACGTAATTGAAGGGATCCGGGGTTTGGAATGTGTGGAGAATGATTGAGCCTGGTGAGTGTTTGTGCGTAGGGTAAACATTTTAATAATTAGTGGGGTCAATGGGCTGTTGAAACTTTAGCTGTTTTGGGGATGAGAGAATGGTTTGGCTAGATACTTAAAATTAAAGGTGCAAGTGCTGGATGAGTGCTAAAGGTGGGGTGTTTGAAATTGATTAAGCAAATGGCAGTGGATAAAACGTATGTGAAAAACACCACGTGTGTGGCTGGAGTGACTAACCATAGAGGTTCTGCAATCCAGATGTTTGTCACATAGAGCCAAGTCATTTATTTAGCCCTGTCTACCTGTTTCTTAGGGATCCTAATTCATAATTTTGTCGATTGTTTTATTAAATCAGTGCCACTCTTAAAATTGTATGGATCACAGTTTAAATATCAGATCTGGACAGAGAGTTGTACGTGTAGAGAGAGAGAAAAATAAGTTTAGCAACAGTATAGGAGTTACCTTCAAATGCTGTCCAGGATGGATCTTCTATGCACCCCTATTGTAGTTGGAAATAAATAAAATCATACAGCAATGATCATGCCAAATCAATGGGCGCTTCTGACAACTAAGGGTGTCCTTATTTTTTTGTTTGGAAACTTGAAAAGGATTTTAAATGAACATAAGGATGCATTAAGAGTTGTTCTATTTCTAGCAGTAGCCTCAACGTTTTAATCTGAAAATGATTTCTGATTCGTGTTTAGGATATAGTCAAGTATGGTTTCCTGGGTATTTTATTTACCTTTTAGGACTATTTGCTACCCTGCATGGACATAATACATTTCCGCGTGGAAACTTGCCCGTCAGCTAAATTCTTCTTGTGTGTGGCAATTGGTTAATACGTGCGTTTTATTCAGCTATTATGTGTCGATGACTTCATATTGCGTGTCATTGTCTAACTCTGCCTATAACAAACATAAGCAGGTGTAATGAGAGTTCGCTCAGAAGCGAGAGCGGAGAGATGAGAGTTCCTGTTATGCGAGCGAAAACCAATGCCTGCTAACAAGATGCTCAGTTTTATTTTAAAGCTTGGTTTGTGTTTTATTAATGATGAATTTTAATTTTGAACCCATGAATAAAGAAACTGCTGCTGCAGATCCTGATGTTCGTTAAATATTTTTCAGTTAGTTCATGGTATTGCCCTTGGTGTCATGTTAAGCTTTTCAAATGGGTTCGGCAGCTCTTCATCATTATGGATAATTATCAGACTTTGTTGATTAATCTTTGTTGTGTGATTTCCAATTCTATGATTGGTACTGGTCACCTATTATGGTGATGTGGTATGATTACGCAGAGCAACGTGGTGCCTACATTTTGTGGAGGAACCGATTAAAAGTATGTTTTGGTGGGAAATAAGTGTGCCAACTTCTGTACTTTAAATCCTATAACATTGACATGTTTGGTTAATAGAATGCCACTACTCAGAAACAATTGAACTCTAATATCGTGTGACTAGGGGTGACTAGGGGTGCGTTAAATCCAAAATGAAAATGTGTTTCTTTAACTTGACTTTTCGTACAAGATTGCTGTGGCAATAGGTATCACATATGCAAAAAAAAGCTAATGCCAATAGAAATGACAATGCCATTTATTTAGGGATACAAAAATGATTAAAAAAATAATGAGCAATACCAATAGCTCTACCTATAATATTGCCGAGACCATTGCATTGTAAATGCTTGTTTAGGACTTGTGCCCTGGGTGACAGTGAGGGAATCCGAGGAAGAGGTCATGGTGTGGAGGGGGAGCTAGGGTGAGATGAGGAGCACTGGTGGAGGGTGCTAGTGAGGGAGTCTGAGGAGGAGGTCATGAGGGGGAGAGGCTACAGAGAGATAAGGGGCACTGGTGGATGGTGGCAGTGAGGGAGTCCAAGGAGGAGGTCATGAGGGGGAGGGGCTATGGGGTGATGAGGGGCACTTGTGGCATGAGGCAATCTGAGGAGGAGGTCACTAGGGGGGCCATGGAGGGATGAGGGGCACTGTTGGAAGGTGGTAGTAAAGGTATTTACGGAGAAAGAGGATATTAGTGTGGCGCCAAAAAAGACTTTCGCATCAGCGCTAAAGCCGGCCCTGTCATGGCCTTTCTGTTTTTGTTTATTTAATTAGCAGTCGGGTCATAAGGGCTACTGTGGAACATACTTTAAAGTGCATGCTAATTATATTTACTGCTATATTCAATGTTTTAAGTTTGAAGGTGATTTTACTAATGTTTTTACCGGGAAAAAGCAAAGTGGAGCCCGATGGTGCCTGATATGGGGCTGGGGTCCAAGGTCAGATGTGAGAAAAGGTGCACTGGAGAGAGGAGTAGTGGATAATCAAGCCTGTAAGGGAGAGCGTTGCCGAGTCCGGCAATCTGAGGGATAGCCCCGGGCGCCACATGCTCTAGCTACGCCACTGACCAAAAGTTAGAGTGTATATTTGAGTCAAAATGTTTTCTTTTCAGAACTCATAAGCTCATATTTGGAGAAACATGGCTGAATTTCCAAAATATATTTAAAGCTGATATTTGAGTAACAAATAATGTGGCTTTGGAAAGACATTTTTATAAATACTATTACCTTGGTGACAGAATCACTTCAGCTACGGTTGTTATGTATTACCCATGTGAAGGCATTCCATATTGCCAAATGTTTTTTATACCTTACTGTTTGCAGCCATGCCTGATGCACTGATGTGATCACTGCTGGTAATCTTGCATATGGTGGCTGTTGGACCTGTCAGCCTTAGGGTGGTCTCCCCTTCCATTTTTGTATCGTGCCTCATTTTTTCCACCCTCATTTTTATGTTGGACTAGGTCTCCGGGCGCCTTTTCATTGCCAATCAGTGTTAAGGTGCAGGTGCTCCCTTCTCCCAAGATGGCTGCCACAGACCCCTGCTACTGCAGAGTGGTCTTTCATAGTAGCACCCTAGCTGCCAGGAGCTGTCTGGAACCCCACAACAATGTTGCAACACCAGCCCGCCTTTTTGTCCCATAGGTAGAGTGGGGAAGCTCCTGGAATGTGCTGGAACCTTCTAGAAGGGAGGTGTGTTTTTTCTTTTGCCGCCTTGGCTAGAGGTCACCTGACCTAGGATTATTTAAGAGAGGGAGGGAACTTTTTGAGTTGAGTTGGCCATTGGGGTGAAGCAGAGCTGGAAGAATCCACCAGGAGTGTAGGCGGTAGGGCCTAGCCAGGGACTTATGCCTCTGAGAGTGACAGGATTTAGGTGCTGCCTCTTAAGTGAGTGAGGGACCCTGTGAAATCCACTGATCTTGCCCAGCCGTAGGAGAACCCAGAGACTCTCTGCCCAGCCTGACTAGGAAGGATCTAGTCGCCCTCTCCATTCCTAACCCCCTGTAACAGAACCTCTTAAGGGCGCCAGATACATCTGCGCCAATAAGACTTCATCTAACAGCTGAGAACCAAAACTGAATGCTGAGACTGCGTGTACAGACTGAACTCTAAAACCTATTCACCAAGCACTGAGACTGTGTGTCCAGACTGAACTCTAAAACCTATTCACCAAGCACTGAGACTGCGTGTCCAGACTGACCCCTGAACCCTGATGCAAAGCTGACTGGAGAATCACCGGGGATCGACCAAGGATTAGCGCTGTGACCCCTGCGCTCCCTGTCCTGGTCTGGGACCCCCGGCAGCGTGCTCCGCTGAGCACAGAATCCCATCCTTAATTTGAGCCCCCCCCTGTGACGACGACGCCAGCGCGCTCACCGCCGTGGCCTGGAGGCCTGGAGAAGTGCCCTGCCGTGTCACGAGGCCCGCGGAGAAGCCCGTGGCCCCGTCGCTGCCGTCGCAGCTGAGTGAGGAGGTGTGCGAGGCCGGGGCCGAGATCCCCCATCATCGTAGGAGCGGACGCCTGCTGACGCCGAGATCGAGGTAAGCCCGGAGGCTGAGATCGCCCCCGGTGCGCCCCCCTGCGGGTTGGGAGCCACACCGCACCCTTAGCCGGGTTTCCTCTCCATGGGATCCCCCCCCCTGTCTTCACGACGGATGAGACCCCGCCGAGGGATCCTCTCCGTGTGCCCCCTCGAGCGGTACTGAAGCGCGGTGCCCGACGAACTGCACCGGAGCTCCCCGCTGGAAGCTCCGCTCCAAAGTACTGAGAGTCATTGATTACGAGTGGCGCTTTATGTTATATGCTCCGTCCCAAAGTACTGAGAGTCATTGATTACGAGTGGCGCTTTATGTTATATGCTCCGTCCCAAAGTACTGAGAGTCATTGATTACGAGTGGCGCTTTATGTTATATGCTCCGTCCCAAAGTACTGAGAGTCATTGATCACGAGTGGTGCTTTATGTTATACGCTCCGCTCCAAAGTACTGAGAGTCATCAATTACGAGTGGCGCTTTGTTTTCACATGCCCTGCTTTAGAGTCTTACGTGCGATTGATTCCGAATAGCGCACTGGGATTCATATGCCATGTTGAAGTGTTACGTGCTATCAAGTCCGAGTAGCGCGCTGTTATTCATGTGCCAGGTTGAAGTGTTACGTGCTATCAAGTCCGAGTAGCGCGCTGTTATTCCTGTGCCATATTGAAGTGTCAAACGCTATTGATTACGAGTAGCGCTCTGTTATTTATATTCCCTATTACAGTGCTATGTGCCAGAGATCACAAGTAGCTCTCCATGCTAGGTGCCCCGTTCTGAGGTCGTCACCGGTTAGCGCGCCCAACGCGCGTGTGCAGCTACGTGAGTGGTAGTTGGGCCCCAGGCAGTACTGTCATTTCATGAATTGCATATGTGGTAGAAACAGCCTTTATAGCTTCTGACTGATATGTACATCGCTAGCTATTGTATTATCAGCATATGAAATGTACTACTACCTCATGAACTGCATCTAACGTGATCTACTTGGATAAACTTGAGTATTTACATAAATCCTACAGTGTGGCGTCACTTATTGTGTGTGTTCCTCGTCGCATGAGAGGGGCGTGTTGTATGGTTGCTTTACACACAGACCTATGGTGGCCCGACCGCTCGTGTCACGTTACCGCCCCATAGGGCCTGGAGACCCCAGGTCCTACATTGTTGGCGAGTGGTGGGATCCTTAGGACCTGTGACCATACAGCACCCTTCCGTGAGGCGGAGGGCGCCACAATTAAACGCCTATTTGTTCCAGAGCTCTAAAACCATTGATTGCTGCATTGTTATTTCCACTGTCCAGGTTGAGAGTGCAAGAAGCCTGGTTAGCTGATAACTGTTGCCTATACCCTAGGAAATTTTCTCCTTAGTGTCTAGGTCCCCACCTGCCAGAATGGAATTCCGGTTAGCTGACCTCGAGGGGTACACTGTGAAGCAACTAAGGGAGTTCGGGCAGGGGATGGGGGCGCCTGGGATGCGGAAGGCCAAAGGACCGGAACTCCGCACCGCCATTAGGGCATGGGTAGAAGCCCACCCAGACGGGAGAGGGGATGAGGGACAGGAGGCGCCAGATGCACCTCAGGAGGAGAGCGCCCAGGAAGTGATCGACCTCTTAAACATAGACGTATCTGAAAATGTGCCCCCAGGGAGACGTTCTGGGGCCAGTAGTAGGACAGGGTCAAGGAGGAGCGCGTCTCCAGAGGAGTACGAGGACAGGAGGGAGGAGAGGCAGTTAAAGTGGGAGCTGGCCAAGTTGGAACAAGAGAAAGTAAGGGAATTGGCCAAATTGGAACACGAAAGAGAAAGAGAAAGAGAGAACAAGAGATGGGCAATGGAGGAAAAGAAGCTGGCGCACGAGCTTCAGCTAAAAGAGCTGGAGTTACGCGCCCTCCAATTGAACGTGTCCAATAAGGACAATGGTGGCAGCATACCTAAGGAACCTCAATAGTCAAAATTCTACCTACCTAAAGAAGTAATTGCCAATTACACCGTAGGGGACGACATCATGAAATGGTTGGAGGCATACGAGGTAGCCTTGACTGCCCATGGGGTACCCGAGAGTAATTGGGGAGGTGGTTTATACCGGTATATACCTCCCAATGTTAGTGACACCTTGTTATATTTGGCCAAGGCGGATCAGGTCAGGAATGCCCCCATGAAAGAGGCCTTGTTAAAAAAGTTTGGTCTTAACCCCGAGAGGTATAGGCAGAAGTTCCGTGGCAGCCATAAGCTGTCCACCCAGACATGGGTAGATTTTTTTGATTATGTGAGGAAGGCACTAGATGGTTGGGTGCGTGGCAGCGAGGTGCAGGACTACCAAGGGTTGTACGATCTTTTTTTAAGGGAGCACCTCTTGGATAAGAGCTTTCCGGAGCTGCGCCAACATCTGGTGGACCGCAAGTTGATGGATCCCCGTGAGCTTGCGGAGGAGGCAGATATTTGGGTGAGCACCCGAGTGTCTCACAAGGGCCCCGGGGGAGATGGCTCGAAAGGCGGACAGGGTTTCCCCCAGAAGAAAGAGGGGGGAGATAAAAAGGTGGAGTTCTCTAAAGGTCCCCAAAATAAGTTTGGGAAGGGAGTAGGAACCCCACCCCCGTCCAATTCCACAAGACCCACTTACCCTGACAGGAGTCAGCAGCCAAGGATGGTGCGGTGCTACGAATGTGGGGAGATTGGACACTACAGGGGAGATCCCAAGTGTCGCAACCCCCCAGCCCCAACGGGCGGGAAAAGTCCTGGGGTGAGTAGTATAGCGCTTGGGGTGGAGCTGCCCTTAGATAGGGAAGGGGAGTGGACAGGCCTGACGCTGGTTTCACTCGGAGATAGAGAGGTGGTCCCCGTAGTGGCCCTGCCCCCGAACACTGCTAAATATCAGCAGAGGGTGAGAATTAATGGGGAGGAGGTGGAAGCTCTGAGGGACACAGGGGTCAGTATGACCACTGTCGTGCGGCGGCTGGTGTCCCCAGACCAAGTAGTCCCCGAGGAGTTCCATCCAGCCGTATTGGCTGACGGCAGTATGAGCCACTATCCAGTGGCTCGTGTTCCATTTGAGTGGGGAGGAGTCAGAGGCCTACTGAGAGTTGCTGTGAGCCCTGCCTTGCCTGTGGGGTGTTTGCTAGGGAACGACCTGGAGCACACCAAGTGGAAAGATGTCGAGTTTCACGCTCACACCGAGATGCTGGGATTACCAGGGTGGACTTGCGTAAGCACGCGGTCCATGGCTGCCCGGCATGGAACTCACCCTGGGTTGGAGCCTGGAATCATGGCCCAACCCAAAGCCAAACATGGAAAGAAGAAGGTGGTAGAGGACATGCCCCGTGAGATGGATGGGGAGGCCGCAGAGGTGCCCCCGGAGTCCGCGGAGGTAGATGTCGTTCCTGTGGAGGACTTGCCGACCCTTGCTGACTAGCATGTGGAAGGAGGGCCTACCCAGGGAGAATTTTGTGAGGCACAAAGGGCGTGCCCCACGCTTGAAGGCATGCGGCGGCAGGCCGAAGCCCAAGTGGCCAGTCAGGAACTGGGAGGTTATCACGTGTATTGGGAGGATGGTCTCCTATACAGTGAGCCCAGGGTGCCGGTACATGGATCTTCGAGGGCCATAGTGGTCCCCCAATGTTACCTGGCCTTCCTGCTGGAGTTAGCGCACGAGATACCCTTAGCCAGACATCTGGGCCAGGACAAAACCTTTGCACGGTTGGTCCCCCATTTTTATTGGACCAGGATGAGGATTGCCTCAGACACCTTTTGTAAGACCTGCAAGTCTTGTCAGGCTAGTGGCAAGACTGGGACTAAATTGAAGGTCCCGTTGGAACTGCTCCCCGTGGTTGGGACCCCTTTTGAGAGGGTCGATATCGATATTGTTGGGCCATTGGACCCTCTGACCGCAGCGGGACACCGGTCCATCTTGGTTTTGGTGGACCACGCCACGAGGTACCCAGAGGCTATTCCTCTGAGGACCATCACTGCACTGGTGGTGGCGCGGGCACTGTTGGGAATTTTTACCCGAGTGGGATTCCCGAAGGTCGTGGTGTCGGACAGGGGCACCAATTTCATGTCGGCCTACATGCAGGCCATGTGGAAGAAGTGTGGGGTGACCTACCGGTTCTCCACTCCTTACCACCCCCAGACTAACGGACTTGTAGAGCGCTTCAATAAGACATTGAAGGGGATGATCCGAAGCCTTCCAGAGGGCTTGAGGTGTAAATGGGACGTCCTCCTCCTCTGCTTGTTATTCTCCTACCGGGAGGTACCGCAGAAGGGAGTCGGGTTCAGCCCGTTTGAATTGCTCTATGGCCATCCCGTTAGGGGTCCCCTCAGTTTAGTGAAAGAGGGGTGGGAGAAGACTTCACAGAAGCTTCCCCGTGACATTGTCAGCTACATGCTGGCGTTCCGCAGCCAGATGGCCAAGCTGTGGAAGGCAGCCACAGAGAATCTGGAGGCTAGCCAGACCGTGATGAAGGAGTGGTATGACCGCAACGCTCGGACGGTCGAGTTAGACATTGGACAGAAGGTGTGGGTTATGGAACCTGGGGAGCTTTGTGCCCTCCAGGACCGGTGGACCGGCCCGTTCGACATTGTGGAGCGGCGAGGCCAGACCACGTACGTTGTCGATATGAAAACCCCCCGTCAGCCCCTCAGGGTGCTCCACGTCAACCGCCTGAAGCTGCACCATGAGCGATCAGAGCTTGCTCTCCTTATGGTGACGGATGGGAGCGAAGAGGAAGAGAGTGAAGCTCTTCCTGACCTTCTAGCGGTACAAGAGAAGGATGGTTCGGTGAAAGGTGTAGTCCTCTCCCCATCCTTGACCCCAGAGCAACAGAGGGACTGTCGCCATGTCCTGGGACAGTTCGCCTCGTTGTTCTCCCTCACGCCTGGAATCACTCAGCTGTGTACCCATGATGTGGACACAGGGGACAGCCCCCCGGTGAAGAACAAGTCTTACCGGCTCTCTGACCGAGTGAAGGATAGCATCCAGCGTGAGGTAGCAAAGATGCTGGAGCTGGGGGTGATAGAACCTTCCAGCAGCCCGTGGGCTAGTCCAGTGGTGTTGGTGCCGAAAGCGGCCCCACCGGGTACGATGCCAGAGCTTCGGTTCTGTGTGGACTACCGGGGGTTGAACTCTGTCACGAAGACAGATGCTCACCCCATCCCACATGCAGATGAGCTGGTGGACCGGCTGGGAGCAGCCCGGTACCTCAGCACCATTGACCTGACATCCGGATATTGGCAGATTGCCATGGCCGATGGAGCACGGGAGAAGACAGCGTTCTCCACCCCCGAGGGCCACTACAAGTTTCGAGTGATGCCCTTTGGGCTCAAAAATGCTCCGGCCACATTCCAGCGGTTAGTGAATCAGGTACTATCTGGTCTGGAGTCCTTCTCAGCGGCCTACTTGGATGACATAGCTGTCTTCAGTAGCACCTGGGAGGACCATCTGCGACACCTCCAGGAGGTATTGCAGGCGATGCAACGCGCTGGCTTAACCATTAAAGCCAGCAAGTGCCAGATTGGACAGGGATCTGTCGTGTACCTGGGACACCTGGTGGGCGGAGGTAAGGTGCAACCCCTCCAGGCCAAAATCGAAACCATCTTGGCTTGGGAGCCCCCCAAGACCCAAACAGAGGTCCGAGCTTTCCTCGGCCTCACTGGGTATTACCGCCGGTTCGTCAAGGGATATGGTACCATCGTAACCCCCTTGACGGAATTGACCTCAAAGAAGCAACCTCGCAAGGTCATATGGACAGCTGCATGCCAAGAAGCCTTTGACACGCTGAAACATGCGATGTGTACCGCTCCAGTACTAGCAACACCCGATTTCAGCAAGGAATTTATTGTACAGATAGATGCCTCAGAGCACGGCATAGGTGCGGTGCTCTCACAACTCAATACCGAGGGCCAAGATCAACCAGTGGCCTTCATATCCAGAAGACTCCTCCCTCGGGAACGGCGATGGAGCACCATTGAGAGAGAAGCCTTCGCGGTGGTCTGGGCCCTGAAGAAGTTGAGGCCATACCTCTTTGGAACTCACTTCCTTATTCAGACCGACCACCGCCCCCTTCGCTGGCTCATGCAGATGAGAGGCGAAAACCCCAAGTTGTTGAGGTGGTCCATTTCCCTACAGGGGATGGATTTTCGGGTGGAACATCGGCCCGGAGTTGACCACGCCAATGCTGACGGTCTCTCCAGGTTCTTCCGCCTTAGTGATGAGAACTCCCTAGAGGTTGGGTAGCTCTCCCCTCTTTCGGCTGGGGGGGACGCATGTTGGATCTGTCAGCCCTAGGGTGGTCTCCCCTTCCATTTTTGTATCGTGCCTCATTTTTTCCACCCTCATTTTTATGTTGGACTAGGTCTCCGGGCGCCTTTTCATTGCCAATCAGTGTTAAGGTGCAGGTGCTCCCTTCTCCCAAGATGGCTGCCACAGACTCCTGCTACTGCAGAGTGGTCTTTCATAGTAGCACCCTAGCTGCCAGGAGCTGGCTGGAACCCCACAACAATGTTGCGACACCAGCCCGCCTTTTTGTCCCATAGGTAGAGTGGGGAAGCTCCTGGAATGTGCTGGAACCTTCTAGAAGGGAGGTGTGGTTTTTCTTTTGCCGCCTTGTCTAGAGGTCACCTGACCTAGGATTATTTAAGAGAGGGAGGGAACTTTTTGAGTTGAGTTGGCCATTGGGGTGAAGCAGAGCTGGAAGAATCCACCAGGAGTGTAGGCGGTAGGGCCTAGCCAGGGACTTATGCCTCTGAGAGTGACAGGATTTAGGGGCTGCCTCTTAAGTGAGTGAGGGACCCTGTGAAACCCACTGATCTTGCCCAGCAGTAGGAGGACCCAGAGACTCTCTGCCCAGCCTGACTAGGAAGGATCTAGTTGCACTCTCCATTCCTAACCCCCTGTAACAGAACCCCTTAAGGGCGCCAGATACATCTGCGCCAATAAGACTTCATCTAACAGCTGAGAACCAAAACTGAATGCTGAGACTGCGTGTCCAGACTGAACTCTAAAACCT
The DNA here is from genome assembly GCF_964204655.1 of Triturus cristatus. Lineage (NCBI taxonomy): Eukaryota > Metazoa > Chordata > Amphibia > Caudata > Salamandridae > Triturus > Triturus cristatus. The sequence goes on along the minus strand of NC_140593.1, from coordinate 874,864,836 downwards.
ATTCACCAAGCACTGAGACTGCGTGTCCAGACTGAACTCTAAAACCTATTCACCAAGCACTGAGACTGCGTGTCCAGACTGACCCCTGAACCCTGATGCAAAGCTGACTGGAGAATCACCGGGGATCGACCAGGGATTAGCGCTGTGACCCCTGCGCTCCCTGTCCTGGTCTGGGACCCCCGGCAGCGTGGTCCGCTGAGCACAGAACCCCATCCTTAATTTGAGCACCCCCCTGTGACGACGACGCCAGCGCGCTCACCGCCGTGGCCTGGAGGCCTGGAGAAGTGCCCTGCCATGTCACGAGGCCCGCGGAGAAGCCCGGGGCCCCGTCGCTGCCGAGTTCCCCCATCATCGTGGGAGCGGACGCCTGCTGACGCCGAGATCGAGGTAAGCCCGGAGGCTGAGATCGCCCCCGGTGCGCCCCCCTGCGGGTTGGGAGCCACACCGCACCCTTAGCCGGGTTTCCTCTCCGTGGGATCCCCCCCCCCCCCCTGTCTTCGCGACGGAAGAGACCCCGCCGAGGGATCCTCTCCTTGTGCCCCCTCGAGCGGTACTGAAGCGCGGTGCCCGACGAACTGCACCAAAGCTCCCCGCTGGAAGCTCCGCTCCAAAGTACTGAGAGTCATTGATTACGAGTGGCGCTTTATGTTATATGCTCCGTCCCAAAGTACTGAGAGTCATTGATTACGAGTGGCGCTTTATGTTATATGCTCCGTCCCAAAGTACTGAGAGTCATTGATTACGAGTGGCGCTTTATGTTATATGCTCCGTCCCAAAGTACTGAGAGTCATTGATCACGAGTGGCGCTTTATGTTATACGCTCCGCTCCAAAGTACTGAGAGTCATCAATTACGAGTGGCGCTTTGTTTTTACAAGCCCTGCTTTAGAGTCTTATGTGCGATTGATTCCGAATAGCGCACTGGGATTCATATGCCATGTTCAAGTGTTACGTGCTATCAAGTCCGAGTAGCGTGCTGTTATTCATGTGCCAGGTTGAAGTGTTACGTGCTATCAAGTCCGAGTAGCGCGCTGTTATTCCTGTGCCATATTGAAGTGTCAAACGCTATTGATTACGAGTAGCGCTCTGTTATTTATATTCCCTATTACAGTGCTATGTGCCAGAGATCACGAGTAGCTCTCCATGCTAGGTGCCCCGTTCTGAGGTCGTCACCGGTTAGCGTGCCCAACGCGCGTGTGCAGCTACGTGAGTGGTAGTTGTGCTCCAGGCAGTACTGTCATTTCATGAATTGCATATGTGGTAGAAACAGCCTTTATAGCTTCTGACTGATATGTACATTGCTAGCTATTGTATTATCAGCATATGAAATGTACTGCTACCTCATGAACTGCATCTAACGTGATCTACTTGGATAAACTTGAGTATTTACATAAATCCTACAGTGTGGCGTCACTTATTGTGTGAGTTCCTCGTCGCATGAGAGGGGCGTGTTGTATGGTTGCTTTACACACAGACCTTTGGTGGCCCGACCGCTCGTGTCACGTTACCGCCCCATAGGGCCTGGAGACCCCAGGTCCTACAGTGGCTACTAATGTAACCTTGTCTGATGTAGTCACTGTTACAACACTAATAAAATTCGATGAGTTCCATTGAACATAAGTAGCTCTTATTACAGAAAAGGTTGGAGACTCCTGCACCAGAAGATTGTTGTGTGACGAATAATACACATGTCTACATTTGGCTTCAATGTACATTCTCACATTTATTTTCTTCATAGGATACATTATTTTCTATATGGAAAAAAAGCCCTTTTATTAACCCCATGAAAAACGTATCTTACCAACCCCGACCCAACAAACACATGTGCATTATTCTCTTTATTCAGACCTTGCTTTGCTTGTGTTTCCACGTTGGAAAAGAACATGCAACATGATTGTAAATTCCCACAATCCTCCATGTTATATGCTTTTTTGCATTCTTCCTGCCCCCCAGTCATGCCTTGTTTTCAACCTCCTCTTTAACCCTAAGCCTAGCATTCCAAACAAGAAGGTTGTAATAACGGACTTTCTGCCATTCTGAGTTCAGTCTCTGAGCCTTCCTCACCACAGAGCCTCATGTTTTTTAATAGGGGCCGTAGAATGCATATACATTTAATCTAAACTAACTCATAGATTGCATAACATCTAAAATCTAAATTCAGCGTAGGTGCACAGAACGTTTGGAAATTGTGGCCTATATGCATAAGTACGTAGATATATCAATTTGTTTGCATGTCAGAATTCCTTTTGAAAAAAATTATCTTGACAGAACTATGTCCTAAATATTGTTAATACATTTATTATGCCATTGGATGCCGAATTTATGTTACTCCAATCAGGTGATATTTTTCTAAATGATACTGCGCACAAAATATTTCTGGCAGACTGTCAGACGATATTTGTGTCACAAGATTATGGCACAATACCATCAGTACATTGGCACATAGACACAAAGGTGAAGTTGCATACCTACAGACATGTACACCCACACACGTTAGGCACCAAAAGGCCGAGAATACGCTGTATAATGTTGATTCATGTTTATCCTAGTGCTATACTTCTTCTCACATTGTTTTAATCCCCATGTTTCTTCCCCCGCACATTTTGAATTCCACTATGTTCTTGCCTCCACTAGCCCTGCAGGAAGCTAATCCCATTAATTTACCACCTTGAGCCATTACCAGCATCTTTTTTTGTTTTGAATACTTATGTTCGAAAATTGCATCCCTGATGGAGTAAATTTCCATCTTGTACTTCATTTATCTGCACCGTGTATTGTAAAATCACGGAAGTGCCAAACCGCCATCTTCCTGCATTAATTGGATGGCCCGAAGTTTTATCCGTGGTTTCTTCCTTTGCCAAATGAAGCCACGTATTTCTGCATCAATGGCTTCAAAGAAGGATTGTGGAATTTGAATTATTATGTTAGTAAATATAAACAAAAGCAGTGGTAACACGTTCATTTTGATCACATAACCCGCCCTATGATTGTGAGGGGAAGATTCTCCCATTGCTTAAGTAAGCCACATGCTTTGGTGAGGGTGGAGATTGGAGACATAATTAAGAGAGAATAAATCATAACATTTTAGCGTAACCTTAACATCTAAATTCCGAATCGGGTGCTCTGTATGATGCGCCATGTGCATGGTAGCAGGAAGAATATCTGAAGTGCAATTGAATAATGGAGCTTCAGATTTTGACTGATTGATCTTGTATCCACCAATCGCTGCAAATTCGGAAATTCTAACAAAAGCACGTTAGCACGTATCCGCGGCTAAATAGTGGACACTACTATATTTTCCTTTTCTGGTTAAGAATATTTATGTTTCTGTTTCAGTTAAACTATGTGACGTACTGCCTCTCTTCCAGGCTTATGTTGAACTATAATCGCTCCAAGTCCCACAGGACTTGCATCTAACGAGTTCTGTACATAGCATTGGATTAAAATATGCTAAATCAGTAGACAATGATATTTGATCTTTTCAAATCCAGAGTTACAATCCTCCTTCCATTGAAATGGCTTTCCTTTTTTTGTTAACTCACAAAGTGGACTGCTTATTGTAGCATAATCTTTTATATATCTGACACAATATTGAGTCATTCCTAGAAATGAATGAAGTTCCAATATATATTTCAGATATTTCAGTTGCACATTTCTCAACATTTAAGGTTAAAGCAGCTTACACTAAACTCTTACATACTTCCTTTAAAGCAAAATCATGTTCTTCTTGTGGCTTTCCAAAACCTGAAATATCATCACTGTAATTCAGTTTTATATAGGTCTGATGATATTTTTCATAGTCTCTTGAAAACTTTCGGCACCAGAGCATATACCAAAATGTAATCTTTTATACCTAAATAAAGTTGTTATATATCTTGACTGCTCATCTAATTACAATTGATGATGCCATTTGTAGGAATCTAATTTCAAAAACACCACTGCACCTTGTCAATTGCTGATCATATCATCTAAATATGGACCTGGGTGTCTTTCTCTTCTAATTGCTAAATTTAGTATTCTCGTATCCACACATATTCTGATGCTATCAGTATTCTTCTTTGGTATTATCACAATTGGGGAAACCCAAGGAGTTGGACTACTTGTTGGCTCAATTATGTTTTATTGTAAAAGAGAGTTAATTTCATCCTCCACTTCTTTTTGTAAGTGTTTAGAAATCCACCTGTGAGTTTGAGCAACAGCTTCATTGATATGTAACGTCAGCTTCTTATTTTTAATATATTTCCCCAATCCTTTAAATAAACTTGAGTAATCCTTTAACACAAGATGCTTCATTGTTACATTGAATATTACCACAAATAGACCCATTATCTGAGCAGTGACATTACTGAATAAGCATGGTCCAATAACTTCTCTTTTTAATACATGAATTTCTTCTTTACTAGATACATTTCCATAGTCCAAGGTTTCTATGAACGCAGCACACATAACAGGTTTTCTGGCTCCCCACTGAAAAGCACTCACATTTGACACATTAAGCCTTGGCTTATTTTGTAATTTGTCTTACTCGGTGACACATGTTGCACCACTAGCTAGAACAAAAGGCTCTGCTTTATTATCTACGGTAATGTCTATGGTTACTGTTTTCTTAATATCATCTCCCTGTATGAGACACATCTGTTCATTTCATGTGTTTGCTTTATTCTTTAATTCTTGCATCATATACAATTATTCATTTATTTCTCCTTCTTTGTCATCCTCCTGATCAGCGTTGTAATCTTCCTTCCGTCTTATATATTTTTTCTTCCCTATTCCTTTCTATTTTTGACTATTTTCTCTTTCTTTTCCAATTAGATCTGACTTAGCCCTATATACATTACTGAAAAGATTCAGTTTTCCACACTTTCAACATCTTTGTGCCATAGCTGGACACATTCCTAAATGAGGAAATTGCAAACCACACATATAGCATGTTGTCTTTTCCTGTTTTTGATTATTTAGTTTTTTTTCCTGTTGTAGATTTTTCCTTGCCATATGACAAATTTGTTCCATTGCTTTTGGCCTTCCGTTTTGAAAGTTTTTTCTAAATTCTATTGAATTACAGCGTTCAATAATCCTGAGACGTATTGCTTCTTCATTATTAAATTTCTCAAAATCACAAAAGGTAACCAACTTGCTTAGTCTTGTTGCAAAGTCATCCATAGATTTATCTTCATGTTGACATGCAATGTTGAACATGTGCCTCTCAAATTCTATATTTCATTGTGGTTCAAATCTTTCATTTAAACATTTGATTTATCTTTTATACATTCCTGGGTCTTTTTCCTGGTTATGTCACAATCAAATCATCTACATCATCATCAACCAGGTTAAGTGACAAATATCTGGCCTGAGTAGGAGACAATCTTTTAAAATTTGCTTTAAGAAAATGTTCAAATCTTCGTCTCCATTTCCCCATCACTGAGCAACAGTTTGCTGGTCAGAGAAATCATAGGTGTACAGGGCTGCTATCACCAGCGCCGCTGCTAAGATCAAGGCCCAGTACCTGCCAATAACTCACACAAACTCATTGTTAGTGGTATGGGCAGAAGTCCACGTGCGATCATCAGCCCCTTTATTTATCTACTTTTGTCATGCCCGGCCAGAGGGTGCCATGCCGGATTATAGCTGAAGCTAAATAGTGGCTGGGTGGCTCCCTACACCTGGTAATGGTCTCCTGAAAATTGTGCTTGAAATGTTTTCTTCTTCCTCTTGAACTTGCTCACTGTTTTTTGATGATGCACTTCCAGTTTCAATTTCCTCTTCCATTATGCGTATTTGCTATTTGATTGTTGTTAATATTGTCTATTTCCACTTTATATATATATATATATCTTGTATTTACTTTATGTGCCTGAAATAATTATGGAACTCTCTATTCATTCAATAAACTTCTGCCTGACTTCAAAATGGCCATTGAGATTTTAGCTAGTCTCATGTGTTCTCCTGTGTCCCTTACTTAACAATGGGACCTTCCATTCATTTCGATGAGCAGCACCTGACCTCAAAATGGCTGCTGATGTGACTAATCTTGCATTATTTCAGCGCGATCTCAGTAGGATCCTTTCCCTTAACAATTATGATCTTAATTGACCGGCTTCAGCGTCCCAACATCAGTGCTGCTCACCTTAAATCCCATTAGCTTCGGACATTTGAAGCTCTTATGTAGGCCTGGGTGGAGTTTGCAGAGTTTTTCTATTTGGAACTCCATGAAATGCCAGAAAAACTCTGCCATGCTCTGAGGACTTCTGCCAGTGGCAAAGTCTGTTAAGTTGTGCTGCTTGCACTGATTTTTAACTACGGAAATTTGGCCTACAATGTAAAATCAGCGTGAGCGACACTACACATCTTGCCAGAGGGCACTGCTGCTTTCTGCCGCTCAAGTAGACATTCTACTCGAGTGGCCGCTTCCTCAATGGTTGCGGCAGATCTCAGTGCTAGCGGTTGCGACCTGTAGTGACCGCCCACATTGAGTAATCTCGTCAGGAGGAGGTCTAGAGCGCAATTATTTTCGCGAGCACTCGACAACTTAACATTGGTGAGCTGCTCGATAGAATAAAATCTGCTTCGAGTCACTTCTCTGAGTTTTTCGGAACTCTGCTCTCTGCACAGTGGGCAAAACTCCGTGGACTCTGCCAGTGGAGAGGAATTCTTCACCCACCTCTACTCTTGTTTATTACAGATTATCAGCAATGTCAAGCAAGCACTAGCATGTTACCAGGGTGCCTCCATAAGCCAAGGATTACCTTTGGTATGCCATGACCAGTGTCAGACCCACAGGATAACACACACTCACTCATATGAAAACATACTGTCTCACACACTGTCACATTCAAATGTTCATATGGCCTCACTCACATTCTCACACACTGTCTTACTTACATCCGATCAATCACATACTCAATGGCTCACTCACTATCTCACTCACATGCTCACACAGTCTCATTCACATGCTCACTCACTGTTTCACTCGTGTCCACTTGCACACTAAGGGGCCTAATAGGTTGGCGGTCAGAAAATCTCCCCGACCGCCATGGTAGCGGGAAAAGACCGCCCGCAAGGACCGCAGCAATATTGCCGGTCCAATTAGGATGCTCCGCTGTCAAAATCCAACTGCGGCGGTCGGATTCTGGCGATTAACATTGCGGCAGTTGCTGCTGCCAGCAGCACCGCTGCAGTGTGAAAAGGAGCATGTCATGCATGTCACTGCACTGCGTGGCAGGCACTGCACAGTGCCTGCCACTGGGTATAGGGACATGTAGGGGGGTACCATGGGTACCCCCCCAGTGCACCCACACACAGCCCTAACACATTGGAGGCCCACAATGAGCCCCCGGAGACATTCTCCGCATGCCTTTCCATGGCGGTTCCACCGCCGTGGAAAGGCTGGCTACCGCCGGCATCATAATCATGCCGGCGGAGCCTGGCCCTGCTCCGGCATCATTGTAGCGGTCCAGTTCTGCCCGCTAGGCATGCGTGCGGACTGGTACCTGCGGAAAAGTGGCGGGCGGAGATTCTCACCGCCGCGGTCGTCACCGCCATGCTAATGGGACCGGCGGTTTTCAGGGTTGCGATCACGGGCAGATGTCTGCCACCTAATAGACCCCTTAATGTGTCACTCTCACATTCTCAATCTCATACTCACTGTCTCACTCTCATACTCGAATACTCAAATACTGCTTCACTCACTGTTTCACTCATATGCTCAGACAATCTCTCTCACATGCTCACTCACTAAGTCTGACTGTCCCTCTTTCACTCATACACTCACTCATTCCATCACACACAGCTTCTCACTCCCACTTGCACATGCAACATCTTAGAGCATATTTTGCTAACCCCTCAGCTCTTCAGAAGCCAGTGCTCCAAGGACCCTTTTGGCAGGCACACAACTCCCCAGGTCAGAGTTCCTGCCTAAAGCACTGATGAAGGAAACAGAAAGCTGGAGCCTGCACCATGCATCAGTGTGGAGCCGAAGTCACAGGGTCCATGCTGATGCAGGCTCCAGCTTACAGGCTCCTGCTTTACGCCCGCACCTTTCCCTAATTTGTCAAATGGGCTGGGAAAAGAAGGAAGACAGACCGACCTGATGAAGTGGTCCACATGTTTGGAACTGTTTTCTAGTAAGCACCCTATGGTAAGCCTATTGAGCTACCAGGTGGGTTGGTAGGTTCCTTTTGTACTTTGGGAAGCAGATAGAGAACAGGTGTCTGAGGAAAATCGCATTTTAAATATTTAAATATTAATATTCTTCATGTTCTGTTAACACTTGTTCTCGCCACTCATAGAGGTTATCTCAACATTTCTCAATTGTTTGATGACATTTAACAAATTACTAAAATTAACATTAGCCCAAAAACACAACCCATAAAATACAAATATTAAATTGCAATAAAATGTACTGTAAAATAGAATCCTACAAAATATGTGAAAATAAACAAAATATACCAAATAACAATTAAAATAAAAACATAAGTGGAACTCAAAACTTTTAATATAAAAACAACAGCAATTAATATAAGTAAATATATCTTCTACAGAAAACAAATTCTATAAACAACCTGTACTAAATTACTTAAAAAATCGAAAATTACTTATGAAATATTTACCAATTTAAACATTTTACAACTAAATACAATTTACAATGAAACAAACAAAAACATAACACATTAATAAATGTAATCAATAAAATAATTTACATAATTAATAAAATAATGTTATGATTAAAATGTAAAACAATTAATAATTCTAAAAACCATTGCAGAGTAATGAGTGTATATAAGTAGGCCCCTTGAGAGGCATATCCCCCCCAACTACCTCTGACAGAGTGGCCAATGTACCCAATTGTAACTAAACGCCTTATAACCCTGAGCTTTGGTCTAATTATTCTTTGATGTGCATAAATCTCCCTCCTGAAAGCTTTCTTTTTGTTGTTGTCATTGCCAATGTCCCGAAGTTAGAGGAAACTAAATCAGAGTCCACTGTTCAGTTAAAAAACAAAGGGCCTTTTTGAAAAGATTTTGCCGTAGGGCGGCGCCGCAGGCCTCCTTGCAGCGTTGCCCTATGGCAAAAGAAAAGGGCAGGAATGTGCTGCATCTATGAGATACTGCGCATTCCTGTCCTTTTCGCCTGCATTGGCACACAATGGTCTGCCATGCACCAATGCAAACACCTTTGCGCCATGGTGCCTGCATTGCGGGGATGATTGGTTTTGTGCAGGGAGAGAAACCTTCCTGCACAAAAACAATCACAAGAGGCTTTTTCCTCTTTCTATGTGTGCTGCAGAATGCAACACACATAGAAAAAGGCAAAATTAGGAGAAATAAAGGTATTTCTCCTCGATGTGCCTCCCTTATGCCTCCCCTGCGAAGGCGTACTTTTTGGCACTGCCTCAGAGTTACGATTCCTCTTAAATCTGGGGGAGTGCCAAAAAGCCATGGGTGTTGCTGGGAACGCCCCTAACTACACCCATGCACGCCTCTTTAATACAGAAAACTGCGTTACAGGTAACAATATTTACAAGGCCGAATTAAGCCATGCAAAGTGCCTTTTTGCAGCCTGGTAAACATGGAGCTGGTCCCTGCGCCACTGGAGCGTCACTATGATTTGCAATTTTACCAGGGAGCAGTAGCCCCAAACACTAGCCCTGTCTGTGTCCAAGGATAAGCATTTACTTTTGTACACCGATATTAACTCCTTTATTGGCTTGTGGCCCAATCGCCTTGAAAATTAAACATTTGTTCGACTGCCCCAACAAATTTACAAACTCTCTTCACCTTGATGATTGGTATACCACCTTTATTATGTTTGCATGTGCCAGTTTTTTGGGGACCGCAGATCATTATATATGATGTTTGGTGATTAATTTTTAAATTTAATTCTCCCACAAAATCATTCAAAGAGTCAAGAAGCAACTGTAAACCATTTGGGGTATGAGCAGCTAAAACTGCATTGTCCGCGTAAAGTAAAACAGGGACTGAGCGACTCCCAACCGTAGGTATATCCTTACCTCTGGTAACCAACTCTGATTCGAGAGAGTTTATGTAAAAATGAAATTGAAAAGGGGTTAAAATGCAACCTTGTCTGCCACCTCTGCTAGAATTAAAAAGAGGAGTAAATTCACCGTAAACTAAAACGACCTGTACGGTCGTTCCATAGTGCTAGCTCTTCAAAATGTCAATCAAGGCATAGTCAATACCTATCTTGCTCATCATATCCCATAACTTGAACCTATCAACCAAGTCAAACACACTGGAGGGATCCATGAATGCCATGTGAAGGGCACCACTCCTAGCTTGAACGTATTTCTCAGATAACAGGAGCAGGTTTAGGATTTGCTCAACTGTACCAACCCTGTGCGAAAACCATATTGCACTTCAGTGAAAAAATATTTTCCTCTGCTCAGTCTTAAAAACGTTTGAGAGCTACCCGCCCTAAGATCTTTACAGAAGAGTCCAAAAGGGAGCTGGGTCAGTAAAAAGTTGGCTGCTTCTGTCCCCCTTTTAAGGTCTCGGCTAGCGAAGGCTGCGCTTGCGCAGTCTCGCTCGCGAGGTTTAATGATTTCAGGAGTGGGGCTTGAACCCGCCCTTCTTCTTCCCTGTTCTCCATTGGCTGGCCTCTTAAATGCTGGTCAGCCATTGGAGAAGAGCTTTGTCTCTCCAAACAAGCCCCGTCTTTTTCGGATTCGGGGGCGTGTTTTTTCGATTCTTTCTCTCCTCTGGAATGTAAACATTCCAGCCAATGGCAAGAGGAGAGAAAGAAAAACACGCCCCCAAATTCGAAAACGCCGCTGCGTTTCTCCGAGGCATTTCTGCTTGACCTCGGAGAAAGGCGGTGGTGTTAATGGTGTACTCTCCCCCTGCTCTCGGCTCCCGTGTTCGGCTGCTGCTCTGGTCTCCTCCCCCCTGTCCTCTCAGGCTGGCCCCTACTAAGTGTAAGCAAAAAAGAACATATTCAACAAGGTGCATAAAATACTACTGAAAATGCGATACAAAATAGAATTTCAATACCTTATTCCTGTACGCTCACTTTTTATGTTGTTTTCAGCAGCCTCATAAACTGAGCCGTTCGTTACGATTCCTTAAACAGCTTTTCAATAAACCGAGAAAATCTGGCATTGGTATCTAGTTGATGTAACAATGAGGCACGCCCTTACCTCAAGCCAGCGAGGCGTGTTTTCACAGAAGTATTTCCAGTACACGATAATTGCTCGATGTAAAGTTGGAGACAGTCCAGCATGCAGGGCTCGTCAGAAGCTCTCCAGCTCCCAGTCGGGTCACGTGTCCCACCCGATGTTACGAAACTCAAAAAAGTTTGGACTCGTGTTTTTTGGCAGATGCCATTTATTTGACTAAAGAAAAAATATATATTTTTAACCATCACATGTTCGCAAATTTGAAGCACTTCTGAAGGATTTCCAGAGATGGAAACGCTCTTGGAAAACACGAGTCTCTGGGGTAATGCCAGCTCATAAGAAATGTGCATAACAGGCATTTCCAGGTTTCTTAAGGTCTGTATTCAACGCCAGGAGCTGCTTTCACTTGCGAGATCACAGCGAACTTCTCCGTTTTTCGAGGCTGCAGGACCCAACATAAAGACCGAGCCTGCAGGAGTAAGGTATTGTCATACTGAATTAGCATATTTTGGAGTGATGTTGCATACGTTTATATATGGCCCAGCAAATACAGCGGAAATGTTAGCTATGACTGGGAACTCGGTTTTATAGACTTGGAAGTAATTTGATTTTCTCTTTCAGTTAGCCAAGGTTATACCCAGTTTATTCATCTAATCATCCATCATCAATAGAAATCCATTTATTAGATTGGGCATTTTTGACTCATTTTGTAATAGTTTAACGAGCTGCACGGTACTAGAGCGTTACCATAAAAAAAATAAACATATTGTGTCTGATAAAACTATCACCCTAAGAAAAGCAAGATGCATGTATAGATTTGAAAAGTATTGTCTGGAGTATCTATATTGCAGAGTTTTATTTTATATCACGCAAACTTGACCCGAATCCAATCAGATATCAGAACGCTGTTCAGTGTCATTACAGAGACTCAAACCCAGTTCCCTAGGTCCGAGGTTGAGCGCCCTAACCGTTAGGCCAACTCCTCTCCCAACTCTTCGATACCCACATTTACACTATGCATACGTGTAAAAACAATTGTACCTGTCAGTCAGTGCATTCGTCGATACAAATGTCAGTGAGCAACGTCATCAGCATGGATGCAATTCGTGGAATCTGGAAATGTTGTTTCAAAAATATCATCGATTCTGGTGCGGTTCAATTAATCGAGATCATATATTAAAAAAATAAATACATTGCATTTTGATTTTAGTGTGCCTCAGACTGTGTTGCTAATGTACTGGAACTGTTTTAGATTTCGAATACATATTGTAAATCCTGAAGCGAAGCAGCGGGGAGTCCATCTGAAGGAAGGAGATTTGCTGTACTACAGTGGAAATTTCTGAAGTAGGGTACGTAGACGTCACAATACTCAGCCAATAAACAACTGACATGCGTTTATTAGGCAAGCCACTGCACAGCTTCAAAGGCCTCGTGTCCAATGAATGACCAACAAGAACTCCTCTTTCTCCAATCATATGATAAGGGGTTCCCTAACCAATACAAGGTATGCACACTTTCCGATGGCTAATCCGATATGTTTGCTCTTCTATGATTGGTTGTGAGTACCTTGGTGTCCCCAAAGCTGCGGTTCTTCGCACTCCTGTGAATACGAACAGAAGACGTCTGTGAAAGGAGTATTAACGGAAAATTAATTCCAGTCTCAAATAAAGGGCTGTCGAGTTACAGAGGGTGGGAGACCTATTATTAGGGTGCAAACCTTGCAGGGTTTCCATGTGACTGTTAAGAGCAATGTGAGACTTTAAGTAGTGTGTGCCAGATTGCTGAAATACAGTATACTGTATGTCATGATGACTCTGGTGTTTAATGTTCTTCCTAGAGAGAGATCGAAGTTTTGTCTAGTGGAAGTTTTGACTCCTGGAAAGGTAGCACATAGGGTTAATGTGCCTGCAGCAAAGAACATGTACCATGCAGATCACAAAGTGCACATAATGTAAATAGGTCAGTGGGCTACTGCGTGTGTGTGTGTAGGTGGCTCTGTGGGTGGCTCTATTTGTGTGTCGGTTGCTCTATGTGAGTGGCTCTGTGGGTGGCTCTGTGTATGTGGGTGGCTTTGTGTGTGGCTCTGTGTGTGGGTGCAAATGCAATAGGTCTCGCATTTGAGAGTGATTAATCTATTGACATTGTAAATAACAATGCCGTTTCTTTAAATGTTTTAAAAACAAAAACATAAACAAAAATAATGTCATGAGCAATGCCAATAACTCTAACTTTAACAATGCCGAGACCATTGCATTGTAAATGCTTGTTAAATGTAGGAACAATGGTAGACTCCTACCAGGAATTTGGGATATTACCTCTTATCACAGCATGAAAAACAATTGTTAACAGGGGTGCCCAAAATGTAGAATTATGTTTAAAGGTATTTATGGAAACCCAATTTGGACCTGGTGCCTTTCGAAATGGGGACTTTAAGATAGCTCTTTCTACTGGACACACTTCCATAGAGTTGATGAGGGCTAGAGTATTATCAGGGGATGGAGGTGCTATAGCCACTGAAGCTTGGGACATATGTTCCTGATCAAAATTTTAGAAAGATTACAGACCCACTCCTCTGCAAGAATATGACATTCTATTCTGGGCTGTTTCTCGTCTGAAAGAAAGGGTCAGCTTAGAACTTCCCAAAAAGCCCTAGAGTCCCTCAGTTATGTGATGGTTTGCAAACCATACCAAGCCTGCCTCCTTATCTCCTGTTTCCTCTTATCTAGGTTGACCATATAAATAAACTGTGCCTGTCTAATGTCCTCAATATTACGGGGTGACACGTTGGATGCCATTTTTTCAAGGCAGCCGTACAGGTGGTACTGGACCATTTAAACAGGGAAGATCCTCGTGTGTTTTCTTGGTGACCAACATACTTGCAGCCAAATTACAAAGACCAGAAAATCTCCCCAGGACATCACATGCCTGTGCCTCCTCAGAAAAACAACACATGACTTCTACTCGTTTTATAATAATTAAACTATTCAAAAATATGGCATGATCTACATTATCCCATTAAATACATATGCCTTTGTTGTTGGTAGGCTGTAGATCAAGGGGCTGGCTAAGCTCTGATTTAACCTGGAAATATTTTAAGCTTACAGCCATGGGGTTATGATGATGTTATGTGTTATGGGTTATGGATACTGGAGAAAAACATAAAATAATTCGGAATATACTGGGCTATATGTGGTTACATCAGAATAAAATATATTGTATAACCTTTGCCTTTACCTATAAAGATTAGTGAACAGACATCACCTTCCTTGACAAAATCTGTACTAAAAATTAGGTTTTGTTTAACAATAATCTGATCCCGCACAGCCCCGTATGGCGTGCGTATAAACTGCATTAGATTTCCCCCTTGCAAGTCAGTAACCCCACAGACACTATCTCCCCTAAGGGGAAAACTATGAATGTTAAAATCATCCATCCAGATGATAGCCTCCCTATCTTAGTGATGTTCTGGTGGTGATATCCCCTTCTCCTTATTTACAAAGTGGTGTTAAGCCACTTGATGTGGCTTAACGCTGCCTTGTAAATAAGGCCCTTGTTCACACTTCAGTTAGTGTGAAAGGGGCGTGCAATGTGGGTTGCAGTGGGCGTTCCGCCACAACACCCATTACTGCTTTATTTGCGCCAGCGCTGGGGGAGACAAATGCAAAAAGAACTATTGATGGACAGAATGCAGAACAATGTCATACATTCACCCCAGTACAGAGGTGTGGGCCTAAATCCATCGTTTTTTTGCTCACCATGCCATTCCAGTTTGGAACCAGCCATGTGCAAATCAGTCTTGACCCTGTGCCCAATGGGAACAGTCCAGCCCGAACTGCCAGGCCAGGTCCTCCCTGGATTGGAAACAAGCATCCAAGGACCGGTTTCGGGGTTTCACCCCTCTTCAGCCAGGATAGCTTGATTCCAGTGGCATGGAGAGCACAGGACTCACGTCTGAGCATACCCGTCCCACTCGGGGTGACAAATGCAAAAAGAACTATTGATGGACAGAATGCAGAACAATGTCATAGATTCACCCCAGTACAGAGATCTGGGCCTAAATCCATTGTTTTTTTGCTCACCATGCCATTCCAAAAAGCGCTGGGGGAAACACAGGTTGCACTGTATTTTTGTAAAAACGGTGCATCCCTGTTTTTTAAAAATGTCAGAGCGCGGCGTTATCAAATTTCGAGTTACACCGCACTCCGACATTGTGTTGTAAATATCCCCCAGGTCTCTTGACGACATACAATATAGTAACTATTGATATGTTGCAACCAGTCAGCAATGTCTAGCTTCTTGCTGACCCAGCTATATTCCATGACAGGAAGCGAAGGCAGCCAGGTCTGGCAACACCATCTTGGACAGAACTTACATTCAGAGCCTCTCCTCTACAAATCTCCAAACTCACTTCAGGGGGTCGTCATCATCAAACATCTTTACTTCGGCCGAAGCCATAAAAGATCAAATAAAACCCAACAATACAAATACAATAAATGAATAACATACTAAAACAAATTAGTAGTGAAACATCTCAATTTAAGCAGCAAGAATATAAAAGAACAATGCATAAAATAGTACTGCCTGGTTAATAAAAATTGTACAACATCTATAGGCACGTAACCATGATGTGCTAATAAAAGAGCCCATAGGTACCACCTCATCTAGATCAAAATAGCCCTACAATGTCTTATCGACCACATAGTTCTCAGGGGGTAGTAATGTAGGTGAATCAAGAGGTGCTGCATAGTGATTTTCATTGACAAAACAGGTAATAGTCTGAGGGACCAAGTTGGAGTCCGACATGGGCACTTTGTGAGCGAGCCCTAACTGGTAGGGCGGACAGTCGATAAAGGAAGCTCAATGGAAGAGCTCGGATCTTACCCGGGCCATTCACCCAATGGTCCAATATATATAGTAATCGGCTCACCAAACATGGATTTCTGAAATTCACCACTATGCAATCACCCCTTGAAGTTTTGGGAGACTAACCAAGCCAGACCACCCTCCTAGCCAAAGAAATTTCATCAGCTTAATCGACCCACCTTAAGTGGGTCGAGTTTAACTTGCACCAATGAACAACTTTATTTTTCAAGCACTGCCAATCTTCATGCACACCCGAGCTCACAGATGGTACACCTTCTAATAGAATGGCATAAGGCTTGCACTCAGGGAGTAGTTGCAAATGATCCAAGCCCTACAGAGTCATAGCCATATTGCCCTTTCGACTAGCAAAATAAGAAATCTGAATAGGATAAGGCTCTTGGGCGGGTTTCAAAGGCTTTGAATGTAGAGACAAGTAAGGAGGGTAGTGAGGCACTAACTTGCCAGTAGGAGTAAAACAAGGATTAACATTACGAAGAGAGGACGAGCCTTTAATGTGTGTAGCTTGATCTAACTGAGACCGAGGAGGGAGTTGGCGAGTATTTTGGCAAAAGACCACAAGGGCCTGAACTCTATCCCCAAGAGCCTTAACCTTCGTAGAGTTATCCAATCGACGAGCCTTCACCAGAGTCTCCAGACTGTCAAAAGAGGTTTACATACAGGATATACTTCTGCCGTAATGTCAAGCTTGATCAAGTTAACCCTTTTTTACGTTAAAGGGTCGGGCTTCATACATGTTCTTTTGGCCTATGGAGGAATCAGGTGTCGGCAACTCCAGGTGCAGGAAAACCTGGAAGCTGAAGTCCCCTGCTGTGCAGCACTCTAAGTAAATGCGGCAAGCATGTATCCCCCATAGGTCATTCGAATTTCAATGTTTAGAACTTCAACAATATTTTGATGGTTCGACGAGTGGATTGGATTGGGCCTACAGCAAAGTTATTTTGTGGCAAGTGTGTAATCATAAACTTTAGCCATCTGATCTTCGCAAGGTGTGTTCTTTTCCAAGATTAACAGACTTTGGATATGGAGGGAAACATAAGCATCTTGCCATTGGGCTTTTTCTATAGACATTTACAAAAGGACCAGGCTCTGACCCCTTTATCGCGGGCACAAGCTTCTACTCAGGCAGAAGATCCAAAAATTCCATGTAACAATTGTTTCGTACTTCTGACGAATCTTAATGGTATGGACTGACGCTATCAGCATTTTGGTGATTTGAAATGTGCTCATAGATGTCCCAGATCCCTTAGAGAAAGGCCTAAATTAGACTCTCAGGCAAATGATACCACTACTGCCTTATTCTCTCCTTGTAGCCAGGTACTTGAGGTTACACAGTCTGTTAATCCAGCCACCATCACTACCTTCCTCAGCCCTATGATTGACAGTAGCTCAGGTCCCCACCTGAAATTGATTTGTTGGAACATGTCAGGTCTGATGACCAAGTTGGACAATGAGGATTGGCTTACTTGCATCAATCTTTTTGACTTTATCCTGGTTCTAGAAACCTGGTGTTTAGAACTTCTCACCTGGGACAGTTACCAGTTTTTGTGTTCCAGCCCGTAGATCCAATAGGGGCAGAGCAAGTGGAGGTTTAACGATTTTCGTTCATATGACTTTCGATTATTCCTGTGGCTATAAAACATGTGGGCTTACAAAGGCTATGGGTTGTGCATTCTAACAAATTTCATTTTGGGCTCATTCATTTTTATAATGCTGTTGGCCCTTCCTGCAGCACTTGCAATTTAGATAATCTGCTTTATACTGTGCAATGTTTATGTAGAAGGTCTTTTTCATTGTTTAATCATTTTGATTGAGAGGATTGTAATGCCAAATTGGGCTCCGGCCACACTGTACTTCAGCTATTCCAGGCCTACCAGGAGGATTATATGTCTTTCTCTTCTGATTAAAGGGGTGAAAAGCTATATAAGTACTTACTGGAATTTGGGTTGGATAACGCAATAGAATTGCAGGGAGACATTGACTATGATACACCCACTGTTACTGTGAGGGGTCACGTACAATCATAACCTATATCATTGTCTCTCCCACTATGAGCATGTCAGCTTGATCAGTAGTTATTTCATTAAGTGCTTTTGGTGACCCCATTAAGCTTTCTATCAATTTACAAGTGATAACTCACCCTTCTGGGTATTACCTCACATGATCATGGGCTAAGCATCTGGAGGCGGGATGCTGACTTTTCGAGACATCTTGGCGCACTGATCAAATCTAATTTATCTCTATTTATGGAACATCTTTTCTCATTAAACCAGTCTAGCGATACAATTGTTCTAGCTTTCAACGCCCAGTGCCTGTTCAGAACAAATCCAACCCTGGTTGGTTTAATGAGGAATGTAGGGTGACTAACAAACAGCTACAGGTAGCCATCAAATCTGTCCCTAAAGGACAGGGTGAAAATGGCTGCTTGTTGAGTTGCCTATAAAAAAAACATTTGCACCAGAAAGATGGTGGCATAACAAGAAATGTGGAATAAGCTTGTTGCAGCAACCGCAGTAAAGGGCACTTGTGGTTTCTGTAAAATGATCAATCAACCTAAAATTACTGAAGCTCACAATAATGTATTAAGTACAAATCAGTGCAGAGCTGTGGATTAAACATTTTAAAGACATTTATTCTTAGTCAGATTTTACAGTTTGCAGCCATAAAGAATTACCACCGTGCTTCCCACTGAATATTAGACTTGACTTATCTGAGGTGTTTGAGGCGATGAGTCAGTCCATCAAGGAAGGCACCTGGACCTGATGGGGTTCTAATGGATTTCTATAAGGAGCACATTGAGTTTTAGGCACCTGTTATCACCAATGTGGTTAACAGTGCCATCATCAGCGGCCTCCCGAATTCTTGGCATACAGCCGTGATCGTTCCTCTATATAAGAAATGCTGTAGACAAGATCCCTGTTGTTGTAGGCCAATCTCTCTGTTACATTCTATGGTGAAAATAATTGGGCGTATCATCCTTAGCAGGATTGAGAGCTGGGCTGGATTTAACTAAGCAATTTCTCCTGGGCAATATGGGCTGAGGGAGGGAATCCTAGAGCAATGCCTTAACCTCTACTTAATTATCAACAAATATACAACAGTCAAAAGGGGGGGCACTGTTCCTTTCCTTTATGGATTGAAGCAGTGCCATTGACAGAATTAATCATAGTAAATTATTGAAAATCCTGTTAGACTTGGAGCTTGATTATGACTTAGTCATTTTCTTACGGGCTTTAAACTGTGCAATCTTCAAGGAAGGATATGCCCCAGATTAAGTCCACCTCAGTACCAGTCCTGCTTTCTGCAGACGATGCTATCTTGATGTCTCGCACCCTCAATGGTTTGAGGACCCTAATCAATAGTTTTGTTGCCTGTTTAGACAACTTAGTTTTGGAAACAAATATTTCTAAAAACTAAATGTGATATGCGGTTCCCCAGTAGTTAAAGTGGGCTCCTTATGTATCAAGGGAAGGCGTGTTATGAAGGCTACTAAATTTCTATACTTAGGAATTACATTTGATTCCAAATGCTTATGGATGACCTGTGTATCAATCAAAATAAGCTTTATTCGATGGTACATATCATAAAGGCATTGAACATGAAGTACTGATTAAAAGAATAAAACAATGAGTTAAGATATTATAAAAACGTGGACAAATAGTCATAAGTAAAAGATCAATTCATCTTAATACATTATGATAAAACAAATTCCTATGATGGAGAGCAGCAACATGGGTTTTATCAAATGGTACCGAAGGCATTAAGATCTTTAAAAAGTACCACAGCTCGGTAGTAGAGTACTGATTTCACATCCACAAGTGGCGTGGCGTGGTTCCAGGTTCAATTAGTTGCAGTCAGTGATTGAGACCTTATAGTCCACATCTATCTCAGGAACTTTGCTATTGGGATTGCATAGTGGGGTGATGAATCAGAACGCAAAATTCTCAGGGTGACACTACTTGAACTGATACCCATGTTCCTGCAGTCATACTTTGCAGGGGCCAGCATAGGTGGGGCAGACAAACAATACATGTGAGTTGTTTTTTTCTTGATCAATACATATAGGGCGTTTGTTGTCGCCTAATGTGGTCCATTTGATGGTAAAAGACTTTAATGATAGGCTGCCCACTCTAAATTAAAAATACAGTTTCCGGTCAAGGGCTTTAAAATTGCATCCCAGTAATGCTCGAGGCTCGGCCAGGGTTTGATTGGTAAAAAGCTCCGCGTCAACGTTGTCCAGTCACTTTTCCTGTTTGCATTTCGCTCGATCAAATCCCAATATCTTCCCTTAATTATGTCTCTTGATGGGAGCTGGGTGCTAATTGAGGTTTCCACTAGGTGCGACAGACCCATACTGGCCAAGGCACCTCTATTATCACGTAGCCAGCTGATTTTGTGGAAATGATCAACCTCAATGATATCGCTAAAACCTTCCGCAAAAGTAGCCAGTTCTGGCGTACAACAAATTCTACGCCAGTATAAGATAGGGTGTTACCTAGCTAGGTCTACCAGTGCTTTCCTGCCTAGATCATTCAGCAAGGGTAGCATAGGAGTACTTTGTGGTAGGCTTGTGATCACTTCGAAGAACCTATTCTCCGATACGGCTAACTGTGTAAGATTCTCAAAGCCCCATAATTCTGCCCCTTACAATACCGAGCTGCTACCTTAGCATTATAAATCTGCTGCATCCGACTAACAGGCTTGGTCAGGGATGTTTTAAATTCATTACTTAAGACACCAGCTAATTGACGGTGCTTCAATGTCATGGTATCAATGTGTGACCTCCATCTCATTTCCTTCTGCAGGGTGATACCTAAATAGGTAAATGCATCTACCTGCTCAAGGGGTGACTCATCGAGAATAATGCTACCCTTAAATGATCTGTGTGCTGGTGAAAAGTCATAAGCTTAGTCTATGCTGAGTTGATTTGAAGGCCTCGGAGAGAGCAGAATTCTTCAAAATGTCACAGCACACGCTGTAACCCACTAGGAGTTTTTGAGATAATAAGCGTGTCGTCTGCAAACATTAAAATTGGAATATTTTTGCCTGCTAAAACTGGTGCATCAGTTGGGACGGTAGTTAAAAATTTAGCAACTCCATTAATAAAAAGAGAAAATAGTGTGGGTGCCATTACACATCCTTGACGGACTCCCTTCTCAACAGGACAGGGGTCTGTTTTATTCCCCTGTGGTCCCTAACGTATTTGTGCAAAATGTTTCTCGTGTAGGCAGATGATAAGGGAAAGCAGATGAGTGGGCTTCCCAAACTCCTGTAGCACCACCCAAAGTTTGTTAAGTGAGGCCAGGTCAAAAGCTGACTTAAGGTCGACAAAAGCAGCATACATGCTACCCTTGCGATAAACTACGATCCGCCAGTATATTAGATTGAATCGAAAGACCTGGTCTATGGTTCTGATATGCGCCCGAAAACCCGCCTAAAGCAGGGTTAGGATGTCATTGTCCTCCATCCACTCTTGAGCTTTTACCAGGACAAGTCGGGCCTATAATTTCCTGGCAAAGACTTGTCCCCTTTTTTGTATACTGGGATGATCACCACCACCAGGTATCCGGAATGGGATTGCCATGGGCAATGGCGTTTGCTAGTAGCATTATATACCTGCTCCATTTGCCCTTATCGTGCAAACAATATCTGCAGGAATACTGTCAATGCCTGACACTTGCCCCCCTGTGATGGCACTGAGGGCAGCAATTACGGCCGACAAGTCAAATACATTATCGATTAAATAAAAGTGAGTCGGGAAAAGCTCACCAACCTCTTCATTATCGTTTGCATATTGTATGGCAAAATGATTGACCAAGTTATCAGGATCTACGTGGTTTTGGGGGGGGGGGTAATGAAACTCCACCCCTACCCCATTTTACCAGATTCCAAAAGCATTGGCTATTGTTCCTGGTGCATGCTACTTTTAGATCCTGACATCTGTTCTCATCCTAGGTTTTTTGTAGCATTTACCATCGCCTTCTTAAAAATGTTCCTGGCGTTTTGAACCCTAGACAAGTCACCTGATCTAATAGCCTCCCCTAATGATCTACGAGCTCACTTGCACTCTTTATTAAACCAGTGGTGCTGTGACTGTGAACCCTTCTCCTTAGCTCAATAAGGTCTCTGAAAATGTGAACGTATTTTAGCAAATAGTATGTAATAGAGCAATATTATTTCTTTAAGAGGTTGAGAATTAAGGAGGGAAACCACCATCTCTGCTAGGGTATTCTCGACGTCACTGGCAATAGTGGACAATGTATCCGGTTTTTCTAAAATCATGGGCTATTCAAGTCGCTGCATATCATTTGTGATTTGCAAATCACTGGTGGTGAATGGATTACGGGTTTGTATTGGTTCATATAAATTCCTGAATTCAAATGCTGAGCATAGTGGATTGTGATCACTCTCCACACGGTCCAGCACTACCATATCCTCGAGGGTATGCCATAGTTTTAAATTAATTAAAAGATAGTCAATGTGGCTTGAATGGTGGCCGTTGTTGAACGTGTCGGCCCCTTGCCTATCAGATATGGTTCAGCTGTTGGCCGCCCTTAAGCCGTTTTCTAAACAAGTAGTTTCAAGTTAAATATAGCTACTTCTGTCCATCTTTTGATTGGAGATATTTCAGGACATGGAATACCCCACTGCGCATCTTCCTCCCCTGCCAGGAGGCTCAAAAGTCGAATTAAAGTCTCCCGCTATAACAACAGAAGCGGCCCAAGAAAGATTATCTGGGAGTTCCCTTAAGGACAATATAGTTTCGGACCTCCGCCCCGCTATGTCCTTTCGCATATACGTTGCAAATATCGATGTTACCATAGGGGCCAGTCTCCAACCGAATGGCCAGAATGTCATTACTCTCGGTCGGGAGTACCTGTATCTGAAGGTCAATGTCCTGACAGACCCATATTGTTAACCCACCCCAAAGGACGACCATTGCCACTTTGAATAGCTGGAATATAATAGTTTAAATACCCTGGGTGATGAACTGGTTCTACTGACCAAGTTTCCTGGAAAGCGCATATATCATACCTTTCGACGAAGGTGTACCAGTCAGGGGAAACGCCCTTAGACCTCAGCTGATAAAAGTGCTATTCTATGTGATGTTGGATGTAAATCTAATATCATCCTCTCCCTAGGATCTAAGGACCCTGGTGTGCAACCCACCTCACTCTTTGCACTAGTGGAGCAACTAGGCTCCAGGGAAAATTTTACTTCTGGACGGGGACAATAAACTCACTGATGTGTGCTGGCTTGGTGACCTGGGTACGAACAATGGCGGGAGAGAGAGACCTTCAATCTATCTCTCGTAGAGGCGACGCACCAATATGGGATGTTATGGGATGGGCTAGATTTGTCTTTAAAACCGTTTCCAGAGGATTATTCTTAAGACGAATATTGGTTTTGGTGAGGTGTTGGGTACGGATATCAAAGGCCACCAGATTCTCAACAAGGTCTCGATGTGATAGTGTAAGTGTAATAACATCAATACGGCGCCCAGATGAGAGTATCTTTTAGCCCCCGTAATGTCATCCCTTATTACAGACCGGCACCCTCTTGCCTGCTGGATCCAATGAATACACTCATTTATTCGGGATCCCTCATCCTCTTTGGAAAGACTGGGTGGGAGCCTTGGTACATTTGTCAAGTGTACTATTCGTCTCATGTCTGGGGTCCTAACGGCAGTTTGCGTAGCTAGAGTCATATTTGCCTGATGATAAACGGGACCTAGTGGGGGGGCTAGGGCCTCAATAAGTTTAACAGATTGTTGGAGGCCTACCCTATTTTGAGCTATCCCACTAGATTGTCTAGGATCTGGGAGATAGACTTTAGCACACATAGTTACGTTTTCTCTACCTATTCTACTAATGCTATGTCTTGTGGGAACCCCAGAGAGCTGTCTTACATGGTCCATTTGGTTGTTAGATATGCAATTTGGATGGGATCCCAATTGTTTTTTTTTTTATTGTTGCACGTCTATAAGTACCTTGCTTAGAGAATCAGAGAAGCTGCCAACAGTTACTTTAAGAGCTCTAATTTCCTGCACTATATCTATTATTTGCAGGGTTAGTAATCTCTGAGAGGGTGCCTTAATTAATATGGCATTTGTGTGGTTTGGTTGACTGTCTCTGCTATTTGTGTCTAGACTATTTGAGTGCAAGACTGGGCGTACTACAGATTGGACATCCCTTGTGTGGCTTATACTAGCCTCTGTACCATCTTTTTGCACTTCACTTCCTGGGTTGGTAGGGGTAACTGGTGGTTCTACATGCCCTTAGAGAGGAGAAAAACTATTGTTACTAGGAAAAACAGGCAGATTAGCCATGGTCTCCTGCTCTGTGATGTCCCCGCTTACAGGTCTCTTGGGTGGTACGTTTGGAGCGTCAAGTGCCTGATTCCTGCCAACTGCCCTTTTAAAGATAGCTGGTATACGGCCAGTATACGTAGGGCTTCTAGGTATCTGTGACTTGGTGTACTTAGGTGAAGTATCGATGAAGGTTGGACCAAGAAGACCCTCGCATTCGTATAATAAGCTGTCTATACAATCTAATACCCCTTGCCCCGCATCCTGGCTTAGGGTCAGGGCTTTCTTCTTCGCCTTCTTTTTACAAACTTCCCTCGATCCTCCCTCAGAAACTTTTTGCTTCCCCATTGCAATTCAGGTTGACAGCAAGGAAGAGTAGAGGAAACTCAGCCAACAAGTAGCCCACAAGGGGAGACTAATAGTTATTCAAAGAGGCACTATCTTAGTACAGTACCTTTTTCCTTGTCGTAGATGTCATGAATATTGAGACGTGAACCTCTGAGACGAGATGTCAGGGGGTAGGTCCAGGCCAGCCTCTTCCGGGCTATGACGGGCGTGGATGGGCCTGCCCTTGGCCCGAGCGTGGCCCGGGCGCGCCCTGCATAGCGGGGGCTCACGTTTAACTTTATCCACCTCCGGGCACATCCGTGATGTTGCATGGGCGTGGCAATGGAAGGGGAGCCTGGGGGATGCAGTCCGTGACCCTTGTTCCCGATGTTGCAACAGATGTATGTTTCACTATCTCCAATTTTCTAGATATAATTGGAAACATTGTTATATTTTATTTAAAGCATGCCACTGCCCTCTGACTACGGCATGCTAAACATATATATACTACAAATAAACAGATCAGTAAAAATAGTGGAAACAGCTCAGCTGTGCTGTCACCTGTACCCTGGGTAACAGTATGTTAACTTGGTGAGAATTAATCTGTCATAACCTGGACAGTCTAGACAAACTGTCATTATGCTATCTCTGTGTCTGGAGCAACAGTGCATTTTTTCCCTCAGTTTGTTTTTGTGACTTGCGATGTGTAAATACTGTTGCCATCAAACCAGCTTCACGGCCACACATGAAAGTAGTTCCGCGCCATCCACCCTGTCTGACACAGAAGTACATTATCTGGGGGTGAATGTTTTGCCAATGTGCAACATTCCGTCCATCATCTTGTGTGTTTTACAGAAGTACATTAAACAGTGATTGGTCATAACATTGGCTTGCTTGTTAGTGAGCTAAAATAATAAACAGTCATCGACCAATCCTTGAGAAGTGGTCCAATGAACAAGGCTCTGGGAACTATTACACTAAAATTCAAGTGCCCAATTTACAATGCCCAGATAAGAAATTAATTGAGCTAATTTGTGGCAATGTCCATGCAATTTGCAGCCATCTACAAAAGACACTTATTCTGTAGTATGTATGAAAATAGATTATTCTTAATTACAACCTCTGACTCAAGCACATATTGCCCCAGTGATGTTGCTTCCAATTCTTTCCCAACTTCCATCAACATTTCAACCCGAATATTTTGCAACTTGGAGTTGTGCACACAATCTGCTCAAAAGGTGGATTATTGTTTAATGGAGAAATGTGTATTGACAGAACCAGTCACCACACATTGTCTGTTTGATTGACAAACTTTATTCCCTAAACGATACTGTCAACAACTATTGCTCCATTTTCAGCTCCAGATGCCACTTTCAGAGCTGCCATAAGGACTTCAGATGGCCTTTTAGTTCCATCACACACATCCTTGATTGCTTCACTTCCATCCTCCCCTACTGCTTTATTTTCAAACCACAAAGATGTTTTGCCATCACTATCACTCCCTACCATACTGTCTCAACAAGATTCTCTATCTCTCTTTGCGAAGGCTCAAGTCTCACAACTTCCTCACCTTGCATCCTCAGGGTATTTCTCATCACTTGCATCAGTTTCTTGGATTCATCAAACACTTTTCTCTCCCTTAGTCACTTTACACCCATACTCACCATACTGCAATATCAGATGATATTGTACTGTTGGACCACTCCAAAATTGGGATTCAGAAAACCTTAATTTCCCTTCATAAGTATAATAAAGCAAACAAAATGAGGGCAAACGAGTTGAAACCCAATAACCTTTGGTAGGACATCTAAGATCTCAAACTACTGCTGGAAAATGGGCCCTTTAAAAATCACTGGGACAAAATCATATAACTACCTAGACGTATGGCTCTCTGCAAATGGCAGAAGCAAACTCCAGCTGAGCCACATCAAAGAAAAGCCGCAGTAATCATCACCAGACTATGCCAGCTTGACACCGTGCGAGAGAGTCCCTCTTCAGTTCCAGTATGAAGGATATTGAGGGCCACCCTCCTACCAGCAATCACCTATGCCCAATATGGGAGCTATCCTAAAATAATACAACAGGTGCATTACTGCTGCGCCCAACACCCTGAAATCTGTTCTCCAGCACGTATTTAAAACCAGGGGTAGCTCCTGATCCATTTATTTAAATTAGTCATCAGACACCCTCCAAATAGACCTGTCAGAACTGAATAAGCTATTGCTCCCACACACAGCATTCAAGTCTATTTTGAAAAAGCAGATAAATGCTCTGTCAAGGTCAAGCAACATGCCAAATTGAAGAGCACACCGATCCTGGAAGCACTGGCAACCTTGTGCAATCTTCAGGCTGCAACCATACCTTCACTGCTCAATTGGGAAAGCCTGCCTCAAACAAACTATGATCGCAAGGATGATGGGCCTGCAAATTAAAGAAATAAATCCAAATTGGCCAGTCCTTTACAAGATTGTGAAGTTCAGGCTGTGTGGCTACAGAACAGAGTCTTTCAACCATATATTGTGCTGCTGCCCAAGATGCTCCATGCCAGATGTTGCCTTTAAAGCCGCTTTTCCTTCGCCACAGCATAAGAAATTGCAATGAGGCTAGGAATGTTGTTGTTACCACAATGGAGCCAACAGAACTAGCTAAATTTGGTAAAAACATCAGAGTGGTACAGGACCTTTCAACAGACTCCAACAAGACTGTCCAAACCTAAAAATGGTAAACCTAAATATATCCTCATGAAGACCCAAATGGCATCCAATCGTTACTGCTTATTATATGCAAGTCTACGGACATTATTCCAATGCTATCCTGCATCCGCGTAACTTCATGCACAGCCCTTGAACATGCCACCATTATTATGTTTCCTTGCACAGACGCCACTAGTTAAACCCTACTGCTATGGACTGAAGTTTCTCTTAAAAAATCTGTGCACTTCACAGTTGTTTCTTTTACTGTAAAGCATTAATGTTGACAGCTATCGTGAATCCTTCTACATTATTCCAACATTTTTGCTTCCTGTTTTTAGTATTTATGCTTTTTAATTGTCACATAATATAGTGCTATTCGTTATGGTCTTTAAAGGTCCCACTTTCAAGGAATGCTGGACTTAAAGCCATTTGGGTAATTACTGAGCATGCCTGGGTTGGCTGCCAATCTTCACACAGTGGAAAGTTTCACTGTAAAGTATTTTAATGCTCTTTACGTGTTTGTGTAATTTATATATTACTGAATCCACATATATATTGTAAAGATTTGTATTAGTCATACAATAAAAGTTACCTTGACACCCATGCCTCACAAACACCCATTGCCCCACTTTGACAGTAGAATCACTTATGTCATGGCTGGTGTCATAATACTTCCTATATTATTCCTGAACCTCCGTGGTGTGCTTTTTCATCTTGAGTGGTCACCAATCATCTACCTTAGTCCTTCCCATCCAGCCAATGTCATATTTAGAATCACAAATGTATCCCCTCATGACGCCAAAGGGGCATTGCCCTTTCACTTCATGGAGCATAAGACGACACAACCATATCATTCTCAATAGTTCATCCTCTATATTATTCCAATTGTTACACACCAGTTTAATGATACTTTTGATCACTTGGCTGAAACTTTCCTCCACTCCATAACCACTAGGGTGGTACAAAGATAGTAATTTATGTAAAACACCAGTACACTTTAAATATTTCAACATTTCTTCTGATTTAAACTGTACACCATAATTGATCAAGATACTAATTGGGGGAAACTTCTCATGGAATGGCTCATCTAGAAAATCAAGTATTGCTCTAGATCCAACCTTTCCCTTGACTTTAAATCCAACAAACTTCAAAACCAAGTCAGTCAGAATAAAAATGCATTTGCAGGTACCATAAGTCTAGCCTACTGTTCCTGTGATATCCATCATCACACTCTCTAATGGCATCGTGGGACCTTTCAATGGTACAAAGTTGTTACTTTAATGTCTTTCATCTATTCTGCCAATACCAGTCATAAATATAAATTTGTAGCTCCTTTTCATGTTCTGGATATACCCATGTGTCCATCATGACACAGTAAAACAATTTTCTTTCTCAATTCATTTGTCAGAATAACTTTATCTCCTGTCAGCAAAAACAATAGTCTTCATTAAGTTCATCTCAAACCTCCCATTATGTTTCTATGCTTTTTCTAACAATTACTGTAAAAATTACTTTTACAGCCAACCACACCTTACATGTTCCCTAATCACTGCCAACTCCCCATTTGCACCATACTCTAGTACTCACTTATCCTTGGCTATTGCTTCACTCTTCCCCTGATCCACACCAAGCAGATGGGAAACACTATACTTATTCCATTCATTCTTATTAAATTCCTTCATTAAAATTGGCAACCTGCTCAACAAATCTGCAATAATATTATTTACACCTGGTTCATATCTCTTTTCAGAATTTATAATCTTGTAACTGCATGGATAATCTCTCAATCCTAGTAGGAAATATTCACAACCCATTGGTTGTCAACAATTTGATCAGCAACTTGTGGTCACTCATGAGAACATTTTTTTCCCCCAAATGAATTTCAAAATGGATCCAGGGCCCACATGCACACTAACAACGCCCTGTCAATAACACAGTACTTCTCCTCAGGAGCCGACTGTGACCGAGAAGCAAATATAATCACTTGCTGTTTTTATGAGTGTTGCGCTTGGGTAAAAATTGTCCATAACCATCCTTCACTCATATCAATTGCTGCAAAGATGTTGTATGTTTCTACATTCAGCAAAAGCTGTCTCATTTGGTATTTTCTTCTAAGAATTTATGAACAAATTTCAAGTAGAACTCAGCTAATCATAAAAAAGATTGTAGATCTTCCTTATAGCAAATGCCTCCACTAATTTACATTTTGGGTAACTCCCTACATCTCTCCCAACAATTCTGTCATAAGTCTCTGAAATACAGCAGATGCCAAAGCAAGTTGAAAGGACCTAACAGGGAACTGAAAAGAGCCAAAATGACTAGTGAAATCAGTGATTTTCTACCTGTCAGGGTCCAAGGCATCTGGGGGTAGGCCGAAGACCTATCTAGGGTCGAACGCCACTTAATTTCCTTTGTCATGGCCACTATTTCATCAGTGTTTGCATATATTGCAGTGTACTTCAGATTATAATTGAATGTGCTCTTGACTTACACAGATGTGTCTGTAAAGTGGAATTTTGGAGTGCATTTTGACTCTTTGTCCTGAATTTTTGCAGTGCCTACCCAGAATTTGCACTTTTGGCAGGTGGTAACCCTACTGACAATGAACACGTGAACAAGCGTAGGAGCATGGTGGTAGAAACTGCTTTTGCACTGGAGGTTTCAGATTTTTACGATTCTAAATTTATTACCTATTATTTATTTTCTCAGTGAGTAAAATCGGATTCATCAGAGTATGGCCATGTCCATTTGACCAGGAATTGATTTCCCACATTGGGAGTAATCCAGATTCTGAAATCACTATGCAAAAAGAGTTATCCAGCACAGGCGGTATTTTAATGTCCCGGCCGAAACAAAAATTAGGAAAATCACCTAAAGATTTTTTCCTTTATTAGTACATACTTTCAACATTAAGGGGTCGATTCCGATGTTGCTAAAAATGCCTTCCCAATGCTATTCGTAGGCTTACCTGACGACCGACTCATATCCGGAGCTTCCCCCTCCAAACCAGCAAGTACGATGCGTCTAACCTGCAGAATTCCGACCGAATCATCAGCTCTGATTCGTGCACTATGTCAGTAGCGAACAGGCTCCGGAAATACTGAAATCGAATCGTACGGAGGCTCATCCGGACCAATTTCTGGATACGCAAGTACAATGCGCACACAATACGCGTCGTACAAGGCGCCGCTTCCAGCACGTCACAGCATCCGGACGAGGCGCATGAAAGCTCCGAATCGAGCCAGAACACAATCCACGGGGACGAGACGGGGCAGCCATGCACCCAATCGCGCATTGGTTCTATATACTCTATGCCCATCAACACCGACGCGCACGACGTAGAAGGTAAGTTAGACACCTACCACACACCATAATGTCTCGAGTACACAAAAGGAAACACCACTATAGGGGGGTGGATGCCTATCACTCCCACTATTGTCCACCCCACAGGGGGGTGAATGCCTATCACTCCAAGTAGTGTCCACCCCATAGGGGGGTGGATGGCCACAACCCACAGTGGTGTCCACCCCATAGGGGGGTGGATGCCTATCACTCCCACTATTGCACACCCCATAGGGGGTTGGATGCCTATCACTCCCAGTAGTGTCCACCCCATAGGGGGGCGGATGCCTTTCACTCCCAGTAGTGTCCACACCATAGGGGGGTGGATGCCCATATCCCACAGTAGTGTCCAGCCCATAGGGGGGTGGATGCCTATCACTCCCAGTAGTGTCCACCCCATAGGGGGGGGATGCCCATAATCCACAGTAGTGTCCACCCCATAGGGGGGTGGATGCCTATCACTCCCAGTAGTGTCCACCCCATAGGGGGTGAATGCCTATCACTCCCAGTAGTGTCCACCCCATAGGGGGCTGAATGCCTATCACTCCCAGTAGTGTCCACCCAATAGGGGATGGATGCCCATCACTCCCAGTAGTGTCCATCCCACAGGGGGTGGATGCCCATCTAAATGCCCATCACCAGTCATAGGTGGCAGGATACACACAGATTGGGTGAGCCAGCAAACCACCACCCCTACCATCTTACCTACATTGCATGTTTGCATGTAAAAAATGCCTATCACTCCCAGTAGTGTCCACCCCATAGGGGGGGGATGCCCATAATCCACAGTAGTGTCCACCCCATAGGGGGGTGGATGCCTATCACTCCCAGTAGTGTCCACCCCATAGGGGGTGAATGCCTATCACTCCCAGTAGTGTCCACCCCATAGGGGGCTGAATGCCTATCACTCCCAGTAGTGTCCACCCAATAGGGGATGGATGCCCATCACTCCCAGTAGTGTCCATCCCACAGGGGGTAGATGCCCATCTAAATGCCCATCACCAGTCATAGGTGGCAGGATACACACAGATTGGGTGAGCCAGCAAACCACCACCCCTACCATCTTACCTACATTGCATGTTTGCATGTAAAAAATGCACACAACACAGATTGTGGCAGTGATCATACAATGTGACTCACAACATACGTTTGCCCAATATGTCTATGTGTGTCACTAATATCCTGCATTTCATGGCCTTTGTGGTAATTGGGTCTACTCCCCCCTCACTACAGTGACCAAAAGGTCATTGTGGTGTTCAATTTTCCTGCATCTAATGCTCATTGTGGTAATGGGTTGTAACCCACCCATCACCACAGTGAGCAAAAGGTTATTGTGTTGTTCAAAAATCCAGCATCTCATGATCAATGTGGTAATGGGTTCTAAAACACCCATCACCACAGTGAGCAAAAGCTGAATGTGTACATGAAAATAGCAGCAGCTCCAAAACAGCATGCATGATTCCCAGTCCAAATTGCACAAGCAATGCAGTGGCAATGTAATTATCG
This sequence comes from Triturus cristatus, assembly GCF_964204655.1. Classification (NCBI taxonomy): domain Eukaryota; kingdom Metazoa; phylum Chordata; class Amphibia; order Caudata; family Salamandridae; genus Triturus; species Triturus cristatus. The sequence continues at coordinate 874,832,650 of NC_140593.1, read as the reverse complement.
TGTCACACACTAAAATAGCATTGTTGAGGCAAATATTGCCGTGTATCACAAGAACACCCTCTGCCATGTGCAGACAGGCAATGGACATGATCCCTGACAAGGACTCTAGTGTATAGTCTGATAATGTGCAAAATGACCATCATGATGCATACACACATATCCCCAACAACAGACACACATACTGAGGAATCCTGTGGAGACTGTAGCTGTTAGGTGACCAAGTTCCATACCATGGCATCAATGGGAGATGCCAAAAATGATGAATGTGCATGCTGATGAGCCAGGAGATGCAGGGACACAGGTTAAAAGCTCCAAAATACATACTGCCAATAGCAAGGAAAATACATTACAGTGCAGTGGTGCAGATGCACAAACACAGACACCATCACAACAGCAAGTTCATTATTCACATCATCAACATCATGTACATTAGATGCAACAACACTGATCAACAAAAATAGGCTTTATTCAGCTCTCAAAGAAATATAAGTGTCCATGCCACGAAGAAAAAAGGTCAATGTCCAGTCCATAAAAATGTTCCATCAGGGTGACATGTGACAACTTGTCACACAATTATTGCCTGCACTGCTATGGACCAGGGACATCTCACGCCTTGGAGGGGCACACATAGTGGCAGGCAAGGCATCGCAGGGACAGGATCAGGGGACAGGAGAATGGGGCATGGGAGTTGTGGAGGGTGCAGGAGTGACGCCAGCAACTGCAGTGGAGGGGTCTGATACAGTGGGCGCCGTCACCACTGCTGGGTACAAATCAGATATGGTGTTTTCCTGCACCACTGCAGTGTGCATGTCAGATGTTGTGGACGGGCTATCAACTGCAGTGCCCAAGTCAGACGGGGTGTGTGTGCCTCCTTCTGCAGTGCCAACATCGAGAGGAGTGAACTGGGGTTCGGATTCTGTGGGCAGGACAGAGGGGGGAGACACGTCCTCCACACCAGTGGCAGGAACAGGCTGGGCATGTGAGGTGGGTGTGGAAGTGCACGTGGAAGGGGTGAGGGCTTAAGCATCCTGGGGATGTGGTATGGGTGTGTGGGTGAACCGGGTACAGGGAATGGCTCTGGGACCTGTGTGTGTGTGTCTGGGGGGCTGCTGGCTGGAGAGTGTGAGGTGGAAGTGTGACCTTTGGGTGGTGTCTTCCCCTTCCTGGTCCGGGGAGACTTGCCAGTGGTGGGCTCAGTGTCCTTGCACCTGGGGGAGGCTGTGCGCTTAGCAGGGGAAGTCCCCTCTGTCTGTGCTGACCTCCTCTTCCCCTTGTAAGTTGGTTCTGATGGGTCTGTGGGGAAGAGGCAAAGGTCACAGAGGAAGAGCTGCTTGGCAGTGGGGGTAGTAGGTGAGGCAAGGGAAGGTGCATTGGAGGGAGAGGCATCTGAGGTTTGCGTAGTGCTTGTGGATGCCTGCATGTGTGTCTGTGACCCAGCCCCTGTGTGTGTGTCATCAGTCCCTGGAGTGTGCGTGCTTGGGGATGTTTTCTTTGGCTTGCATGTCTGTGTGCTGCTAGTGGATGATGTGGTGCGTGCATGTGCGGGTGTTTGTGTCTGTTGGACAGGCAGGGGAGTGGGGACTGTGAATGTGGCAGAGGTAGCACAGGTGAGGGCCTGTTGGAGGAGGGACACTGCTGCCGTCTGTGTGTAGGCCATGCACTGAATGGTCCGATGTAGGGCAAACATGTTGGCTGAGATGCCCTCCATATAGGACACCAGTTGGGTCAACAGACTGGTGTGAGAATGGAAGACACTCAGCATTGATGTGTGCCCTACATGGATCTGTGAAAGTAAGTCCACAGACTCCACACTCAGGGAAACAGGGAAGACGGGGGCAGGGGGTGCAGTGCCTGGCATGAAGGAGACATGCTCCCTTACAAGGGAGCCTCAACAGACATCTGGGATGGGAGCAGATGGGAGGGTGGAGATGGTGGTGGTGCTGGGGCAAGACTTAACAGATGTTGCCGTGGGTCTGCTGGCACCCGCATCCACAAGGGAGTCATCACTGAAGCTGGCGTGTTCCTCAGCCGAGGTGGACATAGCTAAGGTCTCCTCAGTGTGGCTCCCCTCACCCTCCGTTCCACTGGGTCCCTCAAAATCCTCGGAAGCGGACCCTGTCAGTCTCTGCTGCTCCTCATGGTCCGTGGAGCTGTCCCCTCCAGTGTCCGTAGATGTAACTGCAAATAAACAGGGTAAACAGTTAAACATCAGTCACACGTTTGACATCACAGATGCCAGTCAGTACAGGACATTACTGCGCACATCTTTGAATAATTTGCTTTAGATTCTCAAAAGTGCTGACACCTTTCTGTGAAACACATGTCAGTCTGCCAGTAAACCAAGGCGCTCATATCCCACATGTCCATGGAGACCATAGTCTGGTGCATGTAGCCAGACACTACCCATGTGTGCACACATGCACCACATAGACAGTTGTTGATTGCAGGATTTGTGATAGAAATGTATCAGTACACACATATACCATCTCCTGCCAATGACCTTGTCCATGTGTCAGGATAAGGGATGCCCAAAGTAAATCTAAACTATATGGATGTGCTTCCTTCACCACACACCATGATGTGCCCAGGTATTGCTGGCAAATTCCACAATTGAGTTCATGCAGTACAACTTCCATCACTGTGGGATACACTGTTGGAAATGAAAGCACATGCTACAGTGCACTCTTGGTCAAGTTTTCCTGCTGCCTGCTGTCACTAGGGCAGTGCTTCACAAAACCAAATGTAAGCACCTTTCTCAAATAAAGATTTTGTGGTGAATAAAAGCCCTGCAATGGTCAAGTGCACATGTTGCCCCAAATCCACCCACATGTCAATGCTACTGATGAACCCACGTCATACAAAGGCCACAGTACAGTGTCAGCTGGCACAAGTCTGCCAACATGATCACATTTCAGTCTGATGACAATGTAGTATAGCTGCCTGCACAAGAAACTGTGATACACCAATAGGCACAGCCAAGTGATTAGACACCTAAGTCTGACCCCATTGTGAAGATCCACCAGGCACATATCAGATGGCTTTCCACCACTAAATATTAGAGAGCACAGTTGACTAAAAAGCTAAGACACTCCACAGTGATACTGAGGCAGACACCTGATTGCACATTGCACAATACATAAAAATCATTTTTGCTCACATGATTGGGATAACAGAGTGTACACCACGTCCAGAGTAGGCATTCCTTACCTAGTCCATGTGAAACATGAGAGTTGCCTGAACATTAGGCATGTGTCCATGCATGTGTAACAGAAAGGATGGGCACACTTCAGTGCCCATACCATTGCCCCATCTGCTGCATGTGTGTCTGTGAAACACATCAGACACATATGGTGAGGGAGAGCATCAACTAGGACACGTATTCATGTGCCACACAGAGTGCATGTCATGGATCTGTCCATGTGCAGATACATGTCACTAAATACACATACTCATGAAGGCAAATACACTCTGACGGTAGCAGAAGTGGACCAACAGCAACAACCTTGCACAACAGCAGGTCACCCCCACCAACAATGAGACATGTGACTGACTGAAAGGGACACACCTGTGTCTCAGATGAGGAAGGCTCATAAATGAATGAATGAACATGATTCTAGTTCAAACTGACACATGGACTGGGGTAGCATAACCAGGGTGAAGCAAAGCAAAGATCAGGTTAGACACATTTCGCAGAAAAGGCATGTACGTACCCCCTCCTTGCTACTGTCTGGCCTTTAAATGCCCATCCAGGTCAGGGAAGACCACTGCCAAAATCCAGTGCATGTGGGGGTTAAGTGTCCAGCATCTGCCCCTCCTGCGAGGAGGTGACAGCTTCAGCTGGACTCTTGCAATGCACCTGGTCCAGGCACGTAGGTCCTGCCACCTCTTCTGGCAGTTGCGGATATGACGCCTGTGGACCCCCACAGTTATAACCGCCCAGGCAATAGTCAGCCATATCTCCTGTTTTTGATGGGCATCAACCTGTGAGGATGACAAAGTTAAAGGGCCAGGAACACACATTCTACATGTTTGTGCATTACACAGTTGGATAAACATGTTATTTAAACAAGGACATATGATGAATAGAGGTAGTGAAACAATGGGGATAGACACTTGTCCTGCATCACCAAAATGGTGCACACTCACCTGCTCCCCTGGTTTCCCATACAGCTTACTGTACTGTGGTAGGAGGCTGTCCAGCAGGGCCTGGTTCTCCTCCTCTGTGAATGCTAGGGCCCTCTCCACAGTACGTGCCATTCTTGGAGCCGGAGGATACAGAGACAGCAGCAGTGGTAGCAGAGATGTTCTTATTGATCGTTCAGTGCAGGCAAGTGAGCACTCAGGGCAAGAGACAGCCTTATATCTGTGCTGCTGAAGCAGAACTGGTTCCATGCGTCAAAAAGGATAGGTCCGACTCGTTTGCATTCTGTGAATTTGCTCAATCCATGAAATAATACGCCTCGGACACGCCTACCGCCACGTTCAAAAACTCTGCATCATGACAGTTTAGATTTTGATACATTTGTGTGCAAACAGATTCGAATCGTACCCTACGTGAATCGTGCACGATGCAAAATGCGCGTCTGTCACTATGACGACCAACTGGCAATCTGTCCGTCCAGCTCGGTCGAGATGTGTCAGTCGCGTCTTTTTAAAATCACACGCCTCGAACTGCATAGCATCCACGATGCAATCTGTCTGTCCGGCTCGGTCGGGATATGTCAGTCGCGTCTCTTGGTAAATCACACGCCTCGAACTGCATAGCATCCACGATGAAATCTGTCCATCTGGCTCGGTCGGGATGTGTCAGTCACGTCTCTTGGTAAATCACACACCTCGATCTGCATAGCATCCAGGATGCTATCTGTCCCTCCGGCTCGGTCATGATTTTGCACGTGAGTAGAAGCAATGCACACTCATCTACTCAGACAATGTGTGTATGGATGATGGCATGCAGCATGCCCTGTGTTGATGGAGTAAAGCACATGTCATAAGGTAGAGAAAACACAGAGAAGATCACTCACATTGTGACCCAAGCTCACAAGGCAACTGTAGCAGTGCTAGTGAGGAACATGACGGGTGTGAGTGTCCACTTCCCAATTCACCATCCTATGCCTGCCCATTGTCCCAGAGGATCATTATGTTAACACAGTAATCATCCACACGTATTCCCAGTATCAAGTGATCATGATCACGCTATAGAGTGTAAACTTATTTTTACTGTGTCCACAGTGTGTGAGACTTGTGTGACGCAAGGTCTCACTGCTGACACTTGTCACTTTAGAGAACAATTTTCACATATTGCATTTGGCATGTGAGTTGCTGAAGTGTCCATTTGTAATTGAATAGCATGTCTGTATGTCATATAAATTAGTGATACACATCATCAATGTTCTGTCACTGTGATAGAAAATGTAGGTCATACATCATATCCGGAAAATGTCAACACCATGATAGTGTTGTGCATTGTGACACGCTGTCTGTATGTTGTGTTGTTGCTAGGCATTAGTACCCTGTCCATGTCAGTGCACATTGATATCATGTGCCAATTGTACTTGAGATATCTGCTTTGGACTTGGTTTTGTGTGTGTTGTGTATGTTACAATAGGTCACATGCTGAGTGACAGACAACAGTGAGTAGACACAGTACTACATGGTATGTTTATGAGATCCATGACTTAATTGTCTAACTGTTCATGCTCACATTGCCGCAAGTCAGGGATTATATCTACCACAGACATCTGACTTCACTGTGTCATCATTGTAAGTGAAATGCAATCAGTTGACTTGTTATCAGTTGATGTTTGAATAGGGAGGGATATGTGTACATAATTTCTCATGTGTCCTGCAGGGCACCAAATGTCCACAGACCCTTCCCGGATCTTGCTACCATGGTGGAGCGTGAGAGCATGAGGAGGTACCGCTTCACGAGTGCCTTGATTGTGAAATTGGCAGACCTGTTGACACCACACTTGCTGCCTGGCCGCACATATTCCTCTGCCCTGACCCCCAGGATGAAGGTGTTGGTGGCACTGCATTTTTTTGCAACTGGTACGTTCCAGTTTACTGTGGCTGATGCTGGTGCAATGTCCCAGACAATGTTCAGTCGAGTGCTCCTCAACCAGTACATATATTTTCCCACACCACCACAGTTCCGGGCCATTAAGGAGGAGTTTTATGCACTGGGACACATTCGATTGATGGTACACATGTGGGTTTGGTGGCACCCCGACCCCATGAGCAGGCATACCGCAACCGTAAGCACTATCATTCCATCAATGAGCTTGTGGTATGTCTGGCGGACCAAACCATCTCACATGTATGTTCACGTTTTCCAGGATCCTGGTCACACCAGCTGATCACTGTTACAACGTGGCACATGGTCGAACCAGGCGTGTGATTGAACGCACATTTGGCCTGCTGAAGACCAGATTCCGTGTCCTGGATCGTACTGGAGGTGTACTGCAATATTCCCCTGAGAAGGTGTGCAAAATAATTATTGTGTGCTGCATGCTTCACAACAAGGCTGTGAGGAATATGCTACCAATCATCCAGGATGACAGGGGCCAACGACCACCATCATGGGAGGATCCTGACCTGGGGCACGTTGCCAGTGAGGTTGAGGAAGAGGAGGTGGATGACAGGAGACAGCTCAATAACAACTTTTTTACTTGAGTGTAAGTATGCAAAGATGGGTGATGATGCTTTCCCTAAGTGTGGTGTGTGTAGGACTATCAGTTGTGATCCGTGTGTGGCTATGCTAACTTGATGCTCATTGTTATTAGTCCATGGTATGTGTAGTTATGATGCTCACCACTACAGTTTTGAGACTACTCCTAGCCTGTGTTCATAATTTACAATGGACAATACTGATTCAACCATTGTATATATCTTCATGGCACGTTGTATTTAAGACTGTCCTATGTCTCTCCTTCACAGGCTCCTTTGGCTGTTGTGTGTGTTACCACAATGCTGATCCTTGTTGGATTCACACTTTGTACCAGTACTCTCTGACCGACGATTCATCTTGGTCATATTTTTCATTAATTTTTTCTATTTTGACACTTGGGACTATACTCAGTTAGCTTTTGTGTTTTGAGCCGAGCTACTGTCTGTGTAATAAACCTGTTACACACATTGATGTTTGCATAGTCTGTATTGGCAAATGCTACTATTGTTCATATCATGTTTGCTGGCCATGGTGTTCATTTCATTATACATTGTTCTTTGTTTGTGTGGTTAAACGGTTTATTTGTACATCAGTGTGTGCAATGTTTCAACATTGCATGTGCTATGTGTGTTGTGGAGAGCTTGCGTGTCTATCTCTGGTATGTGTCATGTGATGTTTCTTCATGAGACGGTGGATGAATTGTGAGCTGGTCCATAGGATTATGCATTATTATTCAGAAGTGACCGGAGGCAAGCTTACATCATAGCTTTGTGTGTGACATTTTAGTACACAATCTTTCTCTGATTGTTGTGCATGATTCCTTTGTGTCCACATGAGCTCATTTGGGCACTGTAGAAGCGCAGTGCCACAAGTCATTACAATGAGACTCCTTGGAATGGAAGATCTAGTCAGCACGGATGGTTTAGCCATGACATGCAGCACTTTTTAACACATGAGTGGAATCCTAGCATTACATTGACGCACAGTGCAAAAATCTACACAGATGGAAGATTTATATCTACGCCCCAGGACTTTGCGATGCATATGCTGTAAGCAGTAATCCTACTTTCTGATGTGAGCAGTTGACCCGTATTGCCACAGAGTTCTTCACTGGCTTGGTGAATATGTCAGCATCACAGGGAGGGTGGATGTTTCCATGCTGAGGATGTAAACACATGTCACCTATGGTTCCATCTAGTTTTCTTTGGAAATCATATTTTGGAGATTCAAGTTTTCTGCAGCAGTAGCTATCTCGTATACTGCATTGTAGGACAACAGTCAGAGATTCTTCTTTCTCAAACGTCAATGTTTGCGTTTACACACACTCTGATGCATGATTTTGCGGACAAGCATGGGTGAGTGAGCGTGAAGGTGTGTGTTTCTACCTTGAATCAGAGATGTTGTTGGGACTGCCTAGTGTTTTGTAGAATCATTGTGTATCTACTGTATGATATGTTGAGCTGATGTGACACTATAGGTGGTGTTGTTTTGGATTGCGTGTTCTGATGTGCAGCTAATGGCCAAACATCCTTCACCAACACCCTATTGTGCCATGCATACTTAAGTACGAGAGGATTCCCTACCATAAACCTCAGGCGCCTCATTGGGAGACAGTGCCAGGTGATACTGAACTTGATTTCATGAGTGAATAAACTGTATAAGTCACAGATGACACATGGATGGTGTGAAGAATATTTTATCAAGGCGCATGTGAATATAATCTTACAGTGAATGGTGATAGCATTCCCTAATTTGAATACCACAGTTCATAGGGGATTTGGAAGTGCTGTCCGATGAAATATCTTCCGAGCAAAGTCCACAGTGAATTTGGCAAAACTCCCAAATCAAGTGCTCCATCCCATTTGGGAGAGTCCAGGGACTGTCAACAAAGTGAATGATTTGCACACAATGGAGGATGTTGCGAGCTTTCCATTGGTTCCGAGGGGGGGGGTGCAGGTCACTTCCCATCCTTCCTTAGACGGCCCCTCCTCTTCTTGGGGAGGGGACCCTCAGTATCAGGCTGCTGTGGTACAGGGGACTCCTCGCCAGACTCCTCATCCCTCCCTGTGGCAGTTGCCGATGTTGAGGCAACAGGTGTGGAGTGCACACGGGGAGGTGGGGTGATGGCGCACCAAAGGCAAGCCCGTCTGCGCCCTTCCGCGCTAAGGACGTGCCTAAGGCAGGAAACGCTGTCCAAACAGTGCCTAAACTAAAATACAGTTCCGAGGCTTTAAGGTCACTCAATGATAAGAGTGAAGGCAACCACCAAGTTGCCCCGGAAAAATTATGGGGAGCTTACACATGTTATAAGTGTAGACAGGCGTTTCTTTATAGCCCCACCACAGGGATCAATAAGACGAGCCCTCCCATTTCAACTCGCAAATCCAATTTGCAAGGAGGTCTTATGAATGCGAGATCACACAGTAAACACTGTCAAGATATCAGGGACCTAATACTGGACATGCAGCTCGATTTCTTATTCATTACGGAATCTTGGTTGAAATAATGGTGCAACCCGGACATAGCCATTGCACTTCCTCCTAACTATAATATTTACAGAAAGGACAGGTCAGATGGCAGAGGAGGTGGACTGGCCATCATCATTTGTGACTCCCTTTCCTGCTCCACTCTAGACCTAGTCTCCTTCAAAGGCGCAGAAAGCCTAGGCTTCTGTATTTCCCTGGATGCCTCACTGTCATTTTCGGGGGTCCTAATCTACCGACCGCCTGGACAAAGCGCCACCTTCATAGACTCGCTAGGAGACGCCTTAAGCCAGCCACTTCTCAAATACGCTAATTTTACAATGCTCGGGGATTTCAATCTCCATTTGGAATCCAAAGGATCTCCTGGTACGGACAATTTCCTTCAAATAATAGAACTCCTCACTCTAAAACAACTGGTTGAGCACCCCACCCAACAGGCTGGCCACACCCTAGATGGGATCTGTTCAAACTTTACTGCAATTACGGTGAACCCCCCCATCCCATTAATGTGGACAGACCATCACATGATCCCACTTACCTTAGTGTATTCAACAATAGGGAGCCCTGACCCCACCTCCCTCAACTCTAAACCCAGTCGTCATGGTTCGACCAATTGGTTCCCATGCGGTCCAAGTGTCGCTCCACACGGTCCGTGTGTCATTCCACATGGTCCATGTGTTGCTCCACACGGTCCATGTTTTGGTCCACACTGTCCATGTGTTGCTCCACACGGTCCACATGGTCCTCCATCCGGTCGAAATGTACAGCCTGATGCTGGTTCATGTCCCTGAGGATCCCCACAACCTGGCCAAAGTCTCCGGTGCATTCCTGATACACATCGAAAATGCGTTGTAACTGTGGGTCAGCTTCGTCTACGACACCAGCTGTGTGACGTGGCCTCCCACCATGCACCCTCACACCACTCCTTGCCCTACCTGCACGGATATTGCCTGGCATTGCCCGCACTGGCAGCTCCTGTCCTCCATCGTTGTCAGGGCTGGTATCTTCTGCCACATCCAGAATTGGCTGTCTGGGTGTGCTGCCAGTGGTTTGTTGGCTGGGTGTGTCAGTGGGTATCCTGGGTGTCTGGCTGTTTAAGGAGGTTGCATGCGTGGTGGCGGGGGCTGCTGGTCATACTGGTGCCGCATGCGGACCCACACTGGAGATGCCAGGTTCGTCCCCACCACCAGAGAAGGTGTGAGAGTCATCCCCACTGGAGCTCTCAGTGTCCGAGCTTGTACTGGAACTGCTGCTGGACTCAGACTCTTCGCCAGAATCTGCCCTCTGTTCCAGAGTGCCTGTGGGTAGTAGAGAGACACAATATTATAGGTTGCATTTTCAGGAGTTCTTGTGTCATACACAGGCAAATGTGTTGATGTTGTTGATAAAGTTTCGTTCACTTCTTGTTTCTACTCATCAAGCTTCACAGACACTGAGACATTAGCTAATCGGACATTGTGACTTTTTGAGAGCTGTGCTTTGCTGAGCATGGCCAGCGCTGTGCATCAATGGGTATGTATTGTTATCCTTGTCTGTTAGTATTTATAGTCAATTGTCACATTGTGCACGAGCAAGGCGATTTGTTGTAGCACACATCTGTGTTTTTACAACGACAAACCGACTGTGACAAATCCTATGTTTTTCAGGAGTTGTGCATCTGTGCTTGGCATGGTGAATCTTTGTCACTCTTACATTGCTGAGATTACATGCAAAGTAACTCTCCTGTATATGTTCCAGCATTTGTAGTGTTTGCTTGGATGTATGTGTTGTGGAGAACAATTGATGACATCACATGTGTCACAACAGATGCTGTGGCAAGGCGTTACTTCTTACACATACATTGTTGCATGTCATTCCTTGAGACAACGGACATTACATTGATATGCAGTAGGTGACTCTCAAACGTGAGTTGTTGTATTATATGATAGTGGGATGAACTCACATACCATGATATTGACAACAATGGTATTGTGAATGTTAATAGTATGAGTTTGTACTCCTGTGCAGAGCATAGAGCAAACATGTGTGATGTTGAGCATTGTGCTGTTGTGCTGTGTCACAACATGGTCATTGTAATGCATGTGTTGTTTATGCATTGTTTGTGAACATATGCAATGTGATGAGACATGTCTCTGTAGTTATATCTCATCATTTTGCACACATGGTTATATCTTGCTGTGGTACATTTTGTTAAGACATACTTTGGCACATGATCACTTCAAGTACAGTCTACTTATTCTACATGGACTGATTGGTGATACAGGGATGTCCTTTAGCATTTTCATGGTCAGGGCTGTGAGGTACAGTGTGTTTGGTGCTTGAGTTAGGTTGTGTTGACTTCTAGGCCACTTTACATTTGTGAACAGACCAGCTCACTCATCCTTGTCATAGTATAAATGAGAGGGAGGGTGTTAGTTTTCAAGGATGCAAACACTGCTGACTGATGTTGAATTACAATGCTGGACAGAAGTATGGCTTGTGCATGTGGCAAATACCTATGTGTCAGCCGTCTAGCATTACACCTCACATCTACTGTCTGCGTGAATAGTCCCAGATGTGTGTTCATCTGTGTGTGTTTTGTGTTATGTGGTGTGATAGCTGGTTTCAGTGTGTACTGTCCGCCACACACATTTCTGGCATTCATGGCCTACATTGTGGGCACATGTGACTGATCTTGAACTGTCAGTGTGTGTCATGTGCAGTTGAGGTATGGTCTGTAGTCGTGTGAGTAGGACTCAAGATGGCAAGATAAGTTGGAAATTTAGTACATGTGTGCCTGTGTTGCCATCTTGACAGGGTATTAACATTCACTCTCAGGGACAGCATAGTGACAGGTGTTTTGTTGTGTGACTGGGTGTGTGTGTGTGACTAATGTGTGCTGGTGGCAGTAGTCATTGCTCCCACTCATCCTCCCACCCCTAACAAATGGACTAGCATATTCCAGGCTTACATGACAGTGGTAACAAAGTTTCATCCAAGATATCTTGCTGAGATGTCTGTGGATGTGTATTCAAGCAAATTTTAGACTACTTGTACATGTACTCACCAGGTTCAGGAATTCCAGTTAATCCTGTAATGGACTCCTGTGGGAGCAGGTCCCGCACCTTCACCTCCCAGGTTTGGAAACTCACCGGTTTGTGACGTCCACCGCCAGTCTTGTTATTCAGGACATGTTCTCTGGCATTGAGCTTCTTCACCCTCCTGCTGACCTAATAATACCGGTTACAGATATCCTCCATTGTGCGCAAGGTCGGTGAATGGGCATTCACCTTGCTGACAATACGGTCCCACAATTTGGTTTTCTGGGCCTGTGAGGTCTGTTGGGCCATGCTGCCAAATAACTGTGGCTCAACTCGGATGATTTCATCGACCAACACTTCCAACTCAGCAGCTAGGAACTGTGGATTCTTCCTTAGGGGCATGGTGATGGGTGGTGGTGGTGATGTATGTGAAGCTGAGGGTGAGTGTGTGTGTGTGTGTGTGTGTGTGTAGGTGTGTGTTTCAGTGGTGCTAGTTGTGTGTAGGTTGTGTGGTGGATGAGTTATGTGTGTTTGTAGTGTGTTGATGAGTTGTCTGTGTAGTGGTGTGCTCTGCTTGCATGTGTGTTGGATTAGCAAATGCTGTAGGAAATGTTCTACTTGCTTTATATAGGGAGATTTGTGGGTGTGACTTAAAATGTAAATGTATTATTTGATTGTGATGACAATGCATTTTGGTATAGTCCTTTTTCTGTTTCAATGATTTTTATTATAAGATAGGTAAGTTGTTTTGTCAGCAGATAATGCTTGTTCTTGTGTAATTTGTTTTGGACCACTGGGTTCATTTCATGGTAGGTTATGTGGCATCGGTCGCGTCCAAGTCGGTGGGCTCGTGTTGATGCTTGCCTATGTTTGTGCTTGGGTATGTAGCGTCAGTCGCATCCGAGTCGGATGGGCACATGTTGATGCTTGCCTATGTTTGTGCTTGGGTATGTGGCGTGGTCGCGTCCGAGTCGGATGGGCTCGTGTTGATGCTTGCCTATGTTTGTGCTTGCGTATGTGGCGCAGTCACAAATGAGTCGGTGGGCTCGTGTTGATGCTTGCCTATGTTTGTGCTTGGGTATGTGGCATGGTCGCGTCTGAGTCGGTGGGCTCGTGTTGATGCTTGCTTATGTTTGTGCTTGGGAATGTGGAGCGGTCGCGTTGGAGTCAGATGGGCTCGTGTTGATGCCTGCCTATGTTTGTGCTTGGGTATGTGGCGCGGTCGCGTCCGAGTCGGTGGGATTGTGTTGATGCTTGCCTATGTTTGTGCTTGGGTATGTGGGGCGGTCGCGTCCGAGTCAGATAGGCTTGTGTTGATGCTTGCCTATGTTTGTGTTTGGGTATGTGGCGCGGTCGCATCTGAGTAGGTGGGCTCGTGTTGATGCTTGCCTATGTTTGTGCTTGGGTATGTGACGTGGTCGCGTCCGAGTCGGATGGGCTCGTGTTGATGCTTACCTATGTTTGTGCTTGGGTATGTGGCGCAGTCGCGTCCGAGACAGTGAGCTCGTGTTGATGCTTGCCTATGTTTATGCTTGGGTATGTGGCATCGTTCGAGTCCGACTCTGGCGGTTCGTGTTGATGCTTGTGTATGTGGCATCGTTCGCGTACGTTTCAGTTGCGTAGGGTTGACGCTTGCTATGTCTAATCTTGCGCATCAGAGTCTATCCGGTCAGGCTCCTTGACTGCCGAATAGTCCGTAGGATTATATTTCCGGACGAATCCTTCGGATAATTCAGGTATCGCATTGTACTTAGCTATTCTGAAGGCGTGGGTACGGTTCGGTCGGAAATATTGACGGGTCCGTGTCGGATAGTAAGTTTTCCGGCCGAGATCGGAATCGACCCCTAAGGGGCTGATTCCGATGTCGGACGGAAGGGCTCCAACGGACGGTCGGAGCCCTTCAGCCCGCATCGGAATGTTCTGTTTGGATTCCTTTCTGACCAAGCCATTCAAATGGGCTCGGTCGGAAAGGAATCTGACTCAGATTTCCGGATGGCTTACGACGGGCTCGGACGGGATCGGAGAGCCCGTCCGCCATCCGGGAACCGTTCAGTACTCCCCCGGCCGCCTCTTGCCGACCGAGGGAGTACGATGGCAGTTTCCCACTGCCTTTTCGTGCCGGTCTTTCCGACACAAAAAGGCAGTCGTAAGCTGGCTTTGGGGGCCCCCTGTAGGGCCCCCATGGGTGCGAGGCCGCCGAATGGCAGCCTAGGGGGCACCTATGGTGCTTCCCTGTTGATCCCTGCACCCGATGGCACCGGGTGCAGGGGTGAACTGCACCCCTGCATTTCACAATGCGAGCCAGCATTCTGTTCGGAATGCATGCTCCCATTGTTAAGTATACGAGTGTGACCGAACAGGGTTCGGGTGCATCGTACTTGCAGGTCCGTAACCAACGACACTAGGTCGGTCGGAACGGTTCCCAACCGATGTCGGACGGACTCCGGTCCGTCCGACATCGGAATTGGCCCCTTAATGTAAGAAAAACACGGTAAAATGTGTTTGACAGGTGCCGTAATGATCACTGACTGATAATTAAAGTAAACAAACACAGAAAGGCCATGTTAAAAACGAATACAGACAATTTCATGCAAAATTCTAATTAAGAATCATGTCCAGGGTTTTTCCCAACCTGCACAAGTATCTGTGTGGATATGTCCTCCTGTAACAAGTAGGTATCATCTGATGTTGCACTCACCGCCAGTTCCTGGCAAGATGCTCAAGTTGTAGTACGCATGAGCATAGGTTTATTCAGTGATACAACCTCAGACTTCACCACATCTGTTGCCTTCAAGCCTGTTACAACTTCCACTCCAAGTCAAACCCAAACATTCTAAACCTGTGAGCTGTACACAAAACGTGCTTTAAAGGTGGATGATATTTGAGGGGAAATGAGTGATGAGAAAACTAGACTACACCACGTCATATGTTTGAAGCCACGCAAAGCCACCATGCGTGGCTTGAATGGCTTAAAAAATATGGAGTAATGCAATACAGTGCAAATCGCTGTGTTGCATTACTCTGCGCAAGGGAGGCGTTCGATGGGCATTGTGTGGGTGGTCCCATGCAACTCCTATGGTTTTTGATGCATTCCTAGATTTACTAAACCTGGTAAACCTGGGAATGTGCCAAAAAAATACGCCTCCCCAGGTGAGGCATAACAAGGAGAAATATGTATATTTCTCCTTGTTTTTTTCCTGTTTCTATGTGTGTTGCATTCGTCAGCATGCATAGAAAGAGGCAAAAGCCTCTGAAGATAGTTTTTGTGCAGGAAGTTGACCCTTCCTGCATAAAAACAATCCTGCCTACAACAGAGGCACCCTTCGTGCTCCCTCTCAGCACACATCCACTGTGTGTTGAGTGGATCTTCCCTTGTCCCCCCACTGAGACCGAATGGATTCACTCTATTAAAAAAATCTCATATCTTGACCGGGCTAACTTGTCAAGAGAACAAAATTCTGGGAACTATGGGACTATTGGTTTAAGCTTTATGTTTCCAGTCTATCACATTGAGCATTATTTTTATTTATGTATCTTTCTGCATCCTTCCCTCTCTTCGCTTCCCTTTTGTCTTTCTTTTTCTCCCACATTTTGTCTAGCTCCCCTTTTTTTTTGGTCTTAGCACAAAGCATGTTTACATTTATTCTGAAACTTTATGGTCCAATCATTAACTATATGCTACACAGACTGCTTTGGTGCTGGGGTCACCTTTTCTTTTCAGTACCTGTTTCAGAGGAGCCAGCTGTATTTACCAACCGAGAGGTATCTGTGCAGACCCGGGATACCTCCATCCTTCCTCCCTAATGGAGAGACCAGGTGCCTCTACCTCCTTCTGGTATGGCCAGGTTTGGTTTTCCTGAATGTAGAGCATATCTAATAAATGAGGACTGAAGAAAAAAAAACAGAGGCACCCTTGCACCATGGTGCAAAGGTGCCTGCATTGGCGCGAGGCAGCCAAAATGGCGCCAGTGCAAGGGGAAAGGACAGGAATGCACCGTATTGGATAAATAAGGAGCATTCCTGACCTTTCTTGTGACGCAGGGCAGCTCAGCAAGGTGACATGCTGTGTTGCCCTATGCCAAAAGGGTCATAAATATGCCCGTAGTGTGTGTTGTCAGAAGCCCTGGGAGATGGGTATTGATCTGTTTGTATCTCGTTTCTCTCCTTAGAGATGTATTAATCTCCACTGACTAATGTCAAGAGAATGTCAAGTTAATGTAATTATTCTTTTCAGCTTCAGAATTCTCAATTGCGTCATGTGAGACTCCTCACAACAATATATGGCCGAAGGACCCAAATGCTGAAACGCCCTTCCGTCATTGAACCTATTAAACCTGAAGGCACCGGATCTGACATAAGGTGGAGACTGCTGAGACTATCCATCGGACCAGCTCAGTTCTGTTGGAATTTTAAATCAATAAATATGTTAATACTTTAATTATTAGGCGTTAGTCCATTTAAACTTTCAAATTGTGCCTAAATATTATTCTAAAAACATGCATTTCTGATGTATCCTTTTGTCAAAAATGGTCTTATTCCAGGATTCTGTTTCTGGAGGAGGCATAAAAGTCATTGCTGAGTCATAAAATTGCAAAGTAGTGGGTCAAAATGAATGCAGCAGTGGAGATGTTGTGTGTTGAATTTGATTCACCAGCCAGGAAAGTCCTGGCGCCATATTGCAGAAGTACCCCAGGGGAGCAATGAGCATTTACGCCTGCATTGTATGCCCCGGGAAAATGTTGGTAGTACAGAAGGTGCCGCAAATGCTTGTGCAGCACCTTTTGTAATACAGATAGCGCTGTTGCACATGCGCCAGTGCTACCATTAGATGGCATTCCCTCATTTGCAAGGGGACGTGGCCAAAAAAGGCCAAAAAAGGTGGCGCACTTTCAGTGCACCTCATAAAGGCAGCTCTCTGGAGGAATGAA
The DNA here is from genome assembly GCF_964204655.1 of Triturus cristatus. Classification (NCBI taxonomy): domain Eukaryota; kingdom Metazoa; phylum Chordata; class Amphibia; order Caudata; family Salamandridae; genus Triturus; species Triturus cristatus. The sequence goes on along the minus strand of NC_140593.1, from coordinate 874,815,549 downwards.
AGAGGGCCCCATTGCCCCTTAGGCCCTGCCTGCAGGCGGGTGGAGTCACACACTGAACCCGCCTGCAAGGGAATCTTTATTCCCTCTTTAAAGAGTGCAGGCAGGTTGCTGCCTGCACAAGGAAACACGGAGCAGCTTTTAAACAGCTGCTCTGTATTTCTCTTAAATGCGCTGCCCTGGGGCAGCGGGAGTTCGCGACTGCCCTGAGAGCAGCACATTCAACATAATTGGTCGCACTTTCCCTGTTTGCACCAGGCACACCTGCTTAAACATGCGCTGTGAAGCAAACATGAAAAGTGCACACTATTACAGATAGAACGCACATTACCTGTTTACGCAGCAGCGCATGTTTAAGCAGGTGCGCCGGCTGCAAACAGGGAAAGTGCACCCTATTAGGAAGAACGAGTTGCCCTCAGGGCAGCCATGAAATCACGCTGCCCCCAGGGCAGCGCATACAAGAGAAGTACAGAGAGATGTTTCAAAAACACTTTTAAGAAGGATTAGAGGTCCCTTTGCAGGCAAGTACAGTGAATGACTGCACCTGTCTGCAAGGGGATGTCTGCGGGGGTTCATGGACCCTCTTTCACCCCTTAAGAGGGCTGTCCTCAGGGGTGCACTGGCAGCGTGCCATCTTTTTTTAGTGAAAGACACTCAATTGATGGACGGAATGCAGAACCAATCAAAACATTCACCCCCAGTCAAGTGAATTGGGTTAAATCCGTCATTCTTTTGCTCACCATGCCACCCCAGTTTAGACCTGGCCATATGCAGATCAGTCTTGGCCCTGTGCCTCATGGGAACAGTCCAGCCCGAACTGCCAACCCAGGTCCTCCCTGGACCAGAAACAAGCATCCTAGGACCGGTTTCGTTTTTTTTGTGTGCTTTCATTTTGCCTCCCGATGGTATGTTTGCCTCTGCCCCCACGTTGGTAACACGGCATGGGCGCAGAGACAAAGTGATTTACTCATTTGCCACGCACCGATTCAAATGAGGGAATGCCTCTCGATATCGCTGGCATTACATGGACACTAGTGCTACCTGTATTACAGATGGGGCCGCACGTGCACTAGTGTGAGATGCTCTCTTATCGTCAAATCATTTAAAACAACACCTATTGAAGAAATCATAGCTCCAAAATGTCGCTGACATTTTGAGAGGCACTACTACTACATTTGGCCCTAGTACAAAACGCAACTGCTTGAGCATCTAAACAATCTACATGAAGATTTTAGGAAAAAGTAAAACTAAGGGGCCGATTCTGATCCGGGTCGGAAGTGCACCGAACACGATCTGGCAGGAAAAACTAGGAGCCGTACGCGTGTTTTCCGCCCGACTCGTACAGCTGTACGAGAGAGCAAGTACGATGTGGGCTACGTGAAATTCACTGACCGAGTCGGAAGCTAACCGTGGCGTGCAATGGATGCGATTTACGACTGAGCCAGTACGATGCACGTGTCGGACAGCCTGTGTGAGCCGGACTGTCCGGCTCGCAAAACGTCCGGGTGGTTGCCTTTGGGGGTCCTCATCGAGACACATGACACCCGCAGCCCTACGACTCGGACACAGGGGGAGACCCATGGGTCTCCCCAACACAGGCATGTACGGTGCAGATGGCACCAATGCGTACCCACTGTAGGGGGCGCACTTGTCCGCGATGTACCCATTCAATCAATGGGAGCCCATGTACGCGTCGTGCGACCGGCTCCCATTGACTTCTATGGGAGTCCGACCGCACAGAGTCCGGCAGCATACGGCCGCATCGTACTCGCTCGGTCGGACTGCAGGCCTCCGGCTCTGTCGGAAAACACTCCGGATCCGGCTCAGTCGGAGTGCTTTCTGACCCGGGTCGAAATCGGCCCCTAAGTAGTATACTATGCACTCACCCAATTGGCAGGCAACTGAAAATAAGTTTGCTGTTCACACACGTAATAAACTCTAAGAAGAACAGGATCCTTTCCTGCAAGCACTTAGTCTGTGTTATCTAGAACCTAAAACTTGTGTTCACACTGACTCAGCCCCATAAACTGGTTGTGCGCCTTGTCTTCCCTTCTGTATATCCACCATTTACCTAGATGTTGCAAGTCCAGGTTTAACTTAGTGTAAACTCCCGTCTTCTTATACTTCTCTTTCTCATCCTTCTATGCATCCTTCATGATGTCTATCCCTCTCATTGTTCTATTGTGTATTTTAGCCCTCCTATCTTCAAAATCATCAATACATTTCTTCTCAATGGGGCTTACTAGACAATTCAGATTATTTCTATGGGCTCTGACAGTGTAAAACTTTGTTGAGGACCTAAGGAAATGACATACTGTCTCTATTTTCTTTTAATTAGTGTAAATATTCAAGTGTTTCTGCATGGAAAGTTATGAAAAGATTAAGGGCCTGATTTAGATCTTGGCGGCAATGGTTCCACTGTTGCTTTTCCATCGGATTCCTCATCCACCTACTAAGCGGTCCGGGGACTCTATTTAGATGCAGACGGGTCCATAGACGAAAGACCGTCAGAGTGGCACTGACAGCCAGGTATGTTCACCAGCATCAACGGCTCCATAGACAAAAGTGGTTGTCAGAGGGAGTACAGCCAGTTTGCCCGCCAGGCCAGTCACAATGTGCCTTCATGCCGACGTGACTGTGGGAGGGGGCCTCCACACCTGAGTTAATGGATTGGAACAGATATAAGGCTGAAACTTACCTTCTTTCTGTTTCACACTCCCTTTACTGTCATGGATCCAATTGTAGAAGTTCTGCCTTTGCTGCTGCTACTTGACCACGAAGCAAATTCACACTGTCATTGCTGGAATCAAAGGTCAGCTTCTCTTATAACTTGTTACCTTTTGACTTGTCAGTTTACATTTGATCAAGACTTGTGCATGTTGAAGTCTCTTTTACAAACAATAACATACCAATGTGTAATCCATATGAGTGTGTAATGCTGTTGTTTAAGAAATTTAACCCCTTCCCTGCTCATGACGGAACCACTCCGTCATGAGCCACGGGCGCCGTGTGCTCATGACGGAGTGGTTCCGTCATGCTGCGGCCGTTGGCGGCCACTCCGCCCACGCGGCGCTCATTCCCCGCCTGTGCGGGCGATTAGCGCGAGTGGGCGGAGTCATGACGGAACCACTCCGTCATGAGCACAGCGCGCCCGTGGCTCATGACGGAGTGGTTCCGTCACGAGCATGGGGGCGCCACGCTGCCCCCAAACCCCCCCAGCGCCGCAGCAAAATTCGTGCCGCGGCGAAGGGGTTAAAGAAACACACCTGTATAATTTTATTGTAACTTTAAATTTGGTGCATGTTGCCTTCATGATAATGGACATTTACGCAAACATGGACATCAATCCAAAAACCAAAAACTGGCCAAAGAGATGTGTTAATTTAATTTTCCGAAACTTAAAAATCATAAACATATGCAGAACAGATTATTGGGATAATTGCAATGTAATAAAATGTAGAAATTGCACTTAACAAGGTGAAATGTTTGTTTGAAAATAACTGTAAAAGCAATGTCAGTTCCAAAGTTTAATCAATTTATATATTTATATATAATATATTTATATATTTATCAAGTGAATTTCCTGCATTGGTTCACTGACAGAATATTGACAACAAAAATAAAGATGAGAAAAATATTGAGGGAAAAATATAGAATACAAAAATATCGACTCCCTATACTTAAAAAGGCAAGTACAAAAATAGTGAAATAAAATATTGTTTACAATAATAAAGTTTTATTAAATATCGATGTTAAAATATATATAATTTAAAATATAAAAATAAACATAGATTAAATACTAACTTTAATTTATAAAAAAATATAATTAAATTTATATTTTTACAAATACAACAAATAAACTTCCTTTTAAATATGTAAACACACATATATATAAATATATATATATAAATGTTCATATGTAAAAAATATAAATTAACTAATATTTTTAATAAATAATATAATTTATTTTTAATTAAATAGCATAATATTATCAAAATTAAATGTAAACATATTTAAATATACCAAAAACATACAATTTAAAAAACAAAGAATCAATTTAGTTAAAATAAATAATTAAACAACACACATTACAGTTAATTAAAAAAAGTTACAAACAAAGAATATTGTAAATTATAGATATTATTAATATAGTAAATCAAACATACATTTATATAAATTACAACATAAAATAAATTATTACAAATCAAAATAAATACATATACTGTTCCCAACACATTAAAAAAGGAAACAGTTGATGCTAAATACATTTTAAAATAATTACTCTCACCCAACAGTTATAAAATATTTTACATAACACAAAAATAAGGTTTACTATTCTAACTACAATAAATATAAAATTACATAAAATATAGCATTACAAAATACTACAATTTACTATTTCCACTACATTTACACAACAATAAAATTGATAATTAACAAAAAAACAATTATCACTCCAGTCAGTACAACAGTAGGGAAACTGTTGGATTGCGGTGGCTAAACATTACTATTCCCACTCCAGTGAGGGCAACGATAGAGAAAGTGTTGGATAGCTGAGGTTTAACGTTTACTATTCACACTCCATCTAGTGCAACAGTTGAGAAAGTGTTGGATAACGGAGGAATAACATTTACTATTCCCACTTCAGTCAGTGCATCAATTGGGAAAGTGTTGGCTTGCGAAGGGGTAAAATTCACTATTCTCACTCCAGTCAGTTCAAAATTAAAAACAAACAAAATATCACTTAAAAAATAAAAGTCGATATATGTATATATATATATATATATATATTCACTTAAAAAACCATAGGTTTCACACATGTTATAGTTAGCTGTACATTTCACTCGTAAAAAACCAATGAAATTCCACGTTATAGTTAGATCAGGTAACTATAACTTGCGCGCCCACAATAAACTGCTGATGACGTCACATATTACATCACTCATGACATGGTCAGTGACATCACTGATGACATCAATGATGACATCTGAAATTACACATTGTGGATTGCGGTCGCGCAAGTTATAGTTACCTGATCTAACTATAACGTGGAATTTCATTGTTTTTTTACGAGTGAAATGTACAGCTAACTATAACATGTGTGAAACCTATGGTTTTTTAAGTGAATTTGCAAGGTTTTGTAAATGATAATTCCTAACTATAACGTGTGTGAAACCTATGGTTTTTTCAGTGAATTTGTACGTTTTTTTAAATGCTAAGTTATGTATTTATTTTTTATTTTTTTTTCTGGTATCTCACTGTGCGCACACCCTGCGCACGCACGTTCCGCAGTCCATGCCGTGCGCGCCTCGCCTTTTTCTACACAGTAACATTTGTTTTTTTCTCCCTTGTGGGTCCTTTAATTTATTTAATAAATGTGATTGTTACTTCTTTATTTTTTTTTATTATTTTTTTTTCCCGTGCGCGTACGGTAAGCTTACCGTACGCGCACTCCGTGATTTTTTTTTAAAATTATTAAATGTATTTTTCGTACTTTTGGGTCCTTCTTGGACCCCCTGACAAACACTAGGGGGTCTGCAACTCTCTTCGCTGCCCCCTTTTCACGTTCCCCACCTTTGTTTCTCAGTGCGAGAGACAGAAAATGGCGGCCGACACTTCCTGATTTCGACCGATTCGAATGTTTACAGTCATGTAACCACCAATCAGAATTGAGCTCGCGCACGGCACCGTACGCGTACGGTAAGCGCACAGAGCGCGCTTACAGATATATATATTGATTTAAATGCTATTTTCTCAGGACCTACTGAACAGATTTACACCAGACCTACAAAAGGCATATCCTTGACCTGAGGACTACCTCTCTGCCAAATTTCAAGTAATTCTGTTCAGCCGTTCGGGCTGTAGCTCGGACTAAAGGTCCTATGGGAAAATGCATGGGGAAAACGCGTTTTGGGACCCCCCTTTTTTCTCAGCCCCCGCTTGACGAATCCCCCCGAGACTTTCAGGGTAGGAGCCGAGCGTAGCGCCCCATTAGTTTTGAAAAGTTCGCGAGGATTCGTCGACCGGCGCCAAAGTTATTCCAAATAGAATGTTGCGGATTTCCTATGGAAACACGGTCCTAACTATAACTATCTACTGGCGACTGCCAGTAGATAATATATATATATATATATATATATATATATATATATATATATATATATATATATATATATATATATATTACCTACTGGCGGTCGCCAGTAGGTAGTTATAGTTAGGACCACGTTTCCATAGGAAATCCGCAACATTCTATTTTGAATAAATTTTGCGCCGGTCGACGAATCCTCGCGAATTTTTTAAAATAGGTGGGGCGCTACGCTCCGCTCCTTCCCTGAAAGTCTCGGGGGGATTCGTCAAGCGGGGGCTGAGATAAAAGGGGGGTCCCAAAACGCGTTTTCCCATGCATTTTTCCATAGGACCTTTAGACAGGGCTACAGCCCGAACGGCTGAACAGAATTACTAGAAATTTGGCAGAGAGGTAGTCCTCAGGTCAAGGAAGTGCCTTTTGTAGGTTTGGTGTAAATCTGTTCAGTAGATTCTGAGAAAATAGCCTTTAAATCAATATATATATCTGAGCCAGCTTACGGTGCGCTTACGGTACGCTTACCGTACGCGTACGGTGGCGTGCGCGAGCGCGATTCTGATTGGCTCTTAGATCTTAGTAAACATTCGAATCGGTCGAAACCAGGAAGCGGCGGCCGCCATTTCGTGTGTTTCACTCAGAAAAAAAAAGAGTGATAACAAGAAAAGGGGGCAAGGAGGAGAGTTACAGACCCCCTAACATTTGTAAGGGGGTCAAAGAAGGACAGAAAAGTACAAAGAAAACATTTATTGATTTTAAAAAAAAACACGGGGTACGCGTACGGTAAGCGTACGGTAAAAAAAAAAAAAAAAAAGAAATGAAAATCAGATTTAAGTGTTTAGATATTAGGGGGCTCTAAAAAGAGCCGTTGTGTTTATGAAGTGATTTTTTTGTGGTACCTACAAGTAAGTACCGATGCAGAGTCTAAGGTTCAAGAGGAAGACTCTGTTCCCTTCATCATTGAAGTGTACACCATCTCCTCTATAAATGTCTTGCATGTCATAACGCAAGTTGTTGTGGTAAATGGAACCCATACCATAGTCACGGAGGAAAGCAGAAACAGATTTGTTGACGTGCTTTCTTGCTTTGTCAATCTGCGGACAGAAATGATTGGACCAGTTCCATTTTTGCCTTTGGCATATGTTAGAAAACACAAAGGCAGTTTTAGGGAAAAGTGAAAACAGTTGTGCAAAGGTCTCCTTCATAAGCATTTCCAGACCTACCCCAGTCAAAGTGCCTAGGTCATTGCCACCACAGTGCACTATTATGAGGTCAGGGTGTTGGATGTGCATGAAGGATTTCACCAATGGCATCAATTGGTGCCACTTTAACCCTCTCTGACCAATCCATTTAATGTCTACATTTGGCAAAGCAAGGTCTCTCACCATATCTGTTTTCTCTGCATACTTTTCACTCCAGAAGACATAGCTGTGCCCTACAATCCACACTGTGAACATCTTCAAAGGAGAACTGGATGCACTCAGGAGGTGTCTTTCAGTAGAATGGCAATATGAAAAGAAAGACAGTTTGGAAATGGAGGCATACATATTTTTTTCAAAAAAAAAAGAACTGATTGGCTGTTTCATACCATTCTAGAATAAAAACTAGGCTGTATGTGTAAATTAATAGAAGCATGTTTTGTATTGGTACAGAAAAATGTGTTACCAAAGAACAGTACTATGGATTTGCTGTTAGGTTTGAAAAGTCAAGCACTCTTGCTCTGTGGAATTGAAACATTGTTTGGCGAACTTCTGACCTGACTCCCCACAGCAGTGTTCCATGAGCTGTTGCTATGGTAGCAGGCAGAAGTCAATTTGGGGGAAGGGTACTAGGCAGAAGTCAAGTTGGGGGAAGGGTACTTTTGGAAAAGGGTTGGTTTTCAACCAATAGAAATGTGTGATTACATTTGAAAAAAAGGGGCAAGCACTGAGATTTGAAACTAACATGTATATGTGTGGAAAAAGAGAGGGAAAGTTTGCCATTATCTGGTTCTGCTGAGAGGAGAGAGGTGTAGAGAACAGAGATCCTGGCTCTGATAATCTGCTGTTTGAGTGCCACATTTCTTTCACAACTAACTAATTTTAAAGGTGAGTTTAGAGTCTGAGAGGGGATGTATATGGTAAATTAAGAAATGAATAATAGAAATGCAATTCTTTTTGTTGAAGTTGTGTTTATTATTTTCTGTTTTGGGAGAAATTTAAATGTGAGGAACATGTAAAATAATATGGACTATGTTTTCACAATAAATTAAGGTGTACTGGTATAATAAAAGAATAGTTTAAGGGTTTGAGGTTGGACTCAGTAATGCAAATACATTCAGCATCACTAAGGCTGGTTGCCCTTGCTGGAGTGTAGGCAGACACCCAGGTTACAAATGATGCTGGTCTGAAAAAGCAGTTTGGACATGTGCTTTGTAAAAAATCTGAAAAGTGGATTCATAATGTGTCAGTCTGTAAAAGTGTTTATCACTTGCCAAAAAAAAGAGCAGTAAGTGTGCTTTCAAATTGGCAAAGAAATTTCGTTTTGTGACTAATGTGAAAACATGACTCTGTGTGCAAATAGGAATTACAGGCAGAGATTTATTGCGTATTGCTGTGGTGATTTCACAGTTGCATTAGATGGAAAGGGGGAGACATTTTTTGGTGCAGAAGCAGACTCTTAGCACACAGGTAGCTGCTTACCATGTGGAATCATGCACAGTATTCACAAGCGAGTGGGGTTTGAGGTTTCAGTCAGTAATGCAAATACATTCAGCATCACTAAGGCTGGTTGCCCTTGCTGGAGTGTAGGCAGACACCCAGGTTACAAATGATGCTGGTCTGAAAAAGCAGTTTGGACATGTGCTTTGTAAAAAATCTGAAAAGTGGATTCATAATGTGTCAGTCTGTAAAAGTGTTTATTACTTGCCAAAAAAAAGAGCAGTAAGTGTGCTTTCAAATTGGCAAAGAAATTTCGTTTTGTGACTAATGTGAAAACATGACTCTGTGTGCAAATAGGAATTACAGGCAGAGATTTATTGCGTATTGCTCTGGTGATTTCACAGTTGCATTAGATGGAAAGGGGGAGACATTTTTTGGTGCAGAAGCAGACTCTTAGCACACAGGTAGCTGCTTACCATGTGAAATCATGCACAGTATTCACAAGCGAGTGGGGTTTGAGGTTTCAGTCAGTAATGCAAATACATTCAGCATCACTAAGGCTGGTTGCCCTTGCTGGAGTGTAGGCAGACACCCAGGTTACAAATGATGCTGGTCTGAAAAAGCAGTTTGGACATGTGCTTTGTAAAAAATCTGAAAAGTGGATTCATAATGTGTCAGTCTGTAAAAGTGTTTATTACTTGCCAAAAAAAAGAGCAGTAAGTGTGCTTTCAAATTGGCAAAGAAATTTTGTTTTGTGACTAATGTGAAAACATGACTCTGTGTGCAAATAGGAATTACAGGCAGAGATTTATTGCGTATTGCTCTGGTGATTTCATAGTTGCATTAGAAGGAAAGGGGGAGCCTTTTTTTGGTGCAGAAGCTGACTCTTAGCACACAGGTAGCTGCTTACCATGTGGAATCATGCACAGTATTCACAAGCGAGTGGGGTTTGAGGTTTCAGTCAGTAATGCAAATACATTCAGCATCACTAAGGCTGGTTGCCCTTGCTGGAGTGTAGGCAGGCACCCAGGTTACAAATGATGCTGGTCTGAAAAAGCAGTTTGGACATGTGCTTTGTAAAAAATCTGAAAAGTGGATTCATAATGTGTCAGTCTGTAAAAGTGTTTATTACTTGCCAAAAAAAAGAGCAGTAAGTGTGCTTTCAAATTGGCAAAGAAATTTCGTTTTGTGACTAATGTGAAAACATGACTCTGTGTGCAAATAGGAATTACAGGCAGAGATTTATTGCGTATTGCTCTGGTGATTTCACAGTTGCATTAGATGGAAAGGGGGAGCCATTTTTTGGTGCAGAAGCAGACTCTTAGCACACAGCCAGCTACTTACCATGTGGAATCATGCACAGTATTCACAAGCGAGTGGGGTTTGAGGTTTCAGTCAGTAATGCAAATACATTCAGCATCACTAAGGCTGGTTGCCCTTGCTGGAGTGTAGGCAGACACCCAGGTTACAAATGATGCTGGTCCGAAAAAGCAGTTTGGACATGTGCTTTGTAAAAAATCTGAAAAGTGGATTCATAATGTGTCAGTCTGTAAAAGTGTTTATCACTTGCCAAAAAAAAGAGCAGTAAGTGTGCTTTCAAATTGGCAAAGAAATTTCGTTCTGTGACTAATGTGAAAACATGACTCTGTGTGCAAATAGGAATTACAGGCAGAGATTTATTGCGTATTGCTCTGGTGATTTCACAGTTGCATTAGATGGAAAGGGGGAGCCTTTTTTTGGTGCAGAAGCTGACTCTTAGCACACAGGTAGCTGCTTACCATGTGGAATCATGCACAGTATTCACAAGCAAATGGGGTTTGAGGTTTCAGTCAGTAATGCAAATACATTCAGCATCACTAAGGCTGGTTGCCCATGCTGGAGTGTAGGCAGACACCCAGGTTACAAATGATGCTGGTCTGAAAAAGCAGTTTGGACATGTGCTTTGTAAAAAATCTGAAAAGTGGATTCATAATGTGTCAGTTTGTAAAAGTGTTTATCACTTGCCAAAAAAAAGAGCAGTAAGTGTGCTTTCAAATTGGCAAAGAAATTTCGTTTTGTGACTAATGTGAAAACATGACTCTGTGTGCAAATAGGAATTACAGGCAGAGATTTATTGCGTATTGCTCTGGTGATTTCACAGTTGCATTAGATGGAAAGGGGGAGCCTTTTTTTGGTGCAGAAGCTGACTCTTAGCACACAGGTAGCTGCTTACCATGTGGAATCATGCACAGTATTCACAAGCGAGTAGGGTTTGAGGTTTCAGTCAGTAATGCAAATACATTCAGCATCACTAAGGCTGGTTGCCCTTGCTGGAGTGTAGGCAGACACCCAGGTTACAAATGATGCTGGTCTGAAAAAGCAGTTTGGACATGTGCTTTGTAAAAAATCTGAAAAGTGGATTCATAATGTGTCAGTCTGTAAAAGTGTTTATTACTTGCCAAAAAAAAGAGCAGTAAGTGTGCTTTCAAATTGGCAAAGAAATTTCGTTTTTTGACTAATGTGAAAACATGACTCTGTGTGCAAATGGGAATTACAGGCAGAGATTTATTGCGTATTGCTCTGGTGATTTCACAGTTGCATTAGAAGGAAAGGGGGAGCCTTTTTTTGGTGCAGAAGCTGACTCTTAGCACACAGGTAGCTGCTTACCATGTGGAATCATGCACAGTATTCACAAGCGAGTGGGGTTTGAGGTTTCAGTCAGTAATGCAAATACATTCAGCATCACTAAGGCTGGTTGCCCTTGCTGGAGTGTAGGCAGACACCCAGGTTACAAATGATGCTGGTCTGAAAAAGCAGTTTGGACATGTGCTTTGTAAAAAATCTGAAAAGTGGATTCATAATGTGTCAGTCTGTAAAAGTGTTTATTACTTGCCAAAAAAAAGAGCAGTAAGTGTGCTTTCAAATTGGCAAAGAAATTTGGTTTTGTGACTAATGTGAAAACATGACTCTGTGTCCAAATAGGAATTACAGGCAGAGATTTATTGCGTATTGCTCTGGTGATTTCACAGTTGCATTAGATGGAAAGGGGGAGCCTTTTTTTGGTGCAGAAGCTGACTCTTAGCACACAGGTAGCTGCTTACCATGTGGAATCATGCACAGTATTCACAAGCGAGTGGGGTTTGAGGTTTCAGTCAGTAATGCAAATACATTCAGCATCACTAAGGCTGGTTGCCCTTGCTGGAGTGTAGGCAGACACCCAGGTTACAAATGATGCTGGTCTGAAAAAGCAGTTTGGACATGTGCTTTGTAAAAAATCTGAAAAGTGGATTCATAATGTGTCAGTCTGTAAAAGTGTTTATCACTTGCCAAAAAAAAGAGCAGTAAGTGTGCTTTCAAATTGGCAAAGAAATTTCGTTTTGTGACTAATGTGAAAACAAATGTAGTAATATATTTAAATAAAATAAAGGAATTTTTTCTTAGTTTTTTTCAGGTATTGCTGAAGAGCAGTGAACAAAATTTAAGATGCCTACAAAATCCAGAGTAAAAAAAGAGCAGAAAAAAAACCTATATTTGAAGACAACTGGAGGACCTAAGTTAGTTGGAGATGCTCATGTTGGGAAAAAGAAAAAATCTTCTGGTAAGCAAACAAAAGATTTTCTAAGGAACATATTCAAAAAAAGGAAAAATGTACAAAATGTCTGTACTGGAAAGAATGATTTCAATCGAAAAGGACAGGAAAAAATTGAGAATTTAGTTAATGCAAATATACCTTCTGCAACTAAAAAGATAAACTTAAACAGAAAAACAGCGTTTAAAGAGATACGTAGAAAAATGTTTCAGAGGAGAGTTATGTCCAATTTGATAAAGGATGTGAAGAAATATAAGCAAAAGGCAAAGTTTTATAAGAGAAAAAAAGAAATTGAAGCCATTGCAGCAAAGGCATTAGAATTAAAAAGGAAACTATTCATTTTAATTTTGAATAGGATGCGTACATTAGACAAAATGGTTAATGTACTGAAATCACATAGCAAAAGGAAAAGAGTAGTGAACAGAACAAGCTTTTGTAAAGTGTTTTTAGGAAAATGGATGCATAGTTCAAGTAGTGAACCTTTTTTTAATGAAGAGAGTTATTTTCAAAGTAATAGTTTGCTGCATGCAGTTGACACCAGAGGTCGTGCTTATGAAGTGAAAAATGGTTGCATAATGGAGAAGGAGATAATGGTTCCAAGAGATGAGGTACAAGTGATGGCGGATGAGGCTATGGGGAGACGTCCTAAAGCCCCAGTGTACACTTGGAATTGTAGTAGTATTTGCACTGTGCGTCAGGAATCTATTGATAAATTTCGTGAGTTTCTAAGAGAATATAGCAAAAAAAGTGTGAAACAGAAGATTAAGGTGCTTCAAAGTCTAGATCCATGCAGAGTGAGAGAGAATACTGGTTTACAGGGTCATTCTCTGGCTTGTCTATCTAGAAAAGTGTGTAATAGTGTTTTCCATCATTTTAGGATGCTGGCTGTTCATCATACTGAAATGAGAAAGTTTGTGAGACGGTTGTATTTTGCTAAAAGTCCAGCAATAAAGTTAGATGAATTGAATAGGGCTCTGTTCCGTGGAACAGTATCAGATGTAGAGAAGGTTGTTGATGAAATTCAGTTTTGTTACTTTGGTCCTGAACAAAACAGTGCAGAGAAGGACACAGTAAATGAGGAAGAAGTGGAAGAAAATGTAGAACCCTCTGTAAGTAAGACATTTAATGATCACATAACAAAATTTGCAATAATCTCTAATGAAAGACCAAATATTACTTGTATTTGTTGCCGCAGAACTCATTATAGAAAACAAACCAGGTATGTTGATCTCTACAGAAAGAGTGAAAATGAAGATAATTATAAGTGGAAGGATTTTGCCACCTATATATTTCTTGAAAATTGTTTTGAATTGGGTGAAGTTCAGCGTATTTGTAAATACTGTTACAACAAGTTAGAGGAAAATAGAATGCCGACCAGAGCTGTACATAATAATTTAGAATTGGATGCTATTCCTGCTGAACTTTCTGAATTAAATACATATGAGTCTATACTCATTCAATGTGTTCATCCGTTCCAGACCATAGTACGTATGGAGCCCAAAACTGGTAAATTACCTCCTTCAGATTTACTGAGAGGTTTAAAAGGTAGAGTGGTGTATTTGCCCTTGGATTTGAAAAAAAATATGGAAACTATTGATGCGGATACTTTGGAAACTGAACCATTAATTATTCTGGTTAATGGTGTACCTACAAAGAATAAGAAGATTTGGCAGGAGCTGGTAGATGTACGGAAAGTACAAAGAGCAAATTTGTATTTGAAAAGGAATAACAAATGGTATGAATCAATTTATATAGAAGAAGAAGAAGAAGAAGATTTACAAGAAGACACAGAAACATCAACTGGACAAATTGAAAAAGTGGACAAGTCAAAGGAAGAAGAAATTTATGAACATTTTAGCATACATCCTCGTCATTCAAAAGAAGTTATGGGAGACAATATTGATCTATTTCAGATGAAGAAAGCAAAAGGAACTCCCGTGAGTGTATGGGAGGAGAGCTTGGAAGCTCGATGTTTTCCCCAGCTGTTTCCTAAAGGAAAAGGAGGACGATACGATGAACGTCCGGAACAGATTCCAGCTTCTGAGTATCGGACTACAAGACTATATGCTGAAGATCCCAGATTTCGACAAAGTATTCCTTATTTGTTCCATCTTTTATTTGAAAGCGACTTGTCTGCACTGTCTTATGCAGTAAATCACATTTTAAAAAGTGGAGTACATTTACAAAATGTGTCTGCTAAGGATTTTATGGAGAAAGTGCAGCACCGAGATGATCATTTGGAAACACAACTGATCAATCTGATGGCTTGTCAGCGTGGGACAAATGAATATTGGTACCGACGCCATGGTGAATTAAAATGCATGTTACGGAATTTAGGAACTCCAACATGGTTCCTTACCCTAAGCTGTGCCGAGTACGCTTGGGATGATTTACTGGATTTTCTACGAGAGGCAAATTCAAACATTAAAAACATCGAATACAAGACAGCAGGAGAACTGTGCTCATTGGATCCGGTTAATGTTTGCAGATATTTCAATCATAGATTTGAGGCTATGATGTCCTTCATCTGCAATAAAAAATATCCACCTCTAGGAGAAGTAGTGGATTTCTTTTGGAGAAAAGAGTACCAGGCAAGAGGTGCTCCTCATATTCATATGCTGTTGTGGATCAAGGATGCCCCAAAGTTTGGAACAGATACTGATGAAGCAGTGTTATCTTACATTGAAGAATATGCAACATGTGCTATACCAAAAAGCACAGAAGAGAAAAAGTTAAAGGAGCAAGTTTTACGTTTCCAAAGTCATCGGTGTGGAAAATACTGTCGACGGAAATACAAGAGCAAAGATAAATACTACACTAAATGTCGATTTGGATTTCCTAGACCTGTTCTTTCAAATGGAAGAGTTAACAGTTTTATGTCAGCTGTGAGACATACTATCACAAGAAAATCACCTAAGAATACCTACAACCTTAAAAGAAAAGAAGAATCAAAAAATATAAATGACTACAACCCAGTGATTTTATCCATGTGGAACGCTAACATGGATATACAGTATGTAGCTGACAATTCCATTGCTGTTGCTCGATATGTAACGTCTTACATTACGAAATCAGAAAAAACAGAATTGAAGGAAATGTGGGAAGAGATTTCTCACGAGAAAACTGTCAGTAAGAAGCTGTACAGTTTCAGTTTGAAGATGTTATCGCATCGAGAAATTGGATCCTACGAATGTTCAGATAGGTTATCTTCTGCAAGTCTCTACTCGAAATCAAGAAGAATAATTTGGGCAAGTTTAGGCCTTGCAGCAATGAGAAATCGGGTACTGAAATCTGTTGGAGAAATTGAATATTTGGCCGAGAATGACCCAGAAAGTACATATATTTTGAAATCAAACATGTTGGATACATATTACCCAAAGAGAAGTCATCATCTGGAGAACATGTGTCTCTATGAAGTGCTGCAGAACTACATTTATTCACGGAAAGCCGCAGAAGACATCAACAATGGAAAATATAAAGTCATTGGTGAGGAAGGATGTTTGGTGAAGCAAACAAAAGGAAGTTTGATAAATCACCGGAAGCTGAGTTGCGACACTACTGACAAAAAGGAATTTTACTACTTGGCTCTTTTACAGCTGTTTAAACCATGGCGTACAGAGGATGAACTACTGGGAGAATTTCAAAGCTATGAAGATTCATTTAATGCTTGCAAAGACAGCATACAATGCAGAACATTCACAACTTATCTGCAAATGTTAAATGAAGAAATTGAACAGGAAACTACAATTGCAGCAGAAAGAGCTAGAGACAGTTCTCAGGACAGCCAAAGTTCAGGAACACTCAGTCAAGATCCCCTAGGACAACCAATCGTTGAAAATGAAGCATCAATAGCCATGAATGAAGTGGAAACAGCTATGAATCAAGCTCAAGAAGAATTTATAGACTTACAAAATTTGGAAAGACAACTGAATCAAGAGCAGCAACAAATTTATGAAGAGATCAGAAACAAAATTGATCAAGGATTTCTACATGAAAAAAAAGAGTGCTCATGCACATCATTTCATCCAATCAGGATGTATGTAAGCGGACAAGCTGGAACTGGAAAAAGTTTCCTTATAAAAGTCATCAGAAGCTACCTACAGCAAAAAACGGATTCTACTTTGTCTTGTGTGGTTACTGCTCCAACTGGGTTAGCAGCATATAACATAAAAGGAATCACTTTACATCGTTTGCTAATGTTACCAGTGGAGCATGAGAACAAAATACAATACAACAAGCTAACTGGAGAAGCATGCTTGGAAGTTTCAAGAGTATTGAAGAAGATGCAAGTTCTCATTATTGATGAGGTGAGCATGGTATCGAACTTAATGCTTGCCTTTGTGCATTTAAGAATGCAGCAAATTCTGAAGTCAGACTATGACGTGTTATTTGGAGGAAAACACGTCATAGTTTTTGGAGATCTTTTGCAACTTACTCCAGTTAAAGGACAACCAGTGTTTAATACTGTGACACATGAAGACACGAAGAAGTCATTGGGAAGCATCGGTAATACAAATATTTGGTCCTTCTTTGAGTACAAGGAACTTACAACTAATATGAGGCAAGCAAACGATGAAGAATATGGAAGTATTCTGAAAGATATCAGGATTGGACTACTCACAGAAGCTGGCAAAAAAGCATTACAGACTCGGCTGCTACATAATTTATTTCCAAAGGAAGAAATAGTTGCAGAGAAGATATACAAGAACATTGCAGAAAACAAAAGTGTCATCTGCTTAATGCCAACTCTACGTGAATGCTCAATATTCAATGAGGAGCTTTTGAAATTGGAAAAGGAAGATATCAGGAAATTGGAAGCAGTGGACAAAATTGAGGATGGAAGAATTACTGTCACATTAACAGGCACACTGAAAAATAAATTGGATTCACTAGAGAAGAAGATTTCCAAAACAGCTGGATTAGAAAAAAATCTATATGTTTGCATGAACTGTAGAGTATTTTTAAGGAGAAATTTGGATGTTGAAAAAGGTTTAGTTAATGGAGCTATGGGAAGAGTTGTGGGTTTTATTAATTATCAGAAAAAAGATGGAATTGAATGTTTAAAAATAAAATTTGATCAGATAGAAGAAGTTAAAGATATTTGTCGTTGTACAGTTTGTTTCATGCTTGTGAAAGACTTATATGTACGTAGGAAGCAGTTTCCGTTTTCTCTAGCATATGCTGTAACTATTCACAAGTCTCAAGGATTGACTGTAGATTGTGCATTTGTGAACATTGGTTCAACTGTGTTCAAAGAAGGTATGGCATATGTTGCTTTGTCACGAGTGAAAACATTATCAGGTTTATTCATGATAGACTTTGATGATTCAAAAGTTAGTGCTGATACAAACTGTGTAAAGGAGTATAATAGATTAAGAAGAAGCTATGCTCCTCATTTAGGTCAGTATCCTGTGTTGGAGAAACGTGTAGTTTCTCGTAAAAGGAGAAATGAGAATATCTGTAATGAAGATGTAGAGAGGAGGAAAAAAAAGAGGAGTGATGTAATTGCAAGCAAAAAGAATAAGGAAAATGAAGAACAGGTTGTAGGATGTTATTTTGAAAATAGCTCTGGTGTCAACTGCTACGCTAATGTAGTGCTGAATGTTGCATTTTATCTGGAAAGTTTGCAAGAGCAGATAATAGTAAATCAGGGAAAAAGATTCTGTACTGTGCTGAGTCTCCTTTTTGAAAAGCTGAGTAATGATAAAACTCAAATAGAAAGTGCTACTGAAATTAGAAAAGTTTTAGATGTATGTTCAGGACGAACACAGTTTTCTCAAAATGTACAGCAAGACGCACAGGAATTCTTGATTTATTTTCTTCAGGTACTGGAAGAAGAAGGGGTTAACATTGAAAATTTATGTGGTCTCTCTTATAAATGGGAACATAGTTGTGAAAACTGTTAGAATATATGTGGCTCTAATGTTGATTCTGAAAGGTTTATTTATTTAACATTGCCAGAGAGTAAAACAGTCACTTTTGCTAAATTAGTTAAAGATGCTAATCATAGCATGCAATGCAGTGAGTGTAAATCTGACATGTTTTCAACATTAATTTTAAAGGAATACAGACAGTATGTAATTTTAATGATGCAACGATGTAGAGCTGATGGTTCAAAATTGGATACTTTAATAAAGAAGTTTACAGGACAGCAATTATCAATTTCAGGAAAAACTTTTGTAACAGTTGCAATAATTTTCCATGATGGACCTACTGTAACTTCTGGTCATTACACAGTTTATCTTAAATGTGAAAAAGGCTGGACACTGTGTAATGATTCCCAATTGATTTTTAAGCAACGTTTGCCTTTTGATTTAGCAAATTCCTATCTAATCTTCCTGAAACCTAAATTTTAGAGAGATTTGACAACATCTGGAGAAAACAATTTTACCATTTTATTGGATTACCATTTGGAATTTACAAATAAAAAGATTTAACAAATTATCATTTGGCCTAATGGAAAGGTAACCAATTGTAATGTGGAATTTTTCCATTTTTTAAGGAAACTTTGGAAAACCAAAAATTTAGAAAAAATCGGTAACATCTGCACAATGTGCGACCAATTTGGGTACAAATTTTGGAATGTTATTGGATTGCCATTGGAAATTTTTTCAAAAAAGATTTTTAAAATTACTATTTGGCCATGCGGAAAAGTAAACAATTCTATTGTGGACTTATTTAATTATTAATTAATCTTTCGGAAACCAAAATGTTACAGAGAAACGGTGACATCTGTACAATTTAAACTTTTGTTTTTTATTGGATTACCATTGGAAATTAAACAAAAAAAGAATTTTAAAATTACTATTACTATGGAACCAGATGTATTGTGGAGTTATTTGACATATATTATTGTGATTATACTTCTGAAACAAAAATATCAGACGGTATTTTAAAGAAATAAGTATAGATATTAGATGATATTTTTTTAGAATATTATGCATTTCTTTAAAGTTATGTTTATGAAAAAAGAGATTCTGGGCTTTTTTAAAAACAATCTTTGAGATTGTTAATTTTTTTTTGCCTGCTGTTAAATGATGAATGCAATTGCTTTCACAATTTATAGTGAAATGCAATATTTTCTGAAAACAGCAAAAAAAAGGCAAAAATATTTTTTGAAAAATATGTAAATATGTGTACTGTATTATTAAATGTTTTATTAAATATTAATATTTTTTTCTTTTTTTTCAGATTGAGATAGAAAATTTTCGAAAACTATAACCATTTTAAAAGCAATTAAAAATAAATTAAATGAATAAATCTTTTTTTGAGTGGGTATGGTAAGTCAATAATGTCATGGTCCCTTTTTTCCACTTCTCTACAATCACATTTGCAGTTTTTAATTGTTGTCTCTCAAGGACCTTGTAATGTGATAATTGATTTTTAGTGTTTTTAAAAAAAAAAAAAAAAAAATTACGCGTTTTAAAAAAAATATATAAAAAATAGATGAAAGGTAAGGTTGGCTCTTAAAAGAACCGTTGTGTTCATGAAGGGACAGAGGAAAGAAAGATTGGGAATATTAGACGGTACGACAAGTGTGCTGATCTATTTTACTGTTCACTAGGGAAACACCGGTCTCCCTATAAGTAATTAGATCGTGACAATGGGCGCACCGTACTTCAACCCTCGCAAACCGAGGGTTAATTTCCAGAGGACCAGAAAAAGGAGATGCTCCCCCCACAGATGAAGGGCTCACCTGACCTGCAGAAGAAGGGCTCGGCTCTGCAGATGATGGTCCAGGCTGAGCTGCTGTGGATGTGCTTGGTTGATTTACTGAAGGGTTACCTTCAGTAAGTCGAGCATGTGTCCTTCTGTGTACATCCTTAAGGTGTCTCATCATGGTGTGATTCCCAAAGGAATACTTCCTGTCAGGATTACCTCTTGAAAGTACACGCTTACACAGCTTGCAAGTCACTAAGGGTGCATTTACCTTTTGCTGGCCTTCTGGAAAAGTAAAATAATCCCATACGTAAGAGGTCTTTTGTTTCCTCGCTCTCTGCCTCAAGGTAGTGCTGCTAGCCTCACTCTCAGAAGAGCTCTGCTGTTCTGCCATCGTATCACAAAGACAACCCAGCTCCTTCTCCTAAGGGATCACAAGCAGAAATGAGGGGAATGGGTGTGGTGTAGGAGAGTTCTAGAACTGAAAGTAGTTTCAACCAATCAAAAGTTGTGTTTCATGATCACATGACCTACCGTACGCTTACGGTACGCTTACGGCAAAAGTACGCATGCGCGTAAAAAAGACACGCGCTTGCGCGCATGCGCATAACAGTCACTCCCCGACACTTCCGCGTAACGTGCGCGTGTAGCGTACACGCGTACGCGACCCACGCGGAGTACGCGCGGCTACGCAAATTGCGTAACTATACGCAAACAGCGTAGATAAATTACGGACATTGCGTAAACCGTACGCTTACCGTAAGCTTACGGTACGCGTACTAAAAAAAAAATTAAAAAAAAAGGAAAAAATGTATTGCTAATAAATTTTACCTGTTTATTTTATAAAATATATTAAAAAAAACATATTATAGAATTTTAAACATTTAACCATAGTCTTTAAAAAAGGATAGAAAATTAAAATAAAAATATGTAAAAAAAAATAGAAGAAAAAAAAAAAAATTAGCATTTAAAAAACCTTGCAAATTCACTGAAAAAACCATGGGTTTCACACACGTTATAGTTAGGAATTAGCATTTAAAAAACCTTTGAAATTCACTGAAAAAACCATGGGTTTCACACATGTTATAGTTAGGAATTAGCATTTAAAAAACCTTAGAAATTCAATGAAAAAACCAAAGGTTTCACACATGTTATAGTTAGCTGGACATTTCACTCGTAAAAAACCAATGAAATTCCCCCGTTATAGTTAGTTCAGCTAACTATAACTCGCGCGCCCGCAATGCACTACTGATGACGTCACATATTACATCACTCATGACATGGTCAGTGACATCACTCATGACATCACTGATGACATCTCAAATGACATCACTGATGACATTATCCTTGTGACAGAGTGGTAGACCTCCTCTCACCCTAATATAACCTTTGATACAAACATTCAAAAATAGACACTAAAATTTTCAAAACAATGGACATACCAATAACAGTTACAACAACCTATTCAGTAATTCTAAGATCCACATACACATCCACTCATCCACCAACAATCCTATACAGTCACTCATACATGTACTCACACATCATATGTACTCATACACCTAAACATCCTGTAACACAATCCCACTCATCCATAGAGTTACTCACACACATAGTCACTCATGCTAATAAAGAATCAAACATCCATTTACTTGCATATACAGTTATACACACACCAGCACACTTACTTTTACAGAAACTTACACATACTTAGTCTTTTTAACAATCACTTATAGAAACACATACTTATTCATACAGGAACTCTTCCAATCTCTCACTCTCACATATACTCACTTATAAACAACAATAGTCACATATACTAGTTTAAAACATATGTAGTTACTTATGAAGACACTATTGAGACAGTCATTCACTCACTAATACACCCATGCACACACTCATCCACCCATACAGTCCGGCACACATGCTGTCTTCAACACATACAAACAGTGAGTCACTCATTCATGCATCTATGCACTACGTAATACCCCCCACCGCACCATGAAGACACTCAGACACTCATACTGATACTCAAAAAACCAACTATTAACCTATATAGACACTCATGTAGCTACTCACCAACCCATGCAGCCACTTATATACAAAGTGAGAGACTGATACAGGTATTTACACATTTAAACATTACTCACTAAGCCATGTATTCAAAAAGATACACTTAATCAGTCAGTAATACAATCAATTTTTCAGAAACAAATCATCAATTTAGACACTTATATACTCATTTATTCTTCCATCGACCTTGAGATATACATATATTAAAACATATTTAATTTTCAGAAAAACACACATTCACTGGATGATGTCATCAGTGATGTCATTTGAGATGTCATCAGTGATGTCATGAGTGATGTCACTGACCATGTCATGAGTGATGTAATATGTGACGTCATCAGTAGTGCATTGCGGGCGCGCGAGTTATAGTTAGCTGAACTAACTATAACGGGGGAATTTCATTGGTTTTTTACGAGTGAAATGTCCAGCTAACTATAACATGTGTGAAACCTTTTGTTTTTTCATTGTATTTCTAAGGTTTTTTAAATGCTAATTCCTAACTATAACGTGTGTGAAACCCATGGTTTTTTCAGTGAATATATATATATATATATATATATATATATATATATATATATATATATATATATATATATATATATATATATATATATATATATATATTCACAGAAAAAACCATAGGTTTCACACACGTTATAGTTAGCTGGACATTTCTCTCGTAAAAAACCATTGAAATTCCCCCGTTATAGTTAGTTCAGCTAACTATAACTCACGCACCCGCAATCCACTGCTGATAACGTCACATATTGCATCACTCATGACATGGTCAGTGACATCACTCATGACATCACTAATGTATCTTACTGCAGACTAGTGACTAAACTGTGTGAATGTCTGTATCTGTCTGTCTGTTGGTGTATAAGTGGCTGCATGGTTTTGTGAATAGCTATATGAGTGTCTATATGGGTTATCGATTGGTAGACTGAGTATCTGTATGGGTGCCTGAGTGTTTGTGTGGGTAGGCTGTGTGTGACTGTGCATAGATGTGTGAGTGGGTGATTCTATGGGTGCATGGTTTTAAGAGTGCATCTGTGATGGACTGTACGGTTGAGCGAGTGTATGTATGGGTGTGTTAGGGATTGAATGTATATCTCAGTGGTACATTTGTGACTAACTACATATGTGAAAGGCAGTATATATGTGTGTAAGAGTATATAAGTGGCTAGATGTGAGAATGTGTGATTGTGACAGTGACTGTATGGATGAGTGTGTGCTTTTTTCAATGATTCTAATAGAGCATAAAAATGTGATACTATTTTTGTGAGCAAGGGAACTTGAGTGTGTATAACTGCATAGGTGAGTAAATGGCAGTGTGATTATTTGTATGAATGACTAGGTGTGAGAGTACCTCTATGGATGATTGGTAGTGTGTGAGTGTCTATATGGTGTGTGTATAAATTCATATGATACTTTTTTATGAAGTGACTGTAACTATGAGTGACTTTACAGGTGAGTGTGTGGAGGTATATGAAGACCTAAAAGTTATTATGTGGGTATGCAGTTATTGGTATTGCATTATTTATGGATATGAGAATTGAACTCTGTAATTTTGAGTCGGTGTATCAAAGGTTTTATAAGGATGTGAGAAGATGTTGTAATTTATCACATTGTTGACGTCATTAGTGATGTCATCAGTGATGTCATTTTAGATGTCATTAGTGATGTCATGAGTGATGTCACTGACCATGTCATGAGAGATGTAATATGTGACGTCATCAGCAGTGGATTGCGGGTGCGCGAGTTATAGTTAGCTGAACTAACTATAATGGGGGAATTTCAATGGTTTTTTACGAGAGAAATGTCCAGCTAACTATAACGTGTGTGAAACCTATGTTTTTTTCTGTGAATTTGCAAGGTTTTTTAAATGCTAATTCCTAACTATAACGTGTGTGAAACCTATGTTTTTTTCAGTGAATTTGCAAGGTTTTTTAAAAGCTAATTTCTAAATATAACGTGTGTGAAACCTATGTTTTTTTTGTGTTTTTGCATGGTTTTTTGAATTCTAATTCCTAACTATAATGTGTGTGAAACCTATGGTTTTTTCATTGAATTTGTTTGTTTTTTTACTTCATTTTTTTTCTTTTTCTTTTTTCCTTTAAACACTATTCTACCTATGTATATATTCATGGTTGTAATGCATTCTTCAATTTATAAAGATTCACCTTTTTTAAATAAATGGTTAGATATAGTTGTATAAGATAGTTAATATCTTCAACAAACCTTTTATTTTTATTTTTTTATTTTTTTTACCGAGCGCGTACGGTAAGCGTACCGTAAGCGCACGCTTCGCTTTATGTACAGTGAGCGTACGTAATATTTATACTCCGTGTGCGCATGCTTACGCAATTTGCGTAGGCGTCCGTACTCCCTACGCGACGCGTAAGCGCATGCTTTACACGCGCACGCACGCGCGCACGTTACGCGGAAGTGTACGAGCGTGCCTGTAATGCGCATGCGCGCGTGTCTTTCGTACGCGCATGCGTACTTTTACCGTGCGCGTAAGGTAAGCTTACGGAGCGCGTACGGTAGGTCATGTGATCAAGAAACAACACTTTTGATTGGTTTAAACTACTTTCAGTTCCAGAATCTTCTTACACCACACCCATTCCCCTCATTACTGCTTGTGATTTCTTAGGAGAAGGACCTGAATTGTCTTTGGGATACAATGGCAGAGCAGCAGACCTCTTCTGAGAGTGAGCAGGGCAGCACCATCATCAGACAGAGAAGGAGGAAACAAAAGAACTCTTTTGTTTGGGAGTATTTCACTCTTCCAGAGGGGCAGAAAAAGGTAAATGCTCCATTAGTCACCTGCTCTCTTTGTGAGCGTGTCTTATCTAGAGGTAACCCACGGAAGAAGTATTCCTTTGGTAATCACACTATGGTGAGACACATTAGGGATGTACATCCCAGGACCTTTGCTCGACATACTGAAGCAACAAACCCTTCAGTAAGTCACCCGAGCACACACACAGAAGCTCAGCCGAGTACATCTTCGGCAGCTCAGCCGAGCCCTTCCTCTGCGGTGGGAGCATCACCCTCTTCTGCTCCTCTGGAAACAAACCCTCGATTTCAGAGGGTACAAATGAGGTGCACCAGCTGTTATGGTCTAATTGGTCATGGGGAGACCAGTGTTTCCCTAATAAACAATAAGATAGACCAGCACATCTGTTGTCCTTGTTAATATTCCCATTCTTTCTTTCCTCTGTCCCTGTATTAACACAACGGCTCTTTTAAGAGCCAACCTTACCTCACAACTTTTTTTTAAAAAAATTAATCATTTTTTTTTTTTTTTACCGTACGCGTACGGTACGTGTATTTATTTATTTTTTTAAGTTGAGAAAGAAATGTGGCACTCAAACAGCAGATTATCAGAGTCAGAATCTCAGAGCTGTCCACCTCTCTCCTCCCACCAGAACCAGTAAATGGCAATGTTTCCCTCACTTTTTTCACACATATACATGTTAATTACAAATCTCAGTGCTTCCAACATTTTTTCAAATGAAATCACACATTTCTATTGGTTGAAAACTGCAACCCCTTTCCAAATGAACCCTTCCCCCAACTTGACTTCTGCCTGCTACTATAGCAACAGCTCATGGAACACTGGTGTGAGCAGAGAGGCCAGAAGTTCAGCACACAATGTTTCTATTCCAAACAGCAAGAGTGCTTCACCTGTCAAACCTAACAGCAAATCCAAATTAATCTTCTGTGGGAACTCAATTTTCTGAACCAATACAAAACATGCTTCTAAAAATGTACACATACAGCCTAGTTTTAACTGTAAAATGGTTTGAATCAGCCAATGAGTTTTTTTTATTAAAAAAAAATATGTATGCCTCCATTTTACAACTGTCTTTCATTTCATATTGCCATTCTACTGAAAGACACCTCCTGAGTGCATCCAGATCTCCTTGAAAGATGTTCACAGTGTGGATTGTAGGTCACAGCTATGTCTTCTGGAGTGAAAAGTATGCAGAAAAAAGAGGTATGGTGAGAGACCTTGCTTTGCCAAATGTAGACATTAAATGGATTGGTCAGAGAGGGTTAAAGTGGCACCAATTAATGCCTTTGGTGAAAACCTTTCTACATCTCCCACAGCCTAACCTTATTATTGTGCACTGTGGTGGAAATGACCTAGGCACTTTAACTGGGGTAGGTCTGGAAATGCTTATTAAGGACACCTTTGTGCAATTGATGTCGCTTTTTCCTCAATCTGCCTTTGTATATTCTAACATATGCCAAAGGCAAAAGTGGAACTGGTCCAACCAATTTTGTCCGCAGATTGACAAAGCAAGAAAGCACGTCAACAAATCTACTTCTGCTTTCCTCAGAGACTATGGTATGGGTTCTATATACCACAACAACTTGCGTTACAACATGCAAGGCATTTATAGAGGAGACGGTGTACATTTCACTGATGAAGGCAACAGAGTCTTCCTCTTGAACTTTAGACTCTGCATCGGTATTTACTTGTAGGTACCACAAAAAAAACACTTCATAAACACAACGGCTCTTTTTAGAGCCCCCTAACATCTAAAAACTTAAATTTGATTTTTACTTCTATTTTTTTTATTGTTTTTTTTCTGCTGTGCGCGTATGGTAAGCTTACCGTACGCGTACCCCGCAATTTTTGTAAAAAAAATTTAAATGTATTTTTCATACTTTTGGGACCTTCTTGGACCCCCTGACAAACGCTAGGGGGTCTGCAACTCTCTTCGTTGCCCCCTTTTCACGTTCTCCACCTTTGTTTATCAGTGTGAGACACACAAAATGGCGGCCGACACTTCCTGATTTCGACCGATTCGAATGTTTACAGTCATGTAACCACCAATCAAAATTAAGCTCGCGCACGGCAGCGTGCGCGTACGGTAAGCTTACCCTACGCGCTCGGAGCGCGCTTATAGATATATATATTGATTTAAATGCTATTTTCTCAGCAAATACTGAACACATTTACACCAGACCTACAAAAGGCACATCCCTGACCTGAGGACTACCTCTATGCCAAATTTCAAGTAATTCTGTTCAGCCGTTCGGGCTGTAGCTTGGACTAAAGGTCCTATGGAAAAATGCATGGGGAAAACACGTTTTGGGACCCCCCCTTTTTCTCAGCCCCCGCTTGAGGAATCCCCCCGAGACTTTCAGGATAGGAGCGGAGCGCCCCACCTATTTTGAAAATTTCGCGATGATTCGTCAATCGGCGCCAAAGTTATTCAAAATAGAATGTTGCGGATTTCCTATGGAAACACGGTCCTAACTATAACTATCTACTGGCGACCGCCAGTAGATAATATATATATATATATATATATGTATATATATAGAGAGAGAGAGAGAGATAAAGATATATATAGATATATATACTCACTGGAGAGTAAACAAGTTGTCAGCATTCTAAGAAAGAATTGGAAAATACTACAACTTGATACTACTGTGAAGAAAGTGGTAGGGAAGCATCCAACAGTGACCCACAGGA
Source organism: Triturus cristatus (assembly GCF_964204655.1). Classification (NCBI taxonomy): domain Eukaryota; kingdom Metazoa; phylum Chordata; class Amphibia; order Caudata; family Salamandridae; genus Triturus; species Triturus cristatus. Next base: position 874,788,031 of record NC_140593.1, on the reverse strand, counting down.
GAGCTAAAAACCTGAGAGATCACTTAATTCATAGCCATTTTAAAGGAAAAGATAAAGAGACCTCATGGTTGAAAACAAAAGGATTTATGAAATGCCACATGTGTAAAGCCTGTCAAATCGCGAAACAAACAAAGAAAATCAAAATGGCGGATAACAAAACATGGGAAATCCGACAGTTGATCACATGCAAAACGCAGTATACAATTTATGTACTGGAATGCCCATGCCCATTGAGGTATGTAGGGAGTACAATCTTTGAACTAAAAAAGAGGATATTGGAACATATAAGAGCGACAATACACAAAGACAGATCTAATGCAGTGGCCAAACATATGGAGCAATGTCATCAAGGAGATTGGAAACAACTAAAATTTTTCGGAATTGAGACCATCCCAAAAAAGGAACGTGGGGGAGATCGAGAAAAACAATTGCGCCAGAAAGAGTCACGATATATTTAGAAATTATGAACACTGCAGCCGCACGGCCTTAATCAATCAGAAGAGCTTTATATACATTTATAATGAATCAATTGATGAAAGGAAAAAGGATACAATGCAGAAATCACAATGTCAAAATAACAACGCAGTAAGAGATCACAATTGATTAAACAAAGAAGAACACGAACAAATGGACAAAAAAGAAACTTAAAAATATGGACACAACAACAATATTAATCCCCACTGGAGGGGTGACAATGATAAACAATAATCAAAAAGTCGATTGACAGTTAAATGACATGCCCGATTTGAGGGGAAAAGTAAAAAAAAAATTTTTGGCCAGATAATATTAAAAGAAATTGACTTTTTCTATTATAAAAGAGACATTGTATACTACCTTGGTTAATTAATTTTTCCTCATTGTGATATAGAATTTATCTCAATCAATTTAATTCAATTTGCAAAATGCAATTCGCGTATAATATGTTAAATTTTAAAAAAACTACATTGTCCATAATTAGGGCTCCCGGTTTTATGGTATTTATTTTTTTGCCATTTCCGTCTGTATTTATCCATATTTATTTTTTGGGCATTTTTTCTGTATTTATCCACATTTATTTTTGCCACAAGCAGAAGGCAACGCTGCAGCTAGTATTTTTCCACATTTATTTAAATTGACAATGCACACATGCATTTGGTTGTTCTTGGTCAACACAATACATTCATCTGAAAACTTTGCCATTCGCAGAATGTCCCAAATACGCTTAAAAGTGCTATCACAAGCCATTTGTCTCAGAGCCTTGCAGTTTCTGTCATCTGCAGAGAGTGCTGTATCCTCTGCCCCACTGAACACCATACTGTCCCACTGAGATAAACTCACACTCCCTTCAGCTACAACCCAATTGTGCCCTGCTATAAACACCTAGAAGCAACTCTATTCAAACTATGCACTAGACCAGAGTAATTTGCTGCCTGAAAAAAGTAACAACATTCTGGAAAAATCAAACACTCATAGGGAATACAACTTAAAGCTTTTACACTAATTATTCAGAAAGCTAAGGACATGAAAAGAAAAGTAGCGCTAGACTGGCAAACTCTGTGAGGTGGCGCTAATGTGTTTGGGTGTGAATAAAACCAATCTGGCCACTTTGCGACGACTCTGTCTTGTTTTATTCAGTTATGTGTTTATTGTTCGTATTTTAAAACCTTTTTTCTCCTACTGAGGCCGCGTTTTGGAATAGAAACATGTCAGAAAAAGACTTTTGTAAGACGTGTCCTCTTTTTTTGGATCCATTTCACTGGGGAACGAATGACGAGAGGTAAGAACAGTCACGGTTTTCTACAAGTGAGGAGGAGCACGACAAAGAGAGGGAGGAAGAGGAAAAAAGAGGGGGGGGCAGCAGAATTGGACATTGTCCTTGTCTTGTCCAGGCAAGAAGGAAGAGACACCAATGGCTATGGGCAATGCAGTCAGGTCACAAACTCTGCAAAGACTGTTTATGAGTCTCACTTACACCCTCTTCCCTGTATGTGTGTCTGACTGAGCCCTGCCTTCCAGCGCAGCCCGGGCTGAAAAGTCAAGGATCCGGTTTCTTCTCTCTGCTGCCCACTACCGTGTCCACACGAATAATGCGCAAAATAAGCTTTTCCCAGGCATGTATACCAATATAGGCGTGAGGAACGAAAATGGCTTTTTCTTCCGACCTTTGGCCTTTCGAAAGGTGCGCTGAACCATAGCTTGTAGACGCTCTAATTAAAACTGATATATGTTAATTAATAATTGAATTATAAATAATTCGATATATGTAATAATGCATATTGAATGAGAATGGTACAAATTTCCTGTCAGTGTGGTGGATTAGCCTAGATATATTTTACTCTGCTTACCACTGGCCGTTTTTTCATCTCTGGGTGTTGCCTAAAGAACACAATGCATATTACAGCAAATGTGAGCACTTCGAGAAAGAAACACAATTTGCAGCACAAATCTCTCCTTGGTTGTTATTCAATGTTCCAGGCTATGACGCACGGTGGCTCTCACTCGGAGAAATAAACAACTCGTGCCCAAAGACAACAGCAATAAAGAGACTGAGGCATAATACAGAGATATCTCTGTTGCCATCTTGCAGTCACTATGGTGACTCATTAACAGTGCCTGTAGCCGGTCCGCTTCCCCATTACGAACTGATGTCCCGCTCTTGTGCAATGTGGCTGTAATTGAATGGATGCCGTTTCCTGCAGGGAATGTAGTATTTTTGGATTTCAATAGCTCATTAGGCATTTATTCATTTTACTTAAGAAACGCAGCCATTTGTGAAAAATGGGTCTTTAAAAGAGAAATTGAAGTGCTCCAGTTTCAATCCGAGAACCTGTATACAGGATTCTCCTGCACTGCAGACTTTTGTTGTCAGTTGACTACCCCCTGTCCACCCCAGGCGCGTCTGCGAGAGTGAGAGCTCAGCCCGAGCCAAGGGAGGGGGTCTGAATGCGCTTTGTGTGAGAGTGATTAACTTCGCACAGGTGGGGCCCTGAGAACAATGCAGGCCTAATGGCGCTAGCAGCCACAGTTCATCCAGGAGCACAGAAGCGCTGCAAAATGTGCTAGTATTTTCCCGTTTTTACATATAAATACAGACAAAGGAAAACTTGTTTTCCGTCTGTATTTATATGTAAAAATCCGTTTAAACGGAAAACCGGGAGCCCTATCCATAATGCAAAGGGAGTTTTTGGGTCATCGCCAGGAAATGATGTAACAACAACCAAATTTATAGGGGGCGGACCCACAGTAACAGTTGATCGTGAGCAAGGTATCTGTGATACCGAAACGCGTAGATCAGCTTATACCTGTGTGGTAAATAAAATAAATATTACCGGACTGAATTTCATGCGGAATCTTAAAATAAAGTAAAATAGCTCAAAATAACAAGAGGCAGAATCCGTGGTATAAGAGGTTTTCTAATGGGCTTTATTCCATTCAAAATGGCCGACTCGAGTCGCGGCCCTCAGGTTCCGTCACCACGAAGGTTCAGGAAGTGAAGTACAATAATTTATTAACAGACATGTATTTTTATAATAAGTTCATTACAATGAAACGAATGTAGAAGGCGTAACATTTGATAAGAAAAATGACGTGACAGTGACATAATCGAAACTAGGCGTAATAAGGAATAAAAGAAACATGATTGGTTAGAATTATCAGACATAGGTGGATCTATAAGATAATACTTGGCATAGATGCGCGCGCGGCAGCATGACGTGTAATTGACGTGCAACTAGGGGGTGAAGGGGACTTGACATTTAGCTCTACATGTGGAGACGAGAAGTCTGGGGTCAAGTCAACCTAATCCCAAATCATATCTAACATCCTATGTTTAAAGAACTATGTTATCCTCAAGGAAGAGACTCTCGGACAGAATCTATTCTATACTGACTGTGTACGTGTACAAGCGTCTAAGTGTCTATATGAGATGCGAGGGGCAGAAAACTTTCCATGGCAACTGTACTATGAATCACTTGCAGGAGGACGGAAAGGCTGAGTCCTTTGCTTGTGAGCTAAAGGAAATGTTTACCTAAATCACTGGACAGGAATGCATCGGCTGGAGAGCAGAATAGATAATTCGAAGGTGAAATACAACTTCTTGGCAGACAGGCGAAAACTGGCCGAGGCAGGCACCGTTAGCTGCACAGGGAGTAGGACAAAGTTCATGGATACAGATGCGAGCTCAAGCTGAAGCTGTCAGAGACAGAGAGCAGGGAAAGGCTTTGAGGACAGAATCGGGCCTACTCGCCTGAACTGTAAAAATGGAGTAACTTAGCCATATAAAGTCGGTGGCCTTTCATACTTAGGAATCGAATATCCAGCCCATTGATGGCGGATCTGACAGAGAACATGTTGACGGTAGACACACATATGTTTGCGTCTTAGAAACTGGAACTGGAGGGAACATACATGTACTTGTAACATGCATATAGAACCGTTGGGGTCCAAGATAGGGGACATAACTGATCAGGAAAATCCACATTTCCACATTCCCTCCTTGTCCCCTTCTTGCCCTTCACGAGACATCAATCTTCATTATTCCATCGATTTGCTCATGGAGCATCATTTCTTCTTCCTTCTTCTTCCGGTATTTTGAACGGGACCTGTGATGTGGAATGCATGATGTGGCACACAGACCACAAATCGCTGGTCCACATTGTAGGCATAAACAACAACTGAAGAGCATAAGAAGGCCAATACCTAGGAAGGATAGAACTCTCCATCCCCAGGCTGATATCACACTCCAAAACCACCCGGACCACGTCCAAGTGCCTGGATTCTCGTGTATCTGGCTTACAATCTTATGAAGGCGTGTTATAGCTTTATATACAGATGGCGAATTTTCTGGTATGAATATACAGCAGCTGGATCCGATGACCCTGCAAGCTCCGCCCCTATCGGCCAGGATGACGTCAAGGACAAGACGATTCTGGAGAACAACAATTCTCATCACTGATTGTTCCTCTGTCAGATTGCCTAGGGCGGCTATAGTCTCGTTTACTACAGCTTCAAGAGTCTTGGTGTGTCTGCGTATCAGCTTACTATTTGATATTGTACCTATATAGGGAAAGATACCTTTATTGAAATCTACATACTTGTCCCATGCTGTCTCAGTATAATCGACAACTGGGAGATCTCTTTGCTCTCTATTGTGTACTAAATGAACATTTCGATAATAATCAGGGGGAGCTAGGAAAACAGGTGGCAAAAGAAATGCGATGTAACAGGTACCATCCCAATCTAGAGGCAGACGCATATATGCCGTCTGACCACATATAAAGTAAGAATGGCGAGAAGCTCTAAATGAAGATTTGCCTTGATCACTATATTCTACTGTAGTAACGCATTGGCTATGGCCCATATGTACGGAACCAACTTTTCTTACACATAATTCTCCCTTAACTGGAAATACTGACATAGTGGGCAGAATTAGTTCAACTTCGGATTTGACATTCAGAATCATAAGATTAGGTGTAAAATTACCTAATTTATACACTTCATTTTCTAAATCAGTTCCTGTTCTACTGGGGTGACCCTCCTTATTAGGGTGACAGACTTTGAATAAAACTAGATTCAGATTTCCCCATATCCAATGTTGTTGATAAACTGCTGTGTCTGGGTCTATGGAATTTAATAAACTAAACCATGCTCCACAGGAGCCATTGTGTGTGAATGGATGTGGAAAGAAAGGCAGAACTCCTTTGTTATTCTGATAGGGAGGGAGTCGGCCACACACCCAACAATTGGTCGCATTACTAGTCTGATGGGAATGATGTAACATACTAATGAATGTGTTATTGCGCAGCGCAAGTCTATAGGATAATTCATGTGGCGGTAGGTCACTAAAAGAATGTTCATCAGTTATATTGAAAACACGTTTAGAAACAGGATAATACATATGCAACAATATACTTGCAGTAACTATTAAAAAACTCAAGGAAAACAAAATTAATAAAGTCACAATACAGTGGTTACGCAGTAATTTACAATAAGCATGTCGTTTCATTATGATTCTGGACTCTACATGATTCAGACCTAAGGGGTACATGTCGGGACAGATTCAACCGCTTCACCTTGGAGAGGACTTAAACAATCAAATCGTCCGACAGTTTAGATCTGGACCTGAGTTTCTGTTTATAGCACTGAGAGTCATTCTGTTCAACAAAAGGAAGTTTTGAATCAGTCTGTGAGGGAGTGCAGGGCACAGTGTCTATATCTGAAGGTAGTCCATGAAATTTTTTGACGTGACTCGAATGAATCCACCCTTTGCGTCCCTCGATCTTCACGGCTGTTCTTGTGGTCAACAGGACCAACTTGGGTGCTTTCCACCTGGGCTCCAATTGACTTTTCCTGTCGAAATTTCTCACAAAGACAAGATTACCCGGAACAACGTCATGGGGTTTCGCCTCAGTGTTGTCGGGAAAGGCTGCAGCTACCTGTGAACGAGAAGATTGTAGTGCAGACATCAAGGAAGCCAGGTAATCTGTCAGCATATTACAGTCAACATCAGTTATTTTACGTGGTATAGGCGTCCCCCACATATTCGGTGGTCTACCAAAGATCACCTCATACGGGGATAGCCCTGTTCTAGAGTGTGCTACCATTCTCATGTAAAAGAGTGCAACTGGTAATGCTACTATCCAGTCGACACCTTTCTCTCTACATATTTTGGACAGTCTGATTTTCAGTGTCTGGTTATGTCTTTCTACGAGACCTGCTGCCTCGGGGTGTCGGACACAGTGGAATTTCCACTGATATCCCAACAAAAGTGAGACATGTTTCATTAATTCGGATGAGAAAGGCTGACCGTTATCTGAATATGCAACACGTGGTAAACCGTACCGTGGGAAGAATTCTCGAACTAGCTGCTTGGCAGTAGTCGAGGCAGTGTAATCTGATACGGGATACGCCTCTGTCCAACGAGAGAGAGCGCAGACAACTACGAGGACATATTTGAATCCTCGACAACGTTCCATCTGAATATAATCCATCTGGAGGACTTCAAAAGGATGGTCAGGAGGCTGAAATCCACCCTGCTCTACGGGAACACTCTTTCCTGGATTAAACTGACAACATATCATACAGGTACGAACTTTTTGTTTAGCTGCTGCTCGTAAATGTTTGTTGAACCAAATGTGCTGAATGCTGTCTAGCATAGCCTTCTCTCCTAAATGTGCTGGACTGTGAACTGTAGCTATAATGGCTTGAACCATGGAATCAGGGAGAAACCATACAGATTTCTCCTTCGTCATCCATCCTTGATCTGTCTGGATCCCTCCTAGTTCAGTCCACTTCTTTATTTCTTCTGCTGTGGCATGTGTCTGTATGTCAATTACGTCAAGTGCGGGATCCTTAATTGCCATACACTGTGTTGGTGTCTGAACTATTGGCTTTGTCATGTCTAATGTGCGATTCTGAGCAGTCTGTTTAGCTGTTCTGTCAGCTAAATCATTGCCTTGAGAAATGGTATCAGTAACCTTCGTGTGTGCTTTACATTTCATAATCGATATAGCAGTGGGTAGATGTATTGCATCTAACAAGGCATGAATGAGGGGCCCGTGCTGAATGTGGGCACCATGGGACGTTAAATAACCTCTCTCTCGCCACAGCACGCCGAAGTCGTGTACAACTCCGAATGCATAACGTGAGTCAGTGTATACATTGACTTTCTTATTTGTGGCTTGAATACAGGCTTGTGTTAGAGCAATAAGTTCTGCTGCTTGGGCTGACAGAGTATCTATACAATGTGTCTCAATAACTTCAGTGTCTGTTGTGACTGCATACGCGGCCACTAAATCTCCTGTACTTGCTCTCATGCATGATCCGTCTACATACAACGTCAGGTCTGGATCTAACAATGGAACGTCTGTCAAGTCTTGTCTAGGTTTCGTCTTTATTTCAATGATTTCAACACAATCATGAGCTAGTGGGTCTGTTCCAATTACAGGTAATAGTGTAGCAGGATTCAATGTATTACATCGTCGGATCTCTATGTGTGGTTGAAACAATGTCAGTTCATAACCGGTAAGTCCTGAGTGAGTACTGACAAGGCAGTACCTTCGCGTTCTGTAACAAAGAGTGTAAAAGGTTTGCTATAACATGGTGTTGCTAAAACAGGTGCTTGACATAAAGCTTCCTTTAGGCTTTCAAAAGCTTGTGTATGTTCCTGAGTCCAAGGGAGAACAGTCGATGTGGCTGCCTCCTGTGTGGTTAACTGAATGAGTGGTTTTGCTAGAAATGCGTACTGAGGGATCCACTGCCTACAATATGAAGTGAGGCCTATGAAAGCCCGCACCTCCTTCTGTGTCTGGGGTATTGACATATTAGCAATTAACTGGATGCGATCTGGTGTAAGCTGCCTTCCCTCCTTGGACAGCGAGTGACCAAGATAAATAACTCGCTGAACACAGAATTGCAGCTTAGAAGGGGACACCTTGTGCCCCTTGTCGGCTAGGAAATGTAAAACTGTCAGAGAAGCTTTTTCACATTCTGGCTCGCTTCTCGCGGTGATCAGCAGATCATCGACATATTGAAGCAGTGCTGTATTGACTGGCATGTGGATACTGTCAAGTTCTCGTTTCAGTGCTTGGCTGTAGATGCTGGGGCTTTCTGTAAATCCTTGAGGAGCGCGTGAGAATTTAAAGCTGCGCCCATTTAAACTGAATCCGAACAAGTATTGGCTTTCCGGATCTATTGGGACGCTGAAAAAAGCATTCTTGAGATCAATTACAGTAAAAAATGTTGCTTCGGAATCAATTGCTGTCAACAATGATGATATATCAGGGACCACAGGGAATTGTGGTACAATACACTTGTTTAGTTCACGCAAATCAATAACCAATCGGTACACTGGTGGAGCAGTAGGATCAGTTCGTTTAAGAATCGGAATTATCGGTGAATTACATACATTGGAGTCTGTTTCTACAACTACTCCCTGGGCAATTAGCTCATCAATGATTTTCAACAAAGCCACTACAGCATCATGCGGTAACTTGTATTGTCGCATTCGTGGTAGTACCACTCCTGCTTTCAATGTAACTCGATAGGGTGTAATGTTCATGCAGCCAACATCCGTAGGGCCTTGTGCCCATAGATGTACTGGTAAAATCTGTAGTCGGGGATCCATGTCTCTAGACACATAGTGACCTTTAAAATCACGCAAAAACAACCTTACTCCTTCCGGAGAACAACATATTATGGCTCCTAGTGCTTTCAGAGTTTTAATTCCTAACAAATTTTCTGGGCATGATTTAGTAAGCAATAAATCTGTAGTTCGTGTCAAAGGTCCTATCGTAAGTGGTAGAGGCTGTGATACTTCATTAACAATAGGTTTTCCTGAAAAACCAAGGGAAACATTTTGAGAGCCTGAGAGGGGTGCCCCTGGAACTTCACTACGTTTTATGGTTGTTCGACTTGCCCCTGTATCGAGTAAGAATTTTCTATCTTGACCTAATAATTCACTATGTACATAAGGTCCTTCTTGATCTACCGGGATCTCGATAAGCGGTAAGTCAACTTCCCTCTCTAGGCTGGTTCATGCGTAACGCTGATACTCAGGGTATTCATACTGTGCAGTCTGATACATTTGTTGTGTTGTGGTTTGTGTGGCAGTAGCAGGCAACGGTGGTGCAGCTGGCACAAACTGTATGGGTTGCTGTGAGGCTGGCATGGACTGTTGCTGAACTGGTATGGACTGTCCATGCTGTATAGTTCCTTGTTCATTCTGATCTTGTCTAACTAATCGTGGTCTCTCTTTTGCAATACCTGTAGCTATATTACGTTTCAGGACTTGACAATCATGTACATAATGGCCTAGTTGTTTACAGTAATTGCAGGTTCCTTTTACAGGAACTGCAGAATCACCAGAATGTGTCACACCCTTTTTGTGACCATCTGCTGGTACTGTCTGAGAAACTAGCATTTTCATTTTTGTATCCTTCATGCGTTTATGCTCGTGTTCTTGTTCATCCCTAATTCTATTGTGATGATACTGTAACATTTGTAGCATTTGCGACGGAGTGTTACTTTGCCAGGTACTCTCGAATTTCAATATTCTATTCTTCACTGGAGGCAATGCATTTTCCACTAATTTTGTCACAAATAAATGTGGATATGAGTCACTACTTGCTTTTATACCACTATTTATACCAAAACATTTTTCAAATCGAGCATAATAATCGCTTGTGTCTTCATCTTGCTTTTGTTTACAGGCTGTGATTGCACCCCAATCTTCCTTTTTTGTAGTTAACAAACGTGGCAGTACCTGTACTAGTAAACCTGGTAATAGTTTAACTTTATCCCCGAGCCCTGAACCTGCAGTTCGGCCCCTTTCTTCCTCTGCTAATGCTGTCCAGTCTATCTTTTGGTCTCCCACTTCCCACTCTTTTTCTTTCAATTTTTCATATATGCCAGCAGGCAAAAGCACCTTTAATATCGTCATAATATCAGGAAAGGTGTACTCTCCCATCAGTAACATGTCTTTAATTTCTCGGTGGAAACCCGCTGGGTCTTTGTCATGACTAGGTACTACTTTTTTCATTTCTAATAATTCCATTTTTGATATGGGTGTGTAAACAAATACACGGTGAAACTCATTGTCTTCGCCTTTTATTGGGTGCACTTCCCGTAAAGGATTTTGTCTATCCATGTAGTACGGTGCTCTTTCTCTGGGGGGCAGGGAGAGAGAATCTGGATTTACAAAAAGGACGTACTGCTTACGTGACACTAATATCTCTTTAATTAGCTTGTTACTAGAACCTCTCCATCTGTACGTAAGTAGTTCCGTTAATATATCAGGTAAAGGACCAGGGTCAGCATGTTGGCTCTTATATGATATAAGGAGTTGCTGAATCATATAGATTCCAGCTAAACGTTGTTCATCTGTACTGAGGTTGAGAAACGTGTGTGCTACGGTCTCATCACCGTATTTTTCAGGACTAACAATCCAGTGAACGGCTGATCTGGCTAATTCTTGCTCATCCATGGAATCGAGGAGGTGATAACCCCTTCGTTCTCGTAGTATTTTATCTGCGGCTTGAAACGAATGTTCAGGAGATTTCAGATTTATTACAGGCGTCGGATACGTTCTGCTATTATTTGGACATACAGAGTGTATTGGATCAGAAAAACATCTAGTATTTTCACAGGATCTTCCTCTGCCTACATAGGCTATGGTCTCTGACTGTCTTGCAGAGTTCCCTGATTCGGACACTTCATCTTGCTCAAACTCGTCTGTTCCCAATCTCTCTTCATGAATACGCTCTATTTCTTTACGGATTTTTCGGCACATGGCTATTATACAATTTTGCTTATCGTGTCTCCCTTCTGATATATTCTGACTCCATCTTGTAAGAATAAGCATTGCATTCGGGTCTACCCCCGGACGATCTTGATTTCTGATTACACAGTTTATGAGGAAACGTAACAGTTCCCCCTGTATCTCTACTTTCTGGAATTCCATAGCTCTGTTAATACATCCTGGATCTCGTCCTGTTTGAACAAAATGATATATGTTATCCAGATGCGTAGTCATTCCTGGTAACCTTGCTAAATACTCTGCGGCTCGTCTGATACGTAATGATGCCAGGACCATTTCGTCCTCTTTACCAACCACTGGGTCATATCTACAATTTACAAGGAGTTCCTTAAGCGTACGTTCATTTACGAATTTTGGTGTACGTGAATGTGCTGACTCTTGAAAGACAAGTTTATTTATTCTAGGTGGTGTAAAAGTACTGCTAGCACCTCCCGTGGCCCCATCTGGGGCGTCGGGTGTGAAAGGGTTCGTCGAACGTGATACCGCAACTATGGGTGTCGATACCTCTGTAGAGTCGACTGCGGAGACAGATGCGGAAACAGATGTGCTTGCCGAAGCTTGCGTCGGGACTTGCTGTTGCACGGGTGCAGATACCTGATCCTGACGTTGAACCCCTCTGCCAGATGGTCTATGTGGTGCGGCGTTAGCATACTCGGGAGCTGCGTCATCTAGATATGAGGAAAGAAAAACATCTTCTGCGGTTCTGGGATGCCCCTTTGGATGTACCTTAATTGGAAATAACGGGGGTGGCAAGTCTTTTGGCACCTCCGTAACAGCCTTAGGTAGTCCTTCGGCTAGAAGGGGATACATACCATTCATAAGAGCATTTCTTTGTCTATTCACTTGTTCTGATTTCACTCGGATACCTTCCTCAATTAATAGATTTTCTTGAACTTTATTTGAACTTTCTTTACTCCTCTCTTCTTGTCTACGTGCTTTTTCTGTTCGTCTATGAGATTCTTTACGCCATAACTCAACAGCGTCTTTCTGTGACTGTCTGACCTTTCTTTTCCATAACTCTTCCTCCACTTTCATGATGCACTCTGCATCCCAGGTTCCCGCTATGGGCCACCTTTGACTTTCCGGTAATCCTTTGGTATAATCTACCCATAGATCAAGAAACAATATGGCATCTAAGCCATGTTTATGGTACATGAAATGTCCTGGAGTGTCTCTAGGAGGAATAGGAACTGCTTCTTCAAGCACCCCTTTTCTGGTAGTAATCTGTCTTAACTTCGAGAAGAGCGGCATATTGACAACTGACCTGATACTTACTCTTGAACTTACTTAATACGAGAAACACAATAATGAACAGTGAACAATGAACAGTCATTCATACCACAATATGCAAGACATTTCTGAATACTTTAAACATTAAACATTAAACATTATAACAATGATCGACAATGATGACAGTCTGCTTAACTAATCACCACGCTGAATTCTTGACAATAACTGAATACTTCGGAATACTTGATATACTGCTAAACAGTACATATACACTGCTAAACAGTGCAGACCGGATTTGTGTACCCAAATCCGTCTTGACCGGCACAACCTATGTGCGCGTCAACACGCCTCCCCGGCGATGGTACTCACCGAGTAGCTCCTTGAAACGGAAGGCCTCAGAGAATGGACAGGACTCGATAACTGCGGACATCGGACCCTCTGGACGTCGGAATTTCGGAAAACCTGGTGGGCCTCTGTATACCTCGGATCTTGCTCTCTCAGCTAGGCTCTGGTCGGGATACTTCGCACTTCTCACCGCCTCGTCTGGGTTGATCGCAGCCTCAGTCGCCCCCGCTTGACCGGAGGGAGCTTACAGGAAATCCTGCTGGTACGCGTTTATGGTCCGTCCAGCTGTGGCAGGAGACCGGGCCTGCAACGCACCGCCGGCGCGTGAGATGAGAAAGTGTCCCTGTTCGGGCGCCATTATGTGGTAAATAAAATAAATATTACCGGACTGAATTTCATGCGGAATCTTAAAATAAAGTAAAATAGCTCAAAATAACAAGAGGCAGAATCCGTGGTATAAGAGGTTTTCTAATGGGCTTTATTCCATTCAAAATGGCCGACTCGAGTCGCGGCCCTCAGGTTCCGTCACCACGAAGGTTCAGGAAGTGAAGTACAATAATTTATTAACAGACATGTATTTTTATAATAAGTTCATTACAATGAAACGAATGTAGAAGGCGTAACATTTGATAAGAAAAATGACGTGACAGTGACATAATCGAAACTAGGCGTAATAAGGAATAAAAGAAACATGATTGGTTAGAATTATCAGACATAGGTGGATCTATAAGATAATACTTGGCATAGATGCGCGCGCGGCAGCATGACGTGTAATTGACGTGCAACTAGGGGGTGAAGGGGACTTGACATTTAGCTCTACATGTGGAGACGAGAAGTCTGGGGTCAAGTCAACCTAATCCCAAATCATATCTAACATCCTATGTTTAAAGAACTATGTTATCCTCAAGGAAGAGACTCTCGGACAGAATCTATTCTATACTGACTGTGTACGTGTACAAGCGTCTAAGTGTCTATATGAGATGCGAGGGGCAGAAAACTTTCCATGGCAACTGTACTATGAATCACTTGCAGGAGGACGGAAAGGCTGAGTCCTTTGCTTGTGAGCTAAAGGAAATGTTTACCTAAATCACTGGACAGGAATGCATCGGCTGGAGAGCAGAATAGATAATTCGAAGGTGAAATACAACTTCTTGGCAGACAGGCGAAAACTGGCCGAGGCAGGCACTGTTAGCTGCACAGGGAGTAGGACAAAGTTCATGGATACAGATGCGAGCTCAAGCTGAAGCTGTCAGAGACAGAGAGCAGGGAAAGGCTTTGAGGACAGAATCGGGCCTACTCGCCTGAACTGTAAAAATGGAGTAACTTAGCCATATAAAGTCGGTGGCCTTTCATACTTAGGAATCGAATATCCAGCCCATTGATGGCGGATCTGACAGAGAACATGTTGACGGTAGACACACATATGTTTGCGTCTTAGAAACTGGAACTGGAGGGAACATACATGTACTTGTAACATGCATATAGAACCGTTGGGGTCCAAGATAGGGGACATAACTGATCAGGAAAATCCACATTTCCACACCTGTATCCCGTGAAGTGAAACAATTGAGCAAATAAAGCGCAAAACAAGGTTGCTGAGAGTGCGTCCCAATTTTTCTTCCAACCCGGAGGGATTGCTAGTAGATATATATATCCAAAACGTTCCACACTCAAAAGGAATGAGGCGGTACACCAGTTACCCAAGCCGTTCCTGGTCCGCCATTTGATTGCGGACCAGGAACGGCTTGGGTAACTTGACAAAGGCCGTCCCGGCTGAAACACATTGTTTCTTTACTTATTAATCACTCGTCACGGAACTGGTGTGCCTCCTCATTACTTTTGAGAGTGGAAAGTTTTGGATTATTGTGGCTGCCTGCCGCCACTGCTGGCACCGACACGTAAATCAGGCGCATGGCGTTTCTTGGCAGACACTTGGAATCCATATATATATATATAACGGCTGAGGTGTGGGCATTCCTTGAATAAACCCATTTTTTGCACCAAATCTGGGTCTGCATTCTCGTCCTAGGAGAGGTTCCCAGTGGCGTGAAGTGTCATGGATATATATATATATATATATATATATATATTACCTACTGGCGGTCGCCAGTAGGTAGTTATAGTTAGGACCACGTTTCCATAGGAAAACCTCAACATTCTATTTTGAATAACTTTGGCGCCGGTCGACGAATCCTCGCGAATTTCTCAAAATAGGTGGGGCGCTACGCTCCGCTCCTACCCTGAAAGTCTCGGGGGGATCCGTCAAGCGGGGGCTGAGATAAAAGGGAGGTCCCAAAACGCGTTTTTCCCATGCATTTTTCCATAGGACCTTTAGAACGAGCTACAGCCCGAACGGCTGAACAGAATTACTCAAAATTTGGCAGAGAGGTAGTCCCTAGGTCAAGGAAGTGCCTTTTGTAGGTTTGGTGTAAATCTGTTCAGTAGATTCTGAGAAAATAGCCTTTAAATCAATATATATATCTGAGCCCGCTTACGGTACGCTTACCGTACGCTTACGGTAAGCGTACGGTGGCGTGCGCGAGCGCGATTCTGATTGGCTCTTAGATCTTAGTAAACATTCGAATCGGCCGAAACCAGGAAGCGGCGGCCGCCATTTTGTGTATTTCACTCGGAAAAAAAGAGTGAAAACAAGGAAAGGGGGCAATGAGGAGAGTTACAGACCCCCTAACATTTGTAAGGGGGTCAAAGAAGGACAGAAAAGTACAAAAAAAACATTTATTGATTTTTAAAAAAATCACGGGGTACGCGTACGGTAAGCTTACGGTAAGCGTACGGTAAAAAAATAAAAATAAATAAAAGAAAAGCAGATTTAAGAGTTTAGATATTAGGGAGCTCTAAAAAGAGCTGTTGTGTTTATGAAGTCATTTTTTTAGTGGTACCTACAAGTAAGTACCGATGCAGAGTCTAAGGTTCAAGAGGAAGACTCTGTTCCCTTCATCATTGAAGTGCACACCATCTCCTCTATAAATGTCTTGCATGTCATAACGCAAGTTGTTGTGGTAAATGGCACCCATACCATAGTCACGGAGGAAAGCAGAAACAGATTTGTTGACGTGCTTTCTTGCTTTGTCAATCTGTGGACAGAAATGATTGGACCAGTTCCATTTTTGCCTTTGGCATATGTTGGAAAACACAAAGGCAGTTTTAGGGAAAAGTGTAAACAGTTGTGCAAAGGTGTCCTTCATAAGCATTTCCAGACCTACCCCAGTCAAAGTGCCTAGGTCATTGCCACCACAGTGCACTATTATGAGGTCAGGGTGTTGGATTTGCATGAAGGATTTCACCAATGGCATCAATTGGTGCCACTTTAACCCTCTCTGACCAATCCATTTAATGTCTACATTTGGCAAAGCAAGGTCTCTCACCATATCTGTTTTCTCTGCAAACTTTTCACTCCAGAAGACATAGCTGTGCCCTACAATCCACACTGTGAACATCTTCAAAGGAGAACTGGTTGCACTCAGGAGGTGTCTTTCAGTAGAATGGCAATATGAAATGAAAGACAGTTTGGAAATGGAGGCATACATATTTTTTTCAAAACAAAAAGAACTGATTGGCTGTTTCATACCATTCTAGAATAAAAACTAGGCTGTATGTGTAAATTAATAGAAGCATGGTTTGTATTGGTACAAAAAAATGTGTAACCAAAGAACAGTACTATGGATTTGCTGTTAGGTTTGAAAAGTCAAGCACTCTTGCTCTGTGGAATTGAAACATTGTTTGGCGAACTTCTGACCTAACTCAACACAGCAGTGTTCCATGAGCTGTTGCTATGGTAGCAGGCAGAAGTCAAGTTGGGGGAAGGGTACTAGGCAGAAGTCAAGTTGGGGGAAGGGTACTTTTGGAAAAGGGTTGGTTTTCAACCAATAGAAATGTGTGATTACATTTGAAAAAAAGGGGGAAGCACTGAGATTTGAAACTTACATGTATAAGTGTGGAAAAAGAGAGGGAAAGTTTGCCATTATCTGGTTCTGCTGAGAGGAGAGAGGTGAACACAACAGAGATCCTGGCTCTGATAATCTGCTGTTTGAGTGTCACATTTCTTTCACAACTAACTAATTTTAAAGGTGAGTTTACAGTTTGAGAGGGGATGTATGTGGTAACTTAAGAAATGAATAATAGAAATGGAAATTGTTTTTGTTGTAGTTACACATGGTGGTTTCATAATGTGTCAGTCTGTAAAAGTGATTTTCACTTGCCCCGAAAAAAAAAAGAGCAGTAAGTGTGCTTTCAAATTGGCAAAGAAATTTCGTTTTGGGACTAATGTGAAAACATGACTCTGTGTGCAGAGAGGAATTATAGGCAGAGATTTATTGCGTATTGCTCTGGTGATTTCACAGTTGCATTAGATGGAAAGGGGGAGCGAATTTTTAGGGGAAGAAGCAGAGTCTTAGCACACACCCATGTGCTTGCCATGTATAGTCATGCACAGTATTTACAAGCGAGTGGGGTTTTCAGGTTTCAGTCTGTAATGCAAATACATTCAGCATCACTAAGGCTGGTTGCCCTTGCTGGAGTGTAGGCAGTCACCGAGAATACACATGGTAGTGGTCTGAAAAAACAGTTTGGACATGTGCATTTAAATAAATCAAAAAAAGTGGTTTCATAATGTGTCAGTCTGTAAAAGTGATTTTCACTTGCCCCGAAAAAAAAAAGAGCAGTAAGTGTGCTTTCAAATTGGCAAAGAAATTTCGTTTTGGGACTAATGTGAAAACATGACTCTGTGTGCAGAGAGGAATTATAGGCAGAGATTTATTGCGTATTGCTCTGGTGATTTCACAGTTGCATTAGGTGGAAAGGGGGAGCGAATTTTTGGGGGAAGAAGCAGAGTCTTAGCACACACCCATGTGCTTGCCATGTATAGTCATGCACAGTATTTACAAGCGAGTGGGGTTTTCAGGTTTCAGTCTGTAATGCAAATACATTCAGCATCACTAAGGCTGGTTGCCCTTGCTGGAGTGTAGGCAGTCACCGAGAATACACATGGTGGTGGTCTGAAAAAACAGTTTGGACATGTGCATTTAAATATATCAAAAAAAGTGGTTTCATAATGTGTCAGTCTGTAAAAGTGATTTTCACTTGCCCCGAAAAAAAAAAGAGCAGTAAGTGTGCTTTCAAATTGGCAAAGAAATTTCGTTTTGGGACTAATGTGAAAACATGACTCTGTGTGCAAATAGGAATTACAGGCAGAGATTTATTGCATATTGCTCTGGTGATTTCACAGTTGCATTAGAAGGAAAGGGGGAGCCTTTTTTTGGTGCAGAAGCAGACTCTTAGCACACAGGTAGCTGCTTACCATGTGGAATCATGGACAGTATTCACAAGCGAGTGGGGTTTTGAGGTTTCAGTCTGTAATGCAAATACATTCAGCATCACTAAGACTGGTTGCCCTTGCTGGAGTGTAGGCAGTCACCGAGGATACACATGGTGGTGGTCTGAAAAAGCAGTCTGGACATGGGCTTTTAAAAAAATCTGAAAAGTGGATTCATATTGTGTCAGTCTGTAAAAGTGATTTTCACTTGCCAAAAAAAAGAGCAGTAAGTGTGCATTCAAATTGGCAAAGAAATTTCGTTTTGTGACTAATGTGAAAACATGACTCTGTGTGCAAATAGGAATTACAGGCAGAGATTTATTGCGTTTTGCTCTGGTGATTTCACAGTTGCATTAGTAGGAAAAAGGGGGAGCGATTTTTTTGGTGCAGAAGCAGACTCTTAGCACACACCCAGCTCCTTTCCATGTATAATCATGCACAGTATTTACAAGCGAGTGGGGTTTGAGGTTTCAGTCTGTAATGCAAATACATTCAGCATCACTAAGGCTGGTTGCCCTTGCTGGAGTGTAGGCAGTCACCCAGGATACACATGGTGGTGGTCTGAAAAAGCAGTTTGGACATGTGCATTTAAAAAAATCTGAAAAGTGGATTCAGAATGTGTCAGTCTGTAAAAGTGATTATCACTTGCCAAAAAAAAAGAGCAGTAAGTGTGCATTCAAATTGGCAAAGAAATTTCGTTTTGTGACTAATGTGAAAACATGACTCTGTGTGCAAATAGGAATTACAGGCAGAGATTTATTGCGTTTTGCTCTGGTGATTTCACAGTTGCATTAGTAGGAAAAAGGGGGAGCACGGAACGAACTGCATTAAGTGGGCGCGCACGCCACAAATGGCGTAAAGTAACTTAGCATTTAAAAAACCGTACAAATTCACTGAAAAAACCATAGGTTTCACACACGTTATAGTTAGGAATTAGCATTTAAAAAACCTTGCAAATTCACTTAAAAAACCATAGGTTTCACACAAGTTATAGTTAGCTGTACATTTCACTCGTAAAAAACCAATGAAATTCCACGTTATAGTTAGATCAGGTAACTATAACTTGCGCGACCGCAATCCACTGCTGATGACGTCACATATTACATCACTCATGACATGGTCAGTGACATCACTCATCACATCAATGATGACATCTCAAATGACACATTGTGCATTGCGGTCGCGCAAGTTATAGTTACCTGATCTAACTATAACGTGGAATTTCATTGGTTTTTTACGAGTGAAATGTACAGCTAACTATAACTTGTGTGAAACCTATGGTTTTTTAAGTGAATATATATATATATATTCACTTAAAAAACCATAGGTTTCACACATGTTATAGTTAGGTGGATATTTCACTCGTAAAAAAACAATGAAATTCCCCCGTTATAGTTAGTTCAGATAACTATAACTCGCGCGACCGCCACTCTATCACAAGGATGATGTCATCAGTGATGTCATGAGTGATGCCACTGACCATGTCATGAGTGATGTAATATGTGACATCATGAGCAGGATTGCGGGCGCGTGAGTTATAGTTATCTGAACTAGCTATAACGGTGGAATTTCATTGGTTTTTTACGAGTGAAATATCCACCTAACTATAACATGTGTGAAACCTGTGGTTTTTTAAGTGAATTTGCAAGGTTTTTTAAATGCTAATTCCCAACTATAACGTGTGTGAAACCTATGGTTTTTTCAGTGATATATATATACATATATAAACATTACCTACTGGCGGTCGCCAGTAGGTAGTTATAGTTAGGACCCCTTTTCCATAGGAAATCCGCAACATTCTATTTTGAATAACTTTGGCGCCGGTCGACGAATCCTCGCAAATTTCTCAAAATAGGTGGGGCGCTACGCTCCGCTCCTACCCTGAAAGTCTCGGGGGGATTCGTCAAGCGGGGGCTGAGATAAAAGGGGGGTCCCAAAACGCGTTTTTCCCATGCATTTTTCCATAGGACCTTTAGACAGGGCTACAGCCCGAACGGCTGAACAGAATTACTAGAAATTTGGCAGAGAGGTAGTCCTCAGGTCAAGGAAGTGCCTTTTGTAGGTTTGGTGTAAATCTGTTCAGTAGATTCTGAGAAAATGGCCTTTAAATCAATATATATATCTGAGCCAGCTTACGGTACGCTTACCGTAAGCTTACCGTACGCGTACGGTGGCGTGCGCGAGCGCGATTCTGATTGGCTGTTACATCTAAGTAAACATTCGAATCGGTCGAAACCAGGAAGCGGCGGCCGCCATTTTCTCTCTCGCACTCTGAGGGGGGGGCTGTAAATAAAGGCAAAAAACATATAAAGGGGCTGTTTAGACAGCGCCCATGCACATAGCCATGTTAGTTGAGTCCTCAAAGGCCAAAAACGGTAAATTTTTATTTTTTGAAAATTTCGCCGATTACGCTTACCGTACGCGTACGGTGCGCTTACGCTAAAAATTTTAATAAAAAAAAAAAACACTCTCTGTGCATGGCATATTATTGTCATCACTTACAAGTTAAATTTAACAGATTACCTATCACAAGGAAGCGCATAATATGTCCTCCATGTGCGCACAGTGCGTAACGTGGGCACACGGTGCGCGCACGGAACGAACTGCGTTAAGTGGGCGTGCACGCCACGAATGGCGTAAAGTAACTTAGCATTTAAAAAACCGTACAAATTCACTGAAAAAACCATAGGTTTCACACACGTTATAGTTAGGAATTAGCATTTAAAAAACCTTGCAAATTCACTGAAAAAAGCATAGGTTTCAGACATGTTATAGTTAGCGGAAATTTTACTGATAAAAAACCAATGAAATTCCCCCGTTATAGCTAGTGCAGGCAACTATAACTCACGCGACCGCAATCTTCTGCTGATGACATATGTGTCTTTTTGAAAAAAAAATATTTCTAATATATGTATAGCTAAAAATTTATGGAAGAAGACATGGGCAAATAAGTGTCTAAATACAGTATTAGCATCAGCAGAGGATTGCGGTCGCGTGAGTTATAGTTGCCTGCACTAACTATAACGGGGGAATTTCATTGGTTTTTTATCAGTAAAATTTCCGCTAACTATAACATGTCTGAAACCTATGGTTTTTTCAGTGAATATAAATATAATCTGCATAGCTATATAAATATAAATTCATGTAAACATATACATATACATATATGCATACATATGCATGGTATGTACATGAAAGTTTGAAAAACTCTAATACAAGCAAAGCTAAAAAAGCCACCTAATTACAAACAGAATTGCTTTAACTTAAACGAGGGCGAGACCTATTGCATTGTCAATGCTTGTTTACTTTGATTCCTTCAAGAAGGCATTCAGATGTGTCCCACATTTTCCATAAATTCTGAATGGTAGCACTCTAGTTACTCATTAGATCACTGTAGTAAAGCTACTGCTCACCAGGGAAGTCTGCTGCTGGTATTGAAAGTGCATGTTTCAGTCTGCATGTCAGAATTTTTTAATGAAATAGAAGAGGATTTGAGAAGTCACTCAAAATGTGCCCTAATTTTTTTTCCCTCACTAATCATAATCTCTATGGCAAAATGAACCTCCTCATTGTGTTCCTTTTAAATTAAACTACTCACTCTCTACTACTCACTCGCTACTACTTTCTACTACTCACTCTCTACTAGCCACTTTCTACTACTCTCTACTACTCTACTACTCTCTACTACTACTCTCTACTACTCACTCTCTACTACTCACTCTCTACCACTCTCTACTACTCTCTACCACTCACTCTCTACTACTCTACTACTCTCTCTCTACTACTCCCTCTCTACTACTCACTCTACTACTCTCTACTACTCACTCTCTACTACTCACTCTCTACTACTCTACTACTCTCTACTACTCTCTACTACTCACTCTCTACTACTCACTCTCAACTACTCACTCTACTACTCTCTCTACTACTCGCTCTCTGCTACTCTCTACTACTCACTCTACTACTCTCTACCACTCACTCTCTACTACTCTCTCTCTCTACTACTCACTCTCTACTACTCACTCTACTACTCTCCACTACTCTCTACCACTCACTCTCTACTACTCTCTCTCTCTACTACTCACTCTCTACTACTCACTCTACTACTCTCTACTACTCTCTCTGCTACTCACTCTCTACTACTCTCTACTACTCATTCTCTACTACTCTCTACTACTTTCTCTCTACTACACACTCTCTACTACTTGCTCTCTACTACTCACTCTACTACTCACTCTACTACTCACTTTCTACTACTCCCTACTACTCACTCTACTACTCACTCTCTACTACTCTCTACTACTCACTCTCTACTACTCTCTCTCTACTACTCACTCTCTACTACTCACTCTCTACTACTCACTCTCTACTACTCTCTCTCTACTACTCTCTATACTACTCACTCTCTACTACTCTCTACTACTCACTCTCTACTACTCTCTCTACTACTCTCTACTACTCAGTCTACTACTCATTCTCTGCTACTCATTCTCTACTACTCTCTCTCTGCTACTCAGTCTCCACTACTCTCTACTACTCACTCTCTAATACTCACTTTCTACCACTCTCTACTACTCACTCTCCACTACTCTCTACTACTCCATCTACTACTCACTCTCTACTACTCTCTACTACTCTCTACTTCTCACTCTCTACTACTCTCTACTACTCACTCTCTACTACTCACTCTACTACTCTCTCCTACTCACTCTCTGCTACTCTCTCTACTACTCTCTACTACTCTCTCTCTACTCTCTACTCTATATTACTCATCCTCTACTCTCTACCTCTCTACCTTTCTGTACCTCTCTCTCTACCACTCTCTACCTCTCTACCTCTACCTCTCTACCTCTACCTCTACGTCTCTACCTCTACACCTCTACCTCTCTACCTCTCTCTACACGCACACATATGCACATATATGCATATGCATTTATATATATGTATGTGTATATATATATTCACTGAAAAAACCATAGGTTTCAGGGGTGTTATAGTTAGCTGGACTTTTCACTTGTACAAAACCATTGAAATTCCCCCGTTATAGTTAGTTCAGCTAACTATAACTCGTGCGCCCGCAATGCACTACTGATGACGTCACATATTACATCACTCATGACATGGTCAGTGACATCACTCATGACATCACTGATGACATCTCAAATGACATCACTGATGACATCACTGATGACATCATCCAGTGAATGTGTGTTTTTCTGAAAATTAAATATGTTTTATATATGTATATCTCAAGGTCGATGGAAGAATAAATGGGTATATAAGTGTCTAAATGGATGATTTGTTTTTGAAAAATTGATTGTGTAACTGACTGATTAAGTGTATCATAGTGAATACATGGCTTAGTGAGTAATGTTTAAATATGTAAATATCTGTATCAGTCTCTCACTTTGTGTATAAGTGGCTGCATGGGTTGGTGAGTAGCTACATGGGTGTCTATATAGGTTATTAGTTGGTTTTTTGAGTATCAGTCTGAGTGTCTGCATGGTTCGGTGGGGGGTATTACGTAGTGCATAGGTGCATGAATGAGTGACTCACTGTTTGTATGTGTTGAACACAGCATGTGTGCAGGACTGTATGGGTGGATGAGTGTGTGTATGGGTGTGTTAGTGAGTGAATGACTGTCTCAATAGTGTCTTTATGAGTAACTACATATGTTTTAAACTAGTATATGTGACTATTGGTGTATATATGTGAGTATATGTGAGAGTGAGAGATTGAAAGAGTTCCTGTATGAATAAGTATGTGTTTCTATAAGTGATTGTTTAAAAGACTAAGTATGTGTAAGTTTCCGTAGAAGTAAGTGTGGTGGTGTGTGTATAACTGTATATGCAAGTAAATGTATGTTTGATTCTTTATTAGCATG
The DNA here is from genome assembly GCF_964204655.1 of Triturus cristatus. Classification (NCBI taxonomy): domain Eukaryota; kingdom Metazoa; phylum Chordata; class Amphibia; order Caudata; family Salamandridae; genus Triturus; species Triturus cristatus. The sequence continues at coordinate 874,763,947 of NC_140593.1, read as the reverse complement.
AGTGACTATGTGTGTGAGTAACTCTATGGATGAGTGGCATTGTGTAACAGGATGTATAGGTGCATGAGTACATATGATGAGTGAGTACATGTATGAGTGACTGTATAGGACTGTTGGTGAATGAGTGGATGTGTATGTGGATCTTAGAATTACTGAAGAGGTTGTTGTAACTGGTATTGGTATGTCCATTGTTTTGAAAATTTTAGTCTCTATTTTTGAATGTGTGTATCAAAGGTTATATTAGGGTGAGAGGAGGTCTGCCACTCTATCACAAGGATGATGTCATCAGTGATGTCATCAGTGATGTCATTTGAGATGTCATCAGTGATGTCATGAGTGATGTCACTGACCATGTCATGAGTGATGTAATATGTGACGTCATCAGCAGTGCATTGCGGGCGCGCGAGTTATAGTTAGCTGAACTAACTATAACGGGGGAATTTCAATGGTTTTGTACAAGTGAAAAGTCCAGCTAACTATAACACCCCTGAAACCTATGGTTTTTTCAGTGAATTTCTGAGGTTTTTTAAATGCTAATTCCTAACTATAACGTGCCTGAAACCTATGGTTTTTTCTGTGAATTTCAAAGGTTTTTTAAATGCTAATTTCTAACTATGCCTACAGAGATAGGACATGTGAAGAAAGAAGAAAAAATGCACAGAAAGAAACAAAAGAAGTGCAGAAAGGACCAACAGAAGTCCTCAAATACGAAGATAAGTGCAGGAAGAAGGATAACGTGCAGAAAGAACAAAAAGAAGAGCAGAAAGAAGCCTTGTTGCAAAATCATCCTGTACCCTCAACTTTTTCAGACGGATACTGGTGGTAACTGAGTCTGACTAGCCAGTCCTAGAGCCAGTGCTATGTTAAAAGACACTTAGAATACAGTGAAAACACCTACATACACTTGGCAACATTATGCGTTGGGGTCCCCCTGTGATTAGCATGACCTCCTCTGTAAGCCCCTAGTACATAATAGGGCATGGGGATTAAAACTACCTCTTAAAACAGGCCACAGGGCGTTTTTGCACACGTTAACTCAGGCCCCGTCCCCTCCCTTCACCACTGTGTAAACACGCCCTGTGTCCATTTTTAGTTGGGAGATTAAGTTCCTTTGAATCCTGAGGGTCCCTAGGGTCCAACTAGCCCACTAGGTACCTCCAGTAAATGCCACAGAGCTGTGTTGCAGAGAGGTGTAAAAAGTGGCACGGCCTGGACCACCTCCTTGCAATGCAGCTCAGTGGCGCTTACTGGAAGCACTTGGTGGGCTAGTTAGCCCCCAGGGGCCCTCAGTATTGAAGGGAAATTATATCCCCAATTTAAAACGTGCCATAGTGCGTGTTTGCACACGTCACCTCAGGCCCCGTCCCCTCCCTTCACCACTGTGTAAACGCGCCCTGTGGCTGTTCTAAGTTGAGAGATTAAGTCCCCTTGAATCCTAAGGGTCCCTAGGGTCAAACTAGACCACTAGGTACCTCCAGTAAGCGCCACAGAGCTGCGTTGCAGAGAGGTGTAAAAAGGGGCTTGGCCTCAGAACACCTGTCTGCAGCGCAGCTCCCTGGCGCATACTGGAGATGCCTGTTGGGGGCGCGTTTGCAGAGTGCTGCACGGAGGGGGCATGGCCTCCGGCACGATGCCAGTCTTTTATTTATTTTAATTTTTTAAGAAGGGGGGCTGTGTGGTTCCCCTTCTTATTCTAATTTATTGGCCCTGATGACCCCATCCCCCAGGGCCTGTCTCCTAATTATATTTTTTTGACCCCAATCCCTAGGGCCGGCCACTGTTTTTTATTATTTTAAAAAAATATTTATTTATAGACACACCTAGGACATGCTGGACAAACCGTACGTACCTATCACCATGACGATTTGCGGGATATTCATTAAAAGGCGACTATGCATGCAATGAATCCACGTGGAATGTATTTACACTACTAGTGAAGCTCTGACATGTCTGATGCCCTACCGTGCCTAATCCCGGTAGACACCCTTGTCATTTATTTATACAAACATGGGTAGCTATTGACGGGCACATTTAATACACATGCACACCAAGCCATTCAAAGGGGATTCGACAAAAATTCGACCAAAACTATGCAAGAAACCCCCCTCACGGTTAATAAAACACACATCCACTGCCGGATGTGTAATACTTTTTATTTTACTCTCTGGAAAGGGGACGAACATCACTTGAGAGTCACAGCGCGCTCCTGACAGAGCCCAATGCTGTGTTACACCCACCATTGCCTGCCGAGTGCCACACACCTCTGTGTTGTATTCCACTAGCTAGTGCATATGCTATGACACTCTCTAGCCCATGTGCACTGTAACACCACCCCGTGAATATGTCATGCCACACTTGTCTTCGCACGGGTTATATTGCCCCATCTAACGTGCCTTCCTCGATGCCTATGTTAAAACACACAGTGCTATGCCATACATATTACAATCTGTGATCCATATCTGTGTCACAGTGCATATGCAACGTTACACTCCCCAGCACATATTTTATATTACAACTTTAGAGACTAGTTAGGTTACACAACACTGCCCTGTGCATATTACACTCCAAGGCGCATATCGCATAGCACGCGCTAGTGCCTGTGCTATCTCGCGCTCTCCAATGAATCTGTCATTGCGCACAATGTATTGCATATTATATTTCACGCCCGGTTCATCTTATATCACACTTTTTGGTGCATAGTTTATACCATACACTATATCTAGTTTTCATTTTCAATCGTGCTCTCAGGACTATGTTCTATATAACACTGTGTTCACCTACCCTTTTCACGGGCATTACATTTTGCGATAGGGGGTGGAGGGTCAGGGGGTGTTTCTGCCAAGTGAGCCCGGAGTCACAGTCACAAACGTCCTCTTCTTCCTGAATAAAAGTGAGATTATGCTGCATACTTGTTCATATTTTAAGTAGTTCGCACAGACTCAATGTTTTAAAAACAATAAAGTTCCTAATACCCGCCTTCTCTGAACAGTTAGCTTGCTGCCCCATCCCCCTCCTCCCTATCCTCTGTTGTGTGAATCCATGGAATAGCCTCCTCCCTCCTGCCATGCATGGTCTGATGTGCTGCCACTGCCCTCAATTTAGTATGATGTACCACTCCACTCCTCCTGCCTTCCATTGCCCAATTCTATGCCCCATCATTGACCTCCTGCTTAAACTCTGTGCTTAGCTTGCTGCCCCTATTCTCCTTCCCCCTGCCCTCCGATGTCTTTGTGCATGCCCCTGCTCCATCCTGTTTGCCCACCATGTCCCATGGACCTGCCACTCCTATCTACTCTGAGTGTTCTGTTGAGCTGCCACTCCCCTCCCACCTGCCTAGCATTGTCAGATGACTGTAACCTGTCCCTGCCACCTCCACCCTGCCTGTCCACATGCCATGCCCCTATCCTCTTCCTCCTGTCCTACATGGTCCATTGTACTGCCACACCCTTCTGCCCTCCCTGGTCTGTTGTGCTGCAACTGCTCCTCCTGCCTGCCCGTGTGGTCTGTTGTGAGGTCCCTTCCCCTGAACTTTCTTGTCTGTGCACAGGTCCTGACCCTCCCTTCTATCCTCCATCGTCCTTTGTGCATGCCCCTGCACCCTCCTTCTTGCCCATCATAGCCAGTGGTCTTCTGTGCTGCCATGGCCCCTCCCACCTTCCCTGTGTGGTCAGTTAGCTGCCCCTGACCCCCTCCCACCTTCCCTTCATGGTCTGTGTGTATGCCATCACAGTCTCACTGTTGCTCTTCATGGTGTGTCTTGCTTCTAGTGCCCATCCTGCCTGACCTCCATGGCTATCTTGCTGCTCCTGCCCTGCCCCCTTGCCCCCAGCCCTCTGTTTACATGTGAAGACCCCTACTCCCTCCCTCCTGGCTTGTCTGTTCCATTGTAATGCCCCTGATCCGTCCCTACTGCCCTTTATGGTCTGTAATGCTGCAGCTTTCTCTCCTGTCTGTCCATTATGGTCAGCTAGCTACCATTGCCTCTTGCCCCTCTGTTCTCTGTTGTCCATGTGCATGGTCCTGTCCCCTCCCTCTTGCTTTCTATGGATTGTTGTGCTGCACTCCCGTCCTGCATGCCCTGTGTGGTGTATTGTGCTGCTGCAAACCCTGATGCCTGCCCTGCAGGGTCAGTTTGGTGCACCTCTCCATGTCCCTCTTGTCCTCTGTTATCCAAGTCCATGTCCCTATCCCATTTCCCTCCATGATCCAATGTACCATACTTGCGAACATTTTGAACTTGGTAAGAGGGAGATTTTGAAAAAAAACTGGGGTATTGATTTTCCCCTTTGAGTTACATTGAAAAAGAGGATATTGTAGACAGGAGACAGATCAAATAAAGCCCATTTGAGCTTAAAAACATTGGACGTTTCCTGGCTGAATCGGGTCTGTTGGCATGTATGGTTGTACTACCATTGCCTCTTCCTTCTGCCCACAATGGTCTATTACATTGCCACAGCCTTGAAGGAGGGTAGATTTTGTATCACAGGGGGCCCCTGGCCCGTTCTGTCCACACCTGAAGTATGAGACCCTTGTCCTTGCCCTGCCAGACGCATTTGTAGGCCGTATTAAATTGACCAGCGGGTCCTGTGTTGCTATATAATTATCCTGAGACATCCTTACCACTCAGCCAGCATAAAACCCCTGTGTAGGCCCTTCTGTTCAATATGTAGGCCTCTTTGTTAAATTGACCATAGCTCTGCAATTTTAGTGTATAGCAGTCTGAAGGCAGGTCTGCGAGGCCTTCTGCTCCAAACTAGTAGCCCCCACCCTACCCGAGTGCTCCGTGCTCGGTATCAAAGTTCAACATCCCACTGAAGCTGTCGACATACAGTAGGCTGCATCCTGGACTGGTACTTGCTTCCTGGGCAGGTTTCCCGCTTTTAAGGAAGTGGCAACCGCAGAGCGTCAAGTTAGGAGAACTGAGGAGATTTTGTACATGAATATATTGAATTCCCGTACAATACCCATTATTTTCTGCTTGCTCTATGGAACTTACGATAAGCGATTGGCCTGAGAGACTGACCTTTTCACCCAGTCCATTGTCAGCATTAAGTGGGTAAATGACGAAATGTCTGGTAAAATCTGCAGACGAAGCTTTTGGGTAGCATACGTAGGTAGATGTAGCGTGCAAAGGAGCCCACAAAATGATATAAAAAGGGAGCACCCACAGATATCGACGGACTACCTCGCCGTCTGTATGTAGGTTAACAGGCTGTGCAGGTTTTCCCCAAGAGCTGGGAGCTCTTGTCTTCCTTTGCTTAAAATGTCTTGCTCTGCTTTGCTTGAAGTATCTTATTCTATTTTACCTATATGAAATGTCATGTTATGTTTAACCATTGTTCTCTTTACTTTTGCATTTAAAAGATTTTGTATTGTAATTGCAGGAATGCTTGCTCTAAGAGTAAACGTGAGTGTTCCTAGGTAACATTTTCCTTGGTGTAACTTGTTTCTCATGATGCATTTATAGATGTGTTTTCTCTCTCTCTCTGTCAGTACATTAATTGAGATACAGAGAATATCATGACAGCTGTATGATTATCTGGATTCTGTATTTTGTACTTTATGTCTCTATTCTGCGGTTTCTTTGAAGTTGTATCTTCTCATTAAACTGCCATTGTATTCTGCCACCAATTCCATGTCTCATATGTCTGTTTTCTTCATTTTTGGAGCAAGCGTTCCTAGGCACCCCGGCTCAAATTAAGGTGCCCCTTTTGTCCCTGACTCACTCTCCTGCTCAGTTCTGTGGTGGCTCCCGGGGCTCTGGGGACCGCCTCTAGCTTCCTTGACCCGTAATAGATCTTCCCTCCAACAGCCTCTCTTGCAAGTCCTGTATTGTTGGTTTGTTGCCCCTGCCCCCCTTTCCACTGCCCTCCATAGTCTGTTGTGCTTCCACGGCCCTTCCTGCCTGCTCAGTGTGGTTAAATTGTTGCCTTTGCACTCTCCTACCTGCCTTCAATTTTCAGAGTCCGTGCCCCTGGCCTTTGCCTCTCAACAGTATCCCAATGAACAACTAGATTGCTAACATTCTATATTTATTACAAAAGTGTGGAACGCCTGACATCATCTTGATGTAATCAAAACTGTAATACCTAGAGCATTTCCTTTAGAAATTACATATATGAGAGGGTCTTATTGGCATCAAAATTATGGTTAGTGCTCTAAAAGACTAAAATAAGGACATTTTGTCTGAGTTTTCAAATAGCGACAAAGCACTTTTAAATTATTTGTTATCTTTATGTTTTTTTATCCAGTTGACCACTTGATTAAATGTTGCACTTAGGGGAGAGGATGTGGTGTTACTTCCAGAACTGCAGACTTTGCAACTGGGGAACCAGGTTGAAGTTTCTGCTTCAGCTCGACATTCTGTGATTCTGGTCAAATCACTTAGTCTCCCCATGTCTACAACCAAAATGAATATGTGCTTGTGTGATGTAACCAATGCTCATGTAAAGCACTCCAATACCTGACAAGTCTGCACTATATAACACTGCAAAAACACTAAATAATAAGTGTTTTGCACACTTCTGTCATTGGGCTATATTTGGGCTACATCTGGGTGATTTTGGGCTACATTTGGGCTCTTTTGTCTCCGGTGGCCATCTTGGGAGATTTATTTGTTATGAAGTTTCCTAATTTCCTCATGTACTGCAGTCTCCTCAGTAGGAAATGCTTTCAGTTTTTTACGTTGATTCCATCATGAAGGTATTCAGATATGTCACACATTTGCCATAAATTCTGAATGTTAGCACTCTAGTTGCTCATTAGATCACTGTCGTAAAACTACTGTTCACCATGGAAGTCTGCTCCTGGTATTAAAAGTGCATGTTTCAGTCTGCATGTCAGAATTTTTTAATGAAATAGAAGAGGATTTGAGAAGTCACTCAAAATGTGCCCTCATTTTCTTTCTTCAGCATTAATGATAATTTCTATGGCAAAATGAACCCCCTCATTGTGTTCCTTTTTAAATTAAATGTTTTAAGTGTTACCAGTTTATTCCAATCAAGATGGCTTCAGGTGTGCCATACTTTTGTCATAATGAAGACAGTAAGCGCTCTAGTTGTTTTTAAGAACATTCTGGGACATTCTGTCATTGGGCTATACTTGGGCTACATCTGGGTGATATTTGGGCTACATTTGGGCTCTTTTGTCTCTGGTGGCCATCTTGGGAGACTTATTTGTTATGAAGTTTCCTAATTTCCTCATTTACTGCAGTCTCCTCAGTAGGAAATACTTTCAGTTTTTTACTTTGATTCCATCAAGAAGGCATTCAGATGTGTCACACATTTGCCATAAATTCAGAATGTTAGCACTCTTTTTGCTCATTAGATCACTGTAGTAAAGCTACTGCTCACCAGGGAAAACTGCTGCTGGTATTGAAAGTTCATGTTTCAGTCTGCATGTCAGAATTTTTTAATGAAATAGAAGAGGATTTGAGAAGTCACTCAAAATGTGCCCTAATTTTTCTTTCTGCAGCACTAATCATACTTTTTATGGAAAAATGAACCCCCTCATTTTGTTCCTTTTGAAATTAAATGTTTTAAGAGTTACCACTTTATTCCAAGCAAGATGGCTTCAGGTGTGCCATACGTTTATCATAGGTAGGACTGTTAGCGCTCTAGTAGTTCTTTGGAACACTCTGGGAAGCTGCAGTAGAACACAAAGGAATCAACTGACAGTCTCTGCCCTTGTTGGATGTACATGTTTTACTGAGAATGTCAGACTTCATTCTCACATGACTGAGAAAGATAATGTGAATTTACAGAAAATAAGCTCTCAGTTTAGCTTATAGATCACCTTCCAAACCTCTGTGGTAAAAGCATGAGAAAATATTTTTCTCTCAATCATGATATCCCAGCAGAAGGCTTTTTCACATGGTGAAATCACCTTAGAACATACCACAATTCCTAAAATGAGTATGGTACCATCAACAAATGATTTATAATGTAACTAAAGTCTTAAAACCTTCTATTAACTGCAATGCTTTTTAATGAGGTGCTATCATGTATATTGGTCCCAAGATGGCTGCCAACACTTCTTGGATGAAGTGCTGACAGCCAATCAGATCTCAGGATGAGATGTGTGGTTAGGCTCCGCCCACATATATATATGCTTTTAAATGCTATTTTCTCAGGAAATACTGAACAGATTTACACCAAACCTACAAAAGGCACTTCCTTGACCTGAGGACTACCTCTCTGCCAAATTTCAAGTAAATCTGTTCAGCCGTTCGGGCTGTAGCCCTGTCTAAAGGTCCTATGGAAAAATGCATGGGAAAAACGCGTTTTGGGACCCCCCTTTTATCTCAGCCCCCGCTTGACGAATCCCCCCGAGACTTTCAGGGTAGGAGCGGAGCGTAGCGCCCCACCTATTTTGAAAAATTCGCGAGGATTCGTCAACCGGCGCCAAAGTTATTCAAAATAGAATGTTGCGGATTTCCTATGGAAAAGGGGTCCTAACTATAACTACCTACTGGCGACCGCCAGTAGGTAATATACATACATTTATAAACATATATATAATCTGCATATCTATATAAATACAAATATAAATGCATGCATACATATACATATATGCATGTTATGTACATGAAATTTTGAAAAACACTCATAAAAACAAAGCTAAAAAGCCATCTAATTACAAACAGAATTGCTTTAACTTAAACGAGGGTGAGACTAATTGCATTTTCAATGCTTGTTTACTTTGGTTCCATCAAGAAGGCATTCAGATGTGACACATTTGCCATAAATTCTGAATGGTAGCACTCTAGTTCCACATTAGATCACTGTAGTAAAGCTACTGCTCACCAGGGAAGTCTGCTGCTGGTATTCAAAGTGCATGTTTCAGTCTGCATGTCAGAACTTTTTAATGAAATAGAAGAGGATTTGAGAAGTCAAAATGTGCTCTAAGTTTTCTTTCTGCAGCACTAATCATAATTTCTATGGCAAAATGAACCCCCTCATTTTGTTCCTTCCCAAAATAAATGTTTTAAGTGTTACCACTTTATTCCAATCAAGATGGCTTCAGGTGTGCCATACTTTTGTCATAAGTAAGACTGTTAGCGCTCTAGTTGTTCTTTAAAACACTCTGGGATTTCTGTCATTGGGCTATACTTGGGCTACATCTTAGTGATATTTGTGCTACATTTGGGCTCTTTTGTCTCAGGTGGCCATCTTGGGAGACTTGTTATGAAGTTTCCTGATTTCCTCATTTACTACAGTCTCCTCAGTAGGCATACTGTCAGTTTTTTACTTTGATTCAATGAAGAAGGCATTCATATGTGTCACACATTTGCCATAAATTCAGAATGTTAGCACTCTAGTTGCTCATTAGATCACTGTAGTAAAGCTACTGCTCACCAGGGAAGTCTGCTGCTAGTATTGAAAGTGCATGTTTCAGTCTGCATGTCAGAATTCTTTAATGAAATAGAAGAGGATTTGAGAAGTCACTCAAAATGTGCCCTAATTTTTCTTTCTGCAGCACTAATCATACATTCTATGGCAAAATGAACCCTCTCATTGTGTTCCTTTTTAAATTAAATGTTTTAAGAGTTACCACTTTATTCCAATCAAGATGGCTTCAGGTGTGCCATATGTTTATCATAAGTAGGAGTGGTAGCGCTCTAGTTGTTCTTTGGAACACTCTGGGAAGCTGCAGTAGAACACAAAGGAATCAACTGACAGTCTCTGTCCTTGTTGGATGTACATGTTTTACTGAGAATATCAGACTTCATTCTCACATGACTGAGAAAGATAATGTGAATTTACAGAAAATATGCTCTCAGTTTAGCTTATAGATCACCTTCCAAACCTCTGTGGGAAAAGCATGTGAAAGTAGTTTTCTCTCAAACATGATTCATGATATCCCAGCAGAAGGCTTTTTCACATGGTAAAATCACCTTAGAACATACCGCAATTCCTAAATTGAGTATGGTACCATCAACAAATGTTTTATAATGTAACTAAAGTCTTAAAACCTTCTATTAACTGCAATGCTTTTTAATGAGGTGCTATCATGTATATTGGTCCCAAGATGGCTGCCAACACTTCTTGGATGAAGTGCTGACAGCCAATCAGATCTCACAATGAGATGTGTGGTTAGGCTCCGCCCAGATATATATGTGATTTTACTTTTGATTTTCTCAGGAACTACTGAACAGATTTACACCATATATGCAAAAGGCACATGCCAGACCTGAGGACTACCTCTTTGCCAAATTTCAAGTAATTCTGTTCAGCCGTTCGGGCTGTACCTTCGACTAAAGGTCCTATGGGAAAATGCATGGGGAAAACGTGTTTTGGGACCCCCCTTTTTTCTCAGCCCCCATTTGACTAATCACCCCAAGACTTTCAGGGTAGGAGCTGAGCGGAGCGCCCCATTAGTTTTGAAAATTTCACGAAGATAAGTCAACCGGCGCCAAAGTTATTCAAAATAGAATTTTCAGATTTCCTATGGGAACTCGGTCCTCGACCGCCAGTAGATAATATATATATATTAAGGACACCAGCCACTTTTTAAACAAAATAAGAGAGATTACTTGGGACACTGATTATTGTTTTATAATTATGGACATTTGTTCCTTGTATACAAGTATCAATCATAAAGATGGGTTAAATGCGATAGAAAGTTTTTTGTCGAACAGACCGATTCAATTTAACCAACATAACAAATTGTTAGTGAGATTGATTGAAATATGTCTGACCAAAAATTTCTTCCTTTTCAACAAAGAAGTATACCAACAACTTAGAGGTGTGGCTATGGGGGCATGTTTTTCTCCCAGCTATGCATGTTTACATGTTGGTTGGTGGGAGAAGCATGTCCTCAGCCACACCCACAGGGATGTCTTCACCAACAATATAGTCAGATGGTGGAGATTTATAGATGACGTGTGTGTGATTTGGAAGGGCTCTGAAGAATCCGCACAACACTTTGTCAATGTCATTAACAACAATAATTTAAATTTAGAATTCACAGCAAATATCAGCAAAGAAAAGGTTGAATTCCTTGATGTAGAACTATATATTAGCAACAATGTCATACACACTAAACTCCATAGAAAGGCAACAGCCGGAAATTCAACATTGCATGCCAGCAGCACACATCCTAGACATCTCATTAGGAGTATACCCTACGGGGAATTTTTAAGGATAAAAAGAATTTGTAGTAACGATGAAGATCTGAAAGTTTGCCTAGAAGACTCTACTAATAGATTTTTGGCTCGGGGGTACAAAATGGATGACTTGCAGGCGTCTCTAAACAAAGTATCAGGTTTAGACAGTGGCAGTATAACATCCAATGACCATTCTGATGTAGCTCCCACTGAAGCCGACTACATTGAAGATAACAAACCAGTAGTTAGGCTAATAACAACTTTCAATAGCCAAGAGAAACAGGTTAGGAGGATCATCAATAAAAATTGGCCAATTTTAAAATCTGACATCACCCTGGCACCAGAATTAAAAGCCCAACCAGCCATCACATTTAGAAGGGCACCCTCGATGAGGGATGCCCTAGTTAAAACAAGCCCAGAAGTAAGTAATACTGGCAATTGGCTATCCAATAGAAAAGGCTTTTATAAATGTAGCTCTTGTAGGGCATGTAAGTTCGGAATCAGCAAACAAGAATACTCAGATACTTTTTCTCCTATGCCCTTTAAAATTCAAGGCTTTTATACATGCAAAACCGATTATGCTATCTATGTGTTAGAATGCTCTTGCCATTTGAAATACATAGGTAGCACAAAATTACAAGTGTTTAATCGTATTTTGCAGCACTTGCGTGCCATTGTTAATTCAGATGCTACTTACCCTGTTGCGCGTCATTTTAAATTAATTCATCATAACAATCTGAATGATCTCAGTTATTATGTAATAGACGCAGTTCCGAAATCATTAAGAGGAGGCAACAGGGAGAAAACTTTACGCCAATTGGAAAGCAAGTATATTTTACAATGTGACACCAAAATGCCAAATGGCCTCAACACAGGTGAGGATCTACATAACTTTTTATGAACCATTGTTACATTGTTACAACCGTTCAGATGATTTTTAGTCTTATTTTTTATCAGATTTTTTACCGGTTTTACTGATTATTATATTGATCATTTTTACCAGTACTTGATCTGGGATCTATATGACTTGACTCTATAACTGGCGCTGTTTCCTTCTAAAGTTACAATACTAATTCTCACTTATGATTGTCACCCGATGTGTTCGACAGTTGATTTATGGTATACTATGGATTTTATATGAATTACTGAATATGTCTAATTTTTCTAATCCCAGCAGTTTTTATACAAATAGCACATTGTTATTGAGGCTTTTTCTTTCAATGTTGCTAACCAGTTTTTCTGCAATGATTAGTTCGCATATGAGTAAATACCTATAGCTGATAGAAGATATAAAACTGAAATTTTTAGGTATTTACATTTAAGAAATTTCTGCACTAATTAAATTTTGTATTTATCATTAATATATTGACGTCTTTATACAGATTTTAATCTGTTTTTTACATATCGTGCTATTGATCTATGGTTTTAATAGTGAACTTGCATTGTAGTTATGATTATTTATTTATTTATTTAGGCACTGAGAAATATGCATTTTTGCACTTAGCATTCTTATTCTTGTTCCTCAGAATGATATTTACATACAGATTTTGAATGACAATATTGTGACATATTATGCTAGATAGTCACTGGGCACTTGCCCTATATTCGTAACTTTATTAAGTTCTGAACTTGGAAATGACAACGTTGAATACCTTTATTGTTATTTACTTAAAAATACTTTTTACATTGTCCTTTATTCTTACATATTTATTTATTTATTTTTTTAAATATGTATGTTTGGCATTTATCTTTGAAACAAACCTTAATAACAATAGTATTTGCACTGTTATATGATATAGGGTTTTGTTAAAAGAGATATGTACTCAATATTGCACCCACCTCGAGTCTGTTTTCTGGATCTATGAATCTTGTAGGAGGAGTTTGTTTCACTCAAGAAAATGTATTTATTGCACTGATTTGTCTCGACATGTCATGTGATCAAGCCCGGTTGTATCCGGGCGAAACGCGTCATGTTGTTGTAAGGGAAGAATAAACCTGCACTTGGAAACTATTTACCTGCGTGGTGGTCCGTTCCTGGTTGTTTTATACAACTCTTCACCTAAGGATTGTGGTTGTGTATATATATATATATATATATATATATATTATCTACTGGCAGTCGCCAGTAGATAGTTATAGTTAGGATCGTGTTTCCATAGGAAATCCGCAACATTCTATTTGGAATAACTTTGGCGCCGATTGACAAATTCTCGCGAAATTTCAAAATAGGTGGGGCGCTCCGCTCCGCTCCTTCTCTGAAAGTCTCGGGGGGATTCGTCAAGCGGGGGCTGAGAAAAAGGGGGGGTCCCAAAACACGTTTGCCCCATGCATTTTTCCATAGGTCCTTTAGTCCAAGCTACAGCCCGAACGGCTGAACAGAATTACTTGAAATTTGGCAGAGAGGTAGTCCTCAGGTCAGGGATGTGCCTTTTGCAGGTCTGGTGTAAATCTGTTCAGTATTTCCTGAGGAAATAGCATTTAAAAGCATATATATATCTATAAGCGCGCACCGTGCGCGTACGGTAAAACTTCCCGTACGCGCACGCTGCCGTGCGCGAGCACGATTCTGATTGGTTGTTATATCTTAGTAAACATTCAAATCGGTCGAAACCAGGAAGTGTCGGCCGCCATTTTGTCTCTCGCAGTCTGAGGGGGTGAAAAACAAAGGTGGAGAACGTGAAAAGGGGGCAGGGTGGACAGTTCCTGACCCCCTAGCCTTTGTCAGGGGGTCCCAGAAGGACCCCCAAGGGCCAAAATTTCGTTTAATTTTTTTGCGAAAAATCGCGGAGTACGCGTAGGGTGCGCGTACGGTAAAAACGGAAAAATTCCGCGAACTGCGTAACGTGCGCGTACGGTACGCGAAGTGCACGCGCACGGTGAAAAACCTTAAAAAAAAAAAAATACATAACAGCATTTAAAAAACCGCACAAATTCACTGAAAAAACCATAGGTTTCACACACGTTATAGTTAGGAATTAGCATTCAAAAAACCTTGCAAATTCACTTAAAAAACCATAGGTTTCACACATGTTATAGTTAGCTGGACATTTCACTCGTGAAAAAGCATTGAAATTCCCCCGTTATAGTTAGTGCAGGCAACTATAACTCACGCGACCGCAATCCTCTGCTGATGACGTCAGATATTACATCACTGATGACATATGTGTCTTTCTGAAAAAAAAATATTTGTAATATATGTATAGCTAAAAATTAATGGAAGAAGACATGGGTAAATAAGTGTCTAAATACAGTGATGTAATATCTGACGTCATCAGCAGAGGATTGCGGTCGCGTGAGTTATAGTTGCCTGCACTAACTATAACGGGGGAATTTCAATGGTTTTTCACGAGTGAAATGTCCAGCTAACTATAACATGTGTGAAACCTATGGTTTTTTAAGTGAATATATATATATATATATATATATATATATATATTTATGTTAAAATTAAAATACAAATATATTTATTATTACAAATAAAAAAAATCAAACAAATAAATATGTTTATTTAGAAGTTATTTATTAACATAAACATTAATTATTACATAAATGTAATTAACAATTATCAATTAAACAAATATTATTAATTAAAAACAAATTAAAACACATAAAATGTCATTAACTTCCCACCCTTTACACCTATAATCCCCACAACCCACACCTAAAATTAAACTGTAAAAAAAATAATTACACAATAGGAAAAATATAAAAAAATAACTAATAGTATTTAACAATTAATTATAAAGGGGCCGATTCAGATCCGGGTTGGAAGGGCACCGAACGCGATCCGGCCGGAAAAACTACGAGCCGTACGCGTGTTTTCCGGCCGACTCGTACAGCTGTACGAGCGAGCAAGTACGATGGGAGCTACGTGAGATTCACCGACCGAGTCGTTTCCGGGTCTGAACCGCTCCGTACGTCTTGGTCGGAAGCTAACCGTGGCGTGCAATGGATGTGATTTACAACTGAGCCAGTACGATGCACGCGTCGGACAGCCTGTCGGCTCGCAAAAGCTCCCTTGAGTCGGACTTCAGGGGTCCGCGTCAGACCCTCTGACACCCGCAGCGCTACGACTCGAACACAGGGGGAGACCTATGGGTCTCCCAAACACAGGCATGGCACTGATGCGTACCCACTGTAGGGGGCGCACATGTTCGAGACGTACCCATTCAGTCAATGGGAGCACATGTACGCGTCGTACAACTGGCTCCCATTCATACATATTCAGGAACAGTGAGATCTATACCCGTCTCCTTGCAGGTGAATTTGGAGAAAGCTACCTGCCAGGTAAGTACATGTGACACCCCTGAAGTATACACCTGTTGCTGCGATTGTTGACTGTGAATTACTTACTTTCTTCTCACACACAGGTGACAGTGCCTATGCGGTGCATTCTTTCATCCTGACTCCGTACCTGCACCCATCCACCCCAAGTGAAAGGCGATACAATGTTGCACATAGATCGACGTGCAATGTGGTTGAGCGAACATTTGGACTCCTCAAAAGCCGGTTCCGCTGCCTCCACAATAGTGGAGGTGCACGGCAGTACCAGCCCCATGTCTGTTGCAAAATCATAGCTATATGTGCCATGCTGCACAACCTTGCCACTAAGAGGGGGACACCTGTGGAAATGTGTGAATCTGAAGAGGAGGATGAGGATGAGGAAGGTACACAGCCACAGCACAGCGCAGCAGGCGGCGCAGCTGCAGCAGATGGGAGACAGAGACGGTCGGAGATCACACAAAATTATTTAATTAGTTAATGCATTTGTATCAGGGTGTTTAATAGACCTTACAACAGGCAATTGTCCAGCACACCGTAACACCAGCTATGTGTCCAATGGGTTACGTCACCCACCACACAATGGAATTTGAGGGCAGTGCCTATCTCCTGCGCCCACCAGACCACTGCTGCGTTCAGCAGCCACACTGTCCTCACCAGTGCTGTGTCCTGCAACAGAACCATGCCTCACACTGCGCCTCCTGCTCTCTGGCAAGGGGGGGTTACAGTGCTGCGACTGCTTGCCTCCTCACTCTCATCCACATCCCCTGTTCCGGTGGCAGCAATTTGGTTTGTCTGCATGACCTCTAAGGCACTGGTGACTGTGACCAGGCCCTGAGTGACCTCTCGGCTGCACTTTGCCATTTCCAGTTGCATGGCCACTGATCTACAACTGAGCACATGGGTTGCATTGCACAGCCTGTTGACAGACTTGGTGTAGCCTGCAAGTACCTGCCTGTCTCTCCACCTTGCAGCACGCTCACTAACCATTCTGCCGCATAATAGCCTCACTGCTTCTGACATCTCCTTCATTCCCTCTGCCACAGTATTGTTGAGGCAGTAGATGGCCTCCTTCATGTTGTCGACCTTTCTGTTGTTAGCCACCATCTGTCGTTGAATGGCCCTCATTGTCTTTCCCTGCAGGCGCTGCACTTTGAGCATCTGCCCCTCCAGTCCAGAGAAGACACTGGATTCATCAGCGTCAGGACTCTGTGCCCTCTGTCGCCGTCTGTGGGCACCTGTGTTGGTATCCTCCACGGGGGACTGTGTCACAGATGCCTGTGTGTCATTGCCCGGCGTGGTCTGTTGGACTTCCTGGCTGTCCTCCACTGTGGCATCTATCTCCTGGAGACTAGCCACTGTATACTTCCTTGATCATGCTGGTGGTGGTGGTGGTGGGGATGTTGGTGTGGTGTCTGCAGGTGGGATGACTTCCTCCTCAATTGGGTTTTCCTTCATGGTGGACTCGCCAGTCTCCCCTTCTGCAGCCTGGGGCGCTGTTCCGCCTGTGGATACAGAATGTACTATTACTCACTTTTCTGCCAGCATTTGTCTGCAAATAAATTTCACAACTGACATTCTAGCTGTCTGTCCTCCGCTATCTCATTTATTGATGTGTGTGACATGCCTATGCTTAATGGGGACTGGTTGATTTGCTACTAGTTGATAGGGACTACATCTCCCATGATGCATTGCTGATCTTACACAAAACATGTTCTGGAGTGGGGTTCTTGCAGGGGGATTGGGGTTAGGGAGAGGAGACAGCATGCTGTGCATGCGTCTTACCTTGTCTGTTGGATGCTGTTGCTGAGCTAGCCACGTCCCCGATGCCACTGACGCTCTCTGGCTGGAGGGTGGACTCGACCATTTGCTCTAGGGCAGTTGGAGCAGGCGCTGTGGAGCTTCCCCCACCTGTCTTCCCCGCTTATTTCTGCCGGTCAGCCACCCTCTCCTTTGCACGTGCCCTCAGGTCATACCATCGCTATTTTAAGTCCTCAGTTGTGCGATGTGTGACACCAATCGCGTTGATCTTCTGCTGGATTGCCAGCCAAATACTCCTTTTTTGAGACTCAGGGATGTTCAGAGATCTCTTGCCAAAGAGCTGGTCATGGTCTTTGAAAACTTCCTCGATGAGGACCTCCAACTCCCTCTCACTAAACTTGTGCTTCCTTTTCCTTCCGCCAGCATCCTTCCCCTTCTCCTGTGAGTCCATGGTGCAGTTCATCTGTGTTAGCTGGGTGGTGGCTGTGCAGCTCCTCTGTTCTGGCTCTTGCTCCCTGTCTCTCCAACAGCTACAGGATCAGTGCGCCTGCATGGGTGTAGCCACTTCCTGATTGTGAGGTCATGTGGAAGCACAGGATTGGCTGATTCGACAATTACAGATTTTTTGAACTACCGTTTCGCTAATTACCGATTTGGTATTTCAGAATCGGTGATACCGATTCGGTAACGGGTAATCGGTAATTTATTTTGCGATTTTTAGGAAATCTGTAATTTTTACCGAATATTACCGAATCGATATTTTTTACCAATTTTTTACCTACATCGGAAATACCAAGCCCTTAATAGCGATTTGGTAAAAATCGCTATTAAGGACTGTAGGTATTTCGGAACTACATCTGGCCCTATATTTTTGCAAACGATATTAATGACATCTCTCTTTTTACAATCGATATTTCTTACCTTAAAGTCAATATTCTTGACCACGATGTTCTTGCGGGCGATATTTCTGTGTCACGATATTTCAAACTCGATATTAGTGTGATTCGACATTTCCAACTCAATATTTTGACTGAATACCATAAATAAACACATCTGTATTGACACTTAAAAGAAAAATATGACTAATCCATTTGTTGGTGTAAGTGTCCATCATCACCAAATTTTAACTGTCCACCAAATACTTTTATTACTAGTATATGGAGTTTACAAATTAGACAATTTAAAAAACTGTCGCATTTTCTGTCATAATTTATAGTTAAATTATGTAAATCACATTTGAATCATTAACAGTTCTAGGAATCAAAGAATAGAAAATGAAAAAAATCTCATAACAAACTTGGTAAAATTAAAATGTTTTTTTATTATTAAAGGAGATTCTTCTCTCAAATCAAGATATATTTTATTTTCATACGTAAAAAATCAAAAAAATTAAATGTCCTAAAGATGTTGGAGTGTTGCCACACACTTGCCTCCTAAACAGACTGCCAAAGGGGAATCTCCTCAGGAAGAGGCATCTAGTGGGGACAGGGCGGGCACCTTAAGGATCTTCCTTGGGATGGGAAGATTTGTGTTTGGGAGGAGTGATTTTGTATTTGGAAGGGGTGACGTTCAGAGAAGAAATAAAGTGAAAACTAGGATAAAGGGTAGGAGGGGTGGGAGAGAACTGGGTTTTGGATTCAGAGGGAGCTAGAGTGTGTGATGTGCGTGTGTTTGTCTGTTGTGAAGTTGCATGTGGGTCTGGTGTATGTCTTGTACATTTGAGTGTGTGTGTTTGGAAGGTGAGTGGTGTTTGGGTGAGTGTGTGCGTTTGGTTATGGTTGCTGTTGTTTTGGGTGTAGGTGTGGTTGTGTGTGAGTGTGTTTGTTTAGATAAGTGTGCTGTTGAGGTGGTTGGTCTGGTTGTGGTGCTTATGGGGGTGCTTGTGGGTGTGAGTCTGCTGGTGGTTGTGGGATATGCTGTTGGGTGTGGTGGTTCAATCAATCAATCACATCATTTGTAAAGCGCACTACATACCCAAGAGTGTTTCAAGGCGCTGGGGGTGGGGGGGGGGGTGCTGCTGCTATTGGTCGAAGAGCCAGGTCTTGAGTTGTCTCCTGAAGGTCAGCAGGTCTTCGGTCTGTCGCAGGTAGAGGGTGAGGGTGTTCCATGTCCTGGCTGCGCGATGGGAGAAGGATCTGCCTCTGGAAGTAGTTCTCCGGATGCTTGGGATCGTGGCCAGGGCGTTGTCGGCAGAGCAGAGTTTTCTGTTGGGTACGTAGAAGGAGAGTCGACTGTTGAGATAGGCTGGGCCGGTGTTGTGGAGAGCTTTGTGTGCGTGGATCAGGAGCTTGAATGAGATTCTTTTGTCGACGGAGAGCCAGTGCAGGTTCCTTAGGTGGGGGGTGATGTGGTCGCGGTGTGGGACGTCGAAGATCAGGCGTGCAGAGGCATTCTAGATTCTCTGAAGTCTGCTGATGAGCTTGGACGAGGCTCCGGCGTAGAGGGCGTTTCCGTAGTCGAGTCTGCAGCTGACTAGGGCCTGGGTGACTGTTTTCCTCGTGTTTGTCGGGATCCATCTGTAGATCTTGCGGAGAATGCGGAGGGTGTTGAAACAGGTGGAGGAGACTGCGTTGACTTGTTTGGTCATGGAAAGTTTCGAGTCGAGGATGACTCCCAGGTTGCGTGCGTGGTCGGTGGGGGCCGGGGGGGATCCCAGTGACGTGGGCCACCTAGAGCCGTCCCATGCGGAGGGGTTGGACCCGAGGATGAGGATTTCCGTCTTGTCTGTGTTCAGTTTGAGGCGGCTGTCCTCCATCCAGTCGGCGACGGCCTTCATTCCCTGGTGGAGTTGAATTTAGCGGTGAGGGGGTCCTTGGTGAGGGAGAGGATCAGCTGAGTGTCGTCAGCGTAGGAGATAATGTTGAGGTCGTGCTGTCGGGCGATGCGTGCTAGTGGTGCCATGTAGACGTTGAACAGCGTTGGGGTGAGGGAGGATCCTTGAGGGACACCACAGATGATCTCGGGGGCATCGGATCGGAACGGGGGAGGCGGACTCTCTGAGTTCTGCCGGAGAGGAAGGAGGTGGTCTAGTCCAGGGCCTTGTCTCGGGTCCCTGCCTCGTGGAGGCGCGTGCGTAGTGTGCGGTGGAAGACGGTGTCGAAGGCGGCAGAGAGATCCAGGAGGATGAGGGCCGCCGTCTTGCCGTTGTCTAGCAGGATCCTGATGTCGTCTGTGGCGGCGATGACGGCGGTCTCGGTGCTGTGTTTGCTGCGGAATCCTGATTGGGACGGGTCTAGGATGTTGTTGTCTTCGAGGTGCCGGGTGAGCTGGGTGTTTACTAACTTCTCGATGACCTTTGCTGGGAACGGAAGCAGGGAGATGGGGCGGAAGTTCTTGAGGTCGCTCGGGTCCGCTTTGGGTTTCTTCAGTAGGGCGTTGATCTTTGCGTGCTTCCAGTTCTCAGGGAAGGTGGCGGTCTCGAAGGAGAGGTTGATGACTTTGTGCAGGTGGGGTGCGATGGAATTGCTGGGGCTGTTGAAGATGTGGTGCGGGAGAGGGTCGGATGGGGAACCGGAGTGGATTGTTCCCATGGTCTTGATTATGTCCTCGATGCTCACGTTGGCCCAGGTTGTCAGGGTGTCGTGGGCAGTGGGGTGCGGTGGGTTCGGTGCATTGTGGTCGGCAGGGGTCGTCCGGGGTCTGAAGCTGTCATGGATGTCGGTGATTTTCCGGTGAAAGAAGGTGGCAAGGGAGTCGCACAGGGCTTGCGATGGTGGGATGTCGTTGGCGTTGGAGCTGGGGTTGAAGAGTTCCTTCACGATGGTGAAGAGCTCCTTGCTGTTGTGCGCGTTGTTGTCAAGGCGGTCTGTGAAGGAGGCTCTTTTGGCGGTCCTGATGAGGTGGTGGTGGTTGCGGATGGAATCTTTGTGGGCAGTGCGGCTGTCTGGCGTGTTGTCGCTGTGCCACATGTTTTTCAGTTTCCAGCAGGTGCATTTGGAGTCGAGGAGTTCTGGGGTGAACCAGCTGACTCTTCTGCTGGTGTCTCTGCTGGTGGGATTTTTCAGTGGGGCGACGGTGTTGGCGCAGTCATTCATCCAGCGTTCGAGGGCGAGTGCACCTTAATCTGGGTTGGTGGGGTTCATCGGAGGGTTGAGTGCGAGGCTTGTCTGTAGTTGTTCCTCAGTGACTTTTCCCCAGCAGCGGCGGGGGGTCTGTATGGTGCGGTGGTGTGTGAGGGGTTTTCGGAAGGAGAATTGGATGCAGTGGTGGTCTGTCCAGGTGAGTTTGGAGGCGTGGCTAAAGGTGACGAGGGGGCTAGAGGAGAAGATGGCGTCTAGCGTGTGGCCAGCAATGTGGGTCGGCGTCGTGACGAGCTGTTTCAGTCCGAGGTTGGTGAGATTGTCGATCAGGGTGGAGGAGTTGCTGTCGTTGTTGTTCTCCAGGTGACAGTTTAGGTCTCCGAGGAGGATGTAGTCGGTGGAGGTCAGCCCGTGCGTGCTGATGAGGTCAGCGATGGAGTCGCAGAATTGAGGCCGGGGTCCTGGCGGTCTGTAGACGAGGGTGCCTCTTAGGGTGGTCTTTGGGTCCGTGTGGATCTGGAAGTGCATGTGTTCGGCGGTACTGAGGGTGTCGTTGGTGTTTGTTGAGATCCTGATGGTGTTTTTGTGGACGATGGCGATTCCTCCTCCGGCCCTGTTTGTGCGGTCTCTGCGGGTGATCTTGTACCCGTCTGGGATGGCTATGGCGATGTCTGGCGAGGAGGCTTCGTTCATCCAGGTCTCGGTCAGGAAGGCGACGTCCGGTGATGTGGTGTCGAGTAGGTCCCAGAGTTCGACAGCGTGTTTGTGTGCGGAGCGGGTGTTGATCAGGATGCATCTAAGCTGGTTGGCTTCCATTGTGGTGGGTGTCTTGGTGCTTTTGTGACAGGAGAAGCTGCAGTTCCGGCAGGTGAAGGGGCCGTGGGTGCGCCTCAGGGCGGCCTTGCAGCAGGTGTGGGTCCTTCCTGGGTTGAGAGCGACGAGGGTTTTGGCGTCGTAGCGGAGGTGGTCCTCGTGGCTGCTGCGGGGGCCAAGGGTTCTGCCGCTGGGTGCGGTCCAGGCTCGGACGGGCGCAGACGGGCTTGCCTTAGGCACGCCTTCGGCGCGCCAGCGGCCTGCCCGCTGCGCGTGGCCGCCAGCCGGCCGCCATATATGGGGAGGTGGGGAGGGAGGAGCAGCTGGGAGGTGGGGGGCGAGGGACAGGTGTTACGAATGGGCGCAGAGGGGGCGGGCCGCAGGGGAGGCAGCGGCGGGGACGAGGGACCGGAGACCGGCGCGGGGCACAGAAGAGCAAAAAGGGGTATAAATCAGGGTCACAGAGACACAAAAGTCAGCGCAAGGGTACGAAGGACGGCGAGGGGTACAGAATAAAAGGGGCACAGAAGCAGAGCGGCGAGCGGGGGGCAGGGGGCACAGACAGTTACAGGCACAAAATCAAGGGTCACAGAGGCTCAAAGTCAGCACAAGGGTAAAAAGGACAGCGAGGGGTACAGAATAAAAGGGGCACAGAGCAAAGCGGCGAGTGGGGGACAGGGGGCACAGACAGATACAGGCACAAGCAACAGGCAGCAAGCGAAAACGAACCTAAGGCCACCACTGGCTACCAGGGATGAGGCGCAGGTGGAAGCCTGTGGGTGGTGGAGGGCCTCGAATTCTCTGGCGGCAGCAGCGACAGCGGGGGTGCAGGCGGAGCTGCAGTGGGGGGGAGCAACCTACCAGAAGGTCAAGGGTCGCCATCCCCACAGCCACCAGCACACCCCCAACCACCAGCATGGTTGTGGGTATGCTGGTGATTGGGGGTATGCTGGTGGCTGTGGGGATGGTGATTGTGGTGGTGGTGGGAGTGTTGGATCTGGGGGTGGTGGTGGTTGTGGTGGGGTTGGGTGTGGTGGTGGGTGTGGTAGTTGAGGGTGTGGTGAAGGTTGTGGTGGTGGGTGTTATAGTGGGTGTGGTGGTGGTTGTGGTGGGGGTGGTGTCTGTATATTGTTTTGGTGTGTGTTTACATTTCTTGGTGTGATCGTCTTTATCTGTAGGTGTGCTGCTTGTGTCTGTTGGAGTGGGGGCGTGCAAAGGAGTGTGTGTGCGTGGGACAGGGCTTGGATCTGGGAATTGGGATAGGAAAGGGGCCTGAGTTTCAGGCACAAAGTTTGGCTGCTTGGGAGGCTATGGTGAGTGAGAAGGTTAGTCCTGTAAACAATTTCTGCAGATCAGATATAGCACTATGAATGCCTTCCAGGTATGCTTCTATGCAACTAAGGCCCTGGGTAGCATTCAGGAGTGCAGTCTGGCCTACAACAAGGGACAATCAATCAATCAGGGGATTTGTAAAGCGAGCTACATACCCGTGAGGGTCTCAAGGCGCTGAGGAGGGAGGGGGGGGCGCCGCTACTGCTCGAAGAGCCAGGTCTTGAGGCGTTTTCTGAAGGCGAGTAGGTCTTCAGTCTGACTAGGGTGGGTAGGTAGGGTGTTCCAGGTCTTGGCGGCAAGGTAGGAGAAGGATCTGCCGCCGGAGGTGGTTCGTTGGATGCGGGGGACAGTGGCGAGTGCGAGGCTGGCAGAGCGGAGCTGGCGGGTGGGGGTGTGGAAGCTGAATCTGTTGTTCAGGTAGGCTGGTCCAGCGTTGTGGAGGGCTTTGTGTGCGTGGGTGAGGAGTTTGAAGGTGATCCTCTTTTCGACGGAGAGCCAGTGTAGGTCTTGCAGGTGGGGGGTGATGTGGCAGTGACGGGGTATGTTGACGATCAGTCGGGCGGAGGCATTTTGGATGCGCTGGAGTCGTCGTAGGTGTTTGGCTGGGATTCCAGCGTAGAGTGCGCCGTAGTCTAATCTGCTGCTGACGAGGGCTTGTGTTACCGTTCTTCTTGTTTCGGCTGGGATCCATTTGTAGATTTTGTGAAGTGTGCGGAGGGTGTTGTAGCAGGAGGAGGAGACGGCGTTTACCTGGTTGGACATGGAGAGGGTGGAGTCGAGGATGAATCCTAGGTTGCGTACGTGGTCGGTCGGTGTCGGTGCTGTCCCCAGAGTGGTCAGCCACCAGGAGGCATCCCAGGCTGAGGGGGTGAGTCCGAGGATGAGGACCTCGGTCTTGTCCGAGTTCAGTTTCAGGCGGCTGCTCCTCATCCAGTCGGCGATGGCCTTCATTCCGTCGTGGATGTTGGATTTGGTGAGGGAGAGGGAGAGGATGAGTTGAGTGTCGTCGGCGTAGGAGATGATGTTGAGGTTGTGGTGGCGGGCCACTTGTGCGAGGGAGGCCATGTAGATGTTGAATAGCGTCAGGCTGAGGGAGGAGCCCTGGGGGATGCCGCAGATGATGTTGGTGGCTTCGGATCGGTACAGCGGGAGGCAGACGCTCTGGGATCTGCCGGAGAGGAAGGATGTGGTCCAGTCGAGGGCCTTCTCTTGGATACCGGTTTCATGGAGGCGAGTCTTTAGTGTGCGGTGGCAGACTGTGTGGAAGGCGGACGATAGGTCCAGGAGGATGAGGGCTGATGTTTCGCCGTTGTGCCTGATGTCGTCTGTGGCAGCGATGAGGGCTGTCTCGGTGCTGTGGTTTAGTCTGAATCCGGATTGGGACGGGTCCAGGAGGTTGTTGTCTTCCAGGTGGCGGGTCAGTTGCATGTTGACGATTTTCTCGATGACCTTCACCGGGATCGAGAGCAGGGAGATGGGCCGGAAGTTCTTGAGGTCCTTGGGGTCCACCTTGGGCTTCTTGAGGAGGGCGTTGATTTCGGCGTGCTTCCAGCTGTCCAGAAAGGTCGCAGTTTCGAAGGCGGTCTTCCATTCATCGCCGGTCTTCACACGGACCAAGTGGTATGCCCCTCGGAGGTCGAGTTTTGTGAATATCCGGGCTCCTTTGAGTTGGTCCAACAGCACCGGAATTAAGGGCAGTGGGTACCTGTTTTTTATGGTCACCTTGTTTATGGCTCTGTAATCAATGCACGTCCTCAATTCATCGCAATCTTTCTTAGTGATGAAGAAGAGTGGAGATGAGGCGGGCGACGAGGAATGTCTGATGAAGCCAGAGGCTAGGTTATCTTCCAGGTATGTTTTCAGGTAGCGGGTTTCGGGCTCAGTCAGAGCGTACACCCTACTGCAAGGAATGTCTGCTACGGGTATCAGGTCGATTCGGCAGTCGTATGTACGGTGTGGAGGTAGGTGAGAGGCCTCCTGTTTGTCGAAGACTGGCAGATAGTCTTTATAGACGTCAGAAAGCGTGACGGTACAGCAATATCCATGCTCTTCGCTCCCCTCTTTTAAGTACCCGGCTTGCGTCCACGTTCCGGACTCCTGGTGTGCTGGTCGTACAAGGCATTGGTCCGTGCAATAAGTAGAGGTTAAAGAAATGGTGCGGTCTGCCCATCGGATGATGGGGTCATGAAGGGTTAGCCACGGCATACCCAAAATGAGGCGGATGTGTGGTGCGTCTATGAGGTCGAACTGAATTGTTTTGAGGTGAGCCTCTCCGATCCACATCAAGAGGGGGCGTGTGTGGTGCCTCACAGGCCCAGAAGTTAAAGCCGTCCCATCAACTGCCTTTACTAGTTCAGGCTTGTCCTTACTGTTGTATGGTATTCCAAGATCTCGGGCATACTGCTGATCCATGAAATTTCCAGTAGCTCCGGAATCCAAAAGGGCGGAGACTTCTATGGTGTGCGTTTTGGACACCCACAGGGTTACGCACACATTTATATGAGCTACCGAAGGCTGCATGGTGTTGGCCAATAGTAGAGAGACTGTATCAGTTCCAAAACCCAAGACAGAGGTCTCATCCTGGCTTGGGTGCTTCAGTTTTCCGGCGTTTGTGGAAAAGCGGTGGCCTGTGCTCTAAGGGTGGTTGGCCTTTCGGGGCACTCTCTAATGAAGTGACCGCTTTTTCCGCAATACAAGCAAAGCTTTTGCTGCCGTCGTTTCTCTCATTCTTCTACAGAAAGCGGGCCCCAGAGGCCTCCGATTTGCATTGGCTCCGGTCCTTCGGCCTGCCTCGAGGGTTCTTCGTGAGTGGGTTTATACCGAGGTGGAAGAAGACGAGTATCACTTCTGTTTCGATCTCCCTTTCTCTCCAGTAAACGATGATCCAGTTGGACGGTGAGGTCGATTAGCTCTTCACAGGTGCGGGGTAGTTTACGACTTGTGACAGCACATCCTTTAGTTCTCCTCTTAGGCCTTGATAGAACAAGGTAGTTCTTTTCTTTCGGGGCCAATCCGTTTCTACTAGAAGGCGGTTGAAAGTCGTGATGTAGGTCAACAAATCCTGTGACCCCTGCCTTAAGGTAATGAGTTCCCTGTCCAGAGACATCATGTGTGCTTTGTGATCGAACAGTTTTCTCATTTCTAGACAAAAACCCTGAAAATCGTGCAGAACCGGATAATTTCTTTCCATCAAGGGGTTGGTCCAGCTGGCGGCGTTTCCTCCCATGTACGACATCACAAAGGAAGTCTTGGCCGCCTCGTCTTGAAACACGGCTGGTTTGCACAGGAAGTGGAGTCTACATTGGTTGAGGAATGTCTCAAACTTCTTGGGGTACCCGTAGAAGCGTTCAGTGGTGCCAGAGGTACCCCCTGGTTCTGTATAATATGGACGGTGGGAGCAGGCCCCTCAGAATGTGTGGTTGCCGCTGGCGTGGTGAAGAACCCAGGACCTAATTTACCTCCCCCTGAAACTGGTGTAGAGGTAGGAGGGGGAAGGGTCCAATCCTTGATGTATGATTCTTTTCCCATGCCTTTTCGGGATAAACCTGCTACCTCCCTACGTAAAGTGTTCATGTCTTTTTTCAATTCTTGATTCTCTAAGCGAGAGGTGTGTACCTCCTGCTGCAGAGCCGCAATGCTCTCCAACAGTGAAGCCAACACCGTGCCGATGTCCATCGTCCGGGCTGGGCAATTAATGTAGGCTTGACAATCTGTCAGGGCTGTCAGGCCATGCGTCGCGATGGGAGGGCCACTAACCTGCAAGGACGGCCAGCAGGGACGATGTCGTGAAGATGGCTCCTCTTCCTCCCCTGGGAATAACCCCACCCAGAGGATCTATATATACAGCTGCGTGAGGAAGCACCCAGGGGAAAAAAGGAAAGGGGACTAGACAAGGAAACTGCGTTCGCTGACGCTTCTGGGCTGAGACTAGTGAAACGAGCAGCTCCGCTTCAAGGCAAGATCCCTTTTGGGAGAGCTGCAGTGGAAGGAAAGAACAAAGACTTACCAATAAATGAAACAGCAAGCGAGACACTATCGCTATGCTTTTTATGTTTACACCCCTTTCCACCCCTCCAAAATACTGTGCTCCTTACTGATGTGACCGCTGTAAGTCCCAGAATGATGTCATCAAGGGGAAGTAAGCAGCACCGGGGAGGAAGCAGAAAACCCGACCCCTTACGAGAGGAACAATAGGCGTGTTACTCTCACAGCGCCTTTCCTCTCACGCTTTGAAAGTATAATAGGGGTGTTGGTAGTAACGCCGGCTAGTGTTCGTGCCGGTAATCCAGGACTAGCTCAGCGAACCTCAGGGAGTTCAGAAACACTCCCTAGATTTGCGACATTGTTCCAGTCTGAAATCCTGGAAAGTAAAGAAAAGAAATGAAGAGCGCCGGAGGAGCGGGGAAAAACGCGTCCGCTCTCCGCGCTGGCCTAAATACCTGAGACGAGCTCCGATGCTCGTGGTAGCGATGGTGCTGGCGAAGGTAGCAAAGTCAAGTGCAAGGTTGGTGCCGGTCGTTAAGAAAAGAGAAGGCTTGGTCTTCTGAACGGTAAGCGCGCATGCAAATCCGCGGGGAATACCATCCGCTGCGCGCTCACCATGGAACGCCAAAATCGGGAAGTTTGTCAAGCCCTGTATAGCGGAAGGGGCGGGGCTTTTGTATTGCGCACGTTCTGACGGCGCTTAGCGAGGCTAGAGCGTCGCGGCCCCTTGGCCTTCTGGGCATTGTAGGCTGTCGAGGCCTGCACTCTGTTTTTCCGCCCGAGAATCGCAAGAGTACCTCACATTTGTGGCACTGGGGGAGAAGCACCCCCTCTGATCGGGCGCATGTACAGTGGGGTCCCGAGGATCATAGTGAGGTGCTGGAGGAGAAGGAGTTGTCTGGGACTGCCGTTTTCATCATTGTGGCCACCCTTCTTAAGTACTTGCTGACTCCTGACCCAAGGAGGTGCTCCATTTGTGTTTTAATTATGCCCTGGGCAAAGCGCTGTTATCTGCTACACAGGAGGATTGGGCCTTAAGGGGACTACGAGTCCCATAATCCCCTGCTTGGACATCACCTGAAATCGTTCAGAACTATATCAGCACCTGGGTGTCCCATGAGTGGGCCCCCTTGCACCTATCAGCTGCCGGATAAGGCTGAACTGGGCCAACCACTTGTTTTTTTTGGGTAAAGTGGGTTCAACATCTGAGTAGATTGCCCAGTCCATGTGAGATGAAGAGGTGTGGGCAGGACCATAAGTCCCGGAGTCAATCTTGGCAGCCGTCGCCTACGCTTCGCAGCATTTCTGCACCCAGAGGCACGTATTTGAACTTTCTGGGGCTCAGCTTGGCCCAGGCCAAGACTGGGCTAGTCTGTGCCCATCCGTGGCCGGACGAGGCTGGGCCACCCCTCTTGGTTTCAGAATCGGAACAACTAAGTCACTGTACGAAGATTTTGCTCTATTCGTTGCTAAGCAGCACCACAAAACCGTAGTATTATTCATTGAAATGGGAAAATGAAAGCTAACTTCCAAGTCTGTGGGTAAGAACCTGAACGCTACCAAAATAAGTACTCTCATAACTAATTATTTAAAAATTGCGATGGGGTTAATTAACAATGACATCACTAATGCAGAGGAGCGCCAAGTGGCCACCAGGACCATATTATATGCAACATGAAAGATACTAGGTCTGACACACTAACCCTGGAGTCTGGGTCAAATTCTGATAACTCTTGTAAGGGTACCAAGGGCACTATGCCGATCCAGCAGAACATAAAAAGAGAATCATGTGTTTTGAACTTGCCATTGAAGATATCAGTCTTAGCAAATAGTACAGATCCGATATCTCCCCCGGCCAAGAAGAGCAAACAACCCCTGAACACGACAATAAACTAACCTGTCATACAGACAAAAAAGCTGAAACCTAAAAAACGACTGTGGGGAACAGAGGGCGTCCCAACTCCTAATCATGCAAAAAAATTGGAAACTTTATTTAATAAGCTTGATGGGAAGATTGACACCATCGAAAGGAGATTACTGTCCGAAATAAGCAGGATTAAAAGGAATGTTGCCCAGATTGTAAAATTGATCTCAGAAGTAATACCATCTGATAGCTTTAGTGCCACAATTCCTTAGGTTTCAACCAGCGGCTCTGGTATTGACTATTGCCAACATGTAGCTACAAATGCTACCATATTAGACCCAGTAGCTGCTCGCCAAGTGAAAGAGAATATAGTTACACATAAACAGCCCTCTGTCTCCTTCAGCAAAGACAAGGTCCAAATGTCAACTAATAATAACTAGAGATGTACCACTACTTCCAGGCCAAATAAAAATCCCCAGGAGTCCCTACATTTACCACCACAGGCAACTCCATATACAATCTTATTGAATAAATGTGCAACAGCAGATAGATAAGGCAAAAGAGACATGGGGGACCTGACGAACAAGGTTGTTTCCTTGATTACTAAGAATAGCAATTGTAGCTCCAATTCCCTCTTTCAAAGCATTATTATGGTAAGAAGGGTAAGCTGGGTTGGGAACTTTAGTAAACGCTGTCAAGGAGACTTTGTTGTCATCACTTTTTGTCCACCAGAGATGGTAAAAGCCCTAATTATTGAACTTTCTAATAGATGTACAATGCCCCCAAATCATCAAGATGACATTATCATCCGAATTCCATTGGGGTATTTTAATAAACCTGGCACAGAGCAATCTACGTATCCTGACAATGGGCCTATGCTAGTTGAACGGCATACTCCTCTCCCTTTGACAAACAGATTCCTCCCCCTTAGAAGATGCAGCGACCTAGATTGACTACAAAATGATGCAGACCACGCAATTGTTGTTGATCAAGGCAAAAATACCAATGGAAAGCCTATGCAAGCCTAAATCAATCAAGAACTCGAACCAAATAAGTAGTTACCATATATAAACATGTTTGCCGCTTCATGAAATATAGCTGGCATAAAAAACAAGATAAATGACGAAGGGTAGCTTGAATTTATTCAAAACTGTCAAATAATTATGCTACAAGAAACTTGGCATATTTGCACCTTCCATATTGACAGGTTTTCTACGGTTGCTACTCCAGCTACTCCATCTCGGAATGGAAGGGCCAAAGGAGGACTTGCCACCTTGGTCTCAATTACATCTCCTCTGTGTTTAAAAAAAGTTTACACTAATTGCAATTTTTTCAGTTCTTGTGGTTTTAAACTACTGATGATTAGTATATTGTATTGACACATTTTTATAATAATGTATTCGACAACTCAAGCAATAAGGTAGTAATGGCCTTAGAGGAGGAGTTAGCGACATTTACAAACCACATTAGGAGTGATTGTCATTTTATCTGGGCTGGTGATTTTAATTGTAAGAAATGTGACATCTTGGAAGGGGAGCATTCCGGATATAGGGATGAACACGGTGAAACCTACCCTCATTTGTCCACATAATTTGTATGGAAAAACAATCAATGATGTAATGCACAAATATAATCTAGAGTTACTAGAGTAGTCCCCCGTTGAAGGACAAGCCATGGTACCAACCTATGATGGTCGCAGACAGTCTTTGTTTATTGATCACATTTTGATTTCAGAAACTGGAAGAGGGCAATTCGTAAATTTGAGGTGATAGAAAGTCCTTTCAGTGACCAGCACCCGCTTTTTCGAACTTTTAGACTCAACACGATATCTCAGGCGGGGATTTGCCTAGCCACTGGAATCAAAACACAAGGAGAGAATGGTATTAGTATTAAATGGTCAGGTGTTAATCCAACCTCCTTTCTAGAAAAAATTGTGCACGAAAGACAGTATGACTTAGATATATGAATGAGGGAGACTCTACCGAGTTAAATATTATTAGGGCATTTTGTAATATTGATGTATCTTAGATTTCACCTAGATTATGCATTGCTCTGATTTAAGTTTCAGACAAACTGCATTTTAAAATGGCACACATAATTTTGGTGGGAGTGAAAACATATGACACATGAATTAGGCCTGGTCAAAATGCTTTCAGTCTGAAATGCTTTCATTTAAAACCCATGCTCAATTAATTAATCCAGGGTGATTAAAATGTGTTTAGTTTAGATTTAACCTCACTATAGAATGTACATTTAATTTAAGATTTTTTATTTTACTTTTGAAGTAGCACATAATTGTGCTGAAATAACAGGCATTTTGGAGTGTCGAAAAAACTTGTGATTTCTGTTTCTTTTGGAAAGCTCACTGTGGCCTCTCTACTCTTGAGATAAGGAATGAAATGTTTCCCCCCCCGTCTCTTTTCCAAGAGACCTTGGCTTTGTTGCATATTTAGACAATGCATATTCAGTTCATAACACATCTTTCTTATGTATTAATTAATCAACCATGAACCAACACCACACATGGGGAAAACGCATTTTGCATGAAAAGCTATCTAAAACATTAGAGCATGTTGCTATGAACATGTATTAACTGTTTGCGCTTTGAAAATGTGCACTAGTGCATGTTTATGGTATGTTGTACATTGCACAATTTGCATGTTGTGCACAAATAATAGAAAGGCTGCTTTAAATTAATAGCTTTCGCTTCTCCCAAATCGCAGTCAAGACATGGAATGAGCTACAGCAGACATCAGACGTGCCCCCTCCTTGAACACCTTCAGAAAGACCCTCAAGACCTGGCTCTTCGGCTAAGCAAAACCAACAAACCTCTCCCCTAGCACCTTGAGACCCCCACGGGTGAGTAGCGCGCTTACAATTCCCCTGATTGAATGATTATGCCAATCAATCACAGTGCAAGTTTCTACTGAAACTGCAATATTGTTAGTAGAGTCAGACAAGATTTACGGTATAAATAATGACCCCTTAGGGGGAGTGTAAGGAGAAGATCTGACCAGACATCATTCGGGTTAGGTACGTGAACGTCGCAGGTGCGGACTGGGTGGAGATTGCGTCCGTGGAGACATAGAGGGAGGAGGAGGCCCTTGCCTGGAAGAGGGCAAGTTGTAAAATTTGAGGTGATCGAAAGTCCTTTTAGTGACCAGCACCCAATTTTTCTGACTTTTAGACCAACACGATATCTCAGGTGGAGATTTGCCTAGTCGCTGAAATCAAAACACAAGGAAAAAATGGTATTTGTATTAAATGGTCAGGTGTTAATCCAACCTCCTTTCTAGATAAAAATTGTGCATGAAAGACAGTATGACTTCGATAAATGAATGAGGGAGACTCTACCAATTTAAATATTATTAGGGCATTTTGTAATATCACTTCCGCAATTTCAGGAGGCCTTAAATCTAAGAATAAAAGATCGTACCCCATAGGGTTAGCTGGTTTGAATAACAATGTACTAGGGATAATCAAGCCTTAAAAAATGCACTAAAGGCTAATCTAAGAGATGGTGAATTGATAAAAACCCTAAGGAAGTCATATAAACAGACTCTAAACAGAAGGAGACCAGAAATACAAGAAGATGCATGGGAAAAACTAGTACAAGCAGCTGATACACAGGATACTACACTATTTTGGAAAACAATTAACCACCCCTATTTTAAAGATCAGTCTGCAGTGATAATCGAAACTTTGGTACAGTCTTCAGACTGGCTAAAACACTTTGGACAGATTCTAAATCCAAATAATTAAAATGTATCACCTTTAGCAAATAGAAATGTTATAACCATAGATTCTCCTAAGTTGACTGCTATCCTTTTAGAGGAGGTAAAAGATGCCCTAGATAGATGCTTAAACGGGAAGGCGCCCAGCCCGGATGGGGTACCAGTGGACATTTTCCAGACAGATGCTGGTCTTTGGGCCCCAATCCTATTGAGATTCTGTAAAGCTTCAGTGGGCAATCTTTTGCCCGCAACATGGACAGAAACTGTAATTGTACCATTTTTTAAGAGGGGAGATAGGGGTGATGCAAAATGCTACCGCCCTATGGGGCAGATGTAGGTAAAAACACATTTGCGAGTTCTTAATAGCGATTTTTACCGAATCGCTATTAAAAACTCGCAAACCGCAACGTACGTAAAAAAATCGCAAAATATTTGCGATTCGGTAAAAATCGCAAACCCCAGTCCGAATTGCTATTACCGATTCGGAATTAGCGAAATCGCAATTTAAAAAAATCGTGAATTAGCAAATCTGCTATCCAGGTGCACCCTGTGGCCACACCCATGCTGTTTCTCAGTGCCTGAGGCTGTGGGAGAGGCAGAGAGCAGGAGCACACACCCAGGAGCTGCACAGGAGTTACCAGGCAGACACCAAACACCAGGATGGAGATACAGGAGAAGGGAAAGGAGCCTGCAGAGAGGAAGAGGAAGCAGAAATTTAGCGAGAAGGAGGTAGAGGTTTTAATTGAAGAGGTTGTGAAGATTCACGACCAATTGTTTGGAAAGAAATCCCTGCATGTTCCAGAATCCCAGAAAAGGAAGATCTGGTTTGAAATACAAGACAAAATTAATGCCATTGGTGTCACCCAGCGCTCCATCGGCGAGCTGAAGAAGCGCTGGTATGATCTGCACTCCCGTGCGAAGGAGAGGGTGGCTGACAGGCTTAAACAAGCTAAGAAGACAGGTGGTGGACCATCCACAGCGCCTGCTAGCACACCCCTGGATGAATTGGTGGAGTCCACCCTCCAGCCTGAGACCATCAGTGGCACAGGAGATGTGGACAGCTCAGCCAAAGACAACAACAGACAAGGTAAGATGCATGCACAGCATGGCCTGACCCCCCCCCAATTCCCAATCCCCCATGAGCAAGTCAGAATTCCACTCCAGTCCATATTTTGCAAACAACCAGCAACGCATCATGGGACATGTAGTCCTAAAACCCATATAGCATATCCATGAGTTAACTGAACATGAGTGCAGGGGCCCCACATCAGTCAATAAGCAAGCGGAGGACTGTTAGTGTGAATAGCAACACATGTAATTTAATGTAACACAAATGCTGTTAGGCAAGTCAGTAAATGGACATTCTGTATCCACAGGTGAACATGCACCCCAGACTGCTGAGAGGGAGACACAAGAGGCACCTGGGGAACACAATGCACAGGAGGAAGAGACCCTGCCACCCACAGATGTCACACCACCACCACCACCCCCCAGATCCAGGATGTAAACAGTGGGTAGCCTGCAGGAGATGGAGGGGTCAGAGGAGGAGAGCACGGGAGATCCACAGACCATGCACAAAGAGCAAGCCCAGTCTCCTGAGACACAGTCACCCATGCAGGGTAACCACACCAGTGGTCCCTGACTCAGACCAAGGGCACACAGTCTAGGTGCGCAGGGTGGAGGATCCAGTGTCTTCGCAGGTCTTGAGGGCACCATGGTGAAGGTGCAGCGGCTGCAAGGAAAGACAATGCTGTCAATGCAACGTCAGATGGTATCCATGAACAGGAACCTTAGGGACATTAAGGAGGGCATCAATGGACTGAACAACACTGCTGCAGAGGGCATGGGAGGGCGTGGCCTGGCACTCGGCAAGATGGCCACACAATAGTGTAGCTCCGTCGGCCGCCGAATCAATCCTACATTTATCCTGTTCCCAGCGGGACCTTTCTCGGAGCACATAATGCTGCTGGGATCGCTGGTGGTGGACGAGGCCGGGCGGAGTGCTGGGTGTCGCAGATCTGGATTCTGAAGCGGATGGGGAGTCCATGAAGCCATCGGGAGGAGACCACGCTGGGGCTCCACCGACGCTGCTGTACGTTGATCGGAGCCCGTGGCGCTGTCAGGTGTGTGCCTCGGCTTGCGGTAGCTGCTGCTGCCGATTGGGAATTGGCGCTGATTGTCTGTCTGCCCGCGCCTTTTGCGGGTCGCGGGCGAGGGGCCTCCTGACCGCGGCTGAGAACGGAGCTGGTGGCGTGAGCGGCGTGTCCTACTACGGGAGCCCCCGGCTCCGGATAGCGAGGTAGGCCTGCGCGAGGGGGCGGCGCCCCGCTTCAGCTACCGCGCTGGCAGGGATCATCACTGGAGGCCCCCGCTGCCGCTGAGTGCCGCTCAGCCCTGGTGCACTGGACGCTGCGAAGAGGCGCTTGGGGGGGACCGGTGATAGGCCTGAGTGGAGGGGCGGCGTTCGGCCTACAACATCGCGCTGCACTACACCCTTGTGTGGGACCCCCCCCCCCATGTTGTCTGCCCGCGGATCTGGGGCCGGTGCCCCCTCTCCTGGGGAGTGGATTGCTGGGATCTGTTCACGGTTCGCAGACTGTGGTGGGTATAGATTGCTGCGGCGCCGTACTGGGCGATTGGTTAGCCTCGGCGCCGGCACGTTGTGCTACCCCCTGCTCCGGGTGTTGTGGCCTGTGGATGAGGGGATGCCGGGGGGGGAGCCCTTGGAGACTTGGATTGCGCTGGGCCTGCGGTAGCTGGTGATTTCGACGCTCTACT
Source organism: Triturus cristatus (assembly GCF_964204655.1). Lineage (NCBI taxonomy): Eukaryota > Metazoa > Chordata > Amphibia > Caudata > Salamandridae > Triturus > Triturus cristatus. The sequence continues at coordinate 874,728,274 of NC_140593.1, read as the reverse complement.
TCACGGAACAGTGTTGGGGAGACGCTGTGCCCTCAGCTGGGGTGGGCCGTGGACGAGGACCGTGTCCTCACCATAGCGCTGCTGACATAGCGCCAGACGCGGGCCCTGTGAACTCTGTGAGGGAAGCTGCCCAGGACTGCTTGGTGGCTGTTTGGCTGGATCTCCTGCTTCTCCCAGCCGGTAGTCCCCCTCCGGCGTTGCCCTTCAGGAGTGGGAGCATATCTTTATTGCTGTAGGGATCCTTGACACACGCTGTAGTCCCACATCGTCATAACAATGGGTAAACCGGACAAAAATCAGCCCTGGCTGACCTTTGATTCGCGCAAGGGCGGTAGGCTCACACAGACGGAGGCCTCTGATGCTGAGCTTGACTCTGCTGCCTCGGCCCTTTCGGCATTGGAAAAGTCGCTTTCCGCCATACATGCCAGCCTACAGGTTATCGATGGTAAAATAGAGGCACTGAACGGACGGATGGACCATTTCTCCGCCAAGCTGGACAAACATGTAGCATGAATTGGCGAGGTGGAACAGAGGAGATCGTACGCTGAGGATGGTCTCCAGCAGGTCACCAATAAAACCACAGTCATGGCAAAACTGCTAGCTGTCATACAAGCGAAGAACGAAGACATTAAAGCGTGCTCTCGGCGCAATAACGTGCGCATTTTAGGCGTGCCAGAATCGACGAATGTGGGGCGCCTGGAGGACAATGTAGAGACGCTCATACGAGAAATATGCGGGGCTGAGCGGCTCTCCGCTATGTTTGCTATTGAAAGGGCTCATAGATCGCTGGCGGCACGACCTGTTCCTGGAGCCCCTCCCAGGCCGATCATTGCTCGGCTTTTGAATTTCAGAGATAGAGATACCATTCTCCGTGTCACTCGCCAGAAAGGCACGTTCAATTACCAGGGCAATACCCTATCGTTCTATCCGGATTTCACCGCACTGGTACAAGCAGCGAGAAAGGAATTTCAAGGAGTTAAAAAGATTTTGATGAAGGAGCAGGTGCCATACGCCATGCTTTACCCTGCGCGCCTCCGTATAGGCAGGGAGGACAGCGCCAAGATCTTCACGGCTCCCAAGCAGGCTATGGAGTATGCCAAGTCTCTGCAACGACAGCGGGCCTCTGCCACCCCTACATCGGATGTTGACGATGAGTAACCTGTATGCTTCATGGCATGGGCTGCATAACTGTTTTTTCTCTTTTGGGGCTATTACATGGACGTTAATGGTAACCGAGATATAGTGTTGTTCTGTGTTCATGCTCGATGGAGATGCGGGGGGCAAATGGCTGTCGCTAATTGGCTGTGGTCGGTTGGGGGATGGCGGCCAGATCTTGACTCTTTATGGCGGAGGGTGAGCCCCATTGGTTACACTTCCATTACACGAGTTGTGTGGTGTCCTCCCTGCTCGCTGTGCATCCTGTCTGGACACCCATGTATTGCTGTTGCACCTGTAGCTGCGGAGATATCCGTTTTGCCTTTGCTCTTCCTGTCCTCCTTTATCATCCTGCTGTACTGCCCGGGTGATTGTCTCGAGAACGGGAGCTGGTCGCAGTATATCGGTGGCCCCCTCCCGACCCCTCCAGGGAGTGGATTTGGCCGCTACACCCCCAATGGATATACCCCGCACTATGGTTCACGGTAAATTGTTTTTGGTGGGTTTGTTCAAGTTTTTGAGGGTTTGTCTTTGGCAATTGGGGTTTGCTAAAGTGGGTGGGGGGGAGGGAGTGGGTTCTTTTCTGTTTTAGTTCAGGGTGCTGCGGTCAGAGACCATATTGTGTCTGGTACACTAATTACGGTCTCCGCGTTTATTACGTGGAGAGGCGCGCAGAGTGTGGTAGCTGCTTTTGCAACTGGGCATGGGTGAGACGTACAACTGTTTAACATGGAATATACGGGGGCTCAACACTCCCAAGAAAGTCCACCAAGTGCTAACCTATCTTGACAGTCATAATATACAAATTGCTTTATTGCAAGAAACACACCTTAATCAGCAAACAGAAGCGAAGGTGGCACACAAATGGGCAACTTTTAGATTGGCATCCTTTTACTCTAATTATTCTAGGGGCGTGCTTATACTGGTTAAAAGAGGAGTCCCGTTCCGACCACTGCACACATGCACTGACGTGGAGGGTCGCCGGGCTATGGCACAGGGCAAGTTGGGTATGTCTGTTGTAACTATTGTCAATATCTATGGTCCGGTGGTGGATGATCCGACACTCTTCCTCAACTTGCTTAGAACTTTGCGATCCTGGCCCGAATCGGCTATCCTTTGGGGAGGCAACTTCAACACACATCTCGACCCGCGAGTGGATAAATCCAATCCGGCAGGGGCGCGCACTGTCAGGGTGGCTCAATGTGTCCGAGATGCAATGGTGGAGATGGGGTTTGTAGATATTTGGCGCATGCGAAATCCAGATACTTTGCAAGGTACACACATTACCCCTGCCTACAATAGTTGGTCTCGTTTGGACTACTGCTTGGTGGATGAAGAAGCTTGCGGGTGGGTCACCCGGGTGTATATACTTCCACGTACATACTCTGATCACAACCCTGTGGGCCTGGCTGTTTGTATTCCTGCGAACCCACATCGACCTTTCACTTGGCGGTTCCGGGCCGAGTCCTTGCTGGACCCTATATACAATGAGGCAATTAGATCGGCTATTACCCAATATTTTGCTTTTAATATAGGCTCTGTGGATAGTCCAGCCACGCTTTGGGAGGCGTTCAAAGTGACGGTAAGGGGGGTGTGTATCGGCACGGCAGCGGGGATACTTAGAGACCACAGGGGCCAGCTGTCCAAAATGGAAAGGGATCTGGGTGATTTAGAGAGCCAATATCAGAACTCCAAAGCTGCAGACAGTCTGGCGCTCATACAAGAATTAGTGGCTGAATATAACACCTTAGCTGAAAGGGAGGCAACATACCTCGCTCGGCGACATGTAGCCCGGGCGTATGGGGAGGGGGGAAGGCCGGGGCGGAATTTGGCTTTCAAGCTGCGGTTCAGGTCTAATCATCACCCGATTGACCAAATCACAGACTCTCATGGGCACACACACGTTGCGCCGTTTGCAATTGTGGATCAATTTAAACAATTCTGCTCTGCTTTATATACCACGTGGGGCAGTATGGCAGAGGAGGCACTGGATGACTATCTTTCAGACACGGCCTGTGCGTGGCAGTCGGACACTCACAGAGAGTATTTGAGTCAACCCATAGATGAAACAGATGTGCGGGAGGCTATTCTCTCTCTTCCGAATAACAAGGCCCCCGGGCCAGATGTATTAACAGCAGAATTTTATAAAGCCTATTCGGATCTCCTGGTGCCTCACCTGTTAGAAATGTACGCGGAGGCGCATGAGTCCGGGGTCCTCCCGCCCTCCCTCAGACAGGCACTGATTATAACCCTTCTTAAAAAAGATAAATCCCCCACGCTTTGTGAATCCTACTGCCCCCTATCGCTAATTAATCTGGACGTAAAAATTCTCACGAAAATATTGGCCACCAAAATTCAACCGTTGATGCCCCGTTTGGTCCTCCCGGATCAGTCCGGGTTTATTCCGGAGCGTTCTACCTCGCATAACTTTCGCACCATCTTTGCAATGTTCCATGTGCTGAATCCCGAATTATCTGCAGCTGCTGTAATGCTCGACGCGGCGAATGCGTTTGACTCGATAGAGTGGAAGTATATGATGCGCATTCTGCACAGAAGGGGATTTCCTCCTATTCTGACATGGTGGATTCAGGTTCTATATACCGACGCGTCGGCGAGGGTGCACGTGGGGGACCTCACATCAGAGCCTTTTCCAATAGAACGTGGCACCAGACAGGGCTGCCCTCTGTCCCCACTTTTATTTGCTCTTGTGCTGGAACCGTTAGCGTGCAAAATACGGCAATGCCACAGAGCGGCTGCTCTTAATTTTAATCATCGTCAAGTCGGCATTGCTATGTACGCGGACGATATGGTTCTTTTCATCCAGGATCCTCAAATACATCTGTCTCCGATCATACGAGAATATATCAAATTTGGCCTCTTCTCTGGACTCCTCATTAATTGGGAAAAATCGGTTATTATCCAAGAAGAAGCTAATTACCAAATTATACAGGGGGGTGCAGGCTGAGACGATTTCTGGCCGGATCGCAGTCTAGAGTGCTGGAACACATTCATAGCCCCTCAGATCACTATGAAAGAATGGGAACAAATTTGCATACTAACGGGCCGCCTCACACCAAATGGTAACTTACGTATAATCCATTTTAAATGTATCCATCAAATGTATCATACCCCTGTCAAATTGTATAAAATGGGCCTAAGAGATTCTGATAAATGTAAGCGCTGTGACTCAGGGAATGCTGATTTTATCCACCTTGCTTGGCAGTTGCCCCAGTCTTTCACTTTTGGGAGGGTGTTGTTGCACGCCTACTTGCTATGACAGGTATTGCTTTGGGGGGCACGCCCCTGGAATGCCTCCTTGGCTTTGTTCCTCAGGCCAAGGCCAGTGTGGGCAGGTTTGTTAGAGTGGCACTTCTGCTCGCCAAGAGGTGGATCATGTTTACCTGGGACAGTAGGTTTGGCCCGAAGCTTGCCAACTGGATGAAAGACTTGATCTACTGCTGTGAGCAATTAGACTTACGTGCAGAGGAACTGCCGAGCACATCTAGGCCAAAGGACATTTGGACCCCTCTCAGAGAATATTTGCTAAGCCAGACTCCTGCTGACAATGAGTAGTGTTGGCGGCCAATCTATGCTGTTGTGTCATCGCCTGTGCCAAATGTACTGGTATTGCGCCACTGATGCGTGATTGCATCACCATGTTTATTGTGGTTTCTGATCGCTATTGTGCCCTTTTTCTTTCGCAATGTTTTCTTTTGGATATGTTTTTTGTTTTTTGCGTTACTGTTTTCTAATGGTTTTAGAGTATAATGATTCTGATGCCAATACGCTGTATGGTACTGTAAACCTTAATAAACAAATAAAAACTGTTGCAGAGGGCATGCAGGACATGGCTGAGGCAGTGAGGCTGTTGTGCACAAAATTGGACAGTAAACGTGGCGCAAGGCGCAGGGAAAAACTGCGCATGGAGGGTTGCACCAAGGCGGTGAACCGCCTAAGCAATGCCACTTCTGTCCTCAGCAGAAGAACAGTGGCCATGCAATTGGAAATGGCCCACTGCATCCAGGATGTTGCTAGAGGGTTGGTGCAGGTCACCACTGCGGTCGAACTGCTCCAGACAGCCAACATTGCTGCCACAGGGTCTGGGGATGGTGGAGACAATGAGGAGGTCACCAGCCACATTACTCCACAGGTTGCTGAGACCAGACGGCGTAACGCAAGGGAAGGGCCAGCAGCAGAACAGTCCTTTAGGGAGGGCAGTGTGCAAACTGAACGGGGCACTGCTGTGCCTGGCTTCAGGAAATGAGTCCATGCTGCTGCTGACATTTGCAGATTGGTGAGGTAACCCATGTGACCCACTGATAGTGGAATGCAAGGGGCATGCAGTGTGTTAATGCCACGCTGTGCTACTCAGGGCACTCAGAGGCCAATATGGTGAGGCGGTGTGCACCCCTATTGCCTGATGTAAGGACAATAAAACATTGTTACACCATTGTAATTAAACGCTTTGTCTCATTACTTACTTAGAAATAGTTGTGTGTGATCTCAGCACGTCTGTGTCTCCCATCTGCCGCTCCTATGACACCTACTGTGCTGTGCAGTGGCTGTGGGCATTCCTCACCCTCATCCTCTGAGTCGGTGATTTCAACTGGTGTTCCCTTCTTTGTGGGCAGGTTGCGTAGCATGGCACAAGTGGCAATGATTTTGTAGCGTATCTTGGGGCGGTACTGCCGTGCACCTCCATTCTTGTGGAGGCAGTGGAACCTGCTCTTCAGGAGTCCAAATGTCCGCTCCACCACATTACGCGTGGACTTATGGGCAGCATTGTATCTCCTCTCACTTGGGGTAGATGGGTTGAGGAATGGGTGAGTATGAATGCATGCACAGCATATACGCTGTCACCTAAGTGGGAAAGGATGAGAGATCAATCACAGGCACAACAAATACAACCAAGGTATACATCAGGGTGTGTCACATGCATTTACCTAGCAGGTATCCTTTGCCAAATTCACCCCCAGCCAGACGTGTATGGGTTTCACTGTGCCTGAAGATGTAGGATTCATGCCTGCTCCCTGGGAATTTGGCAACTATATCAGTTATGATGTGTGACGCATCACAAATGACCTGAAGGTTGATCGAATTATATGATTTCCTGTTCCGATATATTTACTCAGGCAGAGGGGGGGCAGATTGCGATATGTGTCCCATTGATGCACCCTATAACATGTGGGAACTGGGCCATCTGATAAAAATCCATCTTGGTCTTATGCACTTCCATTTGCGTTTAGGGAAACCGGATATAATGGTGCATTCTTTGAAGCATGGCATTCAGGAAGGTGCTGAAGAAGCATGACAGGCAACTTAGTGAGACACCTCCAGCCACAGCTATCACCCCCTGGTAACTACCTGATGCAAGTAGGTGCAGGGAACAAAGGACCTGCACATGTGGTGGTATTGTGTGTCTGCTGCTCCAGGATGGGGTGCAGGTCACGTATGAGGTCTAGGATGGTTGTGGGGTGAAACCTATACCTGTCATGTATTTCTTCTTCTGTGAGTTGGAAAAGGGTGATGTGCACTCTGTATATGCATTCCTGTCGCCTCCTCATCCTCTGTGCTACTGCTTGAATCTGCATCCGCCTTGCAATGACATAGAGGGCCACCATTGTGTTGGAACTGATGCATTCTTGGGCTGTTTATATGCAGTGCACCTGGTTACCACCTGCTTTGAGTTAGTGGTAATTTGCGATTTGCAAATAGCGATTTTCAGGGAAATAACTATTTGCGATTTTTCTAACATTGGTCTGCGAATTTCTTTTTGCGATTTCGCACTTTGTGAGGCGCAATTTGGCAGTCGGTGGCTCTAATTCGCAAAATAAGGAATCGCTAACGGACTTCGCTTTTTTTATCAATTTCTTTTTTTGCGCATGCCTTTACATTTCACATTGGTCTTTTGCGATCGCAGAAATTCTGCAAATTTCTGCGTTTGCGATCGGTATTTCGCTTCCTACATCTGGCCCTATATCCCTTCTTGACTCAACCTCAAAATTGATGGGTAGAATCCTCCTGGAGAGACTGGAAATTTGGGCAAATGATAACAAAATTCTTACAGATCCCCAGCATGGATTCAGAAGAGTGATAGGGACAATTGAGCAGTGTCTCAACCTTCATTTAATTTTCAAGTCAAGTCAAATAATGCTTTATTCGAGTAATTACTCATAAAAGCAGGACAAACACTCATAGTTAAAATGCAGTTGAAATACAATCGATTAAAATCAAATAATACAATATTAAATCAACTAAGGTACATTCATTTGCAGACAATTTCCCATAATACCTGTTTAACAAAAAATATGATAAAATACAGATACATCTTAAAAATTTAGCCAACATATAAAACTAATTATCTAAAATTAATTAATGATAATATCCATGGGAAACATTTTCAAACAGAGAATAGTTAAATAACTAGCAGTCTCTGCCTGATCGTCCATGCCCATCCCATATATTTAGCGGTGGCAATTAATATCCAAGTAACTGGGCTTGTGCATATAATACGCAGAGCAACAGAGCTGCAGGTAGTCCCAAGATTCCTGCACATAGGTGATAACCAAACACGTCTTGGCTCACAATAAGCCTGACAGACGAACAGAAAATGGCCAAGAGTTTCTTTCCCCTGCCCGCATACCGGACAAGAGTCACACCCCCCTTCTACCCATTTTGATGTGAAGGACCTTATGGGAGGAGCTCCCACTCTCAACTGAAAAAGGAGCTTTCTGTCTCCCGGCTTTGTAATAATGTCCCAATAGGGTTCCAAAGAGGGATATAATTTGACTTCCAGAAAGCCAGCAGTCAGGGACCCAGTACTAGCTTTACTCAGACTCCTGTGCACAACATATTCCCAAAATATATTTTTTATGACAGATTTAGCAGGAAAGGTTACACCAGCTGGGTCTGCCCATAATGAGGTTAGCCCAAGCTCAATCAATGATGCTTTTAATGATTTAAGCCATCCGATCTTATGGAAACGGTCAGCCTTAATAACATCAATAAACCCTTCCGCATAATGAGAAAGCTCTGGAGTTGTCCAGAGCCTTCGCCAGTACAATATTGGGCGGAGTCTAGCTAGGTCCGTGATTTGTTTCCTACCAAGGTCATACCTTAAAGGCAACAATGGGCTGCTTTTCGGGGTACCTGTAATGGAACGTAGAAACTTGTTCTCGGAGATTTGTAGGGAACTCAATTTTTCGAACCCCCACATCTCCGCCCCATAAAGAGCGGAACCAATTGCCTTCGCTTCGTAAACCTTCAGTACTGGCTTAATAGGTTTAGTCAAAGACTTCCTATGTTCCAAACTAATGGCACCAGATAATTGCTTGTGTCGCAATGTAGCGATGTCTATGTGCTCGCACCACCTATTATTATCTGCAACTTGTATGCCCAGATACATAAATGATTTCACCACCTCTAGGGACCGGCCATTCATGACAATTTTTGGTTTAAAATTACGATGCGGCTTAAAAAACATTAATTTGGTTTTAGTGACATTCACCTCTAGGCCATGTTCGCCACAAAATGTATCAAAAATAGTCAGAGCACGCTGTAAACCACTAGGTGTTTTTGATAAAATAAGCGTGTCATCCGCAAACATTAAAATGGGAATTTTTAAATCTGCAAGTGAAGGAGCATCCACTGACGCTGATAACATGCGGGAGACTACACCATTAATAAATAGAGTGAACAAGGTCGGAGCCATTGAACATCCTTGACGCACTCCACGCTCAACGGAAAAGTCCACTGTGACCATCCCGTATCCACCCCACTGAATTTTCGCAAAAGTTTGCTCGTGGAGCCGCATTATCAGCGATAATAGCTCCGGTGGAACCCCTATGCTATGTAAAACTTGCCACAGTTTGGCCCGTGGCACCAGGTCGAAGGCAGCCCGTAAATCGACAAAAGCCGCATATAGGCTGCCTTCTCCCAGCACCACGGTCCTCCATTGCAGTAATTGAAAGCGAAAGACCTGGACTACAGTACTCGTCGCTCTTCGGAACCCTGCTTGGAAGGGAGACAATATATTATTCTCCTCTGCCCAGTCAAGGAGTCTGTTTACAACAACGCGGCCAACTATTTTTTGCACGGTGTCAATGAGGCTTATTGGCCTGTAATTACCTGGCTGAGCTCTATCGCCCTTTTTAAACACTGGGATGATCACAGCACCCCGCCAGGATGCCGGAACCTCAGCACCTTTTGCGATGGAATTAATCAATAAATGAATATATTTACACCATCGCACCTTATCGTTTACAAAGATGTCAGCAGGGACACCATCTAAACCAGGGGCACGCCCTCTTTTTACTGTGTTGAGGGCAGACATTGTCTCCTTATAGGTGAAGAGATTCTCTTGAGAAAAAGACCAGGCAATACTATCCTCACAAGCTATCTGATTATTACCGGCGTATTGAGAGCTGAAAAATTTCACCCAGTCTTCTTGAGGGACATTGTTACTTGGGGGGTCCGCTGCTTTCTCGCAACCCCACATAACAATATTCCAGAACAATCTGGAATCCCTATTGTCACTAGCTCTTTTCAGATTTAACCAATGCTGCTCGTCCCAAGCTTTTTTGGCATTTACTATACAGACTTTATAGTCCTTCCTGGCTAGGGAGATAGCCACTGGATCCCTCTTTTTGATTACACGGCCCAAAGCGAGCCGGGCGGCTCTGCAATTGGCGTTATACCATTTTGCATTTTTGCATACTCTTGCCCCTTTACGTGCAACCGGTTTCAGGAAATGTTTTTTTATTTGACCAAAGAGAGAATCGTGGATCTTAACCACCTCAGCCAAGCCAAGAGGAGCACTAATCAATTCCATGGCCATAATAGATTTATCACTTTCTAGGTTAATAGTGTCAATCACCTGTTGGTTGGTCTCCACAGTAGCCCATCTTAACCTGCGCAAATCATTGGCAGGAATGACAAGAGGAGGGGCAAGGACGTTAGAGCAATTCAAATCGTTCAAAGCTGTCCACCATTTATGCACCACACACAGAGGGTGATGATCACTCTCAGGTCTCTCAACAACCTCCATGTCACATACAGACGACCATAGATTCATGCTACAAATTACGGAATCTATTCTACTTTTGTGTCTCCCATTATCAAAAGTCATAGAGCCTTTTATATCTGATCTTGTTCTACCATTTAAGGCTCTTAGTCCCTTTTCGAGACACATAGCATTCAGGCCTATTATGTCCTCAGTCCAACGTGTGACTGGCTTCAGTTCTAAAGCAGGGATACCCCAAAGTGAATCCTCTTCACCTCCAAGAAAAGCCTCGCCAGTCGCTAAGGGCTCAAAGGTCCGATTAAGATCACCTGCTATAACAATATTCTTACCAAGTGAATTGATGTCAAGGAGGTCGCCCAGGGCATTTAACACTCCTGATTGTCCACCCTTGGTGGTTCTAGCATACACGTTGTAAACATCAAGAGAACCTGAAGTATCATTAGTTATCCTAATTAACTGGATATCGTTAGAATTAGTCACAATACATTTAATAGAAAATTGAGGGACTGTCGAACCCAGATGGTAAGACCCCCCATTGGTCTCCCTCTTGGTCCTTTTATAGCTGGTACAGAAAAATTTAAGTACCCCAAAACAAAAACAGGTTCACATGCCCAGGTTTCTTGAAATAAACACATCAAATGAGGTAACAAAACCAAGCCAATCCCCACACTCAATTTTAGAGTGAAAACCTGCCAAGTTCCAAGAGATTAAGTTTGGTGCCCCCGTCATAGTACCCCCTAGCGTATTAAGGGTAAGATCAGGAGTGCCAAGGTTACCCACAACTAAATCCACAGCACTAGGGTGGCCACTATTACAGATAGCCTTAGAAGGAGATAACTTATTTCCACAATCGACACCCTGAAGTGTAGATGGACTGCTTCTACCCTGATCATTTGACTCAGATAGAACAATACCTTCGGCCCCAAGAAGTCAGTCGCATTCGTCTAAGTTTGAAAGAGCCGAGAACCTATTTTCTAAATGTATTCCCCACTCTTCAGAATGTACAACCCTTCTTCCTGTGTTAAAGCCGCATTCGGCAGATTGTGACCCCCTTCTCCCCAGTTTTGACACCATGCTCCATTTCGTCCGCAGCATAGACGGGTTGGGGCCCCTCCCTCTCCGGTGATAGAAAAAGTCTAGGGTCAGAGGGATAATATCAGCAGTTCTTCGCTGTGGCGGTAACAGAGTCGGAAGAATATCGATTCATACTTCAGGGTTTGAAAAATTTAAAACAACACAATCACCCTGAAATCTTTTAGGGCTGCTTCCAATCCACTCCACCCTCCTTGCCATAACTAATTCTGCTGCCAGCTGTTGCTTGCCCCAGGGAGTTATCACCATGTTGTTAGACAGCCAGTATAGAGACTTAGACAACAGAGAAGGAGTAGACTCTTCCTGACCTGGAGACAATATGGGGACGTTGGCTAACACAAGTACCAGAGGGGAAGCCTCAACAATGAGCTCAGCCGAACCCTTTGCTGTGTTCACAGCCATAAATTCACCTTGAGGGACAGCATCCCCTGAAACAGCCACCCCTGTGGCTAGCTGTGGAACCACCAGCTGGCTAGGCAAAGCAGTCACTGCTCCTCCATCATCCGGACTACCTGTACCCTTTTTAGTCTCCACTCTAGTTACGTCTTCGTCAGGTAGACTCTCTACTTTAACTAAAGTTTTGTCCAAGAGATCCGCCAGCCTGTTCACTTCTGCAGTTAACTGTTCTATCCTGCCAACCAGGGGTTTAACGATGCCACCAATTTTCGAGTCAATCATACCCAACAGCTTCTTAAACTGAGCGTTGGATAGGGCCATACAAATATCATCAGTCGACCCCTCTTCCTCAACCCCAGCTGCTTTATTAGGTGGGGAAGCCGGCTTTTTCCGACTTGAACGTAGGCCTCCACGAGTAGGCTGACCCTTTCCTACTCTTCTTGTCATACGTGGAACAACCACTGGGGCTTTTTCCCCTATTGTATACAATTCAGTCTCCTCCTCACTATTACTTGCCACAGCAACACAACTAGGCTGGGTCAAGTTGATGTTTTCAGCAGATTCAGATAATATCACATTATTACTGCTACTAGCTAAATCAGGTAAATCAGCTGAGGGGAAATCCATCAATGCAAGTTCCGGGGATACATCCAACCCCAGAGAGGCTCTCCTCTCGCTGTTGATTTTAGCTACTACCTGCACCAGATAGTTATCCATAGTATTTATGGCCGTAGGAAACTTTGGATTAGACATAGTGCACCACAATACACTATGGACACGATTACCCTTAGAAATACAAAGTGATCTGCTAAGAAAGAGAAAGAAAAAAAAAAAGAAAAAAAACAAGCCTTAACAATAGCAACGCCAAAACAATATATACAGTCACGTAGCCAATCACAATAGGTATAGCCTGTGAGGGGCAACCAACGATAAAAACGTTTTACCAAAATAAATGGGCAGCGTAAATAGCCCAGTCCAGTCTCTGCCAGTCGCGGACTGTCGCAGACTGTCCCGCCCTTGTCCCGGGCTTCTCCCGGCGCACTCCCGCGCGCTCCCGCGCAGCGTCAGCAGCAGTTCCAGATAAAGGAAATGGGTGGTTGGAGGCGGGGCAAACAGGGAGAGCGTCCAGGTGCAGGTGATACCAAACGCAGGGACTCCTGGGAAATGGAGTCCCAGCCCTGGCGCTCACAGCCCTGCTGCTCTAGTCTGATGTAGCCTCAGTCCCAACAAGGTAGGCGATGCGGGACCCGCGCAGCGGGTACCGCGAGGATCAGTGATATGGCAGGCAGGCTGTAGAAGTCAAGAAAATGGCAAGAGAACGGCAGCCAGCACAAGCTCTCCACAGCGTCTCCTCACTCGATAGATGGTTGTCTCCCTTCATTTAATATTCAGCAAGTATACACTCTGCAAAATGGGCCATCTGTATTTATGCTTCGTACATCTGACAAGTGCTTTCGATCTAGTTAATCATGCAAAATGATGGCAGACCCTGGTAACGGTGGGTACCCCTACTGAAATTATTATTTATCCCAAATATGCAAACTACTAACTGCAAGAGTTCGATGTGGATCAAGGTGAGAGTGAACTTCCTGGTTTGAGAGAAAAGGAAGAGTGGGTGAAAATAGGATGTCAGAGATGGCCAGAAGATGGTGTGTGGGTTTGTTATGATGGCAGACCAGTCATGCCAGACAGTATGCTTGCGCCAATGGCTAGAATGTACCATGGAGACACACTTGTGGGCAGGGATGCAATGATTCGACTCGTTAGACAAGATTGGTTTAACACAAAGTTCAGGAATGTAGCAGAAAGCTTTTGCCAGAGATGTTTAAGATGTCAACAAATGAACCCTGGCAGGAAAACTGTGGTCTGCATGGGAAAGAATGGAAAGGCAGAGGGACCTTTTGTGAGACTCCCGTTAGCTTTCATTCAACTGCCTGCTTGTCGAGGGTTGAAGTATATACTTGTCATAGTTTGTTTATTTTCAAAGTGGGTGGAAGCATACCCGACCCGAAGAAATGACAGCTTGACAGTGGCCAAACATTTATTAAGAGACCTCACTCCTAGATTTGGTTTTCCAGTAACGATTGAATCAGATAGAGGGTCACATTTTAATAATGAAATAATTTGACTAATCTGTGAAGCATTCAAAGTCGAACAGAAATTGCACTGCCCTTACCGTCCAGAGGCATCTGGAGTGGTAGAACAATTGAATGGCACAATCAAGTCAAGACTCGGAATGGTGTGTGCATCTACCCCACTGGAATGGCCTGCTGCTTTGCCTCTTGTTCTGATGGGACTCAGAAGTATTCCAGACAGAAATACTGGATTGAGTCCCCATGAAATACTTATGGGAAGAGCAATGAGACAAGCATGTGTACCAGGACACAAGCTGTTGAATATAACTGATGACTTGGTTTTGGAATATTGCAAAGAGTTTGCTGACAGAGTGCGTTCTATCTCTCATCAGGTTGGGGAAGACGCTAGTTGTGAAGAATCACACTCGAAAATCGTGCCTAGCACCAAGGTGGGATAAACCGCATTAAGTTATTCTGACTACCTCAACAGCTGTAAAGTGTGCAGGGTTGCTTAATTGGATTCATGCAAGCCATACCAAAAGGGTGCCAGCTCCTGAAGAAGAAGAGTTACAATTGAAACCAGAAATCTGTGGTGCTGAAGGTTGTGCAGCTGAAGAACTTCCCATAGAAGATCCTGAAGTAGCTTTTTTTTAATGGAGGTTTATATAGCAAGAACTTGACCTGAAGGTATCAGAGCGCTTTACAAGCACCAGTTGGGTTACATCAGGACACATTTATTTTTGTCAAGAACGTAAAGATTAAGTGATTTGCCCAAAAAACACAGGATGTTACGTGTCCTTGCCGAGACTCGAACCCCGGTCCCCAAATTTGAGGTCGACCGCCCAAGTCATTAGGCCAACTCTACTCCCTATTCTGGAGTGGCGTGCTACTCTCTGAAAAAGTGCTTTAATGCCTTGTCAGGGGTTGTGGGCAGTACATTAATACATTCACAATTACAATGTCTAGCATGACTACAAAAGTAAAAGAATCAATAACTGAGACCAGTTTCTGTGGAATGTTCAGATAGATTACATGGATCCTTCAGTTTCAGGTGCATCTGCCCCCTCCCATGCACACAAATACACACACACTCAGACAGACACAAAAGCACACGCTCTGCGATTCTCAAATTGGAGGACTAGCAACATAAGGAAAATATATGCCTGAAGAGCATAGGGCAATATGACTGACTACCCTGGAACACCCACATTGCCAAATGCATGCAGGGTAAGGATTGCACAAAAATCCTTCAAATTTAGATACAAATCTGAGACCATCAACAGGTCTCTTGCACCATCAGGACACCAACAGGGATAAAGCCCAAATTAACCAGGAAAAAACAGGCAATCTGGAAAAATGCAATAAAATCAGGAATGAAACAATCGATTTCTTAAGACCCTTGAGACTCCCGTGCCCACAGCAGAAGAATTATAATATCAATGAGAATACACACCCTAACTATGACTAAATGGATGACCATCGCCCTTACAGAAAGCCGCATGGACCTGCCCTGACCTGCAAACATGCACCCTAGCCTAGCTCCTCAGCCACAAATAATAAAAAAGAATCATGAAACTACATTTTAGTTGGTGCACCTTTTGCCACTAATATCAGCCCGTTAGACAGAACTATCTTATAAATGAACAACTTTCACTTAATTTTCCAACCAATGCAGGAATAATGGGAAGAAAGGATGCTGTGCTGGCATATGTCAAAAAAAGCAATGTATTACCTGGGTTTAGGCAATTTTTGGGAAGAGACTTCTTCCATCACGACCCCTACGATTATTGCGGTCAAATCAAGATATGGGGAGAGAGTTGCTGCCCAGAATGAATCGCCTAGCTCCATAGGCAGCTGCGCCACGTTTCCTCCTTCTCCTGCATAAGAGCATACCTAAGGCAGAAGAATTTTTAAAGTTGGAGTTTAGGTATGACACCTTGCTGATCGTCGTGTTTACATCCACGTGGGTCCCCTTACATGCTTATGTCAGTCATGCATGCTTTCTGATGAGACCGAGGAACATTTATTATTCTTTTGCCCAAAATATTCCAGACTATGGCCAAGATTCACAAAGGTTTAGAATTGGGTTAGCGTTACTATCTTAATGCTAAATCGATGTTAAACCTTTTTGGCGATTAACAAACCAATGCAACTTGGTATTTGCGTTGATTTGTATGGAAAAGTAACGCAAAGCCGCGCATTACTTTGCATCAAAGGGGCGTAACATGGGTGGTACATGGGCACTGCCATTGCAACCACTCATTTTTTTTAAATATTGTTTTTCCAGAGTTTTGTATAGCGCGAAGTTGACCCGATGGTATCTGGTATCCGAACGTTTTACATGAGCACCAGTTGTGTTACATAAGGACACATTCATTTTTGTTAGGCACAGGGAGATTAAGGGGCATATGCATCAAACTTGTGTTTTGCGATTGCCAAATTGCGATTTTTACCGAATCGCAATTTGCGAGTCGCAAAAAGCAATGCATTAAAAAAATCACCAAAATTTTGCTTTTCGGTAATAATCGCAATCGCTATTTGCGATGTAGAAATACCGACTCGCAAAGATTGCGAATTCGCAATTACCGAGTCGCAAATAGCGATTCCTGTATTACCATTCACCATGATGATGTCAGATTCAGGAAGTGGCCACACCCATGCTGTAACCTGTGTGCTGAGAGTGAGTAGGAGGTCGCAGACTTCTGGAGAACTGCAATTAAGAAGAGTTTGTGATTTTTAAACTGGTGCAGACAGCAGCATGGCTACAGAAACACCGCTGAAGGAGAGAAAAAGGCAAAAGAAGTTCAGTGAAAAGGAATTGGAGTTAGTAATCGAAGAGGTGCTGAGGAGCCATGACAAATTGTTTGGGAAACAGTCACTGCCAGTCCCTGAGTCAGAAAAAAGAAAATTGTGGCTGGCAATGCAAAGGAAAATTAATGCAGTGAGAGTTGGTCAGCGCAGCATTGGAGATTTGTGCAAAAAGTGGTATGACCTGCGTCGTCGTGCCAAAGAAAGCGTTGCGGAAAGGCTTGTGGAAGCAAAACAATCTGGAGGTGGCCCATCAACCCAAACAACCCCCACAGCCATGGAGTACCTTGTGGAGTATACCCTGCAGCCGGAGGCAGTAGATGGAGTAACAACAATAGATTCCTCTGCACCACCCAGTACCTCCCAATGTAAGATGAATGCCATTTTATATCCACATTTCAGTGTTAGTAAACAAACAGTGTAAGACCCGGTAATCTTTGAAACTGACAGCATTTTTAACTCTGCTCTGCTGCTATTTGTTTTGCACAATTGATTGAAACCTTTTTGCCATTTTTAAGAAATACTGATTTATTCATGAATTGTACTGTTCCTTAACTGAATTTGAAACTTTGTCACTAGATTGGCTGTGAGTGGGAATAGAACCCTCAATCAGGAGAAGCCCCCAAACCGACATTGCCATTTTGTCTATACGGTGCGGTCTAGTTGTCAAATCTGGCGACTACAAAACAGGACGCTGCACGAGCGCACTCGACCCCGTAAGCTTTGAAACTGACAGCATTTTTAACTCTGCTCTGCTGCTATTTGTTTTGCACAATTGATTGAAACCTTTTAGCCATTTTTAAGAAATACTGATTTATTCACGAATTGTACTGTTCCTTAATTGAATTTGAATCTGAAACTTTGTCACTAGATTGGCTGTGGGTGGGAATTGAACCCTCAATAAGGAGAAGCTCCCTGACCGACACCGCCATTTTGTCTATACGGTGCGGTCTAGTTGTCAAATCTGGCGACTACAAAACCGGCCGCTGCGCGAGCGCGCTCGACCCCGTAAGCTTTGAAACTGACAGCATTTTTAACTCTGCTCTGTTGCTATTTGTTTTGCACAATTGATTGAAAACTTTTAGCCGTTATTAAGAAATACTGATTTATTCATGAATTGTACTGTTCCTTAATTGAATTTGAATTTGAAACTTTGTCACTAGATTGGTTGTGGGTGGGAATTGAACCCTCAATCAGGAGAAGCCCCCTGACCCACACCGCCATTTTGTCTATACGGTGCGGTCTAGTTGTCAAATCTGGCGACTACAAAACGGGACGCTGCGCAAGTGCGCTCGACCCCATAAGCTTTGAAACTGACAGCATTTTTAACTCTGCTCTGCTGCTATTTGTTTTGCACAATTGATTGAAACCTTTTAGCAGTTTTTAAGAAATACTGATTTATTCATTAATTGTACTGTTCTTTAATTGAATTTGAATTTGAAACGTTGTCACTAGATTGGCTGTGGGTGGGAATTGAACCCTCAATCAGGAGAAGCACCCTGACCGACACCGCCATTTTGTCTATACGGTGCGGTCTAGTTGTCAAATCTGGCGACTACAAAACGGGACGCTGCGCAAGCGCGCAGCGGTCGTGCCGCTGGCGTGCCGAAGGCGCCCCTAAGGCAAGTCCGTCTGCGCCCGTCAGCGTCCCGGAGGAGGCCGGAGCCGGAAATGCTGCCGGTTATTCTCGTTCACATAGGGATATTGTGTTTTACAGCAGGTCAGATCTCCAAGACATTGGGGAACGGGTGAGTTGCTTATAACAGCAAGCATAATGGAGGAAGTGTAATTAAGAATAGTAATGGTATAGCCTTGGACCTGGATTCCCGGGATAACGGCCTTTTGAAGGCCCTACTCCTGAACACCCGCTCTATTAAAAAGCATGAAGCTCAATTATATGACCTCCTACTCGAGTCCGACCCCAATTTAATGTTTGTGACTGAGACATGATTTAATGAGGGGTCACACCCCATGATTGTGGGTGCTATCCCGCCGGACTATCGGATTATAAGAAAGGACCGGCCAGTGGGTAGAGGGGGCGGAATTGGAATAATTAAAAAAAAAAACATTCTCATGCTCTATTCTATCCGCGCAGGACATTGAGGGTGCTGAAAGCCTGAGTTTCCTGTTCACCGCTTCTGACCACCAGTCAATTGTTGGTGTTCTTATGTACAGGCCACCTGGTCCTGGCTAGGCAAGTTTGCAGAGTCACTCAGTCAAGCCATCTCTCCAATTTTCACCAAATATAGGCATTACCTGTTATTAGGAGATTTTAATATTCATATGGACGATTCATCTGATTCGGAGGCAATAAGGTTCCTGGAATCTTTAGAGATTTTTTGTTTTTTTTGCAAATGTCTTTATTGGTTTTAATTACAGCCATACATACATAATTGGACGACATGTTAAATTTAGTCAACACAGTCTCTGAGCAAACATCAATTTAAATTGCATATCAAGCTCTCCTGTTCTGCATGTCTACGCATCTCGATTTCCACCGTAGGTGACATACAGGGATTTCCCCCGATACTTATTCCACAGCGACCATTTCCTATCCCATTTTTTGGGGCACCCCCGAGCAACAAAAACTTCGGTCTCTGCCAACATACATCTGTCCAGCTCTTTTGCCCACAGGGTGATGGACGGCGGGTTTGCTCCCCCCCCACCCTCTCTCCTCTTCCCGTTTAACTAACGTATACCCCAGTGTTGTGAATTGCTGTTCGACTTCCGTGAGATCAGTCGCCTCCCATATATTCAACAATCCCAATTGTGGCGACAACACTATCTCCTTTCTCAAGGCTACCTGCATGTGATCCGAAGCTCCCTCCCAAAGGGCACGTATCCTGGGGCAGCTCCTCAAAGTATAATAAAAGGTGGCCTGTTGTCCGCAACCCCTCATACAGAGGTTGTCAGGTCTAGACCCTATTCTCGCCAAAGTTTTCCCTGTCATGTATGAACGGTGAAGTATCCGCAGCTGTATCAGCCTGAATTTAAGTGTGATGGCCGCTTCCCGAGGGGACATAAGAGCCAGTTGCCAATCCTCGTCGCTTATTGGGCCTAAGTCATCTTGCCACCGCTCCCTTAACTTTGGAAAGGTGTCTGGCAGGTTATTACTTAACTTTTTATATGTGAGAGATATCGCCTTTGAACTTAGAGGTCCATCTAACAGCCTGTCCTCCAATGGTGACGACTCTGGTATATCATTAAGGGACGGAAAAGCCACCCGTATCACGTGTCTAATCTGTAAATATCTGTATATTTCTCCCTGAGCCAGATGATATTGACTCTGAGGGTCACCAAATGTAAGTATAGCTCCCTCCTTAACCAGGTCCTTCACTGCGGAGTCAGGGGGGTGATATAGCCAGTTATTAACAGTCACCAATTGCGCCGCCCAGTAGTAGAGTTGCAGGTCGGGCAGCGCTATGCCTCCATCATACCAGCCCTTTGTCAATTTCTTCAGTGCGACCCTGGGGGCCTTCCCATCCCACAGCAGCGTGCGGATTTCACCCTCGACTGCTCTAAAATACGAGTCTGGGACTCTGTGCGGACAATTATGGAGTATGTAGAGAAAACGAGGGAGGCCCAACATTTTAAAGAGTGCAGCACGCCCCAACAGCGTGAGAGGCAGGGATCTCCAGTGCTTCGCATCCGCGCGTAGTCTAGCCAGTGGGGAGGCCAGATTGGAGCTGTAAAAAAGAGCTGGATCTGATGTGATAAAGACCCCATAATATCGAAATCCCTCCTCCGCCACCGCTATGGTGCATTCAGCCTGAAGTCGGGGGCCCCTCAACATAAACAATACGGACTTGTGCCAATTGATCGCATACCCCGAATACTTGCCAAAATTCGTGAAGATGTCGAGCACCACCCTGATGGATTTGTGCGGGGAGGCTAGATATAACAGTATGTCATCCGCATACAAGGATATACGGTCTTCCACAGTGTCCGCCCAACTCAGCCCTCGTATCAACACATCTCGGCGCATCCATGCTGCAAGGAGCTCCAGCAGAAGGGAGAATATCAGCGGGTATAGCGGGCATGCCTGTCTAGTACCTCTTCTTAACCTGAATGTGCGGGACGTATAGCTGTTAACGCTCACCTGTCCCAACACGTCCGTATATAACAGCTTCCCCAAGCTATGAATTTAGGGCAAGGTATCACCCTTCCCAGGGCTTTGAACAAATACGGCCATTCTATGGAGTCGAATGCCATTGAGGCATCGAGAGATAACACCGCCACCTCCTCCTCAATATACTGCCTACGAGCCATCACATTGTGAAGGCGCCGTATATTAAGGGCCGTATTCCTCCCTGGCATAAATCCAGATTGGTCCGGATGGACCACTGATGCAATAACCGTCACTAGCCTATTTGGCAGGCGTTTCGCCAATACCTTTGCCTCCACATTAATCAGCGAGATTGGCCTATAGGAGCCACAACTGTCCGCTGGTTTACCTGGTGTGTGGATGACTACAATGGTGGCCAGCCGCTGATCCACTGGTAACCTACCCACCTCCAGGCTCTCTTCATACATGGCCCTTAAGTGTGGCACAGTCAGAGAGGCAGTGGCTTTTAAGAACTCAACCGGCATGCCGTTAGGCCCCATCGCTTTAACGGATTTAATCTGTCCTAGGGCCTTGCTAATTTCATCGTCCGAAAGATCTCCCTCCAGGGTGTCCCTCTCTACATCTGAGAGGCCCGGTACGTCACTATCCCGGAGGAGCTAACGCGAATCGTCAGCCGTGTAGTGGGTAGAGGGGGAGTATACCTTTTCCAGGTGGTCAGCGAATTCCTCCACTATTTCCCGTGGATGCGTCACTGTTACGCCCCCTGGTTTCGTCAGTTTGTGTACCCATCTCGTTCCCTGTTCTCGCCTCTCCAACCATGCTGGTGTCCTGCCAGCCCTATCACCCATTTCGTAGAGTCTGTGCTGGGTGGTGCGATACTTATCCATCATGTGTTCCCTGGTTTTTATTCTGTATTCGTCTTGCTTCAGTAGGAGCCTATGACTAGTGTCTGGTGAGGGATCTTGTGCATGATCCCGCTCCAATTCAAGGAGGTCCATCTCCACCTGGACCAAGAGCTCACGTTTCTTGACGATATATCCCTTCTTTAAAGATAAAGCTTGCCCTTTCAGAACCACCTTGTATGCTTCCCAAATTGTTTGAGCGGATTCAACTGAGCCGACATTCTCAGTAAAATAGTGCTCTGTTTGTGTGCGGAGTTCCTCCCAAATGTCTGGTATGTGTAGGAGCCATGAATTAAGAACAAGGGTGGTGCGTACCTGCCGTTCCCAGTGTGTATATTCTACCCAGACTGTAGAGTGGTCCGATATGTCTCTGGGCAGAACTCTAGACTGGGCGAAGTTACCTATCGAGGACAAATGCGTAAGGAAATAATCAATCCGCGATAGACTGTTGTGCACATTGGAGAAGTACGTGAATAATTTATCAGTTGGTTGGGATGCTCGACCTACATCTGTCAAACCCATTGACTTCGTAAAGTCGGCCATAAGGGCATTGGATTGCGCTATGGACTTCGGCGGGTGGCAATCAATTGTGTCATCCAAAGTCATATTAAAGTCCCCCCCCCCCATGATTAACGTGCCCTTTCGGAGGCCCTGCAGCTTACTTCCAAGGTCCTCCAATGCTGCCTTACCCAAAGCGGGCGGTAAATACACAGAGAGTATGTTTATATCTCTTCCATCCGATTGAGCCTCTGCCCCTGCAAATCGTCCCCTCGGGTCTGCCCATGTTTTATGAACTATAAGAGGAGTACTCTTCTTTACCAGGATTGCTGTCCCCCTCGATCCCATGGTATAATCTGCATGAACCAGGAGTTTATACCCCTACCTAGTGAGGGCCTTAGTCTTCTGTCCCACAAGGTGCGTTTCTTGCAACAAAACCACATCAGGTGAGTACCGCTTTAGATAATGCTGTACTATCCCTCTCTTAATCTTATCACCAACACCATTAACATTCCAAGTCATTATAGAAAGTATCCGATCTCTATCCCCCCCCATAGCTGTCCATTACACAATTCCCAAGTATACGGATCAATGCAGACGGAGAAAAAATTTGAACCAGCCCACTCCTCTTTGTTCGTCCAATCTTCAGCATGGCTACTTTGCGCATTAGGATCACAGAATCACTTTGCATACCAATAAAACAATGAACAATTAAACCCCCCTTCTTCCTGACCCCTCGGTTCCCTCCCCCCTCCCTGCCCCCCTGCCCGTGGATTTAGAACTACCCACTCCCAAACATGGCATAGTGCCTCTCTCCCCCCCTGAAATGCTGAAAATGCACGGTGTTAGTCAACTCCCATCCCCGCATGTACACATCACAGTTATTTTGAATTTAAGCCATCCACTAATTGTAATTAGTCTAACTTCGTTCAAATCACATCGTGTAAACCCATCAGTCTTGACCCGTTCACTAGGTCATACCCTCAATGTCTTGCACTGATAGATACCATTAATCTTGTCTCTCCCCCCCTATACTTGTGCTTTCAGCGAGGCGCCAGCTCTCCGCAACCGCCTCTGGAGGTTATCAGCCCCGCTCCGTCATCTGGCCGTCTTCCTCTGCTGGACCATTGTTCGTAGCTCCCGTACTGCTGCCTCGGTGTTTACCAGATCTGCCAGGGCGATCCCGTCTGTGGCCTCCCATACTGCTCCGACCTTCCAACGAGACCCAGACTGCCTCCGGTGACTCAAAACACCATGATTTACCGTCCGATTCCACTCTCAACTTTGCTGGGAAAAGCATTGCATATTTCACCTCACGGTCCCTCAGTTCTCTCTTCACTGCCTGAAAGCTGCGACGTTGGGCCTGGACCTTGGCTCTTTAGAGATTTTTGATTTGTCCCCTTATATACACCTACCCACCCATGAAAAGGGACATATCTTAGATCAGATATTCTCCAACGTTAGAGTTGAAACAGATACCCCACTTCCGTTGGTGTGGTCTGATCATTTTCTTCTGAGTTTTCATCATCATTTGATCTTTATTTCGACATTTTTTCAGTCATAAAAGATTACAGTTAAAAAAGTTAAAACATGTATAAAACCACGGGAAATAAATAAACATTTCATAAAATCAAATTATCAAGCAGGGTATGCAATCATGATATACAATCACCCCTGGATGCCGCTGTAATGAGAGAAAATCTCTTGGACCACATAGCTAGCAGGAACTTTGAGAGTGCGAAAACTATGTGCGGTGAAGTATCAGTTTTAAGGACTCTCATTGCAACAAGACATTTATCAAAGCCCATGTTCTTGCACAAGGGTACCAACCAGTACTTTCTGGCTTTACTGTAAGCAGGGGAAAAAAAGAGCATGTGTAGTTCATCCTCCTTGATCTCACCGTATCCAGGCCAACAGTTGCTCGTTGGTGTAGACCACTTGCTTGTGAATGCCCTTAGTGGTAGCGTTGCGAATCTCCATTGGATATATAACTTCCTAGCTCCAACTGGGTAAATGAAATTCAAAAACTCCTCAAAAACATATGAGTGTCTAAGTGTTAAAAAGGTTGTTGTCAAAGGGCCAGCTTTGGAGTCATGCAGCCATGTGTTTTGTTTGTAGTCCATGAAGGACTTTGCAAGCATTTTGCATGAAACCCCCCTGCATGCCTGTTCTGGCTCATACCAAAGGTCCGAAAATCCCATTTTCCCCAGTTCCTTTTTCACAAATGCAAGCCAGGGGATTTTCGCTGCACTACCATGATTCAGCACATCCTTTAATTCAAGCCTATAATTGGACAGTTCTGGAGTTATCCATAGCCTGCGCCAAAACCTAAGAGGTTTCAGAGCTAGCTCATCCTGGATAAAACTCAGTCCTAAATCCAATCTCAGCGGAAGGAGGGGTGTGCTTTGGGGGAGTACAAGTAGCTGCCTCATAAACTTATTTTCCACATTAAGAATTTCGGGCCTACAGGTATAACCCCAGAGTTCCCCACCATAAAGAGCCGATGCCCTCGCCTTCACTTTGTAAATCTCCAGTGCGGGGCTCACTGGCTTGATTGTAGATGTATTAGACATTTTGAGGATGCCGCCCACTAATTGGGAGAGTTTAAGTTGTGATTTCGCCTGTTGGGGGACCCAGGAAAGATTTTCATTGATCGTTACCCCTAGATATTGAAAAGTCTGTACCCTCTCCAGTCTAACCGAACCCATCGGTGATGGGCGGGTCGATGCCGGGGGGCTGAAAATCATAAATTTGGTCTTATCAGCATTGATTTCCAGTCCACGGCATCGGCAGAAGTCTGTAAAGCCGTCCAACACTCATTGGATCCCTAAGACTCTACCTTATCCTCAATCTCAGGGTAAACCGCGCCCTTACACCTTTAGACCCTTCAGCCAGATCATATCTGACACTATGAGGGCAGCTTTCGGTCAGTACCCGATTCCCTTCAGCGCCGATCCCGATATTGACGCTCTTAGTTTGGAGAATTGGCTTGGAGATCATGCCTCTGAGTTAGCTCCCCTCACTACTCGTAAAGCTAAATCCGTACACCCCTCTGCACCGTGGTTTACGGAAACCCTTAGGAAAAGCAGGAGTGCCTGCAGACGACTAGAGAGAGTATGGCGTAACAAGTTTAACTCTGAGGACAAAGCCATCTATAAACAAGCTCTGAAAGCCTATTACAATAATGTGCATACCGAAAAGAAAAACTTCACCTCCAAAATCAAGGGTGCGGCCCACCCTTTTCATCTCCAAGTGCAGTGAGCATGCCATTCATTCCCACTTCTGTTTGGGTTCATCAGATGGCTAGCTATTTCCATGATAAGATTTGTTTGATACAACAATCTTTTGTTTCTACGGACACACTTAAAATTGATGAGGCATGGGGTGCTGACCCCGCGCCGTCTGGGGTTGGTTAATCGATCATCCAATTTCCCCCCATTTCCTTAAAAAAATCCCTTGAGATCATGGCAACACTGAAGTCTGGCTCCCCTTCAGACCCATGTCCCGCAAAAATTCGGGGACGATAAATCATGCTGTTAATTTAGTTCTGAATACCTCGCTCCAAAAGGGGACGGTACCTAGCTGTTGGAAAAAGGCAAAAATTATTCCTCTGTTAAAGAAATCAACGGCTGATCCTGCAGTCTCTTCCAACTATAGGCCTATATCTCTGCTGCCTTTTTTCTCAAAAGTTCTTGAAAAGTATGTTAATTCAGTACTAGCGGAATATGTGGAAGTGAACCATGTTCTCCATGATAGTCAGTCGGGCTTCAGAGCCTCCCTCACTACTGAAACAGCGCGACTGGAAGTCCTAGAAATGATCCAAACACAGTTGGATAAAGGGGTAGCGCTGTGGTGATATTACTGGACTTATCTGCAGCCTTTGATACCATGCCCCATGACCGGCTCCAGCGAAGGTTAATGGAGTGTGGTATTGGGGACACGGTATACAAATGGTTTGCCTCCTTTCTAAGTGAGCGGCAGTAGGAAATCTGGTCCCCTCCCCTGTCAGCCGCAATTCCCTCTATGAAGGTGGGTGTCCCGCAGGGTGCAATTTTGAGCCCAACGCTCTTTAACATTTATATGGCCCCCCTTGCTCTTCTAGCAGAGTCACACGGCGCGAAGATTATTTCTTATGCCGATGATATGCAACGTCTGTTCACATGCGACAAAGGGACTAACTTCAGAGGGAGTGAGATTAACAGATGTTTGACGGAGGTCTTTTCTTGGATGTGACTTAACCAACTAAAGTGCAACACAGAAAAATCGGAAATTATCTTTTTTGGTTGCACCCCATGTGAGGACTGGAGCCAATGGTGGCCCCGTGACATGTCTCCTCCTTCTGCTCTAGTTAGTACGGTAAAAATTGGGAGTCAAATTGGATGCTAATTTAGCGATGAAGACTGAAATTCAAACCGTTGCTGGCACATGTGTTGGTAAAAAACTTTCTTCCTCTGCTACCGGTTGAATACCGTAAAACCATAGTGCAAGCCCTAATTTCATCCAGGTTGGACTGTGTTAATGTCCTATATCTGGGCTTACCAGAATATCTACTCAATCGGCTGCAGGTTGTTCAAAACGCCGCAGCCAGAGCTATTCTTATGGTGAATCCCAGAATGCATATGTCGCCCCACCTGAAGGCATTGCACTGGCTCCCGGTCAGAAAGAGGATCCAGTTTAAGGCTTTAGTGCTGGCCTATCGAGCATTCCATGGTACGGGTGCCGTTTATCTGAGAAGGAGGATCCAACACTATGAGCTCCAATGGGTTTTGAGGTCCTCAGGGCAGTCCCTCATGCTCATCCCCAAATTTGCCCGCTCTCGGGCAGGGGGCCGCTCCTTTCAGGTTTTAGCGGCCCGTCTGTGGAATGATCTGCTTTTGCATCTTAGACAGGTCCAGGACTTGCTGCTCTTTAGGAGACAACTAAAAACGTGGTTATTTCAGCAATAGTACTCTGGTTGGCAAGGTTGAGCTCATCTTGTTTGCGTTTTCTGGTGGTTTAGCGCCGGGACACTCTATGTGAGTAGCTGTGCGCTTTACAAATACCTATTTTAATTTTCATTTCATCTTGCTTGTGCAGGAAATAGTATTCCAGGCCATGTTTTAATTATAACACACTAATGCATAATGGGAATTGTAGTCAGCAAAACCACAAGGGAAGTCTGGTGGCTAGCAAACAAGATCAGTTCAAATCCATTGTGCCAGGGAAGTCAGTCTACACGAACAGTGTATTTCAAAATAACTTTATTGTACAAAACATTGTACAAAAACAAAAACATGTCCTAAATGCCAACTAATCATGCACTGTTCCACATCACAGATGCAGGTGACCAGGAGTCTGAGGACAGTGATGGACATGCACCACCAGAGAGTGAGCCTCAGTCAGAAGGGGACATAGCAGTCTCACCAGCACCTACAACACCAGCTCCTAAAAAACGCAGGACCACTGTGGCACCATTGCCAGCATTGGAAACAGGGGATGAGGGACAACCTGAGCCCACAATAGTACAACCAGTGAATACACCCACATCCAGACCACGTGGACAGCTGCAATGTGGAAACATGCGATTCAGGAGAAGCAGGCCAGCCGCACTGGTGAGATCTGGCAAAGGCGAGAGTTCCACATCGCATGATGGTCTGGAGAGTGCCATGTTAAGGGTGCAGCACCTGCAGGTGAAACACATGCGGTTAATGCAGGGAAACCTTTCCTCTCTTGTATGCAAATTGGGGGACATGAGTGACAGCATCAAGCATCTAACAGCAGCTGTGCAGGAAGGTCGCAGGGAAAGCAGAGAACAATTTGGAGAGATAACTGTAGCACTCAGGGACCTATGCAAAGTTCTGAAAGATGATCAGGTGTTCCATCGCAAAAGACACAACCAATTACTTTGACGCTTGGATGGGTACACTAGAGCCACCAACCGTCTTAGCAATGCAACTGTACAACTATCTCGACATGCAATAGCCATGCAGTTGGAAATGAGCCATTGCTGCGGAGATGTTGCCATGGGACTGATCCAAGTCACAAATGCTGTGGAGCAGATGCAGACCAATGCTATTGCTGGCAATAGTGTCATGGGTGGGGGGGAAAAGTGAGGATGCCTGCAGCCACAGTAGCAGCTTGGCGCCAGTGACGGAATGCAGGAGGCGCAGCACACGGAATACGGCAAGATCAGAGAGCTCACAAAGGGTTGTGTCTGACCACCCAGAACGGGCAATGGGAGTTAGAGCATGCAGAAATAGTGTGACCATGTCCACAGCAATTGTTTTTGGTGAAGCAACCAGAAACTACATTTGTCTGGACTGAATTAAAGTACCATGACATACCATTATGTGCAGACATTAATATTTTCAGGCTATGAAAGCATGTATTAACACTACAGTTTAGGTTGTTTTAAATATATCTCGTTGGCAAAGTAACAGTGTTGTGTTGGATTTGATTAATTTCTCACATCAAAAATAATTCTGTGTGATTTTTGCAGGCCACGTTCTCCCTTCAGCTGCACTCGCTGCACTTCCTGCTTGTTGTGGGTGTATGTTATCCTCGTCCTCATCGGGGTCACTATCTGATGTTTCTACTGGTACACCTTTGGCAGTTGCTATGTTGTGCAACGTGGCAAATATCTTACAACAGATGTCTGGCTTGTATTGCACAGTTTTATGGATGCAACAAAAGTGACTTTTCAGCAGCCCAAAGGTCCTCTCAACCACATTTCGCGTTGTCCTGTGTGCTGCATTGAACCAGTGTTCACTAGGTGTGCTTGGATGCAGATACGGTGTCAAGGCAAAAGGACACACAGCATATGCACTGCCACCTGTGGAGAAACAGCATATATATTGGTCACTGATATGTTTCACATTAAAATGTAGATATGCATGAAAAAGTGGAATGTGTTTACCAAGCAGGAATCCTTCTCCAAATTCACCCCCAAGAAGGGATCACTGACGAAATATCGAGAAGGAGAATATCGAATTGCCAAAATATCGAAGTAAAAATATAGAATGCCAAAATATCGAAGCCCTATCTCCAAACAGGTAAGTACAAAAATATAGAATCCAAAATATCGTTGTAAAAAATATAGTTAGTCAAAATATCGAATTTTTTAAATGTCTTAAAATTAATGTAAAATTAATGAAATAAAACATAGAATTAACTGAAACATACTTAAAAATACTTTAAAATTAATAAATAATTAATGTAAGTAAAAAAATAAAATATATACATATATATTAACGTAATATTAATTAAAAATATGCAATATCTTTTGCGTAGGATAGCGGGCGGGGGAAATTTACTATTACCACTCCAGTAAGTGCAATAGTAGGGAAAGCGTTGGATAGCGGGAGGGTAAAAATTAGTATTCCCACTCCAGACAGTGCAATAATAGGGAAATCATTGGATAGCGTAGGGATAAAAATTAATATTCACACTCCAGAGAGTGCAACAGTAGGGAAAGCGTTGGATAGCGGGAGGGTAAAATGTACTATTCCCACTCCAGTGAGTGCAACAGTAGGGAAAGCGTTGGATAACGTAGGGGTAAAAATTACTATTCCCACTCCAAAGAGTGCAACAGTAGGGAAAGCATTGGATAGAGTAGGGCTAAAAATTACTATTCCCACTCCAGAGAGTGCAACAGTAGGGAAAGCGTTGGATAGAGTAGGGGTAAAAATTACAATTCCCACTCCAGAGAGTGCAACAGTAGGGAAAGCGTTGGATAGCGTAGGGGTAAAAATTACTATTCCCACTCCAGAGAGTGCCACAGTAGGGAAAGCGTTGGATAGCGGGAGGGCAAAATTTACTATTCCCACTCCAGTGAGTGCAACAGTAGGGAAAATGTCAGATGGCGTAGGGGTAAAAATTACTATTCCCACTCCAAAGAGTGCAACAGTAGGGAAAGCGTTGAATAGCGTAGGGGTAAAACTACTATTCCCACTCCAGAGAGTGCAACAGTAGGGAAAGCGTTGGATAGCGGGAGGGTAACATTTACTATTCCCACTCCAGAGAGTGTAACTGTAGGGTAAGCATTGGATACCGTAGGGGTAAAAATTATTATTCCCACCCCAGTGAGTGCAATCGTAGGGAAAGCGTTGGATAGCGTAGGGGTAAAAATTACTATTCCCACTCCAGTGAGTGCAATAGTAGGGAAAATAATAATTTAATATTTTATTAAAAATAAATACATTATTAATACCCAAAAACGTATTAAAATCAATTACCAATCACACAATATTTAATAATTAATTAATTATAAATACCAATATTTTTTTATTAATTACCTATTAATAATTAATTAACAACCAATTAATACCAAAAAATAATAAATACAATTAATAGCAATTAATAATTAATTAAGAATAAATTAATTAGCAATATACAAAAATTATTTCAATAATTAATTATTTACAATTAAATTAATTCCCCCCATATTCCCCTATAAACCCACAACCCGCTACAAATAATAAATGAATACAATTAACATAATTATCAATTAAACAATTAATACAAATTAATTACCAATTAATACAAAATATTTACCAATTAATAATTAATCAACAACCAATTAATTTCCAATACCAATTAATAATTACCTAATAACAATTAAATTACTTCCCACCCTATTCCCCTATAAACCCACAACCCGCTACAGAAGTAAAACGCAAAATTAAATTAAAAATAATTAATAATTCCTAAAAATTTATATTTAATGTCCTATAATTAAATTACTTCCCACCCTAATCCCCTATAAACCCACAACCCGCTACGAAATTAAATTACACAAAAATTAAATAACATAAAATTCATTACTTTAAAAATATTCAAACATACATTCCAAAATTAATACATACTTTTAACACATATACTAACACTTAAAACACTATAAAAAAAATCGATATTTTTAACAACTATATTATGACTGTCGATATTACATGTATGTATGCCGCTATGCCTAAAGATATAGGAATCATGTGTACTACCTGGGTATCTTGCCACTATGTCCGTGATTATGTACTTCACATTGCATTTCACTTGTATGTTCAGTGAATGATATGACTTTCTATTCCTTAAGATATACTCATTCACTGCGGATGGACATATGGCTATATGTGTCCCATCTATGCAACCTATTACATCGGGGATGTTGGCTATCTGATGAAAGTCCATTTTAGTTTCAAACAATTCCTGTGGGGTAGTTGGGAATCTGATGTGTTGGCCCATCCGTAGCAACATAGCATCCAGGAACGGGTTGAAGAAACGCGAAAGTGAACTTTGTGACACTCCGCCAGCTGTAGCTATTACCCTCTGGAAGCTACCAGACGCTAGGAGTTGCAGGGAACACAGGACCTGCACATGGGTGGGGATTGCATGTGTCCTGCGAGATTGACGGTGTTGTAGTGGGTCTAATTCAGCCATTAGATCATATATCATTGCAACATTTATTCTATACTTCTCATACATTTCCTCCTCTGCCTGCCCCAACAGAGTAACGCACACTCTGAAAATGTGCTCCTGTATCCACCTTCTCCTCTGTGCTGCTGCTCTTAGCCTCATCCTCCTCGCCATAACGTAGAGCGCTGCCATTGTGAAACATTATGAGGCCTTCTGGCCCTGTTTAAATACTTTCCAATATCTTTCCCACCTGTTTTGAGTGTTTTCACCTAGTTACCACCTAGTTTGATTTGGTGGTATTTTGTGAATGCAAAATTGTGATCCCTTATGTTTTCACAATTTTCAATTTTTCATGCACTGTTTGCGATTGCAAAATAGCTTGATGCATCTTGCCCTAAGTGATGCGCCCAGAATCACAGGATGTTGACTATCATTGCAGAGACTCGAAACCCGGTTCCCCAGATTTGAGGTCCACCGCCCTAGCCGTTAGGTGCATCCTATCCCCATCCTCATGGTTTTTTACACTAAACACTATCTACTAACAGCAGAAGACAGGATTTAGCGCCAAAAATTAACGCTGCTGAAAAGCAGGCATTGAAAGGAGAAATGTTTTAATTTATCCTTGTTTTTATGATTTTGCATTTGTACTGTAGTGTACAGCACACATACAAAGTAGCAACAGGTTTTAAACTTGTCTAGGCAGAGTATTTTATACAGGAAGGGTATCCTTCCTGTACAAACCTATGGTATATTCAGGCACACACCCTAGCACTATGGCATTAAGGTATGTATCTGCCACACTGCAGCTGAAATCAGTGCAGGCACTAGGGAGAAAGGAGGAGAGAGCCATTTCTCTGTAGATATGGCGCTCTACAGCTCCCTCCCTGTCACGCAGCTCCGCACCTTTGCAGGTGCACCCGGTTAAGGTTCTTACCGGTGGAGTGGTGAGGGGGGAGCGGAAGTCGATGAAATAGGTCAAATAAAATAAAAAACATGAATAAACCCACTTACCTTACACTCGCCCCATCGCCGACTCTGCATTGTGGTGAGCGCAAGGTGAATGGTTTTATTTATTTTGTATTTTATTTTACCTAACAGGTAACGGTAACAGTTAACAGTCCACTACTGTTACCTGAACCAGCCGCGCCTACATTTTTGGCTGCTGCGTTGCTTTCCATTACTTGCTTGAGAATCTGGGCCCAAGGGATCAGTGGATTGCCCCACTGTGTCATCTCCTGGGGATGACAAATCATGTAAATACTCTCAGATTTTGTAAAAGCGATTCTACAAGTGTGATAGTGCCTGCAGTATTTAAACTTATCTTTGCTGCTTGCTCCATTAGACACAAAGTGACCATTAATAATTAGCTCTACTTAAGGGCTTGCATACGCACTGTTTGTAGACACATTGAACTAATTCACCAGTCTGTGAAAGTGGCGGGCAATGTGTGTTGTGGTGGGCGTTCCACCGCAACGCCCATTGATTTTGACGCTGCCCACTATTTACAAGAGCAGCGTAAATAGGAGGCAACACCAAAATTAAGACCAAGGGAAACCTGGCCTTAAACAGGCGAAATGAGGAGAAATACTTATTTCTCCTAGTTTTTCCTGTTTTCATGTATGCTACGTTGTGCAGCACACATAGAAACAGCAAAACGCTAATGATTGTTTATGTGCAGGAAGGTCCCCTTCTGCACATAAACAATCATTTAAAAAAAATACTGTTTTGCAACTTCTATGTGTGCTGCTTAATGCAGCACACATTGAGGTTACGAAACTCCATTTAAAGATTGTTTATGTGCAAGAAGGGGGACCTTCCTGCACATAAACGATTTTCTCCTCAACACAGGCACCCTTGCACTATTGTGCAAGGGTGCCCGCGTTGGCGCTAGGCAGCTAAATGTAGCGCCAGTGCAGGGGGAAATGCAGGGCTGCACCATATTCTTGTACATATGATGCAGCCCTGCATTTCTAAAGTGATGAAGCGTGTTGTTAGCGTTCTTGGCTTAACGACACGCTTCACCACCTTATTGTAAATATGCCCCTCGATCTGTTATTATTAAATTTGGATTTGGATGGTGCGCTGTTATATGTGACACTTTCCTGCCAGTGCCCAAATTCATTTACGAAGCTTTTTGATTTGACTTACTTTTGTATTTCTACTGGCTAACTCCTGAATTCCGGGAGTAAACCAGGAGTGCTCTTGGCTTACTCCTAAAGTTCAGTAGTAAGATAGCAGCACAACAACAGCAAGTCGCACATATTCATAGCAACATCTTTGTGACCTGGGCTAAAAAGTCAGCACGCCAGCAGACACAAGGGATGAGTCTGAAGTCCAGGAACAGAAATACATAGAGAGAAGTTTGCTTGGGGGGTACATACAGATTCATGGTGTTCTGCCAAACCGTTGAGATGGAGACAGAGTGATA
The DNA here is from genome assembly GCF_964204655.1 of Triturus cristatus. Taxonomy (NCBI): domain Eukaryota; kingdom Metazoa; phylum Chordata; class Amphibia; order Caudata; family Salamandridae; genus Triturus; species Triturus cristatus. The sequence goes on along the minus strand of NC_140593.1, from coordinate 874,694,448 downwards.
AATAAAGCAAAAACCAGAGGCTACATTTTTCCAGAGCTATGCAAGATACTTTTGTGCAAAAAAACGAATTATATCACTTGTTATGTTATACTGCCCTTATTGACACTGGTTTGAACGCACTTTAAGATGTTGTTATGGTGCAGTTTGTGTGTTCTTAGCAGAGATTTGTTTCAATATTTTGTTTCAAAATGGTGTGGGCGAGTTACTGTCAAAGTAAAATGAGTTTCATCTCACAAGATATTTGCTGTTATTCTACATGGGTGTGTTTGCCATTGACATTTCCATATTTTCTTGATTGCAGTTGATTGCCCATTGCTCAGCAGGACAGTCTTTTCTATATAACTTTCACAATCCAAATTATTTTATGATGCGATGTTGCGAGCTTGAGGGTTTACATGCTTATACTGATTTTATCTGCATGTGTTTAGGGTGTATGTTGTTGTGCATTTCAATGGTGTTGATTTTGCCTCATTTTGCCAAAAGTGTTTGTTATGGTGGTATTGTTGGATTTAGAGTGCTATGCTATTGGCTGTACAATGAAAATCACAATATGGGTTAATGTAACTAGGTTGCTTGCGTGTTGTATGGGTTGTCTATAATGTAGTGAATGCAGGGTTGTGTAGTCAGTTATGGGCGCTGAGGATGGTGAGCAGAAATTAGTTATTCTTCAGTTCCAGAGTTGGGTTTGACGTTTGTATCATGTTGGGAAAGTCCTGCAGAGTGTGGTTAGGCAGTCCTATGTGAGAGAAGCAAGTTGTGTATGTTATTATGTTTGTATGTACTGGCACTTCTATAACACAAATCTACTTGGGAAGCAAAGCATCTCAGAACAGTAGTTGTGAGCCCAAGCTACGATTCAAGACTGTTTACAAAGAGGAGGGAAACATATAGCTGCTTATTGTGTAGGGTGCTACTGTCCTTTGAAGAGCTGGTGCTTAGCTAGAGTAGACAACCCTTTCAGAGAGAAGCATAGCAGATAGGCAGACAATACTCATAAAGGTCAGGCTGAATTGTGTTTCACAATGCATGAATACATGTCTGATTTATAGGCAATTCTGTATCCCTTTAGTATCAATATTTGGTGCAGACAAGCTAGTCAGGCGTGCATGCAGTATTCAATTAGTAATATTACCAATATAGTTACACAAAGAATGGTATGCAATTGTACTTTCTACTTTGCTATGTTCTGCCTGAGCCAGGTGAAGAAGAGAAGATGGAAACACTGTTTAGGGGCACCTGGAAAGACCCAGAAAAGATGATGTATGGGAATCTAGGTGAAAGAACCTAAACTATGGGCCATCTACTATGTTGACGTCCTACGCCGTCAATTTTACTGTTTCTAATGATATTGGACTTAGATTAGTAAAGGAGAAAGTGCTTTATGTGACCAATGATGACAACCTGAAGGACAATAATTGGTCTTGGCTCCCCACTGTGCTCACTAACAACCATTTTTCCTAGCTCTTCATGGAAATTATTTTGCTAGAATGTAGCAGGGCATCTGGCTTGTGGTCTGTGTCTAAATTTTGTTTTTACTTTGATGATGCATAAATTATCTGTCTTTGGGAAACATGGTTAACTAATTGTAGTATTTTCATCTTGTTCAAAATGTATTTATATATTTTGTGCATGTTACTTTAAGTATTACTTTGTAGTAGAACTGTAGTAGAACTGTTAGGGTGAATGCTTTTTTAGAATGTCTCTAGAATGTTATGCTTTGAAACAAGACTGTCTGCGGGTGAAGCTGTGGCTGGTGGAGGCAACGCCCTTCATGCGCTCCACAACCGTCGTAGCCTGAAGAATAAATGTTTCTTTAAAGACACTAAGCCTCTAGCGTCTTTGTAACAAATTTCTGGTGATGATCTGGCTACACGGTAGTATCTTCTGTGTGCAAGAGACAAGAGTAACTACAAATTTCTGGACATTGGTTATGGTCATCAGAAGCATCTCTACACTTCAGGACCGGGACCGTGTGCAGTCAAAAACTATTGGAGCCATGTGGTATATTATACACGTACTATTTGGATAAGTGTTAACCTGCCTACCTCACGGAATTGGGTGGCAGTTGTTGGTTGGCCCGACATTTGTGTCTGTGAGAGTTCAGAATGGGGAATCTCAACTATGCAGCGTCTCGTTGAGGACAGTCAGGAGCAAGGCAGTAGCAAGACTGCGCATGTGTGTCTTCAGCGTGGAAGTCATTCTACGTCCGGGAACTGGCGTCCGACGTCTAGAGGCAGGCTGTTCGTATGCATCAGGATCAAACCCATCATCCTCCAGAAATTCAAGCAAATGTGCGTTGGAGTGGCCATTTTGAGGCGTTGGGAGCATCTTTATTGCAGTATATTAATTTCACTGTATTCTCCATGGCGATAGGCATGTTCATGCCTGTCACGCTTATTGGATCGACAAGGCCAGTATTTGGTCCAGTGTTACCAGTGTGACCTGCGCAACCCCACATACCTTTTCACAGTCAGCTGTTTTGGGATCACTGTGGTGGTTTTAAGAACATTACACACTGTTCACATTGTAGGTGATCAGATCACAGTGAAACGCACACCTTGGCTGATTCTTTTCTTTTTTGCACCTGCATGAAGCTTCTGCAACACATCTTTATTAAAGAGGAAGCAGGTTGAAGCGGAGGATATTAGTGTTTATATCTCAGTTTTATGTAGATTGGCAGCTGATTGTCAATTCAAAGGTTTTGCTGATCAGTTGATCAGAGACCAGTTTGTATGCCATTGCAAGGATAAACAAATCAGACAAAAGTTATTGAGCATGGGAAATCCCACGCTAGAAGAAACCATCAAAGTGACTAAAAGTATTGAGATTTCTCAAGTTTCGTTATAGGAGTTGGATGACAAACCCCCTGAAAATTGGAGGCTTCAAACCCACCAAAGTAGAGAGTGTGTGTGCTAACAAAGGGAACATGTGTTTCATGGGGTAAATGACATGCAGCTAGCATAATCTGCAATTATTGCAAAAGAGTTGGGCATTTCGCCAAAGTGTGTTTGAAAAGCAAAGCTTACAAGAAACCTGTGGCATGTGAGTTAGATTCAGATGATGAGTCGGACACTGAGGTTATTTCGGCTGAAGGGGATGAATAAGTGTGTGCTCCCGCTGAGGGTAGTTCTTACTATGATCATGTGGTGGGTGATCCTTCGTGGTGTGTAAAACCCATAGTGGAGGTTGGTGTGGGAGGTAAAGTGTTCATACTTTTAGTTGACTGGTGCCAGGATCACCATGATAACTCAATGGTTATTTGAGAAGACATGGGGTAGGAGACAGCTATTCCCGCCTGACCGTCCTCCTGTATCTTATGAGGGTTGCAGGATAAAACAGTTTGGTTTTTTTAAAGAAGAAATGGTGTTTAAGGGAAGAAAAATCAAGGGGAGTATTTATGTAGCTGTCAAGGGCCTTAACATCCTGGGGTGTTTCAACAGGGGCTGTTTGACATAATTTTAAAGCCAGGTGCCAGAGAGCAAGTCTTGTTTGCTGACTGCGATGATGTAGGACAGAAGTGGAAGGCCAGTTTTCCTTCTGTTATTGGTGATGGACTGGGTAGGGTTTGTGGTTTCAAGCAAAAAATCATTGTTATGGAGGGGGCAGCCCCTATGAAGCATAAACTTAGAGGGGTGCCTTATAGTGTAAGAGAGCATTTAGAAAAAGAATTGAAGAGTCTATGAGTCAATGGCATCATAGAGCCTACTGAATCTTCTTGGTGTCTTTCTCCCTTGGTCGTGGCTACAAAAGGTGTGGGCAGCTGAGCATCTGTGTGGATCTGAGGGCACTCACAAGGAGATTTGGGTGGCCTCAAATCCATTGCCGAAAATAAATGATTTGTTTGCCTGCATTATGGGGCAAAGTTTTTTTCTAAACTTGACTTGGCTAGTGACTACCATCAGGTGGAACTGCATCCTGATTCATGACATTTCACTGCTTTCATTTCACCTCTTGGTGTAAACTGGAACTGTCCGCCATACATGCAGCGGTCCCGCACCACAAATCAGGATGCGACCATCACCATGGCGGTCGCATCTTGCATATTTAACATTGCGGCGGATACTGCTGACAGCAGCACCCGCCGCGATGTCAAAAATGCAGGATCTGCATTTCATTACACTACGTGGCAGGCACCATGTGGTGCACTGAAATGTAGGGGGAGAATGGGTAAATCGTGGGGTGACTACAATTGGAGAGTTTTATAGGGGAGAACAAATCGCTCAATTCTCTAGGCTCCAACACGATTTTGGAATATCAGCCAATCAGTATTTTACATTTGTACAGATCAGGAGTATCCTTACACTATACAGACCAGCTATTAAAATTGATAGTATACCTTTGATGGATCTCATTATTAAGAAATCATGCAGAATTAGAATCAATCAATCAATCAGTGACACTTATAGAGCGCGCTACATACCCGTAGGGTCTCAAGGCGCTGGGGGAGGGGGGGTGCCGCTACTGCTCGAACAGCCAGGTCTTCAGCTTCTTCCTGAAGGAGAGGTGGTCTTGGGTCAGGCGCAGGCCGGCCGGGAGGGAGTTCCAGGTCTTGGCGGCCAGGTAGGAGAAGGACCTTCCTCCTGTAGTCGCTCTTCGGATGCGGGGGACGGCGGCGAGGGCGTGGTTGGCTGATCGGAGGTGGCGTTTGGGAGTGTAGAAGTTGATCCGGCTGTTGAGGTAGCTCGGGCCTTGGTCGTGTAGGGCTTTGTGTGCGTGGGTGAGGAGGCGGAAGGTGATTCTTTTGTTGACGGGGAGCCAGTGAAGGTCTCTCAGATGTCCGGAGATGTGGCTGGTTCGTGGGATGTCGAGGATGAGTCTGGCTGAGGCGTTCTGGATCCGCTGGAGTCTCTTCTGGAGCTTGGCGGTGGTACCGGCGTAGAGGGCGTTGCCGTAGTCCAGTCGGCTGGTGACGAGGGCCTGGGTGACGGTCTTCCTGGTCTCGGTGGGGATCCACCAGAAGATCTTCCGTAGCATGCGTAGGATGTTGAAGCACGCCGAGGAGACGTTGTTGACTTGCCTGGTCATGGAGAGGGAGGAGTCCAGGATGAAGCCCAGGTTGCGTGCATGGTCTGTCGGTTTGGGTGCGGTGCCCAGGGCGGGAGGCCACCAGGAGTCGTCCCAGGCGGAGGGTGAAGAGCCCAGGATGAGGACCTCCGTCTTGTCAGAGTTCAGTTTCAGGCGGCTGGTCGTCATCCACTCGGCTACCTCTTTCATCCCTTCGTGTAGGTTGGCTCTGGCGGTGGCGGGGTCGTTGGTCAGGGAGAGGATCAGCTGGGTGTCGTCGGCGTAGGAGATTATGCTGAGGTTGTGTTGGCGTGCGAGGGCCGCGAGGGGGCTCATGTAGACGTTGAAGAGGGTGGGGCTCAGAGAGGATCCTTGAGGGACGCCGCAGATGACTTCGGAGGCCTCTGACTTGTACGGTGGTAGGCGGACTCTCTGAGTTCTTCCGTCAAGGAAGGAGATGATCCATTCCAACGCCTTGTCCTGGATTCCGATGTTCATATATAGTTTGTTATTAATAGAACTACCAGATGATATGGAAAGAATTGAGACATCCTGGGCAACGAAATTGGATAGTCCTGATGTAGACATTTATATGAGTTTATCTTTATCTGCTAAAAATTTTTTATCCTCAAATCTAAAAGCACAACTGTATAAAACTATATTTAATTTATATTTTACACCTTCTAAATTATTTAGCTGGGGAGAAAGGGCTGACGATAAATGTCCTAGATGTGGGACAGGTCCGGCCACATTGATTCATATGTTTTATGAGTGATAAATTGACTCTTCTAAAATCAGAGCTGCATGGTTTTTGGAAAGAATTGTTTGGCCTTAGATTTGAGCTGACCCCTACTTTACTGATCCTAGGATACGATAACTCTCTTGGCCTTAATGAAGAACAGGAATATTGCCTATTTATGGGCACAGCAATTTTTAGAATAATGCTAGCTGCCAGATGGAAAGATATAGAGCCCCGGACATTTCAGAGGTGGTTAGCCAGGCTCCTTGGAGTATGGAAACAAGAGGCGGCTCTGTATGCATGTAGGGGCAGGCAAGCCAGAACTCGGGGGCTAAAAATATGGGCACATCTCTGAATGGAGCAGAGATGCGAGGGGATTGGAATAGGTTGTCTTATACACTTTAAAAATTCTTTCTTTTTTGGTCGAAAGGCATTCCCTGTTGGCCCGGGGGCTATGTAGGGCTACCTGTATAAAGTAATGTATTATTTGCAAGTTTGCACAATTACTTTGGTTGGGGTTTTAACTCATAAAATGCTGCTAAAATTGTTATCTTATTGCTGTGGATTGTTTCAACTGCTTTATGAATTGATTAGGTGACATATCTGAGAGTTGTGTATTTTGATGGTCTATCCTCTGATAAGCTGCCATTTATCCTTGTGTACTGTATTTTAACTGCTAAATGTATAGAATATGTGATATCTATTTGTATGTATTCTAATAACTGCTTTTATGAACCGATTTGTTGATTTGTATTGCTGCAAATGGTCTTCTCTGGGTATGAATAAAAATAATAATAAAAAAAAAATGTAGGGGGGTACCATGGGTACCTCCTGTGCACATACACCCCCCAACACTGAGGGCCCCCAAATAGAACCTCCGCCAGCCTTTTCATGATGGCATCACTGTCATGGAAAGTCTGGCTCAAATGCTGCATCATGATATGGTGGACAGTGCCTGCTAGGCATTGTCACCATTTTATGCCTGTAGGCCCTTCCGCCAGGCAATCGGTCCGATTGCCTGTGCCGGGGCCGTGACGGACGGGCTTTCCATCTGCCACGGTCGCAGTGTGGATCCACCCTCCATCATAATCTGGCGGGTGGTCACTCCACGTTTGGTGATGTACGGATCGCCACCGCACGGCTGGCGGTGGTGCTCCATCCGTCATCATAATGACCCCCTTAGTGTTTCAGGATGATGTACTATTTTTTTGCCAAAGATGGCACATCTCATGATGAAATTCTCCAGAAAGTACTAAGTGTTTTTTAAAAGCAAGGTGTAGTCCTAAAATCTGAAAAATGCAAGTTCTTCTGCAGCAAGGTTGAGTACTTGGGTCACTTGATATCACAGGAAGGAATCAACCCCAGACCCGGTTTGGTGGAAAGCATTGCTAATGTGCCACCTCCCACGGACCAAATGAGTGTGGATGTCCGCATTTAAGAATGACTCTCTATTACAGAAAATATGTGAGCTGGTGAAGAAAGGATGGCCTAGAGGGGGTCTTGTCCCCTTTATTGCAACCTTACTGTAAGGTTGAGAGTGAGATCTCCATTGAAGATGTTATGCTTTTGCGTTCTGACAAGCTCATTCCACCCCATTCTGTCAGGATTAATATCATCAAGATGGTGCATGGTGGACACTTAGGGGCGACACTCACCAAACGTCATGTTTGGGAGACCCTTTAATGGCCAGGCATGGATGCAGAGATTGATGAGGAGGTGGCAAATTATTGTGTGTGTGGGGCAGGTAATAAAAGCCTCAAAGTGGTGGCACCTCCCCTCATGCCTATCAAATGCCCTGCGGGTCCATTGCTCAAACTCGGAAGAGATGTAAAGGGACCTTATGATTCTCTACCTGTGGTTCCAGGTCCAACTTGGTACTTATGGATTATACCTCTAAATGGCCGGAGATAAAGATGGTCAGAGAACCTAATGCTAAAGGGTGGTGGAGTTTCTAAGAGAGGTTTGCATGAGGTAAGGAGTGAGGTTTTTGTGTCAGATAATGGGACGCAATTTATAAGCAGTGAATTGCAAGTTTTCCTTGAACCTATGGTATACAACTCCTGAGAAGTTCTTTATACCACTCACAAACCAATGGACTTGTGGAGAGAATGCACTGTGTGGTGGGTGAGTGTGTCAAATAGGCTAAAATGAGGAAATATGATGTGGCTAAAGCTTTGAGCAGCATGATATGGTTCTTCAGGACGACACCCCATTCATCCACCTAGCTCCTGAAAGGCAAAAAAGGCAAACACCAGTTTCAGACCTGGGTGGATGTCCAAGTGGCTCAAATCAGACGCTGATGTCATACAATTGATGTTGATTGTAAAGGAGCACATGTCCCTGGCCCAAACTAAATAAAAAGTGTCGTTTGATACTAAAAGAGGTGCAAAAACGGTGTCGCTTGAGATTGGGAACATGATTAGAATGAAGGCTCTCTGTTCATGTCAAGAAGGGGAAGAGCAAGTTTGGGGAGCCGACCAGGGTGTTGAAGATTGTGGGCAATGCAGTGCAAGTTGAAGATAGGCATTGGTGGAATCTGCCTAAAATTGTCAAAGTTAGCCCTGGTCATGGGTATGATGGTGTGAAGGGCAAAGTAGGCAGAAAACCTGTGTCTACCATAAAGGGCGATTCGTTCATATTGCCCCAGCGCAAATGTCCAAGAAGAAGCTCTAAAGTAATTGTTACACTGAACAGGTTTAGAACATGATGTGTATTTTATTTACCCTTTGCGTTCTGGTAGCGATTTTTTTCGTTTCCTGTTTTTGTTTGTCTGGGAAGAAGGGAAGATTTGTAATATTTACATCTTGTTCAAATGTATTTATATATTTTGTGCCTGTTACTTTAAGTATTACTTTGTAGTAGAACTGTTAGGTTGAATGCTTTTTTTAGAATGTCTCTAGGTTGCTAGGTGTAAAAAGAATGTTATGCTTTGAAACAAGACTAACAGTGGTTGAAGCTGTGGCTGGTGGAGGCAACACTCCTTTTGGGCTCCACAACTAAGTAGTCTGAAGAATAAAGCTTTCTTTAAAGATGCTCGGCTTCTAGTGTCTTTACTACACACATGTTAGATGAGTACTTGGCTTTTTGTTGCCCTTCCATTCCTTCAATAGGAGGCCGTCCAAGTGGCAGATTAACTATATTGCTGCGATCATCTTCTGGCTGAAAATATTTTCATCTGCTAGCCACTTTCCGTTATGCTATGGCTGTCTATTGTTCTTATACCAGATCAGATGCTTTACTGCATGAAGCTCTAGTTGTCATTTTTATTTGGGGCCCCTCTATTAATTTTATTTTATCATTAGCCAGTCTTCAAAAGGCTCTGTTAGGTTCATTGGCATTGCACCCAAAATCAATCCTAATAATTTCTGGTGACTTTATTGAAAGATTAACAGCCTCCTTTGTCTCCATGTTTTCCAAACAAGAAGTGTTGTTTTTGCTCCTCTACTCTATTATCTTGGGCCCTGGAATTTAACCTGACTATGATAAAAGGTCGGTTTGACAGTTCACTTATTGATCATTTCACCTGGCAGAGAGATCTGCAAAATTTGTTGATTCAGTATATTTATGCTATCCTATTTTAGGTTTAAACCTATATTAACTGTTAGAATCCCACCAAAAGGGAAATAGCCCTCGCCAGTGTAAACATATAAACACTGAAAAAACACTGGCACAACCACAAACTAAATGCCATTGAAAGAAAGGAAAAGGAGAGTGAAAGTCATTTTTATTTCTTCCTGAAGGGGCCAAGACAATGTAACTTTGTTATACAAGGTAGCAGCAAGAAAGACTGAGCTAACCTTATTCTGCTTGAGTTTTGTTGTTTAGGAATCTCACTAGGATATTGTTTCTTCCTTTTGCTTTTTTCAGTTTTGTGGTCTTTAGTCTAAAGATGCAGTGTTTAGAAGCATGTTTTAGGTCTTATTTAATTATTTTATAAACTGTAGAGAAACAGGAAATATCAAAATCATATTTGATATTTTGGCAGGTTTGATTCTTTCACTGATAGGTAAAATGACTGGTTTCATAAGAATCTTTCCAAATACATGTACTATCACATTTACCCATAGAGAATGGGTGAAACCCTTTGATACATCAGCTCCCTTTTCTAGTGAGTCAGTATTGATAGTAGTTGAATTACCATACACCCCAGACTTTAAACATTCAAGGCAAGTTGTAGTGACAGGTATATGTGAAAACAGTGCTGTCAAGCAGCATCTGGGATAGTGGTGAAAACACAACACCATTTGTTTGAAAAACATGGAACGCAATATCACTTGGAATCATTCTGCAAAAACTTCATGCCAAGTTCAACAAAGATTGGAGTCATATTGTTTGTATTTTCAGTGCTTCAGCTATAAATATGAAAAAGTTGTGTGATGAACTGTCAAAAATCGATACCTGAGCTGAAGTGCCTCCATGTAAGAGATCATTGCCACTTACTAGATGGTATGCTGAAAGCATCTTGACAATCTTCAGAGGTAATGAAGAATGCTATTAACTTTGCAGTCCATTCTGGTCACCCCAATTGTGTCATTTAGCCGATGGTTGTCAGTCATAGAGGTCATGAATGCTATATTACCCATGTGGCGACCGTTTACAGACTTTTGCTTAGTGATGATGGCAAAGGCAGAAATGTAAGGATGTTCTAATGCATTTTGATAGTGATGTGGAAAAAAGTACACTCTACTGCATTCTTTGACTTTTACGGGAAACATGACTGCTGTAGTGGAAATAATAAAAATACTAGAGTCTGAAAACACTGCTGTCTACCAGGTGTTCAGTGTTCATTGGTCTAGAATTGAAACATCTCCTTGAGAGTAGGCTGGGCGGTACTTTAAGTGACTTTGGCACTGCAACATTTTCCATGTTACAATACCTGCCACTTAGTAAGCAAATAAATGTTGAGGAGCAATTCAGGAAATTTTATTTTACAATGCATGAGAAATGACTTGCAATGATGCATTGAAATGTCCCTTCACCAACAATGGCGTTTGAAGTCAATGAAGCCTCACTGTAGTACTCTGCACAAGTTCTAGATCCCTTCCGTAAAGGGGAATTTTTCACCGGACTTTGAAAAGTACTGCTTCATTTTTGACTGTTTCAATAACTCTGTGGGCATATGCGCCCAGTTCAACGCATATGTTGCTAAATCTGTCCCAGAGAATTGCAATATTCAGGTGCACCAGTATAGGCATGGAAAGCTATGTCGGTGGCCAGAGTTAGCAAATTGTGTACTGACTGTTTTGGTGTTGCCCATCTCAAGTGCCAATGCTGAGAGGGCCTTTTTGCAGATAAAAGTTTACATGGGAAGAAAAGAGAAAGTGTGCATGACCAAAGACTCACAGAAAAAGTATTGTATGGTATAGTACAATAAGGTTGAATTGTAAAAATGTATTTGGACCTCATATACACTGTATGTGCACTGTCTATATACCATGCACTACCAGTGCAGAAAGCACACAATAATAAAAGCAAAACGTTCCATACACTTCGGAAAAACACTGTTTTTGTTGTTTTTAATGGCACACAAATGTGTAAACAGTGTTTTTTCAAGGTATTGAAAACACTGAAAATAACCCACCAGAATTTACAAAGAATAGAAACTGAAAACAGGAAAGCTTAATTATATTTCTATAAAATATTGGGGCATCAATGTGGTTGCCAAGTTAGAAAAATGTCCTTAACCATGGACTGATCATTCCCAGCATTATGTTGCACTTCATTTTCATCCAACTACATGGTGGGTGGGGCTAAGGTTTCCAGTATAATATTTTGCTCAGATCGTATTTAGATTCGGAAGCATATGCTGAAACATACCCTTATAAACTAGTTGAAGGATGAATTAGAGGCTCTTCCTATGACACTGAATGGTACTGTTTTTGTAGTCATTTTACGCTCATTTTAGGACATCTTCACAACAACTCTAAAAGTCCCTAGAGTAGTTTTGATGCAGGTAGATAATTCCCATTTACCTCAAGTTTCTAAATACTCTTAGTTGGAACAGAAAATTATTAAAAATACTCAGTCTGCAGGTACCTCTCACATGCTGCATACATTTTACATTTTAGGTAGAGATAGCAACAAAACCCCTATTCCAGTAGACGAAGACACTTGACGTTCTTATTTTTGTGTGTTGCATGCATCTACTTCCTCTGACCTTCTTGATCTGAGACAAATACTTTCTAATAGAAGCTGTAGAACTCTTGAATTTATCGTGGATTAAATTAATTGTGTCAATTTGCAATTAAATAATAGTCGAGCGCCGGGAATGGATGGTATACGCCCTGTCTCATTAAGGCTGATCCTCATTTATGGGCAGGTATCCTGAAGCCGCTGTTTGATTATTGTTTAAAGGCAGACATAATCCTCAACTCATGGCAAGGTAGTAATATTATACCCTTTTATAAAGAAGGAGATCGCATTCTTCCAAAACATAATGGTTCAAATGTTTTCCAAATGTTTAAGAAATCTTTTTGTTTCTTAGGTGGAAACTGCTCAGCCTAGCTAACATTATACTTCTGGAAGACGTATTCCACAACTGGCAATATTGTGTGCCTACATATGATCAGTTAAAAGTATGAGAAGTCAGGTAAAATGAAGGTGTATGTGGCATTTGTTGATTTCTGCAGTACGTTCCATTACATTGAGCGTCCAACACTTGGCATAAACTTGTGAGATTGGGCATTCCGTATGATTTGTTAGTCCCTCGGATATTCCTTCATTCTGATAATTGGTTGAAAGTTCTCCTGGGCATTGGACATTAATCATCAGATGCAATTCTAATTGATAATGGCCTCAAACACAGATGTATTTGGCTCCTTTATCATTTTATCCTTATTTGTCTGATTTTCCTGTTGTTTTAAGTGAAAGTGTTACAGATCCTCCTAAATTAGGTTCAAGGGTGGTTTCCACCTTGCTGTATACAGAAGATTTAGTTGTAATGTCGATAATCTCTATTGGTTTGCAGAAGTTACTTGATATTCTGGCCTCTTCTGCACTTCCACGTAATCCTTCCGTAAATGAGAGGAAAACTAAAATTATGATAATGGAGGCCAGATGTTTAAGTCTCCCAGGTCTTGTTTTTTTGGGGGGGAAATAGAGGTGGTAAAAAAGTATATATACTTAGCAGTGAGAATTTCCAATAACTTGTCATAGGTACTTCAAGAGCCACTGCAGGTTTTTAAATCAAAGACTACAGGAATTGTCCTTTTGCAATACTTTAACACACAGGGGAGAAGAGATGTTCGGTTGCTTTTAAAGGTGTATATTGCTAGTGTTATGACTTTTGCATTGTATGGTCACAGGCAAATTTAAAACTATTTCCAACATTGAATCTGTCCTATGGAAATGATACCTTGGTGCAAGCTCCTTCAGTTCCATTGAAATGATTGGCCTCGAGCTGGGTTTGACTGCATAATATTTCAAGTTTATTGCCAGATTATTCATTATCTTTTTTCACTTGTTCCGTAGTCCTGAACATTGATTGAAAAAAGAGATTTGGCTGGAATTTTTGAGGGAAAACAAAAGGATTTATACATTTGGGACTGTGTACAATCATAGTTTACACCAGATGGCCTTAAATTCTAATGAGGTGCTTTCCTCCCTAACTAGCAGAGCTTTAAAGTGCATCTTAAAAGTAATGCTAAATTTAAAAGCTTTCCTCCTGCCTTGCAACATTGTTATTAAATAAAAATAGATTCACTTGAGCTGTGTAGTTGGACGATGTGGTGCGACGCAATGCTATTTAAAGGCCAATTTGTGAATCTCTTGTACAAAGATTTTTGAACGAAATTTAGGTTTAATCAGATTCCGTTTAGTGTCATCTGTGCTGTCAATATTGCAGAGCTGGGAAACTCTGTTTAAATCATGTTTTAATTTTTTGTCCAGGTCTCTTGTATCTGCAGCGTAAATGTATATATTCTGTGATTTCAAAGCACTTTATAGTAATGCATGAAGAAACACTTTATTTCTTGCTAAATCCCCCTACTGTTATCTTCTAATGAGTTTTTGGATCGTTTCATGTAGTAAATTGGCCTAATCTTATTGTACTAGAATGTATACTGAATGTTTTGTGCACCTTTTTTAAACAATATGTTTGCATTGTATTGTTATACTACTGTTTATCGTGGTTTTAAGTGTAATTTAAGGTGTGGCGGATGGTACTCTGACCATGAGGGTGGCAGAGAATATTACCTACGCCACCCTTACGGACTAACATCCACCAAATTTAGAAAACACACCAACCCATCATTCATGTCTGTACATTGAAAGGAACTGCTGTCATGGTGATTCCTTTCAATGTATCAACATTTTGGTGGATGGTCGACATCAGGTTTAATGGCTGTTCGCCAAACCTTTCAAACTTTTTTCTTTTGCATAACAAAGCTCACAAAGTAGAATCTTATTTTAAAACAAACCTCTAATGACCTCCACACCCTGGAAATTTTCTCACAGGGTTTGGGGGTCATTAGTGTTTTTTCTATGCCTCTCCGCCAGGATGACGGACAGAAAAAAACTGACATTACACTGACCACCCTTAATAGGGAAGGTGGTGTAAAGTCCTTCCTCTGATGGGCCTTACTCCATCAGGCCGACAGAGGAAGCTTTGCATTGAAGACGCCAACGGGGCTCAGTTGATGGAGCACTTAAGGTCTGCCCATCTCTAAATGAGGAGTGCAGAGGGAGGGTTTAGCAAGCAAGGTTCTCCGTCACATTTGCATTAAAGTATCTTGTTTGCCAAACTCTAAATCAGGCTCTAAGTCCTTGATTCTGAGTTTCAAGGAGAATTCCGACCCCAGCACAAAGAGATGTTTGCAGAGGGTTCATAATCCAAAATTTTGCAGTAAACACAGTATCTCTCTACTTTTCCTTTAGTAACTTTTATTACATCAGTTCTTGCGATAATAATTTGAGGGAAACGTCAGGAGAAATGGAAGAACATGGAGACTTCAATGTCTTTAAAAATCAATTCTACACGTCAGGTCTCACTTTCAAGTTGAAAACGCCAAATTGTTTTTTTTTTTTACTACACATGGTAAATACTTCACCCTAGGTTACAGGTATACACCAGGTGTGTTAAATGCCACAACTATTCTAACTCACAATTAGGGCCCAACTGAGAACTGGGCATAAATCATATCCTGTTTGAATGATTATATGAAAAACAAATCCTTAAGATTATTGAGATTGGAAATTCACTGATGCTCTTCTCCAAACTTTTGTGCGTGCAGTCTTAAGTCCAGATCCACACTTTATGCAAGGACCACCATAGACTTCAATGGAGTGTTTCTAATGCTTGGAATACAGGATGCTGAGGATGCTGAAAGATGCTCTGGGTGCTGTGCAGTTGACAGGGGTTTCCTTGGGTTTATTCTCCGGTCCACTGTTGAGGTGGGTTGACTCTAGCCACAGAGATCGATGTCCCTCATATTCCTCTTTGTCCAGCAGAAATATAGCTACAACTGTCTACTGGTCTATGCCCACAGGAGGTCCAACAGCTTCCTTTGGCGAGGGCTAATGTCCATCTTTGCAACCAATGTGCACTCTGATGACTCTCCCAGGTCCAACAGACTCAGATGCAACCTTTGAGTGCTGGGGAGTGTTCTGATTGGCTGCACATCGGCAGTCACCAGCGATTCAATGAAAGTGGCTACTGACTGGCCAGAGTGGGCTACTTTAGCTTTTATTGACCTTGTGCTGGAACAGGGAGTCAGCCAACTGACTCTTGGAGTTCACCTTTTCTGTGTTGTGTTCTGTAGCGATGAGCCAGGCACCACTGACACAGTCCTCTCTTTATTAGCTCAAGGAGCAGTAGGTGCAGTCCAGTGGTTGGTGCAGCCTCTTTTGCTAGATCCAGAGTTCAGCAGGGCAGACTTTCTTTGATCCTCTCTCGAGTTCAGATGTGATCTTAGGTTCTGGGTACCAGGCGTACCATACTTATGGCCAGGAAATTCCCTGGGGGCATGAAGCAGTCAGTAGCCAATGGTCTACCAGATGCCCTCCCGTCTTATGATGACTTCCTGCTATATGTGGCATCTACCTATCCCAGAGTGTACTATTCTGCGCACTCCCAAGATGTCTGAACCCTTCTCTCACGGTAGAGAACTTGGTAGCCCACCCTAGAGGTGTGGCTACCTGTGGGCTACGTGCCCACATAATAAACAGTACATGAATAAAGGAGTTGCCCCTCTCTAGTGTGGTTGCCATTTGCCCATCAAAGGCAGCTTTTCCCTTGAAGCTCATCTTTTGGGCTAACACCCTGTGTGGCTTCATATGTGGGGGTGGTAACATCTCTCTGTGTGGCAGGCCTCTATTGTTCCTGTACTTGAGAGTCATTTCGCTCCTCCCTAGGAAGGCAGAAGGCTTTCTGGTGGCCGGCATCTGTGAATGGGCAACAGAAAAATTGGGCAACAGAGTGACAACTTTCTTTAAATTCGGCTTGAGCATCAAGTCAGGTCTAATGCCATGACTAATTTCATAACTTGAAGTACCAACTTTAGCAGTCCCATTCAGACGTTGGCAGGGCTGAGATGCCAGCCTGTAACCTGCACTTGCCAATGGGGCTACTAGCCTTTCCAAGGTAAAAACAACAGTTTGCGGCTTTTACTGTTAGGGCATATTACAATACATGTCCTACTCAATGATATACAGCTTAGGGCTTGATAGACCTTCCTTAGAGGAGACTTATAGATATTATTGAGGGAAGTGTGGGCTTTGTCATTGGTTTAAACGGCAAAGGCAAACTAGCAATATAAACTGCTATTCCAGTCTGCAGTGGCAGGCCGGGAGCCACGTTTTAAATTGCTATACTCAATGTGGCACAACCAGTGCTGCAGCCCTGGGTAGTCACTTCAAAATACAGGCCCTAGGTACCTTTCTTACTATATAATGTGGATGTATGATTAATATAACTTATGCCACTTGGGGGTAGCCAACTCAACATACATTACATTTGTAAAGGGGTGGAGCACTGGCAATGAGGTTTGGTTAGAAGGCCTCATTGCACTATCAGATTCGGGGGGAAAACAGCAGCATCAGTCCAAAATTTTGGGTTAATCATGTAAAAAGAGACATTTCCTTACAATAGGTTAGTCTTCTGTAAAGCACATATTTATGACCATGGGCATCTCATTTTCACATTTGAATGTTGCAAAAGTGCGATATTTGATTTCTCCTTGCTGTGCCCTGGTGAAAATTTTTAGTTTGCAGCAAGCACAGTTTCTTCCGTTTCGCACTGCACAAATAGCTAAAAAAAAAGGCAAAATAATTGCTATTTGTACCAGTACAAAATAATTGTGATTATTCTCTCTGGGGCAGAGAGTAATTTATCCTCTGCTTCAAGAAATGCTTAACCTTTCCATACAAACTGGCATAGTGCCTAGTGCCATCTGTTTGGAAGCATGCAGTTGTAAAACCATTGTTCCAACAAAAAACAACTCTGGACTTCATATAAGGCATAATCTACAGGCCAATAACCCTTCTGTCTAACATGGAAAAGGTACTGGAAAAACATGTTATTTATTCAGCATCTTTCAGCATTTCTGGAACAAAAGAATATCCTTCATCCTATACAAATCAACTTTCGGTCTGGTCAAAGTACAGAGACGGCTCTGTTAGCAGTAGTGGAAGAACTTGAAATGAATCTGGATCAAGGAGGGGCAGCAGGAGAGATTTTGCTGGATCTAAGTACAGTCTTTGATACAGTCTCTCATGCACTGTTACGGAAATTATTACATAAGTCCG
Source organism: Triturus cristatus (assembly GCF_964204655.1). Lineage (NCBI taxonomy): Eukaryota > Metazoa > Chordata > Amphibia > Caudata > Salamandridae > Triturus > Triturus cristatus. The sequence continues at coordinate 874,676,963 of NC_140593.1, read as the reverse complement.
GAATAGCCGGGCTAGCGCTGAATTGGCTGACCTCATTAGTGGAGGATAGAACCTTTCAAGTGTATGACAATCCTTTCTATTTGGGGACCTTACCCGTGAAATGTGGAGTGCCCGAGGGATCTTTACAAGTCTCACTCTTTTTAATATGCGTGCAAGCCTTTTGGCTAAGATCGTTTGAAGGAAAGTGCCCTTTTTGTGCGGTCACTCCCACACTTTTTTCTTCAGTGCTGATGATTATGACTCTGAAAGGGCTTGTGGGGTCTGAATGAAAAGCAAAACAGCATGCTATGGCCAGATCTATAGCAGCTCTCCTTGGTTTTGCACAAAGGCTCGGGGAAAAGCCAATTGAAGCCATGCTTAATATTTACAGATCAAAATGTATTGCCATCGCTAAGTATGGTTCTGCTATTTGTTGCTATAAGCCGGTAGAGGATCTACAAATAGTGGCAAACAAATTTCTTAGGAATCTGTTGTCGGTTCCGCAATCCACTCCCTCGTACACTATTCACCAAGAAATAGGGTCCGGCTTTGTATCCGACCTGGTAGGTCTGGCTCCCCTTGTATGTTGGCTAACAATATGGACTAACCCTGAACTGTTGATGAACAGAGAGATCGCCTGGGATTGCCTATCCTTGGACAGAGCCAGTGCATCCCGTAGTTACAGTAGGTAAAGACGATCACAAAGAAATTAGGACATCTCGATCTCTTTGACTCTCCAGACAATGTCAGGAAAGAGGATCTATCATGGGTCAAAAAACACTTTTTAAACATGATGCATCTTAAGAGAGAGGTAAATGAGTTAATGAAACCCATGGTATGAGATTACCTTTTGTTAAAAACATCTCCATCGACAGAACCATACTTGAAAGATGTAACAAAGCTATACCATCGCTTTATTTTAACTAGATTCCGTTTTAATCTTTTGTATTGTAAATTGGCCGAACCGCAGGGTTGGAGCAAGGTGAAAGATTTAGGCCCTTGCACATGCAATTGCCCTTGCACATGCAATGATTTCTCCACACAAGACACCATGCACTTTATTATGTTTTGTGACCATTTCCATGAAATCCATAGAAAATTTTTATTGCCAATTTTAAAGGGAAAAGGTTTTACACAGGTACGGCCGGCATTGGTGTACCTTCAGACTTTGAAGGACACTTGGGAGATTTTTAATACTGCTAGTGTTTTAGTAGCCACCGTCAGGGAAAGGAAAAGAAGGCACATGATGCCCAGTAATGCTGTAGTTCTTTTAGAATCATGTTGAAAGATGTTTTAAATGTTTGCCCTCTTAACTGTGGTGTATCTTTTTAGGACATAAGTGAAGGAAAATTGCCATTTAGGTGTGATTGTTATTTTTGTTTTAGAGAATATATAAAGATACTTTTGCTTAGATTTTTACCAATCAATTTTAATTTTATGGTGCCTAAGACTATTTTTAATCATGATTCTTGTCTAATGGTGTTGTATATTGCTTATGTTGTGTACTTTTATTGTTTTTATTAACCGAATAAAGTGGATTTGACTGATTCTGAAAGTGCACTGGAGAGTGCTAACCAGGTCCCAGTGTCATTGCTCTCCCCCTAACATATGATGCATGTGAATTGGTAAGCCCAGTTGTCAAGGACTTTAACCACCTTATAAGTCCCAGGTATGTGGTACAGTGGTATCCAGGGCATGGGAGTTAAAGGGGCCACCAGGGCCTGAAGCATTGACTGTACCACCCACAACGACCACGGAACACAGATGCCTGCAGGCCTGCCATTGCAGACTGCATGAGCAGTGCAAACTGCTCGAACTCGACTTTGCCCCCTCCATGAGTGGCAAGGTCACAGCACTATTTTTAATGTATGTCAAACATGCCTAGGATAGGCCTCCTGAGCCTAGGAGCCAGGGTGTATTATATTAAAGGTTTTGGCATATAAGGGCAAGCTTATATATCCCTATAGTAGCCTCCTTTCATTAGGGACTACTATAAGTGTTCAAGTGGCCATAGAATAACATGGGCTGGCAACCGGACACACCCAGTTTGCCAGTTCCATTGTGGTCCCCCTGAAAAGTGTTATGTTTGGTATCAAACAACTTATCTCATCATACCCCACCTTTTCCCAAAGTCGGATTTAATGAGAAATGCACCCAGGTGGCTACCTTAGAGGTTGTCCACCTGGTTGCCCCAGCCTTTCCTGTGCCTGGCAGACAGCTTACAGCTGCGGCCACCAAGCGAGGACTCTGACTCCCCTGCCAGGAGTTGTGAACTCTCACGAGGCATAAATAAAGGTCTGCCTGGGTGTCACCTCCCTCACTTACAGGACGGGTAGTGAAGTGGCACATAAAGGAGGTGAGCTACAAAGCACCCACCGCCTCAGATAAACAAGCAGGATTCCTCTCGGAGGAGTAAAAAGTCAGTCCCCTGCCCCAGGCACATTTGTAACCCAGGAAGGTGGGAATATTATGTAGTGAAAAGGAATACACCTCAGAAGGCTAGCCACACCCCTAAGGTTGTCTACCTGATCTGTTTAGCCAAAGAAGGGTTCTGCATTTTTTAAACTGGCAGAATAGAGGCTTCTGAGTGGAAAAGGTGCCTCCCACCACGGAAGTGGTCATCTCAGGGGTGGATTAGCCGCTGGGGCTAATAGCCCCTTGACTACTAGCACCCAGGCCCCTAATGCCCCTAAATCAAGGATTTAAGGAGCTCACCTGACACCAGAAACTCAGATCTGATTGACTAGCAACAAAAGAGGTTCAAATCTGCGACTTCAGGACCTGCACAAAGTAAAGGCTCGAAAAAGTGCACCTGTGGCAACTACGACTCATCCTGGACCAGAGATTGGTTCTAAAGGAAAGTGGAACCCCTCTGAAAGCCAACGGCAACGCCAGAAGTCCCTTAGACTAGAGGTACTAGTCCCCTACAGCCTGCTGGCAAGAACCACTCATAGAACCATAGAATCATTGCCCATCAGGCCGTCCGAGGGAATTGCCCAAACGTAAATGGTCTAGTGCATTGGGAAACATAGTCCTGACCTCAAACAAGTTTCAGATGGCTACAGTTTTCCCCCGGACTCCGGAACATCTAAGTAGCTAAAGACTGAGCTTGCCACTGCCAAGGCTTATTGGTTGCCAGTCGGCTACCACTACCTCTGTTCGACACTGTGCCTCAAGGGAATCCCACAGCATCATCAACCCGATGCCTCTGTAGCCTCATTGTCAAGATTCTGCACCCCTTTCCTCACCAGTCTGTCTAAGGGTTCAAAGAAGCAAACCTGCGACTCACGCTTCAGCACCAGGGACATCCAGGACAACAGTGCACCCGGGCCTTATGAGCCATGTAAAATTCCACTAACTGTCGGAGCCTGGTCCTGGGACCTGCCTCACCTTACAACTGAGTGGTTTCCACTGAACTCGACCTGCAAGTGACCGATTGTCACTAGTGTGATTTCCCATTCCCCGCAACTTTATGGATCTGCTATAGTGAAATGCATAAATGTATTTTTCCTTTAAAAATTCAAAACTCCGGTAATACTCATCCAATTCTTTTCGTTTTATTGTCTGAATTTATATTAAAATCTGCTTTCTTTTTAAAAATTTGTGTCAGATTTCTTTTGAGTCGTGTCAATTACTTTCCATCCGTGTTGATACTCTGAAATGCTTAACACATGTTCCTCTAGTCAAGCCTGAGTGCCCTGTGCCAACCTACCAGCACTGAGCTAGGGATCTATTAGTGTGACTGCAAAGGACTTATTTGGGATATCGTTAGAGCATTGAATAGTGAAGCCTAACCAGTCTCACTGCATAATACTCCACTTTCCTACATCGTTCAAGCCTACGGTCTTTCAAATGTATCCTATGCAGATGACACACATCGTTACTTCCTCAACTCCCGTGAAAACTGAATGGCATCCTCCTGTCTGGAACTTAATGGAGACAAAACAGTGATGGTGGTCGGCAATAACATGAATTGCTGGTCCTCTACTGTCTGTCTGTTCTGTCTATTGCTGGCCTGAGTCCCTAGGCAGCCACCCTCAGCCAAAAGTCATGATTAGGAATCTTGGTATCTGGCTGGATCATAAACTAACTTTTGAGACCCAAGTTATGCTCTGCTACAGCATTTTGAGAATGCTTAGAAGGATGTTAGCCTTCTTACCTGCTCCAACACAGAGGATCGTGATTCAGGCATTGGTTCTCTGTCGCCGGGACTGCAGAAATTCTCTCTACTTAGGTTGTCCACAGTATGTCTTGAGAAGACTGCAGGGGGTTCTGAATGCGACAGTTCATTTGCTTTTGGAGATACCGAAATATCAAACCATTTCAAGGCCTTTGGCTTCTCTGAATTGGCTTCCAGTTAAACAAAGAATCCAATTTAAGATGCGTTGTTTTTTGAGATTATTACAAAAATGGCACTTGGCTGCTAGAACAAATGATACGACCGTACAGGCCTAATAGATTAGGCCTTTCTCCTATCTAGTGGCACAATTTGGAATGAATAGCCTGTTTAGTTAAGGAAGGTGAAAGATAAGAGTTGCTTTAGGAAGCAGATGAAAACCTGGTTCTTCGTGTAATTGGATTTAGTGGGCACTGAACTCAGTCTTAGTGCTGGGAGGCCCTCACGGTAGCCGTGAACTCTACAAGTTCCAGTAAATTTAATTGAATTTAATTGAACTGTCCTAATTATTTAAAGCTTTCTGACCCTTCATTACAGTTGATTTCCACCACTGTCGTCTCTCTCTCTCCTTATCGAATACTAGTCTAATTTTATAAACATGGGGGTCATAAAGAATTTGGCAGTGCTCCTGCCCTACCAAACTCATGGTTCTCCCACCCCTTGTAGAAGTGGGAGAACCGATGGGTATCCGACAACGGGCCTCAGCTAGCCACAGGACCATCAGCTCATAGCGATTGTTGCCCCGCCATATTTTGGCAACCAGATTTCCCTGCCCAGGACCATCATTCAAGGCATGGGTACCCTGGCAGGGAAACTGGCCTCTGGCCTTGTCACGCAGGGTAAAAAATCTCAATGATAGCCATGGCCCTTGATTTTTTGTTTTATCCAATTTATAACTGTTTGGGGTATCCTTTATATGTCAGATCAGATTAACCCATGTTTGAATATGATGCACAACGCCATGGGTGATTTGATTGGTCAGGTAAATGTCTCCTACTAACCATTCATTTCACTCATGTCCCAATTGGTAACAGACAAAAAGCAATGTATTTTGTACGAATTTGCTTACGTCATGTGACATGAGACTGTATCACAAATTGTCTCTATTGTCACAGTAGTACTCCCCCACACACACATTGAGGGGTTGAGTAAAATATGCCAAGTCTGAGTGTGTTCCTCCTCACAGCTTTGTTACCTCAGTGCCCCCTGATGACCACACTATGGCACACTAATTAGCCCACATCGTTGTTACAGAACGCGATGTCTTTGCATGCGTTGTAGCATGCTATATTCCATCCCATCAGAAGTTGTGCCGCCCACTCAGCCTTTCACCCTCCGAGGTCGTTAAAATGAGTACCATTAAGTTGGGTAGCAATAAACACCTGTTAAGCAGCGCCAGGATATACCTTGGGGGGGAAGGTGCGCTCACACATGTTATGTTTGGCATAGCAAGGTCAATACCATGTGTCCACCTTTCCTCCTTCTGCGGGAAGGACAGGAAACACACATGGAGGTTCTTTCTTTTCCGCTTCAGAGGGGACTTCGACTTGTAGTTTGGGCTGGACTAATCCAGATTTGAAATTTAAACGGATCTCCCCCCTTTCTGTCTTGAAATACGGGGACAGCTATTTTCAAGAAGGATTTAAGGGACTGTGGTTTAAACAGCTTCAGCAGCGAACAAACGCACGTCTCCGCCTACACACAGGAGAACTGGCATTACTGTCCTCTTTCACCAATGCTCCAAGCAAGTTAGAATGAAACTGTAACAAATCAAGCCATGTTCACATAGGCTAAGCACACAGAAGTAGCACATAGCCCCAAATGACAGTGGTCATGGCATTCCGACGACCAGTCTTGTTACACACGTTATGTTGCATTCTTGGACTTGCGGCTGCACTTAACAGGGTACGTATGGGCTCAAATTCCCGGCATGCATAGCATACACCCGGGGGCAGCGATCACATATGATTGTCTTCACAATATGAACAATGAGGGGCAAAGCCAATAGGTTTTTTATTTCGCACAGCTGCAGGACCTCATGTGGTTAGATGTTCTTTCAGAAGTAACTATAACTTGGCTTCAGGCCATCCTAAGGTTACTATAGGTTTTCTAGAGTCAGGTGCAACGTACTGGTATCCACACCAGGCAGCAGGACGTCAAGTGTTGCTAGGGTCTTTCATGAGTGACATACAACAAGTACGTTAAAGGGGATGATTAAGTACCTAGGGGGCATATTTACAACAACCGGCGATAATTATCGCAAAGCGCACTTAGCGCTAGGATAATTATCGCCGGCTAGCGCAGATTTTTATCGCTGAGATAGCGTGCTATTAGCAACGCTTATCTCCTCAGCGATAAAAATCCTGGCGCTAACTGGCTAACGTGAGATTATCGCTGGAAACCCAGCGATAATCTCACGTTAGCTTGTTGATAGGGACTCACAAACTTAGCCATGATATCCTCCTTCCATAGGATATCATGGCTAAGTCAGTCCTGAAGTAGGTGTTAGGAAAGTAGCGATAACAGGGGTTATCGTTACTTTTCCTGACGCTATGCTTCATAGCGTGGGGCTTGATAATAGGAGAAATGTCGCTTAGCGACATTTCTCCTATCATGTTAGGTCAAGAACGCCCACTTTGCATCTCATTAGAGATGCAAAGCTGGGCGTTAGAAATCCCCACGCTAAAGCAAGGTTTCACGCGTTAGCGTGACCTTGCTAATATAGCGATAAAATTATCGCCGCTTTTCGGCCAAAAACGGCCGCTAAAGCGGCGATACTTTATTATCGCCTCGTTGTAAATATGCCCCCATGTTACTTAAAGTGAGGCTGAGGGGTCCCCGCAGGACACACAATAAGGTGGGCTGCGTTAATACACAAACTGGGAATCTTCGATTCCGACGCTAATGTCATTGGACAACTCACATTGTTAACATTTTATAGCCTGGGAAGATTGTGAGCAGAACCGTCAGTAGTCACTGCTTGGGGAGTATTTTCTTGAGGGAACAAGGGTCACATGGAAACAAAACGTACACTCCCATTGCTCGAGGCCCCATGTTCCTAACCTCAGCGGAGCCTCTACAGGGTATAAAATGCTGAAAACAAGAACTTTGCTCGGAGCTATATAACAACACAGGCTTTACCAGCAGCTGTGCAGGACATATCGGCTGGGTCTGGTGGCTTAGTGGACGATTGCATCCACTGTGGTCCTGGGTTTGAATTGCTGGTTTAAGCAACAAGGGGACAGCTGGTTAGCACATAGTGTGGGGTCCCCCGCCCCAGGTGGGATCAAAGTGTGATGCAGGTGAATATTCTTACACAACCCAGCAAGGCCATGCTGTTGACAACATTGATTGACGACCAAGCACCAAGGATAGGGAGCATAGTAGTTATTGCAGATAGTAGAGGCGCATCACAAGATGGAACAGGATACACAGTTTTTGCAGAGGTCTTTGACGCTCGGTCATAGCAGTTCATACCACACAACAGAGGGTCGCTTCAGTTTAGCAATTGTGGTCGAAAAACATTTGTACATGGGGTTGCGCTCACTATTAGGAAGGGAATGTCTCTTCCTAATAGCGACTCGCAATTCCAAAATAGCATGTAGTAAAGAAATTGCGACTCGCTATTTTAGAATGGTACATACCCCTATTGGTTTTTGCATGCGCAAATGAATTTGCAAACCCGCTTGCGCATGCAAAAACCGTCGTACATCCGGCCCCAAGTTCTCCTCTTATTCTCACCCGCTTGATTGCTCCCTGTTATACATTAGCAGAAGTTTGGAACTGGACGACTACACCAGGGTAGGGACATCAGCATGGCGACACAGCACCTAAATATCGCAGTCAGAAGGTGAGGGGCTTGCTTGCAATAGGGACATGGAATAAGCGGAATACTGGGAGTGCAGGGTTCCCCTCCCTCACCTTATAGCATTAGATGGTAAGGCGGTGGGAGCCACTATGCTATAGGCGTAACATTTGTCCATATGTGGGCAGAAGGGTAAATTGGTAGGAACCTGCAATGGAGTGCGTTAAATAGGCATTCCTTTTGCCCATTTCCATAAAAGATGTGCACTCTGTAAACGTGAGAGTTTGAGTAACAGTATCCTGAAATTAAGCCTGGTGGGCTGCGTAGTTTGTAATTCAGCCTGGTGGGTTGGGTAAGTTGGTCATTCCAAAAAGTGCTTGCTGTGACTCCAATAGAGTGGCAAAATGAGGGTTTGGAGCACAAATGCTGACAAGTACCAGAACACTTTTGCATTCAAACTTAGACGGTGCAGATACATTTGCTCATAGGTGTACCTCATGTCCTCACAAATCCAAAAGCATTGGCAGTGGCATCTTTTCAGCACCCTGGTATAACTTTAGCAAATCTGGCAGGGGCTACATACACTAGGATGGGGACACCCGCATGGTGACACAGCATCTGAAGATCGCAGTCAGACTGATGGGTTCTGCAGGCAAGAAGGACTTGAAATGCAGCAGAATGTAGGAGCACCTTCAGGGGACCTCAGCTTCCCATCTTTAGATCTACCTTTGGCCTGGTTTAGAGGGGAGGCTCACCTGACATCCTCGATAGGACATGAATCAGCTTAAATTTGATACATGTCTTCTATGGGGAGAGGGCCATGCCTTAGATGCTAGCCCAGGCAAGGGGTGTGCCATTGGTCACAAGGCTCCGTCCTATGACACTCCCCAGGGGAGTCCATATTTCACTTGCTGGTGCGTCACACGGTTTCAGTTTTAACCCCCAATTTTGGGAATAACCTTTCAAGGGTGGTATATAGGGGCACAGTCAATCCCAAATGCAAATGCACATATTGCGTGCAGTGCACAAGTGAGTATAGCAGTAGTTTTTGCTTTCCCTACGGGATAAGAATTCTTGCTGGCGCGGTACTCCCATATAAGTGGAGGTCAGCATGTAGAGCTAAGGGTATGGTGTTGGCAACAAACAATAACTTGTTAACAAATATACTGATGGCTTTGGAGGTGAACTCCACTTGCTTAGCAGAGAATCCTGAGGTCAGGGACTGGGCGGGAGGGGTAAATACACGACCCAGAAACCCTAACCTGAAGGCTCTCATTGGCACAGAGGTCATCATACGGACATCACCCAGAACCGTGGTTTAAGTAGAGTACAGCGGTTCTCAAATTCCGGGGAGGCCAGTGAACATTCTTACGGATGGTTAAAGGAAGCTGTGGTAAACAGAGAACAGTTGTTCCGAACTTCAGTGGAGGCCATCGAAGTTTTACGGCAAGGTGAATAAGCCATGAACAAACCCCCCAAGCAAGAGGGCTTGGTTCTAGTCTAAGGTAAAAACAAATAGAACAAGAAGGGCTTGGTAATTGGGCATGGCATATTTGGTGCAAATACCACATGGTACCCTCAATAGGGTCGGGGCACACACACGTCAGAGGTAGAAATGAGTTGTCCAGTAGAAGGACTGGTAACCGCAGGTTGCAGGAGGTTAAGGAGCCTGGCATGGTGTGGGGGCCCCGGATAGGACGGTGGCCACATCCGATCCACCTTGTCAGGGTTAGGTGGGGAGGTCCACCTGGCGTCCTCCGAATGGTTATTATTTTCAACCCTCAAAGTTGGGACTCGCCAAGTTGGAGGGGGTCGAACAAGGGCTTAGTAAACCCCCAAATGCAAATGCATAACCTTGCACTCGGTGCACAATGGATTATATCACACAGAACTGTGGTTACGAAGAGAGCAGTAGTTTTAAACGCTCTTTGAGTCCTATTTGCTGTTGTTAGGGCACTCCCATACAATTGGAGGTCAGTGGGTAGAGATAAGGGTATTGGTTGGCCCCAAGCAATAACTGAAGGGTAAATAAAGCTGAGGTTAAAGAAGAGAACAGTAGTTCACACTTCCAGGGAGGTCATCGAACAGGTGCCATACAGAAGGGTAAATAAAGCCATGTACAAGCCCACTAAGGTTCAATTCAAATGCAAATCAAATAAGAAGGGCTTGGTATATGAGGCATGGCCTCTTCTGTGCAAACCTACTCGATACCCTGATGGGGACTGGGCACACCAATCAGAGGTGAATAGGGAAATGGTCCAACCAGAAGGACTGGTAACTGCAGGTTCAAAGAGGTAATGGAGCCTGCACTATCTTGAAGGATAAATTAAGCTGTGGTTAAAAAAGAGAACAGTAGATTCCCCTTCTGGGGAAGCCATCTCATTCCTAAAGAAAGGATATAAAGCCAAGCTGGAGGGCATGGTTAAACTCGAATTCAATATAAAATAAGAAGGGCTGGGTAAATTAGGCGTGGCCTCTTTAGTGGTTCTTTAGTGTAACACCACATGGTACCCCGAGGGACGGGACACACCTGTCAGAGGTAGATAAGGAAATTGTCTACCTAAAAGGACTAACGGCAAGTCGCGGGTGGTTATGGAGCATGCCATGGTGAGTGGGCCCCGGATATTATGGCAACCACATCCTGGGCATTGGCAGAGTTGCAGGGCGATCCAGAGGCTGATTGGTACAAAGGGGTACCCTTTCAGGATCACAGAGTGGTGCCTTATGCCAAACCCCAGGAGTCTTTACGGCAGGACCCTGGAGAAATATGTTGGCGCCCCGCTAGTCCTTCTGGTGGTTAAAAGGCTTAGCAACCGGGGTCTGGCCTTGTAATGGTCCGCCCTTAAAAGGTGTGAGTAAAGTTATGGGCTGGTGGTCCATGGTATGGAAAGGGGTATAATCCCCACATAAATGGTAGCACCAATTGGGTTGGCCACGGTGCAGTTTGGCTCATCAGGCAGGCAGGGAAGATTAGATTAGTCACCGCTGCCTGCCCTTGGATCGCCCAGAAGTTAACCCACCAAGTTGGCATACTTCTTGTATGAAATAAACCTGCAGCAAACTGTTTCCCAACAAAATTTGTGTGGACTGATTATTTTGTGCGGCATGTCCAATTACTGCTTTGCGGGGGTTGCTGATATCGGCACTATACGGCTGCCTGCGGCGCACTCAGTGGGCCCCTTCAAGAGGGCATTAGGCACATCCCCACGGACCAGCTACCGGGAGCCCTTCTCACGGGAGTCCCGCCTATGTTCGGCACCTCTGCGGTGTCATTTCCAGTGCGCAGTGGGCTGGGGACAGGTATTTATACCTGCACCCAGCCATTGCCCATCCTCTTTTCTCCCCGCTGGACACACTGTCGCCCTCCCAACCGCTTACCCTGAGTGCCGGCGGGCAAAGGAATTGAATGTATTAATGAATGACTTTGTGTTGTAGGCGGAGTTACAGGGCAATCCAGAGGCTGATTGGTACAAAGGGTACCCTTTCAGGAGCACAGAGTAGTGCCTTAACCAAAACCCCAGGAGTCTTTACGGCAGGACCCTGGAGGAAAACGTTGGCACCTCGCTAGTCCTTCTGGCGGTTGTAAGCCTGAGCAACCGTGGCTGGCCTAGCAACGCTCCGTCCCTAAAAGGCGTGAGTAAAGTTATGGACTGGTGGTCCATGGTATGGAAAGGGGGATAATCCCCACATAAATGGTAGCACTGATTGGGTTGGGCATGGTGCAGTTTGGCTCATTAGGCGGGCAGGGCAGATTAGGTCAGTCACTGATGCCTACCCATGGATCGCCCGTAAGTTAACCCACCACGTTGGCATACTTCTTGCATGAAATAAACCGGCAGCAATCTGATTTCCAACAAAATTTGTGTGGACTGAATATTTTGTGCAGCGTGACCAATTACTGCTAAGGGGGGGGAGGGGGGTTGCTGATATCGGCACTTTCAGCTGACTGCTCAAAATGCACAACCTTATCCAGATCCTACTGTAGCCCCGTTTTGCATAGCCATTTACTTGGAAAATCCTTCTATGAATGACCCCCATGAACAGTTCACAAACAATTCAGTTTTTACAGCACACAGCCCTTTTTGTATATTACACTATCCCAAAGAAGTAGACGCACTAACTGGCACATGCATCAACAAAGACTTTTGCGATTCCTTAATTGCGATTTTTAAGGAATCGCAATTAAGGAATTGCAAAAGCCTATGCATGTAGGAATCGCTATAAAAATAGCGATTCCTACAAATTCCTTAATTGCGACTCGCAAATTGCGAGTCGCAATTAAGGAATGCCGTCCCATTCATTCCTATGGGCCTCCAGGCCCATAGGAATGAATTGGAGATTGCATAAATGAATGAATTGGAGATTGCATGAGCAATTTGCGAGTACCAGTAGGTACTCGCAAATTGCTCATACAATTTCAAGGGTGCAAGGGTGTCAAAATGACACCCTATTGCACCCCTGAAATTGATCTGTGCACATATGTTGCACACACACATGCTCTAAGGGCATGTGTGTGCGCAACATGAAACTTTGAAAAATGCACAAAAAAATTCTTTAAACAAAGTTTTTGCAAATTACCATGAAGTTCAACTTCATGGTAATTTGCTCCCCCTATTAGCGAAATCGCTAATTTTTTCACTTTCATGCATTGCATTTAAGGAATCTCAATTTGGGATTCCTTAAATGCAATCGCAATTTAAGGAATCGCAATTTAGAGATTCATTAAATTGCGATTTTTGCATTTGGGATGATGCATCCCAAATGCAAAAATACCGGTCGCAAAGGGGCAGATTCTGAGAATCTGCCCGTTTGCGACCGGTTTTTGCTTTGATGCATGTGGGCCTTAATCTTTATTCCAATTGCTTTCACAAATAATGGTCTTTTACTTCTTGTTGATCGTCTTTTAATGAACAATAAGGAATGTGTGCTTTTATAGACTCGATATATCTGACACTTATGAAGTATGTACACTGTTTACGGTAGGGCCTTAATATTCAAACTTCCATTGACAGGTATAACCAAACAGGATGCACACAAAAAAAACTATACTAAAATAAAGGTGAAAATCTGATGAGGGGCAGTGAACCCATTTATTAAAGGGAAACATTAGGGACGTTAGGACCGGCTGAGCTGTCCACGGAGGAGGATAACCAACAAAAATACATCCAGAGTCCAGAAAGTTGGATTAAACTTGAACAGGGTAGTGGGAATCTGAAGAAGTACACTGCTAGAATGAAAGAAATTGGCACCATAGGGGTAGATCCATAAACAATGTACAAGGCCTACTAACGAAAATACCGGGTCCATAGTCCAAATGAAAGGTTCCACAGAAGTCCAAATGTGCCAAAGCAACTGAAACCACAAAAGTAAAACAGAAGAAAATAGTCACTCCGCCAAACAAGACATGACCTCCCCTAAGTTTGAGTTGATGGTCACCTCCATCCTCTCATCTAGCGTGGGCCAACTGTTTAATGGGCATGTCCATGCACCATCTGAGAAGGAGCACACACTGTTGAGATGCAGGATTATTGCAGTAATGGAGTGAATACAGCAGTGAGTAGGAGGAAGATTGTTGTATAGAGGTAGGCCAGGGCAGCAGCCCTGGAGTAAAATAGGCAGGTCAATGGCTGCTGATGGGCAGCTGGTGGGCGGGGGTTAGCTTTCAGGTTCTTAAGCACACTACAATTGTTACTCCTAACATGATGACCTGCTGTCCAGCCTCCACCCATTTGTTGGCCTCCTTTAATGCCTCGCAAGACACACGTCTGAGACAAGAGTGTGGAAACACCTGAGGGTTCGGGGTGTCTGGGGCAAGTTTCACTCTCATTCAAAGCTGGTCTACTGGACTGGTCCCATTGTGTGATGATTGGTGATGCGAGAGACAGCATCACACCCCAGTCTTGTCGTGGCCTTTTTGGTGGTGGTGAGAATACTCACAGGCCTCGATATTGGAGGGGCCTGATCTTCCATAACCACAGGTTGTCCTGGCCATATGGATACTCCTTCTAGCATCTGATGCGAGTTTTGACCACCCCCACTGGGGCTGCAATCTCTACATGGGTCTTTTTGTTTGAAACCTTGTTCTCCTCTGGATGGGCACATTCTCCCCATAAGTGGTGTTGTCTTCCTCTTCCTCCCTGCTGGTGGTGTCCCCAGCAGTAGAGTTACCATGTCCCCTCTGGTACAGATCCTGCGCCTGCCCACTGCTATCTAATTGGTATAGACAGGAAGACTCATGAGTACATTTGTTCACTATTTCATCTGTCTTGATGTTCACTATGACAACATTTCATTTGTTCCCGTGAGGTAGACTTCTACTGACACCTTATACACTCCCCCGCCCAGGCAACTCTGCTTTTCTCAGATTCCCCATTGTCCATTGGGTGTGTATGAGAAACAAAGGAGCAGATCTACTACATGTTGAACCCCTCTCACAAATATTCCCTTTTTACAAGACCTAATAAGTTGCACAAAAATTGGTGGCAAACGAGAAGTCTCCTCTTTCTAAAGCCATGTCAGATTATCGAACCTTTTTCATGGCTTACAGAAATGCGGGCCTTAATGCGAGAGACGCATGAAACAAAAGACCACTGTAAGAAATATTGTTCACGGTGAAACAGCGAGACTATTCCAATCAAGATGTACTCTGCTCAAACCAGTCTCCTCTGTGCCAGCATGTGTGGATTAGCATGCAACACTAAAGTTTTAAATACATCTGGCAACCTTGAATGTGTAGGTCACAGCACTGCCTCAGGCCCTTCTGGGAGATAGGCATATTTCCAAGTGTTGTTTCTTGGCCCTTATGTCCCTTTAATACAGAGGCTGACACCCGAGTGTGTCCCCTGGGCTTGTGATCTCTGAGTGCACCATCCCTCAAATCCACAAACCCAACACTACTCCCCTCCTTTGGGGTGCACCAGGGACACAAGGACCCAAATCCTGCTCCATCACTGCTAAGCGGATAGAAATCAATGGCACTGACAGACCAAGTGAAACTAAAATCAACAGGTGCACCAGTGAATGCAAACTACTTTCCCCTGTGGCCCATCATCTAGACATATATACTGAGAATGAACCACAACTGAGAGAAATCAGAATATGCCCATATTAGGGATTAAAAAAAAACATTCCACATGTAAAGATAATGAGGAACTTAATAAATGGGTAAAAGGCTTATTTTCTATAACATTATAACAGTGACTGGGCAGTGCAGTTAATGAGCGTTAATTACGTTTTACCTTGAATCTGAGTTTCCAGACTTGCATCTGCATCAAATAGTAAGGTATCCTTGACTATTGGACTTCACTGCCCGATGAAAGTCGAAGCCTAAAGAAATACATGGCAATTTCCCGAGTTTGGGATAGTATCTGGTTCTTGAGGTTCCAGAGACCATGGCCACTCCCTGGAAGCGCCTACATCTGCTGGCATGTGCTATAAAAGCAGGGTTGGGTGAGGACACTGGTGCCTTTCATGTGCGGTCGGCTGTTGGGCTGGAAGAGATTCTCAGAAGGTCCACGAGTTGGGTGGAGGTCAGTAACTGCCCATAGTGCTCAGAGTTGACCAGACTGGACCCTTAGCAGACGTATCAGCTTCAGACACCATTGACTATCACAGTCATTGCTGGACTCTGTGGGTTGCTACATTTTTCCTATGCATGGCTGGTGGCCACATGTGCTGATCGTCCTGGGCTGAGGAAGCCCCGGATGGCATCTGAAGGCTCGGGCCCTCACTGCAAG
The DNA here is from genome assembly GCF_964204655.1 of Triturus cristatus. Classification (NCBI taxonomy): domain Eukaryota; kingdom Metazoa; phylum Chordata; class Amphibia; order Caudata; family Salamandridae; genus Triturus; species Triturus cristatus. Next base: position 874,661,266 of record NC_140593.1, on the reverse strand, counting down.
CTGGCTGGTGATTTTAAATCGGGTGCAAATGTGTTTTTTTAGCCTTATTTGACATTGCAAGTTGTGAGAAAAGTGCACACTTCTGAGAATTTTCCACATGCATATTTCGCTAGGAAAAACTTGGAAACATTTGCATGAGAAAAAGGTCTATAATTGGGAAAAGTGCAGGTTTTATGTTCATTAAAAAGGTGTCCTCCCGCCATTCCGCATTCTGACATCATTACCTCAGATGGCTCTGGTCATTTCGCAAAAGGGAATACATCAAGTGCAGTACTAGATGTTTCCCCAATGTAAAATTACAGCACTGTAATTCTCTGCTTCTCAAATAATACCCCCAGGTGGCCCGCGGTGCCAACAAGAACATCCTTATCCCAGGCGCGGTGCGTCCATTGGGGCGTGGGGGCGTAGCCCCCCCGCCCGCGCCGCGCCCGCAGCTGCAGCTCCCTCCTCTGTGACTGTCCGCAACCGCAGCTCCCGAGTCCTCCCTCTGTGAATGTCAGTCAGCATGACGTCGGACCGTGGGCGGTCCGGTGTCATGTTGACTGACATCATTGTCGGACGCCTTTGGGAAAGGCAGCACAAGTGCGCATGAGTGGGCATGGAGCTTAATTTTTTACTCCGTGCCCAGTCATGCGTACTTGTATTTTTGCTGCCTTGCGCATGCCCATTAGGAGCCCCTCGGTCTCCTAAATGGGCAGGCGGCGGGCGAGGAGTAGGCTGTGCCGTCAGCCAATCAGTGGCGCTGCTGCAGCGCCAGGATTGGCTGAGGGCCGGGTTGCGTCACGGGGACGTGGTGTTCTGGATCGTTTGAAGGGGCAGTTGCAGAGAGGCGCCAACGCGGGCCTGGACATGAAGAAAAGCGAGTAATGTAAGAATTGGCAGCACGAGCGGAGTGTGTTTAAGGAGCCCTCATAGGGAATGAATGATGGCCGAGAACCAGGGAGAGGACGGAGGCAGCCGACAGGTAAGTGAACTTTTTTTTAACCCCCTCCTTCCTCCCTCCCCGTCCCACTACCACCTCCTGACTAGGCAATGCACATTTTGCATTTAAACGGACAATGTATAAATACAAATGGACCAATAAACATCAGTAATTTTTAAAGTATACATATTGGCCCTTGATTTAGTCTTTTTGTTTTTGATCACCTTTAATATGTATATATGTCTTATGAACTACACATCAGAATCTCTAATCTCTGCCCTATGGCTCTCTTGATGTTTGATTTAGTTGTTACCTTTTTGTTTTTGTATCCTATTTAAAGCAAGTTGTGTCACTGTATGTCACACTCGATATTTGTGTGTGTGTGAGAGAGAAACAGTTTGTTTATAAAGTGTGGACAAATCTTCACAGGAGTAGATCATACATAGTGTGTGGATCGCTTTCTAAATTGCATTCATATGGCGCTCACTGGGGAGGTGTGCCTGAAAGAGAGTGTTTACTTTGTGTGTACTCGTCTTAGTTTTTGACTACTTTATAACTATATCTGCGTGTGCTCACCCGGGAGTCGGGGAGAGTTTTTTGACAGATACGTGTGGCTTCATGTGTTTCGCAACAGCCCCCCTTTCGTGCATTCATAAATGAATGCGTGTACAGTGACCGATACTATATGAATGAATGCCTTTTTGTCATACCCCGTCCGTAGAACAAGCCTAGAGGAGGGGCTAGAAGTGCGCAGATTTGCCCCACTGTTTTCGTACTTGCCCTGAAGTGTAAGTGGGCATTTAAATTCTGTCGCCGCACTTGTGACCACTAGTTCGGTGTCATTGCGTGCACTTTGAAATGCCTCGAGGCAGAAGCCTTGCTACGGTGTCTTGTTTACCTGGAGCCGTTGTCGTGTTTTGTCCTTTAAATGTCCGGTTCCTACGCTTTAATTGGCTACAACTCGAAGCAATTATAACGCTGGTTGGTTTCATGCAATGTTTGGAGAAGGACTGCAACGTCCTAAGAGGCGCTCACTTTTTTTTTATTTCTCGGCGTTGGCACCACGTTTGTGTGCTATTTTTATCACTTTATTATTCTATTTGGCTTCTTTGTGAGGCGAACAATACAAACATTATTCACTCATTGAACTGTATCGAGGAATGACTAATATTAAAGTAGGGCTTGCTAAATTCTAATTTTCATTGGCATTGTAAGGGCGGATTTGCTGTCTATGATTTAACCCTGTCCTCATCTCTCCCTCAAAATAGTGGTGAGAATTATAGGGCAAAACTGATGCTCAATCCGGAAATATAGTTGTTTTATTTTTTTCCAATCAGAGAGAGGAAGTTTTCCAAACAGGCCTAGCGCATGTGACATTTACTGACCAATAATGGAGAGGTCCTGGTGTTTACTGTAAACAAAATGGCTGCCAGGGGCAGTTTACAGCCAATGACATCCATGTTTGTATACAGAACCCAGCGGGAACTGCTACCACGCTGCTGGGAGCGTGGTGACACATCCTGCTCAGGAGAGCATTCACCAATAGAAACACGGGGCAGCCATTGATTGTCATTCTGAGAATGCTGCATTGCTTTCATAAACTTGATGGCTATTTTTAGAAATGTGGTATTTGGAATAAAAATGCATTTCCTCTTTTCCATTTCCATTTTCTTTGAATTTGTTAGATGTGATTAGCAGTACAGGTGCACTGTGATGCAGATACCTCATGCTGTACCATGTACCTGTTGGTTTGTAGTTTTTAACATACAAGCCAACATTAGGATAGAGGAAAGGGGGAATAACAGCCAGTGAAAGAATTAATGAGCAAAGGACAGGAGAGCGGGCAGCCAGTGACAGTATTAATAATTGCCCGGCGAAGTGGGCATAACGTTAGTCAGACTCTCTTTGTTAAGTGGGGAAACTGAGATTATAATGTTAATGCATTTTAGTTTCAGCAGGACTTCACCTAAGAACATACCCTCTGCAGTGGGCTCTATGTGTGTTTGCAGCTCTAGTCTCTGTGCTTCTGAAATTTGCTTGAAAATGCACCCTTTACCCACTTTTTTTTCAAAATTTTCTCGGGGGGAAAAACCCCCCCGAACCCCCTCTAAGGTGGTCGAGCTCGCTCGCTGCGCTCGCTCGCCACGGTGCACTCCGACAGAAAGTTTACGCCCCACCACTTTCAAATGTCACCATCCGCCACTGCCTTATCCACGTACAGACGTAAGACCATTTTTGCGGTTGCAAAAGGGTATTCAGCCCTTTTGCGACCGCAAAAAATGGTGGTGGTGTGTACCAACGCTATTTTGCGAGTCACAGACCCGCAAAATAGCGTTTGCGACTCGCTTTTAGGAAGGGGCGTGCCAGGGCGTCCCTTCCTATTAGCGAGTCCAAATGGTATGTACCATTGTTTTGCAACTGCATTTGCGGTCTCAAAACACTCGCAGTTTACCACCTACTTCAAATAGGTGATAAATCATTCTCAAACGGGAAGGGATCCCCAGGGCACCCCTACCTCTTGTGAATGGGTGCGCACATATATTTATTAAGAGCAGGCAGTGGACCCAGGGACCACTACCTGCCCTTAAAAATGAATCTGAAAAGTTTCATTTTTCTTTTTTAAATGCATCCCGTTTTCTTTTAAGGAAAACGGGCTGCATTTAAAAAAGAAAAACTGCTTTCTGTAAAAAGCAGCCCCAGATATGGTGGTCTGCTGACCCCAGCAGGCCACCATCCTTGAGAGTGCTAGCCATTCCCAATGAGGTCACAAATTGCGTTTGCCTCATGAATATTGATGAGGCATGCAATTTGAGACCCCAGTGGGAATCGCTAACAGTGTCTGTGACACTGTTGTACAATGCAAAGCGACGCAATTTGCGAGTCGCAAAATGCATGCATCGTACATCAGGCACTTTATGTTAACGGGGGGGTGGATGCCGTGCTAGGTCAGGATCAACAGCTAGGGGTGTGGGGAATATTTTGTGCTGCAGTGGCAGTCTGGTGCCATTTGCCCTTTGCCAGTGTGATGTTTAGACCAAGAGGTGAGTTGATGAGACATACTCAGGAGGAGACGGTCTACACTTACCTCAAGATTTGGGGGCACTGCTTTCCATTAACATCTCTGTGGCTCTGTACATGATCACCAGTCGGGCTAATCTCACTTTCTCTATATTAGTCACAGTGCTGCATATACCTAATTGTTGACAATGTTTGCATATATCATTCCAAAAATGCATATGTTCCACAGTCATGCATCAGCATCACCAAAACCTGCAGTAATGAAAATAGAGATGTCATTTTCGTGCAGAGAATGAAATCCATTCGGAAAGGGACAAAGAAATACAAAAAATAATCCTTCGCAAGATGTTTAGAAGCGCACAATTAACCTAAAATGGATTGTAATTAAAACATGTACAGTTACGTTAATTGTTTTTTTTTATTTTCACAGATTTGTTTTTTATTATTAACATTGTCTTTTTTTAAATCTTTTTTTGGAAAATGGCACCCTCATATAATCCACCACTGTTCACAATGCAAGTACAACCTAATTGTAAAATAATCCTTGTTGCCTTCTTTCTATGATATTCTTTCCTTTCGCAAGTGTGACAGCTCGGTGGGGTCACCTACAGAGCAAAATCAAAATTGACAAGTCGGGACAGGATGGGCAGTGCTGAGGTCTCTTCAGTTTACCCCAATGTTCTTCCCTCCTCATTCATCCCCTTTTCGCGGGGCTGGGTCTTGTGTCCTGTATATGGAGAAAGAAAAGTTATATGCATCTGTTGCGCCGTCATTCGTGGGGTACATTTTGATGGGATGGATGGGAAGGTTAAAAGGGAAAGGATGCGGTGTGATGGGTTGGAATGAGACAAGATAGGATGAAAAAAGTGAGCATGCATTAGGAGCAAAACAAGACAAATATATATTTGGGAATCTAGCATAATGCTTCCTCTTTTAGAAATAAAACCACATTTTGAAAATCTCCAACCATCCCATTAAAATAAAAATGTTGATTTTTGTATATTTTCTCGTTTGAGAATTATTAAAAAGAAATCATAATTTATGTATTTGTTTGATGCATATTTGTTTATTTATGTGTGTTGTTTTGAAGTTCAAATAATAAGCATTGCTTAGGCTGAGGTCCCCGCCTTCCCGTAATGGTTCTGTGGAGAGCCACATAAGTCAAAGGGTTAAGAGCAGCTGATCTAAGCAGTGCTTAAGCCATCTTCCAATCGGATGGCTCGGATTGGAATGGAGATTCTCAAGGGCACACCCTTCTTCCATAAAGGTCGTTCCAATTAGCCTTGACCTTTTCCTGATTTGGCCCACCATAGCAAAGCCCAAGATATGAACTTGGGTAGCACCATGGCCCTACAGGCTTATAAAAGCATAGGTAAGGACAAGTCCTGCTGCTTACTATTACAGGTACTAAGACCAGACATAAAGGCTTTAATGAACTGTACTTTAGTTTAATATTGTATAGGCATTTTAAGACATTTATTGTTCAATACTCACAGAAAGTGGTATTGTGACTCAATCAAATTGTAATTATACACATAAAATACATATTTTTGCAGCTGGAACTACCAAATACTAGCCCCCTTTTTAGGTCAGTCATCCGTCACAACCTTTTGATTTTACTAAAATTCTATGTATACTACACTTATAAGGGTTTCCAGCCAACCATTTTCATCCATTGGTCTGTTTATTGTGTCACTCAGATTTTTTATACGAAAAAGGCCAAAAGAAGGGTGATTTCATAGGATTCTGGCGCTCACTAAACAATCCCACAATATCTTTAACTTGCTTCTATCTCGGTTGCGGTGCTCTAAAAAGGTGGGGAGATTCACCCCACTCCCCCAAATTTTTGACCCAAAGACCAGAGTGCATAACATTCCAGCCTCAAGCACACGCCACAATATATATGTCAGAGTGCAAAAATGTATATTCATCCACAACATTGATATTCTGATGGTCTTTTTATTCTTCGTTTTTAGCCTTAGAACCAACACGTTTTTGTTGCGGAGGGGTGTATCCCACGACTTCCTGAGGGCTTTCCGGTCAATTTACTGTAAGTCCTGGCATTACTCCCCGTTGTTCCTCCATGCCAGATAAAATCAATAAATTGTCCACAGGCGTCACCACTTTTCTCTTATTTTTAATCCTTCGTATGAGTCTGGCAGAATCTGTACTTTTGAAATTATGAAAGGTGTCTCCTGTGTCCAGAGAAATCCTCCCTGCACTGGACTATGTTTCCTTCACCGTTCCGACCACGGCGTTCTCTTTGGTGAGGCTCATAAGGATTAAAAATAAGAGAAAAGTGTTGCTGATTTATTGATTTTATCCAGGACGGAAGTACAACCGAGACTAAGGAGTAATTCCAGAATATACACTATATTGGGATTGGAAAGCCCTGAGGAAGTCGTGGGGTGCCCCGCCCAGCAACGAAACACATGTTGGTTCTAAGGCTAAAAGAGTAGAAGGACCAGACTTTTCTTCTGCCCACTACAGCTCATGGGTCAGCAACTTCAGCCATTGGATAACTTCTCTGTGAGCGACTGCGTTCTACCCTTTCAAGAGGAGCACTTCCAAAGGCAACGTGATTTCCCTCAGTGCCAGCAAATGCCATGCCAATGAGTGCTTTTAGAGACCAAATAAATAGTATTGCTTTTAGCCACAGTTTTTTGTTTTTTTAGATTGAAGAGGGCCTGCCAGATTCCCCAACAATAACGTTTTGCAAAAACCAAGACAAAACAACAAAAGCATTGGCAAAGCCAAAAGACTGGCACCCAACACTAGACCTATTATACTTGTTTCCATGGTACATCACACACCATTTTTGCACACTCCCCTTTCAGGTGATGACCAGGAGGATGATGAACAGTTCTGGAGTAGTTCTGAGACAGAAGTGTTTTCCTTAAATAAGCGAAACTACAGTAAAACCAGAGAAAAAAACACTAAACTGCTCCTTTTCACGTCCGTGTTTCATTTAATAGGCTCAGTGCAGTATGTTCCTGCAACAGAGCATATGAAAAAGTCCTGAAGTGACATATTCCTATTTTTCGATAAGTGCTTAATTGTTACAGTTTTGCATGTTTATTTTTTACCCTAGTGCGGATGTGCACTGCACCCCAGCCTTCTTCACTTGAGCTCATGGAGGAGGAATCTGGCACAGATTTACAGCCATGACGCGGGCACGGGATCATCTTTTTCCTCTTCTGTGAAGGGTTATACTTGGGATTGGCCCTTTCTGCCACCTCAGTCCTGTCCGCCACTGGGGTTCCACCCTGCGAAAGGAGGGCCCCAGATGGTCAGTCAGGCACTTACACATACACTGTCTATATACTGATTATTTACAAAGCAGATACTACATTAGAATGTTTTTTGGTGCTTAAAACAAACGAGAGCCTGATTTGGGGATTGAAAATGTATGAATTAGTGCAGGAAATTTTAAATCCTCCCTTGGAGGACTCTCCGCCTGTACAGAATCTGTCGGTCGAGCGACCGCTGCTTCAGAGATGATTAGACGTGGATAAAGTTTAAATTACACCAGCGTAATTAGAATTATTTGGGGGATTTCACATTATGCTTGTTACATGAAGTTCCTAATACTATGCCATTGCACTCCTTCATGTAATTGCGTGTTATTCGCAGTAAAAAGTTACCAAAAACGCACAATTTGCAAAAAGAAATGTTAGCGAACGTACAGGAAAAGCAGAACACAAGCAGCTTTTGTTCGCATGTTTTTACTGAAATACATCCTTGCACCATAAATTGACACAAGGACACATTTAGCGCTAAAATATAGGACACAATGATGAATTGGAATTTCACATAGTTCCACATAGTTTTGCCATAATTTTGTGCAACTAAGCAAAAACAAAACAATTAAGCAAGTTTCACACCTCCCCTACAGATATTATGGAGGAGACATTCTACTGGAGGGTTCTCAATAGGTGGAAGAACCCCCAACAGAAAATGTGACACTTTGTGCATGCATTAAAGGATTTTCTATTACCACTCAACTCTAAATCAGGGCTTTGGTGCTATTAATAATCATCCCTAAGGCATCCATTCTTCTCAACATTGGGTTAAACACAGCTTTGTCCCTAACTTGTGATCTGCATCTTACACACACACGTCTTTTGAGGAAGCACTTAGCCCAATGAGCTATGATAGCAGATTATGAGCCTCTGAAACCTAACAGTGGCGGCTGGTGACATTTGAAACTGGTGAGAGTAAAACAATTGTTGTACTTGACTGGGGTGAGCGAGCGTAGCAAGCGAGCCTGAACCACCTACGGGGGCTTCGGCGGGGTTCTCCCCCCTAGATAATTTTGAAAAAAGAGTAGGCAAAGGGTGCATTTACAAGCAAATTTGAAAGTGTGACACTATCCTGGAAGTGCTGCGCGTTTTCAGCCTCTGGCCCTTCAATATATATAACAGCGCAGGTACTCCACATCAGCTGCAGCCTGGTTTCAGCCAGTGACCCCCAACATGCAGGCCTGTACCCAGAAATCATCCCACATGTGTCTGGAGCCAGTACACTCCTACCCCCTCTTTCCCTATCTGCATCCAGTGAGTTACTCCCTTGGCTTGTCTGCACCCACTGCCCTTTCAAACATGCCCGCAGCAAGTATTTCACCACTTGCATGTCTGGAGCCAATAAACCTTACTCAGGATATTTGTAGCCGATCACACTGGCCTGTCAACCGCCAGTCACTGCCCCCACAATTCTGCAACCATTGACAGAACAAACGACAGATGTGGTCGTGTCTTACACAGCATACCAGAGCTCCACGCCACCTTCCAACAAAACTCACGCATGAAAGCAGAGCCATCATCTTAACCACAAAAGTGCAAAACGGCGCCCACGCCCACCTCTTCAGCAAATACCAGGGCGCATGAGCCGCATGTATCAGAAAGAGATGAGACGAGTGTCCTACAACGACCATTAATTCATTCATTCATTGTACGGTGCTAGCACAGATAGCGTAAGACAATTGTTGGAAGTGCTGGTGTTCTTTTTACTTAAGTGAACTCATGCATGAACAATGTTAAGCACACCCTATTGGAGCAACTGAATCCGTTTGATATTTAAACACTGTAAAACTGTACTCCAACAATCGGGGGTCGAGCGGTGGTGGGGGCCGGAGGGGTAAAAATAAAGTAGCACGTCACCTTCTTTGTGTTGTTTTCTTTTAACGACTCACGCTGAAAACTGTGCGCTGTGTAAAGGGTAGGCGGGGTTCTCGAGCCTCAGCACCCCTGCTGCCGCATCTTAGTTTTCCAGCTTAGGGGGTCACTCTTAGCCAACGCACCTCAAGTTTGGCTTCCTGCAGGCAAACCTAGTTGTTTAACAGCGAGGGCTTTGCATGACGGGATTTTCAAACTGCTACTCATGGAATTAAAAGCAAGACTACAAGTCCTTGAACGGAAACTAAATATTGGCTAAAACACAAAGGACTGACTAAAGTTCTGCGCTTCATTTTGTCTACACATGCCCTTGCTGCACCAATGACAGGTGGCTCGGTATACCTGTGCAAATTACTTACTCAGTGGATGAGAGTTGTGTGTTCCTCTGTCAAACATGTGTACAATACAGTTATGGAGATGACTGCTGTTCTGCAATCCCCGTGCCAGTCTCCACAACCCACCTCCTATAGACAAAGGACTGGTATCTCTAGGTTAATCGTTTGCACACATTAGCCCAAGCAAGGAAAGGTTCTGTTTCCGTCTGCCAAGTAACAGAGGCATATAAGCCACGGCGAAAATATATCACTTGTTTCAAGTCCACGGGTAATACAACCCCAGAGGAGTAAAGTTCTGTGTCAGTCACTTTTCAAAACCCTCAAGGCCCAGAGCAGAGGTAAAACGGTACCAGTGAAAAAGAAAGAAGGGGGTACCTAGCAGATGAGTTCAAGACACTGGACCGAGCTATCCTAACATAGAAGTGAGAGACTACATTAATTAAAGCTTACACACTTTTAACAGGTACAAATCTGATTGTCCCAAAGTCACCCGTATCACACATTCACTACGACACAGTTAAGTATGCTTACTCTGCTGGTAACATGTGCTGGCTCGCACGTACAAATAATCAGGGATAAATACGGAATTCCTCTCGCATAGGTTCCCCTGACAGAAAGTTTTAAAAGTCTTGGCTCGCAATACTTGAAGGGAGTTTAAAAATAAAATATAATAAAAGAAAATTTACTGGTCCGCGCCACCTCTACGCGACTGCTCCTGGGCCGGGGTCCCGCGCTCTTCAAAAAACAGGAACAGCCATGACATCACTGCCAACCACTCTACTGACGCTGCCTGCTCCAGCAGCGCCAGGATTGGTTGAGGGCAGGGATACTCCCTGCCCATTAGGAGACCGGGGGTTGTGGCATGAAGCAACCCTCGGTCTCTTAAGGGGAAGGCTAGTGCGCATGTTCAGGCTGATCGTAAAAATGACCAGCCCAAAAATGAACATGCTCACAATTGCTGTGACTGTCTCGCTCCTGTCACTCAACTCCCTGAGTGCTGCTGCAGCCCGCCCCCTTCCATCTCCTTCAGCGTCCCTCGTTCTACTTCTCTAACGCTAATTCCAATCAGTAGTCCTGATTGGAATTAGCATCGGAGAATAAGAACGAAGAATTTGAATGGGGCTGTGGCATTAGTGGGGCAACGCCCCAGCGCCCCCAATGGACACACAGCTACTGAAAGCTAACCATGCACATATAGAAGAAGAGTGCACAAAGATGGTCTGTTCTCTTAGGCAGACTACTGCTTCGGAAAGACTGTTAGGGCTGGGGCATACTTTAGTGTTCATGCGCCTGCCATATAACTAACGCTATCCTAGACTTGCATCCTTCGGTAGGCCTCTCTGGCATTGTCTGGTATGTGATGTACTCTTTCCACTTCAAATACTGCAATGCTGACTGGTCAGCCTCACATCCACTTTCAACCCCTCCCCCACCTTTTCAGTCCTTATTCAAATCCAGTTTCAATATTATGTAGAATCTCTGTGTATGTACTATCTCTTTGTCTGTCAATACAATCACAATATGACTGAAAGTTTGATTGGATGAATAACTAAATGTATGCACAGATGAATAAGTAAATTCATGTGTACCTGGTATAGTGCTCAAAACAAAAAGAAGGGGGTGGGGAGGCTAGGAGCCAATAAATGTCCAGTACCCAGGCTTTGAAAATCAATCGTTATGTCAGAAGGTACTTTTCCTATCACGGTGTAGGAGGAAATTAAAGAGAAGGAAGGACAAATCTAAAAAATGAAAGAACAAAAGGGAATCCTACGGATTATTTCCTGTTGCCCTCACACACCCCTAAGGATGTCATGCTTCATCATTGGGCATTGCTCCTCATTGGGCCAGCACTGTAATGCCCTACAGGCCCCACGAAGGGTCGCTTTGGCGGAGATCTTTTGTTGTTTATGCTGTATGATGGAGGGTGTAAGTGCGAGGGTGTTATGAACGTGTGGGGTGGTGGTATGTAAGGGAGTGAGGATAAACTGTCTAGGAGATACCAAGTAGATATTTTAATGTAGAGGTTCTCCCTTCAGGATCAAAAATACCAAAAAACTGGTTAAGGCTACTGTAAGGGCGTAATGTGCCCAAGTAGATGTGAATAAAACAAAATAGTGTAATCAGGTCAACAAGTTTCGTGCCTGATGGTCCTGAGCCGATCCACAGGAGATTCATCAGGAACAATAGAAGGTGAGTGGTGAACCTACCCCACATCTCTTTTGTGATGTATTATGTAGGTTTTCCATAGTGGTAAAATACCTGGTGTAGATGTAGAGAAGTCATGATCGTCCAGCCCATGTAACAATCAATATCGTCTCAACTGGTCGAGTCAGAAGTCAGCGCACTGCTGCTAAATAGCTCCTGTGCATGAAGTACCTGGGACCTACCCTTTTCTCCTTGTCTGGATCGAGAGAATCCCCACCTCGTATTGGTCCTGACAAAGCACCGTGGATCCACTTGCGACCCTTTATGGGGCCCGTAGGGCACTGTAGTGCCAGCCCGACGAGGAGCAATGCCCAATGATGAACCATGACCTCCTAGGTGGGTGTCATGGCAACAAGAAATAATCCGTAGGATTCTCTTTTGTTCTTTCATTTTTTAGATTTGTCCTCTTTCTCTTTAATTCCCTCCTATGTCTTGATCGGAACAGTACCTTCTTAGTTGACAGTCATCGCATAGACTTCTCTAGTAACACTGATGTAAAGGGCTTCATTTATGCCATTGTTGCCGTTGTTCAGCATCAGCACTTATTTCTTAACGCTGGCCCATAATTATGACAGTCCATTGCATGGTGTCAGTGTCAGTTTTCATCAGTAGAGTGTCTCACAATTTATTACCCAATTAAAATAATAATTCCACTTTGTTCAAGCCATTCTTAAGGCTTGGTGACCAAGAACATTCCCAAATGTCACATAAGTGGGTCTGTGATGATAGTGCTGTTACAAGCATTTCACAGCACTGGACACAGCAGGGGCTGGTGCTAGCTGCAGTGGGTTCCTGAGAAATATTTTGGGCCCTGGAACTTATTTTATTTTTGGGAACATATTTTATTGGGTTTAAAAGTGAACCAGGCAAACCAGCCAACTTGGCCGTTTCAGGAAAATAATAATACAAGCAATGAAATAATATCAGAAGAATATGCCTGAATATACAATCCCCCTCACCAGCACCCCACATTGATTATCCTTGGTACAAATGTCATAGAAGCCACATAGGTCATCGAGCCCCGGCCACTTCCTCTCTCAGGAGGTTTGGATTTCATCTTCGATCTAGCAGCTCATGGAACAAACTGGCAGCAGGTCTACCCCCCCCCCGGAGACCACTCATCATATTATTTTTAGGGCAACCTGTTGCCATGTAGACTGCTATTTCTAGATCCATAGAGTGGTACATTCCCTGCTTTCACATAGCCAGCGTATGGGGCGTCTTGGCCTTCCACTCTTTGGTTATATCCCGTTCAGCAAGGGTCAACCCCAGATAGAACCCCAGATAGAACAATTTATATCTATTCCCACCTAGGTAAGAGAGCTATTCACGGGTCTTTCGGGATCTGACAAAAATAGAACCTTGCTCAAGCATACCAACACTCCCTGACCGAATCTATCCAAAGCAGAACAGCTCCACACTGTGTGGAGGAATATGCCCACCTCCACACCACACCGGACCCAGGCCAGGGAGGCAATCACTCCCATGCGCGGCAGCAGATGGAGTGGAAAATATACTCTTTGTAGATATTTAAAATTGAATCAACTGGAGCCTGGCAACAACAGCCGCCTCCTGCGGCGTGCCTAGGACGTCTATCTACCGATAAAAAACAGGGGAATGATTTTGTTTAGGAGTCAGAGGTGGGAATCCTAAACTGTATTCAAAGCACAATACCTCTGACACCATAGATAAGAGTATTCTTTTTTTGCACCAGATAGATTTTTTATTTATCCCTGGTTTGTAACTTAATACAGGTGACGTTTTTTATATTTTGAAACAAGACATGATGTCCCTGTGCAGGACTTACTAGAGAAATAGTCTATTACCTTATTTCACATGTAAAATATATACAGACATAATGAAAAACTTTAAACCATAATCACATTAGATTCACATCTCTACATTATACATTAGACATAAGACTGTGCAATTTACAAACATAAAACACAATGATGCTAACAAGCAAAAATAACTATACAGTGTACAGGCAGATACTAGTCCTACTCCTTTGTGTATTGATACAGGGACTCCTCTCATTAATGTCCTCACGTTACAATAATATCTTTATGCCAATGGGAGGTCGCTGTAGTATATGGAACCCGGTATAGAGTCGTACACCTTGAGCTCTATGAATGCCCAAGTTCTGGGCAAGGATTTGCACTGGGTTCTATCAGCTGGCCTCTCAGGAAAATGTATCCAACGCGTTTCGACCTTCTAATTGGTGTTTCTTAAAACGAAGGTCTTCATCAGGGGAGAATCTTGTTCAAGGAGGACTTATTGGTGCCAGATCCGATCTTAAGGAAACTTGAGTCTTGTTGGTTCTACGTTCTGCAATGTGCCTGAGCGTTCTGGCTTGGAGCACATACAGGTCTACTGATGTTCGTCCACTGTATGCGGCGTCTTCAGGACCTGTCCTTAGTCTGTTATGTGGTAATGCTGGGATGAACTGGGAACAAATCGCTAGTTGTCTCCCGCTTGGGTGCTATCTCCATTCACTGATTCAAACGATCCGCGGCGTTCGAAAAAAACCAAACTAGATAGGAGTTCTCTCTATTCACCATTCACCAACTCCCCAACGTCCGCCTCCAATGCCACAAAAAGGGCGTAAAATGGATCTAGTTGTAGATGAGTGTTTGATGGCTTTGTGCTACTTTATGGTCTGCCAGATGTCCCAGAAGAATTTTGCCCTCTAGTGGATTACTCAGGGAGTGTAGTCAGTGTGGCAATTTACCCAGACGATGCATGGCAAAGCTGAAAATATCTGTGGAATTGGCGGCGAGGGAGCTGATACTCCGTCTGCAAGGTTTGGTAGTATTTGAGGACTGTACCCTGCAGGGCATCTCCTAGGATAGATATTCCAATGAGATCCCATTTTCTGAACCCCACTAGGGTGGCTACCTGCGGAAGCATGCCCCCTGCCATAGTGGCATCTATTCTGTCAGCTTGCCCCTGACATTTCAATCATTTAAGTGAAGAATGCCAAAGGTTCAGTCCTAACTGTTCTGCAGGGGGAAGGCCGCTCCTCCGGCCCCCAACATACAAATACGCACCCAGTGAGGAGTCCCCCATTGCCCACCTATCCAGGGCATATGCGGTGTCGCTCTGTGTGTCATACCACCAATCCTTTATGATGGGGATGTGTGCTGCCATGTAATAGGCTTCAGTGTCTGCAACGGCGATACCGCCACAGTAAGAGGACCGAAAGCACTTGTTAAGCTCAATACGTGGGGTGCACCCTATCCATAGGAATGATGTGAGGATAGAATTCAGTTTAAGGAACCATCGTTGAAGGATGGAGTATGGGAAATTTTGCAATTGGTAGGGGAATCTGGGGAGAGCACCATTTCAAAGATGGCTAATTGCCCGGTAAAGGACAGGGGTAGCACCAACCAGATTTTAAATCTTCTCTAAGGGAGCCATCAGCGGCCCCATGTTAAGCACCCAAGCCACTTATTCATCTGGAATACAACGAGGCCCAAGTTTTTGATACAGTTGCTGGCAATTCTCAAGCCCGAAGTCCACTCAAGCCTTTAGGGGTCCATGCCCAGTACAAACACTGTGGATTTTGAGATATTAATGTAGAGGCCAGAGGTCTCACCGAATATCTGCATGATCTACAGTATCCGAGGTCCAGTCAAATTAATTGTAAAGGCATGTGTGGTAAAGATGCAGTCGTAGCAAAGATGGCGCTGTTAAAAAATTGTACTTCATAGCGCACTCACCCAGCAAGCACCTCAGCAGCGGGCTAGAGACACGCTTTCAGCGACCCTTTCGCTGCAACGAACGAAGCGAGAGAAGCCCTTCTCGCCGCCATTCACGACGAGGAAGTGAGGCCACGCCTACATTAGGCCACGCCCCCCTCACAGTATAAATACGCTGCTGACAGCGTGAAGCACTCAGAACCCTTGAAATTCTCCTGAGGCGGAAGCCGGGAGACCGCCGATCTTTTAAACATTTGTTATTATCTGTGTCACCTTTAAAAAATTGTACTTCATAGCGCACTCACCCAGCAAGCACCTCAGCAGCGGGCTAGAGACACGCTTTATCAGCGACCCCTTCGCTGCAACGAACGAAGCGAGAGAAGCCCTTCTCGCCGCCATTCACGATGAGGAAGTGAGGCCACGCCTACATTAGGCCACGCCCACACGCCCCTTTTTTCCTCTTTCAAAGATGTGCAATCACCGGACGCGCAGCGGACGGGCGCAGCGGGCGCGCCGTCAGCGCGCCGAAGGCGCGCCAAAGGCAAGCCCGTCTGGGCCCGTCCGGGCCCAGACGGCCCCAGGCCCCGTTACTCTGCCTGGTGGCCCTCAGGAGCGAGTGATGTATTCGGCAGATACATTACGCGCACTACGACCTAATAACATCCTTACCTGCTACCACACGTTCACCGCAGGCAATGCGTTCTCGACCTGCCCACGATGCAACCCGACTCCCTCCCTGAAATCTACCACACTCGCTCTGAAGATGGGACTTCTTAACTGCCGTTCCCTCCCCAAACATGCTACCGAAGTAAATCTTTTGGTCCAAAATCAGGATCTTGACCTATTGTTCCTAACGGAAACATGGCTATCCGACAACACCGATCCTGATGTCGTCGCGGCCCTCCCCACAGGGTATCATTGCCAAGCCCTAAATAGACCTAAAGGGAGAGGAGGCGGGATAGCTATAATTCACAGGGAACAATTCATTTGTAGGACAACTAACGCCTGTATCGAGGACTGCGAGAGTGGCCAATTTTTCGTCCAAATCTCCCCAGCTCTCACTCTGGCAGGGCTACTGATCTATCGCCCCCCAGGTGCCCCTGGCAACTTTATCAATTCAACATTTGAATTCGTATCACAACTAGCTTCCTCCACCTCCAATTTCCTTATGCTAGGTGATTTGAATTTACACTTCTTGGACCCCGCGGACCGAGGAGCCTCGGACATTAAACACGACCTAACATCTTTAAAGATCCATCTAGTGAACAACGAGCCTACCCATGAGAAGGGCCACCTATTGGACCCTATTCTCACCAATATAGCAACAGTTACTACCAAAGCACCCGTGACCCTCCCATGGACGGACCATTACCTGGTCCCTTTCTCCTGGGAAATCAACACACCTATCCTCCCTACTCTTAAAACCAAGGTCACCGACCGTCAATGGCGCAAATTGTCACCTGAGAAATGGGCTGCCTCCCTTGCAGATTCCATTCCCGAACTCTCTCCTGACCCCAATGCGGCTGACAAGCAATTCAGTGATTGGATTACTTCGTCTCTAGACACGATACTCCCGAAAACCACCACCTTCAAACAGCCCAAAAGACTATCCCCCGCCTTATGGTATACTCCAGAGCTTAAAGCTCTGCGCCAAGAGTGTAAGAAAACCGAACGCTCTTGGAGACGGGACAAGTCAGGAACCAACAAAAACAGCTACTCTACTTCTCTTCTAACCTATAAAAACGCTATTCGCAAAACCAAAAGCGTGTTTTATCAGGAGAGAATAGAGAAAGCGGGATGCTCCAGTAAGGAATCATACGTCATCCTGAAAGAGCTTTTAAAACCTTCAGAACAAGGACTGGGTCTTCCCCCCGACCCCAAAGCCGACCAGGAGAAATGCCAACAATTGGCTAATTTCTTCCACGACAAAATCCGTCTAATTTTGGACTCTATCCCGCCCTCGAGCCCGGGGGAAGAAACCGCTTTCTCACACACGACATCCGCCCCATGTCTGTCTACCTGGGGCCAGGTCACGATAGACGAAGTGAGAAATACGTTCAATTCGATGAAGAGCGGCTCCCCTAGCGACCCTGCGCCTCTGCGGATCCTTAGGGAGGTAGCCCCCACTATCATCCCCTCCCTTACTCATCTCATCAATACCTCATTCCAACAAGGAGTTGTGCCTTTGAGCTGGAAGAAGGCTGTTGTAAAAGCCCTACTGAAGAAGCCTTCTCTCGACCCTGAGAATCTGGCGAACTACAGGCCCATTTCCTTACTCCCAGGAGTCAGCAAGATCGCGGAAAAATTAGTTAATAGGAAACTCTCGCAGTTCCTAGAGGCCAATAACAAACTAAAAAATTCCCAGACGGGCTTCCGACCAGGGCAGGGCACCGACATCGCCCTCCTGGCAGCGGTAGAGGAGGCCAGAGCGCTATTGGATGGGGGAGGATCAGTGGCAGTGATCCTCCTCGACCTTAGCGCAGCGTTCAACACCGTTGACCACAAACTCCTTATTGAAAGACTCTCAGGAGTTGGGGTGGAAGGCACAGCCTTATCTTGGCTTGCATCTTTCCTGGCCCAACGGTCATATCAGATTTGGGAGAAGAACGCCCGCTCATCCGAAATGCCCCTCCAATGTGGTGTGCCTCAGGGCTCTTCCCTGAGCCCCACATTATTTAATATCTATATGTCCACATTGGAGGAGGTTATCACCCCATTCGGAGTGAGCGTCGTCAGCTATGCTGACGACACACAATTAGTGGTGTCTCTGTCCCATCCTAAACAACAGAAAGCTGATCTCTTCAACTGCCTTACGCAGGTCCATCGTTGGATGAATAGATCAGCCCTAAAGCTAAATGGGACAAAAACCGAGGTCCTTATACTTGGCCCGAAAGGAACCGCACTCCCCCTGGACAGCTGGCCAGCCTGTCTAGGTCCCCCCCCTGATCCAAAAACAGAGGTGAAAAGTCTGGGTGTTTGGATCGATTCTGATCTCTCATTCACCTCGCAAGCAAAGAAGGTAGCAGGGACCTGCTTTGGCCTTCTAAAATCTTTGAGGAAAGTCCTGCCCCTTCTTCCCCCTAAATCCCAGAAATTACTAATCCAAGGTCTCGTAATATCGAGACTAGACTACAGTAATGTGATTTATCTCGGCGCTCCCGAAGCGACTCTGAATAAACTTCAAAGAATTCAGAACACCGCTGCCCGGATTATCACAAACACCCCGGCCAGATCATCTGCTAAACCCGCTCTTAAACTTCTTCATTGGCTCCCCATAAGGGAGCGAGTCAAATTCAAAGCCTTGTGCCTCGTCCACAAAACGTTGCAGAATCAAGGCCCCCCAGTTCTTAGCAACTTCATCATCCCTTACAAAACCACCAGATCCCTCCGTTCTAACACAGAAAACCTCATCAATACCCCAAGATTCAGGAAAGCCCGATCAGGAGGACGACGCTTTTCGGTACAAGCTGCTCGTCTTTGGAATTCACTCCCCCGCGACCTACGTCTTGAACCTCAATATCTGCGCTTCAGGAAGTTGCTAAAGACGCATCTCTTTCCCTAGCTCTCATACTCCCCCGTGTCTGATTCCTTACCCCTCCCCTCCCTTGCTCTCAGCTCCCGTTCCTCAGGTCTGCTGAACTAGGGTTTCACCAGCGCTGGGATACTTCCGGGTGACCACGCGCTTTATAAAATAAATAATAATAATAATAATAATAATAAGTCATGTGATTTAATCGCATGCTTGGTTCTGTCATACAATCGCTGTATCAACCTATTCATGAAAGCTTTGGCCAATATTTTGACCTCTGACTTGAGTAGCGAGATGGGACAGTAGGAGGAAGGGTCATCCATCGGCTGACCTGGTTTAGGGCAAATCACTATTTCTGCATGATGCCAATGTGGTGGCAAAAGGGCGTTAGTTATTGCAGACAAGACTGCCTCTAGCATGTGATTACAGAGTTTAGACATGTATGCTGTGAAGAACTCGCAAGGGAAGCCGGGTCCACTGCAGCGAGCGAGAGATCCTCCCCGGTGAGTTTGGCATCCAACTGCCAACGGGCTGCAGGGGAGAGGGCCCAGAGTGGCAGGGCGCATACAAAGTCCTCTATCTGTATCTCAGTCAGGACCTTTCGCTCTCCATAGACCTTCCCAAGCTATGAGGCAAAACAATTGGCAATGTAGCTAGGGTCAGTGAGTAGTACCCCAGACCCGTCCATGATCAAGGAGACTGGAGAAGATCGGGAAATGCCTTGGCACAGTCTATAGAGCACTTGGCTCGATTTGTCATGCCATTGGTAGATGCGGCTCTGGGAGACCTGCCATGCCAGCCGCACTTCACTGGTCAGAGTTTGGTGGTATTGTTGCTATGTCAATGTAAGCTGTTATTGGCTTAGTACCTCTAGTTCTGTGATCCTACTCTTGAGGTCTGTCAGCTCCTGCCACCTGCGTTGCTGCTCTCCAGCACAGTAACTAATGTGTGCCCCCAACAACGTGGGTTTTAGGGCCTCCCATAGTGTCTGGAGGATGTCAGGGATTCAGTATTAGGCGTGAAGGGATCATCAATGGAGTGCTCCATATGTTGGCAATATTCAGGGCTCTGGACAAGCCAAGGCGACAGGCGCCAGTGGAATGTCAATCAATCAATCAATCAATCAATCAATCAATCAATCAAAGCATTTGTATAGCGCGCTACTCACCCGTAGGGTCTCAAGGCGCTGGGGGAGGGGGTCCGCTACTGCTCGAACAGCCAGGTCTTGAGTTGCTTCCTGAAGGAGAGGTGGTCTTGGGTCAGGCGGAGGTGGATGGGGAGGGAGTTCCACGTCTTGGCAGCCAGGTAGAAGAAGGATCTTCCTCCCGTTGTGGCCCTTCGGATGCGGGGAACGGCGGCGAGGGCGTGGCTGGTCGATCGTAGCTGCCGGGTGGGTGTGTAGAAGGTCAGACGGTCGTTGAGGTATCTTGGGCCTTGGTTGTGGAGCGCTTTGTGTGCGTGGGTGAGGAGTCGGAACGTGATTCTCTTGCTGACGGGGAGCCAGTGCAGGTTTCTCAGGTGTTCGGAGATGTGGCTGTGTCGGGGGATGTCCAGGATGAGGCGTGCTGAGGCGTTCTGGATGCGCTGGAGTCTCTTCTAGAGTTTGGCTGTCGTTCCGGCGTAGAGGGTGTTGCCGTAGTCCAGTTGGCTGGTGACGAGGGCTTGGGTGACCGTCTTCCTGGTTTCGGTGGGGATCCACCGGAAGATCTTATGTAGCATGCGGAGGATGTTGAAGCATGATGAGGAGACAGCATTGACTTGTCTGGTCATGGAAAGGGAGGAGTCCAGGATGAAGCCCAGGTTGCGTGCGTGGTCTGTGGGCTTGGGTGCGCTGCCCAGGGCAGGGGGCCACCAGGAGTCGTCCCAGGCGGAGGGTGAGGATCCCAGGATGAGGACTTCCGTCTTATCTGAGTTCAGTTTCAGGCGGCTGTTCATCATCCACTCGGCTACGTCTTTCGTCCCTTCGTGTAGGTTATTTCTGGCGGTGGCGGGGTTGTTGGTGAGGGAGAGGATCAGCTGGGTGTCGTCGGCGTAGGAGATGATGTTGAGGTTGTGTTGGCATGCGATGGCCACAAGGGGGCTCATGTAGATGTTGAACAGCGTGGGGCTGAGGGATGACCCTTGGGGTACGCCACAGATGACTTCGGTGGCCTCGGATCTGAACGTAGGGAGGCGGACTCTCTGGGTTCTTCTGGCGAGGAAGGAGATGATCCACTCCAGTGCCTTCTCTTGGATTCCGATGTTGCTGAGGCGTTGTACTAGGGTGCGGTGGCAGACCGCGGAGAGGTCCAGGAGGATGAGGGCCGCTGTTTCTCCGTTGTCGAGCAGGGATCTGATGTCGTCGGTGGCTGCGATGAGGGCGGTCTCGGTGCTGTGGTTGGCCCGGAAGCCAGACTGTGAGTGGTCGAGGGATCCATTCGTCTCGAGGAAGGCAGCCAGCTGTCTGTTGACGGTCTTCTCGATGACTTTGGCAGGAAAACGAAGGAGCGAGATGGGCCGGTAGTTTTTGAGTTCGGTGGGGTCCGCTGATGGTTTCTTCAGTAGGGCGCTGAGTTCGGCGTGCTTCCAGCTCTCGGGGAAGGTGGCGGTGTTGAAGGAGGCGTTGATGATGTCCCGCAGGTGAGGTGCGATGATGGCGTCGGCCTTGTTGAAGACGTGGTGAGGGCAGGGGTCGGTTGGTGATCCGGAGTGGATGGAGTTCATTGTGCGGATGGTGTCTTCGGTGTTGACTGGGGTCCAGGCTCGGATGGTGGTGGTAGGGGGTGTCGGTGCGGTTCTAGGGGGTGTTGGCTGTGTGCTGAAACTGTTGTGCATGTCTGCGATCTTGCTGTGGAAGAACGAGGCGAGTGAGTTGCAGAGGTCTTGCGAGGGGGTGATGTCGTTGTCTTCAGCGCTGGGGTTCGAGAGCTCTTTGACGATGTTGAAGAGTTCCTTGCAGTTGTGGGCGTTGTTGTCTAGTCGTTCCTTGAATGCGGTTTTCTTGGTGGTGCGGATCAGCTGGTGGTGTTTTCGAGTGGCGAGCTTGACGGTAGTCATGTTGTCTGTAGTAGGGTCTCTGCGCCAGGCTCTCTCGAGGGCTCGGCAGTTCTTCTTGGAGCTCTTGAGTTCGTCGGTAAACCAGGACGCTTTTTTGGTGCCGGGTCCGGCGGGGGGGGGGGTCTTCAGTGGGGCGAGGTCGTCTGCGCAGTTGCTGATCCACCTCGTGAGGTTGTTGGCGGCTTGGTCGGGGTTCGTTGAGCTGGCTGGAGGGTTCTGGTTCAGGGATGTGGCGGGCTGTTCGGCTGTGATCTTGTTCCAGCTTCTGCGGGGGACCTGTTGTGGGCGGTGGTGGATTGTGGTCCTTCTGAAGCTGAAGTGGACGCAGCTGTGATCCGTCCAGTGGAGTCCGGTAGCGTGGCTGAAGGAGACGTCCTTGCTGGAGGAGAAGACGGGTCAAGCGTGTGGCCGGCGTAGCGGGTGGGGGTGGTCACCAGTTGCTTGAGTCCGAGGTTGGCGAGGTTGTCCATCAGGGTGGTGGTGTTGCGGTCATTGTTGTTCTCCAGGTGGAAGTTGAGGTCCCCGAGGAGGATGTAGTCAGCGGAGGGGAGGGCGTGCGGGCTGATGAAATCGGCGATGTCTTCGCTGAATTGTGTGTGTGGTCCCGGGGGTCTGTAGATGAGGGTGCCTCTGAGGGTGGTCTTGTGGTCGGTGTGTATCTGGAAGTGCAGGTGTTCTGCTGCTGTGAGGGTGTCGTCGGAGTTGGTCGTGATGCGGATGGTGTTCTTGTGGACGATGGCGATGCCTTCTCCTGTCTGGTGGACGCGATCCTTCCGGGTGATCTTGTATCCGTCCGGGATAGCGATGGCGATGTCGGGCGCTGAGGAGGCGTTCATCCATGTTTCCGTGAGGAAGGCGACGTCTGGAGATGTGGTGTCGAGGAGGTTCCAGAGTTCCACGGCGTGTCGGTGGATGTAGCGGGTGTTGAGCAGGATGCACTTCAGGTGGTAGCTGCTGGTGCTCGTCTTGGCGGATGCGGTGCAGGTCCGGATGCAGGAGAACTTGCAGGATTGGCAGGTGAAGGGTCCGTGGGTGCGTCCTGGGGTGGCTCGGTGGCAGCCGGGGGTCCGGCCGGTGTTGAGTGTGTTGAGGATGGCTGCGTCGTAAGTCCGGCGGGTGGGATGGCATCTGCGGGGACCAGGGGTCCTGGCGCTGGGCGCGGTCCAGGCACGGACGGGCGCGGACGGGCGCAGACAGGCTTGCCTTTGGCGCGCCTTCGGCGCACAATCGGCGCGCCCGCTGCTCGTGAACGCTGCGCGTACGCGTGGACTCCGCCATAAATGGTGTAGGGGGGGCTGAGTGGGAGGGAGGAGCAGCTGGGAGGCGGGAGCGGGGTGGCGTGGGGAGGGGACGGGGTCAGGTAGAGAAGGCAAGAGGGGGGGCAGGGCCGCAGGGGAGCAGCGGCAGGGAGCGGGGAGGGCGGGAAGACGGCGAAAGGTGGCGAAGCGGCAAGCACAGGTAGCGGGCAGAGAAGGGCGAGAAGACGGCGAAGGTGAACAAGAGCAGGAACTAGGGAAGGGGCAGGCAAAGGTAGCGGGCAGAGAAGGGCGAGAAGACGGCGAAGGTGAACAAGAGCAGGAACTAGGGAAGCGGCAGGCACAGGTAGCGGGCAGAGAAGGGCGGGGAGACGGCGAAGGTGAACAGGAGCAGGAACCAGAGGAGCAGCAAGCACAGGTAGTGGACAGAAACGGCAGGCAGGGACACCGGGCACCCTCAAGGAGAGCTGCGCGGTGGGTGGAGCGACCGTCACCGACCAGAGTCAGGTCAGGTCACAGCTCCCCGTCGCGCTATCAATCCGTAAGTATCCGGGGGGGAGGGAGGAGCAGCTGGGAGGCGGGAGCGGGGTGGCGCGGGGAGGTAGAGAAGGCAAGAGGGGGGTGGGGCCGCAGGGGAGCAGCGGCAGGGAGCGGGGAGGGCGGGAAGACGGCGAAAGGTGGAGAAGCGGCTAGCACATGTAGCGGGCAGAGAAGGGCGAGAAGACGGCGAAGGTGAATAAGAGCAGGAACTAGGGAAGCGGCAGGCACAGGTAGCGGGCAGAGAAGGGCGAGAAGACGGCGAAGGTGAACAAGAGCAGGAACTAGGGAAGCGGCAGGCACAGGTAGCGGGCAGAGAAGGGCGAGGAGACGGCGAAGGTGAACAGGAGCAGGAACCAGAGGAGCAGCAAGCACAGGTAGCGGACAGAAACGGCAGGCAGGGACACCGGGCACCCTCAAGGAGAGCTGCGCGGCGGGTGGAGCGACCGTCACCGACCAGAGTCAGGTCAGGTCACAGCTCCCCGTCGCGCTATCAATCCTTAAGTATCCGGGGGGAGGGAGGAGCAGCTGGGAGGCGGGAGCGGGGTGGCGCGGGGAGGGGAGGGGATCAGGTAGAGAAGGCAAGAGGGGGGGCGGGGCCGCAGGGGAGCAGCGGCAGGGAGCAGGGAGGGCGGGAAGACGGCGAAAGGTGGTGAAGCGGCAAGCACAGGTAGCGGGCAGAGAAGGGCGAGAAGACGGCGAAGGTGCAGATGCAGATGGTATACCAGAAACTCCAGGACCAATGAAATGTGATCAGAGAGATCCCTGTGCAAAATTGTATTATCTGATACTCTATGGAGGAGAGAGCAGGAAATAATTGAGTCGAGAATATGAGCCATAGGCTACAGAAAAGAATGTGTAATCCGACGCTGAGTCGTTATGTGGTCCCCAGTCACCCATCAGGGCCAAAGCCAATATGTAGGAGGATAAGTGTGTTGCACCCATCTCCTGGGACTGCCCCTGAGTGCACCATTGTCAGGAATCAATGGCATTGCAACATAATTGATTCTACCAGCAAGGTAAAGAAAGCCAAATGCCGTCTGGTTCGCCATTACCCCTTGTGAAAACGAAGATATCCAGGCAACAAACTCTTGATCAGCATCTTATTAAAATATATTCATGGAATGCATTGCGAGAATTCCAAGATGGCCACCAAGAAATTTTGAAGCAGTTCCAGGTGGTCTAATGTTTCAAGGCAATTCAGATCGAGGTGCGTGTGTGTGCAGTACGCGGCGCACTTCAACAGAATTCCTGAGGAGAGCGGTAGTGTCTTGTCAGCACGCTTGTTCTGAGGAGAATTAGTGTCTCAGTGCACTGATTCTGTAAAGAAAAGGAGTAGAGCTGGAGTCCGACCCCCCCCCCGCATGTCATGTGAGAGTTAAGCTGAGAGCAGTGTCTACAGTACTAGTTAATGAACAGTAAGTCGTGAGTAGTGTCTCTGACACATCTTGAGGAGAAAGCAGAGTAATGTGTATTTTGACATGAGAATTAATCTAGCATATCAAAAAGGTTCCACGACTGAGAGAGAGAGAGTATGAGTATTTGGAGCCTTCAGAGTATTATAAAAAAAACATTTGCAAGAATAAGGAGTTATAGCAATATCAACTTGGACAGAGACTGTGAATAAAAATCATATTTTCTAGGAGGAGAATAAAGGAACAAGCTTTAAAAAATGAAAACAACTCACCAGACACTAACAAAAAAAACACACACACACACACACACACATATATATATATATATATATATAGCGCCGAATAGACAACAAGAATTCAAACTAACACAGTGATGTTTTTACTATAAGACTTGAATCCAATTCAATTAACCAAGAGATTTATTCACCATTCAACTGAAAGAGAGAAGCAATTCCTCATTAGCCAACAGGTAATGGTGCTGTAGGCATATTAAAAAGAAACAGGGGATTGAATTGTATAATATTTAAAACTGTAAGTAATCTGTCTGTAGTAGTAGTCTTCACTTGTCTGTTAGGCGCAGCTACAGAGGCCTGTTGAAATAGTAGAAGTCAAACCGATAGATAGATGAAGCCTTGTCCCATTCCTCTTTACCCCTCGCTGGTACTGGAGGTAGATTTACACGCAATCTGTCTCAGCTGGTAGTGGTGGGGAATTGAGGACATCTCTTCTACTTCTGTGGAATTAAACATCAGGCTCTGACAAATTGAAGTGCCACCCTTTAATAGGGATTATAATTCCACCTGAGCAGAATGGCTGAAGGAATAGTTTTAAAAATCTTGACCACCATTTTAGAAGGCATGCAAAAGCAATTAAATGAAACATTAGCAGAAAACAACACGTTAAGACATGAGTTGAAGAGGTCAAGTCAAGAGTCCATCCAGTTTAGACAAAATATGAAAGAATTGGTTTCGGGTCCAGGGTCTTTTGGAAAGGGTGGTCAAGATATTCCTACCACTTCACAAACATCAGGGCTATCCACTCAGGTCGTTCATGCAATCTCTTCCATAATTCCCTTGGCACAACCAGAATGATTTGCAGGAGACCCACATAAAGCCCAAATATTCTTAACTCAATGTTCATATTATGTCGCCCTGTTATCTTCTCTGAAGATCAATCCAAGGTGGCATTTATATTGTCTTATTTGACTGGAGATGCAGCTTTATGGTCAATGCCAAGTGTCACTAGAAACAATTCAATCCTCTATAATTTCCAAGAATTTAAGGCAGAATGTTTGCACATCTTTGATCGTCGCACTGCAACTCAAGCTACAGACAATGAATTGCTGGACCTGCGTCAAGGAAATCGAGATCTTGTGGCTTATATTGCTCACTTTAACAACCTTGTTGTAAAGACTAATTGGCCAGAAACAAAAAGAGCAGTGATATTCTACAGAGGACTCAAGGACGAGCTGAAGGATGCCCTAGCACAAGTTCCAAGAAGACCTGATGAAATCTCTGAATTAATAGACTTGGTATTGCACATCGATCATCACTTAAGTGAGCGAAGATCAGCGAAAAGACGGGATTTCCACCCCCTCCCACCTAGATTCGATAGAGTAAAAAATGAAAGTAATATGGTCTTGGAAGGTATTTCAACAGAAGTGCCAATGCAGATAGGTTCAATTCGGGGACCTCTTTCCAAGGAAGAAAAGGAGAAACAAAGGCAAAGCTAGCTATGTTTGTACGGCGGAAATTCCAGACACTTTGTCAGAGAGTGCCTAAAGAAGCCAAAAATTGGACAGTCGAGAAAAGGCAATCTCCATCAGTAGAGGGAGTTGCCCTGATGGAAGCGGATTCAAAGCCAACTCCCGCTATGCAGCACGTAGCCAACACTCTACAGTCAGCAGCACCACATTTAATCTTACCTTTCACAGTCAAGTTTCGGAGCACAAAAATTTCTAGGGCCCGATTCACAGAACTAACTTAAGACAACATCCTAAACTTACTACCATTTTGGTATTCACAGAAGGTACTTACTCATTTTGGTATTCACAGAAGGCACTTACTCATTTCGGTATTCACAGAAGTTAGGACTCCTAACTTTAGGACTCCTAAATGCCTTCTGAGAATACCGAAAGTCTTAAAATTAGGATTTTTCTCAGTTTAGTAGTAGTATAGTTAGGACTCCTAACTTTAGAACTCCTAAATGCCTTCTGTGAATACCGAAAGTCTTAAAATTAGGATTTTTCTCAATTTAGTAGTAGTAAAGTTAGGACTCCTAACTTTAGGACTCCTAAATGCCTTCTGTGAATACCGAAAGCCTTAAAATTAGGATTTTTCTCAGTTTAGAAGTAGTATAGTTAGGACTCCTAACTTTAGAACTCCTAAATGCCTTCTGTGAATACTGAAAGCCTTAAAATTAGGATTTTTCTCAGTTTAGTAGTAGTAAAGTTAGGAGTCCTAACTTTAGGACTCCTAAACTGAGAAAAATCCTAATTTTAAGACTTTCGGTATTCACAGAAGGCATTTAGGAGTCCTAAAGTTAGGACTCCTAACTTCTGTGAATAACTAAATGAGTAAGTGCCTTCTGTGAATACCAAAATGAGTAAGTGCCTTCTGTGAATACGAAAATGGTAGTAAGTTTAGGATTTTGTCTTAAGTTAGTTCTGTGAATCGGGCCCCTAGGGTTTCTGTTATGATCGATTCCGGAGCTACAGGAAACTCTCACTCCTATCTTCTGCGCATATCAGATATGCGCAAAGGATAGGGGTCAAATTTGTTTAAAAGACTGCCTTGGAGGCTGTAAGGGCAGTGGATGGCACCAACCTTTCCTCTGGTCCTATTACCCACAAAACTGAATCAATACGGCTGTAAGGACTAAATGATCATCGAGAACAAATAATATTTAACCTCATAGCTGCTCCACAATTTCAATTGATTTTAGGGTTGACTTGGCTGACCGAGCACAACCCTCGGATTGACTGGAGTCGAAGAACAGTTGTTATGGATTTGGTATACTGCAAAGAAAATTGTATTCATGAAAATGCAGAGAAATTCAAGAACTCTCCAGCAGCGTGTTTAGCGACAATGACTACCACCATCTGTGCAGTGGAAACCCAAGAAATCCCCATGGAATATCAAAACTTAACCAGAGTATTTGACAAAAAGGAAGCTGAGAAACTGCACCCTCACAGGCTCTATGATTGCAAGATAGATTTGGAGCCAGGGACAGTGTTACCATGCAGTCAGATATATGCCTTAACGGAGGCAGAAAATAGTTATTTTAAGGAATACCTGGATCAATATTTAGTCAATGGGTTCATTCGCCCCTCTTAGTCCCCAGTCTCGTCTCCTTTGTTTTACATCCCTAAGAAGAATGGTGAGCTTCGCCCATCTATCAACTATCGAGCCATCAATCAAGCAACCATAAAGAATCTGTACCCTCTACCTTTGGTGTCTGTGCTTTTAGATCAAGTCAAAACAACCTCAATTTATACCAAACTGGATTTGAGAGGCGCGTATCACTTAATTCGCATAGCTCAAGGAGATGAGTGGTAAACCGCCTTCAGAACTCGGTTTGGCTTGTTTGAATATCAAGTGATACCATATGGACTCTGCAATGCTCCCGTAGCCTTTCAACATTTTGTAAATGATGTTCTGTGGGAGTATTTGGATCGGATAGCTGTGTCTTTTATTGATGACATCCTGATTTATTCAAACAATGAACAAGAGCATGTGTCACACGTCAGGGCGATACTGAAAAGATTATTGGACAATAATCTTTATGTTAAGCTGGAGAAATGCGCTTTTCATGTCAAAAAGCTGGGAGTTCCTGGGATTCATTTTATCTCCAGCAGGAGTCAGTATGGACACAGCAAAGGTAAAAGCAGTGCAAAATTGGCCCCCTCTGCGAGGTGTCAAACAGATCCAAGGTTTTCTTGGATTTGCGAATTTCTATAAAAGATTCGGGTCAGCCCAATCACTCGATTACTGAAGATATGAGTCAAATTCGATTGGAGCCAAGAAGCAGACTCCGCCTTCCAATATTTAAAAGAATCCTTCATCACAGCTCCTATTTCATTACATCCGAATCCAGAGGAGCCTTTTTATGTCGAGGCAGATGCATCAGATTTAGCGATTGGAGGTATCCTCTTGGAACGCCACAAGATGACTAGTCAGCTGCACCCAGTGGCCTTTTATTCCAGAAAACTTACTTCACCAGAACAGAACTACTCAATTGTAAGGTCGGGCAGAGAACTCCGCTCCGCTAGCGGATTTTTGCCTACTCCACGTTCAGTGTAGACAAAACTCCTACTCCGCAGCAGAGCGGAGTTCTGAGCCCTGGTCCCCACCTTTAGCTCCCCGCCTCCAACCCCCCATAAATATTCAAAAAAATAAAAAAAGATAAGATTTTTAAAAAATACACTTACTTTTATATGCAGCATATCTGGGCTGCCCTCCTCCTCGCCGTAGTCTCTGCAAACCCCTACGTCATACGTACATCATGGTAGGACTGTGCTGCAGAGTTTGCATATAACAATACAGTTCAGAGCTCTACTGATTACACCCCATTTTATCTTAATGACAGCAGACATCCTAATATGCTCTTGGGAAAAGAAGAGAAATCAGTCCCAGCTGTTGAGGAAGTTGTGAATGATATTCAGGAATCCTATCAGAAGGCAAGAGAACACCTAGAATTAGATAAAAGATCATACAAAATGTCGGCTGACAAAAAAGAAAGGAAGGCCCAAACTTAAACAAAGGAGATAAGGTCTGGCTATCTACTCGGCATTTACATCTAAAAGGGAATCGCAAATTTCAACCAAGATTCATAGGCCCTTTTAAGGTAGACCGCATAATAAATCCAGTAGCAGTGAAGATACATTTACCTCCCTACTTAAAGGTACACCTTATTTTTCACATTTCATTATTAAAAAGTAGTCTTCCCGATTTGAGAGTAGTACTTCACTAGTACCTATTCAGGTGGATTCAGCAGAAGAGTTTGAGGTGCGCAGATTCTAGACTCTAAGATTCAAATAGGAAAACTGTTCTATCTCATTGATTGGAAAGGTTGTGGCCCTGAAGAAAGATTGTGGGAGCCTTCTTCAAATGTTCATGCTTCGAAATTGATCAAAGCCTTTCATAAAAGAAACCCCAAAAAACCTAGAGGGATCAGTCTTTAAGGGGGGTACTGTCAGGAACCTATGGCATTGCAAAATAATTGAGTCTACTAGCAAGAATGGAGTCAAGTAAGATCAAGAAAGACAAATACCTAGTGGTTCGCAATTACCCCTTGTGGAAACGAAGATATCCAGGCAACAAGCTGTTGATCAGCATCTTATTAAAATATATTCACGGAATGCATCAAGAGAATGCCAAGATGACCGCCAAAAAAATTGGAACGAGTTCCAGGCAGACTAGTGTTTCAAGCCAATTCAGGTCGACGTGCGCGCGTGTGCAGAATGCGGCGCACTTCAACTGAATTCCTGAGGAGTGTGGTAGTGTCTTGTCAGCGCTCTTGTTCTGAGGAGCATGCTGATTCTGTGAAGAAAAGGAGCTGAGCAGGAGTCCGACCACCGCGCATGTCATGTGAAAGTTAAGTGGAGCGCAGTGTCTACAGTACTAGTTAATGAGCAGGAAGTCGTGAGTAGTGTCTCTGACACGTCTTGAAGAGAAACCAGAAAAATTTGTATTTTGGCATGCAAATTAATCTAGCATATCGAAAATGTTCCAAGACTGAGAGAGAGAGAGTATGAGTATTGGGAGCCTTCAGAGTATTATAAAAAAAAACATTTGCGAGAATAAGGAGTTATAGCAATATCAACTTGGACAGAGACTGTGAATAAAAATCATATGAGCTTAAGAGCAGAATAAACGAACAAGCGCAATTTATATAAGGAATACAACTCACCAGACCCTAACAAAATCTATATAGTGATATTTTACAGAAAGACTTTAATCCAATTCAGTTAATCAAGAGATGTATTCACCATTCAACTGAAAGAGAGAATCAATTCCTCATTAGCAAACAGGCAATGGTGTTGTAGGCATATTAAAAAGAAACAGTGGATTCAATTATTTATATTTAAAACTGTAAGTAATCTGTCCATAGTAATAGTCTTCATTTGTCTTTTAGGCGCAGCTACAGAGGCCTGTTGAAATAGTAGAAGTCAAACCGAGAGGTAGACGAAGCCTTGAGGAGTTTCTCTTTGTCCGATTACCCTTTCCCCCTCGCTGGTACTGGAGATAGATTTATACGCAATCTGTCTCTGCTAGTAGTGGTGGGGAATTGAGGACATCTTTTCTACTTCTGTGGAATTAAACATCAGGCTCTGACAGCCATCTATCCTTGGCCGGGGCTACTTCTCTATTCCAGTTGCCGCCCAGGACGTGAGTCCGTCAGGTAGTTCAGCCCACAACCCCATCATGAGTTCTATGAAGGATTGCCCAAGGGGGCATAAACGCTTATCAGTGTGAGAGGTTCGCCATATAACGTACCCATAACAGCCATATAGTGATCATGACAATTGGACCATGTCGTAATGTGTTGAAAGGGAATTGTCTGTTTGATCGGCACGGCTGTGCACCTGGAACTCCTCATGAACCCTGAGTGATATATCTGGGTGTATCATCAATGAGCTAGGGTAAAGACTTTGATCCTGACCAGGTGAGGTTTTTGTAATAGAAGGATGTCTGCCCCACCCACTTAGTCTGTCGCAAAACTGCTCCTCTCTTGATCTTATCAAGGACGCCACTGACATTCCATGATACCACCCGGAGGCTGTCAATCCGGCCAGTCTGACTAGGGGTACTCATGTCTGGCACTTGTGGCCATGTATGTCAGTAGGATGTGTAAAGGAAGGCATGAGAACAAGAAACTAAACAAAAGCAACATAGTAAACTCAGTGTCCACAGTTTTGTGTCTGCAGCAATAGTGAAAATCAATTCCCCGACCTCACCATACTTTGAAAACAGGAAGTATCTGTCGCGGGGTAGACCGCAGCCAGATCCCAACAGAGGACCCCACTCAGTCTACCCCAATGGAGCCCCATAACCCAACATTAACTAGCAGTTTGGGAGCGCGAGCTCTGGCATGCACGGTTGCGCAGTCACATGTATTGAGACACCCCACTGGGTCCATGGGAAGCACCTCCAATATATGCCTGTTGGCCTTCATGAGTTCAGGTGTTCTGCTGGCTGTGCCCGAGGGCCCGCCCCCTGTGACCGGGTCCAGTAGCGGTCCATGGAGGGAGTTCGGTGGGGCAGTGAGGCGGGGCGGGGGAGGGGCAGGGTGGGGAAATGTAAACACCGGAATATGGATGAACGGAGGTAAGTACACATTTAAATGAATAAAACAAATTCCTTTGCGCACGCTGCATCGCAAAATGCGATGCAGTGCGCGCAACGAAATTCGTTTTATTTATTTAAATGTGTACTTACCTCCGTTCATCCATATTCCGGTGTTTACATTTCCCCACCCTGCCCCTCCCCCGCCCCGCCTCACTGCCCCACCGAACTCCCTCCACGGACCGCTACTGACCGGGTCAGTAATTTCTCCCCTGGAGTTTCCACATGTGGAGAGGCCCCTGTTGCGGCATTTGGCTAGGGTCCTACATGCCTGATCCGCTGACTGTTCTGGGAGGAGTCCAAGCCAGGACACAGATGGGTATGAGGTCTAACATGAACCCTCTCATCGGTCCACAGGAGGACCTCCTCAGGCGAATCAAAAAAATGTGCCTGAGATTGGTACAGTACATTAAGTTGTGAGGGATATAGTAGCATATATCTAATGTTTAGGTCATGGAGGCGTGTTTTGATGGCCTGGAAGGACTGGTGCTGCTGTTGAACCAACTGGCTGTTATCTGGGAAAATCATTATAGAATGTGATTGGGACAATAATTTGTCTTGGATGCGTGCAAATTTAAGGATATTGTCTCTGTCCATTTAATTCAAAAACTTTGCGATGACAGGTCGACGTTTGGCTCCGGGGAGGGCCCTGCACTAGGGATCAATGGGCTCTCTCGATAACAAAGCAGATATAGAGGGTCCCTGATTGCGGTAGGTCACAGAGCGACTGGTCAAGAAAGTTTTCCATGGAGGAGCCCTCACACCCACTGGGAACTTGACAATGCACAAGTTGTGGCATAATCTTCCTTCTGTATCTTCCACATGCATCCCTACTTCCCTGGACATGAAGGTGAGTTTGGTCACAGTTTGTTGAAGTGAGGTGACCAAATCTTCCACACTTGCCTCTGTTTCTGTAATCTGCTCCAATGCCCTCCTAAGGACTTGGTGGAGCAGTGCAACCACTGAGCCTACCTCTCCTATCTTGGTCTCAGGACATCACGGGATAGATTGATGGCTGCCAAGAGGGTGTCACTGTCCGGAATCACGGGTTTGTGGCCATCAGCCCCCGAATGCGTCAACTGTCCCCCAGGTTGAGCATATTTACCAAGGGTACTCTGTTTGGCGCCAGCTGGTGCTTTGTCTTTCGTCATGTTGTGCGGCTGGGATTAGGTGTCACCGTCTCAAGAATTTGTCTGGGGCTCTCACTGACCTGCCGGGCCCACTGCTCCAACCCTGCGGGAAAGCACCTGCAATCGGGAAATCAGTATTCAATTGGTGAGTGAGAGCAGAAGATGATATTTAGAGGGCCCCACACTGCCACAAATTGCACTGAATCTTGGTTCGGATGCCTTCGCAACAGGTGTGACCTCCCCCTTCGTTACACTTAACAGGATCACATGCAGACGGCAAAGGTCTCACTGTCCACCTGCCTGGATGGTTGAAGGTTAGGATATGCTCTCAGGAGATGAGGCACGCACCGAGCAGCTACCGCCCCCTGCAGCAACCCTACTACGAGGTGTGTGTTTACAGGTAGGGCCCCCTTTGTACAGCTTCGGGTCCACCGGGGCACAGGCAGCACCACAAGAGTGCAGGGACCAGCAACGAGCCCCAGCATCGCCACCTCGAATCACCCCCAGTGTTGCTTGGGCCCGCCTCCAGCAGGGCAGGTCTGCAGGATCTGCAATAGTGTGTAGGACCGTAGAGGTCGATGCATTTAGGCCCACACACATGCCCGGGTCAATGTCTTCAGCTGGGGGGCTGCGCCTGTCCCCAGTTCACAGGCAGGCGATCAGGGGTCTAACGCCCCTTCACGTAGGACCTGCCACAAGCTATGATGTCTCCCCTCAGCCAAGGGGCGGCAATCTCCTTTGCCCGGTCTGTCCTCCTCCACAGCTTTCACCCCCGGCAACATGTCGCTTGAAGACGAGTTCTCCAGTGGACCTTCCGCACCAGCACAGGCTGCGTATGGGTCCCATGGTCTCTCGTGTCTGCTAGGTGGCACGCTACAGGCCAACAGCCTCCACCAACAGGTGACCAGCACAACCATTGTATGCTGTTGTCAGCACTCTACGGTCGCCACAAGTCGGGCCCCAGACTGGAGCCCCTGGCACCGTGCACATCCCCATGGCCTTGATACCACTTGCGTTGGCATCCCCAATGGGGTGTATAAATCAGATTTTTAGTGGATGATGGGTGACCGCGTGAACCTATTCTAAAGCACTGCCACCATTTTTGGAGGTCAAGCCACACCTCCGGCACTTATGTTTTCTTTTTTTACAAATTAAGCACTGCTGCTGTAGTTATACTAGTTCAACTGCTTGATGAACCACTTAAAACTGAGCATCATTGCATTGCATTTTTTAGCACTGCTTTGTAACAATATCTTATGAGATAAAAAATAATACAAATATTTTTGCCCTACAGTGAGAAACACATTATTCTATTAGAGGTCCAAATGTTATCTGTCCATGTTACTGGTTTGCCATTACTTAAGGTTATGGTTTAGAGTTTTGATTTGTGGAAGAAGTTGTAAATCCTTCTCTGGGGAGGTCGCCA
This sequence comes from Triturus cristatus, assembly GCF_964204655.1. Lineage (NCBI taxonomy): Eukaryota > Metazoa > Chordata > Amphibia > Caudata > Salamandridae > Triturus > Triturus cristatus. Next base: position 874,626,236 of record NC_140593.1, on the reverse strand, counting down.
CTAGTGGAGAATGCTTTAGCAGAATTATGTCTGCTGTTCTATCCCCAGTGCTTAAGATGAACCAGTGGTTTCCAGTGCTGGACTCTGGCACTTAATTGTCAACACAAGCGCTTGTGACTGTCTGCCACATGGTGGCGCTGTCTGCCTAATTTAGAGATGAAGATAACAGTTGTTCACTAATTCAATGTAGATTTAAAATAACTATTACCTGTCACCTAAGTTATTCTTACAGCTTTGGGAGCCTAGAATAGTCTGAATTGTCACACTTGTAGTAGTGTGATGGTTAGTAGTTGTGTTGGTACTATTATTGGCAGCACTGGCAGGGGCAATGTGTGGTGCAAGCTGCAGTGGTCTCTTGCCGAGAGCCCTGGCACTAGTTGTTTCACAAATTAAGCACTGTCTATTGTCTATCCCTACAGCACAAGTAATTAGCAAACCAATCCTTCACTGACTGATAATCATGCAATGTAGAATTCAGTACCTCCCCAAAAAATTTGAAGATTTTCTGTTACTGCGTAGTTCTGAATTAGGCAATTACTTTACAACCTAGGCCTTCGTTTAATTTTCCCCAGCGCATATCAGCAGGTTGTGGAGGCAGTGATGGTCAGGCAGGTTCAGGCTACTGACCCGTTCTGAGGGATGACAATGGCAAAGGAAACAGAAGAGAAGGAGCCAAACAAGACATGCTCAAATGTTTAGGTCTGCCAGAGACAGCTATCAGGGTCATGGAGCTCATGCCATCTATACAAAGAAGAGCCTTCAACTCAGGCCCCTCAGTATTTGCTGCTGTGTCATTCACCAAATTCTTTATTGATTGGTTTATTGAAAATGTATTTCTTGACGTATTTAGTTTTGCAGTTGCATCCAGGCATGCATTCATTTCAGTGGTGTGCCACTGTGTTGCAGCCACTTAGGGAGGGTTGAATTCCATTTTTAGGTTTTGGTGTTAGCCAAGAACATTTGATTTTAGTAAAATCATATATAGGACATACTTATAGGGGCTTTAAGTCAGCTCTCCTCTATTGGTCTGCTGTTTGTCATTCCAACTTTTTTCTGCCCACTACAACATACAACATGGGTTATGCCACTTCAGCCAACGGCTATCTTCACTGTGAGTGATTGCATTCTGCTCTTTTACAAGAAGCACACCTGCACACAAAGTAGTTCCCTTCAGTGCCAGGGACTACTCTGGCAACATGTGTTTTTTTTTAATTAGGCTACCGCAAAAGTGTATGGAGCAAGCACCACACTAAATGTTTGCACTAATTTATATTATAATCTAAAGCAGGTTTTTTATTGATTTTGTGAACACTCCAGTGCAAGACTGACTGCTGATGTGTACATGTGTGCTTGCCCAGCATCTGCAATATTTCTTTAATTTTCTTCTGGCCGCCTCTTATGGGCATAAACTGGCAAAGGTGGCATGCTGTAGCCTTCGTCATTTAAAAATTTGGTGCCATAAATGCTTTCATAAATTGCTCTCTGAATGAACTTGTTCGCTGATAATTTGGTTCTAGCCAGTGCAAAAAGCGGAATATGACTGGTCTTACAAGGAAGTATCTGTTTTTCAAAATGTGACCCTCTGTAAAGCTCTATTACTTATCCTGCATAACTGATGACCTGGCATTATGAAGGTGAAACTTATCCTGTATGGCATAATGATTTGGCACAGTGTGCTTACTATTTACAGTTTGTGAGTGCTACCCACTTAAAACAACTCAGCACGTTATATATTTAGGCTGAACTACTTTACATATGCCGATTTCATGCAACGCTATGATTTTCAGTATTGGTCAAATGTTTCAGTTAACACAATATCAGTGCTATTTATGCTTTTTATAGCATTAGCTCTACTCCTGATGTAGACCTAATCCTGTAACATTTCTTCAACCTGTCTGCTTAAACTATTTCATTCACTCAACCACCCATTCACCCAAACATCCATCCATGCACACAGTAATCAACCATTCACAAATGCATACAAAGGAGCAGTGTGTCCTTTACTCATTCATTCATCCACCCACTCTCTTATCCTTCCATCAACTGATTGACTCATTCTAAGATTCACCCACTCACTCACTCAGGTTACAAAAATACACAAACGCTGCAAATAATGAAGAAATACTTTAATTTACAAATTCGCCTGACCTATTTATTGGCTTTGCCCATGCTTGTTCACTTCTGTATTGTGCAGCTGTTTGCTCACTAGAGAAAGCATAACATTTTCTGCATACAAGGCCACAACTGTAAGTAATGGTAACATGTTTATTATGTTTTTTTCTCGATATGGATGCCATCTGAAACATGTTCTTCATTTCACTTATCCTTCATAACACTGCGATTGGTGCACTACTATGGGGCTGATTTCGATGCAGTCAGAAGACATTCCGACCTCTTCGAAATGTCCTGTTCGGATTCCTTTCCGACCGACCAATTATGATGTGTTTGGTCAGAAAGGAATCCGAAATGGGCTTTCCGAATGGCTTCCGATGGGCTCGGGGAGGCCATCTGTCATTGGGAAAGGGGCCTGTATTCCCAAGGGTGGCTCTTTCCGCCGGAGAGATTACGATGGCAGCTTCCCACAGCCTTTCTGTGCCGACCTTTCTGACTCAGAAAGGTTGTGGGGATCCGACTTTGGGGGCCCCCAGCAGGGCCCCCATGGGTGCAAGACATCCGGATGGCGGCCTAGGTGCCATCTATGGTGCCCCCCTTGTTGATTCCTGCACCCGGTGAGGTGCCTGTGTAGTGTCCTTGAAAGCATCAATAAACAGGAGGCAGGCCGTAAGTGTACGCAAGAGGGTTTATTAGCACCTCATCCACCAACAGCTCTCTCTCAACCACCACCTTCAGAATCCTCACGGTAGCGCCCTTCTGATTCCAAGTTAGAATCAGATTGGTCCACTGTACATTGCCACACATCTTCCCCCTCAATAACAAAATAGCAAAATTGCAAGAAATTACATAGCAAGAAAACTCATAATACAAAATCAAGCAGAAGAACATAACAGCAAGTGCTGCCATGCAACACATGACTAAAATGAACAGTAAACCATCACTGTAAGAATAACCATGCGAAATATAATTAAAATGAGCACCTCCCACTCTATCATGACCGACCTATGACCTAACATAGTCCTTCATGTATACAGGAAGTCTGCGTACCCTTTGACTTCTTCCCCGGACACCCCCTGAGACACCAGGCAGATTAGAAACAGAGGACGAGAGATCAGAGGACCCGGAACCAGAGATTAACCTGTGGCTACCCGTCTGACCAAACGAAGCCACAGGATTAACCACTACAACGCGACTCTTGTTCCAAATCCTCCCATCACTCGTTTTTACAGCATTATTGAATACCTTAATCACAGGTCTTACATTGGTATATTTTGACCAAGGTTGGCACCCCACCGGAGCTCTTATCTTAACCAAATCCCCAACCTTCACCACCTGAAATTGGGCACATTTCTTATCATCAACATAAGATTTCCTCAAAAACTGTTTCTCTATCTCTCTATCCCTCCACCTTCCTACCTGATTATCAACAAAACCTTTGTTCAACTTCATCCACCCAGGACACAACAAAGTATTAGGTATCCTCCCTTTAAACAGTTCAAAGGGAGATCTCCCTGTAGTTGAATGAGGAGACACCCGGTAAGCCAAAATCCTGTCTTGAAGTGATTCCTTCCAATTCAATCCACTAGCTCTTGCCAGCTGTATACTCTCCTTAAGAGTTTTGTTGACCCTTTCAATTGCCCCATTTGTTTCAGGATGGTATATGGCACACCTTTTATGTTGTATACCACACTTCACCATAAAATCCTTAAACTCATTAGAGGTGAACTGTGGTCCATTGTCTGAAAGAATACTGTTAGGAAAAATCTCTCTCTTGAAAATTTCTTGCAAGAACCTAATGACACATACTGTGGACACATCCCTAACAGCACCTACTTCTATCCACCTGGAGTACAAATCCAAAACCACTATTAAATATGGAGTATCACATACCCCATGCAAAGGACCGACAATGTCAATCGAAACCTCATCCCAAGGATGATCTGGTAACTTCCTGCACACCATTGGGGTTTGTTTAGTCTTCAAAATCTTGTCACTAGCACAGCATTCAGGACACTCTCGAACCAATCTCTCTATCTCCATATCCATGCCAGGCCACCAAAACTGCAACCTCAACAGTTCCTTGGTCCTGACAATTCCAAGATGACCAACATGGGCAAAATTGAGCAACTTTTCCCTAATACCCAACGGCGGAACCAACCTCGTGCCCCTAGAAAGCATGCCATCAACCACAGAAATCTCATCATAAACCAAACTCCACGGTTTCTCCAACCGTTTACCTTCTCTCAACATCACAATGACTCTTGTAATTTCATCGTCCTTATTGATCTCTGTATTCCAATCATCCTGAGTAACAGTACCATCCGTGATCTCACATACATTAACCACCTCGTTATCCTTAAACTCATTAGATCAAGTTCGTGCCACAAACCCTCGCATCATTCGTGAAAATCTTCTTCCATTTTTGCCATTTAACATTCGGCTCACCTGGACTAGTTAGAAAAAACTGAGGTTGTGTTACATTCTGCATGATGAAACACTCTGTTGTTCAAAGAAAAGTAAGTCCTAAACACTCCCAAGCTATAAATAAAATCAATAAAATCACAAATAAGATGTTCTTTCCCAAAAAACTAACTCAAGCATAAACAGCTCTTTCAATTCCACCCTTCACTCCAAGGATCAGTCTGTTATCCCCTTCGGAAAACTATGATAGTGCCAACACATCCAAATGAAAGGAAATGTTAATGTACTTATCACCAGCTTCCTCACACCAAAGAAACAAAGTTCTTAGCAACGTCCTCTTTCTTCCTCCAATAACACTTTTCCCTTATGGAGGTTGGTCGCAGTGCACATTCCATCAGACACCTCCCCCAGAAGCTAAGGAGAATTGCCACAGGTTATCCACAACCAAAATTCAGATCCTTTCTGAACGACGTATTTCTTCAACGTTGAGTGGAAATCTCCCCAACCACTCAAAATGGCCTCCAACGATGACGTTGCCACTCCTCATTGGCTGTCTCCAAGCCTCCGTCTGGGAATCCTCTGCACACGCGCAGAAACCTCGCGCCTCTTCTTTAACAATTCCCTGCACACGCGCAGACGCTCCTCATTGGCTATATCCAAGCCTCCGTCTGGAACTCTCTGCACACGCGCAGAAGCCTCGCGCCGCCTCTCCAACAATTGCTCGCACACGCGCAGAAGCCTCGCACTCCTCGTCTCGCTCTGCAATCCGTTTCACGGAGACGTCTCGCGCTCCCGATGCCTCCACTTATTTTCCTCAAAAAATAACTTCACCACCACATGGGGATCTGCAGCGCCTCACCCGGAGTGATACAAGTCTCGAAGGCCTCCAACATCGCCTCCTTGATTCCACACCGGATGAACAACCGCCCCAGGATCCACGTAGAACTCCTCCAGAGGTTAGTGCTAGTTCGATGTTGAGGTGCCCTTACTCCCGATCGTCGCCAAATAAATGTAGTGTCCTTGAAAGCATTAATAAACAGGAGGCAGGCCGTAAGTGTACGCAAGAGGGTATATTAGCACCTCATCCACCAACAGCTCTCTCTCAACCACCACCTTCAGAATCCTCACGGTAGCGCCCTTCTGATTCCAAGTTAGAATCAGATTGATCCACTGTACATTGCCACAGCCTGCAACTGGGTGCAGGGATGAACTGCACCTCTGCTCTTTACAATGAGAGCATGCATTCAGTTCGGAATGCATGCTCCCATTGTAAAGAATAGGATTGCGACTAAACAGTGTTCGGTCGCATCCTACTTGCTGCTTTGGGACCGCCGACAGGAGGTCGGTCGGTTCCACTTCCAGATCGACGTCAGACGGACTCAGGTCCGTCCAATATCGAAATCGGCCCCTTAGTAGTAGCATTCTCAGTGAGTTATTTACTAAGGTTATGTTGGAGGTGCTCATGTGGTGCAAATTAACATAAAGCATTGTGTCCACAATATAAAAATGATCTCCTAATTTCAGTTTATCGACAAATAGTTTAGAAACTAAACTACCTTTTTACTTGCTGTGATCCCTGCGACAGAATTTGCTCTTCATAGCACAATATATAACAATACGTTAGTATAACTAACAGTGTGCAAAGTCATTTCACGTTTTTTTAAACTATGCAAGTTTCACAAAGTGCTAAGCTTGCAAACATTTTAAAGCCAGGAGGGCTAGCCTGTGAAGCCCTCTGCAACATTCGATTTAGGGGAAGGAATGCTGCCTCTTGCAGCAGTCACATATATCACAGCACCTCACTGTTTAATATCTGCTGGACATCACCTAATTTCCTGAAGGCGTGGCCCACTCTGCACAGAGCAAGATTATTTTCCATTTCCCTCTACACTGTCCTAGGACTTCAACTGCCACTCTCTTAAACCCTAGATGCCAAACCAGTCTTCTTGCCCATCTCTTGCAGTTCCTGAATTTGCATATTTGAGTGCTATAAGGTTAGTCATCATCTCCCCCTAGATGATCAGACCAAAGCAAGGCTGAGCTGAGAAGATATACACCCTCAGAGACACATCATTAGGACTGGTCTTCAGAGCAACATGGGGGAGACTGTAAAAGAGAGCTAAATAGCTAACATACTGAGCTGATATACTTTTTTCTACTCTCTCGCTTGTTTTCTCTCTCTCCTCAGCACACATAGCTAAAGAGTCAAGATTTAAAGGAGTATTCAGGATTGTGTGAAAAGCACTCCTTGCTATTAAAGCTTTCAGGATATGACTTTCAGTTTTCGGAAAACAACAATTGGAAAACCCCCACATTATCTAAATTGAATATTACACCACAGCTAGAGCACAGAGATGAACGGAGAATCAGTGCATGCCCTATTGATGTTGCGAACAAAATGGGATGGCACACATAAACCAAAAGAGGATGCACAAACTTGGACCAACACTTGGGCCCAATCACACAGTAAAAAGCGCTGATGCTTGCCTGTGTGCCACCCAGCAACATTGAAATAATTTCCAAGTCCATCAAGATGCCAAAGATTGCAACACTGATATTGGAAATCTTGGAACCACTGGAACTGAAACTATACTGAGCCCATAAAAGCAAATCCCACCCATCATTTTGAGGAACATGACAACTCACAAAGTTCTTGTGAAACTATAGAGCAACATTGCTCTTCCACTTTCATCATCAAGCCCTGGCAGGACCACACCAAAATCACGCTCACAACACCTGAGGACTATAACAGCATGGCAAACATCCTTACGGAGGAGGAACTAGAATACCACACTTTCTCGTTGTCACTACTGAAATCCCAATATTTTGTTGTATGACAACTACCAGTAAATGAACCCCTTGGACACATCTCCAGTGAATTATCCAAACTAAGACTTCCAGTGAAGAACATCCTACAGATTACTTCATTGACAGACAAGAATAAAAAGTTTCCATTGTTCACAGCAACCCTCAGCAAACCAAGACAGAAAGCTTGCAGATCTTTTGGTGGCAGCAAGACTGTGCAGCTGTGAGGGGCGTGGCTTGAACACTGGCGCGAATGGCCACTCAACTGTGAAGCTCCGAGGCAGCACAAGAGGATTGAGCTTCCACCTACGGAAGGACTTTGTCATCCCTCCTGATTTGCAGCTGCGTACAGCATTTTTTTTTACCAATGACACAGCTTTGCAGTAAGAAGGAAACCACAGTTTATCTTTAATCGGGCCGACGCGTCTCCCTCAGAACTTGCACCCTCCATTTTATTTTACTGCAAAAATGTTTTTTCCTCATTTGTAATCGGTAAGGAGCTTTTTTTCAGCATGGGGCATTAATCTACTGGTGTTATCCATCGAGAGTACCTGACAAGCTGTTTTGCAGATAGTACTTTTTTTTTCACTGGAATTTTCTATACATAGTGTCTCCTCAGTGGCATTATCATGAATTGCTCTCTACTATTTTTGGGTCCTCTGCCATTTGGATACACTGTTTCATTCAATTATACTTTTGACTTGTGTTACTCCGACTTTGAGTGCGGTCTACTTGAAAAGAAAGAGAGAAATATCATTTGCTCTGTAATGTGCATTTCCTCCAAGTTTCCTTCTTTTAATAAACTGCATTTTGCCTACACTAAACATTCAACGAGCTCATTGATTAGGTCATGGTTCACAGACTTCATCTTCATCAAGCAAGTCAAGAGGTGTTATTTGTACACAGATTTGTTAAAAGTTCTACAGACAGTTAAAGTAAAAGCTAAAATCTTATGGCAAGGATCTACTCTTTTCTCAAGACTATGCTAAGGCAATGACGGATAGCAGAAAGAAATATTTGGATATGTGACCAGCGCTATGATGCATTAATGCCAGATTTGGTCTAATACATACCTGCCGTTTTAAAGTCACTTATAAAAATAAAAGCATGACCTATGAAGATCCTTGTCTATTACAACATTTTCTGAACAGTTGTAGACTGGAGGATATGGAAATTACTAGATCTACTGTTTGATTTATATTATCAATTTCGGTTATTATTTTCAGTATATTTCTTATTATTTGTTTTATGTATTGTTTGAGGTTAACATTGGTATAATATGTTTTTTCTTTTGTCAGGTGCTGCCTTTTTTATAAATCCTTCATGTGACTCTTCGTCCCTATGGATGATGTACTACCTCCCTCCTGTTTCCGCCCTGAGAGCTCCAGTTGGTGTGTCATTCCCTTAAGTGGTTTCACCACCCTCAACTTATGTGTATGTTTTTTGATAAAATTCCCTTGACTTTTGTTAATCTTTATGTACCTACTAATCTGTAAAAATCCTTTTGGCCATGGGTATTGTCTAAATTGTTGACTTATAATGATGATTATTTTATAGTCTGTGGTGATTGTAACATGGTTTTTGATCCCATTATACATAAACGTTCTAAAAATAGATTTATACCTTCATACATACATTCTCAGTTTAAATCTACAATATTCCAATGATCTCTTGTTGATGCTTGGAGATTATGCAATCCAACGCTTCAAGTGTATACTTTCTTTCCCTTGTTCATTTTTCTCAATATCAGATATATTATATGTTCATTTCTAATGCTCTCACTCAACATATTATCAACTCTGATGTATAGTCCATATTAATTTCAGATCATGCATCAGTCACTGTAGATTTGGATCTCCTTCCACTTATTCAGGGAACTAGACGATGGAAATTTAACAATTCTCTTCTTTTAGATCTGCAGTTTACACATGCTTTTGAACAATTTGCTAATACATTTTTTAGGAAAAATGAATCTCCTGACGTTTCTTCTCAGACTACTTAGGATACATTTAAAGCTGCCTCTAGAGATTTCATTATTAATTTGGGATCCCAGAAACAGAAATCTCCCTCGAACAATTTAAAATTACTCAATTCACGTAAGTTTACAACTAGAACACTCTCCTTATAATCCTAAATATAAACCCATTCTTGATTTAGTTAATGCAAAATTTAAATTTAATAAACTTTCTACAGAAATTGCTAACTCTTATCTACTCAAATCAAGTGCGAACTACTATGGGGTCAGAATAAAGCTGTAAAACGTCTTGTCAATTGTCTTAAAATCAAAAAAAGAACACTAAAATTGATGATCGTACTATACATAGAAATGAAGATATACTTTTTGGAATTTACTCAATTTTTCCAGACTTTATTCCCCGGAATCTCATTCTGATCCCCAAGATCCTCTTCAATATTTACCGTCCATGCCTCCTCCTTCACAACATAACAGTGATTTTCTAAACTGGATGTGGATATTTAAATTCAAGATATTTCTAATGCTATCCGCTTCATGAAACGCAGTAAGGCTCCGGGACCTGATGGTTTTACATTGACTTTTATTAAAATTTTCCAACATTTCTTATACCTATATTACACCAATGTATTCTTTATTTTATATCCTCTCATGTATCTGGGGTTTCTTTTCAAAAGGCTTTAAATGTCTTCTTCCCAAAGAAAACAAAGATCATACATTGTGTGAAAATGATCACCCCATCTCTCTAATAAATTTGGACTATACGATTTTTGCAAAAATACTTGCTCTTCGTTTGGATATTTTATTACCTCAATTGATTGGGAGGGAACAATGTGAGTTCATTAAAGGTAGGCATCTCTCAGATAATACTAGACTATTTTTTTATGTTCTTAGTAAATCTAAATTTATTAACTATGATTCTCTGTTGTATTCTTTCCCCAAGTCCTCTATTTGAGTTAATGGCCTTATGTCTCCATTTTTCTCCCTTTATAGAGGTGTTCGACAAAGCTGTCCACTTTCACTCTTACTGTTTATCCTTGTTTTAGAACCCTTTTTAATACAAATCCGCTCCAGTCAGCAGATTAAAGGCTTTGCCTATAGAGATAAATATCTAAAATTCTCTGTTTATGGCGATGATGTTTTACTTTCTATTTCTTATCCACAGACATCTTTACTAGCTTTTCTATTGGAAGTAGACAACTTCTCGTCTGTTTCAGACTATAAACTGAATGCAGATAAGTGTGAAATTCTTCCCCTATATAGATTATGTTTTCATGCAGATTTCACTTCATCCTCTTGTCATTGGAATCCAGATTAGATTCAATATATTGTGTTGTGGTTCACTGAAAGATACCAAAGCTTTAAATTTGAGAACATTGCACACAGTCTTACTTTCATTTACATCTCGTTGGAATCCTTTATTTTTTAACTTGGTGGGGTTGCCTAGATACTATATAAAATTATGATAGTTCCTATAATATTATTTTATCTTTCAAACATGCCTGTTAATATTCCTCATTCTCAATATAAAAAGATATAACCCATTTTATCTAGTTTCTTACGGAATAATAAAAAAACCTAGGATGTCTCTTCACAAACTTAAATCAAAACATATGGGGAGGGGGGTAATTTTCCAGATCTCCATACCTATTATTTAACCTTTTGCCTTAAACATACTTCTTTTATATTACAGGACAATTATCCTTTACTCTATCCCATAAGGACTGATCTTGAGAAATCCTTTTTCCATCCTTTTTCTCTAATGGACTGTTTATCTTTTACTTCTAGGCCCTCATCTCTGTCTCTTCCGATTTCTGAGAATACATGTTTGGTAATTTATCGTATTTTTATCTCGTATAGAAATCCTAAAGATCAATTTTTGCAGTCATGAATTTGGTATAATACTTCTATTAAATACATAATAAATTAATTTTTAGAAAGATTGCTATACTAAAGGTTTCAAGTGGATTCCTCAGTTCTTTCAAAATGGTATTTGCCTTCCATTTTCGGTAGTCCAGTCACATTTCTCCTTCCTTGATTCATATGAAGTCAAATATTTATCATTAATTTCTGTAGCTCAATCCTCTTATAACAAATTTTTGGTTGATCATACACTTTTTACCCACTACCTCATATACATAAATGTATTGCATTCTGCATTTCAACTATGTAAACATTTGACAATCATTTCTGATACTAGGGATAAAACATAGGTAGAAGGTTTTTGGGAAATCAATTTGAAAGCTACATTTTCAATTCCACTTTGGAATAAAATTTGGACCAAAATAAGGAAGTCTTCTAGAGCGGCTAATGCAATTCAAACTTAGGGAATATTTAAAAGGATCTATCGCCGAGTTAAAAGGCACATTATCGCAGTCAAAGTTGCGATAAATTCATCGCCCCATTCACAAGCTGGTGTTAACAGCCCACAGCACCAGTTTACCCGTGATAGCAGCCGCAAAAACATCGCCACAGAAGATCCCCACAACTATCGCTAATGAGATGCAGAGTAGGCGTTCCCGTGCCAAAAGCCGTGACAACACCACTCCACAACATTCACAACAACCAGCCAGAACTACGATAAGAACACAACAAAACCGGCGATAAGGCGCGTTAGCAGCAGGAAAATAACACTTGCTCTGACCTGGTGCAAAGTCGGACCACAGCCTGCACCACAAAAGGGAGCACAGCCCACAGCCACATCAGAAGGGCAACAGATGCCATGGAGCCACTGTTCTTGCTGCCCGGACACCCAAGAGGGCCACAACACCCACCGCCACCACCCCAGGACCCTAACCCCCACCCGGAACACCCCCACCCCGGACCACCACAGAGGCAGTGCATACAAAGACAGCTGACCCCCAGGAAATGCACCAGCCACACAGACCCAACACCAGACAATGTCATTGCCCACCACAGGTTCAAAAGGACAACCATCGTACGCATCCTGACCAACAACGCCCAACAGGCCGACGGCACTAACACAGCGGACAACCAACATCCCACCCCACACAAAGCTGCTGGCTGTGCTGCAACTGTTGGCCCCTGGTACCCCCCAACCAACACCCGCCAGAGTCGGAGGAGTCACACAGCTAGCCACATCCAAGTCCCTCACACCTGTCCTGGACATCACCATCAGCCTGGTACCCCAGTCCCTATACGTCCAACACAATGCGCAGGACCATACGCCATAGCTGGATGCATGCACGTGTTGGGAGCAATCCACAGCACACATGTCATACCTGTGCCCCCTGGTGACTCAGCACACAATCACCGCAACAGAAATCACACATCTCACATCAATGTGCAGGCAACAACCGAACACCGTGGAACCTTCACCAATGTTGCCTCCAAATACCCAGCCAGTGTGCATGGTCCCTACATCCTCCGACAGTCCACCAGCAACCAGCGTTCCCAGGATGGCACCAAGGGAAATGCACAGCCCCTTGGCAAGTTCGAAATGAACACCCCACTCACCTCAACTCCACAACCATGCAACTCACAACTCTGGCAATGCATACGTCATAAAATCACAACCAACATGCAAAACAACATGCACATACACCAGACATGACAGAACAACACACAATGGTAACTTGGGCAAGCCTTGAACATGAGCCATCAATGGCATGGCACCTCAGCCACACACTGGCCCAATGTGGGGAGAGGTGGCAACCAGGCATGTGTGAAGGAGGCAGGAGAACCACGACTGGGAAAGCACACAATGCCAGGAGTGGCAGAGATGTGTTGGACAGACCGCAATATGCCGAACACACCCATATCCATGGCGACATACACCGCTGGTGCATGGAGTGTAGTGGACTGTGGACGCAACCATGTCATCCCAGCCAGCGGGGAAGTTTGCGGAAATGTTGCCTGTTATGCCCCCCACCGTAAACGTGAGCAGAGTGGGATGGTCCAGCGTACGCCAGGCCAGCGTAGGGGTGTGAATAAAAAGCACATAGCCCTGGGCGTCGTCCTCTTCCGGAAAGCCCAGCGTCTCTGCCAGGGCGGCGCCTCTCACCACGCCACAAGGCTGACGCCGTCCTCGTGAGCGGAGTTGCCTGCGATCTTGTGTGCCTGCCATACCCTGGCCTGCTGGACCCCGAACCCGTCAGGCCCGCCCCTGCGCAGCCAGGCCACACTGATCACCTTCTGACACCGGCGTGTGTCAAGAAGGGCCCCCCACGTGCCTGCGCAAGCTCCAAGCAGGAGGCCCGCGACCTTGGCAGCCTCTCAGACGATCACAGCCTCCACGACACAGGCCCGCTTTAGACCTTTCTCGTTAACGTACTATACTGCCGCCTCCGGCCTACACTATGGTTAAGTAGGTCACACATTTGGAACTGAGTCTTGATTACACCATGGCAGTGAACATTATTGAAGGCAGAGTTCATGTCACTATACTCCCTTCAATGTGCTGCCACCAAGTCTGTGCATAGCATTATAACCACACGTGTCTGTGGGCCTACGCAGACTACTGCCCTCGGCCAACGCTACGCAAGAGTAGGTCACAGAATTGGAACTGAACATCGATTATTCAAAGGCAGAATACATATCATCGCACGCAAGGCGAGGCGGAAGAGGATGACGCGTTGCAGTCCAGAGGGAATAGGATCACCGACAACTGCCCTGGTATCTCTGGTCGTACATTTGTGGTGTCTGAGTCTATGGACTAGGGGCTAGTTTTCATCCTCATGTAGCTGATACCGAATTGGTGGGGAAAACGAGGCTGTCGCTTTCCACTCCACCATTTGCTGCTTCCGGATAACATCAGACCTTCCGCATCATGCCCTGGAGGACACCTTCCTCTGTCCCCCGCAAGCCTCCACCACATTCACCTTCGACATCGATGAGGACGCGCTCACTGCGCGTGGACCAACCTCAGTGCACCGGAAGTCACCGTCCCGTGCCAGGGTGCCTGTGCCGGCCGCTGTGCATCCGGGGCCACTAACTCTGTGCTGGGACAGTGTACATTTGGACTACTTGATAGATGTGAGGTCGTACGCGTACATTTCCGTTTCACGGTTTCCTGCTCTGTCAGATGTAGTAGGCATGTTTCTGTGCATGTGCAGAGCCTGTTGTGTCCTCTGTTCTGCAGTGTCGGCTTTGTGCATTGTACCACGTTGTCGTCAATGTGGGTGTGCTGTTCTTGCTATGTGTGTGTGCTGCAGTGTGCCAAGGGAATGAGGGACATGATCCAGGGTAATTGTGGGTGTGCAGTGTGCTATACTTGATTGTGCATGTGTGCCATTGTGTCCATCTCCCCTGTCCCCCCGTCCCTGGTCGTTACTCACCCTGTTGATGTTGTGTCAGGTCCTCTCAAGCTGTGTCCATACTCCCTACTCCTTGCACCGTCTCCACACTGATGACTGTGGCCTTGGTTTCCTCCAGATCCTCCTGTGGTGCAGGACTGCCACCTCCTGTCGCCGTTGCAGCCTTCCTGTTGGCAGCGGGTTTGTGCCTGGTTTAGGTTGTCACATCATGCCAGCGCCTCTTGGCCTCCTCGATTGGCCTCCTCGGCACTTCGACTGCATTCCAGGTGGTCTACTTGTGGGTCAGTTGCTGGTAGTGTTCTGTCACCTCCGTGGCGCTGATCTGGGTTTGCTGAGGACTGCACCCCGTCTTCCTCTCCCTCTTCTCCTCGGTCGTCCCCGTCCCCGTTGTTCCTTGCTGGTGGTCTGTGGGGGTTGTGGGGTTCACGTTGGGCTCTGCACTGGGTCAGGGTGCATCCATGTTGCTACGTGCTTTGGCTTGTTTCTGGAGTGTTGTTTCTGTGGTTTATATGGTGCATTTTCCCACCAGACGCATGGGATTTGCAAGCCTGTGGCTGGTTTTCGCTACTTTTTGTACCGCAATTTGCCTCATCGCATGATTTTTTGCGTTTGCGTTTCGCATTTTTGTGGCGTGGCGTTGGTTTTTGCGCGGCCATTTGACACGTTATCTGGTGACTATCGCATGCTACCACCGCATTGTGAATTCTTGGTTGGCACAGCGTAATTTTCCCGCGATAGGTTGCGATGTTGAGACTTGCGTTAAGCTACTCTTGCGGTAGTTATCATGCGTTTTTGTGAATATACCCCTTAGTATTTTATCTATAATCGGCTTTTGATCGCTCCTGCTACATTACACAGAATAGATTGTGATGCCCCTTTGAAGTGCTAGACTTGTTCCACAGTCTCAGCAGATCTTAAACATGTTATTTGAATGCCCTTTTATTTATGATTTTTGGTTGAAAGTTTGGCAACAGATAAAGTCTATTTTTAGCACACATGTTCCATTTACTCTTAATAATATTTTTCTGGGCAGTGTTTCCAAAGATTGGTCATCTCAATCCAAGGATTTTAATATAATAGATCTACTTTTTGGTGTTGCTTTTCAACAGATTACAACATCTTGGAAAGATGCATTTCAGGTATGTTTTCAAGCACGGTGGTATGGAGTTTGTTATAATCACAGACTTGATAGAGCATATGTTTATCTAGTTACACTTGCTATCAAAAGGGTTCGCTTATGGCTACCCATAGCTAATTTTTGTAATAATTCTGCTCGTACATCATATTTGCGCAATACTCGAATTGAAGAAGTACCTAAACCTCCTTGAATTGTTCCTTATTATTACAGTTCGGTTTATATGTTTTATGCCTTCAGGTATTTTTGTAGAATTTTCTGATATTGTTATATAGCTGTTATTTTCATGACGGTGTATGATTATTATTGCACTTTTTCTATTTTTCCTTTTTGTCTCCTATATTTTATGCATTTAATATTTTTGGTCATATGGTCAATTAATATTTTTGTATTTGTTCTCACTATAATTGCATATATATTGCAATAAAAATGTACTTTCAAACTTAAAAAAAAAGACTGTGCAGCTGTACTGTCACCGAAAAAAGGCACCTATGGGAAGACTGGGCCCAGTCATGTGCCTCAACTGCCAGTACTTAGAGCTCTCCTGTGCATTCTGCTACCAGAAACCATGGTGTGTACGCTGTGGAGGGGAACATACCTCCAATCAATGCACCAGAAATAGAGATACAGAACCAGGAAAGTGTGCAACCTGCATAGGGAATGCAAACTGCTGTTAGATCTTTATTCTTAATTTTGTGTTGAGCGGGGCCTAGAGCTTAACAGCGCTAAGACCAAATGTATGTTATTCTCTAAAAACAGGGTGAGTCTTTGTAACAGGCAGATACTGATGGGTAATACATTCATTGATTGGGTGTCTGCATTTGACCATCTAGGTATCAGAATGGCACCCAACATGAGCTTCCCCCCCCAGATGTAAAAGGTTCTTTTGATGCTCATCCAGCAGACTGCAAACATAGCAATGGTCCATCGTAAGACCATCTCCTGAAGGGTTGCCCGATCCTTGAGATCTACAATATCAAGGCTATTGGGTCTGTGTTGTATGGACCCGAATTATGGGGCTCCTCTAATACAAATAGTCTTGATATGGTGGAACACAGGTTTCTGAGGGCCTTATTATTGATTCCCATGAAATCTCCCCTTACACCCCTATATTTGAATCTTGCCCAGCGGACGATTTCACATAAAATCGAATGTAGATTGTAAATTTTTCGGTACCGGCTGTGGACCACTGCTGAATTGGAATCCTATTGTAATGGTGCAAGAGATCTTATAGCCCTACTGGGCGTAGAGAAGAGCCCAATGCTTTTCACCATAAAACCACTTTTACAGAAGTTGGGTTTCAACATTTATTGGTCCTCTCCCGAGTTGCTGTGTATGCTTTTCTGAGACAAGATTAAAAACATGTATTGGGACGTTATAGTTGTGGATACTATGATTAAGAGCAAAGGCACCCTCACAATGTCTTTTATTGATTTTAAACCATGCATGGGTTTTGAGGCAACCATTGACGAAATTGTACCAACTTTATCTCGTAAACTATACCTGCAGTTTAGATATGGCACCCTCTCCGTTAAAGCCTTTAGCATATAATGACATGATGAGAGGGAGGGAGGCATCCAGTTCCCGGCATGCACAGGGGATAATGAAACGCTGAAGCACATATTGTTTTTCTGCCCTCAGTACAGCAGGCTTTGGGCCAAGCAGATTGTGCCCCTCTGCAAGAACCTAGGCACCAGAAGTCATGTGGTTGCCTTTAGAATTCTGAGAACAAGTGCAAGTAGACTCCATGTATTTGGTGAGGCAAAATTTCTAATGAACTTCTGGAATACACGTACCAAGTGCAAATGAAAGGATGAGGACTCCATTCTGCATATGGTACCTACTGATGGGGATGCTGGCTTTGTATTTGCAACCCCAAAGGCACCTTGGACCTATTGCTTTTATATGCCATGTTAAGATCATTTTTGTAAGTCATTAATTCGTAGATTGCTGCTTTTAGTCTGTAGGAAGAGTTGCTTCTTTTAATCTTTAATATTAATATTTTATCTATTGGTATGTTTTAACTTCTGTATTTCCCTCTCTGTCAACAGCTGGTTTGTTTTTACGTATTTTGCAGCTTGTTTTTAATTTTTTCTGTGCTTTGATGATTTCTGTGATCAAAATAAAGTATTTGTATGCTATGGGTTAGGGAATCACCCTGCAAGCTATCAAGGCTATCCCTAACTGCAAAAAGCAAAGAAGAATGAACTTCGGAAACAAATAACACAGCAACACCAAGAGTTATCTCACCATTCACCTACAACTGACCCGGGGCAGCAAAGACATGCATGCACAAATCAGGCACCACACACAGGGTCCAGGGCCATGTCTCAAGCCATAATTCAGCAAGCGACCATAGCAATGCATTCGTGAGGGGAGTACTTATGCAGGCTTTGCAAATCCCAAGCAAGGTAATCCACCATCACTAACCACCCCAGTTTTGTATTGGAAAATAAACAATGCTGTAAACTGTCAGGAACTCATTGTGAAGATCGCAAATGTAGTTCCAGAGATGAACATCCACCCTTTAGAGATAACGGTAGGGAACCTCATCACCAGACATTTCCACGGTGAGGCAATCAACCATCAAAGCAGCCAAGACAAAGCAAACCTCTGTTTCTTGATGTGGAATGCCAACAGCATTCAAAGATTACTGATGAACTCATGCACCAGATGGAATCTAAGGATGTGAGTGCAACACTTATCTGTGAAACTCATCTCCAAGGAGGCCAGAAGCTTAACCTTGCAAATTACCAAGTTTACTGCACAGACTGCTTGACTGGAGCCAAGGGAGGAAGAACAGCTGTGACCATCAACACAAAAGTAAAGTATCAAAAGATTGCTCTTTCACCAATAGGGAGCATTTAAGCAGCTGGTATACAGGTCTAAACATCTGCAGCCCACTTTATTTGATTGCAGCCAACTCCCTGCCCCCGAAAACAAAGCTATGCCCAAGAGACGTTGATACTTTATTGGACTCCAGCATCTCAACTCTCAGGCTACAAATGGCAATGGACATGCTCTTCTTGCCCACTCAAGGAAGCTGCTGGCTCAACTCTTTCAACACACTATGCTGGCGGAGCTAGTCTGAAAACAGATGTTTTGGATATCATTGTGAAGAAGAACCTTTCCCAGTCTATTTAGTTGGACAATTAAACAACACTAACGTCCGACCACAACCCTGTACTGGTCACCATTGAGGATGAAATTCAAAACCACGAACAGAGCATCACATACATCTTCAAGAAGGCACAGTGAGGTTTCTGCAAGAGAAACCTGGGCAAAACACTGCACCTTGGTCCTTTACACTCCATCGAGGGCATTAAGGTGTAAACCACATTACAGCTGAAGTCCACAATGCTATTGAATGCAGTGTTCCCCAACAAAAACTCCAATGCTGTTCCATCTACAACCTACCGAAAGGCATCACACAGTCAATAGTTGACAAAAATAAAGCACAAAGACAGTAGAAAAAGTACTGCAATGTTCATCTGCCGAAGAAGTACAACATGCTCACTACTCTGCTGAAAATGCACATAAACCAGCACCAAAGAGAAGAATGGAAAGCTGCAACAGCTTACCCGAATGACTCGGACACCTCTCTCTGGTGTGTGACCCACCATCTGGAAAAAAGGAACCAAACCCACCAATATAAGGCAAGACCCACGTGGCATGCTGCAATAGAGATGAGGCTGAAGTCCTTGCTGATACACTAGAGGCATCCTTCAAGCCTTGCTAGGCCAGCAAATTAATATCAGAAGTAGAATGAGAAGTAGAATTGGAACACCTACCAGATATAAAAAGCTGAAAAAACTGAGGAACCCTCAGGGGATGAAGTGCTCAGTCTTGTAAAGAAACTGAAAACGGGCAAGACATCAAGAAGAGAAGGATAAACTAATCAGGTCATCTTGCTCCCAAATACAGCAATGGATTGTCTTGCTGAGATCTTTAATGAATATGTATCCAGCACCAGTACTTCCCTAAAGCCTGGAAAGAGGCAAGAGTCATTGTATTTACCAAGGATGGGAAACTATTAAGCGATCCTGCAAGTTACTGTCATGTAAGTCTACTATCTGGCTTATTGAAGCTCTTTCAAAAGGCCACTTTTCCCCATCTCACCGAAAACCTTCTCTCTAAAAATAGTTTGGGTTCTAGAAAAAGCATTCACCAAATCATCCACTTCTCAGAGTGGTGGACATTATAAGCTTTGGATTTCAAATCAACAAATCAACTGGAGTAGTCTTTCTGGATGCAGCCAAAGTATCTTTCTGAGTAAGGCACACAGAACTGAACTACAAACTTGATAAGCTCAAGTTTCCAAGCTACATGGTAAACCTGCAGAACACAGCTTTCATGTGACAGTACAAGAGGAAGGCTCAACAGTGTGCCCTTTTCTTGCTGGAGTGCCTCAAGGATCGATTCTTGGACCATTTCTCTTTAATCTATTTACAAACAATATCAACACAGACTTAAAGAAGACAGACCTTGCACTTTAGGCCGATGATGTTCCCATCATCTCTTAGTCTTTCAGCATAAAGGACGTGGCTAAGAACCTTGAAACATCCCTCAGCAGAACCTCTGGTTGGTACAGTGACTAGCAGATAAACCTCAACACAAGAAAAACCACAGAAATATTATTCACCAGAAAGATCATAGAGCATCCAGAAGACCACCTCAAGGGAGAGGAAATAAAGCAGGAAAATGCCATCTCTTACTTAGAGGTGACACTTGACTCCAAACTCAGTTAGAGAAACCACATTGAGAATACTTACCAATTTTTAAAAAGGGTCAGCGTGGAGACCCCTCTTGCTATAGACCCATCTCCCTGTTAGATTCGGCAGTGAAGATCTTGGGTAGGGTCTTACTCCTCAAACTTAGGGATGCCTTAGACAGTCCGGGTATCTTGTCCAATCTGCAATATGGGTTTAGAGCAAAAAGGGGAACTTTGGATCAATGTTTAAATCTCCAGCTTTTAATTAGTAAATATACGGTGGCAAAGGACGGGTCCCTTTTTATGGCTTTTATGGACCTGTCGTCTGCTTTTGATTTAGTTAATCGGTCGAAGTTATGGCTTATTTTTCTGGAATTAGGTATTGACCCCCCCCCCAGTGAGTTTTTTAGCTACACTCCACCAGGATCTTTCTGCCTCAGTAAGGGTCACTCAGGACGGGAAATGCACTAAGCACTTTAGGTCAGAGAGAGGGGTGAGGCAAGGGTGTATCCTGGCCCCACTCCTCTTTACTATTTATATTAACGGCCTGGAAAAGTCCCTGGGGATCCCGAGGGCGGACGCGCCGCGTGTAGGGGATTTAGTTATACCGGTTCTCCTATACGCGGACGACGCTGTCCTGCTGGCTCGCACTGGTGTGGGGCTTCAGAGACTCCTGGATGCCTTTGGCGCCTTTATGGCTGCCTTAGACCTTAAGGTGAATATAAAGAAATCTCATTTTATGGTAGTGGGGAAACAGGGCAAAAAGCTTAAATCTAGGTCTTTTTTCCGTAATGGGGAAGAGATTTCGAGAGTAAAGGTTTTCTGTTATTTGGGGGTCCTTTTTGATGAGAGAGGCACTTGGGGCCCGCAAATCAAGCTTAAAAGTAACTCGGTAGCCAGGTCTACCTCAGCGCTGTTGAGCTTTGCCAATAGACTGGGGGCAAGGCCGATGGAGGCCCTGCTGAAAGTCTACATCTCGAAATGCATGGCTATCGCCACTTATGGTGCCGCATTGTGGGGTTATGTTGCCCAGGACCTGATTCAAGTGGTAGAAAATAGATTTTTGAGACATTTGCTCTCAGTTCCCCAATCTACCCCCATTTTTTCTATTCACTCGGAGGTTGGCCTGGGTTATGTTACGGATAAACTGAAGATGGCCCCATTATTGTGTTGGGCAAAAACATGGTTAAATCAGGAAATCACTCTCAACCATATGATTCTTAATGATATTTTAGCTATGGACAATGTCAAAAGAAAACCCTGGCTGGAGTACGTTAGAGCGGCGTTCTCCCGTCTTGGGCGTCCTGAGCTTTTCTCATCCCCATTCCATACTGTTAAGGCAGATGTAGTATGGATTAAGCAGTCTTTTATAGACAGGGCAAAATTGGACCGCGAAGAAAGGGAACTTACAAAACCACGTGTTAGAGCGCATTTTATGCTTCTCTTATCTCCCTCGCTGGAACCCTACTTAAGCATTGTTTCTAATCCACACCATAGATTTTTACTGCTGAGATTTAGATTTAACCTGACTCATTATTCACTTGGTTTTTATCCGTCCTGGGGCAAACCTGAATGTAGCAGGCCGTGCCAATGTGATAATTTTTCATCCCAAGACACACTGCACTTTATCATGTTTTGTGAGTTTTATTCTGCTAGCCGGAAAAAATACTTGCTCCCAATTCTGAAGGAGGCCGGCTTTTTACAAGTTAGACCTGCTTTGTTATTCCTTCAGCAGCTGAGCAGCACCCGTACTGTTTTTAGTGTGGCAAATTTCTTGGTGGCAGCCGTTCGTTCCAAACCAAAAAGTCCTCCCAGCTTGTGTAATCCTGACTGACCTTTTAGTGATTGTTTCTAGGTATGGCATTTTTTAACTTTGTGGATATGTTGTAAATATTGTCGGTATACATCATGTTCTTTGATTGTTTTTATCTATTGTATGTAATTTGTACTTTTATGATTTTAATTTAATCGAATAAAGTGTTTTGACTGACTGACTGAGAATACTTACCAAAAAACATTAATAAAACTGGCTAGGTTGTACATACTTCTGAAGACTAAGTCAATGCCTATGCAGAGCAAGGTGCGTGCAATCAATGCAATTATTCAACCCACAATGTCATGTCTCCCCAGTGCTGAGCGGTTGCCAAGAGAAGAATTAAATATCTTTGCAAAAACTACTGAACAAGTGCTCTACGGATTGCAGCTGGTGCTCATTGCTTCACAAGAACAGCAGACCTACACAGAGATATACGCATTGAGATGCTGGGCAACCATCTCCTCAACCTCAACAAGAAATTCTACAAAGGACTTGATCAATAGGAAAACTCACTGAACAAGAGGCTTGTTGACATTTCTGCAAACCCTTTTGACTGCTACCCACAACCCATCACAACATTGACCCTGTGAACCAATTCACCTATGTCACAGATCAACAAGGAAACAAGAAGGTGACTTAAAAATTCAAAGTGAATATGGAGTAACGAGGCTCAAGACTCAGTATCCCAAAATGCCATGGTGCTATTGAATCTGACTTCCAGAGGAGAGCAAACTCCTGAATTGACCTGAAACCCTTTTCCAGTCCATAGCGCCCGCTCTTAACAGGCTTGAATTGCCACAGCTTTGAAAGAATACAGTTGTGTGAGCCAGAGGGCGGAGGACATTTAAATAGCACAAACTCGAGCCAAGGGCATTTGAGAGCTTTGCGTGAGCTCGAGATTACTCGTAGTCCAAATTATTTTTTTATATTAAGAGATTTGCCAAGAATCAGAAGAAGTTGAGCTCATGTCGGAACTCAAACCTGGTTTCCCAGCTTCAAAGTCATCAGATCTGGACATTAGGCCACATCTCCTCCGAATGGATACATTTGAATCTGCAAAATTGGGAGTAGACGCACAACTTTACCTGGCTTTGCCTATACACCATTTTTTATTTCACCTGGCTTCATGGGCGAACCTTTCCCACCTCAAGGCATTACCAGCTTGGTGAGTTTACCCTGCTGAAATTCACACCTGTGGTATGCAGGCCGCACCTATATTTTGATAGTTTTTACATCAGCCCATTGAGTTAATTTAGAAATTCAGAAAATTCAAATGTCACAGATATATAATGCACAAAGTTCTGCAGTAAGGACATTAACCCACTGAGCCTTTATACTGGAATCAGAATCTCTTGCAGGCAGGTTACACACAACTCTCAGGATTAACCAATGGAGTTTTCTGGCCGGGATTAGAATATGGGATTTGCTTGTTAACATTGCTCTCTGCTGTCAGTCTCTTAACCCCCTGAACTCTCTCAACGATTGGAGCCATTGATCTACAGATTACCCAAGGAAATAAAAGATACGGTACCTCTTCTGTAGTTTTATTTCAATTTCATTCTTTTCCCTTCTTTTTTCATCTTCCTCTCCTTGACTTTTTTGGTTAATTTTTGTGTTTATATTCCTTTTCATCTTGTTCTATTAATTCCTGGTATACTTCACTAACTCTGTTCCCTTCATTCATTATTCTGTATCTCCTTTCAGCTCTCAATTAGTGTGTCTTAAAAAACAATTTTCTCTTTTCTGTTTATCCATGTATCTATCTTTGTAGCTTGGTCCATTTGCAGTTGCTTTTAATCACTGGTTTTCCACTTTTCTGTGTTTTCTGTGTTTCTCTGTATGCTATAGTCATGTTCTGGATATTATTTCACTTCTCTTCTTCTCATTCCATTTCTAGCTCTGTTCCTGTTAGACCTGTCATCATTCTTTTGGCCTTCCCCCAAACAATTCACAAGGATGTAGAACAACTTGGAGTGAGACGCTCAAGCTGAGACTTGGAAATGTAAATATGAGAACATGGAAAACAGAGTTCGAGAGCAAAACATTAGAATTAGAAACAGATAAGAGGACGCAGAGGGTACAGACATTCACAACTTCATACGATCCCTGTTTGATCATGTGCTGTGCCTCAAAGTATAAGAGATAGTTAGAGTTGAGAGATCACACAGGATAGGTCTTAGGAAAAATTTAGGACTTGTCCGCCCAAGAGACATTGTTGGTAAATTTATCTTTTTACGACTGAAGCAATATAAAGGGAACAAAGGAAAGGCTCCCTTCTGTTGTTTCAAGAGGAATGCATATTACTACTCCAATATCTACCTTGGCAAAACTGAAACTCCTTAAAACACTCAGACAACAAGCAGGAGCTATGGTTCTGTACCATTAGACTTATCTTTGTGGAGTGAACAGTAAAGTGGGGGAAAAGAACTACATGATCAACGCTGTCTTGAAAAGCTAAAAGCTTTCAAACTGCCACATGACAATAAAACAAAAGATGCATCTGAAAGTCAGAGATCCTGGGAGGTCTTCCTTGAAAGACCAAAAAAGAGGCAAAGATCCATCAGGTAAGGATGCTCCAGAGATAGAGGAGAATGAAACACAGAAGTGCTAAACCAAAGGCACCCCGACCCGAAGTTACTACTCCATTCATTAAAGCCGGAGATGCTATGCGAACTCCTAAATGTAAAGTCAAGTGAAACATAGAAAGAGAAACAATGGGAACTGCACCTAGTCATGATATGAAAGACCAAATGAGCTATTACATGTGTAATTGAACATTATCTGAGGCTAAAAAGCACCCACTGAGGCAACTTGTCTCTATTCCTTCCTTCATCTTCTATTGGAGTGCAACAAGCCCTCAGTCAGGCTGGTACAGGAGAAATGGACTGCCCCACCACAAGATCACTGGAAGTCGAGCCACAGAACAGAATGGTTTACTGTCTTTCTCAATCTTAATTCATCTACTTAGATAGATTCTTTGAGCGATATTGTTCCTAGTATTACTTTAGGTTGGATTTGGGCAGTCAAGGAGGGAGGGTGGGGCACAAGACGCGAGATTGACAGACAAGGGGAAGGTCCATTTTCAACAATATAGTTAAATATTTTACACATATGAATACTTTCATTCAGGGTCCTAATGCTAAATGTGATAGGGCTTAATTACCTTTCAAAATGAACAAGAATATGCAACTTTCTGACATCTGAGAATGCGGACAAAGTAATCTTACAGGGGGCCATCTATGACCAGGAGAATGCTAGCACTTCAGGTAATAATACAATAGGATACAAGTGTATGCAACAGCACCCTCTGATACATGTGGGGGCTATATTGGTTACAGAGAATCTGGGCTTTGTGATGTTAGAAACAATATTAGACAATTAGGGAGGAGATACGTCATGGTAATATGGAACATAAGGGAGAAAAGCATCCCAATCATAGTTGTATATGCTCCCAATCAGGGCCAAATCCATTTTTAGGGAACATTTTGCACAAAATTATGGAATTTACTGAGGGCACATTGATAATGGCAGGAGGTTTGAACCTAGAACCGGACTGATGAGTGTACAGGTCCACTGTACTGAGAGGTCTCAGCAGAGGTGAAGGAATCTTTACAGGAATTAGGACTGATGAGCATTTGTATGGTGAGACACCAACAAGATAGGGTTATTTCCATTTATTCACTAGTCCATTGAATGTATTCCAGAATAGATATGATGTTCATATCTAGCCACTCAGAAGACCACACCAAAGAAGCAAAGATAAAGACAATTACGGTCTCACATCACCCACTGGTGTGGGTGAAGGTGGACAGGTGGCATTCCCTCAACAGGAGATAGTGCCTAGGTAGATATTTGCTACAAGATGCAGTTAACAGGCTGGAAATATCTAAGGCCATAGATGACTATAGGCAGACTGACAATTTAGTTGATACTCTTAAAGAAACCCCTTTAACCCCTTAAAAGCTATCATCAAACAAAGACTCATTACCATGGTGATGGCTGTCTAGAAAGAAATAGACTTGATACTGTCTCATGTGGAGACGGACTTGAAAGAAGCGGAGCGGAAACATAAAACAACTGGATTTAGGCCTGACCTTTATGTAGTATCCACCGTAAGAGGACAAATAAAAGCACTTTTGGTCAACCAGTCAGTGAAAGACTGGCTTCCTCTTAGGAAGAGGATCTATGAAACAAGGGACAGAACCCATGAATGTTTGGCAGCTAAAGTGAAAGCTAAACAAGTTGCAGAGTGTCTCTATGGACTAAAACTGAAAGTGGACCTGATTTAAGTTGGGAAGTTGAAGGCAGATATGATTTGCTCCTTCTATGTGCAATTGTATTCCAGAGGAATTTAACCAGAAAACCAGGCAATAGCTTTTTTTGAACAGTCTACCTTTCTCTAGGATAATGAGGAAGCAAGTTGAAAACTTTGAAGAAAATTGTGTCCACTGCTGCAGAGTGTGTCTGTTTTAATGATGGGGTGGAGAAATTTGTGATCGTTGGAGTGTGCATCCTCCTATAAGATGTAAGTGGGGCAGGAACAACAATCACTGGGGACATGGGTCCATGGAGACAGGCACCATCCTAAGCAGTCTTCCACTTCATAGTGCACATAATGGTTGCTTTTATTCTATCCTTGGCTAAGGATAGTTCCCATTGTGCATACCTGATGCCATAATGCAAAATGTCCCGCTCCCACCTGAAGATGATACTGGAACTGAAGCTGGACTTCCTAACCCCGCAGGGCCTGACCCATTCAAGGAATAATTTTTCCCTAAACAAGGTGCGGCTCTTGGGGGTATGGAGGTTGAGACAAAATAGGAGAAAAGAAACTTGCGATACTGGTTCCGGTCAGCAACTGTACGACACAGCATTAACTGGAGGCCCTCTTAGTCTGCTAGGTGGATGTACAAAGGAGAGTGACCGCTGGTTTAGCGAAGACGCAAGCACTCAAAAAACAAGAAGAGGTAATTACCAACAATACACTAAGCTTCTTAAACAACAGATTTGTAAATACATCAGTAACATACACTTACAATCTCTTTCAGAAACACAGCAAGGAACAGAATAACTGGAACCACATAGTGAAGTTATACACGCCCAATAAATAACCCGAAATACAGATTGGAGTTATTGGCACTCCCAAGGAAACACTTGGAAGATAGAGTGGAGTTAATGAGACTTCCATGGAAACTCAAAACATGACTTTCAGCAGAGGTTAATACATGACTTAAGCACTTGGAAGAAAGTTTTCAAGGTACTACTGTTCATCAGGGTAGCACAGAATCAAGTCTCTAGTCCTTAGCAATATTCCAGTTCAATGGCCAGGGTTGCAGGAAGAATCCATAGCAAGGACAATCAAAGTATACTGGAGGTAAAGTCAACGAGAGCGTACTTGAAGACAAGTATATCGTGTTGAGGAGGCCGATACACCGGCATGCTTACTACTATAAAAGGATAGTGTGCACTAACCTGAAATCAAGTACTTGCCTAGTACTTCAACTTGTCCTAAGTCTGAAGAAGGACTCGAGGTCTTGACTCAGGACGTCACCATGAATTGGAGTAGCTGAGCAGGAAGCAGAGATGAAGGATGCGCAGAGGGAACTGGAGCCAAGGCAATCACAGAGGAACTTGAACAGCAGCCGTGAACAGTGTTGCCCAGGACCGGTCGATTCTTCAGGTGAGTGGGTAGGGAGGAAGCTTGTACCAAAGGGAGCATAGGCCAAGAAAGGAACTCGGGTTAGGACATGGGTTATATACAGGGTCTGCTGGATACAATGGCATCATGTGTGGCACATGGTGTATTTAGCAATCTGGAATGTTCTCCAAGACTCCTGAAGAAAACTTGTGTTAGTGCACAGGCTTAACCTTTCAGAAAGAGCAGGTGCAAACTAACAGGTGGAACCACTTAACAGGAAATGAATATGTAATTGTGTTTAAATGTGCACAAGAGAAAAACACTCTAAGACCCCAGCAACAGAGTGAGCAAGGAAAGCTCGAGCATAAACTTGGGCTTGGAATCATAGCGTGCCATGAGGCACCACAGGGGTAAACACTCTAAGGAAGGGTTTTTAGTGGTCAGGGAAATTACTAGGCGCTCTACTTAATAGACAGAAAAAGTCTGAAGGGATACAAAGTCAGTATGGTGCAACTAGGAGAGGGGATAAGCCCTATAACCCCCCGATTTAGTGTGGGTAAGACCCTCACAGTGCAACATAAAACAATGACCTAGGCACACATAATAGTAGGTTAAACAGTATGTAAATAAATACAAGCACTACAGTATAATAGCCATCAAATGAGAGAAATATCTTCGGATATGTTGAAGAATGTTCAGTCTTTTAATTTTTCTTAAAAGCCAATGACCAGAAGAAAACCAGCCGACACGTGTTTCGTCGCATGTGGAAAATAGTTCTGCAACTTCCTCAGGGCTGTATATAGAAGATGAATGCCTTGATCGCCGCTCAGCCAGTGATAATTCCAACCCGGCTGGCCTTAGAACAATCGGGTTGACTCGGGTCGTTCTAAAGTGTCAGACGTGCGGTAAAAACGAACATCCAGCATGTAATGAATCAATTCTCGATCCGTTGACTATAGTAATTAGGTCATGAATATATAAAGGTCAATGTAGACAAGCAGGGTAAATGTAGCCTGTGTAGTGGGGCGCCGTGAGGGAGTTTTGCTTGTGAAACGGATAATTCCAAGGACGCGGGTGATCTTGAGGCGAGTGTGCCAAGGAACCCTCACGATGGATCACTGTGTTCCGGGTTATGGACCTCAAGATCACCCGCGTCCTTGGAATTATCCGTTCCACAAGCAAAACTCCCTTGATCCGTTGACTATAGTCAACGGATCGAGAATTGATTCATTACGTGCCGAATGTTCGTTTTTACCGCATGTCTGACACTTCAGAACCACCCGAGTCAACCTGATTGTTCTGTCAAGCCCAGCCGGGTTGGAATTAGCACCACAGGGGTAACATAACATGAGCTCCGCACACCAGGCACACGGCACATGAAGGGTTTGTGACAGAAAACAATACTCATCATATAGTGTGATACCAAATGGCTACTACTTTTGATTTCTGCTTAATATGTATTGTGCCTGGAATGGTACTTAATGCTCATAAAAGAAACTTCTGAAAAGCACTCAGTGAAGTGTTATAAAAGGTAATGAGTACCCCTTCAGAACTGCCTTTTATACCTACACATTTTGGCAATTTATTTGAGAAAATATCCTTGGAAAAAAATTCACAATTTTGCTCTCTGTTTTTCTTTGTGGGAAACCCCTAAAAGATCTCTCTGTGTAGAGGTGGACTCACTCGCTTGGTTCAATGTTTGTGCCCTACCACTTAAAAATGTCACTACTCGCCACTGATTAGTATTTCTCTTTCACGGTCATGCTAATTGGGTCTGTTATTCCCCTTTAAAGGGAATGCTTCCATACAACACATGAGCTGCATTGTTTTCAACATGTGCAGGGGCTATTTGGTGAACATGGAAGCAAGCTTGGAACGAACACTTCTCTTCTAAAGGCAACTAATTGCAAATATTAAGCTATTATTTACTTGAAATGAAATGTAGGTAAGAATGTAAATGCATCACAATATCTGCAATGTGTTTTTTCCAACAGATTTTTGTTATGCAAAGTAGGGTTGCATCAAAATAAAAAATATATGATTTTATTGAAAAATACTGCTTGCAAGTACAATGGTGCATTTATATATCTTGCAAGAAGACTTCTATGCTTCTGTTTTTTTATCTTTGCATCTCGTTCCCTGGCCTTTGTGCTTGGCAGGAGAACTCATTGCATATATGCAGAAAGCTAATAGCTAGTTGATGAGAGAACAGCCAAATGACCCTCCTTTTCCTCTTTCTTTTCCTTTAGAGAGCACGTCGGAAGCAGGATCTCTCGTGCTTTGATGTCAGTGGTGAGTGGATCATAAACTCTCTGCAACTGTTCTGGAGCCTATGCAAGGTGTGAGTGTGAGCACAGTCCCTGCTGCTCTGCAGTCAATGGGTGCATCACCAGGCAGAGGCATGTGGAGACCAAGGGGCATATCAGCAACAACCGGCGATAATGATCGCTAAGCGCACTTAGCGCTAGGATAATTATCGCCGGCTAGTGTGGATTTTTATCGCTGAGATAGCGTGCTATTAGCCACGCTTATCTCAAAAGCGATAAAAAATCCTAGCGCTAACTGCCTAACGTGAGATTATCGCTTCGAAAACCAGCAATAATCCCACGAAGTTTAGCGATAGCTTGCTGATAGGGCCTCAAACCTTCCATAGGATATCATGGGCTAATTCAGTTTCAAAGCAGGCATAAGGAAAGTAGCGATAACAGAGGTTATCGCTACTTTTCTTGTCGCTATGCTGCTTTGCGTGAGGCTTGATAATAGGAGAAATATCGCTTAGCGACATTTCTCCCGTTATCCTGGGGAGGAACGCCCACTTTGCATCTCATTAGAGATGCAAAGATGGGCGTTCGGAATTCAGGCACTAAGGCAAGGTTTCACGCGATAGCGTGACCTTGCTGATATAGCGATAAAATTATCGCCGCTTTTCGGCCGAAAACGGCCGCAAAAGCGGCGATAATTTTTTATCGCCGCATTGTAGATATGCCCCCAAGAGGGTAAATGCCCACACCTACAGCAACACATCTTAAAATGTGTTCCCATGCCAGTCAGGAAATGCACAGTTGGAAATTACGAGGGGAGGCGAAATTTCAATGATATACAATGTCAAGTTAATTCTAATAAATTACTCCCCAGGCCTGTCTGTAATACACAAGTTGTTTGATGCTGCTTTGATCATTGATTAGTATCCATGATTAGTATCCTTCTGTGCTGTA
This sequence comes from Triturus cristatus, assembly GCF_964204655.1. Classification (NCBI taxonomy): domain Eukaryota; kingdom Metazoa; phylum Chordata; class Amphibia; order Caudata; family Salamandridae; genus Triturus; species Triturus cristatus. Next base: position 874,595,132 of record NC_140593.1, on the reverse strand, counting down.
TGAGTATTTGCCTAATAAGGGCTCTTTCTGAGGTTTCAGAATATGCGGTCCATGTAGCTGCATTGATTGTGCAGGTGGCGGGTGGCAATAGACACCGCGCTCGGTCGCCATGTTTCATTCGTCATCATGCTGAGGCTTTTTTTTACAGCATCAAATGAAACACATGCCTTCTTCCCATCTCCCAACTCTTCACTGATAGCTGTGACACTCCCACACAGCAGCACCCTGGTGACTGCAGCACTGGTATTGTTTGAATACTCTGCTCTTCTATCATCAAAACCTGTAGTTAGTTGTAGTTTTGTCTGCTTTCTGGGACAGGACTTAAAATCCATACAGCCCACTTGGTTAAATGCTTACAATGAAATGGGGGCATGTTTCATCATGAATAGGATTTTGAGGGTATGAAGTTTTGCATTGTACGTTCCTTTGACTATAACAACAGCAACAGGGCTTTTGTGTGAGGTTGGGCAGCAGAGGGAACAGGGCCACCCACAACACAAGTGAACTCCTCATTTTTGTTGGAGTTCTGAGAAAACCATGCGCCCCAGGCCAATGGACCAAGTGTCATGGTTACCTCTCCACTTGTTCCCACGCAGTCTACACTACAAAATCACCACTTAAAATCAGAACATTACACATACAACACACAAGGCACCCCCACAAACCTCGAAGAGATAATCCAAAATGGACAGGTGGTGAGAAGATCATATCGAAGGGAAGATTTGGCATAACTCCAAAGACAGTAGAGCTATTGCTTTGTTTCCCACTGATCGGCATGTAAGGGTGGCTGATTCCCATGTGACCTACCAAATGAATTAGCAAGGTTAAACCCCCAGAGAATGGTTGTCCATAGTATCATGCGCTACTTAATTGTGCCCACAATTAAGGCACATGTTAGCGTTTTTCTTTTTCTTTTCTAAGTGCAATTAATGGTAACACACTCGTTGGTTTTATTTTTGGATGCATGAAAGTGGAGGTGAGATTACACTCATGGGTTACTAATTAAACTGGAAAAAATTTAAAGTAATAATAATGAGAAAAATGAGGGAACTGTCTTGTTCGTAAATTCATTTTTCGCTGTGCATCCTGGGGTGGGACCTGACAAGGCTCCTCCATTGACACAATTATGTCATGCGGACCGACGGATCACGCTTCAGGGTCGCACGCTGCAACACATAGCCTTTGAGCATCTCAAAAACGTGGTAAAACTTGGTATGCATCTGGCACTTTTGTCGAATACATACGTATTTTACCATGACAGAGGTTATTGTCACTCATTTCAAGAGTGCACATTTTGTTGATGTGGAAAGGATGACATGCTGAGTCATCTGTGCCACATGTCCAACCTGTGATGAACATGATACACCAAGATAATTGTGCCACATATTAGACCTCACAGAAGTATCTCACCAAGTAAGATCACCGAGCTGAAATAGGCCCAGTCTCGGGTCAGTCAATTTAAGGCAGCCAGGAGAAACAGAGATATTCAGTCCTTACAAAGTACTACAAACTTAGTGAAATAGCAAAATAATAGCTTCAGTAAAATGTACTTTTCGAATTTTTAGATACGTAAAAACTTTTTCATTCAGGGGGTAGCACCATGTGAAGACTAAGGGCCTGATGGACAGATTCCTCAGTCAAAACAGTGTTGGATATCCCGTCCACTGAAATATAAATCCCATTATATCCTCTGGGATTTATATTTTGGCAGATGGGATATCTGTCATCGATGTGACGGAGTAACCCGTCGACCGAGTTATAAATCAGGCCCTAAGTCCAGATCTGGCTAATGTTCTTCTAGGAAGATTTTTTTGTACAGATGGACACACAAAAAAAGCTGCTGCACAAGACCCAGGAGCCTCACACTAACTGACCAAAACTTAAATGCAAACAGTGTGCAATGTATTGCAGAACACTAAATTAACCAATGAGAGAAATAATATATATTATATTTACATACATATACTAAGGTAAGATGCCACACATCTTCCTCTCACACAAAACAAAGACAAACGAAAGCATACAGATGGGACAACACAACAAAATATAATATGAAACACACAACACAAATGCATTCCTAAAAAAGAACAAATGAGAACAATTTGAAAGCAATGTAAATTCAAGATACCCGTTCCAACTAGAACTAAAGTCTAATCCAGAAGTCTGCAACGGACCTTCGTTGTATGGGCTCTCCTGCGAATCTTTGGATCCTGATTGTGACATAATGTTGCTTTGCATCTAGAGCCTACGTCAACTCCATCTTCGTCAGAGTGTTCTATAGTGAATGATCAGTTTATTGTCCAATATATATAAACCAGTCTTGGTCACAACAAAACACGTAGTACCACTGACCATAGGATGTATGTACAGCATTGCCTTGCACCGCAATGAATTGTAAAAGCTCTCTGAATCTGGATAATCCTTTTAATCCACTTATAAGAAACAAACAATCTTTTACATGCACCCAATTCCCCACAAGCAACTTGGAATGCTCCTTTCTGCTCGACACATACTCGCGCACTTGGAGCGTGATATTTTTATTAGCACTATAGCCCTTCTCTCTGCCACTAAAAACTTGAACATCAACACCATGGCCCCTGACATTAAGGATCCAGAAAGTTGAAAGAGCAGAAACCACTCTTTTACCCCTCATCATCTCAAACAGAATTTCTCCAGTAACAGAGTTACTCCCACTAGGTGCCAGAAGTAGAATCACGCAGGTCCTAATCACAAGCAGACTGGACTACGGCAACAGACTCTATGCCGGCATCCCAAGCCATCCTCCTCACAGACTTCAAGCCATCCAAAACACCACTTCCAGATTCGCACTTGACATCCCACATCGATCTTGTACCACACACATTTAAGTCACTATACAACACCTACATACTTCAATCACAACTTCACTTCCACCAATCCACCATACAACTTCCCTCAGCATCACTCTCACTCACGCACACGTCCTTGCATCTACAGAAGCAGAATGGGGGAAGTGATCATTCTCCTACCACGCTGCCAAATCATGGATCTACCTTCCCCAAACGGCCTCCTCCTCACTTCTTAAATTTCGAAAGAAGCTGAAGACCTGGCTTTCTAGTTAGTTGTCTTGTGGGACCATTGAGACTGCCTGTACTCTGGCCCAGCCTCACCACACACCTACTCTCATCTAGTCTGTGCCTTAATACCTTCACAGGTGACAAGCAGCACTCTACAAACTAACCATACAATTAGGTGTATTAGGTTAAGCCCACAACAATTACCTAATGGATTCTGAACAATCTTTTACCTACCTTGTTGAATCTTTCCACCTTGCCATCGAATTAAGGGTAAAACAAAGGTGACTGGGAATGTTTAATACCACACTTGTCAAGGAAATCCTTCATGACCACAGAAGTAAACTTAACTCCTTTATCAGTAAGAATCTCTCCAGAAACCACTTCCTTCACAAACACTTCCTTGAAAAAACTAAACTACTAGTTGTGGGTTCAGACCCACCCATCACCTGTACCCAACTGGAAAGATGGTCATGTAATACAATAAAATATCTCAGTTGCTTGGGCAAAGCATGAAAAGGTCGAATAAAATCAACAGCTACCTTCTGCCACACCTTAGTGGGACACAGAGAAAATGAGCGTTCAGGTATAACAGTGATCAGATGTTTGCCACTAGCAGAACATTTTACACAATTCCTAACTAACTCTTCCAACTCCCCATCGATACAAGACCACCAAACATTGTAACATACTCTGTGTTTAGTTTCACTCATAACAAAATGACCAGAATGAGCTGGTTCTAAAATACGCTGCCTAAAACATTGTGGCGGAATAAGTTTGTAACCTCGCACCTAACACCATTTTCCAAAGAAAGTTCATTTGCTACTTTGCAGAAAGACTGGAGATATACCATTAGCATTTTTTATCTTTCGTCCATCCTGCAATAACATACAAACCCACCTCCTTCAATTCATCATCCAATTCTAACTCTTTGCAGCTGTCCTCGATACTAGCACACACAACTCACTCTTCAACCTTAGCAATTATGCACTCTTCAACTTCTTCCTCCGAATATGTTTGTTGACATCTTGCTGAGGGTCCATGAAAGTTCCCCTCTGAAGCTCAGGAGAACATTGCATAGTGTATGCTTAATAGGTACACAGTCCTCTTTCAATTTAATCTATTGTAAAAATTGTTGATCAAACAAATTCCTTCTTTGAAAACTTCGTTAAATTTTGATACCCACTGTTGTCTAATACAAGAAGCAACCTCTAATGTTTTACTACTTTTTTACCAATGACACCGGGCATTTCCTTCTAGGTCTGATCACCATGCTAAAATCTGCCTTATGCCACCATCCTAAAAAATCAATCCCTTTCTCAACATTTGAAAAATGGCCATGTGACCCGCCTCTAAAACACAAGATTTTCTACCCACAGGTTGGACTATTGCAAGTTAAAAGTCTTTGCTACTTTTTTAGAATTACACCTGGAAGCTACCTGATCCGGAATTAACTTGAAGTTAAATTTTCAAATTCATAATATGAAGCCAAGACTTTTAATGCTGTCACATAAGTGTCTACAGATTGAGTAGGGCCTTGCACCCTGGTTAAACATTTGTGTCTATGTACTATATTTGCTATGCTTTTAAATTGCATTTCAAATTGTTTGGCAGCAACTTAAAATGTATCCTGAACTTCCTCATCATAAGGCAAAAAGTCTGGTAAATGATCAAAAAATGTTTGACCCGCTACTCCTAGATAGTAATACAATAAACTTCCTTTGGTATCGGGTCTACACTTGACACTATCAATAACATTTAAATAACCATTAAAGGACCTGAACCAAATTCACTTTTTCAAGGGATGCTCACCTGGTTCTTGAAAGCAAGGACCAGGAGGTGTCACAATGTTCATCATATTCAATCAGAAAACAGTGCAATACTGAATTAAATTAGAAAAAGTAATACAACCACACAAAACAGTAGTGAAGAATAACTCTGAATACTAAAATAAATATAGAAATAAAATATAATACTTCTACAGTGTAGATACAGCAACCAATGCCTGCACAAGTGTGCAAGTCACAGCAGAAGAAACTTGAAAAAGAACATGTAATATGATTACTCCAAGTCACAGACACATATTTTGACATCTGAACAGGTGTATAAATTGTTGTGGTAGAAATGCGATGATGATGAAATCCCTCCTCCATTATGATTCTTACAGAGAGGGGAGCGTGGCCAGAGCCCCGAGCAAGATGGGGGCTTAACCCGACTGCTCCTGCAATTCTAGTGCTTCGGAGGATGCAATCTTCCCAGTAGACGCCCGTTGCAAACCCATAGAGGCAAACTAAGCACTGGGGATTGAGATGTGACAAAAATCAAGGCATTAGACTGGCGGATTAGACCAGATTGGACTCCTTGCTGCTCTTGTGCAAGGAAAACTAATTTGGCGGCTCCCAGGGACTCCACGCCTCGTGGATCGCACCAGGTCACACACACAAAAGTGATTGTAAAGTAGGAGGCTCAATGCTCTGACCCCAATGGGGGACTCTCTTGGAGAGCATTTACTAGCCTTTCACAACTGTGCAGAGAAGTACTTGTGCTCATGATCCAAAGGCACTGCTTGATCTATGGCCTCAAAACTGATATCATCCACGGTCGCTCCCTACGGTCTACAACTCATGTCATTGCAATAGTGCAGAGGGTTTAGTGATAGAATATCGATGAACATCGATGTTCTAAATATCCTCAAAAAAATATGGACTGGAAAAATATCGACTCCAATACCTTAACAGGTAAGTACAAAAATATCAATGAAAAAATATAGATGTAAAATAAAGATTAAAAAATATATATAAAATTAAATAATATAGAGTAAACATATTACATATTAATAATATTTTTAACAAAATGAATTACATTTAATATGCGTTTTAACTAAATATAACAAATAAATGTAATAAAAAAAATATAATCCCACAAAGATAAAAATGTATACATATACATATATTTACCTAAAAATATTTTATTAACTATTATCTTTATTTAATTTTAAAACTGTAAAATTATATAAAAATAATATATATATATATATTTATCGAAAATTTAATAAAAAAAATATTCTAAAATAAATAAAAAAATTAAACCATTTAAAAAAATGCAACTTACAGTTTCCACTCCAGTGATAGCAACAGTAGGGAAAGTGTTGGATAGCAGAGGGGAAAAATTACTATTCTCACTCCAAAGAGTGCAACAGTAGGGTGTTGGATAGCGGAGGAGTAAAAATTACTATTCCCACTGCACTGAGAGCAAAAGTAGGGTAATTGTTAGATAGCGGAGAAATTAAATGTACCATTCCAACCCCAGTAAATACAACAGTAGGGAAAATGTTGGATAGCAGAGGGGTAAAAATTAGTATTCCCACTCCAGTGAGTGCAACAGTAGGGAAAATGTTGGATAGCGGAGGAGCACAAATTACTATTCCCACTCCAAAGAGTGCAACAGTAGGGTGTTGGATAGCGGAGGAGTAAAAATTACTATTCCCACTGCACTGAGAGCAAAAGTAGGGTAATTGTTAGATAGCGGAGGAATTAAATGTACCATTCCAACCCCAGTAAATACAACAGTAGGGAAAATGTTGGATAGCAGAGGGGTAAAAACTAGTATTCCCACTCCAGTGAGTGCAACAGTAGGGAAAATGTTGGATAGCGGAGGGGCACAAATTACTATTCCCACTCCAAAGAGTGCAACAGTAGGGAAAGTGTTGGCTAGCGGAGGGGTAAAAATTACTATTCCCACTGCAGTGAGTGCAAAAATAGGGTAAGTGTTGGATAGCGGAGTAATTACATTTACTATTCCAACTCCAGTGAGTGCAACAGTAGGGAAAATGTTGGATAGCGGAGGGGCAAAAACTACTATTCCCACTACAGTGAGTGCAACAGTAGGGAAAGTGTTGGATAGCGGAGGGGTAACAATTACTATTCCCACTCTAGTGAGTGCAACAGTAGGGAAAGTGCTGGATAGCAGAGGGGCACAAATTACTATTCCCACTCCAAAGGGTGCAACAGTAGGGAAATTGTTGGATAGCGGAGGGGTGAAAATTACTATTCCCACTCTAGTGAGTGCAACAGTAGGGAAAGTGTTGGATAGCGGAGGGGCAAAAACTACCCACTACAGTGAGTGCAACAGTAGGGAAAGTGTTGGATAGCGGAGGGGTAACAATTACTATTCCCACTCTACTGAGTGCAACAGTAGGGAAAGCGCTGGAAAGCAATGGGGCACAAATTACTTTTCCCACTCCAAAGGGTGCAACAGTAGGGAAAGTGTTGAATAGCGGAGGGGTGAAAATTACTATTCCCACTCTAGTGAGTGCAACAGTAGGGAAAGTGTTGGATAGCGGAGGGGCACAAATTACTATTCCCACTGCAGTGATTGCAAAAATAGGGAAAGTGTTGGATAGCGGAGTAATTAAATTTACTATTCCAACTCCAGTGAGTACAACAGTAGGGAAAGTGTTGGATAGCGGAGGGGGAAAAACTACTATTCCCACTACAGTGAGTGCAACAGTATGGAAAGTGTTGGATAGCGGAGGGGTAACAATTACTACTCCCACTCTAGTGAGTGCAACAGTAGGGAAAGTGCTGGATAGCAGAGGAGCACAAATTACTATTCCCACTCCAAAGGGTGCAACAGTAGGGAAAGTGTTGGATAGCGGAGGGGTAAAACTTACTATTCCTACTGCAGTGAGTGCAAAAATAGGGTTCGTGTTGGATAGCGGTGTAATTAAATTTACTATTCCCACTCCAGTGAGTGCAACAGTAGGGAAAATGTTGGATAGCGGAGGGGTAAAAATTACTATTCCCACTCCAGTGAGTGCAACAGTAGGGAAAGTGTTGGATAGCGGAGGGGCAAAAATTACTATTCCCACTCCAGTGAGTGCAACAGTAGGGAAAGTGTTGGATAGCGGAGGGGCAAAAATTACTATTCCCACTCCAGTGAGTGCAACAGTAGAGAAAGTGTTGGATAGCGGAGGGGTAAAACATACTATTCCTACTGCAGGGAGTGCAAAAATAGGGTTAGTGTTGGATAGCGGAGTAATTAAATTTACTATTCCAACTCCAGTGAGTGCAACAGTAGGGAAAATGTTGGATAGCGGAGGGGTAAAAATTACTATTCCCACTCCAGTGAGTGCAACAGTAGGGAAAGTGTTGGATAGCCGAGGGGCAAAAATTACTATTCCCACTCCAGTGAGTGCAACAGTAGGGAAAGTGTTGGAAAGCAGAGGGGTAAAAATTACTATTCCCACTCCAGTGAGTGCAACAGTAGAGAAAGTGTTGGATAGCAGAGAGGTAAAAATTACTATTCCTACTGCAGTGAGTGCAAAAATAGGGTTAGTGTTGGATAGCGGAGTGATTAAATTTACTATTCCAACTCCAGTGAGTGCAACAGTAGGGAAAATATTGGATAGCGGAGGGGTAAAAATTACTATTTCCACTCCAGTGAGTGCAACAGTAGGGAAAGTGTTGGATAGCGGAGGGGCAAAAATTACTATTCCCACTCCAGTGAGTGCAACAGTAGGGAAAGTGTTGGATAGCAGAGGGGTAAAAATTACTATTCCCACTCCAGTGAGTGCAACAGTAGGGAAAGTGCTGGATAGCGAAGTGGTAAAAATTACTATTTCCTCTCCAGTGAATGCAACAGAAGGGAAAGTGCTGGATAGCGAAGAGGTAAAAATTACTATTCCCAATACAGTGATTGCAACATTAGGGAAGGTGTTGGATAGCAGAGAATCAAAAATAACTAATAACACTTAAACAATTGAAAAAACCCCAAAACATATAACCAAATATTTTAAATCATAAAAATAAATAAACAATATTTTAAAAATATAAAATTAAATGCGCTAAACATATTTTTTTTAAAAATTATAATATTTATTACATATGACAAAAACATACAAATAATATATAAAATAAATTCATAAATACATTTATAAACAATAATTATTATTTAAAAGTAGCAAATATTAACAAACAAACAAATTATTCAAAACATAAATGTATTTATTTTATTTCCTACTCTATAACACCACACCAATAACAAAACACTTCAACATTTTCATTACATTTATTTCCATAATTAACATAATTGATAATCAATTAAATCATATTAACAAAAAAATAATAAACCTTCATTGAGTACACATGCTCTAACACTATAACATCCACAACTCAAACCTAAATAACGTATATTATAACAAAACACAAAACACAATTAAATATTATTTTTAAAGGGACAAACTATTACTATTAACAACTATTAATTAAATAATTAAAAATGTATTTAATACCCACGTTTTACCCCTTTAAAAGTAAAAACAACACACACAAAACAAACAATTACACAAAATAAATATCAAATAATTAACATTAATTAACAACCATATGATAAATAATTAAACACCAAATACTTACCACCCTTTACTCCTATAAACACCACAACACACACCTAAAAGTAATTACACAATTCCCATAATTATTACTAATGAATTAATTTAAATTAATTAACAACTCATTATTAATTCATCAATTAAAAATAAATTACTTCCCACCCTTTACACCTATAAACACCACAACACACGCCTAAAATTAATTACACAATTACCTTTAATAATTACCAATTAACTAATAAAAATGTATTAACATCCAATTAATAATTAATTAATGATAAATTAATTTACCCATTTAACATTATAACATCTCAATTAAACAAATAATAATAAATAGAAAATATCCAATAAATTTAATATAATTAAATTACTTTCCACCCTATTCCCCTATAAACCCACAACCTGCTGCAGAACTAAAAACGCAGAATTCTAATAGAAAAATATTAATAACTACTAAAAATAATCAATTGTTTTTATATAATTAAATTAGTTCCCACCCTATTCCACTATAAACCCACAACCCAGTATGGAACTAAAGACGCAAAAATCCCCCCAAAAATAATAATAACTACTAAAAATTCAACACTTGTATTAAAAATACAAACAAATCTTATACAAAAAGCCATACATCACATACATAGAAAATATATACCAAAATACAAAACATTAATAAAAAGAAATTGATATTTTTAACAACTATATTTTTGTAAACGATATATTTTTGACATCGATATTAATTACTTAAATTCGATATTCTTTACCACGAGAATTTGTCTGTCGATATTTCTGACCCACGATATGTTTAACTCGATATTTGTGTAAATCAATATTTTTGATTCGATACTCTGTCCCTGCACCAGTTCAGAGAGCCATCGCTTACCCTGTGCCCCGTCACTGCTTGCCACAAGCTTGCAACCAGTGGACAGGTCGCTCGGCACATGTGAAACTTTTCCGATACATGGACAGGCCAATCTCAGGAATACAAAATGGCGGCTCCCATTTCCTCCGTACTCCATGAAGTGCCCTACTATTGCACACAGCAGTGATAGACGGAGAGAATGCAAAACGCACTGTACTCAATATAAAATCTCAATTGCCCATATCACTGCCTGGTGGAGTACACATGCCAGCGTCCCAGAGGCGCCGACCACCCTTAGCCGCACAATTGCTTTTAACCCAACCCCTGTCTTTGACCTATGGAAAGTTTTGCCACAAGAGCACAAAGTAACCTCCTACTGCGGTCCTGGTACAGGTGCCCCTCAGCCACTTATCGCACTTCACCTAGTGATCTGGTCACCAAGTGCAGGTGAGGTGCTTCTGATCTGCTGAAAATGCACAGCTATGCGCGACAGCCCACCTCAGCATCACCAATTTTAAACGGCCTCATGGTGAATTGTGCCGCACATGAAGAGATCTGATTAACTGCTATATTCACCATCACGCACTGTGTACAACTCTGAATCATAGTGCCACATGCAGTATTAACAACATCCCCATGAGGGAATACCAAAATGACAAACGTGCTCATCCCTGCACCCTGAGGCCTACCCTATGTCCAGGATTAATGAAGCCAGGCAATCGTTTGCTTACCAACCCTTTGCCTACCAAGATTGTGAGGGCTGTGAATGATCGCAATAAATACAGTTCTATATAATTTCAACTCAACTTTTGCAACCACAACTTAAATGGACCTTGGGGACTGGTACAGCTACGCTCAACATACCCTGCCACATCAATTGTCCAACTAAATGGTTCCTGGCTCCATGAGAACTGAAGACCTCACATTCCCACACTGCTAAGTGACCAACACTGATCTTGTAAATGGCTTATGTTTATACACAACTACATAACACCCTTTGAGTCCGTCGCAGCTGCCACGATGGCAGATCACAGAGGCAAAGACACCAGAAACAAAATATACACTAAAATGGACAAGGGCGGAGCCTCCATTGCCAGACTCCCCCATCAAACCAAAATAGACTCCGGGGCTACCCTGGATATGATACTACAGCGCCTCAGAGCCTTACATGACCTGGTCCAAAAAATAAAAGCAAATACAGATGCCATGCTTCACAACCTTCAAGCCATAAGGAACGACTTTCAAAATACGGCAGGCAGACTTACAGAAACAGAGACAAGGATTGGCACACTGGAAGAATCTGCATCTTCTGAGAAGACAAGAGTGGATGCAGCCACCAACAGGGTCAAATCCCTGAAGAAAGACATCTCTGAGTTGAAGGATCAGAACCACAGAGGGAATCTGCACATATTCGGGTTACCAGAAAAGGTGAAAGATGACGCTAACTTCTGTGTCAAATTTTTGGGGGCCTGGACACCCTGCACCCTAGAAATCAAATCAGACAGATACTTTTACATAGAACAGGCTCATAGAATCCCAATGGGCAAGCCCCGCTCTAACCCTCCTAACTCGTGCCCTAGAGCCATGATATTTAGACCGCTACAATATACGCACGTAGAAGCCATACTTGAACATGTGAGGAAAGTGTAATACAACTTCTGGAATGCAGCCTGAATCAATATTGCACAGGACTTTTCAAAGGACACAATGACATCAGGAAATGTTTTTTGGCTCTTCGTCAGTCACTCAAAGACCACAACATTCCATACAGCTTCACAGGGCCATCAAAATTCTGGATCGTCATCCATGGTAAAACTCTGCTTTTCTCAGAACCTATGGAACTACAAACGTTCTTGGACCCCTCTGTTCCCAATTCAATGAGCATCTAATATCCCTCTTGATTGCTAACATCTTCTGATTTTCCTGTGTTTCTGATTATCTTCATGTTGATCTGCCAAGACCCCTTTGGGAATGATCACAGTTCCTAACCAATACTTCCTGGTCCATCAAAGTGACTTCCTAATCTAGTGGGCTACAATCAAGCTACACTTAGCTACCCTATAAGCCAGCGCCCACCCCCCACTGATGACGCTCTAAATTCTACAGATTATGGATTGCAGAGATTGGCCTCTCCCTAACCCCACAAAAAAATGGGGTAGCAACACTAATATCCAAAAAGGCTGACATTTCAGTCATATCACACACTCACAACCTATTGGGTAGATGGCTCATCTCTCAGGTGACGGAAAGAGATCTAGAGTTCTTCATTGTAAATATCTACATGCCGAATGACAATACTAATGGTCTCTGGAGGGACCCAGAACAACAGGTCTCTGACCTTCCAGACAACCTAGGCGTTATCTTAGGTGGAGATTTTAACTTGCCTATGAACGGTAACCTAGACAGAATATCTACTCACAAATATATAGGCAATAAAGCACACAAACAAATGAAAATGTGTTGCAAAAATAATAGCCTAGTAGATGTCTGGCAGTTACATAACCCTACTAGGAGTGATTACACTCATTTTCATGAATAGATTACAATATGGTGAGCAACTCCCTAATCCACCTCTCTCAATCCCTGAAAATCAAACTGATAGTGATCTCTGATCATGCATGTGTCCATCCAATTAATCCTCAATGACCCTACCCCACCACCTCGACAGTGGCACTTGAATTATGATCTCCTAAATGACCCCAACAATAGGATAGAGATCAAGACAGCCATTGAAAACTCCCTTATAGAAAACCTCCCAAACAAACCTACAACCCAGTGGGATACCCTCAAAGCCACGATAAGAGGAAAACTGATTCACAACTCGTCCCTAAAAAACAAAGCTATATCCAACAGCCTCAAAGAACTAGGCTTGAATATCCAAAGGCTTTATACCAAACTTAGACATTCTAAAGGTTCATCTGGCCTAGCTAAATTACATATAGCACGATACGAATACAACCAAATCCTTATCCAGAGTGCCCAGAAATGAATCAAAGTGGTCAATGCTTCTGGGCTTTGCAATAACAACAAAGCTGGGAAATCGCTAGCCAACTACTTAAAATACACAAAAAACAAGGTCCCCTTTATGCAGTTTTCCAACAGTATGCCTCATCAGGATACATCACTGGCTCAGCCACTGAAGCTATTATCATGATATTACCAAAGGAGGGGAATATCCCTTAAACATAAAAAATTACAGACCGATCTCCCTTATCAATATTGACTGTAAGATCTACGCAAAGATTGCAGCCTGCAGACTGGAGTCGGTCATCAAAACCCTGATACCAAACTCACAAATGGGATTCCTCAAAGACAGACTTACAGCGGACAATATCAGAACATTCTGCCATGTCTTAAAAAGAGCCAAACTATCACATTCACTAACAGCGGCCCTAGCACTCGATGTAGAAAAGGCATTTGAAAAGGTTTCTTGGGCTTTTTCACATGTCACATTACACAGATACCACCTAGGGAATTAATTTATCTGAATGATTATGGCGCTTTACTCGGGCCCCACTGCAAAGGTTGGGGTCAATGGCCATCTATCCCATCCCTTCACTTTCTCACATGGTACTCATCAAGGGTGCCTGCTCTCACCCCTTCTCTTCCTACTGGTCATTGAACTGTTAATCTCCGCCTTTCAGGAAAACTCAGAGATCACAGGTATTAACTTCTCCTCAGCTAAACAAGTTGTAGCTGCTTATGCAGATGACATATTGTTATTCACTGAGGATGCCCCACAACCATACCATTCATGATGGAAGAAATAATAAAATATTCATGAGTAGTGAGCTATTCTCTAAATAAAGATAAAACTAAGGTAGTTCCCCTAAACGTTCACTGTACATCTGCTGTAATCGGTGACCTTGGTCTAAAGTGGCAACTGACGGCCATCAAATACCTGGGCATATCATTTAGCTCTGATCTTAAACACTCTGTTCCACTCAATTAACAAAAACAGCTGACCAAAATGAAGGAACTTCTTAACACCTGGTCCCCCAAAAATATCACGTGGTGAGGGCGAGTGGGAATGGTGAAGATGATGATAGCCCCACTGATTAACTTCACGTCTAGCATGCTTCCAGTAGTCCTCTCCCTTTCCTTCATAAAGTCAATGGATAACGCCATCTCTGAAATCATATGGAAAGGTAACAAAATGAGAATTTCTATGAAAATGTTGAACAGGAACAAATCTTCCGGGGGATAAACATCCCAGACTAACCCTGCTACCAAATAGCATTCCGAATATATCAAGGTGCGTGGTGGCTGCGATCACAGGAATCCAGCACCCTTCTCCCAAATGGCTCATCATTGAATCCACCCTAACCGCACCGCTACCCATTAGTTTCATCCTCACAATACACAATATCTTGGAACACTCCAGACAAAGAATAATGGACACGGTTGCGTCACTCCTACTCCTCGACAAACACCTAGCACACAGATTACACAGCTTGTCCCTAACCTCCCTATGGTTCAACTGCACAATTAAACTTGAGGGGAACAGGGGCTCAACCACGCCTAAGCTTCATAAAGAATCTGGGTCCATGTACCAACCCTAACCCAATATCGACTATCACACATTTCTAAGACTCAAAGGTGTGTTGAGTAAACTGAGACCCTCACAAGACCAGACTTACCCAGACTATTAGGCACCCTTAATAGGAGAGGCCATACCACCTCACACCTGTAAAAATTCTCGATACATCGAATGGTCAGGCTCTGAGATTATTTAACTGAAAATGGGAAACCCATTCACGATCAGCAGGCTCCTCAAACCTCAACAAAATGACATGGAAAATTATCTGGAAATCTCCCTTCGAAACCGAAATCACCTGCCCTAGCACAATCTAGATTCTGGTCCATCCACAAACATACTAGACCCCAGCTAGACTGCACAAGCTGGGTCTGAGTGACACACACACATGCTAGTGGTGAGGGGAGGGCCCAGGGGGCCTACAACATGAGTTTCTTCAACACAAAAGGGTCCCCCCCATTATGGACAAAAAACCCAAGACCTGCTATATCAGATCACTGGGGCTACCATAGAGATTGACTTCCTAACAACAGTCTTGGCCCTACATGCCAACCCCGTTCCTTGGAACCCGGCTCCCACACTTCTTTGTTAGTGGAACTCCTCTTCTCCTTAGGCAGCAAAACATTTCTCTCAGACTGGATGTTAACATCACCATGTGACTTTGGCAAATAATGGAATTTACTATGTTCTGTTAGAGGCACTAACAACACTCTACACACTAAACTCCATGGAACTGCCGGCCCCAGACACCTTTGGGATGCCTTAAATAAATACTTAAGGGAGAACAAACCTCCATAAACTCCCCTCTTAGATCACCTTACAGCCTAGGGTAAAGCCCAGACTTTACACCAACAGACTGTTCACTCCTGCCCGACCCTCCTGACAGCTGTTGTGTTCCCTGACCAGTGTAGCCGATCTTCCTTGCCTTTTCCTCTACTATAGTCTTTCTTCTCTCTCTCCCTCATCTCTCACCTGTACTCCTACCTAAGGGTTCCCCCCCTCCTTCGAACCCTCTCTCTCCCCCCTTATGAGACAGCAGTCCTCTTCTGATGTACACTCCTGGCAGACAAGCTCTACTCGCATTAGCTAGGCCTGTCGGTCACTCAATATAACTACTCCAATGTTTGTTTTGTTACAGGAGATATTTAGTAGGCACTTGTCATGCTATGTTAAACCTCTGACATATTGGCATATTGTCACCAGAAATAACATACAATTGATGACTTTGTCTTTCTCCTCGTTCCCAAAACTGGAGTTTCTTTGCCATTTTATATAAAATAAAAATATCTGAACAAAAAAAATGTATTCTTACAGAGAATGTCATATGGAAAACAATCAGTAGATGGCAGGATAGCACCACTCATGAACCGGAACTAAAGTCACAAGAACAGGAAGACACCAGGGTCAACGGGCATGTTTGCCCACTTTGCGGGGCCCCTGGGAAACGTTGGTATTACAGAAGGGGCCGCAGACGCTTCTGCTGCCCTTTCTGTAATACTGAAAACGCTGGCGCACATATATAGTGCCAGCGCTTTCTCAAGAGGGCATGCCCTCATTTGCATGGGGGCTTGGCTCCATGCAAATGAGTGAATATTCAGGAAAAATAAAGATGCATCATTAAAAATTGTGACTAAGGTGACAGCCTGTCTGGTAATTAGATGACATCCTGCATGGGAATGCATTTTTCGTCTTACAGGTGGTATTTGATGGACCGACATGCCAAGACAACATGCTAGCCTACGTTCCGTCCGGGATGTTACTGTACATATTTCAACTGGTGACATTGTAAGTTCTTCAAGTAGGATTGAATAGAGACAGATGAAAATAAAACTACATTATTAATACTTGTGAATTTATGTGAAATCCTTTCTGGGAATAGGTGACACCCTGTGTTGTAATTCATATTTCGACTGATTTCTACAGGTGGTATTTGATTGACAGACATCATAATGCATGTGAAATTGGTGACATCCGGTCTGGGAATCACTTCATGACATAATTTGTGACTTGCGTGACATTCTATCCGAACTAACAATATGACATGAGAACTCGGCTACACGGTCTTCCTTTGACCAAGTATTTACAATCTAACATTATTCCCAAGGGACTGCAAGTAAAAAACGAGCCAGCTATTTTTGTAGACATCCCCAAATTCAGAGAGGGATTCAGTATTGTGGCCAACAATTGACCCAAGACATAGCAGATTTAAAAAAAGAAATTCTTGAAGACAAAGCATTAAGTAATGCCAAAGAAGCACTTGACCGCTTAGAGAAATCCGTAGTTGAATTTAACAGCACAATATTGAATAAAAAACTGGACAAACTGACAAAGGACATAAGGGCATAAGATGAAAAGGTCACATATCCCTATGTATCTGAAGAATGTTACCAACAAGAAAGTCAGGGCTTTTTCACAAACAGAAGCAGACAAGGACCATGAAGGTTCATCACCTTCTCTGACTCCTCCATCGGGAGTGGTTCAGACAGTGAATTAGACAGACCTGGGCCAAGTAACAGCACTCGCACATACAATTAGGGCACCTCCAATCAAAACAGTGGGTCTTCTTTTTTAGGGGACAATACATGGGGGGCCAACAGAGGTCGAGGTCAGGAACAGAACTGGGGCAGGCCAAGAGGCTGGAATAGAGGTCAGAATATGCAGCGAGGGAACACGAGAGTCTGATTCTACCCACAGGAGAATCACAGGGAAATCCAAACCTGGAGACAAACTTACAGATGGTAGCGAGGGAACCCACACACATCCAACAGATGATAGAATTTGAATCAGCCCCACAACTAGATCCAGTGAGGGAATCCACACACATTAAATTGCGTACCAGAACCAGATTAACAAAAATCAGACACTGTCTCAAACACCACCACTCGAAGACATGCAGATCCGATAATAAATCTATCTCAGTACAAACTCATCCAGTCTGAACAAAACATTCTAGAAAAGAGTCTTTCGTTCATCCTAACGGCCCCCCCAATACCTTCAACACAAGAATCCACGTATACACACACTCCCCAAAATACACAAGGATCTTGAAATCCCACCAGGGAGACCTATTGTCTCTGGCTCCTTTTTGGAACCACTCAACAAGTATATAGACACTTTTTTAAAACCATGGGTTGTGAAAATCAGGTCCTATCTTAGGGAAACAATGGAAGTCATACAGCTGGTGGAAAACCAACCGTTTGACAAAAACAAACTATTTCTAGCAACATTAGACGTTGCCTCGCTTTACACAAGTATACCACAGGACCAGGCCCTAGAGGTAATCCGTGAGGTTCTCAACAAAAGGGAACATCTATGCTGGGTGCCCACAGAATTCATAGTCAATTTATTAGAAATAGCCATGAATAAAAACGATTTCATTTTCCAAAGGGATTTCTTTTTCCAACAGAAAGGAGTAGCCATGGAAGCCAGCTTTGCACCAAACTTAACGAATCTATTCATGGATAAGGATGAACATATTTACAATTTGGCCAAACCCTTCCTGGACAACATCTCAATGTGGAAACACTACATTGTTGATGTGTTAATGATTTGGACCGAGGAGGCTGTGAGTCTAGCAGACTTTACATTTTAGCTAAATAGCAGGTCCCCTGACATAAAATTTATCATGGCACATGACAGAGAGACCATAAGCTTCTTGGATCTTTCAATCAAAATAGACGAAGACTAGATATTCACCACTCTGTTTAGAAAACCCACTTAAAGAAATACACTTTTGCTATACAACTCACCCCACTCATGAAACCTTTGTGACAATCTACCTTATGGCCAATTCCTCAGGCTGCGAAGAAATTTTACACACAGATCAGATTTCTTTCATGAAACTGATATATTACTGACAAAATTACAAGACAGAGGATACCCTAGGGTACTACTCAGAAGGGCCAGGAAAAGAGCATGGTACTTCCCCCGCGATACCCTCCTATAAGTAAAAGAAAAAAACGGGGTGACAGAAAGATTAGTATGTGTCACTACTTTCAATCCCAGAAGCAATGACATTGGGAAGATCATTAATAAATATTGGAACCTAGTAGGGTCTGACATCAACATGCCGGAGAAAATGTTGTTTGCCTTCAAAAGAGGAAGAAACGTCAGGGACTCTGTAGTGAATGCATTTCTGGACAGCACACCTACACCAGACCTCAGATCCCAATTGAATTTACCACCACTTGTAGGCCATTTTGAATATGACGCTGGAAAGCTTGTGATTTCACAGTCGAGAGAAAGGATTTCCGGATAAAGACCACACTTACATATTAAGACACCACACTAACTGCAACTCATCAGAGGTGATATATGCGATTGAATGCCCGTGTGACATGATATATGTGGGTCAAACAACACAAAAAGCCAAAGCCAGGATCCTGCAACACTGCAGTAGGATCCATTGCAAGACGTTGGGTACCCCCCTGGTAGACCATTTCCAGTCTAAAGGCCACAATGAAAAGGATGTCAAATGGTGGAATCTAGAGAAAATCATACAGAGTGCAAGAGGAGGTGACTTACAAACCAGGCTCGATACAAACGAGTGTAGATGGATACATGTCTTAGACACAGCTGCAAATGGTCTGAATGAGTCTGAGGAAATCAATAGACAGATAGCACTGTTAGGCCGCTGATTTCTAGCCCCCTGTTAACCGCCATCTATGTGCACCCTCTCTGAATCCATAGCCTGTGCCAACCATTCAGGCTAACTCCTAATTTTCATGTTTAATTCAAGTAGACAACTATGGTGCTGATGGCACTCATGTTGTAGTGTTAGTTCTGATGCGATGTCACGCAAGTCACAAATAATGTAATGACGTGATTCCCAGACAGGATGTCACCAATTTGACAAGCATTAATGATGTCTGTCCATCAAATACCACCTGTAGAAACCAGTCAAAATATGAATTACAACACTGGATGCCACCTATTCCCAGACAGGATGTCTCGGCACGAGTCCCCGCCCCCTCCTCACACAATGAGATTGTTCTTCAAGCTGGCAGATATGTAACACGCTCCAGGAGAGTCGCCTCTTGGGTGTCACCACTCCTCCGACCCTCCCGCTCCACTTGTTGAGCCCGCAGTCAGAATGCCTCATTGTGCACTGCAGCATAGGGTGCATCAGCAGCACCGGGAGACCTACCTCACTCTGCGGAAGCAGACAGCAGACTGGCAACCAGGGCTTTGAGTGGGCCGGGACCTGCCGGTGCTCAGCACTGGCAGTTCTCAAAAGCAGGTGTCGAGACAGGTCCCTATCGGGCTCTCCATTTTCGCCCTCACTCTTAACTCTGCAGCAGTTTACTGTTTTTGATGTAACGGTTTTTTTTTAAGTTCTATATTGCAATACTCGAAGTGCTTTATATGAGAACAAACAAGGACATATTAATTTATTTTTTGGTAGGCACATGCGATTAAGTGATTTGCCCAGAAACACAGGATGTTGAGCTGACGCTGAGACTCAAACCTGCTTCCTCAGCTCCAAAGTTGGCAGCTTTAGCCATTACGCCACAACCTCTTGAGCAAGAACTAAAGCATTTTCGATATTGATAGAAATGGGATTTCTGGTTGGCTAGGGCTTGCGCCAAAGCCAGGCAGAAACCACCACTCTAAGTCAGGGCTGGGGAGTTACACGCCAAAGATAACCCCTGCTCACCCCCTTGGTAGCTTGGCACGAGCAGTCAGGCTTATCCCGGAGGCAATGTGTAAAGCGTCTGCGCACGTACCCAGCAACAACACCCAAGGCCCACCACAAAGGAAACTCCACACAAGGTTATATATAAAAATAGCCTTTGTATTATACCAAAACACATTAGATAATATTCACACAATTTACACTGTGCCAACTGGCACTGGGCGGAATTTACAGGGGACTATTTACACAAGACAGGGCCACCTGGACCAACTGTTCTAACTGTAGAAATGTAGAACAAATAATAAATGTAGCGCACAACCAGTAACCACTGGTAAAAGGTAAGTACACCCTACGCGATCCTAAACACCTTAGGCATATATAACGCAGGGAACCTTGAACTCACTAGCATAATTTCTACTAGAAAAACAATCTCCTATGCATAGGCACACCTAGGAATAAAAATAACATAAAGGCAATGCACATTGTGCAAAAGTGCACACGTAGAAATAACCATGTACCCTAGGTGAGGGCACAACACAGGAAAACTGTCCCCAGGCCAACTTGGCCTCTAAGAGGCTCGAACCCCCTTTGTCTAAAATGTCAGGGCTGGGCTGTGCAGGCAGCCAAGGCAGAAGGCGCAAAGGATCAGGCCTAAACGTTGCAGCTGCCCACTACTTGCTGGGCAGCTGTGCAGGCTGGAATGTCAAAAAGGAGGCCTGGGCTCTCAATGGCCCTTTCAACAAATATGTCCAGCGTTGGAGCCACACGGGGCTCTGAAACAATTACTACGCAGCACTGGAGCCACCTAGGCTCTGGAAATAAACTATGCCCCAAAGAAGAAATTAGCGTGGGCACCACGAAGGGGCTGGGGAGCCTCTTCTCCCGGGGGCTCCCCTTTTTGGAACAATGCCCCCAACAATGCCAGATTGGAGCCCCACTCACCGGGACTCCTACGGTGGCGTCTCGCTCCTTGGTTGCTGACTGCACGGGGCTGGTATGCGGCGGGGGCAGGCACCGTCAATGTGCCGCAGGTCCCCTCCGCCTAGCTCCCAGATGGCTGCAACACACGGCTTCTTTAACCGCGGCGGGGGCAGGCACTGGCACTGTGCCTCGAGCCCCCTCCACTCTAATCTTGAAACTCAGGCAATTCCCGGCACCGGTCCTCGGAGCAGGACCGGGCAGGTGGGGCGTACTTCCGCACTCGCGAGGCTCTCCCCAGCCTTCGGGAGCCACGAGTGCCTTCCGCCATACTGTCTCTCTCCCTTCCGGCCGGACACGACTTCCGTCCGGCGGCCCGCCCCCAGAAGAGTGCCTGGCTTCCGGTATTCACCGTAGCGGCTCACAACAGGCAGGACACGGACCGGCGGGCGGGGCCCCCGCTCCGGTCCGGAAAAGCACAAACCCGCGGGGTGGGCACCCGATCCACTTCTGGGCAAAATGCGGGGTAGGCTCCCGCTCCTCAAAGGCACGCAAATGCGGGGTGGGCTCCCGCTGCGGAAGTGGACAGTCACCATAGAATGCGGGGTAGGCACCCGCTAGAGAGCCGAACGCGGGGTGGGCTCCCGTTCGATTTTCACGCAGCCAAGTAGGGGAATCGCACGTGATGCAGCTTTGCGCTGCAGGCCAGCATCAGTCCTCCTGAGGCAGAACACCGCGCTCACAAGCCCCATAGTCAAGCGTATTTAGAAATGAAAAATAAAGCGCACACCGGCGCTGCAGTCCCAAGTCCAGGGAATTCTGTTAGGATGCAGGGGAGCAAAGGCTGGGCCCAGGGGCCAGCTCACAGGGCCCTCCAGCAGGGAGGCAGTCCCCAGTGGCGGTCTCTCCTGGCGCCCAGCAGCAGGCCCCCCTCAAGTTAGGATCAGAGAAAGAACATTTTACATGGGGTCACAGCCCCTTTTTATACACAGGTTTCCTTTGTCTCAAGGTGCAGGGAAGGGGTGAACCAGATGCAACTGGTTCCTGAGCACTTTGTTCTGCTCAGCCCCTCTCCCTATTCACAGGCCAGGGACATCGGTCGCACCACAGGGGGCGGAGCCAGCATTGTGTGGGGAAAGCCCAGCCCTATTCAGGTCCCAGGTGTACTCCTCCCACCCATCTGGATGTAAATCTCCCTATTCACCACTGGGGCAGACCCATCCTGACTCCTGGAGCCAGGCACACCAGCCAATCACAAGCCAGACAGTCACTTCACATTTATGCCAGCGTCTAGAAGTGGCACTTCTACACTAGACACAGTAACGCCGCACACATCATCGCGCAGCATTCACTCTCACGAGTTCGCACATACCAAACTCGACCCTGCACTCCCCACGCATCAGGAACTACCATGGACACACACATTCCCCATGTATTCCTATGGGAGGGCAGGTCAGTCTCATTCAATGTAACACAGAGCGCACGCACTTTACACTGGGACACAGTGTTAAAGCGCCTAGAGGCCTAAAACCACTTACACGACATAGGGAAAAGCTAGGATAATTGCAAAAAGTTTAGGAGTGAACCTGCCAGAAGGGCCAAGTCCAACAGATATTATATTCAATAAAGCCATAGTTGTATGTATGCATTGAGTATATTTATCTTATGCAACTAACAACCCTTGACAAAGTCAATAGTCCTGGCTGGTTGTAGGTGTAATGTTACTTGTTGTATTATATATGTGAAGGCAATAACTGAAGCAGAAAATACCAGTCGGGCGGCACAGTATGCTGAGCACATATTTTCAGCATAAATGCTTCAAGCCACGCCCTTAATTATATTGACCACGCCCCTCCAAGAGACCCGCCCAGATTTTTCATCCCACTTAAAGCTCTGCCGGCAACCTGGGAGGGGGCTAAAGGTCGGCTAAGGAGGAGGGAGGTAGATGACCCTGTATATAAAAACTCAATTGCTCTCATTAAACAGATTTATGAACATGGAAAAATGAATCAATTCAGAGCGTGAGTCCAAAGAAAATGTAGCAGTGTAGCCTTTTCAATGCATGTAATCGCGAGGGAACTCGGAGCTCGTAGTGATGCAGTCTACATACAATGCGTGAAAGCGCGGGTGGACTTACAGCTCATAGCGATGCAGCCTCCAGCACATGAAAGCGTGAGTCAGAAAAGCATAAGCAACAAATACGCTTCAGCATGGCTCTTAGGACGGTCACGAGCCAGAACAGCACAGGCTTTGCTCTTTCCCTCAGGTGCTGCTTTGAAGCTCCCAGCCCCACGCGCTCCGTCCTCCTCCCACCTTATCCATTGCTCACTCCTGCATGGCTTTACTTTAATAAATTCTTTAATACCACCTGTCTTTGCTCTTTCTGCTAGCTCTCAGTTGTTTCTTTCCCAACCACTTCTATGTTGCTCACATACCCCTTGTGGTAATAAGAAAAAATGTGTTGAAGGGCTTAACAGCTACCATTTGTTTTCCCGGTGCGTTGCTCTTAAAAACGGGCTATTGCCCTGGTAACTTTTTTTTGGTGCACTGACAGAATATCAGAAACACAAATATGGTGTGGACAGAATATCGTGTATGTGGAGTTATATATAGTTAAACTTTTCTTACCCATAGAAAATAACCTTCACAGTATTCTTGTCCTCGATATTTTTGATGCTGTCTAAACACCTTTTTTAAATTTACTAATCCAAAATTCATCTATTTACATGGATCATTAAACAAACAAAAAAAAGAAAATGGCGCCCACACCAATCAGTAGGTGAACACATGCATGGTGATGCATGTGTACACCTACTGAATGTTGCAGCGCAAGTACCTTCATGATGCATACTTGCATACTTGCTATGCACTTGTCACATCATGGCACATTTTAACTTTTTTTTGCTGATGCTGCACAGCATCTGAAAAAAGCATTGCCAAAGACATAGGGTAAGGAAGGCGAGACCTATTGCATTTGCCAAATCCAGTTTTATTTGTGGCCCTTTCCTTCCTGTTTTTTCTTTTTAGCTGGCCCGTGTTACAGCTTCACTGCTACATCATCAAAGAGTTGTCCATGCTGTTTCCTGACAACAAATATACAAACACATTTTTAAAAAGAATCAAAATAAAAACTTTGCTTTTAGGTCTTGCATACATGTCTTGACATATATTTTGAATGTCCCAGAGTCACTCCTAATGACGCACGTCTTTGTATCCTGATTAAATCCATGGCACCCCTTATATGCTGCACTTCCTGAGCTCCAGGACGGTGCATTGGCCAAAATCCTCTTTAGTGCATGTTTAAAGACATACCTCTCTCCTGAGGATGAACTTGCCCATTCCTCCTTCTTCACTTGAACTGACTGCTGAGGATCCCCAGCGTGTCGTCTTCTCCCTTGGCCGGTGTAGAGGCTGATTCTGAGTGGTCTTCCCTGATGCCCGTGTCCCAGTGCCCTTGGGTGCTGTGCCCTACACATGGAGACAATAGAGCAGAAGACTTCATTACTTGGTGCCTTGTTGTTATTTAAAATAATAGATATTGTGGGCCTGAATTACAGTTCGATGGTAGTGTTCTCCCTCTGTGGAGGAAGTGGTAAACCCTCAGTTGGAGTATCCTCCGGCAGTGGAGGATTCTCACCGTAGAGATCATTTGGCAGAGGTAGTTCGGCAGGAGGATTTGTCAATCCCTTCACGAAATAGATACTTTTCTGTTACTGCCCAACTCTTGATTAAGATCCAGCACAGATGACATCTAACTGTTGCCAGTTCTCTCTACACTAGCCATTATATACCGCTCTTGAAATTGCTAATTTTGTCACTACTACTTTGAGTGCAATTAAGATCTTGACTGCCTCACTGATCCCAACGGCATTACCTTCATGGTTCTATGCTAGCTGCAATGAGGCCAGTGATCTGAACCTACTTATGATGCTAGCTGCAGTGAGGCCTGTGATCTGAACCTACTGATGAGGCTAGCTGCATTGAGGCCTGTGATCTGAACCTAGTGATGATGCTAGCTGCAGTGAGGCCTGTGATCTGAACCTGCTGCTGATGCTAGCTGCAATGAGGCCTGTGATCTGAACCTGCTGATGATGCTAGCTGCAATGAGGCCTGTGATCTGAACCTGCTGATGATGCTAGCTGCAATGAGGCCTGTGATCTGAACCTACTGATGATGCTAGCTGCATTGAGGCCTGTGATCTGAACCTACTGATGATGCTAGCTGCAATGAGGCCTGTGATCTGAACCTACTGTTGATGCTAGCTGCATTGAGGCCTGTGATCTGAACCTACTGATGATGCTAGCTGCATTGAGGCCTGTGATCTGAACCTACTGATGATGCTAGCTGCAATGAGGCCTGTGATCTGAACCTACTGATGATGCTAGCTGCATTGAGGCCTGTGATCTGAACCTACTGATGATGCTAGCTGCAATGAGGCCTGTGATCTGAACCTACTGTTGATGCTAGCTGCATTGAGGCCTGTGATCTGAACCTACTGATGATGCTAGCTGCATTGAGGCCTGTGATCTGAACCTACTGATGATGCTAGCTGCAATGAGGCCTGTGATCTGAACCTACTGATGATGCTAGCTGCAGTGAGGCCTGTGATCTGAACCTACTGATGATGCTAGCTGCATTGAGGCCTGTGATCTGAACCTACTGATGATGCTAGCTGCAGTGAGGCCTGTGATCTGAACCTACTGATGATGTTAGCTGCAATGAGGCCTGTGATCTGAACCTACTGATGATGCTAGCTGCATTGAGGCCTGTGATCTGAACCTACTGATGATGCTAGCTGCAATGAGGCCTGTGATCCGAACCTACTGATGATGCTAGCTGCATTGAGGCCTGTGATCTGAACCTACTGATGATGCTAGCTGCAATGAGGCCTGTGATCTGAACCTACTGATGATGCTAGCTGCATTGAGGCCTGTGATCTGAACCTACTGATGATGCTAGCTGCACTGAGGCCTGTGATCTGAACCTACTGATGATGCTAGCTGCATTGAGGCCTGTGATCTGAACCTACTGATGATGCTAGCTGCACTGAGGCCTGTGATCTGAACCTACTGATGATGCTAGCTGCATTGAGGCCTGTGATCTGAACCTACTGATGCTCAAAACAAGTTTAAGTTGCTGGTTATCCCATGTCATAAGCTTTGCCCTCGCAAGCAACATATCTAAGAGAACTTGCCACTTGAAATGAGTCATGTGAGAACATTGTAGATTCTATTCTTCCACTGCATTTCATTTTATTTTCTTGTATAACATTTTATTCTAGTCTATTCCATGAAACTGTTTTTTGTCCTTTTCTATGGATATGATATACATAGCCAGGAATAACACTCAACATAACAAGCCACACAGTGAAATATAAGACCAATCAGAGAGAACCTTAACTGAAAGGATTATAAACAGCACTCAATTAAATGATGCCATACGCCTTTATCTGACATATGACTCTCAACGAACTGCATCAAATGTATTCCAACATGAATACAACAAACACAGAAACAAACTTTCCACAATTAGAAACGAGTATGACTCGTTGAAAGGAAAATGGAACAGGTTGAACTGAATGACAGGTTAAAACATATGACACACTTTTAAATGAAAGACATGCATTTAAGTGAAAGAAACATATTAAAAGTAAATGACATTTAAATATTTATAATACAGTAAAATTACAAAGACGTGCTACAATGTGCACAACAGTTACTGAAATCAATAAGACATGGATTGAAATTAATATTGCATGAAATAAAAAACATCATATGCTGAAATCAGAATGACACTAATTAGAATAATGTGACACCATGGGGCATATTTATGAGAAAATGTCGGAGCGCAGAGCGGTGCCACATTTGGCAGCGCTGCGCTCTGACATTTTCTAAAAGTATGGATGCACCGTATTCACAAGAATGCGGCGCAACTCTGTAGTTTCCCTAGCGCTAAATTTAGATGCCTACTGCCAAGGCAGGCACCCTTGCACCATAGTGCAAGGGTGTCGGCATTGCAGGGAATAATTGTTTATGTGCAGGAAGATGTCCCTTCCTGTACATAAACAATCAATATTGGCGATTTGTTACCTCTATCACATAGAAGTAGCAAATCGTCATTATTTAATGGTAGTTTATGTGCAGGAAGGAACACATTTCTGCACATAAACATTCATTAATGGCATTTTGTTCTGCAGCACACATAGAAAAAAGAAAAATGAGAAGAAATATAAGTATTTACCCTCATTTCACCATTCTAATGCCTGCTTTTGCATGACGTTAGTTTTTGGCGCTGCCTCAGATTTACATCTCCTTGTAAATCTGGCCAGCGCCGAAAACAATGGGTGTTGCTGTGAAACACCCGCAGCAACACCCACTGCACACCTCTTTCACGCTAAGTGATGCTTGTAAAGGGGCCTTATTTACAAGGTGGCGTAAATACACAAAAAGTGGATTAACGCTGCTTTGAAAATATGGAGAATGGAATAACGCCACCAAAACATCGCTAAAAGTGACGTTCTGGTGGCGATATCCCCTTGTAAATATGCCCCTGAGTGTAATGAGTGCACGATTGAAATGAAAATGGAACACATTCAATGACATCGTTAAAATAAATGTTTGTGATATATGTTATTATTGTTGATATGAAGCTGACAGCTGGAGTGGAAGTGAGAGGAAAAGCAAAAGTGGTCGAGGATGCAAAACGTTGAATGTGAGCCACGAGACGTCATGCAGAGTAGAGAATCAACTGCCCAGAAGCAGGAAAGGAAGCGCGATGTGCCACGCCCACGATGCATAAGGCACCGGCACCAGCAACCTGGCACTCTCCTAGTCCCCCCAGCCAGCCCTGTGGCAGCCCCGCAAGCTCCAAAGTCTTCATTTGGTGGCCCAGTAATTAGGAATCCGAATGCGGTGGCTAGCCACAAATCGCGGGTAGACAGCAGGCCAAAAGCTATTGCACAGCGGGGTGCCAGCATCCTGTTTCCAGCAGTCCTCTGCAATAGGATAACGCATAAGGAAAGGAAGACGCCATGGTTGCCCTGAGAAGCCAACAGGAAAGCAGGTGCCGGAATAAGGCAAGAGACGTTTACTGCGGCTTCAGGAGAGGTGAGCAGCACTTCCCGGAGTTCCCCTGAGCGGCCTGGAGTGCGGTGCCCTGCCATGCTTTCACTAACTCTCCGGCCTGCTGGCCAGGTAAAGCACGTGCGCAGTCCAGCCCACCACATTCGCAGGCATACACGCAGCAGAAGCTGCGGCAGCGTGAGGTGATTGATCCCAGTCCTTCAGTGCCCCAAGTGATGGCAGCAGGTGCAACTTGTGTAGATAATAGCCACAAGAACTCCGGGAATGGCAGCATGTGGAGTCTGCTCCTCTCCTCTACTCTGCACCCCCAAACTTGACCCTGATCTGCAAGTCCACAATTTGCAAGTAGAGTGAGCTTACAAAATAGATTAGAAGAGTGGGGTAAACCAACCCAAAGGAGAGAAGACAGTTTGGAGGCAATTGGGCAATTGGGTCTAAGGAGCGAGTCAACCGAAATACTACAGATGACACGTGGTCGGACATTGATGGTGCAGAAGTTGCTGGCCTAGTGGTCGGAGCGGTTTGGTTCCCAATTGTCTCCCCACTCGGGCTTTATCGGCAAGTGTCCGAAGGGGACTGTAGCCAAAATCATCTATAAACCCAAGCAATACAGTGCCATACACCTCAGAGGGCAAAAATCAAGGAGAACAAATATCAAGGAAGCCTGGAAAGTCACGAAAGAAGTGGTAGTTAGCCGTGCTTGTGCCAAAATAATCCTGACCAGATGAATCTCCAGCCAGGCCATCCAGGGTCACCCAGTGTACATCCTGATGTACGTCCATAGGCTGAGATAAGTCGGCTGCACAAGCCACACCAAGCTACACCAAGTAGCACAGCATCAAGGCAAAACCTTAAATCATAAATCTTAATGCATTCCAGAAAGGTCCAAAAAAGGAGAATGAGGCCAGGAAAAACCCAGCAACTTTTGCCGTATAAAACCCGAAAACCTCCAAGTCAGATGGATTCAACTTTGGGTAACAAAACCTCAAGGAATAAAACAATCAAATCTTCCAATACAGGAGTTTCCTCTGGCACATTCTCTTAACATCGCCAATGGTGACATTCTTCGAGAAAGCCAACCCAAATGACAAATCTGCAAGACTCCATCTCAGCTTTATGCAGCATCCAAAGAAAAACCAGGTCTGCGGCACCCCGTAACTCCACAAAAAATGGATAATGAACCTGTGGATCACGGACTAGAAATGGGAGCACCCGGCTCACTAAGGGAATCAGGCCAAACAGTGATTTTTCATCCAACTCCAATACAAAAGTCCATCCAAAAGTCTTTGGGTACCATAGGGAGGTGCACCACACAGATGCCTGATTCCACTCCCAATGACATACTAGTTGAAGATAAGGTTCCAAACCACTGGCACTAGACCAACTAAGGCACCAGACAAACTGCACTCCACCCCATGTACAGCCGGCAGAAAAACTCTAGAGCAACATAACCAATGGAACACTAACCACAAACCACAAAGACATGTTCAATGAGTAGGCTGAAGAAGTAACAAATTATTAGCTCTTGGTCATGTTCAAACCCTATTTCGAACAGCATGGACTTAGTTCACTAATTGGAAATCAGAACAATAATCTCAGACAATTTCCAGGACCCCATAACTATAATCTCAGTAATGAATAGCAGAACCCAAGTATGGTTGGAAAACAAATCAGTGGTGTCAGCCCAGAACAAGCAAAAAAAGTAATAAATAAAGCAAACACAAATACAAACATGGCTAAAAAAAAAATACCAGCCAAGGAGCTCCAAAGGAAATGCAGCAAATTACAAACCCAGAGAATTATAAGCCTCAAGAACAGCCAGAGGCCGTAGCGGACAATGGAAAAACATTTCCCAATAGAATGCCAAACAACAGGTCAGCTACTAACAACTTCCAGGGAACAGGTCCCTTATCTTCAACTACCAGGGCATACAATCAGACAAAACTACTAGTATTCTGCCCAAGCCCAGGGAGTTTCACCTGGTCATTGACTCACATGAAATTGGTGCCACACCTTAGCAGGGCCCTCCTTTAAACAAGACCCTCTCCGCCATGGACGATGCCAGGCAGGTCCCATCCCAAACAAGAGGACATACGAATCCCCAAATAACAGATCAGGAGGAGCCATAAATCATGATTATTAGCGATAGCGGACACGATCTGAGAATCATGTTAGAACACACCAAGTGGTCAAAAATAACTTCAGCCACACCTATTAAACAAAAGCATGCAAAGAGCACTGATCAGCCTCCTCTAAATCACAGAAAATGCCATCCAACCTGATAATAGAACATCACAAATCTGCCCCCTCTAAACTCCCTTACAATATAAACGCCTGCTCACATCATGAGACTTGCAGTAACCAACTTTTACTAGAACCTGAAAATACTTCCCAAGGTCCACAATATATCCTCACCAGAGTAAATATTCTAAGGTTACTAGCAGAGATCCCTGAAAAGATATAATTTACCCAGATTTACAATTGGTGGAATTTCCGGCAAATAATAATACATTGTTACCTGAACTTACATTAACAACATGGAGCACAAGGGAAATATCGACATTAGCCTTAGCCTTTGAAGAATGGGGAATAATAAAAGAGGCACAGCGCCCCTAGGTACCCATTCCCCATGGCTCATATAAAGAGAGCCAAGGCCTTGGTAGACATCGCCCCTGTTCACTCAGTCTTGCGGGGCATAAGAAGCAACTCGATACACAGAACAGAAGGGCAGAGACATGAGAGGCTGCCAAGTACTGCATCTATGGCACAGTGGAACTGGATCCATACAGCGTTAAATGCAACAAGAAGCCCATGAATCAGCAATCAAGGCAAAACGGGATCACAGTGCGCAACTTTGCACTTAATGTCGTGGAATATAGCCGGGGAAAAGACCTTACTTCAAGATGGCATCCTGCGATATAACTAGTAAAACTTCTATATCATAGCACTTCAAGAGTCCTTGTCAATGATAGCCCTCCCAGTAGTAGGCTACACACACTCCGAAATCTTGGCTACCAAATCTCAACACTACGTAAGGCCTAAAGGGGGCCTCACAGTATACATATATCTCAGTCTAGAAATCTCCACCAAAGAATTATCCTCCGCACATCCAAATCTCCTAATACTTAAGCTCAACAAATGGACCAAAGAAAATAGACCACCATTACTATTATTCAATGTTTATGTTCACCCTAATTCAGCAAAAAGAAAAAGCTTCAGGAAACAACCTCAAGGATAGCTGACTACCAGCAAGCAAACCCAACATGGGACATAATTTTAATGGGGGAATGGGTGACTTCAACACAAATGTAATCTACTCTCCTGAAGACAACTTGCTGACTGCGGAAAACTCTTTCTGGGACGTTCCAACACAGACTCCCGTGTTCTCTACCAAACCTTGAGACTCTTATCGGTGGTGCCTTTGCTTGTTTTATTGAAAGTTAGGGCTGGGTCACACACCCATCAACAACGTTTTAAACATATTTTAGCTGTTTCTTGCTCACTTTAAAAAAAAAAATGTTGTATCACTATCTTTTTAATACTTTTAACTTTTTCCTGTTGTATTTAAGATGAATTGTGTTTTCTTGCTTGTTTTTTATTCTAATTGCCATGATTTTAAGTAATCAAACAATAAACAATACTACCAGACAAAGCATGTAGTCAAATGGCGGACCAAACTGGGGAAAGATTTGTGACAACCCTGCAATTCCCAGGTATGATGGTGATGAACGAAGGGTCCTCAGACGACAACCCCCAAATTACACTTATTTTGGCCCAAACTCAAGAACTATCATGAACTATACAATTGTCTTACTACCACTAATCCCACTGTGCAATAAAAATGAAGTTCTAAGCTCAACAGAAAGCAATAATTTCCCCGCGGCCACCACTACCCTGGGCTGCTCCTGTCCTATGAGCCTGCCCATTGCCAGCAGGGGCCAACAGACCTGGTACCAGCAGTCCTCTGGTAGCAGGCCTCGGTGACTGCTACCAGCAAACCTCCCCCCAGGTTATCTGCCCCCTGGCCCTTCTCCCTGTGCCCTCCTCTTCCTACCTCCAGCACTGTCCTTTTCACGCTCTGTCCCTCTCCTGCCTCCCCAGCACCCCTCCCTGAGGCCTACTTAATGAAGGCTGCAGAGGGGTCGCACCACCGGTGTGCCAGTCTGCGCCCGTCCACACCTGGACTGCAACCAGCTCAAGGATCACTGGTCCGCCCACCATCTGCCACTACTCCACAGACAAGCTTGTGGACCTCAAAACCGGAAGCCAGGACTCCCACTGCTACACGTCCTCCCCACGCTCTACCGAATGACCTTTCGCCTGTCAACACTGCTAGTTCTCCTGCCTCACAGGACCACCTAACCACACAGGACCCAACACCAATAGCTCTCAGAAGGCGATCAACAACCTGGAATTGCTACGCTCCGTCAGCAAAAACGCCACTGCAATCTGGGAAACCATCACCACCCTCACTCCAGAGGTCGTTTTCATCACCAAAACATGGCTCAACCCCGCCGTTAACTCCGACATCGGCTCCGCCACTCCCAACGGATATAAGAAGATACACCGGGACCGCCCTGAAAAGCATGGTGGAGGAATCACCATAATATTCTAGGAAACCATCCAATGCTCCACCACAAATGATGACCCAACAACATTGTCATGAAGCACCTCAACTTCCTACTATACATCAATACCAAAACAACCATAAGAGGCACCCTCGCATACAGACCACCAGAACCCGGCCAGCATTCTGCGACACCATCAGCTACATCACCACCCCCCTTGCCATTGACTCCCTCCACTACATCCTACTAGGCGACCTCAACTTTCACATTGAGGACCCAAGGACGCCAACTCCACATCCCTACTGGAGAACCTCAACAACATTGGACTGACTCAACTAGTCTCCGAACCCACTCCCAGGGCCAGACACACCCTCAACACCATCTGCTCCTCCAGCCACAGAATCATATTCAACCACACCACTGAACTCTCCTGGATCAATCACACAATCGTCCATTTTACTATCTAAAAGGCCCCAGCACACCACCACCAAGCACCAAAGTGCCATCCACTGCAGCTGGTGTAAAGTAACTGAGAGCCAATGGACGCAGATGCTCAGCACCACACCACCTGACACATCAGCCAACTTTGACCAGGCCGCCCACAACTTCTACGACTGGTCAGCAAATGCGCCAACAAAGTCGCCCCCCTGAAACCCGCAAAAACCAACAGATTGACAATACAAGCCAGCTGGCATACTCCAGACTTCAGAACGTCTACTCGAGAAGCAATGGCGCATCATCAAGGACCTCTCACAAAGCCGTACACAAAACAGCACTCAACAACTACCACCGGTGCATCAAGGAGGCCAAAAGAGCAGCCATCAGCGGACGCATCAACGCTGCAGTCAACCATACCAAGGAACTTTTCAAAATCATCAAAGAATTGTCCAATCCAACTGCCACAGAAAACACAGTACGTCCCTCCCAACAACTCTGCGACTCACTAACCGACTACTTCCGCAGCAAGATTGCCAACATCTACAACAACTTTAAACCCCAACCCACCTCGCTCATCCTCAACAACCTCATCCAACCAGCGAACCCCAGCCCAGACATAACTACCTGGTCCCCACTAGATGTCCAGACCACCATGATCATCATGTCCTCCACTCACTCCAGGGCACCCACCATCACTTCAAATTCTGATCCAACATAATCATCCCTGAACTCACCAGCCTCCACACTGCTTCCATCTCCACAGCATCCTTTACAGACGGATGGAAGCATGCAGACATCAGTCCCTTCCTAAAGAAGCCTTCAGCTGATCCCAGCAACCTCAAAAACCACCATTACATCCATCTGCTTCCATACCCAGCAAAAGTACTCGAGGAGGCCATCAACCGACAGCTCACCGAATACCTACACCAAAACCAACTAGTCGACGCATCACAATCAGGTTTCCAGACTAACCATAGCACCGAGACAGCATTTATCATCGCAACTGACAACATTAGAACCCTCCTCAACCAAGGAGAAACAGTGGCTTTGATTTTCCTCAACCTGTCTGCAGCATTCAACACCACCACCCACCACATCCTCATAAACAGACTCCACAACATAGGCATTTAACAATATGCCCTCAAGTGGATCATCTAATTCATCTCAGGATGCACCCAGAGCATCCATCTACCTACTTTCACCTCAGCTCCCAAGGACATCATATGCAGCATGCCCCAAGGATCATCCCTCAGCCCCACTCTGTACAACATATACATGCCCCCCTCACGGACTTTGTTAGATCCTACGGACTCAATATCATCTCCTACGCTGACATCACTCAACACGTCCTCTCATTCACCAATGACCCCTCTAACATCAAAACCAACCTCAGCAACACCATGACCAACATAGCAGACTGGATGAGAAACAGCTGCCTCAAACTGAACTCCAACAAAACTGGGGTACTGATCTTCAGAGAGAACACCTCCAGCCGGGAACGACAGCTGGTGGCCAGAAGAACTCGGACGCACACCGACTTACCATGCTCACAACCTTGGCAGAATCCTGGACAGCCAACTGGCCATAAAAAAGAAAGTAAATGCAGTTGCCACTTCCTACTTCCACACCCTTCGCATGCTCAACAAAATTTTCAGATGGATCCCAGTAAAAACCAAAAACATTGTCGTACAAGCCCTCGTCACCAGCCGCCTCGACTATGGCAACGTGCTCTACACTGATATCTCCACCCAACTCCTCAGAAGACTCCAGACAATACAGAACACAGCTGCCATACTCATCCAGGATCTCCCCAAGCATACCCATATCTCTCCTAACCTCAGAAACCTCCACTGGCTTCCTGTCCAGAAAAGATGCCAGTTCAAGATGCTCAAACATGCCTACAAAGCCCTCCACAAACAAAGGCCTTCCTACTTCAATCACCAGCTACATTTCCATCTTCCCTCAAGACACCTGCGCTTCACTTCATTCGCCCTTGCACATGTACCCCAAACTCATCACGCCCGCAGCAGGGTGGTGCATTTTCCTATATTGCCACCGAGGCCTGGAATGACTTCCCCCTACACCTCCAAACGGCACCCTCCCTGGCAGTTTACAGAAAGCAACTCAAGACATGGCTTTTCAATGCAGCAACCTTATCACCCAGATACCCCAAGGAGTGATAGTGCTGCGCTTTAAAAATTATTGATTGATTTATTTATATCAGAAGCTATCACCAGGGCTGAAGCCCCAAAGTTATCCACTGGCTCCAGTAGAACAGGCTTTCTACACTCGACCAACCTAAAGCATCTGAAATACAACAGCTAATCAATAGCAGATCTTGCCATTCAGGTGAAAAGCCTCATGATCAACAGTATAATTACCAGTAGCAGTCAAACAGATGTATGGTCAAAGTTTAGCGTTGAACTGCTAATACAAACTGCATCCAGGAAACCTGATCCATCCATAGCGCGACGTCTGCTAAAGACTCTCTCGACCACATTTATCACCCTAAGAAAAGAGCTAAAAGCCATTAGACGACTGAGAACAGGAACTGAGCAGTCTTCACTTTGGGAAAGAGCAAAAGACCTAATGGAACATTACAAAAAACAACTTTGGGAGGTCAGGAGAGCCAGCACAGATGCATTCTGGTCAAAACTATTATATAATGGCAGGCAGACAAATTCCAGGAAATTTGAGGAAACAATAAATGGCCTTCATAGCCCAGTAAAAGTGATAAGCAACTTAAGTATGTATACCAGTGCCACAATGGATCTCTTACCTGGTTAATGTTTTCGCCATCAACAAACATTTTACCTATCAAGATAAAATTAATCAGTTTGATATCAGGTCGGTTTCAAGCGAGCCTGATCCAGTGTCACTTTATCACCAAAGAAGGCACCCAACACTCACCTTCTAAAGTTTAAAAGGTTATACTTGCCGGTTGCCGTGAAAGAGGACCAGGACCAAATGGCATACCACAGGCCATCTTTAAAAAAGAAGTTGTGTATTGGTCAGTGGAGTTATCTATAATATACAAGGAGGTTCAAGCAAAGGACATCGTACCAGAGAGCTGGCAAGGCTCTATCATAATTCCGATACTTAAAGCGGGAGACAAGGCCAACTCTGCCAACTACAGGCTTATTGAACTCCAGGATTCCGGAGCAAATTATCAAAGTCTGAATCCTCATTTGATGGGGCATGAAGTCGTTATCATAAACACTATATTTTGTCTGAGAATGCACCAGTCTTTTTTAATATTTACCCTTCTTTTGCTTACCTCAAAGTTTATGTGAATATCTGCCTTGTGTTATTTAAGCTTCTGATGCATTACCACCTCATCTGTCTTCCTCAGCCCAGTCCTTACTACTGAGTCTCCTGCCTCAAGGCATAGACCATTTTGACTCCCTAAAAACAAAAAGTATCCTGAGCTAGTCTATGGTTCAAGAACCCTGCCCCCAATGCATTGATATAAATGAGAGACTAACCGTATTCCACAGCCTATAATTTATTTATGTATTTTATTTATTTATTTAATTTATATGGCGCAACAGCTACCCAACAAGGGTTGAATAAAGAGCAGGAGGGAGAAAGGGCAGTCAGGACTATGGAGCCACGGATTTTCATGCTCATCCATGTGCTAAAATAATAACCTGTGTGCTAATACGTGGCAGAAATATATTCATATAAAGAAGCCACATTTACATATTTCTTTTATAATCATTATTTTATTGTGCATTTACATTAAGTGAAATGTTTTCCTGGCATGGGCCCACCTGTGAGTAGGCCTCAGTTGTCCAATGTTTTACTGCAAGCCTTGGGCCCATTTCACAAAGCACCTTCGCACTTGTGGTGGAGGTCTGTAGTTGTGGCTGGGGTACCAGCACTCGTGGCGTGACATCCGCACTGCAGTTACCTTTTGCGAAGCTACCACCCCGAGTGCGGGGCCCCCGCCACGGCTGCAGGACCCCGGGCCTCCGCATGAATGCGGAGGCCCTTTGTGAATCGGCCCCCTAATTTTTAATTAAATGTGTTTTCACATTTTCTCATTTCATTGCAGGTGTCCAATAATGTACACTGTTAGGCGAATAGTTCATTGTTTTTCTTTAGAAATGTTAGCTTAGAAATAAACTGGATACTTTTTATGATTTGCCAAGTGAGTTGGGATGGAAGGGATCCTTCTGTACCAGGCGGAGCAGGTACTAATACTTTCAAGGGCTTGCAGCTGCCCGCTTCTTTGTCTAATGGTGGGGACAAAGTGAGTCTATCTGCTACATGAACATGGCATACCCGATTGACCCCATCTGATGGGGCTATAGGTGGGAAGAAGCTCTGGAAATTTCAATGTTCCTTTAATTGTGTGTCGTTGAATCGGTTAAGCAGTTCCGAGCTGACTTTGCTGAGGGAACACCTTTCCCTAGCCCTGCTGGTTTCCATACTCTGGGGAACTTGAATCCCTACAATGGTGGCGGTGCTGGGCAGGCACCGCCGTAGGGATTATGATGCCAACCCCCCCCCCCCCACCGCTGGCCATTTTATAGTGGTTTACCCAACATAAATAGGCTGGCGGAAAGGGACATTGGGGGCCCGTAGCGGGTCCCCCTTCCCCCTGGCCCTCAATTTGGGGTTTCATATCCCAACACCATGTGGCGGGCACAGCATGGCGCCTTCCACGTAGTGTAGATATATGAATATTTTTAGTACTGCATCATGTGCTGCAGCCTGCAGCACCTGCCGCAATACAAAACATAGACATTACGACCGCCGTGGTGGCGGTTGCATCCTAATTTGGTTTTTTGAGACTTACACCTTCCCCATTGAATTTCCTCTTGCCATTCTTTCTTGCTTTATTTAAATTAGGGAAATTCCTTTATGGAACCAATACTGCCTTTATTTAGCATTTTGCAATTTGTAAAGATATGCAATGCCATCCTTATAATACATAACTTTAGACTGAATAATCACTTTGATATTCATGCTAATTTGATAAACTAATTTACTAAATTACTGAAGTCTGTAACTTTGTCTAATCTGTTGATAAACCTTCATAGTCTGGACAACATCCTCTCTGTTATTCTTGTAGCCCCATAAAGGCTTTTCATTCTTAAGTAATTGCAGATCATTCATACAAAACGATAACCTTTTGTAAGTTAATCATTTTGGAAGGTTTTAAAATTAATCCACAATTTAACGGGTTAAAGCTACATAAACTATCTGTTGCCAGCAGAGACCCCCACTCCCAAACAGCATCGCCGCGCCAGCAGCACTAGCTAGCAGAAGTAATGAGTTGGAACACTTACCTACCGCCAACACCCTCACTGTCCACACCATAGGGCATAGCCCAAGAACTCGACAGAGGAATTAGCCGTAGCCCCCCCTTTTTTTTCCTCTCCCCCCGCATTGACTGCCGCCAGCCACCAGAGTGGCCCCACACACCGGCACAGAGGACCTACCTACCGTCTGCACACACACCCTTTCTCCCCCGCTGACCCCAAACCAGAACCCCAGTTCAGCGTACAGATTTCCAGTTCAGAGTACAAACCAGTTGCTCCGATAATACAGACAGGGGACAGGGAATCATGGGTAGGCGTAGCCCCATAACCCAGCTATTGACTGGTAGACATCTCCCGGGACACATTAGTCTATTACAGATAACTTCACCATATGTACAATACTGGGATGATGCTGATATGTTATGGCAGCTAAGAGAGAAAGCAATTACGAATGTACACTTGAATGCCTAAATTGGCTCTGTCTACGTACGCATGAAACTTGAGATTGGAACGATCTTCTATGGTTCATTTTATCTAAAGTGTTAAAATTCAATAAAAAAATTTAAACAAAAAAAAAACTTACATAAACTATCTGTTGCTATAGAAGGGCAAATGCTAAAACAATTACTCTCTGTGCCAATGGGAATTCTGTTATGATTGGAACTGGTGCTTCATTCACTTAACAACATTGCTGAAATTTTAGGAATACATTTGACTAGAGGAATAGAACATTATGAATCTCCTAGAACAAACCAACATCATCTTGGGGATTTAGTAAAATCTGATGAATCCTGAAATTTATAAATGAAGGTGTATTTAAGTAACATTTAGAATATGTTTGCATTGGTGAATAAATTTAAGGTGGGACATGCAGCATGCAGTGCATAGGGAGGGGACTTAGAAGTCAATTTTAGTGGCAATGCCACTTGATGATGATACATTGGATATTTCTGGGAATAAAACTTTGGAGAATCTTCATGAGGTGAAATGCAAACTGGAATTTTCTAATAACCTATTGCACACTCCTTGCCCTAAGCTGTATAGAAGAATAATGTTAATGCATATGGAACACATATGCCTGTATTACACATAGCCCCCTCTGGGCACAAGCATGTGTGGCTGCTTTGTGTGCCTCTGGAACACTATGTTATTACTGATGCTGCTGATGCTTGTGCGGCCCCTTCTGTACTACTGATAGAACTTGTGCACATGTAACACCAGCGCTCTGCTGAGAGGGCACTCCCTCATTTGTTTAAGGACATGGCACAATGCAAATGAGGGAATCACTTTTCTTCTGCACCTGTGCCCCATTACAGACGCAGGTACAGAGGGTACAGTGTCAAATAAATCCTTAGAAGGCGCACTAAAAGTGTCCCAAACAAGTGCCACATTGTCAGTGCACCCCCTGAGGGCATCCCTCCCGGGGGTGACAGGGGGTCCCATGAAAATCCCTCAGACATTCCCCTGCAGGCTGGTTCAGTCACTCACTGCACTTACCTGCAGGAGCATCTCTAACCCCATGGATAATCTGCCCTATAAGTCATATGGGTCCTTTTGCTCCATCCAAAGTTGATCAATTATCCTTGTCTTTAGTTAGAAGATAAACAAGTGATTGCAGTTGTACAGTGCCTAGTGAACTAACCCTCTTTATACTCTGATGTCCAATTTTTCCAACTAGATGGAGGAAACATGTATATACCTATAGAGCTAGAGAATGCTGCATTCAGTGTTTGAGGAATGTTTGTTTTCATATCTGTGCAATAATTTGCAACTCACTGCGGGTGTGTGGAATTATGTTAAATTGTGTTTAAAAATGCATTTTTACAAACATTGTGCTATATATTTTTATTTTATATCATGTTAGATGGACAAATTGTCTTAATAGACTTAAATGTTACTACTCTTACAGACTAAAACATCCTAAAACACCTAAATCCCTACAAAAGCAACAACATCAAGCCAACCTTGAAAAATCACTAGATTTCTGGAGAATTTTGTGAAAATTAATTCTTCTCTAAACTGTCCATTGAGCCTACTGGGGCAAAGGCTCAGAATAGCAACAGAAACTGACAGAACACTACCTACAGCTAGGAAACTTCAAACGTCTACCCGCCTGATCCACCAACCACCATTAATGAATCATGAGGACATTTCATTGGGAGTTGAAGGAACCAAATAACGAAATGCCCTCAGCCCTCCTTTAAGATCTGAGCCGAATTACATGTGATTCAGCAAACTCTTGGAAACTGGACTGTTCAGACTTGGTCCCCAAATGACCTCTGCATAGGTTAGTGGTAATGAATGACCAAAGAACATTTGATACAGGCATTGGCTCATCCAATTGGACTCACACTTCATAAAACTGCATTGTGTTACACCCTTTAGCCCTCAGAAGTAATCACAAGGTAATATGTAGCACATTATACAACTTAGAAACAAAAAAAACTATTTTTTTCTTGGAGTGTTATTTATTTTAATGTGTGTCATATTTCACCCAACAGTGTTATATTATTTTCAGTGTCATGCTCATTTCAATGGGTCATTTTTATTTTACAGTTTATACGATTCATATCAATGTGAGTTTTCATTTCAAAGCAAGCCATTATTATATATATTTCTGAAATCATCATATTCATTTCTAGTATATATTGTTATTTTAACATGCCATATTTCAATATGTGTGATGCATTTATTCCAATGTAACTCATTTACACTTTAATATGTGTAATGCACATTTCAGCATGTGTTATTTTAGTGCAGAAGCTTGCCATATAAATTTGGGATATCATTCACCTCAATGCATGCCATACTAATTTTAGTGTACGCTTCATTCCGTGGTTGGATAAAATATCGAGAAAACAAATCGTGATACAAAAATATTGTCATGACTGTTGGAATGTCAAAAATATCTTTGACAGGAATATTGAAGGTGAAAATATAGTTTTTAGTGTTGTGTTTTATATCATTGTAAAAAATATTGATGTACAAAATATCGTTGATTGTAATATTATTTGTAAATGATAACTAGTATCTAATTTATTGTAGTGTGTTTGAATGTATATGTGTCTTATTTTGTTATTTATGTTTTTAGTTAGATCATTTTTTAGTTCTGAAATTGTTAAAATTTGTTATTTTTAGTTGTATTAATGTATATAAATAATTGTTGAATACTTTTTTAGAAGCTGGAGTTTGGGTATTTAGGGGATAAGGGTGGGGAGATTTTGTAAAACAAAATATTTAAATGTAAATATTTTTTAATTAGAATAATTTTAAAGAAATGCAAATTATTAATTTAGAATTCATAATTTTATTCTGTTACATTGATATGTTTTGATATATTTTATTTCATTCTAGATAAAATATATATGAATGTTATTAAGTACTTTTTAATAAAAAAGAAGATATAAAATGTAAACTCTGCGAGTAATGTATAAAAACAAAATGCAGACTTTCAGGAGAGTGGAGAACATGGAAGAATTTATTAAGTCCATTTCTAGTGCAGACGCTACGTAAAACAACAGAAGTGCAGAGGTGTGCCTGTATGATTTCGCCCCCCCCACCCCAAATAAGCCGTACAAAAACGGTAAAAAAGCTTTCTCAGCGAGTGGCTTAAATTTAGAATATATTGGCTTTTTGGTTTCATTTTTTAAGGTTAGGCGGTGGGATTGAATTTTATAGACCCCAATTTTCACTACAGTTAAAATGATGCAGTGGTCCACAGGCAGAGGCCATGAAGAAGATAGGTGGGTTCTCCGGGGTAAGGGGTGGGACGAGGGGCAGTTTTTCGGGTAAGGGCACTGGGTGGGGAGCATATAAGAGGAAAAAAACTAAAAGAATGTGTCCTCATTTACTAGAGAAAGTGTTAGGAAGCCTTAGTTTACAGGCAGTGTTTGAATTAGAGAAATGGTAGATGATGTGGGAGTCAGAGTGGAGCTGTTGTCATGGAATGTTAATGGCTTAAGAGTAAAGGGTAGGAGAGAAAAAAATTATGCAGTATTTCAAGGATGTCCCGGCACAAATTATTATTATACAAGAAACACACCTAACACAGGAAGAAATAAAAGAGGTTTTTAAAG
The DNA here is from genome assembly GCF_964204655.1 of Triturus cristatus. Classification (NCBI taxonomy): domain Eukaryota; kingdom Metazoa; phylum Chordata; class Amphibia; order Caudata; family Salamandridae; genus Triturus; species Triturus cristatus. Next base: position 874,552,305 of record NC_140593.1, on the reverse strand, counting down.
CTAGAGGTTGGGAACAGATGGTGGTGTGTACCACGCAGCAGTTGATGATAAGGGGAGTTGCAATTTTGGTGAAGAATACTCCACATATTCTGGTATAGCATAGCATAGTAGACAGTGCAGGCAGATAGGTCATTGCAAGGATTAAAATGTATAATTGAAGGTATACAGTGGCAGGATACTATGGACCCAATATTGATGATATGAGGTCACTGGGAGGATTGCTGACAGAAATATTGAATTTTACTGATCCCGTTATCTTGGCTATTGACTTTAATGTGTTTTTAGACAATTCACTAGATTTCTCGGTCAAAACCCAGTCAGACATAAACAAAAAAATGCGATCCTTTATTAAAATTAATATCGTACAATTGGGACTGTGCGATATCTGGAAGGAAAGGATGGGAGCTAAGAAGGGCTTCACATATAACAACAAACAATATAGACATCAGTCTAGAATACACTTCGTCTTAGTAGATCAAGGGTTAAGGGATCGGGTAAGAAAAGTCACACATGTGGGATCCCGTTTCTCAAACTATTCATCAGTGTCATTGGTACTATTAGCCGCGGCAGGGCCATCTCTGAGAAAGTGGACTATGGATCGTACCCTGTTACTAGATGACGAAGTGGAATATACATTGAAAGTGGAAACAGAAGAATTTTTCACTGTGATTATGGGGAGTGCGCCCCCAGGCGTAGTATGGGATACGCTTTTTTGAGGGGAAGAATAACTAGTTTTCAAATAAGGAAATGAAAGGAATTTATAACAGAAGTCAGCTTGATAGAAAGTCTTTTACAACAACAGGAACAGAAGCTTTTAGGGACAACAGAAGAACAGGAGAAAGTGGCTTTGCAGAGTTCCTTATTAGTGGAAAAACCAGCCCTGTCCAGTTTAGTGGAGGAACCAGCACCATCCTCACTGAAAGTAAAGAAACTGAGCAAACATTTCAAAACTACTTTGGGGAGCTATATAGAGAAGGCTTGGTAGTCACCGAGGGAGATGTAAAAATATGGCTGGGGGCATTCCCCCCAACGAATCTCGGAGACAAGCAGTTCAGTAATAAACAGCAGGATAGTGGCAATAGAGATAAAATATGCATTAAGGGCAGGGAAATCTGGTAGGGCAGCAGGCCCGGATGGGCTGTCTTTGGAACTATATAAAAGGTTAGAAGAGGTCCTTGTGTCATACTTGACCGAGTTGTTTGCTGAATTTTTTTTAAAGGGTGCCGACTTGCCAGCCTCTTGGGATGAGGCCACTGTCATATTAATCCCAAAGCCAGGGAAAGCCTTAAACTTATGTGGTTCGTATAGGTCTAGCTTTTAAATCAATAGCGACTACAAGATCTTTGCAAAGCTCCTGGCCGAGAGACTCAACAGGGTGGTAGGGGGTCTTTCACATCTAGATCAGAAAGGCTTTGTCAGGGGGAGAGGGATTAAGGAATTGACCTTTAATCTAATAGGAGCTGCTGATATAGCTACCACTTATAAACCTCTGTTAGCGGTGATCGCATTAGACGCTACTAAGGTGATCGACCAGGTTAACTGGGCAAACCTGCAGTTGATATTAAAACTCTGTAACCTGGGTGAATGTTTTTGTAGAACTTTAGCTATGATATACAGGAAACCAAGGGCGAGAGTCCTGATAAGGAATATGCTACTTACCAGTATGCATCTGTTCTTGGCATGTAGAGCTGCAGATCTACACACTTGTGCATAGATCGCCATCTGGTGTTGGGCCCGGATGTTTGCAGTTTGTTTTTCCTCTTGGAAAGTCTTTGGAAGTCACGAGGTCGGTGACTCCTCCTTTGGATCGTATTGCGCATGGGCTTCGGCTCCATCCTCAGATTGTTTTTCGCCAGCAGGGAAAGATGGAGCGTAGTAGTAACAGTGAAGATGCCCATGTGTGTTCTATCTAAATAAGATAAACTGGAACAGATAAAGGTAGCTGGGGAGGCGGGTGGGCGTGTGTAGATCTGCAGCTCTACATGCCAAGAACAGATGCATACTGGTAAGTAGCATATTCCGTTCGAGGCATATGAGCTGCAGATTACACACTTGTGCATAGATTATATAGCAGTACCCACCGTTAGCGGCGACCACCCGTATCTGTTGCAGTGGTTTGAAATAACGTTTTGAGTACAGCCTGGCCCACACTAGCTTGTTGCTTAGTTTGCTTATCTACACAATAGTGTTTGGTGAAAGTGTGCGGTGTTGACCATGTAGCTGCTTTGCAGATATCATCTAATGGGATGTTCCCTAAGAATGCCATGGAAGCCCCTATTTTTCGTGTAGACTGGGCTTTCGGGGGAATGGATAGCGTTCGCTTTGCTTTATGGTAGCAGATTTGAATGCATTTTACAATCCACCTAGCTATCCCCGATTTTGAGATGGGGTTACCTTTGTGTGGTGGAGAGAAAGAAACAAACAGTTGTTTGGTTTTACGGAAAGGTTGTGTTCTCTGGATGTAGTAGAGTAAGGCTCGTTTGACATCCAGTGTGTGAAGAGCCCTTTCTGCAACGGTCTGTGGTTACGAGAAAAATACTGGTAGTTCTACTGTTTGGTTTGGGTGAAATGGAGAAATGACTTTAGGGAGGAATTTTGGGTTGGTACGGAGAACAACCTTGTTATGGTGCATTTGGAGAAAGGGTTCTTGAATGGTAAGTGCTTGTATCTCACTGACCCTTCTAAGGGAGGTGATGGCTACAAGAAAAGCGGTTTTCCATGTTAGGAATTGTAGTTCGCATTTATGCAGAGGTTCGAAGGGAGGCCCCATTAGTCTTGTGAGAACGATATTTAAGTTCCACACAGGTGAGGGTGGCACTCTGGGGGGAATTATTCATTTAAGGCCTTCCATGAAGGCTTTAATGGCAGGTACTCTAAAGAGTGAGAGATGTTGCCTGTTTTGTAGGTAAGCTGCAATAGCTGCGAGGTGTAGTCGAATGGACATATAGGCTAGATTGCACCTTTGTAGGTGGAGTAAGCAGCCTATTATATGTTGAATGGACATGTCCAGTGGATTGATGGTGTTGTTATGGCAATATACAACAAAACGTTTCCACTTGGCGGCGTAGCACGCTCTAGTGGTAGGTCTTCTAGCTTCTCTGATGACGTTCATACAGTCAGGGGGAAGATTTAGGTACCCGAATTCTAGGACTTCAGGAGCCAGATCGCAAGGTTGAGCTGCGCTGGGTCCGGGTGTTTGATCTCTCCATGGTTCTGGGTTAAGAGTTGTGGAGAGAGGTGTAGTTTTTGGTGCGGCACTACAGATAGTTCCAGCAGTGTGGTATACCACGGTTGTCTGGCCCACGTTGGAGCTACTAGGATTAGTGTGAGGGAGTGTTGTTGTAGTTTGCGCACCACTAGTGGAATGAGTGGGAGAGGCGGAAAAGCGTACGCAAATCTGCCTGACCAGTTCATCCATATCGCATTTCCTTTGGACAATGGGTGTGGGTATCTGGCGGCGAAGCTTGAGCATTTGGCGTTTTCGTGGGTGGCGAAGAGGTCTATCTGTGGATGCCCCCACATTTGAAAGTACGGGTGAAGAACTTGCGGGTGAAGTTCCCACTCGTGGATCTGTTGTGTCTGCCTGCTGAGCAGATCTGCCACTGTGTTTTGGACTCCTAGGACATGCTGAGCTAGGAGAAAGATTTTCTGGGGTATTGCCCATCTCCATATGCTCTGTCCTAGGTGAGAGAGCTGTGGAGAGTGTGTGCCGCCTTGTTTTTGAATATAATTAGGCTATCTGGTTTTAGGTTTAAACCTATAATAACTGATAAAAACTCACCTAAAGGAAAATAGCCATCACCGGTGTAAACATATAAACACTGAAAAAACACCTTCACAACCACAAACTAAGTGCCATTCAAAGAAAGGAAGAGATGAGTAAAAGAGTCATTTTTATTTCTTCCTGAAGGGGCCAATGCAATGCAACTTTGTTATACAAGGTAGCAGCAAGGAAAACTGGGCTAACATTAAGCTGCTTGAGTTTTGTTGTTTAGGGATGTCACTAAAATATTGTCTCTTCTTCCTTCTGCTTTTATCAGTTTTGTGGTCTTTGGTCTAAAGATGCAGTGTTTCGAAGCATGTTTTATTTAGTTATTTTAAAAACTGTAGAGAATCAAGAAATATCAAAATCATATTTGATATTTTGGCTACATTTGATTTCACTGATCGGTAAAATGGCGGGTTTCATAAGAATCTTTCCCAATATGTACCATCACATTTACCCACAGACAGAGAATGGGTGAAATCCTTATATATATCAGCCCCCTGTTCTAGCGAGTCAGTATTGATAGTAGGTGAATTGCCAAACACCCCAGGCCTAAAACATTCAATGCAAGGTATAGTGACAGGTATATGTGAAAAGAATATTGTCACCAAGCATCTGAGATAGGGGTAAAAACATGACACCAGATGCTGGTAAACATGGAACGCAGTGTCACTTGGAATGCTGATGGAAAAGGTTCCTACCAAGTTCAATAAAGATTGGAGTGATAATTTTTGTATTTGCAGTAATTCAGCTACATATATGAAAAAGTTGTATGATGACCTGTCAAAATCCATACCTGAGCTGAAGTGCTTCTCTGTAAGAGATCCTTGCCACTTGCTAGATGGTATGCTGAAATCATCTTTACAATCTTCAGAGGTAATGAAGAATGCTATTGACTTTGTAGTCTATTCTGGTGCACTGTTTCGTTATGCCCGGGAACTAAAATGCAAATATTTCTCATTTTGTGCTTTGTGTGGCATCAAAGAAAGAGTCATCCCAACTGTGTCATTTAGCCGGTGGTTCTCAGTCCTAGAGGCTGTAAATACCATATTATCCATATGGCGACTGTTTACGCGATTGTTTCTTAGTGATGATGCCAAAGGCAAAAAATGTGATGATCTTTTGTCACATACTGATAGTGATGTGAAAAAAGTACAGTCTACTTCATGTTTAGGTATTTACAGGAAATCATGACTGCTGTAGTGGACTTAATCAAGATACTAGGGTCTGAAAATACCCTTGTCTACCAAGTTTTCAGCATAATTGGTGTAGATGTGAAACATCTCCTTAAGAAGAGGCTGGGCAAAATTTTTAGTGACTTTAGGCACTGCAACATGTTCCATGTTAGAAATCTTGGCACTTGGTAAGCAAAGAAATGTTGAGGAGCAATTCATGAAATTTAATTTTACAGTCTATGGGAAATGGCTTGCAATGATGCATAGAAATGTCCCTTCACCAACCATGGCATTTGAAGTTAATGAAGCCTCCTTGAGGGACTCTGCACAAGTTCTAGATCCCGTCTGAATTTTCTCCAGACGTTGAAAAGTACTGCTTCATTTTTGACCACTTCAATAACTGAGGTCATATGTGCCCAATTAAACGCATATGTTGCAGAACATGTCGTAGACAATCACAATCTTCAGGGGCACCAGTATTGGCATGGAAAGCTATGTCATTGGCCAGAGTTAGCAAATTGTGTACTGGCTGTTTTGGTATTGCCTGTCTCACGTGGGAGAGGGCCTTTTCACAGGTAAATGTTTACATAGGAAGGAAAGAGCGAGCGAGCATGACCAAAGACTCACTAAAGAAGTATTGTATAGTGTACTAAAATGAGTTTGATTTGTAAAAATGTATTTGGACCTCATATACCCAGTACACACACTATCCATACACATGCACTATTTTAATAATTAAAAGCAAAACATTCCATAAACACCGGAAAAACACTGTTTCTTTTTTTTTTTAATGGCGCGAAAATGTGTATCCACTGAGAACAACTGTTTTTTAAGGTATTGAAAAAACTGAAAAAACCCCACCAGAATTGACCAAAAATGGAAACTGAAAACAGGAAAGCCTAAATATAATACATGGCTGTCATGTTGTCTGTTCGGATCAGGACTGCCTTGCCTGAAATTTGAGTTTGAAAAGATTTTAGGGCTAAGAAGATTGCTAGTAACTCCAGATGGTTGATATGGAGTAACTTTTGTTGAGGTGTCCACTTGCCCTGTGTGGTGAGATGTAGTAGATGAGCTCCCCAGCCGGAGAGCGATGCGTTCGTTGTCAGTACTATTTGAGGAACCGGGTCCAGGAACGGTCGACCTTTGGAAAGGTTTGTGGTGTTCCACCACTGCAGAGAGCGATGGGTGCGACCGTCTACCAACACCAGATCTGTTAATTGACCCTGGGCCTGGTTCCATTGGCGCGCTAAGCACTCTTGGAGAGGACGCATCTGGAGTCTTGCGTGAGGCACTATGAAAATGCAAGAGGCCATCATCCCTATTAGTTGCATAAACACTCGAGCTGGAAGGGAGTGTTGTACTATGAATTTTGCGCGTAGAGCTTGAATGCTTGCAATCCTGGCAGGATTGGGGTAGGCTAGTGCTCTTGAGGTGTCTATGGTGGCACAAAGGTATTGTTTTATGTGGGATGGTTGGAGATGGGACTTCTGGTGGTTTACTGTGAAGCCCAGCTGGTGGAGTAATTGAATGGTGGTAGACGTGTGTTGTACACACTGATTGTATGACCTGGCTTTTATCAGCCAGTCGTCTAAGTATGGAAGGACGTGGATGTGTTGTCTTCACAAATGTGCTGCTACCACTGCTAGGCATTTGGTGAATACCCTTGGCGCTGTTGTGACTCCGAACGGGAGCACTTTGAATTGGAAGTGTTGTCCGTCCAATACAAATCTGAGGTACTTGCGGTGAGCTTTGTGCACTGGAATGTGAAAATAAGCGTCTTTTAGGTCTAAGGTGGTCAAAAAGTCGTTTTGGGAGAGGAGCGGAAGTACCTGCTGAAGCGTTAACATATGAAAATGGTCGGAGTGTATGTATGTGTTTAGGGGCCGGAGATCAAGGATGGGCCACAGAGTCTCGTCCCTTTTTGGTATGAGAAAATATATGGAGTAGACTCCCATGTTTTGTTGGTTGGTAGGAATGGGTTCTATTGCCTGTTTCTGTAGGAGGGAGGTTATCTCCTGCTTTAGGAGTATTAAATGTTCTTGTGACATTGGGCGCTGAGTGGGTGGAATGTTTGGGGGTAGATATTAATTCTAGGCAGTATGGGTATGGGTCCCCGTGATCATCATCGTGTGGAGAAGGGGTGGGAGAACGATGAGGTTGGGGTGGAGAAGGCGGAGGGGGTGGAGGTGGAGAAGGTGGAGGAGGTGGGAGAGGTGAGGAAGGTATTCTGAACTGAGAGGTAGCAGAGTCCTTCCTCTTTGGAGGCGGAGGTGGAGCAGGCTTCTCCAAATGTCTCTTTTTGGAAGAAAGTGTCAAATGTCCAGTTTTTGGATCCTTGGTGAGTGTTTTTTGCAAGTGATCCGGTGTAAATAAGTCCGGTGAGGCTGGTCTGTCCGTCGGCGCCAAAGGCGTCGGGCCGTTGGCGTTTTAGGCTTTTCCGTGCCGGTTCGTTGTTTGGAACCTGGTTTTGGAACCACCGGACGCTTGGCCGGCGCCAAGATGGATTTCGGCCTCGAAGTGTCGGTGCCGGTGGCCTTGTGTGCTTTGGTCGGCACCAAAGGTGGTGTCGGTGCCGAAGAGCTGGGTTTCGACCCCGAATGCTTCGGTGCAGAGCTCGGTGTCGATATGGAGGACGGCTTCTTTTTCGGTGCCGAAGCGTGTTTATCGGCACCGAGGATAGGCTGGCTTGAGCCCGAACCGTCGGAAGGCTTGCTTGGCTTCTTCACCGGCCCCGAAGGTGCGGTGTTGGAAGCAGTGTCCTTGGTCTTGCCTAGGCCCGGAGGCGAAGGTGTGACCGGAGCCTTTTTCGGTGCCGGCAGGGGTGTGGGGGGGGGATCAGTACTCACGACCCTCTGCGCCGGGGTGATGTCCTCCACATCTGAGTCGTCGGCCTCAGAAGCGCTGACGAGGCCCTCTTCGGTGTAGCGCTCTGGACAGTCTCAAGCCTCGTGTTCAGGGGAGAGGCAGAGATTGCATACCTCGTAGAGATCGGTGTGGGGGAATTTGGACCCACATCAAGGGCACTTTTTAAATGGAGTCCTTTCCATTAGCCAGGACCGAAGCTTGGAGAGGCCCGAAGGCCGCCGTGCCGATGAGAAGGCGTGTCGAGTGGGGGAGATCGCGATCGAAACAATACCGCGGTTTGGGGTGAGGATTGCGCGTCGACCGTCGAACTGAAAGCTGTTCGGAACCGGAGCGCGAAGATCACATCCGAGCCCGATGGCGGAAAAAAACAATCTGAGGATGGAGCCGAAGCCCATGCGCAATACGATCCAAAGGAGGAGTCACCGACCTCGTGACTTCCAAAGACTTTCCAAGAGGAAAAACAAACTGCAAACATCCGGGCCCAACACCAGATGGCGATCTATGCACAAGTGTGTAATCTGCAGCTCATATGCCTCGAACATGGTAATCTCTCCATGCCTTTTAATATTACAAGAGGGACAAGACAGGGATGGCCTTTATCCCCTCTCCTTTTCAACTTGTATATCGAGCCTTTCGAAACTAAGATTAGGAAAGAGAGTCGTTTAATCCCTATCAGATACAAAGAGTGGGAAAGTAAGCTAGCGTTATATGCTGACGATCTACTAGTATATACATCAGAATTGGAGACCACGATCCCTTTATTAAATGACTTAACTTCTCAATTTGGGCAGATATTGGGATATTCAGTCAGTAGGGCAAAAACTGATGTTATGGCTTGGAATCTGGAGACAACCCTTAACATTAGCAAAAGGGAGATGACATATTTAGGTATAAAGATCACTCAAAAAATGTAAGACCTTCCGGAAACAAACCTCCTAAATGTAATGAAAGATGTTAGAAAGTTGTTGTTAAGCTAGTCTCATCTCCCTCTGACGATCATAGGAAGAATCAATCTGGTGAAGATGATAATCCTTCCAAAGCTCACATTTCTTTTCCAGATGATCCTGCTGTTATTTAAACAGAATGGCTGCAGAAAATGTAGGGTAAAATCAACAGTTTTATCTGGAACTCAAAGTGAGTGTGTATCGCCTGGAAAAAATTGTGCATGAAGAAAGAAAAAGGGGGGTTTTGTCTGCCGGACCTGACCTATTATGCTTGGGCATTTCTTAAAAAAAATGGAATGATGTTACTAACCCTTCCAGATATTTCAGGTATTGGTAAAATGTTTAGCTGTATGCTGTCAGATACTGAAGGAGGGATGCAAGGTTTTATGTATACATTTAGAGACCCCAAATACTTTAAGAGAGTGCGTCTTAAGATTTTACGGGGAATGGCGGAACTCTGGGTCAAGATCAGAAAGGAGGTTAAAATCACATACTTCAGTAAGTGGGCGCCAATGTGGAATGCCCCAGGATCACCTGAATGGACAAGGATTCGTTGGATATACCACTCAAGAAGGCAGGGATCCAAAGATGGGGTGATGTGGTGGAAGAGGGAGAGTTCATAGCCTGGGATAAACTGGTTAATACTGCCAAGAATAACATCTCTAAATTTAAATACCTGCAAATGAAAGGCTGGTTTTAGTCATCGAAAGAGGAAATAGATGCGTCTAACGACTTGGAAGATGAGTTAGTGAAAGACGCACCAAAGAAGAAGGAAGTGGCGAGATGGTATTGGCTATTGGTGGAGTTGTCAGATGGTGTCTTCAATCTGCCGACTGACCTGTGGGGGATGAGCTTGCCGGGGAGACAGCTGGAAGACTTATGGCAAGTATCTATTAACTTGTTATATGCTACAGTATATCCTGCCAAATTAAGAAGGAACCACCTCTTCTCTCTACATAGAGTATATTGGACCCCATATAGATTATCGAAATTGGTGAAGGGAAGAACGGCAAGATGCATAAAATGTACCCATGAAAAAGCTGATGACATCCACATGTTCCTGGAGTGTCCTGTGATCCAGAACTTTTGGGAGGATGTAAGTAGAGATATTTCAGCTCTATTGGACACAGAACTCCAGGAACATTTACAAATAAAAAATATGCTAAATGTATCTATATACATTTGTATGTTGTGCATTTTCAACTTTTATTTTCCATTGTTTACCACATTTTTTATATTTTGTAAAATTGATATAAACAATTTTAAACATTGTTTTTACCTATGTTTTATGGGTATATATTAAATACATGTGTATATTTTATATCATTATTTAAGTTATACTTTAAAAATAATCATATTTTTTATAAAATTGTTTGATATGTTTTACATGTTTAATACTTGATTACTTTAAAAAAAAAATTATCAACATTGTTGCAATATTTCCCATTAATTTCTATGGCGAGATAGTCTTTTTCTTAGTTTCCTTTAGTGGGCATTTTTTGTTTTTAGTGCTGCCTTCTATTTTGTAATCTATTTGTGTTATTTTTAGTCTATTTTCCCAGAACCAGGTTGTGGTATGGTGCTGTTGTTCGTCGGAACACGTAGGTCCTTTTTTAAGGGTTTTGAGGATAGGAGAGATATAAGAAGGAGGTCTAGAAGTTAGTTATAGTTTTGTGTGTCTGTGTTTTGTATATTTAGATGTATTACTGTTAATATTTTTTATTAGTTTAGGGTTTTGCATTTTTGTACATTATTTTAGTAATGTGTCACAATGTTATGTTAAACTGTGTGATGTTAGTTATATTTTGATGAGTACCTGTTATGTCCATGTATTTTAGGGAATGTAGTGTGCTTTGCGTGAGGGTTTATTTATTAACTTTCCAGGTTTCTGTGTAAGAGTGTGTCCCATGAGCATTTGAAATATGGGTCTCCTACCTGAAGCTGTGGTGTCCACGGGAGGATCCTGCGTGCTGCCCTGCGGTCTCTGGAGCTTTCCGCCTGCTTGCCTGTTTGTGTTCGTGCGTGTGTCTCCCTCCCGCCGCCGCGCTTGGAACTATAGCGGTTGTGGCTAGGAGGGGGACTACACTTCCCAGCAGCACCTGGGTCGGGGCGGAAGTTTACGCCCACTGGACGCGCCTGGAGGCGCTTTAAAATCGAGCCCACCCTCGGTGGAGCAGGGTCTCCTACCTGAGGCTGTGGTGTCCACGGGAGGATCCTGCGTGCTGCCCTGCGGTCTCTGGAGCTTTCCGCCTGCTTGCCTGTTTGTGTTTGTGCGTGTGTCTCCCTCCCGCTGCCGCGCTTGGAACTATAGCGGTTGCGGCTAGGAGGGGGACTACACTTCCCAGCAGCACCTGGGGCGGAGCGGAAGTTTACGCCCACTGGACGCGCCTGGAGGCGCTTTAAAATCGAGCCCACCCTCCGCGTCGCGGGACCGCGTGTGGGCAGCGCCGGGCTGAGCCCGGGCAGAGGGCGGGCCGTCTGTGGCCGGAGGAGGCTGGGCTGGGCCAGCCCTCTTACTTTCAGCTCAAACGGTGAGTATAGACAATACCACCTCACAATCATAATATCTTTGTACAATGGCCGCCAGAAGTGGTGCTAAAACGACACCAATAGGGTTGGTAGCAGGAACTCTTGATCAATTTATAACAAGAGCATCATCGGTCCTTGAACGTGAAATTGAACTGACGCAACGCCGTTTGTCCCAAGATCCGATCTTTCAAAGGAGATCTTCTCTGGGCCCTGCTGCACACGTATGTTCACCAGTCTCTACTCAGCCAAATAGAGCTATCTTGGACCCCCCTACTAACCCAGACGATATTGGGATCAACTTAGGTGCCCAGGCAGACGGCCCAAATCAATCATCACTTGGCCAGCCCATAAATACAACTCCAGTCCTAATTGAAGTGAGCCCAAACAAACAGAAGGATACAAGATCTAAGGAGGGTGCAATTTCAAAAAAGAAGAAGGCTGATACTTCATCCCGGGGCAGAAAACCCAAACAGCCTAAATCTAACAGTACTCTGGCACCTCGGCCTATAGAGCCCTGCCCCTCTGTGTCCTTAACAGATAGTCCCGTTAAGGCCGGCGGAGACCTTGCAATTACATACCCCCTTGATTTAGATTTATTGGTGGGGAAATTGAGCCTGGTTTTATCCTCTTTTATTCAGCCTGTGGGGCAAAAATTGAAACTCCTAGACGATAGACTGGGAAACATGGAGGCTTTGCTCGTGGAAAATATGGGTCTTAGAAAGGACCTTCTTGCTATCCAAACCCAAGTTGAAGCCCTAACAATAACAGATATTGCCCCACAGCCACAACATAAGTTAATGCCTACTATTGCAAATGATCAACCTACCTTGCTTACTACACAGGGGCCGACCTCGAGCTCTAATTTAATTGGCTCAAAAAATAATCCTTCCCTTGTGGAAAAAGCGTATCCCCACTGTTGGCAAATTTACCAAATATCGCTACCCCAGGGAAGGAGTCATTAAATCACCATGGAGGAAAAATTACCTCCCGAGTCTTACCATGTATTAATTTACCCCCGGATTGTGCCCCATTTGTAGTCATTCTTACGGAGGTCCCTGAGCTGATGAGCTCCAAACAGGAATCATACGAGGAACTCAAAAATAAGACAATCCATTGGCTGAACACCCATAGACCTTTGCCTAGATCCATCCAAAGCAAGATTTTGTTTGTTAGAAGGGTGGGGTCGGTAGGCTGTAAACCAAAAAATGTGGATGGGGACTGTTTAATAATCAACTTTGAGGATCATAGGGCAGTTGATCATGTATGCAGTTGGCAACAGACAAGTTTTAACACAAGGATTAAATCTCTGAGGTTAGACTATTTTTATTCAACAGATCATGTTTATCTCCCGTCTGATTATGGGAGGAATGTTTTGAGGCCACAGCAGGAGGACTCATGGCATTATGTTCATAGAAGTAGAGGTGGTCAACTTAGGGGAGAAGTGACGGGAATCCCATTGAGTAATAGATATAGTGTGCTTGACCAAGTGGATTGACTCCCTGTGCCCCTCAGCTCCACCTCGGCCTATCAAATAGATGTTATCAACACGGAAGGAGCTTTGAAGACCGTCAGGAGGGACCTCATGGAGGTGGCAAAAGTCGTAATCAACCCCTTGCCCCTTATAGTAGGCAGAATGGCGCCCAAGGAAAAGCCTTATGTAACTATCGGGGAGCCAGGGGTTGACCTACTTTTTTCCACGATTGATAATCGTACCCTGGACACACAACTGCAGACTGCCAACGCACACTTAGTTTCCCATTTAGTTGGCCCTGGGACATTTGACCATGACGGGTTATCCCATAAGGAAAGCCTGAGAAACAAGTAGGCACTGCCAAATGGGTCCCTAAAAATTTTATCTTGGAATATAGCGGGTCTTATATCCAACTTAGATATCCCGGATTGGTGCACTTTTGTGGACTCCCATGGGATTTGTCTATTCCAGGAAACGTGGGCGGTAGGCTCTACCCATAGAGTGGGGTTTGTAACCTTTGCGGAACCTGCAATAAAAGGCACAAGAGGAAGACCGTCAGGGGGGTTGTGTATTTGGGTGGGTATTCATCTTGGATTTACGCTGAAAAAGCTAGAGACAAATAGTCCAGATCTCTTATGCATCCTGATGTCCCACAACAAAACACCAAAAATGGCTTTGATCAACATCTATTCCCGGCCAGTACAATCTGGTAGAACTTCTACAACTTTGGATAATTTAACCGCTTTATTACATACGCTTGGGGGCGATGTTGTCTTGTTGATCGGAGGGGACTTCAATTGCCATTTTGAACCATTACAAGGGGTCCCTCCAATCACATTGGCTGAGGATGAAACTTGGTCAGTTCCGCCATCTAATGCTTACCCTGTAAAAAACTGGTCTGCCCTAGCCCTCCAGTTGACCTCTCTCACCTACACGTTCTCCGTTAGAGCCTGTAACGGACGTTTTAAGAGCGATACCCCAGCCCAGCCCACCTATAATGGTTTGGGGCACACATCCGTAATAGATTACTTCCTGGTGAGTTTGGCATCTTGGCCAAAAATTTTAGATTTTAGTGTATCCCCTCGTATAGAAAGTGACCATAATCCCCTGACAACCGAGATGGATTATCAATTAATCAGCGGGGATAGTGCCCTAGTTAGCTCCCCAAGTAGCAACCTAAGATTAGTGCAAGGTGGGAGAAGAATTCGATGGGCGGCCGCGAATTCATCCACTGAAACAATGGCAAAACTATATCAAGATGTTATCCCCCTGCTCGAAAGGGCAAATTCTACCCTTACCAATCCCTCGAATATGGATATCGACTTAATGGCCGATATTCATAGTGGAATGGTTGCTATACTAAAGGACACCTTTTACAAGAAAGGCACTGTTAAACCTAAACAACGTTATGACAATAACTTATGGTTTAACAGATGCTGTAGGGACGCAAAAAAAGCGTTATTGCTGGCCCTAAGGCAAGGAAATAGGCCTAATGTCATTGTAGCCAGAAAAGAATATAAAAAATTGCTAAAAAATGCAAAATCAGAATGGGAGGCTGACCGTTGGGTTGCTATCACATCTGCACTTGCGGCAAAGGATTCAAGGACCTTTTGGAACCTTGTTCACACTGGGAAACCAGAAGGTAGGACTACGATTGCCCCTAACATATCTGAAGAAGCTTGGTCTACTTATTTTAAAGATCTCTATTCTCTTTCTCCCCTATGTACATTCAAAGCTCCTTTGAGCCTTCTGACCCCGAACCCTATGTGGCCAGCGCAACCTTTTTCATTAGAGGAAGTAAAATTGGCCATTTTAAGCATTCAGTCTAATAAAGCACCAGGACTCGACAAGATCCCTGGTGATCTATTTAGAGAAGAACCTGTAGTTTGGGGCCCATACCTTTTGGTATTATTTAATGCGATACTGCAGGGATCACCACTGCCAAGTACATGGCTAGGGGCGGAGATTATTCCAATCCACAAGAAGGGCTCTCCGCTCCAACCTTCTAACTATAGGCCGATTAGCCTTATTGATGTTACACAAAAAATCTACGCCAGGTTACTGTTACAACGTCTACAGATTTGGATTAGTGACAATAACATTCTGACGCCGCTACAGGCGGGGTTCCGGGCCAAAACATCAACAATTGATCAACTATTCCGGTTGCAAGTGCTCTATTGGAAGCATGTGACCTTGGAAGGGGGTAGCCTTTACCTCACATTTGTCGACCTAAAGTCCGCATTTGATATGGTGGATCAGAACCAGTTATGGTCCATTTTACTAACAATGGGGGTTCCACCATATCTATGCCACCAGTTTAAGATCTTACATGAAGGTACTTACGCGAGAATACGCTTCGGTAAACAAGGCTAGTTAACTGGTCCTTTCCCGATCGAGAAAGGTGTCAGGCAGGGCTGTGTCCTGGCCCCGACTCTATTTTCTCTTTTTCTCAACGGGCTTATCGAAGATCTCCTAGCCATAATCGACCTTGACTCCCCCAAATTGGGTGCCCGGAGATTCCCCGCCTTAATGTTTGCGGACGACATGCTTCTGCTTTCAAAATCCCCGATGGGGATGCAGCGCGTGTTAAATCAATTCTCCAAATTCTGCACTAAAAGAAATCTGGTGGTTAACATAAATAAGACTACGTACATGGTTTTTAATGCTAACACTGTAAATTGCCCACATCCAATAATGGAAGGCAGACCCCTCGAAAGGGTCCCAACCTTCGAATATTTGGGTTTGACTTTAAACGACAAAATGGGATGGGGTCCACAAGTGGCCAAAGCAAACTTAAGATTAACCCAAGCAGCTGGGGGAATCTTGAAAGTACATAAGAATTGCACTCACAAAATAATAAGTGCCCCCCTTGAAATTTTTAAAGTCCAAGCTAGGGCATCTTCCCTGTACGGGGCGGAACTTTGGGGACACATATCAGCTAGCAACCTATCACTAACTGAAAACAATTTCATAAGACAATTAATGGATTTGCCAAAAAGCACTCCTTTGGTCCCGTTAAGACTAGATTTAAATATCTGCCCAATCGCAGAAGTTATTGCTGTCCGGCCCTTACTATATTGGAAGCGCCTGTGGAGCACTCCTGAGTTGGTGCACTATAAGGAGGAGCTTAAAGTTGTGACGGCTTCATTAGGATCTGGTAAGATTCCTTGGTTGGGATTCGTAAAACAGTCACTTATATCGACTGGGTTTGAGGAACTCTGGTTTAATCCTGAGGCCTCCTGCCCAGCCATCTCTAAGAAAATTATGATAAGTACTGTCAAAGAAATTAATCTAAGGAATCTCTTTAGCTCTGTAAAAACGTCAAGCTTAACCGACATTTTTTTGGACGTTAAGCCCTTTTACAGCTTTGAGCCCGAGATTGATATAATCCAACCTACTTTAGCAAAGAAGCTGTATTTACAGTTTAGATATGGTACTTTGCCCCTTTTCCACAAAATTGATAGGTGGAAAGGGGGTCCGGCACGTCCTTGTCCAGGTTGCTCCTCAGAGGAAGAAACTCCTGTACACGTTACCCTTTTTTGTCCAGCTTATGCCTATATTAGGAAGAAATGGATAATTCAGCTGTGTAAAAATTTGGGTATAAAGCAATATTTGTTTTTTTTTTAGGATATTTAAAACAGATACAGATGCAGTGATTGTCTCTGCAGTAGCTAAATACCTATATTCTATGTGGATAACTCGAAGGAACTTGATAAACAATGTTGTTGTACTTTAGTATTAAGTTAATGACTATTAAGTGAACAGTTAATATTTTATCATTTTTAGATTGATCTGTGTTTTATCAATTTTAGAATTCTGGGAATTATTTAAATTAAAAAAAATAATAATAATGTCCAACAATCAACTAAAAATCTGAGATTATTTTCATTGAAATGGATTGCTCGATTTGTCGCTTTGTTGTGTTTTTTTTGTTTTTTTCTTCTTTTCTGTGCTTTTATGGTAAATTCAACCGCAATAAAGTTTGACTTGAACTTGAATATGTTTCTTTTTTTAAGGAAATCAGTTATGGTTGATCATAAATCAATGGTTTTTACTTTGATTTCCTTTTTTTCAGGTTTCCTGGAGCATTTCTTTTCTTCAAATACCTTTTCGTTTTTTTATGGCTGCTAGATACTTTGGATTGCTTCAATGGATTTCTATTGGATTCGTTATATTTGGGGGGGGGGTGTTCTGCAGCTACAGAACAGTACGTATTTTTCTTTCTTTTCTTTTGGGTGGGAAATGTGATATTATATTGTTTATGTCAAGATTATGAGATTGTTATGTGGAATTGTTTGGTTTATGTGTTATAATTATTATATATGATAGATTGAGTTTGTTTTTAACTATCATTGTTGGTGATCGTTTTTTTAATTATAATTTAAATATAATATCATTATATCAGTCTTTAATTACATTGGAGTTTTAAATAACTGATTGATCTAAACAGTGATGTTTTATGAATCTTAGGTGGATATTTAATGGATTTTATCTATATTGATTGCTGTGCCTTTTATCTTTGTATTGATTGTCTTTTATTTTTTAAAATCTCACTGAGACAACCCGAGGGACATAGCGGACGATCAATGAGTCCACTCCTAAGGACTTTTTTTTTAGGTTTTTGTTTTTTTAGGTTTTGTCTGTGCACTATGGTTGCTTCCTTGACAATTGATGCTGTACCATTGTTTTACATATTGTCATGAGCTTAGATTTGTATTTATAATGTTTTTAAGTATATACTGTCTTACACTGTGTACTTTTATGGTTCATTGAGACGAAATAAAGTTGATTGATTGATTGACTGATCTAATCAAATATTATATTTATTATTTTTCATAATAAAAAAGGTTTGGTGTGTTGATTTATAGAGTTTCATAGTTTTTGAGGACTTTGGTAGGTCGCTATTTATTTTATGATATGTTTTTGGCTACGATTTCTAAGTAATCTAGTACTTTGTTATTAATGAAGAGTTAGATTTTAAATTGTAACATGTCATACATTCTATTGGTATGTTTGCTAAGTTTAGGGGCAATTTGGCTAACAGATTACTCCATTCGTAGTTCTTGGTAGCTTTGCTCTTTTCGTAATGCTTCAAACAATTTGTAGAGTGCAGATTGAGTTCTACCTAGTGTGGATTGGATGGTATCATGGCATCCTTCCGCTGCGTTGTTAGTTTTGGCTTCCTGTGCCAAGGTGCTGTCATAGACATTCCATTGTGGAATTTGGAATTTGGTTTGGCGTCTGTTTCTCATGTGATGCAGTCTGCCAACCCAAGTGTATTCAAAATAGTCCATTAGGATTGTCTTCATTCTGTTGTAAGAAAGGGATTTCTATTAGTAAATTGTAGTGGTTGGCTACTTTTGTGACTGGAACATAGGCTAGTGCTATAATTTTTTTAATTTCAAAGGCAAAATAACTGTTTGTAGCATATTCTACACTTAGGGCCTTATTGCGAGTATGGTAGTCCCAAGACAACTGTACCTGTGGTGGTGGTCCAACCGCCCGATTCCAACCCTGGTAGTCGGAACAAAAGAAGACCGCTCCCACTGGCAGGATCCTGGATCCCGCAGCGATGTGGAAAGTGGCGGGAATGGAGGCGGTGCCAATGCCGTCAATGCTGTGCCTATTCCAACCTGCCTTTCCGCCAACCTTTTTATGGTGGGGATACCGCAATGAAAAGGTCGGTGAAAACGCAGGGAGGGGGCCCCAAACAGGACCCCGGCCATTTTTTCCCATTGGGCATTGTGACTGGGGGCAAATGTTGTGCCCTTCTATGCCTGCACTGTTGTGCATGCACTGTGTGCCATGCGTGACATGATGCATGGTAACAGTGCACGCACAACAGTGCAGGTGCTGCAGTGCAGTGGCAATGCCTTAAGGCTCACTCTGTGAGCCGATGCATGCTGCTACCGCTAGACCACTGTCAGCACACCACCAACGCAGCGCTCAACTCAGAATGCAGCAGTTGGGTTGCCACTGGCTTGGCGGCTTTCTTTCAACCACCGATGCTGCGGCCTGGTGGTCTGACCACAAAGGTAGGGATCAGTCCCTTAGTGCAGATTTTTGGAGGTGTCTCCATAAACTTTAATTGAAATGTTAGTAACAGCCTTGTAAATCTGTGTGGGGGTAAATCTTTAGAATGGATTGAGTCATGGCTTGCTCAAAGTCTATGATTATCTTCTGGGGGAAGTAGTTATTTGTTTTATGTTTTTCATGGTTTAAGAGGTCGTAGTAAGTGCTGCTTAGTAAGGCATGTATAAAAGGGATATTGGTGTTTTGATATTCACCATGTATGGCGTATATTTAAGTGAATGGCGTAGGACACATTTTGAAGGTTCCATCAAACATCCACTGATTGTAGCTTTTCTGTTGGGAGTGTCCTAATGTGGAGCAGGTGCTTTCGTTTCTGTTCATTTTATATGTTAATTTGTTGGTAGAGGTTAGAGTTTGTTAGGTTTATTTTTGTTGGTTAATTGGGTGAGTTTATAATTTTTTATTGAACTATGTATACTTAATTTTTATATCGTTTTGCTGGTTTGGTATAGTTGTTATTTTCTGGCACCGTATTGTTTTTGAATTTTTCTTTTAGGAAGTCTATGTAAAGAGATAGAAGTTGGAGAGTGTGTTAATATTTATTTGCTATTTTACATTTCCAGGTTTAATAACAGTTACATTTTAGTTTAAATATAAGTTTTACTTACTTGGTTAGGTAGCTGTTGAGATCCATATATTTTTTCTTTCATGATCTGGTAGGAAAATCCGGCAGAGTTTCCTTGTCTTACAGCATTTGTGAAGCATTTAGCTGTTTAAGTTAGTATGCTTTTTATGGTGTTGATTTAATTGTGGGGTCGATTTTACTGGTTAAAGTTGTTTTTAGTTTTATTTTATTGTATTGTTTAGTTTATTTTGATTATTTTTTAATCAGGTGAGTCTTTCTATGGAAAACACTAATTTAGGTTTTATATCTCGGGCCGATTACGATGCAGCCGTAAAAGGCTATGACCCTAGGTTGGAGCCTTTATGGCCACATCGTAATGGGCCAGTCAGTTTACTTTATGACTGCCTCATTACGATGGAGGCGGTCGTAAACTAAACCTACCAGTCATTCCGGCTGACTTCCGACGGCCTCGGAGAGCCCATCAGCCAGTCAGAATCCAGCCTGTAGTCTCAAGGGTGGGCATTTCCACCCTTGAGATTACAATGTCAGGTTTTGGCAGCCTTTCCATGACGGCCTTTCCAACACGGAAAGACTGTCGGAACTCAACTGCAGGGCCCTCTTGGGTGTACGACCTCCGGTTGCTCCCTGCACCCCTTGGCAGGCACCTTGAGGTGCTTGTCATAGGGTGCAGGGATAAACTGCACCTCCCTTTTCTCAATTGGAGATTGTGTTAAGGCCAGTTTCTGGCCGCAACAAGAGCTCCCATTAAGAAAAGTGCAATGCCACCGAACAGTGTTCGGTCACATTGTAATGGGCTGGTCGGGCCGCCAACCGGGTGTCGGTTACGGGCAGAAGCAATTTTGCCCGACATCGAAATGAGGTCTCTAATGTATGATATATATTCAGATTTTTGGGGATTTAAATGTATTTATATACATTTATTAATATTTAAGGTGGTGTTTAAATTTTTGTAGTTTATTCTAATTTGCTTCGGGGTTGTTTTGTTAATATTTTAATTATTTAATTTGTGGGGGTGAATAGTATATATTTTATTGATGTCATATAATTTTATTTAATTTTAATTTAAACATGTGCATAACAAAGTTTGGGTTTATTCGACCTAATTGTTTAATGTAAAAAATGTTTAATCTATTTATTAATGATTATTTAATCATTCTGGTATTAATGTTGTAGTTGATATTGTTTGAATCGATATTTTTAATATCTGATATTTTTGTGTTTCGATAATATATACATCAATATTATGTCGGTGAACCCATCATTCATGTGATGCTGCATGATATATATTAGTTTGTATGTCATAATATTTTTTCGATGATGTATGTGTTTTTTGTATGATATATATTAGTCTGTATGTCTCAATATCTTTTCGAAGATATTTTTTCTTATAGTTTATTTCATACAAACTTTACAATAACTGCCAATAAAATAGCACAAGCAGTAACAATTCTTCAAAATAATCAAACAGTTTTAAAAATCGACAGAAATTTTAAACCATGATTTGATTGAGCCCAGAAAGCAAATGGCACCTCATTTCATCGTCTAAATGGTTCTTAACTTGATCTAAATTGTGATGTACATACCAACTGCTGATCTTCCTGAATAAAGGTTAAAAAAAGATCAATTATTTCCTATTCTACTCAATCATTTTCTGTGCTGGTATTTGCTATTCTTTTGTTACATTCTATTCTGCTTTCTTCCATTTGATGGGATTTTGGTCTCTGTTATTCTATTTGATTGTATTTTGTTTTGTTATCCCTGTGTTTGTTCTGTTCTCTTCTATTCTGCTCTATTCTACTCTATTCCATTCTATTCTGTTCTTTTTTCTATCTTGTTCTATTCTATTTTATTCTACTTTATTGTATCAATCATATTCATTCCTTTTCTACTTCTCTATTTCGTTCCACTCAGTCCTAACCATTCCTGTTCTGGGCTGACTGTTAAATTCAACAGAATTATATTTCTTATTCTTTAAAAACATAGACTTGATAGACACGAGCCAGAATGGAAGTCAGGTCACACTATATCTAAGTACTTAATGTGGGAGTCCACTGCAGATTGTCCCAGAGCCATCTCCTAGTGTAACTGAGACAGGGCTTTAAAAGGTGCCGATTCATATAAATACAAATATTGGCCAAGTGGGTCTTCTAACATTGGAAACAGTGTAACTAGCAGAGACCTAATACTCTGTTAAGCGGAGCACTCTTACATGCCTTAGTGAAATTATGGTAGCATATTTGCACTTCCTTGTTACTCACAGTGAGCACGTCACCAGCCCCTCCTCCCCTTGTCACTGGAGGCATAGGTGGGGTTGAGATCTCAATAGCAGAATCACAGCAGCCCAGGCAGTGATCAGTGGTGTAGTTGGTACTGCTTTCCAAGTCTTTCATGTCTATCGCTCCAAGTCCAGGTTCTAGCGTCAGGGAATTGTGGCTGGGATCCATTACCTATGATGAAAGACAGAAAGCGCAAGGGTTTAAAAAGTGAGGCCAGCCTTTGGACTAATGTAAGCCACCACACCCCATCAATTCCTATATAAATAGGTAGTAAGGAAGACCGTGTAAATGCTATTCAGATATAACTCAGATTAGTGCCCTAGCCCCAGAAGGTTGACTATGGTAGGGGATTGAACAGAAATGGCCCACACACTTTATGCTTATGTTTTCTAATTGATATAGGAAGCTGTTGCTATATGGTATTAGAAAATTATTACACCACACAATATTCAACTGCAAAATATCACATGATGAAATAAACATTTCCATTGCACCTTTTTTGCAGTTGAAACATCGCCCCACATCACCCATTGTGCTAGGATGAAATTAATAATATGTTGCACCACACTGGAATTCTGCGAGAAGCCCATTGATCTGGATGGATGAGATCAACCATAAGTATAGCTTTTCTGAGTCTTGCATCTTATTAATCCTCGCAGCCAAATGAATGCTAACAACATCTGGTAAGCACTAAATTCATCTAGAAAGGGTGTCTAGTGTCTTCCTTTGATCAATCTGTAGGGCATTGGGAGGTGTGACTGAGAAGCCAAAGATGGCAGACCCTCTCTTCTGAGTTACATCGCCATGCCTGCTTAAGTCTGACATAATCCATCGCATATCTGTTTCATCCTGCTCAATTGAGACCCCCGCGAGACACATCCGAGTGACCCTAGTGTGCAGTGATGGGAGTATGTGGTGTGGCATGGGCTGCTGCTCGTCAGAGCCTTGTGACCCATGTTGACGTCGCACTGAAGAGACCGGGCCCATCTGGAGCAACACAGCCCTCAAGGATAGGGGTGGTGATTTGTGTCCCACAGCGGCACCATTTGGGATTGACATGTGCCAGCAAGGCCCCCTGAAAAGCGGGGCCAGCTGAGTGTGGCTTGCATGGACGAAGGGGAGGCCACAACACAGGAAAAGAGGCCAGGGCCCGGCCCCAAACATCTTGTTTTGGAACCCTGCAGCCCCTGTAAGAGCCACTGGAACAGCGATTTCAGGCTCAGCTTGCTCTAGTGGTCTCCTATAAGAGACAGTGAGGTGGGCCAGGTTGAGGTGGCGAGACAATGTGTGGGCTGCTCTACCAAAAAGTGATGGATGGAATACTTAAATTAATACTTAAATTAATCTCATTCTACACTAATTACTCGGGCTGCATCCCAATCCATCGTTATTTTGCACACCATGCAACCTCAGTTTTGACCCAACCATATGTAAATCACTCTTGACCTTGATCCAACAGGAACAATCCAGCCCGAACTGCCAGGCCAGGTCCTCCCTGAACCCGTCCACAAGCAACCCAGGACTGGTTTCACCCTTGTTAGCCAGGTATAGTGTTTTTCCAGTGACAGTGTGCACAGGGGCCCGGGCTTTCTGTTTGGTAGCTGCTGGCTGGTGTTGTTCCACCACTCCATGCTGGAACCCTTCAGGAGAGACATGGCACATCTACAGGACTGGAAGGTAGGACTCAGGATGGTGAGGACGGTGGGTGTTTACATTTAGCTTACTCTAGATTTGGGCTTTGATGTGCGTGTGAGTTTTGCCAATACCTTTGGTACTTTGGTTTGTGTTTTGATATGATTCTGAGCAGTTACAAATGTAAGAAATGTATTTGAAATGACTAAAAGCGAGCCACTATGACTCCCAAAGCAAGAGCATTTAAAACTTTAACAACAATTCTTATCACTTCACAGTCCTAGTTGTCTTTGTGCAAAGCTGGAAGTGCCATTGGTGCGAGAGAACCTTTGTGGATGTTTTTACACATTTGTGGCAATGTTGAATTATTTCTTACCATTATCCACTTAAGGTCTCCTTTGGGGCTTTGTTTCGAAAGCCATCAGTAGTCACAGGTCACAGGGGCAGAGGCAGAAGACCACCCCACATGTAGGGTCACATGGATGCTATTGCACAGTTCACGGAGTCCTGAAGGCGGGGATACATACTGTTTGGACAGGATGTTAATGCCCATGAGACAGATGCGGATATGGACTACATCTTTTCCTTTATTCTCAAAAACAAGTACAACTACCTGAGAAACAACTGGAGAGTGGTATAAACTCTGGGGAAACTTGTGCTGAGAGCAATAAACAGGTTCAGTTTGTGCTTTACATGTACACATGGAGTGACTAGACGTGGGACATACCACTTGTTAGAAGATCGAGAGGCGCACAGGGAGTAGGAAGAACCTGTCAACGGGTCAGTAGGTGATGGATGGGGTCGATTTAAGGATGTGATTAAGGATTGTTTTTAATACATAGAACAGCCAATTTAGTGCAAGAAGTTCATAGGTACAGACAATGAAATCGTGAATTACCTTTGCTAAAATTTGCTGAAACCTCACAGAGAAGAAAAAAACACAACTTCCATAATATGATAAATCATTAATTTATAACTATTGTGATCAGACAACTCTGAAAAAAGTCAAAAACAGCGATAGTAATCACAATACTCCACTGTCCATGGTGCTGAAAAATCTAATAGCACCAGCAAGGTGAAGGCTTTAATTTGTCACACCGTCCTCGGGTCCTTCATCAGCAGTTTGTTAAATGATCCAACGAACTTGAAGTTGTCCTTTGGCATCTCACGCATACATTAATAATCCTCTTCACTGAATAAGTAGAGTTTTCGGCCAAAGACAGACAGATTTACGGCTTCCCCTGTTTAGTCAAATAACTGACAACAGATACCCAACTCTCTACTCACTGGGAACAGAACAAACAACCCTTTGTATTCGAAAATGGCCTCCCTAATAGACATCCAGGAAAAGCTTGCCATGATATTAGACAATTCAGGCTTGCGCGTTGATTCTTCTTCTTGATTTCGTGTGTGTGTTTTTCACAATTGATCACAAAATTGTCCTTGAACAATTCTCAGCAGTCAGTGGTGTCTGAGGTATAATATGCTAATGACTCACCTCGAGTTCTCGTGAATTAAAACTGACCTCCATCAATACTGCCTGGGTATCCCATAATACTTGCCATCATCACTAATCCACCTCAGTATCTATATGTTATCCCTCTCAATGTATTTGATATTTTAACCATGGCCAAATTCAAGTGCCTCTGAGTTACTTAAGGTTATTCAATGGACCCAGGGAAGACGGAGTACCTAACTCGTTAAAAACTTGTCACACCAGAATTGTCTCTTACTTAACGTCTGTAAAAAGGAGGTGCCGCTACTACGATGCGGGAAACCACTTTGCATTAATTTAACTGGCAGCCTATGAGGGACCCTCCAACTTTATCTTCTAAAAAATTACGCAATGCAGGATTCCTTCTAGATGCAAAGTTGTTCCTGATACCACAGGTGACTAATGTCTCAAATAATGAGTCCTATCGACTATGAATCCTTCAATGAATCGTCTCTCTATTGCTCCTGCTTCAAAGGCATGCTTTTTTCTGGAATGGTCATTGCCAGAACTGACAATTCTACAATAATCTATGGTGGCCTTGCTGCCAATATTATGGTCAACTGAACGGTCCCGGATCATGCAGCCTGCCTTATCTTGGCCTTAAACACATCTTATCTTGGCCTTAAACACATAGGCTAGGAGTTTTATGTATAAACTGACAGGTGACCTGCCTCCCTCTTCCCTGCATAGGACAGCCCACTGAATGTAGAGATCCGCCAAGGCAGCGAGAATAGTTTTTGCAAAATTGCCTTAGTTGGGGAGGCAGAAACGCTTTCACCAAAACTGCGTTGCCATTTGGTCACCATGTTTTGGTGGCATAAAACACTTAACTGTGTTTCAGAAACCAACCCCCAAAAAGGGTTTGTTTCTGAGAAACAAAGAAGAAAGGTACTAGAGTTTTTTGTCTTTTCCTGCCTGGGCCCACTATAATTCATATGGTGGTGCCAGGCAGGAAATATAAACATTGAAAGGACCACCTATGTAGGGCGTGTCTTCCGGTGTTCATTGACCAGCAGTCTTGTGTGCTTTTGTTCAGCCAGTTGAGGCCCCACCATGGAAAAACAACCATTCTCCCATCTCTGAATAAGGCTGGATAGCTGAGGTTTGACAGAGAAGGAACCTAATAAATCTACGCTGAGGTTCCAGCTCTCCCACACTCTAAATAACTCTCTGCATCTTGCCTGTACTGATGTCCCTCCTCTGGCTCTAGACCAAAGCGTCAAATTTAGGACCTCAAGTCTTATGATTAAGGTCCTTCATGGTTCAGTGTCCTACCACATTCCAATTCTATAATTATAGGTGAATAAGTCAGTTAGGAAATACAATAATTATCCTAATAGGAGAGTGTCGCTGACCGGTCAGTGGAGTTTGAAAACTCAATTTGCATGGCTCACCTGATTTGTGACTGACTCTTCAACTGTCCCACTGCCCTTTCAGCAACCACTGTTTGTTTGTCAAACTTTTCTATTGGCTGGTGGATCCTATTTCGAACCCTAGAAACCGGGATGAGATTGGATGTAACAAATAAGCCAGGGACACCAAGTCCATGTGTTCAACTGACTGAGAACTGCTTGTCTGCAAAATACCAAATGTGATCTCTGTTAAGCCAGGACACTGCCTTGTGCAATATGGCTCAATTTAACTGGAGGTGTTAGTAACATTGGGAGGAGACTTAATTGAGAGGGAATTTAATATACAAGCTGGCATGGTTCATGTAATGCATTCCCACATACACAACATACATATCAGATTAGAAGAAGCACTAATATAATAGATCCTATTGTTATCCGTGCTTTTTGTGAACTGCCCATTCGTGTAACAATTTTGTTCTGACTTCAGAGCACTAAAATGTACTTCAGATATTTAAGAATTAATATAAGTGTTTATTTAACCGTTATTACAATATTTTAATTATTTTATATTTGGTTCGGATTTCAGTAAATAACAAAGGTAAATTCTTACTGGACTCACAGGTGGTTCAGGGTCACTTCCTGTTGCTGGGATATGATTTTCAATATCAATGCAGCAGCCAAGACAGGGATCCATCGGAGAGCCTGTTCCAAGGTCCTCCGGGAAGCGCTGAATTACATCAATCTCTCCCATTGTCTTTAATAACGCAGAGAGAGTGAGATGCATTAATGTCATAATGGTGAGGTACAAATACCACAACAAAACTGAAAAGAGTGAATAGGAAAAGTCAGCAAGCCCAACTGCCCTTGGAAAAAACTGCGAACAGAGCAATGTCTCAAAGGAATTGGTTAAAAAGCCTGGGGTGTTTCAGGAAATTCAAATATTCTAGATATGCAAATTGGCTCCATCATTATATAAAAGCGATAACGTCCCTTTCTTCAGTTCTACATTCCACTTCCATTCATGTTCCCATCCTGCCCAGCCAAGGGGATTCACTGTCATATAATACAAATGAGAATCTACGTTGAAGTGAGACACCTGTAATGATTCCAGGCCTTGAATGTATCCCTCAGGTTAAACACAGCTTAAGTTTCGGGCAGCGGACCTTTGTTGAAATCCTACTTCGGGATCACTCTTCAAACGTTTAGCAATATTAAGGTAGGAAAATCTATATAGATAATAAAGTCCATCCATCAGAGATTTTAACATAATTGCCACACCATCCAGATATTGCACTCTGTGGGCAGGCAAATGAAAGTATGCCAAAGATCATCAACATGGGTCCATATATCATCAGCCATATATCAGCTTGAAATATTTTGTGACTGTAAAATTCTGTCCCGAAATATAACCTTATTGTTTTAGTAAATAAGCATATTTTGCCTTTAAACATTAGCTTTTCATGTTCTCAAAACAGTTTTTATCACCAAATATTTTATTGCATATTTTACTGAATATCATTTACTCTTCCAAACCCCATTTTGTAATTTTCTGAAGTAGATATATTTTGTCCATAAATATCAGCTTTTCATTTATAATGAACACTTTTGTCCACAAAAAACAGTGTTTACTTTGTTAACACACCACTGACAGTCATGGGTATCACATTCTCTGGTATCTTTGTCGTATGTATGCCATTGCCAAAACATCTCTGGCTCCTCCATTAGAGTGTAGTTGTTGCCATCATGTACCAAATTTACAAATTATATGCCACTAGTCAATCGCTGCATGCACCTATGTATTCTGTAATATTTGCAAGACAATTAGAGTAATTTGTTAGTCAATGTAATCATGTTTCTTATGCTAGTCAATTATATGATATGATCCCAGGGGTTTCCCTAGCTCTGGCGCTAAAAATAGCTGCCTAGCCCCAATGCAGCCACCCTGCGTCATAGTGCAAGGGTGCCTGCATTGTAGGGAATCATTGTTTATGTGCAGGAAGGTGACCCCTCCTGCACAAAAATAATCAATGATGGCAATTTTTTACTTCTACTTTTGCTGCATTCTCCATTATGCAGATGACGCATAGCTTCTGCTGAAGATGATGTCGCTGTAGGGGAAGCGTCATCTTTTGATATATCACTTTGTCTCAAGCTTTAGCTTTACATTGCATGACAATAGTAGAACATTTGCTACATTCACCTAACTACATCGCAAGGTAAGTCTAGGTAAGTACATGAGGAGGTAAGGATAGTAATTATATGCCTACTAGTTGTAGTCGATGTAGTGGCTGCAAGATTTTTTTAAGTTGATATTTTCCTCCTCAATATCATGTCATAAAACCTATTTTATTATCCTGCCTTTGTGTTATTGAATACTGGCTGGGTGTAAAAAATGTTAAAATGAGGCCAAGTAAAATTAAGTTTTTGCAGTTTTGACCTCACGAATCAGAAACATCTCCAACATTGATTGTTAGGGTTAAAAACTAGATGCATTGATAGACCTTCAGCTGTCAGTTACGACACAAATCTCATGGTTTGACACAGTAGGCTTGTGTCATCGTCAAATCCTTAACAAAATGGTTAAGCATCTGGGATTTCCACACTGGGTTCAAGAAGTGTGGGGAATGGTCCTTTCAAGGTTGGATTACTCAAACGGTGCAATTGTGGGTATACCCAAATCCTTGTCCATAAAACTCAATGACTGCCCAACACTGCAGGTCGAACTCTAATGGGCCCGAGACCATGTGTTGGAGGGTCTCTGAAATGGTTGTGAGTTTCAGGGAGGGGGCATTGATATTACTATGCATGGCACACAAGTATAACTGGGCTAACTTTTCACAGGTGAAATCCCTCAATTTCACATTATCTAAAAATTGCACAATTTCCCAAAATTTTGCATACATTTTTGCCCACAGGAGTCTGATATGCACTGCAAATGTCTCACTTTAAGACATATTCTGCTCAAACCAGTCTCCTGCCGTTATCTTTTGTGACTTATTTACACAATGTATGCCCTGGTGTAAAAAAGTAATGTGGGCTACTGCCAAATTGGTTTTTGCTCTAAAAGTATAATTTTGTGAACTTCTCATGAAAGTTTGTGAAATATCATAGGGAAAAGGTTGATCAGCACTCTGATATATATACAAATTATTTTACCAAAAAGACAGACGCTGTCTTTAATGCAGATTTACAATCTATTATGCAAGAAGGGCCCTATCTTCATCTAGTATTCACAATTTGAGCATCCATTTTTTGTAAGTCAAACAGCGGTAAAGAATTTCCACTGTAACTGCCCAGCTATGGAATTCACTTCCAAATTCTCTCATGTTTATTGAAGATCGCCTGGCCTTCAGACACACACTTAAAACAAATCTCTCCCCTGTTACTGAATAATTCACTGGTAGGGCTTATTCTGTGGTGGAATATGCCTTCAGAACTCAAAGGATTCTTCTTGTATGTGGCTATACTTTACAAATATTCATAGCTAGCAAAACCAAAGTCTAAGGTTCTGCTTCAGAGCGCCAATTGGCAAGTTCAACCATCTCATTTTTTGGTACATGGTTTATATCAGTAGGCTGGTAGTCAGGATACTTACTGGGATCAACTGGTCTCAAATTAATGTAGAGAGGCTATTGAAGCTACAATCCACAGCATCAGAGTCTGTCCACAAAAGGACAGGGGACAATTTTCTGACAGAAGATTCTTGTAGTACATTTTTACATTTTGCAGTGAAACCCAGAGGACTTTGGGCACTATCCAGATCAACAGGCTTATCATTTGAGATGCAGGAACGTCATAACTATCAAATAACCGCATGTTTTAACATGGAGCTTTCAACGCATTGAGCCATCATACCAGTTTACAAGAATCACTTGAGCACCTAAATGGGTAATTCTACACTTTGCAGGAGTGTAATCTTTTTTTATCAAATTACTGTTCACTGTGATCCCTGAATTCTTGACCAGAACTTAATGAACCCACGGTAGAGCCATCTTACCTAGAAGCTCACATAGATGCGGTGGAATGGTAGGCTGACTTTTTTTGTTTTTGAGTTTTATATAGCGTGAACTATGCCCGAAGATTTCAGGTATCAGAGCGCTTTACATGAGCACCAGTTTTGTTACAGATGGACGCATTCATTTTTTGGTGGGCACGGGGAGATTAAATTATATGCCCAGAATCACAGGATGTTGAGAGTCGTTGCAGAGACTCAAACCCGCTTCCCCAGCTTTGAGGTCAACCGCTCTAGCCATAAGGCTTCATCCTCTCCCCTTAAAGACTTTGGGGGATATTCTCAAGAACGTGTGATAATTATCGCAAAATTAGCTTAACGCAACTTTGCATATCACAGTCTATCGCGGGAAAATAACACCGTGTTAACGTTGTATTCACAACCCGGTGGCACCATGCGATAGTCCCACAATAACGCGTCAAATGACCGCGCTAAAATCAACGCAACTCGGCAAAAATGCGAAAAAAATTGCAATGCCCCAAAACGCGATACAAAAATCAGCGACAACCAGCGACAGGCCTGCAATTCCCACGCGTCATGCGGGAAAATGCACTATAAAAGCAAAAAAAAACACACCAAAACCAAATCAAACTGCGTAGCACCATGGATGCACCCAGATCGAGTGCAGAGGACAACCCGAACCCCACAAGCCCCACGGAGGACCAGTTCGGGGAAGGGCAAGGAGAAGAGGAAGAGGAAGACGGGGTTCAGTCCACAAGAAGACCGGATCATCGTCACGGAGGTGATAGAACACTACCAACTGTTCGTTACCTCCACTGCGTCATTGGCAACACAAACGGAAAAATGTCAGTCCATCGTCACCAATGTGAATGCAGTTGGAGTGTCGAGGAGGTCAATGGAGGAGGTCAAGAGGCGCTGGCATGAAGTGCACAGCCAAACCAAGGAGAAACTCGTTGCCAACAGGAAGGCAGCAAAGGCGATTGGAGGTGGGAGTCCTGCGCCACAGGAGGAGCTGGATGAGCTGGAGGAAATGGTGGTCACAGTCATCAGTGTGGAGACAGTGCAAGGAGTTGGGTGTATGAACACAGCTCGATATGACCTGACCCAATAGCAACAGGGTGAGTAACGACCAGGGACTGGGGGGAGGGTGGGAGATGGGCACAATGGCACACATGCACAATCATGTGCAGCACACTGCACACCCACAATGAGTGTGGAACATATCCCTGATACTCTTGGCACAATGCAGCACACATAGAAACACCAAGTAGGCCCCTGTCCACAATGTGCACAAATGGGCCCCCCTCCATATCACCAGTGCCACAACCTACCCATGCACATGTGCTGAATCCGGAAAAGCAGCGGCTCTGTGAGCCACACTGACAATGCAAGTGACACTGCATGACAGATAGCATGGCTGCAGTCACAATACATGACATGCTGCACGAGACGACATTGAGGTGGCTGAGTGTGGACCACATCCGTAAAGGAGCAGGCAGGTCACACTCTGACACATCCACGTGCTTCTACAACCCATGACGTCAAAAACACATCTGCAGACAAACAATGCACAAGAGTACAAAATGTGTCCAAGAGCACAAATGACCCAAGTTGCAAACATCCCAGCACCCGAAAAGCACACAAAAGTCAAAGGCACACCGACTCAAAGGGATAAGGGGCCGCAAAATCAGAGCTGCAGGGGCAACTCACCAACAATGCAGTACACACACATAGCAATCACAGTACATCAACATTGACGACAATGTGGTACAAAGTGCAACCCTTACACCACAGGAGAGAGAACACAACTGGTGCCGCTCGTGCGTAGAAACTGGCCAATCACATCTGGCATTGCATGACACTGTGAGATGATAATGTACAAGTACAACCACGTATCCATCATGTACTCGAAATGTCCACTGTCTCCCATCAAATAGCCAGCTTCACCAAAACAGCCACAATGTACATTGTCATGCAGTCTGAATGGAAACATCTACAATGCGTCAACATACATGGAACACACTGTTAACCTGCATCTCCCCATTACATTGCAGAGGGACAATCAACATCTCCTGCAGAGCAGACCATACATCTCTACAGTGATGATGAAGAGGACACCCTGCACATTCGCTCAGACAATGTCCAATGGCTATTGGACAACCAACGCACCCCATCCCCAGGAGCAGGGCAGCCCACCTGCATCGCGGTAATCCCACACCCTGCACAGACCACACAGCAGGAAGCGCACACCACCACGGCTGGCTCACAGAACCCCAACGACCAACACATGGAATACCAACGCCGTGTGTTAGGGTGCCAGGAGAAGATGGCTGATCAGCTGCGGGTGGGGTTCGACCTCATGGCATCCAAACTCAATGCCCACTGTCCGCACCATGCTCACCAACAATCCTTGGCTGACCTCGCTGGGGCCATTACTCATATACAAGAACAGTCTTGTCAGACAGGCTCCAGCGATGACAGCACAGACTTTGCACAGATGCGGAGGACAATGGAGACCATGGAGCCGATGCAGCCTGGAAGTATGGCTGCCACAGCTGAACACCAGCGAGACATAGCTGGGATCTTCCACGCCTTGCAGATCCTCATCTTGCCATTGCTGCCACTGAGCCTGTACCAGATGATTGCTGCAGGAACCTCGATACACACATCTCCGCCCCCTGACATGTCACTGGCACACAGTGATGCAGCCCTATCACCTTTGCACCCTGATGTGTCAGTGACACACAGTGATGCAGCCATAACACCTCCACACACACCTGACACACCTGACACACCTGACACACCGGACACAGAAGACATCTCAGACGAGTAAGATGTGTGGGGTAATGAATGTGTGAAGAAGGAGGTAGTAGCATCCGTCCCCGCCATATGGCCAGTCCCTGCCTGGTTCAGCCCTATGCATCATGCCCTGGAACAACACCCCCCACTGTCCCCCGAAACACTCTGTGACATTCACCTAGACCCCGACATGGCCTGCCATATCTGCTCTGGTACCAATGACATAGCAATCCGGCTGCGGACTGAACTCTTTCTCTTCAGATTAACTTTGCATTCCCCCAAGGACTCTGGTTGGCCCCCCACTTGGGCTTGAACTGGCCATGTACTGCTCCAGCTCCGACACTCCCCAGAATGTGAATAAAACATTCCAAATCACACAGATGTGTCATGTCTATGTTCACTCACGTATAAAAGTATGGATTAATGTAGGGACATTGATTGCACAAAAGGGTACACCCTGACCCACATGGCCAATTAGATGATTGTGAAGGTGTGAACTAGCTGTGGCCTCATTGCACATGAACAACAATCTCGCAACCCCCAACGTAGCCCCACATCCATGTATTAATTAGGGCTATGTGTAGAAATGTCAAAATTGGTAGCACGCCTGAAGTAGTGTCTCCCATCGCATGTGGCTACAGAACATGTCTTCACATGACCTACTCACACACATCAGTGTGGACACAGCCTGTTTTGATGGATCACATTGATCCACATGGCAAGAAGTTGGACACCATACTCACATTGCTGAATACACGTAAGAGAACAGGTCTACCAACAACTATCCCAAACACAATGTCTGGCTCACAAAGGTGGAGCTGCCAATAGGGACTCACCACCAATGTACATGTGGCAATCTGTCCCTCCCTGTGTACGGATAATGCTCATTGAGGCACACGATTTGTTATACTAATCAACACTCATCACAGTTGTACACTGGTGAAACTGCGTACACTTTATTAGCATGTGCGTGTCAGTACGGGCAAGGAATGGGCCACAACATGCAGACAAATGCTTAAGACACATACAGGCAGCATGGGAACATGTCGAGGTGCAAGAAATGGGGAGGCAAAAATTAACACAAATCATTATGGGTGGCAACGGTCTCAGCCCACCTTGCCTTGCTGGACGAGTCATGTCATGTTTGGCGTCTGCTCATTGCCCCGTGCCAGGGGACACGACTCACAGCCCATGGGATCTGCATGGAGCAGTACCACCGGACTGCGCCGACTGTGTGCTCTGCTGACAGTGAACAGGTGAAAGGGACCAACAAGGTCACATGTCGTGCTACATTGCCATGTGTGTAGTCTCCCTCCATCATTATGTCAGATTTAGAAACGTTGTCAAATGACGCTGTGCAGCTCCGCCCATGGGACTGCATCACCTTGCACAGGTGTGTAACAACACATGTAGGTGCACGCACATGCATTCTGAGTCCGGGCGAATGCAGACATGTCCACTGTTGTTCTGGGATATGGGACCATTCCTCCACGATGCAACTCGGTTTTGGGACCTGTGCTCTGAGTGTCAATCAGTTGTGGCTGCAGGAAGGTAGTTACTCATCCATGAATGCGAGCGCAGCTTCATCGGCAATCAGTTCCAGAAGTACGTCATTTTCGAGTTCAAGGAACACGAGGGAGAGCCAATCCATTAACTGATCCAGACAGATGTGCTCCGTCCACGCAGTTTCACCAATCGACAACATAGCCCAATTGGGTAGCGCCTCGATGTGGTCACTGCACATGATGACTTAAGCAATCTCCCATCTACTACTGCCAGCACATACGCCACAGATCAAGGCATCCCATGCACGGGTATCCCGGTTGCACTCCTGTTCGTGGGCCAACAGGGGATGCACACACAAGTCATAATCCAGTTCAGCTACCGTTGTGTTGGATAGGCAGACATCCATGGGCCACTCGAATGTGCATGATCAACAGTGGAACCAGGGCTGGACGCATGTGACATACGCAAGACAGAAACTCAGACGGTAACTGATTCGCAAAACTGCCAGTGGCAGTGATCCCAACAGATGCAGCATTCGTGCACAGTACAGTTCCACGTGATAGCGGTTGTGCATGTGCCCGGGATTGCCTGCCATTGAGTTTGTTGGTCTCGTACCACCGGCACTCCTCAGACTGGTGGCAGTTCTGTGGACGATATGCCACAGCTCGGACCAATGAGTCGTATGTGTGTTCTACGTTTGGACACATGGGTTGTTTTTTAACAATGTGTCAGGGGCATCCCATGCAGGTGTTCCTCGAGCCGGGACAAGTGTGTGTGGGGTGTGGACACATTGGTCTTTCATTAGCGCAGTTCGTGGTGTGGGAGTCGTCAGAGTCTGGTATGGTATCTCACTCAGGGGGTGCCGGGCGCATGCAAGACCAAGGTTGGAGGTTCAGATGTCCTTCTGCCTTATGTATTGAGACAAAGGAGCTTTCATGCCTAATTTTAGTCTGACTACTGCTTGCATTTCTGAAATGTGATATGGCCTTCGCGCTGAAATTGATGCCAGGCCTTAGATTTAGGGTGCACCAATTGCGAAACACACGCAACAGTTGGCATGTATGAGCCAAGGGCCCGATTGGCCTTGCGCTCCTTCTTCAGTCTCTCTCTATCTCTCTCTTTCTTTCTCTCTCTCTCTGTCCTTTGATGAGTGCCTGACACACCTTCTTATCTTGGATATTGTCTTGCAGGCTGTCACTTACAGATTGTCCAGGGATGAGCTGCCATGACTCTTCCAAATAGTTGTTTGGAGACAAATTTGATTGGGATTTTTTGTCTGGACTTTCAATGGTGAATGATTGATTCTGCTTTTTCTTTACTCACATGACTGTTATTTGTTGAAATTCTGCGGCATCAGGCGAATGATTTTGTTCATGATTTAGTGACGTTGATGTGCAATCTCTTGGTCCGGGAGAGGTGGGGGGTGCCCGGGGTAGGGTCCCGGGAGTTGGTGGGGGGTGGTCAGGGGAGGGGGGTTGGGTGGCGGTGGGTGTTGTGGCCCTCTTGGGGGTCCGAGCTGCATGATCGTTGACTCCATGGCATCTGTTGTTCTTCAGGTGTGGCTCTGAGCTGGGCTCCCTTTTCTGGTGCAGGTTGTAGTCCGACTTTACACCAGGTGAGAGCAGGTGGTAAATTCCTGCTGCTAAAGCGCCCTATTGCCTGTTTTGTGATCTTATCGCATATCTGGCTGGTCGTTGAGGATGTTGTGACGTGGTGTTGTCGTGGATTTTTGCACGGGAACGCCTACTCTGCATCTCATTAGCGTTAGTTGCCGGGGTCATCTGCGGCGATGTTTTTTGCAGCTGCTATCATGGGTAAACTGGTGATATGGGATGTTAGCACCAGCTTGTGAATGGGGCGATATATTTATCGTGACTTTGGCTGTGATAAAGAGCCGATAACTCGGCGATAGATCCTTGAGAATATGCCCCTTAAAGCCTACAAGGTTCCCACATCCATGCTTGAGTAACTCATCCACTCCAGTTTTCTCTTTGCATTCTGGTTTTAGAATGGGATAACGAGGAACATCAATTATTAGAATATGCAGAAATAATGTGGGCAATGTTAGTTCCGGGGTGTCTCTAGTTGGCAGAGATAGGTACCTTTAACCAAATAGGGACCCTTGCTTCTGGTCGGGGTAAGGGGGATACACACTTTCGATAACCCCTGCTCAGCCCCTTGGTAGCTTGGCACGAGCAGACAGGCTTATCCCAAAGGCAATGTGTAAAGTATTTGTACCAAGACTCACAGTAACACAGTGAAAACACCACAAGAGGACACCACACCAGATTAGAAAAATAAAATATCTTTATCTAAACTAAACAAGACCAAAACGATAAAAATCCAACATACAAAAATTCAGTAGAATGTCTTTAGAAAGGTTGTTGCAAAAATAAACTTGTAGATGATCAAATGCGACACTCAGTCTCAAAGTACCTGGGATGCGTCACGAAAAACAACCAAAAGGGGCAGAGAGAAGGCGATGCGTCGGTTCTTTCTGCACTCCGGTTCCGATGTGACAAGATGGCGCCTTGATGCGTTGCGACGATCCGGTGCGATGCGACAAAATGGCAACTTTGTTGTAATGCGACAACGTGGAGGCGATGCGTGCACGCTGGAGAGTCATGCCCCGAACTCGGTGATTTTCTGAGCCGCGTCAGGCCCTGCGACACGCTTCTCCGGTGATGCGACGACACCCTCAGTGACAGTGACACGCTTCACCGGTGTAGCGGCAGCGATCAGCGGCGGCGTACTTCCTCAGCGATGCGGCGGCCCTGCGACACACTTCTCCGGTGGTGCGACGGCACCCTCTGTGTGGCGGCATGCTTCTCTGGTGATGCAACAGCGAACAGCGGCAGCGGCGACACACTTCCTCTATGATGCGACAGCGGCTGCTGCAGCGGCGTCACGCTTTTCCCTCGTTGCGGCGCACTTCCAGCTCCCAATAGGAAAAAGGCCTCACACACAGTTACAGGCCCTCCTGGCAGACTGGATCTCCCAGCAAGGAAGTTCAGGGAGTTGGGGTTAAAGTCCTTTTGTGCCTGGGACTTCAGAAACAGGAGGCCAGCTCTTCTCAGGCCCTTGGAGACTTTTCGTCAGAGGGACACAGCACACAGCTATGTCCTTCTTCAAGCAGGGGACACAGCACACAGCAAAGTCCTTTAGATCTCTCCTTAGTAGAAACAGCAAACTGCAGGCCAACCCCAGACACACAGCAAGGGCAGTACTTCTCCTCAGTATTTTAGCTGATCTTCTTTGGCAGGTCTCTTCAGCTGATCTTTTTTGGCAGGGATTCCTCTTGATCACAAAGTAGTCTAACTTTCAGGGGTTTCACCTCTAGTATTTATACCCCAAACGTCTTTGTTCTTCATGAGTGAGGGGTCCTGGACCCAGTTCAAACCAGTTCTGAGGGCACTCTGCCAGTGTACATCTTCTTCCTTTGTGAGTGTGGGCCTGGGTCATCAGACACACCACAGGAGGTGGAGCCAGCATTGTGGAAGGCAGGAACAGCCCTATTCAGGCCCAGGTACTACTCCTCCCACCACTCCAAATGCAGATAGGTCTATTCAGCCTAGTGCTGACTCACCCAGACTCCTGGAGTCACTCCAGCCAGTGTCACTCTCAAACCCGACAGTCAATCCACAACCAGGCAGAGGCACACAGAAAGGGTGAACAAGAAAATAGCCACTTTCTAAAAGTGCTATTTTCAAACACTGAATTGAAAAACCATCCATCCTAAAATATGTGTTATTAAATTCTGAGTTCAGGGATACCAGATTACAAATTTCTATCTTGCTCCTATGGGAAGATATGCATGTTATACAGCATTCCCCATTCTGTCCTATGGGCAAGATTGCCTTTCAATAGTGAAAAAACGAAATTGGCAGTATTTCACTATCAGGACACGTTACCCACACTAGTACATGTCCTACCTTTCACATACACTGCACCCTACCCAGGAGGGTACCTTGGGCCTACCATAGGGGTGTCCAATGTGTAAGAAAAGGGAAGGGTCAGGACTGGCAAGTGTGTACACTGGCCAGGTCAACATGGCAGTTTAACAAACTGTGCACAGGCACTGCAGTGGCAGGCCTGAGACACCATTTTAGGGCTACTCCAGTGGGTGGCACAATCAATGCTGCAAGCCCACTAGTAGCATTTGAATTACCAGTTCTGCACACTCAGTGCAATACTAGGGACCTACTGGTAAAACAAATCTGCCAATCATGGATAACCAATCACAATACCAATTTAACCAGGGAGCACTTGCACTTTGGCACTGATCAGCAGTGGCAAAGTGCCCAAAACATCTAAACCAGCAAAAACGAATTCCAGCACAGTGTCAAAAATACAGGAGGTAGAGGCAAAAAGTCAGGGGAAACCATGCCAAGGATGCCAGGTCTAACAGACCACGTGAGCTGTTTATGCATGGACCTCACAATCTTGAGAACTGTGCTGCATTATTAGTGAGGTTTGATACCTGTGAAGGTTCCACTTTCTGCAGGATCCCTGCATGATTACTCCTAATAGTGGGCCCCAAAATGAGCATTCAACACATCAGATGAGTAACCTAGTCTCAACTCAACCACAAGTGTTTCCTATAGCAAGAGTTTTCTAAAAGAAACTAGCTCTCTTGTCTTTCTTTGAGGAATCTGTTAATTGGCCAGCAACAATCCGCCAAGACTTGGAACTCCCTCCCGACCCACCTCGGCCTGACCCAGGACCACCTTGCCTTCAGGAAGCAGCTCAAGACCTGGCTGTTCGAGCAGTAGCGGACCCCCCCTCCCCTAGCGCCTTGAGACCCTCCGGGTGAGTAGTGCGCTATATAAATGCTTGATTGATTGTCTAGGGGTTATTTTTGATGATTACTTTACAGTGTCATAGCAGATTAGTTTAGTAGGCATTGTCTACTACTTTGAATGTCTGATCCTGAGAAGAATTATTCCGCAATTTTCTAAAGAGAATTGTTCACTTCCCAGACGAGAAGTAATTTACTCTTGGTGTAGTCACTTCAATCCATTTTATGTGGCTTTCAAAGTAGAAAATATCAAAGCTCTGAAGAGCACTGCATACATCAATGTTTGACTGGCCTGGTGGAAAACATATGACTAAGGACATTATAGGGCTTAACTGGTTTCCAAGGTGCTGACAGATTAATCTTAAGGATCAGAGGAGTAGTCAGATCAAATAAAAAAAAAACACTTGGACCCATATCCAGAACGCCTGTTAGCGAGCAAACCTGTTACTCCCTATACGAGATATCCTTTAATCTCTACTATCTTTCCTTTTTCTCTCTCTTTTACCCCCTCTCTTTAATCTCCCTTGTTTCCATTTTCTTCTCATTTTCTGTGTATTCCTTCTCCTTTTATCTATTTTGTTGTGGGGTAGGAGAACCTTAAAAAATAAAGAAAGACACAGACTTCTCTTGGCAGTGCAAAGACAGCTATTTACTGACGCAAAAAGGAGAAAGACCTTCAACACACATAACACCGTCTGCAATTAAGTCTTTCTAATCCTTTCTCAGTCTTTCTCAAATTGTTGCTTGCAGGCAGCACTTTTTATACATGATTCTACAATGGTTTACTACAAACTCAAATTACTTTCATGTTTTGCCTTACTAATTCAACAGTAATCCTTATGGGTTCCAGAGTAGCGTGCTACTCGCCAATAAAGCGCTTCAAAGCCCCATCAAGGGGTAGCAAGTGCTATATAAATACAAACCTCTTTCCCTCTTCTATCCCGCAACCTACCCTTCTCTATCCAAATAACTGAATAATATATCCACCACTCAAATTACTTCAGATTTCACTATACTAATTTTCAACACTAATCCTTTGTGGGTTTTGGAGTAGCTTCCTACTCACGAGAAAAACACTTCAACACCCATCAGGGATAACAGGTGCTACATGAATGCAAACCTTTCTTCCCTTTTATCCCTCCGCTACCCTTCTAACTCCAAATAACTGACTAATATCCACCACTCAAATTACTCTTATATTTCACCGTACTAATTCAGCACTAATCCTTTATGGGTTTCCGGAGTAGGGTGCTTCAACACCCTATCGGGGTAACAAGTGCTATATACATACAAAACTTTTTTTTTCCCCCTCTTCTATCCTTCTGCTATCCTTCTGAATCCAAATAACTGATTAACCTATCCACCACTTAAAATTTACTTGCATGTTTCACTATACTAATTCAACACTAATCCTCTATGGGTCCCGGAGTAGCGTACTACTCGCCGAAAAAACGCTTTGACGCCTCGTCTGGGGTAGTAAGCGCTATATGAATGCAATTTCAATACAATACAATACAAACAGTAACTAATAAGTGAATTGTAAGTTACAGATTTTAGACGGAAAAAACATTCAAAGACATGTGACCCCATGAACCCACATTCTGACCAAATCCATTACACATTATTTATTGCACTCCAAAAAATGCTTGCTAAACTAAGCATTCTTCTGCATGTATATGTGTTCATGGTAAATGTAATTTAAGTTAAATGTTTGTTTTCAGCATGGGCTCCTAAAACCTGTGCTCAGGGCAAATTTGATTTCATGCACCCATTGTCTAATCAGGCCATGATCTGTTTGGAGGAACGAAGTGAATGCCGTTGGACTTGTGGGTCACAATCATAAATGCTTTCAACCTTACTAAACACGAGTCAACCTTTAATTGAAACCCTTTCAAGTTTCCTAGTCCATTATGCACACGTGAACTTTTCACCTTACTTATGTCAGTACAAAATTTGGTCATAAACTGGTTTTTAACCACGAATTGCATATTTTCTGCTTCCGTTTGTTGTTGCATCATATTCTTGTGTTTTATTTTGAACGGTTTTCTACGGGTGTTTGTGTTTTTTTATTTCCTACAACGATTTCCTCCCCATGTACACCTTTCCCTCCTCATTTTGTCTTTTTACCCTTTCTCTCTCTCTTCTCACTTTGCCTCTTTTCTTACTTCGTTCCCTCTTCTCTCTTCTCCTTTGCTCCTTTTAACTCACTCACCTCCACCCTCCTTTTTTCCCTTCTAAGGGGCATATCAACAAGGGCTTTATCTCTGCTTTTTTGGCTTTAAAAGCCAAAAAAGCAGAGATAAAACTAGCGCCCTATCAACAACAGGGTGCTAACACGCAAATTTGCATGTTAGCACCCTTTTACTCTACGCTTCCCCTTGCATCTCTAATGAGATGCAAAAGGGGCGTTCCAGAGTAAAATAATAGGAGAAATGTCGCTAAGCGACATTTCTCCTATTATAAAGAATGTCGCTAACCCTGTTAGAGACAAAAAAAGCAGCGCTAACCGCGGTTAACGCTGCTTTTTTACGTCTGCTAATTTTCAGACTTAGCCATGATATCCTATGGAAGGAGGATATCATGGCTAAGTTTGCCTGTCCCTATCAACAAGGTAACGTGTGATTATCGCTGGGTTTCCAGCGATAATCTCACGTTAGCCTGTTAGCGTGTAGATTTTTATCACTATTGAGATAAGTGTTGCTAATAGCACGCTATCTCAGCGATAAAAATTCACGCTAGCCGGCGATAATTATCCAAGCGCTAAGTGCGCTTTGCGAATATTATCGCCGGTTGTTGTTGATATGCCCCCTAGTCTCTCATACCTCTCTCAATTTCATTTGTCTCTCCCTCTTCCCCCCTCTAACGCCTCCGCCCACTTGTACTTTAAATCTCTCACTCCTCCTTTTGCCCCCGTCTCTCCTTGCATCCAGTTTCTTCTGAACAGTTGATATAACAAGGAAAATCTTGTCTTGGCCAGGGTGGTTTGGACCAAGACAATCCTTAATTCCGATTAACAAAATATCTTCATATGTGTCGTTTGTTTTTTTTACAAAATGATCTAATAAGTAATGCTGTTATAAAAAACGTTACAATTCAGACCAAAAAAAACTGCATGTTTGCTGCTCTTAATAAGTAAGAGCAAAGACGTGGCACCACTTTCTACATTGGGCCATATGCATTTCTGTTATACAAAAAGAAGTGATTGCCATAGTTTTGCCATGTGAAGGTCTGGTAGGGAAAGCAGTTTTACTTTTAACACCTTTAAAGAACAGAAATGAGCATACAGAAATTGTAGGTTTGAAACACCAGCCAGCCTTCTCACATGGATAAAACACCCAAGCAGACGTACATGATTAGAAGAGAAGAGAGAAAGGCAGTTACCGCTTTGCTCTCCAATTACACACAGCTTTAATCAAAATAGAACAATGTTCACCTCTTCAGGCTGGACCTGGGATTTAGAGCTTTGTAATGCATCTTACTTCCTCTCTTGGGATATTAAGCAGCCCATGGAGGCCCCTGGGAGATGCAGTCCTAAACAGGCAGGCCTCCATAAAGATGAGCTGGCCGATGAACTACAACCACTATGTGAAGTGGGGCATCATCTTGCCCCAACCAATCGCACTGCTCTAATGCGCCTTTATTCGGCTATCATTCAAGTGTTTAAAACCACCAGCCCTCATCTCCTTTCCAAGCAGTACTGCTTGGAAAGGAGATGAGGACTGGTGGTTTTAAACACTTGCGGCAGTGACCCATGACAAAAGGCACATGTAGCCCGAAATGCATTGGGATTATTGAATAAACACTGCCTTTTTATGAACTCTGCATCATTCGTGTTCTTACTATGAGGTCCGGATGGGCACTGTTTGAGCATTAGAAACTTGGAAAATGGCACAGAAATTGGCATGTGGATTATAACATAAAATAGAAAATGCAAAAGATGAGTGAAAGCGGTAGAATAAGTGGATTACAGCAATTATTTTGGAGGAAAAGAATGATAGCCGAATAAAGGTGCATAAGAGCAGTGCGATTGGTTGGGGCGAGATGACGCCCCACTTCACATAGTGGTATATATCTCGGTGTCGTTTGGGCATGGCACTACACCGGTCTGCACGCATTCTGGGAAAAACTGATGGATAAACGTGGTGAAACAAGGATAAAAAGGTGTGTATCCTATCTTCATGACAGAACATTCGATGAACTACAACCCCCATAAAGCTCAGTCACTGCAACAAGTGAACCAAGCTTGAGTTGACTGTCATACTGACAAGCACCACTTGGTGCGGTGCCCTGTGCTCTGAGGGGCCCCTCTCAAGCTGCTAAAGCGGTGGCCTGACGACACCGCTGTTAAGTATCCTCTATAAAGTGTATCCTTGAAGAGCTCTAGGCTATTCTTTCATAGTATAGTGAATCGTATGTGTTGAGACATGGCTTTTGGCACAATGTTCCTCATGCACTCTTATAAGTATCTCCTCAGTTGCTCTTTTTAAAAAATTACTCATTAAATAGGAACAATTAGAGATGTTTGGGTCAATTTAGACTTAATTCATGTGCCTAATTGACAATTTGGATTGAAAAAGTGTTATACACTTGTTCACACTGCCATTTGTTCACCTATACTGACTATGTACTTGAATTAAAGAAGTGGCAGACCTTTGCAAGAAAAGTTTCAAAAATTGTGTAACTTTCTCGGCATACGCAGATCTTTCAATCTATATGCATAGACTATGTGAGAATATTCCCAAATATTTTCTTAAGCTTTTTTTCCCTGAACCCGCAAAGGTTTTTCCATGTTTCTGCATTGATCTTGTCTATTTATATTTAGCCCATTCAGGGTTAAGTTTTGGAAATATAGAGTAAATATTACTAAAAATGTAAGGCTTTGTGGGTTTTCTCCTGATTTTATTGAGCACTGCCCAGGGAACTCTCGCTCCTCCTTCCCTACAAAAGTTGGAACAACTCATAACTGGGTCTGCATTGCTTGTCAGATTTGCTTGCGAATTTTCAAACTTTCTTTTGCAAGTCTGGCTCACACACTCAAGTCTTTAGTGGTCTGGCACATGTTTATTGATCCCCTATTTTGTGTACCTGAGCAATTTTATTGTGCTTTGTATGGTTGTGAACATAAATAGCGATATTATCACATTAATGGCTTTTTATTAGAATAAAAATGTGCTTTAGGGCAGTAGGTTCCATTGACGTACGATAGCTACATAAGTATAAAATGTGGGATTGGTAATACTGTTGTAGCTGCACCACTTTGTTTATTTTACGACTCATACTTGCCATTTCCAAAGAGTTCACACGTTTGACAGCTTTTGTTTGTAGTAACATTGTGTGTCAGTCAAAGGAGTGTTGCCTAAATGTA
The DNA here is from genome assembly GCF_964204655.1 of Triturus cristatus. Lineage (NCBI taxonomy): Eukaryota > Metazoa > Chordata > Amphibia > Caudata > Salamandridae > Triturus > Triturus cristatus. The sequence continues at coordinate 874,507,677 of NC_140593.1, read as the reverse complement.
GTATGCATGCCGATAATTTTGCACAGATCAGGTGGGGTAATCAGGGACAAAAAACAGCTCGAATACCTGTGAATAGAGGGGTACGCCAGGGATGTGTCCTAGCCCCCACTCTGTTTTCATTGTATGTAAATGGAGTGGTGGAGCATCTGCTGAAAGTTCCAGCGGACGCACCATCCCTGGCTGGTAGTAGAATACCTACCCTTCTATTTGCAGATGATACCCTCCTGATCTCCAAAACCCCGGTCGGCCTGCAGAGCTTGTTAACTAATTTCAAATCCTTCTGTGATACAAGGGGGTTAGTTATTAACACAGAGAAAACCAAGTACCTGGTTCTTAACCAACCGAAAAAGATAGCCAATCCACCGACCCTAGACTCTGTTTCCCTCGAGAGGGTTACTGAGTTCGATTACCTCGGCATTCGCCTCTGTGATTCGATGAGCTGGAAATGCCACCTCCAAAAGATGTTGCTGACTCACAAGAGGGTGGTGGGCGTCCTCCTTAAGGAACAACGTGCATCAACCCTGAAACCTATTGCACCCATATTAGATATCTACAGGGCAAGTGGTGTTAATGCAACACTATACGGGGCCGAACTCTGGGGGGTACACAAGGCTGATCAGATATCCCGCTCAGAAAGCAAATTTCTCAAAGATTTAATGGGGCTCCCCTATAGTACCCCAACCCTCCCACTGCTTTTAGATATGGGTACTCGATCAATTAGTGATCAGGCTAGGCTTCGCCCTCTTCTTTTATGGGCGAGAATTTGGAGAGTCCCAGAAATGTCTAGCTACGCAGATGGCTTAACCGATGTGTTGGGGTCACCCGGCTGGTCCAAGATCCATTGGTTGAGGGAAGTCAAGCGTCTTCTCGTCAACTTAGGCCTTGGCGATGCCTGGGACAATAGAACTGCCCCCCCAAAGTCTGTCCTGAAGAAAATATACTGGAGTTGGGTAGCTGATGGCAGAACTAGCAATGCCAACTTATGCAGGACCACCTTGGACTTCCTTTTGGTAAAAGACATGCCTTTTGGTGAACCATATCTGGATATCATTACAAAGCGTAGGGATAGGGCTCTGTACTTCCAATTTAGGATAGGCCTACTCCCCGTCGAGGAATTAACCTCTAGGTGGAAGGCCCCGGCCCAAACAATTTCTTCCTGCCCATTCTGTGAGAATAGGATAGAGTCAGTTCCGCATTTGTTCTTTGTATGTCCGGCCTACGTAGCTCCCCGCAACAGATGGTTAAAACCATTATGTAGAGAACTTGGAACAAGATATTACAAGGAGGCCCTACGAATACTGAAAACCGACCCTCGGCCCCTTTTTGCTTGCGGTTTAGCCAAGTTCCTAGGATGGGCTTGGCGCATTAGATCAGCTAGGCTTTTGTATCTTGTTTAATCTCCATTTTAAAATAATTTTATTTAATTTATTGGGGCCATTTGTAGTATGAATTGTATGGCTATTTTCTATGTACTGGCTCCTTTTACTGTTTTATTGTTCTTATGTCTATGTACCGCTTTTTAAGATATTTTTCATATCGAAATAAAGGCTAATGTATTATTATTATTACTAAATGTAGTAGTGGTAATTTCTGTGCTACCTTTTAGGTCTGGCTTGACAGTATAGCTGGCTGCAACCATTTCTTACCAATTCTTTAAAAAAATATTCAAAGTGGGCTTTAGCTCCACACAGAGGAGTAGTTTTCTCTCACCTCATGCTATTGGCAATTTGTTATAGGACTCGTACCCCCCAGGATGGCTCCCAGCCCTGCCCCCCTCCAAACCCACAATCAATGCTTGACGACCAGAGCTGTGGGTTAAAAAAGGCCATGTTTATTACAAATCATCACACAAACATGACAATATATAATTCATACAATTTGATACGATATGGATTTATCAAATTCAATCGTTAAACAATATTTATATTCAAGTTGCCCCTAGCTTCGTGCTCCATCCGCCAGTCGGGCAGAACTCAATTTATTCACCAGAAAACGTTGTCTATTGCTCCAGCACTATGGGGCCTTCTGGCTCGCTTCGCCCAACCAACTGAGAACCACGCAAGGTGCAACCCACCTCCGTCCTTGAGGGGTGAGCCCCTGTCATCTGGTCTAGGTCCGCCACCTGAGAGGCCCACCCCTCCACCACCAGGCTGCTCATCGGGGCTCGTAGGGAATACTCAGGGGCGGATGCCCCATGCCCTATTTTTAAACTGGCGCCCTTGCCCCCAGCCGGTGTCCCATTCTCTCTGGGGTGAGCTTACCGTCTCTCCACCTCAGTGCTGGCCTAAGGAGTATGCCGGAGGACTCCCCTTATCATTCATTTCACTTTATTCGGTTATAAAATACAATAACCATCAAAGTACAATGTTAAAAGACACATATAATTTGCAACAGTAAAATCCCAATCAAAACTTAGGTGTTTTAAAAATCACATAATCATTGTTTTCCGGCATCTAAAAACATTTTTAAGAAATACAGTTACAGTAGCAATGATGAATTTGTTCTCTAGAAATTGCAAGGCTAAGAGGGCAGGGCGACAACGTCTCAAACCAAGGGTCCTCAAGATTGGTACAATTTAGATCTTTCTTGGCACTTCATAAAATTTGCAAAATAGAATAACATGAATAGTGGATTGCATGGATGTACCATCACAAGGACAATTGCACAAATGTTTGGACCAGTCGTTCTCATTTCATTCTCATTTAAATCTTTATTTCGACGCATTAACATCATAAAAGATACAATAAAAACATTTATTATTCTAACAATCTAACATTAGCTAGCTCAAAAAGGAGTAAAGGGGTCAAATAAGCTAACCTATTTCATATATATCCCTTGCATCCGAGTAAACATTTCTAATGACAAAATTCTTTATCAGACACATTTTGCCCGGGCGAAAATTTTGTTATAATAAAAACAATTAGTAATAAATACAATCTAAAAACTATTAAAATAGTATTAAATCACTAACCGCTAGGACATTTTTATAAAAAATTCATAAAAACAGCAACAGCACCCTCCTGGTTGGGTAAATGAACATACGGTTTAAATATTTAATTATCATGTTCATTATGGAGATATCTTTTAAAAATGTAGACCCAACTTTACTCTAATAAAGTAGGCAGCAAGAAGAAATCTACTAACTCCAAAAACTATCACCTGGCTGGTGTCAGTTTTTAAGATTCTGCCAGCCTCCTTATAAGATCTTGAACCAATATTACGACAGAGCGGCGCTATCCACTTTTTCCTTGGTGTTACGTAGCTGGAGCAAAATAGAAGTATATGTAAATCATCTTCCTTAGTACCATGGGTACATGAAATACAGAGGTCACTTCCTGATTTTGCCCAGCTTTTTTCAAGCGCCTTTGTTCTAAGCGTACCATATCTAAATTTTAGGTACAGAGTTTTTGATAGTGGGGGATGAATCTCGTCTAGAAAGGGTTCAAAGGATGCTACATCCTTGAACGATAGAAAATTTTCAGTTAGGGGTCCATGAATTCTTGTATACACTGACTCGTAGCTCACATATGACCAAAAGGATAATTTAACAATTTTCCTAGAGCACGAGTTCATAGCCTCAGGGTCATTCCAAAAATGGGCTAATCCGATCATGCCTAACCAATTTCTAACATGTTTGAACCAATAAACTTTGTTACAACTATCGAGATCCATGACTTCTTTCAGGCCTTTCTTGTAGTCAAGTAATTCTGGAGTCGTCCACAATCTAACCCACAGCAATAACGGTCTTAATATTGCATGTTGATCTGTACGTTTCAAATTTAGGTCCAGAAGAAGGGGTGTCAATGGGGTATTAATAGGTATTTTTAATAACCCCCTAAGAAACTTGTTCTCAAGGCTTTCAAATGTATTTCTGCATGCGGGTCCCCATAATTCTGCCCCGTATAATACTGCCAGTTGAGCTTTATACTTAAAAATCTCTAGGGCAGGGGTCACTGCCTTGTTCAAGCATTTTTTATGTCTCTTAAGGATTGGGAGACAGTTTTGTTTGAAGATTATCTTATTCTTTTCTAGCTGTGATCTCCACGCTAAAGAAGAATCTATTGAGACACCTAGATAAATAAAATTCTTCACATAATCAAGCTTCTGTCCATTTAACATTAGATTTTTCTTAAAATTTCTATGTGGGCTTAATGCCATATATTTCGTTTTTTTAGTATTAATTTCTAAGCCCTTCAAGGAACAATACAATTGAAACCTATCTAATAAATTTTGCAGGCCCCGTGGCGCTTGGGAAATAAGAATGGTATCGTCTGCGAACAGGAGGGACGAAACCCGTTCGCCCCCTAGTCTTGGTGAATCATTGTCACTACACTCCATATAAGACGGAATATCGTTAACAAACAGGGAGAATAGAGTCGGTGCCAATACACACCCCTGACGTACTCCCCTTTTAATTGGAATGGCTTTTGTAAGTTCCCCAGTAGGACCCTACCTGACCTTGGCATAGTTATGCATATGCAATCCAATAACCAATTTTAATAAATCTGGTGGGAGTCCCTGAGATTTCAATGATTCCCACAAAAGGTCTCGCAGAATAAGGTCAAATGCGGCTCGTAAATCAACAAATGCCACATACAAATAGCCTTTACGGAGGGTGACATATTTCCAATACAAACAACAGAGCCTTAGGACTTGATCAATGGTTCCTGTTTTTTTCCTGAAGCCAGCTTGATATTTCGTTAAAATTAATTCTTCCTCCAACCATGTATTAATACGGTTTAATATATGCCTAGCATACATTTTTTGGGTAATGTCTAAAAGGCTTATAGGGCGATAGTTAGCAGGATTGCTTCTATCGCCCTTTTTAAAAACAGTAATAATTTCCGCTCCGTTCCATGTGTCCGGAATTGCTTCCCCGGCTGCAACAGTGTTGCACAAATGATTAAGGTATGGTACCCAAACATCTAATTCATGCTTGAATAGATCACCTGGTACTTTGTCCAGCCCAGGAGCTTTCGTGTTTAACAGAATTAATAGCTAGCTCTGTTTCCTCTAGATCAAAAACTATATGAGCGAGTTCAGCCTCTACGGGCGGCAAAGCTTACTCTTCCTGTATTGCACTATCAGCCCCTTGAGCGGCATACAAATTCGTAAAATGATCTATCCAGGTTGCTTCATCTAGAAAAACCTCTCTTGAGCCTTTCTCCCTTTGGTTACCCTTTGCCACTGTTTCCCAAAATAACTTTTGGTCCTTGATTTTGGCTGCCATCAGCATACAGGACCATAATTCCTCGTCCCATGAGCGCTTTGCGTTAATCAGCACCTTATTGTATAATTTCCTACTTACTTTAACTGCCAGCGAGTTTTTGGTTTTTACCGAATCAATCAAAGCTGATTTTGCTATTCGGCATTCTTTATTAAACCATGGTTTACCTATAGGCTGTAAATTCACAGCACCCGTTCCTTTTTTTGGTCTTTTAGTCATGAGTTCTAGTAATTCTTTAAAGAACTCATTATGTAGTTTAAGAAATTGACCAGGTTCGCTTTTAGAGGGATTATAGGTATCAAATATATTAATAAGGCAGTTATAGATATTTGCCACTAGATCTTCTTGTTCCAGGATATATGCCCATTTAACAGCCCGACGATTATTACTTAATATGACATTATCTAGGGCTGGTTGATGTCCTCCTTCATTAACTTCCGTCCCCATTACTAAGCTCTTTACAAAACTAATTTCGAGGGGATGGTGGTCACTGTCAGATCTTGTTTTGACCATCAGATCTTTAGTATATGGCCACAGATCCACGGAAACAATAGCATAGTCAATTATACTTTGACAATTGCGTCTCGAAAAAGTAGGTGCATTGGGGCTATCAGACGGGAAACGCCCATTACATGCCCTCAGTCCATGACTTACCAATACCCTTGTGATTTGGAAAGCTAGGGTAGTACCAACAACTGCCCCATTACTAGATAAGGATGGTATACCATTAGCATTATCCTCATCCTCATACAAGTTATTCATTCCAACAATGGGCTCAAAATTACAGTTCATGTCCCCACATATAATCGTACTTGTTTCCGGGTCCAGAGTATCCAGTATTGACTCTAATTTGTCAATACATGGTGACTCCTTGTATGATGGGCGCGGTCGATTATACACATTAAAAAGATGGATCACCCGTTTATCAACGGTAACCATTTCCAGGCCAAGTATATCTAGGGAGTCAATTCTTAGTTGCTGGATGGCTATATTAATAGACACGCTAACCCATATTATTAACCCTCCTGATGGACGGCCTCTTACTGATGGAACTGCGTCCAACTGATAAGTTCCATATCCAACTCTATGCATGGATTTCGTAGCCCATGTTTCTTGTAAAACACAAATATAGTCGTTCATCATTGGGAAGCTAAGAAGTCTAAATATCAGGTTAAATCTAAAACGAGTCAACAAAAAACGATCAAAATCATTATCAGTTAGGGATAGGTATAGCTGGATGGTGGGTGAGGACAGGGTCAGATAATGAGCTTGGGCAGTAGGTTTTTTTTAATTCAATAGCTATTCTTTTATCATCTAGATGCTCCATGCAGCAAGCCTTAAGATCTTTCCTGGAAATAGTACGCATGGTAGTTGGATCTATATAGTATTCTGGATGGCCTATGTCTAGCATGAGTTTTTTCACGTATTCCAGCCACCTGATGGATTTAACACCGTCTGATTTCAGTACATCGGTGAGTAGGTAGCGGTTAAATCCTGTTTCCTCTGACATCCAGATACTATGCCATAGAAGGACGGGTTGGATTTTAATGATATCTTCCAGGTATGGGATACCCAATTCCATATGTATTGCATATGTTGTGGTACTTTGGGGTACTGCTAAGAGGAACTTCAGGAACCTGTTTTCCGCAGTCTGCATAGTGTGTATATCAGCATATCCCCAAACGCCTGCTCCATAGATGGCAATAGGAACACATTTTGCCTTGTAGATGTATATAAGTTCAGCCGGTGAGCGCTTGCCTAATTTTCGACTGAAGTTCGACAAGGCCGCTAATGCCCTGACGTACAGTAAATGTCTATTCTTAATCGACTCAATCCAGCTTCCTGTCCTCTCAAATAAAATCCCCAAATAGGAAAATGTTTTAGTTTGCTCAATAGGGCTGGTATTAATAAATATAGTCTTAGCCCTCCTGTTTGTCCCAGTCCCGCAATTCATAGTGTAAGTCTTTGTACAGTTTATAGACAACCCCAAATTTGACATAAAACTAGTGTAAGAATTAACTACCCTCTGTAGAGCAAGTGGGGTACGGGCCATTAGAACAGCATCATCTGCATACAGAAGTGCCGGGATGGAACGTTTTGCTGCCTTGGGTAGATCCCTACACTCCTTGGTTAAGATAGTTTCCAGACCATTTATATAGAGTGTGAAAAGAAATGGAGCAAGGACGCAGCCTTGCCTCACCCCTTTCTCGATACCAAAGTGCCTCGTGCATTCTCCATTTCTTCCATATCTTACCTTAGCCCTGGCCCCCGAATAAAGTTCCCTTAAAAACGAAATGATTAAAAGATCTACGCCGAGCCCTTCTAGAATCAACCACAGCTTGTCATGCAGGACACAGTCGAAAGCTGCCGTAAGGTCGACAAAGGTCATGAATAATCTACCCTTTTTTGCCTTTGTATATTTTTCCATCAAAATATGGAGGTTCAACCCCTGTTCGACTGTGCCCAATCCCTCGCGAAACCCGTATTGGAGGTCACTAATGATAGCTTGTTCGTCAGCCCAGGTCTGTAGTCTATTAAGTAGTACCCGGCCTATGATTTTGGTGGTAGAATCCAGCAACGATATCGGGCGATAACAAGCTGGATTTGATCTATCACCCTTTTTAAAAATTGGCACGATCAAAGATTCGTACCAAGTTGGTAAAAAGGTAGAATTGCATGCATTAGAAACCTGGGTTAAAAGAGGACCCCATAATGCTGTACTAGATTTAAAAGGGTCCGCAGGAATGCCGTCTGGGCCTGGAGCTTTACCAGAAGGGCTAGAATCAATAGCTGCAATAATTTCATTTAAGGTAAAATTCATTTTAAAATCATTTACTATATCCAATGTATTAAAAGTGGGACCTTGTTCTTCAGAGTTTGAATTCTTGTACAGATTGGAGTAGTGTTGGACCCATTCAGATTCCGAGATGGCAACCTCCATTACTGCCATATCTTTATCTGCCATGAAAGGTAAGTTCACCACTTTCCAAAAGGCAGAGAAATCACGACTATCTGCAGCGTCGCGTAATGCCCGCCAAGTATTGAGTTTTAGAATAGACTTAGCATTTTTAAGGACATTTTTGTAATTTCGCCTTGCCTCCCTTATGTGTTCAGAGTTCTTAGGTGATGCATGAATACAGTTTTTAAGGTAAGAATATGCTTCTGAACACTCGATATTAAACCAGCCTGATTTGCTTCTCGAGGTCTTGTTCTTTTTAACAGATAATGACTCTTTTATGTATTTCGAGATTGCCAGAAAATTCTCCCTAATCTCAATACTGGATGTGGTCTCGTCGAGGCACTTCAGAAACATGTTTTTACAATTGGTAACTATATTTGAGATAAGTTCATTGGTATTTACGTTGGACCATTTTAGTGCAAACCCATTTTGTCTAATACCAACAATGTGGTCAACATTGTCAGCAGTTATTGATCTAGTGGTACAGCTCTGTTTGGACGTAGTTACGTCAACACTAAGAGGAAAATGGTCACTAAGGACTATCTCATGTGTCTTAAAGTTATTAATACAAGAGGAATATCTGGATGAGAACAAGATAAAATCAATAGTAGATAATCGACCATGTGCATAAAATGTAGGGGAAAAGGGAATCATAGGGGAGCACGGAGGAGTAGTTTTCTCTCACCTCATGCTATTGGCAATTTGTTATAGGACTCGTACCCCCCAGGATGGCTCCCACCTGCGTCCTTGAGGGGTGAGCCCCTGTCATCTGGTCTAGGTCCGCCACCTGAGAGGCCCACCCCTCCACCACCAGGCTGCTCATCGGGGCTCGTAGGGAATACTCAGGGGCGGATGCCCCATGCCCTATTTTTAAACTGGCGCCCTTGCCCCCAGCCGGTGTCCCATTCTCTCTGGGGTGAGCTTACCGTCTCTCCACCTCAGTGCTGGCCTAAGGAGTATGCCGGAGGACTCCCCTTATCAATGTAAAGGCAACTTATGTGGCCTCTTTACCGCCACACTCAATTCCATATCCAACACCTCCCCAATCTCTATCTTTAGGGACGGGTGGGTGGGAGATTAAAAGGAGACCCCTGCATACCGGGGCCGGCGCAGTAAGAAAAGAGAGGGCGAGGACACGGGCAAGTTGCCCTAAATAGGCCCCCGCCCTCTCCCCCTCCTCGGGGTGCCGGCTCCGGCCGGAAATGACGTCACGACGTTGACCCGGAAGTTATTCGTGTTGCCGTCCTGTTAGTCCACCTATGAAGATCACCAAAGGGAGGGGGGGGGCGTGCCCAGGTGCCCGGGGGGCCGAGTCCTAAGTGCGCGCCTCATTATATTTCGCGCTTGTCATAGGACTCGTACCCCCCAGGATGGCTCCCAGCCCTGCCCCCCTCCAAACCCACAATCAATGCTTGACGACCAGAGCTGTGGGTTAAAAAAGGCCATGTTTATTACAAATCATCACACAAACATGACAATATATAATTCATACAATTTGATACGATATGGATTTATCAAATTCAATCGTTAAACAATATATATATATTCAAGTTGCCCCTAGTTTCGTGCTCCATCCGCCAGTCGGGCAGAACTCAATTTATTCACCAGAAAACGTTGTCTATTGCTCCAGCACTAAGGGGCCTTCTGGCTCGCTTCGCCCAACCAACTGAGAACCACGCAAGGTGCAACCCATCTGCGTCATTGAGGGGTGAGCCCCTGTCATCTGGTCTAGGTCCGCCACCTGAGGGGCCCACCCCTCCACCACCAGGCTGCTCATCGGGGCTCATAGGGAATACCCAGGGGCGGATGCCCCATGCCCTATTTTTAAACTGGCGCCCTTGCCCCCAGCCGGTGTCCCATTCTCTCTGGGGTGACCTTAACGTCTCTCCACCTCAGTGCTGGCCTACGGAGTATGCCGGAGGACTCCCCTTATCAATGTAAAGGCAACTTATGTGGCCTCTTTATCGCCACAAGGGGGACCAGGGCAGACCGCCCTTCGCCCTCCCCACCCCAAGCGACCTGTGAACCCCTAGGTTCTCAACAATCTTCAGGCTTGGAGCATGTCTGATTCAAATGGCCTGATTCGTCGGTCTTGTTACCTCTGCAATGCAAGATAACCCACCCTGGGGACAGGACTCCCACACGACGTCTTGCGCCCGCTGCCACTGTGTGTGCAGAACGAGCCCTACCGGCCCTGCTCACAGGCAGGCCACCCAGGGTCTACACCGCTAATCCCACCCTACCTAACTCTTGTCCCGAGCCATATCTATCCTGCTGCGCATGTCGTGGCTCTACTTCTGAATCTTGTGACCAACTAACGTGCACCGTCAGCTGCGGGAAATAGCCCTGCAAGCGAAATGTCCTAACTAAGCGTGAGTCTGTCATGATACTCGATGAGCATGCATACTCCTGTGAACATCCACCCGCCGCTACATGCTCCTGTTATAAAATTCCGTCGGGAGAGGGCCTGTCTACCCTAGATAACCCAGTATCCGGGCACTCCCGCGCTCCCACCGCCCTGAGTCGCGATGCCCGCACAACTCTGTTCCCCCTGGAGGAGCCCTCACAAGCGCCCCACCACCCTGCCTCTGATGCGGGAAATCGTGTAAATCGGTCGGATGACTGCTGTTGCAGTGAGGGATACGTCACCAGACACATACTAATATTGGGGAATTACCCCAAATGTAGCCATGACAGTAACCACCATCTGTTGCGTCCTCGCGCCAGATACGGGCCCACTTTATGCCCTCCGTCCCTACCAGCTGCCTCCACTGGGCATCACTACCCAAGTCCTGCAAGGCCTAAACAATCTCAGGAGGGACTGAGCCTGACAAATCAATGGTGCATAGATGAAGTGTGTTGTACGACCCCCCGGAGTGTACCACTAGGCCCTACCGCCCCATTCACCACTCCCCGAGCTGTGTCCCACGTCCCCCTAGGGAAGCTCAGTGAAAAGGCCACACTCACTAAGCATCCTCCTTTCCTGCTACATGCTAATGAACCCGCCTCTACATCCCCAGATACACATTGTCATACGCTGCGTGCGTAAGCAGGGGCAGGTCCGGGCCCAGGGTCCCACACGTAAAAGAAAAAGGTGAGTGCCAGCTCCAGGCCACCCCCGGACCCAAGGACACAAATGTACAGGAACAGGAGGCGCCAAACCACACGCCGCCTGCCCAGGGGAAAAAGGGGGGGGGGGACCTTGTGGAAACGCAGGATCCCCCCTAAAATTGCACAGAGGGAACCGCGAGCCCACGTCAATCGGGCGAATACGCCCCTCTGGGCCCCATTGCGGCGATGTCATACACATCCTGCGCGTATACCCTCTCCAAAGCAGACAGACGTATATGTCACAGGCGATGAGGAAGGGGCAGCTCCAATGTTGTGGCATAGCCAAGGCACAGACCGGGCCTAAGAGGACACCCATCCTTACGCAAAGGCCAATTTACCATGAACACCGCAAGCGCATGATGCGAGAAAGTCGCCATGGATCAATAGACTGTTTCCATCAACAGCAGCGGCAAGAAAAAGACCCTCCCCGAGTAAAACTGTCTCCAACTTTGCTCGAGTAAAACCAAGCTCGCAACCCCCACACATTCCTGCCAGCACCGAAAGTCAACGACAACTTCCGTACTGCCGTCAGCCACCTTTGGTGCCAAACAGAATTTATTTTAAAATACCTTAGGAGACCAAGGCGACTGCTGCGGTTAATTAGCTGTGTCCGCCCATTCTAGGGCTAATAACTGACCTGCTGGCACAGGAAGGAATGCTCATACTGACAATCTGGGTGGGTAATCTCTTGTTACAGACTCCAAATACCAGAAATTATTAACGTGCCTGCTGCAGTTTTTCGAATGAAAATGCCAGATCAGACGTCTACTCTATGTAACCCCGCTTATCCGGGTAATAAGTAACTAGTGAACTGCGGATTACTTTGCTCTGTCCTGCCACACACCCACATGATAGAATATTTTGTAATATTTATATTTCTGCAGTTTTAGATGGTGCTGCACGACCATAAGTTAATGGGTGTTTGAGCACTTTAATTGCGCAGCAGTTACGTTTACACAAGGCCACACTCATTTCTTTTTAAGCACGGGCAGATTAAGTGCGTTGCCCAGAATCCCTGCCCTTTGAGAAGGCGCTGAGACTCGAACCTGGTTCTCCAGACTAGTTTAATGGGCTATGCACTAGCTCGTTGTGCATGGAAAGCATAAGTTTCAGTCTACGTATCTTTCATATATCCAAAGCTTGCGAAAGTAATCATCCATGAAGCCAGGTATTTACAGATGAAGAGAAGGAGTCTTCTAGGCTCGTGCCCTGCATGTGTGCCAATCCTACTCATGACCCCAGAGAAGGCACAATGCGCCGTGAAGCCGCTGGGTGGATCGCAAGGCACTGGCTCAGAACCCACTTTGTTTTTTCCCTTTTTTGGCCCCCCACTAGTCAGAATGTGCTCATGTCCCAATACTGAACCCTTGCTCCCACTCCATGACTATCAGTGTAACTCGAAACCGAATCATTTGGACTTCAATCGGAAGCCAGGAAAAAACCACAATCTTGCGCACACCACGCAGGCTCACCACGTTCCCGCGGAAAAAACACCCCCACTAACTCAACCACGTCAAAGTCATCTTCTGCAATGTGCTCATTAAGCGTTGGACGGGGAAATATTCGTGCAGATCTGATGACACCACAACGTTACACTTCCCAGTTATTGTTCCCACGTAACGTGCACCGCCATCCTTCCCCCGACCGCCCATACAACCATGGTGTTCCTTCCAATTTAAGAATAGATGTTAAAGTTGTTTGGTAACCATGTTCAAAGTACTTAATACACTTTCAGCCCCCGACTGAACACAGCATTCCTTAAACTAGAGGTTCGGATCAGGAAGCCAGAATACGCTTTCAGCCACCGACTGAACACAGCATACCTTAAACTAAAGGTTCGGATCAGGTAGCCTGAGCGCACGAATGAGGTTCTGACACTCTTTTGCACGACCTGGTTAAAACAAATGACAAAACACGCTCCCAAAGTCGGGAGCTCTATCATCGAGTATGGTTGAATCACGTTCTTTTTGTGCCCCCGGTGTTCTACTCGGTGCAAAGTACAAACGTCAAAACACGCTACCAAAGTCGGGAGCTCTATCATCGAGAATGGTTGAATCACGTTCTTTTTGTCCCACCGGTGTTCTTCTCGGTGCAAAGTGCAGCTGCTCTCACTTCTCTTCGGAAAGACAACTCATAGAAGTGCTGTTTGCCCATATGCATTGCACCACTCTGTCCCCACTGTTTCTTTTACCGAGTTGCTCTAATTTCTGTGTCCGAGTATGTTTGGCGCCTTCACTGCACAGTAAATCTGGGAGCCCCCCAACCAGTGACTGCCTGCCTGCATGCTGTTATCCCCTCAGCCTGTTATAACCCTCAGCCCCGCCGAGGCCCGAACCCGGGCCCCTCAACATCGAACAACCGGGCTGGCTCACCCAATCATAACAGAAAAAAGGGAATATCGAACAGGACAAATGAAAGGGAATTAAACATTTCACCCTGAGAGACAGCGTCTCGAACCTTAACAATTATGCCACATTAGCTCCGGATCCCGGTGCCCCTCAGCCCCGCCGAGGCCCAACCCTGGGCCCCTCGGCATCGGACACTTGGGCTGACCCTCCCAATCCTAACGGAAAAGGATATCGAAACGGACAAAATCAAGGGAATTAAACATGTCACTTTGAGAGACAGCGTCTCAAACCTTAACCGTTAGGCTACAGTCGCAACGGATCCCGGTGCCCATCAACCCGCCGAGGCCCCACAGCATCGGACAACTGGGCTGACCCTCACCCCCGCCGGGGCCCGAACCTGGGCCCCTCGGCATCGAACAAATGGGCTAGCCCTCCCAATCGTAACAGAAAAGGATATCGAAATGGACAAAATCAAAGGGAAATAAACATGTCACTTTGCGAGACAACGTCTCATACCTTACCCCCTAGGCTACAGTAGCAACGGATCCCGGTGCCTCTCAGCCCGCCGAGGCCCGAACCTGGGCCCCTCACCATCAGACAACTGGGCTGCCCCTCGCAATCGCAACGAACACGGATATCGAACCGGACATAGTCAATGGGACTTCAACATGTCACCTTGAAGAGTCAGCGACTCATACTTTAACCATTAGGCCACAGTAGCAACGGATCCCGGTGCTCTCTATCCCGTGATTCAACCGTGCTCCCTCAAAACCGCCACGACATGCTGCACTCGACCCAACACCCGTGTTTTTGACTATTCACTTATGCTCCGAGCTCAGTACACACCGCTTTATTACCTTACGTGGACTGCAGCTCCGATAATTACACGTTTAACAACGTAGCAGACCCGTGTACCCGCCACTACTTTACTACGTTCTCAGAGCTCCCGCGCCCCTACAAGTGTAGATATCTGCGTGCCCATAAAGATGATGATGCCCAATCCCTTCCACCACTGGATTATCGTAATTAGACACAGACCGCTGGTGACCGGCGACCAAAGCCAACGCTCCATTCCCACGCGTTTTTTTAAATTACTGCACACTTCTAACGCTAAACAATCAAAGGCTTCCTTCCCTTTACCTCATTGCTCCACCAAACACACTATGGCTCAATCCCCTCTTCCTAGGCCGCGCCGCACTTCTGGCCATACGGGCACTCCACTGTTCTCCAGCGTCCGGACCTGCAGCCATGCTCTCCCACAGCTGCTGTCCATTAAACTCCACAAGCGCCGGTCCTCTAACGACGCATAATTCGACGACCTGCACAAATGAGATTAAAAGGAGACCCCTGCATACCGGGGCCGGCGCAGTAAGAAAAGAGAGGGCGAGGACACGGGCAAGTTGCCCTAAATAGGTCCCCGCCCTCTCCCCCCCTCGGGGTGCCGGCTCCGGATGGAAATGACGTCACGACATTGACCCGGAAGTTATTCGTGTTGCCGTCCTGTTAGTCCACCTATGAAGATCACCAAAGGGGAGGGGGGGGGCGTGCCCGGGTGCCCGGTGGGCCGAGTCCTAAGTGCGCGCTTCATTATATTTCGCGCTTGTCATATTAGTCCGCCTCCTGTGGAATTCTTGCAATAAATGGGCAACAATTTTACATATCTAAATATACACAAAGGCATCACATCACCCGGTTCAGATTCACGGATTGCATGTTATTGCTAAAAAAATCTCCACCTGGTGTATTCACAAAACCCTGCATGAAAAACCGACCTTGAGTTACATTTTCAAATGTTACCTTATTTTGAAAGACCCTCTCCTTCCCTTTTACCTTCTACATGCCTCTTGTGTCAATTGACTACTCCAAATCACACGCCTGTCATAATCTCTCTTTTTTTTAAACCATATCCCTGCAACCTAACAATATCTCTTCATTCAATCCTTTGTTTCCCATAGAACCCCCTTTAATGATCACACCAAAGTCTCTAATGTACCACAAAGAAACTGGAGTCAATGCATGGAATGGTTTCCTTGAAGCACAATACTAATTCTAATAACCAGTGGATTACCCACTAACTTTGGGCTCCCAAATATAGTGCTGTAAAGCGCTTCAAAGTCTCGTCAGGGGTAGTAAACACTACATAAATGCAATTTTAATTCAGTTCAATTGAGTGTCAAGCTGCCATCCATGAATTCAGTAGGGATTTCAGGAGGAACCTGAAATGAAATTCAACAATGCCATACTAGGTTGGGATCAAAGTTTGCCACCTCCTTTAATGGGAAAAATCAATTGTGATCATAGTATAATGAATCACAATTGTACACAGTTACGTCCTATGCTGGCACAAGGACCTGCTACTGTCCAATGTACTCCACTTGGAGCTAAAATGAACACTAAACACTTGTGTCACCCAAGAGTTGTTCATCTGCAGGAGTTCCACTTGGAAGTTCTAGTGTTATAGATCTTTGCTTTGCTGGATACCATTGCTGCAAGATTTTTATGCAGAGTTTTCTCTGGAAGGTCCTTATCGAATAATACAGCAAACTCAAGTTGTGCTGCATTTTTACTTTGAAGACTGTCCCTCAAATGAAGATCAAGTGTATTTGGACACAGACTCTAGTTTGTATCGAAAACTGGATAACATTGTGGGCACAAATCACATGAGACAAGTGCATCAAGTACTCTGTGTGCACCTCGAAAATCAAAATTTATCAGTACTTTTGTCGCTGTTTCCCCCAGTCTCCAGGTGTCACGCTTGGAACCAGGGACAGTTTCTGGGATCCTAACCCTCAAACACCTGGTCTCTGGTGGTGCACTCAAATCCTTTATGGTGCTTTGGGATACATTTGCACTGCCAAATACCAAACAATGGCGATACATGCAACTGCATCACTGTCTGCTGAGCAGGCTGGTCCCTCTGCCCTGGACCATTCCTCGTTCTCTGGTACTTTCTTACTGTAATACCTGGGGCCAATTTAAAGGCGTGATGTCTTGATTCTGTAACCTCCTGATCCACCACCTGTGCTCTCAACAGCAACTGGCCAGCCTTAAGATGACCTGACAGGCTGGTCTGCAAGTGGAGTATGATGAGGAGGACTGGGCAGAGCTCCTGGAAGACCTGGACCGGGAAGCACAGGCGGCCCGAATGAAGCTCAGCCTTTTTAAGGTCCTTCAGGGTTGGTACTGGACTCCGGCACGGCTTCAGGCCACGGGGCTGCTTCCTCACTCTGCCCGTTGTCGGTGCGATCATGTGCCCTGTGATATTGTTCAAATCTTACTGGACTGTCCTGCAATCTATCCCTTCTGGACAACAGTGGGGCCTACACTCTGGGAGTCTATGGACTTGCCGTTGCTGGTTCCGAGCACTCCAATTCTCCTCCATGACCTGGCGGACCTCCCACAATTGCCCCGCCATGCCCGCCGTTTACTCACCACTGCACTTGCTGCAGCCAAGATCTGTATACTACGGCATTGGCACTCCCGCAGGTACCCTTCCCTGAGGAGTGGCTCGAGGCTCTGTACAAGACAGCGTCCCATGAAAAAGTAATTCACAACTTAATGGAAAAAGCAGATATCTTTCTTCTCACATACAACCATCCCCCAACACGCCCTGATACTTATTTATTCTTGGTTACTCTTGTTCTTTATCGCCGCAGCCCAGCACTCATCCCCCAGTCTGTCGATGTGTTTATCCCTTCCCCTGACCCCCACCCCCACCACTAGCTCCCGTACCCGGGCTCTGTCAGACCGGCCCACCCTCCTTTTTTCTTCTTCTCACTTTCTTTCCTTCTTCTCTTTTCCGCTCTCTTTCTGTACATCCCTTCCTCCTACCCCCTCCCTTTTTTCGCTTATTGCATTTTTTTTATTTTTTTTTGTCCTCATTTTGCCCTTGGAAGATCACGTAGAAGCTCTAGGAGAGAAAAGATGAGATACACTGTCACAGATAAACTGGTAGTGCCCTGACCGGCAGAGATAGCACTCAGTGTCACTCAAAACTCTCCAAAAAGTGCACCACGAGAATATAATCCATATAGGAGCAATATTGCTGCTATTGAATACCCATGACAGATCAGGGAAACCATGCTGTGGGTATATCTATATCTAGGAGGGAGAGCAGACCAAGCAGCGTTAATCATCGGACAGTGGGGGAAAAAAAAAACAAACACACATCTAGGACCAGTTCAAAAGGTGCCAAAAGTCTCGTTTTTCAGGGTTACCGGATCTTACTAGGTCGATTTTTGACGTTCGCAGTACTGATGAACGCCAATCTAACAAGGTGGGAGGCAGTGGTTTCTTCCATTTCCTGCAAATCTCTCTTCTTGCAAGTAGGATATAATAAAACAAGAGTTTTTTAACAGGACCTTGAACATCCAGTGATGTTCCAAAAATTACAAGCAGTGCATCGATTGAAATTTGATGCCCCACAGATGTTGTCAACAAAGTGCTGATAGCGTCCCAAAAAGGTAACACCAATGGGCATTCATAAAACATATGTAGGTCCGAGGCTGCTGGCAACCCGCATTTAGGGCATGCCACAGTGGATTCAGTAGAAAATTTTGATAGCCGCTGTGGGGAATAATAAGCCCTATGTAGCGTAAAGAAATGGTTCCTACACAACCACGCCGGCTTCACTGTATCCCACAGGATCTTAAAGGAGGAATACCAGATGTTCTCAAGATCTTTTCCAGGGAAAGAGGAACTCCACAATGTTTCAGGTAAGACAAACTCCCCGTCGACCTCATCTAGTAACAAATTATACCAGAACGAAATTTCCTTAGGTACAGGAGGTTTGTCCGTCATCAGGGTCACTATACTGCTCTCAACACCTATTTGGAATCTACCCCTAATAGAGCTCTGAGTATGGTCGCTTATTGCATTGTTTGATATCAGTGCGTGCACCGCAATCATAATTTGTACCTCCCTTGGGGTCCGAGCAGGACTTATATATCACTGTGTGTACTGCTGTTTTTTGACCCATCATTTATGTCAATAAAAAAATTGCTACCAAAAAAAAGAATATGTGCCAAAATATAGTGTACACATGACATATAGCGTAGAAATATAGTGTACACTTGTCTCCTAGTTTACGTTAGCGTGTTGGTTAAGAAGACGAAGGAAGTGGACAGTTCAGGTTTGCTCGTTACGCTTATGCATCATAGTCTGTTCCCAGATGTGTGCCTCACCACTTTTAAAATCCACAAGCTGCCACTGTCCTCTTGAAATTGATTCTGAAGTTCCATTGTGCCGCCGTTTGCTGATTTTAAGCTCTAACGACTGCCTATATCTAGTAAAAGGCTCGATAATAGAAACATTACATTGATTGAGTTGGGGAGCCCCCTTGCGGCTAATTGACGTAATGTCAACAGTTAAGAGGTCCGTAAATAGGTGCTTCATTCCTCTCAAGTGCTTAACGATCGCGCCCTGCTGGTCCTTCTGTCACTTCAGGGCACACCTCCCCGCACAGATGGCAACATGGTGCTAACTGTTTGGTCTTTGTAAGATTTCAAATTGCAACTACAAATTATTTCGTAGAATTTCTCCCCTTACTCTGGATCTTTCATCCTATGACGTTTTCACTCCAAAGACTAAAAATGTGCAGATAGGGCCAAAGAGATCTGGGTTTGTTGTACGAAGTGGCAGGTTCTTTCTCAGTCTTGTCCCCTGGATGGTAGATTGATTTTCTTTCACACGTTCTCAATGCTATTTTCTTTTTGTCCCTCTGTTGGGTGCTGCACACAAAGATATGTGTGGATACCTTGCTTTAGGGCTGGCCTTATCCTTCTGCTTAAGTACATCTAGAGTTCATTGATTTAGTATTGTACGAGGTAATTACATTTGTAACAAAAAAACATAAGAGCAGGGCCCCCAAGATTTCTTTAGAGACTTCTCTCTAGTTAGTATTCGGAGTTTCGGGATACTAAGGCTGTTAGTATTGATTCCTCCTCGTGCTTCTTTATTCCAATACCCCATGCTGCCTGTCTTTGCAGCACTCTTCCAAGTTATTTTTCAGTCCTGCTTTCTTCCTTTATCACTTGTTTTCTATATTTCTTTTCTTCCTTCTTTCTGCCTATTTTGCCTTTCTTGCTCTTGTTCTAGGTCAAATTCTGACGATCCTTGTCCCCAAATGCACCCTAGAACATAAATCAAGCACTCACTGTGCTCTACATAAGACACCTGGACATAAATAAGCATAAAACCTTCATTCGATGGGACCGCTTGCATCATGTACACAATGTGCAACTCATAGACCAGGAACATTTATTCTTTCACATCACTTTAGAATTTTGGTAGTACTCACCAACACCCCACCACAACCACCGTCACTTTAGACTATATTATTTTTATCACCCTAATAATTGGACTGCTATCATTTAACAAGTTCAAATAACTAGAACTGGATCAAGCATGCTAAGGTCTATTTGATAAATACGATTATGTAAACTCTACTTTCCCCAGCTCGCAACTGTAACAGATTTTCAAAAATAAAATATCTTTGTAGAAATAGAAAAAAGACAAATCAGACGCAGTACTCAAATCAATTCCACACCCACCTTGCTAAGTTCTTACCAGGAATGCCACTGATCGGTGGCCTGTATAGTAAGGCGAGCTCGTCCTCTTCTTTGCTGGGCGGAAGTCGCGTGAGGGCTGGCCTGTGCCTTTCCTGTTGGGCACCGGCTTCTTCAGAACCACGGCCTGTAGAGAAAGAGAGCACGTGTGACGTCAGACTCGCCGATAACGGGATAGTCCGCCAGCTGGCATCGGCACCCTTGCAGGGTTGTCAGTTACACATGGCATCGCTCGGATACCATTCTCAAGCGGCGCTTTAAAGTTGTCCCCTTGACAATCAAACTTCTCTAGAGGGTGGTTCTGTGAGTCGGAGTCATAGAGCACACATAAAAATAAGCTCCAAGAAGCATGAAAGGATGAGTGTTCTCCACCAGGATTCCATCCTCTAGCCCACTTTGCAAACAGAAAAGAACGGCAAAGAAGGACAGGAAGAACACAGGTGCGAGAGTTAAAGATGGCCTCCTTTCATCTCACAGCCCCCCACCTCCTCTACTTCAATGTGCACTTTGCATTAAGTACTGATATATGCAGCCTTTGGGATGGTAAAACATTGGACACTTCTGCTGTCTCCATCAAAGCCTTGCACAGCTGGCTAGGTAGGCTACTGTCAACTAGGCCTCAAATGCCCCAGGTACATGACAAGGGACCCCTGGATCGTGTGCCAATCAACCAGCGAATCTCAGCCAAATTCGGAACAGAGGTAAATATACAGGATACCTTATTGGCCTCCCAATCTTATGGCGTATATTTTTTAGCTACTTCAGTCTGTAACTCAACATTTTTACATTTCTGCTCTTTTATCTATATTCATCAGTACTTATTTTGTGTTTTGTGAGAATAATGAACCTGTATCTAGTATATTTCCACATTTATTTAAATGACAAAGCTGCACTTGTGGTTCCATGCCTGATGGGGTTTACTGCTACAAGAAGCCATAGCGAATGCATCACCATACACAATACACTCTTATGACATTAGCGTTTTATTACAAACAGACTAACCATCTGTAGGTGTTCAATGCTCCATCAAAGCCCTGCAATCCGAGGTGCGCCGGCTCCGTGACACAACCCATAAGCTGCATCTCGGGCAAAAGACGCAGAAGAGAGATCACGCAGGAACAATATTCGCGTGGTGGGTGTAGCTAAGAGAGCCGAAGGGAAAAACGTGGAACGATTCGTGGAGGACATTATCCTTCACTCCATGAAGCTCAACAACCTCTCAGCGCAATTTTTAGTCTAACAAGCACATCGCACGTGGGGGTCCCGCCACCTGATGCCAGACAGTCAGCCCTGCTGGATCATAGCACACAACTTCTTCATTTCAGAGACAGAGTTGCTATCCTGAGAGTGGCACGGCAGCAAGGCTCCTTGGGCTACAAGAACCACATTATAATGGTTTTCCTGGATTTCACCCAAGAAATGCAGTCACAACGCAACCAGGAGCTACTATTTGCCATGCTGTTCCTGACTAAGCTGCATGTGCTGGTGGAGGGGAAAGCTTGGTTCTTCACTAACCCCAATGAAGTATGGGAGTGGCTAGAAGGCTGGCAGACCACAGCTGCATGAAGGCAGAATCAACATTGGAACCAACATACAAGTGGTGACTAGAGAGTAGCGCAATCATGGAGGAGATGACAGGACAGAGGCGGCACATGGCGTGATGTGAAAGGTGAATGAGGTGAGAGTCCTTCAATGTATGATACTGGCTGAAGCCTGAATGTGCACCTCTGGGTCTGTGGCATCAACCTACATCTGATAGAGGTAAGCACTTAGCACACACACACATCCTCGTGTCAATTTCCCCCGCAAGAGTTTTCCTGTCAAGCTTACCCGCAGTCTGCTGCTCTCTGCTGCCAGTCTACCTGCTGCCCTCTATTTGTACATTCTCTGCTCGTTTCTTACTCTGTTTTGCCTTTTCTGCCAGTTTTTCTGCCCTCTGTTTTGCCTTTTTCTGCTGGTGTTTTTGCCCTGTTTTGCCTTTCCTGCTAATCTTTCTGCCCTGTTTTGCCTTTTCTGATCAATTTTCTGCCTTACGTTTTGGCTTTTCTGCTTGTTTTTTTGCCGCCTTCTGCTCTGTATTGATTTTTCTGATCATTTTCTGCTCTATGTTTTGCCTTTTCTGCTTGTTTCTCTGCCCTCTTCTGCTCTGTTTTTTCTTTCCTATTCATTTGCCCTCTGTCTTGTTTTCTGTTCGTTTTTGTGCCCACTGTTTTGCCTTTTCTGCTCATTTTTCTGCCCTCAGTTTTGCCTTTCCTGCTTGTTTTTCTGCTGTATCTTGCCTTTTGTTCTCGTTTTTCTGCAATCCATTTAGAATATTCTACTTGTTTTCTGCCTTCTGTTTTGGCTTCTTCTGCTCTGTTTTGCATTTACTGCTCATTTTTCTGCCCTATGTTTCTCTTTTACTGCTTGTTTTTCTGCCCTCTGTTTTGCCTTTTTTCTGCTCACTCATTTTTCTGCTCTCTGTTTTGCCTTTTTATGCTTGTTTCATCCCTCTTCCGGCCGTTTCATGAAGACCTGGCTTTTTGTCAGAGACCTCGCACCCCAGCGCCCAGATACCCCCAAGTGTGACTCTGGCACGCTCTACAAATGCTGATTGATTGATTGATTGATTGATTGACACAAGTTGGAGTTTCAGATGTGAGGGGGGCGACAGACACCTCAGAAGTTGTTCTTCACTTGCTGTTGGAGGATGTGGGGAGAAGGGGTGTGCTGTGTTGGGGCAAGTTAGGTATACAACACCAACTTATACATCCCCAACATATCAGAGAGGACAAAAGTGGCTCTCCTGGTTCTCTAATAAGGCACAAATGACACAGGATGGAGGGAAGATGTGATGTACAGAGACTATATCTCTCAATCCTGGAATGTTAATAGTCTGAGCAACAGGGTGAAATGAGAGGTAGTGAACACATTCTTGACACAGCAAAACCCCAATACAGCAATGCTACAGTAGACACATTTAGTGGGCAACAACTGTGGCTTCCTGGGCAGGGGGAAATATAGGGTCTTAGTCCACACAGTTTTCACGGCGGGATCCTAGGGGTGGGGATACTGGACCGAAAGATGATTCCCCAAAGCGTTACCAGGGCCTGGTCTGATTGCCTGGGTGCTGTGCAGCATTAAAGGGGGACTTGAAAGGTCAGACCTTCACATGGACATCCTGGTATTTTCCGCTGGGTTATAGTCCACAATGCTAAATGAGATTAGGAAATGGATCACCACCTGTCCTAACTCCATATTGATCATCGGGGTGGGCTTAAACCTGACAATGGATGCTACACTCAATAGAATTTCAGGGAGTAACGGGTACATCCAAGAGGGTTGCCAACTGGCTAATTTTACGGCGGCGATCGGACTGTTAGACCTGTGGAGAAGGGAAGGTACACAACTCAGGCAATATTCATATGTGATCAGATCCATAAACATAATATCCTGATTAGATTACCTACTGATCCCAAGTACACAAGGGGGAATGTTCTCACACATGTGCTACCTAGCACAGGGGATCTCAGACCACTCCCCAATGATGACGAGATATGATACAGGTAGGGCTAGGGTTCCTGGAAGCAGGAAACTAGACCCATGGAAACTCACGGACTGGGGGGTGGGGAGACAAATTATGTCCTCCACTGAGACATATTTCCCCCCTCGCAACCATCGTCAGGAACCACGGGCTCAACATCGTCTCACACGCCAACGACACCCAGCTGATCCTCTCCCTCACCAACAAACCCAAAATCACCAGACACAACTTATAAGAAGGGATGAAAGCCATTACCACCTGGATGAAAGAACAGCTGCCTGAAACTCAACTCAGAAAAGACAGAAGTTCTTATCCTTGGCTCCAGCCCCTCTGCATGGAACGACTCCTGGTGGCCCTCTGCCCTCGGAAAACTCCACGCCCGACGGACCATGCATCATGCTAGACTCATTGGTCACAATGAACTGCCAGATCAACGCTGTCTTCTCGACCTGCTTCAACACCCTCTGCATGCTTCAAAAGATCTTCAGATGGATCCCAACCAAATCCAGAAAAACTGTCACGCACACATTCATCAGCAGCAGACTGGCCTATGGCAATGCTCTCTATGATGGAATCAACAATAATTTCCTTTGCAAACTCTAGACTGTCCAGAATGCCGCAGCCAGACTGATCCTCGACATCCCCATCGCAGTCACATAACCCAACACCTCTGCAATCTCCACTGGCTTCCAGTCAAAAGAAGAATACCCTTCAAACTCCTCACCCATGCATACATGCACCTTCACAACTCCGGACCCGCCTGCCTGAATAGTCGCCTCTCCTTCCACACACCCAAAAGACACCTCCGATCAGCCCAGCTCTCACTGGCCACCGTCCCACGTACCAGCCAGACTAGAACAGGAGGAGACCTTCTCCTACCTCAAAGCCAAAGCCTGGAACACCCTTCCCCTCCACCTCCGGCTATCTCCCACATTGCCCCACTTCAGAAAGGACCTCAAGACCTGGCTAATCAGGTGACCCCAGCACTAAACAGAGCTGCCCAGCACCTTCAGACCCTCACAGGTGAGTAGTTGCGCTTTACCAACCCTGATTGATTGATTGATATTTTCAGGAAAGTGTATATTCAGTGCAGTCTCAAGTCACTGTCCAGGAGACCTTCAAGCCGACTGTTGGAGGGCCCCTAATCCCACACATCATGGGGGGAAAAAAAGCTAGGGCTTGAGGAGTGACAGAACTTGAGATCTCCTCCTGTACTTGGCAGACCCCAAAGGCTCTATCCCTGAGTACTAGACATTTTATCAATATTTGCGAGGTTTACTGGCCTTCAGATCAATTGGCACAAATTGATCCTTTTCCCAATTGCATACTGGGAACCATGGGGTAACTGGGAGGGCTCTTTGCAGTGGTTCCCAGACGGGTTCAATTATTTAGGAATTTATATCACCAAGGACCAGACTGAATTCCACAGTGCTAACCTGGGAAAGGATCCTGGAAGAGTACAAAGGAAACGCAAACCGTTGGTGACATCTCCACTTGTCACTGTTTTGTAGGGCTGCATTATTTAAATTATTTCCTTGCCTAAATTCCTCTACATGCAACAAAACGCGCCATATGCACAGCCCGATGCATTCTTCCACGCAGTTGACAGGTCTAGCCTTACCCAACTTGTTGTTCTTTTTTTTGTGTAAATCTGTATACTCATTTTAGATAGCATAAAGAGAAAATTAACATACCATAACAATAGTCTAAACTCACAATACTCAGGTAATCAAAATGGCAACAGAATGCATTGGAGAGACAAGGATGTGAAATTCCTAAAGCCGACGCCCGGGACATATTGTTTGGGGTCAATGAGAACAGGTTTTCATGTGTATTTTGTCCTTGGGACAAGTAGGGCGGATGTATGACGTTACAACGCATGCTTTTACACCGCATGCCGTTACAACGCATTTTTTACACCGCAAGATCTGTTACAACGCAAGCCTTTACAACGCATGCTTTTACAACGACGTACACTAGATGGAGTGCTGACATTAGAAATGTATAATTTACTATTCTAACTCCAGTCCACGTTGCAGTAGGGAAGGTGTTTGGATAGTAAAACTACACTATTTCTAATGTTAGCACGCCATCTAGTGCATTTCGTTGTAATGGCATGCGTTGTAATGGCATGCGTTGTAACAGATTTCGCGTTGTTACAGTTTCGTTGTAATGGTAGTGCGGTGTAAAAGTTGCGTTGTAAACGTTGTATACCAGTAGGGCCAACCCCCTACAGCACAAACCCTTTGTCTGCCAGTTTGCAGTACCACATTATGGATTGCGAAAGGCATTGCCTGCAGTTAAAGTAATATTTGTGTCTATGTGCTAATGCTGTTCAAACTTGTATTTATGGTTCATTAATGCAAAGCCTTTATTATTAGGGTGAGCTCTCTAAGTAAATGTTGTAAGCTCAGATTGCACTACTGACTGTGGTTAAGCATAAAAATGTGCACACACGTTTGCAAAGTTAAACAATATGAGGCTATGTATACTGCTCCTAGAATGCTCTCTCATTAGGTGCAAATATTTGCAAAAGCCTGAAAGCAAGATTGATGATTCTTTGCTTCCAAAATAAAATGTTCACAAAAAAAATGCAAACATTTCCCTAAACTACTGAAAAAATATAGGTACCATTTCTTTGCAGCATCATTTAGTAAAATGTGTTGTTGCATGCTAGTATTTCCCAAAAATATTCACAATGGAAAATGAGTGTAACCAGTTTTAATAAGATTATGGAAAACATAAAAATAAACAAGCATTGGTAAAGCCTGTAGGTCAAATTGTTGGTTAGCCTTTTCGTTTTGTCAATGCGTGACTTATCTTGGCATGGTTTTTATAAAACCTGAATAATGTGGGAGCTGCCGGGCCCTCACCATTATAACAAACATTGGCAAAAGCAAAAATTGATTTTCTCTCAAAAAGCACACATTGCACAGTAGTTCGTGGAACTGCACAAAATGACTGTGTCCATATGATCCTTGTGAAAGAACAGAATGCTGTAACTCCCAGTGAAGGTACCCGATAGACAGAAAGAGAGAGAGAACATTTTAATAAAAACCAAAGGTCTTTGTTACCACCAGACCTAAATAGGGGCCCAATTATTAAATAAAGTGCACCCATGTCCTTGGATTAAGTGCAGATATACGACTTTTGTAAATTCACAAGAATTCACAGAAGTAGGCCAAGAAATAGTACTGCTAGAAAATATTTGTGAACTGCATTTTAGCATTAGCAAATATGCAGGCGTACATTTGCTCATGCAAAAATTTGAGTGTTTACAATTTCACTTTCCCTCCAACCACTTTTATCTCCAATCCTGGAAGGAGTTTTATGTCTGCCATTGTCAGGAGTAAATATCCAACCTTTCTCAGTATGGAAAAAGATTACAGAAGAGTTGGTGAAAACACTTAAAACATGCAAGTTAGTAGGTTTGTACAGACTCAAAAGGGCATTCCAACCCTGGAACTGCTGCTCACCATTACCTTCAGCCCCAGTATGTAGATCTGCAGAAATGTGGCAACATATGGGAATTGCTAATATTCAAACCCTACTGTGCAAGGAGCCCTGGCAGATTCAGAGAGGCTATTTCAGAGCTCTTATATAATGAGATTGCGGTCATAATGTGTCGCCGCATTACATTGCACAAAAGGGACAACTGGATTTTGTTACAGGACAAGAAGATTTATGAAGCAACCTGTCCCATGGACAAGTAGATATTTTATTAAATGCCACACCCCTGGAGAGATCACCCCATAGAAGAGATTTAAAGTAAGACATCCATTCACCCCATATCTTGTGGTGTTTCTCCAGGCATCCCTGGATTGATAAACATGTTTTTCTGCGATAGCGACAAAGTCCATCCTCCTTGTCCCCAGAATGTGGTTCTATTGCTGGCTGGCCCAAATACTTACAATAAATGAATGGGCATTTTTGACTCAACAGGAGCCAGCACTGCTCTCAGACCAATGGGGAACAGGGGTTATGTGGTCTGTCTCCATGACGGACAGAAGAGAGTAGCCTTTCCAACACCCATGGAGATTGTACTGGCGTTATGGAAGACAACAAACAAAAAACTAGGTTGGTGAACGACACTAACACTGGAGACCCCCCCATGGCACTTGGCTGCCACCAGCAGTGGCATTTCCAAATTGAGAGACATATGGGGGTAGACAGCATGATATCCTTCAACATACGCCAGGCAGAATATGACTTACAGGTAAGCCACGCACTTGCCATGTATAAAACAAAACTGGAGGACATCAAGGATGAAACCCTGTTAGATTTCTGGATACTCACATCCCCGTTGCATGCACATGCGATCTCGCAAATCTATGGAACGCTCATAATACATGTGGTGCCCCCCCTCTCACGGAAATGTGAGACCAATGAGAGCAAGAGCTGGGAGTCCTCGACGACACAGACTGGGGAGAGATGTGTAGATACCCTGGAGAGGTGGCAATACAGGCGGGATTCAGATTGGTGCAACTTAAGATCCTGCACAGGGCATACTACACCAGAACACGACTGTGGTATAAGAGTAAAATAAACACGGCTATGTGTTTGAGAGGCTGTGGCCAACCAGGAATACTGCTGTATATGGTGTTGATTTGTCTGCATATTAACTCTTCTGGTCTGGGATACGACGGGCAAATGAAGAGGCCTCTGGGGAGGAAAGAAGCTTTACGCCAGTGTTGGTGGCCCTGGGCATTGGGTTGGACAGACATTACCCAAATACACTCAATTGTGGTGGCAAGTGAGACATAATTTGTCTTTGGGGTGCCTTTAATCCGCCAAAAGTGACAGACTGGGCCAGAAGTATGGACTGGTGCCAGCAAGCGGAGGAGACTGTCTACAAAGCAAGTGGATGTCTGAAGAATTTTGATTAAGTATGGGATATATGGGGAAACTACTGAGTGGACACCAGTTAAATAACAGGGGGTGGTGGGCTGCTAGGAGGCCAGGGGGACCGGACAGTGTCAGGACTTGCTATGGAAACAGACATAATACACCGTGAAGTCGAGGTGTGTGGGGGGCTGGTATTAAGTTATAGTATTGACTGTATTTTTCCCCTTTGGGGGACCCGTTAAAGAAAATAAAAATGTGTAAAACAAAAAATACCTTCTTGAATAAGATTGTGAATAACGTAATTTGTCTTAAAACTCTTTAAGAACATCACCAAGAAACTGCAAAACATTAATGAGAGCATCTAAAGAACCTACTGCCAAGAAAAACATAATAATTATCAATGAAATCTACATTAAAGCACCAAAATGTCAGTTTGGCCTAGTCCATTTATGTCTTTTCAAAATAACCAACAATGTCATATCCATGGTATTTGAGGTACCTTCTGAACTAAGGAAATATGTAATGAGTTGGAGCATGGAAGATATGAGCCCATCTCAAGCTTCTGCCGCTTAAAGGAACTCCAGAAGATCCTGCCCCTTGCTGTCCACCTCTTCACCTCCTCTGCTCCTCAGTCTGCAGTCAATCCATTGGGTGTTCACCGGAGTGCTGGCACAAGGGGAGGAATACCTGCCAGGGTTTGCAGGACTTGAAGAGAATAGTCTGATGCCAAGCTGCCCACTCCTCAAAGCGAAGCCCTGCCCGTATGTGAGTGAGCATGAATAGCAGAACCAAACTATGAAGAACAGTACGAATGGCAATGAGAGAGAAAGGAGACAGCCAGAACATCACTTCCTGCTCTGGGGTACCTCCCCCAAAGTTCAGGGCACTCACAGCAGTGTTCTTATATACCAGTGCTAAAGGTTTACTATAAATGCGAGAAACAAACACTTACTAGTTAGAAGCAATGCAATACTAAAGGTGGTTTTTGCTGTAATGCTTGTCAGGTTCAGAATGGGTGGTAGCAATGAACCTAAGCCAACGTGGAGGAAGCCTGTATCAGAAATGGTGGACTCCATGTCAAAAGCAATCGAGTAAAAACAAATAACAGGAAGCAAGGGACAAAACACACTAACCCGAGCCAAATCGCAACCAAGATACAAGTCAAAGTTCAGGCAAAAGATCAGTAAACCTAGGGAACAAACTAAGGGGCAAATCAACAAACATGATGGTCGGGTAATATGGTGAACAAACTATAGCAACAGTGAAGGAGCAAATAAAACAAGAGATGCTGCCAGGCACCTTCCAAATGGCAGTGAACAGTATATAAAGCACTTCGACCACCAAAATGTTGGAAGCCACATTGCTGGCTAGCATCCCTATTTCCCTAACCACCACAGGCCTGTCTGCTGGTCTCAAAGGCAGCTTCTGTTACATCTTCTTCCCACAGCAAGTTCCTGTCTCAGCACCCTGTTGTTTCCTGTCTGTGCCCCTTCCCCTTAGAGCCCTCCATTTGTGTGCTGGCTTGTTAGGGAACATTTGATTAAATTAAGCTACCAATCTAGGAGGATGAACAAATGTGGCAGGTTACCAAAAGGGTAATGATGACCCATTACACTTCCCAGACATAAGATATTGCAACTGCCCTTCCAGTCTCCTAAAACCGATTACAGCTTCTCCTTCAAATGCTACACATACATATTTAATAACTGGACGAAGGGAAGTAGAACTTTTACATGTAGGCAGGTTTAACCCTAGATAGCTGTAAGATATGATGTATGAAGCCCCATAGGAAAGCTAAACACACTGCACTTTGTCCCACATACATGAAACACCAGAAAAGTCCCCATAAATTAAGGTCCAAACTTGGGATGCAAACTACGTAATGTTAGGAAGCAGGCAGACAACCAAATCAAATCGTCTTTCTTGAAACTGGGACTTTTTACTGAAGATGGTCAATGAACCCCTCATAATCGGCTTTACCTTGCTGTAAATGCAATAGGGTGCTGGCCTGTATGGAAGCCAACAAGGATAGTAGGGCTGTAACTGATGGAAATGAGGTAGACCGTGTCATTTCAGGGATTAATTGAGAGTGAAAACAAAAGCAACCAAAAAAAGTAGAATTTCCTAAAGAGGAATGTTGGGAACTAATTAGGAAATTACTAGCACTAAGGTGTTTTTCTTTGGAGTAGGAAGATTAGTGTTGAAATCCAAAGAGATTTTATTCCAGGATGGTTAAAGAAAATAAGGTGCCATGATGGTTTTTGATGGGATGGCATCTGGATACAAATAGAACAGTGTTTCACATATTGCCTACATCTCTTCTAACCATGGGCCACCTAAAAAGAAAAAGCACCAAATGATAAAATGTATTTTCCCTAAAATCCTGCAAGGGCAGCGTCATGTGACCAGAACAGTACTATACCCTCTGATTCTGAAGAAGGAACAGTTTAATTTTAGGAAAGAACAATTTTTTTTTTACATTTATTTATTTGTATATCGCCTGAATCGACCCCCGAAGGGGTATCTCTGCGCTATGGACAGGGCTGCAGGAAAAGCTACTAAATGGGATCAGAATAGGGTGGTCTTAAGGAGCTAACTGACTTGGAGATAATCAGAACATTGTCTCAGATGAATAGGGAGCTGATTCCAGTAGAGTGGGCCTTTCATTATGGTGCAATCATATGGTTCCTCCTTAGTTCATTTTTGCTGATCCCAGGGGGACAGCTCAGATTTAAACATGACAAAACACCCTCTATGTCAAAATACACCAAAATATGAGGTACCTTAATTTGGGGTGTTTTAGGTTCCAATTGTTGAGACAAAACGTCAACTTTTCTGTGGCTTTTCCTTGGTCTATTAGAGATTAGACACTGAAACATTTAGAAGAAAAGCAACTACCTTGCACGTACATTTAATGGATTTTTAAAAAATTCCAATTTTATGATCCGCCCCTATGGATACTACGTGCAAGGCCCCCTCCAGTTGATAATGCCTGTGAGAAAAGGTTCTTTAATTGCAAGTAGCTCTTGTCATATAAGGTGTAGTTCTGCTTCGTGATGGTTAGCATATGTGAGAAGAAAGCTACAGGGTGCACTATTTCCATCAACGGATGCCTCTGAAAGAATATAGGTCCCATGGCAAAAGAAGAAGCATCTGTTTCTACAACAAAAGGCAACTTTTGATCTTCATGTCTAAGCATAGGTGCTGGAGTGAATGTAATCTTTACACATTCATACGCTCCCTGTAAAGCTGAACCTCATTCAAAAGGAACACCCTTCTGAGTCAACTAAATGATGGGTATCACAAAAGTGGAGAAGGAGCTGATGAAGTGTTGTAAATTGGTAAATCCTAAAAATCTCTGTATATCCTTTTCTTTGAGGGTTATATGCCAATCTTTTACTGCAGGCACCTTTTGTGGATGCAGTCTAGTTTCTTGATCAGATAAGATGAACCATAAGAATGATACACACTGCACTTCAAATATGCACTTATCCAAAGTAGCATTTAAGGAGTGAGTTTTCAATCACCATAGTACCTTTTGCACATGTTGTTGGATGGGTTTTCAAACCTTCTGAAAAAATCAAAAAGTCCTCAAGATAAATAATGACCACCTGTGCAAAAGTACTCTAAATATATAATTCACCAAGTGTTGAAAAGAGTCAGGCAAGTTGCATGGGCCAAAAGGCATGACCAAATATTCACAGTGACCATACCTCATGTTAAAGCAGTTTTCCATTTGTCACCTGCTTTTATTTGGACTTAATTGTAAACTCCAACTAAGTCAAGCTCGGTGAAGATTTTACTGAAATACCTCGCAAAGGAGATCAAGTCTTTACTGGGATGTCATTCAATTCTCAATAATCCACACAGGGTCTCAGGTCACCATTTGATAAGGGATAAAGAAAATGTAAGCACCTGCTCGTTAAGTGGATTGTCTACTGAAGTCGTTCCTCTTCTTCCACAGTCAATGCATATATCCAACCACATGAGATCTAGGCATTCAGAACTATTGCACAATTGTATTCCCCAGGGGGAGGCAAGGAATTGATTGGTACTCTTTTCACTGAAATCATCCTGGAATTCCATATAATCTTCCTGAAAAGGACTATCCAGTTTTAAGTATGAAAAATGGAGCAGCCTGATAAGGAATGTATTTGTGGGCACAAATTTGTTGGGTAGCAATTTTCCTTCCAGTATGATGAGTTGGTCTTCACATCAGATGATTTCCAATCCATCGCAGGGTTATATTGGTGTAATCAAGAAGATCCAAAGACAAGGTGAAAATTTGGAGTGTCAATTAAATTGAAATTAATGATTTCAATGTGCCCTAAATTGATGCCAATACCAACTCTAATGTCTCTTTACACACCTCATCAGAGGTCAAAGAAGTGCCATCCGTACGTTTACTGGGTTTGGAGTTAATCTTTGGTATTGTATGAATAGCATGTAATTCTGTGACTTGAATATCCAAAGGCAGTCTGCAGCCACAAGTCTAGTAACTCCAAACATTTAAGAAGGCCAGAAAGAGCGGTTAGCATAAATTTAATAAAAAGTGAGTTCTACCCTTAGCATACACTTGTAAACTGGAATCCCCTGACCTTGGTCTGCTATTTAAGGATGGCCTTTCTCGTACCCCAACAGCTTTTCTGACAAAGTGTCCTGCTTCTCTGCAGTAAATAAATAGCTATTTTTCCTTCTCCAATATAATTATTTTCGGAACTTAGATTTGCGCATATTCTCAATTTGCATTATCGCTTCAGAAGATGTAGCTTGCACAAAGCCTTTTGGGTTAGTCTATTGACATGAGTTCAAGCATCTTTCTGTACACCTCTCTTTTTGCTGATGATCTATCTTAAGTACTAAATTGATTAATTTATTAGACTTAGTGAGTCAAATAGCTACCAGTGAAAGAGCATCTTTAAGCTCCTCTTGTCATCAGTGGTAAAATGCATCAACCAAACCCTCATCAGTTAATTCTGCTTCTGGCTTTAATTGTGCCAATTGACTACAGCAAACAATAATACCTTTACCACCTTGCTGGTTAAAAAGCAGGAAGGTGCTGTTTGCAAAATATCTTGTCAAACACATGCTTCTTTAAACCTGTGTAAGAAGGTTGCATATTGTTGAAGCTAAGGGCTTTTATTTAAGGTTAAGGGTATAGTCCAAATGAAAGCTTCCTTGAAGTCAACCTTAAGGGTATCAGAAAAAGACTGTAATAGTTGTGCTAAAGATGAATATTGTACCGAGCCAGTAAGGGCAGAAAAGACTGCAGGTTTCCTCTGTATTTATCAGGTGGTGCCATGTCAGGAGGCTGGGCTAATGGCTACTGCATCTGGTGTAGATTCACATATAATATGGGAGCTGGATGTACTGGCTGCAGGATTACTTAAGTCTTCTGGAGTAGGAGATACTTGGTTTATACAAGAAAGTATATACACTCTTCACTACTAGCAATCTTTAAGTCCTCCTGAATGTCAGTAATGGTCTGCACTGTAACCTACAGTTGATTGGGATCAGGATTCATGCCAGAGAATATTGGGGTCTGGCAAACTGTCAGGATTTTTGGCACTTGAACGGCAGAATTTATGTCAATCCACCCCACTCTCGTGGGCATAGCACTGCCCATAAGAAAGTAAGCAAAACCAAACTGTGGAGGAAAGAGGTAATGGGAATGAGAGAGCAAAGAGACATCAGGAGTGTCATGCTCTCATCTAGTGTATATCTCTCAAAGTTCAGAGGCCCACAACAGTGTCCTTATAGGCAAAAGTCACACCGTTTTCATAAATGTGAAGGGCTCTCTCCACCACCTCCCCTATTCTAGAACCCATTAATGTCCCCAAGTGTAAAGAGGAGTCCATGCCATCCAATGAGCCTATCCTAAGTTGTGACGGGTACTTAAAGCATGATGTGAATATCCTTCTTTGGAATATTGCGGGGCGAGCCAGCAAATTGGACTGTCAAGAATGGGGGATTTATATACTCAAGTATGACATTGCTATGTTTCAGGAGACTTGGGCAACCAAGGTAATTCTTTTGGATGGTTATTATTCATACTTGGTCCCCGCAGTTTGCTCTGCTGCAGGCAGGGCCAAGGCAGGTCTAATATCTTGGTTCAAAGTCATCCTGTTTTGTACCGTCATTCCAATCCCCTCTGATAGCCTCCTAATTCAAGCCTTCCTAACTGAATGATCAAATGGCATGAGTATTGTCCTAATTATTTTTTATAATTGATACTTTGACTCAGACTATATTGCGGATCTTAAAGAGCTGTCAAATTTCATATCAGGTCTTGAGGAACACTTAGCATCCTTGCACAATGGTTTCAACATCATTATGGGGGGTGATATTAATGTAAACTAGGGCCTACCCAAGTGGAGAATGTGCAAACTATGTTTGATAGCCCTAGTATTGGGAGTTACAGATAACCCAGGGAAATGGGGGGAGGTGTCAGGTCCTTTATCAATTTATTAATTTGTTTAATCTCCAGAATGTCACTGAATTACAATGAATGTATGAAAGTGCTCCTTTTGACATGATTAGCCCCCACATTTTGCCTGGAACATGATGTGATTATGACTGAAAGTGCACTGGGTCCCTGTCAACCAGGTTCCAAGTGCCAGAGCGCTTTCCCAAAACTGTACCACACTTGACACAACCTCAGCAACTCCTCGAAGTCCCTAGTAAATGGTACCCCTGGTATCTAGGGCATTTGGACTAGGGAGGGTTCACTAGGGCAGCAGCACAAATTGTGCCACCCTAAGGACCCCTCACCAATACCATGAAAACTGTCACTGCAGGCTGCGTGTCTTGGTGCAGAGAAAACTGAAGAGTCAACATGGCGTACATTCCTGTGTGTCCTGCCCACAGACACTGCATGGGGTGTCTAAACCCCTACTACTGGCCTTACAGTCCTAAGAAAGGGCGCACTATTTCCCATGTGTGGAGATATCTACATCAGCAGATATGACCATACAATATCTAAGTCCATTCTTGGATAGCGTATGTGCACAGAGA
The DNA here is from genome assembly GCF_964204655.1 of Triturus cristatus. Lineage (NCBI taxonomy): Eukaryota > Metazoa > Chordata > Amphibia > Caudata > Salamandridae > Triturus > Triturus cristatus. The sequence goes on along the minus strand of NC_140593.1, from coordinate 874,472,084 downwards.
AGCCATAGAGAATACATGGGCTGGACACCCATCATTATGAGTTCTCCAGCACTGTGATGGCTTTGGTACGAAACATCTCGTCTTAATGAATCCACACTGATGTCAGTGTTGGATTTATTAATAAATGCACACAGGGGAAACCTTAGAGAGTACCCCGAAAACCTACCAAACCCTGGTGTGGTCTCTGACTAGTCTTAGCCAGCCTGCCACCACCAGACATGTTTCTGACCTCATGGGGTGAGAGCATGCACTCTCAGAGGCCAGGAACAAAGGCTGCTTTGATCTGAGGTGCTTCACACCTCCTCCAGACTAGAATGGCATTCCAAGGCAGGAAGCTTCAAAGGTGATGCCGACTTTGAAATGCAACCTCCTGATAGTGGAGGATGACAACCCCCCTGTCCTGCTCCACATTTGGTGGGAGGACAGGTGAAAAAATTTGTTAAATTAGGAGGTGGGTCCACAATAAGCCAGCACCACCCGTAAGGTGGGGCAGGTGATGTGGAGCCCACTTTTCAGTTTCCTCCATCTTGTTTTGAGAGGGAATTAGCCAATTATGGTCAGGGTTGTGTCCAATCCCCAAAGGGAGTGGTCACATAGATGGTGTAGACACGCTAAAGGTAGATAGACCATTGGCTACAACAAACTAAGAAACCCAGCCTGCTGCCTCAAAGATTCGACCATCATGGTGTGCTGTCTCATCCTGCTGCTGTGAGGACTCCAAAAACCCGGGAGCACATCCAGCCCTTCGCCAATTGCCAGAGAACTCCTTTGGAGTAAAGGAACTACTCCCCTGCAGTGTGCAGGCACCGAACCCACACAGTCCAGTTTACCGACTTGCTGCTCCCCGGCGACTCCGACGCAGCACCCACGCAAGAAAAGGTACACCAGCTCCGGAGGGTCAGATTTGTCCACCCACCCAGTGAGAGGACACCAGGACCTGCTGGAGACATGCAGTAGCTCTATCTGAGGCACCAGCAATCGACACAGAGACAAAGAGATCAATCCGTACTCGACTGCCCAGGAAGCAAGCACCCGTCGAGGGACATTGAGACACCTGAAACCCACTTCGTGAGGGGCACAGCTGTCTGGAAATCGCCCATGCAACCTGCCTGCCCCTGACCGTGAAGACCATCTTGACGCACGGGGCACAGCTGACCTATCTGCCCTGAACCCAGCCCTAAAGGCGGACAAGCTGTGCTTCCATGGTCTTGAGGCCCTTGTGACCCAATCCATCGTTTGGGGTCCCATGGATTTACTTGCAAGTCCGCTTGTGCAGCTTGGTTTGGGGTGGCCCCCTTCTTCGTAGTGCACCAGCTACCAACGACCTGAGCACCCTGCTCCCGGCCGATTCGGGATGCTCCCGATGATCCGCTGGTGGAATAGTGGACCTTGACCTGCTGCTCCCCTATACCTTGAAGGTGAAACCCTAGAACCGACTGTATGATTTTATGTGCATGTTTGTGTTTTTCTCCATAGACTTTCGGTGTGCGTAATAGCGCACAACAGTAAGCTATTTTCTGACTTTGAAAATTTAAAAACTAAAAAAGTACTTACTTGTGAACAAAGTTCTTAGTCTTGAAAATTATATAAAAATCTGTGTTATTTTTCAAATTGGTCTCAGATTTATTCTTGAGTGGGTGTCTCATTTTTTGCCTCTGTGAGTATAACAAATGCTTAGCACTACCCTCTGATAAAACTAACTGGTCTCCCACACTACCACAAATACAGAATTAATACTATGTACTTTTTGGCTCAGTATACTAACTGGGGACTCACTTGACTCTCTGCACAGTGTACTTTGTTTTAGTGCACTATATAGAGAGCCAGCTTACGAAAATGATCCATTCTACTCTACAAAGGTCATTTTCGAGAGGCATAAGTGTCCCTCTGTGATAAATTATATTTTTGTAAACCAGGAGCTCTGTGCTTGAGTCGCCGGGGCCATAATTGATGAAAGACCTCATAGTGACCATGACCCCATGAGCTTTGAATTCCGCATCCCCAGGAGGGGGAGACCTGAGGATCCTGACCTCTCAGTACCTGGAAACTAAGATGCAAGGGCTGCATTTGGTATAGAGAAATGTGGATATGGTCACCTTCCTAGAAAAATATGTTCTAACCACTTCCTTGTGGTACTTACCTGTCTTAAGTCTCCCAAGTGCTTTCACGCAGTGTCTGCCCACTTTGCTGAATTTGGTCTAGTGGTGAGTAGTCTGCTGATGAATTCCAGAAGATCAAGGTCAGATGGGTATAAATGGATTGACCAGGCGTGTAGAAAGGCCTCAAAGCGTCTGCATGAGTCCTTAAAGGTAAAACCAAGGGACATGCACAGAGTGCGTCAATGCAGACAGGAGTATAGGATTGCACAAAGGGTTAGACGGAAAGAACTGCAAGGCGAGTTCTGGGGAGAGCTGGTGAAGGCTTGCAGACTGAAAGATACTAGAGCCTTTTGGGCTGCCATAGGAAATCTCAAATCAGTGGGGGTTAAATTGAATACTGTTATCACCACCATTAGTCAGGAGGGCTAAGTTGAACATTTTAAAAAAATGTGTGGCTCCTCAAGCGATTCTGAGGTTGTTGAGTAGGAGGTGGCATTTCCCTTTTGTGGAATTCTCTGTAGAGGAAGTAAGAGAGGTAATTAATAAAAGCCCATGCAAGAAGGCACCTGCATCTGATGGGGTGCCAATGGACTTATGTAAATATGCTCCGGATCTGATGGGGTGCCAATGGACTTATGTAAATCTGATCCGGATCTGGGCCCCTTCACTATGCAATTGTTTGAATGCCATCTGCAAGACAGGTCTACCTCAGTCTTGGCGTTCAGCCATAATTGTCCTTGTTTCTAAAAAGGGAAACCCCCAATTTCCAGAATGCTACTGCCACATGACATCATTACTGGACTACGCTGTCAAGCTGGTGGACAGAATGGTGTCAGCCCTCCTAGTGGACTGGGTCGGGGTAATCGGTACTGTGTCGAGGACAGTACAGATTCTGTGAGGGGCTTGGCACAATGAAGCAATGACTTAATTTGTGCCTGCTGATTAGTAAATACACCATTGTTAAACAGGGCTCCATTTGCCTGGCCTTCATGGATCTGTCCTGCGCCTTTGACAGTGTGGTGAGGTCCAAACTCTGGGAGATATTGATTGATAGGGGGATCCAAGTTGACCTGGTCCAGTTTTGAGAGCCCTCCACTATGACCTATCTGTTCCAGTCCTGGTTGGCCCCTAAGGAGAGAGGACAGATGGTTTTAAGATAGGGCGTGGGGTACGCCAGGGGTGTGCTTTAGCCCCCTGCTGTTTTTGCTGTACATAAGTGGTCTAGATACCGCCCTGTCTGCTAAGAACTTCAAGGCTCCTTTCATTGGTGGCAAGAAGGTTCCCGTGTTATAATACGCATATGATGCTGTTTCATTATCAAGATCCCCAAACGGCCTAAAGATACTATTTCAAGAGTTTGTTACCTTCATGGGCTCCATGGCTTTGGCCACTAACCGCTCAAAAACTTTTATAAAGAGGTGTAACTTAAAGCAAACTTTTATGGCTAAGCTTGTCGCCGAAATAAAGGTTTTAAACTAAACTAAAACCATGTGAGAAACAAACTAACAATTACAAGAGTTCATAGTCAGAAGCAATAACAAAGGTGTTGTTTGTTGATATGCTTACCAGCTTCGGAATGTGGGCCACAATGAACCTTAAGCCAATATAAAGAAAACCTATATTGGAACCGATGAACTCCGGGTTGGAAGCAATCTTGGAAATAGGTAAGAAGAAGCAAGGAATAAAACACAGCAAACCAAGCTAAATTGTTATTCAGATGCAACTAAAACTAAGAGAATGGACCAATGAGCAAAACTACAAACTTGAAGAATGGGTAATTTGGTGAACAAACTACAGAGACAGAGAAGGAATCAAAATATCACAAGATGTTGCCAGGCATCTTCCAAACGTTAGTGGACAATTTATAAAGCGGTGCTTTCACTTATGATCTGAAAGCCCCACCCTTGTGACAATCTAGGCTAGCAGTCCTTAAGCCCCAACTTCCATAGGTCGGTCTGCCACAGTCTCACAGGGATTCCAGTGCAGTCTATGTTATGTCTTCTTCCCACAGCAAGTCCCCGTTTATGCACTTCATGTTGATTCCTGACAATATTTTCATTTTTAGATGAGTAGTTGGTATGTGGAGTCTCTTTTCAGTTCAAACATAAAGTTTATTTAGACCATTAAGTCTTTGAACTACAAATCATACAATAGTATTTAAAAGAGTACACGCATTAAAAATTCTTATTCCCAACAATAAAAACATCATATAACCCTTAAAACTTCATACCTAAAATGTTAAAAACAGTAACATTTAATTTTATATAGTGGTACGCTTCTCTTTGCTTAAGCCTCTAATGAGTTTGGAAACTTATTTACACCCTGCATATATTTCCCAATGGCTATCGCAGTATCTAAATTTTCCATATCCGCAAGAAGCTCCCATGCTTGCAAGCGCACCTTCACATCATACTTTAAAAAGAGCGGGCGAAGAAATAATTTACGTAAATGTAAACATTTTTGACAATACAATCAGATGTGTAAAATGTTACATTTCATCCCCATCTTACACATACATTTACCATCGGGTTGCATTAGGCCTGATTTTATTGCACTATTTGTAACAGCCGGATTTATTCCAATTCATATCTTTAAGACTTCCCTTTTTAACCATTGATTTGGTAATATATCTAAATAGGGATAGCTTATATCTTTCTCCCAACTTTTGCTCATAAATTTTACAGACTCTTTCTTACTCAAATACTCCCGGTCTATTTCTCTTGACAGTTCTTTTCGCTGCAATTTGAGTACACTCTTTGTAATGTCTTCGGATCTATTTTCACCTTCAGGTGGTCACAGATAGTTTGAAGTTTGCTTTTTGTGGTTTTAGCCCATTTTAACTCACTAACTTGGATCTCTTTCGTACACCATTGAGATAACTTTGTGACCTCCTCATGACCCAAACGATTCCAAAATCTGAGTAGACCTTGTTGCACCTGAATATTCCATGCTATCAGCCCTGCTTCCAGTCTAATAGCTTGAATCATTGCTGCACTTGGCAGGGACAATAAAGATTTTAGGCATTTCCCTTCCTCTTTGTCCCAGGAGCTTTTACCATTGATACAGAAGATTTCTGAACCATATTGGAGTCGTGGGGGAATCATTGCTTTATAGGCTGTCAATAGAGATTTATGGGACATATCACCATAACTTTGATTGAATCTTTTCAACCCGTATACCGCCAGCTGTGCTTTTATTTTCTGTGCCTCAAGGTGCAAACCCCACTTCATAGAATTTGTAAACCATATTTCAGAATATTTATATTCATTTACAATATCTATTTTGGTTTGACCCAAATACCAATTACACTTCGTATTCCTCTTCCCGAAGCATCTTTGTTTTGTCCATGTTTACTGTTAGTCGTTTTGCCGTACAATATGCGCCAAAATTATTCAGCTTTCTTTGTAGACCCACCTCAGTGTGGTCCAATATTACTAGATCGTCGGCATACAGTAAACAGGACAGGTGCCTTCCGTTTACTTTCGGGCTTGCGCCTCTAGCAGACCCCACAGTAGCGGGCAGATCTGCTAGGAATATGGCAAACAGAAACGGAGCCAAAACACAACCTTGCCTAAGTCCATTATTTATTGCTTTTTCTGGTGTTAGGCCACCAGATGTATCTTTAATTACTTGTGCCCAATTATGGCTGTGTAGCTCCTGAATCACCATCAAGAGATCTGGTGGAACCTCATAATTATTCATGGTCTTCCACAAACACTCCCTATCCACTAAATCAAATGCTGCGCGAAAGTCCATGAAACAGCAATACAGCTTGCCCTGCTGCTCCATGGACTTCCGCGCCACAGCCCACAAGGCAAAGCAGTGGTCAATAGTCGAATGTCCTTCCTTAAAACCTCCCTGTTCTATTGGGACTATCGACCGCTGCTCTACCCATTCCTTTAATCTACCAAGGATTATTTTTGAAAATACCTTTTCTCCAATGTCCAATAAGTTAATTAACCTGTAGTTCATTGGATCCTTCCTATCGCCCTTTTTGTGTAGTGGTCTAGTTATTGACCCTCTCCAGGTTTTTGGAATATAACCTGAATCTAAAATGGCCATAAACCAATGGGATAGGAATCCTGCCCACCAATCTATTTGAGTTTTAAGGGTCAAGGGGTCCCTGGATATGGTGTGTCTGGACATGGTCATATTGCCTTTCCCAATCAACAGCATATATTCAAGACTAACCACCTGTCAGAATCTTTAGTTCCACAGGCCTAATTCCAGGACTGACCTGGGGATTGTGTCCTCATCAGTTGTGAAAAGTCTATGTTACAGATTTGCATTCTATGTTGCTAAGGAGCGGATTACTTTGTAGCTAGTCCTTCAAACCTGGAACAAAGGGCTCCCCAGTCTCCTCCAGTTCCAGTGGACCTGAGCAGCGGCGGTGTATGCAGCAGGTAAGTGTGGAGGGGCAGTGAGGTATTGACGGGGCTGTGTCGGGAGGGGGAGGGTCGACAGGCGATGGAATAGGAATAAATAAATAAATAAATAATTCATATTCCTCTGTCCGTCGAAATCCCCCCGCCCCACCTTGCTTAGCTGCACGGATCGCTGCTGGAATTGACAATAGATGAATCACACTGTAGGCAACCTTCATGGAACCTGTATGCTCATTGATCTTCAGGTGATGGCATAGCGCATCCACTGTGCTCGTCACTGTGCATAGGGCTGTTCTTGTTTTCAAAAAGTTGTCAGTTTAAGATAGTACAGTTTTCCTCTCTTGATAAGGTGTTCTATCTATACCAGGAGATGTTAAATGGTCTTTTCTGGAAGGGGGTGCTAGCAGAACAAAAGCTTTGTGCCGCTTTTGGTGCTGGGGCCTGATACTGCAGCAATGCTGAAAAACCGGCCCCCGGTAACAAAAACGGCCCCCATGGGTCTAAAACCGGCCCCCACCCCGGCGGCCATCGGGGTAACGCCCGGTGCCCGCTTCAGCGAGTCAGGCCCTGGAGTCAAGACTTCAAGCCCTGACATCTCTTGAGTCAGTAAATTAGAAGCGTAATTTGTTTTTTCCCTGCTAGCAATCTGACAGGGAATCTAATTCAGGGCTGTACATCCATCTTGGCAAATGAAGAATCCAAAGTCGGGAGCTCAGGATTCAGTATGGCAGTGGGCTTCTTCTATTACAGGTTGAACGTGATTAACTTTGAAGATATTGCTTGTGGGACCTATTATTAGCTCCTGTCTCACATGCATATTTAAATTTTGGCAGCAACATTTCAATCCTGCTGTTTTGGGTGTGGTTGATGACTAACCCCGGGCAGGTAACTACGCTCCGCCAGCAGAGTTTACATACTTTTGCCTACTCCGCGTTCCATTGCGAACGCAGAGTTCAGGCAAAACTACGACTCCGTGGCGGAGCGCAGTTAGATGGCTCCTCTACCCACCCCAAATAATTAAAAGTTAGTAAAAGGCATTTACCTGCCCCGTGGCTGCCTCCTGCTGGACATCGCGGCTCTCCTGCCTCCTCCTCGCCGTCCTGCTTCAATGATAACCCATACGTTGTACAAGACGTACAACGTAGGGTTATTAGTGAAGCAGGATGGCGAGGAGGCAGGAGAGCAGCGATGTCCCGGAGGAGGCAGCCACGGGGCAGATAAGTGCCTTTTACTAACTTTTAATTATTTGGGGAGGGCGCAGAGTGGAGCGAAGTTCCACGGAGTTGCTTTCCAACTCCGTGGAACTTCACGTAGAGGCACTCTGCCTGCTCCGTCCAGGGTTAATTGTGACAGTGATGAAGCAGGCACCTAGAACTCAATGCATCCTCGTTATTGGCCCGAGGCAGTAGAAGAAGAGGTAATGCTCGGATTAGCTAGGGGTGATCTCATTACTTCCGTCCTGTTTCTCTCTTCCTTGTTTTAGTACTTACAACTCATGTTCCTACCCAGAGGTTGTTAGGTCAACTGCGTCTCATAGTTTTGGTAGTCAACACAGGAGGTACTAAGGGCCTTATCTAGAGTTTGGTGGATGGTATACTCTGTCAAAATGCAGTGGATATCATATGCCATCGGCTGCACTTGTAATATAGTGATATAGTGGACACATGCGCCACGTTTATGGTGGACTATCCTGTCTGCCAAACTCTAGATAAAGCCCTAACACTTAGATTCCTATTTTAGGGAAATTCTTTCAAGAAACATTGGTAGCATTAGATTGTTTGACTGCCAGGGGCACGTCTCAATATTGTAACTATTTGGACTTGGCAAAAAAACGGGCTAATGTTATCACTTTTTTGTGTCAATAAACTCATGCCTCAATTATAAGATTGGCACTCCGCCAGCCAGGGCAGGACTGGCCGTAGTGGGCATTGGGAGTTTACCCAGGAGGTTGGAAGGGTGGGGGCCGTTTTTGTTACTGGGGGCAGATTTTGCAGCGATGCGGCAATATTGGCCCCCAGTAACAAAAGCAGCAGTGCTGGGGGCCAGTTTTGTTAGGCAGCAGTTCCTCACGCTTGCCCCCACAACCGGGGGTTGGGGGCCGGTCTGACAAAATTGCCAGGGATGCTCTGGATTCCCAGTCTGGCCTTGCCTCCAGCAGTTTTTATGGCCACATTTATCGGCACAGCAAGCAAAGATTCCAGTTCCTTACCCAAGCAGGCCTTCATTAAGCAATACATTTTTTTTGTAGTTTAATGGTATACCGTTTTAACTAAATAATTTACATCCCCAGCCCATGGAGGGATATTTCATGTAATTGTAAGGTGGTTTCAGTGTGCTCTGGTGAACTTTTATCAGTTTCAAAGAGAGGGTTTGTGCTTCTCAACTACCTGGGAACATCTGGGGTTGATGTCACATTTAGGAGGATTGACAGTCACTCCAGGAGACTTTACCTTGCCCTTTGCAGGCGTGTGGCAAGTATTCTCTTATTTGGGAGACCCTCATGTATCTTAGCCCAGGCTGCAATAGCTTCCAGAACACACTTTACTCTTCAGGTGATCTACACTGGCGATAGGGTCTCATGACAGCCTTAAACAAAGGATTTCCTAGATCATCCAGTGGTTGAAGTGCATAAAAAATATGAACTCTGATCCTGAGTGCAATGTAGGCGACGTGGCTGAAAAAAGAAATAAAATATTCTACAACGTTTTGTTGCCTTTCACCTTCAGGTAATTATATATAAAATAAAGTGCACACACCTTAGATGAAGGAAGTACAAATAATCGGTGGGAAATGCAAATGGATACCGTAGTACCCGAGTTACCTATCCCAGAGGAGCCGGGTGCATAGGTCTGGAGTGGTGTCGGAAACCGCCGTCGTTCTCAATGGAGGGCTGCGAAGAAGTACTGCTGCTGCGAAGGTGAAAAGGGTCCAGTGGAATCCAAGCCTGGATTCTGGAAGGAAGGAACCTGAAAGCAGAGGGGACAGAGTCTGGGACACTTAAGAGTGACCAGGGGCTCAGTAGACGAATGCCCACCGATGTCGGGTGCTTAAGGTGCGAAAAAGGGATGCTTGACTCTGCAGCCAAGAGGACCTGGAGACGTTGACGATGACCAGGAGCCGGAATCCGAGCTGTCCCATGAAGGATGTCGAGTGCTGAGGGGTCGGGAAGGTCAAGCAGGTTACGGTGTGGACCAGCAAGGTCCAGGGGACTCACCAAGCAATGGGGTATCAGGGCACGTTTGGAGCAACCAAGAAAGCCCAACAGAAATCAACATGGCCCTCAGGAGGACCCACAGGCCGAATGACCAGGAGTCGTGAGGGGACCTCAAGCAAGATTGCAAAGTACCAGCCAACACAGAGCACTCGGTGCGAGGAGGCCAGAGTTCTTTGGTACAAATACTGCTCAGGGTCAGGACTACACGGAGTCCAAAGCACAAGCTCAGGAATTGCCAACAAGCATACGCAACTGCAAATGGACACAGTGCACAGGGGTTCGGGTTATGCAGTCCCCACAAGGGATACTGTTCTCAAACTTGCTGAGAGGGCAGATCAACCTCAGCGACCTTTGTAACCCACCTCTAGTGTTGGTGAAATCTTCAGAGTCCGCAGGAGCTCAGTAGCAGCAGACCGGTCAGTTGCATTTAGGTGCCTGCAAATGCATGGGAGTGACTCCATCACCCCAAGGGAGATTCTTCAGTTGTCCTTAGTGAACCACAGGTCCTGCATGGAGCCTTACTGCTCAGGGTCAGGACTACACGGAGTCCAAAGCACAAGCTCAGGAATTGCCAACAAGCATATGCAACTGCAAATGGACACAGTGCACAGGGGTTCGGGTTATGCAGTCCCCACAAGGGATACTGTTCTCAAACTTGCTGAGAGGGCAGATCAACCTCAGAGACCTTTGTAACCCACCTCTAGTGTTGGTGAAATCTTCAGAGTCCGCAGGAGTTCAGTAGCAGCAGACCGGTCAGTTGCATTTAGGTGCCTGCAAATGCATGGGAGTGACTCCATCACCCCAAGGGAGATTCTTCAGTTGTCCTTAGTGAACCACTGGTCCTGCACGGAGCCTGAATGGAGCAAGGGCACAGACAAAGCTTTGGACAGAGAGGGAGATGAAGTCAGGCCCAGTCGAATTCCAGCGAAGTCCAGAGTGTCCAGACGGTCGAAGGTCAGTGGTTTCTTCTTGTATAATCGTGTCTACATAAAATCTAAAGTCTTAAAGCCAGGTAAGCCCTTTTGTACCCACTGGAGAGGGTTGGACAGATGATTCAGGGGAGCCTCCTTGGGGAGGGGCAGGACAGAGGGGAGGTTACTACCATGTCCTTTGTCCAGTTTCTCGCCAGAGCAGGAGCTAAGGGCTCCCAGAATTGGCTTGAGCTGGACTATGCACAGGGACACAAAATGTGCCCCAGGTGCAGACTTTCAGGCACTCTCAGAGTGCACCCACCCAGCCCCAAAACACTAAATCCTGTTTGGGAGGTGGTCACACCTCCCTGTGATAGGATGCCTATGTTGCTGTCTTCCTTTGCTCAAGCTTGGCTCAGCAGCAGGAGGGCAGAAATGTGTCTCTGGTCGGCAGCATCCATTTTGTGCTGACCGGGTTGAGAAGGCTGGCACTGGATAGTCCAGTGACCCCACGAAGCTCACTTCAGAAGGGTGGAATCATACCTCCCACACCGGTTACCGTTGTGGAGGTATGGTTCCAAGGTGTTTGATACCAAACACGATATGTTTCTAAGGAGCCATTTTCGAGATAGCATTTACCGCGAGGTTATAATGCATCTCTACCTATATGTCCGGCTGAGTCACAGGCAACCCGGGAGAATGGGCTACGAAGGCTGCAGAGGGGTCCTGCTCATGCAGGGGCACCCTCTCACATAACACCCAGCACCCTGCCTTCAAGATTGATAAAGCCTGCTATAGGGGTGACTTATATGTTTTAAGTGCAGTGACCTATAGATATAGTAAACCTATATCTAAAGTAAGTGGTGCAAGCACCAGCTTACACAGGCTGCAGTAGCAGACCTGTAGTTCCATTCTGCATGGCCTCTCATGGGTCGCATAATACATGATTCAGCCCACGGGAGGCCTCTAGGGTACATATGCCCTGGGTACATGTGTACCATATACTAGGGACTTGTAAGGGTACCCCAGTATCCAATCTGGAGTCTACCAAAGTACATGCATGACAATTTAAAGGAGAAAGCAGATAGACTGGGGTCCTGATTAGCAGGATCCCATTCAGACTAGTCAAAAACAACGCAACATCAAGCAAAAAGTGGGGGTAACCCTAAGAAGCAGATCCTACTTTCCTACACCAAGTCACTACTAGCTTTAGAACAGTTGCCTTACAATAGACTTGTTGTGGATCAGCCATGCGAAAGCCAAAAATTTGGAAACACAAATATCAATTTTCTTGACAGTGTTTTTCCTCATTATTCTCATTGCGTTGTCAATTTTTCATACAGATAGCAAAAGACACATATGTTTAATCCATTTCTTACGGGCAAAAACAGAGGCTCGGCAAAAGAACAAGTGGTGTAGTGTTTCCTCTTATTGGTTACATGACGGGAATTGAGTACCCCATCTTATTTATTTTTTCTCAAACATTTTTATTGGGTTTTTCACTAGTACAATATCAATGCCGAACACCCATATACATCGGAGTGTACTTACATAGACAATGCCATTTTAGGCCAAAAGCGGAGCATGTTATTCAGGTCTATGCATTAAACAATGGTCAGTTATAAGAAGCAAGTCTAGGAGCTTTGAAGTATCCCTTGTGATAAATGATGCATTGTGTTATCTCACCCAAGCATGACTCGAAACTGTTAACTGGGAACCAACGTCAGGAGGGGCGGGTGTTATTCTAGTGTTATGATGGCAATAAAATGTGTGGGGCTCTCCCGGGGGCGGTCCAAAAATCTATTGGTGCAGTTTCCCTGGTTAGTTTTTCTCTTCCCAAAGCAAGAGTTTCAGTTTTTCTTTTAACGTAAACCTAGCAACGGGGGATGCAAATTCTGGTGTATCCCAGAGAGTGGTCAGGTTTAGATTAGAGAGCATTTCCTTAATGTGTCTAAGCCAGGGGATCTTTCTAGAAATATTAGGGCACATAAGGTCTGTCAAAGAGGTTCTGTAAGGTGCAAATTCTTCCTTTGACCACAATCTGAGCCAGTACAGCAAAGGCCGCATTTTACAAATCAAGGCAATTGGAAGTACGCCTACATCTATTAGCTGTGGGAGGCAAGGGCTACTCTGGGGAAGACTCAGCAAAGCTCTTACAAATTTATTTTCCACCAAAGAAAGACTTTTTATGTTTTTTGGCCTCAGACATAAGCTACAAGAAGATTCAAAACAAGGCATTTATTAAATCAGTTTTTTTTCAAAAGTACCATCAAGTTACCTGCCATTGCAAAAAAATTACATGTAATAAAGAAATCCTCGGCCATATTATCAAGGAACAGCGATAACATAATCGCCGGTTTAGCTGCAGGAAACTGCCGCTAAAGCGGCGATAATGGGTTGGATAATATGCCCTTGTGAATTCCCATAGAAGCCCAGGTTCACACCAGAACCTGGGCTTCTATGGGAATTCACAAGGGCATATTATCAAGCCCATTATCGCCCCTTTAGTGGCAGTTTCCTGCCTCTAAAGCAGCGATAATGTTATTGCCGTTCCTTGATAATATGGCCCCCTGTGTTTAAAAAATCAATTGCTGCATAGATCTAGTGTACTCTGCTAGCTGTGTTTGGATGAGGTGAATGGTTGATGACACAAATGTTAAGACATATGTTGGACATGATTGTTGTTATTTAAGTCAAATGAATAAGCATTGCATATGTACATCAATATAGTAATGACATTGGACAGAATTATATGTTTTAGAACCATTTTTTAGCTTTGTTGATCATTAATAAAAATATGTTTTGTATTCACCCTAGACGAATGTTTTTACAAGCCCTTTATCTAGAGAGAAGACTCGAGTTGCCACGGGTTATTGTACATTCATATCCCATAGAGTAGCCAGGTTCAGTTTAGAGAGCAATTCCTTAATGTGCCTAAGCCATTGTGTCTTTTTAGAAATATTAGGACACATAAGGTCTGTCAAAGAGTTTCTGTAAGGTTCTAATTCTTCTTTTAATACAATCTGTGCCAGCACAGCAATGACCACATTTCACAAATCATGGCAATTGGAAGTACGCCTACTTCTATTAGCTGTGGGAGGCAAGGGGTACTCAGGGGAAAGCATAGCTCCTACACATTTATCTTCCACCAAAGAAAGGCTTTTTACTGTGTCTTGGCCCCAGCGCTACACACCAGATAAGGCTGAACTCTCGGCTATATATTAATATAGGCATTTGGTAGTAGCCATTGGAGAGAACATGGTAATTCTTCTCAAGGGAATTTTAGAGACATTGGTAAGGAATGTTACATTTTATAATACACATTGCCCCTGCAGGATTTAAAAACAACATTCATATTTTAGTGTATTTCACACGTTCTGTGCTGGTGCTTCAGTACAAACTTGAAATGGCTATACTACCATGTCCTATTAAGGGGCTCTGTTTCTGTTGGAGTGGCTTCTTTGCAGGACATTGTACATTAACCACACATTCCATGTGCTCTGGAGCTTGAAGGTATTCTTGCATCCTTTAAATGCTAGAACTCCATTTCTTGCAAAATGATGTCAAGGCAACTAACTTATTGCCAGATCTTTAGACCTGACGACTTCTTGCACGGATGTATCTCATCTGAGAACTGCTCAATGTGGTGTGCTAACAACAATGTTATGTTGATTTAGAATACAGGAGATTACTGGTAAAATAATAAACAGAATGTAGAATTACCAATTGATTGGGGTGGTGACCCACTTAGCTCTATATTCTGAGACTTATACAAGTGTGTGGCCTACAACAAGCATGTACCGTGAGCAAACTGAAAAGGCATCTTTGGTCAACAGTCAGGAAGCAGCGTCTTTCTGAAGATGGAATTAAAAAGATTTAATGAGCTCATCATTTAACAGAAGGGATTTTTTGAAGAACTCCCAACAAAGGGTCGTCAGCTTGAAATTATTGTGCAAAAACTGGTTCCAAAGTGCTTTGGAATTAAATCTGTAGAAGCTGCTTCTTGGTTGTCAAATCATTAATTCCCCTTTTTTAGGTCTCGCTGAGACAGCGAAAGCTGTCTCTTTGAGACATTTTGTAAGTGGGCTTTCAAAAGTGCTACCCACATGGTTTTGCTGGCCTAGGGCTTGAGTGCACGATGGCATGCACGTGCACAGCTGCTCCTCTGCTCCTTGCATTCCCCCCTCCCTTCTCACCCAGCCCTTTGATGCTCTGCTCGATTACTTTCACTTTAGCCACTTTGACCCTTGCATTCCCCCCTCCCTTCTCACCCAGCCCTTTGATGCTCTGCTCGATTACTTTCACTTTCGCCGCTTTGATGTTTGATCGCAAACGCGATCACTTCCGCTTGGCATAGCCTGTACTTGTTCTCTTTGTCTTCACATATGCTCTTCCCTCTATGTTTTTCTCTCTGGTCTCACATGTGCTATTCCCTCTGTATTTTCACTCTGCCCTCACATGTGCTTTTCCCTCTCCATTTTTCTCTCTTTCCTCACACATGCTATTCCCTCTGTATTTGTCTCTCTTCCCTCACATGTACTCTTCCCTCTGCATTTTTTCTCTATGCTCTCACATGTGCTCTTCGCTCTGTATTTTTTTTCTCTGCCCTCGCATGTGTTCTTCTATCTATATTTTTCTCTCTGCTCTCACATGCTCTCTTCCCTCTATGTTTTTATCTCCAGTCTAACATGCGCCCTACCCTCTGTATTTTTCACTTTGCTCTCACATGAGCTCTTCCCTCTCTATTTTTCTCTCCTCCCTCACATGGACTCTTCCCTCTGTATTTGTAGGTCTCGACCTTGCTATCGCGTAAGCGATCGCAAAGCGAGACTATAGAAAGCGGGTTTGAAAAGTGCTCCCAAAAAGCGGATTGCATGGCTAGCACGCGCACAATCACGCGCATCGTGCCGCCATGCAATCCGCCTTTTGGGAGCACTTCAAAGGGTCCGCTCCCCCGCCCCCAAGTGCGCGCGCACCTCGCTCCGCCGGGCTTGTTTTTCTCCAAGGCTTAACAGCCCCAGTCAGATCCCGGCACATGGGCTCATAAATCTTGTTGTTAATGCCACAGAACAATATCAAGCCACTCACAATGATGGGTAGTGGCAACTGATCGAAAGCTCAGCAACCACTGCAGATACTTTCATAATGACATAATTTTTTTATCTGTGCCACGATTTCACTTTAATTGACTATGTTATCAATAGCTGCCTTAGTGATCATTGCAGTTTACCAGTTTACTTTTGTATTTATCTTATTAGCTCAATATTTTGATCACTGCTTTATATCATTGGCCACTTCGAGGCATCTTTTGTAGGTATATTCCTTTTTGTGTCTTTATGTTTCTTTATTGTTTAGGTGTTACAGCGATATTGGTCCTGTTTTTTGTTATAATGGTTATTCTTTCGCTGCAGTGCCATTTTTCATGTATTTGGTTTTTTCTCCTTTCTTCTTTTTTCTTTTTTCTTTTTATCAGGTTTTTGCTTATTATTGGGTTCCTTTTCCCCATTTTTTTCTTTCAATATTTGTTATGCTCTGGCCCCTTTAATTTAATTTACTATGGCTTGATCTCTGGCCATGTCGTGTTTCTAACACGCCCCGAATTGGTTCTCGCGGGATTGGAGGGTTTAAATAGCCTGACTCCGGCAGGGCTTCCCTCACCTGCGATCACTTACCACGAATGCTTCTGCCCTGACGTCGGTTGATCGTTTCCGACGCGTTTCCGATTTTTCAAGGTATTTTGCCCTTTAGCTCTTCTTGGCTCTTAATTTCTTTTAGGTATAAATATCTTTTTATTTTGGCCTACTTTTGAGAGTAATTTTCCCTCTAAACGCGGTACTCGCTGCTTATATTTCTGTTAGTCTCTCTATTGCTTCCTTAAGCGCTATGTTATATTCAATATTCTGTTGTTTCCGTTTTTTCAGCATATGTAATCTTTACTGCTGATCCGGCCTGAATCTATACTCGCAAGCTGATGATTTTGCTGCACGCTGTGTCTTGCCTTGATACTAGGTGAGCCGCGTACTTTTTTTGTCTCTGTTTATTTTTTGATCTTTGCTCGATACTTATGTTGCAATTCTGCACGTATTTGGGAACTGTGGTGCTACGTCCTTTTAGATAGCTTGTAACGGCCCTCCTCTATTTTCTTTTTTGTTCGTTCCTTTTTGCAATCGAGTCGGACCCGCTGGAAGGGTCTTTCTTCAAAAAGATTGAATCCTGGCCTAAAGGCCCCTTGCTGCTCATTTGCCTCGATGTTTTTAACTCTTCATTGTATTTAGGTAATCCTTTTTCTCTTCTTTTTCCTTCATATAGTTTTAGGGCCCTTACTAGTAGCATTTGGACATTTAGTTTGGTTCAATGCTTGTTTATAATTTTTCTTTTCTGATGTATATTTATTTAGTCTTCTTATCTTTGATGAGAGTGATCTCTTTGTTTCTTCGTGAAATTTCGGTTTGGAAGTAATTGCGCTGAACAGTCCCTCTTTATCGATGCAGGTAAGCGCTTTTTTGAGATGTAATCTATGATAGAGGGCGACATTCTTGATATTTTGCGATTATTGTTATGGTCCTTTTGTTTGTCTATTGTTGAAAACATGCCTAATGTTCATCTTTTTTTTCTTCTTTTTTCTTTAAAGTATCTGTTTTGGCCTTTGGTGCTTATGAATAATAATTTTATATAAAATAATTTTCTTTATCATTGTTGGTTATGCTTGTGACACTCTGTATGAACAATCTCCTATAAATTTGTTCCCTTTGTTATATATATATATATATATATGCACATATATACATATTTTATCTTTTTCTTTTTTTCAGGTCCCGTTCTTATTTATGCTGTTCGTTACGCCCTGAAGAAGGTGGTACTCCTTATTAGGAGTTGTCTCACCGAAACGCGCGTCGGCGTTTTGAACAGGGCCCCACCCTTTTCTTTATTTGATTGAACCTTGAAATTGAGCCTCTCAGAAACCCTGGATACCATCTTTATATATATCTATATATATATCTGTTTGAGGAATCTCATTTTGAGGTTGTTTTCCCTGGGTGGGACCCATGAGTGCTGTCGGTTCGCACTAGTATGAACAGTGCGTGCGTGTGATTTTGTATGAATGTTTTTTTGATATGAATGAGTGTATGTCTGATTAGCTCCTCTTTTTTTCATATTGGGAACCTGTCACCTTTTTTCCTTTTTGTATTATTATTGTGTTTCTGTGACTTTCTTAATTCTTTTTGGCTGTACATTAATTACATTTGTCCGAAATATTTTTTGATGCAAATTGTGTTTTTCGAATTTATTAAATGTATAAAATGTGATTTGTATATTTTGAAACAACAAAATAAGTAAAATAAAATAAAAAAAGAAGATATAAATGTGCATATATAATTTGTGTCCGTTTCAGTCAGATTGTCTTTAGCTTGTATTTAAATGTATGATACATTGTACTTTTTCAAATATAAAGGGTAGAGTATGGTTTTTGTGTTCAATATTTTGATCACACCACCACAGCACGCTGGCATACTTTTTTTTTAGCTTTAATTGAACTTGCCAGTTTGGGTCTTGGCGATGTATGTAGTTACGCGCAGTCGTCCAACATAAAAAGATCTGTAGTTTTTTACAAACTGAAGGGGGAAAAAATGTGTCCGATGAGCATTTGTAGAAAAATGTGCGTATAGATTGAACATTCCATTTCCTTGTGTTGGAGATGGGGGCGCGCGGATTGTTGTGCGTTGCCATTGTTTGCACTCGGGATGTCCTGGTGAAAGAGCGTGTGTGTTTTAAGTTCAGAACATTATCACTCCAGGAACTGAGCTCGAGGGAGACACCAGACTGTATCCAGCAGTATTTACATATCGTTCATAATGCACTTTTGGAAGTAGACGGGACTTTTTTGCCTTAATGTTTTTACGGAAATTCTGAAAGCGTCGTGGTCATATTTGTGCAAATCCTTCCTTGCGTGTAATTTCTTGAAGGGCTCGGGCATTCCATAGCCGAGTAACGCCTTCGCGCCACAGTAAAGCCTTCGTCCAGGCAGCTGCTTGGTTTTAGGGCGAGGTCATCTTTTTAGAATTCGAAGGACTCCGTACCCGTGAATCGAAGGGTAAGTTATTGAAACTTTGGGTTGGAATATTTGCCCCAATCTGTAGTTTTCCTATCTATAACCCAGTTCTACATTGTTTATTCTTTTTGCACATCTTATATACAACTATACCTTCCCATATTGAGTACATGTTGAGTAGGTCTTTTCCCCTATCATTTGAAGAAATGTTTTTTTTTAATGCTTTTGTTAACAAACATGGGGGCATATTAACAAGCCAGGCGATAAAATTATCGCCGCTTTAGCGGCAGAAAACTGCCGCTAAAACGGCGATAATGGGCTTGATAATATGCTGTATGGAATTCCAATTGAAGCCCATGTTAGATGTCCTTCACATCTAACATGGGTTTCAATTGGAATTCCATAGAGCATATTATCAAGCCCATTATCGCCGTTTTAGCGGCAGTTTTCTGCCGCTAAAGCGGCGATAATTTTATCACCTGGCTTGTTAATATGCCCCATAGGGGCATATCAACAAGGGCTTTATCTCTGCTTTTTTGGCTTTAAAAGCCAAAAAAGCAGAGATAAAACTAGCACCCTATCAACAACAGGGTGCTAACATGCAATTTCGCATGTTAGCACCCTTTTACTCTACGCTTCCCCTTGCATCTCTAATGAGATGCAAAGGGGGCGTTCCAGACTAAAATAATAGGAGAAATGTCGCTAAGCGACATTTCTCCTATTATCAAGAATATCGCTAACCCTGTTAGAGACAAAAAAATCAGCGCTAACCGCGGTTAACGCTGCTTTTTTACGTCTGGTATTTTTCTGACTTAGCCATGATATCCTATGGAAGGTGGATATCATGGCTAAGTTTGTCTGTCCCTATCAACAAGGTAACGTGAGATTATCGCTGGGTTTCCAGCGATAATCTCACGTTAGCCACTTAGCGTGAGGATTTTTATCGCTATTGAGATAAGCGTTGCTAATAGCACGCTATCTCAGCGATAAAAATCAACGCTAGCCGGCGCTAATTATCCTAGCGCTAAGTGCGCTTAGCGATAATTATCGCCGGTTGTTGTTGATATGCCCCATTGAACTTTCCTCTCTGTTAAGTGCGGTTTTTTTTCTTTATTTCAAATTGCAAAGTCTTGCTTGGTGTTTTGTTGTTTCACGGTTTCATTTGCAAGGTCAAGTCGCATAATTTTTGTTTACACGTCTTTAATAAAGTCTGTCTTGTACAGTAATATAAAGAAACTACATTGATCTGTTGACTTTCACCCTGAAAGTATATTTTATAATGTAGACATTAAACAAGAGACATTTTATGATTTTGTTTTGGACGTGTGTGTTACATTTTTGTTCCAAACTATTTTGTTTCAATTACAATGCGCTAATACATTGGTAAACATCTCGCAGGTTATTCCCTTCTGCACGTTTGGAACAGTATAATGAGACTAACAAAGAAGCTGGGAGAAACGGATTGTGAAACCCCGGCTCCAAAGGCTCCCCGTTTCTCTTTAGGGTTCACAGAACGGGCGTCTGTGATTTTGCTCTTCAAACCTTTCCATCGTCAGCGGAAGCCTTAAAAGGCACCCGATTAGTGCGCTCCGCTTCGGGTTTTTTTTGTTGCCAATTAGTGTTTTGTGGCCAGCGGGAAGTCGATGCTGACGGAGATTACATGACTCCCAGGCTTTTTAGGTCGAGGGACCATCCGGTCTGCCAAAGGCAGAACCGGAAGTCCGGAGATTTAATGTTTCTTAGAGTGGCTATTTAGCCCGCCTCTCTTTTTGGCTCTCCTCCATTGGCTGGCTTCCTAAACGGAGGCCAGCCATTGGAGGAGAGAGCCGTCCCTCCAAATAGGCTCCGTCTTTTTCAGATTCGGGGGCGTGTTCCGTGCTGTTCTTTCCACTTTTTAGCCACGCCCTTTTTAGAACAGCTGGAACACGCCCCCGAATCCGAAAATACCGCTGCCTTTCTCCGAGGCATTTCTGCTTTACCTCGGAGAAAGGCAGTTGTCTCTCTCTGATTCTGTCGTGTTTCTTGTTTCTCGTTTCCCCTTCCTGATCTCTTTCTCTGCTCTCTTTTTCCGCTTAGCTTCAACGTAAAGAGTGAAGCACATTTCAGACGATCCCTAAAGCACGGGAAGGCGAACCCTTGGTCTGTTCTATTGTTCCCGGCTTGGCCGCTTACCGCTGGGGTGGCTGCTGTCATGCCAAAGATGGAGAAAGCGGACTGCAAACGGCGAGGAGTCCCACGCCGGCCATTTTAGAGCTTCTTTCGGGCATCCTGTCCTCACACCCTGGAGAGGGCGTCCTGTCCTCACACCTTGCTTCTTTCGGGCGACCTGTCCTCACACCTTGCCTCTTGCAGGGGTTACTTCTGTGTGGGCTTCCTGTCCTTACACCTTGCAGTTTGCTGACGCGCGCAGTCCTGCCGCCCAAGGATGCGCCCCTGCAGCTGGCATCGGCGGCCGCCTCGGCTGGGCGTGCGCTGGGTACACACACGCGCCAGCAGGGCCGGTGTTAATGCACAGAGCCAAGTGTTTCTGCCCTGCCCGCGCCCCCTCCGCTCACAACAAACAGCGGCAGCCTGCTGCCGTGTAACCCAAGCCCGGCCATTGTTCGCCGCGGCCAGGGGCTGGCTATATTTGACTCACGGTGAGTGCTTGAGTGTGTGCCCCCCCCACCCCCCCCGGCGCCATTCCGCACGTGCCCAGAATTGCTGGCACCGAGGCCAGGGTAGTCCTGCACCTTGGCTCCCAAAGCCTCCAACCCCCGAATGCGGACAGTAAATACCTGGCATGCACCTCTCGCGGGCTCTACGTAAAACCCCTTGGTATCTTTTGTAGAAAGTATTGTGTTTGTTTATAGCAAAATAGTTACGTCACCAGTAGGGGCAAATTCATGACCGACCTAAGATATGCACTGTTAACGAGAAAAAGAGGAAAAGTGGGTTTGCGAATACAACTGAAAGGCGTGCGAGGACTTGAATAAAAATCATCTCTGTATAAGTAGCGGCCCAAACCATCCTTCTGTCGCTTGTAAGCGCCGTGAATAAGTATTTCTTTTACCCAATTCAAAAACCAATTACTTTACAAAATGAGAAGGTAGCTGGCATCGAAGGGGAGGGGCGATAACTATGATGTGTTTCATTGTACATGTGTGGTTCTGCGGTGATTGTTTGGAGTTATGCCTTAGTGTTTTTTAGGTCGAGGGACCATCCGGTCTGCCAAAGGCAGAACCGGAAGTCCGGAGATTTAATGTTTCTTAGAGTGGCTATTTAGCCCGCCTCTCTTTTTGGCTCGCCACCATTGGCTGGCTTCCTAAACAGAGGCCAGCCATTGGAGGAGAGAGCCGTCCCTCCAAATAGGCTCCGTCTTTTTAAGATTCGGGGACGTGTTCCGTGCTGTTCTTACCACTTTTTAGCCACGCCCTTTTTTGGGGTGTTATTCTCTCCTCCAGCCAATGGCAAG
The DNA here is from genome assembly GCF_964204655.1 of Triturus cristatus. NCBI lineage: Eukaryota > Metazoa > Chordata > Amphibia > Caudata > Salamandridae > Triturus > Triturus cristatus. The sequence goes on along the minus strand of NC_140593.1, from coordinate 874,449,971 downwards.
AGGAGAGAAAAGAAAAACACGCCCCCGAATCCGAAACCGCCGCTGCCTTTCTCCGAGGCATTTCTTCTTCGCCTCGGAGAAAGGCGGCGGTGTTCATGGCGTCCTCTCCCCCTGCTCTTGGCTCCCGTGTTGGCTGTTACAAACACGCATTCGTAGGAGACTGGCATGCGTGGATGTTTGAAGGTGGGGTGTAATCCACCAGTCACCCACTAAGGCAGACTTTTATGAGCAGGAACGTAACATGTAATTGAGTGTACCCAGACCTACCAGCCTTTTACGGATAGCAATACATATTTTATTGAAGTGTGTGTATTTTTGCTCCAAATGCGGTCGCTTTCCCTTTCGCGTGCTGTGCTTGTTTACATTTCTGTTGCTTTGCTCCCACCCCCACCCACTGTCCGGGTTCACAAAGCTCCCACCCCCCCTCCCGTTGGATGGAAGCTGCAGGCTAGTTGGGGGCTAAATGAGGGATTGGTGCACACGCGGGGGCAGGGGATCGTCTGTCGAGCTTGGAGCAGAAAGGCTGAGGCATTTGTAAAAGGCATTTCAATGTGATACATGTGCTTCGGTAAGGTAGATGGTTTAAGAGTGTGGTTATGGCGTTGGGGGTGGGGCGAGTTGCACTTGAGTTCATTAAAGTATATTATATTGGAATCGTTGAGCCACACACTCTCTCTCTATCTCACTACCTCACTCTTTCTATCTCACTAACTTACTTTCACTCTCTCTTTCACTACCTCTCTCTCTATCTCACTACATCACAACATCACTCTATGCTTATATATCACTACCTCACAACATCCCTCTCCCTCACTACCTCACTCTTTCCCTACCTCACTCTCTCTATCTCACTACCTCACTCTCTATCTACCTCACTCTCTATCTCACTACCTCACTCTCTATCTACCTCACTCTCTCTCACTACCTCACTCTCTATTTCAATACCTCACTCTCTCTCTCTATCTCACTACCTCACTCTCTCTCTGCTAATGCAATAGGTATCACATATGCAAAAAAAAAGCTAATGCCAATAGAAATGACAATGCCATTTATTTAGGGATACAAAAATAATAAAAAAAATAATGAGCAATACCAATAGCTCTACCTATAATATTGCCAAGACCATTGCATTTTAAATGCTTGTTGCAAGCTTTGCCTTGAAAGAGGTTCTCTGTTGCAGGATAGTTGGTTGCGCAGTAGGGTTCTGTACTTCAGCTTTGAGTTAGTAAAAATAGGAAGCAAGGAGTAATGTAAATATTGTAAGTGATGAAGTGAAGGAATAAAAGACTGTACTGGGGTGTGTTGAATTTGAGAACATGGTCAGGGTTAGGTAATTAATTATTTTGGGTGCGGTTTAAGCTCGTGTCTTAATTAGAAGGCCTTGGCGGTGCTTCCTTCGATGTATGTGCACACTTGTGTTTTGTTTACACGTAATCCTGCGAACAAGCATTCAAAAAATGCTGTTTGCATGTGTTGTATGCACAAATGTTTGTTACCTGATAGCCAAACCTACTGGCATTGCCAATTCTGGCGAAAAATGCGAGGTAAAACACTTTGTTATTTACTACGCCATAGCTAGAACTCTCAAAATGCGAGACCTATTGCATTGCAAATGCTTGTTTAAAGTGGCCTCTAAACAATGTAAAATCCACTAGAACATGTTTGTTATACATGTTTGGGGTTGACCAACATGTTCCATATGCACAATTTATCACTCTATTTTCTTCTATTGGCTCTAAGGATAGCTTCGCTCCATTTTTGGAGGTGTTAGCCCCGTCTCCAAAGGTGGACCTATTGACCTATTGACCTGTTAACCTCCCAACCCAAAGTTCGGGTTTGGTTTCGACCCTGTACCGAGCTGAGAATTCAACACACCTCTGCAAGCTGTCAGCTTTGGACACAGCACCAGGGGCCATATGGAGCAATGTCGGTCATTGTGCTGAGGAATATTGACCTTCTTGTCATTTTGTCTGTCTTGCCTCTGGGCTTGTAAGTGAGGCACAATGTGGCATTAATGATGTCCACGCACATTGAAGCGAGTGTTAAAATGTTATAATACACACACTTCCCGAAGGAACTCTTGTTATGTTGTGTTATTTTAATTTGCTCTTGTATAGCGCATGTACACCGACAGGTCTCTTAGCGCTTTGGAAGAGGAGAAACACAGTCAAAAACGGGCAGGTCTCCAGGTACTAAAGGGCTTTAAGCCGTATCTAGTGCTTCCCTAGTGCGTGTCTATTCACCTAATATCACAGTACCTGTAACAATTATTATAACACCATTCCAACGTCAAGTTTTAATTTCAAAACCTTATGGTGGGAGGAAATCCAAGACACCACCATTATTGTCTGTCAGGTGTGTGCCTCCTCCACACCAGTCCTCTGATTGGTTTCCCACTGCAGTGGGGGCTTTAAAGCTTTATACTTCATTGACAATCAGTCAGTTACATGATACCTGCAGGTTTCCGTAGCTCGAATTCTCATGCTCTGATCTAATGCATCATGGTCATTGTGGTAATTCGTTGTAGAAGACATCTTCACTTCCTCCAGATGCACCTTACAGAACATATTTCTCTCTGGACGGTCTCGTTAGAGGAGTATGAATATAACTGGATCGTAAATGTTAGGCCTGGGTACAGTTCACAATTTCCTTCACCCCAGAGGCAAACAACCTCTGGTAGGTCAGTAGAACTCTGACAGGGGTAATCATTCCCGCCACACTCAGTCATGATTTGTTTGGGCTCCCCTCCGAAGAGCTGGGGCAGAGAAAGCCCCTTTAGGTTTGCAGCTCAGTTCTAAAAGGCTGACAGTTCCAAGTCACAAGAACAGGGCGCACTGGCAGGGTAGCAGCTACCAGGCGCGTGCCCAGTCCCACGGATGTAAGGGCCCACGAGACGTTATAGACTCCAACTGTAACTGCATGACTATGAAATCAATGAACCCTATTGTCCTTTCTTGTATAAGGGCAAGGGCACTTTCGGGAAAACCCTGCACAGGCACCCGGGATTCCCCGACTTTAGCGGTTCCAGCCTGTCACAAATGTACTATTTTCCCCTTAAGCCTACGTAGATGCCACAAACCTGCATGTTTTCCGACGGTGGCACCTGTGGTGTGGGCCCAGGAGGAGGCGCGGAGGCGGTGGTCGCCATCAGTACCACCGCCGTCAGCAAACCCAAGAGCGCGGAGGGCTTCATCTCGATGAACGCTGTCTCCAGTGGAGGGAGCGCGCGCAGCCAGACCGGACGAGGGGGTGAACGACGATTGGACCGGCGGGTCCGGAGTTCAGATCCCAGCTCCGACCTGCCTCTCTCCGGAGGTGAACAGCACAGGGGCCCTGCAAGGGGCATTGTGTAACCACGAGGAGGGTTTGTTTTCCACAGAGCTCTGCCGCATGCTTCCAGGTTTGGGTCGATAATAATTTTAACTCTTGCGTGCCACACAAAAAAGACGACCTGATAACCTTAACCTGTGCGTCACCAACCGAATTGTTTTTGAATAGTACATTGGGAATATACATCTCTATGTACATTCCATAGATTTCAGAGGCCTGAAAACCCGAGCCAGTCCGGCATGGATTCGAACCTGTGACCTTCACTTCTTCACAGAGCTGTTCATCGAACGCTGAATCCTCGGAGCTACCTTCCTGTTAGCATAGATCTCAACTGCCTGTTTTTGGGACTGCAGATTTGTTTATTTTAATATTTAATAAAAACAACAACCATTTCAGAGTCGGTACTAAAATAAAATAGCCTGGGCCCAGTTTGGTGGAATTGTAGAAACAATAGTTGATGGACAGAATGCAGAACAATGTCATACATTCACCCCAGTACAGAGATCTGGGCCTAAATCCATCATTTTTTTGCTCACCATGCCATTCCAGTTTGAACCCAGCCATCAGTCTTGACCTCATGAGAACAGTCCAGCCCGAACTGCTAAACCAGGTCCTCCCGGGACTGAAACCAAGCATCCTAGGACCGGTTTCAGGGTTTCACCCCTCTTCAGCCAGGATAGCTTAATTCCAGTGGCATGGAAAGCACGGGACTCACGTCTGAGCATACCCGACCCACTCAGGGTGACAAATGCAAAAACAATAGTTGATGGACAGAATGCAGAACAATGTCATACATTCACCCCAGTACAGAGATCTGGGCCTAAATCCATCATTTTTTTGCTCACCATGCCATTCCAGTTTGAACCCAGCCATATGCAAATCAGTCTTGACCCTGTGCCTCATGGGAACAGTCCAGCCCGAACTGCCAAGCCAGGTCCTCCCTGGACTGAAACCAAGCATCCTAGGACCGGTTTCTGGGTTTCACCCCTCTTCAGCCAGGATAGCTTAATTCCAGTGGCGTGGAAAGCACGGCACTCGCGTCTGACCATTCCCGACCCACTCAGGGTGACAAATGCAAAAACAATAGTTGGGAAAACACAGCACCAAATGCACCACTCAATTTGTATAATACAAATAAGTCCAAGTCTTCAAAGTAGTACGTATTCCAAAAGGTTCTTCTTTATTGTTCAATTTAAAATGTGAATTTTTTTGACAACAGCAAAAGCAGCCGACGCGTTTCGTCCAACTTTGGACTTCTTCAGGGCTAAACCCGTAGGTTGAATAATAAGCACATATGGTTCTGATTAGCTCAATTAAAGAGTCTATCACGATCCAATCGGATATGGTATATCCTTAGTATAAGATCACTGTCCTGTATAGAAAAGGAAATGAAAAGTATTAATTAGAAGTGGAATGTACAAAAACGATGTTCCTTAGCCATCAGTGACAAGCCATAGTCGAATGGTGGGTTTGAGCGTAAATTCCTCCAATGATAAGAGCGAATTTGTCTTATCGTGGGATACCCGATTCAGTATCCAAAGACGAAGTCAAAGGGAGGCGTCCGCCCCGTCCGGTAACAGCGAGGTAGTGGATATCGCTGTTACCGGACGGGGCGGACGCCTCCCTTTGACTTCGTCTTTGGATACTGAATCGGGTATCCCACGATAAGACAAATTCGCTCTTATCATTGGAGGAATTTACGCTCAAACCCACCATTCGACTATGGCTTGTCACTGATGGCTAAGGAACATCGTTTTTGTACATTCCACTTCTAATTAATACTTTTCATTTCCTTTTCTATACAGGACAGTGATCTTATACTAAGGATATACCATATCCGATTGGATCGTGATAGACTCTTTAATTGAGCTAATCAGAACCATATGTGCTTATTATTCAACCTACGGGTTTAGCCCTGAAGAAGTCCAAAGTTGGACGAAACGCGTCGGCTGCTTTTGCTGTTGTCAAAAAAATTCACATTTTAAATTGAACAATAAAGAAGAACCTTTTGGAATACGTACTACTTTGAAGACTTGGACTTATTTGTATTATACAAATTGAGTGGTGCATTTGGTGCTGTGTTTTCCCATATGTATATTCCAAGTATTGGAACAGCATTGCGCTGGCGGGTGCTAACCAACAGTGCACACTCCTGGTGAATAAATAATTCCTTTCACCATATTATTATATTGAGTTACTCTTAAATCCGGTGCTGTCTCAGTGGGATTCCGCTAGCCTTGTGGTTTTTGCAAAAACAATAGTTGATGGACAGAATGCAGAACAATGTCATAAATTCACCCCAGTACAGAGATCTGGGCCTAAATCCATCATTTTTTTGCTCACCATGCCATTCCAGTTTGAACTCAGCCATATGTTCAACACTCCGTCCATCATTTCCTTTGGTGTTGCTTTGTTCGCCATAAGTTGGCAGGGTATGCTCAGACGTGAGTCCCTTGCTCACTTTGCCACTGGATTCAGGCAAGCCTGGCTGAAGACGGCTGAAATGCCAGAAACCAGTCCTAGGAAGCTTGTTTCCGGTCCAGGGAAGACATGGCTTGGCAGTTCGGGCTGGACTGTTCCCATGAGGCACAGGGACAGACTGCTTTGCATATTGCCATGTCTGAACTGGGGTGGCAGAGTGGGCTAAAGAACGGTGATGGATTAAACCCAGATCATTTGACTGGGGGTGAGTGCTTGCAATGTTCAACACTCCGTCCATCATTTCCTTTGGTGTTGCTTTGTTCGCCATAAGTTGGCAGGGTATGCTCAGACGTGAGTCCCTTGCTCACTTTGCCACTGGATTCAAGCAAGCCTGGCTGAAGACGGCTGAAATGCCAGAAACCGGTCCTAGGAAGCTTGTTTCCGGTCCAGGGAAGACATGGCATGGCAGTTCGGGCTGGACTGTTCCCATGAGACACAGGGTCAGACTGATTTGCATATGGCCATGTCTGAACTGGGGTGGCAGAGTGGGCTAAAGAACGGTGATGGATCAAACCCAGATCAGTTGACTGGGGGTGAGTGCTTGCAATGTTCAACACTCCGTCCATCATTTCCTTTGTTGTTGCTTTGTTCGCCATAAGTTGGCAGAGTATGCTCAGACGTGAGTCCCTTGCTCACTTTGCCACTGGATTCAAGCAAGCCTGGCTGAAGACGGTTGAAATGCCAGAAACCGGTCCTAGGAAGCTTGTTTCCGGTCCAGGGAAGACATGGCTTGGTAGTTTGGGCTGAACTGTTCCCATGACGCACAGGGTCAGACTGATTTGCATATGGCCATGTCTGAACTGGGGTGGCAGAGTGAGCTAAAGAACGGTGATGGATCAAACCCAGATCAGTTGACTGGGGGTGAGTGCTTGCAATGTTCAACACTCCGTCCATCATTTCCTTTGGTGTTGCTTTGTTCGCCATAAGTTGGCAGGGTATGCTCAGACGCGAGTCCCTTGCTCACTTTGCCACTGGATTCAAGCAAGCCTGGCTGAAGACGGCTGAAATGCCAGAAACCGGTCCTAGGAAGCTTGTTTCCGGTCCAGGGAAGACATGGCTTGGCAGTTCGGGCTGGACTGTTCCCATGAGGCACAGGGTCAGACTGATTTGCATATGGCCATGTCTGAACTGGGGTGGCAGAGTAGGCTAAAGAACGGTGATGGATTAAACCTAGATCAGGTGACTAGGGGTGAGTGCTTGCAATGTTCAACATTCCGTCCATCATTTCCTTTGGTGTTGCTTTGTTCACCATAAGTTGGCAGGGTATGCTCAGACGTGAGTCCCTTGCTCACTTTGCCACTGGATTCAAGCAAGCCTGGCTGAAGACGGCTGAAATGCCAGAAACCGGTCCTAGGAAGCTTGTTTCCGGTCCAGGGAAGACATGGCTTGGCAGTTCGGGCTGGACTGTTCCCATGAGGCACAGGGTCAGACTGATTTGCATATGGCCATGTCTGAACTGGGGTGGCAGAGTGGGCTAAAGAACGGTGATGGATTAAACCCAGATCAGTTGACTCGGGGTGAGTGCTTGCAATGTTCAACACTCCGTCCATCATTTCCTTTGGTGTTGCTTTGGTGGAATTGTAGGCCATCACACCACGGCAGTTCTCTTAACAGGACCTCACACTTAGAAGTCACAGGAAGTCAAGTGTGGCCTGCTGTCTTTACAAAGGGTATCTTCTGACACATGGCCACACTTCGGTGGTGCAGCAGGTGCAGTGCCACCCGGGCCCAGGAGTCTGAGAAGTGCTCTACTTATGAGAAATGTATATTGTCATAAGAAATTGTTATAAGAAATCAATATTCTCAGAAGCCTTTATATTGTATCTTTATTTTTGATTTCTAAAAATAAAAATAAAAGCAAACTACCTGTATTCTTATGTCTAGCTCTATCTCTTCCCGAGGCAACTCTCCATTTTGGACATTAGGTGCCATCTGCCCTTTTGTTCCTCCTCTTCAAGCAGCACACCGTTCAGGACCCTCTTCAATGTCGTGGGGTGCAGCGCACCGTTCAGGACCCTCTTCAAGGTCGTGGGGTGCAGCGCACCGTTCAGGAGCATTAAAGTAACAGTAGCAAAAATATATACGGGTCGGGTCACAAAAGCATTTATAAGCACAAGAAGTAATACTACCTGAGTACCCTTTTCGTACTCTTACATGCCTTTGTGAATCTTCCCCAAAATGCCTAACTCCCTATTAGTAAAAGTGCCAAGATTTCACAGTCCTTTCTATTTGTACTATTTGTCGTGAATATTCTCTGAATATACCCATTTTATTACCATTTTAGTTGTTTTGGGGCTTGTTCATTAAGGCATGCAAGAGTACATAAGAGTTTAGTGCAGGAGTCCTGCTTTACGTACTTATAATTGTAATTGTGTTTACATAGCGCCAGTGCTTAATTTTAGCCGGTGGTTTCCGGTGCTCGGCACCAGCACCCAATTGTCAACACTGGTACTTATGGCAGTGCGTCACATGGTGTCACTATTTGTCCAGTTCAGATCAGTACAGCAACAGTTGTTTATTATTTCAGTGCACGTTAAAAATGACTAAAAAAAGCCGTTCTTATAGCATTGGGGGGCTGGAATAGTCAGAAGTAGTGTAATTGGCAGTGGTGTCAGGGGCAATAGGTGGTGCAAGCTGCAGTTGCCTCCTGATGAGGGCCCTGGCACTTATTAATTTACAAATTAAGCACTGCAAAGCGCTTACTACCAATGACTAGGCGTTGAATCACTTTTTGTCAAGCAGCACACTACTCCGGAACCTCAAGATGGGTTAGTGGAGGGAAATATAAATTGTTGTTGGGAGTGGTGGGCATGTGAACCTGTTAGTTAGAGAAATAGGATAAAGGATGGATAGAGGGAGGAATTTAGAAAGGGTTATTTGGGCGTGCATATTAGTAAAAGAGGTTTGAGATGTGTCAGAGAGTGGAGGTAGGGGATATTTTGAAACCGGAATAAGATGTGTCATAGACTAGAGGTTTGGGGAGAATTTCTTTTCTGCAGTGGGAGAAAAATATATAAACATTTAGATACATAAGCACACATAATATATATATATATATATATATATATATATATTCACTGAAAAAACCATAGGTTTCAGGGGTGTTATAGTTAGCTGGACTTTTCACTTGTACAAAACCATTGAAATTCCCCCGTTATAGTTAGTTCAGCTAACTATAACTCGCGCGCCCGCAATGCACTGCTGATGACGTCACATATTACATCACTCATGACATGGTCAGTGACATCACTCATGACATCACTGATGACATCTCAAATGACATCACTGATGACATCACTGATGACATCATCCAGTGAATGTGTGTTTTTCTGAAAATTAAATATGTTTTATATATGTGTATCTCAAGGTCGATGGAAGAATAAATGGGTATATAAGTGTCTAAATGGATGATTTGTGTTTGAAAAATTGATTGTGTAACTGACTGATTAAGTGTATCATAGTGAATACATGGCTTAGTGAGTATTGTTTAAATATGTAAATATCTGTATCAGTCTCTCACTTTGTGTATAAGTGGCTGCATGGGTTGGTGAGTAGCTACATGGGTGTCTATATAGGTTATTAGTTGGTTTTTTGAGTATCAGTCTGAGTGTCTGCATGGTTCGGTGGGGGGTATTACGTAGTGCATAGGTGCATGAATGAGTGACTCACTGTTTGTATGTGTTGAAGACAGCATGTGTGCAGGACTGTATGGGTGGATGAGTGTGTGCATGGGTGTGTTAGTGAGTGAATGACTGTCTCAATAGTGTCTTTATGAGTAACTACGTATGTTTTAAACTAGTATATGTGACTATTGGTGTATATATGTGAGTATATGTGAGAGTGAGAGATTGAAAGAGTTCCTGTATGAATAAGTATGTGTTTCTATAAGTGATTGTTTAAAAGACTAAGTATGTGTAAGTTTCCGTAGAAGTAAGTGTGGTGGTGTGTGTATAACTGTATATGCAAGTAAATGTATGTTTGATTCTTTATTAGCATGAGTGACTATGTGTGTGAGTAACTCTATGGATGAGTGGCATTGTGTAACAGGATGTATAGGTGTATGAGTACATATGATGAGTGAGTACATGTATGAGTCACTGTATAGGACTGTTGGTGAATGAGTGGATGTGTATGTGGATCTTAGAATTACTGAAGAGGTTGTTGTAACTGGTATTGGTATGTCCATTGTTTTGAAAATTTTAGTCTCTATTTTTGAATGTGTGTATCAAAGGTTATATTAGGGTGAGAGGAGGTCTGCCACTCTATCACAAGGATGATGTCATCAGTGATGTCAACAGTGATGTCATTTGAGATATCATCAGTGATGTCATGAGTGATGTCACTGACCATGTCATGAGTGATGTAATATGTGACGTCATCAGCAGTGCATTGCGGGCGCGCGAGTTATAGTTAGCTGAACTAACTATAACGGGGGAATTTCAATGGTTTTGTACAAGTGAAAAGTCCAGCTAACTATAACACCCCTGAAACCTATGGTTTTTTCAGTGAATTTCTGAGGTTTTTTAAATGCTAATTCCTAACTATAACGTGCCTCAAACCAATGGTTTTTTCTGTGAATTTCAAAGGTTTTTTAAATGCTAATTTCTAACTATGCCTACAGAGATAGGACATGTGAAGAAAGAAGAAAAAATGCACAGAAAGAAACAAAAGAAGTGCAGAAAGAAGCAACAGAAGTCCTCAAATACGAAGATAAGTGCAGGAAGAAGGATAACGTGCAGAAAGAACAAAAAGAAGAGCAGAAAGAAGCCTTGTTGCAAAATCATCCTGTACCCTCAACTTTTTCAGACGGATACTGGTGGTAACTGAGTCTGACTAACCAGTCCTAGAGCCAGTGCTATGTTAAAAGACACTTAGAATACAGTGAAAACACCTACATAGGGAACATTATGCATTGGGGTCCCCCTGTGATTAGCCTGACCTCCTCTGTAAGCCCCTAGTATATAATAGGGCATGGGGATTAAAACTACCTCTTAAAACAGGCCACAGGGCGTTTTTGCACACGTTAACTCAGGCCCCGTCCCTTCCCTTCACCACTGTCTAAACACGCCCTGTGTCCGTTTTTAGTTGGGAGATTAAGTTCATTTGAATCCTGAGGGTCCCTAGGGTCCAACTAGCCCACTAGGTACCTCCAGTAAGTGCCACAGAGCTGCGTTGCAGAGAGGTGTAAAAAGTGGCACGGCCTGGACCACCTCTCTGCAATGCAGCTCAGTGGCGCTTACTGGAAGCACTTGGTGGGCTAGTTAGCCCCCAGGGGCCCTCAGTATTGAAGGGAAATTATATCCCCAATTTAAAACGTGCCATAGTGCATGTTTGCACACGTCACCTCAGGCCCCGTCCCCTCCCTTCACCACTGTGTAAACGCGCCCTGTGGCTGTTCTAAGTTGAGAGATTAAGTCCCCTTGAATCCTAAGGGTCCCTAGGGTCACACTAGACCACTAGGTACCTCCAGTAAGCGCCACAGAGCTGCGTTGCAGAGAGGTGTAAAACGGGGCTTGGCCTCAGAACACCTATCTGCAGCGCAGCTCCCTGGCGCATACTGGAGATGCCTGTTGGGGGCGCGTTTGCAGAGTGCTGCACGGAGGGGGCATGGCCTCCGGCACGATGCCAGTCTTTTATTTATTTTAATTTTTTAAGAAGGGGGGCTGTGTGGTTCCCCTTCTTATTCTAATTTATTGGCCCTGATGACCCCATCCCCCAGGGCCTGTCTCCTAATTATATTTTTTTAACCCCAATCCCCAGGGCCGGCCACTGTTTTTTATTATTTTTAAAAAATATATATTTATAGACACACCTAGGACATGCTGGACAAACCGTACGTACCTATCACCATGACGATTTGCGTGATATTCATTAAAAGGCTACTATGCATGCAATGAATCCACGTGGAATGTATTTACACCACTAGTGAAGCTCTGACATGTCTGATGCCCTACCGTGCCTAATCCCGGTAGACACCCTCGTCGTTTATTTATACAAACATGGGTAGCTATTGACGGGCACATTTAATACACATGCACACCAAGCCATTCAAAGGGGATTCGACAAAAATTCGACAAACTATGCAAGAAACCCCCCTCACGGTTAATAAAACACACATCCACTGCCGGATGTGTAATACTTTTTATTTTACTCTCTGGAAAGGGGACGAACATCACTTGAGAGTCACAGCGCGCTCCTGACAGAGCCCAATGCTGTGTTACACCCACCATTGCCTGCCGAGTGCCACACACCTCTGTGTTGTATTCCACTAGCTAGTGCATATGCTATGACACTCTCTAGCCCATGTGCACTGTAACACCACCCCGTGAATATGTCATGCCACACTTGTCTTCGCACGGGTTATATTGCCCCATCTAACGTGCCTTCCTCGATGCCTATGTTATAACGCACAGTGCTATGCCATACATATTACAATCTGGGATCCATATCTTTGTCACAGTGCATATGCAACGTTACACTCCCCAGCACATATTTTATATTACAACTTTAGAGACTAGTTAGGTTACACAACACTGCCCTGTGCATATTACACTCCAAGGCGCATGTCGCATAGCACGCGCTAGTGCCTGCGCTATCTCGCGCTCTCCAATGAATCTGTCATTGCGCACAATGTATTGCATATTATATTTCACGCCTGGTTCATCTTATATCACACTTTTTGGTGCATAGTTTATACCATACACTATATCTAGTTTTCATTTTCAATCGTGCTCTCAGGACTATGTTCTATATAACACTGTGTTTACCTACCCTTTTCACGGGCATTATATTTTGCGATAGGGGGTGGAGGGTCAGGGGGTGTTTCTGCCAAGTGAGCCCGGAGTCACAGTCACAAACGTCCTCTTCTTCCTGAATAAAAGTGAGATTATGCTGCATACTTGTTCATATTTTAAGTAGTTCGCACAGACACAATGTTTTAAAAACAATAAAGTTCCTAATACCCGCCTTCTCTGAACAGTTAGCTTGCTGCCCCATCCCCCTCCTCCCTATCCTCTGTTGTGTGAATCCATGGACTAGCCTCCTCCCTCCTGCCATGCATGGTCTGATGTGCTGCCACTGCCCTCAATTTAGTATGATGTACCAGTCCACTCCTCCTGCCCTCCATTGCCCAATTCTATGCCCCATCATTGACCTCCTGCTTAAACTCTGTGCTTAGCTTGCTGACCCTATTCTCCTTCCCCCTGCCCTGCGATGACTTTGTGCATGCCCCTGCTCCATCCTTTTTGCCCACCATGTCCCATGGACCTGCCACTCCTATCTACTCTGAGTGTTCTGTTGAGCTGCCACTCCCCTCCCACCTGCCTAGCATTGTCAGATGACTGTAACCTGTCCATGCCACCTCCACCCTGCCTGTCCACATGCCATGCCCCTATCCTCTTGCTCCTGTCCTACATGGTCCATTGTACTGCCACATTCTTCTGCCCTCCCTGGTCTGTTGTGCTGCAACTGCTCCTCCTGCCTGCCCCGTGCGGTCTGTTGTGAGGCCCCTTCCCCTGAACTTTCTTGTCTGTGCACAGGTCCTGACCCTCCCTTCTATCCTCCATCGTCCTTTGTGCATGCCCCTGCACCCTCCTTCTTGCCCATCATAGCCATTGTGCTGCCACTAACCCTCCCACTTGCCATGCATGGTCTTCTGTGCTGCCATGGCCCCTCCCACCTTCCCTGTGTGGTCAGTTAGCTGCCCCTGACCCCCTCCCACCTTCCCTCCATGGTCTGTGTGTATGCCATCACAGTCTCACTGTTGCTCTTCATGGTGTGTCTTGCTTCTAGTGCCCATCCTGCCTGACTTCCATGGCTATCTTGCTGCTCCTGCCCTGCCCCCTTGCCCCCAGCCCTCTGTTTACATGTGGGGACCCCTACTCCCTCCCTCCTGGCTTGTCTGTTCCATTGTAATGCCCCTGATCCGTCCCTCCTGCCCTTTATGGTCTGTTATGCTGCAGCTTTCTCTCCTGTCTGTCCATTATGGTCAGCTAGCTACCATTGCCTCTTGCCCCTCTGTTCCCTGTTGTCCATGTGCATGGTCCTGTCCCCTCCCTCTTGCTTTCTATGGATTGTTGTGCGGAACTCCCGTCCTGCATGCCCTGTGTGGTGTATTGTGCTGCTGCAAACCCTGATGCCTGCCCTGCAGGGTCAGTTTGGTGCACCTCTCCATGTCCCTCCTGTCCCCTGTTATCCAAGTCCATGTCCCTATCCCATTTCCTTCCATGATCCATTGTACCATACTTGCGAACATTTTGAACTTGGTAAGAGGGAGATTTTGAAAAAAAACTGGGGTATTGATTTTCCCCTTTGAGTTACACTGAAAAAGTGGATATTGTAGACAGGAGACAGATCAAATAAAGCCCATTTGAGCTTAAAAACATTGGACGTTTCCTGGCTGAATCGGGTCTGTTGGCATGTATGGTTGTACTACCATTGCCTCTTCCTTCTGCCCACAATGGTCTATTACATTGCCACAGCCTTGAAGGAGGGTAGATTTTGTATCACAGGGGGCCCCTGGCCCGTTCTGTCCACACCTGAAGTATGAGACCCTTGTCCTTGCCCTGCCAGCCGCATTTGTAGGCCGTATTAAATTGACCAGCGGGTCCTGTGTTGCTATATAATTATCCTGAGACATCCTTACCACTCAGCCAGCATAAAACCCCTGTGTAGGCCCTTCTGTTCAATATGTAGGCCTCTTTGTTAAATTGACCATAGCTCTGCAATTTTAGTGTATAGCAGTCTGAAGGCAGGTCTGCGAGGCCTTCTGCTCCAAACTAGTAGCCCCCACCCTACCCGAGTGCTCGGTATCAAAGTTCAACATCCCCCTGAAGCTGTCGACATACAGTAGGCTGCATCCTGGACTGGTACTTGCTTCCTGGGCAGGTTTCCCGCTTTTAAGGAAGTGGCAACCGCAGAGCGTCAAGTTAGGAGAACTGAGGAGATTTAATACATGAATATATTGAATTCCCGTACAATACCCATTATTTTCTGCTTGCTCTATGGAACTTATGATAAGCGATTGGCCTGAGAGACTGACCTTTTCACCCAGTCCATTGTCAGCATTAAGTGGGTAAATGACGAAATGTCTGGTAAAATCTGCAGACGAAGCTTTTGGGTAGCATACGTAGGTAGATGTAGCGTGCAAAGGAGCCCACAAAATGATATAAAAAGGGAGCACCCACAGATATCGACGGACTACCTCGCCGTCTGTATGTAGGTTAACAGGCTGTGCAGGTTTTCCCCAAGAGCTGGGAGCTCTTGTATTCCTTTGCTTAAAATGTCTTGCTCTGCTTTGCTTGAAGTATCTTATTCTATTTTACCTATATGAAATGTCATGTTATGTTTAACCATTGTTCTCTTTACTTTTGCATTTAAAAGATTTTGTATTGTAATTGCAGGAATGCTTGCTCTAAGAGTAAACGTGAGTGTTCTTAGGTAACATTTTCCTTGTTGTAACTTGTTTCTCATGATGCATTTATAGATGTGTTTTCTCTCTCTCTCTGTCAGTACATTAATTGAGATACAGAGAATATCATGACAGCTGTATGATTATCTGGATTCTGTATTTTGTACTTTATGTCTCTATTCTGCGGTTTCTTTGAAGTTGCATCTTCTCATTAAACTGCCATTGTATTCTGCCTCCAATTCCATGTCTCATATGTCTGTTTTCTTCATTTTTGGAGCAAGCATTCCTAGGCACCCCTGCTCAAATTAAGGTGCCCCTTTTGTCCCTGACTCACTCTCCTGCTCAGTTCTGTGGTGGCTCCCGGGGCTCTGGGGACCGCCCCTAGCTTCCTTGACCCGTAATAGATCTTCCCTCCAACAGCCTCTCTTGCAAGTCCTGTATTGTTGGTTTGTTGCCCCTGCCCCCCTTTCCACTGCCCTCCATAGTCTGTTGTGCTTCCACGGCCCTTCCTGCCTGCTCAGTGTGGTTAAATTGTTGCCTTTGCACCCTCCTACCTGCCTTCAATTTTCAGAGTCCGTGCCCCTGGCCTCTGCCTCTCAACAGTATCCTAATGAACAACTAGATTGCTAACATTCTATATTTATTACAAAAGTGTGGAACGCCTGACATCATCTTGATGTTATCAAAACTGTAATACCTAGAGCATTTCCTTTAGAAATTACATATATGAGAGGGTCTTATTGGCAATAACATTTTGGTTAGTGCTCTAAAAGACTAAAATAAGGACATATTTTCTGAGTTTTCAAATAGCGACAAAGCACTTTTAAATTATTTGTTATCTTTATGTTTTTTTATCCAGTTGATCACTTGATTAAATGTTGCACTTAGGGGAGAGGATGTGGTGTTACTTCCAGAACTGCAGACTTTGCAACTGGGGAACCAGGTTGAAGTTTCTGCTTCAGCTCGACATTCTGTGATTCTGGTCAAATCACTTAGTTTTCCCATGTCTACAACCAAAATGAATTTGTTCTTGTGTGATGTAACCAATGCTCATGTAAAGCACTCCAATACCTGACAAGTCTGCACTATATAACACTGCAAAAACACAAAATAATAAGTGTTTTGCACACTTCTGTCATTGGGCTATATTTGGGCTATATCTGGGTGATTTTGGGCTACATTTGGGCTCTTTTGTCTCCGGTGGCCATCTTGGGAGATTTATTTGTTATGAAGTTTCCTAATTTCCTCATGTACTGCAGTCTCCTCAGTAGGAAATGCTTTCAGTTTTTTACTTTGATTCCATCATGAAGGTATTCAGATATGTCACACATTTGCCATAAATTCTGAATGTTAGCACTCTAGTTGCTCATTAGATCACTGTAGTAAAACTACTGTTCACCATGGAAGTCTGCTCCTGGTATTAAAAGTGCATGTTTCAGTCTGCATGTCAGAACTTTTTAATGAAATAGAAGAGGATTTGAGAAGTCACTCAAAATGTGCCCTAATTTTTCTTTCTGCAGCACTAATCATACTTTTTATGGAAAAATGAACCCCCTCATTTTGTTCCTTTTTAAATTAAATGTTTTAAGAGTTACCACTTTAATCCAAGCAAGATGGCTTCAGGTGTGCCATATGTTTATCATAAGTAGGACGGTTAGCGCTCTAGTAGTTCTTTGGAACACTCTGGGAAGCTGCAGTAGAACACAAAGGAATCAACTGACAGTCTCTGCCCTTGTTGGATGTACATGTTTTACTGAGAATGTCAGACTTCATTCTCACATGACTGAGAAAGATAATGTGAATTTACAGAAAATAAGCTCTCAGTTTAGCTTATAGATCACCTTCCAAACCTCTGTGGTAAAAGCATGAGAAAATATTTTTCTCTCAATCATGATATCCCAGCAGAAGGCTTTTTCACATAGTGAAATCACCTTAGAACATACCACAATTCCTAAAATGAGTATGGTACCGTCAACAAATGATTTATAATGTAACTAAAGTCTTAAAACCTTCTATTAACTGCAATGCTTTTTAATGAGGTGCTATCATGTATATTTGTCCCAAGATGGCTGCCAACACTTCTTGGATGAAGTGCTGACAGCCAATCAGATCTCAGGATGAGATGTGTGGTTAGGCTCCGCCCACATATATATATGCTTTTAAATGCTATTTTCTCAGGAAATACTGAACAGATTTACACCAGACCTGCAAAAGGCACTTCCTTGATCTTATGGCTACCTCTCTGCCAAATTTCTAGTAATTCTGTTCAGCCGTTCGGGCTGTAGCCCTGTCTAAAGGTCCTATAGAAAAATGCATGGGAAAAACGCGTTTTGGGACCCCCCTTTTATCTCAGCCCCCGCTTGACGAATCCCCCCGAGACTTTCAGGGTAGGAGCGGAGCGTAGCGCCCCACCTATTTTGAAAAATTCGCGAGGATTCGTCGACCGGCGCCAAAGTTATTCAAAATAGAATGTTGAGGTTTTCCTATGGAAACGTGGTCCTAACTATAACTACCTACTGGCGACCGCCAGTAGGTAATATATATATATATATATATATATATATATATATATATATATATATATATATATATATATATATATATATATATTACCTACTGGCGGTCGCCAGTAGGTAGTTATAGTTAGGACCCCTTTTCCATAGGAAATCCGCAACATTCTATTTTGAATAACTTTGGCGCCGGTCGACGAATCCTCGCGAATTTCTCAAAATAGGTGGGGCGCTACGCTCCGCTCCTACCCTGAAAGTCTCGGGGGGATTCGTCAAGCGGGGGCTGAGATAAAAGGGGGGTCCCAAAACGCGTTTTTCCCATGCATTTTTCCATAGGACCTTTAGACAGGGCTACAGCCCGAACGGCTGAACAGAATTTAATGAAATTTGGCAGAGAGGTAGTCCCTAGGTCAAGGAAGTGCCTTTTGTAGGTTTGGTGTAAATCTGTTCAGTAGATTCTGAGAAAATAGCCTTTAAATCAATATATATATCTGAGCCAGCTTACGGTACGCGTACCGTAAGCTTACCGTACGCGTACGGTGGCGTGCGCGAGGGCGATTCTGATTGGCTGTTAGATCTTAGTAAACATTCGAATCAGCCGAAACCAGGAAGCGGCGGCCGCCATTTCGTGTGTTTCACTCAGAAAAAAAAGAGTGATATCTTGAAAAGGGGGCAAGGAGGAGAGTTACAGACCCCCTTACATTTGTGAGGGGGTCAAAGAAGGACTGTAAAGTACAAAGAAAACATTTATTGATTTTAAAAAAAATCACGGGGTACGCGTACGGTAAGCTTACGGTAAGCGTACGGAAGAAAAAATAAATAAAAAAAGAAATGAAATGCAGATTTAAGAGTTTAGATATTAGGGAGCTCTAAAAAGAGCCGTTGTGTTTATGAAGTCATTTTTTAAGTGATACCTACAAGTAAGTACCGATGCAGAGTCTAAGGTTCAAGAGGAAGACTCTGTTCCCTTCATCATTGAAGTGCACACCATCTCCTCTATAAATGTCTTGCATGTCATAACGCAAGTTGTTGTGGTAAATGGCACTCATACCATAGTCACGGAGGAAAGCAGAAACAGATTTGTTGACGTGCTTTCTTGCTTTGTCAATTTGCGGACAGAAATGATTGGACCAGTTCCATTTTTGCCTTTGGCATATGTTGGAAAACACAAAGGCAGTTTTAGGGAAAAGTGAAAACAGTTGTGCAAAGGTGTCCTTCATAAGCATTTCCAGACCTACCCCAGTCAAAGTGCCTAGGTCATTGCCACCACAGTGCACTATTATGAGGTCAGGGTGTTGGATTTGCATGAAGGATTTCACCAATGGCATCAATTGGTGCCACTTTAACCCTCTCTGACCAATCCATTTAATGTCTACATTTGGCAAAGCAAGGTCTCTCACCATACCTGTTTTCTCTGCAAACTTTTCACTCCAGAAGACATAGCTGTGCCCTACAATCCACACTGTGAACATCTTCAAAGGAGAACTGGATGCACTCAGGAGGTGTCTTTCAGTAGAATGGCAATATGAAAAGAAAGACAGTTTGGAAATGGAGGCATACATATTTTTTTCAAAACAAAAAGAACTGATTGGCTGTTTCATACCATTCTAGAATAAAAACTAGGCTGTATGTGTAAATTAATAGAAGCATGTTTTGTATTGGTACAAAAAAATGTGTTACCAAAGAACAGTACTATGGATTTGCTGTTAGGTTTGAAAAGTCAAGCACTCTTGCTCTGTGGAATTGAAACATTGTGTGGCGAACTTCTGACCTAACTCCACACAGCAATGTTCCATGAGCTGTTGCTATGGTAGCAGGCAGAAGTCAAGTTGGGGGAAGGGTACTAGGCAGAAGTCAAGTTGGGGGAAGGGTACTTTTGGAAAAGGGTTGGTTTACAACCAATAGAAATGTGTGATTACATTTGAAAAAAAGGGGGAAGCACTGAGATTTGAAACTTACATGTATATGTGTGGAAAAATAGAGGGAAAGTTTGCCATTATCTGGTTCTGCTGAGAGGAGAGAGGTGTAGAGAACAGAGATCCTGGCTCTGATAATCTGCTGTTTGAGTGCCACATTTCTTTCACAGCTAACTAATTTTAAAGGTGAGTTTAGAGTTAGAGAGGGGATGTATATGGTAAATTAAGAAATGAATAATACAATTGGAATTCCTTTTGTAGAAGTTGTGTTTATTATTTTCTGTTTTGGGAGAAATTTAATTGTGAGGAACATGTAAAATAATATGGACTATTTTTTCATGATAAATGAAGGTGTACTGGTAAAAATAAGGAATACTTTAAGGGTTTGAGGTTGCAGTCAGTAATGCAAATACATTCAGCATCACTAAGGCTGGTTGCCCTTGCTGGAGTGTAGGCAGTCACCGAGGATACAAAAATCAAAAAAGTGGATTCATAATGTGTCAGTCTGTAAAAGTGATTTTCACTTGCCAAAAAAAAAGAGCAGTAAGTGTGCATTTAAATTGGAAAAGAAATTTCGTTTTGGGACTAATGTGAAAACATGACTCTGTGTGCAAATACGAATTACAGGCCGAGATTTATTGCGTTTTGCTCTGGTGATTTCACAGTAGCATTAGTAGGAAAAAGGGGGAGCGATTTTTTGGTGCAGAAGCAGACTCTTAGCACACACCCAGCTGCTTGCCATGTATAATCATGCACAGTATTTAGAAGCGAGTGGGGTTTTCAGGTTTCAGTCTGTAATGCAAATACATTCAGCATCACTAAGGCTGGTTGCCCTTGCTGGAGTGTAGGCAGTCACCCAGGATACACATGGTGGTGGTCTGAAAAAGCAGTCTGGACATGTGCAATTAAAAAAATATAAAAAGTGGATTCATAATGTGTCAGTCTGTAAAAGTGATTTTCACTTGCCAAAAAAAAGAGCAGTAAGTGTGCATTTAAATTGGCAAAGAAATTTCGTTTTGGGACTAATGTGAAAACATGACTCTGTGTGCAAATAGGAATTACAGGCAGAGATTTCTTGCGTTTTGCTCTGGTGATTTCACAGTTGCATTAGTAGGAAAAAGGGGGAGCTATTTTTTTGGTGCAGAAGCAGACTCTTAGCACACACCCAGCTCCTTTCTATGTATAATCATGCACAGTATTTAGAAGCGAGTGGGGTTTTCAGGTTTCAGTCTGTAATGCAAATACATTCAGCATCACTAAGGCTGGTTGCCCTTGCTGGAGTGTAGGCAGTCACCCAGGATACACATGGTGGTGGTCTGAAAAAGCAGTCTGGACATGTGCAATTAAAAAAATATAAAAAGTGGATTCATAATGTGTCAGTCTGTAAAAGTGATTTTCACTTGCCAAAAAAAAAGAGCAGTAAGTGTGCATTTAAATTGGCAAAGAAATTTCGTTTTGGGACTAATGTGAAAACATGACTCTGTGTGCAAATAGGAATTACAGGCAGAGATTTATTGCGTTTTGCTCTGGTGATTTCACAGTTGCATTAGTAGGAAAAAGGGGGAGCGATTTTTGGGGGGAAGAAGCAGACTCTTAGCACACACCCAGCTCCTTTCTATGTATAATCATGCACAGTATTTAGAAGCGAGTGGGGTTTTGAGGTTTCAGTCTGTAATGCAAATACATTCAGCATCACTAAGGCTGGTTGCCCTTGTTGGAGTGTAGGCAGTCACCGAGGATACACATGGTGCTGGTCTGAAAAAGCAGTCTGGACATGGGCTTTTTTAAAAAAATCTGAAAAGTGGTTTCATAATGTGTCAGTCTGTAAAAGTGATTTTCACTTGCCCAAAAAAAAGAGCAGTAAGTGTGCATTCAAATTGGCAAAGAAATTTCGTTTTGGGACTAATGTGAAAACATAACTCTGTGTGCAAATGAAATGCAATATATTCTGAAAACAGCAAAAATAAGGCAAAAATATTTTTAGGTAAATATGTAAATACGTGTACTGTTTTTTTTTAAATGTTTAAAAAATATTAATACTTTTTTCTTTTTTTCAGATTGATATAGAAAATTTACGAAAACTAGAACCATTTTTAAAGCAATTTTTTTATAAAAAACAAATGAATAAATATTTTTTGGAGTGGGTATGGTAAGTCAATAATAATAATTGTAGTGTTTCAAAGTCATTGAAATGTGATTATTGATTTTTAGTGTTTTTTTAAAAATAAAAAAAAAAATACGCGCACCGTACGCGTACGGTAAAAAAAAAAAAAAGTTTTTAAAAACATCTATAAAAAAAAGATGAAAGATAAGGTTGGCTCTTACAAGAGCCGTTGTGTTCATGCAGGGAGAGAGGAAAGAAAGAATGGGAAAATTAGTCTCTGTGACAAGTGTGCTGATCTATTTTGTTGTCCACTAGGGAAACACTGGTCTCCCTATGACAAATTAGATCATGACACGAGGCACATCGAATATCAACCCTCCGAAATCGAGGGTTAATTTCCAGAGGGCCAGCAAAAGGAGATGCTCCCCCCACAGATGAAGGGCTCACCTGACCAGCAGAAGAAGGAGTCAGCCCTGCAGATGATGGTCCAGGCTGAGCTGCTGTGGATGTGCTTGGTTGACTTTCTGAAGAGTTACCTCCAAAAAGTCGAGCATGTGTCCTTTTGTGTACATCCTTGAGGTGCCTCATCATGGTATGATTCCCAAAGGAATACTTCCTGTCAGGATTACCTCTAGAAAGTACACGCTCACACAGCTTGCAAGTCACTAAGGGTGCATTTACCTTTAGCTGGCCTTCAGGAAAAGTAAAATAATCCCATACATAAGAGGTCTTTTGTTTCCTCGCTCTCTGCCTCAAGGTAGTGCTGCTAGTGCTAGCCTCACTCTCAGAAGGGCTCTGCTGTTCTGCCATCGTATCACAAAGACAACCCAGCTCCTTCTCCTAAGGGATCACAAGCAGAAATGAGGGGAATGGGTGTGGTGTAGGAGAGTTCTAGAACTGAAAGTAGTTTCAACCAATCAAAAGTTGTGTTTCATGATCACATGACCTACCGTACGCTTACGGTACGCTTACGGTACACTTACGGCAAAAGTACGCATGCGCGTAAAAAAGACACGCGCTTGCGCGCATGCGCATAACAGTCACTACCCGACACTTCCGCGTAACGTGCGCGTGTAGCGTACACGCGTACGCGCCCCACGCGGAGTACGCGCGGCTACGCAAATTGCGTAACTACACGCAAACAGCGTAGATAGATTACGGGCGTTGCGTAAACCGTACGCTTACCGTAAGCTTACGGTACGCGTACTAAAAAAAAGGAAAAAATGTACTGCAAAAAATTATAACATGTTTATTTTATGAAATATATTTAAAAAACAAAAAAAAGAATTTTAAAAATTTAACCATAGTCTTTATAAAAGGTTAGAAAATTAAATTAAAAATATGTTTAAAAAAATAGAAGAAAAAAAAAAAATTAGCATTTAAAAAACCTTGCAAATTCACTGAAAAAACCATGGGTTTCACACACGTTATAGTTAGGAATTAGCATTTAAAAAACCTTGCTAATTCAATGAAAAAACTATAGGTTTCACACACGTTATAGTTAGGAATTAGCATTTAAAAAACCTTAGAAATTCAATGAAAAAACCAAAGGTTTCACACACGTTATAGTTAGCTGGACATTTTACTCGTAAAAAACCATTGAAATTCCCCCGTTATAGTTAGTTAAGCTAACTATAACTCGCGCGCCCGCAATGCACTGCTGATGACGTCACATATTACATCACTCATGACATGGTCAGTGACATCACTCATGACATCACTGATGACATCTCAAATGACATCACTGATGACATCACTGATGACATCATCCTTGTGATAGAGTGGCAGACCTCCTCTCACCCTAATATAACCTTTGATACACACATTTATAAATAGAGACTAAACTTTTCAAAACAATGGACATACCAATACCAGTTACAACAACCTCTTCAGTAATTCTAAGATCCACATACACATCCACTCATTCACCAACAGTCCTATACAGTCACTCATACATGTACTCACTCATCATATGTACTCATACACCTATACATCCTGTTACACAATGCTACTCATCCGTAGAGTTACTCACGCACATAGTCACTCATGCTAATAAAGAATCAAACATCCATTTACTTGCATATACAGTTATACACACACCACCACACTCACTTCTACGGAAACTTGCACATACTTAGTCTTTTAAACAATCACTTATAGAAACACATACTTATTCACACAGGAACTCTTTCAATCTCTCACTCTCACATATACTCACTTATATACACCAATAGTCACATATACTAGTTTAAAACATATGTAGTTACTCATAAAGACACTGTAGAGACAGTCATTCACTCACTAACACACCCATACACACACTCATCCACCCATGCAGTCCTGCATACATACTATCTTCAACACATACAAACAGTGAGTCACTCATTCATGCACCTATGCACTACGTAATACCCCCCACCGAACCATGCAGATACTCAGACTCATACTCAAAAAAACAACTAATAACCTAAATAGACACCCATGTAGCTGCTCACCAACCCATGCAGCCACTTATACACAAACTGAGAGACTGATACAGATATATACATATTTAAACATTACTCACTAAGCCATGTATTCACTATGATACACCTAATCAGTCAGTTACACAATCAATTTTTCAAAAACATATCATCCATTTAGACACTTATATACCCATTTATTCTTCCATCGACCTTGAGATATACATATATAAAACATATTTAATTTTCAGAAAAACACACATTCACGGGATGATGTCATCAGTGATGTCATCAGTGATGTCATTTGAGATGTCATCAGTGATGTCATGAGTGATGTCACTGACCATGTCATGAGTGATGTAATATGTGACGTCATCAGCAGTGCATTGCGGGCGCGCGAGTTATAGTTAGCTTAACTAACTATAACGGGGGAATTTCAATGGTTTTTTACGAGTAAAATGTCCAGCTAACTATAACGTGTGTGAAACCTTTGGTTTTTTCATTGAATTTCTAAGGTTTTTTAAATGCTAATTCCTAACTATAACGTGTGTGAAACCTATGGTTTTTTCATTGAATTAGCAAGGTTTTTTAAATGCTAATTCCTAACTATAACGTGTGTGAAACCCATGGTTTTTTCAGTGAATATATATATATATATATTTCAAATAGATGCCCTTCCACTTCCTTGGGGCGAATTGAAGAGCACAAGCTCCTCTTGTCTTGCAGTGCGATTAATTTATTTCTCACATCCCATAGTCATAACGCGTTTCGGTCAACGAATGACCTTGATCACATCGGAAACACTATGCGATAATAACATTTAAACAAACCCAGTTGTGTCACCTGACAACATTGAAAAAGGACATGGTAAACAGACTATACTATTAGCATGGTTACACTGTTGCTCAGATTTACTACCAACATGTGTTGAAAGATTTCTATTCAATATTTGAATATAACATCAATTCTTTTTTTTTAGTTTAGAAAGCTTTATTGAACAGGAAAAGAAAACAGGGTACAAAATTATACTGAAGAGCATAAAATACAAATACAGAGGATAGCAAAAGAATATCAATATATAACAAAGGATGAAGGACCTGATACATCATACATTGCCAGGATCAAATACCAAAGTTAAGAATGAAATAAAATCAAAGAGTACCATAATAAAATTAGCATTTATGCTTCTGAATTTTGCAGATTAAAGAAGGGGAGAGAGAAGGAAAAAGAGGAGAAAAGAGAAAAGAAGAAAAAATAAGAAAGAAAAAGAAAAGGAAGGAGGAAAGAAAATAAAAGGTATCAGCAAACCTTATCATATGACTAGGGGTGGGCGGAATTTGCGTAACCGCGTTACGCAAATCTCCGCGAAACGGTAAAAAATCTCCGCGAACACGCAGAAATTCCGCGAACACGCGGAATTGCTTGTTCGCGATACTTTTTTCCTGTTCTCGATCGCTGTTTGCGTGCTCGGGGTGAAATATCTCGCGAACACGCATATTGAGAACGCGAACAAGCAAAAAATTTCGCGAAGTTGCGGAACGCAGATTTTTGGCAATTTCGCGTTCTCCGCGGAACGTGAAATTACCCAAATTCCGCAAATTCCGCGAACGGAGCGGAATTTACCGCCCAGGCCTACATAAGACTAGTACAACTTTCTGGTGACAGAAAATACAGAATCACAAATGGCAATATACTATCTATAAAACATGAACATTATAAAAAAGGAATAAATAAACGCAGCACTCACGGCGGCTGAAAAACATAGTTACTGTCCTTGGCATGCAATGCAGAGGAAGAAATATAATCAGTGAGAGGGGACCAGAAGGATTCCTTTCGAATAAGTTGCTGCGAGGTGGATACAGAAGCTCTATCGAGCCGGTGATGATGACATAAAAGATTCCACCAAGCAGAGAAGGAGACCTTGGAGGCATCTTTCCAATTAGATGTTAAAACATGAAAAGTAATAGCACTGCACAGATCTACCAATGAGCCTAGTTTATGAACACCCAACCAACGTAAGGAATTGCTAACCAAAAATATGGAGTGGATCTCAAAGAGAAAATTAGTGGAGCAAATAGATGTAATTGACTTGCATACTTTTGTCCAAAAAAATTGAAATATTGGGACAGAGAAAAAAGGAATAGATATATGTGCCAGGAGTGTTCTTACAAGACCAACAGTTAGGAGATAAGTCAGAACTGAATTTGGAAACAGCTAATGAGGTTAAAAATAGTCTCTGATAAAAATAATAGAGAGTTTGAGTGGTACTAGCGTTTCATGGAGTGTTGTGTATCCTAGCCCAAATGGAATTCCATGTGTGTATAGAAAGAGTGTGTTGTAGGTCCATTTCCCATAGAAGTTAAATTTTGGTTTTTGGACGAATGGGGAGAGAAAAAAAGAGAAATTTGTATATATGTGAGGCCTGAGCAGAAAGGGAGGGAGGTAATGCTAGTGGAAAAGGGGGACCAGAAGAAGAGGAGGAAGTCTCGGAGAAAAGAGAAAGCTGTTGAGCTAAAGTCAGTCTCAAAGAATCAAACTTAGAGAGGGAAGAAACAGGTAAATCGTATTTAGATTGGGTTTCCTGGAAAGATAAAAGTTGCTGGTTATGCATTAGGTGTTTAACCGGCATAATTCCTTCGACAATCCAATCTTTCCAGAAGATAGTTCGATTAGACATTTTTTATAGATTTATTATGCCAAATAGAGGAATCTATGAATACCTGGAGTGGTGAACGCGATTTATAAAAAATTGGATGAAGGGTCGATCTATGATGTGGAATGGTGGGAGATTTGAACGAGTGAGGAGGGTGAGAAAAGCTAGCTAACGAGGAAAAAGAGAGCGGATGAATAACTGACTCCTACAATTTATACCATACTGAATCAGGATAATCATCTGAAGAAGAGAGATAGGGCAGAGCTTGACGAATTAAAAAGGAGGAGTGATATTGACGGAAATTGGGAAAGTTGACTCCTCCCCTATCTTTGGGGGTAGACAAAGCAGACATAGAAATGCGGGCTTTCCGGTTATTCCAAGGAAATTTACTCAAGATACTGTTAAGATTTAAATTTGTTTTAAAGTGAGTCATACTGGTAGCATAGAAAGGTAGAAGTTAATGACTGGAAGCATCATCATCTTAGAAGTGTCCAGCCTACCCCACCAAGACAGAAATAGAGGAGACCATCTCTCTGCCATGCCAGAAATCTTTAATAAAATATCATTCATGTTGAGTTGAACTGTTTTGGCAATTGAGGAAGAATATTTTATCCCTAAACAAGTGATACAATTAGTACTCCATTTGAAGTCTGTCCCTTCAAACATACTTCTAAGACAAGATTTATTTAGGGGAAGAATTTCAGACTTAGAAAAATTTAACTCGTATCCAGACAAGGCAGCATAAGAAGAAGGGAGGTCGATAAAAGCAGGTAAAGAGGTAGAAGGATCAGACATATATAACAAAATATCGTCTGCATAGGCAGTGAACTTGACTTCAATAGATTTATGAGTAAATCCCCGAAAAGCAGGAGAGTTCCTAAGGGAGTGAAGAAAAAGTTCGAGAGACAAAATAAAAAGCAAAGGAGACAGAGGGCAACCTTGGTGAGTGCCTCCTTGGAGAGTAAAATAAGGGGATTGAAAACCGTTAACGAAAACCAAAGTGGTAGGGGAGGAATAAATTAAACCCAAAAGAGATAAGATAACAGGACCAAAGCCATGCCACTTAAGAGCACGCATCATAAAAAGCCAGTGGATGCGGTCAAAAGCTTTCTCCGCATCTAGGGTGATAGCTGCAACTGGGGAGGAGCATTTGGAAGCAAGATGTATAATGTTTAAAAAAGTTCTGGAGTTGTCTGAAATCGTCCTTCCTTTAACAAATCCTGTTTGATCATACTCAATCAAATCAGAGATCACATTATTAATGCGAAGAGCAAGGGCCTTGTCGAAGATCTTGCAGCCCAAATTAATCAAAGAAATGGTGAGATAATTAGCGCAAGAAGAAGGATATTTTTGCCCTTCTTAGGAATGAGACAGATCACGACTTCAAGAAAAGAGCCACAAGCTTCTTTATGGGACATGAAATGTTGGAATAAAGATAAAAGGTGTGGAAGTAAGATCTGGGAGAAACAAGAATAAACCTCTGCAGTGAAGCCGTCCAGACCGGGGGACTTATCATTAGGTGGTTGGACTAGAGCAGACTTAAGCTCGGAAAGGGATAGATAATTTTCTAACAAGGAGCACTCAAGAGGAGAAGAAGGACATGGAGGGAGCGCTGCAAAAAAAGAGTCCAATGTCTCATCAGAGGGGGAAGATTCTGGGGTATAAAGTGTCTTATAAAAGTCTGTAAAACAATTTAGTATTTGATCGTCCTTGAATTGATCCACACCACCATAATCAGTAATTATAATGACCTTAGATCTTTGAGACTTTACTTTCAAGTAATTTGCAAGTAGTTTGCCCGATCTGTTACGACCCACGAAGAATTTAGAGTTAATTTTAAGTAGGGTCCCAGAAGCCTCGTCTGTCGATTTCCTATTAAACGACAATTTAGCCTGAATTAATTTCTTAAGAGTATCTTCAATATTAGAAGTGAAGTAGGCGTGTTCAAGACGTTTAATGGAAGTTAGTAGAGAAGCGGAGTCTTTTCTACATTGTTTCTTTTTAACCGCAACATAATCGATAATGAATCCTCTGGCTGTCGCCTTAAAGGCATCCCATACCTTATGAAAAGGAATATCTGGACTGGCGTTCCTAAGGAAGAACTCTGGCAAGATCTCTTTAAAACGTGTCAAAAAGTTAGGATCCTTGAGTAAGTAATTATTGAAATGCCATCTACGCGACTTGGAAGGTTCAGAAGGGAGGTCCAGACTAATCAAAACCGGGGCATGGTCGGAAATAAGAATAGACCCAATATCAGCATTTATTAAATTAGGGAGAAGAAGGGGACTCAAAAAATATAGTCTATTCTAGAAAGGGATTTGTGAGAAGGTGAATAGAAAGTGTATTCAAGTGTATCCGGATGAGATATTCTCCACGCATCAACCAAACCCCTCAAATGAATTGTAGTTATGAAAGTTTTTTGCATCTTGTTGGGAATGTATCTAGCATTGGATTTCCTGTCCTTAAAAGGGTCCATGACCTGATTGCAATCCCCACCCACCAGTAAATTAATGTCAGGACATGAGTGAAGGATGTGTGACATATTCTTCCAGAATTGTGCATCAATACTAACCCTGAGCGTTGTTTGCGAAGTAGCGCTACGCGTAGCTACGCGAAGTGCACTTCGCACTACGCGAGCTTCGCAAACTGCGTGGTGCACTGTGCAAGATGCTGTTCGCACTGATTGCACAGTGCCGGATGCTTGTCCGCACTGTGCAATCAGTGCAAACTGCATCTTGCACAGTGCAAGCGGTCGTTTTCTGCTGCTCGAGTAGATTTCTACTCGAGCGGCAGCTTTCTCAACGTGGACTGGTAGTTTCTCATCGCGAGCGGTCGCGCGCATACGCGACCACTCACAATCAGAAACCTGACCTCCCCTCATTGAGAAGCTCGCCGGGAGGTTTATTTTCCACGCTCGTTGTCGGCAACTTGATGTTGCTGATCGCGAACGAGGAAAAAGTCTCTCCGGGATGTCATTTTGCTTGCTCGCGGTCGCCAACTTGACGTTGAGGACCGCGAGCAAGCAAAAAATGATCGCTGCACTACGCTACGCTACGCTATGCGTGTTTGCACTGTGCTACGTGCAATTAACATAGTGCGAAGTAACGCAAACTTCGCAAACTACTCGAGCGTAGCGTAGTGCTTTGCCCAGGCTTAATCAATACCAGTTGGACCATAGATGTTGAGAAGGGAAATAGGGGAACCATTAAAATTAAGATGTAGAAGGAGCCATCTTCCGTCAGCATCCTTTTCCTCCTTCGCCAAAACAGGAGAAAGAGACTTGTGAAATAAAATAACTACTCCATTTTTCCTATTTTTAGATGGGGAACAAAATACATGCCCTACCCATTGCTTTGTAAGTGAATTAATCTCACTCTCATTGAGATGCGTCTCCTGAAGCATTGCTGTTTTACACTGCAGCCTAGACAAATGAGTAAGAACCCTCTGTTTCTTGACAGGACTGCGTAGTCCCTTAACGTTCCATGAAACAATACGAATATCATCAGTCATAGTACCATAAAAGAAAAAGCATTAAACAGCAAGATATGCAATTCATAACTTTTAGCAACAATGGAAACAATTTATAAGTTATAAAACTGTGAACAAAAAACACATGAGAACTTGTAAAACAATGTACCAGAGAAGGAGTATTAGAAACCAGAATGAAATCTGAAAGGTTAAATAGTAATAAGGTAGAAAAGAAAATGAGGTAGAGATAGGCAGAGACGGTGTGTTGAAGAGAGTAAGAGAACAGAAAAAAGAAAGGAAAGAAGCAAAAATATGCATGAGAGAGAAGTAGGGAAACCAAAAAAGGGAAAGGAGACGAAAGAGGAAAAGGTGAAAGAGAGACATGTTAGAGATAGAGAGGTTGACAGGAAGCCGGAAGAACCGGAAAACTTCAGTCCAGTATAACGGAATACAGATCCAAAAGAAAAGGAAATCCTGTAGAGGCGGCGAGCCGTGAAGGAAAGATGGACGGCGGAGCCCGCGAAGACCACCGAAGACGACAGGAACCAGTCGGGAAGTAAGTATAAGGAACAAGGAGCCAAGTATGAGATAAAACATGAATTAGGACAAATAACACAGATGTAACATTCAGTAAAAACATATGAAAGTGATATAAGGGAAATAGTCCAACTACAAAAGCATGAGTATCCGAAGAAAGAGGAAAACACTTACCAAACAATGAAAGTAACCGCAAACATGAGTAACAGGAGAAAAAGGAAACATTTACCAAACAATGAAAGTAACCGCAAACAGTAAGGACAGGGTGGGGAAATGTGAGGGAAGAAACATCGAGGTAATGAGCTTATATGGGGAGGGAGACATCTGTGGAGAAAAACAAAGAAGGAACTAAAAACAGACCTCCAGAGAAGGTAAACATACCACAACAATCCACAATGAAACAGCAGACTTTAACAAACAGGAACAGGAAAAAAAAAAAGGAAACGAGTATCATCAGAACATTAGAATGAAAAGAAAAAACTCAAATAGTTGAGACAGAACAAAAAGACAGTTTTCAGGACACTCCAAAGTCCATCTCATCTCCTTTATGGCGAGCAATAAATTGTCGGAAATCCTCAGGTCTATCAAAGGAGTATGAGCGATCCTTGTAGGTGACTTTAAAAAAGCAGGAATGCACCAGGCCATATCGAGCATTCATGGATCGAAGAGCTGGGTGAAGAGACAAAAACTCTTTGCAACAAACAGCAGCTGTGCAGGCCACATCCTGGGAAAAGAACATTTTCTGTCCAGACCATAACATCTGCTTCCTGTCCTTAGCTGCTGAGAGGACCATAAGTAGCTTGGTGTACTCCAAAAAAAAACAGTAATCCCTCTAGAGCGATAAACCATTGAAGTGGAGGTGGAACTTCCAGGTATAGGGCCAATTCGATGTGCTCGCTGCAGATTGAGATTAGTGCCGTCCTTGAGACTAACAATTTTAGGGATGTGTAATTTTATAAATGTAAGCATGTCAGATCCTTCCTCTCCCTCAGGAATACCATAAATTCTGAGATTAATGCGCCTGTTGCGATTTTTCAAATCTTCCGCTTGCATTTTGAGTAGAGCGGTATCTTTTGACATGGCTGCAACCTGAGGTAACACATCCTGAGTGTCGCTAATCCTTTTTTCCACGGCAGATATTCTAGCGTCTAAGCTGGACCATTTCTCTTCCAACCTTTGAATGGTAGCGTTAGTATCAATAACGAAAGGTTTAATAAGTTTGAGTTCTTCCATGAGGTCCTCCATAGTTATGGGTAGTGGAGATTTAGTAGGAGAATTAGGATCTTCTCTTGGGCGCTTGGAAGAAGCAGCCATGTTAGAATTCTTGCGGGTAGACAAGATGACTGGGGAAGCAATATTTTGACCAGGGAAGGAAGGAGACTCCATAAGATCTACAGCATAAAATTGTATTACAATCAACGTCGTGTAAGACCTGCATAAATAGTGCGCAAAACACTAAGAGGAATCTCCACTAATGGGAAGTAGGTGATAATTGGAGTTTGCTTCAGCCCAGAGGGACTCCAAAATCAATTAGAGACAGCGAGAGGAAGACAAAACAAGAAGAGAGTTCTAGTGAAAGTCACGTATGTGGCACAAAAATGACTGGAATGAGCCTTTAAAGCATAGTACGCAGACGCAGTCTGGCTAATGCAATTAAGACAACACCATATCCAGAAACGAAGCAGCAGGTATGTATAGCCATCTGTTATAGTACATTACCAGCACATCAAAAGACTCAGGTAATTGTGAATAAAAAGAGTTCCACATGCTGTGGTATGCCCATCAGAAAGAACTGCTCAGCAAATATGAGCGTAAAAAAAATGTAAAAAATGATGGAAAAATCCAAAAGAAACCGGAGTTCCCAGCCTCGAGGACGTTACGGACAATGCTCCTTAGGGTATCAGTGAAAAGTACCTCTTAAGCCCCCTCACCGCCCTTCAAAAAACATTTCGTGGTTCATGAAGAAAAGCAGCACCGCGCTGCAAACAAAATGGCGGGCGCTGCCGAAAATCGTGAGGAGAGCGGAGCACAGAGGGCACAGGGCGATACAAAGTAGCTAATGACAAAAAACAGCAGCTACCTGTACCCCTGCACCTGCTCCCTCAAGGCAGACGGTCCATAGCTTCGGACGGGGAGAAGATGGCTCCAATAATGAAGGCAGTTCTGGATGGGTCCCGGAGCTTCAAGCAGGCGCGGCCATCCTCGAGCGGCTCAAGCCACGGCCCGCATCATAACATCAATTCTTTGCATGTAATTTAAATTTAAACCATCTGTTTAAATAAATATATAAATATATCAAATACATTTACGTATCGTTCAGATTATTTCAACTAGCGACTATACACATGATATGTAAACAATGGGAAAATGTTGGAAAAATATTTAAAAAAATGTTTTGTCTCTTTTCTACCTGCTTAAATGCATATTTGTAATTTAATCTCATATTCATTCAATACAATACTCATGATGTCATCAAAGTTTAAAATATCTAAAATCATCCTTAAGAAGTCTAAAATATGAGCATTCACGCCATTAGGTGTGCAAAGAGAGCTTAATTGTCCTTTTTAAACTGCTAATGTGCTTTTTAATTATCTTATTAGTACATAGTGCTGTAAAGTGCTTAGTGTGTCGTAGTGCAAATATAAACTAAGTGCAACACATTTTCTAATTTAAATACTTATGATGTTTAACATCTATAAAGTCTTTTGTAGTTTTGTTTTTATTCCCTAAAACTCTTAGGCAGTAGGATTTCAGATGTTTGTAAACAGCGATTAATATCTAATATCGATTATCAATATGTGGCAGTCCTAAGATATTAGCATCTGGGCTTGATTGGTAAAGGACAGCTTTAAAGAGAATCATGTTTTGCATGACATCAGATTAACTGCTTGGTGTATTGCCAAATGTCCCTTTTAAAATGCAAGCTATGTATTCAGAGTGATGCAACGACAATTAGATGATTGTTAGATCTGGGGGTCTCTAGTTGGCAGGGTAGGTACCACTGTCCAAGTAGGGACCCTTGCTTCTAGTCAGGGAAAGGGGGATACACTGTTAGATAACCCCTGCTCACCCTCTAGGTAGCTTGGCCTGAGCAGTCTAGGCTATCGAAGGCAATGTGTAAAGTATTTGTACCAACACTCACAGTAACACAGTGAAAACACCACAGATTTACTCCACACCAGTTTTAGAAAAATAAGGTATCTTTACTAAAAACTTCACAAGACCAAATACTACAGACAAACCAACATACAATTAAAAAGGTTGCTTTAAAGATAGTTCAAGAGTTTGCAGAAAGTACTCCAGGATGTAAAAGTCAGTGTCCTGCACAATGCGACTCTCAATGCACAAAATGCGACACTCTCGTGCCCAACAGTACCTGTAGTTGCGATAAGGTTCCCAAAAGCTATAACAAGGAAGATGGCAAAGGCGATGCGATACTCCTGAGATCTTGGGGAGGCTTTGCAGTAGCCCTGCTTCACACAGCAGAGGTGGATGCGCCGGCTCCGATCTGTAGGGGGAGGATGCGATGACTTTGGCTTTCGTTGCGTAGGTTTCTTAGGGGGAAGCTTCACGCACAGGTACGATGCGACGATCTTCGATGCGGCGCGATGCGCGGCGCAGCGCCGACTTTTGGCGCTGCCACCCTCGATGCGTCACGGGACGGGACTCTGCGTCGACACACGCAGCGACTGGATGCTTTCACGCACCGGCAGTGGTGCGGCCCGCAAACTGGTTCTGCGACGACCCTCGCAGCATCAGGAATCTTCTCGCACCGGAACGATGCTCGACGCACTCGGCGATGCGGGGACTCCGGGTGCTGCGATGACGCCGCGATTAAATTCTCCTCGCACTCTCGTTCTTGCGACACGCAATCGGATGATGCGTTGGGTACCAGTTACTCTTTCTCACGCTTCTGCTTCCCAGCTCCCAAACACAGCAAAATGACCTCCTGAGGCCCCAAGACTGGGCAAGCACTCCAAGGCCGGTCAGAACTCCTTCAGCAGAGTTCCAGGGGAGCTGGTGGTGAAGTCCTTTTGTTCCTGGGAATTCTTAACAGGGAGCCAGCTCTCCTCAGGCCCTTGGAGATCAGAATCAAAAGAAGGGGACACAGCAAAGTCCTTCCCCTCTCCTTGGCAGCAAAGCAAAACAGCAAGCAGGCAGTCTTCTCCTCTTCAGTTCTTTTCAGCTTTCTCCTTGGCAGAGGTGCCTCCTTAGTTCCAAAGTGATCTAAAGTTTAGGTGTCTGGGGTCCTCTTCTTATACCCCTCCAAGTCTTTGTCTCTCTTTGTTTCAGTGGGGGGATTCCCCTGCTCAAACCGGTTCCTGGGTGTGCTCTGCCCTGGAGCACCTGGTTCCTTTCAGAGTGAGGGGCAGGGTCGTTAGACGCTCAGCAGGAGGTGGAGCCTTCTTTGTGCCAGCAGAGGCAGAGTCCTCAGCCTGGCCAGCAGGGGGTGGAGCCAGCATTGTGTTGGCAGAGGCAGCCCTACTCAAACCCAGGGGCTACTTCTCCCACCCATCTAAAGCAGATCTCCCTATTCACCCTGCTGCTGACTCATCCAGACTCCTGGAGCCACCTAGCCCATCACATGAAACCAGTCCGCCAATCAGCACACAGGCACACAGGAAGGTTAAACAGGAGAAAAGCTACTTTCTAAAAAGTGCTATTCTCACACAGTGAATTTAAAAACCATCTTGCTAAAAAGATGTATAATTAAATTCTGAACACAAAGATACCAAACTTGGATTTTCTATCTTGCCCTTATGGGAAGATAGGCATGTAAACAGCCTCCCCCATTCTATCCTATGGGCAAGATAGCATCTCAGCAGTGAAAACCGAAAATGGCTGTAATTCACTACCAGGGCATGTTACACACCTCAGTACATGCCCTACCTTTCAGATACACTGCACCCAGCCCAGGGGGGTACCTAGGGCCACCATAGGGATGCCTGACATGTACAGAAAGGGAAGGATAAGGCCTGGTCAGTGGTTGCACTGGCCAGGTCGACATGGCAGTCCTGGACTGCACATAGGCACTGCAAGCAGGCCTAAGATATCATTTTAGCGCTACTCCTGTGGGTGGCACAATCAGTGCTGCAGCCCACTAGTAGCATTTGAATCACCAGCCCTGGCACGCTCAGTGCACTTTACTAGGGGCTAACAGGTGAAACAAATATGCCAATCATGGATAACCAATCAATATAACAATTTACCAAGGGAGCACTTGCACTTTGACACTGATCAGCTGTGGCAAAGTGCCCAAAGCATCTAAACCAGCAAAAACGAAATCCAGCATAGCATAAAAAATACAGGAGGTAGAGGCAAAAAGTCAGGGGTGACCACGCCAAAGATGCCAGGTCTATCAATGATCATTAAAGGAAGTTACGAAGGTCCTCATTGTTTTTGAGCCCTGTTGGTGTTTTGCAATCAAATTCTAAAATCATGCGTGACTCAAGCTGCCTTAGCAGACGTTCTCTATTGCCGACCCGTCGGAGCATCGGAATGGCATCAACAACATAATATTTGAGGTAGTTTAGGTCGTTGTTATGTTCGGATTTAAAATAATGTGCCACAGGGTCTGTGGCATCGCTGTTGACTATGGCCCACAGGTGCTGGAGAATTCTCACATGTACCTGCAGTTTGGTACGCCCAACATATCTCAAGCCGCAGGTACATGTCAGCACACACACCGCATATTCTGTCCGGCAATTAAAATTACCCTTGATCGCTACCTCACTGGGACTGAAGGGAGTCGAATAGTGTGTCATATTGGTGCCAAACTTACAGGCCCTGCAAGAAGAGCATTTATAAAATCCTTGTTTGGGTTTCAGCCACAAGGTGCTGGGGCTGATCTCTGGACTCCTTTTGACCAGCTGGGATCTCATGGAAGGTGCTGGTCTAAAGGTAAATGTTGGTAAAGCCGGTAATCTGGGTGCCATTACTCCATCTGTGAGTAATATTGGCCAATTCTGCTTAATAATCATCCTTATCTGCCTTTCCTGACAATTGTATGTAGTGATGAGTGTAGGTGTATTCTCATTTATAGCAGTGGGTGATGCTAACGTTGCTGATTCATGCTCAGATACCCTCTTTTGGGTCTTCTGCTGTGGCAGGGACTCCCTAGTTTTAGCATTTGCTTTGTTTAGGCCTCATTGAGGATTCTTTCACCATACCCCCTCATCCTGAATCTTTCCTTGGCTTCGAATTGAGATTTATCTAATTCAGCTTTTGTACTGCAAATTCTTTTTAGCCTGAGGAATTCCCCATAGGGGATGCTTTTAACCAAATGCTTTGGGTGAGAACTTTTCGCATGTAACGGGGATTTGCCTGCCGTTGTTTTATGGTGCAGTGTCGTCTCAAGTTTCATATCTGACACATAAAGTTTTGCATCCAAAAAATCCACATTCTGATCACTGATGTGTGATGTAAATTTAAGATTCACAGTATTATTGTTGATTTCTTGGATGAAATTAGCTGTACTGTTGTGATCACCCTTCCAAATGATGAAAATGTCATCAATAAATCTTAGCCAATACATGACATGTGTGGAGTACATTGCTTTATGGATTGTTCTGAGAACATGTTCCTCCCTCCAGCCAACATGTTAACAAGCATAGCTGGAGGAGAAACAGGTTCCCATAGCAACTCCATGCTTTTGTCTGAATAATTCTTTGCAGAATAAAAAGGATTTGTTGAACAGACACCACCTGATAAGCTCTAATACCATTATGTTGTGATTGTATTTGGTCAGGGGTCTAGTGTTTAAGAAGTATTTAACTGATGTTAGACCCACTTGATGATCTATACTCATATATAACAATTCTATATCTAACGTGATAAGCAGTAGTCCTTCAGTGCACACAATTTGATTCAATTTGGTGAGAAAGTCTCCAGTGTCTTTTATGTATGTGGGGAGTTTTTGAACATGCTCCTGAAGATAATAATCCACATTCTGTGTTATGTTCTCACATATGCCATTTATGGCAGAAATTATTGGTCTACCGGGAATAGGTATCGTTTTCTTATGAATTTTGGGTATGAAGTGAATCATGGGGAGCACAGGGAATTCATTATGCATAAATTTGTATTCCTCATTGGAGATTAGTCCTTGCCTCTTCCACTGTAGTAAGTCCTTTTTCAAGCCTTCTTTTGCTTTATTGTATTCTTTCATACTCGATTTTTCATAACATTCCTTGTTCTCTATGAATATGCGATATGCCTCCTGGAGATATTCTTCTTTGGGCCAAATGACGATGTTCCCGACCATGTCTGACTTACTGATAGCAAATTCATGATAATTTTAAAGATTTTTTATTAAGTTCTCATATTGGCGATCCTGATATTTTATGTACCGGTGACTGTGGCTCATTTTGTGATACACATTTTTTAGATCTTCCGTAACCCGTTCAAGAGAAATATCTATGGCGTCCTTGGGCATCATCGGTAAGAATGTCGATTTGGGTTTGAAGGGACTACTGCCCGCACACGATTGTACAATGTCCATTGTTCGTAACCTCTCCTGTGTCGACCCCAGACTGGGATTCATTTGTTGACCTGTGCTTATCTCATCACTCAGTTCTTGCATGATTAGGAGGGTAGATGCATCAGAAACCTGGAGGTTCTCACTGTTAGCATTGGTGTTAGTTTGGGCTTTATTTGGTTGATTTGCACCTTCTTTTATAGTAAAGAACTTCTTTAATTTAAATTTTCTGATAAATTTGAATATGTCCACTCTGGTGTGCCCATAGTTAAAATTGCTTTCTGGGCAGAAAGACAAACCGAGAGATAGTAGTTGAGTTTCTGCCGTTGTCAGAGTCGTTGTTGACAGATTAACTATACTATTGTCGTTTTGCCTTGTCTCTTGCGCCATTGGGTTGTTTAATATATATATACATAGAGATTTTAACATAATGCGCATATGAAAAATAATCAGTATATATAAAATTGGTACTAGACAAAGTCCAGTATGTACATAGATGGACAAATATTTACAAACTCAGGTTTTCCATTTTGCACTTTTTTTATTGATTTATTTTGGATTTTACATTTGTTTCCCAATATTTCAACAGTGAAACACTTATAGATACAATTGCTATAATCATATTTACACATTGTGACAGATATGTGTTATTATAGGAAAATAACCCATTAACCATACACTCATCACCTTAGATTGTTATTAATGTACTGATATACTTCTATATGGATATAATGATAATATATATATGTATATTTGAGGGGGTAAACTAATATGAGTGACGAGGAGTGTTTGGCACGAGAGCTAGAAGCCAAGAAGCTCTTTGAAGATACAACGTTGCCACATAGAGTGGATAATGTTATCCCAGCGACAACGGGGGGCAATGACTTATCAAAATTGCTACAGGAGTATGAAAGACTTAAAAAAAGAGAAATCTCGCGTTGGTGGGAAGTGGCGTCATTGCGCCAGTATTTACAAGTTGGTCGGGTCCCAAGAGGACTAAGAATAATGACAACACCAACGTATGAGAATCCTCATGTTGATATGCTTAAAGAATGGGCAGAAAACAGTGCCGCCAGTTCAACCAATATGATACGCATACTTGTGAAATATGCAGGACTGGAACGAGAAGAGGTACTGGAAAGAATAAAAGAATTAAACAAAATATTGGATGATCATGTGGAAAAAGGGAAGATTGAAAAATTTAAGAGTGAATTAAGATTAAAACTAGAGAAATATGAAAAACGTATAAAGGATAGGAAAGCCACCAAGTTTACACGGGATAGGCTTGACTATGAAACAGGACGCATCTATACGTTCGCCAAAAAATTTGATTCAGTAAGGAGACAACAAATCCAAAGTGGAATACTTAGACAACAAGATGTTTCCCAAAATGAAATGAGCGAAATAAGTTCAGATACCGGATCTGAACAAGAACAAGAGATTCGCAGAGATCCAAAAGATGTCCGTTTAGGGGTAACAGATGAGTTCCGTTTTTTACAGTTGGAACGCCAAACGGACGTGGGAGAGGAAGAGGCCGAGGAAGAGGAGGCAAAGAAGGGGTGGAGAAGGATATAGGAGAAGTACAAGAAAAGCAAACAAAACGCTCAATGCGGTCCAATGTGAAGAAAGTAACAAGGAATTAAATCCCAATAAAACTGTTATTAATTTAAGCACGATTTCCCTGAGTGAAGAAGAAGAGAGTGTGCTAAATTTGGGATTAACTTACTGTGATGACAATGATTTTAATTATCCTCACAGTAGACTGGACCTGTATCAATATGTGCGGAAGTTAAAACTAGCTAAAATGTTTGCTAATAAGAAAAATCTAGTTCCCCCCGTAGGAGTTGATGAAGTAAATCAACTGGTGGTATTAGACGCACCAATCCTAGAAAACCTTTTGGGCCTTTGTGAAGAGGATGAAATCAGTCACAATGGGATACCTACTGATGGAATTGCGTCAAGTATAGACACTCCATTCAAATTGAAAAACAGCGACCATACCCCATATAGACTGAGGTCTAAATATATACCGCAGACACCACGGGATAATGTTGATATATTCTCAGACAATGTTACTAGAGACCTTAAAAATCTGTGTAGTAAATTGGCGGAAAACAGGAATAATAAAAAAAGGAAAGGAATAGCTTCCCGTAAAGGGGAAATTCAAAGAACAGTGGAGAGAATACACAAGGATGGTGGTGTCATAGTCAAACCGTCTGACAAAGGCGGAAATGTTGTTTTGTGGGGACGAGATTTGTATAAGAAATAAGCCTTTAATCAATTAAATAATATTGAATGCTATAAGAGAATGGAAATGAAAGATTTTATTTTGGTCAAAGAACAATATCATGAAAGGTTAGATGTGTGGAAACAGGAAGAATTAATTAATTGGGATGAATTTAAATTCTTAAAACAACACAATCCTGTTTTACCTGTATTTTATATGCTTCCCAAAGTCCACAAAAATGCCACCACACCACCAGGGAGACCTATTATTTCCTCATGTGGTAGTTTATTCGAAAATACATCCAAATATGTAGATTACTTTTTAAATCCTATTGTCAAGACCCTAGCCTCATATATTAAGGATTCAACAGATTTTTTGAAATATATATATGATGTGAATTGGGAGGAGAATAATATGTTATTACTGACACTAGATATAACAACCCTTTACACCAGCATAAGACATGAGGATGGTCTTAGAGCTACGGAATTTTATCTAAATCAGAGACCTTTGAGATTTGCGAGGCATAACTGCATGCTTTTGGAAATGATGCAATGGTGTCTTACTAAGAATATGTTTTTATTTGGTGAAGAGCTGTTCCAACAGGAGAGGGGGACTGCAATGGGTACCTGCTTCGCCCCCAGTTATGCTAATTTACATCTAGGCTGGTGGGAGGAGCAGGTACTCAAAGGGCCAAATTTGGAACATTGGCTGGAACACGTTTTGCTATGGGTACGGTTCATAGACGACATCTTCGTGCTGTGGCAGGGCACGGAGATGGAAGTCGAGCAATTTATGAAAGATATAAATGATAACACGTTGAACCTGGCATTCACTGGAAATTACAGCAAAACATGTATAGACTTTCTGGATATTAGGGTAAAAGTGAACAAAGGTAAATTAGAGACAACAATTTTCCGGAAGACTACCGCAGGAAATACAATCCTACACGCAGATAGTGCCCATCCAGCCCCACTTATTAGAAGTATTCCTTTTGGTGAGTTTTACCGAGCTCGCCGAGCATGCAGTAATGAGGAAGAATATCTGATCATTGAGGGGGAGATGACTGAAAGATTTGTACAAAGAGGGTACTTATCGAGTGTGATTAAGAAGGCCGCTCTGAAAGCTAGAAGAATAAATAGGAGAAACGCATTATTTGAAGCCTCAAAAACAAGCAGGAGAATGAACAGTAAAGATGGCACTAATAATTGTAGGTTTATAACCACTTTTAATACAAGCCATGTAGAAGTGCGGAAAATCCTGAGTAAACACTGGCATCTAATTAAATGTGACTCCGTACTAGGCCCTATGATGAAGAAACATCCAGACATTACATTTCGCAAGTCCAAGTCATTGAGGGACAGAATAGTCAGCAGTGAATTCACAGAACAAAAGAAACAAGGGCAAATAAGCTGGTTAAGTAAAGTGGGATTCTTTAAATGCTTTAAATGTAAGGCGTGTCAACACGGAGTGAATTGCACGCAATTTAAAACTAGCTTTGATG
This sequence comes from Triturus cristatus, assembly GCF_964204655.1. Lineage (NCBI taxonomy): Eukaryota > Metazoa > Chordata > Amphibia > Caudata > Salamandridae > Triturus > Triturus cristatus. The sequence goes on along the minus strand of NC_140593.1, from coordinate 874,407,893 downwards.
AAATTATAAAAATCAAAGGGCATTTAACTTGTCGATCAAGCTTTGTAGTGTATCAACTACAGTGCCCCTGTAAGAAGATTTATATAGGGAGCACCACTCTACCAGTTTTTAAACGAGTCCTTCAGCATAGGAGAGCAATAGTGAATAAGGATAGAACGTATCCTATTGCTAGACACTTTGAGAGATACCATCAGAGGAATCCCGAAGGGCTGAAGTACAGTTGTATAGCAGAAATCCCTAAAAAGAAACGAGGAGGAGACAGGGAGAAAGAACTTAGAAAATTAGAAACCTACTATATACTGGAATTTGATTGCAAAGAGCCCTATGGACTTAATGTGGATGAGGATCTGTTTACTTGTCTCTGAGAAAGCAAAATGGAGAATGACAAATGAAGAATGATAAATGAATAAGGTATTGACATTTAGTGCAGTTAGAAGTTAGTCATTGCCCATTGAAGTAAGTGCCGTCAAAACAAGATTCGTTTTTAAAAAAATGTAAAGTAAGACTAATGAGGGACTGTGGAAAAGGAGTGGAACAAGTTTAAAGATTTTTTTAAAAAATTTTAAATAAAAAACGTCCTTTTTTTAAAGATAAGTAAGGCGTGAGTGTTAAATATTTTATGAATTTAAGAATTGTTTATAAAAGTATTTATACTTTATAAAGATTAATGGATGTTGGTTTACATGAGCACTAGCACTTTGTTACCAAAAGAAATATGAACAGTCACGTGATTAGAACGAAGACTGTTTAAGTACTGTTTGAATTCAGAAATTGTTTACATAAGCACTTGCACTTTGTAACGATTACTGAATGTTGGTTTACGGTAGCACTTGCACTTTATTACCAAAGTAAATATAAACGGTCATGCGATTAAAACAAAGGCTGTTGGTAGTACTGTTTACATTCAGAAATTGTTTGCATAAGCACTTGCACTTCGTAAGGATTATTGAATGTTAAGTTACAAAAGCACTTGCACTTTGAAACTAAAAGAAACATAGAAAGAACGGTTATGTGATTAGAAACATAGACTGTTATAGAAATGTAACATGAACTTCGCCTAATCTTGAGAAGTAGTTTTGTTTTTCAACTAGCCCTTGATTTTTTGTAAATAATGCACTTGCACTTTATAATAGAAGTAATTGAGATTTAATTACTTTCAAGGGAGAGCTTGAGAAAATATAAAACTAAAAGGTTTTACTTGTGTAGTAAATGATTGTTTTTGAGCACTAGCATAAAACAAAACACAATAATGAAGCCACTCCAAAATGGCGCCGCATTTGAATATAAATGAAACAAAGGTGAATGTATATGCCATTTTAAGTAGTCCCTTGTTGCTGTTTAAATGTTTTTTAAACCAATTACAAACGAAAAAGCAATGTCGTGAGCAAGGTAGCGTGAAGCTATCGAAACGCGTTGACAAAGCGTCTCGTCCGAATAAAGGAGACCCGTTTGAAAAGAATCCTTTGGTGTGCTGCGTGATTTTTCTGGAGAGAAATAATCGGATATTTGATATATATATATATATATATATTATCTACTGGCAGTCGCCAGTAGATAGTTATAGTTAGGACCGTGTTTCCATAGGAAATCCGCAACATTCTATTTGGAATAACTTTGGCGCCGGTTGACGAATCCTCACAAAATTTTCAAAATAGGTGGGGCGCTCCGCTCCGCTCCTACCCTGAAAGTCTCGGGGTGATTCGTCAAGCGGGGGCCGAGAAAAAAGGGGGTCCCAAAACGCGTTTTCCCCATGCATTTTTCCATAGGACCTTTAGTCGAAGGTACAGCCCGAACGGCTGAACAGAATTACTAGAAATTTGGCAGAGAGGTAGTCCTCAGATCAGGGAAGTGCCTTTTGCAGGTCTGGTGTCAATCTGTTCAGTAGTTCCTGAGAAAATAAAAAGTAAAATCATATATATATGTGGGAGGAGCCTAACCACACATCTCATCCTGAGATCTGATTGGCTGTCAGCACTTCATCCAAGAAGTGTTGGCAGCCATCTTTTTGGACCAATATACATGATAGCACCTCATTAAAAAGCATTGCAGTTAATAGAAGGTTTTAAGACTTTAGTTACATTATAAATCATTTGTTGATGGTACCATACTCATTTTAGGAATTGTGGTATGTTCTAAGGTGATTTCACCATGTGAAAAAGCCTTCTGCTTGGATATCATGATTGAGAGAAAAATATTTTCTCATGCTTTTCCCACAGAGGTTTGGAAGGTGATCTATAAGCTAAACTGAGAGCTTATTTTCTGTAAATTCACATTATCTTTCTCAGTCATGTGAGAATGAAGTCTGACATTCTCAGTAAAACATGTACATCCAACAAGGGCAGAGACTGTCAGTTGATTCCTTTGTGTTCTACTGCAGCTTCCCAGAGTGTTCCAAAGAACAACTAGAGCGCTAACAGTCCTACTTATGATAAACGTATGGCACACCTGAAGCCATCTTGCTTGGATTAAAGTGGTAACTCTTAAAACATTTAATTTAAAAAGGAACAAAATTAGGGGGTTCATTTTTCCATAGAAATTATGATTAATGCTGAAGAAAGAAAATGAGGGCACATTTTGAGTGACTTCTCAAATCCTCTTCTATTTCATTAAAAAATTCTGACATGCAGACTGAAACATGCACTTTTAATACCAGGAGCAGACTTCCATGGTGAACAGTAGTTTTACTACAGTGATCTAATGAGCAACTAGAGTGCTAACATTCAGAATTTATGGCAAATGTGTGACATATCTGAATACCTTCATGATGGAATCAAAGTAAAAGACTGAAAGCATTTCCTACTGAGGAGACTGCAGTACATGAGGGAATTAGGAAACTTCATAACAAATAAATCTCCCAAGATGGCCACCGGAGACAAAAGAGCCTAAATGTAGCCCAAATATCACCCAGATGTAGCCCAAGTATAGCCCAATGACAGAATGTCCCAGAGTGTTCTTAAAAACAACTAGAGCGCTTACTGTCTTCATTATGACAAAAGTATGGCACACCTGAAGCCATCTTGATTGGAATAAATTGGTAACACTTAAAACATTTAATTTAAAAAGGAACACAATGAGGGGGTTCATTTTGCCATAGAAATTATGATTAATGCTGAAGAAAGAAAATGAGGGCACATTTTGAGTGACTTCTCAAATCCTCTTCTATTTCATTAAAAAATTCTGACATGCAGACTGTAACATGCACTTTCAATACCAGCAGCAGTTTTCCCTCGTGAGCAGTAGCTTTACTACAGTGATCTAATGAGCAAAAAGAGTGCTAACATTCTGAATTTATGGCAAATGTGTGACACATCTGAATGCCTTCTTGATGGAATCAAAATAAAAAACTGAAAGTATTTCCTACTGAGGAGACTGCAGTAAATGAGAAAATTAGGAAACTTCATAACAAATAAGTCTCCCAAGATGGCCACCAGAGACAAAAGAGCCCAAATGTAGCCCAAATATCACCCAGATGTAGCCCAAGTATAGCCCAATGACAGAATGTCCCAGAGTGTTCTTAAAAACAACTAGAGCGCTTACTGTCTTCATTATGACAAAAGTATGGCACACCTGAAGCCATCTTGATTGGAATAAATTGGTAACACTTAAAACATTTAATTTAAAAAGGAACACAATGAGGGGGTTCATTTTGCCATAGAAATTATGATTAATGCTGAAGAAAGAAAATGAGGGCACATTTTGAGTGACTTCTCAAATCCTCTTCTATTTCATTAAAAAATTCTGACATGCAGACTGAAACATGCACTTTTAATACCAGGAGCAGACTTCCATGGTGAACAGTAGTTTTACTACAGTGATCTAATGAGCAACTAGAGTGCTAACATTCAGAATTTATGGCAAATGTGTGACATATCTGAATACCTTCATGATGGAATCAAAGTAAAAGACTGAAAGCATTTCCTACTGAGGAGACTGCAGTACATGAGGGAATTAGGAAACTTCATAACAAATAAATCTCCCAAGATGGCCACCGGAGACAAAAGAGCCTAAATGTAGCCCAAAATCACCCAGATGTAGCCCAAATATAGCCCAATGACAGAAATGTGCAAAACACTTATTATTTTGTGTTTTTGCAGTGTTATATAGTGCAGACTTGTCAGGTATTGGAGTGCTTTACATGAGCATTGGTTACATCACACAAGAACAAATTCATTTTGGTTGTAGACATGGGGAGACTAAGTGATTTGACCCGAAACACAGAATGTCGAGCTGAAGCAGAAACTCCAACCTGGTTCCCCAGTTGCAAAGTCTGCAGTTCTGGAAGTAACACCCCATCCTCTCCCCTAAGTGCAACATTTAATCAAGTGGTCAACTGGATAAAAAAACATAAAGATAACAAATAATTTAAAAGTGCTTTGTCGCTATTTGAATACTCAGAAAATATGTCCTTATTTTAGTCTTTTAGAGCACTAACCATAATTTTGATGCCAATAAGACCCTCTCATATATGTCATTTCTAAAGGAAATGCTCTAGGTATTACAGTTTTGATTACATCAAGATGACGTCAGGCGTTCCACACTTTTGTAATAAATATAGAATGTTAGCAATCTAGTTGTTCATTAGGATACTGTTGAGAGGCAGAGGCAAGGGGCACAGACTCTGAAAATTGAAGGCAGGTAGGAGGGTGCAAAGGCAACAATTTAACCACACTGAGCAGGCAGGAAGGGCCGTGGCAGCACAACAGACTATGGAGGGCAGTGGAAAGGGGGGCAGGGGCAACAAACCAACAATACAGGACTTGCAAGGGAGGCTGTGGCAATGTAATAGACCATTGTGGGCAGAAGGAAGAGGCAATGGTAGTACAACCATACATGCCAACAGACCCGATTCACCCAGGAAACGTCCAATGTTTTTAAGCTCAAATGGGCTTTATTTGATCTGTCTCCTGTCTACAATCTCCTCTTTTTCAATGTAACTCAAAGGGGAAAATCAATACCCCAGTTTTTTTTCAAAATCTCCCTCTTACCAAGTTCAAAATGTTCGCAAGTATGGTACATTGGATCATGGAAGGAAATGGGGTAGGGACATGGACTTGGATAACAGAGGACAGGAGGGACATGGAGAGGTGCACCAAACGGACCCTGCAGGGCAGGCATCAGGGTTTGCAGCAGCACAATACACCACACAGGGCATGCGGGACAGGAGTGCAGCACAACAATCCATAGAAAGCAAGAGGGAGGGGACAGGACCATGCACATGGACAACAGAGAACAGAGGGGCAAGAGGCAATGGTAGCTAGCTGACCATAATGGACAGACAGGAGAGAAAGCTGCAGCATAACATACCATAAAGGGCAGGAGGGACGGATCAGGGGCATTACAATGGAACAGACAAGCCAGGAGGGAGGGAGTAGGGGTCTGCACATGTAAACAGAGGGCTGGGGGCAAGGGGGCATGGCAGGAGCAGCAAGATAGCCATGGAGGTCAGGCAGGATGGGCACTAGAAGCAAGACACACCATGAAGCGCAACAGTGAGACTGTGATGGCATACACACAGACCATGGAGGGAAGGTGGGAGGGGGTCAGGGGCAGCTAACTGAACACACAGGGAAGGTGGGAGGGGCCATGGCAGCACAGAAGACCATGCATGGCAAGTGGGAGGGTTAGTGACAGCACAATGACTATGATGGGCAAGAAGGAGGGTGCAGGGGCATGCACAAAGGACGATGGAGGATAGAAGTGAGGGTCAGGACCTGTGCACAGACAAGAAAGTTCAGGGGAAGGGGCCTCACAACAGACCGCATGGGGCAGGCAGGAGGAGCAGTTGCAGCACAACAGACGAGGGAGGGCAGAAGGGTGTGGCAGTACGATGGACCATGTAGGACAGGAGGAAGAGGATAGGGGCATGGCATGTGGACAGGCAGGGTGGAGGTGGCAGGGACAGGTTACAGTCATCTGACAATGCTAAGCAGGTGGGAGGGGAGTGGCAGCTCAACAGAACACTCAGAGTAGATAGGAGTGGCAGGTCCATGGAACATGGCGGGCAGAAAGGATGGAGCAGGGGCATGCACAAAGACATCGAAGGGCAGGGGGAAGGAGAATAGGGGCAGCAAGCTAAGCACAGAGTTTAAGCAGGAGGTCAATGATGGGGCATTGAATTGGGCAATGGAGGGAAGGAGGAGTGGACTGGTACATCATACTAAATTTAGGGCAGTGGCAGCACATCAGATCATGCATGGCAGGAGGGAGGAGGCTAGTCCATGGATTCACACAACAGAGGATAGGGAGGAGGGGGATGGGGCAGCAAGCTAACTGTTCAGAGAAGGCGGGTATTAGGAACTTAATTGTTTTTAAAACGTGTGTCTGTGCGAACTACTTAAAATATGAACAAGTATGCAGCATAATCTCACTTTTATTGAGGAAGAATAGGACGTTTGTGACTGTGACTCCGGGCTCACTTGGCAGAAACACCCCCTGACCCTCCACCCTCTATCGCAAAATGTAATGCCCGTGAAAAGGGTAGTTTAACACAGTGTTATATAGAACATAGTCCTGAGAGCACGATTGAAAATGAAAACTAGATATAGTGTATGGTATAAACTATGCACCAAAAAGTGTGATATAAGATGAACCGCGCGTGAAATATAATATGCAATACATTGTGCGCAATGACAGAATCATTGGAGAGCGTGAGATAGCACAGGCAGCAGCGCGTGCTATGCGATATGCGCCTTGGAGTGTAATATGCACAGGGCAGTGTTGTGTAACCTAACTAGTCTCTAAAGTTGTAATATAAAATATGTGCTGGGGAGTGTAACGTTGCATATGCACTGTGACAAAGATATGGATCCCAGATTGTAATATGTATGGCATAGCACTGTGCGTTATAACATAGGCATCGAGGAAGGCACGTTAAATGGGGCAATATAACCCGTGCGAAGACAAGTGTGGCATGACATATTCACGGGGTGGTGTTACAGTGCACATGGGCTAGAGAGTGTCATAGCATATGCACTAGCTGGTGGAATACAACACAGAGGTGTGAGGCAATCGGCGGGCACTGGCGGGTGTAACACAGCATTGGGCTCTGCCAGGAGCACGCTGTGACTCTCAAGTGATGTTCGTCCCCTTTCCAGAGACTAAAATAAAAAGTATTACACATCCGGCAGTGGATGTGTGTTTTATTAACCGTGAGGGGGGTTTCTTGCATAGTTTTGGTCGAATTTTTGTCGAATCCCCTTTGAATGGCTTGGTGTGCATGTGTATTAAATGTGCCCGTCAATAGCTACCCATGTTTGTATAAATAAACGACAAGGGTGTCTACCGGGATTAGGCACGGTAGGGCATCAGACATGTCAGAGCTTCACTAGTGGTGTAAATACATTCCACGTGGATTCATTGTATGCATAGTCGCCTTTTAATGAATATCACGCAAATCGTCATGGTGATAGGTACGTACGGTTTGTCCAGCATGTCCTAGGTGTGTCTCTAAATATATATTTTTAAAAAATAATAAAAAACAGTGGCCGGCCCTGGGGATTGGGGTCAAAAAAATATAATTAGGAGACAGGCCCTGGGGGATGGGGTCATCAGGGCCAATAAATTAGAATAAGAAGGGGAACCACACAGCCCCCCTTCTTAAAAAATTAAAATAAATAAAAGACTGGCATCGTGCCGGAGGCCACGCCCCCTTCTTGCAGCACTCTGCAAACGCGCCCCCTGGCAAGTTTAAGTTGGGGAATGAATTCCTCTTCAATACTGAGGGTCCCTGAGGGCCAACTAGCCCAACAGGCATCTCCAGTATGCGCCAGGGAGCTGCGCTGCAGACAGTTGTTCTGAGGCCAAGCCCCTTTTTACACCTCTCTGCAACGCAGCTCTGTGGCGCTTACTGGAGGTACCTAGTGGTCTAGTTTGACCCTAGGGACCCTTAGGATTTAAGGGGACTTAATCTCTCAACTTAGAACAGCCACAGGGCGCGTTTACACAGTGGTGAAGGGAGGGGACGGGGCCTGAGGTGACGTGTGCAAACACGCACTATGGCACGTTTTAAATTGGGGATATAATTTCCCTTCAATACTGAGGGCCTCTGGGGGCTAACTAGCCCACCAAGTGCTTCCAGTAAGCGCCACTGAGCTGCATTGCAGAGAGGTGGTCCAGGCCGTGCCACTTTTTACACCTCTCTGCAACTCAGCTCTGTGGCACTTACTGGAGGTACCTAGTGGGCTAGTTGGACCCTAGGGACCCTCAGGATTCAAATGAACTTAATCTCCCAACTAAAAACGGACACAGGGCGTGTTTACACAGTGGTGAAGGGAGGGGACGGGGCCTGAGTTAACGTGTGCAAAAACGCCCTGTGGCCTGTTTTAAGAGGTAGTTTTAATCCCCTTGCCCTATTATATACTAGGGGCTTACAGAGGAGGTCATGCTAATCACAGGGGGACCCCAGCGCATAATGTTCCCTAGTGTATGTAGGTGTTTTCACTGTATTCTAAGTGTCTTTTAACATAGCACTGGCTTTAGGACTGGTTAGTCAGACTCAGTTACCACCAGTATCCGTCTGAAAAAGTTGAGGGTACAGGATGATTTTGCAACAAGGCTTCTTTCTGCTCTTCTTTTTGTTCTTTCTGCACGTTATCCTTCTTCCTGCACTTTTCTTCGTCTTTGAGGACTTCTGTTGCTTCTTTCTGCACTTCTTTTTTTTATTTCTGTGCATTTTTTCTTCTTTCTTCACATGTCCTATCTCTGTAGGCATAGTTAGAAATTAGCATTTAAAAAACCTTTGAAATTCACAGAAAAAACCATAGGTTTCAGGTACGTTATAGTTAGGAATTAGCATTTAAAAAACCTCAGAAATTCACTGAAAAAACCATAGGTTTCAGGGGTGTTATAGTTAGCTGGACTTTTCACTTGTACAAAACCATTGAAATTTCCCCGTTATAGTTAGTTCAGCTAACTATAACTCGCGCGCCCGCAATGCACTGCTGATGACGTCACATATTACATCACTCATGACATGGTCAGTGACATCACTCATGACATCACTGATGACATCTCAAATGACATCACTGATGACATCACTGATGACATCATCCTTGTGATAGAGTGGCAGACCTCCTCTCACCCTAATATAACCTTTGATACACACATTCAAAAATAGAGACTAAAATTTTCAAAACAATGGACATACCAATACCAGTTACAACAACCTCTTCAGTAATTCTAAGCTCCACATACACATCCACTCATTCACCAACAGTCCTATACAGTCACTCATACATGTACTCACTCATCATATGTACTCATACACCTATACATCCTGTTACACAATGCCAGTCATCCATAGAGTTACTCACACACATAGTCACTCATGCTACTAAAGAATCAAACATACATTTACTTGCATATACAGTTATACACACACCACCACACTTACTTCTACGGAAACTTACACATACTTAGTCTTTTAAACAATCACTTATAGAAACACATACTTATTCATACAGGAACTCTTTCAATCTCTCACTCTCACATATACTCACTTATATACACCAATAGTCACATATACTAGTTTAAAACATATGTAGTTACTCATAAAGACACTATTGAGACAGTCATTCACTCACTAACACACCCATGCACACACTCATCCACCCATTCAGTCCTGCACACATGCTGTCTTCAACACATACAAACAGTGAGTCACTCATTCATGCACCTATGCACTATGTAATACCCCCCACCGAACCATGCAGACACTCAGACTGATACTCAAAAAACCAACTAATAACCTATATAGACACCCATGTAGCTACTCACCAACCCATGCAGCCACTTATACACAAAGTGAGAGACTGATACAGATATTTACATATTTAAACATTACTCACTAAGCCATGTATTCACTATGATACACTTAATCAGTCAGTTACACAATCAATTTTTCAAAAACAAATCATCCATTTAGACACTTATATACCCATTTATTCTTCCATCGACCTTGAGATATACATATATAAAACATATTTAATTTTCTGAAAAACACACATTCACTGGATGATGTCATCAGTGATGTCATCAGTGATGTCATTTGAGATGTCATCAGTGATGTCATGAGTGATGTCACTGACCATGTCATGAGTGATGTAATATGTGATGTCATCAGCAGTGCATTGCGGGCACGCGAGTTATAGTTAGCTGAACTAACTATAACGGGGGAATTTCAATGGTTTTGTACAAGTGAAAAGTCCAGCTAACTATAACACCCCTGAAACCTATGGTTTTTTCAGTGAATTTCTGAGGTTTTTTAAATGCTAATTCCTAACTATAACGTGCCTGAAACCTATGTTTTTTTCTGTGAATATATATATATATATATATATATATATATATATATATATATATATATATATATATATATATATATATTTCCCAAAGCAATGTTCCTCATCAAAGAACAACATCAGCACCCCACAATGAAACCTCTAAATGTTTTATTTTCAAGCTCAAGAAATTACAGGTTTACACGTTTCGGATGCAACCCACAACCTTGTTCACGACGGCAAGCGCCATTTTCTATATTCATTAAATACCATGTTGGTAGTAAACATAGCAGAAGAAATACATAGTACTAAATGCAACTGACTGGGCAGCACCATCTACGAATATGCAAAACGTTTTCATGATAGAATACATTGCTGAGCTTCCTCAATTGATATGTCCAAAATGAAGATAAGGCACAATTCAAAAATTCAATTATTGGTAACACTTCCATATTTCACCATACTAGGTAGATTAATTGCATTATTATCTATGCCTATATTACCCCAAAACTTTAGAGACAGAGAGTGCAGATAAACAATAGTAATACAATCACATTCAGTTATAACAACTCAAAATATGATTCTCAAACAAACCCTTAAAGTGCAAAGTGCTTTTTCTAACATTAAAATATAAGGTCCCTCAGAATCAAATTCTCATCCAAAATATCATCTACATAACTAAATTAATAGCATCCGGGACACATGTACATCTGAAGTTTCAACGGTATGATTCAGTTTGCAAAAAATAATAATAAAAAGAAATAAGAAGACAAATAAGTACCATCCTTTTATAGTAGATGTATCACTCATAAAGATATTGCCTGATAATCACATCATTGTACCCATGTGGGTTACTTCATCCCATATAATGAAACCTCGGCAGATAAATCAGCATAAAATTGCATCCTAATCAGATAACTGCATTACAATCAAACCCTGCTGTTAGAACAAAAATGAATGATGTTAAAATATAGGGACCTTATAAACCTAAGTGGAAGAGTGAACTATCCCTTTTTTCTTCCAGTTAGCTACTCAGAGCACCCTATAGGGGGTGCTGCCAGGAGAGTTACTGTTTAATAGAGGCAAGTACACAGTTCTTCATCAATATTGAAGCCATGCGGTTCCTTATTGTCCAATTCCAAGATGAAGAAGGTTTCCAATTGGTGTAGCTCTTTTTCCCTATCTCCATCCCGCTTTCTCTTAGAGACCTGTGCTATATAACTATATCTGAACTCTGTGGGATCACTATGATTGTATTTTTCAAACTGTCGAGCTACAGGATAACTGCGATCATTATCAACAATGCCTCTTATGTGTTGTGTGCAGGTATTGTTGTACTTCGCACGTAGAGTTTTTGACACAATGAGAATGTATCCCACAAAGCTCGATCTACAGGCCAAATGACTTCTTATCTTGATTTCTTTTTAAAGCAGTTTTTAGTGTGGTCAGGTTCTCACAATTTGTGTACGCTTTGCACTTTGTGCACTTTCTAAAGCCATCCCTGGGACTGAGTCACCTTCTATTATTGGCAAAAGTGCTGAATTCGCTCTTAACCAGGTAATCCCTTAAGGATTTCGATTTCCTATATGTACTCTGTGGATGTTTAGAGACTAAGACACCTATCATGGGATCTTACCTGACCAGATGCCAATACTTCTGTAAAATCCAATGTACCTTGGCGTGCTCGGTATTGTAAGTTGTTATAAATCTGTGTGGTACATTCTTCTTTACTTTTTTCTTTAACAGAGATTGAAAGGAATTGAAAATGGCCTTTTCTCTATTAAGTATACTGGCTTTCCTTGAGGCTGCTTCTAATGCAGGTTGTGAGTAACCGGAAGCGATTCCTCATCTCTGTTTCCACATTGTTATAGTCCTAATCAGTTGTGCAAACCTGTCTAGCTCAATAAAATTCACCAAAAGGTATACTGTTTATCGGGGGGGGGATGGAATAGTATTCCCCACTGTAGGTTTTCTAAAGATGGTTGTTTCCAATTTCTCTTCCCCACCACTGTTTTTAATGTGAATCTTAGGTTGAGGGCATTATCATTTAATTCTGAGATGAACAGATTTGCCCTGTCACAGTACAAACAGGTTGTCGATGAACCTCAACCATATTAAAATGTTCCAGTGACCAGTGTTGCATTTTCAGTACTCCGAGCACCTACTCCTACCACCAGCCCATATGTAAATTAGCATACCTGAGGTGAAGCAGTTGCTCATAGCCAGGCCTTGTTGTTGATAAAATAACTCATTGTCAAATGAAAATATATTTTTGCTAAATACCCTTCCATCATATCTAACAGCATAGCATTATGTGCAGCATAGCCGATTGGCCTCATGCACAAAAGGTGCTGTGCTGCCCCTATACCATCTTGATGTCTAATGCTGGTGTACAATGTGGACACATCAAGTGTCATTAACAGCATATCTTGTTTCCACTTATCATCATAGATGCGTCTTAAAAGGTCTGCAGAATCTTTTATATGAGACAGAAGGGTAACCACAATTGCATAAAAAAAAATACTCAATCTATTTCGACACATTATATATAAATATATACATATACCTGAACGCATTGCCGGCGGGGTAGAGCAACACGGCAAGCATTGGGATCATGCTGAACAGTACGATTCCCTGTATGAGTAACATTTTTCATTAGTCACCTGATGATTGCCTGAACAATGTGCGACTCAATTCGGAGAAGTCTAGATGTAGCCCGGGACCTATTTAAAGTGAATGACAGTATTACTAATGCAGATGCAAGTGGGGCAGCGAATATCACTGGTGATGTTTCAAAGACACTGAAACAAATGCTCTTCTCATTGGAGAGACTGCTGAAGAAAGAAATGAATCGCAGTTGGGAAGTGATCTCCGTAGACAACTACATTGAGATCAGCAGAGTCCCCAGAGGGCTCCGCATTCTCATTATCCCCACTTATCAAGAACCCAACCCTAAGCTGTTGGAGGAATGGTCAGCTCTAATGTCGACAACATGCAAACAAATGTTGTGTCTGTTATCCAAGTGTGCTGCCATAGAGTTGGATCAGGTGATAATTGCAATACAGAAGGTACAGGAATCACATGAGAAGCACCCACAGCAAGAGGAGATACAAAGCTTTTTCAAGGAGATGGGGATACGTCTCAGCATGTATGAGGAGGAGATCAGAACCAAAAAGAAGTGGAAATTTACAAGGGACAAAATTGACTACGCATCAGGCCGTATATTGACCTTTGGTAGGAAGTATGATGGGGCGAGGCAGGATTTCAGATGTACGTATGCCATGAGGCAGCAAGAGATGGCAACATCTGAACCAAGCTCAGATGTATCAGATTTGGATGAGAGACAGGTAGCTTCCAGCAGTGGCCAGACCCCGTTCACAACTTTAGAGGAATACCGTTTTGTACGGCAAAACCAGGGGCAAAAAAGAAAGCCCTAAAAAGGAAGAGGAGGAGGCAACGCAGAAGAAAAAGCCGGAGATGAGGGGCAGGGAAAGGATTCAGACAAGCTTCGGGGAAGGTACTTCAGCAAAACAAAGGAAACAAAATATGGGTGAGCAACAACTCTCTGTCATAAACCTTTCTACCCACACCTTGACCCGGGACAAACAGTCTCTTTTGGAGCTAGGTCTTTCTTTTTGCCCCCTGGCTAATTTGGACTACACACATACTCGTATAGTTATGTTCCTGTTTATTAGGAAATTAAAACTATTAAAGATTCATGCCCATAAATGTCCTAGTGGAGCTGTAGGGGCTGGTAGCACTGTATCCATGACCTCCCAAACAGCTTCTGAAATCCTAGGGGCTATTGTGAGGAAACACTGGCACTTAGTGAAATCTGACATAATCATTGGTAAGTTAGTCAGTCCGAGCACACAGATCACCTTTCGGAGATGCAGCTCACTTAAGGATATATTGGTGCACTCGTATGAGGATACACAGCAAGCACTTGGAAGCACCTGGTTGAGGGAACTCCCGGGTTTTTACAAGTATGGCAAGTGCAAAGCATTTATGCACTGTACCAATGTGAAAAAGGTGGCTTTACCTAACGGTGGAAACCGGAAAATCAGACACTTTATCAATTGCAATACTGATTTTGTTGTATATGTTGGGGTCTGAGGCTTGCGTTATGTGGGCAGCACCATTTTTCCTGTGAAAAAAAGAATTTTAGAATATCTGAGAGCTATCAGGAACAATGATGCATCTTACACCATGGCACAACACTGCAATATGCTACATGGCCCTAACACTGAGAATCTCAAGATCTCTTTCTTTGGTATTGACAGGGTACCGGCACACACGAGAGGGGGAGACAGAGAGAGAACATTGAGTCAGAGTACATCATCCACCTACATAGCAAACAGCCGGGTGGCCACAACCAGGATGAGGAGCTTCATGAGCACCTGGGTTGAATTGTGGAGCCACTGTTTTTCTCTATGTTATTAACCCATGTGTTCCCTCGAGAACCCCTTTGAATCTATTATTCTCTCCCCTGTGGTCTTCTCATGAAGATATTTCCTCAATATTTTTTTTATTATTTTTTTTTCGCACTGTTTCAGGCGAGGGTGGGGTTTTGTATTCCCCTCTATCCATTTCCTCTTTTCCTGGGGCTACTCTTTTGGTATAGGCGTCTCCTTGGTCCAGAAGTTCACTTTGATCTTTTATTGTTTGTTGGGCTATTACAAGGTCGCTTAACCGGATATTAATGACAGCACAGCTGCTTCATAGTAGCTGAGACACCTATGCAGAATAAGGCACTTGTCATCTTTTTTCAGTAAAGACATATATTAATTGGTGTTTAATAGGATCTCTTTTGTTGTATATATGTTTTTTTGCAACTACTGATCACTATGAGTAACCCTGAATTTGGAATGTGCATTTATGTCACAATGTACTGTTTCCCTTTCTCCCTCCCTTTTTCCATCTTCTAATCTTATTTGGCTGGTTCCAAATTTTTATTTAAGTTTCGGATTAATTGTTTAATATATTTCAATGCCATTGACAACTAGTCTGACTTCTAATGTATTTGTATGCTGAGAATACAGTGGAACAGTCTTTCTTCTGTTTTCACACCTCGGCGTGTGTGACATTTTCTAAAGGCAATAGTGCATGGTAGGAAATGTTTTGATTGCTGTTGGTCGAAACGCGTTGCATTAAATCATGTTGAAAATTACCCCTGGAGTGCGGGTTCTCCTTTGCTGCCACTGCGCCACTGTGTTGGCATTATCATTACATTATCTACTGGCGGTCGCCAGTAGATAGTTATAGTTAGGACCGTGTTTCCATAGGAAATCCGCAACATTCTATTTGGAATAACTTTGGCGCCGGTTGACGAATCCTCGCGAAATTTTCAAAATAGGTGTGGCGCTCCACTCCGCTCCTACCCTGAAAGTCTCGGGGGGGATTCGTCAAGCAGGGGCTGAGAAAAAAGGGGGGTCCTAAAACGCGTTTTTCCCATGCAATTTTCCATAGGGACCTTTAGTCCAAGGTACAGCCCGAAAGGCTGAACAGAATTACTTGAAATTTGGCAGAGAGGTAGTCCTCAGCTCAGGGATGTTACTTTTCCATATATGGTGTCAATCTGTTCAGTAGTTCCTGAGAAAATCTAAAGTAAAATCACATACATATCTGGGCGGAGCCTAACGACTCATCTCATCGTGAGATCTGATTGGCTGTCAGTACTTCATCCAAGAAGTGTTGGCAGCCATCTTGGGACCAATATACATGATAGCACCTCATTAAAAAGCATTGCAGTTAATAGAAGGTTTTAAGACTTTAGTTACATTATAAATCATTTGTTGATGGTACCATACTCATTTTAGGAATTGTGGTGTGTTCTAAGGTGATTTTACCATGTGAAAAAGCCTTCTGCTGTGAGATCATGAACCATGTTTGAGAGAAAACTATTTTCTCATGCTTTTCCCACAGAGGTTTGGAAGGTGATCTATAAGCTAAACTGAGAGCATATTTTCTGTAAATTCACATTATCTTTCTCAGTCATGTAAGAATGAAGTCTGACATTCTCAGTAAAACATGTACATCCAACAAGGGCAGAGACTGTCAGTTGATTCCTTTGTGTTCTACTGCAGCTTCCCAGAGTGCTCTAAAGAACAACTAGAGCACTAACAGTCTTACTTATGACAAAAGTATTGCACACCTGAAGCCATCTTGATTGGAATAAAGTGGTAACACTTAAAACATTTAATTTACAAACGAACAAAATGAGGGGGTTCATTTTGCCATATAAATTATGATTAGTGCTGCAGAAAGAAAAACTAGGGCACATTTTGACTTCTGAAATCCTCTTTTATTTCATAAAAAAATTCTGACATGCAGACTGAAACATGCACTTTGAATACCAGCAGCAGACTTGCCTGGTGAGCAGTACCTTTACTACAGTGATCTAATGAGCAACTAGAGTGCTAACATTCAGAATTTATGGAAAATGTGTGACACATCTGAATGTCTTCTTGATGGAATCAAAGTAAAAAACTGAAAGTATTTCCTACTGAGGAGACTGTAGTAAATGAGGAAATTAGGAAACTTCATAACAAATAAATCTCCAAAGATGGCCACCAGAGACAAAAGAGCCCAAATGTATCCCAAATATCACCCAGATGTAGCCCAAGTATAGCCCAATGACAGAATGTCCCAGAGTGTTCTTAAGAACAACTAGAGCGCTTACTGTCTTACTTATGACAAAAGTATGGCACACCAGAAGCCATCTTGATTGGAATAAACTGGTAACACTTAAAACATTTAATTTAAAAAGGAACACAATGAGGGGGTTCATTTTGCCATAGAAATTATGATTAGTGCTGAAGAAAGAAAAATTAGGGCACATTTTGAGTGACTTCTCAAATCCTCTTCTATTTCATTAAAAAATTCTGATATGCAGACTGAAACATGCACTTCTAATACTAGCAGCAGACTTCCGTGGTGAGCAGTAGCTTTACTACAGTGATCTAATGAGCAACTAAAGTGCTAACATTCAGAATTTATGGCAAATGTGTGACATATCTGAATACCTTCTTGATGGAATCAAAGTAAAAAACTGAAAGCATTTCCTACTGAGGAGACTGCAGTAAATGAGGAAATTAGGAAACTTCTTAACAAATAAATCTCCTAAAATGGCCACCAGAGACAAAAGAGCCCAAATGTAGCCCAAATGTAGCCCAAATATCACCCAGATGTAGCCCAAATGTAGCCCAATGACAGAAGTGTGCAAAACACTTATTTTTTGTGTATTTGCAGTTTTATATAGTGCAGACTTGTCAGGTATTGGAGTGCTTTACATGAGCATCGGTTACATCACACAAGATCAAATTCATTTTGGTTGTAGACATGGGGAGATTAAGTGATTTGACCAGAATCACAGAATGTTGAGCTGAAGCAGAAACTCCAACCTGGTTCCCCAGTTGCAAAGTCTGCAGCTCTGGAAGTAACACCACACCCTCTCCCCTTGGATGCAACATTTAATCAAGTGGTCAACTGGATAAAAAAACTAAGATTAAAAATAATTTGAAAGTTCTTTGTCGCTATTTGAAAACTCAGAAAATATGTCCTCATTTTAGTTTTTTAGAGCACTAACCATAATTTTGATGCAAATAAGACCCTCTCATATATGTAATTTCTAAAGGAAATGCTCTAGGCATTACAGTTTTGATTACATCAAGATGACGTCAGGCGTTCCACACTTTTGTAATAAATATAAAATGTTAGCAATCTAGTTGTTCATTGGGATACTGTTGAGAGGCAGAGGTCAGGGGCACGGACTTTGAAAATTGAAGGCAGGTAGGAGAGTGCAGAGGCAACAATTTGACCACACTAGGCAGGCAGGAAGGGCAGTGGCAGCACAACAGACTATGGAGGGCAGTGGAAAGGGGGGCAGGGGCAACAAACCAACAATACAAGACTGGCAAGAGAGGCTGTGGCAATATAATAGACCATTGTGGGCAGAAGGAAGAGGCAGCGGTCATACAACCATACATGCCAACAGACCCGTTTCAGCCAGGAAACGTCCAATGTTTTTAAGCTCAAATGGGCTTTACTTGATCTGTTTCCTGTCTACAATCTTCTCTTTTTCAATGTAACTCAAAGGGGAAAATCAATACCCCAGTTTTATTTCAAAATCTCCCTCTTACCAAGTTCAAAATGTTCGCAAGTATGGTACATTGGATCATGGTAGGCAGGAGGAATTGGGGTAGGGATATGGACTCGGATAACAGAGGACAGGAGGGACATTGAGAGGTGCACCAAACTGACCCTACAGGGCAGGCATCAGGGTTTGCAGCAGCACAATACACCACACAGGGCATGCGGGACGGGAGTGCAGCACAACAATCCATAGAAAGCAATAAGGAGGGGACAGGACCATGCACATGGACAACAGACAACAGAGGGGAAAGAGGCAATGGTAGCTAGCTGACCATAATGGACAGACAGGAGAGAAAGCTGCAGCATAACAGACCATAAAGGGTAGGAGGGACGGATCAGAGGCATTACAATGGAACCGACAAGCCAGGAGGGAGGGAATAGGGGTCTGCACATGGAAACAGAGGGCTGGGGGCAAGGGGGCAGGGCAGGAGCAGCAAAATGACCATGGAGGTCAGGCAGGATGGGCACTAGAAACAAGACACACCATGGAGAGCAACAGTGAGACTATGATGGCATACACACAGACCATGGAGGGAAAGTGGGAGGGGGTCAGGAGCAGCTAGCTGACCACACAGGGAAGGTGGGAGGGGCCATGGCAGCACAGAAGACCATGCATGGCAAGCGGGAGGGTAAGTGGCAGCACAATGGCTATGATGGGCAAGAAGGAGGGTGCAGGGGCATGCACAAAGGACCATGGAGGATAGAAAGGAGGGTCAGGACCTGGGCACAGACAAGAGAGTTCAGGGGAAGGGGCCTCACAACAGACCACGCGGGGCAGGCAGGAGGAGCAGTTGCAGCACAACAGACCAGGGCGGGCAGAAGGGTGTGGCAGTAAAATGGACAATGGAGGACAGGAGGAAGGGGATAGGGGCATGGCATGTGGACAGGCAGGGTGGAGGTGGCAGGGACAGGTTACAGTCATCTGACAATGCTAGGCAGGTGGGAGGGGAGCTCAACAGAACACTCAGAGTAGATAGGAGTGGCAGGTCCATGGAAAATGGTGGTCAAAAAGGATGGAGCAGGGGCATGCACAAAGACATCGGAGGGCAGGGGGAAGGAGAATAGGGGCAGCAAGCTAAGCACAGAGGCTAAGCAGGAGGTCAATGATGGGCCATAGAATTGGGCAATGGAGGGCAGGAGGAGTGGACTGGTACATCATGCTAAATGGAGGGCAGTGGCAGCACATCAGACCATGCATGGCAGGAGGGAGGAGGCTAGTCCATGGATTCAGACAACAGAGGATAGGGAGGAGGTGGATGGGGCAGCAAGCTAACTGTTCATATAAGGTGGCTATTAGGAACTTTATTGTTTTTAAAATGTGTGTCTGTGCGAACTACTTAAAATATGAACAAGTATGCAGCATAATCTCACTTTTATTCAGGAAGAAGAGGACGTTTGGGACTGTGACGCCGGGCTCACTTGGCAGAAACATCCCCTGACCCTCCACCCCCATCGCAAAATGTAATGCCCGTGAAAAGGGTAGGTGGACGCAGTGTTATATAGAACATAGTCCTGAGAGCACGATTGAAAATGAAAACTAGATATAGTATATGGTATAAACTATGCACCAAAAAGTGTGATATAAGATGAACCGGGCCTTGAAATATAATATGCAATACATTGTGCGCAATGACAGATTCATTGGAGAGCGCGAGATAGCACAGGCACTAGCACTTGCTATGTGATATGCGCCTTGGAGTGTAATATGCACAGGGCAGTGTTGTATAACCTAAGTAGTCTCTAAAGTTGTAATATAAAATATGTGCTGGGTAGTGTAACATTGCATTTGCACTGTGACAAAGATATGGATCCCAGATTATAATATGTATGGCATAGCGCTGTGCTTTTAACATAGGCATCGAGGAAGGCACGTTAGATGGGGCAATATAACCCGTGCGAAGGCAAGTGTGGCATGACATATTCACGGGGTGGTGTTACAGTGCACATGGGCTAGAGAGTGTCATAGCATACGCACTAGCTGGTGGAATACAACACAGAGGTGTGTGGCACTTGGCGGGCACTGGTGGGTGTAACACAGCGTTGGACTCAGCGAGGAGCACGCTGTGACTCTCAAGTGAGGGTTGTCTCCTTTCCAGAGAATAAAATAAAAAGTATTACAGATCCGGCAGTGGATGTGTGTTTTATTAACCGTGAGGGGGTTTCTTGCATAGTTTGGTCGAATTTTTGTCGAATCCCCTTTGAATGGCTTGGTGTGCATGTGTATTAAATGTGCCCGTCAATAGCTACCCATGTTTGTATAAATAAACGACAAGGATGTCTACTTGGAGAGTACCCACCAGCGGGGGCACCGGGATTAGGCACGGTAGGGTGTCAGACATATCAGATCTTCACTAGCGGTGTGAATACATTCTACGTGGATTCATTGTATGCATAGTCGCCTTTTAATGAATATCACGCAAATCGTCATGGTGATAGGTACATACGGTTTGTCCAGCATGTCCTAGGTGTTTCTATAAATATATATATTTTTTAAATAATAAAAATCAAAGGCCGGCCCCGGGGGATGGGGTCCCCGGGGCCATAAGTGGCCTGAGGAGGGGGGCAACACAGCCCCCCTCCTAAAGAATAAAAAAAAAAAATAGGCCATGACCCGGGGGTTGGGGTCCCCGGGGCCGATTAAGGCCTTGGGAGGGTCAAATTAATTTTTTTCAACAACAAAAATGAAAAAATGCCGGAATCACACCAAAAATAGTTTGGAAAGAGGTCATGAGGCCTGAGCCTACAAGACAAAAAAATGAGCCAGGCCGGTCGTGGACGAGGCATTGAAAATTGTTTGGATCAAAGCTCCAAAATGCAGGGGGAGGTCAGTATTCAAAAGCGCCTGCACCTCAGTGCACGTATTTGCAACGTGAAGGACAAATGTTTCACGAGAGGAAGTCAATGGCACCTCTTTTTGGGACAATAGAGCTCTTATTCTGCTCAACTTGTTGAACTCTGCTTTCAAGGTTGGAATCGAAGGCCAGATGGAAACATCAACAACAAAAATTAGGGTGCAGGCCCTGGGGGATGGGGTCCCCAGGGCTAATAAATTAAAAAAAGAAAGGGGGCCACACAGCCCTCCTTCTAAAAAAAAAAAGACCGTCATCGCGCCGGAGGCCACGCCCCCTCCTTGCAGCACTCTGCAAACGCGCACCCTGGCCAGTTGTAAGTTGAGGAATTAATTCCCCTTCAATACTGAGGGTCCCTGAGGGCCAACTAGCCCAACAGGTATCTCCAGTATGCGCCAGGAAGCTGCGTTGCAGTCAGGTGTTCTGAGGCCACGCCCCTTTTTACACCTCCATGCAACGCAGCTCTGTGGCGCTTACTGGAGGTACCTAGTGGGTTAGTTTGACCCTAGGGACCCTTAGGATTCAAGGGGACTTAATCTCTCAACTCAGAACGGCCACAGGGCGCGTTTACACAGTGGTGAAGGGAGGGGACGGGGCCTGAGGTGACGTGTGCAAACACGCCCTGTGGCGCATTTTTAAGTTGGGGAAATAATTCCCTTTCAATCCTGAGGGACCCTGGGGTCCAACTAGCCCACCAGGTGATTCCAGTAAGCACCACTGCTCAGAGAGGTGGTGCAGGCCGTGCCACTTTTTACACCTCTCTGCAACGCAGCTCTGTGGCGCTTACTGGAGGTACCTAGTGGTCTAGTTGGACCCTAGGGATCCTCAGGATTCAAGGGGACTTAATCTCCCAACTTAAAACGGCTACAGGACGTGTTTACACAGTGGGGAAGGGAGGGGACGGGGCATGAGGTGACGTGTTCAAACACGCCCTGTGGTGCGTTTTAAGAGGTAGTTTTAATCCCCTGCCCTATTATATACTAGGGGCTTACAGAGGAGGTCATGTTAATCACAGGGGGACCCCAACGCATAGTGTGCCCTAGTGTATGTAGGTGTTTTCACTGTATTCTGAGTGTCTTTTAACATAGCACTGGCTCTAGGACTGGTTAGTCAGACTCAGTTACCACCAGTATCCGTCTGAAAAAGTTGAGGGTACAGGATGATTTTGCAACAAGGCTTGTTTCTGCTCTTCTGTTTGTTCTTTCTGCACGTTATACTTCTTCCTGCACTTTTCTTCGTCTTTGAGGACTTCTGTTGCTTCTTTCTGCATTTCTTTTTTTTCTTTCTGTGCGTTTTTCCTTCTTTCTTCACATGTCCTATCTCTGTGGGCATAGCTAGAAATTAGCATTTAAAAAACCTTTGAAATTCACTGAAAAAACCATAGGTTTCAGGCACGTTATAGCTAGGAATTAGCATTTAAAAAACCTTAGAAATTCACTGAAACAACCATAGGTTTCAGGGGCGTTATAGTTAGCTGGACTTTTCACTCGTACAAAACCATAGAAATTCCCCCGTTATAATTAGTTCAGCTAACTATAACTCGTGCGCCCACAATGCACTGCTGATGACGTCACATATTACATCACTCATGACATGGTCAGTGACATTACTCATGACATCACTGATGACATCATCCTTGTGATAGAGTGGCAGACCTCCTCTCCCCCTAATATAACCTTTGATACACACATTCAAAAATAGAAATTAAAAATTTCAAAACAATGGACATACCAATACCAGTTACAACAACCTACTCGGTAATTGTAAGATCCACATCCACATCCACTCATTCACCAACAGTCCTATACAGTCACTCATACATGTACTCACTCATCATATGTACTCATACACCTATACATCCTGTTACACAACGCCACTCATCCATAGAGTTACTCACACACATAGTCACTCATGCTAATAAAGAATCAAACATCCGTTTACCTGCATATACAGTTATACACACACCACCACACTTACTTCTACAGAAACTTATACATACTTAGTCTTTTAAACAATCACTTATAGAAACACATACTTATTCATACAGAAACTCTTTCAATCTCTCACTCTCACATATACTCACTTATATACACCAATAGTCACATATACTAGTTTAAAACATATGTAGTTACTCATAGAGACACTATTGAGACAGTCATTCACTCACTAACACACCCATTCACACACTCATCCACCCATACAGTCCTGCACACATGCTGTCTTCAACACATACAAACAGTGAGTCACTCATTCATGCACCTATGCACTACGTAATACCCCCCACCGAACCATACAGACATCAGACACTTATACTGATACTCAAAAACCAACTAATAACCTATATAGACACTCATGTAGCTACTCACCAACCCATGCAGCCACTTATACACAAAGTGAGAGACTGATACAGATATTTACATATTTAAACATTACTCACTAAGCCATGTATTCACTAAGATACACTTAATCAGTCAGTTATACAATCAATTTTTCAAAAACAAATCATCCATTTAGACACTTATATACCCATTTATTCTTCCATCGACCTTGTCATCAGTGATGTCATTTGAGATGTCATCAGTGATGTCATGAGTGATGTCACTGACCATGTCATGAGTGATGTAATATGTGACGTCATCAGCAGTGCATTGTGGGCGCGCGAGTTATAGTTAGCTGAACAAACTATAACAGGGGAATTTCTATGGTTTTGTACGAGTGAAAAGTCCAGCTAACTATAACGCCCCTGAAACCTATGATTTTTTCAGTGAATATATACGCTGCATATTTCCACACGGAGGTTACTGGCGTAAGGGGAGAGAGGAGGCAAATCATTTGCCTGATAAGGGAGACTGTAACTGACTTGCACCCCCCAGGGAACTGCGAAGGAGTGGGGGCCACCATCCAAACTGGTTTGGGGCATCACCTGTTGCCTGAGAGGCCCTATCACTGTATGGGCACTCATGGAGGACTTCATTTCCCAGAATGCCGTTGCCTGATGGGTGGAGCGCGAGTTGTCCTGCAGCCTCGGAGGTGGAGGAGGGGCAAGTAAGCACCTGACTGGGAGTGGCCGCAATAACAGCTAAAATACCAGCAGACCCCCAGGACATTGTTTAATCTTTTGAAACAGGCACTGATGAAGCTATTACAAGCGAAACGCGTCTGCCTAGCGTTTCATGGGTTGTTTTATACAGAGCGCTGGTAATTATTAAAGTCAGTTGCAGTTTATCCCGGAGCTGTCTCGCACTTTTGTCCTTCCCTGGAGAAAGACTGGTTGTTGTGTGTCGCCAGCTTGCAGGTGCTGGCTCTAGCGAGACGCCCTCTCGTTCTGGAGGATCGTGGAACACCTGCAACCCTTGGTTGAAGTATTGTCTACACCGCGATACCCCCCCGACGCTGCATATTTCCACACGGAGGTTACTGGCGTAAGGGGAGAGAGGAGGCAAATCATTTGCCTGATAAGGGAGACTGTAACTGACTTGCACCCCCCAGGGAACTGCGAAGGAGTGGGGGCCACCATCCAAACTGGTTTGGGGCATCACCTGTTGCCTGAGAGGCCCTATCACTGTATGGGCACTCATGGAGGACTTCATTTCCCAGAATGCCGTTGCCTGATGGGTGGAGCGCGAGTTGTCCTGCAGCCTCGGAGGTGGAGGAGGGGCAAGTAAGCACCTGACTGGGAGTGGCCGCAATAACAGCTAAAATACCAGCAGACCCCCAGGACATTGTTTAATCTTTTGAAACGGGCACTGATGAAGCTATTACAAGCGAAACGCGTCTGCCTAGCGTTTCATGGGTTGTTTTATACAGAGCGCTGGTAATTATTAAAGTCAGTTGCAGTTTATCCCGGAGCTGTCTCGCACTTTTGTCCTTACCTGGAGAAAGACTGGTTGTTATATATATATATATATATATATATATATATATATATATATATATATATATATATATATATATATATATATATATATTACCTACTGGCGGCCGCCACTAGGTAGTTTTAGTTAGGACCTATTTTCCATGGGAAATCTGCAACATTCTATTCCCAATAACTTTGGCGTCGGTTGATAAATCTTTGTGACATTTTCTAAACTTTTGGCCTGCTCCGGTCTGCTCCTATCCTGGAAGTCTTGGGGTGATTCGTCAAGCGGGGGCAGAGAAAAAAGGGGGGTCCCAAAACATGTTTTCCCCATGCAATTTTCCATAGGAACCTTTAGTCGCACGTACAGCCTGAACTGCTGAACGGAATTGCACCACATATGGCAAAAAGGTAGCCCTTGGTTCACAGTCGTGCCTTTTGGTTCAATGGTGTAAATCCGTTCAGTAGTTTTTAAAATATTAATGGAAAAAGAAATATATATATCAGGGCGGAGCCTAACCACACATCTCATCGTGAGATCTGATTGGCTGTCAGCACTTCATCCAAGAAGTGTTGACAGCCACCTTTGGACAAATATACATGATAGCACCTCATTAAAAAGAATTGCAGTTATTAGAAGGTTTTAAGACTTTAGTTACATTATAAATCATTTGTTAATGGTACCATACTCATTTTAGGAATTGTGGTGTGTTCTAAGGTGATTTTACCATATGAAAAAGCCTTCTGCCGGGATATCATAGATCATGTTTGAGAGAAAAAGGTTTGGAAGGTGATCTATAAGCTAAACTGAGAGCATATTTTCTGTAAATTCACATTATCTTTCTCAGTCATGTGAGAATGAAGTCTGACATTCTCAGTAAAACATGTACATCCAACAAGGGCAGAGACTGTCAGTTGATTCCTTTGTGTCTACTGCTGCTTCCCAGAGTGTTCTAAAGAACAACTAGAGCGCTAACAGTACTACTTATGACAAACGCATTGCACACCTGAAGCCATCTTGATTGGAATAAAGTGGTAACTCTTAAAACATTTAATTTAAAAAGGAACAAAATGAGGAGGTTCATTTTGCCATAGAAAGTATGATTAGTGCTGCAGAAAGAAAAAAATAGGGCACATATTGAGTGACTTTTCAAATCCTCTTCTATTTCATTAAAAAATTCTGACATGCAGACTGAAACATGCACTTTCAATACCAGCAGCAGACTTCCCTGGTGAACAGTACCTTTACTACAGTGATCTAATGAGCAACTAGAGTGCTAACATTCTGAATTTATAGCAAATGTGTGACACATCTGAATGCCTTCTTGATGGAATCAAAGTAAAAAACTGAAAGTATTTCCTACTGAGGAGACTGCAGTAAATGAG
This sequence comes from Triturus cristatus, assembly GCF_964204655.1. NCBI lineage: Eukaryota > Metazoa > Chordata > Amphibia > Caudata > Salamandridae > Triturus > Triturus cristatus. The sequence continues at coordinate 874,381,371 of NC_140593.1, read as the reverse complement.
GAAATTAGGAAACTTCATAACAAATAAGTCTCCCAAAACGGCCACCAGAGACAAAAGAGCACAAATGTAGCACAAATATCACCCAGATGTAGCCCAAGTATAGCCCAATGACAGAATGTCCAAGAGTGCTCTAAAGAACAACTAGAGAGCTAACAGTCTTACTTATGACAAAAGGATGGCACACCTGAAGCCATCTTGATTGGAATAAGTGGTGACACTTAAAACATTTAATTTGCAAAGGAACAAAATGAGGGGGTTCATTTTGCCATAGAAATTATGATTGGTGCTGCAGAAAGAAAAATTAGGGCACATTTTGACTTCTCAAATCCTCTTCTATTTCATTAAAAGATTCTGACATGCAGACTGAAACATGCACTTTCAATACCAGCAGCAGACTTCCGTGGTGAGCAGTAGCTTTACTACAGTGATCTAATGAGCAACTAGAGTGCTAACATTCAGAATTTATGGCAAATGTGTGCCATATCTGAATACCTTCTTGATGGAATCAAAGTAAAAAACTGAAAGCATTTCCTACTGAGGAGACTGCAGTAAATGAGGAAATCAAGTGGTCAACTGGATAAAAAAACATAAAGATAACAAATAATTTAAAAGTGCTTTGTCGCTATTTGGAAACTCCAAAAATATGTCCTCATTTTAGTTTTTTAGAGCACTAACCATAATTTTGATGTAAAAAAGACCCTCTAATATATGTAATTTCTAAAGGAAATGCTCTAGGTATTACAGTTTTGATTACACCAAGATGACGTCAGGCGTTCCACACTTTTGTAATAAGTATAGAATGTTAGCAATCTAGTTGTTCATTAGGATACTGTTGAGAGGCAGAGGCCAGGGGCACGGACTCTGAAAATTGAAGGCAGATAGGAGGGTGCAGAGGCAACAATTTGACCACACTGGGCAGGCAGGAAGGGCAGTGGCAGCACAACAGACTATGGAGGGCAGTGGAAAAGGGGGGCAGGGGCAACAAATCAACAATACAGGACTGGCAAGAGAGGCTGTGGCAATATAATAGACCATTGTGGGCAGAAGGAAGAGGCAGTGGTAGTACAACCATACATGCCAATAGACCCGATTCAGCCAGGAAACGTCCAATGTTTTTAAGCCCAAATGGCCTTTATTTGATCTGTCTTCTGTCTACAATCTCTTCTTTTTCAATGTAAGTCAAAGGGGAAAATCAATACCCCAGTTTTTTTTTTCAAAATCTCCCTCTCACCAAGTTCGAAATGTTAGCAAGTATGGTACATTGGATCAAGGAAGGCAGGAGGAATTGGGGTAGGGACATGGACTCGGATAACAGAGGACAGGAGGGACATGGAGGGAGGCGGGTGGCGCGTAGTGGGGCTACGCAGAGTGTGCGGGTGTGCGTAGATTTGCCCCCACTTTGTGATGCTCCGCGTAGCCCCATTACACCCGCTATGCCCAGGGTTACTATTGACTCTTTTATTATTGAATCTCTGTGTGTGATCCAATGATTACTGTTGTAGTTGATGGGAGCAGCAACCATTCCCTGAGGACTGGTTTACACTCACCCCACACGCATCCAGCACAGACGTCACTGGATATGTGACCCTGGTAATAAAATGGAGTCGAGCGCACGTGTCCGTACCCACTTCCACTATCTATCTGTGTCTGTGTGTTCATTATATATGCATGATACTGCCCCTGGGCCGTACCACATTACATTGTGCTGTGGACAGCGTATGCAACCATGTTACCTCTTGCAGTGGGGAAAACTTCGGTTATGTAACTTTTAGGTGCATGGCTATCACAGGTCGAAGGCTACTTTACAGACCATGAATATTGATGAAGATGATGGTTGCATGTTGTGTGTAGTGTAAGATATGTGTACATAGCAAAAAGGTTTCAAAAAAGCTCTCTAAGCAGAAGAGGTGTGTCTCATCAAATGCTGTAGAGAGAATGACTATAATGGGTGGCGTTCTCCAACTGCTACGATGGGAAATGTTATGAACTAATCAAATGCTTTTTTTTAACCCCTTCAGTGCCCGCCCCTTTCCCCGCCCTGTGCCGGCCGTTGTATTAGCGGGCGGGGTTTATGACGAGCTTGTCTCGTCATGGGCACAGCGCAACCGCGGCCCATGACGAGACCAGCTCGTCATGGGCATTGAAGAGGTTAAGGTCACATGGCAATCGCGCACTCAGCGCGCAAGGAGACCGCACCCGACACGATTTTGAGAAAATATATTTACCATTATATAAGTTTATTACAGTTAGAAATCTATAAATGTTTAAAATATTTTAGATTATCGCTTGCTCTCATATACACTTTAAAGTTATTTAGATATAGTTTTGAGACATAAAGAAACTAGCGCTTAGGACGTATTTCTTAAAAGAAAGGCAAAACTGATTTCAACTGCATTAGGAGCGTGTTTACAGCAATCAATAAATGGTTGACCGGCCGTGTTTAAAAGTGTGTTGTACTGCGCTATGAAGCCCTGCTGTGTGGAGTCGATGCTACATAAGATATTACATAAATAAATATAAGGGGGCTGTTAACTTTGTTATTCTGTTCAGAGGTGGGGGTCTGTCCTTTAACTGAAGACCCAATAAGAGATGGCAGCTAACACTTGTTTGAAGAGGCGACCCCTTTTACTGGACCTGGATCCACTGAGAGGATGTGTGGTCCGGAGATGCTTGTACATAGAAGCAGTGCCACAAGAGTATTTTTTTTCACTGCCTCTTGACAGGACTCGGTCACAAATTTTGCACGTCACCTTTCTTGCATTTACTTTCTTCTCTCCAGGTGGAAAAGTGAAGAATTTCCACACGACAGATTCCGGCCTCTGTGGACGTGGTGCCTCCTGTAAGAATTCTTCTTCAGAGGATACTTCCTCTTGCTGCTGCTGCTGTCCAGATGCTATTTTGTTTGATATTTTTTGAAAAACACCAAAAAAAACAAGCAAAAAGGGTTCTTGTAGGAAAAGAGATGTCTCTCTAAAGATGCTCCAACAAGAGCGATTAAAATGGGTGGGGTCCTTCAATAGTTACAGTGGAAAATGTTATGAACCAATGAAATCTTTTTTTTTAGGTCACATGGGATCCGCGTACTCTGCGCTCACGAAGCACGCACCCGACGCGGCTTCGCAAAAATATATTTCAAAATAATATAAGTTTATTATAAGTACAAATATATTGTTTTTATGAATATCTTAGATAGTCTCTTGCCCTAATATGTATATCAAACACACATACATATCATTTTAGAACAATAAAACAATTTGCGGGAGTCGCGCACCCAGTGCGCCCCACCACGTATATGATGTCACGTGGGACCCGCCACCGCGCAAGCATCGCGTACCGTAATGCGCATGTGTCGCGAATGCGCGGGAGCAGGAGTCGCGGACTGGTCGCATACCAATCGCGCACATCACGTAATATTAAATGTATCTGATGTAACTGAAAAACATGCAGCCATCGCACACCGCAAGCGGATACTTCATGACGTTTCTAAAACGGTGGCTAGAATCTGCGCACCCACCGTGATGTGTACGCTTTGGGTGCGCGACTCCGAAAAAAAATTGGAATTTTTTTTTAAAGAGAGAATAATATAAATATATTAAAATAAGAAAATATAACAAAAAAAGTAAACAATATTTCATTTTTTTATTATTTTCCAATTTTCAGAAAAATATATAATGTTATTTAATGAATAAAATATTTATAAATAAACAGTTAAAAAAACTGTAGAAAATCAGTACATAAAAATAGGTATAACTACTATTACACTTAAAAATTACCATTTAAAAAACCTTTGAAATTCACTGAAAAAACCCTAGGATTCAGAGACGTTATAGATACAAATTAGCATTTAAAAAACCTTAGAAATTCATGTCATGTCATTTGAGATGTCATCAGTGATGTCATCAGTGATGTCACTGACCATGTCATGAATGATGTAATATGTGACATCATCAGCAGTGTATTGCGGGCGCACGAGTTATAGTTAGCAGAACTAACTATAACGGAGGAATTTCTATGGTTTTGTACGAGTGAAATGTCCTGCTAACTATAACACCCCTGAAACCTATGTTTTTTTCTGTGAATATATATATATATATATATATATATATATATATATATATATATATATATATATATATATATATATATATATATATATATATATATATATGTGTGTGTGTGTGTGTGTGTGTATATGTATATGTATGTATATGTATATATGTACTATAACACCCCTGAAACCTATGTTTTTTTCTGTGAATATATATATATATATATATATATATATATATATATATATATATATATATTTATATATATATATGTGTGTGTGTGTGTGTGTATATGTATATGTATGTATATCTATAATCACTTAAAAAAACATAGGTTTCAGGCATGTTATAGTTAGAAATTAGCATTTAAAAAACCTTTGAAATTCACTGAAAAAACCATAGGTTTCAGGCACGTTATAGTTAGAAATTAGCATTTAAAAAACCTTAGAAATTCACTGAAAAAACCATAGGTTTTAGGGAAAGTTATAGTTAGTTGGACATTACACTCGTACAAAACCATAGAAATTCCCCTGTTATAGTTAGTTCAGCTAACTATAACTCGCACCCCCGCAATGCACTGCTGATGACTTCACATATTACATCACTCATGACATGGTCAGTGACATCACAGATGACATCACTGATGACATCTCAAATGACATCACTGATGACATCACTGATGACTTCATCCAGTGACTGTGTGTTTCTGTAAAGTTTAAATATGTTTAATATATATAGGGAAAGGTGTATTGAAGAATGAGCGGGTGTATAAGTGTCTGAATGGATTATTTAGTAGGTGCGTGACTGAGTCTATAAATGAGTGATTCAACATATCATACTGAATGCATGGGTTGGTGAGTAAACTGTGTGAATGTCTGTATCCATCTGTCTGTTTGTGTGTAAGCAGCTGCATGGGATTGTGAATAGCTACATTAGTGTCTATATGAGTTATTGATTGGTTGTCTGAGTATCTGTATGGGTGCCTGAGTGTTTGTGTGGGTGGGGTGTGTGTGACTCTGTGCATAGATGTGTGAGTGGGTGATTCACTGGGTGCATGGTTTCAAGGGTGCATCTGTGATGGACTGCATGGATAGGTGAGTGTGTGTATGGGTGTGCTAGTGAGTGAATGTGTGATTGTGAGAGTGGCTATAAGGATGAGTGTGTGCTTGTATCAGCGATTGTATAAGAGCGTAAGAATGTGCTAGTATTTGTATGTGTAAGTGAGCTGGTGTGTGTATAACTGTATAGGTGAGTAAATGGGTGAGTGATTATGTATTTGCATGACTGACTAGATGTGTGAGTACCACTATGGATGAGTGGTGATGTGTGAGTGTCTATATAGGTGTATGAGTGCAAATGATAGTCCTGTACTAAGTGATCATAAGTGTGAGTGACTGTACGGATGAGTGAGTGGGTGGGTGTTTAGACCCAAGAATCAGTGAGTGGGTATGTAGTTATTGGTGTTGGAGTCTCAATGGTTTTGAGAATGGCCGTCTGTAATTTTGAGTGGGTGTATCAAAGGTTATATTTGGGTGTGAGAAGATACATCAATTTATCACATGGATGATGTCATCAGTGATGTCATCAGTGATGTCATTTGAGATGTCATGAGTGATGTCACTGTCCATGTCATGAGTGATGTTATATGTGACATCATCAGCAGTGCATTGCGGGGGCACGAGTTATAGTTAGCTGAACTAACTATAACGGGGGAATTTCTATGGTTTTGTATGAGTAAAAATGTCCAACTAACTATAACTTTCCCTAAAACCTATGTTTTTTTCAGTGAATTACTAAGGTTTTTTAAATGCTAATTTCTAACTATAACGTGTCTGAAACCTATGGTTTTTTCAGTGAATTTCAAAGGTTTTTTAAATGCTAATTTCTAACTATAACGTGCCTGAAACCTATGGTTTTTTAAGTGAATATATAGATATATATCTTGCGCACTCCACCCGCCACTTGTAAATCCTTCACAAGGACTGGAGCACAGACCAACAAGTAAGTGGTTGCAGATTTCTTTATTTAGTTGACAGCCATTACGCGTTTCAGCCCCGGAGGGCCTTGATCACATGACGCGCTCCACAGCTTTAGTTTGCCTTTTCTACCATTTTCTTAAAGTGATAAGTGCAATTAATTAGTAGTCATAGATATCGACAATAGGTTTGATGTTTATACATCTCATAACGTGTCAACAGCCCTTGTTAAAACCATTAAATTCATGTTTAAAACAATAAAATCATGTTTAAATACATAAAAATCTAAGGTTCAATCATTGTATAAATACAATTACATTTGCCTGGTATTGCTATATGTTTTAGTAGACATCAGCACTTTTTTTGTACTGGCATTTAGTTACTCAGTGCAATGGATATATCTTAGTCTCATATTTTTATCTTATTTAGAGACGTATTATGTTGAAAACTCTGTTTTATAATTTTTTGTATAATACAACTTTTTAAAATAAAACATGTCAGTTAATTCCACATAAAAACATCTTGACTGTTGAAGTGCTAGTGCATTATGTATAAAAGTGCATGTGCGTGTAACACCAAAGTAAAAAGACTAAAATAGTTAAAAAGACTGTAGACTTTAGACTTTACTGGGAGGGTGGCTAAATTCAGCAGTTAATACTGCATGTTATTGGCTTATGTTAATACATTGTCTCATTAACTTAGCGACACCCATGGTTTGTGCGCTTCTATTTGCCTAACCATGTTTAAAGACAGGTATACAAATATTTTGTGGCGTTTAATCCACCCGTATATTTGGAATCTAGGTCTAGGATATAGCGTGTTTCCATTCTGCGCAGAATCCTTTCCCGATTTCCTCCTCTTTTATTGGGTAGCACAGAGTCAATTAAATAATATTTAAGATTCCTTGGATTGGAGTTGTGGCTCTCTCTAAAATGACGTGCCACAGGGTAGGTCTGATCCTGATTGCTGATGGCAGGTATGTGCTGGAGAATCCTCTTGTGGCCCTGAAGTTTAGTACTTCCTACATATCGAAGGCCGCAGGTACACTCAAGCACATAAATGACATAATCAGTCTTACATGTTAACGCCCTAGGTATAGTGCGTTCTTTGTTGCCAAAAGGCACCAAATATGTCAGCTTGTTGATGCCATATTGACAGGCTTTACATGTTTTACACTTCTAAAATCCTTTACGTTGTGTCAGCCATGTTGCACCTGTATGGCTCTCACGGTTGCTTTTTACCAAACAATCCCTCATTGATGGTGCCCTGCTGTAGGTGAAAGCTAGGTTATTTGGCAGCAAATGGCCTATGGTAGGGTCACCGATGACTATTGGCCAATTTCTTTTGATGATATTCTTGATCTCCCTTTCCTGTTTGCTGAAATTTAAAATCATTCTAAAAGTGTCATCACCAGCTCTTGGTTCAATGTCGGTCATCCTTGTTGCTGGCTGAGTATGTTTTTGTGCCTTCATGTTTTTAAGCAGAGCTGACCTGGCTAGAGCATTGCTTTTAGTGATTGCCGTATCTACACACCTATTTTAATAGCCCCTTTCTAGGAATCTAGTTTAAGGTCTTCTTTGTTACTACAAATCCTTTTTAATCTTAGCATATCCCCATAGGGGATGCTATATACTAGGTGTCTTGAGTCAGTGCTGGTTGCATGCAACATTGAGTTGCCTGCAGTTTGCTTCCTATATGCTTTAGTTTCAATCTTGCCATTACTGATGTAAATTTGGAAATCTAGGAAGTTCACTGATTCTGCATTAATGGTAACAGTGAAGTTAAGGTTGATGTCATTGATATTGATCGCATTGATAAATTTCTGTGCGCTTAACAAGGTCCCTTGCCAAATTACATTTGTCTATATAGCGCAACCAAAGTTTAACATTATTTGTAAAATATATGTCAGGAGTGGTTTTCAGTACCATCTCCTCCCACCAGCACATGTGAAGGGAGGCATAGCTGGGGGAGAAGCTGCCCCCATTGCCACCCCATGTAGTTGTTGATATAACACATTTTGAAACATGACAACATTATTGTACAAAGCAAAAACCAAAGGAAATCACCACCCCCTTTTGTACCGCTTTGTTCGCCATAAGTTGGCAGGGTATGCTCAGACGTGAGTCCCTTGCTCACTTTGCCACTGGATTCAAGCAAGCCTGGCTGAAGACGGCTGAAATGCCAGAAACCGGTCCTAGGAAGCTTGTTTCCGGTCCAGGGAAGACATGGCTTGGCAGTTCGGGCTGGACTGTTCCCATGAGGCACAGGGTCAGACTGATTTGCATATGGCCATGTCTGAACTGGGGTGGCAGAGTGGGCTAAAGAACGGTGATGGATCAAACCCAGATCTGTTGACTGGGTGTGAGTGTTTGATTGGTTCTGATGCTCCGTCCATCACCACCCCCTTTTATATCGCTTTGTTCGCCATAAGTTGGCAGGGTATGCTCAGACGTGAGTCCCTTGCTCACTTTGCCACTGGATTCAAGCAAGCCTGGCTGAAGACGGCTGAAATGCCAGAAACCGGTCCTAGGAAGCTTGTTTCCGGTCCAGGGAAGACATGGCTTGGCAGTTCGGGCTGGACTGTTCCCATGAGGCACAGGGTCAGACTAATTTGCATATGGCCATGTCTGAACTGGGGTGGCAGAGTGGGCTAAAGAACGGTGATGGATCAAACCCAGATCTGTTGAATGGGTGTGAGTGTTTGATTGGTTCTGATGCTCCGTCCATCACCACCCCCTTTTGTACCGCTTTGTTCGCCATAAGTTGGCAGGGTATGCTCAGACGTGAGTCCCTTGCTCACTTTGCCACTGGATTCAAGCAAGCCTGGCTGAAGACGGCTGAAATGCCAGAAACCGGTCCTAGGAAGCTTGTTTCCGGTCCAGGGAAGACATGGCTTGGCAGTTCGGGCTGGACTGTTCCCATGAGGCACAGGGTCAGACTGATTTGCATATGGCCATGTCTGAACTGGGGTGGCAGAGTGGGCTAAAGAACGGTGATGGATCAAACCCAGATCTGTTGACTGGGTGTGAGTGTTTGATTGGTTCTGATTCTCCGTCCATCACCACCCCCTTTTGTACCGCTTTGTTCGCCATAAGTTGGCAGGGTATGCTCAGACGTGAGTCCCTTGCTCATTTTGCCACTGGATTCAAGCAAGCCTGGCTGAAGACGGCTGAAATGCCAGAAACCGGTCCTAGGAAGCTTGTTTCCGGTCCAGGGAAGACATGGCTTGGCAGTTCGGGCTGGACTGTTCCCATGAGGCACAGGGTCAGACTGATTTGCATATGACCATGTCTGAACTGGGGTGGCAGAGAGGGCTAAAGAACGGTGATGGATCAAACCCAGATCTGTTGACTGGGTGTGAGTGTTTGATTGGTTCTGATGCTCCGTCCATCACTACCCCCTTTTGTACCGCTTTGTTCGCCATAAGTTGGCAGGGTATGCTCAGACGTGAGTCCCTTGCTCACTTTGCCACTGGATTCAAGCAAGCCTGGCTGAAGACGGCTGAAATGCCAGAAACCGGTCTTAGGAAGCTTGTTTCTGGTCCAGGGAAGACATGGCTTGGCAGTTCGGGCTGGACTGTTCCCATGAGGCACAGGGTCAGACTGATTTGCATATGGCTATGTCTGAACTGGGGTGGCAGAGTGGGCTAAAGAACGGTGATGGATCAAACCCAGATCTGTTGACTGGGTGTGAGTGTTTGATTGGTTCTGATGCTCCGTCCATCACCACCCCCTTTTGTACAACATTATTGTACAGGCAGAACTCAACAATATTAACAAGCATTTTGTTATGGTGGTCTATTGCTCCGATAATACTGCAAAGCCCTCAATCCATCTTGGTGGTTTATGCTTGTGTAAAGTGTTTGTACATCAAGAGTTATTAGAAGGAAGTCATCCTGCCATCCAAAATCCTTTCTTTTAGCCAAAAAGTCACCAGTGTATCTGATGTAGGACGGAAATTGCTGAACGTGTTCCTGAAGGAAATAGTCTACATATTGTGATGATTTTTCCAGTAAACTGTTATATGCTGATATAAAGGGCTGTCCTGGTGGCTTCAGTGGATTTGTAAGAATTTTTGGTATGATATATATATATATACACACACACACAAAGACATAATTTGTTGTTTGTTTCTGCCATTAATGTATTAGTATTTTTTTAATTATTTAATTATTTATGATTTATATATTTATATTTTAAAGTAAGTGTATTGAATAGTTAACATTTACATATACTTTCTGTATAAACATGTTTATATGTTGTGATATGTGTTATCATAATATATAGAGATCCATAAGCATATAGTCAAATAATGATATGCTATTTATGCAATGACCTATATACATATTGAGCATAACTATAATAAAAAATGGATATATTTTAACCATAAGTGATATATACATGTGTACATTTTTTAAGTATAAGAAAATATATACACTTTTAATCATATTTAATATATGCATTTGTACAAAGACATCCACATATCTGAATATCACCACATACATACAACAAAGGAACCTCTGCACCAGATTTGCACCCTGCCTCGAAATCACTAGCATACAATAAAAAACATGGGTGGAATATGTTTCTCTGTTGAAGCAGTCAAACTATGCAATTCATTACCCCCAAACATAAGAGACACGGATAACCATCTTATCTGCAGAAGATTACTCAAGAGCTGGCTCCTCCCTAAATGACCACCATACTCAAACTACAAATGTACAGTAATACTATGTACAAGGCACCAGTGGTGCTTATACGTGTGTTTGTAAACATGTATACCTAAGCATAAAGACATAGAAGGGGTTCTCTTTTTATATTTTCATTTTTACAGTTGCTCGCTCCATATAAATAAAGAGTCTTTGATCTTACAAATCCTTGAAAATGATTCTTCTTGCATGACTAGCAGCCCCAGAATAATTTTCATTGGAAACTTTAATACACTTTCAAACCCCTGTCTTGCATTATCAATTTAATGTAATGGGAAGATGAGAGTCTAGGCATCCCAATTGTGGTAGACGAACTGAATAAGTCATGGCCTCCAGTCGCCTCACAATAAGCTTCCTTAACCTTGTCCTATGACCTAAGGGCTTGCAATGGTAGATCTGTCTCCGATGTGGCATGAGTCCATACTATCAAAAGAGATGCCTTCAGTAGCAAAATTGACTACATTATTATTGACAACAAACAATGGGAGAATATGGTAGACTTCAAAATAATCCCAAGGGGAGATAGTGACCAGAATGCCTTAGATCTAATTTTGAATGTTGCTACTTTATCTGCCTCTGATGGATCCCACAGCCTTAAATTGTAAACAATAAGAGAGGAGTAAAGTGGCAGAATATACACTGCAACCCCCTTATTATGGCAAAAATGTATGGCTCTTACTCTACTATTTCAGATCCTGTGGCATGCATGCCCAGACCACACAGGCCCATAATGGAACTACATACTAAATTACTCACCTCACTCACAGATCTTTTTATAAATACTACATTTCTGGCACCTCGGGGCAAAAACAACTTAACCCAGTGGTAAATGTAGTAAGTGCAGAAGGGCAAAGAAAAATCTTATAACAGCAATTCAAAAACACGCCAGAGAAGCCATCACAGAAGCAATAGCTGTGTTGAAACATACCTTAGCCACCAAAAAGAAAGACTGGTATGAAAAGAAATGGCAGGATTTATTAAAGGCATCTTGTTTTAACGTCAATATTACCTTTTGGCACATAATATCTCATGGTAGTGTATCTCTTAGTATGCCTACAGACCATTATTTCCAACCAAGGGGCCTATTATGATGGGGGGGCGGACATAGTCTGCCCGCCACCGTAACGAAGCGCGGGACCGCCTGCCGAAGATGCGGAGGTCGCGCCTTGCACATTAGGATGCGCCCACGACACTGGCGGGCTTATCCTGTGCCTTTTCCATTGTGGGTGGATCTGCTGGCTGCAGACCCGCCCGCAATGGAAAAGGACTGTGCACATCATTGCCATGCACTACATGGCAGGCACCATGTGGTGCCTGCCACGCAGTGCATGGCAATGAGGGGGGTACCATAGGTACCCCCCATGTGCACCCCCACCCCACTTCACCCTGGGGGCCCACAACGCCGCCGTGGAAAGGCATACGACTGCCAGCATTGTAATATGGATGGCGGTGTCTTTCAGACACCGCCACCATAAGCAGGCACTTTTTCGAGTCGACCGTCGGAAAAGCGGCCGACAGTCTTTCCATTCGCCACAGACCCTCCAACCATTATTATATGGCCGGGGGTCTTTGCTGTGTGGATGGCGGGCGGATCGCTCCCACCGAGAGGGCAGTGACTAACGCCGGCCCATCTGGGGGCGATCTGCCCGCCATCCTAATGGGCCCCCAAGTCTTTCGATCAATCATTTTATGGGCCTTCATTTAAAACAGGAGCTTACACTTTCTTATCTTTTGGGAAGTGATCCAGCCATGGCCTGATACCCGCTTCTGATGAAGAGCAATTAACATCATCAAGTCAGTTCGCCTAGATAAGACCCCATGACCAGATATGTTTCTGGGAGATTTATATAAGTCGGAAATTGCTGTATGGGAACCCTATATAAATGTACTATCCAATGCTATTGCTGATCTTAACTGATACCTGAGTGGGATTCCACATTATGCCGATTTACAAAAAGGGTGACAGAGGGATCTGAGAAACTACAGGTCGATAAGTCTCCTAGATAATCTCCAAATATTTTCTGTAAATAACTGTTTGACAAGCTTCAAGAGCTTCAGGCCAAAATTAGTACCAATAACCAAGTTATTTGTTCTACATTGATACTATGGAAATACATCTAGTTGAAAAAAGGGCATCTGTATATACCCTTCATCAATCTAAGGGCCGATTTCGTCATGGTCCCAAAGAAAAAAACTGGAAGAAATGAGGTAAAATGGGTGTTCCCCCTCCCATATTAAATTTACTAATTAAGCTACATCTTTCCAACTATGCCCAGGTCAGATGGGGAAGGGCCAGTGAGTTCACAAATCGCCTCCCAATTGACAGGGGGGCTCGCCAGGGATGAGTACTGGCACATACACTTATTTTGCTGTACATCAATGGTGTAGTAGATTTGTTGGAGATACCCTTTTATTGTCCAGGACTCCCGTTGGCCTACAGACTCCCTCACCAAGTTCTAAGATGTTTGCAGTCTAAGAGGTCTAGAAATTAATACACAAAAAACAAGTTTGTGATATTTAATTCCCACAAAGGCTCCAGGGGCAGATTGCAATTGGTAAGCGATACTCTCGAAAAAGTCCAAACCTTTGACTATCTTGGTATAAGAATAGCCAGTCCACAATAATAGAGGCCCCAAATCAAAATATCCAGTCTGTTAGGACAGCACGGAGCAGTAGCAATTTTAAAACTGCACAGGGGCAGTCAGTCCAGATCAATCTCACCGGCTCTCCAAGTATATAAAATGAAAGCTCAATCAGCTGCATTATATGGAGCAGAAAGATGGGGTAAGGAGGCCGTATTCTCATTGACTGCAAAAGAAAACAGTTTTGTTAAATCATTATTAAGCCTCCCTCAGAGCTCACCCACTGTACATTTGATCTTGAACACCGACCTAAAGTCCATTGAGCATTTAGCTGCCCTGAAGCCTCTTCTTCACTAGATAAGGTAGTGGTCCCAGCATGAATTGTTACCTTTTAGAAATGCAATGGTGGAAGTTTTCTAGCTTGACACCAGCCCAAAGATAAGATGGTTCTGTCATGTGAAATTGGGGTTCCTTAAACTTAGTATGCAATCAATGTGGAGTGATCCAGCAGCCATTGGAAAATAAGCAAATGCTCTTATATGTTGGGAAACCATTACTGAGCAGTGGCATTTGCCTACTATGAATGGGAAACTCAGAGATCAATTTTTGGCTCACAAGCCTTTTACCAAGTTTTAACCCAATCTTGATTAGATTCAACCCCTATTAGCTAAGAGTCTCTATATTACGTTTAGAATTGGCACCTAACCTTTGAGATCGTTCTCTTCAAAGTGGCTCTCTTCTTTGAACATTGTTTGTATATGTTTATGTTGCCCTCAAACCATTGAGAATTTCGATCATGTGGTATTCTTTTGCCCAGCTTATCTCTGATTTAGGTCTAAGTGGATTAGGTCTTTGTTTAAATCTTGGTTTGAGGAAATACCAAGAGGCTTCCAGACTCTTAAATCTGATACAAGCAGGTTGACTGTTTTCGGACTAAGCAAGTTTCTTTTTTCAGGCTGGTCATTAAGAAACAGCTTAATCTCTTTAAGTCCCCCCAGTGGTGGGCAAGATGCCAGAAGTCAACTTTCCACTGATGCATGATCAATATCAAATTGTAGCTGTTAATGCCAATGCACTGCCCCCACTTGGGTGTAGCATGTACAACCTCTTTTTTAGCACTATGCATTTACAAAAGATCATGGTTGACACAGTGGGTCAAATTTATAGGGGTACTGTGTATGAGGGCTTTAAATAGGTCTGTATATATTTTGCATGTTATTATTGTTTTTAATTCTAATATATAATTAACTGTGTTTTATATGTGTTTTATGGGGTTGTGCCCTGAAATAAACATAGTTTGATGATGATGATAGCATTAACTTGGGTTGTCATGTCGCGTTTGCTGTAGATGATGATCCCATCGTCCTGATGAAAAGTGGTCCTGTTCAATGTTTTGCTTTTTGGGTGATACAAAGCAGCTTGAAGGGGGATCGTCTGGCAACCAGTAACTAATGTAGGGCCCTTAAGGCGGGGAGGTGTGGGCTTGTGACTTAATATGTAGAAGTAGTCTGGCAGCTGGGTTTTGAATTTGTTGTAGTCTTTTCATAGTTGATAGAGGTGATCCATGGTAGAGGCCATTGGTGTAATCAAGTTTAGACAGTACAAAAGAGATAATAATTTGGACCTTGTGTGGAAATCCTAGGTGGGGAAGAGGTGTTGCAGAGTTTTCATAGTAATGAAGCTTGATCTTTCTAACTTATCCACTTGGGCATTCATTGATAGCTTGGAGTCCATGGTAATTTCGAGGTTTCTTACTTCCTTGGATACTTTAGGAGGTGGTCCCGGATCATCAGGCAAGGTGCAGAGTGGCTCATAATTTTTCCAATGACCACAGGTGAGTATTTCAGTTTTGGACACATTCAATTTGCGATGGCTCTATGTCATCCACTGATCAACGTCTCAAAGGCAACTGAAGATTTTT
Source organism: Triturus cristatus (assembly GCF_964204655.1). Lineage (NCBI taxonomy): Eukaryota > Metazoa > Chordata > Amphibia > Caudata > Salamandridae > Triturus > Triturus cristatus. Next base: position 874,366,135 of record NC_140593.1, on the reverse strand, counting down.
GAGTTTTAAAATGTATTTAGGGATTTACAGTCTAAGAAGTATTTGTGTGCTATCTGTGCAGTTTCTGTGTAGTTATAGCAGGTGAGCTGAAATTCATTGATGAGAAAGGAGAAGTATGGATGACATTTGTTCTATTTTGTATGTATGATGTGATCCAATCAGGAGCAGTCCCCTCTATGGCAGCTTTTTGGAGTCTTTGGATAAACGTGTCCAAGGCTGCTGAAAGGTCCAGAGAAGTAGTGAAAGAACCCCATTGTGTCCTACTATCTTTTTATGGTCATCCCAAATGGCAAGTAGGGTAACTTCTGTGCTCTTCCTGGTCTGAATACTGTTTGTAAGTCAGAAAGTATAGAATTATCTTCATGTATTCTTAAAAGCTTGTGTGAATCTGCCCTGAAATGTCCAATTCTCTAATAGCAATAGTGCAAAGAGGGCACCGTCTTTCCTATTTTTACTAATTGTATATGAATTTGCCTCAATATTCCAATTCAGTTAATGTTTTAAATGTTTTGGGACCAATTAATAAAGGCATGTATTAGTATGAAAAAGAGTACTACAAGAATACTGCTTTATATACTCCGAAGTGCCTTTCTGAATAGCCCCGAGACAGTGCTTATGTGGATGATCAAGCAGAAATGTGCAGACGTTGTGCAAGAGCATTGATGGACAGTGCTTTAATCCCTCTAATGGAGCATTATACGTCAGCACTAGATCACCAATTACAGGCCTAGTGTCACACTGCCAGTGTAATTGACTGTGCAATGCCCAGTTAGGATCTGCATTGTTAATCATACTCTATTATGATACCATTTTTGTAAGTTGGTTGGACTGGAATGTTGCTCCTAGTAATTATCAGTGACTGAGATTAACTCAAGCATTCCACCCATCAACTTTTTTTTCCTCAGTTTGATACATTAGGTCTGATGGGCATGCCCTGCGTGAGTCTCCAGCTCACTGCACCATAGAAATCAAAATACACCTCATTGATTTGGTCCAAAAAGGTCAAAACCGATCTGGGGCTGTTTGTGTTACCATCTAAACGGTTCCTTGCCAGGCAGTCCAAGCCTGGACAGCTACTTCAGGAGAAGGACCAAGACTGAGTTCCATATAGCTGGTCCCCGCCTATAGTGTCAAAGTGGGCAAAAAAATATGGACTATAATGTGGGTCAGAGTAATTAACTGTGGCTTAAATTAATTCAAGTATTACATCCATCACCTTTTTGTTTTCTCAATACCTCATTGTGAGGCACACTATCTAAAAGATATTTCCGATTTTAATCAGAATTAGGGCCTGCTGTAAGCTCTTTTTCTTACTTGCATTTGTGTTTGTTAACTTGTTAAACTGGCTTCCTCGTCTCTTTGCATATCACAAGTGGAGCAGTCAAATAAGTCACCCTAATGTCAATCAGCCTACTTGAGTGAGGAGACTGGATAATCAGATGCCCAAAGGAAAAGGCCACCTCCTCTTTTGGAGAAGTCAGGCACCTTTGATCATAAAGGGAGTGAATCAAAACACCTCTGATGTCTTGGGTGAATACCAAGCTATTCTCATAAAGCTGTAGGCAACTGAATGATTCAGTTTTATCATTTTCACTTGTGTCTTGCACAAGCAGGGAGGATTTTGGCAGCTAACCTAAAGAACCCCTCTGTGTGCCTCAGCAGGGCCCTATTTCCAAACGTGTGTTTGCTCACATAATATTGATCTCTGGATTCTCTGGGTCATTGCCACGCGTGGCTCTTGCTCCTATAAAGTTAAATTTTCACCAATCGAAACAAGTCACAAAAATCCAAATCTGCAGATCTCATAATTGAACAACGAAGAAGATGAAGAAGCTTCTCCTAGCCCTCTGGTTAGCCACACTAGCCATCACAGCTCGGGGTGACCCGCTGGGGCTTTCCGAGCTTGAGAGGAAAACATTGGACACTGTTGTGGAAAAGTTCAACTGGGAACCTGGCCAGAAATATGCCCATAAACCTGTGGCTGTCCAAAGCAGAGAAGAAAAAGTATGTACACCTCAAGGGGACTTTGAGGGGTTTGGGGGAAGGTGGGAAGGGGGTGTGTGTCGTTGGAGCTCACTCTTAAGGGGACGGAATTTAGTGATGTATTGTTCATTTTATTTTAGGAAAAAATAGCAGGATGGGACAGAAGTACAAGTGGTAAAAAGCCAGATGCTATTGTATAAATGGGCCCCATTTCTAGGGTCAAATTTGCCTATAGGGCAATCTGGCAGTGAGAGGAGGGCTGGTCTGACAGGTCAATATGTGGGCCGGTTTCTTGACAGTTTGTGGGCATGTTTCATTGTCTGTGGGGGCAGTTTTTTTCTCTTGATTCCCCTGATATTCCCACAGACATTGCATTTAGCAAGCAACAAGCATCGGTCTCCCACACCTTGCAAACACCAAACAGTGTACCTTTATAAGTTCAAACGTGCCCTGATTTTTGAATATGGGCCAAACGTTTTTAGCTATTGAATTCACTTTTATTTTGGTTTTCATGGCTATTTACTCGCCGACCCTTCCAGCTTCCTCTGACTGAACATAATTTCAGTAAGGGTAGGAATTTGGGATCACTCCAAGATAGACATAATCTCTGCTTGGCTAGCAAAAGCTGGGACCGAGTCCCTAATATCAATATTTCCAGACATCTGGGTGTAAACATGCTAAAATCCCGCAGAAACCCCAGCAGGGAAAATTGCCATATATTCTGATATAGTTGATGATGAGAGGAGATAAAGGGCCCTGTTAGCAGAGGTGAATTGGCATGCTACGAAATCACGGTAACTTTCCAACCAGATGTTGCCACTCACATAGATGTGTGACACACCAGTGCTAAAATTAGACAGTGCTTTAAGGCGGCACCACAAATTGTTGCACTGTCTTTGGTGCCTCCGAAAGGGGCTGTGTCACAGCCTCTCCTAAATCGGCGTTCGCCATGTTAAAATCGAAGGCTTTACTCAAACGTACAAAACAAGGAACGAACCGGAGGTGGAGAGGTCTATCTTTACATTAAACCCCATGTAAATTCTGCACAGTGAGGCGGTACTGGAGATTATACGAAGCAAGAGTTTTGAGCACCGAGGCCAGACATTTAACAGGCCTAAAGTCTGGGCTTTAAGTGGGCCGGGTCTCACGCGGTCTGAGCCCCGGCAGTTTGTTAAAGGGGACCTCGAAACGGGTCTCTGTCGGGCTCTGTTTTGTGCCCTGGCACAGGCGGTCCGTGTTTTTCCGGACAGCAATGACAGCAGGCACATCATGTGCGAGTGCACACACTGCTCTCTTTTCACTAGTGTTGTAGGTCTGATGTTACTTGTATTATTTCTAGATGCAATGACAAACAGCAAAATACAAGTCGGGCGGCACACTATGCTAAGCGCAGATTTTTTAGTTTAAGTGTTTTTAAGCCACACCCTTAATTACATTAGTCACGCCCCTTTGAGAGACCCTCCAGTTTTTTCATCCCACTTAAACCCCTTCCTAACGTCATAAGACTTTGCGGTCCAGATAGTAAAATAGACACATTTCGCTTCCAAGAAATTCTACAAAAGGAGTAAGCATGCAACACATTCACATAGATATCTGCAGTGAAAAAATTCTACTTTACTGAACTTTTTGTACCATTTCTAACACAGCGGACCACCCACCATGCGTCCTTATAGGTCTTTGGTATGCTTTATAGCATACCCCAAAAGGCCTTCATTTCACATAGCTGTTGCTGCAAGTTTGTTTGAATAACAAATTATATTGTTTTTGTGTTGTAAAATGATCTGCTCTTGGAGCTTCTGATGTTGCAACAGGAACAGTTGCAATAGCTGAAGCTTTTAGATTCAGGGCTGAATTTGTGCCGGTGTTTGCCGGTGCTGCATCTTGCACTCAGCGCTACAAAAACATGAAGACAGCAGAGATAGCGCTGAATTTGAATTTACAGATATGTATATATGGCATTAATACATGTTTAACAGGGCATGAGAGGATAATTGTATCTAACTTTGAGGAGGTATATTAATCCGCCGCTAATTGAGCAATGTTTCTAAGGGGCATATCAACAACAACCGGCAATAATTATCGCAAAGCGCACTTAGCGCTAGGATAATTATCGCCGGCTAGCGTGGATTTTTATCGCTGAGATAGCGTGCTATTAGCAACACTTATCTCCTCAGCGATAAAAATCCTGGCGCTAACTGGCTAACGTGAGATTATCGCTGGAAACCCAGCGATAATCTCACATTAGCTTGTTGATATGGTTGATATGGACTCACAAGCTTAGCCATGATATCCTCCTTCCATAGGATATCATGGCTAAGTCAGTCCTGAAGCAGGTGTTAGGAAAGTAGCGATAACAGGTGTTATCGCTACTTTTCCTGACGCTATGCTTCATAGCGTGGGGCTTGATGATAGGAGAAATGTCGCTTAGCGACATTTCTCCTATCATGTCAGGTCAGGAACGCCCACTTTGCATCTCATTAGAGATGCAAAGCTGGGCGTTAGAAATCCCCACGCTAAAGCAAGGTTTCACGCGTTAGCGTGACCTTGCTAATATAGCGATAAAATTATCGCCGCTTTTCGGCCGAAAACGGCCGCGAAAGCGGCGATAATTTTTTATCGCCTTGTTGTAAATATGCCCCTATGTGTGTCTAGTAGTGCTGCACAGATTTGGACATTTCACAGACTGTTGAACCAACGGAACTTACAGCACATTCTGACAAGTAGGTAGGGAACTGGGAAGTTCAGAAGTGGCAAGAAAAAAGGCCGCGATGACAGTAGTACCTTGCAGAAGGCCCAAACTTTAAGAATAGTCAGAAAGATTGACAGGTCATCCACGAAGCGGATAAGAGACACCCCAGATCAGAGGATGGACCGTGATCATATGAGGCCGGCAGACATCAGACTTGAAAGAAAAGTAGATTCCTAAGAGGATGTTGTTGCACAGAGATACTAAGGTGTCTGGGGCCCCTTTACGCACTGTCAATGCACCTACCTGCGTTGCAGTCTGAACTACTGACATCTACGAAGAGTCACAGTAGTCAGCAGCAGGTGAGGTACCAGGCCTAGAACCTTGGCAGAACTGCAACAGTTGTGTGAGGCTGGAGGTCTCAGGAGGTCTCAGAAACACAGAGTTTGTTATGGTCGAGGCGAAGTTTCCTACTTTTGAGGGATGAGGCTCCAGCTCAAGGAAGGGAAATTGGTTACGTCACAATTTCATGTTAAGATGGGTTGCTCTATAGCAATGCCTCTTATGTGGACCCTGAGAGAGGGCGAAGGATTGTAGCCACACATGTACAGGTGGAATAAACTTCTTGTCAAATGATGTGGTCATATGGATGAGATTGATGTAACCTACCAGTTTTCCACTTATTACCCCCAAACCAAAGGATTTATTGAGAGATTTAAAACTCTCCAAAGTATGATGGGTATTTTAGAGAAGCCCCTTGAGAGGGAGTAGGATTTCCTCAGGCAGTGTCTCCTTGCTGCCTAATGGGAAGTATCATAAAATGGCATGGGATTTAACCCAGCCATTGAGCCATTGAGCTTCTGTACAGGCAAATTGTCCGCAGCCCATTGTCGCTTGTCAATGAGGATTGGGAAGGAAGTCTAAGGTCTTCCACAGGTGATGTTGATGACTGTGCTAGGTCTCAACTGCAAGATGGGGGAGCTGACACCAAAGGCAAAGAGTAATATTCAGGTGTGTCAATAGCTTCTGAATAAAGGGACTGATCACAAAACAATACTAACTTCGTACTAGGAAGGACAGAAAGTTCTCACAATGAAGGCTATTTGGCCCAGGTCTCTTGGGCAAAAGGACCCCTGTCTTTTCTGAAGAAGAGCAGTGAGGGCACCTGGTTGATAGATTTAAGTTCTAGCCAGAATCCCTTTTGGTTGTATCACAGAAATGAGCTAAAGCTATACCACGGTTGTGAGGAGATGGAAGTGATTTTTTTTTATTGGCGATAGGAATGAGGGGACCGGTGAGGCCCTCCAGGACTTACTACACAGAGCTCCTAAGGATGCCTCATTGAAGAGAACTGGTCTTTTTCACGATTTCATGCCTTGTCAAGGACTGGATGCAGTGAGTTCTGAATTTCATTCTTGATTGCATGAGCTAAAGGAATCCCCTCCCAGTTGGCACAGTGCCGCCCAGCACTAAATATATTTGTAAAAGGTGTGAAGTGTCTTAAAAAGGATGAAAGGGTCACAAAGCACAGAAACTCAACTTGGCAATAATGATACTCCTTGATTGTAGCTGAAATACGCAGAATTTGAAATGCAAGGCAGCAAAACGATTCTGAATAGGTTTTTAGAAAAATTTCCAGTCAAATACTCCCTAAAAAAATAACCCAAAAGGAATCCTGCTGAAAAACAGAGAGGACAATTTCAGGAACAAAAAGATATCTGAATGGATGAGGAACGTGATGAAAAATAGGGGAATAAAGGCATTACCACACATATTACTCTGGCAGAAGCCTCCTTCTATAGGCTCTAAGCAGGAAATGACAGCACAGGAAGAAGATTAACACGTTCCTGGATTGGGATCTTCAGGGTAGAAACACTGGAGAGACAACCATCACGAATAGGCATAAATATAAGGCTACTCACGCCAGTGGAATGACGCATCCAAGAAAAGCCTGATGAAGGAAAAGTAACCCCATGTTTGACACTCCCTATGTCTCAGTATCTTGCCAGATGCCTCCTCCACATAACACTTCATATTAGAAACATGGAACTCCCTGCTGAATGGCTGTGACTGTGGAGGCATCGGTGCTGTTGGGTTGGTGTGGGAGAAAACTCCTTACCATGCACCGAGCGCAAGAATAAAAAATGCACTGTCTTCCTACTCAAAGGCACATGGTTCATTCAGAGACAAAACACACCTACTAAGCAAGAAGAGTGTAGGGTTGGCCTGAGACAGGTGTTAGGGCTCTTCTCTGTCCCCAGTGGTCTAACACTAGTATATATGCACAGCATAGATCCAGTAACCAGTCTTCCTGTGAAGAGTTACATCAGTAGAGTGTCAAACAAGGTCCAAAACTAAACCAAAGTAGAGGTAACTAAGATCTTGGACCCAGGCATGATTGAGAACTCCCAGAGTCTATGGGTGAGTCCAAACATGTTAATGTCTGAGCAAAGTATCAAGAGCTTAAGATTTTGCATGGACTACCCTGATCTCAATGCGGTCGCACAGACAAATTCTCACCTAATTCCTTATGTGGGCAAACTAGTGGTCCAAATATGAGCTGCACAGAAATCGAAAATGAAGCACCCCCATAAGAAAACTCTAAGGGCCTTATTACGAGCCTCGCAGTCCATAGACCACCAGACTCTGGGAGGGGGTATGGGAGTGGAGGTCTAGCCACCGCCGCACCGGTGGTCCTACCGCCGTATTATACTTTTAGCGGTCGGACCGTCATTTATCAGCCACAACCGACAGGGAACCGTGTTCCCTGGTGGTAGTGTGGTGGTTAGTGGCACGTAATATGCTGGCGGTGCTGCTGTGGAACCACCATGCATATTTTCAGTTTCCCGACTACCAGCCTTACATGGCAGTTGGCATCACCATGTAAAAGCTGGTGGTGGATAAACAATGGGGCCCCTACAGGCTGCCCTTGCCCCATGCAGGTAGATGCATGTAGGTGGGCAAATGTTGTGCCCCCCTGTGTGCAAGCACACCCCAGTTCCAGTACAAAATGGACTTTACAGTCCATGCCATTCTGGAACGCACTGTGGTGGTGCCACCGCAGGACCGTATTAAAGGCTCATTGAGCCTTTTTACTGCACTGCTGCGGAACCGCCATTCTGCCCGCCCACGAAACAACAATGTGTATCATAATTTGGCAGATGGGCAGCATTTGGGTTTGGTGAAGCGGAAGCGGGGAGGTGGTGAACCACTCCGCTCCCACACCGCCAAACTCGTAATGAGGCCCTAAGACTAATGGACAAAGTATCAGGAGAAAAATGAAAAGTCACCCTGCAGCAGAAAATTCACCATGGAAACGCGCACATGGAAAATAAAAATGAACACGCCCTCAATACTAAGGCCTAAGAACTTTTATATGCAAATAAGATTTTCTATTAATAGATTTTGCAAATTCAGCATGGTATGATCATTGTTAGGGTGGCTTTGGTAAATCAGAAACGCCAGTGTAATATTTTAAAACTACTCAATTATTTGACACTAACCCATCTCTAAAGGTAAGAGAAATCTCCCAACTATGCTCTCAGCAACTGCAATCCAGAGATGATCAGCGCAAAATGAAACATTTCTCAAACAATGTCTCATAGAATTAACACCAAAACGTCATCAGAAGAACACACAGAAGAAGTCCTTGAATATTTTAATTTCAGTACACAATGGAAGATTTATTCACAATAAACACTTCCTAACACAATAGTTCAATTTTCTAATCATTGACGCCATTCACTTGGTGCTCTGCTGAAAGAAGAAAAGAGATGGTTTGCACTGTGACACTGATTGAAAGGGGAGATTGAGCGGGATGAGCGGAACACCCAAAATTGCATCCATATTAAAATAAATGGCATCTCATTAGAAAATTTAGCCTAAGTATTTCGCAGTATTAATTACATTTCTAAATTACTGGACTTCCATCTTTTCTCACATCCCTGCCATGACCCAAGTAGTGGTTGCACCTGATCCCTTCATGGCACTCCTAAGCTACAATGGGAATATTCCTAAGTCCGGTCGCAGTCTTGTGTCAATGGCACTTTTACTTGCTAAACGCGAGATCGGGGTGCATTGGGGCACTGGTTGGGTTCCTACTGTCGCAGTGTGGCTCAAAAGTATGACACATTGCAATAGCACCAGCGGGGACTAAGCACAGCTACAGCCACTCACATCTCGGTCTAAAGATATTTTGCAGTCCCTTTGGAAGTACCACCTCATCCTAAAACCCACCGCTACAGATTGATCACTACCCCCACCCTAATCACTTTACCACCCTCTCCCTTTCATTCTGGGTCCAATGCCCTTCTTTGTGATGTGGTGATGTTCCTTTACTTCCATGTATACAATGTATATGCTGATGTTGTCATACTCCTGGCTATGTTGTGTTCATGATGGAGCACCCTGCACCTTGCTGCACTCTTAATCTACCTCTGTATGCTGTGTTTCATTGAGGTTATGTTGTTGTTGACATTGCTCTTTTTGTATGAAAACCTCATAAATACATTAAAAAATTACAGTTCTAAATCACTCAGTAAACATTTCAAGTTTCAAGTGCAACATTATTAATTCATCCATTATGACTCTATACATTGTTGAAACCTTCAGAAATATTTTTCACCCAACAATACAGATTGGCACATTTTAAAAAACACTTCTAATCCCCCTTCTGATTATTTAAAAAAATCATTTGAACCCAATTAGTAACTTTATTAATCAACCATTATTTTTTTCGAAGTTTTCAACTTCTTGGTTAATTGGACGTTCTCCTCCATCTTCTTCATCTGGGTGGAATACTCATTGCCAATATTCATTCAATTCAAAGTCCTTCAATCTTTTCCTTTTAATTGAAGAATTCTCTTCACTGCTTCTACTTTTACGATTTTAGTATACCTTTTTACCATACCTTCTGTTATTTGTAACTCCACCACCAAAACTACTTACCCACTCACCTACCTTTCCAAAACCACTCTCTATCTTCTTTATTCAAGATCCTATAGCTTCCCACAAACCTGGATCTTCTAATAACCTAATTTCATTTGTCATTAACTATGTTAGTAATGTAAGAGTCAATCATTCCACTATAATCTAGTTTGTATGTACAGAAATTCTTCACTTTAATTACTTTATAGACACAGCCCTCCTTTGCCATGAGTATATCTAAAGCGAGACAGTTCTGCATCACCATTGCTCTCATTGCCAACATCTCTATATTCACTAATTAAATGACCCTATAGTATCTGCAGCAAGTCATTCTACAACTTTAGAAAATTTCCGAATCTTCACATCATTCATGGCTATTTCCGTAGGAGGAATGATAAACCCTAAAACATCCATAACAGCTTGTCTAAAATCTCTTATCACTCTCCACAAATGATGTTCCTCTTCTAATTCTTCTACAAGATAAATTCTAGGGAAAATTAAAGCTAGATAACATGAATTCATCCAATTCTATGGTAAATTGAAATAAACAGTCTTCCCACAAACATAATAAATACCTCTTATAATAGTGTCTTCTTCAATCAAACGTTTTCCGCTAACTTCAAAAGTTATATTACAAATACTCTCATCAACAAACTCTACTCAACTTTGGATGTAATCCCGAAAACCAAAGCAGCTCCTCCATTCCTAATTTTATGTTATGTTATGTTATGTTATTGGTGATTTATAACGCGCACGGCTACTCAGAAGAGTGCGACCCAGCAAAAGAGAACAGTGAAAAAGAAGGAGAACAGGCTTTAAAAATAAAGGGTTTTTTCTTTCTTTAGCAAAATTGCAGAGAAAAGCGGCAAGGTTACAAGGAGGCACAAACTCAAATGCTGGGAGCAAAGAAACACCTAATAATTAAAGAGCCACAGACACACTGCAGTAAAGAGAGTAAGAGAGTTTCACTTGGGCACAGGTGGCTTCTTCACCAGCTGATGTAGGATGGAAAATGCACACATAGCAAAAACTAACGTTCATAGGGGCCTAATATGATTGTGGTCAGATCGCCACCGCCCATCCGGCGGTGGCGATCCGCCCACCAGAACTCCCTGCCCAACGGCCATTTACCCCCCGCCACATTAGCATGGCGGGGGGTACCGCGGCGGCAATCGTTGCGATTGCCTGCCAGGCAGAAAAGGCCCTATTAGGATAGGTGCGTGGGGCATGCCTTTCCATGGCGGAGACTTCGCCATGGAAAGGCATGCGGAGAATGCCTTTGGGGGCTCGTTGCGGGCCCCCGGGGGAAGTGGATGCCTGCACTTGGGGGGGTACCCATGGTACCCCCCTTCATTGGCACGCAGAGGGTGGCAGGTACCGTTGTGCATGCCAATGCACAACATCCATATTTTGCATATTCTAACAGCACCGCCCGCCGCAATGCATAATATGCAGGATGCGACCGCCAGTCCCGTTTACCGTTACGGTGGTGGGTGGACAAAGTCCGCCTGCCACCGTAATGGGCCTCATAGTTTCAATGTATTCTTTAATAATTTTAGCAAACGCATTTCCTCTAAAACCAATAACTAAATGCTTTTCACGTAAAGGTACTACTTGCTTAATTTCTTCATGGCTTGGCCTACTTGCAACTTCATTAATTTGATCTGAAACATTTCCTACTGGAATCAGTAAGCACACCAACAGGCCAACTAATACTAATATTATCATTGTTTTTTTGTCTTTTTTTTTATTTTCAAAAACCTTTATTGAAGGCAATCACTGTTAAATGCGGCATGGTGCCTACAACCCTGGTCGGGCCGGCAGCGTAGGGGACAACAAGTACCGCAGTATTACCAATGCATAAGTACACAGCAAGCTGTGTACCACCACTTTGGGCTGGCCGCGTCAAGTTAAACATTGCACAAGAAACTGATCAAGTTGTGGGGAGGCCTACTGGTCATGTGAAGCATCGGACAGTATAGTCTAATCAGGAGCTTACTAGTTCAATGACCTGGGGGCCCCAGAGGGATTCAGCTAGCGCATGGGATCAAGGGGTGCGGTCGTTCCCCCGCAGAGGTGTTGATCTTCAGATGACTCATGTAGTCCCTGTTGCCCCGCTGTGACCAATGACCTATGTGTTCATGTGCATAGATGAGAACAAGGCCAGGGTGGCCTTAGTAAATATTATCATTGTTAATAGTATTATCCCTACAATTTTACAGCATCTTCTATTTTCCAACTTGTTAGAGACTAAAAAAAATGTGGTGGCACAAAAGTATTTTTTCTTTCAGTCTATAATAAAAATTAGTATTCACTTCTAAGTTTCTAAAGGAAAAAAAAATTAAAAACCAGCATCATCAACATATATCAGTCTCTGTATTATCAGTCTCTATGTTTTATTTCTCCAGTTATTTTGATCTTTAGGCAAAATTCTTCCTGTCTCAGTAAGTTGATTTTCATCAAAATTCAATATTTCAAAAGTCTGTTTATTCCCCTTAAACCAGCCGTTGCCCCTCCTGCTGAGAGCCAACTGAGGGAGGGAGAAATAAAATGATAATAAAACTATTTTATTATTATTTTCTTTTTCTTTCCATGCTTGAGCCAGCAAGTCAGGTCTGGGCGGAGCCAGGACGAGAGCAGGGGGAGGAGTAGTACACACTGTAAGTGCGCATGATGGTTTGGCCGGCAGTCTAAGGCCGGCCAAACCAGCATGTACACTTTGATCTCTCTCTACTGCACAGCTGGGTGGAGAAAAGGCACAGTCTCCTAGGACCGTAGCGCGCGCAAACCCAGCCCGATCAGGCCAATCACGGTGCTGCTCTCATGCTGTATCACCATAAGAGCAGTGCTGTGATTGGCGTCTAGTAGCCTGGCAGTGTGCACCACCCCCTGGGGAATTGGAGTCAGGCTGGAGCAGAAGAATACCGAGTCGGTAGCCTGCAGTGGCAGCAAAGTTCTTTTTGGTTTTGTTTTGCTATTTAAACCCTACCCCCACACCTCCCTACCACCCGTCCCACCACCCGTTAAGGAGAGCAGCCACTACAACCTCAAACTGGCTCTTCTTCAATGTTGGTCTCAAGATTTGATCTTTTTTTCAAACATTATGGCTCTTATTCATTTGGAAATAGTCATCTTAATCAGTAACTTCCTCTGGCACTGTTGCTAGGTACACCCACATGGGTGAAGCATATTTCCAATTGGGAGCTCTCTTTCTAACTGGTCTTTTGGTAACTGGCAATTCACTCTCATCAACTTTCCAGCTCAAATGTCTCTTTAGATCTTCTTTCTGATTCACAGTGTTTTCTTTGGCAAGTTCTTTTCTGGCTAGTTCTTCAGCAACAGACTATCAGTCTCTTGCTCCTTCAAGACCTTGATTCAAAATTGAGCCAGCACTTAACACTCTCTTATTGGCTTTTCTCAAGGCAAATTTTCAACTCTAATTTTCAATTGCAACTTATCACTGCTTTGATCCGAGACTTTCTCTTCTTGCTGCCACTCATGCATTATGCTTTTGCGTTGCAGCAGTCCTTCTTTCTGACCACTTTCTACCTGGAAATTGGATTTTGAGGCTCTTGTTCTGAATTTTCGCTCACTTGAAACTGTTCTTTTTGACTTTCCGCTTGATCTTTATGACTCTTTGTTTGATCTTCACCAGTTACATCGTTACATAAAATCTTCACCTCCCTCTGAATACAAATCTGATTTTGGCTGTGGTTTGGTCAGCAGACTGTGCATTTGCATCATCTGTTCTTGCCTCATCCACTGTTTCAGCTACTCTCATTCTCTTTGTATGAGCAGCGTGGATCCACTGAAGCACCCTCACACACTTGACTGCACTGTTGGTGGTCAGGATCACTTTGAAAGGACCACTCTAGCCTTCAGCGAGACAGCCTCTTCGGACCTGCATGAGAATGAATACCCAATCACCCATGTTCAAACCATATCAGGGTGTATTGTTGTAGTCTTCTGTAGCTGCATTCACCCAATAAGAGACAGATTTCACCTCATCAGCCAGACCTTTGCATTAATCCAGTACAATGTAATCAGTTACAGAAACGAATGCAGCTGAAGGTAGATCTGCAAGTCTCATTGCTCTGCCAATAATCACTTCATGGGACGGCAGTCCTGTCTTTCTGTTCGGAGTACTTTTCATACTAATTAGCACATGGGGAAGTGCATCTGGCCGCTTTAATTCTATAGAAATACAAACTTTTGCCAGTTTATTCTTGAGTGTGTCATTGGTTCGCCCCACCACACCTGAGTATTGTGGTCGATAGCTACAATGGAATCTTTTCTTGATCTTAAAAGCTGTTCAGATTATCTGTTGCACTTAATTCCTGAAGTGTGTGCCATGGATCAGTCTCAATAGAAGTTGGGAGACCACATCTCGGTATTGATTCCCTCAACAACAATTTGGCGATTGTAAAGCTGCCTGCTCTCCTAGTAGAAAATGCATCGACCCATCTTAAGAACAGGCAGACCACTACCAATTTATACTTAAAGCCAGTGCAATGTGTCATCTCGATAAAGTCTGCCTGCAATCTCATAAATGGGACTTCTGATTTGCCAATGTGATTCATGATGGTAACAGTCTTTTTACCCTGATTGTTTAGATGACAAGCTATACAATGGTTACATACATCTTCAGCAACATGTCAAATTCCTGTGTTTTCCCAATACTTTTTAAAAAACATGACCAAGCTATCTTTTCCTGCATCAGTTTGATTATGCAAATATTTACACATCGGTCCCAATATTGAGTCTGTCAAAACATATTTTTGCACAACATTTACATACAGATCTTGATAATTATTGTTATAACCTAATCTGTCCCACTTCATTTGTTTTTTTAATTTTCAGGAGTATCTTCCTGTAAATCTCTTAACTCACTAAAAGAAGTCTTTGTTTAATATAAATAGAAAAAGTACACTTTACTAGAGCCTTGTACACTTGCAAGCTTTTCATTTTCACTTTCTTGAACAACTGACGCAATACCTCTCCATTTGGTCAGGTCAATATATGTTTTTCCTTATGTGACCAAATCTTTGTCGGTCTTATGTGCCTGACACTTTACAACTGCTGCTTCTTTTGGTTTTTGAATTGCATTCAACAAATCCAATATGTACATGCTGTTTTTAATTGGACCACCTCAGGATGCTATAAATCTTCTTTGTGACCACTGTTGTCTGTAATCATGAGCAACATCAAAACCATACTGCCTATCTGTGTAGATCAATACATCCACATTTCCAACAAGCAGCAAGCGCTAGTCAAGGCATTTAATTCTGCTACATATGCTGAGGTCACATCTGTTAAGGAGGATGCTTCTAATATCTCAGCTCTCAATCCTCCATATTGGTCTCTCAAACAAGAACCATCAACAAGCAATGTCAAATCAAATAACTCTAATGGGACTTCTTCATGCCTGGTCTTGGTTTTGTGCATAATTCGGTCACTTTGATACAGTTGTGTTCTATTTCATTATCAAATCCACTATTCCTATCTTCACATTTGTCTGAAATCGGAAGCAGTGTTGCCAGACTCAAAGCATTGCATCTTCAAATAGAAATATTCTGTTCTGAGAATCACCAGCACATATCGTCTTAACATGCTGCTTGACATGTGTTTTGTTTTTGCTCTTGTCAAAATAATTTTAACTGAAAGTGGGACATAGACAATTAAAGTCTGGCCCATCACAATTCCCTCAATTTGTGCAATTGCCAGACACACTGCTGCAACCAATTTTAGATATCCCGGAAGACTTACAACCACTGGTTCCAATACTCCTGAAAAATATGCCACTGAGCCCATGAGTCTGCTGTGGTTTTTGTGTAAGAACTGAAAGTGCACATCCATCGTTTTCATTGCAAAACAATTAGAACTTCATATTGTAATAAGGCATCCTGAGTGTGGGCCCATGAAACAAACTCTCTTTCAATTTCTCAAATGCTTCGAGGCACTCTTCATCAAATGGTACTGTATCTGGTACATTATTATAGTTTAGCCTTGCTAAAGGCTTGGCAATGAGAAAAGTTGGGGATCTACTGTAAATAATGCCCAATAATTCCAAGAAACATCTGAACCACACCCTGGGTGGTCATGTATTCAATTTCAAATAGCAGCAACACATTCTTTTGAGACCTTCCACACACCTTTTTGCTACATTTTTGCTGGGGAGACTTTATGTCCATTTTCGGCCAAATGATTTAACAATGCAATTGTATCAAGCTTACAATCCACCTTTTGTCTTAGATGCTATCAAAAGATCGTCTATATACTGAACTAAGGTTGAGTTACACAGCAATTAAAATATTTGCAAATCCTTTTTAAGTATTTGTGAGAAAAACAATGGAGTCTCTGTATACCATTGTGGAATCCTACACCACACGAGCACGTTATTTAAAAAATCAAATGCAAAAAGGAACGGAGAATCCTCATGCAATGGTATTAAAAAGATCGCTTGGCACAACTCAATTACAGTGTACCATGTTGCCTCTGTTGGATTCTGGTACAACATTACTGCTGGATTCAGTACCACTGGACAACAAGGAACACTGAACTTTATTTATTTTCCAGAGCTCGTGTACGATCCTCTGTATGCTATTTGGCTTTTTAATGCCCATTACCAGAGAATTGAAAATACTACCAAGCACTTCTCGAAGGAATCCCTGCTCAGTTTTTTTCTGGATTTCTGGTTTAATTCCCTTTTCATCTTCTTTACTTGGTCTTTATTGTCTAGTTTGGGGAAAAATTTCTTCTAGTTTTACTTTAATCATCACTGGTTCGTTCTGCTGTTTTGATCAACCCAATTTCTTTCCCAGTGAAATCCAATACCTATTCTCTAACTGAATGTTTTAAATCTGAAGGTAAGTATTTTCTTGTCAAGACTGGGTACATTTATACTCTAGGGTCTTCTGAACTTAATTTAAAAACGGAATCCTCATCCTTTGTTTCTATTGCAACACCATCCAGTGTGCAATAAATAACACAGTTTAACTTGCACAGAAGATCCCTTCCAAGCAAGTTCACTGGTCTTGAATCACACTAAATAAACTGCTCTTTATGTTCCATCTGTCCTATTTTAACTAGGACATTTGCTGAAGCCTGATTAACAATTTGTTTATCACTGATCCCTAGAACTTGGATTTCTCTTCCTCAGAGGGGTAGGTTAGGAACTTCCAAAGAACAAACTGTAGAACTGTTAGCCCTTATATCAATCAGAAATTAAACGGGTGGCGTTGACTTCTCCGTCAATGTACGGGCTACTTTGGTCTACCTCAAGAACTGCTTCAAGTAAGCAGTCCTCCTCCCTCTTCAGACACAGTCACTGTGAACTGCTTCCTACCATTTGTTCAGTAAGAATCATAGCATTCTGCTCATAGCCTACATTATATGGCAATTTATTTCTCATGTTTTTTTGCATTACTGGAGCTGTTGGCATTGGCATTTGAAATGTTTTCTGACTCTGCATATTCTGTCCAAAGATCTGCATATGTAACATCATATTATTTATCTGTTCCATTTGGTTTCTCTCTGAATTGTCCTGAACTCTTAATGAATTCTGTCTCCATTCTCTCTTCCAGCGCCTGATCTGACCGCAATTATGACAAGCGAAATTCTTCTTCAACACTTCATCATTCCATTTATTTCACCTCCTTGCAGCACTTGATGCATTCCATTCATACAATTTCACACAAAATTCATACTTGAAACCATTTGATTCATCAATCCTCTTTCAAATTGTTTTGTTTGAGCAATCATCAATGTTTCCTTCAATTTCTTCTGCTTTTTATCAAGATAATCACTACTGTTCTTTGCAAATTTCAAAATCATGTCAATATCCTTTGTCGACCAACACAACTCACTCTGTTGAATATGATTACTTAATTCTGATCTTAATAACAGACAAACCCCCCAACAGCATTTTTCAATGTTTGTTTTACTGTGCTATGTTTCTTAACACCTTAATCAATCTTGCATAATAGAAATGTACTGATTCTTTATGTTCCAGTGTCACACTCAATAAATTGCCCAAATTTAAACCCCTGTCAGGAATACAGTTTTTCAAATTCTCAATCCCTACCTTGTGTTTCTCAGCTGCATCTGCACAAGGTGCATTATTTGGACCAAGTCTAGCCGGTTCCTGAACTGACTATTCAACATCCACCTTAGATTTTAGTCACCAATATCCAGGAATAACAATCTCAAATAATGTATTTAAATCAGTCCACAACAACGGAGAAAGATTTGTCAGCTTATGGTTTTCATCATACCCATTTGCTCGATTTTCTGTCAATTTTGGAAAATTATGTGTAAAGGTTTACAGAACTTCCATTGTCCAAGGAGCCCGAACCATCTTTTCCTTCATATACCTCCCTTAAAGGAAACTCAGCAACCAGACTCATTCCTGCTTCTGAATCATTTACGTTTCTTGCCTCTTTTCCCTTATTGTCCTTTAATTTTTTCTTATTAACTGTCCCTTTTCTCCATTTGTCTTGCTATTTCTTCAAATATTCTTAATCCCCATTTTTCTCGATTAAATCTTTAATATGAGCTCTCAAGTAATGAGACCCAGTTCTTTAATTTCATCATGTGTTAAATCCATTTTGTAATTTTCTTTTACATTTTTCATTTGACTAACATCAACTTCTAATTCATCAACCAATTCTTCCAATTTGCCATGGGCTTCATTAACACATCTGGTTCATGTCATCACTATTGTAGGTTAATAATCCGTTCAAATCTGCAATATCTCTTCAAACTCAATTTTTAAAATTTCCAATACAATTTTTTAGGCAGTGTCTCTACCACCACTGTTCTTTCATGAATATTCTGTTTATGGTCCTCTTGTGCCCTAGTCCGACTCGTACGAGGCATTGTCATTGTTATTGATGCTCCTGATGGGCACTCGGTATATCTTCAGTAAGAGCTTGCACTGCTTCAGTATCTCCTCTACCATCCATACCAACTCCAACAGAAGTCTGTGCTGATTCCATCTGTACATCTGCATGCGGAGGAGGTCTTGAAATCAACAGTTCCTTTATGAATTTGTCTTCATCATCTGATTCCTCATTCTCTCCTTTCTCTTTATTTTTGGTATTGTTCTAGCCGTAACTATAGCTGGAAAGGCTTTAACAAATTCCATTATATCTCTAGCTTGCGTTCCAACCAACCCCTGAATGAATGTTTTATAGTTTTATTTTGTTGTCTTCTCTTTCTCTGTTGCCATGTGATCCCATTTATTGAGCACCTCAAACTGTGTAGTTCTCGACATTTGAGAATTCATCAGTGATGTCACTGACCATGTCATGAATGATGTAATATGTGACATCATCAGGAGTGGATTGCGGGCACGTGAGATGTAGTTAGTACAACTAACTATATCGGAGGAATTTCAATGGTTTTGTTCGAGTGAAATGTCTAGCTAACTATAACACCCCTAAAACCTATGGTTTTTTCAGTGAATTTCTAAGGTTTTTTAAATGCTAATTCCTAACTATATCAGGCCTGAAACCTATGGTTTTTCCAGTGAATATATATATATATATTTTTGTTGTGCTATCAGGTCGCTGGACGCCATACCTTCTTTCACTGTGCTGGACGAAACTCCTGCTGCCTAGTCTCCCCTGCCGCCGCTGCCGTCCCGGCATCTCGGCGCGGCCGCAGCAACGAGTGGACTTCATTTCCCGCAATCCTTAGCGGCAGGAAGCCGCACACGCCTCTTCCGTGCCCGGAGGCGCATTTAACTAGAGGAGAGCCCCGGTGGAGCGGGGGCTCTTTTTGTTGTGCTATCAGGTCGCTGGATGCCATACCTTCTTTCACTGTGCTGGACGAAACTCCCGCTGCCTAGTCTCCCCTGCCGCCGCTGCCGTCCCGGCATCTCGGCACGGCCGCAGCAACGAGTGGACTTCATTTCCCGCAATCCTTAGCGGCAGGAAGCCGCACACGCCTCTTCCGCGCCCGGAGGCGCATTTAACTAGAGGAGAGCCCCGGTGGAGCGGGGGCTCTTTTTGTTGTGCTATCAGGCCGCTGGACGCCATACCTTCTTTCACTGTGCTGGACGAAACTCCCGCTGCCTAGTCTCCCCTGCCACCGCTGCCGTCCCGGCATCTCGGCGCGGCCGCAGCAACGAGTGGACTTCATTTCCCGCAATCCTTAGCGGCAGGAAGCCGCACACGCCTCTTCCGCGCCTGGAGGTGCATTTAACTAGAGGAGAGCCCCGGTGGAGCGGGGGCTCTTTTTGTTGTGCTATCAGGTCGCTGGACGCCATACCTTCTTTCACTGTGCTGGACGAAACTCCTGCTGCCTAGTCTCCCCTGCCGCCGCTGCCATCCCGGCATCTCGGCGCGGCCGCAGCAACAAGTGGACTTCATTTCCCGCAATCCTTAGCGGCAGGAAGCCGCACACGCCTCTTCCGCGCCCGGAGGCGCATTTAACTAGAGGAGAGCCCCGGTGGAGCGGGGGCTCTTTTTGTTGTGCTATCAGGTCGCTGGATGCCATACCTTCTTTCACTGTGCTGGACGAAACTCCCGCTGCCTAGTCTCCCCTGCCGCCGCTGCCGTCCCGGCATCTCGGCACGGCCGCAGCAACGAGTGGACTTCATTTCCCGCAATCCTTAGCGGCAGGAAGCCGCACACGCCTCTTCCGCGCCCGGAGGCGCATTTAACTAGAGGAGAGCCCCGGTGGAGCGGGGGCTCTTTTTGTTGTGCTATCAGGCCGCTGGACGCCATACCTTCTTTCACTGTGCTGGACGAAACTCCCGCTGCCTAGTCTCCCCTGCCACCGCTGCCGTCCCGGCATCTCGGCGCGGCCGCAGCAACGAGTGGACTTCATTTCCCGCAATCCTTAGCGGCAGGAAGCCGCACACGCCTCTTCCGCGCCCGGAGGTGCATTTAACTAGAGGAGAGCCCCGGTGGAGCGGGGGCTCTTTCTGTTGTGCTATCAGGTCGCTGGACGCCATACCTTCTTTCACTGTGCTGGACGAAACTCCTGCTGCCTAGTCTCCCCTGCCGCCGCTGCCATCCCGGCATCTCGGCGCGGCCGCAGCAACAAGTGGACTTCATTTCCGGAATCCTTAGCGGCAGGAAGCCGCACACGCCTCTTCCGCGCCCGGAGGCGCATTTAACTAGAGGAGAGCCCCGGTGGAGCGGGGGCTCTTTTTGTTGTGCTATCAGGTCGCTGGACGCCATACCTTCTTTCACTGTGCTGGACGAAACTCCCGCTGCCTAGTCTCCCCTGCCGCCGCTGCTGTCCCAGCATCTCGGCGCAGCCGCAGCAACGAGTGGACTTCATTTCCCGCAATCCTTAGTGGCAGGAAGCCGCACACGCCTCTTCCGCGCCCGGAGGCGCATTTAACTAGAGGAGAGCCCCCGCGCCGCGGGATAGGCGCGCGGGTCGTGCCGTGCAAAGCCCGGGCAAAGGGCGGGCCGTCTGTGGCCGTCCGGGGCCAGAGGAGGCCGGGCAGGGCCACCCCCCTTTCTCTTGGCTATTCGGGTTGTAATTCCTGGACGTAAGACACTATCAGTCCCCCTGCTATTGCGCTATGATACTGTTATCAAGTCTGTGGTGATTTGTAACATCATTTTAACCACCAATTATGTATGTGAAATCCTTTGCCATATATTAGGCGATTAATGCTCATTACCGTTGACATTGTCGTGGTAGTTGCTATTTTACATAATATACACGCTACGTTGAAAAATGGCAACTTCTTTAAGGTCTGGGAGAAAGATTGCACAAGATTGTGCAGGGGGTACAGTTTCTGGGACCCTAGATCAATTTATTTCCAGAGCTCTTCGTGTCCTTGAACACGAAATTATTCTTACTGAAAAACAATTGTCTCTGGATCTAACGGCAAAGAGATCCTCTTTGGGTAAAATTATGTCGGTTGCTTCTCCGGAGTGTTTGCCAACTCAGACTGATCACGACTTGGCACTAAGTACCGTGATCGTGGGCTCTGATACTACTAACCACAGCACCCTGCTTTCTACCCCTGATAGTATTTCCATCCTTGAGAATAGACCTCCTATTGTGAAAGGTAGTACTATTCCCCCTGTGCCATCTGTGGAAATACCACCGGTTGTCATCACGGAAAAGGAGAGTATGACTCAATCCAAACTGGGAAAAAGGAAACGTGTGGGTGGGACTAACAGGGGTAGAAGCGCTAAAGTGCCTAAACCCTGTATTTCTTCCAAATTAACTCATCCCCCAGTTCATTGCAATACACCCCCAGCTAATTCCAGTCTCTTGTTTACCAAGACTTTGCCCAGCCAGCCCTGTGTTAACCTATTCCCTAATGGTTTTTTGGAAACTCTCGAACAATTGTTAAAATCTCTTTTACTACCTATTCTAGAGAGAGTCAAGCAACTTAGCACTAATTTAGGGAATTTGGAAAACACTGTGCTTGCCAACACGGCCATCTAGGAAAAAACTCTTGAGCACTACTCTGGTCCTGGGATTTTACCATCTTCTGACAACACCTTGCAAGATAAGACTGATTTGATTGGTACCAATCATCCCACTCTGCTTAGTAAATCTCTTAATGGTCCCACATTTTCTCCTTCCATAGTGCCTGCAATTATGACAGCTTCGGACCTTGTTAGGGAAGATGTCCCCAACCAAACCACAGTTGATAGAAACAAGTTGGCAACATTTGACTCTAACTCTGTTCCTAACACAAGAGGGATTACTGTTCATAAGAGTAGTGGCTTGTCTTCACTATCCCCTTGTATCAATTTACCCCCCCCGAGTCATCACCATATACGGTAATTCTGGCAGGTGTCCCGGAGATTCTACACGACAAGTTAGAGTCCCATAGCGAGCTTAAGAACAAGGTTATACACTGGCTTAATGGCAACAGACCTCTCCCTCCCAACCTGCGTGCTGAAATCTTGTTTGTACGAAGGGCGAGTTGGATAGGCACTAAACCCAAGGATATGGAGGGTGATTGTATTATTATTAATTTCAGGGACCCCAGAGTAGTGAGGCACATATGTTGCCATCCTAATATCCAGTGTTCTAGTAGAATACTTGCTCTTGACCTATGGTATTTCTATCCTATTACCCCCAGCGGCACACACCTTGCCCAGCCACCTAGGTGAGAAAGGGTTTATAGAGGCCAACAGGGTCCACCTAGATTGGACTTTAATTTTCCTCTTTACAATCATTGAGTGGCTTGGAAGAGGTGGATTGACTGGCTAACAACAACATAGGTTTTGTTTGTAGAAATACAAACGGGTATGGCAGTACTACCAGGGCGGGGAAAGTATCCTGTTGTCGCTCATTAAGGGGTTCCTTAGGAACGGGTGGTGTGCGGTTAAATACCGTTACCTTTCCACACCCTGTGTCCTGCATCGTTTTACATTCTCCTCCGATAGATCCTGATTTTCTTGAGAGCACATATGGTAGTAACTATCCCATCCCCTTGCCCGCTGATCCAGTGGTAGCCCCTTATGTTAGTGAGGCTAGACTGGATAAGGCTAATCTTATGTGCTTGGATCGTTGCTATGGGGGGCCAGAGTGCCCAGTCCCTTGCAAGACCGGAAATTATACTGCCCCTTTGGTTCTACCCTTGGATCCTTTGCCTGTTGCTAGTGACCATCATTTTTTCTCCTTGGTCTCTTGGAATATAGCCGGCCTTAGGAGTAAAACTTTTATAAATGAGTGGTCTACATGGGTGGACAAATTCGATGTCCTGGTTTTTCAGGAAACGTGGGCAGTGGACCCGGTTCACTTTCCTGGTTTTACTAACTTTTATAAAGTAGCCACCAGAGGGTCAAAGGGCAGACCCTCAGGTGGTCTTAGTATCTGGATTAAGCAAACCCTTAAGTGTCGACCATCCGAACTGTCTGTAGACAGCCCTGATCTCTTAATAGTACTGCTGCACCTCCATGATGGTTCTGACTTTATGATTATCAACATTTATAATAGAGGTCAACCAGGAGGGCGCGGTACAAATACCTTTTTACTGCTAGATGGCTTCTTGGAAACTGTTAACCCTAGTATTAATATAATAATTGCGGGGGATTTGAACTGTTGTTTCGAGCCCTTTAACATTCCCGGGGATTCACTTACGATGGAAGTGGATGTTCTTTGGAACATCCCTCTTCTTGATCTTCCACCCATCAAGAAATGGACTGAATCAGCCATCCAGTGGATGAGTCTGTGCATGGGGCACGGCTTCAGGGCGGCAAATGGACGGACTGTCTCTGACAAAATGGGTAGTGACACCTTTGTTGAGGGTCTTCGACACAGTAGAATCGATTATGCTCTCATCAAAGTGGAGTTCTGGTCTTCCCTTACAGACATGGTGATCCCAGTTCGCACTGAGAGCGACCATAACCCTCTCGTCCTAAGTTTCTCGTTCTGTGCTGATCATCATAGTAATGAACCAACCATGATAGCTACCGCAGACGCCCTCCTTACAAATAATCTACGGCGAGTGCGTTGGGATAGGGTAGTAATGGACCCTGGAGCACTAGTTGAAATCAGCACACAAGTTAAGGGTGCTTTGGAAGCACTGAACTCCCTTCCATCTCAAGAAGCCGTTAGCTGGGCGACTACTCAAATTCATGAAACTTTATTTCTGGGCTTAAAAACTTTTTTTTCCAAACCCAGGAAACTATCTCAACCTAAGCGTAATCACTGGTACAACAAACACTGCAGAGATACTTATGATAAACTGAAATTTGCTATAAAATCTAAAAATATGGCCAACATTAGGATAGCGCGGTGTAATTACCGTAAGGCTAAAACCATGGCTAAACAAGAATGGGACAATGACCATTGGCAAGATCTTTTAGTTGCCAGTAAACTCAAAAATGTTACCAAGTTCTGGCACATTGTGAAGTGGGGTAATTCCCCGAATTTGTTGATTCCATCTAACCATGTCCTCCCAGAGCTATGGGTGGAACATTATGAGTCCCAGTTCTCTGGTATTGATTTGAAGGCTGAGCCATTACCTTTAATCTCTCGGGATATGTCGTCTATCAAAATTTTTTTGTTTGACTGCAGTGAAGTTGAGATGGCTTTAAGTAGGATATCTAGTGGAAAAGCCCCGGGCATTGGTTGTATCCCTGCAGATCTTTTCAAGTCTGATCAGAGTAATTGGGTACCATACATTGCCTTTTTGGCTACTGCCACAGTTAAGAGGGCGCCTATTCCCGAATCATGGAAAGGTGCCGAGATATTGCCCATCCATAAGAAGGGTGATCGCTCGAGCCCAGGGAATTATCGCCCGATTAGTCTAATTGACTCGATCCAAAAAATCATTTCCAGGATGATTCTGGCAAGAATTCAGTTATGGATTGAGCAAGAGGACATTTTATCGCCCCTACAGGCCGGGTTCAGATCTCGTATCAGCACTATTGATCAGGCTCTTAGTTTCCAACTGATCGTTTGGAAAACGGTCTACTTAGGAGGCGGTACATTATATGCCACCTTTGTGGACCTTAGATCAGCTTTTGATCTAGTTCCTAGGACTAAATTATGGGAATTTTTAGATGGCTTAGGGATGCCTGCTGATCTCCTGAATATTGTGATTAGGATGCACGAAGATAATTTTGCACAAGTCAGATGGGGGAACCAAGGGCAGGTCACAGACAGATTTAAAGTATCACGGGGTGTCAGGCAAGGGTGCGTCCTAGCGCCAACTCTTTTTCTGCTATTTATAAACAGGGTTGTGCAGTATTTTTCTACCATCTCTACAGACGCCCCTTCTCTGGGTGGTAATAAGCTCCCGCTACTTATGTTCGCCGACGACACCCTTTTATTGTCTCAGACACAGATGGGGTTAGAGGCGGCCCTGAACAAGTTTGACACCTTCTGTCATGATCATGACCTGCAAGTAAATATCTCTAAAACCAAGTATTTGGTTTTTAATAAAGGAAGACGTGTGGCTGGTCATGTCACGATGAATAATGAAAAATTAGAACTCACAAACGTTATGACCTACCTGGGGATTGTCCTTGAAAGTAAACTGAGTTGGAAGCCCCAAATTGATATTCTATCTCTTAAGCTTGCCCAGCTTTCAGGGTGTCTGGTAAAAGAACAGCGATTGTCACAGACCAAAAGGATAGGTCCAGCAATAAAGATCTATAACTCCAGGATCACTTCAGCGATCCGTTACGGCGCGGAACTCTGGGGTTTTGCAGACCTACCCTCTTTGGTCAAAGTGCAAAATAAATTTCTGAAGAACCTTACGGGCCTCCCCAGGTCAAGTCCCATCAAACCTTTATTATTGGACCTTGGTTGTCGCTCAATTGACGACATTGCCCGGTACAAACCATTGGCCTTGTGGAGAAGACTGTGGACTAACCCGGAATTGGCCCTTTATGCTAAGGCTTTCTTGGATGTTCGTTCTATCCTGGGCTCTGGGAATATAGCTTGGTTCAAGCAAGTCAGACTGCTTTTAGAATCTATGGGCCTGGGTAATTTGTGGTCTGACCCTGCAGGCAATCCCTTCCCTCCAAAAAAAGTGTTTAAAAGTTTATATTGGTCCCAGTTAAATCAGAAACAGTGCAATCAAACCCTGGCTACGTCTTTGACTGGCAAGTTTCTTGAGTGTAAGACCGATCCACTACTTGAAGATTACTGGGACATCATTAGTAGACCCAGCGACAGGAAACTTTACCACCAGCTTAGGGTAGGCTCTCTTCCCACTAGATCGTTCACCAAAAACTGGAAGGGGGAGATGACCGACTCCTGCCGTTGGTGTGCTGACTGTAGGGAATCGATTGGTCGTATATTCTTTGAATGCCCGGTCTATGCGTACCCCGGACGAGATGGCTTATACCCATTTGTCGTAACATGGGCACCAGGGTGGGGCTTGTGGCACTAAGAATTTTAAGATATGATACCAGCGAATCTATTGTAATTGCTGTGGCCAAATTCCTAGGATGGGTTTGGATTATTAGGAATAGGATTTAATAGGTAAATCCTTGTTGTGTTTTTATCTGTTTTATTTTGTTTTTATTACTGTAATGATTTTATATTCTTTGTATTTCATTGGAATCTTTTATTGTACTGTCTTTTATGATGAATTTTAATCGAATTAAAGACGAATTGAATTGAATTGATATATATATATATATATATATTTTTTTTTTTTTTTTTTTTGCACACAATTGTCCTGCACGGAAGGAGCACCTTACCAGCTGGTGCACACGTCGAGATCAGGACACGATCCCGGTATTTTATCAAACACAAATGAAAAATAACGCGGCACTCCTCTCGACGATTAAGATGTTAGTTTAATCTCAGATAGTAACCCTCCCTACGCGTTTCGAACCGTAGTTCCTGGTCACGGTAGATTGTTACATTGGTCCTTTTTCCATTTCTTAGCTTTATACAATTGCTGCAAGGTGCCATTATTATTGCATTATGGGTATTGTAGTTAAACAAATGCAAAATGTACGGAATTAACATCATTCCTTTCAAAATAATGGTACTTTTCACAAAACAGATATTGTTGATTAAATACCTTCGTGAGTATATACAACATTGATTGCTAAGTGCAAAGCGCCTGAGAGCAATTAAACACAGGGTTGCTTGTTTGTATGCAGACTATGCTTCATATTAAGCAAACAGGCACTTAGCCATCATTTTTTTGCTTAATATGAAGCATAGTCTGCATACAAACAAGCAACCCTGTGTTTAATTGCTCTCAGGCGCTTTGCACTTAGCAATCAATGTTGTATATACTCACGAAGGTATTTAATCAACAATATCTGTTTTGTGAAAAGTACCATTATTTTGAAAGGAATGATGTTAATTCCGTACATTTTGCATTTGTTTAACTACAATACCCATAATGCAATAATAATGGCACCTTGCAGCAATTGTATAAAGCTAAGAAATGGAAAAAGGACCAATGTAACAATCTACCGTGACCAGGAACTACGGTTCGAAACACGTAGGGAGGGTTACTATCTGAGATTAAACTAACATCTTAATCGTCGAGAGGAGTGCCGCGTTATTTTTCATTTGTGTTTGATATATATATATATATATATTACCTACTGGCGGTCGCCAGTAGGTAGTTATAGTTAGGACCACGTTTCCATAGGAAAACCTCAACATTCTATTTTGAATAACTTTGGCGCCGGTCGACGAATCCTCGCGAATTTCTCAAAATAGGTGGGGCGCTACGCTCCGCTCCTACCCTGAAAGTCTCGGGGGGATTCGTCAAGCGGGGGCTGAGATAAAAGGGGGGTCCCAAAACGCGTTTTTCCCATGCATTTTTCCATAGGACCTTTAGAACGAGCTACAGCCCGAACGGCTGAACAGAATTACTAGAAATTTGGCAGAGAGGTAGTCCCTAGGTCAAGGAAGTGCCTTTTGTAGGTTTGGTGTAAATCTGTTCAGTAGATTCTGAGAAAATAGCCTTTAAATCAATATATATATCTGAGCCCGCTTACGGTACGCTTACCGTACGCTTACCGTACGCTTACCGTAAGCTTACGGTGGCGTGCGCGAGCGCGATTCTGATTGGCTCTTAGATCTTAGTAAACATTCGAATCGGCCGAAACCAGGAAGCGGCGGCCGCCATTTTGTCTCTCGCACTGAGTGTTGTTTATCAAACATGATGGCCAAAAACATGTTACGGGGCTGTTTTGACAACTCCCTCCCACATAGTCATGTTGAGGGAGTCCCCAAACATCCCCCAAGAGCAAAAACGGTTTTATTTTTTTTTCGGCAATTTCGCGGGGTACGCTTACCGTACGCTTACCGTATGCTTACCGTACGCTTACGGTAAAAAAATAAAAATAAAAAAAACACTATCCACACTTACCCCACCCCCTGTGCTTTTGGTGGCCGCAGGCCACCAAATGTGCAGGGCTTATTAATAGAGAAAAAAAACGTAATTTTGGCAACATGAAATTATAAAATCGAAATAAAAAAAACACTATCCACATTGACCTCACCCCCTGTGCTTTTGGTGGCCGAAGGCCACCAAATGTACAGGGCTTATTAAAGTTGATAAAAACCGTGCACGGAATGAACTGCGTTAAGTGGGCGCGCACGCCACAAATGGCGTAAAGTAACTTAGCATTTAAAAAACCGTACAAATTCACTGAAAAAACCATAGGTTTCACACACGTTATAGTTAGGAAATAGCATTTAAAAAACCTTGCTAATTCACTGAAAAAACCATAGGTTTCACACATGTTATAGTTAGCTGGACATTTTACTGATAAAAAACCAATGAAATTCCCCCGTTATAGTTACTGTAGGCAACTATAACTCACGCGACCGTAATCCTCTGCTGATGACATATGTGTCTTTATGAAAAAAAAATATTTGTAATATATGTATAGCTAAAATTTAATGGAAGAAGATATGGGCAAATAAGTGTCTAAATACAGTATTAGCATCAGCAGAGGATTGCGGTCGCGTGAGTTATAGTTGCCTACAGTAACTATAACGGGGGAATTTCATTGGTTTTTTATCAGTAAAATGTCCAGCTAACTATAACATGTGTGAAACCTATGGTTTTTTCAGTGAATATATATATATATGTTTCCAAAAAGGTCATTGCGAAATCACCGCTCTCCTCCCTTTCAACGCCGGTGCCAGCAGCAGTCGCAACTCCGCTAGAAATGTCTTTAAACAGGATAAGATCTGAGAATTCCCAGGAAATAATCCAGCGGCACACCAAAGGACAACACAATAAGTTTTTATTGTGCTAAACTAACAGAACTACGCGTTTCGTACCGTGTCTTTGTACCCGTACATAGACAGGACTATCCCAATTGGAATAACGTTATTGTATCCATGAGAAATATCTTGACTCGTATTTATTTATTTACCTTCAAGTGGAATTGTGTTTCAATGAATTAATTTCATGACTAACAGCATTTATTTTTCGTTATGTAAGCAAAACTATCGTTGATATTATGATGATTTTTGTTCAAACCTAATCATGCGAAAAAATGTTTTTTCTTTGTCTATTAACCATGACCTGTATTTCTAGGGGAATTCGGGCACAGGTCACTAACTTGACAAAGGCTTCGCCGAAACGCGTAGTTCTGTTCGTTTAGCACAATAAAAACTTATTGTGTTGTCCTTTGGTGTGCCGCTGGATTATTTCCTGGGAATTCTCAGATCTTATCCTGTTTAAAGACATATATATATATAATCAAATCAATAGAGAAATACCATGAAGTGGGTAGGATACAGCACGGGTTACGAATTATGCTTGCCCCCAGTTTCGATAGCCCGAACCCGCTTCTTCTAAAAGAATGGGCAGAGAGTAATTTAGAGGCGTCTATGCGTTTGGTATGCTTACTTATCAAATATGCCCGCATTGATCGCAACGCAAATCTAAAAGAAATAGAACGCTTGAATTCTGAACTAACAAAAGTTCGCAGTACATCTACCAATGACACCATTGACAAAGGCATCGACGAAATGAAAACTCGCCTCCACAAACAAGAGACCATCATTAAAAACAGAAAGGCTTTCAAATTTGCGCGCGACAAAAGAGACTACGAACTGGGACAAGTGTTCACGTTCGCGCGCAAATATGATTATCTGAGAAAATCCAGAAACAGCGGCAAGGAATCCAACGACAAAGTATTACAGGCTACAACATCAAATACAAATGCCTCCACGTCTGACCTCAGCTCTCACGTGAGTGATTCAGATTCAAATTTCAGTGGTGATTCCTCCAGTACCAACAGAGAAGATTTAGGTCATCTAACCTATGCTGAGGAAATTGATTTTTTAGCAGAGGACTGGAAAAAATCACTGAGATCTCGGAACACCACTGCACAACCAAACAGAAAAGAAATCAACGCAGAAGAGAGAGGCGCAAATGCACCAAGAGGCAGAGGAAGGGGGCAGCAGAGAAAGAGATGGCAACAACGCTAACATCAGCTGATCGTACCATCATCAATCTAACGGATGTTGAGCTTAGTAATGCAGAAAAACAATTACTAGCTCTAGGTCTCAGTTTCTGTCCAGAAAGTAATTTCAATTACAGCGAAACAAGAGTCGATGTTTTCAAATTTATTCGTAAACTTAAACTAACTAAATATTATACTATCAAAAAACAAGTCAACACAAACGATGCCAAAATAATCAAAGAAAAAGAAAAAGAAAAAGTAAAAAACGTTTCAGTCATCAAGCAACAAACTATAAGTGCTCCCAAATCATTGCTAAGTCAAGAGCTATCTAGTTCAGCTACTAATCAATGTGAGAACCTCGTGGCCGGTGATCTACAAGTGATGAAAACTCTCTACTCACTGAGTGACAACACTGATGACTATGATAGTGAAAGCATTAACACACAAGAACTGACAGACATAGAAGGTATCAACATCTCCCTTCCTGGTCAAAGTCCCTTCAAACCCACCTCCACATTTGTTCCTATTATGCCCCGGGACGCGGTTGAACTTTTTCACGATAGGATCATTGAAGAATTAAAGAAAATCCATGTTACTCGAAACAAGCA
Source organism: Triturus cristatus (assembly GCF_964204655.1). Lineage (NCBI taxonomy): Eukaryota > Metazoa > Chordata > Amphibia > Caudata > Salamandridae > Triturus > Triturus cristatus. The sequence continues at coordinate 874,335,086 of NC_140593.1, read as the reverse complement.
GAATAAAAAGGGATTTTACTCCAAACATCAACCACGTACTTATTTCCAATTGATGAAAAAACTCAGCACCAATCATGAGATCATCATTAACAACAGGGACAAAGGTGGCAATATAGTACTGTGGGGTAAGAAGGAATAGAAAGTTGAAGCCTATCGACACCTAAATGATGAAGAATGTTACCGTAGAACCAACACAACTGAGTTCAACAAAATCAGTAAAAACTATAAAGACGATCTCATGATGTGGAGAAGAGACAATTTGATCAGCAAGGACGAATTTAATTTTCTTCACAATTCATATCCTGTTCTTCCAACAATTTACTTCATACCCAAAGTTCATAAAGGTATTAATCCGGTACAGGGTAGACCAATCATTTCTGCTAACAAAAGCATTTTTGAAAACACCTCTCGTTATATCGATTACTATTTACAGGATTTTGTAACTCAACTACCAACATATCTACGTGACAGCAAAGACTTCTTGTGCAAACTCAACAATCAGATTTGGTCCTCAGAATATTGTTTCATAACGCTGGACATTTCTTCACTCTACACCAGTATCCGGCACACCGACGGAATTCAAGCTATTGAAATTTTTCTCAACAAAAGACCCATTGAATTTTATTCCCACAATAAGATGTTGATTTCTATGATCCGCTGGTGTTTGTTTAACAACGTGTTTACTTTCGATGGTACATTATTTCAACAACTGCAGGGAGTTGCGATGGGGGCATGCTTCTCCCCCAGCTACGCGTGTTTACACGTGGGCTGGTGGGAGGAGCATGTCCTACAGCAAGAGCACAGGGCTTTGTGGAGCAAACATGTCATCAGGTGGTGGCGTTATATCGACGACATTTTTGTCATTTGGCATGGTACGCATGAGGAAGCTGAGGATTTTGTCAACAAAATCAACATGAACACCATCAATCTACACTTCACAGCCAACATAGACAATTCAGTCTGCAATTTTCTTGATATTCAACTGTACATTGAGAACGACCACATAGAGACATGTCTGTATCGTAAACCTTCAGCAGGCAATAGTATTTTACATGCCAAAAGCTTCCATCCAGCCCACACCATTACCAATCTACCCTACGGCGAATATCTACGCATACGCCGAGCTTGTAGCAACTCCAATGAGTTGATTCGCCATCAAGATGAGGCTACACAGAGGTTCTTAGAGAGAGGATACAATCCTCACAAACTTAAATCAGCTAGAGACAAGGCCAACAGCACAGACAGATTGTCATTACTAAGTAACACTGCACATTCATTGAATACAATTACATCAAATCCTATAGATGATTCCCAGTGCAATCAAGTGTCATGTAGGCTCATTACCACATACAGCAGACAGGCCAAACAAATTAAGACCATCATCAATAAGCAATGGCCTATTGTTTTGACAGATTCTACTCTCAAACAGGTACTCCCTATTAGGCCTGCCATTACTTTCGGGAAAGCCTACTCCATGCACAATGTCTTAGTGAGATCTAGTCCTGAATTAACATCCAAAGGCAGTTGGTTATCTCCCAAATCAGGATTTTACAGGTGCAGTTCCTGCCGCGCCTGCAAATTCGGGATAAAACACCAATAGCTATACCACTGCCTTTTCGACGGAAAGTTACCCCATTAAAGGGCACTACTCCTGCAGAACGGAATATGCAGTCTACATGTTAGAATGCACTTGCGGACTGAAATACATCGGCAGCACCAAGTTACCGGTGCATGCTCGCATTCTCCAGCATTTGCGAGCTATTGTCAATTCAGATCCCGCATATCCAGTGGCCAGACACTTCAAAATGGTGCATGCCAACAATCTCAATTGTCTCAAGTATTGCGTTCTAGATTCTGTACCCAGCCAGAAAAGAGGAGGCAATCGCGAAAAGCGATTGCGACAATTGGAGTCTCGCTATATCATCGAGCTTGACACCAGATGCCCCCATGGTCTCAATACTGGCGAAGACATGCACCATTTTCTGTAATTAATACCTGGCCAGTGCATGCGGTAAGGGAATCAGTCAGTGGCTATGCCATCATATTCTATGCCCCATAACCTATATCTTGGATTTACAATTATTGGTTTATTCCATCCTTATGCCAATGGTCATTCCGTTACCAACAAACACCCTAACAACACCCCACGACACTCGGGTGTTGATCTGTAACTGTGCAATCCTTAGTAATGATACTGTCCTGGTCACGTGACCCTATCAGATCTGTACATTGGTTTGTAGTTCTACTTGATGAACAACATATTTTGGGTCGTGTTTTAAGGGGGATCCCTTTTGTCAGGTATCAGCCTTGGGTATCTATACCTAAAATTCTGATTTAGTACTCTTTAATCCCTCTCCATTTTGGAGTCGGTGATTTTTGGCTGACATTCTGAACACAACATTTTAATCACTAGCACTTTACACACAATTTTATTTGCACCTTAGCACTGAGCACTTAAATCATTATGGCATACAAATCGTATCACTCACTTGTATATATCTCCAAACATGGATTCAACCACCTCTATTAACTGTTCTTGGGATGTTATCCCATTTGATCATTCCAAGTGTATCATTTTACGTGTACACAGCAGCCAATTGATTTTGCAAATCTGTGGAGTCACAAAACCTGTTCACAATAGGGTATTTGTACCCAGTATTAATAACTTCCAGTTATTTACATCACATTGCATTTCCTTTTGCTGTTTATATATTATGCATTATGTTCAATCTTGGAAGTCCTTGTGACCAACAGTTTAACCATTCAAAAAAATATTCTTTTGGCTTTACATAGACAGATCGGATTTATGTGTACAGCGTACATTGTTGATTATGTGATTGGTAAACTTATCAAATGTGTTTAGCAAATTTTCAGGTAATTTCAGCTTAAGTTAATAATGTTACAGGAGTGTTTTTCATGATTCAGCTAGGGATTTGAGATTTAGTCGTGAATATAATGAATTAACACGCAATAGTATTTTTTCTATTTCCGTAGCAATGCCTTTGGATTGTTTTCAGGTGCTTATTGGTGATTTCACTTTAAATGCACTGTTATGCACGTAACGCGGTCATGTGAGCAAGGGCCGAGTGGCTCGAAACGCGTCATGGACTAGGCACGTAATTTATTTCTAATAAATACTATTTTCAAGCACTGGCGATTGAAGTTGTCCGTTCCTATCGTTGTGCGTGACTGCAAATTTGGGAAGTTTCTTTGATATATATATATATATATATATATATATATATATATATATCGTTAAAAGCTCCTCAAACCGAGGACCTATATCAAACAAAGGTCCACAACATGGCCCACCAAAATGTCACAATAATAAAAACTTCCACAATTGGTCGAGACATGTTGTGGGTCACTATTGCATACAAGCTGTCTGGCATATAAAAAAGAGGACATTAAGAGTGATTAAAAAAAGTAATAACCCAATAGAAAATTCAGTCATTTTACATTTTCATCATCAGTCTTCTGATGGTCCACGTCTTACTGAGAAACTTAGCAACTGCACAGGCTATCAATAAACTTGCATCGGATTTTAAAATGTGCAGTGCTTCTAGGTGCCAAGGTGCTTGCAAAGGGGAGCTAGTTATTTGGATCTTGGGGGCCAATACAGTGGGCAAGCAAAACATATATGTGGACTACTGACTCAACAGTTAGGGGACAACCAGGACAAAACTGAGTAGAGGTAGAAGACTTTCTCCTAGAGGCTGTAAGGGAATTCACGGGGGTGGGGCCAAATCTGAATTGCATATACAGTTTCCAATCCTGCGGGACAGTTATAGCCTCCACGTATTGCTCAAGTTCGCTTGACAATTTAATTGGTAGATTAGTGGAGATTGCGCCACCCAGTTCCAGTATTATTTCTTGATTAAGTCCCTGCTAGGGAATGACGCAAGGTCCCTAGCATTCCAGAATCCCCCCAACCCTATTGCAGTGAGCAAAGATTTCAATTTGTGGAACCATTCAATTTGCTTGAACCCATTGAGCGCAATGATTTAGCATAGGGCATCAGCATATGGAAGTAACTCTGTAGTAGTCCTATGGCGGAGTCAGAACAGAAGGGAACGTAGTTTGGCCTTCTCGATGATGAAAGTTCTGCCCATGTCCAACCTGAGTGGGTAAAGGGGAGTGCTCTGTGGAAGGCAAACGAGAGCTCTCAGAAATGTATTTTCCGTGGTCAAGAGCCCATCCATATTTTGAAACCTCCACAGTTCTGCGCCATATAGTGCTGACCTCATTGCCGTACAGTCATAGATGTGAAGTGGAGCTGCTACTGGTCTGGTAGAGGAGGTCCTGTGCTCTTTGGTCATTGCCCCAGTAATCTGTCTGTGTTGTAGAGTCCGCTTCACTATATGAGGCTTCCATGACTGGTCATCGGAAAGGGTGATTCACAGGTACTCAAAGGTCTTCACTCTATCCAGGGGTACCCCACCCAATGTAAGCTTACCGCTGAGTGTTTTGTGGGGGATCAACATTAAAAGTTTTCTTTTTGTGGTGTTGATGTCCAAACCTCACATGGTGCAGAAGGCCTCAAAGTGATCCAGTAACAACTGAAGCCCTCTAGGCATTTTGGACATTAGCAGCGTGTCATTGGCAAAAAACAGTGTTACCACTTTTGTTCCCCCCTGAGACGGGGTGTCAGCAGGTATATCAGAGAGGCACTGGACGACGCCATTAATAAAAAGTGAGAAGAGTGTGGGGGCAAGTACACAGCCCTGTCGGACCCCATTATTAACTTTGATTGGATTGGGTAACTGTCCTTGGTTGCCCAAGCGGACCCTTTCATAGTTGGCCTCATGGAGGTGGATAACTAGCGATAGAACCTCAGAAGGGAGGCCCATCTCTTTCGGGACACACCAAAGCTTATGTCATGAGACCAAATCAAAGGCAGACCTTAGATCCATGAAAGCAACATAGAGACTCCCCTGGCATATAGTCACTGTCTTCCATGTCAATAAAGGGAAGCGAAAGACCTGGTCGATGGTGCTAGCTTTTTTCCTGAACCCAGCTTGGAAGGGGGACAAGATGCTAAAGTTGTTAATCCAGACCTGGATTTTCATGAGGAGTGCCTGAGCGAACACCTTTTGTACACAGTCTATCTGACTGATGTGCCTGTAAATGGAAGGTGACAATCGGTCACCCTTCTTGTAGACTGGACTCACCTCAGCTCCCTTCCAAGAAGGTGAGGTGGAATTGGGGCACCCGCTGTGATACCATTCGCTAGTGCCAGAATGCAAGATGTCCAATTCACATCATCGCTAATAAAAACATCACCGGGATTGCCATCAGTTCCAGCAATCTTGGCCCTAACGATGGAATTAATACTGGCCCTGATTTCAGCACCCTTGAAGAAATCACTAGTGGTTAGTTGAGCATATTCGAGGGTACAGGCTACAGTATCTGGGTTTTGAGGTTCGGAATATAGTGTGGAGAAGTGATCATTCCGGGCTGCAATGGGAATGTTGCTAGTCGGTGGCTGGGGCCTGTTGGCATCCCCCCTGGTAACTAAAAGCCAAAATTGCTTGGAACCTCTCCTACTGCAGGCCTCCCTGATTAGTGCCCAGTGATTCTCCTCCCATTCCCTCTTTGCTCAGGCCTGAGCTACATTATATGCCCTTCTTGCTTCTCTCAATTCTGCCTCACAAACTCAGTTTCTCCCTATTTATACTTACACTCCTAGTTCATTCAGGACCGCAAAGGACCATACAGTAATACAGCTTGTCACCTTGCAGGAGGATCTGTTGTGAAAAGTTGGCAAATCATCCAAAGAAATGTTCTCCTTCGATCAGGGCAAAATTGATTCAAAAACTATAAACCTAAACAGGGTACCCCTTAAAGAGGAGGTGCTATTACACTAACTATCCTCTGCTATGAAACATTTGTTTGAGCCAAACCCCAATAATCGAAATGTTCTCCTTGGATCAGGGCAAAATTGATCCAAAAACTATAAACCTAAACAGGGTACCCCTTAAAGAGGAGGTGCTCTTACACTAACCATCCTCTGCTATGAAACATTTGTTTGAACCAAACCCTAATAATCATCTAAACCCCAATATTCTGAACACCCCTATTCTTACCCAATTAATTGGGCTCCAAAACCATTATTAGATCTAGGGGTTAAAGACTACGTAATCATAAGAAAAAACATCTCAGCAGAGTAAAACTGAATAAATTAGAAAACATTAATCACAGAGTTCTAGATCAAAAATAAGGCAAACATTGATTTATTACAGAAAGTTTAGTAAATGCATGGAAATGCCATAGAGGCTCAATTACAGAAATGCAGGATAAGAAAACTTAGCCCAAATTAGACAAATCTAGGAAAGCCCACACAGTCAGGCTCATAAAGAGTATTGATAGCATCCCCATAAAACAAGCATTGGCATAGCCAATAGGTCTCGCCTTTGGGACCTTATAAGTGATTAGCCATGCAACAGTTGATGTTGTTGCACCAAGGATATTGTGCTGGATAACTAAACACTTATAAAGTCCCAAAGGCGAGACCTATTGGCTATGCCAATGCTTGTTATATCTTGTGTTGGCACTGTGAATATGTGTTGTGACTGCATTATGGTGTACATGACCATTGCTCAGATCTCGAGTGTTTTATCAGCTGCATTCCTGTTTTACACAATTCCTTGTCAAGCTGTTAGGCTTGTGTGCTCAACTACGGAGACTGTTGTCATGTTGAGATGTGCGTGTTTTAAAAAAATATAGTTTGACTTTCAAATTCCTTCCTGTTTCGAGGGTGCCTTAAGAACTCTCTTTAGTTTATGGCTCTTGCGTGAACGAGGAGGATGGCTTTCAAACAACAAAGCGATGTGTTTCCTTTGTATGTGTGTATGTCACTGGGAGTTCTAGTGACACTGTGTCCTTGACGCCTTTAGGCCACACTGCTTGCATTCCGGGTTATGCACGGAGAGCTCGCGGACTAACGTGTCCTTACGTGACTTCTCTGCCGTTCTGCACGCGGCCACGTGAGTCACGCGTCACGCGTCTAGCGTGGGTCTGGGTAGTAGAATGCGGTCTGTCTCTTTCCTTGTTTGTTTGGTGGGTAGGGGCCTTCTGCAAAATGCGCGCACGTGTTTTTGCGCAATTGGCGTTTTTTTCTGGGGATTTTATGCATTGCCAATGTAAACAAGGAAGTTAACCGCGGGGCCAAAAGTGATCGCGGGGAAAAATGCTACCCACCGGCCACAGCTTGCAGTGCATGTGCGCGAGTGGTGCACGCGCAGCAGTAATCACGCCATATGGCGCCTCTGCTCAAGCGCGCGCCCGCGCACATTCACTGCAAGCTGTGGCCGGCGGTAGCATTTTTTGAAGCCCTTACTTAAAGTCTCGCCAGATCAGCGCAAGCGCTGGGTCAGGCGAGACCTAAAAAATATAGTACAACTGTACAAAGTCTCAGAAGAAAAATGAAGTCACCCAGCAGTGGCAAAATATAACAATGGTAATGCACCCATGGAAAATAAAAATGAACAAGCCCTTCAATACTAAGGCCTAAAACCTTTTATATACAAATCACATTATCTGTTAATAGATTCTGCAAATTAAGCATGGTATGATCATGGCTAAAGTCGCATTGGCAAATAAGAAACAGCAACACAATATTTTAAAACTATGTATTTAACAGTAACCCATTTCATAAGGTATGAAAAATCTTCCACCTACTCTCAGCAACTGCACTCTGGAGAAGATCAGCATAAAATGAAACATTTCTCAAACACTTACTCATAGAAATAACACCAAAGCATCTTCAGAGGAACATGCAGCGGATGTACTTAAATATGATAATTTGGGTACACGATGGAAGCTTCAATGACAATACACACATCCTAATACAATAGTTCAAGTTTCTAATCATTGACATAATTTACTTGGTGTTCCAAGGAATGAAGAGGAGAGATGGTTTGCAGCAGGGCACTGATTGGGTGGGGGAATGAGCAGGAGCGAGATGAGCAGAACACCCAATGTGAGATCCATATTAAAATAAATGGCATCTAGTATGAAAATGTGACAGAACCATTTACAGTATTTTATTTAATTTCTGCATGACTCAGTAAACTTGTTTCAAGTGCAACATTTTTAATTCAACAGTTACAAATCTATACATTGTTAAAGCCTTCAAACTTCAGAAATCATTTTCACCCTACATTACACGTTTGCACATTTAAAAAAATACTTCTACAGGGAAGCATTAATGAGCTGTAAACAGAATCCTATTTTCAGTAATAAAGAGGTCAGAAGAAAGAATTCAGACCCAATTGCTTATCTAGTAGTAATGCCATGTTGAGAATCGAACAAACATGCCTATTGAACTGCTCTAGTGTTTTCATGCAGTGACACATATCAGAAACCAGATGAGTCCAGGCAGTGCTACTCCCTACAATGCTTTTGTACCTTGTTGTACCTTTACCACACATTTTTTAGCACAGATATTTTTTCCAGGTGCATGACTTTACAACGCATGCCTTTACCGTGCATTTAAGGTAATTTGGAGTGTGGGGGGGTCTCCTCTCACAAATTCATTGTTTGTATATATAAAAACAATGTGTGGTAATGGCATGCGTTGTAAAAGCATATGCGTAGTAAAAAATGCCTGAAAAAGGCAAGTGATGTATTTACCTGTGTTGTACCGTCATACAACCCGCAACTGCAGCATTTAAGAGATGTCACAGTGTTCTGTTTACTTGTTTTTACAAAAGGAACTGCATTCTGAAAGGGACAGAAAAAGACTGGTTTATAAATATCCATTGAAGTTGAGTGCAATTGTCAGAGGTTTTTACAGTAGCTTAACGGCCAGAGCTGCCAACTTTGGAACTGTACAGCTAAGTTCCCTGTATCTGCTCAATATCCCGTGATGCTGCGCAAATCGCCTAATCTCCCTGTGCCAAAAGAATGAATCTTGCCTTGTGTAATGTAATTTGGTGTTCATGTGGATATTCCAGTGTCCTTGGGAGAAGTTTGTGCTATATAAAACTGAAATAAATAAAAACTATTAAGAGAAAATAATGTGCCATCTTTTATATTATTTTGGTTCATTTGGAGTTAAGAAAGTTATTATTCCCAAGGAGTTTGTGAATGATTTTATGACTTCAGCCCTGGTGGTTCTCAGAGAAAATACAATTTCTTACATTTGCTTTCCAAATTGTGAATGGACAGTTGCGGAAATTTTGTAAAGTGAAATTATTCAAAATATTCAACTGAAAAGACTTAAATAAAGGTAATGAGCACATTTTCTGGTAAAATATTCTCTAAGCACAGAATAGAAATATCAAAAACCATTGTAATTTGAATGCATCTGTCCTTTGTTTATTTTTTAGTCCAGCACATTTAAGTTACAGAGAACACAGACAGTCCAGAATTCCCAAGTCATATATGAGGTATGGAAAGAACAGTTTAAGTATATCAAACTGCCATTAATAACACTCAGCATTAATCCCCACATGTTTTGTCAGGTGCAGATTCTATCCTCTACCAGAAGGGTTAACGTCTACTGAGATCCATCAGCTGTATTTTTCTATCCCTTCTCCAATTCCCCCACAGTCTGGTCTTTGAGTTTTCTTTAGTAAGCTGAGGCTCTGTTTTAGGGTGGACAAGTTCAACATTTAATCTCAGCAGATAACATCCCTGCAGGACTGGCCTCATTACAGTTAGATGACAAAGTTCAAGATCCATTTGACTGGGATGTTTCTAAGACTTAGCCCATGTGAGGGGCTTTCTAGGAGTCACCTATTATCATCACACTTTTGTAGTGTTATATGGGACCATTGTTGCTCTGTTAACTACGTTTACTTCCAGGCTTCCAAGATGCAGCCCGAGCCGGTCAAATAGACAGTGGAATGTCAAGAAGCCTTTGAGAACCTGAAGAAGGTGCTGATTGAAGGACCTGTACTTCATCCTCCTGACTACAATAGGCCTTTCACAGTAACAATCCATGTCTCTGACAAATGTTGGTCCTTCAAGAAGACATGGGCGGGAGCAGCTTATAGTTTTCGTCGGTCATCGACTCCTCTCCAGAAAGCAGAACTGGTCAAGAACCGGGAAGGAAATATAAACAATAATATGGGTGTTGAAGAATTCTGTCCCTACCTGTTTAGGACTTCGTTGACTGTCCAGAAGGACCATATGTATTTGCATAATTGTCATGAAGGTAGATAACCAGAAATTGCTAAGATGTTGCATCTCCTTACAAGGGCTGCGCAATGTGGAAAACAAGGTATGGCTTCGCCCATACTAATGTTGTAGGATGTTCTAGAACGTTTACTCCATCAGACAACAGCGATTTCATAGGCTCCCAAAGTCTGATTTAGAGAGGGCATCTGCAAGGTTTTATGTCGTTTGTACATTCCAAATGTGACACCGCATTCTTTATTTTAACCTTTCGGCCGACCCGTCTTCTTGGTGCAAGAGACCCTTGTTACGTATCTCCTGAGCAGTGCTGCATGTGATATTGCATGTTTCCAACTAACACAGTACTAGACTCTTTTCAGGTTTTGGGGACCACCAATCACCATGTCTAAATGTTTCATGTGAAATATCCTGGCCTTAGGTGTGAAGCCTCTAATATGAGGGAGTCTCTGAAAGGTAAGTGGTAAGGCAGAAGTTGCTGGTCCCCTTTACCAGCATGTGCTCCATTCTCCTCCTCTAGCTTCTCCACTTCCTCTGGAATAAACTGTAAAGCAATATGCCCTGCCTATCTTTCAGTATGCATTTCCAGGAAGGAGCTTTTATGCTTCAGCTGAAACTTCGAACCAGTTCCAGCACATCAACATCTGATCTGAAGAGAGCAACACTAAGATGATGACTGGCTGTAAACCTCCGAGAAAGGATTAGGCTGGAGTCCCATGCCTGCCTCCTCTCTTCCTAGAATACTGTGTGGTAAAGCAGCAGATGCCTCTCGAAAGGTTGCCGTGGTGGCGTGGCTACCTGAAAAGGGACTGCACTCTGCAAGATTTGGGTCCCCTAAAGGTTTGGAGTGAGCTGTGGATTGCATTAGACCCCTTTAAGGGTTATGGACAATTCTCTAAAACCGGGTCCAATCTGAACCTCACATGACAACATGTGAGGTTCAGATTGAGGGCCTTGTCATGCTGTTCGAAGGATGTGAGGATAATAATTTGACCTGAAGTTTCAAAGATAGAAGCTGAGATATTTTCATTTTGACTGTATCTATGGAAGGAAAGTGCACTATATGTTTAGGATCATAGAGGATGCGCTTGATCTTCTTTTGAACTGTACTCTTACCTCTTCCAATGTTGATTGTTACAATATTGCCCTGATGAAGTCCATGACTTACAGCTGTCAGGACGAAACACGTGTTGGCTTGGCTTGAAGGCATATTTTGGAAGATCTTGTATTGGAACAAGAGACAAATATATGAACAGCTTGAATTAAAAGAAGACTACAACACTGAATTGATACTTGGACTTTAATTTATGCTTTACTTCTGAGCCGTTTTGCTCGGTTACCATTTTGTAATTGCACCTGAGCAGCCTAGTCATTGAAATAATGAAGGCACAAGACCAGAATGTAACCCTGTGAGTGGCAGACCGTGAGGTGGCCCCTCACTCCTGCAATCGGATGGACTTTGCATCGAAGGCCATCATGTGAGAAGGACCATTACCAGGGTGAGCCTTTCACCCCAGGATCGAAGTCAACATGTGGCCAGGGAGAGGCGTCCCGTGAGAAGGACCATTGCCAGGATGAACTTGTCACCTTGGGGATCGAAGAAAACATGCGGCCCAGCGAGAGGCGTCCCGTAGAAGGCCCATTGCCAGGATGAGCCTGTCTCCCCGGAGATCGAAGTCAACATGTGGCCCAGCTAGAGATGTCCTGTGAGAAGGCCTATTACCAGGATGAACTTGTCTCCCCGGGATCGAAGTCAGCATGTGGCCCAGCTAGAGATGTCCTGTGAGAAGGCCTATTACCAGGATGAACTTGTCCCCCCGGGGATCGAAGTCAACATGTGGCCCAGCTAGAGATGTCCTGTGAGAAGGCCTATTACCAGGATGAGCCTGTCACCCCGGGGATCAAAGTCAACATGTGGCCATATGAAAGGCACGCCATAAGGTGGCCCACCACAGGTCTGAACCCTTGCCTCCCCCCAGATCTGATACCATGTGCGACCCAGAGAGCACTAACCCTGGGAGTGGCCCATCACACCAGATGCAACAAGATACAAAGCTAAAGCTGAGAAACGGCAACATCAGAGCCAACGGCCACCACCTGCACCTAGAATGCTGTCTCCGCTGACTGATTTGAGCAACGAATACTCAGGTGCGGCCAGCACAGGTAACAGAGGTGAGGCGGTGGAGGGGGAGTGGACAGACGACGGGATAGGGAAAGTAAAGTAAAAAAAAACACTTACCTTGCGCTTGTTGCATTGCCAAGTCAGCGATGCAGCGAGCGCAAGGTAAGTGTTTATTTATTTTTTATTTTACTTTCCCTATCCCGTTGTTTGTCCACTTGTCCCCCCAACCCACCCCACCGCCCCTCTGCCCCACTGCTGTTACCTGTGCCGGCCGAGCCTGACAATGATAAACCCAAAGAAGATTTTAAAACTGCTGCAAAGCACCAGAAACAGAAGGACACTAACCTGCACTTGTGTGTGGAGGGGTCTCCCTATAATTGAACACAGCCAGCAGCCCTGTGCGGCAGCAGCAATTCCTGGTGGCCTGGATTGTTTAGAAAGTTACCAGAATGTTCAACTAAACTATTTAATTGGCACATAAAAATGGAGAATCGGTATCAGTGCTGTCACAGCCCGCTATCGCTACTGAGGGCCCCCAACACTGATCTCCTCAGTTGACTTAACTGATGCCAGCTACCTAAACACCCTAAATTAATATGATGACAACATGAAACATTATTTCATTTTCCTGTTAAATAGAGAACATTTTGTCAATGTTCTCCATTTAACTGATGCCTCTGGCCGGGCTTAAATTAATTTGTTGGACCAGTTGTTTATATCATAAATGGCTGGCTATCATAAATTAACCAGTCAGTTAAGTCAGCAGAGCCTGGTGTTGTAGAAGCCCTGACACTAAACTTTCTAGCTACTTCCGTACTGGTGCCAGAATTAAGCCGCTGGTGTCCGGGTTGTCACAGGTGGGGTCCCACGTGGGCGGCAGACTAACTGACTTTTGTGATCCTCAACTCTCAGGGCCCAAGCTTCCGAAAACAGCAGAGACGAGATGGCCAGCCATGGAGCCCATGCGAGTCGAAGCAACGGGAGCCCCAGCGGACCTGGCCAGGACCCAGGCAACAGCCCAGATAGATTTAAAGCGACCAGCTGGAGGCGCAAGCGGTACTCTGGGCTCGCGGGGGATGTGTCAAACAGCAGCACTGCAATATAGGTGGAAGCATGGAAGCCACGTTACCACCCCCCGGGACAGCTCCAGAAACCACAGCCCTAATTCCAGTCAAACATCCACTCCTCCATGCCTCTCTCCCAGTTCCAGGTTGGCTTCCGCTTCACAGTGATCAAACATTATTCATGAACTGCAGCTACTGGCATCGCCACGTGCGGCAGCGAGATGAGTGTGTCACAAAACTTGCCCTGACCTCATGGCTCGGTAGTAAACATAGAACGGTAACTCTAAGTCACAGTTATGCATCAAGTATGCAGCGCCGCGGCAGGTGGTGTCGGGATGAATCCTAGTATAGTCGTTACATTGTAACAGAGTAGCAGCTATAGCTGCGGACTCTGAGCCAGCCCCTGGAAGCAGAGCGCAGGGCGCGCTGCCCCTCCTCCAGGTTTTCCTTTAATAAAAAAAGGAAAACTACGATAAACAGTAAGTGGGGAAAAAAACCAAATAAGGCTCAATGGCTCATGTTAGCATTCGCTCTCCGACAAGGGGTGCGCACCACAATGTCGCCTCTATTCTGCTTGCCTGAGCCACGGGAGGGGAGTGGGGAATCTACAAGTGGGATAGCATGAGGAGGGGAAAGGGGCTAAAGTAAAAAAAATAAATTAGTGAATAATAACCAGGTGGGCAAGTCAACAAATTACCAGGAAGGGAGAGGTGTAATAAGCAGTGGTGTAACGTGATCTGTAGCTGTGATGCCCAAACGAGGGGCCATCACATACTGTAAGAGGAAGAAGCATGAACACGGTGATGAGCAACAAAAATGAAATCGCCTGGGCGTCAACCAAGCACCCAAAGGAGAGACTTCGAAAAGCAACCCACTAATAAAAAGCCAGCATTTCTGACTGGCACTGCAAAGAACCAAATAGAATCGTTGGGCGTGGTTTAAGCCTCAAGAGGAGATTACATAATGTCTTGCAGACAGTGCATGTGCGTTGCCTATGCTCGACCTAAAATGAGTGCATAAACGGCCTATAGTTGTACGAGGCCGGGAGAGATGGGCTGATGGAAGGGCTGGTGTGGTTCTCTGCAGAAATTTATTTATGCTGACACCATGATATTTTGCTATCAGTGATGGCGATCGGTCTTGCTGTACCGTTTTCCTAGGATGAAGTTTTACTTGGTGTATTTTTTAATGTAGAATATTTTGTTGCAAGGTATAAAACATTGATTGTAGGATACATTTTTTCTGCATTGTATTATTTCTTGTATATCCAGTGACATGGAATATTGTATATTAGGGCTCTATTTAAGGTCTGGCTGATGCAGGATATCTGCCAAACAGAAGAGAATGTTTTTTCCACCATATTAATATTGCAGTGACGTCAACGCCTCTCTAAATACGGCGGATGGGACATCTGCCACTTTTGGCGGATGTCCCACTCCCCCAAACTCTAAATAAGGTCCTTGGTCTTCAGCATTTGTTTATTACTAGCGGGGCTGTGATCATTCATCGCTTTCTGCCCAGGTGATGCTTCCATATGTGCCTCTTTATATGTCACTGATTTTTTTCATAAGAAGCCTTCTTTCTCATACGGCAGAAGATATTTCTGTCAAAATGTATGCTGCTGGGCCTTCAGTCGCATTTTTTTCGACCACCATAATTTTCTGAATGCTCAATTTTATTGCACTGCATATTTCACTATATTGACTTTTCACCGTAATGTAATGTAAAAATAATTTATAGAGCGCACTGCAACTCATCGAGCATCCTGGCGCTAAAGAGGGAAAAAGACGGAACTGTTATTATAGTATGAGTAGGGTGATGTTAGATTCTAGGGAAAAGCCAGGTTTTAAGTTGTTTACGAAAAGATAAAAGATCGTGTCATCGTTTTGCGCCTACCATGTTCTTGGTGCTTATATACATAAGGCTGGTTGGGTAGAGGGGGTAGAGGGGGCAGGAGAGCAGTGACATAAGGGATAGAAGAAAGGGTTGAAAGAACAACATCACAATTTACAGACTGAACAGCAATCAAGAATAAAAAATGACACACCAACAACAAGACGAAAAAGCATGCGGGGTTTTTAACAATTCCGAGGAACTAGCCTAGATGAATAGCACCCCTGCTCTAATAAACCGTCACTGACGATTAACTACATAACATAACAACAAGCATAAATATAAAGCACATGAATTCACACAGGGAAAATAGATTTTAGCCCGGCTCTGTTTCTCACATCCCTATTTCCCTCGCAGGGAATAGTCTATATGGTCCACTTTAGTTCATGTTCTAAGGACACACATAGCAGTAAGTAAGTGCATATTTAGTCTTTATTTCAGAAGTTTCTCTTGATTTCAACATTACTCAAAGATTTCCATATAGATACATAACTTCCACAGCCAAGCCAACACGTGTTTCGCAGGTTGCTCGCTTCTTCAGGGCTTCTAATGATAAGCATCAAATTAGTCCTTCAATTTTTCAAATTTCTTTTAAGCACGACATGATCAACTGAAATATCCTCTGCTATCTCTTCTAGGCTGTAGACCTGGTCAATATCGTCTCGCAAACACATGTTGGTTTGGCTGTGGAAGTTATGTATCTATATGGAAATCTTTGAATAATGTTGAAATGAAGAGAAACTTCTGAAATAAAATATGAAGCATGTGTTCACGCAGAATGGGATCTTGGCACTGAATACCAGATGTTTATTGTTACCCATCTCATTTTATTGAGCTCAGAAGGATGAAAGACTAAGTGGACCCATCAGGATTCAAACCAGTGATCTTGAGGTCAAACCCAGACTCCTGCTTTGTAAGCATCAGTTCACTGACATGCATCAGTATGGTAGACCTTACATCTTAGAAAAAGCAATGTTTTAAAGCCCCAGTACTTTGCCAAGGCTCTGCAATATGCTAGGCAAGGCTGAAATTACCAGTGAATAGTCTTTATGTTTTAATAAAAATGTGTGAATGTATGCAATGTATTAGGACTCTGTTAAAAACAAAAAGTTCTGTGGAGAAAATTAATATTTATGATTTATAATTTATAAAGTAATTGTGTTACTGTTAGACAACACTGCATCTAAAACAAAGCTGCTAAGTCCTCATGCTAGAGCAAATAAGCGTCAACCCTGTATTCCTAGGGATTTGGGTGTTAAAATGGAAGAAAGCAATGATTCCCTCGAAGAGAGCTTTGTGCCTAGGCTCTCCTGGTAAAACCAAGTACAAAAATATTTTTTTTTCTGTTCCAATTGTAGCCATGTGTTTTACTCATTGGTAAAAAATGAAAAATATGTGCTCCAAAAGTACAGCGCAGTGTAAAGTGAATTGTGAAAAGTGTGTTCTTTAGTGTGCAGGTGACATGCAAAACACTGTTATAACAAAAATATAAAAGCACTGTTGACCAATACATGGAACACTTTGAATGACCAAGAAGTCTCTTTTTTAATATTCTGATCTTTTTCCCACACTAAATGACAGTGAACAATTTAATATGTCAACGTTTTGACCCCCTATATTACTCCACTGGGATCTTCTTCAGGACAACACAAATGGAAAAAACCCTGAATCTTTGGGACATGTGAAGAATCAATCCATGCCACTGAATAGTAGAAGAAAAGTACAAACGTATTAGCACAAAAAAGGCATCAAGTGGGCAAGTATTATATTCTTATACTACCGCCCAATGGATCAGTGTGAAGGTCAATCAACAGTAAATACTGGGCCTCCAAAAACACGGCCCAAATGATAAGCGGAATTTACTTTTCAGAGCAGCAAGGGGCGTCCTATCTCCCTCATACTCTGAGCAGCGAGTCGTGTCCTGTCTTCCTCAGACTCTCTAATTTGGGTCGAAGAGTACATTTTGCACTAATAAACTAGCCCTGATTGCCAGGAATATTTTGAGGGAAAATCCTGCCCCAAGTGCACATTTAGCAGGCACCAGCTGCTGCTCATGCTCGCTATTCATGTTCTGTTGCATTTGGTGCTATTTCTTATTGCAAAATGCATCCTCGCGTCCATTTTGGATGGTGAACACCCTAAATATCGATTCCAAAATATCGACTGCCCAGAATATCGAAGTTAAAATATAGAGTGGACAGAATATCGAATTATCAAAATATAGATAGGTCAGAATATCGAAATTGGGGTACGAAATATCGATTTCCATAGTATAGAATGTTAAAATATAGATTACCATAATATCGAATTGAAAAATATAGATATCTATAATATCGAATTTTTTTTAGTGTTATGTATGGTAGTATATGTGTTAAAAATATGTATTATTTTTTTAATGTATGTTTAATTTATTTAAACTAATGAATGTTATGTTATTTAATTTTTGCGTAATTTAATTCCGTAGCGGGATGTGGGTTTATAGGGGAATAGGGTGGGAAGTAATTTAATCATGGTTAGTTAAATATCAATTATATTTATATGTTTTGATAATTAATTGATTGATAATTAATTATTAATTGGCAATTAATTGTTAATAATTGGTAATTAATGTATATTAATTGAATAATTGATAATTATGTGAATTGTATTTTTTATTATTAGGAGCGGGTTGTGGGTTTGTAGGGGAATTGGGTGGGAAGTAATTTAATTGTAATAAAGTAAATAAATATTTTTGTATTTATGTGTATTGCTAATTAATTGCTAATTAATTATTAATTGGTAATTAATTTGTATTAATGGGTAAACAATTTGTATGCATTGCTAATTAATTGTTATTAATTGCAAAATCATTTTTATTAATTGATTAATTGATAATGTTAATTGTAATTTTTATTATTGGGAGTGGGTTGTGGGTTTATAGGGGAATTGGGTGGGAAGTAAATTAATTGTAATAAAGTAAATAATATTTTTTTATTTATGTGTATTGATAATTGATAATTAATTATTAATTGGTAATTAATTTGTATTAATTGGTAAATAATTTTTATTAATTGCTAATTAATTTTTTTCAATTGTTATTAATTGGTAAATCTTTTTAATTAACTTTTTATTGGTATTGATAATTAATGTAATCTTATTTTAAAAATAAATCATTACTTTCCCTACTTTTGCACTCTCAGGAGTGGGAATAGTATTTTTTACCCTCACGTTATCCAACTCTTTCCCTACTGTTGCACTCACTGGAGTGGGAATAGTAATTTTTACCCTCCTGCTATCCAACGCTTTCCCTACTGTTACACTCTTTGGAGTGGGAATAGTAATTTTTACCCCTACACTATCCAATGCTTTCCCTACTGTTGCACTCACTGGAGTGGGAATAGTAATTTTTCCCTTCTTGCTATCCAACGCTTTCCCTACTGTCGCACTCTCTGGAGTGGGAATAGTAAATGTTATCCTCCCGCTATCCAACGCTTTCCCTACTGTTGCACTCTTTGGACTGGGAATAGTAATTTTTACCCCTACGCTATCCAACGTTTTCCCTACTGTTGCACTCACTGGAGTGGGAATAGTAATTTTTACCCCTACGCTATCCAACGCTTTCCCTACTGTTGCACTCACTGGAGTGGGCATAGTAATTTTTACGCTCTCACTATCCAACAAAATCTCTACTTTTTTTACATTACTTTTATTATGTTTACATTTTAAGCTTTTTTATATTATATTATGTATGTTTTATTTAATTTTTTTAAATATTTAATTACTTTTATATTATTTTTAATACATTTAAAAAATTCGATATTTTAGCTAACTATATTTTAACATTATATATTTTGGAATCAATATTTTAGTACTTACCTGTTTGTAGATAGGGAGTCGATATTCTGTCCTTCTATATTTTGGCTTCGATATTTTGTGTAGTCGATTTTTTGTCTCTCGATATTAAGTCACTGAACCCTTTTGGACACACAGGACTTTTTTTGCTAACTATGTAGCCGTAATGCAGTTACTCTTCTCGTGTAATTGCATGCATTTTTGGGTGGCTTTGCATGATTACTCTGGAATGAATTACACGAGCTTCACCCACCCCTAGTTTTTTTCTTCTAAACAAACTTTTAACAGGTTTCAAGGCATATGCACAGCACAAGAACAAAACCTTTCCATTGGCAAATATCATACAGTGCTACATCTCGGTGCCCTGCATGCATATTATTTCACCCTTGCAAACCCCCTCTCCCCCTCCCTCATGAGTTATTTCATACAGTTGTGCAAGTTTATAACCATCATTCCATGCCCATTAACGATCTAGAAAGAAGGATAAGTTAATAGTAATTCCCAATGAGTTTTACAACACTTGAGAGTATGGAGGTCACCACATTACCAGCTCATTGTTTCTGAGGCCATGTGCTTTAATGAGAGGCAGGACCAGGCGATTCCACAAGGGACGCTACAGGTGTCTCAGGCTCTGGATCCACAAGACTATCTACCAGTTCCTCCCAGGCCTAGGCCAGATCCAAGGTGCCTATTCACCTCAGAGCATCTCACAACAACACTCTCCCCTCGCATCCTGCCCATTTCTCAAATTCCCTGTGCCATGTGGCCACCCATGGGCTCCCAGGTGTCTCCAGTTCCTAGTGATTTCCCTTTTCGCTAGTATGAAAGCCAGATCTTGAAAGGGGTGTGAGAACCAGCTTAGTAAGCAATGTCCAGGAGAGGTAGGGACCTCCTGTTCTATTACTGCTGCTACAATTTTCGGAATCTCGTCCCAAAAAGTCACCAGGGAGGGGCCAGACCACACCATGTGGAGGAGCTCAGCCCCAGCTCCCTGCAGTGTGGGTATGCTGCATGGACTACATGGAAGTACTTGTGAATGCCCCCTGGAGTGAGGTATGTTCTGTGTAGTATGTAGTAGTTGATCAGTTTGAACCGGGCATTCCTCTAAACTTTTAGGATTCTGGCCAGAATTACGTCCCAGTCCCACTCCGGTATAGGTACTCCTAGGTCTTCCTCACAGCGGTCCTTAAGCACCTCTAAGGATCGAAGCATATCTTCTCGTGTCACCCTATATAGGCATGTGACCGCCTTTTCGCTCACACCTAGTTGGTACATGCTTTGTGAGAATCTGCAACACTTGAAATTTCTGGATATTCACAAAAGGTTTCCATAACATTTCACACAGTGAAATAGACAACTACTCGTACAAGGCTGGAGTAAGTGTGCTTATCAAGATGGGCCAGCAACAATTCAATTCTTAAGGGTAGTGAGAGGAAAGATTAAATGGGACAGTTTTCTATCTTTGGAGAGAAAGTTACAACTACAGACACACATTTTGGCAAGGCTTATTTATGCAGATTGTATGTGTTGTGAAAAATGCATGTGAATAAAACTTAATTTAGTAGGTTTGGTGTAGTAACGCTGCAAATCTACCGCTTTTATAGTTTTTCTGTGTATGATTAGAGAAATTGAGGAGAATCCCATAAAGTTATAAATATATGTCAAATGTAGGAGGATATCTATAAGTGGATTTCTAAATTTTAAAAACCCTTTTGTAAATTTGGCTCATCATCTTGTAGTGATTAAAGAATGATCCAACACAAATCCAAGCCGTATAAATGAAAAGGATTTAATTGTAGGTAGGGAAACTCCAGGCACTGCTCTGCCTCACCATCTCTTCCAACCGCCTTCCCACCTTTAACCAGCATTCTACATTCTTTTACAACATTGCCCAGAGCAGACTATAAAAGAGAAAAGAGGTGATATAAAAAACATACCATATTTACATACTCACAATATTACATACCTGCATCCCTTAATAAATACAACAAGAACTAAAAGGAAGAGAGATTGAACATATCTAATTAATAACCTAACTTTTCCTATAATCAAGCACATTTATTATTCTAATTAACCAGAAGAAACAGAAAAGTAAAAAACATTTAAATGTTTTACTACAGTTCTATGGAAATTCCAGCTCTTCCTACTGTCCAATTTTACCGCCCCTTTAAATATTGTCTTCACTCGGAGCACCTCGGAAAAATGTCATGCTTTTGAGCATTTTAACTTTCACCATCTTTAACATCCAGCAGTTTCACAGATTTACGCATATGAAAAAGGTTTTTCCTTTTCACCTGTTGATCCAGTTCTTTGCCCCTCTCCTTGTTCATCAGACTCTCCACTTCAGCATCACAAGAGCCATATTGACTAATCCAAGGAGGACATATCTTTTTGTAAGGCTTTCGCTTCTTGAACAAATCAAAAGGACTAATACCAGTTGTGCTATGAGGAGTGAACCTATATTCTTCCACTCTTTCCTTCACCACCTCAACCCAGCCCTGACCTTTCAATCATGCCATTCATCTAGGGATCGTACAACAAACATTTCTTAAGTTGGATACCTCTATCGCCCAGAAACATCTTAAACTCTCTAGACGTCAACTGCACACCATTGTCAGTCATCATGCATTTAGGAATTCCTTCCATAGAAAAACTTCAGACAAGAATTTTACTACAGCCTTGAAGTAATATCCTGCACCACACCAAATTCTGACCAACTTGACAGCATGTGCATAAGAGCAAACAGATACTTGGGAACCCCACTAAAATTCAATTCAATTCAATTCAATTTTTTTATTCGATCAATTAAAAACTATCATAAAAGTGCAGATAAATACATGATAAGAATTCATAGTCAATCAGAACAAGAAATAATTCATATTTTATCTAAAGATAAAAAGAAAACCCCATACTACATCTAGATCTTTCCACATTATAAAAACTAATTTCCTAATCAACCCCATATAAAGTGCAAAGGAGTTAGCGAGTGACAGGCCCAAGGGTTATGACAGCCCACCTCTTCCTTTTTCTCATGCAGGCCCATAAGAACGTAGCTACCGAAAAGCATACCAGGGGGTCAGGTAACAATTAAAAAAATAAAGTGCAACCCCACATTGATTAAAATTCCCTTGCTTTAAAATTGGCTTAAGATAGTCGTTCTTTTCTTTCTAATAGAGCCTGAAGAATAAAACTAGATGCAGTTCCGTTTGCATTGAGAGGTTATCACACGGGCACAAACTTAAATCTGCATGGTTATAGGTTTTCTCCGGATAGCCTAACATCAGTGATATCAAGTTCATACGAAACCTCAATAGTATGAATCTGTATTGTGGGCTTGTAACATTTGCTAGATTTAAGTACCCTCTCTCTGTCAATGGTTGGTTCAAAAGATATGTAACTACTGCGTGTTTCTCTTTGTGGTGTTCCTTTTGTTTATAATCCGCCATCGACAAAAACATATTAGTGTCTGTTTGCTTCAAAACCTTTCTACAAGCCGATGGGTCCTTGAATAATAATGGGGCCGATTCACAGAACTAATCTGAGAAAAAATCCTAAACTTATTACTTTTGGTATTCACCAAAGGCATTTAGTAGTAGTAAAGTTAGGATTTTGTCTTAAGTTCGACTTAAAACAGACTTAAGACAGACTTAAGCCAACTTAAGACAGACTTAAGACAGACTTAAGACAGACTTAAGACAAACTTAAGACAGACTTAAGACAGACTTAAGACAACTTAAGACAAATTTAAGACAGACTTAAGACAGACTTAAGACAAAATCCTAACTTTACCACTACTAAATGCCTTCTGTGAATACCAAAAGTAGTAAGTTTAGGATTTTGTCTCAGATTACTTCTGTGAATCGGGCCCACAGAGAGGCCAATTTCTTTCAGGACTGTTTCTACGTAGCCAAGCCACCTAGACGTTGTGCTATTATCCATGCTTGGACAATTCCTTATTATTGTTTGTGTGAGTGACACTGTGTCCCTCTGCCAGATTGAGAGCCACAAAAGAATTGGAGCTAATTGTATTGCATCTGCAATATAAGGCAGGCCCAGTTCCAAAAGTAGAGTGTAATTTGAGGAAGAGAGAGGGGTTTTTATCTCTTTTTCTTGCCCCAGCTATAATTGCAAAGGACTTAGTGTGATTTACCTTCAGGTCTAATGAGTCCATGAAGGATACATACGTGGTTATCAAACGTTGGAGACCAAGCCCTGTCCTAGCAATCAACACTGCATCGTCGGCGTAAGCCAAGATGGGTAGCAGTTGAGAATCAAATATGGGGATATCTCGTGTAGCCATAGTGAGTGCATTTTCGACTCGTTTTGTGTAAACGGAGAAGAGAAATGGGGCAAGGACGCATCGCTGCCTTACTCTTCTGGCGGATTTGAATGGACATGTACAGTCCCCGTTTTTGGTGTAGTGGACCAATGCCGTGGCGTTTGAATACAACTGTCTTATGAAGTTTATTATAGCTGGGATAAACCCCCATCTCCTCCATTATCTTCCATAGCTTTACATGGACCACGCAGTTTAATGCTGCCGACAGGTCCTTGAAAGCCATGTAGATTTTTCCTTCCTTCATTCTGGTATATTTTTCTGTGATCAGTGATAAATTCAAGCACTGCTCCACGGTGCCCCTTCCCTGCTGGAACCCCTACTGGGCCTGGATTAAGATGTTGTTTTCCTTGGCCCACCCCTATAACTTAGATAGGAGGAGCTGGCCCATGAGCTTCACTGTAGTGTCCAGCAGAGAAATTGGTCTATAATTTTTTGGATTAGCCCTGTCCCCTTTTTTAGGTCTCGCCTGACCCAGCGCATGCGCTGGTCTGGCGAGACATTTTGTGAGGGCTCAAAAAAGTGCTACCACTGTAGCCTAGAGCTACAGTGCATGAGTGCGGGCGCGTGTGCCTCACTTTCGCGGCAGCACGGCCGCTTTGATGTTTGATCGCTATCGCGATCACTTTCACTTTTACGGCCGCTTTGATGTTCTCTGTGAGCCTGTTTATTACTTCTATGTAGTAATGGTGGCACCCGTGCGCCGCCATTACTACAGAGCAGTAATAAACAGAAACAAGCATTGGCATAGCCAATAGGTCTCGCTTTTGGGACCTTATAAGTATTTAATTATGCAACTGTTGCATGGCTAAACACTTATAAGGTCCCAAAAGCGAGACCTATTGGCTATGCCAATGCTTGTTGTAGATTGGAACAATGACACCCGCAGACCATAAAGGGGGAGACCTACCAGAGCTATACTGCTGAGGACATTTGTTAATAGGGGAGCCCATAGGTCCGGTGTTTCTTGGAAAAAATCAATTTGTACACCATCCCGGTCCTGGGTCCTTACCCGATCTACACGAAATCAGACATTTCTTCACTTCAGTAAATGAGAAGGAGAGAGGAGTATGAGAGTTTGATTCCGTGTTCAAAAATGGTGTTCGGGGGAGAGTACTTGGGGCAAAGATGTTTTCAAAAGAGGTTACCCATGCTTCCTCGTCTACATTATTGTCTAATGTGGAATCTCTGGGATTTTTGAAGTGTGGTGCATTTACTATCTTCCAGAAATCACGGCTATTACCCATTCTTGCTGCCTGATAAAGGTTCGCCCAAATCTCCTCCTTCATAGCCTTTTCTCTATTTCTTAGAGTTAGCTTATACGGAGCCCGCAATACCTTTATTTGGTCTGGGATTCTGGGTCTAATTTTCAGGGTGTGCTTCAGAGCCTTCCTTGCTTTTGAGCACAGCGTGTCAAACCAGCCCCTGCCAGCCACTGTATTTAACGCTTTTGTGCATGTGAGGGACAGTTTTACCTTCACTAAAAGGCCACAGAAGGCCGTCACCATTTCCCCTGCTTCGGCATCTGGTTCTAAACATATTGATATGTTACTTTGTGAACTTGATATCATTTCTGAGCTCATCTTAGGTTTATCAATATGGGCTCACTTTAAGTGTATTCCATTTCTTCTTGCCACAATTGGAGTACCGACATTCTGGATGCAGTGGGAGTCCCCTAAAGATACCTTTATCTGAAAGGATAGAATGGCATGATCACAAAAAATTGTGAATTGATTTCCCAACCTAGTGGCCCTTATACTGATAGGGGTGGTAAGTGATATATAGTCAATAGTTGACTCTAGCCCATTTCTCTGGAAGGTTCCCACCGAGTTACCTATTGGAGGTTCTGGATCATAGGTATTACCATGTTTCGGGAGTACAATATCCTGTTTAAGCAGTTGCTGTATTGATTGTGGGTGAAATTATATATGAGATTCCCCCCAAATAAACTAGGCCACATACAGGGGCTACATTATTTTTGCAGGAGTGTATGTTAAAATCTCCCAGCCAAATGATGTTGGGTGCCTCATTCCTAATATTACCTATGGAGTGTTCCAGAACCACATCAACCTCACCAACAATAGAGTGCATATTTAGGACAAACTCATTATTATAGGTATTAATTAAAAACCACATGCCTTCCTGTTGTACCTCAAGTGTGAGGTAAAGGGAAATTTAAATTTGGGGATTCAAACTTTATTACCTTTCCTGAAATGCTATTTGGAATCAGAGTCAAAATACCCCCTTTGCCCTCTCTGAAGCAAATGGTTTAGCTAAGGTTTGAAAAGAACGGTAGCCATTTATGAATATTGGCTCCGTAGAGCATGTCTCCTGGAAACATGCAATGTCGTGGTCCAGCCAATTTTATTGCCAATTGTTTTCACTAAATTTTGGGGCGATACCGTCCTCGTTCAACGAGGCTATCTTGAGCACCATTTTAGTTTCCCCCATTGTGGCTTAGATGACAGTGGGCTCTCTCCAGTAGCAGAGGCCGAAATAACATAACTCTTGCAGTTAGCTAGAGAATTTAAGGCCAGTGGATGTAGTCATTCGCATGCTTCCAGGTCGGACAGAGGGGCAGATCTATTCTCCAGGCTTCTGCCTGGTGTCCCGAAAAAAAAAAATGAATTCTCCCACGCCTGGCCCTCCCTCTGGTATAGATTACTTCTTGGGACTAGCGAGAGAAAGGGTCTGTAAAAATAACCCAGCGGTAACACAGTAACCTGGGAACTCTGTGGGGGAACTTTACCTAGATACTCTAGTAGGTGTCTAATGACAATTTCATTTTTAAAATGTAGAACTACGCAGTCTCCCAGCATTTCTTTCCTCGTTTCCTCGCATGGCCTACCCAAGCTACCCTTCTAGCCATAATCAAATAACTTGGGAGGCTCCTGCCTCTGCCCCCACCTCATTCAGTTATTGCGTCAACCAATGTAGGGCTTTAGACATATGTTGGTCTGTGGATTCTGGTTGGCCCTCCCTCAGCGATGGTACATTCCCTAGCACCAGTACCCGAGGTGCAGCTGCCGGGGGGAGATGTAGAATCTATGTTCCAGTCACCATTGGTCCAATGTTCAGCCTTCCAGGCCTTTGATGCTCAGATCGTCCACCCGGCCCATTCATGATCCCACCCTGACATGTGGAAGCTATGTTGGGGTGGAGGATTTGATGGTTTATTGCGTCCTCCACTCCATTGGAGTGTTGCAGGTGTGCCTGTCTATGAGCAGTTATGCCAGGGGTTATACTCATGTGGGTATCAGAGTTAGGGTGTAAAGGATTGACCAAGTCAGTAGATGCTATTGCATTGTTTGGACAATTTGTGGTCAACTTCATTCTGAGTGACTGTATTTGAGTTTGAGTCTCTTGGCCAAATCTTGATCCAATACTAGTGGACAATGTCTCTAATAGATGGGCATTGTGTGTGGCCTGAGATTTTAAGCCTGCTAACTTCTCTTCGATCCGCTTCAATATTAATGAGATGGTGTTCAGCATAGTGACAACCAGAGTTTCTAGTCTCTGCCACATGTCCTCGTTTGTCAAAGGGTTCACAGTTGGTGTGGGAATTTCCTAGGTACTTTCTCTACCTTGCATGCCTTGCACAACTGCTGTATCATCACCGCTCCCCCTTGCTTTGGCCGGTCTAGGAGATTTTGCTGTTTTTTTTACTCTGTGGGCCACCTCCCGTTTTTCTCTTGCCTGGGTGTTCGATGCTAGCTCCCAGAGACTTTTTCGTGCCTGGAGCCCTAGTAGATATTCCTTTCGTCGGGCATGTCAGTGCTGGCTGGTCGGGTATTGTTCTCGTAAGTGTTTCCATTACTACTTCCTGAGCTAATAAGGGAGGTTGCTTAGGGGCGGTAATAGATGTCTCGCCCCTCAAGGAAAATCTTGTTTGTGGGATAGGCTCCAAAGATAAACGGCGTTCTGTCAGTTCATTTTCGTGTGTTAGGACTGATGTTTCCCTAGTTAAAAAGGAATCAAGAGTTCCCACAATTCCATCTCCCAGATGGTCATTCAGACCCTTACGCTTACTCATCCTGAAGTGGGGCTATAAAATTGAACACAGTAACAAGAAAAAATAATGACAGTGCACAGTACCTTGATTGAAGACTCAGATTTCAGAGGGGGGTCCTAGCCCAGCCTCTGACGGGCATGGACGGGCCTGCCCTTGACCCCGGGCTTTGCCCGGGCATGGCACTGGCGTGGCCCGTGCGTGCTCCGTGCCGCAGGCCGGCATCCTCCTCTTATAGCGCGTCCGCGCGCTATACGTGGCGGAAGTTGTGGTCCTCCTGGACCAAGTTACAGGAGTCCATGGGTGAACAATAGGAGCCCAACAGTGAAAGCGGCTACAAGGCACCGCGGGCCGGCTTCCTCCTCTTGTAGCGCGTCCGCGCGCTATATGTGGCGGGAGTCTTGGTCCTCCTGGACCAAGTTATGGGAGTCCGTGATCGAGCAACAGGAGCCCAACAGTGAAAGCAGCTAAAATTCAAAGGTCCCATAATATCAAATGCCACGTCTTCCCACACCTCAGTGATAACTTAGCGACACACCATGGAAGTGGTCCTTACTTTCTGGGCTTTGTCACTCAATTTGCACTCAATGCAATCTCTCACTTTCCTTTCAAAGTTTATGTCCATCCCAGGCCACCAATAGGTCCTCCTCATCCTTTCCTTTGACTTGCAGATTCCCATGTGACCCTGCTGAGCCAGACTAATGAGATTTTCAATAATCCCACCAAGAGAAATAAGTTTGACATATCTCAACACCACAGTACTGCTAACTGACAATTCGCTCCAAACTTTCTGAAACCCATCCAGACTCGGATCAGCATTAAACTTCTTATTCTTACCAGTAAGCATATGTCTCACTCTTTTGAGGATATCATCCTTCTCCATTTCACTTTTCCATTCATTCTCCAAAACACACCCTTCAGAAACCACACAAAAACTGTTTGAACTTTTGTACTGCCCAAAACACGGCCAGTGCCTCTTTCTCAATTGTAGACTACTGCGTCTCTACTCCCCTGAGAGAGCGTGAAGCAAAAGCAATTGTCACATCTCCACCACCCTATGTCTGTTTTAGCACAGCTGCCTGCCCCTTATCACTGGCATCATTGGCAGTGTAACTCAGCAACCCTGGAATAAAACTTCTGAAAAACTGGGCCTAAACTTAATTAGACTTCACTTTCACAAATTCCTGTTGGCAGTCTGTGTCTGATGCAAACTGAACTCCCTTTTTAAAAAGATTACAAATGGTGCTAGTTTTCACCACGAAAGTAGGCACAAATATACTGTAAAACTTTGCTATGCCCAAGAACACTTGCACATCTTCCTTGCAAGTGGGATGTGATAGCCTCACAAGGATATTGACCAAGGCTTCATTTGGCTTAATCCCCTTCTCAGTCATAGTGTGACCCTGATAGGTAATCTAGGGTTGCCGAAACTTACATTTTTTGCTCAATCAATCAGGGATTGATAGAGCACGCTACAGACCTGTGCGGGTCTCAAGGCACAGGTGGGGTGGGGGGGTTGAGGTTCGGGCAGCTCCGAGGTCAACCGAAGAGCCAGGTCTTGAGGTCCTTTCTGAATATTTGCAGTGGAGGGCTTCGTCTGATGCTGAGGGGGAGATCGTTCCAGGTCTTGGCCGTGATGTAGAAGAAGGATCTGCCCCCTGTTTTGGCTCTGTGGATGCGGGGGACCTTGGCCAGGTCTAGGTTGGCGGAGCGGAGGTTTCTCTTGAAGGTGTGGAAGGAGATTCTTTCATCGAGGAATTGGGGTCCAGTGGTATGGAGGGATTTGTAGCCATGTATGAGCAGTTTGAAGGTCATTCTCTTTTCGACAGGGAGCCAGTGGAGGTCGTGGAGGTGCTATGTGATGTGGTCATGTCATGGGATGCCGAGGACGATTCTGGCTGCAGCGTTCTGGATGGTCTTCAGTTTGCGAAGGAGTGTTTTGTTGATTCCGGCGTACAGCGCGTTTCCATAGTCCAGCCTGCTGGTGATGAGTGTGTGGGTGATGATCTTCCTAGAGTCGGGGGGATCCATTTGAAGGTCTTGCGGAGTACGCGGAGGGTGTTGAAGCATGTGGAGGACACAGCGTTGATCTGGCGGGTAATGAACGTATCATATTTACATACTTACAATACCACAATCTCCTGGAGAACAAAGACAGAATGGAGCGGAAATGGTGGATGGTATATATATCAAGATAGATGAGAAATCTAAAAAATTTAGCTATACACATAGCAGAGGAAAAGATTAACACTAGGGACATAAAAGATATATTCAATTCTTATTTTCATGCGACAGTACACAAATCAACATTTTTCAGGGAAAGAGGATGCCGAGAATTAAAGATAACAATATGAGATGAAAGGGAAAGACTCAGGAGTAAGACTAGAAATGTTCTGCCTAAAATAAGAATATAAAATACATTGAACAGCCTTGCAGTAAAAGTGCGGTAGACTAAAAGTGGTAATTATTTTATACGAGTGAGTACAGACAAACAAAATCACTTGTACCAAAAAAGTAACAATTTGTTAATTCTCAACTTTGCACCATCACTTGGTTGTAAATTTGACACTTCGGGGAATTTTCAAAACTTTGAGAAAGTAAGCCTAGAAAGCTGCACCAATGTTAGTTTTTGTGGCATACTTCAGGAAATCTTTTGTAAATTTCATTAGACATCTCGGTATTGCCATATCCACCAGAGTTATTGTACTCAGTGTATAATTATGCTTTCTAAAATGATGTCACTGATGTCAGGTAAACTTCAGAATAAAACATTAAGAACAAATCGTAATCAAAATAACTAAATATATATATATATATATATATATATATATATATATATATATATATATATATATATATATATATATATATATATATATATATATATATATATATATATATATATATATATATAATATAATTGGATATTATTTTTATTTCACATGTGATTGATGAAGCACTTTGAGAAGCGACAGCCTTAAAATATAGACGAAAATGCCTCGAGGCTGTTGAATATTTTTGTAAATCCTAGGGATAGAGAGTGGTGAACCCACACAGTGATCCCAGCCTCAGGAGCTTGAAGAATCGCACCACAAAATACACATGAAGTAAAATGGCACGGCGGGATGATGGATCTGCTGTCGAACTCTGAGGTCACAAGTTGAAATGATGGTGAAGGGGGACAGCCTATCATCATCCAGAGCTTGATTTAGATGGTTCATTGAATCAAATGTTTTAGCAATTTTATGACAAGACAAAATTAGAATTACTGAACAATAGAATGTCAACATTTCCTGCAGTTTGGGACATTCATTTAACCAGCTTATGTACTATGTACTGTTTTGTATTTTTACATTTGTACAGCACTTACTGCCCGTGTGGGGGCGCTAAAGCACTTGCCTTCATGGACAGCAAGCTACAACATGCGGGGAGTGTGTTTGGAAGGGTGTTCTCTTTGTTTTGAGCCTATGTGGGAAATGTTTTATGTTGTGAGTGATGACAACTGAAGTGCAGTTATTGTGTTACGGAATGCAGCGCTTGCCATGATGATGCATGTGTGAGAGAAACGCACATTATGCAGTAAGGTATGCTAAATTTTGTGGCAAGAAAAAGCACAGTATGCAGCATCATGCATCACATTTTATGATGGTGTTACCTCATTATTTTGTCATTTTTACACGTTAGCACTGTCTGGGTGTGGTCTCACCTCATTGGTATCAGTCTGACAACCGAATACAGCAATAAGTAACAGAAAGATAACAAGTGAACGCTTCCAAAGGGCTTTCTATTGCACAGCAACAAATGTTTTAGTAACATTTGATCCTTTTTATCTGGAAACACATTTTGTTGCTAAAATGTGCGGATCATGCAGCAGATTATAAATTATGTGGCAAATATACAAATATGTGGAAAATGCAGCAGCTGCAAAAACTCATAATTCCAGTGGCCCTGATGAAACACTATGGCAGTTGTAATATGGTGAACAGGATATCTGTCACGTTTGTGACGAGGTGTCTGTCCTCCAGACTCTAAATCAGACTGTAAATCATCATTAATACATTTTGGAAGTTATACTGTAAATTCACAAGAAAATCAAAATGATCTGGTCTGCATGTATCAGAATAACATAGTTTGCGAAAGGAAGGCCCAGGACTGGAACAGTGCCCGGTGACATGAAGCCCTGTGGTCACTCGAACACTGAGGCAGCAGGACCCATATTAAACAACCATTGGCATAGCCAATGGGTCTCGCCTTTGGGACCTTATAAGTGTTTAGCCATGCAACAGTTGCATAACTAAATACTTATAAGGTCCCAAAAGCGAGACCTATTGGCTATGCCAAGCGGCCGTGCTGCCGCGATCGCGATCAAACATCAGAGCGGCCGTTCGGCCGCAAAAGTGAAAGTAATTGCGGTAAAAGCAGCGCCCGAGCACATGCACTGTAGCTCTAGGCTGGCCTGGTAGCACTTTTTGGAGCCCTCTCAATAAGTCTCACCAGACCAGCGCATGCGCTGGGTCCACAGGCACTGTAGCTCTAGGCTGGCCTGGTAGCACTTTTTGGAGCCCTCTCAATAAGTCTCGCCAGACCAGCGCATGCGCTGGGTCAGGCGAGACCTAAAAAGGTATTATTGTTAGATTTCGGACTGCTTTGAATTTGTTCCTGAACTCTCGTCATATGCCCTCCAGGTGGTGTCTGAAGAGGCGACCGTCACCCTTGAATTCACAATGAAGCCGACCTCCTGCAAGAAAGAAGGATTCCGGCCGGAGAAGTGTCCCTATCGGAGATTTGGGGTAAGTATCGCTCTCTTTGGTGCAAATATAATTCACATCAGGCGGTATTAGGGACCGTGGCAAAGGTTACTAACAGGTGAGAAATATTGGCGGACATTTTGTAAACCCGATGCTCGAGAGAAGGAAGGGGGCTGACATAAGTAGCAGCGGTGAAAGTAGAAGAGATTTTAGAAATAGTGTGTAGCACTCACATCACTGTGGATTCTTTGGCAGCCTTCTAGTGACTTCAAAGGAGGTATGCTCACTAATGTTACTTTTTTTTAACAGTGAACGTTACTTTTTTTTTAACAGTGAACGGATGGGTCTTCAATACTTTTCTGAACTTTTTGTGGTGGAGCTGCAGGAGCAGAGGGTTCTGGGAAAGAAGCCTTGTACAAGTTTAAGGCTGGCTTTAGCACTGGTGGCATTCAGTACAACAATCTTTTTAGGTGCCCCCCAACCATGAACTCCTTCTCCCCAAATTCCCTCACTACCACCCTCCAACAATGCCCCTCATCTCTCCTTAGTCCCTCTCTGCCATACACTTCATTTTTTTTATAGCGCTAGTCATAGTTCACTCTCACTCAGTTCTATGATCTGCATGGCATGCGTTCTTTGTAGCAGGCACATTAACCTTCTGCGCTACTTTATGATGAGTCAAAACTGCCCCTAGATAACATTCTTATCTCTCTCCAGCAGAAACATTAATCACAGGGTTATCTTGACATTTTTATTGTTGCCTGAAAACTGCTGGACACACGAGGAGCTCTGCAACAGGAACTTTTAAACCTATAAGTTATCCATAAACACAGCTGCACCCCACCACCCTCAAGGTCAGCACCAGATGTGGCTGCGCTAGTTGCAACACCCCAAAGCTGACCCTATACAAGTCCTTGAGATCAATGCTATGTTCCCTCAGAAGCCAGTAGAGATCTTTTTCACGGCTTGGGTGATGTGGTGGCTGAAGATTGAGAATATATAGCAAACATCCTCCCACTCTTAAACAGTCCTAATGAAGATCTTTATCTCTGGAGGTGCCCTGGATGTGGAGGACAACTAGTTTAAAAATGAACTTTACGTCATGCCTGTTCTGTGTAGCGCAGGTGCTACTGCTGGAATTTCCCAATGTTGTACTGTTTCAAGAAACGCTGCTGAGTTTTGTGTGAAGAAACTGGACCCTTAGAATCCCGAAATACATTATACCAAGCCACAAGGGTGAGTGGGGGGAACTGGGCCTACCCAACATCAAACATTTAATTGAAATGGATTAAATCAGCCTGGAACCACAATCCTAAAGGGAAACCATGGGTACACCTGGACCAGACATTCCCCCAAATTCTACTTCAACACCTGCCATGCCTTCCGGTCGAGCCAGACCTAATGCGCACTCATTATTACAAACCACAGCGATTTTGCTAGAATATTGGCAAGCCTTTAGAAAGAAAAAAGACTTAACATCTTAGCGCTCTCCAATGACACCGATAACACACAACACTTTGTCAGGACCCCAGTTTCATGGTGGAGCCAACATAGTCTACACACATTAGATGATGTGTCGGGGGAAAACTTGCTACAAGAGATGAAATTGAGACAACCAGAGATTAGAGCAAGAAGAGGAACATAGATTAACACATCTGTTACCCTGGCTTGGCAAACAGAGAGAAGACACGAATGGAAGTTCTCAAACAATCAAAGGTGAAAGGGTTATCACGTGGCTATATCCAATATTCAAGATCTACTCATCCACACTTATATGTATTACACCGATATAGCGACCTATGTAACAAAGTACTTGAAAAGACATGGATGAACATTTGTATGAGAGCACCTAATTCCTCCATCTGCATACAGCATAAAGAATCACATATAAAAAATTGAGTAGATCGTGCCTCTGCCCTACTAGACTGTTTAGTGGGTTGGGTGTGTGGTGGAAGGGGTGTGACGAGGGGGGCACCCTAGTGCATGCATGGTGGGCCTGTGTCCACATATAAGATTACTGGAAAGAGATTTTGCTAAAAATTGTAGCGTTAACAGGGATCTCCCTTCTTCTGCACCCCTGCGGCTGCTCTTTGGTTACCCCAGGAGTAACAGCGTATATCCTTTTATCTACATCTATGGGGAAATTGTTCACCCCACCAACTATTAGCGGCAAGATTAGTAACCGGCCAAGTCTGGAAACTAAAGACAACCCACATGATTGAACATCTAAAACATTGAAAAGTTATCGGCGACTATACATGATCAAATGTGCAAATTCGAGAAGGCCTGGCTCTCGTTTAGAACACACCTGAAAAGGGGCAGGTTTAGGGGAGAGATCCAGCCATGGTCTCAAACGTACTGCAGTGCTCATAAGGACGTAAAATATCAGTCTCTTCAGACAGTGCCAATGGTAAGGATCTCTAAAAAGAAGCACTGGGAACAGACTATGGGCCAGAAGCAATGGGTAGCTCTGGCAGGCTTATGTCCGAAGGTAAATCCTTTATGCTAATGTATTTCATTGTGTATAGTGGAGGTAAAACTCTGCTCTTTTCATTTGATGTAATGTCATACTGTAAGTGAAATAACCATGTTACCATGTTCAAAACAAAACAAAATTGTGCGCTATAGTTATAGACCAGTTCCTTTGCAGCATTGAAGTCAGGACCCATCTCCTAGTACAAGCGTGGGCTTTTGAGGAACATGAAAGGTAGGGAAGATCCACCAGCACAGGAGGCTCAGATGGTAGAAGGCGGGTTTGGGGCTCATTTAGCCCTGCACACTGCAGAACAAATCAGCACTGAAGGTTAATTCAAGGTCGGCAATAAAGCTGCTCCTTTGGGCACATAGTAGGTGTTGTTAGTCAGCGAGGTCAGATGGAAACCCAGCTTTACTTGGTTTGTGCTCTCAGTGAGAAATGAAGTGCACCACTGCAGTACTGTTCCATCTAGGGGTGGGCGGAATTTGCGAAATTCACTTTCGCAAACTATTGCGAAAATGTTAAAAATCTCTGCAAACACGCAGAAATATCGCGATGACGCGAAAGTTTTTTTCCCGCCCGTTCGCGGTATTTTCTGCATGATCGCGGCTCGCCAACTTACCCATGCGGTTGCTCACGGGCGCAGCCATCTTGTTTTCACTTGTCCCGCCCGCTCGCGTTCGATTTAACGTGCCCGCATCCTCACGCTCTCGCTCGCGGTGGAGAATGACGTGTTCGAGATCTCAATCATCTCATACTCTCGCGGTGCATGATCGCGAGAAGAAAGACGTGATCGCACGATCAATGCCGTGATCGCACGACAAATGACGTTAATGCGGGCGCGAACCGTCGTGAGACAGTGCAAATGGCTACCAACAATCCAACATCTCGTTGAGAACGCGACCGGATCGGAAAAACTTGTCGGCGAACGCGGAGATTCAGGTAAGGCGATCGCGCGCACACGAGAATGTATTTTTTTACAGCGCGAGCAAGAAAAAAAATTCCGAACATTTTCGCGCTCTCCGTGGAACGCAAAAATGTCAAATTATCGCAATTTCCGCGAGCGGAACGGAAGTTTTGCCCAGGCCTAGTTCCATCAATACAGGGGGTGAGCGTCTGAAAAGTTTCCGTGCTCCGTCCATCATCTCTGTGTGTTTGCTTTGTTCACCCTAAGTTGGCAGGTAATGCCCAGACGTGGGTCCCTTGCTCACTTTGCCACTGGATTCAAGCTAGCCTGGCAGATGAGGGTTGTTGCACAGAAACCTGTCCCAGGATGCTTGTTTCTGGTTCAGGGAAGACATGGCTTGGGAGTTCGGGCTGGACTGTTCCCATGAGGAACAGGGTCAAGACTGATTTGCATATAGCGGGGTCTGAACTGAGGTGGCAGAGTGAGCTAAAGAACAATAATGGATTCAACTCAGATCTGTGACTGGGGGTGGGTCTCTGAAAGGTTTCAGCGCTCCGTCCATCATCTCCTTGTGTTTGTTCCATCAATACCTATGCCATTTCTGAGGTAGTGGCTAAGGGTGATGCAGTGTTTTCTTCATCAACGTCTGCCATTAAATCAAGCATGTCTAGGGCAGAGGCTTAACCCTGGACTCTGGCAAGAAGCAGATCATCGTGGCTGTTCATAAGAGTGCAGAAGCTTAGATGGTAGCTACTGTGAAGCCCATTTAATTGTAAATAGGGCTGAAATGCACATTTACATTCATTCTTCAGCCGCGCAAAGTAGGTCCAAACGAGGTCTGAAGTTTGCCATGCCGAGGTGCAAAGGGCAGCAGTTGATGATGGCATGACTAAGCTGGTGGAGGCGCACGGCCCTTGGCAATAAATGACAGACACACTGACAGGTAGGATGAGGGTGGAGACAGCAGCCTCGGAGTGTGGATTTTAAATACTCGCTAGACCTTGACTTTTCTCGTTACCAAGCACAACCCTTTGTTTTTGACACATTGTACGTTTTTGCACAGCTTTGATCATTTCACCCTTTCCCCTTTTACTCTTTTATCCATTAGCCCAATTTGCTTTACACGTGAAATGGATTTTAACTTTCCCAGCCCCTTGATGACAAAAT
This sequence comes from Triturus cristatus, assembly GCF_964204655.1. NCBI lineage: Eukaryota > Metazoa > Chordata > Amphibia > Caudata > Salamandridae > Triturus > Triturus cristatus. The sequence continues at coordinate 874,298,393 of NC_140593.1, read as the reverse complement.
GAAATGAACCTGGGAGACTGATCTTGACACTTGAGTTTTCAGAGACCCTGGCTCGACAACTAAGGCTTACATCTCTCAAGGGCCCCGTTTAAACCACCCTATGAGAACGAGATTAACTGGGGGAACGTGGTCATAAGTATCCAGATGAGTAAGTGTTGGGTTCATACAAACTCCTGGATACAGGAAAGTTGATTTGGAGCTTTATTCCTAGTTGAGGTATAGAGACCCCCAGCTTCTCCTGCCCACTTCCAACTCACGCTTCCGGCTCTCTAGCCTTACCAGAATTCCACCACTTCAAGTTCCCTCAGTGTACACACAAGACTCTGCCCTATAATTGAACTTACACAATATGACTATAACAGTAAGGACGCTCTGTCCTAGATAAACTCTGTCTCAACTTGGAACGCTACATCAGGACTTGACTGAGTCCTTGAGAATGCATCTAAGAGGCAGCTGCCTAGATGGAGTATTTCTTCTCTCCATATGACGAACAGCTCCTTAGGTGGGGCGTCAGCCTTGTCAGCCCTGCACTGCAAATATGCTCTTTTGACAGCAAGTTTGCATTCTCTGTTAACACTATGACAGGACAGTGCGGGTTTGATTCCCCTCTGGAGATTTTTTGACGCACTTTGAAAGTGTTGAGTGTTTTGTTGAACCCTTTTTTGGGGTTTTCACTTTGATAAACTTAGGTCTAGAGTGCTTGAGAGCTATCATGATATCCGGGCATGTTTGACACTCTTCATAGGTGTTCAGTATCTCAGACAGTAGGGAATCTGGGGGAATGTCAATGGGAGGAAAGACATCAATGAAGGAGTATGGACTAATGATGTACATTACTGAGGTTACTTTACACTGGTCGTTTGGTGTCAGGTGGTCACTACATGTTGATAATTCTGCCAAATGGGCCAAGCCCATATGAGGCGTCCTTCAAGATGGCCAGTAGCTCTTAAAAATGGCCATTAGTCCTGAAAGATTGCCACTCATTACTGGATCAAGGATTTATGAAGCTGGGCGGGAAAGAGTAGCTAACCAAGTCATCACCAGAACAAGTTGACTAGTGTTGTAGTGCAGAAGAGGTTTCCAATCTCTGTCAGATCTTTGATTTAGTCACTCCCCTCATGATACTCTGCAAACGTCAGTAATCTGCGCAAGGTGGAAGCCAATAGCTGGAAGAAGAAAGGATGAGGGGCAGCAGAGTCGAAGTACTGCAGTGCAGCAGGAGCAATAGTCCTCTGCCGCCACACTACGCCACTGCCACCACCCGCTACCCCATGCTGCTTTCCATTGTTGTCGAGACCATACCCCACAAAACAACTCCACGGGGGGATGTACGGAGCCTACAGAGGTAGGCTGAGGCAGGGCGTGCGGTGGGCATGGATGAACGGTGACGATGGCTGGTCGGCCGGATGGTTGTGGAGGACAGATCGCTGAGACCAGGAGTGCACAGTTGGGTAGACATTACCCAGTGCTAGGCTCTGGGCTGGGGTTAAGCACTGAGATGGGTTGGGTAAGCAGCCGTCATAGCTGCTGGTGTGGCTTCAACCTGCTCTGCTCACCCTCACCCCCGTCCTATCCATCCCCTGTCTTGCTCGAATCTCCAATAAACTCCCAAATGTGCCTTAACAGTGCTTTCAGTTCCTTCAAGTGCGCTATTTGAGTATCTCTATTTCCATTCCATCTGCACCCTCTCTGTCGCTTATTTTCAGCAGTTAGCCTAGTCCAATCTCTTGTGCAACTTGTTCCCCTTAATAAGCACCAACCAAGAACCCAAAGTCCATAAAAGACAAGGAGCATACCTGCTATTCACCTGGAGCCTGTTTTTCTGAGAACGAGCCTTTCCTACTGTGCCAGCCACCTCTGCATTTGCTTTGCAGCAGCTAAAACAGAGTGCTACGAGTGCAACTATCAGCAAAGTTGCCAACAGCAGTAGCACTGGGTCTGGGTGTACTCCTGCCCCTGGGTTGTGCGGCAGCGTGAGTCTAAGTCCCCTGCCCAGACCAGATTTCTATCAGCCATGGAGTTGGGTGGTGCGTCGGTGGTTCATGACAAGGGTAGGCAAGGGTTCACCACTGTCCCCAGCTAAGGCAGCCTCAATACTAGAGTTGTGCTCCACCTGTGGCTAGGCCTTGCTATTATTGTTTCATCTATTATTGGGTCTTACCGGAGGCAATGATGACCCCTGCCAAAAGGCAAGGAAGCTCCTTCGGCTAAAACCAGCCCTTAGCCTTGACGCTGATTGTGGATTATTGTCAGCCACTGGGCATGCCCTAGCAGGCAACTTTACCAGTCCTCAGAAGGCAAAAGTCCAACTACATCATGCTGACTTATTAAACGCGAATGATGGTCACCATAAGGAAGACCTCAAGTTAAGGCCATTGGTTCACAAGAGTCAAAGTGCGCCATGCGATCAAAAAAAGGATGTGCACATGCCATGGCCGCAGTTTGCTCACTCCCCCGCTGCCACTAGGGCCATTCTTGTCAAATGCTGCTGCCATCATCCCCATACTAGAGAGTCAAGTAGCATTCTCTCCCACCTACTGATGAGGAACATAGGCCTCACTATAGGTCTAAATCAGCTTCACACATATCTGCCTGTAGCAAGATTACTGACTTTTACTTTTTATAAAATGGAATTTAAGCTTCCTGCTCTTACCAACGCAAGCTTCAATAACTACATCTGATCCACCAAAAAGAATGTACGGTCTTCACATACAAGCTTAGATTGATCAGTCATGACACCTGCTGCAGTACTAGTTATGGGAGAGTCTCCAATAGGCGCCCAGGTGGTCCAAATGTAGCAATGACTGTGGTGAACTTTTGCAAAAAGGACGATGCCAGTGCCATCCAAGTTCTTGTGTGAAATCTCAAACTGGTGCCACTCCAAAGAAATTCCATCCATTAAGCTCAGGTCTTATTATTACTACTACTGTGCTTATTCATAAAGGACCGCAGTCCCAGGTCCAGCAAGCACCCGGCTGGCAGACCATCCCACCGATGATGGCCAAGGAGCCTCCTTTGGCAAGCAAAATCAGCCAGATAACCTTAGTATATCGAATAGCACATGTCGCTCCAACAACTTGCACTGGCGCCCTGATGGCAGTAATTAATTTGTGCCGGTGCTTTCCAGTGCTCAGCACCGGCACTTAATTGCCAGCACTGGGGCTTATGACTGTCTACCACATGGTAGTGGTGTCTGCCAATTTAGGTACGAGTACAACAACTTCTGTTTATTATTTCCATTTCAACTTCCAGTTATTAGGAAGGAAGTCCCAGACAGCTCCTTAGATCAGCAAAGGACCCTTGTACCTCCCCTAGCAATACACCGTCTATGGACAAAAATAGTGAAAATCTTAGAGTAACTGTTCGTGCAGTTGAGGTGGTGGATTGCCTTGCGGCGTGTCCGTTTGAGAGTTGGAAAAATCCACACTCTGCTAGACCCTATCAGATTGCGTCCACTGCATTTGTATCTGGTCACTTAAGATCTCAAGCCCTCCTACTTCAGCATCTCCGACCTGGGCTACAATCACAATTACAGAGAGCATAGGAGTTAAGTCCCACCCAGTAGGCGAGCGGGCAGAGCCAGATACCAGCTGGAACATTGCAGGATTAAGGTTGAAATTGAATGACCCAGAATGGACTGTGTTCTTTCAAACAAACAACATATTCTGTTTTCAGGAAACCTGGCCACTTAGCGATGTGGACTTTGATGCGTATGCAACATTCTGCACAAATGTCACAAAAGAAGGGAAAGCGACACTGAAGGGTGGCCTAGCAATCTGGGTCTCAACAAACACATGTATAAATTGATCAAAAAAACATTCTGCGCATAATGATTGCCAGGGATCCGTGTACAATTGATATTATTAACATCTATTGCCCCCTTGGAGCTATCAAGAACCATCTCGCTAATATTGATGAATTGGTGCTGTTTAATACCAACATAAGGAAGGAGCTTACTGACACAGAGTGTTCCTACAGTAAAAGAATTAGACCCCACACCCTAATTGTCTGCAGAGATTTTAACACCACCCCAGACAGAATATTGATGGGTGTGGAGGTGCGCAGGCAAGAGTCCATCTGGACGTCCTTAAATTAAGATCCTCCAAGCTTGGCAGAATCTTAAGCAAATTCCTGTTTAGGACAGGATTATAGTCTCTGAATGGGAATCAGGTTGTCCTGGAATATATAATAAGTTCATGGCAAGCAAATGAGCCAGCTTGATTTACTACATTTTTATGGACATGGAATCCTTGATGCTATTACTGACATGACCATTGTGAGGCAGCTAGAAAGTGATCATGACCCCATAGTGGCAACTTCAGAAATGTGGTTAGAGCAGAAGCAGGGACTAAAAGCGGATAATATTTATAGTTCACCAAATTATATTTTGGTACCAAGCAGATAAAACACAATATGGCAACTGGCCGTTTCTCTAAAAAGTAAACAAATCATGCTACGATTAATTATTGGAAGCAAGAATCTGATGACCTCTTATTGCTGTGCAATCAAATTCATCCAACTGCCTCATCTTAACTTGCAACTTTTCTGAGAACACCCTCAAAGTTAGCTTTGTTTAGTAGATCAACCACGCATTGCCAGCTTCCCTCCTAAAACGGCATGAGTATTACATGGTTCGATGATAAGTGTCTTAAATTAAAAACTGCAATGGGTTAGGCTTTAAGTTCAAGAAAGAACTCTGCATTTGATGAACTACGCTTACTGTCGCTGAGGAAGGAATATCAGCTATTGATTAAACTTACAAAATGGAACCTGCATGTTAAAGCCTGGACTAATCTCATGGAGGCAATTCAAGAAAATAGTACAAGATTGTTTTGGAACCTGATCAGGTGGGGCAGAGAAGGCAACCTGAGAAATCTCGAGTCTGGCATCACGGATCAGGCTTGGGTTGACCATTTCACCAATGTGTGTAATCTAACGCGGTGTAGCCAGCTGGAAAAAGAGAGGTCTTTGTCTTTGAACATTGCCAAAAAATTGGTACAGAACAACATTGTGACCCCACTTTTGGCAACATCTGGGGAGATTATGGCAACATCCGGGGAGATTACAAAAGTGATCTTTCTGTTCACTGATGATGGTGTTTTATTGGACTGCATTGAGCGTTTCATGCACAGACTTATTGAAGGTTTTGAAATGTATTTATTGTTCCAAGAAGAATCTGAAAAGAAACATTTCAGAAACTAAATATATGCTGGTCAATTTGCGGCACAGCTTGAAAAATTCATTCAGAGTATACAATCATCCATTAGATTGGGTTGACTCCTCCAATTATTCAGGGATAAGAATCAAAGCCAATTTAACCTATGGCAAACAGCGGGAAAAGGGTGAAATGGGTATGCTCCAGCAGTCAAATAGTCGTCCTTCGCTTCAGCAGTAGTGCTGAGCGAAGGGCGATTAAACCAGCGCCATGGGCCTACAAAGCCAAAGCCCAAACTGCTGGCTGGTATGGTGCTGAGATGTGGGGGGCCGGCAAAGTACCTGGTGTCCAGAAAATCAAAAACCATTTCTTACATCGCTTGTTACAACTTGGTGCTGCGACCGCAAATGGCAGCACTTAGACATGAGTTTGAGTTGAATAATATTGCAGCATTAAAGCCACTTCTATTCTGGCATCAAATCTGGACCAAATCAAACTTATCAACCTATCTCAAGCCAATCTAGGAAATTTGGGACAGCAGCAACTCTCATAAGCTACCATGGCTTAAGCACATTGTAAGCACTCTCAGCAGCCCTGATTGCTATGAATACTGGACCAATCCAGAAGCCATGGGCCCCTCAAGCTCGGCAGATTAAAAGGGAACTATTGGTCGTGGCACTCTGAACAGCACCATGGCAAAATGTTGCACACCTTACAGAAATTAAACCCGCATTTTGTTTTGGACAGATATAACAGTAGACAAATATACACAGTACAAATTCAAGTCAAAGGACTTCTCCTGAATAACCAGCTGCAACAACTGTCTTGAAGATACTATAACTAATCTTTTTATACCCTAGAGAAATCATGACTATCTCATTTGTTTGAGACATTTTCGGAACGCAACTTCTGTTCTTGCTACATGTTCCTCATGTTTGGGTTCGCTCTTATTGTATTGGGGTTGGTTCTCTACAAATGTTTAGGATGTTTACTTGCTTAGTGACTAATCGTGTCCTTTTTCTGATGTATAGCGCTCTGATTCCCTTTTTCGGGTCATGTTCGCGCTTTATAAAACTCTTCAAATAAATAAATAAATACTAACTCCCCTGGATGCATAAGGGAAATACATCAAATGGCAATATTTCATACCTACAATAGTAGAATGTACCCTCAGTCTGATGTAGGTACAATGAGCAAGACATCAATTGTTCAATTATGATTGGGGAGTTTTCATACCCAGAATGCAGCTAGATGGTCCCAATGGCCAACATAGTGTGATGAAGGCGCGGAAGAATGATGATGATGGTGCTAATGTAAGAAATGATCATCTCCATCCAGGAGTCAGATTCATTGTGGGAACACTTACACAGCTGCTTACCATCAGTGTGTGAGGGACTTTCCAAACATGTGGGTCTTCCTTTACAAAGGAGACACAGGTACAGGGCTGGGCAGTGCTTAATCTGGAAAGAAATAAGTGCCAGGGCACAAAGTTTTGCTCAGAAGCCCCCAGCGGGTGCTATTGCAGGTCGTAATGCCGAATACCAAGGCCGCATAGTCTTGATTCCACCTCATGCCTCTTTAATTCACCACCAAACACTCCCTGCCTCTTTTCTTCACTCTTGCAGATTATTTTTCATCTTTACTTTCTCCCTTTGTCACTGCTTTGCCCTCTTTTTTCTTTCTCCCTTTTGGGTTTTTTTCACTCTCTTGCTCCTGATCATAGTTTGTTGAGGGAAAATAAGTGCCGGTCTCCAAAAATGTGTGCTGGTGCCCCCACCTACAATCGCTTAAATGAACCAATGGTGATGGTCTGGCAGCACACAATGAGCAGCTTGGCATTCCATGTTTAATGAAGTGAGGGATACCCAATATTTCATTATGCATTGGATCCCATGAGCCTCAAGGTGGACAGAGAATAATTTGCACCCCGCACTCTAACCTTCTGCATGGTGAAGCACATTCTTCTATGCAGGCCATCAAGATCCATTCAGACAAATCCAAATGGTTTCATTTCTCACACTTTTCTAAGATGAATTAACAAACTAATGTACACCAATGCTCATGCATAAGTGAGGAAGAGCATAAGTGGACAGGTGTGGTTAATGCAAGCTGTGGAGATGTGTCCCTTCTGTGCATGATGGCACCTTCCACACTCACTAAACAAAATGTCCTGGATGGGCTGGAATAATATGATCCAAGCAGCATGGTGTACACATTTTATGTGCATGCATGTGAGGAAAATGTACACATTGTCCTATAGAATCATAACTATTAGCACAAAATAAATGCAGAAATCACACGTCCAAAATTGGTGCTTCGGAAATTCAAGTCTATGGGACACAGATAGTTTGTGCAGTAGCCTGAGAGTATCTAACTTTCTGCAGATCACAAAGCTAGGTCTGCAAATAATAAAGAGTATGTTTATTTTAATGCATGATAAATTCATGATTGCTTAACTTTCGTGGAATATATTGTTTTTAATGTTTAAGAGCTTCGGTCTATGCCTTCCCATGAAGGGTTTGTGTGTTGGGTTCATTAAAGGCTTCTTACGATAAGTTATGTGGTGTTTTGGGGCGCATTGCAGTAGAGCGTACACTTGTTTTGGTTTCCTTTGAAGGGCAGTAGTTTTTATTTTAGATTTTAGATCTGACAACATAGCATCAGCAGATGAGCAGGAAAATGTGAGTGGTCAACATGGGGTGGTGGGGAAAATCCGGGTCACTGAGGGAGGAACTTTTATTGAAGGCAAGCGTAGGAGTAAAATCAGGTGGGGTCTTGGGGAGGGGGCATGTGGAAAGCTGAGTAAGTGAGAGCCTAGGGATATGTAAGGAAAGCAAACAGGGTAATGAGGGGGCTATTTACAAAACAAAATTTACATGTGAGAAAATCTATACGTGTAAATGTACCCTTACACTTAGAACTAAAATTACTACTTTTAGTTAATCACCATGATTGAGTGTAAATCTACTACAAAGTGTAGATTTACAAGTGTACACCTTCTGAAATAAATGTCTACATTCTAAGATTGAGAAAGGCTGTGAGACAGCCTAAACGCGTCTCTAAATGTTCTTTTAATCTGCCGGGCCGTGGAAGGCCCAATGCATTAAAGAGAAGTGAACACTTTCAGTCTTTGTGTGCATTCTCTTTGTTGAAATATGGGCTATGGATCTACATTCTAAGATACTACAGCCAAAAAGGGTCAAAATAGTAGTAAATAGTCCTTTTGGATATAGTAACTTTAGAAATGCAGCTTGTGAATAGCTATTGACTAACTCTTTTGGGGTGGGTGTCTGTTCCTCTCTAAACCCCTCCTCAATCCTCCCAAAACGCCTCCTTACTATTCCCTAAATTCCTCCCACTTAGTAGTAAGTATGCCCATGTTATATCCACTTCCCTAGTCACTCCCACATGTGCTACAAAGTAGTAAACTTTCATGTGTGAGGATCTGCCCAAAGAAATACTCAGAGGGGTGGAGGTGAAGCTTACTTGGAGGGGTGGAGGTGAAGCTTACTCGGAGGGGTGGAGGTGAAGCTGACTCAGAGAGGTGGAGGTGGAGGTGAAGCTCACTCGGAGGGGTGGAGGTGAAGCTGACTGGAGGGTTGGAGGTGAAGCTTACTCGGAGGGGTGGAGGGGAAGCTCACTCGGAGGGGTGGAGGGGAAGCTCACTCAGAGGGGTGGAGGTGAAGCTTACTCGGAGGGGTGGAGGTGAAGCTTACTCGGAGGGGTGGAGGTGAAGCTTACTCAGAGAGGTGGAGGTGAAGCTCACTCGGGGGGGTGGAGGTGAAGCTGACTGGAGGGTTGGAGGTGAAGCTTACTTGGAGGGGTGGAGGGGAAGCTCACTCGGAGGGGTGGAGGTGAAGCTTACTCGGAGGGGTGGAGGTGAAGCTTACTCGGAGGGGTGGAGGTGAAGCTTACTCAGAGAGGTGGAGGTGAAGCTCACTCGGAGGGGTGGAGGTGAAGCTGACTGGAGGGTTGGAGGTGAAGCTTACTCGGAGGGGTGGAGGGGAAGCTTACTCGGAGAAGTGGAGGTGAAGCTCACTCGGAGGGGTGGAGGTGAAGCTTACTCGGAGGGGTGGAGGTGAAGCTTACTTGGAGGGGTGGAAGTGAAGCTCACTCGGAGGGGTGGAGGTGAAGCTTACTCGGAGGGGTGGAGGTGAAGCTTACTCGGAGGGGTGGTGGTGAAGCTTACTCTGAGGGGTGGAGGTGAAGCTTACTCGGAGGGGTGGAGGTGAAGCTTTACAGTTTTAAGTTTGGTAACTGTATTTTGTAGTAAGTAGTACTACTGTAGTACTTTTTAATGTACTACAAAGTGTAGTGTGTGAATCCAGCCCAGAATTGGAGTAAGATCAGGAAGGGGCACAAAGGAGGGCTATTAGGGGTGCCCATGGGAAGGGAGTTGTATTTTGGCACCTAAGAGGGAGCTGTTTTAATGGTTGGCATCTGGGGCATGGAGGGAGGGGTGGCTGCCAGCAATTAAAGGGGACAAATAGTATTGAGGCTTTGTATATGGAAACAGATGGCAGCTGGCAGGGGCAAGGAAAAGGGCCAACAGGGGCGCTTGCAAAAAAGGTAGCTAGGAGTGGCGGCATGGTGAGGTGGAATCTGGTAAACAGTTTTAGAGGCTGGATGATACATTTCAAGGGAGGATGGGTGCACACATTTGGAGGAATATAGAGAAGGGAGCATTAGGTGAGGGAACAGAGAAAGGAGCACCTATGTGCACTTTTACAAGGCAATTGTGGTGGGGAATGGGACGATTTAACAAGTGGGAAAGAGGGAATCTGAGAGCACAAAAAGAGGGCAGTTTGGATGGAGCGATTGAGAATCAGCACCTGGACAAGAGGGAATATGGAAGCACCTAGAGTGTGTGATTGATGGCAGAGGACACCAGGGAACAGAGCAAAGCAATACTTGGAGGGACCTATAGTGGACAATTGGTGGTTGGAACAGGAGATGCACATTGGGAGGGAGCAAAAAAATGGGGGAGTGGTGATGGGCAGTAGCCATTTTAACATGCAGGCCTACATTAGCTAATGTCAATTTAAGTGTGAATGAAGATGATTTCATTCTACTAAATAACATTGTCATGTTTGTGTATTACTGGCAGGTTAATACAAAAAACCTTTAATATAGAAAAGCTGCACCACCATTATTCCTTGGAGGAGCTATGTGGAGACACGGCTGAGGACTCAAAGGGGGAATGTAAAGGGTCACCAAGGGAGACGTGCGTTAGGAGACACAGGCACAGGTGGTATTGCAACCCTTTCACTTAAAAAATTCTTTTTGCAAAAGGGAGCTAATTTCACTTCACCTTCCAGCTTACTTTCTCTATAGCTCAATCCTTCCCCATGGAGCCTAACTTCATCCTGTAAAGGGCATTTTATATTACAACCTCAGTTTCATTATACTTGATGCACTTCGACCATGACTGTCGAGCCATACCAGGCAAACTTAAATGTATGATTTTAGAGGCGAGATACATTCCCTGGGCAGTGACAGCAACCAAATCAGCTGGCTTGCATCAGTGGCCTCTTCAGAGTCCATTGTCTTTTCTTCCTCCAAATGGAATCAATTAAAAGGTTACAATCTTTGCCTCTATTGTTCTCACTCAATTTGCTTTCAAGTTCTAATCAGAGAAACACACTTTGTGTTTACACTTCATATGATTTATTTTTCAATCATAATTATCAGGACAGATCAATAATGGCATTGGTAGTAAATTATATTACAATGGTGTTTGAATAGACTTGGTTTACAAAACACAAATTGGAATTGTAAAGGTTAAATAAGAAATATCTTTGCTAGATACGCAACCTTAAGGAATAGCTCACATGTGCTGCACAATTGAAAGTAGCTCCTATGTGCTGGGTTTGTATGGACCAACATGGTTTCTTTTATAGCAGAGCATGTTACTGGATTATATAAGGAATATACACAATTACCTAAAGGGGTCAATTGAATCAGTACAGCTCGACATCTGTGGGCTCATTTGAATTAATTATTTCCCTTCATAAGATCTGTTGATTTTTTACATTATTGTTTCCAAAGTGAAAGTCATGATCACACTTCATGGGTTTGTTCTAGAGGCATCCTCTATGAAACATATATTGGTTTTAGATATACATTTTTTTAAATTATTCTTATCATTTATATAAACAGGAAGCAGTAGATAAAAGAAACATCACAATTTGTTATCAAAAGGGTAGTCAGAGAAATTGCAAACTTCTTCATAAAGAGTATTCACAGTATGTGGTAACCACATCAACTGGCGGCTACAAATAACTCACGAGGGCAGAAAACAGTGAAAGTGGTCTAACCACTTACCCCATATGTTCTTATATTTTCCTGGGAAGCCCTGGCTTTTATATTTAGACTGTTCAGAGACAGCACAGCCGTCCTTACAATGGAGTCATTCTGAGGTCGCAGGAGCACGCTTTGCCGGTCAGTACCTGCCGGCTTATCTTTTGGCAACCAGGTACCTGATATACAGAAAAAATGTATCTCTACTTGACCCATCCCAATCAGTCGTTATCTGCAGGGTAATGCATTTGGGTTCCTGTCTTATCAGCAAGATAATCACATCATGCAGTACAGAATGGATGTGTTACCAGTACACTTGGATTTGGAGCAGTTCTAGATCATATGCAAAAATATTCCCGTTATCATTGGCATCTATTACAAGTGGAACTGGCAGATCTCGCCATCTTGTATAAACTATCAAGGGTCTATCAAACGATGAAAGCATTTAAAGTTGGTGAGAGGCAATCTAGCTGAAATTGCCAACACCCTGACAGGCATCTTGGACTCAAACCTGTCAATCTCCAATACACAGAGGTCTGCAGTCCATTTATTCCTCAGGGTTATAAGTGTGTCCAGTGAGTTGACCACCAGTGCTTGGTATAGTCTTGAAATACTCTTTCTCGCTCTCTGTTTTCCAGGACTAATGTGACTCTGTTGGATTGAAGTCTGGGATAGATTTTGAAGCCTCTTTAGGTTTTTCTAATCATATAATAAACACTGGAGGTCTTTTTCAAAGTGGTGCTCAGAAAAGGGTGTTAATCTGAGTTCTATTAATCCATTTGAGATTCTAGAATTTTTAAGAGATGGTTTTGTTTTGGAACTTGCTCCGGCTACATTATCTGCCCAATGGGCTGTGATAAAGGCCTTCAGGAGTTTATTGACTGGTCTAACTAATAGAACACCTCGGGTGACTCGTCTGTTGGTGAGTTGCAGACTCAGGAAACCAGTGGTCCCGCACCCTATTCCTCCTTGGGATCTACCTATCTTCTTGAAGGGATTACAACAAATTAAGTTTGAACCTCCTGTACCATCAGCCTGGTTTCCCTGGTTAGCATATAATTTGCCTTTCCTTCTGGCTGGGTGAACTGGGAACCTTGGTAATTTCTCATCCATATTCACAATTCTTCAAAATAGATTAGTATTAAGACCGGACCCAACATTTATTCCAAAGAGTTCATCCAAATGTCATTTTTCCCAGGAGATTATGTTACTAGTTTCTGGCTCTTCAAACAATTCTCCTTCTACTTTGAACATCAAGAAGGCCTTGTTGATGTACATTGAGCATACCAAGCCCTATGGGCTTTTAAATGCTCTATTTTTATCTTATGGAGCTACTAATAAAGGGAAGAATATTGCAATGTCATTTGCAATTAGCAGATGCATGAAACAGGCAATTATCAGTGGTTACAGATCAGCGAATATTGAGGTCCTGGAGTGGGTCCGGAGTGATCAACCAGATCAATTTGTGCTTCCTGGGCAGAAGTTGGGAGCTTTCCTGCTTGAAATTTGTAGCACAGTGACATGGTCAAATTCTTAAAGTTTTGTTAACTAAAGTAGACTTGACTTAGGCTAGGCATCATAAAAGAATTTAGAAGAAAATAGATGTCCCTGTGGCACATAAAATGGTGCACTTACTCCAGGAGACCAATAGATGTCCCTGTGGCTATTAGCATGTAGCAGTTACACTAGGATACAGAAGAATTTGTGCATGTGGTGTTTGATGCAGCAATGAGCTAATTGTCG